>NC_092741.1:141172551-146962551 GCF_047496795.1 Chiloscyllium punctatum | reverse complement strand
AATCGCTTAACTGTCCATAATGTATCTGACTGTACTACCGCTGCTGGCAGTGCATTCAATGCACCCACCACTCTGTGTAAAGAACTGACCTCTGACATTTCCCCAAAACTTTCCTCCAATCACCTTAAAATTATGCCCCCTCATGATAGCCATTTCCACCTGGGAAAAAAG
This sequence comes from Chiloscyllium punctatum, assembly GCF_047496795.1. NCBI lineage: Eukaryota > Metazoa > Chordata > Chondrichthyes > Orectolobiformes > Hemiscylliidae > Chiloscyllium > Chiloscyllium punctatum. The sequence goes on along the minus strand of NC_092741.1, from coordinate 146,962,380 downwards.
TCTCTGGCTATCTACTCTATCTATGCCTCTCATCATCTTCATCTTGTACACCTCGATCAAGTCCCCTCTCATCATTCTTCGCTCCAGTGAGAAAAGCCCTAACTCCCTCAATAAGACATGCCCTCCAGTCTAGGCAGCATCATGGTAAATCTCCTCTGCATCCTCACTAAAGTTTCCACATCCTTCCTAGAATGAGGCGACCAAAACTGAAGACAATATTCCAAGTGTGGGCTAACTTTGGCTTTAGAGAGCTACACCATAACCTCACAGCCCTGAAACTCAGTCCCCCTACTAATGAAACTCAACACACCATATGCTGCTTTAACAACCTATCAACTTGGGTGGCAACTTTGAGGGATCTATGACCTTCCAAAATGAATCACTTCACACTTTTCCAGGTTGAACTCCAACTGCCACTTCTCAGCCCAGCTCTGCATCCTATCAATGTCCCATTACAGCCTACTATACTTTCCATCCACTACCACCCTCTTTCTTCAATGGGTCAACCAATTCTGTATCCAGACAGCCAGATCTCCCTGTGTTCCATGCCTCCTTACTTTCTGAATGCGCCTGCCATGGGGAACCTTATCAAATGCATTACTAAAATCCATATACACCACATCCACTGTTTTAACTTCATCAATGTCTTTTATCACATCCTCAAAGAATTCAATAAGGCTTGTGAGCTGTCCCCCAAAAAGCCATACTGACTATATTTAATCAAGCTATGTTTTTCCAAATAATCATAAATTCTGACTCTCAGAGCCATCTCGAATTTGCCCACCACTGATGTAAAACTGACTGATCTATAATTCCCAGGGTTATCCCTATTTCCCTCCTTGAAGAAGGGAATAACATTTGCCATTCTCCAATCATCTGGCACTACTCCAGTGGATATTGAGGATGCAACGATCACTGACAAAGGTGCAACAATCTCTTTCTTCACTTCCTTTGGGTATATCCGGTCTGGCCTGGAGAAATTTATCCATCCTCATGTTTTTCAAATTTCCAGCACATCCTCCTTCACATCAACCTGTTCGAGCGTATCAGCTTGTTTCACACCGTCCTCACAGACAACAAGGTCCCTCTCACGCGTGAATACTGAAGCAAAGTATTGATTAAGGACCTCTCCTACTTCCTCTGACTCCATACACAAGTTCCCTCCACTATCCCTGATCTGCCTATCCTCATTCTGGTCATCCTTTTATTCATACATAAGTGTAGAATGCCTTGGAGTTTTTGTTAATCCTGCCTGCCAAGGCTTTTTCATGCTTCCTTCTAGCTTTCCAAAGTCCATTCTTCAGTTCCTTCCTGGCTACCTTGTAACTCTCGAGCCCTGTCTGATCATTGCTTCTTCAACCTTAAGTAAGCTTCTTTCTTCCTCTTGACGAGGTGTTCCACATCACTTGTCATCCAAGGTTCCTTCACCCTACCATCCTTTCCTTGCCTCAGTTGGACAATCTTATTCAGCACTCACAAAGTGCTCCCTAAACAATGTCAACATTTCTGTTGTGCATTTCTCTGAGATTATCTGTTCCCAATTTATGCTCCACAGTTCCTGCCTAATAGCATTGTAATTCCCCCTGCCCCAATTAAATACTTTTCCATACCATCTGCTCCTATCCCCCTCTATGACTATAGTAAAGGTCGGGGGTTGTGATCACTATCACGGAAATGCTGCCACGCTGAGAGATCTGACACCTGACCAGGTTCATTGCCAAGCACCAAATCCAATATGGCCTCTCCTCCAGTCAGCCTATCTACATATTGAGTCAGGAATCCTTCCTGGACACACCTGACAAAATCTGCTCCATCCACACTATTTGAACTAAGAAGGTTTCATTCAATATTAGGGAAGTTGAAGTCACCCATATCGACAACTCTGTTACTTCTCCACCTTTCCAAAATCTGCTTTCCAATCTGCTCTTCTATGTTTCTGTTGCTATTGGGGGATGGTGTATCGAAAGCTCCCAATAAAGTGACTGCTCCTTTCCTGTTTCTGACTTCCACCCATACTGACTCAGTAGACAAACCCATCTCGACAACCTCCCTTTTTGGAGCTGTTATACTATCCTTGATTAGCAATGCTACTCTCCCACCTCTTTTCCCGTCCTCCCTATTCCTTTTAAAACATCTAAACTCCGGAACATCCAATAATCATTGCTGCCCCTCTGATATCCAAGTCTCCGTAATGGCCACAATATTGGAACTCCAAGTACTGATCCGTGCTCGAAGTTCATCACCCTTGGAATTCTGTGTCAATCACCTATCTCCCACCAGGCTAGGACTGATGTCCGAACAGGGAAAAAGTGAGGACTGCAGATGCTGGAGAATCAGTCAAAAAAATGTGGTGCTAGAAAAGCTCGGCCAATCAGGTCGCATGTGAAGAGCAGGAGAGACGATGACGAGCTTATGCTTATGTCTGGCCAGTTGTGTTTTACCAGCATCACACTTTTCGACTTTGATGTCAGAACAGGGTTGCTCCCAGGATCGCTGCCATTTTTGATATATTGAATTGTTTCCAGCTTAAGCTTTTGGTTTGAAATCTTGTGCTCAAATAATTTGAGGTTTTGGCACTTCTGCATATGTGCCTGTCTATTTAGCATCATCTTAAATCTTCCTAGATTCTGTAGGAATTACATACCACTGTGTCTTATTTATTACAAACAGAAACTTCTGGAAATAGTCAGCAGATCTGTCAGCATCTGTAAAGAGAGAAATGGGCTGAATCTTATGTTTTATTTGTCAAGTGCAAGCTGTGTTAAGGTTTTGGAGGGATTTTCATCAAGAAGCCGTGAGTTTTCTCATCATATTTTACCAAATGCAACTTAACATTTACCTACCCTACTACAGTGGCATCCCTCATGTCTGATTCGGTTTTGATCTTTCCCCACGCCATCTTTACAAGTCCATTGGGCACCGAGACAAGCACTGATAATCCAAAGTTGCTCTGCATGGTTCCTGGCATTTGCCTTGGGAATTGTAAACAGGAGGAAATTAGTGTCCTGACTTGGAGGTCCTGCTGGACAGGGAGACATACACGCAGATTCCTCTTTCTTCAGGACCAACTTGATCCAAGTTTGCCACCTAGGTTAGTCGGTCTCACTCCAGCAACATAAGTGCCACCATCCCCTCTGTTATCTCCCCTTATCTTTGTTACTATATCCAACTCTCACCAAAGCTTATAGTCTACCACCTTCACTATAACTTTTTCCTTACTCTCACTCACCCCAACCCCAATACCAATACCACCAGCTCTGCATGCCCATGCGCTGCCTAGTTATTCACTTGTGATACCACCCCAGCTGCACCAACTGCTTTCATCTCCTATACCACCACCCACTTTCTCATTCCACGAAGAAAATAGCCCAGAATAGGGTAGGAAGAGTCAAGACAGATGGTGGTTTCCTGACATTCGGGTCCTCATCCTTATGTGACGAAGATCCTGACTCTGACTGTCAATTTGGCTAACTGACAGTGTTCAAGCCCCTGTATCAGAATCTGCCCAAAGGCAGTGTCCCTTGACTTGACTGAGAGAAGCTTCCTGGCTTTGACTGCTTTAAAAAATCAGGCAAATTATATTAAACTACTGTCTCTGGTTGAGCTGGATAAACATAAATTGGCAAGCATTACAAAACAGGGATGTTGTGAGCTTTGAGGTAAGATCAGAATGAATGATCCGTATGAGAACAAGTGAAGAGTGCAGAGATGCAGCCTGATCCAGCCAATGAGGTGCGTACATGTCCCTAAGGGCAATTCCCTTGCTGCAGCATTACAATGATTGTTGCTGCTGCAGCTACAACACAACATAATAATGCAGCAGTATCCTGTAAGTAGATTAGAATATGCCGTAATGCTTGTCAGAGGCTGGCAGATGCCAATGGCCATGAGAGGGAGGTGTGTGTGGAGACTGCCAATGGAGCATGTGCTGAGCTGTTGGTACCCAGTGTCTAACACAGTGGTCCTTGGAGCCAACAGTGAGCTGACCTCCAGATGTGTTCTGATTGACATATCAAGATTTCTCAACATCCACTCTGTTTGGTCAGACAGGAGGCTGTGCATTATTGAAGCATGTTTCAACATCAATAAACTGTTTAACAAACTATTGTCATGCTGAATTAGCAATTCACCATGCAACTTTTGAAAAGTGCTAAGAAGGAGGCAAGATGCTGCAAATGCCAAGACGAGACTTGCCGGACTTCTCATCTGATTTTGCCACAAATCTCGCCATAACTTTTTCGGGATTTTTTAAATTCCACCAACTGTTTCAGGTCAAGGACCTCTCTGTCGATGATTCTTCAAAAATTCTGAAAGTCGTGAAACCTTGGGCAGAGTTTTTACTTGCCCTGTCAGTTAACAAGTTGATGGACAATACATTGCCAATACTGGTTGCCCCATATCTATATAATACTACAAAGGCCTTTTAATTACCTCAGATCAAATCTGCTATCCCGATCTAGAGAGGAGCTTTTCCCTTAAAGAGCTATTGTGCAATCTGATTGAAGGCAGCTCTCTAGTCCCAGTCATGACTAGTAATCTGGTGCTCATCATTGTGACTGCAGTCAGTTCACAAAGAGGAGATGATTATGGATGCTCTTAACATCAGGATTGTCAAAGGTATTGATGGAGCTCAGCTAACAGGCCCCCGAGAGAGCAATGGGTACAAGATGCCAAGGGTGAAAAGTTAAAGAAGGGCATGACCACGTTGGGAAGCTGAGGTTCGAATCCTTCGAAGGTTCTCATACAGTCTCCCACCTGTCTTCCGCCATGTAGTTAAAGTTGCAGGTCTACCATCATTTTTCTCTTACTATAGGTAATATATTGACCGGGCAAAATGCAAATATGTAAATATCCGTTCACTAACCCAGTTTCTCTCTGCTCAGATGTTCGTAGCCGTGACTTGGAAGTGCCAGTGTTGGACTGGGGTGAACAGAGTTAAAAATCACACAACACCAGGTTATAGTCCAACCGGTTTATTTGAAAGCACTTGCTTTCAAAGTGCTGCTCCTTCATCAGGTGGTTGTGGAGAATAAGACACAGAATTTATAGCCACTGTAGTGTCATGGAGATGTAATAATACATGGGACATTTTTAAATTCAGTCTTTCATCTTTTAGAACGGAATGAGCTAATTTCTGTTCTTTGATATGTAAATCCCAGAACTACTTTTAACTTGCGTTCTCAAAACATTTCTAGCTGTTCTAATGATAGGTGCCATCTCAGCTCAGACAATGCATTAAGGTGTGAGGTCTGTCTGTGTCCCAATGCTGTGTCAAACTGGTTCTGTTTGTAAAGTGAGATTTACAGAATCTTACATGGATTCATGTGGTTTTTGAGCAAATTGAAAAGTAATTCTGCAAAAACAAATTCACCCCATAAACTTTTTTGTGTGCATGTAGGAGAGACAGTGAGTGTGTGTGGGTGAGAGTGCTTGTGATGGTGTATGTGTAAACATGATTAAGTGTGTGCATGAGTGTCATGGGGTGTATGCCTGTGAGAGGTGAGTGTAAAGGGGTGTATGTGCATGTGTATGAGAGAGAGAGAGAGAGTGTCGTGCAGTGCAGTGGGGTCACCTGTAGTGTGATACGAACCCAAAGTCCCATTGAGGCCATTCCCATGGATACTGAACTTGGCTATTCGCTTCTGCTCAACCACTCTGCGTTGTTGCTTGTCCTGAAGTCTGCCTTAGAGGATGGTCATCCGAAGATCTGAGGTCGAATGTCCCAGACCGCTGAAGTGTTCCCTGATTAAGAGGGAACAGTCCTGTTGTGGTTGTGTTCGCCGAGCTGGGAATTTGTGTTGCAGACATTTTGTCCCCTGTCTAGGTGACATCCTCAGTGCTTGGGAGCCTCCTGTGAAGGGCTTCTATGATCTTTTCTCCGGCATTTGTAATGGTTTGAATCTGCCGCTTCCAGTTGTCAGTTCCAGCTGTCCGCTGAAGTGGTCGGTATATTGGGTCCAGGTCGATGTGCTTGTTGATTGAATCTGTGGATGAGTGCCATGCCTCTAGGAATTCCCTGGCTGTTCTGTTTGGCTTGTCCTATAATAGTAGTGTTGTCCCAGTCAAGCTCATGTTGCTTGTCATCTGCGTGTGTGGCTACTAAGGATAGCTGGTCATGTCATTTCATGGCTAGTTGGTGTTTATGGATGCGGATCGTTAGCTGTCTTCCTGTTTGTCCTATGTAGTGTTTTTGTGCAGTCCTTACAGTGTCAAAACACTGTGTTCAAAAGGGCCACAACACACTGCAGCACACCAGAACTACAAAAAGAGGAAGAACACCTCTACAATGTATTCGCCAAAAATGGATACCCCCGCAATTTCATCAGCTGAAAGACAACGGAATGAGGACATGCCACAACTCAAAGGACTAGCCACTTTACCATACATCAAGAACATTTCTGAACTGGCGGCCAGACTACTACGACCACTAGGACTCATAATAGCACACAAACCAGCAACCACTCTTAGACAACGACTCACCAAGACAAAGGACCCGATACCCAGCATGAGCAAAACCAACGTAGTATACAAAATCCCATGCAAGGACTGCACAAAACACTACATAGGACAAACAGGAAGACCGCTAACGATCCGCATCCATGAACACCAACTAGCCACGAAACGACACAACCAGCTATCCTTAGTAGCCACACACGCAGATGACCAGCAACATGAATTCGACTGGGACAACACTACTATTATAGGACAAGCCAAACAGAGAACAGCCAGGGAATTCCTAGAGGAATGGCACTCATCCACAGATTCAATCAATAAGCACATCGACCTGGACCCAATATACTGGCCACTGCAGCGGACAGCTGGAAATGACAACCGGAAGCGGCAGATTCAAACCACTATAAATGCCGGAGAAAAGATCACAGAAGCTCCTCACAGGAGGCTCCCAAGCACTGAGGATGTCACCTAGACAGGGGACGAAACGTTTGCAACACAACTTCCCAGCTTGGCGAACACAACCACAACAACGAGCACCCAAGCTACAAATCTTCGCACAAACAAGGAACAGGCCTGCCTGGTGGTTGTTGCACGGTGTCCATTCATCTGTTATCATCGCGTCTGCTTGGTCTCACCAATGTACCATGTCGCAGGGCATTCTTGCCTGCAGGGTATGAGGTAGACAATGGTGGCTGAATCACATGTATTTGCCGCAAGGTGTCCCCACGTGTAATGGTGGTATCCATGTTGACTCTCTGGCACGTTTTGCAGTGGCTTCTGTGATAGGGTTGTACGGTGGTGTTGTCCTAAATGCTGGGCAGTTTGCTGCGTACAGTGATCTGTTCAAGGTTTGGTGGTTGTTCAAAGGTGAGGAGTGGAGGCATAGGGGAGATCTTGGTGGGGTGCTCATCCTCATCGATACTGTATGCAGTTTGAACAAGCCTTCTTTTCTGCACAGGACCTCCAACCATCACTACACTAGACACGTTGACAACATTTTCTTCCTCTAGAGCCATGGCGAGGAGTCACTGAAACAACAACACAGTGGTATCAGCAAGTTTCATCCCATGATCAGACTTACCATGGACTACTCTTTAGTATCTGTCTCATTCTTGGATACGTGCATCTCCATCAAGGATGGGCACCTCAGTATCTCACTCTACCGCAAACCCACAGATAACTTCACGATGCTTCACTTCTTTAGCTTCCACTCAAAACCTATCAAAACAGCCATCCCCTACAGACAAGCCCTCTGCACACACAGGATTTGTTCGGATGAGGATGAACGTGACAGATACTTGAAAGTGCTCAAGGATGTCCTCATGAGAACAGGGTACAATGCTCAACTCATCGATTGCCAGTTTTGACGTGCCACAGTGAGAAACCATAATGACCTCAGGAGACAGACACAGGCTGCAACAGATAGGGTACCCTTCGTTGTCCAGTATTTCCCGGAAGCCGAACAACTGTACCATGTTCTTTGTAGCCTGCAACACATTGAGGATGAGCACCTCATCAAGACCTTGCCCACGCCTCCACTTCTCACCTTTAAACAATCACCAAACCTTAAACAGATCATTGTACACAGTAAACTGCCCGGCCTTCAGGTCAACAAAACCATACAGCCTTGTCGTGGCAGCCACTTCAAGACGTGTCAGAGTGTCGACACGGATGCCACCATTACACGTGGGACACTTCTCACCAAGTATGCAGCAAGTACTCATGTGACCTGGCCAAAGTTGTCTATCTCCTACGCTGCAGGCAAAGATGCCCGGAGACATGGTACATTGGCGAGACTGAGCAGACACTACGACAATGGATGAACAATCACCAGGCAGGACTAATCCCTCCCAGTCAGGGAACACTTCAGCAGTAGTGCGGGACATTCAGCCTAGGACCTTTTGGGTGACCATCCTCCAAGGCAGACTTTGGCACAAGCAACAACGCAGAGTGGCCAAGAAGAAGCTGATAGCCAAGTTCAGTACCCATGGGAATGGCCTCAATCGGAATCTTGAGTTCACGTCGCACTACAGGTGACCCCACTGTACTATTCTCTTGTGCTCTTGCGGGCTCTCTCTCTCGCATCCCTACATACTCACACCCCTCACACACCCACGCAGGCCCCCTCTCACGCACAAACTCTTTCTCCTACTCACACCCACGCATGCCCCCTCTCACAGGTATATACCCCATGACACACACACTCACCCACTTCACCAAGCTTACACACATGCATGTACATACCCGCTCTGTCTCTCCTATATGCAAACGCATATAAATTTATCGGGTGAATTTTTCTTTTTGCAGTATTAAATTTTATTTTGCTCATAAACTGCATGAATCCATGTATGACTCTGTAAATCCCACTTTAGAAATAGAACCAGTTTGACTCAACATTGGGACACGCACCTCACACCTTAATACCTCAGCCTGAGCTGAGATGACACTTATTGTTAGAAAAGCTAGAAATATCCTGAAAATGTAATTTAAAAGAAGTTCTGGGAATTTCATATCAAAGAACAGAAACCAACGCATCCCATTATAAAAGATGAAAGACTATATATAAAATGATTTAATGTATCATTACATCTCCATGACACTGTACTGTGGCTATACATTCTGTGCATTATGGCCTTGTTCTCTACAACCACCTGATGAAGGTGCATCGTTTGAAAAGCTAGTGCTTCCAAATAAACCTGTTGGACTATCACCAGCTACTGGTAGACCTTCGGAGTGTTTCCAGAATTTTCTGTTTTTATTTCATATTTCCAACATCTGCAGCATTTTGTTTTTGCTTTCTGTCGTTGAGTCTCTGTCTCTTCCTGTGCTGCCATTCTTACCATTGGTGAGAAGTAGCAACCAATGCTTTAGGTTTAATGGGACTATTTCTAACCACTGCACAAACCTCTTGATGGCTGCTTGTGATTTTATTTTGTATAATATTCCTGATTTTTGCTACGTCTCATTCACAGTTTCTCTCAAAACGTGCCAGACATAATCGTGTATTTTATTGTATACTCTTTGATATTTTTCTGCTGAGTGGTTTCATTTTATTTTGAAAATGTGGCTTCCCATAATCTGAAAAACGAATCTGAACAATGATTGTTTTTAAACTAGTGATACACAGTTTGAACAGTTTTTGTGTTTATTATAAGCTCTCTGTTGGAAGCAACTAGGATAAATAATTCTTTATGAGAGATGTTTGATGTTAAATGTTTTGACTATATGATTTACTTCCAGTTTTTAAATTGAAATTCACAGCTACGTATATTAAATGTTCTACTTTAATTAATGTTCATTTAAACTGTGTTCCATTTTAATCAGGTTGCTGGGATGGGTAATCTGCTTAAGGTCCTAACCAGGGAGATTGAAAACTATCCACATTTTTTCCTGGATTTTGAAAGTAAGTTGCACTGCCGGGCAGCAACGAACACTATAAGCCTAGCTTCAGCTGTTTTAAATCAAATCCTTCACACACAATGTGGTTGAGGAATGAAATACTTCTGGAAATTATTCACTTCTACCCATGCAGCAAAGTTGATGGCATATTTCCCCTCAGTAGCTTTTAATATTCACCACATAGTGCATCTATCTCTTCCCTTTTTTCTCTTTCAGGAACCAAATGGGGAATCTTCTAAAAGTTCTCACTTGCACAGAGTTTGATCAAGGGCCAAATTTTTTTCTTGACTTTGAAAGTGAGAATAGACTCTTGCTTGGCTTTTACCACAAAACCAATCTGCATGTGCCTGTAGAATAGAGAAATTGGGGTGTGAAAGGAACTGAAATGGTGTATATCTGGGTATCTACAAAACTACAACTTGCCAAAATCTGTTCAAATATTATTAATCTTTTCCACGATCAGTTGCCACTGCACCCAAGGACAACAATAGAGTTTGTAATAGTAAAAGAATCCAAAACACACAGTCAGTGAAGGTGTTGGTTATGGTCATTTGGTCTAGCAAGTTAATCTCACGCTCTGTGCTGCTGAATCTACTGAACAACGCACTTCAGTTGCATCCAATTAAGAATAGTTTCTATCCACTAAAGTTAGAAATATTTCCTCCGTGATTGGACATGATTTTAAGCAGTTTAAACAACTGACTAAATCGGTTGCAACATGGTAGATCCTAGAGTAAATCAAAATAATGTAATTTGTCCATAACTTATTGTTTATTAGCACAATTTTCTCTTTGAATTAATCTAACTACTTTTCTGAAATTATGTGCATTTTAAATTCTCTAATTTTATGTGGAAAAGTATAGTATTCAGGTCACTGCTGTGCATAAATAGTTTGTTGATGTACGTAAGACAGTCTTTAAGACCATTTTAAGTAGTGGTAGTAACATTTTGTTCCTTGCATGCCCCTTGGATGGTACTTGGATGACAATATGCAATGCATGATCTTTCAACTGGAATTTCTAACTCTGTTGAGTTAATTTCTTAGAATGCGCCCATTTTAAAGAAATACATATTATCAGTGTGGAAAAATGGGTTATGAGGCTTGCAAAATGAATCTATTGCTCTTCACCATTTACTGTTGTACAACTTTTTAAATTATTTAACAAATTTAATTAAAGCAACATGAAAGCTTTTGATGAGATACAAAATATAGTTTCTAATCACCCAGTAAATATGCATCTAAACTTAGTTTTGCTGTTAATAAGTCTTTTCTTACAATAGGTTTGAACATAAAATTTAGATTCCTATCATTTTTTTCCACTCTGATTTTGAGAACCAGTTAGTTATATATTCCTGCATGATTTTAATAAGCTGTTTTTCTTTGTTAGTTGGCTACAGTATGTAGTGGTACTAGCAGAAATCACTCAGCCTATGTGGCTTTATGCTTTATATAATATAGTGGGTTATTCTAATTATGCTTTTGAGAGAGTAATGTACTGCTTAGAAATGTACTTAATTACAGGAGTCTAATTGCTGTGTACTAACCCATTTGGTGCATGCTGCATTGAAGTTGTATTTGCTTATATACTGCTTATTTACTTGTAAATTGAGCCCACTGAAGTTTTGCTGCACTTTACTCCCCTCTCACACAATTCTAGCTTAATGATCAATTTCTTCTGCTGTTTCCAAGTCCAATTTTTAAAACATCATTCCATTGTAACATTTGCTCAAAGTAAATAAAAGCTAGCAAAAACAGTGCTGTGAAATGGCTTACAAAGTCTTCCTGTCTACTGCTTAGCACAATGTAGATTCTAGTTAAACTTCATTAATTTAGCTTCTTAATACACAATAAATGATATAAAATTGGTTATTTAAATATGTTTCCATTTTCCTATTGCATGTTGAGTTGCATTTATAGTAGAATTGTAATCTGACTACAAATCTTTTTTTATTGATTATGGATTACAAAATGAAAGTGAATGTGTTAACACAACATTGAACAATTTACAGAGATCTTGTTAGAGAACCTATGTAGATTAATGGCAAGTTACTGATCATTTTGCTTTTTATCTGCCAAGTTAGGAAATGAAAGGTACAGGCTTGGACAAGTTCGTTTCTGGGTCAGGTGAAAGGATTAGAAGGAAGAAATGGTTGCTGGATTTGATGATGATTCAAAGACAAATATGGAGTATGCATTATATAGTCTGTGCAAAGAATAGGGAAGTGAATGGTCAGAGAATGGGGAAAGAGAGTGTTTTTATGAACTAGCGAAACAGGAGTTTTGTATCAGTCACAATGTTATCTCCTGCAAGAAAATGAAATTGACAGGAATTGTCATGTGGCTGTGCCATTTTATTGTGGTATTTACTTGCTTGTCTCATCTCCTAGAACAAAAGTTTATTTGTTCTATCAAACCTGCAGCAAATTGTATTAAGTCAAAATTAACAATATAATTGAAGTTTTGCACTTGAATAACTTACATTGAAAATAACTGATCTTGGTGCAAACGTTTTAATTTTTTTAAACTTTAATTAAAGCTAACACTATTATGTAAGTTACTGCTGTATTTATATTCAGTTACTGTATTAGAATCTGCAGGCAGTTTAAATTTGAGATGGAATTCAATATATTTCCTGAATATTTCCTTCATGCCAATGATGCCATTATTCTGAAAACCTTTCCACTTTGAACATGCTAGAAGGTGATTTGTCATTCACAGAGTATAACAAGTATTCTAAGGAATTTCAAGTGGCTTTATAGTAAATAATTCTGGTGATTATGCCATTGATTTTTTTTTAACACTTTTGTAAGGGTGATAAAACTGTGAAAGATTGTTCAGGCATAATTTTTGACAAGACAGTGCTGGAAGGTTAGTTCTGCAGAATTGACCCTCTCAAATGAGGTGGGCATGTGTAGGGGGAAAAAATAATCCTGAATACTTCATATGGTATGGATTATTTTGTATGAACTAATACACCGCTCTTATTATGTCTTGCTATTGTGTACTGAGGTTAAAAATAATTATCACTATTCATGGTCCCCATTCCTTTTTTAGTTTCAAATTGAACATTGCTGAAAATATCTATCTGGAGTCTAATACTTGCTTTAAAAAGTTACTGTGAAAATCGATGTTAGCTTTCAGTTGAGAAAAATTCTAAATTATGAGAGCTAGTTACTTCTTGTTGCAAGAGTTTACAGTAAAGTTTCAGGTACTCAACTACTGTAACATAAGGCATGTCATTTAAACATCCAGCAGAATTCAATGCAGTAAAAGTAAATATTATTAGTTCTGGCACATGTTGAGTTGGATCTTTCTGCCTGATTCTAATGTGAGGATGTGTTATTTAGTTATTTAAAGTTTTATTATTTTGAAATAAATTGAATTAAACATTTTAGCACTCATACTGCAAATTGAGAGTACTTAACACATTTTTTGAAAGCTTCAAGGGAATACATTCAGGTGTCTGCTGGCAGCTACATGCCTATGGTTGAACAAAAGTCCTCCCATGCAAGTCAATAGTCTAAACAGAGAGAGAAAATCTTTATCCATTTAATATATATGAATGAAGAAATAAAATATAAAAGCATACCTTGACTCTTTCAAACATTGATATCAATAATTAGCATTAGTCAAAATTCATGAGGGGTAATACTGACTTATTACAGCACCACAAGAAACTGATCATTTTTATTATTTCAAGCTGCTCATTAACTGGAAATTGCAGAAAAATAGGTTTGCAATTGCTTACTCAATGTAAAGGATATAAACATTTAAAATTATCAAGCAGCTATATCTGCAACTCTTTTACTAAACGCATGCTGCAGTGTAACAGCATTCAATTAAAAAGATAATTAAAGCATTCCTCTTGAAATCTGACTTTATCTTTCTCTTACTTAATTTGTCACCAAGGTGAATTTATTATGTACAAAATCTTGTTTCATTTCGCAATAGAATCTTCTCATATTTTTGTAGATGCACAACCTACAGATGGAGAGCGGGAGATTTGGAACCAGGTGAATGCTGTTCTGCAGGATTCTGAAAGCATTTTGACGGAACTGCAAGCTTATAAGGGAGCTGGTCAAGAGATAAGAGATGTATGCTAGTGACATTCATTTATTTATAAGTGTTGATTTAACTTTGAACACAAAGGCGTTGAGTGTTAATGATTTATTTTGAATTCTGTAAAAACAAATTATACCATTCTGTATTCATTAAAAACATGTATAGAAAGTAATAGAATGAATTGGCTTTGTATTTGACTCCTTTTAGAAAGCTATGTACCCTTTTTTTAACCATACTCATCGTGAAATTTGAAATTTCTGAAATACTATGGCCCCACAGAGAAACCTGATTAGAATCAATTATTATTAAAGTACATCTTCAGAGTACTCCAGTACTTAAAGATGGCCATGCTAATTTCAGGGCTTTCCATATAGTCTAATGATTTATAGTGAACTCAACTCAATATTGGGAATAAAGTAGTAAAAGCAAATTACGCAGATGCTGGAATCTGAAACCAAAAGAGAAATGCTGGAAAATCTCAGCAGGTCTGGCAGCATCTGTAAGGAGATTCAAAGCTTCGACAAAGGGTCAGTTAGACTCGAAACGTCAGCTCTTTTCTTTCCTTACAGATGCTGCCAGACCTGCTGATATTTTCCAGCATTTCTCTTTTGGTTAGGGAATAAAGTACCTATATTGCCTGATTTGAACTTTCAATAGAATCAGTATTGTCATATGACATTTCAATGTATGCATAATATAAAATGGTATCATAAGTTATTAATATCCAAAAGTTCTAAGGTGTGATACCAATGTGCAACATTTTGTTTTCTCCCAGGCAATTCAAAATCCCAGTGATGGCCAGCTGCAGGACAGAGCATGGAGCTCAGTCTGTCCATTAGTTGGAAGGCTTAAGAGGTTCTATGAATTCTCTATAAGATTGGGTAAGTTTTTAAACTGTCTACCTTACTTTCTATTTTTATGCAGATGGGGTCTAGGGTCAGATACACTGTTACACTGTACCATCCTGATATAACATAGAAAATCACATTTACTTTGCAGAGTTGCTACCAATGGGATACATGCCATCATGCTCAATCCCATTAAACAAACTAAGTAATGATCATTGGCATTAGATAGTCTGGAACTGCCCTGGAAAGTGACTTTTCCTGTGTAAATGCATTGGTAATAGTAAACTGCCAGCGGACACAATTAGATCAGGCTTTCTATCTTGAACTTGGAGGCAAATCTCTCAATCCATCAAATAAATCAACAATTAATTTGATATTGCGGGTGTGTGCAAGTGTTATTCCTAAAAGTGGAGAAGATCCTAACCAAATTCACAGTTATGTCATACCTTATATTCAAATGCATAGCCTATTTGAAGTTGTGTTAGTGGCTTGAAATCAACTAGTCTTATCTAGTCTTATGCCTGTGCAATTGTTTGTTATTGCAAAATCTGTTCAAACTGGATGTTAGCATGATTTACTAATCATAATTTTTGAAACTCATTCCATTACCGTTGCAAACTTTAAGTTGTGGTGGGAAAATGCAAACTCCTTTTACGAATTATTTTTGTATTGTCAATACAGAGAAAGCATTGCAGAGCCTTTTGGAGTCTTTAACCTATCCACCTTACACGCCAACTCAACATCTGGAACGTGAGCAAGCTCTGGCCAAACAATTTGCTGAAATTCTGCATTTTACTCTCCGCTTTGATGAGCTTAAGGTTAGATATACAAAATTGCATGTTATCTTTTTCATAAAATGCAAAAATTATTATGAATTACCATATCCTGTTTTCTTTCCTAGATGAAAAATCCAGCCATCCAGAATGACTTTAGCTATTATAGACGAACAATTAGTCGTAACAGAATTAATAATATGCATGTGAGTAGAGTATGTCAGAGACAAAATGTAATTAGTGAAATATGGTTTTCATGTCTTTGAAAGTAATCCATGCTCTCTTTATCTTGCTTGAGTAGTTAGATGCTGAGAATGAAGTGAACAATGAAATGGCCAACAGAATGTCCTTATTTTATGCAGAAGCTACACCAATGTTAAAAACATTAAGTGATGCAACTACCAAATTTGTATCAGAGGTATGTACACCAGATAAGGTACTGGTCTAAATTGTGATATAGTAATAATTGCCTTTTTTAGCTCATTACATAGGATCCCAGGGAACTAGCCAATTGGATATAAAAATTGGCTTGAAGATCAGAGACAAGATGGTAGCAGAGGGTTGCTTTTTGGATTGGAAACCTATGACCAGTGGTGTGCCACAAGAATGAGTGCTAGATCCACTGTGTTTCATTATTTATATAACTGATTTGGATGTGAATATAGGAGGTATGGTTAGTAAACTTGCAGATGACACCAAAATAGATGGTGTCGTTGACAGTGAAGATTATCTCCAAGAACAATGGGTCCTTGATGAGGTGAGTCAAGAATTGGCAAATGCAATTTAATTTAAATAGATGTAAGGCAAACAAGGGCAGGATTTACACTGTTAATGATAGGGCCCTGGAGAGTGTTGCTGAACAAAGAGACCTAGGGGTGCAGTTGCATCATTCCTTGAAGCTGGATTCTCAAAGAGACAAGGTGGTAAAGAAGACGACTGTTAAGCTTGCCTTCATTTGTCAGAAAATTGAGTACAAGTGTTGGAATATCATGTTGTGGCTGTACGGGATATTCGTGAGGCCACTTTTAGAATACTCTGTACAATTCTGGTCGCCCTTCTATAAGATGTTGTTAAACGTGAGAGGGTGAGGAAATGATTTACAAGGATGTTGCTAGGATGGGAGGATTTGAGCTATAGGGAGAGGCTGAATAGGTAGGGGCTTTTTTCCCTTGAGTGTCGGAGAGTGAAGGGTGGTGACCTTAGAGGTTTATAAAATCATGAGATACATGGATAGGGTGAATAGCTACGGTCTTTTTCCTAGGGTTGGGAAGTCCAAAACTAAGTTTAAAGTGAGAGGGAAAAGATGTTAAATGAACCTGAGGGGTACTTTCTTCATGCAGAAGGTGGTATGTGTATGGAATGAGTTGCCATAGGAAGTGGTGGAGGCTGGTACAAATGCAATATCAAAAAGATATCTGGTTGGGCATATGAATAGGAAGGGTTTAGAGTGATATGAGCCAAATGCTGGCAAATAAGACTAGGTCAGATTGGGATTTCTGTTCAGTGTGGATAAGTTGGACCAAAGGGTCTGTTTCCGTTCTGTATGGTTCTATGACTCTGTTACCTCACCTGAGTATTAACAGTATTGATTACTGTTCAGATGAGATCATGATTATAAACTTTTGTACTATTAAAAGGAATAGAAATTTGATTTTTCTTTTTAACCAAAGCCATAAAAAGTTATGCGTGAATTCCAGATAACATTTGAGGCATTATGTGATGACGGTAATAACAACCGGTCTATACACTTAAACATATGTTGACTTGCAGGAGTCTTTATTGTCAAACACTCACGACCAGAGTGTTTGCGTAAAATGATAAGTTGGTACCACTAATTTGGTATTGAATCTCCTCCTCATCAGTCATAGTCTTTAGAAGTAAATGACTTCCAAGGTATTTGTAATGTTTACCATACTTCAGAATGGTTTCGTTAATTTATATGGGATGCATGACATTCGGTTGAAATCAGTTTTGTTTTGGCAGTGTTCGAGGCTAAGTTGAATTTCTTCTATTCAGAATTAAAGAGATTGATAACAATATGTAATCCTGTTGGAGTGATCAATGTTACTGCAATTCTCCACAAACCGTATTTCATAATGGCTTTGATATTTATTTTAGTTTTGGCATGGAAACAATTGAGATTAAATGATTTCATCTATGCAGTACTTGATACTGGCACTACAGGACAATTAACCTTTGATAAATTGAATGAGCATTATCAGGTAGATTATAAATAATTTCAGGCTATCACGTAGCTTCAGTTAACCCCAGTTTGGATTTTGAAGGCATCAGTTTTCAGGTGTTCCACTCAAGATGTTTGTAGTTCCGTCACCATGAAACAATTACAAAATTGTGAAAGCGTTTCTTGGAATCCCCAGAGCCTTGTGATTTGCTGTATTAAACGCTTTGGTCAGGTTCATTAATGCAATGAAGTGTTGTATACCGACATAAGCAACTTTAAAGTTTGTACCTTCTTCAAAGCCTCCACATACTACTGGTAGTGTGGCAACCAGAAATGTATACAATATTCCAGATGCAGCTCACTAAAGTTCTGTACAGCTGCAACATGATTTGAATCTTTTATTATTTCTGTGACCTGATCAATGAATGTAATATTGCGTGCTATGTGCCTTCCTGACTACCTTATGGCCACTTTCGTGGGACTGTGGACCTGTATGCCTGGGGTCCCTTTGTGTTGATGCTTCTAAGGATTCTGCCATTTGTTGTATACTTCACTCCTACATTAGATCTTCGAAGATGCATTTGTCCGGAATAAACTTCATCTTCCATTTCTCTACCTCAAATCTCCAACCTGTCTGTATCCTGCTCTATCCTCTGGCAATCCTCCGCATTATTCGCAGCACTTTTAATGTTTGTGTCATCCACAAACATCATAATCAGGCCAACTACGTTCTCCTCCAAATCATCTGTTCATGTTACAAACAACAGGGTTGCTCCATTGATCCCTGCAAAACACCTCTGTTCACAGATCTCCAGTCGGAAAAATACCTTTCCACTGCTACTCTATCTTCTATGACCAGGCCATCCTACCAGCTCACCGCAGATCCTTTTTTATCAACCTGCCATTTCAAAGGGCTTTCTAAAGTCCATATAAATGTTACCTCCCTGCCCTCTGTCTTTGTCTTTGTCTTTGTCTTATCCTCAAATGATTCAACCTAGTTTGTGAGACACAACATTCCCCATGCAAAGCCATGCTGCCAATTGCTAATTAATCCATATATTTCCAAATGTAGGTGAATCCTGTCCCTAAGAATCTTTTCCAATAACTTCCCTACCACTGACGTAAGGCTCACAGGCCTGTAATTTCCTGGATTATCCCTGTTGCCCTTCACCAAAGGAACAATATTGGTTATTCTCCGGTCTTCTGGGATCTCTCCTGTGTCTAAAGAGGTTACAAAGATTTCATATAAAGCGTCAGCAATTTCCTTACCTGCCTCTCTCAGTATTCTGGAATGCTGGCCAGCCAGTGACGCCCACGTTCCATCAGTGTTTCTTTTAAAATACAGGGTCCGGGAAATCACAGTGTAGCCTCTGGAGAGGGGCAGGTGGTGTGGCAGTATCTTCATTTCTGAAGGGTAAAGTTCCCTTATGCTGCTCTATATCAGACCCAGCCCCACCTGGACCTGGATCATTTCCAGAAGTGCCAAGTCAGAGACTGTCTGCACCTGTGGTGAAGTTCTAAATTTAGGTAGTGGACCTCTTCATGCATGGATACTCCTGGTGCCAGTTACTGGAAGTGTTCACAGCACTTGCAGCCACTTTAATAAATTGTTCGACACTTGTACCTGGTCCAAAGTAAAATGTGTCTCCCAAAACAGGTCAAAATGATGGTTAACTACAAGGATTCAGTCTGACTGCAACGGATAGAGAATGAAGTCTTTTGACTGTGAATCACTGTTGATAAAGTTATAGGGAAAGCTGAGCTTCACAGTGGTCAATAAGTGCCTTTTGTACAATATTCAGCTTGTGGATTTGTTCTTATGCTTTAAATTATAGCTGTTTTTCTATTTTTAGAACAAGACCCTGCCTATAGAAAATACAACTGATTGTTTAAGTACAATGGCTAGCGTGTGCAAAGTCATGTTGGAAACACCGTAAGTATGATTCAGAAATTCCTATTTTCAAATTATTGTGCCATCTATTGATTAGACTTCTATGTGAGATTCGTACTTTGTCCAAAGATCATTTCCCAAAAGGGACCTGATGGGCAGTGAGATCCACAATTCTGAATGTATAAAATAAAATAAAATAGTCAAAAGGACTAGAATCATTCCAGTCTTTTCTGTCTATTTGCAAAAAGTGTACTCATAGCATTTGGGCTGTGGAGTCATGGGGAAATGCAGTGAATTACAGAAAAACAGTCCGTCATAATGAATAAATTATGCTTCTTAAATTAGCAGTTAAAAAATGTATGCATCAGGCATGTTACAATTTTTGATGCCCTATGATGCTGAATATATGCTGGTGTGTGTATCTCTTTTTTTTTCACCTGCTGGTGGTGATTGTTTTTAATTAACCAATCAGCATTATCTTGAAAACCAGAGAAACATGAAATGTACCTTGTAAACATATCACTTCCATTGGTAATAATGAAAATACTGTAACACAGTTTAATATTCAATATTGTAATAACTATTTGTTACTTTTAAGTTTGCATTTTAATCTTTTTCCTTTTAACTAGGGAGTACAAGAGTAGATTCACCAATGATGAAACTCTGCTGTTCTGTATGAGAGTGATGGTGGGCGTCATTATACTCTATGATCATGTACACCCTGTGGGAGCATTCGCAAAAACATCAAAAATTGATGTAAGGAAATATATATGGGAGAAAATAGGCATCATTATTGTGTTCAATAAGAATGTAAAATAAGGCTGCCATGTTTCATTGGACTAAACCACACTCTCACTTTAAGTGGTTGGTTTTTATTTCCATCTGCTCCCTTTATAACTTTATTTGTAAAAGTTTAAAAAATGCTGATTTTCATGCTTTGTGAAGTATTGATCTATCCCTGCTTCACATTCTCTATATGCGTGATCATTCTATCGAATCCAGAAGCCAGTTTCTTTGGTCTTTATTTAAAACCAGCTCTATAATGGAATGAGGAATACAACGGGTTCCAAGTGATCAATTGTGATAGGGGACTCTCTAGTCAGAAGAACAGACAGACGTTTCTGCACTCAGCAGCAAAAAATCAAAATGGTGTATTGCCTCCTTGATGCCAGGATCAAGGATGTCTCAGAGAAGGCGCAGAATGTTCTCAAAGGGGAGAGGGACCAGCAGGAGGTCATTGTACACATTGGAACCAAAGACCTAGGAAGGGAAAAGGAGGAGATTCTGAAGGGAGAATACAGAAAGTTAGGCAGGAATTTAAAAGGGAGGTCCTACGATGTAGAGAGTGTAGGAATAGGAGGATAGAGCAGATGAATGCGTAGCTGAGGAACTGGTGAATGGGAGAAGAGTTCACATTTTTTGGATCATTGGAATCTCTTCTGGGGTAGAAGTAACCTGTACAAGAAGTTGGATTGCACCTGAATTGGAAGGGGGCTAATATACTGGCAGGGAGATTTGCTAGAGCTGCTTGGGAGGATTTAAACTAGTAGGTGGGTGGTGGTGGTGGAGATGGAGGACCCAGGGAGGTAATGAGGAATGTGATCAGTCTGAGACGAGTACAATTGAGAAAGGGACCACGTCAAACAGGCAGGGACAAAGCAGAGAACAAGGAAGGACTGTTAAACTGCATTTACTTCAATACAAGAGGCCTAACAGGGAAGGCAGATGAACTCCAGGCTTGACTGAGATACCACAGCAATTACACAGACGTGGCTCAGGGATGGACAGGACTGGCAGGCTACAATATTCCAGGATACAAATGCTACAGGAAGAATGGAAAGTGGAGCAAGAGAGGAGGGGAAGTGGTGTTTTTGATAAGGGATAGTATTACACCTGTGCTTAGGGATGATTTTCCTGGGAATACATCCAGGGAAGTTATTTGGGTGGAACTGAAATGGATGTTGTTATTGGGATTGTATCATAAACTGCCTAATAGTCAGCGGGAAATTGAGAAACAAATTTATAAGGAGATTTCAGTTATCTGTAAAAATAATAGGGTGGTTATGGCAGGGGATTTTAACTTTCCAAACATAGTTTAGAGCTGCCATTGTGTTAAGGGTTTAGACAGAGAGGAATTTAAGTGTGTACAGTAAAAGTTTCTGATTCAGGATGTGAGTGTACCTACCAGACAAGGTGCAAAAGATTGATCTACTTTTGGGAAATAAGGCAAGGCTGGTAACTGAGGTAACTTGGGGGGGAGCATTTTGGAGCCAGCAACCATAATTCTTTCAATTTTAAAATAGTGATGGAAAAGGATAGACCAGATCTAAAAGTTGAAGTTCTAAATTGGAGGAAGACAAATTTTGACGGTATTAGGTAAGAACTTTGAAAAACTGATTGGGGGCAGATTTTCACAGATAAAGGAGCAACTGGAAAATGGGAAACCTTCAGAAATGAGATAATGAGAGTCCAGGGACAGTATATTCCTGTTTGGGTGAAAGGAAAGGCTGGTAGGTGTAAGGAATGCTGGATGACAAGAGACATTGAAATTTTGGTTAAGGAAAAGAAGGAAGCATAAGGCACGTATAGACAGCAGTAATTGAGTGAATCCTTAGAGTAAAAAAGGAGTCTGACTGTACTTAAGAGTGAAATCAGGACGGCAAAAAGGGGACATGAGATTGCTTTGGCAAATAGGATTAGGGAGAATAGAAGGATTTTTATAAATTCATTAAGGACAAAAAGGTAACTAGGGACAGAATAGGGCCTCACAAAAATCTGCAAGGTAGCCTATGTGTGGAGCTGCAGGATTTGGGGGGAATACTAAATGAGTATTTTGCATCCGTGTTTACTGTGAAGAAGGACATGGAAACTATAGAATGTGGTGACATCTTGAAAAATGTCCATATTACAGAGAAGGAGATATTGTATGTCTTGATATACATCAAAGTGGATACATCCCCAGGACCTGATCAAGTGTACTGTAGACCTCTGTGGGAAGCTAGAGAAGTGATTGCTGAGGCCCTTACTGAGACATTTATGTCATTGGTCACAGGTGAAGTGCTCGAAGACTGGCGGTTGGCTAACTTGATGCTATATTTTTAAGAAAAGTGACAAGGAAAAGCCAGGGAAGTATAGACCAGTGAGCCTGACATCAGTGGTAGGCAAATTGTTGGAGGGAATCCGGAGCGACCAGGCTTTATATGTATTTGGAAAGGCAACGACTGATTAGAGATAGTCAGCATGGCTTCGTGTGTGGGCAGTCGTGTCTCATGAACTTGAGTGAGTATTTTTTGAAGAAGTAACAAAAGAGGATTAATGAGAGCAGAGCAGTGGACGTGATCCATATGGACTTCAGTTACGCGTTCGTCGAGGTTCCCCATGGGAGACTGGCTAGCAAGGTTGGATATTATCGAATACAGGGAGAACTAGCCATTTGGATGCAGAACTGGCTTGAAGGTAGAAGACAGAGGGTGGTGGCGGAGGGTTGCTTTTCAGACTGGAGGCCTGTGACCAGTGGAGTGCCACAAGGGTTGGTGCTGGGTCCACTACGTTTCTTAATTAATAGAAATTATTTGGATGTGAGCATAAGAGGTATAGTTGGTAAGTTTGTAGATGACATCAAAATTGAAGGTGTAGCGGACAGTGCAGAAGGTAACCTCAGAGTACAATGGGATCTTGATCAGATGGACCAATGGGCTGAGGAGTGGCAGAAGGAGTTTAGTTTGGATAAATGCAAGGTGCTACAGTTTGGAAAAGCAAATCAGCACAGGACTTACACACTTAATGATAAGGTTCTAGGGAGTGTTGCTGAACAAAGAGACTTTGGAGTGCAAGTTCATAGTTCCTTGAAAGTAGGTAGGATAATGAAGAAGGCATTTGGTATGCTTTCTTTTGTTAGTCAGGAGTATTAAGTACAGGAGTTGGGAGGTCATATTGCGGCTGTACAGGACATTGGTTAAGCCACATTTGGAACATTGAATTCTGGTCTCCTTTCGTAAGGATGTTGTAAAACTTGAAAGGGTTCAGAAAAGGATGTTGTCAGGGTTTGAGAATTCCCGCTAAAAGGAGTGGCTGAATACGTTGGGGCTGTTTTCCCTGGAGTGTCGGATACTGAGGGGTGACCTTTTAGAGGTCTGTAAAATCATGAGGAGCATGATTAGGATAAATAAACAATGTTTTTTTCCCTGGGGTGGGGGTGTCCAGAGCTAGAGGGCATAGGTTTAGGATGAAAGGTGAAAGATATAAAAGAGATCTAAGGGGCAACCTTTTCACAGAGAGAGTGGTACATGTATGAAATGAGTTACCAGAGGAAGTGGTGGAAACTGGTACGATTGCAGCATTCAAAAGGTGTCTGGGTGAGTATGTGAATAGGAAGGGTTCAGAGGGATATGGGCCAAGTGCTGGCAAATGAGTCAAGAGTAGGTAAGGATATCTGGTCGGAGTAGATGAGTTTGAACGAAGGGTCTGTTTCCGGGCTGTATGTGTCTCTGATTCTAAATGTATTGATTAAGAAAAGCAGATTCATTTCTGATAGTTTGAAATTTTCTCACCACCTCATGTCAAGTGGAATCATTTTGAGGGTCTCAGGGTCAGGTTGCAGCGAATAGGGTTTCACTTTAGGAAATGTTATTGAAATTGAGTGGTTGAGTAAGGAACTGTATACATCTAATGCTTCACTCTGACAAAGTACTTGAGTGACTAAATATTGGCTCCAGGAGTATTTTTTACCAACTGGCTTTCTGGATTCTGATACATTAGACCACCACATCGTGAACTGGGTTCAAATTTGAGACCCGATCAGTGGTACAAGTACTCAGTAGACAGGAATAGCATGTGGCCACTTCTGTATTGCCAGTCAATTGCCAAATGCACTTTTTTTGGTGCGAAGTGCTCTTTGCTTACTTACCGCTTGATATTCAAAGTTAACACAAGGATAGACAGCACTATATTAGCATTTTGCATGAAGCAGCAATGTTGGTGGCTCAAGTAATGATAACCATAATAAACTGAAAAAGAGAACTCACTGTGAAGTAAAGGGGCTAACTTGTAATTACAATGTAACAAGATTTGTCCACTCTACAAAAATTAAATCTGACTTAAATATGGAAAAGGAGGAAAAGCAGCCATCTTGGGAAGTACTTTTCTTCAGCAATAGGAAATGAAGACTGATTTTTTTTATATATATGACATATGCTCCAAGACCCTTTTTCTTATAAGGTCGTTCAGTGATATTTTTGCAAATTTACTAGATAGAGACATTAAGTTACTGTGAAGCAGCATGAAATACACTTGGGGGCCTATACTTTTTTCATGCTGGCTGTGCATTTGTTTTGGTTTGCCAACTCATTTGATAAATTTATCATCAAGATTATTAGCAGACATTAAGATCATTAAGTGGAAATCCAGATCATTACTAGCAAATGGCTGATTCCAATTGAAGATTCATATGAATTCTGAGCTTCATTTTATGACATTTTAATGGGTTTGTAATAGATTGCATTTGATTTGAAGCAAATTCTTTTGAAGAGATGGATGATTTAAACAGTCCATTCAAGGCCACAACAGGACATTATGTTAAAATATGCCAACAGTCTAAAGAGATAATGGTGTAAAGCTTCAACAGAGAAATATAATAAATGTTTGTATTACTTACTGAAACTTAACCATTGCTTATGTTATATCTCAGATGAAAGGATGCATAAAAGTGTTGAAAGAGCAGCCACCAAACAACGTGGAAGGTCTTCTGAATGCACTCAGGTAAGATTTCTTTTTTTTTTCCTAACCAGATTCTTTTAAGAATTAATGTGAGTGCAGTCTGCTTTATCTGCAGTCGATTTGTAGCTCATATCTAATGGTCGTATATCTAATGTCTGGCCAGTTATGTATAGTTTTAGCCTTGAGGTATGAAAATGATGTTTTTTCCATTGTATTTAGTAAGTACTGATACTTGAATTTCACTGGATAAAGTAAAGTAACTATTCATTCCAAGCTGTTGTATTCAATGAAATTCCATGTAGAACCTAACCTTCCTTTGAATATAATCATAAAACCATTTGTACATTGCATTCTAGCTTAATCTACTTGAACTGCTCAGTGTTTGAGAGTGAGTGCTTCCATTTCATGTCCGGTTTCTGATACTTGTCTGTAAAGGGCTATCTTGGGTATACCCTGTTGTTATTAATATACTGGGGAAAACTTTGTACAGTTATGTTATGGATTTTGGTGGAGGTCAAGTTGAGTGGCTTTTCATTTGTGAGGTACATGAGAGTTTGAGAATTAGTGTCCACTTCACAGATAGCATGACATACTATGCTAGATGAACAAGTATTTACTTGAAAGGATATGCCTTTATCCATGTCCAGCGGTTGGTGGTGTTCCATCTCATATAGAGTTTGAGGCCACTTGAAGATTAAGACTTCTGGATTTCACTTG
Source organism: Chiloscyllium punctatum (assembly GCF_047496795.1). Taxonomy (NCBI): domain Eukaryota; kingdom Metazoa; phylum Chordata; class Chondrichthyes; order Orectolobiformes; family Hemiscylliidae; genus Chiloscyllium; species Chiloscyllium punctatum. The sequence goes on along the minus strand of NC_092741.1, from coordinate 146,936,339 downwards.
TGCTATATTAAGATATGCAATGAACACATTGTAGGGCAGGCAAATTAAGGACTTCTGTCCAAATTAAGAAACAAGTTTTCAATATGCACCAGTTTTATATATATTTTGGACTTTTGCTGAAATTTTCTGCTTTACAAGATGAAAAATGTTTCTACGAGAGAAATTAGCATGTTTTTAATTCAAGTGCCTATGAGTAACCTTGCTCACTCTGAGGACAGGCACTACATGTATTGAGTATAATTTACTTGAGTAGGAAGGCTAGGTGGTTGCCCATCATCATCTCTGTTCTGAATAATTCACTGAAGCAGTGGGCAAGTCAGTCAACTGTGGCTAAAAAAGCAATTTAAGGAATGTATAAGATTTAAGAAAAGGTCTATAAAATTACCAGGGATGGTAAGAAGTCTGAAGATTGGGAGGTGTTGCCTAAAAAGGAGTACACTAAAGTGTTCTTCCTTTGTGTGACAGACAAAAGGCCAAAAACAGACTCAGAATTTAATTAAATAACCCTTCTTTATTTTATCTCTTTAAGTACCAATACCTAATATAAAACTGACATTCATTGCAAAATTTACTTCTTCAATTCACTTCATTTCACTTCACTTCACTTGAATTTAATTCACGTTTAACCCTAACTCTAATTGGCTTGAATCAAATACTACCTCAATTTGAATAAAGTGACCAACTTTGTACTCCATGTAGATCTCACCTCATGGTTCTTCATTTTCTTTGGAGGTAACTTCAGGACATATTCTTCTCAAATGTTGGTCTCTTAGCCTTCCCCTGAGAACATCCTTTGTTCTGCTAACTTACCTCAAAATATGTTCAATTTTCAGAATGTCTTATGGCACTCAGCACATGAATTGATCAAATCTCGATCATGTTGTTCAATCCCAACCAATGAAATTTATGGTAAATAACTCTTAAGTGTTTGCACCGAGTTGTAAACAGCTACATTACATGCTCTCTATAAGTTGTATGGTGTCAGTATATTTAGAGACACATGATACTTGCTTTATTTGGTCAACACTTTGAGGTCAGAGTTTAAACTGGCTTGACCAAAATTCCAAGTATGCTTGATTGTAGCTCTTACCCAGTCTAGTAGCCATTTCTGCTGCTGGCCACCTGACCACAGAGGATTTTAAAATGCAGCAAAGGAAGACCAAGACCAAGAAACTGATAAAGAAAGGGAGAAAATAACGTAGACCGTGAAAACTTCTACAGATGCAATGTTTGACAAAGACAAATGTGGGTGCATTACAGGCAGGGTCAGAAGAATTTATGATGAGGAATTGTGAAATGGCAGAGAAGCCAAATACATCCTATCTCAGCCCATGACATCATCACTGAATATCACTATGTTGTTACCAGGACTACCACTATTGTTTTTGAAACTATCCAGCATCTGCTGTACTTTATCCATGATTAATTATGTATGATGTATCTACCTTCATTGAGGAAGATACGAGAACTGACCCAGAATCAGAAGTCTAAGGAACTTGGGAGAATTATGAAAATTACTAGTAACAAGAAGGTTGTGTTGGAGAAATTAATGGGATTGAACGATGATCAGTCCCTGGGATCTGAGCATTGAAAGAGAGAACTTATTTGTCCACCACCCTCATAGCTAGCATCTTCGAAAATTCTATAAATTCTGAAATATATCCCACAGATTGGAAAATCATGCTTTGTACCATTGTAAATGTCGCCTCACTATTTAGGAAAAGAGGGAGAGGGATAACAAGGAGCCGTAGATCTGTTGGCCTTGCATCAGTAGTAAGTAAAATGCTGGAACCAATTATAAAAGATGTGGTAAATGGACACTTGGTTAATAATGGTCTGATTCAACATAGCAAATCCTTGTGAATGGAAATTCATGTTTGAACCTGTTAGAGATTGTTGCGGCTGTTAATAACAGAATTTATAAAGGGGATTCAGTGAAAATATTGGACTCTGATTTTCAGATGCCTTTTGATAAAGTAATCCCTATGAGTTTGGTCAGCAAACGGAAAGCACCGGGATTGGGGATAATGTACCAGCATGAATTAAGGCTAACAGGCAGAAACAGTAGGTTGAAATAGGTCATTCTGTCACTGACAGTTTGTGACTAATGGAGCACTGCAAGGATCAGTACTTGGGGCCCAGCTGTTCACAGTACATATCAATAATTTGGATATGTCCTGAGAGGAAATCCAAAGTGGTTTCAGAGAAGTTGTCATCTAATGAGTGGTCAAGACCATGGCAGATGGAATCTACTTTGGAAGTGTGTGAGATTATCCACTTTGATAGGAGGAACACATGTGCCCAGTATTTTTTTTGAGTAATGATTAGAAAGTGTAGATGCACTCAGGGACCTGGGTGTCCTTATTGGTGAATCACTGAAATCTAGCATGCAGATGCAGCAAGCATTCAGGAAGGCTAATGGTATGTTAGCATTTGTCATTTGAGGAGTACAGGAGTGGTGAAGTTTTGTTTCAGTTGTATAAATTCTTGGTCAAACCACACCTGAAGTAGTATGTGCAGTGTTTCCCTTTGACAATACTGTCCTTCTTAACGTAATTGAGAGAGTGCAATGAACATTTATGAGACTTCTCCCCAGGATAGCGGGACTGTCCTATGAAGGGAGATTGGAGAAACTAAGCCTCTATTCTGTAGAATTTCGAAGAAAGCTATCAAATACCTAAGAGATAGACTAGATAGGTGCATGTAAGATATTTACTGTAGTTGGAGAGTCTAAAACCAAAGGGTACAATTTCAAAATAAGGAAGAAACCATTTACGTTGATGATGAATGAATTGTGACGAATTTTACTCAGTGAAACACCAATGACGAAAATATATATGGGCCAAGTTTGAGAAAAGACATTGAAATAGATGAGCACTCATGATTGTGTTGAATGAGAGAGCAGATTCAGAGGGTTAAATGGCTTACTCCCACTCCTGTGTTCCCATGAAAGGTAGAGGTGGTCTCCTCATCCAAAAGCATTTTGAAGCTCTAAAGTAACCGATTTAGGGCCATTTTCCCACTGTGCTGGAAACACAGCAGGACAAGGAAGAGATCTCCTCTGCCATATGTGGAGATATTCAGTAAAAGCTGGCAGAGGGGAGCGGCCTACTATTGGGCACTCTATGATTATGGAAGAGGTCCCAGCAAGGACAGCAAATGCAAAAACATACCCTGATCTCACCACTGGTTCCCCGAGTTACCTCTCTCAGTGGCCCTGTTGGGACTGAAGACCAGTCAGCCCTCTGATTGACCAACAGTTCTTAGATAATCTGCAACCTTTAGGCATGGGGGTTTTGATGCCTGGCAGTTCATCACATGATGGCATCGATTGGGGTCACTGCTCCAAGAAATAGCTGAGATCAGGTTTGCTCCAGCTTTTTGACCCACTGAAAGCACCACCATCACCTTCCTCAAATTCAGTATGTTAAATGCAGAACAAAATTCCCAGCAGTGTGCCTTAGCAATGTTCCTTGGTTTCTAGGAGTTGAGCGGTCATCTTATTGAGGCCTTTAAAATCATAGAGATTTATTAGTTTACATTTTAATTAAGTTGGGTATGTTGGGACCTTTACTGCAAAGGCAAATAAGTGGAGCTAAGGTACAGATCAGCCATTCTTTGATACTCTGGTGCAGTTTGAAGGCCTTCTACCAGTTTGTGCGATTCTCAGACTGATCTCTCCAGGCACTCCTGCTGTAAAGTATGTTGTTTTCCACAGCAGCCCTTTCTTTAATATCTTATTTGAATGAAGCTACTAACAATTTTGTGTTTCATTTGAAGCCCAACACCTGAAATAAAAGAACATCACAGTAATCCAGTTTGTCTTTTTTGGTGGTTTGTGCGAATAATTTGATAAATATATTGCATTGTTAGTAATCCAGTGCTTAATTAAACTTTGACAAAGGTGTGGAAAGAAATTCTGTGGCAGATTAAATAAAGTTGTTTTTGACTGGGGTGTTTATATCTATTCATATTAATTAAATCCAAGAGAGCCCTATTGAATTGTTTAAAAACAGCTGTTGTGTTTATATGGGGCAGTATTGCCCATAGGAAAGGGAAGAAAAACTACATTTATGAATTGACATTTTGGACCAAAACACCCCAAAAATATGGGCATATACTGTCAAACGTAATTATTAAAAACTTTAACATGCAGGCCATAGTTTTGCCGACTGTGGGTGATTAGTTCCTTCAATAATATGTGTATACTATTAAATTTTTAGGTACACCACAAGACACCTGAATGATGAATCAGCATCCAAACAGATTCGAACCATGCTTCAAGTTCAGTAACTGCTTGGGCAAGAGGATCTCTGTCCTGACCTCAGAAGATGTACATGTTTACATAATTTAATACAAGTTGGTGTTAATACTTATTTGTCTTATTTACCATAACCATTCCCTCCTCATCACTTAACATATGAAGAAAAGCCTTTATAATAAAATTGATGAATGGCATTTTTTTATTTTTACATAGCATAATATGAAGCATACCTGCAGCCTTATATTTGATGTTGCAAAGTGCGGTTTGTTTTTGGCAGAATTGATGTACAATGCTGTTTTGCTCCAGTATGAATTTCTCTATATTACTATAAAGATCCGGTACATCTGCAAATCTTTGTGTAAATTTTGCTAGTGTTTTAGTGTCTTAGCATTCAGGGAAACAGTTCTTACTATGACAAAGAACAACACAAGCTTGCTGATTTTTTCACGTTGTCTTACACATGTTTGGTCAGTCAGCTACAATGGGCATAGATCATTGAGATCTGCACCTTGTTCCATCTGGTGTTCATATTTGGTTGGAATATGCTTTTGAGCTTTGAAGAGATAACATCTCTTTTACTAGCCTGCAGCAATGAATTTAAGAATCACTTTTACACTCTACTAGTTTATCTGTCATTTAAAAAAAAATGAACAGAACATGAAATGTTAAAAAAAGGCCGTAACATTAAGAAGCCATACCATTTTAACTGCACAATTTCTGTGCTAGCATTTTAAAGCAGGCCATTAATAGATTAAGATGATTTTCTTCTCTGAGCTTCACAACATGAACATAAAAATAAGATTACATGTCTAGTCTGGACTTATTGGGCATTTTAAATTTGCCAAGTTGTGCATTTTACATTATATGCACTCAGTTAAAAGAAGGGGGAATACTATACACTGGCAAAACGTGAAGTATGCTGATAAGCAACAGGCAGCATTGGTACAGGGTCACGTGCTTTTGAATGTATTTATAGTCATTGCTAAACACGTACTACAGACTGATAAATCAATCTATACAAATTTTATTACATAAGAGTGTTATGCTGCGAAATAATAGTAAAAATCACTTTAATAATTGAGGGCAAATGTTGAACCTGAAATGATATCTGCAAAATATATCTGAGGGAAGCAAAGTGAACCGAAGGGAGAATAAACAAAAAAACATTTTAAGGAAAATTATATAGGCCTATAAGAAGAGAGGGTATGTTTCTTTAACGTCTTCATCGATGTAAAACTATATTTCTATTTCAACATATTTTTTATACAAGCAATAAAATTTCACGTGTTGCATTCTATGAATGAAGTGCACATAAATTAAACGCAATTTAATAAGAATTCTAACAAAATATATCACGCCTGTATTCTGCAAGTAGGGGATATGTCACAGTAACCCACATAATTATATTTGTTTCCATAATGTGATTGAATGAATAATCCACAATTGCTGAAGTTTTGAATAGTCAGCATCATGTGTGAAAGTATAAATTATAGTACATGCGTGCCAAGAGATATTCTCTTTATACCACAGGTTTACCGTTCATTTTTAAGAAAGATTTTCGCTTAATAGGGTAACAATGGTAGTAGGGATTTTCTAAAGCTGCCTTCTGGTCATGCAAGCTGGCTCTCATCTCCTTGAAGAGATGATTAGCCAGTATCATGAACTGAGGAAAATATCCTTAGGGCAAGTACAGATTTTCCTCTTCAAGCATTGTATTTTACTTGTACATTTGAGATTCTAACTCAGTGGCCCTTTGTCTTTGTGGATATACTATAAAAATGTGAGCAAACTTAAAGTTCACAAGTTTAATTTTTATTGGCAATCAGAATGCTTCAACTATTATTTTGAAGCATTTCTATGTATTTGAAGCCTTTCCATTACATCTGGAGTGTCTGACAGAATACACGTTGGAGTTAGTTGAGTATTAAAATTTTATAAAACATTTACTTTTTTAAAATCACAACTAGAAAACTGAGTTAAAATCTAGGATTGGTCAGTTGTTTCCATGGCAGTGTTTTTTTTGGGAAAACAACAGCAATGAGTTAAGTGGATCACGAGTGATTGTATAGTAGGATCAACCATTGAAATTAATGTCTTGTACTTGTGGAAAAGTGAAAATATTTTCTTGGATTGTTGCAGCCACCACTAGTACAAGTTGACACTTGTATAAATAGCGTACTGAATTCAGTGGCGAAATGGCCACTATGGGGGTTAAATTTGATTGATTGCATCCACATCACATTAGGTGCCTTGAGAGATCTGCCGCAACAATTTGATACAGTTGAATACTGTGACCAATTTGAGCCAGGTGAATCTGTTACTGCACTGTAGACTATTATAAAGGACCCAAGGATATTGTATTTTTTTAAGTATATTGGCTTGGATTTAATTGCAATGTCGGATTCAAGAATGTCCCTTTCACACAGATGAAAAAAAATTTACATATAAGCCCATAGAATCTCAATTCCAGCACTAATGAGATATAACTATCATAGCATTTTTTTTGCATTGCAGCCTTTCGTTAAAGTTGCCAAAGTGAGAGCACAGTAATAGAGAGTCAACAACTTCTGTGAACACTTGATCATCACATTGTTAGCATTAATTATAAGTTTCAGAAGATTTATTTGGCAAGATTGTTTGTTTGTGAACGGTATTTTGAATGCACTGGAAAATGAAAATGTGGCTTAACGCATTCCCCAAAGAAGTAATATCTGCCACTTTAAAATCTGTTTAAAGTTGGTTTAGAGATCAGGCCTTTTAAACGGTGGCATGACACTTCAATTCCATTGTAGTAAAACAGTGTTCATCCTATGTGAGATTTGCTATTTTATTCCACTATGATTTATTGTTGCAGTTTAATATGAGTAATAAAAGCTTTGATATTGTTTGTGATACATTGTATATTGCTCTGTATTTTGAATTCTAACTTAAACTGGATTAAAACTTATGAAAAGTCAATTAGTCTGATACTGCTATTATTTAAGTAGACAGGCAAGAGGCCAGAAGAACACAGCAAAGGGTGTGTTATTGGAAGCATCATACTGGATGGGTTCTTCAAAAGACATTGCAGAAAATTTGCTCATCAGAATCTAACCAACTGACTGAAATACGGATTCTGAATACAGTCTGGATATTTTTTGTTATGCATGCGTGAAATCAAAATAAAACTAGAGTGTGCACTTGTTCCTAAATGAACTGATAAGTGAGTATTATATGTACTGCACAAACAAAGTATTGGTAGTTGGTGTTCTAATTATGCCAGTAATCTTAACAGGCACTCTTTTTTTTTTGTAAAAAGGTGTGCTAATAAGTCAAGAAAAGCATCTAAATGAAATCCGGTCAATATCTGAAAGGAAAGGAAGTGTGATTGAATATGTTTTCAGGAAAACCCGATCAGTCAATTATACTTGAGATTCTTTATATAATAATTAATGCCAATACTGAATCCCCAGAGCCCATGCCTTTGTAAGTTGTCATGCTCTTGTTGGATCTATACTTTCATGTAGTATTGCTGTGGTCTGTTAAAACTCCCTCCTCCTGATCCCATCCTATGTTTTGAGATCCTTCCCTTTAATAAATTTACTGTAATCATTTGTTCGGTAACCCAGTGCAATGAACCCCATCCCCAGATTTAAAGTTTCCACTTTCCCCAGGACTCCATGGACATCACCAATAAGCCACTGGTCATTATGCCCACATGCCTCTGTCCTACTTCCTGGACTGACATGCTAGAATAGCCTGGACTAAGAATGACCCACCCCGAGGACCAGGTCTCCAGAGCATCTACCTGTAATTCCCTGGCTGGTTGCATTTGACTTGTAAAGACTGAGTAAAGTCCAATTCCTGCACTGCAGGGACATAGATCTCCAGACACTGGGTGGACCGAAAGCCTAATTGACTGTGGGCAAATCACTGAATCAGATGAGCCCATAAGCTTGTGTGTAGTTCCCTTTGACCCCACGAAGGATTGCTCCCCTTTGACTCAGATTTGGCTATTTGCTTGAAGCACATGCAGTGTATTTGTCATGTAAACTGCTGACACATTCTGCAAGCTGCTGCAGTACTGTGCCTCACTCATTTCATTGATTACTCAGTGCTTGAAGTGCAGAGGGGAAGGTGGGCTACTTGTCACAATGAAGAACAATATAAGCAACATAGACTGACAGACTCCAACCAAGTGAGTGAGCATGAAGAAAGTAAGTGAAGAGCTAGAAGATATGTCCTATGTTAATGCATGAATGTCCCTGCATGAAAAGTGACCTGGTAGAAGCATGCAAGTCATAAGTGATTCTGAGCTCCAAAGTCAGGTGTTAAAGGGCTGAAATGGCATGAGAGTCGCTTTGAGAGCAGTGATGATGTGGTGAGGCTGGTGGGTTGCCAATGTTGGCTTGGGTGGACAACATGTAAGGGAAGATGGTAGCTATGAAACACAGAGGAATAGTGTGCTGCACCCTCAATTAAATGTCTGGTTTATTCATTTGGTGAGTTGTGGCTGCCAGGATGATTCTGTGAATTTTACTTCAGGGATTTGCACCATTTAATTTCTCGGGAAGAAGAGAATTGCAAGTGACATGATAAAGCAAGTTGAGCTAGTAGTGAAATGCAAATGCATAGAACACGGTAGTTGCCACTCTGATTCTGATGCCACCATTTAAAGCTTAAAGGGAGAATCTCAAAGCTTTTCTCAACAAATAGATTGAGCATCAGCTGCAAGTCAAGCAGGCTGCTTTGTCTTGGATGGTTGCAAGCTTCCTCAGTCTTGTAGCTACACCCATCACATTCATGACTTGTCTTGTAAATAGTGAACAAGCTTAGGGAAGTCAGGAGGTGAGTTGCACCCAGTGGAATGCCCTGTCTCTGAGTGACCTTAGTAGCCACAATATTTACATAGCTGATCCAATTTTATTTCTGGTCAATGGTAACCCCCAGGATGCTGATATGGGGGATTCAGCAATAGTAATGCCATTGAATGTGAACGGTTAGATTCTTCCTTGTTGGAGATAGTTATTTTCTGGCATTTATGTAGTGCAAATGTTACTTCAACATTCCTTCAGCGTTATTGAGGCTTGTGTTATCTAAGCTATTTATACAGGCACACAGTCTTTTATCTGAAATCTGCTGGACCAGCTGGTTTTCAGAATTCACAATTTTTTTCAGATTTCGGAATAATTGACAGTTTAATGATGAAATTTGAAAAGGTCTTACCCAACAGCAGAAGTACCTGTGAGTACTACAAGTTCTGAGACAGAATTGATGCCTGCTAGTGCTGGGCCACGCCCCCACGTCATATCTGAGTAATAGTCGAGTGGGTGTGGAGTTGGGTTAAATGTTTGCATGCCAAACAACTTTGTTATGGAGGAAAAATACTTGACGAAGAAAACTTCGGATTTCACAGCTTTTCGGATAAAGGATAAAGGATTGTGCACCTGTACTTCACCTAACGAAGGAGCAGTGCTCCGAAAGCTTGTGATTTCAAATATAACCTGGTGTCGTGTGATTTCTGTCTTGAAGTAGTTTAGTTATTCTATCGTAATACTGATGGTATTATCTTGTCTGAGGAAATCATCGGAAACATGTGAAAAATATCCATTTAGCCTCAGTTGAAGAGTGCCGTAGTGTTATTGAAAAGTGACAATCCACAGATTCCACAGTCAAGTAGCATTTCTGTGCTGCAACCTGTGGAACTAAGTAAGTGTACTGTTAGGTGTTGACAAGCCTATTTTTCGATAAGGAAAGTTGATCATTGTTAACCTGCCACTGACCTTTACTTAGTTACTGCAAATCAAACAGTAAAAATATTATTTCACTAAAATGATAGAAAATAAATTGAAATAACTGAGAGCTTAAATTAATTCTATTGTACTTGTAGGATACATTTGTTACAACTTCCAATACAATCATCTTAATAGATTGTAGTCGTGTATTCTTTGAAGTCACTTCTCAATATCATTTATTGGAGAGTTAAATGTCATCACACTTCTACCAAATAAATCAGTTGTATGTTTACGAATTCCTCAAATTGATTATTTTGTCAAAATCCCCTCAAGACTGTTAATGGAATATGTAATTAGGATGTTGTACAATCCTAAAGTGGATCATAAATGTTAGTTTGGCAGTAGTCAAAAATTTAGATATTGTACAATGAATACTTTGTGTAGCACATAATCCTCCAAACTGTTAACTTTCACTGGAAGGGAATTAATTCTATCTTTATAAATTTAAGGTGGAAACCCACAGAATGTGCAAACTCCACAAGGCAGTCACCTAAGGCTGGAATCAAGCCTGGGTCCCTGGCGCTGGGGGGCAGCAATGCTAGCCACTGTGTCATTGTTCCACCAACAAACCATTGGGAACCATTAAATAATGTGAAGGGGGTATTAATCTGCCCATAGGTTTTATGGAAATTTGTACTTTTGGCAGAATGTTGAAATTAAATAGACTTTTGCTAAGTATGTGTTTGTTGGATCCAATGTAGTGATCCAATGGCTTTATCTTCAAGTAAAATGTAAGATTAAAATATGTTTATTGTGAAGTCCAGGGCTCGGTGTTGAAATATAATGTGAAATTCATCCAGGATCCTCAGACGAGCACCTTCCGCACTCATGATCACTTCCATTTGACAGGAGACAAGAATAGAAATTGCTGGAAAAGCTCAGCAAGTTTGGCAGCATGTGTGCAGAGAAGTCAGAGTTAATGTTTTGAGTTGAGCTTGACCCAAAGCATAAACTCTGATTTCTCTCCAAGATGCTGCCAGATGCGCTGAGCTTTGCCAGCAATTTCTGTTTTGTCTTTGATTTACAGCCTTCGCAGCCCTTTTGGTTTTCATCTAAAAGGACAAGGGCAGGAGATACATCAGAACACCAGCATTTTCAAGTTCCACTCTAACCACTCACCATCCTGACTTGGAAATATATCGCTGTTCTTTCACTGTCACTGGGTCAAAATCCTGGAATTCCCTACCTAATGGCATTGTGGATCAACTCCCAGCACGTGTACTGCAGCGATTCAATAAGGCCACTTGCCACCACCTTCTCAAGGGGAACTAGGGATGGGTAATAAATGTTTGTCAGCCCACATTCCACAAAAATTTTGAAAAAGCATAAAACTCTTTCCCCTCCATGTGGTGAGAAAGATGGCAAGTAGTTGAGTGAATTGTCCCTAAACACAGACTTGGCTCCTATAATAACTTCAAAGCTTGGCTCTATCATTACGTTATAAAGCACAACAGTTTAATACAACTAAAAGCACTTATTTAACAAATACATGACACAGTCTTTACATGCCTCATGCCCGAATTCATCTGTTGAGGAAAGTTCGCACGTGCTTCGTGCAGGTTTCCCACTCCCTTGATTGGACTAGCAGGTCACATGATTCCTCAGTCAGAGTATGTCTTTTAAATGTCCAACAACTGCATTCCTGGCCCTTTAAGTCCGTTATAACAAATCAGAATAATTAAATTAGGACATTATTAAAACATAAAGGATAAATATTTTTACAATAGTCTATCATTTAACTCAGTCTGTTATGCACGACTTCTTTTTCAGAGAGCAGCATAGTTCAACTGACTGAGGCTCTTCTACTGCGACAGCTACAGTTAGACTTAGGTAAAAACAATGACTGCAGATGCTGGAAACCAGATTCTAGATTAGTGGTGCTGGAAGAGCACAGCAGTTCAGGCAGCATCCAAGTAGCTTCGAAATTGACGTTTCCTGATGAAGGGCTTTTGCCCGAAACGTTGATTTCGAAGCTACTTGGATGCTGCCTGAACTGCTGTGCTCATCCAGCACCACTAATCCAGAATACAGTTAGACTTAGTTCAAATGGACTTGCTGCTTGTGCCGTTTCACAATTCTCTGTTTCCACTGTTTTCTGTGAGATAGCACTCTGAGCAGTTACTGGCTAATCTGACAATCCATTCCCCAAAATGCGTCCTACTGGCATCATTAGATCAGGTTGTGACACTGGCTGTTGGTATGGCTCTCACCCACCCAAGAGATCGACATGCTTTTTTTAAAAAAAAGTCTTTGCTCTGTATGTTAACCTCATGGGACACTGACTGTCTTCTGGCCATGATACCACCTGAAACCCAATTTGGTCCTTTACTGAAGTTCACCTTGAACACACTGTCATCGATCTCAAATGATCTTGCACTTTTAAATTAATCATGTTGGCTCTTCTGATTTTCTGGGAGAAAGTGAGGACTGCAGATGCTGGAGTAGCAGAGTTGAAAAATGTGGTGCTGGAAAAACACAGCAGGCCAGGCAGCATCCGAGGAGCAGGAAAATCGATGTTTCGGGTATAAGCCCTTCTTCAGGAATGAGGCTGGTGTACCAAGTGGGCTGAGATAAAAGGTGGGGGGGAGGGAATTTGGGGGATGGGCGCTGGGAATACGATAGGTGGAAGGAGGTAAGGGTGATAGGCCGGAGAGGTCGGGAAGAAGATTGCAGGTTAAGAGGGCGGTGCTAAATCAGAGGGTTGGGACTGAGATACGGTGGGGGGAGGGGGAATGAGGAAGCTGGAGAAATCTACATTCATCCTGTGTGGTTGGAGGATTGGCCAGGGTCTGGCGATGGAGGAGGCCAAGGACCTGCATGTCATTGGTGGAGTGGGAGGGGGAGCTAAAGTGTTCAGCAATGGGGCAGTTGGGTTGTTTGGTGCGGGTGTCCCAGAGGTGTTCTCTGAAACGTTCTGCAAGTAGGCAGTTCAGTCAGTTGAAGGAGGGTGTCAGTGGAAGGGTACTGGTTAGGTCGGCGGGAGAGGAAGAAGCGGAGGGCTTGGAGGCCTTCGTGATGGGCGATAGAAGTGTATAGGGACTGGATGTCCATCGTGAAGATAAGGTGTTGGGGGCCGGGGACTGAACTGGTCCTCACTCTGAACAACTTCCCCTTCCAATCCTCCCTCTTCCTCCAAACCAAAGGAGTAGCCATGGGACCTGTATGGGCCCCAGCTATGCCTGCCTCTTCGTCAGATATGTGCCAGCTACACTGGCACCACCCCCCACCTTTTCCTCAGCTACATCGATGATTGTATTGGCGCTACCTCGTGCTCCCACGAGGAGGTTGAACAGTTCATCCACTTTACTAACACCTTCCACCCCGACCTCAAATTTACCTGGACCGTCTCAGACTCCTCCCTCCCCTTCCTAGACCTCTCCATTTCTGTCTTGGGCGACCGACTCAACACAGACATTTACTACAAACCGACCGACTCCCACAGCTACCTAGATTACACCTCCTCCCACCCTGCCCCCTTTAAAAACGTCATCCCATATTCCCAATTTCTCCGCCTCCGCTGCATCTGCTCCCAGGAGGACCAATTCCACTACCGAACAACTCAAATGGCCTCCTTCTTCAAAGACCGCTCTTTGGTCGACAACGACGGTCTACACCGCGTCTCTTCCACTTACTGCTCCTCCACCCTTGAGTCCCGCCCCTCCAATCGCCACCAGGACAGAACCCCACTGGTCCTCACCTTCCACCCCACCAACCTCCGGATACATCGTATCATCCTCCGTCATTTCCGCCACCTCCAAACGGACCCCACCACCAGGGATATATTTCCCTCTCCACCCCTATCTGCATTCAGGAGAGACCACTCCCTCCATGACTCTCTCATCAGGTCCACACCCCCCACCAACCCAACCTCCACTCCTGGCACATTCCCCTGCAACCTTAAGAAGTACAAAACTTGCACCCACACCTCCCCCTTCCCTCCCTCCAAGGCCCCAATGGATCCTTCTATATCAGTTGCAAACTCACCTGCACCTCAACACATCATTTACTGTATCCGCTGCACCCAATGTGGCCTCCTCTACATTGGGGAGACAGGCCGCCTACTTGCAGAACGTTTCAGGGAACACCTCTGGGACACCCCGCACCAACCAACCCAACCGCCCCATGGCTGAACACTTTAGCCCCCCCTTCCCACTCCACCAATGACATGCAGGTCCTTGGCCTCCTACATCGCCAGATCCTGGCCAAACCTCCAACCACAAGGGATGAATGTAGATTTCTCCAGTTTCCTCATTTCCTCTCCCCCCATCTTATCTCAGTCCCAACCCTCGGATTCAGCACCGCCCTCTTGACCTGCAATCTTCTTCCCGACCTCTCCGCCCTAACCCACCCCCCCACCCCCCCACCAACCCCTCTCCGGCCTATCGCCCTCACCTTCACCTCCTTCCACCTATCATATTCCCAGCGCCCCTCCCCCAAATACCCTCCCCCTTACCTTTTATCTCAGCCCGATTGGCACACCAGCCTCATTCCTGAAGAAGGGCCTATGCCCGAAACGTCGATTCTCCTGCTCTTCGGATGCTGCCTGGCCTGCTGTGTTTTTCCAGCACCACATTTTTCGACTCTTCTGATTTTCTGGCTTGTTTCCACTCTCCCTACTAAATTTGGAATCTCCAGACTTAATCGCTGATACATCAGCAGCTCAGCTGGAAAGACCTCAGTAGTCATATGCAGAGTGATCCTATATGATAGCAAGAAGCCAATCAACTTAGTATTTAAAGATGCAGGTGGTTGATTCTTCAAGCCAGCCTTGATCAGCTCTCTCGGCCAATGCATTGGATAAAGGTTGGTATAGTGCAGTTCTGATATATTTTGTTCTAAGTCATAAACTTCTGAAACCTAGCTCAGGCAAAAACGTTCTCTTGTCCGAAACAATGACCTGTAGTGGGGTATCCCAAAGACTGTGAAACCCTGGTGTAATTTTTAAATGGTGGCTTCCGGAGTTGTGGATCTCATCTCTCATGCATCCACTTTAACGGGTGACCACTAACAACAAAGCATCATGTACGTAAACAGCCCCATGTAGTCAACATGGACTCTAACGCATGGTCGATATGGCCATTCCTATGGATGTAGTGCAGCTACAGTAGGAAACTTCTGCTAAAATTGGCACTGATCATAGTGTATTACCCCTTCTTTAATTGCTACATCAATGCCAGACTAGCAAACACACAGCTAATTTTAGACAAGCCCAGAGGTGCACTGAGTAGCTCTTGTAGTAACAATTCTCTTCCTGGCCCAGGCATGACCAATCCATCATCAGAGGACAATACCATCCTCACAATTAAGCTCATTTTTCCTGATCTGTTAAGGATTAATTTCTTCTGAAAGTCTTTCATGCGAGTAACCGTACAATATTATCTGTTTCACCTTCAGGTTTCTGTTAGTTCAGTACTTAACTTTTTCAGCAGACATGGGCATGGTGTCAAGAAAAGTCATAACTATTCTCATTTCTCTCTGTATCATCGAGATTGTACCTTTCTCTGGTAATGGAGTACAACTTGGGGCACCTGTGTTGGCTATTTGTATCCCAGGGCGATTTTCAATGGTCTAGTCATAAGCTGACAAGAATCCAATTTTTATCTGGACTATTAAGCAGAATCACCTTATCTTCTTTGAATTGTGGTCTGCCATCAAAGTGAAATGTGCCCTGTACAGATAATGATGGAACTTTTTGATGCCACAAGTGACTATCTGGCCCTCCTTATTTCCCCTCTGTGGCAGTAAGGGTTCTTGACACATATCCTACTGATCTCACTGATCCATCATCCATTCCATGTGATAAAATTGCCCCGACACCAATGGGGATTCATCACATGTTAGTATTATCTTATTTTCTGAGGTCAGAGACTTTAATCAATCCACAAAACCTGTAATTTTAAATTACTCTTGTCCAAGAACTACTAACTTCACTTGTGCTCATGCCAAGGAATCTGCCGTTTGAGCATTTGCAGTGTAGACTTATTGCATGCAAGTCTATCTTGCTGCATGGTAATATAGAGTCATACAGCATGGAAACAGATGTTTTGGTCCAACTCGTCCATGGCGACCATAATCCTAAACTAAACTAGTCTCATCTGCCTGTGCTTGGCCGATATCTCTCCAAACCCTTCCTATTCATATACTTATCCAAATGTCTTTTATATGTTGTAACTGTGCCCACATGCACATATGAACCATTCTGTGTAAAAAAAAAAAAAATTGTACCTCGTCTTTTTTAAATCTTTCTTCTCTCACCTTAGAAATATGCCCCCAGTCTTGAAATCCCCCACACTAGGGGTATTTTTCGCCTTTATCATTCCCCCTTATGATTTCATAAACCCCTCAACCTCCTACGCTCCAATAAAAAAGTCCAGCCTCTCCTTATAACTCAAACCCTCCTTTACTAGCAACATCCTGAATTCTCTCCAGCTTAATAATATCCTTCCTGTAACAGATCCACCAGAACTGGACGCAGTACTCCAGAAGAGGTCTCACTATTGTCTTGCACAACCTCAATTCCTATACTCAAAGATCTGAGTAATGAAGGCATGTGTGCTAAATACCTTCTAAACCACTCTGTCTACCTGTGATGCAAATTTCAAAGTTTATGTGCCTGAACCCTGAGGTGTCTCTGTTCTACAACATTGTTTTCTTTTCTCCAGAGGATTGGAAAGTAAGCTGGAGAATAACTTTAAACATTTTTCCAAATAAATTTCAGATTTAAAATGTTATCAGATTCTTTATTTTTACTGCAGAGAGAAAGCTCAGCTTAAAGAAAGAGATATACTTGGTATTTATTGTTTATTCTGTTTTTAATCCAGACTTCCAGTATTTGCAGTTTTTCTTTATTACTTTGATTTAGGATTTGCTTTATGTAGTTGCTGAGGAGATTTTGTCCAATAGTCTCGAGTTTCCTGATGTTCAACCTCCCAGCAGGAGAAGGACAGGCTACTTTTTCTTTGAAAGTTCCTTGGTTTGAATCTGTGCCTGCCTTGTATAATCCACCAGAAAGCATTTATCTAATGTTCTAAAGACAGCTGCATTGTTGAATTGGACAGGTGACTGATGCTAATTCAAAACTTAAGACACTTCTGTTGAGGTACACCTTAAAGCATTTCTATTTGCTAAAACAAATTGTATCATTTTGAAATAATTTTTACTCCAATGAAAACACGTTCAGTTCTAACTGTCTCTCTTTCTCTCTCTCAATCCGCAAATCATTGGAATTTTGCTTCAAGTTCTGCCTAAATATTTCTTCTAAACATTTAGGATGACCTAAATATTAAATGATATTCCAAATGTACCCTCAGCTACAGGTTACATGGGACTAACTTGTCAGCAGCAGCTACTACTCACTAATGAGTGTGATTGTTCAGCTTGAGGGAAGGCTGCAGCAAGTCTTTGAACTGTTTCCTTTGTCCTCCCCTCATTCAAATGCCTTCCTTGAGCTGGGTGAAGAAGATTTACTCTGGCAGTCAGAACTCAGGCATCCTAAGCACTAGGACGGCCCAGTGGTGTTGGTTTTGGATGATGGTGGCCACGATGCTAGTGCTGTTGGCTGATGTTATTACGCCTGTCCTCCTAGCTGATACAGATTAAGCAACATTAATGGTAATTCTCAAGGGTCTTGAACTGGTGTCTCTAAGTAGTCCAAGTTTTGGAGCCACAGAAGAGTTGGAAGGATGGCTACATCTTACACAAGGATTGTGGTGTCAGCACGGATATTAAAGTAATCAAATACTCTCATCCTTATGTGTTCAAAGGTGGCGCTCACAGTTTGGATGCGATGTTGCATCTCAACATCAATGTCAACTCGATGAGGGATAACTTCCCAGGTAAGAGAGATGTTCCATGATTGGGAGGGTTTTTCCATTGATTTTAATGGAGGGATGGACTGAAGCTTGGACTGATAAAAGCATTTGAGCCTTCTTGAGGTTGATGCTGACGCTATGCAACTGTGAAGGTATTATGTAAGACTTGATGACTCTCTTCTAAGAGCCAAGATGACATTGTCATCCACATATTTTCTTCTTGGATTTCAACCAATTGGGTTTGAGACGTTCTTCTGTTGACCATGCCCACAGCATTGGGAAGCTTGTTCTTGACAAGGCAAAGGATGGTGGCAATGAAGATGGAGAAAAGGGTGAGGGCATCACAGATTCCTGCTTGACCTCTGCTTGACAGCTCAAAGAATTCTGTCACCTTAACATGAGTGAGGACCATCACTGACATCTTCTCGTAAAGGAGCGAGAGGATGTTGATGAATTTCTCTGGATAGCCAGCCTTTCAGAGGGATCTTCCATAGCACTTCCTGAATGACTGAGTCAAAGCCTTGGTCAGATCGATGAAGACCAGGTACAGTGGCTGGTGTTGTTCTTGGCATTTCTCTTGGAGTTATTGAGCAGTGAAAATCGTGTCCATATTTCCACTGTTTGGTCAGAAGCCTTTCAGGAAAGATTTCCTCAGGGACTGGGAGAAGGTAACTCGTGAGGATTTTGCTGATGATCTTCCTGGTGATAGAGAGTAGATAGATTCCTCAAGGGTTCCAGCAGTCCACTTTGTCTCCTATCTTGAAGACAGTGGTGTTGGCAGCACCCCTGAGATTGGCAAGGATTTCTACTTTGGCCCAGATTTTCAGAAACAGTTGATGGAGATGACGGGTCAGCTCTGCTTCTCCAAGTTTGAAAATCTTATTTGGAATCCTGTCTACTCCCATGGCTTTCCCATTCTTCATAGTGTCTAATCGAGGCTTCAACTGCTGCCGCACCAGGTGGGAGTCCAAATCGTCTTTGATGGGGGATATCTTCAAAAATGACCTTATTGATGACTGCATCATGGTTTAGGAGTTCTTTGAAGTTTTCTGTCCACTGGAGGCTGATGTTTTCTCTGTCTCTCAAAAGAGCACTATCCTTACACCGCAAAGGTTAGCGGTCGTGGGTTTTGGATCCATATAGTCCTTAGAAGGCACTAAAGAAGCCTCAGATGTCATGCTCATCAAGACCTTGCAACTTTCTCAGTCCTCCATTGGTACTTGCTTTCCCTTGTTCTTCTTTATAGCTGTGCCTTTGCTGTTTGATGAGATCTCTTTTTTGACCCACTACTGATATAAATTTACCAGGCCAGAGCTTTCCTTTACTCCTTGATGAGGTTTTGAATGATGTGCTCATTCTCATTGAATTGATCTTGGTGTTTCCTGAGGGTTGTAGCTGATGGTTTCTTCACAGTATGAAATGATGGCTATCTTCAGATTTCCTTCCCTCCATTAAAGTGAACTCTTTGAAGATTTTGATGAAGACATTTTTGGAAGTTTGCTAGGCTGCTTGGTTCTTGAAGCTACTCAATGTTTAGCTTTTTTCTTAACTTATTCTTCATGCTCAGTTGCTTCTGATGGTATTTGATAGACATTGAGGAGTGGACGAGCCAGTGGACGGTCCAACAATTGTCTGCACTGGTCATCGCCTTGTTAATGAGGACATCCTTTTGGTCACAGGATCAAGCAACAACATAGTTGATAATGTGCCAATGCTTTGAACATGGATGCCTCCAAGAATTCTTGAGCTTGTCTTTTTGGCAGAACTGTGTGTTGGTGACCAACTAGTGTTCCACACCCTTGTCGAGCAGGAGAATCCTGTTGGAACTGCAGTTCCTGAATCCTTCTTTTCCAATGGCTCCTTTGCAGAATTGGCCATTTTTTTCCAACCCTGGCATTAAAGACCCTGTGGATGATCATTTTATCTTCCTTTGGGATGTCAGTGAGTATGGTATCCAATGTGTGCAGTAGAAGCCTTCTTTGCACTCATCTAGTATTGGTAATAAGAGGAATAGTAGTAATAGTAATAAGAGGAATAGTAGTAGTAGTAATAATAGTAGCTCTTTATTGGTCATGTCTACCATATACAACTGATACAGTAAAAAAAAAACAAGACAGCCTTCCTCCAGGACCGAGGGTGGTATAGCATAGGGGTTGGTGTGTTGACACGCATGACCATCGTCTGTTGGTTCTTGTCAAGTTGTAGATAAAGAGTCATGAGGCAATCACTGATGCAAAGAAGGAGCTCAGAGTCTCAGTTCACACGTTTGTCTTCGGTAGCGAATCTAATTTCATGTGTCCTGGGTTGATCCTCAGGATATCCTCTCCAGCAGAAGGTGACAGCTTCTTCCCTGCTCTGCAGCTGCTGTTTGAGTCCCCTGCAGGGCAATGACATCAATATGAAAGTGCCTGAGTTCACAGGCAATAGGGCAGCTCTTCATTCTGAATTACATTATGCTCATTATCTGTGAGGATTTGTACATTCCATTGTAGGCTCAGAGATTGTGTTTGAATTTGGTTTTTGCACTACAGGTAGATGAGCCACTGGATGCGGTTTTCCAGCCAGGTTGATGGTGGAAATGACTATTTTTAGGGCACCTTCTCCAGCCCCTTCCCTTTGCAGGGTGGGCAGTGCAGGTCCTGAAAGGTCGTTAAGAGAGCAGCTGAAACACTCTCCTGTTCCTATTCCAAGAGCAAAACGACGGAGTCAAACTTCCCCATCTACATGCCGGTCCACAGCTAGAAATTTCCAAATCTCTCAATCCCATCCCCGTCATCACTCGCCAGTCACCACAGGAGTTGTGCTGTGTTGTGGTTTGGTTTCCTCCAGGTAAATGCCTTGTGATTTGCAGGATGTCTTTTAACATAGGAATGATGTTGCATATCAGCAGGCACACAGTTCCTGCCAGACATTAGAGCCAGTTCCAGTAGCAAGGAAGCCTCGAAAACTGGGGAACTCCTGGCTGCTGCAGCCTTCTCCCACCATCACAGCCGTTGCTATCACGCGAGTATCTTCCACCTGGATCACCACTGAGGACTCGTTTTGGATTGTACTTCGTCTGGTTCCTCTCCTCCAACCTTTTGGTCATGAGTGGACCTGCCAGGAGTTGAAAACTCCTGATGGCATCACTCACTGGACCAATGGAACACTCTAGCCTCTCCCCTGCAGCAAGGGGGCCACACGCGGACAGGGCAGGACCACATAACTATTTTGTGATTGAATAAAATGACCGTAGTACTTGGGCAAAGGCACAAATATGTTTTGAATTGAGCTAATTTGTTCTATTTTGCACATCTGCAGGTATTTTATTTGGTGTTTCCCAATCATAATCAAATAGCAACTAAATATTTGCTCATTTTTACATTTACCAGAACAATTAAACCACAGTTTGCTCAGTAGACGCTAACCTTCATTATAAGCAATAACACTCTCAGGACAGTTGATTGAGCTGTGTTTAGCTGATTGACGTCAATCAAAGACTGTGCATAAGGCTTCTGTGCTTCTTGCTTGAATGTTTATTGATGTATTTCATGAGCCTAATTTACACCCCATGTCAATATCTAGAAAGTGAGACATTCTTGCTTACCAAATCTATTTCCACACGTAGCTATCATTGTTGTAATCTGAACATCCAACAGTAATTTGATTCGGTTTACTGAACAAGTTATTTGTAGACTGTTATCAGTGTTGACATTCGCTGTGTATGAGAAACATTTTGCTTTCAATGAGGGAGGTGACACATTTGAACTGGTGAGGAAGCATAGTTGACCTTAATTTGTGCAGTTCATTTTCTCCCACCTCGATTTATAAGTAAAAACAAAGCTCATAAATCAGGTTGACCATTATTATGTTTCTTTTTAATGTACTTATTCCTGTATATTCTCTGACTGCTGCAAGATTGAGATGACCTGAGCACAGTCAGATAAGTTAGATGAACTGGTCACCTTGACTATCACCAGTTTGTCTCCGTACTGTCAGTAACAGTCACTTTCGAGAGACAGAACTGGTTGGTTTTGTCCTGGCTAAAATGAGTGAACTGCTTCACAGGAGTGTGTATAGTGGCTCAGCTTAGAACCATCACGGTGCCCTTGCAATTGACACATGTATCAACTAAGGGTGGAATTTGAACCCATACTGTGTGAATAAAAGGCAAGCTTTGAGCTTGTGAAGATTGCGTTAGCGTCTTACCACAATAATGTTAAAACCCAAACACAATAATTCAGAAAAAGGACTGATTGACATCAACTATTATACTGTGAGCACATTACCAATAACTTCCCTTCATTAATAAAAGCAAGTTACTGTGGATGCTGGAATCTTCCCTCCATTGTTTGGTTTGCTGTAACTAACGGGAAGAGCGACCTCATTTTATTTATTAAATTTTCATTTATGACAAGAACGTTTTGTTGCATCTGAAAATGGAAATTGAAATGAAGCAGATGCTGTCCTTGACTATTTTTGAGCAATGGTTGATGGACTGATATTGCCCTCGTTAAGTATCTTAGTAAGTTAACAACAACCACAAGATGCAGAAAACAAAACTATTCTTCAATTCTACAATGTTGGGATGCAGATCGTTGGTTTAAATTTCCTTATATAGAAGAACAAGATGCTGAAGAATTTGGACTGTTCCCCAGATGTGGTTTTGAGCCCCAAGGTAAGCAAACTAAACTGTTTCATATGCCTTTTTCTCTCAATTCGGTGTAAGTTGAGCTTATATAATCAGCAAGGAATTCTCTCCTAAGGCAATGTCTTGGGCTATTTTTTGATCACAAGCCATTCTCCAGTCACAGGGAACATATGTTAGTCTTTTTTAAAGTGTCAGTGTGGTAATTTAAACTGATTCCTTCACAAATATAATATTGTCTTTTGCTTTTGAAGTTTTTCCCTCAATTCGCTATTATTAAACAGAAATCTGGACTCAGTCATGGAGTAACATTGCCATCAGCTGAGTTGGATCAGGTCTGTCAAATATGACATTACGGCCCACATAAAGAATGCTTTCTGATGTCCATAGTCAAAAGCTAGTAAACAGTATGATGGGAACCATTCCTTTCACAATTCAGTGTAAGCAATGTCAAGATTAATCACCAAGGAGATTGTTCTTTCCTGTAACTCAGTTTTGATCATGTAGCACCGTAAATGAGCAGGAGATGTAACTTTTGTAACAGCTACAAGTCCATTCCCTACGTTTTGTTTAGTTCCATTCCCCTGCTCCATTTTATAGTTATACCTGTCATACTTGAGAAGAAAATGGCCAATCCTTTCAAATAGTTCATTCTAGACCATAGCAAGTCAGAAATATTACAAAATACTTACAGCACAAAAACAGGCCCCGTGGCCAAGCCAACATTAATGCTCCAAATGAATCTCCTACTCCATTCATCTAACCCACTAACGTCCGTGTCACCTCGTCTCTCTATCTGACCTTGGAGACCTCAAAAAGCCCAATGTGAATCGTCGATTCTGGTTAAAGCTGGCTGCAAATACTTTGGCCTTCTATAAGAGCGTAACATTGTCTGATTCTAGGTCAACTTCCAGGTATATCCATGTAGGAGATAAACTGGCTTCTGCTTTTTCTGTTAACTGACAAAAAGGCTATTTATTTACTATCTCTCAACATTGAGGAACTCCGGCTCAGAGTTGATGAGTTCAGAGTCTGCGCTTTGAACTTTGTGACACATCAGGGATGGGGGATGAGCTACCTGGATGGTGTGTGATACTTCGATTAACTGCCTAGAATTCAGTCAGAGGTCTGAGACAGGAGAATGTGACTTAACCATTTGAGCTTCTCTAACAGGTTTGAGATTCTTGCTCTGTGTGGATGAGTGTGGAGTGTAGGGAGGATGGGCAAAGCAACAGAGTACAGGGAGTTTTTCAAGGTGGGGGGAGAGAAAATAGAAATGTGGTTGTGATTGGCGATTGTATGTTCCAGGGAATAGATACGTCTTTGTGACAAGGGTTAAGAATCCCAAAGGCTCTGCTGCTGCTGCCTGGGTTCAGGATACCTTGGCTGCAGCGGAACTTGGAGTGGGTGGGGAAAAGACCCAGCTGTTGTGGCCCACGTAGGTACCAACAATACAGGGAGAAACATGAGAGAGGTTATGCCGAGGGATAATGAGCAGCTAGGGCTGAAAATATAAAGCAAGACCAAAAAGATGATAATCTGCCTCAGCTACAAGCTAATTGGCACAGAGTCAGCAAGACGAAAGAGGTAAAAGCATGGCTCAAAGATTGGTGTGGGGTAAACAGATTCTAGTTCATGGGACATTACATTAAAGAAACTGTAGAAGTGTAGTGAAACTCAATAAAAGAACAAACTTAAAGGCTTTGTATCTTAATGCACAAAGCATTCAGAATAGGGTAGACCAACTGATGGTACAAATCTAGGTATTGACTGTATTATATTGGCATTGATAGTGAATTAGTTCATGGACAGGAAACAGCAAGTGGAGGTAAGGTTGGTGACCTGTAACCAGTGGGAATCCACAGGGATCAGTGCTGAGATCATAGTTGTTTACAATGTATATTAAGGACTTGGAGGAAGAAAGTGGAGTCAAAGTTGCAGATGACACAGAAATAGGTGGTACGGCAGGTTGTTAGAGGGCTGAAACAGTTTACATAGATATTAATAGGTTAAGTAAGTGGGTAAAATGTTGGCAAATGGAGTATAATGTGGGAAAATGTGAAGTAGTTCATTTTAGAAGGAAGAACAAAAGTACAGAATACTACTTAAATGGAGAAAATCTGCAGAATGCTGCAACACAAAGGGACTTGGGGGTATTTGTACATGAAACACAGAAAGCTAGCACACAGGTGCAGGAGGTCATCAGGAAAGCTAATGGATTGTTGTCCCTTATTTCAGGGTGGTTGGAGTAGAAGAGCAAGGAAGTCTTACTGCAAATGTACAAGGTGCTGGTAGGACCACATCTGGAGTACTATCCTTATTTAAGGAAAGATATCGTTTCATTGGAGGGAGTTCAGAGAAGATTCACTGGGATGATCCCTGGTATGGAGGGATTGTCTTATAAGCAAAGACTTTCTCTGTTTGAATAACATTCAGCTTTTCTGTTCCTGCTGCCAACGTGCATCAGCTCACGTTTTCACATATTCACCTGCCAAGATTCTGGTAATTTGTTTAAGCTGTCTGTATCCATCCACAGATGCTTGGTGCCACCTTCATCACATCCCTTTCCATTCTGGCCTTTGGTAACGTAGATATACAGAAAATACATTCACTTACAGGCAAAACCAGAGCTGGGGACTGACTAAATATAATAAAAGAGAAACATTGCAGATGCCGGAGAAGTAATTTTTGTTTTTTTTGACAAGTGCAGGGTAAATCCAGCAGATCTGGCAGCAACTACAGAAAGGCAGAAATGGTGTTACTGTTTTGGGTCAGACAAGGTAGTCACTGATAATGCAAAAGAGAATTCAGGAGCAACTACCCAGAAAATGGTTACAACAGTGTGGAACTCCGTGTCACAGAGAGTGTTGAGGTGGCCACCACAGAGAGATTGAAGGGGAAGCTAAGCAAGTACATGAGAGAAAAATAAGTGGAAAGATATGTTGATGTTGGTAACTGAAGAAAGATGGCAAGAGGCTCTGATGGAATATAAATGTCAACGTGGATCTGTTGAGCCAAATGGCCTGTACAATGTGCCTTTGGAATACTGGAGTGCTGCTGATACTGGTAGAACTCTTTCAGCCACCAAACTGAAAAAAGAACAGGAGCAGAAGGAGTAAATTAGAAGCCAAAACCAAAAAAGTTGATGACAGTAAAAATTGTAAGCTGCATAAGTATGTGGAAGAGGAAGTGAAAACTGTAAAACAAGCTGAAGTTCTGGGAATTGAGGAAGCAGTGGTATTAAAAAAATTGGGGAGCTTCCATTTTAAGCTGTTAACTGATAGCACAAAGTGGTCAGAGGTCACAGCTGAGTTTAATTCTCATAAAGATTGTTTTAATATTCTGATGTCTTTGTTCATTTGTACTGACAGTCAGTTGATACAGTTTGTGAAGCAGTTAATAAGTTGTGGAGTGGTTAGCAATGTGTCTGATCTGGGAGCACTTGTAACCGTGAGTCTCCAGCAGAGTTAAAACCCAAATTTGGTTTTCACTGGCATGAAGAATTTACTGGTGAACCACATAGTTTATCACAAAGACTGTGTCTACCCCCAGTCAAGCAGCCTATAAGGAGCATTTTAAAGACATTTACATGGCCTAATATCTACTAATAATTCCTTTGGATCATAAAACCTGCTTTCCCAGAAGGGAGAAACGCAGTAAAATGGGTCAAATGGGACATACTATCCCAACTCACTTAATGTACTTCAAAATGGAGCTCCAAAATAACCTCATCATTAATTTAAAACTTTTTTCTGTTTTATCCCTGTCGGTCAGTAACTTGCAATTGGCCAAGTGAGGCCCAGGATCTTTTTCTTCAGACTCAGGAAGGAAAATAAAACCAGAAATGGTGAAACTCTCATGAAAAAAATATTCCTTTTGGTCAGAAACTTCACACCATCTTGTGAAAAAGCATTTCCAATGTGGACAGTAAAAGCTGTCCATGGTGCTTTGCTTGTCCCTTGTTAACTTATAAACTGTTGGTCTTCTGTTTGGCAAATTACACATGCCACACCATTAGCAACTACATCTGGCCAGCATATTAGTGAAAATATCCTTGTTTACTTAGAGCAGTCATGATTAAAGGCCTTTTATAAATTCAATATAATTCCTTTTTATAGTGCAGTGCTTAGAAAATCCACCTCTCAATGCTGCAGTACAATAAAGCAAACAATCATTTCAATGCTTACTGTCTTGAAGAATTCAGAATTGGTGCTTCTTTGAAGCTGGGAAAAGATGATTACACTCTGTTATTATAAACATCTATCGATATTTTTCTCAAATCTTACAAAAAGATTGCAAACTGATAATGAAGTCCGATTTTTTGAATGAAAGAGTACTGCAATTTTCAATCACACAGATATTTTATGTATTGATACATAAGTAATGAAAGTGGATTAAAAGAAATAAAGGCATTTTAAGGGTTTACTAATTCTGATTAATATCACGAATGCATTCGTTGGATTTAATTGCATGAGAATTGGAGTTTCCTCAGTTAATTCTTTTGTATGAGAAAAAGGTGTTTCTTGTCTAGTCGGACTTAACTTCAGTTTTTCAATGACAAAAGAAAATCACCAAAATGATTTGGGACTGTACTTAGGCTTGTGACTGGGATGCTTTTTTGAGATGCTCGTTAGACTCATACAGCATGGAAACAGACCCTTCGGTCCAACCACTCTATGCTGACCATTATCCCAAACTAAACTAATCCCATCTGCCTGTGTTTGGCCTATACCCAGCCAAACATTTCTTATTCATGTATTTATCTAAATGGTTTTGAAACATTGTAACTGTGCTCGCATCCACCACTTCTCCTGGAAGTCCATTCCACACATGAACAGCTCTCTGTGTTTAAAAAAAAAGTATTTTCCAAAAATCTTTCTCCCTGCTCCTTAAAAATATGTCCTCTAACCTTGAAATTCCCCCACCCTCAGGGAAAGACACCTGCCATTCACCTTATATATACCCAAATGATTTTATAAACCTCTATAAGGCCACCCTCAACCTCCTGCAATCCAGTGAAAAAGGTCCCAGCCTGTTCAACCTCTCGTTATAACTCAAACCCTCCATTCCTAGCAACATCCTGGTAAATCCTTCTTATAACAGGCTGACTGAAACTGCACACAGTATTCTAGAAGAGGCCTTACCAACATACTGTGCCACCTAAATATGGTGCCCCAACTCCGGTACTCAAAAGGTCTGATGATACCTTCACGGTAATGTGTATGGATGCCTGCAGGAAAGAGGATATTACTGACCCTGAAAACTGCTGAGTAATCTTCTTAGTATTGATGGCTCTTAAAGTGGCAGTTGTGGTGTTCTTCTCTCAGAAGAAAGTGTACCAATCACACTTCACATCCACCTTGACAAGCACCTGATGAAGGAGCAGTGCTCTGAAAGCTAGTGCTTCCAAATAAACCTGTTAGACTATAACCTGGTGTTGTGTGATTTTTAACTTTGTCCACCCCAGTCCAACACTGGCATCTCCAAATCATGATTAAAATGGATGTACTGGCAGAGCATTTAGAAATACATGATACAATCAAGTCGAGTCAGCATGGCTTAGCGAAGGGGAAATCATGCCTGAGAAAAGTAATAGAATTCTTTGAGGAAGTGATTGATAACAGTAGATGTAATGTATTTTGATTTCCAAAAGGTTGATAAGGTACCCCGCAGATGGCTACTTTATATAAGAGTCTGTGGTGTTTTGAATAGTGTGTTAGCATGGAGATTAAATTAGCAAATAATTCATAGAGAGTTAGGATGGGCAGTGGGGGGGAGGGGCTTTGAGGGCGGGGCATATTTTCAGGATGGTCACCTGTAATTACATGTTTATTAAGATTTTTAGTCTTGCAGCTCCACTTATTTGATAGTATAATGTTTCAGTACAACAGGGATCAATGCTAGGGCCACAATTATTTTACAATATATTTTTGTGAGTTGGATGAGGGAAGTGAGTGTTCTTTAGCTGCATTTGCAGATAGACTTGAGTAAGGCATTCAACAAGGTTCCCCGTGGGAGACTGATTAGCAAGGTTAGAGCTCACAGAATACAGGGAGAACTAGCCATTTGGATACAAAACTGGCTCAAAGGTAGAAGATAGAGCGTGTTGGCGGAGGGTTGTTTTTCAGTCTGGAGGCCTGTGACCAGTGGAGTGCCACAAGGATCGGTGCTGGGCCCACTACTTTTTGTCATTTACATAAATGATTTGGATGCGAGCATAAGCGGTACAGTTAGTAAGTTTGCAGATGACACCAGAATTGGAGGTGTAGTGGACAGCGAAGAGGGTTACCTCAGATTACAACAGGATCTGGACCAGATGGGCCAAGGGACTAAGAAGTGGCAGATGGAGTTTAATTCAGATAAATGTGAGGTGCTGCATTTTGGGAAAGCAAATCTTAGCAGGACTTATACACTTAATGGTAATATCCTGGGGAGTGTTGTTGAACAAAGAGACCTTGGAGTGCAGGTTCATAGCTCCTTGAAAGTGGAGTCGCAGGTAGATAGGATAGTGAAGAAGGAGTTTTGTATGCTTTCCTTTATTGGTCAGAGTATTGAGTACAGGAGCTGGGAGGTCACGTTGCGGCTGTACAGGACATTGGTTAGGCCACTGTTGGAATATTGTGTGCAATTCTGGTCTCCTTCCTATCGGAAAGATGTTGTGAAACTTGAAAGGGTTCAGAAAAGATTTACAAGGATGTTGCTAGGGTTGGAGGATTTGAGCTATAGGAAGAGGCTTAACAGACTGGGCCTGTTTTCCCTGGAGCATCGGAGGCTGAGGGGTGACCTTATAGAGGTTTACAAAATTATGAGGGGCAAGAATAGGATAAATAGACACAGTCTTTTCTCTGGGGTCAGGGAATCCAGAATTAAAGGGCATAGGTATAGGGTGAGAGGGGAAAGATTTAAAAGAGACCTACAGGGCAACGTTTTCACGCAGAGGTTAGTACATGTATGGAATGAGCTGCCAGAGGATGTGGTGGAGGATGGTACAATTGCAACATTTAAGAGGCATTTGGATGGGTATATGAATAGGAAGGGTTAGGAGGGATATGGGCCGGGTGCTGGCAGGTGGGACTAGATTGGGTTGGGATATCTGGTCGGTATGGACAGGTTGTATATCTGTATATCTCTATGACTCTGTGACTCTAAATTGGAGATGACTGGGGTGTACAAAGTTAAAAATCACAAAACACCAGGTTATAGTCCAACAGGTTTATTTGGAAGCACTAGCTTTTGGAGCGAAGGAGCAGCAGTGTCTTTTGCAACACACAGACTCCCAGAGGTATTGGTCATAGACAATGGGACACCATTTCCCAACAGGGAATTTGAGATTTCCTCAAGTCAAAAGGCGTTTGGTATGTAAGGACAGCTCCATACCATTCACCATATCATGGTCTGTCAGAAACAATCCAAATGACAAAGGGTGGCTTCAACAAAAGCCTACAACCTCACTGGATGCCAACCTGTCCTGGTTCCTGTTTGATTATTGAACTACCCCTCATGTAACTACAGGGACAGCTCCAGCAGAGTTGCTGATGGGGAGAAGACTCTGCACCAGGTTAAACCTGATCTTCCCGGACGTGGTGGTGGAGTGGGGAGGGTGAAATGGCATCAAGAATTCGAATACCAGACACAAGACTCCTCTAAGCAAGAGAAACAGTTTACTGCAGGAGATGACATTTAGTGTCAAAACTACGGAATGGCCCTGCGTGGGTAAGAGGCATGGTCAAGGTGGAATGAGGTTCCATGATGTACCAAGTTCAGGTAGCTGAGGTTATGTTGAATGAGCAAGCTGATCACATGAAAGCTGCAGCCTCACAAACGGGCAGGAACAAAACATAGCCAGTCCCTCAGAACGTCCAGCAAGGCTGTCAGAACCCGTGGGATCTCCCCCTCTGTCCAGCATCAAAGAAACCTCTGAGGAAGGGATGGACATGGCAGATGTCACAGCCTTGATGCTGTTTACCGCTGGACAAAAAAGATGAATTTCAGCCCAGACACCCCCCACCCTCCCCCCAGGGAAAGAAGTGGGCTACGTTCTGGTACATGTCACTAGTATCCGAGGCAGAGTTGGGAGAACTGGATCTGGTGCAAAACCGAACCAGGAGAAGCTATGTCCCAGGACTTAGAGTGGAGAGATGTAGCAATTATACCTCATAGAATATGAGTTCCCTGATTGGGGCTACTAATCTGGTCCAATTAGGGAGCCCTGGCTGACAGATGTAAGCAGGAGTGTCAGAGGTTCTGCTCACTCTTGGAGCTGGCTCTGAAATGGCTGGGTCAGTGTCATGTAAATAAAGTGATGGGCCTTCATGGACTTGGTTCTGTTCCTATTAAATATCCTTTCTATTTTTCTATTCATACCACCAACATAAATTTCTCATATTCCACTCCACCTGTCAATGTTTTATCTGTTGACCTAACACAGCTCCATTTCTTTGCAGACTGGGCGTGATCTCCAGTTGCATGGGTTTTTACCCGTAGTGTGGAGGCCATGTGAACCAGTGTGGGTACCACACCATCACCTTCCTACACATCCCCTGCCTGTCCCCCAGTGGGGGACTGAAATCAATACCCTGCTGCCATTTTGAAATGAATAATTAAGACCATACTGTTACCAGTCCCTGCCAGAATACATAGAACATAGAACATTACAGTGCGGCCCTCAATGTTGCACCAACCTGTGAAACCAATCTGATGCCCATCTAACCAACATTATTCCATTCTCATCCATATGTCTATCCAATGGCCATTTAGATGCCCTTATAGTTGGCGAGTCTACTGCTGTTGCAGGCAGAGTGTTCCATATCCCTACTCCTCTCTGAGTAAAAAATACAATTGACTTAAACAGGTGACAGTGGGCAACCCATTTCTTTTCCTGTTTTTAAAAGGGCAGGAAGAGGGTGGATATGGTACCACTTTTACATCGGGACCATCTTGATGATGGTATCTCTTTCCTCCCATTTGAACTTAAAAATCCACCGTTCAGCCTTGTTGTGCCCTCCTTCCCTCTCAAGCTCCTCAAACCTTCCCGGCCAATATCTGGGCTGGGTCCAGGATCCATTGGGGCCTCCGTCCAGGCATTGGTGGCAGTCCCAGCACACTTGGTTATTTTACTACACTTGTG
The DNA here is from genome assembly GCF_047496795.1 of Chiloscyllium punctatum. Lineage (NCBI taxonomy): Eukaryota > Metazoa > Chordata > Chondrichthyes > Orectolobiformes > Hemiscylliidae > Chiloscyllium > Chiloscyllium punctatum. Next base: position 146,904,736 of record NC_092741.1, on the reverse strand, counting down.
AACGGTTTCCAAATTTTCATCCTGCGCAAGCCAATCTAAAGCACTCCTGTACATAGTCCAATTCTGAACAAGCCCTCACGCTTGAGTTCAATGGTCTACACTGATTCCCATCTTATGATTCTTGTCCTAGTTTTTCAAATCTCTTAAATGCCATGGTCCGGATTTCCTACCCTCACCCAACTGTTTCTAACCTCCTCTGACCCTCCAAGATATTGACACTTCCCTCAATTCTGAGCAGTAGCTTCACCATTGTTTGCTGCTGATGCACGAACCCCTCCTCACCATCCCAAACTCTTCTTTCCCCCTTCAAAATATTACTGAAACATTCTGTCCGCTTTTATTTGATCATGCTTCTGTGCTACGACACGTTTCACTATGCTAATATCATTCTATAAACATTCTCTTTTCACTGGGCATCGACATAAGATGCTAAAGTCAACTGAATCAATGCATGCACAGCATTGGGTGCAGAGTCTCCACTTAGTAGGACAGCAGTCGGTTTGTTTGTAGAAGGCAGTGGTGTCGTGGAATGTCACTGACTCCTAATTCAAAGCCCAAGCTAATGTTCTGGAAACTTAGATTCAAAGTCCACCATAGCAGATGGTGAAATTTGAATCAATACAAAGTTCCCAAATGGTGAGCATGTGTTTGTTGTGAAATAATAACCCATTTGGCTCAATAATGCCCTTGTGGGAAGGAAATGTGGCATCCCCTAAATGACCTACATTTGACTCCAGGGTTGATGCTTACCTACCCTCCAGGGAATTTGGGATATGTAATAAATAGCCTCATCCACATCCTATGAGCAAATTCTTACAAAGGCCTACTGGTTTTCCCCGGCGAGTGTAAGGACTGGGAGGTTTATGTTGGAAGGCAGCAACAAAAGATCAGGGTTCATCTTCAGGGTCTGTTCCAACAAAGGCTGTGAAAGGTTGGTCAGGACCAATGTTAGAAAATTAAGCTTTAACTGGTCAGATCACAACTTGAGATTGACAAGAAAGGACGATATAACTGTACATTCAGTTCACTGTTCAAATAGTACAGTTTGTATGTTCTGGCAAGTGCTAGAGACTAAAAATAACTAAAAATATTTACTTTGTCTGTCATGTATTCTGCAAGGATGCAGCAAATCTTTAATGACGGGTAGTTTGCATCGAAAGCTCACTATTCCACTTTAACCTGCCAGAATGCACAGTTGTACATAGAGATTCTGGGTAGTAAATTAAACTTATGGACACAGGTGGACTTACAGGAGATATCAAACCAAGAAACCATCTAAAGGGTAACTGAGGGATTATACCACCCGCAACTAATAAAACTGCCACTTCTTCCCAGCCTTTGTTTAACAGCATACATTTACCTTCAAATATGCATTGGTGCTTTGAGTTTGAGGGCATTCTATTTGTTTGTCCAGGCCACAGATATTTAAATTTGCTTAATAGCATAACCTAATGGCCCCAGAGGATGCAAACCCATGTCACTCTGTATGGAAAGCAATTAGATTGAACATCATTAATAAACATTGGGTTTTGGGTTACTATGCTAACTCCAGCTGCTGTGCTGAATATGACAGTGTTAATCCTACGTCATTCTTAGCCTGTACTTTGTTACACTGTAAATTATGCAATTTTATTTGGGTCTTCACTCTTGTTACCCTGAATCTAAAGTAGGTTCAGGTTAAAGTAGTTCCTACTAATTCCAAAATCATGATTTATTTTAAGATTTAATTGTGTCCTTGCTTCGATAGTAGTCAGTGTAATGCAGTTACAAATAAATAAACCATGAAGCAATATCAGTCCTCAAAAAGGAGCAACTGAAAAAAACCAGCATGTGTACCTTATCGGGTTCTGAGGATTATTATGGCATCTATGAAGGTGGTCTCTTGGTAATTACTGATTAAAACATTTTCACCAGACCTATATATCCATTTAACTGAGTTTTAGTGGCTTAAATCACAGCAGTGAAGGTGTACCACTGGATGTCTGTGGTAAATCCTTCATGAATAAAAATTGGTGAGATATATAAGGGAGACGATTCTTGGCAAATTATCAGCATGTTTCCAAACTCGATGTGAACTAAAGTACCTATTGCATATGATAATTGCTCAGTGCAATGTACATTTCCCATGGATTCACTCCTGCAGACAGTTCACACACCATATGCTTGTTTCTAACACATGCTGTCAAATTAGATTCAGCAATGAGCACTGAGAGGATTAATGGACTATTATTACATAATGTAAGGCGCCAAATCCCCCGCAACACTGTGGTCATTCCCTGTAGTGTACAGATAAGCTGGGCATTGTCGGAGAACAAAACCAGCTAAAAGCTTCCCTTGTGAGTATAAATTATACATATACATCGAAAGTGTTCATGCTTTAAGAGCAGAGGCAGAGGATTCTTTGTGTTGAGTGTTTGTTATTATGATGTCCACTCAGCAAAAACCACTTTCTCCCTTCTTACCAAAATGTCAAAAAGAGCCAACAACATTCTGCAATGATTTTCCACTGACTTCTCTCACCTGGATTTTGAATGACAACCTGCTGAACCTGAGAGTAACACTATTTAATTTTATTCATTCCCAAATGTTCTCCAAAATATTCCATCTGTTGACCTTTGGTGTTATTTGCAAATTTCTTCAAAAGTTAACAATTACACCAATCTGTTATTTTACGCTGTGTGTTCCTATTTTTTCAGCCTTTAGCAGCTCAGAATACCAGCATTGTTCAATATTTTAACCCCAATTTACTCATGGAACTATTAACCCGTGTGTCACACGTAACATTAATTCCATTCAGTGACTGATGCTTGTGCTACTTAAACACAACCATTCAAAACTGGAATACAAGGTGATTCAGCTGTGCACCAAATGGGCAATTATTTATTTAAACCCTCCAGATGAGTGTCAAAGGGAGGTTAAGCACAATGTGTCATATTTGTAGTGGTTTCTTGAAACTTTATAAAGTTTTTTTGGATTGAAAATGCCACGCCTGTCCAAGGCAGTAGAATGGTGCTGAAATGTTTAACAGGGAGGGGTTGATGTGAACTGGAGTGCAAGGTCAGATGTGATGAGCTGTGACAATCCCAGCGCTGTCCCAGCTGCTCAGGCGTCAGCTCCATGGCCTCATTTGGCTGGTGGAGTTTTATATCCTGGGAATTCTAATGCCATTTACCGCGCCCACCCCATTTGCCACCTTCAGAGTCTGCACATTGACCAAATGCTATTCTTTTCTCTATTAAATTATCTGTTGCATTGGCAGACGTTTGTGTTATTAAACATAAATTGACAATTTTCAAGCCACGATAAAACTGCTATACGTTTCTGACTGTCAAAACCTTTGTGATTAACAGGATAGTATAAAATGCATGCCATTCCCTTATATTTCACAGTATTGGTTTTGCAAAATCATATCAAGCTTCTTGCAATATTTTACATGGTACAGATATTGTCTTTCCCAAATATGCCGATCGAATACTGTAGGGGTTTCCTCTTCTCTGCACCTATTAGATCCAATCTGACTCTGTTATATTCACCTGGATTTCCTGTAGCTGCCCTGGTGGTGTATTTGTGCTTGCACCTCTGAGAATCAGCGCTCAGTTACTTTCACATCTGAGTCAGAGGCTTGTGGGTTTAAGTCACACCAAGGTTACAGCATGCTGTGCTTGCCCAGTATTTTCATTCATTACTGAATGAGTGCTGCATTGGTAGAGATGCAGTGTTTAAGATGAGGTTTTCAACTGATGCCTTGTTGGTCTTTCAAATGGTTAAAAATCATGTCTCTACTTAAAGAAAGGCAGAGGATTTGCTGAGTTACTCTGGCCACTACTGCTTCCTCGTGGTTTACAAAGCAGTGTGATGCCCACAGCATGGGTTCAATTCCCATCACCAGTTTGAGGCTACCGTGAAGCACTCTCCTTCTCAACTTCTTCCCTTGCCTGAGGTCTGGTGGCCCTCAGGTTAAATCACCACCAGTCACTTCTCTCTAATGAGAGAGCAGCCCTATGGTCTGGTAAGACTATGGCAACATAACAACAACAACTTCTCCCTCAAACAATATCACTAAAAGTACAGATTAGCTGATGATTGTTGACAATACTATGTATTTTGTCCTTTTTTTTAAGAGAGGTATTAAATCAGAGGTCGCGAGCTGTCTGTTGAAATCTCATAAATGAAACAGCTTCCGAGGCTAAGGTGTTTGGTTTAAAGTTGGAACAATAGAAGCAGCCTGAATGGGTGGTTGAGCTCTCTCAGAATCAGGATTTTTAGTTTTAGTTTTTCAGTAGCTGTTCTTGGGGTCTTGAGGCTGAGTTGGAAAGCTGCCATACATCTCTCCCTGCTACTCTCTCTCTCAGCGTTTTCTCTTGATGCTTTTTCTTCCTGGACTGGAGAATTGCTTGTGAGACAACCTATGTTACTGAATTTGCCTTTACCAAGAGTGTGTTTATGAGATATTACTATATTGGAACAATTCGTTAGTAGTAGTTAATACATTTACTTTTTTTAAAAGAATTTCAATAGAGTTACAGTTAAGCCAATTCTTTTATTTTTATTTTGGCTGTATTTTAACTGTAATGTAAAATTAAAATGTGTTTTGCTTAGCGTCAAGTAGTTTGGCCATTCCAATTGCATCTGGAACGCAACACCTTCCATTTACCTTTAAATAAGAAAAGGTTAGGGTCTAGACTCTATTCTGAATATATTTTGAGGGGATTTAGTCTTGTCCATAACTTTATCAAATTGCTGTTTTGACGGTGCCACATTTTTCCTAAACTATAACAATTACCTCTTCTATTTCAAAAACAATTTAAATAGCATTAAACCTCAGGACATACTGAGGTCAGGAAAAGTCTGATATAAGTGCAAGCCTTTCCTCTTCTCCTCCATGTACTCCCTTTTCATTTTCACAATGAACTGGATGGAAGTGTTTTTGACTTTCCCACCTCACTTTGCTCAGGCTCAGCAAGCTAGCCAAGAGAGGAGCTCCTGTACAAAATATCTAGCAGGCCTGCAGCTTAAGGAGGGTCTGCTTGAAAGTCAGAAATCCTAAACTCTTATTCCTACCAGCCTTCTGAACCTCTGATAAACCAGCTATCCTGATCTCTTCAAATAGCTGTACATCATGGAACTGTTCTATTCCAAATTGTTACTGGGTGAGTGGGAATGGAGGATACATGGGATCATGAAGGGGGGCTAGAGGGCCAAATAACCAGAATAGATCTGGATTAAAGTCCGAGTGGATGGGGTGGGCTTCCTGACCTGATAGCCTTGGCATCTGCTTGCAAAAACATGATTATGCTTAACGTTCAGAATAATATCAGGGATGTTATAGTGTGAGGACATAATTGAATTATTAGGATTGTTTCCAATATGGCAACAATGGTGAGGAAAATTAATGGCGTTTTCTTTTTTATTTCTTCTGAAGAGTTTTGATCAGGTAAGAAAGACTATTTTGTCTGGTTAGGGAGTCAATGTTGAGGGGTGTGCAATTTAATAATGTTGCTGAGAGAGAGGGAGGAGACAATTGCACATTTGCTCTGTGGATATTTGGAGCATTGAATGCTTTGACACATGAATGGTTAAGACAAAGTTCACTGAATATTTTGAGCAGAAGTGAATAAACAGTTGAATCTGAGGAAGACACAGATCTTCACTGACACAGCAAATTCTCATTCTCTAGAAAAGATCCAGCAGAGCCATGACAGGGTAATGGGCCACTCAATGCTTTAAGATTCATGAATTTTGGATCAGTTTATATGTGTGTGTGTGTGTGTGTGTGTGTGTCAGAGAGAGAATGTACATGTATGTCTTTGCATGTGTGAGTGTGCGCGTGAGAGTGAGAGTATGTGTTTGTGAGGGTGAATGTGCATGTGTGTGTGAGAGAGAGTGAGTATGTGTGAAAGAGAGTGTGAGAGTATGTGTCTGTGTGTGTGTGTGTATGGACATCTAATGAATACTGGATTGAGCTCTACCTTCTGCAGATGATTGGTGAAATCTATTAAAAATTGGTTCAGATCTAACTGTATTGAGATCCCAGAGAAAAAGAAAAACTACAAACAAAAGGCTGGATTTCCATCTTCGATTCAGGAAACTTGAGGGGGACAAAATCCTGACATTAGATTCATGGTTTTGGAAAGTCAGCTCATTCATTTGGAAATGTGGTCTCTGAGAATTGACTATGGCTGGAATTGGAACTGTTGGTGAGGCCTCTTCTGGAGTACTGTGTGCAGTTCTGGTCGCCCAGTTACAGGACGGGTATTATCAAACTGGAGAGTGTTCAGAAAAGGTTTACCAGGATGTTGCTGAGAATGAAGCATTTGAGATTAAAAATAGACTGGAAAGACTGGGGCTTTTTTCACTGCCATGTAGGAGGTTAAGGGGTGACCTTATTGAGGTTTATTAAATCATGAGGGGCATGGATAAGGTGACTGACAAGGCCTTTTTCTCTAGGGTGGCGGAGTTCAAAATCAGGGGCATATTTTTAAGCTGAGAGGAGAAAGATTTAAAAAGGACGTGAGGGGCAACTTATTTACAAAGAGCGTGGTTCGTATGTGGAATGAAATATCAGAGAAAGTGATGGATGCAGGTGCAGTTACAATGTGTATATGACATTTAGACAAGTTCATGGATTGATAGGGCTAAACACAGGCAGGTGGAACTAATTTTGTTTGGGAACATGGTCAGTATGAACTGGTTGGACCGAAGGGTCTGTTTCTGTGCTCTATGACTCAATGACTGCTGATGCAGGTCTGAGGTGACAATGTAGGCAAGCAGATGCCAAGGCTAACAGATCAGGAAACCTGCCTCCATCCAATAGGACTTTAGGCGCAGATGTATTAATGATTGCTAGGCCCTCTAGCCCTGATCCTCCTTCATGATACCAGGAATCCCCTATTCCCACTCACCCAGTAACCATTAGGTATAGAACTTATGAGCCATATAATAACATTCCTCATGCTCACTAACTTAAAAACAAATTCTCAGCCATTCAACATCCCCTTACAAAACAAATCGTTTCTTACAAGTTCCTAAAACTCTCAGTTAAACATACCAAAATTAAATCAAAAAAACAACATAATGTATCCAGCATCTATTAATCTTGTCCATTAAACAAACAGGCATTGAAAAGAAAACTTCAAAGAAAAATAAACTTATTACAAGCTCATGGAACTTCGAGTCAAACAAATCTTTCATCAATATAAACATTCTCCACAGCACTCAATTCATTAAAATGTGACCCAGAGTAAAGCTAAGCATCAATAATGAGGCCATCAGTCAAAACAGATATCAGGTCCTCTGTTTAAAGTGCTTTGTTGTGAGATGGAATCACATTATGGATGTCTGGCTGAGCTCCAAGACTCCAATTTGTACTTTCTGTGAGTTTGAGATCATGCACAGGTTTACTAGCTGTCCTTATTTGTACCAACTCTCATTTTCCCATTACTGCTATGAAGCATAATCTCCAATATCTTCAAGTACAAAGAAAATTAATCCCCATTCATATTATCAAATCTGTCCCAATATGTGTATCCTGTAAAACCCTCCTGCTCTATTGTTCTTTAATTCTGGGCTCCCAGACATCCTCAATTTTCTTCATGTCACCATTGTCAGGTATACCTTCTGCTCACAGAGTCATAGAGATGTACAGCACAGAAACAGACCCTTCAGTCCAACTCAGCCATGCTAACCAGATATCCCAACCTAATCTAGTCCCACCTGACAGCACCTGGCCCATAGAACATAGAACATAGAAGAATACAGCGCAGTACAGGCCCTTCGGCCCTCGATGTTGCGCCGATCAAAGCCCACCTAACCTACACTAACCCACTATCCTCCATATACCTATCCAATGCCCGCTTAAATACCCATAAAGAGGGAGAGTCCACTACTGCTACTGGCACGGCATTCCATGAACTTACGACTCGCTGAGTGAAGAACCTACCCCTAACATCAGTCCTATATCTACCCCCCGTTAATTTAAAGCTATGCCCCCTTGTAATAGCTGACTCCATACGTGGAAAAAGGTTCTCACTGTCAACCCTATCTAACCCCCTAATCATCTTGTACACCTCTATCAAATCACCCCTAAACCTTCTTTTCTCCAAAGAAAACAACCCCAAGTGCCTCAGCCTTTCCTCATAGGATCTTCCTACCATACCAGGCAACATCCTGGTAAACTTCCTCTGCACCCGTTCCAGTGCCTCCACATCCTTCCTATAGTATGGCGACCAAAACTGCACACAATATTCCAGATGCGGCCGCACCAGAGTCTTATACAACTGCAGCATGACCTCAGGACTCCGGAACTCAATTCCTCTACCAATAAAAGCCAGTACGCCATATGCCTTCTTCACTGCACTATTTACCTGGGTGGCAACTTTCAGAGATCTGTGTACATGGACACCAAGATCCCTCTGCTCTTCCACACTACCAAGTAGTCTACCATTAGCCCAGTAATCCATCTTTTTATTACTCTTACCAAAGTGAATCACTTCACACTTAGCTACATTGAACTCCATTTGCCACCTTTCTGCCCAGCTCTGCAGCTTCTCTATATCCCGCTGTAACCTGCCATATCCTTCCTCACTGTCATATACCCATCCAGATGCCTTTTAAATGTTGCAATTGTACTAGCCTCCACCACTTCCTCTGGCAGCTCATTCCATACATGTATCACCCTCTGAGTGAAAAAGTTGCCCTTTAGGTCTCTTTTATATCTTTCCCCTCTCACTCTAAACCTATACCCTCTAGTTCTGGACTCCCCCACCCCAGGGAAAAGACTTTGTCTATTTATCCTATCCATGCCCCTCATGATTTTATAAACCTCTATAAAGTCACCCCTCAGCCTCCAACACTCCAGGGAAAACAGGCCCAGCCTGTCATGCTTCTCCCTATAGCTCAAATCCTCCAACCCTGGCAACATCCTTGGAAATCTTTTCTGAACCCTTTCAAGTTTCACAACATCTTTCCGATAGTAAGGAGACCAGAATTGCATGCAATATTCCAACAGTAGCCTGTCCTGTCCAGCCACAACATGACCTTACAACTCCTGTACTCAATACTCTGACCAATAAAGGAAAGTATACTAAACACCTTCCTCATGATCCTATCTACCTGTGACTCCACTTTCAAGAAGCTATGAACCTGCACTCCAAGGTCTCTTTGTTCAGCAACACTCCCTAGGACCTTACCATTAAATGTATAAGTCCTGATAAGATTTGCTTTCCCAAAATGCAGCACCTCATACTTACCTAAATTAAACTCCATCTGACACTCCTCAGCCCATTGGCCCATCTGATCAAGATCCTGTTGTAATCTGAAGTAACCTTCTTCGCTGTCCACTACGCATCCAATTTTGGTGTCATCTGCAAACTTACTAACTGTACCTCTTATGCTCGCATCCAAATCATTGATATAAATGATGACAAGTAGCGGACCTGCTAGGCATTCTTAAACTTCCCTGTCTCCTCCTTTAAGAAGGTACATAACATCAGGTCTTCGACAAAGTATTTGATCATTTGGCTGAATATGTCCTTGTTTGGTTGGTGTGGCATTTTGTTGTTAGACAGGAAAGGATGGACTAGATGGAGGAAGACGTTCTCGATGGTGGATGAGTCCAGAAGCAGGGGGTCGCAGTTTAAGAATAAAGGGTAACCTTTTAGAACAAGATTTGAGAAGAACTTTCTTCACCCAGAGTGGTGAGACGATTGAATTCATTACCACAGAAAGTGGCTAAAGCCAAAAGGTTATGTGTTTTCAAGAACAAAGTAGATACAGCACTTATTACTAAAGAGGTCAAGGGATAAGGGGAAGGGTGGGATTAGTATTGAGCTCGATGTCCAGCCATGATTGTATCAAATGGTGGAGAGATTCCAAGAGTTGAAGGCCGACTCCTGCTCCTATATGTTTCTGTTGTTGGTTGTTCCTGCGAAATACCGACATTAAAGATGCTATGTAAATACAAGTTGTTGTAAATAAGGTGAGGAGACCTGACATTGAGATAAATGGGAATATTAGAGTTCTGTCAGTTTATACAAAAGCTGCAAATAGTTTGAAAATGATTTTAATCTTTCAAAAGGCTGTTGGAAAGAGGTGGTGAGGTAATGGTCAAACTAGTAGCGAAGAACAAGAAAGGTAATCAAATGTTTGGGAGAGAACGCTTTCTGGCAAGTCATGATGTATGGATCGTATCTGTTCTGTGGAAAAGAGCAACAGAGAGCCATGGTTTAGTGATATTGTTGCTAGACTAATAATCCAAAGGAGAAAGTCAGGACTGCAGATGCTGAAGATCAGAGCTGAAAATGTGTTGCTGGAAAAGCGCAGCAGGTCAGGCAGCATCCAAGGAGCAGGAGAATTGATGTTTTGGGCATGAGCCCTTCTTCAGGAATAATTCCTTGGATGCTGCCTGACCTGCTGCGCTTTTCCAGCAGCACAGTTTCAGCTGTAATAATCCAAAGACCTAGGTTTGAATCTGGGTTTGAATTCCATCGTGGCAGATGGTGGAATTAAAAAGCCTAATGATAACGATGACACCATTATCAATTGATGTAAAAACCCAACATCATTTATTAGTGCCTTTTAAGAAAGGAAGCTGCCATCCTTACACGTTTTGATCTACATGTAGTTGACACATAATTGTCTTCTCAGTTATATCAGCGACTACAAAGTCTAAAGAAAGGAATGAAACTGGATGGACCAGTTGGTATTGACTAAGGTACCAGAAATGATAATGGCAAATACAGTCTTTTCAACATGCAAAGTCCTCCTTACTAACAGCTGGGGGTTAGTGCCAAAATTGGGGAAGCCATCTCATAGACTAGTCAAACAACAGCCTGATGTAGTCATACACATGGAATCATATCTTATGGACAATGTCCCAGGCACCACCATCACCATCCCTGGATATGTCCTGTCCTACCGGCAGAAGGACCCAGGAGAGATGGTGACACAATGGCATCCGGTTGCTCTTGGAGTTCATAAGATGGACTTCAGATCCCATGAGGTCTCATGAAATCAGGTTAATCATGGTTAGGGGAACATGTAGCTCATTTTACATTTTCTTTGCATACTGATAATAATTCTGTTTTACAAATAGCAGGCTTTTGCATAAAGAGTAATGCAGAAATTGCTCTGTATGACTATTTGATAAAACTATGCACAAAAACAATTGTCAGGATTTTGTAAGAAGGGTTGTACAAACCAAAATAATAACCAGATCTAGATTATGGAAATGAAGACAATCACTAATTTAACCAACATTTAAACTGCAGTTAACTTTATTGTTAAAACTTTATTGTTCTGCTTAGAGACACGGTTGTAATGCAAACATCGTTTTCCACTGTAAGGTATTTTTGTTAGTTTCCAAGGTTCCACGAGTAACATATGATTACCGATTCGTCAGTTAATTTGTAAATAATTATTCCTTTCCTGAAATATTCGTGAGTGCTCTAATAGTCACCCACAGTCTTTAAGCTTGGTAATAAGGCTGGATTTTCTGCTCCCTACTAGTGGATTTGAAGGTAGGTGAGTCTTGCAAGGCATAGCAGTTGGTCTTTCTACCACCAACCCATCTCTCTCCAAGACCTGTCTAAGATTCCATTGGCAGTAGTGAAAGGATAAGTGGTCCTTGGTTCTATTTTACCTGGAAGTGGGAGGAAGCCCATGCTATGTGTTGTCATCCAAGGGGATGGTGTTGGTAGAGGCTCCTTTGAATTTCTCTTTGCCCATCAGAAGTGCCTTTAAGGTCATCTTCTCCACTCCCCTCCCCTACACTACCATTCAGTGAAGAAGTTTTTTTTTTAGATTAGATTACTTACAGTGTGGAAACAGGCCCTTCGGCCCAACAAGTCCACACCGCCCCGCCGAAGCGTAACCCACCCATACCCCTACATCTACATCTAGATCTACCCCTTACCTAACACTACGGGCAATTTAGCATGGCCAATTCACCTGACCTGCACATCTTTGGAGTGTGGGAGGAAACCGGAGCACCCGGAGGAAAAGTTGTTTGATATGCTTTCTTTTATTGGTCAGAGTATTGAGTATTTGACTTGGGAGGTCACATTGTGGCTGTACAGGACATTGGTTAGGCCACTTTTGGAATATTGTGTGCAATTCTGGTCTCCTTCCTATCGGAAGGACGTTGTTAAACTTGAAAGTATTCAGAAAAGATTTACAAGGATGTTGCCAGCGTTGGAGGATTTGAGCAACGGGGAGAGGCTGAACAAGCTGGGGCTATTTTCCCTGATGCGTCAGAGGTTGAGGGGTGACCTTATAGAGGTTTACAAAATTATGATGGGCATGGATAGGATAAATAGACAAAGTCTTTTCCCTGGGGTGGGGAGTCCAGAACAAGAGGGCATAAGTTTAGGGTGAGAGGGGAAAGATATAAAAGAGATCTAAGGGGCAACTTTTTCACACAGAGGGTGGTACATGTATGAAATGAGCTGCCAGAGGATGTGGTGGATGCTGGTACAACTGCAACATTTAAAAGGCATCTGGATGGGTATATATATAGGAAGGGTTTGGAGGGATATGGCTGGCTGCTGGCAGGTGAGACTAGATTAGTTTGGGCTATCTGGTCAGCATGGACGAGTTGGGCCAAAGGGTCTGTTTCAGTGCTGTACATCTCTATGACTGTATGGCTCTATTCCAACTCTCAGCCCTGACCCCCATACCTGGAGGCCACCTCAGACCTAACCTTAGAGATATCCCTAATTTACTTCTCGCTCCATGTTCCTCTTTGTCAGAATGCCTGAGCCCTCAGGAGTGGCCATTACTTCTGTCTGGTACTGCAGGGACGACAGAACTGACGGACATCTGATTGGCCAGCAGCTCCTTCTGAGAAGCCCTCTCCTGAGGGAGGTGGGGGAATCTCGTCTGACAGGAAGTGACACTCTCCTAGTATTAGCTTGCTGTGGGACATGTTCACCACCAGTGTGGTGAGGGGTCTCAACACTGAGGTGTATCTGAGAAGTGAGGATCAGTCAGGAGCATAGCACACTTTAAAAATCCAGGGCCCTGATCTGACATTTGCAGCTGTTCAGAAATGTTTAGACAGTCAGAAACTTTTTCCCCGGGTACAACAGAGTGTTACAAGGGGACATAAATTTAAGGTGAAGGGTGGAAGGTATAGGGGAGATGTCAGGGGTGGGTTCTTCACCCAGAGAGTGGTGGGGGCATGGAATGCGCTGCCCGTGGGAGTGGTAGAGTCAGATTCATTGGCGACCTTTAAGCGGCATTTGGATAGGTACATGGATGGGTGCTTAATCTAGGATAGAAGTTCGGCACAACATCGTGGGCCGAAGGGCCTGTTCTGTGCTGTATTGTTCTATGTTCTATTGTTCTATGTTCTATGTTTTCACACCGTTTATCCGAAAGACATTGATTTCTTATTCTAACAACTCGTAATTTCTGGCGGAGAGGTTGGTTAGTTTAGTTGGAGGGATGGCTGCTTTGTGATGCAGAGTAACGTCAACTGTGGGGGTTTAAATTCCTAAATCAGGAGACGTTGTCACTTTCTCAACCCCTCGCCTCACCTGTGACGTAATGACCCTCAGGTCAAACCACCACCAATCATCTCTGTCTCTCTTTAATGAGAGAGCAGCCCCTTGGCCCCTTGGAACAATGGTGACTTTACCTTTACAGTTTCTATGGTGATCATGTGATCAATCTTCCAGTCTGAGCATCATCAATGAGTGTTGACGTGCTTTACTGGGAGGGAGCATCACATCTGATATTTTATGATATAGAAGATGGTATTAGCAATAACATTAGTAAATTTGCTGATGATACTAAGCTGGGTGGCAGGGTGAAAGGTGAGGAGGATGTTAGGAGATTACAGGGTGACCTGGACAAGTTAGGTGAGTGGTCAGATGCATGGCAGATGCAGTTTAATGTGGATAAATGTATGGTTATCCACTTTGGTGGCAAGAATAGGAAGGCAGATTACTACCTAAGTGGAATCAATTTAGGTAAAGGGGCAGTACAAAGAGATCTGGGTGTTCTTGTACACCAGTCAATGAAGGTAAGCACACAGGTACAGCAGGTAGTGAAGAAGGCTAATAGCATGCTGGCCTTCATAACAACAGGTATTGAGTATAGAAGCAAAGAGGTTCTTCTGCAGCTGTACAGGGCCCTGGTGAGACCACACCTGGAGTATTGTGTGCAGTTCTGGTCTCCAAATTTGAGGAAAGACATTCTGGCTATTGAGGGAGTGCAGCGTAGGTTCATGAGGTCAATTCCTGGAATGGCGGGACTACCTTATGCTGAAAGACTGGAGCGACTGGGCTTGTATACGCTTGAGTTTGGAAGACTGAGAGGGGATCTGATTGAGACATATAAGATTATTAAAGGATTGGACACTCTGGAGGCAGGAAACATGTTTCCACTGATAGGTGAGTGCCAAACCAGAGGACACAGCTTAAAAATACGGGGTAGACCATTTAGGACAGAGATGAGGAGAAACTTCTTCACCCAGAGAGTGGTGGCGGTTGTGTGGAATGCTCTGCCCCAGAGGGCAGTGGAGGCCCAGTCTCTGGATTCATTTGAGAAAGAGTTGGATAGAGCTCTCAAGGATAGTGGAATCAAGCGTTATGGAGATCAGGCAGGAACAGGATACTGATTAAGGATGATCAGCCATGATCATAATGAATGGTGGTGCAGGCTTGAAGGGCAGAATGGCCTACTCCTGCACCTATTGTCTATTGTCTATTTATCCCTGCCCTCCTGAGATTCTCTGTTCAGGAAATTCCACACAGTAAGAACACTGCTTCATTATCCCTCTACTAACACTCCACTGGCAAGCCAACTTTAAAACCCTCTTTTCCACACCTTTGTGTCTCTTTCTGCATGTACAATCTTTTTCTGCAAGATTACACAGTCCAGGCTTGCTGTGATCTCCAGCATTTGTTGTTTTCCTGATATTGGTTGACTTCACATCTTTACAAAGTAAAAACAATGACTGCAGATGCTGGAAACCAGATTCTGGATTAGTGGTGCTGGAAGAGCACAGCAGTTCAGGCAGCATCCAAGGAGCTTCGCATCTTTACTCCCTGTTCCTACACTGGAGGCAGAGTGTTCAGCCACCATGTCTCTGGATCTGAGAATCTCCCACCTAATATCATATCATTGCTCTCACCTTTCTCAAAATACACTTTCCAAACTGCAACTTGATCAGCTCCTGCAGTTTCTCTCCCACTTCTACAGTTCCTTGAGGTACTGGTTCTGTGAAAAGACGCTACATTAATGTAAGTTGTTGATTCTTTCCTGAACTAGCGTAAACACACGAATGCCTAAAAACAGGGTATAGGGGTGGAGGAGGAGGGTCACTTCATAACTATTGTCAGCATTTTTCTTTTGTCTTTTTGAAGATTGTTGGGATAAGTCATTAAGTCTTTGCTCACTCTATCTCAGCCAACATCTGCTCCACTCTGCCCCCTCCACTCACCACCCTGGCAGAGATCAGTCACTGTTTGAACATTAACATGAGCTTATTGTAACATCCACCTACACTCTGGAAGAATAAGACGTATTTCAGGAAAGTGAAATTGCTGCTCTGCGATTTTGTTTCGCGTACTGAAATGATTTGTCAGAGCTTGCTGAAAGCCTTTGCAACCACATCAAAGGTAATGATGTAGTGGCTCATGTGGTGAAACATTGATGTGGGCCAACTTGCTGAGTGGCGCCCTTGATTGTTCTGGCAGTTACCAGGTACCTGGTGGTAGTAGGTTATTCTTGGCTGTCTGTGACAACCTCGAGGTAATTCATACCGTCGACGCAGTTTTTCTGATTCCCAGACAATTTTCATTTTTCTTAATCTCTTAGCAGCTTCTGCAGACTGAAAGGAAATTATCTCTATGATCGAGTAATCTTTACATGCCTCACAGCTAACATATCCAAGTTCAGCTGGGAACCTTTTCGGTGGGCACTCATTCTATGTGGAAACAAGTAACCCGATACACTCCATGTAGCTCCACACAGAATTTAGAACCTTATCTGTTTTGAAACAGATCAAAAAGTTCTGGACATTGAATGAATATGTACTAAGTACAGTTTAAGGCTAGCATGACAAGGGGTGAAGACAGGGAAGAAAGATGAACAAAATGTTTACTTATTAATAAGTCACTACAGTGGCTTAATCACTTATAAAATTAACAAGTATTTTAGATAATTAATATTAGAAAGCACGAAAGATATATTAATGGATAAATGCACTGCATAGGAAAATACTTTTAGGCTAGCATAGTTTCCTTTCTACCAAATGTAGCATTAGTGGCAATTGTCAACAAATATTTCCCTTTCTGATAAGTGTTAATTGACTAGAGGTGGAACTCCAATCTCAGAGAGTTGCTTCCAAGAAAATACATCCAGGCATTATGGCATTACTGAAGCAGTCCATGTCAAATGCAACAAAATCTAGACAATATCCAGACTTGGGCTGACAAATGGCAAGTATCATTTGCATCACACAATTGTCAGGCAATTCCCAATAATAAACTATCTAACCAGCACCATTCTCTGGCATTACCATCACTGAATCCCTCACTAACAACATCCTGAGGCTTACCATCCACCAGGATCTCAAGTGGACTTGCCACATAAACACAGTGGTTACAAGAGCAGGTTAGAGGCTAGGAATACTGCAGTGAGTAACTCACCTCCTGACTCTGCAAAGCCTGTCCACCATCTATAAGGCTCCGGAGTGTGATGGAATACTCCGCACTTGCCTGGGTGGGTGCAGCTCCAGCAACACTCAAGAAGCTTGATACAATCCAGGACAAAACTTGATTATCCATAACTACCCACCCGTTCCACCACTGACGCTCAGTAGTAGCAATATGTGCTATCTACAAGATGCACTGCCAAAATTTACCAAAGCTCCTTAGACAGGACCTTCCAAACCCGTGACTACTTCCATCTTGAAGGACAAGGATAACAGATATATGGGAACATCGCCACGTGTAAGTTCCCCTCCGAGCCACTCACCATCCTGACTTGGAATTATATCGCCATTACTTCAGTGTGACTGGGTCAAAGTACTGGGATTCCCTCCCTAAAGGTATTGTGGGTCTATCTATAGCAGGTGGACTGCAGTGATTCAAGAAAGCAGCTGACCACCACTTTCCCAAGGGCACCTAGGGACAGGCAATAAATGCTGGCCAGCCAGTGATGTCCATATCCCATGAGTGAATAAAAAAAGTTGAGAGAATTCTTTGTGAACATACAAATTCAGAGGGAGTACACAAAGCTCCTAACAATTCAAGTACCCCTTGCCCCATGGGAGCTCTCATTCCTTTAAAGGGATGAGCCAGTGGACAACAGCCCGTTAACTGCAGAGGATTCTTATCAGCTGGGGCTGGATTGCTCTCAGCTTTTCACACTGTTGCCGGGGTTACCAACTTCCCAACAAAATCCAGAATCCCTCTCGATGTGTCGAAATTAAAATCTTCACCTGAGGTAAGTTTGGAGGCAGGACGATAGTGGGTGTGACACCACCCCGCTCCCCCACCCCCCAACCCCACACATAACATTTGCATTAGCACCGGTGTCAATCTTGGCATGTAGTCAATGTTGTCCATTCCTTTTGGGATATGTTATTTGAATGGAGTTGGAGGCTTCAGCATTTCTAACAGTGTCCACACAGTGTGTCAAGTTTACCATGTGTACTGTCTGACTGGGATCTCAAAGCTGTAATGTGGGGTGGCATGATGGCTCAGTGGTTAGCACTGCTGCCTCACAGCACCAGGGACCTGGGATCGATTCCAACCTCGGACGACTGTCTGCATGGAATTTGCACATTCTCCCTACGTCTGCGTTGGTTTCCTCCCAGAGTCCAAAGATGTGCAGGTTAGGTGAATTGGCTATGCTAAATTGCCCATAGTGTCCAGGGGCATGCAGGCTAGGTCATAGGAAATACAAGGGTAGGGGAGTGTGTCTGGGAAGGTTGCTCTTCAGATGGTTGGTGTGGACTTGATGGGCCAAATGGCTGCCTTCCACACTGTAGGGATTCTATGATTGCATCTGCATGGACAGAATTTTGGAAACTTCTTTGAACTGTTCTCTGGTGTAAAGTTCCGGTTTGCAATCAGTAATTTGCTGATTTTAGGCAGTTCAAATCGCTCCCAGATCCAGTTCCATACACTGGACTTATTAAGGGGATGTGAAATGAAGAAGGCAGTGGACAGAGGTTTCAGGGCAAAAGAGTCTCTGTGTTTGTTTAAGTATGAAAAGGTAGGTATAATACTAGTAATACAGGTAAATGCAATGAACAGTTATATAGAGGACAGTAATTAAATACAATTGGGATGAAACAAGGGTTTTAATCACAGAAACTTTAAATCAGGCTTCCTACCCTTGGGGTCCCTGCACTTTCACCACCCACTTTCCTCTCCCAGCCAGCTTGCTCAGAAACTTTGGGAGCTCAGAGGTTTAAGCTCACCACTGGGGGAAAATGTGATTTTGAAGTACAACTGACTGTTCCCGCTTGCCGTACCCAGTGCCTGGATGAAGACTTCAGACTGTGCAGGCCTTCAGTCAGGGTTGAGTCCACTGATGCGGTAAGATGCCATGTGGATGGATAAGGTTTTCTTTACACTCTGGTGGTCTTTGTAGGCCTGGTTTTCACCTCAAGATGTGTCTGAGGCCTTGTGGCATCGGTCGGATTGGTGGTTTTTGGAGTTTGTCGGGTCAGAAATCTGCTGGTCCCTGGTTGGTTTCTGTTGGTTCTCTTGGTTCAGAGCAGGCCTGTGTCAATAGCTCTGGGATTTCTGTTGGGTTTCCCCTTCTGGAGAAAGCTCTTGGGAATGGCTGCTGGAGTTAGCTGTTGGCTCCTTTCTGGGGAACATTTCTGGAAATAGCTGTGGAAATTGCTGCTAGGGAGTTGCTGTCTCAGTTGAGATCGAGGCCTGCAATTATATTAATCGTGGGCCTCTTATCCTCGCGGCAAATCTGTGCTTGTCATCGTGCCTCCGATGGTCCCTTTGAGCTCAGTTGGCTTCCTGATAGTTTAGAGGATGTGTGAAAGGATTTTGATTGAAGTTGAATGTTCAATATCTGCGTAGAGCCCGTACTGTCTGTGCTGGGTAGCCCGAGATGTAAAAGTTTCAGTCAAGAGTGTTGGGTTTGGTTGATTGTTCTCAGAGATTGGAGGTGTGAATTGGAATTCCAAGCTGAACAATAGTCTCGGACAGAAATCACTCTGAGCTCTGTGTATATTTGTTGCAGCTTGAGCTCAGACTTTTGTCCAGTATTTTAGATATTAGAAATGTCCAGGGTCTTGCCTGATATTTTAGATGATGGGGATTTTTGCTCAATCTTACATTGGTAGCTCTTCTTCACATGCTTTACAGAGTATTGTGTCAGACTTTGTGTTTCACTGGGTGATTGGATTTCCCACACATTTAAGCTTCATATAGCTTGAATATGTCACAAAGTGCTGGACACTGTCTTTGTGCGTGAGACAAGACACATCCCATGCAAGATTTTGATGTTCTACAAAACCTGCTAACGACTGCAAAAGGTGTTCAAGGGTTGAGCACGTACAGGTACTGCTGGTCTGCTTTAATGGCTTTGAAATTGCATCTTACTTCAAGCAGAATATCAATGGTATATATTTTTGGAAACAAAAACAGAAGCTGCTGGAAAAGCTCAGCAGGTCTGGCAGCATCTGTGAAGAGAAATTAGAGTTAACGTTTCGGGTCCAGAGACCCTTCCTCAGAACTAGGTTTTTTTGGGTTTGTCTTGAAGTGCTTTCCTGAGGA
Organism: Chiloscyllium punctatum; assembly: GCF_047496795.1. Taxonomy (NCBI): domain Eukaryota; kingdom Metazoa; phylum Chordata; class Chondrichthyes; order Orectolobiformes; family Hemiscylliidae; genus Chiloscyllium; species Chiloscyllium punctatum. Next base: position 146,884,979 of record NC_092741.1, on the reverse strand, counting down.
ATGCAGAGGGTGGGCTGTAAAAGGCAATGACTATTTCCATGAGTCTCTCATCTAAGTTAGCATGGGGAAAAATAGCATTCCATACTTTAGCATCAACATCTCTCTATGAATTGATCGATTGTTTCACCTGGGTGCAACATGACCTGAGCTCTGTGCATCCTGAAATTGACTCAGATTTGAAGGTTATCTTTGGAAATCTGAAATATTTTGTCAGGATCTTTGTCGTCATTGACAGAAATATTAGAGAATTTTATTCTTCTTAACCATTCAGTTCCTGAAGCAGGAAGGAGTTTGACTGTCATTTTTATTCAGCTTTCTGCTGTAAGTAAAGTTGATTCTTTCTTTAATTAACTGAATTTCTGGCAAAATGCAATGGAATGCCAATCCATAAATACATGTTTACTTTCCATTTTTTGCTGTTTAAAATGCCAATGGAAAAACCCATGTCACAGTGTACTGCTTTTTTGTGACTTTGTCGTATTCTCTGCTCATTTATTTATTTATTTACTTACTTATTTACACACACACACACACATGCACACATACGTTTGTGGGGTGAATTTATACTTGCAGAGTTACATTGTACTTTGCTCAAAAACTGCACGAAACCATATAAGACTCTGTTAACTCACTTTTTAGATTAGAATCAGTCTAAACATTATGGCACAGACAACAGAACACAGGGGGCTAACACCTTCAACATCCTAACATCTTATCTGGGCTGACACCAATTTTTACAGTTAACCTGAGAATAACCTTTTTAGAAAAGTTTTATGATTTACACATGGAAGAAATGAAACTAACATGGTCATTCTAACAGATGAGAGACTTAACAAACAATCAAGGTATTTTTCAATGTATAATTTCAGTTACATCACACTGTAAACTTTTGCTATAAATTCTGTGTCTTACAAGGGTGTACTCCACAACCACCTGATGAAGGAGCAGCACTCTGAAAGCTAGTGCTTTCCAATTAAACCTGTTGGACTATAACCTGGTGTTGTGTGATTTTTAACTTTGTACACCCCAGTCCAACACCGGTGTCTCCAAATCATTTATTTGTTGTATGTTGTTGCCTCTTTAACATTTGCAGGCTTTGGCCTGTGGGTGGCACTTGTGAGAAAAGAAATAGAGTGATAATAGCATGTCTTTAAAAAAATGTATGGATTTCACAAGAAAAGGTGGAACCGCCTGGTATCTGGACACAGGTAAGGCCTCATGAGTATTAAAAAAAATCATGTTTTCAGTGTTTTTAAGCCATATTTTCTCCTTGGAGTACTAGGTTGCTGCTCCTTTCAGGACCATTCAAAAATGTCACTTTTGAAACTTGAGTCAGCAGCAGATTCTTGTGTTTATTTTTTCTTCACGTGAGAACACAACATTTCATACTCACCGTGCTTCAGTAAAGGTTCACAACCTAGCGATTGTAATACTTTGGTCTTGATTATCTTTGTAATGTCTAATCTGAGGTGATAATGAGGAATGATAGCTGTTGGAAAAAGAAACTTTTCATGACTTGCATAGTGCAGTCATCTTTCCAAACTTTAGTGTGAACCCATTCCACCAACACAGAATCCCAGAGTGGAAGCAGGCCATTCAGCCCATCAAGTCTACACTGACTCTCTGAAGAGTATCACACCCGGATCCACCCCGATAGTTTCCTTGGCTAACCCACCGAGCTTGCACATCCTTGGACACAATGGTTAATTTAACATGGCTAATCCACCTACACCTGCTTATCTTTGGACTCTGGGAGGAAACCCATGCAGATACGGGGACAATGTGCAAACTTCACACAATCTCTTGAGAGTGGTATTGAACCTCGGTCACTGATGCTGTCAGACAGCAGTGCTAACCACAGAGCCACCCCAATTTAGTGATTGTTTGTTGTCACCTTCTTCAAACACCCATATGCTGCCACCATGATGTCATTTTTAGTTGCTATAAATTAACCCCTATAACATTTACAACTGAGTTGTGTCAAATATAATGAAATTTATTTACAACACTAACTATTTACAGGCTGCCAATATTATAGTCTTACAGACATACTCTGGACTCTGTGCTTTTTAACGTGACTGTACCTTCCATACACAGAACTGACTGTTTACACTGACTCCATTATACAGAGACAGTGACTGAAATACCTTTATAATGGAACATCACTTGTTGCTATGTCATGTAACTATCATGTAACAATGTAGATTGTCCAACCAGAGGGGAGGCCGTATTGGATTTGGTACTCGGGAATGAACCGGGACAAGTGATGGGCTTGTTAGTGGGTGAACATTTTGGTGATGGTGACCACAATTCTGTGACTTTCACCTTGGTTATGGAGAGAGATAGGTGCGCACAACAAGGTAGATTTTACAATTGGGGGAAGGGAAATTACGATGCTGTAAGACAGGATTTGAGGAGCATACGTTGGGAGCATAGGCTGTCAGGGAAGGATGTGGTGGAAATGTGGAACTTTTTCAAGGAGCAGATACGACTTGTCCTTGATATGTATGTACCTATCAGGCAAGAAAGAAATGGTCGTGTGAGGGAGTCTTGGTTGACGAGGGAGGTTGAATGTCTAGTAAAGAGGAAGAAGGAGGCTTACATAAGGTTGAGGAAACAGGGTTCAGACAGAGCAGTGGAGGGATACAGGATAGCCAAAAGGGACCTGAAGGAAGGGATTAGGAGAGCTAAGAGAGGGCATGAAAAATCCTTGGCGGATAGGATCAAGGATAACCCCAAGGCATTTTATGCGTATGTGAGAAACCTGAGAATGACAAGAACGAGGGTAGGTCCGATCAAGGACAGTAGTGGGAGATTGTGTATTGAGTCGGAAGAGATAGGAGAGGTCTTGAACAAGTACTTCTCTTCAGTATTTACGAACGAGAGGGACCATATTGTTGAAGAGGAGAGTGTGAAACGGACTGGTAAGCTAGAAGAGATACTTGTTAGGAAGGAAGATGTGTTGGACATTTTGAACAACTTGAGGATAGACAAGTCCCCCGGGCCTGACGGGATATATCCTAGGATTATGTGGGAAGCAAGAGAGGAAATTGCAGTACCGTTGGCAATGATCTTCTCGTCTTCACTGTCAACGGGGGTGGTACCAGGGGACTGGAGAGTAGCGAATGTTGTGCCCCTGTTCAAAAAAGGGAATAGGGATAACCCCGGGAATTACAGGCCAGTTAGTCTTACTTCTGTGGTAGGCAAAGTAATGGAAAGGGTACTGAGGGATAGGATTTATGAGTATCTGGAAAGACACTGCTTGATTAGGGACAGCCAGCACGGATTTGTGAAGGGTAAGTCTTGCCTTACAAGTCTTATTGAATTCTTCGAGGAGGTGACCAAGCATGTAGATGAGGGTAGAGCAGTGGATGTAGTGTACATGGATTTTAGTAAGGCATTTGATAAGGTTCCCCATGGTAGGCTTATGCAGAAAGTCAGGAGGCATGGGATAGAGGGAAATTTGGCCAATTGGATAGAAAACTGGCTAACCGGTCGAAGTCAGAGAGTGGTGGTAGATGGTAAATATTCAGCCTGGAGCCCAGTTACAAGTGGAATTCCGCAGGGATCAGTTCTGGGTCCTCTGCTGTTTGTAATTTTTATTAATGACTTGGATGAGGGAGTCAAAGGGTGGGTCAGTAAATTTGCAGATGATACGAAGATAGGTGGAGTTGTGGACAGTGAGGAGGGCATTTGTCGTTTGCAAAGGGACTTAGATATGATGCAGAGCTGGGCTGAGGAGTGGCAGATGGAGTTCAACCCTGCCAAGTGTGAGGTTGTCCATTTTGGAAGAACAAATAAGAATGCGGTATACAGGGTTAATGGTAGGGTTCTTAGTCAGGTGGAGGAACAGAGGGATCTTGGGGTCTATGTACATAGATCTTTGAAAGTTGCCACTCAGGTGGATAGAGTTTGTAAGAAGGCCTATGGTGTATTATCGTTCATTAGCAGAGGGATTGAATTCAAGAGTCGTGAAGTGATGTTGCAGCTGTACAGGACTTTGGTTAGGCCACATTTGGAGTACTGTGTGCAGTTCTGGTCGCCTCACTTTAGGAAAGATGTGGAAGCTTTGGAGAGGGTGCAGAGAAGATTTACCAGGATGTTGCCTGGAATGGAGAATAGGTCGTACGAGGATAGGTTGAGAGTTCTAGGCCTTTTCTCATTGGAACGGCGAAGGATGAGGGGTGACTTGATAGAGGTTTATAAGATGATCAGGGGAATAGATAGAGTAGACAGTCAGAAACTTTTTCCCCGGGTACAACAGAGTGTTACAAGGGGACATAAATTTAAGGTGAAGGATGGAAGGTATAGGGGAGATGTCAGGAGTGGGTTCTTTACCCAGAGAGTGGTGGGGGCATGGAATGCGCTGCCCGTGGGAGTGGTAGAGTCAGAATCATTGGCGACCTTTAAGCAGCATTTGGATAGGTACATGGATGGGTGCTTAATCTAGGATAGAAGTTCGGCACAACATCGTGGGCCGAAGGGCCTATTCTGTGCTGTATTGTTCTATGTTCTATGTTCTATGTTCTATCCTAAAGGGTACAGGTCTATTTTCTCTGGTATTTATGCTGTAATGCAATACTCCTGTTTAAAATTACAAAATTTAACAGAATTTACATGTTTATCTTTCAGGCCATTAAGTTTGGATGAAGCAATCATTGGCACATACTACTGCAGCTCAAATTGTGACCTTCTACTTACCAGTTAATATTAATTGCTGATATTTTAACCCCACCAGAAATTTGCTAAATAAAATCCCATACCTATAATGATATTTAAATGTTTTGGAAACTGTACTGTCTGCTACAATGAGTATTTTGCATCTGTCATGTGCAGCAGCACTTACTGTACCACTACCCTTGCCTTTTCTTTCAAAACTCCACCCCTATCTCACCCTCACTCTCCTGATGCTCGGGTTGCTCGGCGGTAGCTCTATCCCTGGATGTTTTATCGAAAACAGTCACCACTCCCTGTGGCACCATCAGCATGGAGAGCTGTCAGCCTGTGTGTGTGTGTGTGTGGGATTTTTATTCCCAGATTCCTGAAGAAGGCGTTTGTCAGTCCAACAGACACTTAATTCCATTGAGCCTTCCTCACTGGAAGCAGCTCAACACTCTGCCAGTACTACACTCGGTGGTCAAGACCCCCAGCTGCCCAGATTAAATTTCACCCTGAGTTACTGATACAGAAGTTAGAAGAGAAGCATATCATTAAACACTACAGGTTGTTGAGAAATACTTCCTCATATTAATAAATATTTAGGGGTTTACTCAGCATCATTGAGTCATAGAGATGTACAGCACGAAAAAATAGAACAGAGAACGATACAGCGCAGAACACGCCCTTCGACCCTTGATGTTGCACTGACCTATGAACTACTCTGAGCCCATCCCCCTACACTATCCCATCATTATCCATGTGTTAATCCAAGGGCTGTTTAAATGTCCCTAATGTGGCTGAGTTAACTATATTGGAAGGTTGGGCATTCCAAGCCCTTACCACTCTCTGAGTAAAGAACCTGCCTCTGACATCTGTCTTAAATCTATCACCCCTCAATTTGCAGTTATGCCCCCTTGTACAAGCTGACATCATCATTCTAGAAAAAGACTCTCACTGTCCACCCTATCTAATCCTCTGATCATCTTGTGTATCTCTATTAAGTCCCCTTTCAGCCGCCTTCTCTCCAATGAGAGCAGACACAAGTCCCTCAGCCTTTTCTTATAAGACCTTCCTTCCAGACCAGGCAACATCCTGGTAAATCTCCTCTGCACCTTTTCCATCGCTTCCACATCCTTCCTTTAATGGGGCGACCAGAACTGTACACAATATTCCAAGTGAGGCCGCACTAGCGTTTTGTACAGTTGCAGCATGACATCATGGCTCCGGACTCAATTCCTCTACAAATAAAACCTAACAACACTGTATGCCTTCTTAATAGCACTATCCACCTGGGTGGCAATTTTCAGGGATCTATGTACATGGGCACCAAGATCCCTCTGCACATCCACACTACCAAGAATCTTTCCATTGACCCAGTATTCTGCCTTCCTGTTATTCTTCCCAAAGTGCATCACCTCACATTTAGCTGCATTGAACTCCATTTGCCACCTCGCAGCCCAATTCTGCAGTTTATCCAAGTCCCCCTGCAATCTGCAACATTTTTCCACACTGTCCACCACTCTACTGACTTTAGTGTCATTTGCAAACTTACGAACCCATCCACCTATGCCTGCGTCCAAGTCATTTATAAAAATGACAAACAGCAGTGGTCCCAAAAAAGATCCTTATGTCACACCACTAGTAACCAGATTCCAGGCTGAATATTTTCCACCAACCACCTTCTTACAGAAAGCCAGTTTCACATCCAAACTCCTAAATCACCCTCAATCCCATGCCTCTGCAATTTTTCCAAAAGCCTACCTTGTGGAATCTTATCAAAGGCTTTACTGAAGTCCATGTGTACCATGTCAACTGCCCTACTCTCATCCAAATGCTTGGTCACCTTCTCAACAAACTCAATGAGGTTTGTGAGACACGACCTGCCCTTGACGAAACCATGTTGACTATCTGCAATCAAATTGTTACTTGCTAGATGATTATAAACCCTATCTTTTATAATCCTTTCCTAAACTTTTCCTACAACAGACGTAAGGCTCACTGGTCTATAATTACCTGGGCCATCTCTACTGCCCTTCTTCAACAAGGGCACAACAATTGCAATCCTCCAGTCCTCTGGTACTAAACCTGTAGACAATGACAACACAAAGATCAAGACCAAAGGCTCCATCACCTCCTCCCTCGCTTCCCAGAGAATCCTCAGAAAAATCCCATCTAGGCCGGGGGACTTATCTACTTTCAAACCTTCTGGGATTGATAACACCTCCTCTTTACTAACCTCAATCCTTACTAGTCTAATATCTCATATCTCATTCTTCTCCTCGACAATATTCTCCTTTTTCTGAGTGAAAACCGATGAAAAATATTCACTTAGCACCTCTCCAATCTCCACAGGGTCCACACACAACTTTCGACTTCTATCTTTGACTGGCTCTATTCCTACCCCAGTCATCTATTTATTCCTTACATACCTATAGAAAGCTTTAGGGTTCTCCTTTATTCTACCTGCCAATGACTGCTCACGTCCCCTCCTTGGTCTTCTTAGCTCTCACGTTAAATCCTTCCTAGCTAAGCTATAACTCTCCATTGCCTCATCTGAACCATCCCATCTCATCAACACATCAGCCTCCTTCTTCTGCTTAACAAGAGCTGCAATTTATGTAGTAAACCACGGTTCCCTTACCTTATCAGTTCCTCCCTGCCTAACAGGGACATACCTATCAAGGACACGCAATATCCATGTTCCTTAAACCAACTCCACATTTCGATTGTCCCCATCTCCTGCATTTTGATGCCCCATTCCATGCCTCCTAAGTCTTGCCTAATCACATGAAAATTGCCCTTCCCCTATCTATCTTGCCCTGTGTTAAGTACCTATTCCTTTCCATCACTAGCTAAATGTAACAGAATTATGGTCACTCTCTCCAAAGAGCTCACCTACCACTAAATCAAACACCTGACCTGGTTCATTACCAAAACCAGATCCAGTGTGGCCACCCCTCTTGTCGGCCCTTTGACATACCATGTCAGGAAACTCTCCTGCACACATTGGACAAAAACTGATCCATCTGATGTACTAGAGTTATAGCATTTCCAGTCAATGTTGGGGAAGTTAAAGTCCCCTATAATGACCACTCTGTTCCTTTCACTCCTTCCCGGAATCGTTTTGCCAATCCTCTCCTCCACATCCCTGGAACTCTGTGGAGGCCTATAAACAAACTCCCAGCATTGTGACCTCTCCTCTCCTGTTTCTAACTTCAGCCCATACCACTTCAGTGGACAAGTCCTTGTCAAAAATTCTTTCAGCCACTGTTATGCTATCCTTGACTAACAAAGCCACCCCCCCCCCCTTTACCACCTTCCCTGATCTAAATGAAAGATCTAAACCCTGGAACCTGCAACATCCATTCCTGACCCTGCTCTATCCAGGTCTCTGAAATGGCCACAACATCAAAGTCCCAGGTACCTATCCATGCTGCAAGCTCACCTACCTTATTCCAAATACTCTTGGCATTGAAGTAGACACACTTAAAACCAGCTTGCTGTCTGCCAGCACACACCTGTGACCGTGAAATCCTATCCCATGTCCTCCCTACTCTCATCATCCTGTGCACTGGAACTACACCACAGGTTCCCACCCCCCTGCTGAGATATTTTAAGCCCACCTAAAACAGACCCTTCAGTCAAACTCATCCATGCCAACCAGATATCCTAACCTAATCTAATTCCCTTTTTCAGCACTTGGCCCATATCCCTCTAAACCCTTCCTATTTATATACCCATTCAAATGCCTTTTAAATGTTGTAATTGTACCAGCCTCCACCTCATCCTCTGGAAGCTCATTCCATACACGCACCACCCTCTGAGTGAAAAAGTTGCCCCTTTGGTCCCTTTTAATATTTTCCCCTCTCACCCTAAACCAGTGCCCACTAGCTTTGGACTCCCCCACCCCTGGGAAAAGACCTTGTCTATTTAGCTTATCCATGCCCCTCATGATTTTATAAACCTCTATAAGGTCACTCCTCAGCCTCCGACTCTCCAGGGGAAAACAGCCAGATGAGACATTTCTCTAGCAAGTTACCAATTGTGCAAATCCACAGAATGTCCAGAGTGTCACTTTTGTAGTTAACTGTATGTGTGAAATCGGTCCTTCAGTGGGTGAGGTGTAGACATGACCAGTTCTTTCTAGTTCAGCGATAGAATCAGAGAGGAGCTGCTAACAGATAAGCCTCTCTACGACCAGAAAACTGTCAGTACGAAATCTTGGTCCCCATCTTGGTGTTGAGTTTGTGTGAAAGTGATGAGCCAGCTAATATGACTGGAACAAAACCAGAAAGCGCTGGAGAAACTCAGCAAGTCTGGCAATATAAGTGGAGTGAAAGCAGAGTTTTGGGTCCAATGAAGCTTCTTCAGAATATGACTGAAATAGTAGATATGTTAAGTACATGAATTGGTATGTGTGAGAACTACAAAATTATGTACTGATAGAGTGGCATAATTTTGCCTTGTGAAGGAACTGAGCTATTGATTTAATAGATAGCAAATTACTTAGGAGTGTACAAAAAAAATGTATTGATGGATCAGCACTATTGAGGCCAAAGCATTATATAACGCTGTCATCAAGTAGCATTCCTTTGAAATATAATACCAACACTATTTAGCCTCTGTGCTGTCACTGACAACAATAGATTGGTGTAATGCTCTTTATGCAGTAATGAAATGTCAGCGTGCTTAAAACAAAGTGCTGTGGGAGCTGTGAAGAAAAAGGAGGAAATGGTAAACCAGGAGCTCAGGAACATTATAGCAAAGAAATGCTTAAAGAAAGAAGATCAGCAATGTCAGGAAAGAATGAGATGTGAAGGAAATGTGGTGTATGGAGAGTCATCCAGCTGGAAGACTTTGCAAAAGCAGGTTGGGGTGTAGAAATGCACCCCCTTTCTATTGTCTTAACAAATTCATGTCAGGGGTGACAGTCCATTTCCACTGGGAAAGGAATGAATGCAGTAGTGGATTTTTTAGCCAATTTGAGGGAATATCGGAAGGCAGCAGATTGTGAGATATGAAGCTGTGTATGGAGATAAGATAGGTAAGCTGTGGAATTCTAAATTATTCCACAATTATTTACTATAATATATATGGCTTGGATGAAGAAAGTGAATGTAAAGCGCTGTCTTTTCCATGGAGTGGGGAGTCCAGAACTAGAGGACATAGGTTTGAGGTGAGAGGGGAAAGATATAAAAGGGACCTAAGGGGCAACAATTTCACACAGAGGGTGGTACATGTATGGAATGAGCTGCCAGAGGAAGTGGTGGAGGCTGGTACAATTGCAACATTTAAGAGGCATTTGGATGGGTATATGATTAGGAAGGGTTTGAAGGGCTATGGGGCGGGTGCTGGCAGGTGGGACTAGATTGGGTTGGGATATCTGGGCGACATGGACGAGTTGGACCGAAGGGTCTGTTTCCATGCTGTACATCTCTATGACTCTATGATACAAAAGGAGCAGGGAATGCAAGTGATGAGGATGACACAGAAGTCTGCAGAGGGATAGACACAAGATTTAGATTTTATTGTTACCTGTATTCAAGTATAGAAGCCCAGGAGTGCAGTGAAAAGTGTAGAAGTGAGTTGAGCAGTGAACTGGAATACAATATGGAAACGTGTGATTATACACTTTGGCTGGAAGAATAAAGGAGCTGATTATTACTTAAATGGAGAAAGACCACAGAAAGTTACAGAACTGAGGAATGTGGGGTCCTCATTTTTGAATCTCAAAAAGTTGGCATCCAAGTTCAGCAGGTAATAGGGAAGGCAAATGGAATGTGGGCCTTTATTTCAAAGGGAAGCATGTACAAAAGTAGATAGTTTTTTTCTAAAACTACATCGGCACTAGTCAAACCACAGCAAGAATAATAAAGAGAACAAAGAACAAAGAAAATTTACAGCCCAGGAACAGGCCCTTCAGCCCTCCAAGCCTGAGCCAATCCAAATATATTGTATAAACCTGTCGGTCAATCCCTAAGCATCTGTATACCTCTGCTCCCCACCTACTCATGCATCTGTCCAGACGCATCTTAAATGAATCTACCGTGCCTGCCTCTACCACCTCTGCTGACAACGCGTTCCAAAAGCCCACCACCCTCTGAGTGAAGTACTTGCTGCGTGTATCCCCTTTGAACTTTCCACCTCTCACCTTGAAAGCGTGACCTCTCGTTATTAAATCCTTCACCCTGGGAAAACGCTTTTCTCTATCCACACTGTCTATACCCTTCATGATTTTGTAAACCTCATCAGGTCCGATTTCAATCTCCTTTTTTGTAATAAAAATAAACCTAACCTACTCAACCTCTCTTCATAGCTAGCACTTTCCATCCCAGGCAATATCCTTGTAAACCTTCTCTGCACCCTCTCCAAAGCGTCCACATCCTTTTGGTAATGTGGCCTCCAGAACTGTACACAGCAATCTGTACATAATGTGAACAGTTTGGGCCCTTTTTCTAAGGAAAGAAATACTGGCTTTGGAGGCAATCCAGAAAAGATTCACTTGGCCGATACCAGGTAGGGAGGGCCAGTCTTATGAGGAGAGATTGAGAGGCATTTAGAAGAACGTGAGGTGACTTTATTGAAACAGACAAGGGGCTTAACAGGGTAGATGTAGAGAGGTTGTTTCCTCTTGTGTGCAAGTCTCGGACCAGACAGTGCAATCTCAGAATAAGGCGGCACACATTGAAGACAGAGATGAGGAAGATTCCTTCTCTCAAAGGGTAGTGAATCTGGAGAAAACTTTACCACAATGAGTTGTCATTAAATACGTTCAAGACTGAGACAGACATATTTTTATCCAGGAGGGAAATTAAGGGTTATACAGGAAGGGTGGGAAAGTGGATTTGAGCATTATTGGATTAACCAAATCTACTCATTGACTAGTCGAGTAGATTTGATGGGCTAATGGCCTACTTCTGCTTCCACATCTATTGTCTAAACTTACACAAAACCATCAGTTAGGACGGAGTTAGAATTCAGCCAGTGAACAAGGTACTAAACCATCTATAAAGACATGGAAATAGTTATTCTGTGTCCAGTTTTGAGGGTAAACTTTAATTCGTTCAAAGAAACTAGGCTGAACAGTTACAAAATGATACTGAAGATGTGAGAAACTAAACAACAGAAACATTCTTAATCAGAACAGGGAATGTAAATTGGAGATCAAATCGAGGTATTGAAAATTACAAAATATTTTGATAGTGAATAAACAACCTTATTCGCAAGTGAGTCAGTAACTACTGGGCCTGAATTAAAGGCCATTACCAAAAGAGTCCAGAGAGAGGTTAGAGTATTTTTGTTATGTGTGGTATTAGATTTTATCTCCTTGACACGTTGTAATGAATAAGGCTTAAGTTATCAAACTGTGTTTGTTACAACTCACTGAGGTGATCAATTGGAAATCAAGCCCCACTATTCTTGGTGTTGTTACAAAAATTAAAGATTTTAAAAGAATACAGAATTCTCCAATTTTTCTGTCCTTTAAATCCAGGTTGAGAGATAGCATAAACCAGATTTCTGTAGTTAACAAAAATCAGTATTTATTATAAGAGTCTAGCTATAGATAAACGGCTGTAAGCAGTTGGCATATTGCTCTACTAAATTAAACTCTAGCTCTCTGATAAGCTTCCTCTTACATTCACGCACACACAGAAACAGACATTCACATAGACGCACACATGGAAAAACATATCAGTGTTATGGATGGAGGGAAAGATTGGGAAATTTGGTCAATGGTTCTGGTCATAGCATTGCTGAACTGATTCTGATGATTTTTGTGATGATCAAAACATTGCTTCTTAGTTTCCTTCTCCAGAGGCTTTCACTGATTTGCAAGAGACACAGGGGCCCAGTTTGTACTTATGGAGTCTCTGACTTATTAATTACAAATCAGAGCTTACAGTAACTGATGAGGAAAAAAAAAGCTTTCTTCTGCAAGTGTAAAGTAGCTTTTATTGCATAGATCAATGGGAGCTCTTGAGCTGGTGGGGATCGAAAAGATCCACCCATCTTGTTCACAGGCTCAGAACAATCAGTGAACTGGGATCCAGTTGTTGGCATGTAGAAAGCCTTTGTCATTGATGACTAGTCACTAGTCCATGGACCAATCTATTGCTTTTTGCTGGCTGAATCTCCATTTGTACACACAGCCCTCGGCTCCAGTCTGTCTGCAAACTACATGATTTGGAGATGCCGGTGTTGGACTGGGGTACAAAGTTGTTAAATCACACAACACCAGGTCATAGTCCAACAGGTTTAATTGGAAGCACTAGCTTTCGGAGCACCGCTCCTTCATCAGGTGGTTGTGGAGGACACTATTGTTTTGCTATAAATTCTGTGTCTTACAGTTGTGTCCTCCACAACCACCTGATGAAAGAGTGGAGCTCCGAAAGCTAGTGCTTCCAATTAAACGTGTTGGATTATAACATGGTGTTGTGTGATTTTTAACACTGCAAACTACATGTCAACTCTCACATGAACAAGGATCTGTGTAAATGGTGTCTACAATGAATATCAGCTTGGTTGCTTTTAAAACATGTACCAATACTTCAGTAATTCTTGGTTCTTAGAACTTTCTTTTCTCATTTCAGTACACTGTTAAAAAGTAAAGACAAATGAAAATTAGACAACAGGCCTGTTTTACTCAGAACAGCGAATGGAAAAACACTCTTTACATAGAAAAGCAAGCATATATATGCCTGCAAAATGCAAATAAAGAAAGGAAAGGAGACAGGGGTCTTTGCATTGAGCAATTTTTGGAGGACACTTGCTGGGTCACTTGTTTTAAGAGGAATTAAGGAGTTAATCATAGAGCACTTAGAAGGAGGTTAGCATTTACATGGTCCTGAAGAAGGGTTACACCCAAAATGGCGACTTCTCCCCCTCCTGATGCTGCCTGGCTTGCCGTGTCCTTCCAACCTCCTGCCTGACTACTTTGGATTCCAGCATCTGCAGTATTTTTTGTCTCTAGCATTTGCATGGGGCATTCCCAGTTGATAAGTGATTGTCATGCATTGGGGGTTTCCAGATCAGTATTAGAGTCCAGCATCAGCCATTACAAAAGAAAAAGTGAAAAATCTTTTTTTGGATTCTGCTTGCAGCAGAAAAGCTCTCCACAGCAGCTGTGGAATGTATAGTTTTCGTGTGTGCACGTGCGTAAGAGAGCTAGAGAAACATTCAGCAAGAAGCTTGAAATATACAGTTTCAGCAGTTAATGTTCATTGGAAAATTGATGGTGAAGTTTTAAAACTGCAAAAATGTTTGGAAGGATTTTGTGAGAACATTGTTCATCAATAGACCCAGTCCAAGGATCCAAGGAGAGAAGAGTCCAGAAATCCCATATCCACGGAGAGACAGACTGATGTGCTTCAAACTTGCTGTACCCTAACTAGAGGAATTCATCTTTGTCATGCAGTTGAACTTGTTAGTTTGCATTTTAAATTAGTGATTGACATTATTTTTAACCGATTAGGGTTATTGCCCAACAATAATTTTCTTACTCTCATGTTACTTGGGTGGCACAGTGGCTCAGTGGTTAGTACTGCTGCATCACAGTGCCAGGGTCCCAAGTTCGATTCCAGCCTCGGGCAACTGTCTGTGTGGAGTTTGCATGTTCTCCCTGTGTCTGTGCGGGTTTCCTCCGGGTGCTCTAGTTTCCGCCCACAATCAAAGATGTGCAGGTCAGGTGAATTGGCCGTGCTAAATTGCCATGTTAGGTGCATTAGTCAGAGGGGGGTGGGTTATTCTTCGGAAGGTTAATGTGGACTTGTTGGGCCAAAGGGCCTGTTTCCACACTGTAGGGAATCTAATTTGATGTTTTGCGTTTCCATAATTCCTATTGTGGAAATGATAAACCATGAAATTCAAGAAACATAGGAGGAAATGGATTTTAAAAGATGCATGGATTAATGGTTAAATAAATAGTTTAAAAAAGGCATATGAAGATAACATTGGAGGTTGGCAAACGCAGGTTGAATTGATTGAGGGCTCATCTGCTATAAAATTCGAACATTACTTAGCTCTCATTTGTCATTATGGCATAATTGTAGCCATTTTCCAGAGTATCATATTTACTCTTGATCACCCGAAATCTCTTTTCTCTATGAGCACAGTTTGTCAGCTTTTGCAATCTCTCCAGCCCAAATGAAAGACTTTTTAAAGTATTGACTTCTTTCCTCAGAGGTAATCTCCCTGACACTGATGTTACACATGCCTTTTTAGCTCTTTCATATCCACTGATATTAAACACTTTCCACTAAGTATTTCTTGAGAAGTTAATGCACCAGTAAATGCCATTTCCCATTGGTTAAAGACACACATTTTTCTTTCACTCAAATCATTTATTCGAACAAACAGAGTTTTGTGGACTATTGTCTGAGCATTAGACTTTTAGCTGTTTTGTTTGTATTTAACTTCAACCAGAAAGAGATATATATCTAATCCTTAATCATTTGTTATAAGAATTATTATTTTTGAAATGTGGTTGTCACCAATAATTTGAAATCTTGATATGCACACAGAACTTTCTACATATCCCACTTATATTTCTCAAATCTACCTTTTAGTTCACAGTCGTGTGTTTGAGATCAGTCAGTGGTTCTGAAACATTAAGCTAATATCCTTTCTCTCATGCTGGTGTGACCTATTGTTCATTTCAAGCAATTTCTACTTTATGTTTGTGATAATGTTGTACAGACACAGAAAGAAGCTCCCACTCTAGCAATGCAAATAGTCCAGTCCATTTAAAGATGATTCTGAACAATGCTTTGGGTGTAAATCACACAAGAACCTAGCATATTGATCGAAGTTCCTTGGATCTGCACTCACCTCTGGGTGGTGCTGGTGTACTGGGATCATGACAGCTGATGGGTTTGGCTTGAATTGCCTGGCAGCAGCTGAAGCTGTCTTGACAGTCCTCAAGCAGACAGTCCCACAGAGAACACAGACAAAAGGAACTGCAGAAAGCAGGGGAGCTGGAACACTTCATCACCAGCAGCTCATCTACCCTGGCTATTCATCTGCATTGCAGATCACATCGATTCTCCTGCTGTGACAGCAGCCGGCTACACGCTGATTAAGGGGGATTCTGTGGCTTAAGGATAAAGGTCCGAACTGACAAGTGGAATCGGTGGCAAGGGGAAAGAGCAGGATTAGGGGAAACTGGGAAAAAGGGAGGGAATATAATGACCACAGTGTATATGCTGGTTCGCCTAAAACTGTAAGAGCATTGTATGAAATTTCTCAGAAGCTATATTCGTCTCCGGACACTTTGCCAATCCATCACCTGTCAAGTAGCTCCCACAAACGCACTATGACTAGTGCCCATTGTCCTTATTGTACCAACTCTGGATTTTCTATCTTTTAAAGAAACATTAAACAGGTTAAACGGTCCCCAGCACTATAACAAAAAAAAACATTAGGTCAATAAAAATTTTCAACAGTAACTTAATAAGATTAAATTGATGCATCCAACGTCTTCCCTGGGTATCTATATTCACATATCACTACAGTAGACACCAACTATTAACTTGCAACTATAAATCATAGCTTCACTTTGCATTTCCTTTGTCCTTTGACACCTGGATTTCAATTGTATTCTTTACCTTGTCCTATAAGAACAGATTAGGGTGACCAGATTTTCCAGTTTTGCCCCTGGACAGGTTTTTTTTCATTCAAATGTCCAGATAGTTCACTATTCTACAAATAGTTCACCTTTTCCTTTTGTTTTCAAAAATAAGCTGGGACAATGAGGGGAAATTTGTCTGTAGTCGTGGTCTTGCTTAAAACACTTATCAGATTGGTTCCTCACTCTGCTTCCCTTCTGTGATATCTGCAAGGGTGTTGCCACACCCTTCTGGCACCAACAGCTTTGTGATATTTGAGAGGATTTGTAGCTCAGGTTGAGGTTCAGGTTGTACGTTTGCTCACTGACCCGGTAGGTTTGTTCTCAGACATTTTGTCACCATGCTAGGTAACGTCATCAATGAGCTTCCATTGAAATGCTGGTGTTCTGACCTGCTTTCTATTTGTGTGTCTTGGTCTGTTATGGTGGGTGATATCATTTCCGGGTTCTAAATAGAAAATGGGACAGAATACCAGTGCTTCAATGGAGGCTCGCTGATGATGTTACCTAGTATGGTGACAAAACGTCTGAGAACAAACCTACCAACTCAGCCAGCAAATTTACAATCTGAACCAACAATTCTGTTGTTAATGATATTGTTTTGTTGTACAGACTGGCCAATTCTGCTGGTCATATTCCAAGAGATATCATCATATGACCACCCATCTTCAGCTGCTCCCCTCACGTGACTCTTACAATTGGTTCTCCAATGTGTAGGTCATCATAGAACATCATCTACCCTGTGGCTTTCCAAATATCTCAGTTTTTACTTTGGAAACCTGGTCGCCCCAGAGTTAGTGACAGACTAACTATTCCAATCTCATTTTCCAGCACTTGGTCTGTCACCCTGTATGTCTTGGAATTCATAGGAACAGGAGTAGGCCAGTCAGCCCTTCGTGCCTGTCCAGCAATTCAGTGAGATCATTGGCAGATCTGTGTCTATGTTCATGGACTTTCCCTTGGGCCCAGATCCTCAATGCCTTTGTTTAACAAAATTGCTTCAGTCTCCGATTTAAAATTAACAACTGGACCTAGGCCAGCCATCTTTTTACAGGAGCCATCAGCTCAACCTGAGATGAGCAACGAGCTCATCAATCTTTTAATTATGACTGATGTACTGAATTAGGTATCAAACCCCCTGAATGACCTGTCTCCAGGAAGCTTCCTCCAGCTAAGAGAAGTGAATTACCTCACCCGTAGAGACAGAGAGCTGTTGAAAATAATTTGTTTTCAGTTGGGCCAGCTGTCAGTCTTTCTGTTCTTTATCAATTTCATGCAAACATGTAACTACCATCTGCTAATGGGGCGTGATAAGACCAAACTTCTGATGAGGAGCATCAGGCTGCAGTTCCTTGTGAGCTGTTTCCTCAGCGCTCCAGCTTTTTGTTAAGTGCAGAAGGAAAACTGTTATTTTTAGATGATGTTGACTTCTTTTCCTGTACACACACAATGAACCATACAAATAGTCAGCACTTTAGTTAAAGTGGAACCGTTGACTATCAGGGTGAGTGCATCACTGAATTGGTAGGTTGAAGTCATCAGAATGCATTTAGTGCACTATTACCATAAACCTGCTTTGTTTCAGGGGTTGTGAGCTCTCATGCTTGTCACCCCGTCTGGATGAAAGTGAGGACTGCAGATGCTGGAGGGATGCTGCCTGACCTGCTGTGCTTTTCCAGCACCACACTTTCGACTGTCACCCCAGCTGGATGAACCTTTGGCGCTAAGTCAGATTTCTGCATGATGTTGACTCAGGAAGCAATTTCATATGCTTCGATCTGATTGCAATGGGGCTTTGGTAAGCTGGAAACATCCTAAGGCAAAAGTGAGGACTGCAGATGCTGGAAATTAGAGTCTAGATTAGAGTGGAAAAGCACAGCAGATCAGGCAGCATCTGAGGAGCAGGAAAATCGATGTTTCGGGCAAAAATCCTTCATCAGGAATGCAGAGCCAAAGCAAACAATGAGATGAGACCCGTCAGTTATTTGGTATCAGAGAGAGAGAGAGAGAAAGAATAAATCATGAGCTTAATGGTCATGTACCAAATTTCCCTGAATTTTTGTTGGTATGAAGCAATTTGCTAGAAAATTGCTTCACTCATTTTAAAGAACAAGTGACATAGTTTTCTGAAGTAAAATGTATTGAAGCTGAAGTTGTCATTAATCATTTAAATTGGCACCTAATTGTTTTCCATTACATTAACTGTAAACAAACTGTTTAACAGGAGATAGACTGCTAAGTTCTGCAAAGTTTGCACTCTGCATACAATAATAACTATAAGAAGATACGTATATCATATACTCAAATTGTTGCTAATGTAGGACTAGACTCCTGCTTAAAAGTAATATTTATCTGTTTGATACATGTCTGTCTTTCAGTTTTTTGTTTGAGTGCATGAAGCTTTCAATGAGTTCTAATGCTAAATGCTTAAACTTTATTTTAAATAAGCACAAAACCCTCATGAATAGAAGACAAACGAGGATATTCTGACTATCTATTGTCTACATGTATCTGCGTGAATGCTCCAACTCATGCATAGAGATTACATGCTCCACCTTCATCCTCATAATTTGGAGACACTGATGAAGGAGTGGTGCTCCGAAAGTTAGTGCTCCCAGATAAACCTATTAGACTATAACTTGGTGTTGTGTGATTTTCATCATGCTCTTAGGCAGCATTTAGCACTGATCTCACTGTTAAATGGAATATGGCTACTAGCAGCCACTGAACAAATAGATTTTGTCTTTTCCCTCTGAAATGCGTTATCCCTTTCTACATCTATAATATGGATAATTCTGATCAAAATTCTGGAATTTAAACAAAATTTTGGTTATAGTCATCAAAATCTGCAGCATTGAGGAAGTGGACTGTTGGCCTTTATTTCAAGCAGAATGGAGTATAAAAATAGGGAGATCTTGCTAAAAAGATACAAGGCACTAGTCAGACCATTGCCTGGATACTGTGTACAGTGTTGAGACACTTATGTAAGGAAAGATATTTTGGCATTGAAGACAATCCAGAGAAGGTTCATTAGGTTTACTCTGGGAAGGGAGGGACTGTTTTATGAGTAGTAGGTTGTGCCTGTATCATTGGGGTTTAGAAATATGACTGATGATCTTATTGAAGCATACTAGCTTGTTAGGAAACTTGACAAAATGATTCTCCTTGTGGGAGAGTCTTGGATGACCAGGCATAATCCCAGAGTAAAGGGTCACCCATGTAAGGCAGAGATAAGGTGGAATTTCACGCTCAATTTTACTTAATAAGGTAATTAAGTTTTTTGAGAAAATGGCAGGAACGTGGAGTTGAGGATTATCTGATCAGCCATAATCTCATTGAATGGTGCAGAAGACTCAGTAAACTGAATGGTCTACTTCTACCACTTCTCATGATCCATGGACAAGGTGAGAAGCCATGTTCCAAGTCTATCTCAGTCAGAACAAGACATGAACTGGTGTTGTGCCATTATTCTGAATCACACATGAGCCATCACAACAAACTGGCCCCCAAATTCTCTTTTAATTCAGAACTAAGGAACTCTGGGAATAGGATCTCCATTTTTTGTTGGTTAAACAACGGCAAAGCACATCAATTTTGTCATCTGTATCTTATTTCCATTGGTGCTTAAAGCACATCAACACCAAGTGGTACCATAAAGATATCTTTAGTGGCACCTGGTACAGGGGCACACACTTTCCATATGTTAATGAGCGATATAATATGTGGATCACTTTGTTACACTCTTGCCTCTGAAAGGTTCTGGATTCAAATCCAACTGCAGAACATGAGCAGAAAACATTATGCTGACATTTGAGTTCAGTAGTCAAGGTGTAATCTAATGTAATCTAATCTAATGTGTGCTACACTATTGGAGGTATCGTCTTTTGGATGAGACATGAAACTGAGATCCCGTGAAATGAATATAAAATAACAAATGGGTGTTATTTTAAAGTAGAGTGGCAGTGTTATCCTTTAATTAACATCACAAAAACAGATTGGTTAGTCATAAGCAAATTGTTGAGTGGGGGAGATTTCTGTGCCCAATTTGATTGTTGCAATTCTTACATCATCATGACTTTACGTCAAAAGCCTTTCAGTTGTCGTAAACCAATGACTATGACGGGTGCTATATAAATGCCAATCTTTGCATGACATTAAAAAAATCACCCACCACCAGGTTATCGTCCAACAGGTTTATTTGAAAGTACAAGCTTTCGGAGCACTGCTCCTTCCTCAGGTAGCTAGTCTTTGAATGGGGTTTGCCCTGCATTTCAAATGAAGTAACATCAGCAAATCAACACAGGAATTTCCCAGTCATTGTGCTGAGTAACTTGGAAAAGACAAACACTGCATTCTAATCGACACACGTTTTAAATTATGGCTGACCTGTTGCATCCCATAGATTTCAGTCTTCATCATAATTAAGCTTTAATTTGATGCACAGATTATGCAACTTGAAAGCATAAAAAGCATCTTTGGTGCACTTCATGTGAACCCTTTCACACAAACAGTATATTAGATTCGGATATCATGAAAGATAGTCAAAATCTTACGTCACTAGCATATTGCCTTTTTTATTCAGTGATCTAAGTCCTTGAACGTTTATCAGTTTATCTCTGAAGCAGCTTCATAATCACCTCAAAATGTATCTGATGACAGCAAATAATGGTTAACATTCTTTTTAAAACGTTAGGTGGCAATACTATTTATAAAGATCTTTCAGGGTGTGATGCTTTAAACTAAAACAAATAAAAGCAAATCTGATTTAATTAATAAATAACACCCACAATATTGAGGATTAGTGTAGCCCACATGTGACATTAGTCTCAGGAGAACGCCAGCTCTTGAAAAAACATTTCAAACGTGCATAGTTTTCATTATAAGGTGGAAAGTGAGTAATTAAAAAGCTCTTCTTTGAACTTGCTCATGCACTGGGTTTGAAGAAGGATGTGTGAACCTTTAAGTTGTATTGGAATAGTCACACACTTTTTCACTTAGTCTACCCATTCCCACTTTTATCCCAGGAAGGAGAATGAGAAGACGCATGTTATTAGTCAAGCATAAAGAGACCTCTCGGTTTTGAGCCACTGACATTCTATAGTAACATTTAATGGGTTTGCTGAGTAGGGGGAAAAGACATTCCAGTATCTTTGTTTTGTCTGTCCTCACTTCAGCAGACCTGGAAATAAACATAACAAGAACCCTCATAATTGCACTAAAGCCAATAAAATTTAGGCAAAATATATGTGAGGAACTACACAAGAACATATTTCTGGAGTTAATAATGTATTGTTCCTGCACTAATCACCAAAACTACCACTTTCAACATTCTTGGTCATGCCTTTGTGACTGCATAGGTTGAATTGACATTAACTGAGACATTAGTTATAAAAAGGGAGCCAAATGCGTCATTTTGCTATTATAGAACAGGTTGATTGATATCCCTACAGGGAATAGATAAATTTTATGTTTAAACATACAAGTTGACATTGGCTTCCACAATTTTTTGTCAGAAAGACATTATGATAATTATAGTTTCATTTTTAGTATTCTGCAAATCATCCCAAAAAATTTTTTCTAAATTTGTTTCTTTTTCTTTGCTTTGCTTTTATTGTATAACCAGTCATTCTTCAGATTCAGGCATGTTCCTAATGTGTCAAAAGCTTTTCCACGTTTCAACATCTCAAAACTGACACAGAAATAAATCCACAGTAAACCAGATTTTAACTTTACATTCCTAAATGATGCCACTTGAGACCTTACAAATGATTTCTGAAGTTAAATGATTAAAACATTACTCTCCATTGATTTTTCCTTTGCTTCTTTTTAACCTGTTGTCAGTCTTGTTTTTGCTGGAAGTGCATCTCACATTGTTGGAAAAGGGTAGCTTCAATAATAGATAAATCAATGTAAAAATAACATTATCTCAAATCCAAGCTATAAAGATGCATTTTTCTGTAATGTTTTTCGGTGGAGGCAAATTTTGTTTGGCAACTACATCCAGAATGGTGTAAAACTATGAAAGGTGTTGAGATCTCTGGCAGTACCTACCATGAATGATATATTGCCTTAGCTGTATATGTGGGACTGGGAGCTATCAATTAGAAACTGCTTAGGTTGAAAACTATTGATTTTTTGGGGGGGAAATAATTTATCTTGCCTTCTGATGATTGATTATATATTAAATTGGCAGAAATGATTATAAAAAAGGACTGTGAATTGCTGGAAATAATTATATACTGTGGATACTAGAGTTACAGGTGCTATGTGTGATTGCGCATCACTGTCAAATTTAATATAAACCACATCTGAAGGTAAATTGTTACACCACAGTGTGATATTTCATTCTGGTGAGCTACTGTGCTCATTTCGATTCCAATGGATTATCACTTCTAGGAGTAATGAAAAGAACTTGAATCGAAGAGGTATATCACAGATGAGCCAAACTTCCTGGAGCTCACCTTTGAGTAATCTGTCCATTCTCTTGCCAAGCCACAAGGGAAATATTCAAGTCCTAGAGCCTGTTCAGAGAAAAACCACAAGACTGATCCCTGATGTTAGCAGACAGAGTTATGACCAAGAATTCCATGCCTTGAGCTTTTCAACTTTCAAAGGAGGTGACTAGATGGTAACCACAAAGAGATATGGAGCATGGCAACGAGTATGGAAGAGATAGATTCAGAACATTATTTCAAAATAAACTCTTGATTGTACTTAAAAAAAGAATACTGGTATAAGACAAATTTAGGACTATTGTCCACTATTTGGCCATCCAAAAAGTTGATTAACAGTAGGATAGTAAAAAGAAAGATTTCATACAGTACATACAGAACAGGCATTAAATATTCCAGAATGCTTTACAGTCAATGAAGTAGTCATTATGATATGGGTGTTGTTGTTGCATGGGAAGCATGGCAATGAATTTGCAATCAGCAAAGAGCCCACAAATATGAATGGTACAGCTCCCTTTTGAGTTACTACTGTGCTGCTAGAGTCATTGTAACATCCCTACCTCTAGGCCAGAAGCTCTGGGTTCAAGTTCTGCCTACCCCAGATGGACACGCAGAAGAGGTTAACTAAATATAACTACAATAGGCCCATAAATTGCTATTAGGTGTTGATTGAGCTATACTTATTGATTAGCCCACCAGCAAAAACTCAAAATGAAAATGCTGTGATTGTTGAAAATTGGAATCGGTCATAGATATTGAAACAAAATAGAAATTGCTGGCAAACACAGCAGGTCTGGTAGCATGAAGTTGGGCCAAAGGGCCTGTTTCCACACTGTAGGAAATATCATTTCAGCTTTCTATTGTTCTTAGTTAGGACAGATGCAGAAAATTAAATAAAAGATGTGAACATGCTTCCAGCGAGGTAATTTTCAAGCTTTTTTACATGAAGTGCTTAATTGCAAGTACTTCACAGGTTCCTGTAACAGCAAATTATGGGCAGCATAATCCCCTTATGGGCAGCACGGTGGCACAGTGGTTAGCACTGCTGCCTCACAGCGCCAGAGACCCGGGTTCAATTCCCGCCTCAGGCGACTGACTGTGTGGAGTTTGCACGTTCTCCCCGTGTCTGCGTGGGTTTCCTCCGGGTGCTCCGGTTTCCTCCCACAGTCCAAAGATGTGCAGGTCAGGTGAATTGGCCATGCTAAATTGCCCGTAGTGTTAGGTAAGGGGTAGATGTAGGGGTATGGGTGGGTTACGCTTCGGCGGGGCGGTGTGGACTTGTTGGGCCGAAGGGCCTGTTTCCACACTGTAAGTAATCTAATCTAATCTAATCTAATCTAATCAAATGCATGTCCTACATTAGGCTTAAAACCCCCCGAAATATGTTCATAAACAGATTGAACTCTATAGACTGTTCCTTGGAGTCTGGAATGGTCAGATTAACACCAGCAGACCCATTTTAAACAGTCAGCTGAGAGGTTTGTAAAGCTATTTCGACATTTGACTATGAGCAAGTGTTTAACATCCATATCGTGTGGGCAGCTGCTCATCGATCGGTTATTAGAATATTGCTGTACTAATGACCAGTTACAGAACATGAAAGGCAGCTATAAGCTAACCCATCAGCCTCTTCAGAACCAGAGAGCGTACAGGTGGGTTTTAATGCTAATTATATAAGGGAACAGATGCTGAAGGATATGAAATGGACTGGTGGAATCCTCGACGAGAATTTGACACTCCTAAATACCCGAACATAGCAAAGAATTTCTGACTCCTTTCATTTCCTGAGAAACTTGGAGCCAAAAGGGTTTTGGGCTTCTTCATTAATCACTGATATCCTCTTCAGCCTTAATTTATTTCACATTGACGCTGAATGATGACAGATGTGCTAGAAGTCAGCAACTGGCACTAGGGGCTGAAACCACAATTACAAAGTGCTCAGTGTCTAACTGTATTGGACCCTGGTAGCAAAACAGAGAGAAGTCAGCCCTGCAATTGCTATGGAATGCATCAACAGAAGGACGGCACTCATTTATTTCTGAAAGACACTGATGAGAAAAATTAGAGTATAATTACATTTGCTAGGTCAGGAACCTTATAATTATGTTAATAAAATATCAGGATCTGCTTCTCCTCAACTTAATGTAATTTATCCAATTTAATGATGGATTGAATTATATTTAGGACATATTTTTGATTTTCATGAGTTCTTGAAGATCAAAATTTGTTTCATAGATGACTTATAATAGTTGCCTTTTCAAGGATGATTTAATTGTGAAAACGTGTGTCAGGATTTTCAGTGTGACTTGGTAACTTCTATGCTGCTTAGTTCTATAGTTATTCTGCTATGGTCATCAGAATTATCCACAAATTGGTTTTACATTCTTTTTAGTACATTGGAAACAATCAGCACAACAGCAAATGGTGCATGCCGAAGTGATAGCAATGTTCAAAACGACGCCACGCGCGCAATGTTTCCAGTCAACTGAAAGCTGCTATGTGTGGTGTAATTGAGACATGCCTGCAGCTGGCATTATTTTTAATATTACACAATGAAGAAGTGCAAAATGTGACAAGTGCTTGGTCATTCATTGGCACTGCCAAAGGCAGCTGCATTTGGTTACCTCATCACTGCAGAACATATGGGGCTCAGAGATGGCGAAGACAATGCTCCATAAGCCTTGCAGTTAAAAAACATCCCATCTGTATCTCATGATGCACAAACGCACTATAGCCACTGAAATACTTTTGACATACAACTGATACTGTATATGGGGACAAGCAAAGGCCATTTAGCACCCCCCCCACTCGCCTGTTTTTCCATGTAGTAAACACAACAGGATCCCACAATCAATAACGTGATACTTACACCTCATCCAAAAGACAGAACCTCCAACAGTGTGGCACATACTATTTACAGTATAGTGTCAATCACAATTTTTATATTCAAATCTCCATTCTCGCATTTGAACTGGCAAACCTCTGACTGAGTGCTACTGCCTCAAGTAGTACTTGCATGACTGGCTGAAAGTGTCAGTAAAAGACATAGTTCAGTATAGGAAGAGCAATTACCGTTACTCACTACAAATTACAAGGACAGACTCAGTAGTTTTCTGACTCTTTTTGTCAGCAATGTAAGTTACTATAGATGTTCTGTCTAGTTGCTACCTTCTAAACTGTAATAATGTCTGAAACTCATTTCTTTCTTGGTGTAAGTTCTAGGAGAAAGTGAAGACTGCAGATGCTGGAGATCAGAGCTGAAAATGTGTTGCTGGAAAAGCGCAGCAGGTCAGGCAGCATCCAAGGAGCAGGAGAATCGACGTTTCGGGCATTAGCCCTTCTTCAGGTATAAGCCCTTCCTGAAGAAGGGCTTATGCCCGAAATGTCGATTCTCCTGTTCCTTAGATGCTGCTTGACCTGCTGCGCTTTTCCAGCAACACATTTTCAGCTCTGGTATAAGTTCTAACCAACATAGAAATCAATGTTAGGTCATTAAGTAATGAGCCAAAGAGATTTAAGGTTCTATGCCAAACTCTAGTAAAGCAGTGTTTGATCAAAAATTAATCAAAAACAATTATATATGTTAGCTATGACACAAGGTAATAATTCCAAAAGGTGAGTTAATGTTGGAGACTACATTCAGCACTGCTCGATCTGATGATGTCATATAGTCTTGGGTTGAAAATTAAGGACGTGAGCACAAGATTGTGATGAAGTCAACCATGACTTCTGATGGTCTCAGAAACATAATCATTGTAATTTGTATCTATTGCTTCCATGCAACAAAATACATTTTGTTAAGACAAGTCCCCCCCTTCATTGAGATTCATTCGGGGTTCATCCTCTAACAGTGTGAACCACATGGGTCCTTAGACTAATTATAGAATGGATGATTGGTGATGGCACCATATTAGAGCCATTAGCTTGTGGTAGCTGGTTCCATTGCACATCCAACATGGTGAACAGTGATAGGCATTATTATTTATATACCACAATTTAACGACAGTGGAAAAATTGCATTGAATATAAGAAAACAATATTTCAGAAGGCAAGTGAATTAACATCTGAATTAATTTTAAGAATACTCACAGAGCTAGTTAGAAGCTGCAAGTACTTAAACGAAAAAATAGTCTGTTGAATTTAGAAAAGGAACAACAAATCTGATTATAGATCAAAAGATTCTAGGTTTGACTTCTAGCTGGCTTGAAATTCTCTTTTCAGAGTAAGTAGGAAGTCACTTAAGACCAAAATAAAGAGATTTTCTTTTCCACAACAGTTTGAGAATCTTTTGAATTCTCTACCTCAGAGACCTATGGAAGCTGAGTCATTGTGTTTTTTAAGGTAATGTTTGCCAGATGCTAATGATACAAAGCGAAGTGGGAATATTGCAGGAACAGAGAAGTGAAGTGAAGTATTGAATAGTGGAGCAGGCTTGAAAAGATCATTGGCCTATGTCCACTCCTACATTCCTGCGTAGTCACTCTTTTGTGATCCAGGAGATGATTTCTCATCTTCTGCAGTTCAAAGAGGAGATTTCCTGGCCTTTTGCAGCCTAGAAGTCGGCTCCTACTTTTTATTGGTCAAAATGGGCACTTCCCTGCCATTCATAGCTCAATAACAAAACACGCCCCTCCTCCATAATATTCTAATAAAACATTCTGCTGTAGCATTAATCAAACCTTTGACTTGGATGTGCCTTGTGATGGTCACTTGTTATGTTCATTGCGAACCTTAAAGTTCTCATTTCTCAATGTCTACTTTTCCCGGTTTAGTCCTTTGCACCATGGACCATAGTGTTTTTCCCCTTGTCTCATAGAAATTTTAAACTTTTTATGTACCCAACTGTCATGGACCAGGCCAGGTCCCCTCAAAATATTCTAAGAAGGTAGCCCAGATCCTAACATTTTCTTATTTTAAAGGTAGATGTGAAGGGGGTGTTTCAGGTGTGATGCAGCTGGTCAAACCACTCGGCTTTAAGCAAAACAGAATTTATTTAGACATTACAGTTTAAACACGAACAAATTTAAGCAGACTTTAGAATAACTTAACTATTGGAAAACTTAACCGATCCAATACATTGACTATTACTAATTAACTATTACAATACAGTAACATCCCATAAAACACACCCCATCTCAATAAGGTAACTTCAAAGACATTCTTTAAGTCAGGATGGAACAACATCCAGAGAGAGATTTCAGAGAAAGTCAGAGGAATCTTTTACTGAAGCTTGCAACACTTCTGGACTCACACACCTTGCGAGTGCTTCAACAAAAAAAAACTAGAAAACATCTGAACTGGGAGAACTAGCCATTCCATTCCCACCAGGCAAAAGTGCATACTCCAGATGCTGGAGATTAGAGTCGAGATTAGTACTGGAAAAGCACAGCAGGTCGGGCAGCATCCGAAGAGCAGGAAAATCGACGTTTCGGACAAAAGCCCTTCATCAGGATTCCAGCTGTGCTTTTCTAGCACTACTCTAATCTTGACTCCATTCCCACTGTTTAGCTGTTATTCCCTAAAAAAATAGACAGTCCTTAGGGATGAAAGATCTGTAGGAACAGTCCAGAGTCAAGGTTTGTCTGTGATGTGCCAGTTTCAGAGCTCTGTGACAATGCTGCCACTTTAAAAAGGTTATTTTGTCCTTGGTTATTTTTGAAGAGAGGTCGTAATGGCAAAGGTGCCGAAGAGTCTAGGGAGTAGACCCCCAGTAAACAGTATAGATATACAAGCATTGTTAGTTTATAGAGCTGAAGAGAGACTGAATTGGTTAGGACTATATCCACTGGAGTTTAGAAAAATGAGGAGGAATGTCATAGAAATCTATGCAATTCTGACAAAGCTATACAGGCTAAAGGAAAGGAAATATGTCCTCAATGACTGGGAAGCCCAGAACCAGGCGTCATCAACTAAGAATACAGGCAAGGCCTGAGATAGGAAGAGAAGTCTTCACCCAGAGAGAGGCGGGCCTATGGAATTCTCTGTCACAGAAAGCAGTTGAGCTTAAACGTTTGAATGCTTTCAAGAAGGTGTTAAATATGGTTCTTAAGGTTAAATGGATCAAAGGAAATGGGGAGAATACATAATATAGCATTGTTGCATTGCACCGTTTGAAAGATGGGAAAACAAAGAAAATAACAACAGCATTATCATTCACAGAAATAAAATCTTGGAAAGACTATGATTAAAACCACATTGAATTAAAAACTTTGACGCCCGAATTACGGAAACATTTAGTTGGCGTGGAGTTTAAAGCAGCTTTAAAGGAAGAAGAATAAAAATCACATTAAGACAGTATAAAGTCAGACTTAACAATGCCTCAATTATGTAATATCACAGATGAGCCAAACAGAAACTGAGATTGCACATTTTGGTGGAAGCAATTCTCAAAAATAGAGAATTGATTCAATCTCAACATGAAATCTCAACCTTAACAAATAACTATGTGATATAATTCAATTGGATATGCTGCAGATTATGCTGTAAATCATCAAAATATCATAAAAGGCACAGATACGTTTGAGGCAGTTTTAACAGCTTATGATATTTACTTCAATCCGAGAACAGGATTCTTGAAAGAGCAGGATTTAACCGCATCCAGAGGAATTGTAACATAAGTTTACTAATGGTCTATGCAGATTAACGGAAAGCCCAGATCCATGGAGTTTTAAAACTAATATTCATAAGATACTGTATTGTTGTTGGAATTATTGCATCTTTGTCAGATCCAAAAATTTGTAAAGAAGATTTGACTTTAATGAAAGCTTTTGTGGAAGCAGAAAACAGGCATGCAAATCCTGAGAGGAGAAAGATAATCTTATCAATGCAAAACAACAGAATCCATCGACGTTGTAAGATATAAGCACTCGAAAGACACACTTGACAAGCCAATAGAAAGAGTAGGCCAAATAAAGGTATTAAGAATCAATGTCAGTACCCTCACAAACACAAACAATGCCCAGTTACACATAAAGAATGCTACAGCTGTAAAACAATAGGCTGTTTCCAGAAGATGAGCAAACAGCATTTGAGAGCAGTGAAAAGCTACTTGCTGACTCATACAAAGGTGTCAATGCATTAGAACCACCATTAGTAAATGCATATCTAAGAGAAATTGATGATGCATTCAACTCCAGTTTGACAGAATCTATAATGGACAGCTCATTAATTCTAAGCTGGACCCAGGGGTTTGTGTATCTATACTATCAGTCATGTCTGGAGGAACAGGAGTGACAGCCTACAGATGTGAAACTACATCGTCCAGATGGAATAAAGGTATTCTACATGTAACAGTACAACATGTGGAGTGTGTGATAATTGAGAAGGTGTGTGTGAACCCTTTCACCTCTGATCTTGTACACATATCTTGACTTATTCAACTTTGAGATAGCAAAAAGAGTTTATTTAATTCCAAAGGAACAACTACAACTAATGTTGTGCAAAGCATCAAGGGGCAACCAATAAAGGATTTCATTGGGCTTTCTACACTCATGGTGAGACCCAAAACAAAAATCGAATCTATCATGATTATTTAGAATGGAAAGCATGAAGGAGATGTTTCATATAGATTAGATTACCTACAGTGTGGAAACAGGCCCTTTGGCCCAACCAGTTCACACCAACCCTCTGAAGAGTAACCCTCCCAGACCCATTTCCCTAAGACTAATGCACCCAAAGCTATGGGCAATTTAGCATGACCAATTCACCTGACTTGCACATCTTTGGACTGTGGGAGGAAACTCACGCAGACACAGGAAGAATGTGCAAACTCCACACAGATAGTCACCTGAGACTGGAATTGAACCTGGGACCCTGGTGCTGTGAGGCAGCAGTGCCAAACACTGAGCCACCCTGCTGCCCCATATGGTTGGGAAGAACCAATTATCAATGAATTTAAGGAAGGCAATGTTATGATTTGTGCACTGTGCATGAACAAAAAGAGAAGATTCATCCAGAGTGAGCTACAGCCTAAGTGAGAGTATGATATTGGGGGACTTCAGTGCACAAGGAAAAGGGCTGCTTTCTTGGGATTTTTTTTGTTTTTATTTGTCCCTAGTTGTCCTGAAGAAGGTGGTGGTGAGCAGCCTTCTATTTCTGCAGTCCACCTGCTCTGGGTTGACCTACATAGCCATTAGGGAGGGAATTCCAGGATCGTGACCCAGTGACAGTGAAAGATTGGTGATATATTTCCAAGTCATGGAGTTATGGAGTCATAGAGATGTACAGCATGGAAACAGACCCTTCAGTCCAACTCATCCATACTGACCAGATATCCTAAATTAATCTAGTCCTATTTGCCAGCACTTGGCCTATACTCTCTAAATCCTTCCTATTCATATACACATCCAGGTGCTTTAAATGTTGTAACTGTACTAGCCTCCACCACTTCCTCTGGCAGCTCAACCTATACACGTGTCATCCTCTACATGAAAAGGTTGCCCCTTAGGTCTCTATTATGTCTTTCCCTTCTCACCCTAAATCTGCCCTCTAATTCTAGACTCCCCCAACCCTGGGAAAAGACTTTATCTATTTACCCTATCCATGCCCTTCATTATTTTATAAACCTTTATAAGATCACCCCTCAGCCTCCAGGGAAAACAGCCCCATCCTATTCAACCTCTCCCGATAGCTCAAATCCTCCAAGCCTGGCAACATCCTTGTAAATCTTTTCTGAATACTTTCAAGTTTAACAACATCTTTCCTATAGGAGGGAGACTAGAATTGCACACAATATTCCAGAAGTGGCCTAACCAATGTCCTGTACAGCCACAACATGACCTCCCAACACCTGTACTCAGCACTCTGACCACTAAAGGAAGCATACCAAACGCCTTCTTCACTATCCTGTCTACCTGTGACTCCAATTTCAAGGAACTATGAACCTGCCCTCCAAGGTCTCTGTTCAGCAACACCCGAGGACGTTACCATTAGGTGTCTCAGTCCTGCTCTGACATTTGTTTCCAAAATGCAGCACCTCACATTTTTCTAAATTAAACTCTATCTGCCACTCCTTGACCCATTTGGCCCATCTGATCAAGATCCCATTGTACTCTGAGGTAACCTTCATTACTATCCACTACACTACCAATTTTGGTGTCATTGCAAACTTACTAACTATACCTCCTATGTTCCCATCTGAATCATTTATATAAATGACAAAAAGCAGTGGACCCAGTACCAATCCTTGTGGCACACCACTGGTCACAGGCCTCAATAATAAATGGCTCTGAGGGGAACTTGAAGATGATGGTGTTCCGATGTGCCTGCTGTCATGCAAAAGTAGTGGCAGCCAGTTCACAGCACCATGGATGGGTCTGCTGCACAAGGGGCAAGGAAGAAGAATGGCAGAGCTATGGAGCTAGAGGATTCAAATGTAAAGGGAGCAGACAGGCCTCTCTGTGACTACAGAAGAGATGGCTTGTTGCTTACCTAATGGCAGGGTCAGGGATGTCATTGAATGGCT
Source organism: Chiloscyllium punctatum (assembly GCF_047496795.1). Taxonomy (NCBI): domain Eukaryota; kingdom Metazoa; phylum Chordata; class Chondrichthyes; order Orectolobiformes; family Hemiscylliidae; genus Chiloscyllium; species Chiloscyllium punctatum. Next base: position 146,852,782 of record NC_092741.1, on the reverse strand, counting down.
ACAGGGCATTCTGAAGGTGTAGAGCAAATGGACAGAGATCGTGGTACGTATTGGTACCAACGACATAGGCAGGCAAAAAGGTTAAAGCCTTGAAAACAGAACTTGGGGTGCGAGGAAGTAGATTAAAGAACAGGACTGAAAAGGTAAAAATCTCTGGATTATTTCCGATGCCACATATGAGTCCGTGAAGGAAGAGGCAGTCAGTCCAGATGAATGCCTGGCTGGAGAGGTGGCACAGGAGGGAAGGTTTTAGTTTTCTGGGGCATTCTGGGGGGGCAATGGGACCAGTACAAGGTAGACAAGTTGCACCTGAACCAGAATGGGACCAGTATCCTTGCAGGGAGGTTTGCTAGTTCAATTGGGTCGAGGTCAAACGTACTTGGCTGTGGGGTGGGATCCAGAGAGGTTGTCCAGCAGGAAATGTTAAATTGCCAGAATTAGAAGTGACAGCAAGTTAGTCAGGAAGGCATTGGCGTTTTAAACCAGTCAAGGCAGCAGGGAGTTTGGTAATGTTGGATGATATTTATTTGATTGCTGGGAGTCTGATGAACAAGGCAGATGACTGAGGGCACAAAGTAAATCATGGAGTTATGATGTTATTGCTGTTACAGAGTCATGGTTAAGAGAGGGGCTGGATTGGCAGCACAATATTGTAGGAACCAAGGTCTTCAGGCAAGATTGGAAAGGAGGTAAAGGAGAAGGAGGTAATGCAATTTTGATCAGGGAATCTATTACAGTAGTAAGGAAAGGAAAGTACCTTAGAAGGTTCCTCAAATGAAGCCATATGGTTTGAAACCAATAAGGAGCAATCACATTGCTGAGACTGTGTGATAGGCCCCCTAACAGTCTGAAAGAAATAGAAGATCAGATACATCAGCAAATTTCAAGGAAATGTGCAAGTAATTGGGCAACGATAGTAGGAGATTTCAATTTCCCAACATTAACTGAGTAATCATTGTGGAAAAGGTTTGGAGAGAGCAGAATTCTTAAATTGCAACCATGACAGCTTCTTAAGCCAATATGTATAGAAGTCCCTGACAAGAGAGGGGTTTAATTTTAGGTAACGGTGCAGGGCAAGTGTTTGAGGTATCAATGGGAGAGTATTTTGAGAACAGCAATCATAACTCAAGGTTGTTAAGAAAAAGGACAGGTTTGGGCGAGAAATCAAATTTCTCAACTGGGAGAGGGCTGACTTCAATAAGATCAGATATGATTTGGCTAGCATGGACTTGGAGCAGATATTTTTAGGTAAATCTGTCTCAGAACAGTGGGATTAATTCAAAAAGGAAATATGGAGAGTGCAGGGCTAACATATTCCAATAAACAAAAAGGATGGCACTTCAAATCCTGTAAACCTTGGACATCAAGAGAGATACAGCATTTGATAACAAGAAAAACAGAAACTTGTGGAAGATAGCTAGGGCTCAAAACAGCAGAAACCTTAAAGGAATATAGCATACAATTTAGGGTGGCATGGTGGCTCAGTGGTTAGCACTGCTGCCTCACAGTACCAGGGTCTCAAGTTCGATTCCAGCCTCGGGCGACTGTCTATGTTGAGTTTGCACATTCTCCCCGTGTTTGCGTGGGTTTTCTCTGGGTGCTCCAGTTTCCTCCCACAGTCCAAAGATGTGCAGGTCAGGTGAATTGGCCATGCTAAATTGCATAATGTTAGGTGTATTAGTCAGGGAAATGGATCTGGGTGGGTTACTCTTAGGAGGGTCAGTGTGGACTTGTTGGACCGAAGGGCCTGTTTCCATACTGTAGGTAATCTAATAAGAGAGAACTGAAAAGGGAGATTAGGTGAATTAAAAGGGGACATGAAAGGATACCGGCAGCTAAAATAAAGAAAACTCCTATGTTGTTTTACAGTTGCATTAAGATTAAAAAATGAAAAGGGAAAGAGTAGGGGTCACTAAGGACCACTATGGTAATGTAAATGTGGAGCTAAAAGATGTAGATATCATTCTAAATAAATACGCTGGATCAGTGTCCACTAGTGAGAGTGAGATGGGTATAGAAATCAGGGAGAAGATCTATGATACAGTAAAATAAATTAGCATGGGCAGAAAGAAGGATCAGTGTGATCTAGTAGGTTAAAAAATAGATAAATAACTCGAGCCAGATGAAATATATCCCAGGTTGTTGAGAGAGGCCAGACAGGAAATAACATGGATGCTTCCAGAAATGTTCAATTCCTCTCAGGACATAAGAAAGATGCCAAAGGACTGAAGGACAGTCAATATGCACTGCTCTTCAAGAAGGGAGTCATCTTGGGAAAGTGACTTGAAAGAAGTTCTAGAATTTACATCTTAATGAATTGAAACCTGCATCTCCATTCTAAGTGATTAAGACTTAACAGCAATCTAGATTTGTTCAATATATTTCATAAGTTGCATCACACCTTGATCTTTGACTATAAATTCTGTGTGCTATGAAGGAAAGGCGAGGTCACCCTCTTGGGAGTTTTCTATAGGCCACTGGATAGTTCCAGAGATGTAGAGGAAAAGATAGCAAAGATGATTCAGGATGGGAGCAAGAGTAACAGGCTAGTTCTCATGGGGGACATTAACTTTCCAAATATTGACTGGAAATACTATAGGTCGAGTAGATGGGTCACATTTTGTCCAATGTGTGCAGAATTTCCTGACACAGTATATAGACAGGCTAACAAGGGGTGAGGTTACATTGGGTTTGGTACTGGGCAATGAACCAGGCCAGGTGTTAGATTTGGAGGTAGTGATTTGGTGGCAGTGACCACAATTCAGTAATGTTTACATTAGCGATGGAAATGGATAGGTATATACCACGGGCAAGAGTTATAGCTGGGGAAAAGGCAATTGTGATGCGATTTGGGAAGATTTAGTATGCATAGGATGGGGAAGGAAACTGCAGGGGATGGGAACAATTGAAATGTCAGCCATTGCACGTCCTTGATAAGTACGCACCCGTCAGGCAGGGAGGAAGGGGCCAAACTCGGGAACCGTGGTTTACTAAAGAAGTTGAATCTCTTATCAAGAGGAAGAAGATGGCTTATGTTAGGATGAGAAATGAAGGCTCAGTTAGGGCGCTTGAGAGTTACAAGTTAGCCAGGAAAGACCGAAAGAGAGAACAAAGAAGAGCCAGGAGGGGACATGAGAAATCATTGGCAGATAGGATCGAGGAAAACTCTAAAGCTTTCTATAGGTGTATCAGGAATAAAAGACTGATGAGAGTAGGATTAGGGTCAATCAAGGATAGTAGTGGGAAATTGTGTGTGGAGCCCAAGGAAATAGGAAAAGCGCTAAATAAATAATTTTTGTCGGTATTCACACTGGAAAACAACATTGTTGTCGAGGAGAATACTGAAATATGGGCTAATTGACTAGACAGGATTGAAGTTCACAAGGAGGAGGTGTTAGCAATTCTGTAAAGTGTGAAAATAGATCAGTTCCCTGGCCAAATGGGATTTATCCTGGGATTCTCTGAGAAGCCAGGGAAGAGATTGCAGAACATTTGGCTTTGATCTTTATGTCGTTATTGTTGACAGGAATAGTGCCAGAAGACTGGAGGATAGCAAATGTTGTCCCCTTGTTCAAGAAGGGGAATCGAGACAACCCTGGTAATTATAGACCAGTGAGCCTTACTTCGGTTATGGGTATGGTGTTGAAAAGTTGTAAGAGATAGGGTTTATAATCATCCAGAAAGTAATAGGTTGATTTGGGTAGTCCACACGGTTTTCTGAAAGGTAGGTCATGCCTCACAAACTTTATTGAGTTCTTTGAGAAGGTGACCAAACAGGTGGATGAGATTAAAGCAGTTAATGTAGTGAATATGGATTTCAGTAAGGCATTTGATAAGGTTCCCCATGGTAGGCAATTGCACATATTCTGGAGGCATGGGATTAAGGGTGATTTAGCGGTTTGGATCAGAAATTGGCTAGCTGAAATAAGACCGAGGGTGGTAGTTGGTATGAAATGTTCACCCTGGAGTTCAGTTACTCATGATGTACTGCAAGGATCTGTTTTGGGGCCACTACTGTTTCCCATTTTTATAAATGACCTGGATGAGGGCGTAGAAGGATTGTTAGCAAATTTGCTGGTGACACTAAGGTCAGCAGAGTCGTGGATAGTGCTGAAGGATATTGCAGGTTACAGAGGGACATAGATAAGCTGCAGAGTTGGGCTGAGAGGTGACAAATGGAGTTTAATGCAGAAAAGTGTGAGGTGGTTCACTTTGGAATGAGCAACAGGAATAAAGAGTACTGGGCTAATCATAAGATTCTTGGTAGTGTAGATGAGCAGAGAGATCTTGGTGTTGATGTACACAGATCCTTGGAAGTTGCCACCCAGGTCGACAGGATTGTTAAGAAGGCATACGATGTGTTAGCTTTTATTGGTAGCGGGATTGAATTTTGGAGCCACGAGGTCATGTTATGAACTCTGGTGTAGCCGCAATTGGAATATTGAATACAGTTCTGGTCACTGCATTATAGGAAGGATGTGAAAGCTTTGGGAAGGGTTTAGAGGAAATTTACTAGGATATTGCCTGGTATGGAGGGAAGGTCTTATGAGGAAAGGCTGAGGGACTTGAAGCTGTTTTCGTTAGAGAGAAGAAGATTGAGAGATGACTTAATTGAGACATATAAGATAATCAGAAGGTTAGATAGGGTGGACAGGGAGAGCCTTTTTCCTCAGATGGTGATTGCAAGCACGAGGAGACATAGCTTTAAATTGAGGGGTGATAGATGTGGGGCAGGTGTCAGAGCTAGTTTCTTTACTCAGAGTGTAGTAGGGGCGTGGAATGCACTGCCTGCAACAGTCGCAGACTTGCCAACTTTAAGGGAATTTAAATAGTCATTGGATAAACATATAATGAAAATGGAATAGTGTGAGATTGATGGACTTCAGATTGGTGTCACAGGTCCGTGCAACATTGAGGGTCAAAGGGCTTGTACTGCGTTGTAATGTTCTATGTACTATGTTTTATGTTCTATGAACCGGCCCCACGAGCTACCTGACAAAGGAGCAGCACTCTGAAAGTTTGTGCTTCCAAATAAACCATTGGGCTATAACCTAATATTGTGTGATTTTTAACTTTGTCCACCCCAGTCCAAACCATACCTCCACAATATTTAAAGAAGGGAGGAAGGGATAAATGAGGAAACTACAGGTTGGTCAGAAAATAAGTCTGAAGGACAGAATTAATCTGCATTTGGAAAGGCAGAGATTAATTAAGAACAGTTAGCATGGTTCTGTTAAATGGGTGTCATATCTGACCAACTTGATTGAATTTTTCAAAGACGTGACAGGTTGTGTAAATGAGGGCAATGCTTTTTGATGTAGTTGACTTGGAGTTCAACAAGATATTTGAGAAGGTCCCGCATGGGAGACTGAAAACAAAGCGAGATCCAAGGAAATTAGGTCCAGAATTGGCTGAGTACCAGGAAGCAGAGATTGCTGGAGGAAAGGATTTGTGATTGGAAGGCTATGTTCAGTGGGTTCCACAGAGATCAGTGTTAGGCCTTTGTTGTTTTTGGTTTGTATAAATGATTCAGACTTTGATGGGGGAAGATTGATCAGTAAGTTCATAGATGATTGGTGTGATGGTAAATAGTGAGGAAGAGATCCTTATGCTACAGGTGGGTTAGTGAGTTTGGAGAAGATTTGTAGCTCAGGTTGAGATTCTGGATGTAAGTTAGCTTGCTGAGCAGGAGGGTTCATTTTCAGATATTTTGTCACAATTATTAGTAACATCATCAGTGAGCCTCCAATGGAGCTCTGGCATTCTGTCCCACTTTCTAATTATGTGCTCAGGTTTCCTTGGGTTGGTAATGTCATTTCCTGTTCTTCTTCTCAGAGAGGGGTAAATGGGGACCAAGTCAATGTGTTTGTTGATAGAGTTCCGGTTAGAATGCCATGCTTCTTGGAATTCTTGTGTGTGTCTCTCTTTAGATTGTCCAAGGATGTTTGTGTTGACCCAGTTGAAGTGGTGTCCCTCCTCACTTTTTTCTACAAGTGGGTATAGATGGGCCATTGAGATATGCTGATCAATTGCAAATGGAATTTAATCCAGAGATGTGTGAGGTGCTGTACTTGGGCAGGACAAACAAGGTAGGGGAATACATGATGAGCAATTAGGATATTGATTTTGAACATACCAAATACCTCCTGTGGGCTTTTTTCTGAATGTTTATACAGAATCACAAGTTGTTTCTCATCCCTTCAAAGTTTCCCTTGCTTAAATAGAGTCATAGAGACGTATAGCACAGAAACAGACCCTTCGGTCCAATGCGTCCATGCCGACTAGATATCCCATCCCAACTTAGTCTCACCTGCCAGCACCTGGCCCATATCCCTCCAAACCCTTCATATTCATATACCCATCCAAGTGCTTTTAAGTGTTGCAATTGTACTAGACTCCACCACTTCCTCTGGCAGCTCATTCCATACACGTACCATTCTCTGAGTGAAAAGGTTGCCCCTTAGGTCTCTTTTATATCTTTCCCCTCTCACCCTAAACCTATGCCCTCTAGTCCTGGACACCCCCACCCCAGGGAAAAAACTTTGTCTAGTTATCCTATCCGTGCCCCTCATGATTTTATAAACTTCTATAAGGTTACCCCTCAGCCTTCGATGCTCCAGGGAAAACAGCCCCAGCCTATTCGACATCTCCTCATAGCTAAAATACTCCAACCCTGGCAACATCCTTGTAAATCTTTTCTGAACCTTTCATCCAAAACGTTTGTGTATTACCCTTTCATTTCCCTCTTAAACACAAATCGAATCATTCAATATTTGCAAGATGCTTACTTAATGTCAGATTATCTAATTCTGATTCATTATTCATCATTAAATATAACATGGTCTGTTTGTTTGTCATAATCTACATTACTCATTCAATATTGAACTTCTGACCTTTGTAGTGTCTATAAATGAAATAGCAAATTGCCGTTATGACTTTATGTGATAGGAATGTGAAAGATTACAATGAATCCACGTGACACTGCTTTAACGGAGGCCTTAAATAAATGGGTTTTAACTCCATTAAAATAGTAATGCATTCTAATGTATTGTGATATAAACACTTTAAATATTTGTATTCTATACTATGCACAATCATTTCTAGGTCAAAATTCTGTATATGACTTTTTGTTATTATGCTATTTTTCCATATTCTGCTTTCCAGTCTCAGTTTTGAATTAATCTTTCGGTTGCAGAAATTTCATAATTTCTGAGATTAATGTTTCTGTAATCTAAGGTTCTTGAGCTGATTTTATAAAATGTCATCAGCTAAATAGATCATTGTAATAAAAAATAAATTGGATTTTATATCATGCCTTTCATTATATAAAGTCCCAAAGTGCTTTACAGCAAATGGAGTTCTTTCGAATGAAGTCACTGTAATTCAAAGTAGGAAATGCAGAGGCCAATTTGTGAACAATGGGGAGAGATGTGGAATAATTTATTTTTCACACATTTTGACTGACCCTAAAAAGGTATATCTTTGAAGAAAAACATTTTAACCCCCGGAATGCAGAGAATTTAAGATGAGAAACCAAATAAGCATTAAGTGTAAATCATTAAAAAAAAATAGTCTATTTATTTCACACAATGCTCAGATTGTGGTCACAACAAACACCTCTTTCTCAAAATACAAGGTACATCCAACCAGGAGATATGATGATTTCAAGAAAAGGTGGTGTTGTTGATATCTTTAAAATGAGTTCAAAACTCATTTTTTAAGATGGATATTCAAAAGATTTCAAACTTGAAAATTCCCTTTTGGTCCATTGAAGAAAGAAGTGTAGGTTAGAGGTCAGAGGTGAATTCACAATAGTTTAGCCTGAGCAATCCTAGGTTTCTGACTCCTTCCAACCAAATACTGTGGTTAAGTCGCTGTAGCCAAACATATATTCTATAGTTCACCGTGTCTCCCTCCTGTCTCTAACAGATATACCATCTTCGAAACTGTTGGGAGGGATATCTTCTCGGGAGATAATAGTGGAAGCCAGGTCCATGGTACCATAGGTTACTTTGGCACACAAGGTGTTTGGAGGATAATTAGCAGGATTATAGAAATAGGGGATTCAATAGTAAGGGGAACAGAGACTAAATGAGATATGTTGTCTCCCAGGTCAAGGATGTCTCAGAACAGCTGCAGGGCATTGTGAAGGGGGAGAGTGAACATACAGTGGTACATATCAGTAGCAACTACATGGGCTTGTGCATACCACAAATCATAAAGGAGAATAACCAAGAACTTTGAAAAAAAACCCATCTTGGATACAAAGAATGGATTGTCAACTGTCTTCAAAGCTAGATATTTAAAGGAAGATTTTTTTAGAACCGAGAAGTAAAACCAAAAGGTGGTAATGGTAAATCACAAAGTCAGTTCCTTCAGGAGAGGAAATAAAGGGACAGCAAGCATAACATTTGCCTTGTAGAAGTCAAATTCCATCCAACATATGTACATTTAACAAGACATCCATATTAACTGCTAACTACTTTATTTGAAGCCAAGCCAATAGTCTAAACTTCATCAAAAGTCTGCCACCTGTTTAGTTGTTAACTTATCTAAAAAAAAACGATGAACTGAAAGAACAGAAGAAAAGAAAGGTTAATAAAATCAAATTTAGTGGAGATTTGTCTCTGCAACTAATCTAATTTGATTTGCAATTATTTTGATTATAAATACTGCTATCTTTAGTATCTATATTCTTCTATTAGGTTGTAGGAACTTTGTTCCAATGCTATGATTTAACATCTGGAAAAAGTGAATATTATTTTCCCTTATGTAGACTTATTTGGGTATTTTATGTGACAGCATTAGTTAACAGGTTGGAAGAGGTAGTAAGCATTTCTGTTGCACATAAAACAAGAAATAACAGTAATGTCTGCTTCTGGCCTTTCTCAGATGTCACATCATTTCTTGAACATAACCTATCAATAAGGACATAAGTGTAATATGTTGCACACGTGCAGCTGAATAGAAGCACTGCTTGATTAAGTTATTATTCAGTTTAATAGGCTGCAAAGTGACATTTCCAGTCCAACTATACTCCTTGTCTTGTTTAGATTCCAGTGAATTCATCTTCAAGTCAAGAAATCAATTTCCTCAAGTTCTATGAAGTAGACTGAAGTAATGAATAAAGTATTTGGTGGGAATTTCACATTGGATGGTTGGTTTGTTACCATGGTCCAAAAAATTCAAAACTGATTCAATTGAAGCACCGCTCAAAACAACTTGTAAATTCTAAATTAATTTCATAAAATGCAAGGTCAATAATTCAGCGAAAGTACATATAGATTCAAGCAAATTATTAAAATTTGCCTCTAACAGAAATGACTCCAAAGAAATTGTTAACAGCAGACAGAGGTAGTATGTCAATCATATGATTTTAAGTTTTATATATATGTGTATTGACAAATAGACAATAAACTGCAAAATCTTAACTGGAGAGTCTGTGCTCTGTAAGCTCAGTATGTAGCCACTTTCTCTGCGGTACCTTAACTCTTTCTAAATGAAGCAAAACTAACAGCAGTGCAGTGCATTACTGCCAATCAATACCATCAAAGGCCGAGACATTCATATCCTGAACTCATAAAAGGCTGGTCGGACTGATGGACAAGGTACAAATTAAAAACTTAGCTTCTTGTTGCAGGACGTACTCGAGAGTTTTATTGGAAATTCTGAATATAGACCTATAAATTGAACACAAAAGCAGATTGCAGCCTTATGTCAGATGGTAAACTCATTATCTTCAGATGTGAAGTCTATTGCCAGATGGAATGAGCAAAGAGTCAGGATTATTGTCGTGCTCAGCAGTGACATACAAGCCTTTTTCATACTTGAAAGTAGACCTCTAGACAGGGAAATATCACTGGTCTGCATTACCTTACATGTATAAACAGATGGGGGTTATCTGGTCCATGTTGAGTACTGAGAATGTGTGAAATTGTTGCTCTCTGTTCCAATTAGAGTTAATGACATTTGAATTATTAGAATATAGGGCAAATAATTCATCAGTAGCAACATGAATTCATCAGAGAGCTCAGCTTTGGGCTCATGATGACAATTGTCATTCAGAGGTCTGGCATCTATTTAATTAGGAAAATGAACTGAAGCTGAAGCAATCGCTTAAAAGGAGGGAGTGAAAGTCAAACAGCATTTTAATCTGGATCCTCCTTCATGTCTTCCATTGATTGGCTGTAAAATATCATCACAACATATCAATGAGCACGATGCCTAACTGCTGAAGATGAGAAGCGGAAATCGTTAGGCAGAATTGAATGCCTGTTCAGGTGTGGGCTAGGAGGCAAGGTGCAGTTTACAAAGAGGCAGGAAGGAATGTGGTGTTAAGCCTGTCACTTCCTGAATGTCCCCACCCCCACTCAGAGTTAAGCCCAAAGTGGTAAACTTCAAGGACAGCCTTTCTATGTGGAGGCCAATCAAAGCTATTAAGTGGTCACTTTAGAGTCACTTAAGGGGCAAATCCACCGCCATGTGGACAAGCTGTAGTTTGCAAACTGCGACATGCAGACACATTCTACTTGCATATGCTGTGCCCAATAAAATGCCCACTTGTGGGATGAGCTGTTCCTGTGGGAAACACCCCAAGCCCTTTATTGCGATTTCCTGGCTTCAGAAATGTAAGCCTAATCCTTGAAAATGCAGACCTAAAATACCAAAACCTTGTTATGGTTATTTTTGTTCACCTGTTCAGATATGTTACGGCATGCACATGGGGTAGTTGGGATTGAACCTTCCTGGCTCACATGTCAGGACTCTACTACAACACAAGACCCTTCATATCCTGGTTATACAAGCTATTACATGGCTGGTCATCTATTTACTAATGCAGGAGTCAGTCTCTCTTATACAGCTGTTTATTTCTATTCCATTGTTCAATACCAACTTTAGCTGCTCTCTCCTCTTCAGAACCAACACCCCGTCCAGGGCGTCTCTCTATCTCTTCAGCATGCCCTAGCTCCTCCAGTGACCATCATTTACAGCATTGTCAGATTTTGTCCATGTAAACATTGTCATATGTTTACAGACAGAATATACATAAAAATACATTTCACATTCTCAAGGTTCACATTACGAGGCATCCTTATAATCCGAACTCGAATCCCATTCCAGCAACTTTTTACTGGAGGCATTCTTTTCTGTATTGAAATTCAGTAATTGGTCACTTGGATTTATCCATCTCAGCTGCAATATTTCTTTCCTTTCCAACATTTGTTTCAGACTTGCTATATCTACCCTTGGTCTTTTGTTTTTCATACTATGAGTAGAATAATATTTTTTTCCAAAACAAACAATTACTCATACTGCATTTTATAGGTATAGGCCGTTTGGTCTCCCTATCATGTAACACTTCTTCCAAGACCTTGAATAGATAGAAATGTCATGGCCACTACATCAATAAATACAAGTGTTCAGCATCCAATGTCTTCTTCACTAATCTCTCACTAATTAATTGTTTTGGCTTCCCCTTTGACAGAGGGTGATTTTTCCCAATCTATCTCATGAGGAATATTATGAACTCACTTGTAACTGGAAAATGCATCGCTATTTGAGATATTGATAATAATCAATTTTATAATTTTGGGATCACCCAAAGCTGGAAATTTCAGTGTACATTTCTCTATCTTTATTAAAATGTTTTGTATGCCCTTAAGATGTCCTTGCCCTTTGGATTTCTCATCACGGGGCTAACACATCAATAGTTTCATGCAGTTGGCATGTGGCTCAGTGGTTATCATTGCTGTCTCACAGTGTCAGGGATCCAGGTTTGATCCCACCCTTGGGTGAGTGTCTGTGTGGAATTTGCACATTCCCCCTGTGCCTGGATATGTTTGCTTTGGTTTCCTCCTGCAGTCCAAAGATGTGCAGATTAGGTGGATTGCTCAATTGCCTATAGTAACAGGAGTGTGTAGGTTAGATGGATTAGCCTTGTGGAAATGTTGCAGGGATAGGGTAAAGGATTGGGTCTGGTGGGATACTCTTCAGAGGTTTAGTGTGGACTTGATGGGCTGAATCCCCACAGTGTAGGGATTCTAAGGTGCTAAATAATTGAACTGCCTGCAAGACTGTCCAGCTCATCCCTAAAGGCAGCTCTATCTTTTTGAACAGACCTGGCATGGCCAATTATGATGGGATTGACACTCTCCGTGTAAAATTGTTGATGTAAAATTCCTGACTCACCCTCTTTATCTCTAAACCAACATATTAAAAGCAGTAGAAGCCCCATTCCCAATTTTAAATTGCTTCCTAATGTGATCATTACATTCTTTTCAAACTCATTAGTGCCACCCATTAAAAAAAAACTTCCACATACCTCTTAAAGATGTCTGAATGTTTTCTGCCAATAGAACATTGTAGGATCCACTTTGAGATGTGTATATTTTAATAGTACAGCCTTCACCACAAACATCACAATAATCACCTGCTCACCACTACACTCAGGAAGCAGCACTCAAACCATAAACTCATTGGTTCAACTTTCAGGGTTTTCCTACAGTGCCTGGAGGATGGAGGAACACTCCTCTTTGAAGGTCATCCTGCAGGAAAGCCACTTTCACATCTATGGACTATCTCCAAGAATGGGTAATTAGAATGGTCCCCGAAAAATTCAAAACTGTCTTTCCAACTATAGATGAGTCTGCTTTGATCCTTCTTGTTGCTCAAGCAGTCCTCAAAACCATCTAAAGACTTTTAACCTTGTCCTTACAGGTCCCATCTGGTCAGATAACATTGTGCAAATCTAAATCTGTGTGATAGAGCAGGTTGTCATAGAGTTATAAAGGCATAAGCATGAAAACAGACCCTTTGGTACAACCAGTCCATGCTGAACATAATCCCAAACTAAACGAATCCCACCTGCCTGCTCCTGACCCATAGTCTTCCAAACATTTCCTCGTTATGTACTTATTCAAATGTCTTATAAGTGTGGCCGCATCAACCATAGATTTCATAGAATCCCTACAGTGTGGAAGTAAGCCATAAGTCCAACAAGTCCACATTGACCCTTCAAAGAGCATTCCACCCAGATCCACCCCCTACCCCTGCATTCCCCATTGCTAATCCACCTAGCCTGCACCGCATGGTTAATTTAGTCTGGCCAATCGACCTAACCTGCACATCTTTGGACTGTGGGAGGAAACCGGAGCACCTGGTGAAAACCCACACAGACATGGGGAGAATGTGCAAATTTCACACAGAAAGTCACTTCTTTTATCTCCAACCCCTCAAAACACCCCAAATTCTTTCCAATTTTCCAATTCTTTATATTTAGCCTCTCATATTGTTTTATCTTCTAATCTATTGCTGCCTTCAAACAGTTCCCAATGATGGAGACTTCATCTCTGTCCTTTTTGTAGAGAAGGCTCTCCATTTTCCTTGCTGCTGTGTTGCTATGTCAGGCTGTGATTGTTTGCTTGCTGAGGTCTCCTGTCAGACTGTCTACTGAAGGTCCTTTCCACTGTGCACAATGCTTTTCTACTCCTACCTCCTGAAGGGACTGAAGTTAATCTGGAATATTTTTGGGAAGTGGGGGTGGGGGAGCCATGGTGGCTCAGTGGTTAGCCCTGCTGCCTCACAGCGCCAGGGACCTGCATTCAAGTCCCATCTTGGGCAACTGTCTGTGTGGGGTTTGCACATTCTCCCCGTATCTTTGTGGGTTTCCTCCCACAATCCAAAGATGTGCAAGTCAGGTGAATTGGCCATGCTAAATTGCCCGTAGTGCTACGTGCATTGGTCAGGGGCAAATATCAGGTCTGGTTGGGTTATTCTTTGGAGGGTCAGTGTGGACTTGTAGGGCTGAAGGGACTGTTTCCACACTGGAGGGAATCTAATCTAATCTCACCTGTTCTATCACTAGTTATCCACTCACTGAAACAGAGGTCATCTGTCTTCGCTAATGGCTCAGTTGTGATTCATAGTTAAATTCAAACTCCAATCTGCACTTTCTCCTTTTCAAACAACCCCCCTTGCTCAAAAAACCAGCTCTGCTTATTTTGAATCATATATTTGAGGAAATAAGTAAACAATAAATTACAATCCCTGTACACTAGGGGGCAGTACAATGATAAAAATTAAGGAAGGGTGGGAAAAGAGGGAGGGTATAAATCAAAACAGAGCTGGGGGGACAGAATTCACTCCAGCTCCCATGGTGCCCAATTCTCTCTGAAAGGCTACAAATACTTGAAAACTAGACTAAATATGTGGCCGATGAGTATTAGATGGTGATTACAAGGAATACAGTAAAGGACAGTTGCCATAGCCATGCTGCTTTCTCACTAGAAAGAGATGACTGGTGGTGATTTAACCTGAGGATCACCAAGCTTCAGGTAAGGGAAGAGGTTTCCAAGGTGACTTGAACTGGTGCAAGGATTGAACCCATACCATTAGCTTTATTCTGTATTAGAAGCCAGTTGTCCAGCCAACTCAGATAAGTGACCTCGCCTTTTGATTAGTGTAAGAATGGTAGGTGTGTAAATTGTGAGCAAGATGCAAAGAGCATTCAATGGAACTTAGGCAATGTAAATGAGGTAGAGTTTGACAGATGGAATATAATGTAAACAAGTGTGATGTTACCCACTTTGTTGGAGAAGAACTGAAAGGCATTTTCTGTTTAGGGGAATGTTTCTGAAAAGTGAGAGATTAGGAAATGCTAACACCCTTGTGTATTCTTGTGCAGAAGTCACTACAATTCAGAAAGCATGTGGTATTTTGACCTTTGTTACAAGATGATTTGATTATCTAAGTAAAGATCATATGCTCTATTGAGCCTTGGTGAGTCTGCTCCTGGTGTGTTCTGTACTGTGTTGATCGCCTTGCCTTTCCGGTGGGGAGCAGAATGACCTATTTAAATGCATTGGAGTAAGAGGAAAAACAAATTAATTCAATACAGAGTTATGTAAGGCTATGGGACATGGGAATTTGAATGGGAGTGGGATCAGGGAAGATCAGGAATATCAAAGGAAACAGTGAAAGGGATGGGAGTCAGAAGAAATTATTGAAGAAGGGGAGAAGGGGCACCAGAGGAAGGGAGAATGCCATCGAGAATGATTGGGGTATGTCGTGGAGATTGTAATGTAGAGGGAGAATGGATTGAAAGAAAAATGAACAACCACTACCTATCTCCTAAGTCAGCTCAGAAAAAGTCACATGTATAAGGTGCATTCCAAATGGGAAGGGCCCAAGATCTGTTTGTCCTTGTTCCAGCTCAATAGTGGGAATCAAAACAGAAATGAAGAAATATTATTGTTTGAGTCATTTAAGGCATGAGCAGTGAAGGAAAGCAAAACAGGATAAAGGTGAATGGGTGTGTGGTGCTGGAAAAGCGTGGCAGGTCAGGCAGCATCCGCGGAGCAGGAAAATCTATGTTTCAGTCATTCCTGATGAATGGGTTTTTGCCCAAAACATTGATTTTCCTGCTCCTCGGATGCTGCCTGACCTGCTGTCTCATGGGTGACAAAGGATACCTCCAAAAAAGACTTGACCAAATGCCAAACCCTGAGATTGATGGTGAACAGTACAACAATGCTGACCATGAATTCCATCATGGCCATATTGAATAGACAAATGGTCTGCTGAAAGTGGTCTACCATTGCTCAGGAGGAGGTCTCCATTACTTAACAGATACAGTCTGTGGGTCAGTGATTGTTCGCAGAACCCTGCACAATCCAGTTGAATGGCAGGGTGAAAAATTAGCAAAAGGAGAGATGGGCCAGCCACCGACATGAGGAAGGTGAGGAGGCAGTGATGGTGTTGAAGATGCTGAGTAATACAGGAGAATTGTAAGATGAGGGACACAGGCTCAAATAACATGATAGTGGCTCGATTTTACTTTACATGAACATGCGGACAATTGGAACTACAGAAAACTTTGTTTTCACTTGGCATTTTATGAACTGATAAACCACCATCAAATTATACACCTGGAATACTGGAAATTTAATGTATTATCACATACTACCCATGTTGGAATAGTCAGTTGAGGGTGTGAGTGAGGAAGCTCTCTGCTGCTAAGTTTTATGTAAGGTAAAGTTGCATTATTATTTCAGTGATTTATGCTTTAATTGGTGTGTATACCTCCTGCATTACATTTCTATTACTTAGTGTGTGTTTTACATTGATTATGTGGATCTCTTGATCAACCAGAATATTTAATCAACACTTACAATCCCATAGGTTAATTAAAAAAAGCTTGTACTAACCAATTATGGCACAGAGACATTAGTGTCCTCTGGGAATACCTGCTTTTAGAACATTAAGATATTTTGTTTGCCATGAATTGAAAGTTAAATGTATTCCTTTTGTACAAATACCCTTGTGTTCATTATCTTAGCCAAAGCATCAGTATGAAGTTTTGCATGTATTACATAATTACTGTGCATATCATGTAAAGGTTTTGCTTATATGACTCAAACCTTGGTTTGCAAACTGCATTAATCTCTGGCAGAAATGTGGGGGATACATGTGCTGATTGACTCTGGAAATCCAAATATTTAACTTCAATTCCTAAATAAAATGAAGAATGTCAGAGGTGATGTTTCTTTCAAAGGGTGGAGGAGAATGACCAACTCAGCATTCTGTGTACTGTTCCACATGATGAGTATGAGACTGTGTTCAGCAATCAGCCGATCTTAAGGTAGTCCAGGGAAAACATACAGTTTAACTTCCTTAACAGGCTAAACGACACACCAGAACTGTCAGAAAAGGGGCTTTAATTTGTGCATACTGCCAGGTTCTACATTGGCTCCCACACACCCGAAGTAGCTTCAATGTTGTTTGATTTGCCCTGGTCAACTGTTAGGTTTTGGCCTGAAACCATGACTTTCCTGCTCCTTGGATGCTGTCTGACCTGCTGTGCTCTTCCAGCTTTACATCTATTGACTCTGTTAGATCCAGGTACCATCTGCTCTCCTCTACACTGGGGAGACAGGACGCCAACTTGCAGAACGTTTCAGATGCATGCACCAAACAATCCCACCATCTTGTGGCCAACCATTTAACTCCCACTTGCACTCCACTAAGGACATGCAATTCCTGGGCCTCCTCCATCGCCATGTCCTAACCACGCTACATCTGGAGGAGGAACGCCTCATCTTCCACCCTGGGGCCCTCCATCCACACGGATTTAGATGTAGATTTCACCAGTTTCCTCATCTTCCCTCCCCCCATCTTATCTCAGATCCAACATCCCCAATTCGGCACCACCCTCTTCCTTCCCACCTATCCGCTCCACCCTTCACTCTGACCTATCACCATTACCCCACCTGCATACCTATTGCCTTCCAAGCAACCTTCCCCCAAGCCTCACTCCATCGCCATGATGGAGTGTATGATTGTGTTAGTGTATGATTAGCCCTATTTATCTTTCAACACCCTTGCCCCCTCACTCCCATATTCCTGATGAAAGGCTTATGTCCAAAATGTCAACCAACCTGCTCCCTGGATGCTGCCTGATCAGCTGTGCTTTTCCAGCATCACACTCTCAACTCCAATCTCAAGCAATGGCAGTCCTCACAACACTTCAGATACCACCTTGGCAACTGTAGCTAAACTTGAGGAAACCTGCTGATTGCTTTACATGCTTGCCTCAGATTACTTTGGTGACAGACGCCTTTCAGGTAACTGAACAGTTTGGAGCTAGGAAGAAATTACAGCTCAGTATTGGTCGCCCTGTTGATACTATGAACCTGAAGAAAACCGGTTTATTTTCTCCGGTAACATTGCTGAAAGCTGTGACTGTTAACTGGTTAGTCAGAGACATTTTACAAGTGTACTGGCTGCTTTGTGTGTCACACCAAACAGTGGACACAACCAGAGAAAGATGACCAGAAAAACAATCATAAAGCTCATCTCAACAACAAGACCTGGGAACAAATCCTGTGATATGTTTGCCCCATCTCTGACATTTTGGAAGTTTTATTTCTCCTTTCATTTCTTCTGCTTATAAATTCTTATTTCTTAAAAATATATCTTAATGATCTGCAGCATCTCAACATTGTTTGCAATTCAATGTCTTCAAGTCATATGCTTGCATTAAATCACTTGTTTTAAATCTGCTTTCTTAAAATGTATTCAACTATTTAAATTCTGTAGCAATACTTTATGAAATTCTTCTAATAACGTTTAAAATGTTAATGCAGTTATGTTGCTTCTTTGAAATTTCAAATTGTACTAAATGGTAATAGTGTACCTCTGCCCTGCTTTCTGGGGCTTTCCTGCTTTTTCCAGCAATGGAATGGTGGTTTCTGTCTTCGACAGCCAAGATGAAGATTTTCCTGACTTACTTCTGGGTTAAAAAGCTGTTTTCCCACAACACAAATAAAAAGAACATCCCTGTATACAGTTTTTGAAAGAAAGTTCTTAGCTGCTGGCAGGTGGGACTAGATTGGGTTGGGATATCAGGTCAGCATGGACGGGTTGGACCAAAGTGTCTGTTTCTGTGCTGTACACCACTATGACTCTATGACTGCTAAAACAGAAAAATGAGGAACAGGATTTGGCAATTCAGCCCCTCGAGCCTGATCCCTTGTTTAGTATGATCAGGGCTAATCCCCATGGCTATTTTTGGCCTTAAATCCACTTTCCTTCCTGTTCTCCATGACCCTTCAATTCATTACTAATTAAATATCTTCTAAATGTCCCAGCATCCATCTTTCTCTGGGATTGTAAATTCAACAGATCCATGACCCTTTGAGAGCAGTAATTTCTCTTGATTTCTGTTTTAAATCTGGTACCCTTCACCCTAAAATGATGACCTCTCATTCCATATTGCCTCGAATGATGAAGCATCCTTTCCATGTCTAATTTGTCAATCCCCTTTAGCACCGTATATACCTCAATTAGGTCACCTCTCATTCTTCTAAACTCCAGAGAGTACAGACCTCACCTGCTCAACCTCTCTTAATATGACAAAGCCCTCATCGCTGGATCTAGTGAACCTCCTCTGTCCAGCCTCCAGTCATATTGTAGTGATTGGAACCAAGTGGATCTTATTGACAATGAGACCCTTGATTGGGATTGTTAACCTGGGCCGATTGGCCCTGGCTGATAGATATAAACAGGGGGATTCAGAGAGTCACCTCACTCTGGGGACTGGCTCTGTGCTGGTTGGTCACAGTCAGTGTGTTACTGCTGTTCCTGGTTTCTGCTTTTTTTGGTGGGTGGGGAGAGTTCCTGATTCCTGATTCCTGATTCCTGATTCCTGATTCCTGATTCCTGATTCCTGATTCCTGATTCCTGATTCCTGATTCCTGATTCCTGATTCCTGATTCCTGATTCCTGATTCCTGATTCCTGATTCCTGATTCCGCTGAATTATATAACAGTTTGGTAACTGGTATTCATTTTATGTTGAGGACTGTTTTCTAAACAGCCTTGTCTACTCAGTCAATGTGTTTCAGGTCTAATTCAGCCCTCATTAGGGAGCTGTTGTTTCACTGGCTGGGTACACCTGTGTGTTACTCTTTTCTCTTTTACTTTGAGAAAGGACAATGTTGATTTTGTGGCAGGGCTTAGCCCTTGCATACTGGCTTTTTTTTTTTGCATATGTTTTCTTTTTTTTTGTGTTTGGACTGAGCCCCTGTAAGAAAATTCATCTTTCCAGATGAGCTGTTCCTGTTTGGGTAGGCCTGGTCCTGCATGGGTGACTAGGCCTCTGTAAAGACTGAATGTGTGCTGGCAGGTGTGCAATTTCTGCCTTAGGAATGGACTCTGCTTTTGGGAGTGGACTCAACCCCTGTGAGTTAACTATACTTTTACAATGAACTGTGTCCCTGTGAGTTGGCCTGGTTCTCTGGGGTGTACATTTGCTGCCTTCAGGGATGGACTCTACCCTTGGTTGTGGACTCTGGTTTTTAGCAATGGACTCTGCAGTTTAGATGGACTCTATTTCTGACAATGCACTTTGTATACTGGAGTGGACTCTGTTCCTGTGAATGAACTTGACATTTTGAAGGGAACTGTTTATGGTAATGAACTCTATACTAGAAGGGACTGTGTTTGTTGGTAACTGACTGTCTTGTTGCTTGTTTGGTTTATCACCTGCACTGTTTTGTTTGTCGCTGGGTCTGGCAGGCCTTAATGCAAGCCAGAAGGATCATAGGTTGTCCTGAAAGCAATCACCCTGGAGCCAGAGAGCGGGTAGGCTGTCCAGTGAACCTGAAGGTGGGTAGGCTGCTCCAAAACCCTGAAGATGGGTAGGCAATTCTGAGCGCTGTTGTCCTAAATAGGGGTAATTGGGATGGGCTGTCCTAGAGGTGACCGGTAGGTGTATCAGAGTGGCCAAGAGCCAGAAGGTGCGTAGGGGCAGGCCGAGATCTGGAAGGAAAGTAAGCCGTCCTCAGCACTGTCACCCCGGGCAGGTATTGGGGCGGGCTGTCCTAGAGGTGTCCAGAAGGTGCTAAGGGTGGTTTGGAAAGCTGGAGGGAGGGTAGGCCGTCCTGACTGCTGTCGTCCTGGCGTGGGGGATGGGGGGGGGGGGGATGGGCGGGAGGAAGCAGGCATGGGGAAATAAAGGCTGTCCTACAGGTGGCCGCAAAGTGCGTCAGTGCGGACACAGGCCCGGGAGGGGTTTGGTGCGGACGCGGACACAGGCCCGGGAGGGGTTTGGTGCGGACGCGGACACAGGCCCGGGAGGGGTTTGGTGCGGACGCGGACACAGGCCCGGGAGGGGTTTGGTGCGGACGCGGACACAGGCCCGGGAGGGGTTTGGTGCGGACGCGGACACAGGCCCGGGAGGGGTTTGGTGCGGGCGCGGACACAGGCCCGGGAGGGGTTTGGTGCGGGCGCGGACACAGGCCCGGGAGGGGTTTGGTGCGGGCGCGGGCACAGGCCCGGGAGGGGTTTGGTGCGGGCACAGGCCCGGGAGGGGTTTGGTGCGGGCGCGGGCACAGGCCCGGGAGGGGTTTGGTGCGGGCGCAGGCACAGGCCCGGGAGGGGTTTGGTGCGGGCGCAGGCACAGGCCCGGGAGGGGTTTGGTGCGGGCGCAGGCACAAGAGGTGTAGCGGCGGACTGCCTCAGAGTGGCTGGATGGTGGGAGGGATGGGAAGCTTGCTGATTTGCTGGGGGCATCTGTATTCTATGCACTGTTTCTTATCTAATTGGACTGTCTTGTATGTACTTGTTACTGTTACTTTTGTGCTGACTAGGTGGGATTTGAGGTTTGTCCTCATTTCCCTGAAAACTGGTTGAACGATGGGGTTTGGGCCTAGCTTTGCCATTCCCCTCCCACGTAAATTGCTGTTTCTGTGTACAGATGTTAATGTTTAATTATTTTGTAAACTGTATTGTTTAAGATTTTGTTTTAACAAGAGATTTAGAATCTCCTCCGTTTCGGGGACTGACACTAAGTCATTTATCCAAATTTACAAGCAGAGCCAGCAATCACACTCTGCAGACCCTTTTTCCTCTAAAGGTCTCTGTCTCTTCTTTGACTGTTTTCCAACTCATTCTGTCTTCCCTGCATCTCTTACTGACCCTAAGGTGAACATTTCTTTTGGAGTGCTACTTTCCTGTTGTTGCTTCTCCAAAAGCTGTTGCTAACTGTCAATTTTCACACTTCCCTGTTGTCTCACTGACTGTGTCTTCTTAAGAGGGCAATGTCTTCAAATAATAGTCTTAGTTTCTTCAATATTCAGTCATCTCACCATTGGTTATCATGGACTCTGGCTATAAACCATTGGTAGCTAGTTTCAAGGAAGATTCATATTGGACTTGAAACATTAACTCTATTTCTCTCAGCACAGATGCTGACAGCCCTGCTGAGTTTCTCTGGCACTCTTGGCTTTTATTTTAGATCTCCAGCATTTGGGATGTTTGTTTTTTTATTGATGACTGGTGTTTGGAGTAGATCATTGCCAGCAAAGATCCTTTCAATGCTGACTGTAACGGACTGTATGGTTTTCAGTGGAGGATAGACCACGAGAGTCTTAGTAAGAAGAGGCACTTGCCTTCCATAACAAGGTATAGATTACTGCATGATAGCAATAGGTAACATTGAAATTAACTTGTTAGGTATAATTACAATTACCAGGAGCTTGCATGGCATATCTGTCTCCATTTGAATCTGTGTGACATTATCAAATTGAGTGGAGCTATTGCAATTTTAACATTGAGTCTTCCAGAACCAACATTGTCTTATACAACACAATGTTGGTCTATAATATGTCAATGTTAATAATTATATGCTGAACATGACAATATTGTTTAATTGCTGTTTTTATTTTGTTTTTGTGTTGATACTTGATTTCTGATCAATTTTCAAGTGTTGACTCCATCGACCTGCCTGGATTTGGGATGCGACACTGCAGTTATGAGGAAAGATTGGAGTAGGTGAGACTGTGTTTTCTTGGAGAAGAGACCAAGACGAAACTTGATGCAAGTTTTATTTTGAACCATGAGTAGTTTCTACAGTGTAGATAGGGATAATCTAGTCCCACTCATAAAGGGATTAGGAACCAGAGGGTACAGTTTTCAAGAGGTTTTCAAAAGCAGCAAATAGAAGGTGAGAATAACATTTTCACATGACAAGTAGTTAGGCTTTGGGATGCACTTGCTGGAAGAGTGATGGCGGCAGATTCAACTGAGGCAGTCAAGGGGAAATTGGATGATTGTTTCTACTGAAATCATGTACAGGGTTACAGGGAAAGTCAGGAACTAAATTAAAATACAGAGGTAATCATTGCAGATATGTTAGACTGAATGGCTTCCTTTGAACTGAACAATTCTGTGATTCCTCAACGAACAAGTCAGATGTAAGCTCAGCAGAGCTGCCACACTGAGTCATAAATGATGATCGACAACCAAGGACTCACTGGACTAGGACACTTCACACGTATCCCCATCCTCAATCCCCAGCACATCAATATAAAGGCAAGGCTGAAGCATTTGTAAGCATTTTCAGGCATGGTGGCTCAGTGGTTAGCACTGCTGCCTCACAGCACCAGCAACCCAGCTTTGAATCCGGCCTTGGGGGACTCTTTGTGTGGAGTTTGCACATGCTCCCCGTCTCTGCATGGGTTTCCTCCAGGTGCTCCAGTTTTGTCCCACAGTCCAAAGACTTACAGGTTAGGTGAATTGTCCATGTTAAATTGCCCATAGTCATAAAGTCTTAGAGATGTACAGCATGGAAACAGACCCTTCAGTCCAAAGTGTCCAAGCCAACCAGATATCCTACCTAATCTAGTCACATTTGCCAGTATTTGACCCATATCCCTCTAAATCCTTCCTATTTGAATACTCATCCAGATGCTTTTAGCTGTCTTCCTCTGTTTAAACATGCCCTTGTTTTGATCTTTTCTCCCCAAAGTTTCAAAACAGTGTAACAACATATAAAAGTTGCTGCTCCTAGAATTTGAGGAAATCCCCTCCAACACCTGAAGGGCCTCAAGAAGGAGCAGCTCTTACAGCCACAATGATTTCCTGTCCTCAATCTTGGATTATATAGTGTTCAAGAATATCTAGGTTAGGTGCATTAGTCGGAGTAAATGTGGAGTAATAGGTTAGGGGAATGGGTCTAGGTGGGTTACTCTTCGGAGGGTCAGTGTGGACCTGTTGGGCTGAAGGGCCTGTTTCCACACTGCAGGAATTCTGAGAATCACTGATTCAATGATAACTGCAGAGTCTATACTTGGACTACTCCAGAGATGCCCAATGTTGCAGATGCTAGCCTTTAGCCAATTTGATTCACTTGATGAAAAATTAAGAAATGGATTGGATGACATTGTAAGGTCTATGGAACCTAACAACAACATTCTGGTGATAATATTAAGAATTATTCTCCAAAACTAGCTGCACTCTTAACCAAGCACCACAGGACTACAGTTCCAGGACTGCTACTACATTAGTGTCTATCTAAAATGTCCAACTATGTCCAATCCCAGGAAGCAGGACAAACCTGGATAATTACAATCCCATGAGTCTACTCATCAACAGAGTGATGACAGTGCATGTACTCAACAATAAGATGCTCGTTCATGCTCCAGGTGTCCTTGACCCATTCAGTTTCTCACCTCAATACAATCTTAGTCTAAACATGGGCAAAAGAGCTTAATTCAAGGGAAACAAATGCCTTTGCCATCAGGATAACATTTGACCATGTAGCCTCAAGGGTCTCTAGCAAAACTAATGTTAATGGATCACAGGCAAAAACTCTCCACTGGTTAGTGTCACACAAAACTAACAGGAAGGTGGTTCTGGTTGTTAGTGGTCAATCATCTCAGCCCCAGGGCATCCATACAGAAGTTCCTCAGGCATTTTCCTTGACCCAGCCATCTTCAGGTGTTTCATCAAATACTTTCCCTCCATCACAGGGTCAGAAGTAGGGGTATTTGCTGGTGATTGCACAATGTTCAGCACTATGCATGCCTCCTCAGATACTGGAGTGGTATGTGCAACAAGATCTGGAGAATATTCAGGCATCGGCTGATAAATGGTAAATAACGTGTCTGCCACACAAGTGCAAGACAATGGCCATCTTCAACAAAAGAAAATCCAACCATTGCCCTTCGACATTCAATGATATTACCATTGCCTAATGCTCACTTTCAATATCCTGGGGTTTGCCATTGACCAGAAAATGTACAAGACCACCCATATAAATACTATAACCATGACAGCAGATCAGAATCCAGGAATTTTGCAGCAATTAACTTATCTCTTGATTCCTCAAAGCCTTTCCAGCATTTATACAGCTCAAGTCCGCAGTATGATCAACTCTTAACATGTCTGGTTGATGGAGCTTCCATAACAATCAAGAAACTCAACATTTGCCAGGATAAAGCAGTAGGCTTGATTGGCATCCTATCTAACACCTTCAATATTCACTGACACCACCACCACCAGTGCACAGTGGCACCAGTGTGTACAATGCAGAATACTGCAGATAAAAATTGATTTCTAGGAGACAGTGAGGTCTGCAGATGCTGGAGATCAGAGTTGAGTGTGTTGCTGGAAAAGCCCAGCAGGTCAAGCAACATCCGAGGAGCAGGAAAATCAACGTTTCGGGCCAGAGCCCTTCATCGGGAATGCTGCCTGACCTGCTTTTCCAGCAACGCACTGTCAACTCTGATCAACAGCATCTGCAGACCTCACTTGATTTTCAACCTTATTGTGAAGCTTCTTCCATGGATGCTTACTTTGAAGTTTTCCTCCTCTCTCTACGAAGATCTCAGCGAGTCCCTCTCACTGTACTCCAAGTCCTCTCCTCTGCCCTGAAGCTCTTCAGTCAAAAGTTGATTTCTGTTGAGTTTGCTGATCTTGACCTGATCTTTGGTCAGGTTTTGGTGTTCCTCATCCAGGGAGAGGAACATTTCTCTCTCATTTGTGATTCAGTAGTTGCAAGAGTATGGGCATGCTTTAAAAAAAGTTAACAGACTGTTCTTGATGGCAGAAAGATAACAATTCACCAGAGAACTGTGGGATCCTTGGGAGCATGCAGGACAATGGGATTAGTATGGGATGAACAGAAAGATTTGACACCAGCGTCATGGTCAATTTGCTCTCAATCTTTATGGTTCTATGATTGAGAACAATTTTGACAGTGAGAACCTTTTTCCACATATGGAGTCCGCTATTACAAGGGGGCATAGCTTTAAATTAAGGGGGGGTAGATATAGGACTGATGTTAGGGGTAGGTTCTTCACTCAGCGAGTCGTAAGTTCATGGAATGCCCTGCCAGTAGCAGTGGTGGACTCTCCCTCTTTATGGGTATTTAAGCGGGCATTGGATAGGTATATGGAGGATAGTGGGTTAGTGTAGGTTAGGTGGGCTTTGATCGGCGCAACATCGAGGGCCGAAGGGCCTGTACTGCGCTGTATTCTTCTATGTTCTAAGTTTGAGCAGAGTTGTGATGTCCTCCTGCACAGATGGGGAAGTGGTGACTGCAAGAAGATACTCAAGATAGCTGATATGCAAACAAAAAAATTAATACTTTCAGGAAAGTAGGGGAGAAAAGTGCCAAATGTGCCATAACTAAATGTGGATTTTGGAGTGGAAAGCACTCCATTTGAACAAGATAACATCTCTGAACTTGTGTGGTAGGATCCAGTTGATCTTACACACAAACTACATGACCTGGGAGAACAGAAAGCTGAGTGGAAGCAGCACAAAATATTCAGCTGATTAAAACAATGTTAGTCCACATATAACAAAATAACCTTTAATGAAACCAGTAAAACAACCTACTGCTTCATGATATGGTGGCTCAATGGTTAGCATTGCTGCCACATAGTCCCAGGTGCCTGGGTGACTGGCTGTGTGGGTTGTGTTGCACATTCTCCCTGTGTCCGTCTGCATGGGTTTCTTCCAACACTCCAAAGATGAACAGGTTTGGTGGTTTTGGCCATACTAAATTGTGTGGGGTGAGCAGGCTAGGTGGGTTAGCCATGGGAAATGCAGGGATTGGGTAGGATGTTGGGTTTGGATGGGATGCTCTTTGGAGAGTCAGTGTCAACTTGATAGGCTGAATGGCCTGCTTCCACACTGTAGGAAGCCTACGTTATTGTGATATTGCTATTTGTCTGAGCTTGCTGTGTGAAAATCAGGTTGTCAGATTTCCTATGTTTTTAGAAGTACTTCATAGATTGATTGTAAAATGCTTTGAGGTGCATTGAGATTGTGAAAGGTGCAAGATAAATACAAATCTTTCTTTTGAAATTTGCAGATGAAGGAATTTCATACACATTATGTGCTTAGCCTGATAACTCGTTCCAGCATTTCAAGGCTCATATTTGTATTACATAATATTATTGCATAATAATGCTATCAATTGTTACTCCTGTCACAGAAAAATCCCTACTGCCAGTTAATTTGCACAGCTTTCAAAGCAATACCAGTCATTGCTTCTGACAGTGACTGCACCTAACAACGTGAACAACCCTGTGAACTCTGTCTGTGTTCGCACTTTTACCTTTGGATTGACACCAAGGTGAAAATAGGAAGTTAGTTTGCTCCAAATGTAATAAGGATGTGGTGTGAATTGGGAAACTTATCTCCCAGCTGTTCCACATGTATGCAGATCAGAAATCTGGCCATGTGCCGGAGCCTTCCAAAGCCTCAGCTGTTCAATGCTATCCTCAGCTGCCAAGTTCCTTCTATCCTACACATGGTCTGGCGGATTCCTCGAGGCCAGCTGTTCAAATTCAATCCTGTAGTAAGAACTTCAGCTGTGCAAGGAAAATGAAGAACTTTCCTTAGGCAAATTCCAGCTTGATTTCATATGGGAGTGGCAGATCCAAAGTCAGACAGTCTCATTCCCATTATTAAAATCCTTTCTGGTTCCTATGTTATGATAAGTATGCTAATTCTTCAACACTATAATTTCTGACCAAATATTGTGTTTGCTAAGATCAATCTGAATGGTTGGCGAGAAATAATCAAGATTACATTCCTTGAACAAAGCCATCTTTTTGAATAGATTTCTTTGTTCCTCTGCATTGGGTTTTAGCAAGACAGAACTTTTTTGACTTATGTGTTTATAAGGCTGCATTTATTGGTCGAGGTATCTAACAGTAAGGTTAAAGCTACCATTGTGGATAACTTGAGGTGGCACAGCGGCTCAGTGGTTAGCACTGCTGCCTCACAGCACCAGGGTCCCAGGTTTGATTCCAGTCTTGGGTGACTGTGTCTGTGTAGAGTTTGCATATTCTCCCTGTGTCTGTGTGGGTCTCCTCCCACAGTCCAAAGATATGCTATGCTAAATTGCCCATTGTGTTAGCTGCATTAGTCAGAGGGAATTGGGTCAGGGTGGGTTACTCTTTGGAGGGTTGGTTTGGGCTGAAGGGCCTATTTCCCTGCTGGAGGGAATCTAATCTAATCTAATAAAGATGGACCAACAGTGCACATTTGATCTATGGCAACAGGATACAGTTACATCAAATTAAACCATTTTTGAAAGAACTCTCCTGTTTTCTTCCAATGTTTTCAAGTTTTCAATGTTTAAGTCTGAATTATTACTGGGATTTGATTTTTTTGATTTAATTTATTGTCAGAAGTCAGGCAACACCAGGTTATAGTCCAACAGGTTTATTTGAAGTCACCTGACAAAAGACCAGCTTGTGATTTCAAATAAACCTGTTGGACCAAAGCCTGGTGTCATCTGACTTTTCTGACCTTTCCTCCTCAGGCCCAATCGCCAGCACGTCCACATCATGATTTATTGTAGTCACATGTACCTAAGTACTGTGAAAAGCTTTGTTTTGCGAGAGGTACAGGCAGATCATAGCAACCAAGGGTGGATTGACAGATCATAGGGTGCTTAGACAGAATGAGGAATACAAGGTTACGGCTGCAAAGGAGTTGCACAAAGTGAGATGAACATTATTTGAAGTTAGAGAGGTAGTAGAAGCATGCGAAAGCAAATCTTAGCAGGACTTATACACTTAATGGTAAGGTCCTAGGGAGTGTTGCTGAACAAAGAGACCTTGGGGTGCATAGCTCCTTGAAAGTGGAGTTGCAGGTAGATAGGTTAGTGAAGAAGGCGTTTGGTCTGCTTTCCTTTATTGGTCAGAGTACAGGAGTTGGAAGGTCATGTTGTGGCTGTACAGGGCATTGGTTGGGCCACTGTTGGAATATTGCGTGCAATTCTGGTCTCTTTCCTATGGGAAAGAGGTTGTGAAACTTGAGAGGGTTCAGAAAAGATCTACAAAGATGTTGCCAGGGTTGGAGGATTTGAGCTACAGGGAGAGGCTGAATAGAGGCTGGGACTGTTTTCCCTGGAGCGTCGGAGGCTGAGGGGTGACCTTAGAGGTTTGCAAAATTGAGGGGCATGGATAGGGTAAATAGGCAAAGTCTTTTCCCTGGGATCGGGGAGTCCAGAACTAGAGGGTATAGTTTAAAGGTGAGAGGGGAAATATATAAAAGAGACCTAAAGGGCATCTTTTTCATGCAGAGGGTGGTACGTGTATGTAATGAGCTGCCAGAGGAAGTGTGGAGGCTGGTACAATTGCAACATTTGAGCAGCATTTGGATGAGTATATGAATTGAAAGGGTTGAGGGGGATATGGGCCGGGTGCTGGCAGGTGGGACTAGATTGGGTTGGGCTATGTGGTCGGCATGGACGAGTTGGACCGAAGGGTCTGTTTCCATGCTGTACATCTCTATGACTCGATGATCCATGCTAACTTTCAAAACGGAATAGTAAACGATTCACACAGAAATAGTTGCAGGGCATTTGAGAAAGATTGGATTTGGAATTAATTGGATACCTCAACCACAGAGCTGTCATAGTCATGATGATTCTGTGATTCTGAAATTACAAGCTTTGTCTTTTAAAAAATTAATCCCCTCATGTTTTTTATTCAATTTTATTGAACAGGGATCACATAATATATTCACAAAAGGTTTACAATTGGACAGTATAATCCTACCTTTTCATTCTAATTAGACTAGATTCCCTACAGAGTGGAAACAGGCCCTTTGGCCCAACAAGTCCACACCGACCCTCTGAAGAGTAACCCACCCAGACCCATTCCCCTCAATTTACCCCTGACTAATGAATCTAGCACTACAGGCATATTAGCATGGCCAATTCACCTAACCTGCACATCTTTGGACAGTGAGAGGAAACAGAGCACCTGGAGGAAACCCACGCAGGCACCTTTATTATTAAAAGCATGAGGGACAGAACTGACAGAAGCCATAGTGACTTGCAAGCATCCTCCAGTGCAAAGGAGCTATTTATAGCTATTTGCAAGCTACAGAAGGCATATTGCTGACTCAATCCTAGCAGCTAAGGATACTTCAGCAGTCAAAGAAAGAAGGGCTTGTGGCTGGTGACGTAAGGGAGTGGTCTGCTGACATAATGCATTGTCAAAGCAAACTATCATTTTAACAGAAATAGCAAATAAGGAGATAAACATCAAAGAGGCTAGACTCGTTGACACCATCAGTAAATCCTATTATGTTTTTATTATAAAGCTTAACTTATTTCCTAATTAAGGACAACAATAATTACTGCATGCCGGGTTCATTCACATCAGATGAAATAATACTTTTTAAAATCCATCGGAAAGAATAAAAAGATCTATTGAGCTGGATTTTGCAGTACACAGAAAGCAATGGTGCTTTCACTGTCTGTGAAGTTCTGGATAACTACGATATCTGGTGATGTTGTTTACGATAAATCTTTACTGCAATAGTACAAATTAATAATTTAGTTATTGCCTCAGCGTCATTGTGTATCAAATTACGACAGTAAAAAACAGAGAGCTCGGTAACAACTTGGCCATAATCTGTCAATCGGTTCACTTTTTAATCATTCTGTTGTACAAGGTTTTGGTTTTGAAGGGGCTACATAATGTGAATTTAGTTGAATGGGTAGGGCCAATCTGTGAGTGGAGTCAAGGAGCTGAATCATACCAGGTTTTGCCAAGGAGTCATTTTTGCTGAATTTTATGGAAAGTTTCTGTCTGCAAGGCCTAGTAGGTTTTCTTGTGTGCCCATCGACCACTCTCCTCATTTACTGTCCACCACGCTTTTCTAGTGTCCCTCTTGTTCATTGTCAGCTCCTTTCTCCCACTCACCATAGACAGTACTCACAAAGACCAACATCCTGACATCTCTGGTACCTGTGTTTAAAGTGCTGTGCGCGCACGGTTACGCTGAGTAATCCTGAACTGCCCTGCATGGTAGTACATCTTAATTCCCAAGCATGGCAGGGAGGGCAAATAGAGGCTTGCTCTGCTGATAGGGACCTTGTGGTTCTGGTGGACAAGGTGACGCAAAAGAAGGCCATTCTCTTCCTACAGGAGGCCACACCACAAGACCCTGCTGTGGTCCAAAGTTACCACACAGCATGGTGTGGTCTCTACAGTCCAGTCATATACTCAGCTGTTTAATAGGAGTTTGAAGACCTTCTCTGCTGTGCCAGGGTTACCAGGCTACAGCTCAGTCATGACATTCTCTCTTTGTACCCTGCGCATACCAGCAGGATGTTTGACAAGAACAAGGTTGTGAGCAGCTCCTGTACCATGTGCAGGCAATGGGTAAATCACAGCTATTGCTCCTTTGGCAACTGTGGCAGGGTGGTGCAGTGTGGCCTCACAGCACCAGGGACCCAGGTTCGATTCTCGCCTCAGGTGACTGTCTGTGTGGAGTTTGCACACTCTCTCCGTGTCTGCATGGGTTTCCTCCAGGTGCTCTGATTTCCTCCCACAGTCCAAAGATGTGCAGGTTAGGGAGAATTGGCCATGCTAAATTGCCAGTAGTGTTCAGGGATGTGTAGGTTAGGTGCATTAGTCAGGGAAAATGTAGGGTAATAGGGTAGGGGAATGGGTCTGGGTGGGATTATCTTCGGAGAGTCAGTGTGGCCTTAGAGTCAGAGATGTACAGCATGGAAACAGACTCTTTGATCCATGCCAACCAGATATCCCAACCCAATCTAGTCCCACCTGCAAGCACCCAGCCCATATCCCTCCAAACCCTTCCTATTCATATACTCATCCAAATACCTCTTTAACAGTTGCAATTGTACCAGCCTCCACCACTTCCTCTGGCAGCTCATTCCATACACATACCACCCTTTGCATGAAATTGTTGTCCCTTAGGTCTCTTTTATATCTTTCCCCTCTCACCCTAAACCTATGCCTTCTAGTTCTGGACTCCCTGACCCCAGAGAAAAGACTTTGCCTATTTATCCTATCCATGCCCCTCATAATTTGTAAACCTCTATAAGGTCACCCCTCAGCCTCCAATGCTCCAGGGAAAAGAACCCCAGCCTGTTCAGCCTCTCCCTGTAGCTCAAATCCTCCAACCCTGGCAACATCCTTGCAAATCTTTTCTGAATCCTTTCAAGTTTCACAACATCTTTCCGATAGGAAGGAGACCAGAGTTGCACGCAATATTCCAACAGTGGCCTAACCAATGTCCTGTACAGCTGCAACATGACCTCCCAACTCCGGTACTCAATGCTCTAACCAATAAAGGAAAGCATACCCAACACCTCCTTCACTATCCCATCTACCTGCGACTCCACTTTCAAGGAGCTATGAACATGCACTCCAAGGTCTCTCTGTTCAGCAACACTCCCCAGGACCTTACTATTAAATGTATAAGTCCTGCTAAGATTTGCTTTCCCAAAATGCAGCACCTCGCATTTATCTGAATTAAACTCCATCTGCCACTTCTCAGCCCATTGGCCCATCTGGTCAAGATCCTGTTGTAATCTGAGGTAACCCTCTTTACTGTTCACTACACCTCCAATTCTGGTGTCATCTGCAAACTTACTAATTGTACCTCTTATGTTCACATCCAAATCATTTATGTAAATGACAAAAAGTAGAGGACCCAGCACCGATCCTTGTGGCACTCCACTGGTCACAGGCCTCCAGTCTGAAAAACAACCCTCCACAGCCACCATCTGTCTTCTACCTTTGAGCCAGTTCTGTATCCAAATGGCTAGATCTCTCTGTATTCCATGAAACCCAACCTTGCTTATCAGTCTCCCATGGGGAACCTTGTTGAATGCCTTGCTGAAGTCCATATAGATCACATCTACTGCTCTGCCCTCATCAATCCTCTTTGTTACTTCATCAAAAAGCTCAATTAAGTTTGTGAGACGTGATTTCCCACGCACAAAGCCATGTTGACTATCCTTAATCAGGCCTTGCCTTTCCAAATACATGTACTTCCTGCCCCTCAGGATTCCCTCCAACAACTTGCCCACCACCGAGGTCAGGCTCACCGGTCTATAGTTCCCTGGCTTGTCTTTACTGCCCTTCTTAAAAGTGGCACCACGTTTGCCAACCTCTAGTCTTCCAGCACCTCACCTGTGACTATCGATGACATAAATATTTCAGCAAGAGGCCCAGCAATCACTTCTCTAGCTTCCCACAGAGTTCTCGGGTACACCTGATCAGGTCCTGGGGATTTATCCACCTTTACCCATTTCAAAACATCCAGCACTTTCTCCTCTGTAATCTGGACATTTTGCAAGATGTCACCATTTATTTCCCTATAGTCTATATCTTCCATATCCTTTTCCACAGTAAATACTGATGCAAAATATTCATTTAGTATCTCCCCAACTTTCTGTGGCTCCACACAAAGGCCGCCTTGCTGATCTTTGAGGGTCCCTATTCTCTCCCTAGTTACCCTTTTGTCCTTAATATATTTGTTAAAACCCTTTAGATCCTCCTCAATTCTATTTGCCAAAGCTATCTCATGTCCCTGTTTTGCTCTCCTGATTTCACTCTTAAGTATACTCCTACTTCCTTTATACTCTTCTAAGGATTCACTCGATCTATCCTGTCTATACCTGACATATGCTTCCTTCTTTTTCTTAACCAAACCCTCAATTTCTTTAGTCATCCAGCATTCCCTATACCTACCAGCCACTCCCTTTCACCCTGACAGGAATATACTTTCTCTGGATTCTTGTTATCTCATTTCTGAAGGCTTCCCAATTTCCAGCTGTCCCTTTTACCTGCAAACATCTGCCTCCAATCAGGTTTCGAAAGTTCTTGCCTAATACCATCAAAATTCCTTTCTCCAATTTAGAACTTCAACTTTTAGATCTGGTCTATCGTTTTCCATCACTATTTTAAAATGAATAGAATTATGGTTGCTGGCCCCAAAGTGCTTCCCCACTGACACCTCAGTCACCTGCCCTGCCTTATTTCCCAAGAGTAGGTCAAGTTTTGCACCTTCTCTAGTGGGTACATCCACATACTGAATCAGAAAATTGTCTTGTACACACTTAAGAAATTCCTCTCCATCTAAACCTTTAACACTATGGCAGTCCCAGTCGATGTTTGGAAAGTTAAAATCCCCTACCATAGCTACCCTATTATTCTTACAGATATCTGAGATCTCCTTACAAGTTTGTTTCTCAATTTCCCTCTGACTATTAGGGGGTCTATAATACAATCCCAATAAGGTGATCATCCCTTTCCTATTTTTCAGTTCCACCCAAACAACTTCCCTGGATGTATTTCCAGGAATATCCTCCCTCAGCACAGCTGTAATGCTATCCCTTATCAAAAAATGCCAATTCCCCCTCCTCTCTTGCCTCCCTTTCTATCCTTCCTGTGGCATTTGTATCCTGGAACATTAAGCTGCCAGTCCTGCCCATCCCTGAGCCATGTTTCCATAATTGCTATGATATCCTAGTCCCGTGTTCCTAACCATGCCCTGAGTTCACATGCCTTCCCTGTTAGGCCCCTTACATTAAACTGCATTTATTTCAATGCATTAGTCCTACCTTGTTCCTGCCTGCCCTGACTGTTTGTTTGACTCACTTCTGTTCTCAACTGTACCAGTCTCAGATTGATGATCTCTTTCCTCACTCTCTCCCTGGGTCTCACCCGTTTCCCCACCCCACCCCCCAACTTACTAGTTTAAATCCTCCCTAGCAGCTCTAGCAAATCTCCCTGCCAGGGTATTGGTCCCCTTCCATTTTAGGTGCAGTCCGTCCTTCTTATACAGGTCTTACAAGTTTGTTTCTCAATTTCCCTCTGACTATTAGGGGGTCTATAATACAATCCCAATAAGGTGATCATCCCTTTCCTATTTTTCAGTTCCACCCAAACAACTTCCCTGGATGTATTTCCAGGAATATCCTCCCTCAGCTGTAATGCTATCCCTTATCAAAAAATGCCAATCCCCCTCCTCTCTTGCCTCCCTTTCTATGAGATTCCAATGAACCAAAAATGTGAATCCTTCTCCCGTACACCAGCCCCTCAGCCATGCATTCATCTGCTCTATCCTCCTATTCCTGCCCTCACTAGCTCATAGCACTGGGAGTAATCCAGATATTATCACCCTTGAGGATCTCCTTTTTAAATTTCTGCCTAACACTCTGTAATCTCCCTTCAGAATCTCAACCTTTTCCCTTTCTATATCGTTGCTTCCAATGTGGACAATGACCTCCTGCTGGCCCCTCTCCCCTGTGAGAACAATCTGCACCCTCTCTGAGACATCCTTGATCCTGGCACCAGAGAAACAACACACCATTCTGCTTTTTCTCTGCTGGCCACAGAAACGTCTGTCTGTTCCTCGGACTACAGAATCCCCAAACACAATTGATCTCTTGGAAGCCGATGTACCCCTCGTTGCATTAGAGCCAGTCTCAATACCAGAAACTTGGCTGTTTGTGCTACGTTCCCCTGAGAATCCATCACCCCCTACATTTTCCAAAACAACATACCTGTTTGAAATGGGTATATCCACAAAAGACTCCTGCCCTAGGTACTGA
This sequence comes from Chiloscyllium punctatum, assembly GCF_047496795.1. Classification (NCBI taxonomy): domain Eukaryota; kingdom Metazoa; phylum Chordata; class Chondrichthyes; order Orectolobiformes; family Hemiscylliidae; genus Chiloscyllium; species Chiloscyllium punctatum. The sequence continues at coordinate 146,817,592 of NC_092741.1, read as the reverse complement.
TCTCTCTTACCCTTCCTGGAGTTAACCCATCTATGTGACTGTATCTGAGACTCCCCCCCCCCCCCCCCCCCCTTCCTATAACTGCCATCCATCACGTGCTGTTGCAAATTCCTCATTACTTCTAACTGTCTCTCCAACCGATCTGACAATATTCGCATCCAACAGTATTTATGGCAGATATAATCCGCAGTAACCCTTAAACTCTCTTTAAACTCCCACATCTGACAAGAAATACATATCACTGCAAAGGCCATTTTTGCTCCTTCACAATCTACAGACCCAGAAAATAACACTATCTTATTCCTCTACAAAACACTGCACCAGATAAATTAATAGTTATGGCTTACATTTTAAGTTTAATCAAGAGGCATATTTCCAAAAACACATAATCAAGAAAGAACTCACTCTACTCACTACTGCAGCCTTTCTATTGGACACACTCAAAACAACAATGTGATACATGAATTCAAAAACAGCAAAGGCGGTAACTGTGCAGGTTTTTTCTCTCTCCTGCACTGTCCTCACCATGTGCTTCCTTTGTCTGCTCTTCTCCCTTTTAAAACTGCTGTTGTTTTGACTTCTTTTCCCAAAGTTCCAAAACAATGCAACAGCATATAAAACCAGTAATTGCTGCTCCTGGAATTCAAGGAAATCTCCTCCAACACCTAAAATACCTCAAAAAAATGAGCAGCTGTTACAGCCAGAAATTTTTCCCATCCTCCATCTTGGATTACCTGTTTCCACACTGTAGGAATCCTATGATTCTGTGTGAAACTGGGATCAATCTTTCCAGATAGCAAACCATTGTTAGTGCATTCCAGACTTTAGTGGGATTCATTCATTGTCTTACATGATATGGTTAGGAGTTTTGAGATTGGGGCAAGTATTTGGACTGCATTTTATAAATTATTGCCTAAAGTTCGTATAGGATGTATTACTCACAGGTATGTTTTAGCTTTGGTGTAAGGATGTCCGTGCAATGCTGTTCCTCTAAAGTAAAGCCCCACCTCCCTCACAAACCAAAGCAGATGTCCTGCTCACACCAAATGTGGGCACAGTCATTTTCATACACTTTCTTCCTTCCTGCATACAGTACAATGGATGGACAGCGAGTGTCAGACCCTCCCCTTTCTGTATTGGCTAAACCACCTCCCCCACCCAACATCCCAACATCCCAACATCCCATTCCTGGTAACCTTCCCATCCATCTCATGGACTTTGAACATCTTCAAGTTCCCACCTAATCTGTTCATCTGAGTCTTCATCTACCCAGCTTTGTCCAACTTCAGGGTCTTCAAGAAAACGTGCCAGAGCTGAGAATGAACTGGACCCTGCCCCGAAGCCAAGGCTCCTGTTACCATTGGCAACCACCCCAACTTTCACATGACCGCTCTGGCTCTTGTACTCTAATGCTCCTCCCTTCTTTCCCCCCTCCCAACCTCCATGTATATATTGAGCTGCCCCTTTTTCCCATCATTGTCATGTCTCCCACACCCCCACATTCTGGCTTCAATTCCCACAATTAATTTTCCCTGCCTCCCTTCCATAATACTTGTTCCCTGGTAAGGCTCCTCGACTTTTTGTGTGCAGAGCCCACCCCCTCAAACAGCTCATCTGGATAGCTCTGAACACAGGGCTGTGAATGATATTGGTACAGATCCTCAGCTATGTTCCTGTGACTCACCGAACCATTTGTACCAGACTGACAGAGGTGAATGTAACCCACCCCGCTGACTGAAGAGGTACGAACCCTCTGACCATGATGAACCTGACTGGACTCCTGAACATGCCTTTGGACTGATATTGGAGGCTGCCTTTGATTTACTGGAATGGGACCCCTGATGGAAAGCTGTCTCCTGTGAGTTGACAGAGAACTATTCCACATGGACATCTGTTTGAAGCTCATGCACTATGTTTGCCAGGTCAGCAAGATGTTTCCTTGGCTGATGATTTCTGACAAGCGACACAAGCTTCCTGGCTTTGTGCCTGTACTGAACAAAAAGGCAGTACTGCAATACTGTGCATCTTTAAAATCTGGCTAAGAGGGCAAAGCATAACGAGGTGAATCAAGGCAGCAATGATGCAAGCAGTGTGGTCATTTTTGTGTAATTTTTCATTTTATTTGATGTGAGTTTGCATTTCTGAATCTTGGGAAATTAATTGAAGGAGTTATTGCCCACCTGAAGTGAAATAAAATTTCTAAGTATGACTGTAGCCATGGTGATTTCTTTTATGAACAGTTTTTCAAATTTGTTAGAATTAATGTGCTTTGTGCACCATTTAATGACCTTTTATGTATTTTAGATTATTTTGCAACCTGGCATTGCAAATAATGATGCCTCAAGGCTTGTAACAGTGTTCTGGAAGTTGCTTTTAATTAGGTTTAAGGGAAGTGCCCATAGCTGAGACAAGAAGACTTTTAGGTTCACTTCTGATTTTGAATGGGATAGTCCTGTGAAGTTCTTAGAAAAGATGGTTGTGTGTAAAAGTGTTCCTGAGAAGGGAAGGATATCTAGAGACCTAGTATACCTTAAGGTGAAGAGTTAGTCTTAGTCTCAGACCATTACTGTTGGGATAGAACCCTTAAGTGATTACTTAAAGCTGAGTATATTTATGCAGGTGCATGATAGCTCCAGGAAGAACTTTCATTCTAAAAGCTGAAATCACTAATGACTAATGATTTAGTCAATGTAGGGACTCTAGCGTGAGTAACATACTTATTTGGCTATGGTATCAGGGATGTGTTTTAGGTACTATACAAAAGCTGTTCTATTTCCTTTCAATTTATAATGCAGTGTTTTGGATTAATGGAATTATATTTCTACGATGTGCTTAAAATCTGTGGGTTTATACAATAAATAAATCATTTTGATCATTTTTTTATCTTCAGTTTTGAAATTGTGGTGATATTGTTGATTTCAGAGGTGTATTTTGTCCTTTCTTTTTGAAAAGAGGTTTGAAGGTAGAGGAGCAGAGCATGAAGAGTAAACAGCTTGTGAGACATGTTTTTTAAAAAATGGGAAAAATAGAAGCATCCTGAATGGGTGTGGTCAAGCTCATATGCAACCAGGATTTTTAATTTTAGTTTTCAGCAGTTGCTGTTGGGCCTTGACAAAGTGGAAGCTATTTCTTCCATCTCTCAGTTTAGCCAAAAGTTGAGAATTCTCTTCTTGCTATCGGAGTTGCATGTGAGACAATCTGTTTTCTGAATTTGCCTTTCACGAAGGGTGTGTTTATGGGACATTGCTATATTGGAATAATTAATTAATAATTGTTACTGTATCTATTGCTCTGTTAAATTTCCAATAGAGTTGCTTTTCCAATTGCTTCTTTCTTTTATTGTATTTTAACTATACTGGATGAATAAAGTGTGTTTTGCTTTCAGCCCAGGAGCTTGACAAATCAAATTGCAGCCTCAGTGCAATACCTCCCATTTACCTTTAAAGTAAGAAAGTGTCTTGACTCTCTTCTGAATACTTTTACGGGGTTTGGTCTGGTCCATAACAGAAAAAAATGTCTATTTTATTGTTAAAGCAACATCTTCATCATTTGCATACTTATGTTTCAGCAAGAACAAAAAAAATCTAAATAAAATAAAATATGATCCATCCAGCCAAATTTCCATCTGTGATCTACTTGTTAGTTAGTAACATCACCCGGGATCATAGCAGCACGTAGCCAGTAACTGAGTGAGTACTGAGGAAGTCTGAGACCAGCCCTGAGACGTAGCCTGGTCCAATCCATGAGCTGAAAATGTGTTGCTGGAAAAGCGCAGCAGGTCAGGCAGCATCCAAGGAACAGGAGAATCGACGTTTCAGGCATAAACCCTTCTTCCGAAACGTCGATTCTCCTGCTCCTTGGATGTTGCCTGACCTGCTGCGCTTTTCCAGCAACACATTTTCAGCTCTGATCTCCAGCATCTGCAGTCCTCACTTTTCTCCAATCCATGAGCTGGCTGTTTTGAGGTTGCTCATGTCAGATGCCAGTGTCTGTGGAATGGGGTGTGTGTGTGTGTGGCTGCTTCCCAGGGAGCATTATCTGAGATGCCGAGCTGTGTGACCAAGATGGAAGTCTGGGGAGGAGCAAGCAGTGAACTGAGGATTATTGGGCACCCACTCAGACATTCATGTTGGGAATTCTAAGGCTCTGGTTTCTATTTAGCAATCAATAGAAAGGGAACTTGCATACTAATGAAGTGAGTTAGATAATAATGAGGGTCTTAATGAGCAATGATCCCTGTTGATCGAGTCACTCATTGGAAACTCATCTCAGTGTCTTAGACCTCATTGACTAATGCAGTTTGTTGCTCTCAACATCAAGAAAGGTCTCACTCAACTTCTCAGGCCGAGTTTCCAAATTTCTCACCGTAGCCCACATCATTCAGGGTCTGGGAAGATTTCTGGGTGTAACATCTAATCACTAGACAGGCTCGAGAAAATGCAAAACCAAATGGCAGTAAATTAAGTTTTTAAAAACCCTCCACCTTGGGCCTGGCCAAGCAGGCTGTACACAACTCCAGGCCGTGGGCTGTACCTGCTGTCTGCCTGGCCCCTTCCGCTGTTATGTTCGTGTCTGGAAGTTATTGGACAGGGAGCACATGGTTTCCATCAATGCTCTTGATGCCTCTGGAGAGAGGTGGACCCCATGGGGGATACAGTTCTTTACTTCCCCCTTCAACTCTATTTTGATTTACTCCCTACCCCCCTTTGCTCTTTCCCCTACCTCCTGCTTAGTTTTTGAAGTTGGCTTGCCCTTAATGGGCCTTGCTTGTAAATTGGGCACACTGGTCTTTTCCTGGTGGTGGGGAAAAAAAAAGCCTTCACCCAGTCCAACATGATGGCAAATACCACAAGGCAGTCATGAGGGAAAATAATAGATTCCACTCTTAGACTGTCATCAAAATTCAATCTCCTCATAAATAGTGGGTTTGCATCTTTTCAATGGCCATACAACAATTGTTTGTTGTTTACAACTCACATCTATGTTCTTCCTGTAAGTGTTCATCTTAAAATATCTAACGTAAGATATGACCTTTTTCAAAATATGGCTGGTATCCCACCTGTGTTCCACTTAAAATTGTAACTGAACTTGTGTGGAGTCCATTTGTTGCAACTATTGTATAAAAACTCACCTCACTCATTTGTTACCCGATTTAATTTCTGACTCTTGTGAATCCTCGGAGAAATCTATTGTCATTTTGGCTATAATCAACTGTGGTCAACTTGACTTCTTTCTGTTTACAGAGTTTTTTTTTAAAATTTGTTTTAAGAAGAGCAAGAAATGGGATTTAAATTAATTTTGGAGTCAGCAATTTCTAGGAAACACAAGGCACCAGCTGGTAACAATTATGTCATCTGTCCTGGAATACCCTGTCTTATCCTAGTTTGATATTGAGAAAAGAATTCAATAACATTGAGGCTAAATTCTCCACAACAGCAGAAAATACTTGACAGAGGTGTTTTGTGCAAAAGCTGATTAATTATCTTTTCTCATCAAAGATGCTGATTAAAAATGCTTCCTATTTGTAGAATTTTGATTGGCTTTCATCAAACTTTCGACATTGTCCTTTTTCTGACTGAGTGAGTGGTATATTTTCAAATAAACAGGTTGGAACTCTACTCATTGGAATTTCGAACAAGAGAGGCATCTCATTGAATCATATCAGATTATTAAGAAGCTTGACAAGGTAAATATTGAGAAGATGTTGCCCCTCACAAGAGAGTCAAGCACCAGAGGGCACAGTCTCAGAATTAAGGCTCACCAATTTGAGTTGAGGAGGAGTTTCATTTCTCTGAGGGTTTTGAGTCTTTAAGAGGTCTATGCCACAGAGAGAGCTGTGGGGGCAGGATCCTTGTGGATATTTCGGGCTGAGGTAGATGGATTCCTGATCAGTCGGGGAATCAAGAGTTATGGGGAAAGGGCAGAAAAATGGATGTGAAAAATACCAGATCAGCAATGATCCTATTGAATGGCAGAGCAAGCTCAAGGATCCGCCTAGCATAGTACTGTTCCGATTTCTTCTTGTCTTATGGTCTTCCTTGGGATCCCAATGTAGTATTGGAGTGAATGTTGCATATTGCAAATTTTTGTTTTTATTTAAAAAGGGGGGAGCAAGTGTAACGTACAGATCTGTTTTCTATCCCCAGTAGCAGCTTCTCCCTTCTGCCCTGCTGATTCCAAGTTTTTTGTATAAAGGTCCACTTATCTTTAGAAATGATTTTTCACTGCACTACTATTGGCTGACTTGAGATTTAATCAATATGGAACTCATCATTTTATAATCTTGATAAATATTACCATTTGACATTTGGAATTTTTACCTAATGTTAGAAGGACGAAAGAAAAGAACCTTTACAAGTCTTTCTCTTGGGAAACGAAAGGATTTATTTCTGTAAGATTTTGTAATAAAGAATGTGAAATTCCTTTGTGGGCATTTGTAATACATTTACTCATTCAATCGCTGTGTTCTGTAAATTTCAGAGGAATATGTAAACCCATTTAGTAGAAATGTACTGTAAATAGATTCAATCCATAAACTGGGTAAAGTACAAAGGAGGATTGATTGATTTAATAATGAGTGAGTTGCATTTTTTCTTATTATATTCTAGCCTTATTGTATGTTAATAATCAGGATTATACAAAATAGAGATGGATATCTGTGCACTGTATCTGAATGATAGTGGATACTGTCATTAAGATCTAGCATGAATGATGGTTTTGTTTTCTGCCTATTACTCCCTGGGCTATTGCTATCAATGTTAACAATTTGTAGTCAGTTCACCTGAACCTATTTCTATTTGAATGGGCCTCAAACCGACTCTACAACATCGCGTTGGTCCTCTAGAAATCCTATGGCCATTAATGTCACTGTTATTATACTTTTTCTTACAAGTTGAGTAAAATAAAAGTACACATTTTAATATTGCATACTGGGCGGTGCAAGGCCACTGAAAAATTGAGAAGAGATTAGCTTTAGGTAGAGAATGCCAGAGATTAAGGCCCAAGCAGTGGAAGACACGGCTGTCAACAGTAAATCTCTGATATCCAACAATGTGCGATACACAGGAATTGAAACACAGGGATCTCAGAATAGTACCAGGTATACCTGGAAACGAGGTGTCACCCTGGTATAATCAAGATGTGGAGATGGACTGGGGATGACAAAGTTACAAATCACACACAACACCAGGTTATAGTACAACAGGTTTATTTGGAAGCACTAGCTTTCGGAGCGCTGCTCCTTCATTAGGTAGCTGAGGAGCAGGATCATAAGGCACAGAATTTATAGCAAAAGATCAGCTCCCTGATGAAGGAGCAGTGCTCCAAAAGCTAGTACTTCCAAATGTAGGATTATAACTTGGTGGTGTGTGATTTTTAACTTGACTAGGCCATTCAAGACTGCTGTGCCATTCAGTGAGATCATGGCTGATCTGATTGGAACCTCAAGTATACATTGCTGCTCATTTCTGATAGGCTAATCAGCCCTTCCTTAAGAATCTAGCCACCTCTGTCTTAAAAAAGAACCTGTTTCCAACATTTTTTTAAGGGAGGGAGTTCCAAGGCGCACATGAGTTGCAGGGTATTCCAATGGAAGTGGACATTTTTGCCAGTCCAACTGAGCTTGGTGAAGCCTCCACTTTAGTGAAGCCTCACTCAGGACATACCCTGAACAGAGGGCAACTGGGTCAGTTCACAGCAAAACCCCAAAACAAAGCCAGGCCTTGGCCATTTGGTTAAAATTTTCTTCAGGATCCAGGCCAGAATGCCATTGTACTTGCTGCTGGTATGTGGACTCAAGACAGCAAAAGAATCCCACTAGACCAAAATTGAGTAAGAGAACCATACGCTGGTGTCAAGGAGAGTGCACATTCTGGAAAGCCCACTTACATCTGGTTTGGAACAGTTAAATTGGTTTGCAACATCCATTCAGAACCAATCAAAATAAACACCTGGTTAAATGGTTACCAGGAATTAATGGAAGTTGATACTGGCACGGCCATTTCAGTGATCACAGAACCAGTCTTTAACAAAATTCACCGTAATCTCCAACCCTCACGTTCGCATAAGACTTTGGCTAGACTGAGAACCTTTACCAGGGGACCTGTACAGATTAAGGGGACAATTTTGGTTCTGGCCCCTTATGAAAAACATCCGGTTCAGTTACCAGCTAATTGTAGTAAAAGGTTCAGGCCCAGGTGTGATGGGGTGAAATTGGTTGGGAAAGATTCACCTGTATTTGTTCAATGTTTTTCAGTTACACAATGCCCTGCAAAGTCCGAACTAAAAGTCCATAAGTTTTCCAGGAAAGTCTAAGGACTAACAAAGGAGCCAAGGCCACCTTGTGTGTTGACCAAGAAACAACTCCACAATTCTTCAAGGCCTGCTCAGTGCCATTTGCCTTACAGGTAAAAGTAGATGGAGAAACCAGGAGGCTGGAAAATGAGGGAATAATCAACCCAGCCCAATTTGCAGAATGGGCAGCACTGGTCGTAATGATGGGTTGGTTTACCTTTGCGGGAGAGGGATATAGTGATTGTGATGAGGTCAGCCAGGTGGGCATCATAGAATATGAGTTCCCTGATTGGGACTGTTAATCTGGTTTACAAATAAGAACTAGGGTGTCAGATATCCTGTTCATTCTCTGGCTCTGAGGGAACTGGATCAGTGTCAAGGAGTCTCCATGTATGAATAAAGAGTGACTTGGTGATGGGATACTGGTCTTTGTGGAGTTACTTCAAATACAAACAAAATTCTGAAGATCATTATTCCAGTGTTCACAGGAGGGTTAAATGTTCTCGCAACATTTTGATTTTAGGCATTGATGTCTGAAATGTCATAGTCATTCTTCAACTGAGTGATTACTCAATTCTTTCAATTTGATTATTGACCTGTTTTTGTTCTTGCTAGAATACCTTCCTTTAAACTTCCTTGTTTTTTTCTGGGTGGAATCTTTATAAGGGCCTAAATCAAGTGGGCTGTAGTGAGATTTGTGACAGAATTTTGTGAGACATCTGAGGACACCTGTTGGGAGAGGAATTTGTTGCATCCTTTCTGCAAACACTGGATGTTGTGGAATCCCTACAGTGTGGAAGCAGGTTATTTGGCCCCTCTAGTCCAACACTGACCCTCCAAAGAGCATCCCACCTACACCCATCCCATTCCTGTAACCCTGCATTTCCCATGGCTAATACATCTAGCCTGCCCATCTCTGGATACTATGGGCAATTTAGCATGGCCAATCCATCTAACATGCATGTCTTTTGACTGTGGGAGGGAACCCTTGCACACATGGGGAGAATGTGCAAACGCCACACACAGTTGCTTGAGGTTGGAATCGACTCTGGGTCCCTGGTGCTGTGAGGCAGCAGTGCTAGCCACTGAGCCATCATGAGTAGAGTTTCTTGCTAGGCAGCACAGCATTGCTTATTAAGGGTAATTTTAGTCTGTTAATGCTTTATTAACTGCACATCTCACCTCATTACTATGAAGTTTCCATTCTTACTGAGCACACTGAACAAAATATTTGCCAATAATTCTTGATACCAAAGTTAGAGTGGGTACCTGATTATAACTTACATTTCAGTTTATAGTCCCACAGAAGAAAAAATGCATGCTGTCATACCAATGTTAAACAGTTGAAGTAGCATGATGCAGACTGTACAGGATGTTGCAACAATGAATTGTTGATATCAAAATTATATGGTCCTGCCAAATCCAACCATAACTGGCAGCAGATAATTAACCAACTAACTGGAGCAGTAGACTCTATTAACACCTCTGTCCTCAACAATGGTGAAGCCTAGTCTGTCAGCGTTAAAGATAAAACTATTTTTCACCATTTTCAGCAACAAGTGCTGAATAGATGGTGCATCTCAGCCTCGTCCTGATGTCGCCACCATCACAGAAGCGAGATTTCAGTCACGTGGATTAATTCCAGAATGGTTGAGTATACTTGATGCAGCAGTTTATAGAGCCTGACCATGTCCTAATGCAATGCTGATGCAAAGTTGTGTTCCTAGCCAAGCTACAGTACAATTACGATTCTGGATACAACCATATCAAGTGGAAAATTACCCAGCCATTCACAAAAACAGTGGAACAAATCCTCTGATTAATTACTGTCCCTCAGACTACCTTGTTCGTCAACAAAGTGATGGAAAATGTGATCAGGGGTACCAAGCAACACTCAACTAATCTGTTTATTAATGTTAAGACTGGGTTAGGACGATGGTTTCAGACCACATTACAAGCATGCCTTAAAATTGGACAAAAAAATGCTGATTCCAGGGGTGAAATTCACAGCAAAGAAAGAATTTGATTAAATGTAACATCCAGAAAAAGGTCATTCAGTTCAATAAATCACTGCCAATCCTATGCAAAATGAATTTAGCCAATCAAACTGTACTTTCCTCATAGCTCTGTCTGAAAACATGTTTCCTCAAATTCACTTTTGGATCCTTTACCAATCACCTTAAATCCATGCTTTCTGATTCTCTATCTTTCCACCAGTTGGAACAATTTCTCTTTGCCTTCTCTATCCAGGCCATGATATTGAACACCTCAATATCCCAGCTTTTCCAATCTCTCAATGTAACAGATGACCCTCATCCCTGGTATCATTCTCCGAAGTGGTTTCCACACCCTCTGTAAAGCACTTCCTTCCAGGAGGGAGAGGGGAAAATAATGCTGGGACATGTGAGGAAAAGGATGCATCAAAGAGGTACTGGATAATGAATCTATATGTTTGGTTTCAGATTTGCAGCCGACAATTGAAGAGCTCTGTGTTCCAACTTCTGTCTTTTCATTTCATTCTTTTATATGAATGTTTGGGGTGTGATCCTATCCATAATACACCAATCTGGTTTGAACTTTAGAACAAGTTAGTCTGATCTTAGAGTAGGATAAAAGACAGGCACAACATCGAAGACCGATGGGCCTATACTGCGCTGTACTGTAGTGAGGCAGGTCATGTATGTTTCACTGTTTTCTATTGTTTAAACTCCAGTGTTGTTGAAATAAGTTTCGCTCAGAGCCTGGTCTCAGACCTCTGAAAGTTCTTAGCCAATCTTCTCTTGACCAAAGGGATAATCATATGGTGAGGTATCACACACTCCTACTGCCACAAAAATGTTCACCTTTTGCAGTTTTATATTGTGCTCTCACTTCCTAAGTATTGAAATAAAGAACAGTACACTTCAGATTGTAAGTTGCTACAATTATTAAAAACATCGGTCTATTGATACCCATCAGCTCCATCTTATACGTGACTTTAATCTCAGACCCATATGATTCACATGAAATGCCTTTTGTCAAACTGGAGATGCACAAACAGCTAGATGACACTTCCATTTATCAGTGCAAATTGTTTTTAATAATCTAGTCTACCTCATGTAAGCCTAAGTGAATGGCTGATGTCACTAATTTTCATTGGCAAGTACTTTTAATGATGTTATTCCAAGGTCCTCTTGACATTTCAAGTTGAGTTAAAGCAATTTGATTTCCTTTTCTATGTGTGTGCATTTCTTCTTGGCCTGAGTTCAACATCTCAGCCTGAATTTTTGTTTGACAATTCCAAGATTCAATCATCCACAATCTAACCTCTTTAAGTCATTTTCTTCTTCTTTATGAGTTTTTTTTGCTTTTCTCTCCCTGCTTGTCTCTGGAGATTATATACACTCATCAATATATATTTAACATAGTGCAAGCTAATCTCTATCAAGTATGGAAACAGGCCCTTCGGCCCAACAAGTCCACACTGACTTTCTGAAGAATAATCCACCCAGACCCATTCCCCTACATTTACCCCAGACTAATGCATCTAATTTACACATCCCTGAACACTATGGGCAATTTTAACAGGATCAATTTACCTGACCTACACATCTTTAGATTGTGGTAGGAAACCCATGCAAACACAGGTAGAATGTGCAAATTCCACACAGATAGTTGCCCACGGCAGGAATTGAACCTAGGTCCCTGGCACTGTGAGGCAACAGTGCTAACCACTGAGCCACTGGCTTTGCAACCATCAGTAAGTTGTGATTCCTGATTGATTTATGATTAATGATGAGCTGAAATGTAAACCTGAAATTCAACCTGACCTAAAATCATCTGGTTCAGATTATTGTTACGATCTTAATTTCATTCTTGTTTTGTACAGTAATCCAATTTAGTATAAAGTGGCTTGGAAAGAAAATGAACAAGCTGATGCTGTCATGCCTCTTTAAAACTTAGACATCCCTTATGCAATTCTTCAGTTAACTGGGTAATGTGGTTATAACAATGACTAATCATTTAGCCACTTTCGAAACAGCCTTGACACAGCTGTTTTTGCAAGCAGTCCACTCCAGTGGATGAGTAGGCTTTATTGTTGAAGCAGCCAATGTCGGAAGCAATTATGTGAGCAGATGTTCTTTCAGAAAAATTAAGAAATCTGTTTTGCTTTCAATGATGAAAATCTTCATATATAGTCCTTAGGTAGACTGATGACTTTTTGAATATATTCCCAGCAGTTGCCTATTGAGTGAAATATCTTTAACTTTTAAGTTTTTTGGCTTATCTGATTTGGAGGTGCTGGTGTTGGACTGGGGTGTACAAAGTTAAAAGTCACACAACATCAGGTTGTAGTGCAAAAGGTTTATTTTTAAGCACTGGCTTTCAGAGCGCTGCTTCTTCATCCACAACCACCTGATGAAGGAGCAGTGCTCCGAAAGTTAGTGCTTCCAAATAAACCTGCTGCACTATAACCTGGTGTTGTGATTTTTAACTTTGGCTTATCTGAGTTGTTGCAGTGGAGATCCATGTCTGACTAGAACTGCAAGCCAGTTCAAAGTTGAGAGGTAGGCTGCGCGATGGAAGGTAGCAATCATAGAATCATTTTAGAAGCCCTACACTGTGGAAGCAGGCCATTTGGCCCATCAAGTCCACACCGAACGTCTGAAAAGCATCCCACCCAGACACAATCCCTAGCTTATCCCTATAACCCTGCATTTCCCATGGATAATACACCTGGCCTGCACATCCCTGGGCACAATGGCCAATTTTGCATGGCTCGTCCAACAAACCTGTCCACCTTTGGACTCTGGGAGGAAATCGGAGTATATGGAGGAAATCTACATAGACACAGGGAGAATGTGCAAACTCCACACAGATATTCACTCAAAGATGGAATTGAACCCACATCCCTGACACCATGCGGCAATAGTGCACTGAGCCACCATCTGGCTGAAGTCTATGCAGTTTGCTTAACAAATTATTAGCTATACCACTGATCTGACAATGTCACCCTTCTTTGAAGTGTTGTCCTGTACAACAGATGATTTTGTATTCAATATGAAGTCGGCAAACTGACAGTCACACTTTGGCTGTGCTTTTATATCCTGTTTTCAATGGCAATGGGCCAGAAATTAGCTCACATCACTTTCTGGTGGGAGGCTTTCTGACTTGCAACTTGCCCCTACCAGCTCAGATGGAAGCATGCAATGTGCAAATTTGGTGCTGCCTTTTCATTTACCCGATTGTAGCCTGAGGTGTTAGCAGGAGTTTGATTAGTGCTCATGGACTATAGAGACAGCCTCCTCTACTTAAAAACACTATGTACCCCTTAGAAAAAAAATCTCCATTGAATCATAAGGCTGTTGATGAATACCACTGATGAACTAATAAGGTAAATGGGCAGGAGGGCACAGCGTAACTCAGAAATGGTACTAGAGGCCTTGGTGGAGGAAGACAGGAGGAGTGATGCAATGGTTCTGAAAGACACAAGGATGTTCTCAGGAATGACCGTCAGAGAGAATTGGGGGTGGGGCCAGAGAGTCAATTGAGCAAATGACCAGGGAAATCAGTTCCTGATGATTGACACCAAGCACTTATTAGCCAGGCTTCAAGATGTCGAATATTTTTGTCGATGGACAATGAATGCATCTTCATGTGAGATCTCCAGCCCAATGCTCCAACAATCTCTCAGTTTGAAATGTATGACACCCGCCTTCACTCACCCAGTAGTGGTTTCTGGCATCCAGGATTCACATGTGCTATTCTGAAACTCTACCTCAGCCTCCCTCATATTCCCGTACTGTCAGCCTCCAATCCAATTCTTACTACTTCCTCTAGCTATTCATATGCATATTAACCAAACACATTGCAACAAAATCACTGGCACTCAGCCTTACCCCTTTTAGGATAAAGGAGCACACAATAGAGAGGAACCAGGCTGACACTGCGGGGACAAAGATGTGTACAGCTCCTGAGCCCAGTGGAGGAGATGGTTCTCCACAACATGAGACTGGTTGTGACAGCTATGACCTTGATGCAGATGATAGATTTTGTGGGCGGCACGGTGGCACAGTGGTTCGCACTGCTGCCTCACAGCGCCGGAGACCCGGGTTCAATTCCCGCCTCAGGCGACTGACTGTGTGGAGTTTGCACATTCTCCCCGTGTTTGCGTGGGTTTCCTCCGGGTGCTCCGGTTTCCTCCCACAGTCCAAAGATGTGCAGGTCAGGTGAATTGGCCATGCTAAATTGCCCGTAGTGTTAGGTAAGGGGTAGATGTAGATGTAGGGGTATGGGTGGGTTACGCTTCGGCGGGGCGGTGTGGACTTGTTGGGCCGAAGGGCCTGTTTCCACACTGTAAGTAATCTAATCTAATGATTTGTTTTTATCTTAAGTTCCTTCACAGCTCCCAGCTCTCCCTCATCCAGCTAGTAAACATAATGAACAGGCTGTAGACGGTGGGACCATTGACCTCTTGCCTTTCATCCCATTCTAATTTGCTCACCCTTTTGGATTCAATGCTTGAGAGCTGCCACCAGAGCACAGCTCCCTCAGCAGGTGGAGTCATAATGTTGTACAACATGGAAACACAACCTTTTGGTCCAACTCATCCATGCTGACCCAATATCCTAAATTAACCCAGTCTGGCCCATATCCTCTAAATCTATCCAGATGCCTTTTAAATGTTGTAATTGTACCAGCTTCCACAACTTCCTCTGGAAGCTCATTGCATACATGCACCACCCTCTGCATGAAAGTTGCATCTTATGTCCCTTTGACATCTTTCCCCTCTCACCTTACACATTTGCCCTCTAGTAGGACAGACAAAGGGACAGAGATTGGCAGAGTACCATTGAAGAAACATTTGATCTACTATCCCAAACTCTAGATTCCAGCCACCTCAAAGGCTAGCCTTATACTCAGGACTTGCACATGAGGCATCACACAATGTAAGTGACTAATAGCATGTCAGAGAGATACTAGGTGTTTTATCTGATCTGCCCGTCTTGTGTCACTGTCAAATAACATGAAGCAGACTGGATCCAACTTGACTGACAGCATCATTCAGACTTGCCATCCCTGTAGCCTCTGCACCAACTCCCCTACAACATGTAAATCAGAGACTGTGGAGCTCAGGTTCCAGACTGACTACAGGTTCCGTGCGATCAGGTCATCAAATTCTCTCCCCTCCCTGTCCAGATGCCGCAACAGTCCCTATTGCATTCAGGAAGTCATCAGACCACCTTCAAAAGTGGTCCTCAGTATTAGCAATTTTTGAGAAGATTTGTAACTCCGGTTGGTGATAATTATGTAAGTTAGCTCGCTGAGCTTGAAGGTTTCTTTTCAGACATTTTGTCACCATACAAGATAACATCATCAGTGAGAGTCTGCAGTGAAGCACTGGTGGTATGTTCCACCTCTCTAGTTATTGGTGGGCGGCACGGTGGCACAGTGGTTAGCACTGCTGCCTCACAGCGCCAGAGACCCGGGTTCAATTCCCGCCTCAGGCGACTGACTGTGCGGAGTTTGCACGTTCTCCCAGTGTCTGCATGGGTGTGCTCCGATTTCCTCTCACAATCCAAAGATGTGCAGGTCAGGTGAATTGGCCATGCTAAATTGCCCGTAGTGTTAGGTAAGGGGTAAATGTAGGGGTATGGGTAGGTTGCGCTTCAGCGAGTCAGTGTGGACTTGTTGGACCGAAGGACCTGTTTCCACACTGTAAGTAATCTAATTTAATCTAAAAATAGGTCTTGGTTTCTTAAGGTGGGAGATGTCATTTCCAGAACTTGTTTTCAATGGAAGGTAGATAGGATCTAAATTGATATATTTATTGATGGAGTTCTGGTTAGCATGCCATGCCTCTAAGAATTCTCGTGCGTGTCTTTGCTTCACCTGTCTTAGGGAGATGTGTGTTGTCCCAGTCAAAGTGGTGTCTTTCTTTGTCTGTGTGTATCGAAACTAGCGACAATGGGCTCTGTGCTTTGGTGGCCAGTTGGTGTTCATGTATCCTGGTGGCAAGTTTCCTGATAGTTTGTTCAATGTAATTTTTTTTCCAGTTCTTGCATGGTATCTTGTAAATGACGTTAATTTTGCTGGTAGTATCGAATGGATTCTTTAGGTTCATTAGTCACTGTTTAAGTGTGCTGGTAGATTTATTGGCTACCATGATGTTAAGGGGTCTGCATAGTCTGAAAGTCATTTCAGATAATACTTTGATGTAAAGTAATGTGAGTGAGTTTTTGGTTGCGTTGTGTCTGTTTGGATTTGTTTCTAAGGAATTGGTAGATTGCATTTATTGGGTACCCATTTTTCTTGAAAATATTGTATAGATATTTTTCTTCTGCTGTTTGTAGTTCTTGGATGCTGCAGTATGATGTAGCTCATTGAAATAAATCCTTGATACAGCTCCGTTTATGGGTGTTGGGATGATTGCTTCTGAAGTTAGGTATTTACTCTGTGTTTGTTTTTCTGTAGAAGCTGGTTTGAAGCTCTCTGTTAATTGTATGTTCGACTGTCACGTCTAGGAATGGGAGTCTATTGGCATTCTCCTCCTCCTTTTGTGAATTTTATGCCTGTGTTGTATGTTTCCTCTAATTTGTTCTGTTTTATAATGACAAAAGTGTTATTTACATAGCAGATGCAAAGTTTGGGTTGGATAGATGGGAGGGCAGCTTGTTCAAGTCTCTACTTTTGAATGTTTTGCAGTTGAACATTCAGTTAACGGAGAGCTTCAAATCCGCGTCTACAGAAAAACAACAAACACAGACCAAATACTTAACTTCAGAAGCAATCATCCCAACACCCATCCAAACGGAGCTGCATCAAAACATTATTTCAACAAGCTACATCATACTGCAGCACCCAAGAACTACAAACAGCAGAAGAAAAACATCTATACAACGTTTTGAAGAAAAACGAGTACCCAATAAACACAATCTGCTGTTTCCTCAGAATCAAACCCAAACAAACAGACTAAACACAACCAAAAACACATTATCTTACATCAAAAACTTATCAGAAATGTCTTCCAGATTATTCAGGCCCCTTGGCATCATGGTAGCCCATAAATGTACCAACGCACTTAAACAGCGACTAATGAACCTAAAGCATCCATTAGATATCATCAGCTAAAGTAACATCATTTACAAGGTACCATGCAGGAACTACTAAAAACACTATATCAGACAAACAAACAGGAAACATCCCACCAGGACACATGAACACCAACTGGCCACTGAAACACATGACCCACTCTTACTAGTTTTCTTACATACAAACAGAGAAGGACACCACTTTGACTGGGACAACACACACATCCTAGGACAGGTGAAACAAAGACATGAATGAGAACTCTTAGAGGCATGGCATTCTAACCAGAACTCCATCAATAAACACATCGACTTATTTTCAACGGAAGATAGGATCTAAGAACCAGAAATGCCATCACTCACCTTAAGAATCCAAGACCTATAAATAGAGAAGTGGGGCATACCACCAGTGCGTCACCGGAGATTCTCATAGATGGTGTTACCTAGTGACGAAACATCTGAAAACAAACCTTCAAGCTCAGCGAGCAAACTTACAGACTGGTCCTCAGTAGTTTGTGTGACTTTGGATAACCAAAGGAAAATCCTAATTTCCTTACCTGTAAGTAAATGCCTATTCCATTCAGTAACAAAATTGCTTCATCCCACTTGTGGCTGACCATATTGCTCCTTTGAAAGTGACATGCCAAAATAACATCGCCAACAGACTCTATTACCAGCAACAGCTTGTATTATATATCACCTTTACCAGGAACATTATCAAACTAAAGTTTGACACTGAGCCACATCAGGCAACATTTGAAAAAGTGACAAAAGATTTGGACTTGAGGTAGGTCTTCTTAGATGTATTAAAGTCAGAGTGAGAAGTAGAGAAGTTTAAGGATGGGTTTGCAGAGCTTAGAGCCAATGCAGCAGCTGCCAATGATAGAGCAATGCAAATAAAAACTGTACAAAAGACTGACATAATATGGGGACTCTTGGGGACTCTTCCAGGTGTCTATTCGTTCTGTCAGGTGACTATGCAAACTGAATTTAAAAGTAACCCTCATGTATTCGAGTAAAGTGAGTGAGCCCAGTCATGCTCCTTGGTTCCCTGCTCCTGTTGTGATTTTCTGTTAGTACTGTTTCATTACAGGGTGTATACTAGTGCCCGTGCCCTTCAGCAGATTCCATCAACATTGCATTTGTTTTGCACCACACGCTGCTTTGAATGGATATTCAAATATGATGACTCAGGAACCCCCTGCAAATACCTCAACAGACCATTCTTTTCTGCAGATGCAAACATGTGCAATTTATTATGTGGCAATTCAGAGTAAATATATATCACAAGTAAGTTAAAATGTGACACTGTGTTTGAAAAAATTGAAACATCAAGTATACCCTAGAACTCTGTGGGAAGCTAGGGAAGTGATTATTGGGCCCCTTGCTGAGATATTTGTATCATTGATTGTTGCAGGTAAAGGAGTGGAGGTTGGCTAATGTGGTGCCACTATTTAAGAAAGGTGGTAAGGAAATCTCAGGAACTATAGACCGGTGAGCCTGACATCAGTGGTGGACAAGTTGTTGGAGGGAATCCTGAGGGACAGGATTTACATGTATTTGGAAAGGCAAGGAATGATTAGGGCTTTGTGTGTGGGAAATCTTGTCTCACTAATTTGATTGAATTTTTGAAGTATCAAAGAGGATTGATGAGGGCAGAGCAATGGATATGAAATATATAGACTTCAGTAAGACGTTTGACAAGGTTCCTCACGGGAGACTGGTCAGCAAGATTAGACCTCATGGAATAGAGGGAGAACCAGCTATTTTCAGCAAGGTTAGATCTCATGCAATACAGGGAGAACAAGCCATCTGGATACAGAACTGGCTCAAAGGTAGAAGACAGGGTGGTGGTGGAGGGTGGTTTTTCAGATTGGAGGCCTGTGACCATTGGAGTGCCACAAGGATCAGTGCTGGGTCCACTACGTTTCATCATTTATTTAAATGTTTTGGATGTGAGCATAAGAGGTATCGAAAGTAAGTTTGCAGATGACACCAAAATTGGAGGTGTAATGGACAGTGAAGAAGGTTACCTCAGATTACAATGAGATCTTGATCAGATGGACCAATGGACTGAGGAGTAGCAGATGGAGTTTAATTTAGATATATGTAAGGTGCTGCACTTCGGAAATGCAAATCTTAGCAGGATTTACACACTTAAGGTTAAGTTCCTGTGGAGTGTTGCTGAGCAAACAGACCTTGGAGTGCAGGTTCTTTGAAAGTAGAGTCTCGGGTAAATAGGATAGTGAATAAGGTGTTTGGTATGCTGTCCTTTACTGGTTGGAGCACTGAGTATAAGAGTTAGGTCATGTTGCGGCTATATAGGACATTGGTTAGGCCACTTTTGGAATATTGCATACAATTCTGGTCTCCTTCCTATCAGAAGGGTGTTGTGAAACTTGAAAGGGTTCAGAAAAGATTTACAAGAATGTTGTCAAGGTTGGAGGATTTGAGCTACAGGGAAAGGCTGAATAGGCTGGGGCTGTTTTCCCTGGAGTGTTGGAGGCTGAGGGGTGACTTCATAGAAGTTTATAAAATCATGAGGGGTATGGATAGGATAAATAGACAAAGTCTTTTCCCCAGGGTGGGGGACTCCAAAACTAGAGGGCACAGGGGAAAGATATAAAAGGGATTAAAGGACAACATTTTCACACAGAGGGTGGTACGTGTATGGAATGAACTGCCAGAGGAAGTGGTGGAGGTTGATAGAATTACAGCATTTAAAAGTCATCTGGATGGATAGATGAATAGGGAGCACGTAGGGGGATATGAGCCAAGTACTGGCAACTGGGACTAGATTTGGTTTGGATATCTGGTTGGCATGGACGAGTTGGAATGAATGGTCTTTTCCTGCTCTGTACATCTCTATGACTCTATGTTCCTCAAAGTAACTTTCAGGAGGCTACCTCACGGCTGTCCTATATCATCAAGGGTTGCTGGAATTATGAAATGAAGAAGATGCTACTTGAATATTCCTAATGTTGCAACTGTAAAATTGCCAGGATTTGGAAATTAAATAGGCAGTGGATTTTATTTACAATTTCACACACAATATTTAATTTTTTTAAATTCATTCTTGGGATTTGAATGTGACAGCCAAAGTGAAAACCAATTAAACGTGCAGGTGGCTGCACACACATTCTTGACCCAAAGCAGATCTTAAAGAATTCAGAGGCTGCCACCAAAACTGTAATAAAAAGTGTTTACTATTGGTATGACTTCAGTTTAAGAATGAACTTTTTGACCAGTTTATTTGTGGGGGTCAGTTCCTGATTATGTTCTATGATCTTGAAAGAAGTTTGCAGTTTGTCAACCCAACCATACTGAAATTCCCAAGTCATAATTAGCAACTGGGTCCACACTGTACCTATAAAAATGGTCAACTTCCACAGGGAAACATGAAATTCATTCTGAGGAAGGAAGGTAGACAATTTAATTGTCATACAGGTAAGAATACTCCTCTACAATTTCATTGTAATAAAGGCAGAATACTCCTCTACAATTTCATTGCAATTAAAGCAAAATTCTCCACTGTAATGTCATTGTAGGACATAAAGTGGCATTCCTTCTGGTCCTGACCGAAAGCAACTGAGGAAAACCGTTAAACTTGCACTTTTGCACTGACCCTTTTCTAGGGTCTCAACAGACCTTAAAGAGATTATTGAGGCTGACTCCAAAAATGTAAAAGAAGGTCATGATTGTTGAGTAGATTAGTAGCTCAGGTTGATGATAAGTCTGTAAGTTAGCTCGCTGAGCTGGAAGGTTTGTATTTAGACAGTCTGTCACCATACTAGGTAACATCATCAGTGAGAGTCTTTGGTGGAGCGCTGGTGAGACATTTCACCTTTCCATTTATAGGTTTTGGTTTCTTAAGGTGATTGATGTCATTTCTGGTTCTTTTTTCAAGAGAAGGTAGATAGGGTTGAAATATTGTTGTTGTGCCTTCCTGTTCTATTGCTGGTTCTCACAATGACAGCTGCCTTGCAGCGCAAAAACACCAAGTACAAATGGTTCAGCTTTGAAACAGTTATCTCATAGGTAACTGGCGCTGTTCTCCCTGGGAAGAGAGGTATCCAACATTCTGAGGATCTCATGGTGTGATGGATGCTTGATGCTATGTGCTGACACCATGAATCAAACAACCACCTTCCATGTTGTAAAAATCTATGACTCTGTGACTACGAGCTATACTAAGATTGCTCATTTAGCTGGGTGGCAGTTTTGTAGTGTAAAGTGGCACCAACAATACAGGTTCAATTCCTGCACCGGCTGGCATGGGTTTCCGTCGAGTGCTTCTGTTTCCTCTCGCAGTCCAAAAATGGGATGGATTAGTTCTTTTAAATTACCCAAAGTTTCCAGGGATGTGTGGGTTAGGCGCATTAGCCATGGGAAATGCAAAGTTCGAGGGATAGGATAGAGGCATGGGTCTGGGTGGGATGCTCTTTGGAGGGTCAGTGTGGACATGTTGGACCAAATGGCTTGTTTCCACACCTGTAGGGATTCTATGGATTGAGGTCACCATGAAGATCCCACATCTTCGACCTTGCCTAAGGTATGATAACCCTCAGGTTAAACCATCACAATTTCACTCTCTCTCTCTCTCTCTTTCTCTCTCTTTCTCTCTCTCTCGTGGGAGAGCGGACCTATGGGACTATGGCAAACTTACATGCAGTATATCTGATAAAGGTATGCCTGATAGACCAGCTCATGGCATAGCAAAGTGTGCCACAACACAAGTGGATATGTTGCAGTGATGGTTGTTCTGATGGTCCAGACAGCTGAAGTGCATGTTTTACATTCCAGCAACGACACTGGGGGAAAAATAACCTTTCTTTTTGATCTCTTACTTGGGGTGACTCCAGATTAAGGAATATTTCCTGGATCGACAGTTGGTGGGAAGTGATTTCCAAATGATACCAACAGACAAAACAGCAATGTGGCTGTTAGTCTCCCTTCTTCTGTGTGACATGGGCATTGGTTTCCCATTGGATTATTTTTTCCACTTAATTTTTAGTTTCCAACTGTGCGAACAATGATATCTAAATTAGTTGGCTTCCTGTCACAGATGTTTTCAGTCTTAAATGCCACACTTACCTCTGTCTGAAATGACTTGTGAAGCCTTACAATCTCATTTCCCATTTTGACTCTCCATTTGAAGGCACCTCGTGCTGGTAAGGACAGTTTCCTCTATATTTTCTAAGTAAAAATACTCAAACAGAAAGCAAACTTTTCCTCTAGATAGCTAAGTGAAACCTGGGAAAGATGAAGAAAGATTAGATTAGATTAGATTAGATTAGATTAGATTAGATTAGATTAGATTACTTACAGTGTGGAAACAGTACCTTCAGCCCAACAAGTCCACACCGACCCGCCGAAGCGCAACCCACCCAAACCCATTCCCCTACATTTACCCCTTCACCTAACAGTACGGGCAATTTAGCATGGCCAATTCACCTAACCTGCACATTTTTGGATTGTGGGAGGAAACCGGAGCACCCGGAGGAAACCCACGCAGACATGGGGAGAGTGTGCAAACTCCACACAGTCAGTCGCCTAACCCACACATCCCTGGAAACTTTGGGTAATTTAAAATCTTCACTGTTTTTGTATACAGTTCTGATCTTCATACGATAACAGGATATTGGGGCAAAGGAATGAATTCTGCACAGGGTACCGCCAGGATGGTGGGGATGCAACTGGCTGGAAAGATGGAACATACCGGGGCTCTTTTCTGGAGACAAGAAGACTAAAAAGATACCTATTTGATAGCATGAAAGAAATTGCACTTTTGAAGGAATCTAAAAGAATTTTGGAAGATCATCAGCCCATCGAATCTGCATCGATTCTCCAAAGAACATCCCACCTACATTCAGCCCACTACCCTATCCCCATAACCCTGCATTTATCATAGCTAATCCAACTAACCTATAGACACTGGACACTACAGCATGGCTAAACCAGGTAATCTGCACATCTTTGGACTGGAATCAAACACGTGTCCTTGACACTGTGAGGCAGCAGTGATAACTATTGAGCCACTATGCCACCTTCAGAACTACAAATATAATCTCGTGTCACGATCATCAATCATAACTCCATATAACCAATGAACTTTCAATTCCAACGTGAATTTTTAAAAGAGAGGGGCATCTTTTTCATGCAGAGGGTGGTGCGTGTGTAGAATGGGCTGCCAGAGGAAGTGGTAGAGGCTAGTACAGTTGCAACATTTAAAAGACATTTGGATGGGTATATGAATAAGAAGGGTTTAGAGGGATATGGCCAAGTGCTGGCAAATGGGACTATATTAGGTTAGGATGGATGAGTTGGGCCAAAGGGCCTGTGTCCATGCTGTGCATCTCTATGACTCTGTTAAGGAAGGTGTAATGCATAGGTGAGACAGAGAAAGGAGCTATGGAGGAAGGGTAGAAAGAGTTAATTAAAGTGGGATGAGCAGAATGTGATTTAAATACAGCCATAAAGCAGTTGGGCCAATTGTTTTATTTGTAAGACATAGTATATAAGGATCTGTGTAAGTGAATGGGTGGGATAGGATGTATGACTGGATTGATGATATATGGCCTATAGAATGGAAGGCTTGAATTGTGCTTTCATATTTTGTGATTTCTTGTTCTCATTTGTACTGCTAGAGGTCAATCACAAAATAGAATTCCTTCCATTCCAGGATCATAAGGTGAGCCTGCCTAGAATGAAGAGCAGGTCATTATAGAATCATAGGAAAATAGTAAACAAGTGGGAGGATATCATCAATACTTCAGCCAATTTGTAAATTCAGAGAATTAATATCTTTTTCATTGAGAATAATGAACACATTCTCTGCAGAAGCTTGTGACACTGCATCTAAAATTCATGCTTGCAGAGATTTGATGGGGGCATGTTATTCAAATAATGAATTCAGTTTGCTCTTTCTAGTTAAAGGTCTGGTAAAGTTGAAACTACTTTGGTGTGATACTAAACTCAGTGTGAATCTGCCATTAATGTATTGGAAAGAAAGCTTACTGACATTTATTGCTGAACACATTATTCATCTGTAAAGCCAGCATGACAAAATGGGATTTAAATATATTTTTATAGGGTGTACTCCTAATCTCCTTGATGTCTTGCCTTCCAGATCCACTATAAAGTCTGTAGTCTTGCTCATGTGAATGTTATTATATTAAAATTTATAGACAGGTCATTCTGCTATAACGTGCATTATTTTTAGTGCAAATTCACAGTCACGCGATTGATAAATTGGAGATGCTGTTTCCAAAGCACAAACTTTTAAAACGTGTTGGCTGTAACGTGATTACAATTGCCAATTCTTCAACATTGTTGTTTCTAAAGCACGATTTTCCGACAATGCGGGCTTGCAGAAGAACGCTACCATCTCCTTATAGAAGAACTAACTGTAATATTTTAAACAATGCAAACATAAGTCAGACCCCTCCCGTCCCTAAGAGCTCCCTCCCTGAGAGAACTGTGGGGTCCTCCTCAGCTGATGGACTGAAGGCAGCTCACTACCATCTTCTCCAGGGCAACTAGGCATGGGCAATAAATGCAGTTCAGCCTGTGAAGGAATAACAAACATAATCTGAATAGTCTACAGAATTTGATTTGATTTACACACTTGGAAACAATACTAGGGATAGAGTTACTTTGCCAGCCCTTGTTTTTGTCCCAAACAGCTTTGTTCTCAGGTAAATTGCACTTCTGAAAGTTGTACAGAGTATTTCATTTCAATGATCAGGCTTTTCATGGATACCATTCAGTCTCATTTTGGTTGTTTTAGCAGTTTTCGGGATGAACCAGTATGGCTTTAGATCCATCTTGTCACACTGTTAGGTGTGGAAGACCAGTCATCTAACCCGTACCTTCATCTAAATGGAAAACTCAAACAAAAAGTTGTAAGTAATGAAAGGGTATAACTTGAGATCTTGGAGAAAAGATGCATCTCAGGTTGTGCATCAGGTTGTCAGTTTGCTCACTGAGCTGGTGGAAGGCCACGCACACTGACCACATACTCAACTGCAGAAGCAACCATCGAAACACCCACGATCGGACACTATTCAAATGAGCCACAATATACTGCAGCACCTGGGAACCAAGAGAAGCCAAGGAGGAACACTTATAGAATGTATTCAGGAACAACGTCTACCTAATAAGCACAGTCCGCCGAATCCTGCACAACAGACCTAAACAGGACGACACACTATGCCCAGAGACTCTAGTCACTCTGCTGTACATCACAGACATTTCAGCGCTGACCACCAGACTACTGCAGCTCCTGGGCAGCATGGTAGCCCACAGACCTGCTATCACACCAAAATAACTACTGATAAAATTAAAGGACCCCATTCCTACAGACAAGTGTAACATACAAAACACCTTGCAAGGACTACAACAAACATTATGTAGCCAAACAGGCAGGAAATTAGCCACCAGGATACATAAGCACCAACTAGCCACCAAAAGACATGACCAGCTATCACAGGTATCCATATACACAGACGAAGAGGGACACTAGGTCGATTGGGACAACACAGGTCAAACAAAGACACGAGCGGGAATTCCTAGAGGTCTGGCATTCAAACTGGAGCACCATTAACAAACATGTTGATTTGGACTCCATTTCCCAAACTCTGAAACAGAACCAGAAATGATATCACTTGCCACAACAAACCAAGACACATACACAGCAAGAGGGACAGAACGCCAGTGCTTCACCGGAGGCTCACTGATGTTACCGAACACGATGACAAAACGTGTGAGACCAAATCTTCCAGCTCAGCGAGCAAACCGACAATCCATGGGGATAACTTCTTCATTGGTTGTATGATTTGTCTCCATGCTTTCTATTTCTTTTCTGCTTAGTTATGTCAGTTGTGTTAGTATCTTTATTTCCTCATCATTGCTGTTAATATGTTTCTATGTCCTCTCAGATTATCTTCATCTTCCTTCCTTCCTTACTCATCATGTTATCTTTCTAACTCTACCCAACTGCACTATGGGGTATCTTCACCATACTGCCATAATTCAAGGCTGTTCAATTCTAATTACTTAAGAGCAGGTAAAAACAGGAAATAAATGCCCTCCCAACAATTTCCACAAACCAAGAATGAATGACATGTGAGAAACAGCCCTTCACAGTCACCTGTTCCATGAGGTTCCATTTCTGGTCTCGGAGATAAAAAAAAAGAACAGCTCATAGGTAGTAACTAGATTAATCATTGCCATTTCATCTATTTCCTCACAGCATCACACCTTAATGTACTCCATCATTTATGCAGTTCATAGAGTCCTACAGCAGGGAAACAGGCCCTGGCCCAACTCGTCCATGCCAACCAGGTTTCCTAAACTGAATGAGTCCCTTTTGCCTGTGATTTGGCCCATATCCCTCAAAGTCTTTCCTATCCAAGTAAAGGTCCAAATGTCTCTTAAGTGTTGTGACTCCATCACTTTCTCTGGCAGCTTGTTTCATAAACGCACCATCCTCTGTGTGAAAGCATTGCCCCTCAGGCCCCTGTTAAATCTTTCCCCTCTCACTTTAAACCTGTGGCCTCTAATTTTGGACTCCACCCCACCCTGGGGAAAAGACCTTGGCTCTTCGCCTTATCTGTGCCCCTCATGATTTATAAACCTCTACAAGGTCACCCTTCAGACTCCAACACTCCAGGGAAAAGAGTCCCAGCCTGTTTCACCTCACTCTGTAAATTAAATCTTCCAGTCTTGCTAACGTCCTTGTAAATCCTTTTTGTACCCTTTCCAGTTTAATAACATTCTTCCGATAACAGAGTGACCAGAATTGTATGCAGTACTCCAAATGTGGCCTTACCAATGTCTTGTAGAACTGGAACGTGACATCCCAACTCCTGTAGTCAGTGCTCTGACCGATGAAGGCAAGCAATGGAGATTCATCATATTTCCTTCTGAAGTCCCGATTTTTTCGGAAACTTGGACAATATGGAATAGATGAGGGGGTAGATTTTTTGTTATCTGGTGTAGGAGCAATTGGAAAATTGTGTTCCTAAAGGGCAGAGCCCATTACCTGTAAGAGAGTTTGTAATCTCCACAGGGCCTATTTTAATGCCTCATCTCCACCCTTCAGTTCTTCCTTTGTCCATCCATTTGTGTTTCCTTTTTTGTCCTTTCTTCTATCTCACGCCTGCTCTTGTTGTCAATTCTGTGTGTCCATTTACAATTCTTTTAATACTTACTCTGGAAATCTCTACTTTAGTCTCTTCCACCACTCTGAAAGATGGGAGAAGTATTCAAACCAAAGGCAAAGGTCTCACACCTATTTCTGTTTCCTTTTCTCTTTCTGGAGACCTCTTGCGATTTGCTTTATTTCTCCCTTTTTCATGCTTCACTGGAGCCAGACTTTTAATAACAGCAAATACAAACTTATCTCTCAGAGCAATGCAGGAAGGTGTGAGGCCAGATCTAAAGGGTAGTGGGTTTAAGTGAGAGTTGAGGTGGTTGGATTCTGAGGCTTGTGACAGAATGCAGCTGGGAGGGAGTTCAGGCAAGAGAGTTGAGGGGAGAAGGATTGGGGCGGGGGGGGAACCTCCCCAGTATTTACCCCAAAGTAACTTGTGTTGGGATAATATCAGCGTTAGTTGTAGTGGAAGTTTGGATCACTGCACTTGACCAATATGCAAAAATAACTGTGGTTTTTACTCCGTTGTTTCCAGATGCAAATGTGGTCTAACGAGTTCTAACCACAGAATAATGAATCCACCAGCTCATGTGAGCTGAAGGGTGGCATGAAGTCACCACATCCACGCTATCATTTTTATGGTTAAAGTGCACCACAAGCTCCATTCAACTTCCAACACCGTTACAAAATAGCAGTGAAGACCCTACATAAATCATTTAAGTCCTTTAATAGAGTTTAGCACATGACAAGGCCGAGAGATATGATGAATATCTCTGTAACTGAATTATGTTGGGGTTTATCAAGTGGAGATATTGTTTGTATCTCAGGAAATGCCGAGTCATTTCGAGTTGTAGCACTTTGAAACTTATTTTCAACTAAAGTAATATATATTTTTTTTGCAATTTTGCAAAACCAGAAATACCTGAAAATTGTTGAACTTATCTCCGTCTGGGGTAAAAAATCGCAGCGTCAAAATCTTTGCGATTTCATATCTATGCTAACCTCAGAAGAGCCTTTTTTTTTACACCCATTGCCCATCTCCACCATTCTAAGAAAGGTAACTATCGGGGCATTTTCAAGAATTCAGCAAAATTGCAATTAAAAACAGGAAGTGCTGGCAGCATCTGTAAGAGAGAAACGGAGTTAATCCAATAACACTCTTCTTCGGCACACAAACAGAAATTGTTGGTGAAACTTAGGAGGTCTGGCAGCATCAAAGCAGAGTTAATGGTTCGAATCTAGTGACCTTTCTTCAGAACTGAACAGAAAGCTGGAAAAATGATGGATATGATACTGTAAAAAAATAGTGGGGAAAAGCAGAACGAAAAGGAAGATTGGGGCAAGTTAGAATCTGAGGGAGAATAGAGATCGTAGGTGTCACAAAACAAAAGCCAACGGCAATGATCCAGAGTAGGTGTTAATGACAGGTGTTAATATTAGCTGTTAATAGGAGTAAATTAACATCCACAGATGTTCTAAGACATCTGTACATAACTAAATGTAAATAATACCTTGGAATTGTTCCAGAAATCTATACCTGCTTAATCGTCACATTGCTGGTTAATAATCAAGGTCTGGACAATCTCTGCCAGCTGCAATACAGCAGTATCACATTCACTCAGAGTACGTATTGCTGAAAATCAAAGTCGAGCTAGTTTCTGCCAGGTCCCAAATGCCCCGGCCCTGTTACCAGCCGGATTAGGTTTCACTGAGTTTCTACATTCATAGGCACTCAGTGCTCAATTGATGGGCCTGCCCTCAAAAAGGGGGTGTTCCCACTGAGAGCAAACTCTCTTGCTTTTGTTGGTAACACCACCACCATTCACCCATGCCTAGGTCTGTCAGCAATCTTTAGCCTTAGGACGATGTGGGACTTGCCACAGACTAGCATTTAATTTAGCAGACCTTCACAAGAGGTGACACAAAGCTCCTGCTGGTGGGTGAAACCAGTCTTATCACTATCAACTGTCAGTTGATGCATTTGGGAAGAAGTAGCAAGGCGAGGGAGTACTCGATTAATGGTAGGACACTAAGAAACTCAAAGGAACACAGGAATCTTGGATGCATCTCCTCAAATCCTTGAAGGCAGGATAGATTAATAGGGTGGTTAAGAAGGCATAGGGTCACTTGTCTTTATCAGTCGAGTTATACATTATAAGAGCAGGGAGATTGTGTTGAATCCATAGAAATTTTGATTCGGGCCAGAGCTGGGATACTGTGTGCAGTTCTGATCCCCATGCTGTACAAGGGTATGATTACACTGGAGGGGTGCAGAGGAGATTTACCTGGATGTTGTCTGGGATAGGGTGCTGTACCTCATTCCTGATGAAGGGCTCCTGCCTGATACATCAATTTTCCTGCTCCTCGGATGCTGCCTAATCTGCTGTGCTTTTCCAGCACCACTCTAATCTATAAAGAGAGGCTGGATAAGCTCAGATTGTATTTTTTTGGAGCAGGGAAGGTTGAGAGGCAGACCTGATAGAGGGTATGCAATATTATGATATGTGTGGACAGCTTAGATAGAAACAACTGTTCCCTTTAGTTTGAGGGTTAGTAACACTTTTGAGGTGAAAGCCTGGAGGTTTACAGGGAGTTGATGAAATGTATTTCCACTTAGATGGTGGTGGGAGTTTTGGAATGCACTGCTTGAGAGAATAGTTGAGGCAGGGAACCTTACAAACTTTAAAAAATACTTGATGCGTCATAATATTCAAGGCTGTGGGTCTGGTGGTCGAAAATGGGACCAATGAGGATTTAGCTTAGTTTGGCAGTACTACCTCAGTAGGCCAAAGTGCCCCTTCTGTACTGTATAATTCTGTGTTTAATTGCGGAAACAGATCCTTCAGTCCAGCTCATCTGTGCTGACCAGATATCCTAACCTAATCTACTCCCATTTGCCAGCACTTGGCCCATATCCATCTCAATCTTCCTATTCATATACCCAGTCAGGTGCCTTTTAAATGTTGTAATTGTACTAATCATCACCACTTCCTCTGGCAGCTCATTCCATACACGCATCTCCCTTTGCATCATATGACAAGCCCTTCATTTCTGGTGTTATTCTTGTAAACTTCCTCTGTGTCCCCTTCAAGGCTAGCACGTCCTTCCTTAGACAGAGGGACAAAAACTGCTCCCAAAGGTGCTTTATGTTTATGGATAAATCAGAGGGTGGTACGTGTATGGAATGAGCTGCCAGAGGATGTGGTGGAAGCTAGTACAATTGCAACATTTAAGAGGCATTTGGATAGGTATATGAATAGGAAGGGTTTGGAGGGATATGGGCCGGGTACTGGCAGGTGGGACTAGATTGGATTGGAATATCTGGTCGGCATGGACAATTTGGAATGAAGGTTCTGTTTCCGTGCTGTACATCTCTATGACTCTATGTACCAAAAGGGTGTTATTCAGTCTTAGTACGTAACTTTTTTTCCTTCTATTTATTCATAGGATGTGGGCATCACAGGATAGATCAACATTTATTGTTCATCCTTAGTTGCCCAGAGGGCAGTTGAGAGTCAACTACATGGCTGTGGATCCGGAGTCACATGGAGGCCAGACCAGGTAAAGATGGCAAATCATTTTTCCAACAATCGACAATGGATTCATGATCATCATTAGACTCTTTAATTCCAAGTTGCTTTCTATTGAATTCCAATACTACCATTTGCTGTGGCGGGATTATGAACCTGGGTCCCCAGAACATTCTCTGGGTCACATGATTAACATTCTAACAATCATACCACTTGACCATTGCCTCCCCCACACTGTTACAAAGACTAAAGACAATTCCAGATCTGGCCTTCACCTTTGGTCAATCTGTCTTGAACCCAAACCCATGGATATTGTCTCAAAACCACAAAGACAAGGCGCTACCAGGTTCGCTATCAAGAAAAGGCAGCCTTCATTCTCAAAGATCCATCCCACACTGGCAATGCTTTTTCACAACTTTGCTACATCGGGAAGAAGGTTCAGATGCCTGAACACACACCACCTGGTTTTGTAACAGTTTCTACCCTACTGTTGATTAGAATACTGAATGGACTCACAAACTCTTAATCTTCTCCTGTACCAGTGTTTTCATTTTTGCTGCTGTTTACCTATTATTTACTTATCTATGCCACCTAACTCTGTGATCGGCCTGTATTTCTCGCAAGACAAAGATTTTCATTGTGCCTTGGTACATGGGACAAATTCAATTCAATTCAATTCAAATACATGAATGAGATTTTCAGCAGCAGTGGTGATGATGTAGGGTGGAAGAGGCAATTGTTATGCGGGTCATCTTGGTCGTAATCTTGGTAACAAAACCGTCAGGATATGTATTTCACTGTTCAACCTTGGGTCAAACAATTATGCCAAGGTTTCACATGGTGTGGTTCAATCTGAGCAAATAGCTAAGAACGAAGGCAGAAGGCAATCGAGACACTCCTGTCTTTCCACAAGGATACCATAACCATTGTAATTGTAAAATGGCCACAATCTTTGACAAAATGTGTAACTTGTAAAAATCTAAAACCAGGACATCTTATCCTTCAATAGGTAACTGCTTTTGATGCACTGTATGGGTAAACTAAGTTGTTTTAAAATATCTCCCATTGGCTTAACACATGTTCAGATTCACGAGGTTGCAATCTCCTTTAGATTGTAATCTAGCAATATCTGAAGGATTTCTGCATTATGTTGCTCATTTCATATCCTTTGGCTTCCACAATTATTTTAACAGGAATTATTTATTTTGGTAAGCTTACTGAAATATTTTGTCATCTGATCGTGAAAACAAATCATTTTCCAAAGAGGAAGAAGAATTCCCAATTTTTAATGGTCTGCTTGATCAATCCTGAATCAAAAAGACCATAGTATAACAGCATGCGAACAAAATCTTTTCAAAACAAATGCCTAATAAATCAGACATTCTAATCATGAAGGAGTGTAGAGGTTTATAAAATCATCAGGGTAGTACAGTGACTCCGT
Organism: Chiloscyllium punctatum; assembly: GCF_047496795.1. Lineage (NCBI taxonomy): Eukaryota > Metazoa > Chordata > Chondrichthyes > Orectolobiformes > Hemiscylliidae > Chiloscyllium > Chiloscyllium punctatum. The sequence goes on along the minus strand of NC_092741.1, from coordinate 146,785,105 downwards.
GGTTAGCACTGATGCCTCACAGTACCAAGGTCCTGGGTTTGGATCCAACCTTGGCATCTGTGTAGAGTTTGTGCATTCTCTGTATCTGTGTGGGGTTCCTCTGGGTACTCCGGTTTCCTCCCACAGTCCAATGATGTGTAGGTTAGGTGGACTGACCATGCTAAATTGAGGGATGTTTAGGTTAGGTTCATTAGTCAGTGATAAATATTGGATAAGTGGGTAAGTGAATAGATCTAGGTGGGTCTGTTTCTCTTCGACTCTATGAGCAATATTTGTGTCCATTCATAAGTTAGCCCTCTTATTTAACAGCTTCTGCTATTCGAACAAACTCAGCGACATTCATTTCACTTTACTGACTTGTGTTTATCCTTCATTCTCTCTCTATTTAAAATGGCCCTATTCACTAGACAGCTAGAAAAAAACAATTAACAATTTACACATTTCTTGACTCATTATTCCACTCAACTCAGTTTCAGTTGTCTGAAGTAACATGTACAGCAGCAGTCTATTGGGAAGGAAAAGACTGGAATACTATGTGGAGTCATGAATAAATTGGAAAACGTTTCACATTTTCAATAACACATATTCATTTAAGCAACGACCCTATGATAAGGTTTGGAAGAATGTATATATTCAGCAGACTTATAGCTATATATGGTAAAAACAATGACTGCAGATGCTGGAAACCAGATTTTGGATTAGTGATGCTGGAAGAGCACAGCAGTTCAGGCAGCATCCGTGGAACAGTTAAATTGACGTTTCGGGCAAAAGCCCTTCATCAGGAATAAAGGCAGAGAGCCTGAAGCGTGGAGAGATAAGCTAGAGGAGGGTGGGGGTGGGGGTGGGGGCGGGGAGATTCTTGTAGAGAGAGGAGGAAAACTTCTTCAAGGCAGGCATCCTTGCAAGAGGATTCGCAGTAGGATTAAAATCAACTAGGTTATAGCTATATATAGCTATCCTAAAATTAATTTATGAAATGTATCTCAAATGAAGCTATCTATCTCAAATAGGGAAAGAATTACTAAATTAGATCATAGAAGGTGCCAGAAAAGGAGGATTCTAACTTAGATGAGGAAGATGCACTCGAAATATCTACTGGGAGTCTTCTAGAAACTTTTAATCCTTTAAGGAAGTGTGGGAGTGTTGTTGCTTGATTCATCTTTCACCATCTGGGCATTCTGTCTTTCCTGGAAATACATTCTCCTGAACGTCACACCTCACAGCTCACACCTCTCTCAACAGACAGCTCACATTCCCAGCTGAGTTGCTAACACTCACAATGACCTTCACTTCACTGCAGTCTCATGCCTGTGCCTCACAACTACCCCACACAAATTCACTTCTGCAAAAAAGACCAGCCATTCCTGACATGCTGCCTTGCTTTCCTTCTTGCTGTAGAAGAAATCAAACAGATGGAGGTGCGACTTGGTGGGGGGGTTGTTAGCGAGGGAGAACTTGTACCAGGAGGAGGTAGATGCCAGCAATGACCTGCTGGGAGAGGCTGAGCCTGACACATGTGTGCTCATACATGTCATAATCATACAATTGTCCAGCACAGAAGCAGACTCTTTGGCACAACACATCCTTACGACCAGACATGCCAATCTAACCTAGTCCCATTTGCCAGCATTTAGCACATATCCCTCCAAACCCCTCCTATTCATAAAAAGAACATCCAGATTCCTTTTTAAATGTTGTATTTGTACCAGCCTCCAAACCTCCTCTGGCAGCTCATTCCATACACGCACCACCCTCTGTGTGAAAAAGGTTACCCCCCTCAGGTCCTTTTTAAATCTTTCCCCTCTCACTTTAAACCTACGCCCTCTGGTTTTAGACTCCCACACCCTAGCAAAAAGACCTTGGCTCTTCACCCAATCCATGCTCCTCATGATTTTATAAACCTTTTAAAGGTCAATCCTCACTCTCCGACACTCCAGGGAAAAATACCCCAGCCTATTCAGCTACTCCCTATAGCAAACCCTCCAGTCCTGGCAGCATTTTTGTGAATCTTTTCTGCATCCTTTCAAGTTTAACAACATCCTTCCTCCAGAAGGGCAAACACAATTGTACGCAGTATTTCAAAGTGGCTCACAATGCCACGTACAGCCAAAACATGGCATCCCAAAGTTCTGACCAATGATGGCATGTACCAAACAACTCCACTGCCCTGTGGCCAACCCATGTCAACTCCCCCTCCCAGTCCTCCAAGGACACGCAAATCCTAGGCCTCCTCCACCACCAAATCAAAGCGACCCAATAACTTGGTTTCAAAGATATGGCATGGTGACTCAGTGGTTAACACTGCTCCCTCACAGCATTAGGGACCCGGGTTCGATTTCAGCCTCAGGCGACTGTCTGTGTGAAGTTTGCACCTTCTCCCTATGTCTGCCTGGGTTTCCTCTGGGTGCTCTGGTTTCCTCCCACAATCCAAAAAGATGTGCAGTCTAGGTGAATTGGCCATGCTAAATTGCCCGCAGTGTAGGTTATTTGTCTGGGTAAATATAGGATAGGAGAATGGGTCTGGCTGGGTTAATCTACAGGGCGGTCAATATAGACTTGTTTGGCTGAAGGGCCTATTTCCACACTTAAGGGATTCTAATTCTAACTGGAGGAAGAACGCAGCATCTAACGCCTTGGGACCCTCCAACCACATGACATCAGCATCAACTTACCAGTTTCCAAATCTCCCCTCCCCCCATCTCATCCCAGATCTCACCCTCCAACTTGGCACAGCCCTCTTGAAGTGTCCTACCTGTCCATCTTCCTTCCCACTTATCCGATCCACCTTCCCCACTAACCTATCGCAATTATCTCCCACCTACCTTCCTCCCACCCCCACAACGTCGACCCTCCTGCTCCTTGGATGCTGCCTGACCTGCTATGCTTTTCCAGTGCAAAACGTTTTGACTCTGACCAATGAAGGCAAGCATGATAAACATCTCAGGATATCTGTGTCTGTAGATGATGTAAAAGACCCTCAGAAAGGTCACTAGATGCAAAACATTAACTCTATTTCTCTATCCAGATGGTGCCAGACCTGTTGAATTTCTTCAGCACTTTCTGTTTTTTGTCTGTATAGATTGTGTTGACGGTCTCACCTCTGTTCACTGTTATCTCAGTGGCCATCCCCTCTGTCCAGTTCAGAGTGATGTGGAGAAAGAGGTTGGTGCTGCTCCAGCTGCAACTGGAGGGTGTGGACAGTGAAAGGTTCCCTGCCCTTGCACCTCAGCACAGCAGGATGGGATAGCCACATCAGCCATCCCTGTGCCATTCTGAAAGGTTGGCAAGGAAGTGTCTGATGTTGAATGAAGTGCTGGTGAGGTGAAATGCCTCCAGGCAGATGGCATTCACCAGACATGCAGTATTAGCACTGTCTGACAGGATGCCTGCTTTGCAAGACAACTGCTCAGACTGACCCTCACTACAATTCTTTGGTATATCTGGTCAAAGTCAGTTTCAGTTTCACTAAGGAACCCCCCCCCCCCCCCATCCCTTGCTGAGCTCTTGCCTTCTCTTTGTGGATTTTTGGCACAGTTTGTCATTGCTTTGCTGTTGGGAAAGACGAATTCCACTGAGAAAATACCTCCTTCATTAAGTTAATTCCCTTTCTGAACGAGTTGTAGGAAGCAAATTCCCTACAAACGAGCTGGAAGGCAAGACGAAAAGTGATGGGAGCACATCGAGGTACTGGTCAAATCACTTTATATCCATTTTCTCAGGTTCTAAAGCTTCAAATTTGCATTCAGCAGCTTGTGAAAATTCCTTCCATTGTCTCAGTACAGTCCAGTATTAAGTGGGATGAAGAAAGCGCAATACCAATGTGATGACATCCATTTTATGCAACTCATTGAGAAAACATTCCCTGGAGATTCATGTTCTCTGGCTGAACATTTCAGAAGGTGGAGATTGCAGCCAAACACTGCCAAGCCTGTTGTTTCATCATCCCACCTGAATAGCCCAAACTCCAGGGTCTAATTTGTGGCTGAGCGCACACCCATAACCCAATGCCAAAATACCTTGACATGGGCGTGTTGCTGAAAATAGAGACCTTGGAGTGGAAGATCATGGTTTCTTGAAAGCGGAGTCACAGGCAGACAGGGTAGTGAAGAAAATGTTTAGTATGCTTGTCTTAATTGGTCAATTCATTGAGTATGGGAATTAGGAGGCAATGTTATGGCTGTACAGGACATTGGTTAGGCCACTTTTAGAATATTGCATTCAAATCTGGGCTCCCAACTATAGGAAAGATGTTGTTAAACCTGAAAGGATTCCGAAACAATTTACAAGGATGTTGCCAGGGTCGGAGGATTTGAACTATGGGAAGAGACCGATTAGGCTGGAGCTATTTTCCCTGGAGCGTTGGACGCTTATAAAAGTTTATAAAATCATGAGGAGCACAGATAGGGTGAATAGTCAGCATCTTTTCCCCAGGGTGAGGGAGTCCAAAACTAGAGGGCACAGGTTTAAGGTGAGAGGGGAAAGATTTAAAAGGGACAAAACGGACAACTTTTTCATGCAGAGGGTGGTGCCTGTATGGAATAAACTGCCAGAGGAAGTGATGTAGGCTGGTACAATGACAACATTTAAAAGGCATCTGAATGGATAAATGAATAGGAAGGGTTTCGCGGGATGTGGACCAAGTGCTGGTAAATGGGACTAGATTAATCTACAATATCTAGTCAGCATGGATGAGTTGGACCAAAGGGGCTGTTTCCATGCTGTGCATCTCCATGACCCTATGATTCTACGTAGCCCATATTGGAACACACACCAGTGTCTACAAACTGATGGCAATCCTATCTCTTGATACACCTCCTGATTGACTACAAATATTGTCAACCACAAATAACCACAAATAACTAACTGAGTAGTGATGTTCCAGGTCTTAATCTTGCAGAAAACATAGAAGAAAGGAGCAGGACGTAGCCATTTGTCCTTTCAAGCCTGCTCTGCCATTCAACAAGATCATGGCTGGTTATCAAGTTCCATACCTTAATCCTACCTTCCCCCCCATATGTGTTGATTCCTTTAGCCACAAGAGCTATATCTACCTTCTTGTTGAGAACACATTCATAGAATCATAGAAACCCTACAATGTGGAAACAAGTCATTTGGCCCAACAAGTCCACACCAAGCCTCTGAAGAGCAACCCACCCAGACTCATTCCCCTATCCTATTACTCTACATTTACCCCTGACTAATGCACCTAACCTACACATCCCTGAACATTATAGGCAATTTAGCATGGCCAATTCACCTAACCTACACATCTTTGGATTGTCTTGGCCTCAACCACTTTCTGTGATGGCAAGTACCGAAGTCTCACTGCTTTCTAGGTGAAGAAATTTCTCCTCATCTCAGTTTTGAAAGATTTACCACTTATCCTTAAACTGAGAGTCCTGGGTCTAAACTGCCCCCACCATCAGGAACATCCTTCCTATATCTAGCCTGTTTAGTTCTGCTAGAATTTGGTCAGTTTCCATGAGTTAGCTCCTCATTCTTCAAAGCTCCAGAGAATACAATCCTAACCAACTCAGTCTCTTGTCATACCTCAGTCCTGCCATCAAATGTTTGAAGGCAGATCGGGGCAATGGGACCAGCTACACCACAAGCCCAGCATGAGGAACAGCTCAAGTTGTGAGTGCGGTCATCCATTGTCAGACTATCGCCCATAGAGTGAACGTTTGCCTGAAAGGCCCAATCCTGATGGCACCACAGCCATTCATATTGCAGCAGGTGACGCCATTGAGTGGATTGTTCATCTCAGTTTGCACCATAATTCCTTCCTCAGCCACCCAAATAAAATAAAATACCACCATTCAGAAAAATATTCAGCCTATTGAATCATGCAGAACAGATGGGGGTGATTCAGCCTTTGCAATGGTACCTATTTTTGAAAGAAGTCCCTGCAACTCTACCAGTCTTTACTTTCCACATTTATAGGGAAGAGTTACAAGAGATAGTGTTTCTATGAAAAAAAATCTGATCTCAGAAGGCCAAATGTAATTTTTCACATCAGGTATTCTATTCAAACATTTTGTATTGGCATGCAAAAGTATACACATGGCACTATTTTAATTTAATTGAAATTACTTAATAGTTGCAGCTGACACACTTTCAGTTACATTGCTATCTTACCATTTCTGACTAAAAGCACCATGTAATTTTTTGAGTCCTGATAGATATCATTGTACAAGTTTAAAAAAGACAGTATATATCTCACAATTAACGCATTCAGACAAGAGTATCCATTATACTCACTGAGCAGTTCATAGAATCATAGAATCTCCATAAGCCATTTGATCCATCAAGTCTGAACTGACTTTCTGAACAGCATTCCACCCAGACCCATCCCCCCAACCCACCCAACCTTTCTCTATGACCCTGCATTTCCCATGGCTAATCCACCCAGTCTGCACATCCCTGGACACTATGGGCAATTTGGCATGTCCAATCCACCCTAACCTGCACATCCCTGGACACTATGGGACAATTCAGCATGGCCAAGCCACGCCTTTGGACTGTGGGACATTAACCAGAGCACCCGGAGGAAACCCATGCAGACACGGGGAGAATGTGCAAACTCGACACAGATAGCCACCCGAGGGTGGAATCGAACCTGAATCCCTCACTGCTGTGACGCAGCAGTGCGAGCCATTGACCACAACAGCAAGATGCCAATCAAATATGTGAAAGGAGGCGCTTTTATGAGAATCATGAACTTATGCATTCAGATTTCAAATTAATTTGACAATTATTCGTATAATCATTTGGTAGTACACAACTTAAATATTGCTGAAAAAATACATGTTTAGTTGAAGCTTTCATCCTTGAACTCATTCAAGAGATTTATAAAATTATCAATGTAAAGGGAAAAATGGCATTTATTCTGCGTGAGAGGAGAATTCTGATTTGTTCACAGATGGACACTGTTTCGTAGAAGTTTTGCCATGTAAAGTGCACTGGATAATGAGACCTCACAGTTAACTGTTACGTTTTGTTTAAATTTTACACCAGGCAGGTTGACTCTGATCAAAGCATTGGCCTGACATATGAACCAGTGTAAGGCAGTCACCCGGCTTGTCGAATTGAAATAGATTCAATGTAGGTTTATGTTTGTTCTGCCTACAAAGAACAAGGTTTCTCTGTATTAGTAAATGTAACTTCTAGTACACACAGCTATGTCACACTGTAAAGCAGAAGGAGAAACCTACACTGTTTATCAATTTAATTGTTTCACTACTCAGGACTATCCAGCAAATGTTGTTTGATTGTGGATTATTAGTTAATGTTGGATACCGTATTGTGAATAGCCAAAGTCATACGATGTTTGATGTAATCCATGAGTTTACAGGATATATATTCTTCTAAATACCTGGCACTACACTGGCAATAAAATGCAAATATCACATTATTCTTTCCTGCAATAGGAAAATGTATTTTTGGCTTGTTGGAGGTATTGGTCACCATCACTCACGCTGATCTGAGGCAGACTGGGCATTTTTTCAGTAACAAACATGATGACTTCAGGCTCGTTCATAACTTTGCACAATACACAGTGTGAACTGATCTGATCAGGGCAGTCATAATCCTTCAGGATGTTTTGGACTGGGCCAGACCCCCTCAAAATATTTCAAGAAAGTTTCCCGGACCCTAACCTTGCTAATTTTTTTAAGCAGATGTAAAGGGGATATTACAGGAGAGAGTCAAACCTCTTAGTTTTAAACAAGACAGAATTTATTTACAAGATTACTGAATGAAACTCAAACAACAGAAAACAGAATACCGAATAACTTAGCCTCACCGAAAGCCCAACAGATCATCCCAATTTAATGATGCTGTTCCCATAAACAATCCCCATAAACAAGCCTTGGCACAAAAGAACAAAAATCAAACACAGGTTCTTACAGAAGAGAAGTCAGAGAGAGGGTAGCTCCACACTCCTGCTAAAAACCAAACCAAACCAGAGAAAAACTGAGCTGGGAGATTTGGCCATTCCCCTTCATTGTATAAGTTTTTTTTTTAACTTGAAAGCCTTCTGTCTGAGGCGGTATCCGTTAGCTATTATCAAATTGACCCTAAAACCCTACAACCTCCAGATGTTTTGGACTCTGTGTCGTTTATGACCTCTGGGGAAAAAAAAGCCAAGAACAGCATGACCTTGTTAAAGGAGCAACTTCCTCACCATGATGACGTTGATCAAACTTGCACAATGGACAAATGGCTTCGGCAAATTTCTCAAATGGGAAGCCACAGATCCCTCAGAAGAAACCCGAGAAAGGCCGTCTCCTGAACTGGCCACCAGTTCAGATACTGACACTCCATTGAGCATTTTTGCTGGCTTAGAGGAGGAAATGCTTACTGGTGAACAACGTCACTGTCACTGACCGAGAAGAGATGCTCAACTCACTGGGACTCAGAGGATAAGGAGGACCCATTAGATATGGGTCACTTGGACTTTCAGAAGGTTTTTGATAAGATTGCACATAAGAAATCAGCATGCAAAATCTAACTGAAGTTAGTATGCAGAAATGGTTAGAGAACTCTCTGGCAGAGTGGGAATAAATGAGTCATTTTCCAAAAGGTAGCCTGTGACCAGAGGAGAACCTCAGGGATCAGTGCTTACAGCCCAGCTATACACAATATGTCTTAGATGAAGGAACTAAATGTAATAGCTCCAAGTTTGTAGCTGATATGAAGCTGAGTATGGTGAGCTGTGAGGAGGATGTAGAGATGCTTCAGTGTGAGTGAGCACATGAATGACAGATAAAGTAAAATATGGATACATGTGAGAATATCCACTTTGGTAGCAAAAACAGGAAGGCAGCTTATTGTCTGAATAGTGGCATCTATCAGCTCATCAGTCTCAACGCAACATGCTCCACAGCCAGTACTGAAGACATACCTTGTTCAGGAACCCTCTCAGACTCTGGGAAAAGTTGTGCTTCAAAACAGAGCTAATATATACATGTGAACATGAAATTTTAACAGGGTTGGAGCAGCTTTTAGCAGTACTAAACTTCCTTTGTGACTACAAGCCTTTCTTGGATATAGCGGCCTCAATGCCACAGGCTGCCTCTGACCCCTGCTGCATGCTAATATTGCTGGCATTTCAAATGCTAATAAGGATACAAAAACACTTCATTTGACAGAATACATTAAGGGCATGCATTTATATGATTTGCTATTAATAATTAAAGAAATTTATAAAACTGTGGTTCGATTTTGAAGAGAACCAGCAAGAAAGCACCTTGTGGAATAATTCATGCCAATTGCAAAAACCATAGAACCCGAGGGCATTGAAGAAAACCATTCAGTCCATTGTGTCTGTATTGTCCAAAGATGTACTATTCAGCCTAATCCATCTATCCATCTCTTTTACACAACTTTGTAAGTCATGTCATTTCAGGAGCATATCTTAAATGTGATGAGGGTTTCAGTCTCGACTCCTTTCTCTGGCTGTGATTTCCGTACTTCAAGTGAAAAGAAAACTTGCCCCTGACTGTTCAATTTAAATCTATGCTCCAATTTCTACAAAAGCTAACATATTTTTTGAGAAGATTACTTTTCTAATGTTCATCAAATTATGATGTAACAAAAGTGAAACTCAATAGGTAATTGTGTATGGAAGGTTAAAAATCTTACTTAATGAATGACTAAATATTTAATTCAGTGAAATAATGAATAATGATCATGAATAAGAGCTTATGAAACTTAGATGTTTCATCAGAGAGACCATTTATGGTATCTTTCAGCTCTCATAACATAACTGCTGTCAATTGGAACTCTGCCAGCAGATCCCTGCATCATCGCTGATGAATGGCTAAACTTCTAACAACTCGAGATAAGCTTCAAAGGATACAATCTCTGCCACTATCAGTTAGAGATGTCACAATGAGCTTTTTTGGCAGTACAATGATGTTTTAAAACATGCATAAAGACATATATCAAAGAATAAGATATGGTGAAATTCCGTTAATCCTGCTTTTGCTCCAAGAAATGCAAGCTGTTTTTGTCCAAGTAAAAAGGGCCTGTTACAGTCGTCATAACCAGTTTTCCCAATGATTTGTCACAATTACCATAATTACCATGCTTTATAATGAGCACAACAGTTAACTCAGACTTTGCTGATTCTCATGGGTTTTATGTTACAATACGTTAGTATATAGCAATAAGACATTTTTTAGTATCGGTATCAAGCGCTCTAACATGATACGTTTATTGTAAGTACATCACTATAATATTACCCCTTTTGGTTCTTTATCAGTTACTTAAAATCTGTCAATAAATGGAAGAAAATGCATCATTGCGTCCTGTTTAGGAGAAGAGAATTGTCGTTAAAGACATCTCTGTGTGATGTGTCTAGGAACAATCCCAAAACATATCACTTGCAGTGATTATGGTTGAAGTCTGGCTTCTGGTATCTAGGTAAAGGTGGAGCCACATAGTTTACAGCATAATCCCACAAATGGTACTGAGATGAATCATGAATGATTTGCATTTCTTTTGGGGTGCAGGTTGGGGGAGAACTGTTGGACATCACACAATGAAACAATCATGCTGCTCTTTCAGTATTGCCAGAGCTGCTTTACTATTTACCTGGTGCATTGGAGGTGCCACATTGGGTTTTGGTCTTTGCCTGGTGATACCAGGAATCTCAGTCCTGCTGGGAAAGTGCCGGTTTTTCTGTGGTCACTTCAGTGTCGTACAAATACCTAAAAAAAACACTCGAATTTCCTGCTTGTTACCTTTTTCCCTTGTTGTTGAATTGAACTGTGCCTTATTTTTAGAGCACTTACAGTGTGGAAACAGGCCCTTCAGCCCAACAAGTCCACACCGACCCTCTGAAGAGCAACCCACCCAGACCCCATTCCCCTCTTCACCTAACACTACAGGCAATTTAGCATGACCAATTCACCTGACCTGCACATTTTTGGACTGTGGGAGGAAACCAGAGCACCCGGAGGAAACCCACGCGGACACGGGGAGAATGTGCAAACTCTACACAGACAGGAATTGAACCCGGGTGTCTGGCACTGTGAGGCAGCAGTGCTAACCACTGTGCCACCATGCCACCCCTTGCCATTGTGCCGTCTTTGTGTTGGAGTATGTGTGAAATATGTTTGAAATTTCATCCTTTTCCCTGTAATCACTGATCATGTCACATTGCATCACATGCAGTGGGCATGCGACAGTCTTCCCCACCCACCTCTTGATGTTTCCAAGGGATTGTCACCATCCTTTGGCACTAATGTCTCCATCACTGACTATGTCTTTTAAACAGTCTATAGACCGGGATTGTGTTCTCTTACTGGACATATCCTGGGAGATGGAAAAGTGCAACAGGTCAGGCAGCATCTGAGGAGCAGGAAAATCGACGTTTTGGGCAAAAGCCCTTCATCAGGATTCTTGATGTAGAGCTTTTGTCTGAAACATCGATTCTCCTGCTCCTCAGATGCTGCCTGACCTGCTGTGCTTTTCCACACCAAACTCTTGACTCTAATCTCCAACATCTACAGTCCTCACTTTCACCTATATCCTGGGAGATGCAACACATGGCATTCAACGTTCAACTTTTCCTTATCCAGACTTCTGACATCAATCACCCAAAACGTCAATGATCATAAAGCCTTACCTTCCCATGGTTTCTCAATATGTCTTGGTTCCGACATTTTTAAAATCTGGTCAGTCCATCTTTATTGTATCGAAGAGTCAGGTGAATCACAGAGAGGCATAGAATTATGCAACATGGAAACGGGCCCAGGTTTCCCAAACTAAACTAGTCTTATTTGCCTGCATTTGGCCCATTTCCCTTTAAACATTTCCTATTCATGTACCTGCCCAAATGTCTTTTAAATGTTGTAACTACCTGCATCTACCACTTCATTTGGCTGTTCATTCCACACACGAACCACCCTCTGTGTGAAAAGGTCGCCCCTCAGATCCCTTTTAATTCTTTCTTCTTTCACCTTAAACCTATGCTCTCGAGTAGTCAACTCCCCTACCGTCAGGAAAAGACATTTGCTATTCAACTTATCTGGGCCTCTCTTGATTTTATAAACCTCTATAAGGTCACCCCTCAGCCTCCTACACTCCCAGGGAAAATAAAACTCCCAATCTATCCAGCTTCTCCCAATAACTTAAACCCTCCAGTTCACATTTCACAAAAAAGAGATTTGATGCTGTCCTTACTTTCAAATTGTAATGAGAATGTGGACTAGCAAAGAGGAGAAGGTACCAGTAATTTCCAACGGTTTCCTATACAAGGGCTCCTACAATAACCATACTGAATTTGATGGCTATAGTTTAATTATCAAGGAACAAATAACCTTTGGATCCAATACGTTGTCTTTTCAAAAAAAATGCATGCTAAATAAATTCTCTTTGCTTTTATTACCTTTAATAAAACATTGTGATTTTGTTGTTATATGCTTTTGGATTAAATGTCAAATCAGTACCTCTGACCATTCCTCAGTACTGTGCTAGGGTGACAAATTTGATGATGTATTCATGTCTGGATTGTCGGAGAATGCATAAAGAGGAGGTGGGATTAAAAACTTGAGGAGATGTAAAGTAAAAAGTTAAATATACCAATACCCTAAAAATGTGTGTAAGGAGTTATGTCATGAAGGTATCAGATCATATGGGCCTGAGTATTGGCAGAACCAATGAGACTTTGACCTAACGAGTTTATGTATATGCTTTATGGACAATCAATGTTCATAGCTTTTACCAGTCTTATGTTCAACCTTCGTAAGTCTCAACTACCAATATTTAACAAAATTCTTAAGTGGTGGCTGGTCATGACCAGGAACATAGAAAAACAGGGTAAAAGACAAAGAAAAGACTGAAGACAAACCCAACAGCAGAGATCACTAGCAAAATATCTTGAGCACTACAGGGAGGGGAGCTGTTTGGACAGTACAGCAACAATCACAGACATCACAGCAAGAGACACGGACTTCAATTCAGGTGAACAATGAACTCCAGCCAACCTCACCCAAGGACTTTGCAGAGCTCCAAGCAGATCAGGCAACAGCAGTGTGAGCATTAGCCAAACCAACCCCTTTACCTTAGGGAATGCAGAAATGACAATGTGCTGAGGCAGTCTCATAGGAAGTGTGTTGAAGAGGCACTGCCACTTTACAACGTACCTGGGATGGCCCGGTTAAGATGTTGCTCCGACTCAAATTGCCAAAAGCCACAGCCATAGTAATAACGGTCATTTTAAAATAGTAGAGCACCAAAAGATACCTGTATTTAGAAAGCTTAAAACAGAAGACTTAAAGAAAATGGGTGTAAGTTTGCTCACTGAGCTGGAAGGTTCAGCGAACAAACTTACATCTGGAACCTCAACCTGAGCTACAAATCTTCTCAAAACTCGTTAACTTTAAAGAAAACCTTGCCCAGGAAATTGCTTTTCTTGATGAAGTCACAAAGAATAAAATCACTATCAGTCTGCTAACATTGAAGTCAATGGATATTAAACTGAAGTTTAATTAGGCACAGGAACTGGAGTCACTCTTCCAACTGATGGACTTATATGGTTCAGAATATTAGCTGCACCAGTCAAACTTCAAAATTTAATGCTAAGCATGAAAGCTTGTGTAGGTCTTAAGTTCATTTTTAAAGTGCAAGAAATTGCAGACCACATCACACTCGAGCAGATACCACAATGATCTATATGTTTTCAACAAGGCAGGTTCCACACCCACTTCGAAAATAGGTAAAAGAGTGATTGAGATGCTGCATCAACACAGAGCTAATTGTCTACTCCAAGAACTGACATTGTGATGCTCTGCTGTGGTACCACTTCCCAAATTGAACTGATCTATTTGAATTGCATTGATTTAAGGCTATGAAGTTATGTTTTGGTTAGACAAGACATTGGTGAGATACCATCTGGAGAATTGCACACAGTATTTTCTCATGTGAGGAAGGAAGTAAATGCATAAGAAGCAGTTCAAAAAGCATTGATAGACTAATACTTGAAATGGATTGATTGTGAGGACAAGGTTGGCTTATGTCCACATTCCTAATGAAGGGCTTTTGCCCGAAACGTCTATTTTCTTCCTCCTCGGATGCTGCCTGACCTGCTTTGCTTTTCTAGCACCACTCTGATCTAGACTCTGATTTCCAGCATCTGCAGTCCTCACTTTTGCCTGGGTTATGTCCACAGTCTATAAGAGTAAGAGGTAAATTGATTGTAATGTGTAAAGATCCTAAGGGGTTTTGACAGGCTATGTGTGGAAAGAATGACTCCTCCTTGTGGGAAAATCTAAGTCCGCAAGCCTCTGTTCCATTTAAAAGTTCACTCATTTAATACAAATTCCGCAAATGTATTTTCTCTCAAAAGGTTGTGAATCTTTGGATCTTTCTTCTTCAAAGGTCATTGGATATTTTTGGAGCAAAGGTGGATAGACACAAGAGAAGAAAGGGGACAACAGGTTATCAATGTAGGCAGGATGGGGGGCAGAGCTGACAATCAGATCAGCTGTGATCTTATTGAATGATGTATTGTGGGCTGGGCCAGAGACCCTCAAAACATTTCAGGAAGGAAGGCCAGACCCTAACTGTGCTACTTGTTTTAAGCAGGTGTAAAGTGGATATTCCAGGTGAGATGCTGCTGGTCAAAACATTTAGTTTTAAACAAAAATTAATTTATTTACAAAATTACCGAATGAAAAACAAACAAAAGAGAACAGTATAATGGATAACTTATCCTTTCTGAAAATCCAAAAGATCATCCCAACTTAATAATGCTGTTCCAAATACTTGTAACAATCCTCACAAACACCTTTGGCACAAAAGGTAAAATCAAACCCAGGTTCTTACGGCATAAAAGTCAGTGAGAGAGAGGACCAGCCTGGAGCTGTATCTGTGGGCTCAGCAGCCTTTTCAACACTCTTGCTAAAAACCAAACCAAACCAGAGAAAAGCTGAGCTGGGAGAACTGACCACTCCCCTTTCATTGTATAAATGTTTGTTTTTAAACTTGAAAGCCTTCTGCCTAAGGCAGTGTCTGTTAGCTATTATCAATTTGACGCTAATACCCTTCACCTCCAGATTTTTCAGAGTTTGTGTTGTTTACGACCCCTCTGTAAAAAAAGAGCCAAGGACAGTATAACCTTGTTGAAGGAGCAGATTGATCACAGATGGAGTGGTGTCAAGGGGCCAAGAGTCCAACTTCTGCTTTTAACTTGTTGGCTTGAATGTAAACAAGACAGAAAATACAGCCAGCGACATCTGTACTTAAAAGCCTAGCTGAACTTTCAAAGAACAGAACTTCAATCAAGCTGGATAAAGACAGTGGATTCTGGTAACTATTCGAGATAAGTTGTCCAAACGTCTAACCACATCTATAACACCATGATTGTTGCAGCCATCTGCCTGTTAGAATCATGTCCACACCTGACACTTTTCAACAGGCATCAAACATGCTAGAATATATGGAAGGCATCATATGCCATATGGATGATGTTCCCATCCATGGATCCCTTAAAGAACAAAGTGACAAAAAATTAGGAGAGCATCTTGAAAATACTTCAAGATGTGGGGCTTAAACTTCATGTGAATTTTCAACACAAATGATAAACATATTGTCTAGGTAGCTGCCCCGTAGAAGATGTGTCACTTTTCAGTTCACGATAAACTTACAGAACTCCAACCATTCATAGGGTTGGTATACCAAGTGGGAAAGTTCTTACCCCACTGAGACCAGCTACATTAACCTCTAAGGCAGGTGTTGTAATAAGATCAGGCATTTTGCTATTCTGAGCATCAACAGCCATTGTTTCACTGAATCAGGAAAAAAAAAGTGGATACCTTCAGATGTCCGCACACATTAGGATTCTTCACATCCAACTGCTGCAGAAATAGTTGCATCACTTGCATTAGGTGGAAATTGTCTTATTCCATGGGAATGATGGGATAAGAAGAGCTGTCAATTTTGCTTTAATGGGTCTCATTGAAATCAAGCAGCACATGCAATAATAGTGGAAAAAAAGGCTTGCAGTGATTTGGGTATGATGGAAAAGTGGTAGTGTCCCAACCTCTGAGGTCGGAGGCTTGGGTTCAAGTCCCAGCTGCTCTGGAGGTGTGTACTAACATCCCTGAACAGGCCGTTAAGAAAATACTTACAAAATGCCCAGTGTCTACCATCAAAATGTTGAAACTGACAACCAATTGTTTATAGTTTTATTGATTATGAAGAGGCCACCCAGACTCCAGAGATGTTGATTGTGGCTGATGCGGAATGATACTGTTACAGACTATGTGCAACACAAATACCAGACTGCTGCTGACACTCTATCAATGCTTCCCACCAAACGCACAGGGAAAACAAATGATAATTTTGTCCAAAAAGAAATCAAAGTCTTTTTGCCCTCATCAAGTTCAATATTTGTTAACAAAGGAAAGGAAGTTATAAAAATGTTAACACTTGTGAATAAGAATGTGCACAGATTGTCTTGTGCTACCTCAGCGGCTGGATAGAACATTTCCCTAGTAATCCCCGCCCTGTGACATTACTTTGAAAATCACTTTGAAGCATGATTGACCAGGACATGTAAGTGTGAGAGATGGCATTGTTGTAGGTTTCGGTTGTTAAACCTGTGTGTCACCTTTTATTTCTGACAAACCTTGTTCTCATCCACCTGTGTTAGTGGAGCCTTGCATCAATTCTTCACTGTAGTTAACATCCCGCCAATAGAACATCAATGAAATGGTTGCAACATCTTTCAGAATCTGGCAAGTAATTTCTAATTGACATGTACAGTTGGGAGCAGTCTGCAAATCATCATAGATTCCAGGCAATACTGGAATTGTTAAAAATGTTTGTTATAATTTGGTGAAATTGGTTTGCCACAATGCCTGATTTGCCAATCGACTAACTTGCTCAGCCACAATAATGCATTTAAGCCTTTAGCATCCTGAGTTGCTAAAACAGCTTGGAGGAAGTTTTAACTAAAATTTAGTTATGTAAGGTTTACATTGGCCAATTTCTTTCTATCTCGGACTATAGGAACAGGCGTAGGCCATTCAGCTCATCGATCCTGTGCAACATTCAGTGGCAGGCGATTCAGGTACTTTTTCTCAGAACACCACTCTATACCTTTGCATCGCTGGTATTCAGGTAACTATCAATCTCTAACATAGTCAACATCAGCCCTCAGGTGTAGAGAATTCCAAACATTCAGTAAAAGAAAGTCTTCTCACTCAGATCCTAAGTGGCTTCCTCCTTATTTAGAACTATGTTCCCTGGTCCTGAACTTCCCAGATGAGAAGCATTTTAACTGCATCTACTCTATCCATTCCCTGAAATATTTTGTAAGTTTCAACAAGATTCCCTCGCAGTCTTTGAAACAGGCTCAGTTTGCTCAATCTCTCTTGGTAGCTTAATTGGACCATCCCAGGAACAAGTCTGGCAAGTCTTTGTTGCACTCACTCAAGTGGAGTAATTTCCTTCTTAAGGTAGGACCATAAGAGATAGGAACAAAATTGGACCATTCAACTCATTGAGTCTGCTCCACCTGTTCAATTAGATCATGGCTGACCTGACAATCCTCAACTCTACTTTCCTGCCTTTTTTCCATAACCCTCGATTCCCTCACTAATTTGAGGCCCCAAAGAGGGACCAAGCGTGCAATCTAATCAAGATTCAATACAATTGAAGCAAAACTTCACCACTGCTGTACTCAAATCCTCTTGTGATAAATGCTAACATGCATTAGCCTTCCTAATTGCCTGCT
The DNA here is from genome assembly GCF_047496795.1 of Chiloscyllium punctatum. Lineage (NCBI taxonomy): Eukaryota > Metazoa > Chordata > Chondrichthyes > Orectolobiformes > Hemiscylliidae > Chiloscyllium > Chiloscyllium punctatum. The sequence goes on along the minus strand of NC_092741.1, from coordinate 146,767,356 downwards.
AGCATATCAGAGATGGATCATTTATGTTGGCTGGGTAGCTGGTTTCTGATGCAGTCATGCCTTTGTGTGAGTTCAATTCCTGTATCAACTGAGATTACCAAGATATTCCCAACTTCTTAACCTCTCCCCTTGCCTGAGGTATAGTGATGACCCTCAGAGAGTAGCCTTATTGTCTACTAGGACAATGGCAAGCCTTGATCTTGACACCTGCATGTTACCTTCGGTGATTTATGTACAAGGCCACCCAAACCCTTTGGACATCTACACCTGGGTACTTCAGTTTCCTCTCACAGTCCAAAGGTGTGCAGTTTAGGTGGATTGGTCGTGCTAAGTTGTCGATAGCACCCAGGAATGTGTAAGCTAGGTTTATTAGTCATGGTAAATGTGGGGTTACAGGGATATGGTAGGGGACTGGGTCTGAGTACGATGCTCTTTGGAGAGTCAGTGCAGGCACGATGGGTCAAATGGCCTTCTTCAACACTGCAGGGATTCTATGATTCTATTTTATTTCTTCCATTGAGGAAATACTTTGCACTTTCGATCTTCCAACAAAAGTGGATTATTTCACATTTTCCCACATTATATTCCATCAGGCATGTTTCTCACCAAGTCTGTCCAAAATCCTCTTCAATCCATTTTGCACACATGTCCACTTAGCTTTGTGCTATTACATTTAGTCCCCACCTCCAGCTGATTTATACTGTGAGGAGTGGGGCCCAGTACTTATCCTTATAGTACTCCACTAGGTACAGCCTGTCAGTTCAAGAATGACCCATTTATTCCTAATTTCTGCTTAATCTAAAATAATTACATTAATTCCTATCACATGCACTTTAATTTTGCTAGTCAACTCGTGTCAGGGAATTTATCGAAATCCTTCTGAAAATGTGGGTATACCACATTCATCGAATCACTATTATCAAATCTAGTGGTAAATCCTCAAAAATCTTAAATTATGCCCACTCAAATCATTGTTATCCAAGTGTTCATTTATCCTTTGTTCTAACATTTTCCATACTACTGATGACAAGCTAACAGGCCTGTATTTCCCTTGTTCTCTCTTGCCCTCTTCTTAAATACAGTAAAGGGGTAAGATATGCAGCATTTCAGTCTGGAAGCATTAGTCCAGAATTTATAATTGGAAAATGATCACCAACGCATCCAGTTTTTCAATAGCTTTCTCTATTAATATTCTGGGATGTGAGAATATCAGCCCCAAGATTCATCAACCTTCGTTCCCATTATTATTTCCAACATTATCTTCTGACTATTAATGTTTTGCTTCTATTCCTCACTGTCCCTTTATTGGACCTCTAGTTCTAAGAGATTTTTTGAACCTTCCAGGCACAAATTAACGTTTAGCTTCTCTGTAATTTCTGTGTTCCCTATGATCAATTCTCCAGATACTGTGTCTAATGGAGTCACATTTGTCTTTGCTAATTATTTTCTTTCACGTAGCTAGGTAAGTATTTACAGTCCATTTTTATGTTTTTGCTAGTTTGCATTCATATTCATTTTCCCTTTCTTGATCAGCACTTTGGGCTCCTTTTGTTGGCTATTGTAAAATCCTCCCAGTTCTCCGGTTTACCAATTTCCTGCAATTTGGCAGGTCTTTTCATTTAATCCTGAGAATCCTTAGAATCCCGCCAATGTGGTAACAGGCCCTTCCGCCCAACAATTCCACACCGACCCTCCAAACAGTATCCCACCTAAACCCATTGTCTATATTTACCCCTGGCCAATGCACCTAATCTACACATCCCTGAACATTATGGGCAGTTTAGTATGGCCAATTTACCTAACCTATACATCTTATATACAGTAATCCCTAACTTCCTTAGTTAGTCACTGTTGATTGGATTTTTGGATGTTTCGTGACTTGAAGCATGGCACCAAAGCAATTAATGAAGCCCTGCTTCAAGGTTGTAACCAAAATTTTAGCCTAATAAAGCCAGAAGGGTCAGCTCTCTTCGAAATGGTACAACCCAGGCTTCTCAGTTGCAGTCAGAGCAGGTGGAAGAACTGACTTTCTCACTGATATTTCAGTGCTTTGTTCTGCACCATTGTATGACCCCTTCCCAGGTACAAGTCACCTTGTTCTAAGTTATAGCATTATCGATTTCTAGCTCAGATTTACATCATTTCCATAATCTTTTTCATTTGATTCTATTTTTCCTTCCATGTTCCTATCTGTCAACATATTTGGTTTGGTTTGAAATGTTAGATGACCGATCTAGACCTTGACTGCCAAACTAACGATAAAGGGGCATGTGACACAGATTAACTATTTTTCCACTGTTTTCATTTTTTCTTCCCAATGGAATAATGGTGTCTCATTATTCAGGCAACATGTTTTGATTGTGACTGATCCTTGTTTCTGGAGATGCAATATGCTGCACACCGGTTTAACCACAACGCAAACATCAGCTTGCATGCTCTTCTCTGTTTTTCAGTTTTATACGCAGATTATCAGTTTGTGCTCGTTTATAATACAGTCATGAAAGAGTTAACCACAAAGAAAGTATGTACATTTTAGAAATGCAGGAATTTTCTATCATTGTTTAAAAAAAAGGTCATCTTTCTTTAATGCTTTGAATACATCAATTCTACAGTTTTAATAAGGTGGAAAATTGCAGTGAGGGAATAATGCATTCTATATTTAGTTCACCTTTGCATCTTTAGTTTATGACAGATTTTGACATACTTTGGCCACAATGGTGGAATTTTCCACAGGCACTGAAATGGAGTTAAGGTTGTTTGCCTGGGTAAACCTGAAAGGGTTCAGAAAAGATTTACAAGAATGTTGCTCGGGTTGGAGGGTTTGAGCTATAGGGAGAGCCTGGTTGACTGTGTCTATTTTCCCTGGAGGTTTGCAGGCTGAGGGTGACCATGTAGATGTTTATAAAGTCATGAGGGTTTATAAAGTCATAGGGTGAATAGCCATGGTCTTTCCCCCAGGATAGGGGTGTTCACAGCTAGGGGACATAGATTTAAGGTGAGAGGGGAAAGATTTAAAAGGGACCCACCGGAGCAGCATTTTTGCACAGAGGGTGCTGTGTGTATGGAATGTGTTGCCAGAGGAAGTGATGGAAGCTGGTACAATTATAGCATTTAAAAGGTATCTGGGTGGGTATATGAATAAGAAAGGTTTTTAAAGTTTTTGGGAAGATTTGTTTAGAGGGATATGTTCAGAGAAGGTTAAGAGGGACATGATCCAAATGCTGGCAAATGGGACGTGGTCAATTTAGGATATCTGGCTCGCATGTGTGAATTGGATCAAAGGTCTGTGTTTGTGCTATACAGCTCTATGACTCTATGACTCTGCAAGAGACAAAGCTCCATATTACTTCCCACATACAATGCTCATTTCAGATTTTAATCTATGTGCAGGAATATGAGCACAAATGCATTTATCCCCATGGCATCTACAGACTTCTTATCAAAAGTGCCAAAGTTTTCATATGCAAAACTTTGATCAATTAATGTTAGTTTTCTTTTCAATTCATCCGTAGCTAGCAACAAATCATTTTAATTGGCTGAGATGGTACGAACAATAAATCTTGAAATTCATCTTTTGAATGTAATCAATAAATACTGTGAAATACAGTACAAATATATTTTCTTTTACTGATGACATAAAGAGTTCAATTTAGAAAGATATTGGCATATGACACCATGACATTTTCATATTTAACTTTGACAAGGTTGTATAATGCATAATTACCATCATTAGATTCACAAAACTGAAAATCACTACAGTCTTGTCTGTTATATTTTATGCTTTGGAAATAGACAAGGTTTTACATCAGTTTCTACGTGTGTACAAGCTTTATGAACAGTGCTTTAAAACATGTGCTCCCGTGTTTACAGTAGCTTGCTTCAGTTCAGTTCTCTCTTACTATGTGGTTACATGTAGATTTAAGTATTCATATACAGTGAGCAGTGAACCATCAATAGATACATATAGGTGACATTGAGCATTTAAGCACAACGTTTCTTTCCCACAAGTAAAATCTTATTATTGACTTTATTTTAAATCAAATCATCCTAAACAATAAACATATATACATTGGGTTAATTCTTAGAATTCAACTTAACCATGTTCTCCAAGTGCAGAAATAGTCTTTGAGATATGAATGTCTCTGATAACAATGCTGACTGAGATCTACAAACTTGAGAATATGGTTCTCTGTGATACTTGACCTTGAAATTGCACTGATGTCTATTCCTTACAAATAATCCGATCATATACAACAATGGCAGATCATGATGTGGCCAATAATGTGGTAGTGGGAGTGCAGAGAGCAAACTTTCGGTCATGAAAAGGAGTTCCAATGTTCAACAGAGTATATTGGGTCATGACTAAATCCATGATTGGCTGTCCCTAGTAGCCATACACACAGATGTCAAAGACCACTATTCAACTGGGACAACACAACGATCATAGGACAAGCTAAACAGAGGACAGCCAGAGAATTTCTAGAATCTTGACACTCATTCACAGAATCCATCAACAAACACATAGACCTAGACCCCGTATACCGGCCATGGCAATGAACAACTGGAACTGGCAACCAGAAGCAGCAGAAATGGAATCAAATAAATTCCAGAAGACACAGTACAGCAGCGCTTCACAGGAGGCTCCAAAACACTGAAGATGTCACCGAGACAGGGGACAAAATGTCTGCAAATCAACTTCCCAGAATGCTGATGACTGAATTCTGCACTTTTCTATCTATGGACAACAACATTGTCAAGATCATTGAGCATCTCCTCAACATCTGACGAGTCTGATTTATGTGATCTTCTGGAATGTACCAAATTCAAAACAAAGTCCACAAACCATTCTGCATCCCCAAACCATACCTCAGTGAATAACAAAAGCTGTAAGATTGAGTCTTTGTTTAATGAGTGATACCTGAAAATGGCTCCAACTCAAGCTCAAACTATCTAGCTGCCTTTCCCCTAGCCCCACCCCTCTTGGGCACCCCTCCCCCCCCCCCTCAATTCCTGATGAAGAGCTTATGCTCAAAACATCAATTCTCCTCCTACTCAGATGCTGCCTGACCAGCTGTGCTTTTCCAGTGCCACACGTTTTCACTCTGATCTCCAGCATCTGCAGTCCTCACTTTCTCCATCTCAAGTCAAGCTTTGTCAAGACTGAAATGATGCTCAGAGTTCCTGGATTAGAAGAAGTGGAATGGTAGCCTTCTTGACCATTTTAATGTTGATGCACAACCTTTTTGCTTTGCACAGTCACTGTTTCGATATCCATGCCATTTAATGAATTTGTCCAATGAAACCATTTGCTTGAAGCAGCTTCCATGAAACTTTGGTAATAATTGAATACAGCAATTGTCTCACGTTTTGTGAAACAAAATTTGGACAGAATTGATGTGTGGCTCGATGAGAATGACAGGACCCCTAAATCTGTGCAAATTCAATAAATTGGGAACGGATAATGAAACAAATGCAAAGAATGCTGGAGAAATGCAGCAGCTTCCATGGAGAGTGAAACAGAGTTAATATTTTGGAACTATTATAAGTCTTCTTCAGAACTGAAAGATGTTGGAAAATGGTTTTTTTTGACAGAGGCAAAGCAGGAGGAGCTAGTGTAGAGGCCCATTAGTGTCGTGGCCCAATGCAGAAGACATAGTCACTGTTAATGGTGTTGAAATGCAAAGTAAAATGTATTTAAATTAAGACGTGTGATAGAGAAAATGGGACCTGTCCACTATGAGCAACATAAACAATTCAAAGCTGTGGTGGTGGGGTTTAGGGGTTGAGAGAAAATGTAGGAAAAATGCAAACAGACATCATGTTGTGGCCCTCAAAAGTTATGGAATTCAGTTTTGAGAATTCGACGCTATACAGTGTCTGAACAGAAAATGAGTTGTTGTTCCTTGAATAAAACAAAGAACTCTGAAGTTTGAATCTGAAATGAAATCAAAGATGGTTCTGAAGAAGAGCCACTGGACTCGAATCATTATCTCTGCTTTCTCTACACAGATTGCTGAGTTTCTCCTCATGAAGGGCTTATGCCCGAAACGTCGATTCATCTGCTCCTCGGATGCTGCCTGACCTGCTGTGCTTTTCCAGCACCACACTATCGACTGCTTGGTTTCTCCAGCAAACCTGTTTCTTAAGCTTGTGTTGTGCTTCTTTGGAATATTGAAACAAGCCCAGGACAGAAGCGTTAACATAAGGGCAAGTAGTTGTAATGTTAATAGGGAAGTTGCTTACCTCAGGTTTTAACAGCTTCATGTATATTATTGGTAGTACTTGCTAGTTGCATATCAGTTCTGTATACTGCACTGAATGTACTCTAACCCATAAACTATTTTCATTATTCTACATCCTACATTATGGAGTTCAACCTAGATAAATGTGAAGTGACTCATTTTGGAAGGTTGAATTTGAAAACTGAATACATGGTTAAAGACAAGATCCTTGGCAGAGGAGGAACAGTGGGATCTCAGGGTCCACATAGATAGATGCCTCAAGGCTGCCACATAAGTTGATAGGGTTGTTAAGAAGGCATTTGGTGTTTTGGCTTTCATTAACAGGGGGATTAAGTTTAAGAGCCAAGAGGTTTTGTGTCCAGTTCTGGTTATCTTAGTATAGGAAGGATGTAGATGCTTTAGAGAGGGTGCCAGGAGATTTATCAGGATGCTGCCTGGATTGGAGGGCTTGTCTTATGAAGAGAGGTTGAGTAGGTTAGGATTGTTTTCATTGGAAAAAGGAGATTATGGGGGGACCTGATTGAGGTCTACAAAATCATTAGGGTATAGACAGGGTGGATAGAGATAAGCTTTTTCCTAGGGTGAAGGATTCAAAACAAGTGGTCACATTTTCAAGGTGAGAGGTGAGAATTTTAAGGGGGATACACGCAGAAAGTACTTTACACAGAGGGTGATAGGTGCCTGGAACATGTTGCCAGCAGAGGTAGTAGAGACAGGCATGGTAGATTCATTTAAGTTGTGTCTGAATAGATGCATGAGTAGGTGGGGAGCAGAGGCGATACAGATCCTTAGGAATTGGGCGATGGGTTTAGACAGTGGATTTGGATTGGCTCAGGCTTGGAGGGCCTGTTCCTGGGCTGTAAAATTTCTTTGTTCTTTGCTCTTTATGAACCCTTATGACAGCCATTTCTGCCCTGGGGAAAAGTCTCTGGCTATCTACTATATCTATGTCTCTCATTTTCTTGTACATCTCTATCAGGTCACCTCTCTTCCTTCTTCTCTGCAGTGTGAAAAGCCCTAGCTCACTCAACCTCTCTTCAGAAGACAAGACCTCCAATCCAGGCAGCATCCTGGTAAATCTCCTCTGCACCATCTGCACCCTCTCTAAAGCATCTACTTCCCCCTCTCCAAAGAGTCCACATCCTTTTGGTAATGTAGCAACCAGAACTGTACACAGTATTTTAAATGAGGCTGAATCAAAGTCTTGTACAATTTTAACATGTCCTGCAAGCTCTTATACTCAATGCCCCATCTGATGCAGGCAAGCAAACCATAGGCCTTCTTGACCACTCCATCCACTTGTGCAGCCACCATCAGGGTACAATGGACCTGAACTCCCAGATATCTCTGCTCATCAACTTTTCCCAAGGAGTTTGTATTTACAGTATAGTTTTCTCTAGAATTAAATTTCCCAAAATGCATCACCTTGCATTTGCCTGGATTTAATTACATCTGCCACTTCTCCACCCAACTCGCCAGTCTATCTATATTCTCCTGTATTGTTTGACAGTCCCCTGTGCTTTCTGCTACTCCACCAGTCTTTGTGTCATCTGCAAACTTACTGGTCAGACAGTGCCCTCTTTCAAGTCATAATTTTAAGGTGATTGGAGGAAGGTAGAGGGGAGATGTCAGAGGTAAGTTCTTTATGCAGAGAGTGGTGGGTGTGTGGAATGCACTGCCAGCGGTAGTAGGACAGTCAGAGACATTAGGGATATTTAAGTGACGGTGGACAAATACATGGACCTGCACACGTGGAGGTTAGGTTGATTTTAGATTAAGATAAATGCGCGGCACAACATCGTGAGCCGAAGTCTCTGTACTGTGGTGTACTGTTCTATGCTCTGTTCTATATCCATCCACCCCATACTGATGCCATTTCCCAGTCATTGAGTAAGGAATTATAGAGATAGTGGTTTGACCTGTCAGTTTAATTACATTCTTATCTCGTTTCGAAGGTGACAAAAAGCAACATCTTTCTGTAGAGGGTGGTGAGGATGTCTTCATGATTGTCTGAGTAATTGGCCCAGCTGTGAACGGACATTTTACTATTGGATACCAGTGTGGGTCTGTTTCTACTGAGCATCCCTTGATAAGTGTGCATAATGTAAAACAATGAATGAAAGTGCTTGGCTCAAAACCTGGCCTTTTGGATCTTGGTTGCAGACCCCCCCATTGGTGCATCTGGCTGGAAAGCTGGTAAGGTCTGGGCATTTGAATGAGGATTGTGGTTCGTGGTCCAGTTAGCATGGTATTGGCTCTCTTTTGCCGAAATGTTTTCTATCTCCACTGCCTTGAGACATGGCCAAGGGCTATGTAAAATCATAGAATCCCTACAGTGTGGAAACAGGCCTTTCAGCCCAACAAGTCCACATTGACCCTCTGAAGAGTAATCCATCCAGCCAGGAGCCTTGTGCATAAATTCCTGTCTGTTCAGAGTTCCAAAGGAGCAAGACTATTCTGTATTAGTAACTTTGTTGGGCTAAAGTGATGCCAGCATTCTTCTTTGACAGCTATTTCATAGTGCAGACTTTTCTTTCTTTAAGGTGGCATGGTAGCTCAGTGGTTAGCACTGCTGCCTCAGAAGCAGGGATCTGGGTTTGATTCCAACTCTCTATGACTGTGCAGAGTTTGTATCTTCTCCCTGTATCTGTGTGGGTTTCCTCCAGGTGCTCCGGTTTCCTCCCACAATCCAAAGATATGTAGGTTAGGTAGATTGGTTGTGCTAAATTGCCCATAATGTTCCGAGAAGTGCAGTCCAATTCTATAGCAACTAAGCAAGCTGACCAATGGCTCATGGTATGTCTGAATAGCAAACTTAAGTCTCAAGATGTAGTTGAAAACTTTTTTACAGGCCCAGATGCAAGTTAAGCCTCTTTTGCAAAGACACATATCACTGTTCTGTCTTTGTCAATGTCTTGGAGATGAAGTATACAGTCTGTGAGAACTGTCGCACTAAATTCAGAGCAAGACTCTCCCAAGCTCTATGGACAATGCATCAGCCATGGCTATGGTTGGTAAATCTGGGTCATAGTCTGTCAGCCTCCTCAGGCCTGTGAACAATTTTGGAAATTCTAACATGACTTTCATTCAAGGAGACAGTAAATGGAATGGCGAACAAATTGCAGCAGGATCTTGAACTGGCGATTCGGGAGTTCAATATTCTTTGACAACTGAAATCCTTAACCAAGGCGTAAGGCTGTCAGAGTGAAAGAAACACATTTTATTGATGCTGTCCTTTGTTATAATATCTTCAATATAGCAGGTGGTCCTATTGTTGCACAGTGACATTAAGACAATGATACTGCCTGTGCACTGAGTGCGCCCTCTACAGGTGTAGTGACAACAAATGCATGTTCCCCCACCCCCCAAATCAGCTTCCCCCATTCAGCGTGGATTCTGGAAGTTAAATGCTCTATTTACCACTTTTTTAAAAAATAATCTATTTTTCTAATCAACCTGTACTTGGATGTTCTTATACACCTCTATAGCAGGTGGGATTTGAACCTGGGGTAAGGACACTACCATTATACCACAAGAAGGCCTTCATTTTCCACTACTCAAATTTGAATTACATAAGAGCAGGTGACCATTCTCAGTCCATAATTGACAGGTCATCCTGTTGGTTTTACATTTGATATGCGTCAAATTAGCAATGAGATGATTGCTCATCTATGAAGTAATCAGCAGGTTGATTAATGTTATCACTTTCAGTGGGAGTTTCATTGCTGAGATCTTCTTGCCCTTGGGTCACAATCTCACATCCATGAAGCATCTGTTGCCCAAATTGCACATTGACATCGAAAAGGCTTAAGTATATTTGATCCCTACAGCTTTAGGTCATTCATTAAATTTAGGGAATACAGCAGTTAACATTTTAACTGTTATACTTCAGAGTTATACAGTTTGATTAGATTAGATGAGATTCCTTACAGGGTGGAAACAGGCCCTTTAGCCCAACAAGTCCCCACCAACCCTCTGAAGAGTAACTCACTCAGACCCATTTCCCTCTGACTAATGCACCTAACACGATGGGCAATTTAGCATGGCCGATTCACCTGACCTGCACATCTTTGGATTGTGGGAGGAAACCGGAGCACCCAGAGGACCCTCACACAGACATGTGGAGAACAGGAGAGGCTCTGTACAGACAGTCGCCCGAGACTAGAATCAAACTTGGTTCTCACAAGACGAATGATCATTAAGGCACAACTCTGTTGTGTGTAACAGTTACATAGCATCTCACTATTTTTGATGTACTATTAATTGAAAGACACAGCTTTCTGCTGTCACAGATATACAGTTGGTCTTTCACAAATGCTCAGATCCTGCACCTTTCTTCCAATCTAGGTTCAGCAACCTAGATTGCTGTTAGGTTTTTCAACTATTAGAAAGGGTGCAGGTTTCAATTCATTAATATGTAAATCCCAGAACTTCTTTCAAGTCACAGTCCCGAGATAACTTAAAGTTTTATAAAAAAAAGGTTATATCTCAGCTCACATTAACAGGTGTGAGGATAGAGTCAGTATGCATTCCAATCTTGAGTCAGGCTGCTTCTATTTCTCAAGAACCAGCTGGAGCATGTAGTCACCTTGAAGGACACAAGAACTTAGCCCTTGCAGCAGAAGTCACTCTCACCAATGTTCACAGCTTCAATAGGCATTCAAGTATAAATTATTCACACTTTGGGTTCCAGTGTACATTCCATTGAGAGGCTGGTAGACAAAGTAGAATGGCAGTACCAAGGCATCATGCATCTCCACCAGTCCCCTCTCCCAAACACAAGCAAGCCTGATAGTCTGCTGTCCCAAGGAAGATAGATTGGTAGAACAAGAGAAGTAACTCCAGACCAACTAAAAAGCTACAAAGTTGAATGAGAACCAGAATTGCTCATGGGACTTTATATATGCACCCTCACATGAGGTCAGTTAACTCAGTTGGCTGGATGACTGGTTTGTGATGCAGAATTATGTCAACAGCATTAAACCACTACCAACTTTCTCTCTCTAGCAAGCAAGCAACCTTTTGTACGGTAAGATGATGGTGACTTTGCCTTTGATAAGGTGGTGCAGTGGTAGTTCCCTAGCTCTGAGCTAGAAGGCCTGGATTCAAGTCCCACCTTCTCTAGAGGTGTGTCCTAACATCTCTGAACTGGTTAACTCTGACAGATACAGGCTGAGGCACTAATGCACCAGTGAGTGAGAGCGCAACCATCTAAAATAACCAAATGTAAAGCGATAAATTACAGAATGTGTGTTTAAAACAAAAGAGATCTCATTTGAATTGAGCTCTTGTAGCACAGTGTTGGTGTCCCTGTCTTTAAGCTAGGAGGCCTACATTTAAGCCCTACCCCTCCAATGGTGTATAATAACATCTGTGAACAGATTGATTTAGAAACAATGTTAACAGATCACCTCATTATGAATACTTGGCTTAGCTTCAAAAAATTTTAGAAAGTTTTTAGAAAGTGATCACACCTTGGAGAAGTCTGGTGGCACAGTGGCAATGGCTTTATCTCTGAGGCTGGAGACCAGGGTTAATGTCCCATGTATTGCAGAGGTTTCTAATAAAGTGCCTGAACAGTTTGATTAGAAAAAACATTTTGATTTAGCAACTCACTTGTTCATCCCTTTCTGATTTTTTTGTTTCTGTTGTTTTGCCTCTAGGCGGGGTTGCATTTGTAACTTGTAAATTGAGCAATTTGTTAAGTCAGTGGAGCATTTATTTAGTTTTTAAAAAGCTGGCTTCTTCCTCAGTAGGAGATCGGCTTCTTGACAGGAAGTAGGGCCAGGAGGAAACTATGGAAGCTGACCTCAGTTCGAAGCTTTATATTTACAGTAAAACCTTTGTAAATCTGTGAAAGTCTTTTGCTGCCTAATTTAAATTAAATAACAAAGGACAGCATCAATAACATGTGTTTCTTTCACTCTGACAGCCTTACGCCTTGGTTAAGGATTTCAATTTTAAATTAGTCTGTAAGCAGGATAGCGATACATTGTTAAAATCAAGGTCGATTTGATAACATCAGAAACAAATATCACTTCTGTCATTTGGTAATCTATTTTTCACTGAAGTATTTTATAAGTCATGCAAAATTGAATTGAATGATTTATGCCACTGAATTTTACAGTAAAATACAGTGAAAAGCTTCAACAGTTGCCACAGTCTGACAAACTTTTGAATAGTTTAAGAATAGAGTAGAGCGATATAAATGAAAGAGAGTTCAAAATGTTACTGGCATTCTTTTCTTTGGCACTGTTTTATTATCCCCTCCCTTAGTCTGTTTGATTGAAAGTGCTGCTGAAATCTTCTATCTTTGGCAGAGTCTGTGTGTTAGATTGTACCACAACCGCCTGATGAAGGAGCTGCATTCCGAAAGCTAGTGCTTCCAGTTAAACATGATGGACTATAACCTGGTGCTGTGTGATTTTTAACCCTCTTACAGACACTGCCTGAATGGCTGAGAGTTTCCAGAGTTTTGCTGATCTGGCTAAGCATACGGAAGCAGTTTGATGGGGCTATTCTTTATCCACTTGGAGATTACATGTATTCCTGGTGCTTAGTCAACCTAGAAATATAATGGCCTTTACCAGAGCATGAATAATAAGTAGGTTGAAGATGTGAGGCACAGCTGACTGGAAACAGGAATGGATCCATAATACTCTGATCCTCATGAATTCACTCGTACATCAACTTGTAGTTAGTTGTATGTTAATTGTATCAACTCTTAATGGTGTGAGAAAGATAACGTTTCATTTTGACACCATAACATCTTGTCTCACGCTCTACCATGTAACTTATAAATGAATTCACGTGGGTCACATTTCACTAAAGAGTAACTTTGATGTCCATGAGTGGTTATGAATAACAAAGCTTTTGTTTTGTTGCAGGAGAAAGAAGCCGTGAAAGTTTATTCAGGGTGAAAAATGGATTAAATGTAAACCAAGAGATATTTTTAACCTGGCATATAATTTCCCAAGCTATAAACTTTCCTCAAGTCTCCCTTGATACTCATCAATCATTAATGGTTACTGTTGTTGAATGGGGTTATTTTGTAACTACTTGTATCAGAGTAATGGTGCTGTGATAAGTATTGCCTGTTAAACTGAACACAAAACAGAATGCTAGAAATCAGAAATAATGAGAAAAAAAAACGAAAATGCTGGAAATGCTCAGCACATTGAGCAGCATATGTGGAGAGAGAAACAAAGTTAAGACCAGAGAGGTTTTCAACCTCATATATTTGGCAGAATAGAGATGGACAGCACATCAATATGTGTCACATGCTGGTGCACACACAATAACATTGAAAGGGCCAGTGGAGAGCATGGGAGAAATGTGGAAATATGAAGACTGGGTGCCTATTCATTAATAGATGATAACTCAGCAGATTTGATACAAGCAATAGAAGAGTTGAACCTCGCTGATAACACTCTAAACTTTAATTTTATTAAATATTAGAAAAAATCTTACAAATTGGGGCATGGGGCATTTTAACTACTTTCGACTTGAAAAACACAATACCTGCAGGTGAACTGTAAATTACCAGGCAAAATCTGAGCTGACATTTATGTTTAATTGTGACGAAGTGTCAGTTTCTTCAAATTTTGTGGAGGGTTTTTCTCTGCAAGGTCCCACAAATTCTCTCACCACATCTTAACCACACTTGACTCATTGCCCATCTACCCTCATCCCCCTGCTCTGATTCTAGTCCCATTCTATTGCTCTTTGTCCCCAGAACAACTTGTCACTGTCTGGACCCCCCACCCCCAGCCCGGCACTGCTGTGCCATTTTTGAGAGTCCGTTGTACACTCGGAAAAGCAGAGGTATCTCAACTTGCCCAGCTCAGGTACTGACATTTGCCACAAACAAGGGAGAGTTGGTATCTCACTTTCAGAGCGGGGATCTGGAGATTCTGGTGAACGGGATAATGCACAGGTGGGATGTCCTCTATCCCAGGACCAGCACGACACCATTTCAGGCTAGCCTGGCTGAAGGTTCTCAGTCACTTGGAGGAATGCCTAGTGATGTACAAAGATGGTCAATGTCCTTCTCCACTCTGTCAGCGTAGGTACCACCATCTTCTCTGAGATACCTCAACTACTCGGTGGCACAGTGGTTAGCACTGCTGCCTCACAGCGCCAGAGACCCGGGTTCAATTCCCGCCTCAGGTGACTGAATGTGTGGAGTTTGCACATTCTCCCCATGTCTGCGTGGGTTTCCTCCGGGTGCTCCGGTTTCTTCCCACAGTCCAAAAATGTGCAGGTCAGGTAAATTGGCCATGGTAAATTGTCCGTAGTGTTAGGTAAGGGGTAGATGTAGGGGTATGGGTGGGTTGCGCTTCGGCGGGGCGGTGTGGACTTGTTGGGCCGAAGGGCCTGTTTCCACACTGTAAGTAATCTAATCTAATCTAATCTACTCTTGCTCTGCTACTCTACCCAACTCTGACCGGGGCTCGTGTTCTCCCAGTCTCCCTATTGGTTTCAACATCTCTCCTCACTCACTCTTACCTCCCAGTCCCCAACACCACTAACTCTACATGCCCTCTGTGCTGCCTCAACACCCTCTTGGGTCACCCCCACCCTCCACCCCACGGGCTGTTCCAAATTTAGCAGCCATCCACTCGCATTTCCCTCACTTCTCTCATTCCAAGAGAAAAGCAGCTCACACTGTGGAAGAAAGAGTAAAAAAGTAAGGTGGACTGCCCAATACTTGGGTCCTCACCCTTAAGAGGAGAAGACTATGCTGAATACTTTGCGTAGTTGAGTGGCAGTGTCCAAGCCCTTCGGCTGATATCATAGGCTGCCTTTGATTTCCTGTAATGGGATACTAGGAGCAAAGCATATCTCATGTGACTTGCCTTAGACTTGCTGACTACCATGACAGGGCACAATAATGCCACAGTACTGTGATCCTGGTACCTGTGGAGCAAGGTGCAAAGAGGTGAGGCAGGAATTCTGTGAGCATCCAGTTAGACTCAAAGTGTGAGAGCACTAAGAGACTAAATGAACAACCTGGAGGTACAGGCTGGTCCAGACCAGGTGCTGGGTATGTTGGTGAAAAAGTGGACAAATGACAATTGAAATTCAATATGTAGAAGTGGTTCATTTTGGTGGGAAGGAAATGAAAAGACAATCTAAAGTAATGAGTACATTTCTAAAAGGGGTGCAGGAGCAGAAGGGTATCAGTGAATATATTTAAAATTCATTAAAGATGGGAGGACATACTGAGAAATATAATGAAATAAGCATAAAGTATCCTAGGCTTTATTAATAGGGGATAGAAGTGTAATGCAAATACGAGGCAAAATGTACAAGAACAGAGAGTCGAAATTGAACTTTTATGATACACTCATTTAGCCTCAGTTGTAGTACTGTTTCCAGCTCCACCACACTTTTGGAAAGATGTGAAAGCACGGGAGAGAGTGCAAAAAGATTCTTGAGAAAGGGACTAGGAGCTTCAAGTTGTCAAGATAGATTTGAGAGGTTGGAACTATCTTCTTTGCAGAAGAGAATGTTGAAAGGAGATTTGATTGAAGTATTCCAAAACCACCAGTGATCGAGATAAGTTAATCAGAAAGACCTGTTCCTGATCAATAATAAGAGGGTGCAGATTGAAGTAATTGACAACAGAAGCAAAAGTGACTTGAGGATAAATTGCTTTACTTGAAGCAAGTTTTGAAGGTCTGGAATGCGTTGTCTGAGAGTGTGGTTGAGACAGATTAAATTGAGGTATTCAGTGGGAATTAAGCTGTTATCTATTATAAATGAAAATTGTGCAGGGATGAAGTAGGTAAATAATTTTAGCTGGATTGTCCCTTTGGGAGCTGGTGCAGTAACTATGGGCCAAATGAATCTTCCCGTGCCGTAACAGTTCTGTGATTTTCCTGCTGTGTTTTCAGTGGAACAAATTGGTTTGTTCTACATTCTGCCACCAACACTCACTTTTATGCTCCAATGATTTTCTACAAGCAGAAACTGGTAATAGACAATATGCCCACTCATTTATAAGCCAGAGTATAAGAAACATGAAAATAACAGGAATGTGTTATCCAAAGTTTTCTCCACTGTTTGCATATGTGCTGAAAGAGGAAATAAGTGATTATACAGGCACCCGTGACAAAATTGGCCTTTTTAAAAATAATTTTGTTAAGTTATAACAGTATGTCAAAGACTTCTGTTTAATATCATAGAATCATAGAATCTCTACAGTATGGAAGCAGGCCATTTGATCCATAAAGTCCATACTGACCCTCTGACGAGCATTCCACCCAGATACAAGCCCCTTCCCCATTTTTGTAACCCTGCATTTCCCATAGGTAACCCACCTAGCTTGCACATCCCTGGGCACTTAGGTAAAATTTAGCCTGGCCAATCCACCTAACCTGCACATATTTGGACTGTGGTAGGAAACTGGAGCCCTCTGGGCAAACCCACGCCGACACGGGGAGAATGTGCAAACTCCGCACAGTCACCAGAAGCTGGAACCAAACCCGGTCCCTGGCCCTGTGAGGCAGCAGTGCTAACCACTGAACTACTGTGCCATCTTCTGGGAATGTAAATGTGCTGGAGATCTCTACCTTAGCTCTTGAAGGACACTCCAGTGTAGTGTAAAATACATTAGTCACTCTGAATCTGGGCAGTGCGTTGGGTGAAAGAAGTACCTAAGCAATGGGAGTAAGACTCACCACTTTGAAGACACATTCTATTGAAGTAAAGGGAGAACCTTGGGCCTTAAGCTTCCACATTCCTGAGCTCCTGAACTCAGCCACTTCACTGGAGAAAAGCAATCAACAGAAGTTCGACGTTTTCCCACACCAGAAGGGAGACTCAAAGAGAAGGTTATTGCCATCTCTTAGCATTGATTTGTGACCTGCACTTCAGTGTTTACTTGATGTCTGCTTGCAAAGAGAAGGAAAAGAAGAGAACGAAAAATAACTTAGCGGTGCAATTTATTTCAAGCTGCGCAAGTATATATGAAAGACATTTGAGGAATGAATTATATTGTTATAGCATTGTGTTCAAAAGCTGAGAAAGAATATTACGTATAATATATTGCAGGAAACAGTGTATGTAAGATACATTTGAAAATCATTTTTATCGGTTCCTGTACTACCGTTATCACTAAAGATCAGCATCAGCTGCATTACCTATACACTTCATTAACTAACAAAACCAGAATTGTCCTTTTCAATCTAAATTTCATTTAAAGTTGCAAAATCAATAATGATGATTAATTCCTTAATTTAAGTTATTCAGTGACCAGTTAAACAGCAGCACTAATTAACTGCTCTTCCTATCATAGAATCCCTAGTGTGGAAGCAGGCCATTCGGCCCATCAGGTCAACACCAACCCTCCGAACAGCATCCCACTCAGACAGACCTCCCCCCCACTCTACGCCTCTAACCTTTCATTACTATATCCCTGGGCACTATGGGGAAATTTAGCATGACCAACCCGCCTAACCTGCATAGTTTTGGACTGTGGGAGGAAACCAGAGTGTCTGGAGGAAACCCACGCAGACACAGGGAGTATGTGTAAACTCTGTACAGACAACCACCTGAGTGTGGAATCAAACTCAGGTCCCTGGTGCTGTGATGTCACAAAGTTTCTGTTCAGGATACAAGTACACAGAAGACTAAAACTGCAAATTCTGTAAAACTGAGATAAAACCAGGAAATGTTGAAAATATGCAATAGGCTCGCAAGCATCTGAAAATAAATTTTATGTTAAGTGTTTGGGTGTAAAAGCATCATCAACATTGAAATCTGGAAGATCAGTAAACTGTTTTCTGTGACTGAACAAATTATAAGGTGGGATATGGGGACAGGGTTCTTTTTGACCTTGGTCAAACAAGGTGTCTCTTGTTTGCTTATCTTTAGTTCTTGAATCACCTTTCACTAGAAGGAAAATATCATTTGGCAGGCAGCAGACAAGAATAAGTCAGGCTTGAAAATGGCTGCAGTCAAATAATTATGATCACACAGAAAGAAATCCCAGAAATTTTAATTATATGGAATTGTGTTAAATACCCATATGTTCACCCTTAGTAACATTAAATCTTTATATTTTGATTTTCTACCTGATACACTCCTTGTCTAGAGTTGGACACAGCTCACTTAGATCACTGCTCTGACTGCTCAGGGACTCTAGGTTGATATCCTCTGGGTGTTGCAGCCTGTGATGGCCTCATTAAAGGCAACTGTTCTGGGGCAAACCCTGCCATTAAGGCACAAGGCAACATGTGGGCACTCTCTGGAGGGGGAAGTAACAATGAGTGAGAAATGGAAGCCATTTGAGCAGAGTTCCCATTTCCATATAATCCTCTTGTGGCTTCCCCCTCAAGACCCATGTGCACTTCACTTGCAACCATTGGTCTGAAAAGCACTTTGGTGCATAACAGGAGGATGCCGATTCATTGAGTCTAGGTTTTTGACAACTATGTTTGTGCTAGCATCTAGAGGTAAGCTATTGATGACAACCAGCATACACAGCTCAGTTTATCCACTCAAGAGACAGGATGATTTTACAACCTTATGACTTGGAGGTGAACATGAAGTGAAGTCAAGCGAGTATTAATGCTAGCACCCCCTTCAAAGGTTGAAGCAGTTATCAAAAGTGATTTGTCATGATTTAAATTTTTCAGGGATCTGATTTGAACACCTACATCTGAAACATTAACGCAGGTTTCAGAGATTTTTGGAGGATTGTCAGAAACTCAAAAGAAAATGTGTAAATAGATATTCACACAAATTCTCTGGGAGTTATGGAGATCTGCTTTCAGAGAACCCTGTGAAAATTCCAAGTAAATGATTTTTAGGTGAATTTTGTTATTATTATTCAAAGTGGAGGGTGCCTATACTGGCAAAGCAATTCCTGACTGAACACTAGCACCAAACACTCCCTTATTGTAGTATAAAATGAGGTAGATTAGACAGCAATGAATAAAGTATACATAATTATTATTAATTAAAAGTGCTCGTATGGTTATTAGAAGTTTTGCAATAAAATAACATATAGGTTAAATGAACAGGTAAATCCTTTTTATTTGACTATGTACTACATGGACCTTCCATTGTGATAACTATACTTGTAATTTGTGTGAAAAAGTGTTAATTTATTTCTGTTGGTTGTTCAGACGTGTTATGGCTAATTTAATTCTACAACTACATTACTTAAGGAGTTGGCATCTTATAATTACAGAACAAATCTGCTTCTGTTTCTCAAAACTGAAAATCTATGATCATGATCAAAGTTGTGCTGTGATGTGGGAAAATAACCTTTCAGTGCAGTTAATTAAACATTTCAAGAGAATAAGGTATATATCACTGCATCTGTTTCCAGGGAGAAACGGTTCCTGTTAGTGTGGATTCCTTCACGGAATTTGGGGAATGCTGATTTTGGTAAAGCTGACTGATCTTGTTTGGCTTTTTTTTTCATTTAGTTCCCACTGACCAGCTGACACGAGCCATAGCTGTTGGTGGGAAGGCACTTTGGGATTTTGCTTAGCAGCACAAAAGAAAAGTTCTTTCACAATAGCTTTTGGCCAGATCCCACAAGGACATGTTGCTCCATTTAGTCAGACTTCATAGGGTTCCTGTAATAGATGCATTCCTGGATAGCAGGCTGTACAAAATGATATTCTTATCGTTTGAAATTTATACTTTGCAAAGTGGCATAACTCAGCAGCTGTTCTGTACAATCTGAGTAATGTTGAAGCAACAGTGCGTTGTGTGTAACATTATGAGGAAATATATCTTTTACACTGGAAAATTAGCTAGCTTAAAGGTTTATCAGTGCTCAGTGAGTGCACTGAAATAGAGACGTTTGATTGACATGAATATTAATATTTCTTCCCCTCACATCTTCCTCCCACAATAGCATAGAATTGTAGATTATTAAACACAGACTCAGACACTGCCCATTGAGCCAATCAAATCTGTGCCAATGATGTTCTCATGTCAACTCCCTCTCACCCAGTCCTGAGGTGCCTCAATGTTGACCTTTCTCAAGCTATTCGAAACTTTGAACAACCTGATAGAATTGATGGATCCAGCTTCAATAACAATTTGTGAAAAAAACATTGTTCAGACATACCAATCGACAATAAACATTTTATTTCTAACCATCTGTGTAATTCTTTCGTGACAATCTACCATTTGTGTTGTATTACACTGTCTTACTTACCAAGGGTACAGGGATAATGTGGTTAAAAAAACATTAAAGTGCCATGATCGGATTAAATGGTGAAGTAGGCTTGATGGACTGCTGCTTTACCTATGTTCCCAAGACATTCACGATCTTCATTGATTGGTCCTTCACCTGATATGGGAATATTATTGTAGGGACAACCACGCACCAAAACAGTTGGCTGTCTTAAGGAGCATTATACTGAGCAGAAATGTTATCACCTGCAATGCACTTTGTGTAAATCTTTGTTTGCAAAGTATCTGATCATCATCCTCAAGTATCGTATCTGCTATGTCAGAAAATGTCAGCTAGCGATGATTGCGCTTCATGAGCATATGAAACACAACTCTGGTTCTAAGGTCATCTTATCCTTTGTCATTGAATACTGTATGAAAACGATGCTTGCTTTGTGAGCTTCAAGCCATCATCAGCACCTTTACCAAAGTGTATGAGATTATCCCTACACGAAGGAGAAAGTGAGGACGGCAGATGCTGGAGACCAGAGTTGAAAAATGTGGTGCTGGAAAGACACAGCAGGCCAGGCAGCATCCGAGGAGCAGGAGAATCGACGTTTCGGGCATAAGCCCTTCTTCAGGAATGAGGCTGGTGTGCCAAGTGGGCAGAGATAAAAGCTACGGGGGAGGGAATTTGGGGGAGAGGCGCTGGGAATACGATAGGTGGAAGGAGGTGAGGGTGAGAGTAATAGACCAGAGAGGGGGTGGGGGCGGAGAGATTGGGAAGAAGATTGCAGGTCAAGAGGGCGGTGCTGAATCCGGGGATGGGACTGAGATAAGGTGGGGGGAGGGGAAATGAGGAAGCTGGAGAAATCTACATTCATGCCTTGTGGTTGGAGTGTTCCTAGGCGGAAGATGAGGCGCTCTTCCTCCAGGCGTCGTGTGGTCAAGGTCTGGCGATGGAGGAGGCCAAGGACCTGCATGTCTTTGGCGGAGTGGGAGGGGGAGTTAAAGTTGTTCAGCCACAGGGCAGTTGGGTTGGTTGGTGCGGGTGTCCCAGAGGTGTTCCCTGAAATGTTCCACAAGTAGGCGGCCTGTCTCCCCAATGTAGAGGAGACCACATCAGGTGCAATGGATACAGTAAATGATGTGTGTGGAGGTGCAGGTGAATTTGCGACGGATATGGAAGGATCCATTGGGGCCTGGGGGGGAGGTGAAGGGGGAGGTGTGGGCGCAAGTTTTGCACTTCTTGCGGTTGCAGAGGAAGGTGCCGGGAGTGGAGGTTGGGTTGGTGGGGGGTGTGGACCTGACGAGGGAGTCACGGAGGGAGTGGTCTCTCCAGAACGCTGATAAAGGTGGGGAGGGAAATATATCCCTGGTGGTGGGGTCCGTTTGGAGGTGGCGGAAATGACGGTGGATGATACGATGTATACGGAGGTTGGTGGGTGGAAGGTGAGGACCAGTGGGGTTCTGTCCTGGTGGCGATTGGAGGGGAAGGGTTCAAGGGCGGAGGTGCGGGAAGTGGAGGAGATGCGGTGGAGAGCATCGTCGATCACTTTGGAGGGGAAATTACAGTCTTTGAAGAAGGAGGCCATTTGGGTTGTTCGGTAATGGAATTGGTCCTCTTGGGAGCAGATGCGGCAGAGGCGAAGGAATTGGGAATACGGGATGGTATTTTTACAGGGGGCAGAGTGGGAGGAGGTGTAATCTAGGTAGCTGTGGGAGTCGATCAGTTTGTAGTAAGTGTCTGTGTTGAGTTGGTCGCCCGAGATAGAAATGGAGAGGTCTAGGAAGGGGAGGGAGGAGTCTGAGACGGTCCAGGTAAATTTGAGGTCGGGGTGGAAGGTATTAGTAAAGTGGATGAACTGTTCAACCTCCTCGTGGGAGCACAAGGTAGCGCCAATACAATCATCGATGTAGCGGAGGAAAAGGTGGGGGGTGGTGCCAGTGTAGCTGTGGAAGATGGACTGTTCCACATATCCAATGAAGTGACAGGCATAGCTGGGGCCCATGTGGGTGCTCATGGCTACTGCCTGCTTCTTCGTCGGATATGTGGAACAGTCCATCTTCCGCAGCTACACTGGCACCAACCCCCACCTTTTCCTCCGCTACCTCGATGATTGTATTGGCGCTACCTTGTGCTCCAATGAGGAGGTTGAACAGTTCATCCACTTTACTAATACCTTCCACCCCGACCTCAAATTTACCTGGACCATCTCAGACTCCTCCCTCCCCTTCCTAGACCTCTCCATTTCTATCTCGGGCGGCCGACTCAACACAAACATTTACTACAAACCGACCGACTCCCACAGCTACCTAGATTACACCTCCTCCCACCCTCCCCCCTGTAAAAACACCATCCCGTATTCCCAATTCCTTCGCCTCCACCGCATCTGCTCCCAAGAGGACCAATTCCATTACCGAACAACCCAAATGGCCTCCTTCTTCAAAGCCCGCAATTTCCCCCCAGATGTGATTGACGATGCTCTTCACCACATCTCCTCCACTTCCCGCACCTCCGCTCTTGAACCCTTCCCCTCCAATTGCCACCAGGACAGAACCCCACTGGTCCTCACCTTCCACCCCACCAATCTCCGTATACATCGTATCATCCTCCGTCATTTCCGCCACCTCCAGACAGACCCCACCACTAGGGATATATTTCCCTCCCCTCCCCTATCAGCGTTCCGGAGAGACCACTCCCTCCGTGACTCCCTCGTCAGGTCCTCACCCCCCACCAACCCAACCTCCACTTGCGGCACCTTCCCCTGCAACCGCAAGAAGTGCAAAACTTGCGCCCACACCTCCCCCCTCACCTCCCTCCAAGGCCCCAGTGGATCCTTCTATATCCGTTGCAAATTCATCTGCACCTCCACACACATCATTTACTGTATCCATTGCACCTGATGTGGTCTCCTCTACATTGGGGAGACAGGCCGCCAACTTGTGGAACATTTCAGGGAACACCTCTGGGACACCCACACCAACCAATTCAAACCGCCCCGTGACTGAACAACTTTAACTCCCCTTTCCACTCTGCCAAGGACATGCAGGTCCTTGGCCTCCTTCATCGCCAGACCCTGACCACACGACGCCTGGAGGAAGAGCGCCTCATCTTCCGCCGAGGAATCCTCCAACCACATGGGATGAATGTAGATTTCTCCAGCTTCCTCATTTCCCCTCCCCCCACCTTATCTCAGTCCCAACCCCCAGATTCAGCACCGTCCTCTTGACCTGCGATCATCTTCCCGACCTCTCCGCCCCCACCCCCTCTCTGGCCTATCACCCTCACCCTCACTTCCTTCCACCTATGATATTCCCAGTACCCCTCCCCCAAATTGCCTCCCCCCTAGCTTTTATCTCAGCCCACTTGGCACACCAGCCTCATTCCTGAAGAAGGGCTTATGCCCGAAACGTCGATTCTCCTGCTCCTCGGATGCTGCCTATCCCTACACTAAACCAAGGTTCACTTCCAACCTGCCTCTGCTGCATCACAATTCCCCCTCTAGCTTTCAAAATCCACAATGAGGCCTTGGATATCGTGGAACCCTTTCTATGCCTTTGGAGTCTATTGTAAACAAGGGCAGACATCGTCAATGAGGTCCAATCCCACCTTCAGTGGGGTCAGCACAGTCGTCAGTCACCTGGCTAAGAGGGTGTCCCTGAGCTTTGCCATATCATTCACAAGCTCAAGAACAAATGCTCTCTTTGGAATGTCGACCCAGTAAGTGAGATCCAGGAGGGCAGGGGAAACATTTGAAGGAAACCCTCAAACCTTTCTTGAAAAAGTGCAGCATCTCCATTGACACCAAGAAAACCCTGGTCCAAATATGTTTCGGAGCGAGGGGGAAGCATCAGCGAAGGATCAGTAATCCTATTGTTGCCAGCAAGCTGACTGAGATAGAAGCGAGTAACAACCGGCAGTTGAGCACCCCAATCTCCCACCAGTTCAATGATCATCCTGGGATAAAGGCTGCATTGGACTCATCTGTCACCTGAGAACAGATTGTTAGTGTGAAAGCAAGTCACCCTCAACCAAAAAGACATTGCCAGGACAAAGCAGAAGACTGGGGAACAGCTACTTCTGGTGAACAAGTTTCAATTAACATAAGATGTGGACATGGCTTATTACATTTGCTGGATCCAATATATTCAGCAATTTCTTAATCATAGAGTCATGGAGGTATAAAGCACAGAAAAAGACCCTTTAGCCTATTGTCTCTAAGCTGGTCATAAATCACTACCCAACTGTTCCAATCTCATTTACTACCGTTAGCTTTGCATACCTTTGCAATATATCGAAATATTGCTTACATGTTACAAGGGTTTCTGTCTCTAGCACCCTTTCAGGCAGTGACTTCTAGGTTCCACAACCCTTTGGGTGAAAACATGTTTCCCTACACCTCCTCTAAACCTCGTGCCCCTTATTTTAAATTTATGTTCCCTGGTTATTGATCCCTCTTTCGAAGGGAAAATGTCTTCCTGTCTTTCCTACCTAACCCTCCCATAATTTTACCCATTTCAATTACATCCCCTCTAAGTCCCCTCTGTTCTAATGAAAGCAACTGCAGTCTATCCAATCTCTCTTCCTAACTAAAACTCTCCAGCCCAAGCAATATCCTGGTAAATCTCCTTTATATTCTCTCCAGTGCAATTACATCCTTTCTATAATGTAGATTCCAGAACTACACACAATACTCTAGCTGTGGTCTAACCAACATTTTATACAATCCTAGCATCGCCTCCCTGCTCCTGAACTCTGTGTCTCAGTTAATAAAAGTATTCCGCATGTCTTAAAGAATTTTGAGAAGATTAGTAGCTCAGGTTGATGATAAGTCTATAAATTAGCTCGCTGAGCTGTTTTTTGACAGTCTGTCACCATACTGTGTAACATCATCAGTGAGAGTCTCCACTGGTGGTATGTCCCACCTCTCTATTTATAGGTCTTGGTTTCTTAAGGTGGGTGATGCCATTTCTGGTTCTTTTTTTTCAAGAGAAGGCAGATAGGGTCTAAATCACCTTCATCCCCTCCCCCACTCACCCATTGTAAACCCCAAACAACCCACCCTCCCATTCTGGCACTTTCCCCTGCCACCGCAGGAACTGTAAAACCTGCGCCCACATCTCCTCCCTCACCTCTATCCAAGGCCCTAAAGGAGCCTTCCGCATCCATCAAAGTTTTACCTGCACATCCACTAATATCATTTATTGTATCCGTTGCTCCCGATGTGGTCTCCTCTACATTGGGGAGACTGGGCGCCTCCTAGCAGAGCGCTTTAGGGAACATCTCTGGGACACCCGCACCAATCAACCACACCGCCCCGTGGTCCAACATTTCAACTCCCCCTCCCACTCTGCCGAGGACATGGAGGTCCTGGGCCTCCTTCACCACCGCTCCCTCACCAAAAGACGCCTGGAGGAAGAACGCCTCATCTTCCGCCTCGGAACACTTCAACCCCAGGGCATCAATGTGGACTTCAACAGTTTCCTCATTTCCCCTCCCCCCACCTCAACCTAGTTCTAAACTTCCAGCTCAGTAACTGTCCCCATGACTTGTCCGGACTTGTCCTACCTGCCTATCTCCTTTTCCACCTATCCACTCCACCCTCTCCTCCCTGACCTATCACCTTCATCCCCTCCCCCACTCACCCATTGTACTCTATGCTACTTTCTCCCCACCCCCACCCTCCTCTAGCTTATCTCTCCACACTTCAGGCTCACTGCCTTTATTCCTGATGAAGGGCTTTTGCCCGAAACGTCGATTACGAAGCTACTTGGATGCTCCCTGAACTGCTGTGCTCTTCCAGCACCACTAATCCAGAATCTGGTTTCCAGCATCTGCAGTCATTGTTTTTACCTCTAAATCAAACCAGTATCTACAGAAAAGCAACAAACACAGGCTAAGTACCTAACTTCAAAAGCAATCATCCCAACACCCATAAACAGAGCTGCATCAAGACGTTATTTCAACGAGCTACATCACACTGCAGCACCCAAGAACTACAAACAGCAGAAGAAAAAGCTATGTAAATTCCATCCATCTTCATTCATACAATGTTTTCAAGAAAAATGGGTATCCAATACACTCAATCCACTGATTCCTCAGAAACAAACCCAAACAAGCAGACACAACACATCAAGAACTACAGCCACATTACCTTACATCAAAGACTTATTAGAAATGACTTCCAGACTACTCAGGCCCCTTGGCATCATGGTAGCCCATAAACCTACCAACGCACTTAAACAGCAACTAATGAACCTAAAGGATCCATTAGATACCACTAGCAAAATTGATGGCATTTACAGGATACCATGCAAGAACTGTAACAAAACACTACATCAGACAAACTATCAGGAAACCTGCCACCAGGATACATGAACACCAATTGGCCATCAAAAGATACAACCCACTATCACTAGTTTCTAATCATACAGACAAAGAAGGACACCACTTTGACTGGGAAAACACACACATCCTAGGACAGGTGAAACAAAGACACGCACGAGAATTCTTAGCGGCATGGCATTCTAACCAGAACTCCATCAATAAACACTTTGATTTAGATCCTATCTATCTTCCGTTGAAATAAAGAAAAAAGTTAGTGACCTAACTTACATACTTCATTCCATATGCCTTTTTAACCACTTTATCCCTACCTGCCTCCTAAGGGTTTTTAATATGATATTGAGTGAAACAAGTGAGGAAGATTCTTTGGGTCCCTCTGGACAGAACTGGCCTTCAAATTTTATGGAGTTAATAGGTCAATATCAGGTGGCCATTGTGTTTTATTCATAGTTAACTTTTATGTCATGGTTTAGTACAACTGAATAACTTGTTAGGTTCAGAGAGTGGTTAAAAGTCCACTTTTTTAAAATTCTTTCACAGGATGTGGATATCACTAGCCGGGCCAACATTTATTGCCCATTCTTAAGGTAAGGCAATGGTGCTGCGCTTCCACTTTAACCAGTGTAGTCCTTGGTTTAGGTCTGCCCACAGTGCAGATGGGGAGGCAGTTCCTGGAGTTTGACCCTGCAGCAGTGAAAGGATGATGTTATCTTTCCAAGTTGGGACGGTGTGTGAATTGAAGGAGAATTGTAGAGGTGGCATTCTTGTGCATCTGCTGGCCTTCCGGGTGTTAGAGGTCACAGGTTTGGAAGGAACTATCAAGGAGGCTTGGAGAGTCGGTGCATTGCATCTCTATAATGCACGTCTTGTCTGTAACATAAGCACATTCACATTATCACTATCACTTATACCACCACAATTTGTAAATTCTTCAAGTTTTATGGAGTTGTATTTTAAGTCTGATGTCCCCATTCCAAAAGCTCTAAATTTTGTGTATCAACATTGAAAAATCAAAATTGGGATAAAGTTTCATCTGATAGTTAACAAGAGACTGAAAAAAAATCTCTAAAATACCAGTAAGAATAAGAGCCCTACTGAGTATCACGAAGTGCTGAAAAGCAGTAGAATACATTATATTGAATTCTGTTAAAGTGTT
Organism: Chiloscyllium punctatum; assembly: GCF_047496795.1. Taxonomy (NCBI): domain Eukaryota; kingdom Metazoa; phylum Chordata; class Chondrichthyes; order Orectolobiformes; family Hemiscylliidae; genus Chiloscyllium; species Chiloscyllium punctatum. The sequence goes on along the minus strand of NC_092741.1, from coordinate 146,739,467 downwards.
GTATGTGGACTCATAGAGCTGTACAGGACACAATGTGACGGATGTCAGAGACCCATTTTTGAAAGGATGACATGCATCTGTGAGTTATACCAACATTTCTTAAGTAGCTGTAATGACATGTCATGTGAATGGTCCAGAAGTTTGCAGTTTTAAGTCTAATACCAATAATCCTGCCGCAGCTAATCTGCACTGGTTTCTTCTCTCTCAACATGTGCAATGAATAATCCTTGATTTGCCCAGCCTATGTCCATAATGCTATTCTCCGCTTGATCCTTTTTGAGTTTTTTACATTTTAAAGGCATCACAGGGTGTGCAGGAGAAAGTGAGAGTATGGTTTTAAGATGGAGGATCAGATCTGATGTCACTGAATAGCGAAACAGACTTGAGCTGAACAGCTGGCTCCAGCTCTGAGTTGCTAGGTTTCCATGTTTCGAACATTCAGCTCTTTGTGCATCTGCACTTGTTTTGCTCCATCTCGGAAACTCCCTGTCTAAATGTCTCAAGCTCTCTCTCTTCTCCAGCTCTGACAAGCTGTGTAAATTCCATCCATCTGAGCAAGCTTTCACCCTCTCCTATGGAACTCTATCTCCTCGGCTCAGGTATCAGTGTGCCTACTGCTGTTTCTGAACTGCCTCAGGATGTTTTGTCACACTGACTGCTATATGAATGCAGCTTGTCTTTGAGTGAAAGAATGTCAGTAACCATCAGTGATGAAAGAAAAGAAATTAATCTGTACAGTAGCCCTTCATTCATATAAATGTGAAGCACCCAATAAGCTGACCAGATAATGACCCCTGGTGCTACCATCCAGTGGGAAACTGATTCCAATCTGTGTTGCAATGCTACACAAATGAATTGTTCGCCTGTAACATCTCTCATACTATGGATAGGCTACTTTACAATGAAATATGCAATTTTGAGTATTTTTTAAAGTTTGACTAGTATTTGGTAACTGCAGTGAATTTTTCTTTATAAACTGTTCAGCAATAACATGAGAACTTCAAAAGAAAAACAAACTTTATTATACTAAGCAGATTTCAAATTTATGTCTTGTTATTTATTTTATGTTATTTATCTGTGCATATTTTTTAGACTATAATTAATGGTCAGAAATAAGCATGCATAGTTAGGCTCTTTGTATCCTGTAGTGAATGTAAATGGAGACCAGAGCTGGTATCTCCTTACCGGAGACTGACCTCATTAAACACTAACAGACCTAACCAGGGAGCTGCATGCACTCCCATGGAACAACATCATTACTGGAGTAAGTTTAGCTGTCAGTCCATCAGCACACATGACTGGAAAACCTCATCCCTGTTTATAACAGTTTGGTTAAACCAGATTGCTTTTGAGTGAGTGGCAAAGATAACTAGAATCCATCATTAATTACCAGGTTGTTTATTTTAGTTCAAAATTGAAATTATTTTAATAAACACTGCATACACCAATGACAGTCAGTAAGGTGAAGTTAATTCTGTACTGTGTGGTCAGATTCCTTGTGAGTATTTGAAACAAGTCATGATCTGTTAGGCTATTTAACAATGAAATATGCCTGATTCACTACATTGATTAGCATTGTAAGTGTTTTACTGTATCTGAATCATTGACTGCCCTGGAACAGTCTTGTTGATTATTGATGTTGCTCCATTTTAAGAAATTTCATCGTAGTGGAGTAAATTAAGAGCCTTTTGCCAAAGTCAAGGGCAATATGCTGAATCTCAAGTATAATTTGAATGACTCATAGTGTTACTGAATCCAGGATTGGTCTGCAGTACATTACATATTCCTTTCATTTAAAGTAATTACATACCTGAATAACAGATGAAATGTCTAAAGTGTTAGTCTTATGTCTTTTGATTTTCTCTGTGTTAGTTATTCTTACAGATTCACTGATGACAACAGACATATTTGCACCATCAACATTGCATAACATTATATTAATAGTAAGGAGCATTTCAATAAATTGCTTTCAAAACCAAAGCATTTTGATGTGACCTGAAATGGATCATATTACTGCTCATTTGTATCTTTTCATGAAGAGCTGTTCTCACTAAAATTAAGGTTGTCTGTCCTGGAAATTAAAATTGGTGGTGTCAACAGTAGCCTTGATGTGGAAGTGCTGGTGTTGGACTGAGGTGGACTAAGTTAAAAATCACAAAACACCAGGTTACAGTCCAACAGGTTTATTTGAAAGTGCATGCTTTTGGAGTGCTGCTTCTTCTTTTAAGTTATCTCAGGGCTGTAATTTGAAAGAAGTTCTGGGATTTACATATTAATCAATCGAAACCTGCATCCTTACAGCAATCTAGACTTAACAGCAATCTAGGTTTGTTCAATACATTGCATCAGTTGTATGTCGCTTTGATCTTTTACAAAAAATTCTGCGTCTTATGATCCTGGCCTACTAGCTACCTGACAAAGGAGCAGCGCTCCAAAAGCTAGTGCTTCCAAATAAACCTGTTGGACTATAGCCTGGTGTTGTGTAATATTTAACTGGGAATTAAAGTTTTTGGCATTCAAGCCTAACTGTGGGTTTAGCGTCAATGTTAAACAACTCTTTAGCTAAAATAAGTACCACGTAGAGTTCTCTATACTCTGTCCGAAAATGTTTCATGTCTTTGCTTTATGAAATGCCTCTGTTCTTGCCAATGTAAATACTCCCAGATCTTTAACGTGGTTCAAGCCTTTCTGAGTGCATGCATTGCATAATAGGCACTTCTGTTCTCAGTCAATGGAATGAGACCATAAGTTCACAAAAGCTCTTTAGAACATATATAGCAATAAAACTTTCATCCCAGCTACATTTTCAACAAAGTTCTAGAAGTAAATATCTAGCACATTACAAAATCATGTCAGTGAGTTTGAAAATTGGCACAATTTCAGAGAAGCTGTGTTTTTGCCAGATGAAGGTCTTTTTTTGCTTCTGCCATCAGATCAAGGTATATGTTATTCTTTGATGGTCAGTCACATAGATTCAAAGTTAAGTGACAAAAGTACATCGTGAACATAGGTAGGTGCTTTCTATCTATTGAGTTGCTGCATCAGAGTTACACTCCTTTTGATTGTTCTTAGTGATTTTCTCCTCTGATTCAACATTAGGTGGCAAGGCTATATACTGAGATTTGCTTTATTTGATGGAAAATAAAAATGAAAGTGGAGTGAGGAGAATTTAACTAACTAGTTTCTTTCTTTTAGGTTAATAAATAGCCACTTGCAATTTAACATAATGGAATTGAATCAAAAACAGTGCTACTGAAGAGATCATACAATGTTATTGAGGGAAAGCAAAGGAAATGCCTACACTAAGCCCTTGGTTTTAAAGTTCAATGATAAGGTGTGACTAAGTTTCACCTAATTAGTAATTAATCATTCCCTGATTTGCAATAGTGCTTTCGAGGCAATATGCTCTCGTCTTGAACATCCGGATAACATATTGTTACAATTAAAAGGTTTATGGGATTGTTATGTTTCAAAACTGTGTCTTTAATTTAAGTTGGAATGAAGAGGGTCATGTGACCTGTTCTGAAGTTTCTCTGACAGTCAGTCTGGGTGGCTGGATTGGTTAGTGATCAAAAGGAAAGCTTAGTGTGAGCAGTGCCTAAGGTGTTCATGGTTAGAGACAATGACAAAAACAGAAATTGCAGGAAAAGCGCAGCAGGTCTGGCAGCATCGGCGGAGAGAAATCAGAGTTATATTTTCAGGTCCAGTGACCCTTCCTAGAATGATGACAGCAATCTTTGAGTCCACAATGATTAGACTCTGGAAGCCTGAATTTTTGCCATGATGGAGAGGCTCTTGACTTAACCAAAATGATGCTTAAGACCTGTTACAGTGATCTCACATCCAAACCTGATAACCAACATTTATGCGGGGGTAGGGGAACAGGGATGTGAGGAAGGGCTTGGATCTGGTATCTGTGCAGTTCAAGTTACAGGGAGAAGTGGGGTATTCTTCTGAGAGGAAGAAAACCATTTTTGATAGGCACGGAAAATATTGTGCCCTTTGGGATGGGTAATCTGATTTTTTGGGAAAGGTAAAGTGCCTTTCGGCTTCTGGGATTGTTAAATTAAGCAATAGGAGTGCATGCATGTGGATAAATTTATTGGAGCTGTCAATCTCACTGGAACTGTTAAGCTGTCAAGAGAACTGTCAGGCTTTCAAGGCAACTAAATCTCACACTCTTTAACTTTTCGAAAAAACTGCAATGTTGAAAATGCTGGAGGATTACTATCACAGGCTTTTTGCTCAATGGCTGATTTCACAACTTATCATTTTCACAGTGAGATGCCTCTCCATTTACAATTTGTTCATAGTTCTCAATACTCATATGGATTTTGAAGTGGGGCTCTGAATATAAATGCTTGTTTTTATCAGGATTCAGTAGTTGAAGAAAGTTAAATGTAGAACAGGTTTTTTTGTATTGTGTTTTTTTAAAATACTGAATTAATCATTAGACATTTCAAAGAATCATAGAATCTCTACAGTGTAGAAACAGGCCGTTTGGCCCAACAATTCCACACTGACCCTCTGACCCTCTGACTAATGCACCTAACCTTCACATCTCAGAACACTATGGGCAATATTGCATAGGCCAATCCACCCTAACCTGCACATCTTTGGATTGTGGGAGAAAACCGGGGCACCGGGAGGAAACCCACACAAACACGGGGAGAATATGAAAACTCCACACAGACAGTCCATGATATTGAGTCTTCACTAATGCTAATGAAGTGAGAGTTTTGTGTGATGTCAGCTCTTTTCTTCCTTTAAAAATTAGTAACAGCAGAAGGTAAATCTCAAGGCCTCCCTTAAACAAATCTAATTTCCCATTTTTCAGGCAGCTTATGCAATCTTCAGCCCCATTCATGATTCTTCACTTACTATAACAGGTCATATCCAGACCTGGGTGTTGCTATACAAGTGCCAGTCAATGATTATTTTCAACAAGAGAGAATCTAACATTGCCCTTTGACATTCCCATCATCGAAACATTTGAGGAACTTTATTTTATTCAATCACAGCATAATGCCTCTTGCTATCTGCACGTGGTCATGACTGGGTAAGTTGGCATGGAGAATATGTGGGAAAGGAATGGTGGGAAAAGAAAGAAAATAGTTAGTTAAATTCTCCTCACTCCACTTTCATTTTTATTTTCCATCAAATAAAGCAAATCTCAGTATAAGTTGACACCAAGTTGGTATGGGATTACAAAGGTATGTGAGGTTTTGGCGAAAGGCATAACTTGGTATGGATGCTATGAAGCTCTTGGGTTCAAATGTACACATAGGTTTGGATGAAGGGTTTGGTGGGTTCTAAGGGTGCAGTTAAACTTCAAAGAATTGAGAAGGAACTTAAACATTTCTTATACAATAACAGCATGGGTTAGCAGCAATTGCCAATCCAGCACATTTCACAATGGGAAGCATACAAGCTGTCTTAACAGATATGAGAGCAATCATTATTTTAAGAAGCAGATAGGAATATCAGAGATCATTTTCAACCCCGTAATCTAATAAGTAAACTATCAGAGCTGCTTACTGAGTCATTGGAAACCTTCATCCCATTGGAATGAAAATCAGAAACTAATCAAGTGTATTTTATAGCTTGAGGGAGTCCTGAAGGGCTTTATAACCAATGAAGTGCTTTGGAAATCTAAATACTATTACAGTACATCCCACAAAGAGCATTGTGATAGTTACCAGATCATCTGTTTTAGAGACATGGATAAAGGGATAACTATTAGTCAGCACCCTGGGGAAAACTTTTCTGTTCTTTTTTGAAATAGTACCATGGTATGTTTTACATTCACCAGAAAGCCTTGGTTTAATGTCTCAAGACTGTACAGTTGGCAGTGCAATATTCCAGCAGTTGTACACTGCACTAGGTGCTTAGTTTTTGTTTTCAAGTCCCTGAAGTAGGGTTTGAATCAATCTCCTTTGGTACTCAGGGGCAAAAAGCATTACCATCGAACTATGCTGAAAACAACAAATGCTGGCGATCATAGTGGGTCAGGCAGCATCCCAGGAGAGAGAACAAGCTAACATTTCAAGTCCAGATGACTCTTCAACAGAGCTGACATCACAAAAGTGCAGCAGATCTCTCCAATCTGTAGCTACAACAATAGGTCTTGTCATGTGATTGTCAGATTTGAGTTAGCCATCCCAGTAACAGTGATATAGCTGTAGTGGGCTGACTGGCCTCCTTCTGAACTTTCAATATTTTGTGGCTCCATAAATACAATCAGGATTTGCTGAGCCTGGCTTCTCTACTGTAAGAAATATTTCTACACAATTGATAACTATTTTAAATCCTATACTGTAGCCGCTAACATTGTGTTCAACATTCTTCCAACATTACTATCAAAGTAGAAACTCAAATGGTATGTGCAGTTATCTGAAACTTGTTCCAAAAAATAACAACCCTCAATCATGTATATTTTTTATAACCACCTAATAGATATGTTGCCATTTTTAAAACTTCTGAGATTTTCCTTTGATTTAATATCTTATTTCTTTCTTTTTGTTCTCACCATTTGATTTATTGATTGATTTATTGTCATATGGGCCAAAGTACAGAGGAAACCTTTGTTTACGAGCAGTACAGGAAGACCAGAGTAAACAAGGATGTACAGATCAAACAGACATAGACAGAGGAGTACAGGTTACATTGTAAAGGCTGTTGTGTTAGGTAGTTGGAGGGCTAATCTATGGAAAATAATATATAATATAATGTAATACACATTCAATACATCTAACATCTTCCCTAAATACAAAGGTCCATTGCACAGCAGTTCACTATGTTGTACCAGTTGCTACTTACAAAATATATCGTGTCACAGAATATTTGGAAACAAAAAAAGATTTTTAAAAGGTGAACTATTACCATTTAAGCATCTGTTACTTGATGTAAATGAAAGGATATTTTACAAATGTTCTTTCCTGCAAGTGGTGTAAGCTATTTTCCACCCTTTATGTGTGAGCTATTGTCACATTTGTGATGCAAATACAATATTTCTGAAACTCACTTTAATTATCTGTAGTGATGGTCTTAACATGCAATGACAATGCACATGATGACCCCTCTGATAATCTAAAGCACAAGTTTTCAGTTCAATCTCAAAAGAATTGTTCATCTCTAACCATGGAGTTTGCACATTCTCCCCATGTCTGCGTGGGCTTCCTTTGGGTGCTCTGTACAGGTTAGGTAGATTGGCTTTGGCAAATTACCCCATAGTATCCAATAGTGTGCATGCTAGGTGGGTTAGCCATGGTTAACATAGAATGACAGGGATAGTATGGGATGCTCTTCAGAGGGTCAGTGCACACTCGATGGGCTGAACAGCCTCTGTCTGCAATATAGTGACTCTATATCATTGGGAAATTGTACTTCCAACTTTCTCCAAAGAGGGAAAAGGATGCACAAAAACAAATGGTTTGGAAAGAGGTCAACGTATCAGAAAATGAAAAAGATTGCTTGTGGTCCTTGAATTCCCTGTGATTTTGCTATTTATGTTTTCACCAAGCATGAAATATAAATCACTGACAGAATTTCTTTAACATGCACAAGTACCAGAATGGTGACATAAACCAGACCACGTAGTGCTTTCAGGGCAGACTTGGGTGAACTTTAGTGTTTTGACACCATTCAAAGTGGATGATGGGAAAAGAGGCAATGGAACTAACAGCCTGACAGTGCTAACACTTGACTTCCTCCCAATTAGGGCACTATAGACATCAAAGACCATGCTCTGCACTCAGCAAGGGACTCATTGAGGAATGAAAGAAAAGAAAGGTGCCCAGTAGTTAGTGGGCCTCTCCTTCAGGAGACAAGTTCCAGGGAAGGTTTTAATAATATGCCCAAGGTCACAGGGTTCAGGCTCTCACTGGGAGCACTAGGAAACTGCCAGAGTGTTTCAATATGTGTGGTTGTTTTAATGCAGTGACTTTATGTTGAGACGGTATAGGAAGTTATGCACTTACTTCCTCCTTGTGGGAATCTGTATTTAGTTAAGGTCATCAATGTAGTCTTTAATGAAGTTGTGAAGCTGAGTGTTGTTGCTTGTTTGAAGACACAGAACAAATCTTATATTTTACACCTCAGTGGTTCTGTATCAGAGGGTTTCTAATAACCATGATGCACTGATCATTCAATTTGTGTTGAATGATTGGAGCAGCTTCATTATTCCAATTTTTGTAGTTTGCTGATCTTCAGTAAGCTAACTGACAACATATGATTACACTAGAGTAAGTACACAGAAAACACATTGTCAAACCTCAGTGTTCAGAAAGCATAGAGGAAGACAGTATCCATTAACTGTTTATTAGAACCTTACAGGCCGTGTCATGCTTCCATATTAGTTATGCTTTAAAGAATTCTGGCACAAATTGGAACCACAAAGCAAACCTCCTTGAAATGCATAATTAAGAATGACCTTCTAAAATCCTACACAATAATGTTCACAATCACCACACTATTACCTTCCCTCACATATCAGCTAAAGTGTAATCCTTACCGAAGCAAAACACATGTGCAGAATAGCAGCATATTCACAGCATGCTGCATACAGACTCATATCCTGCCCAGGGCAAAGGTGGAGAGGTGAACTGCTTGACCTCACACTATCTGTACACTATCCACTGGAAGAGTTTTCTTGAGTCTATTTCACAAGTAATAAAAAAAAGATGGCTGAACATGCCATTTACAGAGGTAATGAAACAGGTATGAAATAAATATGTTGCCACTCTTCTGAACCATTATACAACCTCAAACTATTAACTAATGATTTGATCTCAATTGAATGCTTGACCTTAAAACTTGGTTATTCCTGGAAACACTGGCAGCATTGTCCATTGAAGAAAATGCCACATACTTTCAGTGATAAGGTTGAACAGTCTCAATATTTAGCTAAAAGCTACAGTGAAACTGAGAGACAAATATCACAAAGAACAATTTATTCATATTTTAGGTGTTGGAGGTGATTTCCTCAAATTCCAGGAGCAGCAATTACTGTTTTATATGCTGCTGCATTGTTTTGGAACTTTGGGGGATAAAGCTCAAAACAACGGCACTTTTAAAAGGAGGAAGACAGACAAAAGGCAGTGACCACATGGTCAGTGTGGAGAGGGAGAGAGAGAAAGGAACCTACACTAATAGCTGACACAACCGTGATTCTCCACAGTTACTGCCTTTGCTGTCTGAGTTCGTGTATCTCTGGACATTGGAGTGCATCTAGGAAAAATTAACTATCAACGAAATTCACAGCTGACCTTGAAGGAACCAGCGTAGGTGAGCTCACAGCACAGGAACTGATAAGGGCATAGTTTTTAACAAGTAACCTTGCTGTAAGTCAACAATAATGGGTAGAGTGGGTTCTTTCTTGATTGCATGTTTTATTGAGATCTGTCTCTTGATTACATTCTAAAAATATAAACCGTAAGTACAAAGTTAGCCTGAAGCACTTTTTTATAGCCAGAAGAGGGTGTTATTTTCTGGTCAGTAGATTGTGAAAGAGCAATGATGGCCTTCAGTAGGGCAATATGCTCTTCCTGACAGATGTGGGAGTTTAGTGAGAGTTTCCATGTTACTGATGATTATGACCGCAGGAAGTGTCTTTGGTTGCAGATCCTATCAGATCGCATGGACAGGTTGGAGCAACAGTTAGAGGCAATGAGGCATTTACAAGAGCTCAAGGGTGTGATGGATGGCAGTTATAGGAATGGAGAAAAGCCACAGATACAGACACATAGATGGGTTAACTCCAGGAAAGGTGGGCAGGCAGTGCAGGAGTCTTCTGTGGTTCTTCCCATTTCAAACAAATATGCTGTCTTGGAAAATGTAGAGGGTGATGGATTCTCAGGAACGTAGCACAAGCAGCCAAGTTTCTGGTATCGAGACTGGCTTTCATGTAATGAGGGGTACATCTGATTCCAAGCGATCGATTGTGATAGGGGCACAGATAGATGTCTCTGCGGCCAGCTGTGAAAAATCAGAATGGTGTGTTGCCTCCTTCCTGGTGCCAGGATCAAGGATCTCTCGGATGGTGCAGAATGTTCTCTTAGGGGAGAGGGGCCAGCAGGAGGTCATTGTACACATTGGAAATAACAACATAGGAAGGGGAAATGATGAGATTCTGAAGGGAGAATATATAAAATTAGGCAGGAATTTAAAAAGGAAGTCCTTGAGGGTAGTAATATCTGGATTGCTCCCAGTGCTCCGAGCTACTGAGGGTAGCAATAGGAGGATAGAGCAGATGAATGCATGGCTGAGGAGTTGGTGCATGACAGAAGGGTTCACATTTTTGGATTATTGGAATCCCTTCTGAGGTAGAAGTGACCTGTACAAGAAAGATGGATTGCACCTGAATCAGAAGGGGAATTACGTACTGGCAGGGAGGTTTGCTAGAGCTGCTCAGGAAGATTTAAACTAGTAAGGTGGGGTGGTGGTCCCCAGGGAGATAGTGAGGAAAGAGATCAATCTGAGACTGGTACAGTAGAGAAAAGGAGCGAGTCAAACAGTCAGGGCAGGCAGGGACAAAGCAGAGAACAAGGTAGGACTGATAAATTAAATTGCATTTATTTCATTGCAAAGGCCGAACAGGGAAGGCAGATGAACTCAAGGCATGGTTAGGAACATGGGACTGGGATATCATAGCAATTACAAAAACATGGCTCAGGGATGGGCTGAACTTGCAGCTTAATGTTCCAAGATGCAAATACTACAGGAAGGACAGAAAGGGAGGCAAGAGAGGAGGAGGTGTGGTGTTTTTAGTAAGGGATAGCATTACAACTCTACATAGGGAGGATATTCCTGGAAATACATCCAGGGAAGTTATTTGGGTGGAACTGAGAAATAAGAAAGGGATGATCACTTTATGGGGATTGTATTATAGACCCCCTCATAGTCAGTGGGAAATAGAGAAACAAATTTGTAAGGAGATTTCAGCTATCTGTAAGAATAATAGTGGTTATGGTCGAGATTTTAACTTCCCAAACACAGACTGGGAGGGCCACTGTGTTGAGGGTTTGGATGGAGAGAAACTTGTTAAGTGCGTACAAGAAATCCTTCTGATTCAGTATGTGGATGTATCTACTTGAGAAGGTGCAAACTTTGACCTACTTTTGGGCAATAAGGCAGGGCAGGTGACTGAGGTGTCAGTAGGGGAGCACTTTGGGGCCAGTGATCATAATTCTATTAGTTTTAAAATAGTGATGATAAAAGATAGACCAGATCTAAAAGTTGAAGTTCTAAATTTGAGGAAGGCTAATTTTGATGGCATTCAGCAAATACTTTCAAAAGCTGTTTGGAGGCAGATGTTCACAGGTAAAGGTATGGCTGGAAGATGGGAAGCCTTCAGAAATGAGATAACGAGAGTCCAGAAACAGTATATTCCTGTTAAGGTGAAAGGAAAAGCTGGTAGGTGTAAGGAATGCTGGATGAGTAGAGAAATTGAAGTTTTAGTTAAGAAAAAGAAGGAGGCATATGTCAGGTATAGACAGGAGAGATCGAGTGAATCCTTAGAAGAGTATAAAGGCAGTAGGAGTATACTTAAGAGGGAAATCAGGAGGGCAAAAAGGGGACATAAGATAGCTTTGGCAAATAGAGTTAATAAGTATCTGAAGGGATTTTATAGATACATTAAGGGCAAAAGGGTAACTAGAGAGAGTATAGGGTCCCTCAAAGATCAACAAGATTGCCTATGTGTAGAACTGCAGGAGATGGGGGATATACTAAATGAGTATTTTGCATCAGTATTTACTGTAGAAAAGGACATGGAAGATATAGAATGTCAGGAAATAGATGGTGACATCGAGAAAAATGTCCATATTACAAAGGAGGAAGCTCTAGATGTCTTGAAATGCATAAAAGTGGCTAACTCCCCAGGACCTGATCAGGTGGAGGACTGCTTTTCAAACTGGAGTCCTGTGACCAGTGGTGTGCCACAAGGATTGGTGCTGGATCCACTACTTTTCGTCATTTATATAAATAATTCGGATGTGAACATAGGAGGTATAGTTAGTAAGTTTGCAAATGACACCATAATTGGATGGGTAATTAACAGTGAAGAAGGTTACCTCAGAGTATATCAGGATCTTGATTAGATGTGCCAATGGGATGAGGAGTTGCAGATGGAGTTTAATTTCGATGAATGTGAGGGGAATCAAATCAGGGCAGGACTTAATAGTAAGATCCTAGGGAGTGTTGCTGAACAAGGAGACCTTGGAGCGCAGGTTCATAGCTCCTTGAAAGTAAAGTCACAGGTAGAGAGAATAGTGAAGAAGATGTTTGGTATGCTTTCCTTTATTGGTCAGAGTATTGAGTACTGGAGTTGGGAGGTCATGTTGCGGCTATACAGGACATTGGTTAGACCACTTTTGAAATATTGCATACAATTCTGGTCTGCGTCCTATTGGAAGGATGTTGTGAAACTTGAAAAGGTTCAGAAAAGATTTACAAGGATGTTGCCAGGGTTGGAGGATTTGAACTATAGGGAGAGATTGAATGAGCTAGGGCCATCTCTGGAGTGTCAGAGGCTGGGGGGTGACCTTATAGAGGTTTATAAAATCATGAGGGGCACGGAAAGGATAAATAGACAAGTCTTTTCCCTGGGGTGGGGGAATCCAGAAGTAGAGGGCATAGTTTTAGGGTGAGAGGGGAAAGATATAAAAGGGACCTAAGGGGCAACTTTTCCACTCAGAGAGTAGTGTGTGTATGGAATGAGTTGCCAGAGGAAGTTGTGGAGCCTGGTACAATTACAGCATTTAAAAGGCATCTGGATGGGCACATGTATTGGAAGGGCTTAGAGGGATATGGGCCAAGTGCTGGCAAATGGAACTAGATTGGTTGGCATAGATGAATTGGACCAAAGGGTCTGTTTCCATGCTGTACATCTCTATGACTCAATTAAAAATTAATGAAAGCCTTACAAGAAATGTTTCTGAATAAAAACTGTATTTATCTGCTGCCTTTATGCTAGTATATATACTGATTAATGACCTCTTACATTTTTGCTTCCATTTGTGTGCCATAAATGGTCTGGAATCCCATAGCAAATCCACCTTAATCACAAGTGAGCTTTAAGTGGATCTAACCAACACACCTCATGATAAAACATGAATCCAATAAATTTTGGTCCTGTCTATCATTGTTCACATGTTCATCATCAAATAGGTGAAAATAAGAGACTTGGTGAGTGATGGACAAGCAGGCCTATAAAATGTTTAAACATTTTTTTGTGAAATACAGTTACAGATCTTATATCTGTGATGCCTGCATCTTTCAGTGCTTCTAAGTTTACAGTATCTTTACTTTTTGTGAGTCATGTGGTGGGTAATATTGGTTTAGTAGATTTGCTTCCTTACAGTAATGACTAATTGTTCTCACATTTAGACTTATATCAGTCATAGGGTAAAAATCAGAATCATAGTCTTGCTTGACATATTGACAATGCTACAGCAGTTAATTGACTGCATACACAATTAGTAATTGTGCTTCAATGGTGTCCTTAATATCGTAAAAGATTCAAAGATGGTTCTTGAGGGTTTTATCAGATAAAATCTGATACCAGGTCATCTGAATGGAGTAGAGATATAACAAGATGGAGAGATTTAGGAATAGGAATAGACAGTTGAAAGAACACAGTTGTTCTGGAGTTGTGGATAGAAGAAGAGCTGACAGTTGGTAAAGAAGGAAGTGGGGATGTACAAAAGGTTGGAATTGGAACAGCACAGTGGCTCAGTGGTTAGCACTGCTACCTCACAGCACCAAGTACCTATGTTCAATTCTACCCTTAGGCAATGACCTGTGTGGAGTTTGTATATTTGGTTTCCTTCTGCAGTTCAAAGATGAAAATGTGTTGCTGGAAAAGCGCAGCAGGTCAGGCAGCATCCAAGGAACAGGAGAATCGACGTTTCGGGCATCAGCCCTTCTTCAGGAATGAGGAAACCAATCCTGAGCTGACCTGCTGCGCTTTTCCAGCAATACATTTTCAGCTCTGATCGCCAGCATCCACAGTCCTCACTTTCTCCTCGCCGTTCAAAGATGCACAGATTAGGTGGATTGGCAATGCTAAATTGCTCATGTTGTGCTGGCTGGATCGGTTAGCCATGGGAAAGGAAATGTAGAAGGGTATGCTGTCCAGAGGTTTGATGCAGACCTGATTGACCAAATGCCTTGCTTCCACACTGGAGGAATTCTGTGAAAACCACAGAGTTATTCAGAGTTACAAAGCAGGAGGTTACAGAGGCAGAAAAGGGAAAGGTTGTGCAATAAGGATTAAAATTTAATTTTGAGGTGTTAGAGCCAATGAAAATCAGTGAGCACAGAGATTTTGGGTGAATTGGGATTGGTTTGGGTATAAGAAGCAGTGTTTTGGATGAGATTCAGTATATCATGCTGTATACTTAGATAATTCCCCCATGGTATTCATTTTATTGAAGAATGTTACATAACATGGGCTATCAATTAATTAATGAGGAATGGAGAATTGCAGAAGAGATACACACTGCTTTATTCTTTCCTATCTTCACTTTAAGAAAGTGACTCACCCTCATTTAATGGTCCTTCCACTCCGATTACTTGATTAACAAATTAAAATATGTGACCCCAAACCTCCCTGGGTGTATTTATGTCCACTTCACCAAACTAGACTCCTTCTCTCTTTTTTCAGGTGAATGCTGTTGCTTTATTGTGGTGATGCACATGCTATTGAGAGAATAGATAACTTGGAAAACTCACAGCATCAATTTCTAAAAATGAATCACCTCTTTGCAAAAGAAGGTAGATCTGAAAATATGGAAATAAATACAGTCTGGATTTGTGGGACACCAGAAAACCTTCCTGTGGTGGCAAAATTGTAAAGCAGCCCATAAAATGGACATCCTCTCCCCACATGGAGAGGGTAGGTAGAAAGGCATAAGTTGGAAGGGAAGGTTTCGGGATGGGAGAAGGTAAAGTCATGAGGTGGCACAGATTGGGAGTGTGCACTGGGTGAAAGGGTGGAATGAATGTGGCTGTAGAGAGGTTTTATATTTTAAATGTAGGGCTGGAGGCCTAGGGAACACCATTTTCCCAGTTCACCTCTACTACTGATGGGGCCATCTGGTAAAGTACTAATATAGCTAACCCCTGGACCAATGATCGGACATCCATTTTCAAACGTTAGGTTTTCAGAGCCACAACTTCCTTGAAATTCCAAGACCTTCTCTGTAACAGACTGATGTATTTATTTTTTACCACATCCCTTTTTATCACATGTGTGCGGCAGGGATTTTGGATCAGAAGGGCTTGCAAACAGAGGTGGTCAGGGTTGGCCTCTCTTTGATGTCCCCATGACCTGTCCTACCTGCCTATCTTCCTTTCCACCTATCCACTCCACCCTCCTCTGTCCTATCACCTCCATCCCCACCCCCATTCACCTATTGTATTCTTTGCTATCTTCCCCACCCTCCTCTCTGACCTATCACCTCCATCCCCACCCTCATTCACCTATTGTACTCTTTGCTACCTTTCCCCAACCTCCTCTCTGACCTATCACCTCCATCCCCACCCCCATTCACCTATTGTACTCTATGCTATTTTCTCCCCACCCCTACCCCCACCCCCCCTCACTTATCTCTCCATTCTGCAGGCACCCTGCCTCTCTTCCTGATGAAGTGCTTTTGCCCGAAACGTTGATTTTCCTTCTCCTTTGATGCTGCCTGACCTGCTGTGCTTATCCAACACCACTCTAATCTAGACTCGGGTTTCCAGCATCTGCAGTCCTTGGTTTTACCTCTCTTTGATGTGGCAGTTCCCCGGCGTGGTCCAGATTCACTGCTAGTTTCCAGGAGACTGGCTCTGGTCCAGAGTGGCTACTTGCCTGTGAGATGTCATGGGCTTACAGAGCCAGTAAGGGGCTGATTTAATTCCCGCTCTACTGTGGTGACTGCAATTAATAATCAAAATTGCAGTGACTAAAACACAACCTGGAAAGAATCTGGTATCTAGGTGGTTTTTAAATCCTACTCTAAGCCACCCATTTCTGCTCCATGGAGGGAGTTCCCTGTCAACCTGGTAACTCTGGCCATTTGCAAGTTTTAAAAGTGCTGAGCAGTTTCCTCCACCACATCTGACCAGCTTTGGCAGTCTTTCTTTCACTGCTGGATAGCCTCCTGCTGATTGGATGTTGGAAGCCACCATCCATCCTTCATTGGATAATGAGCATGACCTCCAGCCATTAATTGGTTAAGTCTACAAACATCATGTTGGATATTTAGATTGACACAGTGCAGGATGGGAACTCACATTTAATCCTAAAATCAGTGGCCTGACACCAAATGGTTGCACCAGTCCCTGATCTCTGTACATCTTTATAGCTGAGTGGTGCAGTGGGAACACGTTGGGCCCATGACCCAGAGGTCAATAGATCGAAGCCAGCATCTGCTGTTTGAGAATTCCTATTACTTCATGTGTATGCCCCACTAGCTAGAGTTATGGCCCTCTTGTGGTGCAGTGGTAGTGTCCCTACTCCTGGACCAGGATGCCCAGGTTCAAGTCCTACCTGCTCCAGAGGTGTGTAATAACAACTCTGAATAGGTTGATTAGGAAAAAGGTTAAATATATATTTTTAAATCCATAATCGACCTGGATTCGATTCCAGCCTTGGGTGACTGTCTATGTGGAGTTTGCACATTCTCCCCGTGTCTGTGTGTGTTTCCTCCCACAGTCTAAAGATGTGCAGGTTAGGTGGCTTGACCATGCTAAATTGCCCATTGTGTTCAGGGAGGTGTAGGTTAAGTGCATTAGTCAGAGGTAAATGAGGAGTAGGAGGGGAATGGGTCTGGCTAGGTTGTTCTTCAGAAGGTTGGTGTGGACTTGTTGGGACAAATGGCCTGTTTCCACACTGCAGGGATCCTTTGAATCTTCCAAGTCCTAGCCCAGCAGATGACACAGTCTTGTGGCAATGTCCTGGGTCGTCCTTACTCTGCAGTGATCAGGGGCTAGGAGAATTTCTCCTACTGATATAGATCTCAGGAAGTGGAGGAGGTTGCCTGTCTAGATATTGAGCATATTAAAGTTTCATTCTACTGCTTTCAATTGCTCCAGGTCACTGACTCATCAATGACAATGATTCCCACTTGCACCTCTGCATGATATTTTTACCGAACAGATAAGGAAGGGGGAATGGTAAAGTCGTACAACAATCTGCTGGTGATTTTAGTGTTTGCAGAGCTGCTGTTCAATCAAAGTTCCTTCAATGGTGGATAGTATCTCAAACACTACAGTGAGGAAATAGCATTCAGCTGAAAACAAGGGAAGTAATCTGGTTTGATGAAATGAAAGACTACCTCAGAAATTCATGCTGCAAACAGCACATAATAACTTGTTAGTATTTACAAACAAACTATAACAGGTAGTTTTCTAGAAATGAATGCAGCAAAAATTTTCAGTTGTTGTGCTCACTCCCTAGTGGTTCAAGGTCTCATTGTATAGCATGCTGTATTACTAAGTGATGACAAGGAAAGCTCCAGCATCAATTCCTCTTAAGCACTGAGCTATATAAATGAAGCACTGTAGTTAGTATGGGCATCGCCAAGCTACACAGCGGAAAAAGCAGCCACCGTTCCCACTGCTGATCCCAAGTTAATGATTCTTTCGGGAAAGTGCACATCTCCGGTTGTCATGTGTGCACGGATTTAGTTTTAAATTAGCCCACCAATTGCCTGGCTTTACAAAAGACTTAGTGACCAAATTGATGGTGCCAGTGGAATGGATCACTGTCTTCAAGGAACAAAGGGTGAAAAATTAAAACATAAATCTCTTATATCAAGGGAAAAAATAACATTCCAATTTTTCACCTGACAATGTTTTTTCTCTCCCTTATTTCTACCTTTTGTGCATGGTTCCCTGGTTTCACTTCGGTGAGGAGGTGATTTATCAGTAATAGCATGTCTCCCTCAGGATTCTTCGTAAATTGACTAACACACCACAGCACACATTTAAAAGAGCCGTGATTAATTGACTGCCTTTTCTTAAAAATCATTTGATCTACTATTCATATATTTTGCTTGGCAGTAGTCACAAGAAAATTGATGATCAAATAAAAGCATCTGTGCAAAGATTTGAACTCTAGCAGTGCATCATTAAGAAAGATTAAGCATAAAGAAATGTTTTAAGCAAGGAAACCTTTATTATTAGGAGGTGTTTTTCACAATTTGAAAATAAAGTAGGCACTGTGATTATTAATCTCTCTATTGCTAAGCATATAATGGCAGCTTTCTTCATTTCATTTTAAAGTAATTGGTTTATCAATGTTCTATTTCATTGTCTTCAATATTTTCTTGACTCCAGTACTGCTGTTATAGATGTGAAGATGCTATTATATCTCAGCATCAAAGGGAGAGCTGTAAAACAGGAGAAAATTATAATTCATATCAGAAATAAGAGTTCAAGTTGCTTTTAATTTTTTAAAAAATTGTATGTCTTAATAGTGACAAAAAGACAGTTTTAGTTCTGCTAGCCAATGTGTAAATTTTCCAATTTCCAATTAAATATGAGGGTCCTGGAATCTAAACACTTCCTTGAGTCCATGGCCGGCAAGCCTGAGAAGCTGAGCTCTACAATAGATTATTTAATTTAAGAAATGTATACTTTATAAGCATCTAGCATTGATGCAGTCATTGAACAGTTATGCTAAGCAGTATATCAGAGGAGTGCACCAACCATATCAATGGTTTATGTCCTGCTCCAGAGACCAAAGCATACAGTCTAGGTGAACACATTGGGAGAGGACTGTGTTGCAATGTTGGAAGTGTCAGCTTTCAGGTGTGATATTGAACCATGACTCTTTCTGTCCTGTTAACTGGCTGCAAAAGATCCTATGACATTTTTTATAAAGAGATTGAAAGTTTTTACAGTGAGCGATCCAGCCTTTATTCATCACCCATCATCACAAAAATAGATTACCCAAACATTTCAGTCTTTGCTGTTGTCCTTGAGCAAAATTAGCTGCAGTGTTTCCTACCCTATACAACTCTGATTATAATTCCAAAATACTTAATTGGCTATGACATACTGAAGGATTTCATGAGGATGGAAAATATGAATTACAATGCATTAAAATTTCCATCCTCTTCTCAGCAATATCCTGAGGGAATGGATAACACTGTCCATTACTTAACCCCCATGGATCAGTATCACTACCATCTCCCTCTTGAATCATAAGGGATGGATGCTCCAGTTTAGCTTCCCATACAACAAACACAAGACGAAAATGTTGAGATTTTAATTCTATTTTCTGTTGATTTTGTTCCAGCTCTTAGTTTGTGTGTTAAAAGAAACGTTTTAATCTAAGATGTGACATGGCATTCGCTTCTTTAATTTTTGCTACTTTTAATAAAGTAGCAAAACAACTTCACTCAAACTGATTTTGCTCATGCTAATACGAATTATAACCAATTCTTTATCCTGAACACAGCTGAAGGAAGGTCCAGGATATTCATTTCTAATACAAATTATTAATGCATAGGTACATCCAATAAAAATTGACTGCTCTTCGTGAGCTTGGTAAGCAGCCACTCTAACTTACCTAGTATAGCTTCAACAATCTGGATAAGGTAGGAGAATCTTCAGATTGAGTTGGTCTAGCCAGAGAGAGAGAGAGAGAGACAGACTCTGTGGATGATAAAGTCAGAAAAGAAAATCACATAACAAAATATCACTATAATTTAATACAACCACCATGATAATTGGTTATTTCTACTCTCTGGAGGAGACAGTTAAGTTTAAAACAATTGCAAAATCTACCGTCTATCACTGCTACTGTTCGCTTTTTTTTACTGCTTAGTAAATTTACTTGACAGTTATTGCATAAGTCATAGATGAGCATTCTGCTGCCTTCCGGAGACAAGGAAGGTAATTTGAGGGCATGTAATAAAACCAGCAAGCTGAAACAAAATGAAGAAGGCATGCTACAAATGTGCTTTATTATCTGGGCAAGCGTAAAATCTCTCTTGGGGAAAAGGAGACAAGATTATCCACTGCAGCTGAACATAACTCCACTAGAAATTGTCAGCAAGTTATTTGGAGGGGAGCCGTAAGCCAACACCCTGGATGACTTGTCACTTCTGGGCTTTCTGTAAAAACTGACGTGTGTTTCAATGCATTAGATCATTCCCTCACCATTTATTCCAAGAAACTCTGGGACCTTAAAGTTCCTAGTGTTTTCAATTCTGTAAAAATTCTTTCAATACCTTTTGTTGTTCATCATGGGGTACTTGATGGCATGGTTACTTAGAATCCCTACAGTGTGGAAACTGGCCATTTAGCCCAGCAAGCCTTCTGAAGAGCATCCCACCCAGACCCATCACCCTTCCCTACTCCTATAACCCTGCATTTCCCATGACTAACACATCCCTGATTACTATGGATAGTTTAGCATGTCCAATCTGCTTAAAGTGCACATGGTATGGACTGTTGGAGGAAACCAGAGCACGCAGCTGAAACGGAGAGAGAGTGCAAATTCCACACAGCCTGTCGCCCGAGAGTGGAATTGAACCTGGGTCCCTAGTGCTATGAGGCAGCAGTGCTAACCACTGGGCCATCGTGTCATCTGTGTTTAATGCACTCTCTGCCTCAGGATTGGTTACCATGCTGCTTTGCTTCAGCCAGATCTCAAGCCAGTTTTGAGGAAAGGTCAGGAAGCCCATCAACATTTTATAGAAATAACCTGCTCATAGAAAGCCAACCAAGGTCAGGGCACAACACAACGCGTGCTCTAGAGAGGTTCAGTTCAAGCTGGAAGAACAGCATTTCGTTTTCCACTTTGGAACCCTGAAGTCTTCAGGACTCAATATCGATTTCAAACATTTTAGGCTTGATCACCTTTATCCAGCCCCACACCCCAGACTTGTCTTCACATGGGCTTTGATCACAGCCCAGCCCATTTTCATCGACTCATTGTCTCCACTAGCAGCTTGTTTTTCTCCTTGGCTTGCCATTATCCATCCCTTTGTCTGTCCAGTTGCTCTCTGGAGCCAATCCCAACCTATTGTTTACTCCTTTCTACATTTGCCCCACCCTCATCTCCTGTCTTCAGCATATATGCCAATCTTTTCCTGGTTATGGTCACTTCTGAAGAAGGGCCACAGGACCTGATTCATTGAGTCTGCTTTCTCTTCACAGATGCCTCACAGACCTGCTGAGTTTTTCCAGCAACTCCTATGCTTTTGTTTCAGAGTGTGCTGGGCTTCTGTCAAAGCCAAGACTCAGGTAAAGATAAGGCTTGAGGGCTATGAATAGGAAGGGTTTCGAGAGATTTGGGCCAAGTGCTGGCAAATGGAATTCGGTTAGGTTAGGATATCTAACTAGATTAGGTTAGGATGTCTGGTCGGCATGGACAAGTTGGACTGAAGGGTCTTGTTTCCTTTCTATACATCTCTATGACTATTAAATTCTACAAGAAAAATACGGAGTTTTATAAACCTCTCTGAAAAAAAAAGTTTACCATTCACTATGTTGGTGGGAGCAATCAGTAAGATACATAGTATCAAACAATTTTACATCCCACAGCAAGAGGCCGATCAGCCAATCACTCCCGTGCCTGACCCTCTGAAAGATATTTAATACAGGATCTCATGGTGACAAACAGGGGATACTGCTTGCAACTGAAAAATCATGATCAAACTCACCCCCTCCACTAATTGGCTGCCAATAACCATTTAGAACTTGGAGCAACATTCATTGGTTGAAGACCAGATTCATAGCCCCATCTAATGGTGGGAAGAGGAAATTGAATCTCAAAGAACCGATGTTCTGATCCCAGAAATGTCAGAGGGGGTGGTGGTCATAGCTCGGACATCATCTAATTTCAGTGAAGATAAACTAAAAGACAACTAAGTTATGTCTGTTTATGATGGGGCCAAAGAAGGGAGCACCCTGGGAGGGTTGAAGGGAAGGCATGAGAGGACTGGTGCTGAGGTACAGAGCTCTGGTGAAGGACATGTTGGGGGAGGATCGGCAGACTTTGGGGCAGAGATTCTGATCCAAACAAACGCCCTCCTTCCTACCTGAGGATCAAGAAGCTTGACCAACTAGGCTGCCAGGCATCTCACCAGTTACCAACTTCCTGTCATTGACTATGGAATCGTGACGTTGCCAAGTGGTGGCCCTGAAATGGACATAAATTGGCCACTCAACAGCTTCAGTTGAAAGAAAGTTGGACAAGCCAACCAAGGCATCTCTGGCCATCATTGCAACCAGATTTGGACCGGGCTAGTATGCAGAGAGCAAGTTACCCACTGGCCGCCCCACCCGAGTAAACACCACTTAGCAGAAACTGTAAAATTCTACCCAAAGTCCCATTCCCTTGGTCCTTCCCAGAACATTTTTTCATTTTGTTCTTAATGTTTATCCACTTCTCTAGGAGAAGCTGCAATGATTTATGTAGGTATAGCATTAATTGCATATACGTGACCCTGCCTTTTCAACATTTATGCACCACTGACAATTTTGCATCATCATGCTGTCTTACATAGCTGTTGATAAAGGTTGGTTTTCAAAACAATTACGCCAAAGGATTCCCCTGGCACTAGTACAAATGCTGAGTGTGTAAATAAAATTTTCGGTGGCTAAACGAATGATTTAAAGCATAAAGTCAATGATTACTGTGGAGTAGCAGCCTTACTGGGGAGATGAGCCAAGAGGACAATGCTTACGATATCTCCTGTTGTGCTCAGACAGAATCTCTGACATAAAAGTTGAGGGTAGGGGTGACTTTCATCGCCATTGAAAGTACATTCCAGATGGTTAACTATTCCTACAGGTTTTCATAAAACAGGTGGCACACATCAGTCTCAGCTTCCCTGTTGAGTGTGAGCGGCATTGATCATTGCTCTTCCATCATATCTCGCACCTAAATCTGTTGCACAACATCTGCTTTTTGCGGTTGTTGTTGTACAAGTCATGGGCTTCCTTTTCCTTGTATGGTCTCCAGTTGCCTTCTTCTCTTGTTCTTAATGCACAATGAGATAGCATGTGGTGACCAGGATGATATCCAGCTGTAAACACTTTTTGTCTATTCATAACTGTCAGCGATGTGATATTGTTTTGAAATAAATTATCTTCTTTCAACATATTAATAACAATGAGAAAATACGAATTAGAACTCTCTCTTTTCAGTATGAAACGGCATGCTCCTTTAACCTTCCCATTTAATTCTAAATGAGCTTGTTCCTGATCAGGCTTTAATTGTCAAAAACCACCTAATATTTCCCACCTAGTTCTGAAATAAATCTTAATGAGTAACAATGGAAGAAAATATGGATATAAATATCTTCATTTCCTATTCCAAATTCTAATTCTAAATGAGAATCGAAAAATCAAGACCATTCATGTATTTCTCTGTGCTCATCAATACAGCTATAATAAAGTGCACGAGTCCGTCATAAGAAGCTTATTAATTTGGCATTAAGAAAAGTAAACTATTATTTTCTAAAAATACAACTAATTAGAAAACATCTGTATCAGATTATACAATAATTATTTATTGATATACTATAGAGCTTTGTGACTATTATTTTTCTAATACTGATCCAAATTAGACTGGAATTAACAGAAGCGAAAACAAGAGAGTGGGAAGGAGAAAGCAGAGCAGTTTGGGACAGAGAGAAAGGGAATTAGAGATTAATTGGGTCTCAGTATTTCTTGCATTCTAATGTTGTAATTGATATGTCTTTCCTGTATCAATTGGGTGGTAGCACTCTCTTCTCTCTGAATCATAGGCTGTGTTAAGTCTTTCCATTCAGTCAGGTGGGTGGGCAATGTCAGTCCAGAGTATCTATTTACTGAACTTAAAGAGGGCTTTATCAGGGGCGATTCCTGTAGTAGGGATACTAGGGACATTAAATATGGGGATTGGAGGCAGCATGCTGGAATGCAGAAGGGATAATAACTGAATAACTGAATAATAAGGGATAATACTGAATAACTGATAATAACTCAACATTTAAGGGTAAGAAACAATAGAGCATGGGATGGCAAGAGATACTGAGGAAGGAGGGTCAGTAATGATCACCTCATGCTGGCTTTAATGGTGGGGGTAAAAGTTCATTTTTATGTTTGGCATAACTAAGTTGTTTGCCTGAGGCTCAGCGGGTAAATAGAGAATTAAGCAGTTCAATAATAAAGTTGGATGGCAACATTAGGAAGATCAAAGCAGGTGGAGTTGACAGCAAGGGCAGGGCAGAAGAGAACTTGAAGAAAAACCACCAAAGAACTGCAGATGCTGGAAATCAGAAACAAAATCAAAAACTCCTAAGAGTCTTAAATCTTGAGTATGATGGGCTTTTTCAAATTGCCTAATTTGGATCCCACAGGACACAGGAAAGAGTAGGCCATCCACCCCACTGAGTCTGCTTCATAATCAATGATGATTGGTTGCCAGTTATGGACAATGGGACAAAGTCAGAAGTCACTCGACACCAGGTTATAGATGGACTTCACCTGATGGAGGAGCAACGCTGCAAAAGCTTGTGATTTCAAATAAACCTGTTGGACTACAACCTGGTGTCATGTGACTTCTGACCTCACAATCAATGAGATCTGATGATCCTTACCTCTACTTTCTTGCCTTATTGGCATAACCCTTACTGATTCCTTACTGATTAAAAATTCTTCTATCTCAGCCTTGAATATAATTAAGGACAGCTATGTGTGGTAAATACTTTCACAGATTCACAACTCTCTGATAGAAGCACTCCTTTTCATCTTTGTTTTAAATGCCTGGCCCCTATTCTGAATTTCAGCCCAAGGGGGTACAACCTCTCAGCAGCTAGCCTGTTGAGCCTTCTAAATGTTTTAAAAGTTACATGTTGAGTAGGGTATGCTTTGTCACTGGGTTTTTGAGAGGAGACATAAAGTCACACAGCACGAAAACAGATCATTCAGTCCAACTTGTTCATACTGACCAGTTTTCCTGATGGGCTAATGTGCTGAGGAATGGCAGATGGAGTTTAATTTAGATAACTTTGACGTGTTGCATTCTGGTAAGACAGACCAGAATTCTCTTGCCCATACATATGGGACCGAATTGTCTAATCAAATGCTTGTTCTGCATGTCTCCTATTGGAACTAAATGTAAGGTGAGGTCTACAAAACAAAATATTCAAAGACACAATACAAAAGAACCACATGAGGTTCACAAGATATTGCTTGGTCAGTCCTAGTTTAGAGTTTCTGATGTTTTCACAGCTAATGGTTGGGCTCTGAGGAGTGTTGTCAAACAGAGAGACCCAGGAGTTCAGGTACGTGGTTCCTTGAAAGTTGTGTCACAGATAGGAGGGTGAAGGAGGCATTTGGCACACTTGCCTCCATGGGTCAGTGAATTGATTCGAGGAGTTGGGATATCATGTTGTGGCTGTATAGGACATTGGTGAGGACACTTTTGAGGTACTGTGTACAGTTCTGGTTGTCCTGCTGTAGAAAGGACATTGTAAAGATTTACAAGGATGTTACCAGGACTAGAGGGTTTGAGTTTTAAGGTGAAGCTGTGAATCAAAGAAGGTCCTGAGAGTAACAGAGCATGAGAGCAATGCCACGGAGACATGAAACATGCATAAGGAGGGGAGCACATTAGCCAACTCACTAGAATTCAAGGAGAAAAAGCCCAATAAAACTCCCTGAAATTAACACTTAACTGATTTTTAGTAAAATTCAGTCACGTAGGTTTCCAGTTGTCTTCTGCTTTTCTAAACCCCAGCATTACAAGCCCATCTCTTCCAGCTGGTAGTCTGGTAAACATTCTCTGAACTGTTTCCAATAAATTTAACTTCTACATATTCCAACATGTTTACACAGACATTCAACTATTCAGGAAATATTCAATAACCTTTTTAGTGTGATAGGAACTACCAATGCCTTTCTTACATTTAAATAGAAGATAAAATAAGACATGGTGTTGATTCACTTTTCAGTACATCCATACTATTGTCTGCCTTATGCTCTTTGTTCAGTACATGTTAGCTGATCAGTTAGTGTAATTGCATCAATATTTATATTTTGGAGCAGATATTATTAGATTTTTAAGAATAGAAAAAACCCCAGAAAGTATTGGGAATGTCAGCAGGTCAGGCTGGAGAGGGAAACCAAATTCATCCTTCAGGTCAATGACATTTCTCTAGATTGACAGTGATTGGATAAGATTGGCAATATTGTTCTCTTGAGGCAGAATTATTTCAAACATTTAATAATATGCAAAATTCAAGACACTTGCAAAAGAAACTGAATTGGACTGTTCAGTATATCTGACCCATCACTTCTGTTGTTGAAGTGACTGTTGTAACATTGTGTTGAATTCTCTTGCCCACACATACAGGACCTAATTGTCTAATCAAATGCTTGTTATGCATGTCTCCCATTGGAACTAACTGTATGGTGAGGTCTACGAAACAAAATATTCAAAGACACAACATAACAGAGCTACATGTGAGTCACAAAATATTGCTTGGTAGGTCCTAGTTTAGAGTTTCTGATGTTTATTTTAAATAAAGGTAAGTCCAAGTTTACAATGTTGATATTTTCAAGTTCTATGCATGGCATATTGTGTGTTTTCAGAACATGCTGTAGTAAAGGTAGAAAAATATATTTGCATTTTCTGATAAGGTCCATTCAAGAGATCAGAAATTGCTCAGAATTAAGCTAAAAACTCATGCCTGAGGAATATGGGAAATACAGAGTGGCACAATATTGACCTTTAAGTGATTTAATTTCTTTAAGTGTTGTTCATAACTATGGAGGATGATCAACAGAAACCCCAAAGAAATGAGGTAAACCACTGTTTATAAAGTATTACAGTAGAAGATCAGAGAATGTCCTAAACTCTGAACCTTCTGGGGCAGACATATCTTTTTCTAAATAGAAGGATGCCATTAGTCAACTGGCAGAAACATTTCCAGTGCAACTTCTCAACAATGACACATTTCCAGGAATCTGTATTGAGCAACCATTGTAGTTATTTACTCCAATACCATATCACATGAGAATAAAACTCCTCTAACTTCTGACTCAGGTCCAGGTTAGGTAATTGGAATGTCTCAGAGTATATAACCAGGAGCTGAGACTTCCATTAGATTGATATATGTATTGTCAGACTGGCAGAAAATGTCCAGCACAAATCTCCACAAGATGTGATTGACAATTGCTGAAAAATATAGGTTGTCAATGATACTTTTATGTTACTTGGAATGCTCAGATCAGAATTACAGATTTGCAGACCATAAATATTCAAGATGTGGCATGTACTGGATTTTACAGAGTTTAATATTTTAGGTGCTTGAGGTTCACTTCAGCAAGCCCTCAGTGCAAACCCCTGAGGGACTTCATTCAATTTAGGTCATCATTCCTGACCCTTGACTGAAACAGAATATAATCTCTGCAATCCTAACAGTATACCTGTCACATAAGTACCAAGCAAAGAAAGAGAGTAAAGATGCCTAAATTGTGCCAAAGGGCTGGAGGTAATTTGTTTTGAGATAAAGCAGGATAAGCTGAAAGGACAAATAATAGAATCTGCTTCCTGCCATCACGACATGCCTTTGATGCACTGACATTTCCATCACTCAACCTGTGTAATCAGCAGGAAATTTTGCAGATACCAGAAAACAATTTATCCAGAATCTTCAAAAAAGGCTCTGGTCCTCAGTAAAACAAAACAAAACTATTGTATCACACAGTGAATCTGGAGTCACTTCATCTTTAAAACTGCAAGCTTTTCCAAACCAACCAAACCACAGAAACTCTATTTACATTTCAATAGGCGACAGGTAACTTTGATGCATAGCTAAAGAACTTTGTGCTTGATAAGACTGTTGTCCTGGTGTTTACCCCAGGAAATTGCTGTCTTCCAAAGCATGCTATTGAAACTGCACAAGTTCCTCTCTAAACTGACAGTGCAGCTCCTAAGTAGGAAGAGCTGTGAGGTTATGTCACGACACTGGCACACCTCCTATTGCTCAGAAACAAGTAGCAAGAATAAATGGTTGATTCTGACACCAATTGAAGGCTGCATTCAAACTGCACCTGCAACTGGAGGGGGTTCTCATGTGGTCTGAGATGACAATATGTCAAATGATCTAAAGCAAAACTTAGAATTAAATTTAAATTCCTGTCATTCTGAAACAGATTTTGTTATTCAAATCCGCGTGATTTATGGAGCTCAGTCCAAATTCTGTGTGATTGAGCACAGATGTCAATCACAGGTCTCCTGTGTATCTGCTGCACTGAGATCTATGATGCAGAGATTGACAATTCGAATTTTGTAGCACTTGTAAGTATATCGGCTGCCAGAATAATGTCACAGCAAATGGGTTCCAGAATCAGACTAGCCTAAGACTCACTGGAAATTCAACTTTTGCAACAGACTGACAAGACACTTTAGACTCTCTACTTCACGTTTACAATCACAAAAAATGTTTTACTGACAGATCATTGCTGTCAGTTCAGCAAAGACATTCTGCCTACCTCACAACTGAACAACATCTCGCATGAATGTTATAATCACTGTGCTGTCTCGCACATAGGCTGCAGGTCCCAACAATTAGCGAATCAAATCAATCCTTTGTTTGTTTGGAATAGGCAGAGTATGGACCATAGCCAACTTGCCTGTACTTGGAAAACCCAAATCAAAATGTTTAGCATTGGATCTGATTCTTGCTTGTACACCACTTGATGAGTGCACTGAATAGCTACGTTGACAACCAACTTAAGGTAATCAGTCAACTTGGTTCATTTTAGTTTGCTGGAAGCAACATATATTCACACGTAGCGACCTATTCTCTAGGGGGAAGAAAGGGAAATACACAAGCCTCATGCCTACTTTGAGTTGGCCAGGAGGTTGGGAACCTATGGTCCAGCGTTACTTTCTCCATGGCAACACATTGGCCAACAACCTGATAACCAGGTTTCCTCCTGCAATATAAATGGTTGTGATCCTTTAAAATTTAGCGTTCTTCCTGTCATGGTAAATGTAAGATCAAAAACATCAGCAACATGACTCTCTTTTCATCAAGATTCAAATGGAAAGTTCACAAAATCTTATTCTGGTGCTGTTTAAAACTAATTTATTGCATTTGGTGGCCTGAAAACTTTTCAGTCTTGTTATTTATGGAGTTTTATATGATGTCCTCCCCACTGTGTTGAAATCGCACCATTGTTGCAACTAACATTTTTATTGTAAACCTAATCTCTTTCTATGGTACGTTAGGTTATTCTGTCTCTTGTACATCTTACCTGAAATAGTTTTTGGAACATTTCCTTTGTTAACTTGATGTCACTCTCCAGTGGTATCAATACCACTGGAGAGTGAAGAAACAATTACCTAATTCCTCCTGTGTGGGGCAATGTTACTGCACATTTACTGTTGCCACTGACATTAACCCAACCTATAATGACAATAATCAACCATTCAATGCAGCTTTAATGCAAATAGTTTTCAAGATTATTCCTGAATGACTCCTGAATGCTCTAATCCTGTTCTAATGTTTGACTCTGAAATGTAACTTGATAGTGTATAAAAGGATAGTTTGCGAGCTCTCCTTGTGTGATATGATGGGGCACTCCAGTTTAGTCAGAACTCATGTAACTTTTTGGTAGACGGGATGTTGTATTCAATCTGGGTTTTTTTTAAGGGGGAAGGTCTTTTACAGAAAAGCTGCAAAATCTTTGAAAAGCAAAGTCTTGTGTGTTTACACATTTTACCAGGGAATCGTTGGCTGTTTAGCCATGGAACATGAGTGTGGGGATCCTATTGTACACTCTTATTGTATTTGCTTTCCAACTGCCTTTAATCAGCAGTTCAGTATGAAAAGTTAGATCATGGAAACAATCCAAAAGATCCAAGAGGCACACGTTAGCATGTGATTTCCCTACATGGGTAAGTGTTCCATTCATTCTATTGCCTTTATCTACCTGATGAATCTAGTCTGGCATGTTTAACCCTAGAACAGTCTCACAACTGTTTGAATGAAGAATCTGCACGAATCATCTGTTCTAGGTTGGATATTTTTTAATATTGCAACAATGGCCCTTCATCATTCAGCAACTAGCAACACTTGGCTTGTAGTCAAGATTAGAGTGGTGCTGGAAAAGCACAGCAGTTCAGGCAGCATCTGAGGAGCTAAACAGCTGTGCTTTTGCAGCACCACTCTAATCTTGACTCTGATCTTTAGCATCTGCAGTCCTCATTTTCACACACTTGGGTTCTAACAGACTTGCTGCACCGCTTAATTGTCTTAATCACTTCCACCATCTCACTCTGTATGGCTGGAAATGACTTGATATCACAGTTTATAACAATGAGTGGATCATGGGACCAGTCAGTCGAGACAATCTCTCTGTCAGATAGTAAACTTTAAATTAAAGATGCTATCCCACTCATTGGCTCAGAGTAAATGTCTGGTGCTGTGATACATTTACCACAAACATAGCTTAACAAGCACATAACCTCGCTATTACCTTCAGTCTTCTCCTCACTGTGTAATGCCTCATCTTCTTATTTGTGTGGCTGAACTTTCAAATGAGTAACATGAACAGAATTTAGTACACCAGCATGTGATACATATTTATAATACATTCAGAGCTTGGCCATTGCTACCTCACTGATTATAAATGATAGTTTATTTATAAATCGGTTAATTTTAAGTGGCATTTGGCATATACCGTCTTTATTAACTTGAATGGACTAACTTGCCTCTGGGTATTCAAACTACATTCCAGAAGAAGAGTATGGTTTTGGAAATCCCTAAGCAGGTACTGCATTAAGCAAATCTCTTAGAAATGTGCCTGAAGCAAAGTGAGAAGAAACTATATGGTAAGTTGAGACATGTTTAAAGAATTTTGGTTTGGGAGGTTAAGTCTTCTAAATGCAATTATCTTAAAAGGAAGAATGATATCTATCAATCTATATATGCAAAAATGATACAGTAGCCTCAAGACAGGTTTGGCATCTATGTGAACTTCATGCATAATAAATATGATTGTTCTCATAAAACAGATGAAAATCCATTATGAACAAATCATCTGAACCAACGTCTTGAAAAGTGATTGACAATCCTGCAGTAAAGTCCAACAAATCTTTCTTTAAAAAAAGACAAATGAAGCCTTTTTTTGGATTGCTTATTGACTGCAGCTGATCACCATCTTTACTTCAGCTGGCAAAAATACGTTTGAAGTCAACAATAGGGAGGAATTCCTCCCAAAAGACTCCTCTGAGTTGCATTTTAAAAACTGTCAATTCATGCGAAACAATGAAAAATATTTTAGTAGCAACCCAATTATTCTTGTGAGGCAAATGAACAGTTCTTTTGGTCTGGATAGATAGGATATTCATCATTGATTGCAAATCACTGTGGCTGAGGTTTGTATTGTTGGAGGCACCATTATTTTTTATGGTCAAAAGTTTTTCATGTCAGTTAGCTCTTTATCTTGCTTGTCATAAGCATTCTATTTATTTTGTATTGTTTTGAAAATAAAACTAGCATCTAGAAAGCAAGAGTATACTTTAAAATAGAGAGTCAAAGTTTGTTACATACCAGACACCATACCAGAGTTTGGTTGTTAGTGGGCCCAGTGAGTGAGTGAACCTGATGATGAAATATTATTAACTTGTAGCATAGACTAATAACAAAATATTGCTTCAAGCTTCCTAACAATTCTGCTTTTTTTTAAGAATCCTTACAGTGTGGAAACAGGCCCTTCAGCCAACAAGTCCACACCGACCCTCCAAAGGTAAAAACAATGACTGTAGATGCTGGAAACCAGAGTCTAGATTCGAGTGGTGCTGGAAGAGCACAGCAGTTCAGGCAGCATCCGAGGAGCAGGAAAATCGACGTTTCGGGCAAAAGCCCTTCATCAGGAATACAGGCAGAGAGCCTGAAGAGTGGAGAGATAAATGAGGGGAGTGTGGGGGTGGGGAGAAAGTAGCATAGAGTACAATAAGTGAGTGGAGGAGGGGATGAAGGTGATAGGTTGGGGGGAGGTGGGAGTGGATAGATGGAAAAGAAGATAGGCAGGTAGGACAAGTCATGGGGACAGTGCTGAGCTGAAAGTTTGGAACTGGGGTGAGGTGGGGGAAGGGGAAATGAGGAAAACTGCTGAAGTCCACATTGATGCCCTGGGGTTGAAGTGTTCCGAGGTGGAAGATGAGGCGTTCTTCCTCCAGGCGTCTGGTGAGGGAGCGGCGCTGAATGAGGCCCAGGACCTTCATGTCATCGGCAGAGTGGGAAGGGGAGTTGAAATGTTGGGCCACAGGGCGGTGTTGTTGATTGGTGCGGGTGTCGCAGAGATGTTCCCGAAAGTGCTCTGCTAGGAGGCGTCCAGTCTCCCTAATGTAAAGGAGACCGCATCAGGAGCAACGTTGCTCCCGATGCAGTTTCCTCTACATTGGGGAAATTGGACACCTCCTAGCAGAGCGCTTTAGGGAACATCTCTGGGACACCCGCACCAATCAACCCGCCCTCCCACTCTGCCGAGAACATGGAGGTCCTGGGCCTCCTTCACCGCCACTTCCTCACCACCAGACGCCTGGAGGAAGAACACCTCATCTTCCGCCTCGGAACACTTCAACCCCAGGGCATCAATGTGGACTTCAACAGCTTCCTCATTTCCCCTTCCCCCACCTCACCCCAGTTCCAAACTTCCAGCTCAGCACTGTCCCCATGACTTGTCCTACCTGTCTATCTTCATTTCCACCTATCCACTCCACTCTCCCCCCTGACCTATCACCTTCAGCCCCTCCCCCACTCACCTATTGTACTCTCTGCTACTTTCTCCCCACCCCCACCCTCCTCTCATTTATCTCTCCATCCTTCAGGCTCTCTGTCTGGATCCCTGATGAAGGGCTTTTCCCCGAAACGTCGATTTTACTGCTCCTCGGATGCTGCCTGAACTGCTGTGCTTTTCCAGCAGCACTCTAATCTAGACGTACCCTTCAAACCCATTACTCTCTATTAACCTCTGACTAATGCATCTAACCTACACATCCCTGAATACTATGGGCAATTTAGCACAGCCATTTCGTCTCACCTGCGCATCTTTGGATTGTGGGAAGAAACCAGAGTACCTAAAGGAAACTCACACAGACATAGGGAGAACGTACAAATTCCACACAGACAGTCACCCAAGGCTGGAATTAAACCCTAATGGTATGAGGCAGCAGTGCTAACCACTGAGCCACCATGCCATGAATAACACTTGAAATCATTGGCTGTGCAGCTTCCAAATGTCTTACTTTTCTCAATCATTATCCTCCATTGACTTCTATTTCTTTCTTGTCATTGGCTTCTGTCTTACTCCTTCCTTCACGTCTTCCTTTCTCCTTGTCAGACTTCTTGGACTATTTCTGGTACAGCAAAAACAATTACTTCACCAAAGCAACTTATTAATGGTGAGGTGCCTTGGGACATTCTGAAGCTACTGTAAAATGCAATGTAGATACAGGCTTGCTTTGTCTTACAGAAATATCAAAGTTAAAATGCTGATGGACATGCTTTAAATCTGCCTCTGATGGCTGATGTAACATGTTCATTTGGAGCTTTTACTTGTTGTCTGTTCCCAGATGTGGAATTAACATTCATTTTACAAATTCTTTACTTTCTTAAAGAAAATCATGCTGTGACATGGTTCCCACAATGTTAGCCTATCTACCACAGAGACTTGAGTTCTTAATGAGACAGATATCTGGGGGTTTTTTAACAACCATCTGCATACACTCATTTGACATATCCTCTAGGAGCTAGGAGTACTTATGTCACGATTGCATTCTATATGTGGTTGACTGGTTTACTTACTAACTGACTGAATGACTGACTGAGCAGAGAGTAAGATGTTTTGTACGAAAACGTCTCGTCATAATTTAATCTAGTTGTCTAAAAGGTATAGACTGTTTCTAAGCTTTGTGAATACAAAATAATATGCCGTTTTTTTCTGTATTTTTGTGATTTTTCTTTTCTTCTCTTTTGCTTACAAGGCTGCTTTTTCTCTTATTGAACACCTGCCCCATGAGACCACTGACAACAAGTGAGTCCTGACAGTGAGTGTTGTCAGGTCATCTGTCTGAAGGGCAAGACAAAGGAGACTGATTCTATCCTTGATGATCCCTGTTTGTGTGCATTTCTAGCTGCTGAATTCTGATAAAGATCAGAAAGCCTGGCAAATATTTCCTCACACTAACGCAGGGGCTCTGCATCCAACTGAAATACCCATTTCATCTTCTCAGAAGAGAACAGTTATCTAAATAAATCTACTTATTTTCATACTTTGTAAATGCCCTATGGCACTCCACTGGAGGCTCATAAATTTACATTAGCCACATAAGGCAACAGTAATACAGATGGCTAAAAGCTTAATGAAAGAGATAGGTTTGAAGAAGTATCTTAAAAGAAGAAAGAGTCAGAGAGGTGAACAGGTTTGGGAGGGAACTCAGCTTTGAACTGAGACTCTCCTGGCTTGCATTAAACTGAGGAGATTGAGTTTCCTCTGATATGATTTCTTAAATCATGACGTGACACTGCCCATGCAATATGTCAACCCAATGATAATGCACAGTGTACAGCCTTAAGACACAAGTGATGGGGATCCGAATAATTGCACTCAGCAAGTAGGAGGTTTGAAAATAACTTGCTATTATTTCTGTCACTGTGCTACAGTATAAAAACTGCAGATGCTGGAATCCAAGGTAGACAAGCAGGAGGCTAGAAGAACACAGCAAGCCAAGCCACAACAGAAAGACAAGGGCAGTAGATACAAGGGAACAGCACCACCTGCAAGTTCCCCTCCAAGCCACTTACCATCCAGATGTAGAACAATACTGCGGTTTTTTTCACAGTCGCTGGGTCAAAAACCTGGCAATCCCTCCCTGATGGCATTGTGGGTGCACCTACCGCAAGTGGGTTGCAGCGGTTTAAGAAGGCAGCTCACTGCTTGCACCCAATTCCCCGCACTTTCTCAAGTTCAACTGGGTATGGACAATAAGACTCATATCCCATGAATGAAACAAAGAGAGGCAGAAGTGCTTGTCATTGCTAGGGTCTTGCAACATTCATGTCATTAGCATTATATTTGAAACCCAGCTGGGCACCATTTCACAGGCTGAAAGCCAGGAATCACTTTTCGCCACATCAGTATTGGCAAGCAATCTGTCAAAGTTCAATATCATTACTCTCAAAGTGACAGCAACTTTGCAAGTCCACGCAGGCTGTAGGGCAAGGGATGCTGTTGAGCCTCAATTAGGTTTGGAGCTGTAATCTGGTTGTAAAAGGAGTAAGTGACACTACCAGGCTGTGGGAAGATAATAATTGTATTAAACAAATGAAAATGATATAGCAATTATAAATGGTAATATGAAAATAAATAATAATTTAACAAACACTTTATGAAGAGTAAAGAAGGTGTCTTTATGAGAAAAAAGGACAACTCTAACATAGCACAAATGATAACCTCAAATTGGGCTGTCCACAACAGGTACATGAACTGCTAAAATAATCCTTGGAACACACACCACCATGTTGCTGAGTAACCATGGCTGGACTGTCCAATCAGTCGCTCAGTCAATGGCCCTTCATTAGCCGTTATCGTCAATGGTTGACTTGACTGCATCAGTTGCTGCATTGAATCTTGGAAGCAGCATCCTTCTAAGCTTAATTTCTGGCTCCATTCTAGTCATTTGAGACCTTATTCAAATTTTCCCAAAATGAGGGGTGTATGTATCAATTTCATCTCAGAGACATTGCAAAACCAAAAGACTTCACGGAATGCAGGCTGTTTACACATCCTTGGTGATGTCTGTCCTATATCTTTGGCTTATATTGCTCATCCATCAATCTTCATTTCCATGTAATTGGTCATCCTGTGGGTAAGACTGTTCATTTTCCCAGTTTGTAATTTAAGGGTCTTCAAGAAGAATGGTTCTGCTTTTCAAACAATGGGGAAACATTTTATTATTCTATAGTCTACTGATGTACAAGAAAAATAGATTCATCAAGACAATAACTGTGAACATGATGCCCAAGAAAATTCCTTGTATGGGAATTGGGTTGTTGATAATATTGCTGCTGATTATGTATTTGATTTATTTGAATTTAAACAAAGTGCAATCACTTTTAGATTTAAATCAATATTTTCAAAGTAAAAGTTTAATCCAGATTTATTTAAACATCAAAAACAGAGCAGAAATGAGATGTAAAATATATAAAATTGCAAACGTTAGAGATCTCTGTCTGCTGGCCTACAAGGAGAAAGTGAGGACTGCAGATGCTGGAGACCAGAGTTGAAAAGTGTGGTGCTGGAAAAGCACAGCAGGCCAGGCAGCATCCGAGGAGCAGGAGAATCGACATTTCGGGCATTTCTTCAGGAATGAGGAAGGTGTGCCAAGCGGGCTGAGATTAAAGGTAGGGCGGGGGAAGGAATTTGGGGGAGGGGCGCTGGGAATACGATAGGTGGAACGAGGTGAGGGTAAGGGTGATAGGCCAGAGAGGGGTGGGGGCAGAGAGGTCGGGAAGAAGATTGCAGGTCAAGAGGGCGGTGCTGAATCCGGGGGTTGGGACTGAGATAAGGTGGGGGGAGGGGGAATGAGGAAGCTGGAGGAATCTACATTCATCCCGTGCGGTTGGGGGGTTCCTAGGCGGAAGATGAGGCGCTCTTCCTCCAGGCGTCATGTGGCCAGGGTCTGGCAATGGAGGAGGCCAAGGACCTGCATGTCCTTGGCGGAATGGGAGGGGGAGTTAAAGTTGTTCAGCCACGGAGCGGTTGGGTTGGTTGGTGCTGGTGTCCCAGAGGTGTTCCCTGAAACGTCCTGCAAGTAGGCGCCTATCTCCCCAATGCAGAGGAGACTACATCGGGTGCAGCGGATACAGTAAATGATGTGTGTGGAGGTGCAAGTGAATTTGCGACGGATATGGAAGGATCCATTGGGGCCTTGGAGGGAAGTGAGGGGGGAGGTGTGGGTGCAAGTTTTGCACTTCTTACGGTTGCAGGGGAAGGTGCCTGGAGTGAGGTTGGGTTGGTGGGGGGTGTGGACCAGACGAGGGAGTTGTGGAGGGAGTGCTCTCTCCAGAACGCTGATAGGGGTGGGGAGGGAAATATATCCCTGGTGGTATGGTCTGTTTGGAGGTGGCGGAGGATGACGGAGGCTGATACGATATATCCCGAGGTTGGTGGGGTGGAAGGTGAGGACCAGTGGGGTTCTGTCCTGGTGGCGATTGGAGGGTCGGGGTTCAAGGGCAGAGGTGCGGGAAGTGGAGGAGATGCGGTGGAGAGCATCGTCGACCACCTTGGAGGGGAAATTGCGGTCTTTGAAGAAGGAGGCTATTTGGGCTGTTTGGTAGTGGAATTGGTCCTCCTGGGAGCAGATGTGGTGGAGACGAAGGAATTGGGAATATGGGATGGCGTTTTTAGAGGGGGCAGGGTGGGAAAAGGTGTAATCTAGGTAGCTGTGGGAGTCGGTCGGTTTGTAGTAAATGTCTGTGTTGAGTTGGTCGCCCGAGATAGAAATGGAGAGGTCTAGGAAGGGGAGGGAGGAGTCTGAGATGGTCCAGGTAAATTTGAGGTCGGGGTGGAAGGTATTAGTAAAGTGGATGAACTGTTCAACTTCCTCGTGGGAGCACGAGGTAGCACCAATATAATCATCGATGCAGTGGAGGAAAAGGTGGGGGGTGGTGCCAGTGTAGCTGTGGAAGATGGACTGTTCTACATATCCGACAGAGGCAGGCATAGCTGGGGCCCATGCGGGTGCCCATGGCTACTCCTTTGGTTTGGAGGAAGTGGGAGGATTGGAAAGAGAAGTTGTTCAGAGTGAGGACCAATTCAGTCAGTCAAAGGAGGGTGTCAGTGGAAGGGTACTGGTTGGTTCGGCGGGAAAGGAAGAAGCGGAAGGCTTTGAGGCCTTCGTGATGGGGGATGGAGATGTACAGGGACTGGATGTCCATCGTGAAGATAAGGCGTTGGGGGCCGGGGAAGTGAAAATCATGGAGGAGGTGGAGGGCATGGGTGGTGTCACGAGCAACGGTGGGGAGTTCTTGGACTCAGGGGGACAGGACAGTGCCGAGGTTTGCAGAGATAAGTTCGATGGGGCAGGAACAGGCTGAGACAATGGGTCGGCCGGGGCAGTCAGGTTTGTGGATTTTGGGCAGGAGGTAGAAACGGGCGGTGCGGGTTTGTGGGACTATGAGGTTGGAGGCAGTGGCTGGGAGATCCCCTGAGGTGATGAGGTTATGGATGGTCTGGGAGACGATGGTTTGGTGGTGGGAGGTGGGGTCATGGTCAAGGGGGCAGTAGGAGGAGGTGTCCGCGAGTTGGCATCTAGCTTCAGCGGTGTAAAGATCGGTGCGCCAAACTACCACCACGCCTCCTTTGTCTACTGGTTTGATAGTGAGGTTGGAGTTGGAGCAGAGGGAGTGGAGGGCTGTGCGTTGTGAGGGTGAGAGGTTGGAGTGGATGAGAGAGGTGGACAGGTTGAGGCGGTCAATGTCACGGCGGCAGTTGGAAATGAAGGGATCGAGGGCGGGTAAGAGGCCAGCACAGGGTGTCCAGGTGGATGGGGTGTGTTAGAGGTGGGAGAAGGGGCCGTCAGAGGGTGGGCGAGAGTCCTGGTTGAAGATGTAGGCGCGGAGGCGAAGGCAGCGGAAGAAATGTTCGATGTCTAGCCGTGTGTCGAACTCATTGATCCGGGAGCGTAGGGGGATGAAGGTGAGGCCTCTGCTGAGGACTGATCATTCATCCTCAGAGAGGGGAAGGTCTGGAGGGATGGTGAAAATACAGCAGGGCTGGGAGCTAGGATCTAGGACCTGGTGTGGGGCTGGAGCTGGGAGTGGGAGCCGAGTTAGGCATGGCGGGGGAGTTAGTCATAGGGGCGGAGTATGTCGTGGGTGTGGAGTTAATCGTGGGGGCACCATCCCCCACCTTTTCCTCCGCTACATCGATGATTGTATTAGCGCTGCCTCATGCTCCCACTAGGAGGTTGACCAGTTCATCCACTTTACTAACACCTTCCACCCCGACCTCAAATTGACCTGGACCGTTTCAGACTCCTCCCTCCCCTTCCTCGACCTCTTCATTTCTATCTCGGGCGACCGACTCAACACAGACATTTACTACAAACCGACCGACTCCCACAGCTACCTAGATTACACCTCCTCCCACTCTGCCCCCTGTAAAAACGGCATCCCATATTCCCAATTCCTTCGCCTCCGCCGCATCTGCTCCCAAGAGGACCAATTCCACTACCGCACAGCCCAAATAGCCTCCTTCTTCAAAGACCACAATTTCCCCTCCGACATGGTCAACGATGCTCTCCACCGCATTTCCTCCACTTTCCGCACCACTGCCCTTGAACCTCGCCCCTCCAATCACCACCAGGACAGAACCCCACTGGTCCTCACCTTCCACCCCACCAACCTCGGGATATATCGTATCATCCTCCTTCATTTCCGCCACCTCCAAATAGACCATACCACCAGGGATATATTTTCCTCCCCACCCCTATCAGCGTTCTGGAGAGACTGCTCCCTCCGCCACTCCCTCGTCAGGTCCACACCCCCCACCAACCCAACCTCACTTCCGGCACCTTCCCCTGCAACCGCAAGAAGTACAAAACCTGCACCCACACCTCCCCCTCTCCTCCCTCCAAGGCCCCAATGGATCCTTCCATATCCGTTGCAACTTCACCTGCACCTCCACACACATCATTTACTGTTTCTGCTGCACCCGACGTAGTCTCCTCTGCATTGGGGAGATATGCCGCCTACTTGCAGGACGTTTCAGGGAACACCTCTGGGACACCCACACCAACCTACCCAACCGCCCCGTGGCTGAACACTTTAATTCCCCCTCCCATTCCGCCAAGGACATGCAGGTCCTTGGCCTCCTCCATTGCTAGACCCTGGCCACACGACGCCTGGAGGAAGAGCACCTCATCTTCCGCCTAGGAACCCTCCAACCACATGGGATGAATGTAGATTTCTCCAGTTTCCTCATTTCCCCTTCCCCCACCTTATCTCAGTCCCAACCCTCGGATTCAGCACCGCTCTCTTGACCTGCAATCTTCTTCCCGACCTCTCTGCCCCCACCCCTCTCTGGCCTATCACCCTCACTCTCACCTCCTTCCACCTATCGTATTCCCAGTGCCCCTCCCCA
Source organism: Chiloscyllium punctatum (assembly GCF_047496795.1). NCBI lineage: Eukaryota > Metazoa > Chordata > Chondrichthyes > Orectolobiformes > Hemiscylliidae > Chiloscyllium > Chiloscyllium punctatum. Next base: position 146,699,312 of record NC_092741.1, on the reverse strand, counting down.
AATTCCCCCCCTCACCACCTTTTATCTCAACCGACTTGGCACACCAGCCTCATTCCTGAAGAAGGGCTTATGCCCGAACCGTCGATTCTCCTGCTCCTCGGATGCTGCCTGACCTGCTGCGCTTTTCCTGCACCACACTTTTCAACTGCAGGCCTACAAAAATAACATGAAAATCCAAAAGTTGCGGTCAGTGATTCTATACTCCTCCAGAGTTTTATAAAGTTATGTAATGTCATGAGAAAATGAGTTTATTAATTTATTGCCTGGAAACCATTAATTTTTCTTTAAAAAGACTGAAGCAACATTCCAACAACTTGAAACCATAGCTTTTCATGGTCTCCAGGATAAGTGCCAAAATCACTAAGTAGAGCTAACCCATCTAGAAAACTGCAAAAAGACACAATTATCTTGAAAAAGCGTGAATGGGATCATCTCCTGTACTCACTCAGGGGCCTCGGCCAGGTCTGTCAATCAAAAGTTGGTGTGGAGACAGAGCGGAAGCATCGGACATTCGCACAGAGCCGTGGTATTGGGGGACTCCATAGTGAGAGGAACTGACCGGGGTTTTTGTGGCAGCAGGCGGGTCTTAAGGATGGTGTGTTGCCTTCCTGGTGCCAGGGTTAAAACATCACAGACAGAGTGCAGGAAACCCTCAAGGACGAAGGTGAAGAGCCCGAGGTGGTGGTACATGTCGGCACAAATGATGTTGGGAAGAAGAGGAGGAACGTACTACAGCGGGACTTCGGAGAACTAGGAAGAAGGCTGAAAAGCAGGACGTCCAGGGTGGTTATCTCTGGTTTGCTTCCAGTTCCTCAGGCTGGTGAGGCCAGAAACAGGGAGATAATGGACTTGAACGTGTGGCTGGGAACTGGTGCAGGAAGCAAGGATTTAAATTCTTGGATCACTGGGGTATGTTTTGTGATAAGCATAAATTATGCAAGAGAGACGGTTTACACCTTAATAGGTTGGGGACCAGCATTCTGGCAGGCAGGTTTGCTACTGCAACACCGCTACGTTTAAACTAAGTAGTGGGAGGGAGGGGACAAACTGAATGTTTAAGAAGGAGACTGAAGGGAAAGTTAGAACAAGGGAAGTCAAGAAAGACAACTGTATCAATGAGGCAGAAAACTCAGAAAGGGATCATGCTGTAAGGATGAGTGAAATAGGGGTTGAGGGGAAGGGTGAGAGCAGTAACAAATTAAAAATACTATATATGAATGCACGAAGCATTAGAAATAAGATGTTTGAGCTTGATGCTCTTTTGGAAATTGGCAGACACGATATTGTGGGGATAACTGAGATGTGGCTTCAAATGGACAGGGCCTGGGAAATGAATATTCAAGGCTACACGTGCTATCGTAAGGACAGACTGACGGGCAGAGGGGGTGGGGTGGCCATGTTGGTAAGGGATGATATTCAGTCCCTTGTGCGGGGGGACCTAGAATCAGGGATGTAGAGTCAGTGTGAATAGAGCTGAGAAGTTCTAAGCGTAAAAAGACCCTCTTGGGAGTTATCTACAGGCCCCCAAACAGTAGTCTGGATGTTGGATGTTAGTCGAATGAGGAGCTGAAACTGGCCTGTCGCAAAGATGTTACTACAGTTGTTATGGGGGATTTCAACATGCAGCTGGACTGGGAGAATCAGGATGGTATTGGACCTCAAGAAAGAGACTTTGTGGAGTGCCTCCGAGATGGATTCTTAGAACAGCTGGTGCTGGACCCTACCAGGGAGAAGGCAATTCTGGATCTGGTATTGTGCAACGAGCCAGAATTGATCAGGGACCTCAAAATGAAGGAGCCATTGGGAAGTAGTGACCATAATACAATAAGCTTCAATCTGCAATTTGAGAGGGAGAGGGTACAATCGGAAGTGACAATATTTCAATTGAATAAAGGGAACTATGGAGCTATGAGGGAGGAGCTGGCCAAAGTTCAATGGTGCAATACCTTAGCAGGGATGACAGTGGAGGAACAATGGCAGATATTTCTGTGTATAATGCAGAAGATGCAGGGTCAGTTCATTCCAAAAAGGAAGAAAGATCCTAGGAGGAGACATGGGTGGCCGTCGCTGATGAGGGAAGTTAAGAAACATATAAAGTTAAAAGAGAAAAAGTATAACATAGCAAAGATAAGTGGGAAAATGGAGGACTGGGAAGCTTTTAAAGAACAACAGAGGATTACTGAGAAGGAAATATGCAGAGAAAAAATGAGGTACGAAGGTAAACTGGCCAAAAATATAAAGGAGGATAGTAAAATCTTTTTTAGGTATGTGAAAGGCAAAAAAATGGTTAAGACTAAAATTAGGCCCTTGAAGACAGAAACGGGAATATATTACAGGGGACAAAGAAATGGCAGAAAAATTGAATTGGTACTTCAGATCTGTGTTCACTGGGGAAGACACAAGCAATCTCCCTGAGGTAACAGTGACTGAAGGACCTGAACTTAAGGGAATTTATATTTGCCAGGAATTAATGTTGGAGAGAGTGTTAGGTCTGAAGGTTGATAAGTCCCCGGGGCCTGATGGTCTACATCCCAGAGTACTGGAGGAGGTGGCTCGAGAAATCGTGAATGCATTGGTGATTATTTTCCAGAGTTTGATAGATTCGGGATCAGTTCCTGCGGATTGGAGGGTGGCTAATGTTGTACCACTTTTTAAGAAGGTGGGAGAGAGAAAGCAGGAAATTATAGACCAGTTAGTCTGACCTTGGGAAAGATGCTGGAGTCTATTATAAAGGATGAAATTACGACACACCTGCATAGTAGTAACAGGATAGGTCAGAGTCAGCATGGATTTATGAAGGGGAAATCACGCTTGACTAATCTTCTGGAATTTATTTGAGACTGTAACTCTGAAGATGGATGAGGGAGATCCAGTAGATGTAGTGTACCTGGACTTTCAGAAAGCTTTTGATAAAGTCCCACATAGGAGGTTAGTGAGCAAAATTAGGGTGCATGGTATTGGGGGCAAAGTACTAACTTGGATTGAAAGTTGGTTGGCTGACAGGAAACAAAGAGTAGTGATAAATGGCTCCATTTCGGAATGGCAGGCAGTGACCAGGGGGGTACCGCAGGCATCAGTGCTGGGACCGCAGCTTTTTACAATATATATTAATGATATAGAAGATGGTATTAGTAATAACACTAGCAAATTTGCTGATGATACTAAGCTGGGTGGCAGGGTGAAATGTGAGGAGTATGTTAGGAGATTACAGGGTGACCTGGACAGGTTAGGTGAGTGGTCAGATGCATGGCAGATGCAGTTTAATGTGGATAAATGTATGGTTATCCACTTTGGTGGCAAGAACAGGAAGGCAGATTACTACCTAAATGGAATCAATTTAGGTAAAGGGACAGTACAAAGAGATCTGGGTGTTCTTGTACACCAGTCAATGAAGGTAAGCATGCAGGTACAGCAGGTAGTGAAGAAGGCTAATAGCATGCTGGCTTTCATAACAAGAGGGATTGAGTATAGAAGGAAAGAGGTTCTTCTGCAGCTGTACAGGGCCCTGGTGAGACCACACCTGGAGTATTGTGTGCAGTTCTGGTCTCCAAATTTGAGGAAAGACATTCTGGCTATTGAGGGAGTACAGCGTAGGTTCACGAGGTCAATTCCTGGAATGGCAGGACTACCTTACGCTGAAAGACTGGAGCGACTGGGCTTGTATACCCTTGAGTTTGGATGACTGAGAGGGGATCTGATTGAGACATAAGATTATTAAAGGATTGGACACACTGGAGGCAGGAAACATGTTTCTGCTGATGGGTGAGTGCCGATCCAGAGGACACAGCTTAAAAATACAGGGTAGACCATTTAGGACAGAGATGAGGAGAAACGTCTTCACCCAGAGAGTGGTGGCGGCTGTGTGGAATGCTCTGCCCCAGAGGGCAGTGGAGGCCCAGTTTCTGGATTCATTTGAGAAAGAGTTGGATAGAGCTCTCCAGGATAGTGGAATCAAGGGTTATGGAGATAAGGCAGGAACAGGATACTGATTAAGGATGATCAGCCATGATCACATTGAATGATGGTGCAGGCTCGAAGGGCAGAATGGCCTACTCCTGCACCTATTGTCTATTGTCCAATTTAAGCTGATTGCAGAAAAGCATTAGACATTATCACTTCAGCCAAAGTAAGGAAAGAAGTCACCCAGCCATAATCTAATCAAGTTACAATTCGAATTCACCAGCCATGATTGAATATGGGTTAGTTGTCACTTGGAGAGAAATAATTATGTGGGCAAGCTGGCTAATGTGTGTGTGTGTGTGCGCGTTTGTGTGTGTGTGTGTAGAATTGATTCCTTCAGATGAGAGACAGAAGCAGAATGGATTCCAAACTGACAAACTTTAAGCATTGTCCTCTGTCTTTCCAGCTCACACACTGTTTACAGTTTGACTCTCCATATACTACAGCCTGAACTTTTAAAAAACTTATCTGTCCTCTCCAGAAGAAAATAAAACTTGTCCATTCACACCTTTATACTGCCTCAAGACTGAAACCAGATAGATTATTGAGCCCAACTGGATCTACACAAGCTAATAACATATGAGAATCATGCAACTATAATCTTTACTGGAATTTAAAATCATTCTTAATCTACCCACCAACTCTGTAACTTATTGGTTTGTGGGATCACTTTGAGTGTGCACATCCGAATAGTGGAGCATTTGTATTATTTTATTTGGACTGAGTTAAGCATTACAGAAACTATCCTAGTTTCTTTAGGACACAACTATTTCTGCATCTTACAGTACAGCATGTAAAGCAGTTAAACACCCACTTAATTTCCAAGCCTATAATTTAAATAAAATGCAGTCAACTGAGGAGTGGGACGAGTTCAAGTCTTTCTTGTCTGAATTTGAGAAGACAGCATCCTATTGCCCACTATCAGTATCCTATTGCCCACTATCTGTATTCTATTGCCTATTATCGGGATCCCATTGCTCACTCACGGTATCCTATTGCCTACTATGGGTATCCTATTGCCTATTATCTGTTTCCTATAGCCCACTATCGTTGTCAATTGCCCATTATCTGTACCCTATTGCCTACTATCGGTATCCTATTGCCCATTATGAGTATCCTGTTGCCTACTATCGGTATCTTATTGCCTATTATTGGTATCCTATTGCCCACTATGGGTATCCGATTGCCTACTATCGTTATTCTATTGCCCATTGTCGGTATCCTATTGCCCAGTATCGGTATCCTGTTGCCTACTATCGGTATCCCATTGCCTATTATTGGTATCCTGTTGCCCACTATCGGTATTCCATTGACTATTATTGGTATCCGATTCCCCACTATCGGTGTTCTATTGTCTACTATCGGTATCCTATTGCCTATTAGCGGTATCCTACTGCCTAAAATCGGTATCCTATTGCCCACTATTGGTACCCTATTGCCTATTATCAGTATCCTATTGCCCACTATCGGTATCCTATTGCCCAATATCGGTATTCTAATGCCTACTATTGGTATCCTATTGCGTATTATTGGTATCCTATGGGTATCCGATTGCCTACTATCGTTATTCTATTGCCTTTTATCGGTATCCTATTGTCTACTATCGGTATCCTATTGCCTACTATCGGTATCTTATTGCCTACTATTGGTATCTTATTGCCTATTATTGGTATCCTATTGCCTTCTATCGGTATCCGATTGCCTACTATCAGTATCCAATTGCCTAGTATCGGTATCGTATTGCTCACTTTCGGTGTCCTATTGCCCATTATCGGTATCATGTTGCCCGCTTTCGGTATCCTATTGCCTACCAACGGTATCCTATTGCTCACTTTCGGTATCCTATTGCCCACTAAAGATATCCTAGTGCCTACTATCGGTATCCTATTACCAACTATCGGTATCACCTTGCCTACAGTCAGTATCCTTTTACCCACTAACGGTATCCTTTTGCCCACTATCGGTATCCTATTCCCTATTATCTGTTTCCTGTTGCCCACTATCGGTATCCTATTGCCTATTATCAGAAACATGTTGCCTATTATCGTAATCCCATTGCCTATTATCGGTATCCTCTTGCCCACTACCAGTATCCTATTGCCTACTATCAGTATCCTATTGCCTATTATCGGTATCTGATTCACCAGTATTGGTGTCCTATTGCCTACTATCGGTATCCTATTGCCGATTAGCAGTATCCTACTGCCTACAATCGGTATCCTATTGCCCAATATCGGTATCGTATTGCACACTATCGGTATTCTCTTGCCTACTATCGGTATCCTATTGCCTATTATCGGTATCCTATTGCCTACAATCAGTATCCTATTGCCCACTATTGGTATTCTACTGCCTATTAACATTTTCCTATTGTCCACTATCGATATCCTATTACCTACTATTGGTGTCCTATTGCCCACTAACGGTATCCTATTGCCTATTATCAGTATCCTATTGCCCACTATCAGTATCCTATTGCCCACTATCGGTATCCTCTTGCCCACTAACAGTATCCTATTGCCTACTATTGGTATCCTATTCCCTATTATCTGTTTCCTATTGCCCACTAACGGTATCCTATTGCCCACTATCAGTATCCTAATGCTTACTATAGTTATTCTACTGCCTTTTATCGGTATCCTATTGCCCACTATCGGTATCCTATTGTCCATTATTGGTATCCTATTTCCTATTATCGGTATCCTATTTCCTATTATCTGTGTCCAATTGCCTATTATCAGTATCCTATTGCCTACTATCGGTATCCTCTTGCCTACCCTCGGTATCCTATTGTCCACTATCGGTATCCTCTTGCCTACTATCGGTATTCTATTGTCTATTATCGGTATCCGATTCCCCACTATCGGTATCCTATGGCCTACTATTGGTATCCTATTGCCTGCTATCTGTTTCCTATTGCCCACTATCAGTATGCTATTGCCTATTATCGGTATCTTATTCCCCAGTATCGGTGTCCTATGGCCTACTATCGGTATCCTATTGTCTATTATCTGTTTCCTATTGCCCACTAATGGTATCCTATTGCCCAATATCAGTATCCTAAGGCCTACTATAGTTTTCTATTGCCTTTTATCAGTATCCTATTGCCCACTATCGGTATCCTATTGTCTATTATCGGTATCCTATTTCCTATTATTGTTATCCTATTTCCCATGATCAGTATCCTATTGCCTATTATCAATATCCTATTGCCTACTATCGGTATCTTATTGCCTACTATCGGTATCCTATTATCTAGTACTGGTATCCTATTGCCTATTATCATTATCCTATTGCCTACTATTGGTATCCTATTGCCGACTATGAGTATCCTACTGCCTATTATCTGTATCCTATTGCCTACTATTGGTATCCTTCTGCCTAAAATCGGTATCTGATTACCTACTATCGGTATCCTATTGCCTATTATCGGTATCCTATTGCCCACTAACGGTATCCTATTGCCTACTATTGGTATCCTATTGCCTGCTATCTGTTTCCTATTGCCCACTATCGGTATCCTATTGCCTATTATCGGTATCTTATTCCCCAGTATCGGTGTCCTATGGCCTACTATCGGTATCCTATTGCCTATTAGCGATATCCTATTGCCTACAATCAGTATCCTATTGCGCACTATTGGTATCCTACTGCCTATTATCGTTTTCCTATTGCCCACTATCGATATCGTATTACCTACTATTGGTATCTGATTGCCCACTATTAGTATCGTATTGCCTATTATCATTTTCCTATTCCCCACTATCGGTATCCTATTGCCCACTAGCATTATCCTATTACTTCTATCGGTATCCTATTGCCTACTATCGGTATCCTATTGTCTATTATCGGTATCCTATTGCCTACTATCGGTATCCAATTGCCCACTATCGATATCCTATTGCCTATTATCTGTATCGTATTGCCTACTATTAGTATCCTGTTGCCTAATATCAGTATCCAATTGCCGACTGTTGGTATCCTATTTTCTATTTTCGGTATCCTATTGCCTATATTGGTATCCAATTGCCCCCTATCGGTATCTTATTGCCCACTATCGGTATCCTCTTACCTGCTATCTGTATCCTATTCCCTATTATCTGTTTTTCTATTGCCCACTATCGGTATGCTATTGCCTATTATCGGTATCTTATTCCCCAGTATTGGTGTCCTATGGCCTACTATCGGTATCCTATTGCCTATTAGCAATATCCTACTGCCTACAATTGGTATCCCATTGCCCACTATCGGTATTGTATTACCTACTATCAGTATACTATTCCCTATTATCTGCTTCCTATTCCCCACTATCGGTATCCTATTGCCTATTATCGGAAATGTGTTGCCTATTATCAGTATCTCATTGCCTATTATCGGTATCCTCTTGCCCACTACCAGTATCCTATTGTCTACTATCGGTATCTTATTGCACACTATTGGTATCCTATTGCCATTATCGGTATTCTATTGCCATTATCGGTATTCTATTGCTGATTATCAGTATCCTATTGCCATTATCGGTATTCTATTGCCGATTTTCAGTATCCTATTGCCCACTGTCAGTATCCTATTGCCGATTATCGGCATCCTATTGCCTATTATCAATACCCTATTGCCAATTATCGGTATCGTATTGCCCACTATCGGTATCCTATTGCCTATCATCGATGTCCTATTGCCTATTATTGGTATCCTATTGCCCACTATTGGTATCTTATTGCCTATTATCAGTCTCATTGCCTATTATCAATATCCTATTGCCTACTATTGGTATCTTATTGCCTACTATCGGTATCCTATTATCTAGTTCTGGTATCCTATTGCCTATTATCATTATCCTATTGCCTACTATCGGTATCCTATTGCCGACTATGGGTATCCTATTGCCTATTATCTGTATCCGATTGCCTACTATTGGTATCCTTCTGCCTAAATTCGGTATCTGATTACCTACTATCGGTATCCTATTGCCTATTATCGGTATCCTATTGCCCACTAACGGTATCCTATTGCCTACTATTGGTATCCTATTGCCTGCTATCTGTTTCCTATTGCCCACTATCGGTATCCTATTGCCTATTATCGGTATCTTATCCCCCAGTATTGGTGTCCTATGGCCTACTATCGGTATCCTATTGCCTATTAGCGATATCCTATTGCCTACAATCAGTATCCTATTGCCCACTATTGGTATCCTACTGCCTATTATCATTTTCCTATTGCCCATTATCGATATCGTATTACCTACTATTGGTATCTGATTGCCCACTATTAGTATCGTATTGCCTATTATCATTTTCCTATTCCCCATTATCGGTATCCTATTGCCCACTAGCATTATCCTATTACTTCTATCGGTATCCTATTGCCCACTATCGGTATCCTATTGCCTATCATCGATGTCCTATTGCCTATTATTGGTATCCTATTGCCTACTATTGGTATCTTATTGCCTATTATCAGTCTTTTATTGCCGGTTATCGGTATCCTATTGCACACTATCGGTATCCTATTGCCTATTATCAGTATCCTATTGCCTACTATCAGCGTCCTATTGCCCACTATTGCTACCCTATTGCCCACTATCGGTATTCTATTGCCGATTATCAGTCTCTAATTGCCTACTATCAGTATGCTTTTGCTCACTATCTGTATCCTATTGCCCACTATCGGTATTCTATTGCCGATTATCAGTATCCTATTGCCCACTGTCGGTATCCTATTGCCGATTATTGGCATCCTATTGCCTATTATCGGTATCCTATTGCCTATTATTGGTATCCTATTGCCCACTATGCATATCCTATTGCACACTATGGGCATCCTATTGCCCTCTATCGGTATCCTATTGCCCAGTGTCAGTCTCCTATTGCCAATTATCAGTATCCTATTGCCCACTATCAGTATCCTATTGCCAATTATCAGTATCCTATTACCCACTATTGGTATCCTATTGCCTATTATCAGTATCCTATTGACCATTATTGGTATCCTATTGCCCACTCTCGTATCCTGTTGCCTATTATCGGTATCCTAGTGCCTATAATCTGTAAACTATTGCCCACTCTCGGTATCCTATTGCCAGTTATCAGTATCCTATTGTCCACTATCTGTATCCTATTGGCCACTCTCGGTATCCTTTTGCCGATTATCAGTATTCTATTGTCTATTATCGGTATCCTATTGCCTACTATCAGTTTCCTATTGCCTAATACCAGTATTCTATTGCCTATTATCGGTATCCTGTTGCCCACTATCAGTTTCCTATTGCCCACTCTTGGTATCCTTTTGCCGATTATCAGTATCCTATTGAATTATCGGTATCCTATTGCCCACTATGGGTCTCCTATTGCCCACTCTAGGTATCCAATTTCCTATTATCAATATCCTATTGCCCACTCTCGGTATCCTATTGCCTTTTATCGGTATCCTATTGCACACTATCGGTTTCCTATTGCCTATTATCAGTCTCCTATTGCCCACTCTCGGTATCCTATTGCCTTTTATCGGTATCCTATTGCACACTATCGGTTTCCTATTGCCTATTATCAGTATCCTATTGCCCACTCTCAGTATCCTATTGCCTTTTATCGGTATCCTATTGCACACTATCGGTTTCCTATTGCCTATTATCAGTCTCCTATTGCCCACTCTCGGTATCCTATTGCCTTTTATCGGTATCCTATTGCACACTATCGGTTTCCTATTGCCTTTTATCAGTATCCTATTGCCCACTCTCGGTATCCTTTTGCCGATTATCGATATCCTATTGCCTATTATCTTTATCTTATTGCCCACTATCGGTATCCTATTGACTATTATCAGTATCCTGTTGCCTATTATCGGTATCCTAGTGTCTATAATCTGTACACTATTGCCCACTCTCGATATCCTATTGCATATTATCGGTATTGTATTGCTCACTATTGGTATCTTATTGCCCATGATCAGTATCCTATTGCCCACTTTTGGTACCCTATTGCCTATTATCAGTATCTTATTGCCTGTTATTGTTATCCTATTGCCCTTTCTCCGTATCCTATTGCCCACTATCGATATCCTATTGCCCACTCTCAGTATCCCATTGCCTATTATCAGTATCCTATTGGAGGAGAAAGTGAGGACTGCAGATGCTGGAGATCAGAGCTGAAAATGTGTTGCTGGAAAAGCGCAGTAGGTCAGGCAGCATCCAAGGAACAGGAGAATCGACATTTCGGGCATAAGCCCTTCTTCAGGAATGAGAAAAGTGTGTCCAGCAGGCTAAGATAAAAGATAGGGAGGAGGGACTTGGGGGAGGGGCATTGGAAATGTGATAGGTGGAAGGAGGTAAAGGTGAGGGTAATAGGCTGGAGTGGGGTGGGGGCAGAGAGGTCAGGAAGAAGATTGCAGGTTAAGAAGACGGTGCTGAGTTCGAGGGAGTTGACTGAGACAAGGTGGGGGGAGGGGAAATGAGGAAACTGGAGAAATCTGAGTTCATCCCTTGTGGTTGGAGGGTTCCTAGGCGGAAGATGAGGCGCTCTTCCTCCAACCGTCGTATTGCTATGGTCTGGCGATGGAGGAGTCCAAGGACCTGCATATCCTTGGTGGAGTGGAAGGGGAATTTGAAGTGTTGAGCCACGGGATGGTTGGGTTGGTTGGTCCGGGTGTCCCAGGGGTGTTCTCTGAAATGTTCCGCAAGTAGGCGGCCTGTCTCCCCAATATAGAGGAGGCCACATTGGGTGCAGCGGATGCAATAGATGATGTGTGTGGAGGTGCAGGTGAATTTGTGGCGGATATGGAAGGATCCCTTGGGGTCTTGGAGGGAAGTAAGGGGGGAGGTGTGGGTGCAAGTTTTGCATTTCTTGAGGTTGCAGGGGAAGGTGCCGGGAGTGGAGGTTGGGTTGGTGGGGAGGGTGGACCTGACGAGGGAGTCACGGAGGGAATGGTCTTTTCGGAACGCTGATAGGGGAGGGAAGGGAAATATATCCCTGGTGGTGGGGTCCGTTTGGCGGTAGCGGAAATGACAGCGGATGATACGCTGTACATGGAGGTTGGTGGGGTGGTAGGTGAGGACCAGTGGGGTTCTGTCCTGGTGGCGGTTGGAGGGGCGGGGCTCAAGGGTGGAGGAGTGGGAAGTGGAAGAGATGCGGTGGAGGGCATCGTCGACCACGTCTGAGGGGAAATTGCAGTCCTTGAAGAAGGAGGCCATCTGGGTTGTACGGTTTTGGAACTGGTCCTCCTGGGAGGAGACGAAGGAATTGGGAATATGGGATGCAGGTCCTTGGACTCCTCCATCGCCAGACCATAGCAACACGACGGCTGGAGGAAGAGCGCCTCATCTTCCGCCTAGGAACCCTCCAACCACAAGGGATGAACTCAGACTTCTTCAGTTTCCTCATTTCCCCTCCCCCCACCTTGTCTCAGTCCCAACCCTCGAACTCAGCACCACCTTCCTAACCTGCAATCTTCTTCCTGACCTCTCCGCCCCCATCCCCACTCCAGCCTATCACCCTCACCTTAACCTCCTTCCACCTATCGCATTTCCAACGCCCCTCCCCCAAGTCCCTCCTCCCCACCTTTTATCTTAGCCCACTTGGCACACTTTCCTCATTCCTGAAGAAGGGCTCGTGCCCGAAACGTCGATTCTCCTGCTCCTTGGATGCTGCCTGACCTGCTGCGCTTTTCCAGCAAAACATTTTCAGATCGGTATCCTATTGCCCATTATGGGTATCCTATTGCCCACTCTCAGTATCCTTTTGCCTACTATCGGGATCCTATCACACACTATCAGTAACCTATTGCCTATTATTGATATCCTATTGCCTATTATCAGTATCTTATTGCCTACTACGGTTTCCTATTGCCTACCATCGGTATCCTATTGCCCATTATTGGTATCCTTTTGCCCACTATCTGTATCCTATTGCCCACTATCAGTATTCTATTGCCTATTATCAGTATTCTATTGCCCACTCTCGATATCCTATTGCCCACTCTCGATATCCTATTGCCCACTCTCGGTATCCTATTGCCTATTATCAGTATCCTTTTGCCTACTATCGGGATCCTATTGTCCACTATCAGTCTCCTATTGCCCACTATTGGTATCCTATTGCCCACTATGGGTATCCTATTGCCGATTATCAGTATCCTATTGCCCACGATCGGTATCGTATTGCCGATTATCGGTATCCTACTGCCCACTATCGGTATGGTATTGCCAATTATCGGTATGCTATTGCCTATTATTGGTGTCCTATTGCCCACTATGGGTATCCTATTGCCCACTCTCGGTATCCTTTTGCCAATTGTCGGCATCCTATTGCTCACTATCGGTATCCTTTTGCCAATTATTGGCATCCTATTGCCCACTATCTGTATCCTTTTGCCCATTATTGGTATCCTATTGCCCACTATCAGTATCCTATTGCCTATTATCTGTATCCTATTGCCCACTATCAGTATCCTATTGCCTATTATCTGTATCCTATTGCCCACTATAGGTATCCTATTGCCTATTATCTGTAGCCTATTTCCCACTATAGGTATCCTATTGTCCATTATTGGTATCCTATTGCCTATTAGCGATATCCTATTGCCCAGTCTCGGTATCCTATTGCTTATTATCAGTATCCTATTGCTCACTATCGGTATTCTATTGCCCATTATTGGTATTCTATTGCCTAGAATCAGTATCCTATTGCCAACTATCGATATCCAATTTCCTATTGTCAGTATCCCATTGCCGATTATCGGTATCCTATTGCCCACTATTGATCTCCTATTCTGGATTAGTGGTGCTGGAAGAGCACAGCAGCTCAGGCAGCATCCAACGAGCAGCAAAATCGACGTTTCGGGCAAGAGCCCTGGTCTCCTAGTGCCTATTATCATTATCCTATTGCCCACTATCGGTATCTTATTGCCTATTATCGGTGTCTTGCTGCATATTATTGGTATCCTGTTGCCTACTATGGGAATCCTATTTCCTACTATCAGCATCCTGTTGCCTAATATTTCTATCCTATTTCCTTATGTCGGCATCGTATTTCTTACTTTGCTATCCTATTGCCTACTATCGGCATCCTATTGCCTACTATCTGTGTTACGGGGATTACCGTTGTCCAGTACTGACTGAAACAGATCTGGAAATATTCTGGCTAGCAGAACTGCTCAGAGGTTTGATTCTCTGAGGCAAGCAATTCATTTATTGATGCCCTCGTGCCAAACTTCGAGGCATAGATCGGAATGTGATAGGAGATTTTCCACCTGCCAGGATGAGCGCAACTCCCAAAAGTTGCTTGATTGGTAACCATCTGTTGCTTGATTGGTACACAATCCACCACCTTCAGTATTTCCTGTCATCACCATCAAAGCACACTGGCGGCTGTATGTAACAGCTCCCAGATGCACTGCTGCAGTTCAGTAAGGTTATTTTGACAGTACTTTCCAAATACATGATCTCTAGACTGACAATGAAACAAATAATTGGGAACACCGCTACCCACAAATTCCTTTTCCAGTCTCATACCATACTGACTTTGAAATATATCACTGTTCTTTCACTGTTGCTGGATCAAAATCCTAACTCCATGACAGCACCTTGGTGTGCCTACATCATATTTACCGCAGTGGTTCAAGAAGAACAGCTCACCGCGATTTAGATTGGTCAATAAATATTGACCCATATAACAATGTAAAACAAAGAAGTTGTTACGTTCTTGAATAGGAACAGTTTCTCCCAGAAATAAAACAAAGAACTATGGATGCCGCAAATCTGAAACAAAAATAAAAATTGCTGGAGAAGTTCAGCAGATCTGACAGCATCTGTGGAGAGTCTAGTGATCCATCTTCATAACTGCTAGCATCAAGATAAAAATACCCAGATCCCATGAAAGAATAAAGAAAAATTAAAAGTTATTCTTCTTATTTTTTAGCTCCCAAATATACGTTCGTAAATTAGATCTAGCGTCACTGACTTCACTGTCAACCATCTTTTGGTTGTATTGACAAGTCCATCTCAATCCATCTTTTCTCTGCTATGAGACATTTTCCAGGGCATGGAGTTATTTAATGACTTATTTTAATGGAGTTTTCTGTAATCTTACAGTCATAGAGTCATAGAGATATACAGCACTGAAACAGTCCCTTTGGTCCAACTCGTCTTTGTAAAACAATGACCTGCAGATGCTGGAAACTAGATTCTGGATTAGAGTGGTGCTGGAAAAGCACAGCAGTTCAGGCAGCATCCGAGGAGCAGGGAAATCGGCGTTTTGGGCAAAAGCCCTTCATCAGGAAAGAGGCAGAGTGCCTGAAGGGTGGAGAGATAAATGAGAAGAGGGGGTGGTGGGGAGAAAGTAGCATAGAGTACAATGGATGAGTTGGGGTGGGGATGAAAGTGATAGGTCAGGGAGGAGGGTGGGGGAAGGTAGCAAAGAGTAGCACCTATCCACTCCACCCTCCTCTCTGACCTATCACCTTCATCCCACCCCCATTCACCCATTGTACTCTTTGCTACCTTCCCCCACCCTCCTCCCTGACCTATCACCTTCATCCCCACCCCCACTCACCTATTGTACTCTATGCTGCTTTCTCCCCACCCCCACCCTCCTCTCATTTATCTCTCCACCCTTCAGGCAATCTGCCTATTTCCTGATGAAGGGCTTTTGCCCGAAACGTCGATCTTCCTGCTCCTCGGATGCTGCCTGAACTGCTGTGCTTTTCCAGCACCACTCTAATCCAACTCGTCTATGCCACCAGATATCTAAAATAAATCTAGTCCAATTTTCTAGCAATTGGTCCATATCCCTGTAAACCCTTTCTATTGACATACCTGTCCCAATGCCTTTAAATGTGGCATTGTACTAGCCTTCACCACTTCCTCTAACAGCTCATTCCATACACGCACCACCCTCTGCACAAAAAATTGTCCCTTAGGTTCCTTTTAAATCTTTCCTCTGTCACCTTAAACCTATGCCCTCTTGTTCTGGACTCCCCCACCCAGGGGTAAAGACCTTGTTTGTTTACCCTACATATGCCATTATGATTTTATAAACCTCTATATAAGGTCACCCCTCAGCCTCCGACACTCCAGGAAAAATTGCTCCAGCCTAATCAGCCTCTCCCTACAGCTCAAACCCTCCAAGCCTGGCAACATACTTGTAAACCTTTTCCGAACCTTTTCAAGTTTCATAACATCCTTCCAATAGCAGAGAGACCAGAATTGCACACAGTATTCAAATAGTGTCCTAACCACTGTCCAGTACAACTGCAACATGAGCTCCCAACTCCTGTGCTCAATGCACTGATCAATAAAGGCAAGCATACAAACACCTTCTCCACTATCCTGTCAACCTGTGATTCTACTTTCAAGGAACTATGAACCTGCACTCCAAGGTCTCTTTGTTCATTAACACTCCCCAGGACCTTATCATTAAGTGTATAAGTCCTGCTCTGATTTGCCTTTCCAAAATGCAGCACCTCACATTTATCTGAATTAAACTCCATCTGCCACTGTTCAGCCCATTGGCCCGTCTGATCAAGATCCCATTGTAATCTGAGGTAACCTTCTTCATTGTCCACTACATTTTCAATTTTATGTCATCTGCAAACTTACCAACTATACCTCCTATGTTCACATCCAAATCATTTATATAAATGACAAAAGGTTGAACAGCCCATTGCCTATGATGGTCAAGACTAGCAAATGAGGTGAATTATTAGACAGTGACCAGAACCAATGATAACCAAATCTGAAGACTCCACAACTTCAGGAGATGAGAACATTGGCCAGACAAAGCAAAAATCCTGTGCAGCAATTTTTATCTGATAATATTGATGACAAATTTCTTGTCATCCACAGCTGCACTGAGTTGGCAGCCCCTGGGTGCAAAGACATGTAAAAGTTCTGGGAATAGTGGCAGCTTCTCTCCAGGGGCTTCTCGGTGACCCATTACTGAGTGACCGGTATTTCGGTGAAATATGATGTCGTGACTTTGTTATGTTTTTTCCTTTTTTAGTCATGGACATTTCTCATCATTTAGTAATTTATTTAGTGAATTCAAATCCTCAGTTCTAAGTGGTAACCCTCACATTTACTGGCTTTAAGGCAATTAGTCTGCCACTTAATTTGTAGATGGAACATCCCTCCGCTATATGTTGCACTGTTAATGTCTCTCCACTGGTGTAGGTGAGGTTTGTAATTGAGGTTCCAGTAGTGGAGGTTGGCTGGACTGGGTCACCAACTTCACCTTAACCTGTTCAACACAGACCGCTCTCACCTTAGTGCTTCAGAGCCTTTCATTCGGGAGGTGGGCTTTGCCACAAGTGACTTCCCGCGTTTCCCATTCCATGATCCAAGGGATACTCATTCTCCGAGTTGATACCTCCAATGTCTCCAGCTCCCTTTCTTGTCGTGGGATCAAACTCATCTGAGAGCTGGCAGATCGATTCCATTTTGGTGTCTTTAATGAGAAACAAAAACTTTCCAACAGCGCAACATTCCTTCACTCTTTCTGAAGTATTTCATGCTGAGGTTACTGGAGTAGAATGCAATAGTGAAAAGCTTGTTCTTTCCAGAGGTCCAATACCTCATTTCCTGCTTTGTAATGGACTAAACTGTGATGATGACTGTTCTGTTATCCAAATTTTATTAAGATTAGTTAGTGCTGGTTTTGGGAGTTCACTTCACTTCACTTCCAACCACTTATGAATTGTTCAAATACCACAAGGGACCTATTATGGTTTAAGTGTGCGAGGTGGAGTTTGTTTCTCCTGTAAAAGGGTTTTCTGCAGAGTCGGTATCTGATCTGAACCACACCATTTGAGTAATTGAAACGCAGATTAATGCTGATTTAAGTACTTGGCAGCATCTGATATAGAATTTTACAAAATTTCCCTCCCCACCCAGTTGGTAAGAAAATTTGCAGGATGACTGGTGGCAAAGCTGTAGGAGTTGTAGCATTGGATTCCTCCACACCCTGTTCACTTTTTCCATTCTTATAACTATTTCATACTGCATCATCAGATGTACCTCAAACTGAGGGTGATGTCTACTCAGGGTCATGCATTTCTTCCATCTGTAATCACCTGACTGAACAGGTTAGGTCTTGACCGACTAATGTCTCGGCACTTGGGGCTCTCCCATGAGGCATTGGGAACCAGAATTCAGCATTTGCCTCCTTTTCTCTCCTATAGCCTCAGCATTAAGGCTTTTAGATTCAAAGCATTGTACAGCTCAATGGACAAGATGTTACAATTTTAATCAATTGGTGATCCTCCCAGTCATTGATGACAATGCTGATTGGCTTTATGAAGAACTGCAGAATGTTCTTGTGGTGTTTTCCTTGAGCTTTGAGAAAGCAGACTTTGGCAGGAGATTTGTTTTTTGACAGACAGGACATTGTGTCCAGTCCATTGTTGAGTTAACATTAGCTTCGCCTGCATTCTTATGAAGCTGGCTTCGAAACGAATGCTAGCATTTATCAAAAGGTATTTGTATTGAATTCTGAGGACAGGGTGATAACATTGCTGCTAGCATTTTTCTTGCCCTCTTTTATGTCACTGATGTGCACTCCTCATCTGCTGGACAAGAAAAACACTAAAGATCAGGAGTTTTGTTGACTAGTGGAGCACTTTGTTGTCAAACATTTGCTGTTAGGCCATCTGTTCCAGTACTGGATCTCCTTATGAATGGTGACCTTTGGAGACAGCTGGCGATCAAGGAATCGGAAGTGTTCGATATCTTTCAGAGTCCCTCCTTCAACATACATGGGAGGTAAATATTTACCCAACCACGACTGGGTTGATAGATAAGTTTTGGATTGGCAGTGTTCAAACACAGGCCAAGGCTCTTGCTTGCAGAATTGAAGAGATGGAGAGTGGCTTGAAAATATAACACAGAGTCAGCAACAAAACCACAAACACTCAAATTCTGCTAGTCATGGTGGTTGTCAGTTGAGGTTAAAGAGCTTTGCATCTGGACAGTGTTAAAATTTAACACTAGAGGGCATTTGATCTTTGATGAGGTGAAGGTCAGTGTCAGGTAGATTGTAAATAGTATGGGAGCTATCCCACATCCTTGTTTGCCCCACTCTGAACTTTGAAGGCACTTATTTCAGATCTCTCATTCAAGACATTTGCAGTCAGATATCATGAAACAGTTGCAGAATTGTGTTTAAATTTATTGAGTATCCAAATCTCAAGAACACAATCCACAGAGACTTATGTTTTACCAAATTAAGTACTTTGAGCAGGTTGATAAGACAATGGAAAGTACTGAAAACTTAAAAATGCTGGAGATCACAGTGGATCAGGCAGCATCCATGGAGAGACAGCAAGCTAACATTTCCAGTCTAGATGACTCTTCATCAGAGCTGATGTAAAGTCTGGAGGGAGTCAGGGAGCAGGAGTGCTGGGAGAGAAAGGGTGGTGATAGTTCAGATTAAGTGATCAGAAAATAAGAATGGCAGAACAATGGTGTCTCCAACTGCCAAACTGGAAATACCTACACAGACACTGTACCCCAACTCTTCCGCTGTTACATCGATGATTGCATTGATGTAGCATCCTGTACCCAAGCTGAACTGGAGCAGTTCATCAACTTCACCCACAACTTCCACCCTGCCCTCAAATTCACTTGGTCCATCCTGGAAACCTCCCTCTCCTTTCTTAAGCTCACCATTTTATCTCCGGTGACAGTCTCCAGATGGACGTCTACAGACTCCCAAAACTACCTGGACTACTCCTCCTCCCACCCAGCATCCTGCAAGACCTCCAGCCCATTCTCCCAATTCCTCCACCTCCATCTCCGGAAAGTAGCTTTGCTCCTCGGATGCTGTCTGACCTGCTGTGCTTTTCCAGCACCACTCTAATCTAGACTCTGGTTTCCAGCATCTGCAGTCCTTGTTTTTACCCAGTTGATTTTAACCCTACTGCGAATCCTCTTGGAAGGATGCCTGCCTTGAAGATGTTTTCCTCCTCTCTCTACAGGAATCTCAGTGAGTCCCTCTCTCATTGCAACCCCCAGGTCATCACCTCTGCCCTGAAGCTCTTCTACCAAGTCCTGAAACAGACTCGCCTCATTTCCCCTTCCCCCACCTCACCCCAGCTCCAATCGTCCAGCTCAGCATCGTCCCCATTACTTGTCCTACCTGCCTATCTTCCTTTCCACCTATCCACTCCACCCTCCCCTCTGACCTACCACCTTCATCCCCACCCCCATTCACTCATTGTACTCTTTGCTACCTTCCCCCACCCTCCTCTCTGACCTATCACCTCCATCCCCTCCCCCACTCACCTATTGTACTCTATGCTACTTTCTCCCCACCCCCACCCCCCTCTAATTTATCTCTCCACCCTGCAGGCACTCTGCCTCTGTTCCTGATGAAGGGCTTTTGCCCAAAACGTCGATTTTCCTGCTCCACGGATGCTGCCTGACCTGCTGTGCTTTTCCAGCACCGCTCTCATCTAGACCCTAGAAGTTTTGATGGTAAAACAAGAGGGAACTGCCTCCACAGCATGATTAAAGATAACTACCTCCTTGGAGGTAGTTACAGTTGTCACACCCCTGACATCAGGTTGAGGGTAGTGACAAAAATCTATATGTTGATTGCATCCGTTCTTGATGTCAGTGAAAGCCTTGCAGGTTTGAAGATCAAAACTCCTGGGGTCTAGATTAGAGCGGTGCTGGAAAAGCACAGCAGGTCAGGCAGCTAATAAGCTCTTTAGTCCACGTTTGAAACTAGGCTGTAAGGAGGTGAGGAGCTGAGTGACTTGACAGAACCCAAAATGAGCATTGGTGAGCAGGTGTTTGTTAAACAAGTGCTATCTGGCAGCAATATCAAGGCCCACTTCGATTTCTTTACTGATAATTAATTGTAGGCTGATAGGCCATAATTAGTCTGTAAGATTTCTGAAACTATGAGTATGATAGGCTGTTGGTTGACTAGTCTGTAAGACAGATCTCCCAACTTCGGACCCTTCCCTCTGATATTTGCAAAGAGGACTTTGCGAGGTCAATAGGGCTATATTTGCCATTGTTGCTTCTGGTACCCGGGTAAGTCCATCTCGTTTCATTATTTTTTTGAGGCTTTTTATCAGTTTTGTACAACGAGTGACTTGCTAGGCCATTTCAGAGTCAAATACATTGCTGTGGCTATGGAGTTACATGTCGTCCAGACTGGGAAAGGGTAGCTATTTCATTCCCTAAAAGTGAACCCAGTGTTTTTTTAATTATGAAAAATTGCAATGATTTTCAATTCCAGATATTTTTAAATTCAGATTTTTAAAACCTCACCATCTGCTGTGCAGGGTTTTGAACCTAGCACATTAACACCACAAGGGTCTCTGGATCAGTAGTTCAGCAATTATACGGACGAGGTCATGACCTCGCTTTAAATGGAATGTTCAATGTATTTAGCAGCAATGCAGTTCTGTCGTGCACAAACTAACCAGCCATATCAGTTCTTAAATATTTGTTACTTACCTGAAACATAGGTGTGCCATGTGCTAAGCAGGGCATTCTCTGAATGAGATATGCTCCTCACACGCCCACTGATAACAAGAAAATATTGGAATGCAAGTTTCAAACAGGGAGCAGAAACTGTGCCCTGTCCAGTTTCAGCAACCAAACTCTAAATACCTCATGTCCAAACAGGCATGAAGGTGAAAACCTGGGCGATAGATCATATGGTACATAAAGGTTACTCCTTAAGATTCAACAACATTAGCAAGAATTTCCTTTACAAATTTATCAAAACATGTTAATTATGAAACACAAAGTCGTCATTCGGGGGAAATCACCCATCAAGTGGGTGGCTTGTTCAGCAAACAGGCTTTTCACTTCATAGATCTCAGCTGTACATGTCCTGTCACATCAAAGAGAATGCCTTGTTAAACTGTATTAAAACCTATCCGCTTTTAACTGGCAAAAGCAAATATTTTGTGAAGGCATTCTATAGGATTTCTGACATGCTGTTATTGATGAATGGTCATTGGTCTTGTAACATTTTGCAATGTTTGCTTGTTGTTAGAGAAAGAGATTGTAATAGCTTGACTGTGCAAACAGCCAGTTCAATTAACTAATAGATAAGGTTTTGTCCTGAATAGGGAAAAGATTTCTAGATATCTACCTGAGTTATCCTTTCAACAAGTAACCTGTAAAAACTCAGTGACATTATTTCTCAAGAATATGCAGAATTTTGTGCTGCTGACGACCAGATGCTTATATTTTTACAGTGTTCTATGACCTAACTGACCTTGTCACCTGACATCAGATCTTCAGGACATCTTGTCAAAGGTTCACTTATCATTTTTTTCAAATTGACAGGAATTGCACAACCAATCCTTTACCTTAGCCTTTAATGTCAGGCTCAGTATTAAATGAGAGAAGTCTGGAGACTATAAAGGAACGTAAATTATGAAATAGTGAGGTGGCGGGGTCAATGGAAATTCATTAGACACGAGTGATTATTTGTCTTTACATTGAACAACTTTAAAGCATCATGTGGTCTCAGAATTTAGTGTGATAACTTATTATTATTTCATAATGTATTTTAAAAGAAACTATTATCTTCCTCTTCCATCAATGTACATATCAGAATTCCCACTGGACAGTTAAATCTATACCAAATGAAATAAACTATGTGTGTTGTAGTTATTGGAGTAATCATTATAGTTAGATCATTATAAATGATTTATTTCTTATCGGTTTTCTTGTTGTAAAATGATAATGAAAGAAACTGAACAATACTCAGACTATGTTCCATCATTGTCAGAACAGAACACATAAGTACATCATGTGCTCAAGGTCACAGTGGATAGAGAAATTGACCTTATTACATTATTCAGTGCAGTTGATTTTGTAGAGGAAGTGTTGTAAAAGGTAATTGTTGATATGCTCAGCTGTGACTCAGTGATAGCACTCTGATCTGAGTCAAAAAAATTGTGGGTTCAAAACTGACAACAAATACTTAAGCAAAGCAATTAATTTGATACTTCACTGCAGTGCTGAGGGGGATGCTGTACTGTCAGAAGTTTTGATTTTATGATATATTTTAAAAATGAGCAGGCATGTTATCGTGGTATCTTGAATAGCACCCATTTTTCATCAACATCACCAAAGCCTAGTGCCCTAGCATTAGCAAATTCTAATTTAGAGGAGCTTTCTGAGCACACATTGCCCATATTTCTTACAAAACCAGGGTATCTAAACTTTATAAGTACATTATTGTCTAAGAAAAAACTTTACACATCTTGAGATTATAAAACATATATATATATAAATGCAATTATTTCTTTTTATCAAGGACACCTTACAATGGAAGCACTATATATCAGGATTAAGTTCATTTTCTCTCCAAAAAGATCTTGCAATTTTTTTAAATTAAAGGTCTTCATGCAATTTAAAAATATAAAATTTTTCCACAATGAAGTTGGTGGCGAAGCCTTCAGCTGGCTAGGCCTCAGCGTCTGGAGTACTTTTCCAAAGGCTCTCCACCACTTTAGATTGCCATCTCCTTTAAGATGATCCTTAAAATCTACCATTTTGATGAAACTTCTCTTAATAGCTTCTTGTGTAGCTCAGTGTTAAATTACACTTAACACCATTCCGATTACTAGTTGTTAAAAATCACACAACACCAGGTTATAGTCCAACAGGTTTATTTGGAAGCACTAGCTTTCAGAGCGCTGCTCCTTCATCTGGTGGTTGTGGAGAATAAGACTATACGACGCAGGATTTATAGCAAAACATTACAGTGTCATGCAACTGAAATGATATATGTAAATCCCAGAACCTCTTTTAAGTCACCTTCTCGAGACAACTTAAGGTTTTACAACAAAAGGTGACATCTCAGCTCAGACAATGCATTAAAGGTGTGAGATCAGAGTCTGGCTGTATCCCAATCTTGAGTCAGACTATTTCCAAAGTGGAATTTATAAAATATTACATATATTGAATGTCTGCATTGACTGCCTGCAGATTGTGCATTTTTGAGCAAAATAGAATTTATCTGCAAATATAATTCTGCAAATACAAATCCATCCTATGGACTTAGATGTGTGTCTGTGTGCATGAAAGAGAGAGATAGAGAGTAAGTATGTGTATGTGAGTGTGGGTATGAGCGTGAGTGCACGTGAGAGAGTGTGTGCATGTAATCACAAATGGAAGAGTTTGCTGCATTTAAGGCACTATATAAACTCAGGTTATTGGTGTTGTTGATGCATTAATTAACATTGATATTATTTCCTCAAGTAGTACAGACAATAAGAAATTTATCAACTTATCTCTATAGTCATTGGTACCTCACTTTTTGAGGAAAGTGTGCAAGCCTATGACATTAAGATTTATTTTCTGCCTGCAAACAAGAAGAGGCAAAAACTCACAGAAACAGGCAATGGAGAAGCAGTTTTGAAATAAAAAAAGCTCTGAAGTATTGAGGTCCAGACAAAGATTGTGAGAAGCATTTGGCATGCAGATAGAATTAAAAGTGATTTTATTTGAGCAAAGTGACTGATGGAAGAAAGCATAGCTTTTTCATTACATTTTGATTGTATATTATGAAAATGTATTGTGCAAGTTGTAGAAATTGAATTAATTGAAGGCAATTTTAACATTTATTGCCAGGCAATAAACAGACGATGATGAATTAAGCACCTATTTTGGCATCATTGCCTTCAATGGAAATTAAAATCAGGTGAGGTGTTAAACAATCTGACAATTTGCTATCACCCATTTATCACTGAGCGATGAAGGTTAAATGATTTCCAGTGAGTGCAATTATAACAGTGTTCTGAAAGCTCCCTGGCTGTGAGATTAGTGCTAAAGAATGGAAGGATGCAAAGCTGATTAACAGCCTGGCTTCGGCTGAGACAATGAATGTTCCTTCAAAAACCAAACTGGAAATGCTATGGCCACTTACTGCACCGTTAATGGTTATTCAAGGGAAATGATACCGGAATGAAGCTGCAATGACAATAACTCAACAATGTGCAACTGTGGCGTTGAGCCATCTGCTGTCCTGCCAAATGCAGCCTGACTGCTGTGATGCGACTGATTGTGACAATTGATGAAAATGTAACTGTAGCCTTGTGACAGGGAAGAGAGTGAAGATGCAATGCAGCAATGACTTTAATATGAAATAAAGCTGCTTCGCATTCGTATCTGGTCTCGCCTCATCAAGAGATTGATCAGTCCTTTTGAAATATTAGAAGGAACAATTCCATAACATATTCAGATTAAAAAACAGAGCAAATGTTGTTGTTATGTTCCCGGGGGGATGCTTTATTAGAAGCAGATAGAAAGTCGCATGAAAATCTTTTAAGAGAGATTGATATTATTGAACCTGAAAGGGCTTAATTCTAAATCAGTGCATCACTTGACTGATCAGAACAGAGGAATTTAGGGAGGATAGGAAAAGGCCACTCAACACCAGGAACCTGTTCCTCCATTCAATTAACAAATAACAGAGGCCTTTAGTTGGCCCATGTTTGTTGCATATCCCTTAATAACCTTATCCAAAGCTTACCATCTCCTTGACTGCTTCCCCAACTCACTCACAGCATCTCCATACTAATTGTGGTTTCTCCATCTCACTTACAGCTCCCTATCTGACTTACCTCACTCATTGGTGCTCCATCCCACTTGTAACTGTCCACTATTTGTCCACCACTTCCCCGTCCTGCTCGCCACCTCCCATCCTACTCACTTCTCCTGCTGCTTGCACTCTCTCACCTGCAACTTGTATCCACCAAAAGCTCACGGCTTCCTGCAATTTGCTGTCTGTCTCCTTCTTCGTTCAGCCTTTCCTGCCAGATACTTCACATTTCTCTTCAGCCAACATCTTACCATTGGCCCCTCTCTCTCTCTCTCTCTCCCTCTCTCTCAGTATAAGCAATGGAGAGTTTGGGACAAGTGGGAAACAGCAATGGTTCATGGAGCAAAATAGTGAGGGAGAGGATCAGGAAATAGAAGAGACGAGTGGGAGCCTTGGAAGAGGGAAGCAGTGAGTTGGAGGGTGGATGGAAGGAAGTAGTGAGCTAGAGTGTCGGGGAGGGAAGTGGTGAGTGTGAGGGTGGGAAGCAGGGCTGGAGGTGGTGGGAGGATCCATCAGGGCCCAAAATTCCACTGAGTCTCACTGGGCCCCACTAAGCTTAGGTGAGGAGGCCTGGTCCAGGAAAAGTACTGGGGCCCAGGTTTTCCATCACTGCCCCTGGGTAGAAGAGAAAAGCAATAAGCAAGAGGGTCCAGAGAGGGAACCAGTAAGAAAGCAATGGATGCTTTTAAGCAGTCAAGCATGCACATTAGTTGCAATAAAGCAAAAATGGAAGCCATGCAAATGGAGAACACAGATGCACTTTAAATGGGGGAAATCCGCCATGATGCAATTTCTCATATATAACCCTAGAGATATTTGCTGTATCCCTTGGCTATCTATATCCCTCTTTGGGAAGCTCCCTGCACCCTCCTTTGCTCTTCCCTCAAAGTCCTGCAAGCTTTTCTCCTTCAAGTATTAATCAATTCCATTTTGGAAGTTATTGCTGAATCACTCTACTCACATCAATCTTTCAGGCAGTGCATTCTAGATCACATGAAACTTTTAATCCACATGTCAGCAATTACCCTAAATCTGTCCTCTGGAAAGTTGGACGGGAATTGCAATTGGTTGTGTTCCCACCTTGCTACCCTTATCCCTCTGGCTGGTAGAAACTGCTCTTTCGAAGACGTGGTAAATAATTATGTGAAAACATCATAATTTTTATAAATTCTTTAATAATTTTATAATTTCTTTCAAGTGAGATAGGCAAAGTTGATTTTTATTTTCTTGTTTGGTTATACAATAACATATTATCATCATTAAAAAAAGGTTTCACATACCCACCTCGCCAAACGTTATTATAAATTTGTCCCATGTTCTATTTTATGTTCAACAAAATACATAATCTCACACAGAATTGTCTTCACAAGCTTTAGAAATTGTTGTATAGTCTGTCTTATCTTTCAATGTAACAACTTTCAACATTACTTGTGGATGAGTGCCAGATGACAGGTATTACATCTGAAAATTAACCAAATATAGTAAAATATTTGCAATGCAAATTTCAATTCCAGTTACAATGTGAATCTTTAATCATGTGATTTGTTAAGAACAAGACTGGAATTATCTTTGCAAATTCCCAATCTTGTTATTTCTTAAGTATAAGTTGGATATCAGCAAGAGAATCATTTTGTTGTAGCTTTGTTTTTACTCTGATGGAACATATTTGTGTGATGATTACTTGCCAATCCTTACACAATGCAGTCAGCAAGTTAAAAGTAGTGAGCTCCCATTGAAAAGACATGGCCAGCTAATCTATGCCTTGCCCAGGAACCAGTAGATACTCAACTTCCTGAGCTCGAAGTCTGGAGTGATACCCATTTTGTGCACAGGGCAGACTTGACACAATGCATTCAGATAAACAATAATGTTATCAATTTGTCAAATAGAACAAAAGATAATCTAATAAATCCTGCTCACGCAATGAAATATTGATGGCAGCATAGCACATATTTTTGCAGGCTGAAAACAGAATTTTCTACATCAATGTATGTCTTTCCTATCAACTACTTTTTCTTAACATTGCCTGAAGGCAGGCATCAAGTTTAAAGGTGGATTAATCTATAATTTACTGAGAGACAGTTCTGTATTTTCAGGAACACAGCTGCCAGGGGAAGTATTAAGCCTTTATTGGTTCCTTATCTATCTTCCTCTGACAACCTACAATGGGTACTTTCTTATTACTGAAATTCAATGGATGGAATGTCCCTTAAGGACACATTCATCAACAATGTTTCTGACATTTGTCAATATACTTTAACAACCATTTACCCAAAGAGGCAGCTGTTATGATACCATGAAAGGAATTGATTTGGAGGTGCCAGTGTTGGTCTGGGATGCACAAAGTTAAAAATGACAAAACACCAGGTTATAGTCCGACGGGTTTATTTGGAAGCACTAGCTTTCGGAGTACTGCTCCTTCATCAGGTGGTTGTCATGCTTCCATATAAACCTGTCAGACTATAACCTGGTGTTGTGTGATTTTTAACGATGAAAGAAATTGTCAGTCCTAACTTATACCTGCTGACCAGATCATTTCACTGGACATTGTAAATGTTGCACCTTAAGGATTCCCAAATAAATTTCCCAGAAGTTTGTTCTCCCTCATCTCCTGCAAGCTGTAACTGATAAAAGGTGATAGCTGTCAGCACACTGGCTGAGTTCTTCTACATTTCCCACATGAACATTCATCATGCCAAAGGGTAGACTGCAAGTTTGCATTTTTTTTTGCATGGCTTTTTTTCTGACAGAGGCAGTTCACAGCCATGTAGGTTGAACCCTGTGTGGACCCAACAGGCTACAGCACGTACAGCTTGGAAACAATTACGCACCAACTTAGAAGACAACAGCTGGAGCATGAATATTCATGTAAACATAGAAAAATCCCTGCCAAGAAAAGACCAGCTGGTCCATTGAGCCTGTGGCATTAAGTCAAACAGTGATTGAGAATCTGAACTCCCAATACTCCTAGCTCACCAACAGCTATGTAATCCCTTTGTGGGCAGGGGGGAAGAGACATCAGGTCAAACTTACTGAAGATGAAATTCTGCAAGCAATCTCCACCCCCCACCCCCCTTAGCTCTTGATGGTGATCAAAGCGAATTCTAGAAGACCACAGTAACTATGAGGCAGATGCCCTAACAGCTCACCTACCTTTTGTAAGTTGCAATGTTATTCTCAGCCCTCAACTGTGCCAACTAACTCCTTTTAAAATAGTGAAAGAACTGGGCTCACTATAGTACCAGATACAGTATAATTGGGATCTGGATTGATTGCTCTTGCGTGACTCGGTGATCGCAACGTTTAGCTACATTGGGCAGCAGTTTGACCTCTATTTGCAATTCACTCCAACCTCTTTATACTCCAAGGTGCAATCTCATGAGATATATGCTTCTTTGGACTGTGATGACCCGAAATCTGTTTTTGATGAGTGATAGCATTACAGCTGTACTGAGGGAGCATATTCCCGCAAATACATCCAGGGACGTTATTTGGGTGGAACTGAAAAATAAGAAAGGGATGATCACCTTATTGGGATTGTATTATAGACCCCCCTATCAGTCAGAGGGAAATTGAGAAACAAATTTGGAAGGAGATCTCAGTTATCTGTAAGAGTAATAGGATGGTTATGGTAGGGGACTTTAACTTTTCACACATAGACTGGGACTGCCATAGTGATAAGGGTTTAGATGGAGAGGAATTTAAGTGTGTACAAGAACATTTTCTGATTCAGTATGTGGATGTACCTACTAGAGAAGGTGCAAAACTGACCTACTCTTGGGAAATAAGGCAGGGCAGGTGACTGAGGTGTCAGTAGGAGACCACTTTGGGGCCAGTGACCATAATTCTATGAGATTGAAAATAGTGATGAAAAAGGATAGACCAGATCTAAAAGTTGAAGTTCTAAATTGGAAAAAGGCCAATTTTGACGTTATTAGGCAAGAACTTTCAAAAGATGATTGGGGGCAGATGTTCACAGGTCAAGGGATGGCTGGAAAATGGGAAGCCTTCAGAAATTAGATAACGAGAATTGAGAGAAAGTATATTCCTGTTAGGGTGAAAGGAAAGGCTGGTAGGTATAGGGAATTCTGGATGACTAAAGAAATTGAGGGTTTGGTTAAGAAAAAGAAGGAACCATATGTCAGGTATAGACAGGATAGATTGAGTGAATCCTTAGAAGAGTATAAAGGCAGTTGGAAAATCAGGAGGGCAAAAAGGGGACAAGAGATAGCTTTGGCAAATAGAGGTACGGAGAATCCAAAGGGTTTTTACAAATCCATTAAGGACAAAAGGGTAACTATGGAGAGAATAGGGCCTCTCAAAGATCACTAAGACAGCCTATGTGTGGAGCTGCAGGAGATGGGGGAGATACTAAACAAGTATTTTGCATCAGTATTTACTGTGGAGAAGGACATGGAAGATAGAGAATGTGGGGAAATAGATGATGACATCTTGAAAAATGTCCATATTACAGAGGAGGAAGTGCTTGATGTCTTGAAATGCATAAAAGTAGATAAATCCCCAGGATCTGATCAGGTGTAACCTAGACCCCTGTGGGAAGGTAGGGAAGTTATTGCTTGGCCTCTTACCAAGATATTTGTATCATCAATAGTCACAGGTGAGGTGCCAGAAGACTGGAGGTTGGCTAATGTGGTACCACTGCTTATGAAAGGTGGTAAGGACAAGGCAGGGAACTATAGACCAGTGAGCCTGATGTCGGTGGTGGGCAAGTTGTTGGAGGGAATCCTGAGGGACAGGATGCACATGTATTTGGAAAGGCAAGGACTGATTAGGGATAGTCAACATTGCTTTGTGCATGGGAAATCATGTCACACAAAGTTGATTGAGTTTTTTGAAGAAGTAACAAAGAGGATGGATGAAGGCAGAGTGGTAGATGTGATATATATAGACTTCAGTAAGGCTTTTGACAAGGTTTCCCATGGGAGACTGATTAGCAAGGTTAGATCTTGTGGAATATAGGGAGAAGTAACCATTTGGATACAGAACTGGCTCAAAGGTAGAAGACAGAGGGTGGTGATGGAGGGTTGTTTTTCAGACTGGAGGCCTGTGACCAGTGGAGAGCGACAAGGATCAGTGCTGAGTCCACTACTTTTCATAATTTGTATAAATGATTTGGATGTGAACATAAGAGATATCTTTAGTAAGTTTGCAGATGACACAAAAATTGGAGAGGTAGTGGACAGTGAAGAAGGTTACCTTAGATTACAACAGGATCTTGATCAGATGCACCAATGTGTTGAAAAGTGGCAGGTGGAGTTTAATTTAGGTAAACGTGAAGTGCTGCATTTTGGAAAAACAAATCGTGGCAGGACTTATACACTTAATGGTCAGGTCCTATGGAGTGTTGCTGAACAAGGAGACCTTGGAATGCAGCTTCATAGTCCCATGAAAGTAGAGTTGCAGGTAGATAGGATAGTGAAGAAGGTGTTTGGTATGGTTGCTTTATTGGTTAGAGTATTGACTACAGGTGTTGGGAGGTCATGTTGTGGCTGTACATGATATTGGTTAGGCTACTTTTGGAATATTGCATGCAATTCTAGTCTCCTTCCTATCAGAAAGATATTGTGAAACTTGAAAGGGTTCAGAAAAGATTTACAAGAATGTTGCCAGGATTGGAGGATTCGAGCTGTAGGAAGAGGTGGAATAGATGAGGGCTGTTTTCCCTGGAGCGGCAGAGACTGAGGGGTGACCTTATAGAGGTTTATGAAATCATGAGGGGCATGGATAGGATAAATAGATAAAATTGTTTCCCTGGAGTGGAGGAGTCCAGACCTGGAGGGCATAGGTTTAGGATGAGAGGGGAAAGATATAATAGAGTCCTGAGGGGCAACGTTTTCACACAGAGGGTGGTACGTGTATGGAATGAGCTGCCAGAGGCAGTGATGGAGGCTGGTACAATTGCAACACTTAAAAGGCATCTGGGTGGGTATATGAATGGGAAGGGTTTGGAAGGATAAGGGCCAGGTGCTGGCAGGTTAGACTAGATTGGGTTAGGATATCTGGTCGGCATGGACGGGTTGGACAGAACGGTCTGTTTCCATGCTGTATATCCCTATGACTCAATGACTCTATAAATGCTGGTGATCACAGTGGACAGGCAGCATCAGTGGAGAGAGATCAAGCTAGCATTTTTAGTCTAGATGACTCTCCGTCAGAGCTGAAGAGAAGTTTGGAGGGCACAGCATATATGCTGCAGTTTGATGGGGGCAAGGTATGGGGTTAGTGGGTGTCGGGTACTGGTGCAGAAAAATAATTGGCTTGAAACACAAGGGAAAGCAGCTTTGAGTAACCAATGCACCTGGTGAGAAAATGGTCATGATTTCTGAGAAGGTTTCTTTTAGCCTTGTATGGAATGGTAGTTCAATGCCAAATTTGTCAGGTAGTAATTCAGTGTGTTGAAACAGCAAATTCAGATTTCCCATCTTTCAGGGTGCCATTAATCATCACTGATCCCTGGAGGTGAAAAATTTGAATCTGCAGATCATAATGAGTATCCATATTAGCATTCAGTTAAACAACCGATGATCAGTAAAATGACTTCAGCTGTGGTTTCAGGTTTGTGGGGGTGTGGGTGAAGGATACCAGGTTGGGGGTGTAGCGGAGGGTTGTGGGAAGCCTACTAAGGCAGCCTATGCATCCCCAGGATATTGAACACGTTCATATTGACTGATGACTGAGAACAGAGTCTGCTGTCTCTGGTCACTCAACACGAGATTATTGTGGCAGTGGGCCTCTCAGGTCCACTCCAATGTAGAGGTGAAATGTGACGGTAAATGTAAAATAAAAAGACATGAGGGAGGAGCTGGCCAGATTTGATTGAAAGGGGAACCTGTTGGGAAGTTGGTGGAACAGCATTAGAGGAGTTTCTGGGGGTAATTTGGGAGGCACAGTGGAAACCTATCTGGTTCACTAACATCCTTTAGAGAAGGGATCTGCCATTCTTACCCAGTCTGGCCTACATGTGACTCCCAACCAAGCAATATAGCTACCTCTTAACTAACCTCTGGGCAATTAGGGATGGGCAATAAGTGCTGGCCCAATCAGTGAATTAATTTTAAAAAGTCATCCCAAGAAAGAGGCATACTAAGGGGAGGATGAGGCAACCATGGCTCCCAAGATTAAGACAGGGTCAGCATGATATCTGGTGAAGATTAATGAGAAGCCAAAGGATTGGGAAGCCTTTAAAAATCAGCAGATGATAGCTACAAAAAGCAATAAAGGAAGGAGTTGAAATATGAGAGTGAGCTAGCTAGTAATATAAAAGAAAATTTCATAAGTCTTTTAGATATCTATAAGGTAAGAGAGAGGCAAGCGTGGACATTGGACCACCGGTAAACAAGGCTGGAGAAGTAATATGAGGAGGAAAGAAATAGCAGAGGAACTGAATGGGGTACTTTGCATCAGTTTTCATAATGGAAGTCACCGACCACATACCAGAACTTCAAGAGCGTCAGGGGGTAGAGGCAAGTTTAGTGGTCATCCCTCAGGAGAAGGTGCTGGGGGAGCTGAAAGATTTGAAGCTGAATAAATCATCCAGACTAGAATGATTACACCCCAGAGTTCTGAAGGAGATCGCTGTGGACATTTATAGAGGCATTGATAATGATCTTTCAGAAATCTCTGGGGTCAGGGAGGGTGCTGGTGAGATGGAAAATGGAAAATGTAACACCCCAGTTTAAAACAGGAGGGAGGCAGAAGACACAAGGGGCTAAGTGACCCAGACTTGCCCCAAATTCATATGTTCACATGTACTGTAACATTGCTATGCTTTGCGCTTGCTCTGTGCTTAAAAAATGATTACAACATAAATCAATTTCTACCCTTCTGCTGTTGAACACAAATTCTGGATTAGTGGTGCTGGAAGAGCACAGCAGTTCAGGCAGCATCTGAGGAGCAGTAAAAGCGACGTTTTGGGCAAAAGCCCTTCATCAGGTCCACTCCAATGTAGAGGTACTTTGTTGAACACAATGTTGAACACAAATCACAAGGAGACAAAATAACACTCAATTCAAGGTCACTGAATTTCAT
This sequence comes from Chiloscyllium punctatum, assembly GCF_047496795.1. NCBI lineage: Eukaryota > Metazoa > Chordata > Chondrichthyes > Orectolobiformes > Hemiscylliidae > Chiloscyllium > Chiloscyllium punctatum. Next base: position 146,665,731 of record NC_092741.1, on the reverse strand, counting down.
GACATTTGCATCCATTGTTTTAATTTAAATTCACTTGGGATTAAAGCTTTGGTTGTTTGTGACTGTGGAGATTCTAATGCATGATTCTTCATGGCTAACTGAAGTGATGTAAACCTCCTGTTGCCTCCTTTTCACAGCCTTGGTGCAGCCGTGATTAATGGGAATGAATTAAAGCCAGCCTGCATTCATTCAAGTCATCCTGCAGTTCTTATGGGGTGGGCATATTCTGGCTACAGTAGGTAATGAAGCTTTAGCAAAATGCATTTCTCAGAAGTGTCAATGGAACTGTAGCAGAGAGTGGACTCCCAGACTCATTCTTGCAGTGACAGAGACCTTAATTCAACAAGTGAAAAGGAGAACAGATCAGTTATCACTACTGCCTCACAGCGCCAGGGTCCCAGGTTCGATTCCAGCCTCAGGTGACTGTCTGTGTGGCATTTGCACATTCTCTTTGTTTCTGTGTGGGTTTCCTCTGGTCTGGGTGGGTTACTCTTTGGAAGGTTGGTGTGGACTGGTTGGGCCTGTTTCCACTCTGTTTCTGTACGGATTCCACCATGAATTTATAATGACTATATCATGCCTGACAAAATTGATTACTTTTGAAGAGACAACTAAAGTAAAGGACAGGATTAGGGTTAGTGTTAGAGTTAGGATTAGAGTGTGTTTGCAATAGAGTTAGGCTTAGCGTTAGCATTAAGGTTAGGGTTAGGGTGAGGATTACAGTGTGATTATGTATTCCTAAAATAATTTAATAAAATTCCTCATAAGAGACAGTTAACTAGGTTTGAAACCCATGGAATTGAAGACACATGATTGATTTAGTTAGGAACTTCACTGACTAAAAGGAGGCAGAGAGAAGGGATAATAGGTAATCACTCTAATTGCCAGGATCAAGCTCATGGTGTTTCACAAGGTTCTATGCTGGACACTCAACTATTCATTGTATTAATCTCTGTGACTTAGATAATGCAGCAAAAAGCCACATATTCAAATTTTCTAAAACAGTCAGGAAGAAAGGTTGATCAAAGTGTAAAATTACAAAGATTTATTGATAGACTAACAGAATGGACAAAATTGTGGCAAATGGATTTCAAAGTCATCAGACTTGAGGTGGAGATACCGATGGTGGACTGGCGTGCCGGTGTTGGACTGGGGTGGACAAGGTTAAAAATCGCATAATACCAGGTTATAGCCCAACAGGTTTATTTGGAAATACAAGCTTTTAGAGCGCTGCTCCTATGTGGAGTACTATCATAGGACACAGAATTTACAGCAAAAGATCATACTCTCATACTGTGATACGATATATTGAACAAACCTAGATTGCTTTTAAGTCTTTCATCTTTTAGAATGGGTTGCAGGTTTTAATTCATTAATATGTAAATCTCAGAACTTCTTTCAAGTCACATTCCTGAGATAGCTTAAGGTTTTATATAAAAAAAGGTGACATCTCAGCTCAGATAATGCATTAAAGATGTGAGGTTAGAGTCTGTCTGTGTTCCAAAATTGAGTCAGACTGGTTCTATTTCCAAAGTAGGAATTTATAAAATGTTGCATGGATAATAAAACAATACTGACTACAGATTGTGTGCTTACACCAACCCTCTCAAGAGTAAGCCACCCAGACCCATCCCCCTCCATTTACCCCTGACTAATTACCTACACTATAGGCAATTTATCATGGCCAATCCACCTAACTTTTGGATTGTGGGAGGAAACCTACACAGACATAGGAAGAATATGCAAACTCCACACAGACAGTCACCTGGGTCACTGGCGCTATGAGGCAGCAGTGCTAACCACTGAGCCATCATGCCGCCTTGAGCAATCTAAGATTGTTCAATATATCGCATCAGAGTATGACAGTATGATCTTTTTTACAAATTCTGTGTCCTATGATCCTACTCCATGAGCTACCTGAAGAAGGAGCAGTTTCTGAAAACTAGTGCTTCCAAATAAACCTGTTAGGCTATGACCTGGTGTTGTTGATTTTTAATCAGATTTGTGGTCATCCATTTGGACTGAATAGTACAGAATATTTTCTCCATTATAAAAAGCTAGAAAATATGCTATTCTAAAGAAACCTGGGAACCAGAACTCATAAAATGTCATGAGCTTGGACTGAAAATAATCATAAAGGCTGATGGAATGCTAGTTTTATATCGAAAGGACTGGAGGGGTAGGTACCATGTATCAGCTATACAAAGAACTAGTTAGATCACCTCTGCTCCAAGTGATCCAGGGTGTGTTGAACTCCTTGAAATTTAGAAGGTTAGGTCTTGAATTAATCAAAGCTTTCTAGATATAAGAACTATTTCTGGAAAGTTTAGGAATGGGACATTATTAAACAATTGGAGTCGGACTTTTCATAAGTGAATTAGGGAACACTTTAAGGTAAAAAGAATGATAGGAATTTGGCGCTCTCTAATGTCAATGGCATTGATGCAAAAATGATTATAAATTTTGAGTCTGAGCTTGATAGCTTTATGTTAATCAAAGGTATTAAGGCATTTGGGGTAGAAGTGATGTCAGGTCACAGACCTGTTGTGATCTCATTAAATGGTGGAACGGGATTGAGGCAAAAAATTGCTTACTCCCATTTTCATGTTCCAGTGCTCTTTGCTGTTATCTTTCAGCATTTATCTTGCCAACATTGTCACTCTGACAGTGTCCTTTCCGCTGCCTCCCAACCAACGTTGATTACTGCATTTCATTGTGTGAAGGTAAAGTCCAAAACTGGTCGTCAACACTCAGAAATGTTCAAGATTGCCCTTCAAAGGCCATACTCCCTAATGAAAGTCATCAACCTTCCATCAGCTATAACTGGGACAGTGCTATGTAGAAACATTCAGTCAGTAAATACACCTGCAAGATTGACACTAAGGGATGGACAAGGAGGAATATTTCAATTTTCTAAGCATTACTGGGAGTGCTAATGGATAAAGTTTTTATGGATTCTTTTTGACTTGTATCAAAATGTTGTTGGAACATTGTTGTGTGAATTTCATTTCTGGTACAATGTCAGCTGATTAGGTTTTACATCACAAAGACTGTCTAGTCAAATCAAATAACATGTTCCTTCAGCCATCTGATGTAGACAGAATACACACCGTACTCATTCAATCCAGGTTTGATAAATCCAATGCAAATTGTCTACTAGAACTAAACGAGTTAGATACAGGTAGGATGTTCCTGGTGGTGAGGGAAAAGTTTAAGGAAAGGGGGGAAATCTTTTAGGTCTAAGATGAGGAGCTACAGAATGTGATTAAAGCCAAAATATTGTGGTTTCAAGTAGAAGGGAGAAATAGCCCTTATGGCTAAAGGGATCAAGTGATATGGGGGGACAGCAGTATTAGTATATTGTGTTTGACAATCAACCATCTTAATAATAAATGGTAGAATAAGCACGAGGGGTTGAATGGCCTACTCCTGCTCCTACCTTCTATATTTCTATGTTTACTGTTTGACATCACTGTAATAGGGCAGTTTGAATTTACAGGGACTTGAAACAGAAGAGACATGTTCAGGCCATGTAAATTTCTTGAATTATCTGGGAGGTTCAAAAGTTAATGGGCTCCAATTGCTTTCTTCATAATAATGTCTCAAGCAGTCAGAGTTGTCTTGCCAACCAATCAGCACCCTCTCCAGCAGTATAAGTTATTGTAATCATTTGAAATTTGTCACTCTTGTATTTTTTCTGATGAGTGCAAGATGACAAATATTGGCCACCATTCTCAGCAATATTAAAGAACTTTATGTATTATATGATAAAGGAAGAATGAACTATTGCCACATTGAATACATTGTAGGAGTAAAATAAACTCATTGATAACTGAAATAGATTCTGCCAGTCAAACAGAAATTCATGTGGAGTGGACCCACATTTGGGCGTCAAACAGGAACAAAATAAACAAGTTTAGCAATAGAAAGACTAATCTATATAGGTATTCTCTCACTGCTAAATTCATTGGATTTTTGATTCTAGGCTTCCTGGGCAGAGAGGTCAAACTGTACTTTGAACAAAGAGCCAATTCTGGTAGGAAAGCATTTCTAAGAGGTTCCTCTCTATTTGTATGTTTTGGATTCCTTATCTAAGGGTTTATGCCCGAAACATCGACTCTCCTCCTTGGATGTTGCCTGACTGGCTGTGCTTTTCCAACACCAGACTCTTTGACAAAGGCAAAATATATTGGTATGGAATCCATCTACCAGGCCCACTGTCAAGGACAGGCCATCAGCATTCTTAAAGATTCATCCCACCATGGCATGTTTTTCTACATTTGGAGATGCCAGTGTTGGACTGGGATGTGCTGTACAAAGTTAAAAATCACACAACACCAGGTTGTAGTTCAACAGGTTTACTTGGAAGCACTAGCTTTCGGAGCGCTGCTCCTTCATCAGGGCGCGGTAGGGGTTGCGAGTCTCTGTGAGAGAGTGTGTATATGTGTTTGAGTGTAAGGGGCCTATGAGAGTCTGTGAGAGGATGCATGTGTGAGTGTGTGTCTGTAGGAGTGTGTGTGTGTGTGTCTATGGAAGTGTCTGTGTCTGCGTGTGTGCATGTATGTGTGCAGGCAAGGATGCCCTGAGGCATGGTACATTGGTGAAACCGAGCAGAGGCTACAGCAACAGGTGAATGGGCACCACACAACAATCAACAGACAGGAGTGTTCCCTCCCAGTTGGAGAACACTTCAGCCATCTAGGATATTCAACCTCAGACCTTCGGGTGACCATCCTCCAAGGTGAACTTCAGGACAGGCGCATAGATAACTTCGGTACCCATAGGGATGGCCTCAACTGAGACCTTGGGTTCATATCACACTACAGATGACCAATATTGCACCATACCCACACACGTACACACAGGCACTCATATGTACACACACACACACACGCGCGCGCGCGAACACGCCCTCTCACAGACTTAGACCCCTTTACACTCACACACGCATGCACTCTCTCTCACAGACACTTGCAACCCCACCCACCCCCACACACACATCCACATGCACACATATACATATACGTTTGTGGGGTGAATTTGTACTTGCAGAGTTACATTGTACTTTGCTCAAAAAGCTGCATTAATTCATGTAAGATTCTGTTAATTCAATTTTTAGATTAGAATCAGTCTAAACCTTATGGCACAGACTGCAGTATGCAGAGTTGCTAACACCCAATACATTATCTGGGCTGACACCAATTGTTGAAGTTCACTTGAGAATGTAACTTTTTTTTTAAAAGTTTTGCGATTTACATATGAAAGAAGTGAAACTAACATGGTCATTCTAACAGATGAGAGACTTAACAATCAAGATATTTTTCAATGTATAGTTTCAGTTACATCACACTGTAAACTTTTGCTATAAATTCTGTGTCTTTCAATTGTGTACTCCACAACCACCAGATGAAGGAGCAGCGCTCCAAAAGCCAGTGCATCCAATTAAATCTGTTGGACTATAACCTGGTGTTGTGTGAACTGTTTTTCTACAACCTCTACCATCGGGGAGAAGGTGCAGAAGCCTGAGTACACGCACAAACCGGTTTCAAAACAGTTTCTACCCTACTGTTGTTAGAATAATGAATGGACTCACAAACTCTTAATATTCACCTGTACCTGTGTTTTTGTTTTTGCCACTGCTTACCTATTATTTCCTTATCTATGCTACTTAACTCTGATCTGCCTGTATTGCTTGCAAGACAAAGATGTTAGAGCCTGCACAGCTGAAAATGCTGAAATAACGCCATTGCAAATTCACGGGAGGACAAAGCCAGAGGGATGCAGAGATTGCAAAAATCATTTGGACTGATGGAGGTGATAAAGATGTAAAGTATGAATCTATTTGAGACGTGAGTATATCCAGAGTTCATGGAACTTGATGAATGCGAGGGACGTGGGTGATCAGAATTTGGTGCAAATTAAGATATCGGCAACAGCAATTGGATTAAGTTTATGGAGATTTGAGATTTGGGTGGTGGTTAGGACAACTTTGATACAGGTGAGTCTACAAATCATGGAAGAGATGGATAAGATTTCCAGTAGTAGTTGGACAGGTAGATGCCAAAAAGGGGAAATGTTGCACTGGGTGATCTAAGCCATCTTTATCACAGAGAACACTCAAATGGTCTTGTGTTATAAGTTCATTTTCGGATCAAGTAGGGCACTGATTTTGTGAAGTCTCTGTCAGCCTGAGACAGTGACCAGGAGCAGGATGGAATCAGTTATTCAGGAAAGTAAGCAATTGTTTCTGTCTTCCGATATTTAATATGAATAAATTATGTTTGCTTCACCTAGAATTGGGTGTTGGTAAGCAACCTAGCAACAGAGAAATTGTGGAGGAACAGTTGGAGAGGTGGTGAAGTGGAAGTGGTTATTATCAAAATGGACACGAAGCCTAATGTTACATCTTCGAATGATGACTCTGAAGCAGATAATGCAGATGAAAAACAGAATTACATAGAGTATACTCCACAGTAACAGGCATTTGATTCAGCCAATCCATGCCAGCAATTGTATTGCAATCAAGCCTCCTTCCATTCTCCCTCATCAAATGCTTTCAGTTTTACCCTCTACTCTCTTCCCTCTCATATACATGTGCAGCTTCTCGTTAAATGCCAATTATACCTTTCGCCTCAACCACTCCCTGTGATTGCAAGCTTCACATTCTCATCACTCTTTGGGCAAAGACATTACTTCATGCCTAAACTCTTTTTTTTTGGTGACTGCCTTATTTTGCAGCCTCTAGTTTGCTTTATCCTCAGCCAGTGAGTTTATTTGATGTGAACTACTTGATTTATAGTCATTTCATTAAGATGCCATGGTTTCAATGCGATAGAAATGAAATGCTCATTCATCAAGAGATCTGTGACCATAATGCATTATGGATGTGAGGGTTATCTCGGCAAAATCAAACTAGATTCCCTTGGTGCACTATAGTCTTTGCAACGTGCTTGATCATGAGAAAGCTCCATTGACCTATTTTCCCATTCTGACCTGTTGTTACGCTGTCTGGTTTTCTACCATTACACCTATGTGATGTAACTATGTTATATTATTAAAATATTGCATACGATGGAAATTATTGTAGTTCTTTAAGGTTGAACTAAAACTTTCAAGCATGAAATATCATAGTGATTCAGTTGGTGAAAATGTTTAATCCGCAATTTTTTCAGACACTATATGAACAATGCTTTGCACTAAACTGAATATCTTAGTCATCTTGTCTTACTCTTAACAATTGGTTCTTTCTATTGAAACAAAGCTATGAATCCTATTATGTGTGCTGTTGCTTTGGTAACTGAAGTTAATCCAGACTAAAGTATCATGTTTCCGTTATAGGTGTAAGTGCAACTGCCACTGAGTTCCTACTGAAACAATGGTTCCTGATTTACTGACCAATTTTGTGTGTCACTGGTAGAATCTGATCTATAATAGATAATGTATTGCTGCCTGTGACAGGTCAAGTAGATACCCTATGGATGTTTGCTTCTATCAAGCTCACAGAAAGCATGTAAAATGAATGGTGAGTAGGCATCTGCAGTCTTTATCGAATGCAGAAAACACTGCACTTAAAAAAAAATCTGCTTTTGATTAGATTGGCTGTAGAGGAAGCAGCAATTAATGTCATCTACTTGTGAGTAGATTTTCTGAAAAGACCTCAGTTATGAAACACATTGCCTCACTTGCAGTTTGCAACAAACTATTTAATCGGAAGACAGAAGGCGATGATCATCCATTGAAGAAAATAACAGGCAATCTCTCAGTACATAATTAAATGACAACACGTGGAGAAAGTAGAGAGTGTGTCAGCCTTATGTTTAGATCATAATGTAGACTAGTTATATAACTGACAAAAAGAGAACTTTCATAAAAGGAAATTTGAACATTAATCAAATGACAACCATTTCGCTGGGTTCAACATTAATGAAAACCGAGCCTGAATGTTTGAACCATCATTAGCTGATGCGTATTTAATTAAAGTTAAAGTGAGAAACTTTTGGAATTGTAGTGGAGTGATTGGACACAGTGAATGTTATGTTCTATTAGTACAACAGTGCAATCAATGCTTTGGTCGTAGATTTAACTTTCATACTGCCAAATCCTTTGATAGAGTTGATAGTTATGACACCTGAGGCCATGGCACATTTCCATTGAAAATTGGACAAATCTCTGCTGACTATGACTGTTTCTTCACTCTCTTTGAACCCATTGTATGCATTGAGCAACATCCCCTATTAGTAGCCAATTCAGCATTGATGGTGGGGAACCATTTAAATAATAATGTGAGGTAAAATTAATTGCTACTTTGAAATGTATGGGCTGATAGATGAAGACCAGCGTGGTTTTGTTAAATTCATGTTTGATTAATTTGATTTGATTTGGCAGGAAAATGGAGATGAAACCCAACACCATGTTGGAAAGCAAAGCAGGCTCAGTGGCCACATGGATCTACTCCTGCTCCCACTTCAAGAGCATGTGGACAAACTGGCAAGATGGACAGTTACATGGCAAATGAAATGCCTATAAATATGAAGTTTAGAATCATTGTCATACAGCATGGAAACAGACATTTTGACCCAGCTCTTCCATGTCGACCATGCTTTCCTAAACTGAACTAGTCCCATTTGCCAGCACTTGACCCATTTCCCTCTAAACCTGTCCTGTCCATGTAACTGTCCAAATGCCTTTGAAATGTAAAATTATACCCACTTCTACCACTTCTTCTGGCAGCGTCTTCCATATAAGCACCACCCTCTGTGTGAAAAAGTTGCCCCTTACTTCCATTTTAAATCTTTCCCCTCTCACCTTAAACCAATGTCCTCGAATTAGGACTCCCCAACCCTGGGGAGAAGACCTTGGCCATTCACCTTATCAATGCTCCTCATGATTTTATAAACCTGCATAAGATAATCCTTCAGCTTCCTACTTTCCAGGGAAAGGACATCCAAGCCTCTCTAGCCTCCAATGTTTCAGTCTTGGAAACATTCTTGGAAATTCTTTTGCACTCTTTCTATTTTAATAACATCCTTCCTATAGCAGGATGACCAGAACTGCACGCAGTATTCCAAATGTGGTGTTACCAATGTCTTGTAGAGCCATCAAATAAAGTCCCAACTCTTGTACTCAGTGCTCTGACTGTTGAAGGCAAGCATGCTAAATGCCTTCTTCACCACCCTATTGACCTGTGACTCCACTTTTGAGCAACTGTGTCCTTCACCCTGAGGTCTCTCTGTTCGACAATACTCCCTTGGCCCTACTACTAACTGTGTGATGACAAATGATCAGAACTAAATTCTTCTATTATATGGGAGTATCAGCTACCTAACTAATGGCCAGTAGACCAGACAACATAGCCTGCTTCTCCATGGGGGTGGCACGGTGGTAAGTACTGCTACCTAACAGCACCAGGGACCTGAGTTCAATTCTCGTCTCAGGCATCTGGTAAGGACAAGCCAGGGAACTACAGACCAGTTAGCTTGATGTCAGTGGTGGGCAAGTTGTTGGGAGGAATCCTGAGGGACAGGATGTACATGCATTTGGAAACGCAAGGACTGATTAGTGATGGCTTTGTGTGTGGGAAGTCATGTCTCACAAACTTAATTCAGTTTTTTGAAGAAGTAACAAAGAAGATTGATGAGGGCAGAGCAGTCGACGTGATCTATATGGACTTCAGTAAGGCGTTCGACAAGTTTCTCATGGAAGACTGGTGAGCAAGTTCAGATCTCATGGAATACATGGAGAACTAGCAATTTGGATAGAACTGGCTCAAAGGCAGAAGACAGAGTGTGGTGGTGGAGGGTTGTTTTTCAGACTGGATGCCTATGACCAGTGGAGCGCCACAAGAATCGGTGCTGGGTCTGCTACTTTTCATCATATATATAAATGATTTGGATGCAGTTCCTTGAAAGTGGAGTCACAGGTAGATAGGATAGTGAAGAAGGCGTTTGGTATGCTTTCCTTTATTGGTCAGAATATTGAGTTGGGTGGTTATGTTGTGGCTGTACAGAACATTGGTTAGGCCACTGTTGGAATATTACGTGCAATTCGACTATATTAAGATTTGGGCTTCATTCACACCATTTATCAATGGCCAACTGCATTAGATCTGTCAGTCTCTATTATATGGGAGTACAAGGTATACAGCTATCACTGCAGTTCAATAGTTTGCACCCTTTCATGGGCTGTCCCTAATTAACACATTTTCCATGAAAACCAGTGCTCCACAGGTTTCCCCATGGCCACCTTCAGTATGTTAAGTTATAGTGATTCAGGAGATGTTTTATAACAACAAAATCTCACATTTGTTTAGTGCCTTTTACAGGTTGAGATATCCCAGAGCACTTCAGCAGAGCATTATTAGACAAACTTTGACATAAACCACATTAGGAGATATTAAGCCAATAACCCTGAAATGAAGACTTTAATAAGAGAGAAAGATGGAGAAGATTAGAGATGGAATTCCAGAACTCAGCAGCTGATGGTGTAGTAAGTAAAGACACAGGGATTCAAGTTATGTACTATTAAACAGTTACTTGACAAAAATGTCCGGTTGAAATAATATAAACACACAGTTCTTTTTATAACCTCATGTTTCTTGCTCCTGTTCTGCAGGTAGCTGTGGCCAAAAGAATATTCATCTATTCCTGGAGACTCCAGGATAATCCTGATGGCTTCATAGCATTGTAAGAAATAAGACCATAAGACATAGGAGTGGAAGTAAGGTCATTCAGCCCATCAAGTCCACTCTGCCATTCAATCATGGCTGATGGACATTTCAATGTCACTTACCTGCACTCACCCTGTATCCCTTAATTCCTTGCGTGATCAAGAATTTATCAGTCTCTGCCTTGAAGACATTTAACGTCCTGGCCTTCACTGCGCTCTGTGGCAATGAATTCCACAGGCCCACCACTCTCTAGCTGAAGAAATGTCTCCTCATTTCCGTTCTAATTTGACCTCCTCTAATTTTAAGGCCGTGCCCATGGGTCCTAGTATTCCCGCCTGATGGAAACAATTTTCCAGCGTCCACCCCTTCTAGGCTAGGAATTACCTTGTAAGTTTCTATTAGATTTCCCCTCAATCTTCTAAACTCTGATGAATACAATCCCAGGATCCTCAGCCATTCATCATACAATAGGCCTACCATTCCAGGGATCATCCATGTGAATCTCCGCTGGTCACGCTCCAGTGCCAATATGTCCTTCCTGAGGTGCGGGGCCCAAAACTGGACACAGTATTCTAAGTGGGGCCTAACTAGAGCTTTATAAAGTCTCCACCATTCAAAATGATCCTTGCTGACTGGATTGTGAGGCAAACTCCACTTTCCTATCTGTCCCTAGAACTCATAGAGTAAAAGGCCATGCAGCTTGGAAACAGACCCTCCAGTCCAACCAGTCCATGCAGAACATAATCCCAAACTAAACTAGTCCCAAATGCCTGCTCCCAGTCCATAATCCTCCAAACCTTTCCTATTCATGTACTTATCCAAATGTCTTTTAAATGTAGTGCATGTGGGCACAGATACAAAGAGACAAATTATACCTTAGCAGGAGGCAAAGTTGCAAGTTTGATTGACGACCTATTGAGCATTTAAGAAATGTGGGTTTCCACCGGGTGCTCCAGTTTCCTCCTACAGTCCAAAGATGTGCAGGCTGGATGGATTGACCATGCTAAATTAACCATTGTGTGCATGTTAGGTGGGGTTAGCCACAGGGAATGCAAGGGTAGTGGGTGGGTCTGAGTGGGATGTTCTTCAGAGGTTCAGTGTGGACTCGATGGGCCAGTTGGAAACCCCCAATTTTTTATGTCATTCCTCTTAATTCTCGATTCAATAAGATTACCTCTTTGTTAGAGAAAGCCAGCAGGGTATGATAATGATCAGCTGGTAAATTGGGCAGAACTATGGCAGATGGAATTTAATCCTGGTAAGTGTGAGGTGATACATTTTGGGAGATCTATTAAGGGAAGATATACACGATGAATAGACAATCCCTCTAGAATACTGAGGAACAAAGGGACCTCAGGGTGGCACAGTGGCTCAGTGGTTAGCAACCCTGCCACTTTTCACCAGGGACCCGGGCTTGATTTCCACCCTCAAGTGACTTTCTATGTGGAGTTGGCACATTCTCCCTGTGTCTGCATGGATTTCCTCTGGGTGCTTTGGCTTCCTCCCACAGTGGAGGTTATGTAGATTGGCACGCTGAATTGTCCAAAGGTATGCAAGCAAGTTGGGTTAGCCATAGGACATGCAGGGTTATGGTAGATGGATGATCTGGGTGGGATGTTCTTCAGAAGTTGGTGTGGACTTGATGGGTTGAAGGGCCTAATTCCACACTGTAGAGTTTCTATGCTGGAATTGTTCCTCAAACTTTCATTTTAGGACAGACCTATCATCCAGAAATCAACCCTGGGAACTTCCATAAACTGCTTCCAATGTAAGTATGTCCCTCCTTAATAAAGAAACGAAAACTGTGCACAGTACTCTTGGTGCGTTCTCAGTGCCATGCCCCATTGTGTGGGTGAGGGGTTAACAGTGAGAATGCATCATGAGTGACATCAGAGGATGTCAGATCACATGAAAGTGGAACCTGAAGGAAGAAGCCCAGCAGTGATAGCTGTACACCTTGTAATAAAGGCTAACATTCATTTGCCTGCCTAATTACTTGCTGCATGTTACCATTTTGTGATTCATGTACCAGGGAATCTATATCCTTCTGCATTTTAGTGTTCTGTGGTCTCTCTCTCTCTCCACCTCTCTCTGTTTTGAGCAACATTCTGTTCTTCTTTTAGCCTGAGTGGTCAAGCTCATACTTTCCTGCATTATATGCCATCTGCTGCATTTCTGCCCACTAAGTTAACCTACCTTTACCCCTTTCCATACTTTTTGTATCCTTCTCATTCGTTGTTTGTATCTTTATAGCATCAGCATCCTTGGCTAAAATACTCTCAATCCTTTCATTTGAGCCATTAATATAGATCATTAATAGTTTAGGCTCCAAAACCAATCCCTTTGCCACTCTACCTCTGAGTATCTGTAAGTGTCTCATTTATCCCAAATCTGTTCTCCACTCTGTATTTATCCATGTGGTTAATTCAGTGTCTGTGACAAAACACTGGCCTTAGAAACAGGCCAGAGATGGTTCCTGAGCCTGATATGAGGTAAAGAGGGATTTTCCTTTAAGGAGAGATAGAATAGGTTGGGTCTGTAGCCATCGGCATTTGGAAGAATGAGAGATGACCTTAATGAAACATACAAGATTCTTCGGGAAAACAACAAAGACTGGAGATCACAGTGGGTCAGACAGCATCTACAGAGAGAGAACAAGCTAATGTGTCCAGTCAAGATGACTCTTCATCAGAATTGAAGTGCAGTGTGAAGGGGGCAGCATTTATGCAATAGTGGGGAGAGTGGAGGAGGTGTGCGGGTGGTGGGATGTGGAGTGCTGGGGGAGAAAACACACTGATGGTTCAGATTAAGTGATTGGAATGTGAGAATGGCAGAACAATGGGGTGTCTATCTGCCAGACTGGAAAGAACAGACGGTCCCCATGGGGTGGCGGGGGGTGGGGGGAGACAGGACATGGTGACACAGAATGTAACAAGTAAAGCTGAAAGAAAGGGAAGGAATGGGAGTGGATTCACAATTTCAAGGTGCTTCGAAGTCAATATTGTGTGCAGAAGGCTATAAAATGCCTTGTATGAAGATGAGATGTTGTTCCTCCAGTTTTTGCTGTGATTCACTGGAACACTGCAACATACCGAGTGTGTGAGGAGGACGCTGTGTTAAAAATATTGGATGCAGGAAGGATGGGGTCCTGCTTGAGTTTGTGTTCTGCAAAGCAGTCACCCAGTGTGCGTTCAGTTTCTCCAGTGTAGAGTAGATCACGTTGGGTGCAGTGAGTACAATACACAGGATTGGAGGAGGTCCAGGTGAAATGCTGCTTCATCTGGAAAGCCTGTTTAGGCCCTTGGATGGTGAGCAGGGAGGAAGTGAAGGGGCAGGTGTGGCACCTTCTGTGGTCACAAGGGATGGCGCCACGGGAAATGGGGTTTGGTGTTATTGGTCATGGAATGGACTAGGGCATCCTGGAGTGTGTGATCCCTGAGAAACCAACTAGGTGAAAGTGAAAACTGTGGATGCTGGAGACTAGAATCGAGAATGTGGTGCTGGGAATGCACAGCAGGTCAGGCAGCATCCAAGGAGCAAGATAATTGATGTTTTGGGGAAAGGCCCTTCATCAGGAATGTGGCTGGGAGCCTCAGGGTTAGAGAGATAAATGGGAGGGGGTGGGGCTGGGGGCAAGGTAGCTGAGAGTGCAATAGGTGGATGGAGGTAGGGATGAAGGTGATAGGTTGGAGAGGAGGGTGGAGCAGATAGGTGGGAAGGAAGATGAACAGGTAGGACAGGTCTTGAGGACTGTGCTGAGCTGGAATGTTGGAACAGGGATCTGGTGGGGGGAGGGGAAACTGGTGAAATCCGCATTGATGCCTTGGGGTTGGAGGGTCCCGAGGTGGAAGATGAGGCATTCTTCCTCCAGGCATTGGTTGGTTAGGGAGTGGCGATGGAGGAGGCCCAGGACTTGCATGTCCTCGGCAGAGTGGGAGGGGAGTTGAAATGTTTGGCCATGGGGTGTTGCAGTTGGTTGATGCAGGTGTCCCAAAGATGTTCTCTGAAGCGCTCTGAAAGTAGACATTCTGTCTCCCCAGTGTAGAGAAAACTGCATCGGGAGCAACAGATACAGTAACTGACATGAATGGAAGTGCAGGTGAAACTTTGATGGATGTGGAAGGCTCCTTTGGGACCTTGGATGGAGGTGAGGGAGGAGGTGTGGGATGCAGGTTTTGCAATTCCTGTGGTGGCAGGGGAAGGTGCCGGGAGGTAAGGATGGGTTGTTGGAGGGCGTGGATCTGACGAGGTAGTCACAGCTCAGGGGAAGATATGTTTGGTGGAGGCATTCTGCTGGAGTTGTCTGAAATGGCGAAGAATGATCCTTTGAATGCGAAGGCTGGTGGGATGAAAAGTGAGGACAAGGGGAACCTGTTCATGCTGTTGTGAGTGACGGGAAGTGGCAAGCATGGAAGCACAGGTAATACGTTGGATACGGTTAGGGCCCTGTCAAACACAATGAGTGGGAAACCACAGTGATAGAAGAAGGAAGCCATGTCAGCAGTGCTGTCTTGGAAAGTGGCATTGTTCGAACAGACATGATGTAGGCGAGGGAACTGGGAGAATGGGATGGAATCCTTGTGGGATGTGGGGTGTGACAAGCTGTCATGAAGGTAGCTGTGGGAGTCAGTGGCTTTCTAGTGGATGGCACTGGATGGTTTATCCCCTGAAATGGAGACAGGGAAGTCAAGGAAAGGAAGGGAAGTGTTGGAAATGGGCAGTGTGAAAGTTATAGAGGGGTGGAAATGGAGGTGAAATGAACAAATTTCTCAAGGCCCAGATCGGATCATGAAGCAGCACTGAAGCAGTCATTGATGTAGTGAGAAGAGTTGTGAGAGGGAGCCAGTGTAGGACAGGAACAACGTTCATTCCACAAACTCCACCAAGAGACAGGCATAATGGGACCCATGTGGGTGCCCATAGCCACTCCTTTGACTTAGCAGAAGTGAGATGAATTAAGAGATTAATTGTTCAGCGAGAGAATAGGTTCAGCCAGGCAGAGGAGAGTAGAGGGTTGGGTGTGGATTGTTCAGGCTTCTGGTCGAGGAAGAAGCTGAGAGCTCTCAGACCATCCTGGTGAGGAATGGAGGTATAGAGGGATTGGATATCCATGGTAAACAAGAGGCAGTTAGGGCCAGGGAACTGGAACTTGACAATTTCTTTTTAGATTAGATTACTTACAGTGTGAAAACAGGCACTTCGGCCCAACTAGTCCACATCGACCCACCAAAACGCACCCACCCACATCTATTCCCCTACGTTTACCCCTGCATCTAACACTACGGGAAATTTAGCATGGCCAATTCACCTAATATGGTGCGGGGCGTCAGAAGAATCACAGATGTAGGTGGGCAGGGTCTGAACAAGTGGAGAGATAATCGTGTCAAGGTGAGTGGAAATGAGCTCAGTGGGTCAGGAGCAAGCTGATATGATGGGCCGACCGAAGCAGGCTGGTTTGTGTATTTTGGGAAGGTGGTAGATGCGGGCTGTCCTGGGGCTGGGGAGGCTACAAGGTTGGAGGCAGTGGGGGGGGAAGATCTCCAGAGATAATGAGGTCAGTGACAGTCCTGGCAATGATGGCTTAATGTTAGGATGTGGGGTCATGGTCCAGGGGGAGATGGTGTCTAAGAGTTGGTGCTGAGCCTCTACAAGGTAAAGATTAGAGCACCAGACTACAACAGCACCACCTTTGTTGATGGGTTATTAGCTATATTCTCATTGGATGGTGAAGTAGACTCAATGCATTGGGCCTACTTATGGAGAACTGATGGAGATCAAAATGTAAAACAAAACTTAAACATTGGAAGTTTGTGGTTGATAGGAATCAAGCTCAGTGAGTTCTGCTTTCTCGCTGAACGATGCTCGTGTATGCCAGAAACAGTGGTACTGCCAGTCATTAAAATTGCTAGGGTTGAGTGTGTGGTGCTGGAAAAGCACAGCAGGTCAGTCAGCATCCGATGAGCAGGAAAATTGATGTTTCGGGCAAAAGCCCTTCATCAGGAATAAGCAAATATAATTGCTGGGTTTGCTTTTGTCTTGCTGAATGACAAATTTATATTCGCTAAGCAAACCAAGCAAATGCAAATTTGTCATTTGAGGTCAACAAAATATCAGGCAGGAAGATTGTTATTCTAATTTCCCTCCAAGAGCTGTACAACTGGATATTATCAATTGCAGCATGCATGTAACTGTAGTGGCTGTTTATCAGATCAATCTGGAACCAGGAACTTAGACTGACCATGACAGAAATGGGGTCAGTTTTTTTAAAAGACTGGATATTATTTTCCACGCTTTGTCATGTCACGATGGAGCTTATCCAGTATCTCATCCCCATATATTGGGAAACCATGGGAAGTTCCATGGTATATGTAATGAGTAAGCAAGACTCTAATCAGTAGCTGAAACTGTGAAAGGACGTAACTGCCCAGTATTTCCATGGTGTGAAAATGCATTAGATCCTTGGAACAATTCAATGAAATGAGAGCATATTGACCTAATTTTGTAAAGTGCCAAGTACATAGTATAACAAACCTGAGGAGTACTATAACAAATCACATTTCCAGTAGGAGGATCTACCCATAGGTAACACACGTCAGGAGCTTTGGTTGGATTTTTACTTGATAATCAAATCAGGCGAAGAGAGCTGACATGAGCAAATACCTCATTCCAGGTGGAATGCTGGAGTCTTGCCACAGTCTCACTTCCTGGTGACTTTGTAGGGGATGTCTTAACAATTTCCTGACAACTCACATGGGAAGAATGGCAGGGTACCATTTAAGTCATTAATGAGCCACTTGAGGACTTCTCTCCTGAGGAAGCTTCATCGTTCACTGCATTTTGCCCGATTTTTCCTACAAGGAGTGGTTGTATCCAAATGCATGCTACTTGGAGTCATCTCCTATTTTCTGCCCAGAGGACCCAAAATCCAAAATACTCCTCGATGTGCCACACGAACACTTTCTAAGGTGTGTTAATGATCTCAAGACAATGGATCACACAAGGTTACAATGAACTCTTTAGTTACAGTGATGGTGCTCAGTCTGCAAAAACATATCATATTTCACTCATGCGAGTCACAAATTGAAACCACTGACATCGTTTGCATGCAGTTTGGATGCTCCCCCCTGTGTCTGATGGAGGAGTGGAATTAAGCTTTTTTTGTGATGGATCCAGCAGGATGCTTGTGGGGCTTAGCCTTGGCATTACGAGACCAGCGAGAGGTCAGCCACAGATTTCCCTCACTGGGATGATGTGGGGTTGGCCCCAGTTCCAGAGAGCTTGCTGTACATGTTGCCTCATCCAGACAATCCAAGGGGATGACAGATGACAAAGGTGCCCTGTGAGAGATTGCACCCTCCACATCATCCGCATCTGCCCCAGCAGATATTCATCCATGGGATATGGGTGTCGATGGCTAGGTCAGCATTTATTGCCCAGCCCTGATTGCACAGGGTCAGTTAAGAGTCAATGCATTGCTATTGCTCTGACCACAAGTAATGCCAGTTTCCTTTCCTGAAGGACCTTAGTGAACCAGATGGGGGCTTTCTAACAATGAACAATGGATTCATGGTCATCATTTGAGTCTTAATTCAGATTTTTCTTCATTGCATTTAAATTCCATCATCCTGGATGCAAATCCAGGTCCTCAGGACATTACTGAGTTCTGTGGATTGATGGTCCAGTGTTAGTATCACTGGACCATTGCCTCCCTGTGTGTACGTCAGTGGGAATCTACAATTAAGGAGCATTTAATCACCTGTCCATGCATTTGTGCACTGTTGCACAGAACTGACTAGTGTTATGACCAAGGTTGGAGAGACACACGGTTTCCCCACTCTGCCACTGTCCCAACATATTATAAATTTAACAAGGTTGGTGAATACGGATCCCGAGTGTGATCATGTCCCAGTATTGTGAAAAATACATCCAGGCTCCTTTAGTTACGAGCAAAAACTGGAATATTGCCAAAATAACCAAAAGATTATTGACAGATAGTTTGGATTATGCAAATATATATAACTGCTGTAAGAAACTTAAAAACATACAAGTCTGAGGAAAAACAAAGAAAACTCAGCAGAATGTTGACTATAAAGTACTTTGATCAAGTAAAAATTACAAGAGGAAGGATAAGTCATAGATTGTCCCAGATGTGTTCTGATTTTGAAATGATTCTGCACATACACAAGCATAAAGAACTTAAATGCATACAAAATCAGAAATTGCTGGAAAAGCTCAGCAGATGATGGTGGCTGAGTGGTTAACACTGCTGCCTCACAGCGCCATGGACCCAGGTTCGATTCCAGCCTTGGGTGACTGTCTGTGTGGAGTTTGCACATTCTCCCTTTGTCTGCATGGGTTTCCTCTGGGTGCTCTGGTTTCATCCCACAATCCAAACATGGGCATGTTAGGTGAATTGGCCATGCCAAACTGCCCATGGTGTTCATGAATGTATGGGTTGGGTGCATTAGTCAGGGGAATGGGTCTCGGTGGGTTACTCTTCAGAGGGTTGGTGTGGACTTGGGCCAAAGGGCCTGTTCCCACACTGTAGGGAATCTAATTCGAAGTGTCTGGCAGCATCTATGGAGAGCAACAAGAGTTAATGTTTTGGGTCCAGTGATCCTTCCTCAGAACCGTTGGTAGCTAGAAAAATGTTGTTTTTTATTCAGAAGATAGGTAGTGGTGGTGGTGGTGGTGGTCGTGGTGGGGAGGTGGGGTGGGGGGTGGGGGAGTTGGGGTGGGGGCATATGGATTAAATGATAGCTGGGGATACAGCCCAAACAGACAGAAGAACAGTTGGACTTATAAAGGAGTGGACAATGATCTGATTATTAATGGTGATTGTTAGTGGTTAACAATAGGACATTGTATGTAAATGCACATCATTATTGTTTAGATATGTCACCACCAGTTAAACAAAGATTTCTGAACAGTGGTACCTATTTTTAACCAACTTTGCTTCAACTGAGTATTTTGGAAGTAGACAATTTAAGAAAAAATCTCTTCCTTGAATAAGCGATTGAATAGCTGTTACTAATTAGTAACAACGAAGAAATAAATTTTACAGAACAAGTATTTTATTTTTTTCCCTAAAAGGTATGTTATTTATGACACATTACTAAGTATTTCCACCTGACAAATATACAATAAAATTCAATTTGTATCTATACAGCACACATTATTCTAATGTCTCATTCCTATTGTAATGGTTTTAATGTTCACAATATACATTCCATGTCAAGTATACAGCTCAAAGAGTAGTTTTACTTTTGACTTGGAGATGCCGGTGTTGGACTGGGGTGTACAAAGTTAAAACTTACACAACACCAGGTTATAGTCCAACAGGTTTAATTGGAAGCACACTAGCTTTCAGAGTGTCACTCCTTCGTCAGGTGATTGTCAAACTAGTTTTAGTTTGGAAGGGTAAAATGTGTTGGCACAGGCTTGGAATGCTGAAGGGCCTGTTCCTGTGCTGTACTGTTCTTTGATTAAATATTTCAAGTTTAAAATTATTGAAAGTACAATAAAAAAATTTCTGTATACCACATTCTACGCTGAGGTTCCTCAGTTTCATTTCATTTTCTTTTTATTCATTCATGGGATGTGGACATGGATGTTTAGGCCAGAATTTATTGCCTATCCTTATTTGCCACAAGGGTACTTAAAAGTCAATAAATTGCTATTTTAATCAATAAGCTTCATATATTTTGTATATGTTTCCCTATTAAAAACACTCACTTCTCTAGAGCTGGAACATTTGTCCATGGCGCTGTTAATTCTCTAGATCTGGAGCGTTGTTAAAAAGTTAAAACTCTATAGCTTTTGGTAAACAAATATCTTTTTTTACTCTTCATTGGGTAGTTATCCAAACAAATCTGTTGACGGTTGGCATAATCAACTAATGAATTCAAATAATTTACTTGCTGCCACTGCTGACAGCAACTTTTCTGTGATAATCAAATTAATTTCTTGCCATCTACAACTCCCCTAATCCAATTAGGCTGCACATTACCATCAAATCATATTACCACGGAGAATTCGAAGATTGCATCATCCCAGAGATTTGCATTTCTGTTGAAATTTGCGTCCAGTCCACAGGTGTCATTTTTTGGCCTTGTCTTAAGAACAGCAAGCATTCAGTTTATGTGCTGTGGCCAATTACACCCTGCAGAAAATGAATATAGCATTTGAAGTTTGCAGCCTTCAAAGCCATATACTCTTCTCAGTACCAGATCCAACTTGTTTAATTGTTTCTGAAGTATCAACAAGTTACCTATATTTCTAAAACAGAACTAGAGGGCGTGTGTTTAAGGTGAGAAGGGAAAGCTTTAAAAGGGACCTAAGGGGGCAACGTTTTCAGCCAGAGGGTGGTGCGTGTATGGAATGAGCTGCCAAAGGAAGTGGTGGATGCTGGTACAATTACAACATTTAAAAGGCATCCGGATGGGTATATGAATAGGAAGGGTTCAGAGGGAAATGGACCAAGTGCTGACAAATGGGACGATTATTAATTTTGGATATTTGGTCATCATGGACGAGTTGGACCAAAGAGCCTGTTTCCGTGCTGTACATCTCTATGTCTCTTTGACTCTAAAACACCCAGAAATTGCAAGAGAAACTCAGCAGGTCTGGCAGCATCTGTTGAGTGCGAAACAGATTTAACTTTTCAAATCCAGTGACCCTTCTTCAGAATTGGGCAGAATTTGTAGAGAGTGAAAGAAAGTTTCAAGGCAATGAACCCTGACAGGAATTCACATCCTATCTGGAATCTAGGGGTTGTTTTGAGGATTTGTTACTAACATTTTCCACTTGGGGACCCTGCAGTCCTCCAGACTCAGTATAGAGTTCAATAATTTTAGGGCCTAAACTCTCCCATGTCGTGGACCCCTACCCACACACCAGGCTTTGTTATCATATAGTCTGCCATTGCACACTACCTATTGTTAATCACTAACAGTCCCCATTAACAGCTATCCACTCTCGCAGCCAGAGCGTTATCAACTTCTTTGTCTGTCCAACTGTTCTTCTCTCCCTTTGAGCTCCATCCCCACCTATCGTTTACTCCTAACCTCCATCCCTCCCCCACCCTATCTTCTACAAATAAACCAGTATTTTCTTAGTTACCGTCACTTCTGAGCAATGGTCACCGGTCCCAAAACATTAACTTTGATTTATCTTCACAGATGCTGCCAGACCTTCTGAGCTTTTCCAGGAATTTCTGTTTTTGTTCCTGATTTATGGCATCCACAGTTTTTTCAGTTTTTATTCTGTCACGAGCATGTCTGTTTTGGTGAGTTTGCTTGAGTATTAATTGACTGCTTACCTCTTCCTATTGTACCATGCAGTTGTATTATTGTAATAAATTGTGGCTTTTGGTGATGTAGGTATGGACTAGGGGAAAGTGAGGACTGCAGATGCTGGAGACCAGAGTTGAAAAGAGTGGTGCTGGAAAAACACAGCAGGCCAGGCAGCATCCGAGGAGCAGGAGGATCGACATTTTGGGCATAAGCCCTTCTTCAGGACTAGGATTTGAGCATTATTAGAAAGAGTTGAGATTGACATTGGAAGTTTTATCGGGTAATGAAGTGTAAGTTGCATGCAATGCGCAGAAAACTCGACTTTAGGTTGAATGGCACGTATAATTATCACACTTTTGCACTAAATTTAAATGGATAGTAGTGAAATCCATGGAGTCAAATCAGGACAACCCTTTATTTGCAGAATCAAGATTTGGAAATACTGGTCTTGGACTGGGGTGTACAAAGTTAAAAATCACACAACACCAGGTTATAGTCCAACAGGTTTAATTGGAAGGACTAGCATTTGGAGTGCTGCTTCTTCATCAGGTGGTTATGGAGTGTAAGATTGTAAGACACAGAATTTATAGCAAAAGTTTACAGTGTGATGCAACTGAAATGATATATAATTATAGATTAGATTAGATTAGATTAGATTAGATTACTTACAGTGTGGAAACAGGCCCTTCGGCCCAACAAGTCCACACCGCCCTGCCGAAGCGCAACCCACCCATACCCCTACATCTACCCCTTACCTAACACTACAGGCAATTTAGCATGGCCAATTCACCTGGCCTGCACATCTTTGGACTGTGGGAGGAAACCGGAGCACCCGGAGGAAACCCACGCAGACACTGGGAGAATGTGCAAACTCCTCACAGTCAGTTGCCTGAGGCGGGAATTGAACCCAGGTCTCTGGCGCTGTGAGACAGCAGTGCTAACCACTGTGCCACCGTGCCGCCCTAGGTGGCACAGTGGTTAGCACTGCTGTCTCACAGCGCCAGAGAAATTATCATTTCAGTTGCATCACCCTGTAAACGTTTGTTATAAATTCTGTGTCTTACAATCTTATTCTCCACAACCACCTGATGAAGAAGCAGCGCTCCAAAAGCTAGTCCTTCCAATTAAACCTGTTGGACTATAACCTGGTGTTATATGATTTTGAACTTTGCAAAATCAAGTGATGGTAACTTTGTTTTAGTTCATCTTATAAAGTTAAACCTAAAGTTGGAAACTGGCCATGTCCTCCCTGTGCCTCAGTTACCTCATTATCGCTTTCTCAACCGTCCACAGCTTTACCCGTCCACACTTCACAATCTCCACCAGTTAATTATTTACTTTGTGTTCCCAACTTCTTTGTTCTGCTATTGGTAGCCACTCTTACAATCCTGTCCTGTGAAACTCATTAACCGACCATTCCATTTCCTTCCACTCTCTTCTTTACTTCAGCCTCCGAAAAAAATCTCCTTTAGCACTTGTCCTATTCCAGTCCCAACCCGTAATGATTTTCCCTATTTTCATGTTCTCCACATCATTCATTACTCATAAATGCCTACAGTGCTTTAAAGTACCTTTTATTTATCGAGAAGTTGTATAGAAACAGGAGTCTGATAAGGTTTCCTTGATTACAGTAACAGTTATACAGTATGGGCAATAGGAGACAGTGAGGACTGTAGATGCTGAAGGTCAGAGTCAAAAGTGTAGTGCTGGAAAAGCACAGCCGGTCAGGCAGCTTGTGCTCGAAATGTTGACGCTCCTGCTGTCTGACCAGCTGTGCTTTTCCAGCACCATGCAGTATGGAACACCAGTGCCAAAGTACGTAGTAAAGCACTCCCACATTTAGCCTTGAAGGACTGTGGCCTCCATTTATTGACTGTTTTGGACAGATTGAAGGGAGACTGGCCACTCCATGAGTTCCTTCATGCTCTGTGGAATTTGTGAGTCTTTGTCATCACCTCAACTACTGCATCCTCCCAAGTTTCAGCCTTGATATTTGGCAGTAACTAAAAAAGAGGGAAAGCTGGTGGGACTGAGGCACCCAATACTTGACACTATTTGTGAGGTTTGATGGTGGATGCAGTAAGTTCAAGGATGTGATGATTCCCACAGGGAGATTATAATCAATCACACCACCCTCAATTTCCAGTATTCCCTCCGGTTAGTTCTTGAGCCTCTATCCCCAAACTCTCTTCATGCTGCAACATACTGTAGTAGTAAAAACAATTAATGCAGTACCTTTAGCATTATAGGCCATGCCTAAGAACTTCAAAGCAACGTTATAAAACAAAATATGGACCAAGCTACATTAGGAGATAATACATTAGACCACCACCATGATCAAAGAATAAAGTTTTAAGGAGTAGCTCAGTGCAGAAAGCCAAAGAGAAGGCAGAGAGATATAGATAGGGTGTTACGGAGGTAAAGGACCAGTCAAGTGAAGAAATGGCTACCAACAGCAGAGAGACAAAATTAGAGGTGCTTAGAAGGCCAGAATTGGAGGAGTATAGATTTGATGTTTGAAACTTTGCTCATTATTATTTTCAGCATTGGCACCGGCCACCAAAGATATCTTTATCTAAAACAGATTTCTGAGCAGATTCCAATTATCTCCTTCCATTTCTTTCTTACTTGGTCAAGGGTGTAACTTCCATTTCAAACCCAGTTGGCTGAAAAGTAAGTAAAGCAGAGGACATAGAACATAGACCAGTAAAGCACAGTACAGGCCCTTCGGCCCTCGATGTTGTGCAGACCTTTTATCCTACTCTAAGATCAGACTAACCCACATCCCCTTCATTTTACTCCCATCCATGTGCCTATCTACGGGTTGCTTAAATGTCCCTAATGTATCTGACTCTACTACCACCACTGGCAGTGCATTCCATGCACCCACCACACTCTGTGTAAAGAACCTACATCTCCCCTAAACCTTCCTCCAATTACCTTAAAATTATGCCCCCTTGTGATAGCCATTTCTGCCCTGGGAAAAGGTCTCTGGCTATCCACTCTATCTATGCCTCTCATCATCTTGTACACCTCTATCAAGTCGCCTCTCATCCTTCTTCTCTCCAATGAGAAAAGCCCAAGCTCCCGCAACCTTTCCTCATAAGTCATGCCCTCCAGTCCAGGCAGAATCCTGGTAAATCTCCCCTGCAATCTCTCTCAAGCTTCCACATCCTTCCTAGAATAAGGTTTCCACATCTTTCCTACAATGAGACATATGTTGATATTTTGTATTACAACTGGTTCTGGGAAGAATGACAGCACGGTCGGAAAGGCAGCGTGTGGTCTTTCCAGGAGGTGAAGAAGTTCACGTTTCGGGTGTAACCCTTCTTCAGGACTGAAGATTTCAGGGCCCTGAAGAAGGGTTAAACCTGAAACATTGACTTCTCCACCACCTGATGCTGTCTGACCTACTGTGTTCTTCCAGCCTCCTGACTGTCTACTATGGATTCCAGCATGTACAGTTTTTTTGTCTCAAACTAAGCTTTTGGCCTTTAGCACCTGAGCATTAAATATCAGCTGAATGGAGCACAGTGGAAGTTGTGCCATGAGAGAGGCACTTTCCTCCTATTGCACAATTTATACTTCAGTTATCTCAGTGTGTTCTCCCATTTAGTACAGTGCAGCCCTCCTCAGCCAGATTTCTTTTAATCCAGGGGATGCTTAATGACCGTAGGAAGAATAAAAATCTACTTAATTAATTCTATCATTTGTCAGTACTTAAGGATTTTAATCTTCTCATGGTATACAAGGTACAACATTACTGTATTAATGCTGGAGACTTACCTAATGCACGGACACAACTCATACTGTATGGTGATATAATTTGCTAAGCAGAAGGAAGCTATATAGTAAATGTCTTCAATATATTTCATCAGGAAGGGCTTTTGCCCGAAACATCGATTTCGAAGCTCCTTGGATGCTGCCTGAACTGCTGTGCTCTTCCAGCACCACTAATCCAGAATCTGGTTTCCAGCATCTGCAGTCATTGTTTTTACCTCTTCAATATATTTGTCTAGCAAGTCTGTCTGAATGCATCACTGAAAAATGGTGATATCAGTGTCAGATATCATTCCATACACATTTGAATAATGCAGCGTAAAATACAAATTATAATAAGAGTGTGCTTTTGCTCTGGAGGATGTTTTTTGGAAAAGTAATGCAAGTGGCGATGTTGCTAAGATATATTAAAGTGGGACTGATGGCATTTTCCTAGCCGCTGGGCAATGCTGTTCTTTGGTTAGCCGGTAGAGAGTGCTGGAACCCTGCAAAAGGTGAAACTCCAAGCTCACTTTCAGCTCACTCTTATCTGCCCAGCATGTTGCTTCCTTTAGTGTTGTGCCCACTGAACCAGCCCAGATTGGCACGTTGCCATCTGGACAAAATCCAAGTGTGAATGGCAACTAAGCCTCTGGGAGCAGAAACTGGGTCTTCCATTCCATGGTGTCACGCCACAGGACCATTCAATCATTCCTTTTGAGAACTGTTTCCACCTCGCTGAATTTATCAATGTGTGCAGATTAAAATATGGGAGAACTCAAGTGCATACAAAGAAAATGAACTGAAGCAACATGTTCTGGGCGATCACAGAAGGGGCAGCAGAGGGTATAAAATCTGATATGTATGGTGTTTGATCGTGGTGAGCATGTTCATAGACCATGTAATGTAAATTTGGACTTGCTCCAGTCTATCGCAAGACCTTATGCTACGAGTCTTCCTCACTCTCTTTCCTTCTGTTTCTTTTTACATTCTGTAACCTTGGCAGAAAATTTTCATGAAATACATTGCAAGAATTTATTTTGCCTTATTTTACATTCCCACCCTACAATTCCTGTGACAATATTTCATGTTATTCATATTATCCTGTTTTTCTAATCTTAGAGTCTAATCACCTTATGTTCGTTCACCAGAACTGCTTGTTTTACATAGACTCTATATATCTCTCACTTTGCCACTATACTAGAACTGTTCCAAAGTCATCTTTGTTAATATCAAGTAACACTTGTGGTGGGATCGATTGCACAATATTTACATAAAAGTATGGCCCTGATATTTATGGGTGAATGCGGGGAATGCCATAAATGGATACAGGGAGAACTAGCCATTTAGATACAGAATTGACTCAAAGGTAGAAGACAGAGGGTGGTGGTGGAGGGTTGTTTTTCAGACTGGAGGCCTGTGACCAGTGGAGTGCCACAAGGATCGGTGCTAGGTACTCTACTTTTTGTCATTTACATAAATGATTTGGATGCGAGCATAAGCGGTACAGTTAGTACATTTGCAGATGACACCAAAATTGGAGGTGTAGTGGACAGCAAAGAGGGTTACCTCAGATTACAACAGGATCTGGACCAGGTGGGCCAATGGGCTGAGAAGTGACAGATGGAGTTTGATTCATATAAATGCAAGGTGCTGCATTTTGGGAAAGCAAATCTTAGCAGGACTTATACACTTAATGGTAAGGTCCTAGGGAGTGTTGCTGAACAAAGAGACCTTGGAGTGCAGGTTCATAGCTCCTTGAAAGTGGAGTCGCAGGTAGATAGGATAGTGAAGAAGGCATTTGGTATGCTTTCCTTTATTGGTCAGAGTATTGAGTACAGGAGTTGGGAGGTCATGTTGCGGCTGTACAGGATATTGGTTAAGCCACTGTAGGAATATTGCGTGCAATTCTGGTCTCCTTCCTATCAGAAAGATGTTGTGAAACTTGAAAGGGTTCAGAAAAGATTTACACAAGGATGTTGCCAGGGTTGGAGGATTTGAGCTGAAGGGAGAGGCTGATCAGGCTGGGGCTGTTTTCCCTAGAGCGTCGGAGGCTGAGGGGTGGCCTTATAGAGGTTTACAAAATTATGAGGGGCATGAATAGGATAAATAGACAAAGTCTTTTCCCTGGGGTGGGGGAGTCCAGAACTAGAGGGCATAGGTTTAGGGTGAGAGGGGAAAGATATAAAAGAGACCTAAGGGGCAACTTTTTAATGCAGAGGGTGGTGCTTGTATGGAATGAGCTGCCAGAGGATGTGGTGGAGGCTGGTACAATTGCAACATTTAAGAGGCATTTGGATAGGTATATGAATAGGAAGGGTTCGGAGGGATATGGGCCGGGTGCTGGCAGGTGGGACTAGATTGGGTTGGGATATCTGGTTGGCATGGACAGGTTGGACCGAAGGATCTGTTTCTATGCTGTACATCTCTATGACTCTATGAAGAGAATATATTGTAATTAAAAAGCAGAGGCTGGGATCAGGGTAGGTGATGGGGCAAAAGATATCGTGGTTGGTAGAGGAAGGTGAAGAGCTTGTTTTGGATGAGTGGTGGTTCTCATGGTTAACTGAGGAAGGAACTTGTTTTGTCAATCTGTCTACTGTTACTGCCAATCACTGTGCCCTTCTTTACCCCTACAAAACTAGCTCCAAATTACAGTATCATCATAGAATGCCTACAGAGTGGAGGCAGGCCTTTTGGCCCATCCAAGTCCACACTGACTCTCTGAGGAGCGTCCTCCCCAAACCTCATATTTCCCATAGCTAATCCACCTAGCCTGCATATCCCTGCACACTATGGGCAATTTAACATGGACAATCTACCTAATCTGCACATCTTTGGCGTGTGGTAGGAAACTGGAGCACCTGGAAGAAACCCACACAGATATGGGGAGAATGTGCAAATTCCACACAAACATTGGTCTGAGGCTGGAATCAAACCTGAGCCCCTAGCGCAGTGAGGCAGCAGTGCTAACCATTGAGCCATTATGCTACCTGTACTATGGATATCCATTGTTAAGTATGTTTTTCAGATGTTCCTTATGTGCTCCACCATGTGACAAAATCCTGAGACGTGACAATGTCTATTGGTCATAAAATTTCAATGGTTATGTGTGTAGTGGGCTGCGAACATATCTCACATTTTTGACTGTTTTATCTTTACCCAATTATTGAGTCTCTTCTGTGCATCATGGATGTTTTAATATTGAGACCACTGACAGAACAACAATAGTACAGTTAATTAGCAAGAGCTTGTTTGTTAAAGACATTACTTCCTTAATTTTAGTAGGAGAGATTTCTTTAAGGATGTGTGGTAATTGTCAGTCTTGACTTTGCAGGTGCCTTTGTGTTTGAAGGTTATGGATTCAGTCCCAAATCGGAAACCGGAGCAAACAGGATGTTGGAACTTCTGTC
This sequence comes from Chiloscyllium punctatum, assembly GCF_047496795.1. Taxonomy (NCBI): domain Eukaryota; kingdom Metazoa; phylum Chordata; class Chondrichthyes; order Orectolobiformes; family Hemiscylliidae; genus Chiloscyllium; species Chiloscyllium punctatum. The sequence continues at coordinate 146,636,599 of NC_092741.1, read as the reverse complement.
AAAGGTGCCATCTTTCAGTTTGATGGTAAATAAGTGTTTGGGCATTCTCTCAGTATCACGTGGGATGCTCTTTGTGTAAACTCAATGGGCCAAATGGCCACCTTCCACACTAGTGGACTTTTGAGGTTCTATGATTAATATTTATCCACAAATTATTAGTAAAAGAGAGATGATCTGATTATGTACTTTGTTTATTTGATTGTGTGACTTCGCTGTGAGCAAATTGACTGTGCTTCCTGCCTTGCAATTAGTGACTATACTTGTACAGTATTTGTTAGCAGTAAAGACTTTTGAGTGGGGATATCTAATTTGTTCTTTCGTTTACTTTCAACATGATGGTTTCAACCGACTGAGCAAGACAGGATTCCTTCAGGATTCATTTATTTATTTTAGATGAAATTACAAATTTTCCAAGTATTTAGAGTCATGGAGTTGTAGAGATGTACAGTACAGAAATGGACCCTTCAGTCCAACTCAACCATGCTGACCAGATATGCTAATCCCATTTGGCTCATATCCCTCCAAACCCTTCCCATTTATGTACCTATCCAGATGCCTTTTACATGTTACAATGGTGCCAGCTTCCACTTCTTCCTCTGGCAGCTCATTCCATACACGCACCACCCTCTGTGTGAACAAGTTGCCCCTTAGGTCCCTTTTATATCTTACCCCTCTCATAGAAACCTATGCCTTCGAGTTCTGGACTCGCCCACTCTAGGGAAAAGGCCTTGTCTATTTATCCTATCCATGCTCCTCATGATTTTATAAACCTCTATAAGATCACCCTTCAGCCTCCGACACTCCAGGGAAAACAGCCCTAGCCTATTCAACCTTTCCCTATAGCTCAAATCCTCCAACTCTGGCAACATTCCTGGAATGAGAAGTTCATTGTCTTTGTCTTGCTTGTCTTGGATGGAACTGCCTATCCTGCTTGTTAGCTTCATTTGAAGTTTACTTGATTACTAAACTGCCTGCAGGCCAGGTTTTCCAGTTCTGCTGCGTAGGAACATGTCAAAGTGCAGCTTGCATTGGTTAAAAGTCATACCTTGTCAAGGGATTAGTGTTTATACTTCTCGCTGCTGAATAATATTAGGTACATCACATCTGAGTGCATAAATATTAATCTGAGGTCACAGAAAACCTGTCTATTTATCTGTGATGTTTATTCCATAACGTCCATAATAAAATGTGTTCAAAAATATTTATTTGGAGAAAAAGCCAAGCCCACAATTTCAAGCCCATGTCGACTTTAAACTTGGTACAGGAGAGAACCCTGAATCTGATGCATCATGTTTGTTGGTCGTTTTGGAATTTAATAGGATAATTTCCATAATTTTTATCTCTCTTTAATCCTTCATCAGTCTGTTTCCTTTAAAAAAATTGAAGTATGCCTAATCAAGTAATGAATACCTTGTTCCACATTGCAATTTTTAAGGGTTTGAAAGAAATGCAGCCCTGAAAGTTGAACGTATTTGTTTTATTACATGTGAATAATAATCAATGGAGTAGCTTCAGAAAGTGTCGCCTGTACTATCCTATTAATAAGTGGAAATATTCCAGAGACTGACTACTTGTCATAATGAACTCTAGGCATTCAGCAAATCTATTGACACTCATTGCTTGCGTTCATTGAAGAAACGATGGATGACAAAGAAGCTCGCTTTGCTCGGTTTGCCAGACTGTCAGTCAAACCATGGCTGTCCTTTTATTTTAAAGCCTTATTAACCTACATGCGGAATGTGACTGATGACAGGCCACCGCCAACAAAGGAAATCCACACTTGGGTTTCAAATCCTGTCATCTGTGTTCTCGGGATCTTGGAAGCCCCCTTGAAGAGATAAAAAGATCAGTTAAATGCATGAACCAGTGGCATAAAACTCAGTGAGCACTAGCAGAAAAAGTCTGCATCATCTCCCGCTGATTGAGATGTCTTTCACACACCTCAGTTTCAAACCCAACACAAAGCTCGGGGCACCTCCTCCTCTGGGTCTCATTGGGTGGTGTCTAAGACACGCTGGGCACATGGTGTGCAAGCACTATATATGACATGTACTTGGCACTGGTGTTTGGATTCGAGCTATTATCTGCCAAGGTTACCCAGTTACCAGTTGAAAGGAAACATGTTGCTGTTACTGAAACTTTCAAAGAGCAAGCAGCAGTGACAGCTGTACAGGTCCTATAGCAGCTTCTGAACTGGCTAGATTGGCGTAGATCCATTGTGGGAAATAGTATTTGAGTTGGACAATATTCAAATCAAACTATTTTAAAACTCTTTAAAAGCAATCTGATGAAGATGAACATTAGTATTCATCAACATCTATCAGATTTGCCTACATTTGTATCTTCCATCCTTCCCGCCAACTTTAACACTTTTCTTTTCTGTCTGCACATCATTATACATAGACAGTAATGAGCACTAACGACTTCCCTAGCATCCTTATTTTGTGTTAGCTGCTATAGGGGTTGAAAGAAAGTGTCATGTTCATCATCTGGACCATTCGCCCTCTCTCGACGCTTAGTTGTTCAAAGGGTTCAGCTGAAACTGTGAGCAAATATTCCACCAGTTCATAGACCCATTTAACATTCCTTATACCTCTATCCTTTGAGATACTCACTGTTCAGAAGTTCAAGATGTTTAAAGTAATTGTCATGTCAAATAGTGCCTGGTAATGAATGTTGTCAATTTGAACTATCAAAATTATTAAGTTTTAATATATGTTGCCAAAAGTACAAACGTTTTAATATTTAGTTTTGATTAGATTCCCTTCAGTATGGAAACAGGCCCTTCGGCTCAACCAGTCCATACTGCCCCTCTGAAGAGTTACCCACCCAGTCCCATTGCCCTACCCCATGTTTACTCCTGACTAATGCACCTAGCACTATGGGCAATTTAGCATGGCCAATTTAGCATGGCCAATTCACCTGACCTGCACATCTTTGGGCTATGGGAGGAAACCGGAGCACCCGGAGGAAACCCACACAGACACGGGAGAATGTGCAAACTCCACACAGACAGTCACCTGAGGTGGGACCCAAACCCAGGTCCCTGGCGCTGTGAGGCAGCAGTGCTAACCACTGAGCCACCGTGCTGCTCCACTGAGCCACTGTGCCGCCCCATTACCATTAAGTTCTTAGCATTATGATTTTTATTATTTTATCTTCAATGAAAAGAGTTGCCTCCATATTTATTGTCTATGTACATAAAACATTCTCATTGTACGAAGTGATTAGAAATGTTTGAGATAACCATTTGAAGAATAAATATTTATTGCTGCCAGTCATTACTAATGGCTTGTAAAACATTCAAGTGATACACTGGGACAAATGAAGAAACCAAGGTCTGGCCATCTGCCTCTGTCGATACAGTTCCCAGATGGCTCTATCCTTAAACATTTGCAACTCTAAAACAGGTTAGCTCAGCAGGGGGTCTGTAATTTGAAGGCGGAAGTGGATGTTGAGACTTTGCTTTGGCTGATTTGACAATTTCATGGTGTTATAATCGCTTGTCTTTTTTGCTGTTTTGTCAATGTTACTGATTTGGACAATACTAAGAGGTGTGAAATGAGGGAAACCTTCTGTGATTGACAGTACAAATGGCTATGTCTGATTGAGAAATGTTGTCAGAACAACAGAGTTTTTTCTCAAGACAGATTGCTTCTGCCTATTGTATTTTTCAGTATTTGAGGAAATGCCTGAATTGTGATTACATGGTTCATTGGTTTTGTACATATCATGTACTGGGTAAATGGACAACTTAACCTGTAGAAAATTTCTGAATCCAGACAATGGTTCACAACTCCTCTCAGAGACTTCTGCCCAATGCCATGGAAATAACATTTCCGTAGCTATCTGACAAAGGAGCAGCACTCCCAAAAGCTAGTGCTTCCAAATAAACCAGTTGTACTATAACCTGGTATTGTGTGATTTTTAACTTTGTCCACCCCAGCCCAACACCGGCTCCTCCACATCACGGAAATAACAAGCTTCTAAGAGATGCCGACCCTGACAATGGAGCTGATGAATTGCAGCCTGTGGATTTGCTACAGCCACAACACAACAATTAGGAACAGGAGTAGGCCATTTAGCTTCTCATGACCATTCTTTACTGAGTAAGGTCCTAATGGTTCTGATGATGGGCTGAATTGCAATTTTCTGTGTGAACGCCAAAGCCCTGATTCTCTTGTTGATCAAAGCCTGGTGAAGCCTTGAATATATTTCAAAGACCAAGCCTCCACTGTTCTGTGATGAATGGAATCCCACAGAATAACAAAGCACTCGGGGGGAAAAAGTCTTCTCTCAATCTTCTCTCTTAAATTGGATATCCTTAATTTTTGAAACAGTGTACCCACTTTTTGACCACTGCACAGATGGGCTGTGGAGTGGCAAATGGAGTTTAATTTAGATAAATGCAAGGTGCTGCATTTCGGAAAGACAAACCATGGCAGGACTATACACTTAATGGTCAGGTGCTTGGGAGTGTTGCTGAACAAAGAGACCTTGGAGTGCAGGGTCGTAGCTCCTTGAAAGTAGAGTTGCAGGTAGATAGGATAGTGAAGAAGGCATTTGGTATGCTTTCCTTTATTGGTCACAGTATTGAGTATAGGAGTTGGGAGGTCATGTTGCGGCTGTACAGGACTTTAGTTTGGGCATTTTTGCAAAACTGCATTCAATTCTGATCTTTTTGCTATTGGAAGGATATTTTGAAAGTAGCAAGGATTCAGAAAAGATTTACAAGGATGTTACCGAGGTTAGAGGGGTGGAGTTACAGGGAGAGGCTGAATAAGCTGGAATTATTTTCCCTGGAGGGTCGGACGCTGAGGTTTATATAATCATGGATATGGTGAATAGCCATGATCTTTTCTCAGGGTGGGGCAGTCTAAAACTAGAGGGTATAGGTTTATGGTGAGAGAGAAAAGATTTAAAAGGGGCCTAAGGGACAACTTTTTCACACAGAGGGTGGTGCATGTACAGAACGAGCTGCCAGAGGATGTAGTGAAGGCTGGTACAATTATAACATTTAAAAGGCATCTGGTTGGGTATATGCATAGGAAGGGTTTAGAGGGATATGGGCCAAATACTGATAAATGGGACTAGATTAATTTAGGATATGTGGTCATCATGGAGAAGTTGGACCGAAGAGTATATTTCTGTGCTGTACATCTCTATGACTGTATGACCCTCACAGCATTGACCTGGCAAACTGTTTGGGTTCTCCTGTATTTCAATAAGATTACCTTTCCCCAAACCTTCAATAGACTGAATGCATTCAACCTTTCCCATAAGCTTTCCTCTTTATCCCAGGAATGAGCCAAGTGAATCGTATCTGAAGGTGCTTAGTTCCTTTTTGAAAGCAACAAACACACTTTCAGGCAGTACATTCCAGATCCTAACCTCTCACAATGTAATAAAACACTAATCCTCCTGTTACTATCGGTTCTTTTGGGTAGGCATATTGACTCAGTGTTGGGCACTGCTGCTTTACAGTGCCAGAAACCCAAATTCGATTCCAGCCTCGAGCAACTGTCTGTGTGGAGTTTGCACATTCTCCCTGTGTCTGCATGGGTTTCCTTCCGGTGCTCTAGTTTCCTCCAACAGTCCAAAGATGTGCAGGTTAAGTGAATCGATTGTGCTAAATAACCTGTAATGTCCAGGGATGTATGAGAAAGGTGGGTTAGCCATGGGAAATAGGGGGTTTGATAGGGATAGGATGCTGTTCGGAGCAATGGCGTTGATTCAATGAGTCGAATGGCCTGTTTCCACACTGTAGGGATTCTACGAATCAGTGACCTCTGATTCTCAATCCCTTTACACGTCGGAGCAATTTCTCTATAGTTAATCTATGTGTACAGTGCTGGTTTTGAACAAACAAGGCAAGGAATACATAATGAATAGGAGGGCCCTGGGATGCACTGAGGATCAGAGGGGATTAGTGGTGCTGGAAGAGCACAGCAGTTCAGGCAGCATCCGAGGAGCAGCGAAATCAACGTTTCGGGCAAAAGCCCTTCATCAGGAATAAAGGCAGTGAGCCTGAAGCATGGAGAGATAAGCTAGAGGAGGGTGGGGGTGGGGAGAGAGTAGCATAGAGTACAATGGGTGAGTGGAGGAGGAGATGAAGGTGATAGGTCAGGGAGGAGAGGGTGGAGTGGATAGGTGGAAAAGAAGATAGGCAGGTCGGACAAGTCAAGGAGACAGTAACTGAGCTGGAAGTTTGAAACTAGGATGAGGTGGGGGAAGGGGAAATGAGGAAGCTGTTGAAGTCCACATTGATGCCCTGGGGTTGAAGTGTTCCGAGGCGGAAGATGAGGCGTTCTTCCTCCAGGCGTCTGGTGGTGAGGGAGCGGCGGTGAAGGAGGCCCAGGACCTCCATGTCCTCGGCAGAGTGGGAGGGGGAGTTGAAATGTTGGGCCACGGGCTGGTTTGGTTGATTGGTGCGGGTGTCTCGGAGATGTTCCCTAAAGCGCTCTGCTAGGAGGCGCCCAGTCTCCCCAATGTAGAGGAGACCACATCGGGAGCAACGGATACAATAAATGATATTGGTGGATGTGCAGGTGAAACTTTGATGGATGTGGAAGGCTCCTTTAGGGCCTTGGATAGAGGTGAGGGAGGAGGTGTGGGCACAGGTTTTACAGTTCCTGCGGTGGCAGGGGAAAGTGCCAGAATGGGAGGGTGGGTCGTAGGGGGGTGTGGACCTGATCAGGTAGTCACGGAGGGAACGGTCTTTGCGGAAGGCGGAAAGGGGTGGGGAGGGAGGATCAGAAGGACCTTGGTGTGCAGGACAGGTAGGTAAAGTGGTTAAGAAGGCTTATGGGATATTTGCCTTTATTAGTAAAGGCAAATAGTTTAAGAGCAGGGAAGTTATGCTTCATCTGTACAAAAAGGTTTTTTTAGACCGTAACTGGAGTATTGTGTGCAGTTCTAGAATCCACATTAGAGGAGGGATCTGATTGCACTGGAGAGAGTGCAGAGGAGATTTACCAGGATGTAACGTGGGCCGGAGAGTTTCAGTTATGAAGAGAAATTGGACAGACTGGTGTTGCAGAGAGAATACTGGGGTAGGGGTATGCAGGGAAGGGAGATATGACTGAGATGTGCAAAATTGAGGTGAACAAATGTGGTAGACAGGAAGGAACTTATCCCCTTGGTGAAGGTTCCATGTGATGGGGGCATAGATTTAAGATGAAGGGCAGGATATGAAGAAAAATGTTTTCACCCAAAGGGTGGTGGAATCTGTAACTCTGCCCATATGGTGGTAGAGGTAAAAACTTGTATAACATTTAACAAGTAGTTTGCTGTACACTTGAGGTACACCAAGGTATACAAGGCTATTGACCAAGTGTTGGAAAGTGCAGGTACAATAGTTAAGTGCTTGAATTTGACTGGCACCGATTCAATGGACCAAAAGGCCTTTTTCTGTGCTGTAGAGTCTGTACACTTGTGCAGTAAATTTCATCTGTTACCTGACAGGCTGTACTAGTCGGCTATTCGACTCTGATTTCCAGCATCTGCAGTCTTCACTTTCTCTTACCAGCCTATCAGCATTTTCTTGACATTTATCCTTCTCACTATTCACAATGCTTCCAAATTTTATGTCATCTCCTAACTTTGAAATTGTAACCTGTGTACCCAAGCCTATGTCATTCATAGAGGTCAAGAAAATCTGTGGTTCTAATACTAACTCCCAGGGAACCCCAGTATATACTTTCCTCCAATCCCCAAAAACAACTACTCTCTGTACTCAAAGTCAAATTTTTTAGACTATATTTTAGGTTAAATTCATGAGGTAAACTATTACATGGATGCCACTTTTGAGGGACTAAAATTCATGCCACAGTCTGAAAACATGTATCATTAGCAGAAGCCCAATCGATCTCGAAACAAATAAAGGAAAAGATGTTGATCTGTTATCTGTGAAGATTTAGGGTCAATTTTACACAAGATATATGGAAAATTCCAGATTTTTTGGCCAAAAAGAGGGAGGGTCGACTATTACATGAGATCGACCTTGACTTGAGTATATTTGATATTTTTCACCACTCCCTGTTGGCTGCTGGGAACATGGAAATCTGTGTGCCAGTTGAGGAAGAGGGGATGATCATTCAGTGGGCTAATTACAACTAGGTCCATCAATTTGTCACAGCCATCCTAGACGCTGGATGCTGACTCAGCAATAATAAATGAAGCACCATCCTTTGGCAGTGGCCTTGACTCTGTTGCAAGTGGCAGTTTCTGTCCTTTCAGATTGACCACATGTTTTCTCCCCTATTGCTGTGCCAGAGTCCTTGCTAGTATCACATTGTCAGCTGGACAAGGCTACTTCAGCTCATACTAGAAGTACCTACGATATAAGAGCAGAAATTAGGCCATTTGGCCCATTGAGTTCTGCTCCACCATGCAATCATGGCTAATAGGATCTACGATCCCATTTTCTCACTTTGGGAACATCTTCCCAACATCCACTCAGTCTTGACTATTCAGTATTCTGTACCTTTCAATCAGATCCCCCCCTCATCCTTCTAAACTATATCGAGTATAGTCCCAGAGTCCTCAAACACTCCTGACTGGATTCTCAAACCCAATGCATCTTGACATCAATGACCTTTGGTAATGAAAGCTCGTCAACCTTCCTGCTTCCAATTTGTAACTTCTGAGGAGGTGGGGTGGAACTTCTTATCAATACAAGATTAGGTAAAGACAGACACAAGGTGGGTACAATAGATTGACTCAAGGCTTGTTTTATTACTTCTTTGTGTAACTTGTTAATTATATGATTTAATTGATTGGTTTTCATTGAAAAAGGATTTGGATTTGGTATTCATGTTTCTTGTGAAGTCTATGCATCAAAATGAAAGGAGTAAGGCGAGTGGATTTGGATTATAAAGATGGGAGGTCTGACAGTGTGCTGTTATGAGGTGTTGAACTGTTCCTCCCTAACCTGATCTCTGACAGCCTATGCAGTTCAGAGAGACATTTCTTCCTACCCCTCCTCCCTTCCCTCTCTGCTTCCTTCTGACCTCATGTTACCTGTGAATTATTGATCGTATCAGAAACAATACATAACATTAAGTTTAATTTATATTTGATATATTGTGTCAAAAGAGGGGGAGACATAGTTTTAGTTTAATTTCTGAGTTGTTTTTGGTGTCTTGATGCTGAGAATTCTGTCGGCTTTTTTATTTATATGGAGTTTTGAATTGATTTTTCAACATTTCACGTGACAAATTGAGAGTTAGGGCATTTTATAAAAAGGTAGAAAAATAACTTTACTGTTATAAGGACAGGGACACAGGAATGTAGAAAAATCATCAAGGGGTTTAATCATGCAGTATAGTTATTCCAGAGAGAGGATGTCAAGGTGTTATACCATTGAAAAAGAAATTCTGTAATACTGCTATAAACAGAGTTTATGGAACTCATGACTGAAAACAACAAATGCTGGAGATCACAGTGGGTCAGGGAGCATCCATGGAAAGACAGCAAGCTAACATTTCGAGTCGAGATTATTCTTCATTGGAGCTGACATGAAGTCATGGAACTCTGGTTTGATCTGGAGCTAAAATAATAAACCAATTATTGTGGATGCTGACAGTCTGAAAAAGCAGGAGAAACTGAGTAGGTCTATCACCTTCTTTGAAGAGAGAAACAGAACAAATGTTTCAAGGCTGGTACAACTCTTCTTCAGAACTGAAGAACAGTCATATTAACTCTTTCTCTCTCCACAGATGTTGTCAGACCTATTGAATTTCTGTTGCGTTCTCTGTTTACTTTAGTATTGAGTTTAGTTTGCAGTTTATTTTTCGGTGTAATGGGGGAGGTACGAGTATAAGTACAGTATCAAGTGAATGTGCAAACTTTCACACAAAGAAAACGGGTTGCAGCTACACCAAACAACCTTGATGTGGAGGGAGTGGGAAATTGTTGCTGGGGTTTTTGACTGTAAAGGATATTGCTGGGATAAAAACCTTTTAGTATGAGCTTGAATCATCTTCTGGTATTTATAATGAAAATGTCAATCTTTCAGCCTAATGTAATATGTTCATGTTACACTTTTTATTCTCTGTCTTAAAAGTTCACCGCAGATTCTTGTGAACATGTTAAATAGCTGAAATCCATAGTTTTACAAAGAAGTTAATATCTCATAAATCAGACTTCAGAGTGAGATCTGACTTGTTCAGAATTAGTGTCAGCTGGGATCACATTTAATTGATAGCACTCTGGGCTGAATCTTAGGGGTAAGGATTAAAGTCCCACTTCAAGATCTGAGTGCAAAATCATTGGCACTCAAATACACTGTTGGAGGTGCTGTTGTTTGATGAGATGTTAAACTGAGGCCCCTATGCATCTGCTCTAGTGAATGTAAAAGATGCCACAGCACTATATCAAAGAAGAGCAAGAGAATTATTACCATTGTCCTGATTAATATTTAACTCTTAGTCAACATCACAAAACAGTTTATTTTGTCTTTGTCACATTACTGTTTTGGGGGAGTTTGCTGAATACACATTGTCTGCTGAATTTCGAACATCACACGAGTGACTAAACTTCAAAACGTACACCATTGGCTGTAAAAGTGCTTTGAGACATTCAGTAGTCATGATATCATTAGTCCATAAGTTCATATGATAAAGGAGCAGAAGTAGACCATTCGGCCCATCGAGTCTGCTCAGCCACTCGACCATGGCTGTTATGCTCCTCACCCCATTTTCCTGCCTTCTCCCAACAACCCTTCAACCCATTACCAATTAAAAATATCAATATGCATCTTTTGATTCTCCTTCTGCACATGTTGCTGCCCAAATTGTGGTAAAGACCTGTCCCTCGTGGTGATGAAATTGTGCACCATGCAACAATTGGTGACATATCTGGACATCCATTTCAGAATATACTATTGCTATAACAATCCCGGCTGTCAAATATATATTGTGAGGATCTTGATGATTTCTTGTGCCCGTGTGGTTTTGTGTTAAGACTGTTTTACAGCTCTGTGCAGATTCCTCACAGGAATCACCAGCTGTTAAATATCACTGGGGAAAGGTCCTTCCTCCCAGTTAATGCCAGACTGTGCTGTGCAAGTTTAGAATCTGGTGAATGGAGCATGGAAGTATTTTAAACTGCAAGCAGCACTGGGAACCTAACGAGATGAAACTGCTTGAGCTTTTGCATGTTCTCAGTGTGTTCCTCCTGACACCACTTTCACCAGCATGACAAGCAGTCTGCATCTGGTGGAGAATTGCACCTGCTTCCTCCTCATTTTATGAGACCAGAGACTGGTTAGCACCTGAAGAACAGATGCTGCAAGGGTAATTTCTAGTTCAATCACTTCTCCACTGACTTTCAGAGCTTTTTTGTGAAAAGCGTGCTTTTTAAACAAATATAGCAATTAATAATTAGAGTTCTGGCTTGCCTTCCGGTTGCAATAAATGAACAAAGATAGGAGATTCCTAACATACAAATTGAAGAGACAAGTAAATGTTTACCCATCATGAGCTTACCATAAAAAGCACACTGCAAGCTGGGCTTTGAAATATAAACATACTTACACGTGAGATCGACAAAAGCTTATATGAATTCATGGTGAGTTTGTATTCATTCTCTCTCTAGATCAATCATTCAAAGAAAAGTGATTTTCAGATCACTGCCAAGAATAGTTGTTTAGAGACAAAAAAAAACCTGCAGATGCTGGAATCCAAAGTTCATATTAGAGTGGTGCTGGAAAAACGCAGCAGGACTGGCAGCATCCGAGGAGCAGGAAAATCGATGTTTTGGGCAAAAGCCCTTCATCAGGAATATTTTGCCCAAATATTTTTCCTGCTCCTCGGATGCTGCCTGACATTAGATTAGATTACTTACAGTGTGGAAATAGGCCCTTCGGCCCAACAAATCTAAACCGCCCCGCCGAAGCACAACCCACCCATACCCCTACATCTACCCCTTACCTGACACGACAGGCAATTTAGCATGGCCAATTCACCTGACCTGCACATCTTTGGACTGTGGGAGGAAACCAGAGCACCCGGAGGAAACCCACGCAGACACGGGGAGAACGTGCAAACTCCACACAGTCAGTCGCCTGAGGCGGGAATTGAACCCGGGTCTCTGGCGCTGTGACGCAGCAGTGCTAACCACTGTGCCACCGTGCCGACCTGCTGTGCTTTTCCGGTGCCACTCTAATCTTGACTCTGATCTCTAGCATCTACAGTCCTCGCTTTCACCTGGAATCCAAAGGAGGCAAGCAGGATGCTGGAAGAACACTGCAAGCCAGGCAACATCAGGAGGTGGGGAAGTCAATGTTTCAGTCCTGAAGAAGGGTTACACCCAAAACATCGACTTCTCCACCTCCTGTAGCAGTTGTTTGGCAAGATGTCATCAAGGGTCTCATTAATCAAGAGCAAGTTCAATTAAATAGTATGGTCCTCATAATTATCTTACCTTAGAACCTGATAATTAATGAGTGTGATAGGATCCAATTGTCCTCAATTTCTTTCTGTTGTTTTAACTGAGGAATTTAGCTCAGAGTTGCACAGTAATATAACTCTGAGGAACTTCTAGGCTTCTTTTTCTTTTGTAATTAATATTATTTTATGTCTATCTGATTACAAATATTTTAAAATATAAATAAGCCACTTGGAATTTAGTTTGTTGGCAGATTCAACATCAAACACATGTAACTGGGATGAATTTATCTTACACTGATACTGCGAAATGGATAACATTAGATTGGTAAATACTTTGCTCAATTTTTCATTCTCTTCAATTCAATGGAATTTCATTCCAGGAATCATTCTTGTCAACTTTTGCTGCGCTCCCTTCCATAGCCAGAACACACTTCCCCGGATAAGGAGACACAAACTGAACATAATACTCCAAGTGTGTCCGAACCAATCCCTGAATAATTCCAAGATATCCCTGCTCCAGTATTCAAATCCTCTCAGTATGAAGGCCTTCTTCACTGCCCACTCCACTGCCTGCTTATTTTCAGCAACGAGTCTGCAAAGGCACCCAGGTTTTGTTGCACCTCCCATCTATATAATATTCCTTCCTGGTTTGTCTACCAAACTGGATATCCTCATGTTTATCCACATCATTAGTCATCTATCAGCAATTGTCCAAATTACCCTGAAGCGTCTGTGCATCTTCCTCAGAGTTTATCCTCCCAGGCAGCTGTGTGTCATCTACAAGCTTGATGATATTACAATTAGTTCCCTAATCCAAATCATTAATATATATTGTGAACGCTTAGAGCACAAGCATTGATCCCTGCAACATCCCACTAATCACTGCTGCCACTCTGCAAAAGACCAAGTTACTCTTTCTTTCCAGTTTGCCAACCAGTTCTCTATCCATGTCAATACAGTAGCCCCAGTCCCATGTGCTTTCAGTTTACATGCTCATCCCTTATAATTATATGGGGCCTTTTCGGAAGCCACCTGACAATCCAAATAAACCACATCTACTTGCTCCCTTCTATCAACTCTATTCATTACATTCTCTCAAAATTCCTGCTTAACTTCCCTTTTGTAACTCCACGCTGACTCTGTCTGATCCTGTTACTGTTTTCCAAGTGCACTGCTATTAAATATTTTATAATAGACTCTAGCATTTTCTCTATTGCCAATATCAGGCTAACCAATCTATAATTCCCTGTTGGAAGGAGTAACAGGAATGCAGAGTACTGGGCTAATGGTAAGATTCTTGATAGTGTAGATGAGCAGAGAGATCTCAGTGTTCAGGTGTATAGATCCTTGAAATTTGCCACCCAGGTTGATGGTATTGTTAAGAAGGCATACAGAGTTAGCTTTTATTGGTAGAGGGATTGAGTTTTGGAACCACGAGGTCATGTTGCAGCTGTACAAAACTCTGGTGAGGCAGCAGTTGGAGTATTGCGTACTGTTCTGGTTGCTGCATTGTAGGAAGGATGTAAAAGCTTTGGAAAAGTTCAAAGAAGATGTTGCCTGGTATGGAGGGAAGGTCTTACGAGGAAAGGCTGAGGGACTTGAGGCTGTTTTAGTGAGAGAGAAGAAGGTTGGGAGGTGACTTAATTGAGACATACAAGATAATCAAAGGGTTAGATAGGGTGGACAGGGAGAGCCTTTATCCTCCGATGATGATGGCTGGCACAAAAGGACATAACTTCAAATTGAGGGGTGATAGACATAGGACAGATGTCAAAGGTAGTTTCTTTACTCAGAGAGCAGTGGGGGCATGGAATGCATTGCCTGCAACAGTAGTAAACTTGCCAACTTTAAGTGCATTTAAATGGTCATTGGATAGGGATATGGATGAGAATGGAATAGTGTAAGATAGAAGGCTTTAGATTAGTTTCACAGGCCGACGCAACATTGAGGGCTGAAGGGCTTGTACTGTGCGGTTATGTTCTATGTTCTCTGTTTTCTATCTATATCTCCTTTTAATATATAATGGGATTTGGTTAGCTATCCTCAGCTACCTTATTGACAAAGAAGGAGGAAAAATGGTGAAGGTGCCAGAAAAGAAGAGAAGGGAGTACTAATGATAATGGAGAGATATATAATTGCAGATTAGATGTGAATGGTAAGAGGCAGGTCATCCCTGCTGAGAGAAAATGGTGAAATTAGAAAATATGAAATCAAGTTCTTGCAGGAAGCAGGGCATAAATGAATGTTGCCTCTTTTATAGTGCTATCACTCAAAGTCTAATGACCTCCACTAAAATAATGAGATGACATTGAAGTTTCGTTTTTAAAAAGGCATATGAAAATTCATTTGTGATTCAACTGTATGTGTGTTATAACTAATATAAGTGAATTGGAGCAGTACGGTAAATCTTGTGAAGTTCTACAGTCGCCAAGTATGATTTGTTGCTCACGTACCAAAGTTTAGCAGTAAAACATGAGAGGTGGCTGTAATAACAAAAGTGTTGATAAATCATTTGCCTTCTCTATAGTGTCAGGGATATTAATGAAACCCAAACTCCGTCTTGCCCTTTTGTATGGTGTGTGCTGCTCTTTCAGTGACAAATGCAACATATTCTGTACTGCTTAGTAACAGGATATTAAAAGGTGGGAGTAAATTGTTGACTTCCTTTTCTGGATGCAAGAAAACATCCATGAACAAATGTCACCTGAAGGATTTAATGATTTCTTTATGCACAAAGTCAGCCACGCAACCATTTCTGCTGAAAATTATTGGCGCTAGTCAAGGTGCCTTTTCACAATCCCAGGAACATGACACCATGATCCTTTACGAGGTTCCATAAATCATACTTCGAGGGCAGTGGGATTCAAACTGCTTTTGAAAGAAGTTCCATGTAATCAACTGAAGAAAGGAGGCTAAACTGAGAGCAAGAGCAGCACACACTGGAACCTCAAAGCACTTGTTTTCAAGCACAATGCATTTCCCACATTCTTATGACAATAAAAGGAGCAACCAGGGGAACTGATTAGCTAAAAACTTAATTACAGGGAGGAAAACTGAGAGAAAAAAAATTGCATTTCCAGATAGGTTTCACCTTTGGCCACAAGACATTTGTGTAAACATTGGTTCTCTGCATGCTTGCACAGAGAGGACTCGTTTCCAGTTACTTTAAATTCAGTGAAAATTAACTTTTCATAAAGCTGTCGGAAGGTGTGTGATTTGTGATTGAAGATGGGAAGTTAAATGTTAACCATTTACACTAGTGTGTTGTGTGAACATCAATGATTCAATGATTAGTAAATTTGCTGGATGACAGCTGAGTCTGTAACAGTTTTCCAACGTTCATTCCCAAAATGCTCACAGAGTTTCGAAGTTTTTGTATGGTCTATGAGATCGCCTTTTAACATTTTCATGTCACAAGTCTGGGTTTTCTACCAAAGGCAGTCTGAACAGAGTAACAGATGGATGATCTCTTTATGCTCTAGGAGCTCAACGTTTCCACGGTTTCTGAGATCAACCTGATCTTAATCTGGTGAACTGATACAATTATGTCTGATAAGGAGTAACTGCTGTGTGACGGCCCGGTATCTGTGTTAGAGGTCTGTTGGGAGAGCAGTTGTCAGCAATGTCTTCACTGCACCTCAGAATCTTCAGCTTCTCTGATTTTGTGCAGTTTATGTGCATATCTCCGAGATGAGACACTGATTGGATCTGAACATGATAGCAATGCAGGCCCTCAGGCTGAGCAGAAAAACATCTTCAGAATTTGATGTGCAGTGAATGACTTCCTATGATATGATGCAAATTTAAATATCTGTCTCCAAAAGTTTAATTATGTTATCAGGTATTACAAGGTAAAACAAGTTAACTACAACTCCTGAGAATGCACAATGCCAGGGGCGTAGACCACACTCAGAAACCTACTCTCATCTGATGTTAAAATACAGTTGCCCTAGAGGTTACCAGGGTCCCTTTATAATGCCCGTTTCGTTGTCTTTTAATTGGAAAACGTCTTTCACTCAAAATTTAATATATACAGTTTCAAACGTCTCAGACAACATGTGACCTGGAAGAATTACAAATGGGTGGGGGGAGGGGGGTGGTAGTAGGGGGATTGGAGGGAACAGTAGAACTACAAAAGGATGTTGACAAGTTGGTGAAGTGGGCAAATTGGTGACAGATGAGGGTCAATGTAGAGAAGATTGAGATTACGCACTTTAATATGAAGAATGTTGAAAGACAGTATAAAATAAGCAATGCAATTTGAAAGAAGGTGGAAGAAAAGAGATATTTGTGTGATATATTGTACAGATTATAGAAAGTGGTGGGACAGATAACGAGAGCAGATAATAAATCATACAATGCCCCCAGATGACTGTCTGCGCGGCGTTAAACATTCTCCCCGTGTTGCGTGCATTTCCTCCAGGTGCTTCAGTTTCCTCCAACAATCGAAAGATGTACAGGTTAGGTGGATTGGCCATGCTAGATTGCCCGTAGTGTCCAAGGATGTGCAGGTTTGGTGGGGTTAGCCATACGAAATGCAGAGTTATGGGGATGGGATAGGGGGGGTGTCTGGGTGGGATCCTCTTCGGAGGGTCGGTGTGGACTCGATGGGCCAAATGGTCTGCTTACATGCTGTAGAGATTCTCTGAACCTAGACGGGGTAGAAAGAAAGAAACCTTCTCCGTTGCTGGAGGATCACTGATCAGGAACATAGATTTAAGGCAAGGAGCAGGAGGTTTAAAGGGCATGTGAGGAGAAATGTTTTGTTCCCACCGGGCGATGGGAATCTGGAACTCAATGCCTGAAAGGGTGGTCAGAAACAGAAATCATCATAACATTTAAGAAGCATTTTGGCAATGCCAAGGTATACAAAGCTATGGGTCAAGTGTTGGATTATGGGGTTAGAATAGTTCAGTGATTCTTTTTGTCCAACACAGACCACAACGGGCTGAACGGCTGCCCTCTGTGTTCTAGATCTCAATGAGATTCTGAGTGTGAATCAAACACCCAGTCCTTTCTGCAAGCAAGTGAAATATCAGGAGAAGAAAAATTAAGAAGAAGCATATCCTAACAAGTCAAAAGGTCCATTGAACTACCTTTCCGGCTTTCCCCTCTGCCGAGTGCACGTGTGTGTGTGTGTATGAATAGGAGTGTGAGTGTGTGTGTGTCTGTATGTGTATGAGTATAAGTGTGTGTGTATATGTGTGTATGGGTGTTAATGGGTGTGTGTGTATGTTTGTGTGTGTGGGTGTGTGTGTCTGTGTGTATATGAGTGTAAGTGTGCATGTGTGTATGTTTGTGTATGATTATAAGTGTGTGTGTGCGCGCGGGGGTGTGTGTGTGTGCTACTCTACCTCCTAATGAACTGGAAACTATTGAAACATTGAATAATTTTTCAAAGAATACCCTTGTGTGTATGTATGGGCATGTGTGTATGTGTGTATATGAGTGTAAGTGTGTGTGTGTGAGCGTGTGTGTGTATGAGTATAAGTGTGTGTGTGTATGAGTATAAGTGGGACTGTGTGTGTATGGGTGTGTATGGATATGTGTGTGTGTGTGTGTGTGCGTGTGTGTGTATGTGTGTGTATGAGTGTGTGTGTGTGTCTGTATGACTGTGTGTATATGTGTGTGCGCGCGCGCACGCACGCACGCAACAGGGAATGTTTATAAATGGCTTAGAGTTTCAACTGGTTGAGTTATCAGTCAACTGTTCTTAACTGTTTATCTGTAGTTAGTGTCCAATTATTTGTCATAAATCGTCAATCTTGTTATGTATCAAACTATGAGGTACTTTATGTTGACCTGGGTCTAAAAGGCAGGTAAAACAGGGAATTCTGCATACTTTTAAAAAGCTTTTAGTTTTTGTGTCAACTTCAGAATAGCAGGGCTTAATTTTCAGCATACCACCCCAATGAGGTGCAACACAACGTTAATGCTTAAATTCAGCTTTGGTCAATGGGTTTTGGAGTCCATTTTCTGAAAGGCTATTTATTTCTGCCTGGTAGCCTTGCTCACTGCAGCTAGTGCACTGCTAGATGGAGCAACATTACAAATTAGGAAGAGTTGTTTGCTACTCCACCTCCTAATGAACTGGAAACTAATGAAACATTGAGTAATTTTTCAAAGAATAACCTTTTTGTGGTGCAAGTTTATCTTTGTAAGGGAATCTACTTTGTCTTTTACATTCTAAGCAATTTCATTTCCATTGACTTCACTGATATAGGCTTAGGTCAGTTACAACTTAGTTGGTAGTATTCTTGCCTCTACGTTACAAAGTTATGAATTCAAGACTGATCACTCCCTGCACTAAATGCGGTGTGCTACACTGTCTTTCAGCTTGTGTTAAATGTTGGCCTATCTGACTTCTCAGGAGCATTCAAAAGATCCCATGAGGAGTTAATCCCACTGCCCCAACCAGTATTTATCACTCAAACAGCATAAGAAACACAAATTATTTGATCATTGTCATGTTGCGTCTTGTTTCATCTTGCTGCGTGCAAACTGGCTGCTGATTTTTCTACATCACAGTGGTGGTTACATTGATTCTAAATTTCATGGAAATGAAAGGCAGTATATTAATGTAAGTAATTTTTTTCTCCAGTAAATCAAATTGTACAGTACGTAAAAGGTGCTGTCAAATACTATCACTCAAAGCATTCCTACACTATTTGTTTTCCAAACACAGGGAACAGTTAACAGCATTAAATGTTTATTTAGCAAGAGTTTCAAGTTGATAATGCATAAACTGTAGCTAGCGTTGCATGCTTAACTATATGGGAGATCCTTTCTAGAATCCTAATGAGCGGATAATCGCAAGGTGATGAGTTTTCTTGTTTGAGTTACTTCGAGACGTGAGAGAAAATATCTAGGAAGATAACTACTCCCGTGCTGTTCAGGAGTATTCATTCACAATCTCAGTGAGAGGTGTCATTAATAACACATTGGGTTGCCCAACAAGTTGGATTGCCCGATGGTCTTATTATTAGATTCTTGAGTATCAAGAAGATCAAAGGTTATGGGGAGAAATGAGAGAATGGGGTTGAGAAACTTATCAGCCACGATTGAATGGCGGAGCAGACTTGATGGGCTGAATGGCCTAATTTCCGCTCCTCTGTCTTATGGTCTAATGGCCCTGTGCTCCTGATTAGAAGACAACATGAAAACAGAGGAAGACAATCAGAATGCTTCTCAAACTAGGAGAATGCTCATGCCTTTGGATTAAATAACCAATACAATTTTAATAATCAATAAGTTTGTTGCCCTGCACTCAGCGGAATACAACATGGCAAGGCTAGGAAAAATTAACTGTGGACTTTCTGTTGCCACTACCTAGAAATACTCCTCAAATTATAGCCTGCTGTATTTTCAGAAATCCTAATGTGGCATCCTGGGTCAAACAAACACTATCCTAATAACAGGTCAAACAAGGATTGTGGGTAATCCAAGATGGAGGACAGGAAAAATTTCTAGCTGTAACAGCTGTTCCTTTCTTTGAGGTATTTTAGGGCTCAGAGGTGATTTCCTTGAATTCCAGGAGCAGCAATTACTGTTTTATATGCTGTTGCATTGTTTTTGGAACTTTGGAAAAAAAAAGTCAAAACAACAGCAGTTTAAAAGGGAGAAGAACAGACAAAGGAAGCACATGGTGTGGACAGTGCAGGAGAGAGAAAAAACCTGCACAGTTACCGCCTTTGCTGTTTGAATTAGTGTATCGCTGGACATCGGGGTGCATCTGGGAAAATTAACAAACAGTGAAATTCACAACTAATCTTGGAAGAACTGTTGGGCGAAGTTCACAGCACAGAATCAGATAAGTTAATTGTTGTTTTAAGTCTGTCCAAGAGAAAGTCTGCAGTGGTGAGTATAGTGGATTATTTCTTGATTATATGTTTTTGGAGATAAGTCTCTTGATTAAACTTAAAATATAAGCTGTAGCTATTAATTTAACCTGGGGCAGTGTTTCTAGAGGAATAAGACGGTGTTATTTTCTGGGTCTGTAGATTGGGAAGGAGCAAAAATGGCCTTTGCAGTGATCTGTACTTCTTGTCAGATGTGGGAGTTTAAAGAGAGTTTAAGGGTTACTGTGGATTATATCTGCCATAAATGCTGTTGGTTGCGAATCTTATCAGATCGAGTGGATCGGTTGGAGAGACAAATAGAAGCATAGAGGAATTTGCAACAGTAACAGTATGTGATGGATGGCAGTTATAGGAAGGGGGGAAAGTCTCAGACACAGTCACGAGATGGGTTAACTCCACGAAGGGTGAGAGAGGTAGGCAGCTAGAGCAGGAGTCTTTTGTGGATATACCCATTTCAAACAGGTATGCTGTTTTGGAAAATGTAGGGGGTGATGGATTCTCAGGGGAACGTAGCACAAACAGCCAAGTTTCTTGTATTGAGACTGGCTCTAACGCAATGCGGGGTATGTTGGCTTCCAAGAGATCAATTGTGTTAGGGGATTCTGCAGTCAGAGGTACAGACAAACGTTTCTGTGGCCAGCAGAGAAAAAGCAGAATGGTGTGTTGTTTCCCTGGTGCCAGGATCAAGATGTCTAAGAGAGGGTGCAGAACGTTCTCACGGGAGAGAGGGGCCAGAAGGAGGTCATTGTCCACATTGGAACCAACAACGTTGGAAGGGAAAAGGTTGAGACTCTGAAGGGAGATTACAGAGTATTAGGTAGAAATTTAAAAAGGAGGTCCTCAAGAGTAGTAATATCTGGATTACTCCCAGTGCTACGTGCTAGTGAGGGCAGGAACCGGAGGATAGAGCAGCTGAATGCATGGCTGAGGAGCTGCTGTATGGGAGAAGGATTCACATTTTTAAATCATTAGAATCTCTTTTGGGGTAGAAGTGACCTGTACAAGAAGGACGGATTGCACCTAAATTGGAAGGGGACTAACTTATTGGCAGGGAAATTTGCTAGAACTGCTTGGGAGGATTTAAACTAGTAAGATGGGGGGGTGGGACCCAGGGAGATAGTGAGGAAAGAGATCGATCTGAGACGGGTACAGCTGAGAACAGAAGTGAGTCAAACAGTCAGGGCAGGCAGGGACAAGGTAGGACTAATAAATTAAACTGCATTTATTTCAATGCAAGGGGTCTAACAGGGAAGGCAGATGAACTCAGGGCATGGATAGGAACATGGGACTGGGATATTATAGCAATTACGGAAACATGGCTCAGGGATGGGCAGGACTGGCAGCTGAATGTTCCAGGATACAAATGCGACAGGAAGGATAGAAAGGGAGGCAAGAGAGGAGGGGGAGTGGCATTTTTGATAAGAGATAGCATTACAGCTGTGCTGAGGGAGGATATTCCCGGAAATACATCCAGAGAAGTTATTTGGGTGGAACTGAGAAATAAGAAAGGGATAATCACCTTATTGGGATTGTATTATAGACCCCCCAGTATTCAGAGGGAAATTGAGAAACAAATTTGTAAGGAGATCTCAGCTGTCTGTAAGAATAATAGGGTGGTTATGGTAGGGGATTTTAACTTTCCAAACATCGACTGCCATATGTTAAAGGTTTAGATGGAGAGGAATTTCTTAAGTGTGTACAAGACAATTTTCTGATTTGGTATGTGGATGTACCTACTACAGAAGGTGCAAAACTTGACCTACTCTTGGGAAATAAGGCAGGGCAGGTGACTGAGGTGTCAGTGGGGAAGCACTTTGGGGCCAATGACCATAATGCTATTCGTTTTAAAATAGTGATGGAAAAGAATAGACCAGATCTAAAAGTTGAAGTTCTAAATTGGAGAAAGGCCAATTTTGATGGTATTAGGCAAGAACATTCAAAAGCAGATTGGAGGCAGATGTTCGCAGGTAATGGGACGGCTGGAAAATGGGAAGCCTTCAGAAATAAGATAACAAGAATCCTGAGAAAGTATATTCCTCTCAGGGTGAAAGGGAAGGCTGGTAGATATAGGGAATGCTGGATGACAAAAGAAATTGAGGGTTTGGTTAAGAAAAAGAAGGAAGCATATGTAATGTATAGACAGGATAGATCGAGTGAATCCTTAGAAGAGTATAAAGGAAGTAGGAGTATACTTAAGAGGGAAATCAGGAGAGCAAAACGGGTACATGAGATAGCTTTGGCAAATAGAATTAAGGAGAATCCAAAGGGTTTTTACAAATATATTAATGACAAAAGGGTAACTAGGGAGAGAATAGGAACCCTCAAAGATCAGCAAGGCGGCTTTTGTGTGGAGCCACAGAAAATGGGGGAGATTCTAAATGAATATTTTGCATCAGTATTTACTGTGGAAAAGGATATGGAAGATATAGACTATAGGGAAATAGATGGTGACATCTTGCAAAATGTCCAGATTACAGAGGAGGAAGAGCTGGATGTCTTGAAATGGTTAAAAGTGGATAAATCCCCAGGACCTGATCAGGTGTACATGAGAACTCTGTGGGAAGCTAGAGAAGTGATTGCTGGGCCTCTTGCTGAGATATTTGTATCATCAATACTCACAAGTGAGGTGCCGGAAGACTTGAGGTTGGCAAACGTGGTGCCACTGTTTAAGAAGGGTGATAAGGACAAGCCAGGGAATTATAGACCAGTGAGCCTGACCTCGGTGGTGGGCAAGTTGTTGGAGGGAATCCCGAGGGACAGGATGTACATATATTTGGAAAGGCAAGGACTGATTCGGGATAGTCAACATGGCTTTCTGCGTGGGAAATCATGTCTCACAAACTTGATTGAGCTTTTGATAAAGTAACAAAGAAGATTGATGATGGCAGAGCAGTAGATGTGATCTATATGGACTTCAGTAAGGCGTTCGACAAGTTTCCCCATGGGAGACTGATTAGCAAGGTTAGATCTCATGGAATACAGGGCGAACTAGCCATTTGGATACAGAACTGGCTCAACAGTAGAAGACAGAGGGTGGTGGTGGAGGGTTGTTTTTCAGACTGGAGGCCTGTGACCAGTGGAGTGCCACGAGGATCAGTGCTGGGCCCTCTACTTTTTGTCATTTACATAAATGATTTGGATGCGAGCATAAGAGGTACAGTTAGTAAGTTTGCAGATGACACCAAAATTGGATGTGTAGTGGACAGCGAAGAGGGTTACCTGAGATTACAACAGGATCGGGACCAGATGGGCCAATGGGCTGAGAAGTGGCAGATGGAGTTTAATTCATATAAATGCAAGGTGCTGCATTTTGGGAAAGCAAATCTTAGCAGGACTTATACACTAAATGGTAAGGTCCTCGGGAGTGTTGCTGAACAAAGAGACCTTGGAGAGCAGGTTCATAACTCCTTGAAAGTGGACTCGTAGGTAGATAGGATAGTGAAGAAGGCGTTTGGTATGCTTTCCTTTATTGGTCAGAGTATTGAGTACAGGAGTTAGAAGGTCATGTTGCGGCTGTACAGGACATTGGTTAGGCCACTGTTGAAATATTGCATGCAATTCTGGTCTCCTTCCTATCAGAAAGATGTTGTGAAACTTGAAAGGGTTCAGAAAAGATTTACACAAGGATGTTGCCAGGGTTGGAGGATCTAAGCTATAGGGAGAGGCTGATCAGGCTGGGGCTGTTTTCCTTAGAGCGTCGGAGGCTGAGGGGTGACCTTATAGAGGTTTATGAAATTATGAGGGGCATGGATAGGGTAAATAGGCAAAGTCTTTTCCCTGGGTCCAGGGAGTCAAGAACTAGAGGGCATAGGTTTAGGGTGAGAGGGGAAAGATATAAAAGAGACCTAAGGGGCAACTTTTTCACGCAGAGGATGGTACATGCATGGAATGAGCTGCCAGAGGATGTGGTGGAGGCTGGTACAATTGCAACATTTAAGAAGCATTTGGATGGTATATGAATAGGAAGAGTTTGGAGGGATATGGGCCGGGTGCTGGCAGGTGGGACTAGATTGGGTTGAGATATCTGGTCGGCATGGACAGGTTGGACCGAACGGTCTGTTTCTATGCTGTACATCTTTATGACTCTATGACTCTATTTACACCACATGGAATTTCATAAGAGAACGCACAATTTTGAAAAAAATTGCCCTTTTCTCTTTGTCCTCTGGAAAATGCTCCTTCTGCTTGAACATTTATCGTCCAAGCTGTTAAGGTGCTCTCGTGCAGGGAGTTCCTGGATTGTGAGCCAATGGTGATGAAGGAACAATAATAGTTTACCGTCTTGAGATTAATGTTCTCTTTAATCTTTTGCTGGCTGTGTGGTCCTCCAAAATCTACACGTGGCAGTGATTTTCCAAACCACAAGTCAATACCATATTTGGTGTGTTGACACCAATTATCACATGTAGGACCTTGTGGCAACTGCACACAGCTTAGAGAGAATATTTGTCAAGGTGACATCTGCCTTGCAGACATCCTGGAGGTTATGGTGTTTCTGTGGATAGATTACTTCTGGTTTTCTTTCTCTGCATTCACGTTGTCTTCCGAATCAGAGCACAGGGTGATCGAAGGAAATTATATTCCCTCCTATTGAGAATGAGCAGTTGTGAGATCAATAAAATATCTTAAGATAGCATCAATGGATAGTCTTTAGTCCCTGCATTTTCACTATGTTTAAATCAGAGTACCTTCTTCTCCAACCTATCCATTCGTGACCCCTCAAACCTATAGAACTTCTAATCTCCTATAGTTTTATCCTCCTCTCACACTTTCCAATTATTCAAATGTAGGTTTGGTGATTTCTTACTATCTTGCCTTTCCTTTGCTCTGGTGGTTTCCTGCTTGTCTTTGGGACCTTGGCCTTACGATCAATTGGAGATGAAAAGCCATCAAAGCCTGCCTGCCACTTCTTATAGACTATTGACTAGAAGATGTAGTAACGCCTAAGCAGGAAAGTAAGTGTAAAATTTTCTGCAAACACATTTGGAAAAAAAAATAAGAATTCCTTTTCATAGAATCCCTACAGTATGGTAACAGGCCATTACTCTTCAGAGAGTCCACACTGACCCTCTGAAGAGTAACTCACCCAGATCCCCTCCCCTAGTACTCATCATTTACTCCTGACTAATACACCTAACCTACACAAGCCTGAACACTATGGGTAATTTAGATTAGATTCCCTACAGTAGGCCCAATCATCTGAAGAGTAACCTACCCAGGTCCATATCCCTCTGACTAATGCACCTAACGCTACAGGCAATTTAACATGGCCAATTCACCTGACCTGCATATCTTTGGACTGGGGGAGGAAACCCACACAGACACGGGGAGAATGTGCAAACTCCACACAGACAGTCACCCAAGGCTGGAATTGAACCTGGGACTCTGGTGTTGTGAGGCAGCAGTGCTAACCACTGAGCCACTGAGCTGCCCTTTTGTGTGATAGCATATGGAAAGAATGCCACCTTGCTTGTGGAATTTTAATTAATACTTATTGAATAAATATATAAATTCTACTTTTGAAAAATGTCAAATTAATTAACAGCATAAATCATGTGGGTTTCTTCAAGGCCTTGACAGTGTCCTTCTGATGACACAATAATGAAGTAGCCTCTGTCTAATCAACAGAGTTACCTCAGGGGAGTTTGAAATGCCCTTTATAGATTTAAGTCATCAGTGATTCAAAAAGAGCAGTGTGTCTTGAAGCGCTAGTAGGACCCAGTTCAAGTTCTACCATATCAGCTCTCTAACCTTGAGGAAGTAAAGCAAGAACAGTGAAATCATGAATGGATGAACCCATGCAACAACAGGGTTGAATGATGAGTTAATTTGCGTCAGATCTTTAAGCAGATTAGCAGCTGCATCGATTTCTGCTTTCTCAGAATTGATGACATCAGCTCAAAGATCAGAGCTTAAAATTAGATTGGTCCTGGACAGTTTGCCTTGGGTACACATTGCTTTAGGCAACTCAGTTATCAGATCAGCCTGACCATTTGACTTTTGTTAAAAGTCCCATCCGCTTTATACAGTTTCCCCTGATGATCGAACGTTATCTTCTGTTTCAAGGAAGTTTTCTGTCCTCTCTGAGCCTGAGCTGTGTTAAAGTGTGATAGGTGTACCGTCCCAGTCAAACTCCCTACCTGTCACTGAGCCTGGAGTGAGGACAATCTGATTTAGTGAAGGACTTGAGTCCGCACCAATAGAGATACTTGCACTTTCACAATGAGCCAATGAATGGTTTGGCTGGCAAAGCTGCTGTTGTCAGCAATAAGTCAGCATTTAGAGTCATAGAGATGTACAGCATAGAAACAGACCCTTCGGTCCAACACGTCCATGCTGACCAGATATCCCAACCCAATCTACTCCCACCTGCCAGCACCTGGCCCATATCCCTCTAAACCCTTCCTACTCATATACCCATCCAGATGCTTTTTAAATGTTGCAATTGTACCAGCCTCCCCCACTTCCTTTGGTAGACCATTACACACACTCTCTCTGTGCCCCTGAGGTCTCTTTTATATCTTTCCCCTCTCACCCTAAACCTATGCCCTCTAGTTCTGGACTCCCCCACCCCTGGGAAAAGACTTTGCCTATTTACCCTTACAATGCCCCTCATGATTTTATAAACCTCCATAAAGTCACCCCTCAGCCTCCGATGCTCCAGAGAAAACAGCCCTAGCCTATTTAGCTCAAATCCTCCAAACCTGGCAACATGCTTTTAAATCTTTTCTGAACCCTTTCAAGTTTCACAACATCTCTCTGATAGGAAAGAGACCAATATTCCAACAGTGGCCTAAACAATGTCCTGTACAGATGCAACATGACCTCCCAACTCCGACACTCAATACCCTGACCAATAAAGGAAAGCATACCAAACGCCTTCTTCACTATCCTATCTCCCTGCGACTGTACTTTAAAGGAGCTATGAATGTGCACTACAAGGTCTCTTTGTTCAGCAACACTCTCTAGGACCTTACCATTAAGTGTATAAGTCCTGCTAAGATTTGCTTTCCCAAAATGCAGCACCTCACATTTATCTGAATTAAACTCCATCTGCCACTTCTCAGTCCATTGGCCCATCTGATCAAGATCCCGTTGTAATCTGAGGTAACCTTCTTCGCTGTCCACTGCACCTCCAATTTGTTGACTTTTGATCACTATTTATTCTTTGATATCTAGGAATATTCCAGATAATCAAATTGAAAATCTTGGTTCTACATTCACTTTGCATGTGATGGATTTTTTGCACATGGACAGTATTTAGCGCACTTTTTTTCAAATGTTCTTTGATCATTTCCCTAACACTGATCTATCCTTTCATTTATTCTCATTTTCTTAAGGCTTAGGCAGTGGATTTCTATTGGATTGGTCCACATTTATAGACAAAGTACTGCAGTAGTTTGTCATTACCTTCTGCACAGTGGCTGGCTAGGAGGTCATTACCAATTTTTCATTACGTTCTGCCAGAAGATTTTCCTGCTCTTTTCCACCTGCCATCAGGACCATTGGAATGATTTGCATGCCGACAAAGCAGGTTTCTTGGCCAAAGACTGAGCATGGGACTCATCCCTGGAGATTCTGACCCAGAAGTATCAATGCCATCACTGTGCCTACCACACAACCTCCTCTCCCTTTGTGCAATTTAGCGTCAGTGGATTTTGCTTGGATTATTTTTCAGCGCAGAGGCATTAGTAGCAAGGTTTGTATTTATTTCCCAATCCTGGTCATCTTCAAAATATGATTGTGATGCACCTCCTCCAGTTGGATACAACAGAACAAATTGTTAAGCCATGATAGACGTGGTCAAGAATCTATCCTGGTGACGTGGGTCAAACCAAACCAGACTCTGGAAGGATAACAGATCGCCTTCTATGAACAAGGAAGACCTTTTAGAATAATTCAATATCTTCAGCTAACCTTTCCTGCTATCAATGTTTTAATTTCATAGTGAATATATAAACACAATTTTTAAAACCGCCATCTTGGGATTTTACTGCTTACTTGGTTATTAATGGTATCGCCATTATGATCCTTGCCGACAAACAGAAAGAACATATCCACACCTTGCATCTGTTATAACCTTAACAAAATTGGCGATAACCATTCTCTGGGCCATTCTTCAAGGAAATGGGATGTTTTCCCTGGAATGTCGAAGGCTGAGGGGTGACCTTATAGAGGTTTATAAAAATCATGAAGGGTACAGATAGAATAAATAGACAAGGCTTTTCCCTGGGGTGGGGGAGTCCAGAACTAGAGGGCATAGGTTTAGGGTGAGAGGGGAATGATATAAAAGAGACCTCGGGGGCAACTTTTTCAAGCAGAGGGTGGTACATGTATGGAATGAGCTGCCAGAGGAAGTGGTGGAGGCTGGTACAATTGCAACATTTAAAAGCCATCTGGATAGGTATATGAATAGGAAGGGTTTGGAGGGATATGGGTCAGGTGCTGGCAGGTGGGACTAGATTGGGTTGGGATATCTGGTTGGCATGGACAGGTTGGATCGAAGAGTCTGTTTCCGTGCTGTACATCTCCATGACTGTGTTATGCCTTGATCAGAGTCCACTTGTCAACTAATCAGCATCCTCTTATCTGATATAGTTATTTACATTGGCATTCTTGTGGATATCCCATCGATTGCAAGATGAAAAGCTTGAACAAAAACATTTTTTTTGTTTCAGCAATTCTTAGGAAACGCAGGACTTGCATTGAGATTGTACCTTTTATATTTTCAAGATCAAATATGTGGTCCATCACCTGCACTCTCACTGAGGAGACCCGAGAATTCCAACAGTCTGGCTTACATTGCATCAGGACAACAAGCTGCAGAGTGTGAATTGGGGGATCCAGAAACAGCTCATTGGATCAAGACTGGTGAACGTCAATCTGTCTGATCGCAAAGTAGCTGTAGTCAGCAAAGTGGCGGTGTGAGTGGATGATTTGGAGGTTAAATGGGGCTGCAGCAATCTGATTTATTTTTGATGATGCTCAAGGAGCATTCATGCTCCTGTGAATACCACAGTAATTATTTGCAAGAGCCTCTTGTGATGTATTGACTATAGAACTGCCAGAGTGTGCACAAAACAGTTTCAACTAAAATTGGCAGTCAGACCTGTATCCATGGAAGGGCCCCCAGATATGCTTATTAAAGAAGGCTATTTCCTGAAACAGCTTGACATCAGTGTAAATGTGACTGGTACAATCATAGGGGCATATCAAGTTTGAAAGTATTGATAGTAATTGTGGCAAAGCAGGCATCAGGGCATTAACATCGTCCCATTTGAGGACCACGTGCAATGCTGGTAAAAGATATCATTACAATAATGCCCAGACTTTGGAGGGAGTACAGAAAAGGCAACAAAGATTAAGTTAAAAATCACACAACACCAGGTTATAGCCTGTCAGGTTTATTTGGAAGCACTAGCTTTCTGAGCGAAAACAAACAAAAACTGAAATTGCGTGAGAAACTCAGAAGGTCTGACAGTAACTGTGGAGAGAAAGCGGAGTTAATCGTAGAATCTTTACAGTGTGAAAGCAGGCAATCGAGCCCACACCGACAGTCCAAAGACCGTCCCTATACAGACGCACCCACCCAACCCTATCCCCATAATCCTGAATTTCCCATGGCTAATCCATCAAGCCTGCACATCTCTGAACACTGTGGGCAATTTAGCATGGTCAATCCACCTAACCTGCACATCTTGGACAAATAAAGATCATCAGAACTTGCTACGACTTGCTCTTAGCAGAGGCAGGCCAGTCAAATTCAGAAGGTGTTTATTTTGGTACAATGTGAATCACCAGTGTAGTGTTATAATTCATTCTGAAGGCTAAACTTAAATCATGGTTTTAGTACACCTGTCAGTAATTCCATCAAATATTTTTGTTCGACTGTGAACTGTGTCTGAAAATAAAGCATAATTAAGTAAAAACAAGATTTGTTGAATCTGAAAGAACAATGTGAATTTAAAATAATAGTAATTTGACAAAAAGTCATCTCTATCATCCACTTATCACCTGTGTTTAGTTGGGAAGTGACAAATGCATTGCTACAAAGCAATTGCTCAAAATAAGTGACACTCAAAAAAGCTCCTTAGGCTGGACCAGGTTGAAGCACTTCATATTTAGACTAACTCACATTAGCAGCATGCTTACTGTTAGCAATATCGTAACAAATTGTTTATATAGAAAATATTTATAATTAATGCTTTTAGTTGCTCTTCTTTAATGTTATGCATATTGTCTATGTATTCTGCACCAACCCAAAGTGTCAAAATGCTTTCAGAGTGAAATATTTAGCAGTGCTCCATGAATATATGTAGTTTGAGAGATTTTCTGAATAACTATAACCAATTCCAAATGAAGACACTTTGATCTGGAACTTTGAGCTGGCATGGGCTTTTGCCCGAAACGTTGATTTCCTGCTCCTCGGATGCTACCTGACCTGCTGTGCTTTTCCAGCACCACTCTAATCTAGACTCTGGTTTCCAGCATCTGCAGTTATTGTTTTTACCCTACGACAATAGATCATAACCCCTGACCACCTACAGACACATTGATCTTTTAATTTAACATATGGGGTTTTTTTTGTTGAAAATTGAATGGATTTAAAAGGGCAAAATGCACCTCAAACTGATCTGTAACCTCCTAGGAGTTATCTCAGATTGAGAACATGATGGGAGAAAAGATACCAATCTGGGTGAGAGATGTGTTGTGTCTGCTCTCTTCAGAAAAACACAAGAACTGAAGTTAAAACCAGTTCAACTCTGGTCTATGTAAGTTAGTGGAATAAGGTGTGTTTGTTAGCTGAGGTGCTAATGTGTGTCAGTGGGCTAAGGTACTTATGTGTACTGGCCTGGGTTTCATACAATCATAGAACCCTTACAGTGTGAAAGAAAGTCACCTTGATTCCATACTGACCCTCCAAAGAGCATCCCACCCAGACCCAGGCCCACCACGTACCTCACATTTCCCATGGCTAATCCATCTAGCCTACACATGTCTGAACACTATGGGCAATTTCAGCATGGCCAGTCCACCTAACCTGCACATCTTTGGACTGTAGGAGAAAACCAGAGCACCCGGAAACACAGGAAGAATGTGCGAACTCCACACAGACAGTCACCCAAGGCTGAAATCGATCCCGGGTCCTGGACTCTGTGGGGCAGCAGTGCTAACCTCTGAGCCACCGTGCCACCCTGTTTGAGAGCCACTGTGCTGTGAATGTCAAACCACTCGTCACCTTTTCCATTGCAGCTTTTGTAATTTAATAGCAAGTCATTGAAAAGGAAGCAGATCAAAATAATGTCAACCAATCTGCGAAGCCAAGAATCCTCAAATCAGTCACTTAACTATCAAAGTGCGATTATCTACTCTTCACGAATGATCCAGAGACTGGTTTGTGAATCGTTTACCTTTTTTTCTAATCTGTATATATGTATGTTGTATTACTATTTCTTCTTGTGTTTAATAAACTTGCTTTTTATTAACTCAAAAAAGTCTATTTCAATTGATTCCCTCTTAAAGCAGAAGTTCACTTGCTCTGAGAAAAAAGTTTCCTCAAGGGAGGAGGACTTTTGTGAAGTCCCATTGTTGAAAAGAGCTACGGGGATGTGTGAAAAAAGGAGAGGAGTCAGTTCATCACTCCTCATCCAGGTGCTTGACAACTTGGGTATCCTGCTTGGAACTGAAGTAACTGAGGGAGCCATGCTGGGTTTAATTGTTTCTGGGCAAGTAGATCAGTGTTTGCAATGGGTTTATTCACTGGACCATTCTTGTTCTCTCCTACATGACTTTGGCTGTGTGGGCCTTTGGAACAATCATGACCATGTTTCCTTCCTATAGCAAACATTTTCCATGAGATACTCCCAGTCTCTAATCTGCCAAAGATAACCACATGTGTCCAAACAAAAGTATGCCTAAAATAATCGAGACAAGAGGTTTCCACTTATTTTTCTTAAGGCACTTTGTCTACAAATGTTACCTTTAGGATAAATGTATGCCATAGAAGGAATTACTCGTCGACTTTAAACTTGAAATGGAGAAATCATCATTTTAAACAATTTGGTTACAACACCTTTAGAATATAACACAATGCTTCTTTGAGTTGTGTGACTGACAGTGATGAGTAGAAGAGAAGAAGGACAGTTTTCTTTACAGAAGGAGATTTTATTACCTATGATGATACAGCTGCATCTCACAAATTGTTCAGACTGGTGACAGTGTTGCTCCTATTCATCCATGTCCTAAAAGTGACATTTTAAAAAATACATAATACTAAATTAGCATCACAAAAATATGCATGCGTTAAGTATTTAAAGTGCATCTAGTATTCTTGTTTGTTTTACATGAATGGACCATTTGACATAGTGACATTAGAATACTAATGTCTGATGAGATGACTGATGTGACTCCAGCACATTACATGCTTTTTGGGAATGGAAAGGTATGTTGCTCGAGAAAGTAGTCTGAATTTTCAGGCTGTTCTGTAGCCGAACTACAGTATATCCTAACATACATTAAATGGTACTTTTTCATGCATATGTAAGGGATTCATAATATGGCTATTTTAAGATCATTTCAAAATTTGTACAAAAAAAAGGTAATACTGGGAGTCTTTGTGCAAAGTAGAGCAGGAAAGTCTTGAGTTTGATCCCTGCCTGTATTTTGCTAGTCAATCTAGTTCAGATGGTAATACAGCTGTTTCCAGGATGGCACAGTAACTCAGTGGTTAGCACTACTGCCCTGCGTGCCAGGGACCCAGGTTCAATTCCACCCATGGGTGACTGTCTGTGTGGAGCTTGCACATTCTCCTTGTGTCTGTGTGGGTTTCCTCCCATAGTCCAAAGGTAAAAAGTCCCATAGTCCGCCGTCATTTCCGCCACCTCCAAACAGACCCCACCACCAGGGATATATTTCCCTCCCCTCCCCTATCAGCGTTCCGAAAAGACCACTCCCTCCGTGACTCCCTCATCAGGTCCACACCCCCCACCAACCCAACTTCCACTCCCGGCACCTTCCCCTGCAACCGCAAGAAATGCAAAACTTGCGCCCACACCTCCCCCCTTACTTCCCTCCAAGGCCCCAAGGGATCCTTCCATATCCACCACAAATTCACCTGCACCTCCACACACATCATTTATTGCATCCACTTCACCCGATGTGGCCTCCTCTATATTGGGGAGACAGGCCGCCTACTTGCGGAACGTTTCAGAGAACACCTCTGGGACACCCGGACCAACCAACCCAACCACCTCGTGGCTCAACACATCAACTCCCCCTCCCACTCCACCAAGGACATGCAGGTCCTTGGACTCCTCCATCACCAGACCATAGCAACACGACGGTAGGAGGAAGAGCGCCTCATCTTCTGCCGAGGAACCCTCCAACCACAAGGGATGAACTCAGATTTCTCCAGTTTCCTCATTTCCCCTCCCCCCACCTTGTCTAAGTCAAATCCCTTGAACTCAGCACCGCCTTCCTAACCTGCAATCTTCTTCCTGACCTCTCCGCCCCACCCCCACTCCGGCCTATCACCTTCACCTTAACCTCCTTCCACCTATTGCATTTCCAACGCCCCTCCCCCAAGTCCCTCCTCCCTACCTTTTATCTTAGCCTGCTGGACACACTTTCCTCATTCCTGAAGAAGGGCTCATGCCCAAAACGTCGATTCTCCTGCTCCTTGGATGCTGCCTGACCTGCTGTGCTTTTCCAGCAACACATTTTCAGCTCTGATCTCCAGCATCTGCAGTCCTCACTTTCTCCTCATAGTCCAAAGGTATGCAGGTTAGGTGGAGTGGCCATGCTGAATTACCCACAGTGCCCAAGGTTGTGCAGGCAAGGTGGATTAACCATTCAGGGTGATAGGATAGGGGTTGGTGGGTCTGGCTGGGATGTTCTTCAGAGGGTTAGTGTGTCCTGGATGGGCTGAATGGTCTGCTTCTGCACTGACCAAAGTTTCTCTTCTTTCACACACCACTTTATATCCATGCCCTCATGTGTGTTATTCCTTTTATAAATAGGAACAGTTTCTCCTGAAAATAAAACAAATTGCTGTGGATCCTGAAACTCTGACAAAAAAACAGAAATTGCTGGAGAAACGCTGCAAGTCTGGCAGCAACTACAGCGAGAAAAGCAGTTAATGTTTCGGGTACAGCGATCCTTCTTCAAACTCAGTTCAGAACAGTTTCCCCCCGATCTAATGTATTCGACCCACTTATGATTTTGAAAACCTCTATCAGATCACTTCTGAGGCACCTTCTCTCCCTGAAAAACAGTCCTGAGTTATTCAAACTATTGTCATAATTGAATCTCCTCATCCTGGGATCATTCTCATAAACCACTTCTGCATTTCTCCAATGTATCCACACTCTTCCAAAAATGTGGCAGCAAAAAGCAATACTCCACCTGATGTCTAACAACTATACTTCTGTATGGCCGTGTTTCAATTTTACTTTATCGTCATTTGAGAAATCGTAGATTATAGAATTCTTACAGTGTGGAAGGAGACCACTCGGCCCATCGAGTCCACACCAATATTCCAAATAGCATCCCACCTGCACCCACACCCCCACCTATAGCCTCTACATTTCCCATGGCTAATCCTCCAAAACGATACATTCCTGGACACGAGAGGTAATTTAGCATGGCAAATCTACCTAATCTGTACACAGAGTCACAGAGGTCTACAGTATGGAAACAGGTGCTTTCACCCAACTTGCCCAGTTTTCACAATTCAACTAGTCCCAGTTGTCTGCATTTGATCCATATCCCTCCCTACCTCTCCCATCCATGTATCTAACTAAACATTTCTTAAATGACAAAATTATATTTGCTTCCACCACCATCTCTGGCAGCCCACTCCCAACACACACCACCCTCTGTGTGAAAACGTTGCCCCTCCTGGACCCTTTTGTATCTCTCCCCTCTCATCTTAAACCTCTACCCTTTAGTTTTAGACTGCTTTACTATGGGGAAAAGCTGTTGACTATTTACCTTATCTATAAAATATTTTAATGTACTGTATTTGAATGCAATCAGTGTCTTTGATCCACTTTCATTACACTGTACCCGATTTTACCCTGCTTTGGTCATGTTATTCATGCAGTGACTCCTTGCTTCCTTGACATTATATGTCGGCTATTCATGTAATTTTGACTTACTTAACATGTTCATATTTCTGGCACGAGAGTGGTTACAGAGACTGGTGAACTCGGCTTGGACAATCACAAAGGCCAACCTCCCATCTATAGAATCCATCTCATCTATAGAATCCATCTACCAGGCCCACTGTCAAGGAAAGGCCGCCAGCATTCTCAAAGATCCATCCCACCCTGGCAATGTTTTTCTACAACCTCTACCATCGGGGAGAAGGTACAGAAGCCTGAACACACGCACCAGCCGGTTTTGAAACAGTTTCAACCCTACTTTTGTTAGAATAGTGAATGGACTCACAAACTCTAAGCATTTGCCTGTACCTGTGTTTTGGATTTTGCCGCTGTTTACCTATTATTTACTTATCTATGGTATTTAACTCTGTGTTCTGCCTGCATTGCTCACAAGACTAAGCTTTTCACTGTGCCTAGGTACACGTGACAATAAATTAATTCAATACAAATTCAATTGATGTAACTTTTTTTTAGTTCTTCAGGGTAAATACTGAAAAGACAAGGAGAGGGGGAGATGCTTGAATGGTTTACATAAGCAGAATGACCTGTGAGAACATATTCAGTCGTAGCTGCAAAATTAGATTCGTAATCTCATATAAATCTTTTTAAAGAGCAGAAAGACGCCTTGCTAAGTTTATGTTTGTTAGGATATAAATTATTTATAAAACCCAACAATGGATTGGAATAAAATACAAAATATTGGAAATTATCAGTAGGTCCTGCAGCATGTATAGAGCCAGAAACAGAACTGACATTTCAGGCCTGTGACTCTTTTCAATGGAAATGAGAAATGTTAAAAATGTAATTGGTTTTCAGAAAGTAAAAGGGAGGTGCAGTTTTTTTTTATATAAGTGAAACACCTGTGGGAGGGTGGAGGATAGGATAGATTAAATGACAAAAGTTTTCATAGTACAAAGCCAAAGGGAATGGTAATAGGGCAAGTGAAGAAAAAAAACAACAGATGTGATTGCATGAGTTATGAATGGCAGAATATCAGCCACCTTAATGCATAGCAAAGAGATTAAGGAGGAAACATGAGAAAAATCGGAACCAACAAAAAAAAGGAACAAAACGAGGGCAATTATCTCAGTGTTGAACTGAATGTTGAGTTCACAAAATTTAAAGTGCCCGGTCAAACAACCGAGCTTCACTGGAACACTGTAGCAGGCCAGAGTTGGAACAAGTTGCAGAATTGAATTGTCACAAATCTCAGGATCCCACTTGGGGTCTGATTGGAGCCATACTGTAAAATGGCCATGGAGGATACATTTTTACTTGCACTTTTTTTCCACTGAAGCATTGGGGGTTGAAGGGTGACCTTATGGAGAGTATACAATCACAAGGGGTATAGATAAGGTGAATGTCAGGTGCCTTTTCCCTAGGCTGTGGGATTTCAAGACTAGGCGGCATCCGTTTTAGGTGAGTAGAGAAAGATTTGAAAAGGGCATGAGGGACAACTTTTTTTACACAGAGAGTGGCTCATGCACAAAATGAACTTTCAGAGAAATTAGTGATGCAGGTACAGTTATAGCATGTAAAAGACATTTGGATCAGTTCAAGAATAAGCAATGTTTGGAGGGTTGAAGTTCTAAATTGGAGGAAGGCTAATTTTGATGGTATTAGGCAAGAACTTTTAAAAGCTGATTGGGGCAGATGTTCGTAGGTAAAGGGATGGCTGGAAATGGAAAGCCTTCAGAAATGAGATAACGAGAGTCCAAAGACAGTATATTCCTGTTAAGGTGAAAGGAAAGACTGGTAGGTATAGGGAATGCTGGATGACTAAAGAAATTGAGGGTTTGGTTAAGAAAAAGAAGGAAGCATATGTAGGGATAGACAGGATAGATCGAGTGAATCCTTAGAAGAGTACAAAGGAAGTAGGAGTATACTTAAGAGGGAAATCAGGAGGGCAAAAAGGGGACATGAGAGAGCTTTGGCAAATAAAGTTAAGGAGAATCCAAAGGGTCTTTACAAATACATTAAGGACAAAAAAGTAACTAGCTAGGAAATAGGGCCCCTCAAAGATCAACAAGGCGGCCTTTGTGTGGAACTGCAAGAAATGGGGGAGCTACTAAATGAATAATTTGCATCAGTATTTACTGTGGAAAAGAACATGGAAGGTATAGAATGTAGGGAAATAGATGGTGGTATCTTGAAAAATGTCCGTATTACAGAGGAGGAAGTGCTGGATGTCTTAAAACAGGTAAAGATGGATAAATCCCCAGGATCTGGTCAAATGTACCCCAGAACTCTGTGGGAAACTAGAGAAGTGATTGCTGGGCCTTGTGCTGAGATATATGTATTATCAATACTCATAAGAGAGTGCTGGAAGACTGGAGATTGGATAACGTGGTGCCACTATTTAAGAAAAGTGCTAAGGATAAATCAGGGAACTATAGACAGTGAGCCTGATGTTGGTGATGGGCAAGTTGTTTGGAGGGAATCCTGAGGGACAAAATGTACATGTATTTGGAAAGGCAAGGACCGATAGAGATAGTCAACATGGTTTTGTGCGTGGGAAATCATGCCTCACAAAGCTGAATGAGTTTTTTGAAGAAGTAACAAAGAGATATGATGAGGACAGAGCAGTGGATGTGATCCATATAGACTTCAGTACGATGTTCGATAAGGTTCCTCATAGGAGACTGGTGAGCAAGGTTAGATCTCGTTGAATACAGGGACATTTGGCTACAGAACTGGATTGAAAGTAGAAGACAGAGGATGGTGGTGGAGAGTTGCTTTTCAGACTGGAGGCCTGTGACCAGTGGAATATCACAAGGATCGGTGCTGGGTCCACTATTTTGCATCATTTATATAAATGATATGGATCTGAACATAGGAGGGATAGTTAGTAGGTTTGCAGATGACACCAAAATTGGAGGTGTAATGGACAGTGATGAAGGTTGCTCATATAACAATGGGATCTTGATCAGATGGGCCATTGGGCTGAGGAGTGGTAGATGGAGTTTAATTTAGATAACTGCAAAGTGCTGCATTTTGCAAAAACAAATCTTAGCAGGACTAACACACTTAATGGTAAGGTCCCAGGGAGTGTTGCTGAGCAAAGGGACCTTGGAGTGCAGGTTCATAGATCCTTGAAAGTGGAGTCACAGGTGGAAAGGATAGTGAAGAAGGCATTTGGTATGCTTTCCTTTATTGGTCAGAGTATTGAGTACAGGAGTTGGGACGTCATGTTGCGTATCTACAGGACATTGGTTAGGCCACTGTTGGAATATTGCATGCAATTCTGGTCTCCTTCATATCAGAAGAATGTTGTGAAACTTGAAAGGGTTCAGAAAAGATTTACAAGGATATTGCCAGGATTGGAGGATCTTAGCTACAGGGAGAGGCTGATTAGGCTGGGGCTGTTTTCCTTAGAGCGTCGGAGGCTGAGGGGTGACCTTATAGAAGTTTATGAAATTATGAGGGGCATGGATAGGATAAATAGGCAAAGTCTTTTCCTTGGGGTGGGGGGAGTCAAGAACTAGAGGGCATAGGTTTAGGGTGAGAGGAAAAAGATATAAAAGAGACCAAAGGGACAACCTTTTCATGCAGAGGATGGTGCGTGTATGGAATGAGCTGCCAGAGGAAGTGGTGGAGGCTGGTACAGTTGCATCATTTAAAAGCTATCTGAATGGGTATATGAATAGGAAGGACTTGGAGGGATATGGGCTAGGTGCTGGCAGGTGGGGCTAGATTGGGTTGGGATATCTGGTCGGCAGAGACAATTTGGACCGAAGGACCTATTTCCGTGCTGTACATCTCTATGACTCTATGATAAAGGCCAAGTGTAGGCAGGTGGGACTAGTTTAGTTTGGGATTATGGTCA
This sequence comes from Chiloscyllium punctatum, assembly GCF_047496795.1. NCBI lineage: Eukaryota > Metazoa > Chordata > Chondrichthyes > Orectolobiformes > Hemiscylliidae > Chiloscyllium > Chiloscyllium punctatum. Next base: position 146,597,358 of record NC_092741.1, on the reverse strand, counting down.
GCATGGACTGGTTGGACTGGAGGGTCAGTTTCCGTGCTGCATGATTCTATGACTCTTATTTGATAAGGAGACAGAATCACAGATGACTTATGGTGCCTTTGTCCCATTGTGCCTACACTGGCTCTCTGAGAGCCAATCTCCTTTCTCATGATACGGCATGGTGTTTTTATTTAAATAATCATCCAATACCCTCTTGAAAGTCTCAATTGAACCTACTTGCACCAAATTTCCAGGTGCTTCATTCTGTGTCGAAACTATACTACTCGTATTTGGTTCAATTGCAAAACATTTTAAATCAATGTCCTTAGGTTTTCAATCTTCTTAGAAGCAGGTACAATTTTTCCCTATCGGTTTTGTGCAGACCCCTCATAGTTTTGAAAACTTCCATCAAGACCTCCTTTAGCCTTCTCCTCTTCCAGGAAAACAGTCTCAATTTCTTCAATCTATCCTCATAACTGAAGTTTCTCAACCCTGGAATCATTCTTGTCGATTACTTCTCCACTCTCTCCAATGTGTTTGCATCTTTCCTGAAACTGCCAAAATTGTGCACAAAACTCCTGATAAGGTTTAATTTATCTCTGAGGAACTTCCCTGCTCATGTACTCTATCCCTAGTAATGGAGCCTAGTACACTGAATGTTTTATTATGCTCTTTCTTCCTCTACTGCAAAATGTAATGACTTATGCATCTATAAACCCTGGCCTGTCTGCTCCTGTATATCCTTTAGAATGTTGCCCTTTGGTTTAGACTGGCTCTCTGTGTTTTTTGTATGAAAATCTTTCATTTCACTTCTCCAAATTGAACTTCATCTGCTACCTATCTGCCCATTCTACCAACTTATTATTGTCCTTTGAATTCTGCACTGATGCCCTCACAGTTTACAATTTTTCTGAGACTTTATTGACTATAATCATTCCCTGAACACCAAGACCTCGATCCCATATTATATACACAAGGAAAAGCAAGGGTGCCAATACTCACCTCTGGGGATTTCCACAACAAATCTTGCTCAAACCCATTTGACATCCCATCTCTGTTTCATGTTCCTCAGCCAATTGTGCATCCACATTATTACTGTCATATATATAAGTCATGATCTTTCCCACTGGTCTGTTGTGTTGCACTGTGTTGAATGCCGCATTATTACCACACCATTAGCAGAAAATACAGTACACTAAATCAACAATGTATAAGTAAATTGTTATTTCACTTAGATGGAGCTTTTGGGAGCCTTTGACCGTGAAAAGACAGGGGTTAAAAGGGAAATTGCTGTATCTCCGTTATTTGCACGGAAATAGAACCGTTGGAAACACAGAGTAGTGGGGAATAACTGAGACATGAACCAAGGTGTCATGAAGTGAAAATTCCCTTCAGAAAGTTGCAGGGGCATCAGAGAAGATGAAACGGAAGGGATTATATATTGTTTCCTGAGAGCATGAACATGATTGTGCAAATTAGGAGGAGAAGTAGGCATTTGGACCCTTGAACATGCTTATGGGGAAACTGACTGTTCCCAGCCCACACTTTTTTAAGTTGTCTAAAAGCTGACTCTTAGCATAGAAAAGTAGCTCAGAGATCATAGTCTGCTCGACATTGAAAAAGTGTGGACTCAACCACCAGATTCAGCAAGGTTAGCTATAGGGAATCCAAGGGATCAGGCAGTAAAGGAATCAAATTATGAAAAGGAATCAAATGCAATAATTTTCAAAAGGATGCTGTTCCTTGGGTTTTGTGTTGCATTTTGTTGCTGACTACGCTGAAGAGGAGACTGTGCCCCCAAGCCTAACTGCTAAGGTCTGGATGTGCTTCTGGAGCAGATACAGCAACAGATTGTCTTAAATATTGTGACCAAACTGCCAAAAGTACTACAAGATGAAAATAACAAGGGGATTTCAGTTTTCCATGTTAACAACGTGTGGAAATAGGTAAGAAATTATCTCTCATACCTGAAAGCAGCCTGTAAATGCAAATGCTCTTCCCACTGAAGTGATATATGAAAAAAGCTAAAAATCACAAACACCACACATTAGCTTCTGGAGCACTCTCCCACAACCACCTGATGAAGGAGCAGCACTCCAAAAGCTAGTGCTTCCAAATAAACCTGTTTGACTATAACCTTGTGTTGTGTGATTTTTACGTTTGTACAGCCCAGTCCTACATTAGCACCTCCAAATTATGAAAAGAGCGTCAGACTACTGAGTGGATAATACTTCCACTGGAGTCAAGCAGCTGTTAACTAAATATTATATTACTGATGCAAATCTGCACCTTCTTTGCAATTGTGCATATAGAATCTGAAGGCATATGAATGTTACAGAATGTGCAAGCAAGCATGCAAGTTAAAACAATGGTGATTCATAAATGTGATCATTTCAGATAGGACTATAGGAACGTTGAAGCAGGTCCACATGCTCAATTTTTAAGTGGAAACCTTGTCAATTAATGGTTACTATTACAAGCCTCCCCACCATGCAGCAGCCTCACTCATACTTATTTTGTCATTCATCAACAAGGCTAAATGTCCATCACCCTGCTCCTCTAGCAAAAGAGCTCTTATTTATGCATCATGCAAGCTACAGTCATAGAGCTGTACAACATGGAAACAGACCCTTTGGTCCAACATGTCAACCAGATATCCTAAATCTAGTCCTACCTGCCAGCACTTGGCCCATATCCCTCTAAATCCTTTCTATTCATATACCCATCCAGATCCTTCTTAAATGTTGTAATTGTACCAGCCTCCACCACTTCCTCTGGCAGCTCATTCCAAACATGCACTACCCTCTGCTTGAAAAACTTGCCCCTTGGTTCCTTTTAAATCTTTCTCCTCTCACCCTAAACTTTGCATTTTGTTGCTAACTATGCTGAAGAGGTGGCTGTACACCCAAGGCTAACTGCCAAGATCTGTATGTGTTTCTGAGTATATTTCTGGAGCAGATACAGCAGTAGATTGTCTTAAATATTGTAATCAATAGTCCTCTAGTTCTGGACTTCCCCCGCCCCAGGGAAAAGACTTTGTCTATTTATCCTATCCATGCCCCTCATGATTTTATAAACCTCGATAAGATCACACCTCAGTTTCCAACACTCCAGGGAAAACAGTCCCAGCCTGTTAAGCCTCTTACTTTAGCTCAAACCCTTTATGCTGCTGAATTTTGAAACCATCTAATTGCTTGAAGAACATTGCACAATCTAATTATGTTGCATAATAAATTGAATTTATACTAGTTCATCAGGCTGAGTGTATTTTCTGTTAATGTTTATTGAGGATGTCCTCACTACTGTTACTGACAAAGAAATAAGACAAAACCTCACTGATTTTGTGGTCAGATTGGAAGCTGAAGAAGTGCCTGTTTTATGCAAATAGGTAATGAGTGAATATCCCAAAAAAACTCAAAGGATGTGGTTTTGACTTTGGGCATTGGTGTAAAATAGCTGAGGTGGAATTACCTGGCAGCTGTAAATCTCTCCTGGGATTTGATGGCTTGATTCATTTTATACCACTGCCTGAAGTCAAAATTATCCCAAGGAACTGACCATGAGGCCAAATAAATTTGATGTGAAGGAGTAGTTGAAGTTAATCTGTAACCAGGGAGATGGGGCAGAGGGCAGCTTTGTCAATGGAAATGAATGATTTATGTAAAATGAAGTCTGAATGCTTCCAAGAACTGTCAGCCATCACAATTACAGAATCATGACGACATAGTCAGTGTCTGTCCCTACCCAGCTGATTCCATGATATACTTGGGGTGAATTCATGCTGAATGTGATTTTGAGCATTTGTCAACAAACTGAAGAGGTGCAATGCTGTTCAAGGATTGGCGTTATTTTCTCAATCATGATAATGAAGATTGATTGAACTATCCGTTGCTTCTGATGTGGTCTCCTCTACACTGGGGAGACTGGATGCTTCATAGCAGAGCGCTTTAGGGAACATCTCTGGGATACCCACACCAATCAATCCCACCGCCCTGAGGCCCAACATTTCAACTCCCCCTCCCACTCTGCCAAGGACATGCAGGTCCTGAGCCTCCTTCACCACTGCTCCCTCACCACCAGACGCCTGGAGGAAGAACACCTCATCTTCCGCCTCGGAACACCTCAACCCCGGGACATCAATGTGGATTTCAACAGTTTCCTCATTTCCCCTTCCCCTACCTCACCCCAGCTCCAACCTTCCAGCTCAACCCAGCCCGCATGACCTGTCCGACCTGCCTATCTTCTTTTCCACCCCCCTCTCATTTATCTCTCCACTCTGCAGGCACCTTCCCTCTATTCCCGATGAAAGGCATTTGCCCGAAACGTCGATTTTCCTGCTCCTTGGATGCTGCCTGACCTGCTGTGCTTTTCCAGCACCACTCTAATCTAGACTCTGGTTTCCAGCATCTGCAGTCCGTGTTTTTACCTGCAATTAATGCCTTTCAACCCCTGAAATTGTCACAGCAGGGTCATATCAGTTTGAAATGGCCCATTGATACAGTGGTGTGACTGGAATCAGAGGCGTTGGGCTCAAACTCCTTTCCAAACACAATCGAAGCTAACATTTCAATGCAATAATGAGGGAATACTACATTAAGTGACAATCATTTTTAGTTGAGATGTAGCAATGAGTCAACAAAGCTCACTAGCTTTCGGAGCGCTGCTCCTTCTTCACAACCACCACATGAAGGAACGGTGCTCCAAAAGCTAGTGCTTCCAATTAAACCTGTTGGACTATAACCTGGTGTTGTGTGATTTTTATCTTTGTACACCCCAGTCCAACACTGGCATCTCCAAATCAAGTCATGACAAAGGGCCTTGTTCAACAGCATCAGTATTTACAGTTTTAGCAATACTTCAAGGCTGGGGGAAGGACTTTAATCCTCAAATATGCATCAGAAGATAAGGAAATTCAAAACTTTTACTGAACCTGCCTCAAACCTGCCACTTCCAGTTTGATTAGAGGGTGGACAATTGACACACTTCCAGGAAGTGATGCAATCATGTTCATTGATGAGACTGTGTGCCTCAGGTGATGGGACCTCTCCAATCATCGACAGCTCCTCAATATGGCTGGTATCTGGGAAATCAAGACAACAAATATCATTCCGGTTCTATTGATAAATTAAGCCAAATAAACAGGAAACTCATTCTTTCATTCCCACTCATTTCTTTCCTTCCATAGATATTGGAGCACTCATGTTGAGGACCACAATAGATAGCAGATTAATCAGATTTAATCTCAAGTGTTTCCTAATGGTCGCTTACGGAGCAGATTTGCTCTAAAGACTTTTTCCTCTCCAGACAAGAGTGGGAACAGAGAGAATAACAGCAAAGTTAAGACTTTCCTATCCCCTTGCCACTCCTCCCCAAATCTGAAAACCATATAAAAGGGGAAAATTCCCTAAAACAGAACCATGATCTCCCTTTCGTTTTTTGTTTGTCAATTAATTTAATTATATCATTACAGAGAATTGGTAAATTACTATGAGAAAATCTCGTTTTGAATATTTTTAAAAATTGCTGCAGATTTTTCGACATTTCTTGATGAAGCTGAGAATACTCTCCTTAATGCTGATATTAAATGCTGCACTTTACTCCATATCATCCATTGATCTGCTGTAAAGGGTGGAGTTGTGTTTGAACAGGTCAATCAGCAATTAACAATTGTTTGATGAAGGAAGTTTACTGATGGAAAGAACCTTGTAAAATTCCAGATTAGGAAAAGGCAGCATGAAATGTGTGTCTTTCTCTTTGACTAAATATTTTATGCATTTTAAAATGTGTCATCTGAAATGTGAGACTGTAAATGTGTACTCATTTTTAAGGCTGTGATTCTTCACTTTCCAGCCTCAGGCGACTGTCTGTGTGGAGTTTGCACATTCTCCCCGTGTCTGCGTGAGTTTCCTCCGGGTGCTCTAGTTTCCTCCTAAAGTCCAAAGATGTGCAGGTCAGAGTGGATTGGCCATGCTAGGTTACCCATGATGTCCAGTGGATGTGTAGGTTAGGTGTGTCAGCCATGGGAAATGCAGGGTTACAAGGATAGTGTAGGGGGATAGGCCTGGGTAGGATGCTGTTCGAAGGGTTGGTATGGGCTTATTGGGCCAAATGGCCTGTTTCGACGCTGTGGGAATTCTATTTTAAAACAAACTGAGTGGCAGGGTGATGGTGAATATTGTAAAATTCAGGGACAGAATCTGGTTGCTGATTCACTGCTTCCACCACCCAACCCCTTTGGGATTGCTCCTTCACAAACTATCATCTCAAACTAGTCATGGGGACTGTGTAGGATCACACAGCACTGCTCTTCTGATCTTTGGAATGTTTTAAGCTTTTGACCACAAGAAACACTCTGAAGTTCAATTGTGTGGCCCCCGGGTAGAATAGCAAGCCAGGTGAGGGGCAGTGGGAGTTAAAATTAGGCACCACAGCCGTGGCTGGAATTGGTAAGCTAACCCCAGCAGTATTTAACCCTGGTGGGTGAGGCTTTGAGTAGCCACTTGCCCACAGGTCAACTGAGATTGTTATGTGGTCAACTAATGGCCTCTCAGGGGTCAATGTAGGTGGAATGTTGCCAATAGTGGGGATGCTCATGTCAAGTGTCATGTAAATGGTAGTGGTTAGATAGGTTTCCTCCTGCAATCTGTGCCCATCGGAGTTTCTCCGGAAAAGTGGGTTCACCCAGCTGGACTTTCCCTGCCTTCCCATGTAGTCAGTTGACCATCGAACCAGCCACACCTTTCCTGCAATTGGTCAAACTGGCCCAGGTAAGAATCTGCACTCACCTCTTAGAGTCAGACAGTCATAGAGGTGTACAAGCATGGAAGCAGACCCTTCGGTCCAACTTGTCTGCGCCAACCAGACACCCCACCCTAATCTAGTCCCATTTGCCAGCACTTGACAAAACCTTCCTATTCATATACCCATCCAGATCCTGCAATTGTACCAGTTTCCGTCACTTCCTCTGGCAACCTATTCCATATAAGCACCAACCTCTGTGTGAAAACATTGCCCCTTAGGTCCCTTTTAAATTTTTCCCTTCTCGCCCTAACCCTGTGCCCTCTAGTCCTGGACTCCCCCATCCCAGGTAAAAGAACTTGTCTATTTATCCTGCCCATGTCCCTCATGATTTTATAACACTCAGCCTCCGATGTTCTAGGGAAAACAGCCCCAGCCTATTCAGCCTCTCCCTATAACTCAAACCCTCCAACCCTGGCAACATCCTTTTAAGTCTTTTCTGAACCTTTTCAAAGTTTCACATCCTTCCAGTGGTCCTGACCTCTCCCCTTCGGAGGGGGGAGCTGTTCCAGCAGCAGCTCCTGGGATAAGAGAGCTGCTTTTGAAGAATTGGCTCTCAGTTGGGAACGGAAGTCCAGCCTCAAGTCAATCTGAAGCCCAATGGTAGCTACATGTTGCAATAGGGTTGCAAGTGTAGTCTTGCCCCAGACCTTTATGGTGGGGGCAAGGACACTCACCCCTGCACGAAATGGTCTGTCGACCAAATGATCTGGGCGTGAGTGTGAACCCTGCTGGGCTGTTCTCCCTCTCATGTCCAAGGGCATATTTAACTTAACTGAGTTCAAGATTCATTCATTGGGATACAGGGACGTTTGAAACAGGATTAAGTCATTCAGCTCCTCGGGCTTTGCATGCCATTTAACGCAGTTATACCTGATCTTCCTGAACTTCGCCTTTGTTTTCTGTTCCTTGATGTTCAAAACGAAAACCTATCGGTTACAGGTTTAGAGTTCCATTTAATCCGACAGCCAAAATATTTTAAGGGAAAACTTTCTAAATTTCCATAGCTCTTAATGTGGAAAATGCACTTCCTTATTTTACTCCTGAATGGGCTAACCTCTTTAAATAAAATTATACAGGCTGGATTTTCCAAGGATGGCCACTGTGCTCCTTCTCTTGTCATACATAAGGAGAGGATGCTTATTATTTTCAAGCTACACTTCCATTCTGAACATTCTCTCATGGTACAGAGCTGTCAGGATAGGATTCCAAGCAGTTAGGATGTCAAGTCAATAGGGTTAAGGTGCCAGGGTGAGGAGGATGCAAGATAACAAGGAGGTTAGATTAGTGGTGCAATGTTTGGGTTCGGTGGTAGTTGGTGGAAGTTAAGAGTCTGTTCAGTCCTGGGGGAGGATGGTATTGCGTTCGAGGAGCCCAGCAATGTGGGGATTGATGGAGGTAAATCGGGTCCAGAGTGGGGGAAGGGAGGCACGTCTGGTCCGGAACAGGAGAAGGTATATACGGTGTTGGATCCTGAGGGAGGTGTCAGTCAGGGTCGTCAGAGGTACAGCTGGAGATGTGTGAGGTAAATTTGGGGCCAGATGCATTGTTACGCAGGAAGTAAAAGATGTAGTTAGTAATCTAACTTTGCCAGGGTAAATTATTTATTTAATTTGATCAGAACCCTCCAAATTGTCAATTTAGTTGGAGACTTTTCGAGGTTTCCAGGTGCAAAGGAATTGCCCTGTGGAATCTTCAGTTCATCAGGCAATTCTTTTGGGGTCTACCACATGAGGATTCCAAGGGGTCCCATGCACCACTCCCATCCACACTGGAATGACGACTGTCTGGTCATTGGAAAATTGGGTTAGACACACCATTATTCTCTGATTCACTCTTAAGAAGAAATGATTTGCCTATGCCTACCCTATCAAATTCTTTGAATATATTAAGCACCTCAAGTTGATCATTCCTTCACTCTCCCATGTTCAGAGGAATGCTAGCCAAGTTTAACCTTGACAGCTCTTCTGTTGGTATCCTGCCTGACCTGGAGTATGAGTGCTCCAGATTCACATTGGATCTTTGACACCAGTATTTCTACTATAATATCTTGATATTTTTTGACCAGAGATTGACAATACTGTCATTGAGTCATACAACACAGAAACAAACCCTTCGGTCCAACCAGTCCATGCCGGCCATAATCCTAAACTAAGATAATCCCGCCTGCGGGTGCTTGACCCATATCCCTCCAAACATTTCCTATCCATGTACTTATCTGAATGTTTTTTTAAACGTTGTTGCTGTACCCACATCCACCACTTCCTCTGGAATTTCATTCCACAAACACCGTGTAAATAAAAATGCCCCTCATGCCTTTTTTAAATCGTTCTCTTCTCAACTTAAAAATGTGCCCCCTAGTCTTGAAATCCCCCACACATCTGCCATTCACCTTATCTATACCCCTCATGATTTTATAAACCTCTACAAGATCACCGCTCGACTTCCTATGCTCCATTAAACAAAGTCCCAGTCTGTCCAGCCTCACCTTATAGCTCACCCATCCATTCCTGGCAACATTCCTGATAAATTATTTCTGAACCCTCTCCAGCTTTATAATGTCCTTCCTATAACAGGGTGACCAGAACTGGATACAGTACTCCAGAAGACGACTCACCAACATCCTGTATAAGCTGATATCCTAACTCCTATACTCAAAGAAGTGAGCAATGAAGGCAAGCGTGCTAAACGTCTTCTTAACCACCCTGTCTACACGTGATTCAAACCCTTAAAGAATTATAAACCCGAATCCATAGGTCATTGCACTGTCACTGCAGCATGCACTGTATGTTTTTAATGAAGGTTAAAGATCCTTGTTTTGGGAAAGTAGCTCCTGATTTATGTCATTTTAAATTATAAAACCTTAAATTTAGGAACAGACAAGGGCAAGCTATTGGGTAATTTGATCTTTACTGGCACAGGAAGCTATTAAAGTTCTATGAAGGACAGCAGGATCTGAGTGGAGAGAACAGAAGTCTCTAAGCAATTTTATTTAACTACTTAATCCTCCCACACACTGGTACAAAGTCGACAAAGGGAACCAAATTACCCAGCTCCACGTTGATAGATTTACCTATTGTGAGCAGGCCAGCAGCTAATTCCCTAATATTCTTGTTTATCACCAGCTAGAACAGAGACCTGAGTTAAGGCAGGCTGTTGGAGTAAATCTGCCAAATTCAAGTGAAGCATCAACGATAAAAGGGATATAATAAAAGTAATGGGGGTGGGGTACTGGAGGTGAATGCATGATGGGACAAGTGAGCAAAATATTGTATTCTATCCCAGTCCAAACTGATTGAGTGGGATGATTTATACTCAAAGGACAGAAGAGGATAAAGACAAAGAAGATGAATAAATACTGAAGGAATCGGAGCAGATTAACAAATTGACACATCACATGGATAAAACCTCTTTCAAGTCACATGACATTGCTGTAACAATTCTATGATGTTAATTATCATTTGTCAACTGAGTCTAAGTGGAACTTTGCATATCATGTGAGAAAGATGTCAGTTTATGCCAGAAAATAAAAAGATACTTCTGCTTTTTTTCATAACAGGAGGCAAGGTGAGATAAAAATCTTCACTGAGTCCTTACAAATTTAAATTTTGATCTAGTTTTTAAAACACCAAAGACACAAATGTATGTATCATATCTTAACAGAGTCATGCTCTGGTAGTTGCAGCAGTTATGATCACATAGTATTAACACTATGAACAGTCCCTGGGCAATGTTCCCAAAGATGTTACAGTTCTAAATGGGGTATGCCAAATTGTTAAGCTCACGGGTAAGGAGGAATGAATGCCCCCACCCCCTTCATTTTACACCAGCCCAGTTGGTTCATCCCACCAAGGTGCATTTGAAAGGAATCTCTTCCCTTTCCTCTAGATACAAATGAACTTGTGTTTTGGAAGGAGCCAAGTTATCAAGTGAATTAACAAAGTCAGTGAGTTTATTATTCACTAAACACGTGATGATTTCTCTTGTGACACACATAGTCAAAAGAAAAGATAATTCCAAAAGACTAAAAGAACAAAATATACAAACTTTACCCTGAATTATCAGGTAAGATAATGTTGCAGCTGTTATTAGATGACACCAGTACCATTGACATTGGCAGTTAACAGCTGATTTCAAGATCTGGGTTGTTCTCATTGGCAGAAGTTCTATTTTAATTTCTTTTCGATGGTGACTGAATTCCAGCACCCAGAGAGAGAGTTTTTCCTTTTCTTTAACTGCAGTGCTGGAGTGTTTAAAATAACTCTTCTTGCAGTCAGTCTTTAACACTATGAACAGTCCCTGGGCAATGTTCCCAAAGATGTTACAGTTACAGTTACAGTTCTGACAGATAAAACAGATAGATCTGCAAGTGTTGGCTTTGTGCTGAGAGGGGAAATACTCAAGAGTCCGATTTACATCTTCTTGCCAAGTCTCTCCACACATGAAGTTTCCTTGAAATCTTATTGGTGCAACATTCCATGGGTTTCAGGTAGTCATGGAATTTATGTAATTTCTTTGTTCTCTGCAGCTACCCTTTCATTTAAAACAGAAAGCACATTCCAGAGTTAAAATTAGAACATGTCTGTAAATACTTTAAGATTCTGATCCATCCTCACATCAAATGGTGGCCAATGCAATGTACCAGAATCATTGACCCAAAGTAGATCTTTCTGCATGCAGAGGAAACGGAGATGGCACCTTTGCAGTCCTTCAAGAAGACGTAGATGCTTCTTTTGAGAAACAACGTAGTCACAGTAAAAGCAATTTTGGACAAATTATTTTGGAAACTAGCTAACTGACTTGGAGTATCCGCAGACGTGCTTGTTTAGTTTTTAGAGTGAGGAGGAATGTTTGACTAATGAATGACTCAATGAATCATGTATCTGATTGCAATTTTGCTGAAAGTGCAGGCAGGGTGTGAATGCTGTGTGCACAGGACTGAATTGAGGACGTGAAAACTGAGCTAGCAGAGTTTCTATTGGTGAAATACCCTGCCCTTTCTGTGGTCATGGCAATGACTCATGTTGGCATCAGCTGGCAGTCCAGCTGAAGAGGACCTGAAAAGTGAGACCTGCTTCGCATTTATCTGGGACAATTGAGCAAGAGTGCTCCTTTCATCTCCACACACTAACTAGTAAAGTTCATGCTTTAACAAAAATCAGAACTTCAACCCAATAAAGGGCTTTCCAGCTTAACTTTCCACAAATGCTGTTTGAACGGTCGAGTATTTGCAGCATTTTCCTTTTGTGCTCCTGCAGCATGACTCTCATTGAGACATCGTTCCGACAAACTCATCTGGCACAATGCCTCATGGCCATAACTTTGAATCAAAGCACCAGGATGTATTGTAGTGTGTGGTGGTCAGAACCTCTGTGTGAGCTTGGTGTTTCACCATCTTCTCAAGCTGTCTTCAACCAGGATGTGGTGTGGATGAGACCTCTTTGTGGAAAGCACCTTCACAAAGAAGTTCAGGAAAGGGATGCAGTGTTTTCTTTTCCCTCCAGGTTTATCCTGAGCAGCTCTATAATGCAGGACTCTGTGCTGTAGGGACAGTCCTAGGAATATGGCATAAGTATCAATCATAGTTGGAGAGCCACTAAATCAGTGGAAAAAATGCTCTTTTGTATGCCCAAACTTTGCTGCTGTACTGGCTCAAAGGAGAAAGGCCACTGGCTGAAACCTTTCAGGCATTATACATTGAGATGCTGGAAACTGGGTAAAGCTGCTGAGGCTGTATGTTTAATGTGCAATGAATCTTGTAAACATTAACTGTAATTCTATAGTAGTCATGATTTGGAGATGCCGGTGTTGGACTGGGGTGTACAAAGTTAAAAATCACACAACACCAGGTTATAGTCCAACAGGTTTAATTGGAAGCACACTAGCTTTCGGAGCGACGCTCCTTCATCAGGTGATAGTGGAGGGCTCGATCGTAACACAGAATTTATAGCAAAAATTTGCAGTGTGATGTAACTGAAATTATACATTGAAAAATTGATTGTCTGTTAAGCCTTTCATCTGTTAGAATACAGTGATAGTTTCACTTCTTTCATATGTAAATCACAAAACCCTTTTTTTAAAGTTGCATTCTCGGGTTAGCTGTTAACAATGGTGATAGCTAGACAATATGTTGAAGGTGTTAGCCCCCTGTGTTCTCTGTCTATGACCTGATGTTTAGATTGATTCTAATCTAAAAAGTGAGATAACAGAGTTTTACATAAATTCATGCAGTTTTTGAGCTCAGAGTTCTACATGAATGCATGCAGTTTTTGAGCAAAGTGCAATGTAACTTTGCAAGTACAAATTCACCCCACAAAATATATGTGTGCATGTGGGTCTTTGTCTATCTGTGTGTGTGTGTCTGTCTGGGGTGGTGTGTGTGTGTGTGTGTGTGTGTGTGTGTGTTGAGTGCAGAGTGTCTTAAGTCTGCGAGGGGATGCATGTGTGGAAGTGTGTGTGTCTAAAAGGGTGTGTGTAGGTGTCTGTGTGTACCTGCGTCCATGTGTATGTGAGAGTGTGTGTGTGTGTGTAGGAATATCTGTGTGTGTGTAGTGCAATGGTGATCACCTGTAATGTGACATGAACCCAAGGTCCCGGTTGAGGCCCTCCCTATGGGTACCGAACTTAGCTATCAGCCTCTGCTCGGCCACTTTTCTCTGCTGCCTGTCCCGAAGTCCATCTTGGAGGATGGTCACCCGAAGGTTCGAGGCTGAATGTCCTGGACCACTGAAGTGTTCCCCAACTGGGAGGAAACAGTTGTTCAGTACTTCTCAGGGGCTGAAAAATTACGCCATGTTCTTCGTGACCTGCAACACATTATCAATGAGGATGAGCACCTCACCAAGACCTTCCCCACACCTCCACTACTTGCCTTTAAACAACCTCCAAACCTCAAACAGATCATTGTTCATAGCAAACTGCCCGGCTCTCAGGACAACTCCATACAACCCTGTCACGGTGGACACTGCAAGACGTGTCAGATTGTGGACATAGATACCACTATTACGCGTGGGAACACCTCCCACCTTGTACTCATGGCAGGTACTCATGTGACTCAGTCAACGTTGTCTATCTTATACGTTGCAGGCAAGGATTACCGGAGGCATGGTACATTGGGGAAACCGAGCAAAGGCTACGACAACGGATGAATGGGCACCACACAACAATCAACAGACAGGAGGGTTCCCTCCCAGTTGGGGAACACTTCAGTGGTGCAGAACATTCAGCCTCGGACCTTCGGGTGACCATCCTCCAAGGTGGACTTCAGGACAGGCAGCAGAGGAAAGTGGCTGAGCAGAGGCTGATAGCTAAGTTCGGTACCCATAGGGAGGGCCTCAACCGGGACCTCCATTGCAGGTGATCACCATTGCACTGTCCACACACACACAGATATTCCCACACACACACACACTTATAGATACACACACTCCCACACATGCACCCCCTCACAGACTTAGGAAACTCTGCACTCACTACACACACACACACACACACACACACACACGTGCATACACACATACACTCTTTCTCACACTCACAACCCCCACCCCAGGCAGACACACACACACAGACAGAAAAAGACCCACATGAACACATATATTTTGTGTGGTGAATTTGTACTTGCAGAGTTACATTGTACTTTGCTCAAAAACTGCATGCATTCATGTAGAACTCTGAGCTCAAAAACTGCATGAATTTATGTAGAACTCTGTTATCTCACTTTTTAGATTAGAATCAATCTAAACATCAGGTCATAGACAGAGAACACAGGGGGCTAACACCTTCAACATATGGTAAAAACAATGACTGCAGATGCTGAAAACAAAATACTGGATTAGTGGTGCTGGAAGAGCACAGCAGTTCAGGCAGCATCCAACGAGTAGCGAAATCGACCTTCAACATATTGTCTAGCTATCACCATTGTTAACAGCTAACCCGAGAATGCAACTTTAAAAAAAGGGTTTTGTGATTTACACATGAAAGAAGTGAAACTATCACTGTATTCTAACAGATGAAAGGCTTAACAGACAATCAATTTTTCAATGTATAATTTCAGTTACATCACACTGCTAATTTTTGCTATAAATTCTGTGTTACAATTGAGCCCTCCACAATCACCTGATGAAGGAGCGTCGCTCCGAAAGCTAGTGTGCTTCCAATTAAACCTGTTGGACTATAACCTGGTGTTGTGTGATTTTTAACTTTGTAATTCTATACGTAGTGAATAGTGTACAGTATTGTAGGAAACTGATTTAATTTGAATCTTATGAACAGTCATATAATATACTTTAATAAAGTTTTAGAGTAAATTATATTTTGTGGGGAGAAAATATGGTGAAAAAATATAACTGAATCTTTTTTTTATTATTGTGCCTCATCTCTTGCCCTGTTTCAGGCAAAACTGCCATCTGGGTATCACATCAGTGGTCAAAGCAAACCCATTTAAATCCTACGTTGCCTAGAGCCACACAGAATCCATTCACTTCATTCAGCCTAACAATGTCCATTTTTACGAGTTTCTTTACACTTTAATTACCTGCTTTCATGCTGCCCCCAATATTCCTCTCTCCTCTTCTCCCTCGTTCATACATTAAGCCTTGCCTTAAATGCACCGGCGTCATCTCCTTCAGCCACTCCATGTCACAGCGAGGTGGGATGTTTCTCAGCTTGACCTCTCCACTCAAAATTTACAGCTTTCAAATGGTCATGGAATTCCACAAGTCCTGTTGAAAGGAACACAATAAACATGACCATTTGTTAAATAATTCTGAGGGTGGTGGTTAAGCGCAATGAAGTAAAAACAAGCTGCTGAAAACAGAGGAAGACTTTTGGTTAATATATTTAAGTAAAGTTGCTGCTTATCTTTGACGATGGGATAGCCAGGTGGTATAATTGCTAGACTATAAATCCGGAGACCCAGGTAAAATTCTGGATTCAAATCCTGCCATGGCGGAATTTGAATTTAATTTAAAAAGCCTAGAATTAAGAATATAATGATGACCACGTCAATTATCAGAAAAAAAATGATCTGATTCACTAACATCGTTGAGGAAAGGGAATTGTTATCCTTACTTGGTTTGTTCTAGATGTGACTCCAGACCCTTAGCAATGTGGTTGACTCTTAACTGCCCTCTGAGCAATAAATACTGGCAATATCCAGCAAAAGGTCAAGAGTGTGGTGCTGGAAAAGCACAGCAGGTCAGGCAGCATCCGACGTAGCTGCTGTGCTTTTCCAGCACCACACTCTCGACTCTAATCTCCAGCATCTGCAGTACTCATTTTCGCCTAATATCCTACAATGCCCAGGTTCCATGAATGAAGAAAGAATACAAATATTCATTTAAGCTTATCTTGTATCTACTCTATCTTAGTTTCCAAGGTTGCCAGTCAGTCTGATACTTTCTGGATGCTATTCCTGCATTGGTCACATTCACCAGGACTGGGAGAGGGCAATGTTGTGAGCCTGCCCATTCCCTGATGAAAATCAGTTAAACAGATTGAGGTCTTCATTCACAACTAGCTAATGGGGGATGTTATGACTAACACAGCTGACAGGGATAGGCCAGGTGAAAGCAGGTAGGTGCACAGTCGGAACCCAGCCAGACATAAACACCCAAGGAAATTAGTGAAATAATTAGGGACTCAAGCATTGACAAACCAGTGCTATTGGAGTGCAGCAGCCCAAGTGACATGAGAAGTGGTCACTATCCTCATGGGGAGTGCATGGTTTATTATCCACCTACCATCATTGGGCAATAAGGACAGAGGACAAGATGATCACCTCGTCACAAGGAAGGCAGTGCCTGGCAATGAAGCACGGCACTCAGACAAGCAAGACCCTCTTTAGAAAAGAGAGAGCCCCAGATACGATGAGGGCATGGGCGAGGAATAAGGATTTGGAGGAGACAGAGTCGATACCCTCAACATAGGATTTCCTGACGAAGGTGGAGTTACCTGAAGATGAGTGAGTAGCTCTGCCAAAGGGACCTGTGACCCTCCAGCTTATTGATGACAGAGATCTTTATTCGCATCACTGAAGACTTCATACCTCTGAGCATTCATTACCGTGTCCTGTCAATGGTCATCAAAGTCTCTGTGGCCTTGAGCTTATTTGCCTCTGCCTCCATCCAAAGATCAGCTGGGCACGTTGGTGAGACCTTGCAATAAGCAGATGACTACTTAGAAAGGAACAGTTTTGAATTTAGTGTGGGTTTTTTTTTAAAGCTCTGACTGCCAATCAAACAGACTGTATGAGAGATTTTGCCTTTCTCAAACACCCCCGTTGAAAGTTCATTTTGTGTTGATAAGCAAGCTGCATCTGCCAAGATCCCAGAGATGACATGTGCCTGTTGACTTGGCTATGTGCTAAAATGGCAAACCATTTTCAATCTGAAAATTCTATTCTTTATTCTTTCCTTGTTTAAGAACTAACAATTAGCGGACAAAATATTTTTTTTCAAAGTGAACCACTGCAGAAAGAAATCCTGTTCTGTCTTCTAACATATGTATGTGTGTGCATGTGTTTTGGGTTATTAAGGGGGGAAAATATAGACCCATTGAGACAGAGAGTCATACAGCATAGAAATAGACCCTGTGGTCAAACTCGTCCATGCCGATCAAGCTTCTCACTAAACTAGCCCCACTTTCCTTCATTTGGCCTCCATCTCTCTGATCCTTTCCTATTCGTGTACCTGTCCAACTGTCTTTTAAATATTGCAACTGTACTTGCATCCACCACCTCCTCTAGCAGTTCATTCCACAGAACGGTGGGCGGCACGGTGGCACAGTGGTTAGCACTGCCGCCTCACAGCGCCAGAGACCCGGGTTCAATTCCCGCCTCAGGCGACTGACTGTGTGGAGTTTGCACGTTCTCCCCGTGTCTGTGTGGGTTTCCTCCGGGTGCTCTGGTTTCCTCCCACAGTCCAAAAATGTGCAGGTCAGGTGAATTGGCTGTGCTAAGTTGCCCGTATTGTTGGGTAAGGTGTAAATGGGTGGGTTGCGCTTCGGCGGGTCGGTGTGGACTTGTTGGGCCGAAGGGCCTGTTTCCACACTGTAATGTAATCTATAAAAGAGGTGACAGGGAGAGAGAGTGAGTGAGCTCAGGGAGAGAAAAAGAAGCAGAGTTAGAGAGAGAGAGAGAACCAAAGGTGAGACAGAGCAAAGGACAGAGAAAGATCCTGAGGAGAGAAACAGAAGGACGGAGGTAGAAAGAAAGTAAAAGAGAGAGAGAAAAACACCCAGTGAGAGAAACAAAGAAGGATAGACATATATACTTTCACATTACAAACTGCATGTCAACTAACTTTGCATCTTCATTGAATTCATTTTATAATCAATAGTTTGGTGTTTCATTAAAAAATCTGATTGATGGATCTTTTCAATTCTAAATGTATAATGGAAAACCAAGTAAATTTATACTGCTACCCAAGAAGTAATGGGACTAGAGGGACATAGAGGACTTCTTTCATCTTATGCAAATGGATTTGGAGCTGAACTCAGCCAGCAAGAGAAGAGTATTCCAATATACTCCTGACATGTCCTTGTAGATACTGAGGAGTTGGAAGCTGAGATTCCTAACCGTTGAATTCCCTGGCCTCTGATGCACTGTTTTATACTATTTTCATAATGGCTGATTCAGGTATCAGTAAAGCTGATGTGATTGATGCCATTGAACAATCCAAAGATGTGCAGGTTAGGTGAATTGGCCATGCTAAATTGCCTATAGTGTTCAGTGATGTGCAGGTTAGTTGCATTGGTCAGGGGTAAATATAGGATAATAGGGTAGAGGAATGGGCCTGGGTGGGTTACTCTTCGGAGGGTCAGTGTGGACTTGTTGGAATGAAGGGCCTGTTGCCGCACTGTAAGGATCCTATGATTCCATGATCTACCTCCTCCTTGAGAATATTCAATGCTTTGGCCTCAATTGCTTTCTGTGGCACTGAGTTCCACAGGCTCAACACCTATTGGGTTAAGATATTTCTCCTTGTTTAATCCAAAATGGTAAACCACTAATCTCAGATTGTTGGCCCTGGTTTTGGACTCCCTGGTCATCAGGAACATTTGGCTAGTCCAGTAATAATTTTATAGGTTTCTATGAGACTCCCATCTCATTACTCTATGCTCTAATGAATATAGTCCCAACCGATCTAATCTTGTTTTTTATTGGATTTATTGTCACATGCACCCAGACACAGTAAAACGTTTTGCTTTGCATGCAATACAAGCAGATCATAGCATGCAAGATCACAGAGTGATAGAACAGAGAGATGAATACAAAGTTACCACTGTAAAGAAGGTGCACAAAAAGTAAGATCAACGTTAGAATTTAAATTTGAGAGATCCATTCAGAAGTCTAATAACAGCGGGGAAGAAACTGTTCTTGAACCTGTCATATATGTATTTAAGCTTTGTATCTTTGACCTGATGGAAGAGGTCAAAAGAGATTATAACTGGGGAGGGAGGGGTCTTTGATGATATTGGCTGCCTTTCTAAGGCAGCGAGAGCAGCGAGAGGTGTAGAAGAGTCAATGGATAGAAGAAGGTTGGATTGTGTGATGGACTGGATTGTGTTCACAACTCTCTGTAGTTTCTTGAGCTCTTGGATAGAGCAGTTGCCGTACCAAGCTGTGATGCTTCTGGATAGGATGCTCTCTATTATGCATCGATTAAAGTCGGTGAGGGTCTTTATGGACGTGTCAAATTTCCTGAGCCTCCTGAGGAAGAAGAGGTGTTGTTGTGCCTCAGTAGTGATAACCCAGGAATCAGTGTGCTAAATCTTCGTTGCACTCCATGCATAGCCAGAGCATCCTTCCTCAGACAGGGAGACTAAAACTGCACTCAAGGAACTGAGTCCAACTGTAGAACACCAACTCCAACTGAGTTAATTTACTCAGGACAGACTGTAACTGAATCCTGGAACCTTTTCATCTTGAGGCATGATGTCTGCTAGCCCCCAGCTGACCCCAGCTTTGCATTATACCTCACTTGTGGTAAGTCAGGCATAAAGGTAAACGGATCCCTGTGCTTTGCCTGTACCATTCTATGATTCATTGCAAAAAGTTGTATGAGGGCTGATCTTGAATAGTTTCAAGATCTCTGACAGTCCTTCCTGACAAGTTACCTGCACCAGGGTGATGACTCTCTCTCCGTTATGACTTGAGTTTGATATCTAAAACTTTGCTGTGTGCAGAGGGTTGGACTCAGACTTGCATCTTGCCCTCTGTGCTGCAGCAATGCACCATTAACAGGGTGGCACAGTGGCTAGCACTGCTGCCTCACAGCGCCAAGGTCCTGCATTCAATTCTAGCCACCAACAGCTATCTGTGTGGAGCTTGCATGTTCTCCCTGTGTCTGCGTGGGTTTCCTCTGAGTGCATCAGTTTCCTCCTGCATGCTCGATGGATTGGCTAAATTGCCCATGTTTGGTTAGGTGGATTAGCCATGGGCAATGAAGGACTAGGATGCTCTTTGGAGGGTCAGTGTGGACTTGATGGGCTGAATGACCTGCTTCCACATTGTAGGGGCTCTACGCTCATGAGTTATTCATCTCTTTTAGTACGTAGAGTCCCAGAATTTTCTTCCCTTCATTTTGTCTTGAAGGCTTCAATGCTCAGTGAAGAACTGTTCAGCAACTTGCTCTCCCATCCCAAGTGTTCGTGATCACGCCTCACTGCTGAACCTGAGTAGTGAAGATAAAACTCTGAAGATTGTGCAAGATGCAATTCAACTGTGTGAGGCATCAAGCTGGCGTGAATCCTGCCCCAAAAAGTTCTGGGACTTAAAGTAATGCCTGACGAAGTGGGAATTATATAACAGCATCTTGCCTTAAGAAAATAGTGAAATGCAGTCAATGGCAGTGTTTAACAAATTAGATGGATGGAGGAAAGGGGTGTAAAGAGACATCAGAATAGGACAAGATGGGAATATTTCTCATACAATAGATGAGCATGTTGGAGGTGGTTAGGCTGAATGGAATGTTACCATGTCATCGTTTTGATACAAATCTTGCTTGAGTTTGTCAAACGAAAACAAGGAAATCTCACTTTTGCTTTAAAAATCAAAATAAATAATACAAATTAGGTGTAATTAACAGCATCACACTTCTGGGGATTAATGGGAACATCATAGTTTATTTTAATCAGATCAGACTACTTTGAAGTAAAGAAAAATTACCACCAGAACAATGTCAAATATCACTGTGAAAAATATGAAAATCCAAGGGCTATGGTTGAACTCTGTAGTAAGATGGGGTAAATTCCGATTATATGGTGCATTGACACTCTTGTTTTGAAATAATTGTGGTGTCAGATGAGCTGATTGGGTCTGACTGTTATGTGGTGATTCAAGAGTAAATATCACTGGTTAAAAAATGCTCCTTACTGAAAGAGAATCATTTTATCAAGATAGGAAGCCTGCAAATTGAATACACAAGAGACTGGTCTCTTTTCGTAGATGAAATCTGACTGCATATCAAAAGGGGAGGACAAATTATTCATTTTTCTAACAGCACAAAAGAAGTGCAAGTGAGATCTGAAAGGACGCTATCTTCAGGACTGAACTGTCAAAGAACGTGGGAAAGCAGCCCTCCTGCATTCTTGTTTCGGGTCCGTTGATCAGAAGATTGAAAGGCCCACTCTACCTACAGGGGTTCTCTGTTCAAGACTCGTGGTGCAATTATAATCTATCCTCACCTCCTCCAGAATGAGAGCTCCAAAAACAAAGCTCACAACCTCTGTGCAGCTTAACATTCCTCATGCACCAAACCTTCTTTACATTTTTTTTGTTTGCTGGGATCCAGGACTGCATTATCCAATGTTGACAGACAAAAAAAGAAAACCCTTTAAATTACCTAATGCCTCAGGGTGAATTTCCGACAGGAATTCCGTTGGAATGGCCACTAATTGCGTTCAGAGAAACACAGAGGAATTTGTCAGGTCAATAAGTTGTGACAAAAATTATCCCAAGCTTTTTTAGAGTTTATCTTAAGGGCAAAAAGAAAAGAGGGAATGTTGTACTATGTTAAACTTCAAAGCCAGTGCTTCAATATGCTCCCACTGCAGTTTGAATCATGCCAGACTGAAATTCTCTTTGTGTTCTGCCTACACATGCCATGACTTTTATATTAAAAATATACATGAATCAGAAATAGCAGTTTTCTAGCAGTGATAATCTCTGCTCCCATCTCCTTCCTGCCTCCTGATCAAAACACCGACTAAGTATTCACCTTAAAATAGCTTCTCCTTTTAACGGCAGTCAGCAAGTTGTCTTGCAAGGACTGCAATTCACGTGTCAAATAAGGTTGGCTGTCAGAAGCAAGGCACGGTTCAAAACTTGCCCCCACTCCCAGTGCTTTGTGCAAAATTAACCACACATATCTCCTGCATGAAATTGTTTACATGTAAGGACAATAGCAAAGTCGTGGGATACAGATTTGACCTATCTTGGTGAACTCCTGGATGCACGGATGTATTACTGTAGGGATTAAACAGGGGTGAAGTAAGGCACCTTCATACACAGATGGGAAGTCAGATGTAAAGTCAACCCTGGTGTGTGTCCTAGAATGGAACAATATTAGCAAAAAACCAAGTATCTGTGATTCCATGAATGATGAGGAAGCGACCTGAAATCTCCTAATTGGATATATTTCAACATAAGTGCATCTGCCAAAATACCCCACTGCTGACCTCATCAAAATTGTTGAGGGGAGGGGAGTTGAGGGGAAATTCTCAGATTCAGCCAGTCTACATATCACCTTTATGTGTGTCATGGTGGCTCAGTGATTAACACTGCTGCCTCACAAGGCCAGGGGCTCAGGTTTGATTCCAGCCTTTGTCTCCTGTGTCTGTGTGAGATTCCTCCAGCTGCTCCAGCTTCCTTCCCACAGTCCAAAGATGTGCAGGTCAGGGGGATTGGCTATGGGAAAGCAGGATGACAGGGATAGAGTCTGGATGGGATGCTCTCCAGAAGGGCAGTGTGGACTTGATGGGCTGAATAGCCTGTTTCCACACTGTAGACATTCTATTGCTCCTGAAGTCTACTTAAAAGTCAATTACATTTTTTTTTGAATTAGATCATAGGCAAGAGGTCAGTCCCTCATGTGAACATCCAGCTAGATTTCATTTCCATATCCTGCCCAGTTGGTTTCCTTTACATAAGTCATTATACCTCCATCATACAATTGCCAGGCCTTTTGTGGGTTGAGGGCATGGATTGTAGCAGCAGTATTTCCCTGGTCTTAGGTCACGACAGATCCTACAATGATTGCTATTCTTAATACAACTACAGGCTTAGTCAAG
The DNA here is from genome assembly GCF_047496795.1 of Chiloscyllium punctatum. Taxonomy (NCBI): domain Eukaryota; kingdom Metazoa; phylum Chordata; class Chondrichthyes; order Orectolobiformes; family Hemiscylliidae; genus Chiloscyllium; species Chiloscyllium punctatum. Next base: position 146,574,288 of record NC_092741.1, on the reverse strand, counting down.
GTAAAAACAATGACTGCAGATGCTGAAAATCAAATACTGGATTAGTGGTGCTGGAAGAGCACAGCAGTTCAGGCAGCATCCAACGAGCCCTTAGGCTTTTGCCCGAAACGTTGATTTCGCTGCTCGTTGGATGCTGCCTGAACTGCTGTGCTCTTCCAGCACCACTAATCCAGTACAGGCTTAATCAGGTGAGTCAATAGGAAAGGTCAATAAAAGATTCTCACCTCTTATAGGAGCCAATTTCATTTCTGGTCCTTCTGCTGGCCTCCTGTTAAGGTTATGGTGTGAGTATACCAGATTTTTGGGGCCTGGTGAGAATCCTGTTGTCTAATAAATCATTTTTTTAAAATCTGAAATCTGTTTCCTACTTAAAGTTGCTTCTCTGCGCTGACCATAGCTATGATTACCACGTTAAAAATCACACAACACCAGGTTATAGTCCAACAGGTTTATTTGGAAGCTCTAGCTTTCAGAGCACTGGTCCTTCATTCTGGACTCCACAGCCACCTGATGAAGGAGCAGCACTCCAAAAGTTAGTGCTTCCAAATAAACCTGTTGGACTATAACCTGGTGTTGTGTGATTTTTACTTTTGTACACCCCAGTCCAACACCAGCATCTCCAAATCATGACTACCACAAAAGCAAACAGGAGAAACATTTTAACAAATAAAATATCAGAATGTAATAAAATTGCAAACAAATAACAATAAAAAGCAAATTGGTACAAATAAATGCCCACAATTATTTTTGAACTCTCTCAGAATTATTAAATAATATTCAATGACATTTGTGTCACACATGTGCCAGGCAATGGTCATGTCTAACAAGAGACATTTTAATCATCTCCCTGGATTGCTATCATTAAATTCCCATGTTGTGAGTGTTACTATTGATCAGATACTTAACTGCGTCATCTGTTGATGACTGCTGATATAACAACAGGTCAAAGACTAGTAATGCTACAGCGTATAACTCACCTCCTGCCTCAACAAACTCGCTCTACCACATACAAGGCACAAGTCAAGGGTGCCCAAAGGGACAAATTACTGCAGATGCTGGAATCTGTGGTGAAAGCAAAATAAAGCTGGAAATCACAGTAACTCAGCCAGCATCCATGGGGAGAGAGCAAACTAATGTTTCAAGTCTAGATGACTCTTCATTAGTGCTGGGCAAGCCCAAAATTCATTAAGCGGCAGGAGGGGGCATAAGGGTATGAAGCTGAGTCCTACGTTGAGGATAATACGTTCAGCCTCAGAGAGAAGGTCAAGAGGTATGGTGAAAAATAGCTCTGATGATAGGTCACCTAGACTTGAAACATTAGCTTGCTTTCAGTCCATGGATGCTGCCCGACCTGCTGTGAACTACAACATACCTTCCACCTATGAGGACAAATGTAGCTCCTGCAGCATTCAAGAAACTCAGCATCATCCAGGACAAAAAAGCCTGCTTAGTTGGCACCCTATCCACCATCTTAAACTCCAATGTTAATGCAGTCTGCCAATTCTATGCACCATATACAAGATGAACCACAGCAATCCATGTCTCTTTATGCAGCACTTTCCAAACCCACAACAGCAACCACCTGGAAGGATCCGGGAAACAAACATATGGGAACACCACTACCTACAAGTTTGATTAATTTAGGATATCTGGTCAGCATAGCTGAGTTGGACCAAAGGGTCTATTTCCATGCTATACATCTCTATGACTCTATGACTCTAAGTCATGCAACATCCTGACTTTGATCAAACTCTTGGAACTCTTTTTGCGCTAGCATTTGTGAATCTACATCAGATAACACTGCAGCTGCTCAGGAAGGCAGTTAAATATCATCATCTCAAGGACAATCAGAGATGAGCAATGTTGGTTGAGCTAGTAATACTCACAGCACATGAAAGAATAAAAGAAAACTTACAGGACACAAAGTGTTGAGCAATGCCTATGTCTCCGAACTGACCACCAGGAAAAACCGTGGTGTTCCCTAGTACTCTATAAATATGTGGGTCAACAATGCAATTTTGTTTATAATAGAATTGGTAACAAAGTAATAAGGAGCCCAGACACATCAGCATGTCAGAGTTCACTGTTTCAATGAAAGACATAAATCTAGTAAATGTGGCATTTGTAATATGCCATTCACTTGGCTAGAGGGCAGATAGATAGGATGCTCCCAGCTCTCTGCCAGGTGTCAGAATAAAGATTGGAAGACGAACGGCTGTTTTGTCTATTGAATCTGCACTTTCCACAGACCATTTATCATCTCCTCTGTCCCACGTAATCTCCCAAAGAAAGGTTTCCACATAACTCCCAAATTTGATTGAACTATAATTGTAAATATTATTCCACATTTATTAACTCTTGCCTTGTTGCATCCTGCAAACGGCATTAATCTCCAAATAGCTCACATCTTGGCTTAGAATGTACATGACAGAGAAGTAAAATAATTTATTCAAGTATGCCCTTCTTATTCCTGCAGGAAATAAGGTAAACATAGCCAACTGGCATCATAGTTACTGTGTGGAAGAGCATGGGTGTAAAATCTTCCACTCCACTCAGCGGATACTTCCTGTTTATATTGAAACAAAAGAATTGATGCTACTCGAAGTAACAAGATTGTTTTTTTGAAGTGGGATCCTTCACACATTGCTTCTAACTGAATAGGAGATGCTTCTGCATTTACACAGCTCAAATTTGAGTAACTTCAACAGATGACATTTATATGTTTATGCATCGGTTTCTCTTTAAATTAGTTATGGAGAAAGTCTGAAGTGAGCAATGTTTTAAATATGAATGTGTGTAGTGGAATGAACTGTCACATTGCAAAACAATATTCAAACAGTTCAATTAGATATTTTAATGTAAATATCCAAAAGAACTTAAATAAAACAGTTTTAATATGGCCAATGTTGAGGGTCAACATAGCTTAGTGGTGTGCAATGTCAAGTCTCCCCTGTCCGCCCCAACATATATTGTTACTGCTCAATGAACCAAATTCTCCCAAACAGTAATACCTCATTTTCATCTCAACTAGGATTCCCCATTCTTTGCTGAGAAGCTGCACTAATCCCTCATTCACAGAGCCCCCTCCCTCTGGTTCCACTCTGGGTTCTCCTTTTCTCCCCCTCATTGTATTCTTTATCAGGCCTTCTGCTTCCAATAGTGCTCCTTGAAAGCTCTTTCATAGACAAGAAAGGACCTGCTCCTTAATGGCCGACCTGGCCCTTTCTTTTTAGCTTCCGACTGAGCTTTGCTATTTAATCTTCTGAGGCTTTCAAGATGTCACTCTCGTCTGATGACTGTGGACAAAAGCGAAATCAAGCGATCCTGAATGCTGCGAACTTTCAAATACATCAGAACACTTTGAAGAAAGGTCCTTGAAGTCAGTAAGCACAACAGATCATACACAGCCATGGTGGCCTTATTCAGAACTTTTCCAGACTGGTTTCTGCTTCACACTCCCCGCTATCCTCAGTTACCTTCCCTACTCCCTGAAACATGTCAGGCGACATTTCATTTTTATTGGCCTGCTGAGTATTTTGTTTTACAGCCTGGAGCACATGTACTACATAACTGAATAATAACAGTACGCTACAACTTTAATATTAATCTGAAACCCACACAGGTTTTTCAACTTCTTTAAGGGTCGCAGTAGCATTCAACATACAAAAGTAGTTGGTTTCTCAACTTTTCAGTCAGACATCCTGCCTGAACAGAAATCCTGTGTAGTTCAATTTCTATCCTTAATTGTAATTTGTTTCCATGGTATTTAACATGAGGGTGGGAGGTATCTTAGCCTTGTTAACAGACAGACATGACTTGGGCTAGTCTACATTATAAGCCCACAGAATTTCCCATGTGTAAAGGTAGACAAGGAGAATTTTCAATGTTTTGGAAATGATTAGGAAAATTGCTAAATAAAAATACATCGATATTTTACACTATTGGATATCATGATAGCTCAATTGTCTGGGTGGGTACATAGATATGAAGGGTTTAGAGGGATACGGGCCAAATGTTGGCAATTGGGAATAGATTTATTTTGGATATCTGGTTGGCATCGACAAAGTTGGAGCGCAGAGTCTGTTTCCGTGCTGTGCAGCTCTATAACCTTATCAATTCTAGTCTGAAGCATGAACACTTTCAGAGGAGCCATGTTTGATTGGCTTTTTCCCATTTTGATACAAACATAGAATTCAATAGTGTGAAATGAGTTGGATTGCATCAATGCATCAATCACTGCGGCATTCTCATTATTAAATAATCTACTGCTTTTCACACTGAAGGTTTACTGCTTTTCATTGCGGTAGTGAACACTTCCTTTGAAATTATTATCTCACTCACTGTGTCAGTGACTCACCTGAGCATGGGTATCCGCATCAAGATGTTGAGGAATCCAATTAGCACATTTCATTATTGAATCACAGCACAGCTATAATTTTCTCAATTGAGGGTTAATTATTCTATTAACTTTGCGCTACATGGCAATCTGTTAGTCCATCAAGTGGGGGCAGAGGTGAAGACTGGGAAATGTAATGTGCAGTTTCAGTCTGTTAATATATAACCCCGAGATCGGAAAGATTGGCTTTAACCCCTTTGCCCTTGAAAGTTAACTGAATAGCCGGTCATATCATTTGAAACATTTTCTCAGGTGAAGAACAAAAACCTCATTTGAACAGTAACTAAAAGTTCTGACGAATGCCTTTTAACCTATTGCTAAGGTTTTACTTAATTACACATTTAAGACAAAGAACCTTTAGAAAATGACATAATTACCACAGCGGAACCAATGAATGAAAAAAAAGCATTTGATGCCAAAACTGTGCTTCATTGTTTCTGACTAACTGACATCTACCTGCTTTGAAAAGGCAGGAAGTTGGCAGGCTGCCAAATTTGTTGGCTTCACATTTACTGTGGTGTGGTATAGTCTTAAGTAGCTCCAATCCATCATAGTTATACATCTACTTTGCATAAAAAAGATGAACTCCTCTCAGACTAATGTAATCTTAATGAGTAGAAATTATCTTCAAATCTCATGTTGTTTATTATTGTAGCTCACACACCACGGAAAGACTTGAATGATGACACTCATTGGTGTAGTCAGGAAATAATCATAAAAAGGGTGGCATGGTGGCTCAACTGTTACCACTGCTGCCTCACAGTGCCAGGGACCTGGGCTGAATTACAGTCTTAGCTGACTGGGTGGAGTTTGCACATTCTCCCCGTATCTGTTCGGGTTTCCTCTGGGTGCTCCAGTTTCCTCCCACAGTCCAAAGACTGGAGTGTTTAAGGATGGGCACGCTAGGTGAGTTGGTACAGTTGTGCCAAGTCCTGGGCCTCCTCCAATGCCAAATCAAAACCAACTGGAGGAAGAACCATATGTTCAGCCTTGGGACCCTTCAAGCGCATGGAATCTACATCGACTTCACTAAGTTCCAAATCTCCCCTTCCCCAACCTTATATGTTGGGTAGCATGGTGGCTCAGTGATTAGCACTGCTACCTCACAGCACCAGGGACCTGGGTTCGGCTCCAGCAGTGGGTGACTGTCTGTGTGGAGTTTGCACATTCTCCCCGTGTCTGCATGGGTTTCCTTCAGGTGCTCTGGTTTCCTTCCACAGTCCAAAGATGTACAAGTTAGGTGGATTGGCCGTGCGAAATTGTCCATCGTGTTCAGGGATGTGCAGGTTAAGTTCATTAGTTGGGGGTAAATGTAGGGGAATGAGTCTGGGTGGGTATTCTGATCAGTATGGACTTGTTGGGCTGAAGGGTCTGTTTCCACATTGGAGGGATTCTATGACCCCAGATGCACCCTGCAACTCAGCATTGTGTGATTGACCTATCTGCTCCACCTTCCTCACTGACCTATCACAGTTAACCCCCACCTTAACACTGTCTGAGATTTGATTTATTATTGGGTTATTTGAAAACACAAGCTTTTGGAGCCTCACTCCTTCTTCAGATGCTGGCATGAGAGAGGACATCTGACATAGAATTTTCTCTCACAAGCACCTGAAGGAGGAGTAAGGTTCCAAAAGCTTGTGTTTTCAAATAATCCTATTGGATTATTACCTGGTGTCGTGTGGTTTTTGATCTTGTCCAACCCAGTCCAGCACTGGCACCTCCAAATCATGATCTATTATTGTCCCATGAAAAGTTTTGTTTTGCAAGCAACACAGGCAGATCATGACATACAAGGACATACAGATCATTGGGTGTTTAGGCAGAGCAAGGCATACAAGTTATGGCAGCACTGGAGATGCACAAAGCAAGATCAACATTAGATTCAAAATTAGAGAGGCCCATTCAGCAGTCTAATAACAGCAGGGAAGAAAACTCTAAAGAACATTCTAATGGATCGACGCATTTGAAAAATGACTGTATGCTTATCGATGACATTAGAATGACAGGGGATTGTGATTGTATTTCAGCCTCCCCACCGACCTTCCCTCCAGCCCCACCCCCACCCTCCCATTTATCTCTCTTTCCCTTCCCTCCACCTCCAATTTCTGATGAAGGGCTTATGCCCGAAACATTGACTCCCCTGCTCCTCAGATGCTGCCTGACCTGCTGTGGTTGTCCAGTGCCACACTTTCTTGACTCTGACTCACCAGCATCTGCAGTCCTTACTTTCTCCATGGTTAAAAAAGTGTGGGGTTACGGGAACAGGATGGGGGTCTGGGTGGGATGCTCTTCACAGGGCCGGTGTTGACTTGATGGGCCAAATGGTCTCTTTCCACACTGGAGGGATTCTATGACTCCATGAAGGATAAAAGGTTAAGAGGGGCATGGATAGAAGGCAACTGTTCTCCCTATTTCAAGTGTCAGTAACAAGGAGACATAACTTTTTGAGTGAAAGTAGGAGATTTAGAGGGGATTTGAGGAAAAATGTTTTCACCCAGAGGGCAGTAGGAATCTGGAGTGTACTGCCTGATAAGCTATTTAAAGCAGGAAACCAAACAAATTTTAAAATGTACTTGAATGAGCACTTAAAATGTCATAACATTCAAGTCTATGGGCCATATGCTGTAAAGTGGGCTGAGTACAGACTAGTACAGGAGAGGCAATGGCCTTGCGGGATTGTCTCTGTTAATCCAGAGACCCAGGTAATGTTCTGGGGACCCAGGTTCAAATCCTGCCACAGTAGATGGTGGAATTTGAATTCAGTAAGTATCTGGAATTAAGAATCTAATGATGACTATGCATCTGTTGTTAATTAGAGTCATAGAGTCATAGAGATGTACAGCATGGAAACAGACCCTTCAGTCCAACCAGTCCAGGCCGACCAGATATCCCAACCCAATCTAGTCCCACCTGCCAGCACCCGGCCCATATCCCTCCAAACCCTTCCTATTCATATACCCATCCAAACTTCTCTTAACTGTTGCAATTTTACCAGCTTCCCCACTTCCTCTGGCAGCTCATTCCATACACATACCACCCTCTGCTTGAAAAAGTTGCCCTTTAGGTCTCTTTTATATTTTTCCCCTCTCACCCTAAACCTATGCCCTCTAGTTCTGGACTTCCAGACCCCAGGGAAAAGACTTTGCCTATTTACCCTATCCGTGCCCCTCATAATTTTGTAAACCTCTATAAGGTCACCCCTCAGCCTCTGACGCTCCAGGGAAAACAGCCCCAGCCTGTTCAGCCTCTCCCTGTAGCTCAGATCCTCCAACCCTGGCAACATCCTTGTAAATCTTTTCTGAACCCTTTCAAGTTTCAGATTATTGGAAATATCCATCTGGTTCACTAATGATGTTTAGGGAAGGAAACTGCCAACTTTATCTGGTCTGGCCTACATGTGATTTCAGACTCAAAGCAATGTGGTTGACTTTTAACTGCCCTCTGGACATTTAGGAATGGGTAATAAATGCTGGTCTAACTAGCAACACCCTTGTCCTGTGAATGAATAAAAGAAAAAAAATTTAGAGTTTTTTTTCAGTTCTGACTCAACGAGCTGGAAGTATTATATAGTTCTACAATTCTAAGAAGAAAACTAATTTACAATGTCTTTTCCTTATTTATGAAAATCCTAGCTGATGGGCCATGGCATACTTTGAAAACTTATATAAGGGGAATAATAGACTTAGAGAGTCAAGAAAAAAAATAGGTTTGAGTAAGAGGTGGTATTTAATACGAAATAAGGCAATTGTATTTTGTGGTTCATCCAATGTTTTATTGGCTGCAGAGTCACAAGTATGACTTCCATTCATTCCCCATACCCTACAATGTCACTCATATCTACTGTTGGAACCACAAAGAATAATGCAATTATAGAGTCATGGAGTCATACCGTAAGGAAACAGACCCTTCAGTCCAACCAGTCCATGCCGACAATAATCTCAAATGAAACTACTCCCACTTGTCTGCGCTTGGCATATAACTCTCCAATTCTTTCTTATTCATGTACTTATCTTTTAACCATTGTAATTGTACCCTCATCTCCCATTTCCTCTGGACATTCATTCCACATGCTAACCACTCTGTGCTCCTTATGTCCTTTTTAAATTTTTCTTCACTCACCTTAAAAATATGTCCCTTAGTCTTGAAATCCCCCACCCTAGGGAAAAGATACCTGTCATTCACCTTATCTAAACTCCTCATGATTTTATAAACCTTTATACAGTCACCCCTTAACCTCCTACACTCCAGTGAAAAGAGTCCAAACTTATCCAGCATATCCTTACAACTCAAACCCACTACTTCCAGCAACATCTTGATAAATCTTTCCTGAACTCTCTCCATCTTAATAATAGCCTTCCTATAAGGAACTGGACACAGTACTCCAGAGGAGATGACAATGATCTGAATTTCACTTTTCTCTAAATCAAACTCTCCATGATGGAGAAATGTATCAATCTTGATATGAATTAAAAATGCCTTTCAGACATTGGATTTTAGCGGTCAAATAGTAACACTTGAGTTCGGAAATTGTTTTAGTCCAAACATGAGCCCTGAGGGCATAAACAATGATCTTTCTGGAGTGAGGAACTGCTGCAGTCAAGTGTACTTTGAAATGCAATCACAATTCTCTGTCATTCTAATGTCATCGATAAGCATACAGTAATCTTTGAAATGCATCGACCTATTAGAATGTTCTCTAGAGTTTTCTTCCCTGCTGTTATTAGACAATGGCCTCTCTAATTTTGAATCTAATGTTGATCTTGCTTTGTGCATCTCCTGTGCTGCCATAACCTTGTATGCCTTGCTCTGCCTAAACACCCTATGATCTGTATGTCCTTGTATGTTATGATCTGCTTGCTCTGCTTAAAAAAAACTTTTCACTGTACTCAGGTACATGGGACAGTGCATGATGTGGAGGTGCCAGTGCTGGACTGGGTTGGACAAGATCAAAAATCACACAACGCCAGGGTTATAGTCCAACAGGTTTATTTGAAAACACAAGCTTTTGGAGCCTTGCTCTTTTTTCAGGTGCTTCTGAGAGAAAATTCTGTGTCAGACGTCTTCTCTCGTGCCAGCCTCGAAGAAGGAGAAAGGGTCCAAAAGCTTGTAAGTAACCCAATAATAAATCAAAATAAATCAAAGCTCTGACAGTGTAAATCTAGTGTACAAAAATGAGAGGAAGGAATAGATTTGCCAAGTCTGAAATTAATTGGACCCTCACAGAGTGCTGATACATAACAGGGTTGTATTCAAAAATAATGAAATTTTGAAAATGCATTTTGATAACAAGCCTATCCTGTCAGAAGCAGCAATCAGTAAAGAACAAGTCGAATTCGCACAATATTCCGTTCACAGACACTAACAATTGAGCCCAATGATCTATGATTTCCTATGCATATCCTTGGATAGTAAAGGATGCTGCTAGTATCAATGCATCATAAAACTGATGCGAAAATTTTAACCTGAAATTCCACGCATTTTCCCAAAGACAGTATCCAGTTTATTTCAGCTGCATTATATGGTGAAATAAAAGCTTATTGCTGCAGGTTATAAACTCTGGACTTTATAGGTCTTGCATTTTTGTGAACGTTAGGAATTTGTAAATCAGTTCAGATTAGTTTTACATTCCCTGTCCTCCACCCCTAATACCGAACAGCTTCAGGCTATTTTAAATTACTTTTGAGGAAGTATCATTGATTTGAAAGTCAACCTGCTTTTGATAATTAGAAAAAAAAACTATTTTCTATCCAAAGTCTGATGAGCAGACTATCTCATAGAAATTGAACCTCAATCACCCAATTCTGGGGACCACCATCTTATGCCCATGGACACCTGAATGACGTTCAGCCTGATATTGGGCTGTCCCTGTAATCTGCTGTAATCTGCTTAATACAAGACTGACTGTGTGGAGTTTGCACGTTCTCCCCGTGTCTGCGTGGATTTCCTCCGGGTGCTCCAGTTTCCTCCCACAATCCAAAGATGTGCAGGTCAGGTGAATTGGCCATGCTAAATTGCCCGTAGTGTTAGGTAAGGGGTAAATGTAGGGGTATGGGTGGGTTACGCTTCGGCAGGGCGGTGTGGACTTGTAGAGCCGAAGGGCCTGTTTCCACACTGTAGGTAATCTAATCTAATCTAATCTAATCTAATCTAATTGACTGGTCTTTTCCCTATGTAAATGGAACACCCACCAACAGTGCATCCTCTTCTGAATTTGATTCCAATGATTAATGCTGGCTCAGGATTCTTCAACAGTCCTGATGACTCAACAGAGATAGCCACCAAAATGTATCTGTTTACTTCAATATTTTTATGGAACCACGTGAAGTAGCAAGGCTGAATTCATCTCCATGATACTCCTAAATCCCAATCACTGATTGTCACTTCCACTAATACAGGACACAACTTAGCATCACTACAGCTGAACAAATAATGTTTATGAGGCCTGAGGTTCAATTTTGGGCTGCTTGCTAGTTTTCCAATTCAAGGTCACACTTATAAGCCCCACATAGCGTTGGTTATAAATCTAAGACCCAGCCATATGGTGCTGCACATGAGGCTGCTTCATATGAGAAGGATGCATGGTGTTAGGGGTAGAGTATTAGCATGGATAGAGGATTGGTTGACTGACAGGAAGCAAAGAGTGGGGATAAATGAGTGCTATTCTGGCTGGCAATCAGTGACTAGTGGCGTGCCTCAGGGATCGGTGTTGGTACTGCAATTATTTACAATTTATATAGATGATTTGGAGTTGAGGACAACATGTACGGTATCAAAATTTGCTGATGACACTAAGATGAGTGGAAGAGCAAAGTATGCAGAGGACTGTGAAACTTTGCAGAGGAACATAGATACATTGAGTGAGTGGGCAAAGGTCTGGCAGATGGAATACAATGTTAGGAAATGTGAAGTCATACATTTTGGTAGGAATAATAACAAAATAGATCATTACTTGAATGGTAAAAAGTAACATGCTGCTGAGCAGAGACACCTGTGTGTCCTTGTACATGAATCATAGAAGGTTGGTCTGCAGGTGCAACAGGTAATTAGGAAGGCAAATGGAATTTTGCCCTGTATTGCTAAAAGGATTGAGTTTAAAAGCAGTGAGATAATGTTACAGCTGTACAAGGTGCTGGTGAGGCCACACCTGGAGTACGGTGTGCAGATTTGTTCTCCTTCCTTGAGAAAAGATGTACTGGCACTAGAGCGGGTGCAGAGGAGGTTCACTGGTTTGATTCTGGAGTTGAGTGAATTGATTTATGAGTTGGGACTGAATAGATTGGGATTATATTGATTGGAATTCAGAAGAATGAGGGGGGAATCTTATAGAAAATATAAAATTATGAAGTGAATCGATAAAATAGAAATAGATAAGATGTTTCCACTGGTAGGTAAGACTAGGACAAAAGGGGATGGCCTCAAGATTAGAAGGAGCAGGTTTAGAACTGAACTGAGAAGGAACTTCTTCACCCAAAGGTTTTTCCCTGGGAATTCCTTGCCCAGGGAAGCAGTTGACACTACTTCAGTAATCGCTTTTAAAGCTCAGGTAGATACATTTTTGATAAATAAAGGAATTAAGGGATATAGTGAAAACGTGGGTAAGTGGAGCTGAGCTCATGAAAAGATTAGCCATGATCTTACTGAGGGGCAGAGCAGGCTTGGTGGGTCAGAGGGCTTACTCCTGCTCCTAGTTCTTATGTTCTCATATACAATTTCCACCCATGTATTTATTCCTACATATTGCATTGTGTCAAGAGCAAAATTCCAAATTACAAAATGCAGATTTTGAATTCTGCTTATAATTCAAAATTCCTGATTACCGAATGTGAGGAATCTGATATCCAGATTCTACAAACAGAGACAAAATGTGGATATTCATTGATGCTAGATATTTGTGTTACACTGCAAAGTTAACTCAACCAAAGATGTTAACAAACGACAAATCGAAACATTGGGGCTTATTCATTCATTTCTGTTCATGATGTGGCTCTCTTTGAGTAATGGAAGGATGGTATGGATAGTGACAACACTCTTCAATCCATTCATATTTTCATTAATCAGCAAACGTAGATCCTTCGCACCTTTCATAATTTCACAAAAGACAATGTACTTCATTAAAATTGCTTTTTTGCTGTCTTTAATTCAATCTGTCCATTTATTTTTAAATAACAAACACATGAATTTTATCTGGACAGCTTGAGTACACACCAAAGGATAATAAAGCCTCTAGTTTGATTTCTTTTACAGAAAGAATAATTTAATAGATGTCCTAGTAGAAATAAAATGTGATGTTAAACAAAATCATTCAATTTTCTTTCTAATTTTTATCTTTTTCACTTAGTTTACTTTTTTCTTATGGCAATTGAGATATTCATCTGACTCAGGCAGGAACATTGTATCTTAATCCAACTTAGACCCAATTGACATACAGGTAACTTATTTGAATCTGGAATCCTATTTAATAACATCCTCGTCCATTTTTTGACTGGCTTCCACTCGTCCATTTCAGAGTCATTGGCTTGGCAGCTCAATACCTCGCACAACCAAATGGAGAGTGCATCTGAAAATTGCAATCAGGGTCATCCAGCCAAAAGGGAAGGAAGGGATAGAAGGTAAAGGAACTATATCCATTAGACCAAATATTGATTATGAATGGTATACTGGTATTGCTATAATAGTGTTCAATTTTTACTTTCTAAAGGAGACCACTACCTCCCACTAATACTTTTCAGCTTGAAGGCATGCAGTAAATTTCCAGACAGACATATGCTTGTGTGGAGGAATAATATTAAAGTGCCTGTTGCCATTGTCGGAAGCTTTCTATCTTCTGAAATCAGTGTACTGACAATATGTACAGCAGTGCTCAACCATTTCTGGTACAAAATAACTGTCAAGTCTTATCCTCTCTATTAACTTTCCAACCATCCATGATGTTCCTTTCTGGATTTCTGAGGATTCATGAAATGGGCAGAACTGAGTCATCACCTATAACAAACAGGAGTTGTCAATTCAACAGTGGTGATCCAATTTCTTACAATCTACAGCAGAGGATGGGAAATGGCCTTATAATGTAGTTTGTCCCTTCAACTAGGTTAAACCAAGGCTTACCTATTGCCTGGATGTCTGATTCTGATGATTTGATTTAAGCAGGAATAGCCAGCTATCATCTATCCATTGAACTCTTGAGTTGCTATGACAGTTAGAGTTAGGATGGTTCTGCCTGACAATTCAAAGGAGTTTTAAGTACAGCTTGGTAAATGTCAGAATATAGAACTTAAAATCCAAATGTGGATGATAATGGAATACATTGCTTTCATCATTATCCACAATACATATGATTGAATTACTCCTATTTAGAAAGAAGATCTATTTTTATCAAATGTCATAGTTTGAAAGTTAAAAATCACACAACGCCAGGTTACAGTCCAACTGGTTTATTTGGAAGCACTAGCTTTTGGAGCGCTGCTGCTTCATCCGGTGACAACCATTTTGTACACCCCAGTTCAACACCGGCACCTTCAAATCATATTTGGAAAGTAGTTCTTTTATTCATTGTCAATCAATTCCTTTTTAATTCCTTGATTGTCTAAAATTGTTGTTAAAAAAGGTTCTCGTTAATTAGGTGGCTGCAGACTATAATGGATTTTCTAATTGATGTCACATTTTATAATTTATGTTTATACATAACAAACATAAATTACATTGTTGACATCGGTGCAGATCATTTCAATATAAATAGATTCAATGTTTACCATTAACTTTTAAATTGGACAGGAAGTAAAACCTATTAATTACAGCGAGCCAGGCATTACTGAAGTTCTATTAACAACAGCTATGTGATACTGCTACCATCAATAGCACCAGAAATCAAACCACCTCATAAGCTTGCATTATTGGGAGGTGCAATCCGATTCCCAGTCATGGATTCCTTCACTTCTGTCCTCACTCGTTAGTTGAATGGAAAGTAGGGAAAGGGAATTGCATTGAAGATATAGATCTCCATTTGAGCACTATGTTGTCACTTTATAGGATGAAGCTGTGATCGGGTTTGGTACTGTGTATTCCGTGCTGCAAAACATGTTGTACAATTTTATGCCATCTTCATGGCCTGATGGTGACACTGATGCAGTGTCATGATTCTAGGACAGTGTCTGATATCCGATCATTTGAGTTAAAGACTCCATATCTAGGTTTGATTTGAATAAAGAAAATGCAGTTTTTCTTTCCTATGCGAAGCATTGTAAGGATATGCACAGTTGCCATGGTGACAACTCATGAATGAGAATGGATTATTATTAAACAGCAAGTAAAATTAAATGATGATTCCAAGTTTTTTTTATCATTTGGAGATTTACTGAAAATATTAAAGTACATTTTTAAAAAGCCTGATTGCAGTCTATGACTTGAATTCTGTAATGGAGTGTACAATTCTTTAAAGAGTTAATGAGCTTCTGTAAAACTAAGCCATGCTGAGAGGTTAAGTTCTGTTGTTTTGAAAGCAGTCAATTTCACAGGTTATATCAAAGTTATCTTCTTGACAAGCATGATGCAACGATGACAGCTAGCAGGTAATTCCAAGATAGTTCCAAGACCTTGAACAGCTAGTCTCAATTGATAAGCAAACAGCAGCAATAATAATAACCTACAGGATACCCTGATGTAATAAAGTGTTCCAAGACATTTCATATGAGCCTTATAAAATATGGAGTCACTTGAGGAGCTATTGAGTCAAATCACTGAAAGCTTGCAAAGAGAGATTTTATATATCACATTAAAGAAAGCAAGTGAAGTAGAGGGATGGGCCTTTTTTAATCAAGGCTTCCTAGGAATCACACAACTGTTTAATCTGCTGGAGTTTCCTACTGAGGCTGTTTTGAACAGTGACTGGATGGAGAATGCTTTGCTCTCTGATCTTCAGTTGGAGAACAAAAGTCCTGTGAGGAAGGGCTTCCCAGCTGATCTCTCCCATTCCAGAGAACTCTTTTTATTGAGTTCAGTGTGAAGCCTATTTGGTCATGTGAAAAAGTGATTGGAGAAACCAGTCAATATTGTATTTCCTGGGCAAGTTGTGTTTGGTCACTGATTTGACCATAGATGCCAGAACATCAGATTTCAGTTTATTCCCTGTTTTATACTCTTGTCTTCAAAAATAACCCATTGACAAAATTGTGTTTCTTCAGGTAGTCAATCTCTGCAGAGAGATATATTATATTTTCTTGATGTGTGTGTGTATTTTGGAGATATTTAGAGGGATAAGCACTGATATTCCTATATTGCTAATTTTTATGTCCTCATTCACTGGCTTTTATTTTGATAATAAACCAGTTATTGTGTTTATTAGGAATCCTAATTGATTTTTTAAATAGATAAAGTATTCAATTTTTCATCTTGGCAACTGAATGTTGTGACCCCGAAGTTGTGGAACAAGAGCAATAGCACAGTCTTCTAGACTTGGTCATAACAATATCTCGGAGGACATTGTGCTGGAGGAGATTACAAAGATGTAAGGAGTGGGTGACGTCATAAAAAGATTCAGAATAAGACTGAGAATTTTAAAATCAAGGTATTGCTTGATGGAAGCCAATGTATATCAATGGACTGGCTGAAAGATGAATGGGATGTGATCGAGTTAAAACATTGCCTGCAGAAGTTTGAATGATTTCAATTTTGTGGACGGTAAGGTTTAACAGACCTGCCAAAAGTTAATTGGAATAATCAAGTCTAGAGGTAATAAAGACATTAAGGAGGAGTGAAGTCAAGCAATATTATGCAGACAGAAATATAATGCTGTGAATATATTGTCAAAAGCTCTTTTTGAGGTTGGTTATAATGCCATGGATGTAAAAAGACTGGGTTAGTTCAAACAGCTGCTTGTAAGAAGGCTCTAATAATAGCCAAGGAACAGAGTGGGAACTGAAATGAATGCCCTCAATTTTGCCAACAGTTAATTGGAGGAATTATCTGTCCATTAAATCCTGCAGGACGGGTAACCTGTTGGAGAGCAGCCAGAAGCTGCTCGTTCACCACCCGACGCCTGGAGGAAGAACGCCTCATCTTCCACCTCGGAACACTTCAACCCCAGGGCATCAATGTGGACTTCAACAGTTTCCTCATTTCCCCTTCCCCCACCTCACCCGAGTTCTAAACTTCCAGCTCAGTAACTGTCCCCATGACTTGTCTGGACTTATCCTACCTGCCTATCTCCTTTTCCACCTATCCACTCCACCCTCTCCTCCTTGACCTATCACCTTCATCCCCTCCTCCACTCACCCATTGTACTCTATGCTACTTTCTCCCCACCCCCATCCTCCTCTAGCTTATCTCTCCACGCTTCAGGCTCACTGCCTTTATTCCTGATGAAGGGCTTTTGCCCGAAACGTCGATTTCGAAGCTACTTGGATGCTGCCTGAACTGCTGTGCTCTTCCAGCACCACTAATTCAGAATCTGGTTTCCAGCATCTGCAGTCATTGTTTTTACCTCGTCAGTCAGATGGCTGACAGCTCTCTCATCCCTGCAGAACCACTGGGACTGGGAGGAACCATGGAGGCCAGACTTGTAGGTAAGTCTGTACTCTTTCAGGATCAGGCCCCATGAGGGGCCTGGGAGACCAATGTCAACAGGCATGGTTAGGAATAATTTGGGGGGCAAGGAGAATTTCTGTCTAGGCACAAGGAGCCCAAACAGGGAGCAACTGCCCCATCCCATCCACAACGCACACCAGGCTTTCTCAGGTAGCCTGCACAGTTGGCACCACTAAAATCTCAGAGGCACCAAGAAGCTCTGAAGTGGTTATTAATTGGCCAAAGAGCAAGTGAGCGACTTGAGGCCTACTTTAATCAGTAAATATCCCCAGGGATGCAGATGGGTGATGGTGGTCATGGCATGCAATTTAGCTCCTCTGCCTGCCTGCCCACCCTTAAGAGAGTGGAAAGTTCCAGCCATACAGTACGGACGCAAGAAGACAATTTAAAGACACGGTTTGGATACAAATACTGTAAAAAAATTGTGTCCTTTTTTTGGGTACCATGCTTCAGTAAAATGGAAGATGTACACACGGGAGATGTGCTATTGTTTGAGGTGATGGTTCTGAAGGGATTAGTGTATGTTTGACATTGACTACACCCATTCTACTGACGTTAAATACAGTCTGTAGATGGAGACAATGAGTTCGACTCTAGCTATTGGAGGTAGCTGCAGCAGCTCATTAAGGCTCCAATAGTTATGCCTGAACAAATGAATTTGCTACCCTTGGTATTAAGAAGCAGTGAATAATCTCAAACAATCCTTACCCAATACCACATACTGGCAAAAGTGGCAAATTCCACAAGGTCCCAAAAGTGATCATCTGGGAAAATATCATGGCACTAGAGATGAAAGACCTTAGTTAGGTGAAGAGAGAGGATACACTTGGATTGTTTTACTTAGAACAAAATTATTGAAGAGGATGTTTAGAGCAGGTGTTCAAAATTGTGAAAGATTTTGATGAAAAACATCCGATGGCAGAATGCTGAGTGACAAAAATTCACAGATGTAATTGGCATGTCATGGAACAATGCTGATTGTAGAATCAAATAGTGTCTTTCAAAAGAAAATTGGATAAATATTTCAATGAGGGAAAATCAAGGAAAAAGGATCTGGGAATGAGCTGGGGAAATGTGACTGATTAGATCGCTTTTACAAAGAGCTGGCAAAGGAATGATGGACCTTCTTCATTATGTCTTTCTTGGATTTGATTTGGAGATGCCGGTGTTGGACTTGGATATACAAAGTTAAAAATCACACAACACCAGGTTATAGTCCAACGGGTTTAATTGGAAGCACACTAGCTTTTGGAGCGTTGCTCACCTGATGAAGGAACGGTGCTCCGAAAGCTAGTGTGCTTCCAATTAAACCTGTTGGACTATAACCTGGTATTGTGTGATTTTTAACTTTCTTGGATTTGATCATATAAAGATCGAATTTAACGTTTAGAGCTTCCAATGAAACTCCAAATGAGTCATATCTCTCAAATGAGAGAGTAGCCATATGGTCATCTGGGACTATGGTAGGCTTATCTTACCAGAGGATTGGTTAGGTCAGTTGGCTGGATGGCTGTTTATAATGCAGAGTGACACTAACAGTGTGGGTTCAATTCCCACACCAGCTTATATTACCATTCTCTATCTTGCCGGAGGTGTGGTGTGCCTTGGGTTATAAGCATGGCCAGTCCTCTTGTTCTCTTCAGTGTGAGAGTCGGCCTCTGGAGCCAAGGTGAGTTTAAAAAAGGATATGCTAGCATTGAAGGCAGTTCCATAAAGAGATCACCAAGATGATTCCTGGGATGAAAAGGTTAACTTATTAAGAACAATCAAACAGGTTAGATCTTCATTCCTTAGAGTTTAAAAGAATGAGGAGATGATCATATTGAAGTGTCTCTGATTCTGAGGGGGTTTGACAGGATATTCAGTTAATATCTAGCATCCTCTATCCCCAACACCTTTGAAAGCAAGATCACTGAAAGTATTTAAAGAGGAGGTAGGTCAATTTTTAAAATGTCAGGGTGTTGAGGTCTCAAGCTGATCAACTATGATCTTGTAGAAGGGTGATGATGTGGAGATGCTGGTGTTGGACTTGAGTGAACAAGGTCAGAAATCACATGACACCAGATTATAGTCCAACAGGTTTAGTTGAATTTGACTTCACCTGACAAAGGAGCAGCACTCCAAAAGCTTGTGATTTCAAATAAACCTGTGTGGAAACAGGCCCTTCGGCCCAACAAGTCCACACCGCCCCGCCGAAGTGCAACCCACCCATTCCCCTACATTTACCCCTTACCTAACACTACGGGCAATTTAGCATGGCCAATTCACCTGAGCTGCACATCTTTGGACTGTGGGAGGAAACCGGAGCACACCCACGCAGACACGGGGAGAATGGGCAAACTCCACACAGTCAGTCGCCTGAGGCGGGAATTGAACCCAGGTCTCTGGCGCTATGAGGCAGCAGTGCTAACCACTGTGCCACCGTGCCGCCCTAAGAAATGGTCCAATATCTGCCTGTTTCAATTCTCCCTGAATTTCGTCACCTTTCTCAGTATTGTACTTTATAACTGCACATCATTCCTCCATGACGTGCCCTCCCACCCCCACCTCTGCATCCCCACACCCCTACCATTCATCAGAAGTTCAGGGTGAGTCTCATCCCAAAATTCTCATCTGTGCCTCTTTATTGTTAACTGAGAACCTGTATGGGAGAAGACTATTCATCTTTAACTCATGCAAATGCCAGTTAGTGATCTTCTGGGATTTGAATGCAATTTGCATTTTATATATTTATTTCTGTTGCTTTGCATTCCAATTTGAGATGAATCCTATTTCTTTCACTTCATCCCTTAAAACGTATGAAGGTGCCCCAAACATCGTGCTATTTACATGCAAAGGCCTGGATGGTAATCAGCTGTAAATTCACAACAAATGCAAATGTACAGCTTTAATGTAAACGAGGCTATAGAGAGAGGCCTTGGAGGTCTCAGCTGGAGTTCGCTGCCCACTCAGTCCAACAACAACAAACCCAGGTTCATGTGTCAATTCCTATCCATCACCCTGTGATATGCTGTGAATATTGCCTTTTGTACTTACCCACATTCTTTCACGCATTATGCATTGACTGCTAAGGGATTTAAAGGCTCATTTGCAAATATCTTTTGTCAGTGTCCTTGGCGTAGAATGGGAGTCTGACAGCTTCATGTCTAGTTAATTCCTGGGAGCTCCTGTGGGCAAAACTACATATAATCTTCTCTATGTTATCGTTTCCATGTACTGTAGACTGTCAGCAGTAAAGAGAGCCTCCAGCCTTTATCAGCCCCACCTCTCTCAGCGGTATTGAAAACAAAAAGGCGAAACTGTGACAATGAATACAGTGCGTTGTACAATACCTCTTAAACTGTGTCAGATTCAGGTCATCTTCATAAATTTTAAATCTTCCAGGCACCGGCATTTGTAGGGGCATGACAGAGGAATTAAGAGCAGGGAGACTGCCAGGGAGATGGTGCAATCCAGATCTACTCAAGTTGAACCAAGTTGAGAACTGTTCCATTTCAGATTCATCTTCGAAATTCCTCCCGGTCGGTACTTAATAGTGAAGCAGATGTGAGTGTTCGGTCCCCAAAGGTCAAGACTGTTTCTAGTTATTCTCATGTGTCATGCACCAACTGCTGCTCTAGATGGCAGAGTCCCTTTTCTGATTCTGATCTCAGTTTCGCTGTGTTCAGGGGAACAATGAAGCGACATTCCTAAAGTAGTCCTCTGTGATTTAGTCAACGTTTTTTGCCTTTTTTTTGTCACCTACTCTATTCCCACAAGCCTTCAAAAGGGTCAGGGTAAAACTGATGGCGGATATTCAGTAAAAACAATCCTGCATTTGTGTATCCTGCTCTACATTCCAATGGAGAGTAAAAGGGACGGCGTACATAAAGGCTGGGTACTCAGAGCATCCTGTCGACACAGGGGGCTGATGTACTGACGCTGATTCATGACCCCTGTGATTCCCAGGCTCATTCAGGTGGTTGGGAAGGGAACGAATGCAGATTAGCCACACCCCCACAGGGGAAAAGGATAAATTGGAGACTGCATCTCCCGGGCGACTATTGTGCAGCTCCAGGGAAAGTGCAGTGGTCTCAATGCTGCAGTCAAGACTGTGAGAGCCAGCAATAATCTTTACCCATTAGTGGACATCGTAGATCTTCCCAGCACTCAGGAAGGGTTCACAGGCAGAAAGCAGCCAGCGGGATTATCAAAAATGGTCTTTTTTTAATTCACCATTAGGGTAGCTTACACAGCCAACATAATAATGTACACCCCCTGATTAAAATAGCTCTTAACATCTTATATGAGCTACGATTGCTGATAATTATACTTTCTTATCCTCTTGATCTGTTTTTTCTTTTATTCATTCACAGGATGAGGCCATCACTGGCTAGGAGAAAGTGAGGACTGCAAATGTTGGAGAATCAATGTCAAAAAGGGTAGCACTGGAAAAGCACAGCCAGTCAGGCAGCATCTGAGGAACAGGAGAGTAGATGTTTCGAGCGTAAGCGCTTCTTGATGGAAGAGTTATGCCCAAAGTATTGACTCTCCTGCTCCTCAGATGCTGCCTGACCTGCTGTGCTTTTCTAGCACCGCACTTTTCAACTCATCACTGGCTAGTCCCAGCCCATCCTAATTGCCCAGACAACAATTAAGAGTCAACCACAATGCTGAGGGTTCGGAGTGATATGTAGGCCAGGCCAGGTAAAGAATGCAATTTTCTACCTCAAAGGACATTGCTGAACCAGATGGGCTTTCTCCTGACAGTCAGCAATCATTAGCCTCTTAATCCCAGATTTTTATTGAATTCAAATTCCACCATCAGCCAGGGCAAGATTCGAATCCAGGTCCCCAGAACATTACATGGGTGTCTCGATTAACAGCCCACTGATAACGCCAACAGGCTATCACTTCCCGTTCATGATCTGTCTGCAGCCTTTGACATGATTGACCGCACCATACTCTTCTAACATTTCTGATCTTTCGTCCTGCCATCACATTCCTTGTTATTCAGTCGTAATCATTTAATTTTCTAAAATAACTTCCCTTTCTCCCTTCTCCACGTTGTCACATCTGGAGTCCTCTGAGTATCTATCTGTGACTCCCTCCTATTTCTCATCCACAAGCTGCTGCTTGGCAGGATAATCCAAAAACACAATGCCATGTTCACTATTACAAGCTGGTGGAAATCTACTCCATTAATACCGATGCCATCAGTCAACTGCTTCCAACTTTTCATACTGATTGGGCAACTTCCAGAATTAGGGAAGCAGCAATTTCCTCAATTTACATTTGGACGACCAAAGACTTTGCTTTTGGGCCCTGAACAGAAATTCTTTTCTCCAGGCACTGACAACATTTCTTTGCCTGGCAAATATCTGAGGCTGAATCAAGCCATTTGCTGTCCTGGTGCTCTATTTGTTTGACCCTGGTGTGAGCTTCTAACCACATAATCACTCCAACAACAAGATCATATATTTGCATTTCAGTGCCATTGCCCATCTCTGGCCAAGCCTCAGCTCATCTGCTGGTGAAACCCACATTCATGCTGTTATTTCTTGACTCAACCAGTCCAATATTCTTCAGACCAGAGTCCAGGCTTGGTAAACTTCCAAACATCCACTGTTTGCACCTTATCTTGCACTATGAGAGATTCACGTATGACCTGACCTTGTTGGGCTTCAAAACTGGCAATGTTTTGAACACCGAGTTCATTTCTTTTCAAATTCTTTCTTGGTCTCGCCCTTCCAAGGTACTGATAATAATGGGCAGGCAGGAATGGACTACCTCTGGCAGATCTTGAAGTCAGAATTTCCTTGGAGGTACGGCCAACTGTAATAGTGGAAACTGGTTTAGAGTCATAGAGTCATAGAGATGTAGAGCACGGAAATAGACCTTTTGGTACAACTTGTCCATGCTGACCAGATATCCCAACCCAATCTAGTCCTATCTGACAACATCCTGCCCATACCCCTCCAAACCCTTCCTATTCATATACCTATCCAGATGTCTTTTAAATGTTGCAATTGTACCAGCCTCCACCACATCCTCTGGCAGCTCATTCTGTACATGTACCACTCTCTGCATGAAAATGTTGCCCCTTTGGTCTCTTTTATATCTTTCCCCTCTCACCCTAAAACTACGTCCTCTATTTCTAGATTCCCCCACCCCAGGGAAAAGACTTTGTCTATTTACCCAATCCACGCCCCTCATGATTTTATAAACCTCTATAAGGTCACCCCTCAGCCTCCGATGCTCCAGGGAAAACAGACCCAGCCTGTTCAGCCTCTCCCCATAGCTCAGATCCTCCAACCCTGACAACATCCTTATAAATCTTTTCTGAACCCTTTCACATTTCATAACATCATCTAAGTGGTTTCTTGACGGTAGCAGGTCAGGGTGGCTAAGCAAATGAGAGTTATTGGGAGCAACGTTAAGGTGAGTCAAATGTTTGGGAGAGTTCGAGGTGACTGGTGGATGAAAAACATAATGTCAGGTTCACTATTACAAGTTAGTGGCAATCTACTCCATTAATACCTATGCCAACAGCTTGACTTCTTCCAATTTATCATACTGACTTGGGTGAGTTGGGCATCAGATATCTGAGATGGAGTTGTGCATGGAGCAGAGATTGAAAATTTGAATTGGGGTGGATGGTACATCTGAGGCTGATGGAGAGGGTGGATTGAATGTTGGTGCTTGTTGTAATGAATTTGTGCCAGTCTTCAGCGGTGTTTGGTCCAATCAAGTGGCTTTGTCAAACTTGTCTGGACAAGCTCTGGGTTCTGGTCAGGATCCCAGGTGGAGTTGCCGAACTGGCCTACAATCAGAGCATAACATTCAGAAATTTGATTGAATAAACATTTGGCATGATAATAAATGCTTCCATTGCCTGAATTGGTTTGGAAGGGTCTTGCATGCAAGCCCCATGTTTCATTTGTCACATGGTCTGATCCTATTTATTGCTACCCAACAATATGAGTCAAAGATCCTCACTGTATTGATGAGACACAACCTGTCAAAATACATTAAGAAGATAGCATAGACCCTTACCTTTTCTTATTTTAAATACAAGTGCTAGGTGTTTCATTCTGGTTGGTCAAACTACTGGATTTAACACAAAGCATTGACTATAATTAAAATACATCAAAAGAAAGAAGAAATTGCAATAGCAACTTTATTGGAAAACTTAATAGAATAATGGATTATCTTACTAATAAGCAGTAACTGTTCTCATATAGTAACATCCCATAAACACACCCTTGGCAAAAGCAAAGTCAATAAAATAGATTGTCTCACATGAAATTCTAGTAGCCCAAGAAGAAAAACATCAAGAGAAAATGCTGAGAGAGTGTGTAGTGGGGGGAAATACACTGTAGCTTCCAAATCCTGCTGAGACCTCAGTAAGAACTGCTGCTACTGAGAACCTAAAATAAAACTTCAAAATCCTGGTTCTGTGGGAATTGGCCCGATCTATTCAGGCTGCTTCTATTGTTCCAACTTGGAAAAACCCCACAAGATGGGCTCAAAACTTTATCTCTGTTTCTCGCTCTATAAATGCTGCTAGACCTGCTGAGTTTCTCCAGCACTTCCTGTTTTTGTATCAGATTTCCAGCATCCACAGTTCTTTGCTTTATTTCAGTTAAATACATAGAGTCATAGAGATGTACAGCATGGAAAAAGACCAGATATCCCAACCCAATCTCGTCCCACCTGCCAGCACTCGGCCCATATCCCTCCAAACCCTTGCTATTCATATACCCATCCAAATGCCTCTTAAATGTTGTAATTTTTCCAGCCTCCACCACATCCTCTGGCAGCTCATTCCATACACGTACCACCCTCTGCGTGAAAAAGTTGCCCCTTAGGTCTCTTTTATTCCCCCTCTCACCCTAAACTTATGCCCTCTGGTTCTGGACTCCCTGACCCCAGGGAAAATACTTTGCCTAATTACCATATCCATGCCCCTTATAATTTTGTAAACCTCTACAAGGTCACCCCTCAGCCCCCGATGCTCCAGGAAAAACAGCCCCAGCCTGATCAGCCTCTCCCTGTAGCTCAGATTCTCCAACCCTAGCAACATCCTTGTAAATCTTTTCTGAACCCTTTCGAGCTTCACAACATCTTTCCTATAGGAAGGAGACCAGAATTGCACGCAATATTCCAACAGTGGTCTAACCAATGTCCTGTACAGCCGCAACATGACCTCTCAACTCCTGTACTCAATACTCGGACCAATAAAGGAAAGCATACCAAACGCCTTCTTCACTATCCTATCTACCTGCGAGTCCACTTTCAAGGAGCTATGAACCTGCACTCCAAGGTCTCTTTGTTCAGCAACACTCCTGAGGACCTTGCCATTAAACGTATTCGTCCTGCTAAGATTTGCTTTCCCAAAATGCAGCACCTCGCATTTATCTGAATTAAACTCCATCTGCCACTTCTCAGCCCATTGGCCCATCTGATCAAGATCCTGTTGTAATCTGAGGTAACCCTCTTCGCTGTCCACTACATCTCCAATTTTGGTGTCATCTGCAAACTTACTAACTGTACCTTTTATGCTCGCATCCAAATCATTTATGTAACAAAAAGTAGAGGGCCCAGCATCGATCCTCACATGACAGCATTATCACAGACCACGGTAGGGTGTGGGCACAAGTTGGTTGACTAACTGACTGCCCTGATGGATTACAAAGTACAGCATTTGTGATACAAAATAGAGTTAATACCTTTCTATAGCAATATCACACAGTATGATATCACACTGATGCCATCACTTAACTCTCTTCAAGTTACTTGTTTGCCTGATCACGGCTACAGAGAAACATCACAACATGCTCTAATATTAAGGAATGCTCCTCACCAGATATTAACTGTAGGAGAATAATAGGATAAGTAACTGAGTAAATATTACACAACAGGTCCATCAAGTCTTCAAAGAGGAGGTTTGTTCTGAAAAATCTTGATCATGAGGTGTTGTTGTCTCTGGCTGGGTCAGCAATTGATGTCTATCCATACTGTCCCTTCAGAAGGTGGTGATGAGCTGCCCTCCTGAACTGTTGCAGCTGCACTACCACCTGATGAAGGAGCGTTGCTCCGAAAACTAGTGCTTCCAATTAAACCTGTTGTGCTATAACCTGGTGTTGTGTGATTTTTAACTTTGTGCACCCCAGTCCAACCCTGGCACCTCTAAATCATGGCAGTTCATCAGGTACTTGTACACCTCTGTGCCCCAGGCATTTTAGGATTTTAATCCAGTGACAATGAAGGAACATTGATATGGTTCCAGCAGTGATATAACACCAGTGACATTTTTGGAGAAGACACAATTTCAAGAGGCATTCCAAAAATGCAAGTTGAAAAATCGGGAAAGAAATTGAAAGAAGTGTTCCCTGGAAAGTAGAAAATCAAAGACTGAATTCCTAACAGTGGTAACATTTTGGATAAGCTTTGGCGATCTGAAGATTCAAAGGAATTAACTGTTCTATCCATAGGACCAAGAGGAAGGGAGACTGAATATACCAAAATGGTGAAACTGAAGGTGGCGCAAGAAGGACATTGGTGAGGCCTCTTCTGGAATACTGTCTCCAGTTCTGATCATCCAGTTATTGGAAGGATATTATCAAGCTGGAGAAGGTTCAGAAGAGAATTACCAAGTTGTTGCCGGGTATAGAAGAATTAAGTTATACAGAGAGGCTGGAAAGCCTGGTACTTTTGAGGAAGAGAGGAGGGGGAGTGGCGTTTTTGATAAGGGATAGCATTACAGCTGTAATTTAGGGGGGATATTCCTGGAAATACATCCAGGGAAGTTATTTGGGTGGAACTGAGAAATAAGAAAGGGATGATCACCTTATTGGGATTGCATTATAGACCCCCTAATAGTCATTGGGAAATTGAGAAACAAATTTGAAAAGAGATTTCAGGTATCTGTAAGAATAGTAGGATAGTTATGGTAGGGGATTTTAACTTTCCAAACATAGACTGGGACTGCCATAGTGTTAAGGGTTAGATGGAGAGGAATTTGTTAAGTGTGTACAAGACAATTTTCTGATTCAGTATGTGGATGTACCTACTAGAGAAGGTGCAAAACGTGACCTACTCTTGGGAAATAAGGCAGGGCAGGTGACTGAGGTGTCAGTGGGGGAGCACTTTGGGGCCAGCAACCAGAATTCTATTAGATTTAAAATAGTGATGGAAAAGGATGGACCAGATCTAAAAGTTGAAGTTCTAAATTGGAGGAAGGCCAATTTTGATTGTATGAGGCAAGAACATTTAAATGGTGACTGGGGGCAGATGTTTGCAAATAAATGGACAGCTGGAAAATGGGAAGCCTTCAAAAATGAGATAATGAGAGTCCAGAAAAAGTATATTCCTGTTTGGGTGAAAGGAAAGGCTGGTAGGTGCAGGGAATGCTAGATGATGAGAGAAATTGAGTGTTTGGTTAAGAAAAAGAAAGAAGCATATGTCAGGTATAGACAGGATAGATCAAATGAATCCTTAGAAGAGTATAAAGGCAGCAGGAGTGTAGTTAAGAGGGAAATTAGGAGGGCAAAAAGGGAACATGAGATAGCTTTGGCAGATAGAGTTAAGGAGAATCCAAAGGGATTTTATAAATACATTAAGGACAAAAAGGTAACTAGGGAGAGAATAGGGCCCCTCAAAGATCAGTAAGGCAGCCTTTGTGTGGAGCTGCAGGAGATGGGGGAGATACTAAAAAAGTATTTTGCGTCAGTATTTACTGTGGAAAAGGACATGGAAGATATAGAGTGTGGAGAAATAAATGGTGACATTTTGAAAAATGCCCATATTTCAGAGGAGGAAGTGGTGGATGTCTTAAAACACATAAAGGTGGATAAATTCCCCAGGATCTGATCAGGTGTACCCTAGAACTCCTTGGGAAGTGAGGGAAGTGATTGCTGGACCCCTTGCTGAGATATTTGTATCATCGTGGTACCACTATTTAAGAAAAGTGGTAAGGAAAAGCCAGGGAACTTTAGACCAGTGAGCCTGACGTTGGTGGTGGGCAAGTTGTTGGAGGGAATCCTGAGGGACAGGATTTACATATATTTGGAAAGGCAAGGACTGATTAGGGATAGTCAACATGGCTTTGTGCGTGGGGAATCATGTCTCACGAACTTGATTGAATTTTTTGAAGAAGTAACAAAGAGGATTGATGAGGGCCGAGCAGTGGACGTGATCTATATGGACTTCAATAAGGCGTTCAACAAGGTTCCACACAAGAGATTAGTGAGCAAGGTTAGATATCATTGAATACAGGGAGAACTAGCCATTTGGCTACAGAACTGGCTTAAAGGTAGAAGACAGAGGACAGTGGTGGAGGGTTGTTTTTCAGACTGGAAGCCTGTGATCAGTGGAGTGCCACAAGAATCGGTGCTGGGTCCATGACTTTTCATCATTTAAATGACTTGGATGTGAACATAGAAAGTATAGTTAGTAAGTTTGCAGATGACATCAAAATTGGAGAGGTAGTGGATAGCGAAGAAGGTTACCTTAGATTACAATGATCAGATGGGTCAATGGGTTGTGGAGTGGCAGATGGGTTTAATTTATATAAATGCAAGGTGCTGCATTTTGGGAAAGTAAATCAGAGCAGGACTTATATACTTAATGCTAAGGTCCTAAGGAGTGTTGCTGAGCAAAGAGACCTTGGATTGCAGGTTCATAGATCGTTGAAAGTGGAGTCACAGGTAGATAGGATAGTGAAGAAGGCATTTAGTATGCTTTCCTTTATTGGTCAGACTATTGAGTACAGGAATTGGGAGGTCATGCTGTGACTGTACAGGACATTTGTTAGGCCATGTTTGTTGGAATATTGCGTGCAGTTCTGGTCTCCTTCCTATTAAAAGGATGTTGTGAAACTTGAAAGGGTTCAGAAAAGATTTATAAGTTGTTGCCAGGGTTGGAGGATTTGAGCTGTAGGGAGAGGTTGAATCAGTTGAGGCTGTTTTCCCTGGAGCGTTGGAGGCTGAGGGGTGACCTTATAGAGGTTTATAAAATCATGAGGGGCATGTATAGGATAAATAGACAAAGTTTTTTTTCCCTGGAGTGGGGGAGTCCAGATCTAGTGGGCATAGGTTAACGGTGAGAGGAGAAAGATATAAAAGAGATCTAAGGGGCAACTTTTCCATGCAGAGGGTGGTGCGCGTATGGAATGAGCTGCCAGAGGAAGTGGTGGAGGCTGGTACAATTGCAACATTTAAAAGGCATCTGGATTGGTATATGAATAGGAAGGGTTTGGAGGGATATGGGCTAACTGCCAGCAAATGGGACTAGATTAGGTTGGGATATCTGGTCCGCATAGAGGAGTTGGACCAAAGGGTCTGTTTCGGTGCTTTACATCTCTATGATTCTATGATTCTATGATTCTAAATGGTGGATGTGAGTACAATTACAATGATTAAAATACATTTGGATAGATACATGAATAGGAAAGGTTTGGAGGGATATGAGCCAGGAGCAGGCAGGTGGGACTTGTTTAGTTGGGGATTAATCAGAAGTGGGTCCTGCAGATGCTGGAGATTAGAGTCAAGATTAGAGTGGTGCTGGAAAAGCACAGCAGGTCAGACAGCATCCGAGGAGCGGGAAAAATCGACATTTCAGGCAAAAGTCCTTCTTCAGGAAGTTTGGGATTATGTTTAGCATGGACTGGTTGGACAGACGGGTATGTTTCCATGCTGTATGACTCTGTGACACGATATATCACTAGCAGGGACCATGACACCGTCCAACATAAAATACAAGAAAGATTGTAATAGTGGAATCATAAAACAGCACTGAAGAAGGTCATTCTGTACTCAGATCTGCACTTGTTCTTTTAAAAAGCCGTGCTATTATTACCACTTATCTACTCCTGCCCCATAACTCTGCATTTTATTCTCCTTTAACTACATAGTGGATTCCCCTTTCAAAGTTTCTATTGAATGGTTCATTCATTCATAGCTTCATAGAATACCTACAGTGTGGAAACAGGCTCATTGGCTCAACAAGTCCATACTGATCCTCTGAAAAGTAACCCACCCAGAACCTTATTATCCTACCTTTATCACTGACCACAGCACCTAACCTACACACCCCTGAACACTATGGGCAATTTAGCATGGCCAATTCACCTATCTTGCACATCTTTGGATTGTAGAAGGAAACCAAAGCAGCACCCAGAAGAAACCCACACAGAGAGTTTCCCGAGGCTAGAATCCAACCCGGGTCCCTGGCACTGTGAGGCAGCTAGGACAAATGTTCGGCACAACATCGTGGGCCGAAGGGCCTGTTCTGTGCTGTACTGTTCTATGTTCTATGTTCAGTGCTAACCACTGAGCCACCATGCCGCCCCCTATCATTGTAGTCTTGATAAGCACTTATCAGTGGCTTGCAGAAAATTATTTGCATTGGTTTGTGATTGTTTCTTTTGTGAATTGCTTACCAAACTAGTATGCATGGAATCTCTAAATACCATTTGCCAGAGCAATGATTTCACTCTGTATATTAGAATAATTGTATTATGCTTGTGAAAGACTTTTAGGTGGACAGTTTATGATGCATGGATTAATTCCAGCACCAACTGAAGTTACCATGAAGATTCCACCTTCTCAACCTCACCTTTTGCCTGAGGAGTGGTGACCCTCAGGTTAAACTACTTGCAGTTGCCTCTTCTTCTTAAAACAACTAACAAATCGTCTCTTGCCTTCACTCCTTTGCTACTACTCCCAGTTTACTGAGTCCATCCATACAAATGTCATCCTTTATCCTGGTAACATTCTAATAAATCCTGTGTATTCTCCAAAGCTTTCACGCCCTTTATAAATTGTGGTACCCAGAATTGGAAACTTATTTACATAAACAAGTGTCTTTTTAATAAAGATTTGTATTTTATATTTTGTACTTTAATCCTCTTCACTTAATAAATCCAATAGTCCTACATGCTTTATTAACTGCCTTGTTAAGCTTTCCTTGCACCTTTAAAGATATGCACAAAAATGATTAGTTATTCACTTCAATGTTGTTTGTGGGACATTGCTGTTAGATTTTCCCTGTATATGAGTCATTATGCTTTATGCATGTGTTGAATTCATTCACAAGTTTAACTCCAGACATTGGGATGATGATGAGGGAACTGAATTTTATGTGCCCCTTCTGGGCTGTTCCCAATTCGCCAACATTGCACGTAACCTCTGTAGTAATATTCTTGCATTATCTATATGTAACACCAATGAAGCATGTGAATTCTGTTTATTTGAAGGTCTCTAGTGGGTTTGTTCATAGCTAAACTAATATTGACAGTATAGAGTAATCTCTAGACACAGCCTAATGAGTTTATAGAGTGACTCATCATTAGAAATGATTTGCTCAGGTGCATCAACATACTGAACATGGCACACAAGGTACCTGTTATGACATGCCTGCAGCATTCTTTACCTGTCTGACAGTTGACAATTTGGAGGAATAATTGATGACTAGGTTGAAGTTGCTTCCATTTTCAATAAACAGATCCAAGGAAGTTTTTTGGAACAAGGAACTGCTGGAATCTCATGAAGATGTAGAGATTCTCTACACTGTTGTTGCTGATGGCACTGGAATTGTCTCTAACATTTTGATCATTATTAGTTCCTGGCCAATTGACTGCATCATGAACTAGTCATCTTGTCTTCTTTACACCAAATGGCCATGGTGTTAACTTGCACCTGTAGCTATGACCTTTTTTATTATGCCCATTGATTTGATTTTGATTTGATTTATTGTAGTTGTGTGCATCTAAGTACAGTGAAAAGCTTTGTTTTGCCAATAGTACAAGCAGGTCATAACAAACAAGGACATACAGATCATAGAGTGCTTAGACGGAGCAAGGCATACAAGTTAAGACTGCAAAGGAGGTGCACAAAGCAAAATGAACATTAGCAAGATCAACATTATTTGAAGCTAGAGAAGTCCATTCGGCAGTGTAATAATGGAAGGGAAGAAGCTGTTCTTAGACCTGTTGGTGCATGTGGATAATTTCCACAGCATCTTCAGATGGCTGTTTCTGATTGAAACTGCCCACATTTGCACTAACCAAAATGCAATAGATTGATTTTTGAAGACATCTCCTACCTCAATGTCCAACTTGTAGATCAAGTGAAACATCTACATCTTTGTTTCGGTTTGGCAATCCTCTCAATGAATCTGAGGTTACTGTTTGTCTGTCTACTTTGGTACCAGATTTGCACCAAACACTGAAGTTATATCCTTATATTTTTTATCAAAGATCATTGTAGTCTTGATAAGCACTTATCAGTGGCTTGCAGGAAATCATTTGCTTTGGTTTGTGATTGGTTTCCATTCTGAATTGTTTATCAAACTGATATGTATGGAATCTCAAAATACCATTTCCCAGAGCAATTATTTCACTCCGCATATTGGAATAATTATATTATGCTTGTGAAAGATGTTTGGATTCAAATACAATTGGTTTTCCATTTTGCCCCTTCTGTGGCATGTCAACTTCCAGGATTGTCTTCTTCTTTGGGCCATGGTACTCCTGGGTGCAGTTTTACGCTGACAACACTTGTTTGAGAGACTCAAATACGCTGACAATTATATGTTGATGATCCTGCAGCCACACATTTGGTACATCAGTCTTTACAAACTCTTGTAAGTGATGATACTTTACCAGAAAGGTTCAGAATGTATAGTGCTGAGAAGCTGAGAGCCCAAAGCATCTCTGTGAAGCTTCTTTGTCATGCAGGACAGACATTTGTTTATATCTTTGACATAACCTGTGCCAAGTCAGATTCCACAACTTATGTATATAGAGCCAAAGGATTGATCTGACCCACTTTCAACTCAAACCTCTCAATGGTATAAATGAGCACTTCATGGCAAGCTACTGCCATCAGTGAGTGAAGCTTCCAATAATTCTCTTCTTTGGTTTCGCCCTTTAATGCAATATTATCAGCAAGGCAAAATGTCCAGGTATATTTTCTGCAATTTTGTCTTTTTACTGTCTGTTCAGATCTTGCCTCTGATAAGCTAAACTTTTCCTGAAGTAATATCTTCCAAATGGTATTTCGAAGGTAGTAATATCCTGAGATCCCCCTGACTAAGGAAACTGACCAATGTCCATGTTTAACAACTAGTTTGAAGAAGAAACTTGCTCCTTGAATTTGGGCATCGATTCTTGTATAGTTGGAAACCTGTGTGGGCATTTCTCTCGGATAAGGTTGAGATGTCTCAGATGTAAACATACCCTGAGTGCTCTGTCCTTCCTCATTACTTGTGCAATTGAACTAAACCATTCCGTGTGGTGATATGCATGACAGATGGTGCCATTGAATTTGGTGTCATCCCCTTGCACTTCAGCTGTCCTTATATAGGAGCACTGCACTTTCTGGAAGGGTTGGTGGAAATGCATCTTCTCTCAGGTGTAATATGGCATTGCTTTTAAAACTTTCTACAGTGTCAAAACTATCTGGATGGAATTGTAAATCCTGCGCCAATTCTGTCAGTATTCTTGGTCCCTTCTACCACTATAGGCAATGTGATGGCCACGTTAATTAGTGCATGTGCGTTGAGAACTGTACATGATGATATTTCTGCCATCTCAATGAAAATATTGCTTCTACACCAAAATGGCATAGGTACATCACATTGTTAGTGTCCCAGTGCAAGGATTGTAACCCACTCTGTGTGGTTAAGTTAGCAGTTGCCAGTTGTACCACTTTGTTGCAATGATCCTGTTACATGTCCCTCCGAATCCAGACTGGTAGGGTCTTTACAGTGACTGTTCTGTTAGTTTGGATTGTGTATTTGTCAGTCTTCTTTGGGAGATTATATTGATTGTGGTAAACGTTTTGGGTTCTTTGTCCACACCATATGTCACATTCACAATGTGGAAAGATCATTTGTCCTCTCATTAGAAATTGTTCTGGACTGGATCTTGAGCCAGGTATGTCTTGCTTTGAACTTCGTGTATTGGCTCATGTTAACACAGATCTCTGGTGCATTCCTTGCTGTTACTGCTATGCATGTCTTCAGCTGAACGTGTTCAGCATGTCTCGAACAGGTTGGTCCCTGTTGTACCCTCTGGCTGCATCCTTGGAGCCAGATTTCTTGTACAGGCAGCCGGTGCCCTGTTGTACCAAATGCCTTGCACAGATCTTGGAATCCCACACAGCTTTGTAGTGGGTGCAATAGATCACAATTGCCATGCAACCCGCTAACTTTTTGTTTGGTGAAGGCATTGCTTCATTCAATAGAA
The DNA here is from genome assembly GCF_047496795.1 of Chiloscyllium punctatum. Lineage (NCBI taxonomy): Eukaryota > Metazoa > Chordata > Chondrichthyes > Orectolobiformes > Hemiscylliidae > Chiloscyllium > Chiloscyllium punctatum. Next base: position 146,540,077 of record NC_092741.1, on the reverse strand, counting down.
TGAATATCGAAAATCCCGAATTTCTGTAAATTCTCACTCCGCTTTTTGCACTAGCTCACTGAAATTCCAGAAAGCCATTGAGGATACCTAGAATACAATATATGGATACTGCAACCAGTTGTTTCTTCTCAAAATGCATTGAGCCTAAGTTGTCTTTATGTGATGCTCTGGTGAAGCATTATGCTTGATCATCCGTTCCAGCTATGATTTTGAGACCCTGGCATTATTTAGATAGCAGGTCAATCAGCTGCAAACATCAAATAGGCATCCCAGTGTAGATCCCAGTAAAGTACGTAGGAATTGGGATAGGCTATGGTGGATAATGGGCCCCTAAGCATGCATTAAGATGCTGAGTGCTCTGATTTATATTAGTTAGCTCTGACAAGCCCTTCTGATCTTCCAATCCTCTAAAGATAATTGGACACATGCTTTTACTGACCAGCTTTAATCCATTAATGGGAAAATCACACAATTTAGCAATCAGGATCCTGTTTACACCTCAGGACTCCAACCTCTCATGAAGTCAGCCTATTTCTCATTGTGTTATCTGTTCTTTATAATTCTGAATCATCTTTAAGTGTCTTCAATAGCCTATTATTTAAATTAATTTACCATTTTAGGCGTCTCCAATTTCAGACATTCATAGTTGTCCTAATTTAATTTATGAGCTTTGATCCCACTCATCCGTCTGTCTCTCTCTTTCTCAAACTGAATGTGGAAAGACATCCTGGTTCAAGCCCTCATTCAAAATAGAACAGGATTGATATCATAAGTCTCAATGGGACTATGTTATGTTCACCAATCCTGTTTCGAGCCCTTTTCTGTCCCCGTACAATGCCAGGAAAAATCAACCTAATTAGGTGAACTTGTCTAAAGTTATGATGTATAATGCTCAGCTGCATCTCCAGAAAAGCAGCACTCCATTGTAAAAGTATGACTGCTTATGGGGAAACTCCCAACTATAAGCTTCTAACCCTTAGCACGTAAAGAACAGTGGAATGTGTCTCACAGATCAATGGAAACAATTGCCTGCAGTAATGTCTGCATGCCAATTCTCTTAATTATGCATTTAAAATCTTCACTCAACTTCAAATACGAACAACTCTTAGTTCCTCCATCATGTTGGTATTTGCAGAGTGTAAGAGATCAGTGATAATTAGTTTTACCTTTGGAGACTAACAGAGTGGGTATTCCTGATCCAAGCCGATCACGGTAATTCTGCATAAGCTTTGTTTAAACAGGCAAAGAACATAGATGCATCCATTAAATCGACAAGGGTGGGGTGCATGTTCTAACTAAGCCTGCTAAGGTAAGACCACCATGTGCTGTTGACATGCTGAGAGCCAGATGCCCTAAGAAGAGTCAGACAGGAATCAAAACTTTAACACTATTTCGAGAAGTCTTTTTCCCCTCTCCTGTCCAAAACACACTGCTCAGCATAAACCATCAAATGATCAGAGTTCTTGATGTAACTGCTTTTGTAGGCTATGTGCCCTTAGACCTATCTAGACCAGGTGGTGAATTAACGACCTTTTCACTGTGCCCATACCCTAACCCCCAGCTTCATGTGGCTGGGAAAACCAGGATAAAGTATGCCAGCCCAATACTTACCAATCTCAGGTTAATACAGTGGGAAGGAATGGGAATTCTTCCTTTAACAGAATTGCTCGTGCCCATTAGAGGCTCCTCACCAAAATATTATTACTCCCTTTGTGACACCAGAGTGGGCGGCATGGTGGCATGTGGTTAGCACTGCTGCCTCACAGCGCCAGAGACCCGGGTTCAATTCCCGCCTCAGGCGACTGTCTGTGTGGAGTTTGCGCATTCTCCCCGTGTCTGCGTGGGTTTCCTCCGGGTGCTCCGGTTTCCTCCCACAGTCCAAAGATGTGCAAGTTAGGTGAGTTGGTCATGTTAAATGGCCATAGCATTAGGTGAAGGGGTCAATGTAGGGGAATGGGTCTGGATGGGTTGCGCTTCGGAGGGTCAGTGTGGACCTGTTGGGCCGAAGAGCCTGTTTCCACACTGTAAGTAATCTAATCTCAAAACTGATGTGCTGCTGAGGCTGTACAGGGCATGAAGAGATGAGGAGGAGTTTCCTCAGCCAGATAGTGATGATTCTGTGGAAACCATTGCCGCTGACCACGTTTAAGACAGAGGCAGATAGTTCTCAATTGGAAAGGGGATCAAAGGCTACAGGGAGAAGGCCAGAGAATTGGGTTAAAAAACATATTAGGAGAGTGTGACGACTGCAGATGCTGGAGATTAGAGTGTGGTGCTGGAAATGACAGCAGGTCAGGCAGTGTCCGAGGAGCAGGAGAATTGACGTTTCGGGCATAAGCCCTTCATCAGGAATGAGGCTTGTGGGCCAGGGGGCTGAGAGATAAATGGGAGAGGTGTGGGGCTGGGGGGAAGGTAGCTGAGAATGCGATAGGGAGATGAAGGAGGGGGGGAGAAGGTGATGGGTCAGAAAGGAGGGTGGAGTGGATTGATGGGAAGATGATGGACAGGTCAGGAGGGCGGTGCTGAGTCGAAGGCTTGGGACTGGGATAATGTGGCAGCGACGGGAAATGAGGAGGAAGAAGGCCTCATATTCCACCTTGGGACCCTGCAACCACATGGGATCAATGTGGATTTTACCCATCTCCAGATATATTTTTCCCTCCCCACCCCGATCAGCATTCCAGAGAGACCATTCCCTCCATGACTCCCTTGTCAGATGAATGCCCCTCACCAGCCCACACTCCACTCCCAGCACCTTCCTTTGCCACCACATGAAGTGCCAAACCTGCGCCCACACCACTCCCCTCACCTCTGTTCAAGGTTCCAAAGGATCCTTCCATATCTGACAGAAATTTACCTGTACCTCTACCAATGTCATCTACTGTATCCGTTGCACCCAATGTGGTCTCCTCTACATTGAGGAGACAGGACGTCAACTTGTGGATCGTTTCAGAGAACATCTCCGGGACAGCCACAGCAACCAGTTGTGCTTTTCCGGCACCACACTTTTTAACACTTATCAGTCTAACATAAATATTGTCCAGATCTTGTTGCACATGCATTGGTACCTGAGAGTCATCAATGGTTTAACATCATTCAATCTTCAACAAACATTCCCAGTTCTGAACCTTGTTATGTAGGGATGGTGATTAATGAAGATATTTGGGACACTACTCAGGGAACCTTTGTTCTAAGAATGAGATAAGTTGACTCTAGCCAAAACAACCATCTCCTTTTATGCCATGTATGACTCTAACTAGACCTGATGTGAGGTGCCAGTTTTGGACTGGGCTGGACTGGACAAGTTTAAGTCACACGACACCAGGATGTAGGCCAACAGGTGTATTTGAAATCACAAGCTTTCAATGTGCTGTCCCTTCATCACCTCACCAGGGCTCCTCCAACAGTACCTTCCAAACACATAACTTTGCTATCCAAATGATCAGACCAGCAGATGAGTGGGAACACCACCATTTGCAAGCATCCCTCTGAACTACACACGATCTGACTTGAAACTATATTTGTTGTTCCTTCACTTCTGCTGGGTAAAATTCCTGGAATTCCCTTTCCAACAGCACTGTGGATGTCCTGTCCCTGGCTGATCAAGAAGATAAGTCATAAGCATTTTCTCAAGAACACTTAGAGATGGGTTCCTTCAGAGGGCCATCACAGACTGGACCAACTGAATGGCCTTCCATGTGCAGTAATTATTCTGTAACTCTATGACCAGTCCTCAATGGGTTGCAGATAGCTTCCCCCACTACAGCACCCCCAGCAAACAAAACCCCAGCACGGAAACAGACCCTTCGGTCTAACTCATCCATACATAGTAAGAATGTAAAGGCTGCTACTCTTTCTGTGGATATCTATGGAGAGGTGTGTTTTATGAGAATGGTGTGAGGTAGGATGGAGGGCTATAATTGGATGTGAGACGCTGCATAGGGGCAAGTAATTAGTTGGTTGAGTTTGAGAAGATACAGTAAGAAACTTTGCTCAGCCACACAGTGAGATACTCACCAAAAAAATGTGATCCAACTTAGACTTAGCCAGCTCAACAATTCCTTTCAAGATGACAGACAACTCGGGGGAGGCAAGAGGTGTGTCATGTTCCTCAGAGTCCCCAGACCTGATCGTCTGTTATGTGGCTGCACTAGATAGGTTTCTTTGTCAATTGTGATCCTGAGAAAGATTGAAAGGAAACAAAACCATTCACATCACTGGGATTTCTCTGTTCTATAATTTTGGTTTCAATTTGAGGGAGTTTGCTGTAGCATTCATAACTGTGGCGAGCTGGTGTAGGCATATTCCTGCACAGTGAAACATCTAACATTTAACAGTCTGTTGGCAGCTTCAGGTCTGAATTTGCATCTTTGTGTACCCATTTATAATATTTACTTGTGTTCTGTGATATGAGCTGTAGAAACAAGAAGAGGCACCACGTACTGGAGCAGATGGCTAGCAAGTAGCTTACAGACTTTCGGGAATAAGTTCGCGAAAGTGGACGAGTAAGCCATTAGTAATTCAATACGGTATGTCTCATTATTATTTCAGTACCCATCGTTTGTAATGTAAGATGATTTGAGGAAATGGTGCCTACAGCGATGAACCCCACTGTTGTGCTTGTGTTGGAAAAGTGAACCCAAACTGCACTTGGAAGTAAATTTTCACATTGGTGATCTTGAGTGAAGAATAGAATCAGTAAGTGAAATTCAGACATGGAAAGTGATATGATTCAATCAGTTGCCTTCCTGAATCTTTTAGATTTGAGTGAAGCCATGCATGCTATTGCAATATACAGAACGGATGCATGACATTTTATCTTACCCACTTTCAATTAGTTCATAAAGTGAACTTGGCCATGTACAGTTGAGTATTTATTGCGGTAGAGTTTTTATTTATTTGTGCGTTGAATGCTTATTAAAACTTTCAGTTTGCTAATCAAGGCTTTTTTGAATCATTGCAATTGCATTCGAACAATTAAAGAGGTGCCTAACAAAGTATGGAGGGTTGGACATCCTGAACCTGTTCCCACAATGCTGTCCTTTTGGAAAATCTTTAACTTTTGTGAAGACTCCAGAAGTAGTGGGAGTAGATTTTGAGCAATGCTGCCCCATTGAGTTGTCACAGTGAAAAAGATCGGATCGTGAATTCTGCTGACCCCGTGTTTGCTGCAGGCAATACATTCACAGCTCACCAGAATAAGTCTGCACAAACTCCTGTGTCGGTATGTAACAAGTGGCCTCCCTTCACTGACTCCCTTTACTGAGGAAGTAGTGATGGGGTTACGCCAGATATTATAAGCCACATTATGGACAGAGTCAAAATAGACCTGAAGGTGACGACAATGTTTAGGCTTTTATGAAAGGATCCTTCCAAAACTTTGCACCTACCAGACACGCCGGTTTGTAGTTCATAATTGTGAGTGCTGGACATTATGTTTGGCAGGGAAACAGGTTTGATAATTTCTGTAATGGAGAGGAGACACCAACTTCAGACCACAGAGAATTTGAAGGTTTGAAAAATAGAGTCTCAAGAGTCCAGGAGGAACATGAACAGGAAGTGATACTAGACTATAAATATGCAGGGTTTTGACCACGGAAATTGAATCCTGAAAATTGATGCCCATTATCTAGAGAATGACCATGATTATTTTATTACACAGCAGTCCAAGCCTCCTGTCGCTATGAGCATCCCAAGAGAATGATTGCATGGTTGTGAATTTTTTTTTAAGATTACTTACAGTGTGGAAACAGGCCTTTCAGCCCAAGTCCACACCGACCCACCAAAGCGCAACCCACCCAGACCCATTCCCTTACATTTACCCCTTCACCTAACACTACGGGCAATTTAGCTTGGCCAATTCACCTAACCTGCACAACTTTGGATTGTGGGAGGAAACCGGAGCACCCGAAGGAAACCCATGCAGACACAGGGAGAATGTGCAAACTCCACACAGTCAGTCACCTGAGGCGGGAACTGAACCTGGGTCTCTGGTGCTGTGAGGTAGCAATGCTAACCACTGTGCCACCGTGCCATCAGCACAACTCTTGATTCCAGTTAAAACTTCCTAAAGAACAGCCGAGATGACGACATCTTAAGGATGCTGATGGAACAATTCTGTAGAAATATTGTGTTGTTGAAGTATATCCTTAGAAAGGATGAGCAGGGTAAAGAGGAGAGAGGTATTTATAGAAGCTGAATTACAGGCAAGGGAGAAGCTTAGAGTCGAGCTCGGATTGAGAACTACTTCCAGGAATGGATGCATCCTGTCATTGTTCCAGTTACCAAAGATCAAACTAATTGCTTCCCACAAAAGGGATAGTGCAGTTTTCCCTCTTCAAGATAAGTTCCACTTTCCAAGACGTTCCCAACATTTATACTTTCACATGACCCTGCCATTAATAAAGCAGTCAATACTCAGGCAAAGTTGCCATAGTCGCAACAAACCTCAGGGCTGCTCTCTCATTAGAGAGATAGAGAAAAACAATTAGTGGTGGCTTAACTTCAGGGTCACCACACCTCAGGCAAGGGGAGAAGTTGAGAAGGATAGCTCATCACTCTACGTTACAAATCAGCCATCCAGCCAATTGAGCTAACTAACTCACAAGGGTATACTAAGGAGAAATCAGAGGATAAATGTATGTCTTGTGGAATGTCTGTGCTTCTAATCTCTTCATCTCTGCTCCCCTGGTTACCTTATAAGGTGTAGTTATTTCTACAAAGAAACAAATGTGTCTTCCCAGAATATGAGAAGCAATTATGTTGGTGGCTGCTGTTGAGAGCTACAGTCTATTTGGGTAGCAGCCTTTATCTTCTGGATATGGGATTACAAGATTGGTGTGACATTACTGCAATTCCCAACAATGCATAGGCTATCAATGCCTGCACTAAAATATCTCTGAAATGACATTGATTGCTTGAGCAGCATGGACATGGTGAGCAGATATGTGACTAATGGGAGAGAAAGATGCTTAATCAGGTCTCTCTTTTGTGATGGCACCTTCAATCCATTGCCAAGCTCACTACACTATTCAGAGTCTGCAAGATGATTCATTTCGTCAAAACAATGTCACCTTTCAAAATTACAATCACAAACTCCTTCCAATGGGTATCAATAGTATAATTTCTAGTATTCATGGCAGAAAGCTGTTCTGAACTTGTGTCCTTATTGTCATGGAATTCCCCTGTATGATATTGTCAAGCATTTTCATAACATGTTGTGTGATGAAGTTCTTGATCTCTTAGTAATTAATGAGGAGATGCCAGTGTTGGACTGGGGTGGATAAAGTTAAAAATTGCACAAGACCAGGTTAGAGTTCAACAGGTTAATTTGAAAGCACTAGCTTTTGGAGCACTGCTTCTTCATCAGGTACCTGAAAGCTTGTACTTCTTATAAATTCGACACTAAGTTCTATGGTAGACTGAACCAGGTACAGCATTAAGTATTGATTTGGATTTCCATATTGCGGAAGTTAAGAACACATCGTTTTGGTTTCCTTTTTAAGTTCTGTGAGAGGTGCCAGAATGCCAGGAAATTTGTTTACTTTCATTTCAATGAGACTTAAATAAAACCTTTCAAAGCGAGTAGTCCAGTGCTTGAGAAAACAAACAGTAGAGGCAGAGAAAAATAAAAATGGTCCTATGAAACAGGAAGACAATAATAGGGGCTGAAACCAGTTCTTTTAGAAAAAGAGAATAATCTGAATGCTTATTTCAGTGAGTGTGCAGGGATCCTGTGTGAGAGAACAGATCAACAAAGGTACTGTTAACTTAGCAGACTCTTAGTCATTTTGGACTAAAATGAAATCTTGTGTGCTTCAACATCTGGGTAATCCAAGATGGAGGACAGGAAGCATTTCTGGCTGTAAAAGGCTGCTCCTATTTTGAGGTATTTTAGGTGTTGGAGGTGTTTTCCTCAAATTCTAGGAGCAGCAATTACTGTTTTATATGCTGTTACATTTTTTTTTCTCCAAAGTTCCAAAACAATGTCAAAACAACAGCACTTTTAAAAGGGAGAGGAACAGACAAAGGCATCACATGGTAAGGTCAGTGCGGGGGGGGGGGGGGGGGGGGGGGAAAGAGGGAAAAAGAGAGAGAGAGAAAGAAACCTACATTGCTAACTGACACAACAGTGAACCTGCACAGTTACTGCCTTTGCTGTTTGAATTCATGTATCGCTGGATATCAGAGTGCATCCGGAAAATTAACAAACAGTGAAATTCACAACTAATCTTGGAAGAACCTATTTGGGAAAGGTCACAGTACAGGATCAGATAAGTGCATATTGTTAATGGTAGCCTTACACCAAGTCTGCAGTAGTGAGTAGAGTAGGTTCTTTCTTGATTATATGTTTAATTGAGATATGTCTCTTGATTAAACTTAAAAATAAAAGCCATAAGTATTAAGTTAGCCTGGGGCAGTGTTTTGTAGAGGAATAAGACAGTGCTATTTTCTAGGACTATAGATTGAAAGAAGCAAAAATGGACTTTAGTAGAGTGATATGCTCATTTTGTTGGAGTTTAGGGAGAGTTTACATGTTACTGAGGATTATATCTGCAATAAATGTCATTGGTTACGAATCCAGTCAGATCAAATGGATCCATTGGAGAGATAGTTAGAGGCAAATGAGGAATTTACAAGAACAAGGGGATGTGATGGATGGCAGTTATAGGAAGGGAGAAAAGTTGCAGATACAGTCACATAGATGGGTTAACTCCAGGAAAGGTAAGAGAGGTAGACAGGTGGTGCAGGAGTCTTCTGTGGCTATCTCCGTTTAAAACAAGTATGCTGTTTTGGAAAATGTAAGGGGTGATGGATTCTCAGGGGAATGTAGCATAAACAGCCAAGTTTCTGGTATTGAGACTGGCACTAATGCAATGAGGGGTAAGTCAGGTTCCAAGACATCGATGGTGTTAGGGGACTCTATAATCCAAGGTACAGACAGATGTTTCTGTGGCCAGCAGCAAAAATCAGAATGGTGTGTTGCCTCATGGTACCAGGATCAAGGATGTCTCAGAAAGTGTGCAGAATGTTCTCAAGGGGGAAGAGGGATCAGCAGGTCATTGTACACTTTGGAACCAATGACATAGGAAGGGAAAAGGATGAGATTCTGAAGGGAGAATATAGAGAGTTAAGCATAAATTTAAAAAGGAGATCCTCGAGAGTAGTAATATCTGGATTACTCCCAGTGCTACGAGCTAGTGAGGGCAGGGATAGGAGGATAGAGCAGATGAATGCATGGCTGAGGAGCTGGTTTCACATTTTTGGATCACTGGAATCTCTTTTGGGGAAGAAGTGACCTGTACAAGAAAGATGGATTGCACCTGAATTGGAAGGGGATTAATATACTGGCAGGGAGATTTGCTAGAGCTGCTCGAGAGGATTTAAACTTTTAAGGTGGGGATTGGGACCCAGGGAGATAGTGAGAAAAGAGATCAATCTGAGACTGGTACAGTTGAGAAAAGAAGCGAGTCAAACAGTCAGGTCAGGCAGGGACAAGGTGGAGAACAAGGTAGGACTGATAAATTAAACTGCATTTACTTCAATGCAAAAGGCCAAACAGGGAAGGCAGATGAACTCAGGGCATGGTTAGGAACATGGGACTGGGATATCATAGCAATTACAGAAACATGGCTCTCGGACAGGCAGGACTGGCAGCTTAGTGCTCCAGGATACAAATGCTACTGTAAGGAAAGAAAGGGAGGCAAGAGAGGAGGGTTTTGGGTGGGGGAAAAAGGAGGAGGGGGGAGGGCGGAGGGGAAGGGTGGTATTTTTGATAAGGGATAGCATTACAGCTGTACTTGGAGGATATTCCCAGAAATATATCCAGGGAAGTTATTTGGGTTGAATTGAGAAATAAGAAAGGGATGATCACCTTATTAGGATTTTATTATAGATCCCATAACAGTCAGCGGGAAGTGCAGAAACAAATTTGTAAGGTCTCACTTCTAAATCAGAAAGACTAATTTTTACGGTATTGGGCAAGAACCTTCAAAAGCTGATTGGAGCAGGTAAAGGGGCTGGAAAATGGGAAGCCTTCAGAAATGACATGCTGAGAGTCCAGAGACAGTAAATTCCTGTTAGGAGTCCCCCGATCCCAAACCCTCCTCTGGGAGGTCGCCCTCGGTCACCTACCCCTCCCCACCGAGAGGATGGGGGCTGAACTGGCGTCAGTAACCGGCTTCGAACCTCCAGCGACCCCACCCCCAGGGTCACCGGCAGTACCTTCCTCAGCGCACCCCTTCCCGGAATGCCCTGAGTTCAGGTCATCGGGCAGCAGAAGCTCGGGGCCCCGCTCCTCTCCCGACACCGGGACGCCTGGCTCCTTGGGGAAAGGTCCTCCCTCAGAGCCAAGGCCCCCGGAAAAACAGTTTGGGAGGGAGGAGCAAGGATAACACCTTCGTCCCCTCCACCGCTTGATGACCCAGCAGAGAGTCCTCTGTCGTCGCTCGCGCCACGGCCCGTGTGGTTATCAAAGTCCTCCCCAGGGGCTGGAGGAGTCGAGGCAGCAGGAGGCCCTGCTGTAGCCCCTGGGGGGTTTGGGTAGGTCGGGCCACGGTGCAGGACAGTCAAGAGGCACCGTCAGCTCGTCCCCTGGAGAGGAGCAGCGCCGCCGGAGTGTCTCTCCCCTCCAAGTGCTGGCACCTCTTCCCCAGAGAGACAGGGGGGAATTTGTGGGCCTTCCCCTCCCCACCCGCCTTGGTGGTCATGGGACCCGAGGTCCTCCCCCGCCTTCCCCGCCTCCCCCGCCTTCCCCGGAATACGATTGGCTGGGGGAAGACAGGGGTCGTGGCCAGGGTGGGGCAGGTCAGCCATGTCATTTCCTGCCCCACCCCTGGTTTATCAGGTGACGGCAGGCAAGGCAAGGGAAGGCAAGGGGCCCAGTTCCCTCTCCGGGGCCTGGAGACACGGTCGCTGCAGGAGGTTGGGCAGCGGTGGTTCCCCCCAGGTTAGTGCCAGGGCTCAGGGGCCCCTGGGCTAGGTGTTGAAGCCCAGGGGTGTCTCTATCAGGGTGGGGGGGGTGGATGTGGATGTGGAGTCAGTGGGGCTAGGATCAGGTGCGGGTTTGGGGGTCAGGGTTCCCGCGCCGGGGCGATGCTGGCACGGCCGCAGGGGCATTGTTGTGCCAGGGCAGGGCAGGTCGTGGGCTAGGTGTCGGGGAAGGGGATAGGGTGGTCTCCCTGTGGGTGGGCCTGACGCGTCACGTCTTTTTGAACGCCTCCTGGCCAGCCGGACGCTCACTCCCCTCCCTGCCGGAGGCTGGAGCATTGGAAGCCTCTGGCTTAGGCCCCAGCACCGGGGCCTGTGGTGTTGACTCTGGGGGAAGGGGAGTGGGTGCGGCCAGGTGCCTGCCCAGGCCAGGCAAATGAACACCTGGCTTCGGAAGGAGTAGATGTGTCAGAGGGCGAGGTCCTTAAGACCGAGCAGGAGCGGTTGGACTTCCGACCAGATCTCTCCCAAGGTGTTGAGGTGGGGAAGAAGGAGCTCACTTGAAATGAAGGGTGGAACGTTAGAGATCACGTCCCTCTGGGCTGTAACCTCCAGAGGGTCGACGGGCAAATGTGTCCCGCCCACAGTGAGCCCCCTCTCCACGGCCAGGTGGACCGCCTGCTCGGTCTTGAGGAAAAAGACGGCCTTCCCGTACATCCGGGCCGCAGTGACGATGGCCAATGGGCCGACCACACTAGCCATGGCCTTACTGCAGGCCTCGATGGTCATATTGGGGTGGGGATAGGTCTTTACCCCCAGGAGTTTAGGTAGGTGCCTGAAGGGGGTTGCGGTTGCGGCCGGGGTTGGGACAGCCGAGCCTAAGGCAGCGGCTACCCCGGCGTAGGTGTGGCAGGGCCCCGCAACCGTCGGGCTCGCCATCCTCTGCTGCTGGATGTTGATGTGCCCCAGGCAGCAGCAGTGGAGGTGGGCCCCTGGTAGCAGCAGTGGTGAAGGTTGTGGGGAGGGGCCCAAGGCGAGTCACCCAAGGCAAGTCCCAGGCAGTGACGGTGGAGACCGGCCTCAGGCAACAGGAGCGGTGGAGGCAGGCCTCGGGCGAGTCCTAGGTAGACCCTCTGTCGCAGCAGTGGGGGGCAAACCTGTTGGGGAGGGTCCGCAAGGCAAGCCCCAGGCAGCCCCAAAATTGAGTCCCAGGCAGCAGCAGTGGAGGTGGGCCTCAGGCAAGTCCTGGACAGGCCTTGGTTGCAGCGGTTGGGGGCAGACCTGTTGGGGAGGGTCCCCAAGGCAAGTCTCAGGCAGCAGCAGCAGTGGTGGTGGAGGTTGTGGGGAGGGGCCCAAGGCGAGTCCCAGGCAGTGGTGGTGGAGGCAGGTCTTAGGCAGCAGCAGCAGTGGAGGCAGGCCTCTGGCAAGTCCTGGGCAGTTCCTTGGTTGCAGCAGTGGTGGGGGCAGGCCTGTTGGGGAGGGTCCCCAAGGCAAGACCCAGGCAGCCCCGAAATTGAGTCCCAGGCAGCACAGTAGAGGTGGGCCTCAGGCAACAGCAGCAGTGGTGGAGGTCCTGGGGAGCGACCCAAGGCAAGTCTCAGGCAGCAGCAGCGAGGTAGGCCCCAAGCAGCAACAGGGAGAGTCCTTGCACGTGTGTACACAGTCACAGTCATACACTGATCCAATTTCTCAAGATCAGCAAAACACCCGAGTGGCCAGTCACAACACCAGGGTGTTGGTGGACACTGCGTGCTCCTTCTCCAAGGACACCCGGGCTCTAACGTAACCCCGGAAGAGGGGCAGGCAGTCGGCCCTAACGACCCCCTCCACGGCCCGCTGCCTGGACCTGTTGATGGCCAGTTTGGCCAGGCCCAGGAGCAGACCCACGAGGAGGTCCTCTGACCTGTCCTCCCTCCTCCGTACCGGGTGCCCGAAGATCAGGAGCGTGGGACTGAAGTGCAGCCAGAAACAGAGGAGAAGGTTTTTGAGAAAATCAAAAAGGGAGTGCAAACGCCCACACCCAATATATACATGGTCCACGGACTCCACAGCGCCACAGAACAAGCAGTTGGGCTGGGAGTCCGTGAACCACCGCAATCTGCGGTTGCAGGGGACTGCTGCGTGCAGCACCCTCCACCCCAGATCCCCGAGAGAAAGGGGGAGGACTCCCGCGTAGAGAGCCCTCCACTGGGGATCTCCACCGCCCGGTGGCAAATGGGCACGCCAAGGCGTGTCCGGACGGTGGATGAGGGAGAAGAGGTGGACGGTGTGCAGCAGCAGTCGATACAGGGCCTTCCTTTTTATATCCCTTAAGGGGACAAAATTAAAATTCCGGACGCGGCTCAGGTTGTGGGGCACAGGCTCCTGCAGGAAGTACGGGACCTTGGGGCCAATGTGAAATTCCGTCCGGGCCGGGGTGAGCGCGGACGGGATCCCACCGCCCACCTGAGCGTCCTCCAACTGGTGCACTACGTCGGGTCCGAGCACCGCCGTTTTAAGGCGTCGGATGGCGGTGGCCACGTACCGGACGTCTACCGCTGCCCTGCTCGCTACGTCCTGCGGCAGCCTCCAGCCCAGGCCCCCGGCACCCAGCACGTCCCCGACCCTGGTCGCCCTCGCCGCCACGGCCCTCCCCTCCGACAGCCACTCGAACCCGCGAGTACGGAGGTGCGGATTCCTGAGCAACGGCTCCCTGACGACAGCCGCTACTCCAGCCGGAGGGTAGGCGCGACGCGACTCGACCATGTTCCAAACAGTGATCAGGTCCTGGTAAAAGACAGGCAGCGCCTTGAGGGCGACCTCCAAACCGTCACGGTCGACGAACAAGAGCTGCGTGTCGTAGTTGAGGTTACGCACCTAGCGGAAAAAATACGTCGCCAGGGCGCACCACCTAGGAGGAGGCTCGACATAAAGGTATCGCCGCAAGGTCTGAAGGCGGAACGTCGCGACCTGGTTGCGGACACACACCAGCGACTGACTGCCCTCCTCGATAGGGAGACTCAGAACCTGCGCGGCGACCCAGTGCATCTTTTTGTCCCAGAAGAAGTTGACCAACGTTCTCTGGATGTCAGCGACAAAGCCAGGAGGAGGGACCAAAGTGACCAGCCGGTACCACAGCATGGCGGCCACCAGCTGGTTTATGACCAGCACTCGGAGCAGTCTTGTCCAGCGGCCTAGGCGAGCCGAGACTTTGGCCTCCAGCTCCTGCCAGTTGGCCGGCCAGGATTCCTCAGCCGGGCTGAGGTAGACCCCCAGGTAGAGGAGATCTGTGGTACTCCAGCTGAACCCCCGTAACTCCTCCGGCAGAGAGTCTACCCGCCACGGACCGACCAGTAGTCCGGAACACTTGGCCCAGTTGATCCTGGCGGAAGACACCGCCGAGTACACGGCCTGGCACTCGCGCATCCTCCCCAGGTCAGCCGGGTCGGTGAAAAAGTGAGGAGCACGTCATCTGCGTAGGCAGAGAGGACCACCCCCGTGCCCGCGCCGCGCAGAACCAGCCCCGACAACCTCCTCCGCAAGAGGCGCAGGAAAGGCTCCACGCACAGGGAATACAGCTGGCCAGACAGGGGGCAGCCTTGACGCACTCCTCTCCCGAAGCGAAGGGGCACCGTCAGGGACCCGTTAACTTTAACCAGACACTCTGCGGCGGCGTACAAAAGTCGGATCCGGGCGACGAACCTCGTCCCGAACCCGAATGCCCGCAGAGTCCCGAGCAAGTACTCGTGCTCGACCCTGTCGAACGCCTTCTCCTGGTCGAGAGACAGGAAGGCGCTCGGCAGACCAGCCCGTCGACAGAAATGGATCAGGTCCCGGACCAGGTGGACGTTGTCGTGTATCCTCCGGCCCGGGACCGTGTAGGACTGGTCCGGGTGAATCATGTGGGCCAGCACGGAAGCCAGGCGAGAAGACAACACCCTGGCGAAGATTTTGTAGTCCGTGCTGAGGAGGGAGACCGGACGCCAGTTCTTCAAAGAACGAAGGTCCCCCTTCTTTAGCAGCAGGACGATGACCGCCCTGCGCCAAGAAAGGGGCAGCTGTCCGGCATTTAGACACTCCCCAGGACCTGTGCGTAGTCGTTCCCCAGGACGTCCCAGAACGCCCTGAAGAACTCCACAGTCAGCCCGTCCAGCCCCGGGGTTTTGCCCCTCGAGAGCCGGTCGAGGGCGCCGGTCAGCTCCTCTAAAGTGACGGGAGCGTCGAGCCTTCCGGCGTCCTCCGGGCTGAGCTGCGGCAGGTCCTCCCACAGAACTCTGCAAGCATCCTCGCTGGACAGATCCGGAGAGAACAGAGCCATGTAATAGTGTCGGACGTGGGCCCTGATGCCCTCCGGATCCGAGACGAGGGACCCGTCGTCGGCCAGCAGCACAAGGAGCTGCTGACGGGTGCCATGCCTTTTTTCCAGCGAGTAGAAGAAGGGGGAGCCGCAGTCCAGGTCCTGCAGGAGCTGGATCCGCGACCTCAGGTACGCGCCCCGAGCCCCGACAAGCTGCAGGTCCCGGAGCGCGGCCTTCTTCTCTTCGTACACCCCGCGCAGGGCCGGGTCCGCGTCGGGCTGACCGAGGCGTGACTCCAGGTCGAGCATCTCCCTCTCCAACTCCACGATCCTGGATTTCCGCCTCTTGGTCGACCCCCTCTCGTACTCCTGACAGAAGACACGGACGTGAGCCTTGCCCACGTCCCACCATAGCCTCAGGGAGGGGAAGCTTCCCCGCTTCCTTCTCCAGCCGGCCCAGAAACGACGAAACGAGTCCCGGAACCGCTCATCCTCCAGCAGGTTGTTAAAGTGCCAGTACGCGGAGCCGAGCCTGGCGCCGAACGGAAGGAGTTCCGCCCACACCACCTGCACGACACCTGCCGCGTGGAGGCCTTCGGAAAACAGGAGGCGTACGCCCGCGAAACGTACAGGCGGTCGATTCTGGACGCTCCGACCCCAGGCCTCACGAAGGTGAAGGCGATGGAGTCGGGATGGAGATTCCGCCAGACGTCCACCAGGTCGAAGGACTTGACCAAGTCCCCCAACCTCTTCCCCGACGCACAGCCAGGGCGGGCACCGCCGTGGTCCCTGCCCTCGAGGACGCAGTTAAAATCGCCCCCGAGGACGACGCACTGGTTCTCGTCGATGGAAGCGAGATGAGCGGACAGTTCTTCGAAGAAGCTCGCTTGCCTCGGCCCGGCCAGGGGAGCGTATACGTTCACCAAGTGAAGCACCGCGCCCCCCAGCCAAACCGTCAGGTGAAGCAAACAGCCTGGCACTGGCTCCCTGACCCCCAAGATCTCCGGCTGAAAATGCGGGGCCAACAGGATAGCCACCCCACCAGATCTGCGGGTGAGGTGACTCATGTAGACCCCCCCCCCACCTCGCCACTCCAGGAGCCAGGTGGCTTTGTCTCCCGGGATAGTGTGGGTTTCTTGCAGGAAGCACACCGCATACCTCCAGTCCCGAAGGACCGAGAGGGTCTGGAATCTGCACTGTGACTCCCTGCTGCCGTTGATGTTGAGGCTGGCTATAGTCGTCTCCATGTCGGAAGCGTTGTGCTACCACCACCAGTACAGTTAAAAAACAAGTACAATTACTGGGAGGACGAGGGAGGGGCACAGGAGTCCCTCGCCCTCACCAGGAGTGCCCCCAGGAAGTTCCTGACTCGCTTTCGCTCATTGGAATCGAGCCCAGGCGCCTGGCGAGCAGCGTGGGCCGACCAATAAACTTGTTCAAAAGAGCTCCAGCGGTCAAGCGCCAGTTGGGCTCTATCCCGGCGACCTCGAGTTTCCTCGACAAATTCCCGGAGTTCCTCGAGGGGGATGAGGGGGAGATCGGCGGGGGGCACCTGGGACTCAAAAATGTCACTACAGACAGAGTCCGCGTCGTCCCCGGTGTCCGCCACCGATCCCGAACCCTCCTCCGGGAGGTCGCCGACCCCTCCCCCACCGAGAGGATGGGGGCTGGTCTGGCGCCGCCAACAGGCCTCGAACCCCCGGCGACCCCACCCCCAGGGTCGCCGGCGGTACCTTCCTCGGCGCACCCCGTCCCGGAACGCCCCGAGTTCGGGTTGTCGGGCGGCGGAGGCTCGGGGCCCCGCTCCACTCCCGACACCAGGACGCCTGGCTCCTCGGGAAAAAGGTCATCCCCCAGGGCCAAGGCCCCCGGAAAAACAGTCTGGCAGGGAGGAGCAGGGAAAACACCTACCTCCCCTCCGCGACCCAGTAAAGGGTCCTTTGTCGACGCCCGCACCGCGGCCCTCATCATTGTTATTGGGCAGGTCAGGCCGCGGTGCGGGATCGTTGGGGGGTACCGTGGGCCCGTCCCCTGGAGAGGGGCAGCGCCGCCGGCGCGCTGCAGGACTATCTCTCCCCTCCAAAGGCCAGCACCTCTTCCCCAGAGAGACAGGGGGGGATTTATGGGCCTTTCCCTCCCCACCCGCCTTGGTGGTCATGGGGCCTGAGGCCCCTCCCCCCAGCCTTTCCCGGAATACGATTGGCTGGGGGAAGGCAGGGGGCGTGGCCAGGGTGGGGAGGGTCAGCTGTGTCACTTCCTGCCCCGCCCCTGGTTTATCAGGTGATGGCGGGCGGGGCAGGGGCCCAGTTCCCTCTCCGGGGCCCGGAGACACGGTCACTGCGGGAGATTGGGCAGCGGTGGTTCCCCCGAGGTTAGTGCCAGGGTGTGGCTGGGCAGGGCGGGGCTCGGACTCGGGCTCGCCCGGGCCAGGTGTTGCAGTGCCTGGGGCGGGCGTCGCAGCCCCAGGGGTTTCTCTATCGGGGTGGGGGGTAGATGTGGGGTCAGTGGGGTCAGGGACGGGTACGGGTTTGGGGGTCAGGGTTCCCGTGCCGGGGCGACGCTGGCACGGCCGCAGGGGCATTGTCGTGCGGGGGCAGGGCAGGTCGTGGGCTGGGTGTCGGGGAAGGGGATAGGGTGGTCTCCCCGTGGGCGGGCCTGACGTGACGCGTCTTCCTGAGCGCCTTCCGGCCGGCTGGACGCTCACCCCCCTCCCTGCCGGAGGCTGGAGGGTCGGAAGCCTCCGGCTCAGGCTCCGGTGCCGGGGCCTGCGGTGTTGACTTTGGGGGAGGGGGAATGGGTGCGGCGGCACCGCCGTCAGCCGTTGGCGAGGGCTGGGCGGCCTTCTGGGTGCGGCAGTTTTTTCTGACGTGCCCCACCTCGCGGCACAGGTGGCACCGCACGCCGTCCAGAAGGCGTGGTAGGCCGCGCCCTCGTGGAGGAGGGTAAACGAGCCCTCCGTGACCTCCTCCCGGGCCAGGCAAATAAACACCTGGCGACGGAAGGAGTAGATGTGCCGGAGGGCGGGGTCCTTCAGACCGAGCAGGAGCGGCTGGACACCCGACCGGATCTCCCCCAAGGTGGTGAGGTGGGGGAGAAGGAGCTCACTGGCAATGAAGGGCGGGACGTTGGAGATCACGACCCTCTGGGCCGTAACCTCCAGAGGGTCGACAGGCAAATGTGTCCCGCCCACAGTGAGCCCCCTCTCCATGGCCAGGTGGACCGCCTGCTCGGTCCTAAGGAAACATACGGCCTTCCCGTACATCCGGGCCGCAGCGACGATGGCCAGTGGGCCGACCACACTAGCCATGGCCTTGCTGCAGGCCTCGATGGTCATGTTGGGGTGGGGATAGGCCTTGACCCCCAGGCGTTTGGTCAGGTGCCTGAAGGGGGTTTGGGTTGCGGCCGGGGCTGGGACAGCCGAGCCTAAGGCAGCGGCTACTCCGGCGTAGGTGCGGCTGGGCCCCGCGACCTTCGGGCTCGCCATACTCTGCTGCTGTATGTTGTTTGGGCCTCTGGCAGCAGCAGTGGTGGAGGCAGGCCTCCAGCAAATCCTGGACAGGCCCTTGGTTGCAGCAGTAGGGGGCAGACCCGCTGGGGAGGGTCCCCAAGGCAAGTCCCAGTCAGCTGCGACGGTAGTGGTGGAGGTTGTGGGGAGGGGCCCAAGGCAAGTCCCAGGCAGCAGTGGTGGAGGCAGGCCTCTGGCAAGTCCCAGGCAGTTCCTCCAGTCACAGCAGTGGTGGGGGGGCAGACCTGTTGGGGAGGGCCCCCAAGGCGAGTCCCAGGCAGCAGTGGTGGAGGCAGGCCTCAGGCAACAGCAGCAGCAGTGGTGGAGGTCCTGGGGAGGGGCCCCAGGGCGAGTCCCAGGCAGCGATGGTGGAGGTAGGCCTCGGGCAGCAGCAGCAGTGGAGGCAAGCCTTTCCTCAGGCAACAGCAGCAGCAGCAGTGGTGGAGGTCCTGGGGAGGGGCCCCAAGGCAAGTCCCAGGCAGCAGCAGCGAGGCAGGCCCCAAGCAGCAACAGGGAGAGTCCCCTTCAAGGAGGAGGAGAGTCCTTGCACGTACACACACAGATCCAACTTCCCAAGATATGAAAAACACCCGAGTGGCCAGTGACGAGCGGTGCCCTTCACATCAAAGGGCAATGCTGTGTGATCAAAACCATGTATATTTTTTTTTCAAATCTCTCCTGGTTATATTTTTTTTTACCGCCTAACTGCTTATTTTTTCCCCAGCACCGATGGTGTGTGTGTGTGTGTGTGTGTGTGCGGGTGTGAGACACAGTGAAAGACACAAAGTGCACGAATCTTTATTCAATTTCCACCACCAGGAAGATAGGAAAAACACCCGAGTGACCAGTGACAAGCACTGCCCTTCACATCAAAGGGCAATGCTGTGTGATCAAAACAGTGAAGGGGAGGGTAGGGACTAAATCAAAATAGAGTTGGATGGGGAAATAATACACTCCACTCCCTGCGGCGCCCAACTCTCCCTGAACGACTCCATGGTGTTGGTGGACACCGTGTGCTCCTTCTCCAAGGACACCCAGGCTCTAGTACCCTTCATTTTTTTTTTCTTTTTTTTTTGTTTTTTTTTGTGATCAATTGACTCCTGTTTATATATTTTTTTCCCCTTTTTTTTAATCCCCACACTACCGCCTAACTGCGGTAGTGCTTATTTTTTCCCCAGCACCCATGGTGTGTGTGTGCAGGTGTGAGACACAGTGAGAGACACAAGGTGCATGAATCTTTATTCAATTTCCACCACCAGGAAGATAGGGAAAACACCCGAGTGGCCAGTGACAAGCACTGCCCTTCAAGCCACAGGGCAATGCTGTGTGATCAAAACAGTGAAGGGGAGGGTAGGGACTAAATCAAAATAGAGTTGGAGGGAGAAATGATGCACTCCACTCCCTGCGGCGCCCACCTCTCCCTGAACGACTCCAGGGTGTTGGTGGATACCGCGTGCTCCTTCTCCAAGGACACCCGGGCTCTAGTACCCTTCATTTTTTTTTCTTTCTTTTTTTTTTTCTTTTTTTTTGTATATTTTTTAATTTAACCCCCACACTACCACCTAAGTGCAGTAGTGCTTATTTTTATCCCCTGCACCCATGGTGTGTGTGTGCAGGTGTGAGACACAGTGAGAGACACAAGGTGCATGAATCTTTATTCAATTTCCACCACCAGGAAGATAGGGAAAACACCCGAGTGGCCAGTGACAAGCACTGCCCTTCAAGCCACAGGGCAGTGCTGTGTGATCAAAACAGTGAAGGGGAGGGTAGGGACTAAATCAAAATAGAGTTGGAGGGAGAAATGATGCACTCCACTCCCTGCGGCGCCCACCTCTCCCTGAACGACTCCAGGGTGTTGGTGGATACCGCGTGCTCCTTCTCCAAGGACACCCGGGCTCTAGTACCCTTCATTTTATTTTTATTTTTTTTTTCTCTTTTTCTTTTTTTTTAAACCCCCACACTACCGCCTAAGTGCAGTAGTGCTTATTATTTTTTTCCCCAGCACCCATAGTGTGTGTGTGTGCAGGTGTGAGACACAGTGAAAAGACACAAAGTGCACGAATCTTTATTCAATTTCCACCACCAGGAAGATAGGAAAGACACCCGAGT
This sequence comes from Chiloscyllium punctatum, assembly GCF_047496795.1. Taxonomy (NCBI): domain Eukaryota; kingdom Metazoa; phylum Chordata; class Chondrichthyes; order Orectolobiformes; family Hemiscylliidae; genus Chiloscyllium; species Chiloscyllium punctatum. The sequence goes on along the minus strand of NC_092741.1, from coordinate 146,519,258 downwards.
GGCCAGTGACAAGCACTGCCCTTCAAACCACAGGGCAATGCTGTGTGAGCAAAACAGTGAAGGGGAGGGTAGGGACTAAATCAAAATAGAGTTGGAGGGAGAAATGATGCACTCCACTCCCTGCGGCGCCCACCTCTCCCTGAACGACTCCAGGGTGTCGGTGGACACCGCGTGCTCCTTCTCCAAGGACACCCGGGCTCTAGTACCCTTCATTTTTTTTTTTTTTTTTTTTTTATTTTAGTGTCAGTGGACACCCGCGTGCTCCTTCTCCAAGGACACCCGGGCTCTAACGTAAAATCCCCTGTTTATATTTTTTTTTTTTTTTTTAAATTTAACCCCCACACTACCGCCTAAGTGCGGTAGTGCTTATTTTTTTCCCCAGCACCCATGGTGTGTGTGTGCAGGTGTGAGACACAGTGAAAAGACACAAAGTGCACAAATCTTTATTCAATTTCCACCACCAGGAAGATAGAAAAAACACCCGAGTGGCCAGTGACAAGCACTGCCCTTCAAACCACAGGGCAATGCTGTGTGAGCAAAACAGTGAAGGGGAGGGTAGGGACTAAATCAAAATAGAGTTGGAGGGAGAAATGATGCACTCCACTCCCTGCGGCGCCCACCTCTCCCTGAACGACTCCAGGGTGTCGGTGGACACCGCGTGCTCCTTCTCCAAGGACACCCGGGCTCTAGTACCCTTCATATCTGTCAACCAGTGCTCCCTGACTTGACCAGATTAACAGCCCCCAATCAGGGAGCTCATGTTCTATGAGGTCCAGCTGGCTGACTTTGTTGTAATCAGTACAGAAAAAGCTCCAAAAACAAAAGGTTATGGAAGAGGTGTCGAAGAAATCCATGTGAAAAAATCAATGAGGTATGTTGGCACTTTTTTTAAGGATCTCAGGGGGAAAAAAATTGATGTAGGAAATTGCCCCAAGTGAAAATAGAAGTTTGCTTGAAAGAACCCAAGTACAACCGTGCCAACTGAACAAAGAATTTCCAAGTGAAAGCAAGATGACCCTTGATTGAGGTTTGAGGATCTGTCATGATGTTGTGAGGAATAAAAGGTTGAATCTTTCTTGTGATATTTATAATACAACCACTGTAAATAGTTGTTATAGTGTGCAGAATGGCTTGTATTTTATTTTCTTTTTGTGTGAAATAAGTTGTGGAGTTAGTTTGTTAAAAGTACATTGGCAGCCTCTTATGAATATGTTCAGTGACTGACCACAAAAACTAAATTGCAATAATAAAACTAATGGTCTATGAAGTCGGGCTTCACTCTGATGTCAGGCTTTCCAATATTATCATCAACTGGGAAGGTAATATTTGCATTTCAAAAAATCCGTTACAAATGGCTAGAATGAATATTGGAAGTTCCCTGCTGATTATACCTCACCAGCTGTTCCTTTAAATCACGTTTGAAGGCAAGCCAATAACTTTTCATGCATCAAATAGATTGTTGCTCTGCCTTGATCTTTGTCCCTCTGTCTATCAACTGATATGTTTCCACTCAGTTACATTCACTTTGAAGACCAGGTGAATGTATCAATCAGCCACAAGGATTGGTGAAGCAGTCATATGGTTTCTTTATTTGAACGTGAAATAATGTAACGTTCAGGTTCACTGAGACTGAGGGACATGCCGGATCTCGACTAGTATTGCTTGCAGACAGACAGCAAGTTATGGGGCTAATCAACAGTAGTTTCAGATATGTCTCTTTAAAGATGAATACCAAACTCATGTATAAGCTATGAATTCAGGAAATATGCCTTTCTGAAATTGACTACCTATATCAGCCAGGATGCCACCATTCAAACTGGTGCTGGAAACAAATGGAATGTCACAAAATGCCATCTGCGACTTAAGGTTTAATCAGCAAAGCAATTAAGATTTAAAATATAGTCTTTAGAAAATAGGCTCAAAGACAAATAAGATTCTGAGATATTTTGGGTACCGTGCTATTGTTTTATTTGAATCTGTGTAGAATCACAATAAACCAGCTGCACCGGCTGCTTTAAACAACTTGGACATGACTTGAATGAGCACAACTATGATTTCACAGGACTCCAAATGTTGGCTACAATGCTGATAAAACAACATTTATATCGACAGAATTTATTGCAAACAAACAAGCTTCAAAGTACTTGATTGATAAACAAGTAAGCACCAACTTATCTGGGGAAGTTTTAAGAGGCTTTTAAATACAGAAGTGAGGTGGAAAAGCTAAAATAGTGTGTTCCAAAGAATAATACAGATAAAGAAATGATCACTGATGGATCAAGGAGAAATTAGCAGACACTGCAAAATTGGAGGGATCAACAAGGTCTTGGAAGCATGGAAGCCATGGAAGGATATCAAACTTAAAATTGATCTCCTTGCATACAAAAAGGTAATTGAACTTGACGAGGAAAAGGATGGGAAAGAAGCAGTCCATAAAGGACATTAGCTGGCTTGTGGTTTATGCAGAATTGATAAATATCAGTTCAAGAGTGACTAGTACATAAGATTTAATTGCAAAATTGACGATGCATAACAGCCGTACCTAAACACCTTTGAGGTTTATCCAATAATAAGAGATTTTATGAGTGTTCTGATTTGTTCTGTTGTATGATTTTTAACTGAATTTGCTAGAATGAGAACATTGTGCAGCCCAATGCATCTGCAAACGAGGCAGATGAGTTACAACTATGACACCGTTGGTGAAAGTACAAACAGATTTCAGCATAATTAACGTTGAGATGAACAGAGAGATCATTTACTCCCCATATTCAGGCGCATATTGCAACAATCTTGGATCAGCAACTGTTAAAAATGGGCAACCGGTCATCTAGACTACAGCTTCTGCTGGATGCCCACTTCAGTCTTTTATTCAGATTCCAGGCATAAGCTGACACTGTCACACATCAATGGTTCAATAAAGCAATTAACGTCCTTCCCCTCTGGGCGCTCATGTTTAAATACAAGTCCTTACTTCTAGGACGATGGTAGTGCCATATCAGGTGGTGACAGCAGTTTGCGGTAGACCTGAAGCAAGGACTACTGGTTATTGGTGATACAGCAGTGGAATACGCACTCCTGGTTATAGGTGATACAGCAGGCATGCAGGGACCCCTGGTTATTGGGGATATAGCAGTGGGGCAGGCACACCCGGTTATCAATGATACAGCTGTGGGGCAAGGATTCCTGGTTACTGGCGATACGGCAGTGGTGCAGGGACTTTTGGTTATCGGTGATCCAACAGTAGGGCATGGACTCCTGGTAACTGGCGATACAACAGTGGGGCATGGACTCCTGGTAACTAGCGATACAGCAGTAGGGCAGGGACTCCTGGTTATCAGTGATACAGCAGTGGGATAGGGACTCCTGGTTATTAGTGATACAGCAGTGGGGCAGGGACTCCTGGTTATCAGTGATACAGCAGTGGGATAGGGACTCCTGGTTATTAGTGATACAGCAGTGGGGCAGGGACTCCTGGTTATCAGTGATACAGCAGTGTGGCAGGGACTCCTGGTAACTGGCGATGCATTAGTGGGGCAGGGACTCCTGGTAACAGGCGATACAGCAGTGGGGCAGGGACTCCTGGTTATCAGTGATACAGCAGTGGGTCGGATCTCCTGGTTATCAGTGGTACTGCAGTGGGTCAGTGACACTTGGTTAACGGTGTTACAGCAGTGGTGCAGTGACACCTGGTTATCAGTAGTACAGCAGTGGGGCAGTGACTCCTGGTTATCGGTGTTACTACAGTGGGGCAGGGACTCCTGGTAATTGGTGATACAACTGTGTGGCAGGGAGCCCTGGTTATCAGTGATTCAGCACTGTGAGAGTAACTCCTGGTTATCGGTGATATAGCAGTGGGGCATGGACCCCTGGTCATAGGCGATACAGCAGTGGGGCTGGGACCCCTGGGTTTTGGTGATGCACCAGTTGGTCAGGGATTCCTGGCGATCGGAGATAGAGCAGTGGGGCAGGGACTCCTGGTTATCGGTGATACAGCAGTGTGGCAGGGTCTCCTAGTTATCGGTAATACAGCCGTTGGTCAGGGATTCCTGGCGATCGGAGATAGAGAAGTTGGACAGGAATTCCTGGTTATCGGTGGTATAGCAGTAGGGCAGGGACTCGTGGTTATCGGTAGTACAGCAGTGGGTCAGTGACATCTGGTTATCGGTGGTGCAACAGTGGTGCAGTGACACCTGGTTATCGGTGATACAGCAATGGGGCAGTGACTCCTGGTTATTGGTGGTACAACTGTGTGGCAGGGACTCCTGGTTATCGGTGATACAGCTGTGGGGCTGGGACCCCTGGTTATTGGTGATACTGCAGTGGGGCAGGGACTCATGGTTATTGGTGGTACAGCAGTGGGGCAGGGACACCTGGTTATCTGTGATACAGCAGTGGGGCAAGGGCTCCTGGTTATTGTTGATAAAGCAGTGGTGCAGGAGGTCCTGGTTATTGGTGATACAGCAGTGGGGCAGGGACTGCTGGTTATCGGTGATACAGTGGGGCATGGGCACCTGGTTATTGGTGATAGAGCAGTGGAGCAGTGACTCCTGGTTATCAGTGATACAACATTGGGGCCAGGACTCCTGGTTATTGGTGATACAGCAGTGGGGCAGGGAGTCCTGGTTATCAGTGATACATCAGTGGGGCATGGACCTCCTGGTCATAGGCGATACAGCAGTGGGGCTGGGACCCCTGGTTTTTGGTGATGCAGCAGTGGGGCAGGGACCCCTGGCTATCGGTGATAAAGCAGTGAGACAGGGACTCCTGGTTATCAGTGAGACAGCAGTAGGGCAGGGACTCATGGTTATCGGTCTGACAGCAGCGGGTCAGGGTCACCTGGTTATCGGTGTTACCGCAGTGTGGCAGGGTCTCCTGGTTATAAGTGATACAACCGTTGGTCAGGGATTCCTGGCGATCGGAGATAGAGCAGTTGGACAGGGACTCCTGGTTATCGGTGATATAGCAGTGGGGCATGGGGTCCTGGTTATTGGTGATACAGCAGTGGGTCGGGTCTCCTGGTTATTAGTGATACAGCAGTGGGTCAGGCACTCCTGGTTATCGGTGTTACCGCAGTGGGGCAGAGACTCCTGGTTATCAATAGTACAGGAGTGGGGCAGAGACTCCTGGTTATCAGTGATACAGCAGTGGGTCAGGGACTCCTGGTTATCGGTGATACAGCTGTGGGTCAGGGACTCCTGGTTATCGGTGATACAGCTGTGGGTCAGGGACTCCTGGTTATCGGTGATACAGCTGTGGGTCAGGGACTCCTGGTTATCAGTGATACAACAGTGGAGCAGGGACCCCTGGTTGTTGGTGGTACAGCAATGGGGCAGGGACTCCTGTTATTGGTGATACAGCAACGGGGCAGGGACTCCTGCTTATCAGTGATGAAGCAGTGGTGCAGGAGCTGGTTATCGGTGTTACAGCAGTGGTGCAGTGACACCTGGTTATCAGTAGTACAGCAGTGGGGCAGTGACTCCTGGTTATCGGTGTTACCGCAGTGGGGCAGGGACTCCTGGTTATCAGTAGTACAGCAGTGGGGCAGGGACCCCTGGTTATTGGTGGTACAGCTATGGGGCTGGGACCCCTGGTTATCGGTGATAATGCAGTGGTGCAGGAGCTCCTGGTTATTGGTGATACAGCAGTGGGGCAGGGATTCCTGGTTATTGGTGATACGTCAATGGGGCAGGGGCTCCTGGTTATCGGTGATATAGCAATGGGGCTGGGACCCCTGGTCATAGGCGATACAGCAGTGGGGCTGGGACCCCTGGTTTTTGGTGATGCAGCAGTTGGTCAGGGACCCCTGGCTATCGGTGATAGAGCAGTGAGACAGGGATTCCTGGGTGGCGGGGATACAGCATTGGGGGTGGGACCCCTGGTTATTGATGATACAGCCGTTGGTCAGGGATTCCTGGCGATCGGAGATAGAGCAGTTGGACAGGGACTCCTGGTTATCGGTGATACAGCAGTGGGGCAGCGACTCCTGGTTATCGCTGATACAGCAGTGGGGCAGGGACTTATCGGTGATACAGCAGTGGGGCGGGGATTCCTTGGTTATTGGCGATTCAGCAATGGGGCAGAGACTCCTGGTTATCCGTGATACAGCAGTGTGGCAGGGTCTCCTAGTTATTGGTAATACAGCCGTTGGTCAGGGATTCCTGGCAATCGGAGATAGAGCAGTTGGACAGGAACTCCTGGTTATCGGTGGTAGAGCATGTCGGGCAGGGACCCGTGGTTATCAGTAGTGCAGCAGTGGGGCAGTGACTCCTGGTTATCAGTGATACAGCAGTGGGTGAGGGCCTCCTGGTAATCGGTGATACAACTGTGTGGCAGGGACTCCTGGTTATCGGTGGTGCAGGAGCTCCTGGTTATCGGTGATACAACAGTGGGGCAGGGACCCCTGGTTATTGATGGTACAGCTGTGGGGCTGGGACCCCTGGTTTTCAGTGAAACAGCAATGGGGCAGGGTCTCCTGGTTATTGGTGATACAGCAGTGGGGCAGGGACTCCTGGTTATTGCTGATACAGCAGTGGGGCAGGGACTCCTGGTTATTGGTGGTACAGCAGTGGGGCAGGGACACCTGGTTATTGCTGATACAACAGTGGGGCAGGGTCTCCTGGTTATTGGTGATACAGCAGTGGGGCAGGGACTCCTGGTTATTGCTGATACAGCAGTGGGGCAGGGACTCCTGGTTATTGCTGATACAGCAGTGGGGCAGGGACTCCTGGTTATTGCTGATACAGCAGTGGGGCAGGGACTCCTGGTTATTGCTGATACAGCAGTGGGGCAGGGACTCCTGGTTATCTGTGATACAGCAGTGGGGCAAGGGCTCCTGGTTATTGGTGATACAGTGGGGCATGGGCACCTGGTTATTGGTGATAGAGCAGTGACTCCTGGTTATCAGTGATACAACATTGGGGCCAGGACTCCTGGTTATTGGTGATACAGCAGTGGGGCAGGTAGTCTGGTTTATCAGAGATACATCAGTGGGGCATGGACCACTGGTCATAGGCGATACGGCAGTGGGGCTGGGACCCCTGGTTTTTGGTGATGCAGCAGTGGGGCAAGGTCCCCTGGCTATCGGTGATAGAGCAGTGAGACAGGGACCCCTGGCTATCAGTGTTACCGCAGTGTGACAGGGTCTCCTGGTTATCGGTGATACAGCAGTGGGGCAGGGACTCCTGGTTTTCGGTGATACAGCTGTTGGTCAGGGATTCCTGGCGATCGGAAATAGAGCAGTTGGACAGGGACTCCTGGTTATCGGTGTTTTAGCAGTGGGGCAGAGGCTCCTGGTTATTGGTGATACAGCAGTGGGTCGGGTCTCCTGGTTATTAGTGATACAGCAGTGGGTCAGTGACACCTGGTTATCGGTGTTACAGCAGTGGGGCAGCGAATCCTGGTTATTGGTGATACAGCAGTGGGTCAGGCATTCCTGGTTATCGGTGTTACCGCAGTGGGGCAGAGACTCCTGGTTATCAATAGTACAGGAGTGGGGCAGTGACTCCTGGATATCGGTGATACAGCAGTGGGTCAGGGACTCCTGGTTATCGGTGATACAACAGTGGAGCAGGGACCCCTGGTTGTTGGTGGTACAGCAATGGGGCAGGGACTCCTATTATTGGTGATACAGCAGTGGGCCAGAGACTTGTGGTTATCGGTCTGATAGCAGTGGGGCAGTGACTCCTGGTTATTGGTAGTAGAGCTGTGGGGCAGGGGCTCCTGGTTATCAGTGATACATCAGTGGGGCAGGGACTCCTGCTTATCAGTGATAAAGCAGTGGTGCAGGAGCTCCTGGTTATCAGTGATACAGCAGTGGGGCATGGGATCCTGGTTATCAGTGATAGAACATTGGGGCAGGGACTCCTAGTTATTGGTGATTCAGCAGTGGGGCAGGGACTCCTGGTTAACGGCGATACAGCAGTGTGGCAGGGTCTCCTGGTTATAATTGATACCACCGTTGGTCAGGGATTCCTGGCGATAGGAGATAGAGCAGTTGGGCAGGGACTCCTGGTTATCGGTGATGCAGAAGTAGGGCTGGGACCCCTGGTTTTCAGTGATTCAGTCGTGCGGCAGTAACACCTGGTTATCGGTGATACAGCAGTGGGGTAGGGACTCCTGGTTATCGGTGATACAGCAGTGGGGCGGGGACTCCTGGTTATCAGTGATACACCAGTGGGGCAGGGGCTCATGGTTATCGGTCTGACAGCAGCGGGTCAGGGTCACCTGGTTATCGGTGTTACCGCAGTAGGGCAATGACTCCTGGTTATTGGTGATACAGCAGTGGGTCAGGGACTCCTGGTAATTGGTGTTACAAACTGTATGGCAGGGACTCCTGGTTATCAGTGATTCAGCAGTGCAGCAGTAACGCCTGGTTATCGATGATACAGCAGTGGGGCAGGGACTCCTGGTTATTGGTGATGCAGCAGTTGCGCAGAGACCCCTGGTTATCAGTGTTACAGCAGTTGGTCAGTGACACCTGGTTATTGGTGTTACCGCCGTGGGTCAGGGACTCCTGGTTATCGGTGATTCAGCAGTGCAGCAGTAACTCTTGATTATTGGTGGTACAGCTGTGTGGCTGGGACCCCTCGTTATCAATGATACAGCTTTGGGCAGGGTCTCCTGGTTATTGGTGATACAGCAGTGGGGCTGGGACCCCTGGTTATTGTTGATACAACAGTGTGGCAGGAACCCCTGGTTATAAGTGATACAGCAATGGGGCAGGAGCTCCTGGTTATTGGTGATACAGCAGTGGGGCTGGGACCCCTGGTTTTCAGTGATACAGCTGTGGGCCAAGAACTCCTGGTTATTGGTGATACAGCAATGGAGCTGGGACTCTTTATGTGTGGAACATCTTGTTAGCGGTGTTGCTTTAGTGAATTAGGTATTTCAGGTTTAAAGGAGGGAGTCTGGTTTTGGCGCGGGACTCAGCATCAGCGTACCAACTGCGATTAGACCCAGTGGTGAAGCTTTGGCGCCTTAAGTCTGGCAGCTTCTATATTGCTGGATGTGGAGCTGGCTTTGGGTTAGTGGAGGAAGACTGAGTTTTCTTGGTCTGCCAGGTCAGTGCTCAGGATTCATGGCAGAAGTAGTGGAATGAAGCGAGACTCTCTTTCAGTTATATTGTTTAATTCTTCAACCATTCAAAATGGCGCCAAAGTATAGTGACAGTTGAAGCTTTGCATGTACTTCACTGCGTTACTCACTGTAAAATACAAGTGACAATTAATCATTTAATTCTATTCAGTATTAAAACAACATTTGGTTCAATTGGCTTGTCTACTGAATAACAGGTCAGGCAGAGGTGAGCGGGGATGGGGATCCGATCCATTTTGAGTCAGCTGATCATTGCAAAGCAATAGTAGGGACATTTCAGTCAGCTTCAGTATCCAAAGGCCAAATGGAAAATTAGCCAGCATTTTTGCTGTCCTACTGCTATTGGAAGTCTGTAATAGAGATCACCAGTGGAGTGCAAGATCCAATTCATTTTTCATGACCCCTTACTTGAATGACATCACTGTCAAAGCTCGCATAAACGGAATGGTTATTTTATCAAGATGCCAAGAGAGACTGGCGGGACCTGAATAAATGTCCATCAACCAAGAGTCAACTATCAGTGGAGAAGAGGAAAGAAAGATCAAAGAAAATTGACAAACTTCCTGATGTGAATTGATCAATTCTTCCTTCCCCCAAGTACCACCACAACATCAATCCTGATAGAATAGCATTGAATGCAAATGTCAATAGATGAGGAGCTGGAAAAGCACAGCAGGTCAGACAGCATCTGAGGAGCAAGAAAGTTGAAGGGTTTTGTCCTGAAATGTTGAGAGTGACAGAAATATTGGAAGCAGACCGTTTGATTCAACACCGAAATATATTGGGTGCCAGAGTTGTTCATTTTCCATTGTCAGTGCTTCTCAAAAAAAAGGTGTCAGCCAGTAAAGGTAATGTTAGTCATTCAGGCAGCTCCTGAACATCACCTGGTTTCAGACGTTGTGTGAATCCTTGGATTTCTCCACCCCAGAAGGTTTTGATGGAATGTATTCGTGAATGTGAATTTGATCTCTCAAGGAATCAAGGGAAATGGGAGTGAGGGAGGAAGGAAAAATGATGTTCAGGTGAAAGCTCTGCCTTGATCACATGGATCGCTGGAGCAGACTCAAGAGGTTTGCTCCTGCTCCTGTTCCAGTTTTATTCCAGTTCAGATTGTGTTTGGAGGAGACTTAGTCACAGATTAGGTGAACATGAGGATTGCAGAGAGTGTGGTGCTGGAAAAATACAGCAGGTCAGGCAGCATCCAAGGAGGAGGAAAATCAAGCCAGGGCTTTTGCCCGAAATGTCAATTTTCCTGCTCCTCAGATGCTGCCTGACCTGCTGCGCTTTTCCAGCACCACACTCCGACTCAGCCCATACATTAGCTTGCCCAGTCCAGTTTTCTGTCAGAAGCGCTGAAAATAAAATAAACTGCCTTTTGATGTATTACATCTCATAGACGGCCAATCAGTTATACCAATAAGAAAAATGCTCATGATATCACTACTGTATCATAGCATGTGTTGTGATAGTGTAAAAATCTTATTTGCCATCTTTCTTGGAATTTCATGAAGCATGGCACACCTAATTACTTAAAGTTAGCGCAGACACTGATGTACATGAGAATGTTATCATAGAATACCTACAGTGCAGATAGAGGCCATTTGACCCATTGTGTTTGCATTGACCCTCCAAGGAGCATCCCACGCAGACCCATAACGTGTAACCCCACATTTACCATGGTTAATCTACCTAGCTTGCACATCTTTGGACTGTTGGGGGGAAACCAGAACACCCGATAGAAACACATGCAGACACTGGGAGAATGTGCACAATCCACACTGATTCCCAATGCTGGAATCCAACCCAGGTCCCTGGCGATGTGAGACAGCAGTACTGACCACTGAGCCACCATACAACCCCAGACTCGACTTAGATGGGATCAAACCAAGAACCTTCAAAAGGCTGACATTGTTCTTTCGTTGGAGGCTGTTTGTGTTTACCATTGATCTACTGTAATGTTAACAAATAATAGCTAGGTGTTATAAATACCTATTAGATTCTTCACTATCATGATAACCATGCCCAATTTCTTATGATATGAGGGCTAACATAAGTATTCTGCAGTCAACAAAAGTACCCTGCTAGAAACAAAATCACATCATGCTTAGCAACAATAAGCATCTATCAAAAAAGAATCTTTATGATAGATATTTGGAAAAATAATTTCAAACCAACCAACCAACAGCATAGTTTTCTGTGAGTATAGACAGCTGTATAAATCTTCAGGTAAGACACTAGAGTCATAGAGATGTACAGCACAGAAACAGACCTTTAGGTCCAACTCGTCCATGCTGACCAGATATTCTAATTAATCTCGACCCATTTGCCAGCATTTGGCCCATATCCCCCTCAACCCTTCCTATTCATATATGCATCTGGATGCCTTTTAAATGTTGTAATTGTACAAGCCTCCACCACTTCCTCTGGCAGCTCATTCCATACATGCACCACCCTCTGTCTGAAAACATTACCCCTTAGGTCACTTTCAAATCTTTCCCCTCTCACCCTAAACCTATGCCCTCGAGTTCTGGACTCCCCCACCCCAGGGAAAAGACCTTGTCTATTTACCCTATTCATTCCTCATGATTTTACAAAATTCTATAAGGTCACCCATCAGCCTTTGATGCTCCAGAGAAAACAGCTCCAACCAATTCAACCTCTCCCTATAGCTCAAACCACCCAACCATGGCAATATCCTTGGAAATCCTTTCTGAACCCTTTCAAGTTTCACAACATCTTTCCTATAGGACAGAGACCAGAATTGCTCATGATATTCCAAAAGTGGCCTAACCCATGTCCTGTACAGCTGCAACACGACCTCCCAACTCCTGTACTCAATACTCTGACCAATAAAGGAAAGCATACCAAATCCCGCCTTCACTATTCTACCTACCTGCGACTCCACTGTCAAGGAGCTATGAACCTGCACTCCAAGGTCTCTGTTCGGCAACACTCCTCAGGACCTTACCTGCCCTGCCCTGATTTGCCTTTCCAAAATTGACAAGTAAGAAGAGAGAACCAACTTTTCTCTGAATAAAATATGTATCTTGCAAGACATAGGAAATGCCTAAGTTAGTCTTAATTAACAATTTTAAAAACCTGAAGTTACAAATACAAATTACTCAAAATTAAGAGTGACACAGTGAGCACTCTAATCCTTCTCTCTTTGAGAAAAGTTGAACCAAGCTGAGATCCTGATCATGTGAGTTAAAGAAAAATAAGTTAAAGGGTCCTAAAAGCGCAATAACATGCTGCTTTAAAATACTAAAAATAAGTGGTTTTAAACATTAAGAAGGCTTATCAGTATCCAGAATTCTACCGGGAGGAAGAACCTGTTATGACAGATTTTGCAAATCTTAAAGGACTAACAGTGTAATGGGACAAAGGACAGTGGACAAGCAAAAAATACTGATCTGACAATACTCAATTCCACTTTCCCCACTATCCCGTTATCCTTGATTCCCTTGCTGGTTAAAAACATTTTTTTTCTTTTTATTATTCCTCCATTGACGAGATGAGAATTTTGTTGGCTTAGCCAGCCTTTTCTTCCCCATTCATAATTGCCCAGAGGGTGGTTCAGGGTCGACCACATTGCTTTGGGTCTGGAGTCACATGTGGGCCAAACCAGGGGAGAATGAAAGATTTCCTCTCCTAAAGAGAATGTGTGAACCAGATGGGTTTTTCTGGCAATTGACAATGGATTCAGGGTCATCATTATCTTCTTAATTCCTTTGGGGTGGCATGGTGGCTCAGTGGTTTAGCACTGCTGCCTCACAGCACCAGTTCGATTCCAGCCTCGGGTGACTGTCTGTGTGGAGTTTGCACGTTCTCCCCTTGTCTACGTCAGTTTCCTCCGGGTGCTCTGGTTTCCTCCCAGAGACCTTGGAGTGCAGGGTCATAGCTCCTTGACAGTGGAGTCGCAGGTAGGTAGAATAGTGAAGGCGGGATTTGGTATGCTTTCCTTTATTGGTCAGAGTATTGAGTACAGGAGTTGGGAGGTCGTGTTGCAGCTGTACAGGACATGGGTTAGGCCACTTTTGGAATATCGTGGGAGGAATATCCCTCCTACAGAAGTTTCCTCTGGGTGTGTTGCACTTCGGAGGATCAGTGTGGATTTGTTGGGCTGAAGGGCTTGTTTCCACACTGTAGGGAATCTAATCTAATCATGCTTCAGTGAACTTTTCCAACTGAATATAGATGACCAGATCAGGATGAGTCTCATATATCCATTTCATGTTATGTATTAAGTACATCCATCATATTTTAATTAATGTTGCACATTATTAATAAATTCTCATTTAATTGTGCTGATCGACAGAGAATGTATTATTATGTATGAAAATTACCACCACCCATCAGGAGCAAATAAACTATGCAAAGTATGCATTCATTCATTGTTGAAATGGCTGCATTGCTTCCAATTCCCTGGATACTGCAAAGGTCCCAACAGATTTAAAAATCTAAAATGTAGCTTCACTGTACATGAAAAGAGGCAGAAAGCAGGAAACCATAAGCGAAGTGGTCTGACATTTCTCAGTAAAAATTGCTAGAATCCATTAATAAGGATTAGTGACAACATGTTTAGAAAAATCATAATGTAACCAGGCTGTGTCAAAATGATTTTGGGAAATGGAAATCACGTTTGACAAATCATTAGAGTTCTTTGAGAATGTAAAAGCAGAATAAAGATAATTTATATAGAAATCAAAAAAGTATTCAATAAGCATTTTTTAAAAATTTGTTCATGAGATGTGGGTGTCGCTGGTTAAGCCATCATTTTTTGCCCTAATTATCTACAAACCTTCTAAGAGGCGATTACTTGCTAATGGGTCTGGAGTGACATACAGACCAGATGGGCAAGGATGGCAGAGTTCATCCCCTAAAAGACAATAGTGAACAAAGCGGGTTTTTATACCAATCGACAGTGTTTACATAGTGCCATTAGGCTAGCTTTTAATTCCAGATTCTATTGGATTCAAACTTCACCACTGGCATGGTTTGAAATTCATGTCCCCAGAACATTTGCCTGGGTTTCTGGTGTACTAGGCCAATGACATTACCATTACACCATCACCATCCCTTGATAAAAGGTTGTTGTACAAGGCAGGAGCTCATGTTGGTAGCAATTACAAGTTTTGATGATTTATGATTGGCTGATTGATCGATTTACTTTTGTCATATGTACCAAGATACCGTGCAAAGTGTTGTTTTGCGTGCTATACAGACGGATTGTACCATACAAAGTGCATCAGGGTTGCAGAATAGAGTATAGAATACAAAGAGATCTGTTTAAAAGTCTGTTTAAAATGGGGAAGAAACTGTTCTTGGATCTATTTGTAAGTGTATTCAAACTTTGATATCTTCTGCTGACGAAAGAGGGTGGAAGAGAATATAACGATGGTGGGAAGGATCCTTGATTGTGTTGGTTTGCTTTCCTGAGACAGCAAGAAGTACAGGGTAACCTCAATTATCCGAACAACACGAGCGAGGAGTATTTTGCTTGGATAATCGAATGTTCAGATAATCAAATGTTCGGATAATACAGTTTTCCCAAACATTGGGACCTTGAGATCTTATTGAATAAGCCGAACTTTGGATAATCGATGTACAGATAACTGAGGTTATACTGTATAGATGGAACCAATGGATAGAAGGCTGGTTTGTATGATGGACTAGGTTGTGTTCACATTCTCTAGAGTTTCTTGCAGTATTGGGAAGAGCGACTGTGATGCACCCAAACAGGATGTATCCTATAGTACATCGATAAAGGTTGGTCAGAGGATAAATGTTTCTGATGAGAAACAGAGAATAGGGAAAAGTGGCTTATTTTCAAGTTGGCACATTGTAACTGTAGGGAGTGTTACAATGTACCGGCATCTCAACTAGTTATGATCTATATTAGTAACTTGGTTGATAAGATCGATTCCATTGTAGCCAAATGTGATGATTGTACAAACATAGGTACAAAAGCAAATTATGAGTATAGACATAGTCTTCAAAGGAACATAGATTAGCTGAGCAAGTGCAAAAGTATATGGTCTTCAGATTTGCAGGAAAGAAAAGCAGAATATTATTTGATTGGAGAGAGATTGCAGAATGACAGAGTACAAGGGTGCTGAGCATCCTTGGGCCTGGATTGCAAACCAATCGCACGCAGATAAAGCAAGTCATTTAGAGAGGCAAAGGGAATATTGCTCGTTACTGTAAGAGGAATGGGATATAAAGATAGGAACATCTTGCTAAAATGTTGTAGGCCATTGGCAAGATTGTTGCTGGAGTGTGGTACACAATCTGGCCATCTTAGTTAAAAAAGAATATACTTGCGTTGGAAGCAGTTCAGGAAAGACTCACTGGGCTGAATTCTGAGCTGAAGGAGTTATCTTCTGAAGAAAGGCTGAACATATTGGACTTTTACTGTTGGAGTTTAAAAGAATAAGAGATGATCTTACCTGAATCACATAAGATTCTGAGACATTTGACAGAGATTGACGCCGATAGGGGAAATTGAAAACTTGGAAGTTTTAAAAATAAAAGTCCTCCCATTTAAGATGGGGATGAAGAGGCATTTCTTATTGGATTGTTAGTTTTGGAATTTGCTTCAATTGGCAGTGGTGGAAACTTGGGCATTGACTATTTTAAGTAAAAGTGAGAGGCAGATTTTTGACTACAAGGAGGCCAATAGTGAAGGGGAATGGGAAAGAAAGTGGAGCTAAAATCTCAGTCAGATCCACTGTAACCTTATTAAATGGTGCAGCAGGTTCCCAATGGGCTGAATGGTCTATACTGACACCAATTTGATATAATTTTATTAATGTGGCACAGAAATTAACCACAAGAGTCTTTTCCAACATTTAAAATAAAATTGTCATACTGTTTGCTCAAATTCTGGCAGCATTTCAAGTCTAGAATTGATAAGAATCATGATTTGGAGATGCCGATGTTGGACTGGAGTGTACAAAGTTAAAAGTCACACAACACCAGGTTATAGTCCAACAGGTTTAATTGGAAGCACTCATTTTCGGAGAGCTGCTCCTTTATCAGGTACACTCCACAACCACCTGATGAAGGAGCAGGGCTCCAAAAGCTAGTGCTTCCAATTAAGTTTGTTGGACTTTAGAATTGATGGTAGCTTTGATGGGCCCACTATAAGTATTCCAACTCTCCTCGTGGTCTTGATGTGCACCACATACTGACTGCTTTAGTTTATACTTCAAGCCCATGCTTGTGTTTCCTTAATCCCTTTCAGCCCAGTTTCAATGCAAAGAACTTCAGTGGAGCAGATTGGTGCAGATAATGCTGCACAGATCCATTCAATCATCAAAAAATTGTTCCTGCAATTTCAGTAGTAACTGTGACTTAAAAGAAAAATTGATATAGGTGGTCCTATATCAATGGATGAATATAAGAGGGAGAATGAGAGTCAGGGTCTGAGGAGGGAGTGCACAGTTCTATTCTGGCTAATATCTACTCTAGCATTCTCAAATCCAAGTAACAAAACAAAGTATTTTTGCCAGAACAGCTGCCCTTGAAATGTTTGTGTGGGATTGTCCTTGGAATATTCTACTTGACTTCTATGCTGTATTCATGATTCGGAGATGCCGGTGTTGGACTGGGGTGTGCAAAGTTAAAAATCACACAACACCAGGTTATAGTCCAACAGGTTTAATTGGAAGCACACTAGCTTTCGGAGCAATGCTCCACAATCACCTGATGAAGGAACGTCGCTCCGAAAGCTAGTGTGCTTCCAATTAAACCTGTTGGATTATAACCTGGTGTTGTGTGATTTTTAACTCTATGTTGTATACCTCACTTAATGCCAAGCACAGTTCCTTTCTTAAATGTTGAGGAGGTAAAGGAGAGTAAGATATCCAGAAGTCAGACAAGAAGAAAGACTTTCAGCAAGACAGCAAGAAAGGATTCGAAGGGGATCATAAACACGCAGGTACAGATATTGGAAGAACAAGATTAATATAGAAAATGGATAAAGAGAGGGACATAAATACATTGAGGGAGGCAGAAAGAATTAATTACTGCAAATGAGTGGAATCATAGCTATAGGAAGAAAAAGCCAGAGTAAAATAAACTCTCTGTGAGTAAGGTGAAATGAATTAGTCTTTATAACAGGGCTGCATCAAGAGACAGACACTCACAAGAAGCATACACTAGAGGAGCAGAGTTAAGTCAGACAACCCTCCTGAGCCTATTTCACAATTCACACCACACTATGTTTATAGTCCAACTGCTTGCTACCTGATGAAGGAGCAGCGCTCAGAAAGTTTGTATTTTTAAAACAAACCTGTTGGACTATAACCTGGGTTTGTGTGATTTTTAACTTTGTCCACCGCAGTCCAATACCGACACCTCCACATCATATTTCACAGTTGGTAAAGTCATAGCTGGTCCTCAACCACAGATCTGCTTTCCTGTTCATTCTCCATATTCTTTGATTTCTTGGAGTCCAACCATCTATTGACTTCAGCGTGTATCTCACAGCGTTCAAAGAGCTCGTCTCTTCATTCTTCAAAATTCCACTGGCTGTAGATTCACTCTACTCAATCTTTCCTCATTGATGATGTATAAAACACTTAACCTGAAAAGATTAGCATGAACACTTTATATAGACTCCACCTGCTGTATGAAGGACCTTTTGTCTGATAATATCCAAATACTCTGTTTTTATATTTTTTCTGTATTTTTATTTATGAACTGAAATAGATAAAGACCTTTTTTAAAAAACCAAGGACTACTGGAGATTAACAACAATATTTAAAAGCAAGTAATCTGACACTCATTATAAACACTGTTTACACTTAACCAGGCAATAATTAAAGCACATTTTTCAGATGAGCTGGAGCCAAGGACTGAGCACCAATAGAGATTCAGTCGGCAACAAATAGCTGATCGGTCTGTGAACTAGTGACGAGTTATTGAATATGAAGGCCTCCTTACTGCCAACAACTGTGATTGGTTCCCGGGTAGCTGAACAGCTTGGGCTGTGAATGAGATTGTCAGAAGCCATCGGATTTCAGCAAGGCCAGAAGCCGATTGTGTTTCCTACAATAACAGTTACTTTAAACTTGAAGAGTGCCCATTTATTTTCCTTTAGCAGTTGCTGTAAGCTGTAACTTTTATTTAATGAGTCAGGTGCATTTGAAAAACACAAAACAGCTATGCCATGCCTCTTACAAACCAATGCAAGTATCCAGTGAAGGAGGACTGAGAAACAGCACAGAACCCATCACAGCAGATCCTGTGAATATTAGCAATTCCAAAGGAACTGAGGGCAATGCTGCTAAGTTTGCAACTAACACAAAAATAGGTGGAGGGATAGGTCATGTTGAGGGGGCCACTAAAGGACTTGGCCAGGTGAGGAGAGTGGAGATGGAATACAACATGGGAAATTGTGAGGTTATGCACTTTGGTAGAAAGATTACAGGCATAGACTATTTTCTAAATGGGGAAAGGCTTTGGAACTCTGAAGTACAAAGAGACTTAGGACTCCCAGTTCAGGATACTGTTACGGTTGACATGCAGGTTCATTTGGCAATGGGGAAGGCAACTGCAATGTTAGCATTCACTTCAAGAGGGCTAGAATACAAGTGCAGAGATTTACTGCTGAGGCTGTTTAAGGGTCTGATCAGACCTCATTTTGGAATATTGTGAGCAGTTTTGGGTCCCGCATCTAAAGGAGGATGTGCTGGTATTGAATGAGGTTGAGATGGGGTTTACAAGAACAACCCATGGATGAAGGGTTTGTCATATGAGGAGTAATTGAGGACTCTGGGTCTATACTCAATCCAATTTAAAAGAATGAAGAGGCATCTCATTGAAGGTAAAAACAATGACTGCAGATGCTGGAAACTAGATTCTGGATTAGTGGTGCTGGAAAAACACATCAATTCAGGCAGCATCCGAGGAGCAGGAAAATCGACATTTCAGGCAAAAGCCCTGTATTCCTGATGAAGGGTTTTTGCCCAAAACGTCGATTTTACTGCTCCTTGGATGCTGCCTGAATTGCTGTGCTTTTCCAGCCCCACTAATCCTGGCATCTCATTGAAACCTATGGAATACCGAGAGGCTTGGACAGAGTGGATGCAGAGATGACGTTTCTCTAACTGAGAGAGACTACAAGTTTAGATTGAAGGGACAATCCTTTTGAGCTGAGGTGAGGAGAAATTTCTTCAACTAAAGGATGGTGAATCTGTGAATTTTGTTTTGCTTCAAAAGATTGTGAAGGCGAAATCATGACGTGTATTTAAAATGGAGTTAGATAGGTTCTTAATTAGTAAGTGGATCAAAGGTTGTGGAGAGAAAACATGGGAATTAATTTGAGAAACAGATCAGCCATGATAGAATGGTGGAATAGACCTGATGGGCCAAATGGCTTAACTCTGTTGCTCTATCTTATGGAATAGAGATGGCTGAGCTGTATTCTCAATGTTCCTTCCAACCATAATAACCTTTTTATTTTGTGCGTGTGTGTACATGTGTATAAGGAGTTAGAAATTCAATTGGTGGAGTCATATGCTAATCACTTACAATTGTTCACCTGTAGATAGAGCCTATATTGTTGTAATAAATAGCGATTCTTGTTTCCTGTCCATTCTTTCTGTCAACCATGGTCCAAAAGTTGGATAAATTGGGGAATTATGTTTATTTTTTAATAAATCAGTACCATTTGTAGTCAATCCTCCATGGTGTTTTAAAGAGGGAGAGTGCTGCATTGATGGAGAGAGGCGATCAGTTTAGTTACTGCAAGTTTCAATTCCTTCTCCTTTTCAGTACCTTGCGCTAACCTCTGACAATTTTAGCATCCAACCAACCTTGGCCAGCCTAGAAACATTTCAGTAGCTAATATTTACTGGGAAGATCCTGCCCATATTTCAGTAGGCGTTCGAATTATTTTAAAAATCTCTTTTAGGTCAACTCTTCAACCTTCTTTTTTCGAAGGAATAGAGCCACAGCTCATTCAGTTTTATCTGGTAAGTAAGTCTTTTCAATTCCATTGTCATCCATGTGAATCTTTCTGTTCTGTTCCGTATCCAGTGCCTCTATATTGTCTTATCATTGTAGGCCGGAACTCTAGCTGGATTTATTGGGATCACCAAGGCAGGCAGTGTGGAGGTGTAATGATGGGTGATGTGAGGGCAAGTGCCCTGTCCATTGTTTGACCATCTCTGCTGGCCCTCCTGTTTCTTCCTATTTTGGTCACTTGTTCTGTTCCGTATGTCAAATGGAGACCCTCTCAGTCTGGCACTTATCACTGCTACTTTCTCAAATTCCCATCACCCTGTCAATGCCACCCACTCTGTTTGTATTTTTAACCTATTTTCTAATCAATTAGTAACTACACACGTCCAGGGCAGGTGAGACTTGAACCTCCCGGTCCAGAGGTAGGGACACTAGTGCTGCACCACAAAAACCCTCCCACTGACTTTCTTTTCTTTCCCCAGACTGAGAAGGCATTCTGATTCTCCTGTTTATTTCTTTCTCACTACCACTGCACAGCAGTGGTGTCTATATTTCCTGTGCATCGCCCATGGCTGTGTGTCTGCAGTGAACAAGACACCATTGTATCAGAACTTTATTCTATAGTTTCCATCACCACCCTTGTGTGTCCAGTGAACCAATAACAAGCAAGGCCTGATAAGGCTTATGTGAAGAAAGTGTACGAGGAGGATGGGGGTTAAACCAAAGTAGAGATGGAGGGGGAAATAAAGCACTTCAGCCCCCACAAAGCCCACCTCTCCCTAAAACCCTTGACAGCATTGGTGGACATTGCGTGCCCCACTCATTTTCTTACCTGGTTCCAGCAATGAATGTCGTTAGAAATAGGGGCAGACCAAAGAGAGGGCAGTTAATGGACCAGCAGCTCTCTGAGATAGGAATTCCTTGCAGATGGAAACAGAAGTTTCACCATAACTCAATTGATAAAATCAGCTCAGAGTTTCCCAGCCATGTGGACATAGGTGGGTTCATCTCCCACTTTTCATCTGGGGAGCAGGTCCATCACCCCAATGCAAAATCCCCTCTTTATCCCCATGGAGCTACAACAGCACATAGTATTCCAAGTATGAGCTGGACATATTAATTTTAAACAACTGGATGTTTTATTTAACTCCTGATGTCAGGGAAGAAAGAAATTACACTTCACAGAATGAGAATATAGAAATCGGGTGCTGTGCCAGAAATTTAGAGATAGAGTCATAGAGTCATTGAGATGATACAACATGGAAACAGACTCCTGGGTCCAACTCGTCCATCCCAACCAGATGCCCTGAATTAATCTCATCCCATTGGCCTCTAAACTCTTGCTAAAGGGGTTGAATTTAAAAGCAGAGAGGTAATGTTACAGCTGTACAAGGTGCTGGTGAGGCCACACCTGGAGTACTGTGTGCAGATTTGGTCTCCTTACTTAAGAAGGAATGGACTGGCACTGGAAGTGGTGCAGAGGAGGTTCACTAGGTTGATTCTGGAATGGAGGGGATTGGCTTATGAGGAGAGGCTGAGTAGATTGGGATTGAATTCATTGGAATTCAAAAGAATGAGGGGGGAGTCTTATAGAAACACATAAAATTATGAAGGGAATTGATAAAATAGAAATAGAGAGGATATTTCCACTGGTAGGTAAGACTAGGACAAGAGGGCATGGCCTCAAGATCAGAGGGACCAGGTTTAGAACTGAACTGAGAAGGAACTTCTTCACCCAGAGGATTGTTAACCTGTGGAATTCCTTGCGCAGGGAAGTAGTTGACGCTACTTCTGTAATAACTTTTAAAACTAAGGTAGATACTTTTTTGAAAAATAAAGGAATTAAGGGATATGATGAAAACACGGGTAAGTGGAGCTGAATCCACGAAAAGATTCAGATTACTTAGTGTGGAAACAGGCCCTTCGGCCCAACAAGTCCACACCGACCCTCCGAACAGCAACCCACCCAGACCCATTCCCCTACATTTGCCCCTTCACCTCACACTACAGGCAATTTAGCATGGCCAATTCACCTAACCTGCACATTTTTGGACTGTGGAAGGAAACCGGAGCACCCAAAGGAAACCCATGCAGACACGGGGAGAATGTGGGAATTGAACACGGGTCTCTGGCACTGTGAGGCAGAGTGCTAACCACTGTGCCACCGTGCCACCCATAAAAGATTAGCCATGATCTTACTGAGGGGAAGAGCAGGCTCGAAGGGCCAGATGGCCTACTCCTGCTCCTAGTACTTATGTTCTTCCTATTCATATACCCGTTCAGATGCCTTTTAAATGTTGTAATTGTACCAGCCGACACCACTTCCTCTGGCAGCTTGTGTGAGGAAGATTGAATGAAAGCAGGTGCAATTAAATGGTTGATGGAGTTTTTAAATAATAAGATGGTGAAGAGCCAGATAGTGAAAGAATACCAGCAACATGAAGTAGAAATCATTGGTTCAGAAAATTGGGTGGAATTTTCTGCTGTTATGTATTGTGGGAAATTATGGCAAAAATTAGACAAATCAGATCTTTGACATCAAGGAACAAATTTTCAATTTTCTTGTTGAGAGTTAAATGTTGAATTCTGAATCGTGCTAATGAGCAATGCCACAGGTAGGCGGGGTGGTAAAGAAGGTGTTTGGCACACTTGTCTTCTTGCTCAAAGCATTGAGTATAGGAGTTGGGATGTCATGTTGCAGTTGTACAGGACGTGGTGAGGCCATGTTTGGAGTACTATGTACAGTTCTGATTGCCCTGCTATAGGAAGGATATTATAAAGCTGGATAGAGTGCAGAAAAGATTTACAAGGATGTTACTGGGACTGGACGGTTTGCGTTACAACAGGAGAAGCTGGATAAGCTGAGACTTTTTTCACTGGAGTGGAGGAGGTTGAGAAGTGACCTTATAAAAGTGTATAAAATCATGAGGGGCATAGATAAGATGAATAGCCAAGATCTTTTTCCCTAGGTTAGGAGAGTTCAAAGCTAGCAGGCATAATATTAAGGTGAGAGAAGAAACATTTAAAAAGGACATGAGGAGCAACCTTTTTACAGAGAGTGGTTCGTGTGTGGAATGAATGTCTAGAGAAAGTGGTGGATGCAGATACACAGTTACAACATATAAAAGGCAATTGGATAAGTACATGAATAGGAAAAAGATTAAAAATCACACAACACCAGGTTATAGTCTCACAGGTTTATTTGGAATCTCTAACTTTCGGAGCGTTACTCCTTCACCAGGTGGTTGTGGAGCAGAATCATAAGAGACAGAATTTAAAGCAACAGGATTGCAGTGGCATGGGATGTAATATTTGGCTAAATTTGTTTAATATTGCATTCCATGACACTGTAATCCTGTTGCTGTCAAGTCTGTGTCTTATGGTTCTACTCCACAACCACCTGATGGAGGAGACGCTCCGCAAGCTAGTGTTTCCAAATAAACCTGTTGGACTATAGCCTGGTGTTGTGTGGTTTTTAACTTTGTCCACCCCAGTCCAACACCAGCATCATGAATAGGAAAGGGGCCTCGGAGGTATGTGTACATGAAACACAGAAAGCTAGAGCACAGGTGCAGCAGGTAATCAGGATTTTGATCAGTTGGGAATCAAAGATTTTTAGGAAAACACATATAAAGAGTATTGGATAAGTCAGGATCCTCTTGAATGACAGAGCTGGCTCAAGGGGCTGAATGGCCTACTCCTATTTCTTCTGATTTTTATGGTCTGAAACCAGATGGTGCCAATTGCCAACATGAAAGTCCGAGCAGTTAGATTCCCTCGGCTCAGTCTTCACTGCCATTCTCTTACATATTTCATGAATACCATTCTCTTCCACTCTTTGGCGTGATGGCTCAGTGGTTACCATTGCTGCCTCACAGTGCCAGGGACCTGGGTTCGATTCCACCTTCGGGCAACTGTCTCTATGGACATTCTTCCCGTGTCTTTGCGGGTTTCCTCCAGTACTCTGGCTTCCTCCCACCGTCCAGAAATGTACAGGCAAGGTGGATTAGTCATGGGAAATATAAGGTAGGGGGCTGGGTCTGGATGGGTTGCTTTTCACGAGATTGGTGTGGACTCGCTGGGCTGAATGACCTGCTTCCACAGTGTAGAGGGTCTATGATTCATACATACGATTCGGCATCACCAAACCACTAGCCTCTCTAATCATCATGGCTGCATTTGGGACAACTCACACACTTCATCAACTCTTCGGGGCATTATTTTCGAGCTGAGGGTCACATGCTTTGCTTGTTTTCAGCAGGTCACGTTACTCGCAGGGACACACATGCATTTCGTGCATTTACATAGACTGCATCTTGCAGCTCTTAGCTTCCTTTATGAGCACTCACTCACTTCCCACTTAGTTGGAGGATGCCACGCTTCTGGATTGCATTACCTTTTAAAGCTCTTCAGTGCTGTTACAGACTGGCAACTTCTGTGACTTGCATCCTCTTTTAGGTCAGAGGGAAAGGAAGGTCACCTGTCACTGAATGGATAAGGGGGTGGGCATGTTGCTGTAGGACACTTTGCTACATCAATGTCAGACCTACAGCACATACCAGCAGTTTACACAGCCTGAATGTTGCATGTGCTTCAAGAAAATGGACCATGCCTGAAAATCAAAAGGGGCAAATCTTCAGTGGAGTAAGTGGGGCTACAGTCAGTAAAGAGGCTTGGCTGACAACGTTGCCAAAGACAACACTTACAACATTGTTACAATGACCAGCAGAATCCAATGGATGACACAGTGGGAGGAATAGTGAGATGAAATAGATTAATCAAAGTTAAAAATCACATAACACCAGGTTTTAGTCCAACAGGTTTACTTGGACTATTCAAGGTGGTGGTAGAGAGTGATGGATCTTTAATCTACTGACATTGCTTTCACTATCTACAGCTGTTGGAGAACCAAGCAGTAAGGACATCCTGAGCTATCACCATGGAGTTGTGTCACCTGCTGACGGAGCAGAAGGAATGGTGGCTGTCCCATCCGATGCCTGTCAAGGGCACCTCTGCCGGCTCATTCCGAGAACGATTTCAGAAATCTGTGGGATTACCCAAGCTTTGACCCAGAAATGCATCTGGGCTGTCACATTCTCCAGATATTACTCA
This sequence comes from Chiloscyllium punctatum, assembly GCF_047496795.1. Classification (NCBI taxonomy): domain Eukaryota; kingdom Metazoa; phylum Chordata; class Chondrichthyes; order Orectolobiformes; family Hemiscylliidae; genus Chiloscyllium; species Chiloscyllium punctatum. Next base: position 146,494,082 of record NC_092741.1, on the reverse strand, counting down.
TCTCTCATGCATTGCGACTTCACTAGATCCATTTGTCACAAAGGGAGGCAAGTGGACATTTCAAGAATGTAACTGAACGTATGTTGATTGATTTATTTATCGTCACGTGTACTGAAGTACAGTGAAGAGCTTTGTTTGTGAGCAGTACAAGCAGATCATTGTAAGCAAGGATGTACAGATCAGAAAGGCTGAGACAGAGGCATACAGGTTACATTGCATGGGCAAGAACATCATTAGTAAGGTCATCATTATTTGAGGCTACAGAGTCCATTCATCAGTCTAATATCAGCTGGAAAGGAGCTGTGCCTGAACTAGCTGGTGCATGTATTGAGATTTCTGTATCTTCTGCCTGATGGAAAAGGTTGTGCTTTCCAAAAGGATTAGCCACAATAAAGTGTTACTCATGCCACCTATGTGCTTTTATCTTCTTTTTTTGCCCTCTGACTGTGTCTAGGTACAGCCTCGGGCTCTGACAGCGAGGGTGGAGGGAGCCAGCTCTCCAGTTGACATTGTACATTCCTTCCTCCTGCCCTCCCCCAATCTCGATCACAGCCCGTCACCGATTAGCTTCCCCAAAGAGGAAAAAGCAGTGGCTACTCATAGAAACTCATAAAATCATAGAGTCATACAACATGGAAACAGACCCTTCAGTCCAACTTGTCAATGCCGACCAGATATCCTAAACTAATCTAGTCCCGTTTCCCAGCACTTGGCCCATATCCCTCTAAACCCTTCCTATTTATGTAGCCATTCATTTGCCTTTTAAATGTTGTAATTTTACCAGCCTCTGGCACCTCCTCTGGTAGCTCATTCCATACACGCACCACCCTCTACGTGGAAAGGTTGACCCTTAGTCACTTTTAGATCTTTCTCCTCACCGTAAACCTATTCCCTCTAGTTTTGGATTCCCCCACTCCGGGGAAAAATACGTTAGCAATCTACCATATGTATGGCCCTCATAACACTATAAATCTTAGTGAGTTTTGAGAAGATTTGCAGCTCAGGTTGTTAAGTACGTAAGTTAGCTCGCTGAGCTGGAAGGTTTGTTTTCAGACGTTTTGTCACCACACTAGGTAACATCATCCGTGAGAGTTTCCAGTGAAGTGCTGGTGGTATGCTCCATCTCTCTATTTATAGGTCTTGGTTTCTTAAAGTGGGTGATGTCATTTTTGGTTCCTTTTTTCAAGGGAAGATAGATAGGATCTAAATCAATGTGTTTATTGATGGAGTTCTGAGCAGGCGAAACAAAGACAGGCAAGAGAATTCTTAGAGTTGTGGCATTCTAATTAGAACTCTATCTCGCTGATGATGTTACCTAGTATGGTGACATGTCTGAAAACAAATCTTCTAGCTTAGCGAGCTAACATGCATACTTTATAAATCTCTATAAGGTCACCCCTCAGCCTCCAATGCCCAGGATAACAGCCCCAGCCTATTAAATCTCTCCCTATAGCTCAAACCCACCAACCCTGGCAACATCCTTGTAAATCTTTTCTGCACCCTTTCAAGTTTAACAACATTTCTATAGCACGGAGACCAGAGTTGAATGCAGTATTCCAAACAGGGCCTCACCAATGTCTTGTACAATTGCAAAATGACATCGCAAGACCAATACATCAGCTCCAGCAAGTACTCCATTGTACCTTACCTCCTGCAAGCCACTGATATATAATTGTGAATCTGAAAGCATATCTGAAGGGTGTTACCCAAGGTTAAGTGGGTGGGGGTGTTCTTGGGCGTGTGGGGGAGATAATCAATTTCACGTAGAGGGAGGTGCCAATCCATTATATTTAGCATACCAATATCTTACAGTTTACATGATATGGAGGTGTCAGTGTTGGACTGGGGTGGACAGATTACTCCTTTACATGTACCACTTTTATTTTCAAGGTTTTTTTGTGATTTTGGTGATAAAACAATGACAACTTGTGTGGGTTCATGCCTCTGTGGGCAATGAAGATACTCCAGGCACATAGCTATTTGTGTACCAACGTATTGACGATAAAGCATGACCACCTTTAAATAGCTCCCCACTGTAAAGAAGGCATAATCCATTCCACATAGTGCTGTGTAACACAGTGTACCTTCAAAGGCATTTAGCACAGATTAGAGGACCATTGTTTTCAGGAATTTGTGACTGGAAGGCTTGAAGATCAGTGCGGGAACTCATCAAGACTGCCCTTATTGTCCAAACTGCTACAGGCTCAATTTTTGATTCTCTAAACTAGCCATTGTTTGTACACAGGAATTTTTGGCTTGCAAGATAGAAATTCTTGACGACAATACTGCTTCTAAGCTTCTGAAATCCATCTGTTTCCTGGGATACAGCCTTGAAAAGTTTGCAGAACACTGACATATCTTTCAGACAGAGACATCTCTTTGATGATACAAGCGTTTGCTGGCTATTTTTCAGCAAAAAGAATCTGAAACTTTTCAAATCACTGCAATCAAAAACTGGTCTGGCCTTGAATAAACATGGATTCCCCTCACTTTATTCACCAACACTCTCTATAAAATTGCATAGTTGAACCCAGGTCAAACAGATGCAAAGCTCAATGCTGCAGGCTTAATTTTTTAATAAGAGAACAAGCTTTTCTAATCCAGTTTAATATTCATGTTACCAACAGTTTACAAGTCAGAGGAGTAAACTGTGACTTTGTACAAAAGTGTAAAACAAGCAGTTCAGGCAACTCAGCAGCTTGTCCTGACATCTTATACAGTTTTTATCAAGAGAATAAAAATCAGGAAAGTAATCAGCTGCAGAGTCTCCATCGCTCATTTTACACCATTTCACTATCAACCCCAAAGACACACTTTCGTTTGCTTTTGCAACACACACACCACAAATTTTACAAAAACTGAAAGAGCTGCAGATGCTATAATTCAGAAATGGAAACAGAAATTGCTGGAATGTCTGGCAGCATCTGTGGAAAGAAATCTGAGTTAATGCTTCGGGTTTGGTGACCCGTCCTCTCAAAATGCATACTTTATTTCAGAGGGAGGCTGAAGTTAAAGATCACACAACACCAGGTTATAGTCCAACAGGTTTATTTGGAAGCACGTGTTTTAGGAGCGCTGCTCCTTCATCTGGTGGTTGTGTAGAATAAGATCATAATACACAGAATTTATAGTGAAATATTACAGTGTCATGCGACTGAAATGATATATTAAACCTGGAATGCTGTTAAGTTTTTCATCTTTTAGAATGGGTTACAGATTATGGTTCGTTAACATGTAAATCCCAGAACTACTTTTAAGTCACATTCTCGAGACAACTTAAGGTTTTATAACAAAAGGTGCCATCTCAGCTCAGACAATGCATTAAAAGTATGAGGTTAGAGTCTGTCTGTATCCTATCCCAATCTTGAGTCAGACTGGTTCTATTTCCAAAGTAGGAACTTATAAAATATTACATGGATTGATTGACGGCATTGGCTGCCTGCAAATTGTGCACTTTTTGAGGAAAATAGAATGTATCTGCAAATACAATTCAGTCCATAGACTTATATGTGTGTGTGTGCATGCAAGAAAGAGAAAGAGAGTGTGAGTGTGTGTGAGTGTGTGTGAGTGAGTGCACGTGAGAGAATGTGTGTTTGCATTTGTGCATCCTTGGTAAAGTGTGTGTGTGTGTGTGAGATGGCATATAAGCCTGTGAGAGTGTGTGCGCGTGGATGTGAATGTGGGAGGGTGTATTTGCATGTGTATGAGAGAGGGTCTGCATGATAATGAGTATGTAAGAGTGTGTTTGTATGTGTGCATGTGAGAGAGGGTTTTGTGTAGTGGGTTCACCTGTAGTGTGATATGAACCCAAGGTTTCGGTTGGGGCCATCCCCAAGGGTACCAAATTGGCTATAAACCTCTGCTCGGCTACTCTTCATTGTTGCATGTCCAGAAGTCCGTCTTGGAGGATGGCCACCTGAAGATCCGAGGCCAAATGTCCCGAAGTGCTGAGAGGCATCCCTTTCTGGTGACTGTTGTGTGGTGTCCATTCATCCATTGCCATAGCGTCTGCTTGGTCTCACCAATGCACCATGGCTCAGGGCATCTTTGCCTATAGTGTATGAGATAAACAACTTTGGCTGAGTCTCATGAGTACCTGCTGTGCACATGGTGGGTGGTGTAGCCATGGGTAATAGTGGTAGCTGTGTCGATACTCTGACAAGTCTTGCTGTGATTGCCATGACAGAGTTGCGTGGTGTTGTGGTCAATGTTGTCCTGAAAGCCAGCCGATTTGCTGCGAAAAATGAACTGTTTAAGGTTTGGCAGTTATTTAAAGGCAAGAAGTGGAGGCGTAGGGAAGGTTTTGGAGAGGGTGCTCATCCTTATTGATAATGTGCTGCAGGCTGTGAAATACATGGCGTAGTTTCTCCACTCCCGGGAGGTATTATACTGGAGACAAACGTTCCTGGGGTGGTCTGACCAAACCTCCCAGCCCAATGGGCTCTTCTGTTTAGCAAGCTCCCTCCAGCCCAACTACAGTACCAGGCACTGCAATGAGATGTAGTGACAGGGAAAGAAAGAAGAAAACAGGTTGAGAAGACTTTGATGGCATGGGTGACAATGTATTGTACATCATTTATTGCATTTCTATAAATGGCACTGCTTGACTTTAACATCTCTACATTTGAGTCTTGTGTAGTTCTGAATGTAACTGTGTCAGCATGATGTCTAACTTGATGTACCATGTGTTAATGTCCATGAGAACCGAAGCATTAGGATGATTGGGGATGACAGGCCTGACACCCCTGTATCCTCTGTAATGTGTAATGTCATTTCCCTTTAAAATTCCTCACAGAATTACATTTTATTTTGCTCAAAAACAGCATGAATCCATGTAAGATTCTGTAAATCCCTGTTTTAGATTAGAATCGGGGCACAGACAGCCTCACACAGGGCACCTCACACCTTCAATGATTTTCTGGGACAACATGGTACCTATTGTTAAAGTTCACTTGAGAATGTAACTTTAAGAAAGTTCTGGGATTTACATATGAAAGAACTGAAACCAACATGGTCATTCTAAAAGATGAGAGACTTAACAAAATCCAGGTCTTTTTAAATGTATAATTTCAGTTTCATCCCACTGTAAACTTTTGCTATAAATTCCATGTCCTCCAATCTTATACTCTATAGCCACCTGATGAAGGAACAGCTCTCTGAAAGCAAGTGCTTCGAAATAAACCTGTTGGACTATAACCTGGTGTTGTGTGATTTTTATCTCTGTAAACTATATCCTTCTTGCAACCTGTCTTTCCATCTATTTTTGTGTCATCTTAAAATTTGGCTACAGTGCATCTACTTCCTCCAAGTCATTATATTGTAAACACTTATGGTCCCAGCACTGATCCATGTGGAACACTTATCCCCATTCACTGTTTCCTATCCAATAATCAATTCTCTATTCAGGCCAATGTAATACCTTCAACACCATGGCCTCTTATCTTACAATTTAACCTTTTGTGATTCCACCTAATATCACAGTTTCCTCATTGTCACTGAGTCAGAATCCTCAATCTCCAAGCTTCACATCACTTCCAGTTTCCAGGCTGTGGCACGTAAAATTTCATCACACAAACTGCAGCTGTTCAAGACAGCAATTTATCAACAAATTCTGTAGAATAATTATACATGGACAATAAATTCCAATTTGCTGATGGTGCCCATATACCACGATTGAAGAAAAAAATGGTTATGGATTAGTTATCTCTTGATACCCATCGTTAACCATAATGGTTTCTACTTAACACAAGATCTTGTAATATTGAAAGGATGTATTCAGATGGTCATAAAGTTTTTAATTTGGATAGACCAATAAAATGTATTTCATGTTGGTCAAATTGCTATTTTTATTTCTTGGCAGGGCTGATTTAAGTAAGCAACCACATTTACATTAGTTGTTTAATCTGCTTTCCCATGAATTATCTGATCCAATAAAAAAGATCAGAATGCATGAGTCCCTTTGAAATCACTTACCTAAAGTCAATAACATCCATTTCTTAGTCCACAGGGCTGCATTTGTCAATGCAAAGAGTAACTCAGAATTGAGAGAACTGAATTTATCGCCAAGAGGGGGTGAAAAACAATCAATCAGTTGTCCATTTTTTTGTTTGTTAATCACTGTTGGACAGTACATGGGTGTCAAGTGAGAATAAGAGATGTATATTCTTTGGCTGCTTCGTAAAATGCAAAAAATGCTGCTTAAAAACACATGAAATAGCCCAATAAAGGCAGCTGGGGTCAAAATTGCTCAAAAGCCAAAATCAGCTGGACAGCTAACATTCTGTGAATCTTCTGGTGGGTCTGAACTGCTAACTATTGTTTAATAACCTTGTCTCCAAGAAAACTCCCAGCATAATAGAATTGTCAGTAAAACATAACCTAGATGTGTTAATGACTTTCCACTTGACCTTTGGGGTGGGCCATATGTAGCTGGTTACCTGCAATGCAAGCTGTTGTTTTCTTGGTAATTGTTTCTCCCACACCCAAGGATGTTTGGTCACATGACTCTTGTAGTATTGAACCCTTTTGAAACTTTTGCATAGAATAGAAATTGATTGTCACATGTACTTTTACACAAAAAATACAGTGAAGAGTTTTACAAGTCACCACGCTGTGGCGCCTGTCTTAATGACAGAAGTCATACGCAATAATGAAAATACATATAATTAAGACAAATTTTTGTCACAGTTCAGTTAATGGCTCCTGGGCGCGGGGAAAGCCGAGTAAGGAACAATGGAAAACCCTGAAGATACAGCCAGGACAAGACTGTCATTCTGGGCTGAGAATGCCATGACAGGACATGCATGGACAAGATGGCAGGCTGGGTTGCTGGAATACTGAGCTGGAAGCCTGCAGCAAATGAGACCACCTTGTTGGGCAGCTGGAAGCCACCTCATCACTGGGCCAGGAGAAGCCTCCTGCAGCCCATCTGAATGCTTCCCTCGACACGGCCATCGATCTGCTAAACATCCCTTTCACCGATAGCACCCGCTCCTTCAGGTGCCTGGGCCCAGCTGCGGACATGGGGCCTGCACGTCTGGGCTGGGGGAGTAAGCCCAGGACCTAAATCTCACTCGATGGGCAAACCCAGGACTAGGGTGGAGCCATGTGTGGTTTGTCCTGGAGTTGCTGCATTGCTGCCAGAGGCCTCCTCCTTCACCCACTACTCTCCAGGGTTTAAAGGTAAGAAAACAACGAGAAAAGAGACAGAGTAAAAGTGAAAAAGGAGAAAATAAGAGAAAGAAAGTTGATGAGAGCAGATGAACCCCAGCCTCAACTTCCCTACTCAACCATCATCTTGGATGCCTCACAACTTTCAAAGAGTGGTCAACATTTCCTGATTATATCAAAGCTTCTAATGACACGCCGACAATCAAAAAACAACCAGCAACCTGCATTTGTGTTTTCTACAGATAAAACCTGCTTTGGCTGCTCTCTTTATCCTTGATTCAATCTGCCTCTTTATATGTTTATGCGTTTGACTGTCTTGAGAACTATTAACCCAATTCCCCATGTCTGTGAAATAAATACTACTTCTGGATTAATTTTACAATCTTGATTAACTCTGGCCATCCTTACAAAGTTAGGGTCCATGAACACAAGGAGTATGGGAAATACACACCCACTACTTAAAAAGAGGAAAATTAGAGCATACCCATATTGATATGTAGTGAGCTATGGAAAAAACATTGTTTTAAAACTCACAATCTGACTATAACAGCATGGATAGGAAGGGTATAGAGGGATATGGGCCAAATGCTGGCAAATAGAAGTAGATTAATTTAGGATACCTGATCGGCATTGATGAGTTGGACTGAAGGGTCTGTTTTAATGTCCTACATGTCTATGACCCTATGACTCCATGACTCCAATGAATGGAGACTTTGGCACCTGGTTCCCAATAGGTTCAAGATGACTTTGGGTCCTAGGATGGTCAAGTACTGTCTTGGTAACAACGACAGTCTTTACTGGCTCATCTTTGCTGTCCAGCTCCTTTGCACCAAAGCAGTAATGAGGTCTATAACTAAATATCCAAGTGGAAGTTAAAACGAGCTTCAGTGAACAAGATGTGGTCAGTAGGTCACACTTGATGTCACTTTGAATTACAGCATTGGTTATTTTGCTGATAATTAAGACTGATTGGACAATAACTGGCCAGATTGTATTTTCCCTTTCTGTGTTTCCTTGTCCGCTCAATAATTTCTAATCTCTGTTAGTTTTCATGGAATTAATATATCTCCTCAAGAGAAGCTTTTCTATATCATTGTAAGTCATGGTTCCAAAATATACAAGCCCTCATCTATTTCATCAATCTGAATTCCTTCACACTAGTTGGTTGCCTTCTTATTTTTCCTGTCAAATCCCATTCACCGTTTCACTTCTTCCCATTTATGTAATCTCTTCCAGTTTTACCCAAATTCCAAGATTTCTGGATTATTCCAATTCTAATCTCTTGCACATCCCCAGTTTATATTGCAGCAAGACCCCCATACCTGCAGCTATTAAGACTCTAAGCTCTGGAATTCTCTCTTAAAGTCTGTCACACTTCTTAGTTCTCTCTTCCTTTTTGAAGTTCTTCTTCAAAAAGCCTACTCTTTATCAAGAATCTGTTACCCTTGTCCTAATAACTCATGATGCCTTTAGTGTCACATTTTGATTGTTAACATTTCCGTGAAATGGGATATTTAATTATGTTAAAGATCTTAAATAAATGGAAGTTATTTTAGAGTGGTTTTCTTACATAAGCCCGAGTGCACTATAGATTCTCACAAAACTGCAGTCAGTTCTTCTTGTGCTATCATTTATGGCCAATATGTTAGTGCAGCTTTAAAGTACATGGTATGTCAATATACTTTTAAAAGGCTTATTCATGACATCAAAGGACTGTGAGATATAACAGCAGAATTAAGCCATTTGGCCCACTGAATCTGCTCCACCATTCAATTATGGCTGATATGTTTCTCAACCCCATTCTTCTGCTTTCTCCCTGTAATCCTTGACCCCCTTACCAATCAAGAACCTAACTATCTCTGTCTAAAAGACACTCAACGACTTGGTCTCCACAGCTCTCTGCAGCAATGAGTTCCGCAGATTCACCATCATCTGGCTGAAAACATTCCTCCCCATCTCTAAAGGTTGGCCCTTTACTCTGAGGCTGTGCCCTCAGGTCCCAGTCTTTCCCACTAGTGGTAACATCTCCACATCCACTCTCTCTAGACCTCTCACTATTCTGTAAGTTTCAATGAACTCCCCCTTTATCCTTCTAAACTCCATTGAGTGCAGACCCAGAGTCCTAACCACTCCTGTATCTTGTATGACACGGTGTCATGGCATGGGCCCAAACGGTGTAAAGATTTTGCATTCATTCATACTTCAGATCACTTGAACATTAGCCCAGAAATTTAGGTGTCTGTGGAATGTAACGTTTATATCTATGTATCTAACTATAATAAACATCTGTTGGATTTTTCAATACTATGATATTCACACCCAGTTAACATAAGCACTGATGCTTCCAACAAAATACTCTATTGGAGGCAAAAATACAAGTTCTTTTAAATATGAATTAACCTTTTAGGTTACGTCTAGAGGGAGCAGCAACACATGATGCTAACATCTCAACAAATGTGACAGTCTCCATAAATTAATCATTTCAAAAAGTGAAAGTTAAGTGCAGATTTAACTGCAGAGGGAGAAAGTTAATGGATTGTTTGGCCTCACAGCCAAGCCTTTGCCATATTACTTGGTGTCCATCTTTGAAAACTTAATTCCGTGACCTCTGGATACTTATAGAGTCATAGAGATGTACAGCGTGGACACTTCAGTCCAACTCGTCAATGCCAACCAATTTTTCAAAATTAATCTCACCCCATTGGCCAGCACTTGGCACGTACTCCTGTAAACCATTCCTATTCATAAACCCATCCAGATGCCTTTTAAATGTTGTAATTGTACCAACCTCCACCACTTCCCCTGACAGCTCATTCCATACATGCACCACCCTCTGCATGGAAAAACTGCCTCTTAGATCCCTTTTATATCTTTCCTCTCTCACCCTAAACCTATGGTCTCTAGTTTTGGACACCGCCCACCCTGATATAGTGATCGGGCTATCCTTTCCTCTCTTCCACCCATAACTACTCTTGCCCCACAACTGGCTGAGAACAGGCTAAAGATCAAAGGCCTTGAAATCCTGATTCAAACTCCTGGACTTCCTTCCCAAACTGCACTGTTTGTGCCACCTTCGGCCATTCAAGAAGACAGCATGCCAACATCTTCTCAAGGGCAATTAGGAATGGGTGATAAATGCTGACCAATCTGTGATACCCATACCCCATAAATAAATGTAAAAATAGCAGGCATCCTGGTGCTTTTCATGTCTTTAAAATTTGAGCCAATTTTACAGTTTGCAGTGAAGTAGGGTTCTCATTGTTGACCTCAAAGTAAGTCTCACCAAGATTTAATAATAATTTCTTATCTATCATTATGTAGTTATATTGCAATAAATTTAATGCTTATTTACTGGACATTCCCAATGCAAAGTTTGAATGGTGTCAAGCAGCCAATCACATTAAATATTTTTCACAGATACTCTTCACTGTATCAATACAATAATTCAATAGATCCATGTAACAATAAATCACTCACACATTCATTCATTCAGTTATTCATTCATTAATTTATTCAAAAAACTCAAGGGACTGGAATAAAATCAATATCAGTGTTTTAGAGCAGTTTCAAGATTGGGACACAAACACACACACGGCAAATGGAGAAGCTAAGGTATTCTACAAATTAATTTTTAATTTTAAAAAAATGCTTAAAGCATCTAATCATTTAATGGTACATCATGATTTTAAAATCATATTTTCAGGATAAAAATCTGTTATTCATCAGATATATTAACCATATCACCATTAAAACAATTAGATCTGATTGAACAAAATATAATGCTGCTTCTAACCGTGATATGGGAGTACCAAAGTTGATTTTCATGATTGCTAGCTCTGGGTATGGACCACAGCACAGCTTTTGACAGGTTGTTTAGTGATAGGCCATAACTTCAGGACTTCCACACTTAGCTGCATTTGCCCAATATCCTGAGATTATGTCAGGGTCAGAGGGGCAATGAAGGCAAACTCTGACAGTTCACCACCTGCCAGCTCCTGCTTTCACACTTCTTCAAAATTGGGCACAAGATATCAGATGCTTCTCCACTAAGGGACACAGTATTTCTTACATATCGGCTAATTATCACTTACACATTATCGAACTGTTTGCACCTTATGTTAGACATTTATAACATTATAGTTTGGCAAATGAATATCAAGACTGCTGATCAAATATGGCTTTTGCTGATGCAGGGAATTTCCCTGCTTATCTGTAAACTGTTCAATCATTCATGGAAGCTTATTTTAAATCTTAAAGGACTTTCTCATCCTTTCATCTTTTGCATGTTACTTAGACACAGAGTTTCCTTTATGTATTATTCATGAAAATGATACAAAATCAATGAGGAAAATTATATTTTGAAAGTATATCAGTCATGGACAGCATATTGCGCAGAAAGATGGAGTTTGGTCCATTGTGCATGTGTTGGCCGTTTGTTAGAGTTAAGTTATTTATTGCATGCCTTGGAGTTTTCTAACTTATTTTACATTTCAAGTATTTATGCAATTTGATTTTAAAAGTTACTATTGAATCTACTCCCACCACCCTTCGAAGCAATGCATTCTAGAACATCATAGCTCATTGGATTAAAAAGAATTCTCAAGTCATATCATTCATAATTTTAACAATCACCACCTTAATTCTGTGAATTCTAATTATCAATCAGTCTTCTATAAGAAACATGATCTTGTCAATTATTATATCTACTTCTGCAAAAACTGCCTTTAATTTTCTCTATTTGATTTGATTTCATTGTATTATTATCACATGTACTGAGACACAGTGAAAAGTATTGTTTTGGGTGCTATCCAGACAAATCAAGCCTTACATAAGTACATCAGGGTAATAGATCAGAATGCAAAATATAGTATTACAGCTACAGAGAAGGTGCAGTGAAAGAACAACTTTAATATATGAGAGTTCTGTTCCAAAGTCTGATAACAGTGAGGAAGAACCTGTTCTCGAATCTGTTGGCATGCTTTTTCAAACATTTGTATCTACAGTCAGGTAACAACTCCAGTTTTTTAAAATCTTTCTTCCCTGATTAAATTCAAGTAGATCTTCTCAAGGGGACTTGTTAGCTTAATTGGCAAGATGGCTTTCAGTCCAAAAATGTGCAGGTTAGGTGAATTGGCCATGCTAAATTGCCTATAGTGTTAGGTGAAGGGGTCTGGGTGGGTTGTTCTTCGGAGGGTCGGTGTGAACTTGTTGGGCTGAAGGGCCTGTTTCCACACTGTAAGTAATCTAATCTAATCTAAAATGGCTCAAGTTAAAGTGTCAGTAGACAATGAACCAAGGGGGTCCCTTGAGTAGAACGTAAAGGAATAGTAACATCTTCTTAACAACATTAACAAATCCTTGACATCCATCGTAAAGTTTGGTGTCAGAGATTGACTGCAATACTCTAGATAAGACCCAATCAACGCTTTATAAAATTTTGGTAAAGTTTCCTCGCTTTTGTAATTGACACATGTATTAAGGTTTGAGGGGTGCACTACTTCCTTTTTGGTCCCACTCCTTCACTGATCACAGCATATTATAAAATTAACCAAGTTGAAGATGTGGCCATTTACATAGGTCTCAGTTCACACTGTATCCTGTTTCAGAAAACAACTCAGCCAGATTTCTTTAGTCAACAACAAACAGCTGGTTTATAACAAAAACAAACATAGTCAAACAGAAATGTTAATTTTAAAGTGTAATAGTTACATTCATGAAAATGGGTGAGTCCCAGATTGTCCCAAATGTTTCCGATCGTTGGGGTGCATTCCAAGAAATCAAGAACCCCTCTCGAAGAATAAAGCTGAGCTTCGGTGAGTTTTCAGTTCGCACTTTGCTCAGAGGTTTTCCAAAACAAAAGGGGAACAAGGCACTATTGCTTCCCATGAAGGTCTTATATTTTCTTTCCAAGATCAAAAGTGTGATTATTATCCCACTCACAAATTGGTGGGTTATGTGATATTTTTAAACATTCTTCAGATCGAGAGATTCCATCAAAACTCTGCTCCTTGAAGGTGAAATATTGAATTTGTTGTACCCAGTGGCTTATGGTAAAGTGTCCTTTGTTTAAATAAATTCAAAACATATTCATATTGTTTCTCATAACCTTTTGAAAAATAATACTTGGATTCAAATCTCTTAATAACAGAAAAAAAACAAAGGTCTATGTGCTTTTTTTTAAACAGTTTTTGCAACCTATCTTAGCGCTTTTAAAAATTTGTGTGATTACATACTCAGGTCTCGCTGTTTTGTCACCCACTTATAAAACTGTGATGATATCTCTGTTGTTAAACGTTCCCTTGGTGCAAGAATAACAATCCCGGATTTTCCACCTGCCAGACATCTGTGTTCCAGCATAGATAGAGGCTATGTATGGTGACTGTGAATCCCCATTGTACAGACTGTCATTTCCTAGGCAATTCTTTTGAAGACACAGCTGGGTAATTCCTCCATGTCTGGAAACTCCCAAAGTATCCTTTTAAATCAGAGATTTTGGAGCGTTCCAATGAAGTTAGTAAAATAAGTTACTCAGGAAAAGTTGGACTAATAAATACAGTCTAACTGTTGAGTAACTATTTAATGGATGCCATACTTGCCTCACACCATCTGCTCAGCTATTTCTCACAGAACTCTGTGTATCCTAGACGCAGATCCTGGTAACTCCCCACCCGGGATCCAGGCCTGCTTCTTCCTCACCGAACTGAACCAAACCCATCTCCGTACCTACAGCCAACCTGACCTGAAATCCTGTTGCCAGGTCCCATCCACCTGGCCCCCACGCTGGACTAGAGCTGATCAGACCCATACACCATCCTTTCCACAGCTAGAACCCAACTATCTCCCACCCGCCAGACTGGATCACCCTGGCCTCTGGGCCAGATCCAAACCTCAAACCAGATCCCAATCTGATTCACCAAAAACACCACTCCTGACTGGATATAACCTCATTCCTTCCCGATTACTGTGCCTGAAATCCCCAAATCTGAACTCAGTCCAATCTGTCCTAACTACCATATGTCATTTGGCACCTTATGTATCTGCTATGCCACGTCCACTCTTCAGTCCTATTTATACCTGCCAACCTAGCACCCTACTCACCTGACATCCTATGCCTTACCTCTCTAGCATTCTATAGCAACTACCCGATCCCCTACCCAGCTGGCAGCTCATTTACCTGGCAGCCTGCTGTCCCAGCAAGGTAAAAACAATGACTGCAGATGCTGAAAATCAAATACTGGATTAGTGGTGCTGGAAGAGCACAGCAGTTCAGGCAGCATCCAACGAGCAGCGAAAAGCACTCTAACATCACACTGACTTTATAAGGTTGTCATTCAACAGCAGCTGGGAATGTGGTTGGTGGGACCTTTAACTGTTGGAATATGGCTGCTGATTGCCGTAGAAGGGGGACATGATTTACACTCTTTTGTCAGTGCTGCTTTATGAAAGAATGATCAGAATGGATGCACGGCTCCACATTTCTGAGGAAGCCCTGACTAGAATCTCCAGTCAGCAATGTGGAGCTTCATTCTTCCTTAAAGAAAGGAATCTCACCTTCATGAGATTGCCACTCCTTGGAAAATCCAACCCTACTATTTTTGTGATCTTTATTTCATTGATCTGCCAGGTTAAAATGGCATATACCCCAAGTCACAAACTTATATTTCACATATGGTCTATTAAAGCATAAAGCATTCATCTTTCCTTGGCATTTGTTCCACTGAACAGAAAGCTTTTCATTCCAGTATTTTCTCACTGATGTACTGCTATATCACAATGTTTGACAGCACATTTCCTCAACTCTTTTCCTTCCTGAAAACTCCCTCAGAAAACCTTAATGTAAGAAAAAATACACTTTAAGATCAAGTTGTGAAAACTTTCCTGCAAAACTGAATATTTAACTTCCTGCTTTGAATATCTTGAATCGACTTGAAGGCATAAATTGAAATTTTGCTGTCTGTATGACAGGAATGAGTTTTTAAAACTTTCTTTTAAAACTAAGCTGAGAATATAAAGAATGAAAACGTCAGTGACATATATTTATCAAGACTTTCAGTGATTAAATTGATAATATTCTTTAGAACAGAGGTAATGAAATCATACAATACCCAAATGATGTGATTTAACATTGATATTTCTGTTCCATGAATCAAGGGTATGTGCTTACTTGCGTAAACGTGTAAGGAGCCATTTATACCAAATCCGAAGATATCTTAACCTAACTGACTCAGCAGGAAACTAAGGAAATCAGATCATCTGCGCATTTTACTCCTTATCTGAATTGAAGTCCATGGAAAGTGAAATTGCACTGTGAAACAGGCAGCTGGTCTAATGCAATTGGTTCACAGGTTAGATTAAAATTATCAGCCGGCTACCCTGAAAAGAAATGAACGGTTTTAAGCAATAAAGGAAAGTGAACCAAATATTTTCCAATGAATCCTGTTTTTTAAAAAGTAGTCAATAATTTGAGGCAGCTAATGTATACATAGCAACGGTGCACAAACAGCAATGAGCTAAATAGTGGGAGGCAAGGGCCTATTGTTAATGCAGAGACTCAGGTAATGATCTAGGGGGCTTTTGCCCGAAATGTCGATTTTGAAGCTCCTTGGATGCTGTCCTGAACTCCAGCACCACTAATCCAGAAAATGATCTGGGGACCTTGAGTTTAAATCCCACCATGGCAGATGTAGAATTTTGAACTGAATAAAAACACACAGGGATTATGAGTTTAATGATGACCATGAATCCATTGTTGATTGTCAGAAAACCTTATCTGGTTCACTAATGTCCCTCAGGGAAGGAAACTGACATCCTTAACTGGTCTGGCCTACATGTGACTCCAGTCCCACAGCAATGTAGTTGTCTCTTAACTGCCTCTGGGCAATTAGGGATGTGCAATAAATGCCTCATCCCATGAATGAATAAACAAAACGCCAAGGCAATCAGACTTGGTGTTTTGTTTATTCATTCATGGGATGACGTAAAAGAAACATTGAAACATAAGAACAAGATTAGGCCAATTAACTCTTCAAATTTGTTGTCCGAGTCATTGAAATCATTATTCATCTGCACTTTAACTCAATTATCCACCTTTGCTGTATATCCCATTGCAAATGAACAATCAATTATATCAATTGACCAAGCAGCCACAGCCACCCTGGGGAGAGTATTTCAAATTTGTACTTTTTATGTTCTGAGGGCCAGGTAAGATGGAATGAATCAGCCTCATTCTTTTCAACCTTCCACTTGGTCACAACAAATGTTTATATCGTTTTAGATTGAACCTCTGTGCAATTGAAATGTACTTAGTGAATTTCTACATAATAGCAAGGAGTCAATCACGGGTTTTGCATGAGTAAAAATAGAACAAGTTTATTGCCATCCAATCCGGGAAAAAGATGAAGACATGACATCAAGCAAGTGGGCCTTCTGAATCAGATATAATGATGATTCATGGGGAATATATTTAGTATCAAAGAGGAAAAAAGTGACACAATCAAATGGAAAAAGGAGAGACTCACCTTGGGCATAGTTAAATGGAAAATATTCAATGAACTCAAAGCGTAGGTAGAATGAGATGATTGATAGTTTTCCCTTGGAGCTATGTGAGCTGTTGCCTGTGAATTTTTTTAAGGGAACTGAGCTAGCTGATTTTTCCACCACTCGGAATACTGGGCCAGGTGAGAAGCATGCACAGGCACCTTCCAGTGACTTTTGATCTTTTGAAAAAAAAAAATCACCTGAAAGTCAAGAGACCATGGCAATGATCTTGGGAAAGCGATGTAAGTGTGCAAAGATGGATTTTACATCTGATGTAACTAACATGCAGGAATGCCTGGTGAAAGTACACTGAAGAATGGGTCTCAAACATGCACATCTACTTGACAAAATGATCAGTGTGGTCTGGAAGAGCTCAAAAACATAGTTTAAATAATAAAGCACTTAAATAAAGCATTTAAACATAGTTTAAATAATAAACCATGGAGAAACTGCCTTTTGGTATTAATTGCAATGGGAGACAAAAGGGAAAATTACTGAATAAATATCCACGAGATAGGTGAACTTGAAGGAACAGCTGTAGAATATTTTAAGTCCACACATAATTTGTTACCAGTTAAACATGAGCCAATCCTAAACTTTATCACATGTATCATCAACTTGCGACTACTAAATACCATGCAAATGATTCAAACGTGAGACCTTCCGACATACCATTAAGAGTTAATCATGAAGAGTTAACTGGAAAAGACAATGAGCAATTGAAAGAAAGTGGAAAAGTAAGCAACAAAGGTTGGGAAAACGAGCATTATTTCCTTGGTCATTGCTGTAGGATGTAAACCAGTTTAGCACCTAGATCAAGGGTTTAAAGAGGGTGTTTTGGAGTTGCCCATCGCTGAAGAGATTGTGAGTTGAAGCAGCAGTTTGAGCAACCAGTTAATAGGCAGGAATCTGACATACTTAGATAGAGAGGAGCTACTTGTAAGCAGGTTTACATTTGGAAAGTGAGAATCTTTTAGAAGTAGTGTAGTGAGAGTTCAGGATCAGCATGTTTCTCTAACAGTGTAGGGGAAAGACAGCATGCCCAGGAAACCTTAGATGTCAAAGGAGATTGAAAGTTCAATAAAGACAAAGAAGGAAGCATATGTTAGATACAGAGCATTAAAACCTGAGGATGTTCTTCAGAAGAATTAGGAGCATTGGGCTGATGCTTTAAATAGAAATTAAGAGGGCAAAGAGAGCCCCCGAAAACTCTTTGGCCAGATTGGATTAAGGAAAACCCAAGGCTTTCTATGAGGATATTAAGACTAAGAAGATTACCAGTGAAGAGTGGGAATCATTGGAGTCCAAACAGGACATCTGTATGTCAAGCCAGAGGACATAGGTGAGGTCTTAAATGAATATTTTTCATCTGTATTCACAATGAAGAAATAGCTGAGATGATGAGGTTCCAGAACATGTTAAGCTTAACAGGGAGGAAGTGTTAGATGCTTTAGCAGGCATAAATGCACATAAATCCCAAAGGCCTGATGAAATATATCCCAGGCTTCAATGAGGCAAGGCTAGAGACCCTGGCAAAGATACAGTAGCACCTCGACTTACAAACTTAATCCGTTCCGGGACCCGGTTCGCGAACTGAATCAATTGTTCCCGTTGTTCAGATAGTGTAAGAATGCTTGGACGGCTGTTCACAGCGCACGCCCCAAAGACGAACTGAATGAGATCACGCGGGGCCCGAGAGCTTTTGTGTTCCACAAGCGCGTAACAAAGCGGAACAATGAAACCACGTGGTCGCACACGGGCTTTTTGCGTTCATATCTTCGTTCGTACCTTGAATTTCGTACGTACGTTGAAGCAAAATTTTACGTACAATCCTGTTCGTAAATCGATTTGTACGTGAGCGGGGTCGTTCGTATGTCGAAGCGCTACTGTATTTAATAATTTGCTGGCCACAACTGAGGTGACAGATGACTGGACGATAACTAATATGGTTCCTTTCTTCAAGAAAAGATGCAGGGATAGGCCAGGCCATTATAAACTACGTAAAAACAATGACTGCAGATGCTGGAAACCAGATTCTGGATTAGTGGTGCTGGAAAAGCACAGCAGTTCAGGCAGCATCCGAGGAGCAGGAAAATCGACGTTTCGGGCAAAAGCCATTCATCAGGAATACAGGCAGAGTGCCTGAAGGGTGGAGAGAAAAATGAGAGGAGGGTGGAGTGGGGAGAAAGTAGCATAGAGTACAATAGGTGAGTGGGGGAGGGGAATAAAGGTGATAGGTCATGGAGGAGGGTGGGGGAAGGTAGCAAATAGTACAAAGGGGGGATGGGGATGGGGATGAAGTTGATAGGTCAGAGATGAGGGTGGAGTGGATAGGTGGAAAAGAAGATAGGCAGGTAGGACACTTAGAAGAGTATAAAGAAAGTAGGAGTATATTTAAGAGGGAGATCAGGAGGGCAAAACGGGGACATGAGATAGCTTTGACAAATAGAATTAAGGAGAATCCAAAGGGTTTTTACAAGTATATTAAGGACAAAAGGGTAACTAGGGAGAGAATAGGGCCCCTCAAAGATTAGCAAGGCGGCCTTTGTGTGGAGCCACAGAAAATGGGGGAGATACTAAATGAATATTTTGCATCAGTATTTACTGTGGAAAAGGATATGGAAGATATAGACTGTAGGGAAATCGATGGTGACAACTTGCAAAATGTCCAGGTTACAGAGGAGGAAGTGCTGGACGTCTTGAAACAGTTAAAGGTGGATAAACCCCCAGAACCTGATCAGGTCTACCCTAGAACTCTGTGGGAAGCTAGAGAAGTGATTGCTGGGCCTCTTGCTGAGATATTTGTATCATCGATAGTCACAGGTGAAGTGCCGGAAGACTGGAGGTTGGCAAACATGGTGCCACTGTTTAAGAAGGACGGTAAAGACTAGCCAGGGAACCATTGACCAGTGAGCCTGACCTCGGTGGTGGGCAAGTTGTTGGAGGGAATCCTGAGGGACAGGATGTACATGTACTTGGAAAGACAAGGACTGATTTGGGATAGTCAACATGGCTTTGTGCATGGGAAATCACGTCTCACAAACTTGATTGAGCTTTTGATGAAGTAACAAAGAGGATTTATGAGGGCAGAGCAGTAGATGTGATCTATATGGACTTCAGTAAGGCGTTCAACAAGGTTCCCATGGGAGACTGATTAGCAAGGTTAGATCTCAGGGAGAACCAGCCATTTGGATACAGAACTGGCTCAAACGTAGAAGACAGAGGGTGGTGGTGGAGGGTTGTTTTTCAGACTGGAGGTCTGTGACCAGTGGACTGCCACAAGGATCTGGGCCCTCTACTTTTTGTCATTTACATAAATGATTTGGATGCGAGCATAAGAGGTACAGTTAGTAAGTTTGCAGGTGACACCAAAATTGGAGGTGTAGTGGACAGTGAAGAGGGTTACCTCAGATTACAACAGGATCTTGACCAGATGGGCCAATGGGCTGAGAAGTGGCAGATGGAGTTTAATTCAGATAAATGCGAGGTGCTGCATTTTGGGAAAGCAAATCTTAGCAGGACTTATACACTTAATGGTAAGGTCCTACAGTGTGTTGCTGAACAAAGAGACCTTAGAGTGCAGGTTCATAGCTCCTTGAAAGTGGAGTCGCAGGTAGATAGGATAGTGAAGAAGGTGCCTGGTATGCTTTCCTTTATTGGTCAGAATATTGAGTACAGGAGTTGGGAGGTCATGTTGCAGCTGTTCAGGTCATTGGTTAAGCCACTGTTGGAATATTGTGTGCAATTCTCGTCTTCTTCCTATCGGAAAGATGTTGTGAAACTTGAAAAGGTACAGAAAAGATTTCCAAGGATGTTGCTAGGGTTGGAGGATCTGAGCTATACGGAGAGGCTGAACAGGCTGGGGCTGTTTTCCCTGGAGCATCGAAGGCTGAGGGGTGACCTTATAGAGGTTTACAAAATTATGAGGGGCATGGATAGGATAAATAGACAAAGTCTTTTCCCTGGGGCTGGGGATTCCAGAACTAGAGGGCATAGATTTTGGGTGAGAGGGGAAAGATATAAAAGAGATCTATGGGGGCAACTTTTTCACACAGAGGCTGGTATGTCTATGGAATGAGCTGCCAGAGGATGTGGTCAAGGCTGGTACAATTGCAACATTTAAGAGGCATTTGGATGGGCATATGAATAGGAAGGTTTTGGAGGGATATGGGCCGGGTGCTGGCAGGTGGGACTAGATTGGGTTGGGATATCTGGTCGGCATGAACGGGTTGAACCGAAGGGTCTGTTTCCATGCTGTACACCTCTATGACTCAAAGTCATGGGGACAGTGCTGAGCTGGAAGTTTGAAACTAGGATGAGGTGGGGGAAGGGGAAATGAGGAAGCTGTTGAAGTCCACATTGATGCCCTGGGGTTGAAGTGTTCCAAGGCGGAAGATGAGGCGTTCTTCCTCCAGGCGTCGGGTGGTGAGGAAGCGGCAGTGAATGAGGCCCTGGACCTTGGCAGAGTGGGAGGGGGAGTTGAAATTTTGGGCCACGGGGCGGTGTGGTTGATTGGTGCGGGTGTCCCAGAGATGTTCCTTAAAGCACCCCTGTCCAGGGGCATCCAGTCTCCCCAATGTAGAGGAGACCATATCAGGAGCAACGAATACAATAAATGATATTGGTGGATGTGCAGGTAAAACTTTGATGGATGTGGAAGGCTCCTTTCGGGCCTTGGATGGAGGTGAGGGAGGAGGTGTGGGCGCAGGTTTTGCAATTCCTGCAGTGGCAGGGGAAGGTGCCAGGATGGGAGGGTGGGTTGTAGGGGGGTGTGGACCTGACCAGGTACTCGCGGAGGGAATGGCCTTTGCGGAAGGCGGAAAGGGTTGGGGAGGGAAATATATCCCTGGTGGTGGGGTCCGTTTGGAGCTGGCAGAAATGTCGGCGGACTTGGTTTATGCGAAGGTTGGTAGGGTGGAAGGTGAACGAGTCAGTCTGAGGTCAGTGGGAGGGAAATTATTGGAGAAAATTCTGAGGGACAGAATTAATCAAAACTTAGAAAGGCAGGAATTGATCATGGATTTGTGAAAAGGAGACCCTGTCTGACTAACGAGGGAAATGATACAAGGCAATTTGTTAGACTTTCATACTGACAAGTCCCCAGATACTGTTAAACTTCATCCCAGGATCTTAATAATATGCTTCATGACATAGTTGATGATTTGCGTTTAATTTTCAAATGTTTCTTGGATTCAAAGTTTGGTAGAAGATTTGTAGCTCGGGTGCTCGTTGTTGTGGTTCTGTTCGCCATGCAAGACAAATTCCCAGCTCGACGAACAGAACTACAACAACAGTTTCTTGGATTCATGGATGGATCCACTAGATTAGAAAACAGTGAATCCTCGGCTTTTATTCATGAAAGGAAGGAGAAAGAAAGCAGGAAACTACAGACCAGGTAACTTAACATCTGCAATAAGGAAGATGTTGGAAGTTACCATTCAAATTAACCAGGCTTAGTCAACATGATTTTATGAAAGGGAATTTAATTTAAATAATTTAATGCAGTGCTTTGAAGAAATAACATGTGCTGTGAATTACGGGGAACTGGTAAACGTACTGTACTTAGATTTTCAGAAGGCATTTGATAAGATGCCACATCAAAGGTTGTTTTGAAAAATAGAAAGCTTTATGTTATAAGACATAATGCATTAGCACAACAGAAGATTATCAAACTCACAGGAAACTGACAGTGAACATACATGGTTTTATTTCAGTTGTCAAAGTGTAACAACCATAGTGATCAATGCTGAAAGCTCAACTCTTTACAATTTATCTAAATGTCTTGAATAAAGGAACGTAAGGTATGGGTGCTAAATGTGCTAATGATGCAAAAATAAGTCAAAACATAAGTTGTGAAAAGTGCATGAGCAAGCTACGAAGGAGTACTGGCAGGTTAAATAAGTTGACAAACAGAGTACAATGTAGAAAAATGGAAAATTGTCCATTTTTGCAAGAAGAATGTAACAGAAGCAGATGATCTAAATGATGAGGGACTGAAGAGCTCTGAGATACAGAGATCTGGGTGTTCTAGCCTTTGAATCACAAAAGGTTAATGTGCAGGTACAGGAAGTAATTAGAAAAACTAATACAGTCAGTTCTTCTATGACATGATGGTTGCATTCATGTGCAACCCCACACATGATAGAAAAACGTGCTTGAATTGTTGGCGCTGTAATCGCGTTCCAGCCAAGACAAGTTCTAAAAGTTTGTGCTGTAGACACCCTGTCCCCAATTTGTCAATCACATTACAGCAAATACACGTTGATGAAACTCACATTATAACAGAACAATTTGTATCATATTATTGGTTATTATAAGGGGAATTGAAACCAGAAGTTGGAAGATTAATCTTCAGGGCATCAGTGAAGCCTTGTATAGAATTCTGTGTCCAGGATTTGTCTCTTTATTTAATAAAAATTATAAATGCATTGAAAACAGTTTGGAAAACCTTTAACAGATGGATTTTTTATGAATTCATGGGCAGATGGTATATGCTAGATGGGCAATTATTGCCCATTTGAAGCTGTCCTTGAGGAGATAGTGATCAGCTGGCTTCTTGAACAGCTTCAGTCCCATTGGTGTAGCTACACCTATAGTCCTGCCTGAGGAGGATTTCTCGTATATTGACAGTGAGGGAACAATATTATACTTGGGTGGCATCGTGTCTCAGTGGTTAGCACTGCTGCCTTACAGCGTCAGGGGCCCAGGTTCGATTCCAGCCTTGGGCGACTGTCAGTGTGGAGTTTGCACATTCTCCCCGTGTCTGTGTGGGTTTCCTCCGGGTGCTCCGGTTTCCTCCCACAGTCCAAAGATGTGCAGGTCAGGTGGAATGGCCACGCTAAATTGCCCGTAGTGTTAGGTTCATTAGTCAGAGGGAAATGGGTCTGGCTGGGTTACTCTTCAGAGGGTTGGTGTGGACTTGTTGGGCCAAAGGGCCTGTTTCCACACTGTAGGGAATCTAATCTAATCTACTTCATAGCCAAAAATAGTGAATGGCTTGGAGGGAAACCTGCAAGTCGCTGTTTTCCCATGTATCTGCTGACCATGTCCTT
This sequence comes from Chiloscyllium punctatum, assembly GCF_047496795.1. Classification (NCBI taxonomy): domain Eukaryota; kingdom Metazoa; phylum Chordata; class Chondrichthyes; order Orectolobiformes; family Hemiscylliidae; genus Chiloscyllium; species Chiloscyllium punctatum. Next base: position 146,470,323 of record NC_092741.1, on the reverse strand, counting down.
CCAGGTGGTAGTGGTCATGGGTTTGGAAGGTTCTATTCGATAAGCCTTACTCAATTTCAGCGTCTTGGATGGTATACACTGCTGCTAGTGAATATCATTGTTGGAGAGAGTAAAAGATTTGTTGTTGATCAAATGGCTGCTTTTTCCTGGATAGTGTTGAGTTTCTTGGTGTCCTTGAAGTTTCACTCATAAAATCATAGAAAAGGTCCTTCAGCCCATCAAGTCTGAAGCACCTAAAATACACGACATCTGCACTAGTTTCACTTGCAAGTATTAGGCCATAACCGTGAATGTTATGATTCTTCAAGTGCCCATCAGAATACATATTAAAGATTGTGAGGTTCCTCACGTCAACTACCCTTCCAGGCAATGCATTCCAAACCCCTTCCTCCCCTGGGTAAAAAAAAATTCCTTGAGTCTCCTCTGTACCTCATGCTTTTCTTCTTACAAGTATGCTCCTTTGTTATTGATCCTTCAACTCACTCAGGCAGCTGGGAGTATTCCATCTTCGTCCTAACTTGTTCTTTGGGGAATGACTTGGGGGAATCAGTAAGTATATTACTCTCTGGAATTACAAGTGTAATAGGGCAGATTGCTTTATGGGAAATGGTTAGACAGGCTAGAATAGTATCCCCTCAAGTTGGGTTGAGTAAGAGAGGACTTGGCTGAAATAAATAAGATCCTGAAGGGGTTTGATGGTAGCTATGAAGGGATGTTTCCTCCTCTGGGAACTAGGGATCATTTTGTAAGATAGAAAAAAGAAACATTCTTATTCTCAAACAGTCATGATTCTTTGGAATGCTTCCTCTCAAAAGACGAAGGTAGACACATTCTTAGTAAGCAGTGGGATGTAAGGTTATCCAGGATAGGCAAGAATTTGAAGTTGATGTTACAATCAGATCAGCCATGATCCTATCAAATGATACAGCAATGATCCAGACTCATGCTCCAGACTCGGCCTACTCCTGCTTCTAATTCATATCTTCATGCATGTTATGTTTTTCCATGCTTTGTATCCTTCTCTCAGCTTTACAGTTAGCTTGAGGGTACCTCAGAAAGCTTAAAATATGGATAAATTCACTTAACTGTAAAAGATTGGAAACATTCAGTGCCACATTGTGACCCATTGTCAGAGATGTCATGTGCTCGCAGAGTGGGAAATATGATTTTTAAAGATGTTATTGTGGCCTCTAAAGTGGGTCAATTAAACATCAACAATTGAGCCATCTGAATCTTAGTCCAACCATCCCCTTAAATTGAAATAAATCAATGTGAAGTGTTCCCCCAGCCTGGTTGGAAAAGGAGATGAAAAGTATGGCACTGGAAAAGCATGGCAGGTCAGGGAGCATCCGAGGAACACGAGAAGAGAACGATTCGGACATAAGCCATTCATCAGGAATGAAGAAACGCTTATGCCAGAAACATTGACTCTCTTGCTCCTCGGATGCTGCCTGACCTGCTGTGCTTTTCCAGTGCCATACTTTTGAACTCTAATCTCCAGCATCTGCAGTTCCTCACTTTCTCCTGGAAAAGGAGATGCTTATACAAGGGAATGATCTCCTACTTCCATCTTGGGCAAAAGACATTCATTGTTTTTAAAATAAGTTCAGAGAGGCTGATATCCCATCATCAACAACAACAAAAAACAGAAGTTGCTAGAAAAGTTTAGCAAGTCTGGCAGCATCTAGGAAGAGAAATCAGTTAACATTTTGGGTTCGGTGAACCTTCCTCACCCTTTATTTATATGTGGAGAGACTTTGAAACTGATCTGGCTCCCTCAGAGCCAGCTCTCAGAGTGAACAGAACCCCTCGACAGTCCTGTTGATTTTTTTTTTCTTTTTTTCTTCTTTTCTCTCTTCTCTTTCTTTTTTTTTCTGCTTATATTTTCCCCAGCACCCATGGTGTGTGTGTGCAGGTGTGAAATACAGTGAAAGACACAAAGTGCTCGAATCTTTATTCAATTGCCACCACCAGGAAAATAGGAAAACACCCAAGTGGCCAGTAACAAGCACTGCCCTTCACATCAAAGGGCAATGCTGTGTGATTAAAACAGTGAAGGGGAGGGTAGGAATGAAATCAAAATAGAGTTGGAGGGGGAAATAATGCACTCCACTCCCTGTGGTGCCCACCTCTCCCTGAACGACTCCAGGGTGTGACACTCTTGTTGATATCTGTCAGCCAGGGCTCCCTGATTGGACCAGATTAACAGCCCCAATCAGGGAGCTCATACTCTATGAGGTCCACCTGACTGACTTCTTTACAATTACTATCATTTTTGACAATATGGCACAGTTTTCAGCCATAAGTATACAACTGCTTCCTCTCTGTCATTTTGACAATTTCCTTTTAAATGATAGAAATCAGTTTTTTTAAAACAACTAATTGTAAGGCATTTGGGACTGTGAAAGGGTTTACAGTGGCAGAAAAATCATATAAAACCAAATTATCCAGTAAGTTAGCATCTTTAAAGAAGAAAACTAGGTGATGACATTTCAAGTTGGTGTCATTGATGAAGGATGTCTGTCTGAATTTATGAGGTATCATTGGACAAGGTGGCCTGAGTAAGAAATCGTCTCTATGAAGGGATAGAATGGGAACTGATCCAGGGCACATTCCTGTTCCAGTGCGTAGGCAGCACCAAGTTCAGATGGAAATACCAGCAATGTGTCTGCAGAAAGGTTTATCTTTACTGCTTGATGAAGCATAGTGTAAACCGTTAGCAACACTTGTGCAACAGCGTAGCAGCTTGCTCACAGGGACTGAAGGTGTACTTACCAGAACAAAGGTCTGTGGCTCTGAAGCAAAACTGCCAGCTTTATGCAGAACATCCGTGACCATACTTAGTTCTTCCCTATAGGAACTATTATGATCTTGACATATTATTTTGAGTTTATTTAATACAATGGCATGGTTGGCTAGCAACAAGAATCAGTACTCAACGTGGCTGTGCAGTGAATCATGTGAATTACTCATTGTTATTGTGATAATTTCTTGTCTGTGACTTTTCAGAGGTGGGAAAATTTTGAGCACATAGCATCTAACATCTTATACTCTGCTGGGAATTCTTGTGGCTGAACTGTGTCTATTAGAATGGACAGCTGCCAAGATCTGGGCAGAGCAATTAGTCTGGATGGCAACTGAGCAGTTGTTACCAATGCAATGGGCTGAATGACCCCCTTCCATATTATCAAATTTCTATGATTCTTCCTCACAAATTATTACATTATTCTTTCTCTTCAGCCTATAAGGTATTTGCTTGACCAGGACTCTAGGTATGCAGCTGAGCTTAAACATACGTCCATTGAGAGCTCCAACATTTGCAAACATGCTGAAAACAGAGTCACTCTGTGATTTTCTTACCCCTTCTGAACACCATAAGTGCCTTATGTTTACTCCACAAATGCTACACAAAATAGAAAGATGCAGAAAAATATTACAAGAATGTTGCCAGGACTCGAGGGTTTGAACTATAGGGTGAGGTTGAATGGGCTGGGGCAATTTTCACTGGATCATTGGAGGCTGAGGGGTGACCTTTCAATGGTTTATAAAATCATGAGGGGCATGGATAGGGTAAATTGGCAATATCTTTTGCCCAGGGTATGGGAGTCTCAAATTAAAGGACATAGGTTTCAGGTAAGAGGCGAAAGATTTAAAAAGGGGCCTGAGGGACAACTTTTTCACACAGAGGGTGGTGTATGCATGGAGTGAGCTGCCAGAGGAAGTGGCGGAGGCTGGCTCAATTACAACATTTAAAAGGCATCTGGATGAGTATATGAATAGGAAGGATTTACAGGGATATGGGCCAAATGCTGATTAGAATTATCTTCAGATATCTGGTCAGCATGCATGAGTTGGACAGAAGGGTCTGCTTCCATGCTATGTAACTCCATGATTCTATGACAATCGGTTGTGCTCTCTTTATAACACCTCAACTCCTGGATGTATATCAGGAATTCAGAAAATACTCAATATGACTTTCCATTCACTGATATATTTCAAATCAAAGGGATGGTTTAAGTTTGACTCCTGAATGTACATGCTTGACTAGCTCTGTTGGCTGGATAGCTGGCTTGTGATGGAGCATAAGGGGGTTCAATTCCCACTCCTTTTGCCTGAGGCATGGTGACACCCAGGCTAAAGCACCATCGATTGTCTAATAAGAGAGCAGGACAACAGTCACCTCATACACATGCTTGGCAGAGAAGCTTAAAGCTCAGAACCAGAACTTCTCAAATCACCATGTACGTCATCCTCAAATCCCAGCCACAGTCAAAACCTTGTTGCTATCTTGTGAGAATGATTTTCCTTTTGGTCATTCAAAAGAAATGACCAAATACTACACAAAATAGAAAAGATGCAAAATGTGGGCTTTGTTAACTTTGTTCATTTATTGTCCAATTCTAATCGCCCTTGAAAAGTTGGCAGTGAGCTGCCTTCTTAAACCACTCCAGTACATTCGGTAGCGGTACACATAAAATGCTGTTAGGGAGGGAGTTCCATGATGTTGACCTACCATTTGGAGGCACACTGATATATTTCTAAGTTCAGATCGTGAGTGGCTTTGAGACGAATTTGCAGGTGATGATGTTCCTAGGTATCTGCTACCCTTGTCCTTTTATATGGAAGTGATTTGGAAGGAACTATCTAAGGACACTAGTTAAATGTTTGCAGTGCATCTTGTAGATGGTACACACTGCTGTAACTGAACTACAGTCATGGAGAGAGTAGATATTTGTGGATGTGGTGTCAATCAAGCAGATGTTTTGTGCTGAAACATTTCAAGTATCTTCAGTGTTTTTGGAGCTGCACCCATCGAGGCAGGTAGGGAATATTCCATCACATGGTGGACAGGCTTTGAGGAGTCAAGAAAAGAGTTACTCAACAGAGTACCAAGTTGAAAGTGAGGACTGAAGATGTTGGAAATCAGAGTCAAAAGGTGTGGCGCTGGAAAAGGAGAGCAGGTTAGGCAGCATTGGAGGATCAGGAGAGTCGGCGCTTTGGGCATAAGCCCTTCATTTGTACTCAGAGTATCTAGTTGGTGATCTGCTCTTGTAGCCATTGTATTTTATACAGCTAGTCTCAGTTAAGTTTCAGGTCTTTGGTAACCCATACCCATTGATAATGGGGGATTCAGTGATGGTAGAATTAAATGCCAAGATGCAATGGTCAGATTCTCCCTTGTTGGAGATGGTCATTGCCTGACACTTGTGTGGCACAATTGCCACTTGTCAACCCAAGTGTAGATATTGCCTCGGTCATGTTACATCTTAACATGGAATGCTTCAGTTTCTGAGGAATCAGAAATGTTACTGAACATCGTGCAATCATAGACAAACAACCTCACCTTTTAATGGATAGAAGATCATTGACAAAACAACTGAAGATGGTTCGACCTAGGACTCTCCCCTGATGAACTACTGCAGCGATGTCCTAGATCTGAGATGGCTGACCTTCAACATTGTCTTCCTTCGTGCTAAATGTGATTGCATCCAGCAATGAGTTACTCCCTGATTCTTATTGATTCTGGATTTTCTGGCACTCCTTTATGCCCACATGAACATAGGCTTGAAATCTCCCTGCTCCACTCAATACTATGTAGTGAGATTCAAATGATGAATAGTTGCATAAAAAATGTTCAGACCATCTTAACCGTTTCCTAATGTCCTACTTGGTGATTGAAAAGAATGTAGTTTTTGTAACATGGAATGTTGTCTGGATTCTTCCCAGAGTTGCTGCCAGCACTGAGAGGCCAGTACTACAAGTGCCAAGAAAAATAATTTGTTCGGATTTCCCGACAGCAGAATACCTGACATTTTAACCAATCATTTATGGATGTTGACGTAGCTTCATGGGTCAAACAACACTCCCAGTACGAAATGGTCTGAGTGCTTCCCTATATATTAGTGCATAAATATATAGCACAGAGATCAGATTCAGCAGATAGATGTCATGAAGTTTATTAACAAGACTAACTATTTATATTGCTATAATAACATTGATTATGCATAGTCTGCATTCTATGTTTACTGATGTAATTGCACATTACATACACATAACTGTATAAATGAATGGACTACACTGGTGGCATTGCACCAAGACAGTGGTTGATGGTGAAGTGGGAGCTTTCTACTAGAACATCCCATTGTAAAGTCATGTAACTGTGTTAAAGGTAGACTTTCTACCTGGTTTGGCATCTATGAGATAATACAATGGATCTAAGGATTCATACACTCTTTTATTCATTTGTATTCAACTCTAATTGTGAACTAATCATTGGGTCATAAACTCATAGAGATGTACAGCATGGAAACAGACTCTTCTGTCCAACTCATCCATACCAACCAGATATTTGAAATTAATCTAGTGCCATTTGCCAGTATTTGGCCATATCCCTCTAACCCTTTCCTATTCATTGGGGTAAATTTGGGGAAATAATGGCCTGCAGGTATTTTCACTGGACTATTAATCCAGAAACGCAGATAATGTTGTGGGGACCTAGGTTCCAAACCTGCCACACCAGATAGCGGGATTAAAATTCAATAAGCATCTGGAATCAAATGTCTAACGGTGACTGTGAATTCATTGCTGATTGTCAGGAAAAACCCATCTGGGTCACCAATATCCTTTGGGGAAGGAAACTGCAGTCATTATTTTGTCTGGCTTACATGTGACTCCAGACTCATAGCAATGTGGTTTACTCTTATTTGCTGTCTGGGCAATTAGGAATGGGCAATGAATGCCAGTCTAGCCAGTGGCACACTTACCCCACAAATGAGTGTAAAAAAGGAATATTTGTTAAAATAGTACTTTCCATAATTTTAGTGACAGGGATCCTTTTGTTTTAAGAAATTCAAATGGAAAATCTTTCACAGGAAGCTCACTAAATCTTTGACTTGCACCAAGACAGTATTTGAAAGTGAAATGGGAGCTGTCTACGGGAACATCCCATTATAAAGTCACGTAACTGTTTTAAAGATAGACTTTCTATCTGGTTTGGCATCTATGAGGTAATGCAATGGATCTAAAGACTCATACACTCATTTATTCATTTCTATTCAACTCTAATTGCGCATTCAGCATAATTTAACTTATACTTCTTATTCACTAAATGTGACATAATCCTCATGATATAAAAATCAATGGTGAAATCCTGGAAAATGGAAACCATATTTTTCATCGCAAAAGCTTCATCTGGAAGAAGTTATTGATGTTGAATTTAACACCACCTCCAATAAGTTAGCTCAGCTTTTGCCCAACTGGGAAAAGAGTATTTGAGGGTGAGGATCCAAAACCCAAGCCTACCGTACAGCATTGATCTTCATGCTTCTTATGCCTTGTGATGTCATTGCACATCGCTGCCAACTCTTTGGAGTCATTGGTTTGTGACCTACCAAAATGGATAAGCCCTATTTGGGAAGTACATTGAGGGACTTTGTTTGGAATGGGCAGAGGTGAACTTGAGGCGAGAGAGCCTACAAACACCAAATCTAGCTGACAAAATAAATACCACTTGCCACATATGTCGGGAAGACTGCAGTTAGAGTCATAGAGTCATAGAGATGTACAGCACAGAAACAGACCCTTCAGTTCAACTCGTCCATGCTGACCAGATATCCCAAACCAATCTATTCCCACCTGCCAGCACCCAGCCCATATTCCCTCCAAACCCTTCCTATTCATATACCCATCCACATGCTTTTTAAATGTTGCAATTGTACTCGCCTCCACCACTTCCTCTGGTACTGGATTAGTGGTGCTGGAAGAGCACAGCAGTTCAGGCAGCATCCAACGAGCAGCGAAATCGACGTTTCGGGCAAAAGCCCTTCATTTTCCTGATGAAGGGCTTTTGCCCGAAATGTCGATTTCGCTGCTCGTTGGATGCTGCCTAAACTGCTGTGCTCTTCCAGCACCACTAATCCAGTATTTGGTTTTCAGCATCTGCAGTCATTGTTTTTACCTTACTTCCTCTGGTAGCCCATTCCACACACGCACCACCCTCTGCATGAAAAGGGTGCCCCTTAGTTCTCTTTTATATCTTTCCCTTCTCACCCTACACTTATGCCCTCTAATTCTGGACTCCCCCACCCCAGGGAAAATACCTTGTCTATTTACCCCTTCCATGCCCTCATGATTTTATAAACCCCTCAGCCTCCAACACTCCAGGGCAAACAGTCCCAGTCAATTCAGCATCTCCCTGTAGCTCAATCCTCCAAACCTGGCAACATCCTTGGAAACCTTTAGTGAACCATTTCAAGTTTCACACAAGCCTTCCAATAGAAAGGAGACCAGAACTGCACGTAATATTCTCAAACTGGCCTAATCAATATACTGTACAGCCGCAACATGACCTCCCAACTTCTGTACTCAATACTCTGACCAATAAAGGAAAGCATACCAAACGTCTTCTTCACTATCCTATCTACCTGTGACTCTACAATCAAGGAACTATGAACCTGTACTCCAAGGTCTCTTTGTTCAGCAACACTCCCTAGGACCTTAACGTTAAGTGTGTAAGTCCTGTTAAGATTTATTTTCCCAAAATGCAGCACCTCGCATTTATCGAAGTTAAACACCATCTGCCACTTCTCAGCCCATTGGCCCATCTGATCAAGATCCCATTGTAATCTGAGGTACCTTCTTCGCTGTCCACTACACCACCAATTTTGGTGACAACTGCAAACTTACTAACTATACCCCTTATGCTCACACCCAAATCATTTATATAAATGATGAAAGGTAGTGAACCCAGCACCGATCCTTGTGACACTCCACTGGTCACAGGCCTCCAGTCTGAAAAACAACCCTCCACCACCACCCTCTGTCTTCTACCTTTGAGCCAGTTCTGTATCCAAATGGCTGGTTCTCCCTGTATTCCATGAGATCTAACCTTGCTACACAGTCTCCTATGGGGAACCTTATCGAATGCCTCATTGAAGTCCAGAAGACCTCCAGTCTTCTGGCACCTCATCTGCGACTATCAATGTTACAAATATCTCAGCAAGAGGCCCAGCAATCACTTCCCAAGCTTTCCACAGAGTTCTAGAGTTCTAGATCAGGTCCTGGGGGTCTTTTATGCATTTCAAGACATCTAGCACTTCCTTCTAGAGTCATAGAGACATAGAGATATACAGCATGGAAACAGACCCTTCAGTCCAACCCGTCCATGCTGATCAGATATCCAAACCTAATCCCCTCTCACCTGCCAGGACCCAGCCCATATCTCTCCAAACCCTTCCTATTCATATACCCAATGCCTCTTAAATGTTGCAATTGAACCAGCCTCCACCATTTCCTCTGGCAATTCATTCCATCCACATACCACCCTCTGTGTGAAAAAGGTGCTCCTTAGGTCTCTTTTATATCTTTTCCCTCTCACCCTAAACCTATGCCCTCTAGTTCTGGACTCCCCGACCCCAGGGAAAAGACTTTGCCTATTTATCCTATCCATGCCCCTCATAATTTTGTAAACTTCTATAAGGGAAAACAGCCCCAGTCTGTTCAGCCTCTCCCTACAGCTCAAATCCTCCAACCCTGGCAACATCCTTGTAAATCTTTTCTGAACCCTTTCAAGTTTCACAACATCTTTCTGATAGGAAGGAGACCAGAACTGCACACAATATTCCAACAGTGGCCTAACCAATGTCCTGTACAGCCGCAACATAACCTTCCAACTCCTGAACTCAATACCCTGACCAATAAAGGAAAGCATACCAAATGCCTTCTTCACTATCCTCTCTACCTGCGACTCCACTTTCAAGGAGCTATGAACCTGCACTCAAAGATCTCTTTGTTCAGCAACACTCCCCAGGACCTTACCATTAAGTGTATAAATCCTGCTAAGATTTGCTTCCCAAAATGCATACAGCACCCCGCATTTATCTGAATTAAACTCCATCTACCACTTCTCAGCCCATTGGCCCATCTGGTCAAGATCCTGTTGTAATCTGAGGTAACCCTCTTCACTGTCCACTACACCTCCAATTTTGGTGTCATCTGCAAACTTACTACCTGTACCTCTTATGCTCACATCCAAATCATTTATGTAAATGACAAAAAGTAGAGGACCGAGCACCGATCCTTGTGGCAGTCCACTGGTCACAGGCCTCCAGTCTGAAAAACAACCCTCCACCCTCTGTCTTCTATGTTTGAGCCAGTTCTGTATCCAAATGGCTGGTTCTCCCTGTATTCCATGAGATCTAACCTTGCTAATCAGTCTCCCATGGGGAACCTTGTGGAAAGCCTTACTGAAGTCCACATAGATCACATCTACTGCTCTGCCCTCATCAATCGTCTTTGTTACTTCCTCAAAAAACTCAATCAAGTTTGTGAGACATGATTTCCCATGCACAAAGCCATGTTGACTATCCCTAATCAGTCCTTGCCTTTCCAAATACATGTACATCCTGTCCCTCAGGATTCCCTCCAACAACTTGCCCACCACCGACGTCAGCCTCACAGGTCTATAGTGCCCTGGCTTGTCCTTACCACCCTTCTTAAAAAGTGGCACCACGTTAGCCAACCTCCAGTCTTCTGGCACCTCCCCTGTGACTAGCTTCCCACAGAGTTCTAGGGTACACCTGATCAGGTCCTGGGGATTTATCCACCTTTACCCGTTTCAAGACACCAGCACTTCCTCCTCTGTAATATGGACATTTTGCAAGCTGTCACCATCTATTTCCCTACAGTCTATATATTCCATGTCCTTTTCCATAGTAAATACTGATGCAAAATACTCATTTAGTATCACCCCCATTTTCTGCGGCTCCACACAAAGGCCACCTTGCTGATCTTTGAGGGGCCCTATCCTCTCCCTAGTTATCCTTTTATCCTTAATGTATTTGTAAAAACTGTTTGGATTCTCCTTAATTCTATTTACCAAAGCTATCTCATGTCCCTTTTCTGCCCTCCTGATTTCCCTCTTAAGTATACTCCTACTTCCTTTGTACTCTTCTAAGGATTCACTCGATCTATCCTGTCTATACCCTACATATGCTTCCTTCTTTTTCTTAACCAAACCCTCAATTTCTTTAGTCATCCAGCATTCCCTACACCTACCAGCCTTCCCTTTCACCCTAACAGAAATATACTTTCTCTGGACTCTCATTATCTCATTTCTGAAGGCTTCCCATTTTCCAGCCGTCCCTTTACCTGCGAACATCTGCCCCAATCAGCTTTCGAAAGCTCTTGCCTAATACCATCAAAATTGGCCTTTCTCCAATTTAGAACTTCAACTTTTAGATCTGATCTATCCTTTTCCATCAGGATTTTAAAACTAATAGAATTATCTTCGCTGGCTCCTCTGACACCTCAAATCACCTGACCTGCCTTATTTCCCAAGACTAGGTAAAGTTTTGCACCTTCTCTATTAGGTACAACCACATACTGAATCAGAAAATTTTCTTGGACATGCTTAACATATCCTCTCCTTCTAAACCCTTAACACTATGGCAGTCCCAGTCTATGTTCGGTCGGTAAAAATCCCCTATCATAACCACCTTATTATTCTTACAGCTGAGATCTCCTTACAGGTTTATTTCTCAATTTCCCTCTGACTATTGGGGGGTCTATAATATAATCCCAATAAGGTGATCATCCCTTTCTTATTTCTCAGTTGCACCCAAATAGCTTCCCTGGATGTATTTCTGGGAATATCCTCCCTCAGCACAGCTGTAATGCTATCCCTTATCAAAAACACCACTCCCCTCCTCTCTTGCCTCCCTTTCTGTCCTTCCTGTAGCATTTATATCCTGGAACATTAAGCTGTCAGTCCTGTCCAGCCCTGAGCCATGTTTCTATAATTGCTATGATATCCCAGTCCCACGTTCCTAACCATGCCCTGAGTTCATCTGCCTTCTCTGTTAGGCCCCTTGCATTGAAATAAATGCAGTTTAATTTATCAGTCCTACCTTGTTCTCTGCTTTGTCCCTACCTACCTTGACTGTTTGACTCGCTTCTGTTTTCAACTGTACCAGTCTCAGATTGATCACTTTCCTCACTATCTCCCTGGGTCCCACCCCACCCCACCCCTATCAACACCCCCCAACCCCCACCTTACTGGTTTAAATCCTCGCGAGCGGCTCTAGCAAATTTCCCTGCCAGTATATTAGTTCCCTTCCAATTCAGGCAAAATCCGTCCTTCTTGTACAGGTCACTTCTACCCCAGAAGAGATTTCAATGATCGAAAATGTGAACCCTTTTCCTATACACCAGCTCCTCAGCCATACATTCATCAGCTCTATCCTCGTATTCCTACCCTCACTAGCTCGTAGCACTGGGAGTAATCCAGATATTACTACTCTCGAGGATGTCCATATTAAATTCCTGCCTGACTCTCTGTAACCTCCCTTTAGAATCTCAACCTTTTCCCTTCCTATGTCTTTTGTTTCAATGTATACAATGACCTCCTGCCGGTCCCTCTCCTCTTTGGGGGAACATTCTGCACCATCTCTGAGACATCCTTTATCCTGGCACCATGGAGGCAGCACACCATTCTGCTTTTTCGCTGCTGGCCACAGAAACGTCTATCTGTGCCTTGGTCTGGAGAATCTATCCATGTCTCAGACTACAGAATCGATGTCTTGGAACCCGACGTACCACTCATTGCATTAGAGCCAGTCTCAATACCAGAAACTTGGTTGATCATGCTACATTCCCTGAGAATCCATCAGCCCCTACATTTTCCAAAACAGCATACCTGTTTGAAATGGGTATATCCACAAAAGGCTCCTGTACTAGCTGCTTACTTCTCTTCCCTTTCCTGGAGTTAACCCATCTATGTGTCTGTATCTGCAACTTTTCTCCCTTCCTATAACTGCCATCCATCACATCCCCTTGCTCTTGTAAATTCCTCATTGCTTCTAACTGTCACTCCAAACGATCCATTCAATCTGAAGGGATTTGCAACCAACAGTATTTATTGCAGATATAATCCTCAGTACCTGTAAACTCTTCCTAAACTCCCATATCCAACATGAAGAGCATACCACTCTACTAAAGGCCATTTTTGCTTCTTTAAATCTATAGACCCAGAAAATAGCACTGTCTTATTCCTCTACTAAAAACTGCTCCTGACTAACTTAATACTTATGGCTTATATTTTTACGTTTAATCCAGAGACATATCTCAATAAAACATATAATCAAGAAAGAACCCACTGTACTCACTACTGCAGACTTACAACAAGGCCCAAGACCACAGTTAAAACTTCATACATTAGATTGATCAGCTCTCTCAGAATCCCTTAAACTAGAAAGCAAGTAAATCATCCTTGATCCCAAGAAACTATCTCAGATATATGGGATCACACTTATGTCTTAAATGTCATTGGAACGTCCCAGTTGAAGAGTAAGTCCCCAAGTGGATTGTCCATTTACTTCCTCCATTACATTTATTCCATGTCACTTTCTTCCAAATTGCTCAGGGTCCAGCATTAAAGGTGCTTTCTGATCACTTTAGAGGGTTTATGCTACAGGAAGAGGCTGAGTAGGTTGGGACTGTTTTCCCTGGAGCATCGGAGGCTGAGGGGGTGACCTTATAGACCTTTATAAATTCATGAGGGACATGGATAGAGCAAATAGACAAGGTCTTTTCCTTAGGGTGCGGGAGTCCAGAACAAGAGGAGAAAGGTTTAAGGTGACAGGGGAAAAATATAAAAGGGACCTATGGAGCAACTTTTTCACACAGAGGTTGGTGCATGTATGGAATGAGCTTCCAGAGGAAGTGGTGGAGGCTGATACAATTCCAGCATTTAAAAGGCATCTGGATGGGTGTATGAATAGGAAGGGTTTAGAGGGATATGGGCCAAATGCTGGCAAATGGGACTAGATTAGGTTAAGATATCTGGTCGGCATGGACAGGTTGGACCGAAGGGTCTGTTTCCATGCTATACATCCGTATGACTCTAAGAAATTATTTGTAATTTGGATTAGGTGCATGGAGGTTTTAGCTTGAAGATTGCAGAGCGAGTGGGAAAAGATACAGCAAAGATATTCAAGGATTTTGGAGGAGACAGTTTTTATTTTATTTACTTGTGGGCCATGGGCATCATTGGCTGAGCGAGCATTTATTGCCCATTCCTAATTGCCCTTGAGAATGTGGTGATGAGCTGCCTTCATGAACCACTACAGATCAGTTGGTGTAGATACATCTACAATGTTGATATAGAGGGAGTCACAGCATTTTGATCCAATAATACTGAAGGAATGCTGATATGTAGGGGGGTGCATACTCAACACCCTACTGTACTCACTGTATACCTATGACTGAGTCTCCAAATACCAGGCTAATGACATTTAAACTATAGTCGGTCGAATCGCATATGGCGATGAAACAGACTACAGACGGAAAGTAGAAGACCTGGAAAAATGGTGCACTGAGAACAACCTAGCTCTCAATGCCGGCAAAACCAAGGAACTCATTATCGACTTTCTGCGGGATGTTATCCATGCCCCCTACACATTAACAGCACAGAGGTGGAGAGTGTCAAGCTCCTGGCAGTGGTCACACAACAAGCTTTCTTAGACTCTTTATGTGGATACACTGGTTACAAAAGCCCAATAACATTGCTTCTTCCTCAGGCAGCTGAGGAAATTTGGCATGACGGCGAATACCCTTGCCAACTTTTATAGGTGCACCATCGAGAGCATTCTGTCTGGATGCATCACTACCTGGTACGACAGCTGTACCATTCAAGAATGGAGATGGTTACAGACAGTGGTGAACTCGGCCCAGACAATCACAAAGGCCAACCTCCCATCTATAGAATCTATTTACCAAGCCCGCTGTCAAGGAAAGGCCGCCAGCATTCTCAAAGATCCATCCCACCCTGGCAATGTTTTTCTACAATCTCTACCACTGGGGAGAAGGTACAGAAGCCTGAACACATGCACCAGCTGGTTTTGAAACAGTTTCTACCCGACTGTTGATGGAATACTGAATGGACTCACAAACTCTTAGCATTCGCCTGTACCTGCATTTTTGCTTTTGCCACTGTTTCTGTGCTATTTAATTATGTGTTCTGCCTGTATTGCTCACAAGACAAAGCTTTTCACTGTGTCTCGGTACATGTGACAATAAACTAAATTCATTCATTCATTCAATTCCTATCGAGGAACCTCGATTATCCAAAGGACACAGATGGGCAGCATTTTGTTCGGTTAATCGAATTCTGGATAACCAAATGCCAGATAATATAGTTTAGCCAAGCAGCAGGACCTTGCGATCTTGCCAGATAATCTGATAATCGGATAATCGAATGTTGGATAATTGAGATTCCTCTATATTTCCAAGTCAGAATGTTGAGTGGCTTGGAAGGACAATTTGTATGTGGTTGCGTTCCCATGTATTGTTCCCCTTGTCCTTCCAGATAGTAGTGGTAATGGGTTTGGAAGATGCCATCTAAGGACCTTTGGTGAATATTTGCAGTGCATCTTGTAGACACTGCTGTTACTGAACGGTGGTGATGGAGGGAGTGAATATTTGTGGATATGGCGTCAATCAAGCAGGGTACTTTCTCCTGTATGGTATCAAGCTTCTTAGTGTTGTTAGTGCTGCACTATCAAAGGAAGTGGGGATTATTCCATCACACTCCTGACATGTGCCTTGTAAACAGTGGACAGACTTTGGGGAGTCAGGAGATGAGATACTCACTGGAGTATTCCTAGCCCTGACCTGCTCTTGTAGAGATTGTATTTATGTGGCTTGTTGAGTTGAGTTTATAATCAATGGTAACCCCAAAGAGGTTGATAGTGGGGGATTCAGTAATGTTAGCAGCATGAATGTCAAGGGATGGAGATTAGATTGTCTCTTATTGGTGATGGTCATTGCCTGGCCTACATGTGGTGCACATGTTACTTGTCACTTTTCAGCCTGATCCTGGATATTGTCCAGGTCTTGTTGAATTTGAACATGGACTGCTTCAGTATCTGAAAAGTCACAAATGGTGCTGAGCGTCAGTGAAAATCCCCATCTCAGACCTATGATGGGAGAAAGATCATTGATGAGGCAGCTGAAAATGGTTGGGCCTGGGGCACCACCCTGAGGAACTCACACAGAGATGTCCTGAAACTGAGGTGACTGACCTTCCATCACTACAACCACTGTCTTATGTGTTAAGTATGGCTGCAATCAGTAGAGAGTTTCTCCCTGATTCTCATTGACTCCAGTTTTACTAGGGCTCCTTGATTAAGTTTGATTCCTTACAGTATGGAAACAGGCCATTTGACCCAACAAGTCCACACCGACCCTCAGAAGAGTAACCCATCCAGACCCCTATCTTATATTTACCCCTGACTAATGCACCCAACACTAGGGGCAATTTATTATTAGGTTAGATTACTTACAGTGTGGAAACAGGCCCTTCGGCCCAACAAGTCCATACCGGCCCGCCGAAGCGCAACCCACCCAGACTCATTCCCCTACATGACCAATTCATCTGCCCTGCAAATCGTTGGATTGTGGGAGGAAACCGGAGTACCCAGAGGAAACCCACACATAGAGAGATGCGCAAACTCCACACAGACTGTCACCCAAGGCAGGAATTGAACCCGGGGTCCTTGGTACTGTGAGGCAGCCGTGCTAACCACTGAGCCACCATGCCAGCCCAGTGCCACAGCTTGTCAAATGTGGTCTTGATGTCAAAGATGGTCATTCTCATCTCACCTCCAAAAGTCAGCTCTTTTGTTTGAATCAACTCTAGTGTGGTGAGGAGGCTTGGCCCTGGCAAAACATAAATTGAATGTCAGTGAGCAAGTTGTCATTGAGCAAGTATTGCATGGAGCACTGTTAATGACACCTTCCATCTTTAGTCTTCTTATAATTTGGGAAGGATTAAGATACAAAGAGGCAAGGTGTAGTTATGAAGAGGGAGGTAATAATGGCACACTTTAATTCAAAGGCAGTATCTTAGGAATCATTTATAAGATCAGGTGGCTTGCTGGTAAGGAAAGAAGATTGTCTGATCAGATATAGTAAGGATACAGTTGAAAAAGCAGGAGCTGGATCTCATGGAGAAGATGAGTTTGGACAGATCATGAAGTGAGATAAGAAGAAAAATTGAAAAAATGTCTTATTTTGGAAATGATATACTCAAACACAGCCTGAGCAAATGTTCCCAAATTAGCAATTGAGTGAAACACAAACATCTTGGAAATTCAGAAGAAATTCTCTTTAAAATTTCTTGAAAAACTGGAAAGAAAGGCACAATGCAAACTCAAACATTCTGACACAATGCTTGCCAGTATGAGCAAAAATTTAGAATTGCAAAATCCAGTGCAAGGTCACTAAATGACTCAGTACTTTACCTTACATTGCAAAAGCAGTGTTTAAGATTTTTCAGCACTTTGAAACTCTATAAATAAATGATCTGATGTCATGATGACCTGAATCATTGGGACAAACACAGTTACAATACCACCCCATCAACCTCCATATACATCGTATCATCCGTCGTCATTTCCGCCACCTCCAAATGGACCCCACCCCAAGGGATATATTTCCCTCCCCTCCCCTATTAGCGTTCCGAAAAGACTACTCCCTCCGTGACTTCCTCGTCAGGTCCACACCCCCCACCAACCCAACCTCCACTCCCGGTACCTTCCCCTGCAACCTCAAGAAATGCAAAACTTGTGCCCACACCTCCCCCTTTACTTCCCTCCAAAGCCCCAAGGGATCCTTCCATATCCACCACAAATTCACCTGCACCTCCACACACATCATTTACTGCATCTACTGCACCCGATGTGGTCTCCTCTATATTGGGGAGACAGGCCGCCTACTTGCGGAATGTTTCAGAGAACACCTCTGGGACACCCGGACCAACCAACCCAACCACCCCATGGCTCAACACTTCAACTCCCCCTCCCACTTCACCAAGGACATGCAGTTCCTTGGACTCCTCCATCGCCAGACCATAGCAACACGATGGCTGGAGGAAGAGCACCTCATCTTCTGCTTAGGAACCCTCCAACCACAAGGGATGAACTCAGATTTCTCCAGTTTACTCATTTCCCCTCCCCCTACCTTGTCTCAGTCCCAACCCTCGAACTCAGCACTACCTTCCTAACCTGCAATCTTCTTCCTGACCTCTCCGCCCCCACCCCCACCCCCTCTCCGGCCTATCACCCTCACCTTAACCTCCTTCCACCTATTGCATTTCCAACGCCCCTCCCCCAAGTCCCTCCTCCCTACCTTTATCTTAGCCTGCTCCTCATTCCTGAAGAAGGGCTCATGCCCGAAACGTCGATTCTCCTGTTCCTTGGATGCTGCCTGACCTGCTGAGCCTTTCCAGCAACACATTTTCAGCACAGTTACAATCTACTCAACTTTAGTAAGCTGAAGAGCCACCTTCTAAATTTTTATATTTAGAAGAACAGAAGCTACATCTTTGTGAGTGTGATGCAGTATGCCATATCTCTCACTCGTTTTGCTCCAAGTGGTTTATTTTTGTATTATTTTTGCGAAAAGCACACCAACAAAATCAACCTCTTGATGCATCGGTCACATTTTTGCTGCAGACGCATGTTTGACCAATGGTAACAATAAGAACTATTTCCAAATGTCTTTTAGCACAGTAAAATGTCATTAAGATGCTTCACAGCTATATTATCAGACAATAAACTAACCCTGAGCCAAAGGCAGACACATTTAGGTAAGGTGCCCAAATAACATTCAAGTTGTAGGAGCAAAGGCGAAAAATGAAAGTGCTTTGGGGGAGAGATTCAGAGAGTAGACTCCAAGCATATAAAGAAACAGCCAATGATGATGGCTGAGAGATCAAGAGTTCAGTTAGAAAGTTGTAATATAACGATGATTATGTTTTAATTCCATCCCCTGATTTAATACCTGAGACTGTCTTATGAAAGAAAACACACTTAAATAAGTCAGGACACTGTGTCTTAAAGTGGCTGCAGAGGTAACCTAACCTACATGACAGACCAAGTTTCTTAAAAGTCTGTGGATGTGGATTAACAGTAAACGCGTCTCAGCAGTTCTGCAGAATTTCACTTTTGTCATTTTTCAAACAACCTGGAGAAAAACCTGAAGAGAAAAGCAACAACCAGGTACCCACCAAAGAAAAAGAAAATTCACAAAGCACATTATGTAAGCAGCAGCTTCTTCAAAGCTTTTACAATGGGAAACCGATTCTCCTTCATTAACATGGGTTTTCACAACTCTGTGCCAATAACCAGATCTCACATGACTGAAACTCATCCCTCCCTTGTGAAAAGCAAACATTAGAAGCTTTCTGGAGGGAGTACTATCAGGAAGGCCATATCTCTCTCTCTCTCAATAGGCTTTGAAAAGCTCAGACCCTATCTCTGCTACAAGTTAGAATACATCAGAGGGAGAGAAAATTTCTCAAGTAAAAGGAACTTCAAGTGCTACAACATTCACTCTGGGAACAGACAGATTGTAGTTTAAAGGGATTGTCTCCAGAAAAAAAACAGTTTAAATCACCACAACAATACAGGACTTCACGGCCTGTAGGAACAACAGATATATAATTATTTTCACTATGGACATTTTGCCAACATCATCTTCCCCATTCTTTAGCATGTTCTGTTTTATACATGCTCATGTATTGTATGCATGTTGTTGGATTAAGGAAGGATTTCACCTTGTAAATGAGTCTTATATTGTACTTAAGTGAGTTTACAAGAAAGGCAGGTCCTCATTTTGTTAATTCCGAGATCTGCCTGGCTTGTTTATTCATACAGCTTTGCACATCGAGTCCATGCAGTTTAGAAACAGATCCTTTGGTCCAACTCATCTATGGCGACCAAGTTTCCTAAACTAAACTAGCTCCACTTACCTGCATTTAGCCTATATCCCTCTAAACCTTTCCTATTCATGCATATATTCAAATGTCTTTTAACTGCAGCAACTGTACCTGCATCTGCAACTTCTTCTGGCAATTCATTCCACATATGAACCACCCTCTGTGTCAAAAAGTTGCCCCTCAGGTCCCTTTTAAATCTTTCTCCACTCACCTTAAAAATATGCCCCTGGTTTTGAACTCCCTCGACCATTAAAGAGGTTACAGTTGCACACTTGGAAAAACTCAAGGTAATTGGCAAGTGTCAGCGTGGATTTGTCAAAGTGAAATCGTGTTTAACCAATTTATTGGTATTCTTCGACGGAGTAATATTGGGGCCCTCTTGTGGAACAGAGGTAGCGTCCCTATTCTCGAACCACCTGCTTGAGAGGCATGTAATAATATCTCGGAACAGGTTGATTAGAAAAATAGTTCAAATATTAAAAAAATTAAAAATCACATAACACCAGGTTATAGTCCAACAGGTTTATTTGGATGCACTAGTTTTCGGAGCGCTGCTCTTTCATCAGGTGGTTGTGGAGTATAAGATCTAGTGCTGCCAAATAAATCTGTTCGACTCTGAACTGGTGTTGTGTTATTTTCACTTTGTATATGCCAGTCCAATACCGGCATCTCTAAAAAAATTTTTAAAAATGAAGGAGTAATATTCACTGTGAATAAAAGGAGCCTGCAGATGTAATATACTTGGATTTCCAGGAGGCATTTGGTAAGGTGTCACATCAAATCTTATTGTAGAAGATAAAAGTTCAGCGCTAGGGGTCTCATGCAGCATGGATAACAGATTGGCTGGCTGGCAGAAAACAGAGGAAATGCATACACCAATCTAAATTTGCATATAACATTAGGATAGGTAGGAAAGTATGTTGTCACAACTCACTGGGATAGTATTTTAGAAATTAAACTTGGCTATCCCCAGACTTGTCAAAAAGTGAAAGATGGTAAAATAAGTACACAAAATTTCCCAATTTACCTGTTTTCCAAACCCAGCTTGATTGAAAGCAGGCTCTGTACTTAACTCTACTGCGAATCCTCTTGCAAGGATGTCTGTCTCGAAGAAGTTTTCCTCCTCTCTCTACAAGAATCTCTATGCTACTTTCTCCCCACCCCCACCCTCCTCTAGCTTATCTCTCCACGCTTCAGGCTCACTGCCTTTATTCCTGATGAAGGCCTTTTGCCCGAAACGTCGATTTCAAAGCTCCTTGGATACTGCCTGAACTGCTGTGCTCTTCCAGCACCACTAATCCAGAATCTAGTTTACAGCATCTGTATTCATTGTTTTTACCTCTGTACTTAACAACAACAGTTAAATGGTTATAAACTGTTGGCATAAAAACGACATTAGAAATTCTAAGCTCCTTATCAACATCCCCTACACACCTGTCCACATATGCAGACACACACACAGGCAACATAAAATAGGTCTGTTCCGAACAAAGGTCACTGGGCCTGCTCTGCATGGATGCTGCTGGACTTGCTGTGCTTCTCCAGCAATTCCTGTTTTTGTTTCCAATTTCCAGCATCTGCATTTCTTTGCTTTATTTTAGTGCGAAGCTCACTGCGACATCTCTTCCTGGTATGCCCAACTTGAAGCCATTCTGCAAGTCTCTCCAAAAAGATTTCCATTCCAATCTTTTTTCTTGTTCACTGTCATACACACACACACATACTCTCCCCCACACATACACACACAGCCCCACTCCCACACGTATACACACACTCTCCCACATACACACTCACGCACACCCTCTCTCCCACACTCACACAGACACTCTCCCACACACATTCTCCCTTTCTCACACACAAACACACACCCTCTCTCCCACACATGTATGCACTCCCCCCCACACACACTCCCTCTCTCCCATATATACACTTTCCCACACATTTACACACACACACCCTCTCTCCCACACATACACACACACACACACTCCCACATACACTCTCTCATGTACACACACCCTCTCATACACACACACACACTCTCCCATACATATACACAACTCTCCCACACACACAAACACTCCCATACACACACACACACACACACACCCTCTCTCCCGTACACATACACACACATACTCTCTCACATACATACACCCTCTCTCCCACACATACAGACACACACACACACACACACACACACACACCCTCTCTCCCATACATACACATCCTCTCTCTCCCACATACACACACACTCTTTCTCCCACACATACAGACACACACCTCTCTCCCACACACACACCCTGTCTCCCACACATATACACACTCTCCCACACACACCCCATCTCCGACACACACACTCTCTCACATACATATACCCTCTCTCCCACACATACACACACCCTGTGTCCCACACATATACACACTTTCCCACACACACCCTCTCTCCCACATATGTACACACTCTCCCACACACACACACACACACACACTCTCATGTACACACACCCTCTCACACACACACACATCCTGTCTCCCACACATATACCACATATACACACTCTCCCATACACACCCTCTCCCTGACACACGCACACTCTCACATACATATACCCTCTCTCCCACTCATACACACACATACCCTCTTTCCCACACACACACCCTCTCTCCCACACACACACACACACACACACAAACACACACCCTCTCTCTGACACACACACACACCCTGTCTCCCACACATACGCACACCCTCCCACACACACACACCCTGTCTCCCACACATATGCACAACCTCCCACACACACACCCTGTCTCCCACATATACACTTTCCCACACTTTTAAGCACACACACACACTCTCTCTCTCTCCCACACACACACTGTCGCACACACACACGGACTCACACATATGCACACCCTCCCACACACACACTCCCTCTCTTCCACACAAATACACACACACAAACATTCCTAGTGTTTGACAAGGTAGTTGCCAAAGCTCGCTTCCACAGCCATACCTCACTCCTCAGTGACTACTTCCAACTCAGACTCACTCTGCGTGGATTCCAATTGAAAGTTTCATTCTTCGTGTTTTGAATCCACTCAGGATCACAGGTATGTTCATGAGTTCTGAAGAAAGGTCACTGGACCTGAAATGTTAATACTGTTTTCTCTGCACCGATGCTGCCAGATCTGCTGAGTTTCTCTAGTAATTTCTCTTTCTGTTTAAGGCAAAATAGATTATGGGCAGAGGAAGACAGTGCAAATTGCTGAGATGAACCCTATGATTCTTTTGTTGGTCAAAATGTTGTGTGTCTATCATCTTAATCTGTTTGCTTCCACTTATCGGTTAAAAGCCACAGTTTGTAAAAACTGCTGAAGGAATGAGGAACTATTTTCCTTCATGTTTAAAATGAGTGTTCACTGCAGAGAACAGAGAGACAACTCTTGACTTAGTGGAAATCACATCATTTCTCTTTATGTCTTGTTACTCGGCTGTAAGATATTCACTTTCCTGTGTACCAATTATGCAGTTGTTGGTAGACAAAAGACTTTTGTCATTGATAATTAGTCACTCATCCATTGTGTTATAGACCATGCCAGACACCCTGAAAACATTTCAAGAAGGTAGCCCAGACCCTAACCTTGCTTGTTGTTTTAAGTAGATGTATACTGGATATTCCAGGAGAGATGTAACTGGTCAAACCACTTAGTTTTAACAAAACAGAATTTATTTACAAGATTACTGAATGAAGCACAAACAACAGAAAACAGAATACCAAATATCTTAATCCCTCCAAAAACCCAACAGATTATCCCAACTTAATGATGCTGTTCCAAATACTTGCCACAATCCCCATACACACCCCTTGGCACTAAAGGTAAAATCAAACACAGGGTCTTACAGGAGAGAGGTCAGAGAGAGAGTACCAACCTGGACCTGCTTCTTTGGGTCCAGCAGTTTTTTCTACACTCCTGCCAAAAACCAAGCCAAACCAGAGAAACGCTGAGCTGAGAGAACTGGCCACTCCCTTTCATTGTACAAGTGTTTTTTTAAACTTGAAAGCCTTCTGCCTGAGGCATTACCTGTTAGTTATTTTCAAATTGGCCCTAAACCCTTTAAACCTAGACTTTTCAGAGTTTGTGTCATTTACGACTGCTCCAAAAAATGCCAAGTACAGCATAACCTTGTTAAAGGAGCAGCATTGTCAAAATACACCAAACAAGTTCTTGTTGCCACTGAGTTGCATCTCTATACAGAACCCCTTGACTTCAATTCATCTGCATTTAAATTACTGCTTGTTCAAACAACTGCCTGCACAACATTTGCCATGAGAGTCAGGTTACTTGCTTTTCCAAAAGGGGAGCAATCCTTTAAAGGAAGGTTCTGGTATAGTGGTGATGCCACTGGACATCTAATGCAGAACCACATGCCAATGCACTTGGGAAATGGGATTCTTATGTTTTTTAAATGTACCTTGTTAAATTTACTTTTGTTAATAAATATGATTTCAACCTTCATTCAGGCTGTGCAATACTTTACGTTAGACATTTGGATGATTTTTGAGCGATTGCGAGTGATATTTTTCGCTGGTCTGCTCCAACCCCACTTTTCCCATAGGCCCCATTATTTCTATTAAGCGATTTTCTATGAAGCGCGGTTTTGCAACTATACCGTTACAGATGAACTACCTGTGCTTTAATCAAGAACATATGAGTAGTGCAACAGGCTTGACAGGGAAAATGGTCTACTTCTCCTATTTTGCATGTTTGTACGGATATAACAACTGAAAGAATTCAGAGTTCTTGAAAAGCCTCATGGATGTGGGTGATTAGAAGAAAAGAGGGACTAATGTATGGTAAGATAGGAAAATAAGGATGAGTTTTTAAAATTTTAGGCATTGGTAGAACCAATGAATGCCAATAAATGAATACTTGACAGAACATGTGAGAGTTAGGGTCTAAGCAACGGTCATTTGGATGCGCTCAAGTTAAAATGGGTGCTAGTTTCTTTTTTGGCCGGGCAAGACATAATGGGCGGGTTGGTGCCACAATATTTCTTTTGGTCTCTGGTACTGTGGCTCATATTAAAGGAAGCGGGATGCAAGGTAATTAACAGGAAGAATATATAATAGTAACATAGTGACAATATTGGATTGCCAATCACGTCTGGTAGCATACATTCATGAGCCTTCACATTAATTCCACTAAGGTTTGAGTAAAAGTAACTTGTAAATGCATTTGAAATGTAATACTTCAAAAAGAAATCACATGGCACTGAACACAGATCAGTGTGTTCTTTGGAATTGAGTATTCTGTAAGCTTCCTGTACAGACACTTCTTCAAAGTTCTCCAAATTGAATTGATAATTCCTTTAAAATCTACTTTAAACCCCAATGTACATTCTGATGAGCTTTGTCCTAAATTATTCTACTTGCACACACTTGATGTGGCAGAATCAGTTCAGACAAAATAGGAAGCAAGTGCGTGGGTGGTTCATTACATACCACGGAAAATTAGTCATATTTAGTACGTGTGCAAACAGGAGAGCCAGACTGAGTCCATTCATACAAAATGTATCCGCTGGTGAAAAGGATTTTTATTTTGGAGTCAATGTAAAGGGATCTTTATCTAGTCAGCCACATGATAGGTATCCTATGGTTCTCATTATGAGTTATACTTTAAACAAACTATCATAACTACTCCGAATAACACGAAGTCTCTACTCATGACCAATTCCAGATGCAACACAGCTTGATCATTAAAAAAGTTGTTGCAATAGACGTTGAGCAAGGCTGTCAGTTGCTAAACAAACTATTGTTTTGTGTAGAAGTTATTTGCTTGGCTGTTGATGCTCTGGCTGTGATCCACTATCAAGCAATGATTAACAACAACTTCATGTTTAAAATATTATTCTTACATTCTTCACAGAATTTACACAGAAAAGAAGATACTGTGCCTGCTCATTAACAACATCAGCAATTTGTTGAAATTATTAAATCAAATAACTTTCATTTACAAATGATTCATTCAAGGCTATGGAAACTAACTTACTTCTGAAAGATGGCTGTGAGTTATAGAGGCCATTCACTTCACCCAAGAACATGTTTTCAGGAGTTTCTCAGGGACATTTCTTAAAGAAAGGACCAGCATTTATAAAATGGCTTTTGCAACCATTAGATATTTCAAAGTATCTTAAGCAATGAGGTAATTTTGTCAGTGTAACGTAAATTGCTTGAAATTGGCAGCCAACTGTATGCTGAAGAGGGTAGCAATGGAAAAGTACTGCCAGTCAGGCACATCTGAGGAGCAGGAGAATCAATGTATCGAGCATAATCCCTTCATCGGGAATGAAGCAGGAGAATTGACGTTTCGTGCATAATTCCTACATCAGGAATGAAGCAGGAGGATCGATGTTTCAAGCATAAACCCTGCACCACCCTCTCCGACTCTGATCTCCAGCATCTGCAGTCCTCACTTTCCCTGAGCCAACAATGTGCATCGATCACCTATGAACAGCAGCAAACTGATGATGGCCGACAGAATGGTTTTGTGACATTTATTGAGGGATAAATATTGGCCACAACACTCAGGATAATTCACCTACACATTTAGAAAATAATGCGATGGGATCTTTTACATTTGAGAGGGCAAACAGCTGATGGCTGTTAGCTTTCTGAGCACATAGGAATAGGTAGCAGATGTGCCACTGGGTATGGGAAGAGAGGCATAAGCTTCTATTCTCAACTGTAAACCATGCAGGCCATGAGAAGAGCAGGAGATGAATAATTTAAACCATGATTCAGGTGGAATGAATTGATTAAGGCTACAGACATCAGGCTTTATTTCAGAAAGTCATGCAAAAAGGGTACATTGTGTTTATTAGGCAATTAAAGGCATGACAAGATGGAAAATCTCCATTTGCTTGCTGAAGGTGGGACACAAATTACAATTTTGAAAGTATGGTGAACACCAGTAGACGGTACAGAGATACAACACTGCTTGATTACAGTTTCAAAGTCCTTCTGACAAAAGAACTAAAATTGTGTTGCTGCATTGAAGAAATAAGGATATACTTGGGAAAGTGATTAAAGCAACAAAGCAGAATTTCAAAAGGATTTAAAGTAAGACTAAGATATTATCTTATTAGGAAGAAATAGTAGGATACGTAATGTTGCCCAACAGATTTAATATCCAAGATGGGCCAAATAATGTATTTATATTCCAAGAAAATAAGTAATCATGAGTGGAACAATTAATTACACTGTAAGATCTATAGTGAAAATATTATCATTCATCAGGGCAAAAAAGAAGGTGCAGATACTTTTGATGAAGTTTCAAAAGATTTTGGCAATTTCATTTGAGAACAAGTGAAATTCTTGGAAAAACAAAATTTAACAGCAAGATTTTAGCATCCAAGGAATCCAAAGATAAGTGCATTAATGATCTTTACAGATTAATGGTAAATTGTGACCATGGAGCTTTGAAATTAGAATTCATAAGACACAAATCTTTTTCTGAAAGGAATTACTGATGAGTGCTTGCCAGATTTGTAATTGTCCAAAGAAGATTTGACATTGAAGAAAACTATTCAAATTGTGTGGGAAGTAGAAATCAGAAAGATTCGCAGATCAATCCTGAGGAGAAGGACAAGCTGATCACAGAAGAGCAAAAGAATCCATTCAGCTTATTCGGTGCTAAACAAAAAAAAATTGACATATGACAAACCAGTCAAAGATGTTAGGTCAGACAACAAATATTAAGAGCCAGGATTAGCACTATAGAGTAATGAAGCCTCACAGGCACAAAAAGTGCCCAACTGTGAGAAAAGAATACTTTATCTATAAAAACATAGATTGCTTTCAGATGATATGTAGAAGTTGGGCATAGTTACAGACTGACAAAAAGTAAAATGGCCACTCATACAAAGATATTAATGCAACGGAGTGACCTTTATCAGAAAAGAATACCCAGTGCATTTAAAGGCAATCCAACCGATTCAAATTTGACAGGCCTTGTTGGTCTAAATGGAGAACTGATTAATTTTAAGCTTTATACAGGGGTTGAGTATCGAAGTCTTATCAGATTATTTGCCAAGTCTGAATGGACAAAGGTTATGGCTTCCAGAAATAAAACTATATGTTTCAGGTGCATCAGCACTCAAAGATTAAGGATCCACTGGAAGGAAAATGTGACACAAAGTAGAAAAGATAGAAGAGAAAGTATTTATAATTCATAATCAAGAAATTTCATTCCTGAGTGTGCATGCATCTGTCAACCACAGGCTTTTGAAGTATTAGAAGATATTAAATTGTGTTTAAATGGATGGTGAACTGGTCAAGGGAAATCAACTTACGCAAAGTTTGTCCACCAGTCAAAGAACAATTGGTCAAGGAACAAATAGTTGTTGCAAGAGGTCAAGAGGCAACAACTGTAACATTTCATTGGGCTTCCTAGCCTCAGAAACCAAGAAGAAAATAGAATTTATTGAAATTAGCAATGATGATGTTTGGAATATGTTTCATATGACCAAGATGATCCAATGGCCAGAAATCTAAAATTCAACAAGAATAGAAGATAGCAAGAATGTGTGACCACTCACTGGAATTGTCATGGAGAATGGCCAGACCAGAAGTCCAATAAGTTAGCCTTGTGTACATACTTTGAGCACTGACAGTAATTAACAATCATAGATATATTAATCATATAGAACTACTTATTCCAGCTTCCCTTCGGGCAAGAGAAAAGATGCATTGGAGACACCTAAGGTGGTTAGGTACACAGCTAGGTTCAGTCAGCAATGTAGTGTCAGCAATGAAATTAAAGGTTTCATAAATTATTGTGAAATCTGCAATTTCACAGGAGTGTCATGACTGAGAAACAGTCCTATTATCACTGAAAGCAATTCAGGTGACAAAAACCGGAAAAGGTTGTGAGAAAATACTGACAAGCAGAAAAAAAAGAGTAAGTCATGCAACTCACTTGAGCTCATTGATCAGTCTACAATTGAAATGATTTAGACACCAACAGAGCCTGGTGAATAAATTGTCATGACAGATTTGAATTTGACTTCAGATGATAAAACAATACAAGTGCAAGTGGAAAATTTCCCTTTATCATCTTCCAAGGAAGAATGGATATTTCTGGTGACAGAGTTAAGTCAGCACCAAGCCTCATCGAGCATGACTGAATGATGTAAAAGTGTTGTGTTCACCGATAAGGCAGCCACAGAATGAATGAAGGTATTCAACCTAATCTACAAATTACAGTAAAAATTCATATAGTTAACTGAGAATTGCCACCAAAACAAAGATTTACTTATATAGATTGAAAATGGGCCATGTCCAACTCAATAGGAGCCGACACTGCAGTGGGATGACTCAAGTCCACAGAGTTGGGACATGGACAAGAAGAAATTACCTGGCACAGAAATCCAAGATGCAATAAAAATGAAAATACCAGTTTCAAAAAAGCAGCCATCTTCCATGAAGGAAATCAATGAAATTAAAAGTCCCCAGATGATGTTATTAAAAATTACCTGACTCTGTAGGGAAGAGTTCTTTTGTTAAATAAATTCAAGAGATTAAGGGTCCTCCAGATAATGTTCCCACAAGGTGTTAAGGCAGGAAAGGACACCCAAGAGATAAAAGATTCCTCAGTACAGAGCAATTTTACAGACCTTTGCAAGGTCAAGAATAGAATTCAAGTCCACAGTCCTCAAGCCAAAGACTTACCAATTTTCTAGCTCCAAGGAGAACACATTCTGGAAGAATTGTGAAACCTTCAGACCATGTGAATTTATGAAGTCAGATACACGAGACTCAATGATACAGTGGCCAATACAATTATATTATCTCAAAATGTGGTGTCAACCTGGTGAAGCTATCAGACAGGGTTACTTGCATGTCAAAGAGCATAAGCAGCCAGAGATAGACAGAGCTAAGTGATCCCACAACAAACGGATCAGGTCGAAGCTCTGCACTCCTGTCACATCCAGTCGTGAATGGTGGTGCACAATTAAATTACTCAGTGGAAGAGGAGGGTCCACAAATATCTCCATCTTCAATCATGAATGAGCCTAGCACATCAGTTCAAAAGATAAGGCTGAAGCACTTGCAGCAACCTTCAGCTAGAAGTGCTGAGTGGATGGTCCATCTCGACATCCTTCAGTGATCCCCAGCAACACAAACACCAGCCTTCAGCCAATTCAATTCATTTCATGTGATATCAAGAAAGAGTTGAAGGCACTGGATACTGCAAAAGCTATGGGCCATGACAACATTTCAGCAATAGTACTGTATACTTGTGTTCTAGAGCTTGCAACTCCTCTAAGATCAATTGTACCAGTACAATTATACCCACTGGCACCTACGTGACAATGGGCAAAATTGTCTAAAATGTCATGTACACAAAGAGTAGGACATATCCAATCTAGCCAATTACTGCCCAGTCAATCGACTCTCACTCATCATTAAAGTGATGGAAGGTGTCATCAAACAGTGCTATCAAGCAGGACCTGCTCAGCAATAACTTACTCAGTGATTTCCAGTTTGGGTTCTGCTAGGGCCACTCAGCTCCTTAGCTCATTACAGTCTTGATTCAAACATAGACAAAACAGTGGAATTCTAGAGATGAGGTGGGAGTAACAGTCCTTGACATCAAGGCTGCATTCGACTGAATGTGGCATCAAGACGCCCTAGCAAAACTGGAATCAATGGATATCAGGGCACAAGCTCTCCACTGGTTGGATTCATACTTGCATGTTGGAAGATGATTGTTGTTGTTGGAGGTCAGTCATGTCAGCCCCACAACATCTCTGCTGGAGTACCTCAGGGTAGTGTCATCGGCCAACCCTCTTCAGCTGCTTCATCTTCCCTCCATCATAAGATCAGAAGTGAGGATGTCCACTGAAGATTGCACAATGTTCAACACCATTTATGACTCATCAGATACTGAAGCAGTCCGTTTTCAAATGCATCAAAATCTGGACAATATCGAGGCTTGGGCTGAAAAGTAGCCAGTAACATTCATTCTGTACAAATGCCAGACAATGACCATCTCCAATGAGAGACAATATAACCACTATTCCTTGACATTCAATGGAGTTACCATCACTGAATCCCTCACTATCAACAACTTGGGGGTAACCATTGACCAGAAACTCAACTGGACTAACCATATAAATACAGTAGCTACCAGAGTAGGTCATGGCTAGGAATACTTCAGTAAGTAACTCACCTCCTGATTACAAGGCCTGTCCATCATCTCAAAGACACAAGTCAGGAGTGCGATGGAATACTTCTCACTTGCCTGGATCGGTGTAGCTCCAACAACACTCAAAAACCATCCAAAACAAAGCAGCCCACTTGATAAGCATCACATCCAAAACTATCCATTCCATCCACCATGCTTGCTTAGTATTAGGTGTGCGTGTTATCGACAAGATGCACTGCAGAAATTCACCAATGATCTTCAGATAGCACCTTTCAAACCCATGAGCACTTCCAGAAGGACAAGGGTGACAGATACATGGGAAACCACCACCTTCAAATTCTCCTCCAAGCCTCTCACCATTCTGATTTGGAAATATATCACTGTTCCTTCCCTGTCACTGGTTCAAAATCCTGGGATGTTCTCCCTAATTGGACTGTGGATCTACTCGCAGCACATGGACTGCAGCTCATCACCACCTTCTCAAGAACAACAAGGGACAGGCAATAAATATTGGCTAATCAGCCATATCTATGTCCCACAAGAGGATTTTTAAATAAGTTATGTATGTGAGTGTACAATGTTAACAACGGGGATAAGAAGCTTCCGGGGGTTGTTTTTTCAGGCAATAAAAGTGTCAGAGACTGCATTAAACTCTGCTCACCCTAATAATGTCATAAGGTCTTTGATGAGAATGGCAAAAGATTTTAACATCTTGTGTGATAAGTTATATCTACATATGTTCCCAATAATCTTAGTAAAATATCTAACTTGTGAATGCGATTTATGCCTGATTGCTATCATGCAGTTAATTGATGTTTTTTCACTGTTGCTGGGTCAAACTCCTGGAATTCCCTCCCTAATGGTATTATGGGTCTCACTAGAACTTCAGTGCTTCAAGAAGACAGCTCACCACCACCTTCTCAAGGTGATATGTCACGTAAGTAACGACAATCTGTTCAAAACAAGAGTCTCTGCTCTGTAAGACTTTCTCAGGGTTTTTCTCCATCATTGCAAACCAAGTAAACCCTTAGATGCAGTCAAGGAAAGGGGAGAGTTGTATCAAACCATCCCAATGACACGTTAGTAGTGGCATTGCTGACAACCCTTCCATCACTTTGCTGATGATCGAAATGAAACATTCAAGAGCACAAGTCTGCAGTACTATCGCAAAAATGTTGTTGGAGCCTATAGTCTTCCCAGTATCCAGTTCCTTGAGCCATATTTTGACATTACATGGAGTGAATCAAATTGGCTATGACAGGAATAAGCTTCCTTTTTCTTCCATTTCAACCTGCCACCAGCTTGTTAAACATTCAATCACAACATCCTCCTCCATTGTTATCTGGCTATGCTGTCATCTGCTTCCATTCTTATCCATCTGATCATAGCCAGAGGATTACTTGCAATGATTTCCCTTGCTGCTGCTACTGGTGCTCATTACCTGTCCTCTATGCTACTCTCTCCCCACCCCCACCCTCCTCGAGCTTATCTCTCCACGCTTCAGGCTCACTGCCTTTATTCCTGATGAAGGGCTTTTGCCCAAAACGTCGATTTCGAAGCTCCTTGGATGCTGCCTGAACTGCTGTGTTCTTCCAGCACCACTAATCCAGAATCTGGTTTCCAGCATCTGCAGTCATTGTTTTTACCTCTTAGCCCAAGGATCTATCTTTGTGGGCCTCCTGTTTCTCGTCAACGTCCTGCCTCTTAATGGTATTGTTCAAACGTATGGCATTAGTTTTCACATGCATTCTGATGACACCCAGTTCGAGCTCACCACTACCGATCGCAAAGCTGGTCCCTTTTTTCTAAATGCTGTTCCTTTTCTCAATGATACTGTGTCCTTGGTTTCTTTCAGAGGGGCCATAAAACCCTCCTGGCTCTGAGGTGACTAGTTTGGTACAGAGATAAAAATATGTTGAGAGACCTTTTGTTTATATGCTTATATGTAAACCGATGAGACTTCAGGCCAAAGTAATCATGTTTTAGAAGTGGCTTGTATAATGAAAGGGGAGTGGTCAGCTCTCTAGCTGAGCAGTTCAGTCTAGAACTAGTTTGGAATTCAGTTGTGTGGAAACAGGCTGTGAAACTCTCTCTGCCCTTCTGCTTTTCTAACTTCAACCTGTAAGCATTTGTTCCATTTTTACTATTTTTTAAGGGTGTTTGCTTATTGGGACTGTTGTGTATATTTGGAACAACATAATTAAGTCTAGTTTGGATAGATTGAGTTCTGTAGGGGTTCTTTACTCTGTTCTTTGTGTTTCATTATGAACACATTTTTGTCTGTTTTAAGTTAAAAATCACACAACACCAGGTTATAGTCCAACAGGTTTAATTGGAAGCACACTAGCTTTCGGAGCGACGCTCCTTCATCAGGTGATTGTGGAGGGCTCAATCCTAACACAGAATTTATAGCAAAAATTTACAGTGTGATGTAACTGAAATTATACATTGAAAAATTGATTGTCTGTTAAGCCTTTCATCTGTTAGAATACAGTGATCGTTTCACTTCTTTCATGTGTAAATCACAAAACCCTTTTTTTAAGTTGCATTCTCGGGTTAGCTGTTAACAATGGTGATAGCTAGACAATATGTTGAAGGTGTTGGCCCCCTGTGTTCTCTGTCTATGCCATGGTGTTGAGATTGATTCTAATCTAAAAGTGAGATGACGGAGTTTTATATAAATTCATGCAGTTTTTGACTCAGTTCTACGTGAGTTACATTGTACTTTGCTCAAAAACTGCATGCATTCATATAGAAGTCTGAGCTCAAAAACTGCTAGGTCTAGCTTAGTCTATAACACACCTCCAACGTCTTTACATTACTATATCATCAGACTGCTTCCAGTACTGGATGAGCAGAAATCGTCTCCAAGTAACAATTGGGAAGACTAAAGCCATTGTTCACAGTCCATGACCCAACCTCTAATCATTATTTTCACACTCTATCCCTCTCCCTAGCAATTGTCTAAGATTAAACCAGTCCGTCTGCAACTTTGGTATCACATTTTACCCTGATATGAGCTCCCTATTATGAGATTGCTTGAATTCACATGTCACAGCTCATCCGCTATTGAAACTTTCATTCACAACTTTAGTACCTCCAGACTCTCAACCTTTCCACGTTCTTTGGTCTCCCACGTTCTCTCCCCCGCAAAATTGAGCTCATCTAAAGCTCTGCTTAATTTGCAACAAAACCTATCACCCCTGTGCTTATTGACCTACATTGACTCCAGGAACAGCAATGTCTTAATTTTAAAATTCGCAAGTTTGTTTTGAAATCCCTTTTTGTCTCTACTCTCCTTATCACTTTAATCTCCAATCGTCGAGAATCCTCTGAGATATCTGCACTCATCTTATTCTAACCTCTTGAAAATCCCTGATTTTAATGTCTCGAGCCAGTGGAAGACCAGCCTTCTAGTGCCTTGAACAACAAGCTCTGGAATTCCCTTGTTAAAGCTTCCTACTTCCTCCCCCATTAACATGCCTTTAAATTTATCATTTCCACCAAGCTGATGGGCATCTGATTTAATATATATTGCTATGATTTGGTGTCATACTATGTCTTATAATGTTCCTGTGAACTAGCTTGGAACCATAAGATGTAGATTCAGAAGTAGATGTCCTGCCTATCAAGGCTGCTCCACCATTCAATTAGATAATGTCTAATCTGATAATCCTCAACTTCACTTCCCTACCTTTCCCCTATAACCCTTGATTCCCTTGATGCTTAACAATCTACCTCAATCGTGCTTATGTTTAATGACCCGGCCTCCACAGCACTCTGTGGTAAAAAATTCAATAGATTCACTACCCTCTGTGAGAAGAAATTCCTCCTCATCTCTGTTTTAAAGATGTGACCCCTCTATTCTGAGATTATGCCCTCTGTCCCAAATTCTCCCACAAGTGGAAGCAACCCTTCCACAATTACTGTCACCTCCTTTTAGGATCTTATAAGCATCAATAAAGTTGTCTCTTATTTTTCTAAACTCCAATGAGTACAAACCCAACCTATCATCATTAGATAGTCCCTCTATACCAAGGAATAGTCCAGTGAACCATCTCTAGAGTGCTTCCAATGCCAGTGTTTCTTTCCTTAGATAAGAGGCCCAAAGCTATTCACAGCATTTTAACTGTGGTCTGACAAGTGCTTTGTGCAGTTTTAGCAAGATCTTCCTATTTTGATATTGCCATTCCCTTTGAAATAAAAGCTAACATTCCATTTGCCTTCACTATTGCCCGCAGAACTTGGATGGTAACGTTTTGTGATTCATGGACAAGAACTCTCCCATCCCTCTATAACTTTCTGCAGTATTTCTCTGTTTAAATAATATTCAGCTCCTCTATTCTTCCTCCAAAGTACATAACCTGATCTATTTGTACATTATAATCCATCTGCCAAGTTTTTGTTCATTACTTAACCTGTCTATGTCCCTCTGTTAACTCTTTGTCATCCTCCATTTGCCTCCCAGCTCTTTTTGTGTCATCCACAAACTTGGTGATGGTACACGTACTTTGCTCATTCAATATATGGGTATACATTGTAAATAATTATGGCCCCAGCACTCACCCCTTTGGCATGTTTGTTTTATACATTATAGGCTTCAAAAACGTTGTTGTCATCCATAACAGCTCTGAACCCAGAGTTGATAAAGTGTGGTACTCGAAAAGACACAGGAGGTCTCTGAGGAGCAAGAGAGTTGACATTTCAGGCAGGATCCTTCTTCAGGACCCAGCCACATCCAAGCATGTGAAATCTCAGGATTAAAAAGACTCTCACAGAAACTGGATCCTCCAATGGGCACCTGAAGCAAGGATAGCAGCTGAAAAACAAACATTGAGCACACGACAACCCACACAAATTCCTCAGATTCCAACCTTCACTGTCAAATCATATCCTAAAACATTACTGGTACAGTTCCCTGAATGTGTTTTTACAAGTGGGGGAATAAATTGGATTGTGATTTAATAAGAAGGAACTGTAATGTAGTAGCATGTTTTGTGGCATGAGAATATACATAACACTTCAAGAAGACTTCAACGCTGGTTTCCAGCTAAAGGAATAATTTATAAAAATGGGCACTGTTGTTGGAAAATGCTGCAGTGAATTTGCATTGTTCAAGGTCTCATTAACAGCAGTAAAAGAATTGAGAAGTCAGTTTTTTCTATTAATAGTGGATGAGGTTTATCTGTTGGCCAATCACTGGGAGAATACTGTTGCTTTATTTGAATTTGTATTTTGACATTGATAATCGCTACCTGAACAGGCAGATGCGGCTATGGTTAACCACTCATCTAAAAGCTAGCACCTCAAATAATGCAGCATTTTGCTGTCATTGTCAGTGTTGGCTGCTCCTTCTGGTTTCTGAATCTGTGACCTACTTAGGCCGAAGGGCCTGTTTCCACACTGTAGGTAATCTAATCTAATCTAATCTAAACTATAACTGAGTACCGAGAAGTAGCATACCAGATATCTAGGTTAGCTCCTCCATACAAGAATTCTTGCAATTTCTGTTAATCTGAGCTTTACGTTTTTGCAATTTCGGATGTATGGATTGTCTAGGAAATTCTAATTATTCTGTCAGAACGATTGGAGTTTCCCAGCCTTTTGCAGTCAGCTTTGGGAGCTACAGTAATTAAAGGCCACTTTCCATCCTCAAATGTATTTTAACAACATCAGGAGGCCTTACCACTGCATGGGTTAATCAGTTAATTCAGTTAAATCCTGCAGGCCTTTCAATGGCTTCTCGAGGGGTGGAGGTTAGGGGGGAGCCTTCTGAATGGTCCCTTCATGGCCCATGAAGATGTCCCTTGGCTGAAAAATGCCTGCTGGGATATGGCCTCCACCCCTTCTTTGTTAGGGTCAGCCTGTCTGCCTAAATGTTCTTTTGGAAAGAAACTCACCCACTTTTCAAGGGCATGAAGGTATCCTCTCCTTCATGCTCCAGCCACAGCAATGGCTACCATTAGGACTAGTGTTGTTAAGACTGCTCTTTGCTCACCCTTTCATTGAGTGGATGGCTCTAGGATGACTGACCACCCCTTTTGATTGGGCAGTTGTCTCGGCAACAACCTGCCAACTAGTCACTGCTGGCAAAATGTTGCCCATAGGGTCCCGACAACTCCCACTTTTGGCCGCAGCACAAATTTCCTTCCCGGTGAGGAAATCCATCAAAGCATGGATATACAACAAAGGTTACAACTCAAAAGGGTTGGGCAATAGAGGGTCCTGGAAATAGATGTGCATAAATTTTTGAAAGTGGTAAGGCATGTCAAGAAAGTGATTAAAAAACCAACAGGATCTTGGGCTTTATAAATAAAAGCACAGAGTATAAAAACAAAATAAGTTACAATTCCCCTTTATAAACATTGGTTCAGCTTGAACTGGAATATTAACCTGAACTCTGGGCAGCTGGCAGTAGGAAGAATGTGAAGGTTTTGGATCGAGCACAGAAATGGTTTCCAAGAATGATCCTGGATCCAAGAGTTTTCAGTCCTGTGGATTGTTTAGAGAATTAGCCTGGTATTCAGTGCTGTCAAGCGAAAAATTGGTTCAATTAGTGGGACGGTCAAGAACCAGAAGGCACTGATTTAAATGGATTGACAAATGAATCAAAGGCAATGTGAGGTAAACATCCTTAGTTTACTAAGTGATTATGACTTGAAATGCATTACCTGAAAGGGTGAAGGAGGCAGTTTTAATTTTGGATTCCAAAAGGAAATTGGATAAACGCTTGAAGGGATTAAACATTGCAGAGCCGCAAGTAAAAATAAAGTCGCCATAGTCCTACTGGACCATAAGATTGCTCTCTCTCATCAGAAAGAAATGACTGGTGATGGACTAACCTGAGGGTCACTACCTGGTATGGACTAGAGCAGAACCCCCATCAAAATATTTTAAGTGGGTAGCCTTGACCCTAACTTTTTCTTATTTTAAATGTAGATATGAAGTGCATGTTCCAGATGTGATATGATTGGTCAAACTACTTGACATTAAGCAAAACACAATTTCTTTAAATCCTATAGTTAAAATACAAACAAAAGCAAGAGGAATTTAGAATAACTTAACCACTGGAAAACTTAACCTCATAATAGATACAGTACTAATTACTAATTAACTGTTCCAACATAGTAACGTCGCAAAAACACACCTCTTGGCAAAAAGGTAAATCCAGACACAGATTCTCACATGCAGTTCTCCCATCCAGGAGGAAACAACATCAAGAGAGATTTTAGAGAAAGTAACAGCCAGGCAACATTTACTGAACCTTCAACTCTCCTGGGGCCTCAAACAGCTTCTGACTACAACAGCTAAAAAACCTAGAAAGCCTGGTGTGTGAGAACTAGCCACTCCCCTTCCATTGTTACAACAATGTTTTAAAAAACATAAAAGCCTCATAAATTGTTGACTTAGGCGGTTTCTAGTAAATACCTTGGCACTACGCCTTTACAACCAATCTTCAAGAAAGCCCCGGGCAAAATAACCGTTCTAAAGTAACAGCATCATTACACACCCCCTGAGGTTAGGGGAGATGTTGGGAAGAAGAGCCCTTCATGGTAACCTCAGCCAGTGTGAGAATCAAAGACTGGATAAATTGCTTGTGCAGATAGCAAGTACAGCATGATGGATTGATGAATGGCTTCCTCTGTGTTGTAATTCTTTCATGGTCCTATGATTCTACTCAAGCACAGTGCTGACAATTTGCGGGCTTGCAAACAAGACAACTGTTTGGATACACCCAGCAGAAGTTTGCATTGTTGATACTGCCAAATGACTTTCCAAGGTCAGGGTCATTCTGTCTGCATCCCACAAATGGTATGTGTAAGTGCCATGGGGATAGTCTTGCTATCTTCATGTTTCAATGTAATGGCGTGCAATAAACTCTATTTGCTTTTGATGCTGTAATTGTTAATAGGGTTTTGTTTAGAGAAAGTAAGAAACCATTAAATTGCTCATTATTGCGAATGCATTCGATTAATTTACCCAGTAGATAGATGCTCTTCTGCAAACTGCTGACTCTTAGATTTGACTGTGTGAATTGCATACTATTCTTTGATCTGTTCATTGATTAACAGAACCATCATTTGTTCAACCTTTTAAACAGTGGAATAGCTTCCTTGGTTCTTTGAGCAACAGGTTTTGAAGTAATGGAACAGATTCCTTCAGCTCTTGAGGTTGTTGGCACAGCATTGTAATGGAATCTCATCATGAATGCTTGTCTGAATTCCAAATCCAAATAATGTATTGCACACAGTGGGAGTTGTTGATGTAGTAAACAAGATGACTATTGGGAGAAAGTGAGGACTGCAAATGCTGAAGACCAGGGTTGAAAAGTGTGGTGCTGGAAAAGCGCAGCAGGCCAGGCAGCATCTGAGGAGCAGGAGAATCGACATTTCGGGCAAGGGCTTATGCCCGAAACGTCGATTCTCCTGCTCCTCGGATGCTGCCTGGCCTGCCGCGCTTTTCTAGCACCACACTTTTCAACCCCAAGATGACTATCGGACCTATTTAGATTTTCATTATCTAGTTTTTAGTGATTATTTGTTTATTCTGACAGTTTTTATGTATACTTAATAAGTCTGAAATCTTTTTCTATGATGAGTTTGAATTTTGGATTAACAGGGCTCCTAAAAATGCTTATGTTTTTACAAGTAACACTTAAATAGCTGTTTGTTTATTTCAATATTTGCATGAGCATTTTTGAAGAATTCCCTATTTATTACAAAGCTGATCAATCCTGTTCATAGCAGATACTTGGTTAGTGGATACAATGGATAATAGGGGGAGGACATGAATGTGTGAAAAGGACATGAGAGATGTGGAGGGTAAGGAGTATCTAAAGGTCCATGTACAGAACTGGGTCAATGTCCTAGTGAACACAGGTAGGCATTCTAAGGTGCACGCCTTAACACCCACACTCCTCCATTTCCATCTTGGAGCTGGAATCAGGCAGGGCTGCCCTCTCTCTCCTGCCTTGTATGTGTGCTGCATAGAGCCATTTGCCGAGTCCATCAGGAAGGATGCGAGCCTGACACGGGTGACAATTCCTGGCAGCAGGGGCCTGCAGGTTAAGGCCTCCCTGTACATGGATGATGTCGTCGTTTCTGCTTGGATCCGCTGTCCGTGTGCAGACTCATGTGCATATGTTACCAGTTCGAACGGGCCTTGGCGGCCAAGGTAAACCGAGGCAAAAGCGAGGCCATGCTCTTCAGGAACTGGGCCAACCAATCCTTGATCCCCTTCACTGTCAGGAACGACCACCTGAAGATGCTGGGTATTTGGTCCATGGGGGCTGGGGCGTGCGCCAAGTCTTGGGAGGAGTGTATCAGTAAAGTGAGGCAGAAACTGGGCAGATGGAAGCTACGTTCACTCTCCATCGAGGGAAAAAACCTGGTCATCAGGTGTGGGGCACTGTCATTGCTGTTATGCGTGGCACAGATCTGGCCTATTCCCAGAACCTGTGCCGCTGCAGTTACCCGGGCCATCTTCCAATTTATATGGGGATCAAAGATGGATCGGGTCCAAAGGGACTTGCTGTAGAAGATCTGGGCAACGGGGGAGAAAATACTCCCAATGCCACCCTCACCCTGATGGCCACCTTTGTGGGTGGCTGCATCAAGCTGTGCGTGGATCCCCGGTACACAAACACCAAGTGTCACTACGTACAGGTTCTACCTGTCCACAGTGTTGCGAAGGATGGGCCTGGCCTCACTGCCGCGGAATGTTTTTTTAGATTAGATTAGATTAGATTACTTACAGTGTGGAAACAGGCCCTTCGGCCCAACAAGTCCACACCGCCCCGCCGAAGCGCAACCCACCCATACCCCTACATTTACCCCTTACCTAACACTACGGGCAATTTAGCATGGCCAATTCACCTGACCTGCACATCTTTGGACTGTGGGAGGAAACCGGAGCACCCGGAGGAAACCCACGCAGAC
This sequence comes from Chiloscyllium punctatum, assembly GCF_047496795.1. Classification (NCBI taxonomy): domain Eukaryota; kingdom Metazoa; phylum Chordata; class Chondrichthyes; order Orectolobiformes; family Hemiscylliidae; genus Chiloscyllium; species Chiloscyllium punctatum. Next base: position 146,429,391 of record NC_092741.1, on the reverse strand, counting down.
ACAGGGAGAACGTGCAAACTCCACACAGTTAGTCACCTGAGGCGGGAATTGAACCCGGATCTCTGGCGCTGTGAGGCAGCAGTGCTAACCACTGTGCCACCGTGCCGCCCAGCCTAAGTAGTTGGACTGTTCCGTATCACCTGTCCTCCGTGGATAAGTTTATGAAGAAAAACACCTTTGACCACAAGTCCATCAGGAAGTGTTCAGCACGTAGTGTCCTTGAGACCCTTCAGGAAAAGGAGAGGGCGGATCCTATTGAACAGACTCTCAAAGCCAATTGGCAGAAAGCCTCATCGCCAGAACTTTCCAACAAGCACTAAGACATGGCTTCGCTGGTGGTGAGAAGGGTTCTGCCTGTGAGATCCTTTATGCACTCCCGGACTCTCAGCCGCACAGCACCCTGCCCTCGAAGCCGCTGCGGGGGGGACAAGACTGTCACACACCTCCTTCTGGAATGTGCCTATGCAGAAGAAGTCTGGAGAGGAATGCAGTGGTGTTTGTCGAGGTTCGTCCCGAGCAGCGCCGTGATGCGGGACTCCGTGGTCTACTGTCTGTTCCCTGGGACGCACACCGAGATGAACATCAACTGTGCCTGGAGGATCATCAACTCGGTGAAGGACGCTCCCTGGGCTGAAGGAGTTGACCCTGACTGAGTGTTGCAGACTGGCACATTCCAAGGTCCAGGACTACGTGTTGAGGGACGCGCTGAAGCTTGGGGCAGCTGCCGCCAAGACGCGGCGGGGAAAGACCACCATGTAACATCTGCCTGCCTAAAGAAGAACAGGGGGGCCAAGCAGTCATTTGGGCTCTGCTGACGCCTCAGCTAAATATGTGGACGTATGATTGATAAACGGACAGACCTGTATATAAAAATGATAAATTCTGATCTCTGTATGTAAATGTTTACGTATGTATGGCATGACCAACTGTACAGACCATCAAATTATTTTATGAATAAAGTATATTTTTTGAAATAAAAAGATCTTGGAGCTGCTTTGTGAGAAGAAAAGTGGATGCAATATCACCCAGAGGATGTGGATTCGGGTACCTTTAAAAGACATTTGATAAGGACATTAATAAGAAATGATTGAAAGGATATGGGTCAAGTGCAGGCAGATGGGACTAGTTTAGTTTGGAATTATGATCGGCATAGACTGGCTAGACCGATGGGTCTGGCTCCATACTGTACAACTCTATGACTATGACTTTTATATGAACATATGATAATGGAGAAGTTAAAACCAATCGTTCAGCAAGCTTGTTGAGTATCGTGTAGCACATATTCTGCACGTCATCACTTATATCCATCATTGCTGAAAACTATTGGGAGAGACAAGTAAAAACAAAACATCTTTAGGCCAATTTATGAAGTTTTTCACTAACTTGCCAAAACACAAAGGCACGTTTCCACATTCTTCCATAAAGAGTAACGTTGGCTGCACTCTTTCATTTATCCAGCTAACATCATATCCAAAATTCAATACTCGGTTGTGGAATAAAACCTGAACACAAGACTTAAGGCAAAAAGGATTACCAAGTGGCACAAACTGAAACTGGTTGTAGCTGCTTTCCTTGTTATTTGCTTTATGAAAACCTACTGCAGTTAAAATGCTATCCTTTCTCCATAATTCCTGTTTAACAAAATAAATTCTATGCACTAGGAACTCTGGACTAACAGTATGTCAGCCAAGAAGAAAGTGAGGGGATTGCCCAACATTGGCACCAATTTATCAAAAATCACTGACAGTTTAATTTGGCGCAAAATTGTAGGTTAATTTGCAGACATTTACTGGAAATTTCCTCCGGGGTTTTCCTGTAACATTGGTGAAACATCAGAAGGTGTTTACACCAGGAGTCTGCTTATCCTCCACCAAAATTATAGTGGCTGCTCAGGAGAACTTGGGGGGATGTCACGGGGATAATAATTATTTCACAAATAATTTACATATTTTAATTTAGCCAAGAACCATTATGAACCTAAGCCTGCAATCTGAGAGGTGGTGTTTCTTAATGTGAATATTTGCACTCATCAAGTCAAGGAATGTTAGCAGAATTTAATTGTTTACTCTAGTGATTTGCAAAAATGTATCATTTATACCACCAAGTATGTCAGGAGGAGATGTGCTCAGATCAGCTATTATGTAATCTGGTGCATTCTGGTGTATGCACCTTATCCTCTGTAGTGGTGGCTGGAAGCAAATCCAGAATTCTTGTATAAACTAAAGAGCTGTGGATGCTGGAAATTCGAAACAATAACAGAAGTTGCTGGAGAAATTCAGGAGGTCTCGCAGCATCTGGGGAGAGAAAGCAGAGTCAACCTTTCAGGTCCAATGACTATCCTTCAGAAAGATTTTTGTTCCAGAATTCTTTTGTTTCCCATGTTAGCTACCATGAAGTGAGATCGCCACTTTTGTACAGCGTAGTTATATAAACTTTGTGTGATTATGTACTGAGGAACAATTAAGAGTTTACTTTTGCTCATTTACATTTCCCACTGGATCTTAACAACTATTAGAAAGAAAAGACATTCTTCTGATGGAGTCAAAGCTATGACTAAAGCCCTTAAACCAAAAGATCTGGAGAAGAATATATTCAAGGCTAAACTAAAATGAGCCAGCCACTTCTATACTCGATTAAACTTCCCTGTACCTCAGACCAAAAACATATCTTCATTTTCTTGTGTAACATTATCTGTAGTTTGTTGTCTTGCTACTTTTGGTGCATTTTAATTAAACTTCACACGCAATGACCTTATAATTCTTTCAGGACTTTAGGCAAAATCTTTCTAGAATGGTCAGGGATGGAGTGGTAGGCTGATGAATAAACTCAGAATTGATAAATATTGTACCTGACTTGCGTTACCAGTACCCAGAAGATCTTGGTTTGAGGCGGAGTCACCAGATACCACAAACAACATCATCCTTGTCACGGGGGCGGGGGGGGTTTCGGGGGGCGCGGGGGGGGGGGGGGGGGGCGGCATAGCTGAAACCCAGCAACATCAGAATTGGAAGATTTCTTTGTCCTTTGTTGGGCATCTGCCAATTAGTTGCTATACTAAGCAAAAAGAGATATGTCTATTGCGTAACAGACCCTCATCCTGCCTAACATTATCATTGCAACGAGGAATGCTTTCCAAGTCTAATGTTGTGGGGGGTTGGAGGTAAGAAGTTCATTGAACCCAGACCTTGAATCGAGACCTGGATCAAAGGGGTGTCGACATATGGGTTAATAGCTGATATTCATTTAAAATCCAGCATCACAAAATCTACTAGAAATAAATTACAACACCGGCTCTCAGTAAGTTCAAGGCTTTTTTTGAAGTTCAATTAGTCCCACAGACCACAGATTTCTTCCAACATTTTTCTCCTGGAATCAATCTGAGTAAACGTAGCATTGCTCAAAGATAAATTTGACCTTTTGAAAAGCTAGCTTAATGAAAATCTCCTCAATGATTTGACTAAAACATAACCCAATTCCAATCCCGACATTCTTCCAGTCTCTTGACACTGGACAGTGCAAGCTTGGGACACTCCGACCCATGTTATGTTTGAGAACAAAGTTATGTCATAAACAACACTGAGGGAATTGAGTTTGTTCTAAATCCCTGCGTATGAGGGAGGTGAAATACAACAGTAATAAGGCAAATGGTCCTCATGTGATATATTGGTACACTAATAATCACCAGCAGCACTTTGAACTGATAGATTTCAACTCAGCGCTGATTGTCCTATTGATAATATGGGATGACTAACTGTTACAGGAATGTCTGATTTATTTGAATGCTTTTTTGGTGATGTCGTAAGTCTGAATAACACATTAATCTGAATCAAATCTGTTCCTTGATGTTTACAGGGACTTGCGTTCAATCTAAAATATGTCAAACAGACCCCAATGCATATTTGATATTGGCTGCACACAAATGTCCTGTTAAGCCACACAGGTAGTTACTGCTCTGCCTCATGCTTCAATGTGAGGTCATTGGACTCTTTCCTAAAATGGACTGGGAAAGCTCATCATGCCTTCAGGCAGTGGTGGATCAGTGCAAGGTTTACAGTTTATTATTCTGGGTTTCCAGCTGGTATTCTCACCACTTGCGGAAGTGTTATTTCATTGCAGTAAAAACAACATTGACAATTTACACATGGGAAATAACACAGCAGCATGAGAAAACAACTGTACAAGGTGAACTCAATGAAAGTCTCTGTACAAAGTTAAACAAAAAAGCCAGTTTAAAATCTTTTCAGTGAAATACGCTGTGAATACAGAATAGGGGAAGAATATTACCTCGCTCTGGTAAAGGATTTATGTCACAGATATTGGAGAATTCATGATTTATTTTCACTGAAATTTTCAAACTCTATAATGCATTGCAAGCAGCTTAATTTCCAAATTATTGGCTCATTTTAAAAATTATTCATCATGGGATGAGGGCGTCTCTGGCTAGGCCAGCATTTATTGCCCATCCATAATTGCCCAGAGGGCCGTTAAGAGTCAACCACATTGCTGTGGGTCTGGAGTCACATGTTGGCCAGACCAAGTAAGGATGCCCTAAAGGACATTATTCAACCAGATGGGTTTTTCTAGGGAACATCTCTGGGACACCCACACCAATCAACCACACCACCCTGTGGCCCAACATTTCAACTCCCCCTCCCACTCTGCCGAGGACGTGGAGGTCCTGGGCCTCCTTCACCGCCGCTCCCTCACCACCTGATGCCTGGAGGAAGAACGCCTCATCTTCTGCCTCGGAACACTTCAACCCCAGGGCATCATTTTCCTTTCTCCCACCTCACCCCAGTTCCAAACTTCCAGCTCAGCACTGTCCCCATGACATGTCCTACCTGCCTATCTTCTTTTCCACCTATCCACTCCATCCTCCTCCCTGACCTATCACCTTCATCCCCTCCCCTTCTCACCCATTGTACTCTATGCTACTTTCTCCCCACCCCCATCTTTGTCTCATTTATCTCTCCACCCTTCAGGCTCTCTGCCTGTATTCCTGATGTAGGGCTGATGTAGTCCAGGATGCTGCCTGAACTGCTGTGCTTTTCCAGCACCACTAATCCAGAATCAGGTTTTTCTGACAATTGACATTGGATTTGTGATCCTTATTTGATTCTTCAATTCCAGACTTTTTACTGAATTGAAATTCCACCATCTGCTATGGCAGGATTTGAACTCAGAACACCAACTGGGTCTCTGGCTTAACAGTCACTAATTTCACTAAGCTATTAAACTCAAACATATATTAATGAACATAGCTTGTAGGGACAGACAAATACAGCAGGCTAAAAATAGATTTATATCCCTTTAAAAATGTTAAGAACTGTATTTCTCCAGCACTTCTTTAACAATGTAGTCTGCGGTCAAATATTGAATTTCTCATTTCCAAAATGAAAATACTTCAACATAGTTTTAATAAACTAACATCCTAATTTTCATCTCTAGATGGAGTAATGATTTTAAAGCTTTATTTGAATGCTTGGTCTCCAACATACTCTGATCCAATGCACAAGTCAATTAAGCCAAGTTCAGATCATGTTCTACCTTACATTGAACTTAATTGAATTAAATTGATGCCAATGTATGTAGGGAAAAAGAAAATCAATTTTTTACATTGGTCATAAAATAAAAAAATGTATCTGCAAGATAAATAGATTTGTTCAGAAATTAATCATAGGATGAAGAACCATGTCCACATGTGTCCTATAGGGAGCGAGGACAGGGAGCTCTTTTGAGGACTTTCCAAAGGAGAAAAAGCACATGAATCCCTCAGGGTGACACTGAAATGTTCACAAACATTCTAGTCTCGAGTCTAATCATACACCTTTAAAATCCTATTGAAACAATTATCAAAAATACAAACCAAGTTGGAAAAGTAAAACCAAAGCCAGTTTTCAACACTTCTAAATAGTGTTGTCAGCCATTCTTAACTCATTATTTTCCCCTCTAGGTTGCAGGAACAACTCTTGAGAAAGATTTGTGAATTTCGCCAAGTGCATTAGATTTTTGGGTTTTTACATAAGTTTTTCCCTTGGAGTCTGTAACAGTGTCATGTCCGGAGGCAGGAAGAGAGTTATCCCAATTTTTTGAAACTATGTTGTCTTGTTAAATTCTTTATTTAAAATGGACTTTTGCCAGACTATAAAATGGTGACTGTCAACCACAGAAATTCCTAGAAGTTTCCAGCAATTACCAAGATAAAAGTGACTCATTACCTCCTGGTACAAGACACTTTTTGTATTTGATGAACATTCCAGACAAATCAAAGGCCATAGTAGATGAGATGTCTATCTTAGTCAATTCTGATCAAAGGATATCAGTTGGAAAAATCATTATTGTGTGACTTTGTGCAAATGTCTTCAGTTATCTGCTAGGAAACACAATGGTTTCTAGCAAGGGAACACAAGAAAAACCTCATCAGCTGAGTATCTCAACCTGAAGCCGCAGTCATGTGACTGAAAGGGCTGGTTTGTTTGACATATCTTTATTTATATAGCTTTGACTGTCAGTTATCAGTCTGTTACACTGAAGGAATTAACAGCTTCAGGTTTAGTTCAAAATCTGATCTTAACCTCACCTAGAATTCTGATCCCTGAAAGGAGCCAACTTCCAGCCTTTAACTATTGTATCTTCATCAATAACTTGACTGTGGCTGAACTCATATGAAAGGGGCTTCTGCCAGTATCATAAGCCCGTCCCTTGGGTTTGGAATGCAGTAATAAACGTTCCTTAATTTTAATCCCAAAGAATTTGCTTTAGGTCGTTTTAAATTTGAACTTTACAAACAGGATTTGGGAAGGAAAACACCCATTATTTCTAAAGTGGAAAAGGAAATAAGAACAGGGATTTCAAACAACTTTAGTTACAGACAGGAGAGAGGATAATAAGAATAATTCTAATCACTTCTCCTCTTATCTGGGATTAAATATTTCATACAAGCCAAATTTTGCCAGAGTGCACATAAAATCTGACCACAGTGCAAATTTAAGACTAAGCCAGTTGCTTAATGAAAGTAATCAATTGGCAGCCGAGAGGCAAAAATGATCGTTAACACAAATAAAGTATCGCAGCAAATTAACTTATTCCAGTATTCAAAAATGGTGCTTTTAGATTCAGGCACGTATAGATCAAAATGGATTTACTGTTGAAATGTTAACCACCCTGAGCACACACCAGTTAAAAGCTGTATTTAGGAATGACAAGTCAACTTGCCAGCAAGGTAAAACAAATGAAATTCATAACATTCTAGCTGAGTGCCCAAGAATTAACTCCTGGAACTGACCCAGCCCCATGACCAGATTGAAATTGGCAAAACACAGGATGCAGTTAGAGTTTACAGAGATAGAACAAGAGAGAGGCGGAAAGGTCTTACCAATTTCAAACATTGGAACTGGAATAATCAGGTTTAGACAGACAGTTAAGACAGAGGGAAGCTGATGGAAATAACTCCTCTCCACTCTATTTGGCTCAAAAATGTACGATCTGCAGGCACTCAATGCGGGCAGTCAATGCATTATATATTTTGTAAATTCCACTTTGGAAATACAACAGGTCTGCCTCAAGATTGGGATGCAGACAGACTCTGACCTCATGCCTTTAATGCATGATATGAGCTGAGATGTCACTTTTGTTATAAAACCTTAAGTTATCTTGAGAAGGTGACTTAAAAGAAGTTCTGGGATTTACATATTAAAGAACTGAAACATGCAACCCATTCTAAAAAGATGAAAGACTTACAAATCCAGGTTTGTTAACTAAACCATTTCAGTTGCATGACACTGTAATCTTTTGCAATAAATTCTATGACTTATGATCTTACACTCTACAACCACCAGATGAAGGAGTAGCGCTCTGAAAGATAGTGCTTCCAAGTAAACCTGTTGAACTATAACCTGATGTCATGTGATATTTACCTTTATCCACCCCAGTCCAACACTGGCTCCTCCACATCATTCTCTCCACTCAACAACTCAGTCTTCCCACCCCAGAACCAAGCTTTGAAGCCCTGAGATGTTTGAGGTTCATTCATAAATTCGTAGCAGGTGCTTTACAGAGTTTCTTCACCATTTGCCGAAAGGTAGCAGTGAATGTACAACGGGCACAAGAAATGTGGACCCTCATGATTCAGGGTCAGTTAGCAGATAAGGCTCAAAAGGTCTGTGGGTTGACCCTGGAATTGACTGTTGTTTATGAACAGTCAAAAGCAGCCATCATTAGTGTGTATGAGCTGGTGCCTGAGGCATTTCATTGGCAATTCAGGTGCACACAAGGAACCCAGTGAAAGCAAATCACTTCCAACCGATGATTTTGCCTCTGTAACGGTAGGCAGTAGCTGTGATGAATTAAGCCGACTCATATTGCTGGAAGAAGGTGAGTGTAAACCATTGTGGAGCCAACCCCAACCTTGTAAGGAGAACACTCGGGTTGTTAGTGTGTTCCCACTGTCATCAAATAGACCTCTCCAGGCCTGAGCATTCGAAAGTAAAAGGGAAACCAGTAGGTATGGTACACGGGAAGTGATTCCGTTCTGAGGGAAATACTCCAGCAGTGGCTGCAGCAGAACCAACAATGGTCTTTGGCTGTATTCTATCACCCCTGTGGAGAGTTTGTCCGTTGGTGACTCACCCTGATGGCTGCAGGAATTTTGTCAGCCAGGAAAGGCTTGCCCCTTCCGGGGAGTGACCAACGCAATTGCTTTAGAGTCACTGGGATCAGCCAATCCTAATGGCAGGGAGGATTCTAAACCATCAACCCCTCTCCCAAACAAAAGGCCCAAGTCAAAGAAGTGGGCAGAGGGAGCATACCAGTTCCCTTCCACACCGTGTGATTTAGTGTCAGGGCTCATAATCACAGTCATTACCCCTGCACTCCAACAGCAGGGATCAACTCCTTACTCAGGGATGACCTGGCTGACAATCAAGTCACAGTATACCCAAAGGCCCAGGCCAGTCAGGTTTGTAAGGCAGTCTGAGCAACCACCACAACTAAAGCCTGTCAAGGTAAATAGGATCAAGAGACAACTCACCGGAAATAAACAGTACATAAATGGAGCAAAATAGGCTCGACCTGGCTCCCAGAGAAAGGAAGAGGGTCCTTCAGTTTGAACCATTTCAGCAAGGCTTTGCAAAGGTGTGGAATGCTGGACAAGGGTCAAATTCTCTGCAGGGGACAGCAGAATCCAAAAGGGTTGGAATAAACTGGTTTAATTGCTCAGAAACAGTTAAAATGATGTTGTGCAGTTCAGCAATGACCAGACAGTCACCTGAGGGTAAGTGGTGTTCCATCAGATGTTGAGATAGGTTTTGTTTGACCCCTACCCAAAGCCTCAAGATAGGGTAGGTTATGACACTATATTATTTCAATGGCAACAAAACATCAATAGCCCTCTAACTAGGGCAGCACAGTGGCTCAGTAGTTAGCACTGCTGCCTCACAGCTCCAGACACCCGGGTTTGAATTGACCATACGAAATTGCCCATAGTGTTAAGTCCTTTAATCAGGGCTGAATGTATGGCAGGAGAATGGGTCTGGGTGGGTTACTCTTTGGATGGTCAGTGTGGACTTGTTGGGCCAAAAGGCCTGTGTCCACACTGTAGGGATTCTAATCTAGAAATAAATTGGGGCCAGAAGATTTATCTTTGATGCACAACCTCATTCAACAGCAGCTCACCTTTCAGCATACTTCTGGGAAGCATGCCTGGTGGCAGATTATGCCATCCCAGCACTGTTATTTTCCCAGCACCCCCTACCTGCTAACTCAGCTCCAGAAAAACTTTATCTGTTCAGTGTGGAGTTAACAGCTACGTAGATGAGGCTTTCAGTTGCAGATGGGCTGAGACAGGGTTGAAAATTGAGCGACAGTACAGAAGTCAAAGTTAGTGATCATTGTGGTGCCTAACTCAAAGGCACTGAGAACAATTGCAAAATACTTCAATTCAAGAAGTGAACAACTTTATTGTCTTCTGCTAATATTAATACCTCAGCAAAACGTCAGAAATTTCACACATCTGAATGACTCAGTTCCAAACCTAACTGGGAACTTAGCAATCCACCATTCCTGAAGGTATGATGAAAACAATCCTTTGTCCTCTCAAAATATTAAAAGTAATACCATTGGATAAGCATTCAAAAGCAAAGTGTAATTATAATGTAATGAAAAATGCAAATAACAGAATCTTGCACAATAAAAAGAAATATGTACATATTGATTCAATGGCATAAGATTAGGGGAAATACTCTGTGTTTAATAGCACTATAGTGTGTAAAAAACATTTAACTCCAGAATGGGAGAGGTTACAGTAATGTTTATATTACAGTCTCACAGAGATTGCAATCAGTTTCCATGGAGACTGAATTCTGTTTCCATAGAGATTGTGCTTAGCTTCCCTGGACATCATGTGAAATGAAATCTAGCAATATTTTGGGAGAAAGAAACACTGTTGGATGAAAGACTTATGACATGCTTGAGATGCACGTCAAGGTAAATGTGAAGCACAGGTTCATATTTGAATGGAGCAATGTTTAAATTCTTTAACTTAAATTGCTGCTAATTGACCTTCAAGGAAATATATACCTAAGTATGGAGATTCTAGGGAGAGTGACACATAATAATCATCACTAGATCATGAAATATTCCAACATAAAAGCAGCATCAGAAGTCCCCAGTCCTATAAAGGTTAGTAGAAACTCCACAAAAGATCTCTAAGTCACCTAGTCAGCCACCAACTTTGATGAATTCAGGATAAACCCTTTACTACACCAATGCGACACAGTAAATCTCCAGTGACTGCAAAACCTTCCCAAATTGATAAAATAATCGCAGTGAGAAATGCTGCTCAACTTATCTTAACTCAACCATCTAGAAGGTGCTTTGCAGTTAAGTAATTTTCCTCTAATTCCTCACCTGGAAGTTAATTCAATTTGTTTATTTCCCGTTGAGAAGAATTCTTAACATGCGTCTTTAATCCTGCTGTAAGCACTTTGAATTGTGAAGGCAGCATCCAACGAGCAGCGAAATCGACGTTTCGGGCAAAAGCCCTTCATCAGGGGCTTTTGCCCGAAACGTCGATTTCGCTGCTCGTTGGATGCTGCCTGAACTGCTGTGCTCTTCCAGCACCACTAATCCAGTATTTGCTTTCCAGCATCTGCAGTCATTGTTGTTACCACTTTGAATTGTGAGTCTACCTCACTGTTTAGTTCTATGTAATATTCCAGATTTATTTTCTTTATTCCATTTAATACTCTATCTACTCTGTAAAAAGAAAGAGGAACAAGAAAACCAAACTGGGCACTGATGATCTCTCCTTTGATTTAGGACCACTTAGTTATTCCATTGATTACACTTCCTGTCTAAACCAAATAAACCTCCAAATAGAAAGAAGGCCAATCCATTTCAAGGCCTAATCTGACAAGATATTGCTACACTTCAGTAGATACCTGCTTAGTTCTTCACTGCTCATTGCTGATCAACACTGCTCAATGTTCAAATCCAGCAAGATTAATAGGGTTAAAATATGTTGTGTTATATCTAAACAACAAAAGAGCCATTGAGCAGTTGGGAGTCATTAACTGGAAGTGCTATAAACTGGAATTAAGTGGAACACTGTTATCATTTACTGCAACCATAACTTCCCCAGAAGGGGGACATCATGTAAATAAGATGCAAATGAGGTTCAGTGAGTATTATTTGCTGACTGTCCGTTTGTGACAATTGGGGCCATTCAGTGTGGAGCACAACACTGGAGCATTATTGTGACAGGCAGTAAGACGAGCCTTTATTACAGGCTATAGGCAATAAAAGTGAATGAGGTGAATAGAATAGGTGATGTCAAATGGTAACAAGGCACCTCATACAAAGGCTTCTGTCAATGATGTGTCAGTTCTTTTGAAATTCAGCATGAAATAGACAAAACATTATTTTCACCTCCTAATACCATAAAACAACAAAGATTTTACACAACCTGTCAATCTTCAACATGTACCAACCAATTGGACTGAACTTTGCAAAAGCCAAATTGTCGTATCTACCTGGAATGTGATCTCTAATAACAATACCTGCAAAAAGGTGGGATCACATACTGATCACATGACTGATATTATCATTATGTTAATTGATCTAATGAAGGAGTCCATGAAAATATAAAGTCTAATAAGCACAAGATTTGTGCATTTGTTGTGACACTTGTTAAAATAAAAGAATGGCATATTCCAAGATAGCATAAGAAATTATAAATGCAAGTTATTTCTCTTCAGTGCATCATTAGTACATTCACCACAGAAACACCTATAGAAAGAGGGTAGTAAAAACTGCAAATGAACTCCCCAGATTGAACCATTCAATCAGATGCAATAGGAAAGGCTGGAGAGTATTTAGTGAACTGACCTTGTCTGAGATTGAGATGCTGTTAACATTTTAATTGGTTAAATGTTATCACACATTTATGTATCACATGTTAACCAGAAGCAATGCATTTCTGCTATCTTTAACCCTCTTTAGCACAACTCACTTAAAATAAGAATTAAGGAACTATAATAGAATGGCATAGCAGCTTGGTTAACATCTTTATATTTCCTAATCAACCTGTTATTGCTGTCACCCACAACTTGTTATTACTCTCCTCTGGAACAGGTGGGATTGACACCTGACCTTCCTAGCTCAGAGATAGGAGGCACTACTGCTGCACCACAAGAATCAGCTGGTTTCAACATTTTTAAGAGAATGATGAGTTACTATTTGAGGTTAAAAATCACACAACATCAGGTTATAGTCCAACAGGTTTATTTGGAAGTACAAGCTTTCAGAGCATTGCTCCTTTGTCAGTAGGGCAGGATCATAGGTACATAAAACTTATCGTAAAAGATAAAAGTGTTATACAACGGATGCGATGTATTGAACAAACCTAGATTGCTATTAAATTTTTATTCGCTTAGAATGAGGATGCAGGTTTTGATTCATTAATGCGTAAATCCCACAACTTCATGGCTACCATTTAGATCAGATTCCCTACAGTATGGAATCTAATTGTAATTCCTTACAGTTGGCCCTTTGGCCCAACAAGTCCCCACCTACCCTGCAAAAAGTAACCCCATGTTTACCCTCAACTATTGCACCTAACACTACGGGCAATTTAGCCAATTAACCAGACCTGCACATTTTTGGATTGTGGGAGGAAACCAGAACATCCCAAGGAAATCCACGCAGACACAGGGTGAATGTGCAAACTCCACACAGACAGTTGCCCGAGGCGGGAATCAAACTCGAGTCCCTGGCACTGTGAGGCAACAGTACTAACCACTGAGCCACCGTGCTGCCCACAATACACGAGTCCTCAATCAAACAGTTAATCTTTCAAATGCAGAGACTGCAGTGTGGAAGCAGGCCATTCAGCCCATCGAGTCCACGCAGACCCTCCAAAGAGGGTCCCACCCAGACCCATCCCTGTAACCCCCCTTATTTGAATGCATTACAATTCTAAAGTTTTCTTGGAGGGGGGAGCTGGTTTGCAGCATTCATGAATTTTCTTTTTATCAACATGTTTATCATATGGTATTACTCAGTTCCTGGTGAAAGCATTATCAACTTGAAACAGTGTGTCAATTGCTACTTGAAATTCAATAAAATTCCCCACAAGAATTGTGCAAAATTAGTAAATCACAAACTAAATGAGACTCTTCATAATATTGCCAATATTTCTCAGCATCTCTGAACATATTTTGTTATTTTGAATTATTGATCCAGTCAGTTTTAATGTCACAAACACTAGGCTGAATCTTACCGTATTTTGGCAAAATGTCACATTTGTTTGAGTTTCAAGCAGTTTTCTTTTTCTCTCTGCAAGGTTGACTGAGTTTTTGCACACAATCATTCCAAGTTCCACCTCATCAATGACCTACCCTTCCTCAGAGCCCCTCTCATCCTGATTGTACTGCTCTTGTGGTTGGAAGAACTCTGCACTGCCAAGATATCCCAGCATCTTTGACACTGATGCCATCTTTCATCACCAAACATACAACTGTGTAATGAGTGGATCGTGTAGAGTAGGAGATCTCTGACTGGGGTTGTTAATCTGGATCAATCAGGGAGTCACAGAGTCATTGAGATGTACAGCACAGAAACAGACCCTTTGGACCAACTTGTCCATGCAGACCAGATATCCTATCCTATTATAGTCCCATTTGCCAGCATTTGGTCCATATTCCTCTAAACCCTTCTATTTCATATACCCATCCAAATGCCTTTTAAATGTTGCAATTGTACCAGCCTCTACCACTTCCTCTGGCGGCCCATTCCATACACGCACCACTCTCTGTGTGAAAAAGTTGCACCTTAGGCCCTTTTTTATATCTTTCCCCTCTCAACCTAAACCTACGCCCTCTAGTTCTGGACTCCCCGACCCCAGGGAAAAGACTTTGTCTATTTATCCTATCCATGCCCCTCATGATTTTATAAACCTCTATAAGGTCACCCCTCAGCCTCCAACACTACAGGGAAAACAGCCCCAGACTATTCAATCACTCCCTATAGCTCAAACCCTCCAACCCCAGAAACCTCCTTATAAATCTTTTCTGAACCCATTTAAATTTCACAACATCCTTTCAATAGGAGGGAGATTCCTGGCCCCTCAGAACAGCCAGAAGGCCTGTCAGAAACTGTGGTTTCTCCTCTTCCTTGTAGTGCCAAATAAATCTCCGAGTCCAAGATGGATACAGCCTCCAGACTGTTACAACTTGAATAAGAAGAGGAATTTCTCCCAAAATGCTCCGGGTGTAAGAGATCGGATGCAGTCCGTGTGTAAGTCAGAGTCAGAGGAACCAGAACTGCAGGTGAAAATGTCTCAGGAGAAGCTACAAGAAAAAAACCAGGCAAACATCCCAGGATTTAGAGAGGGAAGGATATAATGATTGGAACAAGGGTCAGGTGGATCGCAATGACTCTAAAATCCTTGACTAGGGTTGTTAACCTGGGACCAATAGGGAGCGCTGGCTGACAAATGTAAACAGGAGCTTTGCGCTTGCTGGGTCTGTATTGTCTACACTTTCCTATGTAACTGGATTGTTTCATGTACAAATTGTTGGTGTCTTTTCGTGTTTGAAACTGGGATTTGAGATTTGTCCTCATTTCCCTGTAAACTGGTTGAACGGTAGGGTTTGGGGCCTGGCTTTGCTGCTCCTCTCTCTTGTAAAATTGCTGTTGTATACAGCTGTAAATGTTAACTGTTTTCCTGTAAACTCTTTTGTAATTGTTTAATAAAATAAAAAAAGGGAAAAAAAAATAAACAGGACCTTCTAAAGCTGGTCAGGGGCTGGCTCTGAGTAAGCTGGTCAGAGCCTATGTACTGTGCATATGTAAATAAGGAGTGACTTGGTGACAGGACACTGACGTCTGTGGAGATATGTCAACCTGATTAAGCATTGACTCTCCAGAGTTACCCTTCACGTTCACCAGTGTGACACAGCAGCCACAAATAGAACATGAGGACTGGATATAACTGAAGATCAAAGTCAAAGAGTGTGGTGCTGGAAAAGCACAGCTGGTAAAGGAGCATTT
The DNA here is from genome assembly GCF_047496795.1 of Chiloscyllium punctatum. NCBI lineage: Eukaryota > Metazoa > Chordata > Chondrichthyes > Orectolobiformes > Hemiscylliidae > Chiloscyllium > Chiloscyllium punctatum. Next base: position 146,413,842 of record NC_092741.1, on the reverse strand, counting down.
GAGGAGCAGGAGAGTTAACATTTTGCGCACAAGCCCTGCATCAGCCCCTCATTCCTAATGGTGGGCTTATGCCCAAAATGTCGATTCTCCTGACTGGCGGTGTTTTTCCAGCACCACACTCTTTGACAGCAGCCACAAATGAGCAGTCCTCACTGCACATAGGTAGCACCACTGGTACTTCCTGGCACATCTGACTGCACATTCAGATCTAATTTATTGTTTAGGTGCCCCATCACACATCTCACTGGTTTGCAATCACGTTTCTATCCTCTCACGCTCTATACTACACTTCCTCCAATGCCCGAAGGAGCCTAGCACCTTCTTATTGTTAAATATGGGGAAATCAAATGCAGGAAGCCTTCAAATGATTCAATACATTAACTTTCATTTACAAACACCAAGAAAATAAACATCAAACAGAAGCTGCTTTTCTCTCATGACAAACTGTTTGCATGTGGAGAATCAAGCATTTTACACTCAATGAGTGATCACACACCCAGCTCCCATCCACTGGATCAGGTATAAGTCAAGGATTGTCTGATATACAGTAACCAATGTTACTGTCATGCACGAGGTGATATTCCTGAAATTCAATGTTCTCATCCTCCTTGGAGGAGGAGGGCTGCTCCTGCTATCCCAGTTCCTTAAAATCCACCATTAGATTAGATTAGATTACAGTGTGGAAACAGGCCCTTCGGCCCAACAAGTCCACACCGACCCCCGAAGCGCAATCCACCCATACCCGTACATTTACCCCTTACCTAACACTATGGGAAATTTAGCATGGCCAATTCACCTAACCTGCACATCTTTGGACGGTGGGAGGAAACCGGAGCACCCGGAGGAAACCCACGCAGACACGGGGAGAATGTGCAAACTCCACACAATCAGTCATCTGAGACGGGAATTGAACCCGGGTCTCTGGCGCTGTGAGGCAGCAGTGCTAACCACTGTGCCACCATGCCGCCCAAAATAGAAGATGGACAAAAACAAAAACCATATTCCCTCTTTGACTTTTCCAGCTGCACAGAACACAACATGCCAGGATTATCCAACACACTCTGTCCAGGGTATACTGCAGGCCCCACCAGACTGAGCAAAGCATAGGAACCTCACCTTCAGTCTTCTAGCAAGTCTGACATCTGCTCTACCATGTCCCTGATTGAAGAATGGGCTGCACTGTATTTGTGTTCCCCCTCAGTGATAGGGCTGCCTAACTGAGGCATCAGCATCTTCACAGTGGGTAGCCATTGGTTCCCCAGTAACCAACTTTGTAAGGCGTCTGGACCCTCAAATGCAACAGGAACACAAGAGTTCCCAGCGGTGAACAAGTCATAGCAGATCCCAGGGTACCAAGTACAAATCTCTAAGAAGTGGTACTGTTGATCACAGATCACTTGCACATTGATGGAATGGAATTATTTTCTGTTGATCCATTCCACAGAGTGGTTCATGGCCATCTCATTGTGATGTGTGGACCTGAGGAGACCAGCAAGTTTCCTGACACCTACTACCCGGGCTGTAGTACTGACCTTGCCCTGGGGAAACAAAATGTAATCTGGCACAAATGTCATCGGTCAGAGGTCTTGATGCATTTGTAGATGATAATGGCAAGATCTCACACGGGTTTCCCAGGATGGACCACCCATTGCTTCAAGGTTCATGTCTCATTCCAGTAGAGTTCAGTCACACTGTCTCGGGATATCCTCAGCCCAAGCCAGCACAGCACCCATGCATCCGGGGAAAATGGCATTAAGGTTAAAAGACTCCACCATCCTATGTCTCTGACAGATCCTGACGGTCCCCGAATGCAAGGGGTGCTGTACTGGCTCGGGCTGAGATAACCCCGGATACTGACTGAACTCTGCTGGAATGGCATTTGGAGCATGAAGCAGTGGGTGGTCTATCCTAGGAAACCTGTGTGAGATCTCTCCATCATCACCTACAAATGCATCAAGACCTCTGACTTCATATTGTAGAGGTTTTTTGACTTCCCCAGCAGAATGCTGCTGGTCCAGCGTTGGCTGATGGATCTAATCCTCCTCTACCACAGCAACAGTGACAGCCAGACATGCTGTGACTGAGTCTGCCAGCCACAATTTCAAAGAAGCTGTATGGGAAACATAAGGAACTGAACAGGTTTTTCACAAGGACACAAGACAATAACTGCATCCCTTACTTATGATGGCTGAATACACACCTCCATAGACCATTGTAACAAGGATTGCTAAGGGCTGGCTCATGATGCCAAGTACCTCACTTCAATGAGTGCTCTGCTGCTCATCGAGTCTAGAATCCCTATTGTGCGGGAACGGGCCATTCAGCCCATCAGGTCCACACCGACCCACTGAAGAACATCCTATCCTGCTCCCCAACCCCTACTTTTCCCATGGCTCATCGATCTAGCCTGCATATCCATGGACACTCTAGGCAATTTTGCATGGACTATCTAGCTATCCTGTGCATCTTTGAACTGTGTGAGGAAACTGAAGATGTACAGCATGGAAGCACACCCTTCTGTCCAACCCGTCCATGCTGACCAGATATCCTAAACCAATCTATTCCCACCTGCCACCACCTGACCCATATCCCTCCAAACCCTTCCTATTCATATACCCATTCAAATGCCTTTTAAATGTTGAAATTGTACCAGACTCCTCCACTTCCTCTGGCAGCTCATTCCATACACGCACCAACTTAGGCCCTTTTTATATCTTTCCCCTCTCACCCTAAACCTATGCCCTCTAGTTCTGGACTCCCCACCCCAGGGTGCTTCTTTGAGTCTTTTGATGGAGGCACACAGTGTGTTTGCCACAGGCATATAGCAACTAAGTATGAACTTGACATAAGAACACAAGAACGTAGGTGTAGGCAATTCGACCCTCGAGCTGGTTCTACCATTGAATATGGTCGTGGCTGATATCAGCTTGGCCACAGCTCCATTTCCTGCTCACTCCAAATAACCCTTTTGCTTATTACCCTTAAATATTTGTCTATCTTCTCTTTACATTTATTTAATATACTAATATCCAATGTACACTGGAGTCATTCCACAGATTCATGACCCTTTTGAGAAATAATTCCTCCTAATTTCTGTTAATCTAAAACTATGATCTCTCATTTAGATTGGCCTCAAGGAGAAAAATCCTCTCTGGATCTATTTTGTGAATCTGCTTTAGCAACTTATATCCCTCAATTACATCTCCTTTCATCCTTCCAAACTGCACAACCACTCCTCAGAAAACAAACCTTTTCATCTAAGGGATCAATCTTCTGCCAAAAGCCTCCAATCAATTATGTCCTTCCTCAAGTGAAGGGACTAAAACTGTGCATAGTATTCCAAATGCAATCTCAACAATGCCTTGTTTAATTGAACAACAATTACCCTACTTTTATAGTCCATCCCTTTAGCAATACATTCTAAATTCCATTTGACCACCTTATTATCGCCTGTCTCTATATACAAAGTAACCTAAGGGGCAACTTTTTCACACAGAAGGTAGTGGGTATATGGAATGAGATGCCAGAGGAAGTGGTGGAAGCTGATGCAATTACAACACTTAAAAGACATCTGAATGGGATGAATAGCAAGTGTTTAGAGGGATATGGGCTAAATGTTGTCAAATGGGACTAAATAAGGTTAGGATATCTAGGTTGGCATGGCCGAATTAGACCAAGAGTATGTTTCTGTGCTGTACATCTCTATGACTCTACAACTCTATGACAAACGTTCTATGATTAGTAATTAGAACACCCAGATCCCTCTGCACTGAAGTACTTTAAGGACAATAAGTTGCCTTTTTATTTAACATAACACTATGTTCTATAGTAATATGTTAATCCCTTTGATTAATCTCTGCTGAGAAACATGACGAGATTCCTAGCTTGGTGTCTGTGCTAAATAGCAAGGCAAGACTTTAAGCTCTAGAGAATCCCTAAAGTGTGAAAACCAGCCATTCAACCCATTGAGTCCACACCAAACCTCCAAAGAGCATCCTACCCAGACTCACTCACCTACGCTATCCCTGCATTTCCCACCCAGCCTGCACATCCCTGAACACCACAGGGAATTTAGCATGGTCAATCCACCTGATCTGCCAATCTTTGGACTGTGGAAGGAAAGCAGAACACCCAGAGGAAATCTACACAGACACGGTGAGAATGTGCGAACTCCACACAGACAATTTCCCAAGGCTGGGATTGAACCCAGGTCCCTGGTGCTGAGAGGCAGCAGTACCAATGACTGAACCAACGTGCTGTCCAAGGGTTGAGATGCCAAGACTCAGGAAGGCAAGGTAATGTTGTGGGCATCTGGATTGGTGCTGAGTGCACTGAGAGAGCAGCGCTGAGTTACAGACTGAATGCAATGTGCTCTTGCAGCAACTTTGAAATTGTAATCTTTGTTTCGAAAAACTGTTCTCTCTTTATGTCTCCTTATCTCTTTTATCTTCTCCAGACCCAAAACCCTCCAAGATATCTGTGCTTTATCTAATTGTGACTTCTTGAATGCCTCCAGTTTTAATCACTCCATCACTGCTGACCACAGTCCCTCAAACCAAAGCTCTGTCTTCTCACTTCAGAGTTAAAAATCACACAACACCAGGTTACAGTCCAACAGGTTTATTTGGAAGCACTAGCTTTCGGAGCACTGCTCTTTCATCAGGTAACTAGACATCCGAAAGCTAGTACTTCCAAGTAAACCTGTTGAACTATAACCTGGTGTTATGTGATGTTTAACATTGTCCATCCCAGTCCAACACCGGCACCTCACATCATTTTCACTTCAAATCACTCCAACTGTCCATAGGAGCAAATTACTGCAGATGTTGGAATCCGTACTGAAATCAAAAAAGAGGTCTGATGGTGAGTCATCCTGACTCGAAGGCATTAGCTTGCTCTCTCCCCATGGATGCTGCCTGACCCACTGTGATCTCCAGCATTTGGTATTTTCACTCCAACTCTCTACCTTTCTTTCCCCCTCTAGACTGTTTCTTAAAACCTACCACATTAACCAGGCTTTTGGCCATTTTCCCTAATACCACTTTGGTGTTAAAATAGTTTTTATAACACTTCTGCAAAGTGCCTTGGAATAATTTATTCCATTAGTAGTGCTGTAGTATTGTATGGACCATTGTAGTACAGTAATTTGGCCACATTTAAAAGCAGGAGAAATTGGTCTCGAAGGTCGCCACAATTATTGTTATGCAGCCCACTGTTAACAGAGTTGAAGTTTTAGCTTGATGAAGCTTTACTCTTAGTGAAAAATGCATAAACATATAAGTATGAATAAATTGCTGATCCTTTTCAATTCTGGCTCTACGACTATGTACCCTGAAATAAGCCTGTCTTTCTCCATACAATGATTCACTGGGAATCGCAGAAACAATTCACAATTGATTTGCAAAAAGCTACGACTTTGTCCACACCAGTGAATTTTAAATCTCAAAGTAAGTCTGTAAACAGGGCCACCTTCAAAGAAGAAAGAACAGAGCATCTAACAAGTTCAGGCAAGTGCTTGTCAAATTGTATCTGGAAGTTTCATGCCTCGTGGTGGGATCAAACATTCTTCTTGGAATCGGAAAGGTTAATGAGCTGCACCATAAAACGGGAGTACTTGCCAATAGTAACATCATTTTGTGAAGGTTATGGAAGGAGGCAGATACCACTTATTAAACAGCGGGAGGGAAACGTGTCAAATCTCCTTTCAGTCTTTCTCTTTCATCTGGTCTCAGAACTCTGTTTTCATTGTTACCTGAGAGGCTCAAATGTCAATCTCCAACCTCATTTACAAATCAGTGTAGAAAGACATTAACATTCAAATCCAGGCAGATGAAAATTATACAGTGGTGTCTGAAACTACTTTACACACACAATTTTTTTTTGACTGAACTATTATGCCGTGCTTTTGTCTAAAGTGAGCTGTGGTGTTGATATATCAGTTGTACTGGGACACAGCTTATCCAAGCATATTATGTGTCATTGCAGCGGGTAGTTGTGTGAACTGCTCATATAATATCACACGCATTGACAAAAAGTAGTACCGAACAAAGCATTAGCACTTTTCTTTGTCCTGAAGTACACCAGTACGGGCAAATTTATTTATTCAAAATCATTTGACATCCAAAGGAACTCTCAATTATATTGCAAAGTAAGGGGGAAAGATGCAGATGCCAAGTAGGAAGCATGGTAAAGCTAACCCCACAATTCTGACCAGCACCAATTTGAAACTTCTCCACATCACAGGCTGTAACGCAATTAACCTCAGTTTCAATTTGATCTCCAGTGCTCATTATAACTGAAAAAGAAACAGAAGTTGCCAGAATCTGTGGCGAGAAAGCAAAGTTAACATTTTGAACCCGGTAACTCTTCACAGTTGGAAAAGGTGGTTGTTTTCCTAGTTCCTATCAGTTTTGATGAAGAGTCATCAGACTTGAAACATTAACTCTGCTTTCTCCCCACTGGTGCTGTTAGACCTGCTGAATTCCTCCAGCAATTTCTGTTTTTGTTTCAGATATAAAAGAGATCTAGGGGGCAACTTTTTCACACAGGGGGTGGTTCATGTATGGAATGAGCTGCCAGAGGCTAGTACAATTGCAACATTTAAGAGGCATCTGGATGGGTATATGAATAGGAAGGGTTTGGAGGGATATAGGCCAGTTGCTGGCAGGTGGGACTAGATTGGGTTGGGATATCTGGTCGGCATGGACTGGTTGGACCGAAGGGTCTGTTTCCATGCTGTACATCTCTATGACTCTATGCGATCTCCAGCACCTGCAGTCCATTGTATTATTTTATTAAAGAAATAAATACTTTTGTTAAGGTCAGTATTGTGTCTGGGAGGCTCTATAATGTTTAATTAAAAAGTGATGACTGGTTCTTTGGACTTCCATTAATCTCCTTTGCCACCCCATCTCCATCATCCACTCACGTCTGATTCTGTCTTGGCTTAACATCTGTTGCATCTGTGACTATTTGCAGTATTGACAAAAGGCCTTTGACCCGAAACCATTCACTCTGTTTCTCTCTTCACAAATGCTGCTTGACCTGCTGAGTATTTTAAGCATTCTCCATTTTTTGTTTCTGATTTCTAGCATCTGCTGTAGGGTCAGGGACAGAAAACATGGTCCCAGTACTGTTTGTAATGGCCCCTCCACCAAGAAAATGGGCTTATCAGCAATGGGCAACATGATTTTGTGCTAGAAAGGTCATGTTTTACCAACTTAATAGAATTCTGTGAGGAAGTGACAAAGTTGATTGATGAGGGAAGGGCTGTAGATGTCATATGTATAGACTTCAGTAAGGCGTTTGATAAGGTTCCCCATAGGAACCAGGCTGATAGAGAAAGTGAAGTTGCATAGGGTCCAGGGTATTCTAGCTAGATGGACAGAGAACTGGGCAGCAGGAAACAGAGAGTAGTAGTGCAAGGGAGTTTCTCAAAATGGAGAACTATGACTGGTGGTGTTCCACAGGGGTTTGTGTTGGAACCACTGCTGTTTGTGATATCCACAAATGATCTGAAGGAAGGTATAGGTGGTCTGATTAGCAAGTTTACAGATGACACCAAGATTGGTGGGGTAGCATATAGTGATGGGGACTATCAGAGAATGCAGTAGAATATGGATAGATTGGAGAGATGGACAGAGAAATGGCAGATGGAGTTCAATCCGGACAAATGCAAAGGTGATGCATTTTAGAAAATCCAATTGACGAGCGAACTATATGGTAATGGAGAAGCCCTGGGGAAAATTGATGTAGAGCAGCTTTTATTTGTCATTTCTACCACATGCTACTGATACAGTAAAAATGAGACATCACTCCTCTAGGACCAAGGGTGCGACATGGAAAGCACAATCTTCATGATCATGGACAGGGTGGCATAATGTGCATAAGAAGTGCAAAACATGCAAGTTACAACGTAATAAAAGAATGACAATTAATAGAGCTTTGAATATGTTTGAAAACAGTTATCAATCTTACTGTTTCCCAATAATTATAACTCCGTGCAATAGAGGGCATTTACTGAAGTAAGGTGATACCTCTAACTTCTAATGATATGGGGTCAAATTTCCCAATATCAGCCAGTGTTGAACCAATATGCCTGGTAAAATGGTGCATTGCCTTGACCATGGTGTACTTAGAAAATTACTCTTGAAATGAGCTGTAGAAAATTCCTAGAAGACCATTGATGGGCAGATTTGGTAAAGACTGATAACAAGCTGCTAACTGGCTGGGGAATGGTTCATACCTAGAAACAAGGAGAGAGGGATGATGACCCAGAGAGAGAGGTGAGAATCAAATTTAAAAGAAAAACACAAGTAAAATTGAGTGAATGATTTTGCGCTGTCAGCTTGGGTCAAGGAAGAAGGCTAATGTAGGTTAATTGTATGATAAAATAAACAGTCATTGTGCTATTTTTAAGCAGATGGCACTTCCATATTTTACATCTGCTTTATTCAATCTGAAGAAGCAATAACAATGGCCCTGGCACCGATATGCTGTTTGCTCAGCTGTTTGATCAAATTGACAGCCAGTCACTTGGAAAAATTACACATTTGATTTGTTTGCATTTTTCTAAAACCCATCTGTCCGGAAAGAGAAAGCATCCGCTTTTAACAATTTGTCTGATATCTCACACTTACTTCTTTGACTTATATTAATATTTTTGCTTTGATGGGGATCATTCCTACCTTGTTTGAGGATAGTTATAGCAGATAAGAATGAAAAATATTGAGCAGGATAGCATGAAATTAAAGCTTTCGACTCTTCCCTGTAGAAAAAGGCACGATACAAACCAGAATATTGGTTATTTTTTATGACATCAGTTTCTATAACATTCTTGGGCACCAAACCAGAGGGTGGGGGAAATAAAAGGAGGCAAAAGAACAGTTGCAGAGTCATAGAGATATACAGCACAGAAACAGACTCTTCGTCCAACTCATTCATGCCGAACAGATATCCCTAAATTAATCTAGTCCCATTTCCCAGCACTTGGCCCATATTCATTTAAACCTTTCCTATTCATATACCCATCCGGATGCCTTTTAAATGTTATCATTGTACCAGCCTCCACTACTTCCTCTGGCAGCTCACTCCATAAATGCACCACCCTCTGCATGAAAAAGCTGCCCCTTAGGTTCCTTTTAAAGTTTTCTCTTCTCACCCTAAACATTAACCCTCTAGTTTTGAACTTCCCTACCCTGGGGAAAAGACTTTGACGATTCACTCTATCCATGCCCCTCATGATCTTATAACCTTCTGTAAGGTCACCCATCAGCCTCCAATGCTCCAACTCAGCCTCTTCCTCTAGCTCAAACCCTCCAAAGTCCTCAATTAAGCTTATGAGAAGGTACCAATGGGAAAGGAATATCTGTTTGATATATCAGATTTGGGGAAGACAATTAATTTCAGAACTCTGTCAATCACTCGGGTTTCTGCTCCTGAGGGAATGCAGCAAAGATTATCTACAGGATATTCAGAGATCAAACAGGACAACAAACCTCAAACCAATAACTGATACATTTAAGACTGATATCAATTCTTCCTTGCGCCCAGATAAATCATTTTTTAGAATGGATTTCGAGAAAGAAATGTTGGTTAAAATCTTTAAAATCAATTCCGGATGAATTGGCTGCAACAATGGGATTATTGTATTGTGTTCTGGTTGGATGCTTTTCCTGATCTGTATCTATCCCATAATCCTAATAATTTCTAATTGAAATCACCAGCAGTTGTAGCACTGAGGGCAGATGTTTGCTGTGGGATCAGATGTTAAATTGATTTGAGGCTCACCAGATTCATTTACTTCAAAAGAAACTTTCTGCCCAATTGTCTTGTCCAGCCTCAAACACCAGCTTTGGTAGGAATGCTTCATTCAACCTATTAAGATATCCAGCCTGTAGTGTTTCTCCTCACCAGGATTGTAGAGTCATAGAGTCGTAGAGATGCACAGCACAGAAACAGACCCTTCGGTTCAACTCATCCATGCCGCCCAGATATCCTGAATAGATTTAGTCCCATTTGCCAGCACCTGGCCCATATCCCACTAAACCCTTCCTATTCATATACCCATCCAGATATCTTTTAAATGTTGTAATTGTACCAGCCTCCACCACTTCCTCTGGCAGTTCATTCCATACTCCTACTGTGTGAAAAGGTTGCCCCCAGGTCCCTTTTAAATCTTTCCCTTCTCACCATAAACTTATACTCTCTAGTTTTGGACTCCCCCACCCTGGGGAAAAGACCTTGTCTATTTACCCTATCCATGCCCATCATGATTATATACACATCTATAAGGTCACTCCTCAGCCTCTGTTGCTGCAGGAAAAATAGCCCCAGCCTATTCAGTCCCCACTTGTAACTCAAACCCTCCAACCCCAGCAACGTCCTTGTAAATCTTTTCTGAACCCTTTTAAGTTTCACTGTATTCTTTCTGTAGAAGGGAGACCAGAATTGCATGCAGTATTCCAGTAGTGACCTAATCAATGTCCTATGCAGCCACAACATGATCTCTCAACTCCTGTACTCAATGCACTGACCAATAAAGGAAAGCATACCAAATGCCTTCTTCACTATCCTATCTACTTGCAACTCCACTTTCAAAGAACTATGAACCTGCACTCCAAGGTTTCTTTATTCAGCAACACTACCCAGGACCTTACCATTAATTGTGTAAGTCCTGCCTGATGTGTCTTTCCAGCATGCAACACTTCACGTTTATGTAAATTAAACTCCTCAACCCATTGGCCCATCTGATCAAGATCCTGATGTACTCTAAGGAAACCTTCTTCACTATCCACTCTACCTCCAATTTTGATGTCAGCTGCAAACTTATCAAACATACCTTCTATGTTCACATCCAAATCACTTACATAAATGATGAAAGGTATTGGGCCCAGCACACCACTGGTCACAGGCCTCCAGTCTGAAAAGCAACCCTCCACCAACACCCTCTGTCTTCGACCTTCAAGCCAGTTCTGTATCCAAGTGGACAGTTCTCCATGAGATGTATTCCATGAGATCTAACCTTGATAACCAGGAACCTTTTTGAAAATCTTACTGAAGTCCACATAGATCATGTCCGCTGCCTTGCCCTCATCAATCCTCTTCGTTACCTCTTCAAAACACTCAGTCAACTTAATGTGACACGATTCCCCATGCACAAAGCCATGTTAACTATCCCTAATCAGTTCTTGCCTTTCCAAATACATGTAAATCCTGCCTCTGAAGATTCCCTCCAACAACTTGACCGCCACTGACATCAGGCTCACCAGTCTATAGTTCCCTGGCTTGTCCTTACCACCTTTTCTAGATAGTGGCATCACGTTAGCCAACCTCCAGTCTTACGGCACCTCACCTGTCGCTATCGATTACACAAATATCTCAACAAGGGGCCCAGCAATCACTTCCCTAGCTTCCCATAGAGTTCTAGGATAAACATGATCAAGTCTTGGGGACTTATCCACCTTTACCTGTTTTAAGACGTCCAGAGTCTCCTCCCCTGGAATATATACATTTTTCAAGATGTTGCTATTTATTTCCCCTTGTACTACATCTTCCATATCATGCTCCACAGCAAACATTGATGCAAAATAATTGTTTAGTATCTCCTCAATCGCCTGCGGTTCCACACGTAGGCAGCCATGTTGATCTTTAAGGAGCCCTATTCGTTCCTTAGTTATTCTTTTGTCCTTAATGTATTTATAGAATCCCTTTAGATTCTCCTTAACCCTATTTATGTATGTATGTATGTCCCCCTTTTGCCCTCCTGATTTCCCTCTTAAGTATACTCCTACTGCCTTTATAGTCTTCTAGGGGTTTGCTCAATCTATCCTGTCTATACCTGACATATGCTTCCTTCTTTATCTTGGCCAAGAATCTCAGTTTCTCTTGTCATCCAGCATTTGCTACACCTACCAGCCTTTCCTTTCACCCTAACAGGACTATACTGTTTCTGGACTGTCATTATCTTATTTTTGAAGGCTTCTCATTTTCCAGCAATCCCTTTACCTGCGAACATTACCCCCAGTCAGCGTTTGAAAGTTTTTGCCTCATACTGTAAAAGTTGGCCTTCTTCCAATTTAGAACTTTATCTTTTAGGTTTGGTTTATCCTTTTCCATCACTATTTTAAAACTAATAGAATTATGATCACTGGCCCCAAAGTGCTCCCCCACTGACACCTCAGTCACCTGCCCTGCCTTATTTCCCAAGAGCAGGTCAAGTTTTGCACTTTCTCTAATAGGTACATCCACATACTGAATCAGAAAGTTGTCTTGTAAGCACTTAAACAAATTCCTCTCCATCCAAGCCCTTAACACTATGACAGTCCCAGTCAATATTTGGAAAGGTAAAATCACCTACCATAACCACCCGATTATTCTTACAGATAACTAAGATCTTCTTATAAATTTGTTTCTCAATGTCCCACTGATTATTAGGGGATTTATACTGCAGTCCCAATAAAGTGATCATCCCTTTCTTATTTCTCAGTTGCATCCAAATAACTTCAGTGGACACTTTCCTTGGAATATCCTCCCTCAGTATAGTCCTAATCAAAAACGCTACTCCCCCTCTTCTCTTGCACCCTTCCTCCTTCCCCCCCCCACCCCACCTTTCTATCCTTCCTATAGCATCTATACCCTGGAACATTAAGCTACTAGTCTGGTCAATCCCTGAGCCATGTTTCTGTAATTGCTATGATATCCCAGTTCCATGTTCCTAACCATGTCCTGAGTTCATCCGCCTCACCTGTTAGGCCACTTACATTGAAACAAATGCAGGCAAAAGTGAGGACTGCAGATGCAGGAGGTTAGAGTCAAGATTAGAGTGGTGTTGGAAAAGCACAGCAGGTCTAGCAGCATCCGAAGAGCAGAAAAATCAACGTTTCGGGCAAAAGCCCTTCATCAGGAATGGTGAAGGGCTTCTGCCCGAAACGTTGATCTTCCTGCTCCTTGGATGCTGCCTGACCTGCTGTGCTTTTCCAGCACCACTCTAATTTTGACTTGAAATAAATGCAGTTTAACTTATCAGTCCTACCTCGTTCTCTGCTTTGTTCCTGCCTGCCCTGACTGACTTGTTCCTTTTCAGGACTGTACCAGTCTCTGACTGATCTCTTTCCTCACTATCTCCCTGTTTCCTCCTACCCCTTTACTAGATCTAGCAAATCTCCCTGCCAATATAATGGTGCCCTTCGAATTCAGGTGCATTCTTATCCAAGTCACTTCTACCCCTACAGAAATTCTAATCAGCTAAAAATGTGTATCCTTCTCCCCTGTACCAGCTCCTCAGCCACGCATTCATCTGCTCTATTCTCCTCACCCTCACTAACCCGTGATACCAGAGTAATCCAGGTATTACTACCCTCGAGGACCTACTTTTCAAATTCCTGCCTAAATTCCTATTTTCTCTCCTCAGAATCTCATCCTTTTCTCTTCCTACGACTAAAGTTAAAAATCACACAACACCAGGTTATGGTCCAACAGGTTTATTTGGAAACACGAGCTTTCAGAGTGCTGCTCCTTCATCAGAACGGCTGTCTGATGAAGGAGCGTCGCTCCGAAAGCTGATGCTTCCAAATAAACCTGTTGGACAATAACCTGGTGTTGTGTGATTATTAACTTTGTCCACCCCACTTCAACACCAGCATCTTCACATTATGTCTAATGTGTACAATGACCTCCTGCTGGTCCTTTCCCCTTTGAGAATATTCTGCAACATCATTCATTTGTACAGAGGACTGTTAGAATGTGGGATCCCCTACTTCTGGTGGAAGTAGAATCCATTGTAGCTTTTGTACATCCAACAGTTCATCAACTTGTCACCGCACTTTTTTTAAAAAAACTGCATGAAAACCACAAAGACTTTACTCTTCAGTTCCTTTTACCATGTAGTAAGGCAACAAAAATGTGAATTAGGATTCAGCAACTCATTGAAAGAGACAGGGCAATGGGTACAGTGATATAGAGGTTAGAAAGAAAAGTGATCACCCTGATAGATATATTGAGGAGTGAAAGCTGCGCTCAGAACTGAGTTAAACACTTGGATTCTGCACCTCTTGAAATCCTGTTTAGGCCATCCACTTTTAATAAAGTCAGCTTGCGTTAATCTTCTTCCTTAAAGGTACACGTCATCTTGCCTTCCTCAACATAAATTTTAGTTATCAATCCCAATCTTTAAAACCCAGCTATGTGCTGCTGAAGTTGTTTCCAGTTCTCTTCACAATTCATCATGTTCCTTCCAGTTCTTCTTCCTGAAAATGTTAATATTGCACTCCATCAATAACCTATGAGTAATGAAACCAGCAGTGACAGGACCGAACATAGTTGCTTACAGCCTAGATTGAAAAACATCAATCAGCAACTTCTGTCTGTTTGCTTTAGTTCTCCCTTTTAACTAACTTATTATATCTCTGCTCCAACAGATTCTTGCTCTCTTTGATACAACTTGTCTTGATTTTGACAATTTTCCGATGTTTTACATTTCAGTCGGCCCCAGGTTTGTGTTGTCCCACTTTAATGCATACATCAGGGAAAATGTAGGGAAAGAAGGGGATGGGTTACTCTCCGAAGGGTCGGTGTGGATCTTGTGGGCCGAAGGGCCTGTTTCCACACTGTAGGGATTCTAAGTTCTAATTTCAGTTGGTCTGCTTTAATGTCATGACTGTAATGGAGCTGGCATGTGCACTTGGCAGGGGATTTCAGTTTCAGTGTTTACACAAGGGCAAACGGGGCACTCCATTTTCTTCAATTTCCCTCTGGTTACTTCTCCGCCAACACACCGCTTCGCTTCCCAATCCTCCAGCTCATCACATTTTGAGTCTGGTAACTTTTCATGACAACCAGAGTCAAAACATTAATTCCGCTTTCTTCCCATAGATGCTGCTGGACCTGCTGAGTTTCTCCAGCAATTTCTGCATTTGTTTCAGATCTCCAGCATTTGCAGTTCTTTATTATATTTTACTGCATAGTGAGAACCTAAGCTCAATCCCTCTCCAGGTCTTAACTCAACAATTTACTCCTAAAAGTTTCATAAAATCAAACCTTCATTGTCCTTAATAATATTAACTTTTACAACACTCAATTAGTTGTTAAGACAATTTGAGGCCATATATTGAGGGACTGTATCAGAAAAAAAAGGTAAATTAAAGACATTGGGCAGAGCAGGAATGAAAATGACGGTGAGATTAGAAAATTAAGAAACATAGCAACTTAGAGGATAGGAGCAGGAGGAGGCCATTCAGCCCTCAAGCCTGCTCAACCATTCATCATGATCATGGCTGATCATCCAACTCAATAGCCTAATTCTGCTTTCACCCCATAACCTTTGATCCCATTTGTCCCAAGTGCTATATCTAGCCACCTCTTGAAGACATTCAATGTTTTGGCATCAACTACTTCCTGTTGTAATGAATTTCACTGGCCCACTACTCTTTAGGTGAAGAAGTATCTCCTCATCTCCGTCCTAAATGGTCTACCCTGAATCCTCAGATAGTGACCCCTGGTTCTGAACATGTCCATTATCTGGAACATCCTTCCTGCATCTACCTTGTCCAGTTCTGTTAGAATTTTATAATTCACAATACCAAGAAAAAAACAGTATTTCTAGCCAAGATTTTTCCAGCGAGTCATGGACCGTCACTCATGAGCAGCAAGGAACCCCTTTTCAATCAGTAGCTTCTCATTATTAACTAATCTCACCTCATTTATATGTAGCTTTCCATCTTCCTGGAGACCAGAAAGAAACAAGATGGCATCAATTCCTGAAATGAACATTTGCAAAGGTGGCTGGCAGCTCAACTTGTCACTTGCTTGTCTAGGTTTCCATTTTGAATGGCATTCCCAAACTTTTCAGGGCATACTCCACTGACAGTGACAACCTATATCCCTCATCCAAGGAGATTCGCATTGGACCCCAAACCACTGTCAGGGCACATCTTGAGGCAAGAAAATCTGCAGTCTTTACCTTGGTTTGGCTTACATGTGACTCCAGACCAACAACAATGTGGTTGACTCTTAGCCAGCGATACCCACAATCCCATTGGCAAATGAAATAAAGGTCCATTATAGCCATTCTGGCGATGAGCAGAGCAAGTCATCACTAAGAACTGTTGTTCTAAGTTGATGGGGATGGCTGTTCAATCAGTTCGGGGTAGCTGTTCTATCCAAGGTACTAGACGCACTTTACAGGTGAGGCCGTAATTTACCTGCACTTCATTCAATCTAGTCTACTGTATTCACTGCTCACAATTCTGGTCTCCTCTAAACTGGGGAGACAAAATGCAGATTTTTGTGAAGCTTTGCTGAAGACTTACACTTTTGCCATAAAAAGGAACCTGAGCTTAAATGACTGTGTCTTCAAAACACCAACAAGTTCCCTGCTAATACTTCTGCCACAGAGGAGACTACTGAGTGAGGTAAGGGCCCATGGTGTTAGAGGCAAGGTGCTAGCATTAGATAGAAGCTTGGCTGTTTGGCAGAAAGCAGAGTGTGGAGATAAAAAGGGTCCTTCTCAGGGTGACAGCTGGTGACAAGTGCTTTTCCACAAGGCTCAGTCGTGGGACCATAACTTTTCACTTGATACATTAACGATCTAGATGAATTCTGGCTACGTTTGCAGAAGATACAAAGATAGGTAAAGGGACAGGTAGCATTGAGGAGGCAGGGAGGCTGCAGAAGGATTTGGACAGGTTAGGACAGTAGGCAAAGAAGTGGCAGATGGAGTACAATATGAGAAAGTGTGAGGTTATGCACTTTGGTTGGAAGAATAGAGGCATGGACTATTTTCTAAATGGGGAGAAAATTCAGAAGTCTTGCAAAGAGACTTGGGAGTTCTAGTTCAGGATTGTCTCAAGGTAAACTTGCAGGTTGAGTCAGTAGTTAGGAAGGTGAATGCAATGATAGCATTCATTTTGAGACAACTTGAACATAAAAGCAGGGATGTACTTCTAAGGCTTTATTAGGCTCTGGCCAGAACACATTTGGAGTATTGTGCACAATTTTGGGCCCCATATCTCAAGAAGGATGAACTGGTCCTGGAGTGTGTTCAGAGTAGATTCACAAGAATGGTCCCAGGAATGAACAGCTTAACATATGAGGAATGTTTGAGGGCTCTGGGTTTATACTTGATCGAATTTAGAAGAATGATGGGGGATCTAATTGAAACTTACAGAATACTAAATGGATTGGACAAAGGAGATGTTGGGAAGATGTTTCCATTGGTAGGAGAGACGAGGACCCAAGGGCACAGAGGAAAGGGAAGACCTTTTAGAATAGAGATCCAGAGAAACTTCTTCAACCAGAGAGTGGTGAATCTATGGAATTTATTGCCATGGGAAACCAAGTCATGGAATATATTTAAGACTGAGATAGATAAGTTATTGATTGTCAAGGTGATTAAGGGTTATGGGAAGAAACTGCGAGAATGGGGTTGAGAAATGTATTAGCCATGATTGAATGGCAGAGCAGACTCAATGGGCTGAATGGCCTACTTTCTGCTCCTATGTCTGATGGTCTTAACCATTTCCATTTCCCATTGGCACTCCACCCAGCATTCAGAAATAAAATTAGCTTTCTTGTCACAAGTACTCACATGAATACAGTGAAAAGGTTATAAGTCACCCCCTTGGTACCAAATTAGGTACAGGTTCTTGAGTACAAGTTCTTATGGACGAAATTAGAAAAATAAAGAAATTTAAAAAGCCGACATTACAGGCCTACGCACCATCATATGTACAAAAGAACAAAATCATACAGATAAATTTAAAAAAAGAAATAAAACATTCAGAATAACAATCTTTCCGAACCAGTCTGTGACAAGCCTTCCCTCCAAGCTGCGCAGGGCTTCACTTCAAGGGAACTTAAGGCCAGGCGTCTGCTCTGGGATTCACATCGAGACTGGGAGTCCACTCTGGGATTCACATCGAGACCGGGAGTCTGCTCTGGGATTCACAGTGAGACTGGGAGTCCGCTCTGGGATTCACATCGAGGCCGGGAGTCCGCTCTGGGATTCACATCGAGACTGGGAGTCCTCTCTGGGATTCACAGTGAGACTGGGAGTCTGCTCTGGGATTCACACCGAGACTGGGAGTCTGCTCCAGGATTCTCATCGAGACTGAGAGTCTGCTCTGGGATTCTCATCGAGACTGGGAGTCCGCTCTGGGATTCACATCGAGACTGGGAGTCTGCTCTGGGATTCACACCGAGACTGGGAGTCTGCTCCAGGATTCTCATCGAGACTGAGAGTCTGCTCTGGGATTCTCATCGAGACCGGGAGTCCGCTCTGGGATTCACATCGAGACTGGGAGTCTGCTCTGGGATTCACATCGAGACTGGGAGTCTGCTCTGGGATTCACATCAAGACTGGGAGTCTGTTCTGGGATTCACAGTGAGACTAGGAGTCTGTTCTGGGATTCACATCCAGGCAGGGAGTCTGCTCTGGGATTCACATCGAGACCGGGAGTCCGCTCCGGGATTCACATCGAGACTGGGAGTCCGCTCTGGGATTCACATCGAGACTGGGAGTCCGCTCCGGGATTCACATCGAGACTGGGAGTCTGCTCTGGGATTCACATCGAGACTGGGAGTCCGCTCTGGGATTCACATCGAGACTGGGAGTCCACTCCAGGATTCACATCGAGACTGGGAGTCTGGTCTGGGATTCACATCGAGACTGGGAGTCCACTCCAGGATTCACATTGAGACTGGGAGTCTGGTCTGGGATTCACATCGAGACTGGGAGTCTGCTCTCGGAGTCACATTGAGACTGGGAGTCCACTCTGGGATTCACATTGAGACTGGGAATCTGCTCTGGGATTCACATCGAGACTGGGAGTCCGTTCTGGGATTCACATCGAGACCGGGAGTCTGCTCTGGGATTCACATCGAGACCGGGAGTCTGCTCTGGGATTCACATCGAGACCGGGAGTCCGCTCCGGGATTCACATCGAGACTGGGAGTCCGCTCTGGGATTCACAGTGACACTAGGAGTCTGTTCTGGGATTCACATCCAGGCAGGGAGTCTGGTCTGGGATTCACATCGAGACTGGGAGTCCACTCCAGGATTCACATCGAGACTGGGAGTCCGCTCTGGGATTCACATCGAGACTGGGAGTCCGTTCTGGGATTCACATCGAGACTGGGAGTCCGCTCCGGGATTCACATCGAGACTGGGAGTCTGGTCTGGGATTCACATCGAGACTGGGAGTCCGTTCTGGGATTCACATCGAGACTGGGAGTCCACTCCAGGATTCACATTGAGACTGGGAGTCTGGTCTGGGATTCACATCGAGACTGGGAGTCCATTCTGGGATTCACATCGAGACTGGGAGTCCGCTCCGGGATTCACATCGAGACTGGGAGTCTGGTCTGGGATTCACATCCAGGCAGGGTGTCCATGATGATTTTTTTCGAGGCTCAAGAATGAAGGAAAAAGGAAAAAGAAGCATTTACTTCGTTTTCTTGGTTTATCATCAGGAATCTCTGTTTTCCTTTTGCTTTTTTTTCACTCAACCCCTAACCAGCAATCTAACTAACTCCTAACCCCACAGCCATCGATGTCAATTCCAACCTCTCCCAGCTACTTACAGTTCCGACAAAGGGTCCCTGATCTCACAACACCAGCTCGGTTTCTCTCTCCACAGATGCTGCCAGACCTGCTGAGTTTCTACAGCATTTTCTTGTTGTTTTTCGGAAATTTCGTTCACTGAAAGTGAAATGGTATTATCAACTGTGAGTGCTGTAGGGATCAAGTTGAGGGTGTTAATAATGGAAACAGCATGCTGGGGGGGGGGGGTGGCTGTGACAAAAACTATGAATTACTTAACATATAAGGATGGGAAATAATAGTGTCTTGGAGGACTGGGTTACTGCAGGATTGGGGAGTCATTGATAGTCACCACTCTCCTGGCGTAATTAAGTTCTATGTCTGTGATTTAAGGGTAATGTGAGGTTGGAATGATATAAATAAAAGGCTTGGGTAGAACTAATGTAAGATCTGAATTGTTAGGATCATCAAAGAGTGCAAAGAAGAAAGGAATATGAATGTTTGGGGATCTCAACAAAATTAAAAGCATGAATTCTACAACTCACTCTGCAAAATGTGATCTGCACTGCCTTCCAACCTCTTCCCAATCACAAATATCCAATGGAAATGAAAAATAGCTACTACCACCCCTGGTGTGGATGGAGTAAGGGTTTTATTTATAGTCTGAAAAAGCAGACTCTATTTATAAGTGATGTGACGCCCTTCAGAAGGCAATTGCATTAATCAGGTACAAAGTCAATGCAGTCATAACACATAGCTGCAATCACAGAATTCAAACGCTAATCCTGTCCACAGCAATATTGACCATGTCATTGGTCATCACTGATCCATCAGTCATCTCTGTGAAGCAGAGGCAAACGTAGGTGTGTCACTTGTGGATCGCAGTTCACAAGACAATCCAACATCTCATAGGCTGCACAAGGAAGTGGAACTGATTTTCTCTCACCTTGAAATGTAAATATTTGACAGCATGTTCTTATATGCAATGCTAACTTTCCTGGATGTTATGAGAGGGAGTCAGGTTTCAGTAATCCCACGGGATTTACAAATTTCAACAACATTTGTGAAACAGGCATACATTGGAATAAAGTCTAACTGAAGGATGTTGTACAACTTGAAAGGGTTCAGAGAAGATTTATTAGGATGTTATCAGAGTTGGAGGATTTGAGCCTTAGAGAGAGGCTGAATAGGCTGGGGCTGTTTTCTCTAGAGCATCGGAGGCTGTGAGGTGACCTTATAGAGGTTTATAAAATCATGAGGGGCATGGATTGGACAAATACACAAGGTTTTTTCCCTGGGGTGGGGGTGTCAAGAACTAGACGGTATATGTTTTGGTTGAGAGGGGAAAGATTTGAAAGAGACCTAAGGAGCAACTTTTTCATGCAAAAGTGGTGCACGTATGGAGTGAGCTGCCAGAGGAAGTGGTGGAGGCTGGTACAAGTACAACATTTAAAAGGCATCTGGATGGGTATATGAATAGGATGGATATATGAATAGAATGGATTTAGAGAGATATGGGTCAAGTGTTGGCAAATGGGACTAGATTATGATAGGATATCTGGTCAGTGTTGATGCGTTGGACCAGAAGTTCTGTTTCCATGTTGTACATCTTTATGACTAGGCCATGTATAGCATCTCATGGCCTTCCTTTTGGGAGTCCTTCAGGTCCCACTGTGTTGAAGTCTATGGTAAACTACCAGTTGTGTGTTGCAAATGCTGGCTGCTCACATTACGAAGGAGCTCTTTAGTTTCTGATATTGTCCACATAGGTAGATTGGAACCATGACTCAATGTATTCAGTGAAACCAGAAGGTATAGTGCCTATAGTAAAGACACAAAGGTCACAGGGAATTTGAGGATGAACAAATACTTCAGCAAGCTCCGAATTGGCAACGACCTATGATGGCTGCCAAATAACTGCCATATGAAGAAGCTACAGCAGAATGTCCCCTCAGGACATGGAGGAGGTACATCAGGCCTACAAGTCTCTTGCCTTCACTGCCATCTCCTCCAGGCAGATTGAGCTTGCACACTGAACACAAGTGGAGCAGGCAACCACAAGACATGATGGACAAAGAAGAGATAGGAGACTAGTAGCAGTCTTCTAAAGAGGCAGATAAGAACATTAAGTGTGAGGAATGTCACCGTCACTGTGATAGAATGGTGAAACATTGGGCACAACAAGCCAGTTAGGATGCAATTGACATCGTTTTCAATAGAGGACATTCCTGATGAAGAGCTCATGCTCGAAACATCGACTCTCTTGCTCCTTGGATACTGCCTGACTGGCTGTGCTTTTCCAGCACCACACTTTTTGACTCAGATCTCAATAGATCGGAGTTAGATGAAGTCACGAACAAATTGTTGTCAGAAAGTCTATTTAGTGCCAGAGGCAAGTACAGCTTTTATGTTTGTTTGTTGTTTTTTGGCTTTACCTGTTGTTTTATAAACATATCCATTGAAACCTGCTTCAGGGCTTTCCATCATATAGTGTATCCACATTCAATGATTATTTTAATATTTCAAAAATATACTTTATTCATAAAATAATTTGATGGTCTGTACAGTTGTTCATGCCATACATACGTAAACACTTACATACAGAGATCAGAATTTATCATTTGTATATTCAAGTCTGTCCATTTTCAATCATATATCGATATATTTAGCTGAGGCGTCAGCAGAGCCCAAATGACTGCGTGGGCCCCCTGTTCGTCTTAGGCAGGCAGATGTTACACTGTGGTCTTTCCCAGCCGCGTCTTGGCGGCAGCTGCCCCAAGCTTCAGCGCATCCCTCAACACGTAGTCCTAGACCATGGAATGTGCCAGTCTGCAACACTCAGTCGGGGTCAACTCCTTCAGCTGGAAGATCAACAGGTTTCGGACCGCCCAGAGAGCATCCTTCACCGAGTTGATGATCCTCCAGGCACAGTTCGTCTCGGTGTGCGTCCCGGGGAACAGACAGTAGAGCACGGAGTCCCACGTCACAGCGCTGCTCGGGACGAACCTCAACAAACACCACTGCATTCCTCTCCAGACGTCTTCTGCATAGGCACATTCCAGAAGGCAGCGTGTGGAGTGGCTGAGAGTCTGGGCGTGCATAAAGGATCTCACAGGTAAAGCCCTTCTCACCACCAACCAAGCCATGTCGTCTTGGTGCTTGTTGGAAAGTTCTGGCGATGAAGCGTTCTACCAAATGGCTTTGGGAGTCTGTTCAGGGAACCGCTCGATAGGATCCGCCCTCTCCTTTTCCTGAAAGGTCTCAAGAACACTACGTGCTGATCACTTCCTGATGGACTTGTGGTCAAAGGTGTTTTTCCTCATAAACTTCTCCACGAAGGACAGGTGATACGGAACGGTCCAATTACTCAGACCATTCCGCGACAGCGAGGCCAGGCCCATCCTTTGCAACACTGTGGACAGATAGAACCTCAGTACGTAGTGACACTTGGTGTTTGTGTACCGGGGATCCACGCACAGCTTGATGCAGCCACACACAAAGGTGGCCATCAGGGTGAGGGTGGCATTGGGTGTATTTTCTCCCCCGTTGCCCAGATCTTTATACCTCGAGTCCCTTTGGACCCAGTCCACCTTTGATCTTCATATAAAT
The DNA here is from genome assembly GCF_047496795.1 of Chiloscyllium punctatum. NCBI lineage: Eukaryota > Metazoa > Chordata > Chondrichthyes > Orectolobiformes > Hemiscylliidae > Chiloscyllium > Chiloscyllium punctatum. The sequence continues at coordinate 146,390,696 of NC_092741.1, read as the reverse complement.
TGGAAGATGGCCCGGATGACTGCAGCGGCACAGGTTCTGGGAATAGGCCAGATGTGTGCCACGCATAACAGCAATGACAGTACCTCACACCTGATGACCAGGTTTTTTCCCACGATGGAGAGTGAACGTAGCTCCCATCTACCCAGTTTCTGCCTCACTTTACTGATACGCTCCTCCCAAGACTTGGCGCACGCCCCAGCCCCTGTGAACCAAATACCCAGCACCTTCAGGTGGTCGTTCCTGACAGTGAAGGGGATCAAGGATTGGTTGGCCCAGTTCCCGAAGAGCATGGCCTCGCTCTTGCCTCGGTTTACCTTGGCCCCCGAGGCCCGCTCGAACTGGTCACATATGCACATGAGTCTGTGCACGGACAGCGGATCCGAGCAGAAAACAACGACGTCATCCATGTACAGGGAAGCCTTAACCTGCAGGTCCCCGCTGCCAGGAATAGTCACCCCTCTCAGGCTCGCATCCTTCCTGATGGATTCGGCAAATGGCTCTATGCAACACACAAACAAGGCAGGAGAGAGAGGGGGCATCCCTGCCTGACTCCAGATCTGACTGGGAAGCTGTGTGATTCCCACCCATTGATTGAGACTGCACTTACAATGTTGGTATAGAGTAGTCTGATCCAATTACAGATTCCCTCCCCAAAGCACATTTCGGAGAGAACATCTCTCAAATCATTCAATGATGACAAAATGTTCTGCTATGCTAGGCATCAGAGAAAGACAGTGCTTGAGCATGGCTTAGCATAGAGGATGGGTAACCTTAGTAGCTTCACTCTTCTAGTTACTCTGACTAATGTATTTACATATTATTCTATCTCTAATGAAGTTTCACTTGTGCCACCTCTATGTCCACAGAAGCTTTTTCATCTCATTTCATCCTCATTGTGTGCACTGTTAAGGGCTATTCCTGACTGGCAACACTCATCTTGGTGCAAAGGTGGGCCTGAAAAATGGCACCAGTGGCACAAGACCCAGTAGGCCCTGGAGAATGTCTCTGTCACCGGTGATCACACAATAAGAGCAGGGATGGCATGGTGGCTCAGTGGTTAGTGGCACTGCCTCACAGCACCAGGGACCTGGGTTCAATTCCAGCCTCAGGTGCCTGTCTGTGTGGAGTTTGCACATTCTCCCCGTGTCTATGTGGGTTGCCTCTGGGTGCTCTGGTTTCCTCCCACAGGCCACAGATGTGCAGATTAGGTGAATTGGCCGTGCAAAATTGCCCATAGTGTTCAGGAATGTGTAGGATAGGTGCATTAGTCAGAGGTAAATGTAGGATAACAGGGGAAGGGAATGGATCTGAGTGAGTTACTCTTCTGAGAGTTACTGTGGACCTTGTTAGGTCGAATGGCCTGTTTCCACAGTGTAGGGATTCTATGACTCAGCATGAGATAATGACAAGCATAAAATAACCCATTCAAGAATCCCTCCACAAAACTCCACCAGCACTGGGGAGAGGAGAGCAATGGGAAAGGAGGGACTTGTTTTTCCCTCAGCTATATAAGTGAGTGTTCTCTAAACCAAAGTCCTTACGCTTGTAGGGCCTCCCACCCGTCCACCTCCTCTAACCTTAAACACCAGAGACACGTCAGTTAAGCTTCTCTCTTTTTTTAACTTTCTGATAAGGGAACGAGTGGGAATGGCAGTGCAAGGAAAGGAATGTTCCTCCTGCATGACGTTTGGGGCAAGGGACGCCATTAGTGTCCCATTCCAAGTACATCTGTAGGAAGTGCATCCAACTCTCGCTCCTTCAAGATCATGTTAGGGAACTGGAGCAGGAGCTGGATGAACTTCGGATCATTTGGGAGGCAGAGTCTGTGATAGATAAGAGTTACAGAGAAGTAGTTACTCCTAGGCATGAAGAAAGCTGGGTAACTGTTAGAAGGGGTAAAAAACAGTCAGTGCAGGGATCCCCTGTGGTCGTTCCCCTGAAAAACAAATGTACTGCTTTGGATACTGTTGGGGAGTGGGGAGGGGCGTGACTTAACAAGTGCATGCACTAAGGTGCAGGTCTCTGACACAGAGTCTGTCCCTTTTGCACAGAAGGGAAGGGGAAAAGCAAGAAAGTGTTAGTCATTGGGGACTCAATAGTTAGAGGCTCAGATAGGTTTGTTGGGAACGAACGAGACTCGCGGTTGGTGTATTGCCTCCCAAGTGCCAGAGTCCGTGATGTCTCGGATCATGTCTTTGGGGTCCTGAAGGGAGAGGGTGACCAGCCTCAGGTCATGGTCCACATAGCTACCAACGACATAGGCAGAAAGAGAGATAGGGATGTAAAACAGGATTTCAGGGAGTTAGGGTGAAAGCTGAGAGCTAGAAAAGATTTGTTATCTCTGGTTTGTTACCCGTGCCACGTGATACTGAGGCGAGGAACAGGGAGAGATATCAGCTGAACACATTGCTGCTGGGATGTGCAGGAGGCAGGATTTCAGGTTTATAGATAATTGGGCTCATTCTGGAGAAGGTGGGATCTCTACAAACAGAACAGTCTTCACTTGAACCAGAGGGGTACTAACATCCTGGGTGGGAAATTGTCTGGTAATATTCGGGTGGGTTTACACTAGCTCAGCAGGGGGTGGGAACCTATGTTGTAGTTCCAGTGCACAGGAGGATGAGAATAGGGAGGACAGGGACAGGATCTTACAGTCACAGGAGTGTGCTGGCAGACAGCAAGCTGATTTGAAGGATGACTACTTTAATGCCAGGATTATCTGGAATAAGGTAGGTGAGCTTGCAGCATGGATAGGTACCTGGGACTTCGTTTTTGTGGCCATTTCGGAGACATGGATAGAGCAAAGTCAGGAATGTCCAGAGTTTAGATCTTTCATTAAGATTAGGGAAGGTGGTAAAAGAGGTGGAGGTGTGGCTTTATTAATCAAGGACAGTATAACGGTGGCTGAAAGCTCTTTTGATGAGGACCCATCTACTGAGGTGGTTTCAGCTGAGGTTAGAAACAGATGAGGAGAGGTCACACTGCTGGGAGATTTTTATAAGCCTCCTCAAAGTTCCAGGGATGTGGAGGAGAGGATTAGCAAATCAATTCTGGGCAGGAGTGAAAGGAACAGAGTGGTCAATATGGGGGGTTTTAAACTTCCCCAACATTGACTGGAAATGCTATAACTCTAGTACGTCAGATGGATCAATTTTTGTCCAATGTGTGCAGAGAGTTTCCTGATGCAGTATGTCAAAGGACCAACAAGAGGGGAGGCCACACTGGATCTGGTGTTTGACAATGAACCAGATCAGGTGTTTGATTTAGTGATAGCTGAGCACTTTAGAGAGAGTGACCATAATTCGTTTAAATTAAGTTAGTGATGGAACGGGACAGGTATATGCCACAGGACAAGAGTTATAGATGGGGAATGGCCAATTATAATGTGATTAGGTAAGACTTAGGAGGCATAGAATCGGGCAACAAAATGCAGGAAATGGGGACAATCGAAATGTGAAACTGGGAAGATGTTAAGGAACAGATATTTGTGTCCTTGATAGGTATGTCCCTGTCAGGCAGGGAGGAAGTGATAAGGTAAAGGACCCGTGGTTTCCTAAAGCAATTGCATCTCTTGTTAAGTAGAAGAGGGAGGCTAATGTGATGTAGACGAGATGGTTCAGATGAAGCAATGGAGTGTTACAGATTAGCTAGGAAGGATTTAAAGAGACAGTGAAGAAGAACAAGGAGGGAACATGAGCAGTCTTTAGCAGATAGAATAAGGGAAACCCTAAAGCCTTCTGTAGGTATGTGAGGATTAAAAGGATGATTAGGATATAAATAGGGCCAGTCAAAGACAGAAGTGGGAAGTTGTGTATGGACCCTGTGGAGATCAGAGAGGTGCTGAATGAATATTTCTCTTCTGTTTTCACTCAGGAAAAGGAGACTATTGTAGAGGAGAAGGCTGAGATATAGGCTATTAGACTAGAAAGGATTGAGGTTAGTGTTATCAATTCTAGAAGGTGTGAAAGTAAATGTTCCCTGGGCTGGATGGGATTTTTCTAAGGATTCTCTGGGAAGCTAGGGAGGAGATGGTGGAGCCTTTGGCCTTGATCTTTGTGTTGTCATTGTCTACAGGTTTAGTACCGGACAACTGGAGGATTGCAAATGTTTAGATGAGAGTGATGCTGGAAAAGCACAGCAGGTCAGGCAACATCCAAGGAGCAGGAAAATTGACAGTTCGGGCAAAACCTCTTCATCAGGAATGGAGGCAGGGACCCTCCAGGGTGGAGAGATCTTTCCACCCTGCAGGCTCCCTGCCTCCATTCCTGATGAAGGGCTTTTGCCCAAAACATAGATTTTCCTGCTCCTCGGATGCTGCCTGACCTGCTGTGCTTTTCCAGCACCACTCTCATCTAAACTCTGGTTTCCAGCATCTGCAGTCCTCACTTTCGCCAGATTACAAATATTGTCCACTTGTTGCCCTTCCACAAAAGGGCAGTGGAGATGACCCAGGTAATTATAGACCAGCGAGACTTACATCTGTTGTAAGAAATATTTTGGAAAGGATTATAAAAGATAGGATTTCTAACCATCTAGCAAGCAACAACTTGATTGGAAATAGTCAACATGGTTTCGTCAAGGGCAGGTTGTGTCTCATAAACTTCATTAAGTTTTTTGACAAAGTGACCAAGCATGTAAATCAGGGTAGGGCAGTTGACGTGGTATACATGGACTTTAGTAAAGCCTTTGAGAACGTTCCATATGGTAGGGTATTAGAGAAAATGCAGAGGCATGGGATTGGAGGTGATTTAGCAGTTTGGATTAGAAACTGGCTTTCTGGAAGTAGGCAGCAAGTGGTGGTTGATGGAAAATATTCAGCCTGGAGTCCACTTACTAGTTATATGTCACGAGGATCTGTTTTGGGACAATTGCTGTTTGTCATTTTTATAAATGACTTGGATGCAGGCATAGATGGCTGAGTTAGTAAGTTTGCAGATGACACCAAAGTCGGTGGAGTAGTGGACAGCATGGAAGAATGTTACAGGTTGCAGGGGGACTTGGATAAACTGCAGAATTGGGCTGAAAGGTGGCAAATGGAGTTCAATGCAGATAAATGTGAGGTAATTCATTTTGGGAAGAATAACAGGAAGGCAGAGTACTGGGTCAATGAAAAGATTCATGATAGTGTGTATGTGCAGAGGGATCTTGATGTCCACGTACATAGATCCCTGAAAGTTGTCACCAAGTTTGATAATGCTGTTAAGAAGGCATACGATGTGTTAGTTTTATTGGTAGAGGGTTTGAGTTCCGGAGCCGTGATGTCATGCTGCAACTGTACAAAACACTAGTGCGGCCACACTTAGAATATTGGGTATTGTTCTGGTCGCCTATTACAGAAAGGATGTGGAAGCATTGGAAAAGGTGCAGAGGAGATTTACCAGCATATTGCCTGGTCTGGAGGGAAGGTCTTATGAGGAAAGGCTGAGGGACTTGAGTCTGTTCTCATTGGAAAGAAGAAGACTAAGAGAGGATTTAATGGAGACATACAAGATGTTCAGAGGATTAGATAGGGTGGACAGTGAGAGTCTTTTTCCTAGGATGATGATGTTGGCTTGTACGAGGGGGCATAACTACAAATTGAGGGATGAAAGACTTAAGAAAGATGTCAGAGGCAGGTTCATTACTCAGAGAATGTTAAGGGTGTGGAATGCCCTGCTGGCCAATGTAGTTAACTCAGCCACATTAGGGGCATTTAAACAGTCCTTGGGTAAGCATATGGCTGATGATGGGATAGTGTAGGTGGATGGGCTTAGACAAGTTCACAGGTCAGCGTAAAATTGAGGGCCAAAGGGCCATTCTGTGCTGTATTGTTCTATGTTCTATTGACACTTAGCCAATTTTTGGTAAGGTTCATATTCATCTTGTTGTTGCTGATTACATGATAGAGGAACTGCCAAAATGGTCAGTGAGATGTTTTGAGCTGTTAACAAGCAGTAATGATTGCCAACCAGCAACTTGCTGCCTATCTCAACCAAATCTTTCTCAGTCACTTACGAAGTGCATAAAAAATGGCACGAGTTGTTCATGACATTAACACCCGTTAGGAGAAAGTAAGGACTGCAGATGTTGGAGATCAGAGTCGGGAGTGTGGTGCTGGAAAAGCACAGAAGGTCAAGCAGTATCCAAGGAGCAGGAGAATCTATGTTTCAGGATTCCTGATGAAGAGCTTATGACTGAAAGGTCGATTCTCCTGCTCCTCGAGTGCTACCTGACCTGCTGTGCTTTTCCAGCACCACACTCTTGACTCACTCCACCTGTTAGACAAAAAGGAGCCTGGAAGAACACAGCAGGCTGGGCAGCATCAGGAGTCAATGTTTCAGGTGTAACCCTTCTTCAGGCACAGAAGTGGGGGTAGGGGGAGCTACAGGTAAAGGGGGTGGGGCTGGGGGTGGGAGGGGGGCATTGTCTACTCTGGATTCCTGCATCTCCAGTTTTTCTGTCTCTCACCATACATGTTGGCCAATTCTGCCACACATCTCTCCATTACCCATGTCCCTCAGACTCCCCCACAGTATGCATACTACTAAAAGGATGTTGTCATTGTTTCCTGACACTACTAAGTTTTTTCTTCATTGTATCCCCTTGTTATATTTCCTCTTACGACCTGGAAAAGCCTGTGTGCCCTGGAATCCTCGCTGTTTGTTGTTGCTCAGTTTTTTGACAGGCGTAAGATAGACTTCCCCAGGACACAACTGGTCTGGCAATTTCTGAGTCCTTCCCAACAATGGAACATGCAGCGTACAGGAATTACTCAAGCTGCTGTGCTGCAAGAAAGATGGTAAGTCTTATCTCCTGGGAAACAATGGGTTGTTTGTCAATACAAACTGAAACTTGAACTCACAAAACATCTGGTAGGTCAGCATGTCTCATACTTCCTAATATCACACTGGGCTGAATATTATGTTCAGGACATCAGTTATAATTTTGTCCTACTATCATGACTTCCCAAGGATATCATTGATTTTAAACCTAACACTGCAGCTTTTCACAAAATCAGGCTCAGCTTGACATATTGGTTCCCTGGTACACATTTAACGAAGAGCTCAGCAAATCAATGTGGATTTATTATTTATACCTTTGACCATACAGACTACATGCCTGCTTTTGTTTGCTTTTTATCCAGTCTCAAATACATTTGGAATGCGAAAAGTATATTTTTAAAAAACAAAATACCTTCAGTACTGGAAATAGGAAATAAAATGAAAAAGTCCTGGAACTATTCATAGAATTAATACAGGGCAGAAGGACCCTCCAAAAACCACCCCACCCAACCCCCTAGCCTATCCCTGTAACCCCACATTTCCCCCAGCTAATTCACCTAACCTGAACATTTTTGGATTGTGGGAGGAAGCTGGAGCACCTGACAGAAGCCCATACAAACCCAGGGAGAATGTACAAACTCCACGCAATCACCCAAGGCTGGAATCGAACCTGGGTCCCTGGTGCTGTGAGGTAGCTGTGTTCACAACTGAGCCCCCTCATTCAGCTGATCAGGAAACACAGAGAAAATCCAAGTTAACATCACAGGCCGCTGAGATTTCATAAGAAATCATACAGAAGTCTGCTTTGATAACACATTCTCATGATTAAGTGCTGAAATTGCTAGAAATACTCAGCAGGTCCGACAATATCTACAAGAAAACAGTTCCAGTCAATGCACAGCATGGTGGCACGGTAGTGAGCACTGCTGACTCACAGTGCCAGGAACCCAGGTTTGAGCCCAGCCTTGGGTGACTGTTGTATGTGGAGTTTGCATGTTCTCCCTGTGTCTGTGTGGGTTTCCTCTGCGTGCTTTGGTTTCCTCCCACAGTCCAAAGATGTGCATGTTAGACGGATTAGCCATAGGAAATTGCCCCTAGTGTCCAGGGAGGTGCAGGTTAGGTGGATTAGCCATGGGAAATGCAGGGTTACGGGAATAGGATGGGGGAATGGATTTGGGTGGGACATTACTTGAAGATTCAATGCAGACTCAAAGGGTTGAATGTTGTCTTTCTGCACTATAGGGATTCTTTGACCTCTCAGCAGCACCTGAAAAATTAACCCTTTTTCTCTCTCCATCACCTTCTAATGTTTGTAACATTTCTCATTTCATTTGAGAATTCCCAGATATGCAGTCCGTTTGTGCTTGTTAATTAGTATAAATTTCACATTGAATTCACATGCTTTACCATTTTTAGGCATCTTGGATATCTTTTCCTACGAGTTGTTCAACAACACTGGAGCGTATTCCTGAGAAATGCTGTTACAAATGGTGTTTACTCTGAAAATGGAACTGTGTGTTATTGCTCGAGTCTGCAACTATTACGGGGTATTCTGACTAAAGTATGCCTCTGTCAGCTTAGTAGGCCTTTCTTGCCCCGCACTGCTCCCTCCCCCTCACCCGATGTCTGCAACACCCCCAGCACCAGAACAGCAGTCCAGATTCAGTCAGATGGGAAATTCATACACAAACTCTATTGAGCTGTTCCCTCAGGCTAGGCTTAGGGAGCCTTATACCATGCTCATTTCAGCTGCTGTAGTCGGCAGATCTGCAAGAAAGGACAATAGCCTCTTTCTGTTGAGAATGACCAGCATTAGGATTGTCATCAGGCATAATGGCTGTGAGCATTTGCAAGTTCTCATAAAGGGTTAGTCAGCGTGCATTCGTAAAGTAGTCCTCTCCTCTGCTTGAGACAGCGTGCTTGCTGCTCTGCTGTGTAATGTGAAAGCAGACCATTATATCATTTTTACAGTAACACATAATGGAAACATGAGGTAATGTGTGAAAGCATACAGCTGAACTCACATAGATGAGGGTTAAGGAGGCAGGGGGTGGTGGTGGAAATCTCAGGCTACACCAGGTCTATGGAGCTTCAAAATCATTATAAATTGTGCCCACATAAATTAGATATTTTCTTCAAATGAAAATATCCATTTAAAAAATCTTTCCTTGAATTGGGCATATGCAGCACAGTTGCTTCAAACCATACCCAAGCAACCAAGAAATTTGGGAAAAGGTCCATTCCTTTGTCTGTTGTTGAAACTGAGTGAATGTGTCTTTGGAAAGTCTAATAACTGTTAGATTAACAGATCAAAAGAGGATCTCCAGCATCTACAGTTCTTTGTTTCAGTTTAGATGAAGACAGGAGGCATTTTGACTTTGAGGGATAAAATCATCAACAGGCTGAAACTGAATCAGTCACTGCTCATACATTGCTCAAGATTAAATAATGTGCAGCTCATCTGATAATGATTGGAGGTGCCGGTGTTGGACTGGGTTGCATAAATTTAAAAATCACACAACACCAGGTTATAGTCCAACAGGTTTATTTGGAAGCACTAGCTTTGGAGCGCTGCTCCTTCATCAGGTGGCTGTCCATTGCAACAACGATTAGCCTTCGAAAAAATGACTGGCCTGTAAAGCTCTTTGGGACATCCTCAGGTCATGAAAGACCCAGAAATTGCGAATTCTTTTTCTTCTTTATTCCAGATGAGGCCACATGAAGAAGGGCTCAACAAATTACCAAACATTCTTTCACGAATTTATAATAATGCTCAAGAAAGATGTGGAAGAATATTAAAGATGAGAAGATACAAAGAAAACTATGAAGTAGGGCAGATTAAGGAGACAGGACATTATGAAGGTCAAAATTAGAATTGAGGCATCTGCTGTTGATGGTGGTGCAGAAAGTCAGTGGCTTGAATGATCTGGGCCAGGGTAAAAATAAAAAAATATGGCAGAATTATTTGAAAAGTCTAGTGAGGATGATCATGGTGTCAGGAACAACACAGTATATCTTTTTAAAGAGACCCCGGCATCAAGGCAAGATTCTGGCTAAGCAGCAGTGAGTTACCTATTAAGGGGATTGTTGTGAGTTAACTACACACCTCACCTCATTCATAGAATAAAGAAGAATCCAAAGGGTTTTTAATAATATATTAAGGACAAAAGGGTAACTAGGGAGAGAATAGGACCCCTCAAAGATCAGCAAGGCGGCCTTTGTGTGGAGCCACAGAAAATGGGGGAGATACTAAATGAAGATTTTGCATCAGTATTTACTGTGGAAAAGGACATGGAAGATATAGATTGTAGGGAAATAGATGGTGACATCTTGCAAAATGTCCAGATTACAGAGGAGGAAGTGCTGGATGCCTTGAAACGGTTAAAGGAGGATAAGTCCCCAGGACCTGATCAGGTGTACTCAAGAACTCTGTGGGAAGCTAGAGAAGTGATTGCTGGGCGTCTTGCTGAGATATTTGTATCATCGATAGTCACAGGTGAAGTGCCGGAAGACTGGAGGTTGGCAAACGTGGTGCCACTGTTTAAGAAGAGTGGTAAGGACAAGCCAGGGAACTATAGACCAGTGAGCCTGACCTCAGTGATGGGCAAGTTGTTGGAGGGAATCCTGAGGGACAGGATGTACATGTATTTGGAAAGACAAGGACTGATTAGGGATAGTCAACGCGGCTTTGTGCGTGGGAAATCATGTCTCTTGAACTTGATTGAGTTTTTTGATGAAGTAACAAAGAAGATTGATGAGGGCAGAGCAGTAGATGTGATCTATATGGACTTTAGTAAGGCGTTCAACAAGTTTCCCCATGGGAGACTGATTAGCAAGGTTAGATCTCATGGAATACAGGGAGAACTAGCCATTTGGATCCAGAACTGGCTCAAAGGTAGAAGACCTAGCTCAAAGGTGGTGGTGGAGGGTTGTTTTTCAGACTGGAGGCCTGTGACCAGTGGAGTGCCACAAGGATCGGTGCTGGGCCCTCTACATTTTGTCATTTACATAAATGATTTGGATGCGAGCATCAGAGATACAGTTAGTAAGTTTGCAGATGACACCAAAATTGGAGGTGTAGTGAACAGTGAAGAGGGTTACCTCAGATTACAACAGGATCTTGACCAGATGGGCCAATGGGCTGAGAAGTGGCAGATGGAGTTTAATTCAGCTAAATGCGAGGTGCTGCATTTTGGGAAAGCAAATCTTAGCAGGACTTATACACTTAATGGTAAGGTCCTAGGGAGTGTTGCTGAACAAAGAGACCTTGGAGTGCAGGTTCATAGCTCCTTGAAAGTGGAGTCGAACGTAGCTAGGATAGTGAAGGCGGCATTTGGTATGCTTTCCTTTATTGGTCAGAGTATTGAGTACAGGAATTGGGAGGTCATGTTGCAGATGTACAGGACATTGGTTAGGCCACTGTTGGAATATTGCGTGCAATTCTGGTCTCCTTCCTATCAGAAAGATGTTGTGAAACTTGAAAGCATTCAGAATAGATTTACAAGGATGTTGCCAGGGTTGGAGGATCTGAGCTACAGGGAGAGGCTGAACAAGCTGGGGCTGTTATCCCTGGAGCATCGGAGGCTGAGGGGTGACCTTATAGAGGTTTACAAAGTTATGAGGGGCATGGATAGAATAAATAGGCAAAGTCTTTTCCCTGCGGCTGCGGAGTCCAGAACTAGAGGGTATAGGTTTAGGGTGAGAGGGGAAAGATACAAGAGAGACCTAAGGGGCAACTTTTTCACGCAGAGGCTGGTATGTGTATGGAATGAGCTGCCAGAGGATGTGGTGGAGGCTGGTACAATTGCAACATTTAAGAGGCATTTGGATGGGTATATGAATAGGAAGGGTTTAGAGGGATATGGGCCGGGTGCTGGCAGGAGGGGGGTGGGACTAGATTGGATTGGGCTATCTGGTTGGTATGGACGGGTTGGACCGAAGGGTCTGTTTCCAAGCTGTACATCTCTATGACTCTCTATGCAACTCTCTATTGTACCAAGCATTACAACAAGCTGGACAATCCTTGACATGGCAGTCGGAGCAGGTACATGGCTACATTGGCTCACTACCTGCTCCTCAGGATGGGATTATGTTCTACACTGAACACCAGGCACCAACATCTCAGGTTACGCTCCGTGAACACCACCACACGCAGTACATGGGTATGGAGATTGAAACTTGACATGTACCAGTCTCATGGCACATCTCCAGTTCACTTACATTAGATTTCTGCACTTCAATGCTGAACCCTGACTCACAACCATGACAATCAATGTAATGTTGCAGCAAGGACATTTTAAGCTCAGGGGCACACACCCAGCTCACAGACTGGCCCAGACTGTTTCTCCAGGCTGTTCGTTCGGCCTCTTAATACTCACTCACTCTGAATGTATCTGAGTACCCACAACACCCCTGTCTTGCTATACCTATTTGCACTTTGCCCATCAGCCAGAGACACCAGGAGTACATTACTGACAGTTTGTTGTGTTGTTTAGCATGGACACAAAGACAGAAAGCTTGTCATGTTTGTTATAGACAATAGAAAATAGACAATAGACAATAGGTGCAGGAGTAGGCCACTCTGCCCTTCAAGCCTGCACCACCTTTCATTATGATCATGGCTGATCATCCTCAATCAGTATCCTGTTCCTGCCTTATCTCCATAACCCTTGATTCCACTATCCTTGAGAGCTCTATCAAACTCTTTCTTAAACGAATCCAGAGACTGGGCCTCCACTGCCCTCCGGGGCAGAGCATTCCATACACCCACCACTCTCTGGGTGAAGAAGTTTCTCCTCATCTCTGTCCTAAATGGCTTACCCCTTGTTAGCAGTCCTCCATCAAATCAGGGGCTATAGTGTATAGTTTGGGCATCCCAGACTAATAAGTCGAGGGCAGCCTCCGATACTAGTCCAGGGGATTGAGTACAGTCTGTCAGACACTCAGCGTGGTCAAAGTCAGGATCCTATCCTCATAAGGGCTACGGAACCAAATGTCAGGCAGTCCACCAGCCATCTTGACTCTTTCTGACTCATTTTCCTCCTGGAATGAGCAATAGGTAGATATTAAGGGAGATGAGAGTAGCTGATCTAGTTGTTATTATTGATGCAGATGGGAGGTGAGTAGACAGGTAGAGGGTATGGAAGATTAGTGGTGTCAGCTGCTGGAGTGAAGGAGAGTCAGTAAGGGCAGATAGAGTCATAGAGTCTTACAGTATAGAAACAGACCCTTCCTTCCAACCAGTCCACGCTGAACATAATCCCATCCTAAACAAGTCCCAACTGCTTTCTCTTGGTCCATATCCCTCCAAACCGTACATCTCTATGACTCTATGACTCTATTCATATATTCATCCAACGTCTTTTAAACCAAGTAATTATACCACCACACCTCAAGAAGTTCATTCCACACATGAAACACCCTCTGCATTAAAAAATTTGCCTCTTATGTCTTTTTTAAATCTCACCTTAAAAATGTGCCCCTTAGTCTCGAAATCCTGCATCCTCATGAAAAGACAATTACCATCAACTCCATCTATATTATTTTATAGCCTCCTATCAGATTGCCTTTCAACCTCCTAGCCCCCAGTGAAAAAAGTCCCAACCTGTCTAACCTTTCTTGATAACTCCATATCAGACAACATCCTGCAAAATCTCTTCTGAATCCTCCCCAGCTTGAAAATACCCTTCCTATAACTGGGTGACCAGAACTGGGCAGTATTCCAGAAGAGGCCTCACCAATGTCCTGTACAACCTCAACATGACCTCCCAACTCCTATATTCAAAGGACTGAGCAATGAAGGCAAGCATGCCAAATGCCTTTTTCACCACTCTGTCTATATGCGACTTAAACTTCAATTAGTACCTGCACCCCTAGATCCCTCTGTTCTACAACACCACGCAAGGTATTAATTGTATAAGTCCTACCCTTGTTGTAGCAAAATGCAATGCCTCCCATTTATCCAGATTGAACTCCATCTGCCATTTTTCAGCCCATTGACCCATTTGAACAAGATCCCTTTGTAACCTTAGAAAACCTTCTTCACTGTTTGCTATGTCACCAATTTTGGTGTCATCCACAAACTTACTAACAATGCCTTCTATTTTCTCATCTCAATCATTTATATAAATGGCAAACAAAAAAGGAGCCAGTACCGATCCTCGTGGCACACCGCTGGTCACAGGCATCCAGTCTTAAAAGCAAACCTCCTCCGCCACTCTCTGTCTTCTACTACCTTCAAGCCAATTCTGTATCCTGATGTCTTGTTCACCCTGTATTTCGTGTGATCTAACTTTGCTAACCAGCCTATCATGAGAAACCTTGTTGAACACCTTACTGAAGTCCATACAGATCATGGGAGCAGGAAAATCGACGTTTCAGGCAAAAGCCCTTCATCAGAATTCCTGATGAAGGCCTTTTGCACAAAACATCAATTTTCCTGTTCCTCGGATGTTGCCTGACCCGCTGTGTTTTTCTAATCTAATCTTGACTCTGATCTCCAGCATCTGCAGTACTCACTTTCGCCTCCATACAGATCATGTCCACCGCTCTGTCCTTATCAATTCTCTTTGTTACCTCTTGAAAAAAACTCAATCAAGTTAGTGGACAAAGCCATGTTGATTATCCCGAACTTGTCCTTACCTTTCCAAACATATGTGGTCTGACCTATCTAGCTGTAGCATGATTGCCAACCTTTGTACTCAATTCCAACAGATGGAGTCAGGCATGCCGTATGCCTTCTTTACCCACCTTATGTTGCCCTTTGCAGGCAACTATGGACTTGAGCTCCTCTGTATATCAATGCTCCTTCAGGTCTAGCTCTTGTAGTGATTGGGCCCAGGTGGACCTTGTAAACTCCAAGGTTCTTGATTGAGGTTGTTAACCTGGGCCGGTCAGGAAAGGGTCTACATGAACAACAATAACAATAACGCAAACTACAGTGTAATAATGAATGTACATTAATAAAAGACATTGTTGTAGCAGTAACTCGAAAAGTCTTACAATGAATTTCAGATAGGATAAAGTGTGATCATACAGTGTTCAGCAGCTTGATGGCTTGGGGGAAGAAGCTGTTGCACAGTCCAGCCATGACAGACCAAATGCTCTGGTATTTTGTGCCAGATGGCAGGAGGGAGAAGAATTTGAGTGAGGGATGTGTGGGGTCTTCCGCAATGCTCTTAGCCTTTCAGATGCAGCATATGGTGTAAATGTTTATAATGGTGGGAAGAGAGGCCCTGATGATCTTTCGAGCTGTCGTCACTATCCGTTGTAGGGTCTTATGATCTGAGACGATGCAATTCCCGAACCAGGCAGTGCTGCAGAAGCTCAGGGTACTCTCAGTGAACCCTCTGTAGAATATGGTGAGGGTGGGAGATGGGAGGGGGGGGTTTCTTTACCCTACACAGAAAATAGAGACGCTGCTGGGCTTTCTTGGCTATGGAGCTGGTGTTGAGTGTCCAGGTGAGATTCTCCGCCAGGTGGACACCAAGAAATTTGCTGTTCTTCACGATCTCTACAGGGCAGCTGTTGATGTCCAGTGGGGAGTGTCGTCCCGTGCCCTCCTGAAGTCAACAACCATCTCTTTCATTTCGTCCATGTTCAGAGACAAATTGTTGGCTCTGCATCAGTTCATTAGCAGTGACACCTCCTCTCTGTATGCTGACTCATTGAGCCTGCTAATGAGACCTACAATAGTCGTGTCATACTCTTGATGCTTACAATATCCACAGCACGTCAGGCACAAGTCAAGGGAAAAACTATTTCAAATTGAAAATAACAGGAAGTGCAGTGGAATTCAACTTTTCTGTACACAGCTCCTTCCATTCTGAGATGTTTCAGAGCACCTTCAATACTCTTGATGCCCACAATGTACATTCATTGTCAGACCTGAGGGAGTGTACGCCATTTCCAATCCGTGCCATCTTACCTTTGCTTTGAATCCATGAATAAACAGAAGGGAGTACCATGTCAAACTCAGTCCCTTGATGAATGCACAAAGTACGCATTTAAATCTTGGAAAATCCCAAGTGAAGAAAGCCCGAGTTATGACCTTGCAGATTCGAGCTTACCTCCTTCCATTTTTCCAAAGCATCACGGATTTAAAATATTAGTAGCATAGAGCTTTTGAACTAGGTTGAACACACTGATTAATAACGCAGCAGATGCTCAGAGTTTCAGCTGCTTACACTGATAACTTAAATTCCACACACCAGCAAACAGATTCAAATCAAAATGTCCAGTGATTGACCAGAAACATAGATCATTAGTCTGTAACTTGCATCCAGCTCTGTGCTAAGGGAATAGCGCTTGTCCATCTCCATCCCTGTCACAGCGTAGAGAATTTTGAAATTCTCAACTTATTTCCATATTATCAGCAGACTCCAAACTACTGGACTGCATTGTTCTTAATCAAACATATGAATTTTTGGATGAATAACAATCTGATAACCCAGCATCAGTCAGAATTCCAGTTCTTTCAATTCACCCAAGCAGTACTTACTGAACTTATTGAACATATAGATCATACTGTTGATAAGGGCTGCCTTGGAAAGACCATTCTTCTTTATTTAAAGAGAACCAAAGACACAGTAAATCACAACATTGTGTGTCAGAAGTTATAGTCCATTAGCTTGAGTAAAATTGCAGCATGAGAGGTTCAGTCTTATCATTCCAATCTGCACCAAAATCTTACTCTTACTGCACACAGTGTGCTTTCGGCTGTTGGTGCTGTTAGTTTCTTTTGCACACAAAATCTTTTACACCTCATCTTTCTCCCCTGGTTCTCCCCCACTCCTGAAAGACCTTGGGAGGAATGTCAGTGATATTGAGTTCTCTATCTACTTGCTTAGACTTACCACTTTTCTCAGCCCAGACAGAATGTCAACAGATATTTCTGTGTGATTTTAATTGAATATGTAACATCACTGGAACCATTTCTGTATGTCCCTGATTGAATTAAAGTCACAGTGACTCACAATAAGAAAAAGACCAACCCCACCTTTATTAACAGTCAGATTGGACGTAAGCTTTTAGTTCTAACTAGTAATTGGGAGCAGGATTTTTAGTTAATGCTCCCCATAAGCCTTAATCTGACTCTGCTGACTTCAACTGTGGTAAGAGCACCCTGGCTGAGATTTAGTAACTGTGCATGGAACAATCATCTCTTCACTTATATTCACTTGCCAGGCCAGCACTTGTTGACTGTCCCTAATTGTCCATGGGTGGTGAGTTGCCATTATGTACCACTGCAGTTTCTGGACTAGACCCTGTTATCTTGGTGGTTGTCGGAAATTCCTACCATCTGATTTCAATCCAGCAGGTGGTACATCAGCAAATTAATGATGTGAGATTAAGTGATAAAGAGGTTAACAATGACTGATAATCCCTGCTAACGGACGATTCACCACTCACGGGTGAGAATCTCAATTCAACAGCCATAATTTCTTCTGAAAATACGACTTGCTGGCCCTAAAGTCGAGATAGGCCACACTCAATATCTCACGTGACCTCCAAAATTTCTAAACATAGCTCATTGTCGCTGAGAGCCTGGGAAGATTCTAACGTGTGTACGTAATTAATATATCTAGTGTGTATTGATAAACTTAATTTATTATAGACTTTTTTTAACCTTTTTTTCAACAAATGATTCATTGTGAAATATAATGACCTTAGTGTAGGATAAAAGGTTGGCACAACACTGAGGGCTGAAGGACCAGTACTGTCCTGTTGTGTTCTATGTTTTATGTTCTATAATTTGCTTTCATCTTATTCATGCCACTTTGATTTGCTTTACCTGAACCTTCCTTAGATTGAACAACTGGGGAGTGTGGCTGAACAAAGGAGACTTTAGAGTCCAGGTTCATAGCTCCTTGAAAGTGGAGTCGCAGATAGATAGGATAGTGAAGAAGGCGTTTGATTTGCTTTCCTTTATTGGTCAGAGTATTGAGTACAGTAGTTGGGAGGTCATATTGTGGCTGTACGGGACATTGGTTAGGCCACTGTTGGAATATTGTGTGCAATTCTGGTCTCCATCTTATCAGAAGGATATTGTGAACTTGAAAGGGTTCAGGAAAGATTTACAAGGATGTTGCCAGGGTTGGAGGAGTTGAGCTAGAGGGAGAGGTTGAATAGGCTGGGGCTGTTTTCTCTGGAGCATCAGAGGTTGAGGGGGACCTTATAGAGGTTTATAAAATCATGAGGGGCATTGCTAGGGTAAATAGACAAGTCTTTTCCCTGGGGTGGGGGAGTCCAGAACTAGAGAACTAGAGGGTGAGAGGGGAAAGATATAAAAGAGATTTAAGGGGCAAGCTTTTTCACACAGAGAGTGATACGTGTATGGAATGAGCTGCCAGAGGAAGTGGTGGAGGCTGGTACAACTGCAACATTTGAAAGGCATCTGGATGGGATTATGAATAGGAACAGTTTGGAGGGATATGGGACAGGTACTGGCAGGTGGGACGAGATTGGGTTGGGATATTTGGTCAGCGTATTCAAGTTGTACTGAAGGGTCTGTCCCATGCTGTACATCTCTATGACTCCATGACTTTATGACCGCTCCCCAACCTCCACAGTGAGTCCTCGCTGCCAGAAAAACAAAGCCGTAATGTCCATCCCTCAGTCTGCAAATACACATGCTCCCCAAGTCCCCACAGGCTACCACAGCCAGAACACCACTGCTTTCACTATGAGGTACCTAGACTCAGCTATAACCTGGAACCACACCACCACCACTGGAACCATGTCACCATTCTTCAGCACCATCTTGCCTCGACCAACATCATTACCATCATGAATCTGCTTAGGGTCCCGAACTGGGCCCAGACCAAACATGGGGCCCACCACGCTGAAGTAGCCGGTGCCTCGTCCTCACTGATGTCACTGCCGTTGCCATCTTGTGAGACCCCCATTTCAGCAAAAGAACCCCCATCCCCCCTCCCCAGCGGCCCTAGGAGGGTAGCCACTCCTGCTTCTGCCGACTCTCCAGGAAGGAGACACCACTGTGCACCATCTCCCCCCCCCCCAAAAAAGGAGGGAACCATTCCCGCCCAGAAAGGAAAGGGAACAAGTTATGGAAGATAGAAAGATGAGGGCGGCACAGTGGCACAATATTTAGCACTGATGCCTCACAGCGCCAGAGACCCTGGTTCAATTCCTGCCTCAGGCGACTGACTGTGTGGAGTTTGCACTTTCTCACTGTGTCTGCGTGGGTTTCCTCTGGGTGCTCCGGTTTCCTCCCACAGTCCAAAGATGTGCAGGTCAGGTGAATTGGCCATGCTAAAATTGCCCGTAGTGTTAGGTGAAGGGGTAAATGTAGGGGTATGGGTGGGTTGTGCTTCGACGGGTCGGTGTGGACTTGTTGGGCCAAAAGGCCTGTTTCCACACTGTAAGTAATGTAATCTAATCTAATCATAGAAGTAAAAGAAAGCGAGAGAAAGAAGAAAGGCAAATGGAAGCAGATGAGTACCTGTGCTCAGGGCCCAGGCTGCCACCAGCTGTATGGTTTGTCTGAGTTTGCTGCAACCGAGGGTATTATCTGTCACAACACTTGCTTTTCTGCTACACTGAAAGCAAGTCTTCCCGACAGCTGGTCTTAGCAAGTTCAGGGACATAGGAACAACAGTAGACCATTCAGCTCCTCGATCTTGTTCCGCCATTCAGTGAGATCACAGCCAATCTGTGGCCTAACTCCAAATACCTGCATTTGGCCCATATCCCTTAATCCCTTTGCTTAACAAAAATAATTCCTCTCAGATTTTAAATTAACAACTGATCCAGCATCCGCTACCGTTTGTGAAAGGGAATTCCAAACATCGAGCACCCTAACATCTCTCCTGAACAGTCTGGCCCTCATTCTCAGACTATGCCCCCCAGGTTTTAGAATCACCAACCAGCAGAAATTGTTTATCTTTATCTATTTTGTCTTTTCCTGTTAATAGCTTGAAGATTTCAATCAGATCACCACTTTTTAGATTTGTAAAACATTCACTTTTGGAACCCAAAGTTACTCCCAGCATTCTCATAATAAATAAAAGGTGCCTCAATTATCAAGGAATTACACTTTTAAACCATTTCTGTAGCAGGACCTTGCGTCTCTGAGCTTTTTGTTCCCCACCCTTTGTATGAAGACCCCCACCATCGTCCTAAACATATGCTTCTCTGACCTGTACGTATGGTACCATTCCCTGATTATCGCTTGTTCAATATCCTGGAACTCCCTAACTAACAGTCCTGTGGGATTACCTTCATCACAAGGAGTCCAACAATTGAAACAGAAGGTTCACCTCCAACTTCACAAGCCGAAATTCACAATGAATTAGGGAGAGGTTGAATAGGCTAGGACTGTTTTCTTGGAGCATTGGAGGCTGAGGGGTGACCTTATAGAGGTTTACAAAATCATGAGAGGCATGGATAGGATAATAGACAAAGTCTTTTTACCTGGGGTGGGAGTGTCCAGAACTAGAGGGCATAGGTTTAGGGTGAGATGGTAAAGATTTAAAAGGGACCTAAGGGGCAAACTTTTCACACAGAGGGTGGTACAAGTATAGAATGAGCTGCCAGAAGAAGTGATGGAGGCTCATAAAATTACAACATTTAAAAGGCATCTGGATGGGTATATGAATAGGAAGGGTTTAGGGGGATATGGGTTAAATGTTGGAAAATGGGACCAGATTATGTTAGGATATCGGGTCGGCATGGACAAGTTGAACCAAAGGGTTTGTTTCCTTACTGTCCATCTCTATGACTCCATGACTCTAAATGCAGAAAATGCTAGCATCCACAACAAAGTTAAATTGACAGCACTTAAATTTCACCCAAGCAGATATCATTCAGAATGCACAGTGAATTTGGTAAGACTACACAGCTGTGTGCAGCTGCCCAGCTGCCTTTATAATATCATAAAAGTTACAGTCCAATTGGTCTCTGTTGGTCTTTACGCTCTCCACAAGTCACTTTTCAGACTAGTTCATCTAACCCTATCTACGTATCTATGATCCTGTCTTCACTGATGCCCAGTGCCAATAAGTTTGTACAGCAGTCAGAACTAAGAAATTTAGGCAATGTTGCTGTCACTAAGCCAGGAGCACGGACACTATTTATGGTACCTGAACAGCTGTCTGAGCTGAGACAGTCTAATTCAAGCCAGGGACTTCCCTGGTCTAAATATGTTAGGCACACAGCCACAAGATCAGCACGGTGTGATTTCCTCCATACTGTGCAGTTGTGGATTGATTAACTTTATTACCCCAACCTTCCAACTTCTGTTTAAAATATCAATTTTCCCTTCAGCAACAAAGTTAGAAGTTGTACTGCTACTGAGGAATCACAACTTCCCATAATGAGAGTCAGTGTTCTAAGTCTCTACACCAAAGGTCCCTTATCTTTAACCTTTGCGGAAGAATTCCCTTGCATTTCCTTGCTCTGAGGGATGAATGAGTTCGTATTTTGGCAGTACAGACTGTGCAACAGTCAGAGCCACAGCACCAGTTGACAGGAGCGCAGTGGAATGCAGATAATGAGTGCTGTCACTTGAGCTCCCAGTTAGATTCTTCTTTCCTTCAAACAACCATAGCAATTTATTGATCTCATCTTACCTGTAGGATAATCAGGACCAGTCAAACAATTAATGGTTTCATTGAACCTGGGCGACATAGGACCCTTGCAGGATCAGCTCTTTTATTTCAATGAGATCTGTCAGCGGTTGCAAGTCCTCATCTCCACAAACCTTGTAAAAGACTCCCTTTGTCCGTAATCACCGGAGCTACACTTCACATACACCCTGTAAATTCTCTCTTGTGTTATACAATCTGGTGCTGTGGGTAGAACAGACTCCCTTGTAATGTCCTGCACTATATAATTAAGTGTATAATTGGCAGTCACCTTGCAGTCCCTGAATCCCAGGGCAAAATGAAAGCAGCACCTGCCTGCATTTTACACACACTCACAGCCTTAGTTGTACAGCAACGTAAGCCCACTATTAACTTACACTGGCTTTAAAAAGGCAATGTTGAACTTTAATGGGGTTTGTTTTTGAGTGAAAACCCGCTCAGGGTTCTGCAGTACACTAATGGATGGATTATTATAGACTCCTCAACGACATGGACGATGGCGAGAAATGTGGTAAATCCATGCGAAGAGTCCATTCAGGTAAATCTGGCCGTCAGGTACAATTGGCTGCATCTTTTAATTTAATTCCTCGCATTGAGGTGAGATTCTCACTCAGTTGCTTATGAAGGGGGATTTTAGCTTGTTACTGGTCTTACTAATAACACATCTTTCCACATTAAGATGAAACTTCCCATCCTACCTTCTGTCATAAGCAAACTTGATGCCAAGAATTTGCAACATCGATGTCCAAGTGAGTACCTGGCAATTTAAGCTTACGACTGTTTGCAAAAAAACCTCTATGTTGTTCATTACCAAACAGCATCTCAGGGCACCATCCATGGGAAGCAGCCAAAGGCACATCTCATTCCTAGACATTGGCATCATAGAGTCATCGAAGAGTCACAGAGTCATAGAGGAGTCATAGAATCTTAGGGTCATACAACACAGAAACAAACCCTTTGGTCCAACTCATCCATGCTGACCAAGTTTCCCAAACTAAGCTAGTCCTATTTGCCTGTGTGTGACCCCTGTCCCTCTATCCCAGCTCTGTTCCAATCCCAATTTTGGGGCGGTACAGTGGCTCAGTGGTTAGCACTGCTGCCTCACAGCGCCAGGGATCCGGTTCGATTCCAGCCTCGGGCGACTGTCTGTGTGGAGTTTCCACATTCTCCCCGTGTCTGCGTGGGTTTCTTCCGGGTGCTCTGGTTTCCTCCCACAGTCCAAAGATGTGCAGGTTAGGTGAATTGGCCATGCTAAATTGCCCATAGCGTTAGGTGCAATAGCCAGAGGGAGGTGAGTTACTCTTCGGAGAATCGGTGTGGACTGGTTGGGCCAAAGGGCCTGTTTCCACACTGTAGGGAATCTAATCTAAAAACCTTTCCCATCATACAACACCAGGTATTGGTTCAACAGGTTTGTTTAGAAGCACTAGCATTCAAAACGCTCTTCCTTCATCAGGTGGTTGTGGAGCAGCACCATAAGATACAAAATTATATCCAATTAACCTGTTGGACCTGATGAAGGAGCAGCACGCCAAATGCTCATGCTTCCAAATAAACCTGTTGGACTATAACCTGATTTTATGCGGTTTTTAACTTTATATTGTATAGCAATGCCATGTCTGGTGTTGTTTTGGTGCTTCAGCTAAAACCTTCTTAGAATAGAAATTCATAGAATCCCTACAGTGTGGAATAAGGCATTCAGCCTATCGAGTCTGCACTGACCCTCTGAAGAGCATCCCACCCATATCTACCTCCCCTACCACATATTATCCTTGTAACCCTGCATTTCCCATGGCTAATCCACCTAACCTGCATATCCCTGGACACTAGAGACAATTTGGTAAGAACAAGGACTGCAGATGCTGGAAACCAGATTCTAGATTACAGTGGTGATGGAAAAGCACAGTAGGTCAGGCAGCATCCGAGGAGCAGGAAAATCGACATTTTGGGCCAAGGCTCTATTCCTGATGAAGGGCTTTTGCCCGAACCGTCGATTTTCCTGCTCCTCGGATGCTGCCTAACCTGCTGTGCTTTTCCAGCACCACTCTAATCTAGACACTAGAGACAATTTAACATGACTAATCTACCCTAACCTGCACATCTTTGGACTGTGGGAAGAAACCAGAGCTCCCAGACTAAATCCACACAGACACGGGGAGAATGTGTAAACACCACACACACAGTCACCAAGGGTGGAATTGAACCTAGTCCCTGGTGTGTGAGGCAGTAGTGCTAACCAACGAGACACTATCCACCCTTAAAGCTCTCAGTATTACTTGCCTGCACAGAGACACACAGACAAGCTGTTCTGAAGGAAGGTCCATGGACCTCCCAAAATGTTAACGCTGCTTTCTTGCTCCACAAATGCTGCCAGACCTGCTGAGTTTCTCCAGCAATTTCTGCTTGCCATGCCTGTCAGGAGGCATCTGTCCAGAGTGTGATCGGAGGGTCCATGGGATGTTGAAGGGAGGAATCAAGTCATCAAACCCGCCAAGTTATCAATCAAAGGCATACAGCATGTGCTGGCTGACCCTGTAGCAGACAGACAGCGCATTAATTCAATGCCCGTAACTGAAAGTGGTTGGGGGTTAGTAATTGGGCGCCATTATTGATCAGGGTGTCCTGGTGCTGTCACTCATGGGCACAGATCAAGCACAGATCACGGTGTTGACCACAGTCAGTCATTTGCTTGAACCAGTCAGTCAAGGCCCATGTCTGACTACAGACCCGGGAGTTGGCAATGGCCAGTCCTGTGAAGCCTGCACTATTGGCGAGGGAAATCATTGATCATCAGTCAGGGAGCTCAGAAAACAGCAATCTAGAATTGGGTCAGTCACAATTAGGCATTGTCCATCAACGTCAGTCAAAGGTCTGGATTTAATACCATGTATTTATTTGTGGGGAGGGCACTGCCATGCCAACTGTGTGCCAAGAGCAAGGTGGTTCGATAAAGTGAAGCGAAGGACAGGGCTGGTAAACTGTGTGGTCTGGTGGTAAACAGAGGTTGGTGCAAGACAGCCATGCCAGCTGTGTGCCAAGAGCAGGATAGCATTGTGACTCCTGTGCCACTGCATTGCTGGTGAAAGGCAATGCCAGATTGTCAATACTTGTCCAGTTTTAAAGATGGCGTCAGGTTTATCCATCTTTCACTGGCTAAGTGGTGAGGAAGTGAGTTCTTCTGGGAGCAATGGATGCAAGATGCAAGAGCAGAGCTGTAGGTGCAGGGTAAGTTTCTGATAAAGCATGTTTCAGTTAAAATGCAGTAAGAAATCTCACCTGGCGTCTGTAAAACTCAGTGAAATTGATTCTTACATGAAAAAAAGCAAGATTCAGCCCAAAATGTTCACACAAAAGGGAAGAAAGTAAGGAAACCCTTAAATGTATGCTTGCAACAGTATGAGCTTGTTCGGAAGGAAATGTCAAAGTGGCTGTCACCTTCAGAGAGGTGAGACATTTATATTCTATTTTCCCTTTTTTTTTATCAGTTTCCTGACCCGACATTGCTGAATTGTACAAACTACCCAATTCTAAGGTTTACTCCTATTTCTGGCGACTTTATATGCTTTTTAAAAATTTTATACAATCCCTAACTTCCTTTTCAGCCTTGGTTGGCTGGCTATTTTTGAGATTTTTGCATTTTGACAGAATTAATAGTTGCGTTAAGCCATGTAATAATTCTTTCAAGATTACCATTGTACACCCTCCATACAGTGTTTAATGTATTATCCCAATCAACCTCAGTCAATATGGCTCATGTCTTCATAATTGCCTCAGATTGAACAACCTTACTTTCAAAAATAATGTTCAGTTCTATCACATTGTGGTTACTCATCTCAAAAGGATCTTTTACAATAAGGTTATTAATTATCCCTTTTTCATTGCAGAACACTAGACCAAAAATAACCTGTCCTATAGTTCTGTTGTAGAAAACCAGCCCTAACACACTCCAGAAATTTGCCCTCTACAGTTTTAGTGCTCAGTTTATTTACCCAGTATGGACGCAGATTCAGACACCCATGATTATTTTGTTGCCCCTTGATGCTAAGTTTGTAGATGATACCAGGATAGGTAGAAGAACAGGTAGCATTGAGGAGGAGGGGAGGCTGCAGAAAGATTTGGACAGGTTAGGAGAGTGGGCAAAGAAGTGGCAGATAGAGTATAATGTGGGAAAGTGTAAGGTCATGCACTTTGGTCGGAAGAATAGAGGCTTGGACTATTTTCTAAATGGGGAAAAAAAACTCAGAAGTCTGAAATGCAAGGAGACTTGGGAGTTCTAGTCCAAGATTCTCTTAAGGTAATTGAGGCTGTAGTTAGGAAGGCAAATGCAATGATGGCATTTCTTTTGAGAGAACTTTAATATAAAAGCAGGGATGTAACTTCTGAGGCTCTGCTCAGACCACATTTGGAATATTGTGTGCAGTTTTGGGCTCCATATCTCAGGAAGGATGTACTGGTCCTGGAGCATGTTCAGAGGAGGTTCACTAGAATGGTCCCAGGAATGAAAAGCTTAACATATGAGGAGTGTTTGAGGAATCTGGGTCTGTATTCCATGGAGTTTAGAAGGATGAGGGGAGATCTAATTGAAACATACAGAATATTGAATAGCCTGGACAGAACAGATATTGGGGAGATTTTCCCATTGGGACCCGACGACATAGCCTTAGAATAAAGGGAAGATCTTTCAGAATGGAGATCCGGAGAAACTTCTTCACCCAGAGAGTGGAATTCATTGCCACAGAAGGCTGCGGAGGCCAAGTCATTGAGTATATTTAAGACTGAGATAGATGGGTTCTTAATTGTCAAGGGGATCATATGTTTCATGTAGAAAGGGGAAAAATGGGATTGAGAAATGTATCAGCCACGATTGAATAATGAAGCAGTCTCGATGGGCTGAACTGCCTACTTTCTGCTCCTATGTCTGATGGTCTTATGGTCTTATGGATGCATATGAACATAGCAACAGGAGTAGGCCATTCTGCATATCAAGCCTGACCTGACACTCATTGCAACTATGGCTGATCAAACACTTTCATGCCTTTTACACACCACATCGTCATAACCCTACTCCACCACTGGTCATTGGAAATCTATCAATCTCTACCTTAAACATATTCAAGGACTCAGCATCCACAGCCCTCTGTAGTAGGGAGTTCCAGAGACTCATAAACCTGAGTAAAAAACAATTCTCCTCATCTTGTGCCTCATCTTGTGGTGGAATTACTCTTCAGAGACTGCAATCTCAATACCAATCACCCTTTTATTCAGAAATGTAGAGCCTTAGACAGTAGCACTGTCTCTCACTGAGTCAGGCATTCAGCCCCTAATATCCCTAATGTTCATCGTTTTATTGGACCAGATTAACAGCCCCAATCAGGGAACTTATATTCTATGAGATCTAGCTGGTTGACCTCCTTACAATCACTACAAGTGTCATCCCCTTTATTTTTAAATTGTATCTCTGATTTTCGATTCTTAAATCAGTGGAAACATCTTACCTGCACCTACCCTTTCCATCCCATTAAGTATTTTATAAGTTTCAGTGTGATTACCTCTCATTCATCAAAACTCTAGAGAATACAAGCTCAGTGAAATATCCAAGTGAAAACCCAGATATAAAATTTCAATGCTCCAAGTCACATTGCAATAATGAAGTGGTTTTATTCTGCATGTAGGCATGGCTCCATCGAGGTTTAAAATGAGCATAGTTTATGTATGTTTGATTATCAGTGATGACCAGCAGCATTAGGTAAATATGGGCCATAACACAGGATAATTGTGTTACTGTACGAATATGTTTTAGTAATTGTATGACTTGGCATTGTTTTTCCAGAGACAGCAAAATGTGTGATTATTTGGCATAAGTGGTTTACAAAACTGATGTTGCTTGGAGCCATCTGGTTATTTGACAATGTCCTTCTCCATTTCTTTATGAGATCACCCTGTGTCATTATTTGTGCTTTGGAATGCCTGAGATTAGTCACCCTCTCCTCCCCATCCTCTTTGTCCATTTGTTTGGAATATGAGATGTAGCAGAATATTTTGAACTAATATCCATTCGTTTCTTACAAATGTTTAGCTAAGTTCTTTGCAAAATTCAAGCTGTCTTGTCAGGCCGTGGGTATCTGTGTATGCTTCAGCACTTGGTTAGTCAAAATGGACACTCTAAAGCTAACTTCTGCACCTCCACCCAATTTACTCAATCTCTCTTCACAGGATAGTCCCAGGAGCAGGTTTGGTGAATCTTCATTGCATTCCCTCAGTGACAATGATATCTTTCCTGAAATAAGGAAACCCAAACTATACACAATACTCCAAGTGTGGTCTAATCAACCTCTTATATAAACGAGTTGAAAAACGTGGCACTGGAAAAACACAGCCAGTCAGGCAGCATCCGAGGAGCAGAAGAGTCAATGTTTCAAGCATCGTTCCTGATGAAGAGTTGATGCTTGAAACATCAACTCTCCTACTCCTCAGATGCTGCCTGACTGGCTGTGTTTTTCTAATGCCACACTTTTCGACTCTGATCTCCAGCATCTGTAGTCCTCACTTTCTCCTCTTGTACAATTGTTGCAATTTCAGCTCTCCTTTACTCAAATCCTCTAGCAATAAGAGCGAACAGTCTATTAGTTTTCCTCATAGTTTGCTGTACCTATGTGTTAGCCTTTAGGGTTTTTTTTATCAACAAGGCCACCTCAATCCCTTAGCACATCTGCATTTTTCAACCTCACACCATTTAAGAAATATTCTGCACATCTGTTTCTCCTTCTAACATAGATAACCTCACATTATAAACCATCTGCCATGTTTCTGTTTTTGCACTAAGTCTGTCTGAAATTTCCTGAAGCTGCTTAGCATCTTCTTCAGAGTATACATTCCCACTTAGCTTTGTATCATCTGCATATTTAGAAATATTACATTGGGTTCCCTCTTTCAGATCATTGTGTGTATATTGTGAACAGCTGGACCCCAAATACTGCCCCTGGACTATCCCCCTAGTCACAACCTGTCAGCCTGAGAATGAGCCATCTTTCCTGCAGGAGACTTCATCAAAAGCCTTATGGGAATCTATGTAAACTGTACTTATTAGCTTTCCTTTATCAATTATGTTCTCATAACGTCTTCAAAAGAGTTAACTCTTCATCAAACATGATTTCCCATTTGCAAGTCATAGAATCCCTACAGTGTGGAAAGAGGCCATTCAGCCCATCAAGTCTGCACCAAAACTCTGAAGAGCATCCCATCCAGTCCCAGCCCTCTAACATATCCCTGTAATGCCACATTTCCTATGGCTAATTCACCTGTCCCACACATGCCAAAATACTATGGGGAAATTTAGCATGACCAATCCACCTTTGGACTGTGGTAGGACATCAGAGCACCTGGTGGAATTCTACGCAGACACGGGAGAATGTGCAAACTCCACACAGACAGTCACCCAAGGCTGGAATTGAACCTGGGTCCTTGCTACCCCAAGCCAGCTGTGCTAACCACCAAGCCACTGTGCTACAAGCACATGTTAACAATTTCCAATCAGACCATTACAACAGGTTAGCAGGCTAACAGATCTCTAACTCTCTGTTTCCTCTTTCACTCCCTCCTTAAATACTGGGGTGATATTTTGCTACCTTCAAATTAATAGGAATGATTCCGGAATCGACAGGATTTTAGAAGATAATCATCAATGAATCCATTTTATCTCGCCATCTCCTTCAACATTCTGGGATGTAGGCTATCAGGTCCTGGGAACTTATCAACTTTCAGCTCTATTAATTTCTCTAAGACCGTCTTTTCACTGATGCCAATTTCCTTCAACACGTGACTTAGCCTAGCCCTTTGGATCCCTAATTCTGGGAAATTTCTGGTATTTTCCTCTGTAAAAAAACAGCAAAGCAATAATTTAGATTGTCACACCTGACAGATCTAACAGGATTACAAAGGATAAACGTCAGTATGATGTTCCCAATGACCACAGAGTCCAGAACCAGGGATCACAGTTTAAGGATATGCAGTGGAACTGAGATGAAGTGAAATTTCTTCACCTAGAGAATGTGAGTCCATCGAATTCACTGCCACAGAAAATGGCTGAGACAAAACCTTTGACTGTTTTCAAGAATGAGACAGATGTAGTTCTTAGGGCTAAAGGGATCTAAGGATGTGGGGTGGAAGCAGGAACAGGATGATCAGCCATGATCATATTTAATAGTGGAGCAGGCCTCAAGGGTCTACTTCTATTCCTATCTGTGTTTCTATGTCTTACATAACTTGTTTAATGACTGCCGCATACCCTGTGTGAAGGCAACCTACAGCAGAGATAGAGGTGACAAAGCCAGGCCAGTACACCAACAATGCATTTTTCCAAACTAGTGGATCATTGTGAAGAAAATCATCTTTGATTTGTTTGAGTAAACTGTTACCTCAGAATCTGGCATTCACAATTTAATGATGTATAATGTTAAGTCAAATAAAGCAGCTAATTCTATTTTTATGCTTCTATCAGGAAACTCAGCAAAAATTTCAAGATTGAGTGTTTGGGGAGAGAATAAAATTCTGACTCAAATGAAAATGCATTGGTTTCACATTAAATTCAGATCAATATTTTCAGAAGAATGGTTAGTAAAATCCAATACTTTTGTGATAGTGTAAGCTCAGTTTTTACTCCTCAGAATTCATTAATTACACTGAATAGGCTTAGGTGACATGTAATATAATGCAATTGAGATAAATCACTGAGGTTAGTCATGCAAACTCAGTTTGCAGATGACACCAAAATTGGAGGCGTAGTGAACAGCGAATAAGGTTACCTCAGAGTACAACAGGATCTTGATCAGATGGGCCAATGGGCTAAGGAGTGGCAGATGGAGTTTAATTTAGATAAATGTGAGGCGCTACATTTTGGGGAAGTAAATCTTAGCAGGACCTATACACTTAATGGTAAGGTCCTAGGGAGTGTTGCTGAACAAAGAGACCTTGGAGTGCAGGTTCATAACTTGTTGAAAGTGGAGTCGCAGGTAGATAGGATAGTGAAGAAGGCGTTTGGTATGTTTTCCTTTATTGGTCAGAGTATTGAGTATAGGAGTTGGGAGGTCATGTTGCGGCTATACAGCTCATTGATTAGGCCACTTTTGGAATATTGCATGCGATTCTGTTTTCCTTCCTATTGGAAGGATGTTGTGAAACTTGAAAGGGTTCAGAAAAGATGTACAACTATGTTGCCAGATTTGGAGGATTTGAGCTATAGGGAGAGGTTGAATAGGCTGGGGCTGTTTTGACTGGAGCATCAGAGGCTTAAGGGTGACCTCATAGAGGTTTATAAAATCATGAGGGGCATGGGTACAATAAATAGAGGGCATAGGTTTAGGGTGAGATGGGAAAGATATGAAAGAGACCTAAGGGGCAACTTAGGTACATGCATGTTTCTATGCTGTACATCTCTGTAACTCTATGACTCTATGTATTAGTTGGTTCCTGCAAACTACCCTATCATCTTTAGCTTCTGATGATCAGATATTAACAAGATCTGGCTTAATCAATAACATCAACTATCAGATACAAAATACAGTATGAATATATACTTTGCAATAACATGCAGGATGTATTAACTGCTCATATAAAGGTATAAGATAAAAAGTAAATCAGAATCAATAAACTGAAGGGCTTGGCTTTCTCACAAAACCATTGAATTTTACAGGACAGAAGGAGGCCATTTGATCCATCGTGTCTGTAGTGGCTCCTGAAATTGCTTCCCAGCTAGTCCCACTCTCCAGCCTTACCTCCATAGCTCTCACAATTCATCACTTCCAAATAGATATCCAGCTCTCTTCTGAAACCTCGTATGGAATCTGCCTTCACCACTCTCCCATACAGAGCATTCCAAATCCTAACAACTCTCTGTATAAAGAAGTTTCTCCTCATTTCACTCCTAGTTCTCTGGTTGACAATCTTGGAAGTGTGACCCCTAGTTACTGACACACCAACCTTTGGAAATAAAATATCCTTCTTTACCCTGTCAAAATTGTTCCTGATGAAGGGCTTTTGCCTGAAACGTCAATTTTACTGCTCCTTGGATGCTGCCTGAACTGCTGTGCTCTTCCAGCACCACTAATCCAGAACAGAATTTTTAACACCTCAATAAGATCTTCTCTTAATTTTCTCTGCTCCAAAGTGAGTAAGTCTAATTTCTCTGGTCTTTGTTGGTATCTAAAATCCCTTATTCCTGGTATCATTCTAGTATAACCCCTTTGCACTCTCTCCCAGGGCCTCTCCTAACTAAAAATATACTAGTCATTTTTTGAAAGAGAGGGTAAGGGAAGTATGATCCAACTAATGGTATTACTGGATTAGTCAAATTCACAATGAAACTTGGCTTGATAGATTAAAGTTTTATAGTTTATAGTTAGTTAATGTGGTGCTTAGTCAACAGAGCATATGTTTTATCGACAAAAGAAAAAAAAGTAAATCAAGCAATTCGGATATAGAAATAAAAGGCAGTTTAGAAATATCAGCTACTCCAGCACCTCCAAGTCATAGAAATACCTTAACACACAAATAGCAAACCAAAGTTTAAACTTGCTTTCCAATGCTATCCATTACAGAGGAGCAAGGCCAAAGAAATTATACTTCTTTCTCAACTCTCTCAATTTCTTACTCAACTGATACTTCACTTCCAAGTATTTTTCTCCATGGAGTAGACGGACAATTTTACGATTCCTTTTCGTGTCTACTGGCATGCAAATTTACCGCTCTGAAGACCTAAATTTTCTCAGTTTGGACAAGTTGAAGACTTCTATTCAAAGTATACTAGCTTGGAAATTCCACAGATTAGAAAGTACTTCTGCTGATGTGATTGGTTCACCTGAACTAACCTACTACACTCTTGTTCCTTCTGAACTGAACTGAAAACCTGATTCT
Source organism: Chiloscyllium punctatum (assembly GCF_047496795.1). Classification (NCBI taxonomy): domain Eukaryota; kingdom Metazoa; phylum Chordata; class Chondrichthyes; order Orectolobiformes; family Hemiscylliidae; genus Chiloscyllium; species Chiloscyllium punctatum. The sequence continues at coordinate 146,358,421 of NC_092741.1, read as the reverse complement.
TCTGCTCTGAAGTCAAAGCAAAACCAATGGCATTGTTCTATTCACTCTGAAACTCCCCAGAATAAACATTTTATCCATTAACACTATCAAGGCTCCACCAGGCCCCTCTCTGCAGTCATGTGCTTCCTTAACATTGATGTATTTACTTGACTATTACAGAATGATTTTCTGACCTTCAAAAAACACTTGACAAAGCTGTCCATTGTAACACTACATATAAAATTTTGCCTTCATCATTATGCTGTTCTATTGACTTGTTAATTCTCAGCTCTGATCTATATATGGGTTGAATCAAGTTACAAACACTGTCTCTACTGAAGAGCTGTTGGTAAAGGTTTTTTTTTAAACCCAACAAACACATTTGTTTTCCCAAGGAAAACGCATTGGAATAACGCCAGAGAGTGAAAGGTGATTTTCCCATTTTTTGCTTTCTCAAGTGGACTTAGTGCAATTAAGTACTTTATACTGAGGACATTTACTGAAAACTTCACACGATTTGAGGCTACCTGGAATTGGGACCATCAAGGTAATTATCAACTAATGGATGTTAGAAGTATCACATTTTTACTTCTTATAAATTGGTAAATCAAGTCGATGTTTTTCATATATGTATTTTGGTGGGTTATTTGATAGCTGGGATGAGGATATTAGAGCCTGTCTGAAGAAGGGCTTATGCCCGAAAAGTCGATTCTCCTGCTCCTTGGATGCTGCCTGACCTGCTGCGCTTTTCCAGCAACACATTTTCAGCTCTATTCTCCAGCATCTGCAGTCCTCACTTTCTCCTGAATCCTAACTGCACCTGTTTTCTGCATATTTCCATGGAGGATTATTGGATAAGGATCAGCAGTAGAAATCATGACAAAATTTTCTCTTTCCGAAACCAAAGGCTTGATTTGGTGAAATAAATGTTACACTAGCAGCAGACATCTGTAATATTTCATACGTTCAAGAAAATTGGGAGAGATTAATTGTATTAGATTAGATTCCCTACAGTGTGGAAACAGGCCCTTCGGCACAACAAGTCCACAACCAACCCTCCAAAGAGCAACCCACCCAGACCCATTCCCCTACATTTACCCCTGACTAATGCACCTAACACTATGGGCAATTTAGCATGGCCAATTCACCTAACCTGCACATCTTTGGACTGTGGGAGGAAACCGGAGCACCTGAAGGAAACCCACGCAGACACAGGGAGAACGTGCAAACTCCATACAGGCAGTCACCTGAGGCTGGAGTCCTGGTCCCTGGTGCTGTGAGGCAGCAGTGCTAACCACTGACAAAGGGTCAGTTAACTCAAAACGTCAGCTCTTTTCTCTCCTTACAGATGCTGCCAGACCTGCTGAGATTGTCCAGATAATTACAGGCCAGTGAGCCAGCGGTAGGAAACTGTTGGAGAAGGTACTAAGAGACAGGATTTATTCACATTTGGAAGCAAAATGACTTGTTAGTGATAGGTGGCATGGATTTGTGCAGGGAAGGTCATGTCTCACCAATTTGATTGAATCTTTTTGAAGAGGTGACAAGAATGATTGATGGGGGATGTTGTGTACATGGACTTTAGTAAGGCATTTGATGAGGTCCCTCATGGCAGGCTGGTACAAAAATTAGAGCCTCATGGGATCCGGGGTGAGCTGGCTAGATGGATACAAACTTTGCTTGGTTATAGAAGATAGACAGCTGTGGAAAGATGCCTTTTGGAATGAGATGTGTAACTACTGGTGTTCCACAAGAATCAGTGCTGGTACCTTTTCTTATTGTAATATATATATATAAACAATCTGGAGAAAAATGTAGGTCGTCTGATTTGTAAATTTGTGGATGACACCAAAATCGATGGAGATGCAGATAGTGAGGTGGATTATCAATGGATACAACAAGATATAGGTAGATTGCAGATTTGGGCAGCAAAATTGAGATGGAATAATGGACTAATGGACTAATGCAAGGTGATGTACTTTGGAAGCTCAAATTTAGGTGTGAAAGAACCCTGAGAAACATTGGCATACAGAGGGATCTGGATGTACAGGTCCACAGGTCATTGAAAATGGGAACACAGGTGGGTAAGGTGGTCAAGAAGGCATACAGCACACTTGCCTTTATTGGTTAAAACATCAAATATAAAAATTGGCAAGTTTTGTTACAGCTGTATAAAACCTTAGTTCAGCCACATTTGGAATATTGCATGCAGTTCTGGTCAACTTAGCAGATGCTTTGTAGAGGGAGCAGAAAAAGTTTATCTGGATGTTGCCTGATTTGGAGGGTTTTAGTGATGAAGAGAGGTGAGATAAACTTGGATTGTTTTCACTGGAAATATAGCGCTAAAGAGCGACTTGATAAAGGCCTACAACATTAAGAGAGGCATAGATAGGGTGGATAGTTAAAGGTTTTTTCCCCAAGATCAAAAGGTCAATTACAAGAGGGCACAGTTTCAAGGTGTGGGGGAGTAAGTTTAGAGAAAAGTGAAGGGAAAGATTTTAATACAAAGTATACTGGGTGCCTGGAACGCACTGCCAGTGGAGGTGGTGGAAGCAGGCATATGAGCAACGTTCAAGGTGTATATTGATAGAGCGACATGGCAATAAGTAACGGGTCTAAATAAGAATTAGGAATTAGCACAGGCTTGGGAAATTGTACCTGTAAACAAGAAGTTAACACGGGCATGATGATCCAACTGACCTATTTCTGTGCTATGATTCAATATTATTACTTATTTTACACCACTGGTCAAAGTCAAAATTATTCCCAAGAGCACTGAGAGTATTTGTAATGCCGCCACCACTAATATCACAGCCGAGGTTAGTTTCTCTGGGGAGACTGGGATCAAACCTCAGAACGTATGACTAGTCTGTACAGCTCAATTACTTACTGGGCAAACTTGCTGAGCGATTGACATTGACTGTCTGCATTTCTAACAAGTACATCATGCATTTCACTGCGCAAATGGGTATACAACTGCTAGAGTTACAAGAGTTACATATGATATGTATTTATATAAATGTACATATTAGTGGTCTAGGCAGCTGTCTGTTGGACACATATAAAGCAAATTACTACTCTGAGCACCTCATGTTCCCTTTAGCACATCTCCAAATACTTAGAGCTGAATAGAATTTATTGAAAGCTATGTAAAATTTAATTGATATGGCAATATTATCTGAATAAAATATATCTTTTTTTAAGGAATCTAGTTTCAGATACTTAAGATATGACTTAAAACATCTTGAAAAATGTTATAAGCATTTAAAATTTGCATTTAACTCTGACTCGGTAATCGAAACAGCTATATATTACTGGTCATATCGATTGGCCAGAAATGTTCAAATTTCCCGTTATTTTTCTAGCTTTAATTGAAACCCACATTTCATTCTTATTGGCGAACCTCCTACAAGCACCATTTATTTTACCCACTTTTGATGGTAATCCCCGATGACATTGCCACTTCCTATCTCCGTGACCTCCTCCAGCCCTACATCTCGCTTAGATCCCTGTACCCTTCTAATTTTGACCTCCTAAACATCCTGATTTTATACAGCCAGAAATGCCTTCTGGTCTTTAAGCCCGAAATCCTGGAAATTACATCCAAAACTTTCAATCACCCCTCAAAAACCTCTCTCTTTGACTAGGTTTTTGATCACCAGTCTTAATACCTCCTTGTGTGACTCAATGTTAAATTGTGTAATACTTTCGAAGTGTCTTGGGATGTTTAATTCCATTAAAGAAGTAAAATGATGAAAAGATGTTATTGGTGTGAATTTCAAGGTGCCATGACTCTGAATATTACACTTTAACATGGAGAGGTATCAGTGCCTTTTTTAAGGATGTCAGATTGGAAACCATGGCAAATAGTGATGAAAAATCTGCAATTACATCAGCAGTAAGGAAAGAGACTGAGAAACATTAAAATTTTGGACAAAAAAAACTCACAAATTTTATACTAATTAATGACATCCATAACAGAATGGAGGAGTGAATACTCAAACTGAAAAGTGGGCACACAGGTAGGAAAAGCCACAAAAATGCTCATGAATTGTTGGGTTTTATATTGGGACATTTATAATGGAAGGAAGGAAGGCAGCAATATCGAATTTGTATAATTTGCAAAATGAATAAACACTATTGAGTATTTGTAACATGGTCAGCCAGGGTGGACTTCATCGAATATGAGTTCCCTGATTGGGGCTGTTAACCTGGCCCAATCAGGGAGCCTTGGCTGACAGATGTAAGCAGGAGCATCAGAGGCTCTGTTCACTCTGAGAGCTGGCCTCTGAGGGAGCCAGACCACTATGCACATGTAAGTAAATGCTGACTTGGTTCCGGAATACCAACCTCTGTGAAGTTATTTCAACTGTTGCAAAAATATCACAAATAAATAGTTTCAGTGCTTCAGGATGCTTTCCTGAGCCTCTATAAATGTAAAACACTGTAGGCAGCAATCATTCTCCGAACTGTTTCCTGGGGTGGTAGGACTGATGTATGAGAAGAGATTGAATTGATTAGAATTGTATTCCCTGGAGTTTAGAAGAAGGGGATGGTGGGGGAGGGATGGAATCGCATAGAAAACTATAACATTCTAACAGGACTAAACAGGTTAGATTCAGGAAGGATGTTCCTAATGGGAGAGTGCTGAACCAGGAGTCACAGTTTAAGGATAGGGCATAAACCTTTTTGGACTGATATGAGGAGAAATTTCTTCACCCAGAGAGTGGTAAGCCTGCAGAACTCACTACCACAGAAAGTGGTTGAGGCCAAAATATTGTGTTTTCAAAAAGGAATTAGACATAGCCGTTGTGGCTGAAGGCAACAAGGTATACGAGGGGAAGGGTGGGTTTGGGTATTGAGCTCGATGATCTGCCTTGATCATATTGAACAGCAGAGCAGGCTCGAGGAGCAGAATGGCCTACTCTTGCTGCTATCATGCTTCTATGTTTTTATACATGCAGAAAGGTTCAATAATTGAAAGCATTTTATTGAGCAAGGAACTAAATAGAAGATTTCAGACTTTGAAAAGGTTTTGAGCTTGCAAACAGTAAAAAAGGCTGTTCCTATGAGACAAGGCCATTTACTCAGAATAAAGTCCAGCATGTGCACTTATAAATACGGAATTTAGTTTTTTGTTAAAGCTGGAAATTGACAAAAACATGATCAGTGCAAATGACTATAAACCTAGTGGGCTTACAAATGTCCTTTAGAGATATAAACCAGCCATTTCCATTTGTATGTCACACCTTAATAATGATCAGATGTTCTGGGAACAAAAATGACCAGCACCATGACTACTTCTAACAAAATGCTTCTAACAATCTTGAAACCTGCCACACTACACTAACGTTTTCAACATTGATTTATGCTGTATCAATTCAGGTTCCGGGAAGCAATCTAAGACTAGTGGTGATCAAGAGGCAGATCTTCTACTTCAGATCTCCACACCTCAGGACCCAATGCCTTCCTCTTCAATTACTTGTAAGAGGATTTAACTTTCAATTCCAGTGAGCAATGAATTGAAAAGAATATGTGAGGCATTTCCCAATTGCTTCCTCATGCGTTTGAAGGTATGCAGGTTATTTTCCAACTGATCCTCTTCCTTTAATCAGCTCTGGAGTTTCTTGCTTTTCTGCCATCATTGCCAAAATTGTCTGGCTATACCTTTGGTAATGGCTCACATTCCTGAAGAAGGGTACCCTGCGTGGGTCCGGGGTGACTTGCAAAAGGGCACGGTGACTCCTTCTTAAGGGTTAGAGTAGCCTTGGAAAAGCAGGTGTGCATGAAACCTTTTACCTATTGCATCAGCCTCACCTTAATCTCCTTCCACCTATCGCATTCCCAACACCCCTCCACCAAGTCCCTCCTCCCTTCCTTTTATCTTAGCCTGCTTGGCACACCGTCCTCATTCCTGAATGGTACAGCAAGCAATAGAAAGGTGAATAACATGTTAGAGCTGAAAAATGTGTTGCTGGAAAAGCGCAGCAGGTCAGGCAGCATCCAAGGAGCAGGAGAATCGACGTTTCGGGCATAAGCCCTTCTTCAGGAATGAGGAGAGTGTGCCAAGCAGGCTAAGATAAAAGGTAGGGAGGAGGGACTTTGGGGAGGGGCGTTGGATCCTTGGTCTCCTCCATCGCCAGACCATGGCAACATGACGCCTGGAGGAAGAGTGCCTCATCTTCCCACAAGGGATGAATGCAGATTTCTCCAGCTTCCTCATTTCCCCTTCTCCCACCTTATCTCAGTCCCAACCCTCGGACTCAGCACCGCCTTCTTGACCTGCAATCTTCTTCCCGACCTCTCCGTCCCCACCCCTTCTCTGGCCTATCACCCTCACCTTAACCTCCTTTCATCTATCGCATTCCCAACGCTCCTCCCCCAAGTCCCTCCTCCCTACCTTTTATCTCAGCCCGCTTGGCACACCCTCCTCATTCCTGAAGAAGGGCTTATGCCCGAAGCGTCGATTCTCCTGCTCCTTGGATGTTGCCTGACCTGCTGCGCTTTTCCAGCAACACATTTTTCAGCTCGTGCATGAAACATGAACATTACCTGCGCCTGTAAAATGCTAAGAAAATGTATCAAAAACATTAAGAGGCAATTTACAGTTTATTTCCATTTGCAGACCTATCTCATGTACAACATTCATTAACCTAGTCAAATGTTCAGTGAGTTTGGGATGTTTGCAAATCAGTAAATGCAACTGTTGTGATGGTAATGTGTTTCTCTCTGATGTATCATAGAGAACAAAATGTTACATTTCAATGTTAGTTTTCTTTCATGACAGAAAAGAATATATTCATTATTTACTTTTTTAAGATGAGGCTAGGTAGGAGACTTTTTTGATATTTAGAAACAACAGATGATGTAAGGCAGGAATGTTTCTGCAAAGAAGCTAATGTCATATTGATATGTTAGACCGACATGTTTAGACTTTCCAGAGACACAGCATTTCGATCACTGAAAAAATAAGTACAACTTTTTTTCGAAAAAGATTTACATGAGAAATTGAGATTTTCTTGGATCAATTTATGGAATGTTGAGCCTTTCTGATTGGAGGGAAAGTAGAAAAGAATGGGAGTCTCCGATCTTGATCATGGAATTAGACTGTATGACTTTTCTCCTTCTTTCTATAGTTCTCTCCTTAAAGAATCAGTTTGGACATAGCACAGTTCCAGCTCTCCAGTACCAACCATATGGACCTAATTCTCATGCAGGAACCTGAATATTGGCAGGATATTTGGTTATGAAGGTCATCACAACTGAACTTGAATCTAGCCTGATGCGATTTACACTTTGTGGCCAGAGAAGTATCAGAAGCAAAATCTTTATTGATTTCTTTCTCCACCTCAATGGATGGCAAACCCTATTAAAGCATTCCTACTTCCAACCACCATGAGAAAAGCAAATTGAATAATTGCAGGAGGTGAAACACGGGAGTTTCCAGGCCAATGCAGCTCAGCCAGGTGCCCCATTTGCTCACAGAACAGTCAGAGTGATGAATCCATTGAACATCAATCCTCGAATATCTGATGTCCTGAGTATGTTTCGTATGCTAGCAAATTTCATAGTAATGTTTGACTTTGATCTGATTAACATTTTCTATTCCATCTCTATTCCAAATGAGGCATTGTTACAAATAACTCCGGTTTGAAAATGCTATGAATACAATGAAAATTAAATAAACAAAATCAGGGCTGTGTAATATGGGAAGCTTCCCCATCAGCCTGCATTTCGCCAAGTAAATTTGAAAATTGCCTATTCTCCTCAAGAAATCAGATTGATCTCCAGCTCAGTTTAATTATTGATTGATTGATTGATTGATTTGATTTCTTGTCACATGTCCTCCAGAGTACAGTTAATCATAAATCGTCTATCATTCCCAACCATGGGACCCTGAGTCCAGTCCCCTATCTAAGTTCAGAGGGAAGAATTAAAACAGCCATGTTTGAAAAATAGCTGAGATAATATTATGTGGCTGGTTCCTGTGTATATGGACTCACAAAAGGTGTTTGACAAAGCACTATGCCTTAGACCTATTAGCAAAGTTGAAGCTTCTAGGACTGTATGAAATTGTGTAAAGATTATTCAGAAAACAGAGTATTGGGGCAGAATGATGTATTGAAGAAGATTGAGAACACTCATTATTTGCTAAATAATAGTAACTCAAAGGGGATTTAGAAACAGAGAGACCCGGGAGGGGGGGGGGGGGTATCTTTGGAAGGGATAGGACAAATTGAAAAGGCTGTAAATCTTTAGCTTCATAACTAAAAGCATAGGGAAAAGATTGGCTTGTGTAGCAGCTTCAAGCATTGCACAGGCTGTGTTGAACCCAGCACACACAACCCTAGGACCCGTATGGCAATTGTTCAATGAGGGACCCTGTGTGTGGACCACACAGGTAGTGGCTCACAGCATGTCTGCCAGCATGGAATTGATATATGTCTGCACAATGTCACTTGAAGTGGCGCTCAGCAAACAATTATTTCTTCCAATAACAAGAAAATTATGCTATGTCTTTATAAATCCCTGGTTAGAGCCCAGCTGGAATATTGCGTCCCATTCTGACAACCATGCTTTGGAAAGATGCCAAGATTTCTTTTACTCAGAATGGTACTAATGATGAAAGGCTTCGGTGACATGTAGAGACCAAGAAAAGAGAAGCTGCTCACCTTCGATCAGAGAAGGTCAAGAGAGATTTGGTGAAAGCGTTCAACACTATGATGGGTTTTCATAAATTAAACAGAAAAGAACAACTCCAGTTGGGGAGAAGGACGGATGCAGTTTTACCGTAATTGGTAAAAGAACCACCAGCAACACAAAAGAAAAAAAAGTTATATGAGTAAATATGATTAGTAACACATTGCCTAACTTTAACTGTAAAGTGATGCCGTCTTTATAAGATACCTTACCCTTGAACCAAAGCAGGAAAATGGGAGTCTTTGATGATGCCATTCGGCCCATTTGGCCCATTTGGTCTGCATCGACCCTCTAAAGAGTATCCCACACAGACCCAGCCCCGGAACCAGTTTGATGAGGGTGGTTGGGATGTTTGAATATTCACACCCTTCTGTTGTCTGTCTGTGCTTGGCCCCACCTGGGCCTGTTGGAGATGCTCACAATGGATGGCAGATACTTTTTCCCTAGTCTGGGGGCTGTTGGGCAAGAGATTCCCACAAGACAGAGGAAGTGCTGTGTTTCTTGGGGAGGCTTTGAGGGTATCCTTAAAGAGCTTCCTCTGTCATCCTGGAAGCCACTTGCCATGATGAAGCTTGAAATAGGGAGCTTGCATGTAAAGTCTTATGTTAGGCATGCAGATGATATGGCCCATCAAAAACAACTGATTAACTATAACCAATGCTCTATGCTGGGAATGTTGACCTAGTCGAGGACACTGGCTTTGTAGCACTTATCCTGCCAGAGATATTGTGGAGGCATCACCAGTGGTATTTCTGAAGAGTCTGCTGTACATTGTCCATTTCTGTGACACATACAGTCAGGTGGGTCAAACTGCTGTCCTGTGGACCATGAGCTTGGTGCTGGCTTTGTCATCAAATGCACTGTTTCTCAGACGGCCTCAGGCTATCTCTCAAGCTAACACTTAAATAAAGGCTTGGATAATCCATGATTTGGAGATGCCGGTGTTGGACTGGGGTGTACAAAGTTAAAAATCACACAACACCAGGTTATAGTCCAACAGGTTTAATTGGAAGCACACTAGCTTTCGGAGCGACGCTCCTTCATCAGGTGATAGTGGACGGCTCAATCGCAACACAGAATTTATAGCAAAAATTTGCAATGTGATGTAACTGAAATTATACATTGCAAAATTGATTGTCTGTTAAGCCTTTCATCTGTTAGAATATAGTGATAGTTTGAAAGAAGTGAAACTATCACTGTATTCTAACAGATGAAAGGCTTAACAGACAATCAATTTTTCAATGTATAATTTCAGTTACATCACACTGCAAATTTTTGCTATAAATTCTGTGTTGCGATTGAGCCGTCCACTATCACCTGATGAAGGAGCGTCGCTCCGAAAGCTAGTGTGCTTCCTATTAAACCTGTTGGACTATAACCTGGTGTTGTGTGATTTTTAACTTTGGATAATCCAGCCATTATCACATCACAGTTTGTGGGACCTTGCTATTTGCAAATTGGTTGCCATGTTTCCTGCAGTACCAAAGTAGCTACTATTGAAAAGATTTACTTAATTGGTTGTAAAGCATTCTGGGGCATCCTCAAGTCATTCCTGAAGAAGGGTTTATGCCCGAAACGTCGATTCTCCTGTTCCTTTGATGCTGCCTGGCCTGCTGCGCTTTTCCAGCTACACATTTTTAAGCATCCTCAAGTCATGAAAGTCATTAATGTAAGTCTTTGTTTCTTTAGTGAGATTGCAATTTAAATATAGGTGACCTCTGTGGTGGTGTTTCCTGTAGGTTATACTTCAAAATGTGAGAAAAAACACTGAATGAAGAGGTAAATGCATTAATAAAAAAACACTGAGATATGTTTTATGAGGCTAGATACACCTCACAGCTTCACTGTATCATCAAAGTCACAGAACCTTTATCTTTTCACAAAATAAGTCATGTCTTAGTAGCAGTATTGAGTCCATTTTATAACCTGAAGAGAAGACTAGAATTTTTTAAAAAGCCATATGGGTGCCATAGAACAGAAAAGAAGCAGTATTTCTGGTGTTGGATTTTCAATTGCCTTTGGGGGTGAAGTTGGCTGCAGGTGCACATTGAAAGTTGTGAACTTGGATAGAATAAACTGATTTCCTCACCTCTGGCACACAATGCAATTTTCAAACAGACAGTGGGGGTAGAAGAAGAAGTTGGCAACCAGCACGCCTTCAACTTAGAGCAACTTAGCTCATTTTGGAATATACTAGAGCCGAGAATCTTCATTGGCGAAGCAGTGGAGGTACTGATGTTCTGGACCATGTTGGGATTTAGCTGGCAGAAACTCAGTGGCTAACTCTGAATGCTAACAGGCAATGTCAAATATCACTGGGTTATAATCCAACAGGTTTATTTGAAGCCACAAGCTTTCGCAGCCTCGCTCCTTCCCCAGGCAGCTAGTAAAAAAGGATATTTCCGACACAGAATTTATAACTTAAAGATCAAAGGATCGTACAACTGATGCAAATGTATTGAACAAGCCTAGATAGCTGTTAAGTCTTTAATCAGTTAGAATGGAGATGCAGGTTTTGATTGATTAATATGTAAATCCCAGAATTTTTTGGGAGGTTCCGATAGCTTGTGGTTTCAAATAAACCTGTTGGACTGTAGCCTGGTCTCATGCGATTTTTGCATTTGTCCACCCCAGTCCAACACTGGCTCCTCTGCATCATGGTGAACAGGCAATAGCAGTGTGTAAAATAGCTACTTGTCTGTCCTCGGTACGCTGTGATGCTCCAGCGAATCACAGTGAAAACTGGAGGAATGACATCTTAACCATGCAATTTACAACCTTCTGGGCTCAACAGGGAGTTCAACACCTTCAGATGGTGAACACATTCCTTCCCTTTCTTTTAGTTTTACTTGTTACATTCTCTGTCACCCTCTCTTCCCTCTCCCCACCCCAGTGAGGCCCCACCCCAGTGAGATAATCAATTCTTTCCAGACTGGCAGTTGAAAACACCATTGTTCTGCCATTCTCACATTCTGATTATTTAATCTGTACTATCAACATCCTTTCTCCCCCAGAACTCCAATCTTTTGAGTGAAAAATTTCTTCATCTTAGTTCTAAATGGTCTAGTCTCGATCCCGTGACTGTGACCACTGGGATCTAGATTCCCCAACCAGGAAAAACAGTGCCCCTTTTTGTTGAATCTGTCAAATGTAATACGTTTCATTTAGATCTCCTCTCTTCCTTCTAATCTACTGAATTCAGGCACAGTTGAACTAATCTCTCATAGAATCATAGAATGCCGACAATGTGGATGCAGTCCATCGTGTCCACACCACCCATCCGAAAAGCATCCCACTCAGAGCAATCCTATCTCTGTACCTCTGCATTTCCCATGGCTAATCCATGTAAACTGCACATCCCTGGACACTATGAGGCAATTTAACATGGCCAATCCACCTAGCCTGCGCATCGTTGGGGGAAACTGGTGCATCCGGAGAAAACCCACATAGACACTGGGAGAATGTGCAAACTCCACCCAGTCGACCGAGGGTGGAACCAAACCCAAGTCCCTGGTGCTGTCAGGTAGCAGTGCTAACCACTAAGCCACTGTGCCATCCATAGTATGCTCCTGCCAACCCCGCTACTAACCTCATGAACTTCCATTTCATTCCCTCAGACATTCATTAGGTTGATATTTGGGTTGATATTTAGGTTGATTAGGTTAGCGTATCCTATAAAGAGATAGATTAGTTCAAATGGACCTAGCATTTAGTTGAGTTAGAAGGTTGAGAGGGAATCTAACTGTATCATTTAACTTCCATCAGTTGGAAAGTTAGCTCAGACAAAGCACACACATCTGAATAATACCACTTTCAGCCATTCTGAATGAATTTTAGGTCCCTGGTGCCAACATTCTCCCCATGAAGATCATGACATTACAGTCTTGAAGGAGGGTTACACCCAAAATGGCGACTTCTCCCCCTCCTGATGCTGCCTGGTTTGCTGAGCCCTTCCAGTTTCCTGTCTGACTACTTAGGATTCCAGCATCTGCAGGTTTTTTTCCTTGTTTCATGACATTAGATGGCCACAGTCTAGTTTTCCAAAATCGAAAGCCAAAATAACCGCAGATGGTAACAATCAGAAACAAATACAGAAGTTGCTGGAAAAGCCCAGCAGGTCTGGCAGCACCTGGGAAGAGAAACCAGAGTTAATGTTTTGGGTCTGGCGAGGAAGGGTCATCAGACCTGAAACGTTGAATCTGATTTTTCAAGCCATCTTCAACAATTCCTGGCAGCATGCCAACCCTGCTGTGTGCTGAACATTACTCCAGGGCAGTTAGGGTCTTTCACTTGTTAACAAAAACCTGCATCAACACAGTGCAGAATCAGGATCTAGAAATGATCCAGCTATTAGTCTCCTGACCGCAGTCTGAAAATCAAACCCCTGTAGTACACTGTGGATTTAGAGTATTTGGAACTCCAATGTATGGGTATTAGTGCCAGCAGGGTTTTGATCTGAATCTGTTTTTCCTGCAAGGGTGACAGCAGAGTCAGAAGAAAATTATTGGAGGTGACCCAGATGACGGTGAACATTTCACTGTCCCCCAAGTATGCTATGGGTATCAGAGGAAAACCAGGTATAGTTTAATGCATCCTGGATTCTTAACAGAAATGATAATAAGGGCATTATAAAGCTGTTGGCTGACATCAATTGACTAAATTAACAACATCGCGAGTGTGTTGCTGGAAAAGTACAGCAGGTCAGGCAGCATCCGAGGAGCAGGAAAATCAATGTTTCGGGCGTAAGCTCTTCATTAGGCCTTGTGGAAATCTACCCTTCCAGTTAATAGAGGGAAAATGAAGCAGAGTGTGTACACTTCAGGAGAAAACAATTCATTTATAACTAAGATTAAAACTGATTGCATCAAATGTTTGTTCCAATTTGGATCCAAGGCTTTCATTTACAAATACATTTTGAGACTCACTGAGCGCCATGCTAATACAATGAAAACATGAATCTGTGGAAATTAAATCCAAGCACCGCTGGCAATCTAACTATCTGTCATCTCGTCCCAGAATTAGGTCAAAGCTGAAATTTTCATTAGAGTCAGACTAAACAATACAATACACAGCAGCAACAGGTCCCTTCCCCAAGGGGTATTATTAATTTTCTTTGCAAGCTAGTTATTGGTTTTGGTTTCACATTCATTTTGCCATCTGGCTTCACTGCTGCTTGTAAATAGTGCAGGAAATAATGTGCACATGATGGCCAATTGCAAAAAACAGGATTTAAACAAAAAAAAAGCATGACATCAAGAGCCTCTCAAGTGGATAAAAGGACAATGTAGTGCACAGCTGTTTCTGGACGTCAGTAATAATTGGAGGAACTAGTGGATGTCTTCATAAGTATCACTGGTGGCAATTCTCTGTAGGTTTAAAGTGCTGACAGAGGGACAAAAATACAAGGACTTTTTTGATAAATTCCATTTCATTGGGCCACTTGGGATGCACATGTTAATTCAATCCAGGGAACTCCAACATTGTTACTAGCTAGTTGTGCAATATCAGACTCCAAAATGACTTGGTCGGGGGGGGGGGTGGGGTTGGGGGAGAACAGAATGGATAGAGAGAGGCCCAGTATCGAGTATCTTGCTTTTTTTTTTAACAATTGCTCGATCAGAATGCTGGTAGCAATTTGACAGGAGTGGAAATCTCTACTCCCAGCATGATCCAGAAGCTCTATTTTAAATATGCTCTCCCACAAAGTGTGTGTTTTTTTTTCACGAAATGGATCTTGACCTTGCTGTGTTTCCCCTTCTCGCATTTCAAGTCTGCAATCTGCTTTCTTCAGTGAGGTCATCCCCTTTGGAATACAATGAGCTGTGGAATAAGAGGACCTTCACTGTCATTACCCTTTTGAATCATAACTTGCACAAAGAATTATGATTAACGTCAACATTCACGACATTGAATGCTACAAAACATGCGGCATTGACTGATGCTGCATTCACAGGTCAGTGAGGGAAGGCATACCTATAACAAAAGAATTATAGCATAAACACTGAAGCTCTTGTGGTAACTTCTTGCTACATGTATACCATGAAATAAATATTAATTAGTTCATTTAAATCTATTGTTAGTGGGTTTCCATGGCAACGGGCTGCCAATTTGGATAAGCAATGGGGTGGAAATAGCACTGAATTAGTAATATCCTGCAAGTGACATTCTTTCCCTTGGTCAAGAGGTAAGAAATATGCTGTGAAAGTAGTATACTTCAAATCAAATCAGAAGCTGCATTCTTCTGTAGCACAGAAGACAACGCGAATATTGAAACTTAAACAATGCAAAACGTCCAGTCAGGTGCCAAAGTCGACCTTTGAGCATGGACGCTATGCCCTAACTTACAATGCACCATAAAATAAAATTGACACTATTCTTGAGTGAGGAAAATAAATGTTCAGATGTGCGCCTCAGCAAGATTTGCTTCTCTTTAGCAAAATATGGACTCAATACATTTTCAAATTTTGTATGTTAATTGTCTTTTGAGCATTTTGGTACTTTAAGGAGTTGACTCAGTTCAAGCTGATATAAAACTTGTCCTTAAAAGAGTATTTTTAGGGTTGTGCATGCATTTGTCAAGGAAGGACCATTTGTTCAACTCAAAACGGGCACCCACGCCCAGACTTTAAGCCTTAAATTCAGCAGGGTGAGTGTTATAATGATTAACAAACGCAAGCTGCAATTGCCTTGGGACTTTATCTCACATCATTATTTTTTCCCCTCCAATATAAGACCTCTCTGACAATGATTAATTGAGGATATACTGTTCTAAACAGTATTTTTTTAATTACTGAAAAAGTAAAAAGGGTGAAATTATACTCCAGGGAATTCGTTAAATTGGAAAGAAATTCCTTCAAATTATGCACCAAGGAGGTAGGGAGAGATGAAACAGTTTCAGCAGGAAGCCAAATGATCATAAATATTGCAGAATTGACAAGTCAGCAATTTTATTTGATGTAAACACTAGAGCTTTTTAATGTCTTACCACCTGGATTTAGTTTATGAATAAATAGTGAAGGGATTAAGAATAAGAGATTCAAAGGTAAGCAATCACACTTGCAGACCTGAGGCACATGTACCTGATGATGACATGGTAGTAGGAAGCTGTGTTGGGATAGTAACAGTTAAAGGATTGTGACGTGTAAATAAATAGAGCAAACAAGGTACCGCATTCCGGCATGTGAATCCTATTGAGCACTTGGCAAAATAATGCACTTATCCCCAGGTCAATGACAGTTGAGTTGTCACTTCAGTTTTAGTCTGAGAATTCATACCATCTATCCTTTCTGATCTTGTCATTTATTGTTGTTTGTTTTATTATCAACTGCACTGATAATTACAGTGCAATTTTCCTTTGTTTATGCTGTTTTTGTTGCTCATGAGGGTAAGAGATGTTAGGACTGGGAAATGGAATAATTTCCCACTCTGGCATCAAGTTTCCTCAACTTGAGTACAGAAAATGTTGGGAAAAGAAAACTTACTAACATTTGATCAAGGATCATAATATCAAGCAGTAACAAGTTTTAAAGATTTTTTAAAATTTATTTATTTTTCTCTTTTATACTGAGAAGGACGTTAATGTTGAACTTTTAACGATATTTCCTTATTTTTCTATTTTGTACTTAAAAATTTTGTACCGAGGTACCTTTATACCTAAGATGGCACCTGGAATGATGCCAAAGTACACTTTTCACTGTACTCCTGCATCCCTGTACTTGAGTACGTTTGGCAATAAAATCTAATTCTAATTCTAACAACCCACCAAATATAAATTTACAAGAGCACATTCACCCTAAAAACTTCTATCAATAATGTGTTAAAAACCGCATATTTATACACAGTTTCATGATTAATTATATGCCCATATTTATAATGGAGAATGCCTAACCAACCTTGTAGCACCGTGATTACTTCCTATGACAATCATATGTCATGATAGGTTTGCACAGGTAGTCTACATTGAAGATTAAATGTACAACAGCAACACAAAAATAAGGCTAGCCGAAAGTGGGGGCTGCAGATGCTGGAGATTAGAGGCAAGAGTGTGTTGCTGGAAAAGCACAGCAGGTCAGGCAGCATCCGAGGAGCAGGAAAATCGATGTTTTGGGCAAAATTCCTGATGAAGGGCTTTTGCCCGAAACGTCGATTCTCCTGCTCCTTGGATGCTGCCTGACCTGCTGCGTTTTTCCAGCACCACTCTCTCGACACAAAAATAAGGCCCAATGTATCATTTTCAAATGAGGACTGAATTACAAATTCAGTCTAATATCTGTCAACAGTGAACTTTATTTCAATTGCAGAAAACAGTTGTGTCCCAATCTGTACTTTTAAAGAAAGCCCCCATACCATTTGGTGTTCAACTCTCCTGCTCAGATAACTTAAGTTAAAATGGAAATGTGTGAGTTGAGGTAGCAATGTCATCAAATAAGTTTCACAGCCTACTAGCTTGGTTTCTGGCAGCAGACAGCATTAGAAATGTTTCCTGATGAAGGGATTATGCCTAAAATGGTGAATCTCCTGCTCCTTGGATGCTGCCTGAGCTGCTCTGTTTTTCCAGCACTACACTTTCAACTCTGATCTCCAGCATTTGCAGTCCTCACTTTCTCCCCAGCGCTAAAAATGTTTCCTTGTGAAGGGCTTAGGCCCGAAACGGAGATTCTCCTGCTTCTCAGATTGCTGCCTGACCTGCTGTGCTTTTCCGGCACCACACTCTCGAGCATTAAAAATGCTCCCTTTGTCAAGAAAGTAGAAAGGAAGACCTGCATTTATATTGCACCATTACAAGCAAAAGTCATCCAAAAGTGTTTTACAACCAATTAACTGGAATGCATTAAGTAACCTATTAAAAGTCATGTGGATGCCAGCATTCCCATACATCATATTTTAACTCACATTTTTAACCATCAAATGACAATTCTTAGAAGACAAGCTATTGCATATGAATATATTCCATACGCATACCACAGGAAGAATTTGGCAAATGAGAGGGAGTTTTGGATTTTAAACAGTGTATTTGCAGTGTGGGTTTCCACTCCCAGTTTAAAACCAGCGATCCTGGCTGGAGTTTGCAAATACATGGAAGCAGACCTATCTCATTCAGCTGTGAGGTGGCCCCATTCCAACAAATTAAGTGACTAACAAGTCACTCGGGTCACTGAACATTTAAGTTCTTACGAAATGGTGCTAAGTCAAGATTCTAAGTTGGTGGCAATGATACAAAGGTTATGGCAATATTTAACCGGAGGAAATAGCAGTTCATCCAATTCTAGAAGCATCTAAAAACAGTGACAGTGAAGAGGGTGTAAGAGAGGTACGCTCGAGGTGTTGTTCTGACTTGGGGGGGATGCCAGGGTTTGACTTGGGTGGACAAAGTTAAAAATCACTCAACACCAGGCTATAGTCCAACAGGTTTATTTGGAAGCACTAGCTTTCGGAGCACTGCTCCTTCATCAGGTGGTTAGCAGCACTCCGAAAGCTCGTACTTCCAAATAAACCTGTTGGACTGTAACCTGATGTTGTGTGATTTTTAACATTGGGTGTTGTTGACATGCATGTGGAAGCTGATCCTGTGCCTTTGAATGATGTTACCAAGTGGTCAGACACACACACACACACACACACACACACACACACAGAATAGCTAAGGAGAGATGTTTGCATGATCCGAGTGTTAATGACACAGGGGTGTGAAGAGAAAACAATTACTGCACTGCAGCCTTAAAGGACTTCATTCATTTAATTTCCATTCAGTATGTTTTTTTTCAGGTCCACAGTTCAATCAGAAGCATCTAAGAATGGACCATTTATTAACAGTCGCATTTTTCAAACTTAGATGCTTTCCAATTGAGATCAAACAGATTAAAGAGGAATTTGTGTGAGGGGATGCACTCCTCCCCCACTACATCCTTTTGTAACCTTTAACCCAAGGCTTTTGTCAGCATTTTTTTCTCATTCAAACTGTGAACTGAATGAACGCTCAGCCAGCCAGCAAAATCAAAGATAAAAGGTCAATAAACAGAAAAAAAACTGCAGAGGGACATTACCTTTCTTATGTCCTCTGTAATACTCTCAGGCTCCTGGTGGTAAGGAATCCATCCCATTTACATTTACATATACAAGGCCTCACTAGTAAATAGCTGATTCAAAACCTTTTTTTTGTGTTGCTCAATTCTCTATTTGCAAGATCATCCCTTTGTCATTTTCATGAGAAAGAAGAAATGGAATCACAGGAAGCAATTTCCAAAACCCTAGCATTTATAAAAATAGAATGATTCAGTCACCATCAAACAGATTCTACCAGTTTTCCATTGTGAAGTTATTCTTTCTCTCTTTCTCTCTCTGTATTATTAGTGATCATTCAATTTTCATTTCAAACCTTTCTATCTTTAGTTGCTATTGGTGGTCAGAATTTTACTGCAAAAGAAGGGTTAAAATAAAGACATTTTAGACATAATGATAAATGGGATATCAGCACTGATCACTGTCATGTATTGAAGTTTGTCCTTGTTCAATGTTATGGGATTTGGAAGAGTCAGGTCTTGAAATTATACTGACCAATATTGAACTACTTATGATTAAGATGTGTATCTGAAATTCCCTCTTCAACTTCTTAAGATGACACATTATCCTGCTTAAAATAAATAGGCAACATTTCCAGTAATGTAGCAGAAGGAAAATTCTGCAAAACACATTAAACATTCATATGCATGCTTGTATCCTAAGATGTAGTGTTATAGAACAAAGTTAAAAATCACACAACACCAGGTTATAGTCCAACAGGTTTAATTGGAAGCACACTAGCTTTCGGAGCGACGATCCTTCATCAATTGGACTATGACCTGGTGTTGTGTGATTTTTAACTTTGTACATCCCAGTCCAACACCGGCATCTCCAAATCATGACTGTTATAGAACAGTGAGACAGAAGAGTTGATGTAAATAATCCTTTGAACTTAGTGTCACAGGTAGATAGGTTGGTTAAGAAGGCATTTAGCATGCTTGCCTCCATTGCTGAGACCATTGAGTATAGGAGTTGAGACGACATGTTTAATTTAGATAAATTATGAGGTACTGCATTTTGGAAAAGCAAATCAGGGCAGGACTTGTACACTTAATGGTAAGGTTCTGGCGTGCACTGCTGAACAAAAAGACCTCAGAGTGCAGCTTCACAACTCCTTGAAAATGGAGTCGCAGGTAGATAGGATAGTGAAGAAAGTGTTTGGTATGCTTTCCTTTACTGGACAGCACATTAAATATAGAAGTTAGGAAGTCATGTTGCGGTTTTACAGGACATTGGTTAGGCCATTGTTAGGACATTGGTTTGGAATACTGTGTGCAATTCTGGTCTCCCTGCTATAAGAAGGATGTTGTGAAACTTGAAAGTGTTTAGAAAAGATTTACAAGGATGTTGCCAGGGTTGAAGGGGAGAGGCTGAATAGGCTGGGGTATTTTGTCTGGAGCATCAGAGGCTGAGGGGTGACCTTTTTGAGGGTTATAAAATCATGAGGGGCATGGACATCACTGGGTGGGAAGAGTCCAGAACTAGAGGGCATAGGTTTTAAGGTGTGAGGGGAAAGATATAAAAGGGACCTAAGGGGCACCTTTTTCACACAGAAGGTGGCGTGTATATGGAATGAGCTGCCAGAGGAAGTGGTGGAGGCTGGTACAATTGCAACATTTAAATGGCATCTGGATGGGTACATGAATAGGAAGGGTTTAGAGGGATATGGGCAAAATGACTGGTATCGATAATGCGAACAGCAAGGGTCTTTTCCCTTTGGCAGGGAAGTTTAAAACTAGGGGACATATTTTTAAGGTGAGAGGAGAACGTTTTAAAAAGGACATGGGGCAATTATTTTACACAGAGATTGATTCATGTGTAGAATAAACTGCCAGAGTAAATGGGGTCTGCAGGTACAGTTACGGCATTTAAAAGACATTTGGATATGTAGGTGAATAGGAAAGGTTTAGAATGATATCAAGTGAAAATGTGTTGCTGGAAAAGCGCAGCAGGTCAGGCAGCATCCAGGGAGCAGGAGAATCGACGTTTCGGGCATGCGCCCGTCTTCAGGAACGAGGAAAGTGTGTCCAGCAGGCTAAGATAAAAGGTAGGGAGGAGGGACTTGGGGGAGGGGCATTGGAAATGCGATTGGTGGAAGGAGGTCAAGGTGAGGGTGATAGGCCGGAGTGGGGTGGGGGCAGAGAGGTCAGGAAGAAGATTGCAGGTTAGGAAGGAGGTGTGAGTTCAAGGGATTTGACTGAGACAAGGTGGGGGGAGGGGAAATGAGGAAACTGGAGAAATCTGAGTTCATCCCTTGTGGTTGGAGGGTTCCTAGGTGGAAGATGAGGCGCTCTTCCTCCAACCGTCGTGTTCTTATGGTCTGGTGATGGAGGAATCCAAGGACCTGCATGTCATTATTGGAGTGGGAGGGGGAGTTGAAGTGTTGAGCCATGGGGTGGTTGGGTTGGTTGGTCGGGGTGTCCCAGAGGTGTTCTCTGAAACGTTTCACAAGTAGGCGGCCTGTCTCCCCAATATAGAGGAGGCCACATCGGGTGCAGCGGATGCAATAAATGATGTGTGTGGAGGTGCAGGTGAATTTGTGGCGGATATGGAAGGATCCCTTGGGGCCTTGGAGGGAAGTAAGGAGGGAGGTGTGGGCACAAGTTTTGCATTTCTTGCGGTTGCAGGGGAAGGTGCCGGGAGTGGAGGTTGGGTTGGTGGGGGGTGTGGACCTGATGAGGGAGTCACAGAGGGAGTGGTCTTTTTGGAATGCTGATAGGGGAGGGGAGGGAAATATATCCCTGGTGGTGGGGTCCATTTGGAGGTGGCGGAAATGACAACGGATGACACGATGTATATGGAGGTTGGTGGGGTGGTAGGTGAGGACCAGTGGGGTTCTGTCCTGGTGGTGATTGGAGGGGCTGGGCTCAAGGGCAGAGGAGCGGGAATTGGAGGAGATGCGGTGGAGAGCATCGTCAATCACGTCTGGGGGGAAATTGCGGTCTTTGAAGAAGGAGGCCATCTGGGTTGTACGGTATTAGAACTTGTCCTCCTGGGAGCAGGTGAGGCGGAGACGAAGGAATTGGGAATATGGGATGGTGTTTTTACAGGGGGCAGTGTGGGAGGAGGTGTAGTCTAGGTAGCTGTGGGAGTCAGTCGGTTTATAGTAAATGTCTGTGTTGATTCGGTCGCCCGAGATAGAAATGGAAAGCTCTAGGAAGGGGAGGGGGGAGTCTGAGACGGTCCAGGTCAATTTGAGGTCGGGGTGGAAGGTGTTGGTAAAGTGGATGAACTGTTAGAATGATATGGGCCAAACACAGGTAAGTGGGACTAGTTTAGTTTGGGAACATGGTCAAAGTGGACACGTTGGATCAAAGGGTCTGTTTCCATGCTGAACAACTGTATATCTCTATGAGTCTATGTAATGCCAGGGGTGTAGTTCTTATAACGTAAGCTATTCTTCAAGATAACACTGAACTTCTGAAAAATGAGCAGCAATAGAAATTGACGTACCACAGAAAGGATTTAATGAATAAGGGGGGAGTTTTGGATTTTAAACAGTGCACTTGCAGTCTCCAGGCTGAACTGAGTATTTTCTCCACTCTTTTTGCAGAATGTATCCACTTAAGAAAAGGAATCGGTTTTGGATTCTCTGAACCACCTCCACAACTTTATGTTTACCGATGTCCTTATTATCAAAACGGATTACAATACTGAAGGTATGGTCTGCCCAGGTCAATGCAGATTATAATGATAGCTTTTGATGTATATTCAACTGGCCTGATAGCTTAAAAGACATTACCTTTATTTATTCCTGCTCGACAATGATTTGACAGGTTAGTCTCAACACTTCCGGGCATGCAAAGAGATCCACCAAACTGAGTTCCTACCCTACATGACTCATTTCAAGATTAAACTTAGCTCAAACATCCCCAAGTTTGAAAAATAAGCAGATCCTTGGCTCAAATCTAAATCTAGCAAAAAGGTAGGCAAGCTTGTCATGATGTTCAGGAGGGGGGTAGTGGGGCGAAGGTGGCAATGGAAGTTAAAGTCCGATGAATGTGTTTCTACATCAAATCCACCTCCAAACCTTTTCACTCGTTTATGGGATGCGAACTTTGACCAAGGTTTATTGCTCATCACTAGGAGCACTTGAGAAGGCTCACAGAGACAAGGATATGTTGCACTCACGTAGTCGTGTTCACCCATTTCCTAGAATCTGAGTATCTATTGAAGGAACGTCCATTAATGAGCACCACCACCACTGACTTACAAGGTCTCTGATTCCATCTCCATGTCTCTAATCCCTCTTCCACTAAACAGGTGCCAAACACCCCTGCCATCAGCACTGCCAACCTGTACCCACCACCACAACCGGGAGGTGGAATCTTCTGGGCCCACCAGAAGCTTTTAGAAAGTCTGGCAGTAAACCTATCATTGGGCAGGAGGCCTAATGTTGGTTTTCCAATGGTTGGTCAAACTTTTGCCGTAAACCTTTGCTCAAGACTCTTCAAGTGGGTCAACCTTCCTTACCACAATAAGCAGGAACCTTCTTTGTATTCATCAGCATGTTATGAATTCTCATTAACGCCCCAGCCTATTGGAATTACATTCATGGTTACAACAGTATGTGATGGATGGCAGTTATAGGAAGGGGGTGGTGGGGGGGCAGTCTCAGATACAGTCACATAGATGGGTTAACTCCAGGAAAGGTAAGAGAGGTAGGCACCTAGGGCAGGAGTCTTTTGTGGATATACCCATTTCAAACAGGTATGCTGATTTGGAAAATGCAGGGGGTGATGGATTCTCAGGGGAACGTAGCACGAACAGCCAAGTTTCTGGTATTGCGACTGGCTCTAATGCAACAAGGGGTACGTCGGCTTCCAAGAGATTAATTGTGTTAGGGGATTCTGTAGTCCGAGGTACAGACAGACATTTCTGTGGCCAGCAGAGAAAAAGCAGAATGGAGTGTTACTTCCCTGGTGCCAGAATCAAGGATGTCTCAAAGAGGGTGCAGAATGTTCTCATGGGGGAGAGGGGCCAGCAAGAGGTCATTGTACACATTGGAACCAATGACATTGGAAGGGAAAAGGTTGAGATTCTGAAGGGAGATTACAGAGAGTTAGGCAGGAATTTAAAAAGGAGGTTCTCGAGAGTAGTAATATCTGGATAACTCCCGGTGATACGAGCTAGTAAGGGCAGGAGTAGGAGGAATAGAGCAGATGAATGCATGGCTGAGGAGCTGGTGTATGGGAAAAGGATTCACATTTTTAGATCATTGGAATCTCTTTTGGGGTAGAAGTGACCTGTACAAGAAGGATGGATTGCATCTAAATTGGAAGGGGACTAATATACTGTCAGGGAAATTTGCTACAACTGCTCAGGAGGATTTAAACTAGAAAGAGGTGGGGGGTGTGGGGGGGTGTGGAAGGGGGGAGGTGGGACCCAGGGAGATAGTGAGGAAAGAGATCGATCTGAGCCAAGAACAGAAGTGAGTCAAACAATCAGGGCAGGCAGGGACAAGGTAGGACTAATAAATTAAATTGCATTTATTTCAATGTAAGGGGCCTAACAGGGAAGGCAGATGAACTCAGGGCATGGTTAGCAACATGGGACTGGGATATCATAGCAATTGCCGAAACATGGCTCAGGGATGGGCAGGACTGGCAGCTTAATGTTCCAGGATACAAATGCTACAGGAAGGATAGAAAGGGAGGCAAGAGAGGAGGGGGAGTGGCGTTTTTGATAAGGGATAGCATTATAGCTGTGCTGAGGGAGGATATTCCCGGAAATACATCCAGGGAAGTTATTCGGGCGGAACTGAGAAATAAGAAAGGGATGATCACCTTATTGGGATTGTATTATAGACCCCCCAATAGTCAGAGGGAAATTGAGAAACAAACTTGTAAGGAGATCCCAGCTATCTTTAAGAATAATAGGGTAGCTATGGTAGGGGATTTTAACTTTCCAAACATTGACTGGGACTGCCATAGTGTTAAAGGTTTAGATGGAGAGGAATTTCTTAAGTGTGTACAAGACAATTTTCTGATTCAGTATGTGGATGTACCTATTAGAGAAGGTGCAAAACGTGACCTACTCTTGGGAAATAAGGCAGGACAGGTGACTGAGCACTTTGGGGCCAGCGACCAGAATTCTATTTATTTTAAAATAGTGTTGGAAAAGGATAGACCTGATCTACAAGTTGAAGTTCTAAATTGGAGAAAGGCCAATTTTGACGGTATTAGGCAAGAACTTTCAAAAGCTGATTGGGGCAGATGTTCGCAGGTAAAGGGACAGCTGGAAAATGGTAAGCCTTCAGAAAAGAGGTAACAAGAATCCAGAGAAAGTATACTCCAGTTAGGATGAAAGGGAAGGCTGGTAGGTTTAGGCAATGCTGGCTGACTAAAGAAATTGAGCGCTTTGCTGAGAAAAAGAAGGAAGCATATGTCAGGTGTAGACAGGATAGATCGAGTGAATCCTTAGAAGAGTACAAAGGAAGTAGGAGTATAATTAAGAGGGAAATCAGGAGGGCAAAATGGGGACAAATAGAATTAAGGAGAATCCAAAGGGTTTTTACAAATATATTAATGACAAAAGGGTAACAAGGGAGAGAATAGGGCCCCTCAAAGATCAAAGGTAAAAACAATGACTGCAGATGCTGAAAACCAAATACCCTCAAAGATCAGCAAGGCGGCCTTTGTGTGGAGCCACAGAAAATGGGGGAGATACTAAATGAATATTTTGCATCAGTACTTAATGTGGAAAAGGATATGGAAGATATAGACTGTAGGTAAATAGATGGTGACATCTTGCAAAATGTCCAGATTACAGAGGAAGAAATGCTGGATGTCTTGAAACGGTTAAAAGTGGATAAATCCCCAAGACCTGATTAGGTGTACTCAAGAACTCTGTGGGCAGCTAGAGAAGTGATTGCTGGGGCTCTTGCTGAGATATTTGTATCATCGATAGTCACAGGTGTAGTGCCGGAAGACAGGAGGTTGGCAAATGTGGTGCCAATGTTTAAGAAGGGCGGTAAAGACAAGCCAGGGAACTATAGACCGGCGAGCCTGACCTCAGTGGTGGGCAAGTTGTTGGAGGGAATCCTGAGGGACAGGATGTACATGTATTTGGAAAGGCAAGGACTGATTCGGGATAGTCAACATGGCTTTGTGCGTGGGAAATCATGTCTCACAAACTTGATAGAGCTTTTTGAAGTAACAGAGAAGCTTGATGAGGGCAGAGCAGTAGATGTGATCTGTATGGACTTCAGTAAGGCATTCAACAAGGTTCCCCATGGGAGACTGATTAGCAAGGTTAGATCTCATGGAATAGAGAACTAGCCATTTGGATACAGAACTGGCTCAAAGGTAGAAGACAGAGATTGGTGGTGGAGGATTGTTTTTCAGACTGGAGGCCTGGGACCAGTGGAGTGCCACAAGGCTGGGCCCTCTACTTTTTGTCATTTACATAAATGATTTGGATGCGAGCATAAGAGGTACAGTCAGTAAGTTTGCAAATGACACCAAAATTGGAGGTGAAGTGGACAGCGAAGAGGGTGACCTCAGATTACAATAGGATCTGGACCAGATGGGCCAATGGACTGAGAAGTGGCAGATGGAGTTTAATTCAGATAAATGCGAGGTGCTGCATTTTGGGAAAGCAAATCTTAGCAGGACTTATACACTTAATGGTAAAGTCCTAGGGAATGTTGCTGAACAAGAGACCTTGGAGTGCAGGTTCATTGCTCCTTGAAAGTGGAGTCGCAGGTAGATAGGATAGTGAAGAAGGCGTTTGGTATGCTTTTCTTTATTGGTCAGAGTATTGAGTACAGGAGTTGGGAGGTCATGTTGCGGCTGTACAGGACATTGGTTAGGCCACTGTTGGAATATTGCGTGCAATTCTGGTCTCCTTCCTATTGGAAAGATGTTGTGAAACTTGAAAGGATTCAGAAAAGGTTTACAAGGATGTTGCCAGGGTTGGAGGATTTGAGCTACAGGGAGAGGCTGAACAGGCTGGGGCTGTTTTCCCTGGAGCGTCGGAGGCTGAGGGGTGACCTTATAGAGGTTTACAAAATTATGAGAAGCATGGATAGGGTAAATGGACAAAGTCTTTACCCTGGGGTCGGAAAGTCCAGAACTAGAGGGCATAGGTTTAGGGTAAGAGGGGAAAGATATAAAAGGGCAGGTTTTCATGCAGAGGGTGGTATGTGTATGGAATGAGCTGCCAGAGGAAGTGGTGGAGGCTGGTACAATTGCAACATTTAAAAGGCATTTGGATGGGTATATGAATAGGAAGGGTTTGGAGGGATATGGGCTGGGTGCTGGCCAGTGGTACTAGATTGGGTTGGGATATCTGGTCAGCATGGACAGGTTGGACCGAAGGGTCTGTTTCCATGCTGTGCATCTCTATGACTCTAATTATGTTACCCACAAATAGGAAACATATCTGTTCAAAATCCTGATGATATATACGAGGTGTTTGCCTGTTCGGGTTCACTATTTCCTTTTTTGCCCTGTGAGTAAAAATGTCTTCAATCCACTGGATCCATCAGCAAAAAAAAAGCACTTATTTGTGCAAGCACTTCGTCTGTCAAGGCTATAGTGTCTTTGTGTTGATCAGTTGATGAAAAGATTCATCGCCTTCAATCTAACATTGTGCCTTTGAGCATGATGACTCAGTCGTTAGCACTGCTGCCCATAACACCAGGGATCCTGTTTCGATTCCACCCTCGGACAACTGCCTGTGTGGAGTTTGCACATTCTTCCCGTGTCTGCGTGGGTTTCCTCCAGGTTCTCCGGTTTCCTCCCACAGTCCAAAGATGTGTGGGTTAGGTGGATTGGCCATGCCAAATTACCCATGGTTTCCAGGGATGTGTAGGTTGGGTGTTTTAGCCCTGGAAAATGCAGGGTTACAGGGACAGTGTAGGGAGTGGGATGCTCCTCGGAGGGTCGGTGTGAACTCGCTGGGCTGAAAGGCCTGCTTCCACACAGTAGGGATTCTATGAATTACAGTGTTAGGGATGAAGGCTCCACTAGCTCACCCAAGTGAGGCAGCTGAATTTCTAATCTCAGCAAGCCTGAGAAAGTGGAGCTCATCAGAAAAGGAAAGCGTTGCAAACAAAGGGGTAGTCCTAAAGGGAAACCCACCTACAAAGGGGATTAACAGAAAAGGTGGATTGGGTGGAAAGGAAAGGGAGTGAGTAGAATTAACGAACGTGATTATTTTGGACACTGGACACCTCCTGGGGAATGGATGGAGCAAACTGGGATGGAGTGGTTGGCATGTATAGCAAACTGGGATTGGAGGAAGTGTGTCCAGCAATAGACATAGAGATATTGGGGACAAAGGTAAATGGAAGCCAGATATTAAGGTCAGATAACGCAATGGGATAAGTTGGAGGGGGAATAAGAGCAGAGGAACTTAATTGGGCGGTATAGTGAGGGTGATGTAAAGGTAAGGCTGAGCATGGTTATCTCAAAGGGAGTGTAATAAGGGAGAGTGGAATGGGAGAGTGGGATATCAAGAGAGACAGTGAAAAGGCCAAGATTCAAAGAGGAGGAACCCCAAAGACGGACAGAAGGGATTGGAGACTAAAGGAGCAAGTCATAAAAAGTTTTGGGGCATAGTTATACTCAAAGGAAAGGGTAGAGGGTAGGACATTCAATTTTAAAGTTCACCATCACCATTTTGTGCTAAGTTGTTTACCAAATGTGGGGTTTTGGAGAATGAACACTGCAAACAGCAGAGAACCACTGAAAATCCCAAATGCTTTTGAGCAAGCAATCCCTGAATGCCTTTTTCATTGCAGTTAAAACATCCTGGGGCGTAAAGGGTGATTATGGTGTAAAAAGTACAAACATCTATGTCCCAACCATTTTTGATCATTCATTAATCTTTCGTGAAAAGGACAGCTAAGATTCCGCAGCAGGGCTGATAATGGAGGGCTGGGTTGGGATGGGAATCAATGTCCAGTCATTCACGTTGGACCATTCCCAGGATCTTACATATGAGACTTGACCGTTTGGGGATGAAACTGGTGTGCAGTGCATGGGGCAATGAAAGTCAAATCAATTCATGTTGCTCTCATTGACGCATACATGCAAAGCAATGTTAAGACAGAAAAAAAACCTTATACATAAGGAAAGGGGAGAACCAGTCAGGGGCTATGGAGGGTGCAATGCTCTGTGTCAGAGATGGTAACAGAACAGGCTTTTACCCAAGCCAATAGCAGCCTGATAGCCTCATTGTTACCACTAACTATAGCAAGGTGTCAAATGCAACACATATACTCATTCCTGATACTTTTGATATGACTTATTTATTTATTGTCACACGTATCTTGTTACAAAAATACAGTGAAACGTGTTTAATAGTGTTGCCACTTTCCGTCTTAACATGCAGAAAAATAGACTATAAAGGCTGAAAAATGAAGAAATACAGAAAACGTGTCAAATTTCACAGTTAAGTGCTCCACCATGGGTCTAGTGACCAGGCACAAGTCTCTTTTGCCAGTCTCCAGTACCACCTCGCTTCCACCAATGTCCTCACCACCATAAGTCCTCGTTTATTCACAGAACAACAAGTCCATGCTAAATGTTGGAACCACCGAACCTGGCACCAGCATTGATAAAACTAAGATGTTATAGAAGGAGAAGGGAAGAGTAACGATGGTAGAATCATAAGCATGAGGCTCAGGGAGGTTCAGCTCTGTGAGTGAATAGTGAATGAAGAGGAGTACATTGACCAGTTCAGGAGACTTTTGCAGCTGCCTCCAGCTGAGCGAAGGACAGTGCAGGTGACATTTGTGCATGACTGGAGAAGTCCTCACTTCCACCTGCCACTTCCTGCAGATATCTGTGCAGCCACTAGACTTGGGAGGAACACTGCAGGGCTGAAAAATCAGAACAGTATTGTACCTCCTCACCACCAGCTCCTTTCAGAGCTCAAAATGAGACTTTTGTGACATCTCCCAATATCCAGTCTACAAGTGTATTCATCAGATTACCAATGTCCTTTACAGCAAAGCAATTCAGGAGTTGTCCAGTCCACCAGATCTTGATCAATTAGGTCAATGAGCTGAGGAGTTGCAAATCAAGCTTAATTTGAATAAATGTGAGGTGTTGCATTTTGGTAAAACAACCAAGGATAGGATTTGTACAATTAACAGTAGGGCCCTGGGTAGTGTTGTAGAACTGATGGCTTAGGGGTTCAGGTACATAATTCTTTGAAATTTGCGTCACAGGTACACAGGGTGGTTAAGAAGGCATTTAGCACATTTGCCTTCATTGCTCAGATTTTTGAGTCCAGGAGTTGGGACGTAATTTTGAGGTTGTACAGGACGTTGGTGAGGCCTCTTCTGAAGCATTGTGTGCAGTTCTGGTCAGCCTGCTATCGGAATGATATTATTAACCTGGAGAAGGTCATAGAGATGCATAGCACTGAAACAGACCCTTCGTTCCAACTCGCCCATGCCGACCAGACATCTTAACTTAATCTAATCCCATTTGCCAGCATTTCGCCCATATCCCTCCAAACCCTTCCTATTTATATACCCATCCAGATGCCTTTTAAATGCTGTAATTGTACCAGCTTCCACCACTTCCTCTGGCAGCTCATTCCATACACGTACCACCCTCTGCGTGAAAACGTTGCGCCTAAGGTCCCTTTTAAATCTTTCCCCTCTCACTTTAAGCCTATGCCCTCGAGTTCTGGAGTCCTCCACCCCACAGAGGGCTGGGACTTTTTCACTGGAGCATAGAAATTTAAGGAGTGACTTTATAGAAGTTTATGAAATCATGTGGGATATAGATAAGGTGAATAGCAAGGGGCTTTTCCCTATGGTAGGGAAGTTCAAAACTAGATGCCATATTTTTAAGGTAAGAGGAGAAAGGTTTGAAAAGGACATGAGCGGCAACCTCTTTACACAGTGAGTGGCTCGTGTGTGGAATGAACTGCCAGAGGAAGTACAGGATGATTAGATTCCCTGCAGTGTGGAAACAGGCCCTTCAGCCCAACAAGTCCACAAAGAGTAAACCACCCAGACCCAATTCACTCTGACTAACTCACCTAACCTATGGGCAATTTAAGCATGACCAATTCACCTGACCTACACATCTTTGGACTGTGGGAGGAAATCAGAGCAAACCCACACAGACACGGGGAGCATGTACAAACTCCACACAGACAGTCGCTCGAGGTTGGAATTGAACCTGGGACCCTGGTGCTGTGAGGCAGCAGTGCTAACCACTGAGCCACTGTTCCACCCAAATGCATGTACAGTTACAATGTTTAAAAGGCATTTGGATAAGTTGATGACTAAAGGGTCTGTTTCCATGTTGTATGACTCTCTGACTTTATGACTGCTGCATCCTCCACAACCCAGATCAATGACAGGTTTTACAACTTAGAAACAGATCAGTTGGACTATTCAGCTATCAATTGAGATGAGTAGAAACGGAGACCAATGGAGATGTTGAGGGATTGAACACTGATGTTGTGGAAACCAGGGTAATAATAAGAAAAGGCAAGTCAAAGAGAAACGGTCAACAGCTACAGATGATAACTAATTGCTAAATATTTGTGAAAATGCAAAGTCAAACCCAGTTGTGATGCATTAGCCTTGTTCCCCTCAAGAGAATATATGTTGCTCTGCTTGTCATATCTTGTACGTTTCTCTGTCCCTTTTGCACCAATAAACTTCTGTTAAGTTTGATGGTCAGAGAATCAACATGGAGTCCTCGGGGCTTTTACTGGATCTGCACTTGTAACAGACAGACCTTTGTGCTAGATGGACATCACTTCCAAACAGACATGTTGAGAAGCCACACCATGCTGATTGACTTATACTTAACAACCACGTAGCATATAATCTCAGGTTCCCAGAGGGTTTACTCCTCTCAGATAAGAGAGCATCAGAGCTTCCTAATCCTGAACCTCACCCCTCCAGGTATTCTCGAAGGGACTACAGAACCATTAGATGTAACCAGACTACACAGGAACAGAGGAATTTGGAAACATATGGTGAATGTATTGATACGTAAATGGTTTACAAAAACCATCCACCCAAAGGTAGTTCAATATACGTTTGTCTTTCCTGTCCTATTGCTATATCTTGGTGTACTCACTGCTGCCATAGTTGAGCTGGTGGATGCCTGCTAACTGCTATACCACCTTGCCACTGATCACATTGGCAGTCGTTCTCTGATGGGCCTATACCCAAGCTCCCTGGTCATCTGGGAGCCTCCTGCACTAACACAGGTGCATTCACCTCAGCCTAAACTTTTGGAGGTGTTTGAATCCCTGGCACAGGAGAGTTGGTTTAGCCAATCTCCCTGAGGGGAACAATTGCTCCTTCTCTCTGACAATGCCCAATGGCACCTCCCTCACTTGGCACCTTGCCCCTAAGCGACACCCCCCCCCCCACCACCTTGCCAAGTCAATGACTGTTTTGAGAAATAGAGTGATGGTGTAAGCCCATTGGCAGCAGACACTGCCTGTCCTGTTAGACCTGGCTGTTCACTGGGGCCACCACCCAGTTGAGGAAGGCAGCTCTACGCTGGCATATCAAAGCCATGACTTCAAGACAGCACAGTCCACTGATCTTCGCTGCAGTCCATACAAACATTTAGCACCTCTGCCAGATATTCCACAGCTTGTCTAGGCATTATTAGTGACTGAGCCCAGAGGCTCATCTCCCATAGAGACTCAGCAAGGGCCTGTTCCCCGAGCGTCGAAAAAAAAAGGTCATCTCATCCATCTTTAGCTGCACACCCATGTCAGTGCTGTGCTGTGATCCTGAGCTTACTCTGGAAACATTCCTCACGGAAGTGAATGTCTTGGTCATGTGGAGGGTGAGGAGGAATACATTGACACCACTTCCTTTGACGATCTCAGCTGCTCCTTCCAAGGTGTGCTGGGTGGGGCTGGCGGAGAGAGATCTGGAGCTTGGCACACATCCTCGCCCACTACAGCTCTGCAACTGTGATCTGAGGATCCAGAGCAAGGTGCAACCTAGACTCGTCTCCTGAGGTGTTAGCATTACCAAAGGTTGCATTAAGACTGCTTGGAGGCTTTTTCATTGGATGGCTGGACATAAGTCATCTTGCCTTCTGCAAGGCCCACTGACCATGCTTCACTGCCAGCTCAGCAGCCTGATCCTTGAATGTGGTGAGCATTCAGTTTTTGGTATGCCACCCCATCTTAGTAAAGTTTCTCCAACAGAAGGTTAGAGGCATTAAAAGACATGACCAAGGGCCTGATAGGTACAGGTGCAATGTGAACCTGCAGAGTGCCACTTCTCCATGTTCACTCTGAGTAAGAAGGAAGTGCTTTGGGGATGTTATGATTGAAAGGGTCCTGAGTAAACAATGTGGCGCTTCAGCTACAATTGATGGATTTCAATGACGCTTCATATGTTGTATGTGCTCAATATTTGCTCAGTGGTGTTGATGCTCAATGCTCTTTAATGGTGTTGCCCTTGTCCCATTGGGGCCATTGATGAGAAGGTTTGTAATGTGTAGATTGTCCTACAGTCATGATGTTAGGAAGGATTAAGTAAATAGCACGAATTGGAGCAGATCACAACAGATCATCCAGCATTACAACACTGCATCCAATCATGCCTGCAGGGTAAACATCTCAGCCACTTCCACCCAGAGTAGCTTCATCAGAGAGGAATGCCATCTTGTTGCCATGGGGGAATAGGATATCCCTACACTTACCTGCATCCTGCAGGAGCAACACAATGAGAACAGTTCTTAATTTTTTGTGCAGCCTTCTGTTTCTGCTCTGCCATCCCCAGGGTTGGGTGGTACACAGCTGGGATTTAAAAGCTACTGTCAATTGACTCTTGATGGGTGACTGTATATAGTACACACTGCTGCTCCTGGGCATCAGTGATGGAGGTGGTGGAAGTCCGTGGATGAAATAACAATCAAGAGGACTGCTTTATCCTGGAACGGTGTCAAACTTCTGAGTGTTGTTGAAGCTGTACACATCTGGATCATTGCCAGAATGTTGGCATGGCCCATAGCCATTGCAGTACCCAGGGGTTTTCATCCATTTCTTGATGTCATTTGGAGTGAATCAAATTGGTTGAAGACTGACATATGTGATACAGAAGATCTCAGGATCATCCCCTCCGGCTGAAGAAAGATGCAAATACTCCAGCTTTGGCTTTTTGCATTTGTCTGCTAAATCCCCCATCATTGAGGATGAGGATACTTGTGATGCCCCCAACTTCCTGTTGGTTGGCTCAGTTATTCATCAGCAGTTACAAGTTGATGTGGCAGGATTGCAGACCTTAGAAATGATTTATCAGCAGGGAATTGCTTGGCCCTATCTACCCCTTGTTTCTGTTGTTTGGCATAAAATCGTTCTACGTGACAGCTTCACCAGGTTGACACCTCATTTTTTAGGGATGTCTGGCGACTCCCCCCCTATCATTCTTCATTGAACCAGGCTTGCTGCCCCAGCCTGGCAGTAATGGCAGGGTGGGGGGATATGCCTGGCACAGAAGTTACAGGTTGTGGTTAAATATCATATTACTGCTGCTGATAACCTACCATACCCTGCGGGTGCCCAATCTAGATTTGCTAGATCTGTTTGGAATCTGTCCAATTCAGCCTGTTAGTAGTTCCACACAATATGATGGGAGATATCATCTATATGAAGAAGGAAATTCCTAACATGTAACACCAGATCGAAAGAAATATTGCTATTTCCTCCCAATATTATATAGTGCTGACTCCTGATGTAGCCATCATGATGTGGAGCTGTCGGAAACAGTCGTGAATAGATGTATCTGTGACGGGTAGGTTGGTGAGGTAGTTTTTTCTGGTTCCTTCATCACCTGCCACGGACACAATCTAGCAGCTATGTCGTTTAGGACTTGAGTAGGTCAGTCAGTCATGGTACTACCGAGCCACTGTCAATGTTGACTTTGAAGAATCCCACTAAGAGTACATTCTGTGCCCTTGCCACACTTAGTGCTTCCTCAAGTGATGTTTAACATGGAGGAGTACTGATTCATCAGCAGAGGTGTGGGTGGTATGTTGTAATCTGTTTGACCTGGAACCATGAGACATCATGGGCTCAATTTTGAGGACTGTATGGAGAATTCCTTCCTCACAGTATACAGCTGTACTGTCACCTCTACTGGATAGGTCATTGCGATGGGCCAAGGCATACCCAAAGATAGTAGTGGTATTGTCCGGGACAATGTAGGGTATGATTCTGTGAGTGTGCCTTTGTCAGTCTGTGGCATGACTAGTCTATGAGACAGCTCTCCAAACTTGTTACAAAGCCCCAGATGTTGGTAAAAAGGATCAATAGGGCTAGGTTTGTGGTTGCTGTTAATGGTGCATGGGTTGATTCCAGTTCATCCGTTCAGATTCATTCCTTCGCTTAGACATTGCAGCAAATTGATACAACTGCACAGTTTTCCAGGCCATTGCAGAAGGCAGTTAAGAATCAAAAATATTTCTTTAGATCTGGTGTTACATGTTGGCTAGATCACATTAGGATGAAAGATTTCCTTGCCTTAAGGACATTCATTTGATTTACAACTGTTTTGGATAATTTCCAAGTACTGGGGGTAAAAGATTCTTCTGCAAACTATCGACCTCAGAAAGCAATAAACACAGATACTACACGAGAATATTCAAATGACCTGTACTTAAATAAGTTGCTTTACCAGTGCAGCAGAGAGAGAAAATATATGGGGTTCTCGTAACTGAACTGGAAAACTCTCTCTTCCTTTCACCTCTTGAAGAATCTCACTCATTGACAGAGCAAATTGAAGACAAGTCCATAAAGTGAGAATTCAATGATAATTGTACTATTGTGCTATTGCTGAAGATACAAGGTATTGACTAAACAATCACTGTCTCAAGTTTAATCACAATATCACAAGACTCCAAGCATTTTTAAGCTATATAATAGAACAAGAACAAATACCAAAGAAAATTTACAGCCCAAGAACAGGCCCTTCGGCCCTCCAAGTCTGAGCCGATCCAAATGTACTGTCTAAACCTGTTGGTCAAATCCTAAGCATCTGTATCCCTCTGCTCCCCACCTACTCATGCATTTATCCAGACGCATCTTAAATGAATCTACCATGCCTGCCTCTACCACCTCTGCTGGCAACGCGTTCAATTCCTGATGAAGGGCTTTTGCCCGAAACGTCGATTTGCCTGCTCCTTGGATGCTGCCTGACCTGCTGTGCTTTTCCAGCACTACTCTCTCATCTACACACGTTCCAAACACCCACCACCCTCTGTATGAAGTACTTGCCACGTGTGTGTCCCTTAAATTTTCCATCTCTCACCTTGAAAGCGTGACCTCTCGTTATTGAATCCTTCACCCTGGGAAAAAGCTTGTCTCTATCCAACCTGTCCATACCCTTCATGATTTTATAAACCTCAATCAGTTCCCCCTCCCCCCCCCCCCACCCCACTATTTCTTTTTTTCTAGTGAAAATAAACCTAACCTACTCAACCTTTCTTCATAGCTAGCACCTTCAATACCAGGTAATATCCTGGTAAACCTTCCCTGCACCCTCTCCAGAGTGTGTGTCAGAAAGTCTCCCCTTTTTAATTTTTTTTTGGCATTGAGCTTTATTATTTTCCTCAGAATAATAAAGTTCCTTTCTTTCACACAAGAAGTCATTGTAACTGGTTCATTAATTTTGAAAAAGTGAACAATGTTTTAGTTAAAGTGTAATATAACTGAGCGCTAAAAGATTTTTTTTGTCCAACTGAGTGACTTATAAAAAGGGAGCCAATTTACCCACCTCAACTTGTCAAAATACAGTTTTTATATATCTTTTAATATATTAAATTAGCTCAAGTCATTTCACGGGAACACTATCAAAAGAAATTTGCCACCCAACTCAAGACATTACTACCACAAATTGTCAAAAGCCTGGTCAAGGAGGTAGGTTTTACCTAGTGTCTCAAAGGAAGGTAAGGGACTGAGAGTCAGAGAGGTTTAAGAAAGAATTCCAGAGCTTGGGACGAAGAAGCTGAAAGTATGATTGCCAATAGGAAATAATTAACTTTGGAGTTGTGTGAGAGATCAGAACTAAGGAGCTCAGAAATCTTGGACAATTGTAGAATTGGGAAGGTATTACAGAACAAGGAGAGATAAGACAATGGAGGCATTTAAAAACAAGAATGAGAATTTTTAAATCAAGGTATAGAATAATCAAGGATCAGGAGTCAGGATAGTGAGCACAAGAATAATGATTAAATGGGATTTAAGATAAATGTAGCAGTACATTTGGAGGGTGAAAGATGGTAAAGCAACCAGTTTAAGTATAGAAAGAATCAAGTCTAGAAATAACAAAGGCAAAGGAAAAGGGTTTCAACAGCAGGTGGATTGAGGTAGGGTGGATGATGTTGTAGAGGTAGACATAGATAATCTTATTGATTGCACAGATATATGTTTTTAGAAGCTTGTCTTGTAGTTAAGTATGGGACACATGGCCTGCAAATATGCTGGTCCAGTTTCAGACACAGATGTGACGTGAGGGATGGAATCAGTAACTGGCAACAGAGTTGTGATGGAGAGTGAAGACATAAGCTTTCAATATTTTTAATACTTAGCTGGAGTTAATGTCACCCTCATGGGATGTCAGAAACACAGTCTGACAGATCAGACAAGTGAAGCGATTGAAAAGGTGCTACAGTACTATGATGTATAACTGGGTCATCACAATGACAGTACAGTGTGATTGAGCTGAGGCTCCATGTGCAGCACATTGCTACCACTGTGCACTTGTTGGATTGTAAGGATTCAGAACATTGCTCTCAGATGTAAATGAGTGTCAATGCACTTTAGGTGATGTACATCACTGGAGGAAGAACACTCTTGTGGCAATGCAACATGGAGAGAAGATACCCACAAATTATTAGTGAAATCTTAAAATTGCCCACAGGAAACAGTGAAAATAGGAAATCTTTGCATTACTTCTGTGATGCAATGTAACTAAGCACAAAGTGTCCTGGAAGCAACAATTTGATTTCAGATAGTCAACATGGTTTTGTCAATGGCAGGTCGTGTCTCACAAACCTCATTAAGGTTTTTGAGAAGGTGACCAAGCATGTAGATGTGGGTAGGGCAGTTGACATGGTGTACGTGGACTTTGGTAAAGCCTTTGATAAGGTTCCACATGGTAGGCTATTGGAGAAAATGCAGAGGCATGGAATTGAGGGTGATTTAGCAGTTTGGATTAGAAACTAGCTTTCTGGAAGAAGGCAGTGAGTGGTGGTTGATGGAAAATATTCAGTCTGGAGTCCACTTACTAGAGGTGTGCCACAAGGATCTGTTTTGGGACCACTGCTGTTTATCATTTTTATAAATGACTTAGACGCAGGCATAGGTAGATGGATTAGTAAATTTAAAGTCGGTGGAGTAGTGGACAGGTTGGAAGAATGTTACAGGTTGCAGGGGGACTTGGATAAACTGTAGAATTGGGCTGAGAGGAGGCAAATGGAGTTCAATGCAGCTAAATGTGAGGTGATGCACTTTGGGAAGAATAACAGGAAGGCAGAATACTAGGTCAATGGAAAGATTCTTGGTAGTGTGGATGTGCAGAGGGATCTTGGAGTCCATGCGCATAGATCCCTGAAAGTTACCACCCAGGTGGATAGTGCTGTTAAGAAGGCATACGGTGTATTAGGTTTCATTGATAGAGGGACTGAGTTCCGGA
Organism: Chiloscyllium punctatum; assembly: GCF_047496795.1. Taxonomy (NCBI): domain Eukaryota; kingdom Metazoa; phylum Chordata; class Chondrichthyes; order Orectolobiformes; family Hemiscylliidae; genus Chiloscyllium; species Chiloscyllium punctatum. Next base: position 146,320,032 of record NC_092741.1, on the reverse strand, counting down.
ACTGCAATATCATGCTGCAACTATACAAACGTTGGCCACACTTGGAATATTGTGTACAGTTCTGGTCACCCCATTTCAGGAAGGATGTGGAAGCATTGGAAAAGGTGCAGAGGAGATTTACCAGGATGTTGCCTGGTCTGGAGGGAAGGCTGAGAGACTTGGGTCTGTTCTCATTGGAAAGAAGAAGGCTAAGGAGGGATTTGATAGAGACATACAAGATGATCAAAGGATTAGATAGGGTAGAGAGTGAAAGACTTTTTCCTAGGATGATGACGTCAGTTTGTACGAGAGGGCATAATTACAAATTGAGGGGTGATAGATTTAAGACAGATGTCAGAGGCAGGTTCTTTACGCAGAGAGTGGTAAAGGCATGGAATGCCCTACCTGCTAATGTAGTCAACTCAGCAACATTAGGGAGACTTAAACAATCCTTAGTTGAGCAATCCTTAGATGATTTTGGGATAGTGTAGGGGGACAAGCTGAAAATAGTTCACAGGTGGGCACAACATCGAAGGCCGAAGGGCCTGTTCTGCGCTGTATTGTTCTATGTTCTAAGAAATTCATTGTGTATAATCAAAGCCAACCACATGATGGTTTATTAATGTGCTGTGTTAAAATGTCATTTTTATTAATGCTGTCTATCAGCACAATGTTCACTGAGACAGAAGTTTATAACTGTGGCAATTTCATATATCATTTGTGACATTTTCATCCACTTTCTCTGTGATGGCTGATGACAGTTTCAGTTCAAGTCAAGTAGATATCAGTTCCACTGCCAGGATGACTATCCAGTACTTGTGGAGCCAAAGGCAGTTACAGTTTGACAACAAAGCATTATCTGTTGGGTAGCAAGCCCTTTCGCTGCAATAATTGGACTTGAGAACTGGTGTTGATTATTCATGCTATCAATCACACAACCAAACCCACACCCCAATATTTATTTGACTGACAGGCAAGTGGAAAGACGACAGGAGTTGGAAACGGCTTTGCTGCCCTAACTCGGAGTTGAAGAAGAGTGGGACTCCAAAGGATTACACTTGACCAGTTTGTAAGTAAATCGGCTAATCCAGTTTGACACCTGGACCTAACCTAAAAAATTCATCTGGAGCAACAATTAATTTCATCATTCCAGATTATTCTCCAGAATTGCTGAAGCTCATAATATTTGGCAGAACTGTCCTGGGCACAAGTGAAGAGAACCTTCAAAACACTGACACACCCTTGCTGTGCAGCAGACCTCTTCAGTTCTCGATTCCCAGGCTTAGTTCAGCCCTATCGTGCACGCAACTGTCATCACATGATCAAAATAAAACGTACAGCATGCAGACACAAAACAAAACACATCTCCAAGTGGGAAGGAGATGCCCTGGGTCAGAGCCGCTCTGATGGGAGGAGGAGGGATAGAAGGAGGAAGCAAGAGCAGATGGGAGAAAGAAATTGTTCCACTTCATCAAGCAGCCTGGCAATTCATCACTCTGATTAAAGAATAGCCAATAAATGAGGAGAAGTGTTAAGTGAAATTCATGAGTCCTCAATGCATCTGAATTCAAATGCCAATCAGCATCAACGCCTTACATTCACTTACCATACCACCATGGAGATGACAATGAGCTTAAATTAAAGCTTTGTTGCCATCATCACAACACAGGAGTTGCCATGTTTTCAGCCAGAAAATATTCCGGGATCTTTAAAGTTTGCGTTTTGAATCAAGGCTGTGAAAAACTCAACTCAACAAAACAAAATAGTACTCAAGTCACAAATGATTCTCTGAGATTGTATCCCTGCTGATGTTATTACTTTTGTGCATTCTCTCACTGTGAAAGAATATTTTGCCTTTAAATAGTTTTACAAAATTACTTATCAGTAAAGTTGTTGATCATTCTCAATGGTACAAAATCTATTTTGCAGGCAATATTGCTGTATCCCAGCAATATTATAAATAAAATTTGAATTGTGTTGTGCCTATGTTATAGTTTTAAAAGATAGTCTTTTAACTCTCTCCATCCCTTTACTGAGCTTGCTTGTGAACTGTTTATAATAAATTTTTATATTGATCCATATTATTTTCTTCACGTTAATCTGAAAATGTATTTTAAACCAGAGTCAGTTTCAGACAGGCAGGGAATAGACAAATTTTAATTACGTCCACTGTCAGAGAGTTTGGCTATTGGGACTCATCCGCATTTGTTGTGTCTGTTCAAAACAAGTTAAAATACAAAGAACTGTGCATGCTGGAGATCTGAAACAAACAGAAACTCAGAGAGAAAAAAAACAGAAACTCAGCAGGTTTGGCAGCATCTGTGAAAGGAGAAACAGAGTTAACCTTTCAAATCCAGTGACCCTTCTTCAGAATTGATAACAGCTAGGAAAAGGGGATATTCATTCTCCACCCACTGCCATCCACATAAAGATCACCTTTTCCAACTGCTATTAATTGTGAAGAAGGATCTCTGGACTTGACAATAACAAGTTACATTTATAATTTGAACACAATATGGAAGTTCTAAAACACTGAGAGCCACGTTAGGGAACATAAGGGTGATGGGGTGAATAGAAAGAGCCTGTTTACGATCTGGGAGCAAGACTTTGGAAGAACTTAAGTTAATAGAGGTGGAGGAGACGAGTCAGGAGAGCACTGATCGGCCATGTCTGTAGGTCACAAAAGAATGGATAAGAGTTTATCAGCAGGTTAGCTGAGTTAAAGATGGACATGATGATCTAATGGTTATCTTTGTGCTGGAAAATTTATGGAGTTAGACATTTAGTTCACAGTCAAAGTTGAGTTTGACTTGATATTAAGCGTGTAAGCATTTGGTTTAACCTGACAAACTGGCCAGTATGGGAGATAGAATTGATGGTAAGGGAACAGAGTTTATCACTAGTGCCAAAGGCAATCTTTCCAGTGTTCAATTACAGGAAATTAGGTTTCATGTTGGACTCGAGACCAGGCAACATAGAGACAATGAAGAGTTAAGGAGTGGAATGGTGAGGTCAAACTGGATATTGTCAGCATATACCAAACGTCATGTCTTCAAATGATGTCACCAAGTGAGAAAATGTAGAAGGGAAGTTAGGTACGACAAAAGCTATATTCTTGCGGGATGCCCAATGTTGTATCAGCGCTTTATTATTTTCTGTCCCAGAATTTTTTTCCAAATTCATTCATGGGATGTAAGCATCACCGGTTGGACCAGTATTGATTGCCCATCTATACTACCCAGAGAATCAACCACATCAGTATGGGTCTGGAGTCACATGTAGGCCAGACCATATAAGGATGGCTGATTTCCTTCTGTAAAGGATTTTAGTGAACCATAAGGGGTTTTTCCCCAACAACAATTTCATTCTCATCATTAGATCTATTTCCAGATTGCTACTGAATTGAAATTCCATCATCTGCCATAGTATAATTCACAGAAACATAGAAACACAGAAACATAGAAGATAGGAACAGGAGGCAGCCGTTTGGCCCTTCGAGCCAGCTCTGCCATTCATCAAGATCATGGATGATCGTCCAACTCAATACCTAATTCTGCTTTCTCCCCTTTTGGTCCCATTCGCCACAGATGCTATATCCAGCCACTCCTTGAATTCAAACCCAAGTCCCCAGAGCATTGCATAACTAAATAAGAGTCTTGTGATAAATTCACTTGGCGGTGTCATTGTGGATGTTCTTTTGTTGAATATATTTAAAGTTGGCACAGACTGATTCTTGGCCTTCCAGAAAATCAGGAATATGGGGAATGGGAAACAAGTAGAGTTCAAGACCTAGATCATCCATAACCATATTAATTAGTGGAACAAGCACCATTGACCAGCTGAGATAGGAAGATAACTCATTGCAAGAGATTTTACAGACAGGAAAAGATGGATCAAGACCCAATCAGCTGGACAATGGAGAAGAAAATTTGAAGGGGATTGTTATAATCAACTGTGTCAATGGTTACTGTCAAGCCAGGAAGGTTTGGAGTGAAAGTATACCACGGTCAGAGTCACAGATTATGACTTATATAACTGGTAAAGATCATTTCAATAGGGAAGAAACATAACAGGAAACAGAAATGACCACTTGCTTAGCCTTTGATTACCATGTCACCAATGGTTAATTGAGGTAATATATCAACAAGAACAAGTTGCACTTCTGCTGGAAATTCCTGTTTGCGTTTCACCTACTGCAAAAGCTAACACATTTTAATTAAAGATCATCAAGAAATGTATCCGTTCCATTTTAACTGCTCATTTGTTATGTTTCTACTAAATCCACCCACCCCCTATAAAAATATCACAATAGGTTTTGAGATGCAATTGAAGCTAGGAAGAAATTGATATAAATTTAACTGGAATCTCCAATGGCCAAATAGTTGTTCCTGTAGGATAGGTGAGGGTGTGTTTAAGGACCCTATGGATTCGCCATTGTGGCAGAGTATGAAGGAATTTTCCTGGGAAATTGAAGATTCCAGTGGAAGGGCCCAATTAATTCAGAGAATTTGGAGGATGCCGTTGAATATTAAATACTGAGTCTAACTCCTGAGTAACTATTAAACTATCCTACTTTATACTATCCTATCCCCAAAAAGAACTCCCCCAGTCACTGACCTGACACACACTTTTGTCCAACCCATGGTGGGGACCCAGCAACCTTTCCAACCATGATGCCTCCATTCCCCATTCTGAACTCAACACACCTGACCTATTGCCTGACGCAACAATGCAGCATTCTCCTTCTCCCATTTCAGACTCTACCTTGCTTGCCTCAGTCTGGGCCTGACTAACCCCCTGACCTTCCCTCCCTGACCAATCAAATGCCACTCCTCAATCTGTACCCCCAACCCCAATTTCTTCTGCTTCAGACCCGACCCACCTTCCCACTTAGCCATTACTGGACCCCGACACCCATGCCCAGGCGAGTGCAAAGCTGCCTGAGCCTAATGAATATATTTGTGTTTCCAATCAATATTTGAATGGTACATCTTACTTCTGCCTGAACTTTAATAGATTCTCAATTGTTCTCATTACTTGCCTAAAAATTACTCTGTTTTACTGTCTAAACGGTTGTAAAATAATAGTTGAGAAATATCATTACACTATCACTTCCTATTTCTCATAATTTTATTTCCGTAAATGCACCCATTTTCTTTCTAAAATGTTTCCTTGTACTTTGCATTTCCCCTTTTCTCCTTTCATTCTGTGTTGAGCTGTCAATAACTTTAGTTTTACATAATTCCCAATCTTTTTTCATCTCCACATTCCCTCCTTTAATAATTTTCCACTTTCTTGTTTTGTTTTTACCTCACTATTTACTTTAAACTTTGATATTAACCCCTTCTTGCATGTGCCATAACTTGCACCGCCCTCCAGTACATTGTTCATTTCCTCCTTTCTCCACTTCCAGTGCTCTATAACGTTGTTTCCTTTAAGCATGGAGGAATCATTTCATTATCACTTGCTCTAAAGCATTTTATTGTGGCAAATCTTCATTTCTTTTGTATTTAAAGCTGGTTTTAATCTCAACTGGTGCCATAAACTGAATACAAACTGTAAAACAGTGGGACACTGAGTTCATCCTGTTCATGAGTAAGACTTGAGTTATATGGTCTTATTTGCAAGCAAATCAAACTGTGCATCCTACTGTTCCTCATTGTATATTGTCTAGTTACCAAATGTCTATCAGACCCTATTCTGTCAACCCGAGTACAAAGACTTAAAGAAGGTTGGAGTAGGGTTAAAGGCACTATTAACAATACAGTTGGAGTTTACTTTAGACTGACGAATCCCTTTATGGTTGGGGTTAAATTTGCTATTAGAACTCTCCATTATTTTCTGTATGAAGAATCTCATAAGTGACAAGAATATGTGTGGCAGCTGTGTGTGGTCTGTGACTGCATGGTGCCTGAATCTCTATGTGAATATGCCAAGATTTGATATAAAACCCCAAATAATATGATTGGTTTGTTTACGCTGTAAGTGTCATTCACTAACTAAACTTAAAGAAACAGCAGACCTTCTGTGATGGTTAATATTAATGCTTTTAGTAGCAGTGGGAACTGAAACGACTGCAGAAGAAAGCTCAGTCTGGTAATACAACAAAAAAAAGTGTCATAAAAAGTCAGTGGATATTTTAAAGCCTGCTCCTAAACTAAATTAACTGGATGGTATTGACGCCAGCCTGTTTACATTCCACCAGTATCAGTGGCATATAACTTAAAAGCAATCTGAAGCTGTAACAGCCTGTTTAATGTAAAGGGGCTCTACACTTGCCTTGGAATTTCAGTAACACAATAAACAATACAGGGACTACAATGATCAAAGTGCTTCATAGAAACCGGATCATTTACTTAGAATAAAGACAGTTTATCAGCTATCCCAAAGCTTTTCTTGGCCAACTTCAAAACAAAAGATGGTCATCCAAAATGCTTGTTATCACCCACATTTAATGAGGAATGAATACATCTCACCTGCAGCATCATAATAAACATCTTATAACATTCTGATTGTGTTCCTAGTGCAGCAGAACCCTTTAAAGGAACTTTTCACAAACACTATGGAATCCTAACCTCCCTTTATTTTTCATTCTAGCAATATTTTCCTCTCCTGACAATCTTAAATGCTTTCAAAACCAAACACATAAAATGCTGGAAAACCCTCAGCATACCTGGTAGCATCAGTGGGGGGGTAAGTTAAGATTTCGGGTCTCGAGATCATTCTTCAGGACGCAAAACCTTATCTCTGCTTTCTCTCCACTGATGCTGCCAAACTTGTTGAGTATTTCCTGCAAATTCTATTTTTGTTTCTGATTTCCAGCATCTGCCATCCTTTTTTTGCTTAATCTTATTATTTTACTGAGGTAAGGCTCTGCATATTCTTTGGTATTTTATTTGATTGTCCATGCTTTATGCATAAACATAAGATGCTTAATATCAGAGATGGTTCTACTGCAGCTAGTATTACCTCGGTGTAATCCTCTGTCCATGTGGCATTGAGATGGAAATTTTTCTTAGTTGGTAATGGAAGTCAAGTGGTATTAGTCCATTTTATACAATGCCAAATATTGCATTCCGTTGACAAAGGAACAGAGTTTCAGGCAAAGCAGAAACCAGTCAAACCAATTCATTCCCACATGAGACAAGCATTTAGGTCCCCATGTATATACAGTAAAGTTTACTCTCTAGCAATTGGTCATCTGAGGTCTTTTCAGTTTCCATCTCACTGTCAAAGGAGTGTTGAGGCCATTATTCTCAACACTGCTTTGGCTCAGATCAATTAACTCACGCAGGCCAAGAATGGAAACTAGAAATTGTCTTGTCTGAGTGCTTCAGTTTATAGTTCCGTTTGGATTGGCCATGCTAAACTGCCCATAGTGTCCAGGGATGTGCAAGCTAGGTGGCTTGGCCATGGGAAACTCAGGGTTACAAGGAGAGGGTTGGGGGTGGGTGTTGTAGAGCAAGGGTCTGGGTGGGATGATCTTGAGAGGATCAGTGTGGAATTGATAGTCCGAATGGCCTGATTCCATACTGTAGGAATCCTATGATTACCATTCGTTTAAATGGCTGAGTCACCTGCAGCTCCATAAGCTTGCCTTATAGAGAAAGTATAAGTAGCTACTAAGCAGAGGTGGGAAATTGAATCGCGCTACCACACAGAGTAGCTAAGCCGTAAAGCATGGATGTAGTGAGGTGACAACTCAGTAGGTACAAAGAGCATTTCCAAATGTGGTAGATTTCACAAAGGGATCGTGGACTGTGAGAACAGCAAAAATTTCCAGAGGACACCAATAGACTGGTGAAACAGAAAAGTATCCACAAGGGAGGGGATGCTTTGTAAATTAATCCTGTTGTGACTAACTGGATGATGCATGAATTAAGAAGGAAAGCAAGTCCATTCCTCCCCACCCAGGGACTTAACGGTTTGTAATATCGTATCTGTAACCACAACAAGGAAAACTCACACAAGGAAACTTGTAACAAGTGATATGGATGGGGCATGGTCGGCTAAGGAGAGGGATGGATAGAGGAGTATAATACAATAGAGGGGGCATGAGGGGCCATGGGAGTGGGAGGGAAGTATGATGGATATATGAAAGGTAAAGGGATTGAAGAAGGTCAAGAGATGGCAAGAATGGGTCTGGAAAGTGTGTGTGGGGGGGGGGGGGGGGGGCTGAAGGGACTTGCTGCATTTTTTTATTGAAAGTGAATGAATTAAGACCCTAGTTTTTTTTTAAACAGCGCATCTCCCTCTGTGACTGGCTCTGAACAATTTTTCCTGGTTGTCTGGCCAGGCAGCAACCCACACCCTATCTCCGATAATGAAAATCCTGTCCTTTCACCACAGATGGACAGGCCAAGCAGAGAGCATTCACAATTGCTGTCACCCAATTGATGATGAAGATTCAGGCCAGAGAAGACAAAAGCAAAAAAAAATTTGTGGAACATTTCTAAGATATCAATTTGCCCTCAACTAGTGTATTGTGTTCTCTGCTGGGTGCCACACATTGCGAAGACAGCTGTGGAAAAGATGCAGACAAGATATCTAATACTTTCCAAGGATGTAAGCCTTCAGTTAAGTGGAAAGATTGGAGACATTGGGGCTTTTCTCCTTAGACAAAGTGAAGAGGAAATGAACTAGAGGTTGTTCAAATCTTCAGGGAATTGGACAGAGTAGACAGGGAGATGGAGGAATGGGGCTAGCCCAATTGCTTTATCACAGAGCTGATAGATACATGATGGGACAAATGGCCTCCAGCTACAGAGTACCCATCCTATCATTCTATGATGAGCTGAAAATGTGTTGCTGGAAAAGCACAGCAGGTCAGGCAGCATCCAAGGAGCAGGAGAATCGACGGTTCGGGCATGAGCCCTTCTTCAGGAATGAGGAAAGTGTGCCCAGCAGGCTAAGATAAAAGGTAGGGAGGAGGGACTTGGAGGAGGGGCATTGGAAATGCGATAGGTGGAAGGAGGTCAAGGTGAGGGTGATAGGCCGGAGTGGGGGTTGGGGCGGAGAGGTCAGGAAGAAGATTGCAGGTTAGGAAGGTGGTGCTGAGTTTGAGGGTCGGGACTGAGACAAGGTGGGGGGAGAGGAAATGAGGAAACTGGAGAAATCTGAGTTCATCCCTTCTGGTTGGAGGGTTCCTAGGCGGAAGATGAGGCGCTCTTCCTCCAGCCGTTGTGTTGCTATGGTCTGGCGATGGAGGAGTCCAAGGACCTGCATGTCCTTGGTAGAGTGGGAGGGGGAGTTGAAGTGTTGAGATGGCCTCCTTCTTCAAAGACTGCAATTTCCCCCCAGACGTGATCGACGATGCTCTCCACCGTGGGTCTGGATGGGATGGTCTTTGCAGGGTCAGTGTGGGCTGAATGGTTTGGTTCTGCAATTCAAGGATTCTCTTCTATGATTTACTTTATTCATTATATTTAAGCTCCCTGGTTGCTGCAGTGGTATTTGAACTTCTGTCTTCAGACCATGAGACCAATAATGTCACCCTAATATTCCTGTCTATGTGTATCCAATCTTTTCTCCAAAAGTCCAGTATGTATTTGGTTGCACGACAAAGGCTCACACAGCATCACTTTCCATTTGAATGAGATGCAAGACAGTCAACAGAACAATGGAATTGTGTCATTTTCGGGAAATTAGAAAATCAATGAAAAGATTAAGTAAAATGACTTAGCATTAATCCTGCAAAATAAACTTTGACACATTAGGAGGAAGATTATCTGAGTTCCCTCTTTATTAGGAAATCTTACATACATTTGTTGGCAAATTCAGAGTTTATAATGCATACGGCAATGGAAATAAGAATTGTGCCAAGTCTACTCAGTTCAAAATGGCACAATTACAGCATAAAGGTGAACAAAGGACACTTTCAATGTGTTCCAGATACAGTTTCTTACTGCATAGATGTTAACCTCCTTCGTTTTCCAAAAAAGTCACTCCAACATCATCCATAAAGTCACCTTTGCAGTGACTGAATGGGATAGATTGTCAATAGCCTAGCCCTGCATCTATTTTTGTTAATAACTTACTAAGTTTTCACCATACCTCTTTTCCGTGTCTAGTTGTAGTTTTGGTGCATTTACAAGAGATTTGCAAATAGGCGAAGTCAGTTGGATTCAATCCTGACGTTCAATTAAAGAGAACATTAGTGTGCCACTTGAAAATGGCAAGCAAGCAGACATACTCATAATGCTTTGAGTTCCAGTTCAATGAACAGCAGAACATGCTCAACTCTGAAAGCAACAGCACTTGGCTGAGTGCAGCAATCTTTTATGGCAATGCCAAGCTCACTTGGATCAAGTATAGAGCACCTGGGATTTATACGGAACAGCTGACAGATTTCAATTCGCTTTAGATTAATAATGCTTTTAAAAGCAAAATCCAAACATCACATTGTGTTCTGGTTCAGGTTTCGTTCATCTCTGCAGTCCAGCTGTTTCTCCATCATCCTGAGAACAGTGATTTCGGAACCTTGTCATCAGGTAATTAATACTGGAGCAGTAGGCAAAGAACGCATCGGGGAAATAATGTTTTGACCTGTTTATTGATTGATCCTTAAGAAAATCTAACCAAAGCGCAGTATGCAACACATGGAAAAATGTGGGCTTTCCCGCACAGTTTTCAGCTCTTTTCTGGAGCCTGTGGTGGCCTTTAGTGCTTTTTTTCTGTAAGGTCATCCAATCGAACATAGAGGTAAACAAGGCACATCTCTGCAAGTCAAGCAATTTCGTTGAACCTTTGTGTCAACATTCTTCTTTTGGTGCATTTGTCATTGTGTACTTCAAAGCAAGGGATTTTAACACTGAGCAATAGAATGCTTTTTGAGATTCACGAAAAGCAACAAAGAATTTTGTGCCAGGGTTTTGTGATATATTTTATGTTGCAGTTAAATCAAAGTCAGAAAACTTAATTAACATGTTCCACTCAATGGGCGGTAATTCGAAGAAAGATGGCTGGAAAATTACTGGTGAAACTTGGACATTGGAAGAGGCTTTCAACTGCTGGCTGTCTGTTCCTTGACCAATCAATGAGTGACTGCTACATGAATATCTAAGCCCCCATTTTCCTACTAGAGGCAAATTTGAGGCAGAACTGGAAGTAGCTGTTGAACACTCCCACCCAAGAAAAGAGAATCGGAATTAGAATTAACTTTATTGTTACATGTGCTCACTTGACAGCAGTAAAAGTTTACAAGTTGCCACATACAGCGCCATCCAAGGTCCGTAGGTACAGATTGGAAAGTCCAAGTTTTTCAGGGGAAAAGAAAAGAGCAAAGTAAAGAAATAAAAATTCAACAATAAATTTGAGAAATAGAGAAATAAGAGTTCAGAATAACAATCCTTCCAGCCCAGACCACGTTGGACTTCATCTCAAGGCCTGAGGTTCGAGGCCACACTAAAGTCAGGAGTTCGAGTCCAGTCTGAGACCTGGAGTTAGAGTCCATTCTGAGGCCAGGAGTTTGAGTCCACACTGAGGCCAGGAGTTTGAATCCATGCTGAGACTGGGAGTTTGAGTCCACACTAAGGGTGGGAGTTTGAATCCACACTGAGGCCAGGACTTTGAATCCATGTGGAGGCCGGGAGTTTGAATCTATGCTGAAGCTGGGAGTTTGAGTCCACACTAAGGCCGGGAGTTTTAGTCCACACTAAGGCCGGGAGTTTTAGTCCACACTGAGGCCGGGAGTTTGAGTCCACACTGAGGCCGGGAGTTTGAGTCCATGCTGAGGCTGGGAGTTTGAGTCCATGCTGAAGCCGGGAGTTTGAGTCCATGCTGAGGCCGGGAGTTTGAGTCCACATTGAGGCTGGGTGTTTGAGTCCACACTGAGGCCGGGAGTTTGAGTCCACACTGAGGCCGGGGGTTTGAATCCATGCTGAGGCTGGGAGTTTGAGTCCACACTAAGGCCGGGAGTTTGAATCCACGCTGAAGCCGGGAGTTAGACTCCACACTGAGACCGGGACTTTGAATCCATGCGGAGGCCAGGAGTTTGAATCTATGCTGAGGCTGGGAGTTTGAATCCACACTGAGGCCGGGAGTTTGAATCCACGCTGAAGCTGGGAGTTTGAATCCACGCTGAGGCCAAGAGTTTGAGTCCAAGCTGAGGCCGGGAGATGGAATCCAAGCTGAGGCCGGGAGTTTGAGTCCATGCTGAAGCTGGGAGTTTGAGTCCACACTGAGGCCGGGAGTTTGAGTCCACACTGAGGCCGGGGGTTTGAGTCCACGCTGAGGCCGGGAGTTTGAGTCCACACTGAGGCCGGGAGTTTGAGTGAATGCTGAGGCTGGGAGTTTGAGTCCACACTGAGGCCGGGAGTTTGAATGAACACTGAGGCCGGGAGTTTGAGTCCATGCTGAAGCTGGGAGTTTGAGTCCACATTGAGGCCGGGTGTTTGAGTGAACGCTGAGGCCGGGAGTTTGAGTCCACTCTGAGGCCGGGAGTTTGAGTGAACGCTGAGGCCGGGAGTTTGAGTCCACTGTGATGTAGCTGTCAAAATCAGAACAAATACTTGTTCTCGTGCCTTGAATTCAACTTGAGGAGAAATGAGCTGAGCAGGCATTTTTCATATCTCTCGGCACTGAGCAATCCCAAAATCATAAAGAATTGCCAGAGATGTTTCCCAAAGAATATGTTTTCTTTTAATTCATTTTTGATTTTTTTTGGATCATAAAGATTGGGAATGCTCCATCCCAATCCTAATGTATTCTCTACAACATCCGATTTCTCCACTGGCTGGCGTCCCCTTTTCTCCATTTTATTGCTGTCAATATTTCACCATTTAGTTGTCACAGGCCAACTGTTTGGACTCCTTTTTATGAATAATAAATGAAAGTGTGTTTGTACGGCTGCATTGGGCAAGCACTATCCACCAATCATTGTTATTACATTTGTGAAATGTTTCACCATTTGTTGCATAGTGAAATACAGAGCAAGATCATCTTTCAAACTCTCATATAATTTTGTGTATGCACTGAAGCAGGCAAAGGAGTATTTGGAACATAGACTTTCTTTCCAAATTTGCATGGACATGGATATATGCCAGGGTGGTGTTTGAAACTCAGTCCCATATCCTCGGGTGATCGTCATTTGTACCTATTGCACGAGCTGCCAGTTTGTGTAGTGGGTACAAGTTACTACAAGCATTAAAATGAAACTGACTAAGTTCCTGTGGGAAAACGTGAAATTGTCCGTTTCAGCAGAACAAATAAAAAAGCAGATTAATTAAATCATGAGAGACCACAGAGTTCCGAGATGCAGAGGGATCTGGGTGCCCAAATACATGAATCACAAAACTTTTATTTTTGCCAGTAAAATAATTATGAAATCTAATAGAATGCCATTGTTTATCATGAGATGAATTGCACACAAAAATGAGGAACTGATCCTTCATCTCTACAGAGCATTGGTGAGATTCAGTGTCCTGTGTACAATGCTGACCCCTTCATTAAGGAAGCATGTAAGTATGTTGGAAGCAGTTCTGAGAACATCAACTTGACTAATAACTGGAATTGGTGTTTTGCCTTATGAGAAAAATTTGGACAGGCTAGACTTGTATCTGTTGAAGTTTAGAAGAGTAACAGACAACTTGATTGAAACATGAGATCCTGAAGGATCTTGACAGGCTGAGATATGTCCTTTAGTGAAAGAATTTAGGGGTTAATATTTGAGACTAGTGTATTGCCTATTTAAATCGGAAATGAGGATAAATGTTTTCTCTCAAAGGGTTTTGGAACTCTTTTCCTCAAAAGGTAGTGAAAGCACACACTGTTTGAATATTTTTAAGGCAGAGGTTGATAGATTCTTGACAAGCAAGGGCATGAAAGATAACTACATCAGGCAGGAATGTGGAGAAATCAGATCAGCTATGATTTTATTGAATAGTGCAATAGCTTTCAAGGGCCAACTGACCTAATTCTGCTTCTAATTTATTTGTTAAAAATTATACAATACCAGGTTATGGTCCAACTGGTTATTTTGGAAGCAATAGCTTCTTCATCAAGTGGTTGTGGATGAAGGAGCAGCGTTTCGAAAGCTAGTGCTTCCAACTAAACCTGTTGGACTATAACCTGGTGTTGTGTGATTTTTAACTTTGTCCACAGCCAGGTCCAACACTGGCACCTCCAAGTCATACTTTATTTGTGTTTCTGTTTGTATGTCCTTGACCAGTCTCTACATGTGCAAGTTATTGTAGAATGTAGAAGCAAAAAAAACTTGCATTGCCATTGTATTGGAAGATACACAGCAACTAAATTGTACAGAGCAACATTCCATAATCAGTGATAATGACCAGCTAAACAGTTTAGCTGATGTGGTCTGACATATAATTATTGGCCAAGACAATGATTAGCACCATACTCAACTCCTGACGAAGGGCTTATGGCCGAAACATTGATTGTCCTGCTCCTCAGGTGTTGTCTGACCTGCTGTGCTTTTCCAGCACCACACTCTCGACTCTGATCTCCAGTGTCTGCAGTCCTTACTTTCTCCCACTATTTACAACTCCTCAGATAATAAAGTATATATGTCCATATGCAGCAAGAAACAGACATCATCCAAATTTGGACTGGGATGTTTTAAGTACTATTTGCATCTCACACAAGCAAGGCAATAGCCATCTCTAAAAAGGAGTTAACCTAACCATCTCTCTTTGAGTTTCGATAGCATTTCCAAGACAGAATTTCCCACTATTCACATCCTGGAGGTTACTAGTTGTCAGAATCTGAACTGAGCAGAGCATACTGGGTGGCACGGTGGCACAGTGGTTAGCACTGCTGCCTCACAGCGCCAGAGACCTGGGTTCAATTTCCCCCTGTATGGAGTTTGCACATTCTCCCCGTGTCTACATGGGTTTCCTCAGGATGCTCTGGTTTCCTCCCACAGTCCAAAAATGTGCAGGTTAGGCCTCATCTGGAGTATTGTGTGCAGTTTTGGTCGCCATATTATAGGAAGGATGTGGAGGCACTGGAACGAGTGCAGAGGAGGTTTACCAGGATGTTGCCTGGCATGGTAGGAAGATCGTATGAGGAAAGGCTGAGGCACTTGGGGCTTTTCTTATTGGAGAAAAGAAGGTTTAGGGGAGATTTGATAGAGGTGTACAAGATGATTAGGGGTTTAGATAGGGTTGACAGTGAGAACCTTTTTCCGCTAATGAAGTCAGCTGTTACTAGGGGACACAGCTTTAGATTAAGGGGTGGTAGGTATAGGACAGATGTTAGGGGTAGATTTTTTACTCAGCGGGTTGTGAGTTCATGGAATGCCCTGCCAGTAGCAGTGGTGGACTCTCCCTCTTTATGGTCATTTAAGCGGGCATTGGACAAGCATATGGAGGTTATTGGGCTAGTGTAGGTTAGGTAGGCTTCGGTCGGCGCAACATCGAGGGCCGAAGGGCCTGTACTGCGCTGTATTTTTCTATGTTCTATGTTCTATGTTAGGTGAATTGGCCATGCTCAATTGCCCATAGTGTTAGGTGAAGGGGTAAATGTAGGAGAATGGGTCTGGGTGGGTTGCTGTTCAGAGGGTTGGTATGGACTTGTTGGGCCGAAGGGCCTGTTTCCACACTGTAAGTAATCAAATCTAATCATCTATACAAAGTATGGAGCTCCAAGAGCTTGGACTTCTATGGTGAGTAAATCATCTCCTAATTCCCCAAAGTCTGTCCACTATCCATCTGATGGTGGTGCTGGGGGTTGGAATGAGGTCACGCTAGACTTCATAGAACCATAGAGTCATAGAGATGTACAGCATGGAAACAGACCCTTTGGTCCAACCATTCCATGCCAACCAGATATTCCAACCCATTCTAGTCCCACCTGCCAGCACCCGGCCCATATCCCTCCAAACCCTTCCTATTCATATACCCATCCAAATGCCTCTTAAATGTTGCAATTGTACTAGCCTCCACCACTTCCTCTGGCAGGTCATTCCATACACGTACCACCCTCTGCGTGAAAACGTTGCCCCTTAGGTCACTTTTATATCTTTCCCCTCTCACCCTAAACCTATGCCCTCTAGTTCTGGACTCCCCGACACCAGGGAAAAGACTTTGCCTATTTATCCTATCCATGCCCCTCATAATTTTGTAAACCTCTATCAGGTCACCCCTCAGCCTCTGACGCTCCAGGGAAAACAGCCCCAGCCTGTTCAGCCTCTCCCTTCAGCTCAAATCCTCCAACCCTTGCAACATCCTTGTAAATCTTTTCTGAACCCTTTCAAGTTTCGCAACATCTTTCCGATAGGAAGGAGACCAGAATTGCACGCAATATTCCAATAGTGGCCTAATCAATGTCCTGTACAGCCGCAACATGACCTCTCAACTCCTGTACTCAATACTCGGACCAATAAAGGAAAGCATATCAAACGCCTTCTTCGCTATCCTCTCTACCTGCGACTCCACTTTCAAGGAGCTATGAACCTGTACTCCAAGGTCTCTTTGTTCAGCAACACTCCCTAGGACCTTACCATTAAGTGTATAAGTCCTGCTAAAATTTGCTTTCCCAAAATGCAGCACCCCGCATTTATCTAAATTAAACTCCACCTGCCACTTCTCAGCCCATTGGCCCATCTGGTCCAGATCCTCTTGTAATCTGAGGTAACCCTCTTCGCTGTCCACTACATACCCCCCAATTTAAAAGTATGTCCCCTCATTTTAGCCTTCACCATCCGAGGAAAAGGCTCTCACCGTCCACTCTATCTCACCCTCTGATTATCTTACATATCCTGATTAAGTCACCTCTCAACCTTCCTCTCTCCAGCGAAAACAACCTCACTTCCCTCAGCCTTTCCTCTTAAGCCCTAACCAATGTCCTGTACAGCCACAACATGACCTCCTTACTCTGACCAATAAGGGAAAGCATAACAAACGCCTTCTTCACTATCCTATCTACCTGCGACTCCACTTTCAAGGAGCTATGAACCTGCACTCCAAGGTCTCTTTGTTCAGCAACACTCTCTTGGACCTTTCCATTCAGTGTATAAGTCCTACAAAGATTTGCTTTCCCAAAATGCAGCACCTCACATTTATCTGAATTAAACTCCAATCTGCCACTTCTCAGCCCACAGGCCCATCTGGTCAAGATCCTGTTGTAATCTGAGGCAACCTTCTTTGCTGTCCACTGCACCTCCAATTTTGGTGTCATCTACAAACTTACTAACTGTACCGCTTATGCTCGCATCCAAATCATTTATATAAATGACAAAAAGTATAGGACCCAGCACCGATCCTTGTGGCACTCCACTGGTCACAGGCCTCCAGTCTGAAAAACAACCCTCCACCAACACCCTCTGTCTTCTACCTTTGAGCCAGTTCTGTATCCAAATGGCTAGTTCTCCCTGTATTCCGTGAGATCTAACCTTGGTAATCAGTCTACCATGGGGAACCTTGTCGAAAACCTTACTGAAGTCCATATAGATCACATCTACCGCTCTACCTTCATCAATCCTCTTTGTTACTTCCTCAAAAAACTCAATCAAGTTTTATGACATCCTAATGTTAGTTGGTGAACTGTTTTATGCTACATACATCTGAGTTAAGGTGAAGTAACTCAGAAATCAGAGGGCAGCAGTATAGCACAGCACAATGAAGCTAACTAGGCAGGCAGGTATAGAGCTTTCAACTCCCCCAAGAGCAATCATGATACACCAGTGTTGGCCCTGTTGACTCAAATATGTGACAGTTTCTCCAGTAATGAGACAAAAGGCATGACTGAGTATGGTGGAAGTGAATGGGGTAGCGCGGTGGCTCAGTGGTCAGCACTGCTGTCCCACAAAATCAGGGACCCGGGTTCGATTCCAGCTTCTCTGCGTGGAGTTTGCACATTCTCCCTATGTCTGTGTGGGTTTCCTCCAGGTGCTCTGGTTTCCTCCCACAATCAAAACTGTGCAGGTTAGATGAATTGGCCATGGTGAATTGACCATAGTGTCCAGGGATGTGTCGATTAGGTGCATGAGTGAGGGGTAAATATAGGATAATAGGATAGATTAGATTAGATTAGATTACAGTGTGGAAACAGGCCCTTCGGCCCAACAAGTCCACACCGACCTGCCGAAGCGCAACCCACCCATACCCCTACATCTACCCCTTACCTAACACTACGGGCAATTTAGCATGGCCAATTCACCTGACCTGCACATCTTTAGACTGGGTAGGGGAATGGCTCTGGGTGGGTTACTCATCAAATGATCAGTGGGGACTTGTTGGTTCAAATGGTCTGTTTCCACACTGTAGGGATTCTATGATTCAATCAGTGAGATGTTGAGATCTCCCCATTGTGTAAGTGGAAGGTACAGAGCGTAGAAGGGGTCAATAGCTTGGGAGGATTAAATGAGTGAGAGCTTTCCATACAACCTACCCAATTCATCCTCCTCAAATGAGTAAACCACAATGTGAGAGAGAACGAGAAGAAAATGAGCAACAAGAGGAAAACAGAAGAGGCGAGAGACAAAGCAACAGAAAAAAAGAGAACCAAATAAGGAGAACAGAAAGTTTCCAGAAGTATAAATGGAAAAAGAAGATTATTGGATCTGGAGAGGTGGATGAAAGCCTCAATTTACTGGAACTCTGTCCTAAAGAGGAAAATCTTTCTAAATACATTACCATCTCACCATTCGCTGCATCCAAAGGACTGTAAGCCACCATTTGTGTCACCTCCAACAGTTTGCAGAGACTGGGCACATATTCCACCCTTCTCCCCTCCCTCATCAGCATTCTGCAGGGACCACAGCCACTGGAGTTCTCTGGTTTACCCCTCCTCCACTCCCAACACCTCCCCACACACCGTGGCATCTTCTTATGCAATTGTAGATGGTGTAACACCGGTCCAGTTACTTCCTCCTACCACAGCTTCCAAGGCCCTGGACACACCTTCCAGGTGAAGCAGCAATTTACTTCATTAATTATAATCTCCCCTACTTGCTGTTCACAATGTGGGCTCTTCTACATTGGAGAAATGAAACATAGACTGGGTGACTGCTTTGCAGACACCTACACTCGGTTGGCAAAAATGACCCTGAATTTCAGCTGCCTGCCACCTCCAACACATCATCGTGTTTCCGTGCCAACCTTCCTGTCACATTTCTGCCTGCTACAGTATTACAGACAGCCTCAGCATAAGCGCACCGGGCAACATCTCACTCTCCATTTTGGGACCCTGGAAGCTCTGGAGCTCTAGCACTTGGTGGATTGGCCACATTAAATTGCCCATACCGTTCAGGGATGTGTTGATTATGTGGGTTAGCTGTAGGAAATGTGGGGTTATAGGGAAAGGGTCAGGGGATGGGTCTGAGTGGGATGCTCTTTGGAGGTCAGTGTGGAGTTGTTGGGCCGAATGGCCTGTTTCCCCACTGTATGGATTCTATGAACTCAACATACAGTCATAGAGTCATTGATATGTACAGCACGGAAACAGACCCTTCGGTCCAACTCGTCCATGCCGACCAGATAACCCAACTCAATCTGGTCCCACCTGCCAACGCCTGGCCCATATCCCTCCAAACCCTTCCTTTCATATACCCATCCAGATGCCTTTTAAATGTTGCAATTATACTAGCTTCTACCACTTCCTCTGGCACTTCTACCACTTCCTATTCCCTCTTGTACCACCCTCTGCATGAAAACATTGCCCCTTAGGTCCCTTTTAAATCTTTCCCCTCTCACCCTAAAACTATGCCCTCAAGTTCAGGACTCCCCCACCCCAGGGAAGAGATTTTGTTTATTTATCATATTCATAGTTAAAAATCACACAATACCAGGTTATAGTCCAACAGGTTTATTTGGAAACACTAGCTTTTGGAGTGCTGCTCCTTCATCAGGTGATTGTGGAGCACCCCAGTCCAACACCGGCATCTCCAAATCATATCCTATCCATGCCCCTCATGATTTTACAAACATCAAAAGATCATCCCCTCAGCCTCCAATGCTCCAGGGAAAAAAGCCCCAGCCTGTTCAGCCTCTCCCTATAGTTCAAATTCTCAAACCCTGACAGCATCTTTGTAAATAATTTCTGAATCCTTTCAAGTTTCACAACATCCTTCAGATAGGAAGGAGACTAGAACTGCACACAATATTCCAAAAGTGACCTAACTATTGTTCTGTACAGCCGCAACATGACCTCCCAACTCCTGTACTCAATATTCTGACCAAAAAAGAAAAGCATACCAAACGCCTTCTTCAATATCCTATCTACCGGTCAGCCCACTTTCAAGGAGTTATGAACTTGCACTCCAAGGTCTCTTTGTTCAGCAATACTCCCTAGGACCTTACCATTAACTGTATAAGTCCTGCTAAGATTTGTTCTCCCAAAATGCAGCATCTCACACTTATCTAAATTAAACTCCACCTGCCACTTCTCAGCCCATTGGCCCATCTGATCAAGATCCCGTTTTAGAGTTTGATAACTTTTGAGCCTGATTCCATCCTCCCACGTTTACTACCCACCTCACACCCGGTCCTGTTATGACATGGGTTGCTTTTCCCACAGTAACCTATTATCACCCACTCATAATCAAATTATCATATTACATGTGTTGCTTTCCATACAACCTGCCCATTTCCTCTTCCTGATACCTCTTACTATCACTCATTCTGCTTTTCTTCTGTCCTGACCTACTACTTGCTTTACCTACTCATTTTGTATCTCCATCTAAAACCGACAGAACTGCGGATGGTGTCAATCAGAAACGAGGAAGGGTCACTCAACCCAACATGTTAGCTCTGATTTCTCTCCACAAATGCTGCCAGACCTGCTGAGCTTTTCCAGCAATTTCTGTTTTTGTTACATCTCCTTCTCTCTGTGCTCCATCTCCACCTATCCACTCATCTGCACCCACCTCCTCCAACCTCAGCTCCAGTCTGAATCCTACTTTTTCCCAGCTGCGAAAAGTTCTGACTAAGAGTCACTGCACACAAATCACTATCTCTACTTTCTTCCCATAGACGCTGTCAGACCTGCTGAGTTACACCAGTAATTTCTCTTTTTGTTTCAGATCTCCAGCATCTGCCATTCTTGTGTTTTTACATAGAAACCTGCATCCTCAAAGTCAGTGTGAGCAACATCAATGGGAAATACAATGACTTTATGGAGGTTATTTAATGAGCAATTTGTGCTTAATTTTGGACAAACTTAAATATCACCCAACACCACGTTGTAGTAAAAAAAAAAGGCTTATTTGGAAGTACAAGTTTTCGGAGCACTGCTACTTCATTGGGTATAAATTCTGTGTCTTATGATCCTGCCCCAATCGCTACCTAACAAAGGAGCAATGCTCTGAAAGCTAGTGCTTCCAAATAAACCTGTTGGACTATAACCTGGTTTTAGATTAGATTACCTACAGTGTGGAAGAAGGCCCTTCGGCCCAACAAGTCCACACCAACCCGCAACCCACCCATACCCCTACACCTAACACTACGGGCAATTTAGCATGGCCAATTCCCCTGATTTGCACATCTTTGGACTGTGGGAGGAAACCGGAGCACCCGGAGGAAACCCACGCAGACACGGGGAGAATGTGCAAACTCCACACAGTCAGTCGCCTGAGGCGGGAATTGAACCCGGGTCTCTGGCACTGTGAGGCAGCAGTGCTAGCCACTGTGCCACCGTGTTGTGTGATTTTTAACTTTGTCCACCCCAGTCCAACACCAGCACCTCCACATCATGGCTTAATTTTGGAGTTATAGTTTCGAATTTTGGGAATGAAACACAGATGAGTGGTGCTGGTATGGGGGAGAGGATGTACTTAGTCATTAAAAATGGCAGACTGCATCAAATTACAGGGCAAAAGTGAGGACTGCAGATGTTGGAGATCAGAGTCTAGGTTAGAATGGTGCTGGAAAAGCACAGCAGATCAGGCAGCATCCAAGGAGCAGGAAAATCAACGTTTCAGGCAAAAGTCCTTCATCAGGAATGAAGGCAGGGAGCCTCTGGGATGAAGAGATAAATGGGAGGGGGGGTGGGTGGGGCTGGGAGTAGGTAGCTGGGACTGCTATAGGTAGATGGAGGTGGGGAATGATGGTAATAGGTCAGAGCGGAGGGTGGAGCGGACAGGTGGGAAGGAAAATGGGCAGGTAGGACAGTTCAAGACAGTGGTACTGAGTTGGAAGGTTAGCTCTGGGATAAGATGGGGAAAGGGGAGATGAAGAAACAGGTGAAATCTACACTGATCCTGTCTGGTTGGAGGGTCCCAAGGTGGAAGATACACCGTTCTTCCTTCAGGTGTTGGGTGGTAAGTGTTTGGCTGTGGAGGAGGCCCAGGACTTGCAAGTCCTTGGCGGAGTGGGAGCGGGAGTTAAAATGTTTGGTCACAGGGCGGTGGGGTTGTTTGGTGCATGTGTCTCTGAAACGCTCCGCAAGTTTGCATCCTATCTCCCCAGTGTAGAGAAGACCACACCAAGAGCAATGGACACAGTAGATGACTTGTGTGGAAGTACAGGTAAATCTCTGTCAGTTGTGGAAGGATCCTCCATGACTTTCATTTCCCTGGCCTCCAATGCCTCATCTTCACTATGGACATTGAGTCCCTATGATGAAGGCCTCCAAGCCCTCGGTTTCTTCCTCTCCCGCCGACCCAACCAGTACCCTTCCACTGACACTTTCATCCGATTGGCTGAACTGGTCCTCACCTTCAACAATTTCTCCTCCGAATCCTCCCAAGCTCCAGACAAAAGGGGTAGCCATGGGCACCTGCATGGGCCCCAGCTATGCTTGTCTCTTCATCGGGTACACGGAACAGTCCATCTTCTGCAGCTACACTGGCACCGTTCCCCACCTTTTACTCTGTTACATCAATGACTGTATCTGTACCACCTTCTGCTCCCACGAGAAAGTTCAACAGCTCATCAACTTCACCAAAACCATCCACCCTGACCTCCTGGACCTCTCCATCTCCATTTCTGGTGACAGACTCAACACAGACATCTGCTTTAAACCCACTGACTCCCACAGGCACCTGGACTACACCTCCTCTCACCCTGCCTCCTGTAAAAATGCTATCCCTTTCTCACAATTCCTCCACCTCCACTGCATCTGCTCCCAGGAGGACCAATTCCACCATAGAAGATGCCAGATGGACTCCTTCTTCAAAGACTGCAATTTCCCCTCCCACATGGTCGGCGATGCCCTCCAGCACATCGCCACTACTTCACACAACTCTGCCCTTGAACCCCGCCTCTCCAATCGCAGCAAGGACAGAATCCCCTCCCCCCAGTCCTCACCCTCCACCCCACCAACCTCCAGATACAGCGCATCATCCTCCACCACCTACTAACAGACCCCATCATCAGGGATATATTTCCCTCCCCACCTCTATCTGCATTCTGCAGAGACCAGTCCCTCTGCAACTCCCTTGTTACACATGGCCATCCAAGGCCCCAAAGGATCTTTCCACACCCTACAGAGATTTATCTGGGGAGACAGGGCACCAACTAGCAGAACGTTTCAGAGAACATCTCTGGGATAGGTGCACTAAACGACCGCGCCACTCCGCTAAGGACATGCAAATGCTGGGCCTCCTCCACCACCAAACCCTTACCACCGGATGCCTGGAGGAAGAACACTTCATCTACCACCTCAGGACCCTCCAACCACATGGGACCTGTGTAGATTTCACCAGTTTCTTCATTTCCCTTTCCCCCACCTTATGCCAAAGCCAACCTTCCAACTTGGCACCACTCTCATGACCTGTCCTACCTGTCCATCTTCCTTCCCATCAATCCGTTCCACCCTCTTTCCCGACTTATCAACTTCACACCCACCTTCCTCCACCTATCGCATTCCCAGCTACCTCCCCCAGCCCCACTCACCCATTTATCTCTCAGCCCACGGCTTCCCAAACCACCCCCCCCTTCCACATTTCTGATGAAGAGCTTATGCTCGAAACATCGACTGTCCTGCTCCTCAGATGCTGCTTATCCTGCTGTGCGTTTTCCAGTACCACATTTTTCGACTCTGATCTCCAGCATCTGCAGTCCTCACTTGTTGCATTAAATTACAGGAAAACACAAATAGATTTGCAGAGAGGACATAGGAAAGGCAAATCAAACTTCACATAGCAAGATTTAGGTGGTCCAGTTCAGCAAGTGTAAGTGAATGATTTATTCACTGTAATGTGAGAAACTAAAAGGGGTGTAGGCAATCACATGCAAATACAAATGCAAAAGTTGTAAAGGAGCAACACAAGTTGATGAAACTGTAAATAGTACAATCAAGAAGCTGATGTTCATTTCTGGAGAAACAGAATATAGAAATAGGGAGGTAATGTTACATTTATACAGAACCTTTGTTGTGACTATGACTGAGTGCTGTTCTGGCCACCGTATTGCAAGAGACTACTTAAAATACTGGACAAAGTGCAGTAATGATTAACAGAGAGGTTACCACAATTGGAAGGAGGAGGTTATCAGGTAAGATTGAGGAAGTGAGGAGTATTGAGCTGGAAAGAGAGAAGACGAAAAGAAGAGAAATGATATGAGTCTTTAAAATAATGAAAACATCTGAAAGGACCAATGTGGGGAATTATGTGGGTAAATCCAGCAATAGGAGGAATAAATATCAGATAGCCACTAACAGGAGAAATATCTACACGCAGAGTTTGATGAGAATATAGAACTTGCTGCCATATGGAGTAATTAAAACAGGAACCAACAATGTACTTAAGGGAATACTTCATAAGTCGATGAGAAAGAAGGGAATAACAAAATGTGGGAAAAGTGCGAAGGAGTATGTAATGTGGGATGAGAAATGCTTGGTGTAAAAACATCAGCATAGGTTGTGCCAAATGGCAAGTCATGTACTTCTATACATCTCATCATCGCTCATGTTCACCCTCCATGGGTAGTGAGGTGTAGAATTTCCATAAACTGCTTGTGAAAAAATAAGATTAAAATATCTATATAGAAACTCAAAAATATGCACAAAAATTTGGCCTCGAAACAGCAATCTCTTAAAAAAAAACATTTCTGAGCGAATTATTTAAAACAGCTATTGTGTTAGACATTTTTTCCGTCTACCACAAATCTCCTTGAGATATAAAAAAATAACATTTTGAAACAACGGGAGCAGACCAGCCATCTGACAGATAAGCAAACTTGTTTCGCCTGTAAGCATAAGAAATTCCAAAGCCTTTGTCTGGGAAACTAAAAAATTCCCAAACAACAAACCTTTCAATTTATCAGACACAGACGTCTCATTGTACAATGTATTTAACCAATGAATAACATTATTCCCTAAATGCTCCGTTACGTCAAATGAAAAGGTAAGTGAAGCACTGTCTCAGGGAAGAAGGTAATCATCAGGGGCCTGACATACCGAACCTCTGGAAAGGAAGTGCTCGGAATCTTGCACTTATTAAAACATTAATGATTGATTTGTATTTGGACATATATATATATATATAATATGTCACTGCAGAAAATACACCTTTACCAATCATTAACAATATCTAATTGAAAATTCTTACAAGCTGATTAAAAGTTGTCAAAACTGTACAGAAGCTCTGCCTCCGCAATTTATTTCTCCAAATTTATTCATTAAGTGTTCCATTAAAATGCCTTATCCTAAAGTGTACATCAATAGACAATCAAAATTGTATAGCGCCAGAACACATTTTAAAGATTGGGAAAAAGTAGCACATGGGGTTCAATTTTCACTTTGAGGACAGAAAGCAGCTGCTGGGATAGTTTCTAGCTTTTGAATTGCCCCAACCTCCCATGGAGTACGTGTCACTTTTTGCATTAAACTGGCACAGAGATGAGCAGGATCTTGAGACTCAAGGGCCAGTTAAAGGGCCAATTCAGTGACGTATGGTTTGGAAAGAATGATAAGTCACTAAAAGAGATGCTTTAGTAAGATGATGCCCTCCAGCAACTTCTTTTTGAAGTAGAACTGAAAATTGGAGAAAGCAGTCAAGCCACCATGGTGGTGAGGCATGACAGGTTGTGGGAAGGAGACAGACAGACTACAGGAAGCCTCTGGTTGTATCCAGGCACAAGGCCTGCAGGAAGGGCTAGCAGATTTATCTGAAGCTCACAAATGGGCGAGACGGTGGCTCAGTGGTTAGCACTATTGCTTCACAGACCAGGAATCTGAGTTCAATTCCTGCCTTGGGTGACTGTCTGTGTGGCGTTTGCATGTTCTCCCTGTGTCTGTGTGGTTTTCCTCTGGTTTCCTCCCACAATCCAAAGATATGCAGGTCAGGTGAATTGGCCCTGCTGAATTGACCATAGTGTTAGGTGCATTAGTCTGGGGTCAATATAGGGTAGGGAAATGGGTCTTGGTGGGTTGCTTTTCAAAGGGTTGGTGTGGACTTGTCCATACCTTCAGGAATCTAATCTAAACATGCCCATGGGTACGTGCCTCCACAGTTGATTTCCAATACCTACCATGAAGAAGGTCCCTAAACAGATCTAGTTGCTTGCCTGACTCATGGGGTTGGACAGCTCTCCCAACTCTGATCTGAGAATCATAGAATTCCTATAGTGCACAAAGAGGCCATTCAGCCCATTGCATCTGTAACAGACTTCTGAAGAGCATCACACCCAGACCCTCATCACCTAATTTGCCCTGGGTTTTTTTACCATAGTTAACCCACCTAACCTACACATCCCTGGACACACTCGGGCCATTTTTTGCATTGCCAATTTACCGAACCGGCACGTCTTTTGTTCCGGACCCCTCAAAACAAGTGTAGACTTTAGCTTTTCTTACTTTAAAAGCAAGGGCTGGGTGCAATTCGATTGGTCAATCTATCAGGCTAGAAGCAAAACATGTTTTATTCATACACTGCAGTTAAAATACATAGAAAGTAAAAAGGAAAGAAAAGCAATGGCTTACCTGTAATTCAATTGGAAAACTTAACAGAATACTAGATTATTTACCATATTTACTAAAGTAACAGTCAGATTTTTTTACTACTTTTTAAGGTTAAATTTATGGGGTCGACTGTTACATGGATGTTACTTTTGAGGACTGAAATTCATGTCCACCAAATTCATACCGTATCATTAGCAGAAGCCCAATTGATCTCTAAATGAATGAAGCAAAGAAAATTAATTATGGTAATTCTGAAAACCCGGAATGGAGCACAACAACCAGCAGACTGGAGAGGAGCGGAACAACCAGCAGACTGGGAAGCTGGAGTGGGATGTGACAGCCGGCATACTCACTCACAAACATTGATCTGTTATCTATGAAGAACTAGTATTGACTTTTTTACAAGACATATGGAAAATTCCAGGTTATTTGGCCAAAAATAGGTGTCGACTTTTACATGAGATCGACTATTACACGAGTATACAGGGTAACTACTAGACAGCAACTGTGTCAACACAGTAACATCCGTTAAACACACCCTTGGCAAAGGCAAAGTCAGTAAAACAGATTGTCTCACATTCAGTTCTAGCGGCAGGAAGAGGACCCCAGCTTTTAGCTGTAACAGAGAGAGGAAAAGAACTTCCATACCCAGCTTCAAGACCCCAGCAACTGCTGCCGGAAAATAAAACTAAATTTCTGGTTCTGGTGGGAGTTTGATGCCACCCATTCAGGCTATTTCTATTGCTCCTAAATTTAAAAAATCCCCAAGGCCTCACTAGCTGTTTACTTTACTTGCTAGAAGCAAAATACTCAGCACTTCTGCCTCAACCTCATTTGATTAAAAAAAAGGACAAAATACATCTTTTATAGCCATGGTCATATCATGCTTTGCACTGTGGGAGGAAAGCAGAGTGCCTGGCAGAAACCCACACAGACAAGAGCGGGGAATTGTGTAACTTCCACACAGATAGTCACCCAAGGCTGGAATCAAACCCAGGACCTGGCGCTGTGAGGCAGCAGTACTAACCACAGTGATACCATGTCACCCTTAAAGTGGTTGACACCTGGAAGCATGTTGGACAAGCAGCCACAGTTGGTGCTGGCATTTTCGAAGTCATTCTGCCTCCATTCCTGACTTCAGCAGATCCTGAAAATGCTGCCCATGTTACCTAATTCCCCTTGTTACCCAGCAACACCTGAGCAAAGTGCACAAGTGAATATTCAGTAAGGAAAATTGCATTTGGATATATTCTTCAAAGCTCAAAGAGCCTTTCACACTCACCGCTTCGTCGAAGAATGAACATATAGGAATGTTACTCAGGCATGAAATCGTTACACAGTATCAGTGTCTAACTCTGAGAGCCATGATGTGAGAGTGCTGGTGTTGGACTGGGGTGGACACAGTTTAAAATCACACAACAAAGTTATAGTCCAACAGGTTTAATTGGAAGCACCAGCTTTTGGACCACTGCTCCTTCATCAGGTAGCTGTGGAGCAAGATCTTAAGACACAAAATTTATAGCAAAGGATTACAGTAATAAACATGCTGGAGAATAACCTGGTGCTGTGTGATTTTTAACTAACTCTGAGAAAAGAGAAATAAATAGAGAAAGTCAGAGACAACCATTGGAGAAACAAAATAAAGCAAATTAAGCTTTGGAAGCATGTTGATCAAATCCAATTTAAAAATAAAAGCAGAGAAATGAATATATCATGACTTGGATCACCCATATATGCAATCTTCACTTATGATCGAATATACCATGTGCAGAATTAAAATTAAAGAGGAGGTAATCGTGATTTATTCAGCACCAAATGCAGAATAAATTTCAAACTATTGTCACCATTTCGAGTGGCTCTGGGGTTAGTGCTGCTGCCTCACGGTGCCAGGCACCTGGGTTTGATTCCAGCCTCGGGCGTTTGCATATTCGCCCTGTGTCTGAGTGGGTTTCCTCTGGGTGTTCTGATTTCCTCCCAGGTTAGGTAGCTTGGTCATGCTGAATTGCCCCATACTTTGAAGGGGGTGGGGGATGGGATGCTGTTTGGAGGGTCAGTGTGGATTCGATGGGCCAAATTGTTGGGATTCCAAGTGGTCCACCAGACAGCCTGCTTGCTGCAGTATTTCCAGGATAATGGGAATACTCAGCTGAGCCACATCTTCAGTAGCTCTACCATCTGTTCTGTCATTTTCCTGGCCAAAAGACTGTGCTCCACATCAGTCAGGGGCTTGCACATTGCTTTAGATAATTGACCTGCAGTGTTACAATTGTCCTAGTGGGCTACACAACATTCTCTGTTAAAATCCCACTTTGAGGCTTAACTACTAAAGAAAAGACTGAGACTACCTTTACAGTCCTGCTCTTCACCTCTGTGCCCTTACTAACAAATGAATGTATGAATTAGAAATTGGCGGTGGCCATTCAGCCCCTCCAGCCTGTTTTACCCTTCAATAAAATGATGTTTGAGCAGATTGATGCCTCAACTCCACATTCCCAACCACCCCAATAACTGATACAAATATACAAATTAAAAGCAGAAGTAAACATGTTGGTCCTCAAGCTTTGGGCAGCACGGTGGTTCAGTGGTTAGCACTGCTGCCTCACAGACCAGGGACGCAGGTTCGATTCCAGCCTTGGGCAACTGTCTGTATGGAGTTTGTACATTCTCCTCGTGTCTGTGCGGGTTTGCTCTGGTTTCCTCCCACAATCCAAAGATCTGCAAGATCGGTGAATTGGCCATGCTAAATTGCCCATAGTGTAGGACATTAAGTCAGGGGTAAATGTAGGTTAGGGGAATGGGTCTGGGTGGGTTGCTGTTCGGAGAGTTGATGTGGACTTGTTGGGCTGACTGTAGGGATTCTAATTCTAAACATCATGCTATCAAGTCAAGTACTTCAGCTAAAGCATAGTACCTTGTGGTGTGCAGTAAGATTATAGTGCCACAATAAGTTTAATAGCTTCACAAAAATGGCCAAGGTCAGTGAATGTCTCTCCCTATCAACAAAAACCTAGCCACAGACACTCCTCAATTCACCACATCAGTTCATCAAACACTGACCAAGAATCATTATCACTCAGGACTCATACCTAGCATTGATAGCTTCATCTCAGAAATCTGTTGGGTACAGAGACGTAGTTGGTCTGATGCCTTGCAAGTCCCTTTGAACACTGGTGTCCTCTCCAATCATTGTGGCAACCTGAAATTGCTTAGTGTCAGTCTGAGAGCAGTGAGCTGGGGAGGACTCAGGTAAAAGATTGACCAAGTTGCAGAGGGAGGCTGAAGTGTACACACTGAATTGCCTGATGAACTGGAAAGCCAGCTAGAAAGCCAAAGTGTAGTGCCAAGGAGCATAAAGGAGACTGGCACCCATTTGCCATGGCACCTGATTGCCCACCCCTTCGAGCATGGAAATGATGAATAAACACATCAACACATTTATGGACCCAAGCGCAATGCAACATCTGATGGAAATGTCTCTGCTTCCATCCTGGCACAAAACAGCTTCAACCAGAACCGGAAGGGTCAGAATGAAAGTTCCAACTGAGATTTATCAGCAAGGTCAGACTGGAAGTACTGAGAGTACTGATGCCGTTGATAGGATACAGCATTTGAGGATATACTGATGAAGGGCTTATGCCAGAAACGTTGATTCTCCTGCATCTCAGATGCTGTGCTTTATCAGCACCGCTCTTGACTCTGTTCTGCAGCATCTGCAGTCCTCACTTTCTCCCACATATACTCACTTACCTGGGCTATTTTCTGGGAGGTCATCAAACTGATTATGGCAATGCAATCTTACCAGCACACTATCGGTCTCAATGTCAGAGTATGTTTGAGGGGTGAACTGCTTCCTTCTGCACCTAATTCATCTTCTTAGGCTTATCAAGTGGATCTGTGAAAAGGAGGCAAAAGAGCCATAATTTATTGACTGGTGGAGTAGGCCAGAGAGGGAAATGGCCTACTTCCACCCCTTAATTATATGTTCTCCAACAGACTCTAGGATTGCTGGAATACCACATCAGGAAGTGGCCATGGCATCATATCTTGTCCTGTCTCAGGGTGACAGTACTTTTGCTCCTACACTTACCACTCTACCAGTGTCCTGCTGCTGCTCCTTCTGAAATGGTGTAGTCCAAAGCCAGACCTACTTAGGTCAGAGCTGCTCAAGACCATCTAGCAAGGCCGTTAGCGGTCTCCCCTGGGGAAAGTTAGGAGCATGCCTCTAGCAAAGCTCCATTCACTGGGCTCACACACAACAGCAGCACCTCACAGGCAGGAGACACAGACACAAAATGGATGCACGCAAGTGAATAATCTTTCATTCTATTATCTGAGCCAATTCATTCTCAATCCTTGTGTGAGCGGAAACATCTTCTCCCTGTTTATTCCATCCAGACATCTCATTAATTTTAATATTTCAAGCAACTCTTCTCTCAGCTTGGTCTTCTTCAGTCCTAGCTTGTCATTGCAGCAATGTCGATGACAGATTTAAAATCAGACAACACCAGATTACAATCCAATAGGTTTATTGGGAAGCACTAGCTTTCTGAGCACTGCTTCTTTGTCAGCTACTTGATGAAGGAGCAGTGCTTTGAAAGATAGTGCTCTGCAGAGGGTCGGTGTGGACTTGTTGGACCAAAGGGCCTGTTTCCACATTGTAAATAATCTTTATCTTATCTTTATCTTATCTTATCTTATTAAATAAACCTGTTGGATTGTAACCTGGTGTTGTATGATTTTTAACTTTGTCCACCTCAGTCCAACACCGGCAGCTCCAAATCATGACAAATACATAACCAGATTAGCTATGGGCTATGTTGGAAGGAGAGCCCCATTTTAGTAACAGCACTGCTGAGCCCTGGAGGCTTCACAAGAACTCAATGTCATGCTTTGATAAGGAGCTCTGAAGTATGTAACCTTATCCAAATGTACATTCCATAACCAAACTGTTCATGCTCCGCTATGAGAATGTCATCCTGACAGAAAGCTAAAAAGATAGGTATCAACCTCCTCCGCCCCCACACCCCACAAAGGAAAGGACCCTTACACATCATAGACTATATCCTTCCATATTTAGAGTTCAGTGCATGAAAGTGGCAGCTGTGAAGTATTGGCTCCCAATGATAGGTACGGAATGTGTTCCAGAGATGCCATCCCTATTCAATGCTTACATTGGCTTCACTAACATGACAAGGTGGCAATTAGTGCCAGTAACTAGTAGTGGTCACAATTGGTTGAGGCCACAATTTGTAGCATGCATTCTCGGACAATGAATGACCTGGCGATGAAGTGAAATTTGATGGCAGATGGTGACATTGCTGAGTCAGTGAATGCATGGTTGATGAAATTGCCCCCAACAATTTTACTCCAGCGTGAAGAGACCAACAGTAACTTACCTCCACCTTTTTAGCATGAGGAAACAGCTATTTTGTATCATTACTGCACAGTTAATTTTGTTGTGAAGGTGGCAAGATGCCATCTCGGTGTTCTTGCAAGTGAGCACCAGGTTGTGCCTGAAACTCAGCATGATACCCCATCTCTTACTGTCCCCGTGACCCCAACAAACTCTCAGCCTCATCTTGTTTCCATTCAGTTCTTATATGTAGCCATTAATATCCCCATTTATCAACAGAGATCATGGCTTTGTGAATTGCCATGTCCTCGTTGGCCTTTCGCTCTCCTAATGTAGGAGTCAAAATGATTATGACCTGTCAAAATCACCTCTTCCTCCAGGAACTACCCAAGGCCCTCCTGTGCTCCGTGAGCCCTCACCCTTGTAATTGAAGTTGCTGACTTTCACTGTCACCATTCCCCTCAGTGATGAGAGTGTGGTGCTGGAAAAGCGCTGCCAGTCAGGCAGCATCCGAGAAGCAGGAGAGTCAACGTTTTGAGCATAAGCCATTCATCAGGAATGAGGCTATCCCCTCAGTGGCCCAATCCAATAAAGGTCATCTCAAACAAGTGTCACCCACTTTCTCCAGGACTCAATGGACTTTCCCTGATAATCCCCTGACCAAAATGCTCAACACCATCCCCTCCAATTCTCCCCATCCCCAACTCCAACCCCTCCTACTATGAGACACAAATTCAGCTGATAGTATGCTTTAACAAAATTACTGCTTAATGCCAGTCTTTCCAGCCAACATTCCAAGCTTGGCTTTTCCCAAATAGATGAAACCAGAGAGAAATCCTTTTGTAACAGAAAGGCCAA
The DNA here is from genome assembly GCF_047496795.1 of Chiloscyllium punctatum. Taxonomy (NCBI): domain Eukaryota; kingdom Metazoa; phylum Chordata; class Chondrichthyes; order Orectolobiformes; family Hemiscylliidae; genus Chiloscyllium; species Chiloscyllium punctatum. The sequence continues at coordinate 146,287,043 of NC_092741.1, read as the reverse complement.
AACCCATCATTGCCAAATTTCAGGAACTAAAGACCCAAAATGCACGTGAGTAGTGACTGAGGAAAGGTGAGGGGGCTATTGTAGTGTCTCAGCTGGTTAGGGTCTAGGTTGGCGAGGGAATAGACTACCATGTGGATGAGGACAGTATAGTGCCAGGTAGATGAGCTGCTAGAGTGTTAGGTGCTGAAGTAGGTAAAGCGCCAGGCAATTGGATGAGCATGAATGAAGAGTCGGTTTGGGCATTAGGGTGTATGGGGAGGAGGCTGTTTGGGGGATGGGTAATGGTGTGGTGTTGGTTCCACCAGGGTCAGTGCCCTGGAGGGTGGAGTGACAGAGATGGACTAATGTCTATACAGTCTGTGCCTGAGGGGCGGGGCTGGGATGTAGTCTGTGGAGGGGCATGAATAAAAACAGAGAGGTCAATTTTAACTTCCCCTGGAAACAGGCTGGGTGGGGAAGTCAGAGATGGAGAAGTTATAATGGAGCATAGGGAATATAGTCTCTCCATTCTCGGTCCAATCTGATGGTCTGAAATTGTAAATTATAGAGGTGACAAGGCAATCACCACAATCAACCAGAAAACCTTTCCATGTGAAGGTAGACGAGATTAGATCATCAGGATTTGATCTCCCACTTTTAACCTGAAATATTAGTAAATGAGCAAAGCTTGCTGTGGGCCAATCTTAAGCAGAGCCAACAGATAAAAGACATAGGACCCCTACAATGTGGAAACAGGCCATTCGGCCCAACAAGTCCACACCGATCCTCCAAAGAGTAACCCACCCAGACCCATTCCCCTACACTATTGCTCTACATTTTCCCTGACTAATGCATGTGGCCTACACATTCCTGAACACTATGGGACAATTTAGCATGGCCAATTCACCTAACCTGCACATCTTTGGATTGTGGGAAGAAACCGGAGCACCCGATGGAAACCCACACAGACACGGGGCGAATGTGCAAACTCCACACAGACAGTTGCCTGAGGCTGGAAACAAACCCAGGTCCTTGGCACTGTGAGGCAGCAGTGCTAACCACAGAGCCCCTGTGCTCCCAGATGTAAATGGAAAACATATTGCTAACAATCCAAGTTGAAGTTAGCATTTATTTTAGTTTCCTTAGGAGCCAGGACCTCTCCCACAAAGATATTGAGTTTCTGCTTTTCACCGCTGATATCTCTCCTCCCATTGTGATTACATTCTCGGATCATTACGTTGTGCCAAGGTGCTCACCCCAAGGTTCCCAGAACAGCTTCTGTCACCTGAATGTGACGGCCCAGGCAGTAACCTCTTAACAATTCCCCATTGATTTGACTGGGCAAGTCAGCAAGAAACATGCTGCCAGGGGTGCAGCATCAAAACCAACCAGTCCTGCCTATATCCCCATTGCTGTACTGCTGTCTGGAAGTTAAGATGGAGCTCACACAGCCCTAGAGAATGCTGCAAACATTTTGCACGTTGATCAAGCTCTGAAAGCATAAGCTCCGGGCAAGATGTCCAGAGTTCAGATGAAGACTTACACTTGGAGTATTTGACATAGAGTTGTACTGCATGGAAACAGACCCTGGTCTAACCAATCCATGCCAACTATGTTCCCAAAATAAACTAGCCCCACCTGCCTTCCCTTGGCTCATATCCCTCCTTTCATGTACTTATCCAAATGTCTTTTAAATGTTATAACTGTACCTACATCCATCACTTTCTCCAACAGTTCATTCCACACATGAACCACACTTAGTGTAAAAAAATTGCCCATCATATCCTTTTTAAATCTTTCTCCTCCCACCTTAAAAATATGCCCCCCTAGTTTTGAATTCCCCCACGTTAGGAAAAAGATCTTTGCTATTCATTTTATCCATGCCCCTTATGATGTTATTAATATCTATAAGGTCATCCCTCAATTCCCTACGCTCTAATGAGAAATATCCCAGCCTATATTTATAACTCAAATCCTCCATTTCCGGCAACATCCTTGTGAACATTTTCTGAACTCGCTCCAGTTTATTAATATCCTTCCTATAACACGGCGACCAGAACTGTACACAGTACTCCCTAAGAGGCCTCACAAACGTCCTGTACAACCTCAACATGACGTCCCAACTCCTGTACTCAAAGGTCTGAGCAACGGAGGCAAGTGTGCTAAATGCCTTCTTAACCACCCTGTCTACCTATACTGCAGATTTCAAAGAGTTATGTTAAAAATCACACAACACCAGGTTATGGTCCAACAAGTTTGTTTGGAAGCACTAGCTTTCAGAGCACTGCTCCTTCATCAGGTGGTTGACAAAGGAGCAGCGCTCCAAAAGCTAGTGCTTCCAATTCAACTTGTTGAACTATAACCTGGTGTTGTGTGACTTTTAACGTTGTCCACCCCAGTCCAACGCCAGCACCTCCAAATCAAAGATTTATGTAGCTGAATCCCTTGATCTCTCTGCAGAAGCAAACTAATTTCCAGATTTTGTTGTATCAGTTTTCTCTTACACCTGAGGTCACTGTCCTGAGTGTCACCTGCAAGGACAAATGTGAGAAGCATACACTCGCACGTCCTTAAAATATAGTTGGCTGTGTTGTGATAGGAATTACATAGGAAGAAGCAGCTGATAGGGCCAAGTGCAGACAATAGGAAATGGAACTAATTCACAAGCATCTGGTGTTTTTCTGAGATTGTAGTGGGGGTTTTTGCACTTTATTATCACTGATCAGAACTACCAGCCCTTAACTGCAACAGGGGACTAAACAATGGGATAATCAAGAAACTTACAGTCGAATGGAAAATGAGCTGAATGGGACTGTACTAGCAAACAGGATATATGAAAAGGACACCATGCCAGATTTTCTTGCAATCCAACAGCATGGGCAAAGCTAAGATGATTGTGGAATCCTTAAAATTCTTGAAACTTTATAGCTTCTAAGCTAAAGGTCTTACAGTGAGGAAATAGTCAGTTTATTGAACAGTCGGTATTTGACCTGCTTTTTTTTCACTGAAACAATAGACCTTCACCTTTGTGCAGATTAGCCGGATTTGTGAGGTAGACAGAGGCACTGGTGCCTGGTTTTGAAGTTAATGTGGGAGTGCATTGAAAGCATAGCAAACGACTAACAGACTGAGTGGGTCAGAGTGCTCTGACCTCTGGGGCTCACTAAGATCAAAGAGATTTCATGCTTACTGCATTTGATTATTTAGTGACCACAGGATCAGCGTCGCCATCAATTCCTTTTAACTATTTTACCACATCCTACACCTGTTTATCAAGCTTATTCAGTCAATAAAAATGGAAAATGTTGGAAATTCTCAGCAGGTCAGGCAGTGTCTGCGGATAGAGAAACACAGAGGTCAATGGCCTCTCGTTCCAATGGCAGTGACACAACCAAAGCTGTTTATGTTTATGATGACCAACTCTCCCTCTGGGGTTCCTTTCTCCTTTCTGTGCTGGAGGTAAAGAACAACTCTGGTGGCTTGATAATCAACACCATTTTCTTTAGGCTGCCCTTACACACCCAGTACTTTCCACAGAGAAGGCTGGGATCTTTCTGCCCACCTCCCATCGTTTCAAAGAGGACGCTAGTGAAAACCCTGGGACAATGGCAGGAATGGTGTTTGTGGGATTATTTTTCCAGGCTTCCGAAGCTCTTTCATCAGAGCCATGCCCAAAGACCGGGAGAGAGACATTCATCCCTGAAGAAACCTGGAATTGATTGCATCAGTTAAAGATCAAGCATATTTTTGGTGCCAACTTGTGCATTATTGGCTAATGCAAAATGCCAGAACTTTCTATAAAGAAAGACTTACACCAAATGGCAACTCACTCAACCCCAGGATGTTCCAAAGTGCATTATTAGCAGTAAAGTACTTTTGTAACGTATGCAGTGTAGGGAAATACATGATTCCAAATTTCATCAATGAGATTAGGACCAGAAAGCAGGAAGCAGTGGTTGATGTCCACCAGGTATATCAGACATCAAATCCCTATGCCAAATGGTATGTTAAAAGAAAACACCACTTTTTTCCATAAGACTATACGGGATACTGTGCTCCTTTCTGACTGATTACAGTCACTTTCAAATCCTTGGTAAAGAATTTGAAGCCAACTGCAGTCAATCATAAAGGAGCACAGTCAGTGTCAAGGAATGGATTTCAGTTCATAGGACAATGGACCAGTTCTGGGGTCGAAAGGTTGTGTTTCTGTGGAACAGCATTCACTTGAGGCAGTCTCCTGGTGAATTGGACAGCCAGAGTTGTAGAAGGGGCATTAAGTTTATGAGAGATTAGATTAGATTAGATTACTTACAGTGTGGAAACAGGCCCTTCGGCCCAACAAGTCCACACCGCACCCGCCGAAGCGCAACCCACCCATACCCCTACATCTACACCTTACCTAACACTACGGGCAATTTAGCATGGCCAATTCACCTGACCTGCACATCTTTGGAGTGTGGGAGGAAACCGGAGCACCCGGAGGAAACCCACGCAGACACGGGGAGAACGTGCAAACTCCAGACAGAGAGTCGCCTGAGGCGGGAATTGAACCCGGATCTCTGGCGCTGTTAGGCAGCAGTGCTAACCACTGTGCCACCGTGCCACCCACGGAGAGGGGTTGAAGGGCTTGGGAGAGGAGAAATATAAACTTACAAATCAAAGGGATATGACATCATGGCAGGGACACTGTTTGGATAATGATACCCAGAGTGAGACAGGTTGGAATAGAGCGTACAAATGTAGAAAAATGGCAGCAAAATGGGTTGAAGGCAATATAAATGGGGAAAAAGGTAAAATTAATTACTCAACTTAAATGCATGTAATATCCATTAACAAAATGAATGAATTATTGACACAAATTGACAGGATGCAGAACTGGGCTGATATGTGGCAGATGGAGTTCAACCTGGAAAAGTGTGAAGTGATTCACTTTGGAAGGTCAAATTTGAATGCAGAATACAAGGTTAAAGGCAGGATTTTTGGCAGTGTGGAGGAACAGAGGCATCTTGGAGTCTATGTCCATTGATCCCTCAAAGTTGCCACCCAAGTTGATAGGGTTGTTAAGAAGGCATACGATGTGTTGACTTTCATTAGTAGGGGGATTGAACTTAAGAGCAGCGAGGTTATGCTGCAGTTCTAGGGAGCCCTGGTTAGACCATACTTGGAATATTGTGTTCAGTTCTGGTCACCTCATTACAGGAAGGATGTGGAAGCTTTCGAGAGAATGCAGAAGAGGTTCACCAGGATGCTACCTGGACTGGAGGACATTTCTTATTAAGAAAGAATGAGGGAGCTAAGGCTTCTCTCATTGGAGCGAAGAAGGATGAGAGGTAACTTGATGTGTACAAGATAATGAAAGGCATAGATAGAGTGAATAGTCAGAGACTTTTTCCCAGGGCAGAAATGGCTATCACAATGGGGCATAATTTTAAGGTAATTGGAGGAAGGTTTAGGGGAGATGTCAGAGGTCAATTCTTGGGTGGTAGTAGAATCAGATACATTAGGGACATTTAAGCGACTCTTGGATAGGTACATGGATGATAGTAAAATGGATAAATTTTAAATGGGTAAATAGGGTATGTAGGTTGGCTTGATCTTAGAGTAAGATAAAAGGTCAGCACAACATCAAGGGCTGAAGGGTCAGTACCGTGCTTTACTGTTCAATGTTCTATGCTCTATAAATAGACATTAATGGATATAAAAGTCCAAATTCAGCACCCAATTTCAATGCAATATACTGATTACAAAAACTAAAAGTTACCTGGAAGTGCCAAGCGTACACCTGGGAATGTGAAATTCATCTGTAGTGGAAAACGAATTGCTAGAAGCTAGTTTATCACTGCACAGTGGTCTATTTTCTGTGGAGCTGGAAAATATTGCTAACGTTTTTATTTCAAAGCAAGTACAGTTTATTATGTTTTGTAAGACTTGGAAAGAAGCCTCCATAAAGAGTTTGAAGTATCAATCTGCGAACTTCAGAAGAAAGAAACTCAGGCTTGATCGAAAATTGGTGACTGATGCTGCCATGGATCAGTTTCACCCTTCTGCAGATTATCTTTTATTCTTGCAGGGCACGTGAACATTGCAGGCCAAATCAGCATTTGTTGCCTACACCGAGCTATCCCTGAACTGAATGGTTTGCCAGGCCACATCAGAGGTCATTTAAGAATCAATCACATTGCTGGGGGCCTGTGGTCACTTGCACGCCAGACCAGATAAGGACAGTAGTATTCCTTCTCTCAAGGATATCAGTGAACATTCAATGATGGTTATTATTAATTCCAAACTTTGATTGAATTCAAGTTTTACCACCTGCCATGATGTGATTTGAACTCTTGTTCCCAGGTCATTAGCATGGAGCATTATGGCTATTGTCATCATGTCACTGCTTGAGCATTCAAGAGGTAGATTGGTGCAATTTGGTGTAACAGGGTATGTGGTCTCTTTACACCTCTTCCATTGTTTATGGAACATATTCTGGCATATTCTGGCTGACATATCACAGTGGGTAACAGGGTGACTCAGGTATAAGGGGGAGGGCACACTGATTAGATCGTCACTGGAGGTTACGGTGGAGCAAGTCCAGAAGATGAATGATGCTCAGTACCTGAAACCGAGGGAGGGCATTCTTTCCTTCTCCTGTCCCTCCTGCACAGCTGTGTTGCTCTCCCTGACCTCATGTCCTCCTCCCAATTCCTTTCCAGACCAAAGTGAACCCAAATAAGATGGCCTTAACAAAGACTGCAGTCCTCTTGGTGACTATTATGCAATGGACAAAGTAGTTACCTCCATTGGTGGATGGGCTTCTTCCGAACGACGGGTGTGGTAATGAATAATTTCGTGAGTACAGGTATTTATCATATCAGCAGACTGACCTGGATGAGCTGAAATTGTTGACTCAATGAGCTTTTGATGACCGTAACTGAAGTGATCAAACTTCAATACAAACCTCAATAATGAGCATCTGCCAGTATTCAAACACAGGGAGAATGGATACCCAGCAGTGTACTATTCTCAACTAGTACAGGGACATTGTCAGCTCCTGAATAATCATTTGGGATGGAGACTCTGGCTGATTTATTTCCTCCCTGTGCCAGGAATTCTCAGAACCAACAAAGAAATACTTCAATGATTGTGTTCATTTCACTATTGATATTTCCTAATTAACCTGTTCCGAGATGTTATTGCACATCTCTGGAGCACATGGGACTTGAACCCTAGCCTTCTGGCTCAAAGATAAGGCACGACTACTGCGCCAATTGAGCCCTTATTTTCACCATACGTTTAGTCCTAATGCTTTCTCTGGAGATGCAGGAAGCCACATAGGCTATTTCTTGTACTTTCTCCAAAACCACATGCAGTGCTCTTCAGATTAATTGTACCCTTCTCCCCTGAAAAGAACAAGTTTCCTTTTTAGGACATGCCCGAGTAGCACCTCCAATTTGATTGTTGTCTTTTTCTTGTATTTTCAGATTAATGACACTGGAAGATGTCCAGCAATAAAATTCAGCCTTGCCAAACCGCAAGCTACTTCATTTTAAAACATTAGCAGCTGGAACTTTTAAGAGCTTGCTACTGCAGCACAGAGAAAGCTGTTGAGTTGGGATTATCAGACCTGTACTAGGGGACATGACATTTTATTCTGTGCGCCTCTGTCGCTTGTTTTCAGCCCTACTCTACATTTTGCTCCTGTGTTGCTGAATGAGACCAACTCCTGGATTTGCTTGTTTCCCTGGCTGCTGAATTTAATTTGTTGTGTTGACCATTGGATCTTATAAGACGACCTCTCACTGGACCAGCTCTTCAACTTGCTGTTCATGGTCTTGTCCTCCATTCTCTAATGCAGCTGTCCATTGGAACAGTGTGCTTATTTGCACTGGTCCTGTGAGTTTACCTCCTGGCTCTCAGTCTCACTATTTTCCAATCCTCTGCAGATCCCTTGGAGCTTCTGGGAGCATTGCTGACTCCTGAGGGAACCCACTCTTCTGCTCTGTCCCAGGAAGAATCCTTGTTGATCATGGTGAACTCTGTACTCTTCTCAGTCATCATTTCCCTCCACTGGAAAATTTCTATGAATGTCTTCATTGATATTCTAGTCTTCAAATGTCCCCTGTAATTTTTGCCCCCTCGTTAGATCCTACTCAACATCCCCGCACATAATGCAACAGATGCCTTCATGGAGTGCCCAAGAAAAGCACAGAAACCAGCTGTGGGGGATTGCTGTGGCAAATTTAACTCGAGGACAACAGCAGTAGAGTATGAAATTGGAATAGTGATAAGATGGAGTGGATATTGGTGAAAGGAAAGAAGCTGAGTTGAGAAATAACAGATGGCTCGGTGGTTAGCACTGCTGCCTCACAGTGCCAGCGACCTGGGTTCAATTCCAGCCTTGGGTAACTGTGTGGAATTTGCATATTCTCCCCATATCTGTGTGAGTTTCCTCCGGGAGCTCTGGTTTCCTCCCTCATTCCAAAGACATGCAAGTTAGGTGGATTGTTCATGCTAATTTTCCCAGAGTCCAAGGATGTGCACCCAAGGTAGATTAGCCATAGGAATGCAGGGATAGGGTGTCGAGCTCTGGGTGGGATGCTCTTCAAAGGGTTGATGTGGACTTGGTGGGCTGAATGGCTTTCTTCCACACAGTAGGAATGCTATGATTCTAGGTTGGCCTTATATCTATTGGAGACTAAAATAGTGTGAGATGAATTCATTGAAACATATAAGACACTGAGAAGATTTTATAGAATGAATAACAAGGCAGATTTATTTTATGGTGGGGCAAGACTAGAACCAGGGGACAAAGTTTTAATAATAGGAAGTCTGCCTTTTAAGGTGAAGATGAGGATTTGTTTTCTCTTAGAAGAATGTTAATCTGTGTGGTTACTTTCTGGGTTGCAGTGGAGGCCGAGTCATTGACGTTATAATTAGATACACTTTTGATCCAGAAAGGAGGTAAAGGTTATGAGAGACAGACAGGAAAGTGAAGTTGAGACAACAACAGGATCAGCCCATGATATTACTGAATGGCAGAACAGGTTTGAAAAACCTGATGGCCTACTCCTGCTCTTAATTCCAAAGTTCTTAAGAACATATTACTGCCGTGAAGCTTAGAGATCTTGTCCCAGGACCTTGTCCCTTATCTTTAGGTGTTCACTTCCCTTATTTGTAGACTTATTTCTTTAAGAGTTGATGAAAGCTTGATCTTTTCCCAACAATGCAACACCCAGTGGAGATTGAGGGCTCAAACATAATGAATGATTAAGGAACAACTCTAGAAGATTTACTTGAATGAACCAATATCATTTGGTACACACAAATCTCAGTACACTTCAGCACTCATAACAGAAAACATGTTCAAACATGTTTTAACTTTTAACTGAGCAGTCTCAAAATATTTGAAAGCATGAAAGCATTTGAAAGTCTTGTTTGTGATAATTTTGCCTCAGCTCTTTACTTCCAGTGAATGGTCTGTCATCATTGAGATATCTTCTTCCTTTTCCACTTTTCTAAGAGATATTATTCAATCTGTGGATGTGTGACGTGTTTCTTGTTCAAATGTGTATTATCTTATCTTGACCTATATTCTATATCCATTCGTTAACCCAGAGAATTAATTTGTCCAAATCTCTTATGAAACTTATTAACAATCCTTAGACTAATCACCATGCCAAGTAGGTTAACATTTTGAGTAAACTTAATCATAACATACTGCACCTAATATCATTTTTAGATACAAATGACAAAGAAAAGACTTCTAAGAACCACTATAGGCAGTGACCCAGAGTTTTTCCTATTATCATTATATATGCAAATTTATCAGTAAGCCAATTTTCTATGCAGCTTGTTAATTTACTACTAATTCCTTCAGCCTTAATCTTCTTTAAATTGCTTGCACAACTTAATCAAATGTCTTCTGAAAGTTCAAGTAAGTAGATTACTTTTGAGCAAGGAAGTATACTTGAAGTGACCAGACACCATTTTAAAATTGTTTTCCTGATACTTTTAGAGATCCATAACTTTTGGTCTTGCTTTCTTTTCAGTTTATAAAGAGTGAGTAACATTCCAAAATAAAACAAAGAACTGCAGATACTGGAAATCTGAAACAAACAAAAACAGAAATTGCTGGCAACATTGTCAATATTAATGGTCTTTGAATGGAAAGTCATTGGTTATCTCCAAAACATCTGATTAATGCTTCTTTTAGACATAGCTTAAGTGTTTATAAAACTGTAAATATGTATTGATACTTTGAATAATAAGTGTCTACTTTAACGGGATATTGAGTATATTTTGCACAGTTTTATTTGAATGTTGGAGGTTTATGTTGTTCTGATGAGAGCAGAAAAATTCTAACTTAAGAGTCATAGAGATGTACAGCATGGAAACAGACCCTTCGGTCCAACCTGTCCATGCCGACCAGATATCCCAACCCAATCTAGTCCCACCTGCCAGCACCTGGCCCATATCCCTCCAAACCCTTCCTAATCATATACCCATCAAAATGCCTCTTAAATGTTGTAATTGTACCAGCCTTGACCACATCCTCTGGCAGCTCATTCTATATATGTACCACCCTCTGCGTGAAAAAGTTGCCCCTTAGGTCTCTTTTATATCTTTCCCCTCTCACCCTAAACCTATGCCCTCTAGTTCTGGACTTCCCCACCTGAGGGAAAAGACTTTGTCTATTTATCCTATCGATGCTCCTCATAATTCTGTAAACCTCTATAAGGTCATTCCTCAGCCTCCCACCCTCCAGAGAAAACTGCCCTAGCCTATTCAGCCTCTGTCTATAGCTCAAATCCTCCAACCCTTGCAACATCCTTGTAAATCTTTTCTGAACCCTTTCAAGTTTCACTTAGTTGGGAATCCATCATCCCCATATATTCATAAGACACAAAAATAATTGAGGTTAATGTTCCATTTTGAATGATTGCATTTCAAATCTTGTGAATCTCTACCCTTTGATGGAATTGCCATAGAATTGCCTTTTTTCCAGACTTAGACTAACCTGACTGACCTACTCCAAATCCCAATTAAGTCTTCTAAAATTTGGCAGAATTTTCCATTTGACTCCTTTCCTGGTTGCATTTACCAAAACCCAACTCTAGACATGATCATCACTCTCTGCCAATCAATGCAAAAACTAAATACTGTACATGATTTTCTGTTCCCTAATCAGGTATAATTCTAAAAGACAATCAAAACTTCCTTTTCCATCTCTGTATTATCAATTTTATGTTTTTCTAAGGTTTGCTGACAGTATATCTTTTGCTTATTTTGACGTAACTTAAAAATTTCTCATAAAAGGAATAAGTTTCTGCAGTTGCATTTTTAAAACTTACTGGCTCACTTACGGGAAGGTGATGACTTAGTGATATTATTGCTAGATGGTTAATCTGAAGACACAGATAGTGTTCTGGGGACATGGGTTTGAATTCTGCCATGGCAAATGGTGGAATGTGAATTCAATAAAAATCGAAAAATCGACTGATGACCATGATTGGCGATTATCAAGAATAACCCAACTGATTCAGTAATATCCTTTAAGGAAAGAAGCTACCATCCTTATCTGTCATGATTTGGAGATGCCGGTGTTGGACTAGGGTGTACAAAGTTAAAAATCACACAACACCAGGTTATAGTCCAACAGGTTAAATTGGAAGCACACTAGCTTTCGGAGCACTGCTCCTTCATCCACTATCACCTGATGAAGGAGCGGCGCTCCGAAAGCTAGTGTGCTTCCAATTAAACCTGTTGGACTATAATCTGGTGTTGTGTGATTTTTATCCTTATCTGTTCTCGCCTCTACGTGACTCCAACAATGTGATTAACTCTCAATTGCCCTCTGGGCAATTAGGAATAGGCAACAAATGCCAGCCTAGCCAATGACACCCGCGTCCTGTGCGTGACTTTAAAAAAGGGTTTTTCCACTTGATTGTGTTGACAATTTTTAGAGTAATTCCCTCAATATCAGTGTAGTCTTCAAAGAGATGATGTGATATTGCATGAATGCTGCCTTCAGTTCAGCTAAAACTTCCATAATCTTTTGAGTTTGTTTTAAAAACATCATACTATTCCTCACAATTAGTGATTCCCCTACAGTACATCAATCATCATTGAGAGTTTCACTAATTGTGGGTGTTTGTCAAATTCTGAAAACATAAGCTGGAAAATTTGGGTGAAACTCCTGTAGGATCAGGCTTTTAAGTGTGCTTTTTTCTGTCTTCAGGGACTAACTTGCTGACAACTGGGCCAAAGGTTATTGCAAGAGACAAGAAAATAGAGTTGAGGGCACGTTCAGATCAGACATGATCTTACTGAGTGGAAGAATAGATGTCGGGAGCTGATTGGCCTTTTCCTGACCCTAATTTGTATGTTTGCATTTGTAATCATTGTAACAAAGTCAACCAGGTGGACTTCATGATATATGAGTTCCCTTATTGAGACTGTTAATCTGTGCAATCTGGGAGCCCAGGCTGGCAGAGAAGAACAAGAGTGTTGGATGTCCCATTCACACTGAGAGCTGGCTCAGTGTCAAGGACTCCTCATGTATAAATAAACAGTAACATGGTGACCAGGTACTGCCCCCTGTGGAGTTAATTCAGTGGCAATAAGGGAAAAGCATGCTAATGAAGAAATTTGCTCACAACTGTCATTCTTTTGTGGGGGTAAGTATTTCTGGCATCATGCTGTTATTTGAGAAGTTTGTCTGCATTGAAAACTGGGCCCAGTATATGGAAAGAATGTGTCATTTTTTTCCCCATTCCTCATTTCTGATGAAGGGCTTATGCCCAAAATGTGGATTCTCCTGCTCCTTAGATGCTACCTGACCTGCTGTGCTTTTCCAGCACCACTCTCGACAATATTTTATTCCAGGCAAATGACATTGGGGTGGATGAAAAGCAATAAGTAATTCTCATGACAGCTTGTGGAGCTGCAGCTTTTTTTAGTTATATGGAGCCTAACTTTCCCTGAGACACCAAATACTAAAAGAGTTGAGAGATGTATTTAAAGAATATTATGACCCCAAGCTTCTTCTAATTCTGAGACTCTAGTGATTTTACTTACCAATCTGTTTCAGGATTTCTGAATCAGTTAAGATGACCAGCAGAGGCATATGATTTTGGTTCAACCCTTAATGAAATGCTGAGGTCCCATTTGGTGTGCAGGATTGATGATATAGCCGTGCAAAAGTGCCAACAGCTGAATTGTACTTTCAACAGTTGACGTGACATTGGCCACCTTGACTCTGCCCACCTCACCCAATCCAACCTATCTCCCACTGAACTGACTGCATTCTGTGCACTTAGTTCCAACCCTGACTTTGTCTGTAAACAGGCCAACAAGGGGCAATGCCACAATGGATTTGGTACTGGGGAATGAACCCGGCCCGGTGTTAGATTTGGAGGTAGGTGAGCACTTTGGCAATAGTGACCACAATTTGGTTATGTTTACAGTAACAATGGGCAGCGATAGGTATGTACTGCAGGGAAAGAGGGAGAAAGGCAATAATGATGTGATTAGGCAAGATTTAGGACGCATAGGATGGGAAAGGAAACTGCAGGGGATGGACACACTTGAAATGTGGAGCTTATTCAAGGAACAGCTACTGCGGGTCCTTGATAAGTATGTACCTGTCAGGCAGGGAGGTAGTTGTCAAGAGAACAAGCCATGGTTTAATAAAGAAGTTGAAGCTCTTGTCAAGAGAAAGAAGAAGGCTTATGTGAGGATGAGGCATGAAGGCTCAGTTAGGGGGCTTGAGAGTTATAAGTTAGTCAGAAAAGATCTAAAGAGAGGGCTAAGAAGAGCCAGGAGGGGACATGAGAAGTTGTTGGCAAATATGATCAAGGAAAACCCTGAAGCCTTCTATAGGTATATCAGAAATAAAAGAATGACTAGAGTAAGATTAGGTCCAATCAAAGATAGTAATGGAAAGTTGTGTGTGGAATCGGAGGACATAGGGGAAGTGGTTAATGTATACTTTTTGTCAGTATTCATATTGGAAAAGGGTAATTTTTAATGAGAAGATGGAGTTACAAGCTCCTAAATGAGATGGGATTGAGGTTGACAAAGAGGAGATTTTAGCAATTTTGGAAGATCTGAAAATAGGTAAAACCCCTGGGCTGGATGGGATATTAGCTTGGATTCTCTGGGAAGCCAGGGAGCAGATTGCAAAGACTTTGGCTTTGATCTTTATGTCATCATTGTTGACAGGAATAGTGCCAGAAGACGGCAGGTGGATAGTAAATGTTGTTCCTTAGTTTAAGAAGGGGAGTCGGGCAACCCAGATAATTATAGGCCAGTGAGCTTTACTTTAGTTGTGGGTAAGGTGTTGGAAAATGTTAAGAGATAGGATTTATAATCATCTGGAAAGGAATAATTTGATTAGGGATAGTCAACATGGTTTTGTGAAGGGATAGTCGTGCCTCACTAACCTTATTGAGTTCTTTACGAAGGTGACCAAACAGGTAGATGAGGGTAAAGTAGTTGATGTGGTGTATATGGACTTCAATAAGGCATTTGATAAAGTTCCACACGGAGGCTATTGCACAAAATACAGAGTTTTGGGATTGCAGGTGATTTAATGGTTTGGATCAGAAATTGGCTACCTAAAAGAAGACAGAGAGTGGTGGTTGATGGGAAATGTTCATCCTGGAGTTCAGTTACCAGTGGTGTGCTGCATGAATCTGTTTTGGGACCACTGCTGTTTGTCAGGTTTATAAATGATCTGGACATGGGTGTAAAAGGATGGGTTAATGAATTTGCAGTGACACTAAGGTAGGCAGAGTTGTGGATAGTACCGAAGGATGGTTGTGGGTTACGGAGGGACATAGATAAGATGCAGAGCTGGGCTGAAAAGTGGCAAATGGAGTTTAATGCAGAAAAGTGTGAGGTAGTTCACTTCAGAAGAAGTAACAGGAATGCAGAGTACTGAGCTAATGGTAAAATTCTTCGCAGTGCAGATGTACAGAGAGCTCTCGGTGTGCAGGTGCATAAATCCCTGAACGTTACTACCCAGGTTGATAGGGTTGATAGTGTTGGTGTTTATTAGTAGGAGGATTGAATTTCAGAACTACGAGGTCATGGTTCAGCTGTACAAGACACTGGTAAGGTCGCACCTGGAGTATTGCGTACAGTTCATTATAGGAAGGGTGTGGAAGCTTTGGAAAGGGTTCAGAGAAGATTTACTAGGATGTTGCCTGGTATGGAAGGAAGGTCTTAAGAGGAAAGGCTGAGGGAAGTGAGGTTGTTTTCGCTGGAGAGAGGAAGGTTGAGAGGTGACTTAATCGGGATATATAAGATAATCAGAGGGTGAGATAGAGTGGACGGTGAGAGCCTTTTCCTCGGATGGTGAAGGCTAACATGAGGGGACATACTTTTAAATTGGGGGGTGTAGTGGACAGCGAAGAGGGTTACCTCAGATAACAAGAGGATCTGGACCAGATGGGCCAATGGGCTGAGAAGTGGCAGGTGGAGTTTATTTTAGATAAATGCGAGGTGCTGCATTTTGGGAAAGCAAATTTTAGCAGGACTTATACACTTAATGGTAAGGTCCTAGGGAGTGTTGCTGAACAAAGAGACCTTGGAGTACAGGTTCATAGCTCCTTGAAAGTGGAGTCGCAGGTAGATAGGATAGTGAAGAAGGTGTTTGGTATGCTTTCCTTTATTGGTCCGAGTATTGAGTACAGGAGTTGAGAGGTTATGTTGCGGCTGTACAGGACATTGGTTAGGCCACTGTTGGAATATTGTGTGCAATTCTGGTCTCCTTCCTATCTGAAAGATGTTGTGAAACTTGAAAGGGTTCAGAAAAGATTTACAAGGATGTTGCAAGGGTTGGAGGATTTGAGCTACAGGGAGAGGCTGAACAGGCTGGGGCTGTTTTCCGTAGAGCATCGGAGGCTGAGGGGTGACCTTATAGAGGTTTACAAAATTATGAGGGGCATGGATAGGATAAATAGACAAATAGACCCTTTGGGGTCAGGGAGTCCAGAACTAGAGGGCATAGGTTTAGGGTGAGAGGGGAAAGATATAAAAGAGTTCTAAAGGGCAACTTTTTCACGCAGAGGATGGTACGTGTATGGAATGAGCTGCCAGAGGATGTGGTCAAGGCTGGTACAATTGCCACATTTAAGAGGCATTTGGATGGGTATATGAACAGGAAGGGTTTGGAGGGATATTTGCCGGGTGCTGGCAGGTGGGACTAGATTGGGTTGGGATATCTGGTCGGTATGGATGGGTTGGACCGAAGGGTCTGTTTCCATGCTGTACATCTCTATGACTCTATGACCTGCAATAGTAGTAGACTTGCTGTCGTTAAGGGCATATAAATGGGCATTGGACATACATATGGATAATAATGGAACAGTGTAGGTTAGATGGACATCAGATTAAGTTCACAAGTTGCTACAACATTGAGGGTCGAAGGGCCTGTACAGTGCTGCAACGTTCTACGTTCTATGTATGTTCTGTGGTGTTATTAAGTCTAGAAGAAAGTGAGGACTGCAGATGCTGGAGATCAGAGTCGAGAGTGTGGTGCTGGAAAACCACAGCAGGTCAGGCAGCATCCGAGGAGCAGGAGGATCAACGTTTTGGGTATAATTCCTGACGAAAGGTTTCTGCCTGAAACATTGATTCTCCTGCTCCTCGGATGCTGTTGTGCTTTTCCAGCAACACATTCTCAACTTTGTTACTAAGCCTGCCCGTAACGATGGTGCTGTTATAATCTGGTGTACTGACCACTGCATTACAAAGGCTGAGTGTCAGCTCTCAGATACCTCCTCCTATCTCCCCCTGGACCATGGCTCATCAGGCCATTGTGTCAAGTCGAGTCACTGCTCTCATTTCATCTGGTTATTTTCTACCCTGCCCAACCCTGCCCCACTCCCATTGCCTCCAAACTGATAGTCCCTCAGCCCCGCATGGCTCACTTCTACCTCCTTCCGAAATCCACAAGCAAGGCTGCCTGGGCAGACCCATCATTTCAACCTGCTCCTGCCCCACAGAGCTCATCTCTTCCTACCTTGACTCAGTCGTCCCCACCTCCCAGTCCCGTCCCTGCCCACATACATCCACAATTCCTGATGCTTTGCCAATTTCAGAATTTCCATTCTGCAGGTTTCAGCCACCTCCTCATTTCCATGGACATGCAATCCCTTTACATATCCATCCCCCAACCAGGATGGTGTCAGGGCTCTCTGCTTCTTCCTGGAGCCACCTTCTTCTGTTTGGCCAAGCTCATCCTCACCCTCAACATCTTCTCTTTTAACTTGTCTCATTTTCTTCAGGTCAGAGGGGTGGCCATAGATACCCGCATGGGTCCCAATTATGCCTGTCTCTTTGTGGGGTATGTGGAACATTCCTTGTTCCAGTCCTATTCCAACCCCTACCCACAACTCCAATATAATCGATGATATCATCAGTGCTGCTTCTCTCTGGAATAGTTGGAAAAGTTCATAGAAATTGGGAGCGAAATCAATCTCACCCTCACTATCATTCGGTCTATTTCTGACTCCTCCCTTCCTTGAGGTCTGTTTCCATTTCTGGTGATAAACTGGTCATCACCATCCACTATAAACCCATCAATTCCCATTGCTATCAGGACTAAGCATCCTCACATCCTGCTTCCTGTAAAGGTGCCATTCCATTCTCCCAGTTCCTCCATCTCTGATGCATTTGTTCTAATGAGACCAACTTTGACAAGGGAGCCTCCGAAATGTCTACCTTCTTCCTCAACTGAGGATTCCCCAGCTCCGTTGTCGACAGGGGCCTCAACTGGGTCTGACCTATCTCCCACACTTCGCCCTCCCGCAACAGAGTTAGGGCTCTTACCATCCCACCGGCATCCACGTCCAGAAGATTATCAGCTGCCACTTCTGCCACTTCCAGCAAGATACCACAACCAGACACATATTCTCCTCCCCTCCCTTGTCCAGGGACTGCTCTTTCTGGGACACCCTGGTCCACTCTTCCTTCACTCCCAATGCCCACCACAGCACCTTCACCTGTTACCACTGAAGCTGTAACATCTGCCCATTTACCTCCTCCTTCCTCAGTTTCTGAGGGTCCAAACATACCTTCCGGTGAAGCAGCGCTTTACCTGCACTTTTCACAAAATAGTCCACTGCATTCGCTGCTCACAATGTGGTCTCCTTTACGCTAGGGAAATGAAGCATAGACTGGGTGACTGCTTTGCGGAACATCTACAATCTTCCTGCAAAAAAGTCCCTGGGCTTCCAGCTGCCTGTGACTTTAACACACCACCCTGGTCCCTGGCTAATATCTCTGTGTCAGGCTTGTTGCAGAATTCCAGGCAAGCTCAGCGCAAGCTGGAAGAACAGCACCTCATTTTCCGCTTGAGGACCCTGCAGGCTTTTGGACTCAAAATCGACTTCAATAATTTTAGGGGGCCTGATCTCTCCCACGTCCTAGTCCCCTACCATACGCACCTGGCCTTATTATCACAAAGTCTGCCATTAGACACTATTTTGTTAGCCACTAACAGTCTCTACTAACAGCTATTCACCCTCACAGCCTGATCGTTACCAGCTCTTTTGTCCAACTGTTCTTCTCTCTCAATTTGGGCTCCATCCCCACCTTTCATTTACTCCTTCACCTCTCCCCCCCCCCCTATTTTCTGTATATAAATCAACATTTTCCTAGGTACCATCAGTTCTGACGAAGGGTCACCAGACCCAAAACATTAACGCTGATTTCACTTCACAGATGCTGCTACATCTACTCAGCTATTCCAGCAACTTCTGTTTTTGTGTAGATATTACAACTGGCTTTGTCATTGGAAAATATGACAAGTGATGCATATGGACGCAGTGGAAGTCAATACCCTTGCCAGTACGAATGAGCTTGGGGTCATCACCTGTAATTGCATAGCCACACTTTAATACATATACTGAACAGAGGGACTCTAGGTCAGCCCACAGCCAAACCACAAAACAAAACCAAGCCTCAGCCAAAAAGTTAAAATGTTCTTCAGGATCAGGCTGGCATATGCATTCAAGACAGTGAAAGAACCCCTCGACATTGAGTAAGGAAACCCATACACTGGTATCCAGGGGAGTGTACACACTGGAAAGTGCACCTACATCTGGTTTGGAACAGTTAAATTGCTTAGCAACATCCAAATCAGAACCAATCAAAACAAATATCAGCTTAAATGGTCACCCGGTTGATACTGGCGTGGCCATTTCAGTGATTATGAACCAGACTTTAATAAAAGTCATTCTGTACTCCAACTCTTAAATTTGCGCAAGACCTTGGCTAGACTGAGAACCCATGCTGGGTAGCCTTTACAGACTAAGGGTGTAACTTCCATTCCAGTCTCTTATGAGAAGCAATTGGTTCATTTACCATTGATTGTAGTAAAAGGATCAGGACCAAATGATTTGGGGCGAAATTGGTTGAGAAAGACTCACCTGGATTGGATCAACACTTTCTAATTACAAAATGGCTGCCTGAGCAAAGAGGCTGTGATACTGATCCAGCTTCCTCAGAGTCAGGTCTCAGAGTGAACAGGATGCCTGACACTGTTGCTTTTTTTTTCTTTTTTTTCTTTTTTTGCCTAACTGCGGTAGTGCTTATTTTTCCCCAGCACCATGGTGTGTGTGTGTGTAGGTGTGAGACACAGTGAAAGACACAAAGTGCACAAATCTTTATTCGATTTCCACCACCAGGAAGATAGGAAAACACCAGAGTGGCCAGTGACAAGCACTGCCCTTCAAATCAAAGGGTAATGCTGTGTGAGCAAAACAGTGAAGGGGAGGGGGACACTGTTGCTCTTTTTTTTTCTTTTTTTTCTTTTTTTTAGCAGATTCTAAATCCCCTGTTTAGGTGTCTTTGTTAGACTTTTTTTACACTGGAGTGACCAGTGATAAGCAATGCCCTTCTCATCAAAGGGCACTGCTGCACAATCAAAAAAGTGAAGGGGAGGATAGGGATTAAAACAGAATACTGTTGGAGGGGGAAATAAACTCCACTCCCTGCGGTGCCCACTTCACCCTGAACAGCTCGAGGGAGGTGTCTTTGTTAGATTTTTTTTAAGGGCAATGCTGTGTGATCAAAAATATCCTGTTTTTTTTTTCTTTTTTTATCCCCCCCACACTACCGCCTAACTGCGGTAGTACTTATTATTTTTTTCCCCAGCACCCATGGTGTGTGTGTGTGCAGGTGTGAAACACAGTGAAAGACACAAAGTGCACAAATCTTTATTCAATTTCCTCCACCAGGAAGATAGGGAAACACCCAAGTGGCCAGGGACTAGCAGTGCCCTTCACATCAAAGGGCAATGCTGTGTGATCAAAACAGTGAAGGGGAGGGGGACACTGTTGCGCTTATCTGTCAGCCAGGGCTCCCTAATTGGACCAGATTAAAAGCCCACAATCAGGGAACTCATATTCTATAAGGCCCACCTGGCTGACATCATTATAATCACTGCAGCTCAGAATACTCCAACTTGAAAATAGACTTCTATAATTTCCTTTAAGTAATTTTCAGTACTTGAAAAGTGGTTGTAGTTTGATCAGGTGTTTTAAAATGCTTTCTGCAAACCTTGAAAGTGTTCATATCTTGTGAGGAACAGTTTAAATATGTTAATCAATAAAGTTACAACTTTTAAAAATACCCTAAATTTTTTTTAAAAATACATGTTTTAAAAGGCTGTTGATTGTTTTGGTTCATAACAAGTTTTGTATGCAATGATTGTGCAAATAAAACTTGAAGTTTATTGTGCAAAACGACAGTCTAATGGCTCCAAGCTTTAATTTCCTTATTTCTAACAAAGTGAAGAAAGATGTGAAGATTGAAGACAAAATCTTGGGTCGAAACTTTGTGACTTTTAGCTTTCCAACATCTCATGGTTTGATTTTTTTTCAGGAAATGTGGCTTGGCAAAAATTGTTGTAAAAATCTGTGTAAATTTCCACGTTACGTATGATCCAGAAAGGTCCAGGTCAATGCATCTGGCCAATGACAAAAAATGGTTGGATGTTTCATCCTGTAAAACACCATATTCTGAAGATCAATTTCCAGCTTTGACAAAACTATCCGAGTGTTTAAAATACTATCCTCAAATTGGCAAAATGTTTGTCTGCTGCTATTCTCCAAACGGCGAGAACTACCAGATTAAAGCACTCGCATTAACACAGCTGCGAAATGGAGTACTTTATCTGCTAATCAAGCACAGCCTTGAACAGTCCAGGCTGTTGCCAATAGCAACGGCGTTCAGCTAACATCACTTAGTGCAATCATCTTTCTTTGATTTTTGACTTACCAACATTTTCAGAGATAAGGTGCTGTCAGTGTCAGTGTCAATTGGCTTTGAAGTTAGGACACTGCCAAGTTGGTACATTGCGATTATGTAAAATGTGATTACTGATAGTATTTTAGATGCTGTGTTCATTGACTCCGGTTGTAGAACGAGGTTGTAAATAACACTGAAAGTTGAATTAGCATGGATTTAATCTCCCTGCTAATTTGCTTAATTAGACAGTGCACTGTGTTAGGAATTCCAAGTTGACAAAGATTCCTGCTTTCAACTAGAAAATCCTGGGCTAATAGCGTTGAAATGCCACGGGAAATCTGGAACCTTAGTTCCATTTTTAATCACCAATTTGACCTTTTTTTAAACTGGATGGCCACACACAGATACGGGACAGCTAAGTTTATCAAATTATTCATCAAACGGTGGAAATCAACAGTTTTGTTTTGTTTCCTCCAGTTTTCAACGTAACGCTGTTGAGAGAAAAGGGCATTATTTACGCCTTACAGCTGATGGTGTTAAACCATTAATAAGCTGTAATTGTCTTTCCAATTCAGGAATGAGGATGCATACGTAGGAATCAATAAGTGTCCCCAAGGACCCTTCATTCTCATTCCAAGTTGCTAGCCCACATTCTTTCGCTCTACCGACCATTTACCCAAAACACTCCCTGTCTCTTTCACAAAGACTTTCTATAAGGGTTTTTCTCCCCCTTAAACAAAGCTTGCTACTTCAATGACTATTCAGCGCCTCTGGACTTAGACCTCTACACGCTGCCTCAGTGAAAGCTGTGTTTATGTATAAAGGCTGTTTAAGGGAAAGCCTATCCACAGCTTCTGGAGCAACACACACATCGCATGATCGTGCCATCTGTATGCAAATCACCACAGACTAAGTAAACTTTGATAAAATGTGCCGACCTCCTCTCTCTCTCTGTTTAGCAATCATTAGAGCACATTGGTTCTTTGTGCGATTTTATTACACTTTGTGCAAAGTTTAGATCCTCTGACACCTGCAATAATTTGCAGCAGATGGCAGAACTTGGCTGCAGTACCCAACACTTTCCGTTTCCAAATTGCTCCTGGAGTACAACAAACTCTGATCTGCTTTCTTTTATTTCTTAATATGTATACTGCACAGAAGAGATTATCACTAGATTATCAATAGCTAGACAAGAGAGACAAAAGCAATCTGCTGCTTGTTTATATGAGCTGTGTTTGGTGACTGTCTTAGACGTTTCACCCTGTTATGAGCAGGAAATGAACTCTTACTAACACTGACTTTTTTTACAAAAACATTATTATTTTCAGTTTTCTATTTTTAAAGTGAACTTTGAATCTCGCAAAATTAGTTTTGACTGGTTTGACAATCTGTGCAGTTTTCAAGCATCTGTCATCAACACTTCACCATGGATGGGATTGTACATGGAACATGAGGTCAAAGGAACTCTGTGCTAATTATACCCTACCTGAAGTGTTTCCACTTTCAAGTCTCAGCAAGAAAATACTTGCATTTAGCTAGTGTCTTTTATGACCATGGCATAGCCAAAAGTCTCAACAAACTACTTTGGAAATGTAGTCACTGAGGCAGGATGGGAAATGCAGCAACAAATATTGTGTACAGTAACCCTCTGCAAACAGTAATGTGATAATGAATAAATAATATTATTTTTGTGATGTTGCTTTTGGGATTAGGTATTGACTAGGACACCAGAGATATCGTTCATTTTTTTTCAAAATAGTACCACGGGCTATTTTACACCCATCTAATTGTCAGGGCTTCGATTTAATGCTTTATTCAAAACATGGACTTTCTAACAATGCTGCACTGGACTATCAGCTTTGCTTTGTGTGCCCTGGTTTTGGAGTGGGGGACTTAAAGCTGAGAATCTACTAACTTAAAGGCACGACTGCTGTTAACTATGCCACAACTGACTCAGAGATGAAGCAATACACCGATGCACATTGAAAGCAAGGTCAGGTTTGAAGCATGCAATAGGTATTTCAACATGTTTAACAGTGGAATCGATAACAATTCTATAACACTTAGCAGGTAACCTATTTACCTCTGAACTAGCAAATGGGTTTAGCACAGAGGCTGCAGAGAGACGGGAGAGTGAAATGCAATAACAAGCTCAAAAAAATGCTGTACATAGTTTAACACTGAATTCTTCAAGCTGTAAATTGAATGAGCAAATTTACATTTCAGTAAGTTGGTGACAAAATACACACAGATTTAGTCAATTAAGATCCTCTTGAGCCTGTTAAGTAATTAAACATAAATATTTACATAAGAACCTATTGTTTTCTGGACAGAACTGTCACAGGATGATGCCACTTGTATAAGTGAGATGTGATTAACCACAGGATGCATCAGTGACAAAACCAAAAAAAAATTGTTGCATTAAAGAAAGTTTAAATCATGTCACTGAGTAGGAAGATACCAGTTCTTCACTGTTATTCAACGGTCAATAGAGTTTTCTAGCTTCAGGCTAGCAGATAACGAGTTTGAATAATGGGATGCTTAAAAGGAGGTATATTTTAGAAGAGTTGCTTTGAAAGACCTTTTGGAATTTCTTTTAACTCTGACTATAACCTTGGACTCACTTTCTTCTCTTGTCACCTCTCTATCATCAGTAACTGAGCGGGTGGGGTGGTGGTGGTGATGGAGGGGCGGTGTAGTTGGCCGTCTTAAATGGCACCATATAGGGTCACCTCAATTCCCTCTGAACCCATTCATATGTGCATTCTGGATGCCACTCCAGATCATGACAATTACTTCAATTTCCTCTTTGTTTCTTTTTCCTTTACTTCCCTTAGGCCTTCTCTTCTCTCCTCTCCTCCACCCTTCCATTTCCCAGCTCTCACTTCCATTCATCCAACTGCCTTACCTTTCATTTTTCACTTTTCAGGAGATTATTCTAAACCCAAATCCATATACCAGTCCTCAAATTCAATATTACCTCTCAGATTTACCCAAAACACTCCTTGTCTCTTCACAAAGACTTTCTCTAAGGGTTTTTCTCCCCCTTAAAGAAAACTTGCTACTTCAATGACTATTCAATTACCCTCTATGTGTATCCATCTCTCTTTTTGACATACTCCAAATGCCAACCATACTCATTTCCCTTTAAATCCTCTTTTCTATTTCTCCCCACCCTCAATTTCAACATGCGCAATGAGTTCATGAGCTTCTTTATTGTTAAAAATCACACAAGTCATAGTCCAACAGGTGTATTTGTAAGTACTAACTTTCAGAGCGCTGCTCCTTCATCAGCTAACATTGAGAGTATTATCAGGCCTCCCTTCCAAACCAACCATTTTGGTCATCAAGTCAACTTTCATTCACGGTTTCCTTTCACTACTGCTCTGAATATATACTCTGGTCTTACACTCCACAACCACCTGATGAAGGAGCAATGCTCCGAAAGCTACTGCTTCCAAATAAACCTGTTGGATTATAACCTGGTGTTGTGTGATTTTTAGCTCTGAATATACACACAC
Organism: Chiloscyllium punctatum; assembly: GCF_047496795.1. Lineage (NCBI taxonomy): Eukaryota > Metazoa > Chordata > Chondrichthyes > Orectolobiformes > Hemiscylliidae > Chiloscyllium > Chiloscyllium punctatum. The sequence goes on along the minus strand of NC_092741.1, from coordinate 146,262,291 downwards.
ATCCTTTCCTGGCTTTCCTTAAGCTTGCCTTGTCCAAAGGACCTATCTCCTGCTCCTTTATAAAACTGCTGACTAATGCATTGGGGATCGTAAATGAGCTGACATTGTAAATAATATCCTCTCATTTGGTACTGTCACTTTCCTTTTATTTGATTTATCATTTTCACATGTACCTAGGTACAGTGAGAAGTTTTGTTTTGCAAGCAACATAGGCAGATCATACCATACAAAGTGCAGTAGGTTAATAAAACAGAGCAAAGCATGTAATGTTACAGCTGCAGAGAAGGTGCATAGGGGGCAAGAACAATATTAAATTTAAAATTTGAGAGGTCCATTCAGAAGTTTAATAAAGCGAGGAAGAAGCTGTTCTTGAATCTGTTGCTCTGGGGGTTTAATTTTAACAGACCTAGAGTTGAGTTCAGAAGATATGTAAGATATGTAAGAATAAAATCTTCTGTACAAAGCTCGCAAAGAGTCACCATGCTTTGGCGCAAACCTTTTTTAAAGACTGTTGTTATTATTCCACTCCTCAAGCCTTTATAAGGTGGCATGGTGGCTCAGTGGTTAGCACTGCTGCCTCACAACATCAGAGACTCATGTTCAATTCCAGCCTTGGGCGACTGTCTGTGTGGAGTTTGCACATTCTCCCCGTGTCTGTGTGGGTTTTCTCTGGGTGCTCCGGTTTCCTCCCACAGTCCAAAGATGTGCAGGTCAGGTGAATTGGCCATGCTAAATTGCCCATAGTGTTAGGTACGTTAGTCAGGTGTAGATGTAGGGGAATGGGTCTGGGTGGATTACTCTCCGAAGGTTTGGTGTGGGCTTGTTGGGCCGAATGGCTTGTTTCCATACTGCAGGGAATCTAATCTAATCAAACTACTTCTTCACTCAGAACTACAGCATCATCTCCAGCCCACACTCCCTCTCCAAAGACTGTGAGCATATTGTTGCATTCCAGATCCCCATCCATCTTTGGCGTAACTCCATATTTGAATCTCACGTGTTCACCTGTTTAATCCTACTCAAATCTGAAAGTTACATAATCTCAGCCGGTCCCTAGTGCTGAGAGGCAGCAGTGCTAACCACTGAGCCACCATGCCATTCCTAATAATTTGTCGTTGTAATCATAGTGTATTATTATAGCGAAGAAAGGTGACTGGACCTGACACGTTAAGTCTGCTTTCTGTCCACAGATGCTGTCAGACCTACTAAGATTTTCCAAAAATTTTTGTTTGTGTTTCTGATTTCGAGCACTTTGGTTCTTTTTTTTTGCATATTAGACCTCATTGTTCCCCTCAACTGCTCTGCAGTCTTGAGCACCAGTTTCCTCCAATGTCTCTTCTCCATTGTCCACTTGCTTGGGCTTGCCATTATATGATTCCATTGATTTCTAACCAATTATAACTAGAGACTATCCAGCTCAGATTATTTTAACGCCCTCAAAGTCGTTAACCCTGGAGTGATCCAAGGTGTATCACTTGATCCTTAAGCAACAACACCGTGGGCGGCACGGTGGCACAGTGGTTAGCACTGCTGCCTCACAGTGCCTGAGACCCGGGTTCAATTCCCGCCTCAGGCGACTGACTGTGGAGTTTGCACATTCTCCCCATGTCTGCGTGGGTTTCCTCCGGGTGCTCCGGTTTCCTCCCACAGTCCAAAGATGTGCAGGCCAGGTGAATTGGCCATGCTAAATTGCCCATAGTGTTAGGTAAGGTGTAAATGTAGATGTAGGGGTATGGGTGGGTTACGCTTCGGCGGGGCGGTGTGGACTTGTTGGGCCGAAGGGCCTGTTTCCACACTGTAAGTAATCTAATCTAATCTAATCTAATCCAAAGATGCAGTGTATGTTTGATCCATGACCAATAAAGCACAGCTCTACTCAATCTACTGTCTGGCCTGACTGCTTTATTGTCTCTGTGTTGTCATTCTGGACTATAACATCCAGTCCCATTTGAGTTTCAATTTTCTTCAATTAAACTTTGTGAATCCATTGGGCCTGATTTTAACTCATCCCACTTGCAAACTTAAAATCAGACCCAACATCTTTGCCTCTCCCCTTGTACCCTGTCACTGATTGTGTTCCTGTTGTTTCAATAGTAGTTGGCACAGGTTTATGCTAAACCAAGCAGTTCACAACCTCAATTGACTATTTGATCTGAGCATCTGACCCAACATACTATCTTTACACTTAATCCCATGTTGCCTGCCATAGAATTTCCTGCCTCAGTCCATCTGCTGCATCCATGCTCTTGTAAGAACTTTTGCAATTTTACCAAATCGTAGGAACAAAGGGATCTTCCCACATATTGACTGTTTGTTCAAAAGTCTACTTGACAGTCTTTATTCTATACACTTTTCACCTCAGCAACCTTAGATTCTTGATCAAACAGTTGGAACTTCCTTCAGGTTGAACATCTATTTTGTGGTTTCAAGTGTTTGTGGATGGTATTGTACATTCTACCTGTTCAAGGAATGTAAAACTTTGTTGGTGAAAGCACCCACAATTAAATCAAACAATGTGGCATTCAGAGTAGACAATGAATGAACAGGTGCACATTCATCATAGGGTTTTAACATACTGGGGACCATTCTGGCACAAGGTAAAGTTGACTGTTAAAAATAGAGGCTGGAAAGCCAAAATCCAGTTGAATACTTACCTTTGAGTTAATAATTACCATTAGATTGTGGATATGTGAGCTTATTGTTTACTTGGATTAATAGATAGTATGTTTTGCATTTTCTGATTGGCTGGCTAACAGACAGCAGGTGCCGGACTTTAGTGTGGTTTATGTTCAAAGATGCAGATTCAATTTGAAATGCTTACTTCCTTATGTTCTCTATCTGCTAATAGCTGCAGTTCAGTATCCAGCAGGTTCTATGCGACAATGGGGGAAGTGTCAATTAAGGAGTTGGCTATCATTGTATGCTTTGATCAGCTCTGTGCCCTATGTTCCAACAGGGAACTTGCTGGAGAGAACTCTACAAACTTCATTAATATCCCTACATTTCTGTTCTGCTAACCAGCTGTGCAGCTCTGACTGACTTTATAAATGTCAGCTCTTAACATTGAAGGTTTTAATAGGCAGAATACCATGTATGTATTCCTACTAATCACAGAAAACTGGCATGACCTGCCCTTAGATCTTTTGTCTTATTCATTCATGGGTTGTGGGCATTGTTGGCAAGATCAGCATTTATTGCCTGTCCTTAGTTGTCCTGGAGAGTGGTAGTGGTAAGCTGCCTTCTTGAATCACTGTAATCCTTGGGTGTAGGTACATCCAAAGTGATGTAAGGGAGTTCCATGGTTTTTAACTCCGTGACAGTGAAGGAACTGCTCCATGTCTCTGAGTCTGGATGGTGTGTGGCTTGGAGGCTGTTTGCAGGTGATGGCATTCCTGTGCATTTGCTGGCCTTGTCCTTCTGGGTGCTGCTGCCTCACAGTGCCAGGGACCCAGGTTTGGTTCCACCCGCAGGTGACTGTCTGTGTGAAATCTGCATGTTCTCCCCGGATCTGTGTGGTTTCCTCTGGGTGCTCCGGTTTCCTCCCACAGTCCAAAGATGTGCAGGTTAGCTGGATTGGCTATGCTAACATGTTCTGTAGTGATCAGGGATGTGCAGGCTACGTGCATTAACCATGGTAAATGTGGGGTTACAGGGATAGGATGGGATGGTGGGTCTGGGCAGGATGCTCTTCAGAGGGTCAGCACAGGCATGATGAGCCAAATGCCTCTCGAGATTTTATGGTCTCTCATGCATGTATATCCTTGTTTAGATATGTGCTGTAAATGGATCTGACATGCTTTAATACTGAAGAGTGTTGTTAGCACTACTATCTGAGGAGCATGAAAATGGATGTTTCGGGCAAAAGCCCTTTATCAGCTTTCATTAGGTGATTCCTGATGAAGGGCTTTTGCCCAAAACATCCATTTTCCTGCTCCCTGGTTGCTGCCTGACCTGCTGTGCTTTTCCAGCACCACACTCTCGATTCTAATCTCCAGCATCTGCAGTACCCACTTTCACCTACGACTATGGTAATGACATATGACCAGAACAGCTTAAGACCTTGAAAGAGAGAGGCTTAATATCTGGTGCTTCTCAAAGTCCCTGTGATAATGTCTACCTTATCCAGGTAACCTGTAATTAATGCTAACGTTCAATAAACAATTTCTTGTTAACTTCTGGTTAGATCAGTAAATGATCTAGTACTATAAATCTAGCACCCCTGTAGTTTTCTAACTTAAAGAGAAAGGAGGCAGCAATGTGCAGGCATGCCTTTAGAATGATATGGAAACCAAAACTTCACATAGAACTTTGGCTGTGGTTTCACCAAAGTCCGATACAATAGTAGAAAGATTGCTCTGTTCTCATCTCCTAAACCTCTTGCTATAACGGCCCACATGCTATTTGCTTTCCTAAATGCTCACTGTTTCTGATTGCTAATTTTCTGTGTTCTTTGTACATGTATACCAAAGTCTTTTTGAAAATCAACATGCATTTTTTAAAAACAGATCAAGCTTTCTCTGTGCAATCAATGCAAATTGCCTTACATCTACCCACATTATACTACACCTGCCACTCAATAACCTCAATACATCTTTTTGCAAACTCTTCAAGTCCTGCTCACAGTCTACATTCTCATCCAACTCTGGCTCATTGGCAAACTCAAATCATTTTCTCTTGGTCCTTTCGTAAAAGCTGTTGAAATAACATTTCTGAAAAGTACCTTATGGAGACATTTAAAATGTTGAAATCACTGTGTAGATGCAAGTTGTCACTAATGGCTGCTGGAATGCAATTATTCAGGCACCTGCAGCCCTCTAAGACTACAGCAAAGTGATCATTCTCGTTATGTGGAGCTGGGCAATCAACAGGATTTGAGTGTAATGTTGTTTTGCAAAATGCAAGGTAGCCGTGGCTTTTGTGACTTCTTGGTTATGGTGACTATCACGTGCAAATCTTATCCTGAGACACAATTCCTTGGTTTTGCAATCGTTTGTCCTTTCTCTCAAAGACTCCAGCCCCAAGATTAAAAATGAACCTCTTCTGACCATTCTCTGGGGTAGATCTCACTGATTACTGTAAAAATAATACTGTGGACAGGCAGGTGTTGATGTGGCATTGACATTTCAATCAAGTACATTCAGATCTGGTTGTACTTGGAGCCTTGATCAATTTGGAATTAGGTGGACGGAGTTTGATACCAGACAGGAACAGAAGTGGCTTTGAGCCAGTATGTCAGCTTGCTTGATTTCATTGGGCAGCACAGTGGCTCAGTGGTTATTACTGCTGCCTCACAGCGCCAGGTACCCAGGTGTGATTCCAGCCTCGAGAAACTGTGTGGAGTTTGCACATTCTCCCTGTGTCTGTGTGGATTTCCTCCCACAGTCCAAAGACGTGCAGGTTAGGTGAATTGGCAAAGCTAAATTATCCGTAGTGTTCAGAGATCATAGAATCATAGAATCATAGAAATGTACAGCATGGAAACAAACCCTTCGGTCCAACCCGTCCATGCCAACTAGATATCCCAACTCAATCTAGTCCCACCTGCCAGCACCCGACCCATATCCCTCCAAACCCTTCCTATTCATATACCCATCCAAATGCTTCTTAAATGTTGCAATTGTACCAGCCTCCACCACATCCTCTGGCAGCTCATTCCATACACGTACCATCCTCTACGTGAAAAAGTTGCCCCTTAGGACTCTTTTATATCTCTTCCCTCTCACCCTAAACCTATGCTCTCTAGTTCTGGACTCCCCGACCCCAGGGAAAAGACTTTACCTATTTACCCTATCCATGCCCCTCATAATTTTGTAAACCTCTATAAGGTCACCCCCTCAGTCTCCGACGCTCTAGGGAAAACAGCCCCAGCCTGTTCAGCCTCTCCCTGTAGCTCAGATCCTCCAACCCTGGCAACATCCTTGTAAATCTTTTCTGAACCCTTTCAAGTTTCGCAACATCTTTCCGATAGGAAGGAGACCAGAATTGCATGCAATATTCCAACAATGGCCTAATCAATGTCCTGTACAGCCGCAACATGACCTCCCAACTCCTGTACTCGATACTCGGACCAATAAAGGAAAGCATGCCAAACTCTGCCTTCACTATCCTATCTATCTGCGACTCCACTTTCAAAGAGCTATGAACCTGCACTCCAAGGTCTCCTTGTTCAGCAACACTCCCTAGGACCTTACCATAAAGTGCATAAGTCCTGCTAAGACTTGCTTTCCCAAAATGCAGCACCTCACATTTATCTGAATTAAACTCCACCTTCCACTTCTCAGCCCATTGGCGCATCTGGTCCAGATCTTGTTGTAATCGGAGGTAACCCTCTTCGCTGTCAGATGACACCTCCAATTTTGGTGTAATCTCCAAATTTACTGACTGTACCTCTTATGCTTGCATCCAAATCATTTATGTAGATGACAAAAAGTAGAGGGCCCAGCACCGATCTTTGTGGCACTCCACTGGTCACAGGCCTCCGGTCTGTCTTCTACCTTTGAGCCAGTTCTGTATCCAAATGGCTAGTTCTCCCTGTATTCCATGAGTTCTAAGCTTGCTAATCAGTCTCCCATGGGGAACTTTGTCGAACGCCTTACTGAAGTCCATATAGATCACATCTACTGCTCTGTCCTCATCAATCTTCTTTGTTACTTCTTCAAAAAGCTCAATTAAGTTTGTGTGGCATAATTTCCCATGCACAAAGCCATGTTGACTATCCCTAATCAGTCCTTGCCTTTCCAAATACATGACCTAGACTTCTGCCCTTCACTGAGCAAGAGGTGCTGCCCCTACGAGGTACTGGCCAAAGACATTGGCTCCAGCAGCTCTAATCGCACCAGAACGTAGTAGTGGTGCTTCTGGGTCTACAAGGCCACCCATATAAATCATTGCTGGTGTTCAGACCCAGGTAGGTTCCAGGTGTTCAAAGTAAGAAGAGATCTAGCACCATCAGGAAGGGGATGAGGCTCTGGGATGCTGGTTTTCAAGGCCAGGCAGTGAGGAACAAAGAAAGGGATAATACCTTGTGGGAGAGTTGTGGCCTCCACAAAACAACTCCCCCAAAATCATGTGTTCCCGTTCCTTCGCACCTTTTCAACAAAGTACAAAGCTTTCTACTGTCACCACCCACATCTGCCTCATTTTTTTATGACCATGGAGCAGATTGAGGATCTTAAGTGAGCAGTAATTGGTCTTAAGGTCATCAATAAGCCTAAAGGTTGATGGGCAACTGAGTAAGTCATACACCATCTGAAACGATGGGGGAATAGTTCAGGGGTGGAGAAATGATATTGGTTGACCACTGAAGATGTTTTACAAGCCCCCTCCTCCAGCCGCTCCCCCCCCACCCCCCAAGAAAATGTCCAACAAAGATACCCAGAAATCCATCCTAACTGATGATTTTCCACTTTCAGAGAAATTATCAACATAATTATTTACAATGTTTACACTTATTAACATTGCAGCTATACTGATCTTAAAATTAGGAAGCAAAAATTAGGATGGCACGGTGGCTGAGTGGTTAGCACTGCTGCCTCACAACACCAGGGACCTGTGTTCAATGCCACCCTGGCACATATGGACTGTACACGTTCTTCCCATCGCTGCATGGGTTTACGCTGGATATTTCAGCTTCCACCCACAGTTCAAAGATACGCAGCTGAGGTACATTGGCCATGCTGAATTGCCCATAGTGTTCAGGGATTTGTAGAACAGGTGCATTAGCCATGGGAAATGTTGCATTCCAGGGTAAGGGGATGGATCTGGGTGGCATGCTCTTCAGAAGGTCAGACTGAGCTCATTGGTCTGAAGGGCCTGTTTCCACTCTGTAGGTTTTCTGTATATGAAATTTGTGAAATGTGCTATTTTAGAAGTAGTATCAGATTTGGAATCTATTTGTGAAAGCTTTGTCAGAAAGCCATAGAGAAAGTTGATTGTTCCAGTGATTTTCCCCTAACGCTAATGACAAATTCAAAGGAATTAATGTTCATTCCTCCTGTCAGACTTACGATTTGTAGGTTCAAGACGTTTCCTACATTTCAATCTGCGACATCTCCAAGAACCTGTCAGTATTTTCATAATTGATTTTTAAAAGATTAGTTCTTTGGATATATGGGCATCACTGGCACACACCCTATCTATTACTGCCTGTGAGTATGTGGTAGTGAGCTTTTTTTTTCAACTGTACATCCTTAGAGGCGTGGGGATGCCCTCTGTGTTGCTCGGAAGGGACATCCAGAATTTTGACCAAGCGACAGTGACAGGACAGCAATGTAGTTCCAAGTCAGAATGGTTTGTGACCTGGAGGGGATTTTGCACGTGGGGGTGTCCCCATGCATTTGCTGCTCTTGCCCTTCCAAGCGGGAGAGATCACAGATTTGGAAGATGCTGTTGAGAGGCCCTTTGTGAGTTTTTGCAGTTCACCTCGTAAATGTTTTAAATTTTGTAAAAATGTATTGTTCCTCAAAAGGGTGCCATCTGATGAATGGAGCCTTAGCTCAGGATTTAACATGTCCAAACGTATGCACTTAGTTTGACTTTCAGTTTTTCTCGTACTTTGTCTTCAATTCCTGATCCAAACTCTATTCCCTAGCTATTGAGATAAAAACAATGACTGCAGATGCTGGAAACCAGAGTCTAGATTAGAGTGATGCTGGAAAAGCACAGCAGTTTAGGCAGCATCTGAGGAGCAGGAAAATCGACGTTTCGGGCAAAAGCTGTTCATCAGGAATATGATGAAGGGCTTTTGCCTGAAACATCGATTTTCCTGCTCCTCGGATGCTGCCTGACCTGTTGTGCTTTTCCAGCACCACTCTAATCTAGTCCTTAGCAATTGACCCCATTCCTCTTTCTGGCAACTGCTTGACATTAAACCAGACCATTTGCAACATTGCTGTCAAAGCTGATAGTAAGATAAACATTTGACAAATTTGCGCCAGCCTTAAGACTGCTTATTTTCACCTTCATTACAGAGCTTGATTTTACCCGTGCCTCAGCTTATTGGCTGCTGAAAACTTCATCCATGCCCTTTGTAACCTCTTCAATTGACTATTCTGACATTCTCCTGGCTAATCTTCCTCATTCTACTCTTCGTAAACTTGAGGTCATCCAAAGTTCTTCTGTCGTTGTCCTAACTCCTCCATCACTCAGAGGAGGCAATCACCTAGTGCTATTATTGCTGCACTGTTAAGCCAGAGACATAGGTAAGTTTCTGGGGACCTGCACGCATATCCTGCCATGGAAAATGGTCAAATTAGAATTCAGTAAAAATCTGGAATTAATTGTCAAATGATGACCACGGATCAATTGTCAGATCAACCCATTCTGGCTCAGTAATGTACTTTAGGGAAGGAAATCCTTACCTGTCATCCTTACCTGGTCTGGCCTACATGTGAGACCAGACCCATCGCAGTGTGGTTGACTCTTAGATGACTTCTGCACAATTAAGAGTGGCCAATAACTACTGGTGATGCCCTCATCCTGTTACTGAATATAAAAAACTGCTTTATTCACCTATCTAGATTGACTTCCTATCAAGCAAATTCTTGACTTTAAAGTTTTCAACCTTGTTTACATTTCCCTCCATGTCCTCATATCTCCCCATCTCTGGATTTTTTTCCCCAGAACTCTCTGAGGTATCTGTACTTCTCTGATGCTGGCTTCTTGAGTATCTCTGAATTTCACTGTTCCATCATTGACGGCAATACCTTCAGTGACCCCCACTCTGAGTTGTACACTTGTCCCTATATAACTATCCACACTCTGCTTCACCATTTCCATATGTAGCTCATGCTTAGTTTAATAGCATGCCTATGGGATATCTTGCAACTTTTAATTTCATTAATAGGGTGACATAACTATAACTTGCTGCTGTTTCTCAGAATCCTGGTCTTCTTGTTTGAGAGATATTTACCTAGAAAATGGGCTTTGGTTTAATAAACATCATTATACTTGTGTATTTTTGATGTTTATTTCATTCTAAATGATAAAGATTTACTTGATCATTAGATCTTTGACAGATTTGGATTATTTAATTCCCTTCATTACTTTGACCCAATGGAACATTCTTTCTTGAGTGCCAGGGGATTATATCAGGTCAATATGGATGTTGGAAGGTAATTTAATTGTTTGGGCAAGCATACTGTTTACTCCTAGCCATATATTAACTGCAAAGGGATCTTCAAGTTTATAGGTCCATCATTAAAGATTTACAAAGGACATGAGGAGCAACTTTGTCCACAGAATGGTTCCTGTGTAGAAAGATCTACCAACGAAAGTGGTGGATGCAGGTACAGTTACAATGTTTAAAAGACATTTGAGTCAACAACATTCCTGAATAGGAATGGTTTGGAGGGATCTGGGCCCAGTGCAGGCAGGTGGGAGTGGTTTAATTCAGGGAACATGCTCAGTATGGGTTGGTTGGACCAAAGGGTCGGATTCCATGCTGTATGACTCTATGACATCCTCATTATTTCTCATCAATGACTGGAATTCGCCAAATGAAGTTCTTCCAAATTAGTGAAAACCTAGACATCAATGCTCATAACTGCTTTGCTGCAGTTCTTCAATCATGATCTTGATCAGATGAGTCAATGGGCTGAGAAATGGCAGATGGAGATTAATTCAGATAAATACGAGGTGCTACATTTTGGGAAAGCAAACCTTAGCAGGACCTATACACTTAATGGTAAGGTCCTAGGCAGTATTGCTGAACAAAGAGACCTTGGAGTGCAGGTTCATAGCTCCTTGAAAGTGAAGTCGCAGGTAGATAGGATACTGAAGAAGGCGTTTGGTATGTTTTCCTTTATTGATCAGAGTATTGAGTACAGGAGTTGGGAGGTCATGTTGTAGCTGTACAGGACATTGATTAGGCCACTGTTGCATGCAATTCTGGTCTCCTTCCTATCGGAAGAATGTTGTGAAACTTGAAAGATTTAGAAAAGATTTACACGGATGTTGCCACGATTGGAGAATTTGAGCTGTAGGACGAGGCTGAACAGGCTGGGGCTGTTTTCCCTGGAGCATCGGAGGCTGAGGGGTGACCTTATAGAGGTTTACAAAATCATGAAGGAGCATGGATAGGATAAATAGACAAAGTCTTTTCCCTGGGGTCGGGGAGTCCAGAACTAGAGGGCGTAGGTTTAGAGTGAGAGGTGAAAGATATAAAAGAGACTTGAGGGGCAACCTTTTCACGCAGAGGATGGAATGTGTATGGAATGAGCTGCCAGAGGACGTTGTGGAGGCTGGTACACTTGCAACATTTAAAAGGCATTTGGATGGCTATATGAATAGGAAGGGTTTGGTGAGATTTGGGCCAGGTGCTGGCAGGGGGGACTAGATTGGGTTGGGCTATCTGGTCAGCATGGACAGGTTGGACTGAAAGGTCTGCTTCCATGCTGTACATCTCTATGACTTTATGTAGAGTTGGCATGGCCATCAGAGAGGACTAGAAATGAATGATGTAGTTGATGTAGGCGAGCTCATTCTTTGCTAACTGAAAATTTGCCATTTGTTTTTCTTTAATTATAATACTGCCCTGATTGCCTCCATCAAGAAAGAGCTTACCTGTCTTGTGCAGGACAATGATCTGTAAACAAACAGACAGCTGCCCAAGACAGAGACTCTGAAAGTTTTTGCAATGGTAACACACACCAAGGCACTCGGTCACAAGAGGATGCTGTTGACTGTAAGACCTGAGATATGATGTGTAATCATTGCCCATAGAGTGCTTTTGGCAATAACTTATAGAGATAATGAACTCTCAGAAGCTGAAATAACACATAAAGTGAAGCCAGAAAGTGTGCTGGTCTTCATCCACAAGGCAACAACATTTTAACATAACTATAGAAAGGAAGAAGTGCTTTTTAGCAATATCAAAGGCTTTTCAAATAGTATTTGAAGTTTATTCAAAGCAACCAATAGTGGCTGTGAGTGTGGATAATAATGCAAGATCATAAGGGTTATGCGAGAAATGGAACAAGATCAGTGAATTATAAATATCTGTAAGTGCATGCAATTACTTGTAAATGATCCAACATACCTTTTTCTTTCACTGCTCAGGATTGTTGCTGATCACAGCCTAAAGGATCTTCAGTTAATGCCAATGACCAACAGCAGACCTGTCAGTCCAGTAAACCTGCCTCGAAAGTTCCCTCACCTCAAGCTCCCCCCTCCTCCCCCCCCCCCCCCCCTTAAAGGTGTATCAAGGTGCAGAGTTCATGAGATAGCCTTTGTTCCAAAATTCAATAGTAATACCTCAATTATTTGAAGAAATGTCAGTGGCATCTGCTGCATAGGGGGATGGCCTTCATGAACTAATTCGATGAAAGTACATCCATTTCCCAACCTCCGTCTCCTTTTAGCCTTGTGCCTGATTTACCCATCCTGAAGTGGGATTGAACCAGGTGGACAGGTCCTGCGCCTGGATTTCCCATTCCCACTTCTGGGACTGGCTATTTTGACCAGTCCCTGAAACAATGCAGGTCACCCACAGTAAGCAATGTCAGGTGTGCCATATTAAAGACTGCTGACAAGATGGTAACAGTACCTGCTGGGTACTTTAAATTATAGAATCATTTTGACCTAAATGTTGAGTTGTCTTCAGCAAGTTTTATAAATGTTATTAATCATGTACATTTTAAGACAAAATTGGATAATAAGGATGCATTGAGAACAAAAATATGTCATAGAGTCACAGAGTCATAGAGATGTCCAGCACGGAAACAGACCCTTCAGTCCAACTTGTCCGTGCCGACCATATATCCCAACCTAATCTTAGTCCCATTTGCCAACACTAGGCCCATATCCCTCTAAATCCTTCCTATTCATATACCCATCTTTTAAATATTGTAATTGTACCAGTCTCCACCACTTCCTCTGGCAGCTCATTCCATACATGCACCACCCTCTGCATGAAAAAGGTGCCCCTTATGTCTCTTTTATATCTTTCCCCTCTCACCCTAAACCTATGCCCTATAGTTCTAGACTCCCCCACCCCAGGGAAAAGACTTAGTCTATTTACCCTATCCATGCCCCTCATGATTTTATAAACCTCTATGAAGTTACCCCTCAGCCTTCGACACTCCAGGGAAAACAGCCCCAACCTCTCCCTATAGCTCAAACCCTCCAACCCTGGCAACATCCTTGTAAATCTTTTCTGAATCCTTTCAAGTTTCACAACATCTTTCTGATAGGAAGGAGACCAGATTTGCACACAATATCCCAAAAGGGCCTAACCAACATCCTATACAGCCGCAACATGACCTCCCAGCTCCTGTACTCAATAATCTGACCAATAAAGGAAAGCATACCAAACGCCTACTTCTAAATGTGACACTACTTTCAAGGAGCTATGAATATGCACTCCAAGATCTCTTTGTTCAGTAACACTCCCTCGGACCTTACCATTAAGTGTATAAGTCCTGCTAAGATTTGCTTTCCTAAAATTCAGCACCGCGCATTTATCTAAATTAAACTCCATCTGCCACTCCTCAGCCTACTGGCCCATCTGATCAAGATCCTGTTGTAATTTGAGGTAACCTTCTTTGTTGTCCCCAGCAGGTATATCTGCAAACAATTTCAAAAATTCCTGCAACAACTTTCAAGTAAATCACTTCCAATTTTGGCGTCACCTGCAAACTTACTAACTATACCTCTCACGCTGACATCTAAAACATTTATATAAATGATGAAAAGTAGTGGACCCAGTACCAGTCCTTGTGGCACTCCACTAGTCAGAGGTCTCCAGTCTGAAAAACAACCCTCCTCCACCAGCCTCTGTCTTCTTTCTTTGAGCCAGTTCTGCATCCAATTCTCCCTGTATTCCACAAAATCTAACCTTGCTAACCAGTGTCCCATGGGGAATCTTGTCAAACACCTTATGGAAGTTCATATAGATCACTTCCACTACTCTGCCCTCATCAATCCTCTGTTACTTTTTCAAAAACTCAATCAAGTTCATGGGACATGATTTCCCACGCACAAAACCATGTTGACTATCCCTAATCAGTCTTTGGCTTTCCAAATACATGTGCATCCTTTCCCTCAGGATTCTTTCCAACAACTTGCCCATCACCGACATCAGGCTCACCGGTCTATAGTTCCCTGGCTTGTCCTTTCTTAAATAATGGTAACACGTTTGCCAACCTCCAGACTTCCGACACCTCACCTGTGACCATCGATGATACAAATATCTCAGCAAGGGGCCCAGGAATCACTTCCCAAGCTTCTCACAGAGTTCTCGGGCATACCTGGTCAGATCCTGGAGACTTATCCACTTTTATGCATTTCAAGACATCCAGCACTTCCTCCTCTGTAATATGGACATTTTTCAAGATGTCACCATCTATTTCCCCACATTCTATATCTTCCATGTCCTTCTCTGAAGTAAACACTGATGCAAAATACTCGTTTAGTATCTCCCCCATCTCCTGCGAGGCCACTCAAAGGATACCTTGCTAATCTTTGACGGGCCCTATTCACTCCCTTGTTACCCTTTTTGTCCTTAATGTATCTGTAAAATCCCTTTGGATTCTCCTTAACTCTATTTGCCAAAGCTATCTCATGTCTCCTTTTTGCCCTCCTGATTTCCCTCTTAAGTATATTCATACTGCCTTTATGCTTTTCTAAGGATTCGCTTGATCTCTCCTGTCTAAACCTGACATATGCTTCCTTCATTTTCTAACCAAACTCTTAATTTCTCTCGTCATCCAGCATTCCCAATACCTACCAGCCTTTCCTTTCACCCTAACAGGAATATACTTTCTCTGGATTCTTGTTATTTTATTTCTGTAGGCTTCCCTTTACGTGCAGACATCTGCACCCAATCAGCTTTTGGAAGTTCTTGCCTAATACCATCAAAATTAGCCTTCCTCCAATTTAGAACTTCAACCTTTAGATCTGGTCAATCTTTTTCCATCACTATTTCAAATCTAATAGAATTATGGTTGCTGGCCCCAAAATGCTCCCCCACCGACACCTCAGTCACCTGCGCTGCCTTATTTCCCAAGAGTAGGTCAAGTTATGCACCTTCTCTGGTAGGTACATCCACATACTGACTCAAAAAAGTTTTCTTGTACACTCTTAACAAATTCCTCTCCATCTAAACCCTTTACACTATGGCAGTCCCAGTCTATGTTTGGAAAGTTAAAATCCCCTACACTAACCACCTTATTATTCTTGCAGATAGCTGAGATCTCCTTACAAATGTGTTTCTCAAATTCCCGCTGACTATTAGGGGGTCCATATTACAATCCCAATAAGATGATCACCCCTTTCTTATTTCTCAGTGTCATTGAAGCTTTGTTTCTTAAATGAAGAACTTATTCTCCTCCCTTTTAATTTTCATGATCAGATTTTCTTTAATTTCTATCAAACAAAGTTAAAAAAGATGGCTGTAGCTTTTGTTGATTTCTTCGAGCCAGTACTGACTGGATGAAATTGTACAGTCTTTCACTATGGTATTTATTGTAGATGTGTCCTCTGAAACCAAATGGACTTCCTTAAGTAGGTTGACTCCCACATTCCATCTTAGTAGCACTAGTGTTAGTTACCGAGTAGGGAAGGGTGCTTTCACAAAGTCTTCAGTTAAAGGTTAGCTCTGTCTTCTTAAACAGTATAGGTTTATTACATAATTAATTAATAACTAGTTATATTACAACTGCAATACTCGAGAGCCCTTTGTAAAATGTCAGGCTGTACTTAAGAGTAGACACACATTACCATGACTGAAATATTCTGGCATACATTGAACAACTGGTTAGCTCCTCTCAGGAACAGTCTTTAGTATTCTGATAATGGAGCTTATCAGATGCCTTCAGGTACTCTCTACCTTATTTGACACCTTGATCCAAAGCCCATTCCATATCACGTTTGCGTTGAAAGATAAACAGCTGCAACAAAGCCTCCACCTCTTAATGAAAGAGCCGTTGTATTAAGAGTGGGTGGGTCCATGCCATTGTCAGGAATATGGCAGCAAATTAGTCAGACATCATGTGTTGAGCTCTGCTGCCCATTATACTGCTTAAATGGAGTTCTTGGTACTTTCTATCTAGTAAGCAATAAGGTAGATTTGCCAGTTGTAACTGGAAGCTCAGTCTCTGGGAGAAAGAAGTATTTCAAGGACAAGAAGCCACTTGGGAGCCTTCAATCTTGGGTTTAAACCATACAAGGTACCGGAGTAATTGAGATGTGTCACACTGATGAGGAAATATATAGTGTATATTGTAACTCTATAGATAGGTAGATACTTGTCAGCAACTTGATTTGAAGACAATATTCATTTTCTCCAATACCATTCAAGCTTATTTTTTAAACTATTGTCACTGTCTGTACATTCAGGTAGGAAACAGCAAACCTATTTCCCTGCTTTAAGTTACATGTAAATCAATCTGGTGTTTCGTTTCTTATGTTATTATTAAAACGTGAACCACTTAATACCAACTTGTGACTGCATTATGGAGGACTAGGTGTGGTGAGCATGTTTAGGCTCTCAGAACAACGCTTCATCTTAGGTCTCATAGCCACTTTGACCTTTGCCCTCAGTAACATTTTCTATTCAGAGAAGAGATATTTAAGCACCAGAGACAGTTGGAGGAATGAAAATTGAATTCTGAAAATAAATTCAAATCAACTTGTGAAACTGAATGCCAGTTTATTATTAATGATTTGCATTTATTAATTGTTCCTCATGTAGGAAAACTTCCTGAGGTGCTTCACAAGAATATGATTAAATAAAAATTGGCATTGAATTAAAGAAGGATACCCTAAAGCAGGTGTCTAAAAACATTGTCAAGTGTGCTTTAAAGAAGAAAGAGAGGTGGAATGAAAGATTGTTACGACACAGGGTAAACCCTCCTGCTTATTGTAAAACCAGCAACACAGAAAAGATTTATGCTGTGCAGTAATCTGTAAAAATCCAAGTTGAGAACGCTTGGTTCTGTGTCCGGTAGTTCTGCTGCTTTTAACTCTCTTAAAGAACACCCACATCTTCATAACAACGATTGTGAAGGGGATGTCAGAGTCTCTGGTCCAGGTGACTGAAGGCACAGTTCCAGTGGAGAGTGTGTGAGATGTTGGAGCCACACAATTTTAGATTAGATTCTCTACAGTGTGGAAACAGGCCCTTTGGCCCAACAAGTCCACACCGACCCTCTGAAGAGTAACCCACCCAGTCCCATTTCCCTTTGACTGTTGCACCTAACACGATGGGCAATTTAGCATGGCCAATTCACCTGACTGCACATCTTTGGACTGCGGGAGGAAACCAGAGCACTCGGGGGAAACCCACGCAGACACGGGGAGAATGTGCAAACTCCACACAGACAGTTGTCCCCAAGGCTGGATTCAAACCTGGGACCTTGGTGCTGTGAGGCAACAGTGCTAACCACTGAACCACTGTGCCACCTAATTTAAGGAGAGTTGTGAGAGTTTACAAAGATAGAGAGGGCAACGTTGAAGAGGCAGTTGTATATGAGGACAGTGGATTGTTTAGACAGCAATGAGAAAAATGGCCTGAGAATCAGGCTTTAGAACTATTGGTTGAGGCATGAATGTTGGCTTGGACTCTGGGCGAACTTCCCTGCTCCTTTTTGAAAGGTGATGTGAGATATTTTAATTAAAATGTGGCAGTAAAACAGAAAGCACAGATTCAAATTGAGGGTGTCAAGAAATTCTTCAACTGAAGAAGCATCAACTGGTAGCATGGTGAAGACAAAATACAATCAATTGTTTAAGAAACTACTGAGTGCGGTGATTAAACCTTTTCACATGGGGTTGACAGGCCTTCCTCATTATCATCTTGTGTTGGATTTAAGTGAATTAATATTTGGAATTATATTAGGATTTGGATAACCTGTTCAGCTTCTTAATAGGTTCAAAATCAATTACATTCTAGCTTGTACTACCATTAACTTGTAGGGAATTTTCCATTTGCTGAATAATACTAAAAAATGTCCTTCCTACCTTATTTTTGGAAGACACTTTGCTGAGTTGTCTCCATCTACTGCTAATTATTCTCATTAAAAGTATAAAGCATGGCTAAAAGCTCAAAAGTATATTATCTCCCACTATTGCAAGTATATATAGAACATAAATACAATAGTCCATAAAGCGGTAAGATTTTTGCTTTCTCAGGGCAATTAGGAACAGGTAATTACTGCTGGCCTTGCCTGCAATGTCCATATACCATGAACAAAATAAAAATAAGTTGTTTCTGCAAACTTATAAAATATATCAAGACTACTCGATAGTATAATGGCGAATTATATAAATTATTCTGGAATTTGAAATAGTCAGCAGACTTAGTGAGGTCTGCAAAGCAAGAGAACATCAGGATGGGTATATGAATAGGAAGGTAAAAACAATGACTGCAGATGCTGGAAACCAGAGTTTAGATTAGAGTGGTGCTGGAAAAGCACAGCAGTTCAGGCAGCATCCGAGGAGCAGGAAAATCGACGTTTCGGGCAAAAGACCTTCATCAGGAATACTGATGAAGGGCTTTTGCCCGAAACATCGATTTTCCTGCTCCTCGGATGCTGCCTGAACTGCTGTGCTTTTCCAGCACCACTCTAATCTAAACATATGAATAGGAAGGGTTTGGAGGGATATGGGCCAGGTGCTGGCAGGTGGGACTAGATTGGGTTGGGATATCTGGTCGGCATGGACGGATTGCACCAAAGTGTCTGTTTCCATGCTGTACATCTCTATGACTCTATGAACGTAAGAGGCATTAAGCAGTGCCTGTGATGATCAAAAAGCTCCACACTATAGCACAGCTGAACAGGTAGTTAGAAACAGTATTGCAGATGGACAAAATATTTTTCTTGGCATATTTAAATTAAAATTAAAAGTCATTCCCTTACAGATGATCATTAATCCTTTAAGAACTGAAAATATCCAAATAATTATTTTTTAATATCTGTAGCAAACAAGAAAGATGCAACAATACCTTAAGAAATGGTATCAAATGTTTCTTTTTGCAGGTGTGCTGTGAATAATACACTAAATTTGATTTGTGAAACAGATTCAGGAAATGTTACCATTACACAACAATTATGCTCCAATAGCTTACATCTAGGCTCTCAGAGACTTATTTTGAAAGGCTCTGCTTCAGTGTTAAAGAATATTTCAATCCACTCTTGAACTCAAAATAAAAAAAAGATAAATATATGATTTATTTTCCATATAATGAAGGCATATAGCTAAAAAGATTTTCACGTAGAATGAATAAAAATGTGAAAGTAAAAATTTTGTTTTAATTGCTGAATTTTTCTCAGAATACTCTGCAATGCCTGACAGATTACTCTTCTCTGAGGCTTCAGACTGTGCTGGATGACCCTTCAGAAACAGTACTCTTAGTTGGGGCAAGTCACAGAAGGAGCCATGTGGTCAATGTTGGTAAACATTATCCTCGTGCTCCTTTTATTAACATGGTCTGGCATGGCACCAACTACAGCAGACTGTGATTATCTTGCAGATCACGTGTATCGAACACAAACAGACAGGCGACTGAAGGAACTGAGCCAATTCCTGTCCTTCAACAGCAGCTGCCATTACCAAGGTAACACAGCCTAACAATGTGCTCGCAAACTGCATTGAGAGCAGACCATTGTTTTCACAAACCCTTAGGTTATGTGTTTTTAACTTTAAAAAGAATACATATGTGTTCACTTCTTGTCATACTTCCAAGGTTTTATTTCTTCAATTTTAAAAATAAAATCCACACAACAATTCATAACACTTCTTCAAATAAGAAAAGGAAACAACGTTCTTTTGTATGTTTCTTTTGACAAACGTAATTGTATTGTTCTGATGAAGGATCTGATTAAAGCTGCTAAATTTAACCTATCTGCAGTTACACTACTTAATATAGAATGGAATTCTGTCAGCAACATTTTCAATTTAGGAACTTTACAAATAATTTGTTCTACAATTGATTTGTCACTAATAACTGGCACAAAGTGAACCAAGCAACTGCAAAAGCAGAATATATAACAGACCAATTATAATTTTTTTTTTAAAAAAAGCACTGAAGTGGTGATTTTATAATTTTAGAAAAAATATCAAGAGAAATGCCAACTATCATGATGGTGTTGTATTATGATGCATCATCGTGTCAAGTTCTTCCAAACAACCAAAATAAAGGTTTGCCATGGTTTTCATTAAAGTTGTGGTCTCTTTAAAGATGCAGTGACCTACACTCATCAAATAATTAAACACCTGTTACACATAGTTGGAGCTGGAAGTATTTACAGCAGCAAACCGTGCAGTGTTTAACAGAATGGGTGCCCGTCAGAACCTGGCGATGTAAGTGAGACAGCTTCCAACAGGTCAACTTACATTGGTTTTGTTTTGTACCCGTGACAGGTGGGAAGCCTATCGCTCTCTGGTTCTTCAAACTTTGATCGAACAGCAAGCTACTATTACTGTTATTTCAAAAGAATTAATTGCCCAATCAGCTGTTTTCACTGAGTAAGAACTACCAATGGCCTGGCCAATCATCCAGTATGTGTTTTTCAGTGTGCAGGTGGGAGATCTTCTCTGTAATACAGTACGAGGGCCGTAACTCACTCATTAATGGCACTGGTAGTGAACAGCAGTGTATCGTTTTCATGGGTTTGAAGCCAGGTGAGGCAATTGCTGAAGATAGTGAAGGGTAAACATTATTTCATAAATCATTTCCTTGAAATGATCCTTCAATTTTTATGTTGCTAGGCTAAAAAAAGCTTTGTCCTTGAAACTGCACATTGAGCTACATACACCATCACTTCAAAATCTTTGTTTCACTATTTTATGTCTGGGACAGCAAAGGTAGCAACACCCGAGTCAAATCTCATGTCGATTTCAGAGAATGGCTTCCAGTCACAATTTCTCTCTTTCCACACAGTAAAATCCCTACAGTGTTGAAGCAGGCCATTCAGTCCATTGGGTCTACACCGACCCTCCAAAGAGCACCCACCTCCCTGACCTGTCCTTGTAACCCTGTATATCCCATTAATAATAGGTGTAACTTACACATCCACTGGACACTATGGGTAATTTAGCATGGCCAATCCACCTAACCTGCACACTTCTGGACTATGGAAGGAAACTGGAGCACCCAGAGGAAACCCACGCAGACACAGAGCGAACGTGCAAACTCCACACAGACAGTTGCCCGAGGGTGGAATCGAACCTGGGAATGTGGCGCTGTGAGGTAGCAGTGCCAGCCACTGAGCCACCATGCCAGCCTTTTGCCCCTTTTACAAGGAAGTACTTCCCTTGCATTTGCCTTTATCATAGATCCAATTCGTATCCCCGAATCTAAGGGGCAAAATGTAAGACCCACATTTTCTGAAAGCTTTTCCAGTTAAATTCAGTCCAGTCTGGTGTTCCAGCAAGAAACTGTGAATTGGCAGCTTGTATTATGCCCCTTTCTCTTCATTTGCATGAAATGAACCCACTTTTCCTGAGTGTGGATGTAACTAGTTCAGTAACTTTCTGGATATTAAGCAGGTGTGAAAGTGTAACAAGCCCTTAGTTTTTTCACATTCTGTTTTCTGTTGGGAACTCAAGACACAAACGCGCAGCACTGAAATGGTTTTTGTGCTGGAGCTGCCTCAGTTCACATTCCAGCAGTCAGTGAACAGGCTCCCTGGTGTTATACGGCAAAATCCAGCCCATTTATTCTAGTAGTAACCCAGACCCACTTTTGCATGGAACACCAGGAGTAGTCAAACAGATGTAGATTTCCCAGAATCCAGACCAAAGTAACACCAGCATTAAAGCAGTTCAAGAGCAACAGTGACCTGGTGGGTCCTTGTTGTTTCTTGCCACAATATAAACAAAAGTTCTTTTAAATTATGGACAAGATCATTTGTGTCCTTCAGCAACTTTCTGTCTCTGAACCATCTGCTGCTAAAGGTACTTTAAAATCGCTAACAGCATTCTTCCCTTCACACCATTTGTCGTGCCATCTGCTCTTATTGGGCCCTGTAAAACAGGGAATGAAAATGTTGCCCCAGGAGATGGTACCTCGGAGTTGAACAAATGTGGCAAAAGCTCAGACAGACAAAACTCCTCAAATTTTTTTTGCTGTCAGTGACTCCTCTATGTCAGTGGTGAGGCCAAGTTTAAAAAGATGCTTTGATACCGACGCCTTGCAGAAAAACCCATCTATAACTTTGATATCAGCTGTATTTCTGCTGCAATTCTGCACAGAACGATGGACATTGAACAAGAATCGTAGCTTAGCTTCCCTTCCGTCTAGCACCAAGAAAGAGGCAAAATTTTATCATCTCCCCTCGCCATCATCATATCAAGTGGCATCAACTCAGGAGACCGCGTGGATGAAATTTCTTGATTCACATTATTTGCTGTAGTTTTGTGTACTTCTTAGACGCGAAACTTCACATTAATGTTATTAGAAAAGACTTCATGAGCAGTTCATCATACGGAAAACTGCTTGACTGGGAATGATGTTGCAAATTAAGACATGAACAACAAAGCTTTAGACTAACTCAAGTTTACAGAGGGTAGCATGTGGGAGACCAGCCAGGAAGGTGTTTGCATGGTGTTGGCATAGAAGTTAAGGGGTACCATGAGAGGCCGGGTAAGTGGAGCTGAGTCTGTGAAAAGATCAGCCATGATCTTATTGAATGGTGGAGCAGGGCCAGATGGCCTACTCCTGCTCCTAGTTCTTCTGTTCTTATAGTTGAGTCAGGAGGTGACAAAAGCATGAATGAGAGACTTTGGCAGCAAATAGGGGTGAAGTTGAGCAAATTTATGAAGTGGGAAAAGATTGATCTTAGCAATGGCAAGAATATAAGGTCAGAAGCTGATCTCAGGATCAAATATGACAACAGCATTTCAGAGATACTGACTTAATCTCAGACTGTTACCAGGGAGATGGAATCGGAGCAGGAATTTCACCATCACTGGTACCCTCTGCCTTTTCCTCAGCCACGTCACTCTTCGTACGGCAGAAGGGATGGACACCAAGATCCAACCAGAAGAAGATGAGATCCCATTACCACACCCCTCCCCCAGCCCATCACCCAACCGATATACACACTTGCTGTCCAGCAGCGTCTACCAGCATAAGACAAGCTTTTCTTCAACATGTGTGGGACTAGTTTAGTTTGGATTTGTGGTCAGCATGGATTAGTTGGACTGAAGAGTCTGTCTCTGTTCTGTATGACTATGTTTGAGCATTAGTGCCTCAGTGAGCTAATGGTGTCACAGTTGATAGGTACTGGCATCTACAGCCTTCTGAAATGAGATTGCCTCCCAGTTGTTAGATGTGTTTGCAATGCCATTAGTCGACAAAGTGGGTTGGTTTCCTACCCACATTTTGTCTTGTCATCTAGCCAAATTGTGGGCTCTCCTCTCCTGCAAAGAGGAAGCAAGAAGGTGTGGGTACTCATAATGGCTTGTGTGGACACCATTCATGGAGGGGACTGTAAAGCTTGGGTACTACAGGTCGATAGAATAAGGATGTGTCATGATTGCTCTGATAGGAATATAAGATCCTTGGAGGTGAAAGAATGAGTGGAGGTGCAAGGAGTATTGACCGAGAATATATTCTGGGCAGGTCAAAATGTGGGGATTGGCACCTTAAGAGCTTTGTGTCATTCACCGGTCACATCTTCCTAAAGTCCTGGACCCTCTTGGTTATGGAGACTCACTGCAACTGCTGACTTCCTCAGCCACCTCCACCCATGGCCATTTAGGTGGAGAAATTATTCTCCCCTCCCATCCTCTGGAGTTCACCTCAATTCACTTCAGCTGCATCTCCAGGTAGGGATAGGCAATCCAGGGGACAGTCTTTCCAGGGTGTCCTCTCGAAATGTGTCGGTACTTCAGTATCAAAAACGTAACTGCTGGTGAGGTTTTCTGAAACATCTCGTGGCCACTTCACTTAAGAGTTCCTCCCATTGAAAACACATGGCAACCATCTCCCAGCTGCTCTCCTGAATTGGTTTTGATGTCCAGAAGCTAACCCATCATTGCCTTGCTCTGGCACGGCTAACCCATATATTACATTCATGACATGGAAATGCTCCTGCCATTTTTCCAAAGACTAACACAGCAACATTCCGGCCATGGGCACAATCCTCTAAGGACTCCAAAAGGTTTTCTCGTAGGTTTGTAATTTATTCCACACTGCAGCTGTTCACTTCCTGTAACTTTTAGTCAACACGAGAGGCAGTAGTCGACATTGAACTATAAGTCTGTTAAGTTAGCTCACTGAGCTGAAGGATTTGTTTTCAGATGTTACATCACCATGATTCGGTAACATCATCAATGAGAGTCTCCAGTGAAGCGCTGGTGGTATGCCCAGCCTCTCTATTTATAGCTCTTAGTTTCTTAAGGTGGGTGATGTCATTTCCCATTCTTTTTTCAAGGGAAGGTAGATAGGATCTAAATTGATGTGTTTATTGATAGAGTTCTGGTTAGAATCCCATGCCTCTGAACTATTTTATATCCAAATGTGTATTGTTAACAGCAAACGGAAAGAATCCACATAATTTCTCCAATGATTCTAGTTATTTCTAACTGCAAGTATTTCAGATACTGTTGCCTTGTGGCTTTTTTAAAAATTAACTTTTCCTTTCATGCATCTCTTCCATTTTCTGATTAGTTATTCTGCTCACACCATTTTCCCTTCTCTTGCTGTCTCAGACTGAGTTCAGACCCTGACTAGTCATTATTTTGCTTAGCCTTAGCAATGTCTGTCATATTTATTTGACTGTGGGAGGCATCAAGCCAAGCTCAATTCTGACCTGCCCGAAAATTCATCAAGTAGATTTTCCAGCCATCAGAAGCAGAAATTTAGACACATTTTCCTCTTGTTGTAGTGCCATTCTGTCTCACTAATTCAATGACAGGAAATCAACCTTAAAAAAAACTCACTGGCTTGTATTTTTAAGTTTTAATATCAAATGATAAATTGTAATGTTAGACTGCATAATCTTTAGATGATGCAATCAGGGGCACGTTGTATCAGTTTTGCACAATCCTAATCGAGAGCAGCCTGATGAGTACTGTTGATATTCGGATGCAAGTTCCACCTTATACCAGTTCTGGTTTTCCGCTGCAATGTGCATTTATTTGCTTTTCAGGAAGTGTAGGATTCTTAGTGAAAGTAAGTGTTAGCATCAGTCCATTCAAAACTTATGCAACTATATGAAAGTAGGAAATGCAATCAATTTGACTTCCTTAAAATGATAGTGTGGGCAAACGGAAAAAAAAACTCACTATAGAGATAAGAAATAGATTATAGCAATGTTTTAACAGCTGTACTTCCCTAATTCATTATATCACCGTACCATCATACTGACCATTACCTATTATCACGTGATCAATAACACCGACAGCTTTCCTCCCAACGGAAATAATACCTGCAAACAAAGGTTTTATTAAACGTAAAAATATTCTTGTGGAAAAACAAAATATCTTGTTTGTAAGTCAAATTCTTGACATGTGTAGTACTCATTCAATCCCTTCATTATCTATTCAATTCATTCATTTAGTAGCATCCCCGCCTATTCCAAAACTACCATCATCTGGCTTTCAGTCCTTCCTTTTGACAAATCAGAGTTTCTCCAGTTTCCTTTCTGGATTTTGTTCGTCTGAAAATCCTCCAACAATGATGGAACAAATGGAAGTTACTATTAACTAATCAGGCATAAAAGGTATAAAACAAGATTTTAAATAATCAATAAAATTTCAGACCATTCATCATTACACTTTTATTCCCCCACCTGGGTAGATTAGGATTGAGCAAGAACACAGCTATTATTGCCAACCACATTTCTGGTTGGGATCGCTTTCAACTTCACGCAAAAATGACTGAACGCCTCTCTATCTGGGCTACATATTTTGCCTCCCACTAACCATGGATTGGTGGACATTTACCCTGTAATAGGCAAGATGGTGCATTGAACTAATTTGCAGTAAGTGGATTCGCAAATGGCAAAGTCACGAATAGCAGGATTTATTGTAATTAAATCATACACAATTAAATACATTAACACAAGTCTAGTTTCGGACGATGATCAAACTCGTAGTTTGTCAAAAACATCAATTGTGTTTTGGAGTTAGTTCACCTTCGAACAGCACTGCCAGACATTTATGAGTATTTCAGTCGCACTCCGCAAACTACAGACACCATCACAAGAGGTAATTAGTTTCATAGGATTTATTTTCATAAACTTGAGGTATTTCAAAAGTGCTATAAGTTGCAGCACTATATGTACATTGTGAAAAACACGTAACTCAGCCAATTACCCAGTTCTATGAACCCAACAGCAACACAAACAAGAGAGAGGTTAGGTAAAGGCATATATAGTAATTTCTGTACAAAAGAAATTTTAGTCAAAAAAGTGATAAAGTAATATCTACTCAAACCTTTCACAACTCATTTTCATACGAAAATATAGGTATCAAATTTAGTCATGTATCAGCAACACACTAAGGATACAGGCAGTGTAAGAATTAGTACAGTACATAACAAAGATTAACAAGAAGTCTTTATACGAAAAGTTCATGCTCCTCAAACATTTGAGTTATTATTCTGTATAAAATTCCAGTCCAAAAAAACGGCAGCACAGACTGTGGCTCTTTTTTTCTTAACCAAACCATCACATGAAAAAGGCAGTTGTTAAAACTGGTATTTACATAGATTTTCGAAGAGACAATCAATAAGCCTTCTCAAAATGGATCTCCATTGATAGACACAGGTACCTCTAAGGCTTCAGAAGTATTTTGTCCATGTTTAAATGCGGCTGGACTGATAACCAGAAAAAAAACTCTGAAACATTCTTGACGTCTAAAATGTGCAAAAGTGGCATTCAACCAGTTGGGGTAGCCTTAGCCTAGCGAGTCCTCACTTCCTCCAGTCTCTTAACTAGCAGTTGTTGCTTGGCTTTCAGTTTCTCTTTTTCCGACAACATTTTCTGCTCCTCCGACTGCAGAGCCTGCACATATTCGGTGGCCTTTTTCAGAATGATGACTTTTGCCGCCTTGTCGTTTTTCACAAGTTCTGGTATTTGGTCCCGTAAGGTGAGGAAGCTGGAGCGGAGGTCATTGCGCCGCTGGCGCTCCAAGATGTTGTGAGTGCGTCGCCGCTCGTTGTCTTCAGAGTCGGATCCACGGGGACTCACGCTTTTGGATCTCGGGGGCCCCACCTGCTTGGCGAGGCGCACAGTTTCACTCTTCACCTTCTTCAGAGGTGGCATCTCGTCGCATTCTGTGTAGGGCGAGGGGGCAGCATAGTTGTGCTGCTGGTGTATAGGTGCACACCTTTTCATCAGAGAGGTGCTGTGGTTCTTCGATGACCCGCAGCTCGCGGTGTGAGAGCGCACAGTCACTGTCAGGGTCGTCACATGCTTGTTGGATGATGATCGTCGTTTCTCGACTGTTACCACATCAATTTCTTCTTCCTCCTCTTCCTCATCTTCTTCCTCTTCCTCATCATCATCCTCATCTTCCTCTGTAAACACACAAAAGCAGGCGAAAGGTCAGAAACAGAGGTCAAGCGAACCGTACATAAACAAACATACATTATCTGATCTAATGCATCCTTAAAGTTTGGAAACAGGCCTTTCGACCCACCAAGTCCACACCAACCCTCCAAAGAACGTACCACCTCGGTCCCTTATCCCTGTAACTCCACATTTCCCATGGTTAACCCACTGAGCCTGCACATCCTTGGACTGTATGAGCAATTTAGTGTGGTCAATCCACCTTACATGCACACCTTTGGATTACGGGAGGAAATCAGAGAACCTAGAGGAAGCACACACAGACATGACGAAAACGAGTAAACTCCACACAGAGAGTCGCCTGAGGTGGAATCGAACCTGGATCCCTAGCGCTGAGAGGCAACAGTGCGAACCACTGAGCCACTGTGCTCTGGTTAAAATGGCCCAAAATCTAAAGCTTTTTTAATCAAGCATGTAGAACCTATCTATGGACAACTACTGGCACATCATGCACTCCTACTTCTACTGTTACCTGTTCTCAGGTGGCCAATCTACCTTTTCTCTGCACAAGAGAAGGCTTCCCTCACACAGGAAGTGGACCACACTACTTGGAACAATACACCAGCTCACACAACTATAAAACCTGAGGCATTTATCTGTCCTTTCAAATTTCAAAGGACAGAAAAATATTTATTCATTACATCTCTAACTTCAATTACTGCTTTCACTTTGAGAAGCTTCATGACATTTGAAGCTGTCTAAGCCACTACACAACTGATTTTTGAATTTGAGCTCAGAATTGTTTTAATTGTGTGTTTTGTGCAGGAATTTCTGTCATTCCACTCAGACAGTCTGCTACTTAAAAAAAACGGCCGTGACTGAACTGTCTGTAAAAACACAGCAACACAAAGGAGGAATATGGGGATTAACATAGATCAAAACCATTGTATTAACACATTAATCATAATTGCTGATTCACATTCCACATCCCATCCACCAATACAGAGATCTGCCACAAACAATTACTGCAGGAACCAAAGGCTAATTCATGGAACTGCTCTATATGACAGAACAAAACACTTTCATCTCTCAGAGCCAAGTATTCAACAGACAGCTGTTGGGAAGAAGGACTGACTGAACACAAGCTGTCAGAAAACTGTAAACAAAAGCATATGTCATGTTACCCTACAACATCAGCAATACTACCCACAATCATTTCAATGGATTATTTGTTGTAAAATAAACCACACCACCATTACATTGTGCAGTTAAAATATGTTTAAAAGCAGATCCATTCATTTCCTTGATCAGTCCACAATACTGTGCTTTTCCAGCACCACACAGTCCATCTTATGGGCCAATTGTGCCATCTGCCAATCCACTAATATAAGCCACAATTCTGAAACACAGTCTGAAATCATTCCTATTTTTCAGTATAACTAGATTGAGTTTTCGATGTTAGGGGTGTCCAAATTGCACATTCAGTCCTTGAAATTCAATCAACTCAGCTGTTCTTCCCACTTAAATTGTGTGGGCCTTTGGGATTGGACATTTCAGTGCTATGGCCTTGACTGCTGGATGAATCCCAGATCAGAACAGAATCCTAAATCAGAACATCGAGTTTCACACAAGTCAGCTGTGAAGCTATCTGACACAACTGAATCAGACTTTAGGACCGCTGACACGGATTAAACCACCTGATGAAGGAGCAGTGCTCTGGAAGCTAGTGCTTCCAAATAAACCTGTTGGACAAGAACCTGGTGTTGTGTGATTTTTACCTTTGTCCACCCCAGTCCAACAGTGGCACCTCCAAATCATGACGGATTAATTCAATACCCTAAGGTGACAAAGAAGAACATTCCCATTGTTCTCACAGAGATAAACTAAATTTTAGAGATAGGCTTCTAGAAAAGGCAATGCCTGCAGAGAAGTTTTAAGGTGGGGCCTCCTATCCTCTCTGTACTTTTCTTTAAATCTGCCGCTTTCAAACGTTAAATCCCTGGGCTAAGTAAAACGCTGAAGGGTCATGTTTGCTGATTGCATGTTTATGGAACTTCAGAGTTTCAAAGCCATACTGTGGAATTCCAAGAACTCCATTCTCCATGGCCTTCTGCAATTACTCTTGATTAATGGGGCTATTTCAGTACAAAGGTGCACAGGTACTACAATGATCACATCTGGTCGCTTTTCCTGGTGACCAATCAATAGCCAATGGCAATCTCCAGGTAGGAAATTCACTCCAGATTAGATAAAAGCATAATCCTGTGACCTTGGCATTACGACGAAATCATGGGTTATAAAATTAACCCATCTGAAAACTTTGCTTTGTTCATTCCCAGAAAAAGAGAGGGAACATTTCACGTTGGAACAGCAGCACTGAGGAGGGTGGGGTGTGGGGGGGGAAGAAAAATCATGTTTTGGACAAATGTAGCACACTGCCACCTGTTGGAGAACTGGCAGCTCAACCTCCCAGGACTGCATTTTATTTCAGGCTGGAAATTCAAACCTGACTCATGTGTTTCCTCCACAGCAATTGGACGAAACCTCACCCCCCCCAACCACCCCCCCCCCCCCCCCCCCCCCTTCCCATTCAGGCAGGCTGATGAAATTAACACAAAAAGGTCGCAGCTGAAACCAGCTTAATGGATCCATATTCATTAACATTTCTGCCATTTGATGGATTGAAGTCTTTGTCATGTGCAGTCCTTGCTGGGTGGGTTCCCTGTGCACTCCCCTCTCTCCCTCCCTGACATCCCTCATCAACTGACAAACTTGGGGAATAGCAGCATTAATGATGAGACTGGCACCTTGTTTGGTAACCGGGCAAAGGTGCAGTGGAGGGGTGGTGAAAGCGACACGTACATAATATGTTTGTGTGTACATTACTGTACAGTCCGCCAACACTTGGGTGTCTGCGTGGGATACCAAGTCAGGAATAGAAGTGGATGGATTTTAAACATTGCATTCGGGTGTTTGCATGGAAATACTGCAGTCTGCAACCCAGCTGTCGCTCTGCAATTCATTCTGGTAGGTGCCATTCAAAACCACCAAGTCCATCCCACGAGCTGCAACAGGGGATGGGGTAAAGATTGCGATTTGACAGATGCAGGGTGGAATCTGGGGGAAGAAAGAGGGCAAATCTGGAAAAGAAACTTATTTAATTATCAAACATCAAGGGAAGGGAGGAAGGTAAGAGACAGGAGGGAGGGAGGTAGGAGGAAGGTAGACAGTGAGAAGGGAAGGATGGAGAGAGGAGGGAGGATGGAGAGAGGAAGGGGGAAAGAGGGAAGGATGGAGGGAGGAGGGAGGATGGAGAGAGGAAGGGGGAAAGAGGGAAGGTTGGAAGGAGGTGGGAGGATGGAGAGAGGAAGGGGGAAAGAGGGAAGGATGGAAGGAGGTGGAGGAGGAGGAAGTGGGAGGGTGAAGTGGAGGGAGAGATGGAGGGAGGAAGGCAGATAGAGGGAGGGAGAGATGGAATGAGTAAAGGATGGAGGGGGAGGGACGGATGGATGGAAGGAGGGATGGAGAAGAAGAGCAAGGATGGAACAGGGAAAGGAAAAGGTAGTGGAAGAGGGAGGAGCGGGGGTGTTGGCACTTACCGGAGTCGCTGGGGGTCTCATTGCCAGATCCGATGAGTGTGGGGGCAGCTGCTGTCCCCCGGGTCTGGGCAGGGGCCGGGTCTGGGCCAGGGGGAGATGCTGGGGCCGGGGCTGGGTCCTCCCGGGGGGCAGGGAATGGGAAGACCACAGCCGGGTCCACGCACTGAGTGTCGGGGGCTGGGAGCTGGAGGGAGCCGGGACTGGGGGCGGTAGGGGGGCACCGTGCCCCAGGGGCAGGTGCTGCTGCTGATGGAGAGGGGGATCCCGGGGGGAGACCCAGCCCCAGCCTGCTGTGAGCCT
The DNA here is from genome assembly GCF_047496795.1 of Chiloscyllium punctatum. Lineage (NCBI taxonomy): Eukaryota > Metazoa > Chordata > Chondrichthyes > Orectolobiformes > Hemiscylliidae > Chiloscyllium > Chiloscyllium punctatum. The sequence goes on along the minus strand of NC_092741.1, from coordinate 146,230,931 downwards.
GAGCTGCGTACAGCTTCTCGGTGACCACCTTCTCCAGCTTCTCCCGGGCGGAGAAGCCGCTCCACATACAGTCCCGCAGCACGATGGCGTTGAGCTGGCTCCTGCCCCCGCCCTGGCTGCTGCTCCCTGCAGCCCCAGCTCCTCCTGACACTCCTCCCCCGCAGCAACACAAGCCAAGCCCGGGCTCCTCTCCATCCCCATCCCCGTCCTCTAGCAGCAGCAGCTCGGATACCCAATCCTCGGGGGCTCGGCACCTCCCTGCCCGACTCGGAGACAGCGGAGGGGTGGGCAGCAGCTCAAACTTCTTCCAGATGTCCTCGCTGGGGGGGTAGAAGTCCGCCTCAGGGCCATAGTCGTCCGGGTAGAAGTAAGGCTGGTAGGAGTCGTACTCCAGGTCATAGTCCTTGCAGGAACTTGCAATGCGTCCGGTGCAGGAGGAGGTGCAGGCAGCAGATAGCGAGCTGGAAGTGGACGGGCAGCCCGAAGACATGATGCCAGGCATCTCCTTACAAAATGTGGAGGAACGGACAGAGAGAGAGAGAGAGAGAAAACAAAAATATCTAAAATTACTAAAGGAAGGAGGGGGGGAAATAAAATGTTTTTTTTCTCAAGTCAACAGATGAGCAAAGCATCCACAATACAATCACAATCTCCCCTCCCTACAACCACCCTCACTTATATTGTAAACCTCCCCCCCCCCCAACCCCACGACTTACTTGCATTGGTCATCAAAGCTCAGAGCAGTCACAATATTTTTCTTAATCATAAGTTGTCCCTCCACCACATTGACTTCTACCGGACCCCCCCATAACACACTGCAACGCCCTATAACACTTAAATTGCACCCCCCAACAACATACTGCAACCCCCTATAACACTTATAACACAACCCCCGACAACCACACTGACTTACACTGCAACCCCCCCCCCCCCCCCCACAACAATTATATTGCAACTCCCCCAACACACACTTATAATGCAATCCACCCGACAACCACAGTGACTTACACTGCATCCCCCCACTATCGCACACTTATATTGCAATTCCCCCTTGCATGGGTCAATAATACGCCAAACAACTACAATATAATTTTAATCACAGTCTCTCTCCCACTAACCACACTCACTTATATTGTAACTCACCCCCCGACACTCTCTGCATTGGTCAGGACGTTTCTTAAAATAAAAGGTCCCCCACCAAAACCACAGTCACTTACACTGCAATGACTCCATTTGCATTGGTCAACAACACGCAAAACAACCACAATATAATTTTTATCGCAAGCTCTCTCCCCACCAGCACACAGTTGTATTGCAAATTCAGCCCTAGATTCAATGATCAACTGTTTCCCAATCCCTGTGGGGAGGGTTCTGGAAAAAAAATTAAAACACAACGGGAATGCTGAGCCTCCCCCACCGTTGCAAAACTTTTTTTTTGTGTGTGTTCAGGGTTTTTGCAATACAAGGTGGGACTGATTCCATGCCCTGTACTGTTTGCACCGTGCGTTTCTGACTCTGAATCAACTCAGTGCAAGGGGACTGACTCTCAGCATCAACAATAGAAGCAAGCCTGTGCTGGGACTTAACTGCACAGCCAGGCACAACATGTGAGTGAGCTAGGGCACTGACTGCAATCTCTCTCACACACACACACACAACACTAGGAATGACTGCAGACCACCCCAATGACCAGGCAGTTAGGCTGCTTGCAGACAAAATCATTTCCAAAACAAAAACCCACTCGCTCAGCGCAAGGGTAAAGCCTCCAGGGCGAGATGTTTTGCAACATTAAATGCTCTGACCTACATTTTTTTCCTGTTTCTAATGAATGCAAACACACTGATCCAGCATCCATTCAAACATGTACTCACTCACTAAAAATCCACCCAGCGTTGGAGAAAGCTCACCTTCCGCTGCCTTCCAAGGAGGAGAGGGGGGGGGGGGGAATAAAAAGCAAGATTTAAAACTCTCCGCAACGATGAGAAATACTTGGGGAGGTTTCTAGACAGATCCCAGCTGTTCCGAGGCTTGCATTAAGACACTGATCATTCCCTCGCAGCAGACAAGAGAAGTCTGTCAGTGCTAACTTGGACGCAGGGCTGGATATTATTATCTGCAAGAGGGAAAAAAAACTGCAAGGACCCTGGAAAAAAAACAACAGTGCCAACCCCCTTTCATTTACATGGGGAGGAGTCGCGATTTGGCGCGAAAATAATTGCTAACACGATTCCGCGAATATTATGTGCAATGTATTGCCATAAAGCTGTGTAGTTGGGTTTAATGCACCCTGCAATATTCACAAGTTTGCATTAATGCAGTTAGTGCAGATCAGCGAGGGGTGCATTCTCAATCCCCCCCCCCCCCTTATGCAGTTTTAGTTTTCCTTCCCTCCCTTGCGGATGGGCGGAATCCTGGATTGTGGTTCAGGGCGCTGGCTGTCAATCAGTCTGATTTACAACAGGAACAGCTCCAAGGGAATACCGCACCAAGCTCTCAAAGGGAAGTTATTAATCATGCAGACAGCGAGCACCGCTAGCGGGGTGGAGGGGCCGGCTCATTACCGATGCAATGCAAGAAGGTTGAAATTGTTGCAAATAAGAAAATGCAATTTGTTAAGACGCGCACACAAACATGGAACAGTGTACAGTAGAGAGTGCAAGCCCTTTTGAGGTTCAAACCGAGCCACACTAGGGTAGAGGCGCGACATCTAGTGGAAACATGCACTGGATACATTGAGCATTAAAGAACAGCATGTTCCATCCACCAGTTATGTTCAAAATGCTTCGTAACAAAACTACCTCGGGAAAGGTGGTGAAATAGCTACATGTTGTATTGCCACCCCGGATACTTCAGAGTTCTGGTTTTAACCAGTCAGATGCACCCCCCAAAACACTTCGCTAAATCTCTCGACTGCAAGAAAACCTGAGGCAGTAAAGAAATAAAATTGCTTATCTGTTTTATTAACATCGATTCAGAAAGGAGCAGTTCTTATTTAGTGACAGTTGCAACGAGAAACATTGCAATTGAAATAGTCACAGAGTCATACAGCATTGGAAACAGACCCTTCGGTCCAACTAGTCAATGCCGACCATGTTCCCAAACTACTGAAAACAAAAAAAAATGCTGGAGATTACAGCAGGTCAGGCAACACCCACTGACAGAGAGAGAGCTAACGTTTCAAGTGCAAATGACACTGATCAAGATTCCAGCATCTGTGCTTCAACCTATGTTCCCAAACTAGTCCCACCTGCCTGCACGTGGCTCATATCCTTCCAGCCCTTTCCTAATAATGAACCTATCCAAATGTCATTTCGTTGTTGTAACTGTACCTGCATCCAACACTTTCTCTGGCAGTTCATTCCACACAGGAACCACTCCCTTAAAAAAAACTGTCCCCAAGTCCTTTTTGAATCTTTCTCCTCTCACCTTAAAAATGTCCCCTAGTTTTGAACTCCCCCACCCCAGGGAAAAGACGATTGTCATTCACCTTACCTGTATCCCTCATAATTTTATAAACCACAAAAATGTCATCCGACAACCTCCCTTACTCCAGTGAAAAATGTCCCAGTCTTTCCAGTCTATTTTTATATCTTAAACCTTCCATTCCCGGCAACATCCTGGTAAATCTTTTCTGAACCCTCTCCAGTTTGATAATGTCCTGCCTATAACAGGGAGACCAGAAATGGACACAGTATTCTAGAAGAGGCCTCACCAACGTCCTGTACAACCTCAACATGATATGCCAACTCCTGTACTCAAAGGTCTGAGCAATAAAGGTAAGCATGCTAAATGCCTTCTTAACCACCATGTGTACCTGTGACATAGGTAAATTTCAAAGTATTATATAGCTGAACTCCTAGATCTCTCTGTTCTACAACACTACCTAGGGCATAACTTGTATAAGTCCTGCTCTTGTTTGTATCACTAAAATGCAATCTCTCACATTTATCCAAATTACACTCCACTGCCACTCCTCAGCCCATTGACCCAATTGATCAAGATCTCTTTGTAATATGAGATAACCTTCTTCATTGCCCACTATAGCACCAATTTTGGTGTCATCTGCAAACTGGCTAACCATGCCTCCTAAATTCTCATCCATAATAACAAAGGTGGACCCAGTACCAATCCTTGTGTAACACCACTGGTCACAGGCCTCCAGTCCAAACTGCAGGTGGATATAATGGCATGGGGAGAGGGTTGCTGACATTAACTGGAGGTGATTTTCTTTTTAAATAAATATTCACCTTTGAATAATGACATTCACCATTTCGGATCTTTACAGTCTATAAAAGAACTGTTCTGAAGTTCAGTCACTGCTGTAATGTGGGAAATACAAAAGATCTCTCGTGCATTTATTTGTACTTGGATGGTGCATTCGAAATATCATAAGTACTGCTTGTTTTTGGAGGCATTTTTTCAGGTGTTTAAACACTCAGGTTAAGTTGCTACAGCTTTTGCATTGAAGCTTCTAACGGCCAAAGCAAAATGCAGTTCAGGAGTTGCATTGCCAATTGGCCTTCATTCTGCATCAGAGCCAAATTGTGTGAAACCTCAGTTAAATTTCAACCAGTCATTACTGAGGTGTGCAGCACACAGTAGGAGCCAGAGTAGATAGTAGCTCTGGATCATTGGTCAACACTTGGCAAATGCCTTCCTCATTATGTACTGACACTACTCTGTACTATAAAAGTGATCTGTAATGTAATGTAGCGTCTAACCTGACAGCACAGCAAGTAACTACGCTCTGCTTTGCTTTAAATTCAGTTCATGTTTTGACATTGATTTACATTCCAAACAGTTTGATGTAATTGTGAAGCTGAAACCATGTTGCATGAACGCCATGCTTGTGGTGTGAACACACATCCATGATTTTAATCGCTCTATCACTGGTAGCGCAGATCTGTGGAATTTCCTCCGAAAGTCTGTCTGCCTTGCTTATCCTTCAAAGCAAATATTCTCTAACCAGCCTGTTCAGAGATGCTATTGTACACCTCTGGAGCAGATGGGACTTGGCTCTTGGCTCAGGAACAAAAGCAGAGACTGCTGGAAAAGCTCAGCAGATCTGGCAACATCTGTGGAGAGAAATCAGAGTTAACGTTTCAGATTGAGTGACCCTTCCTCTTGGTTCTGTGATAAGAACACTATCATAGAAGCATAAGAGTCCTTCAAAACACTCGTAAAACCTACTGCCGTGACCACGTTTTTGGTCACCTGTCCTCATAGCACCTTTGGTGTCAAATTTTGTTTGACAAGTCCAGGAAATCATATTAGGGCATTTCACTGCAGTAAAGGCAGTATATAAATACAAGTTGTTGTCTCCTTCATCCATTGCTGTGATTTGATTTTCTTGTCTTCTGTTTTGCTGCAAAGTTTTACCACTTTGTATCACAGGTAATTTACAAGGGCATGTCATAGAGATATACAGCACGGAAACAGACTCGTCCATGCCAACTAGATATCCTAACCGTACATGAACATGGAGGCACACAGCATCACATCAGTACAAATTCCTAAAAGTAAGAGTGGCTTTTGAATTGTCAAAACTAGTAGATTGGAATGACTGTATAATGATCGATGCAGTAGTGTGAATTCAAACACATTTTTCTCAAGTGTGTTGCACATGTTGTATAACTGCTGCCTTACTGAAAAAAAAATCCACACGTCACCATGCAAAAAAAAACTTGCGACATTTTTAAATTTGTTCCTGAATTTGTGAAATAGTGGGGCAGGTTGAGGTGAAACACAATATTCTACACCAGTTAAAATGATGCAAGTTTCTCATTACTTTTCAATTTTCCCCAAAACATCTGCTTTTTTTCACAAATATAGGGTGCTTTCATGTGAATGTTCTCTATTTGGTTGCTGTGTGTTTATTCTTACAAGAATTTCATCTTAGAAGAGCAGGGGAAATTGCACTATTTAGTTGTTTGAACAAGACACAGTGGTCCAAATGTGCTGTAAGTTTCTTGCTACATTTTAAATTAGAATACCATCTAACAATTTTATTGAACAAGCGACCCAATAAATACGTAAAATGATATCATCAAAAATATGGACATTATTTGAAAAGAGGGCTGCAGTTCGATTCCTCTCGATCTTCATTCAGAACGTAGCAAAAGTTTGACTTTGGTCATTATTTTGAGAGACTTCTTCAAATGAAATTGCTATTTTCCTGATATGAAATATTTCTGTTAATTACTGTAATTAAGAGTGTGGTACTGGTAAAGCACAGCCGTTCAAGCAGCATCTGAGAAGCAGGAGAATCGACATTTCAGGCATAAGCCCTTCATCATTCCTGATAAAGGGCTTATGCTCAAAACGTTTATTCTTCTGCTCCTTGGATGCTGCCTGACCTGCTGTGCTTTTTCAGCACCACATGCTCGACTCTGATCTCCAGCATCTGCAGTCCTCACTTTCTACCTGTTAATCACTGTATGTGTATTGAGAATTGCACGTGCTGGAATGTCAATCTGACTTATCCACTGAAAATAAGAAACCTGTGGATACATATCAGTGTTTCAACAGAGCTATAATGATAATCCAATTCTGATATGGAACCTAGCATTCGCATTATCCTAATTAATCTCTATCAGTCCAGGTCCAAATCAGCTTTGAAGCAACAAGCTAAAAACGTTTCTGCTAATTCAGTAACTGTATTTACTTTCATTTAAATAAATTAAGAAAGACTTGCGTTTATATGGAGTTTTTAATGACAACTGGATGACCAGGAGCACTCTACTGTCAATGAAGTACTTTTGAAGGGTATGTTCTGATGTTACATTGGAAACATAGCAGCCAATTTTCAGAAGGCAAACTTCCTCAAGTGAGCAATATGATAATGACCAGAAGATCTGTTTTAATATTGATGAGTGATGATTTTTGGCCAAGACACTGGGGCTAATTCTCCGATACATGTCATAGGATCTTTTAATGTCAATTGTGTTTTAATTCATTTTTATTTCAAATGTTGTACTTATAATGTATTAAGCTAAAAATCACACAACACCAACTTATAGTCCAATAGATTTATTTGGAAGCACTAGCTTTCGGAGCACCACTCTTTCATCAGGTGATGAAGGAGCAGCGCTCCAAAGCTAGTGCTTCCAAATAAGCCTGTTGGGCTATAACCTAGTGTTGTGTGATTTTTAACTTTGTCCACCCCTGTCCAACACCGGCACCTCCAAGTTATAATGTATTGGCAGCTTTTCCTGTAATCCACAATGTCTTACCTAAGAAGTCAAAGAAGCTGCTCCATATCTCTGCCAGACCGGATTTATAGCTGGATATAAGGAGGCAAATGGAGGAAAGCACATGCTGGCCCTTACTTTGATTTTGTTCCTTATTTCTCTCGCGAAGCCACATGTCTTCATTCAGCGACTCCTCCTGACGGCCCAAAATAGTACGTGTGAGCCATTGTCCTACTGTTCCATGACTCACCAGTAGGCTGTTGTTTTTGTTTTTGTCTACATATGTATTGTCTGAGCTTTTTTCTCTGTATGCCAGGATCTATATTTACTAGTATTCAGGGCAGGATGTTTTGGTAATGTTTCGTAATACTAGTCATTAATCAGTTTTGTTGCTCTGTGCACTAAACATTGCTAAATGCCAAAGTTTCTCTTTAGCGACTTTATTCTATTCTCCTGCTGTTTTCTTTTCAACAGTTCAGGCCACAGTTTGTTCACACCCATTATTAAGACTACTGCCTCATCAGATTCTAGAGGACACTATGCAACTGGATAGAACTGCCAATATCCATACCCTTATCTTTGTTCTGATGGTGTAGCTTTTCCTAACCACCTGAGGTGTTTTATTTGAATAACTTGTGCAATGTAAACATTTTAAATGTGCTGAATGTGGTATATCTACAAACAATCAGATAAGGATAATTTTCATTCTGGTATCTGGTTTGAAGAAAGGTATATCTGACCTTTGGCTTCTCAAGTGAGAGATGATTAACCAATAGATTATGAGAGGTGTGTGTTTGTTTAGGTAAGAGGTTGCTTCTTACTGGGCATTTTCTCTTGAACAATATTATCGCCATCTCTGTCATTTCACATTAAATCTTAAAGTTTTCCAATCACCAACTTGAGCCTAGCAACAGAAACATCAGGAAAATGCAGAAAATTATGAAGAAAAGCTGTACTTAATGTTCCACTAGATGGGAATGTCAAATACAGCTATCAACTACATTTTTCACAGCAGGTGAGGTCACAGTGTATTATATTTCACAAACTATTCAGACCAACATTAATAACATTTTTCAGTGTTCTCATACTATTGTCTTTGGTAGCTGGAAGGGACATCTCCGGTGTAAATGATACCTAACCACACGAACATAACCATACATCAATCTCTCACTTCCCAATCACATCCGCAGAATTATCTACCTGCAGAAGGCAATTAAGGTCACAGTACAAAGAAAATAGCAGTGGCAAAGCATTTAGTAACTACTAATACACTGAATAATCAACCAAGTACCTATAGTATTGAAGCTCTATAATTAACCACTAAAAGCAACAGTTAAGCATTTTATAAATGACCGAGTACGACAATTTATGATGAGGAGGTGCCAGTGTTGGACTGGGGTGTTGTGTGATTTTTAACTTAGAACAATTTAGAGACAGTAGCATATTTGCCCATTTAAAAATTAGCCTAATTTTGTTGTTAACTTTTTAAATAAAAATCAAGGTAAGAATTCTGGTAAAGCCAGGTTCATGATGAGATGTCAATACATCTTACCCAAAACGACATTGAAATCTGTGCACAGTTGTTGATGCACTATTGCTCTATCTGAAATGTGCCTTGACATTTGAAATATTTGGTATAGCAGCAAAGCTTCTTAACTTGGCTCCTGTTTATTCCCCGAATGGAACCTTGCTGAATACTAACCCCCATTTGATATCACAACATATGTTTTTTTTTGAAAAATTACTTCCCTATTGTGTTGATAATTTCATTTGGCATCTGTTATGTGTAAGTGAAGATAAAACATGGATTATCAGTAAATCTAAATACCAAACGAATGACAAGTTTTGCGTTTCGGATGAAGAGTCGCTGGACTCAAAATATTATCTCTGTTTTGTTCCCACAGAGGCTGCCAGACTTGCTGAGTTTTTCCAGCAATTTCTATTTTTGTTTTGTGATGAACAACTTGAGTGTAATAAAATATACTTTGGAGATCTATACCAGGAAATCAGAGTTGTATCCATTTTACTATTACATTTGGATGATAGATCTAGATCTTTTTTAAATAAACCAACATTTTCTGAATTGGGTCAAATCTGATTGTTTGGGCTAGACCGAATATTAAAGAACTAAAATGTTGATTGCTCCTCACTGCCAACTGCTCCTCCAGTGAATATTTCTGATTCCTCTTCACCGAGAGAGAGAGAGAGAGTTGGATGCTTTCATGGTTTAAAGAAAGGTTACACCTGAAATGTTGATTTCTCCACCTCCCAATGCTGCCTGGCATACTGTGTTCTTCCAGCCTCCTGGTTGTCTGCATGATGTGTTTAAGCAGTTGAACAATCTCTTCAAACCTAGAAAATGATGTGGACCATTCAAAAGATTGCAATGAGAGTGCAAGTGCGACAGCAGTGATCTTCACAGTAACAACTTCATTCCTAATTTAACTGATTTAATGGCTAAAGATTTTAGTCAGCGCTCCATGCCTGGGAGATGATCAAATTATTAAGTTCAAACATCTTCCGAGACTTGACAAAACATATCTTTGATTACTGGTCATTTTTTTTAAATCCAAAGAGCAGCTATTTAAAATGTAAAAAAACTATGTAAAGGGCAGCAGAACCTCAGCAGGTCAGGTAGCACTTGTGGAGAGAGAAATAATATTAATTAATGTTTTGCATTTGATATAACTCTTTCTCAGACCACAGACAATTATTCACATCTGTAAGGTCCTAGGCACTTTCTAGCAGGCCTTGTCTCCAAAGTCAGGAGTCTGTCCACATGCCTTGAAGACGTGTAGATCAGATAGTTTTACATAAATGGTGAGAAAATGATGAGAACCTCTACATAAGAATATTACTTCTGACAAAGAGTGGTGCCAGCCGTTACAAATTACAGCTACACAACCCTTTATCTGAAATCCTTGGGGCCAGTTGTTTTTCAGATTTCAGAATTTTTCAGATTTCAGAATAAATGACATTTTCACAGTGAAATTAAAAATAAAAATCTTACTGGACAGCAGACCCACGTGTGACAAGTACGAGCGCTGAGATACAATTGATGCCTGCTAGTGCTGGGCCACACCACCATGTCACATCTGAGTGACGTGGGTCATGTGGATGTGGAGTTGGTCACCTGTTTGCACGCCAAACCACCTTATAATACAGAAAAAAACTTCACAAAGAAAACTTCGGATTTCGGAGATTTTTGGATTTCAGAATTTCGGATAAAGAATTGTGTACCTGTATTTATTATTTTCTGCTATTGGAAGCAGTAGTGCTTTACAGATATTATAAATACGTAGTGAAGTGAAATCGGTTTTGAGTAAAGTGCAAAACAGATCAGTGCAAATGAACAGACCACGGCACCTACAACCAATTATTTTTTAGCAGTGTTGTCCTATTTGACCCCAAACTGAGATCCAAATCTAAATTCTCTGTACAGAGAAGATAATTTATTTCGACCTTCATAACATCACTGAGCTGTTGTTCTATCTCACTATTGTCACTGATGTTCTTACTTAAGTCCATTCTTGACAGTTCCATTGCTCCCAAGTTGGATTTCAATCCTTCCCCCACCTCTGTAAGGTTTACTTAATTTGACATTCCATCGTCGAAAAGGGTGGCGCTGGAAAAGCACAGCAGGTCAGGCAGCATCCGAGGAGCAGGAGGATCGACGTTTCAGGCATAAACCCTTCATCAGGAATGTGACATTCCATTGCCCTCACAGCCCTCATATACATATATCTCTGAATACAGAATTAGTAGAAGAGAGTTGTGTGTGTTCATTCATTTACTAGAAAGGACGGCAAATCTATATTTTAACCTTAGAATAGACTTTTATATTTTAGCATGTCTGCAGAGGATGGAAGGAAACAAGCAGAGTAGGATTGGATGAATATAAAGAAGAAAAAAGAAAGACTATTATTTGCAACATGTTATTGACAGGCCAACTTTTAAATCTCCAGATCTATTGTAGTAGAAATGGAAAGGACAATCAGACAGGGTGGTTAATAAAACAATATCATATTTTTAATGGCAAACTCATCTATCTCCCTGTGCAAAGATGGTTCCCTTCTTTTGGTCTATTTTCCAACATGTATCTGTGTGGTTCTATCTAAGTTTTATTGGATTTTGCCCTTTCTTTGTGATGTGTATGTATTTTCCTGTATCTAAAACTATGAACATCCTGTTGGCTCTTATTTTAGTTTTTTTTATGCCACCGTGTCTGTCTGCTTGTGCTTTTTCATTACTTTTTCTCCCAATGTTTTAAACATAGAACAGCACAGGAACGAGGTCTGTTTTTTTGCTTTTTCTCTGGACCTATCCTTTAATTCTTCACTTGTCCCATTTCCGTCTTCCTCTGTTTTCCATCCATCACAAAACTGTGGCTTTTATCTTTCTTCATCTTGCCCCAAGTCCATATTTCTGTGTGTGCTTCAACCTGTCACAAGTGTGATGTGGAGATGCCGAAGTTGGACTGGGGTGGACAAGGTCAAGCATCAAATCTGTTGGACCATAACCTGGTGTTGTTTGATTTTTGAACCTTGTCACAAGTTTAGGTTTGTTTCTGTCTTTGCAACTTCTGCCTTACCTGTGAACATTGGCAACATTTTCTGTTCCTGAATTGGCAATATTTGTCACAATTACTTTTTCTCATCACATTGAATATAGCAATTAAACAAATAAATTATTTACTCTGGTGCTGTAGGTTGAGATGAAGACTCAGACTCAAAGCAGAATGGCATGAAATCTCAAGAAGTTTGGGTCAGGGAGTCCAGAACTAGAAGGATAGGTTTAGGGTGAGAGGGGAACGATTTAAAAGAGACCTAAGGGGCAACTTTTTCACGCAGAGGGTAGTGCGTATATGGAATGAGCTGCCAGAGGAAGTGGTGGATGCTGGTACAATTGCAGCATTTAAAAGGCGTCTGGATGAATACATGAATAGGAAGGGTTTACAGGGATATGGGCCAAGTGCTGGCAAATGGGACTAGATTGGGTTGGAATATCTGGTCGGCATGGACGAGTTAGACCAAAGGGTCTGTTTCCGTGATATACATCTCTATGACTCTAGGATGTTGACATGATAACACAAGAGGTGAAAGTGTTCCACTTGCAGCATTGGCTTTACTCATTGTAATGAATGTCTTTTTCAAAGCACGTTTCATTGAACATGCAACACAGAAGCATATCATGTGGCACAGCTGGACTACGCTGAATCTTATACTTTGAGCCGACCTCACCTGTAAAGAACCACTTGAACACTGCTGCTTAATGGAAAAGACCTAACAAATTTTGGGGTAAATGCACATTGAACACTCTTCACTTGCTGAAGCCCAGTAGTATCTTGGGATCAGATTGTGGCCCTTGGTCAATGGCAATGAGATCGCCCCTTACCCTTCCCCAACACTTTTCCCACAACCTTGGTTGTTATCCCCATATTATCAAAGGAAGCTGCATTCAGGGAAAAAAATCATAATTACCAGTTACATAATTTCTTCTTCAAAAAGACACTGATTCGAGAGATTCTTGATCTGGGGCCAAACTCCTCCAATTTCTGACAGTGAGTCAGAGGCTGGAATGTAATCAAGGATCTCAGGCAGTTTATGTATAAACTAATCAATGCCCAGGAAGGAGTTACATGCCAGATCTTATTCAAGGGATGCATCCATAAACTTTCTGGGACTAGAGGGCAGATTCAAGCAGTTAGGATGGAATTCGGTTCTGACTAAGTTTAATCCTTGTTTAACTGGTCTCCTTTAAATTGTAGTGAGAGGGGTTGAGGTTATGCAGGTACCCATCCCCACCTCAGCCCTCCCCTATTAAGGGGCCTTGTCTGGAGAAACATCTGACCATTATTAGGGAACTGAATTGAATTGAATTGAATTTATTGTCATGTGAAAAGCTTTGGCCACCCTTTAAGCCCATTGCAGATCTCAGCAAAAGTTAGACCAGGTGTCAAATCTGTGGAGATTTGCAAAATCTTTATAAAATCCTGGCAGTAAACATTGGTGTCATACAGAATGGAAACAAACCCTTCAGTCCAAACAGTCCACTTTGACCAGGTTCCTGAGCTAAACCAGTCCCACCTGACTGTGTTTGGTCCATATCCCTCCAAACCTTTCCTCTTCATGAACTTATCCAAATGTCTTTTAAATGTTGCAACTGCACCTTCATTCATGACTTTCGCTTGCAGTTAATTTCACACACAAGCCATTCACTGTGTTAAAATGTTGCATCTTATGTCCTTTCGAATTCTTTCTCCTCTCAACTTAAAAATAAAACCCTCGGTTTGAACTCACCGACTCTCAGGAAAAGACCTTTGTCATTTACCTTATCAATGCCCCTCATGATTTTATAAACTTCAGTAAGATCACCCTTCAACCTCTTGTGCTCCAGTGAAAAAAGTCACAGTCTTTCCAGTCTATTTTTATATTTCAAACCCTGCATTCCTGATCATGGAGAGATTGTCATTAGGCCTTGCCACGTCTCTTTGCCCTATTGGTGCAGCATGGCATTGTTCCCAAATTCTGACCGTTAGTTCTAGATGGACGCTGCTTACATGACTCAAAAGGTTCAATGTGCCTGGCCTGGTCATGCAAAGTCCTCCACCTACAAGATTTGAGGCAAAATGTCTGATTAGGTGTTCAATCCCCCTGACACAATAACAGGCTTCCTAGGAATATCACAGGTCATTTCATTTTACTAATGACTATTGCTCCCCTGCATCAGATACCTCACAGTCAGTTGTTAAATTTGTTCTGCTAGCTGAAGGAAACGACACATCAGAAGAACCCAGTTAATAACCAACTGTAAGATCCAGGAATATCATCAACTGTGATCTGCATCACAGCCCCTTATTTCTTTATAATTTTGTTGTAATTTCACTGATAAATTTTAAGACAAATTATTATGTTTTATTTGCCCCAGATTCTTTGTATATTCCACTTGTTTTTTTAATGCATAGTTATGAAATACAACATTATGTCCTTCAATTTGTAGGGTCTGTTTCTGTGCTGAAACTAACTCTGTGGCTTTTATTGGCTTTGTTTGATTTTTCACAAGGTGTAGGTAGCGTATCAGTTGTCTACATTGATACATGCTTTAGATTTAAATTAACATTTTGATTACAATTACAAGCAGCTTAATTGAAGGTAGATAAAATTACTGGTGAAGGAATTCAATAAATTTTATTGAAAGAAGCTTCTGAAAGGTCAGACTTGAGACTTCACTTGTGTCATATATGTAAGGTATAGATAGGTCTCTGTTTGTAATACAAACAGAAGTTTAACTTGGGGCTATTAGCAAGAAGGATTAATTATCATGACTTTTCATTTAAGGATATTTTGTGATATTCCCAAAAGCTTTTACAGATGCTTTAACTAATGTATCATCTAAACAATTCATAAATTCTGAAAAAGGGAAGACTTGCTTTTATACAACACGTTCTACAATCACTGGATAGCTCGAAGCACTATACCTCCAGTAAAGTTATTTGTCTGAAGTGTGGTCACTGTTGTCATGTAGGCAACATGAGAAATAATTTTCCTAGACACAGCAATCTGTTGATGACTGCATCACCTGCTTTTGGGCCAGTGATGAAGGGGTAAACATTGGCCGAGGCAACTACCCTAGTCTCCTTCAAAATGATACCATGGAGCTGGATGTATAAATGACTCAGGGATGGGATTTTGTGTCAGTATGCCAACATAATCCTGAGCCTGAGCCGTTTTCAATGAAAGTAGTTTGAAGATGGGTCAACATTCCACTGGGAATTACCAATGATTACAAGCCTTAGGGCTCTCCCATGCTGAGTAGAGTTTCCAGAATCTTACAGGGGAGGAACAGCATTAGAGATTAAATATGAGAACCCCCTCATTCCCCACCCCTGTCCCTCCTCACCTCAACCTAAATCAATAACATTGGTGGGGCCACATCCCTTCCGGGATCAGGGCTGGGTAGAAGTGATGTATTTTGAAAAGTACAAACAAGTGGGTGGCACAGTGGCACAGTGGTTAGCACTGCTGCCTCACAGCACCAGAGACCTAGGTTCAGCTCCCGCCTCAGGCGACTGTCTATGTAGAGTTTGCACATTCTCCCCGTGTCTGCATGGGTTTCCTCCGGGTGCTCCGGTTTCCTCCCACAGTCCAAAGATGTGCAGATTAGGTGAATTGGCCATGCTAAATTGCCTGTAGTGTTAGGTGAAGGGGTAAATGTAGGGGTATGGGTGGTTTGCGCTTCGGCAGGTCGGTGTGAACTTGTTGGGCTGAAGGGCCTGTTTCCACACTGTAAGTAATCTAATCTAATCTAAAGTCACCTTTGCCATCTCCGTATTCAGGTTGCCAGTTCCCCTCTGAGCTACAGAGACTGCCATTCACTGAGTGTTACAAGGCATCCCATTAGCCCTCCCTGATTTGATGGCAAGCCCTCCATTAGCTGGGGAGTTGGAGTTTGTGGTCAGCATGC
Organism: Chiloscyllium punctatum; assembly: GCF_047496795.1. NCBI lineage: Eukaryota > Metazoa > Chordata > Chondrichthyes > Orectolobiformes > Hemiscylliidae > Chiloscyllium > Chiloscyllium punctatum. The sequence goes on along the minus strand of NC_092741.1, from coordinate 146,215,278 downwards.
CTGAACAAGCATGCTCCAACAAGACCGAATCTAACATCTTTGCCAGCTTTAAAGAGTTGCATGGGACAGCTGTTTTAATATCTCATTTTGAGCTGACATAATTGTTCACATGCATATGTCTATTTAAGTGGAAATATAATTTCTGGCCAAATATTTGCTGACTGATTAAATTATTCTTTCAAGAAACCTGCATTTGGATTCTTACTAATTGTTCCCTTAACTGGTGTGTTCAAGGTTATTCATGGATCATTCTTCCTGAGACAGCGGACCTTCCATCAGGTTAACTATCATGCAGCACAGGATATTTTCTTACAATATTACATTTTCTTAATACAGTCCATGAAAATTTATCAGAAAATTGGAATTTAAACACGAAGCAGACAAATTCCATCACATTCTGTGTGATTGAAGTTGAAAAGATAGATCAGCTACTGGCCCACATATCCATCTAACCTAATACAGACAAGCAAAGGTGATTGGAGGTTAGGATGAGCATTTTAATTTCTATGCTATATTCTCTGGTTGAAAATGTTTGGATGTTTGGAGCATCGTCAATTTTATTTATTTTATTTATTACAATGGTCAGCCTGCAAGTGATGTAGTTAAAGTTTTTAGAAAGGTGGATAGTATGGAAAAAAAATAAGGTCAGCCACCTTGTAAAGTCATGAGGTGAAATATTAGGACGCTCTGCTGATTTCTGCAAGTAGTGTCAACTGTGATGGCTCAGTGACTAGTGTTGCTGCTGCATCATGCCAGAGGTCTTGGTTCAATTCCACCTTTAGGTGACTGTATGGAGTTTGTATGTTCTCTCTGTGTCTGTGTGGGTTTTCTCCCACAGTCCAACAATGTACAGGTTAGATGGACTGGCCATGTTTAAATTATCTAGAGAAGTGTGGGTGAGCCATGTGGAAATGCAGGGTTGTGGACATGAGGTGGGATGTTCTTCAGAGGCATGGTGTGGACTCGTTGGGCTGAATGGCCCGCTTCCACACTGTAGGGATTCTAATTTCATGGGTTTAAGCATTTTATCCTTTGCTTCATATTTCCACCATTATATGGCCTCTCATTCCTTCTAATCCCAATGTTTTAGTTTTCCTTGTGTGAAAAGTACGGATTTAAAACTGCAACAATTTTTTACAATGTCAAGGGGCTTAGTTAAAAAAAAAGATAAAGTCACCATAGTCCTACCGGACCATAAGGCTGCTCTCTCATTAGACAGAGATGACTAATGGTGGTTTAACCTGAGGCTCACTATGCCAGGGCAAGGGGAGAGATTGAGAAGAAGAGTCCCTCATGGTAACCTCAACTGGTGTTGGAATTGAACCCAGACTGTTGACATCACACTGCATCACAAACTGGCAGTAAAAGTCCAGTCTCTTCAGGGCTGCACTGAAAGTCAACCTTTACCTGCTCTCAATCATATGAGGTCTTCCTCTAAGCTAGTTCTCCTGACTCCGTTCTCTATCCCTTCCACTTTAATGATCTGCAAACATTTAATTGGAAATTGTAAGTGATAATTGAGCTGATAAAAAAAAAACTGAATCTTATTGAAGTGATTTCTGAAGTGGGAAATTGAAAAATTACAGTGGTGCGGGTAAGCATTCTGAGGTAGTTATATTAATACAGAATTGAGGCAAATTATTTGAGTCAAATAGTGAATGTTTTATTCTAAAATGGGTCTTGGATGATTTGGAACTGTCCAATGTTGACGGCTAATGCACATTATGCAAAAGTCTTTCTCAGCAGTAACATCCCTATCTATGGTGGTACAAAATGCACTGTAACTGCGTAAACAGCAGAAAAAAAGAGCCCAATGGCAACAATACCAAAAATCTTGTTGAACTCCTATACTTGGGTGCAATATTTTGCATCTCCTTGGCATTCAGCACAATAAGTACAGGTCATTCTGCTATAATGTGCGTTTTGTCACCACGAATTGGTTTGAACACGATGTACAAATTGTAGATGTTGTTTAGATAATGCAAACTTTCTGCTGAAAGGGTATATTGATTTTCTATTAGTGATCTTCTACAGTGCGATTTTCTGTAATAGTTTTCCATGGCACGACTTTCTATTGCGTGAAGTTGCAAGGAACGCAACTGTGGAACGACCTGTGGAATAAGCAGACGCATCTCACACAAGGGCAAACTGCTGAAGAGGAAGGAGTCAATAGAGGAGAAGAACTCTCAGCAGTGGCTATAATAACCTAGAGTGTTCAATGTGCCATTTTCCAACCTTAATCACAATGAGGATCAATGTTTCAGAAGTCTGCACTTCTGTAAGGGCATCTCACGGAAATCGTTCTCAACCTGTAATGAAAATTGCAACCTCAGAGCTGGGCGAGGACAATGCCCAGCAAGCTTACCACAGACATGAGCTTTAATGTGACAGGCTCCTTGAAGGCTAGAGTGGACAAAATTTGTAACTTACTGCTTAAGGGAGGTCTCTGATGCTGTGTGTTTCATGAGAGCAGAATATAACCACAGGGATAGTTAGAAAGTTTCACTCCATTGGGGTAACTCCACACAGATGTGTCTTGCCTCTGCAGATGAGAAGTTGGTTCCATTCAGTATATGTCACCTTGTTCTTCAAAAGAGAGAGGAATGTTCCAGCATATGTGGTATTCATACAATTAACAGACTGATAACACTCAGGTAACCACCTTCCTTAACCTTAATAACAAACCCCTTCCCCACCACTCTAGAGCCTCCTTGATTGGCTTCAGAAATTTCAACTATTGAACTCAATTCAGCACCTTCAATGACAAACTTGAGCCAACTGCTGAACTGGTAGTGACTATCACTGGCACAGTTGCACTACCTGTTCTGGACAGCTTCCAGTCTTGAACTGTGGGATATTCATCTCACACCAAGGCATCTGGCAGAATATGGCATCCAGCAGAGCCAGTGGTCTGTGTAATTAAAACTTAGTCTTAATGAGCGAGCTTAGTAAGGTTCCTCCTATTCTTCAACTCCAATGGATGGACCAACCATTACATTCGCCCAGTAACTCAAAAGAAAGTTGTAAATTTTGATGACTTGCATCTGAAACCTACATTTTTCTTTAATCTGTAGCATTTCTAATATTTTCTGCAGCATTTCCACTCTCATTTACCACTTTATTTTTTAACACCAACAAATCCTTTTTCTTGAATTTAAAATGTTTTTCTTTTCAAGGATAAAGTTAAAAATCACACAACACCAGGCTATAGTGCAACAAGCTTATTTGGAAGCACTAACTTTCAGAGCACTGCTCCTTCATCAGGTGGGTTGTGGAGTATAAGATTGTAACACAAAGAATTTACAGCAAAAGTTTACATTGTGATGGAACTGAAATTATATATTGAAAATCACCTGAATTGTTTGTTAAGTCTCTTATCTTTTAGAATGACCATGTTGGTTTCAATTCTTTGATATGTATGCTCCAGACCTTTTTTAAAGTTACATTCTTAAGTGAACTTTAACAATAGGTGCCATGTCATCTTACATAATGCATTGAAGGTGTGAGGTGCCCTGAGTGAGGCTATCTGTGCCCCAATGTTCAAACTGATTACCTTTCTAAAAAAAAACGATTTACAGAATCTTACTTGGATTCATGCAGTTTTTGAGCAAAATAAAATATAATTCTGCAAGTACAAATTCAAAAGTGTGTGTGTACATGTGGGTGTGTGTGGGAAGGGGAGTATGAGTGTCTGTGAGAGAGTGCGTGTATGTGTGTGAGTGTGCATGTAAAGGGGGTATACGTTTGTGAGAGGGTGCATATGTGAGACTGAGTTTGGGAGTGTATGTGTGAGTGTATGAGAGAGAGCTTGTGTGTGAGAGAGGGTCTGCGTGAATGTATGGGTCTGTAGGAGAGAGAAAGAGAATGTGTGTGTGTTTGTAAGAGAGTGTGTAGTGCAGTGGGGTCATCTGTCGTGTCACATAAACCCAAGGTCCTGGTTGAGGCCATCCCCATGGGTACTGAACTTGCCCATCAGCCTCTGCTTGGCCACTTTGCATTGTTGCCTGTCCCAAAGTCTGCCTTGGAGGATGGTCACCTGAAGGTCCGAGGTCAAATGTCCCAGACTGCTGAAGTGTTCTCCGACTGGGAGGGAACACTCCTGTCTGTTGATTGTTGTGCGGTGCCCATTCATTCTTTGCCATAGCCTCTGCTCGGTTTCACCAATGTACCATGCCTCAGGGCATCCTTGCCTGCACTTGTGCAAATAAACCAACATTTTCATAGCTACCGTCAGTTCTGAGGAAGGGTCATTGGACCCGAAACGTTAACTCTGATTTCTTTTCTCAGATGCTGCCAGATCTGCTGAGCTTTTTCAGCAACTTCTAGTTTTGATACAAATGACACTTCCTGGTTTCGAGTGACAACTCAATCCTGGACATATTAACTTAAGAGAGGACACTGCCATTGGACTCTCTTTTCTGCCACTGATTTAGGGAATGTTACAAAGACATTGCTGGTGGTATCTCAATGCCTTGAATCATGGAATAGAATCCCTATAGTGTGGAAGGAGGCCACACCAACTCTGACGAGTATCCTACCCAGACCTACGTGCCCTTCATCCCCCCCCAATCCCTGTAACCATGCATTTCCTATGACTAAACCACCTAGCCTACACATCCCTGGAATACCATGGGCAACTTAGCATGGCCAAGCCACCTAATCTGTACACCTTTGGACTGTGCGAGGAAATCCATGCAGACACGGGGAGAATGCAAACTCCAAAAGGCAGCTGCCCCAGGGTGGAATCAAACCCAAGACCCTGGCACTGTGAGGCAACAATGCTAACCACTGAGCCACCATGCTACCCATTGAGGTGATCTAATGTAAAAAATTGTGAACCATCATTGGAACTAAGAAGTCCTTACAATTCATGTGATGGGACATGATAGAAACAGAAATACTGACAGCATAAATCAAGATACAGGTAAAAGCATTTCAGTAGTTCTGTTTCCAGGACAGGCTGCCATCATTTTTACATTGCTTTTTCTTGAGCTAGCGCTGCAAATAGTGGTCTGTTTCATGGTTAATTAATGGGAATTTTTATTTTGCTATAGATTGTTTCTACTTTATTCCGAATCTGAATGACTACAATTTTGTTCTTTGCACAAATATTCATCCATCTCAATCCGTAAATCATTTTTCTGAAGCTTTTACTTTTTATTCTTAAATCACAGCAATTAGGTTTAACTTTTTAAAATAATAAATGAAGGAGATTGAAAGCAATGCACAAAACGCATGATTTGAAATTGAACAATCAGCTAATTAAGACACTAACCTCAGTCTTAAACATTTTAATCTGTAAAGTCGTTTATTGCCATAACTGAACATGCTAAGGTCTTTTCAGATAGTAGTTCCAGACTCTGCCTGTACCAGTGAATTGAAACTCAAACTAAGGTTGTGGAGGTCAATTTGAATGTTTTGGTCTGTGATCATGCCTTTTAATTGACTGGTTCATACTGAATTTTCCAGCACAGTTAGCTGCTTGTGTTGTTTAGTTATGCAGCCTTTGTTCTTCTGTGTGAAAATTGGGCAAAACATATTTCATGGAAATTGTCTTTTGATTTACTTTCCATCTGTGGAGTTTGTGGGTCCCTGGGCACTGCTGCTGTGTGAGGTCTTCTCAGAAGTGTATTTGTGTGCCACTAGTGTAATCTGACTTCACTTTGCTATTCAGTGGTTGTCCTGTTGTGATTTGAATGCATGATACTATCTTGTTCAGGAATGTTTGAATTACCAGCATGTTCCTTCGAACATTCAACCCATGGATATGGGTGCCAGTATATTGAAGACTGGATTATGCACAGAAAGCCTCACCATAACCTCTTGTCAGTATATCAAGGAAGTGTTTTGACATTGCGTTGACAAGTATCTAATTCTGTTTCTTTGACACACTTTAACCTTGAATTATTGGTACCCGTATGGTACACTGCCTGCCAGAGAGTGAATGTGTCACAGTAAGCGCTAACTGCATAAATCCATGCAGGATTCACCAATCATATCAAGAAATAGAAAGGAAACAAGATTACAAGGGACTGTATATCACAAGAAACTGCAGTAAGCCAGTGTCATAAATGCAGTCAAACACCCCATTTTATTGGAATAGTGCAAATACAGCAAATAATACATTGTTAAAAAAAAAGGTTAAAAAAATAATAGAGTTCAGACCCACAAATCTTTTCATGTTGCATTTCCAGTCTCGGATAACATGATCAGAGGAAGGAACAAAAGGGAGATGAGGTGTTTTCACAGTAGTGTGACCATTTAGAGCTCCTCTATCTTCTTTGTTTTCCCACTGCCTGTTCTGTTCATTATATCATTTATTCCAGGTATATACCTGCTCACAAGCCACACAAAAGAAAATGCACTTATAATTGTAGAGTTCCTGGGAATATGTAGAAAATGGAACTGCTAAATTGAGTTACGACTACGGATCAACATACCTGCATTGGAACTGTATAGGAAGGTTCAATGTCAAATTGTAAAAACATGCAATCATAACTGGAAAAATTGAGTCATTCTTTGATATGAATAGAGGCTTGAACAAATTTGGCTCTGAGATCAAATTCAGATCCTCATTGTCGCATGCATGATAATCATTCAAATCAATGTTACAGTAGAATATTTTTTGTCTTTTCTTACCAGAAAAGGCAACTATAAATATTTGGGTTAAACGAGAACTTAATGAGTTACAATATTAATTCTTTACACCAGCCTTCAGGATTGAGTAGCCCAGTAGTAATCATGTGAATTCTAGTGAAAGGATTCTCCTTGATTTTTTCAGAAGGCATCTGACGAAGTTGCAAAAATCCGCTTTACGAGAAAGATTATGGCTCATGCGATTAATGATGAATTATCCAGTGGAACTGGAAACTGGCTTAGCCAACATAGGCAGAGGTCAGTGTAACCAGGAGCTGTTCTAATTGCACAAGGTGGTTGTAATAATCAGTAGAAATTAACAGGGCTTTGTACTGTGCACATTATTGCTCAGCATCAATGAAGGCACAGTTTCTTGAAATAAATTATATAATTTGCTGATGACCCCCAAGCTATGACAGGCAGCAAGTGTATGGGAGGCTGATAGTGTCGAGAGATTTCTGATCCAATTTAATGGATGGCTGAACAGAAGAATGACTGAGTTTTTATGCAGATAGTTATATGATGGCAGAGAGAAAAGAGGAAACTTTAACAAAGGTTGGCCTTTAGATAGTAGGTTTCATAACCACAGAATATGAGTGCTTTTAAGTCTATGGAATAATTCTGAAATTCATTGGATATCTGCATCAGGATGGCTCTCTGATACATTCCTGCCTCTGGGAATAGGTTGTGCTGCCCCTCTGAAGAGGTGGATAGTGAATTAATGAAGTTTAAGTTCCAATTATGCACTTCTATATTTTACCAGTATTTTACCAATATTAAAGTGTGCATGTGTGCACAATAGACACACAAACATACACACACAAACAGCCACAGCCACACACACACACTCACTCCCGTGTTCATCAGTGCCAGAGGTTCAATGACGCCAGTGAGTGGTGCAGGGATCAAAGTCCAGAACTCTGAACAGTTCCTGCTTAACAGAATGGGCTTTCCTTCCACCAAGTTGACTCTACTATCTTTGGGCATCTTATTTGAGGGAGGAGAAGTGAGGACTGCAGATGCTGGAGACCAGAGTTCAAAAATGTGGTGCTGGAAAAGCACAGCAGGTCAGGCAGCATCCGAGGAGCAGGAGAATTGACGTTTCAGGCATAAGCCCTTCTTCAGGAATCTTATTTGATGCCACCTCTACAGACACCCGAACATACTTCCATGTCAATGTGTTAACTCAATACCCTGCCAGTTGCTGCATGGCATCCACTTCCAGCTGGGCCTGACAATGCTGGGACTCTCTGATTAACCATAAAGATTAGGAGATTGCCTATTTGCCTTGGTAGGAAGACAAGTTTGGAAATGGCCAATGAAGAGTTTGCCAATCAAAGAGGTTGCACTGGTGAGTGAGCTGATGTCATAGGCAGGCGGGGCAGCCTCATTTATTGGCCTTACATTGTGGTTCAGGTAATTACCAGAAATTCCAGCTGATTCTCACTGTTACAATGTGGGGAGGCACAGCAGTCAATCTTATGCACAGCAAGTTTCCACACAGCAATTAAAGAACTAATTGGATCATATATCTTTGATGGTATTGATTGAAAGATAAACATTGGCCTCGACACCATCTTCAAAAAACACCTTGGGATCCCTTACATAAATCTGATGCAGGAGATGAGTCCTCAGTTTAAGATCTCATCTGAAAGCCAGTGCACCTTATGGACTTTGGTTCTTGGAGTGGACAAATTGAACAAAAACACCTCTGACTTGAGATGAGAATGGTATGATTTATTGTATATAAAATTGGGAAGCCTAACTTCTAAGATGGAAAAGGAAAATAATTTGTGTATGATTCTTAACCTCTCACTAACTTAGGTCTGTTATCAATCAAACACAGATCTCAACATCTCTTACTTTTAAGGTGAACCAATTTATTCCAATCTTTCAAAGGTCATAGAATATTTTGTGTAATTCAGTGATTTGGGTTCTCAAAGTTAGCTTGTAAGGAGCATGGGGCAGAGTATCTGCACAATAGGGTTCATACACAGTTAAAAATCACACAACACCCGGTTATAGTCCATCATGTTCAATTGGAATCACTAGCTTTCGGAGCACTGCTCCTTCATCAGGTGGTCGTGACAACCACCTGATGAAGGAGCAGTGCTCTGAGAGCTAGTTCTTCCAAATAAACCCATTGGACTATAACCTGGTGTTGTGTGATTTTTAACTTTGTACACCCCAGTCCAACACCGGCATCTCCAAATCAGTGTTAATACACATCTCCAAACCAGCTTGAGCGAGTACTGTTCCTCTCTAGCAGAATCAGTAAATAATTCCAATGGGATGCAGTTTGGTTACTTTGCTTCTGAAAGAATATTGATGCATTATTGAGAGGATAGAAGAGTATGACAGGATGATATGGGATTCCGAAGTTATAAAGAGAAATGCAGAGAATTTAAAATGTTTTCATTAAAGAAAAGGTGATTCAGAAGGGCAAATGTTTGAGGCTTCTAAGAGTTTTATTTTCATAGCACCATATGGGTTGAAATATCTCAAAGTGCTTTCTACTTCGTTAAGCTTCAGTAATTGTTGCTATAAAAGAGCTTTACAGTAAGGAAAGGCTTAGACAGGGACAGGACAAAATATACAATGTGAAGAGTAGCAAAATTGGACTCAGCAGGATTTGGATAAATACTTGAAGATTAGATTACTTACAGTGTGGAAACAGGCCCTTTGGCCCAACAAGTCCACACCACCCCGCCAAAGCGTAACCCACCCATACCCCTACATCTACATCTACCCCTTACCTAACACTACGGGCAATTTAGCATGGCCAATTCACCTGACCTGCACATCTTTGGACTGTGGGAGGAAACCCATGCAGACACGGGGAGAAGGTGCAAACTCCACACAGTCAGTTGCCTGAGGCGGGAAATGAACCCGGGTCTCTGTCGCTGTGAGGCAGCAGTGCTAACCACTGTGCCACCGTGCCGCCCACGAAGGTTGAAGGTTAGTGTTGGGAAAGTCTTGGAAAATGGGGTGAATTAGATTGGTTTTTCAGAGAAGTGCAGGCACAGTTGTCCCAATGGTCAATTATGTTGCATTTATTTCTGCAGGCGTGAAATTAACAAGCATCAAACCTTATTTAAAATCACAAGTATCCCTACAGCATAGTTTGGACTCAAAGCAAATGCATGTATAAAGATTAAACAGTTAGTTGTAGCAGTTAATAGCAGATCAGTTAGCATGTTTGATAAGATGACATTGTCCTTATCTCTGAGCCAGGAAATGGGTTCAAATCTCACCTGCTTCAGAGGGTATATCATAACATTTCTGTTAAAAATCACATAACACCAGATTATAATCCAACAGGTTTATTTGGAAGTACTAGCTTTCAAAGTGCTGCTCCTTCATCATTTTAACTTTGTACACCCCAGTCCAACACCAGCATCTCCAAATCATGACGTCCTTCATCAGGTAACTAGTGGGGTGGGATCAGAAGACAGAATTTACAGCAAAAGATCACAGTGTCATGCAATTAAAACGATACGTTGAACAAACCTAGATTGCTATTAAGTCTTTCACCTTTTAGAATGGGTGGCAGGTTTCACTTTATTAACATGGAAATCCTAGAACTTCTTTTAAGTCACATTCTCAAGATAAATTAGGGTTGTGTGCTTTTTGAGCAAAAAATCAAATGCATCTGCTAATACAATTCTGCAAATGAAAATTAACCCCATAGACTTATGTGTGTGTGTGCGTGCGTGTGTGTATGTGTGAGAGAGTGTGTGTTTGCAAGTGTGCATGCCTTATAGAGTGTGTGTATGAGTGCGATGGTGTTTAAGCCTGTGAGAGGGTGTGCGTGGGAGGAAGTATGGAGGGTGTATGTGTGTCTGAGAGAGAAAGTGTGCATGAGGGAGGGTTTGCGTGAGTATGTAAGAGTGTGTGCGTATGTGTGTGTTTGTGCAGTGGGGTCATCTATAGGGTGACATGAATCCAAGGTCCCGATTGAGGCCATCCTCATGGGTACCAAACTTAGCTATCAACCTTTGCTCGACCTCAGATCTTCGGGTGACCGTCCTCCAAGGCGTACTTTGGGATACACAACAATGCAGAGTAGCAGTGCTCAGCTCTGCTCAGTGCTGACCATGTTCCAGGAGAGGCCCTTAAATATTAACATTCACCCGGGGCATAGTGCCCATTTTAGACTGCTGGCAGTTATTCTGAATATTGCCTATTGTAAAATGGAGTTGGTCATATTTCACATTTCGTTGGTGCAAAGGAGACAGCTTTAGAAACTCAAATGTTTTTGACCCAATCTAAACTGAAAAAAACAAGTTTGCAGAGCTCCAGTCTTTACCCCATTACCTCATCTATATCAAAAAGAGGTTCTCTATCATTTTCTTGGGGGAAAAATTCTGAATAATTATTCTTTGTAAAGATTTTCAAATAGTTTTCTTCAGCTTAAGCCCATCAAAGTCACAGATACAAGCACATTTTGTTCCTGACATAATCATGACTAACCAGTCTTGAGTCTGTCATTTGCACATCTGGTTATAATTAGCTTTTCTGTCTGCTTTAATCTACTCCTAGCAAGATTCTGCAGCACAAGTCTCTGAAATTGTAGAAATTTCTTTAACGGCAATGAAGCACTTTTCTTGCAATATATGACGGTTAATTCATATTGGCCACCAGTTGATAATATAGATATTTCAATTCAGCTAAATGCTTTCGATAGATGACCTATAGATGGGTCAAAAATCCCACTCTAAATACTTGAGCATGTAGTGACTGTAAGCATTATAGGGGGGATTCGGTACTTTGATTTTCTATGATAAATCTAACAGGTTCCACTGGATACCTTAGTACAGCAGATTGAAAAGTAGTTGGGGTTTATGACCTCTACTTTCATAGACACATAGAGACGTACAGCATGGAAACTGATCCTTTGCTCCAACTCAGCTATGCTGACTGAATATTCGAAATTAATCTCGCTCCATTTGCCAGCATTTCCCTCCATTTGGTTTCCTGTTCTCTACATCAACTTATCAGTTGTGTGCAGTGAAAAACAACAGCAAAGTGATTTACTGGGATCTCTTGTGCAGCTGTGATAGTCTCCCTACCTCTGAATCAAAAGGCCCGGGTTCGAGTCCCTTCTGCTCCAGTGATGTGTGATATCATTGATAAATGGGTTTTTTAAAGATATAATAAGCAAAATAGCTCAGTTGGGACAGCATTAGAATGAAGAATGACTTAATCCTAGGTTTCTGCAAAGTAAGTAGGTCCTTTCCATTTCAATGCTTCTTTAGGCTCTTACATTACAGTGGTAGTGTCCTTACCTCTGAGCCAGAGACCAGAGCTCAGGCCTATTGCTCCACAGGGGTGTCATAACATCGCTGAATGAGTCAATTAGAAAGCATAGCGATTTGTGAGTTTGCAGTCTTGTGGCACAGTGTTAGTGTCCTTACCTCTGAGCCAGATGGTCTAGGTTCAAGTCGCAATAGCTCCAGAGATATAATAACATCTCAGGACAGGCTGACTGGAAAATATCTAGAGGTTGACCAGTTGTAGGTTTTTGGCTCTGATGTAGGCAGTATTTCAGGTTGAAGTGGAAGTACTCAGCAGGTAGCTTGCTCATTTAACCAGATGAAATTTGGTTGACATCAAGTAGGAGATCTGCAATAAATCTCGGCAGGGGAATGGGAGTTGCTGCGGTATGTAACATGACCAGCAATGGGTGGGAGCAGAGGTGCAATCCCAGGATCGTGAAGTAAGATCAATATCTCCTCCCCCAGGGAAATGCTTATTTAGAAAAAAAACACTTCAAGTCATAGTGATGTATAGCATGGCAACAGACTCATCGGTCCAACTCATCCGTACCAACCAGATACCCCAACCCAACCTAGTTCCACCTGCCAGCACCTCCCTCCAAACCCTTCCTATTCATATACCCATCCAGATGCCTTTTAAATATTGCAATTGTTTGGTAATCTGTTCAGGCCACAGCAATTACTGGAGAATGCTAATGGACCAGGCTCAGTCTTGTATGCTTCATCTAAGTGGGTAGGACAAGAGCCAAGAGTGTGGTGCTGTAAAGCACAACAGGTCAGGCAGCATCCGAGGAACAGGAGAATCAACTTATTCCTGAAACATTGATTCTCCTGCTCCTTGGATGCTGCCTGACCAGCTGTGCTTTTCCAGCACCACACTCTTTGACTCTGATCTCCAACATCTGCAGTCCTCACTTTCTCCGGGTAGGACAAGATCCAATATCTACCCCTAACTCTTTCACTTATCATGCAGGTGGTTTGATATGGAAAACCACCCTGGAAAACGAATCAAATCAGAAATTAACTGCCTTCATTGCTCAGACATTTGAGGTTAGGGATTGAAACATCACGTTGAAGTTGTACAGGACCTTGGGGAGACCTCTTCTGGAGTACTGCATACAGTTCTGGTCACCCTCTTATAGGAAGGGTATTATTAAACTGGGGAGGGTTCAGATTTGACTGGATTTTGTCAGGAATGGAGAGTTTGAGTTATAAAAATAGACTGGGAAGACTGGGACTTTTTTTCCCTGGAATTTAGGAGGTTAAGGGGTAACCTTACAGAGGTTTATAAAATCATGAGGGGCATAATTAAAGATGAATGACAAGGTTCTTTTCCCTCGGGTGAGATGTTCAAAACTTGAGGGCATATTTTTAGGCTGAGAGGAGAAAGGTTTAAAAAGGACATGAGGGGCACGAGAGTGGTTCATTTATGGAATGAACTGCCAGAGAAATAGTGGATGCAGGTACAGTTACAATGTTTAAGGGACATTTGGATAAGTTCATGAATAGGAAACGTTTGGAGAAATATGGGTCAAGTGCAGACAGGTGAGACTAGTTTAGTTTGGGAACATGGTTGGCATGGACTGATTGGACCAAAGGGTTTGTTTCCATGCTGTATGACTCTATGGCTCAATGACTGTGGAACACTCAGGAACACTTAATCACTTTGACATTTAGCCAAGCTCAATTTGGTTAATGCTATGCATCTTATGCCATGATTATTCTACCAAATAGTAAATTAGAAATTTGTAGATTGACATCATATATTCAACTCACTAATCTGACTGTGCAACTGACAACTGTCAACCCTCAGCATCCTCAATGGTTTGAATATCTTTCCAGGAGGACTGTTCCTTCTCACCAGCAGCCCAACCACCTTCCCCACCCCCATTCCCACAACCACCTTCCCCACCCCCATTCCCACAACCACCTTCCCCACCCCCATTCCCAAACCACCTTCCCCACCCCCATCCCCACAACCACCTTCCCCACCCCCATTCCCACAACCACCTTCCCCACCCCCATTCCCACAACCACCTTCCCCACCCCCATTCCCAAACCACCTTCCCCACCCCCATCCCCACAACCACCTTCCCACCCTCATTCCCACAACCACCTTCCCCTCATTCCCACAACCACCTTCCCCACCCCCATTCCAACAACTACCTTCCCCACCCCCATTCCCACAACTACCTTCCCCACTCTCATTCCCCAACCACCTTCCCCACACCACCTTCCCCACCCCGATTTCCACAACCACCATCCCCCCCTTTTCCACAACTACCTTCCCCACCATTCCCACAACCACCTCCCCCCAATTCCCACAACCACCTTCCCCACCATTCCCACAACCACCTTCCCCCATTCCTGCAACTACCTCCCCACCATTCCCACAACCACCTCCCCCCAATTCCCACAACCACCTTCCCCACCATTCCCACAGCCACCTTCCCCCATTCCTGCAACTACCTTCCCCCCATTCCCACAACCACCTTCCCCACCATTCCCACAACCACCTTGCCCACCCACCCATTCCCACAAACACCTTCTCCATCCCCCATTCCCACAGCTACCACCCCTACCACCACTACTCCACTTTCTAAAAGCTCTTTCTACTGCATTGAAATTATGCCACCTCGGTGATAATATTCTTGCTGTTCAGCCAAGAAGCTGTGGGTCAAACTTCCCACTCTAAGTACACAGACGCCGAGTGCAGACTGAGACTCCTCACGGGACTGAGGGAACACAGTGCTGTTGGAAGTGTGATACTTAGAATAATTAATCTAAGATCCCTCCTGTCCTCTCAGGTGGCTGTACAAGATCCCATAGTAGAATGGTCCACAGACGCAGGTTTGTCAGGCATAGGGAGGGCTGAGGAGATGGAGAATGGAGTTGTACATAAGAGCCTCATCCCAACACCATTAGTATTCAATCACTGGGGGCAGAGGTCACATAATTTGGGCAACCATTACATAAATATTGCTGGCCATACCTTTGCTCTGACTATGGAGTGTCCTTCCTTTTTCGGCATTTTGTGATCAGTGGTGGGTTCCATCACAGGAAGTGAGAGATTTGGCAGAAAACAACACCCTCCTGTCATTTGGAATGGCAAGCCTTGCCTCTCTGATGGGCATCGAGGGACCATTTCACTTTCCTTCACTCCAGAACTCAGGTACTCCCTATTCCTAGTGGTGCTGCTGTTACTGGAGAGCTACCTGCTTCTGATTGGCCCACAGCTGTCAGTGCCAGGTCATCCAATTTGGGAGGAGAAACTCTTGAAGGAAATGCCCCCTCCACAGGAGGCCAGACCTGGCAGACTATCTGATTGGGATTTAATCACGAGGAGTTCCCCGGAACATCTAAAGCAGAGTTGTCACTGACTTTATAAGCAGTGGACAAGAGCCACTGCTGCAAACATTACAATCTAACAATTGATGCTAATTTTGAACAAGACCATGTTAATTCCTCCTGTTTTCCTGTCTCACATATATCCCCCAGCCACAATTACTAAAATTAATATTACCTGTTATTATCACTTTGGGAGTTTACAGTGTGTAAATTAACTGCTGTGTTGTCCACATTATTATGATCACTCTTGCCTTTAATACTCGGATCACTGTTGCCTACGTTACTATGATCACTGTACTTCATTGTTACAGTCAACTGTATTGGAACAATACTGATACTGTATGATGCTTTGGGGCTTCCATGGATCATTAATGAGAGTATTTTGGTGCAGGTCATTTCTTTCTTTTTAGTGTGCAACAAACCATAATGATGAACGTCTCATTGGTTGGCTTCCAAGAGATCAGATCTGCTGACCAACTAAGGCATTAGAATTTTTTTTAAGGTTATTATTGTGTGCGTAACAATGTTATTCTAAGAAGCATGGAACTTGCTGTTCTTTTGTTCAGCAGGTTTATACAGATGTTGCACAGGCTTACGGTAGCCTGCTAAGTCTTCAAGGATTCTCCTTCTCTTCTTCTAAGTAAGCCAAATATAGTAGCAGTCCCAGAGAGACCCTCATACACACAGCTTTGCTATTCATAAGAATGTCCTCCCTCAAATGATTGATACCAACCCTGTTCACACACAGATGTCTACAATTATCAGCAGAACAACTCTCTGTGGTCAAAAAAAGGGCAATTTCCAATGGGTCCTAATTACAGCTACTGAATCCTGTCAAAAATTATCCCATTGGAATCTACCACCTGAGGTGAACTGAAGCTCAAGGTTTGTGAATGGAATAGAGAAAGAGGATCTTGGGGGGACTAACTGGTGGAAAGGAAACAGCATTGATGTCTTAATGAAATAATTCTGCGTTAATCTGGGTAAAAATAAGTTTGTTTCTTTTGCTTCAGCCACGAGATCCTAAGGCACAAAAGGAAAGCTAACAGAGTGCAAAATGGACAGAAATTTACACCTGAAAATGGAAATGGACACTAAAATTGAAGACTTCAGATTTTGTTAAGTGGAGGTTGGAACACAACGTGTGTTTCCTAAGGATGTCTAGGATGTAGGTAAATCCTATTAGAATTCATTTTCCCACAGCAAAACAATATCTGGGTCCATTACCTGGCTGACAGGATATCTAGCAACCTGCATGAATAATGCTCCACCATAAGTCATGGACGATGAAGGTGCTGGAAGCAGTCATAAAGGCACATAATATTAAGGAGGTCTGTGATAGTAAGGGCTGTTCTGTGGTTGCAACTGGGGGGAAAGATTGGGACAGCCCAGAACAAAAGGGGCTTGAGGATTCTTTGTGAAATGAGGAGTACCTTACTTCTTCAGGATTAATAGGAAATATTGCATTTACCTGTTGAACTTAGCTTCGTGGGCCCCTGATCTTCTGGCCTCTTGGCAAAGCTGTCTCTAATCCCAGCTCAGGTATCTGACTAATAATACAGGTGGGTCTGACCAATGAGCCCTGATATTAAAAAAGGGATCCAGCTCCATCAAAGGAACGGCTGTAAATTGAGACACAATGATAAAACACTGGAAGCAACAAATACCCCAATTTTAACTGCCCCAAATCCTCCTGACCCAGCCAGATTCTATCAGCCTGAGGTGGTTCAATATAAAGTGTCCAATACAACATATGAAATAGAGTGGATGCATTCATTGAATCCCGACCATGTATAAATAGACCATGCTGACCCTCTGAAGAGCATCCCACCTTTTTACCCTCTATTTCCCGAAGTTAATACACCTATCTTACATATCCCTGGACACTTTAGTCAATTTAGTATGGCCATTCTGACTAACCTATACATCTTTGAACTGTGAAAGGAAACCAGAGCATCTGGAGGAAACCCACACAGAGAACATGCAAACTCCACACATCCACACAGTCATCCAAGGGTAGAATTGAACCCAGGTCCCTGTCCCTGTGAGGCAGCAGTGTTAACCACTGAGCCACCATGCTACCTTTCATAATCTATGGTAAATCAATATGATGTTTCCGGTCTTCGTGCATGAATGTAACTTGAGGTATTAACATAGATTTCCTGCAAATTAAGCATGCTTCAGTATTCAGTAACCAACCCAGTAGTGATATTCTTGTTGCACTGATTATACTCAAGAAAGTACTTCTTTGCCTGTAAAAGTAATGACTTGATTTGTGAAAGACACAGTATAAAGAAAAAATATTTCTTTAAAACATAAACCTTCAAAGACTCAACATTGCTGGGCCCACCAATGGTGTTTTTGACAGCTAAGTTTTTCCTAATAATGGGCACACTACTGAATTAAATCAACTCCAGAATTATTGACGTATAAAATGGAAGTCCTCTAGGCTGCAGTCAATATGCCGAGCTGCCTGCTTTAGTTTATTCTTTTTGCAGTGAGTTTCTGTCATTGAGACTTGCATTCTGCAAATGAAATTAATAATGAAATGTTTCTGCTCTGCTCTAATGCATACAAAAAAGGTTTATTTTACACCTGCCTCATTTTTTTCAATAAAATGCTTTTAAGAGTAGGGTTGGTTTTGGCTCAGATTCTAATGTTGGCCGACAGTAAGAGGATTCCTTCAAAAATTCCCCAGTTTCCATATGTCTGCCTTTTGGCTACAGTTCCTGAAGTTGATGTTGTTCTGCTGCCAACGGTGGAGTCTGAGGTTTGGAAAGAGACGACAGAATCTCCAGACCTCAGGCATTAACATTTGAAGATGTGCTCATCAGTAAAGATTGGGGCTGTATTTTTTAGCATGAAATATCCAGTTAGCTTGCAGTAACCTGTGTCCCATAGTCTGCTGTGCCATTATAAAGCACTCTGAAGCTGTATTACACTTGATAAATGAATATGTACATTTTGATATATGTTTGTCTGGAGAGTGGAATTGAATGCATTGATGTTTACAAAGTCTTGGAAATCTCTGAACTGAAAGGAAGGGCCAGGAAATTGGGCAACATGGTGGCTCAATGGTCTCACAGCACCAGGGATCCGGGTTTGATTCCAGCCTTGGTTGACTGTGCAGAATGTGTGCATTCTCCCTGTGCCTGTGTGGGTTTCCTTGAGGTGCTCTGGTTTCCTTGCACACTCCAAAGATGTGCAGGTTAGGTGGATTGGCCATGCTAAATTGCCCATTATGTCCAGGGATCTGCATGCTAGATAGGTTGCCATGGGCAATATGGCATATGGATAGGATGGGATGTCCTTTGGAGGATTGGAGCAATGGGCTGAATGAACTCTGCACCACAAAGATTCTCTGATTCTAAATCTGGGGTAGCTTCTGGTGGGTTGTGTGAGTATGGGCCAGGGTGTCCTAAGTTTTTCCTCATTCTCTATCAAGTTCCTGTTTTTTGGAACTTGTGGTACAACAGATACTGGCAGGAAACCACCAAGAAACACACTGAGCTACAGGGTTCCAAGTCTTAACATCCAGCAATTCAAGATCATCATCATCGCAAGGGCAATTCCAAATGGGCAATAATTGCTGGCCGAGCCAGTAAAGCTCCCACCCCAAAAGCAAACATAGAAAAATGAAGCCATGTCCCCGATTACATAGTCAGAGGTCATGATACAAAGATCAAACCTCCAAGAATGGCTCCTGTCAAAGTTGGCAACTACAAAGGCATCACATGATCAGCCATGCTCGAGGTCATTAAAATATTTTTGGTGAGTCCAGTCAGGAATGGGAGTTGAGTGGTTTCCAAACTGTAAATGAAAGTTTTAGCATTCTCCCCTCCCCCACCCCATCCTACTTCCCTCCAATCCCCGGTAATTTCAAACTCACCAGGGTGTCCTGTCGGCTGTACTCATTCAGATGCTGCCCTGATGTTCAGGATCGTCATCTGACTTCACTTCTGGAATTCCAGAGGCCTGGCACTCAGTGGTCCTGGAGCATCAGTGATCAGGTTATATGGGAGGAAGTATCATTGGACAGCACTTCACTGTTGTGTTGGCACAAAACATGGTTTCTTCTAAATGGAATTATGCAGGGTAGCATGTGTGCAGCTGATTATATCTGGTACCCGGTGAAGTACATCGATGTGGTGTGAGCCTCTGCAAACTTCATGTCCACAGGCCAGTGCTCTGGTGTGTGGCTAAACAGGGTAAATAGACCAGCTCCCTGATAGAATGCACCAACATCAAGCATTGCCTCTCTGCCTCATTGAGGTAAGACCATCATTGCCTCCCTCCGCCAATTCACCACCGCCTCCCCACCTCCACACCTCCATTCCCCCCCAAGTTCACTGCCTCCCCTCTTCTCCACTCTATGCTAACTGCTCCACCACACCAAGTAAAACCTGTGTTCTGTTAGCCCTCCTTTAACCTTGCCTCTCTTGTGCACTCCTGTGAATTTCCACAGTCAATGTCACTGTACATTCTACAGTTGCTGTTGTTGCTGCTGTAGTGATTTCAATCACAATGCCAACAACATCCTTCCCCAGTACTTCAACAGTAAAGCAGTACGGCTGCAGGCAGAAGTCAGCTCTTTAATGACTGTGCAATCTCAAAAAAAACACAGAAGCACAGTCATATCAGCAAAGGAATGTCTTCAAATGTTCCCAATAGCAAAAACAAAACTACCCAGAGATTCACCTCAGTGGAAGTGGGAATCCCTTTATACTGTTTTAGATTTCTTCCTGAATGATCATACTTTGTTTATCTGGGTGAGCATCAGAATAGGGAATCTATTTCTCACAATGTGGATTTCTCGCAATGAACCTGATGTAAACATCGCTGTCTAGGAACGTTAATGAAATATGACTTAACTATGGATGCCTTCCAGGAATCTCAAAGGAATGCCTTGGTAGCAGTCAGTTTTCATTTGCGACCAGATGTCCTGCCATGAAGTTGTTAAGTCCAATGTCAATTTTGTACCCAACATGCTGGAAATTTATCGGAAGGTGACTACTCTCTCTGTCCGGAATGGGCCTGGCCTTGTGTGGTCTGGTGCAGGCTGGACTCAAAAGCATTTTAGCCTTGAAAGCCATTCCCAGAGGACTGCTGGCACTTGCCATCCTCAACCTGCCTCCACAGCTGCAGTCCAGTCAGATGTCCAGCCTCTGAACAACACCATCCATTCGGGTCTCCGTTACTGAGGTTTGTAGGGAAGAGACGGTGTCTCCATACTCAGGAACTAGGTTCTGGAAGGCAAGCACCCCTCTTTCATCCACGCTGGAAGATCACCGAGTCTGACCTGCTAGTCTGTTCAGGTAAGTGTGGCTCCACCCGATGCCTGTAAAATCTGGTCAGAGTGGGAGGTGGTTAATACTAGGTGAGAAGGTGAGAAGTAGTTAATACTAGGCCACCTACCTCTCAACGTGGGGAGTTGAGAAAATGTAAGTCTACCCTTCTGATGACATTTCTGCTGTCAGGGGCTCAGTGGTTAGCTCTGCTGCCTCACAGCACCAGGGTCCCAGGTTCGATTCCAGCCTCGGGCGACTGTCTGTGTGGAGTTTGCATGTTGTCCCCATGTCTGTGTGAGTTTCCTCCCACAATCCAAAGATGTGTAGGTCAGGTGAATTGGCCATGGTAAATTCCCCGTAGTGTTAGGTGTATTAGTCAGAGGGAAATTGGTCTGGGTGGGTTACTCTTCAGAGGGTCGGTGTGGACTGGTTGGGCCGAAGGGCCTGTTTCCACACTGTAGGGAAGCTAATCTAATCATTTTATGAGCCTTCCCATTTCATAGCCCATCTCCAGAAGGCTGGTAAAGTTTGACCAAACATCTGGTGTGGTCAAATGATAGTATGCAACCATCTCTATTCATTTATTCCACTAACTCCCTTCACACTCAGCAACTTTGTTAAATTCTGATAAAATTAAATACAAACCTAACTAATTCATTTTCAGACTCAGAATATCCTAATTTTAGATTGTTTCAATCCCAAACAGATACTTCAAGTACTCCCCTAGTTCTTGCCATGCTCATGATGATGTTTTTTGATCAGATTCCCTACAGTGTGGAAACAGGCCCTTCAGCCCAACAAGTCCCCACCAACCCTCTAAAGAGTAACCCACCCAGACCCATTTCCCTCTGACTAATGCACCTAACGCTATGGCAATTTAACATGGCCAATTCACCTGACCTGCACATCTTTGGACTGTGGGAGGAAACCAGAGAACCCAGAGGAAATCCACGCAGACACAGGGAGAATGTGCAAACTCCACACAGGCAGTTGCCCAAGGCTGGAATCGAACCTGGGACCCTGGTGCTGTGAGGCAGCAGTGCTCACCACTGATGTTCTAGTCATCAATCACTTGAGAGGCTCCAAGTATTAGTTTATTTAAGACATAAAACACATTACAAGTTATGAAGCAGAATTGACAGCAGAGCAACTGATTTCTTTGTGTGCACTCAAAAATGGACAAATTGGCTGGTCGAGTTGCCATATTGTATATCCATAACACATGGAGTCCTTCAAGGTAAACTCATGTTTGTAAAATAGGAGGATTTTATAACATCCTTTAAGAAAGCTCAAACCTTTACAATAGCAAGTGTGTTTCTGAGTGACTGTTATACATAGGGTTGTTTGCTAATACATCCAGAACTTGTGATGATGACTTTGTCTGTTGTTTTTGTCTGTGTTGTCAAGTTTTTCTGTATGGGTGACAGTTTCTATACCACTATTTGTTGTGATGCACTACAGCCAAGCTTTGCTCTGGATTTGCTCACTGGTTGATCACATTCCACATGTTGTTTCCAGTTGTTTAAATCCTGTTTTTACAATTTTATGCCTTAAGAACTTGCAACTCAATTCTGAAATGATTGGTTTTGCAGCCAGGATCCTTCTAATTCTATCCAAGTTTTAGCCATCTGTTGGTGTGCTATATTTTTCTTCTTCATAATCTTCTCTAGTGACTATTCAGCCTCATTAACTTGTTTTTTACTTTGTTTTCTTCAAAGCCCCCACCCCCTTCCACTCGTTACTTAAGTAGTCATTTCGTTTCCTCTTCCTCCTGGTTGAGCTATTTCGAAAGGGCATCATTGATGGCGTTTATTTTTTAAAAAACTGTCTCCTGAGTGATTTGTAATGCACCATGCCGTTTCATGTTTTTCACAGTTCTGTCATGATCGCCAGCATAATTCTGAGCTCAAACCAATGTGTGTTTCCACCGTTGCACTTGATGAGCCTAATCTATTTTTCATGCAAATTGCATGAGATTTTCTTGTAATCTGAACAATATTTTAATTGAATTGATAATGTGTCACTTGTAGTTCACCCACCTTCCAGTCTTTCTTTTTCAGCTCTTCATTTATTATTGTGAGCTAAGCAAAAGTATCCCCTAGAGACCTCCTCATTTCTGAGATGGTATTCTCAAAGTTTAGATTCATACGTTCAGCTCGAGAGAGATGAAGAGAAATTTCTTCTCTCATAGGATTGGTAGTCTTTGGAATTCCTTGCCACAGACAGCTGTGGGAGCAGCATTCTTATATGCGTTTAATGCTGAGTTAGATAGCCTCTTGATCAGTAGGGGAATCAATGGTTATGGGGAAAGGGTAGGAAAATTAACATGAGGAAAGTCCGATCATCCATGATCCTATTGAATAATGGGGAAGACTCAAAAGGGTCAAATGGCTTACTCCTGTTTATATTTCCTGTGGTTGTGATCTTCATGTTTTATATTTCTCTCCATCACTGAGAACTAAACATTTAGCTCCATTAATTTGAAAGAAAAGGTGTTCTGTCTTTCTTTTGTATTCAGTTCTGCAAGTAGTTCTTGAACAGTCTGCTGCAGTTTCTGTTGTGTTGACTGACTTCATGGCCTGTGATGCAATACAGTAACCTGCAATTTCTTGTCCAGCAGTTTTAGCCGTGCAGGATATCTGGAAACCTGGGATGAGTTGATTGTCCTTCAATCTAATACTATCGATCCTGCATGTAGTATTGGTGCATGCTTGAAGTCTTATATTCATTGGTTTGTCATGGTTGCCCACATCTATAATGATATGTTTGTTGGAATTTGCTGGGGTGGTGTATTGGCATTTTGTTACTGTGCCAATCTTAGCCAATAATGAATAGTTACCACTTTTCTGAGGCAGATCATTTGAACTTTTGCAAACACTTCACATTGTTGGCTTGCACAATTTAAATAAGTTGCAGACAACTCTGACCAGAATGTTAGGAATGAATTTGCCAAGTGTCCCACAAAACCAAATACAAACACAAGCTGGTACCAAAGCGAAACTTTCCCATTTTATTAGGAACAAAACTCCAATAATCTTTGATATTCCACATGCTATCCCTAATTCTATTTGGCCTCTTAAGATTACAAGTTTGCCCAAGTTTCTATTAAATGTACGCAGTCACTCTCTCTGTTTCTCTGCCTCTGGTTCTGTGAAGCAGCTTTCTTCCTCTCTCTCTGGATCGTCAGATGGTCTCTGCCTCTTGCCTCTTGTCTCCTCAAAAGGCCTCAGATAATTCCAAGAGCGAGGTCTGCAGATAACTCTGTTTTTATACCTTTTAGATGGTTTTCTGGAACTTTTTATAGTTCTGGCCAGTCAGGGAGATGCACTTAATAGATTGAAACATGAGTCAATCATTTGGATGGCATGCTAATGTCAGTTTCTTTGTGTAGCAGGAGCTTGTGCCTTTCTGTCTGGATTGTCCTTTGTTTAGTAGATAGGTTTAGTGGATAGGTTTGTTTAGTGGATAGGTTTGATTAGTGGATAGGTTGTTGGGGTGTGTGCAGAATAATTGTTGCCGTTTCGATTACGCTGATGTCATTAGCACTTGGCTGCTGTGTTTGTATTGTGTCTGCTGTGTGGGTTTTGTGATTTCAGAGTTTTAATTGGCCAACATACCCAGCACCAAGTTAGCAATCTATCTGTGTTTTAGCAGCCGAGAGGCTGCTATGACATGGTGTGACGATAGATAGATTGATCAATTTATCGTCATGTGTACCGAAGTACAGTGAAAAACTTTGTTTACAAGCAATACAGGCAGATCATAGTAAGCAAGAATGTACAAATCAATAAGACTTAGACAGTATAAATGCCGGAGGAAACAGTACAGAAGCGCTTCACAGGAGGCTCCCAAGCACTAAGGATGTCACCTAGATAGGGGACGAAACGTTTGCAAGACAAATTCCCAACTTGGTGAACAGAACCACAACAACGAGCACCCGAGCTACAAATCTTCCTCCAAACTTTGAAGACTTAGACAGAAGCATACAGGTTACATTGCTTATTGAGGCTAGAGAGTCCACTCATCGGTCTAAGAACAGTCAGGAAGAAGCTGTTACTGAACCTGCTGATATATGTGTGTTCAGGCTTCTGTATCTTCTACCTGACAGAGAGGTTGTAGGAGATCATTACCAATGTGCAGTGGGTCTTTGATGATGAGGGCATCCTTTCTGCAGCAGCGAGCAGTGTAAATGGAGTCCATGGATGGACGATTGGCTTCTGTGATGGTCTGGGCTGTGCACACCACCTTCTGTAGTTTCTTATGGTCCTGGACAGAGCAGTTTCCATAGCAGGCTGTTATGCACTCGAACAGTATGCTTTCAATGGTGCATCTGTAGAAGTTGGAGAGAGTCCTTATGGACTTGCCAAATTTCCTGAGTTGCCTGAGGAAGAAGAGGCATTGTTGTGACTTCTTGACCATCACATCTATGTGGGAAGTCCAGGACAGGTTGTTGGTTATCGTCACTCCAAGGAACTTGACGCTCATATTGATATATTCCATGAGATTGTCAGTATGAAATATGTGTTATCACTCTTTGTCAGGCACGTAGCCAAATTCTGATTTGTAGATCACTTCATGGGATCACTCTTGTGGGATCCCAGATGGTCTTCATTGTAGTTTGACAGCACTCCTTGGTCTGATTGGGTCAGTACATGCCTCTTTGTAAATGCAAGAGCCTTTGCTTTGTTGCACAGTCTCTGCCAGTGGGTCTTTTCTGACACATAGCGAGCAAAATTGATTGAAAGTTAAGCATTTCCAAATTGCATGTGGAAATCTTCACACTCGATATATCTGACTACGTTTGGATGTCCCAGTGACAATGTCAACCATCAAGTTTGCACAAAGATTTTCATTGACCCGCGAGAATAATTTCATACTTACATGTATCCTTCAATAGCTCTTTAACATTATAAATCTTTGTTTTATCCATCAAATCTTTCTGAAAAGCTTCACTGAAGGTGGCTGCGATCACCAAGTCTGTTTGTTAGCTCCCTGTCTGAATGGTTATGTGTTTGCCTGCTTAAAACACTCACCAGTGCTGGAACAATAAAGGCGTAAATGATTGTCTCATACACTTCAGCATAATTGAAGACTGTTGACCATGTGTTTCACCTGTGGGGTAATTTACTTGCTGACCATTCAAGTCCATATACCCCAAAGCATGATGTTTTTCCACTGCTGTTCACCATGTCAAGTCAGTAATCAAGCACTCATTAGGGACTAATTAACTCCATGGCTTAGTTTGTTTAATACGATAAAACACCTTACAAGTTACGAGGCTAACCAACACTGAAAATGCTGCTTAAATTCAGCAGTTCTGTCAGCATCTGTGGAGAAAGAAACAGAGTTAATAGTTCAAGTCCCTCCTGGGGAGTGTCGTGAGCAAAGAGACCTTGAAAATGGAGTTGCAGGTAGATAAGATAGTGGAGAAGGCATTTGGTATGCTTTTCTTTATTGGCCAGAGCATTGAGTACAGGAGTCGGGAGGTCATGTTGTGGCTGTACAGGACATTGGTTAGGCCACTTATGGAATAATGTGTGCAGTTCTGATCTTCCTTCTATTGGAAGGATGTTGTAAAACTTGAAAGGGTTCAGAAAAGATTTACAAGGATGTTGCCAAGGTTGGAGGGTTTGAGCTATAGGGAGAGGTTGAAGAGGTTAGTGCTGTTTTCCCTGGAGCATCAGAGGCTGAGGGGTGACATTGTAGAGATTTATAAAATCATGAGGGGCATGGATAGGGTGAATAGGCAAGGACTTTTCCCTGGGGTGGGGTGTCCAAATCTAGATGGCATAGGTTTAGGGTGAGAGGGGAAAAATTTAAACGGGACCTGAGGGGGGTGTATTTCACACGGAGCGGGGTGTGTTTACGGAACGAGCTGTCAGAGAAAGTGGTGGAGGTTGATACAATTACAACATTTAAAAGGCATCCGGATGGATATATGAAAAGAAAGGGATATAGGCCAAGTGCTGGCAAATGGGACTAGATTTATTTAGGATATTTGGTCGGCATGGATGAGTTGGACTGAAAGGTCTGTTTCCGTATATCTCTGTACATCCCCATGACTCTGTGACTCTTTTTCCAACCTTCTCCGTTCTCCGAACTCATATCTGACAAAGAGTTATGGCTGGACTTGAAACATTTATCCAGTCTCTGTTGACATTTTCTGCAGCATCCTCAGTGTTTGTTTCAGATTTCCAGCAGTTGCAGTATTTAGCTTTTATTACAACAAACTGACTGATTTTGGTGTGCACAGTTCGCAAAACCCATAGCAGGCTAACTGGCAGACAGAATTGCAATATTAAACACACAGTATTTGAAGGTGAGCTGTCTTAAAGGAAAGGCAAACAAACAAAGATTCTCACCACAGGATGAAAGTAGAATTTGATTTCATTTCATTTCAGACATAGCAATATTCAAATTCTTTCTTGATATCAACTGTGAACTTTTCATGTCTGTGCATTTCATTTCTCAACTTAGTAATCTAGATGGTGGAGGCTGGTACAATTACAGCATTTAAACGGCATCTGGATTGGGTATATGAATAGAAAGTGTATAGTAGGATATGGGCCAAGTGCTGGCAAATAGGACTAGATTAGGTAGGATATCTGGATAGCACAGATGATTTGGACAGAAAGAGAAAATGAGGACTGCAGATGCTAGAGATCAGAGTCAAGACTGTGGCGCTGGAAAAGCACAGCAACTCCGCCAGTATCCAAGGAGCAGGAGAACTGATGTTTCGGGCAGGAGCCCTTCATCAGGAGTTGGACCGAAGGGTCTGCTTCTGTACTGCATATCTCTATGATTCTATGTTACTGTGGTCTAATGGATTGTGTGGTTATGTGAGATTGGAGCGAACGTAGCTCACACACTCTGCATTGTGTTAGTGACCATGACTAAATAACACCTGGAGGGATTAGAAAAAAATACTGTGGTAGCAGACAATCCGTTGAAACATTTTGTTTTAA
The DNA here is from genome assembly GCF_047496795.1 of Chiloscyllium punctatum. Taxonomy (NCBI): domain Eukaryota; kingdom Metazoa; phylum Chordata; class Chondrichthyes; order Orectolobiformes; family Hemiscylliidae; genus Chiloscyllium; species Chiloscyllium punctatum. Next base: position 146,187,762 of record NC_092741.1, on the reverse strand, counting down.
TAAGTGACAATGTTCTCATGAAATTGTCTTTGTTCTGAGAGGGAGCCAATTCATTGGCACCATGCATCATTTTCATTATGATCATAGTGTTTGAATAATGACAGCTCTCTGCACAGTTTAATAGGAATCCAAAATGCCTATGCGCTTTACATTTTGCAAGTGGAGAATGAGATTAAATTATTTTACAGCGTGTTTAGTAAGCAATTATACAGGCTTTTAAAACAAAGACAGAAAATATAAACTGGGAATAGTGCAGAGGCTTATTGTAAAGGTTATTACCCATCAAAACAGAGTCACTTGACACTTATTCCATACTCCAGAATGATTTAAATAATTATTGTTTTCACTAGGATGCGGTAAATGACAACATCATAGCTTATAAAAAGCACTGGGACTTTTGAATAATTTACATGGTCTAGGTGGGCAAAAACTAGTTAGGTGAATGGGACAGTGCAAATCCCCAGCGATATAGGTCAGAAATAGGGCACAAGGAAATTGGAGTATAGCCTGTAAAAGCCATTAGCACGCTTGCTTTAATCAGTCAGACTGTCAGTTAGCTTGAATTCCACAGTGGCGCATTTCCTCAACAAATTAGGTTGAAAGCTCTTGGCTCGATTCAAGCTTCTTCGAAAGAAATCGTAGATTTAGCAGCCCCATGAGGCATGGAGCAGCCAGTCTAAATACAACCTAGGCACAAAACCTTCGATTAATAATTGTATCCACAATTACACAATTTTCTTCAACTGTGATAATCCTGCTTTATAAAAGGAAATTAGAGGTGATAACCAGCTCTTTGTGGTTGTGTAGTTGTGTATTTTGCAATTGTTTGCTTCAGGACCATTTTATTTTAACTACTGTGCTCCGACTATGTGTTTTAAACTCCCAGCTTAATAATTAATAGGAAAATGCACTCTCAAGTTCAACAGAGTCTCACCAGCAGTAATGGGATTTTTTTTAACCTGCTAATTATAGTGCAATTGTCAAGTTTCTCATTCTGTCCTATTTTCAGGCACTGTTAGTCTTGGTAAGTCTTGGGCTACTGGCCAGAACTCAGAACAGAGTGGGAATCAAAGTATTGGACAAAGAAATGGTCCAGTGACACCTTATTGTTTTCCCTTCATGGATTTTGAGTCCACAACCATTGTGGATACATGATGGAAACATTACTGACCCTGCCCAAAACACTGCTTGGTGGGCTTAAGTTATTAAGGGGATGGATTTATCCTCAGCTGGATAACAACTTAACTATGTGATACAAGGGTGAAGTTTAAAACGACACCATAGAGGCAATTATCACTACTGTTCTCAGGATAATTACAGTAACTTTATCAATATGGGCAGAAAAAATATAGAATTTATGGCGGAGTTATTACAGAGAAAACTGGTGTTTAACTTGTTAATGCACACCGTGTGTAATTTGATAACCCTTCTGATTAGAAAATCATTAACAATGCATTTTAGAAATTCAGATATGTGTCTCAACGGAAGTTGATGTTAAATGAATAAATCACTAATATCCAGTGATTCTCATGTGATTCTTTAGTATAAAACTGTCTGAGCCAATCAGTTTGGGTTATTAACCCAAAAACTTTGAGGCCGTGACTACACAAGGCAGTGAGTAATTCTTGTGTTGTGGATAGATGTGGGGAGGTGACAGTCTGGTGTTGACTCAGAGACTGAAGTAATGTTCTGGGGACAGTTCAAATCCCACCATAGCAGATAGTGGTATTTGTATTCAATAATACTCTGGAATTAAGAGTCTAATGATGACCACAAATTCATTGTCAATTGTCAGAAAACCCCATCTGGTTCACTAATGTCCTTTAGGGAAGGAAACTGCCATCCATACCTGGTCTGGCCTACATGTGACTCCAGACCCACAGCAATGTGGTTGTCTCTCAACTGCCATCTGGGGCAATTAAGGATTGGCTAGCCAGTGATATCCTCAACCTGAGAATGATTAAAACAGAAGGATGGATCAACGTCAAAGCTCTAAGCTGAGATATTAATTCACATCGGAGGTGTAAATGAGGACTGCAGATGCTGGAGATCAGAGTCTCAATCAGAATGGTGCTGGAAAAACACAGTAGGTCAGGCAGCATCCGAAGAGCAGGAAAATCGACATTTCGGGCAAAAGCCCTTCATCACGAATGATGGTCCAATTGGATCAAACTGAAAAATTGGGTAACAATCTAGCAAGGCATGCTCGGAGGGTGATCTTTCTCTAGGTACACGGGTTCCAGAAACAAGTACCCTGCAGTGATCAACATGCATGTGACAACACACATGGGCAGCTGCAGGCTCATTCCTAATGAAGGGCTTTTGCCGAAACATCGATTTGCTTGAATGCTGCCTGACCTGCTGTGCTTTTCCAGCACCACTCTAACCCTAATTCACATCGGAGCCTAGTCTTTGGCTGTAGGGTTTGTCGTCTTCAACATGTATTGATGAAACAATCTTGCTTTTAAAAACTTAAAAAAAAACATAGGCTCATGTTGTGAAACATCTAAAGCCCCAAGTGTAATTGGAGCTGAAATTGTATGCAAAAGAGAATTTGACTGTTATTTGACAGATACAATATTAAAAGCCTTTGTGTTCTTTTCACACCTATCATTCTACCATCCCTCTACCTCCATAAACCCCTCCATTCCTATAGACTCAGTTTCAAAAAGCATCTACACCTCCTGCCAAAAGATAACATCAGCAAAGACAAGTCAATGCTTTTTCTTTCAAAGCTGTGAGCTCGAGTTGCAACAATCATGTGGATTTTGGGCAGGAGGTAGAAACGGGCGGTGAGGGGTTGTGGGACTATGAGGTTGGAGGTGGTGGATGGGAGATCCCCTGAAGTGATGAGGTTATGGATGGTCTGGGAGATGATGGTTTGGTGGTGAGGCTAAACGGCAGCTTGCGGACACCTCCTCCTACTGCCCCCTTGACCAAGACCGCACCTCCCACCACCAAACCATCCACAAACCTGACTGCCCCGGCAGACCCATTGTCTTAGCCAGCTCCTGCCCCACCAAACTCATCGCTGCATACCTAAACACGGTCCTGTCCCCCTTAGTCCAAGAACTCCCCACCTACGTTCGGGACAACACTCACGCCCTCCACCTCCTCCATGATTTTCGCTTCCCCAGCCCCCAACGCCTTATCTTCACCATGGACATCCAGTCCCTGTACACCTCCATCCCCTATCATGAAAGCCTCAAAGCCTTCCACTTCTTCCTATCCCACCAACCCAACCAGTGCCCTTCCACTGACACCCTCCTTCGACTGACTAAACTGGTCCTCACTCTGAACAACTTCTCTTTTCAAACCCCCACTTCCTCCAAACCAAATCAGTAGCCATGGGCACCCGCATGGGCCCCAGCTATGCCTGCCTCTTCATAGGATATGTGGAACAGTCCATCTTCCGCAGCTACACTAGCCCCACCCCCCACCTTTTCCTCCGCTACATCGATGACTGTATCGGCGCTACCTCGTGCTCCCACGAGGAGGTTGAACAGTTCATCCACTTTACAAACACCTTCCACCCTGACCTCAAATTTACCTGGACTGTCTCAGACTCCTCCCTCCCCTTCCTAGACCTCTCCATTTCTATCTCGGGCGACCGACTCAACACGGACACTTACTGTAAACTGACTGACTCCCACAGCTACCTAGATTACACCTCCTCCCACCCTGCCCCCTGTAAAAACACCATCCCATATTCCCAATTCCTTCACCTCCACTGCATCTGCTCCCAAGAGGACCAATTCCACTACTGAACAACCCAGGTGGCCTCCTTCTTCAAAGACCGCAATTTCCCCTCAGACGTAGTCGATGATGCCCTCCACCGCATCTCCTCCACTTCCCGCTCCTCTGCCCTTGGACCCCGCCCCTCCAATCGCCACCAGGACAGAACCCCACTGGTCCTCACCTACCACCCCACCAACCTTCAGGTATATCGTATCATCCTTCGTCATTTCCGCCACCTCCAAACAGACTCCACCACCAAAAGATATATTTCCCTCCCCTCCCCTATCAGCGTTCCGGAAAGACCACGCCCTCCGTGACTCCCTCGTCAGGTCCACACCCCCCACCAACCCAACCTGTACTCCTGGCACCTTCCCCTGCAACCACAAGAAATGCAAAACATGCGCCCACACTTCTCCCCTCACTTTCCTCCAAGGCCCCAAGGGATCCTTCCATATCCATCAAAAATTCACCTGCACCTCCACACACATCATTTACTACATCCGCTGCACCCGGTGTGGCCTCCTCTATATGTGGAGATAGGCCACCTCCTTGCGGAACATTTCAGAGAACACCTCTGGGACACCCGGACCAACCAACCCAACTGCCCCGTGGCTGAACACTTTAACTCCTCCTCCCACTCCGCCAAGGACATGCAGGTCCTTGGCCTCCTCCATCGCCAGACCATGGCAACACGACGCCTGCAGGAAGATGCCTCATCTTCCGCTTAGGAACCCTCCAACCACAAGGGATGAATGCAGATTTCTCCAGCTTCCTCATTTCCCCTCCCCCCACCTTATCTCAGTCCCAACCCTCGGACTCAGCACCACCTTCTTGACCTGCAATCTTCTTCCTGACCTCTTCGCCCCCACCCCCTCTCCGGCCTATCACCCTCACCTTAACCTCCTTCCACCTATTGTATTCCCAGTGCCCCTCCCCCAAATTCCCTCCTCCCTACCTTTTATCTTAGCCTGCTTGGCACACCTTCCTCATTCCTGAAGAAGGGCTTATGCCTGAAACGTCAATTCTCCTGCTCCTTGGATGCTGCCTGACCTGCTGAGCTTTTCCAGCAACACATTTTTCAGAATGTGCAAACTCCACACAGACAGTCGCCTGAGACTGGAATCGAACCCAGGTCCCTGGCACTGCGAGGCAGCAGTGCTAACCACTGAGCCACTGTAATGCCACAAGAAGTAATTCACAGATGGCAAGGTAATTAAAAAGCAACGACTGTGGCCGCTGACTCTTTATTCAAAGACTTTACGAACAAAGACAAAATCACAACAGCAATCCAGTGCGTGTCATTTGGTCATAGAGTCATAGAGAAACAGACCCTTTGGTCCCATTTGTCCATGTTGACTAGATATCCTAAACTAATCTAGTCCCATTTGCCAGCAATTGGCCCATTTATCTCTAAACCCTTCCTATTCATATACCCATCCAGATTCCTTTTAAATATCATAATTGTATCAGCCTCCACCACTTCCTCTGGCAGCTCATTCCATATATGCACCACCCTCTGTGTGAAAAAGTTGCCCCTTAGGTCTCTTTCATGTCTTTCCCCTCTCACCCTAAACCTATGCCCTCTATTTCCAGACTTCCCCACCCCAGGGAAAAGATCTTGTCTATTTACCCTATCCATGCTCCTCATGATTTAATAAACCCCTTGGTGTTTCCATGGAAGCAAAACACTTTGAATTATTGTCTGAAGACATCTTTCAGCAACTACAGGAGGACCTGAAGGATTTGTAAATACTTCCCATTGCCATTTGATGAATCCCTTGAAATGACCAACATAGGCCAGCTGATTGCTTTTACCTGCATGGGTTTTAAGGGTGTAATAGCTAAAGAGAATCTTCTCATCTATCTGCCCCTTAAAGAGAGGACACTAGGTGAGCATTGCTGCAACGAATTCAAAAGGTATGTGTTTGTGAAAAATATTCCAATCAAGACACCGGTTCCCATCACTGACTGATGTGCAAATGCAGGCTGTGTTACATTTTGCAGAAATTATTCTGATTTCACCTCGTTTTTCAGTTACAATCAGTTCTGCTATAGTTCCATTCTTGTGCAATCACATTTTATAAGAAAATCGTATAATAGCAGCATCATTTGAGCTAATGGGGCAGGAATCGCGTTATAACCAACATACGCTTCATAAGTTTGTGCTATAGTAACAGTGTCCTCAGTTCGTCAATCGTGTTCCAGCGAATTTGCATTAAAAAAACACACGTTATAGCAGAATGACCTATATTAAGTACATATGCATAATCCCCAAGTAAGCATTACAAATAAAGTTATGACCCCAAAAAGGGTGGTGCTAGAAAAGCACAGCAGGTCAAGCAACACCCCAGGAACAGGAGAATTGATGTTTCAGGTAATAGCCCTTCATCAGGAATACATCTGCAATCCTCACTTTCTCCAAGTTATGGACTTTGTTCATGTACTGACAGTTGGTGTTAAGGTTATAAACTCTCTTCAAGTAAGAACCCTTCAGCATCACTTGTTTGAATACTCGCTGAATTGACTGGATGCTGCCTATGGTCAACCACTCCTCCATTCTGATTTGAGGTAGTTAAATTGAGGAAGGTTCTACAAAGATTTTTAGTTCTGATGCCTGAAATTGTCACTGCCCTTAAATCAATGAATGAAGGGTGTAGTGAGCTGTCAAACAAAGCTCAGTGGCTTGAATTTGGGTTCCTTACAGGCATTGCATCAAAATTGAGCAAGTGGCTCAGTGGTGAGCACTGCTGTCTCACAACATCAGGGACCCAGGTTTGATTCTAGCCTTGGGTGACTGTATGGAGTTCGCATGTTCTCCCTGTGGCTGCATGGGCTTCTGCTTGGTGCTCCAGTTTCCTCCCACAGTCCAAAGATGTGCATGTTACATGGACCAGCCATGTTAAAAATTGTCCTGTAGTGTACAGGTTAGGTGGATTAGCCACAGCAAAAGCTCCATGTGAGGTGAGGGAATGGGTCTGGGTAGGATGCTCTTTGGAGGGTCGGTGTAGACTTGATGGATAGAATGGCTTCTTTCTGCACTGTATGTAGGAATTCTATGAATTTTGCACCTTAGAAAAGCATAGAGACTTGACAAATGTGGTCAGAGCTGTGAATATATTCAAATTGAAGTCAGGTCTGTGGTCCTTCCAATTAAAAACAATATGTTTCAACACTTTTTGAGTTTGGAGAAATTATTAGAAAAAAAACTAAGACAAAGAAAAATAAATCCATCCAGAAGGTTTCTGCTCACACATAAGGAAGTTAACTGAGAAATTCAACAGGCAATTTCAAAAATTAGAGGTAATAGAATATAATGTCATATTCATATCAAACCTAATCCTTCAAGTAGACATTGAGGTTCGCAAGAATAGTCAGTGGATCCTAAGTGTACACTCTGCTTTTTGGCTGCAGGTGCTGCCTGACCTGCTGTGCTTTTCCAGCAATTTCTGATTTTGTTTGTGTTTAAAAAAGTTTGGAGACCACTGATTAAGAACAATAAAGTTTCAACTTCAGATTTTGCTATCGTGGAACTGTCACAAGAAATCATATTATATTGCCAAGCTTATGTTAACACGTTATTGTGATTTCCCTGCTCTTGCGACAGCTAGAATTGTTATCTTGGAGTCAACTTTCTTGTTGAATTTAACTTAAGTTGCTGAAGACTATCTTATTGGAAAAAAGAACTTGGTGAAACTCAAATGATCAAATCTTCTTCAGTGGTATTTCCCATTCTCTCAAATTTGCTTTCTGAGAGGACTTAATTTTAACAAGTGTGAATGGGTTTTCTGCCACAGTTCCAGTGACTTAACAATCGTGGAGCAGGAACTTCAGTGAGAAATTTGTCGACCAATGACTCAGTTCTTCCTCTTAGTTCTGAGCAATTATTCACTCCTCTATTTTAATTCAGCTGTAATGCAACTTCATCATCCAATGATTCCACATTCTTTCCCACATAACCAATTAATATGCACTTCACAGTGATACACAGAAGAGGCTTTTCAACTCAAAAAAACAGAACTACTTAGGAATGTGTTAATAATATTTGCAATTAAAACATTTCACATCCATGGAAGTGAAATCAATCTGGTGGTGCTTTTTGATCATAAATTAAAGCTATTTTGTTGCTCAGTGGATAAGTCAGACACTCAGTTTATTGAAACCCCAATATTTAACCAAAATAGGGCAGGAAGTTTGCCATTTAATGAATAATTGGTAAGACTGAATTTTGAATACTCTTGTTATGGACCAGAGCAGACACCCTCAAAAATGTATTAAGAAGGTAGCTTTGACCCTAACTTTTCTCATTTTAAAGGTAAATTTGACATGCTATGCTCCAAATGCAATTCAATTGGTCAAACTACTCGACGTTAAGTATAACACAATTTATTCAAACACTATAGTTAAAAAAGAATAAAAGAAAGAGGAACTTGGACTACATTAACTCTACTGGAAAACTTAACAGAATAATAGATTATTTTGCTATTAAACAGTAATTGTTCCAACATAGCAACACCCCATAGATACACCCTTGGTGAAAGGCAAATTCAGAAAACAGATTGACTTATATGCAGTTCTGCAATCCAGGAGGGAAGAACATCAAAAGACAATTCTGAGAGAAAACTCAGAGAGAGAGTGTAGCAGCTGGGAGAGATTCATTACTTTAAAACCCTGCTAAGACACCATCAACAACTGCCAAAAGCTGACTAAAAATCTTGTTTCTGTGGGAGCTTGATCACACCCACTCAGGCTGCTTCTGTTGTCCCAGCTTTAGAAAAAGCTCAAGGCCTCACAAGTTGTGTATCTTCTTGTAGACTACTCATCACCCGAACGTCAATCTCTCTTGAAATGAAACCAGGACAAAACATATCTCATAAAGCCACAGCATCATTACACTCTATAGAACACTTTATTCTAGTGACCACAGTAACAGTACTCAGACATCATGCAGCTGCTGAAAGGTTACAAAAGAGAAAGGAAAATTAATTAAGGGGATGGAGGAATTGTATTATGAGGACAAATTATGCAAATGAAACATAATCTAATTGGGAAACAAGAAACTATGAGATGATATTGTTAGAATTCTATAGGTACTAAATAATCTGCAATGAGACTAAGTTACCTTGTCCAGAATAGTACCAGGGTTACACAGAAGAATTAACTCAAAATTTAGCTGTGAAAGTAATGGGCTTGTTATTAATCGCCATAGATAGATTGAGCCAAATTTGAGAAATCAGATTCAAACCAAAAAGGCATTAATTTCAATTTGTATCATAATGAGTTTCTAAGTGTCCAAGTAGCCTTCTCTGGAGAGGCAGGTTTTTTCACTCAATAATGCTTCTTTCTTTTGCAATTTTGCAAGTAAGTTGAAATGATCACCTCTTACATGGGTTTCCTGGTGTTTGACATGCGATGAAACAGAGGCAAGGTGATTTATCAAGATAATTAAGGGTCAAGAACTCCAACAAGAATAAAGGCTTAGTTTGTTAATCTCCTTTGGGAAATGACAGGGTGAAACTACTTTCAAGGGACTTCATTTCACTGTGTCGAGATGATCACATGGGGAACAAAGGGATGACTCATGTAATGGTTGTATTAGATTGGATTTGGATGAGAAAGACATTCAGCATCCAGTGTATTGAAAGCAGCTACGGAGGGACTGGGCAACAGAGAGACAGAAAGAGAGAGAGGAGCAACAAAACAGTCAGATTCACAACAGTACCACTCAGCTAACAGTGTCTAAAGACAGAGGTTCAACTTCTCCTTCCAAGGGTTTACGTTGTCATGTTTGGTGGCCATGGTCATCTGCAGCCTCCAGGATGAGAACCTGCTCTCTGCCAGGTACAGCACCTTGGATACTGTTTGAGAAGTAGAGGAGTGGACACCAAGTGAGATGTGCAGATACTGAATAGGACTTTCAAGACCTTATCACGTCGATCCCGCTCCTGGGCCAGTGCCACATCCATCCTGCCACCTGCAGAACAACATCTCAGGGCACATAAAAGAATGCCTCGTGCTACACCAAACAATCACATTGCTATCTGGGAAGCCAACCGTCTATCACAATTTACACTGGAACTGAAGACTTACTACCTCCCTCCCCTCTCCCAAACCCTCCTCCTCCACACACACACACATCTCATTCAATACTGGATTCTATATCATCACCAACAACTGGAAATGCAAACAGTTAATTGACATGAAAGAATAGGGATTGTGGGAAAGTGGTGAAAATTAATCATTTTATGTAACCTACTACATTAATTACAAATAACTTTTATAGATGTAACACACATCTTTGGTAAACCACAAAGCTTTACTTAATTTTTTTCTCAACCTCCCATTGCTATTGCTTTGGCTTCAGCAGAGGTAGTGAAAAATCCCAGATGACCTCTGGGTATTGTAACATGTGAAGGATATCTCAAAGGCTTTCCAACTGCACCTGTGCAGACCAGTCTGTGTCACCAGGAGAGGAGACACATCAGGAAGTATTTGATGGGGAGACAGAAAGAGCACAGGTTGAGATTTACAAATAATTTGAGAGGAATTTCCATTTTCATCTCTTTGTTGTAAGTGCCACTTGAACTCTTCCTGTCAACAGGAGCAAAACAGTGATAGCAAGACCATGGCTGCCCTGTTTCGGGAAGCGGAAATATTTGGAATCCATAATCTCTCGAAGCATCAGCAGGAGAAATGGATAACTGCCCCACAATTCAACTTCCACAAATAACCTCCACAGTCCCTGTAACCTTTTCTCACAATGGCTACCTCTATCAACAAATGTCTGAACTAGTCTCTCCCATTCTACCTGGAGACAGGACTGTCAGTACCGGGCACATTTTCTGCTGCACTGTGATCACTATCCCTTCCATTGTTGACATCAGCCTTCCCCTACCCAGTCCCACCCAGTTGAACATCAGTCTGTTGCTGCCCAGAGATTGAAGACGATGATGTCTAGTGCAGAGGACTGTCCCAGTCACCACCCTCTGCTCATTCTCATGGGTACTGTGGATTCATCAAATAAGGTCACACCTGGCTAGTCATCAAAGTGCCCAAGTCCCTTTTGTGCTGAGTTTGCATGCATCCTTTGATGGGTGCAGACTCTGAAAACAACCTCCTCCTCTGATGATCTGCCATCTGCAGAGGGTAGAAGCTGCAGGACAGAGAAAAACCAGATATAGTTTAATCATGAACATGTATAAATATAGAAATGCACATTACGTAGTTAATTCAATGCTGAATCCAAGTCAACAGGACTTTGTATATATCGTTTGGAGTGATTAATTCTCTTGATATACAGTAAGGGAATTCCAAGTTTCACTATTAGTCATATTCAAGGAGGCTGACCACTGTTTATGTGCTATGGTCTCTAGTTTAGCACTTGTGACCTCCACAAACTGTGTTGATCTGCCTCTGACTGTCTCCCTTTGCTTTGCATTTTTTTCCGGTAAAGGAACATGACGGATGTATGAATCTCCGTAAAGCATGTGTGCCCTGAAGGCTGATGTTTTTCAGGCAGCAATGGCATGTATTTGGGAAACATGTTGACAGTGCCTTTTGACATTGTGTATTAGAAACTATGAGAGCTGACAGATGTGGTATCACATTACATCAAGATTGCAGTGAGTGGCAGTGGTGGATGGAGGAAGTGGGAGGTGAGGAAGTGCATTGAAATGGAACAATGGTTGCTTCTGAAACTTAAGAGGGTGTGAGGAGTGATATGAATGGAGTTCATTTGACAAGACAGACTGAGTGCACTACAGAATTCAGGCGAATCTGCAATGTTGCTCACCTTTACTAATCTGGTTAGGGTATTGACTCACCTCTGACATACCATCTCTGCTGTTCACCTCTTAGGCCACTTGCAGCCATGGTTGCTAAGGAAAAGTATTTATTGAAAAACATGGAGGAATTCAAGAGATATTTCATTATGACAAGCTTCACTTCACTTCATATGTTACACCCAGATTCTCCACATTGTATTTGTTCAGCAGAACTTCAAATAGTTGGAGGTGAAAGGCAGACACATTCACCTACTTATGTGAGTTAGAGATTTAAGACCTGGAAGTAAGATTATGATGAAGCATCCCTGCTGGACTGAGGCCCAGTACCTGGATCAGGGCTTTGGTAGTCCAGTGTGTGGCAGCTGATGAAGGCCAAGGTCAGGACTTTGGCAGTCTGCGATCCTAGGAGCAAGCCCAACACAGCAATGGAGGTTCCCCCAACATTCACAGCGATTAGGAAAGGTTGACACAGCCTGGGGAAAGTGTGCCAAAGTGGAGGAGACCGAGCCTTTATAGGAAGCGTGTCTTTCAAGAAATACTGCAATGGTTGAACCTTTAGCTTTATTTCTTTATATTTCTACTTAATACCAATAAATTCTGCAATGTTTAACTTTTAATTTTATTCTTTATTTATTTCTATATTATTCTTAAATCTTATTGTACCTAGGCACTTGTATCTAATATGGCACTGTGTGTGTGTGGCAATATTGAAATCTTTTCACTGTCCTATCCTTTTGTTCTTCAGTACACATGATAATAAAGTCTAAATTTTCAAAAAAAATCCAGAAGAAATTGAACATTCCCATCCACCACATGATCTTCTATGTTCATGGCCATCAAGCCCCCCAATTCCAATCAGGTCAATATTTCAATAAGTGAGTCATCATTTAAGGTCCCTGGGATTAATGCAAATTGGATAAACTAGAGTCATAGAGTCGTAGACATGTACAGCATGGAAACAGACCCTATGGTCCAACCCCTCCATACTGACCAGATAACCCAACCCAATCTAGTCCCATCTGCCAGCACCCGGCCCATATCCCCCCAAACCCTTCCTATTCATATACCCATCCAAATGCCTTTTAAATGTTGCAATTTACCAGCCTCCATCACTTCCTCTGGCAGCTTATTCCATATGCGTACCACCCTCTGCATGAAACAGTTGCCCCTTAGGTCTCTTTTATATCTTTCCCCTCTCACCCTTAACCTATGCCTTCTAGTTCTGGACTCCCTCACCCCAGGGTAAAGACTTTGTCTATTTGTCCTATCCATGCCCCTCATAATTTTGTAAACCTCTATAAGATCACCCCTCAGCCTCTGATGCTCCAGGGAAAACAGCCCCAGCCTGTTCAGCTTCTCCCTATAGCTCAAATCCTCCAACTCTGGCAACATCTTTGTAAATCTTTTCTGAACCCTTTCAAATTTCACAACATCTTTCCGATAGGAAGGAGACCAGAATTGCACGCAATACTCTAAAAGTGGCCTAACCAATTGTTTTGTACAGCCACAATATGACCTCCCAACTACTGTACTCAGTATTCTGACCAATAAAGGAAAACATACCAAACACCTTCTTCACTATCCTACCTACCTGCGACTCTACTTTCAAGGAACCTGCACTCCAAGGTCTCTTTGTTCAGCAACAGTCCCTAGTTGGGGGACGGAAACCAAACCTTTCATCAAACAATTCTTAAAATGGTCCAAAATTTGGCCTAAGTAAAAGCTTTGTTATGATATTCAGAGAATAATAAACATGGTTAAGTATTGTTCAGGATGATATAATATGTTTTAAATGATTAAATTAATAGACTGAGTGGTTATTCATCTCATTGTTTTCCGTAATCTGTCAGCATTTTAGACCATGTCAATGATTTTACTTTCTTCTTCAGTTCGGAGAATGAGAATTACAAATGACATAATTTCACATTTAATCCAACACATTTACTGAGAATTTTAAATAAATGGTTTCATTTAAATCATTGTTACTCCATTAACTGATCACTCTGAGATGACTGTAAGTCAGTAAAGGAGCTCATTATACAACATCTTCCAAAGAATGAACAAAGAAAGAGAAAAAGAACACTTCCTGCATGTTTGAGCTGGCTTTGAACTTCCTTTGATTGTTTAACATTTGATTAATTAGATGGCAAGCAACCCCTGCTTAGTGCGAGAATATATGGACCTTCTAATTGTTACAGTTTTTGACATTTCCTATTGCTGAGTAAAAGTTTCATTATCCCTCTGATTGCACTCTTCAGGTAATCCCACTTCCAAGGATCTTCACTTTCCATGTTCCATGTGACCTTGAGGGGAAAAGCTGCAGTCAGCTGGACAGTGCATAGTGATAGGTTTCAGCAGTTCATCAATCAGCAGATCATGTCCAGTTATTGTGCAGTCAGGTCTCTCATGATAGGCAGTGTGCTAAGAGGAATCCTGAGGCTCCTCCTTTTGACCATCTGTTAGCCTTCAAAGTTTCAGCACACATGTAGGCTGGCAACTTACCTTGAGATGCTTGAACATGCTTGAAAATAACATTGAATGTGGGCGAGGCAGTATTTGTTCATTTTTTTTTACCCAGCTGGCCAATCTGCTATGGAGGAGAATGGATACGTGGGCAGCACTTTGTACACCTCCCAATCTTGAATCCAAGTGTGTTTCGTTGAAAATCTGATCAATGGAATAGAATTGTGAGGAATCAGCAATTCCATAACCACATTCACAAGTGCTGGTGATGCATATTTATTGTTAAGCACAGAATGAATGAAACTGGAAGATATGTAGCACTTTGGACATTTTCTGGATTGAAAAAGATTTACCATCTGGTTTTATCAAGGAAAGAAGTCAATAGCTCTAAAGCCTCTGCTGTTTTACAGAAAAATCAGGTAACACACAACACTTCTAACGAGTGAAGGGGTGGACTTTATGACCCTTAATTTCAAGAAAATCTGGTTTTGAAAGGTCCTCTATCTGAGCAGCTTTTTCAGAGCTTAGCTTTCAGCTTTACAGACTTAAACAGTCAGTAAGACAAACACCCCAAAAGCTGCAAGTCTCTCTTCTTTTCTCAGTTAATGTTCCCGGAAACCAAATGGTTTTCAAATGCCAGTATTTTTGATTGAAATGCTAACTATTAGCATTTTTCAAAGACCTCAGATCCAAATTGCTTGTATGATGACGCTGCTCCTTTAACAAGGTTATGCTGTCCTTGTTTTTTTTTCCAGAGGTCATAAAAGCAGCAATTCCAAAATGTCTGGGGTTGATCTACCTGAAGGATTTTAGGGCCAATTTGATTATAGCTAACAGATACTGTCTCAGGCAAAAGTTTTCAAGTTAAAAAATACACTTATACAATGAAAAGGGAGTGGCCAGTTCTCCCAGCTCAGCTTTTCTCTGGTTTGGTTTGTTTTGGTTTGGTTGTTAGCGGTCTGACTGTTCACTGAAAGCAGTCAGTTCGGTTTGAGGCAAGAAACAGCTACATGGAAGAGGGTATTCCATGCTGCTATCTCTCTCCATCCTGTAAGACCCTGTGTTTGATTTACCTTTTGTGCCAATGGGTATTTATGAGGATTGTTGCAAGTATTTGAAATGGCATCATTAAGTTGGGATAATCTGTTGGGTTTTTTTATAGGTTAAGTTATTCTATATTCTTTTGTTTGAGTTTAATTCGGTAATCTTGCAAATAAATGCTGTTTTGTTTAAAACTAAGTGGCTTGACCAGCTGCATCTCTCCTGGAGTATCCACTCTACACTTGCTTACAACAACTAGCCCAGTTAGGTCTGGGCTACTTTCTTGAAATGTTTTGAAGGGTGCCTGGCTTGGTCCATAACATTGGAATCAGGCCGAACATCTTCCATCAATCTATGGCTATCAGCGATTCATTTTGATCATGAGAAATTATCACATTCAATTCTTTGCTTACAGATCTGTGACTGACAGGGTTCATTTTTAACGCCTTCTTTTTTTATAAAACATCAACCCTGCAGTGATGGCTACTTTTGTATTGTGTGAGTATGTCTGTATTTGGAACTAATGGAATATAGTTTACATTTCATGTTATACCTTAGGTGTTGTCTGGTGCTTGCCATTGTACTTAAGAACAAGCTTTGTTTATAATACATCATTATTTTGAGTTCCTGGCAAAAGTCTCTTTTATTCTGGATAGTAGTACAAAAGACCGTTTTGGTAATTGAATCAATGCATTTATATTATGGTGGGTCTTGATTATCTATGCATTCCTGCCATCACAGTCATAACATAAGGTGGGTTTAAGTGTGAAGTAATGCATGCTAGGACCTGGAACAATTCCTGCTCATTGCAGTTAGTTTCAGTGCTTTCCACATTAAAGTGCAAAGTCTTGGCTGTAACCATCAACATCATGGAAATCAGGAGGACAAAAAGGGGACATGAGATAGCTTTGGCAAATAGAATTAAGGAGAATCCAAAGGGTTTTTACAAATACATTAAGGACTAAAGGGTAACTAGGGAGAAAATAGGGCCCCTCAAAGATCAGGTGAAAATGAGGACTGCAGATGCTGGAGATCAGAGTCTGGATTAGAGTGGTGCTGGAAAAGCACAGCAGGTCAAGCAGCATCTGAGGAGCAGGAAAATTGACGTTTCGGGCAAAAGCCCTTCATCAGGAACTCCTGATGAAGGGCTTTTGCTCAGAACGCCAATTTGCCTGCTCCTCGGATGCTGCCTGACCTGCTGTGCTTTTCCAGCACCACTCTAGTCTTGACTGCAATTTAACCATGCCTACTGAAGTTTCCTGGTCAAATGGAGACTCATCTTTCTCAACTGGAACTTCTGCAGGCTTAGGGATCAGTGGCACGGTGTGCTAGATTGAGTGCGCATCTCCAGA
Source organism: Chiloscyllium punctatum (assembly GCF_047496795.1). Taxonomy (NCBI): domain Eukaryota; kingdom Metazoa; phylum Chordata; class Chondrichthyes; order Orectolobiformes; family Hemiscylliidae; genus Chiloscyllium; species Chiloscyllium punctatum. The sequence continues at coordinate 146,171,387 of NC_092741.1, read as the reverse complement.
GTGTCCTGAAAGAAAGCTTCAATATGTTTTTTGTGTGTGTCTACTCCTCACTTTGACTCAATGGGAGGAAGAGGCACCTGGAATAAGTTTACGGCCCTTTGTCCTCCTCTCCCCTTCATGCTGAGCTCCAATGATCACGGTGATAGAGTGCAGGTCCGTACATATCTGACAGACTTGGAGTGTGCTGGTCCTGGGTTTCCATGGTAATCACAAACCTCTCCATGGAAACAGCCAGATGCATTCATGTCAGAGCCAGCATGATCCTAATAATTTGGGTGGACTCCTCAAACATTCGATCCAGTTTACTGAATACCTCTGACAAACCTGCCTGTTGTTCCTGTCCCTGACTGTGCATTTTCATAAAGTCATTAATGGCCAAACCAACCAGGGATTGCTTTCTACTTGGTCTATATGAGTTCTCTGAGCATCACAGACCTAGGCACTTTTTCCTCTCCAATTGCAGAGTTGTGTCAGCAATGTGCTGTCTAGAATAAGGTCCCCGCTCTCTGTTTAATCTGAATAGAGTTTCCAAGGGACAAACATCTCTGATGACAGACAATGCAGGTTAATGCCTTGAGAAGAGGAATGAGTATCTTTCCCCTCAGAAGCCGAGGTGGATCTGAGAATCTCCAACGCTAATATCATTTTGTCCTGAGGTTTTCTAAGTGTCTCCAATTCCTACATAAGAGAGCAGAAGGAATTAGTTGTTTTTTTTAACAAATACAAACATATTAAGGTTGGAATTGAGCTTACTGTGGTCTTAACAGGAGAGCACCACTATGGACCCTTTCAAGTCAGTTTTGTGTCAATATTTCCTGGAATGAGATAAGGACAGGGATTGGGTCTGCCTAGGATGTATGGAAGATCGATTGATGCTGTTGAAGGAATAAAGAGGGAGTAAGGTGTCCACAGTGTCGGAGTAGGAAGCAAAGAGGGCAGAAAGGGCTAATTGTTTGGGAGGATAAGGTGGGTGAGAACAGTTGAATGGTCATAATGAGAACATCGTACATGAGCATTGATGACAGTTAAGTGCAGAGTCAGAGTATGTGGTAGCCTTGTGAGAGTGGGTGCAGAAACAAGATAGTAACACTGACAGTATCATTACCATTCTTCCTGCACTGCTACATGTTCTTATTGACCCAGGATACAGTTCTGACCTGGGCTTCCATCTGGATCTTGGTTAGCTGTGACATCTTTAGCAGTCAGTCGGATAAACTACTACCTTCCTATCCACCGTCACCTCTAGCAGCACCTTCAGGTGTCTGCTGGCAAAGTGGAGTGCTCGGTTCCCTTTCTGGCAGTACACTGTTCCCTTATAAGCAGTACACTGTTAGGACCCATTCTTTGCTTGTAGCCTCTGAAAGGGTATGCAGCTGAACATTAAAAATTACACCAGAGGCATGAACACTGGAAGGTCCTGGCAGGGAAGGCTGCATGTTTCCATGAGAAAAGCCCAAATGTATAAGCAATGAGGTGAAGAGTAGAAGAGTGCATGGGAAAATGCATTCACTTCAGCCAGAGACTGGTGAGCTGTGGAATCTTCCGCCAGAGAGTGGTGAGCCTGTGGAATTCATTGTCACGGAGCAAGTGGAGACCAGGAGGTTAAATGTCTTCAAGGCAGAGATTGATAAATTCCTGATCTCGCAAGGAATTAAGGGATACGGGAGAATGCAGATAAGTTGAGCTGATTTGCCCATCAGCCATGATTAAATGGCAGAATGGACTCGATGGGCCGAATGGCCTTACTTCCACTTCTATGTCTTATGGTCTTATGGTCTAAAAGTTACTCTGGACCTTACTCGACAAGACTTTAATTCAAAATGTGAAAACTCAGCCTAATGTTTCCCATACCCCAGCAGACACAATAAGACCAAGAATACTAGATCAAGCATTAGTCATCTTCCCAACACTTGAAAACCTATCCTATGCAGTCAAAATGGGGCAAAAACATTTGAAGATCATCTATCTCATTGTAATGTTGTGATCTGTTGTTTCACATTAATGTGGCAAATTGTTGTTAGTAATTTGGCAAACGCGTAATTAGAATACATTTAGATAATAGAGCTTAGTTTTGAGAGAAGTTTAATAAATATTTTTATGTTTATAAATTTACATAACAATGAATTAAATTGCATTGATATCCATGCAGTAATTAATGACAGAATTCATAATCTTTTTTCTGGTATCAAACAACATGAAACCTCTCCCACAAATGAGAGGAAAATGACCTTATAAAGAAGTGAGTTAGATTGGATACACTGCCTTCTTCATAGCGGAGATCTTAGGGAACATTGGTTGTGGATTCCAGCTAGGTAATATCTGATACCACTTCCTGAACAGCATGCAGTACATGGACATGATAGGCTCACTAATATGTTGATCACTGTACCTGGCCAGAGGGTAACACTGTGGATGAAAAAAACAGGAGAGTCCCTCACCCTTTTCAATATTTTGCAATTTAAAATGAAAATCTTAAGAGGAATCTGGGAATCCATAACACTCCGCATAATATTCAAATGAGAATATATTCACTTCACTGCAAAACTCTGTAAATTGTTTAACTGAAGAGTACTGAATAGTTTTGAATGGTACTACTGAATACACAGTTTTAAAAGCTCTCCGTTGTATAATATCTGCAAACTTAACTGTGATTTGCAGCTTCCAGCAGAGTTCCTATTGCCATCAGCCTTCCTTTATTATTACCATGGATACCTAACTATTCCCATGGAGACAATCTAGGTTTCAAATTAAAATTTTAAAAAGTGCAATGTTCACAGGCTCTCAGCTTAATGTTCTGTGAAAAAAGCTTGTTTAATATTATTGGAATAAGGCATTGAGTACAATTTCATTAATCAGTGTTTTCCCAATTTGCATAATATTTCTGGTATGTGGAATTAAGATTATGCTTCTGTTGATAAACATTAAATATTAGCCTGCACTCTTTTTACATAAATTGCACTTCAGGTAGTGTGGAGGGCTATGAATAATGTGTGGCAAAATCCCGCTACCTCGGGAAAACAATGCTATAACTTACAACATACAAATTTCTCACAGCAACTTACCAGAAACAATCAGCTGACCAGATCATCCCTTTTAGATGCTGGCTGAGAGCAAGTTATGGCCAGGAAGTTGAATAGAACCCCCCAAATTTTCTTTCATTTGAGCCATAGGATTTTATATATATATTTTCAGGGAGAAAATGGGACTTCAGTTTGACATCTTATGCAAAAAAATAGAATCAGGACAGTACAGTATTCCACACCTCAGTGTTGCATTGATATCAAGAGTGTGGTGCTGGAAAATCAAAGCCAGTCAGGCAGCATCTGAGGAGCAGGAAAATCAATGTGTTCGGGCAAAAGCCCTTTATCAGGGATTCCTGATGAAGGGCTTTTGCCTGAAACATCAATTTTCCTGCTCCTCAGATGGTGCCTGACCGGCTCTGCTTTTCTAGTACCACACTCTTGGCTCTAATTTCCAGCATCAGCAGTACTCATTTTTGCCTAGTTGCATTGATGTGTCCAGTGAGACCATGTATTCTGGTGTAGTCTCTAGACTGAAACTTTAACCCTCAATCTCTGACTCCGTTGTGATAGTACCATGACTGAGCCAAGGCTAAAACAACTGCCACAACATTGCAGTTATCACCTTTGAATTAAAATGACATAGTGTTGGAAGAAAAGAAAATTCTATGAGTGTTTGTGTCACCACTTGTTCATGGCACACCCATGTTACAGCACAGATAGAAAAGCGTGGAGCACATTTGGTGAATTCACACAGGGATTGGAATGTCCTGTGTGCTGTTAAATGATTTTTCAGCAACTTCCTCCCTGTTAGGATAAGGTCTTCACCAGCAGCACAAGTTCTTAAAATTGGGGATATGTGTTTTCCTGGCTGTGTTGCCTGATATTTCAGTATCCCTGCTAGAGTGGAGCCAGTCTTCTCTTGCGAGGGACTACATTTTCTTTTTGTAATGGGCGAGAAGTCTCATGTCAGACATCCCTCCATCCATCCATACCTTTTCTGCCCTGTTATGGACTGACTTCTCCTGAAATAAGAGAAAGGGATGGATAGTATAAATTTGAGTGAGTGAGTAGGCAGTGCTGAGGCCATTCAGGATTAATCGTGTAGGAAGTTTAGGGAAATAATGATGAAGGAGATGAAAACTCAGTTAAAGAAGAAAAAGATTAGGTTCCCTAAAGTGTGGAAACAGACCCTTCAGCCCAACAAGTCCACACCCACCCAGACCCATTCCCCTCCACCTAACCTATACATTTTTGGAGTGTGGGAGGGAAACCCACACAGAAACAGGGCGAATGTGCAAACTCCACACAGACAGTTGCCTGAGGCAGGAATTGAACCTGTGTCTCTGGCGCTGTGAGGCAGCAGTGCTGACCACTGTGCCACTGTATGCTTATAGAAAATGCAATTGAGAATATGGAAGTTTAAGAAGGGAGATCTAAAAGCAAATAAGAGAAGCAAAGAGGGACTATGTAAATAGACAGGTAGCTAACACAAAGAGAAATCCCCAGTGTACATCAATGATAAAAGAGTTGTACAACGATTAAAAGCAGGGACTACGTAGGGATTATACACATTGATGAGGTGTTAAGTGAAAATTTGATTCTGTCTTTGACTACTAGGCAGATGCTGCTAAGCCATGGTGACAGCTGAGAGGACTTAGTCTCTGGAAGGGTTCAAAAATGATCATGAGAAGGAATTAGATAAGGTGTCATTGTTTAAAGATGATAGGCACAGATGTCATGTATTCAAGGATATTGGCAGAAGTGAGAAATTGCTGAAGTACTGACCATATTGTTTCAGTCTTTCCTGGGCCCAGGCTGGTGCTGGAGGAAAGAAGAATTGCAAATATTACCCCCTTGTTCATAAAAGGTTGGAAATCCCAGCAATGACAGACCAATTTGTTTAACTTTGGTGGTGGGGAAACTTCTAGCAACAGTTATTCTGGTTAGTATTCATAGCCAGGTGGAAAAATAAAGGTTAAGTTTGAAGAGCCGGCAAAGATTTGTTAAGAAGAAGCCATGTCTAAATAACGTGCTGGAGTTTTTATAAAAGGTAACTGGAAGGGTTGGTCAGGGATATTGATGAGATGATCATGAACATCCAAAAGGGATTTGAAACAATGCCATACAATGGATTTGTGAGGAAAGTTAATGGTCATGGAAGAAAAAGAACAGCAGAAACATAGATTTAGAATTTGACAGATAGGAAACAAAGTAGTGGTGAATGGGCATTTTTTGCCTGTAGTGGAGTTCCCAAAGGATCAGTGAGGGGTCTTGCTTTGTATGATATGCTTATAATATCTGATCTTGGTGTGCAGAGGTCAATTTCTAAGTTTGTGGATTATTCAAAAGTTGGGAGCATAGTAGATTGTAAAGAACACGTTGACAAGTTGGTGATCTGGATGGGTGGGCAGTGGATGAAGTTCAATACAGGGAAGTGTGAGGTGATACATTTTGTTGCAAAGAACACAAAGAGATAATATAAAACAAAGGAAAATATTCTGAAGGTTGACCAAGCACAGAGAGACCTGGGTGCATATGGACATATTTCATTAAAAGTGACACAACACCAGGTTATAGTCCAACAGGTTTATTTAGAAGCACTAGCTTTCGGAGTGCTGCTCCTTCATCAGGTAGTTCTGTCTTAACCTTTAAGGCAGATGCCACTTAAATCTATGGTGACAGATGAGAGATCTTTCTCTCTGGGAGGGTTCAAAATTGATAATAGGTATTAGATAAGGTGTCATTGTTTAAAGGAGCTAGTGCTTCCAAACAAGCCTGTTGGATTATAACCTGGTGTTGTGTGATTTTTAACTTCATCTACCCCAGTTGAACAGCGGCACCTCCAAGTCATTAAAAGAGGTGTGACAGGTCAACAGCGAAGGTACTAAAGCGTAGAATATTCTCGGGTTCATTAATATGAGCAAGGAGTACAAGAACAAGTAGGTTACATTGAACTTACATAGAATACTAGTTACAGCTCCACAGAAGGATTGTGTACAACTTGAGACACCACTCTTTAAGAAGGATGTGAACACTTTGGAGAAAGTGAAGAGGAGATTTATAAGAATGGTTTCAGAGCTGAGAAACTTCAGTTCTGAAGATAGATTAAAGAAGTTGGAATTGTTTCCTTTGAAAAGGTGTGCAGAAGTGGAGATCTGATTGAAGCTTTCAAAACCATAACGGTGCAGACAGAGCGTGCAGGGAGAAGCGGTTTCTGCGTTTCCGAAGATCAACAGAGAACACAACATTCAAGTGTTTTGCAAAAGAAGCAAGGTGACAGAAATCCTTTTCAGACAGTGAGTGGTTAGAGTCTGAAATGCAGTGCCAGGAAGCATGTTGGAGGTGAGTTCAGTTAAAGAATTCAAGAGGTCATGAGATGATTACTTAACTAGAAACAATATGCAGTATGATGGGGATAAGGCTGGAGATTGGGACAAGTCTCAATGTCCATTCAGAGAGCTGGTGCAGATACTATCAGCTGGATGGTTTCCTTCTGACCCATAGCAATTCTGTAAGTCTGTGAAATAAATGATGAGCATTGGACCAAAAACTGACCGGAGAGTTTATTATTGTGGCTGTTTTCAACAAGAAATAAATTCAGAGCTCACGGATTGGCATTGAAACATAGAGCTGGATACTGCTCAACCAAAGATCACACCTACAAACCTTGTTTTGGTTTGTAAAATAAGGAAGACGGGTTTTCAGTATTTATTGTTGGCTGCTTTTATCACAAAAAAATTAGAAAATTACAGTGTGGTGCCATGCTGGGGCCAAGCTGATTTTAAGATTAACTACCTCTTTCCTAAGCCTGACAAATATGTTCTATAGATGGCACTAACCTGAACAGACAGTTCAAGGGAGGAACAAAACTAGGAGTATATGAACATAAAATTGGAGATTTTGGAATTTTAGATGCATAATGACCAATTTTATGTTCATATACTCCTAGATGTCTCTACTCCAGCAGCTCTTTTAGAATTTTATACTTTATTTTATAGTTCCTTTCTTCCCTCTTCATGTCAAAATTAATTATTTGACATTTCCCTACAATAAATTTCAATTATCACTTAACTGCACATTCTATTAATTTGCTTTTGATTTGGTTTGATTTATTGTTGTCACGTGTACCTAACGATAATGAATAGTTTTGTTTTGCGATCAGTGCAGGCAGATCATAGGAAACAAGGTTGTAGAGGTCATAGGGTGCTTAGACAGAGCAAGACATACAGGGTTGCAATTGCAAAGCGAGATTAACATTATTTAAAATTAGACAGGGCCATTCAGCAGTCTAACAACAGCAGGGAGGAAGGTGTTCTTGAACTTGTTGCTGCGTTTGTCTATGATTTCCTGAGGTTTAGGAGGTTTGAGTTATAAGGAGATGCTGGGACTTTTTTCACTGGGGTTTAGGAGGTTGAGGAGTAACCTTACAGAGGTTTATAAAATCATGAGGGGCCGAGATAAGGTGAATAGCAAAGGACCTGCCTCCTCCATCGCCACTCCCTTACCACCTGCTGCCTGGCGGAAGAACGTCTCATCTTCCATCTTGGGACCCTCCAGCCCCATGGCATCAATGTAGATTTCACCAGTTTCCTCATTTCCCCTCCTCCCACCTTACCCCAGTTCCAACCTTCCAGTTCAGCACTGCCCTCATGAACTGTCCTATCTGTCAATCGTTTTTCCCATCTATCCCCTCCACCGTCCCCTCTGACCTATCACCTTTACCCCCACCTCCATCCACCTATTGTACTCTCAGTTACATTCCCTCCAGCCCCACCCCTCCTCCCATTTATCTCTCCACCCCTGAAGTTCCCAGCCATATTCCTATTGAAGGACTTTTGCCTGAAACGTCGATTTTCCTGCTCCTTGGATGCTGCTTGACCTGCTGTGCTTTTCCAGCACCACAGTCTTGACTCTAATCCCCAACATCTGCAGTACTTACTTTCACCTGAATAGCAAAGGTCCTTTCCCTTGGTTGGGGGAGTTCAAAATTAGAGGGCATTTTCAAGATGAGAGCAGAAAGATTTAGAATGGAGTTTAGTGCCAAGCTTTTCACACAGTGGGTGGTTTGTGTGTGGAATGAACTGCCAGAGGAAGTGGTAGATGCAGGTACAGTTATAACATTTAAAAGACATGAATAGAAAAAGTTTAAAGAGATATGGGCCAAAAGCAGTCAAGTGGGACCAGTTTAGTTTTGGTAATTTGGTTGACGCGGACGATTTGGACTGAAGGTTCCGTTTCAATTTTGTATGACTCTATGACAATGGGTTTCCTGCACTAGAATTGCACTGCTCGTTAATTTGTTTGGAAGCTTTGAATGTAAAGCCAAAACATTTCAGGATATGAGGCAGCTAACACATTGACTCTGTGTATCTGGCCTGCCCCAGTTCTTGATTCTCCAAATAATAAACTCACTCAGAAAACTGTGGCACTAACAAGTTCAGCATTTAAATGACTCATCTACCACATACAGGTTATTTGCTGTTTAACGTCTGCCTATAGTTTAGGGGTCTAATTTCAAATTTTTCTAACCCATTTCTGATTTATATGAAGAGGAGTTTCGTCCTTTCTTGATTGCAAATGGATTTTTTCCAACATTTGAAAATAGTTCCAAGGTCATTACGTATTCTTAATTCCAGATTGTTTTAAAATTTGAATTCCAATTCAACCATGATAGAATTTGAACCCAAGTCCCTAGAACATGACCTAGGTCACTGGAAATAATAGTCTACTAGGCCATCATTTTCCATTGTCCCTTTTCCTTGGTTGTGTTCGAAACAAACTTGACAGCAATCATATCTGTTTTCAGCAGACTTTGAGAAGAAAGACAAGAGGGATCAAGCCAAGAAGACAGTCGAAGTGTGGAGCGACAGTGTGAAGACGTGAGAGAAGAAGGAGGGAACCCTTCAGGAAGTCATGCCCACAGTGGGTTTTCAGGGAGCAACATCTCTCTTACCAGAACTTCATTGAGAAGCAATGTCTCAAGTATCTCCACTTCACCATGACAACTGCCAACATCACCTGATGCAGCCACAACTCAAATCTTACATCATGGTAATGGGCAGAACTCAAACTCATTGTGATCATTAAGGTTAATGAAATAGGCTTGTTCCGGACTGGAGCAGATGATACTTACACCAAGTTTAGGGAGTTTGCAGACCATCATTGTAACTGGGAAATCATTGACAATCTCTACATCAGGAGCAATACCTACATCCACTTTCCTATAGCCAAAGAGCCATAGGCTCAGGGCCAATGAGGAAGTTGGTGTCATTATAATCAGCAGAGAAAAGGAATTGGAAAAACTCAAATGATTAAAATGTATTAAATCCCCAGACAAATGAAGGGAGAAACAAAATTGGTGGATCCAACAATTCATTACCAGTGGACCTGTTCATTCTGCTTAACGATGGCCTAAAAGTGACAACTAGATAGATATGGATATGATTTTCCAAAATTCCTCAGATTCTGGAGTGGTCCCAGCCAGATTGAAATCAACAATTTTATTATTGCTCTTGAAGAAAGGAAGGAACGAGAAACAAGTTAGTCCAATATCAGTCCTCGGAAAATGATGGAAAATGTTTATGAAGAAGTCATAACGATATCCTCAGAGAGGCATAAAATGGTCAATATGGCTTTACAAATTACATTACAGCATGGAAACAGGCCCTTCGGCCCAACAAGTCCACACCAACCCGCCAAAGCACAACCCATGCTCCTACACTTACCCAACACTATGGGCAATTTAGCATGGCCAATTCACCTGACCTGCACATCTTTGGACTGTGGGAGGAAACCCACACAGACACAGGGAGAACGTGCAAACTCCACACAATCAGTCGCCTGAGGCAGGAATTGAACCCGGGTCTCAGGTGTTGTGAGGCAGCAGTGCTAACCATTGTGCCACCGTGCTGCCCACTTTATGAAAGGGAGTTTCTGCTTGACAAATTTATTAGAGTTTTTGAGATTGTGGAGTATGATAACAGTAAAGTGTGGCATATTCAAATTTAAAAATACATTTAATTAGATACAATTCCAAGCGTTAATACACAAAAAACTCATGGTGCTGGAGTCAATATATTGGCATGAATAGAGGATTGGTTAATGATCAAAAAGCAGAAAGTGGGGATTAAAGAACATTTTCAAATTGGCATGCTGCAGTTTGCTGCAAGGATCTGGACTTTCAGCAATTCAAATGACTTAGACAAGGAGACAGAGAGAAATGTACCTAAATTTACTTATGATAACAATCTAGTTGAGAATGCAAGCTATGGGGGAGACACAAAGAGAATGCAAAGAGATAAAGACAGAATAAGTGAGTGGACAACAAGATGGCAAATGGATTTTTAACAGTAACAGTCAATTTAACAGCAAGGATTGAAAAGGAGAATATCTTTAGATGGGGATGATACTTGAAAATGGTGATGAACAGGTGTACACATGCAAGGAACACTGAAATAATAGCCTCTCGGTACAGCGAGCAATAGGGAAAGTAGATGGCCTTTTGGACCTAATTGCAAGCAGATTGAAGTCTTGCTATAATTCGAGGAGACTTTGTTGAGTCCATACCTGAGACAGTGTACAATTTTCATCTCCATTACTTAAGGAAGGAACAGTTGCAGTGGAGGTAGAACAGTGCAGTTTCACTGGAATGAAAGGATTGTTATATGATGAGAGCATGAGTATGTTATGTCATTATTTTCTGGAGTTTATAACAGTGAGCAGGGATCTCACTGAATCATTTGGGATTATAAAGGAGCTGGGCAAGGTAGATAATAAGGTATTCTTTCTCTTCGTTGGGAAATTTAGAACAAGAGGGTACAGTTTCAGGACAGAGGAGCAACAGGATTAGAGTGGTGCTGAAAAAGCACAGCAGGTCAGGCAACATCCGAGGAACAGGAAAATTGATGTTTCAGGCAGAAGCCTTCATCAGGAATGAAGGAGGAGAAACATCATTAGTCAAATGAGTTGTGGATGTGTCAGCATTGAATATGTTTAGGGTTGTGATAGATGGATCTTTGATCATTGAGATAATCACAGGATATGGGTAGCATTGTCTGGAAATAGCAGCTGCAGCTTGAGATCAGTCAGTATCATATTAAATAATGGGCTGTATGTTTTTTTTTCAGCTCCTTTTCTTTATGTCCTTTTAATCTGATGTTGAGGCAATATCAGGGCAGATGACTAAATGGTTGGTAATAGATTAAGGATTGTGTTAAATAGTTGAAAGATGTAGAAAGGTTGAAGATTAGAAGAGGACAGCAGAGTTTATAGTCTCAATGGCCATATAACAATGGCCAGGGGAGTGGAGAAAGGAGTTGGGATTAAACATAAGGCTGGATTTGCAGGAATGCAGAGTCAACAGATTGAGTTAACAGAGATAAGAAGGTCAAGGACATGAAAGTATTTAAACTTTAAGTTGAGAATTATAGATTTAGACTGTTTGAGAACTCAGAGCTTTGAGAGGTCAGTGAATACAATATGTTTGATAAGCAATATTGCTGTCAATTAGGAAGCAGAAAACAATGTTTTGATTGAGCAGAAGTTCAAAATATGTGGAGGATGAGACTTTGACAAGGAAGAACTATTGGAATAACTATGTCATTAATATATCAAATCATTAAAACCTCTTTGCTTCAAGATTGATTAAGGAGAATCAAAGTTTCAACAAAAAGAAATTCAATTCTCCATTCCAACTTTTCTCATTGATCACAAAACCTCCCAGATCCATGTTCCAGATTGGTTTCGACTGAGACCCTCTGATTCCCGAGAAAAAAAGATGAGAATTTGCTGATTGAAATTTTAGCTAGCAGCTTGAAATGTTTGATTGGTATATATGAGAAAGTCACACTTAAATTAGTATCAGTCAAATTATTAGCCCCTGAGAAGGGGTGCAGGGATTGCTATACATAATTAATCTGTGCCTGTTAATTGCAAGTGGGCAGCATGCTAACCTCATGCTGTCTACTCATTTTGATGGTCTCAGCTTCCAGTCAGTGTTAACAATGGTGTTAATTAGTTGGGTGCATCATCAGGAGACAAATACTGTGAGTACTTAGCACCAGTTAAAGAGGATGTCTAGTGTGGCTAGAGCCATGCTGACATTTCTTTGTTACTTGAATAACCTGGAAAAGAGAAAACAATGGCTGCACATGAGAGAGAGTATTAGCCCAGGTTTCTACTACGTTGGCAGTCATATTGCAAGAGTCGGGAAGGAGAACATAACTCCTCCATCTTTGAGGTTGATGCCTGAAGACTAATCCTGAGGACTTGGAAACAGTTTTCCAACATATTTATGAGGTGGATGTGTAGATGTTGGACTGGGGTGGACAAAGTTAAAAATCACACAACACCAGGTTATAGTCCAACAGGTTTATTTGGCAGGACAAGCTTTTGGAGACATGATTTGGAGCTAACCTGAGAATGCAACTTTTAAAAAACGGTTTTGTGATTTACACATGAAAGAGGTGAAGCAATCATGGTATTCAAACAGATGAAAGACTTAACAATCAATTTTTCAATGTATAATTTCAGTTACATCACACTGTAAATTTTTGCTATAAGTTCTGTGTGTTAGGATTGAGCCCTCCACTATCACCTGATGAAGGAGCGACGCTCCGAAAGCTAGTGTGCTTCCAATCAAACCTGTTGGACTATAACCTGATGTTGTGTGATTTTTAACTTTGCCCATATTTATGAGATCACACCAGCAGTAAAAATAGTTTTCAAATGCGATATCCAACCAACTGCACCACCAGCCTTACACACTGCTTAATTCATCTTACTTCGATCATTGTCGATAAAAATGTGGCACTGGAAAAAAGCACAGCAGGTCAGACAGCATCTGAGGAGCAAGAGAGTTGATGTTTCGGGCATAACCCTTCATCAAGACTGATCTGCTGTGCATCTTTCAGCGCCATACTTTATCGACTCTGACTTCTGTAGCATTTGCAATCCTCACTATGTCCTAGTTACCCCTAGCATTCTCAAGCTCTATGAATCTGGGCTCACGTACACACACACACACACACACACCCTCAATTCCAGCACACAAATGATCTGCATTATCACCTTTTACACAGCAGCATGGCTTTAAATGGATGCAAGCTGTGCATGAATGCGTAGGCTACACATTGAATTCAACAGCTAATTGGTCTGCAGATAATCCTCATCACCCAGTAGTCACGATTTGATTTTCTCATGGTACCTCAACACAATACACAGAGAGGACTACGGTGCAGTGAAGGCAATAATGCCAATTGTTAGAATCCAAGGTTTGATCAACTTGACTGATGACATTTGATGATACACAAAGTGATTGTTGAGGGAATCGAGTCTCTTTCATCTGTGACAATGCAGAGTTGCCTTGGAGGATCTGGAAAGAAATGTATATGCTGTCTATAACACAGTGCACCGGGATGAATGATATCTTACTCAAACTGAACATAGAATTTGATCATTTCTCTTAACAGCTATGGACAGCAAAATGTGAGATGTTGCAAATATCTCCAACACCAGACTAAAGAGACTAGGTGCATTACAGTTCGTATCCACAACCACATTTACAGCTACTGGCAATGCAGTCCTTGTCCTGTTTTGAGGTTGCATTTGTGACTGTAGTAAGGGGCAGTGAGACTGCTTGTTGAAGTGCAGACACACACACACACATTGGTTTTTGCTGAAGTTTCATTCGGAAAATTGGTTCTTGAACACTTCAATAAATATGGCTTTTTGCTGAGAAGCATTGTCTCCCTCGTTCTTTTCTTGTCCTGTCCTGCATGACTCCGTTTCAGTCCTCCATTCAGGCTGTATTCCAAGAGGAATGGCTCCTGGCACATCATTATGGCTAGGTGCAACTCGTTTTGAGAAGCCATGAACTTGGCAAAAATTCTTCAGCAAATAACGCTCCACTCCCTTTGACAACTTTAAACACTACTTAAACCACCAACAGCATGTAAATTGTAACAACTGAGTGAAAGAATCTACTTGCAATTAATCTTGTGGAAGGAGTAGCATTCTTCTCTACTGTGACAAATATGGATGGATTAATTGTATTTCTGTTCCTCATTATAAATAGGATATAATCTGGAATATTGATGACTGCTGGATGTTAATGGATTTTCAAACTATTACAATCGCATTGGCAAATTTTGCAATGTTCTTTCTTTCACTGAAGACAAAAGGTCCAATATTTTTTATTTTTTTAAACTTAGAGATGGGACGAAGGGGGTTGAGGCAATATTTTTGGTCAGGAAACTCAGAAGAGCAGGTTCATTTGAGATTGACTAACATCTACCATTTCAGTGTCTCAATCAGAGCCAACTTGATACAATGATGAGCTGTCCTTGGACCGAGTAGAGATTCAGCCTCAGGCCTCCCATCAGGGGGAGGAAGGATGAAACAAATATGATCTCTGGGGTGATCAGAAATGTTGGGGTGGTTGATCAGAGGGATTGAGGGAGAAGACCAACCAGATCTGTTGGTGTTGGGAAAAATCGGGCATGTTCTCAACAGTTGTGGGAATAAGTGATGAGTCAGTTGGGAGGTTGGAAAAGGGGAGAGGAAGTTAGAAGATTTTGGGAGGAAGACTGGAAAAGGATGAATGTATCCTATCAGGGACTGGGTGGATGAAGTAGTTAAACAGGATGTAGTAGGTAAATGGATCCAGTAATCCTTGCCTCCTTTTAGCCAATGAGTATCCAAGGCCAAGGAGACATGGTTGGGTCCAGTGTGAAATGCTGGTCAAATCTGAGATACGCAGCTTCATTGTAATAGTTAAATTGGCAACCTACATCTTGTAGATGGAATGCTTTCCCATGATTACTACTTGCACATTCTGGCTCCTTTATAAGCAGATGTGAATGGGTAGGAGATGGCTTGTTCTTGGATTTCAGAATTTTAAAACTTTTACCTGTCAAACTCATGCAATTTTGAGTTTTGAGATTTCCACCAAGGTGTAATTTGGTTTACCTTTGATTCTGAAATGACAGATTCAGCAATCACTCAAACCCAGAAATGAGCTTCACAAGATAGTTTAGATTTGGATTTAGATTTCATTGTCACATGTACTCAAATACAGAAGAATGGGAGCACAGAAAGAAGTGTTGAAAGTAGCCACAGAGGCACCATCTTAGTACAAATCTACAAAAAACTCAGGTATGAATTTGTAAAAGAAACAAAGTTAAAAAGTTAAGCATTACAGACTTCCATAGAGTAGATAGAAAAACAAAGAAATAAGGTAATAGTCAATGTTAAAGTCCTTCTTAATATAAACTAGCAAAATAAAAAAAAAGTTAGAAGTTCAACAGTCTTTGATGAGTGCTTGCTGGGGCCCAATCTCTTCTGCTTAGCTTGCCTTCTGGGAGATCTCAGCTGCTGCTGCAAATAGCAGGGGATGTCCCTCACCATTCACTCTCCCCATGTTGAGTCACAATGCCATCGCCTCTGCTGCTGCTTCTGGTCTCTGCATGTTGCCAGGGCTGGAGGATTTGAGTTCTAGGGAGAGGCCGAATGGGCTTGGGCTGTTTTCCCTGGAGCATTGGAGGCTGAAGGGTGAAAGTAAAGAGGTTTATAAAATCATGAGGGGCATGGATAGGATAAATAGACAAGGTCTTTTACATGGGTGATAGAGGCATAGGTTTAGAGTGAGAAGGGGAAGATTTAAAAGGGCTCTAAGGGGAAACATTTTCACATAGAGGGTGGTGCGTGTATGGAATGAGCTGCTAGAGAAAGTAGTGGAGGCTGGGACAATTACAACATTTTGAATGCATCTGGATGGGTATATGCATAGGAAGGGTTTAGAGGGATATGGACCAAGTGCTGGCAAATGGAACTAGATTGAGTTAGGATATCTGGTCGGTCTGGACGAGTTGGACCAAAAGGTCTGTTTCAGTGCTGTACATCTCTATGACTCTGTGACTCTTCCTGCAGCCTCCGGAACATGCCCAGGAAGGAGCCGCTTGCAGCCACTGTGCCCTGCTGTCAATGCCGACCACCTTGGATGCTGGACTGAGAGGCCACCACAGGCTGCTGAGACACCTCCATGGGCCATTGAAAGACTCCGGCTACATGCCAGGAGGATGCTTTACCGGGCTGGGGGAAGACAGGAGAAATGAAACAACGAAACGAGGAAAAGGAAAAAAGACAGAAAAAAAAAGAAAGAAACAGATGGAGAGGACAAGCTACAGCTGAAGCACCTTATTCGGCCATCATCTTAAATTGATAGTATCATTGGTCAAAAAAATCAGGGGTTATGCATCTTTCTCCAACATACCAAATTCTCAAGACACAGCACTGGGACTGCAGGTTGGCTGAACAAACCAAAAGGTTTGACTTCTTATTCTTAAGTAAAATTCTTTGCAAAGTGAATTCCTAAAACTTCAGTTACTTCGGTCTGTAATTGATTATTGATTAAAGCAGTACCAGAGCTCTGAGCAGGGGTCAGCCTCTGCGGTGCACATTGAGCAGGAAGATCTGAAGAAGGTAGAAGGTAAAAGGCAGCCACCTTACAAAAGAAATATTGTTTTGTTCTTAAGCAATGGCATGAACGGGTGATTGGTAAATCGATAACATATGTGGCAATTTTTCAACAGTTACTATAGTAAAAGACGTGAAACAGTAACTGCAGATAAAAGATTTTCTAATCAACTACGTGAGTGGTATTTTCCCAAACCAGGGTGAATCAGGTATTCAAACATTGATGGGCAGTTGACAGTTTAATTTCTACATATCAAGTTGGACAGGCTGTCATTGAAAGCAGAGCTAAAGTTGCTGCAGTATTTCCATCCAACCACTAGATGTTACTGGGTTATTTGGTGAATGCAATAGCATAATTACAAAGCTGGATTAAAATATTGTTACAGCAGAAAGTTGATTCTGAAATGAATATCTTGACCAATTGACATCTCATTCGCCAACATCTGAATAAAGAAGGGGTACTAGAATGCTCCAAATGCAGGCCTTACATCTGAACTGGAAATGGGACAGAGATAAGTTTCTTTGAATGACTGAATAAAACACAGAGAAGCTAAGATAGGGATAAAGGATCACAGTCAGGCACAATGAAGAATAGCTTCTTTAATTCTTTGCTACTATAAAGTTTATCTCCCAATCCCAATTCTTATGATGCATCTAAGTCCAAAAAGAATTTCTAGGTTCCTAAACCGCAACACTGGAACATCACAGATAGTGAATTTGCAGTTTTCCATCTACTGATCTGAACGTGCAGTAAGTCATGAGTGACACCTTCATTGTTTTCTGGCTGTACGATCATGCAGGTGACACTGAGCCTTGCTAAGTTCCACTCATTAATCTGCCTTTTCCATTCAAGAAGTTGTGAATTTCGAGGACTTTCCATTTTTATTTCAGCTTCCGAGCATTTATAATTTGTACATCAGGTATAACTTGTCTTTTCAAATTCACATATTACGCTGTGCAGGTGGTTAATGTGACAGAGCAGGATAATGTAGCGAATGTGCAAATTAACAGAGGGATAAATGAGATTTCACAAAAAAGGAAAGAGCTAAATCAGAGATGAGAAAATAACAGACATTAATAGAACTGTGCAATATATTGAATTTGTAACCAGTACTGGGCTGACAACTGTCTCCAGCTTCATAATTATGTAGTTGTCATGGTGATGCTTAGAAGGGATTAAGTTATTAACACAGAGTAGCTATATAATGCAGCCTCCTTGGGTGATATGATTATTTGGAATCAGTTGTTTCTTTATTGAAGACAAGAAGGTTGTTATCATTCTATCAGTTAAATTACAGAAAGCCAGTAACAATGTTAACTGAGCACATGTCATTTAAGAAATCTTGTGTTTGCTTGTAGAACAAATAAGAGACACAGGATTTTCTTTGCTATGAAGACTTAGAATACATCAAAATTAAGGAGTTTGTTTAAACTTATTACTGGAATTTATTCATTATCCAAATATTTTGTAACACAAATACATTGTTTGAAATGTATTTCAGTCATCTGGATGAAAAAGTAGATGGTCTGATTAGTATGTTTGCAGACATACAAAAATTAGGGGAGTTGTGAATAGTGAGGAAGGTTGTCAAAGGATTTAGCAGGAAATAATCAGTTGGAAAATTAGGCAGAGAAATGACAGATGGAGTTTAATCCGGACAAGTGTGAGGTAATGGATTTTGGGAGGTCAAATGCAAGAAGAAAAAATACAACAAACGGCAGAACCTTCAGGAGCAGAGATGTTGGAATTCAAATCCATAGCTCCTTGAAAGTAGCAACAGAAGTGGGTAAGAAGGTAAAGAAGGCAAATGGTATACTTCCCTTCATCGGTCAGAGAATTGAGTATAAAATATGGCAAGTCATGTTGCAGCTGTATAAGATTTTAGTTAGGTTACATTTGGAGTATTGTGTGCAGTTCCAGTCACCATATTATGGGAAAGATGTAGAATCACAGAGACCCTACAATGCAGAAAAAGGCTCTTTAGCCCAACTCTCTGAAAAGCATCCTACCCAGATCCCTGTCTCCTATCCTATTCCTGTAAGCACTCATTTAGCATGGCCAATCCACCTAACCTGCACATTTTGGACTGTAGGAGGAAACCGGAGCACCCAGAAGAAACCCACGCAGACACGGGGAGAATGTGCAGACTCAACACAAATGTAGAGGCTTTGGAGGGGGTGGAAAGAGGTTTATCAGGATGTTGCTTGGATTGGAGTGTAATTTCTATAAGGAAAAGGTGGCCAAACATGGATGGTTTTTTTCAGAGGCTGAGGTAGAAGCATGTAAAATTATGGGAGGCATAGATAGGGTGGATAGTAAGAACCTTTCTCCCAGGGTGAAAATGTCCAATTCTAGGGGGTTTAGGACATAGAACATAGAACAGCACAGGAACATGTTGGCCCACCATTCCTGAATCAACCATGGTTTAAGGTGAGGAGGGAGAGCTTAAAGGAGATGTAGGAGGCAGATTTGTTTACACAGAGTATATAAATACACTGCCAGTGGAGGTAGTAGAAACAGATACAATTGCAACATTTAAAAGACATTTAGACAGACACACAAACAGGCAGAGAATGAAAGGACACAAACCATGTACAGACAGATGGCATTAGTTTAAAATAGCATCATAGTCTGTGTGGACATGGTGGGCCAAAGGGTCTGTTCCTGTGCTGCACTGTTCTATATTCTATATTCTATGTTCTATTACATTTCCCATACTTAAATATCAGTATGTAGAATGTAGTTGAATCACTATCTGAACTGAATGCTGAAAGTATTGGAAATATGTCTTAAATCAATTTATCTGTAAAGGACAGTTAGAATCAAGGATCAGAGATAACCCTCTTAAACACAAACATAGACTACCATAAACAGAAAACAAAAGATGCAGGAAAAGTGTTCCTTTTTTTGGCTTTGCAAAATGCAAGTTCCCACACAGTTTAACAAATTTCCTCAAAGTTGTTGATTGAAGCGGGATGGGACTAAATTTAGAGGAATGTTGAATTTATCTCTCAAGCCATTGGATTAGATCCCGAAACAACCCAAGCTGAACCACAAATCAAATAAAAATCAAAAGACCTGCAGATGCTGTAAATCAGAAACAAGAATAAGAAATTACTGGAAGAGCTCAGCTGGTCTGGTAGCATCTGTGGAGAGAAATCAGAGTTAACATTTCAGATCAAGTGACACCTCCTCAAACCTAATACTAGTCTTTGTTCCACCTTTATGCAAATCTGTCATTCTCAGTCTTGAACATTTCAACTAACATGGTATCTCTGAATTTTTGGAGAGAGAAATTGTAATTTGCCACTTTTGAGACAAAATGTTGTTGATCTCACATCTTAATGCCCACCTCTAATTTTGTACCCTCTTGTTGACCAGAATCACAATGCTCCAGGTTACAACAAGGTCTTACTAATGCAGTACAGCCTGAAGTATAATTTTATGTGTCCAAGGTCCACAAAAAAAAGGTGTAAATTGATCAGACTGCTTTCATACCTATTTGACTTGAACTTACAATTGTCACATGCCTGCACAACTTGGGACACCTAAACTGCATCTGTGACTATTTTCTGGTCACTCAAGATCCTGACTAGTTAGGCTTCTTCATTTCATTTTGCACAATTTGTTTATGAGCCACATAAAGAACTTTTATAGTATGAAGCAGACTTGCCTAGCATGCTATAACTGAATTATGACTGAGTGGAGTGATAACAGTTTTATCTTTTACTGCCTCTTTTAATGCTGAGTTTAACCTTACCATTAGTAGAAATCTTGGTAATTCTTCTGTTGAAACAGAAGAACCACTTATTGTTGTAACCAGGTGAGGAATAGCTCCAGTCTTCCCTCATCCCCCCATCTGATTGTAACAGGATTTTGAATTTAGAAAGGATACAGTGTGTATTTATCTGTTTATGTGTGGTTTATGGAAAATAACTGAATAATAAAAAACTATTCAAAATGTAAAAGCATGTCCTCACTTCTTCAAATCATGCAGAAACATGATCTGTCAAACTAAATATACAATGCTAGAAATTATAATGGAGAGAAGGTTTTTAGATTAGATTACTTACAGTGTGGCAACAGGCCCTTCGGCCCAACAAGTCCACACTGCCCCGCCGAAGCGCAACCCACCCATACCCCTACATCTACCCCTTACCTAACACTATGGGCAATTTAGCATGGCCAATTCACCTTACCTGCACATCTTTGGACTGTGGGAGGAAACCGGAGCACCCGGAGGAAACCCACAGGGAGAACGTGCAAACTCCGCACAGTCAGTCGCCTGAGGCGGGAATTGAACCCGGGTCTCTGGCACTGTGAGGCAGTGCCGCCCACAAGGTTAACTATGGTCAAGTTAATTTTCAATAAGGAAAGCAAAGATTAAGTAAGAAAGCACTGGGTTGTAGCTATCTGTATGCCAGACTATGGGACTATCCAACAATTTTAGACCTCATTTGGCAGTTTAAGATTGTAGTTGATATTTCTTTGTCCTCTGGAAACCCCAGCTTCAGTCAGAAGTTCAAAAATCCAATGTATGTTACAAAAGAAAGATTTGACTAGTTTACCCCTGCACAGCCATCAGAAGAAAATCAAGGTCTGTTTTACAAGGAATTAATTTTTAATGCTTCTTTCATTCATGTGTGTGTACTGTGTGTTTTCACAAAGCAGGAAGGGTGTTAGTTATATATTTCGAGAGATTATTGTATCGTGTGGAGTTTGCTTAGACGTTCAACTAAATGGAAATTGTCGGCTATTTTTAGTTTCAGTTGGTGACCTTGTTTTGGTAGAAAACTGACTTTTTAACAAGTTCAAAGTCTAACTCCAACTGATAAATTAAAAATTAATATGAGGCAAAACAAAACCCTGGGAGAACTGCAGATGCTGGAAATCTGAAATGAAAACAGAAATAGCTGGAAAATCTCAGTAGGTCTGGCAGCATAAGTGGAGAGAAATCAGAGTTAACGTTTCGGGTCCAGTGACCCTTCTTCAAAACTGACTGTAGGAAAAGGATGGTTTTTATATTGAAGATGGGGTGGGGGGGCAGGGGGCGGTGTGGTGAGAGTGAATGACAGGTGGAGATAGAGCCCAAAGAAGGATGTTAGCCTTAGAGAGATGGCTGTTCCAGGCAGCAGCATCTTGAAGGTCAAAACCTCCCTGTACATGGATGATGTCATCATTTTCTGCTCAGATCTGCTCATAAGCATCTGAGACCAGTTTGAACTGGCCTCGGGATCAAGGTAAATTAAAGCGAGAACAAGGCCATGTTCTTTGGGAATTGGGCTGACTGATCTTTTAGCCCCTTCACCGTCAGGACAGATTACCTGAAGGGGCTGTGAATATGGTTTGGAGGAGCCATGACGTGTGCAAATCTTGGGAGGAGTGCATTGCCAAGGTGAGGCAGAAACTTGTCTTTTGGGAGAACCGCCTCTTTTCGATTGCAGGTATCATCAGGTGTGACGCACTCTCTCTGTTGTTTTATGTGGCCCAGGTCTAGCCCAGTCCCCAAACGTGTGCCGTTGCAGTCACTCCATCCATCGTCCACTTCATCTGGAGGTTAGGTGGACCTTGTCTGCAGGGATTCCATGTACAAACTCCGAATGAGGGAGGGAAGAATGTACCCAATACAGCCCACATTCTGATGGCCACCTTTATGTGCAGCTGCATCAAGCTGTGCGTAGGCCCTGGGTATGTAAACATCAAATGTCACTATATACTGAGGTTCTAACAAACAGTGTTGCAAAGGATGGGCTGGCTTCTTTACCTCGAAATGTTCCAAGTAGTTGTACTGTTCCATATCATCTACCTTCTTCTGGAGACATTTGCAAAGAGAAGCACCTTTGACCACAAGCCCATCAAAAGTGATCAGCACGTAATGTCCGCGGGACCCTCCAGGAAAAGGAGAGAATGCCTCATCACCAGAACGTTCCTACAAGCACCAAGACATCGTTGGGCTGGTGGTGAGAAGGGCACTACCCGTGAGATCCTTCCTGTAAGCCCGGGCACTCTGCACCACCGCACACTGCCTTTGAAGCAGCTGCAGGGGGATAGAGACTGTCACACATTCCCTGCTGGAATGTGCCTTTGCAAAGGGAGTCTGAAGGAAGATGCAATGGTTTTTGTCAAGGTTTATTCCGAGCAGCTCCATGATGCAGGACTCTGTGCTCTACGGTCTGTTTCCCAGGACGCACACTAAGAGAAATATCGACTGCACATGGAAGACAATCAAAAGCGTTCTTTCATCTGCCCGAAACTTGTTGGTCTTCCAGAGCAAGGAGTTGGCTCTGATTGAGCATTGCAGACTGGCCCATAGTAAGATCCAGGGCTACATGCTGAGGGACACATTAAGCTTGGGGAAGCAATCGCCAGGTGTGGTGGGAAAAGACCACTGTCTGAGAGAAAACCACTGTCTGACATCTTTCTCCTGAAGTTAAATAGGGTGTGCATTCAGTTACTGGACTCTCTCGTGCCTCATTTATATGTAAATATAAAACTAAAAAAGTAAGACATGCCATTTCTTTATTTGTTGTATACAGTCAAACTCCAAAGTTCATTTGTTTTCCTTCATATATTACTGTACAGAACTGCAGTGCTTTAGTGACTTTGTATGTTTATATATTTTTGTGAATAAAATATATTTTTGAAATAAAAAAAATTGAATAAAAGATAGTCTTAGTGAGTTTGAGAAGATTTGTAGCTCGGGTTGAGGTTCTGGATGTAGATTTGCTCACTGAGCTGGAAGGTTCATTTTCAGATGTTTCGTCACCCTTATGGGTAACATCTTCAGTAAGCCTCTGAATGAAGTACTGGTGGTGTAGCCCACTTCTATTTATAGGTTTGGGTTTCCTTGGGTTAGTGGTGTCACCTTCAAGGCCATCAATAATGGCATAAAATTCACTAAAGAGGAGGAAAACAACAACAAATTACCATTCCTAGATGTCACAGTAGAGCAAACAGCCAATGGGGAGCTTCAAACCAGCGTCTACAGGAAAACGATATATATGGACCAAATACTGAACTACAGAACCAATCATCCCAACATCCACAAACAAAGCTGCATCAGAACATTATTTTATTGAGCCACCACATACTGCAAATCACCTATACAGTGTATTAGAAAAAAGGGTACCCAATGAACACAGCCTGCCGATTTCTTAGCAACAAACCCAAACAAGCAGGCAAAACATGTCAGAAACCCTCGCCACTCTCCCCTACATCAAAGACATTTCAGAAATGACTGCCAGACTACTCAGACCCCTTGGTATCATAGTAGCCCACAAACCCATCAACACACTAAAACAGCAGCTAGTGAACTTGAAAGACCCTATACAGACAACAAGCAAAACTAATGTCATTTACAAAATACCATGCAAGAACCGTATCAAACTCTACATTGGACAAACAGGCAGAAAACTAGCCACCAGGATACACGAGCATCAACTAGCCACAAAAAGACATGACCCTCTCTCACTAGTATCCTTACATATGGATGAGGAAAGTCACCACTTCGACTGGGAAAATACATCCATCCTAGGACAAGCCAAACAGAGAGACACAGGAGAATTCCTAAACACATGGCATTCTAACCAGAACTCTATCAACAAACACATTGACTTGGATCCCATTTACCACCCCCTGAGAAAAAGAATCAGAAATGACATCACCATAGGAAACCCAAACATATAAATAATAAGCAGGCTACATGACCGGTGCTTCATCCAGAGGCCTACTGACCATGTTACCTAGTCTGGTGATGAAACATCTGAAAACAAACCTTCCAGTTCAGTGAGCAAACCTATATCCAAAAGACGGTCTGTTAAAACATTTCATCCTGATGAGTGCAAGATGAAAAGATTCAACAAAACAATACTTCTTTCACCAATAATTAAAGGTTTTTTCTTGGTGTGTGTTCTCCCGTCCTTGGTTAGCCAATGAGGACTTTTCCGCACACTGATGAATCAATGCAGAAATTGCAAATGTTACCTATCCATTGACTATGAACATAAAATAGCAACCTTCTATTTTCCTTTTTCTTAAGAAAGTAAAGTGCAAATGGCTTCTTATTGGTAACACTGTTGTCCCTGAGTCACATGGTGGTAGGTTCAAGTCCAACTTCACTCCAGAGAGACTTGAAAACATAATAGATTGATTATTCCATTTAATAGTGCAGCGGTCCCATATTGTCACTTGGGCATTTGTTTTTTTGTCATCTAGGGGAGAGGCTGAATAGGCTGGGGCTATTTTCCCTGGAGGATGAGGAGTGACTCTTTAGAAGTTTGTAAAATCATGAGGTGCCTGGATAGAGTGAATAGTCAAGATCTTTTCTGCAGGGCAAGTGTGTCCAAGACTGGAGAGCAGAGGTTTAAGGTGAGAGAAGAAAGATTTAACAGCAGTCTAAGGGATAGTTTTTTTACACAGGGATTGGTGCACGTATGGTTTGATCTGCTACAGGAAGTAGTGGAGGCTGGTACAATTGCAACATTTGGAAAGCATCTGGATGGATATACGAATAGGCAGGATTTAGAAGAATATGGGCCAAATGTGGAAAATGAGACTAGATTTATTTAGGATATCTGGTCAGCATGGATGAATTAGACTGAAGGGTTTGTTTGCATGCTGTACATCTCTATAACTCTACAACTCTTAGTCCTGCCTGTGCTTCCAAGGAGACATCAATGATCCCATGGCAATTTTTAAGAAGGGTAGAGTCGTTCTTCCAGTGTCCTATAATGAACATGATCACAATCATATTATGGATCTTGGCAGACTGATGACTGTGTCTCTCTGCACCATAACAGTGCCTATGCTTCGAAAGCACTTTAATGACTATGATTGTGATTGTCTTGAACTTGCACCCTCCTGTTCATTTTTTAAAAACTTTTAAGTGCAATATTTAGCATGTGGGGGAAAAATAGTCTGCATAAAGTGATTGGTGATTGGAGAGAGCATCGCTCTTTAACTTGTCATTGATCAGTTTTACAATTCATTAATTAATTACCTCAATGAAACCCTTGAATATCTTTATTACCTTTATCAGATTTGCCCTTATTTTTTCATCTTCAATGGAAAAGCCCTGAATTTAAGAACTCATTTAACTGCAAACTCTTTTATAGTAAGTTTGTGAGTATGCTATAGGTATATACCTTGTGGTCTCTGTAATGTTTGTTTTTTTTTGCCAGGATTCAAGGTAAGGCTGGTGAATTGTTACCAGATTTCAGTGAAAATAAGGAATAAGTCATAATACTACATACAACAGTCAGTTTTACAGAGACTTATTGAAGATTTGAAAACCATCATTTTCATTTATCGGACAACTTTATTGTCGAGGCAACAGATATAATCCCTATAATGCACTAAGAAGTCATTCAGCTCATCAAGTCTACACTGACCCTTCGGTATCACTCAGGGGGATTGGCCATAGTTGGTTTTCTGGTCAGAGTTTTCTTTATGGTCCAAATGACTTCTTCCTGCGCTGTAGGGATTCTATCTACTGGTAACCTTGACTCTTATCAAATTAAATTAATATTTAAGATGTGTCAATAGAAAGCCAATACTCAATATTGGACCACGAAATGGTATGAATTTCTTTTAGTCCTGTATTATTTGTTTTAAATCATTGTAATAGTTTGTTGTTTTGAAATAATAATGCGTGTTATATGTTGTATTGAGTTGCTTTTCTGACGAATCAAGTTTCTCATCAGAAAGTCCATTCAGCTCAGATCAGAATAATCCTGATTCAGAGTGCACCTACATCATTGGTAATACTATCAGCCCCGGTTCAGCAGTGAACAGAACAGTAGCAAATTACCAGCATCGCTTGTGAACAAAAAAAAAGAGATTTGCTTTAGTTGTTCTGGAAGCCTGATGAGAATCCTCTGGTTCACTTTGCCACTCAGATCTGTCATCCATAGCACTTTCAACTCTGAAATAAATAGCGTTGTTACATTTTAGTGAAAAATGTTACCACAAATCAGCTGTCAATTCCCTGCAAAAACAATTCGCAGCTGTAATGTAAAGGAGGCTTTTAATAGATATACTTTGCTGTGTGAGACCAAAGCAGGTTTTCAAATTGCCTGTCTTTTGTGCAGCACCTATATTTCATTCAGATCATCATTCATCTTTGTCAGAAGCCCCAATGTACATCAAAACATTGTGTTAAAGTCACTGATCCATATGGAACACCCGCTGACCTAGTTCCAATCCAAAATCTCCCTCTAAGGATCAATCTTCCAAACACTTTTCACCAACAAACTGACAGAATGAAGTATTATTTGGATCAGTAATGGGAAGATGTTCATACTGCCAGTACAAAAGTCACCAAAGGATTGAAGTGCATTGATGGATAGTGGTATTTTGACAAAGCTTTAAGGATGTTATAGAGATCTACCATCATATTAGGATCTAGTCTTAATTTTGAGTTTTTTATTGATGTAAGTAACAATGCTGCAGTTCCATTTTTGCTCTTAGATGAATAATTAAAGGATGGTTTCATATTAACAGAATATTAAACAGAACATTCCTTTGTTTGAGTTCACAACCTTCCAACCTCACCTCCCATCCCATAAAGCACATAGTTCAGATACGCGGGGTGGACAAATTTAAAAATCACACAGCACCAGGTTACAGTCCAACCGGTTTATTTGGAAGCACTAGTTTTCGGAGCACTGCTCCTTCATCATGTAGCTGTGGAACAGGATAATAAGACACAGAATTTATAGTAAAAGTTAAAGGTGTCATGCATCTGAAATGATATATTGAACAAATCTAGATCACTGTTAAGTCTTACATAGAGTCATAGTAAGAGAGATGTACAGACTGGAAACAGACCCTTCGGTCCAACTTGTCGTGCAGACCAGATATCCCAACCCAATCTAGTCCCACCTGCCAGCACACAGCCCATAGCCCTCTTATTCATATACCTGTTAAATGTTGCAATTGTACCAGTCTCCACCACATCCTCTGGCAGCTCATTCCATGCACGTACCACCCTCTGTGTGAAAAGGTTGCCCCTTAGGTTTCTTTATATCCTTTCCCTCTCACCCTAGATCTGGACTCCCGACCCCAGGGAAGAGACTTTTGTGTATTTATCCTATCCATGCCCCTCATGATTTTATAAACCTCTATAAGATCACCCCTCAGCCTCTGAAGCTCCAGGGAAAACAGCCCCAGCCTGTTCAGCCTCTCCCTGTAGCTCGAATCCTCCAACCTTGGCAACAGCCTTGTAAATCTTTTCTGAACCTTTTCAAGTTTCACAACATCCTTCCAATAGGAAGGAGACTAGAATTGAATGCAATATTCCAACAATGGCCTAATCAATGTCCTGTACAGCTACAACTTGACCTCCCAACTCCTGTACTCAATACTCTGACCAATAAAGGAAAGCACACCAAACGCCTTCTTCACTATCCTATCTATCTGCAACTCCATTTTCAAGGAGCTATGAACCTGCACTCCAAGGTCTCTTTGCTCAGCTACACTCCCGAGAACCTTACCATTAAGTGTGTAAATCCTGCTAAGATTTGCTTTCCCAAAATGCAGCACCTTGCATTTATCTAAATTAAACTCCATCTGCCACTTCTCAGCCATTGGCCCATCTGATCAAGATCCTGTTGTAATCTGAGCTAACCTTCTTCGCTGTCCACTACACCTCCAAATTTGGTGTCACCTGCAAATTTACTAACTGTACCTCTTATGCTCACATCCAAATCATTTATGTAAATGATGAAAAGTAGTGGACCCAGCACCGATCCTTATGGCCCTCCACCGGTCACAGGCCTTCAGTCTGAAAAACAACCTTTCATCACCACCCTCTGTCTTCTACCTTTGAGCCAGTTCTGTATCCAAATGGCCAGTTCTCCTTGTATTCCATGAGATCTAACCTTGCTAACCAGTCTCCCATGGGGAACCTTGTTGAATGCCTTACTGAAGTCCATATAGATCACATCCACTGCTCTCGCCTCATCAATCTTCTTTGTTACTTCTTCAAAAAACTCAATTAAGTTTGCAGGAACATGATTTTCCATGCACAAAGCCATGCTGACTATCCCTAATCAGTCCTTGCCTTTCAAAATACATGTACATCCTGTCCCTCAGGATTCCCTCCAACAACTTGCCCACCACCGACATTAGGCTCACTGGTCTAAAGTTCCCTGGCTTGTCTTTACCGCCTTTCTAACACAGTGGCACCACGTTAGCCAACCTCCAGTCTTCCGGCACCACACCTGTGACTATCGATGATACATTTATCTCAGCAAGGGGCCCAGCAATCACTTCCTTTGCTTCCCACAAAGTTCTAGGGTACACCTGATCAGGTCCTGTAGATTTATCCACTTTTATGTGTTTCAAAACTTCTAGCACTTCCTTCTCTGTAATATGGACATTTCTCAAGGTGTCACCATCTATTTCCCTACATTCTATATCTTCCATGTTCTCTTCCACAGTAAAAACTGATGCAAAATACTCATCTAGTATCTCTCCCGTCTCCTGTGGCTCCACACAAAGGCCACCTTTCTGATCTTTGAGGGGCCCTAGTTACCCTTTTGTCCTTAAAGTATTTGTAAAATCCCTTTGAATTCTCTTTAACTCTATTTACCATAGCTATCCTACTGCCTTTATACTCTTCTAAGGATTCATTCGATCTATCTTGTCTATACCTGACATATGCTTCCTTCATTTTCTTAACTAAAACCTTAATTCTTTTACTCGTCCAGCATTCCCTACACCTACCAGCTTTTCCTTTCACCCTAACAGGAATGTACTGTCTCTGAACTCATGTTATCTCATTTCTGAAGGGTCTTATTTTCCAGCCGTCCCTTTACCTGTGAACATCTGCCCACAATCAGCTTTTAAAAGGTCTTGCCTAACACCATCAAAATTAGCTTTCCTCCAATTTAGAACTTCAAGTTTTTGATCTGGTCTATCCTTTTCCATTACTATTTTAAAACTAATAGAATTATGGTCGCTGGGTCCAAAGTGCTCCCCCCCGACACCTCAGTCACCTG
The DNA here is from genome assembly GCF_047496795.1 of Chiloscyllium punctatum. Lineage (NCBI taxonomy): Eukaryota > Metazoa > Chordata > Chondrichthyes > Orectolobiformes > Hemiscylliidae > Chiloscyllium > Chiloscyllium punctatum. The sequence continues at coordinate 146,141,889 of NC_092741.1, read as the reverse complement.
CCCTGCCTTATTTCCCAAGAGTAGGTCAAGTTTTGCACCTTCTCTGGTAGGTACATCCACATACTGAATCAGAAAATTGTTTTGTAGACACTTAACAAATTTCTCTCCTTTTAAACCCTTAATGCTATCTTATAGAATGGGTTGCAGAATTTGCTTAATTAATATGTAATTCCCAGAACTTCTTTTAAGTCACATTCTTGAGATAACTCAAGGCTTTATAAAAAAGGTGACATCTAAGCTCAGACAATGCATTAAAAGCATGAAGTTAGATATAGCAGTAAACCATGCAACAGGCTAGATTAGAAAGTGTGGGGGCCCTGGCTGATATTTTTGCATAATCGTTAGCCAGAAGACTGGAGGGTAGCAAATGTTGTGCCAGTATTCAAGAAGGGCTGCAAAGGAAAGCCTGGGAACTATAGACCAGTAAGCCTAACATCTGTGGTAGGTAAATTATTTGAGAAGATTCTGAGATAAGATATACATGCATTTGGAAATACAGGGTTTTGTTAGGAGTAGTCAGCATGACTTTGAGAGTGGGAGACCATGCCTTAAAAATTTGTTAGAGTTCTTTGATGAAGTGACCAGGAAGATTGACAAGGGCAGGGTGGTAGATGTAGTCTATATGGATTTCAGTAAGTCCTTTGACAAAGTTCCACATGGTAGGCTGCTCTGGAAAGTTAGGTCGCATGGGATCCAAAGGGACCTGGCAAATTGGATATAAAAATGGCTTGATGTTAGGATGCAAAGGGAAATAGCAGAAGGATTTTTGTCGGACTGGAGGCCTGTGACTATTGGAGTGCCTCAGAGGTTGATGCTGGGCCCATTGCTGTTTGTTATTTATATCAATGATTTGGATGAGAATGTACAAGGCATGATTAATAAGTTTTCAGATGACACTAAAATAGATGGTATCATGGACAGTGAGGAAGGTTCTCAGAAATTGCAGCAAGATCTTGTTCAGCTGAGGAAGTGGGTTGAGAAGTGGCAAATGGAGTTTAGGTTAGATTAGATTCCCTACAGTGTGGAAACAGGCCCTTCGGCCCAACCAGTCCACACTGACCACCCGAAGAGAACCCACCCAGACCCATTTCCCTCTGACTAATGCACCTAACACTATGAGCAATTTACCATGGGCAATTCACCTGACCTGCACATCTTTGCACCGTGGGAGGAAACCCACGCAGACACGGGGAGAATCAGACAGTCGACTGATGTTGGAATCGAACCTGGGACCCTGCTGCTGTGGGGAAGCAGTACTAACCACTGAGCCACTGTGCCGCCCAATGTAGCGAAGTGTAAGGTCTTGCATTTTTGAAAGTCAGATCAAGATAGGAGTTTCATGGTGAATGGTAAGGCCTTTAGGAGTGTAGTGGAACAAAAGGACCTTGGCGGTCAGGTTCACAGTTCACTGAAAGTGGAGTCACAGGTAGACAGAGCAGTGAAGAAGGCTTTTGGCACACTGGCCTTTCTCAGTCAGGGCATTCAGTATAGAAGTTGGGAAATTATGTTGCAGGTTTACAGGACATTGGTGAGGCCACATTGGTATTCAGTTTTTGTCACTTTGCTATAAGAAGGATATTATTAAACTGGAAAGTATGCAAAATAAATTCACAAGGATGTTGCCAGGGATCCATCCACCCTGGCAATGCTTTTCTGCAATCTCTACCATCAGGGAGAAGTTACAGAAACCTGAAAACAAGCACCAGCCGATTTTGGGACACTTCCTACCCTACTGTTGTTAGAATACTGAATGGAATCACAAACTCTTAACATTCGCCTATACCTGTGTTTTGGTTTTTGCCGCTGTTTACCTATTATTTACTTATCTCTGCTACTTAACTCTGTGATCTGCCTGTATTGCTCACAAGACAAAGCTTTTCACTGTGCCTCGGTACATATGACAATAAATTCAATTCAGGACTCCAATGTCTGAGTTATAGGGAGAGGTGGACAAGCTAGGTCTTTTTTCTTTACAGGGTAAGAGTCTGAGGGAAGATTTAATAGAAATGTATAAAATCATGAGATGCATGGATAAGGTGAGTGCACACAATCTTTTTGCCAGGACTGGGGAATCGAGAACTACAGGGCATCAGTTTAAGGTTGGAGGGGAAAGAATGAAAGGGAACCTGAGGGGCAATTCTTTTACACAGAGGATGGTACGTACATGGAATGAGCTGCCACCAGAAGTGGTTGAGGCGGGTACATTAACAATATTTAAAAGGCATTCGGACAAATACATGGATAGGAAAGGTTTAGAAGGATATGAGCCAAGCGCGGGGAAATGGGGGATGGACCTTTTGGTTGGCACGGACCAGTTCGGGCCAAAGGGCCTGTCTCCGTGCTGTAGGATTCTATGTCTCTTTGACTCTATGAATGAAAACCTCAGATGAATCTGTTATGAACAGCAAGGGCAACAATGTAGAATTGATGAGGATTTTACCAAACAAACAGTTGTAACTCAACAGAACATGGGGGAAGGATGTTTGTCTATGGTCCATGGCTTCATAGTGCTTACACCCACCAGTCTGTGAAGGACACTCACATGTGTTGCTGCACTGCTGCATCTTCTGGTCAACAAGGGCCATTGTGTCCCATGTACCTGTATGCTGTTCCTATTCCTCACTGTGTGTTTGGGTGAATTTCCTGATTGTTAATGTCATAGAGTCCTCTCTTGCTCTGGGCCTGAGCAGGTTCCTGGTCTCAGGAGGTCTTGGGGTGATCCTTCCTCAAGTTGATAGTACTCCCATCTCATCCTGAGGAGAATGGCCCCCCCAAGATGTCCGTGTCTGAGCTTGCGGGGTTTTTGTAGGAAGCAGGTTTTCTCACGGATTATCTGAGGCCTTCGCTTACTCAGACAGGGAGGAGGTGGTTCTCGGAGAGGAGGCCATCTTGCTGCAGCAGTGGTGGACCTACAAGATAAAAGAGAGAGAGGCATTGCGGCCACTGGTTAGATGTGATGTACAATGAGTGAGGCCGACAGCTGAGTTGCTGTGAAGTTTGCAGTGGAATAAAGACAGGTAATTACTCCATTGGCAGGACATTGAGATCTTGGAATCCCATCAGAAGTACTCCTTGTCTTTTTGAAAGTACCAGGATTCTGTCCTTGTAGGGGCTGAGAAGTCAAATATCAAGCACCCCCTCCTGCCCAGAACCTTTCTCCCTACTGAATGATGTCTTCTCCTGGAGTGAGAGAAAGGAGGACTTGAGTGAGGTGAAATTCGGTTGCATAGTGTTTTGTGTTGGTGCGAATGGTGGCAAGGAGGTACAGGGCATGAGGAGGCAGCTCGGAGAAGTAGGCTTCCGGAGATTGGGAAGAAACAGGAGGTTTAAGTAAGTGTTCCTTTTCCTTTCCAAAAGTCATTCCTTCTCTAAAGCCCTTTCTTCCAGATTCTCAGTTGTTCATCGAAGATGCAGGAGATTTACTCATTGATTGTTCAGATTTGCAGTCATATGTTCGAGGCTACAGTTTATTGCAAATGCTTAGCAGAGATTAATAGATTATCTCCAGGATTGGATTACTATTCTGCTCAGAGATATAGAGACAAACCCTACTTCTCCCAGTCTGGCCATCCTTCTGCCCCTGTAATGTTCACACACACACCACCTGTAGAACTGCCCAGGAACCAAGCAAAGGTTGGCACGTTGACAACTGGTCATGATTGCACAAACCAACCAGTTACCTGTTGCTGGCCAAATTGTACTCTGTACACATACCCCAGTTTCATGACATATTATCACACTCTCCCATTGCTTCTGAAACTGTAGTGTGTACAGGACTCACAATGTATTCCAGTAACTCATTTTCAAAAGTGCAGCAATCCCATCAACAGTACTTGTTTTAATACAATCCTTTTCCCATTTTAGACCATAGTATAAAGGAAAGAATAACAAAATGCTGTTGTCTTGACACAAAGAGCACAAACAACATTTTTCTCCTCTCCAGAAGTAAGTTGATTTTTAAAAAAATATTAGTTCATTCATGAGATGTGGACATCGTTGTTCTGGCCAGAATTTGTTGCCCATCCCTAATTATCTCTTAAATGTAATGGCTTGCCACAGCAGTGAAGAGTTAAAGCATTGCTGAGAGTGTGGAATCATAGGTAAGGATGGAGAGTTTCCTTCACCAATGGATGTTAATAAAATAGATTGGCCCTTAATGACAACTGGCAGTGGTTATGTAGTCTTCATGGCAGATGATGGAATTTGAATTCAGTGAAAACAGCTTGGAATTAGGAGTCTAATGATGACAATGAATTCACTGTCAATTGTTGGGAAAAACCCATCCAGCTCACTACTGTCCTTTCGTAAAATTCCTTCAGTGTGGACACAGGCCATTTGCCCCAACATGTCCACACTGACCCTCTGAAGAGTAACCCACCCTGACCCATTCCCCCAGACTGTTACTCTACATTTCTCCTGATTAACGCACCCAACTTACACATCCCTGAACACTATGGGCAATTTAACCTATGGTTATGGCCTAGTCACCTAACCCACACATCTTTGGATTGTGGGAGGAAACCCATGCAGACACAGAGAGAATGTACAAAGTCCACACAGCCAGTTGCCCAAGGCTGGAATCGAACCCAAGACCCTGGCACTATGAGGTAGTATACTAACCACTGAGCCACCATGCCATCTGTGCTTTAGGGAAGGAAATTGCCATCTGATCTAGCCTACATGTGCCTCTAGACCCACAACAATGTGCCCTCTGGGCAATCAATACTGGTGTGGCCAGTGATGCCCTCATCCCATGAATGAATAAAGAAAATTCCTGATGTGCAATTGATCTTTCCTCAATTAAAGTCACCATTGTTATGGAGGCAATGTCCCAATCGTACTATTGCTAGAAACTCAGAAACTCAGCTCATGTTCAGGGAATTAAAAAGCAAAGAATTGCGGATGCTGGAAATATAAAACAAAAGCAAAGATTGTCGGAGAAACTCAGCAAGCCTGGCAGCATCTGTGGAGAAAAGGTATTTAGGGTCTAGTGACTGGTCAGACGTTTCCATCGTCCACATTACAAACATGTAATAGGAGTATGCAGAGGAAAGCCACTTGGAGAATGTGGAAACTCCAGGTGGACAGTCACCAGAGGCTGGAATTGAACCCAGGTCCCTGCCGGTCTGAGGTAGCAGTGCTAACCACTGAGCCACCATGCTGCTTCAAACATTCCCTATTCAACCATTACCATCAAACCAAGGGATCAATGGAGATTGCAGGCGGGCATGCCAGGAGCAGCGCCAGGTGTACCTGAAAATGAGGTGTCAACCTGGTGAAGCTACCAAACAGAACTACTTGTTTACCACACAACAATAAGCAACAAATGATAGACGGGGCGAACTGATCCCACAACCAATGGATAAGCTCTTTCATATCCAGCCGAAAATGTGGTGGACAATTAAACGACCCACTTGAGGAGAATTGTCCACAAGTATGTTCAGACTCACTGATGGAAAAGCCCAGCACACCAGTGTAAACGATAAGGCTAAAGCATTTGCAGCAATCTTCGGCCACAAGTGCTAAGTGGATGATCCATCTCAGCTTCCTCCAGTGGTCCCCAACATTACAGATACTAGTCTCAGCCAATTTGATTCATTCCACTTCATATAAAGAGATGGTTGGGGGCCCTGGATAGTGCAAAGTCTATAAGTTCTGACAGCATCCAATAGTACTGAAGGCTTCTTCTCCAGTACTTGCTGCATCCCTAGCCAAGCTTTTGCAGTGTCACTGTAACAGGGGCATCTACCCGACAATATGGAATATTGCCCAAGTATGTTTTGTACACAGAAAAGCAGGACAAATCTAACCCAGCCAATGACCATCCCATCAATCTACTCTTTATCATCAGCAAACTGATGGAAGGTGTCAACAGTACCTGCTCAGCAAGAACGTGCTCAGTGATGCCTATTTGGGTTCTGTCAGCTCCTGACCTCATTACAGCCTTGGTTCAAACATGGACAAAAGAGGTGAGATGAGGTGAGCCCATCAAGGAGCCTGAGCAAAACTGGTGTCAAGGACAATCAGAAGGAAAACTATCACTGGTTGGAGACATACCTGACACATTGGAAGATGGTCATGGTTGTTGGAGGTCAATTATCTCAGCTCCAGAACATCTCTGCAGGAGTTCCTCAGAGTAGTGTCTTCGGCCCAACCATCTTCAGTTGCTTATCAATGGCTTTCCTCCATCATAAAGTCAGAAGTGTGGATGTTTCACTGATGATTTCATAATGTTCAGCAACATTCATGACTCCTCAGATACTGAAGCAGACATTTCCAAATGCAACAAATCTAAACAATATCCAGGCTTTGGCTGAAAAGTAGCAAGGAACATTCATGCCACACAAGTGCCAGATAATAGCCATCTCTAATAAGAGACAATTTAACCATTGCACCTTGACATTCAATGATATTAGCATCACTGACATCCTCTATGATCATTGGCTACCACAGCAGTTTAACATTAGGAAAACTGAAGCTACTAACTGACCTCCTCAATCCTCAAAGTCTGTTTACCATCTACAATACACAAATCGGGAGTAAGATAGAATACTCCCCATTTGCCTGGATGAGTGCAGCTCCAACAATACTTGAGAAGCTTGACACCATCCAAGACAAAACAGACAGCCTGATTGGCACTGCATCCACAAGCATTCACTCCCTTCACCACCAATGCTCAGTATCAGCAGAGTGTACTATTTACATGACGCACTATAGAAATTTGCCAAAGGTCCTTAGACAGTACCTTTTAACCCACAATCACTTCCATCTCGAAGGACAAGGGCAACAGATTCATGGGAATACCATCTTCTGCAAGTTCCCCTCCAAGCCATTCGCCATCCTGACTTGGAAACATATCCCCGTTCCTTCACTCTCATTGGGTCAACATCCTGGAATTCCCTCCCTCAGGGAATTGTGGGTCCATCTACAGCCCACTCAAGAGGGCTGTTCACCACCACCTTCTCAAGGGCCACCTGGGACTGGCATTGGATGCTGGCCCAGCCAGTGACGCCCACTTGCTGCTGTGAATTATAAGAAAAGTACTGGAGGACCGTTCCCTCATTGACGAGAGATGACTGGTGGTGGTTCAAATCACAAAGTGTGGCACTGGAAAAGCACAGCCTGTCAGGCAGCTTCCAAAGAGCAGGAGAGTCGACATTTTGAGCATAAGCTCTTCATCAGGAATGTGGGGGTGACCCAAGGGGGCTGAGAAATAAATGGGAATGGGAGTGGGGATGGGGAGAAAGTAGCTGGCAATGTGATAGGTAGATGAACGTGGGGGTAATGGTGATAGGTCAGAGTGGAGGGTGGAGCTGATACATGGGAACAGGTTGGATGGTTCAAGAGGGTGGTGCTGAGTTGGAGGGTTGGATCTGGGATAAGGTGGGGTGGAGGAGAGATGAGGATACTGGTGAAATTGTTATTGATTTTGTGTGGTTGGAGGGTCCCAAGGCGGAAGATGAGGCATGCTTCCTTCAGGCATCGGGTGTCTTGGATATGGCAGTGGAGGAGCCCCAGGACTTGCAAGCCCTTGGCAGAGTGGGAGTGGGAAGTTGAAGTGATCAGCCACAGGGCATTGGGGTTGTTTGATGCATGTGTCCCAGGGATGCTCGGGTCACACACACTAAGCAGACCCCACTGCCCTGTGGCTGATCTGCAGTCCTCACTTTCTACTGGTGGTGGTTTAACCTGAGGGTCATCACACCACAGGCAGTGGGAGATGTGGAAAAGGAGAATTCTTCATGGCAATCGCAGCCAGTGCAGGGATCAAACCTGTGATGTTGATACCACTCTACATGCAAAGCAGCTGCCCAGACAACTGTGTTAACTGACCCAATATCATTACTGCTAACCTGATAGGCTATACTGCTCGTTGGATGCTGCCTGAACTGCTGTGCTCTTCCAGCACCACAAATCCAGTATGTCTTGAATTTGTCAGTTGATGTCCCTGGCAATGAACTGAAGTGTAATCTCATAAGCACATTTACAGCACATTACAAAGAGGTTACGTTCAATGTAAAGTAGACATATGGCACCCAATTGCCAGCTTGGCTTGACTCTGGGCTGCAAATGTGACTTTTCCGCTACTTCCTTTTCTTTGTGGATGTGGATGTGGATGTGGATGTGGATGTGGATGTGGATGTGGATGTGGACTCTGCAGTTATATTTATATGGGGTAAAGTTATATTTATATGGGGTTATATTTATATGACTGCAGATGCTGGAAACCAGATTCTGGATTAGTGGTGCTGGAAGAGCACAGCAGTTCAGGCAGCATCCAAGGAGCTTCAAAATCGATGTTTCAGGCAAAAGCTTTTGCCCGAAACATCGATTTCGAAGCTCCTTGGATGCTGCCTGAACTGCTGTGCTCTTCCAGCACCACTAATCCAGTTATATATATAGATTTCTCGTTAGCAATTTTTTTTTACAGTTCAAGTACAAACTAAGCAATAAGCACCTGGGCTTTTGAAAAGGCTGAACAGTATGCACCACAAGTAAAGTTTTAATAATGAGGTAAAATTAATAGGGAGAATAATATTCTTATGTTTGATTTCAAGTTTTATGGTAAGCATGAATGACAATGTAAAGTGAGCCAGGCTAATGAGGTCTGACTGTACTTTGCTTCATTAAGGATTAAGAACAGGGAGAGCAATGAATCAACATTCCATGCCTTCCGGGAATATAATTTTAGATTAAAAAGAATAATTTCTCTTCAGATCAAAGTAAAGTCAGGGAATGACTAAATACCAGTGTTAAGTAAGTAAGCGTTAAATGAATCTCTATGCTCCAGAGCATAGTTTAAAGGAAAGTGAGGCATTGTCAATTCTGAAAGGCACATAAATTTATTTACACTAAATAAATCATCTCAGCACAAAGAGCACAATTGTTTCCTTACCTGGGTTTTTGGTCCAGTGATTTACTGTAACGCAGTACTCCAATGAAAGTGGAGTCCCCAAGACCATGTACTGCATTTCTCATAGGGTCGCCATCAATCAGGAGAAAGAGTTACAAGTGTGGGAGAAATTAGTCTCCAGCAGTAGAGCGAAACAGGTCAACAGTGAATGGGCACCCAGCTTAAGAAAGGAAAATAGTTTGTGTTCTATGTTTGGACTTTGATCGATTTGCTATATCCAACTTGACAGTTTGCGTTACCAGCATAGGCCAATTCCACCCCCTGTGCCTTAGAAACATAAAGCAGTGACCTGATTTAAACTGGAATGCTTTACTTTCAGACAGAATGTTAGGATGTAAAGCTCATTAACTGCAAGAGATGATTTAATTTTAAAGTTTTGGTCCCTCCCTCAGGTTTCAGTCGCAGACATAATAAGGCTATTTCTCATCGAAGGATGGTTGGAGACTAGAAATTGGAAACTACTCGCTGGCATTCCCAGCAAACAGCCACTCACAGGGAGTCATCAATATAACACACATTCAACGCATTATAAATCGGTCTTTGACTTCAGTGCAAAATGGTCAAAAGCAAATTGTCCCCCCAGCCTTCACATCTGATTGCAATTTTTATTCTGAAGAGCTTAACACAGAAGGAGACATGTGCAGTCTAAAATGAGTGGCTGATTCTATCACCTACTTTGGTCTACTAATCCACTCCACACCACCAATCTAGAATTTATACCCCATCTTATTCTTATCCAAATATATTCCAATGATCATAGAACCTCTACAGTACAGAAAGAGACCGCTTGGTCCATCAGTGACACACTGACCCTCTGAAAAGCATCCCACCCAGAACCTAGTTCCCAACCCTATCCCCATAACCCCACATTTATCATTGCTAATCTGCCTAAACCTCCACCTCCCTAGTCATTAGGGATAATTTAGCATGAGCAGTTCACCTAACCTGCACATTTTTGGACTGTGGGAGGAAACTGGAGTACCCAGTAGAAACCCATAAGAATATAGGGAGAACACACAAACTCCACACAGTCACCCAAGGCTGGAATCAAACCCAGCTCCCTGACTCTATGACGCAGCACTGCTAACCACTGAGCCACCCTTAACCCGATGTGTTAGCAACCAGAAATTCTTCCCCAATGGATTCACCACTATCAATGTCCTGCAGTTGTGGTGTCCAGCGTTTCTATAGAGATGGAGCAGGACATTTAAAATGCAAGTCGCCAAGTGACTATTACCAAACAGGGCATAATTAATCACATACTTTCTGCCTGGAATTTTTAAAATGTAAAAGAAAAAAAATCTATTTCTGCCTTTTCAAGAGGCAGCTGATCATTTTGCCTCATCAGGAGCAGGAACTCCACAGAAGTGATTTGTCACCATTCCTCAAGGTGGGCTCCATGACCCATGAAGCTATCCTGTTGGTAACCCTACCCATACCTATATTCAATGAGAAAGTCTGAGGGTGGGTGGAGGAACAAGTCCAGCCATGTCCAGGGAGGAACATACCACCCATTTGTAGACTCCTTGTGCCTTAAAATAACCTGAATTGTTTTCTGTATATAAATTTAGATTTTCATTCTGCATGAAGGACAGAAGAAAGGGGAACATCAGTTTGCATTTATAGAAAATGGTTAATGTTGTGAAATGCTCTGTAATGCTGAAGCCAATAATACAATATTACTTCCTGTGTTGCTGATATATTTCTGAGATTCAGTGTACTTGTCACCAAGTCTCCCTCTCTTACCTATGCTTGATTCCCTAGACTCCTTTTTTTGCAGGACCCTTATTCCTTAGTCTTCTTCTCCCTACCCTATATTCCATTCCCTCATATCTCTCTATTCCTCATCCCCAAACATCACGATCTCTGTACCAAGAATCCCATTCCCCTACTCTCCCTTATTTCCAAATACTCTACTTGCTTATCAACTCACCTCTTCAAACTATTAGAATCATTTGCGATAAATCAGAAGGGAATAGTTATGTAATGGTTTACCTCAGTTGATTGGACCGCTAATTTGTGATGCAGAGTTATGCAAACAATGGGTCAATGTGCACCGAATGAGATTACCATGCAGGATTCTCCTTCTCAACCTCTCCCCTCACCGGAGGTATGGTAACCCTCAGGTTAAACCACACTAGTTGCCTTTCTCTAAAGAGAGAGCTGCCTATGGTCTTAAGACTATGGCGACCTTACCTTTACCTAGTTAGGGAATGGTAAACCATGATTAGAGTGGTGCTGGAAAAGCACAGTCGGACAGGCAGCATCCATGGAGCAAGAAAATCAACGTTTCAGGCAAAAGCCCTTTCCTGATATAGAGCTTTTGCTTGGAACATCGATTTTCCTGGTCCTCGGATGCTGCCTGACCTGCTGTGCTTTTCCAGCACCACTCTAATCTTGACTCTGATCTCCAGCATCTGCAGTCCTCACTTTCACCTAATGGTAAAACATGGGCTTTAATAGCACTTGTTGGTAGCACTGATGTTTAATGGCAATTTAACTCATGTCCATAGATCATAATTCTAGATAAGCTATGGATTTATTAAACTTGGTAATTGAAAAATTTTAAAAAGGAAATAAACTCAAAATACGACTGTTGATCAGATCCAATGGATGTATGGAATGTCACACCTGAAAGTGTCAAAAAAGCTGGAAAGGGAAAAGTGCACAACAACTGAACTGTAATCCCCTGTGGTAATGTCAGACTCTGAAACATCAGTCTGTCTGAGAGACATGTTTTTGTTCTTCCCTTTCAAGAATAAACAGAATTAAATGTGAATTTTAACCCTGGTCTGGATGTATTAGTGGCCTGATGTCCTGGTGTGTGGACTAGTGTACTATGAAGATTACAGTTTTGAGATCAACCATTAAACACCGCTGCACTGGGGTAAAGGAACATAAAGACTCTTTCACTCTGTTTACTGCCAGCAAGCCACCATTGAAAGGAACCAGGACAAAAGAATTTCAATTATCCTGCAAAACCAAGAATCTCAAAGATGACTGCTCAACCATCAGTAACGTTCAAAGTAACAGCTGCAATGTTCTGATGAAGGGCTTTTGCCCGAAACGTCGATTTTACTGCTCCTTGGATGCTGCCTGAACTGCTGTGCTCTTCCAGCACCACTAATCCAGAATCCATGTTCTGTTATCAGCCTGTCGTGAACAACTCAGAGACTTGATCTGTGTATATTTTTTATAACTTCTGTCTTCTTCTGGACTCAGTTCTTATCCATAACCTGTGTGCATGTGCGTTGTATTACTATTTCTCACAAATTGTAACTAATAAACTCATTCTTTTGTTAATTCAAGATAACTTGGTTAAATTGGCTCATCTTAAAACTTAAATTCTATTGATCAAGGAGAACGATATCCACATAAGAAGGGGTCCTTTCTAAATTAATTCTGTTGTGACCAACCAAGGGACTGGTGACTAAAGAAAGGAAGTGATTTCATCTCTTCTCAGCCCGCAACATAACAGTTTGGGGTAATCCCTCTGAAACTGTAACAGGGGAACCTTGCCTGCAGCCCTCACACTTGGTGCAGACTCTGCTCTGGCTGGTGGGCTGCCAGCCCTTGGTTAGCCAGACCTAGAAATGTAGGACAGGGCAGGATGAGGGGGACATGGGCTGGAATGAAAAATGCCAGAACTGTGCCATTCCCGATGTTGTCAGCTGGAACTGTGCACCACTTCTGCTTTGTCTCTTCAAGCCCTTTGCTTTCTCACCATGATTTACCACTGCCACCTCCTTAATGCCCAAACACAGAGTGTTGAACCCTTCCCACTTCACTCCTTCATACCCCCAACCCCACTCCACAACTCGCCTCACGAGTGGCTTGCCCTTGCCACTTCCAAAGACTCCATGTTAGAGTCCCCTCTCCCATTCCTGTTCTTGTGCTATAGAGTTAAACAAAAGAAACCACTGGCCCTGCAAATAACTGCATAGAGCTGAGCGGTGTATTCCATCTTTTAAGAGGCATCCTAAAATTCTCAGCTACCCCAAGATTCTTGTGTATCACTGACTTTATATTAAATGCAAGACTTTACTAAATACCATTTCATGTATTTCTTACAATCTTATACTCCACAACCACCTGATGAAGGAGCTGCGCTCCGAAAGCTAGTGCTTCCAAATAAACCTGTTGGACTTTAACCTGGTGTTGTGTAATTTTTAACTTTGTACACTCCAGTTCACTTCTGGTTCCTCCAAATCATGACATTTCATGTTACTAAGCATGTATTGCATTCAAATATTACAAGTAGGCTGGCATAATGGTAATGCTCAATGCCCCTACCAACCACACCATACTCTCTATCATTGCATCTAAGCCCACCATCAGGAAAGTGAGATTTCATAAACTGCCCCAAATGAGTGACCCAGCATGCTCTGGTGGCCCCCATGAAATCATTGCCCAAAGCTTGCACTTAATGTGAGACGGCAGGGTGAGGGTAAGGTGGGATTTGAGAAGGGGCACAAGGTGGAAATGTACCATCATCCACAGCATTTTCAGCATTGCTGAAGGTATCAGCTTCATGTGCAGCTGAGGTTGGCGAGGAGCATGCTGAAACCATTTAGATAAGCAGATATCCTGAAGTTTGATCGCTGCCTGCCTCAGTGGCACTGAGTACATTACAAAACCCTGTACTCAATATGGTACTTCCTTCAGTTTCTCCTCCAGTTCTTTTAACAATTTAAACTTTGACTGGTTTGATCCATTCCAAATGTTGGAGATTTTATAGTTTCCAGCTTTTAATGCTTCTATTTTATGCCAAATACAATTCTAGGAAAGCCATTTGAAAGTATGAACTATCTCCACTGAAATAATATCTATTCTTAAAGAAGGGCACCAAAACTGTTCACAGTATTGCAGCTTTGGTCACACCAGCACCTTGTACAGTTACATCCTGTGGAGAAGTTTTTTTGTGCTTGCTACTTGCAGACACACAACAATGCATAAACGTTGAGCAGAAACTATTAGCCAAGTTTTGTACCCATGAAAACAGCCTCAACCATCATCTGGGGTTCCTGTCAGGTTACATGTGACTGTTCTGTATCTATGAAATCTTCCTTACTGTCCTGCTTTGACACCATCACCTTGATAACTTGATACAATCTCTCTAACTTAATTGTTTGTACAGTTTTGGGTTACTAATTATTCTGGTTAGACCTCAGCATGCAACTCTTATAATACCATGTTATTCCAACCATTTGGTTTGTCTCCCATACCACTTTATTTTAATTTTTTTGTTATTATCTCTGCCTCATTTAATCAAGTTATATGTCAACTCTTCACCTGTTATTCAGTTGCTGATACTTTACTCACACCATCTGACACTCTTGATCACCTGCAGAGACTTATTATTTGACACTTCACTCACACCAGTTATATGACCTTCTGATCAATCTGCCCTTGATCGCTCTGCTTATGAATTCTTTGATGTGGAGGTGCCAGTGTTGGACTGGGGTGGACAAAGTTAAAAATCACACAACACCAGGTTATAGTCCAACAGGTTTATTTGGAAATAGTAGCTTTTGGAGCACTGCTCCTTCATCAGACAGCTACCTAATGAAGGAGTAGTGCTCTAAAAGTTAGTACTTCCAAATAAACCTGTTGGACTATAACCTGGTGTTGTGTGATTTATAAATTCTTTGTCCGTATGCTTCTCTCTCACTTCATCTGACCAATGGGCTATGCTGCAAAAGCTTGTGATATCAAATAAACCTGTTGAACTATAGCCTGGCGTCGTGTGATTTCTGACTTTCTTTACTTACAGAGAAATCAGAAGCGCCAGTCGAAGGAATTGATTTATAATTTAACATAACAAAGAAGGACCTTTTTCTCCTTCTAGCTGACCTTATCCATCTGACACAGTATTTTACATGTGGTGGAGGTATGTGGGGTAGGGTTTGTGGAGCAGGAGAATTGGAAGCTGAGTTTTACCCAGTATCAGGGAAGGGGTTAACAACCAACAAAGAGACACAGAAAAGGTAGACATTTATATTCCACTGACTGCATCCTTTCTTTCTGTTTGAATGGAAGTGCTAACCTTGAAGTAAAAATATTCATCTCCGTTTATTAAGCCCAAAAGAAATAGTTTGATACCTTTTCAGTTATCTTTAGGGTTCTTTATTTATAATGTCACTCTTCATCTTCTAAGTTTATAAACTTAAGTCTGCAGAAAGCTTTGGAACACTGCAGGTCATCCAGTCAATATTTGATTACATTAGTATAAGAGACAAGAAAGTAAAGGCTCTGTCTTACAACCCTTTTATTATTCTGAGCGTATGACCTTGACTGTGCTTGCTCTTTACTCAACGGAAAAGAATCTCTAGCACTGTTTTAAAGACAGTATGAGAAATCACTTCCTGTAATTTGTGTAGCTTCTGATCAACTGCACAATGTCAAGTACTTTACCTTAAACTAATAATAAACAAGTCCTACATTAGTTTATTGGCTTTGCAACTTTGTACCATTGGTGGATATACAGAAATGAGGATTGATTTAGATTAGATATTAAATATTTAAAAAGGTATAATGACAATGCATGATGTATGCAAACACCTTTTTTTTCAAATTTATGTAATTGTGGTGTAAATTTTGTTGGCACAGTTTGTTACATAAGACAGAAAGAAATAGGAACAGGAGTTGGCTGTTTAGCCCCTCAAATCTGCATTACCATTCAATAGGATTATGGCTGATCCAACATTCCTCATGTCCACTTTCTTGAGTTTTTCCCATGATGCTTGATTTCCCTACAAAATAAGAATCTATCTATTTGAGCCTTAAATATACACAAGGATTCTGTCCCCATAGCTCTCTGTGACAAGGACTCACAAGACTCACAACCTTTCAGGAGAAGAAATTCCTCCTCATCTCAGTCTTAAATTGGCACCCATTTCTTCTGAGACTATGCCGTCTGGTCCCAGACTCTCCCATGAGGAGAAACATCCTCTCAGCATTTACCCCTTAAGAATCCTATATATTTCAATGAGATCATCTCTCATTCATCTAAACTGCAGTGAGTAGAGTCCCAACATGTTTAGCCGTTGCTCATAAGACAATCCCTCCAGATCAGGGATCATCTTTGTGAACCTTCTCTGAACTGCCTCTTCTAACACAAGAGACCAAACTGTGCGCAGTACTCCAGATATGGCCTAACCAGCATTTTATACAGTTGCTGTAAGACTTCTTTATCCTTTCACTCCAACATATTTGAAATAAGGGCTAACATTCCATTAGCCTTCCTGATAACCTGCTGCACCTGAGTGCTATCTTTCTGATCAGAATGTTGCTACTTACTTAAAATTTCAGGTTATTTTTCCCCTGTCCCACTGTCAATCTAAACTAACAAGGACAGAATAAGTAATAGAAGCCTAAAGACTGTTGTTGGTGCAACTGAAGTTCAGTAAAGTTTTACTTATGTTTCTGATTAATGCAAAAACTTCCTCACCCTCGATTCTGCATGGAGTAGCAAGTCAAAACCCAAATCAAGGGCTGCTCACTAGGGAGTCAGCTTAATTCTTAGGAAGTGGACATGTGACATACAACACTGAAGCACTGAGAAAACCTGTGTGACCAACTAGAACCTAGAGTGTGTAACCACCCCTCATTATTTTTCTATTGGCCATTGGCATGTCCAATGTGGTTGCCCATCTCTAATTGTTATAGAGCTATAGAGTCATAGACCCTTTGATCCAACTTGTCCATGTGGAGTAGATGTCTTACATAAATCTAGTCCCAGTTGCCAGCACTTGGCCCATATCCCTCTAAACCCTTCCTATTCATATACCCATCCAAATACCTTTTAAATGTAATTGTACCAGCCTCTGCCACTTCCTCTGGCAGCTTCTTTCATACATGCACCACCCTCTGTGTGAAAAAGTTGTTCCTTAGGTCCCCTTTGTGCTTCGCTGGAACATTGCAGAAGGCCCAGGACAGAAGTGTTAGCATGGGAGCAAGATGGCGTTTTGAAATGACAAACAACTAGAAGGTTAGGATTATTATTTTGGACTGAATGGAAGTATTCTGCAAAGTAGAGCTCCACAAAAGGCAGGACAATTCCACCTGGGCAATTGCCACATGATCATTCTACTCACAGTCTTCACTATTAAGTAGGACTTACTTAACAATAACCTACTCACTGGTGCTCAGTTTTTTTTTCACTAGGACCACTCAACTGCTGACCTCATCACAGCCTTGGTCCAAACATGGACGAAACAGCTAAATTCCAGAGGTGAGGTGAAGGTGACAGCCCGTAACATCATGGCTGCATTTGACCGAGTTGTGGCATCAAGATGTCCTATCAAAACTGGAATCAATAGGAATCGGGGAAATCTCTCTAATATTGGAGTACTACCTAGCATGAAACAAGGTGGCTGTGGTTGTTGGAGGTCGGTCATCTCAGCTTCAGGACATTCCTGCAGAACCTCTTCAGGCTAATGTTCTAGGCCTAAGGATCATCAGTTGCTTCATTAGTGACTTTCCCTCCATCATGAGGTCAGAAGTTGGACATTCACTGATGATGGCACAATGTTCAGCACCACTCATAACTTCTCAAAATCAGTAGTCTATATCCAAATGCAACAAGACCTGGACACTATCCAGGTTTGGATTGAAAAATGACAACTAACGTTTAGACCACACAAATGCCACCTCCAATAAAGATAAAAATCACACAACACCAGGTAATAGCCCATCATGTTTATTTGGATGTACTAGCTTTCGGAACACTGTTCCTTCAACAGGCAGCTGAGAAGCACGATCATAAGATAACGAATTTATAGCAAAAGATTACAATGTTATGCAACTGAAACGACATATTGAACAAACCGAGATTGCTGTTAAGTCTTTCATCTTTTAGAATCTTCAAAAAGCTCAAAGACTTAACAGCAATCTAGGTTTATTCAATATACCATTTCAGTTGTATGACGTAATCGTTTGCTATAAATTCTTTATCTTATGATCGTGTTTCTCAGCTACCTGATGAAGGAACAGCACTCCGATAGCTAGCACTTCCAAATGAACATGTTGGACTGTAACAGTGTGGTGTGTGAGTTTTAACTTGTCCATCCCAGTCCAACAGCAGCACCTCCACATTATGATCTCCAATAAAAGAGAATCCAACCAAAGCCCTTTGACATTTAATGGCATTACCATTGCTGAATCCCTCAACATCAACATCCTGGGAGTTACCTTCGACCAGCTTGGAGATAGTGAGAACTACAGATGCTGGGGAGTCAGAGTGAATAGAGAGTTGAGCTAGAAAAAGTACAGCAAGGCAAGCAACATCAGCAGAGAAGGGGAGTCGACTGATGAACCTCCCCTCCTCCTCTGTTGCTGCTCAACTTGCTGTGCTTTTTCCAGCTCAACTCTTTACCCACCCTATTGCTATTGGCCATCCAAGATAAAGTGGCTCTATTGATTGGCACCACATCCACAAACATTCACTTCCACAAACACTGAAGCTCAGTGGCAACAGTGTGTCTATCTCCGAGGTGCTCTACAGAAACTCAATACAGATTCTAAGACAGCACCTTCTAAACTCACAATCGCTACTATCTAGAAGGATAAAAGTAGCAGATGGTGGGAACACCACCTGCATGTTCCTCTCTGAGCCACTCACCACCTTGACTTGGAAATATGTCATCATTCCTTCAGTGTCGCTGGGTTAAATTCCTGAAACTCTCTCCCGAATAGTATTGTGAATGTATCTTCATCAATTTGACTGTAACAGTTCAAGAAGGCAGCTCACTACCTCCTTCTCATGGGTGATTAAGGATGCTGATCCAGACCTTAGCCCCTGAATGAATGATTTCTTAAAATTCAAGATATTTGTCATTTGAATTTATACCCCACTATTTGCCATCTGAATGCGTTTTGCCCAGAGGATGAAGCTGGACCTTTGGACCACTGGCATTACCACTTAGCCACCATCTCCCCATTTTGGTGAGTTATGCAAACTCTCAGCAGAAGAAATTCAGACTTGCAGCTGCAGCCCTGGAAATACTATTGGAAGGAATGAGGGAGAAGAGAGAGGTACTGGACCATACAGGCCAATGTCCAGTCTAGAAGAGAAAGAGGCATGGGAGCAGGAGAGGCATGGCATCAACTAATGAAATTAGACTGTTTCTTTTTGAAGCCTCAGAATGTGGCAGGTTATCAGGATGAAGATGTCAGCTTGACAAAATTCCCTTAACTAAATAAACATTTTCGTGAGGTGTAACATACCTGTCACAGGTAAACATACTGAAACACTATCTTCACAACTGTTTAATGATACCTTCAACAAAACTAAAACTAAATCAGGGAGCTACCAGATTTAGTGTCAACATAATAGAAGGAATCACATGAATGCGTTGCATGAATAACATCATTAAGAATGTTTGATCTATACAGTTACCAAACACATTCAGCAATTCTGTGTACACAGCAGATGCTTGTAAAGGGGTTTAGACAAGAGCTTTTCATTTTTATGTTCTGTCATGAGGTTGCTGTTAGAGGTCTGGTATGGAGGAGCATTGAATTCAACATCAAATTTCACTAAATGAACTTCCACTATGCATCAGGTCAGCTCTCACAACAGACAAGTAGGACACTTCCTCTGCTGTTCGGTTATAACTAATTATAACAAGAACAATGTAGAATTTCAACACTGCAGTGTATGGAAGCTGTTTCCTGGAAGACCAGTTTGGCAGCAAACACTAAATATTCAGGAAATGTACTTCACCTTGCACATCCAAAATTAGTCCCCAAATAAAACACAAGAATGTCTGACAACAGTAGCTTCCGTTCAATAATACTTTACTTATAATCTGTCATTGGAAAGCAAATAAAGAATTGACGGTGAAAATTGTTACCGTCAATGTGCTCATTAAGCTCCCAGTGTTCCTAATGATACACAATGAAGGCAAATGAGCTTTTCTTGTATCCCTTAGAGATCAATACAGTATGTAAAAATGCTGAGAAAGTTTATCCATGAATTGGTAAGGAGACACTGCTGGGAATTCTGGCAAAGATGCAAGCAGGAAAATATTCAGTCAACCAGCAGCAATTAACAATTCATCATTAGCATCTTATCATCTGTTTTAGAAGAATATGAGAACTTTTTTAATAGTTCTGCAAGAAAATTCCAAGGAATTTGAGAGTGAATGTTGGTATGTAACGAATGCATAGAGATAATGCTGTTTAAGGGAATGATTTTGAAAAGGTTAATGCTTATGATTGCATTCAGTTCCACCTAATCTCATTGCACCTTGTAACTAGGATGTGGAAAGGCAATAATTCAGTGATAATGTTTACGAATCAATAGGTTAACGTTCTGGGAACAAGAATTCAAAACCCTGCCAGAACTATCTTGTAAAAGAATTGGTAACCTCATGGTCTGGCATATTCCCCATCATACCATTACCATCAAGCCAGGGAATCAACCTTGGCTCCATAGAGAGTGCAGGACTTGGCAGGAGCAGCACCAGCGCATAGAAAAATGAACTGTCAACTTGGTGAAGCTACAAAACAGGACTACTTGTATACCAAGCAGCATAAGCATCAAGTGTTAGACAAAACCAAGTGATCCCACAACCAATGCATAAAATCTAAGCTCTGCACTCGTGCCATGTGCAGTTGTAAATGGTGCTGAACAATTAGACAACTCAGTGGGCGAGGGGGCTCCACAAATATCCTCATCCTCAATGATGGAGACAGAGCAACCCATCAATGTAAAACATAAGGTTTTGCAACAATGTTCTGCCAGAAGTGCTAAGTGGATAATTCATCTCTAATTCAAAATCGATTCAGTTTCTAAAGTGTAAAACCCCTAGTTTTCCATGTCACAAGCCAATACAAACGGTAGGTCAGACAGCAGATACTAAGAGTCAGTCAGCACAGTGAAACCAATAAAAGCTTCTCAGGCACAAGCAGTGTCCAGCTATGATTCTGTATCCGTAAAACAATAGGTTACTTTCAGAAGATGTGCAGAAGTAGGACTCAGTTCCAGAAGAGCACGCAGTCAAATAGTTACTCACACAAAGATGTTAATGAGGCAGAATAATCTGAAATATAAGAGACATCCAAAGTATTCCTTAGGAAATTTGATAATCCAACCAATTTGTTTGGCACTGAATGAACATCACATTAACTTTACTGTTGAAAACAGGGCAAGTGTCATATTTTATCAGATCATACACCATGGCTGAAAAAACAGAAATTACACTCTATGGAAAGTGCATGGTCCGGAAGGTATAGATCTCAAGATTAATGGCCTTCAGACACCTCTGCACGCAAAGAGTATAAGAGATTTGAAAATCTATGTTTCAAAAATTCTCATTCTTGAACACAAGTGTATGTCTTGATTTTAATGTTATTCAAATAGTGAAAGGAGTTTAACTGATTAAAATCAACAACAAACAGTCTAAAGACAATGAAATCTGCCAGGTCTGTTTGAAGAGATGCCAGTTGGTCAACAATAAGTCAAGGAGCAGTCAACTATGGAATCACAGGTCAAAGAAATGTAAGATATTGAACAAACTGATGTTGAGCAACTGGTCAAGTGAAAACCAGTGGAAGATTTCATTGACCTTCCTAGAGTCACGGCAGAACACAAGAAGATCAAAGAATCCATTGAAATGACCACCAAATGACCTGAAAGAATTATTTCCTACTGTCAAAAGAATGGAAATCTGCAATCACACAGGCCTGGCAGAAATATTTTCCACTTCTACCATCACTGAAAAACATTCAGATGACAAAAATCAGCAAAGTTTGTGAACATAGACCGGGACTCTGATGAAGGGCTTTTGCCCAAATAGTCGATTTCGCTGCTCCTTGGATGCTGCCTGAACTGCTGTGCTCTTCCAGCACCACTAATCCAGAAAATGGGACTGTCATAGCGTTGAATGTTTAGATGGGATGGAATTTGTTAAGTGTGTACAAGAATACTTCCTCAATATATCAATTACCTGCTAGAGAGAGAGCAATACTTGACCTTCATTTGGGAAATAAGGCAAGACGAGTGACTGAGGTGTTAGTGAGGGAGCACTTTGGGGCAAGTAATCATAATTGATAAGGAAATAGTTAAGGAAAAGGATAGACTTGAGCAAAAAATTAAAGTTCTTAATTTGAAGTAAGGCCAATTTTGACGGTATTGAGATGAACTTTCAAAAGTTAAGTGCAGGCTACTCACAGGTAATGGGATGCTTGGGAAGTGATAAGTCTTTGAAAATGAGACAATGAGAGTTCAGAGACAGTATGTTCCTGTTAGTACAAAGGATAAGGCTGGAAGGTGCAGGGAATGTTGGCTGATGAGAGAAATTGAGGCTCCGATCAGGAAAAAGGAGGCATATTTCAGGTATAGACAGCTGGAATCGAGTGAATCCCTGGAGGAATATAAGGGCCGTAGAAGTATACTTAAGAGGGAAATCAGGAGGGCAAAAGGGTAAGATGAGATAGCTTTCATAAATAGAATTAAGGAGAATCCAAGGTGATTCTATAAGAGCAAAAGAATAACTAGGGAGAGAATAGGGGCCCTTAGGGATCAATGTGGCTGTCTATGTGTGGAACTGCAGGAGACGAGTGAGATACTAAACAAATATTTTGCATCAGTATTTATTGTAGAGAATTTGGAAGCTAGCGAACTTGGGGAAATAAGTAGTGATGCCTTGGAAAGAGTTCATAATGCAGAAGAGGAGATATTGGATGTCTTAAAAGGCACTAAGGTAGATAAATTTCTGGGACTGATCAGGTGTTTCCAAAAACTTTGTGGGAAGTTAGGGAAGAGATTACTGGGCTCCCTACTGAGGTATTTGTATCATTGACAGCCATGGGTGAGGTGCCACAAGAATGAAGATTGGCTAATGTGGTGCCATCATTTAGAAATGCTGTAAAGAAATGCCAGGGAACAATACACTGGTTATCCTGATGTCAGTGGTGGGTAAACCATTAGAGAGGATCCTGAGGGACAAGGTCCATAAGCATTTGGAAAGGCAAGGACAAGTTCGGGATTGTCATCATGGCTTTTTGCATGGGAAATCATCTCTCATTACTCAACTGAGTGACAAAGGAGACTGATGAAGGCAGAGCAGTAGATGTTCTCTATATGGACATCAGCAAAGCTTTCAGGAAGGTTCTACGTGGTGGACTGGATATTAGGGCTAGATCACATGGGATCTGAGGGACCTAGCCAATTGGATACAAAATTGGCTTAAAGGTAGGAGACAGAGGGTGGTGGTGGGGGCTGCTTTTTAGACTGGAGGCCTGTGACCAACAGTGCACCACAAGGATCGGTGCTGGGTCCACTGGAAGTGGATATAGGAGGAATGGTTAGTAAATTTGCAGGTGACACCAAAATCGGTGGTGTAGTGAACAGTGAAGAAAATTATCACTGAGTAAAATGTGACCTTAATCAAATGAGCTACTGGGCCAAGGAGTGGCAGATGGAGTTTAATTTAGTTATGTGTAAGGGGTTGTATTTTGGTAAGGCAAATCAGAGCAGGATTTATACACTTAATGGTAGGGCCTTGCGAAGAATTGCTGAACAAGAGACTTGGGGATGTAGAATCATAGCTCCTTGAAAGTAGAGTCGCAGGCAGACAGAGTGGTAAAGAAACAATGTGCACAGAGGGTTGGGAAGTACTATGGAAATTCACATCCAGTGAACACAACATCTGTTATGGACGAGAGATGTTCAGTTCTTTAATATTTTAGGGCCACATTGGTGTATAAAATGAAGCCTCTCAAGGGCCATATGCAAAGCTTAGTTCCATACTCCTAAAGATCTCCGTGTAACATGAGATGCTGCTGATACTAACATGTCTACAAATTCTGATGCAGGAAACAACAGGACTAAAAACAGATTATTTAAATCTCAGATCTATAAACTTTAAGGAGGAGAAATAAGCAGCTAAGAAATAAATAAGAGTAGGGTTTAGTTTTTGTGGGTTTGTGGTTGTATTTTCCCAATATACACATGACTAACAGAAAAATACCACACCTAATAATCCAAGGAGAAAGTAGTGAGCATCAAGTTGGATTTTCCTCAACAATGTGAATTGTTTCTATTAATGCTCTGTATGCTGTTGGTGGTAACATCACTGTGTGTCCCAGTGAAAACAACAATGAGAAGAATTTGACATAGGTATATTGAACATTCATAAAATAACATCACACACAGGATCTCCTAGATCAAAGCCTAACTTATATATTTTATCTCCTAACAGAATTTTCTGTATAAATATTCTTAATAAACAAAAGCTTATAAATCCAAAATATCTACTCATCCCCACTGTTCAGGGGCTATCTGTTTCCAAAGGACAATCCCACATCTCTCTCCCACTCCTGTTTATCCTCAGCCTTCCTCAAATTTACAGCTGTGGAAATAGACAAACCATTATCCCTAATAATCTTCTTGGGCCATATCCGTCACAACGAACTCCAACCATTCCCATCTGGATCCCTAATTATTTTTGAAAGAAGTTCTCAAGCTGTTTTAGAACCAATTAGCTGTTCCAGCTTTAAATTACCCCAAATGGAACTGAGGAATCTCAGAAATGTCAAGTGAGTGTTTTCTGTTTTCTGCTTTGACACTTTTATAATGCAGTAATGTGCTTTTGCTGGTTAATTTAGGTGTAACTGAGACTAATTACTTATTCCACATTCCCAACCACATCTCCATGCTCCTCATGTACCACCCTCACCAAACATCTCTTCATTATTCATACCTTTTATTCAGTTGTCACAGTACGAAACAATTTCTAGGCACCACTTAGATTGACAGTTCAGGTACCAAAGATGGTAACAATTCCTTTATGCCAAAACACAGATAAGGTTATTAAAATACATTGGCTGTTGAGGCTGTACCTGGAATAACATTCTTATTTCTTTTTTAATGGGACGCTATAAATGATGGTGATGATTTTTTTTGTAAAGATATGGGACTGCTGTTTCATATAAACGTTGAAACTTAAAATACAGCTTCACCATTTGTAAGAGCTCAAACGAAAATAGGTAAACAGCAAGAGAATGAAACGTAACCTTTTTCAGCATATAAATATGTTAAAGACATAGACTGAGTTTTAGGGAACATCAGCCAATACGGAATTTGCTGCAATCATGTAGGACTTACACAATATTTCATTTAATTTATCTTATTACATGGATGTACAAAGACCCTCTCCCATGAGGGTGAATTTTTCAACACAACCTAAATATACTGTTCATCATTTTACCACAAATAAATAATATGCAAAAAAGTGAGAACAAACAAAGCCACTGAAAGAAGACACAAAATCGTAAAGCATTCCAGACTTCTTAACATTTGGACAGTTAGATGGATAGGAATGGCTTATCGGATATGAGCCAAACAAAGAAAATGGGAATAGTTCATTCGAGGAAGTCTGGTTGGCATGGATGAGTTGGGCCAAAGGGCCTGTTTCCATGCTGTATGCCTGTATAACTTTGACTCTACAATGAGAAAAATGCCATATGATCCATTGAAGCTTGGTTTTTCACAGACAATGTTCAATTTGCGTCATCATATAGTCCTTTCCAAGCTCAGATAGGTAACCAATGCATCATTAAACACTTTTGTTGGGATTTCATACATTTCTGTTCTGTGGGTATTAAGTCCTTAATAATATGATAATAAGAGAAGCATAAAGTAAATGTACGGACTAACTGTGATTAATTATCGAAGAAATGTTCTGTTCCTGGAGCTAAGTTGGTAGGACCTCAGAATACTGATTATGGCTCTGTGCAGGATTCAAATAGTTCAAGCCCACCCAAATATTTGTGGTACATACCAGTACTGGTCTATTTTGAAAGTATGTTGACATTCAAGAGATGGGAAGTGACTCACCTACAGCTCTTGAAGGCTATTATCTGGCTAAAGTGCAGCAGTCAGGAAAGGTCCAACAGTATGTTCCAATACAATGTTGGATATTCAGCTAAAAACAGAATTGGGATAGCTGCAATTTGGTTGCTACATTTCCTATATTACTACAACGACGACATTTCAAATATATTTCATTGTCTTCAATGATTTTTGGAAAGACCTGAGGTTATGAATGATGACATATAGACGCAAGTTAATAAAAATCTGAGGATTGTCAAAACAATGAAACATTTTGCAGTCACAGTTATAAAACTGAACAAAATGTGATTGTAGATATACTGTTTTATTTCCTTTAAATTAATACAAAAACTCAATAATGAGACAACTGGTTATAGACACCTTACTCATAAAGCATGTATCAGAAACGAGCACTCCAGCCTATCTTTTTAAACAAGCTACAAGTCATCATGTTAATTCACTCTTGTGATCATTGACCTTGAAGTGGTCTTTTATTCCACGAGATATGAATCAAATCAGTATTTACTTCCAGTGGTATTCATACATCGAGGCACAATAAGAGGGAAGCAATTTCCTTGCAGAATTAGTGAAGCCATATTGAAACAAACAGCAAAGTGAAACAGCATGATTGTGAGAGTGCAGCAGGTTTCATCATTACAAGGAATAGAAAACCAAGCCTTTCCTTCTTAAACTTTGTTTTTGAAGCATTTCCCTGACCCCACTTTTCTATTAACGGCAACACCAGTACAAAACTGCGTAACAGATCACTAAAATGCTGAACCATAGACCACACACTGCTACTACAGACATCTGGACATAATCTCAACCTTTACTGCTGAATTTCAGAATGAGTCCATTTTTTAAAAAAATCTGTCGGGGAATGTGTTACATTTTATTTAAAACAATTTAGCTTTTATCACATTCGCATGCCATAAGAGTGAGCTATACCACCATATAGATAGGTACATGAAAGCAGAAGAAATATGTGATGAATTCCTTTTGCTTCCATTATTGCCTCCTCAGCTTATCTTTGCTCAAACTCCTTTCAGATGCAATGGACTTCATCAATCAAATTTTAATTTATGTTGTCCTCTTTAAGTTGTGAATATGTTGTTTCGATTTTAAATATCAGAAGTGGCTCTTCTTCAACATTTTGTGCATTTCCATGACATTGTTTTCTTCTTTCAAATCCTATGTTATTTATATCAATTGGCTTTGCTTAGAAACTGAGATGAAAGGTTAAGGTCAGTGCTGCAGGATACCACCAAAGTTGAGAAGGCAAGATTAATGAAGAGACAGTGAATGAACAATGCCAAGCTTCTGTTGTAAAAGCCTGGGAGTCAACTTTAACTTGGGGGTGAGAGGTGGGGGGTGGTGGGGGGTTGGTGTGGGGTGGTGGGGGGGGGTGGAAAGGAAGGTTGGCGGAAGTATGTGGGGGTCAAAGCAGATAGTTTTCCAATCAGGATGAGACCCAGGGATTTTTAAACGCTTTGCAGAGCTTTTCAAAATATTTAATCAAGGGTCTTCATGGTAATGGAGGTGAAAGAATATTGGATCCAATTGAGATGCAGCTTGATGGCACAATGTGGCAGGATTAACACTACCTTTTGAACTCTGGATATTAGATTGGCTCAAATAACCTCCCTCATTCATGACTATCATGATTTTGTATTGTTATCCCAATAATTTCTCTGCTCTCGCCTATCTAACACAGAACTGCCAGCAATACTGACTAATTAATGACTTCAATGGAACAGACAGCTGATCGGGATATATAACGGCTGGTTAACCTACAACTACCTGTTTTATGCTCTTCTGCTGAATTTGAAAGCCTCAATCTACATTTTCTCCTTCCTCTCCACAAAAAGAATCAACCGTTAAGGTCAGACTTAGCCAGGAGAGTTCTGGTCTAGGCCATCGGTTGTGGTCAGTTCAGGGTCATCAGCAAGAGTCAGATCAATAAATCTCTTACAGTTTGCTGCCATGTGTGGGTGTTTGGAACCCTGGCACAATGTTTGCATTACCCATTTCTCACATTAAGTTATCTAAAACATCTCAAAATCGTTCTCATTGAAAAGGAACAGCTTTTTTTTGTGTACGTAGCAGGTAATCATGATCTGGGATCCACTGTCTACCCAGGATGTTGGAACTGGAGATGACAACTGGGATCCAAAGGAAATTAAATAGGATGGAAATAAACTTGAAGAACGACAAGGATATATCAGGGAAATGGCACTGAGTGGTCACTCCACGGAGAGTCAGTAAGGACTCAATGAGCCAAATGTTTCAATAACCCTTTATTGGGCCATATTAACCACATGTTGGACTGTTATATGACAGACATATGACATGCATGACATAGTTAAAAATCACACAACACCAGGTTATAATCCAACAGGTTTAATTGGAAGCACACTCGCTTTCAGAGCGTCGCTCCTTCATCAGGTGATAGTGGAGGGCTCAATCCCAACACACAGAATTTATAGCAAAAATTCACAGTGTGATGTAACTGAAATTATACATTGAAAAATTGATTGTCTGGGACCTTGGGTTCATGTCACATTACAGGTGACCACCATTGCACTATACACACACAGACACTCCTACACACACACACACACACACACACATATACACAGACGTGCACACAGCCACCCACACATCACCCTTACAGACACACACACTCCCACACTCACACATGCACCCCCTCACAGACTTAAGACACTCTACACTCACTATGCACACACTCATACACTTTCTCACACTCACAACCCCCACCCCAGATAGGCACACACAGATAGACAAAGACCTGCATGCACACATATATTTTGTGGGGTGAATTTGTACTTGCAGAGTTACATTGTACTTTGCTCAAAAACTGCATGCATTCATGTAGAACTCTAAGCTCAAAAACTGCATGAATTTATGTAAAACTCCGTTATCTCACTTTTTAGATTAGAATCAATCTAAACATCATGGCATAGACGGAGAACACGGGGCTAACACCTTCAACATATTGTCTAGCTATCACCATTGTTAACAGCTTACCTGAGAATGCAACTTTTTAAAAAAAGGTTTTGTGATTTACACATGAAAGAAGTGAAGCTATCATGGTATTCATACAGATGAAAGACTTAACAGACAATCAATTTTTCAATGTATAATTTCAGTTACATCACACTGCAAATTTTTGCTGTAAATTCTGTGTGTTAGGATTGAGCTCTCCACTATCACCTGATGAAGGAGTGATGCTCTGAAAGCTAGTGAGCTTCCAATTAAACCTGTTGGACTATAACCTGGTGTTTGTACACCCCAGTCCAACACCAGCATCTCCAAATCATGTATGACATAGACAGTTATATGACATGTTACATACTGAAGGAATGCAAAAGCGAATCTAATTCTGATTTAATTTCATTTTTCATCTCCTTTTCACAAAAAGAGCAAAATAAGTCACTAGCAGCCAAAACATAGGCAGGTTTTCCTTTCTCTTGCTCTTACTAAATTTATAGATTTGCCGAGATTTAAAGCAGAGAAGAAAATCAGAAAGAATCAAAACTATATAAGAGAACCTGACAGAGTTTCTTGCTAGTTTTCTTCAAAGTTTTGAAACTCAAAACTATTACCATAAATGTGAAATTAATATTGAATAGCTTTTCTTCAAAAAAGAGACTTATACTACCACAACTCTCAGTGCGCTGGAAGTCCCACTCGTCTTGATGTCATCACAAACGTGAAAAGACTGAATCAAATAATTCAACTTACCCAACTGCTGAATCTAAGTTAAAATAATACACTCACCAGGTTTCAACAATTAAGAAAATAGTTATTTATTGTAAACAGATTGTTTTTAATTGATGGCAGGAAAGAAAAGAAATGAATGAATAACTTATATCTCTTTGTACCTCAAGCTCTGCCCCCCTTTTAAAAATGAATTCTCATACACACACAAACAAACACTCAAAGATAAGACACAAAATTATGAGTGAGGAAGGAACTTTAAATAAAGTCAGTATAGCACAATTCTGGCTGCAGTCCAGATGGTATTAATGAGATTTTCTTTCAGTTTCCTATTGGTACCTTCCAATTCTTGAAGACATGAAGTTGTGAACACATCAATTCTCAATCTTTCATTTGTCATTTCAAGATTTATCTGTTCAGGACCTCTGAAGGTATGTTTTTCCGTTACCCCTTCAAGAATCAACAAAAGATAGAGTAACTAGATGCACACAATGTTATTTATTTCTCCACTCACAGAAGGATAGAAAGAGAGAGTGAGAGAGAGAGAGATGCCTTCTTCTTTATAGGCTGGATGTCTTTGCTGTAATATCCAAACACAAATCTGTAGGCAAAAACAAACTTTGTTGAAGAAACTCAGTAGCTTTGACAGCATCTGTGGAGAGACAGCAGAGTTAACATTTCGAATTCAGTGACCCTCCTTCAAAACTGATGGTAGCTATGAAAAGGAGATATATATGCTGAGGACAGGGATACGGAGGAGAAGGTGTGAACAAATAGGTGGAGACGGAGCCCAGAGAGAGAGAAAGACAGGTAGGCAGTCAAAGAGATGGACAATAGTAAGCCAGGAAGGAAGAAAAGCAGGTACTGAGGACCATTAGTAGCTGAAAATAGATTGGCTGTTCCACAAGTATGTCGCCACTTGCTTGAGAACTAATCATGAAGTTGTTCATCTACTGAGTACTCCTGACCAATACAACTGGTCCTAATTGAAAATCCAAGCGAAAGTCTGTCATTGGACAAAACTGTTCCTAGAAACACACCAAAAGAGCTGACCATCCTCCCTAGCTGCTTGAGGACTGTGTCTGATAGTTCACAGAAAATATTAAGATCTCAGAAGGAACATTTAAAGAAGAAATCTGTACATCCAGCACTGACAAAATTACCCCACAGGAAGTTTTCATGTTTTCAAACAAAAACAACTTTTATTGTGTATGAGGCAAAGCTAAATTAACTGCTCACTATTAAGTTATTACAATAGCTGATAAAGGCTTATGACATAAACTCAGTTCTACTTTTTACTTCTCCCCAAGAGTTCTCTTATAATGTTACAAGGATCTTGAATATTGATTCTCTTTTCCAAACCACATGATTCATCATCACCCTCTGGAATTTACTTTGATTTCTCTTCAGTGTTCCTGCACTTCTCCAAGTTACAAAATTTCAAGGAAGTCCTGACATTAGCCCTTGGCTATGGGATCCTTCAAAATCTTTACAGACCTCACAACGCTGGATTCCAACGACCTGACACACGTCACACTGTCATTCCTTGCAGTGGCTTAAAAAAAAATCAGAAAGCACTCTTGATTTCCAAAAGCCCACTGTAATAGATTCAAACAGCAGCTAAGTTTGATTATTTCAAGAACTTCAACTGCAAGAAAAGGTATTATTGAATTTAATTTATTTAGACGATCACAGCAAATTTCTTCATTTAGAGTCCGGCTAAACAAACCTTCCAGTTGTTTTATTTTCCCTCTTTCCAACTTTGTCTTATACTGAATGACAACACTCAAATGTAGGCTGCATCAGGGATGTTAGTTCCAACATTTATTCTATGTCTTTATCTCCTAACTTCCAAGGAGCTACAAGCTCCATGTGACCCAAAGCAGACACAGTCTCTACGCTTTCCAAAGATAACCAGTCTTGCTAATTGGCTATGCCCTAACAAATTCACAAAACAAAGGATCTCACTGCGGTCCCTCCATCACAAAGCCAATGTTAAACACACAGCCTGTTCCTGGATAGAAATGGATAATAACAATGCTTTAATCGCAAGGCTTTCATTAATCCTGGGAAATCATATGGACCACTTAATCTTTACTGGAATACATCTCCAGTTCCTTAGCCAGGTAAGTCCTCTTTCCTTTTTATGAGTTGGAGATGCAAGTGTTGGACTGGGGTGGACAAAGTTAAAAATCACAAAACACCACGTTATAGTCCAACAGGTTTATTTGGAAGCACTAGCTTTCAGAGCACTGCTCCTTCATCAGGGGACCACCTCATGAAGGAGCAGCACTTTGAAAACTAGTGCTTCCAAATAAACCTGTTGGTCTATAACCTGGTGTTGTGTGATTTTTTTTTTCCTTTATATGATGTTACCATTGCAACTGCTGACTGTTGAAATCAACATGGCCCCAAATTTAAGTGTAATAAACTCCAAGCTTGTTTGGATTACAACTAGTTTCAGTTTTTGAAACAGACATTCATACTTTTTACAATTAAAGTTTGGAAGTCTAAAATTAAACTTTACGCTGTAAAGTATATGAACTAAATATTAATGATAATAAAACACAACATGTATTACATTATGTAAAGTGTGTATTCGGATGCTCATGGAAACAAAGATAAACAATCACAGATTTAGTTGCATTTTCCACCAGAAATATACTGACAAAAAATGGCCATGCATTTGTTTCAGTCAGCAAGAAATGAACCCCCCATTATAACTGATATTGTGGCATACAGAGCTGGTATTGCTGTGTCATGTCCCATAGGATGCTTGATTGTGTTCATTGATCCAATGCCCTCAAACAATTTTCAGGTAACAGGGCAGTTGCTTCAAACAAACATTTGGCCCTTTTAAATATTTTAATAAGAGTCTTTAAAGACACTGTCCAGTCTTGACCAATATTGAGATGATTAGGTGTCAGGTCTGTTCCATTTAATTTTTGGTGTTCTCTGTGGTCTAAAGAGTGTCTATCAACAGACAGGTATTTTGTTTTTTTTTTAAAAATGTCACCCTCTTGCAGGGCTAGGAACAGTTGGCTTCCATCAAGGGCAACTAGAGATGGGCAATGAATGCTGGACTTTATCATGGCGCACATTTCCTGAGAACAAATAACAAAATAATTACACCCAGTGCTCTCATGGTGCATTTGCCATCAAGTTTCAGTTGTGAAATAACAGAAAAATAAGAAAATACAGTTTTTAAGCTTTAAAGTGTAGTCTGAGGGAAATGTAGAAAGGAGCCACTTTTATCATTTGAAGTATCCAGTTGAGTAGAAATTCTAATTGGAAAAATCACCTTTGTTGGCAGGTTCCAGGTAAACTTTCATAAAATTGCAAGTTAAAGAGTTCTGCTGAAACACAGAGAATGCTGGAGAAACCCAGCAGGTCTGGTAGCATCTGTGGACAGATAAACAGAGTTAATATTTCAAGTCCAATATGACCTTTCCTCAGAACTGGGAGGAAAAGGAGGTTGGAGCTTCACTCATCCACATAGTTTTCTGATTTATTTTCATCGGCAGAATATGCAAGGACTTCACTTGGCCAGAAGATTTATGCAACGGATGAATTTCCTGTGTCCCCTAAATATCCCTGTTCTACGCAATATTCATATAATTAGAATTTGAAGTCCAGCAAGCTTTTGCTGTTGCCTAAAAGGATATTTAACTGTAAAATCACAAGACCATTCTGATGACTTTAATGCCTCTTTAAGGACAGCACATAAGATGTGGCCTCCATCATAAATCAGATAATTTATTAAAATATAACTTGCAGCTTTTTTTTGTATTCAGGTTTTACAGAATGGTTTAAGATGGGAAACGGACAAAATCAGAATAGCATCAAAGATCGTCTGCAAAGAATCATTTAATTCACTTTCTCTAGGACATACAGATCATAACAACAATTCTCAACTGTACAAACCTAACCTGGGAGAATCTTTCCCAAATATTCAGATGTTCATTTGGGGGTGGAGCCATCTGAAACACTGGGACTTTGGCCCAGTTACAATCAAAACAATATGACTCCCCTAACTTCCAACTCTCAAGCCCTCACATCCCCTCTATGCTGCTAATGATGGATCCATGCCAACTCATTCCACTTCATAAACCCACCCAACTACATGATCCCTCATATCCACCATGCTAACACATACCCACCATGCTAACACATATCCACCATGCTAACACATACTCACCGTGCTAACACATACCACCACACTAACACATACTCATTATGCTAACACAAACCACCATGATAACACATACCCACCACACCAACACATTTATACCATGCTAAAACATTTCCACCATGCTAACACATACCACCACACTAACACAAACTCACCACGCTAAAATACCCACCACGCTAAAACATACTCACCACGCTAACACGTACCCGCCGTATTAACACATACCCACCACGCTAAAACATACCCACCATGCTAACACTTACCACTATGTTAATACACACACACCATGCTAACACATACCACACTAACACATACCCACCGTGCTAACACGTACCGACCACACTAACACATACCCATCGTGCTACACATACCCACCATGCTGACACATATCCACCACACTAACACATATCCACCATGCTAACACATACTCACCGTGCTAACACATACCCACCACACTAATACATACTCATTATGCTAACACAAACCACCATGATAACACATATCCACCACACCAACACATTTATACCATGCTAAAACATTCCCACCATGCTAACACATACCCACCACGCTAAAACATACCCACCATGCTAAAACATACCCACCACGCTAAAACATACCCACCATGCTAACACTTACCCACTACGTTAATACATACGCACCATGCTAACACATACCACACTAACACATACCCACCATGCTAACACATACCCACCATGCTAACACATACCCACCATGCTAACACATGCCCCTATTAAGTTAATATGGAGACCCTGAGTGTCCATGGAGGTGAATAGTGTGAATTCATGCCCAAGGTGTGTGTCATGTGAGTTAACAGATTGAGTGCTGAGTCAGATCTCCAGGAGTCTTTTAGTTTTCCCTGTTAAGAATCTGCAGCATTGTTGTAGTTTGCTTCCCTGTTCTCATTAGTGTGCTGCAGAGAGCAATGTAGCTGCAATCGAGGAAGGTGTAAAAATAAGGAATGGAGGAGCTAGATGTGTCCATGTTACCTTTCTCTCCTGCCAACCCAACCCGTACCCTTCCACCGACATACTTACTCAATTGGCTGAATTAGCTCCCCTCCCCCCCCCCCCCCCAACAATTTTTCCTTCGCATGCCCAATTTCTCCCACTTCCTCTAGACCAAAGGGGTAGCCATGGGTACCCGCATGGGCTCCAGCTATGCCTGCCTTTTTGTCGGGTACGTGGAACTATCCATCTTCCACCTTGTGCTCCCACAAGGAGATTGGACAGTTCATCAATGTCATGAGCACCTTCCACCCTGACCTCAAGTTCACCTGGACCATCTCAGACACCTCCCTCCTCTTCCTGGACCTCTCCATCTTTATTTCCATTGACCGACTCCACATGGACATCTGCTTCAAACCCACCGACTCCCACAGCTACCTCGACACATGTGTTTGTTTATGGCATTGTGGTTGGAGTGCCAGGCCTCTAGGAATTCTCTGGCATGTCTTTGCTTAGCCTGTCCCAGGATAGATGTGTTGTCCCAGAGATACACATAGATCTAGATGCCATCTATCAATCCCTCAGAAAACGAACAGGAAATGACATCACCACAAACACCAGGAATCCCATCCAGGAATCCCATCCAGGACAAACATATCAATAGAAAGCAGGAGACAACAGCTTTGCTTCACTTGGAGATCGCCACTGATGATGTTACCTAACCAGGTAATGAAACGTCTGGATATCAAACCTACAGGTCAGTGAGCAAACCTAAACCCTAAACCTCAACCTGAGCTCCAAACCTTCACAAACTTTGCAATGGGTAAGTGTAAGTGGCGTGTGCTGAGCTGGGGATTTGGGAGATGCCTGCAGGGAAGGGAATGTGTGTAACTACAAACTGGTCCAAACAAAATACTGCAGGAGAACACGAGAAAGTGATGGCTGCCACCTGAAAACAGTAGGACACTCATAGAGTCATAGAGTCATAGTGGTGTATAGCACGGAAACAGATCCCTTGGTCCAACTCGTCCATGCTGACCAGATATCCCAACCCAATCTAGTCCCACCTGCCAGCACCCATATCCCTCCAAACCCTTCCTATTCATAGACCCATCCAGATGCCTGTTAAATGTCGCAATTGTACTAGCTTCCACCACCCTCTCTGGCAGCTCATTCCATACACGTACCACCCTCTGTGTGAAAAAGTTGCCCCTTAGATCCCTTTTACATCTTTCCCCTCGCACCCTAAACCTAGTTCTGGATTCCCCACCTCAGGGAAAAGACCTTGTCTATTTACCCTATCCATGCCCCTCATGATTTTATAAACCTCTATAAGGTCACCCCTCAGCCTCCGACGCTCCAAGAAAAACAGCCCTAGCCTACTCAACTTCTCCCTCTAGCTCAAATCTTCCAACGTTACTATTGACATTTTTCCAACAATGAGTCACACCACACTCCTGCCACTCATAGCTTCTGACATCTGTTGCAACTTGCTGCTTTATTTGGGTGTTTAATCCTCTTCCATTTACAGGGAACAGAATTTCTCCTCTGGTCTTTACTGCCTCCAGCATAACCTCTGGAAAAGAATGAGAGATAAAGCTCCCCATAGCTTTCTTCCAGTTGTACATTGCTCCAGCATCAGATTTTGATTAATGGATTGATTTATTATTACATGTACCTTGGTACAGTGAAATGTTTTGTTTTGAGTGCTGTACAGGTGTATCATACCATACAAAATGCATACGGTTAATAGAACAGAGTGAGGATGTAATATTACAGCTGCAGAGAAAGTGCAAGGTCAACATGAAAGTTGTAATTTGAGAGATCCACTCAGAAGTTTGATAACAGCAGGGAAGAAAGTGTTCTTCAATCTGTCAGGATATGTGTTTATGCTTCTGTATCTTCTGCCCAATGGAAGAGGTTGGAAGAGATTATAACCAGGGTGGAATGGTTCTTTGATTACATTGGCTGCCCAAGTGGGAATCAGATGAATGAAGAATTCAAATAATGCCTCGTATTGGTTGAAATAATCATCATTAACATGTGTATTGACAATCACGTGAATCTGCCTCCACAATTACGAAGTCTTTCTCATCTACTTCCTCTGATCCCTGCATACTGTAACCGCATGGCTTCCACTGTGCAGGGTAGATTGTAAGATGCCTCCACATTACTGGACTCTTTCTGGGTGTCCCTCTAAACAAAGGCCAGAATGTTGCCCATCATAGAGCCATAGAGATGTACAGCACGGAAACATTCCCTTCAGTCCAACTTGCCTATGCTGGCCAGATATCCTAACCTAATCTAGTCTCATTTGCCAGCACTTGGGCCATATCCCTCTAAACTCTTGCTATTTATATACCCATCAGATGCCTTTTCAATGTTGTAATTGTACTAGCCTCCACCACCCCCTCTGGCAGATAATTCTATACACGGACTACTTTCTTTATGAAAACTTTGTCCCTTGAGTCACTTTTAAAATCTTTCCCTTCTCACCTTAACCCTATGCCCTCTAGCTTTGGACTCCCTACCCTGGAGAAATGACCTCAGTTATTCATTCTATCCATTCCCCTCACGATTGTATAAGCTTCTATAAGGACTGCCTTTCGCGACTCAGCCTCTGACACTCCAGGGAAATATCCCCAGCCTATTCAGCCTCAAATCCTCCTAACTTAATAACATCTTTTGCAAATCTTTACTGAACCCTTTCAAGTTTCACAACATCCTTCCTATAGTGCTACACCCCTGGCTCAGTTAAAGCCTCACATCAATGAGCTGAGATCCCCAAACTGCTACTGGTTTCACAGTTGCAAATGGGTGGGTTTTGTTAAAATTCCATTCAAGATCTGTAAATCCCCTGCCTAACAGCATTGTAGTCGAATCATTAGCAGAATAAAGAGACCAGTGGTTCAAGGAGAATAACTTCCATTGCCTTCTCGGGACAATTCAGGACACACATTAAAGGTGGTCCTGCCAGCATTGCCCACATCCAAAGAACAAATAATAAAGAATTGAGAATGCTGCAGGTATCCTTGCAGCAGATGACAGAGCTCTGTGTGTAGCTGTCAGATGAATCATTGTTGGTGACGAGAGTACTCCACAGTCACTGACGGGTAAATGCACACTCTGCCTACAGATCTGAACAGAATCAACACTGCATCATGCTGCAATATCAGGACACACCAGACAATAATCATCCTGCCAGAACAGAAAATGTTGGAAATATCCAATAGATCAGTCAGACAGCATTTACAAAAGGAAAGTGTGATTTTGCAGGATTGTGTGCTTCATCAGAATAGATGCAAGATCATGTTGTGTTTCTAGCGTTTTCTGTTCTTGTTGCAGATATCTAGCAATTGTCTTTATATTTTGTGTCAGAACATGTGGTAGGGAGCCCTCTGAGTAACTAAGTAGAAAAATAAAAACCACACAACAGCAGGTTATAGTCCAACAGGTTGATTTGGAAGCACTAGCTTTTGGAGCGCTGCTCCTTCATCAGGTGGTTGTGGAGTACTCCACAAGGAGCAGTGCTCCAAAAGCTAGTGCTTCCAAATCAACCTGTTGGACTATAACCTGGTGTTGTGTGATTTTTAACTTTGTACACCCCAGTCCAACACCGGCAGTTCCAAATCATAAGTAGAAAGAGCAAAGGAAGGAAGAAAGGTTTAGAAGCAGCCGTGAATCCTTGCCATAAATCTTGATAAGGCTTTTTAAATATACTTCAGTCAACAATGGATGACTTGGTCATGAAGCTATTGGATGGCCAACAGGATAATATTGGCATGATGGTTACCGAGAGAACAATGCTAGCACACTAGGACGCTTAGGACAAGTAGGTATAATAAACTCATCTCATTACTCTCAAGGACTTTAAAGGAAAATTGTAAAGACATCATAAAATAAATTGGGTTCGAAGCTTGCGATTTTACCTTGTATAAAATGGCAAAGTTATAACTGATCTGATTGGTTTGGCAGCATCTGTGGAAAGAAAGCAAGTGAATATTTCAGGCCTAGTGACCCTCCTTCAGAATGGATTATTTTAATTTTAAACCTTTGATTCCAGTAATAACTTTCAGTCAGACGTTAAAGGGCATTAGTCTAGCAGTACAGATCAGTTCATCTCTGAAAATCTTTCTCAAAATATCTGCTCCCAAGCTATCCACAAGCAGAAATCTTAAAACAGTAAGAAGTAACTGAGAAATGTTAGTAATCCTTTCATAACATAGATCATGTGACAATTTAAAGTAATTTTTGTTGAGATTTTATCTGATTTTTGCTCTGTTTAGCAAACTTGGCTTTGAATACTGAACTGCCCTGCACAGAATCAGAACATTCAGTCTAACTAGTTCATGCCAGAGTTAATGCTTTGCACGAATCTCCTTTCACACCTCATCACCTAGCACCATAAACATATCATTTTACTCTTTTATCCTTTTGTTCCTAATGGTTATTTAGGTTCCCCCAAAATGCATCTATCCACCTCAACCACTTCCTGTGACAGGTTTGACATTCTAACCACCATCTAGTTAAAGAAACTTCTCTAGAATTCCACAATGAATTTATTAAGGAGTACCTTATATTGTTAGTTCCTCCCTTTGGTCTCTTCCACAAGTGGAAACATCTACGCGTCTATCTCATCAACTTGTATGAATAATTATCTTTGTTATTTTCTTGTAGTATTTTTGCTGCTAGGTAATAACAATTCTGAGGAGAGCTATTTGACCAAACTCGTTAGTAATAGGACACCGGCATTAAAGTCGGGCTTTCATCCATTCAGCCCAGTTACTGGCATTGTTAACATTAACATACTGCACAGCACGGATCTCTTTATTCCATTCTCAGTACATTACAGTAAATTCTGTGGGTGATAACTCAGCCACGACTGAACTAAGAACCAGATTGAATTGCACCCTGTTGTGTCATTACACATGCTAGGAGTGGGCTGTTTGCATGCTAATGAACAACCAGCACACTAATTTACAAGGAACGAGCTGTAGTCAGGGAGAACAGGGGGGGAAAAAAATCTAACTAGCTTTTCCAGTGAAATAAGTTGTAAAAACCTGGGCACAAATTGCACTGAAAACAAATTGCAGTATCGCCTAATGCCGACCTCTAGATTGGTAATTTTCCCGTTGTAAATGAATGAAGTTCACTGCTACAGCACTTGCCCTGATTATATCACCAGAATGGAAGGAACCACCCTAGGCATTTTAATTAGAGCAGGGTCTGTCAATGACAGCCTTATCGTTGTAGCTTCTTTGTGTTTGTATGTGTGCAACTGGAGCAGTCAGTGTAATTAGAACTGTCAGTCAGTTGGTCTTGGTGCCAGATTTCAGACTTACCATTTTGGCTAGATTTTATTCAACAGTCTTGCCATGGTAGTACCTATAAAAGCATGTCACTACTTCAACCATTAATTACTATATTGGCTGAGGTAAGGAAATGGTGCAATGAGGAAGCCTGTTGCTAATATTGCTCACTGAACATAGATGCCAGGTCAACCAGCTGCTGAATTAGATTAGATTACTTACAGTGCGGAAACAGGCCCTTCGGCCCAACAAGTCCACACGGCCCCGCCGAAGCGCAACCCACCCATACCCCTACATCTACCCCTTACCTAACACTACGGGCAATTTAGCATGGCCAATTCACCTGACCTGCACATCTTTGGACTGTGGGAGGAAACCGGAGCACCCGGAGGAAACCCACGCAGACACGGGGAGAACGTGCAAACTCCACACAGTCAGTCGCCTGAGGCGGGAATTGAACCCAGGTCTCTGGCGCTGTGAGGCAACAGTGCTAACCACTGCGCCACCGTGCCGCCCATGAATTGTAGCCAAAAAACAGAAATAAATAAAAATAGGGCAGTTAAAAAAAACATTGATCTTTAAATTCATGCATTGCTTTTTGGCATTATTTCCATGACAGCCCTGGTCCTTGGAATATATGGTGGCTCAATGGTTAGCGTTGCTACCTCGCAGCGCCAGGAAGCCGGGTTCGATTCCCATCTCTGGTGAAGTCTTGCACATTCTCCTCATGCCTGCATGGGTTTCCTTCAGGTACAGCGGTTTCCTCCCACAATCCAAAGATGTGCAGGTCAGATGACTTGGTTATGCTGAATTGCCCATAGTGTTAGGTGCATGAGTTGGGGTAAATATAGGGTAGGGGAATGGGTTTGTGTGGGTTACTCTTCGGAGGGTTGGTGTAAACTTGTTGGGCCGAAGGGCCGGTTTCCATACTGTACGGAATCTGATCTAATATCAGATGGGGCTGCTGTTGCAGCTGGGCAGTGCGGTTATTAACTATGAGTCTTTTGAAAAAAAGATAAGTCATTCATAATGCTAACAATTTAATGCTCATATCACACATTAGTTCATGCAGATTGAAAGAGAATGCCCAAATTCTCCCCCTTCACCCTCTGACAGGTACTGTCATGGATTGATACCCAATTTAGCACAAACATAAAAATAAGTACCTGCTAATCAACATATCAATAGTGACAATTAAAGATTAGATTCTGAGGACTCAATCCTACCATAAATTAGCTAAGCAACATTTTCACCATGGTAAATGTAGAGTTTCTCTCCATCAGGCCTAATGAATCTTCTCGTCCCAAACTCACCTCATTAATTAGGTACAACACCCCTATCTGATTTTTGCCTCATTCTCTCACTCACTCTAGGTGGAAGTACTAATACAGACGAATGTGAGATCAGTCTCTAAGGTTGTTTTAAACCGGTTACTCGCCTGAAGTGAAGGAGTTGCAAAATTGAAGTCAGCTTCAGCAAATAGGATTGCTTTTGTAGTTGGTATTACCATACAGTTGTACTCAGTTGGTCATCAGGATTTGGGGGAGAGAGAGGTTGTTCATTGTCCTTCACTAGGTTTGCAGTGATGGTACTTGCCAATTGCCTGAACTCTTCCTGTACAATAGCCAATGGTTTTGTCTCCTTTTCACTTTGAGCTCCTGTTTCTTTGTGAACACTCTCTATGACTCTGTATCTCAGAGTTCTTCCCGGGGGGGGGGGGGATTTTGCATAAAATGATTGCTTCCAGCAAATCTTATAAGGAACAAAACATAAACTGGTTGCTATCCCAAACTGGCAAATTATATTTGAGCATTAAGTATTGGATTGTCTAAGCATACACAACAGATCAGACTTTTATTTAATTTGGAGCTAAAATCATGTTGAAGTTTCTCGGCCATTAACTTGAACAGCTCTCATTGTCAGGGTGTAGCGATCGTGCCAGTGTTATTCTCAGCTTCTGGGGAACCATTAACAAGGTGCTTTCGCTCACCCATGGAAATGTTCATTGAATTTCAAAAGATCTCTTGTGGTTCCTTCCTGGGATTACTCCAATCTCATCACAATACCAGTTAAAAATCTATAAGAGTAATCTTCACTTCTGGGGCCCATTTTGTAAGATTTTTGTTCCATTTAAAGCCTTCTTTACACAATATATAATTACATTGTTGTTTCAATAAGCAATTTTGTACTATGCTGTGTCAACAATGATTTTGATACTGAAAATTACAAATGCTGGAGTTCACAGTGGATCAGGCAGCATCCATGGAGAGACAGCAAACTACCATTTTGAGTCTAGATGACTTTTCATCAGATAAAGAGTCATCCACACTTGAACGTTAGCTTGCTCTTTCTCCATAGATACTGCCTGACCCGCCATGATCTCCAGCATTTGTTAGTTGCAGTACAGATTTGAGCATCAGCAGTAATTTGTTCCTGTAATGATTCTGATACTTTGTGATAGTAGTAAGTTGAACCAAAACAAGCCATTGCTACAAAAATAAAAACCAAAAGTGCTGGGGAAACCCAGAAGGCCTGGCAGCATCAACAAAGAGAGAGAGTAACAACTCCAATATGACTCTTCACTTCAGAACTTAATTCTGTTAATACATGCTGCTAGACCTGCATTTGTTTTCATTTCTGATCCCCAACACCTGTAGTAGTTTGCTTTCTTTATTTCTGTGAAAATTAATGATCATGGGTCAAATATCATCCCTCTCAATGCTCCCGCAAACAATGATGGCAAATAAGCTGCAACATTGAGCACGTTTGCAGATGGAAAGCAAAAAATTATTAGTTAGAAAGTTAATACACATAATAGTGAGGACCATGACTGATCCTAATTAACTGATAGAGAAATTTATACCAACTTTGGGTCAATCATACCACTTGAATCAGTGTATGGCCCCCAGGTACTTCTGACAAAGAGTGTCACGATGAAAGAACATTTTATACTTTCCCACCAACAGGTTGCAACTGATGTGATTTCTTTTTGATCAACAACAGATATGATCACTTTAGCCGAACAGTCTTTGAAGAAAGCAATTCACACTGATGGCAATTTAGGACATTGGCTAACTTTTTATTGACTTGTAAAAGCTTCATAATGAGGACTCTGGATGAGAATGCTTTTCACATTGGTCATCTGGAATTTCTATCACCATTTTATGTTTCCTAGTTGAAGGTTAAAGGGTCGGACATTTATCTATGCAATACTTTCTCCTAAGAGCTGTGCTGCATTGATTGAATAAAATGAATAATCAATTAACTGAACAAATAAAAGAAAACTAATCAGACTCTTCTTTCCTCAAACTAATGCTGTACACTGTTGTAAAGGTAAATGAGTTAGTAATTACATGTTGATGGTGTTTGTAAAAAAACATCAAAATACAGACACTAAAATGAGTTTTGCTGATTGGAAAATAATAAATGTGTGAAATGGAACATCTTCAGTGTAAGGGGGATCAAGGGAAAAATTGAGAGATACAATGATTACAGTAGGGACAGAGAACAGAAGAAAAGGAGACTGGGATTAATAGGATATATGCAGGTTTGAGATGAGCCAGAAAGTCTATCAAATCTAGTCTCTTTTTAAATTCCATTAAGTGTGAAATGTATTCTTACAGTGATCCTAAGTGTAGAAGGAGGATTTCAGGCTGGATAGAGTGGGCTTAAGAGTATGATGAGTTGTTGAAAGGAGCGATCTATTAGCCCAACAGAGGAAACTGGGCATTATAAGACTTGCTTCATAGAACATCTGTTCGAGACCCTTTTGAGAACAAATAAGATGTTCAATCCAAGAGCATTTAACGATGTAACATATTCCAGGGTCTTTCATAACCTTGTGACATCTTATAGTGCTTTAAAACCAATTCAATACTTTTGAAGTGTAATTACTCTTATAATATAGACAAATCCAGCAATAGTACACCAAGACAACATTTTTAAAAAATATAATAAACAATGAGACAATTGTTTTGAGTGAGAATGATTGAGGGGTGAAAATTGGCCAGGACGTTAGGAAATCGTTCCTGCACTTACTGGAACAAAACCATGGTCTCTCTTACATTCATCTGAAACTGCTTGAAGGGACTCAAAACAAAAATTGCTGGCAAAACTCAGCAGATCTCAGAGTATCTATAGAAGAAAGCAGCATTAAGTTTTCAAGTCTGGTGACTTTTCATCCAAAGCTGGAAAGACCTCGGTTAAAAGACTTAAAATCAGGAAACATTCGAGAAGGTAGGTTGA
Organism: Chiloscyllium punctatum; assembly: GCF_047496795.1. Classification (NCBI taxonomy): domain Eukaryota; kingdom Metazoa; phylum Chordata; class Chondrichthyes; order Orectolobiformes; family Hemiscylliidae; genus Chiloscyllium; species Chiloscyllium punctatum. Next base: position 146,097,683 of record NC_092741.1, on the reverse strand, counting down.
ATTGGTAGAAGTAAGAAAAAAAATGTTTCTGAACAATTTAAAGATATATTTTTTATTGTGTCATGGAAGGAGATGGAGGAGAATGATGTAATATTGGAATGGGAATACAGAATCGAGAGTGTGGTGCTGGAAAAGCACAGCAAGTGAGGCAGCATCTTAGGAGCAGGAGAATCGACGTTTCAGGCATAAACCCTTCATCAGGAATGAGGCTGGTGGGTCGGGGTTGAGAGATAAATGGGAGGGGGGTGTCACGAACCAGTCCATCACAGCTCCTTCTGACCTATGACCTTCTCCCTCACCTTTAAACACTTATTGCTTTCCCAGCTACCTCCCCACAACCCTATTCCTCTCCCATTTATCTCTCAGCCCAGACCCACAAGCCTCATTCCTGAGGAAGGGCTTATTGAGTCATAGAGTCAAAGAGATGTACAGCATGGAAACAGACCCTTTGGTCCAACCCGTCCATGCCAACCAGATATCCCAACCCAATCTAATCCCACCTGCCAGCACCCAGCCCATATCCCTCCTTCCTATTCATATACCGATCCAAATGCCTTTTAAATGTTGCAATTGTACCAACCTCCGTCACTTCTTCTGGCAGCTCATTCCATACATGTACCACCCTCTGCGTGAAAACGTTGTCCCTTAGGTCTCATTTATATCTTTCCCCTCTCACCCTAAACCTATGCCCTCTAGTTCTGGACTCCCCCAACCCCAGGGAAAAGACTTTGCCTATTTACTCTATCCATGCCCTTCATAATTTTGTAAACCTCTATAAGGTCACCCCTCAGCCTCCGACGCTCCAGGAAAAACAGCCCCAGCCTGTTCAGCCTCACCCTGTAGCTCAAATCCTCCAACTCTGGCAACATCCTTGAAAATCTTTTCTGAACCCTTTCACAACATCTTTCCAATAGGAAGGAGACCAGAATTACATGCAATAATCCAACAGTGGCCTAACCAATGTCCTGTACAGCCGCAACATGACCTCCCAACTCCTGTACTCAATGCCGCCTTCACTATCCTATCTACCTGTGACTCCACTTTCAAGGAGCTATGAACCTGCACTCCAAGGTCTCTTTGTTCAGCAACACTCCCTAGGACCTTACCATTGTGTATAAGTCCTGCTAAGATTTGCTTTCCCAAAATGCATCACCTCGCATTTATCTGAATTAAACTCCATCTGCCACTTCTCAGCCCATTGGCCCATCTGGTCAAGAACCTGTTGTAATCTGAGGTAACCCTGTTCGCTGTCCACTACACCTCCACCTACACCTACACCAATTTTGGTGTCATCTGTAAACTTACTAACTGTACCTCTTATGCTCGCATCCAAATCATTTATGTAAATAACAAAAAGTAGAGGACCCAGCACTGACCCTTGTGACACTCCACTGGTCACAGGCCTCCAGTCTGAAAAACAACTCTCCACCACCTCCCTCTGTCTTCTACCTTTGAGCCAGTCCTGTATCCAAATGGCTAGTTCTCCCTGTATTCCATGAAATCTAACCTTGCTAATCAGTCTCCCATGGGGAACCTTGTCGAACACCTTCCTGAAGTCCATATAGATCACATCTACTGCTCTGTCCTCATCAATCTTCTTTGTTACTTCTTCAAAAAACTCAATCAAGTTTGTGAGACATGATTTCCCACGCACAAAGCCATGTTGACTATCCCAAATCAGTCCTTGCCTTTCCAAATACATGTACATCCTGTCCCTTAGAATCCCCTCCAACAACTTGCCCACCACCGAGGTCAGGCTCACCGGTCTATAGTTCCCTGGCTTGTCTTTGCCGGCCTTCTTAAACAGTGGCACCACGTTTGCCAACCTCCAGTCTTCCGGCACCTCACCTGTGACTATCGATGATACAAATATCTCAGTAAGAGGCCCAGCAATCACTTCTCTAGATTCCCTGAGAGTTCTCGGGTACACCTGATCAGGTCCTGGGGATTTATCCACTTTTAACCATTTCAAGACATCCAGTACTTCCTCCTCTGTAATCTGGACATTTTGCAAGATGTCACCATCTATTTCCCTGTAGTCTATATTTTCCATGTCCTTTTCCACAGTAAATACTGATGCAAAATATTCATTTAGTATCTCCCCAGTTTTCTGCAGCTCCACACAAAGGCCGTCTTGTTGATCTTTGAGGGGCCCTATTCTCTCCCTAGTTACCCTTTGTCCTTAATATATTTGTAAAAACCCTTTGGATGCTCCTTAACTGTATTTGCCAAAGCTATCTCATGTCCCCTTTTTGCCCTCCTGATTTCCCTCTTAAGTATACGCCTACTTCCTTTATACTCTTCTAAGGATTCACTCGATCTATCCTGTCTATACCTGACATATGCTTCCTTCTTTTTCTTAACCTATGCCTGAAACATCGATTTTCCTGCTCCTCGGATGCTGCCTGACCTGCTGTGCTTTTCCAGCACCACACTCTTGACTCTGACCTCCAGCATCTGCAGTCCTCACCTTCTCCTATCAGAATACAGAATTAAGGAGTTTAGTTGATGGTCCAATGACCAACTTGCAGGACTTCATACAGAACAGGAGAGAAATAAGGCTGAATAAGATAAATTATGTTGTATTTCGTTTGTGTTTAAAATTCCGCTATGACTTAGAATTTGTTTCATTAGTGTAAATAAACTTTGTTCTCAAATCACACCTTTGACTTAATACTCCTATGCATTAATAATCATTGATTTGAAGAAGATAGCATATATTTCCAACAGAGCTTAAAGTCCAAATGCACCACGTTAATTGAACCTGGCCTCTGCTTGGAAGAACGTGCATTGATATAGCACCTTTAAAACTTTCAGGACTCAGACAGATGCGTGGTGCAGCAAATGAAATACTTTCGGCTTAAATAAACTTCTGTCGATGCCAGAAGTTTCAAAATCACAACTAATTTTGTGATTTACATATGAAAGAAATGAAACCAACATGGTCATCCTAACAGATGAGAGACTTAACAAACAATCCAGGTCTTTTTCAATATATAATTTCAGTTACATCATACTATGAACTTTTGCTATAAATTCTGTGTCTTACAACTGTGCACTCCACAACCACCTGATTTTACAGCACCTGATTGCGGTGCTCTAAAAGCTTTTACTTCCAATTAAATCTGTTGGACTTTAAGCTGGTGTTGTGTGATTTTTAAACTTTAACCTGGAACAGGCCACTCTTCCATCGCCAGTGGCTGTGGCTGGAGGAGCAGCACTCTAAATGAACCATCAGACGCTCCTCTTAGAACCGAACAGGTTCATAGAATCATAGAATCCTTACAGTGTGGAAGCAAGCCATTTGGCTCATCGAGTTCACACCAACCCTCCGAAAAGCATCCTACCCAGACCCACCCTCTCCCTGTAAGCATAATCAGAAGAGTTTATAACTGATTTGTTAGGCTACATTGTAAGTCCATCTCCTACATTGTAAGTTTATCTGGTATGATCAGAAAGTCATGGAGTGATATTCAAATCTGACTCAATAATGTTCTTGCCCTCTCTTTAATATATGACTACTTAACAATATATTTAATTTAATCCAAAACATATTTCACTACAATTGTTACCCAAAATTGTACTTGTTATATGATAAGCATAACATTTTGACAAAGTTAATGAACAATTATTGCCTCCTTGAGTCAATCCACAATCAGATTTTTGACGCTGTAATCACATTTTGGATCATAATACAAACTCGTTCGATGTTAAAACAGGACTAAAATCGCTGATAAGGTAGCGTAGATAAACATCACACATAATTGCAATCTTAATCATAAATGGCCATTTACTCTCAGCTCAATGAGGTTACCTTGTATCCTGCTTTTGTTGTGGATGTTGATAACCTCAAGTTACAAAGAATAGCCTATTCACACGTTGTAATTATATTGTTCTCATGCATTTCAGTTGATGCACTATAACGAGAGATTCTTTAAAGAGCTGTGCCTTTATCAGTTTGGTCCTGCATAACTGGAAACATCTTTAAAGTTTATTTACAGTTTCCAGAAGACAATAGGCATTGTTTTTACTGTTACCAGAAAAGTACTAACAGCATGGTGAACACTGCAGTTTACTTTGTTAGTTCAATCCATTTGTGGGAAGTGGGAATGCTTGGAGCACTTAAATCTTGTTTTTTCTAAACTCCTGCTGAATTCCTGAGCTGATGAGGCAGAGAGTTCCTGTGAGAGCTGTGGACTTCACTGTTGGTGTGAGAATTAGGTAACTGGGCTGAATTCAGAAACCAAGTCACATAATAAACAAACACAAAACCCAAATACAGTTACAGCAAAATGTTATCAGAAAATGGTGGAAATGTCAGGAAGTTTGCTTAGCACAAGAAACAGTAAGAGATAAATTGGATATGTCTCTTGATCAAAACCTGTACAGTTAGTGCAGCCGTCCTGTACCCTACTTTGCCACATCAGGATGTTTGCATTTCTTCAGTTGCCTTTCTTAGACATGGAGATGTACAGCTTGGAAAGAGACCCTTTGGTCCAACGTATCCATACCGACCAGATATACTAACCTAATCTTGTCCCATTTGCCACTACTTGGCCCATATCCCTCTATTACCCTGTAATTCCTGTCAGAGCATTGAGTTAATGAGGTGGGAGGTCATGTTTTCGCTCTACAGGGCATTGGTTAGGCCACTTTTGGAATATTGTGTCCAATTCTGGTCTCCCTCCTATCAGAAGGATGTTGTGAAACTTAGAGTCATAGTGTCACAGAGATGTCACAGACCCTTTGGTCCAAGTTGAAAGGGTTCAGAAAAGATTTACAAGGATGTTGCCAAGGTTGGAGAATTTGAGCTACAGGGAGATGCTGAGTAGACTGGGGCTGTTTTCCCTGGAATGTCAAAGGCTGAATGGTGACTTATAGAGGTTCATAAAATCATGAAGGGCATGGATAGGGTAAATAGACAAGGACAAAGTGAGGACTGCAGATTCTGGAGATCAGATTCAAGAGTAAGGTGCTGGATATGCACAACAGGTCAGGCAGCATCTGAGGAGCAGGACAATCAACATTTTGGGCAAGGGCCCTTCATCAGGAATGAGACTTGTGGGCTAATGGGGTGGAGAGATAAATGAGAGGGGTTGGGGTTGGGGACGAAGGTAGCTGAGAGTGTGATAGATTGATGGAGGTGTGGGTAAAGGTGACAGGTCAGAGAGGAAGGTGGAGCGGATGACTCGGAAGGAAGTTGGACAGGTAGGACACAAAGGCGGTGCCGAGTTGGAAGGTTGGAACTGGGATAAGGTGGGGTGAGGCGAAATGAGGAAACTGGTGAAATCCACATTGATGCCATGTGGTTGGAGAGTCCCAAGGCAGAAGATGAGGGTGTTGTGATGGACAAGGTCTTTTTCCTGGGGTGGGGGAGTCCAGGACTAGAGGCTATAGGTTTAGGGTGAGAGGAGAAAAATTCAAAAGGGACCTGAGGGACAACTTTTTCACGCAGAGGTTGGTGAATGTACGGAATGAGCTGCCAGAGGAAGTGGTGGAGGCTGATACGATTACAACATTTGAAAGGCATCCAGACGGATATATGAATAGGAAGTGTTTAGAGGGATAGGGCCAAGTGCTAGCAAATAGGACGAGATAATTTAGGATAACTGGTCGGCATGGATGAGTTGGACCAAAGGGTCTGTTTCCATGCTGTACATGTCCATGACTCTTATATCTTGACCCTCCATAAACTTGAGCTGATCCAAAACCTTGCATTCAAGCACACAATAGTTGTTGTCACCCTCTGCTCACTATCCTACATTGGCTTCCAGTTAAACAACACCTCATTTTCAAGATTCTTATCTTTGTTTAGAGCTCTTCTTTCTTATTGATGAAACCTCCTCCAATCTTACAACCATATGTGGTTTCTGTCCACTTACAATTTTGCTCATCCCTACTTTTAACCATTTCACAGACAGTGGATATGCTTTCAGTTGTTGAGGCTTAAGCCCTAAAAGGGGCGGCACAGTGGCTCAGTGGTTAGCACTGCTGCCTCACAGCACCAGAGGCCCGGGTTCGATTCCAGCCTTGGGTGACAGCATGGAGTTTGCACATTCTTCCTGTGTCTGCGTGGGTTTCCTCCGGGTGCTGTTTCCTCCCACAGTTCAAAGATGTGCGGGTCAAGTGAATTGGCCATGCTAAATTGCCCATAGTGATAGGTGCATTAGTAGGGAGTAGCTGTGTGGGATACTCTTCGGAGGGTCGGTATGGACTTGTTGGGCCGAAGGGCCTGTTTCCGCACTGTAGGGAACCTAATCTAAACTCCCTTTATAAACATTTTCTTCCCAGGACTTTGCTTCCTTCCTCCTTAGAAACATCTTCCAAACCCATGACCACTTCCATCTAGAAGAACAAGGGCAGCAGATACATGGGAACACCACCAAGTATGCTTCCAAGCCACTCACTATCCTGACTTGGTAATACGTTGTTGTTCCTTCACTGTCATTTGGTGAAATCCAGAACTCCCTCCATAAGGACATGGACTGCAGCAGTTCAAGAAGGCAGTTCACCACCATCTTCTCAAGGGCATCTAAGGACCGGCGATAAATGCTTGTTAGCCAGTGATGCCCACATCCCACAAATGAATTTACAAATACCTTCTGTGACCTACCTTAATATCTCCTTGTGTGGCTTGAGTTTGAGTTTAATTTATTGTTGTCACGTGCTGAAATACAGTGTAAAATGTTGTTTTGTGTGCTATACAGGCAGATCGTGCCATACAAAACGTATCAGGGTAGCAGAACAGCATGCAGGATACATTGTTACAGCTACAGAGAAGGTGCAGAGAGAGAGAGATCAACATTAATATTTGAGAGATCCATTCAAAAGTCTGATAACAGCAGGGAAGAAGCTATTCTTCAATTTGTTCGTACATGTATTCAAACTTCTATATCTTCTTCCCAATGGAAGAGGGATCAAGAGAGTATAACCAGGGCGGGAGGAGTCTTTGATGATGTTCGTTGCTTTCTGGAGGCAGCAGCAAGTAGTCAGTGGATGGGAGGCTGGTTTGTGTGATAGACTGGGCTGGGTTCACGACAGTTTCTTGCAGGAAGGCCAGTTGCCAAATCATGCTGTGATGCATCTACAAAAATGGGTAAGAGTCTTTGTGGACATACTGAATTTCCTTAGCCTCCTGAGGAACTTGAGATGTTGTGCTTTCTTGACCATTGCATTGACATGAGCCTAATGTTAAGTTTAATTTGATGTGGCTATAATGAATTATTCTGTGTTGTCTTCAAGGTAACTCATAAATGCAAGTAGCTATTGTTGTTACAGCCATTTAATGGTTCTACTCATCACCACAAATGTTATTCTTTGATGCCAATAGTTATGTATTTTAAATGAGAACACAAATATTATCACAATTATGTTTTAGCTATTTTAATCTTTCAAAAGAAATTCTTTGGACTTTCTTCTTAAACCACTGAGGTAGTTGAACAAAACTCTAGGATATCTGTTTTTCAGTATATTTCAATTATTTTTCTGTTGATTGGACATTCTCATTGCTGGGAAGCTTAGACTTGATGCATACCTGATATTGGACTTTGGCCTCATTTAGATTGGTAAACTGGTGATATCCACTGAAAGGTCCACAGACAACTCTAGGGGTAACAGGATTGTAATTTGGAATCCCTGAATTGCCAGCAACAGACCTCATAACAGCAGGGTAGAACAATTGGGAGCAAGGGAGACAGCGGGAATAAAAATGGATGATTGGAAGAAGAGCATTAGAATTAGAATTAACTTTATTCTCACATGTAACGGCACCTTCTTCAGTACAAAGACACCTGGTACAGATTCTTAAGTACAAATTCTGAGGGAAGAAAAAGTTCAATAAATAAAATAAAAGAAGTCCTACATTACATATCATAGCAATAAATTAGAAAAATAAAGACATAAAAATTTCAGAATGACAGTCATTCCAATCCATTCCACACTGGCACCTAAACTCTAGTCTGCATTTGCTCTTGATTCCAAACCGCACTGGGCTCTCCCTTGAGGCTTTCAAAGCTGGGAATCATAAAGAATATGGGCAGGCAGGAAGAGAGCAACCAATTATTAGTAAGTGGGGCCATTTAGAAGAGTTTTAGTTATTGGGATAAAACAACCGTATATTTTTGAAGAGTGCTCTCTTCAAAAAATTAGCAGAAGTTATATTGTAGTTAAATTTTGTGCAATACAAATTATTTCAATACATGGCACTCTGAGGTGCCTAACTACACTTACAACTGTACGTGCTTCATTTACATTTCTTGTAAAAACATTCTCTGGAGCATACAACACAGTGGTTTTCCACAGGTTCTTGGTGTATGATGGTAGGAAGGCCTCAGGCTGTTGACTTCTCATTTTGAAACATTGCGGTGGCTGCACCATGTATTAGTGCATGCCTCTGCAAATATTCTTTGGCCTTGGAGTACGCCACATTTCAACACTTGGTCATGCACAGCTTTTTGCAATGGATGGGCAAACATATTCAGTCAGACCAAAGACCATCTTCCACTGATTTGATGGTTCTGCACCAATTATCTTGGTGCTTCTCCTTAGGAAGAGCCTACAAGGTTCAGAGTCCTGCATTTGCAATTACTCAGTGCATGATCTTGTTGAAGCAGGCAGGAAGTAACTTTGTGCTACCTCCTTCTTATTAACAATAACAGAATGTAGTCTGTGCAGAAAATAATGCCCTAAAAATACAGAGTCCTAATTTTAACCTTAATTCTTGTATTCTTGGTATGACAAAAGCTCAGAGACCATAATTTAATGCATAATAGTCATACAGCATCAAAACAGGCCCTTTGGCCCAACTCATCCATATCAACCAGGTTTCCTAAACTGAATCAGTCCCATTTCCCTGTGTTTGGTCCATATCCCTCTAAATCACTCTTCTTCATGTTCCTGTCCAAATGTCTTTTAAATGTTGTAATTGTACACACCTCTACCATTTCCTCTTGCAGCTCATTCCCTAAAAATGCACCACCCTCTGTGTTGAAAAGTTCATCTAACATGAGAGTTCACAGTAAAACCAACAAACGTTGGGTTAGCCAGTGCAATGTGCAGAAGATTTGATTTATGACAAGGAAAGTAGACAAGCCGGAGGCTGGAAGAGCACAGCAAGCCAGGCAGCATCAAGAAATGGAGGAATTGATGTTTCAGGTATAACCTTTTTTCAGGATTGGGGGTGGTGGTGGGGGGGAGGGGTGGGGGGTGAAGGGGAGCTACTGATAAAATGAATGGGGGAAGGGTTACGGGTGGGGAGAGGGATGGAGTGGTGAGGTAGTGATAGGTGAATACAGGTAGTAGGTGCATCCTGTCGGCCTCTTGCTTGTCTACTTTGGATTCCAGCATCTGCATTTGTTTTGTCCGTAATCACACGGAAAGGCAATTTAAGGATCTCAGTTCCCAGACACATTTCATAGAATCCTTGCAATGTGGATACAGGCCATTGGGCCCAACAAGTCCATACCAATCCTCCAAAACGTATCCCACCCAAACTCATTCTCCTACCCTACTACTTTACATTACCCCCAACTAATGCACCTAACCTACACATCCCTGAACACTATGGACAATTTAGCATGGCCAAATCACCTGCACATCTTTGAAACACATGTAGACACAAGGAGAATGTGCAAACTCCACACAGACAGTTGCCCGAGGTTGGGTTCAAACCCATGTCCCTGGTGCTGTGAGATAGCAGTGCTAACCGCTAAGCCACTGTGCTGCCACTGCAGTAAAATAAAAACAGGTAAAGTTAAAAATCACACAACACCAGATTATAGTACAACAGGTCTATTTGGAAGCACTAGCTTTTGGAGCACTGCTCTTTCATCAAGTGGTTGTGGAGTATAAGATCGTAAAACACAGAATTTATAGCAAATGTTTACAGTGTAATGCAACTGAAATTATATATTGAAAAAGTCTCTCATTTTTTTAGAATGACCGTGTTGATTTCAGTTCTTTCATATGTAAATCCTAGAACTTTTTTTAAAGTTACATTCTCAAATGAACTTTAACAATAGGTGCCATGTCATCTCAGATAATGCATTGAAGGTGTGAGGTGCCCTGAGTGAGGCTGTCTATGCCCCAATGTTCAAACTGATTCTAATCTAAAAAAGGGATTTACAGAATCTTACATGGATTCATGCAGTTTTTGAGCAAAGTAAAATATAATTCAGCAAGTACAAGTTCACCCCACAGACTTACGTGTGTGTGTGTGTGTGTGTGTATGTGGGTGGGTATGTGTGTGTCTGTGTGTGTATGTGGGATCCATGTAATCCAGGTCTTTTTCAATATACAATTGCAGCTGCATCACGCTGTAAACTTTTGCTATAAATTCTATGCCTTACAATCTTTCACTCCACAGCCACCTGATGAAGAAGCAATGCTCCGAAAGCTAGTGCTGCTACCTTCCCCCACCCTCCTCTCTGACCTATCACCTCCATTCCCACCCCCATTCACCTATTGCATTCTGTGCTGCTTTCTGCCCACCCCCACCCCCTCTCATTTATCTCTCCACTCTGCAGGCACCCTGCCTCTATTCCTGATGGAGGGCTTTTGCCGGAAATGTCAATTTTCCTGCTCCTCGGATGCTGCCTGAACAGCTGTGCTTTTCCAGCACCACTCTAATCTAGACTCTGGTTTCCAGCATCTGCAGTCTGTATTTTTACCTTCTAAATAAACCTATTCCACTCTAACCTAGTGTTGTGTGATTTTTAACTTTGGACACCCCAGTCCAACACCAGCACCTCCAAATCAAAAACAGATCAGGCTTGGAAACCAATCAATTTCCAGACAGTGGAAATTACTCAAAGTTTGTTCAAGATCTAAAATATTCTTGCTTCACAGGTAAGCAACAAACTCCTCCTCAACATTTTAAACAAAAAGAAAAAAGCATATCACGGATGAAACGGAAGCCAACATCCTTGCAGTTATTTTTTACAATTAAGCATGAATAGCGATACACAAATACAATGTCCTGACTAATTCCCCTAGAGACCTGACAAGGTTCAAGAAAAAAGTGTTCTAACCATCAATCTATCAGGCAAAGGTATTCTCCATATAAATATTTAGTGTAGCATGGTAGATTTATAAAATCTGCAGAGAGACTGGAGTAAATTAGCTTTGTGTATGTCTCTAGTGCTGATGTGACATCAATTAGCATATGGCTGTATCCCATGGTAATGGGGGGTCACCAAGAAATAGGCCACAGATACATGTGAATTCCAAATGCAACATGGGGGTGCTCAACTGGCATTTTTACATGATGAAGTCACTTCCACATATCATTTTTCGCCAAAGGGGAAGCTGACCAGTTATGTGCAAACTCTGAAGTGGCATTATGGAGGTTCTGCGGCATAAAGCACTCAAACAACAGCTTGCTTTTTATTCTGAATTCTCAGTGTCACATGGAGCAAGTGGAATGCATTTCAAATGAACAGAAAATCAAACGGCACCAATTTCAATGGCTGGCTCCCCACTGGAATTTAATTGTATAAGTTAAAGCTTTCCCTTCCCTTTGAGGTGGTTTTAGTTTTTAAAGCTGTCGAAGAAAACACAACTTGAAACAAGGGAACTGAGTGTCCAGGTTTTCTGAAGTTAATAAGATAGGTAAGCAAGCTGCTTAGAGAAGCTGAAAAGGCTGTAAATATATATGGACCGGTTAAATAAGTATATAAAAAGCAGGTTAAGAGAGTATGGGTTTTTAAAAATGTATTCATTTGTGGGATGAGGGCATCAGTGGCTGGATCAGATTTATTGCCAGTCCCTAGTTTGAGAAGGTGGTGGTGAACTGCCTACTTGAAATACTGCAGTAAGAAGATCTCAGTTATTTGTTAAGAGTAATAAGGTGGTTAGTGTAGGGGATTTTAGCTTTTGAAACATAGACTGGCTCTGCCACAGTATTAAGGGTTTAGATGGAGAGGAATTTGTTAAATGTGTACAAGAACATTTTCTGATTCAGTATGTGGATGAACCTACTAGAGAAGGTGCTAAACGTGGCCTCCTCTTGGGAAATAAGGCAGGGCAGGTGACTGAAGTGTCAGTGGAGGAGCACTTTGGGGCCAGCGACCATAATTCTATTAGATTTAAAAAAGGAATGGAAAAGGATAGACCAGATCTAAAAGTTGAAGTTCTAAATTGGAGGAAGGCCAATTTTCACAGTATTAGGCAAGAATTTTCAAAAACTGATTGGGGGCAGATGTTCGCAGGTGAAGGGACGGTTGGAAAATGGGAAGCCTTCAGAAATGAGATAACGAGGGTCCAGAGAAAGTATATTCCTGTCAGGGTGAAAGGGAAGGCTGGTAGCTATAGGGAATTCTGGATGATTAAAGAAATTGAGGTTTTGGTCAAGAAAAAGAAGGAAGCATACCTTAGGTATAGACAGGATAGATTGAGTGAATCCTTAAAAGAGTATAAAGGCAATAGGAGTATACTAAGAGAGAAATCAGGAGGGCAAAAAGGGGACATGTGATAGTTTTGGCAAATAGAGATAAGGAGAATCCAAAGGGCTTTTACAAATACATTAAGGACAAAAGGGTAACTAAGGAGAAAATAGGGCCCCTCAAAGATCAGCAACGTGGCCTTCGTGTGCAGCCACAGGAGATGGGGGAGATACTAAATGAGTATTTTACATCAGTATTTACCGTGGAAAAGGATATGGAAGATATAGAATGTAGGAAAATAGATGGTGACATCTTGAAAAGCATCCACATTTCAGAGGAGGAAGTGCTGGATGTGTTAAAACACATAAACATGGATAAATCCCCAGGAGCTGATCAGGTGTACCCTAGAACTCTGTGGGAAGCTAGGGAAGTGATTAATGGGCATCTTACTGAGATATTTGTATTCTTGATAGTCACAGGTGAGGTGCCGGAAGACTGGAGGTTGGCTAACATGGTGCCACTGTTTAAGAAGGGTGGTAAGGACAAGCCAGGGAACTATAGACCAGTGAGCCTGACTTTGGTGGTGGGCAAGTTGTTGGAGGGAATCCTGAGGGACAGGATGTACATGTGTTTGGAAAGGCAAGGACTGATTAGGGGTAGTCAACATGGCTTTGTGCGTGGGAAATCATGTCTCACAAACTTGATTGAGCTTTTTGAAGAAGTAATAAAGAGGATCGATGATGGCAGAGCAGTGAATGTGATTGATATGGACTTCAGTAAGGCGTTCGACAAGGTTTCCCAGGGGAGACTGGTTAGCAAGATTAGATCTCATGGAATCTAGCCATTTGGATACAGAACTGGCTCAAAGGTAGATCACAAAGGGTCGTGGTGGAGAGTTGTTTTTCAGACTGGAGGCCTGTGACCAGTGAAGTGCCACAAGGATCGGTGCAAGGTCCACTAATTTTCATCATTTATATAAATGACTTGGATGTGAACATAAGAAGTATAGTTAGTAAGTTTGCAAATGACACCAAAATTGGAGGTGTAGTGGACAGCGAAGAAGGTTACCTCAGATTACAACAGGAACTTGATCAGATGGGTCAATGGGCTGAGAAGTGGCAGACGGGGTTTAATTTAGATAAATGGGAGGTGCTGCATTTTGGAAAAGCAAACCTTAGCAGGACTTATACACTTAATGGTAAGGTCCTAGGGAGTGTTGCTGAACAAAGAGACCTTGGTGTGCATGTTCATAGCTCCTTGAAAGTGGAGCCACAGGTATATAGGTTAATGAAGAAGGCGTTTGGTATGCTTTCTTTTATTGGTCAGAGTATTGAGTAAAGGAATTGGGAGGTCATGTTGCAGCTGTATAGACCACTGTTGGAATATTGCGTGCAATTCTGGTCTCCTTCCTATCGGAAAGATGTTGTGAATCTTGAAAGGGTTCAGAAAAGATTTCCAAGGATGTTGCTAGGGACGGAGGATTTGAGCTATAGAGAAAGGCTGGGACTGTTTTTCCTGGAGAATCAGAGGCTGAGGGGTGACCTTATAGAGGCTTATAAAATCACAAGGGACTTGGATAGGATAAATAGACAAAGTCTTTTCCCTAGGGTGGGGGAGTCCAGAACTAGAGGGCATAGGTTTAGGGTGAGAGGGGAAAGACATAAAAGAGACCTAAGGGGCAACATTTTCACACAGAGCGTGGTACGTGTGTGGAATGAGCTGCCAGAGGATGTGGTGGAATCTGGTACAATTGCAACATTTAAGAGGCATTTGGATGGATATATGAATAGGAAGGGTTTGGAGGGAAATGGGCCAGGTACTGACAGGTGGGACTACATTGGGTTGGGATATCTGGTCGGCATGGACGGGTTGGACCCGTGCTATATGTCTCTATGACTCTATGACTCTACTGTAAGGTGCATGTTCTTTTTCCTGGGATAATTTGTACTTCTCTTTATAAATTCTGTTTAAGTATAGATGTTGTCCTTCAGGTAATGCATGTGCATTTGCTAAAGTAGTCAGCCATCATCCATCGTAGGCATTTCTCCCTATTACAGAGACAATTAGTGTAAGGGTACCACTCCAGATCAAGTAGGGAACAAGGTGAGGAAGCAGAGTTCCATGAGCTATCACAGTTTGGAGATTAGGAGGATTGTGATTCCACACTGCCATTCTGTTTTGTTCTCCAAATTGTGCTTTCATGATTCATGGGTCAAATTGAACCCCCACGTTTCTTTTGCTGCTCATAACTTACTAGTATTACCTCATCTGAAAAGTATATTCACTCTGTCTACTGTTAGGGAATAATATTACAGCAAAGTCTTACATTTCAGCCCATTGCCTCACAGCCAACCATAAATATCAGAAATTTGACCTACAAGAGCCACTTCTGCAGGCCTGCTGATTAATCCAGTTCAATTTTCTAGTTCCTGTATTACTATCTATCCTGTAACAGCCGTCTCGGGAAACTGGGTTTCTGTTTCAGTGGGTCACAAGGAAGCAGCAGTAAATCTAATATGGCATAAGAAGATTAAGATACAGCTTTTATCAGGATAGAAGCTCACCAAGTATTTGGATTATGCTTTCGAGCTTTGCGAGAATTGTGATGGAAAATATCCATATAAAACTGACAGTGCCTTGAGGGAATTACGCCTGCTACTACAAGGGAGATCAAAGGCAAGGGGGGGAGCAGTCAAAACACAATGTGAAATGATTAATTCACTTTGGAACTAAAAACCATGATACTGTAGACTTGGGACAATTCACTCAACAAAACTAGAGGTGGTAAGGGCTAATACATTCAACAGCAGCACACCCACAAGACAATATAAGAGGCTTAGGGGGAAGAAGTGGAGACCATCTCACTGCAGTAATCCATCCCCAACCATTTGTTCTTTTAGTGATACTTAAAGCATTGATTTCTAAACGTTTTTACACATTTTATCCTTGATATAACATTTATTTTATGCTGTTCTCAGAACTGGATTTTGGGACCATTGTGTTTGCAAGTCCGATCTATGATCGTATGCTGTTCAAATCCATTTTCCACAGCTTTCAGGAAGATTTGTCAAAACTGGAGAAACAGATTATGCTACAAAAAAGGATTGAATGGTATAATCTTTGAGAGCTGGCTCCCTGACATCAGGTTTCCAGAATGTGGAAAGAATATTAGAGGAGCAATATTTGGAAAGTATGGTGAAGAGCAGTGGGAATAATCAGTAGAGACCTGGTAGAGGCATGTTAGGCCAAATAGCCTGTTTTCATGTTGAATAATTCCACCATTCTATGACTCCATAAGTATATTGAAATTATATACCTAGTCTTCAATGCTCGCATTAAATTGGTGAACAAACTGCTTGATGTAGGCAATAATTATATTGCACTAGATTTAACGAAACCCGTCACAGCAGGAAACAAGCCAGACAGACCCGCGTAATTGTGGGAGAAGTCCCATCAACCTGCTGCAGGACCTCATCCCTCTTTTTAACAGCTTCATTGGATCCCATGTGAACCATGTCCTCTGATTGTTCACCCTCTCTTTTCAGAATGCCCTGCAACCATACATGGGCACCATTGATCCAGGCCCCAGAGAGACAATGCATCCATCTGGAATCAGAAACACTTGCCTGTACCTTCCATCACTAAGTCTCTGATCACTTTTGTTCTCCTTCTCTTTCAGACATCTCTTGGCACTGGCTGCACTCCACAGAGGAAATGTCACTCTCACCAGTTACCAACACGTTGAAACAGTTCTTGAGTGAGATGCAGTCTAGGGCTTTCATGAATACCTGCAATTTTAATTAACTGCTGTTCACTCATTGCCTCTCTGACTGCACTTCCCAGTGTCCGACCTCATCTAGAAACATGTCATCAATGTAACTTTCCGTCTCGTTGATGTTTTGCAGTGTCTCCATCCAATACTCAAGCTCCAATTTAGTGCTCAAGATGATTGGACCCAATGGCATTTCCGGCAGTTGTGGACTGCCAGGAGTGTCCAAGATTTCCCACAGGCTGGGCAAAATATGGGTCTGAGCTCCCATGCCATAACCTTGGTGTTAAATTCACTTCCCTTACATTGACCTCACTCTCCTTCCTTTATTCCACTTTACCTTACTTTTATTATTTTATTAGCCTTTCAATGCCAGTTGCACACTGTGCCCTGCACTGGAGGCCTGTGCATCCTGCAAGTGGGTCTGAGTGTTACCATGATGATTGAGAGGGTATGGTTGGATGCCAATGGATGAGGGAGGGATGCCTGGTGCCCAGGGGCCATGTCTTGAGATGCTGTTTGGTGCTGAGCAATATGGTGGCTTCTCGCAATATGGTGAGCTGAAGTCATTAGGCACCCGCTATGACTTACAAGTCAAGAATTCTTGGTGTCTATCTTGTTCAGCATGTCTGGTAAGAGAGGAAGTTTAATGTTAATGAGGTGAGTTGTGGCATTATTAAGGCTTTTAAAAAGCGGTATAATCCCCCTTGACTAGCAAGCTGTCATTACTTAGTAAGAAACTCACCTCGCTGCCTGGAAAATACATAAAAGATACAATGAGTGGCTCCCAAGTTTGAGATTCCACTACAAATCTAATTATAGCCCATGTTGTTCAAGCCCTGCTAAGATTCCAGCTTTCATCTTGTTTGTGCTTCTGGCTGTACGATTGTTCACTCCCAGAAAGCGATTTTCTCAGTTTCTGAAAACATCTTGAAAATTATTGAAGGAGCACAAGTGAAGATAAATCTGATAAAATATAAAAGATAATCAACACCAACAAATCACATTTATTAAACACCTTTAATAGAGATGAATGTTCCAAGGTTGCAGCACGGAGAATCATCTAACAAGCCTGTCCACCAGCTGCAAGGCACACGTTATTAAAGTCATGCAATCTCCTTCACTTATCTGGATGAGTGCAACCTTGTAAACAACCAAGAAGTTTGACACTATCCAACATAAAGCAACTAACTCGATTGACACCTCATCCAGCACCCTTATCAATCACTTCCTCCACCACTGATGCAACGTGGCAGCAGTGTGTATTATCCACAAGATGTACTGCAGCAATTTAGTCAAAATCCTCCAACAGCACTTTCCAACATTGCCCAACTAGACGGAAAAGGGCAGCAGATGCATATGAACATCACCCAAGTCCTCTCCAAGCCACACACCTTCGTGACTTGGAAGTATATTACTGCTCTTTACTTCTGTTGATTCAAAATCAATGTCCACATGAGCGATGCCCATATGAGCACATAAACAAAAATATTTGTAGCTTGGATCTTTAAAGGCAAACCTTTAATTGTTAAAAATGTGGGGTGTTGTCATGCGTTTGTGGGACCTCATCTGTCAATCATGAACGCCTCAATAGGTTGTGACATCTTCATTCTATGATTGTTGGTCAGTTTACAAACAGCAGATGTCAAAGCCAGATGTACATACTTAGCCTCACAGTTAACAAGTAAAGTATACAGTCTCCAAATAAAGGAAGCACACTATTGTTTCATCAATCTTGTTAGGTGGGTGATGATTTTGTGATTGCCTCCTTACAGTAAAAAGAAGAACATAATGTTGAATGTTTAGTGACAAAATGTACTACTGAACCCACAAACCAATACAAAAACAGAAATCACTGGAAAAGCTAAGCAGTATCAATGGAAAGAAAGCTGAGTTAACGTTTGGGGTTCAGTGACCCTTTTTCAGAACACTAAGAAAGTAAAGCTGAATTGATCAGAAAGCTTCCTTATGTCATTTCTCCTCCCTCGTCTATGCTTTAAGTTGCAGGATTTGAACCAGGCATTATATCATGTGGGAAATGTTTTCCAATAATGTGTTAGCCTTGCGTAATAGATTGGTTCTGCAGGACCCATTGATGCAATTTTTGTGGCAAACTGTAGTAATTGTATCAGCTGAACATTGGTGCCGTGTATGGCCAATTAGGCACAATGCCAAGCTGCTTTCTAAGCATTAAGGTTGACTGTAGGTTAATAGTCCACAACCTATTCCTCCTGGAAATGCTCCAAAGTTTACTCTGGGCCTGTAGCCAGGAAGACATATGTCTTTCAGTAAAGTGACTCTTCCCTGTCTAAGAATCTTTGAGTAATGTTTTCATGCGATTAATTGGGATATGTTGTAAACTAATGTCAGTTACCGCTGATGGATCAATGTACAGACGTGTGATTCCGTGATATATGGAGAATCCCTTCAGTGATTAAAGGACCACAGACAGCTTTCATACATTGCATTACTCAAGGTTAATGAGCCTGTTTATTCACTCCTTGCTTGGCCAATTGTCAGTTGTCTCCTTTTGAACTTTGTCAAATGAGGATACTCAGTTATTTACATTGAGCAGTCAATTTTCACAAAGGATGGCAAAGGAATTAAATATTGATAGGCTGGAAATCCCCATGATTACATTATTTGAGGAGAAAGGTTTGTCATTTAAGTTTTTTTTCCAAGATTGGAATATGGGTAATGTTGTAGACCCATTTGAGAGTCATTACCCTTGTGTCATTGGTGAAATAACTCCATAAAGGCCGGTATTCCATCACCTTTACTTACACATACATAGTACATAACACTGACCCAGCTAGCTCAGTGCTGGCTCCCAGAGTGAACAGAACCTCTGACACTCCTGTTTCTATCTATCATCCCGGGCTCTCTGATTGGACCAGGTTAGCAGCCTCAATCAGGGAACTCAAGTTCTATGAGGTCCACCTGTCTGACCTCATTCCAATCACTACAACTGGTAAGTCAAACATTTGTGGGTTTAAGCCCCACTCTCAGACTTAAATACATAGGCAGTGATTTTCTCTACCCTGGAGCTAATGTAAAAAGAGGGTGAGGAAGAAAAATCATTTGACGAGTTGGCCCTGTAGAGATACCGAACGCCTTCTCACTACCTCTGTAACTAAGGGCTGAGCAAGTAGGTCCATGGCTTTCTTTCTCGAGAAGGGACTCAATTCATCATCCCAAATCTAGGAAAAATTCAGCCTTTGACAGCAGGCAAAGGTGTGACCTCTGAAAGCCACCTCCCTGGCCTTGCCTGCATCTCCCAACCCTTCCTTCCCTCCTAACTCCCACCCCAAGAGAAGAAGAAAGACAGGCTTACAGTTTCACCACTGTATCCCTCTAGGGGTGGGCCTCTATCAGCAGACTTTAGATGCAAGAAGATTGAAAATAGAACTCCTCTGATTGACTGGCAACTTCTGTTGTCCTGGGCCCATCACTGTGGAGGGCTATGATAGCGCAAGTTACCCATTCATCAGCTCTTAACATGCTGATTGGTGGGTGACCTGCTGAGCTATCAAGCCAGTGGATTGGCCTTCTTGTGGTCACCTGACACACACACATCTCGACTGTTTCTTCCATGATCTATGACCTCACCAAGAGCTGATGGAGTGCCCCAGTTTGAAATTTCAGATGAACTAATAAACTGAGACACTGTCAGGTGGATAGAAAAGATCCCATGGCACATGTTGAAGAAAATCAGGAGAGCTTGTGTTCGAGCCATCTCAGTCTTAAAATAACTAAAACAAAAATGTGGTAATTTATCATATTGCTGTTTGTAAGAACATGCTAGGTGTAAATTAAATCTCACCTTTCTTTACAACAATAAGTAAACATTGAAAATACATTCTGGGCTGGGTCTGACGTTAGGATGTGCTACAGTCTTTAAAGATGCTACATAAATTCAAGTGTTTTTCCTTTAACTCAAAAACATTGCAACTTTACGGGAATATTTGCATATTTGGATTGTGGGGGGGATCCACTCCATAAGAACATAAAATCTAGTTCATTTGACACAGCTCCGTCTTACAGTAAGCTCATGGCTGCTCTGATTGCAGCATTAACTCCACTTTCTTCTCTGCTTCACTTAATCCCGACAGTGTGGAAGCAGGCCATTTGACCCATCGAGTCTACACTAACCCTCTAAACAGCATCCTTCCCAGACTCATCCCATCCTGTAACCTTGCATTTTCCATGGCTAATCCACCTAGCTTGCTCATGCCTATTCACTATGAGCAATATAGCATGGCCAATCCACCTAACCTGCACATCTTTGGATTGTGTGTGGAAACTCATGCAGACATGGGGAAAATGTACAAACTCCACACAAACAGTTGCTGGAATCAAACCTGGGTCCCTGTCGCTTTGAGGCAGCAGTGCTAACCACTGAGCCACAGTGCTGCCCTTAGCCCTCGATTCCCTTGTCAATAACAAAAATGTCTAATTCAGCCTTGAATATATCCAATGGCCTGCTCTCAGCTGCCCACTGGGGAAGAGAATTTCAAACAGAAACCACCCTCTGGGAGAAGTTATCTCCACGATAAAGGGGAAGCCCCTTTACTCTTAATCCGTATCCCTAATCCTACACCATCCTCACATGATGAGGCATACTCTCATTATCAACCATGACAAGTACATTTAGAAATTTTGATGAGTTTTGCTCACACACTAAGAACTTTTGAACTATCAATATGAAGTCATGCAGTAAAAACCCATGATGGATTTTACTCCTGTTAAACAAAATGTTGTAAGAGCAGGTGATCTGCGTTTCCTTTGCCAAGACATGGAACTGTTACAACGCTGAGTTAACTTTCATGTCTGAAGGGGTTTGACAAGTTAATTAAAATGTAACTGACCCTTCTTATGGTAATGTCTGCAATTCTCTAATTGGTTCAATATTTTGACAAACCAGAGTGTGAACAGTTCTGCTTGATCAAGACATTATAAGTTTGACTGATATCCAGAATCCATTGTCTGACAATGGAATCTAAGTCTCAGAAACAATTTATAAGTGCAATGTACTGGTCACATGAAGAGGCAAGGGATGGGCCCTTCCTGGGCTGAGGGCACAGAGGAGGAGTAACATCAGGCTCCACAAACCAATCCATCAAAACTGACCATGTTGCTGTTTTTGTTCAGGAGGCAAGGTTAGAGTCAGAGACAGGCCAGGTAACCTGGGAAGAAGCTGGTTGGTTCCTGAGCTGGGCTGGGCAAGATTAACTCCGACATACCTTGTTCAAAAGTTAAATGTAAAGCTTAAAACAGAAAACATCCCTTCTGCGCTCATGCCCTCACTCTCTATGCCATATCTACACTAACCTTTACCTCAGTTTGCATGCTTCATAGCTTCTCATACCCCCAAGCCAATCTATGCCCCTCAACTCACACCACAGGCCCCAACTTACGCTCATGCTAACCTACGCCACTGTACCCATCTCCCCATGGCTCCTTATATACCCTATGACCATGTTCCATGACCTGCATACACCAAATGCTCCTAGCAATCACCATGGCCTTTATAACTGCAATGTCAACTCAATACCAACTCATATATCCCACCTATCACCCTTTGCCCTTCCCCCCCCCATGCCAACATACCTATTATCCAGCATGAACATTAATTAGGAGGCATACTGACAATAAAATAAACCAGTCTGTTCACAGTGTTACAGTTGAAAAAGAAAACACACTCTCTTGAAACAAACACCCAAAACAATGAAACTGCTTCAATAAATCTCTTATGACAACAAACAAATCACTTTAAAGCTCAATGACTTACATAGAGTCATAATGATGTACAGTGTGGAAACAGACCATTCAGTCCAACTCTCCCATACTAACCATCTATGTGCTTAAAACCTTATGTCAACATACATTTCCACTCAGTAAACAGTTGATGTCCATCAATAGGCATCCAATTATGAAAATAATAGTTTTGGAAATTAGCCGTGCAGTACAAATCCTATAATGATTTGTTATGGATAGCTGACCCTTCTTTTAAACCCAACTTATTTTGGGCAGTTTGTTAGTAACTTTACTAAACCCGGTGACCGTATGCAGTAATTACAAAGACCTGCAAATTTTCACAAGCCTAAAGATGTCTTACCATTGTCAAAGTTTTCCCCGGGACCATATCCAAAGATATACATTAACTCGCCAAAAGGGGAAGAATTGTTTTCCCTTTGTTACGTTATCGCAGGAGGACTTATTCTGAAGGTCTGTAATACTGGACTTTTTATTTCTTTATTTTGTAATTCTTTTCCTAAGAATTCATGTTCAAGAATCTGTATAGGTACCTTTGCACATAACAAGATGCCATAAGTGACAATTTATAAAATTTTCACAGTACTCATGTGAGCACATTTGACAACAAAGCTAATTCAATTCAATATAAAACACTCCCCTCATCCCTCACATCCCTCTTCCTTCCTCTCAATCACACATATTTCCCATTCCTCATCCCATGCCAATCCAAGCAACATAATGCCTTCCACCCATTCCCCATGGTCCCTTTTAAATGGCTAGCTAACTCCAGGAACTACACTTGTTCCAACGATGGTCCTTCTCCAGTCAATGTTCTCTCTGCACAACTACTGGGAAAGTCTGCTCATGTCGTTTGGCAAGCCAATGAATGGAATCCACTTCCAGAAATTACTGCTGTGCTTGGGCCTTGGAGGCCCATGCAGTAGGAACAAAAAAAAATTACAAGAAATATTCCATCAATTCCAACCCATAAAAACAAAAAAGGTATCAGTTTTAGGGCAGGAAGTTATAATAGGATCATAGAGTCTTGGAGATGTACAGCATGGAAACAGACCCTTCGGTCCAACCCATCCATGCTGACCAGATATCCCAACCCAATCTAGTCCCACCTGCCAGTACCCGGCCCATATCCTTCCAAACACTTCCTATTCATGTACCTATCCAAATGCCTTTGAAATGTTGCAATTGTACCAGCCTCCACCACATCCTCTGGCAGCTCATTCCAAACACGTACCACCCTCTGCGTGAAAAAGTTGCCCCTTAGGTCTCTTCTTTATCTTGTCCCTCTCACCTTAAACCTATGCCCTCTCGTTCTGGACTCCCCAACACCAGGGAAAAGACTTTGTCTATTTATCCTATCCATGCCACTCATAATTTTGTAAACCTCTATAAAGTCACCCCTCAGCCTCCGTGCTCCAGGGAAAACAGCCCCAGCCTGGTCAGCCTCTCCCTATAGCTCAAGTCCTCCAACCCTGGCAACATCCCTGTAAATCTTTTCTGAATCCTTTCAAGTTTCACAACATCTTTCCAATAGGAAGGAGACCAGAATTGCACGCAATATTCCAACAGTGGCCGAACCAATGTCCTCTCCAGCCGCAACATGACCTCCCAGCTCCTGTATTCAATACTCAGACTAATAAAGGAAAGCATACCAAACGCCTTCTTCACTATCCTATCTACCTGTGACTCCACTGTCAAGGAGCTATGAACCTGAACTCCAAGGTCTTTTTGTTCAGCAACACTCCCTAGGACCTTACCATTAAGTGTATTTGTCCTGTTAAGATTTACTTTCCCAAAATGCAGCACCTTGCATTTATCTGAATTAAACTCCATCTGCCACTTCTTAGTCCCTTGGCCCATCTGATCCAGATCCTGTTGTAATCTGAGGTAACCCTCTTCGCTGTCCACTGCACCTCCAATTTTGGTGTCATCTGCAAACTTACTAACTGTACCGCTTATGCTCGCATCCAAATCATTTATGGAAATGACAAAAGGTAGAGGAGCCAGCACCGATCCTTGTGGCAATCCACTGGTCACAGGCCTCAAGTCTGAAAAACAACCCTCCACCACCACCCTCTGTCTTCTACCTTTGAGTCAGTTCTGTATCCAAATGGCTAGTTCTCCCAGTACTCCATGAAATCTAACCTTGCTAATCAGTCTCCCATGGGGAACCTTGTCGAAAACCTTACTGAAGTCCATATAGATCACATCTACTGCTCTGTCCTCATCAATCTTCTTTGTTACTTCTTCAAAAAACTCAATCAAGTTTGTGAGACATGATTTCCCACGCACAAAGCCATGTTGACTATCCCTAATCAGTCCTTGCCTTTCCAAATACATGTACATCCTGTCCCTCAAGATTCCCTCCAACAACTTGCCCACCACCGAGGTCAGGCTCACTGGTCTATAGTTCCATGACTTGTCTTTACCATCCTTCTTAAACATTGGCACCACGCTTGCCAACTTCCAGTCTTCCAGCACCTCACCTGTGACTATTGATGATACAAATATCTCAGCAAGAGGCCCAGCAATCACTTCTCTAGCTTCCCACAGAGTTCTGGGGTACACCTGATCAGCTCCTGGGGGTTTATCCACTTTTAACCATTTCAAGACATCCAGCACTTCCTCCTCTGTAATCTGGACATTTTGCAAGATGTTACCATCTATTTCCCTACAGTCTATATCTTCCATATCCTTTTCCACAGTAAATACTGATGCAAAATATTCATTTAGTATCTCCCCCATTTTCAGTGGCTCCACATAAAGGCCGCCTTGCTGATCTTTGAGGGACCCTATTCTCTCCCTAGTTACCCTTTTGTCCTTAATATGTTTGTAAAACCCCTTTGGATTCTCCTTAATCCTATTTGCCAAAGCTATCTCATGTCCCCATTTTGCTCTCCTGATTTCCCTCTTAAGTATACTCCTACTTTCTTTATACTCTTCTAAGGATTCACTCGATCTATCCTGTCTGTACCTGACATATGCTTCCTTCTTTTTCTTGACCAAACCCTCAATTTCTTTAGCCATCCAGCATTCCCTATATCTACCAGCCTTCCCTTTCACCCTGACAGGAATATACTTTCTCTGGATTCTTGTTATCTCATTTCTGAAGGCTTCCCATTTTCCAGCTGTCCCTTTACCTGCGAACATCTGCCTCCAATCAGCTTTCAAAAGTTCTTGCCTAATACCGTTAAGATTGGCCTTTTTCCAATTTAGAACTTCAACTTTTAGATCTGGTCTATCCTTTTCCATCACTATTTTAAAATGAATAGAATTATGGTCGCTGGCCCCAAAGTGCTCCCCCACTGACACCTCAGTCACCTGCCCTGCCTTATTTCCCAAGAGTAGGTCAAGTTTTGCACCTTCTCTAATAGGTACATCCACATAATGATTCAGAAAATTGTCTTGTACACACTTAAGAAATTCCTCTCCATATAAACTTTTAACACTATGGCAGTCCCAGTCAATGTTTGGAAAGTTAAAATCCCCTACTATAACTGCCCTATTATTCTTACAGATAGCTGAGATCTCCTTACAAGTTCCTAAATTTCCCTCTGACTATTGAGGGTGTATAATACAATCCCAATAAGGTAATCATCCCTTTCTTATTCCTTAGTTCCACCCAAATAACTTCCCTGGATGTATTTCTGGGAATATCGTCCCTCAGCACAGCTGTAATGTTATCCCGTATCAAAAATGCCACTCCCCCTCCTCTCTTGCCTCCCTTTCTATCCTTCCTGTAGCATTTGTATCCTGGAACATTAAGCTGCCAGTCCTGCCCATCCCTGAGCCATGTTTCCATAATTGCTATGATATCCCAGTCCCATGTTCCTAACCATGCCCTGAGTTCATCTGCCTTCCCTGTTAGGCCCCTTGCATTGAAATAAATGAAGTTTAATTTATTAGTCCTACCTTGTCCCTGCCTGCCCTGACTGTTTGACTCACTTCTGTTCTCAGCTGTACCTGTCTCAGATCGATCTCTTTCCTCATTATCTCCCTGTTCGTGAGCTGGCGTTTAGCCTCAGCGGTGTAAAGGTCGGTGCGCCAAACTACTACCGCGCCTCCTTTGTCTGCCGGTTTGATAGTGAGGTTGGGGTTGGAATGGAGGGAGTGGAGGGCTGCACGTTCCGAGGGTGAAAGGTTGGAGTGGGTGAGAGGGGTGGAGACGTTGAGGCGGTTAATGTCGCGGCGGCAGTTGGCTATGAAGAGATCGAGGGCAGGTAAGAGGCCAACGGGATGGGATGGGATGGGATGCCCTCCACCGCATCTCCTCCACTTCCCGCTCCTCCGCCCTTGAGCCCCGCCCCTCCAATCGCCACCAGGACAGAACCCCACTGGTCCTCACCTACCACCCCACCAACCTCCATATACAGCGTATCATCCGTCGTCATTTCCGCCACCTCCAAACGGACCCCACCACCAAGGATATATTTCCCTCCCCTCCCCTATCAGCGTTCCGGAAAGACCACTCCCTCCGTGACTCCCTCGTCAGGTCCACATCCCCCACCAACACAACCTCCACTCCCGGCACCTTCCCCTGCAACCGCAAGAAATGCAAAACTTGCGCCCACACCTCCCCCCTTACTTCCCTCCCAAGGCCCCAAGGGATCCTTCCATATCCGCCACAAATTCACCTGCACCTCCACACACATCAGTTACTGCATCCGCTGCACCCGATGTGGCCTCCTCTATATTGGGGAGACAAGGGATGAACTCAGATTTCTCCAGTTTCCTCATTTCCCCTCCCCCCGCCTTGTCTCAGTCCCAACCCTCAAACTCAGCACCACCTTCCTAACCTGCGATCTTCTTCCTAACCTCTCTGCCCCCACCTCCACTCCGGCCTATCACCCTCACCTTATCACCTTCACCTTAACCTCCTTCCACCTTTTGCATTTCCAACGCCCCTCCCCCAAGTCCCTCCCCCCACCTTTTGTTTTAGCCTGCTGGACACACTTTCCTCATTCCTGAAGACGGGCTCATGCCTGAAACGTCGATTCTCCTGCTCCTTGGATGCTGCCTGACCTGCTGCGCTTTTCCAGCAACACATTTTCAGCTCTGATCTCCAGCATCTGCAGTCCTCACTTTCTCCTCACTAGCTCGTAGCACTGGAAGTAATCCAGATGCTACTACTCTTGAGGACCTCCTTTTTAAATTTCTGCCTAACTTTCTGTAATCTCCCTTCAGAGTCTCAACCTTTTTCCTTTCTATATTGTTGGTTCCAATGTGGACAATGAACTCCTGCTGGCCCCTTTCCCCCGTGAGAACATTCTGCACCCTCTCTGAGACATCCTTGATCTTGGCACCAGGGAAATAACACACCATTCTGCTTTTTCTCTGCTGGCCACAAAAAAGTCTGTCTGTGCCTCTGACTACAGAATCCCCTAACACAATTGATCTCTTGGAAGCCGACATACCCCTCGTTGCACTAGAGCCAGTCTCAATACCAGAAACTTGGCTGTTCGTGCTATGTTCCCCTGAGAATCCATCACCCCCTACATTTTCCAAAACCACATACCTGTTTGAAATGGGTATATCCACAAAAGACTCCTGCCCTAGGTGCCGACCTCTCTCACCCTTCCTGGAGTTAACCCATCTATGTGACTGTATCTGAGACTTTTCCCCCCTTCCTATAATTGCCATGCATCACATACTGCTGCTGTTGCAAATTCCTCATCGCTTCCATCTGTCTCTCCAACCGATCCATTCGATCTGACAGCATTTATGGCAGATATAATCCACAGTAACCCTTAACTTCTCTTTAAACTCTCACAACTGACAAGAAGTACATATCACTGCAAAGGCCAGTTTTGCTCCTTCCCAATCTACTGACCCAGAAAATAACACCGTCTTATTCCTCTACAAACACTGCCCCAGGTTAAATTAATAGTTATGGCTTATATTTTAAGTTTAATCAAGAGACTTATCTCCAAAAACATATAATCAAGAAAAATCCACTATACTCACTACTGCAGCTTTTCTCTTGGACAGACTTAAAACCACAATTAACTTATCTGACTCTGTGCTGTGACCTTCTCCCAACAGTCCCTCCAAGATTAGTTGTGAATTTCACTGTTTGTTAATTTTCCCAGATGCACCCCGATGTCCAGCGATACACAAATTCAAACAGTAAAGGCGGTAACTGTGCAGGTTCTCTCTCTCCTGAAGTCATCCATTTCTTTTGCCTCTTATTATTCTTGAGTTGGTTATTTTTGAGTTATACAGTGAAGACAGGGGCAAAATATTTGCATAATGCATCTGTCGGCTCCTTGTTCCTTATCAATAATTTCCCAGTCTACCCTTCTAAGGGATTCCTGCTCATTTTGGTTATTTCTTTCCTTTTCAATGTATATTTTCCCATCTTGTTTTGTGTATTTTGCCAGTTTTCTCTCATTTTCTAAGTTTCCCCCCTTCTCAACATTGTTCGTTGCTTTCTAAAATGTTCCAATCCTCTAGCATTCCAATAATATTCATAATGTGGAGGTGCCTGTGTTGGACAGAGGTGAAGTTAAAACATCACACAACATCAGGTAGCTGCCTGATGAAGGACCAACGCTCTGAAAGCTTGTACTTCCAAATAAACCTGTTGGACTATAACCTAGTGTTGCATGATTTTTAACTTAATAATATTCATGACATTCGACATCTTTTCATTCAATTTGATACCACCCTCAATATCTTAAATTGCAAGTTGTACCTTTCTGGAAGAGTCTTAGTTCCTCAGTGGAATATATCTTTATAGAGTCAGAGTCATACAGCATGGAAACAGACCCTTTGGTCCAACCAGTCCATGCCAACCATAATCCCAAATTAAACTAACTCCACCTGCCTGCAATTGGCCCATATCCATTCAAACCTTTCTTATTCATGAATTTATCCAAATGTCTGTTGAACATTGTAACTGTACCCACCTCCACTGGACGATCATTCCACACAAGAACGACACTGTACAAAAATGGTGCCTCTGATGTTCTTTTTAAACTTTCTCCTCTCACCTTAAAAATATGCCCCATCTCTTGAAATATCCCACAGCAGGGAAAAGACACTTGCCATTCACTTTATCTATACTCCTTATGATTTTAAAAATTTGATAACCCCTCAACTTCCGAAGCTTCAGTGGAAAAGCTCCCAACCTATCCAGTCTCTCCCTATAACTGGGAGTATGACTTTATTGTGATCACAGAGACTTCGTAGAAGGAAGGGCATGATTGGCAACTGAATGTTCCAGGATATAGATGCTTCAGACAGGACAGGGAGAGACGTAAAAGTGGGGAGGAGTTACATTGCTGGTTAGAGACGATATCATGGCTGTGCTAAAGGAGGATACAAAGGAGGGCTTGAGCAGTGAGGCATTATGGGTAGAGCTGAGAAATAAAAAGGGTGTAACTACAGTGTTGGGGCTGTATTACAGGCCTCCCAACAGTGAGCGTGAGGTAGAAGAACAAATAAATAAACAGGTTATGGAAAGATGTAGAGGCAAAAGGTTGGTTGTGATGGGAGATTTTAATTTTCCCAATGTTGACCAAGATACAATTAGTAAGGTGCATTCAGTAAAGTTTCCTAGAGCAGTATGTCAATAGTCCGATGAGGGAAGGGGCCATATTGGACCTGGTCTTGGGGAATAAGCCAGGCCAAGTGGTAGGAGTTGCAGTGGGGGATTTCTTTGGGAATAATGACCACAATTCTGTAAGTTTTAGAATACTCGTAGACAAAGATAAGAGTGGTCCTAAGGGAAGAGTACTCAACTGGGCCAAGGCAAATTAGATCAAAATTCGGCAGGAGCTGGGAAATGTGGATTGGGAGCAGCTATTTGTAGGGAAGTCCACATTTGATATATGGG
The DNA here is from genome assembly GCF_047496795.1 of Chiloscyllium punctatum. Taxonomy (NCBI): domain Eukaryota; kingdom Metazoa; phylum Chordata; class Chondrichthyes; order Orectolobiformes; family Hemiscylliidae; genus Chiloscyllium; species Chiloscyllium punctatum. Next base: position 146,067,922 of record NC_092741.1, on the reverse strand, counting down.
TGGCTTTCAAAGATAGATTGAAGATAGTGCAGGATAGGTATGTCCCTTTGAAAACAAGGGATAGGAAAGGCAAGATTCGTGAACCGTGGATGATGGGAGATATTGTGTGACTAGCCAAAAGGAAAAGGGAAGTGTACATAAGGTTCAGGCAGCTAAGAACAGAATGGGCCCTGGAGGAATATTGGGAGAGTAGGACCAGTCTTAAATGAGGAATCAAATGGGCTAAAAGGGGTCATGAAATAACTTTAGCGAGCAAAATTAAGGAGAATCCGAAGGGCTTTTATTCTTATATAAGAAGCAAGAGGGAACTAGAGAAAGGGTTTGTCCACTAAAGGATAAGGAAGGAAGGTTGTGTGTCGAACCTGAGAAAATGGGTGAGATTCTCAATGATTGCTTTGCATCAGTGTTCACTGAGGTGAGGGACATGATGAATGTTGAGATTAGAGATAGAAGTTTGTTTACTCTGGGTCACGTTGACATAAGGAGGGAAGATGTGTTACATAGACTAAAGGATATTAAGGTGGACAAATCCCCAGGACCAGATGGGATCTATCCCAGGTTGCTGAGGGAGGCAAGAAAGGAAATAGCTGGGGCCCTGACAGATATCTTTGTAGCAGCCTTAAACACAGGTGAGGTGCCAGAGGACTGGAAGGTTGGACAAGAAGGGTAGTGGAGATATTCCAGGTAACTACAGACCAGTGAGCCTGATGTCAGTGGTGGGAAAGTTCCTGGAGAAAGTACTGAGGGATAAAATCTATTTATATTTGGAAAAGAATAAGCTTATCAGTGATAGGCAACATGATTTTGTGTGGGAGATCGTGCCTTACCAAGGCACGATCTTTGAGGAAGTGACCAAGTTGAGAGATGAAGGAAGGGCTGTAGATGTCATATACATGGACTTTAGTAAGGCATTTGATAAGGTTCCTCATGGTAAACTAATGGAGAAAGTGAAGTCACATGGTGTGCAGGGTGTTCTAGCTAGGTGGATGAAGAACTGGTTGAACAACAGGAGACAGAAAGTAGTAATTGAAGGGAGTTTCTCAAAATGGAGAAGGGTGACCAGTGGTGTTTCACATAGATGAGTGCTGGGGCCACTGTTGTTTGTGATATATGTAAATAGTCTGGAAGAGGACCTTGTTGGTCTGATCAGTAAGTTTACAGATGACATGAAAATTAGTGGAAGAGCAGAAAGCATAGGGAACTGTCAAAAAATACAGGAGAATATAGATAGACTGGAGAGTTGGGCAGAGAAGTGGCAGATGGAGTTCAATCCAGGCAAATGTGAGGTGATGCATTTTGGGAAGTCTAATTCTAGAGTGAACTATACTGTAAACGGAAGAGCCTTGGGAGGGATTTCAGGTCAATTGTACCCTGAAGGTGGCTGCTCAGGTGGATAGAGTGGTTAAGAAGGCATATGGTATGCTTGCCTTCATCGGACGGAGTATTGAGTATAAGAGTTGGCAGGTCATGTTAAAATTGTACAAGAATATGGTTCTGCCGCATTTAGAATACTGTGTATAGTTCTGGTCGCCAAATTACCAAAAGGACGTGGATGCTCTGGAGAGGGTGCAGAGAAGGTTCGCGAGGATGTTGCCTGGTTTGGAAGGTGCTAGCTATGAAGAGAGGTTGAGTAGGTTAGAATTATTTTCATTAGGAGAAAAGGATATTGAGGGGGGACCTGATTGAGGTTTACGAAGTGATTTTGTAGGGTTTGACAGGTTAGATAGAGATAAGCTTTTTCCCAGGGTGAGGGATTCAGTAATGAGAGGTTACATGTTCAAGGTGAGAGGTGAAAAGTTTAAGGGGGATACAAGCGGTAAGTACTTTACACAGAGAGTGGTAGGTGCCTGGAACGCATTGCCAGCAGAAGTGGTAGAGGCAGGCATAGTAGATTCATTTAAGGTGCATTTGGACAGATGCATGAGTAGGTGGGGAGCAGAGAGATGCAGATGCTTAGGAATTGGACAACAGGTTTAGACAGTGGATTTGGATCGGCTCAGGCTTGGAGGGTTGAAGGGCCTGTTGCTTGGCTGTAAATTTTCTTTGTTCTTTGTTCTAACTCAATCCTTCCATTCCTGGCAACATCCTAGTAAGTCTTTTCTGAACCCTCTCCAGCTTGATAATATCCTTCCTATAGCAGGGTGACCCGAACTGGAGACAATCCTCCATAAGAGGCCTCACCAACATCCTGTGCAAATGCTTTACAATGTCCCAACTCCTAAACTCAAAGGTCTGAGCAATGAAGGCAAATCTGCCAAATGCCTTCTTAACTATTGTGTCTAAATGTATCTCCTTAAATGTCTGCTTCTGCTTCTCTACCCTTTTCCCTTTTAATAAATTTGTTCTGTCCACTTTAGCCAACTATGCTGACCTCCAACAGTGAGGCTACATGGGCATGAGGGACCTAGATCTCACTCCAGAGACGTCTTCCTCATGGGGAGACAGGGCGTTGTCAGTCAGCATCCAGCTGTAGGAGGAGCCACACACAAGGCTCCCAGCAGTCTCCTCTCATGGCATTCCAGACGTGGCCCTGCCACACTAAGAGCCGTGTGAAGTCAGTCTGAGGAGGGTGCAGGAAGGAGAAGACAGCACATACGTGTTATAGGCGACGTGTCACCATAACTACACTTTCACATTTGTAAATAAGTGCTCTCTTTTCACCATCATCTCTGTGTGCAGGTCTGTCTAATCACAACTGCAACATTATAGATATAAAGGCCACCCGTCATCAGTCTACCTGATGTTCAAAGATCCAATTGTGATATGAGCATGTTCCTGCACAGGCAATAAGTGTATCACAGGCGACTGTTACTTTGGCAACTGGGCTCCATCTTTCCAGGGAGACAAACATTATTATTGCATCCCAGGAATTTGTAAGATCTATTTGTTATTAATTTTAATGATAAGGTCAGGAGTATTTTGTCTCTGCACACAGAAGGCTAATGTTTAAAACTCACAACAAATGCTGTACATAAAGGTGTTTTTAGCTTTCGTGTATGAGTGATGTGTCATGGTGTTGCCCTTTGAAACATCACACATCACTCAATTAACTCTGTCCACTTCAGGTGTGGTTACAGCCATTTTTATCTTCTCAAAATGGAGGCAAAGTAGGAATCCTGAGCAGGACCTTGTCCGCTCCGTCCATTTCATTTCTTCTGTCTTTGAGTTTTGTTTCATTTTCTTTTTCCTTCCTGTCCCTAGGTGGCATTGACGATGTCTGGGGTGAAAGCCAACTGGGACTCCCAGCCTCAGTGTCGTTTTGAATTCCTGGCCTCAGCGTGGACTTGAACTCTCAGCCTCAGTGTCAACTCTAACTCCTGGCCTCAGTGTTGACTCGAACTCCTGGCCTCAGCGTGGACTTGAACTCTCAGCCTCAGCGTCAACTCTAACTCGCGGCCTCAGTGTGGACTCGAACTCCTGGCCTCAGCGTGGACTTGAACTCTCAGCCTCAGCGTCAACTCTAACTCCCGGCCTCAGTGTGGACTCGAACTCCTGGCCTCAGCGTGGACTTGAACTCTCAGCCTCAGCGTCAACTCTAACTCCCGGCCTCAGTGTGGACTCGAACTCCTGGCCTCAGCGTGGACTTGAACTCTCAGCCTCAGTGTCAACTCGAACTCCTGGCCTCAGCATGGACTTGAATTCTCAACCTCAGCATCAACTCTAACTCCCGGCCTCAGTGTGGACTTGAACTCTCAACCTCAGCGTCAACTCTAACTCCTGGCCTCAGTGTGGACTTGAATTCTCAACCTCAGCATCAACTCTAACTCCCGGCCTCAGTGTGGACTTGAACTCTCAACCTCAGCGTCAACTCTAACTCCTGGCCTCAGTGTGGACTTGAACTCCTGGCCTCAGCATGGACTTGAACTCTCAGCCTCATCGTCAACTCTAACTCCCGGCCTCAGTGTGGACTTGAACTCCTGGCCTCAGCATGGACTTGAACTCTCAGCCTCATCGTCAACTCTAACTCCCGGCCTCAGTGTGGACTTGAACTCTCAGCCTCAGCGTCAACTCTAACTCCCGGCCTCAGTGTGCACTTGAACTCCTGCCACTCCTGGCCTCGAGGTGAAGCCTGGTACTGTCTGGTTTAAAAGACTGTTATTCTAAACTCTTTTTTTTCTATTTTTCAAATTTATTGCTGGATTCTTTTTTTATTTTTCTATTATTTTCCTTCAGAATTTTAACATAATTTTTGATCTGTACCAAGGTACCTCGCTATCTAAGATAGTGCTGTAAGTGGCAACTTGTAAACTTTCCACAGCACTCATGTGAGTATGTGGGACAATAAATTTAATTTTAAAATTGCCATGGGACACAGATTACTTACAGCAAGAAAGAAAGTAACAACAGTCGCTCCTCAAATATTGAGTCTGAGGCTCATCCTCTTTATATTTTTGACATCCCCAAATGTAAATATGCCCTTTCTGGTAGCCCTTCTTTCCAATTCCACAGTCTTTGTCATTTATCCAAATGTTCACTCATAGCGAAGCCAATGGAGTTTGTGCAGAGTGTGCCTGGAACTGATAGATACCCAGAACCTCCTACGTGAGAATGGGTCCCTGCACTCAACTGGGGCTGAAGGCTACCCACACCCAATTTCCAACATGGCCATCAACAATGCATTGAACAAGCAATAATCCCCCTTAACTGGTAACTCCCAGCTGCCGAGGCGGACATTCACTACTCCTTTTGCAAGAAGTATAGAAGTTGGCACAAATTGCTCCCTAATTCCAGACAACCTCGCCAATCCATGTCTAATCTGGCACACAGTTTACCTTGTCCCACATTAGTCAAAAGCTGTCAGAACTCACATGACACCAGGTTATAGCCCAACAAGTTTATTTGAAATCACAAGCTTTTGGAGCGCTAATCCTTCGTCAGGTGAAGTCTTGACCTGGTGTCATGTGATATCTGACTTTGCCCACCCCAGTCCAACACTTGTATCTCCTCATCTTAGTCAGATCCCTTTAAGGTTCCACCCTTTACATTTCCAGATCTCCTCTTAACCCTAGTGTAATTTTATTTATTCATTCATAGATGTTGCTGGCAACGCCAACCTTTATCGTCCATCCCTAATAGTCAATGACAATTGTCTGAGTGTCTTGCTGTGAATCTGGAGTCTCATATAAGCCAGACCAGGTAAGGATAGTAGATTTGATTCCCAGGTGGATTTTTACGATAATCGACAATGGTTATATGAACACCACAAGGCCAGCTTTGTTTTAATTCCAAGTTTTATTTTTATTAAATTCAAATTTCACCAGTTGTTATGTTGGGATTTGAGCCCGTGTCCCTTAAACATTATACCAGGAGTGTGAATAACTGGCTTAGTGACATTATCACAACACCATCACTTACTTGGACTTGTTAGTACTCTGCTCCAGGTGTAAATCAGATTAGGGAAATTCATAAGGTACAGATTTTTCTTTCTCACATATTGCTGTCAGTGTCCCATGAGTCAAAATACATTTTTCTCCAATGGAATATTCAGCCACTCTTCCAACTTTTACTTGTCCAATGCAAATTTGTTGATAACTCAGGTTGTAACCAAGAAATTATTATATTTGTGGTTCTATTTTAACTTAGCCCCTTGCTGCTTGTACTCCCTCAGTCAAACCAATTTCTTTGTCCTATTATGTTAGTGGTTCTCACTCTATCTACCTCACCAAGAAGCCCTTAATGCTGGTCAGAAGCAGGGAATACAGGCTTTGAGGCTCCTGCTGTCAGCTCCAAAGAACTGCATGCTTCCTTCTAACAACTGGACATTGCTCCGTACTACACCTGATATCCCAACTAACTGAGTGACTTTCTGTGCCAGCTTGCTCATCCTCTTTGTTTGAAATCCACAAAGTTGTTAGTAATTTTTACTTGTACTATTTCTTTATTCCTGCAAAGTCCCTTGACACAACTTCAGCACTCTACCTCACGAGTCCACTGCGATTTCAGGTACTGCGATGAGATGTGTTTAATAATGAGGATGAAGCATAACTGGCCTGAATTAAATCAACCAATGGAAGGAAAAACTGGATAGGCATTTCCTGACAAATAAGGGGGTTAATGGTTATCAAGGTTAGGAGGGAATGAGAGCACAATCAGATCAGCCATGATCTTATCAAATGACAGAGACCTCTGAAGAGGGTGTTCCAGACTCATATGTTTCCATATTCATTGCTGATCTACACCCAACCATTTTGCAGCCTTGCTGGTGTTAAATAATCCCCCATTACTAGTTAACTCCTTTTCAACTTGGTATACATTACAGGACAGCCTTGATTATCCAACTGAGATGGGCAGGGAGCATTTTGTTCGGTTAACTGATTGTTCGGATAACGGATATCGTTTTTTTAACGGGACCTTGAGATCTTGTTCAGATAATCCGAAATTTGCATAATTGATGTTCGGATAACCGAGGTTGTTCTGTATTCTGTTTCATTTCGCTTAAAATAACAAGTATGATGAGTAGAGCTGAAAGCCGGATGCAGTCATTTTAATTAAACTTGAGATAACTTTTAACTAAACTCTGAGGTGACATACATCTCTTAGGGTCTAATTTCTGAAAGATGGTATTTGCCTTCAACTTCAAATAGCAAATAATGTTTAGGTAAAGCAATGATGTTTATTCATTCATAAGATGTGGGTATTGATGGTAGGGCCAGCACTTGTTGCCCATCCCTAATTTCCCAGACAACGTGCCCTTGAGAATGACTCTATACTGTTAATTGTTCAGACTTTAGCTGTAACTCTCAGATTCAGCATTACTGTGCTGTTTTATGAAGGTCACACAGAATTTACTGCATATTCCAAGCAGTTGAAAGCCTCATTAGACAGTTAAACATTGGTCAGAGACAACAACAGACTCAACCACAAACCGTGATAGTCTAAGAAGAGATATATAAGATGAAAGTTAGTGCTACAGTGAGTTGCAGATTGCCAGTAACAAACTTACTGCAATTAGGAGCAGAGTATGCGTTTAATTTTTTTTAACTTTTTAGTACTTAGTCTACTTCTTTCTGTTGTATCAATAAATTAATTTGGTTAATTCAGCCCTCATGTATCTCGGGTAACCAACTCGAACTGGATACATTCTTGAAGCTTTCATCACATGACCTCCCACCTTGCAACGTCTCATTCAAACAACTTTCTTTGCCATCTCCAATATTCTTTACAACTAATAAATTAATTGAATCAAACGTCCAATACTTTTGATGATCCTTGTGGCAGTGCTCAAATAATTAGCCTCTAATTCCTGCAAAAATCTGGGCTCATCCTGGAATGTTGCATTCGTAAGTGTGGCCTGGTGATGTTGGCTTTTTAAAGTGATTCGGAGGGAATTAAACTGCGATGGAAACTAGTGATAAGGGCCAATAGAGTTCTGATTTGCAGAAGGGCTCTCCACTTCTGATTTTTATTGCTTATAAGAGCTGCAATGAGAATATTGTAAGAAGGATGGCTCATTAAACTGCCATGCAATTATCTAACATTGGTGGTCGCAAGTTGTGAGAGATATTTGTCCTGTCATACAGGGGTTAATGTCATTCAATGGGCTAATAAATTGGTACAAAGTCAAAACATGACAGGTTACAGGAAACAGCCTGGTATACGAATGTTTCTCCATTTGATTCATGTTAAACAGGAAGACTAACTGCTTGCCTCCAACCAATCACCATTTCCTGTTGAATTCAATGACTCCTATGCAGTTTCTTTATAGAGGGAAATTGTCCGTAATTTCCAGATAATCAGTGGGACCCTACAGTGATCAGCAAGCCACCCAGTCTGCAACATTAGTACTGCGCCTGATTCAAAGAATGAAAATAGTGCTTTATTTGACATGTGTTTTGAAACTATTTTGCAAATGGAAAGACTCCTATTTGTTTGGATGCCAACAGGAGTACTATTTGTGATAAATAATTGCCAAATGAAATTTTGAAGCCTTGTTCAGCTGTGGGACCAATAATAAAATGTCCAGCAGAAATAAAAAGTTACCTTCATGGAACAAGTCAATATCTACGTATTTTATCATTTTTTAAAATGAAGGGTAATTTTCTGAAGCAAAACTACATTTAATCTTCATTAGATTATCAAATCTACCACTGGGGAGAAGGTACAGAAGCCTGAACACACGTACCAGCTGGTTACGAAACAGTTTCTACCCTACTGTTGTTAGAATAGTGAACGGACTCACAAACTCTAAGCATTCGCCTGTACCTGTGTTTTTGTTTTTGCGCTGTTTACCTATTATTTACTTATTTATGCTATTCAACTATGTGAACTGCCTGTATTTCTCGCAACACAAAGCTTTTCACTGTGCCCCGGTACACATGACAATAAATTCAATTCAATTCAATTCAAATGTCAATCTTATACACACCAACCTATACCTGCGGACTCATTGATGCTACTACAGTTTTGGCATTTTACCTCTTCGTACACAAAAGCACACGCTAATTTCTGACCAGTGTGAGATGGACATGAATATTGGAACACCTTGACTTTCTTGTGTTTCTATTTTATTGTCCAAAACAGAGGCTCACTCAGGGAGGCAGATTTAGCTGTGTTCTTCCACATTTTGTCTTCAATCTGTTATCATTTGTGTTGGTTCTGACTGAGGCATTGAATGCAATTTAATGAGCTTCAGTACAGTGTCCAATTACCGAAACACTGGTCAGACAGTACCACTGGCCAAGTAAAAGCTGAAAAGTCGGTTCTAGTTTGACTTAAACTGACCAGACCCTGCTGCTCATAGTGCCCTGGATACCGAGAAGGATGACTGTGAATAGTAACCCAATTGACTTGATTATGGTGACAGGCCTGTCCAATCACTGTTTAACTGTCTTGGGCCCATCTGGATTTGGATAACATTAGGCAGTTAAGGTAAGTAAAACTTCAGTCTTCTGAACATAATTTTGTCCAAGCCACATAATTACATGTAGTTAGTAGAACAATCAACAGTGGGTAAATCGAGGTGTCAAATCAGCGGCTCTATGTCAGCCACATACCTGAGCCATCACTTCATACCACAAACATAAACACAGTTAAAGATATCCAGCTGTGAACACTACATGCTCTTCTATAACAACTGAAGTGGCTATACTGAACAACTTATTTTCTTCATTTAGCATTAAGCTGATCAAATCAATAGGACAAATTTCACCAAGTCATTAACAGAAAATCACCTGGAAAAGGTTGGGACAGAAAGCACATTGGTTGTAATTTAAAAGCAAGATTATGGGAAGTAATATTCTTTAAAATGACATGAGAGCATGAAATTATGCAATACATGATTACCTGTGATTTAGAGTTCTTGATGAATAATTGCTTACTCTCCCAGGTTAATTGGCCTGTCTCATGGATTAAACACATTAATGCTGGAAGGAAAATTTATTCTATTTGATAATTTTGCACAAATCTGAAAATGGGCTGTCTCTCACTCCTGCCATTGCTGGGCACTTTTGTTGATAACCATTCCAGGTTATTCAGTTAATAGGAATACTGAACTTTAATAAATGGCTTTAGTATTTTGGTTTATATTTAATGACGGTGTCTAATTACAAAATGTAATTAAATTCTGACATGTTGAACTGCTTTTGTCAAAAATAAAGTTTGAGCCCATTTAAAATGACTCTCAAGTTGCTGGAAATGTAACCTAATTGCTTGTTGAAGTCAAACCTTAAATGAAAACAAAAGAGGGGATGCTTTTCATTGCCTGTAGTCCACATGATAAACACTGAAAACATCAACAATGTTTGGGTCTAAGTTATAGTCATTCTCAAATACTATGAGAAAAGAATGAATTGAAAACACAATCAGAGATGATTCCTGATCGGTTGCAGGAGCTGAAAATTTGCAGGAGCTGAAATAAAACACTTTGGAGGGTTTATGACCCTGCAATCTTCCTCAAAGTTTGTGGTATGGAAGGGAAGTGATTGGGTGCATTTTTAAAGCAAGTACTGCCTAGGATGAAGTATGTGCTTATCTGAAGCTGTCACTATTCACTTCAATGGAAGAGGGATTCTTCAGATAGTGGATGAGTCATTTCTTCTCAGCTGACAGCTAGTGCACACATACATAAAATATTCCAAGTGAATTACCTACCAAGCCTCCTATTCTCCTTGGGGAGAAATACCTTGAATCAGAGACAAACTACACATCCATCATTCGTCTTATCAGCTGGTGTCTCCCATCTCCTGCTGAACCATTATCTCAGTACGTCCGAGGATTCTAGTTACTGCACAAACATTCCACACATCTCTGAAGAGATAAAACATCTGCTGACTTGAGCAGCACAGCTGATGGGATTTCACTGTGTGCAGTGACCATTAGATCCCAATTACCTGTAACATTTCAGAAGAAAGTACTAACGGCTTGAAGTTTTAACTAACTTCTTTCAAAATATGTGCTTCTCATATGTCCCCATAGGAATGTAGAAGCATATATTTTTGTTGATGCACAGGGAACAATTTCACAACAAAATGTACAGCGGGAGAAACTCAACTCCACGGAGTATCATACACCCAAACGTGTTATGTAAAAGTATTGCATTTTTTGATAAAAATAAAAAGATAATTACAGTGTGCAAAACCACGTAGAGTCATAGGGTCATGGATATGTACAACCCTGAAACAGACCCTTCGGTCCAACTCATCCATACAACCAGACATCCGAAATTAATCTAGTCCCATTTGCCAGCAGTTTGTCCATATCCCTCCAAACCCTTCCTATTCATCTACCCATCCAAAAGCCTTTTAAATGTTGTAATTGTACCAGTCTCCAGCACATCGTCTGGCAGCTCATGTAATTCATGCACCACCCTCTGTGTGGAAAACGTTGCCCTTTAGGTCCCTTTTAATTATTTTCCCGTCTCACCCTAAACCTATGCCCTGTAGTTCTGGACTCAACCAACCTGGGGGAAAGACCTTGTTTATTTACCCTAGCCATGCCTCTCATGGTTTTATGAACCTCTTCTTTGATACATTAAGTATGGAGGCTGATACAATTACAACATTTAAAAGAGGCTAGTACAGTTACAACATCTGGATGGGTACATGAATAAGAAGGGTTTAGAGGGATATGGGCCAAGTGCTGGCAAATGAAGCTAGATTAATTTAGGATATCTATTCGGCATGGATGAGTTGGACCGAAGGATCTGTTTCTGTGCTGTACATCTCTGTGACTATGACTCTATCTAACAAATGTTACTTTTATACACTGATATGCAGCTGTGAACTCATTGATACTAGTGCAGTCTTGTCAATTTGCTTATGTACACTTGCTTTGATGTCCAGCCTGTGATCAACACAGATGAGGTATAGTGCTTTTTTTGTTGTCTAAAGTAGGGGCTCCCTCATGGAACTTAATCTCTCATTGGTAAATGAACTGCATTTTCTTGAAGAAGCTAAGAAGTCTTATTGAAAACTATTCTCCTTTTTGTTCACTTTTTTTGACACCTTGGCTTTACGTGTTGACTCCTTTTGAAATTATAATTCCAACAACAACAATTTTGTGGTCACTTACTGTGGAAGTCGAGACAATGTTGGGAAGAAATTTAACTGCAGAGAATGTACAAGTAAAAGCAACTCTGCCCTCAGCTTGGAATTTACACACATGCACCTTTCAGTTGCGTTGTCAGGAGGAGAAACTTCGGTTGATTTTTCACTTGGAGAAAGTGAGGACTGCAGATGTTGGAGATCAGTGTCGAAAAGTGTGGTGCTGGAAAAACACAGCCGGTCAGACAGCATCCGAGGAAAAACACAGCCGGTCAGACAGCATCCGAGGAGCAGGAGAGTCGACATCTCAAGCATAAGCTCTTTATCAAGAATGATGAAGAGCTTATGCTCAAAATGTTGACTCTCCTGCTCCTCGGATGCTGTCTGACCGGCTGTGCTTTTCCAGCACCACCCTCTTCAACTCTGATTTTTCACTTGGTCAGTGGGAAGTATCAAGGACAAATGCAGCACCCTAACTGCTGCTTTAACTGAAGAGCCAGCCACCACAGTGTGTGGATTGAAGCTGAGCTTTTTTTGAGCAGAATAGTTTCATGCTGCATCAAGGATGGCCTTTATCATGAAGCTGGTTGGAAGGAGGTCAAACAGCAAGTTAAACTCCCATTTGCATCCCCACCTTGTCTGTTGACAAAAATCCGCGCAGCTCATATAAATAATCTGGTTCCTAAATTTAATTAATTTTGAATGAGGCTGGTTTTATTTGGATGACAGCAACATCCTGTCACTGATTTTGCAGTCAGTGGTGCACAGATGGTACTTGACATTCAGTTATTGTTTATCTCTGCCCACATACATTTTGGATTCTTTAACATGGCATTTCACATTCACTGGGAGTCTGAAGCAGTGCAATACCCCATACAGAGATCTGAGTCACAATGGAACTGGGAAAGCGACTATATATCTCTTCAATCAGCTTGAGGGATTCCTACAAAGACATCAGAGTCTAAACCAGGAAGTGCACGTCGGAATAGTTGATTCATTGTCAATTCACTTATTGAAATTGTGAAAAAAAAGGAGAGAAATTAGGAGTCAAAGTGACACAACACAGAGGAAGAAAAGAGAAAAGCACCTTTTTACAATAAAATGTTCTCAACAACAATTAAATTATAAAGCAATGGGCTAGCGCACTTGTGAAAATTAAGTCTCAGTGCCAAACAGATCATTGGCCTTACTTTTAAAAAGATCACTTCCAGTCGAATGGAAAAGCCCTACCTTTCTCTGGGTTTGAGTGCTGAGTTTGTGTAGGATACTCCTTAGAGGGTCAGTTTTGATTCAATGGACCCAATGGCCTCAGATATTCTATGATTCATTGAGGAGGGCAGAACTGATGATGTGTCAAGACTGCAGCATTTGCAAGTTACTGGATTTTATTGTGATCGAGGGCAAACATAGAGTCACAGACTCATGGAGATGTATAGCACAGAAATAGACCCTTCAGTCCAACTTGCGCATACTGACCAGATATCCTAACCAATCTAGTCCCATTTCCCAGCACTTGGCCCATATCCCTCCAAACCCTTCCTCTTCATATATCCATCCAGATGCCTTTTAAACGCTGCAATTGCACCAGACTCCACCACTTCCTCTGGCAGCTCATTCCATACATGTACCACATTCTGTGTGAAAAAGTTGCCCCTTAGGTCTCTTTTATATCTTTCCCCTCTCATCCTAAACCTATACCCTCTAGTGCTGGATTCTCCTACTCCAGGGAAAAGACTTTGTCTGTTCATCCTATCCATACCCCTTATGATTTTATAAACCTCTATAAGGTCACCCCTCAGCCTCCGACGCTCCAGGGAAAACAGCCCTAGCCATTCAACATATCTCTCTATGGCCCAGATCCTCCAACCCTGGCAACATCCTTGTAAATCTTTTCTGAATGCTTTCAAATGTCACAGCATCCTTCCGATAGGAAGGAGACCAGAATTGCACGCAATATTCCAACAGTGGCCTAATCAACGTCTTGTACAGCCGCAACATGACCTCCCAACTCCTGTACTCAATACTCTGACCAATAAAGGAAGGCATACCAAATGCCTTCATCACTATCCTATCTACCTGTGACTCTACTTTCAAGGAACTATGAACCTGCACTCCAAGATCTCTTTGTTCAGTAACACTCCTTAGGAACTTACCATTAAGTGTATAAGACCTGCTAAGGTTTGCTTTTCCAAACTGAAGCACCTTGCATTTATCTGAATTAAACTCCAAGTGCCACTCCTCAGCCCATTGGCCCATCTGATCAAGATCCTGTTGTAATCTGAAGTAACCTTCTTTGCTGCCCACTACACTTCCAATTTTGATGTCATCTGCAAACTTACTAATTATACCTGTTATGCTCACATCCAAGTCATTTATATAAATGACGAAAATTAGTGGACCCAGCAATGATCCTTGTGGCACTCCACTGGTCACAGGCCTCCAGTCTGAAAAGCAACCCTCCAACACCACCCTCTGTCTTCTATCTTCAAGCCAGTTCTGTATCCAAATGGCTAGCTTTCCATGTATTCTGTGAGATCTAACCTTGCTAATCAGTCTCCCATGGGGAACCTTGTTGAATATCTTTCTGAAGTCCACGTCAATCACATCCAATGCTTGGCTATCATCAATCCTCTGTGTTACTTCAAAAAACCCAGTCAAGTTAGTGCGACATGATTTCCCACGCACAAAGCCATGTTGACTATCCCTAATCAGTCCTTGCCTTTCCAAATACATGTACATCCTATCCCTCAGGATTCCCTCCAACAACTTGCCCACGACCGACGTAAGGCTTTTCCTTACCACTTTTCTTAAACAGTGGCACTACATTAGCCAACCTCCAGTCTTCTGGCACCTCACCTGTGACTATTGATGATACAAATATCTCAGCAAGAGGCCCAGCAATCATGGCGTTCTAGGATACACCTGATCAGGTCCTGGGGAATTATCCACTTTTATGTGTTTCAAGACATCCAGCACTTCCTCCTCTGTAATATGGATATTTTTAAGATGTCACCATCTATTTCCCCACATTCTAAATCTTCCATGTCCTTCTCCACAGTAAACACTGATGTAAAGTACTCATTTAGTATCTCCCCCATCTCCTGCAGCTCCATACAAAGGCCACCTTGCTGATCTTTGAGGGGCCCTATTCTCTCCTTAGTTACCTTTGTGTCCTTAATGTATTGTAAAAACCCTTTGGATTCTCCTTAACCCTATTTGCCAAAGCTATCTCATGTCCCCTTTCTGCCCTCCTGGTTTCTTTCTTAGGTATACTTCTACTACTTACGTGTTTGTATAAAGTGTATTTGAAGTGGAGCCACATAGGCTCAGAATTTAGTAACTGAAGGCTGAATCACAGACACCAGGGAAAGGGAAATGTTACCAGGATGCAGGCACAACACTTAATCATCTGATTTGGCCAGTGGTCATGAGCAGGAGACTGTGGCTGCAAAATGAGGCAGATAAAGGAGGCAGTGGAGGGGAAAGGGGGAAACCGGAAGGTCAGAAGTATTGGCCACTGTGATCGCTCAGTGGTTTGATGTTATCTCAGCGTGTTTGGTTGAGAGCAAGGATAACCAACCTGACAGTAGTACAGGAACCATTCAGGCTGGGTGGGGGGGCGTGGTGTTGAGCAACAAGAAATGGCATAGTAGAGGGGGCTATTAATGTGAGGTGGACTGACACTGTCCTCTGCATGAAGGAGCAAGAATCCAGATAGCTGTATCAATGTTCAAGCCATCTGCTCAGGGCTGGAAAAGAATCGCAGCATGAAGAAGAGGACCCAGTGGTCATGGGCCATGTAGGTACCAATGAATTAGGTATTGTACAATGTGACGGTGTTAATGAATGAACTCCGAGTAAAGACACCCCTAGGTAGCAGCAGCCACAATAGGACTGAACTTTCACTGAACTTTCAATTCAGTTTCAAAGGGAGAAGCTGATTGTTTTCAAAACCTAAATAAGGGCAACTATGTGGGCATGAAAGCTGAGCTAGATTAGAGTGATGCTGGAAAAGCACAGCAGGTCAGACAGCATCCGAGGAGCAGGAAAATTGATGTTTTGGGCAAAAGCCCTTCATTAGGAATGGAGCTAGCTGAAGTTCACTGGAACCCTTGGCTAGGGGATAGACCAATAGTTGCACATTGGCACATATTTAAGGAACCTTTAAGTACTTTCCAGAGTACTTAGAATGAATATATTCCTACTATAAAGAAAAGTTCCAAAGGGAAAACTCATGGTTTACCAAAAAAGTTAAGGAAAGTTTTTAACTTGTGAAAAGAAAAAGGTATAATTGTGTAACAAAGTTCAAATCCCACCAGTTTCAGAGGTATGTCATAAAAAGTGGGGATAGGGAGATTAAAAATATCGACGATTACGCAAAGTTGATTGACAGATCAAATGATTGATCAGAATATACCTGGTCAGGTCACACCTCCCAATAACCCACCCTTCCCTTCCAGCACCTTCCCCTGCCATCACAGGAATTGCAAAACCTGCGCCCACACCTCCTCCCTCACCTCTATCCAATGCCCCAAAGGAATCTGCCACATCATCAAAGTTTCACCTGCACTTCCACAAATATCATTTATTGCATCTATTGCTCCTGATGCGGTCTCCTCTACATTGGGGAGACTGGATGCCTTCTCACAGAGCGCTTTAGGGAAAATCTCCAGGACACCTGCACCAATCAGCCCCACTGCCCTGTGGCTGAACATTTCAACTTCTCCTCCCACTCTGGCTAGGACATACAGGTCCTGGGCCTCCTCCACCACCACTCCCTCACCACCTGATGCCTGAAGGAAGAACGCCTCATCTTCCACCTTGGAGCCCTTCGACCCCACGGCATCAATGTGGACTTCACCAGTTTCCTCATTTCCCCTCCCCCCACCTTACCCCAGTTCCAAATTTTCAGCTCAGCATCATCCTCATGACCTGTCCCACCTGTCAATCTTCCTTCCCACCTATCCACTCCACCCTCCTCTCCAACCTATCACCTTTACCCCCACCTCCATCCACCTATTGCACACTCAGCTACCTTCTCCGCAGCCCCATCCCCCCTCCCATTTATCTCTCCACCCCCGAGGCTTCCAGTCTCATTCCTGATGAAGGGCTTTTGCCCGAAACATTGATTTTCCTGCTCCCCAGATGCTGCCTGACCTGCTGTACTTTTCCAGTAACACTCTAATCTTGAGAATATAAAGAGTGAAAGGGAATCACTAAAAGATTGAATAGGGCAAAGATATTAGTATATAGAGAAAGCTAGCTAGGAATGTAAAAATGGATAGCTAGAGTTCGTAAATGTTCCTAAAAAGGAAAAAATATATAAATAATGTTAGTCTTAGCCATCTAGAACTTGATAACAGTGAGTTAATGGAAGACAATAAAGAAACAACCGACAAAATCAACAAATATTGATTGTGCTTCTCTCTTCTCTATGGTGGATACAAGACCCATTCAAATACCAGCTTAAAGGGATAGAGGAACGGACAGAGATTCTTAATGAAGTTATGATGATAGGGAAGTAATGCTAAGCAAATTGATGGAGCTGTAGCTGACAAGTGTCTGGTCTAGATGGATTTCGGCTACGATCTTAAAGTGGATTGCTAATGAGGTAGTAGGTGTGTTGGACTTAGTTTTCCAAAATTTCCTAGATTCAGGAAATGTCCCATTGTACTGGAATCTTGCAAACATAATCCATTTCTTTCAGAAGCGAGAGAGAGAGACAGGAAACAGGAAAATATAGTCCAGTTAGCTTGACAACTGACATGGGGAAAATATTACAATTGATCATTAAAGAGATTATAACTGAGCACTTAGAATAAAACCCAAGCTAATCAAAAAGAATTGGCATGGTTTTGTGAAAAGGAAATCATGTTCAAACAATTTTTTTATAGTTCTTTAAAAGAGTCGCATCCGTTGTGAATACAGGGGAGCCTGTAAATACAATAACATGACATATCAAATATTATTGTCAAAAATAAAAGCTCATAGTATGGTGGTAATAGATTGCCTCCTGCAGTATGCATAAATGGATCTTTGTCTGAGTGGCAAGACAAGGTGAATGGAGTTATGCAGAAGTTTTTACTGGAGCCTCAGCTTTTCACAATATTCATCATTGATTTAAATGAGGGAACAAATGTCTGGGAGCCTTTGGCTGCAGACAACATCAGGATGGGTAGGAATGTTTTCTGCTTCATGAAGAAGGTATCAGGAGCTTGCAGACAGTAGAAATTAGGTTGAATGAGTCAGCGAAAACTTTAACAAATGGAATATAAGATGGGGAAATGTCCATTTTCACAAAAAGAATTATAAAGCAGAGTATTATTTCTGTTGAGAATGACTGCAGAATTACCATGTTCAGGGGGATTTGTGCATGAATCATAAAATGTTACAATACAGGTACAGCCTGTTCTCAATAAGGCTGACAGGATGTTATGCTTTATTACAAGAGGAATTGAACACAAAAGTTAAGCAGGCCATTAGTGAGAGCACAGCTCAAACACTGTCTGCATCATCCTTATCTAAGGAAGGATGCCAACGGGGCAGTTCAGAGCTGGTTCACTAGATTGGTACCTGGAATAAATGGGTTATCTTATAAGGGAAGGTTGGAATGACTGGGTTTGTTTCCACTTGATTTAGAAGATTGACAGGTGAATTGAATGAAGGTTATTATATCTTGAAAAGTCTCAATATGGTGTGAGGAAAGGATGTTTCCTCTTCTGCTTGAGGCCAGAAATTGGAGGTACTGGTTATAAAATTAGGGGTTGCCTTTTAGGACAGAGATGGGATTTCTTTTCTCTCAGTGGAATGTATGTGTTTTTGATAGTCACTGTCTTAGAAAGGCAGTGGAGGCAAGGTTGATGAATATATTCAAGGGGATGGCGGATAGATTCTTGTCAAGCAAAGGAATCAAAGGCTTTTGGGCGTGGATGGGAATGTGGAATTTGAAACACGCACAGAGCAGCCCTGACTGTATTGAAGAGCAGCCTTGACCATATTGAAGAGCAGCCTTGACCATATTGAAGAACAGCCTTGACCATATTGAAGAGCAGCCTTGACCATATTGAAGAACAGCCTTGACCATATTGAAGAGCAGCCTTGACCATATTGAAGAGCAGCCCTGACCGTATTGAAGAGCAGCCCTGACCGTATTGAAGAGCAGCCCTGACCGTATTGAAGAGCAGCCTTGATCATGTTGAAGAGCAGCCCTGACTGTATTGAAGAACAGCCTTGACCATATTGAAGAGCAGCCCTGACTGTATTGAAGAGCAGCCTTGATCATATTGAAAAACAGTTTTGATCATATTGAAGAGCAGACTTGACCATATTGAAGACCAGCCCTGACCGTATTGAAGAGCAGACCTGATCATATTGAAGAACAGCCTTGATCATATTGAAGAACAGCCTTGATCATATTGAAGAGCAGACTTGACCATATTGAAGACCAGCCCTGACCGTATTGAAGAGCAGCCCTGACCGTATTGAAGAGCAGCCTTGATCATATTGAAGAACAGCCTTGATCATATTGAAGAGCAGCCCTGACCGTATTGAAGAGCAGCCTTGATCATATTGAAGAACAGCCTTGATCATATTGAAGAGCAGCCCTGACCGTATTGAAGAGCAGCCCTGATCATATTGAAGAACAGCCTTGATCATATTGAAGAGCAGCCCTGACCATATTGAAGAGCAGCCTTGACCATATTGAAGAGCAGCCTTGACTATATTGAAGAACAGCCTTGACCATATTGAAGAGCAGCCTTGATTATATTGAAGAACAACCTTGATCATATTGAAGAACAGCCTTGATCATATTGAAGAACAGCCTTGATCATATTGAAGAGCAGCCCTGACCGTATTGAAGAGCAGCCTTGATCATATTGAAGAACAGCCTTGATCATATTGAAGAGCAGCCCTGACCGTATTGAAGAGCAGCCCTGATCATATTGAAGAACAGCCTTGATCATATTGAAGAGCAGCCCTGACCATATTGAAGAGCAGCCTTGACCATATTGAAGAGCAGCCTTGACCATATTGAAGAACAGCCTTGACCATATTGAAGAGCAGCCCTGACCATATTGAAGAGCAGCCTTGATCATATTGAAGAGCAGCCTTGACCATATTGAAGAGCAGCCCTGACCATATTGAAGAACAGCCTTGACCATATTGAAGAGCAGCCTTGATCATATTGAAGAGCAGCCTTGACCATATTGAAGAACAGCCTTGACCATATTGAAGAGCAGCCTTGACCATATTGAAGAGCAGCCTTTATCATATTGAAGAACAGCCTTGACCATATTGAAGAGCAGCCTTGACCATATTGAAGAAATGCCTTGACCATGTTGAAGAACAGCCTTGATTATATTGAAGAGCAGCCTTATCATATTAAAGAGCAGACTTGACCATATTGAAGAGCAGCCTTGACCATATTGAAGAGCAGCCTTGATCATATTGAAGAACAGCCTTGATCATATTGAAGAGCAGCCTTGATCATATTGAAGAACAGCCTTGACCATATTGAAGAGCAGCCTTGACCACATTGAAGAACAGCCTTGACCATATTGAAGAGCAGCCCTGACCGTATTGAAGAGCAGCCCTGACCGTATTGAAGAGCAGCCTTGATCATATTGAAGAGCAGCCCTGACCGTATTGAAGAGCAGCCTTGATCATATTGAAGAACAGCCTTGATCATATTGAAGAGCAGCCCTGACCGTATTGAAGAGCAGCCCTGATCATATTGAAGAACAGCCTTGACCATATTGAAGAGCAGCCTTGACCATATTGAAGAGCAGCCCTGACCATATTGAAGAGCAGCCTTGACCATATTGAAGAGCAGCCCTGACCATATTGAAGAGCAGCCTTGATCATATTGAAGAGCAGCCTTGACCATATTGAAGAGCAGCCATGACCATATTGAAGGGCAGCCTTGATCATATTGAAGAGCAGCCCTGACCATATTGAAGAACTGCCTTGACCATATTGAAAAGCAGCCTTGACCATATTGAAGAGCAGCCTTGATCATATTGAAGAACAGCCTTGATCATATTGAAGAACAGCCTTGACCGTATTGAAGAGCAGCCCTGACCATCTTGAAGAGCAGCCTTGATCATATTGAAGAACAGCCTTGATCATATTGAAGAACAGCCTTGACCGTATTGAAGAGCAGCCCTGACCATATTGAAGAGCAGCCTTGATCATATTGAAGAACAGCCTTGATCATATTGAAGAGCAGCCCTGACCGTATTGAAGAGCAGCCTTGATCGTATTGAAGAACAGCCTTGATTATATTGAAGAGCAGCCCTGACCGTATTGAAGAGCAGCCCTGATCGTATTGAAGAACAGCCTTGACCATATTGAAGAGCAGCCCTGACCATATTGAAGAGCAGCCTTGACCATATTGAAGAGCAGCCTTGACCATATTGAAGAACAGCCTTGACCATATTGAAGAGCAGCCCTGACCATATTGAAGAGCAGCCTTGATCATATTGAAGAGCAGCCCTGACCATATTGAAGAGCAGCCATGACCATATTGAAGGGCAGCCTTGATCATATTGAAGAGCAGCCCTGACGATATTGAAGAGCAGCCTTGACCATATTGAAGAGCAGCCTTGACCATATTGAAGAACAGCCTTGACCATATTGAAGAGCAGCCTTGATCATATTGAAGAGCAACCCTGACCATATTGAAGAACAGCCTTGACCATATTGAAGAGCAGCCTTGATCATATTGAAGAACAGCCTTGACCATATTGAAGAGCAGCCTTGACCACATTGAAGAACAGCCTTGATCATATTGAAGAGCATCCCTGACCGTATTGAAGAGCAGCCCTGACCGTATTGAAGAGCAGCCTTGACCATATTGAAGAACAGCCTTGACCATATTGAAGAGCAGCCCTGACCGTATTGAAGAGCAGCCCTGACCGTATTGAAGAGCAGCCTTGACCATATTGAAGAACAGCCTTGACCATATTGAAGAGCAGCCTTGACCATATTGAAGAACAGCCTTGACCATATTGAAGAGCAGCCTTGACCATATTGAAGAGCAGCCTTGACCATATTGAAGAACAGCCTTGACCATGTTGAAGAACAGCCTTGCCCATATTGAAGAGCAGCCTTGACCATATTGAAGAGCAGCCTTGATCATATTGAAGAACAGCCTTGACCATATTGAAGAGCAGCCTTGACCACATTGAAGAACAGCCTTGACCATATTGAAGAGCAGCCCTGACCATATTGAAGAGCAGCCCTGACCATATTGAAGAGCAGCCTTGACCATATTGAATAGCAGCCTTGACCATATTAAAGAACAGTTTGACCATGTTGAAGAACAGCCTTGACCATATTGAAGAGCAGCCTTGACCACATTGAAGAACAGCCTTGACCATATTGAAGAGCAGCCCTGATCGTATTGAAGAGCAGCCCTGACCGTATTGAAGAGCAGCCTTGACCATATTGAAGAACAGCCTTGACCATATTGAAGAGCAGCCTTGACCATATTGAAGAACAGCCTTGACCATATTGAAGAGCAGCCTTGACCATATTGAAGAGCAGCCTTGACCATATTGAAGAACAGCCTTGACCATGTTGAAGAACAGCCTTGCCCATGTTGAAGAGCAGCCTTGACCATATTGAAGAGCAGCCTTGATCATATTGAAGAACAGCCTTGACCATATTGAAGAGCAGCCTTGACCACATTGAAGAACAGCCTTGACCATATTGAAGAGCAGCCCTGACCATATTGAAGAGCAGCCCTGACCATATTGAAGAGCAGCCTTGACCATATTGAAGAGCAGCCTTGATCATATTGAAGAACAGCCTTGACCATATTGAAGAACAGTCCTGATCGTATTGAAGAACAGCCTTGACCATATTGAAGAGCAGCCTTAATCATATTGAAGAACAGCCTTGACCATATTGAAGAACAGCCTTGACCATATTGAAGAACAGTCCTGATCATATTGAAGAACAGCCTTGACCATAATGAAGAGCTGCACTGACCATATTGAAGAACAGCCTTAATCATATTGAAGAGCAGCCTTGACCATATTGAAGAGCAGCCCTGACCATATTGAAGAGCAGCCTTGACCATATTGAAGAGCAGCCTTAATCATATTGAAGAACAGCCTTGACCATATTGAAGAACAGCCTTGACCATATTGAAGAACAGTCCTGATCATATTGAAGAACAGCCTTGACCATATTGAAGAGCAGCACTGACCATATTGAAGAACAGCCTTAATCATATTGAAGAGCAGCCTTGACCATATTGAAGAGCTGCCCTGACCATATTGAAGAGCAGCCTTGACCATATTGAAGAGCAGCCCTGACCATATTGAAGAACATCCATGACCATATTGAAGAACAGTCCTGATCATATTGAAGGGCAGCCTTGACCATAATGAAGAGCTGCACTGACCATATTGAAGAACAGCCTTAATCATATTGAAGAGCAGCCTTGACCATATTGAAGAGCAGCCCTGACCATATTGAAGAGCAGCCTTGACCATATTGAAGAGCAGCCTTAATCATATTGAAGAACAGCCTTGATTATATTGAAGAACAGCCTTGACCATATTGAAGAACAGTCCTGATCATATTGAAGAACAGCCTTGACCATAATGAAGAGCAGCACTGACCATATTGAAGAACAGCCTTAATCATATTGAAGAGCAGCCTTGACCATATTGAAGAGCAGCCCTGACCATATTGAAGAGCAGCCTTGACCATATTGAAGAGCAGCCCTGACCATATTGAAGAACAGCCATGACCATATTGAAGAACAGTCCTGATCATATTGAAGGGCAGCCTTGATCATATTGAAGAGCAGCCCTGATCATATTGAAGAACAGCCTTGACCATATTGAAGAGCAGCCTTAATCATATTGAAGAACAGCCTTGACCATATTGAAGAGCAGCCTTGACCATATTGAAGAGCTGCCCTGACCATATTGAAGAACAGCCTTGATTATATTGAAGAACAACCTTGATTATATTGAAGAGCAACCTTGACCATATTGAAGACCAGCCCTGACCGTATTGAAGAGCAGCCCTGACCGTATTGAAGAGCAGCCTTGATCATATTGAAGAACAGCCTTGATCATATTGAAGAGCAGCCTTGACCATATTGAAGAGCTGCCCTGACCATATTGAAGAACAGCCTTGATTATATTGAAGAACAACCTTGATTATATTGAAGAGCAGCCTTGACCATATTGAAGACCAGCCCTGACCGTATTGAAGAGCAGCCCTGACCGTATTGAAGAGCAGCCTTGATCATATTGATGAACAGCCTTGATCATATTGAAGAGCAGCCCTGACCGTATTGAAGAGCAGCCTTGATCATATTGAAGAGCAGCCTTGACCATATTGAAGAACTAAGCAGGCTCAAGGATGTTCACTTCTGTTCCTGTTTTGTGGTTTTGTATTTTCATGAAACTGCCCCAGTCAGAAACATCATATAAATGGATATTACCATCACAGACAGAGAGCTTAGAAGATGTAGTCTAAAGCCTGGTCAGAGATCACAGTTTCATAGAGATACTGCAGCACAGACAGATAGCATTCAGCTCATTGTCTGTGTTGGTTATCTGAATTCACATCATAGTTTGTTCTATGATGAGATGATGGAGAATCTTAAAGTAAGAAAGATGGGAGTAATTATGGTGGTTTAGAAGTAGAGTTCGGATGAATGAGCTTGACGTGACTGAAAGCATGCATATCAATGATGGAACACAACCTTGATGTGGTGGAGCGGTATGGGGTGGTGAGGAGTTGCAAAAGACCAGATATAGAGGAACCAAGAGGAGAGTATTGTACCCCTCCTTGAATGACAGGAAACACTTGTGCTGGATGAAGATGGGGTTAATTCACAAATGAGGTGAAACCAAACCTCAAACCACTAATGAATGAATTTGCTCAATTTCCATCGCAATGGAGAGGGTGGGTCACCAACTAACCTGCTCTGGAAAGGCAGGTCATGATTATAAATAAATGAATCGCTATTCCTCAGGTGCTTATCCAATCAGCATTGACAGCCACAACTGAACTTATCCCGATCACACTCTCAGGGATTGCATTCCAGATTCTCAATGTTTCCGGCATAAAAAGGCTTATTTTTTGCATCAAAGCAAAATACTGCAGATGTTGGAAATCTGAAACAACTGAGAGAATGCTGGAGAAACTCAGGAGGTCTGGCAGCTTCCGTAGGGAGCGAGAAACAGAGTTCGCATTCTGAGTCCATTTTGATTCTTCTTTAGAACTAAAAGGTGTTTTTTTTTAACTGCATGTTGCCTTTTGAGAATCACCTTCAATCACTGATCACACTTTTGCCAACGGGGTAGCGTCTCCCAAATTACATTGTCCAGATTTTTCATGAGTTTAAACATGGCTATCAAATCTGCTCTCAGCCTTCTCTGCAGTTAACAACCCTAGTTTCTCCTATACTATGAAACCATTCATTGTAAATCTTTTCTGCACCTACTCTTTCTGGAGCTTTCACAACCTTCATGAGGAAACTGTCTCTTTGGAGCATTGCTGGGTCACTCTGTTGTGGAATAGCTCCACCTGAATCTACAAACAGGCATCGGTGCTGGTGGGTACAGGCCAGGAATTATCTAGGGTGACTCTTCAACTTGGTATTGCTGCAGTGGTCCTGATCATGATTGTTCAGCTCTTAATCATCTGAAAAGGAACAGTGAAAAACTTGAGAGATTCCCAAGGCCCAGCCTGCGACATGAAACTTTAAAACGTTTTACAACATATCAAGGTCATTTTACAAGCCAAAAATAAATGACTATAAAATTTTACCAGCAATCTGCTCTTGCCCAGTTGCTTTTATCTTTGCACTCTGTACATTTCTCCTACGCTGATCTCAAAACCTCTATTTGAGGAGGCAGAACAGGATAATTGGGAAGGGAGATAAGGCATGCCAGTACGCTCCCATTATCCTGGGATGGCACAGTGGCTCAGTGGATAGCACTGCTGCCTCACAGTGCCAGGGACATGGGGTTGATTCCAGCCTCAGGCAACTGTCTGCGGAGTTCACTCATTCTCCCTGTGTCTGCGTGGGTTTCCTCCGGGTGCTCTGGTTTCCTCCCACAATCCAAAGATGTGCAGGTCAGGCGAATTGGCCATGCTAAATTGCCCTTGCTGTTAGGTGCATTTGTCAGGGGTAAATACATAGTAGGAGAATGGGTCTGGGTGGTTTGCTCTTCAGAGGGTTGGTGTGGACTTGTTGGGCTGAAGGGCCTGTTTCCATACTGCCGGGAGTCTAATCTAATCCCTTTTCTGTGGCAGGACAAGAATGCAGTGAATGTTATACGGCAACAACACCAGACTCATAGAGTCATAGAGATGTACAGCACAGAAACGGACCCTTCGGTCTAGGTCGTCCATGCTGACCAGATATCCTAACCTAATCTAGTCCCGATTGCCAGCACTTGGCCCATATCCGTCTCAACCCTTCCTAATCATATATCCATCCAGATACCTTTTAAATGTTGTGATTGTATCAGTCTCCACCACTTCCTCTGGCAGCTCATTACAAAAATGCACCACCCTTTGTGTGAAAAAGTTGCCCCTTAGGTCCCTTTTAAATTATCCCCCTCTCACTCCAAACGAATGCCCTCTAGTCTGGACTCCCCCACTCCAGGGAAAACACTTTGCCTATTTATCCTATCCAAGCCCCTCATGATTTTATAAACCTCTAAGGTCACCCCTCAGCCTCCGATGCTCCAGGGAAAAAAGCTCCAGTCTATTCAGCTTCTCCCTATAGCTCAAATCCTCCAACTCTGGCAACATTTTTGTAAATCTTTTCTGAACCCTTTCAAGTTTCACAACATCCTTCTGATAGGAGGGAGACCAGCATTGCACACAATACTGCAAAAGCAGCCTAACCAACGTCCTGTACAGCTGCAACGTGAGGTTGAGAGAAACATCTTTGCGAGCATTTGAACGTGTGCTTTCTCTCTGAAAAAAATAGCAATTAGTCACAGTCCCTTGTTGTTTCCAATAGGCTTGCAAAGATGAAGAATATTAATTTTCAATGTCATTCAAGTCCAGTCCTCGGAGCTGAAAAGTACATCACTCTATTTTAACACAGTTCATAGAGTCGTAGAGTCATAGAGATGTACAGCATGGAAACAGACCCTATGGTCCAACCCTTCCATACCGACCAGATAACCCAATCCAACCTAGTCCCACCTTCCAGCACCCGGCCTATATCCCTCCAAACCCTTCCTATTCATATACCCATCCAAATGTCTTTTAAATGTTGTAATTGTATCAGCCTCCACCACTTCCTCTGGCAGCTCATTCTATACATGTACCACCCTCTGCGTGAAACAGTTGTCCCTTAGGTCTCTTTTATATCTTTCCCCTCTCACCCTAAACCTATGCCTCCTACTTCTGGACTCCCTGACCCCAGGGAGTCTATTTGTCTATTTATCCTATCCATGCCCCCTCATGATTTTGTAAACTTCTATGAGGTCACCCCTCAGCTTCCGACACTCCGGGGGAAAACAGTCCCAGCCTGTTCAGCCTCTCCCGATATTTCAAATCCTCCAAACCTGGCAATATCCTTCTAAATCTTTTCTGAACCCTTTCAAGTTTCACAACATCTTTTCAATAGGAAGGAGAAGCTGAGACCATTCATCTCCCACCTTATGTTTAAATTCATTCATGGGAGCTGGTTAGGCCATTTATTGCCCATCCCCTACTTGCCCTTATGAAGCCAATGCTGGGATGCCTTCTTGAACTGCTGCAGCTCTTAGGGTCTAAGTAGACTCCTGTTGTTGTTAGGGAGGGACTCTCAGGACTTTGGCCCAGACACAATGATGGAACAGGATGGCTTGGAGGATAGCAGTATTCTCATGTAGCTGTTAAACTGAGTGGAAATGTTTGTGAGTTTGAAAGGTTTGATGTAAGAAGCCTTGGTGGGTTGTCACAGCGCATCTTGTAGATGGTACTGTTTGGTCCCCAACTGCTCACAACCTATATCACTGATTTGATTGCTGTTGCTTTGTTGTATATATCCAAAAAGGCACATACATCTAAGACTACTTGACTATGCAGTTAATGACTCCTTACATCATTTTGATGATGATTGAGAGCCGGCTTAATTAATCCTATTGGATTTGTCCTGCTTTGTGCAGACGAGGTTTCTTGGGAAATTTTCTACATTATCAGGCAGATGTCAGTGTGATAGTTGTACTGGTGAAACCCGACCAGGGACGCAGCAAACTCTGGAGCACACCTGATTGCCACGATGTTATCACGGCATTCCATGCCTTCAGCTATGTCTTTCTATCATGAGAAATGAATCAAATTGGTGGAAGGCTGGCATCTGTGGTGCTGGAGACCTCCAGAGGAAGCTGAGATGGACCATGAAGTCAACAACTTTGACTGAAAATGCTTACAAATGCTTCAGTCTTATCATTTGCATTGATGTGCCACTTGCTCACATCATTAATAATTGGATTATTTGTGGAGTCTCCTCCAGTGAGTTTTATCCCCCACCTGGCTTGGTGGTATTAATCCAGTATCCCAGATAATGTTCAGGGGGTCTGGGTTCAACTCCTGCCTCGGCAGATGGTGGAATTTGAATTCAATTTTAAAAAGCTGGAATTAAGAATCTGATGACCATGAAAGCATTATCGATTGTCAGAAAAACTCACCTAGTTCAGAGAAGGAAATCTGCCATCCTCACCTGGTCTGGTCTACATGACTCCAGACTCACAGCAATGTGGTTGGCTCTCAATTGCTTTCTGAAATGGCCGAGCAAGCCACTCAGTCGTATCAATTGCTACAAAATCTCAAGAAGCAAAATAAGACAAATCATCTGACATCAATCTAGGCACCAGAAAAAGACAATGGCAGAAACTGTTCTGTCAAGTCTGCAAAGTCCTTCTCACTAACATCTGGGAGCTCGTGCCAAAACTGTGAGAGCTGTCTCACTGACTAGTCAGGCAACAGCCTGTCATAGTCATATTCAAGGGAGTCATTCCTTACAGACAATGTCCCAGACATCACTAACACCATCCCTGGATATGTTCTGTCCCACTGGTAGGACAGACCCAGCAGAGGTGGAGGCACAGTGCTTTATAGATGGGAGGGGGCTGCCTTAGGAGTTGACAACATTGACTTCGGACCCCATAAGGTCTCATGATTTCAGGTCAAACGTGGGCAAGGAAACCTCCTACTAATTCCATATACTGTCCTCACTCAGCTGATGAATCGGTACTCCTCCATGTTGAACAACACTTGGGGGAAACGCTAAGGATGGCAAGAGCACAAGATGTACTCTGGGTAGATGGTTTCAATGTCCACCACCAAAAGTGACTCAACAGCAACACTACTCGACGAAAGTGAGGACTGCAGATGCTTGGAGATCAGAGTCAAGATTAGGATGGTGCTGGAAAGGCACAGCAGGTCAGGCAGTATCTGAGGAGCAGGAAAATCAACGTTTCAGGCAAAAGTCCTTCATCGGCAACACCACTGATCAAGCTGGTCAGGTCCTTCAGAACATAGCTGAGCACCTCATCCTCATTAATCTGTTGGGTGCAGATGTATCTGTCCATGGTAGTATTGGTAAGAATGTCCAATGCACAGACCTTGTGGAGACAAAGTCCTGCCTTCACATTGAGAATACCCTCCATCGTGTTGTGTGGCACTATCTCTGTGCTAAATGGGACAGACTTTGAACACATTTAGCAACTCAGGGCAGGGCATCCATGAGGCACTATGGGCAATCAACAACAGCAGAACTGTACTCCAGCACAATCTGTAACCTCATGCCAACATATTCCCCCACTCAACTATTTCCATCAAGCCATGAGATCAATCCTTGTTAAATGGAGAGTGCAGAAGGGCATGCCAGAAGCCTGAAAATGAGATGTCAACCTGGTGAAGCTACAAAAAAGACTAATAGCATGTGCAGCAAGCGATAGACAGAGCTAAGCGATGCCACAACCAATGGATAAGCTCTGAAGTCCTTCCACATCCAGTTGTGAATGGTGATGGACACTAAACAACTCACTGGAGGAGGAGACTCTACAAATATCCCCATCTTCAATGATAGAAGAGCCCAGTATATTAATGTAAAAGATGAGGCTAAAGCATTCACAGCAATCTTCCACCCGAAGTGCCAAGTGGCTGAATCATCTCAACCTCCTCCAGTGCTCACCAGCCTTACAAATACCAGTCTTTAGCCAATTCCATTCATTCCATGTGAAATCAAGAAATGGTTGGAGACACTAGTTAATGCAAAGGCTACAGGCCCTGACAACATTCCAGCAAAAGTACTGAAGACTTGTGCTCCAGAACTTGCTGCTCCCCTAGCCAAGCAGTACACTTACAATACTGGTGTCTAACCCAAATATGTGGAAAATTGCCCAAGGATGTCTTGTGTACAAAAAGCAGACAAATGCAACCTTGCCAATTACTGCCTCATCAGTCTACTCTCGATTGTCAGTAAAGCAGTGGAAGGAATCATAAACAGTGCTATCAAGCAGCACCTCCTCAGTAACAATCCATTCAGTGATGCCCAGTTTGAGCTCAGCCAGCGCCACTGAGCTCCTGACCTCATTACAGCTTTGGTTCAAAAGTGGACAGAAGAATGAATTCCAGTGCTGATGTGAGAGTAATAACCCTTGACTCCAAAATGTGGATTGACAATGTTAAATTGCCCATAGTGTCCAGGGATGTACAGGCATGGGAAATGCAGGGTGACAGAGGTAGAGTAGGGTGGTGGGTCTGGGTGCGATGCTCTTCAGAGGGTCGGTGTGGACTTGATGAGGAGGACATTGTGCTGTACAGTACTGGGCCAGGAAGGTAAAATGAAACAGAGTTCTGACCTCGTTTACGACCTTAAACATGCCATGTGGCCGAGTACAGTGACAATCAGACAAGGATGAGCTCTGATCCTGCAATGGTGACCCCAACATTTTACTGGCCTGTCAGCACTCACTGTGAAGATACACATGAACAGGCATCACTTGTGTGAGATAGCAATGGATAATTAGTGCGTGTGGAAATGTATCATAGCACAATGTCAATTACCCTCACAGCCAAGAATGACAAATTCAGATTGTTTCCATTTAAATAAAATGCCATCGTTGAATGTAAATTACTCATCCCAATCCCAGGAAGCTGCACAAATAAAGGCGAACATGCCAAGTGGAAAACAACAATAGTAATAAAAATAACTTTTCTCTATATATAATATTGTGTTTTGTTTTTCAACTGGCTGTCAGCTTCACTCGAGGGTGGAACAGATTTTGTTTCCTCTAATGAAAAAACAATGGTCCAGGATGCCAGTAAATCTGCAGAAACATTCCTTAAATAACAGGCTTTAAACTTCATTTCAATATCTGTCCCAAGCGTATTTTTAAATGCTAGGATAAGCTTCACTATATGAATTGGGGCTGAATTTCCCAACTCTTAGCCCTTGGCCGCACTCAGATGCCAGAGTGCAAAGGTCAGGGGTGGAGGCCTGGTTTGCTGGGCCCAACTGAGTTTCCATTCTTGGGCTTTCCTGGATGGGTTGGAATCTTACCAGAATCGATTTTCTAATGAACCAAGAAGGGGCATTTCTAATGACCCAAAGCAAAAAAGAAATGGTGATGTTGGTTGCTGTTGAAACACTGCCAGATACAAAACAGAAATGCCCAAGGGTCAGGCATAAAGTTGCAAATAAGCTCCTCTGTGGAAGTGTTCAGTAACATCCAGGATCCTCAAATCCACTTAGACTTTTCTCAACCAGAAAAGCCTTGACTATTGATCCTATATTGTCCATTATGATGCTAAGAGGCATGCTGTTGCTCCTAATGGTCCTTACTTTACCAAAGGTGCAAACCTCTGCAACTTCTGTGCCTTGGAGCTGGGTAGCAGTGACTGAGTTTAGATGCTCTTGAGCAAAGAGGTTAAAGCTTGTTGATGGTTATTGATGGTGGGGTTGGACCAATAAATTCAGCCCCAATTTTTGCTCTTTATGTTAAGAAAACTACCTGAAAAGAAACATTAAGGTATTGTTTTTCTATCTTTCAGCTTGCACTTGAAATATCTGGATTCATTTATTTCAGAGTCACCCTTCTAAATTGCTTTTGAAATCTTAGTGAGTGTTAAGTGTTGCATAGTAAGGTTACAGGGCATTAATCTAAGTCAGAGATCTGTCCAGAATTGGAAAAACATGCATGACTAAAGGGTCATGCTTTGTTTACAGCCCATGGCTCAATTTTAGTCCGTCTCCTCAGTTATTTACCTGTGAGGATGTGAAAAACACTAGAGCCACATGGAGTTATTAATTAAAAAGGATTTAATTGTGATGAGCAACTATCATTTATTAAATAAACTAACAATAATACTTCAATCTGGTGTGTCAAAAGTTGATTATGTTGGATTACATGATAAATGATCAATTTGAATGGTCTTTCAAACCCTTTTAACATATTTGTTGTCTGAGCTTAAGACCTCATCACTCATGTGAGTATACTTTGTTAGCGCAGAACATCAAGAGCTTGTTTTACTGAGGCAATCTCACTCAATAATATTTGTAGCTCCAGCTCCAAATCCTGTATCTTTTGGAACTAGTTTTTTATTGGAACAATGGCCACATGATTGGTGAAGTTAACCTATACATTCATATATAGCGAAGTGCCAATTCCCAACAAAATGGGAAAGCAAAGCTCATTTTTAATATCATGGGTTTCTATGAAGAAATAGTCAGGTTCCATGATCTGGAAGATTATACCTCATTGTGGTCCACTTCAGCACTTCAGAAGAGAATGCAATTTTGACCCCAGAGTTGGAACCACGGCTGTGGTGATTGTTCTATCCTTCTGAGCATGGATGGGATTCTACTTACAGTATAAACACAAATTCCACCCAACCAAAGCCCCAGAAACTAGTAAAGAAAGCCAGGATCTCATTCATATGGACTATAGCCTATGTCACAGATAGTCCACTGCATTTCTGCTGGAGTGACAGTAACACTTACCAACAAGATTGATCCATTTTTCTGGCCTATTACAACTTCTATGGAAAAATTAAACGAGAAACGTGCGTAAGTAGTTTTGAATTGTTTCAATAAAAAGATGGTGTGGCACCAGTACAGGCATAATAAACTTTTCTGTGCAATTAATTTCTATGACTTGTCTGTATTTAATATGCAATGAAATTTGACCGTGACACCAGAACACTATTTACTTAATCTCACTTAAAGGACTCCTCCAACTATGCCACAGTCCTTCAATCCTAATTTAGTGGGTACATGTGAATCAGAATGTCATGAGTTCAAACCCCACTCCAGAGACTTGAAAGCTGACATTCCAGTACATCACTGAGGGAGTTTTGCATTGCTAAAGGAGCTGTATTTCTGATGAAGCATCAAAATTAAGACAAGCCTACCTTCTCAAGTAGATACAAAGGACCTCATTACATTCTTTTGAAGAACAGGGTGGTATCCTTGGTATCCTGCTCAAAATATACGCCTCAATCAACATCACTATTATCTGATCATCACATTGCTATTTGTGGGAGCATCCAGATATGTAAATTGACTGCATTATTATAGTGACTACACAATTATACTTTACTTCAGTGAGTTTACTTTATAAGTACAGCATTGATCACAAACTGTTTTGAGATGTATTGATGTTATGAAAAGCATTTTTAATGCAAATTCAAGTCTCATTTTACTTCACAAAATAAACAGAAAATAAAGATGCTGAGATTTGTCATGAAATTGGGCTTCATTTCAAAAATGATTTATAATCCACTGGCTGGAAACTGATATTGAATATTTAGAAACAAAGACATTTTAAACATAAAACAAAATACAAAGCTTAAATTGAGATCTCAGCTGAAGATGACTACTCCAATTTGTATTACTGTGCATTGTACATTCCAATCCATTGGATTGGAGACAGTATGTTTGCAAAGATCCATCATGGACAATGACTGGGGAAATATGAGTGAACCACATACCCAGCCCCAGTTATCAAAGTATTATGAGATATTCAACTGATAGAAATAGTATGCTTCATAATAGAATGGTAGCTGAGAGAGGAGTCACAGTCATAAAGTCATAGAGATGTACAGCACAGAAACTTCAGTGCAACTCATCCATGCCGACCAGATTTGCGAAATCAATTTAGCCCCATTTGCCAGCACTTGGCCCATTTCACTCTAAACCCTTCCTATTCATATACCCATCCAGATGCCTTTTCAATGTTGCAATTGTATCAGCCTCCACCAATTTCTCTGACAGCTCATTCCATACACATACCACCCTCTGCATGAAAAAGTTGCTCCTTAGGTCCCTTTTAATTCTTTCCCCTCTCACCCTAAACCTATACCCTCTAGTTCAGGACTCCGCCACCCCCTAAACATGAACTCGTCTAACAATAATGGGAATGCTTTAAATCTAATGGATTTAAACAATAAGTCCTTCACTCTGAGAGGGAAATTCCAATCACAAACTAAAAAGCGTTGCAAGGAGTATTGTACAACGGATGACCATGTTTGAATTATTGTGCAATGGTATAGATTTTATGGTTAGTAAGAGAAGATCAGTTGAGAAACTGAGAGAGAAGACTTCTGTGGGGTTCCTTCTATTTCCCTCTCTCTCCCATCCAATTTCAAATATTCAAACTTTGTTTGCTAACCATAACTATCCAGAGATGTCCCTGCTGCAGACAAAAGTTTCTTAAAGGAAATCAGCCCAGCACTATTGTCATCAGGAGAACAGCTACATAATCCATTTATATCTTTAAATCAGAGATAATGGGATCAATGTTGTAAAATAATAAAAGCAAGGAATTCAGCCTGAAAACAGCTGAGTCATAAGAACATAGGAACAGAGAAATTGGTGTAGGCCATTCAGCCCATCAAGTCTTTTCTACCATTCCATGAGATCATGGCTAACTTGTGTCCTCTACCTGCCTTTGGTCCATAATCTCTTAATATCTTTGCTTAGTAAAAAAATGACCTATTGCAGAGTTAAAATTAATCACTGATCATAACATCCACTGCCATTTATGGAAGAGAGATCCAAACATCTCCCATCCTTCCTGTGTAGAAGTGCTTCCGAACATCTCTCCTCAATGGTCCAACCCCAATTCTCAGACTATGCCCCCTAGTTGTAGAATTCCCAACAAGTGCAAATAGTTTATCATTACTTACCTTGTTTTTTCCTGTTAATATCTTGAAAAATTTGATTAGCTCACTCCTTAACATTCAAAATTCTGTGGTAAACAGACCTAATTTGTATAATCTTGCCTCATAACGTAACCCCTGAAGCCCAAGTATTATGCTTGTAAAACTCCAAAGACAATACATGCTTTCTAAAGTGTGCTGCCAGATCTCCTCACAGTTTTCCATGTGAAGTTGAACCAGGGTTTTGTATAACTGCAACATAACATCTTCATCTTTGTCCTCCAGTCCTGTAGATGTAAAGGCCACCATTCCATTAACTTCCTTGATTACTTTTTAAAGACCTATGCACATGAAGCCTCAAGTCTCTTTGGGCATCCACCATATGCAACTTCATATCATCGAGAAAGTACTCTGATCTATCTCTTTTTAGACGTGTTTACATCTGCCATTCTTTTGCTCATTTACTTACTTTATCAATATCGCTTTGTCTATCTACAATGTCTATAATGACACCTAACTTTCTGTTATTAGCAAATCTGAATATAAAATTTTAGATGCCATTAATGAAGGCTTTGTGCTTGAGGGTGGCACAGTGGTTTGCACTGCGGCCTCACAGCACCAGGGACCCGGGTTCGATTCCAGCCTCGGGCGATTTTCTGCGTGGTGTTTGCACATTCTCCTTGTGTCTGTGGGGGTTTCCTCCCACAATCCAAAGATGTGCAGGTTATGTGAATTGGCCATGCTAAATTGCCCATAATGTTTAGGGATGTGTAGGTTAGGGGTAAATGTAGAATAATGGGTTTGGGTGGAACACTCTTCAGAGGGTCAATGAGGACTTGAAGGGCCTGATTCCATGCTGTATGGATTCTATGAAGTAATGAATAAATATTGTGAATAATTGAGGCCCTAACACAGTTCCCTGTAGGACACAACTGGTCACATCTTGCCAACTTGAGTACCTACCATTATTCTCACTCTCTGTCATCTGCCAAGGAACTAATTTCCCTGCCATGTCAGTAACTTGCCTGCAATTCCATGGACTCCTTCTTTAATTAACAATCTCTTGTATTGGACTTTATCAAATACCTTCTGGACATCCATATAAACAGCATTCATAATCGTTTTTGTGGGTATTTGCCGAGCTGTGTAGTTGATTTTCAGATGTTTCGTCCCCTGTCTAGGTGATATCTTCAGCTCTTTGGAGCCTCCTGTGAAGCGCTACTGTACTGTGTTTTCTGGAATTTATTTGGCTCCATTCCTGCTGCTTCCAGTTGCTCGTTGTAGTGGCTGGTATATTGGGTCTAGATCTGTGTTTGTTGACAGAGTCTGTGGATGAGTGGCACGTTGCTAGAAATTCTCTGGCTGTCCTCTGTTTGGTTTGTCCTGTGATCATTGCATTGTCCCAGTCAAAGCATCCATAGTCAGTTTCTTATTGACTACTTTAGCCATCTCTTCAAAAATTTCAATGTGGTTTCTCAGGTATGACCTATCCACCATGAATCCATGCTGGCTTTCCCTGATTAACTAAACATTTTTGAGGTGTTCCGTTACCCCATTCTTAAATATGAGCTCCAATAATTTCCCTACTTTGGTCGTTAGATTAACCAGTCTGTAATTCTCCAGTTTTCCACTTTTGCCTTTTTTAAAAAGTGGAGCAACATACGCAACACATTACAGATTATTGATTCCTTTTTTTTAAGACCCTGACTTGAACAAGTTACCTTTCCCTGCCATTTGTACTTACATGTAACCTTCAGGATTGTGTGTGTAAAAGGAAAATAATTTATTATTGTACTTAAATTAGTTTAAGGATATAAACTTCTTCCTTAGACTGAAGAAAATCTATCTGATTGGCTCTTTTATGATCACAAGTGTAAACAATTAAGTCCATGCTAAATTGGCAAATATATCTCTTACAAAAGAAAATAACCTGCTGTGGTAAAGTGAAGAGCAGGGAAAGAAGGGAATCATTTGACCCCATGTCACATCATCATAACAATCTGCATCACCATTTTAATACCCATCTGCTAAAAGGGCAGAGTCTCCAACAATCCATTCATCTTCAATGGAGCTTTGGTCCACAATTTTCTGACTCAGAAGCAGAAGTGCTATCTCCTGGCAAAGTGGCTGAAAAATAAATTCTGGAATATGGCTATTCAGTGAACCTCAGGTTGCAGATGGGAAATTAAATGTATGAACTTCGGCATCATGGCTTGGATTTTGGATTTAGAGCTTAGGCGATTTGTATTAATCATCTCTAATATATTTCCCTCTCTTTTAGATCATCCCTAATTCTATTTGGTTCAGCAAATCAACACCTGTGAGGAATGTCTTTTAGTACAGTTTGTATCACAGGCTGTTCTTTGGTAGCAATAAATTTAAATTTTGCTAAACCAGTGGTAGTTTAGTTTTCTAAAGTCTGCCATTCTAATTTACCCAACTCACTCTTTGTTTGCTAGATTAAATCAGGGCTTTTATAGAGATTACCTTATAGTTCTTTGTATTGTAATAGTTTCAACATCTTGCCTTAATCCAACTTTGAACTATAATCCATTTGCTTGCGTATGTCGTGCAGACTGGAAGTCATGGTCTATTGTTCCTTTACAGGAGATTACATTTATAGTGTTAACCCACGCTGATCAAATCTCACATGAAAAGGCTGAAATGTGAGAGCAGCATTTCTGTTTTAAGAAAGTAAGTTTGTGCTGGACTTTGCAGGACACCATGGAATGTTATCATATAAGATGTATGTCCGTTTGTACTTCTGCATAAGAACAAGGGTCATATGAAGGATAAGCGAGTTTGGAAGCTCGGAGAGATGTGAGCATCCATATAAAATGAAGCCATTGTTATTCAATACTACTGACTGTTAGTCTTTTGAGGGAGACATTTTCTGGGAATTAGTTCTGTTAAAGGTCAATTGTCAGGGTCAAGAGTGTGGTGCAATTACCTAATGGAATGAAGTGTTGAGGATGTTCAGCAAGTAATGTGATCCAAACCAGCAGGCAGAGCTTTCAAGTTGACTCGTTAAAAAGCATACAACCTGATCATAAAGGAAAGCATTTCAGAAGGAAAATTCTGAGGAAGAGATGCAAAAATATAATAGAAAGGCACAACATACCTAGTTTCTGTTCCTTACTCATCATACCAAATTTGTCCGTTGACATTTATGGGGAGAAATCTGATATGAACCATATTTTGTTTCGATTCTCCTCTTTTTAACAGGATACAAAGTTATTCAAGCACAAGTTAAATTGACTTGCAAGTAACTTCATTGGTAAATTTATGTTACTTTCTAAATCTTAGTGGCACAAGTTTGAACAACTGAATGTAAAGAAATAAAATTTGGGTTTTTCAAAAAAAAATGTTTTAATAAAGCAAGACTATAACAATTAAATATATGCTCATCTTAATTTTTAGCAACAGGTCATTTGTGTCATTGACTTTACTCATGGAGTGTTGAATAACATCTTAAATTGCTAATAACATCTGATGTTATATCATACACTATGTTTACATGCTACCATTAAAACTCTTGCCAAAGGCAAAGAATCTTCTTATTTGTGAGAACATATTTTCTGTATGACAATTCAGGTTATCACTTTTTATGTCAACATTTGACTTTCAAAATCCATATACAAAGGTAAGCCATGCCAAACTGTAGTGTGCCAAGGGGCAAGGGACAATGATATGCTAAATTAAACAAGTTGACCATTGGAATTAAAGACTACAATAGTAGTACTACATACCAGTCTAAGTAGGCAACATAAGATGAGATCTTCCAACTCGATCTACGCATTGTGGAAAATGTATGGGAACCTTGTAACATTTCAAAGGGACAATGTTTGAAAGGATTTTGTTTGTCAAATCAAAATAGCTTATTGGGAAGAAATATATTATCAATAATATGTTGGTAGAAGCAAGGTTGGAATTCTGAACATGGGCTGTGGGCAGTGGGCTGCATTTGCCACCTTTAATGCTGCCATGACTGGTTTCTAAACAAATATCAGCACAAGGCATTCGTTTGAAGACCCAATCCTATGGCAATAATATTTGAGAATATGTTTAGATGATTGACTAAATTGCACTTTAAACATAGATAAAACCATAAACTGTTAAATTACTGTTCAGCTTCCCTGATTGTTTATTTGCTATTTGAATTAGAAACTGCTCTGTGTCTGCATTTAGCAACTGATTCACTGCAGAATGGCCTTTAGTTAGCTGCCAGATCGATCAGTGGACTCAATACAGATTACAATGATGCTGAAACACTTTCTTAGCATTTGGGGTGGGGACACTGAGGTATATACACAGGACAAATTGACAGACATCACTGGGAACAAACAGGTTATGTTTTATGGAGCAGTATTTTGTCTTCAACTTTTGACCCTTTGAACTAAGCAAGATTGGAACCACAAATGCTGAGCAGCAGTTTGAGGGTTAAGTTTTGCATCTGGATTTTCTTGACTTTGAGGCAAATTAAGAAGCTGTCAGTTTCCATTTTGAATGTCATCTGTAATTTATGTGTGGTTCTCCTTCTGCTGAAGCAGTGGAGACATATTGACAGCCTCCTGTAACGTACAAGTGACTGCTTCATTTTCGCTAGCTTCAGATCACAACCTTTGGTCAAATAAACATGATCGAGAGATGAATGAAGTCATTTAGATGGACCACTAGACCTTGTAATTGCAGCTTCATCAAACCAAAATAATATTCCTTGAGAAAAACCATGTGAACTGCCGGGCTTTTATCTGCCTGGGGTGTAGAGGGTGTCGGATGGGGGAGCACATCCTTCAGGCTGTCATGTCTAAGTCATTCAGAAAATCAGAGCTACTAAATGCTGACAGTTGTTGGTGGGGTTGGACTGTTTGTGTCCACTTTTGCCAGAATCAGGTTTCAAAAGTCCAGACTGGTAATTAGTGCTGTCCAGTGTGTTAAATATTAAATTTTCACATCAAGCCTGGAGGTCCTGGTATAATTTTGAGCTCGACTAAGCACCATCACAGAGAACTAAAATCACAATACATCGGATGTTCACTTGGATTCCGATTTGTCTTTGCTCATTGCTTCCCGGTGACTGTTTCTCCCAAAGCTGAGAGTAGCTCATCACAACTATTAAGACAACATTTGTCTATGGGTTCCTTCTTCACCAAAGAATTTATTCTCTTACTATTTTGAAGTGGAAGTAAAGAAAATCGCTTATGTTTGTTTCATCACTTTGCACTTCAGCACCCTAAAACAATTCAGAGCCCTCAAGCTGTTTTGTTTTTCAGAAACGTGCATTAATATCTGGAGGAATATGTGGCAACTTGATTGCACAAAGCAATTTTCAAAAGACAGTGATGAACTGAATGAACAGATGATTTTTTGTTTGAAAGGTTAATGCTGACCTGGACAGACAAACACAGAATGCAGGACGATTTGGCTCTACGAGTTTGTTCCACCATTCATTATGATCATCCAACTCTTTACCCTGTTCCCGCTTTCACTTCATACCTTTTGATCCCTATAGCCCTAAGTCCTCCTTGAAAACATTTAATGTTTTGGCTGCAGCCACTCTCTGTGAGAGAGAACACTACATGCTCATCATTCTTTTGGGGGAAGAAATTTCTCCTCATCTCAGTTCTAAATGGCGTACCCTGTTTCCTTACACTTTATCCCTCTTTCTGTCATCGGGAACATTCTTCCTACATTTACTCTGTCTAGTCCTGTTAGAGTTTTATAGGTCTCTGAAATTCCTCCTCATTCTTCTACACTCCAGTGAATATAGCCCTAACCAATCCAGTTTATTTCATATGTTGCTCCTGCTCACGCAAGAATTTTATCTCTCCCTGTCTCCCTGTCTCATTCCTGATGAAGGGCTTTTGCCTGAAACTTCAATTTTCCTGCTCCTCGGATGCTGCCTGATCTGCTGTGCTTTTCCAGCACCACTCTAATCTTGACTCTGATCTCCAGCATCTGCAGTCATCACTTTTGCCATGCAAGAATCAGAATGGTGAATCTTTGATGCACTCCCTCTATAGCCAGAACAGCCTTCCTCATTAACCTTCCTGCACTTGTATGAATTTGGATCTTTTACAGCCACTGAGAAGCTGGAATAGGCTTCCGTTTAACTCTGCTTCATCTACAAGGCAACATTCTGACAGCAAAATGCTCCATCAGAAGGGTTGGCTTATTTCATACAGTCTAATGTGAGATGAGGACTCACAGTTTCCTGACCCAAAAGCTAACAAGGTGCAAAAGCGTCAGAAGTAGTGTTTCCATGCATAGTGCCTGTCTGTGGGTTAGGCTCTAAGCAGAATTCTTTGAGATAATGTCAAAGAAACCAACAGCTTTATTTTGGATTTCTAATGCTATTAGAAGACAATACATGAGTTAGAAGGATTTGAATAAAAAGACTGGGTTGTGATGAATCATAGAATTCATGATCAAGGGAGGACATGCTGGAGGGAGGTTTGGGGTCGTTGACTTTCATCATCAACCTGGATTTGATGGAGGTGGGGGGGGGGGGAGTTGGTGAATAACAATGTTTGCCATAACCAAGCTTAAGACTGTGGCTCAATGCACAGAGTGGGGAGATAAGCAATCACGTCACAGAATTGCGTGAGGATATGAAGAGGTTTGATGGGATGAACAGAAAGATGAAGGTTTGGGGAGTAGCCAAGACTGAGAGGCGAAGTCTAGGATTCACTCTGTGGAGAGTTACCTGTGTCACATGTGTATGGGAACAGGAGCAGGCTATTCAGTCCTGATACACCATTCAATGAGATCATGGCTGACCTGTGACCTCATCCCAGGTAGCTGCCTCTGGCACACAATTCTTATATGTTACCTTCTGTAGGAGTGAACCAACGACTGGGGACAAAGACTCAGGCAGAGGGAACAGAATGCCATGTCCTGAGAGCTGGCATATATGCAGTGCCACACTTCCCTCCACTTGGACTGATGAGGATCACAAGCTATTTCCTGAACATAAGAGTTCTTTGCCTGATCAGACCTATGGGTTTATTACAGTAAAGACATTGGGCAATACGCAATCCTTGCATGCTGTGCTTCAGTCAACATTCAGGATGCAGAGAGTGTACGTGATGGATGATGAGGAACTGTGAGAGCTGCACTGTTGTACGGAATAGGAAAATGAGGACATTCATGAGAAGGAAAATAAACTTCACCACCCACAATGCAGAATCGTCAGCTGCAGAAACTCAGATAGGATTTGCCTGGAACTGAGTTAATGTAGTTGTCATTCATTGACAGTAAATGTATTGATGATGCTGAGTCCAGTTCCCCTTGTTAATCTCAACTAAAATGCTTACCAGCCTGTTCTTCCTTCACTTTTCCTTAATAAAGGTTAAGGTACTCCAGCACCATTTTAGAAGTCCCTGTTTTATTGTGTGCAATCTTCTCCTAGAATGAGACAAAGCCAGGGATTGTGTGAGATGGAAGTGTCTGGGACTGACAGCACGTGATCCACCCAGGTGCATAACGTCTTTAAAATGGTATCTGCACCAGAAATCCTTGGATGTCCTGCCAGTGGTGAGTAATTCCACTTGTGGCAAGTGGGAACATTTGGCGAAGCATGACACTATGGGTGAGAGGGGCATCGTTAACAAGGTGAATCCGGGACAGTCATGTGAGAAAGTCCACCAGATCTCATGGAGAGAAATCCTCCATGAAACTTGACAAAAATGACCCATAGCTAATTTCTGATAAGAGACTTCCTTCTTGAGCTGCTGTGTGTTATCATTCTGCATCAGCCTATTAGGCATGTGAGAGAAACCCAGGCTCCAAATTGTCTTTCAGTAATTGTGAAGAGTTGTTTTGTTTAGTGTCAGCAGCAGCAGCAGAGCATCAGCAACATTCAGAGTGCTTGGATGGTATGCATTGGAAATGACAGGAGATTTGCTCACCTGCTGGTGAGCTGACAAAAAGCTCTTGCATCACCTCTTTCTCTTTTAGATTAGAGTGGTGCTGGAAAAGCACAGCAGTTCAGGCAGCATCCGAGGAGCAGGAAAATCGATGTTTTGGGCAAAAGCCCTTCATCAGGAATAGAGGCAGAGAGCCTGCAGTGTGGAGAGATAAGCTAGAGGAGGGTGGGAACAGGGAGAAAGTAGCATAGAGTACAATAGGTGAATGGGGGTGGGGATGGAGGCGATAGGTCAGGGAGGAGGATGGGGGAAGGTAGCAAAGAGTACAATGGATGAATGGGGGTGGGGATGAAGGTGATAGGTCAGAGAGGAGGGTGGAGTGGATAGGTGGAAAGGAAGATAGGCAGGTAGGACAAGTCATGGGGACAGTGCTGAGCTGGAAGTTTGGAACTGGGGTGAGGTGGGGGAAGGGGAAATGAGGAAACTGGCTTTTGCCTGAAACGTCAATCTTCCTGCTCCTCGGAT
Source organism: Chiloscyllium punctatum (assembly GCF_047496795.1). NCBI lineage: Eukaryota > Metazoa > Chordata > Chondrichthyes > Orectolobiformes > Hemiscylliidae > Chiloscyllium > Chiloscyllium punctatum. The sequence goes on along the minus strand of NC_092741.1, from coordinate 146,024,901 downwards.
GATGCCTGATCTGCTGTGCTTTTCCAGCACCACTCTAATCTTGAATCTGGTTTCCAGCATCTGCAGTCCTTGTTTTTACCTCTTTCTCTTTTAGAAAAGGCCCGCAATATTAATTACCATTCAGACAATTAACCTGACAGCAATGCAGGTTACTCAGCATCAAGAACATTGGAGACATAAGCCCGCTCCCTCCTTAGCTGCCAGTAAGCCAGAGGTCTGTAACTGTAATGCACAGTCTTATAAAAGCTTGTTTACCAACTGGGAAGTCTTGGGTCAATTTGCTGCCTCTAATCCTTTCTATTGGAATCTAAGCTGTGGATATAAATAGGGAAGGGATGCTCCCATGGACACCTCAAGCAGAAAATGTAAATAGGTTCAATAAACTAGTTACAATTCTTCTGAGATACATGATACCCTCTTCCAGACCTCAGTCTCAATTGAAGAGTACGGTCACATCACTATTTTAGCTGCATGTTACTGACACTAAGAAAAATCGCTGATAGGACACAAGAAGAGAACTTGGGTTAGCTACTCCCATGTATAATCCTTTATATCCTGAGGAGGTGATACCAGTTAATCTTTCCAGACACTAACTGCCTCATACAATAATGGCAACATCACTGAGAATGCAGTAGCTGCTGCCAGTGTGACACCCACCTGAGGCTAGAATCATCACTGGATCCCAGGCCATAAGTGAGACAGTGGAATGTGATCATGGGAAAGGTGGTGGTAGCAGCAAGAGCATGGAGGCAGTTTTTTAGCTGTTGCCCTCCAGCATTGTCAATGCCAACTTCCTTGATCAGGCACTGGACGCCTTTGAACAAGACACTCCTACAGATGGCGCTCCATCATATCTGAAAGCCTGCAAGCTAGTCTGCAGGGATTCATTCATTGTGTTCCCTGCAATGGTGAGGCCCAAGTTCAATCTGTGTTCAGCAGGGCCATCAATTGGTCACTTAAGGACCTCAATTTGCTGTGGGTAGGAGAAGGTTCTCCGTGGCCTCTCCAGCCAAAGTCTAAATTCAGGTGGACTGGAAAGACACCATGGGCGTCACCCGCTAAACTCCCACCATTCCTGGCTCTAACCTCATTGGGGTGGAGGGATGGAGTTAAATCCTGTCCATTGCTAATACTGATTCTGGATTAGTGGTGCTGGAAGAGCACAGCAGTTCAGGCAGCATCCGAGGAGCAGTAAAATCGACATTTCGGGCAAAAGCCCTTCATCAGGAATAAAGGCAGAGAGCCTGAAGGGTGGAGAGATATGCTAGAGGAGGGTGGGGGTGGGGAGAAAGTAGCATAGAGTACAATAGGCGAGTGGGGGAGGGGATGAAGGTGATAGGGAGGAGGGTGGAGTGGATAGGTGGAAAAGAAGATAGGCAGGTAGGACAAGTCTGGAAGTTTGGAACTAAGGTGAGGTGGGGGAAGGGGAAATGAGGAAACTGTTGAAATCCACATTGATGCTCTGGGGTTGAAGTGTTCCGAGGCAGAAGATGAGGCGTTCTTCCTCCAGGCGTCGGGTGGTGAGGGAGCGGCGGTGAAGGAGGCCCAGGACCTCCATGTCCTCGGCAGAGTGGGAGGGGGAGTTGAAATGTTGGGCCACGGGGCGGTTTGGTTGATTGGTGCGGGTGTCTCGGAGATGTTCCCTAAAGCGCTCTGCTAGGAGGCGCCCAGTCTCCCCAATGTAGAGGAGACCACATCGGGAGCAACGGATACAATAAATGATATTGGTGGATGTGCAGGTGAAACTTTGATGGATGTGGAAGGCTCCTTTAGGGCCTTGGATAGAGGTGAGGGAGGAGGTGTGGGCACAGGTTTTACAGTTCCTGCGGTGGCATGGGAAAGTGCCAGAATGGGAGGGTGGGTCGTAGGGGGGTGTGGACCTGACCAGGTAGTCACGGAGGGAACGGTATTTGCGGAAGGCGGAAAGGGGTGGGGAGGGAAATATATCCCTGGTGGTGGGGTCTTTTAGGAGGTGGTGGAAATGTCGGCGGATGATTTGGTTTACGCGAAGATTGGTAGGGTGGAAGGTGAGCACCAGGGGCGTTCTGTCCTTGTTACAGTTGGAGGGGTGGGGTCTGAGGGTGGAGGTACGGGATGTGGACGAGATGCGTTGGAGAGCATCTTTAACCACGTGGGAAGGGAAATTGCGGTCTCTAAAGAAGGAGGCCATCTGGTGTGTTCTGTGGTGGAACTGATCCTCCTGGGAGCAGATATGGCTCATTTGGCCGAACTGGTCCTCACCCTTAACAATTTCTCCTTTGAATCCTCCCACTTCCTCCAGACCAAAGGAGTAGTCATGGGCTCACGTATGGGCCCCAGCTATGCCTGTCTCTTTGTTGGCTACGTAGAACAGTCAATCTTCCATAATTACACTGGCACCACTCCCCACCTCTTCCTCCGCTACATTGATGACTGCATTGGCGCCACCTCGTGCTCCCACGAGGAGGTTGAACAATTCATCAACTTGACCAACACATTCCACCCTGACCTTAAATTTACCTGGACCATCTCTGACACCTCCCTCCCCTTCCTGGACCTCTCCATCTCCATTAATGATGACTGACTTGAACACTGACATTTTTTACAAACCCACCGAATCCCACAGCTACCTGGATTACACCTCTTCCCACCCTACCTCTTGCAAAAATGCCATCCCGTATTCCCAATTCCTCCGCCTCCGCCGTATCTGCTCCCAGGAGGACCAGTTCCACCATAGAACACACCAGATGGCCTCCTTCTTTAGAGACCGCAATTTCCCTTCCCACATGGTTAAAGATGTCCTCCAACACATCTCGTCCACATCCCGCACCTCCACCCTCAGACCCCACCCCTCCAACCGTAACAAGGACAGAATGCCCCTGGTGCTCACCTTCCACCCTACCAATAAACCAAATCATCCACTGACATTTCCGCCACCTCCAAAAAGACCCCACCACCGGGGATATACTTCCCTCCCCACCCCGTCCACCTTCCGCAAAGACCGTTCCCTCCGTGACTACCTGGTCAGGTCCACACCCCCCTACAAGCTACCCTCCCATCCTGGCACCTTCCCCTGCCACTGCAGGAATTGTAAAACCTGCACCCACACCTCCTCCCTCACCTCTATCCAAGGCCCTAAGGAGCCTTCCACATCCACCAAAGTTTTACCTGCACATCCACTAATATCATTTATTGTATCTGTTGGTCCCGATGCGGTCTCCTCTACATTGGGGAGACTGGATGCCTCCTAGCAGAGCGTTTTAGGGAACATCTCTGGAACACCCGCACCAATCAACCACACCGCCCTGTGGCCCAACATTTCAACTCCCCCTCCCACTCTGCCAAGGACATGGAGGTCCTGGGCCTCCTTCACCGCCGCTCCCTCACCACCAGACGCCTGGAGGAAGAACGCCTCATCTTCCGCCTCGGAACACTTCAACCCCAGGGCATCAATGTGGACTTCAATAGTTTCCTCATTTCTCCTTCCCCCACCTCATCCTAGTTCCAACCTTCCAGCTCAGCACTGTCCCCATGACTTGTCCGATCTGCCTATCTTCTTTTCCACCTATCCACTCCACCCTCCTCCCTGACCTATCACCTTCATTCCCTCCCCCACTCACCTATTGTACTCTATGCTACTTTCTCCCCATCCCCACCATCCTCTAGCTTATCTCTCCACGCTTCAGGCTCCCTGCCTTTATTCCTGATGAAGGGCTTTTGCCTGAAACGTCGATTTTACTGCTCCTTGGATGCTGCCTGAACTGCTGTGCTCTTCCAGCACCACTAATCCAGAATCTGGTTTCCAGTATCTGCAGTCATTAGATTAGATTACTTACAGTGTGGAAACAGGCCCTTCGGCCCAACAAGTCCACACCGCCCCGCCGAAGCGTAACCTACCCATACCCCTACATTTACATCTACCCCTTACCTAACACTACGGGCAATTTAGCATGACCAATTCACCTGACCTGCACATCTTTGGACTGTGGGAGGAAACCGGAGCACCCGGAGGAAACCCACGCAGACACGGGGAGAACGTGCAAACTCCACACAGTCAGTCGCCTGAGGCGGGAATTGAACCCGGGTCTCTGGCGCTGTGAGGCAGCAGTGCTAACCACTGTGCCACCGTGCCGACCATTGTTTTTACCCATTGCTAATCTGAGCCTACTGCACTCATAGGAAACGCACTACTAGTTTTGAAATGCTAAATGATAATTTAAAAATCCTAATGGTATCAATGCCAATGGATGCACACTATATGTTGCACTATGCTGGGTGGCATGGTGGCTCAGTGGTTAGCACTACAGCCTTACAGTACCAGGGTCCCAGGTTCAATTCCAGCCTTGTTGGCTGTCTGTGTAGAATTTGCATATTTTGCCCTTCTCTGTGTGAGCTTCCTCCCACTGGCCATGCTAGAGTGCCCATAATGTTGGGTGTGTTAGTCAGAGGGAGGTGGGTTACTCTTTGGAGGAATGGCTGGGCCAAAGGGACTATTTCCATGCTGTAGGGAATCCAAAATTTGCGACATGTGTTTTTCAGATGATAATGTGGCATTGTTTTCCCAGAAATTTATGACCTGATGTTTCAGGTATTTTTAAAGCAGAAAGAAAATTCCTATTTCCTTTCTTATAAGATGTTCTTGTGCCTCTTAAGAAATGAAAAGCGAAGACTTGTAATATCTCAAATGACAACATAAAGGCTGATGCTAAATGGACACAACTTGCAGTAGAGGTGAGTACAATTACAACATTTAAATGATATTTGGACAGGTACATGGATAGGAAAGGTTTAGAGGGATATGGGTCAAATGCAGGCAAATGGGACTCGTTCAGTATAGGAAACTTGGTCAGCATGGTTGAGTTAAGCCAAAGGGCCTGTTTCCATGCTATAGGACTTTATAACTTTAATTTTAATATGCTAATAAAAAGATTAATATCTAAGTGGAGAAGGTCATTTAGACTAAAATGCAGGAGTTCCCCCGTACCCACGGTGGATATGTTCCAATATGTACCGTGGATGCCCGAAACCATGGATAGTAGTGACCCTATTCATTTAAGTGGGAAATTTACCTCCCCGGCAGCCCCCTGGTCCTTGGTTCTGGAATGTTCCATATAATATGTTCATGCCACGGTAAACTGCTGGTAACTGAAACCACAGTAGCCAGACCTGTGGATAGAGTAGTAGCCAGACCTTGTAATTATTTTATTAATGTGATTGCTTGCTATGGTAACAAGAAAAAGTCATTTTGCAAATCAAAAATTTTTCTTCTGTATCCCTAACACTATTAAGTGGATTGTACACTTTTATAAATAAATAGTAGCGAAACATGCTGGAAGTATTGATTATTATCCTGAGATTAACAGGATGAAGTTCACTATTACTATTTGATAAATAGCTTGAAAGTAATATAATTTTTTTAAAATTGTTTTCAAATCAGTGTGGTATGGCAATGATGGGTGGAATGACCTCCTTCAATACCACCATCTCCATGTCTGGAGAAAGTGGGGGCAGGCAAGAGTGCCGGTAAACTATTGAGAGAAGCCTGACATCCTCCTGACATCATGTGATATTCGCAGAAGAGGGAAGGCAGGGTGTCAGCATGACAGCCAACCAGACAGGCAGTCAATTAAATAATGGAGTCAGTAAACAATCACTTTCCATCCTGCTCACTGCCAGTGTCAGGAAGGGTCACTGCCACTATGGGAGACCACAATACAAATCATGCAAGCCTCTTCCTGGAGTCTAGGAAGTGTTGTCCTTTCTGCGTACTCAGGAGCATTACTAATGCTTGCAACCTTAGCTCTGTTGTGATGTAGTGTAAATGTACCTTTAAGAGGGTACACTTTAAACTGCTGGCTGTATTGAATCAAAATGTGACATATAATGTCATTACTTTGTAGGCAGAATCAAGAAACAGTCTTACTGGTCAAATGTGTCAACATAGTCTCCCATTTGGTATTGTATGTCAATGGTCTTATCTTCAAATAAAGATCACACTGTATTGTTTTGCTAATCGTTGTCATATGATTGGTGCATTTGTGATAAAAAGAAAAATGCAATAGACTGAATTTCTCTGCTGGATTCATCTCTTCAATCACTGGGCTCTCTCTGCCCAGTCCTGGCTCATTAAGAACAATTCTTACCAGCCATTCAATGGTATCTCAACCCAGAGGCACCCTCCTCCTCTCCCTGAAACCTCAGCTATGGTTACCTGTACTGATAGTGGTTAGCACTGCTGCCTCACAGCGCCAGATACCTGGGTTCAATTCCCACCTCAGGCGACTGTCTGTGTGGAGTTTGCACGTTCTCCCCGTGTCTGCGTGGGTTTCCTCCGGGTGCTCCGGTTTCCTCCCACAGTCCAAAGATGTGCAGGTCAGGTGAATTGGCCATTCTAAATTGCCCGTAGTATTAGGTAAGGGGTAAATGTAGGGGTATGGGTGGGTTGCGCTTCGGCGGGGCGGTGTGGACTTGTTGGGCCGAAGGGCCTGTTTCCACACTGTAAGTAATCTAATCTAATCTAATCTAATCTAATCTAAAGCTGCTAAATTGCTGGTCTTCTGATTGCTGACCGCTCTGTGAGGAAGACCATCAATATGAATTAAAAATTCATCATAAAATAGCCCTGAAAATCAGTCCCTGAATCATTTCATCTGCTCACACAGACCCTGGACATGTCTTCATTTCTAATGGTGATTTTATTTTATTAGATTCCCTACAGTATGGAAACAGGCCCTTCAGCCCAAACCAAAGAGTAACCCACCCAGACCCATTTCCCCTCTGACTAGTGCACCAACACTGGGCAATTTACCAGACTTGCGCATCTTTGAACTGTGGGAGGAAACTAGAGCACCCAAAGGAAAACCCACACAGACACAGGGAGAATGTGCAAACTCCACACAGACAGACAGCTGAGACTGGAATCGAAGCTGGGACCCTGGTGCTGTGAGGCAGCAGTGCTAGCCACCGAGCCACCGTGCCACCCTTAGCTCCCTTACTGCCTTTATAGAATCCTGAACCATGTCTCTGTAATGGTGTCTCACTGTGCTGGAAACCATTCCCGACACTGTAAGAGTTGATTTTAACATCATGAGCATTCAAAACACAAACCGTTTTTAATGTCAATCCAAATTCATGTAACAAATACTTTAAAATTCTGCAAAGAACGTCTAAAATACTTCTAATAGAAATGGCATTAATATTACACTTGTACCAGAACAATGCAGATTGCAACAGATTCGGAGTAGACAAGCAAACTATGCAGGCTTAATTAAAGAGGAAGCTCACTATAATGAAAGATGATAAATGTTGCATTTTGTTTTGGGACACCAACTATCAGCAGCTTGTGGTTGGGACAGTTTACTGTCACCAACTAAGTCTTAACAAGAAGACACTCTTGTCTTGAACAAAATATAGTTTACTGCCTGATAGCAATTAGTAAGGTAGACATTGGGCTGAAGCTTATGTTTTACCTGTTAAATATGACTTGTATCAAGTATAGGCATGGTATCATACAACTCCAAACACGAGCTTTCATTTATAGCAAGAAAAAGGGAATATGAATAAAACTAATGTTCACCCCCACAGTGCCAATCAAACACTGGCAGTTTGACCAATGACTATTTTACAGTCTACTGGCTCCTGCAGATGTCTCCTCAATCAGATGTTTCCTGCACCCAGCTCTCATCTACTGGAAGCAGGAATTAATCAAGTCCTATCAGGTTTTCAGCACCCAATGGCAACAGAGCTTTATCATGCAAAAAGACAGCTTCCCCCTGAGTAATGTCCTCATCCTCCTGCTCAGACAACTGCTCCCATTTCCCCAGCTCCTCAGCATCTATCACATCATCTCATTGCCTGCTCCAGTCTTAAAGAGAGCAACACAACAGGATGATGTGGCAGACTCTGTCCAGAATTTGCTGGAGGGTCCTCCCTGATCCATGTCAGGATGTGGACCTGCATCTTCAGGACCCCTACACCCTGTCCCATGTAGCTCTACTTACAACTTGTGCACAGATTTGGTGAAGGCTATTTTGTTAGTCTGAGTATTCTGACTGGAGAATCATTGACAGTGAAAATATAGTACTTCTATAATGTACATGTAATATAACGTGCCTCTCCATGATCTGTAAGCAGCTTAATTCTACAATAAAATGAGTTAACAAAATCCTGTGCTTAACTTTGAGCATCCTGAAAAGTTGTTTCGCAAATCATAAAATTGATTTAGGTATCTTGAATCAATAGAAACACAAATGAACCTCACAATATTCTTTTTATCTGTAAAAACTGAGTACATTTTGTAGGAGTGGATTATATATGTTGTATATTTTATATCCTGGAGTAATGCAGAGATGACACATCAATTCCTATATGTGCAGGAACCTTGTTTACAAGTGTCTTCTTTAAATGTCTGCTCCATGGCTACATGATCTTTGTTTCCAGCAACTTCTCCAGTTTAGTGTTTACCAAGCCTGGGGTTAACCAATCAAGCACAATGAGAATCAATCGTAAACAAGTTTACATAATGAAACACAGAACAATTGAACACTGCAGCACATGTGTGCTGAATTGAGGTTTCCTGTTCATCTGCTGTAACATTTGCAGATGAGTAAAACCCTGATAAGCCCTCACAGAAACTTATCCATTCTATGTTAAGAAAATCTTGGTAGTTCTCTTTTGGTCTCCTTCATTCTGAAACCTGATGAACATGAACATGTATAGGCTGCTCCTAAGTTTATACTTCCCAAGTCTATCGTGTCATGATACTTGAAAAAGGTATGCACAATATGTCTTTCCTTTCATTATCATCAGATTCATAGGTTCCTTCTTGATGCTAGTTTAAGGACACTCCTATAATCATTCTTCAAGTACTGCATTAATCTGGTTTAGAAAAACCTGTATCACAGATTGAAAACTACTGCTCTTTTCCAATGAAACTTGTAATATCAACAGGAGGCATGTAGTTTACAGATAATGCATCTTGTGTCAAGTCTTGAAGACCATAACAAGAAGGAGAGAGGTAGACCTTTCAGCCCATCAACTCTACTCCACCATTCAATGAGATCATGGCTGATCAGATAATCCTCAACTCCACTCTCCTGTCTTTTTCCCATAATCCTTGATTCCTTTGTTGATTAAAAGTCAGTCTATAGATTTAGATTTAGATTACTTACAGTGTGGAAACAGGCTCTTCGGCCCAACAAGTCCACACTGACCCTCCAAAGAGCAACCCACCCAGACCCATTCCCCTACATTTACCCCATTCACCTAATACTACGAGCAATTTAGCATGGCCAATTCACCTAACCTGCAGGGAAAATATATAGGTCCCATTTTACCAGCAATGATTCTTTTTATACAACTATTACATCAAGTGAAAAGTCTGGAGAAAATTGTTTTAACCTGGTCTGCTGTAAACATGGAAATTATTGTAAGGCCTGTTTTATTTTAAATGCATAAAATGGCTTCCACCTTTCTCCCAGAGGATTTTGCTCACAATTTAGAAATTGTCAGATGTTATAATTTGGACGAATTCCCAATATTTGCTTGTGCTTTCTGTAAAAGTCAGCCTCCACAGGCAAGCCTGCACTTCATGTGACCTGAAACCTGACCTTGTTCACCAAATATGTTGAATAATTTGAACAATGAACCTTTTGTACTATTAGGCTTTACACACTGGAGATTTTATGGAACGTCAATGTGTACTCCTGACATTTCTGGATTGACAGACAATGAAACTCAAGCCAAAACTACTAGTTAGAAATAATATACATATATATACATACAAATAATTCACAGTAATTTTAAGGTTCATAATGACTTGCTTTGTGATTTATGATGCTTGATATCCCCGCCCTGCTGCAGTGCCAGTAGGAATTCTTGTCCTGGTCTATACTTGCTAAGGGTGAGCAGTGCAAAGCAATGGCAAAGGAACAGGAGAAGGAAATGGATCCACATACCTGTCCAGCTCATTCTGGTGTGCTGAAGCTGAGCAGACAGAACCTACTCAAAAATAATCTGTTAGAGAACCTTGACCATATATTAGCAATGGAAAGAATGTGCTTATTAAAAAAGTTACTTATTTGCGGTCTATGCCTCAGCTTCCCTGAGAACACCATTGTCAACAGGGGTTTGGAATTGAATGGGAGCACTGTAGCACCCAGACTGAAGTGCCTAATTGGCGTTGCATTGGAAGATGAGACTGAAAGCCTCATGCCACAGATCAATCTCCATCACTGCAGAAATCCCACAGCAATTTATAAGAGAGCCAAACACTTTGTGATCTTTTACATTCAGAGAAACAGGTACTGCACAAAGGCAGAGATCTGGAAAATGAGCCCTGTGGAATTGTCTTTACAAAATTCTGTAAAGTTCTATATGTGGGTTTGATCACTTCCACTCTATGATGTACATTTATAACCACAGGAAGTGACCAGAATTGTATTTAGACTCGCTACGTATTTTGCTTTGATGACCATAAAGAAAGACATAATAGTATTCTTCCTAACTAATCAATGTTTGTACTCATATTTGGGTTGATCAAACAGCAACAAAATTAACTCACGGAGGCAAAACTTTCAAAAAACAAATCTTCAGCAAGTACAAATTGCAGAAATTTGTATTTCAGTCTGATACGTTCATTTGAGCAGTTTTTCAAAAAGAAAGTAAACCTTAAACACAGCAGCTATACCATCCAGCAGGAGTTGCTAGGCCAAGCTCAAAATGTATGCTGAAAGATGACAAGTAGAGAATTGCTTGCAAATACCAATTGAATAATTTTTGCCATCACCCTTACCTAGGACAGAAATGGGGATAGTCACTGGTGATTGCAAGCTGTTCAGTTCCATTTGGGATTCCTCAGAAACTGAATCAGTCAAAGTCCATTTGCGGCAAGGCCTGGGAAATGTTCAAGTTTGGGCTGATGAAGAACCTGCTACACAAGTGCCAGTCAATGACTAACCCAAAAAGGAAGAATTTAAACCTTTTCCCTTGGAATTATCACCATTGAATCCCTACTATTAACTACAGCTTACTATTGACAAGAAACTGAACTTGACTGTTGAATACTGTTGGTGGAGAAGCAGTTCAGAAGCTGAGAGTTCTGCAGCAAGGAACTCACCTCTTGACTCCCCAAAGTCTTTCCACCATTCATCAGGAGCGTGATGAAATACATTCCACTCAGCTGGATAAGTGCAGCTCTGACAACACTCAAGAGGCTTGACACCATCCAAAACAAAGCAGCTTACTTGATTGTCACCCCATTTACGACTTTAAATGAGGATCGGTTAGCTCAGTTGGCAGGATGGCTTGTTGGTGATGCAGAGTGATATTTAGAGTGTGGGAAATTCCTACACCGGCTGAGATTACCATGCAGGAACCTCCTTCTCAACCTCTCCCCTCACCTGAGGCATGGTGGCCCTCAGGTTAAGCCACCACCAGTCGTCTCTCTCTGTCTCTCTCTCTCTCTCTAATGAAAGAAAGTTCTTGGTTGGTAGGACTCTGGCCAATTTTCCTTACTATATTAAACATTTACTTCCTTTACCACCAACACAGGGACAGCAGTGTGTACCACTTATAAGATGCACCAACACACCTTCCAAACACATACAACCCAGAAAGTCAAAGGTAACAGCTCCACCTGCAAGTCGCCCACCACGGTCCTGGCACGGATGACAACATATCATTATTCCATCAGTTTTACTAGGTCTCAATCCTGGAAGTCCCTTTCCAACAGCGTTTTTTGGATACTGTAGCACATGGACTGTAGTGGCTCAAGATGCCAATTCATCACCATCACTCTTGTTAAGGAACTTCGGTCTGAAGATACATTGAAGAAGTTCGAACTGTTCTCTCAAGAAAAGTCAAAGCAAAGATCTGATAGAGCTCCTTAAAATCACGAGGGGGCTAGACAAAGTGAACCCACTCATAAAAGGCACAAGAGGGCAGAGATTTAAAGTAGTCTGCAAAGGAAGAAGGCGAAGTGAGGAAAAACTTTTTAACACAGCAAGTTGTTAGGGAGAGCTTGTCTTGAGAGCTAGTGGAAAGACAAAAGAAAATCCTGAAGATAGGATTCACCCGAAATGTTGACTTCTCCACATCCTGATGCTGCCTGCCTTGCTGTGTTCTTCCAGCCTTCTACTTGTTTACCTTGAGAGAGAGTGGAGGCATGTCCAATTGAAGCATTCAAGATGGCATTGGATTATTATTTGAATAAAAATAATGTGCAAGGGTATGGGGAGAAAGCAGGAGATTGACACTAGGTAATAATGCTCATTTGATGAGCTAGTGCAGTGATGTTGGGCTGAATGGGCTCCTTCTGTGCCATAACACTTGAGTGATCTTGTGAAGGACTCAATTAACAACAAATGTGTGCATTATGAACACATATTGATTTGTCTGTGCTGTTACTCATGCAAAAAACCTCTATCATTGTAAACAGTGTTATTTTTGGCAGCACATTTACTGCTTTGCTGCAGGATGTTATTTTGAGAACAGCCAGGCAAATTTGCCACTTCTGCCACTCTGATAGCAAAGCACGAACAACTCTTGCGTTATATTTCCTGCAGTAATTTATCAGGGTTCATTAGGTCATCTAAACAATATCTTATAGCTCATCCAGGAAACAGAATAAATCAAAATTTTTCCTACCCTATATTAAACCAACAAATGCTGCTAAGTCCTCAGAGTAACTTGGTTTGTGTTTAAAATGCTGAGGACAGAAGTGAAACTCCTCTGTGCATTGGAATCAACATAGAACATAGAACATAGAACAATACAGCACAGAAAAGGCCCTTCGGCCCACAATGTTGTGCCGAACATTTGTCCTAGCTTAAGCACCTATCCATGTACCTATCCAATTGCCGCTTAAAGGTCACCAATGATTCTGACTCTGCCATTCCCACAGGCAGTGCATTCCATGCCCCCACGAGTCTCTGGGTAAAGAACCTACCCCTGACATCCTCCCTACACCTTCCACCTTCTATCACCGAATTTGGAAGAAATTAGCACAATAACTGAGTCTTGTATGGATGTTTCTCAGTCAATCTTATTTCTTTTGCTAGGATAGGTTTTGGAGTATTTTGACATCAGATGAAGAAACATTGAAAAGCAACCATTAAAGATTTCTGCATTGCACTGAAACTAGAACTACAGGGCCTAGGTAAAGGGTGACAGGGGAAAGATTTAAAAGGCATCTAAGGGACAACATTTTTCATGCAAAAGGTGGTGTGTATATGGAATGAGCTGCCAGAGGAAGTGGTGGAGGCTGGTATAATTTCAATATTCAAAAGGCATCTCGCTGGGTATATGAATAGGCAGCGTTTGGAGGGATATGGGCCAAGTGCTGGCAAATGGGACGAGATTAGTTTAGGGTATCTGGTCAGCATGGACTGGTTGGACCCAGGAGTCTATTTCTGTGTTGTACATCTCTATGACTCTATTATTCATTCCAGGCAGCTTAGAAATTGATTCGTCAAAATTATAATTCCTGAAAATGTCCAGACCTATTTGGGATTTTATGAAAACTTACCTCCTGCAAACACTGTACATGCAATCATGTATTTTGTGTGTTAGCATGAAGGACATATTTGCTAATTTTTACTCAAGCAACCCAAATTTCTCCTCCACGCCATCTAGAAACTAAGTCAAAGGCAAAATATACATAGTGTCTTTCTGTGTTGCATGATTTTCTAAGTAATTGGCTTAGCTCATATTAATGCATTATGGATAGGGGTGATTTGCCGATAAGCTGGGAGGGGGTTTGGATATGAAACTTGGGAGTTAGGCATCCTTCGTTGTCTGTGGTGTTTTTGTGTGACTCTTCTATTTGCCAGGAGAAAGTGAGGACTACAGGTGCTGGAGATCAGAGCTGAAAATGTGTTGCTGGAAAAGCGCAGCAGGTCAGGCAGCATCCAAGGAACAGGAGAATCGATGTTTCGGGCATGAGCCCTTCTTCAGGAATGAGGAAAGTGTGCCCAGCAGGCTAAGATAAAAGGTAGGGAGGAGGGACTTGGGGGAGGGGCGTTGGAAATGCGATTGGTGGAAGGAGGTTAAGGTGAGGGTGATAGGCCGGTGTGGGGGTGGGGGCGGAGAGGTCAGGAAGAAGATTGCAGGTTAGGAAGATGGTGCTGAGTTCGAGGGTTGGGACTAAGACAAGGTGAGGGGAGGGAAAATGAGGAAACTGGAGAAATCTGAGTTCATCCCTTGTCTCCCCAATATAGAGGAGGCCACATTGGGTGCAGCGGATGCAGTAACTGATGTGTGTGGAGGTGCAGGTGAATTTGTGGTGGATATGGAAGGATCCCTTGGGGCCTTGGAGGGAAGTAAGGGGGGAGGTGTGGGCGCAAGTTTTGCATTTCTTGCGGTTGCAGGGGAAGGTGCCGGGAGTGGAGGTTGGGTTGGTGGGGGGTGTGGACCTGACAAGGAAGTCATGGAGGGAGTGATCTTTTCGGAACGCTGATAGGGGAGGGGAGGGAAATGTATCCCTGGTGGTGGGGTCCGTTTGGAGGTGGCAGAAATGACGACGGATGATATGATGTATATGGAGGTTGGTGGGGTGGTAGGTGAGGACACCTCTGGGACACCCACACCAACCAACCCAACCACCCCGTGGCTCAACACTTCAACTCCCCCTCCCATCCACCAAGGACATGCAGGTCCTTGGACTCCTCTATCGCCAGACCATAGTAACACGACGGCTGGAGGAAGAGCGCCTCATCTTTCACCTAGGAACCCTCCAACCACAAGGGATGAACTCAGATTTCTCCAGTTTCCTCATTTCCCCTCCCCCCACCTTGTCTCAGTCCCAACCCTTGAACTCAGCACCACCTTCCTAACCTGCAATCTTCTTCCTGACCTCTCCATCCCCACCCCCATTCCGGCCTATCACCCTCACCTTATCACCCTCACTTTAACCTCCTTCCACCTATCGCATTTCCAACACCCCTCCCCCAAGTCCCTCCTCCCTACCTTTTATCTTAGCCTGCTGGGCACACTTTCCTCATTTCTGAAGAAGGGCTCATGCCTGAAACCTCGATTCTCCTGTTCCTTGGATGCTGCCTGACCTGCTGCGCTTTTCCAGCAACACATTTTCAGCTCTTCTAATTGCCAGCATTCCCACTCAAGAAGTCGGCCTGATTGATGAGGGAGCTCCCCACAGCAGTTAGGGAATCTGAAGTTGCTGCTGGGATTGTGAGTGGGAAGTTCTGATCACTGACCCCAGTGGACTCATTTCAAGAAAAGCAAGGTACAATCTTTAAACCCAGTAGAGGTAGGTACTGGTTGATCTTGGGATATCTGAATCTCAAATTAGCATCAGAGTCATAGAGTTATACAATGCAGAAGCAGACCCTTCGGTCCAACTCATCTGTGCTGACCAGATATCCCAAATTGATCTGTTCCCATTTGCCAACATTTGGTCCATATCCCTCTAAACACTTCCTATGCACATACTAGATGCCTTTTAAATGTTGCAATTATAGCAGCCTCCACCACTCCCTCAGGCAGCTTATTCTGAATCTGCATCACCCTCTGTGTGAAAAGGTTGCCCCTCAGGTCCCTTCTAAATCTTTCCCTGTCACCCTAAACCTATGCCCTCTAGTTTTGGACTCCCCTACCCCAAGGAAAAGACCTTGGCTATTCACCCTATCCATGCCCCGTAAAATGAAAAGCTCTATTCACTTGTAGTAGCAAGTGGGACAGCACCACTTGCCCACAGAACGAGAGCGAATCGCTGTTTATGCCTGGTTTTGAACTAGGGACCTTTCGCACATTAGCTAAATTGTGATAACGACTATACTACACTAATGGGACATAATTGGGTGTCGTGGGATGGGCATTTTCAATCACTAATCCTTAGTATGAGACTTGGGTAGTTCGGTGAAAGCACCCTCGCTTCTTCAGGCCCAAACATCATCCTATAAAACACTTACTTTCACCTGGCACTATCCTTGCCACACTTCTAGAGGCCTGACAAGCTCAGTTGGCCACTGCTAACTTGACAGAGCAGGTTAAATCAGATGCTGTCTGCCCTAATAAAAACATTTAAATTGCCAACCAGCCCTCTGAAAATAAGTTGGTTGACCGCCCCCATTATCCAAGTACACTAACGCAGGAAGTAAGAACGTTTGTGGTACACTGGTAGTGTCCCTCCCGCTGAGTTGGGAGGCCTGGCTTCCTGTGCGACCTGCTCCAGCAGTGCATAATAACTTCTCTGAACAGGTTGAAGAGATAACCTCTAAAGACACGAAGTAGTCAGAATGGGGTTAATTTGAGACATTTGAGGTTCAATATGTGACATGGCGGCAAACCACCTAATGTGTGATACATAAACCATAAAATGATGCTTTCTCTCCATAGCTGCTGCCAGGTCTGCTAACATTCTCCAGGAAGTTCTGGTTTTCGTTCATTTTGTTAGTAATCATCTCAGCAGCATGAATAAATACAATGCATTAAATTTGCATCCACAACATCACCTTAATTTGCTCCTGTCTCAGCTCATCTGCTGCAGAAAATCCTCATTCCAAAGTCTCCCTTAATCAACCTTCTCTAAAGTTAAGGTCATCTAAAGCCGTGCTGCTTTTGTCTTAAATTACACAAAGTCCCATTCTCCCATCACCTCTATGCTCACTGACTTGCTTTGTCTCCTGGTCAAACACTACCTTGATTTTATAATTTGCGTTGTGTTTTTCTAATCTCTCCATGGCCTCACTTCCTCTAGCTGCAAACCACACCAAGATATTTACATTGCTCTAATCCTGTGCACCCCAACCATAATTAATCCACCCAAGGTCTGGGACATGCCCCAAGGCTCAAGAGGGTCCAGTCTGCTTGTGGTCAGAGTGGGTTCAATGTGTTTGGGTCGGGGTTGGGAGTCCAGGTCAGGAGCAGCACTTGATTGCTATCACTGTCTCTGCATTGCTCACCTGATTAGATTCTGTACTGTGTGGAAACAGGCCCTTCGGCCCAACATGTCGCACCCCAACCCTCCGAAGAGTAACCCACCCAGACCCATTCACCTACTGCCTACTAATGCACCTATCACTATGGGCAATTTAGCATGGCCGATTTACATGACCCGCACATCTTTGGAGTGTGGGAGGAAACCGGAGCACCCAGAGGAAACCCACACAGACACAGGGAGAACGTGCAAACTCCACACAGACAGTCGCCAAGGCTGGAATCGAACCCAGGTCCCTGTCGCTGTGAGGCAGCAGTGCTAACCGCTGAGCCACTGTGCCACCCCCAGTGCACTAATGTTCAGCTGCCTAAGCCCTAAGTTCTGAAATTCCCTCCCTATACCGCTCTGTCTCTCTATCTTATTCTTCCCTGTTGAAAAAAAACTGACCTAAACTTACAGTTGGTTATCTGACCTGATTCACTTTATGTCCCCATCTTCTGATTGAAGAGAAAAGTGTAAAGCCTCTTGGGACATTTCATTACATCAAAGCTGCTATGTCAATTCAAGCTGTTGTTGTTGTTCACAAAAGTCATGTGAACCTGAATAACCTGTGCTGATAAAAAAAGTTTCACTTTTGCATTTTCAGACTGATTAATGGAAATATTTGCATAACTGTTCACATTAACAGCCTGACAGCTAAAACGCCTTTTGTACAGAAAATCTATTCAGTGCATATTTTTCCAGACAGAATTATCAGACAAGAAATGTGCTTCCTTTCAAGAGCATGAGGAGCAGGAAATAGTTTTGATTGAGCCTTTCCTTTCCTGATAACTTTCTATCAAGATATTAATGCTGACATCACTGCACAGGAAAATAATGATGTCACCTTACTCTACACGATATAGTTGATATAATGATAGCGCACAGTGGAAAGTCAGCAAGTCTCTCAGCTAGAACCATGAGTCAATTCTTTTGTTGATTTCTTAAATCAAATGTAAGAGAGCTGAAACAAAAACAAAAACAAAAATTGCTGTAAAAGCTCAGCAGATCTGGCAGCAACTGTGGAGAGAAATCAGAGTTAATGTTTTGGGTCCAATGAGCCTTCCTCAGCACTAATTATTCTTCTTCCACATCAGGTTGCTGTTCTGAAAAACTGAACTATCTCCTAAAAGGAACAAGAACAAGCAGGCGTAGATTTAAAGTGATCAGCAAACAAAGCAAGAGTGAAGTAAGGAAGACCTTTTTATTAAACACAGCCAGTTGTTAGGGTACTGCCCGGAAAAGTGGTGGAGGCAGGTTCAATTGAAGCATTTTAAGTGGGTTCTGGATTATTATTCAGATTAAAAATATCATGCTAGTCTATGGGAGAAAGCAGGGGATTGCAACTAGGTAATGTTGCTTATTTAACGCGCTCATATAGGCATGATGGGCCAGGTTTGATGAAAGCACAGCAAAAGAGTTACATGGCGCAATATTGAGGGACTTGGTATGGAACCTGCAGACAGTTATGGTCCCACTGTCTGTTGCTATGTCCTTTTAGGTGGTAGATGACTTGGGAAGCACTGTCGAAGAAGCCTTGGCAAATTGTGTCTAGTAGATTCTACACACTACAGATATGATATGCCAATCATGACGAGAGAGTGAGCCCTTAAAATCAGGATGGGGTCCAAATCAAATGCAACTGTTAATGAACCTCCAAACTTCTAACCTGATGATAAAGGAGAGATGACAGATGAAACAACTAAAGATTGTACGGCCAGGCCATTGTCCAGAAACTCTTGTAATGATGTCCTGAGGCTGAGATGATTGACCTCCAATGACCACAACAGTCATCATTTGTGTTAGCTCTGATTCCCTCTCCAAGTCTCTTTAATGTTACTTTCAGTCAAATTTGTCCAATATTAAGGGCAAACTCTGTCATCTTAGATCTAGGTGTCAGTTTGGAATAAAGCAACAGAAGTAGATCATTTAGCCCAATCAGGCCTGTCCTGCCATTGAATCACTCATGGCTGATTGAACACTTCCACAGCACATCCTTATAATATTGTGACCCTTTGGTAATTAAACATTGTCAACAACTGATATAGAGAATTCTAAAGATTCATAACTCTTTGAGTAAACATATTTCTCTTCATGTTGGACTTAAAGTGGCGTCCCTTTTATTTTTGAGTTGCACTCCCCTGGTTTTAGACTTCCCCAACCAGGGGAGACATATTACTTGCATCTACCCTGTCTGCCCCTTTAAGTCATTAGTAAGTTTCGAAAAAAAAACACCTTTGTGTGTTGTTTGCACATTCTTCCCGTGTCTCTGTGGGTTTCCTCCGGGTGCTCTGGTTTCCTCCCACAGTCCAAAGTGGGCAGGTTAGATGAATTGTCCCTGCTAAATTGCCCATAGTGTTCAGGGATGTATAGTTTAGGGGATTAGTCAGGGGTAATGTAGAGTAATAAGGTATAAGAATGAATCTGGGATAGTCTTTGGAGGGCCAGTGTGGAGTTGTTGCACTTAAAAGGCCTGTTTTCACACTGTAGGGATTCTATGACTCTATGATATGGTTCATTTTTTGAAGCACTAGAGAATACAGGCCAAGATTACTCAATTTCTCTTCACAGGACCGTCCTGAAAGTCTGGGAGCAAGTCTGGTGAACCTTCATTGCACTACCTCGATGGGAATAATATCTTGCCTGAGATAAAGAGACCAAAACTGTATGCAGTATTCCATGGGCAGGCTCACCAATCTCCTATATAACTGAAGCATGATTTCACTATTTCTGTACTCAAATCCTCTTGCAATAAATGCTATCATTCCATTCATCTTTGTATGTCTACACCTTCCAACCTTTTACCATTCATGAAATACTCTTCATATCTATTCCTCATAGCAAAGTGGATAACTTTACATTTTTCCACATTATTTTCCATCTGCTATTTTCATGCTCATTCATTAACTCCAAATCCTTCTAAATTGAGTTGAATGAACTGAATTTATTGTCCTGTGTATCAAGGCACAGTGAAAAGCTTTGTCTTTCAAGCAATACAGGCAGATCACAGAGTTAAGTAGCACACATAAGTAAATAATAGATAAACAGCAGCAAAAACACAAACACGGTGCAGGCAAATGCTAAGAGTTTGTGAATCCATTCAGTATTCTAACAACAGAAGGGTAGAAACATTTTCGAAACCAGCTGATGCATGTGTTCAGGCTTCTGTACCTTCTCCCCGATGGTAGAGGTTGTAGAGAAACATTGCTGGGGTGGGATGGATCTTTGAGAATGCTGGCGACCTTTTCTTGACAGCAGACCTGGTAGATGGATTCTATAGATGGGAGGTTGGCCTTTGAGATTGTCCGGGCCAAGTTCACCACTCTCTGTAACCGTCTCCAATCTTGAATGGTACAGTTGCCATACTAGATAATGATACATCCAGACAGAATGGCCTCGATGGCGCACCTATAAACGTTGGCATGGGTATTCACCGTCATGCCATATTTCCTCAGCTGCCTGAGGAAGAAGAGACGTTGCTGGGCCTTTGTAACCAGTGCGTCCACTTGAAGAGTCCAAGAAAGCTTGTCGTGGATGACCATTCCCAGGAGCTTGACACTCTCCACTCGTTCCACCTCTATGCTGTTGCTGTGTAGGGGGCATGAGTAACATCTGCTGAAAGTCAATAATGAGTTCCTTGGTTTTACCGGCATTGAGAGCTAGGTTGTTCTCAGGGCACCATTTTCCATGTCTTCCACCTCCCATCTATAGTCTGTTTCTTCGTCATCTGAGATTCGACCGTCTATGGTGGTGTCATCTGCGAACTTGTAAATGGCATTAGTTTGGTATTTGGTAACGCAGTCACAGGTATACAGTGAATACAGTAGGGGGCTGAGTACAGACCCAGTGATGCGTGTTAGTGAGGATGAAATATTGTCCCCAATCTTTACTGATTGTGGCCTGTGAGTCAGGAAACTGAGGATCCAGTTGCAGAGAGTGGGGCTTAGCCTGAGATCACTAAGTTTAATCATCAGTCTTGAGGGGATAATAGTATTGAAGGCTGAACTGTAGTCAATGAGAAGGATTCTCATTGACTTAGCTGTTCTTGTTCTAGGGAGGAGTGAAGCAAAATGATATGGCATCTGACATGGATCTGTTGGTCCAATAGGCAAATTGGAGCCACTTTAGATCTTGGGAACAACAACACAAACTCCCAATTAGCTTTGTATCATTTGTAAATTTGAAGATTTGATCTTCTCTTCTAAATCATTGATGTATATTGTGAGCATTTGGGACCCAGGCACTCATCCTTGTTGCACCCGTGATAGTCATGACCTGCCAATATGTAGATGATCCAGTTATTCCTCCTCTGCTTTCTGTCAGTTATCTAATCATTAATCCATGCCAGTATGTTATTGTCTTTCCCATGTATTTTAATTTTCCCAACCAGGTATTTTATCAAAGCCTTCTGAAAATCTCAGTTTACTATGTCCATTAGCTCTCCCTTACTAACTTTGGTAGTAGAATCTTCCATAAACTCCAAAAGCTTTGCCGAATATAATTTTCAATTCTCAAATCTTTCCCAAATGCAATCATGTTGTTATTATCCAACTGTCTATTTATCAGATCATTTCAAGTATTTCCCGTCTACTGATGGAAAGCTAACTGGTTTACAGTAACCTGTTTTATCTTTCGTATGCAATGGGGTGTGATTTGTTGCTTTCCAATTCCCGTGAAGCACTCTGGAACCTGTAGAATTTGGAAAGATAATCACCAATGCATCAACTGTTATCCAAGTCTGCAACGTGCTAATAAAAGGGTGTGCAAGTGAGCGGTGAGGTCCGCATCAAAATGGGTATTGAAGAGCAGATTATTGCTGAGTGAATGCTATTTTAAAGTTCCAATAACAATTCCTTCCATACTTTTCATGAAGCTGCCCTGTTTGTAAGGCAGGTTAAACCCCTGGTGGTGATGGAGGCATCTGGGAGCTTGGCTGAAAGGTATTATTCTCTTACACAGGTTTAGTCAATGTACTGCTTGCTTAGTTATGGGACAGCTCTCCGCACTTTGAAACAAGCCCTTAGACATTAATTAGTGAGGAGAATTTCACAGAATCAGCTGGGCTGTGTTTGTGCCTTTTTCCAGCTCTAATCCAATGCTTCGATTGATGTTGGGTGGTCCATCCAGTTTCTTTTTCAGTATACTTTGTGAAATTGGTTTGGCTTCCCAGGTCGGTCCAGAGTGCAGTTAGAAACCAACACATTGCTATGGGCCTGGAGTCACATATAGGCCCGAAAGCCAACCTTCCCTAAAGCTCATTAGTCAACCGAATGAATTTTTACAACAACTGGTCATTAAGTGGTCACCAGATGCAAGCTTTTTAATCCTTTTTTCTACTTAAATGCATTTAAATTCTACAGCCCTCCCAGTGGCTGGGTTTCTCCATATTATTCGCCCAGAGCTCTACATGACTCATCGAAGAACATGACCATGATGCTACGATTCCTGGTCTACCACATGAATAAAACTCTTTCCTCTTTGTAAATCATATGAATGTAAAGAATACGTTGGAGTAGAAAAGGATGCTTGTTCTTTCAGTAGTTTGGTTATCCCGTCACAGCGTCGTTCTCAATATTTCTATTTCTGTCACATTGACTCATGCGTTATTTCAAATATTTGTTCTTCTTTGGAATCAATAATCTAGCTCTGGGACAGGGCTACTGGGACTGCAGTACATCCAGCCCTATATGTAAGCATTGTAAGGTCAGGTCATTTAACTGTTGTGTCAGCACAGTGGAGCTTAGTGCTTGATGTTGTGAAGACGGATTTCCTGGATCAAATAATTTTAAAGGACTATTGCTGTTCTTAAATCTGTCATCCTAGAAGTGATATTAAAATGTCTGAAGCATACATCCTTATTCAGAACGTAGTGATCCAGAGTGGGGGTAACCCTGCACAGAAACTGAAATAGGAGCCTGAACAACAGACTAGGGTGCAAAATGTGGAAAAATTACTGGAGAAACTCATTATGGCTAAAATTCTCGACGTCAGGAACAACTAGCTGCCTTTTCCAACCAGATTCTGGTGTCGAGACAAGATTCTCTATAGACAGTGATGCAATGCCTATAAACTGATTATTAACAGCTTTATTAATGCTAAACCTTGCCACATTACTATGCAGTTTACTATCCTGCCACTGGCTGCCAAGAAACTAGACTTTCAATTTAAACATAGAATCCCTACAGTGTGGAAGCAGGCCATTGAGCCCACACTGATACTCCAAAGATCAACCCATTCATACCCCCCCACCATCCCCCCCCACTCCCTCCCCGCCACTCTATTCCCTTAACCCTGCATTTTCCCATGACTAATCCACCTACCTTGCACATCGCTAAAAACTATGGGGTAATTTAGCACGGCCAATCTACTTAACCTACACATCTTTGCACGTTGGGAGGAAACTCACGCCAACATGGGGAGAATGTGCAAACTTCATACAGTCACCCAAACCTGGGTCTCTGGCACTGTGAGGCAGCAATGCTAAACACTGAGCCACCATGTCGTCCAAGGCATTTGGTATGCTTTCCTTTAATGGTCAGTGCATTGAGTATAGGAGTTAGGAAGTCATGTCACAGTTGTACAGGATATTGGTTAGAACGCTATTGGAATACTGCATGCAATTCTGGTCTCCCTGTTATCGGAGGGATGTTGTAAACTCGAAACGGTTCAGAAAAGATTTACAAGGATATTGCCAGGGTTGAAGGTCTTGAGCTATAAAGAGAGGTTAAATAGACTAGGGCTATTTTCCTGCTAGTGCGAAGGCTGAGGGGTGACCTGATAGAAGTTTATAAAATCATAAGGAGCATGAACAGGATAAATAGCCAAGGTCTTTTCCCCAAGTTGGGGAAAGTCCAAAACCAGAAAACATTGGTTTAAGATGAGAGGGGAAAGACTTAAAAAGGACGTTACGGACATCTTTTTCACATTGAGAATGGCATGTGTGGAAACAAGCTGCCAGAGGAAGTGGTGGAAGTTGGTCCAATTACAGCATTTAAAAGGCATCTGGATGGGTATATAGGTTTAGAGGGATATGGGCCAAAGGCTGACAAATGGGACTAGACTTATTTAGGTTATCTGGTTGGCATCGACAAGTTGGACCAAGGGGTCTGTTTCCATGCTGTATAGCTCTATGACCGTATGACTTTATGTAATGCTACAGTAAACTGCAGAGTTCACAGGCATTTTTTTCCTTAAGAAGCAAGTTCTATTTGCTGTTCCTTAATAAAATACCTGAAGTGTAAAACAGATTGTAGAAGTATCCAAAATCCATGGAAATTCGAATTTGACTCTTGATATTGTCCAAGTCAAAGTCTACAAATTTGTATACGTTTGTAAATAGAATCACCATTTATCTTTGTTTGAGATGCAACAGAGGCAAGAAGTGATGAGTGGGGTGCTTTTGAGATGCAGAAGATTAGATTGCTTACAGTGTGGAAACAGGCCCTTCGGCCCAACAAGTCCACACCGCCCCGCCGAAGCACAACCCACCCATACCCCTACATTTACCCCTTACCTAACACTATGTGCAATTTAGCAAGGCCAATTCACCTGACCTGCACATCTTTGTGACTGTGGGAGGAAACCGGAGCACCCGGAGGAAACCCACGCAGACACGGGGAGAACGTGCAAACTCCACACAGTCAGTCGCCTGAGGCGGGAATTGAACCCGGGTCTCTGGCGATGTGAGGCAGCAGTGCTAACCACCGTGCCGCCCTGAATGGTCAGAGAGGATCCTCTGGACAAGAGGGAGTGGAATGTTTTAATAAACAAAGAAAATGTGGAACATGAAAACCATAAATATATAATATAAACTCTATTCCTTCCTCAGGCACTGTTTGATTTGACCAGTCATGGATCAAGTATCCTTAAGGGAGCAGCTGAGTATAATCACAGTGAAGGTGCTGTCTTGTGAAATTAATCCCAAATGCCTGAAAGTAATCAAATAAGATCTTAAGACAGAGGTTATGCCAGCTTCTAGTGTAATGTTTTGGGTGAACCAATGCACAAGATTGTGGAAACCCGGCTTACACTGAATGTAATCGGAGCTTGAAATTTTGCAATGTTTGTATTGGATTGGTCAATTTATGGAGATTAGTGCTGCAAAACACGATAACCCATTTGAAAATCAATAACAAAGTGTTGAATACTGCACAAAATACAACGCAATCTATTTTAGTAGCAGTTAAAAATAAACTTTCCTTATCGTGCAATACCAATGTGATATGGGATAATGTCTGTTAATAATAGTTACTAATTTACTAAGTAAATTTAGGGAATAATCAATAATGATAACCAGATCTTTTTCACCTTAACCATCACCAATTCATTATATAGATGATTCCTGATCAAATGTGTATCTAACATAGGCATATTAATATCTAACTGCTATTCCTTAGCCAGTGCACTTGAGTGGCGTTCATTTCCTTTACACTAGTCACTTGATTAATAGACACAAAGACGTTTTTCAATATTAGTAGAGATATCTTCCTTTATAGATACTCGCTAACCATCCTGTTCATAAATGTTATTAATTGCACCCAGTCCTTCTGTCCCAGAGGTAGAGACACAACCACTGCGCTGCAAAGGCACAGGGCAGACGGCACTTCTCCTCATTTATATAGTGACATTCTCTAATGGAATAATTTAATAACTAATTTGTTGCCTGTAACCACCTTACCTGATATCATACTTCAGACAGGCAGATAGCTCAACCTGGGACAGATTTTGGAATACACATTAAAATATCACATTTCAAAATATCCACATATGTGCTGATACTTTATTGATAATTTTAATTCTTTCCAATGGAATTAACCACTTAGCTGAAAGCTAAATCACTTGGCTGTTATGCTGTTACAGCATTTGAAAGATCAAATCATTTATTATTTTATCTCTGCATTTAGCAATGTTCAGTATTGTGTTAGGATACTTTTTGAATGAAATTCATGTGCTGTCATTTATACTGTTTTATCATGCACAATAACTCTTAAATGAAATCCACATAATCCTCAGTAATCCTTCTTCCACGTTTGGTGTATCAAGGATTAAATTCACTGACAACTACTTGTCATATTTGTATCCAACTCCAGCACAAAAGTAAAAGATGGTCACCCCTTTTTCACGTAAACTTGAAAAAAATAGATATTCTACATTAATCCAGACACCAGGCAGTGAGTTCAAGGAACTGCTCTAACTTTGGGGCTCATATAATTTAAACCCCTCAAGCTTTCCTCAGTTTATGAGATCATCCTAACCATTCAATTAGATTACTGCTTTATAACCACTCCCAGATATCCATAATTCTGTATTAAATACCATTAACATGAAGCAGATTGTCAAACAACAAAGACTTCTCTCTTCTGAGGCAATTGGAGATGGTTTGCACACAACCTTCTTGCAATTATAGTTCTGGAGTGCAAGCTGAAGGGTGTTAGATTCAAAAAGGGCATAGGTCAATGAGATAAGAAGGGATCTGGCCTAAATTAACTGTAAAGGAAACATTAGCAAAACTGATTGAAAGTGAAAATAAAAGTCTGTGATCAATATAGTATGAAATGAAAATATTCCTACAAGTAATAGAAATATTTCATGAATGAATAAAGTTCAATGAATACAATAAGAGACTAAAACTAAATACAAACTTGAAAAAGACACATAGGACTGAATCTCATGCTTTGTTTTGGCTAAGTGCATGTCCTGTCGGATTTTATAAAGGGATTCTCACCAGGAGGCTGAGTGAGATTTCTCACCATATCTTAGTAAACGTGCTTTGTTAACTATCTACCGCAGCCCCATGTGTCTCTCATGTTCAATTCTAGCCTCACCTTACCATACCCCATTTCTGGAACAACTTGAAACTAAGTGGATGCCCATTGAAAGACTAGCATCCCTTGCCCCCTCATCATCTATAAAAGACCTCTGTGCACCCAGACAAGAGTTGGCAATCTGTCATTGCCCCTCTCCAGAAATGTTATGTCACAGCAGTCATGATGCCCCACTGCTCATGACACATTACTGGGATGGTTAACATTCTCTCACATGTGCAAACCCATTCCCACTGTCACTGTTTAACAGCTAGACCACACATTTCCTTGTCTTTAGCTACGTACTGACTGAACATGCTCTCCAAGTCACCTCTAGTTACCCTGTCCACAGTGCCCTGTGTAGATCTACATCTTGGTCATTGAAGAGTTGGGGAATGTCACATATGACAAGGAATCAAACAATTCTAAATGTGAGCTTTTACTTACAGATGCCAAAAGTGGACACAAAAGAAAAAGTAGAGGTTGCAGTTCACCCCCACTATATAAACCAAGTGCTGGCATCATGACCAATGACTGATGTATAGTCCCTGAAGGTCTGCTGCATGGACTGTACACCAGCCAATGGTCTGCTGATGGTCTTACTCAGATCTTACCTATTGGACCTGACTGTCAGTCAGGCCCCTGGCATGAACAAGGAGACCTTCCTTCTCCACAATGTCCTCATCCTGCTCCTCCTCAGTAGACTGTATCCTAGTTCCTCAGCATCTGTCACATGACCACATTCCCTCCTCCAAAGCCAGGATGATGTGGCATAGTCTGTCCAGACAATACTGCAGTCACCCCCCATTTCCTCCTAGCCTGGTCCAGACTGTGGAGTTGGATCTTAGAAACAGTATTGTCTGTTCCATCATGGCCCCAGTTGAAGCAATTTGGAGAAAGTGTTGTGTAGGCTGAGGGTCCAACATACCCTAAATTTGTCAATGATGCTAAGCTAGGGAGAATAGTAAATTATGATGGTGACACGGAGCAACTTCAGAGGAACATTTGACAAGTTGGACACCCAGCAGATGATTTAATGCAGAGAAATATGAGGTAACACATTTGATAGAAGAAACACAGAGAGATAATGCAGACTCAATGGTAAAACATTGAGGGGAGTACGGGAGCAGAGAGACCTTGGGGTCAAATGCGTGATTTTCTGAAGGTGGCCAGGCAAGCTGAAACAGTGTTGGAGTCACACATAGAGTCACAGAGATGTACAGCACAGAAACAGACCCTTTAGTCCACCTCGGCCATGCCGACCAGATATCCTAAATTAATCTAATTCCATTTGTCAGTATTTGGCCCATATTCTTCTAAACCCTTCTTCTTCATATATCCATGCAGATGTCTTTTAGATATTGTGTCAGCCTCTACCACCTCCTCTGGCAGCTCATTCCACACACACACCATGCTCTGTGTGAAAAAGTTGCCTCTTAAGTCCTTTTTAAATCTTTCCCCTCTCACCCTAAACCTATGCCCTCTAGTTTTGGATTCTCCTACCGTGGGGAAAAGACCTTGGCTATTCACCCTATCCATGCCCCTCATGATTTTATAAAGCTCTATAGGGTCACTCCCTCAGCCTCCAATGCTCCAGGGAAAAATAGCCCAAACTTATTCAGCATCTCCTTATAACTCAAACCTTCCGAAGGCTTAGAGAATCTTTCGGTTTATAAATATAGGCATAGTATATAAAAGTAAGGAAGGGATCTTATACCTCTACAAATCATTGGTCAGTCTACATTTGGTGGTCAGGTCTGGGCACAAGGGAACAGCAGTTATTTGTGCTGTATTTCAAATCAGGAGCCACATTTTATAGGACATGCAGTTCTTCAACTCTAATTTTAAACAGAGCAATTGTCAGAGGCCTAGAGCTAAAAACAGATCTTTCCCTTAGCTAATAGCAGTTAGCTGTAATGCTCTTATTAGAAGGAAATGTGGATTGGTTCAGTCCACTCGCACTGAGGAAGTTATTGTTTGTTTCAGGCACTACTCCTTCCTGTCTGAGAAGTCCATGATGAAGTTTATTTTCAATGCCCAAATCAGTAAAGTGAGATAATTTGTATCTGGTTCCTTTTCTGAGTTCAAAGCATCACTTTTCTGTCACTAGCACCTTCCAGGCAAGGAATGAGGTCATGGGATATCCTTGTTACACAGGAAGTCATGTTTTGTAAGAAAGGAGAATTGTTTGTTAATCCCCAGTTCCACATGCTAAAAATAAATCAAACCATAAAGTGGCCCAATCCCAGTTAGCGTAAAGTTACAATCCCTGCTTGTGCCTGATATGTCTTGAAAACAGTGAAAGCTAGGCACCTTGGTCTGTCATCAGTTCAACAGGAGCTTCCTCATCATAAAAGAAATACGTGGGGCCTGTCTTTCCACAAACATTCCTAAAGCTGACTGAGGAGAATAAATTTAACTCCTGGCAAGAAACAGTGAAGCAATCGTGACAATATCAAATGGTGCCAAAATCACACATGGCATAGGGTATTTTTTTTAACCAACCTACATTATGCTCATTTAATACATCGAGGTAAAGTATATTTGAGAGATTAAAAACACACATCGTGCCTTGCTATATTACATCAGGTAAAATTTAATTACTGCGTGTGCTTGACTTTATCATTTTGTGAAGATATCATTCACAAATTATGAAAATCTGTCTTGCTTAGAAATAAAGCAATCCTAATTGTCTATTATTCCAGGAATGAGAAACTAAAAGGCAAGTCACAGGAGTAATCTGCTTGTCCAGTCCAAAGTCAAACTGCTTTTCAGATTTAAAGGAATTTTTTTAAAAAACTGGTCCAAAACAGTGACCAAAGAAACGTAATTGAGTCTGGATGAAGATGAGAAAAAGAAATCGGATGTTGCTGACCTATTGTATGAACTGGGCACTGTGTGTAATTCCTGCACCAGCACAGGTAGGTCTGATCAAAATTGGGTCTTGGGCCACCTTGAAATTAAACTGGAAAGTTTCTGACACCTGCAGTTTTCAGGTAATGGGTGAGATAGCATGGATCAGGAGGGACTCAAGGTAGAATGTAGTTCACAGTGGTATTGTGATGGAGCTGCTAAAACTGTTTCCACTTCAGGTGACAATTCCATAAGAGACTGACTGTTTCCATGGCAGTATCCATCTGATGGCTGTTGATCTAACATTGCACTCAGTTAGCAGAAGGACAGAGTCAAGTCAGGTTTGCTATATGCTGAAATGCTAAAGTAAAACTTGAACCCACAATCTCCTACTACGTAGGCCCCATATTTAATGTAAGCCATGGAGGGCAAGTTTGGGGGGTATGGTAAAGTGGCTGAGACTCCCAAATATGGGACATTTGAAGGTTCCACTGAATTTAACAACAGGACATGATTTGAATCTTTTTTTTTCCCTGTTTCTCAGCAAGAAATGGAAGCAGCTGGGGAGGACAGGATCACATGCTGGGAAAGAAGAGGAGAATAGGGATGTGGGTAAAGGGGGAGATGACAGAGTGGCTGGGGCAGATAATAGGTCAGCATTGGATTGCAAGGAGCTGATATAGAGACCCTAGGGCTATTAGCCTGTAGGTTAAGGATAGGACCTGTGGGTAAGCGCTCCTGCTCCCCTTGACCCACACGAACAATACCAAATAGATCAATGAGGCAATTCTTCCTTCTATTTAAGGGACCAGTTAACCAGATTGTGGGCAATGCAGCCCACTGTCGTTCTATTCAAATGGTTGTTAAAAGCAGAAGCCTCATGTCAAAAATATCAAATCCTTCAAAAACAGTTTATTTCAGCTCCCACCAAGCCACCTCTGCTAAACTAAATGAAAACGCATTTTGCAGCCATTTTCCTCTTTTTAAGAATTTAACCTTCTCGCCACCCTGACTGATTAAAATTCTCCTCTGAGCATCTGAAGACAAATAGAGGCCAGTTTGTTTATACTAATAGGCAAGTCAACACAAAACAACAGAGATTTCACATTATCACTAGAAAAACAAAAGAGGTAATTAGAATCCTTCACACAGAGTGTATTTTAATACAAAACATTACCACAAGGGGCTACTGAGGAACAGACCATATTTATTGCTCAGTTTTGCATATTTGGTTGTTCAACATGAACATAAATACAGGATCCCCAGGAATCACTAGATCTGCAATCAACTGTATCATCAAAGTTTGAAGCACAGCAATTTCAGCGTCATGAAACCAAACCTACACACTTTAAACTGCAAAACAAAACACTTAAACATTTAAAATAAAATGGATGATTGATGTCAACAAAACACACATCAGGCAATGATAAATTCACACTTACTCTTGATGTAGGTAAATATCTCACATCAATCACCATTTTATAATCCAGGAATAAATCTGTTTACTACAATTTTCTGCATCTTCATTTCTTAAGTTTTTTTTCAAAATGAATATAATGGGAAAAACAATATTGCCAGACATTTCAAAGGCTCTGCCAAATGTTCCCACGTTTATTTATTTTTCTAACACTTTCTTCTTCAGTTTATTTTGCTTAAGCCAGCCCTGCCATTATCGCTAGTGCGGTTTGGATGAGTAGATCACAGCTATGCCAGTGTTGCATCCAAATAAACAAGCAAACATCTGAAAGAGCAGAGCAAAGGACTGCGAATAAAAGCAATAGACATGCATATGCTCAGATTCGACATCGAGAGTCTGGGAGTTTTTAAGAAAAGGACATTCAAATCTTAAAACCATGAAATTCATTGACAATTGGCTTACTTATCAAACATACCCTGGATATAACACCTCACACATCACCTTCTCCTCTCTGTGGTACTGCAATGAATATTGATGTGGTGCTGTATGAGGTCCTTCAATTTTGGTGCAGAGTTTTGGAAAATGTTGCCCATGTTTAATACTAAATAGTAGCTGAGCTGGTTAAGCAAGTTAGTTTAACAATTAGGTTGGGATTTGCTGTTTTTTCTGTACCACAGTAACAGTCATTATACTTGAAAGACTGCTGATTACTACTGCTAAGCAAAGCATGTGTTAATTAAACAATACATTAAACAGTTAATTAAACCAACTCGTGCAAAATTTACATGCTTAAAGATTTTTTTTAAATGATGATTTTATTCATTTGAAAGATTGGAGCGTTGCTGACAAGGCTGATATTTAGTGCCCATTCCTGGTTGGCCTGGAAAAGGTTTAATGCAATTGAATGGCTTTCCAGATGACTTCAGAGTGCTGCTAAGAGTCAGCTGCATTGCTTTGGGATTGGGTAAACATGTAAGTGAAACCAGATAAGGAGAGCAAACCTCTTTCGCTGAGGAGAATCAGTGAATCATTTGGTTTTGTGTGATAATACAAGGTCTTCACAATCACTTTTAATGATTTTTAATTGCATTTAGACTAAGTTCATAATTCAACCCGCCATGACAGAACCTGAAGACTCACTCTCTGAAATGTTGGGTCCACACTCATAGTAACTTGTATAGAGACATCACCACAACATCATTATAGATTAGATTGAAATATAGGCATGTTTAATTTTCTGAATGGTTAAACAAAAATGGAAAATCATGGAATGTCAGGATGGTGGAGGGAGACTCAAGAGATAACTGTTCAGGTTGTGATACTTCTCCTGCTTTTATTTTGAATTTCCAGTACCCACAACATGTTGCTTCTGGTTAATTAAGGAGGAATACTATGTTTCCATCAATGGATCAGGTGATAGAACATAGAACAATCCAGCACAGAACAGGCCCTTTGGCCCACGATGTTGTGCCGAACATTTGTCCTAGCTTAAGTACCTATCCATGTACCCATCCAATTGCCGCTTAAAGGTCACCAATGATTCTGACAGGGTATGTTACAGGGCATGAGAGTAAAAGCAAGCTTTTTCTTATTTTCATTCATGGGACATGGATATCACAGGCTCGGCCAGTTTTTATTAGCCGCCCTTAACTGCCCAGCGGACTGTTAAAAGTCAACAACATTGCTGTGGGCCTGGAGCCATATGTT
The DNA here is from genome assembly GCF_047496795.1 of Chiloscyllium punctatum. NCBI lineage: Eukaryota > Metazoa > Chordata > Chondrichthyes > Orectolobiformes > Hemiscylliidae > Chiloscyllium > Chiloscyllium punctatum. Next base: position 145,992,209 of record NC_092741.1, on the reverse strand, counting down.
AGCCACACCAAGTAAGGTGGGCAGATTTCTTTCCCTGAAGCACATTGACAAGCCAGATGGGTATTTCCTGACAATCAGCAATGGCTTCATGGTTATCACTGGATACTTCACCCCAGATGTTTTATTAAATTTAAATTCCACTATCTGCCATAATGGGCTTGGAACCTCAGCTCCCAGGTACAATTTCTGAATTCATAGCTTTTAGTGATAACACCACTAGGCCATTATCTCCCTTTAGCTTACAGTGCTTTCAGGTGTCTGTGGAGAATGAGATTACATTTGTTCCTCCAACCTTGCTGCTTACTATATTTGCAATGCTTATTCATATTAATAAAATAAATGCAAGGTTGATGACAAACCCAACAACGTCATCATGTGTAGAATAATGGATTGTTCACAGGATGTGACAATAAAGTTTGCTGATTTAATGCAAAAATCACATGACAATTAAAACTATTCTAAATGGAGAGATCAAACAAATATTAATTGTGTTCTGTGTGCAATTTATTTCTACTCAATACATTTGAAACAATCAAGTCCATTGTGCTGTAAAAGCTTGGAACATTGAGAACAAAATTGCTTTCACTATATCTGAAAGAAATGACTGGTGAGAAGGAGCAAGTGTGTGACTTTCATATGACAGTAATAAATTATATGTGACTTTACTTAAGTTAGTACCAAATACAAAAGAAAAAGTATTGAACTTGACTGTGTTCAGATTTATACAGAAGGTGTGTTGCCTGTCTTACATTTGCATTTCTTGATAAGGTGGATTTCCTACAACAAATAGGCTAAACTCCTACTAAAAGCGGCGCCTCTTCCTAAACAGAGTAGATTTCATTGTCCATAAACTTGCTGCCATTCCATAACTTGTGCGAAAATTCTGTAGCTGCAATAGCACAAAGGTTTGCTGATGAATCTGAACATAGTGTGGAGAGCTCTGAGTAGTTGCGCAGCTCAGTGAGGGGGATGGTGAACAGCCAGAGGTCATGGCTCATATCTGTAACAATGCCATTAGTAGAAAGAGACATGAAAACAGCTTTTAGGAAGCCAGGGAAGAGCCTTGCAAGCAATCCCTCGAAGGTAGTAATCTCCAATTAGTGGAAGTGCCAAGTGAGTATTGAAGTAAGACAGCGGAGCTGATGAATGCAATCCTGGAGCTGTGTTGCAGGATTAAGATTTTTCAATTCTTGGGACATTGACACCTTGTCGGTGGTGGAACTGGATCTTCCCATATGGTCTGCAGGCTTTTACAGTATGGACTTTGATCCAGATCTTCCAAAAGGAAGATAGCCACTGCAGCAGCATAATCTAGGATCATGCTGAATTCCTGGTGAAACTGACTCTGCTGGATTTGCCCTTGGAAATGTAAATTTCCAATGTGTAATTACTCTTAAAAAGTTCCCAACTCAGTCAGAATCAGGGAGTTTGGGTGGTTATGATTCACTTAATTGAAATTTTATGCAGGAAAAGTTAGAGGAATTAAAACTTACTCTGGATAACTATTAAACACATACCCTGGCTCATCCTCATTACTCTCTGATCTGACATGGACACCACTGTATGGATCTCCCCCTCCCCCATCCCCTCCCAGACCCAACATCTTACTCCCACAATCCAACATCAAACCCATTCCCATTGATACTTGAACCAACATCCCAACTAGTACTAACCCCCTCTTCGACAGCTGCACCCAATCCCAATTTGGAGACCAGGCACAAAACAAAAGGTAAGTGGGCATTATTTTAATATGAATATCATTGGACTGCATTGTTTTTACATTAATCTGAATGTCTGACCCAGAAAGTGCAAAAGCAAAAAAGTTCTGACAAACTTTTATAGAACACTGATTCAGCCTCACCTGCAGTATTGTGTTCCATCCTGGATGCCAAATGTTTTGGAAGTCACGATTTTGAAAAGCGTGCGCAAAAGAATCGTGCTGGGTTGAGTGATTTCAGCTATGCGGACTGATTGGAAAAGCTGGGACTGTTTCCCTCAGTGAAAACGTTGAGAGGAGATTTGATAGAAGTGTTCAAAATAATAAGATGTCTCCACTGAGTAAATAGAGAGACACTGTTCCTTCGTGGTGAAATGGTCAAGACCAAAAGGACATTAATTAAAGGTTGTTGGCAAAAGAAGCAACAGGGACATAAGGAAATCCTCATGCAGTAAGTGGTTAGAATCCGGAATGCCCTGTCTGAATGTGGAGGAGGGAGATTCAATAAAAGCTTCCAAGACGTAGACTCCAAGGCATCTGGAATAAAAGAAGGTTGCAGAGTTAAGGGGCAAGAGCAGACGTGTGGGACGAGCTGAGATGCGATCTGGAATGGACACAATAGGCCAAATGGCCCCCTTCTGCACTCTCACCATTCTGTGATTGTCCAGAGACAGCTTGGAAATGAGATATTACATTCATCACTTGCACAAACTTGTATCAGCTCAATGGATTATTACTAGGCAGCAGGCTTCCTATGATTGCAAGATATTATTGACAATACCTGTGTGGTTATCTGGTCAGCAAGTATTGGCTTCCTTTCTAACACTGCTACTTGCTGTTGATCACTTGTGCACTTTGCTCAGGAGGTGCTTATGCTTCCAGCGTATTAATTGCAGCTGTTTTTCACATGGGGACATTTGGGCTATTTGCTTAGTTGAATATTCTACTTGCGAGGCTTATCTTGCCATCTTCTTTGAAATACACGACTTCTCCTGAATGTGCTGCCATTTACTGCATAACATATAGTGATCGAAACCATTCTGGCACTTCCTACCAAGAATTGGTGAACGAAACAAGTCGGTTTGGTTTAGTTCCACATGGTACAGAAGATATTAATTTCAACTATCATCAAACAGGGGGCTGTGGGCAGTCTTGCTGTGACCTTTCTCTAGATTCTATGTTGTGTCTTCATTTTAGATTATCGTTCATTCTTAACATTTTTACATCCAATGATATTCCCACTGGTACCGTACTTGTCTTTTTTTTAAAAAACTGAGAGCTTGTTCTATCCTTTTGTTTATTTGCACTAAAAGAAACCATTCTCAATGCCTCAGCTCATGATTTGAGAAGTTGTTCCCCTTTTCAGGTAGAGCGAGCAGTGAATGAGAAGAAATACTTCAGCTTCCATTATATCTTAATGACAGTCTCTCAGGAATTTGGTTGATACAGCAATTATGTTGTCAGTAAACTGTGAGGGTATGTAGCCGGGGAAAAACTCTCAACTGTTAGGGCTCTATTTCTGAGAGAGACTTTTAATCCATTATTAAGGAATTCATTCTGCTTTCTAAACTGAAATTGTTTCAATAAAAAGCATCCATTCCATTAAATCCTGAGAAGTTTATCCTCCTGCAGAATGTCATAGCATAATTGGCCCCACACAACTAGACCTACAAGCCGCTTACTATAATATTACATCTCAGACTTCATCCAACACAGTCACCATTTTAATGCATATTTAGTTATTACCACAAATCCAAAGATTTACCAGAAATATAAATGCCAGCCCCTTCAGAATCTGTTTTCCCTGCCTTAAAACTAATTACCAAAGTTTTATTACAAAAACAATGGAAAGAAATACAAAATGAAGAAACAAAACTTTTGATCAGGTAAGGGCTAATTTCTTCCACCCCTTAATTTTTGGCCTGACCTACTAGTAAAAACATTGAGTGTGGAATGTGTTGAGAAGATGGAGGAATGTTTGGTTAGTAAGGAAGTGAAGGTGAATCAAAGGTGTAGTTGATAGAATTGTTTGCAAGGAACACACACAGATGTATATGGACACATTCACATGCACAGACACACACAGACGCACATAGATACTTACAGATGTATATACATTTACACAAATATACGCACACACACATAGACATAGATAAATATACCAGACATACTAAAATATATATACAAAGATGTAAATGCACTTAATTATAAGCAGCACATTCACACAATACATGCAAATGTACATACAAGTATATCCATACAGAAGAAAATATGTGCAATCAGAAAACAGGCAACATTCAGTTTTTTCATTTCTGATCATGCACGCTAATGCTTATTCGTCTTCTTTGTCAATTTGCTGCACAAGCTAATCGTCAGAATTCAGTCTTCCTCTCCCATGCTTAAATTGCAGCTTACGCCTTGAAATGATTTGCACTTACCTTTTGTACAAACACAACCACCTTTCTCATGTGTTTCAATTTTAAGTACTTAAAACAATGAAGCTATCAACAATTAACTTAATAGTCATTCTAAAGATTTACATTACTGAATAATTAAGCATATGCCACAGTAAAAAGATATGTTGGAACAGTTTATTTTGACAGATTTTGTTTTATTTAGAATTTTTCCAAGTCTCCTTTTTACTAAGTTAAGAAAAGTCTTCACATTTTAATATGATAGTAGCTTGTAGCATGTACCGAACAATTCAATTACAGCATCTTCATGTAGTGAAAGATGCCTAACTACAGTGTCGTAATTAGACTATTTCATTTTCTTTACCTAATCACAGGAATTGCCACTTTCAAGTGAGATGCTAACAATACTAAGCATGGTGTCTTTCAGGTGGGATGCTAGTCGGTGTATCTACCCTCTCAGGTGGATTGAAATTATTTCCATGTTGCTTTTTGAAAAAGAACAGGAGAGATCCCTGGGTCTAAACACATTCCTCATTGAATTATGCATCATGACTCCTCAAATACCGAAGCAGTCTCTGCCTACATGCAACAAAATGTGAACAATATTCAGACTTAGGTTAATAAGTAGCAAGGAGCATTTATTCCACCTACGTTATCAGGCAATAACCATTCCAATAACAGACTCTTTAACCACACCAATTGATATTCAATAGCATTACCATTGCTGAACATTGAATAGAGATTAAACTGGACCAACCATATAAATACTGTGGCTATAAGACCAAGTATTATAGCTACAATACTTGGTCTAGGAATCTGCAGCAAATAACTCACTCCTGCCTCCCCAGTATAGATCAAGTCACAAATCAGGACAGTCATAGCATCCTTTCCTAGGTGAGGCCACATGCAAAAACACTCAAAGGGTTTGGCACCACCAGGACTGAGCAACCTGTTATGTTGGAACTACATCTACCATCTTTAACATTTGTTTCCTTCACCACAAGATGCACTATAGGAAATCAGCAAGGCTCCAGACTTTCCAAATCTCTACCACCTGGAAAGGCAAAGGCAGATGATTCATGGGAAGCCAACATCTGAAAGTTCTTCTCCAAGCCACTCACTATCCTGGCTTGGAAATATATTGCTGTTTCTTCAGAGTAGGTGGATCATAGTCCTGGAATGCCCTTCCTAACAGCACTGTGAGTGTCCTTACACCTCACAGCAGTTCAAGAAGGAAGCTCCCACCACCTTCTCCAGGCAATTAGGAATGGGCAATAAATAGCCAGCAACAGCCATATTCCACGATCAAAATTTTAAAAGTCCCTTAACTAACATGTAATGGCAGGTGATCATCACATCAGGGTAAACTAAGGCTGTTGTACAAGTAACGTCCACTGCTGGAGGCTCAGCACAAACTCTTTCTGCATTTTGGATAGACACAGACAGTGCTGAGGAGTGTTCCTTCCATTGAGTAAGTGGCAACCTAATCAAAGGTGTAGTTGATAGAATTGTTTGCAGGGAACACACACAGATGTATATGGACACATTCACATGCACAGACACACACAGACGCACATAGATACTTACAGATGTATATACATATACACAAATATACGCACACACACATAGACATAGATAAATATACCAGACATACTAAAATATATATACAAAGATGTAAATGCATTTAATTATAAGCAGCACATTCACACAATACATGCAAATGTACATACAAGTATATCCATACAGAAGAAAATATGTGCAATCAGAAAACAGGCAACATTCATTTTTTTCATTTCTGATCATGCACGCTAATGAGATTATTTGGAGATTTGGAGACTTACTTTTGCCAAAACGATCATACTGTGTTTTTGGAACTCTGTAAAATGGCTGCCACATTCCCTCACATTATAAAGTAGTCTGTAATCTTATAAAGTAGTAGACTTGCAGTATTTTTTGGTTGCAAACTTCTTTGGAGCATCATGAGGCTTTGAAAATTGCAACATTAATGCAAGTCTTTTCTACCTTTGACTTCCTAAATTCTGAAATGCTGACTTTTATATTCAGTCCATTTCTACTATTGGCTTATTATGGCTGCCAACTATGTAATCATGTTAATATGTCAGACTAATTCTGCAACTGAATAACTAAGGCTGAAAATAGCTAACCACCAACGAAAATTCACTTTTTTATGGTATCTTTTAGATATAGAAACATTCATAGTTGCTTTGCAAAGGATGAGTGTGGATGCTAAGTGAAAAACGCTTAAGTATGATGACCAATAATTTAGGTAAACAAAAAAGTTTTTGGAAGGTATTTGAGGTGGACAGAGAGGTAGAGAGATTTATGCACCGAGTTCCAACGAATAATACTAAGATCATTGAAGCTCTTTCACTAATGGTGAGACAAAGGAAACGAACTGTGCAAAGGAGTGGAATAAATTTTGAAGGAAATTTAGAAGTGGGGAAGATGACAGAAATATGGTAGGTGAGAAATTAAAAGGTAAGAATAAAAATTTCATATTTAATGTAGTGGATGAGTGCAAGCCAATAAGGATCAACAAGAATAGGGTTAGTAGAGTTTTGCAGAACCTGTCAATGCTATTTGTCTATGCTGTAGGAGGATCTACATCCCTTATAACACTCAATAAAAGGAATGTCTGATACCACTACCAAGAGCTGCAATGAGATGTGGTGATTATAACAAAGATGTTTAATTACTGAAGTAATTAACTTCTTTAATTTTCCAAAACAGAAAAGTGCAAGTTGGCTTGATGATTTTGGACAGTGGTTTGGGAAAGGTGACTTTGGCAGTGAGGAATGAAAAACCACTTGAAAAGCTTTGAAAAGAAGGAGGACATGTTGGTAGTTGGAAAAGATAAATCAAATACTGAGGAGGCATTTGATGAGGAAAGTCTAAAGGAGAGAAGAATAAAGCCTGTGGAAAGACGGCACGGTGGCTCAGTGGTTAGCACTGCTGCCTCACAGAGCCAGAGACCTGGGTTCAATTCCCGCCTCAGGCAACTGACTGTGTGGAGTTTGCACATTCTCCCCATGTCTGCGTGGGTTTCCTCCGGGTGCTCCGGTTTCCTCCCACAGTCCAAAGATGTGCAGGTCAGGTGAATTGGCCATGCTAAATTGCCCATAGTGTTAAGTAAGGGGTAGATGTAGGGGTATGGGTGTGTTGTGCTTCGGCGGGGCGGTGTGGACTTGTTGGGCCGAAGGGCCTGTTTCCACACTGTAAGCAATCTAAGACAAGGACCAGAAAGGGAAATTTAATAACCAACATATGATTTTAGTAAGTGGATGGGTGTTGAATGAGTTAAAAAGAGGAGTTATTAGAGAGGAATTAGTTCTCGAAAACAGTGAGGAGAGGATTTACAAAAATACAAGGTTCAGGTCTATAGTGGTGAAGGATTAAGGAGAAAAATGGTGACAGTAACCACATCATTGGAAGTAAGCATGAACTCTTCACAGTTAATAGTAAAATAAGGATGGGTTCATTTGTATTTTAACATAATAAAACAAAGCTAGGATTCAGTTTTCCCCTCAAGGATAATACTGGAGTTGTATGTGCTTATGGCGGAAAAGAGCAATTTGATAGTCCTTGATATGACCAAGCCCGATCTAGTAAAATGATTTAGCAAATTGAGCACCACTGATTTGAGAGAGTAAAGATGAAGGAGGGTCAGTTGCAATGATTGCTTTCCTGGATCCAGGAAATCAAAGATAAATAAAAGAGATCAGGTCAACAGGTCTGAGATGGGAGCAGTACTGGTTAGATAAACACAAAGGAGTTGAGAATTGGGAAATGAATTGGCATGGGGATTATTGAAATGGTTTTCTCTTGGGCAAATCGTGTGAATAATGGAACTGGACACAAGCAAAGAGATGTGGGTGGCAAGAAAGATAAGGAAATGGTCAGAGATAGCCTTGTTAAATCAGGCAGATAATAGCCAAGCTATAAAAGAGACTACAATTAATTTTGGTTGATTACTTCATTTCTGTCATTACTGTTATCAATCATTTAGAAAATTGCTGCTTTTGCCATATCGGATAAAATTAGATTTTAAGTAGGAACTAAGAAAGGAAATAATGCATTGAGACCCACATGGCAAAGATCATGGCCTTTGTGCAATCTGTTATCCAATAATACTTTAGGTAATGTGACTTGCCAGAGGCAAGAGTGTGACATTGAAACTGTTTCTATTTATACCAAGTTATTTCAATGCCTCAGCAGTGCAGTTTTGATCCTTACTCGCCAGACTGCTGACCCAGGACGTAATGAAAGACATTTCTGTTTCTTCATTCATTCACATGAATCTGGTCCATTTAGTCTGGATCCTCAGGAAACAACCAGCTGGTCTGTGTTAGTAGGATCCTCTTCCTCCTTCAAAACAGAGCAGTCTTGAATTTTCTCATGGGAAGGAGAGACAGCAACTGAAGAACAGCTATGTCTTGCCAATAATTTATATGCACCTTCAAGCAAAAAAAAGAACTAGCATGGATGGCTATTCCTAAATAAAATAAAGTATCTTTTAACTTGATGCTGGGGAACCAGGCAGAAATTATGAAATATTGATTAACTAATAAACTAACAGGCAGCCGATGATGGTTGGTGGTCAACCATTTCAGAGTGAATTTATAGGTAACTAACCATTATTCCTTCTCAGTACTGATGGTCTGTTTAAGGAACTGTTTATTTCTATAATTCTGTTTGGTAATGTATTAAACAATATAGGCATAATTTGGTGAACATACATATTTTTGATTTGATTTATTATTGTCACATGTATCTAGGTAGAGTGAAAAGTTCTTTTTCTGTGCAGTACAAGCAGATCATACCATACAAAGTGCATTAAAGTTACAGAACAGAGTGAAGAATGCAATACAGCAGCAGGGTAGATGCGCAAGGAGTGAGATCAACATTTATAGTTAAAATTTGAGAGACCCATTTAGAAGAGAAGTCTGCTAACCTTCTATACTGTATCAAATAAAATTTGGAAGAATTGTATTACAGTCATTGCTGGGAGTAATCAATGAATTTTTAGGTTTAGTTTTTCATCCAAGAAGGGGAATTGTGGGCAGGACTTTTTGTCTTCCATCCATTAATTTCTCAGTAGCTCTGAATAGCAGGAAATGGATTAACAGAAGCTTCACCGTTGGCCCATTCCCACTCACTTTTCCATTGCTTTGTCTTTTATCAGGGAGACTTGGCGGTTGCTAGCACCGATGAGCACTGGCTCTGGTGGGTACTAGACCATGGATCTTAGGTTATATTCTAATGATAATGAGAAGAGCTAACTTGAAGTATTTTGTGTTACATGTGCCTAACCTACACTGGGCGTCTGGAACAGCTGTTTGGACCTCTGTGATGTTCGTATTGTGGTGGGAGTGAAAAGATGCAGAATGTTTGGTTTTAAGGGTTTTGGCACAGGATTAAAATATTTTGGTTTTCTTTACATTCTTTAACCAGCATCACAGAGGCTTGCATGCCCTACATTCCAATCCTCTAGACAGGCTTCCCAAAGGAAAGCAAAGATCTGGATAAAAGGATTTAAGTATCCTTAGAATACAAACTCAGCTGGCATCAGGAATGCCCCTTAGTAGTGGCTGGTGGTCGTGCCACATAAAAGGTACTCTTTGGTTCTGTAATAATGGAGAATCCAGCATACAGTGACAGAAATTGTTGGTGACCTACCAATCTAACAGCAGACAGGCTGTTATGTCTTTCTGTTTTATTGCTGTTGGCAGAAAGCTCTTTTCCCACTTGTCTTTTACTGATTTACAACCAGGCAGAAGTTACAGACTGTTTTGTTTATCATTTTCTTCAGAAAGGTTGGCCAGGTTTAATTATTGAGAGAGGTTTTGTTAATTCTCAGTTGGAACAGAATCTACAGTTTAATCGGAGCTAAAGCAACAGGACCTCTCGGAGGACAGCTCTCTGAAGATAAAAAAACAACAACAAAGGTTGTTTCATGCATTTTCTGATGCCAGCAGCTCTGCACAGTTGGACACAAATAAAAAAATCTCAGTGTGACAGTCAGTCAGTGCCTCCTATGGAGTTCAGACATTAATTTATTTGGCAATGCTTGCAGAATTTTACTATTCAATTAAAGATCGTGCATTGCTCAGGCTGAGGTTTGACATTTACAACGAATAACAGCAGCCTTATTTTGCAATTCATGGGACAGAGCAAGTAAACTATTGGCACCATTTTGATTTTGTGGTGACAGCGTAAAACGGGTGACAGCAAGTCAGCAATCTGTTTTACATTTCTCTCAATATTGTATTTCAGTTGAAGTCAATAGAACAGTAAATGGGGAGTGACATAAATCAGACTGGTGTGTCACTGTAACATTGTCTATAATATTACACATTGACCACATTGAGTGTAGCATCTAATACTGAACACAGGTTTTTTAATTAAGCAACACACAAGCTAGTAAGAACTTCAGATCAGTTACATTAGCTGGAGGTTTACTACTTTGATTGAAATTTAATTGTCATGCTTCATATCGAGTGATAAGTTTGATTTTCTAATGGAGCAGATCTGCCCACCTCCTAAACAAGCTGCTCAATTCCCAATCCTCTGATTTTGATGAATAAAGATGGTACACATTCAACAGGTATGGGTGACCACCCCACCAGCTTACCATTGAGAGAGTGAGACCACACATTAATCTGAGAGGCTGTGATAAAGACTGGAAAATGCAACAAGAGGATTTCTGGCATTTCTGACACTGCTGTAGTTGTTCTACATTGGATGATGTTCATTCCATTCAAATCTCTTGCCAAAGGAGTCAGGTGTAACACTGCGTTAAACTTTCCTCCTGTCCCCACCAATCCGCCTCCATGTATCACAACATTCATTTTGGTTCCATTCCCAGGTTCCAAGAGCCTGGGAACTCAAACACACATCCTGAGTACGGCCGAAAATGCTTTGGTTTGTACTCATCATGATAGCCCAAAAAATACCAAATGTCAAAGAGAACAACAATTTATACTGCACGTCAAACAGGGCATTGATCGGTTAACAAATGGTTTCCAATTGGCTAAGGCATTGCTATTGAGGATACACAGGGAACCGATGCTCCTCCTCCAAGCTATTGTTTTATTGGACAGACCGTAATATCTGAACAAACTCCTGCTTTCCTGAAGTGGCTTCAGTTCTTCATATGAATATATGTAGCTTCTAGCAAGCTAGCAGCTGTGTGAAAATGATCTTGTGCCATTATCTACCATTAATGTACTGAAAATTGCAAGGTAATTCACCCTTTAGGCTCCAATCTTGTTTGAAAGATGTTATAGCCTTAAAATACACATCTGCTGAAGTGCAAACCTCAGGATAATAGTATGTTCAAAATAATATCACATCCTGACAACCTCCACCTGCCAATCACTATATTGAAATAGATCTGTTAATGAGACTCTATGAACACTAATCCATGACTGTGAAAAGGAGTGTTGTATCTCCAAGCAAGCAATCTTTCCCACCATCTTTGAACAAATGAGTTTACAATGATTTGCCAGTGCAAGGTGACATTTTGGTTGAAAGCAGCGGATGTTGAGGGTGGTCAGTGATAGTACCCTCTCAATGTGGAGATGATGGAAGAGTAACCACTGCTCCTTCTCAATACTGACAGCACGTTTAATGATCTGTCATGTTATCATGAACCTATCTGTAAACAAACAAAAGAGTTCAAGAGATACAGCTGTGCTGGACAATGTTTGATCACAAAGAAGTTGGTGTGAAGCTACAATAGTGTTGTTATAGACTCTCCATTCTTCAAATGTACCTTAAGCTTTTATGGGGTGTGCCAACTTTATGCAAAACAAAACAAAACTTTTTTCTACCAGATATGTAGAGAGCATTCCATGTGTTTCTATTCCTTTTCATACAGCAATAGATTGCTTTATTTGAATTTGTTTCTTGCTTAAGTTTTTTTCAGCTTTTTCTCATTGTTAAATTAGACTATAAGTGTGTTGCAAGACTGCATAGGATACTGAATAGGAAACTCTTTTTTATATATTTGAGTTTGCAGTTGCTGGTGGTAACAACGTAACTACAAAGTAATTTAAGGAACTGTATGATTCCTACAATAAAATAGTGATTACACGTCTTTGGCTATAAAGTGCTTTGGGACATTATGAGATCAGATTTCAAAGGGATCATCAATTTATACTGCATTGTAAAATGGTTCTGATGTTCACAAACAGGGTTTTATCCTCTCGGCAAAAAAACCCCTCAGATTCTAGCAAGTGTAGGTGAGCCAGGACAACATTGGGAATCAGGCTGATAACCTTAAACTGGTTGTTAGCATAATTCTTAGCATTCTGAATTTTATACTCAAAATGCCAAAAAAACCTTGCATTTAGATAGTGCTTCTTTCAATCAGCAGATATTCTGAAGCATTTTACAGCCATTGAATTACTTCTGAGGTTATTTCACAATGGAATGGTAGGAAACTCAACAACATATTTCATACAAACTCTCACAAACTGCATGTAATAATGACTAGATAATTTGTTTCTGTGATGTTGATTAGAGGGATAAATATTGACCAGGACACTCAGGGATAACTCCTCTCCTCTTCTTGAATGTAGTGCTATGGTATCTTTGATGTATACCTGGTCAGATAGGGTCTCAGTTTAACGTCTCACCCAAGGCAGAGTACTTCTGACTCACAATAATGCCCCAGAAACTCAGAACCTGACTTTTGTGTTTAAGTTCTGGAGTGGGATTTGAATCCAGAACCCTATGAATGAGGTGCAAGAATGTGAAGACCTACTTGGAAAAGGTCACCCCACTTTCCTTACCAAAGCAGGATTGGATGGGGATGAACAAGTGGGCGGCACAGTGGCACAGTGGCACAGTGGTTAGCACTGCTGCCTCACAGCGCCAGAGACCCGGGTTCAATTCCCGCCTCAGGCGACTGACTGTGTGGAGTTTGCACGTTCTCCCTGTGTCTGCGTGGGTTTCCTCCGGGTGCTCCGGTTTCCTCCTACAGTCCAAAGATGTGCAGGTCAGGTGAATTGGCCATGCTAAATTGCCCGTAGGGGTAGATGTAGGGGTATGGGTGGGTTACGCTTCGGCGGGGTGGTGTGGACTTGTTGGGCCGAAGGGCCTGTTTCCACACTGTAAGTAATCTAATCTAATCTAAAAAATACATGTAAATAAATACTGCAAAAAAAAACTTGTAATGAAATGTTGTAACGCAGTGAAAGCTGCTTCAGAGGAGTATAATCAAGTGAAAATTGACACTGAATCAAATGAAGAAGCATTGGGTACCGTGGTCAAAAGCTTGGTCAAATCAATTTGTTTTAAGGGCTGTCTTAAAATAAGGGAAGGTGAATAAGTGGAATATTTTAGACAAGAAATTCCAGGACATAGCACCAAGATGGCTGAAGGCAAGAGCATCAATGAATTGGAGAAGTCAAATTGGGATACAACAGGCCAGAATTGAAGGAGCATAGAGTTCTTGAAAGATTGCCAGACCGCAAAGGAATGCAGAATATGGAGGGCAAAACCATGCAAAGGTCTGAATATAAGAATAAGAATTGTACTGTTCAGGCATTGATGGATCAAGAGCTAAAGCTGGTTGACAAATGCAATGATGACGGGTGAATGTAAGTTGATTCGATTGCAAACTACAACTTATTATACTGCTTCCTGTAGACACTGATAGATTTATAAACAGATTTGAATTCTCAGTGATCATTTGGAATAGCAATCCTAAATCCCAGGCAGATTAGATTCCCTACAGTGTGGAAACAGGCCCTGCGGCTCAACAAGTCCGTACTGACCCTTTGAAGAGTAACCGACCCAGCCACAATTCCCTCTGACTAATGCAATGGGCAATTTAAAATGGCCAATTCACCTAACCTACACATATTTGGACAGTGGGAGGAAATCGGAGCACTCGGAGGAAACCCACGCAGGCACGGGGAGAATGTGCAAACTCCACACAGACAGTTGCTGGAGGCTGGAACTGAACCTGGAACTGTGAGGCAGCAGTACTAACCACTGAGCCACCGTGCCACCCTGAAGCAGCATAGTTGTTCTGGGGCCACAGGCTCAAATCTCACCGAAGCAGCTGGTGGTATTCGATTAGTACATTTAGACGATAAAGCTAGACTCAGTAATGGTGACCATGATGACTATCATTGATTATTTAAAAACCAATCTGGTTTAGTAATGGCCTTAGAAAAAGAAAATCTGCCATCTATACCTGTCCTGGCCTTTATATGACTCCAGACCCTCAGCAAAGCATGAGATTCTTAACTGCCTTTAGCTTAAGGGCAGAAATTAGAAATAGTGAACAAATGCTGCCTTTGCCAATGATAGAAAGAATAAAATACAAATGAATTTAAAAAAACAGAATTATGTGACAAGATTTCAAGCTTTAAGACATTTATTTTAACAAACCACTAAAGCTATTTTTATGAAACATCACTTAAAACACCATGTTAACACCAAGTGAATCCCTGCTAATTGTTAACATGATTGAAATTCCCATGTCACAGTTATATTTCATGTTCCACTCTCTGCATAATAACAGTTTTGAGATGAACCATTCCAACATCATTTCCAACTTCCAATGACTTTGCTTCTTCTCCTTTCACCAAGTTATAAACATCAAAATTCACCTCTTGCAGTTTCTGGAGGAGTGCCAAGACTACCAGCGGTAAGTTTTGTGCCTGGTCATGTCAGGATAAACCTTTCAGATTCCTTAGATTGCCATGGGATACATTTCTTTGTGCAGAGACCATCTTCCCTCTCACATTTTTGCTCAGTTGCTTACAAAAGGAAAACCACTTCCTCCATACGAGCTGTAATCCTTTGTCTTCCTGTGAGACTTCCCTCTCTCTTTCTCTCTTTATTCTAAATCCCAGTAACTGGAAGTCTATCCACAGTTCAGATGCTTTAGCTTTTGTTTTCAGGTGTGAACATTTTTTTATTTTACTCCCAACAATAACCACAATGGACAATCTTATCACCTTGTGTATACCGGGCGCCAACTGCTGTGGGCAGAATTGGAAGCAGATAATACGATCCTCTCCACCACTCCATTTTAACGAGACATTCCAAAAAATACATAAAACCTTAGAGTCATAGCGTTCTGAAGGGTGAAATCTGGGGCGCCAGTCAGGAAACCACTAGAATAGTCAGAACCAGATGGATAAAAGCAACCTAGAAGCAATGAGATTGAGAAGGTTTTTATGTCTTCTCCAAGAAAAAGAACTGAAAATGAACATTTCTGCTGTTGCATGACTATCATTGGTGCCTATCACAAGAGCATTATGTGGTTTAGAAGAGTTTGTAATCACGTACATTTAAACTGAAAAAAAAGCCTAAAGCATAAACAAGAAGGAATAATTTTAGTTAAAGTCTATCAGATGGAAGCATATAGCAGGATGTTGACTTTTGAACATCAGTCTGCACTGATCAGAGGTCCTGTTGCATTTTTCTTTGTTCTTCTTCCAATGGTTCATTTCATGATACCCTCAAAGTCTTTTCTTCCCTCCAACATACATATTATTTCACGCAAATATTTTCTGGTACCCACATATACATCCTGTCTGTAACCATACATTCATAATACATATGCTTGTGCATGTAGCTGTCACTTTGAATAACAATATGCATTCAATTATAGAGCTATTATGACTACAATAGATATACTTAATGTGGGGATAGCTTTGCTAATGATGAGTTGCCAGTTTTAACAGCTGCTCTGGGTCCACAGAAGTACAGAAAAATAATTTCTGTGAATTGGCTTACATTTACCACTTGATTCTATGAATAAGGACAAAACTAATGCTGATATTCATAATAAAAAAGCCTCCATGATTTCAGCAAAATGTCCATAACTGCTTAAAATGCACCTGCACTTTAAATTTATTTAAACAGAAATAGCACAATTAAAGATGTCAAATTAGGAGGGGCATGGATAGGGTAAATAGGCAAAGTCTTTTCCCTAGGGTCGGGGAGTCCAGAACTATAAGGCATTGGTTTAGGGTGAGAGGGGAAAGATATAAAAGAGACCTACGGGGAAACATTTTCACACAGAGGATGGTACGTATATGAAATGAGCTGCCAGAGGTAGTGGTGGAAGCTGGTACAATTGCAATATTTAAGAGGCATTTGGATGGGTATATGAATAGGAAAGGTTTGGAGGGATATGGGCCGGGTGCTGGCAGGTGGGACTAGATTAGGTTGGGATATCTGGTCGGCATGGACAGGTTGGACCGAAGGGTCTGTTTCCATGCTGTACATCTCTATGACTCTATGACTCTATAACTAAGCATGTGATAAATCTCTCTGAGCATGGTCTCTTACTCATTGCCTCAACTTTGGTCAGTCCTCTTCCTGCATAAAACAGGAGTTCAAACCCCTTCATTGCCAGTTACCTCAGCATAAACCAGCATCCAACAATAATCCTAAAGCTTTGAATGCTCTCCTAGAAGACCTGGAACACTGCGTAACACCTAATGGACTGATAGATTTTCATTTGCCATGCAAATAGTTAATACCCATAGATAGCATCAAGGTGAACTCCAATATACAGAGACATAAACTTGTGAAATTGACTGAAGTTGTCATATTTGAGACATGTGATTACATCAACAAAATACATGCTGTGCTCAATGATGGCTCTGAATTCATAACTATAGGACCTGCCATTACACATGACCAAAATGCCACACTCAAGAGCAAGCTGCAGAGCTGCTTGTTGCACCTGTGTAATGGTGGTAATCTGCCTGGCAATATATGTTAGGATTTATCCTCATGTCTGAGCTACCCAAGGCACACAAAAGCAATGTCATTCTGTCCTATCCTATTTAGGACCACCTCTGTACAACATGAACTGGGTACACACTGGTTGTGTGAGTTGCTGCAATTAGTTCTAAATGAGTTTCCCACATAGTCAATCAAGGATTGCTTCACATTCACTAAAATCATACAAGATCTACATGCTGAGAGCAACAGCATGTCCATGTGCTGTTCATCCTTGCATATTTACCCCTCAAAGAAGCCAGTGCCATTTGTGTCATGGCAACCTGGAGGTGTTATCTGTCTCTGATTCTGTGCTTATTGACCTCTGTGCTATCGAATTTAGCAACCCATGAGGTTGAGTTTGCTATCCACGGCATCCTGTATTATTCAAATTGCCATGCAATACCCTCAACGGCCAGTCTTTGCTAAAAGATTTGTTGGTTACCATCCATCTTTGATGGAAGGACTGCTAACCTCCTTGCTCCCGATACATTTGATATGTAGATGACATGTTTGTGATATTTCAATAGGCATCAAAAAATGTATTTCTAATAAACTCCATCCTATGCTCAAGATAACTATTGAAATGGAACAATTCAATTAGCTCCCGCTCCTTGATGTATTGGGGTGAAAAATTGGAAAATAGACTCTTAGCTACCACCTAATAAAAATTTATATTCTGTCATCAATGGGCACATTGGGTACAGAATCAGACACTACAAGATCAATCTTCTCATGAATAGGGCCTTAATCATCTGCTCACCATTCAAGCTTAACACTGGGTCGGGCATATTAAAACTCTCTCACGTGATCATGGACACACTGATCAAATCATCACTCTTTGTGTATTGCAACAACCTTAAGAATAGCCCTACATCCACCATTTTTGACCTTGAGCCTTGACCAATCTACAGTAGGTTACCCTGGAAGGGGAAAGATGTCTCACAACATGTGAAACTACCTCGTGCTGCTCCTGTGCAGTGACTGCAAGGTGGGGGAGAAGTTTTCTCCACTAACAGGAAATTGTGATACATTTGCATGTGCTAGAAACTACATATGTAAGGATACAAGATCCTCTTCTGTGTCAGTGAAAGGAATTTGCACATACATTGCACCGAGGTCCTGGAGACAGCCAGTCACTACTGTATCCCCATGGCAATATCCTGACCAATCAGAATTTTATGTGTCTCGACTGAGAATGAAGATTGAGAATTAACTGTTCTTGCTGCATCTCAAGACAAATTAGTGCCTTCTTCTCACGCTGTAAAAAAGGTATCTCTTTTCTTAAGTCTATTCCTGTGTCCTAGCTCTGCTGTATGCAATACAAAAAGCTTCAACCTCTTTTCTCCTTTTAGCAATGCTCAAAATGTATAAATTAAATGCATTTGATGATAATAATAGATATTTGATGATCAGCAAGTTAAATCTTTCCTCTGTTGTGAATTTACTATCGATATCTAAATCGAACATATCCCCCAGGAAAGAGAGTTGTGTTATTCAGAGCTACTGTATGGGATACAATTAAAAATTAAGCAGAAATCTACAGTGTGGATAATAATTCAGGAAATAAATATATAATCTTTGCAACATTTCATTGCATCCATTATTTCTGTGTCCAAATTTCATCCTGGCCATGAAGTGCAAAGTTCTGGTATGGCCATTGTGGAGGTCACTTTGCACGGATCATTAATGTAGGCTGTGAGTTAATACATTAGCAATATGAAGAATAACAAGTTGGTGAAATCAGTCATCATGAAATGGTGACTTGGCTGTAATGGTGCCATGTTTAACCACAAAGATCCAGCTGTACCCTCTTCTAAACTCGCATAATTGAACATTCTTTCAGCAGGAGGAAGGAAGTGCACTGACATCCTAGCCCCAAAAATGTTATTTCAAGAGATCATCAGCCACTTACAGGTTAATTACTGATTGATTTCTGCTGGCAATTAACATGAGTGGAGGTTTTATGCTGTTACTGTTAACATCTTTGATTTCACGTGTCATGTGTTGAAGGCCTTAGTTCTGACTTCAAAGTTTCTGCACTGACCACGTGCTCCCAGATATGGGGGCAGCTCCACTGGCCTTGAACACAGCAGAGAGAATGAGCAGAGGTAACACTGAGGAGGACAAACCGTTCAAATGGGGAGGAAGATGAGAGAGAGAGAAAATGGCTTTCAGTGGCAAGTTATTTCCACTCAGTGTCTTCAGGGAGAAAGAATCCTATCTTAACTCCAGTGAGGAACTTTATGCAAAATTGATTCACAAAGGACTATCATTTGCCACCAATTATAGGCATATTTATAATCTCAGAGCAGGCCTTCTTCAAGCTGGAAAAGCTGACATCTCTAACTTAAGAATATTAAATAAGAGCTAAATGTAGGAGTAAGCCATTTGGCCTATCAGGAAGAAGTGAGGACTGCAGATGCTAGCGAGTCAGAGTTGATAAAGCATGGCACTGAAAAAGCACAGAAGGTCAGGCAGCATCTGAGGAGCAAGAGAGTCAATGTTTTGGGCATAACCCTTGAAGGGTCCCGAAGAAAGGTTATGACTGAAGCATCGACTTTCTTGCCTCTCATTAGCCTATCAGGCCTTTTGAAGAGATAATGGATAATCTTAAACTTCAACACCATTTTCTTGTACCCTTTGATGTTCTTTAATATACACAAATCTATTAATCTCAGTCTGGAACATATGCGAATTGCAAAGGTTCACCACCCTCTGAGCAGACCCATTTTCTCCATCTCAGTCTTAAATTTCTCCCCCTTATCCTGAAATCCTCCCTTGGTTCTAGAACTCCCCAGTCAGGAGTAACATCCTACCTGCATATACAAACGTAATCCTTATGAGAATTTTCCATGTTTAAATGAGATCACCTCTCATTCTGCTAAACATCAAAGAACATAGGCCCAGTTTATTAAATCTTTCCTCACTGGACAATCTCCCCTGGGCCCAGGAACTCATTTTGTGTCTCTTCAATGAACTGCTTCTACAACAAGTTTTTCTTTGCTCAGGAAGGAGTTGAAAACTGCACACAATTCTCCCAAAGGTGGTCTCAGCAAGGCTCTGTACAGGTCCACAAATTCACCTTGACTCCTTTATTCAAAGTATCTTGAAGTAAAGACTCTACTTAGGCAGCACCCTCCAAACCCATGACTTTTACTATGCAGAAGGAGATTCATAGCATGGATGTTCTCCCCCTTCTTCCACTCTGTTGCAGGCACATCCTCAGGGTAGTCTGACAGGTGGCCATACACCATCCTTCGCTGCTCCCCAGGCTATAAAAACAAGACCTACAGTGCTGCAGGTGAGCATGGACCATGTGTGATTTCCTGTTATGATGATTTTCAGTAGTTTTACTGCTCCAATACAGAAGCATCGAGTGAAGTCAGAATGCCCTTCCTTTAAAAATTGCAGACTGTTTAACCTTTTGTGCAAGCCATTCCTGCTAAGCCACGTAACCAGGCACTAATATACTTAGTTCTTGTTGCATGCTATGATTATGGTCATAAGTGGCCCAATATAAAGTTTGCATGTAGTCCGTATTGGAGGGAACAGGTATTCATCCCCAGCTGCACATCAAATTTACAGCATTTACTTCAATGTCTTGCATAATAGCTCCCAGTTTCATAAAGTAATTGTATTATGAATCAATATTGTACTCAAAATTGGTTCTGAATCATTGTTACTACTGTGAATGCTGAGGAATAACTTAAAGGAAGAATATAAGAGATTAGCTGAATCATTATTGTAACATAGCTGACACCTGTACTGAATCAGAAACCCTCAAATTAAAATAAAGACCAACCTATCTATATGTCAAAACACTTAGATGCATTTCAAGTATTTACATTTATACTTTATCGCTATCAGTGGCATGACTTTTTCAATGTCTTCCCTGTTTAATTTTAAATAGTTAAGTATGGTCAATTACAGTACTCCTGAATGTACAAAAGCAGCTGAAGAGTAAGATTTGATAGAAGGACACAGGGATGAGATGTGGGAAGGAGCAATTCATTTTTCTGACTGAGCTCAGTGTGTTAAAGAGTTCTGATAGTCTTTACAAGCGCACTAATTTATCACTGACCACTCCAACTAATCTCAAGTTAAATCATCAATAAATGAAGTCAGTTTGGCACCTGACATTAAGCAGACAACAAAAATCTCCCCCATCTCTCTTCAGTAGTGAAGGAATGTGAATAAAACTCATGAATTAAGAGCAGTCACGCTTGGAATCAGCTTTTGTCATTTGCTGCATTTAACAATTCCATTTAGATAGATAAGAAAGTTTGAACTTCTCAAAGAATTTGCCTCAGCAGAAATGACTCATTATGTTCACTATCACTGCTTAATCTGCAGGGAGATGTGCCACGTGTTCAGTGCAAAATTGCACCTCAAGTGAGACATCCAATGTTATTTCATCGATCATCCACATCATTACTATGCTTGCACTCTTTAGCACCCCAAAGTTCAGAAGTAAAATCCTACAAGGTTCATTTTTCTGTAATTAATTTAGCAAATGTTGGAATTATAGATCCCTGTACTGTAATCCAGTACCATATGACACAGGATACATGTGAATTTTGCCACTACAGGGATTCCGATTGATAGACTAAAACTGGAGCAAACTTTTATTGTGGTCAAGGGAAGCATTCTGAAGGTCATTATCTCTTCTACTGTACCTACATCCCACAAAGACTCATGCTCCACCACTCTCACTATTCTCTGCAACACTTTCAACTTACTGTCACCCACCTCAACCTCTGAAACCACCAAGCCTGCATGTCCTCTGTGCTGCCGACACATTCACTTAGAACACTTCCTCACAGCTATGCTACCTACTTTCATTTCCTTTAAAACCAATGAAATAGCTGCACACAGGCTGATATCCAGTCACTAAATCACCCTTTATTTACCTGTGTGCAGTACACTGTGCGTAGCCAGCCAGCTCAGAGTCAGTCCCCTGACCTGAGTAGATTCTAAATCCCCTGTTTATATCTTGTCAGCCAGGGCTCCCTGATTGGCACTGGTTAACAACCTGCACAGATCTCATAGTCTTAAGATCTACCTGGTTCCGATCAATATAATCAGCTTCGCTATCGCATTTCAAAAGGAAAGCAGTCCATAATGGAGTAAAAACTGCCAAGGTGTGTGGTGAGCTGCCTAACATTTGGCTCTTCACCCCTTATGGGGAGAGTATCCGAATTCTCGCTGCCCCCAAGCTGCTGACTGATCATGTCCAAATCCCTGGATTGGTATTGGAGATTACCCTTGCCTTAATGTGCTGGTACTACCTGACTGAACTCCTCGACCAGACTGAGGGCATTAAGGTTCAAGTATGACGTCATATACCTCAGTAAACACCAGTTTCATCTCAAAGTTTACCACCAGCAAGAGCAGAAGATTGTGCCTAATTGTGGTCAGATTACACTTTGTGTATTTCTTCTCGTACTGCTCATTGGGACGTGGGGAAGCTTGGCAAAAAAGGGGCCCAATGTTAAAAAAAGCTATTAAACAGATTCTAATATCAGAGAATTCAGTTGAGAAGAAATGACCGAAGGTTTTCATTCCTTAAAGGCATTATCAGGCATTATCATTGTAGTGTGGTCATGAAGTGATTCAGAAAATTCCATTTCATTAAATGGTGGGAGTAGAACCGATGACAAAAGGTTCAAACTGATACCAGGCAAATTTAAATCTGCATCTGAAAGTTTTTCACTTCACAAAATCAATCGACATTTTGAATATCTGTTTGCCTTGGATTGTCCCAATTAGTTGCCTTGACCTCAGTGGGAGGTGAGACAAGAAAACTGCAGATGCACAGCCAGCCAGGCAGCATCAGGAGGTGAAGAAGTCAATGTTTCTGGTACAACCCTGTGTTCTTCCAGCCCCCTGCTTGTCTATCAGTGAGAGATTAGCACTACTCCCATCTGTACAGTTTGAGCAGGGTTTCTGCTGATATTCTGTTAACGTTATGGTCACCAGCTGAAAGAGACCATGGAAATTTCTGGAAGGGGTTGGAATCCTAGATAAAATAGTGAAGGTGAACACATGAGTCATTTAAGAGCTTGTTTGATACTCTATTGGACAGGCTTCAGGATTATTGGTGGAAACCTGTTAGGTCAGATGGCCTTCCCAACATAGAATTATCTTGTAACCAAACCTGAACTACAAAATTGTAGTATAGGGTGGCAAAGTTGACTAGGTCCTTTCCATATTCATTAACAGAATCTTAAAAGCACACTTATAGAAATCCTACAACATGGAAGGAGGCCATTAGACCCATTGAGACTACACTGACCACCCAACATGCATCCCACCCAAAACCAGCCTGACACCCCTGTCCTATTCCTTTTAACTCTGCATTTACCATGAACTGCTGAGTTTCTCTGTGTGTTTCAAACTTTCAGCATTTGTGGTATTTTGTTCTTATTTGCTAAAAACAAACACATCCAAGGAACGTGAAGTATTTTGATACTGAAAAAGAGCTGAAAACAAAGTGGAAAAAGATGGCTAAAAATAAATCAGAGAGTGAACTCTGATATTTTCAAATAGCCTTTGTGCCACTAGTATTTTTTCCTCTTCTGTTTTTCTTCTTTTATTTGACCTGGCTTTGCACCATTTATTTGTCAGCCTCAGGTGGTGTTGACATAATACTCTGGACCTGAAAGTAAGATTGAAACATATTTGGACAGGAAGCCCTTAAAGGAAACAAGATTGTTCCAACAAAGGTGAAATGGTCACTGATGAATTGAGCAACCGTAACTGTTTGGCATTAACTGAAGGAATTCTTGACAGCAAGCAGCTGTAGCTAGCATCGAGGGTCACCTGTCAGAGCAAGAATTGTGGAAGATAATGTTCTTACTGAAATTTAGTTGATGCATATTTCTAATAACTACACACACCAGTTTGGACGATGTACAAAACAAGATTGTAACCTGCATTAAAAAAAATTGATTTTCACTTCTCTATTTGTTTCAACAATATGGGCATTAAGTCATGGTGTTTCAGCGGTTAGCACCACTGCCTCACAGCACCAGGGATCTGGGTTTGATACCAGCCCTAGACTACTGTTTGTGCGGAGTTTTCTCTGTGTGTTTGCTCTGATTTCCAAAGATTTGCAGGTTAAGTGGATTGTCCAAGGATGATTTGCAGGAACTGGTGTCAGACTGGGGTGGAAAAAGATAAAAATCACACTTCACCAGGTTATAGTCCAGTGGGTTTATTTGGAGGCATTACCTTTCAACACGCTGCTTCTTCATCAGGTAGCTGTGGAACAGGATCATACGATGCAGAACTTATAACGAAAGGTCACAGGGTCATGCAGCTGAAATGATATATTGAACAAACCTAGATTAAGTCTTTCATCTTTTAGAGTGGGTTTGCTACTTTCAGTTCTTTAATATGTAAATCCCATAACTTCTTTTAAATCACCTTCTCAAGATAACTTCAGGTTTTATAACAAAAGGTGCCATCTCAGCTCAGACAAAGCTGTGAGGTTAAAGTTTGTCTGTATCCCAATTTTGAGTCAGACTGGTTCTATTTCTAAAGTGAAACTTACAAGATATTACATGGATTTACTGCCTGTAGATTATGCATTTTTTGAGCAAAATAGAATGTATATGTAAACATAATTCTGCAAATACAATTACAGCATTAAAAAAGCATCTGAATGGATATATGAATAGGAAGGGTTTAGAGGCAAATGGGCCAAGTGCTGGTAAAAGGTACCAGATTAGTATAACTGGTCAGCATGAATGATTTGGACTGAAGGATCTGTTTCTGCGCTGTCCCTCTCTAGGACTCTATTTAAGTCAGATAGTTAATATCTAACCACAGATTCCAACCTAATTCATTATGCTTCCTGCACTCAGCCTAGTACACTAATGGCAAGAAGTTTGCCATAAGAGCCATGGATCTTGGGGCCCACTTGCAATGTGAGCTCTTATTGGGACGTGTGATTTGAAGACAGTGCCACAACCTCAGCTCACCTTTTGATGTTGTGGGTCTGTAATGGTAGCTTGCAGTATTGTATGTTATGAGCTCCCAGACTATGCAGTGTGTTTCTCAGCAAGCTTTGCTTTGCAAGCAGCCCCGCATCGATTCACACCTCACAGGATGCAATTAGTAAACATGAGGAGATTGCACTGCGTGATTTAAAAGACACAAGGGAGGAGGAGTAAGTGATGGCTTCAAAGGAAATGCAGGAAGATGCTTGAACCCATTAAAGATCCCCTGTGCTTTGAGAAATGCACAAGTGAAATAAACACGCACAATAAATACTAGTTGAACGAAGTAAAACTAAAATGTGATTTCCACATCTTTAAAGTTTTTTTGGAAGTAAAGTTTTTACTGTATAGGAACCTGAGCCAAACACTGAAACTTAAAGATGTTATGAACATACAGCTCAAAGCAGGTGGGACTCAAGTACACACACGTGCAGCTTAAGAACATTGCATATTGGATCAGAGCCCGGGAAATTTTAAAAACAACATCAATTTCCTGGTCATCTAAATGTAACCAATAGTAGAGATCAATCAGTTGGACAAAATCTGTCCTGACAAGTTGACGTGTGTGCGGGAGTTAATGAATACCAGCAGCTACAGTCCGTAGCATGGAAATAAACCAAAGAATTGTGGATGTTGGAGATTTGAAATGCTCAAAAACAGAAATTGCTTGGAAAAGCTCAGCTGGTCTGGCAGCATCTGTGGAGAGAAAGCAGAGTTGACATTTTGAGTTCAGTTCTGAAGATGAGTTACCAGATTCAAAATGTTAACTCGGGTTTGTCTTCACAGATGCTGCCAGACTTGCCGAGTTTTTTCAGCAATTTCTGTGTTTTGTGTGTGTGAGTGTGCGCATAACATCAGGGTAATTGTAACATTTTCATTTGCTTATGTTGCTCCAGTTCCTACAAACTGGTGGCCATTGTTGATCTTTTAACACAGACATCCAATAATGTCCTCAGTGTTTTCTGATTAATGTCAAATATTCAATAAAAAATGTAAACATCCAGTTTTTAAAAGATAATGTTTGTAAAAAGAATTGTAGAGTTTTCTTTAAGACTTACATGGAAAATATACCACCAAAATATACTATCAAAGTTCAACAAAGACCCTCAGACAGCACCTTCTAAACCCACAATCACTTCTGTCCAAAGGGACAGGACAGCAGGTACATGGGAACATCACCGCCTTCAAATTCCCCTCCAAGCCACTCACCATCCTGACTCGGAAATATATCACTGTTCCTTCACTGTCGCTGGGTCAAACTCCTGGAACTCCCTCCCTACAAGCATTGTGGGTCAACCCACAGCACGTTCAAGAAGGCAGCTCACCACCACCTTCTCAAGGGCAACCAGGGACAGACAATAAATGCTGGACTAGCCAGTGACACCCACATCCCACAAATGAATAAAAAAAATATCTCTAAGAAATATCAGGAGTTAGCGTCAATGACAATCTTTCAAAAAAAAGTCACCTTCACAGATTCATTAGATTTCTCTAACATTTTAGCTGCTTAAAAAATGCATTATTTATGCTCAGTGACAATGTGACATTTGAGAGACACACAGATTAAAAGCAACAGACTTGAATACAGCTGGAAGAATTTAAATTAGATTTGTAACCTCACATTTCAGATACCCACGCAGTCACAACGGAAGGACAATAATCTGATTCATATCAACAAATTCAAGAAAAGATTCTTTTCATAATCAGTTATCTGAATTGCAAATACTTGAAACCACAGTGACTGTTCAGCAGTGCAGTATTTTATCACAAATCTGTTTGTATTTGGGGTAAACATATCTTAAGGGTAATTGATTCCATATTTTAGATATGGTCAACTGATTGGAAACTCAGTTGGGATCAAAATTCCTGTAAAGATTCAAATAAGTTACTGTCAGCAGCTCACAGCAAGCCCAAACTGATTCCACACAAAGTGGTAAAGGAACAAAGTTAGTTCTGCAAGAAAGGTTTACATAACTCATTTGCACAAAACGAGGGTAATTAAAGCATTAACTCTACTGTGAGAAAAACAAGGCTGAAGCATTTGCAACCATTTTCAGACAAACGTGCCAAGTTGATGACGCATCCCAACCTCTGACTGAGGTCCCAAGTATCACAGATGCCCGCCTTCAGCCAATTCAATGATTGATCAAGAAATGGGCACAAGACACTGCATAATGCAAAATCTGTGCACTTTGTAACATTGCAGCAGTAGCACTGAAGGCTTATGCTGTACTTTTTGTTGACCCAGTGTTGACTTCCTGGCTTAATGGTAATGTTAGAGTGGGGGAACTGCTGAGGTCATGACGTTCCAGATTGTGTTTCAATACTGCTGCTGATGGCCCACAGTACTTCAATGAATATCTAATTTTGAGATTTTTAGATCTCTTTGAAATCTATTCCATTCAGCACAGTGAGAGTGCCACATAACACAAAGGATAGTATCCTCAATGTAAAGGCAGGCCTTTGTCTTCACAAGGACAGTGTAGTGATCACTCGTATTGACATTGATATGCCCAAATGCATCAGCTAGAAGTGAATTGGTTCTCCCATCATCTGCTGCACAACTATGTCCTTTAGATTTGAACATCTCAGTCAATAGTGACGCAACCAAGTCACACTTGGGGATGGGAATTGAAATTCCTCACCCAGAATGAGTTCTATATCTTTGCCATCATCTGTGAGTTCTCCAAGTGTATTTCAAAATGGAGGACACCTGATTCACCTGTCATGGTGGATCCATAGATGGAGATTCCTTTGTTAACTGACAATTGGACCTGATACCAATTGACATCGCAAGGAGTAAGGATATAGCAGCTTGAAAATTTGGGAAACAGATAGTGATATTTTGAAAAGTGACCATATTACAGAAGAGGAGGTGCTGGACATCTTCAAATGCATAAAGGTGGATAAATACCCAGGACCTGAGCGGTGCTGGAAAAGCACAGCAGGTCAGGCAGCATTTGAGGAGCAGGAAAATTGACGTTTCGGGCAAAATCCCTTCATCAGCCCATTCCTGATGAAGGGATTTTGCCTGAAATGTCAATTTTCCTGTTCCTTGGATGCTGCCTGACCTGCTGTGCTTTTCCAGCATCACTCTGATCTAAAGTCTGGCTTCCAGCATCTGCAGTCCTCACTTTTGCCTAATACCCAGGACCTGTTAAGATGTATCCATGAGCTTGGTGGGAAGCTAGGGAACTGATTGCTGGATCCCTCACTAAAATAATTGTATCATCAGCAGCCATGGGTGAGGTGCTGGAAGACTGGAGGTTGACTAATGTTATCTAGGAAAGGCTGTAAGGAAAAGCCAAGGAACTATAGACTGGTGAGCCTGATGTCAGTGGTAGATAGGATGTTGGAGGGGATTCTGAGAGACAGGATTTACAGGTATTTGGGAAGCCATGGACTGATTAAGGATAGGCAACATGGCTTTGTGTGTGGAAAATTGCGTCTCACTAACTTGATTGAGTCTTTTGAAGAAGTGATGAAGAGGATTGGTAAAGGCAGAGTGGTAGACGTTCTCTATATGGACTTCAGCAAGGCATTCGACAAGGTTAACAATGTTATTGCATGGAATCCAGGAGGAGCTAGCCAGATGGATACAAAATTGGCTTGAACTTAGGAGACAGAGAGTGGTGGTACACGGTTGTTTTTTGGTCTGACGACTGTGACCAGTGGTGTGCCGCAAGGATCGGTGCTGAGTCCATGCTTCTTGTCATTTATATAAATGAACCTAGGAGGTATAGTTAGTAAATTTACAGATGAAACCAAAGTTGGAGGAGTAGTCAACAGTGAAGAATGTTACTTCAAAATGCAATTGAATCTTGATCAGATGGGCCAATGGGTTGAGGCGTGGTAGATGGAATTTAATTTAGATAAATGCGAGGTGCTGCATTTTGGAAAGACAAATCAGGCCAGGATTTATTCATTTAATGGTAAGTGGGAGTGTTGCTGGACAAAGAGACCTTGGAGTACAGGTTCATAGCTCCTTGAAAGTAGAGTTGCAGGTAGATAGGATAGTGAAGAAGGTGTTTGACATGCTTGCCTTCATTGATCAGTGCATTGAGTAAAGGAGTTGGGAGGTCATGTTGCAACTGTACAGGATATTAGTTAGGACACTTTCTGAATATTGAATTCAATTCTGGTCTCCTTGCTATAGGAAAGATGTTGTTAAACTTGAAAGCGTTCAGAAAAGAGTTACAAGAATATTGTTGGGATGGGCAGTTTGAGCTATAAGGAAATGATGGCTATTTTCTCTGAAGTGTCTGAGGTTGAGACCTTATAGAGGTTTATAAAATCATGAGGGCCATAGATCGATGAATAGCCAAGATATTTTTCCCAGGGTAGGGAGTCCAAAACTAGAGGGCATAGGTTTAAGATGAGTGGGGAAGGATTTAAAAGGAACCTTAGGGGCAACTTTTTCATACAGAGAGTGGTGCATGTGTGGAATGAACTGCCAGAGAACGTGGTGGAAGCTGGTACAATTACAACATTTAAAAGGCATCTGGATGAGTGTATGAATAGGAAGGGCTCAGAGGGATATGAGCTAAATGCTGGCAAATAGAACTTGATTAATTTAGGATATCTGGTTGGCATGGACGAGTTGGACTGAAGAGTCTGTGTCTGTGCTGGATAGCTCTATGACTGTATGACTAATATCAATGCTGTAGATTCCCATTGAAGCTGCCAGATCAGACCCAAAGATGGTGATGATGGTGTCTGGTGACTTGTCTGTATGGCAAATCACCTCAAGAATGACGATATTAGGCTAATGCTTGACTAATCAGCCAACCACAAAATACTGACATGAACACATTATTATGGAGGAACTTGCAGGATCAACAAGACTGGTTGTGAAATTGTTATTTTCCTTGCTTCGTTCAATATCAAGTTTGTCCAGCTTCATTCCTTTAATCAGACTTTGTTTGTTAAGATGCAACTTGTGTTTTGCTGGGGGCACTTCAGAGCTCGGTAGATCTGGAATCACAATTTGCCCTGACTAGGTGAGAATGGCAGAGATTCCTTCTTTAAAACGTAGTATTGAACCAAATGGGACTTTACAACAACTAATAATGGTTTCCAGATTTACACATTGAATTTCATTTTCACCATCTACTATTGTGGAATTCTAACATGTCCCCACAGCATGAGCCTAGGCGGCTGAATTACTAGACCAGTGACATTAACACTGTGCCATTGCCATGTCATTGACCTTCATTACTTTTTATTTTATCACAATTTCTCTTTAACATAGCAACAAGAGAGGATAGGCGGCAGCTGCTGCAGCAAATCACTTGGCGGTGACAGGAAGAGATCAATAATGTAGCAGCATTTGTAACGCTATGTTTTTGTAACCAAGAGAGTGACATTGAATGGCAACTGTACATTTTCCACTGTACTATTCCTGTACTTGAGTACAAGTGATAATAAAATCTAATTCTAATTCTAAGCTGTTGTCTTTCTTCCCATAGAATTTGCAGACAACTGCTAATATTGGATTGTAAACCCCTTCACTTCCTGCATCTCTTAGCTTTCTCTTGTTCTCAATTCACCATGACTTTGACATTTCACTTGACAAAGCCACTCTTTTCTATTTGCCTTTAACCATTCCACAAACAAAGATAACTTTTGATGATATGATTTCCTTCCTTTTCTCCAGAAAGCTTCTTGCTTTGATTATCTAGCGTTCCTTGATTCAAATGTAGCACTTATGAAATGCTTTGAAAATGTCACAGTATTTCTTATTTCTCCCCCTGATGTTTAAAACCATAACACTAGGATCTGAATTTGAATAGTGCATGGAATGATGATCACACAAAATGTTGTGTTTTGTTCTTTTCCGTGGTTAATATGACATCTGTAGAAAATTTGAGTGGAAATATCATTTAACTTTATAAGTTAATGATCAATCACAGAATTCTGTTGTTAAGTGCTGGACCTTACTGAGAAGGTGGAATTATTGATGACCTGAAGTAGTTGAGAGGAATAACACAAATGTATTTGAAGGGGAGATTAATAAGGATCAAGGAGAAATGTGTAGAAGGATGCGATGCAGAATAGGGGAAGGAGAATCATGTAAAGTATAAACATCAATATGGACCTGTTGAATGAAATGATCTTCTCTGAAGTAAACTGCAGAACTATTTTGTGAAGGAAGGTCACTAATAGTTCTTGTAGAGGAATACTATATTTGAAAGGATTGTTTCATTATCCCTCAATATTGTATTGCCTGCTGTTCATCACTACCAATCAGATTAAGCTGATGATTTGAGGTGACACACGAGCATCATGTTTTTGGATTTTATGCCAATTACGTAATAGCACACCAAAACTGGAAATAGTTGAGTGACAATGTAGCAATCCCCACACAACATTCTTCATATTTATGGGTAATCAATTCAATAAATAGTATTTTCTCTGTAAGAAAACATTAGGATCATCCTCAAATTCCTTTAAATTTGGAGCCCAAAGTTTATATTCTGTGATAGATAATGTCAAGAAATTATTGTGCGATCTTTGGTGTAAGGCCAAACAAATACATTTACTTCTTAACTTCTAAGTTTTAAAAGCAGTTTTGCAGTAAGGAAGAAGTTAAAACATCTGACAGCTTACAAGACATAAGCTTCAAATTAGGATCTAATGATAGTCATGTAGTTTTTGTCTTGGATTGTTGACTCTAGAAGTAATTAAAAGTTGCAGGTAGAAATCAGTTCTGCCATTCACATGCCAATAACTAGCATGACAATGTTTGCAGGCACAGAATGAGAATGCCTGTGGTAAGGCCATAATGTCCTCCTAAAATGTAGGTAAAATGTTTCCTTTACATATCATTCAAAATTGTTAGATATTTTGCCTTTCTGGGGTAATTTGAAAGAGACTGGGCTTTGTTCAGAACTGAGTATGTCAGACTGCAATTTTGTGCGATACGCAGGAAACAATGCTTTCATTCGGATAGCCATTATCCCTCAGGATAGATTTTCCATCCAGCTTGCAAGATGGACAAGGAGCTCAGGACCAATTTACAAGATTGCTGATAAGGTCAGTCTGAAGGAAACATAACACATCTCAAAAATTTGAGTAGATAAAGGAAAGCAGTTCATGCTGCTCCCATGCAATGGCTACAGGAGTGGTATTTGCATTAGTCCTAAAGACAGTTAAAAACCTCACAATGTCAGGTTATAGTCCATCAGGTTTATTTGGAAGTACAAGTTTTCAGAGCACTGCTCCTTCATCAGGTAGCTAGTGGGACAGGATCATAGGACACAGAATTCATTGTATAAGATCAAAGTGTCATACAACTAATGTGATGCATTGAACAAAGCTAGACTGTTGTTAAGTCTTCAATCACTTAGAATAGGTTGCGGTCAGAGTATTGAGTACAGGAGTTGGGAGGTCATGTTGCGGCTGTACAGGACATTGGTTAGGCCACTGTTGGAATATTGCGTGCAATTCTGGTCTCCTTCCTATCGGAAAGATGTTGTGAAACTTGAAAGGGTTCAGATAAGATTTACAAGGATGTTGCCAGGGTTGGAGGATTTGAGTTATAGGGAGAGGCTGAACAGGCTGGGACCTGGAGCATCGGAGGTTGAGGGGTGACCTTATAGAGGTCTACAAAATTATGAGGGGCATGGATAGGATAAATAGGCAAAGTCTTTTCCCTGGGGTGGGGGAGTCCAGAACTAGAGGGCATAGGTTTAAGGTGAGAGGGGAAAGATATAAAAGAGACCTAAGGGGCAACTTTTTCACACAGAGGGTGGTAGGTGTATAGAATGAGCTGCTAGTGGTGGAGGCTGGTACAATTGCAACATTTAAGAGGCATTTGGATCGGTATATGAATAGGAAGGGTTAGGAGGGATATGGGTCGGGTGCTGGCAGGTGGGACGAGATTAGGTTGGGATATCTGGTCGGAATGGACGGGTTGGACTGAAGGGTCTGTTTCCATGCTGTGCATCTCTATGACGTTATGACTCTATGTAAATCCCAGAACATCTTTCAAGTCTCACTCCCAAGAGAGCTTAAGGTTTTATAAGAAAAAGTGACATGTCAGTTTACAGTGACCAACTGAACACATTACCCACATGTTCTTTCGCTTGTTCATCAATGATAATGGACAGACTATATTCAACCAACTCATGTTTGCAAAATCTAAAATGAAATGTTTTCTGTTAATGGTGATTTTATGATTGGACATCACTTTCCTAACAATCCTGAGTACAGTAATATCTACACCAGCAATTTCCACATACACATTCTGCCAAAACTTTGGAACATTTGCCAGGTTTTCTGTGTAAGGACCGTGTCTTTTTATCATGTGTTCTTAAACGTTTTTGACTGAAATGAGAAAGACCTTTTTTTAAATCTAGCGTTTGAAAGAATGGCTGTGGTTTTGCAAGCAAGTAACCTGAGAACCATACCAGGCATTAGGTAAACAACTGTTTGAAAAAGTAATGGTGAAGTTGGACCCCAAGGGAGTATAGATGCAGCTTTTTACTGGCAACAAGATTGATCAATGGACTAGTGATAGTTATCAATAACCAGAGCAATTTTACTTGCCAACAGTTTTATGATTGGTTCCTGAGTGACTGAGCAGCTTGGAGTTGCAGGGAAAGGAAAAAAAGTCCTAAGGGGTAGTCTCTCTGTTCTCTGCAGTCAAAGCTCACTCTAAACCAGAACAAAATCACTTTATCTTTCCTGCAAACAAAAGCAAAAGCAAAAGGCTGTTGATGCTGTAAATCGGAAACAAACACAAAGAATGTTGGAGAAACACAGTAGGTCGGGCAGATTCTGTGGTTTGAAATGGATTTAATGCTCTGAAGGAGAATCATAGCAGACTCTAAATGTTAACTCTCTTTCTCTCTACAGATGCCATCAGACCTGCTGAGTTTCTCCAGCATTCTCACCTCTCCTGTAGTTTTTGTCGCAGTCTTTTTTTAACTGATAAGTCAGAGACTTTTTAAAAGTAAATAAGCCATTTAGAGAAAGATAACTGAAGCAGCAACAACGGGGATCAAAGTTTACTCCACCATCTTTCCATTTTATCCCTTCTGTCCATAACCTATTTTATCCTACCTCCTTGTCTACGATTAAGACAACGTTTATGAAGAGATTAGAGTTTCAATTCGTGGTATTAAATCCTGACACTTCATAATTGTTTATTTGTAGTTAAAGTCTAATTATTTGTAAGGAATAGTGATTCTTATTCAGTACAGAAACCTGGTATATGATTTCTTTCAATCTGCATCTGAAAGTCAAGCAAATTTGGTAACATTGCGTGCTTTATAAAATATTTAACTTTTGGCGATGACTCTGGGTAAAACAAAGCTTGTTTTCCAGCATGCTACCCTCAGTGAGGTAAAACAGTAGACTGCAAAAGTCTCAGCCAAAGACATCTCACAAGTGGATTAACTCAGGCGAGATTCTGTTTAGACAGGTGAAAGCGGTGCGTTTGCTTAGGTTTATAATACATTATTCTTTCTTCTGTTCTTGTCAATATGTGTCTCCTTATTTGAACAAGATTAAGAAGCGTGAAGTGATGGAACGCTTCTGTTATTGATAATCAAATGGTTCTGTCTAGTTGGCACTCTTATAGAGTTATAGGACAGTAGTTGTATCAAAGTAGATTTCTGAACAGGAGTTATCTTACCCTCAGAACTTCACGAGTTGTGATTGCTACTGTAGGACTAACTCATTTAGTGCACACTGCATTCTGTGTAAGTGAGATTAGAAGGTTTGGTGGGTATGGAAGGGCCATGGGGATTGGGTGAGGTCTCTTGGCTGTGAAGAGGTAAGGGTTCGTTCTAGGGAACTGAGGCAGGTCTTCTAAACAGCTTGGCACTCACTGGCCATTGTGGTCAGCTTTATTCTGTTTCCAGGGTTGCTGGGCCCTAAACAATCCCATTTTTCTGAGAGGAAGAATCCAGCGCTCAGTCTCTCATAAGAGTTGCTACTCATTCTAAGAATTTTCAACCTAGAAACTACTGTTGACATCATTAAAAAGAACTCATTGACATTCTCATATCAAGTTCCTTTCTCTACTAATTTGAGGCATTTAACAATTTTTTTGAAACATTAATTTAAATAATTTGTAGTTGAAAGCTTCACTAAACCTATGACTACCTTTGATTGTGCTTATATAATAAACCTGTTCACTTATGTTGTCAACTTTATGTGGACTTACTTACTTTACTTTAGAATTATTATTATCTGTACTCCTCAGCATGTTTGTTTTCTTTGTTCTTTATTTGCTGTTTTCTACAAAGATTTTCACCCTTATGGTAAAGAACTGATGTCTATTTCACAAATATTTTGACTAAAATTATATTTCACACGCCTTTGCAACCGCCCTGGAAGCTAAGGTTAATGAGGGACTACATGGATTCTTTGTTAGGAGAGGTATATGCACTGGCTATTTCAAAGTTCATGCCATAGCCAAGTGTTACAGGGTAAAAGGCTACTTTGTTACAATAGTCAAAAGTTTAAAACTACAAACACCAGCCGAACTGTCTTCCATCAGAGAAAGCCATTAATTTTGTTCAGGGTGCTTCAAACAGACAAAATAGTCATTGCTTTTTGCTCCTGTGAAGAGTGCAAATAAATCAGGTCTTCTCAAAAGGTAGTGTCTGAATTTTCAACCAGAGACCTTTTATGAGAAGATACTATTAACAGAAAAACAATGTTTGTGCAGTTTTACAGTTCATCAGTTGAAACAAAATGCTAACTATTTCACACATGTTAACTATCTAGCATCAAATGGTGAAATCATTGATCTTTTCAATGAATCAACACAATAAGAAATTTCAAACTAACTTCCGAAAATGTGTGATATGTTTGTATCCTGAATTCAGAACTGTGTATTTCCAAACAGTCTGTTAATTGTGGAGTTCTTGTTTTTTACCCTCTCAGGGTATTCTGGAGCGAAGGATCAATTTTCTGTGATTAAACTTTAAATGCATTGGAAGAAATAAATAGGGTTGCTTTTAATTCTCAAACGTCAACGTAATCACCCAATCAAAGTAAAAGATTCCTGAACAAATAAAATGACAAAACTTGTAGAAAAATAGGTGACAAACTAATAGTGCGTTACAGTCAATTCAATAAACTGACAGATTCATAACTTGGTGTGATACATCTTGCATCAGTCATTTTACAACTGTATCACTCAACAGAGAGCAAATTTATTTGTGATTACAACTTAAGGAGCATCAAATGAATCATACATTCATATTCTTCAGTCATTGATGGAATATAGTTTGAATTGTGTTCCAATTCAAAGATTGAACCTTTCATCGTGAAATGGACAATTCAAACCATTGTTTTTTTTAAAAAAGCCTTCAATCAAATTATGGCAACTTTATGAAATATTAATTGCTTATTTATAACATTCTAACTTACCAATAACATCGTTCGAAAGCAACACTGTTAAAACAATATATCTCAGGTAAAAAAGTACTTCAGTTTTTAAACATTAGTAATGTATGGAATTTTCATATTCTTGTCCAATTAAAGAAGTTACTGACAGGTGAATGGTTGTGAGGACTGACAGATGCCCATTGAAGAATTGTAACTGGTTGGACTGACCAACCTGCCCCAGTTAATGAGTACTAGCTGTTAACGCTCCTGAATTTTTCTGGAGAATTCATGAATAAATTCTAATCTGCTTGATATTGGTCTATGCAACTAGGGAGAGGGAGAGGGAACAAAGTGATTACCTTCTCCCTTTTTACTTTTTCCACCAGTGCATTCCTCACCATCTGTCCTAGTAGCTGTACATTTGGATTAGAGTTAAATTCTGTCTCCTGTGGGATACTTCACTATGTAATTAGTGCTCCAGTTAACTAACACTTTTCACACTTGTTTTCGCTGAACCACATTGGCTCCTGATCAAACAATGTTTCAATTTAAAGTTTTTATCTTCGTTTTCACATTCTTCCATGGCCATGCCCCTCCCTATCTCTGTAATCTCCAAAGCCCCACAAGTCTCCAAGATGTCTGTGCTCTTTTAATTCTGCACTCGAATTCATCCACAATTTAGATCACTTAAACATTGGAGTCTGCACTTCCAGTAGCCTCAGACTTAAGCTCTGGGATACTCTGTAGAAAACTCCTCTGCTCCACTATCTCATTTCCTCCTTTCAGAAACTCCTTAAAACCTATCGAACTAATTCCTTCCATGGCTTGTATCATTTCTTTCTAATTCTCTTGTTATGTGCCTTTAGGATGTCGTATTTCAATAAATATGTCATATAAATATGAGCTGTTGCTCAAAGATGGAAGAAATAGTGGATCCTGAAATTGCTGTTCAGCAACATTTAACACTGACATGGTTGATCCAAGGTTGTTTTTAGGCAGAGTTAAAAATCACACAACACCAGGTTATAGTCCAAAGGCTTTATTCAGAAGCACTAGCTTTCGGAGTGCTGCTCCTTCATCAGGTGGTTCACCAACCATTTGATGAAGGAGCAGCACTCTGAACGCTAGTGCTTCCAAATAAACCTGTTGGACTATAACCTAGTGTTGTGTGATTTTTAAACTTTAAGCAGAGTAGTTATATACATACCTTTATCCACATTTGTCTACATTTTACATTTAAACAAAACTCTTTACAGATGACAGTAGCTCAGAATACAACAGGTTGCATTCTGAAATAGGAACCTGAAAATAGACGGATGCATGAGATAATAGGCTGGCACAGTAGCTCATAGAGTGGCACAGTGGCTCAGTAGTTGCCACTGCTGCCTCACAGCACCAGGGTCTCAGGTTCAATTCCAGCCTTGGGTGACTGTCTGTGTGGAGTTTGCACATTCTCCCTGTGTCTGCGTGATTTTCTGCGGGTGCTCCGGTTTCCTCCCACAGTTCCAAAGATGTGCAGGTCAGGTGAATTGGTCATGCTAAATTGCTCATAGTGTTAGGTGCACTAGCCAGAGGGAAATGGGACTGGGTGGGTTACTCTTTGGAGGGTTGGTGTGGACTTGTTGGGCCAAAGGGCCTGTTTCCACACTGTAGGGAATCTAATCTAATTAATATAGAAGTCTACAGCATGGAAATAGGCCCTTCAGTCTAACGTGCCTATGCCGCCCAGTTTTCACAATGTAAACTAGACCCATTTGCCCTGCATTTGGTCTTTATTTCTCCAAACCTATCCATGTGCCTGTGTAAATGTTTCTTAAATAACAAAATTGTGTTCGCTTCCACCACTACCTCTGGCAGTTCTTTCCAAACACTCACCCACCCCTATGTGAAAAAAATTGCCACCCTCTCCCCTCTCATCTTAAACCTATGCCATCTGGTTTTAGACTCTCCTACCATGAGGAAAGTCTATTGGCTATCAACCTTATTATCCAAGCCTCTCATGATTTTACAGACCTCTATAAGGTCACCTGTCAGTATCCTCCGCTTCAGAGAAAAAAGTCGCAGCCTATCCAACCTCTCCTTTTAACTCAAACCTTTCAGTTTAGGTGGCATCCTAGTAAATCTTTTCTGCACTCTTTCCAGGACCTCCAGAACTCCATGCAGTACTCCAAACATGGCCTCACCAATGTCTTGTACAGCTGCAACAAGACATCCCAACTCCAATACTCAATGCTCTGACTGAAATGCTGCCCAACATTATTATCAGGGAATGGGATTACTAGAAAACACCTAGTCACAGCACATTCCGTCAAGTGGCCAGCACGGACAATCAAAACTGCAATTGGTGGAAAAAAGTTGGCAATTTATTGACGTGTAAAGAGAGATTTTCAGAAACTGCATGCAATGTTTTAAAGAACAATGAGTACAAATGGGGACATCAGATCACTACAGCTCATTAACAAAAGGGAAAAGAATATTCCAATTTAAGCAGGTACATAAGCAGTTGTTAGTCCTTCAAGAAATGGCTCTGGAATGCATGGAGTATTAACAGGATCATGACCTTAGTTACTTGCAGATGTTGCTCCAGTTTGACACGTGCAAATCATTTGGCGATCCATGTTTATTTGATATCTCTGACTGCTACTAGTTTTCCTTCTGTTTGTTTTCCCTCCACAAAGCCACTGCCTGCTGTTAGCAGAACCTGAACTTTCTAAGATGGACACTGTTTAGACAATCACTAGAGTACAACCGTTGTTGCATAAAACAATTGAGGAAACAAAATATTCAATTTTTTCGAAGCCCCAGGAGTTCACGATGAAGTGTGTTAAGGAACAACTGGGTGGTTTTGCATATTGGGCCAAAGTGAACATTGCTTTTCACTGCGAGAGTGAGTTCTCTCACAACATCTTACAAAACTCGTCACGTTAATGACCTACCACGTTAATGGATACTCACTCCATGGTGTCACTCACGTCCGATTTCAGCCACCATCTTACTATCCACACTTCTCCGAATAACCCACCGATCAACAGGTATCCCAGAATTAACCAGCATCCCTTGCCCCAGCACTATTTTAAAAAGCTAGTTGAGCACCCATACCAGGACTTGATTAGTCTGGAGTTGTCCTGCATAATTTCTGAAATTGGCCCCAGATATCACAGACAGGGGCAAATCATGGGCCCTCTGTGTAGGCAGGGACATGGAGGTACTGCTGGATCGGATGGAGCAGGAGCGAGACACACTCTTCCTCAGGACCAGGAGAGGAAACCATGACACCAGGCCATGCCAGCCTGGTCTGCTGTTGCCACCAAAGTCAGTCTAAGCTGTCTGGAGGAATGCCAAGCACTGTAGAAAGGAGATCAATAACCTTCTCCAATTCACCAACTTAAATGCCACCATCTTCTCTCCAATAACTCACACTCCCTCTGATTCCACTACTGCACCCAGCTCCCATCAGGGATCACATTCTAACACTCTCATTAACATCTGCAATAATTTCCCTCTCTCACTGTCTCTCATGCCAGTCGCTGTCACCACTACGTCTGTATGCCCTTTCTGCTACGTACTCATTCCTTCATCGCTGCTGCCTCACCACCAGACGCCTGGAGGAAGAACGCCTCATCTTCCGCCTCGGAACACTTCAACCCCAGGGCATCAATGTGGACTTCAACAGTTTCCTCATTTCCCCTTCCCCCACCTCACCCTAGTTCCAAACTTCCAGCTCAGCACTGTCTCCTTGACTTGTCCCACCTGCCTATCTTCTTTTCCACCTATCCACTCCACCCTCCTCCCTGACCTATCACCTTCATCCCCTCCCCCACTCACCTATTGTACTCCCCACCCCCACCCTCCTCTAGCTTATCTCTCCACGCTTCAGGCTCTCTGCCTTTATTCCTGATGAAGGGCTTTTGCCCGAAACGTCAATTTCGAAGCTCCTCGGATGCTGCCTGAACTGCTGTGCTCTTCCAGCACCACTAATCCAGAATCTGGTTTCCAGCATCTGCAGTCATTGTTTTTACCACCCTGAACACCTCCCTATCTGCACCAAAAGTAATGGCGGTGCCACCTATTTTCATTTCCTGTCATTCCTGCCTCTGTCATTCTGGGAGGAAAGCAATGCACAAGCAGGCAGACACACTAAAGATGGCTGGTGAGCAACATGACATCTATATATAAGGTATGAGGATGAGAGGTGATATTATAGAAGTTTATAAAATATATTATAGTTAGAGTTAATGGTAGTTATCGTTTCTCTAGGATGGGGGATTTCAAGAGTAGGGGGCACATGTTTAGTTATGTTAAAAATAAGCTGTTGTGTTTTTAACCCCATGCTCCTTATTTTAATGCGTCCGGTGTGGAGGGGTGATCAGAGGACCTTCCTCACAGGTCTGCTCCTGAACCTGGCCAGGCTGTGTATAAACAGGTTCAGGCAGTGGGCTGTGGATGGGGTCGTCTCTGCCAACTATATGGCCCTCTCCTATGGCTGTGTTCGTGTCCAGGTGTCATTGGAGAGGGAGCACACACAAATTTCAGAGTAGGAAAGTTCTTAATGAACTTAGAGTATATTTGCCAACAGAGACAGATAAATCTTTGTCTCTATGCCATAGTTCTGGAAACGGTTCGTAATCTCTTCTGCCTTGAATTGTAACCCCTCTGTAATTTATTAAGTGAGCAACTGAGGAGGAGAATTACAACAGGATACATGGTTCTGGAAGAGTTGCAATGGAATGAGCTCTAGAGGATTTCAGGAGGATCTTTTGCTGCCTTTATAAATCAGCAGGGTTTCTGACACAAGATCCTTTGAGTTTTACAACAAAGCAATAACTTCCATGATGTTCCTACAAACAAGGACAATTGTTTCTCATTTTACAGCTATCCATTATTGCACATCTTTTAAGCATGACTTATAGCTTCACAAGGCTTTTAAGCTTTTGGGCGGCATGGTGGCACAGTGGTTAGCACTGCTACCTCACAGCACTAGGAGATCCGGGTTCAATTCCCGCGTCAGGCGACTGACTGTGTGGAGTTTGCACATTCTCCCTGTGTCTGCGTGGGTTTGCTCCGGTTTCCTCTCACAGTCTAAAGATGTGCAGGTCAGGTGAATTGGCCATGCTAAATTGTCTGTAGGGTTATGGGTCGGTGTGGACTTGTTGGGCCAAAGAGCCTGTTTCCACACTGTAAAGTAATCTAATCTAAAAAGGCATGGAAGTCTGATTGACATTTTTAAGTAGTGAACCTGTTTTGAGCTAGATTGTTTTATATCTATCAAAAGGCCTTCCTAGTCGTTGATTGAGATGAGAAAATGGGTGCATATGACCCTTATTAGATTCATCTTTCAGATGGAAAGCAAGTAGCCTTCAGTTGAAAGTCTCCCTCAGTGCAACAGTTGCCATGGTGACCACAGAATTAAAAACAGGAACGGCCATTATGCTTTCTCGGTTGGTCTGTGCAGGTCACCGGAGTTTTTTTCCAGCACTGGGCTGCAGGTCTGTATTTGAGGGCTGACTTTGAATGTTCTATGTGGCAAACAAAGCACTTCTTTGAGGTTTCCACCTTTATGCACACTGGAGACCTTGTCTATTCTGTTGAATTCCACTTTGGAGTATCCAAAGCTCTTTTAGATCAACGCATATTCAGGGCAATCCTCTAGACAAGAATAACTTGTGTTCTGATTCGGAGATGCTGGTGTTGGACTGGGGTGTACAAAGTTAAAAATCGCACAACAACAGGTTATAGTCCAACAGGTTTAATTGGAAGCACTTCACCACCTGATGAAGGAGCGGCACTCCAAAAGCTAGTGCTTCCAATCTAACCTGCTGGACTAAAACCTGGTGTTGTGTGATTTATAACTTGTGTTGTTTACTATTTCCTTCCTGGCTCAATTCTCTTTATGCGTTCTTCAACTTCCTCGTCCAGTAGTAAGCATTCATTAAAAATGTCATGACAGTTCAAATGATTGTGGTTATGGAGGAATCAATCAACCAGTAAATATTATAACATATATGTGGATTATATTAATTTGTTACAAAGAGTAACTGGGTGAATTTCATAGTTTCAGATGGGGATATCCTAAATTAATAAACACCCAGGTATGAAGGGATGAATCGACTACCTTTCTTTCGTCATCCACCCCTCACTTGGTCGCAACAGAGTTTATTAAAAAGTATTCCTTCCAAGACAATTAAACTTATGGGTTGAAAGGAGTGCATCAACTAGGCTTTAACAGAAGAGTGAGTTTATTAGTTACCAAGATCATAGAGTCATAGAGATGTACAGCATGGAAACAGACCCTTTGGTCCAGCTCGTCCATGCAGCAGGTATCCTAACTTAATCTAGTCCTATCTGACAGCATTTAGTCTGTATCCCTCTAAACCTTTCCTATTCATGTACTCATTCAGATACTTTTTAAATGCTGTAATTGTACCAGCCTCCACCACTTCCTCTGGCAGCTCATTCCATACAAGCACTACCCTCTGTGTGAATAATTTGCCACTTAGATCTTTCCCCTCTGGCCTTAAATCTATGCCCTCTAGTTCTGGACTCTCCCACCCCAGGGAAAAGACCTTGTCTATTTACCATATCTATGCCTCTTATGATTTTGTAATCCTCTATAAGGTCACCCCTCAGCCTCCGACACTCCAAGAAAAACAGCCCCAGCCTTTTCAGCTTCTTCCTATAGCTCAAACCTTCCAACCCTGGCAACATCCTTGTAAATCTTTTCTGAATCCTTTCAGGTTTCACAACATCCTTCCTATAGGAAGGAATCCAGAATCGCATGCAATAATCCAAAAGTGGCCTAACCAACGTCCTGTACAGCTGCAACGTGACCTCCCAACTTCTATGCACAATACTCTGGCCAATAATAGAAAACATACCAAACACCTAGAAGTAAAGCTCTTATGCTGCAGTAGTGCTATCCCTATCCCTGACCCCAGAAGCTTGGCTCAAATTCTACCAGCCCTAGAGGTGTGTGATAACATCTTGGAAGAGGTTGATTTGAAAATATCTACATGAAGGCAAAAGAGGTGCAGAACCAAAAATTAGGTAATCTTATTAAAATAAGTTTTAGTACCTGCTAGATTGCTATACCCAGGTGGTAGTAATGCACATGCACAGATTAATATTAGCATTAAATACAATGAAACAAAAGTTTTTAAAAAGATGTGCATCAGTCTATGGATTGTTGATAAAAAAGTAGATAATTGAACATAAACAAAAACAGAAATTGTTGGTAAATCCCAGCAAGTGTTGCAGCATCTGTGGAGAGATATCAGAGTTAACATTTTGGGTGCAGTGACCCTTTTTCAGAACTGTACATTCGATAGGACTGGCAACATTGACATTGTTGGTCGAACAGTCGATAATGAGTTTATTTACAGATTGAGTGAAATTATTTTTGTCCTGGTCCTTTGCTGGTTGGCAGCACTCAGTGAGAGAAAATGTCCTCCCTTCTTTTTTTAACCTGCAAGGCAGAGGTGTTTAATGATTATTCTCAACTGTGACCTTTATAGTCCACACATTAGTATATAAAGCTGGTAACGTACAGACTAAGGCTAGAAGTAAGTTGTCAACCCAAATCTTGTTCTAATCCTATCACTGGAAGGATAAAACACAAACATGCCTGTGGGAGGCATCAATTGAGTGAGGAGTGGGTGGTCAGTCTGCTCTTTTTCAGTCTTTCAGTTGAAGTTTCTCTGATTCTGTACAACAGTCCATAAAGGATTATGCCAGACAATTACTGAATTTATATCTACAGTCACCTTTTGACTGTACCAGTGCACTTTTAAAAAAAAGTGTTGGAATTAAAAGTTAGATATTCTCGTAAGTACTTTAGAATTCTGATCTGTCATCACAACAATTTATTGGTAAATAACATACTCTAGGAGTTAACAATATTTGTAGCCTTATCCCTGATGTGATAAATAAATTAATTCAATGGCTTGTTGGTTAGCACTGCTGCCTCACAGCACCTTGGACTCATGTTTGATTCCACCTTCTGTCAACTGTCTGTGTGGAGTTTGTACATTCTCCCTGTGTCTGCATGGGTTTTCTCCAGGTACTCAGATTTCCTCCCACAGTCCAAAGATGTGCAGGTTAGATTGATTGGCCATGCTAAATTGGCCATAATGTGCAGGCTAGGTGATAAATCCATGGATGGGTGGGATGCTCTTCAGAGGGTCAGTGTGGACTTAATGGGATGAATGGCCTGCTTCGACACTGTAGGGATTCTGTAATGAGTTATATAAGCTAATTATTAATATCCTTACAGCAGCTGTTCTTTTCAAACTCTCTTGCCTTCCACTTTATGTCTCAAAACATCAAAAATTCAGACTAGTAACTCAGCACAAGCTTTTTTGAAAACTAGAGTTTACAAGAATCATTTGAATATCAAATTGGTAATTAAATACAGCAATGTTTACTTTGTAGTTTTTACTCTTTAATTATACATCATAGAATACCTCTGACAATGGCATGTGCTGT
Source organism: Chiloscyllium punctatum (assembly GCF_047496795.1). Taxonomy (NCBI): domain Eukaryota; kingdom Metazoa; phylum Chordata; class Chondrichthyes; order Orectolobiformes; family Hemiscylliidae; genus Chiloscyllium; species Chiloscyllium punctatum. The sequence continues at coordinate 145,947,468 of NC_092741.1, read as the reverse complement.
GATGCAATCATTTTCATTCTGTCAAGTACAATAAACGTTCTGGTTGATATGGCACTGAGTTTCCAAAAAATGCATGACAATTACAGCACCACAGTATGTTAGTTTTTAGAAAGAAAAATAATCATAATAAAAGAATTACTTATAAATATATAGGAGAATAAATATATTTTCTAGTATGTTAAGAATCGTAACTAGCTTAATCTTCATACTTCTTCTTAAAACAAAATGCTCAACAAGTTGGATAAACATATTGCTGATATAATTCCACAGTAAACCAATCTCAAAAGGCTAAATGGCCTAATTCTTTATCCTGAATGACAAAGCTCACATCTTAAGACCCATGATCTGGATTTAGTCACCAGGGGGAAGGTGACTCGATATCTATCCCATTGAAAGCTTTTATCCTTTTTAGGTTTCTTTTTAACGCGTATTTCTAATCAACCTGTTCAGTAATGTTGTGACACATCTCTAGAGCAAGTAGGACTTGAGTATCCTGATCCAGAGGTAGCGACACTGTCACTGTGCCACAAGAGGGCACCTTTATCCTTTTTACACGTGTCAAATGGATGCAACAGGGACAGCATTACCCCTTCATCCAAGGATGCCTGCGAAACGTACAATGCATAACTTTTTTTCAGGAGTCATAGGTAGTTTTCTAAGATAGATATTAGGTTTGTGACATATATGAAGAAAGTGATTAATGCTGGTGCCAGGTTTAGTATCCTTACACAGCGACTGTAATCTAAGCAGTTGGCAGCTACCAAAGGCAAGTTATTTTCCAATAGAGGAAACACAATTTCGAAAACTGTTGCTGTAGTGTCAGGAAGACAAGAACTCATTCCTCTCAGCTACACAACCAGTCTCCCCTTCGCATTTGCCCTTTGCCTGGTGAGAAAGGCTGTCAGAATCTTCCTTCACCAGTCAGGCAAGGTCCATCAGCAAGTTCTTGTGATCCCCAATCTCTGTCTTTGGATTCAAGGATCCTACCCTTCCTCAAATTGGCGCCTAAGTTACTAGACCCACACACTTCATTCCATAACGAAATAAGAAAACATGTTCAGAAACCGAGACATAACCACAGATTGCACTTTTATCATCAATCCATTTGCTCCAATAGTCCAGTTACAGTTAGATAGATTTAAATGGTTAAATAGAAAAACAGAGAGAACAACAGTAGCTATAAAACAACATTTTGCTGTTGTTTTTCAAACTTGAAACAGAAGATTGTTAAATTAAGAATTCCTCTATAAGTTGATTATAATTGTTTGTGTGTTTGTGGCTTAGGTTATCTAACAAAGCCATTTAATCCTAATGTGGAAAATGAAAGAAAAAAGTTTTGGGCAATTAAACATACAGATATAAAATAGGTTCAAAATAAGAAAGATTGCAGGAAAGGGTGGAACATTAGATCTAAGGCAGTAATTATTTAGGCATTATAATGAATTACAGTTAATATTCCATATGTATAGATTACTGAATTGAGCTGCTAAAGGCCAGGACCTGCCTGCCTAACCCTGGAAGGATGTTGGGTTTGGAATCATTCCAGGGCAAGCAGGATGTAAGTCCTGTTTTAGAACACAGAAATATGAATATAATTCATTCTCCACTTAATGATGTAATAACGACAACAGGATCCAACTCGTCTGTTTCCTTGTTGGAATCTTCTCCATTTCATGTTTCCTGGCTCACAACAGAACTACATTGACCCATTTCTGAAATGTGAAAGAGTGCTTTTAGCTTCTAATCGATGCGATAATGTTCAGCACTAAAACATTTTCACTTGAATTTTGAATAGATGGAAACATAACAGGAATTCATAGCACACTAACTTTTTGTGACTGGAAAATAGTTTGCAAAGTAACATCCCCAGAAGCCACCTTAAGGACCTGGATTAAAGTGATCTCTCCTTTATTTCTAACTTCAAACAGTTCTAGCAATCTTAAGGATCTGAAATGAGTCTACCCAACTCAGTTCAACTGTCTCAATTTCATTTGTGCTGAGATGTTTACAAATCAGCCCTTATGGGCATGAAATTAATCACCCCAGGTGTAGGTGGGTGTACAGAAAGAAAATGTGTTACAAAGAGGGAGAAGTTGTTGTTTTGAGGTAACACGTTTGCAACCTTAGGACACCTAAAAACATTTCACAATTAACTAAATGTTTTGAAGTGTAGTAACTACTCCAGTGTAAAAAAGAATGCAATAAAAAATGGTTATCAATTATTGGCTACTTATACTTAACTGGTAATATCTTAATAATTGGAGTCATAGTGTGAGTTTGTGCTGCCTGTGGAGTCTTACCCACGAACAAAATCTATCAGAAGTATGGGCGTGCACAACAATTGGAATATTGGGCATGGTGCATACCCACATCTTAGAAAAGTGTTGCTGACAGGCAAAATTAAAACTGGCAAAACAAAGTCAGCAGGTTAGCGCCAATATTGTAAATAGTCTGACTGCCAAAAGTAACTTCCTTCAGGAACCTAGCAATCACTCAGTCACTCACTCCAAGAAAAAAGGCCATCATAAAAAATGTACCAGATCTATTTTGAATTTATGAATCATTAAGATTAATTTTAAAGGTTATTTTTATTAAATTACATTTTGACAAACCGCTGATGTCCACTGGAAGTTTGCAACTTTATCATAAATTCTTGTCATTTTCTTCAAACACAGGTAATTTGTGTAAAAGTAATAAAATAAACTGCAGCATTAGTTATTGACAGACCATTATCTTCCACAAATGTTACCCAATTTTCCATAAACTGCTAATTCCCTTTAAGTACTCTCCAGCAGGAGATAATGATGTGTTCAAGGATAGAGAAGTGCAACTCTTTGTCAGATTTTAGCAGATAAGTTTAATCATAGGGTTTTTCTTGCTAGTGTGAAGAGGTTAATCATTAAAATGTACAGCACCCTTCAACCAAGCTTCAGAAAATGAATTGCTGATTGTCATCAAAAAAGGACAATATGAATCTTCTCTTGCAGAAAAAAAATCATTTATTCAAAACACAGTCATTTTTCAAGTGTAAAAGACATACAAGTGGTGATAGCAGGAGTCAAGCAACCAATTCATGTGTGAGAACAATCAAACCTTTGAAACTCTTCGTAAACTAAAGTATTATATTACAGACTTCATGACCATTTACATGTTGATATTTTAAAATCATTTTGGCATCATATGTAATTACCTTTGCTTAAGAACATTTGTCCCTCTTTGAAAACAGAAATCCTACATTTTCCTCCAGCATTTTTGAAGTAAGACATTTTCTTCTCTGATATTAAACTGACAGTATCAATACATTTTTTAAAAAAAATTAACAATAAGTTTGTTACATGTTAACAATTAGGATAGTCTCAAATTAGGAAAGGGACTCAAATTCAATTCTAAATTACAACGTAAATTAATCTGCACTTTTCTTCAAATTGCATTTAAAAATACATCTGAACAAGCCGAAAATGTCCCCTATTAGTTTGCATTTCAAGTTAACCAACAAACCAAATAGGGCTGTTAATGCAAAATTTGTCTTAAATAACATTTAATCTTGGTCTTGCTTGCAATCCTCTGTCTCTTTATTTGCTTGCTGATTATGATCTTTAAAGCTCGGATTAAGCAACCACACACAGTTTAAACTCTAGGGATACAATTCCACATCTGAAAGCATCAGTCTCTGAAGTTTATAGCGAAAAACGACAAACAACCGTTATGCAACAAAAATGGTAACACAAAAGCTTGATAAATATCTATACCTTAAGCTATAATTATATGATAAATGTTCATATTGTATCGGCAAAAAAACTCAAATCTAAAGTGAGTTTTTCCTCTCCCTGATGTGCTGCGAACAAAGGTGAGAAAGGGAGGAGAGAATGTAAAACTCAGAAGGTCAACCTAGAGAATTCTTTTTCTATTTGTCCCAAAAATCCTAAATGGTAACAACAACACCTCTGTCATTTCCATGCATTTGCATCTCATTAAAACTCTTATTCACCTTAGTTCCATGCCTGTTCAAGAATTCCTCACTCCTTCCCTGAGAAAGTCGATAATGCAAAATCCCAACATGTAAGTTTGATTGTTTACCTGCAGTTTGCCAAATATTTGTCCTGTCCATTATCCAACTTCACCACAATGTCCCTGCTCTGTTCCGGGGCTACAACTCTCCTTGACCCTTTGTCCTCGAAAGTCAACACTTGCAAACCATCAGCCTCAACATTTCATCATGATCGCTCTGGGTCCAACTTACACACACCTTCAGCCTTTTCACTACCAAGTCACTCAGCATACGGGTCACACACGCATATGCACATGATGCATTGGATGCCTGTTAGCTTGATTTCTTTGTCCTTACTCTCTTTACATTCATTTGAAGATTGCATCTGTCTACTTGGTACTGTTTATTTTAGTGCACGCTCATTGCTTCAGTCCTAACTTGCAGACTGTCACCATCTATGAAGCCCACCTTACTTGATATGCAGGGTCCTCAATGTTCAGCTAGAGGCTGCGGGTCTCTGCATTGCTTTTGAGTGCAAAATGAGAGGCAGGCAGCTTGCCCTGGTTTGGAACAGTGAAGAGTCGAGGTTATGGACATGTCACTGCACTAAGTCAATGCCACGCCTGCAGCATGCGCCCACAGTTTACAAACCCTCTGCATGTGCGTCAAGTAAATGGCCATCTGTGAAAGTCAAAAGTGGAACAGCATTTAGCGAGGCGAAGGGAAACTACAGTCTGTCAGTGTGAACAGTCACACTCAAATATCATTTATTCCAATCCAGTAGGTTGACGACAGTGGTTAAGGTGCTTGGTGCTATCAGTCTCCAAGGACTGTATCCATGCAGCCTAGTAACTACATTTTGTCCAAAGATGTGCAGGTTAGGTGGATTGGTCAGCTAAATTGCCCCATACTGTCCAGGGATTTGCAGGCAAGATGTGTTGGCTATGATAAATGTGGGGTTACTGGGATAGATTTCAGGGTGAGTCTGAGTGAGATTCTCTCCAGAGGATCGATGTGGACCTGATGGGCCAAATGACCTCTATTATTCCTGTAGGGATTCTATGATCAGTAATGGTTCTCTGGAGACATCTTTCCAGGTAGTGGGCAGTGGGCAGTCAAGGCTGTCCTGTTGAGTCAGTCAGGGCATAGATTACAGTCAGTCTTGGAGATTTGGTCTTCCGGTGACTAATCAGGGAAACCTCATGGAATCCTGGGGAAAGCACGCGGCTTGTGACTGGAGCTGCACTGCATTGTATTGAGCCACTGAGGGAATTGTGACAATGCTAATGGGTAATTGGGTTAGGAGGCTGGCACTTCACAATGAATGGTAGGGGACTGGGAACTCTGGAAGGGTGGTCCACACAGGTCATAGTAACTTTGAAACATTAGCAGTTCTGAAGAAGATTCAGTGGATCTGAAATGTTAACTCTTCTCTCTCTCCACAGATGCTGCCAGACCTGCTGAGTTTCTGCTGCAATTTTCCTGCTTTTGTTTCAGATTTTCAGCATCCACAATGCTGTTTATTTCTGGCCACGACATAGGGCATGTGAAGGGCCAACGTTGGCAAACGGATTTCCCAAGTCTTGGGCTACATGGATAAATGTTTATTTAAAGGTGCATCTGTAAGGTCACTGTGGCCACAGGGACAGCCACACTCAAGGGAATTCTTTGCATCACAGAGTTTATAATTCACTCACAGGAATGCAAAGTTGAAACCCTGCCATGTCAAATCAAATATCAACTACACAAACTGGCTGACACCATGTGCAAAGTGGACTGAGTAGGTTATTGTTTAGATTAGATTACTTACAGTATGGAAACAGGCCCTTTGGCCCAACAAGTTCACACCGACCCGCCAAAGCGCAACCCACCCAGACCCATTCTCCAGACCTAACACTACGGGCAATTTAACATGGCCAATTCACCTAACCTGCACATTTTTGGATTGTGGGAGGAAACAAGAGCACCTGGAGGAAACCCACGCAGACAATGTGCAAACTCCACACAGAGAGTCACCTGAGGCGGGAATTGAACCCGGGTCTCTGGTGCTGTGAGGCAGCAGTGCTAACTACTGTGCCACCATGCCTTCAGCGATGGTGGAAAACCTTTCAGGACCTGCTCGGGCCAACTACAGTGACTATGTTTTCACTGTTTCAGTAATGTCCCCCAATTTGTACTTCATTGATTGGTCATTCATTGTCCAAAAATCCACATAAAGGATGATGGCATCAAATAATCATGACTATTATATTGTCTGCACTAACTGCCTCCTTGCTAGGTCAGATAAACAAGGTAATCAGAGAAACAAACTTAAAAATGTGCTTAAAGTATCCATTTCACAACCACATGCCAAGGTGAATTGGAACACAATGCTTCACAGCTGCCACAGTCACAAACCAGACTGTAAGTATTTTAGGACATAGGCTCTAAAGTGAAAGGAGTCTTTTTTGTTTGGGCGGGGCTGGGGGGATGTGGGGGAGGGTTGGCTCTGCTCAGGGGTGGCTGTCATGATGGATTTCTGGTCGAATTCTACACCTCCAATGTTGCATGAAAACTTGGACTGTACACTTCTTTAAGGTCACTTACCTCAGAATACCCGAAGGAGATTTGGAGATGACCATGACTGCGGTCTCTGTGGCCACGGTTCAACTCGAAAGACAATGTAGGAGGAGACGGAAATTACAAGGTTGTCAGCAAACCCAGTGAAAACAAATAACTTCCTAGAGGGAGGAGCAGCAACTGAAGATCCACCAAGGAGGAGGAGAAGAATGATGAGACCAACTTCTAAAGGCTTTGTTGTCATTTTATTTGACTCAGAGAATTACAATGCAGACACCAATTAAGGATATCCCAGTCTGCATGCACTGAGTAATATCATCTGGTGAGACAGGGCATGTACTCCAAATGATCTGGTGTAATTCCATCCCGTCAAGATCAACGCTGCCCTGAATTTTTACGCCAGTAGCCTGTTGCAAATAGGAACCTATGCAACATTTCCTATACTGTCCTTGGAGACAGCTCGATGCAGCATGTCAATGACAAGCTGGAGGAAACTCTCAATTCAGTTTACCTACGTGTCTGAAAAACCTGCCTACTGATCCTATGCCTCTCTGTACATTTTGACGGTACTGTAAATGACCTAGAACATGGATCTTTCTTCTACCTGTCTATAGAGTCATAGAATCATACAGCACAGTAACAGACTCTTCAGTCCAATTGATCCATACACATTTCTGTATGTTATATGTGTCAAACAGCAATAAGTCTCAGTATTCCAATGCAGGGCTATTGTGATTTTAGATATATTTAAACAATCCCTACATTGTGGAAGCAGGCCATTCAGCCCATTGAGTCCATGCCGATCTCCAAACAGCATCCCACCCAATCTCTACAACCCTGCATTTTCCATTGCTAAACCACCTTATTGTTGCATCCTGAGACACTATGGACAAATTAGCATGGCCAATCCACTCAAACCGCACATCTCTGGAGTAAATCAGAACACCCACAGGAAACCCAAGCAAATATGAGGAGAATATGCAAACTCCACACAGACATTCACCCGAGGCTGGAATGGAACCAGGATCCCTGGCACTGAAAGGCAACAGTGCTAACCAGACATGTTATGGTACACCTCTAGAACAGGTAGGGTGTGACCCCAGTCTCCTGGTACAGAGAGAGGAACTCTACCACTGAACCACAAGAGCCCCACAAATATGACCTGACAAATTGATGACAGTGAATCTATTAGTTTGTAAACAACCCAAACAGCTCTTCAATTTATGTCTTCATTTGTCCTGTGAAACAAGCAGTATGTGTGGCATGTACAATTGGCCTAGTGAAATAAATAACAACTTAATCTAACCAAACAATTACCATCCATTCAGTCTTTAATTTGAATTCAGAATTAAAAAGAAGTTCATGAGAAGTCCTCCCACGAAAAGCTAAAGGAGTACAGTCCATTGAGAGAAAAAAATCAAGTGGTATAAATGAATAGGAATTACAAAGAATGGCTAAAAAGAAACTAATAAACTGATGAAATCATGGAGAATCTGGATGTTTATAGAAATGCAATAATCGATATCGTAATATGTCAGAGGAAAGTATAAAATCACCTTCTTCTTCCTTCGACTGCTCCAACCATTCTCTGCCCTGTTCCTCCTTTGCTCCTTCCTATCCAATTATCTTCTCTATTCCTGGCACTGTGCATTCCTCCTTCTTGTTTTTTTCCATGTTCCCCTTCTACTCTTCCAAGCTCTGCCTCCACTCCTGACCTTTACTCTCATGTCTCCAATCTTTTCCATCTACCTACCTCTCCATCTTCCCTTTCCAGTTGTGTCCTCTTCATATCTCTCACCCCCCCAAAATATTTCCATTATATCCAACCTCCAAACATAGAGTCATAGAGATGGACAACACAAAAGCAGACCCTTCGGTCCAACTCGTCCATGCCAAAAGATATCCAAAATTAATTTAGTCCCATTTACCAGCATTTAGCTTGTATCCCTCTAAGGTAAAAACAATAACTGCAGATGCTGGAAACCAAATTCTGGATTAGTGGTGCTGGAAGAACACAGCAGTTCAGGCAGCATCCAACGAGCAGCGAAATCATCAGGAATGAAGGGCTTTTGCCCAAAACGTCGATTTCACTGCTCGTTGGATGCTGCCTGAACTGCTGTGCTCTTCCAGCACCACTAATCCAGAATTGTATCCCTCTAAACCCTTCCTATTCATATACCCATCCAGATGCCTTCTAAATGTTGCAGTTGTACCAGCCTCCACCACTTCCTCTCGCAGCTCATTCCATATACACACAAATCTCTGGTGAAAAGGTTGACCTTAGCTCTCTTTTATATCTTTCCCTCTCACCCTAAACCTATGCCCTCTCGTTCTGGACTCCCCCACCCCGATGAAAAGATGTTGTCTCTTTATCCTATCCATGCCCCTGATGATATCATAAATCTATATGAGGTCTATAACATTTCATAAACCTCTATGAGCTCAGCCTCTGACGCTCCAGGGAAAACAGCGCCAGCCTGTTCAGCCTCTCCCTTTAGCTCAAACCCCCTAACCCTGGCAACATCCTTGTAAATCTTTTCTGAACCCTTTCAAGTTTTACAAAATCATTCCGATAGGAAGGAGACCAGAATTTCATGCAGTATTCCAAAAATAGCCTAACCAATGTCCTATACACCCGCAACAGCACCTCCCAACTCCTGTACTCAATGCTCTGACCAATAAAGATAGGCAGATCAAATGCCTTCTTCACTATCCTGTCTACCTGTGACTCTACTTTCAAGGAGCTATGGACCTGCACTCCAAGGTACCTTTGTTCAGCAACAGTCCCTAGGATGTTACCACTAATTGTACAAGTCCTGTCCTGATTTGCCTTTCTAAAATGCAGCACCTCGCATTTATCTATTCCAGCTAGACCTGCAAAATACGAAGTGGTTTTCACTACACATATGACATATCACAGGATGTCCCCCAATATGGACCAGGAAGACTAACCAAGAGGTCAGGCCAGACGAATGCACTATGAAGCTCATAAGTCAGCAATATCACATTATAAAAACTGAAAGAACTATGGATGCTGTAAATCAGAAACAAAAGGAGAAATTGCAGGAAAAGTTCAACAGGCTTGGCAGCATCCGTGGAAAGAAATCAGTGTTAGCGTTTCGGGTCCAGTGACCCTTCCTCAGAACTATTACGACCTTTGTAACACATAAGTACTTTGTTGTTTTGAAGTCCTTAATGATAGCACCCAGTCGAGGGGGGACCATAAGGAATCATTTTTGGCCTTCACATCATCAATAACTCTTCAATATGTCAGAGTATGGGTAGACTGCTGAGCTGCTCTGTAATGCTGGAGCATCGTGTCAAACAACATTGAAATTACGAAAGGCAGCTATTTGTGCAGTTTCTCTTGGCAGACCAATGCGTATAAGGGAGTATGAATCTGTGAACTACCCACTGAATATCTCCTAACCTTGAACGGGACTGTGTTTCCTTCAAAAACCCCATACATAGAATGAACCATTCTTTCCAGAGATATGTGGAATCATCACTGATTTTGGAGTTTAAGTATGAAAGGCTGGTTTCCACTTCAATTCCTGTACATTGCTTAAAGGCCCAGTACTGCTTGTATTAAAGTACAAGGCAGAGGGCAGGAAGTATTATTAGTTTGGGAGGATGAAGTGGGTGACAGCAGTTGGAGTGGATTTGATACATGCACTATTGCGAATCACAGTCCATCAATCTATAGGGAGAAGGGTGTGCAGTGGCAAAGCTAGAATTTGTGTTGTGCCCTGTGAGTGTGAGGTAATAAAGAGAAGATAGAGGCACTTACCTTGCAGAGTGCAGAAGATTATTGACCTTTCTTCCTGCACTGAAACACCCATCTCACCTAAGTGACTGTCATTGCCTTCAATTCAGGTGCAGACTGGCTTGGTCTTAGCGCGTTTTGAGAAGATTTGTAGCTCAGGTTGAGGTTCTGGACATAAGTTTGCTCGCTGAGCTAGAAGGTTCATTTTCAGAAGTTTTGTCACCAAACTAGGTAACATCATCAGTGAACTTCTGGTGAAAGACTGATGTTAGTGACCCACTTTTTATTTAAATGTTTAGGTTTCCTTGGTTTGGTGCTGTCATTTCCTGTGGTGATGCAATTTGTTGTGATTGTGTCATTTCCTGTTTTCTTTCTCTGGGGGTAGTAAATGGGATCCAAGTTGATGTGTTTGTTGATAGAGTTTCGGTTGGATCTGGTTGCCTTGGTCGCATGGCATGGTCTCTGTAATAGCCTGCAGGAGAAAGAACAGCTCTCCTGATAACTACCCCATTCATTGGCATCCCCAGCTTAATGTAAGCCTGGAGTTTGAACTGACTGTCATGAATCTTCTTTGTGCTTCTCAATTCGCAGGCATTTGTGAGATGGCTGTATTCTCTGGATCAAAGCTTGCCTCTTTTCAGTTTAAATAATTTGCCTTGTCAGAATATAAGGATGCATGTAGGCTGTGAAAGAGATGAAGGATTGGCTGAGGTCGATGTAGCCTAACAGGAAAATTAGGTCAGGTAAACAGACAACTGTAAGACACGTATATTCTGGTCACCTATCTGGATTTGCTGATACAAAGTTCAAATATAATGAAGGCATTCTTATTGTTTTAATGTCACAGTATATTCCTTCTATCAGATCATATACCTCCTGTTCTAGACTGGCCCAATAATCCATCAGTATAACATAGCTCAGGAAATATAGTAATATAAACTGATCATGCCCCATGTACACTTTGTCTAGTATTTTGATTGTCAGAACAGCCAAATACTCCACCAAAACAAGGTTGATCAAATAATTCATTTCAGAGAGCCACATGGGAGTACAGAAAGTCTGGTTTCTAACTTTTTAATGTTTGTTCTGAAACACTTATCATATCTGTCAAAACATTCAACTCACTGTATTTTTCACTGCAAAATACGACAATAAAAATCATTCGTTCATTCAAATGTGTTCCTCCTTCCCTTGATTCCGATCCAGGATGTCAAATTCCACCATATCTGCAAAAATGCGCAGGTTAGGTGAATTGGCCATGGTAAATTGCCCACAGTGTTCAGGGATGTGTACGTTAGGTGCATAAGTCAGGGGTAAATGTAGAGTGATAGGGTGGGGAAATGGGCCTGGATGGGTTACTGTTTGGAGGGTCTGTGTGGACTTGTTGGGCCGAAGGGCCTGTTTCCACACTGTAGGGATTCCATGATTCTCTGATTCAGATGACTCTGGAAACCACTCCTTAAATAAGGTAAATCACATTAACTGGCTTCACTGAAATGTCCTTCACATATGAACCGAAACTAACTTACATCACCCCACATGGACCAGAATCTACGTTTATCCCATTTCAAGTTTAACTCTTTTTGTGCCAAGTTTCTTTTCCTGCTGGTACCACGGAAACTCACTACAGGATTTCCTGAATCCAGTCTGCTGTGATAGCCACTGATTTCTATTGATAACTTGTTTCGACATATTCAGTTATTGCTGTAACACATAAGCAAGACTTTAATTTTAAATTCATGGTTTCAAATCCTCCATAGCTCTATCCTTCCAATCTCTGTATTCTCCACCTTACTGTGATACAGATATTTCTCCAAACTGGAGTCTAGAACTTCATTGATCTTAATCACTCCACTTCCAGTGAATATGCATCAAGTTGTCAAAGTCCTCGGCTTTGAAATTCCTCCCTGGTCCTCTCTGTCTTGTCTCATTTCTCTTCAAAAACAAACCCTGATCCAACTTTTGGTCATCTGATCTAACAGGAGTGGATTTTATGGAGCCCCACACAAGCAGCAAATGTGACATGCAGAGTAAATTCAGTCGGACAAAGTGAGGACTGCAGATGTTCGAGATCAGAGTCGAGACTGTGGTGCTGGAAAAGCACAGCAGGCCAGGCAGCATCCGAGGAGCAGAAGAATCGATGTTTCGGCCATAAGCCCTTCATCTGGAAATTTCCACAATCTTGAGAGTAAATTAAGTATGGAGGATGCAAAATTCTGATTTCCCAACCGTGGGTTTAGATGCAGGGATAAAGATACCAATATCTTTATGGCAAAACAAACATTATATCTGCACGTGGCAGGTTCGTATGTAATATATTTTCCTGTCATGAATATCATTAATGTGAAAGAAGTCTCAGTAAATTTCTCAAATAAAAACAAAGTTTTGTGCATACTGGAAAGCTGAAATCCTATCAGAGGATGTTATGAAACTTGAAAGGGTTCAGAAAGAATTTACAAAGATGTTGCCAGGGTTGGAGGGTTTGAGCTATCGGGAGAGGCTGAACAGGCTGGGGCTGTTTTCCCTGGAGTGTCGGAGGCTGAGAGGTGACCTTACAGAGGTTTATAAAATCATGAGGCACATGGATAGGGTAAATAGACAAAGTCTTTTCCCTGGGGTGGGAGAGTCCAGAACTAGAGGGCATAGGTTTATGGTGAGAGGTGAAAGGTATAAAAGGGACCTAAGGGGCAACTTTTTCATGCAGAGGGTGGTATGTGTATGGAATGAGCTGCCAGAGGAAGTCGGGTTTAATACAATTACAACATTTAAGAGGCATTTGGATGGTTATATGAAGAGGAAGGGTTTGGAGGGATATGGGCCAGGTGCTGGCTGGTGGAACTAGATTGGGTTGGGATGTCTGGTCGGCATAGACGAGTTGGACCGAAGGGTCTGTTTCCATGCTGTACTTCTCTAGGACTCTATGACTCAAAAATCAGAAAATGCTGGAGAAACTAAGGAGGTCTTTCGAACTGCTCTGAAGAATCTCTGGACTCAAGAATGTTAACTCTGTTTCTCTTGCCACAATTGCTGTCATACCTGCTGAGTGTCGTCAGCATTTTCTGTTTTTTTATTTCAATAAAACCCTACCCTTAACATTAAAAACCCACAAGAGAAGCTCATGGTACCTGGTTGATGATTGTTTGAAGTTGACAACCAACTGTTGACTTTGTACAAGTTGTGGGTAAATTCAGGAGTTTTCCTTGTTTAACTGTACATCACACAAGGGATCAGGACAATGCGCTTTTGGAGTCTCAGGACTGGCAAGGGTGAGTCAGTGGTGAACGGCCACTGTGGACTGAGGTTGGGGGCATGGAGGACTCAAAGAGGGATCTAATGGGAAAGAATGTGGTGTGGGATCTCATAGAGGAGTGAAGTGCAAAGGGCCTTTTGATTTGCTGAGTGTTAGGGTGATGGAGACAGAGTAAGAAAATAAGGGGGACTTAAGGCTGGCATCAGTACTGTCCAAATGTGTGCCCATCTCAGGGAGTTACAGAGTTTTGAATTCATTTGCAACATTTCAATTCCAAGGGGTAAGATTGCTCTCTAACAACTTCCTTTGCAATGTATGGAAGGCAGCGCCTGAACTTGCAAGTTCAATTATGTCCCACAAAAAGGTGAGAACAATCATGGACTTTAACGTGAACATTCAAGAAAGAGTGAACCACAAAAAAAAATTCTTTCACAACACATGAAATGTCCAAACTGCCCTGAAGCCATTAATATTTGTCAACTACGCGGCTTTGTATTTAGTTCTCTGACTAAATCAGTCTTGACAATAAAGATTAATGCACACATGAATAAAATGAAACTAATATGTCAGATAACTTTTAAGGGAAGCTGGACAACTGCCTTTGTAATCAGATTATCACCAGTGTTACAATTCACTTCACAGCTGTTGTTGGAGGCTAGAATGTTTGATTCTTGTTTATGGGTGAGCAAGATAAAATTCACGCATCCCAACCGTCCCCACTAAGGGCCAGTAACTTTGTTGGGGATTGACACTTTGGGCAAAATAAACTTTGATGGAGGAGGTGAGAGTAAATGGGAAGTGTTCGTGGCTAAATGTTAATGATTCAAACGAATGTGGTAAAATGAAAGACTTGGCAGGATGTGTAGGATAATGGGATAATGCAGACAATATGAAGGACTAAACTAACCATGTCACTAGCAATGTGAGAACACATGGAACTGGGACCTTAGCATGTAGGGCTTTCAAAGATGACCTTGGATGTATAGTAACATAATTTCACTGGATTGAAAGAAAGTACTCTAACTGTATGAATCACTGGTATCAACAATAATTAGAATTAATTTAGGGGTTTCTGACCGTCAGAAAGGGTACACTTACATTTTAAAATCAAAATAATGAGGAATTAGAGGCAATCAGATTGACTTTAATCATAGGCAAGATCTTTGAAAAGTCAGTAGAGGTGATCTATTTGATAATTTTGATCAAGAAGTTCTTATCGGGTATGGATTCCTAAAAAAGTAGGATGAGCTAATTTGAGTGAATCACAAGGTAAATAAATAAGGATAATATGGTAGACATCATCCACCTGGTCTGCCAAATAGCTTTTGATAAGATAGCTCTCAAAACGCTTCTCTACAATGTAAGAATGTCTATAGACACAATATTGTCTGAATGGATTTGAATCTTCTTGAGAGACCATTTGGATTAACATTTGAGTTTTTGCTACTTAATATTTTTATTCAGAATATAGGTGTTTGGGAATGATTCATAATATTGGGAATAATACTAAGATATGGATCAACATTCAGAATGTAAAGTAAGAGCTGAAAATGTGTTGCTGGAAAAGCGCAGCAGGTCAGGCAGCATCCAAGGAACAGGAGAATCGACGTTTTGGGCATGAGCCCTTCTTCAGGAATGTAAAGTAATACAAGTAACCTCGTTCACATGTTTAATGTTACACTTTTCTGAAATAAAAGCCATTGAGCTAATCAGAGGCTTCTACATGGGGGTGGGATCGCGAAGCTCTGGAAAAGTTGAGTCAAAAATTAAGAGGACTAGCTAAATGAAGCAGTAGATCTTTTCCAAGCTAACTATTCATATTCTCATATACTAAAATATTAAGGAGGCTATTTGAAAAGTGACAGGAGAGTTTCAAAGATGGAGACCTCCAAGTTGTCAAGAGAAAATTGCAACTGAACTTCTTTTAATTACATGGAGAAAATGAACGGGAAACAAGATCCATTTTAAAATACTCAAAGGAATTGATAATGAGATTCAATCAGGCCATTTGATTTGGAATGTAAAGACAGAGTTGCAAGACATAAAATTAAGAAACCGAAACAAGATTTTGATTAGAGGGAATATTTTTACCACCAAGTTGTGGCTATGTGCAACAGACTCCCAGAAAAAACAATAAACACAGGCCGTGTCCCAAATCAGTGGAACTGCTGAGAATTAATGTAACATTGAGGGAAAGACACTCTGCAAATGTGATGCTTGTTGACTCCAGTCACTTCGTGCATTTGAATAGCTGCATAACTTCACCTGTTGGTGGCAACCATGAGTTCTTGCAGTTAATCATCTCTGAACTTTGTTGTGGTTGCTTTCTTAATTCAGACACCTTTGGGTGTCTTACCAAGTTCTGAAGTGAAACACATAGCAATACTGTGTAGATGATGTCCTTCCTGTTTCTGGGGATAGACTGTTGTATATTCAACCTCTGTTTGGTCTGCATTGATAGATTTTTAATTAAAGCTCCTAATGTTCAGCACTGAAATAAATCAATATCTCAATGATTTGGCTGATATCATGTTGACAGATTCATTAAGAGAATGGCCAATAAGTTAAGAGACAGTCTCCTTGTCTGCTATTATGGTCCAAAGGCTGCTAAAATGCAATAAGAAGTTTGTAAAATTAAACCAAGCTAACCCAATCTCACTCAAGGTTGCCCTACAGTTCTCGCAGAATGTTTGCATTTCACTTCTCTGGAATGCTGTCGGTCCAGTCTAATGCTTATTTGGACATCGAAGTGGTTAAGTAATCTACAGTGCACCGGGGAAACTATGGAGAGTATACTCCACTATTTCAACGAGCAGTGGTTCAAAGAAATCCCAGGTTTGTTTGTGGTTTGAAACAAAAACAAACTGTTGACAAAACTCAGCATCTATGGGGAGAAAGACATGGTTAATGTTTCAGGTCCAATGGCTCTTCGTCACAACAGATGAAGGGTCTGATGAAGACGGACCGGACTTGAAACATTAACTCTGCTCTCCCCTCATGGTTGCTGCCAGACCTGCTGAGGCTTGCTAGGCAATTTTGGTTTTTATTTCAGGTCTCTGGTATCCACAGCTGTTTGTGGTCTGCACTGAGTTAGTTCTTTTCCGTGGAGGTGTTGTCGGAAGTTCTCAATTAGCCTCAATTATCGTCACCTTCTCTTTCGCTGAATCGCTACCTTTGAAGGTATTGGAAGGCAATTGGTGCCTGTGGAACTTTATGCCAGAAATGGGGGAAAGAGAAAAGCATATACATATACTACTATCGTTTGTAACCTCGCAATTTGTTTTTCAATTCACATCAGAGCTGGAAAGCAAATCATGCAGCATTAGTTGCCAAGTAGAATTTTCCAGTCCTATCCCCACCCTGTTACTATACTTGTGTTGTGCCTGCAAAAATATAGACAATGGCCGATATTGTTGTCAAATAACTTAATCATTCTAAGTGAGTCAGTGTCAAGTATGTAAAAATGCAGAAGAAACCCAGGTATTGCTCTAGAAAAACTTATGAAGAACAAAATTCTTTAAAATTGTAATTATGGTGTTATTTTAAAAGCGCTTTACAACTGCCTCGAAAGCATCTACAAAGCAGGGTGTCCCTTAGATCTAAACTCATTGAATGAAATAAAGATAAAAGGCATCTTTGCTGGCTAAAGTTAGATCTGAGTCAACATGATTGGCAGGTCAAGATGAAAGGAAATCAGTGCTTTGGATTTGATGCAGTCCCTCAAAACATGAAAGTGAGAGCATTTCCTAAGATTTCGAAAGGCCCTTTTATAAGTCTCACGTTTTAAAAATATGCACTGTAGATTATTGAAAGCAGATACATTTAAGCTTGGAGGGATCTATAAGCAAAGTCCCTTAAACTTTAAAATGTACTCCTTCTGGGATTTTTCCAAACACAACAGAAATTGCAGTATGTTAGCATTGTTGGATTTTACACTTCCTGTGAGTTTCGCATAGTGCTGATAATTAGTGCTAATTTCCTTATAGAAATGGAAATTACACCAAGCTTTAGTTTCTGGAAAATGGCAGGAAATGAAGGTCTGTGCTGGACACTGCCACTTCCTGTCTGCACAGGAAGGCACTGTAGAAATGATCCTTTCGGGAGCTCTCGGAGGTAGGAAGCCCACATCTGGATCCTCTTCCACTAAAATTCAAGCAATGTCTGCAGAAATATGTTATTGGGTTTCAAAACATTAAAAGCAGGATATCCCTCCCATGGCACAGGAATTCACAGCAGGAAAAGGGAAAGATATCCCATAGTTTTGCAGCTGAAAAGCAGGGAAGTGACTAGAATGGGCTTGATTCCCTTCCAATGATTATTGCAAAATCTTATGCAAGTGAAATTTCTGAATTGATGTGTCAGTATTTCTCACTCTGGAGGATGATTATTCCACTTCTATTTTAGATCCTCCTGCTCGTGTGTCATTCCAGAACGTTTCCTAATTCCTTGCTGCTGAGTATCCAATTACTCAATTCCTCCCCATGCATCTCATTGTGAAATGGATTCTCTGAGGATCTCCATTCTCCAATGGTCCTTTTTCAAGTCAGCTACTTGTAGAACAGAACTTGAAAAAAGTACAATGCTGTTGAAAGCTTGCATGTTGCAAGTGAGAACAGAATCAGAAGAATACCAAATCACGTTGACGTTCCCCTTGAGATTAGGTAGTCTTGCAATTCTCTCTTGATAAATGCAAGATGAGGAACTTCAATAGTATCTCTATCTTCTCAGCCACGGAGCTAGCTATATGATCATATGGGGCACCAACTCAGTGGCTGATTCCAACCTAAAGCAGGTTGCTAAGAAACAGTATGTCAAGTTGGCAAGCACCTTTGCAGCTACATTCCTTTTTTGGCAAAGAAGTTACAAGCAAATGAAAATGTATATAGTTTTTTTTAACAAAATGACATGTTCCGAGGTTTTTCAAAGGAGCAATATAAAACAAAGTAGGACATCAAGCCTCATGAGGACCTTTTAGGTCAGATGTATGAAAGCTTGGTGAAAGATACAGGCTTTAAAGTGTGTCAAAGCAGGAAGTTAAAAGTCACACAACACCAGGTTATTGTCCAACAGGTTTATGTGGAAGCATTAGCTTTCGGAGCGATGCTCCTTCATCAGGTAGCTGTGGAGCAGAGTCATAAGACACAGAATGTATAGCAAATGATTTCAGAGTCATGCAACTGAAATGATATATTGAACAAAGCTCATTATTTGTATCACTGATAGTCACAGGCGAGGTGACAGAAGACTGGAGGTTGGCAAACATGTTGCCACTGTTTAAGAAAGGTGATAAGGACAACCCAGGGAACTATAGACTGGTGAGCCTGACGTCAGTGGTGGAAAGTTGTTGGAGGGAATTCTGAGGGACAGGATGTACATGTATTTGGAAAGGTAAGGACTGATTAGGGATCATCAGCATGGCTTTGTGCATGGGAAATCATGTCTTACAAAATTGAGTTTGTCGAAGATGTAACAAAGAGGATTGATGAGGGCAGAGCAGAAGACGTGATCTATATGGACTTCAGTAAGGCATTCAACAAGGTTCCCCATGGGAGACTGGTTAGCAAGGTTAGATCTCATGGAATACAGGGAGGATTAGCCATTTGGGCACAGAACTATCTCAAAGGTAGAAGACAGAGGGTGGTGGCGGAGGGTTGTTTTTCAGACTGGAGGACTGTGACCAGTGGAGTGCCACAAGGATTGGTGCTGGGTCCACTATGTTTCGTCATTTATATAAATGATTTGGATGTGGCCTTAAGACTTATAGTTAGTAAGTTTGCAAATGACACCAAAATTGGAGGTCAAGTGGACAGCAAAGAAGGTAACTCGGATTACAACAGGATCTTGATCAGATGGGCCAATGGGCTAAGGAGTGGTAGGTGGAGTTTAATTTAGATAAATGTAAAGTGCTGCATTTTGGGAAAGCAAATCTTATCCACTTAATGGTAAGGTCCTAGGGAGTGTTGCTGAACAGAGACCTTTGGGTGCAGGTTCATATCGCCTTGAAAGTAGAGTTGCAGGTAGCAAGGATAGTGAAGAAGGCGTTTGGTATGCTTTCCTTTATTGGTCAGAGCATTGTGTACAGGAGTTGGAAGGTTGTGTTGCTGCTGTACAGGACATTGGTTAGGCCACTTTTGGAATATTGCATACAAGTCTGGTCTCCTTCCTATCGGAAAGACGTTGTGAAACTTGAAAGGGTTCAGAAAAGACTTACAAGGATGTTGCCAGGGTTGGAGGATTTGAGCTGTAGGGAGAGGTTGAATAAGCTGGGTCTGTTTTCCCTGGAGCATCAGAGGGTGACCATGTAGAGGTCTATAAAATCATGAGGGGCATGGATAGGGTAAATAGACAAGGTATTTTCCCTGGGGTGGGGGAGTGAGTCCGGAACGAGAGGGCATAGATTTAGGGTGAGAGGGGAAAGATATAAAAGGGACCTACAGGGCAACTTTTTCACAGAGTGGGTGGTACGTGTATGGAATGGGCTGCCAGAGGCGGTGGCTAGTACAATGCAACATTTAAAAGGCATCTGGATGGGTGTATGAACACAAAGGGTTTGGAGGGATATGGGCCAGGTGCTGGCATTCTGGATTAGTGGTGCTGGAAGAGCACAGCAGTTCAGGCAGCATCCAAGGAGCTGTAAAATCGACATTTTGGGCAAAAGCCCTTCATCAGGAATAAAGGCAGAGAGCCTTAAGGGTGGAGAGATAAGCTAGAGGAGGGTGGGGGTGGGGAGAAAGTAGCATAGAGTACAATAGGTGAGTGGGGGAGGGGATGAAGATGATAGGTCAAGGAGGAGAGTGGAGTGGATAGGTGGAAAAGAAGATAGGCAGGTAGGACAAGCCATGGGGACAGTGCTGAGCTGCAAGTTTGGAACTAGGGTGAGGTGGGGGAAGGGGAAATGAAGAAACTGTTGAAGTCCACATTGATGCCCTGGGGTTGAAGTGTTCCGAGGCGGAAGATGAGGCGTTCTTCCTCCAGGCGTCTGGTGGTGAGGGAGCGGCGGTGAAGGAGGCCCAGGACCTCCATGTCCTCAGCAAAGTGGGAGGGGGAGTTGAAATGTTGGGCCACGGGGCGGTGTGTTTGATTGGTGCGGTTGTCCCAGAGATGTTACCGAAAGCGCTCTGCTAGGAGGCGTCCAGTCTCCCCAATGTAGAGGAGACCGCATCGGGAGCAACGGATACAATAAATGATATTGGTGGATGTGCAGGTGAAACTTTGATGGATGTGGAAGGCTCCTCCTGGGTCTCCTTCACCGCCGCTCCCTCACCACCAGACGCCTGGAGGAAGAACGCCTCATCTCCCGCCTCAGAACACTTCAACCCCAGGGCATCAATGTGGACTTCAACAGTTTCCTCATTTCCCTTTCCCCCACCTCACCCTAGTTCCAAACTTCCAGCTCAGCACTGTCCCCATGACTTGTCCTACCTGCCTATCTTTTTTTCCACCTATCCACTCCACCCTCCTCCATGACCTATCACCTTCATCCCTCCCCACTTACCCATTGTACTCTATGCTACTTTCTCCCCAACCCCACCCGCCTCTAGTTTATCTCTCCATCCTTCAGGCTCCCTGTCTTTATTCCTGATGAAGGGCTTTTGCCCGAAACATCGATTTCGAAGCTCCTCGGATGCTGCCTGAACTGCTGTGCTCTTCCAGCACCACTAATCCAGAATCTGGTCTCCAGCATCTGCAGTCATTGTTTTTACCTTGCTGGCAGGTGGGACTAGATTAGGTTGGGATATCTGCTCAGCATGCATGAGTTGAACTGAAGGGTCTGCTTCTGTGCTGTATATCTCTATGACTCAACGACTGTATGGCTACCAATGACACTACTAACTGCTGGCTCAAAGTGGAGAAGATCTCCAAGTAGATTGACACAGTTCCACATTAAAGCAGGAAAGCATAGTAGAGAGGCTAAGTGGTAAAGGGAGGGAATTGAAGATGTTGGACATTCTTGACATTGATTGCAGTGGTTCAAGACAACAGCTCATACCCACCTTCTCAGGGATAGGCAATAAATGTAGCCTAGACAGTGATGTCCACATCTTCTGAATGAATGTTAAAATAGTTGGAAAAACTAAAATTATGGATCCACACAAAAACAGATATTATGGAGGTTTATGATGTTGGAGGAGATTACAGAGCTAAGGAGAGGTGAAGGCATAAAAGGGAAAGAAAAAGACTTGAAAGTGCAAAATCTTCAATCGAGTAAAAGTTCTATTTTAAAAATCATCCAAACAATACAAAATATCTCACACAACTAATCACTTTGGACTTGCAGAATTCTTGTGGAGATACCAATAACATACAACAAACAGAAGTGAGTTGAAGGACCTATTTATGTGCTTTGCAGTGATCCTGCCTGATTGACAAATATCAATCAGAATACTTGAAGGATTCCCAGTTTCTCATGAATAATTATATTTCTAATGTATGAACAGGTAGTTAAGTTTTATGGCACAGCTGAAGGATGGATGATACATTGTGATAATAACAACTGACCGTAAGCTATTGTCCATCTGTGACCCTATGGTGGGTCTTCGAAGAGGCTATATACTTGGTAAGATTTCGACACATTTCTAGATCCTAACCTGTAAGATTACCTTTTCATTTAACAGGCTGTAACCAGTGACACTATTAAGCTTAAAAATCACAACACGAAGTTATAGTCCAACAGGGTTAATTGGAAGCACTAGCTTTCGGAGCACTGATCCTTAATATAGCCCGGGGGGAATAAGGGTCAAGATTAAACACATGCTGCAAATAATGTTACACACAAAGAGTGTAGGATAATTATAAATGTGTACATAACTCACAATCAACACTTTTCAGTTTTGAGCCTACATTCATGTCTTCATACCTGTCTGATCATCGTTGTCATAGCAAAAGGAGCTTGACCAGCCCACAGAGAAAAACTGGTTCAAAACATAAATGATGACTAACTGTCAGGGGCAAGTGGTAGAAGATTTAATTTGACTTTGGAGACTCATAAAATAACACCAAAAAATGAAAGACTGTCTTGCAATTACCCATGTTGGTATAAAAGAATTATTTAATATTGTTAACAGAAAGGGGAACTGTGACAGAACAGAGAGATTGGGTAGACTGGAACATTTTTCACTGGAGCATATGAGGTTGAGGAGCGACCTTATAGAGATTTATAAAATCATGAGGGGCACAGAGACGGGGAATGGCGGGTGTCTTTTCACAAGGGTGGGGATCTCTAGAGTGGAAGGCATATTTTAAGGTGACAGGAGAAAGATTTAAAAAAGACATGGGGGCAATTTGTTTTAAAACAAAGAATGGTTCATATGTGAAATTAACTTCCAGAGGAAGTGGTTGATGTGGGTGTTGTTACAATGTTTAAAAGGCATTTAGATAAGTACATGAACAGGAAAAGTTTGGAGGGATATGGGCCAAAGTGCAGGCAAGTGGGACTGGTTTAGTTTGGGATTGTGGTCAACATGGACTGGCTGGACTGAAGAGTCTGCTTCCATGCCGCATGACTCTATGACGGGTGGAAATATGTCCCACCATCACAGATGAAATGTTCGGAAGACTATATTCAGCAAAGTTTGCCAGAAGAATTAAATGTTGAGATTAATAATGACCAAACAACACATGTAAAATCATTTAAAAATCTTTGAATGAAGTTATTCAAACAAAGGATTCCTGGAGGCAGGAAACATGTTTCCGCTGATGGGTGAGTCCCGAACCAGAGGACACAGCTTAAAAATAAAGATAGGCTATTTAGGACAGAGATGAGGAGAAACTTCTTCACCCAGAGAGTGGTGGCTGTGTGGAATGCTCTGCCCAAGAAGACAGTGGAGGCCCAGTCTCTGGTTTTGTTTAAGAACGAGTTGGATAGAGCTCTCAAGGATAGTGGAATCAAGGGTTATGGAGATAAGGCAGGATCAGGATACTGATTGAGGATGATCAGCCATGATCATAATGAATGGTGGTGCAAGCTCGAAGGGCAGAATGGCCTACTCTTCACCTATTGTCTATTGTCTATTGTCTAAAGCAGCCAGCTGATCAAATTACTACAGCAAATTTGGCTTTTTTTGCCAGATGAACTGGCAGTTCAAGAGCAAGATTTCAGTTCTTTGTCTTTCAAAGAAGATTTACCAGCACCACAGACAGAGAAAATGCTAAGTCTTCCAAGAGTACGATTACAGATGTAAAAATCTGTAATTCACCAGGATGTCATTGACAGAGGAGGAATGAATTTGTCCAAACTACTCACAGTTAACTAGTAAAGGTAAAGTGCTTATGTACAACACAAATGTATCAGCAGATTGAGAGTGAAGATGTGCTTGAGCTAACTGGTGATAGGCTGCATTCAATTTCATGGAAACTAAGCCTATATTTGCAGGAGCAGGACATGATCAAAAGAAAATTGCCTTGTCTAAAAATCCAGGACATAGCAAAGAGTTATTTTAAAGAGCAGCAATCTTACTGTGCGCCAGATTGGTAAGGTAATGAGTTTATTTTTTATTCCTTATTTTTCAACAGTCTCTTTGGGAATTTAGAATAGTGGGAATGGAGGTTAGGGCAGTTGAATGTTCCTCCTGCAGAAAGTGGGAGGTAAGGGTCACCACTAATGTCCCTGCTGACTACATCTGCGGGAAGTGCACCCAAATCCAGCTCCTCGAAAACCGCGTGAGGGAACTGGAACTAGAGCTGGATGAACTTTGGATCATTCGGGAGGCAGCGAGGGTTATTGAGAGGAGTTAGAGGGAGATAGTCACTCCTCAGGTACAAGAAAAAGGCAGATGGGTTACAGTCAGGGGACGGAAAGGGAAACAGCAGGCAGTGCAGGGACCTCCTGTGGCCATTCCCCTCAACAATAAATATACTGTTTTGGATACTGTTGGGGGGGGGGACTTACTGGGGAAAGCAGTGGGGCACAGGGCTCTGGCACCGAGTCTGTCCCTGCTGCTCAGAAGGGAAGGGGGAAGAGGAGCAAAGCAGTAGTCATTGGGCACTCCATAGTTAAGGGGACAGATAGGAGGTTCTGTGGGGACGAGAGAGACTCACGGTTGGTGTGTTGCCTCCCAGGTGCCAGGGTTCGTGATGTCTCTGATCGTGTTTTTGGGATCCTTAAGGGGGAGCAGTCCCAAGTCATGGTCCACATAGGCACCAATGACATAGGTAGGAAGAGAGATGGGGATTTCAGGCAGAAATTCAGGGAGCTAGGATGAAAGCTCAGAGCTAGGACGAACAGAGTTGTTTTCTCTGGTTTGTTGCCAGTGCCACGTGCTAGCGAGGCGAGGAATAGGGAGAGAGAGGAGTTGAACACGTGGCTACAGGGATGGTGCAGGAGGGAGGGTTTTGGATTATTGGATAATTGGAGCTCTTTCTAGGGTAGGTGGGACCTCTACAAGCAGGATGGTCTTCTTCTGAACCAGAGGGGTACCAATATCCTGGGGAGGAAATTTGCAAGGGCTATTGGGGTGGGTTTAAACTAATCCAGCAGGGGGATGGGAACCAAAATTGTAGTTGAGCATAGGGAGGTCCAAAATCAAGTTTCAGGGATGCAAGATGGCACCGGCAAGCAAGACGTTGGTTTGAAGTGTGTCTACTTCAATGCCAGGAGCATCTGGAATAAGGTGGGTAAACTTGCAGCATGGGTTGGTACCTGGGACTTTGGTGTTGTGGCCATTTCAGAGACATGGATAGAGCAGGGACAGGAATGGTTGTTGCAGGTTCCAGGATTTAGATGCTTCAGTAAGAACAGAGAAGATTGTAAAAGAGGGGGAGGTGTGGCATTGTTGGTCAAGGACAGTATTACAGTTGCAGAAAGGATGTTTGGGGACTCATCAACTGAGGTAGTATGGGCTGAGGTTAGAAACAGGAAAGGAGAGGTCACCCTGTTGGGAGTTTTCTATAGGCCTTCGAATAGTTCCAAAGATGTAGAGGAAAGGATAGCAAAGATGATTCTCGATAGGAGTGAGAGAGGCAGGGTAGTTGTCATGGGGGACTTCAACTTTCCAAATATTGACTGGGAGCACTATAGTACGAGTACTATAGATGGGTCAGTTTTTGTCCAGTGTGTGCAGGACGGCTTCCTGACACAGTATGTAGACAGGCTAACAAGGGGTGAAGCCACATTAGATTTGGTACTGGGTAATTAGCCCGGCCAGGTGTTAGACTTGGAAGTAGGTGAGCACTTTGGTGATGGCGATCACAATTCTGTTACCTTTACTTTAGTGATAGAAAGGGATAGGTGTATACCACTGGGCAGGAGTTACAGCTGGGGGAAAGGCAATTACGATGCGATTAGGCAAGATTTAGGAAGCAAACTGCAGGGGATGGGCACGTTAGAAATGTGGAGCTTATTCAAGGAAAAGCTCCTGTGTGTCCTAGATAAGTATGTACCTGTCAGGCAGGGAGGAAGCTGTAGATCGCGAGAGCCGTGGTTTTAGAAGGAAGTGGAATCTCTGGTCAAGAGGAAGAAGAAGGCTTATGTTAGGATGAGATGTGAAGGCTCAGTTAGGGCACTTGAGGGTTACAAGGTAGCCAGGAAAGACCTAAAGAGAGAGCTCAGAAGAGCTGGGAGGAGACATGAGAAGTTGCTGGCCGACAGGATCAGGGTAAAACCTAAGACTTTCTATAGGTATTTAAGGAATAAAAGAATGACGAGTGTAAGATTAGGGCCAATCAAGGATAGTTGTAGGAAGTTGAGTGTGGAGTCAGAGGAGATAGGGGAAGCAATAAATGAATATTTTTCGACAGTATTCACTCTAGAAAACAACAATGTTATTGAGAAAATACAGGCTACTAGACTAGGTGGGATTGAGGTTCACAAGGAAGAGGTATTAGAAACCCTGCAGAGTGTGAAAATAGATAAGTCCCCTGGGCTGGATGGGATTTATCCTAGGATCCTTTGGGAAGCCAGAGAGGAGATTGATCTTTAAATCGTCATTGTCTACAGGAATAGTGCCAGAAGACTGGAGAATAGCAAATGTGGTTCCCCTGTTCAAGAAGGGGAGTAGAGACAACCCTGGTAATTATAGACCAGTAAGCCTTACTTCAGTTGTTGGTAAAGTGTTGGAAAAGAGATAGGATTTAAAGTCATCTAGAAAAGAATAATTTGATTAGGGATAGTCAGCATGGTTTTGTGAAGGGTAGGTCGTGCCTCACAAACCTTATTGAGTTCTTTGAGAAGGTGACCAAACAGGTAGATGAGAGTAAACCGGTTGATGTGGTGTATATGGATTTCAGCAAGACATTCGATAAGGTTCCCCACAGTAGGCTATTGTACAAAATGCGGAGGAATGGGATTGTGGGAGATATAGCAGTTTGGATCAGTAATTGGCTTGCTGAAAGAAGACAGAGGGTGGTGGTTGATGGGAAATGTTTATCCTGGAGACCAGTTACTAGTGGTGTACCGCAAGGGTCAGTGTTGGGTCCACTGCTGTTCGTCATTTTTATAAATGACCTGGATGAGGGTGTAGAAGGATGGGTTAGTAAATTTGCAGATGACACTAAGGTCGGTGAAGTTGTGGATAGTGACAAAGGATGTGGTAGGTTACAGAGAGACATAGGTAAGCTGCAGAGTTCGGCTGAGAGGTGGCAAATGGAGTTTAATGTGGACAAATTTGAGGTGATTCACTTTGGTCAGGATAACCAGAATGCAAAGTACTGGGCTAATGGTAAGATTCTTGGTAGTGTGGATGAGCAGAGAGATCTCGGTGTCCAGGTACACAGATCCTTGAAAGTTGGTACCCATGTTGATAGGGTTGTTAAGAAGGCATACAGTGTTTTAGCTTTTATTAATAGAGCAATCGAGTTCCATAACCATCAGGTTATGCTACAGCTGTACAAAACTCTGGTGCGGCCACACTTGGAGTATTGTGTACAGTTCTGGTCACCGCATTATAAGAAGGATGTGGAAGCTTTGGAAAGGGTGCAGAGGAGATTTACTAGGATGTTGCCTGGTATGGAGGGAATGTCTTACGAAGAAAGGCTGAGGGAGTTGAGGCTGTTTTCGTTAGAGAGAAGAAGGTTGAGAGGTGACTTAATAGAGACATATAAGATAATCAGAGGGTTAGATAGGGTGGACAGGGAGAGCCTTTTTCCAAGTATGATGACGGCGAGCACGAGGGAGCATAACTTTAAATTGAGGGGTGATAGATATAGGACAGATGTCAGAGGTAGTTTCTTTACCCAGCGAGTAGTAAGGGTATGGAATGCTTTGCCTGCAATGGTAGTAGATTCGCCAACTTTAAGTAATTTTAAGTTGTCATTGGACAGGCATATGGATGTACATGGAATAGAGTAGGTTAGGTAGGCTTCAGATTAGTATGACAGGTTGGCGCAACATCGAGGGCCGAAGGGCCTGTATTGCGCTATAATGTTCTATGTTCTATGTGACATTATGAGGCAACTTCCTGAATTAGCTGGGAAAAGTTTCTTTGTGAAGAGAATTTAGGAAATTAAGGGCCCTTTGAATAAGGTGAAAAAGCAACTACCAAGTTAACAGAAGCAACATCATCTATGAAGGGTATCCAAGAAGTAAAGATCTTCCAGCAGAATAATGATATAATCTTTTCAGAATCAAGATCAATAGTTTTCAAGACAAACGTCTAACATCTCAGACAGAAGGGAACATGGTCTGGAAGCCCTTGTGAAACTACCTGACTTCCTGAAATTGTCGAATCAGAGACTTGGGTAGAAATAGAATAGTGGGAAATATACAAGTATTTATATATTTAAATGCACGAATGTTAACTGTGAGAGAGAAAGTCTTGGTGAGAGATATTGCATACAGCAATGGTTCTGAAAGGGTTAATGTTGGAGATTGCATTCTGTGCCATTCAATCTGGTCATGTTACACAGTCTTGAGTGAAACATCATGGAGTCCAGCTCGAGATCCCAACAAATTCATATGGGCTATCTCTGGCTCCTGATTGGATAGTCAGGCATCATTAGACATCTATGCAATTTATATCTATTGTAAACATGCAATGAACTACATCTAACTGTTAAGATAAATACCTTTTCAAGTGTGGTCATCTTCCTCCCAGCAAAACAAAGTGGCACTTGGTGTAGAAAGAAGTATTTCACAGTAGAGGGCCCTCAGAAAAGTATCTTTCCTCATTCCATTTGGGGAATCTTGGGATGGAGAGTGCAGCATGCAGCAGTCCCATCTAATAGTGGACTCAGTAAGTGCACACATGTGTGTCCTCGGGGAAACAATATTCCACAACTATGTTCAAAGATTGCAATCCCTTTACTTTTCTTAAGGGGCTACTCTGAAATATTTAGTTGCAGTTCAACCCCATGCTCCTAATCTGCAGACATCCCCTCAGAAACAGGCAATCTCTGACTGGCAATCAAAGTTAGTACCGAGGATCACCCTGACCCAGTATATCATTAACCAGTGTAAGGGGTGAGCTTTACACCTGAGAAACAGATCCAGCTTTCATTGCTTGAATGAGCAGCCAGTTGCAGAAGTCCACTATTCTCTGAGAGAAGAACAATTATCTAATATTGCAACTTGGAATTATGAAATCTTGTCTGCCTTAATATACTTAGTTGAAACAAGCTGTCTATTAATGGTGCAAAAGACCCCTGAATACCTTTCGATCTCAAATATTATAATGTTCTCAATCTTAGTGACAGCATTGTCTCCTTCAGAGACTGCAGACAGAGACACGTCTATAACTTTGATATGCTTTCCTTTATTGGTCAGAGCATTGAGTATAGCAGTTGGGAGGGAGTTGGGATAGTGGAATCAAGGGTTATGGGGATAAGGCAGGAACAGGATACTGATTGAGGATGATCAGCCATGATCATAATGAATGGTGGTGCTGGGTCAAAGGGCAGAATGGCCTACTCCTGCACCTATTGTCTATTGTCTATTGTTGTGCTGAGGCTATACAGGACCTTGGCTCAGTCACTTTTGAAATATTGTGTAGAATTTTGGTCTCCTTCCTATTGGCAGGATGTTGTGAAACTTGAAAGGGGATCAGAAAAGATTTACAAGCATGTTGCCAGTGTTGGAGGGTTTGAGCTACAGGGAGAGGCTGAATAGGCTGGGAGTGTTTTCCCTGGAGTGTCGGAGGCTGAGGGGTGACCTTATAGAGATTTATAAAATCATGAAGAGCATGGATAGGGTAAATAGACAAGGTATTTTCCCTGGGGTGGGGGAGTCCAGAACTAGAGAGCATATGTTTAAGATGATTGGGAGGTGCTGATGTTGGTCTGGGGTGTGCAAAGTTAAAAATCACACAACACGGGGGCAGCACAGTGTCACAATGGTTAGCACTGCTGTCTCACAGCGCCAGAGACCTGGGTTCAATTCTCCGCCTCAGGTGACTCTCTGTGTGGAGTTTGCACGTTCTCCCCGTGACTGCGTGGGTTTCCTCCGGGTGCTCCGGTTTCCTCCCACAGTCCAAAAATGTGCAGGTTAGGTGAGTTGGCCATGCTAAATTGCCTGTAGTGTTAGGTGAAGGGGTAAATATAGGGGAATGCGTCTGGGTGTGTTGCGCTTCGGCGGGTCGGTGTGGACTTGTTGGGCCGAAGGGCCTGTTTCCACACTGTAAGTAATCTAAATCTAAAACCAGGTTTTGTCCAACAGGTTTATTTGGAAGCACTAGCTTTCGGAGTGCTGCTACAGTTGATGTTGTCAACCACCTGATGAAGGAACAGCGCTCCGAAAACTCGTGCTTCCACATAAACCTGTTGGACTATAACCTGGTATGTGAGATTTAACTAGGTTTAGGATGAGACGAGAAAGATTTGAAACAGACCTAAGGGGCAACTTGGTCACACAGAGGGTGGTGCATGTATGAAATGAGCTGCCAGAGGAACTGATGGAGGCTGGTACAATTACAGCATTTAAAAGGCATCTGGATGGGTATATGAATAGGAAGGGTTTGGAGGGTTATGGGCAAAATGCTGGCAATTGGGACTAAGATTCAGGTCTGGTCAGCAGGGACGAGTTGGACTGAATGGTCTGCGTCTATGCTGTACGTCTTTAAAACTCTACAACACCATCAATAACACAGCTCTTTGTAGGTGGGGTGGAGATACAACAGAAGATGGACAGAAGAAACAATCACAATTCTCTTGTTTGGAGAGGAGACAGGTATTTCTACATCAACAGACCTGAATCCAGAATGGCATGGTGCTTTTATCGTGCCTGGGTCAAGAATGCCACTGAGTAACTGTAGAGCAACTGAACGGATAACAGTCAGAGGTCATGGCCCAGACTGGAATAATTAATGCAGGTAGAAAGAGGGTTGATTTCCCACAGGAAATGTTTAAGGAGCTAGGAATGTGAGTTGATTTCCCACAGGAAAGGTTATGGAGCTAGGAAAGAGACTAGCAGACAGGACCTCAAAATTGTAGTATTCTAATACACCAGCACTCTGTTGAGTGTAGAAATAGGAGACAACAACAATGTGCCAAGAGAGATAGTGCAGTGTGGAGTTTGTTTAGTCCTAAAATCAGTTTGAGAGATGTTATGAAGGTTGGTTGCTTTCACCTCAACAGAGGTGTTGGTTTGTTATGTTGATGGAAGGCTTTGAACTAACAGCAAACAGAAGGAAAGCATGCAAGGGTGTGGCATTAGAAAGGAGGACCAACGTGCACAAAGGTTTGGGAGATGTAGGACTATTTGTGAGATAAATAACACAAGAATAAGAAACAATTATTAGTTAGGGTTAGGCCATGAGGGAATATAATAAACTTTTGAGTAGGTTTACAAGTGTGTGTGTTAATACACAAGCCATGGGAAATAAGCTGTTGAGGGGATGAAGGGAGGTGCAACTAATGGGGGAAATACTAAATGAGTATTTTGCATCAGTACTTACTGTGGAAAAGGATTTGGAAGATATAGACTGTAGGGAAATAGATGGTGACATCTTGCAAAATGTCCAGATTACAGAGGAGGAAGTGCTGGATACCTTGAAACGGTTAAAGGTGGATAAATCCCCAGGACCTGATCAGGTGTACCCGAGAACTCTGTGGGAAGCTAGAGAACTGATTGCTGGGCCTCTTGCTGAGATATTTGCATCATCGATAGTCACAGGTGAAGTGCTGGAAGACTGGAGCTTGGTAAACATGGTGCCACTGTTTAAGAAGGGCGGTAAAGACAAACCAGGGAATTATAGATCAGCAAGCCTGACCTCGGTGGTGGGAAAGTTGTTGGAGGGAATCCTGAGGGACAGGATGTACATGTATTTGGAAAGGCAAGGACTGATTCGGGATAGTCAACATGCGTTTATGCGTGGGAAATCATGTCTCACAAACTTGATTGAGTTTTTTGAAGAAGTAACAAAGAAGATTGAAGAGGGCAGAGTGGTAGATGTGATCTATATGGACTTCAGTAAGGCGTTCGACAAGGTTCCCCTTGGGAGATTAATTAGCAGGGTTAGATCTCATTGAATACAGAGAGAACTAGCCATTTGGATACAGAACTGGCTCAAAGGTAGAAGACAGAGGGTGGTGGTGGAGGGTTGTTTTTCAGACTGGAGTCCTGTGACCAGTGGAGTGCCACAAGGATTGGTGCTGGGCCCTCTACTTTTTGTCATTTACATAAATGATTTGGATGCGAACATAAGAGGTACAGTTAGTAAGTTTGCAGGTGACACCAAAATTGGAGGTGCAGTGGATAGCGAAGAGGGTTACCTCAGATTACAACAGGATCTTGATCAGATGGGCCAATGGGCTGAGAAGTGGCAGATGGAGTTTAATTTAGATAAATGCAAGGTGCTGCATTTTGGGAAAGCAAATCTTAGCAGGACGTATACACTTAATGGTAAGGTCCTAGGGAGTGTTGCTGAACAAAGAGACCTTGGAGTGCAGGTTCATAGCTCCTTGAAAGTGGAGTCACAGGTAGATAGGATAGTGAAGAAGGCGTTTGGTATGCTTTCCTTTATTGGTCAGAGTATTGAGTACAGGAGCTGGGAAGTCATGTTGCGGCTGTACAGGACGTTGGTTAGGCCACTGTTGGAATATTGCGTGCAATTCTGGTCTCCTTCCTATCGGAAAGATGTTGTGAAACTTGAAAGGGTTCAGAAAAGATTTACAAGGATGTTGCCAGGGTTGGAGGATTTGAGCTGAAGGGAGAGGCTGATCAGGCTGGGACTGTTTTCCCTGGAGCATCAGAGGCTGAGGGGTGATCTTATAGAGGTTTACAAAATTATGAGGGGCATGAATAGGGTAAATAGACAAAGTCTTTTCCTGGGTTCGGGGAGTCCAGAACTAAAGGGCATAGGTTTAGGGTAAGAGGGGAAAGATATGAAAGAGACCTAAGGGGCAACGTTTTCACACAGAGGGTGGTCGGTGTATGGAATGAGCTGCCAGAGGATGTGGTGGAGGCTGGTACAATTGCAACATTTAAGAGGCATTTGGATGGGTATATGAATAGGAAGGAGGGATATGGGCTGGGTGCTGGCAGGTGGGACTAGATTGGGCTGGGATATCTGGTCAACATGGACGGGTTGGACAGAAGGGTCTGTTTCCATGCTGTACATCTCTATGACTCTCTATGACTCTATGACATGGAAACATGATGCTCGTGATAAAAGAAAGCTAATCTCAATAAAGGGAAAGAATGAGTATTAAATATTCCTGGACACAAAATATTTGAAATAATGTCTGATTAACACACATAGAAGTCAACATAACAAGCTTTTTAAAATGTTACAATTTATAGATGATAGTAAGAGTGGGCATTTAATCTGCAGACCAAGAGATCCAGGTTCCCGTTTCAGGCGAGCTGATGTCAATATTACGCGGTACCTTTCATATGTGATCTATCACTGTACTTAGAGATATGAGTCCCTTTCTTTTACATTCCAACTGTATTTGAAATGCCCCATTCTCCTTTTTGCATAAAACACTTTAACTCCACTTTCCAGCCCCTCACAATTGACCTTGGCTTAAGGGACTAGTCTCCAATAGAGTTTTCTGTTCTATTAGAGGACAGCTATGATATATATATTCTCTTGTAATTTCCCTACAGGGTCAAAGCATAGTCGAGTGGAATGATTGCTTTTGATGAAGATTGCTCTTTGTTCTGTGACATAGACAAAAACTCAAATTTGGCAGCAGCAAAGACCAATCAAGAAAAGCTGATTCAGAGAGGACAATACTCCAGGAGTCTTATGATCTCACGCTCTTGAAAAAGAAAGACAATAAAGTAAAATTCTCACCTTTCCTTCCATCTGCTTTGATTTCTGATTTAAAGATAAATGTAATGGACACAAAAAAAGCTATAGCTCAAGTTCGTTAGATGGGTCAGTGTTTGTCCAATGTGTGCAGGAGAGTTTCCTGACACAATATGTAGATAAGCCAACAAGAGGTGAGGCCATACTGGATTTGGTTCTGGGTAACGAACCAGGCCAGGTATTAGAACTAGAGGTAGGTGAGCACTTTGGGGACAGTGACCACAATTCGGTGATTTTTACTCTAGTGATGGAGAGGGATAAGTGTGTAGTACAGGGCAAGAGTTATAGCTGGGGGCAGGGAAATTATGATGCGGTGAGGCATGACTTAGGATGTGTGGATTGGAAAAGTAGATTCCAAGGCAAGAGCGTAATTGATATGTGGAGCTTGTTCAAGGAGTAACTATTGAGTGTCCTTGATAAGTACGTACCTATCAGGCAGGGAGGAAAGGGTCGTGTGAGGGAGTCGTGGTTTAATAAGGAATTGGAATCCCTTGTTAAATGGAAGAGGGCGGCCTTTGTAAAGATGAGGTGTGAAGGTTCAATTGGGGCGCTTGAGAGTTATAAGGTAGCCTGGAAGGACCTGAAGAGAGAGCTAAGAGCAGCAAGGAGGGGACATGAAAGGTCCTTAGTTGGTAGGATTAGGGAAAACCCTAAGGCTTTCTATAGGTATGTTAGGAATAAAAGAATGACTAGGGTAGGAATAGGTCCAATCAAGGATAGTAATGGGAAGTTGCGTGTGGAGGCTGAAGAGATTGGGGAGGCACTGAGTGAATACTTTTCACCAGTATTCACTCAGGAACAGGACATTGTTGTCGATATGAATACTGAGGCACGAATAAGTAGAATGGATGGCTTTGAGATATGTAGAGAAGAGGTGTTGGAAATTCTGGCAAGGGTGAAAATAGATAAGTCCCCTGGGCCTGATGGCATTTATCCTAGGATTCTCTGGGAAGCAAGGGAGGAGATTGCAGAGCCATTGGCCTTGATTTTTGTGTCCTCTTTGTCTACAGGAGTAGTGCCAGAGGACTGGAGGCTAGCAAACGTGGTTCCCTTGTTCAAGAAGGGGAGTAGGGATAATCCTAGTAACTATAGGCCAGTGAGTCTCACTTCTGTTGTGGGCAAAGTCTTAGAGAGAATTGTAAGGGATAGGATTTATTCACATCTGGATAAGAATAACGTGATCAAGGATAGTCAGCATGGTTTTGTGAAGGGCAGGTCGTGCCTCACAAACCTTATTGAATTCTTTGAGAAGGTGACTAAGGAGGTAGATGAGGGGAAAGCGGTAGATGTGGTATATATGGATTTTAGTAAGGCATTTGATAAGGTCCCCCATGGTAGGCTACTGCAGAAAATACAGAGATAAGGCATTGAGGGTGAGTTGGAGGTTTGGATTAGGAATTGGCTGGCTGGAAGAAGACAGAGGGTAGTAGTTGATGGCAAAGGTTCATCTTGGAGTGCAGTCACTAGCGGTGTTCCGCAAGGATCTGTTTTGGGACCATTGCTGTTTGTCATTTTTATAAATGACCTGGAGGAAGGGTTAGAAGGTTGGGTGAGCAAGTTTGCGGATGATACAAAAGTCGGAGGAGTTGTAGACAGTGAGGAAGGATGTGGCAGGTTACAGCGGGATATAGAGAAGCTGCAGAGCTGGGCAGAAAGGTGGCAAATGGAGTTCAATGTAGCTAAGTGTGAGGTGATTCACTTTGGTAAGAGTAACAAAAAGATGGGGTACTGGGCTAATGGTCGGATACTTGGTAGTGTGGAAGAGCAGAGGGATCTTGGTGTCCATGTACATAGATCTCTGAAAGTTGCCACCCAGGTAAATAGTGCAGTGAAGAAGGCATATGGCGTACTGGCTTTTATTGGTAGAGGAATTGAGTTCTGGAGTCCTGAGGTCATGCTGCAGTTGTATAAGACTCTGGTGCGGCCGCATCTGGAATATTGTGTGCAATGTTGGTCGCCATACTATAGGAAGGATGTGGAGGCACTGGAACGGGTGCAGAGGAAGTTTACCAGGATGTTGCCTGGTATGGTAGGAAGATCCTATGAGGAAAGGCTGAGGCACTTGGGGTTGTTTTCATTGGAGAAAAGAAGGTTTAGGGGTGACTTGATAGAGGTGTACAAGATGATTAGGGGGTTAGATAGGGTTGATAGTGAGAACCTTTTCCCACGTATGGAGTCAGCTATTACAAGGGGGCATAGCTTTAAATTAAGGGGGGGTAGATATAGGACTGATGTTAGGGGTAGGTTCTTCACTCAGCGAGTCGTAAGTTCATGGAATGCCCTGCCAGTAGCAGTGGTGCACTCTCCCTCTTTATGGGTATTTAAGCGGGCATTGGATAGGTATATGGAGGATAGTGGGTTAGTGTATGTTAGGTGGGCTTTGATCGGCGCAACATCGAGGGCCGAAGGGCCTGTACTGCGCTGTATTCTTCTATGTTCTATGTTCTATGTTCTATGTTCTAAAAAGAAGGACATTCTGAGGACAACAGTTCAAACAAGGAAATGAAGCTTTTCCACTCAATCTAAGACAAAAAACGTTTCCTTCTGTCACTGTCACACTAGGTGAGACATGACGCTGCTGAGGTGCGTGTAAGGACATCAAAGGGACTCCATAACTCATTTACTTTGACATACATTTCCTAGAGTTTGTCCTGTGCATCTGTAGTGTAAGGGGAGTCAAATTCTTAAGAATTCCCACCATATAACCCTACAAGAGTTCCTCCTGTGCCTCTGCATTACTTACTGGTCAGCTTAATTTCCTTTGCACACATTGCACTCCTCTGGGCAACCGTTTATAAAATTGGTTGAGTTGGGTTTCTGTTGATGGGGTCACTCAGTGTCTTTGACCATACCCTGTTTCTTCACAAATTTTCGGTTGGTGTATTTTCCAAGTGTTCATTTCTTCCTCATCTCAGAAAGTACCTTAAACTTCTGGTATACTTTATTTACTATGGCCAATTGATTTCCTCTCGTTGCTAACCATATATTTGCTGTGGGCCTTCTCTCACACTTGCTTCAGCTTCCACCCAGTTTCCCACTCCATGCTACAATTCCTAAATATGTCTTTATGTCTGTTTCTGGCAGACCAGGACCTACCACTCCACTTCAACTCATGGGGTGATTGTTGAACTAGCTTCATAGTTACTCTTTATTGGATTTACTTTAGGGTTTTACCATCATTGTCCAGTTCCACAGATCTAGTCACTTTTACCACCATGCAGCGGAGGCTGAGGGGTGACCTTCTAGAGGTTTATAAAATCATGAGGGACATGAATAGGATAAATAGACAAAGTCTTTTCCCTGGGGTGGGGGAGTCCAGAACTAGAGGGCATAGGTTTAGGGTGAGAGGGGAAAGATATAAAGGAGACCTAAGGGGCAATTTTTTTCAAGCAGAAGTGGGTGCATGTATGGAACGAGCTGCCAGAGGATGTGGTGGAGGCTGGTACAATTGCAACATTTAAAAGGCATTTGGATGGGT
Organism: Chiloscyllium punctatum; assembly: GCF_047496795.1. Classification (NCBI taxonomy): domain Eukaryota; kingdom Metazoa; phylum Chordata; class Chondrichthyes; order Orectolobiformes; family Hemiscylliidae; genus Chiloscyllium; species Chiloscyllium punctatum. The sequence continues at coordinate 145,910,244 of NC_092741.1, read as the reverse complement.
ATATGAATAGGAAGGGTTTGGGGGGAGGTGCTGGCAGGTGGGACTAGATTGGGTCGGGATGTCTGGTCGGCATGCATGAGTTGGACTGAAGGGTCTGTTTCCGTGCTGTTCATCTCTATGACTCTATGTAGCGAAGTGAAATATACATGCTTACGAGTGAGCAGCCACCGATGTATTGAACACAACTTCCAAGAGAGAATGGTGAGAAAGGACATCTTATCTGGAGCCCCACAGACACAGGCTACAGTTTTATTCGATGTTATAACTTATGTTGCACATGCTCTATCACTGTACTTATGAATAACTCCTTTAACTACATAATATTTAGGAAAGATAGGGAAGGGAGGAAAGGAGGAATATTGCAGTGCAGAAATGAGATTAAACCTGGAGGGGGGTCGCGAGTGGAATTTATCAGCTTGCAGCAAAGAAGCATTGTTCATTGTATCCAACAGATGATTACCCAAGGGGAAAGAAGGGGACAAAACAAATTTATTGGGGAATCTGCAAGGTTAAAGAAAACATAGGCGAAAGTGAGGACTGCAGATGTTGGAGATTAGAATCAAGAGTGTAGTGCTGGAAAAGCACAGCAGGTCAGGCAGCATCCAAAGAGCAGGAGAATCGATGTTTCGGGCAAAAGCCCTTCATCAGGAAGGGCTGATTCCTGATGAAGAGGTTTTGCCTGAAATGCGATTCTCCTGCTCCTCGGATGCTGCCTGACCTGCTGTGCTTTTCCAGCACCACACTAAAGAAAACGTAGGGCAGCCTTACATAGACTGAGATAGAAATAGTATGAAAAGCTGGATGGGGGTGTGCAAGAGCTTCTAGAGTATGAACCTTTTCAATCAGCATGCTTGTGGCCCAACAAGGATCTGATACTGAGGAAATGAGGTGTGTCAATTAGGTTAAACATTAGGAGGTGACCTTTAGGAAACAGCGATCATCGTATCAGAAAGGTCAACTATAAAAATGGACGAGAAACACAAATATTAAGTTGAAAGAGGAGCAAATAGAGTGGAGTAGGAACAGATCTGTGCCAAGTAAATTGGAATCAGAGATCGTTGGGTAAATAAATTGTAAAGAACAGCAAACTTTATTGGGGAAATGGTTTATGGACATTTAGAGTAAAGTTTCCAAATGACAAACAAAGCTGGGGCTCTCTGAATAAAGAGATAGAGAACAGATTGAAGCAGGAAAAGAGTGCATGTAACAGATATCAGGTTGACAACAAAATTGAGAATGAGGCTGAACATAGAAAGTTCAGAGAGGACATGAAAAGTTAAATTCAAAACAGAGAATGAGAAGAGATTAGAAGTTAACATAAAAAGAAATCTCAAACTCTTTTTAGAGGCATATAAATAGCCAAAGGGTAATCAGTGGAGGGGTGGAACCAATTAGAGATTAAAAATGAGATTTGCAAGTCAGCAGGCAGGCTGAAATACTAAATGATATTTTATATCATTGTACCAAGGACAATGATACTGTCTAAGTCAGATACACACAGCGAACGTTTTGTATATGGATAGGTTAAAAATTAATAATGACAAGTTGTTAGAAAAACGTTAGCAGAATTTGAAATCAAGAAGTCACCAGGACCATAGGTGATTCATTCAAGGATGTTGAGCACAGGAAGGAGAGATGTTATTGAGGTATAACCTCTCAAACCTTCTTAAATATAGATTTGGTGGCAGGGAAATGAAAATGTAAATGTTACACCTGTTCAAAAAAATGGATGTATGCATAAACATAACAATTACAGGTTTAATCTTGTTTGGAAAATGTTTAGAGATGATAATCCAGGACAAGATTAAGGAAAGCCATCAGAAATTTTTTAAGAGCAAACTAATTTGATTGAGTTTTTTTTGATGAATTAGCAGCTGAAATAATGTAATCCAATATGTTTTCCAGCAAAGAAACATCACAGCATGAATAACAATACAAATAGAGTACTGGAGAAGCTCAGCAGATCTGGCAGCATCAGTGGAGAGAGAGAGAGAGGAGAGACAGAGAGACAGAGAGAGACAGAGAGAGAGAGAGACTTACACACGGTTAATGTTGAGTCTGATGTGACTTCTTCAGAACTTTTGCCAGCACTTTGTTTTTATTTCAGATTTTCAGCATCCACAGCAACTTGCTTTTATTAACATGAATAACAAGTTTATATAGTGACAGGAAAGAGAACTCAGTGGTGGATAGTTATTTTTCAGACTGTAGCAAGTCACGCGATTTCCCAGAAGTCATGACAAGAAGCACTGCTTATCTTGATACATGTTAATGTCCTGTACTTTGATGTTCAAGCCACAATTTCAAAATTTGCATCTCATTCAAATGTGGAGTTATTGTGAACTATTGGGTGGAAAGGAGTAGATCAAGAAGCTGTCATCTGTCACATTGGTAGACATATGGTGGATGAAACGTAACATAAGAAAAAGGTGAAGTATAACATTTTGATAGGAAAAACAAGAAGAGAATTCTTAAGGAGATGCAGGACAATGATGTATGTAGTAGACATATACAAATATGTTGTTGTTAGCTATGACAGGAATGGTTTAGCAGAAATTTATAATGGGGAGGTGCCAGTGTTGGACTGGGGTGGACAAAGTTAAAAATCACACAACACCAGGTTATAGTCCAACAGATTTATTTGAAAGTACAATCTTTCAGAGCACAGCTCCTTTGTAGCTACCTGATGAAGGAGCTGATCTGTGAATGTTTGTACTTCCAAACAAGCCTTTTGGACTATAACCTGGTGTTGAAGGAATGTTGAATCCTAGCCTTATAAACAAAAAGGGATAGGGTGCAAAACAAAAAGGTTATGATGAACCTTTATAAAACAGTTCCTTTAATAATATGTATTATGTTTTGGAGGTGCCAGTTCTGTCCTCTAGCACATCGCCAATTTGTTTAATCTTATCATTGGTAGCTGTGCCTGGAGCTGTCTAAACCCCAAACTCTGGATTTCCTTCAGTTAACCTCTTTGCCTTTTTCCTCCTAAAACAATCCTCACTACTCATATGTGACCAAGCTTGCAGTTAGAGAGTAAAGGGTGCAAAACAAGAAGGTTATGATAAACCTTTATAAAACAGTGTGGAGATGCTGGTAACATACCTTCACGTGGTTTGGTGTAGATTTTTGTCTAACATACTCTTGTGAAGCAACTTAGGATGTTTACTTTAGTGAAGTTGCTATACAAATCTAAATTGCTGTTGTTGCAGCATCTCTGTAAAAAAAGAGTAATGCATCCCCATTTCCCAGAATACCTCGTTTACAGTGCTGTCTTCATTCTGCGACAAGCAATGATCGTTGTTCACTTACATATTGCAGGGAACAATTTGAGGTGGCTGACAGGAGGAAGGATGGTAGACAGAAGAATAACAAAACAGCGCTTTCATTCAGAACAACAGCAATAAAATATTTCCTGTGGTTTAATTCTTGTAAGAACAGCTGATCCTTTACTCATTTCTACTTGACACAGATTAGTATCTACTCTTTAGCTAATTACACCCACAGGGTCTGGCTGGCAGCCCCTTCAGTGCATCCTGTGTTTAATACCACCCAAACGATTCTGCAAATGATTTGCGACCTCAAAGTCACAATAGATGGAAAGACATGTATACACATACTGCAATAAATAATTATTTTAGCTTGAATTGCACTCCAAGATTCCTCAGAGATCACTCATCGACCAGAATTTCAGCCCCCTTTCCTGCCTTTAGATCTTAAATCAAAAGCAATTCAATTAAAAGAACTCTTTTCTCGCCTAACACCTGGGCAGTCAGCCAAACCCCCCATCAGCTGATCAGAAACACAAACTTAACAAAATACCACATCTGAGCCAGAGACCAGCAACTGAGTCACCATTTATTAAACCCAGTTGGTGGTCATAAAATGTGAAGTGAATCTGATGGAAATTTCTTTTTTATCCCCCCAAAACAGTTTATGTATTGTAAATCCTTTCAAAGGGCAAGCAAACTCCAGTAGTGAGGTCATCCCTTTCATCACATCACCTCCAAACGTATTTCCTTCCAATGACAGGGAACGTGTCCCAGTCAATGTTAAATCATAAGGTCGATAGCAGCGAGTTCCAAATAGGATTAGAGTGAAAAATTATAAATTTTGAGCCAATGTGGGTGAGGTTTGTTAGGACTACCTTGTTTCTTTCGGCAAGCATTAACTTTCATACACTGTAGGGAATACACTGATTTTATTGTGGAGCATCATGTAATCATATTCTGAATAATTCTCAATGTTGTTGGCAGGAATCAACAGGTGATCTTTTTCCTCTCAAATATCTGTTAGCCGGCTAATACTTTGCAGCATCTAAAATGTTCGATTTCTATGCTGACTTTAACAGCGATACCCAGGAGATTCCAGAATTCAGGAATTATTTGAAGACTCACATCCTTGAGACAGAGTATCCACATTATTTTACACTACAAGGAAATTGTAGTGAATAGGAGGTACATTTTACACTACTGTATAATGTCCCGAGCTGTTCACACAGCCCCACAATGAAAGGTTCATCAGAAAAGCTCCACCCACCAATTCAAGAGCATTCTAATAGCAAGTTTTCTGCACATGAAGCCATTTTCTCATAACAGCCACTTAGATTACGAGATGATTGCGTGGGTAGTTCCTTGGTCACCTATATCAATATAATTCATGGCTCGCAGGTTGGGAGGATCGTTAAAACTATGATATCTGCAATCTTAGATTAATCTGGCATGAGAGAGAAAAGCTAATCATCTTGCTGATGTTAACGAGATAATTTTGACAAAAAATGATCACAAATGTTAGGTTTATATACAGGTTTTTTAAAAAAACCAAAAGACTTTTTTTCTCTTTATTCCTTTGCAGAATGAGGGCATTGCTGGTGAGGCAGCATTTATTGTCCATCCTTAATGACCCAGAGGGCAGTTAAGAGTCAACTGCAATTGCTGTGGGTGTGGAGTCACATGTAGGCCAGACCTGGCACAGCTGGTGGTTTCCTAAAGGGCATTAGTGAATCTGATGGATGTTTCCAACAATCAACACATGGTCACCATTAGGTTCTTAATTCCAGATATTTATTGAATTCAAATTCCACAATCTGCCGTGGCACGATTCAAACCTGGGTCCCCCGAACGTTATCTGGATCTCTGGATTAACAGTCCCGTGATAATACCACTCAGCCATCACCTCCCATGAACAGAGGTTTAAAATGAGAGAGGAAAGAGTTAAAAGGGACCTGAGGGGCAACACACATCCCTCCCTGACATGCTCAATGCTCTCTAAGCTTGGTTCAAGCAGAATGCCAGTGGCACAATGTCACCTGCCCCGACAGCCCCAGACACACCTGTTCCCTCTGTCACCACTGCAGATGTCCGATCGGCCTTCTTGAGAGTAAGCCTGATGTAAGTGACTGGCCTAGATGGGCTCCCATGCCATGCACTCAGATCCTGTCTGGACCAGTCTATAGGAGAATTCACTGGCATCTTTTAACCTCTCCATTCTACAACCAGAAGTCCCTACCTGCTTCAGAAGACCACCATCATCCCAGAACAACAAAGACTCATGCCACACATCTCAACAACAACAACCAGTGGCTCTGTCCTCCACAATCATGAAGTGCTTTGAGAGGTTAGGGATGGCTCACACTAACTTTAGTTTCCGAGCTTGCCTCGATCCCCTGCAATTTGCCTCCTGGCGAAACAGGTCCACAGTGAATGCCATATCCCTAGCCCTGCCTCATCCCTGGAATATCTGAATAACAAGAACACTTATGTCAGGCTCCGACACATCGACTCCAGCTCTGCGTTCAAAGCTATAATCCTTATCAGATTAATCTCAAAACTCCAAGTCTTTGGTCTCAGCTCCGCCTTCTGCAACTGGATCCTCAGCTTTCTGACCCACATTAGTGAAGATAGACAAACTGCACCTTCTCCATGATAACACTCAACACTGGAGCCCCCCAAGGATGCGTCCTCAGTTCCCCACAGAACATAGAACATCACAGCGCAGTACAGGCCCTTTGGCCCTCGATGTTATGCTGACCTGTGGAACCAATCTGAAGCCTATCTCTTCTGCACTGTTCCATTTTCATCCAAATGTTTATCCAATGACCATTTAAAAGCCCTTAAATTTGCCGAGGTAAAAACAATGACTGCAGATGCGGGAAACCAGATTCTGGACTAGTGGCGCTGGAAGAGCACAGCAGTTCAGGCAGCATCCAAGCAGCTTCGAAATCGACGTTTCGGAAAAAAGCCCTTCATCAGGAATAAACGCAGTGAGCCTGAAGCGTGGAGAGATAAGCTAGAGGAGGGGGGGGGTGGGGAGAAAGTAGCATAGAGTACAATGGGTGAGTGGGGGAGGGGATGAAGGTGATAGGTCAAGGAGAAAAGGGTGGAGTGGATAGGTGGAAAAGAAGATAGGCAGGTAGGACAAGTCATGGGGACAGTTACTGAGCTGGAAGTTTAGAACTAGGGTGAGGTGGGGGAAGGGGAAATGAGGAAACTGTTGAAGTCTACATTGATGCCCTGGGGTTGAAGTGTTCCGAGGCGGAAGATGAGGCGTTCTTCCTCCAGGCGTCTGGTGGTGAGGGAGCAGCGGTAAAGGAGGCCCAGGACCTCCATGTCCTCGGCAGAGTGGGAGGGGGAGTTGAAATGTTGGGCCATGGGGCGGTGTGGTTGATTGGTGCGGGTGTCCCGGAGATGTTCCCTAAAGCGCTCTGCTAGGAGGCGCCCAGTCTCCTCAATGTTGAGGAGACCGCATCGGGAGCAACGGATACAATAAATGATATTAGTGGATGTGCAAGTAAAACTTTAATGGATGTGGAAGGCTCCTTTAGGGCCTTGGATGGAGGTGAGGGAGGAGGTGTAGGCACAGGTTTTACAGTTCCTGCGGTGGCATGGGAAAGTGCCAGGATTGGAGGGTGGGTTGTAGGGGGGTGTGGACCTGACCAACTAGTCGCGGAGCGAACGGTCTTTGCGGAAGGCAGAAAGGGGTGGGGAGGGGAATATATCCCTGGTAGTGGGGTCAGTTTGGAGGTGGTGGAAATGTCGGCGGATGATTTGGGTGTTCTAAACTTCCAGCTCAGTAACTGTCCCCATGACTTGTCCGGACTTTTCCTACCTGCCCAACTTCTTTTCCACCTATCCACTCCACCGTGTCCCTGACCTATCACCTTCATCCCCTCCCCCACTCACCCATTGTACTCTATGCTACTTTCTCCCCACCCCCACCCTCCTCTAGCTTATCTCTCCACGCTTCAGGCTCTCTGCCTTTATTCCTGATGAAGGGCTTTTGCCCGAAACGTCAATTTCGAAGCTGCTTGGATGCTGCCTGAACTGCTGTGCTCTTCCAGCACCACTAATCCAGAATCTTAAATTTGCCGAGTCCATTACTGGTGCAGGCAGTGCATTCCACACCCCTACTTTTCTCTGAGTAAAGAAACTACCTCTGATATCTGTCCTATATCTACCACATCTCAGTTTAAAGCTATGTCCCCTTGTGCTAACCATCACCATCCGAGGAAAAAGGCTCTCACTGTCCACCCTATTCTAACTCTCTGATTATCTCAATTAAGTCACGTCTCAACCTTCTTCTCTCTAATGAAAACAGCCTCAAGTCCCTCAGCCTTTCCTCATAAGACCTTCCCTCCAGACAAAACAACAACTTAGTAAATCTCCTTTGAACCCTTTCCAAAGCTTCCACATCCTTCCTATAATACGGTGACCAGAATTGTTTGCAATAGTCCAAATGTGAGAGCACCAGAGTTTTCCACAGCTGCAGCATGACCTCGTGACTCTGAAACTCAATCCCTCTACCGATAAAAGCTAACACACTGTATGCCTTCTTAACAACACTATCAACCTGGGTGGCTATCAAGAATCTTACCATTAGCCAATACTCTTTATTCCTGTTGTTCCTTCCAAAGTATATCACCTCACACTTTTCTGCATTAAACTCCATTTGCTACCTCTCAGCCCAGATTTGCAGCTTATCTATGTCCCTCTATAACCTGCAACATCACTCAGCACTATCCATAACTCCACTGACCTTAGTATCATCTACAAATTTACTAACCCATCCTTCTACGCCCTTATCTGGGTCATTTATAAAAGTGACAAACAGCAGTGGCCCCAAAACAGACCCATGTGGTACGCCCCAGTAACGGAACTCCAGGATGAACATTTTCCATCAACCACCACCCCTGTCTTCTTTCAGCTAGCCAATTTCTGATTCAAACCGCTAAGTCATCCTCAATCCCATGCCTCGGTATTTTGTGCGATAGCCTACTGTGGGGAACTTTATCAAATACCTTACTGAAATCCATATAGACCACATCAATTGCTTTACCCTCATCCATCTGTTTGGTCACCATCTCAAAGAACTCAGTAAGGTTTGTGAGGCACAACCTACCCTTCACAAAACCGTGTTGACTATCCCCAATGAAATTATTACTCTATTGATAATTACAAATCCTATCTCTTGAAACCTTTTCCAACACTTTACCCACAACCGAAGTAAGGCTCCCTTTGCACTCACAGCCTTGTGGCCAAACTTTGTACGAATGCGATCTACAAGTTTGCTGATGACCCCGCCATTGTAGGCTGGATATCAAACAATGAAGAGTCAGAATGGAGGAAGGAGATAGAGTGCTTGGTGTCATGGTGCAATGATAATCTCTCTCTCAATGTCAGCAAAACAAAAGAACTGATCATTGACTTCAGGAAGAAAGGAGGAGGACACACCCCTATCTACATCAATGGAGCTGAGGTAGAGAGTTTCAAGGGTATCAAGTTCAGAGGAGTGACAGTTACCAACAATCAGTCCTGGACCTCCCATGTAGATGTCACAGTCGAGAAGGCACAAATCCTTTTTTCTCAGGAGGCTTAGGAAATTTGGCATGTCCATAATGACCCTCACTTACTTTTACGGATGCAACATAGAAAGCATATTGACCGGTTGTATAACAGCCTTGTACAGCTACTGCTCTGCCAGTAATATTCTCATTGAACCCCCTCCACCAGGCCGAAGATACAGAAGCTCCAACACATGCACCGACAGGTTCAAGGACAGATTCATCCCCCTGTTATTAGACTGCCAAATGAGCCTCTCTAATTTCAAATCTAATGTTGAAGTTGTTTGTATGCACCTCGTGTGCAGTCATAACCATGTATCGAAGTGAAGGAGCCATTGGGAAGTAGTGACCATAATACAATTAGCTTCAATCTGCAATTTGAGAGGGAGAGGGTACAATCGGAAGTGACAATATTTCTGTTGAATAAAGGGAACTATGGAGCTATGAGGGAGAAGCTGGCCAAAGTTCAATGGTGCAATACCTTAGCAGGGATGACAGTGGAGGAACAATGGCGGATATTTCTGTGTATAATGCAGAAGATGCAGGATCAGTGCATTCCAAAAAGGAAGAAAGATCCTAGGAGGAGGCATCGGTGGCTGTGGCTGATGAGGGAAATTAAGAAACATATAAAGTTAAAAGAGAAAAAGTATAACATAGCAAAGATAAGTGGGAAAATGGAGGACTGGGAAGCTTTTAAAGAACAACAGAGGATTACTAAGAAGGAAATACGCAGAGGAAAAATGAGGTACGAAAGTAAACTGGCCAAAAATATAAAGGAGGATAGTAAAAGCTTTTTTAGGTATGTGAAAGGCAAAAAAATGGTTAAGACTAAAATTGGGCCCTTGAAGACAGAAACAGGGAATATATTACAGGGGACAAAGAAATGGCAGAAAAATTGAATTGGTACTTCAGATCTGTGTTCACTGGGGAAGACACAAGCAATCTCCCTGAAGTAACAGTGACTGAAGGACCAGAACTTAAGGGAATTTATATTTGCCAGGATTTGGTGTTGGAGAGACTGTTAGGTCTGGAGATTGATAAGTCCCCGGGGCCTGATGGTCTTCATCCCAGGGGCTGAAGGAGGTGGCTCGAGAAATCGTGGATGCGTTGGTGATTATTTTCCAGAGTTCAATAGATTCAGGATCAGTTCCTGCAGATTGGAGGGTGGCTAATGTTGTACCACTTTTTAAGAAAGGTGGAAGAGAGAAAGCAGGAAATTATAGACCAGTTAGTCTGACCTCAGTGGTGGGAAAGATGCTGGAGTCTATTATAAAGGATGAAATTACGACACATTCTGGATAATAGTAACAGGATAGGTCAGAGTCAGCATGGATTTATGAAGGGGAAATCATGCTTGACTAATCTTCTGGAATATTTTGAAGATGTAACTCTGAGGATGGACGAGGGAGATCCAGTAGATGTAGTGCACCTGGACTTTCAGAAAGCTTTTGATAAAGTCCCACATAGGAGGTTAGTCAGCAAAATTAGGGCGCATGGTACTGGTGGCAAAGTACTAACTTGGATTGAAAGTTGGTTGGCTGACAGGAAACAAAGAGTAGTGATAAATGGCTCCATTTCGGAATGGCAGGCAGTGACCAGTGGGGTACCGCAGGGATCAGTGCTGGACCGCAGCTTTTCACAATATATATTAATGATATAGAAGATGGTATTAGTATTAACATTAGTAAATTTGCTGATGATACTAAGCTGGGTGGCAGGGTGAAATGTTAGGAGGATGTTAGGAGATTACAGGGTGACCTGGACAGGTTAGGTGAGTGGTCAGATGCATGGCAGATGCATTTTAATGTGGATAAATGTTTGGTTATCCACTTTGGTAGCAAGAACAGGGAGGCAGATTACTACCTAAATGGAATCAATTTAGGTAAAGGGACAGTACAAAGAGATCTGGGTGTTCTTGTACACCAGTCAATGAAGGTAAGCATACAGGTACAGCAGGTAGTGAAGAAGGCTAATAGTATGCTGGCCTTCATAACAAGAGGGATTGAGTATAGAAGCAAAGTGGTTCTTCTGCAGCTGTACAGGGCCCTGGTGAGACCACACCTGGAGTATTGTGTGCAGTTCTGGTCTCCAAATTTGAGGAAAGACATTCTGGCTATTGAGGGAGTGCAGCGTAGGTTGACGAGGTCAATTCCTGGAATGGCAGGACTACCTTATGCTGAAAGACTGGAGCGACTGGGCTTGTATACGCTTGAGTTTGGAAGACTGAGAGGGGATCTGATTGAGACATATAAGATTATTAAAGGATTGGACACTCTGGAGGCAGGAAACATATTTCTGCTGATGGGTGAGTGCCGAACCAGAGGACACAGCTTAAAAATACGGGGTAGACCATTTAGGACAGAGATGAGGAGAAACTTTTTCACCCAGAGAGTGGTGGGTGTGTGGAATGCTCTGCCCCAGAGGGCAGTGGAGGCCCAGTCTCTGGATTCATTTAAGAAAGAGTTGGATAGAGCTCTCCAGGATAGTGGAGTCAAGGGTTATGGAGATAAGGCAGGAACAGGATACTGATTAAGGATGATCAGCCATGATCATATTGAATGGTGGTGCAGGCTTGAAGGGCAGAATGGCCTACTCCTGCATCTATTGTCTATTGTCTATTATCTCTCACTCTGTATAAACACTCTATGATCTGTATGTCCTTGTTTGCTATGATCTTCCTATACTGCTGGCAAAACAAGATTTTTCACCGTATTTAAGTACATGTGAGAATAAATCAAATTTTTCCACACAGAGGGTGGTGCGTATATGGAACGAGCTGCCAGAGGAAGTGATAGAGGTAGGTACAATTACGTTTAAAAGATATTTGGACAGATACATGGATAGGTAGGGTTCAGAGGGATAAGGGCCAAAAGCAAGCATATGGGACTAATTCAGTTTAGGAAACCTGGTCAGTATGGCTGAGTTGGGCTGAAGGGCCTGTTCTATATACTTTTTTTTAATGACAGGTCTTCAATTTTAGCTGGACAGACAAATTGCTTAAATGAATCTACTAATAACTCACAACAAACCGAAGGATTTATAGAGTTAAACAGCACAGAAGCAGACCCTTCAGTACAACCCATCCATACCAACCAGGTTTCCCCAAACTAAATTATTCCTATTTGCCTGCACGTGGCCCATGTCCTTTTAAATGTTTCCTATTCATTTACCTGTCGAAACGTCTCTTAAATGTTGTAATTGTACCTGCATCTACCACTTCCTCTAGCAGTTCATTCTATATATGAACCACCCTTTGTGTGAAGAGTTAGCCCTCAGGTCCATTTGAAATTTTTCTCCTCCCACCTCTGTGAGCTCTGAGGGAACATGCTTTTGGAAAGGAATCAATAGAATCAATTTGAAAATTGCAGTGTCAAAATTGGAAATTAGAGACAGACCTAAAATAGCTGCCTTATTTCACAAAGTACCTTCATATCTGTAGCACATACCCAGAGCATGCAGCAGGTAAGCTGACTGTAAAGTTGCCACAGTCCAAGAGGATCTTGAGATGCTCTGACAGTAATGAGATACGAACAGTGGTGAATATAACCTGAGGGTCTCCACAACTTGTGCAAGGGGCGAGGTTGAGAAGGTAGGGCCTTCACGGTAATCTCAGCCAGTGCGGGGATTGAACTTCTGCTGTTAGTATCACTCTGCATCGCAAACCAACCATTTAGCTAACTGAGCGAGTAGTAAATGTACAGAACATATAATATTCACAGAGTCTACAGAGCTTGTAGCATGGACAGAGTATCAGATTCTGGAATTTTGAGGGGGGCTTTAGTAGTTACCCATAGCTTGGAAGAAAGTTTTTGTTTCAATTTGTGCAGTTGTGCAGAAGACTTGGCTGAAGCTGGATGTGCAAAACAGTTGCAGAGAGGTAGTGGTATAGGATTGTGAAACATAGAACATAGAACAATACAGCACAGTACAGTCCTTTAGCCCTCAATGTTGTGCTGACCTTTTATACTACTGTAAGATCAAACTAACCTCCAGACCCTTCATTTTACTATCATCCATGTGCCTATCCAAGAGTCACTTAAATGTCGCAAATGTATCTGACTCAATGACCACCGCTGGTAGTGCATTCCATACACCCACCACTCTCTGCGTGAAGAACCTACCTCTAACATCTCTCCTAAACCTTCCTCCAATCACCTTAAAATTATCCCCCCTCGTGATAGCCAATTCCACCCTGGGAAAAGGTCTCTGACTATCCACACTATCTCTGCCTCTCATCATCTTGTACACCTCTATCAAGTCGCCTCTCATCCTTCTTCGCTCCAATGAGAAAAGCCCTAGCTCCCTCAACCTTTCCTCATAAGACATGTCCTCCAGTCCAGGCAGAATCCTGGCAAATCTCCTCTGCACCCTCTAAGAAAGTTAAGAAAGTCCATCCTTCGTATAAAGCCTTTTGTTTAAAATTTCCATACTTAAAGATTTTGGTTAAAACCCTAAGATGGTTGAGAAAATCTAAATCTAATGAATCAAGGAAGGGATGATCAGGTTCCTATGATTCTAACCCCTCCCGATGTGAGACAGTAAAGGACAAGTCTCTCCATCATGTATGTTGTAAAAGTGTTTTAGGATGAATAGAATTGTGTCTTATATTTATTTGTAAATCTTTACATATATTTTTTGGGCAATAGCTTGGCTTACTCTATTTCATCTTCACTTCTTTTGTATTTTGTTTTGTCAAATCTCAAATCTGCAATATTGCGTCCCAAATTTCAGAGTGTTATCATTTAGTTAAAACCATAAAAAGAGGCACAAATGGCATGCCCTCTCCCTCCCTCACACTTGAGGCCTTTTAAATTGCAGCCTCCCATCCTGCTTCACTGTTGTTTGAGTCGTGTACCAGGGAACTTCCACCCACCACATTCGAAACAGTCACCACCAGGCAGCAGCTCAGACGCAGCCAGGAACTAACAATGTCCCCTTGGGGGGGGAAGGTGGGAGGGGGACCTGAAGCTTGATGAGCAAGGATCTACACCACCCTGTCCTCCCACAGTGTAGACCCTGGGCAGCAGCAACTCAACTCACCCCTCAACGGTGAGCCCAGTTCTGAAGAAAGGTCACCGGACCCGAAACATTAACTCTGACTTTTCTCCATAGGTGCTGCTGAGTTTTTCCAGCAATTTTGTTCAGAATGTACGGTCAGTACAATGTTACACTTTTTAAATTGGGTCGCTATCTAATTTGCCAATGTAGGAAGTATGCATTTAAAGTACAGTATTTCAAATTAAAGGATATAGGTAAAATGATTTATTATTTTTTCTCTGCTAAGGAAATCTCTAAAAACCTAATTCCAGTTTTAACATTAATGTTTCACTTAAAGTCAATTTTCAGGAACATGAACCTGGCTTTAAGTGAGAACATCCTGTAAATTCAAAATGTCAGTAGTGGCACTACCTACTGGTAGTTGGATAGTTTCACAGCCCACAAGATTAATGATTCACAAGCACATGGAAACTAAACTAGGTAATACCCACATGTGAAATATTAATGGTCAGAAACAGAACACAATGGTCCACAGTTAATTGAACGTACAGTAGTCCATTGGGATCACTGCCCTGAATTTGTTCATTAAACAATGGGTGCTTTAATCATGCAAGCATTTTATAAAAGTCTGGATTTCAAAATAAAATAAAATCATAATCACATGGTGTTAACATCACATTGGACACCATTGATATGGATGCCACAACTCCTTTACACAAACAAACAAGGATTGAATCGCTTCAGGAAAGGCTTTGTTCTCTTCTGCACAATGATAGTACTGAAGCAAAGTTTTATCCCCAAAGGGCTCAATATGCTTTAGACTCAATATCAATTCTGTAATACGGGACTTCAGTTTTGCTTTACCAATCAGATGCAAATGTCTTATGTACAGCCCGTTCTTTTGCTGCCAAAATAGTAAATAAAAGATGGGCTCAGACCTTTACATTGAATTTAAAAATGAATGAATAAAAAGAGAATGTATATGTTTGTCTAAAAACATAATACTCTGCATATTGATAAGTGGAGGCCCCCGAATTGAGTGAAATGTATCGTGGAACTAGAAAGTAATGAGACACTTTTCTGCGTTACTTAAACAACAATACGTTCATGAAAATGACAAGCAATTGTCTGGTAGAACTGAATGGCTGAGTATATGAAGGTGAGAAAATTTGTTACTTAAATGTTAGATCAAGGGTCAAGAGTAACTTAATTTGTCATTTCTATCATATACAACTGATACAATAAAAAACAAGGCAGTAGTGGGTGAAGGATCAGCAATCAATCAATACATTTTGTGGCCAGGTATAAAAATTACTCTAAACAGTGAATGACTACTAACTGCATTCTATAGGCTATGCATAGACAAGAGAAAAAAAAACAGTACTGTCTTCACTTTTTATATCAAAGCCTGGAATTCAACTTATTTGAGCTCAAAAGGATGCTTTTCATTATCATCACAGCCTTTGGCTTAAGGTGAATTGAAGTCGACTGTTGTTAGATGTCACATCAGAGACAGGGATAAAATCATTGAAGAGGATCAACTGAATGCAGAGGATTCCTGATGTTGCAATGTTAGGCACCATTTGCAAATGAGTAGCTTAAGACATTCACCCTAAATGTGATTTCATTCATGTTATCAGTTCACCTCAGCAATCTCAAGCAAACAGACCAGTGAAGCGTCTGGACAAAAGCTACTGAAGAAAAACAAAAGATTTGAATTGTGCACCACTAAATTACCAGCCCTCACTGTCAACATTACTGATGGACAGAAGACTGAAATGGTAACTATATCTGTCACAGGTGTTAAATCATATTAGTGAGAACGATCACAATAGAGTACTGACCGAGAATCAAACGGGACAATCTGGCTTAAAACCACAATAAGGAGTACAAAGCAGAACAATAATCAGACCTGCAGCCAAGGGAAGTAGTACAGGGACTGAGAGTGGCAGAATGGCTCAATGGTTCATACTGCAGTCTCACAGCACCTGGGTTCAGTTCCAGGGGTTTGTGTGGAGTGTGCACATTCACCCTGTGTCTGTGGGGGTTTCCTCCAGTTTCGTTCCATAATCCAAAAATGTGCAGGTTAGGTGAATTGACCATGATAAATTATCCTTAGTGTCCAGGGATTTCAGGCTAGTTGGCTTAGCCATAAGGAATGCAGGGTTACAGGGATACAGTAGGGTGTGAGTCTCGGTGGGATGCTTTTGGGAGGGTTGATGTAAACTCAACAGGCCAAGTGGCCTGCTTCCACACTGTAGGGATTCTATGAAAGAGAGAAACAAACAAAAAATAATCATAGCAAAAAGACAACTGAGAAAATATGGTTGAATCAAATCATTGTGATTTCCCCTCATGATTCAATATATTGATATCATTGAGCAGCATGCAGGATGAGTATCCCTGGTGGAGTCTCACTTAGTTTCAACATGGTATTCTGAAAATAACAAGAAGTGTGACTCAACACTAAATAAGGTATTAGAATAATAATTCTATTAACAAACACTATAAGCAAGAAAGGGAAGGAAAGGAGGAAGGCACCCAAATGATAACTCCAAACTGGTTGTACAAGGTAGCTTCCTAACATACTAAAATAATCCAAAATTAATCTGTTCACAAGAGCTCCTTAAATTTGTACAGCCCCACTTGCATTACCAAATCTCTGAAGAGCTTGACATGGCTTGGACTCTCCCTCTCCAGTCAGTCACTTTGTCAACGTCCTTCCTCTATAGTTCCGATGCTCGATTAGACCACTCCAGCTGCAGCAGTGAGTGCTGGATCTCATTTATGTCCAACTTCTAGGATTAGTTCCAGCCTTTCAAGGCCTTGTCCAAAGTTTCACAAAACAAGAACCTGCAACCATGGGTCCTTGTCAATTCTTCTCACAATTCAAAGATGTGTAAATACGGTGGATTGAACATGCTAAATTGTCGATAGTGTCCAGGGATTGCAAGCTAGGTGGGTTAGCCATAGGAAATGCAGGGTCAGAAAATGCAGGAAATGCTGTGTGACTGCAGAACTCAGGCTGTTAATATATCCGTTTAATGGTGCTCCCAAACTAATGTCACCAAACAAGTTAAACTGTCCAATCAAACTTCACCTCCTGACTTCATACCTATAGTTGACTCCTCCATGTGCAAGACTACTAGTTGCTCTAGCCTGTAATTCAAAGATCATTGAATACAACAAGGACAATATATCATTAGTCAACAGAAAACAATTTCATTTTAACAAATTTAACCAGATGAGGGAAAACAGGAATCAATAGCTATAAAGGAATTCCAGTTAATAATATTGGTACTGATTACATAATTGCTTAATAGATCAATGTATACAAAGTAGCTTTTAGAAAGAAAAATCAAGATGTTCAATACAGTATCTCATACAATCACAAGCAAAGCAGAAGTAACATTAAAAAATACAAGACTGTAAAAAATTGGTGATTGCGGATAGATCTTAATAGAAACCATTTGAAATTTTTAATGATTTCTCAGGAGAGAGAATAGGAAATCTCAACAACCATCCAGGAGAATAAGGAAAAGTGCACAATATCTTCAACCTCAATAAGATTGGAATTAAAATTAAGGAGATTGGTCAAAGAGATCCTTCCTGTGGATTTGGGGAAGATGTTTTGAGTGCAATTGTAATGATGATAAAAGAGTATTGGGGGCAGAGGTATGTAGAGTAATGGGACTATCATAAATCTACAGAATGATGATGCTAATTTAGTGATAATGTCAGTTACATGTTTCAGTGGAGAGAGCTAGAAGGATGCTGATGCTCTAATGCAAAGAGATTATGTAACTGATCAAGCTGTATATAATTGTACTTGTAGGTACTTCCATGGACTCCATCAACAATATTTTGAGAAACTAAACAGTGATAGACCCCAAATACTATTCAAAGCAATCCTAAGAAAGATAATAGGTTTGTGTTCCACAGAGCTACTGCTACTCTCCCAAGGTAGCACTTCTGCAAATTTAGTTACTTACTTCAGCACACATTGCCCGATAGCTGAGGGAGCCTACATTGTCTTTTGATCTCCAATCATGTTTGTAGAAATCTGAGCTTGTTTAGCAATGAGCATTAATCTGAATTTCCACTATGGTACAAAGATCTCGAGCATCTTCTCCATACGCTACAGCAGGAGCTGAAACCTTGGCAAATGACATCTATATGATGGTCACGCCACCTAATGCTTTCAATGGTGGAAAGGATAAGTTCCAAGATTGCACTAATGCCCTCAGCAATTCTGGAGTCAGATCCTTTACTTTCTGAGATAATGAATGTAGGCTGTTCAGCAGGCCAACCACACAACAAGAATTCAGTGACCAGCATGCACTTCAGAACTACCCTAACTGATATCCTCACCTGCGTCCAATGAGTCAGAATCTATCTGCAATCTCCCTCCCTGAGATACCTTTATCCCTTACCATTTGGAACACATTGGTGCCCAGTGCAGAATTTGACTCCATAACAGTTTCTAAAGTGTGCACATTGGCAATATCTGAGCTGTAGAGAGTGCAAGATCAACTGAGGGTGCCTCCTTTTCTCTGTTGTATGGTAGCTCATGCATCGCTTTCTGTGGTGGGTCAGATGTATCCGAGAACATAAAAGCAGTTGGGGAGAATAGGAGTAAGGGAAGGATTAGTGATGAGGAAACAAGGTGCTTCCCTTACACTCCATCTGAGCTCCCACTTCATGACACGCCTCAGGAGGGGTCCGAGAAGGACTTTGAGAAGGTGTAGAAGACTGCCACTTATCGTCATCCCTGGATAGCCTCTGTGGCACCAGGTGTCACAGGCTCTACTGGGGCTGCCTCTATAATTCAGACGACCATGGGACTAGGTGGAGGGAGATGAAGGTGTGCCAACTCGCTACTGATTCTCAGGCTCTCTCTGCTTTTGTGGGCAAATTTCTCCTGTAAGAACAACTCTGTTGTGAAAACAGATGATGACAGGCCCCTGTTACAGCTAAATAGTTCGATATTCCTGGATGTTGTAGTAAGAGATCATAGAAACCCTATGATGTGGAGAGAGGTCACATCAAAGAGCATCCCACCTAGACCCAGTCCTCACCCCTATCCCCACATCTCCCATGGCTAATCCACCTAGCCTGCACATCCCTGGATACTATGGCCAATTCTACACAGCCAATCCACCTAACTTGCATGTCTTTGGACTATGGGAGGAAACTGGAGCACCTGGATGAAATCCATGCAAACACAGGGAGAATGTGCAAACTCCACACAGACAGCCACCCAAAAACTAGAATTGAACCTGGGTCCCCGGCGCTGTGAGGCAGCAGTGCTGACTACTTGTGCCACCATATGGATGCTAAGCCGGTAGTAATTGTAGGGGTACGCGGATGAGGTACGATATGGAATTTATGACAGTCCGTAGTGGTGCCAGGAGTGCTGCAGAGTTACCCAGACCAGTAAGAGAGGCTGGTATCATAGAGCTCACAGGCTGCGTGTTCTCTCACAAAGATCAAATATTTTAACTGTACAGTACTGCTGCCATGCTCTGGAGCCAGGTTCTGGCTCTCTCACCTCTCTAATAAGGGCGGCACGGTGGCACAGTGGTTAGCACTGCTGCCTCACAGCGCCAGAGACCTGGGTTCAATTCCCGCCTCAGGTGACTGACTGTGTGGAGTTTGCACTTTCTCCCCATGTCTGCGTGGGTTTCCTCCGGGTGCTCCGGTTTCCTCCCACAGTCCAAAGATGTGCAGATTAGGTGAATTGGCTATGCTAAATTGCCCGTAGTGTTAGGTAAGGGATAGATGTAGGGGTATGGGTGGGTTGCGCTTTGGCGGGTCAGTGTGGACTTGTTGGGCCGAAGGACCTGTTTCCACACTGTAAGTAATCTAATCTAATCTAACCATCTGGTCCTGCTCCCTCTACAAAACTTGCACTGCAATAATAGAGAAAAAAAACGATCAAAGTAGCATAATGCTGAAAAAGAAATAAATATGAATTACCATGTCATCTCTAGGCTCTGAATGAATAGAACATAACTGCACCAAACATCAGAATTTTAATAATTTGTATTCAAAGAAGGTGAACAGCCGATCAGTGGAAAGCCAAGAATTTTGGGTCCAATAGGTCAAAACGAAATCTATCGCGAACACTCACTGAAAGCTGCAAAGGACATGCAGTACTCAGAGTTAAGTGATGAATGTTTCCAATAGAAATCTCTATATCCTGCTTCTATTCAGTTTAGCAGCTCTGTCCTGCTGTTAAAATGAGCTGTACAAGAAGGCGCTGTCAGCAAAAGTGATCTTTACAGAAGGCAGGCTGTGACTAATGAAAAATGGTTTCTGTTCTATTGAAACCACTGGAGTCACTATGTACGCAGACCTGTTCAGGAAACTAACATCTGGACTGTGTTAGGATAGGTATTCCCAGTCCTACTTAATGCTTTAGCGTACATTTATGATTTACTATTTGAGGATATTACCTTTGTTACACTTTTAGGATTTTAAATTAACTACTGAAAGACGGAAAAGGATTCATTAGTTCCCCTTAAATTTAAAATCGCCCCGTATCAGTGGAACCAAAGGTTAGGACAGGGTCGCACTCTGCCTGAGAATCATAGTGCATATCCTGGTATCCATAATTCCTCACAATAAAGACCCCACTCTCACTCAGATCTTTCCAATAGAAACTGAAAAGGTGAAGCTGCCTATGTATTTTTTTATCCTCTTACTAACTGGTTAGTCAGGTCTATAGTTGGAACAGGCCATCATTGATAATCAGCATTAAAGAACTTAACATGAAATAAAAATTTAAGCTTCTTCACGTTTTGTTTTTCTCCAGTTTCTTGATAATTGAATTGAACTTTACCATTTACCAGGATGTTGCCTGGAATGGATAATATGAGCTACAAGGAGAGACCAGATAAGTTTGGATTATTATTTTTTTACATGAGAGAAGGGGTCATGATTGAGGTGTATAAGATTATGAGGGGCATGGACAGAGTGAATAGAGAGCAGCTGTTTCCCTTGGTTAAGGGATCAATCACGAAAGGGCTAAGTTTTAGGGTAAGGGACAGGAGATTCAGAGTGGATTTTGAAGAACGTATTTTCACTCAAAAGGTGGGACTCTGGAATGCACTGCCTGGGAAGGAAACTTTACAACCTTTAAAAAAAAATTTTGGATGAGTACTTTAAATAACATTTAAGGACATGGGACAAGTGTAAGAAACTGGGATCAGCACATGTTTAGTGTTAGTTATTTCAGTGCAGACTTGATAGACCGAGGTGTCTTTTCTGTGCTGTATAAAGAACAAAGAACATTTACAGTCTAGATTAGAGTGGAAACTGGAGCTGGAAAAGCACAGCAGGTCAAGCAGCATCCGAGGAGCAGGAAAATCAACGTTTTGGGCAAATGCTCCTGAGATGATGCCTGACCTGCTGTGCTTTTCCAGCACCACTCTAATCTAGACTCTGATTTCCAGCATCTGCAGTCCTCACTTTTGACTAAAGAAAATTTACGGTCCAGGAACAGGCCCTTCTGCCCTCCAAGCCTGAGCCGATTCAAATCCACTGTCTAAACCTATCACCCAATTCCTAAGTATCTATATCCCTCTGCTCCCCACCTACTCATGCATCTGTCCAGACACACTATAAATGAATCTACTGTGCCTGCCGCTACCACCTCTACTGACACCCAGACACCCACCACCCTCTGTGTAAAGTACTTTCCATGTGTATCCCCCTTAAACTTTTGACCTTGAACACGTGACCTCTTGTTATTGAATCCCTCACCCTGGGAAAAAGCTTATCTCTATTCACCCTGTCTATACCTTCATGATTTTGTGGACCTCAATCTCCTTTTTTCTAATAAAAACAATCCAAATCTACTCAGCCTGTCTTCATAGCTAGCACTTTCCATACCAGGCAACGTCCTCGTAAATCTTCTCTGTACCCTCTCCAAAGCACCCACATCCTTTTGATAATGTGGTGACCAGAACTGTACACAGTATGAATCAATGAATTGACTTTGGTACTCCAACATCTGGCCAAAACGTATATCTCAGGCCCACACTTGCCAACGCAACAGGAGCAGCTCAGTGATTGTATTGAAGACAACTTATGGACCATTAAAATCCTTGGTGGGCTCCCAAATGATACCAGCCCAACCACTCAGAGGCCTAACTGCTCAGAAATATGTGCCAACCTTAGGAGAGGTGGGCACTGCTGAGGCAGACTGAAACCATGGAGGCGCTCCCAACTGAGTAAATTAAAAATAAAACATTAAAAAAAAAGACAGCTTTGAGACAAAGGAGTAACTCTTGCACTGGGCAATGGCTGTCACGGGGGCTGTGGGCACTGTCTTTCTTGGCATCAGTCCCCTCTGAGCCTCCAGATTCAAAGGGCTCACATGCCTCCTTGGTGAGGTCAACTCCACAAGTTTGGTAGCTTCCCTGTGTGGCAGGGACTATGCTGGGGACAGGATAATGCCAGCAACTCCAGTTTAATGACCACTAATTGGGAACAAAATACAAGTGAAATGAGGCAGGAGATTATTTAGCCCATCTGCACCACTTCTGAGCATTTTTTAAAATTATGCTCATTCCCTGCCTTCTCTTAAATATGCTCATACATATTTTCTATTTAGTTAATCCTGCAATTCTCTCTTGAATGTCTCAATTAAACCTGCCTTCATTACGTGTTCAGGCAGCAGAGTCCAGTCCCAGCTTCTCATTGTGTGAAAAGATTTTTGTAACCTAGCATTTGCTTCTTTTGCAAAACACTAAAAGTATGCCGAAAGGTGTGGTGCAGGAAAAGCACAGCAGGTCAGCCAGTATCCGAGGAGCAGGAAAATTGACATTTCAGGAATTCCTGATTCTTTTAGGAATTCTTGATTCTTTTCAGGCTTTTGCCTGAAACCTTGATTTTCCTACTCCTCAGATGCTGCCTGACCAGTTGTGCTTTTCCAGCACCACACTCTTGACATGGATAAGTCAAGTGGCTGGGTTGGAGGAGTGTTTGGGCTGGGTGCCAACTGTTAACAATTTAAGCTTTCATAACACCCAAACCTGTCCATTGTTTGAGATTAAATTACAGCCCTTTGTCTCATACCGAAACCATTGTTATACAGAACAATATCAGTAGATTCTGACATAGACGCAAAATAACACGAGATTCAAAAGATTTGAACATTGATTACGATGACACGTGTCTTGGGTATCTCACAGTCCTCTTCTAAGTGTATTCTTTGCTAAGGATTGATGTTTGACAATTTTTACTCTGACTGTATACTCTATACATCAGCGATTTGACTTTACATATAATAGAATGGCCTCCAGTCTTTATCAGCTTTCTTCCAATAAAGTTTACAATTATACTGAATTATACCCATTAAAAAAAGTTTGATTTGTCTAAATTTAAAATCCTTAATTCGCTTGCCAATTATATAATCTACACTAATTCCCATGCGTGAATTGCTATGTTAAGATGAAGGCATTATCTTTCTTGTTTTCACTTAAATTTGATTTCCTTTTGGCACATTTCTTTATGGTGCTTTCATAATATAGTGAGATCACCATCCTGCGCAATAAACAGTGAATTATAAATAAAAGGCTTGTCATCATCGTCTTCTGAATGATTGAAATAAGGAGGGTACAATTTGCTTTCTAAAAGTCAGTAGATACTCATTGGTATTCACAGAATTAAAGAGCATATGGAGGCAATGCACCCACGGGCTTATTCCTTCCCTGAATATATTTGCAATTCTTCTTTTAAAGTTACGATTAATTCAGATTTCACTACTTTCTCATGCAGTGCATTTCAGTTCATAACAACTCATTACATAAAAGATATTCTCATCATCTCTACCTGGATATCTTTGCCAATTAATTTGAATCTGTCTGCTTTGATTATCCACTTTGACACATGTGGAAGCATTTTCTCTCCATCAACATTATAAAATTCCATCATAAATTTTGACTACCTCCACTAAATCTCTCCCTAATCTGATCTCAATGAAGAACATTCTGTTTCTCCAATCCCTCCACCTAATTGAAGTCTACCTTCCCTGGTAATATTCTGGTAAATCCTCATCGTTGCATTTCCTCCCTTCCTGATCTCTGGGACTCAAGACTGAGCAGGTTACTTTGAGCTCTGGTTTTGATGAATAACTTAGATTTATTCCCCTCAGTCCCACGTGTGCCAATGGGCAGCAGGGCTCTGCCACTAGCTCTGATCTCTCACCATCCCTTGTCAAGTGCTTTCATCCATGGACTCCATCAATAAATACATAGATCTAGACCCAATATATCGACCACTGCAACAGACAACTGGAACCAGCAACCAGAAGTAGTGGAAACAAAACCAAGTAAATTTCAACTGACAGTACAGCAGTGCTTCACAGGAGGCTCCACAGCACTGAGGATGTCTCCTAGAAAAGGGAAGAAATGTCTGCAAACCAACTTCCCAGTTCAGCAAACATATCCACAACAACTGCAAGAGGCATCCGAGCTACAAATCTTTCCACAAACCTTGAAGTGGTGTCATGTCTTTGGACAGGATCACAGGAGGTCACTGCTTACAATACGTTCTGAGATATTGATGCGCAAGACAGAGCGTTGGAGGAGAATATAGCGAGATGGAGTCACTAGGTAACCATTCTGACTTTCGTGTCAGGAATTGTTGATGTCTAGTTTCCATCAGCAGCTAGGAGGATGGGAAACAGTTTATAAATGTAGCAAGATCAACTCATAATGAGATGTCAATGCATATAAATGAACCTTTGCAGTTCACTGCAAGATTCTTGCTGTTCAACACTTGGTTGAAAAACAGGATCTCTTGTCCTCGACATTAAGAAGCTCCTTGCTCCTCATCTCACCCAATTTTCCCAACTTTCTCACCAATGCCTATGTTGCTCAGTGGCTGGGAAAATTCTACCCTCTGTTACTGACTTACATCTGGAAATGTGCAGGTATTGAATTTCATTCAAAATTCTATTACCCTTTTTTAAAAGTCAGACTTGATTTCTGTAACACTATTCAGCTTTACTCTTCTGCCTCACTCTTCTGTCCTCATTCAAGTCTTTTGAATATTTCCCTTCCTTTCTGGATGTTGATGGCATGGTCTTCAGCCATGTTCCCCATGCTACTCTTTCTACACCATTAAATACTTTCTCTAATCCCATCTCCTCAATAAAACATTCAGTCAACCACCTTAACTCTTACACCATGGACATTGTCCACTTATTCATTTTTCATGACTTTAATTGATCTTATTATATTCTATTTTACTCATCTCGTCTCCTAAACCACCATGGAATATTGTTGTCACTATAGTTACAGTATAAACACAAGTTGCTATTTGTCACTGGTGGACAATTGCAAACAGCCTACACAGAATTTCACAATATGGTGCCACTGGGCAAGGATTCATGTCAAAAATGCAGAGTCGGAAAATTGCCTTTCAACAGCTTATATAATGGAATGAAATTAATGAAAACATTAATGTCTTCATGGGTTCACTAGCGACAATCAACCAACAGGCCTTAACTGCCCTCTGGGCAATTAGGAATGGACAATAAATGTTGGCCTAGTCAGCAACACTCTCATCTCATGAATGAATAAAAGAAAAAGATGAATCTTTGAAGGCTAGGTCATGCTTAACTAAATTGATTTTTTGAAGAAGTCACATTGCATAAATAAAGGAGCAAAAGGTGCCAAATATGAATTTTCAGGAGGCATTTGGTAAGGTTCAAAGTAAAAGATTTATTACAATATTAGTATTAAGGGATAAGCAGCCAGATCCATAGAAAGAAATCAAAAATAAAACTTCACTGGAAGTCTTTCAGAGAGGAAGGATGTGAACAATTGTATTCTCAACTCCAATCCATGCCTCCCTCATCCCAGCTGAGGATTCATGTTAGATTCTCTATTGTTTTCCATTTGCATTTACTAAAAGCAACATTAAAAATATTTACAATACGGAACAGTGTAGAAAACAATGAATGGGTCAACACCGTTGGCAAATATACAAGGTCAAACTACATCTGGTGAATCTACTGTGGTTTTGGGAAGTTCATTGGAGGAAGGATGTTCAGGCTATGAAAAGATTTACAAGGAGTAACACAGTGGCTCAGTGGTTAGCACTGCTGCCTCTCAGCGCCAGAGACCTGGATTCAATTCCACCCCTCGGTGACTGAATGTGTGGAGTTTGCACATCATCCCCGTGTCTGTGTGGGTTTCCTCTGGGTGCTCCCACAATCCAAAGATGTGCAGGTTGGGTGGATTGGCTGTGCTAAATTGCCCATCATGTCCAGGGATGTATAGGCTAGGTAGATTAGCCACATAACTATAGGGTCTGGTGGAATGCCCCTTGGAGGTTGGTGCTGACTCAACGGGCCGAATGGTCTGCTTCCACACTGTAGAGATTCTATGTTTCAGGTAAGAGAATTCACAGAATAAGAGGCAATGATAGAGAAGAAGGCTAAAACAATTTTTTCACAGAAACAAAGAGATATTAAAGGAGTCTTCAATAAGCACTTTCAAAATGATAAAAGTGTTTGAGAGCATATTATTAGAGGATTCTTACCTGAAAAATGAAGGAAAAGTGGTTTTACTGTCAATACTAATAGATGCTATGAATTTTCAGAGAAATATTTCCCATGTCCCAACAATACTTTTGCTGCCTGTTGGAATGATGTTCATGACAAGAGAAGAGGATAATCCCTGTGAGAATTCAGGGCCATAATACAGCGTTTATAGTGCCCTTGCAACGAAGAACTGGGATAATTATTTGAAAAAGAAGAATGGAAAAGATATGGCGAATGATCATAGAATTTTCCTGCTCCTCGGATGCTCCCTGACCTGCTGTGCTTTTCCATCAACACACTCTCAACTCTGATCTCCAGCATCTGCAGACCTCACTGTCTCCTAGTTAGCATGGCAGAGGCTAATTTATCTCCTCTGCACTTTATCATTCTATGGAACTTTGGAAGAATGTGCTTAAGGTAGCATATTGTTTATACTTCACACAACCTTTATAAATTTGCATGTTAACTCCACCCCCATATTCTTGACCTATGCCACAAGCAGCCTGTCACTTTGGACAGACAGCATGAGAAAAGAACCTAGGTAATATCCCACTTCACCATTCTGTAGGTGCAAACCCAATATTTGATGAAGTTGCTGGAGGTGAAAGACCTCCATTTAGCTTCCCACACAGTAGCAGGTTAGTACACTCTTAGAATCAGTTACAAGATGGTGCAATCCCCATTGCGGCAAAATGCCAACATGCTTAAAACATAGACTGTTGAAGCACCCACAAAAATAAAGAGACCTAAGTGGCAACTTTTTCCCGCAGAGGGTGGTACGTGTATGGAATGAGCTGCCAGAGGATGTGGTGGAGGCTGGTAAAATTGCAACATTTAAGAGGTATTTGGATGGGTATATGAATAGGAAGGGTTTGGAGGGATATGGGCCGGGTGCTGGCAGGTGGGACTAGATTGGGTTGGGATATCTGGTCGGTATGGACGGGTTGGACTGAAGGGTCTGATTCCATGCTGTACATCTCTATGACTCTATGACTCTAAGTGAATTAGTTCACAATTAGACTTTGTTCTTGTAGGATTACTCAGTGCAGAAACTAAGCACCAGGAGGAAAATGTTAAAGATGCTATTTATAGATGGAACTTCCTTATTTTCTAAACCAGGTAAAAAGAAACAGAGTAAAACAAACATTGTTCAATGATTAAAACTATTGTTTTTCCATGATAATTGTACCTATTCCAGAAAGAATTCTTTCCACATTCCAATTGAAATCAAAATGTACATTAGCTCACTAAGATATCCATGTGAATGTACATTTGATTATGCAAATGAGATGGAGGAAATAAAAACAGAATAAAAATGAAAGAATATATCATTTGATTGTTACTTGAAAAAAAACAAGAAAATATTTCAATTTTATGACGATATATAAAAACTATATGTGCAATGATCTCAGTGGAAATTTTCTCAACACATGTCACGATTTAGGTACTGTATATAGGTGTTACTTACTTCACGCATACGATTCAAACAATTTTAAGCAGAAGCAAGAGTTTATGAGTATCACATGAATCGAAGTTAGTCCACAGCCTCAGGCTTTCTTGAAATGTGTTTTTTTCTCTTAGCTCAGTGCAGGGAGAACTAGCACACAGATAATCTTATCTATCAACCATACACTTGGAAATATTTCTTATAAGCTGTTCAATACAAAAGCCTTCTGTGCTTATATTCGTAGCTTGCAATTATTTCACTTAGCAACGGGCAATTTCCTGATATCATCATCTGGTGACAAAATGCTGTTTGCCATCTACCTAAGGCAGTCAAACTGCTGATCATTCAGAGGAAGCCATTCACTGTGAAAGTTGTTTTATTCTGCAGTTACATTAATGTATAACTCCAGGGACAGAGTTAGTGAGTTAAACACTTACCTCTCACATGGATTCAATCTAGCCTGAATTCTCTTGGAATGAAATTCTCCTCTGAATAACTCAAAAACCGAAAATGCTGGTCAGGCAGCATCTGTGGAGAGAGAAATGGAATTAACGTGTCAGGTGGATGAACTGATCAAATGGGTAGATCAATGGCAGATTGAATTCAACCCTGAAGTGAGACATGATGCACTTTGGAAGAAGTAACAAGACGAGGGAGTACTTAATAAATGGCAAGACATGAAGAAATTCAGAAGAACAGAAGGATCTTGGGTATTTGCCCGCAGATCCCTGAAGGCAGCAGGGCAAGTTAGGAGAGAGGTTAGGGAAACATACAGTACATTTTTGTTTATCAGTCAAGGCATAGATGATAAGATCATAGATTATAAGGTTATGTTGGAGCTATACAGAACTTTGATTAGGCTGGAGTACTGTGTGCAGCTTTGGTCACAGGATATGATTGCATTGGAGGGGATACAAGGAGTTTCACCAGGATGTTGCCTGAGATGAAGCATCATAGCTACAAAGAGAGTCTAGGTAATCCCAGGATGTTTTATGTGGAGGAAAGAAGATCATGGTAGAGATGTATTAAATGATGAGGGCCATGGACAGAATGATTAAAAAGCAGCCTTTCCCCTCAGCTAAAGGGTCACTAGCAAGGAGGCACACTCTCAAGGGAAAAAGCAGGAAATGGCAACCTTTTTTTCACTCAGAGGGTGGTAAGGGTCTGGAATGCATTGCTTGAGAGGTGTTGGGGTGGGTAACCTTTAAAAAGTACTTGGATGAGCACTTGAAGTGTTGTGACATTCAAAGCAATTTGTCAAGTGCTAGATAGTGGGTTAGTGTAAATTCTGTGTATTTTTGATGGTATAGACTCAATGGGCCAAAGAGTTGTTTAACCACTGCAACCCTGAAGTAAACTGCAACATTCCAGTTGCTCATCATGTTTTGAATCCCTCCATTATGCCACTACATTCCAAAACAATCTAGCACATTGAGGAAAGGAAATATTCCTCCATTCACCAGGACCACAACCATGTTCCTAAGCATTAGTTAAAAGTTATGAAAGTCCTTCAGACTCTCACATTTAACCTTCAATCACGCAAATTCAAATCTAATCAAGCTTGGAAAGGTTAAGGGAGCTCACTAGAAGTCACAAATGAATTGTTTGTGGAGCACCCAACACAGAAGAGCCCTGGATTCAATGTTCTGCCAAGCACATGGACAACTCTGAACCATGTAGGCATAAACCATGGCAGATGCAGACACCTGATGCAAAGCAGCTATGTTTTTAAAAACTTGTCTGAGACTGCAATCACCCAAATCAGACGGTGGAATACATAGACCTGGATTTTCACCAGGATGAGTCTCCGAGTCATGGGAAAAATGGCAGAAGAACCTACAAATTGCAAGTCCCACCCACAAACACTGCACTTTCCATTTTTGCAGGGGCAGGAACAGAGGTGAATCTGGAGTTGAGCATGTGCAAGTCCATCGTAGTAGCTGGTCACTTAAATTAGCAGCTACATATGCTCGTACAACCTTACAGTGTGAACCGTGGAGTGTGTGTAGTAGACTGAGTAAAAGTAACTCTGGATTACCTGCACTTCTCTGGATAGCATGGAAAGGCGAGGTACTCCTCTGGATTTAGTCCTGGACATATGTTTGGGCAATCAAGTGCCATCTGAAATCATTAAAATTAGACGTAATTGTGATATTAATGTGAAAAACACATTGCTGTAAAGTTCATGAAAACTATCAAGAAATCTGTCAGAATAAACCATCAAAACTGTCAAAGAACCTGGTAAAGGCATCTCTCAAGAGTACCAAAGAATTCCTCAAAAGGGACCTGTCAAGAACAGCTGTCAAATGTTAAGACAATCCATCAAGTTACCAACAAAATGTAAAGTTCTGTTCTTTAAAGCTTTGAAAATATGGAATGGTTAAAAAGAATAGTGTTTGTTATTTCTGTCTATAGATTTCTATTACTGAATTGGTGCTCCATGACTGATTTTCCCACCATTTATTTTTCACATCATGGAACTTTCCATTTCACAGTTTGATTGACAACTACATGTGCTTATAGAATTTGACGTGGGACAATGAATTCCAACGTTAGCTGTTACAAAGATTGCACTCTTTTACAGCTTTATTTAATTCAGGGTACTGTATGTAAAAATATTGAATAGGTTTTTGTGAATGAGCTTATGAAAGAAAAGAGTGACGTCTGTAATACAAACCAATTTATTACATCTAATCTCCATGCTTCCTGAGGTCTGGCCATTGTAAACAGCAGATGGATTAACACAGGTTAGTACATAAGGGAAGACAATGGGAGGCATAAATTGGTATAAATTGACGTGAAACTATAAAGTGCCATTGGGATTTCTGGAGAGGAACAGGTTAGTATGGAGGGTAAGAAGGCCCATTGGCAATAAATGGATTGGGGGCTATGAGCACACCAGAGTACATGGCTGGGGACATACCTTTACATTTGGAGGACGGGCCATGGAAGATAGAATTGGGACATAAGGTGAAATGGAATGGCATGGAAGGTGTGTTTGGTGATGAGAGGATTAAGGACTGGAGGGATATTTCATTTGCCTGACTGGCTCCACACCTAACAGTCTCTTCAGTTCTTCTACAGTTAGTTGTTCCAACAACCACTCATCACACCCTCTCTCCCATTGCTGCAACTCCTAGTTCAACAATCCAATATATGGGCAGCCATTTTCCCCTTTCCTGTCTCAGAATATGCTTCACAAACATGAAGCAAGCACCGCAATCATTCACAGCCATAAACTAAAACAGAAATCGCTTGGAAAAGTCTCAGGACTGACCGCATTTGTGGAGAGAATTCAGAATTAACGTTTCGGGTCCAGTGACTCTTCTTCAGAACCGAATGATCATTCACTCTTCTACTCCTGACAGACACATCTGTCTTAATCACCTGAATGTGAAATTAGCCGCAAGAGAGATGGTGTGATTCAAGTTTATTTTAAATATTCATCAAAAGTACATAAGAGAATGACAAGTGACATTGCACCATGTAGCTATAAAGATAAATTTATACTTAGATTGAACACAGTTTAACTTATATTTATCAAAGACTGCTCGGATATATCTGGGGGAGGGGGGTGGGCATGAAGGCAGCATTTGGCTGAGGGTACATCAAGGAGACCAAACAAAACTGAAGGTAAGTGGGAGTGGGGAAAACTCGTCCCTGGTTGACTCATCCTCAGATTTTATTGTCACGTCTGCTCAAGTACAGAAGTAAGGAGCACAATGAAAAGTGGGTACAATGGAAAAGAAAAAGGAGGATGGTGTGATTCTTGAAAGATAATCAGCCCAGCTTCAGGACATAGCTGCCGGAGTTCCTCGGGGTATTGTCTAATGCCCAATCATCTTCAGCCACTTCAATGACCTTCCCTCGACCATACAAAGTCAAATGTGAAGATGCTCATTGATGATTTCACAATGTACAGCACTATTCAAACACATCAGGTAGAGAAGTAATCTGAATCCCTATGCAGTTGTACCCAGACAACATTCAGGCTTGGGGTTTTAACTGATGATAAGTAACATTACCTGACATTTTTTCACACAGAGGGTGGTGCGTGTATGGAAGGAGCTGTCAGAGGAAGTAGTGGAGACTGGGACAATTACAACATTTAACAGGCATCTGGATGGATATATGAATAGGAAGGGTTTAGAGGGATATGGGCCAAGTGCTGGCAAATGGGACTAGATTACTTCAGGATACCTGGACAACATGGAGAAGTTGGACCGAATGGTCTGTTTCTGTGCTATATGAATCATGTGGCACAAATGGCCATCTCAAATGAGAAAGAATCCAATTATTGCCTCTTGACATTAAATTGAACTACCATCACTAAATCCCAGAATAACAGCATCCTGAGGACTACCACTGACCAAAAGCTGCATGGGAACAGCCATATGTTTAGGGCAACACAGTGGCTCGGTGGTTAGCACTCAGCACCAGGGAGGAGAAAGTGAGGACTGTAGATGCTGGAGATCAGAGCTGAAAATGTGTTGCTGGAAAAGTGCAGCAGGTCAGGCAGCATCCAAGGAGCAGGAGAATTGATGTTTCGGGCATAAGCCCTTCTTCAGGAATGAGGAAAGTGTGTCCAGCAGGCTAAGATAAAAGGTAGGGAGGAGGGACTTGGGGGAGGGGGCGTTGGAAATGCGATAGGTGGAAGGAGGTCAAGGTGAGGGTGATAGGCCGGAGTGGGGTGGGGGCGGAGAGGTCAGGAAGAAGATTGAAGGTTAGGAAGGCGGTGCTGAGTTCGCGGGATTTGACTGAGACAAGGTGGGGGAGGGGAAATGAGGAAACTGGAGAAATCTGAGTTCATCCCTTGTGGTTGGAGGGTTCCTAGGCGGAAGATGAGGCGCTCTTCCTCCAACCGTCATGTTGCTATGGTCTAGCGATGGAGGAGTCCAAGGACCTGCATGTCCAACCAACCCAACCACCCCGTAGCTCAACACTTCAACTCCCCCTCCCACTCCACCAAGGACATGCAGTAATAGGAATGGGCCTGGGTGGGATACTTTTCAGAGGGTCAGTGTGGACTTGTTGGGCCAAATGGCCTGTTTCCAAACTGTAGGGATTCTATGTTATATACTGTTGCTACAAGTGCAGACTGAAAATTTTGAGTCAAGTATCTCTCCTCCTGATTCCACTATTTACAAGGCACAAATCAGAAATATTATGGAATACTCTCCACGCCACCTAAGGGGCAACATTTTCACGCAGAGGGTGGTACGGGTATGGAACGTGCTTCCAGAGGATGTGGTGGATGCTGGTACAATTGCAACATTTAAAAGTCATCTGGATGGGTATATGAATAGGAAGGGTTTGGAGGGATATGGGCCGGGTTCTGGCAGGTGGGGCTAGATTGGGTTGGGATATCTGGTCAGCATGGACGAGTTGCACCGAAGGGTCTGTTTCCGTGCTGTACATCTCTATGACTCTATATGGTCTCACCAGCACTTTAGTCAACTATAGTCAGCCTTCCCTACTTTTATAGTCCAAACTTCCTTGAAATAAGAAGCAGTATGAACCTTCCTGATCACCTGTTGCACCTGTGTGTGAGTTTTCTATGTTTCATGCACAAGTATTCTTTTTTTAAAAACATAGATATGCACAACCTTTTCAATATGTATATTCAACAACCAGTACCCTGTTAAATAGTAATGAATGTTAAGCTCAATTATTCTTCAATGTCACTGGATTCCCTTGGGTCTTCTGTTTCTTTCTGGACTCACACAAACTGTACCCATTTCCCCTTTTATAATTTATTGTTTTATGTCTTTTCTGATAAATTACAATTTTATTTCTTATTTTACAATTTTAATATGGGAAAAGCCATTTATGCCAATAAACAATAATGTGATTTTTATCACCGATTATTATGTAATTATTCCAAATGATCTCCACTCTTCCTATTTATGCTCCCCTGTAAACTTGTGTGAAATCTGACAGTAAGCTAATTAGCTATTTAACTGTGAAGGAAGAGTTAAGCTTCAATTTCTCCCCACCTGATTTCTATTCACTTGATTTGCCAGGAGGGGATGTGAGGTGGAGTAACTTTAGCCAATACACATCTGATTAAGCCAGAGTTTTGAGATTATATAGATCACCCCATCCTTGAGGCCGTACATAGCTGAGAACACAGAGCAGACAGGAATAGAAAATGGAACTGCTTCATTTGGATGATTCAGACATAATTTTACCGAACTATTGGAGGAGCCCTTAGCTGTAAAGCTATCTTTTTTTTAAGGAAGAGAAAGCCTTTTCAATGCATGTAGTGACTTGAAAGCCTTTGCAGACAGCCAACTGATCCATTCCTCATTTTGTAGAACCATGCACATTCCTGACATCAGATGAAGGTTAAGTTGAAAGCATCACTGCAGGGCATTGCGTGTGGTGAGGTGCAGAGCAGGCCTCATTAGAGTATGGACAGACTCCTGCGAAGCTCTTTAATGTGGTACAGTCACATTCTTCCAAGCCTCTTGAAGGAAAAGCAAATAAAGTGGAACATTTATTACTGTTTTATAACTGGTTTCTTTTTTTCTACTGGAACATTTAGTGCTTGTTAGGGTGAAAGCTTAGGGATTTCCTTCGCCATGGGAACGGCTGCAATTAAAAGGGAAATGGGGCAAAGCAGCTACTTGGAAACCAACCAAGGTTATGACCTTTACAGCAGGAGGGTGTATATAAAGAAAGGTCTGTAACTTGACAAGATCTTCCACCTGGGAAGACTGTGACAAAGCTCTTCGTGCCAGGCATCTATCGAAAACATACTCGTTCTAATCGCTTTTAAAATTTGGAAACCTCGTGCCAATATTTGACACACTTCCACAACAATAAACAGGCAAAGACTAAATCTCTTGCATTTTGTAGCTCTTTATACTGTTTGAAGGTGCAACAATCAATGAATAAGGAAGAGTTTATATCAGTACATCAACTAATGTGTGTTTTAATGGCCATTGAAATCACTCAGGCCCAGTTACACCAGTATTGCTTCCTGAAGTCTGGTGACCTCTCCACAAACGATCCTCGTTCGTTCACGTAGTCTTCAGTGTTGGCTGAACACAACGCCTGAGGCAAAAAAAAAGGCCAGTGCAGTTCTTTTAAGGTGCTTGGATTCCAGCTGCAGATTGGCAGGATAATATCTATGGAGGAAGTGAGGACTGCAGATGCTGGAGATCAGAGTCAAAAAGTGTAGCGTTGGAAAAGCACAATAGCTCAGGCAACATCCAAGGAGCAGGAGAGTTGATGTTTCGGGCATAAGCTCTTCATCAGGATAGTACATAAGCAATGAATAATGTTGCCAGACTGAAGGACTGGTTCTGTACTGTGTGCGTATTACAGGGTATTAGTATTTATCTGGAGGATCTTGCAGAGTCACTCAAATTTGTGAAAGAGGCATTTGGTAGGAGGTAGAAAGGAAGAAAACTAAATATCTGAAACTAATGTGACCAATCTACAGTTGCAGTTGGATGAGATGCCAAGAAGATGAGAAAGGTACTGTGGAAACAATGTGCCCAGTCATTGGGGAGAATCAAATCATAGACTTTAACAGGTTCTGAGTATTCTGTTAAATCAAACCATTTTCTTCAATTTTATTATATGATTCTTTATTATTGAGTTCCACAATTCAAGATAAGGACTCAAAATAATTATACCAATTTTGATTGTATATTCCATGTACATTGACACTGAACTACAACATATTGAAGAACAATGCAGACTTCAGTTCACAGAGTCAAGAGATGAATTAATGTTCATCTCAATCCCTCCTTCTTCAATTATTTTTCAGCCTTGAACAGAAGTCAAAATTGTGTCATAAACTCTCAAGGTATGAATGAGTAATTTATCCATTCCTTCATTTTCTCATATTTGACAAAGCACACCTGTTCAGCAGAACCGAAAACTGTTTGAACTTATCAGAGGATGAACCCACTGAGATATATGAGTAGCATGAACTCACATTCCCTAATCTGGCTATTGAGAAAGAGGAACGAGGTAGAAATATAACTTGATTCTCAAAGTTCTCGGCAATGCTGGGCCCTATGTCAGCGAGGTCCATCTTTTCATTGGGATCAGGAGAATTCCGGTATCTCCTGTCGATCCTGCTCAGTCTTTCATTTTCCATGCCATCTTGTGTTTGCAAGAAAAGGGCAGAATGTCAGGAAGAGTAATGCACTGTACTTGAGTAATGAGCCTAACACAGCTGAAGAGAGGGGGCTATGGTCTAAGTAGTAGGATTGGGTGTGAGGTGGCAGCATTTGGATATGTGTAAAAGTGAGATAGTATTTCTGAAAGTTAGACATGAATCCTGAGTGCCAGAAACTGGAGCTGATCTGGTGAATGTTGTGTTGTGGAGCATTGAGAGCTCAGTGGGTTGGTAGGAGGTTGATATCATATGAATTAAGTATGGTCTCTGACCTTGAACATGAGATCAGTAGGTATCTTGTGGTGCAATTGGTAGCTCCTTGGCTTCAGACCTCCAGGAATTGATCTATTGATCATATGCCTCTTGAAGGTGCCCTCCACAATCCATGAACTTGGTATCCTTCTCTCTTCACCCGTGTTCTATTTGCCTTACGTATAATTATAGCACAGATGTTCAGCAGCGGTTTTCTGTGATTCAGAACAGCTTCTCAAAGAGGGGCACACGGCTTATAGAACATGCCGCCTGTGAATTCTGCACAATCTCCTGCTGAGAAGTCACATGGGCCGTAGGAAATGAGGAGGCAGCACTGCCCACTGCCTACCTCCCCGGCTCTGAGTGCAGGCAGCTCACAAATGGCCACAAATAAACAGCTTCTCACCATCTGGCAAAGTCAGGAATCATGGTGGAAATTGCACTACCACCAAGGAGTAGCTTCCTGACTCAAGTTTCTGGTCAAAGATGCTTATATGTCCCTGAATATAAAATTTGTCAAAAGGCTGTGCAATTGAACAACTTTATAGGAATCTTTCTAAAAAACAACTATGGCTGAGAGAAACAACTTGGTTCAGCTTTATTAATACAGAGAGAAATAGGGTTATCACACAAAACATCACATTTTAATCAGTCTAGTCCACTACCTGTTAGTAGCCTGGAATTCAACAACTGAGAAAAGACTTTTAAGAAATCAGTTACTAATTACATCAGTCTCTAAAATACATGTATACAGAAACTTTTAAATGGTGTCTATTGTGTCATCATCAAAAAGTGTGGCGCTGGAAAAGCACAGTAGTTCAGGCAGCATCTGAGGAGCAAGAGAGTAGACGTTTCATCAGGAATTCCTGATGAAGGGCTTATGCTTGAAACATCTATCCTGCTGTTCCTTGGATGCTGCCTGACCTGCTGTGCTTTTCCAGCGCCACACTTTACAACTCTCATCTCCAGCATCTGCAGTCCTCACTTTCTCCTATAACGCCATCATGCCAAAGACAAACAGTTTAAGGACTCCTCAAAGGCTCATAAAGGAATGCAATCCAGGGCAGGTAGGGATGGGCAATAAATGCTGACCCAGCCAGTAATACCTATATCCCATGAGTGAAGAAAAAAAAAATTAGAAGGATCATTGCATCATAGTGGGGATAGGGTTAGTTTGTGTCCATGGGCAGCTTCCAGAGTAGTTGGCAGAATATCATTAGGTACTGAACACATGGGCATTGGAAAGAAGTTTAGGAAAGATGACATGAGTTGGAATTTCTCTATGTCAAGAACAAAAAAATCCCATTTTCCAACCAAGTGTTGATTGACTAAAGGAGATCGTCGCTAGTGAGTGTGAGAGGTTCTATTTTCATACATGACCCTGTTTTAGCATCTTATTGGTTAATCTCACCTTATTAGTATATCTTTGGCATGATAACTGTAATGCCTTGTTACAATCCATTAGGTTTAATTGGAATCATACTAGCTTTCGGAACACCGCTCCTTCATTAGGTGACAACCACCTGGTGTTGTGTGATTTTTAACTTTGTACACCCCAGTCCAACACCGGCACCTCCAAATCCTGTAATACCTTGATCAATCTTCAATTGTGGGTCAACAACAAATTCAATCAAGTTAGTCAGGCATACTTTGTCTTCATGCTGACTTACTTTGATAACATGTCTTGCCAAACGAAAGTTTATTTTGACGTTATTAATGGATTCAAAACTTCTCCATGACCAATGTTAAGATGACTAGTCTTTTGTTTGGAATAAGCAGCAAAAAAGCAACAAAGATATCTACTATCTTGTTATTGCTTTTAAATTTAAGGAATTGATAAATAAACAAGTCAATGTGCTATTCCCCTATTGTGCTAAAATTAAGCAAATTCTACAATTTTTTAAAAATGATAACACTGAATCATTATAATATAGTGATATGAAGTAGTGAGAATACTTAAAAGGGTAATTGAAGAGAAAAGGGATTATTATAGCGAAGAAAGGAATGTAAAAGAAAAAGTTAGAATTGAGATTAAAAGAAACAAAACAGATTGAACTAGTTTGCAAAAGGGAAAAAGATACTCTCATACTATATAATCTTTTGCATGGGGACCACATAAAGGCAGCATGTCACTCCCAACTGTTAACTATTTGTGGTACTAGATCATTGCTTGTAGCTCTGACATCAGGCATCATATGAACTAATATTATTAGGTAGCCACTAAATGCAAACAATGGAATTTCAGAAATAAGCCATGTGTGAAATGCATCTGCCTTCCATATGTTGTCTTGGTTTTTGAATCCAAGGTCAAAATCTATCTTAGTCTTGGTTGCAACCCTCAACATTATTTCCAGCTTTTTAGCATTTTACTAATCTAATACTTCCAGTTTTGCTTTCAGTTATCACTCTCCTGAGCTCCTTGTCGCACTTCAGTTTCTGTCAAAAAAGTTCCAGCCTCCTTTATTGGCAGCTCCCCTTACATCCACCCCCAGTCCTGAAACCCCTGAAAAGTTACCTTCTCCACCTCTGATGCTGCCTGGCTTGCTGTGTTCTTCCAGTCTCCTGCCTGTCTACCTCATTTCAGTGCCTAACTGTTACCTCTTGTACCTGCAAACTCTTTCGCTCATCACTGTTCCCAATTCCTTCCCTCAGGACATTTACGAGCTCTATACCTCTCTCCTGGTCCAATTCAACCTCTGAGCATTATGCTAAGCTCTCCCTCTCTGACTCACACCCAGATTCTCCCCTCAGCGCCACACCTTAGCTCAACACTGCTGCACCCTTGTGCTTCATCAGGTTTCTACCTACAGGGTCGTTGCAGTTTTAGGAATTAGATCCTGCTGTAAAAAGGAATTTGTGTTCATTAAGTGAGGTCAGGAATCCATGCTCACAAATTAGGAATGAACTGCATGAACTGAAGGGGGAGGGAGGAAAGCCATACCGTGAAATAGGGAGAGAAACCGTCTTCCAGAGAGGAGAGACCGTTTTGCTAGTTTATACTAAATGTAAAGTTGGGCACCATCAACAGCAAAACTGAGGAATGAGGAGAAAACTGCCAGTTCAAATCAAGGAGAGAATTAAGGAATAAAAAGAACCATGTTGAGCTGTGGAATACAAGGATAAGAATGTCAGTTTGAACAGAAGGTTAGGAAGTTATAAACACTGCTTCTATGAAAAAGGGGCAGGAAGAAGTGTGTCTCTGTGTTATCATGACAAGCATATAGACAATTTAATTATGAGATTTGTCAGAAAGTACTAATTATGGTGATGATAGCTCATAATTTCTCTGCAAGAACTGAGTGCAAATACCCATGATTATTGCCACAGATTTCCGTTTCTTTATTAGTACAATTTTTCTTAGTGTCCGCAATTTAAATAGCCACCCGTGCTAGTATGGGACTGCATTAATCAGTGTGGTATTAAAACATGTACGTGAAACTGTATAACCGCAGAGGCAAAATGGTGCTTCAGTGACATAATTGTGATGCACTAGATATTTTTAAAGTTGGGTCCCCTCCCAGAGCTCACCAATTGAAACATGCCTGAACTGCAGGATCAAGGCTAGACCCAGGCCCTAACCCACTGCTGATTCTGATTGTTGTCTAACAACCCTCTCCCCCTCCTCCGACTAAAAATTGTTTCCATTGGTCTACAGTCTTGGCCCACTGCTATACAATTTCCTGCCTCCATTGAAGACCTGGCCACGAGTTTGAATCCCTCCCCCACTTACAGATACATGGATCATTTATTGATCTTTGTTCCAAGTTAAAGTCTTGGCTATTTTTTTCCAGGTTAAAAGGCAACAGATTAAGAATTTAGATTGAAGTATTATCTATTATCATTATGTTGAAAATTGATAGCAGGATGCTAGTTACATCCATTGACTTGTCTCTGCAGAATTATCATAACCTGTCAAATGGGGCAATGGCTCAATACTGCCAAGTTCGCACAGAAACACAGAATTATTGCAGCACAGAAGGAGACCATGTAGTCCTGTGCCAGTTCTCCAGATAAGCCTTTCACCCACTTACTGTTCTCCTATCTTCTCCCTCTAACTCTTCATACTGTTATTTTTCAAATAACCAACTAATTCCCAACTAATGCCTTGATTGAACCTGCCTCCACCACACATTTAAGCATGCATTCCAGACCCTAACCACTGGCTAAATGAACAAATGTTTCCTCATATCATTTTTGCTTTTTTTCACGAATTACTCTGAATCTGTGCCCTCTGGTTCTCAATCCTTTCATGAGTCAGAACATAATCTGCCTATTTACTCAGTCGAAAATCCTTGTGATTTTGAATAATTCAATCAGATCTCTTCTCAACTTTCTCTTTTCCAAGGAGGAACATGCTCAGCTTGTCCAAACCAACTTCATAACTGAAATTCCTTATCCCATTCTCATAAACCTCTTCTGCGCTCTCGCTAATGCCCACACATCCTTCCTAAAGTGTGGTGCCCAGAACTGGATGCAATACTCCAGCTTAGGCAGAACCACTGTTCTTTATAAGTTCAACATATTCTCCTTGCTCTCATGCATACTTTATTAACTGGCCTCTCAACCTATCCTACCAACTTATGCACATATACACCAGATGCTCTCTTCCTGTACCTCCTTTAGAGTTCTATTCTTCCTTTCATATTTTCTGATCAGATGTATCAATACAAATTCTCTGCACCTATCTTTTCGCTCCAACTTGTCTATGTCCTTTTGAAGTTCCATGTAATCATTCTCATGTTTTACTATCCAGGTTTTGCATCATCCACACATTTTGTCATTGTGCCATGTAGCTCAATGTCCAGATAATGAATAGGTGAGGAAAAAGCCAGGGTTCCAACACTCACCCCTACAGGATTCTACTACACACTTTTCCCCAAGCTTGAAAAACATTCATTATCTTGGTTTTTTTTTTATGATTCGGCCAAATTTGTAACCATATTGCTACTTGTCCCTTTTCCTGTTTGAGCTCTAACTTGCTCCCATGTCTATCCTGTGTCACTGGAACAGGTGCCTTTTAAAGTCCATGTACATTACATCAACAGCATGGTCCTCAACAAATAAACTCCAGTAAGTTAGTTAAACATGATTTTCATTTAGGAAATCAATGCCACTCTCCTTAATTATGCCACATGAGACTATTGACTATTTCCCCAAATACTGTTTCTGGGAGTGCTCCAAACATCAAAGATAAATTGACTGGACCATAGTTGTATGGCTCATCCTGACACCTTTATTTCTGAATGAAGGTTTGCAATCATTTGCAATGTTCAAGCTCCTTAGATTCATTCAAATCTAAGGAACACTGCAAAGGACTGTAATTTCTATTCTCACTCCTTCAGTGTCCTTGCATACATCTCAACCCATTGAGTACCTTGTCAACTTGAAATTTGGAAGTTTCTCCAATACCACCTCCTTGTCAACTTTAAATCCTTCCAGAGACTAAATAAACTGATCTTCCACCTTGGTAAAGAACAGATACAAAGCACTTTTTAAAATATATTGCAGCCATGCTTTCTGCCTCCATATGTGAACCCCCATTTGGTCCCTTACTGGATCCACTCCTCAATTACCACCATTTTACTATTTCTATGCAGGTAAGCTTTAGAATTTCCTTCTATGTTCACAACAAACTATTTTCATATGTCAGTCTTGCTGCTCATATTTATCTGTCACCACCCCTCTGAACCTTATATTCTTAGCCTGTTTCTCAAATGTATTTTCTACCTGATTTCTGTCATAAATGCATTTTTGTTTATGATGGATATCAAAAGGGTGAAGTGAGGGAAAGCTTTTTCACTCAGTAAATAGTTAGGGCATAGAATGCACTGCCTGGAAGTGTGATTTAGAATCATAGAATTCCTACTGCACAGAAAGAGGCCGTCAAGTCTGTACCAATCCTCTGTCGAGCGACTCACCCAGCCCCAGCCCCCACTACCCTATCCCTATAGCTCATGGCTAATCATCCAGTCTGCACATCTCTCGTCACTATGGATGACTTAGCATGGCCAATCCACCTAGCCTGCACATCTTTGGACATCCTTGGATTGAGGCATTCAAGAGGGCATTGGATAATTACTTGGACAGAAATTACATCTAAGCATATGGGGGAAATGCAGGAGGTCGGCAGTAGTTAATGATGCTCATTTAATGAGCTAGCTTGGGTATAATGAGCTGTATGGCCTCCTTTTGCACAATAATTCTTCTTGATCATATTCCTACTTGTAGTGTCATCCACAGAATTCTAGATTTGTTTGCTTTATCTTTTGCTTCCAAGGGAATATACCTTGACTGCTCCTGAACCATCTCTTCTTTGAACATGTGTTTGTCAGTTGCCATGGTGATATCTAATGAAACAGTATTGGAGACACAGCTTTAGAATCAACAGGTTTTTGTTCCACTGCCAGTAGATTCTTGTTGCCTTAGGTTGTTTTTAATGACATGGCCTTCAGATTTGTTAGTGATGTCTTAAACTCGCTATGTTTATGATTAAAGGAAACATCCATAGCTTAAGGAGAGATTTTCATTTTATTTTGTTTTGAGTTTTGAGCAGAAATATGAAATGCTTGGTTGAAGATGACTGTACAGGCTACTACTCGTGAGAAGGAAAGGATAAAGTGAACCAAAATTATTTTAGAGGAAAGAATTAGTATAAGTCCCAGACCAGAATTATTTGGATAAGGCCAAAGGAATTTACTTAAAGTTGAGTATATTTAAGCTCGCGTATCTAACAGCTCCAGGAAAATTCTAACTGCTGCTTCAATCTTTAAAGTGTTAAAGACGGGTTTGAGACTCTGGTGTGTGTACAGACTGAAATGTGTGTCCACAATGCACCCTTCCAAGACTTATTTAGAGAATTAGGTGTTGAATATATTACATCTATTCTCTACTCCCCTCAGCTGAATGGCCTTACAAAACACACTGTACACAGCAAATTCCATAATCATTACATGAAATGACTTGATAGTTTCAGATAGTTATGTTAAATCTATGTGCTACTCCTCTAGGCAAAGGTTCACAG
Organism: Chiloscyllium punctatum; assembly: GCF_047496795.1. Classification (NCBI taxonomy): domain Eukaryota; kingdom Metazoa; phylum Chordata; class Chondrichthyes; order Orectolobiformes; family Hemiscylliidae; genus Chiloscyllium; species Chiloscyllium punctatum. The sequence goes on along the minus strand of NC_092741.1, from coordinate 145,866,991 downwards.
TTACTGGTAGTTTTACATGTTTGGAAAAAACATTCACACAGTTCTTTCCTTCCACACTCTCCCCATCCAATCACATGTGCAGGAAGTACTTTTGGAAAGAAGGGAGAAATTTGTCAAGGCAATGATAGGTTTCCCAATCTGAACCACAGTGCAAGTTTGAGATTTTTCCACAAACACAGGAACATTTTAAAGATACTACATCCTTGTGTCCAGCCCAGGACCTATGATGTAGTAATATGCAATGGTCAAGTCCTGCAAAGGAATAGAAAATATCGGAACTGTAGGTCATCCAGTGCCTGTCACATAGGATAACAACTTGGCTACTAAAGATATCGTGGAAAAGGTGAGGACTGCAGATGCTGGAGATTCAGCGTCGATAAAGTGTGGTGCTGGAAAAAGCACACCAGGTCAGGCAGCATCTGAGGAGCAGAAGAATTGACATAAGCCCTTCCATACAACAAACACACATCTACAACAAATGATACACATCCAGGTATAATGAGAAATAAGACATTGCAGAATGGTGCTACACGGTCAATCCATGATAATTGTATGGGATCAGATCTGGATGTGTCTTATCTCCAGCAAGATATTATTTGAATACATTGAGATAATGAGCTGTATGCATCCTTGTGCGTTTTATCCAAAAAGGGTTTCCATTCTTTCAATTAAAAAGGCGGAATATTGCATTTTGGCATAGATACCAGACCATACAGGCCTGTACCTTCAAGATAGGTACATCACATTACAACATGGCATTCTGGCATAAAGAGAGCCATTTCACGTTCAGTCACTGTCTATGTGTAGTCAGTCAGATATGTCTGTCAAAAACAGACGATACTGGCGGTTAAAATATACTCTACCTCACCTTGATCCAACCCTGCCAGACCCAACACCCACCCCCACATTGATCTGCCCCGCCAGACCCAACACCCACTCCCATTCCAATCCAACCCTGACAGACCCAACACCTGCCCCCACATTGATATGCCCCGCCAGACCCAACACCCACTCCCATTCCAATCCAACCCTGACAGACCCAACACCTGCCCCCACATTGATCTGCCCCTGCCAGACCCAATACTCACCCCACCTCGGTCTGACCCCGCCAGACCCAACACCCGTCCCCACATCGATCTACCCCTGCCAGACCCAACACCCGCCCCCCACATCGATTTGCCCTTGCCAGATCCAACACCCACCCTACCTTGATCTGACCCTGACAGATCCATCACCCACTCCCACCCCAATCCAACCCTGACAGACCCAACACCCACCCCACCTCCGTCTGATCCTCAAATACCCAACACCCACCCCACCTTGATCTGACCCTGAAAGACCCAACACCCATTCCCATCTTAATCTGACCCTGACAGACCCAACACACGCCCCACCTCGATCTGACCCTCGAAGAATCAACACCCACCCGACCTTGATCTGACCCTGAAAGACCCAACACCCACACCCACATCGATCCAACCCTGACAGACCCAACACCCACCCCCATCTCGGTCTGACCCTGAAAGACCCAACACCCATCCCACCTTGATCTGACCCTGACAGACCCAACACCCACTCTTACCCCGATCCAACCCTGACAGACCCAAAACCCACCCCACCTCGGTCTGACCCTGAAAGACCCAACACACACCTCCACCTCGGTCTGACCCTGAAAGACCCAACTCCCATCCCACCTTGATCTGACCCTGACAGACCCAACACCCACTCTTACCCCGATCCAACCCTGACAGACCCAAAACCCACCCCACCTCGGTCTGACCCTGAAAGACCCAACACCTATCCCTATCTTGATCTGACCCTGACAGATCCAACACCCACCCCACTCCAATCCAACCCTGACAGGCCTAAAACCCACCCCACCTTGTTCTGGCCCTGAAAGACCCAACACCCACCCCCTTCGGTCTGACCCTGAAAGACCCAACACCCACCCCTATCTTGATCAGATCTTGACAGACCCAACACCCACCCCCACCTCGATCCAACCCTGACAGGCCTAAAACCCACCCCACCTTGTTCTGGCCCTGAAAGACCCAACACCCACCCCCTTCGGTCTGACCCTGAAAGACCCAACACCCACCCACATCTCGGTCTGACCCTGAAAGATCCAACACCCACCCCTATCTTGATCAGATCTTGACAGACCCAACACCCACCCCCACCTCGATCCAACCCGGCAGACACACACCTGACCCCTGTTTCTGGTTTAATATATGTTAGTCCATGTAACATATAACACCAGGTTACAGTCCAACAGGTTTATTTGGAAGTACTAGCTTTCGGAGCGCTGCTCCTTCATCAGGTAACTAGTGGAGCAGGATCATAAGACACAGAATTTATAGCAAAGGATCATAGTGTCATGCAACTGATACATATATTGATATAATAAACAGATTGATCAAGACTTTTGATCCAGTCCTGCAGAGTTCTCTGCACACTCTCCTGCCTAGGGGACTTCTACTCCCTTCCGAAACAATGTATTGTTTTGTTTGCATGCCACTATGATCTTTTGCCATATGAGTCTGCCCCACTAGTTACCTGATGAAGAAGCAGCGCTCCGAAAGTACTTCCAAATAAACTTGTTGGACTATAAACTGGTGTTGTGTGATTTTTAACTTTGTCCACCCCAGTCCAACACCGGCACCTCCACGTCATGTAACATATAGAAAAAATAGTGGTCTCTGCTGGGAAATGTATCTTTAAATTTATTTACAACATTATTTACCAGGCTACAGTATCACAAGCATACACACAGTCTGGGTGACATTACTGTAGGTTACACCCACATAGAGGAAAACATATCATACTGGGCTCAGAATGTTAACTCTATTTACACTCCACAAATGCTACCAGACCTGCTGAGTTTCTGCAGAAATCTCTCTTTTTGTTTGAGATTTCCAGAATCTGTTTTTTTAATATATTAATAAAGATGTACTAACTGATATATCTCACAAATACTTAACACACTTTTACTCATTTCAAGAAACCTTACTGAAAGCATCTTCTTTGCTACACCCAAAGAAATTCGCTCCTGTACAGTTTACATTTTACTCAGGCATGACGGTCCTAACTGCAATAATGAAAAAAATGATGCCAGTAAAAAGAATTGTTTTTATGATTAGATTACTTACAGTGTGGAAACAGGCCCTTCGGCCCAACAAGTCCACACCGCCCCGCTGAAGCATAACCCACCCATACCCCTACATCTACATCTACCCCTTACCTAACACTACGGGCAATTTAGCATGGCCAATTCACCTGACCTGCACATCTTTGGACTGTGGGAGGAAACCGGAGCACCCGGAGGAAACCCACGCAGACACGGGGAGAACTTGCAAACTCCACACAGACAGTCGCCTGAGGCGGGAATTGAACCCGGGTCTCCGGCGCTGTGAGGCAGCAGTGCTAACCACTGTGCCACCGTGCCGCCCACTGGAAGAATAACATCCCACTATCTGTTGATAAACTAAAATATATGACCTGATATTCCAACTCAATCAATTTACTGTTCTTGAAAGTTATGATGCAGTTGCAGGAACTGCAGATGTATGGCAATTATTAAAGGGCTGCTGTTATGTATCAATTGCTCACTTCATTTCTGTTGCTCAGAGATGTTCCTGTGTTAAAAGCTTTTCCCAGTTTACTGAATGAGAGCCCAGAGAATATCAATAATGTTCAGACTGACAACATTATAAAGCTGAACATTATATCCCACAAGACCCGCCACTTAGTTCTGTTACAGATTCACCTTTTAATAGTCTTAATAAATGGTTTATAATGTTACAAGCAGATGTTGTTCTGGCACTATCCTTAATCCTTGTTATGTTTAATGAGAAACAATTAAACTGAATTTTTATGTTCAGTCTAAAGCATGTCTTGTAAACTTTGGACAATTGGGCACACCAAGCCTGCGTGCATCAGCAAATCTAAAACGTTTCCAAACCTTTGTGAAATGATTATGTTATGGAAAAGTCGAATGTTGGAAAGAGAGCTACAAATCTCAAGACAGAAATATAACAGTGAGGGCAAAAACAGAAGATGCTCGAAATTCTTAGCTGACCTGATAACATCTACGGAGAGAAAGAATTCTTTCATTAGGATTCTCTGATGAAAGGTTGCATAACGAGAATATTACTTCTCTTTCTCTCTCCACTGATGCTGTCTGATCTGCTGAGTAGGTAGAGTATTTTTCTGTTTTTATTTCAAATTTCTAGCATCCATAGTCTTTTACAAAAGCACATGTTTATTTTTGTGACCTCAGTTTCAGTTCCACCTTGAAACCTGAGTCTACCTCTGCATTAAAATATCAGATATACCGATAGACATCTAATAAACAGACAACTTCAACCAAAGCAGACGTTTTGTAAAATTACACTCAAGCAGTCAGCTTTGCATTGAGATGGTGAGCTAGCCTCAACTGTGGAATCATCTTTAACGAAAACGTCAGAGTCAAAACGTGTGGTGCTGGAAAAGCACAGCCGGTCAGGCAGTATTGGAGGAGCAGGAGAGTCGACCTTTCGAGCATAGGCCCTTCATCAGGAATGAAGAACGTATGCTCGATATGTTGACTCTCCAGCACCACCATTTTTGACTCTGATCTCCAGCATCTGCAATCCTCACTTTTTCCTTTAATGTCAACATGTCAGCCCAAGGATTTTTTTTATTGCGGATCTCAAAGATTGGATGCGAAGAACTCTGATTTTTTTTCTTCTGAATTCTAACTCTTAAGATGTTTCACAATGTGAAGAGTTTCCTGAGAAAAATTACAGAGAAACTTGTCGTGATTTGGAGGAGCCAGTGTTGGACTGGGATGGACAAAGTTAAAAATCACACATCACCATGTTATAGTCCAATAGGTTTATTTGGAGACTCTAGCTTTCGAAGCGCTGCTTCTTCATCAGGTGTTTGTTCCCTGTGAAAGACTGCTAATCGGAAATGAGGATAAAATTAACACTAACAGTGTTAGTAGTTTAATGTGAAAACAAGGTGCCAATGTCTCACAGTCAGCCTTCTCCTGGTTTGAGTTATACAGACTGTTGTAGATATTTTTAAACAACCTGTGCAGATGTATTGTAACAGATGTCTAGAGCAGTTCAGACTTGAAACCAAATGGACCAAATTTCCACTGCACCACAAAAGACTTATATACAGAATGTTGTATATGAAGTTGAAAGGGTTAATAAACCTGACCATGATAATAAACATGAGCATCACCCACTGTTATGGAATATGGAGTCTAACAGATAGAATCCAGGTTTAAGGTGAGAGGGCAAAATTTTCAAAGGGACCTGAGGGGTAATGTTTTCATACAGAGCATGGTGCGTGTCTGGAAGGAAGTGGTGGAAGCTGGTACAATTACAACAGTTAAAGGCATCTGTATTGGTATATGAATAGTAAAGGTTGAGAGGGATCTGGGCCAACTGCTGACGAATGGTGCCAGGTCAGATTAGGATACCTGGTCAGACAGGCGAATTGGACAGAAGGGTCTGTTTCTGAGTCTATATCAATATGAACTTGTAACTAGTTGTTAACTAGTAGTGAATTGTGTCTTGTTAGCTACAAGAGGCTCTTTAAGTTAGGTCAGAGAGCGAGGCTGCGTTAAGACAATAGTTGGATTAGCTACAATATTATTGATCAACCACTTTAGAATGAGAAGGCCCTGCAGTTCCCAACAATTAGAAGGAATGTTACAGCAACTTCCATTAGGAGTTGCTGCAGCTTATACAGGCATTGTACTGTCCATCCAGCACAATCACCTGCATTCTTGGTTCACTCGTGACATCATGCAAGCTGTGTTAGAGAACAGGCAGATCATTCCAGTGCATTGTAGAAACAGGAATATCCAATGACAAATGGTCACTCTATCGCATCACTTTAATCTTCCATCCAAACCCTGGTTCCCTAAAGAAAGGAGAGAAATGCTCACTCATTCTCAGCCTACAGTCTAATTTCCTGCAGATTAACCACATCAACAGGAGCTCAAGGGTTGGGCTTGCGATTAAGAGTAAAATGGTGATGGCAAAGAGAGATAACTGTATGAACAGAAGTACCGGATAGTTTTTAGGCCTCTGCCCAATGGGTTCATCGTGTCTGTTAATGAAAATGTCGCACGATAATCTCGACAGACAGTAGGATCAGTCTATCATTAGAGAGAGAAATATTGGTGGTTTAACCTGAGGGTCATCATGCCTCAGGCAAGAGGGAAGGTTGAGGAGGAGAATACTTTGTGATAACCTCAGCCAGTATGGAAACCGAACCCATGCTGTTGGCATCACCTTTCATTGCAAACCAGCCATCCAAGTTACTCAAGCCCCTTTTATGATGATCATACTTCAAAGCTTTTGATCACCTTATATCACTGACATGGTATGTGAGGTTGACAATGTGAAAAGCTTGTTCATCTTCTGAAATGTGCATTTGGCTTTGTTGGCTGTGCAATTGTCAAAAAATATACACCAACAGAAACATCATTATGATTGGCCATGCTGTCAGTGAGTTGCTGTTGGACCATTTTGTCTGGCTTGGCTTTTGAAGCTAAGTTTTCTCCACATATGTGCCCAAGCCCTTTGGGGTTGCATACTTTGTAGAGATACAGCTTCTAGGTAGTTGTACCAATGACACCTGCTTTGGAACACTTTCCTGACTATAGTAGTACTGTTATCTGACTTAAAGAATGTAACTGACGTTGGCCTGCTGTTATAGATTTTTGGTAGTTTCCAAAACGTCAATGGTACAGCACTTTTTCTTACCCAGAAGATCTTTCCTAAAGAATCAGTGTGGATGCAGTTACCAATACAATTAGTCTGTCCATGAGTCACAGTCATAGGGTCATAGAAATGTACAGCATGGAAGCAGACCCTTCAATCCAACTCATTCATGCCAACCAGATATCCTACCTAATCAAGTCCTATTTGCCAGCACTTGGCCCATATCTTGTTAAACCTTTCCTATTCATGCACCCACTCAGATGCCTTTTGTTGGAGAATTGTCCAGTAACAAATAGGGGCCACACACAGATCTTGTGAAATTGACGAACACTAGTTTATTTCTCACCATATGGTGGGGATGAGAAATTGACCAACAAGACAGACACTTCACACAGTTAAGTCAAGGATTCTCTTCCCTGGGCTTCAGATACAGACAGTTCTTATAGAGTTACAGTAGTGACATGTCAATGACAAAACAATACAGTTTTGATTACAGTTAATATAATACAAATGCTTGTCCAGCAGCATCCACCAGTTAACAATTGTAACAGGAGGTTTAGCTAATATGCACAAACAGGTGTTAATGGCTAGCATCCTGGCTTCAATAGGTCCCTAGGGTAGTGCTCATTCTTATCAGGTATCTTGGTGTCACCTAGTCTGCATGTGCTTTGTGGGGATTGTGTACCTGGAGAGACAGGGAATGCCCTGGAGGCCTCAGGAACGGTGATATTATTGTGAGGTAGGAAACCCAGTTAGCAGATCAAATTGGCAGCGTACTCCTTCAGTTAGGAAACGGCTTTGGTAATGTCTTGTTTCACCGCTATTTCCTGAGCTCAGTGTGGTCAAGTTGACATGCCAGTGGCATTATGGGTAGGGTCTCTTTGCCTAAAACAGACATGGTTTCTGTGAGCAAGTAGTGGGCAGGCAAAGTGGTTTGTTGTTTTCCCCACACCTTTTAAATGTTGCAATTGTACCAGCCTCCACCACTTCCTCTGGCAGTTCATTCCATACACACACCAACCCCTGCGTGAAAAATTTTCCCCTTAGGTCCCTTTTAAATCTTTACCCTCTCACCTTAAACCTATGCCCTCTAGTTCTGGAATCCCCCACCCCAGGGAAAAGACCTTGTTTATTTATCCTGTCCATGCCCCTCATGATTTTAGAAATTTCAAGAAGATCACCCCTCAGCATCCTACGCTCCAGGGAAAATAGCCCCAGCCTGTTCAGCCTCTCCCCATAGCTCAAACACTCCAATCCAGGCAACATCCTTGTAAATCTTTTCTGAACTCTTTCGAGGTTCACAATATCCTTCCTGTAGGACGGAGGCCAGAACTGCACACAATATTCCAACATTGGCCTAACCAATGTCCTGTACAGCCAGAACATTCACATTCATGCCCTTTGTTGTGGCACCTTGCAACAATCTTGCAACTTTGGTATGTTTTTGTTTTGGCTAAGTCTGGGTTGTGACAATTTTCTGGAGGGATTTCTGCCACAAGGTCCAGTGAGCTTTCTCACCATATCTTTCCCTGTTTTCCTCATTAATTATCCACTCCACCCTATGACATCCTTCAGGTCTGATTCTGTCTCCACCTTATCATACGCATTCCCAGATAATTCTCCACTCCTGGAATTCCCCAGCATCCCTTGCATCCACACCACCACTCCAAAGCTGCCCTGCATAATTCCTGACATTTGTCCCAACCAGAGGGGAACGAAAAACAGTAAAGAAAGGAAGCGCATTATTTGGAAATGAATATACTGGTCATACTGGAACAAAGTTCTGAGACATACGAAACCAGTATACACTTTACTGTTTCCCTCAGATTTCATGCAATGCTGGAGAAACAAAGTAGTGGAATAAACCAAGCCACAAAGGGAAGCTTCCTGAGATCAGAAAATCGTGCTTTTGTGGTCAAAAAAGATATTTGTTCAATAAGAAAAAGGTGTGCGTTTGAACTGAAAGTAGCTTTTCACAACTAACTTTACTCTTAAACACCACAGGTGGGTTTTGAAGCCAGGTATTCTGGTAGAGACATTGCCAGTGCAACACAAGAATCCTTCTTCCAGTATTCAGGAAGTGAGTTACTCGCTGCAAGATCCCTAGCCTCTGACATGTCCTTGTAGCCATTGTATTTATATGGTGAGTCAAGTTTAATTCTGTTCAGAGATTACAAATCACACAACATCAGGTTATAGTCCAACAGGTTTATTTGGAAGCACTAGCTTTTGGTCATCAACCACCTGATGAAGGAGCAGCGCTCTGAAAGTTAGTGCTTCCAAATAAACCTGTTGGACTATAACCTGGTGTTGTGTGATTTCTAACTTTGTACACCCCAGTCCAACACCAGCACATCCTAATCCTGTTCAGCTATGGTATTACACACCTCTGGTATGGGTGAGACTTGAACCTGGTTCAAGATTAGAGTGGTGCTGGAAATGCACAGCAGGTCAGTCAGCATCCAAGGAGCAGGAAAATCAAGGTTTCGAGCAAAAACCCTTCACCAGCACCACTCTAACCTAGACTCTGATCTCCAGCATCTGCAGTCCTCACCTTTGCCTAGTTGAACCTGGGTCACCTTGTCTAGGGTTAGGGAAACTACCACTGCACCACAAGAGGGCCCCCTTTCTAGTGGTCAATTGATCTATGTTCAAGCATCTGTCTCCTATTCGTACTCCTTGTGTTTGATTGGTTAAGCCTAGGTGGAAGCTCAGAAAAAGGCAGTCAGACTGCTGAAAGAGCTGAAAACCTGAACTGATGCATTGAAACTAGATCTTGTTACAGGTATAGATCCAACATGGACTCATGGTTTGAATAACACTTTAGTTTTTTGGTCTGCTTCCATATATTTAATACACTCAAACCGTATTCAGACCCATTAAGGTGAGAAGGCTAACACCATCCTACTGGTAGATTTTTTTCACGCGTTCACTCACAGGATGTGGGGCAGCATTCATTATCCATCCCATGTTGACGTTGAGAAGGTGTGCCTTCAGATGTCTTCCTGAACTGCTGCAGTCTATGTGTTGTAGGATTCTGTTAGGGAGGGAGTTTCAGCAATCAGACTCAGTGACACTGAGGGGACAATGATATATTTCCATTTCAGGACAGTACGTGACTTGGAGGGGAACTTGCAAGTGGTGGTGCTGCCTTTTCCTTCTAACTCAAAGAGCTTATGGGTTAGGAGGGTACACTGAAGGGTGTTTGGTGAATTCCTGCAGAGCATCTTCTAGATAGTACACGCTGCTGCTGTTAAAGTTCAGTGGTGGAGGGAGTGGATGTTTGTGCATGTGGTGCCAAGCAAGTGGCTGCTTTCTCCTGGATGGTGTCAAGTTTCTTGAGTATTGATGGAGCTGCACCCATTCTGGCCAGGAGGGAGTATTCCATCACACTCCTGACTTGCGTCTTATAGATGGTGAATAGGCTTTGGAGAGTCAGGAAGTGAGTTACTCGCTGCAAGATTCCTAGCCTCTGACCTGTCCTTGTAGCCATTGTATTTATATGGTGAGTCAAGTTTAATTTCTGGTCAATGGCAACCCTCAGGACGTTCATAGTCATAGAGTCATAGAGTCATAGAGATGTCCATGCCGACCAGATATCCCAACCCAATCTAGTCCCACCTGCCAGCACCCGGCCCATATCTCTCCAAATCCTTCCTACTCATATACCCATCCCAATGCCTCTTAAATGTTGCAATTGTACCAGCCTCCACCACTTCCTCTGGCAGCTCATTCCATACACGTAGTGGGGGATTCAGTGATGGTAATGCCATTAAATGTCAAGGGGTGATGTTTAGGTTCTCTCTACTTGGAGTTGGTCATTACCTAGCAATTGTGTAACACAAATGTTTCTTGTTAAGTAGGCAGAATCCCTGTAGCTAAATGTGACCAAAGTCAACAACAGTCTGCCTTGTACTCACAGGTTCACCACGTAATAATAAATAACAATAATAATAACATGAAAGCAGTAATTATTTATTTAATATCTTTAACATAAACATACCTATAGGTTCTTCACAGGAATATTAACAGAGCCCAAGGAGAGGAAGTGGGAACGGTAACCAAAAGTTTGGGCTAACGTGAGTTTTAAATTTAATTAATGAGATGGTAATGGAAAGGCCTAGGTTTTAAAGAGGGGGTTCCACAGTGTTGTGCCTAGGGGCAGGTCTAGCTGGATTAATCTGTAATATTTAACTGCTTCTCAATGCGCCTCCTTCTCCAGACATCACAGCAAGCTTCTGAATCTGACCACAGACTGAATGTACATATTCTTCCATTTATTTATCTGTAGCAATAGGTAAACATCCAAATATGCAATAGAAAATTCTGCACAATGACGATCTCAGAGTGCACGTCACTTTCTGTGAACATCAAGTTCAGCATCTTTGTTAATATTTGAAATCTAAAGGTTAGCCTTTTAATTTTCATCTTAACTGCTGTCTTTGACAGGATCTGAAAATAGTGTACTTCATAACAGCTCAGACTCAAGTGCACAGTACAAGCAGGAACAAGACATTTGAGAAGGTGCGAGACAGCTAGGTGAAAATCATGCATGATAAGTCGCAGCAAATCTGTTGAACAAACAGCTATTTTAATTAAATGTGTAGTGAATAATGAGGATTTCCAATTTCAGAGAGAAAAAAACTTATGGGTAATCCATTGCATTTTTAAAGAAATCTGTTAAGCTTTCAACAAAATTGTTTACATTCCCAAACTTGTAGCTTAATAAATTTCTGGTAAACAGTTCTGACTTGAAACGAAGTGCTTTTATTGTCTGTTTCTCACAGAAGTGGGATAGTTTTGGTTTACAGCTTGACTTGTTGGTAATGGGATCCACCCAGGCTCAGTGGAATGTTAAGCTCTTACTACATATTTGTTCAATTCATTGTTCACAAGGCTCCATGGAGGTGCAAAAGAGACTGAGTTTAACCTTAGATTAGAGAAAAAAAATCATGGAACCTGAAAAAAAGAGCAGCTTGCAGAAAAGGGAAACGAATTAGAGTCATTGAGATCTATAGTATCGAAAAAGGACCATCAAGTCAAAAGCAATCACCTACATTCTTTTATTCATTTGTGAGATGTGGGTGTTGCTGGGTCAGCATTTATTGCCCGTATCTAGTTGCCCTTGAGAAGGTGGTGGTGAACTGCCTTTTTGAACCACTGCAGTCCACCTGGTCCACAATGCCTTTAGGAAGGTAATTCCAGGATTTTGACCCAGCAATAATGATGGAATGGCAATATATTTCCAAGCCAGGATGATGAGTGGCTTGGAGGGGAACTTGAAGGTGGTGGCCTTCCCAAGTATCCCTTGTCCTTCTAGATGGAAGTGGTTGTGGTTTTTGAAGGTTTATTTTGTTTATATTGGTCCTGTGCATATGTGCAGTTGTTATGACCTTCACTGGAACTGGTTAACCTAGTAAAGGTTACCAAGTGGAAGTGGAAATTTATTGTCCTTTTTACTCAGTTCACATTGTATGGGCTATACTATTAAAGGGCCACTAATTCTGATCCCAATATATAAAGCCTGTATTTCCTGGAGTCCTGCTCTATCAGCAGACACACAGTGAAGAAAGAAATAGTGTGGTGCTGGAAAAGCACAACAGGTCAGGCAGCATTCTGATTCCTGATGAATGGCTTATGCCCAAAACTTTGATTCCCCTGCTCCTCGGATGCTGCCTGACCTGCTGTGCTTTTCCAGCACCACACTCTCAACTCTGATCTCCAGCATCTGCACTCCTCACTTTCTCCTAGTGAAGAAAGAAAATCCCACATCTACCTGTGGATTGCAAATTTTGGGGAAAGGGACATTTTACTACTCAGTAAGTAGCTTTGACAAAGGGTCAGTTTGACTCGAAACGTTAGCTCTTTTCTCTCCTTACAGATGCTGCCAGACCTGCTGAGATTTTCCAGCATTTTCTCTTTTGATTTTACGACTCAATACTGGCAGTATGCTCCCATAAAGATGCCTGTTTCAACTTGTTATGATCTCAGATGGTCATACAAGGTAAGTCAGATCGCCGAGTGAAATCTAAATGGTTTGATCATAACTCGGTTTTCTCTTATTCCAGAGGTCAGTCACAAGAGATTGCCATATGATTTCTAAAACAAAAAAAAATGAAACAAGAAAAATGTGAACAATATTACACCTAGGCTCCTTCAGAGGTAGCTTCCAAACCCATAATCAGCTCGATTTCGAAGGAGAAACATGGGAACACCACCACTTGCAAGTTCCCCTCCAAGTCACGTACCGTCCTGAAATGGAAATATATCATTGTCCCCTCAGTGTCACTGAGTCTGATTGCTGAAACTCCCTCCCTAACAGAATCCTACAGCACATGGACTGCAGCAGTTCAGGAAGACATCTGAAGGCACCACCTTCTCAACGTCAACATGGGATGGATAATGAATGCTGCCCCACATCCTGTCAGAGAACCAGGATGGTGTTAGCCTTTCCACCTTAATGGGTCTGAATACTGTTTGAGTGTATTAAATATATGGAAGCAGACTAAAAAACTAAAGTGTTATTCAAACCATGCCCGAGTCCATGTTGGATCTATGCTTGTAACAGGATTTATTTTCAATGCATCAGCTCAGGTTTCCAGCTCTTTCAGCAGTCTGACTGCCTTTTTCTGAGCTTCCACCTAGGCTTAACCAATCAAACACAATGAGTATGAATAGGAAACAAATCCATATCATACACCAGACAAAGGTTGGAAAAATTAATTACAGATTTCAATACAACTTCACACTGTTCCTTTTATCTAAGCAATATGCTTAGACCCTCAAATCTCAGTGAAGAGTTAATATTCTTTTAGCATTAAGGCTCCTTGCTCAGATCCAGGGTGGACAGCCGCTAGTAGTTTCCCTTCAATGAGTGCGCAATCATTATATACTACTTTCCTTCAATCAATATCTTCCCGCAAGACACCTAAAACAAACTGCAAATTACACGCACTATGACTTTACCTTCAAGGCAAATATGGAAGATCTCTGAACTTTGAGCCCAGCAGTTTTCCCTCCATTCTCCCGCACCCACAGGCACACTGGACTCAGTTTCTGGATAGTTCTGTCCTCCTGTGTCACTGGCCCTCTGTGCCTCAGCCATGGCATAATTTTTTTCTCCACCGTTTTTTATAATAATGCATGAGACCATTCGGCCCCAATTCCTCATTTCCAGATTGTAAACTCTCATTAAAATACATGTAACCACAACAAACCTCCAGATTTCCTGGTGCTATTCACAGATCACATCCAAAATGACACTTAATCAAGACTTCTCCTCCTTAACAGACAAATACAAACTTTAAATTCACCATAAAATCAGACGTTGTACATAAATGTCTGACCTAAGTATTATCAGAGTGGCACCTCTCCCATCTTAAAGCTGGCTCATTGTAAAATGGGGGAAGTTAACAATCTGCTTAAAATGGGCAGAAAATGTTTAGAAACTTAACAGGTCTGGCAATATCGGACAAGAGAGAGAAATAGAATTAGTATTTAGAGTCCAGTATGATTCTTATTTGGAACTGAATTTCTGAAATGTTACCTCTCCACATATACTGCCAGAACAAAATAAAAAGATAAAGAACTGCAGATGCTGGAAATCAGAAACAAAAACGGAAATTTCTGGTAAAACTCAGCGGGTCTTGGTCCAGTGACCTTTCTTTAGAACTGCCAGTTCTGCTGAGTTTCTCCAGCATTTTCTGTTCTGTTTTTATTATCTCAGATTTCCCATATCCGCAGCATTTTGCTTTTATTCAAGGGAAGCAAATAGCCATGGGTCCAGTATAACTGATCCCTCTGGCACTGGATTCTTTTGTTGACCCAATTTTCCTCTCAGTGGGGCTGGCAGGTATGGAATTGGTTAAAAAAAAATCTTAAGAAATAGGGAAAGGAGGGCTGAGGATTCCCGTGCTCTATCTGATTGAAATTCTTAGGAGAACCTAAATAAGGCAGTCGCTCACAATTGCCTGCTCCCAGCAGTAAACCCTACATCCTCCACAACAACTAAATTTTCCATCCATTATGTAGTTTTTCTGCTACCTTCATGAGCTTGTGGCAATGTACTGTTTAAATGTGTGATGTTTTGGAAGCAAGGTCTAGAAATGACAGAACAATCTATTGGCTCTAACGTAGTTACCTAGTGACTTTTCAAGTTGTTTCATTTAATTTTGCCTTTTTGCTCTTCAACAAAACCATAATAAAACTTAGGTGGAGAAATTGCATGATTCATTGTTACTTCTGTTTCGCATAACTGAAGTATAACTCAGTCCTATCAGAGATTCATGCAATTTGAATGAGGACATGCGTGCTCTTACATCACACAACATTTTACAGGTAATTTTTTCAGACAGATCCAATACTGTCGATGTTTTATCAATGTTTTACTTTCTGCTTTAATGGGTTTGGCATTTAAAACATTCAAATGGATAATCAAATCTACAGAAGTCATTTCCTTATGAAACAACATTGAAGATTGATCATGGTATATTCGTACAAATATAGTGAGCACATGCTGATGGATTTCTGATTGACTCTCCTGGACCTCTAACTTGCAAACAGATTAACTAATTCCTGAAAAGAGAACCAAAGGTTCTAAATGTCATGAAAGCAATATTGGAGACAAAGAAGTAAATTGCACTAAATCGCAAAAAGGCTTTTGGGCTCTCAGCACAAAACACATTGCATTCTCCAATTTCCCTTTCTAGTAAAATGCTTTGTATTTTCCCTCCTGTTCTTTACTAAGTCTATTCTGGACTAAGCGGTCTTCATGGGTCAATATGGAAGGGGAGGGCATCATGACCAATTCTCAGTAAGGAATCCATTGTTATTTGATCAAATATGAGTAGATGAGTAGAAGTCTGGGCAGTTTTCCCCATTGGTGTATCTCCTTCCCGGTGAGGAAGTTGTTTGATTTAATTTAGCAACTTATCCTCAAAGAAAGGCGAATTAGAATCCAGTGTTTGGCAGAATCGCGACTCTGCATTTATGCAGTATTGCTCTTTGGTATCATAGTTTGAATTTTTTGCTTGTTTTGAGATTAGAATTGGTAAACCTGCAATCGGGTACTCATAGAGTCATAGAGTCATAGAGATGTACAGCTTGGAAACAGACCCATGCTGTCCAACTCGTCCTTGCCAACCAGGTAGCCCAACCCAATCTAGTCCCATTTACCACCACTTTGTCCGTATCCCTCGAAACCCTTCCAATTCATATACCCATCCAGATGCCTTTTAAATGTTGCAATTGTACCAGCTTCCAGCACTTCCTCTGGCAGCTCATTCTATTCATGCACCGTCCTCTGCATGAAAAAGTTGCCCCAGAGGTCCCTTTTATATCTTTCCATCTCACCTTAAACCTATGCCTTCTAATTCTGGACTCCCCTGCCCCAGGGAAAATATTTTGTCTATTTATCCTATCTGTGCCTCTTATGATTTTCCAAATCTCCATGAGGTAACCCCTTAGCCTATGACGCTCCAGGGAAAACAGCCCCAGCCTGTTCAGCCTCTCCGTATAGCTCAAATCCTCCAACCCTGGCAACATTCTTGTAAATCTTTTCCAAACTCTTTCAAGTTTCACAACATCTTTCCGATAGGAAGGAGACCAGAATTGCACGCAATATTCCAACAGTGGCCTAACCAATGTCCTGTACATTGGCAACATGACCTCCCAACTCCTGTACTCAATACTCTGACCCTCTTGGGAGTCTTTTACAGGCCTCCTAATAGTCCTAGAATCGTTGAAGAAAGGATTGCGAAGATGATTCAGGAGAAGAGTGACAGTAATAGGGTGGTTGTTATGGGAGACTTTAACTTTCCTGATATTGATTGGGAAAGCTATAGCTCAAGTTCGTTAGATGGGTCAGTGTTTGTCCAATGTGTGCAGGAGAGTTTCCTGACACAATATGTAGATAAGCGAACAAGAGGTGAGGCCATACTGGATTTGGTTCTGGGTAACGAACCAGGCCAGGTATTAGAACTAGAGGTAGGTGAGCACTTTGGGGACAGTGACCACAATTTGGTGATTTTTACTCTAGTGATGGAGAGGGATAAGTGTGCGCTACAGGGCAAGAGTTATAGCTGGGGGCAGGGAAATTATGATGCGGTGAGGCATGACTTAGGATGTGTGGATTGGAAAAGTAGATTTCAAGGCAAGAGCGTAATTGATATGTGGAACTTGTTCAAGGAGCAACTATTGAGTGTCCTTGATAAGTACGTACCTATCAGGCAGGGAGGAAAGGGTCGTGTGAGGGAGCCGTGGTTTAATAAGGAATTGGAATCCCTTGTTAAATGGAAGAGGGCGGCCTTTGTAAAGATGAGGCGTGAAGGTTCAATAGGGGCGATTGAGAGTTATAAGGTAGCCCGGAAGGACCTGAAGAGAGAGCTAAGAGCAGCAAGGAGGGGACATGAAAGGTCCTTAGTTGGTAGGATTAGGGAAAACCCTAAGGCTTTCTATAGGTATGTTAGGAATAAAAGAATGACTAGGGTAGGAATAGGTCCAATCAAGGATAGTAATGGGAAGTTGCGTGTGGAGGCTGAAGAGATTGGGGAGGCACTGAATGAATACTTTTCATCAGTATTCACTCAGGAACAGGACATTGTTGTCGATATGAATACTGAGGCACGAATAAGTAGAATGGATGGCTTTGAGATATGTAGAGAAGAGGTGTTGGAAATTCTGGCAAGGGTGAAAATAGATAAGTCCCCTGGGCCTGATGGCATTTATCCTAGGATTCTCTGGGAAGCAAGGGAGGAGATTGCAGAGCCATTGGCCTTGATTTTTGTGTCCTCTTTGTCTACAGGAGTAGTGCCGGAGGACTGGAGGCTAGCAAACGTGGTTCCCTTGTTCAAGAAGGGGAGTAGGGATAATCCTAGTAACTATAGGCCAGTGAGTCTCACTTCTGTTGTGGGCAAAGTCTTAGAGAATTGTAAGGGATAGGATTTATGCACATCTGGATAAGAATAATGTGATCAAGGATAGTCAGCATGGTTTTGTGAAGGGCAGGTCGTGCCTCACAAACCTTATTCAATTCTTTGAGAAGGTGACTAAGGAGGTAGATGAGGGGAAAGCGGTAGATGTAGTATATCTGGATTTTAGTAAGGCGTTTGATAAGGTCCCCCATGGTAGGCTACTGCAGAAAATACAGAGATATGGCATTGAGGGTGAGTTGGAGGTTTGGATTAGGAATTGGCTGGCTGGAAGACAGAGGGTAGTAGTTGATGGCAAAGGTTCATCTTGGAGTGCTGTCACTAGCGGTGTTCCGCAAGGATCTGTTTTGGGACCATTGCTGTTTGTCATTTTTATAAATGACCTGGAGGAAGGGTTAGAAGGTTGGGTGAGCAAGTTTGCGGATGATACGAAAGTCGGAGGAGTTGTAGACAGTGAGGAAGGATGTGGCAGGTTACAGCGGGATATAGAGAAGCTGCAGAGCTGGGCAGAAAGGTGGCAAATGGAGTTCAATGTAGCTAAGTGTGAGGTGATTCACTTTGGTAAGAGTAACAGAAAGATGGGGTACTGGGCTAATGGTCGGATACTTGGTAGTGTGGAAGAGCAGAGGGATCTTGGTGTCCATGTACACAGATCTCTGAAAGTTGCCACCCAGGTAAATAGTGCAGTGAAGAAGGCATATGGCGTACTGGCTTTTATTGGTAGAGGAATTGAGTTCTGGAGTCCTGAGGTCATGCCGCAGTTGTATAAGACTCTGGTGCGGCCGCATCTGGAATATTGTGTGCACTTTTGGTCGCCATACTATAGGAAGGATGTGGAGGCACTGGAACGGGTGCAGAGGAAGTTTACCAGGATGTTGCCTGGTATGGTAGGAAGATCCTATGAGGAAAGGCTGAGGCACTTGGGTTTGTTTTCATTGGAGAAAAGAAGGTTTAGGGGTGACTTGATAGAGGTGTACAAGATGATTAGGGGGTTAGATAGGGTTGACAGTGAGAACCTTTTTCCACGTATGGAGTCAGCTATTACAAGGGGGCATAGCTTTAAATTAAGGGGGGGTAGATATAGGACTGATGTTAGGGGTAGGTTCTTCACTCAGCGAGTCGTAAGTTCATGGAATGCCCTGCCAGTAGCAGTGGTGGACTCTCCCTCTTTATGGGTATTTAAGCGGGCATTGGATAGGTATATGGAGGATAGTGGGTTAGGTGGGCTTTGATCGGTGCAACATCGAGGGCCGAAGGGCCTGTACTGCGCTGTATTCTTCTATGTTCTATGTTCTATGTTCTAAAGGAAAGCATACCATTCATAGCTTTCCACAACAGTATTCCACCAAGGAATCTGTTGCTTACAATATTATTCAGCATAATTGTGTATGTTTCTTGGTAAATTTGACAGTTAACTTAAAAACACTTAATGTGTGACAATGACATAATCTGAATGAAGTGAGCAGATTAGTACATGCTCTGTCAGAGGACAGTGCCATGCTGTTATAGGGTCAGTATTGAGGGAGTGCCAGACTGTCGGAGGATCAGTACTGAGGAAGCGCTGCACTGTTGCAGGGTCAGTGCTGAGGGAGCACTACATTGTCAGAAGATCAGTACTGAGGGAGTGCCATACTGTCGGAGGGTCAGTACTGAGGGAGCGCTGTACTATCAGACGAGGTTCTGGATTAGTGGTGCTGGAAGAGCACAGCAGTTCAGGCAGCATCCAAGTAGCTTCGAAATCGATTCGGGCAAACGCCCTTCATCAGGAATAAAGGCAGTGAGCCTGAAGCGTGGAGAGATAAGCTAGAGGAGGATGGGGGTGGGGAGAAAGTAGCATAGAGTACAATGGGTGAGTGGGGGAGGGGATGAAGGTGATAGGTCAAGGAGGACAGGGTGGAGTGGATAGGTGGAAAAGAAGACAGGCAGGTAGGACAAGTCCGGACAAGTTATGGGCACATTTACTGAGCTGGAAGTTTAGAACTAGGGTGAGGTGGGGGAAGGGGAAATGAGGAAACTGTTGAAGTCCACATTGATGCTCTGGGGTTGAAGTGTTCTGAGGTGGAAGATGAGGCGTTCTTTCTCCAGGCGTCTGGTGGTGAGGGAGGGGCGGTGAAGGAGGCCCAGGACCTCCATGTCCTCGGCAGAGTGGGAGGGGGAGTTGAAATGTTGGGCCACGGGGCGGTGTGGTTGATTGGTGCGGGTGTCCCGGAGATGTTTCCTAAAGGGGTCTGCTAGGAGGCGCCCAGTCACCCCAATGTAGAGGAGACCGCATCGGGAGCAACAGATACAATAAATGATATTAGTGGATGTGCAAGTAAAACTTTGATGGATGTGGAAGGCTCCTTTAGGGCCTTGGATAGAGGTGAGGGAGGAGGTGTGGGCGCAAGTTTTACCTGCGGTGGCAGGGGAAAGTGCCAGGATTGGAGGGTGGGTTGTTTTTGGGCGTGGACTTGACCAGGTAGTCACGGAGGGAACGGTCTTTGCGGAAGGCGGAAAGGGGTGGGGAGGGAAATATATCCCTGGTGGTGGGGTCTGTTTGGAGGTGGTGGAAATGTCGGTGGAGGATTTGGTTTATGCGAAGGTTGGTAGGGTGGAAGGTGAGCACCAGAGGCGTTCTGTCCTTGTTACGGTTGGAGGGTTGGGGTCTGAGGCCGGAGGTGCGGGATGTAGACGAGATGCGTTGGAGGGCATCTTTAACCCTGTGGGAAGGGAAATTGCGGTCTCTAAAGAAGGAGGCCATCTGGTGTGTTCTGTGGTAGAACTGGTCCTCCTGGGAGAAGATCCGGCGGAGGCGGAGGAATTGGGAATACGGGATGGCATTTTTGCAAGAGGTAGGGTGGGAAGAGGTGTAATCCAGGTAGCTGTGGGAGTCGGTGGGTTTGTAAAAAATGTCAGTGTCAAGTCGGTCATCATTAATGGAGATGGAGAGGTCCAGGAAGGGGAGGGAGGTGTCAGAGATGGTCCAGGTAAATTTAAGGTCAGGGTGGAATGTGTTGGTGAAGTTGATGAATTGCTCAACCTCCTCGCGGGAGCATGAGGTGGCACCAATGCAGTCATCAATGTAGCGGAGGAAGAGGTGAGGAGTGGTGTCGGTCTAATTATGGAAGATCAACTGCTCTACGTAGCCAACAAAGAGACAGGCAGCGCTGGGGCCCATACGTGTGCCCATGGCTACCCCTTTGGTCTGGAGGAAGTGGGAGGATTCAAAGGAGAAATTGTTAAGGGTGAGGACCAGTTCTTCCAAACGAATGAGAGTGTCGGTGGAAGGGTACTGTTGGGGACGTCTGGAGAGGAAAAAACGGAGGGCTTGGAGGCCCTGGTCATGGCGGATGGAGGTGTAGAGGGATTGGATATCCATGGTGAAGATGAGGGAGTGCTGTACAGTCGAAGGGTCAGTACTGAGGGGGTGCCACACTGTCAGAGGGTCAGTACTGAGGGAGTGCTGTACAGTCGAAGGGTCAGTACTGAGGGGGTGCCGCACTGTCAGAGGGTCAGTACTGAGGGAGTGCTGAGCTGTCAGAGGGTCAGTGCTGAGGGAGTGCCGCACTGTCAGAGGGTCAGTACTGAGGGAGTGCCACACTGTCAGACGGTCAGTGCTGAGGGAGTGCCGCACAGTTGGAGGGTCATTATTGAGGCAGTGCCACACTGTCAGAGAGTCAGTACTGAGGGAGTGCCACACTGTCTGAGGGTCAGTACTGAGGGAGTGCCGTACAGTTGGAGGGTCATTATTGAGGGAGTGCCACACTGTCAGAGAGTCAGTACTGAGGGAGTGCCACATGTCGCAGGGTCAGTACTGAGGGAGTGCTGCACTGTCAGAGGGTCACTACTGAGGGAGTGCTGCACTGTCAGAGAGTCAGTACTGATGGATTGCTGCACTGTCAGAGAGTCCGTGTTGAGGGAGTGCCACACTGTCGGAGGGACAGTACTGAGGGAATGCTGCACTGTTGGATGGGCAGTACTAAGGGAGTGCTTCACTGTCAGAGGGTCAGTACTGATGGAATTCCATACTGTTGGAGGGTCAGTACTGAAGGAATGTTGTACTGCTGGAGGGTCAATACTGAGGGAATTCTGCATTGATGGAGAGTCAGTACTGAGGGAATGCTGCACTGTCACAGGGTCAGTACTGAGGGAGCACTGCATTGTTGGAGAGGCAGTACTGAAGGAGCTTTATTTTGTATAAGGTACCTTGCCATGTGTGGCAACATTACACACTTTTCACTGCACTCCTGTCCTGTACTTGAGTTCACGTGACAATAACATCTAAAATCTAAAATGTTAACAACAAGATTCTCTCTTTTTGAGAATGCAAGTGAGCTATAATAAAGAATGACACTAATATGGGAGAAATTCAGAAACCAAAGGTTGATTTGTTTTAAGTGACTACATCCTGTGTGGTAGACAAGAGTCTGAAATCAACACTGCAACATGGGCTCAAGAGGTGGATTATAGAAAAAATGTTAGTGAAAATTGTGGATGTTGACAGTTCCATGAAGGATACAAACAGGTGTGTTAATAAAAATTAGAGCTTTTTGAATTATGAGACCTGCGCAAAGTGAAGACCAACAGTGGGAAAATCACTACTCTCAATCCCTGGGGCAGACATCAGAGAAGGTGAATCCTGGTTCAGTTTTCAATTCTGGTCTGTTTTTCTTATTGGTCCATTCATCTTCGAGATGAACTGGTCTTCATGGTTTCACCCGCATCTCTGCAAAATTTCCCAAGTTTCTTGTTTTAATAAAAGGAACAGAATATATATTGTTGGTAATTCCATTAAGTTGTTCAACAGAGGGGTCCAGTGAGCAACAATTTCTTTTGTGTCTATTAACTTCTTCAAACAACAGCTGGATAAACAAAAATAAAATACTTCAGATGCTGGAAATCTGAAATAAAAAGTGCTGGAAATATTAAGAAGCCCTGTAGAGAATGATAAGAATGGATAAACACCTTCTAAAGGTTGGAGTTGCAAGTTTCCAGTAAAAGTATAGACAGATATGCTCCAACCCTTCATGTAAAATGCTTTCTTTCTGTGCTGAAATGATGAGAAATAGTGAAACGTTGTTTCCACCCCTACACCCCCCCCACCCCCCCCACCTCCCCCCCACCACCACCCCCCCCCCCCTCCCCCGCACAGGCTGGAGGATCACTACTCTCTCAGAATAAAGGGCCACCCAGTTAGCAGTGGGGAAAAGGAGGAATTTCTTCACAGAGAGTTATGAATCCTTAGAATTCCAGACGACTATGGATACACAATTGATGAATATATTCAAGACTGATTTTTACACACTAAAGAAATCAGGACTTATGGGGATAATGTGGGAAAATGGAGTTGCTTGTTGAGTGATGGAACAGACCTGAGAGAATATGTGGTCCACTTTTGCTCCTCTTTCTTACATTCTTTAACAAAGATGTCAGTAGAGAAATATCAGTATTCAACAAATGTAAGAATAAGGAGTTTGATTTAATTATTTGGGATTCATGAAGATTAATGTAGAATGTTATCTTCACTGTCTGGTAATGGGAAATAGATTGGGGATCCACAAGATCTGTGAATCCAATGATCTTGAAGGAACAAACCATATTTTATAAATTCAAATTTCTAAAGGTATATCTTGCAATTCTTAGAGTTTATTACATTTATTCCTGCAGTAGTAAATAGGCTGACTGACCTGAATAATGGATGGTTGGCTCTTTGCATCCATTGTTGATAAGTGTGGTGCTGGAAAAGCACAGCTGGTCAGGCAGCATCTGAGGAGCAGGACAATCGACGTTTCAAGCAGAAGCTCTTCATAAGGAATGTGCAGGGTGGCCCAAGGGGGCTGAGAGATAAATGGGAGGGGTGTGGGACTGGGGGAAGGTAGCTAGAAATGCGATAGGTGGATGAAAGTGAGGGGTGATGGCGATAGGTCAAATAGGTGGGAAGGAGATTGGACAGTTCAAGAGGGCAGTGTTGAGTTGGAAGGTTGGATCTGGGATAAGTTGGGTAAAGGAGAAATGAGGAAACTGGTTAAATGGACATTGATTCTGTGTGGATGGAGAGTCCCAAGGAGGAAGATGAGGTGCTCTTCCTCCAGTCATCAGGTGGCTAGGATTTGGCGATGGAGGAGGCCCAGGGCCTACATGTCCTTGGTGGAGAGGGAGGAGGAGTTGAAGTGATCGGCCACGAGGCGGTGAGGTTGTTTAGTGCATGTGGCCCAGAGATGTTCTCTGAAATGTTCTGCAAGTTGGCATCCTGCCTCCCCAATGTAGAGGAGGCCACATTGCCAGCAACAGACACAGTGGATGAGGTGTTTGGAGGTGCAGGAAAATCTCTGCTGGATGTGGAAGGATCCTTTGGGACCTTGGATGAAGGTGAGGCAGGAGGTGAGTTGATGGGGGGGGGGGTATGGACCAAATGAGGGAGTCATGGAGGGAATGGTCTCTGCAGAATTCTGAAAGGAATGGGGAGGGAAATAGATCTCTGGTGATGAGGTCTGATTGTAGATGGCGAAAATGGCGCATGATGATCCGTTGTATGCAGAGGTTGGCGGGGTGGAAGGTGAGGACTGGGATGTGTTGGTGGGGGTTGGGGGGGGGTGGGGGTTGGGGGGGGCATTGTTCTGTCCTTGTTGAGGTTGGAGAGGTGGGTTATATGGTAGAGGTCCAGGAAGTGGAGGAGATGCGCTGGAGCCTCCACTGCACTTGCTTCCAGGAGGACCAATTTCACTCCAAAACATCCTAGATGGCCTCCTACTTCAAGGACTACAATTTCCCCAACTCATTTGATTAGCTGAACTGGTCCTCACTCTCAACAATTTCTCCTCCGAATCCTCCTACTGCCTTCAGACCAAAGGGTTAGCCATGGACACCGCGTGGTCCCCAACTATGCCTTCCTCTTTGTCAGGACCATGGAACAGAACATCTTCTAAGGCCATACCCCATCTTTTTTTCCACAACATCGATGACTGTACTGGCGCTACCTTGTGCTCCCACAAGGAGGTAGAATGGTTCATCAACATCACGACTACCTTCCACCCTGACCTCAAATTCATGTGGACCACCTCGGACACCTCCCTCCCCTTCCTGGACCTGTCCATCTTCATTTCTGGCGACCGACTCCACACGAACATCTATTTCAAACCAACCAACTCCCACCCCCTCTCCTGTATCCCTTACTCCCAATTCCTCTGTCTCCGCTGCATCTGCTCCCAGGAGGAGCAATTCCCCTCCAGAACATCTTAGAAAGTCCTTCTTTAGGGACCTCAATTTCCCCTCCCACTCAACAACAATGCCCATGTCACCTCCTCTTTGCATGTATTGTTAGGTATATGAGCATCTATTCCAGGAGACCAAGTACAAAGGACTGATTGAGCAGAAGCCAAACAGCAATCATTCATCACATTGAGAAAATAATTTTTTCCCCTTATAAGATTAATTTTGACTAATGCACAAAACCAGACAGTGAGGAACACTTGTCGCTATTTACACCTGTCCTTGTTAATTGAGATTTCTGTGATAGCTTGGTTGATAAGTCAAGTTGGAAATATGAAACGGTACACAGACTTTTCGGAGCATCTTGCATCAGAAAAACAATTGTGAGTCTCCTTAACCAGACAGATTGAAGGGTTGTGAAATTGAGAGTGTAAAGTGTGAACAAAGAAATGTAAGCTAGTGTAATGATTTAAACACATTAGGCGCTGATATAAAAAGAAAAGCCAGAGAAAATGATTGGATTAAATGAGAAAAACAAAAGAAGTAATAAAAGGGTATTCATCAGCTTTCAATTTTGAAATACAGTATCTTGATGTTTGTTTCATTTCTTGCTAAGAAAGGATTATTAGGTATGCCTTTAACCTTACATAACAGAGAAACATGCATAAATCTTACAGATACTGTGCTTGCAAAGTGAACATTATTTATTATGAAAACTTTACAAAATGTGATTTTTTAAAAAACATCATATCTTGAATATGATTGAACACTGAAATATTTTACCCTTATTATGGCATTAGGATCAATAATCATAACCTCTGCAATAGTTAAAATAAGAGACATCTAAATTAATAAATGGTCTTCGTGTTACTCTGTTCTGTTTTCTACAATAATATGATAGGCCTGAGTCTAACAATTGTGAGACATATGGCAGTTTGTTGTTGAAAGGCAAAATGAAACTATTGAACTTTTGATTCAATGATTTGTGTTCCTGTCTTTACCAACGGACAAAGATCTTTGTTGAGAGATTTTGATTTTGAAAGATATTGGAGGGACAGTAAGGTATGATCAGATTTTTTACCTTTTACAAGGAAGCCAGCATTGACAATGAAATGACACAGTAATAATGGTGATTATGATGATCGTGGCGAGACTCAGATTAGTAATGCGCATGAACATACAAACAAGGAGCAGAAACCAATCAGCAATCATTCATCATATTGAGAAAAGACTTACAAGTCATTCAGATAGGTCATGGATGTGAGAAAGAGTCATCTTTAACCCTGGATTATGCTTTTCAGCAGAACAATATGTAGCAGCAAAATTAGATATAGAAACGTTAATGGTCACATGGTTTTAAACAAGTGGAGCAGGTCATGGGTCAAATGATTGAGCTTTGCTCCTTCTATTTCTTATGTTCTGAAGTTTCAAATGTAATGCATTTCATCAACTTAAACATCTCATAACTTTCTAAAAATGAATTTCTGAAGCATGATGCTGATATTTTGGCAAGCATGCCAGACAAAGGAGAATTGGTGTCCCAATAGGCAGACAGGCACCTTAAGGTCCTAATGGAGGGGCCACGCTCTCTTCACCCAAGATTGGCAAAGAAGGCCATACCATCACACTGCCAGCCTATACCAAGTTTGTCCCCCTGGCCAGTGCAGTATCTACTGTCCAAAATGCCCAGCTGCGCACAGGGGGTTCAGTGGCCTCCTGCCAGGCTAAGTGCCTCCACCTTCCCTCTGCGACCGCACACCCACACTACTCCTGCTACTGACCCAACCTCCCCACAAAGCCAGTCCTCTAATATCATCACTGCTGCCTGAAACATCCTCCCTCATACTCTCTCTCCCTCATCCATAACCTCCCACATTACTAACCCTGGCATGCCTTCTGCCCTGCCTA
Organism: Chiloscyllium punctatum; assembly: GCF_047496795.1. Lineage (NCBI taxonomy): Eukaryota > Metazoa > Chordata > Chondrichthyes > Orectolobiformes > Hemiscylliidae > Chiloscyllium > Chiloscyllium punctatum. The sequence goes on along the minus strand of NC_092741.1, from coordinate 145,840,242 downwards.
CTCACACATACGGGTCATCTCACCAGCTTTCGCCCACCTGCACCTCCACTATGTGCTGTGCCATCCACTTTCACTTTAGCCAATCCCTCTGGTTGCAGGAGAAGACAGCCCATGATGGGACAGGGCAGAGATGGGTGTAGGGTACCCACCATCAGGTCCCTCTTCCTCCCCCTAAGGGACTGCCTCTGTGGGGATACTGAAACATCCATGTCCCACTGACTGAGTAAGTACCACTCTTCACTCTAGTGAAACCCTCACAATAACCCAACTGTCACTGCCATTCATTGTACACCTCTCTGAGCACTGGCTATGTCTGTTTTGTGTCTTACAGGTTTGAAGCAGATGTCAAATGTCTTAGTGATCATACGTGATACCCTGAAAAAAAGCCTTCCAGCATCTCTCAGGAGGAGAGTTCATTGACCTCAGAGGAAGCAGCAATAAGCCTGACCCCGCACCCCAACTCCACCAGCTCAGATACTGACTCCTTGCTGGGAACATTAGCTAGGTTAGAATCAGGACCACCAGCTGGAGAGTGTGTCACTGCCACACAGATGACTGAGGAAGAAATGTCCAAGGTTTCAGGTTCTGAAAAAGGGTCACCTGACCCGTGTTGACCCTATTTTGTCTCGTCACAAATGCTGCCAGACATGAGTTTCTCCAGCAATTTCTTGTTTGTGTCGCCTCAAGTACCTGACTGTTTGACTGCATCAATGGACAGATTGGCAGCTGCCTTGGACAGTCAGCTCCAGCTCTCTCAGGGTCTGCTGGGGAAGCGCATATACCTGCACTCCAACAGCTCAGCCATTGGTCCTCAGCACCAAGAGCAGGACGACAGAAGGGCTGGTCCATCCTACCCTCACCCCAAGGTGCTCTGTCCTGACAAGGAGACAGGGGGATGCTGGGAGGCTCTTAGCCAGAGGAAGAACCACACACAGGCTCCACAGAAGGGGTGGTCCCAGGAAACTCTAGAGGCAGCAGAGCACCTCCTTGAATGCCAGGGTGGGTGGGGAAATGTGGGGCAGGTGCGTGCTCATGCCATTGGGTTGGGTAGGGAACTGAGGAAGTGCGAAGACTCTGAACTTCACGGGAAGGGTTACCAGGAATGGGGTTTGAACATTCAGGGCTGTCACTGATGTGTAAAGTCAGAAGCAAGAAATTTCTTCCTGTGGAGCACTCTCTGTCACCTTCCGTCTTCGTAGGAATCACTACTATGCAGTGGGAAAGAAAATGGCTGCAACCAGACTCAAAGTGGGTCTTGATCCATGAGGGAAGAGGTTGAGACATCCAGCAATGTGAGGCCCTAAATATATACATTGACCCATTCACTATGTAGGACACACAACAACAGGCTCCTAATCTCTGGAACAACATTCTGACTCCTCTGAATGATGATACTGTTACTCTTCCAATTTATTTACCCTGATTTTCTTGTTTTAGTCTCAAATGATTTGCTGGAATATGCATTTCATCAGCACACATTGGCTACAATGTGATTGACGAACCGTGCATGTTGTTTGGATAATGCGAACTTTCTGCTGAACGTGTACAGCGATTTTCTATTAGCAATCTTCGACAGCGCCATTTTCTATAGCGTGAGGTTTCAGAGGAACATAACCATCACATGAGAGCTGAATGACCTGTAAGCAACTTTTAAAACAAAAACTCTTCTTTATTTATTCTTAGGAAATGTAAAGGTACCATAATCTTACCAAACCCGTCAGAGAGAAAGAGAGTTGATGGGTCACCACACCTCAGGCAAAAGGTGAGGTTGCAAAAGAGATCCCTCCATGGTGATTTCAGCCAATACTAGAATTGAACCTACACTGCTGATATCACTCTGTATCACAAGCCAGTCATCCAGCTAACTGAGCTAACCAATTCCAGGAAACATACATCACTGTTGGTTCTGGCATTTATCCCACATCCCTAGTTGTTCTTGAAAAGGAAGCTTTTGTCTTTCTATTTGAACCATTGCCATCTGTGTAATGAGAAAATGAGTTTCTCCCAGGCTGTTGAGAAGTGTGTAGCAATATTTCCTTCTTCATTTTCATTCATACTTTCGGATATGTCAGATTTTTTTAGGTGCTAACCTATTGTTTAAATTGCAAACATGCTGCTCTCCTGTGACCTGTACAGTAAACACAGCCATTGCTCATATTTCTGTTCTTTTTAGTATCAGCATATATGACATAATGCAAAATTTACAGGCAGGATTTTCTTTGATGTTGAAATCCTCGCATTTTGTTTCAATAGCATGTAATATCATCACTTGGAATATTGCAGAGGGATCACCCACTGTGATAATTCCCTCAGCCTCAGCCTCCCTTCTGACCAGTCTGCACTGAGACCAGGATGAATTCCATACACAGTCACTGACTTAGCCAAAGTGCGAACGACCTGAGACCTGACATGGAAGCCTTTGTGTTTGAACCATGAGAGATCATAGCCCAAGGACCAAGTGAGCCTGAGAGTAACAGAATTTAAGCACTAGTCAGCTGTTAAGCAGCTTGCCAGCAATTGCATCTCTCATGTTGTGGGTTCCCACTATTGTCAATAACAGGCTAATTACTTAGAACGAGGCTAACTCCAGATATCCTACTGTGATCAGGGGCAGAGTTCATTGATTTTCCATCGGCTATAGTTGGGCTGAGGGTTTGCTTCTCAAATATATTTTGTTGTGGCAAAGGTTCATGGAAGCCAGCAACATTTCCCTTATTCTAATGAGAATCCTTCATCTATGAACATGGACAGTGTTCATTGATGGACTGCACAATATTCCTCTCACCTGATAGCTCCATACACAAGCATCTACACACACCTGACCAAGAACACACATGGATACAAGAACATGCACATGTGCACACACACACGCATCTGTTGAAGTACATATGCAAGCACATGATTAGATAGACACACATATATGACCCACTCTTATGCAAAGTGGCAATTAAATCTCCTTTTCAATCCTTTTCTCACTCAGTGACTCAGAGGCCAATGTAATGTCCCTACTACAATACTAAGACTGTCTAACTCAATATAGACTGAGGCTAGAACCTGGGTTACTCTTGGTCTGTCTCAATTAATACAAAACAAGGTATTTGAATGACCTACTACAAAGACTAACTACTTCATTTCTAACTCGCAGTAGCTGTTAGAAGTTGAATGTTTCTAGGTTTCTGGTCATGACCTAAGGAGGTGAGAGAAATCAATTCCTGTGATATTAGATTCGACTACAGTGTACTTAAACAAGCCAATGTCACTGAGGGGGTATTCTCAATACATGGACTGCAGCAATTCAAGAGGGAGGTGTGTCACTGCCTCCTCAAGGACACGTAAGAGGTGGACAATATGTATTGGCCTTGACATCAATACTGACATTGTCAGAATGAATTAAAAGGAAACTTGCCTTTTTTTTTGCTTCCCCAACAATAAATCATGCAGGTAAAGAAATTGGGAGTCAGCAGAGTATTAGAAAGAGTTTACATTTTTTTACAGCAGTGCAGGAGGTTTAAGGTTAGGTTTCTGTGAAAATGCAAATACATCAAAGGATTTCAAACATATAAGATGTTCGAATATTAAATTCAATACTTTAGCCTCACTGAAAATGTTATTCCATTGATGAACCAAGGTGCCTCATCGAAAGACATATAATTTCATTTCCACATTGAGTGACTTTTACTGACCAGTTTTCTTTCTTAGCTATACTAGATTGACTCTCATTCTTATCTTAATGTTAGATCAAAACAGTTCTATAGCTGTTTATAGGTGCCTGCGTGCCTCTGCAGCTGACATGCTCTCATCATTTAACCTCCTTGTGCCACTAATTCAAGCAGGCTGTCCTGTCCCCTCCCTCCAACCCACTTATCACCTCCCCTAACCCCCCCCCCCCCAACCCCCACAACACACTCTCATATAACTCATAGGTTTGCGACTTTTAAAACAGGGGAACCAATGTGAGTGAAACTTAAATCTACAAAATTAACTTTAGCTAAAAAAGAAATCAATTGTCATGCTTTTTAGAAAGACCTTAATTTTTACAGCTGAAAGAAATTGAGACTGTAAAGCTATTCACCCATTGCAGCATGTGGTTACTGCAGAGCATGTAATTCACCCGGAATCTCAGTAACCACTGGACGGGATCACCTTCTTACAGATGTTTTTGAGGAGTTCTTGATGTGTAGTGAATGCAAAAATAATAAAGGAAAGACCGACCTTCTCTCAATTTCACCGATTATAGATGTCCGTAAGGGTTTATATGCCATGAATAATTTACTCCAGTGGAGCCTGGTTCAGACTGACCTAACTTCTGTAACCTTTTACTGCGTACAATACAATCTTTCAGCATATTCAGCATTCCTTTATTTGCTTTCAGATCCTGACAGACCACCAGTGTGAACTCAATGTGAACAAGGAACAGATAGATTACCAGCATCCTCATGTAACCATGTTCATGGTCCATGGCATTGCGTGATTATATTTCAGTAATGGAATTTAGGTTATGAGAGAATGCTAGCTTTCATATTTACTTCAATACATGGCTTTAAAGTTGCAGCTTCCCCTTTTTCAGGACACGCCTGCCAATTTTAGGTCAGTTTCATGGGTCACTTTCACATAATTAACTCTTTGAACACTACTGCAGCATTTCTTTTCGGAACTAAGAATTTAGTCATTATGCAATGTCTTAGTTTATCCTGAGGTCATTGTGCCTTATCGAGTGTTCCAAATATTTAGGATTTTCCAGTTATTTAGGCATATTGAAAATGACTCTTCCAGATGTAGCATGAGGGCCAAAAATGCCAAGTCCTCCGTTTTCCCTTGCAAGAATAAGGACAACAAAAATGCAGGAACAGAGATGGTAAACTTATAGTTATTGCATTTGAGAGAATAACTAGTGACTTTTGACGTGAGGCAAGAGTAGCCATTACCACGCTGACCCTGGAAAGATCAGGCAAAGGTGTCAGGGATCGGACCAAGGTCACAGGTTTCCGAGTGTTTGCCCAGTTGTCTCCTCCCAACCCACTTCCACTTGACCAGGAAGTTTCTAAACATGAAAACCTGATTTTGTGGCAGTCCACTTGTGTCTAGTTATTTACTTCTTTCTAATCATACCTAATTATCATCTTCATAGTCCCCACTGCAGCAATTTCTGAGTTGGGATCTACAAATGGAGGATTAAGGTGACTGTGGTTCTCCATCAGACATGAGCTCTTGCTTATGCCCTTCATTGTGAGGCAGCAATTCCTAGGTTTCTGAATGCACAATTTCAGCGAGGCCTCCCATTGGTGTGAAGGAAGTGTTACTTGGGTGGAAAGCAAAGAGTCTGTAATCACATCATCTGCAATTTGTATTTCATGCATATTTGTGGAATTAGACTGAAGTGAAAAATGAGAAAGTGCATAAGGCATGCTGTCCTCAGGTTCTTTTAGAGCCAGTTGCAATAGTCTCTAGGCATGGCTGGCCCAGAGATTCACAATATTGCCTCAACCAAAGGTCAGCTTTCTGATGCTCCTTTCTAATGTGTAACATGTTCTTTCCTGCAAAATAGCATCCAGGAGTGAATTGTAATATTGTTGAGGTGATTTTCCTCACTGAATAGGTGGATTTATATGAAAGCTGCAAAATTTGGGTATGAAGTTTGCAGCAGTTATGTATGTGTGAAGGCCAGGTGTATCACATCAATATTAGGCATATGTCCTGATTGTTAGTCATTGCTAATGCTTGTGTGATCAGGACTGTGGTGAACTGAGCAGTATGTGAAGTTGGTGGAGCAGTGGGTGGGAGATGACATTTGAAGATGTATTCATTGGTCTCAGCCACTCATGTGAGGTCATTCAATATTTTATGGCGATATGTCCAGGTCCTCCTGGTCAGACTCTTTGATTTGCCCTCCATGTGGCTATGTGCTCTCAGTTCCTTGGCAGAATATACCCTGAGGACATCCTGCTCAAACCACAAGAACCAATCACCCTCACCCACCACCCCCACTGCAGAAACATAGTTTCTCGCATTCTTTCCACTCCCTCATCACAATATCACATCAGAGACTTTGGAAACCCTCTCTCTATCTATTCCCTTTGAGAAACACATTTGTTTCACCACCTGTTGCAGCCAGGACTGTAAGAAACTACAGAATTGTGAACACAGCCCAATCCACCATACAAGCCAAGCCTCCAGTCATGGACTCCATCCACACTTCTCAATATTTTGGAAAAGCAGCCAACATCATCAAAGCTCTCTCTCACCCCAGTTATAATCGCTTCCAACTTCTCCCATCAGGCAGAAGATACAAAAGCTTAAACACACTGACCAACAATTTCAAGAACAGCTTCTTCTCTACTAGTTATTAGATTTCTGAATGGACCTCTCAAATTTCAAATCTAATGTTGATCTTGCTTTTTGCGCATTTTCTTTGCAGCTGTAATTTTGTATTCCTCGCTCTGCTCAGTCATCCTGTGATCTTTGTATGTGGATGATCCATCTGTACAAAACTTTTCACTGTACTTAGGTACATGTGACAATAATGAATCAAATCAAATCAAAAGGAATCACATCCCTATTAAGGGCTACAGGTTAGTTCCAACTCATGTGAGCTGTGTTCACCTGGGGTCTCTGCTGGAAGGGCAGAGAGACAACAGTATACTTACTATTGGGGTTCACATCACATTCATGATAATGTGTGCTGCTTGGATTGGGTACACAGTAATTATGCTTCATGTCGCTTGTGTTCAAAAACCATCCCTAGTGGATTTTTCAGCCATTGTGTCATTGGCAGACCCAACTCCGGCATAGCAGTTGACATCAAACTTCAAAGAAAATTTAGCACCAATCACTCTGATTCCAAATGTATGGGTATAGAATACAAACTTTGACAAGTTGAACTGTTGCCTTTTCAGGTGACCTTTGTACTGATCTGCACTTCAAAAGCCTTGACTGTGTTCTTTGTAGCACTGAACAGTCTCAGGTCAAATGATGTGAACCCAACATACTTTGTCCAGGGGGCATGTAATGATGCATTGATAATTGCCGTCCTAATCAACAGGACACAGGAAGAATATTTTGATTCTGCTTTTGGAAATTCAGGCTGCAAAAAGCACACTTAAATAAGTAAAGGAAGAATAATGAGGTCACAAACTTTTCCTACGCTGCAGGAAATAATGTAAAACGCTTTTCTGAAGTACAGCACTCAAGGTAAGTTAACAAGCAGCAGATTTCATTGGTGTAGATCATAAGATCCAAAGAGTTTGACCCCCATTACTCACTGACCTTCCCTGCACTAAATTCTAGTATCACTGGTCACTTTTGTATTCATGTGACATTCCATGTTATTTTCACATTCCAGGAGTTTTGTCCAAAATTACTTCCACATCTTTGATGACCCATGAGATTTCCCAGGACTGGTGGTTGTAATGCATCAAAAGCTGGATGTAAGTGGAAGCAGGTTTATCCATATCCAGTACCAAAGTCCAGGATGTGGAGAGACCAGTTCTCTCTAACATATAAACTAACCTTGTACTGAATGTCAATGCATCTCTTGAGCAATGCCTCTTTAGATAGTGAGGAATAGAATCCTGACAGGAGGTAATTGAGATGGAGATTAGGTGACAGGATTATAACAGAGCAGCAGACAATTGGCAGAGATCAAATAAAATATGTATGCAGCTCACCCTAGTGCATGAAATAAATTTTGTCTCTTTAATTTAGAGAATAATTGTGTTGATTCAATACTGCTTTTTGTTTTTATTCTATTATTAACAGGATTAATTGTCATAGATTCTCAATTTCTATTCTTGAACATTTAGCAAACTTTAAAAGTTTGAACGACTTATTTAAACCTTGGAGCATTTTTTTTATAAACACTGAAAATTTACTTCACAGAAGGATGACTTTATGATTTGCAGATTAAATGGAATTATATGTAAAAATAAGTTCCAAGAACATAGAGTCATAGAGAGGTACAGCACGGAAATTTACCTTTCAGTCCAACTCACCCATGTTGACCAGATATCCTAAATCAATCTAGCCCCATTGGACAGGACTTAGCCCGTATCCCACTAAACCTTTCCTCTTCATATACCCATCCAGATTCCTTTTAAATGTTATAATTCCAATACTTCCTCTGGCAGCTCATCCCATACATGTACCACCCCCTGTGTGAAAAAATTGCTCCTTAGGTACATTTTAATTCTTTCCCCTCTCACCCTAAACCTATGCCCTCTAGTTCTGGACTCCTCCATCCCAGGGGAAAGACATTGTCTACTTATCCTATCCCATGCCCCTCATGATTTTATAAACCTCTGAAAGATCACCCCTCAGCCTCCAAGGCTCCAGGGAAAACAGCCCAGTCTATTCAACCTCTCCCTATAGCTCAAACCCTCCAATCCTGGCAATATCCTTGTAAATCTTTTCTGAACCCTTCCAAGTTTCACAACATCCTTCCTATAGGAGGGAGACAAGAATTGTACACAATATTCCTGAAGTGGCCTAGCCATTGTCCTGTACAGCCGCAACATGACCTCCCAACTCCTATACTCAATGCTCTGACCGATAATGGAAAACATACCAAACACCTATAAGTAAGGTTCTGGATTAGTGGTGCTGGAAGAGCACAGCAGTTCAGGCAGCAACCGAAGAGCAGTAAAATTGACGTTTTGGGCAAAAGCCCTTCATCAGGAATAAAGGCAGAGAGCCTGAAGCGAGGACAGATAAATGAGAGGAGGATGAGGGTGGGGCGAAAGTAGCATAGAGTACAATAAGTGAGTGGGGGAGGGGATGAAGGAGAAAGTAGCATAGAGTACAATAGGTGAGTGGGGGAGGGGATGAAGGTGATAGGTTGGGGGGTGAGGGTGGAGTGGATAGGTGGAAAAGAAGATAGGCAGGTAGGACAAGTCATGGGGACAGTGCTGAGCTGGAAGTTTGGAACTAGGGTGAGATAGGGGAAGGAGAAATGAGGTAACTGTTGAAATCCACATTGATGCCCTGGGGTTGAAGTGTTCCGAGGCAGAAGATGAGGCGTTCTTCCTCCAAGCGTCTGGTGGTGAGGGAGCGGCGGTGAAAGAGGCCCAGGGCCTCCATGTCCTCGGCAGAGTGGGAGGGGGAGTTGAAATGTTGGGCCACAGAGCGGTGTGGTTGATTAGTACAGGTGTCCCAGAGATGTTCCCTAAAGCGCTCTGCTAGGAGGCGTCCAGTCTCCCCAATGTAGAGGAGACCACATCGGGAACAACGGATACAATAAATGATATTAGTGGATGTGCAGGTAAAACTTTGATGGATGTGGAAGGCTCCTTTAGGGCCTTGGATGGAGGTGAGGGAGGAGGTGTGGGCGCAGGTTTTTCAGTTACTGCGGTGGCAGGGGAAGGTGCCAGAATGGGAGGGTGGGTTGTAGAGGGGCATGGACCAGGTGGTCACAGAGGGAACAGTCTTTGCGGAAGGTGGAAAGGGGTGGGGAGGGAAATATATCCCTGGTGGTGGGGTCTTTTTGGAGGTGGCGGAAATGTCGGCAGGTGATTTGGTTTATGTGAAGGTTGGTCGGGTGGAAGGTGAGCACCAGGGGAGTTCTGTCCTTGTTACGGTTGGAGGGGTGGGGTCTGAGGGTGGAGGTGCGGGATGTGGACGAGATGCGTTGGAGGGCATCTTTAACCACGTGGGAAGGTGAATTGCGGTACCTAAGGAGTGGGGGCAGAGTCAGTAACTGGAGTGAGTGTGATGGTGGGGGGAATGGGGGTGGAGTCATGAGCAGGGGTGGTGTCCATTTTTTCCTCTCCAGGCATCCCCAACAGTACCCTTCCACCGACACTCTCATTCGTTTGGCCGAACTGGTCCTCACCCTTAACAATTTCTCCTTCGAATCCTCCCACTTCCTCCAGACCAAAGGGGTAGCCATGGGCACACGTATGGGCCCCAGCTATGCCTGTCTCTTTGTTGGCGACATAGAACAGTCGATCTTCTGTAATTAGACTGGCACCACTCCCCACCTCTTCCTCTGCTACATTGATGACTGCATTGGTGCCACCGTGACTACTTGGTCAGGTCCACGCCCCCCTACAGCCCGCCCTCCCATCCTGGCACCTTCCTCTGCCACCGCAGGAACTGCAAAACCTGCGCCCACACCTCCTCCCTCACCTCCATCCAAGGCCCTAAAGGAGCCTTCCACATCCATCAAAGTTTTATTTGCACATCCACTAACATCATTTATTGTATCCGTTGCTCCCGATGAGGTCTCCTCTACATTGGGGAGACTGGGCGCCTCCTAGCAGAGCGCTTTAGGGAACATCTCCGGGACACCCGCACCAATCAACCACACCGCCCTGTGGCCCAATATTTCAACTCCCCCTCCCACTCTGCCGAGAACATGGAGGTCCTGGGCCTCCTTCACCGCCGCTCCCTCACCACCAGACGCCTGGAGGAAGAACGCCTCATCTTCCGCCTCGGAACACTTCAACCCCAGGGTATCAATGTGGACTTCAACAGTTTCTTCATTTCCCCTTCTCCCACCTCACCCTAGTTCCAAACTTCCAGCTCAGCATTGTCCCCATGACTTGTCCTACCTGCCTATCTTCTTTTCCACCTATTCACTCCACCTTCCTCCTTGACCACTCCACCTTCCTTCCACCTTCATCCCCTCCCCCACTCACCTATTGTACTCTATGCTACTTTCTCCCCACCCCCATCCTCCTCTAGCTTATCTCTCCACCTTTCAGGCTCACTGCGTTTATTCCTGATGAAGGGCTTTTGCCCGAAACGTCGATTTTACTGCTCCTCGGATGCTGCCTGAACTGCTGTGCTCTTCCAGCACCACTAATCCAGAATCTGGTCTCCAGCATCTGCAGTCATTGTTTTTACCTATAAGTAAGGCTCTTGTTGTGCAGTAGTGCTGTCTCTATCCCTGATCCCAGAAGCTTGGCTCAAGTTCTACCAGCCCTAGAGGTGTGTGATAACATTTTAGAAGAGGTTGATTTGTAAATATCTACAATTAAGGCAAAAGAGGTATAGAATCAAATATTAGTTCATCTTATTAAAATTAGTTTTCATACATACTAGATTGCTATACCAAGGTGATTTATAAAGGGAACAGCAGCAAAGAAAAAGGATTAAGCCAATTTGCTGTGCATCGGTTATACTTTTTAAAAATCACCTCTTGATTTTCACCTGATCTATCATGACTCCTTTGATTCTTGCTGAGCTATTGTTCCATAGATAACACCAACCTTTCACACCTTAATTACAAGTGCAAGCTAAATTGTGACTGTCAGCAGCAACATTGTATTAAACCCAGCATGATCACGATGCAGATATATTTTCAAACAGAAGTAAATGAAGTCCGGATTGGGAAATGCAGCAGATTTTTCTCCCCCTCTCATTCCAGTTCTGAGGTTGATAATAGAACACTACTGTTGCCCTGGTTGAAATTGGTTACACAACACGGTTTGTGAGTTGAATCTGACACCTTCTGGTTGAAATGACTAAGTGTTACATCATGCAGACAACAAGCAAGAAAGAATAACTTGCATTTGTATAGGTATGGAATTTTCTGGAAATTGGATGTGATGTACAATACAGAATTTTAACACTTGAAGTGAAAGGTTAAGTCCACGCTGACAAATGATAAGTCAGCTGTAGTGTCATTGCTTGAAGGGTATATTTTGCCCAAGACATTTGAGAACACTGCCTCCTCAATTTTCAGTTACCACTGTGGGAGTTCCATCTGAGATTGCGCAAACAGCTTTGATTTAATATGTCATTGTTAAGACAGCACATGCAAGAATGTAGCACTCTCTGATGACTGCACAATAGTGGATAGTTTCGGTCATTTTACTTAAGCAGGAATGTATTTCCCTTGGAGGAAGTTTGGAGAAGATGCACTTGGTTAGTTCCTGGGATGAAGGGGTTATTTTATGAGTTGGAGATGCCAGCGTTGGACTGCAGTGTACAAAGTTAAAAATCACACAACACCAGTGCTCCGAAAGCCAGTACTTCCAATTAAACCTGTTGGACTATAACCTGGTGTTGTGTGATTTTTTAACTTTATTTTTTGAGGAAAGTTTGAGCAGATTGGGCCTGTATGTATTGGAGTTTAGCGAGATTGGATCTCATTGAAACATTCAGAGGAGGCTTGATAAGGTAAATGCTGAGTTGATGTTTTCCCTCCTAGAGGAATTGGAGGGTACAGATTCAAAGTAAGTGGTATCCTATCAAAAAATGGAAATTCGTTTTTAAGAATGTCATTAGTGTCTGGAATTCTCTCCCTCAGAAAACACTTGGTCATTAATATATTCAAAAGTGAGTTCAATTGACACGGGAGTCAAAGTTTATGGTGTACAATCAAGAGAGTGGAATCACGGCCACATCAGAGCAGAAATATCTTTATTGACTGGTGGAGCAGTTCATCTATTCTAGCTCTGATTTCTTATATTCTTACTCAGAATTAGATTCTCTGCTGTACGCCAGCACGGCTTGAGCCCATAACCTCCCGAGAGAGGAAATGCTATCCCGTTCCAAGGTCGAGAAAAACATGAATTTATACTCAGGAATAAACAATAAATTTAGACGGTGTTGAGTGATTCATTCACTGTTCGCCTTTAGTAACAATTTTACAGACTAGGAGCCGATATTGGGGCATGCTGCAATTTGCAACTTGTACATGAAGCTTTGTACCCGAAGACAATATTTGACTTTAGTGTAGTTCATTCTTGCAGCTCAAAAATCTTTGTTCAAGTAATTTATGCGTAAATCATTCCTTTCCAATTGCTGCACACTTAAAGAAAAGTAAAGGCATTCCTAAACAGTAATAAGGTTGCATACCATTTCTACACTGCAGGAAATAAGGTACAGCACTTCTCCAAAGCATACATGGCTCTCAAGGTAAATTAACAAGCAGCAGATTTTACTGGTATTGATCACAAGATTGAAAAAGTTTGACCCCCCCATTACTCACTGACCTTCCCTGTGCTAAATTCCAATATCATTGGTCATTTTTGTATTCATGTGACATTCCACTTTATTTTCACATTCCAGCATGTTTGTCCAAAATTACTTCCAAATCATGCCTCTTCACTTACTAGTTCAAATGATTTAAATATGACTTACGTTGCTTTTAATGGCTCTCAATTTATTATTTTCAAGAGACTTTTAAGATCAGAAGGATAGTTGAAATTATGGTGTGACTATTTTTCCACGAGTAAGGTCTGTACTGGTTATTTGCCAGAGGCACGTTGGAAGGAACAATTACACCCTTGGATCCGCCTGACCAGATTTACGAGAAACATGTTTAGCGCAGTTACATGCAGCCGGGATAGATGCCGGAAGACACCACCCTTGAGATCCCAACCACAGATGCATCACACAAAAGTGGTCCTTCCTTCAGGGCTTTCTCTGGTCATATTTTTGGTTTTTCTTACTTTTTATGTGAGCAGGCTGGAACGTTGTCTGCGTGCATTTCTTATCTAATACTATATTGTAGCTAGATGCTCATGGGAAGGCATGAGGACTATGACGCACAAATACTCTGGCCTCATCTCACTGAAGCAGACAACTTGTAAGGTTTGTGGTAATGGTGGTACTTAGGAGAAAGTGAGGACTGCAGATGCTGGAGATCAGAGCTGAAAATGTGTTGCTGGAAAAGCGCAGCAGGTCAGGCAGCATCCAAGGAGCAGGAGAATCGATGTTTCTGGCATAAGCCCTTCTTCAGGAATGAGGAAAGTGTGCCAAGCAGGCCAAGATAAAAGGTAGGGAGGAGGGACTTGGGGGAGGGGCGTTGTAATTGCGATAGGTGGAAGGAGGTTAAGGTGAGGGTGATAAGGTGAGGGTGATAGGCCAGAGTGGGGATGCGGGTGGAGAGGTCGGGAAGAAGGTTGCAGGTTAAGAAGGTGGTGCTGAGTTCGAGGGTTGGAACTGAGACAAGGTGGGGGGAGGGGAAATGAGGAAACTGGAGAAATCTGAGTTCATCCCTTGTGGTTGGAGGGTTCCTTGGCAGAAGATGAGGCGCTCTTCCTCCAGCCGTTGTGTTGCTATGGTCTGGCGATGGAGGAGTCCAAGGACCTGCATGTCCTTGGTGGAGTGGGAGGGGGAGTTGAAGTGTTGAGCCACGGGGTGATTGGGTTGGTTGGTCCGGGTGTCCCAGAGGCGTTCTCTGAAACGTTCTGCAAGTAGGCGGCCTGTCTCCCCAATATAGAGGAGGACACATCGGGTGCAGTGGATTCAATCTTCTTCTTGACCTCTCCACCCCCCACCCCCACTCCGGCCTATCACCCTCACCTTAGCCTACTTCCACCTACCACATTTCCAACGCCCCTCCCCCAAGTCCCTCCTCCCTACCTTTTATCTTAGCCTGCTGGACTCACTCTCCTCATTCCTGAATGGTGGTACTTACACTGGTTGAGTGGACAATGCTATTGGCCTTGTTCCTACAATGCTGTATGTTGTGACAGGACTACCGAGACTGCACTGACCTTAGTGGTAACCTTGGATGAGGCTGACGTAGTCTGGTGTCCTGATCTTCACAGTGGTCCTGGGAAAAAAGGAAGTCCAACCTGTGCACCATCCTGTCCAACAGGAGATCCAAACCCATGCCTGTAACACGGGATGCCGATTTCCCCCTGTTTGGTATATCTGGGGCATTATGTCAGGAACTGCATGAAGCGGCTGAAGGAGCAGGTAATCTTGAGGAGGCTGGGAAGCTGCAGAAGGACACGGACAGGCTCAGGGAGTGGGCAAAGTAGTGGCAGATGGAACACAATGTGGGAAAGTGTGTGGTCAGTGGGAAAGATAGAAGAGTAGACTACTTGCTAAATGAGGAAAGGCTTTGAAAATCTGAAGTAGAAGGGAACTTGGGAGTCCTTTTTTTAGGATTCTCTTAAGGCTTACATGCAGGTTCAGTTGGCAGTTAGAAAGGCAAATGCAATGTTAACATTTCTTTCAAGAGGGCTAAATATGAGAGCAGAGGTGTACTCCTGAGGCTGTATAAGGCTTTGGTTAGATTGCATTTGGAATATTGTGAGCAGTTTTGAGGCCCATATCTAAGGAAGGATGTACTAGCCGTGGAAGTAGCCCAGAGGAGCTTTCCAAGAATGATCCTGGAGATGTAGAGTTTGTCATATGTGAAGTATGTGAGGACATCTGGTCTATACCCAATGATATTGAGAAGGTTGAGGGGGGTGGGGGCGGGGGGGGGGGGGGGGGGGGGTGGACCTGATTGAAACTTACAGAGTACTGAGAGGGCTGGATAGAGTGGACACAGAGAAGATTTTTCCACAAGTATGAGAGAGTAGGACCCAAGGAGATAGCCTTAGAGTGAAGGGATGACCTTTTGGAACTGAGATGAGGAGGAATTTCTTCAGACACAGGGTGGGTAATCTGTGGAACTCATTATCATAGAACATTGTGGAGGCCAAGTCATTAAGTGGACTGTGTTTAAGTCAGAGATAGATAGGGTCTTGATTAGTAAGGGGATTAAGGGTTAGGGGGAGAAGGCAAAAGAATGGGTTTGAGAAGCATGTCAGCCATGACCGAGTGGTAGAACAGACTCAATGAGCCGAATGGTTGAATTCTGCTGCTATATCTTATGGCTCCAGATGGATGGTGCTTGCCTGGGTGCACAACGGGCATTTAAGGATGGCTCTGATGCCAGTGATTCTGGTCAATTCTGGGATGGCTGGTGAGTCGCTCCAGGATTGGAAGGTAAGAAGGGGTGGAAGTCAGACATGATGCTCACCATAAAGGAAGGATTGCTAATCAATACAGCGAGTTTAGTATGGCTGGGCAGAAAAAAAAAACATTCAGCCTTGCAGCGAGATACACCAAACTCAACGTGACATGCACTTAGACAAAAACAAACATCAGATTCAGTCCTAGGTCTCTGACAAGGAAGTCCAGACACTTGATCTAATGCTCCTAGATGCCCCATCAGATACTTGTGACTGAATTTGACCATGGGATGTGGGCATCGCTGCCCTGACCAGCATTCATTGCCCATTCCTCATCGCTCTTGAGAGCAATTGATGGCGAGCCAGCTTCTTAAACTGCTGCAGTTCTTGGGACATGAGACACTCATTGTTAGGAAGGGAGTTTCACGATTTTGACTTGCTGGTACTGCCACCAGGGATCGGGATTCAATTCCAGCCTCAGGCAACTGTCTGAGGGGAGTTTGCACATTCTCCTCGTGTCTGTGGGGGGGGGGGGGGGGGGTTTGCCAGTTTTTTTCCCGCAGTCCAAATATGTGCAGGTTAGGTGGATTAGCCATGGGGAATGTGGAGTTAACAGGATATGGTGGGGTGCTCTTCCGAGGGTCAGTGCAGACTCGATGTGATAAATGGTCTCCATCTTCACTGTAGGAATTCTGTGATTGTATGGATGCACCTTCGAAAACAGCATAGGTTCATGTTCAGCTTTACTGGTGTGTCCCGCAGCATGAGTGGGCTCCAGCCATTCCAGTGAAAAGGGGGGTTTGTGTGTAAGCTCACAGAGGGATTCTGCTGTTCCAGAGAACAAATTGGATGGGATGCTGCATGGGAGAATTGTGATGTCTATAGACACAGAGATACTTAACGCATTCTCAGGGTTTGTCACTGAGCCTATTTCTACTGCCAAGGAGCATGAAGGAGTCTGGTTCCAAACTAATGCAGGATTTTACATGGGGTTGGAGCCTATCTTTTCCAGTGTATACACTCACATCATATATAATATATATATATAATACGCACATATATATAATCCTGCTTGCATTCCTAGCCTTAATGCAACACTCAGTGGTCAATGTCTCAACTGCTCAGCGTGTCAGAGTGCAGGTTGGAGTCTCAGGCTGAGGTGAGAAGGGACATGCTCACTCCCATGCAGGGTTAGACCACTGTCCCCATGGCTGGAGATACTGGTGCTCAGAGGGGCTTTCAGGATCTCACAGCAGTCCAGCAATCAGGCTGTTGAGGTATCTAACCACGGGGAAGTGACACGTAGTGGACTGTGATTCACACACACCTCCTGCCCTCTCTCTCAGGGAGACAGCATTCAGGCTCCTCCCACTGCTACCCAGCAGACACCTTCCTATTTCCCATTGGCCAGTCCAGACTGCTGACTCCCCCCTTTGCAAAGATGGTGCAGACCAAAGCTGGACTTGAAGCCACCGTGCTGCTCGAGGTCATTTGTCAAGTCGTCTGCTGTCTTCCCCCAGTGAAATGAAGCAGCGTTTGAACAGGTAATAAAGAACCATGCAGGGCAGGAAAAGACAGGCATTAAAGAACAGGGGGTGAATGCTGCTGGTGGTGAATGTGGTGCCAGTCATGTGTCTGCCTTATCTAGGATGGTGAACAGCAGTGTTGTTGGAGCTGCACCCATCCAAGCAAGTGGGGAGTATTCCATCACACTCCTTACTTGTGCCTTGTAGATCATGGACAGGCTGTGGGGAGTCAGGAGGTGAGTTATTCGCCGCAGTAATCCTAGTCTCTGATCTGGTTTTGCAGCCACAACATTTATATGCAGTTCAGTTTCTGGTCAGTGGTAACCACCTAGGATGTTAACGACAATAATCCTATCAAAGTCCCCTGGTTTGAGGAAGAATCCTCATGCCCTATCTATTCAGGATTATATTTGTCCCGAGGTATCAATTTGCTTTTATCTAAAAGCTGTTGACTATTGGGTGGGAGAACAGCTCAACATTGCGGACGTAAAAACTGAAGTTTTTTCTCCCCCATTGGAAAGTCTGCTTTCTTTTTCATTTTACAAGAAAAAAAAACCCAAAGAAAACACATCATGCTGCAAATTGATATTCATTTTACAAAGTGATTGGACTAGTACCAGAAGGTACAACATTTAGTATAGGAGTCCTATCTTTATTTATGAAAACAAGAAAAGGGAGTTGTACTTATCAAACTACAGACTGTATCTAGTTGACCATTTTACAGATCAGTTTGAATACTGACAGAGGACACTTCTGGATCTATCTTGCTGAGTTTCAACAGGAAACAAGCAAAACTCAAGATCATTTATTCACTCCCAGATCTGCCTATTTTAAATGAAAACTGAAAGAACTGCGGATGCTGGAGATCAGAAACAAAAATAGAATTTGCTGGAAAAGCTCAGCAGGTCTGGCAGCAGCTATGTAGAGAAATCAAAGTTAACGTTTCGGGTCTAGTTACCTTTCCTCAGGACTTCCACAAAATTTTTCAGTTATGTATGAATCCTGTGAGTAGTAAAAATCCAAGAATAAATTTAAAAATCACACAACACCAGGTTATAGTCCAACAGGTTTAATTGGAAGCACTAGCTTTCGGAGCGACGCTCCTTCTTCAGGTTGTGGCCACAGAAAGCTAGTGCTTCCAATTAAACCTGTTGGACTATAACCTAGTGTTGTGTGATTCTTAACTTTGTACACCCCAGTCCAACACTGGCATCTCCAAATTAAGAATAGACTGTTTGATTAGATTAGATTCTCTACAGTGTGGAAATAGGCCCTTCGGCCCAACAAGTCCACACCGACCCTCCAAAGAGCAACCAACCCAGACCCATTCCTCTACACCTAACACTACGGGCAATTTAGCATGGCCAATTTACCTAACCTGTACATCATTTGGACTGTGGAAGGAAACCAGAGCACCCGGAGGAAACCCACGCAGACACGGGGAGAATGTGCAAACTCCACACAGACAGTTGCCCGAGGCGGGAATTGAACTCGGGTCCCTTATGGATTTCTGTTGGTTGTTTCCTAATAGATAGATATTTGAATCTATTCCCATCTCTCTTTACGATTGCTAAGTCAGTTTATAATCTCATTACTAGTATTACCATGAAAGGTAACTTCCCTTAAAAATACCATGCACAGCATTTTATCAAATTACTTCCATTCATCATTTTTCAACCTGTAGAACTTTAGACTTTGGCAATAAACCTGGGCCTCAGGAAACCTGACAGATAGAGAGAGGTGAAGAGCAGGGATGCTTTCTCCTGGATTCCCACTACCAGACCCTACAAGGACTTCCATAATCAGGGATCAGATCATACCCAAGTTATGGAGTTTAGAACCCTATTGGCTCTGGATTATAATCAAGTCCTGATTTGAACCCTCTCAGAATCTGGGATTAGACCTTTTTCCCAGGATCATGGATTGATCCAAGCTGGTCCAGTGGTCTGCTCTGTGATGCTATCTGCTTAAAGCCTGTCTATCAAGTTGATTCATGATGATGTAGTTGAGGGCGTCAAACAACAAGTGCTGTGAGGGAAAACTCCAGGGAAACCCAGGTATTTAGTTTCACAACCTGAAACTCTACATTACCATCTACCACTGCCTAACACACCCAGTAAGACCACAGTGACAAACATAGAATCCCTACAGTGCGAAAGCAGACCATCATGTCCACACCAACCCTCCGAAGAGCATCCCTCCCAGATGCAGCCCCCTACCTAATCCCTGTAACCCTGCATTTCCCATGGCTAATCCACCTAACCTGCACAGCCTTGGACACAATGGACATCTCAGCATGGCCGGTCCACCTAACCTGTACACCTTTGGACTGTTGGAGGAAACAAGAGCACATCCACACAGACACAGAACAATGCGCAAACTCCACACAGACAGCTGCCCAAGTGGGGGATCAAACCCAGAACTCTGGAGCTGTGAGGCGGCAGTGTTAACCACTGATCCAGCCCCGCGGAATCGACCAAATGTGACCCACCTTTAACAAAGATGTTCTGATCTTTGTAGACGATGCCACTACTTCATCCTAATTGGTTTAGCTCAGTTGGCTGGATTGTTGGTTTGCAGAGCAGTCTGATGCTGACAGTGTGGGTTCAATTCCTAACCCCTGTTTGAGGTATCTAACCACCTTCTCAATTTCTTCCCTCACCTGAAGTCTGGTGACCCTCAGGTTAAATCACCACCAGTCATGGATCTGGTGAGAGCGCGGTCCCAATGGTCTGGTAAGATTCTGGCAACAAAACAACAACAACTTTATCCTGAAAAATGGAATGCTAAGAGATTTCCCTTATTTTATATTAGGAAAAGTGGCCTAAGCATTTTTTTCATGAACTGTTTGGACATACTACAACACAAGATGGGAGGGACTTGAAACTGGACCTTTTGGCCCAGGTGGTAACGACACAACCACTGCACCAGAAAAGCTTTGACAAAGCGGTGAAGAGTTTAACTCATTGGTTAGGCAGCTCAGTTAAGTTGGGAGTTGATTTTTTTCTTTTTTTTAAAATGTATTCTGCTATATGATGGATGCAGATATTTTTACTCGCCTTTTTCAGATAGGCTATGATATACCTCTGAAGGTCCCTGAAGGTGACAGGACAAGCTAATAGGATGGTGAAGAAAGCCAACAGGCCATTTGCTTTTATCAGGTGTGGCATAGCTTATAAGTGTGGGAAGGTGATATCGGAGCTATATAGGACTATGGTTAGACCACAGTGGGAGTACCATGTGCAGTTCTGCTCACCATACTATAGGAAGGCTGTGACGGCACTGAAGAGGGTTCAAAGGAGATTCACCACGATGTTGCGTCAGATGGAACACTTCAGTGATGAATAAAGGTTGGGAAAGCTCCCTTTATTTTCTTTGGAGCAGAGAATTTTGAGAGGAGATGTGATAGAAGATATAAGATCATGAGGGGCATAGACAAGGTATTTAAAAGGCAGCTGGTCCCCTTAGTCAAAAGGTCAATAACAATGGGGCATGGTTTTAAAGCGAAAGGCAGGAGATTTAGAGCGGACTTGAGGGCAAATGTTCACATATGGAGGGTCGTGGGAGGTCGGAATGCTCTGCCTGGATGCCTCACAGAACGTACTTGGATGAGAACTTGTATATTCAAGGCTATGGGCCTAGTGCAGGAAATAGCATAGTTTTTGGCAGTACAGACTCAATCTGTCAAAGGACTGCTTCTGAAATATGTAATTCTATAAAGGTGTTCTTGAGCCTAGACCTCCTGGTTCAGACACTGCTTGGACACCACCACCACCACTACCACAAGAACCTTCTCCAGAGGACAAACAGGTTGTAGATACTTATATATTGATGTGTTATGGCATACCTCTGGTGAGACCTGAGTCTTCTGGCTCAAAGATAGGGACCCCTAACATTGCATCATGAGACCCCTGCTAAAACAAGCCTGTACAGTAGTTTAAAAATTTGGTGAGGCAGCTCAATTAAATTGGAAGCGGTTCTTAGCTCACAGCTGCCACCAAGTGGTATTAGTTAGCAACATTCCTTGAAGTATAAGAATAGCCAGAGTGGTTAAAAATTCCTCCTCAGGGCAAGTCTAAGACATATTGGTAAAGGGAGGGAAACTCTTGGTTCTAAAGATTCCTTTTTAATGGGATAACATTCTTTCCACAACACAGTCATAGTTTACTTCAGAAATGTAAATGTTGTCGTTATGCAGACCATTCAAGTATACATCCTCTCCCTACAATATCTCTTGAAAACATTCAGTTTGAAACCATTAAGATATGCCCTGACTCCCAAAGTGATTGTGTTATTGGCAGAAGGAATAGCTTTTAACCAGCCCGTCGTGTAATCCTAATTACAGGATTGTTCTACGTGCTGGAAATTCTGTATTTATGATCTGGCATGCTCAGCTCAGGAAGATTGTGAGACAACATGGTGGCTCGGTGGTCAACATTGCTGCCTCACTGTGCCAGGGACACAGGTTCAATTCCAGCCTCAGTCTGTGTGGAGTTTGCACATGCTCCCCATGTCTGCATGAGTTTCCTCCCACAAACCAAAGATGTGCAGGTTAGGCAAATTGGCTATGTTAAATTGCCCATAGTGTTCAGGGATGTTTAGGTTAGGAGTATTAGGTAGGCGTAAATTTAGAGGAACGTGTCTGGGTGGGTTACTCTTCGGAGGGACAGTGTGGACTTGTTGGGCTGAAGGGCCTGTTTCCACACTATAGAGATTCAGCTCTGTTCTGTAACTCTTAGCTCAGATTTTTCTGCTTGTCCCTGTTCTTCCCAATGGGGTTATTTCAGAATGGTCCCATTAATTGAGGTCATTAGAGTGGTCTGACAGGAATGAAACCTTATTTCAGGATTTCCATTCAACAACAATTCTGTAACTTTGGAAAAAAAAGCTTATTAAATATTTCTGGCAGAAATATTGTCAGTAGAGGAGGAAGGGATCAATGACAAGGGAGCATGGATTAAAGGTATGGGGCAGGAAGTTTGGAGAGATTGTGAGGCAAAGCCTTTTCAACCAGACCATGGTGGGAATCTAGAATTCAATGCTTGTGAGAGTAATCATAGAATCCCTACAACATGGAAGCAGGTCATTCAGCCCATCAAATCCACACCAGTCCTCCAAAGAGGCATAGAGTGAATCATCAGAGGTTATTTCCCAGGGCAGAAATGGCTGTCACGAGGGGGCATAATCTTAAGGTAATTGGAGGAAGGTTTAGGGAGATGTCGCAGAGCGTGGTGGGTGCGTGGAATGCACTGCAAGCTGTGGTAATAGATACATTAGGGGCTTTTAAGCGACCCTTGGATAGGCACATGGATGTTAGTAAATTGAAAGCTATGTAGGTTAGCTTGTTCTTAGAGTAGGATATAAGGTCGGCACAACATCAAGGGCTGAAGGGCCTGTACTGTGCTGTACTATTCTATGATCTAAAGAGGATCCTACCCACCTTACCCAATCCCTGCATTTCCCATGGCTTATCCACCTAACCTATACATCACAGGATTCTATGGGTATTTTAGCATGGCCAATCCATCTAACCTGTATATCTTTGGACTGTGGGAGGAAGCCCATGCAAAAATGGGGAGAACATGCAAATTCCACATAGACAGTTACCTGAGGGTCGAATTGAACTTGGGTCCTTACACTGTGAGGCAGCAGTGCTAACCACCGTGCCACCCTAATAGAGACTAGCAGAGGCAGAAATCTTCACTATATTTAAAAAGAATTTACATGGGCATTTCTGATGCCAAGGAATATAAGGCTATGGGCCAAGTGTTGGAAAATAAAATAAGAATAGTCAGGTGGTTGTTTTTGAATAGCGTAAACACAATGGGCCGAAGGGCCTTTTCCTATGCTGTAGACATGCATGGTTCTACGAGGAGTGCAGTCTGAACATTTGAAGTAGTCACTTGTGATTTTCATTTCACTGAACTGAAGAATATAGGAAGCTGATTTCGACATAAGTCTGTAACGTAAATGCGGGAAGTCATTGCACGCTGAAAATGTAAGCGAAAGGATACATACCTTGACACAAACAAAAATTCATTGAAGTAATTTGGGGAAGAAATGCCATGTTTTGTCTCTTTATATATCTTTTCCTCAAATCATTATTTTGGAGAAGAAATTTAATTCATTGTTGTCCATTTTTGCATCTCAAAAACTGGCATTTAAGAGTGAAAAAATCAGGGATTAATTTCCAACAATGGCAAAGACTCAAATATTCAGTACATCACCATAACACAGATTCTATTTGTCTACAAAAAGGGTATCACATTATTAAGTCAAATTATGTTTTTAATGCTAAGAATTCCAAGATTTTGCAGGCTACTTTGAAAATGTAATGATGTCATCGGTTTTTTTCTATGCATGCTTTAAATGCTTACTAAATTGGCCATATGAATGCATTGTTTAAAATTTGCATCAAACTGCAGTTTTGCCAAGGTACCGTTTAGGCCAACAGTGTTTACCATTCTGCCATAATTTCAGTGGAAATTCATCAGAAGAGACACAAACACTACTGCGGTGCATTGTAACAGAACTTAGTCAGCAAGTATTATCCCAGGGGTGGTTTCCACCCACAAGCAGAAAAGCATTGGCTTAAGTGGGAGGTGGATCTAGACATCAGATTGGGAGTTCCCAACACTCTAGCCCTCAGGAGGGACTTGGTTCTTGGTCAACACCCCATGTCATCGGGAGTACCTCGCCATCAAGTCCAAAGATGTGCAGGTTAGATGGATTAGCCATGCTAAATTGCTCCATAGCATGCAGGGGGTGCAGGCTAGGTGGATTAGACGAAAGTGGGTACTGCAGATGCTGGAGATCAGAGTCAAGATTAGAGTGGTGTTGGAAGAAACATATACTGGCTAATCTCTCAACTTTTCCCTTTGTAGGCACATATTGCGTTATTCTAGAGCTTTTGATCAAAGTAAGTAGTTGATCTTGCTGATAAGCAGCGAACACAAGTGGTTGAGTGTACAGAAGCTTTAAGAGTGGTGTTGGCAGGTCAGGCAGCAGGGAAGAAGCTTTTCTTGAACCTGTTGGTATGTTTTAGTCTTTTGTACCTTCTGCCTGATGGAAGAGGTTGGAAGAGATTATAACTGGGGTGGGAGGGGTCTTTGATATTGTTGGCTGCCAATCCGAGGCAGCGAGATGTATAGAAGAAGCCAACGGATGGAAGGTTAGCTTGCGTGATGGACTGGGCTATGTTCACAACTCTCTGTAGTTTCTCACGGTCCTGGGCAGAGCAGTTGCCGTACCAAGCTGTGATGCACCCAAATAGAATGCTTTCTGTGCTACATCAATAAAAGCTGGTGAGGGTCCTTATGGACTTGCCAAATTTCCTCAGCCTCTTGAGGAAGAAGAGGCAGTGTTGTGCCTTCTTGAGCAATGCAACAACATGGGTGGTCCAGGACAGATTTTTGGTGACCGTCACACCCAGCAGCTTATCATCTGTATTCCCACAGAAGAAAAGTGACTGATCTTTCAAAAGTATGTTGCCAGATTTTGTAATCATTGATAATAAAAAGGTCAAAAAGGCTCTATTTCTCTTTTACAGATGTGAGGAATTCAAAGATATGATACTTAATTGTAACAACTCAGCCGAAAAAATGCAGAAACTCCTTATTTCTTGCCCAAGTAAAATATACAAAACACATTCTTCCTGATGTACTGGGCAGAAAGCAAACAGCCCACTAATATTGCTCGGGACTGAGGCAACAAGCAAACAAATGCGACTTTGATGTCACAGGAAAGAGACAGAGAGCTCTCAGAGTACTGTCGCTTTCTGAATGCAGAGCTACTGAAGTTGAGGCTGCCATTAACAACTACCAAATTCCTGGAAAGAGTGTGCATTGCTAACATAGAATCCCTACAGTATGGAAACAAGCCATTAGGCCCAACAAGTCCATACTGACCCTCCAAGAGTAATCCACCCAGACCCATTCCTCTACACTTAGCCCTGACTAATGCACCTAACCTACACATCGCTGAACACTGTGGGCAATTTAGCTTGGCCAATTCACCCTAACCTGCACATCTTTGGACTGTGGGAGGAAACCTGCAGAGAACGTGCAAACTCCACACAGTCACCCGAGGCAGGAATTGAACCCAGGTCCCTAGCACTGTGAGGCAGCAGTGCTAACCACTGAGCCACCATGCCATCTACATGCAGGAATCTATCTGCAAAGTAACAACATAAGTCACGCAGAGCAGTGACTTGATGAACAATATTTCCAATGGGTGGCACGGTGGCTCACAGCTCCAGGGACCCAGGTTCGATTCCACCCTCGGGTAACGGTGCGAAGTTTGCACTTTCTCCCAGTGACTGTGCAAGAACCATCTGGGTGCTCCGGTTACCTCGTACAATCCAAAGATGTGCAGGTCAGGCGAATTGCCTATGCTAAATTGCCCTTAGAGTTAGGTGCATTAGTCAGGGGTAAATATAAGGTAGGGGAATGGGTCTGGGAATGGCTACTCTTTGGAGTGTCAGTGTGGACTAGTTGGGCCAAAGGGCCTGTTTTCAAACTGTAGGGATTCTAATTTTAGTCAATGTGGTGGTGCTTATTCATTTAGGAGACAGTGAGGTCTGCAGATGCTGAAGATCAGAGTTGAGATTGTGGTGCTGGAAAAGCACAGCAGATCAGGTAGCATCCGAGGAGCAGAAAGCAGAATAACCTGCTGCTGACAAACTGTTAAAGCTTCTGTACACTCAACCACTTGTGTTCGCTGCTTATCAGCAAGATCAACTACTTACTTTGATCAAAAGCTCTAGAATAACGCAATATGTGCCTACAAAGGGAAAAGTTGAGAGATTAGCCAGTATATATTTGAATGAGGTGGACATGAAGAGAATTATATTAAACTTTGTTACTCTTTCTATGGATATTGCCAAGTCTGTTGAGTCTCTGCTTTTTCTGCTTTTATTTAAGACTTCCAGCATCCACAGTATTTTGCCTTTAAAGAGACCAATGACTGTGAACATACTTCTATGTTGCTTGTTAGACACAGCAATCAACCACGTGATATAGTGACCACTATCTGCATGAAAGTAGATGGTCTGATCCAGGAGTGTTTGCCAATGTCATGGGAAACAAAACGTTTCACAAATGTCAGCTTGAGCCCAGTCTCCGCATACCACTGAAAATTACTAAAGTCTCTCTTGCTGATAATGGTTGCCTGACACTTCTATTTCTCAGTATTACTTGTTACTTCTCATCTCAAGTTTAAGTGCTGTCCAAGTCTTCCTGCACATGGACAAAGGCCCCTTCACAATCTCAGGTGTTGCAAATGAGTTTTTGTGATAGACAAGTAATAATTTGATTGGATTAGATTCCCTACAGCATGGAAACAGGCCGTTTGGCCCAACAAGTCCACACCAACCCTCTGAAGAGCAACCCACTCAGACCCATTTCCCTCTGACTAATGCACTGACCATGGGCACTTTAACATGGCCAATTCACCTGATCTGCACATCTTTGTGACTGTGGGAGGAAACCCATGCAGACACAGGGAGAACGTGCAAACTCCACAGACAGTCGCCCGAGGCTGGAATTGAACCTGGGACCCCGGTGCTGTGAGGCTGCAGTGCTAACCATCGTGCCGCCCCTTAAAAGCCTACTGCACCTGGTATTCACAGGCAGTCTCCCATCCAAGTACTAACCAGGCCTGAGTCTGCTTAGCTGCCAAGATCAGATGAGATCCAGCTTGACCAGACTAGCATGGCCACAGGCTCCAAGCAGGGGGTCCCTTGTTACATTGGATGCTTTTGATATCTCAAAATCAAACTTATGTTAGCAGCTAGCTAGGGCCCTATTCATCGGCTTCATTAGACTGATCTTGTGTCATGTGGGAATGTAAGAGTTGCCATATGTAAATTTACTGTGGTAGACCATAGTTAAGAACCATTTGCAGTCTTCATACCTAATACATCATGGAAGGGAAACTCATTTAGTTGCTCCAGTTCAATGGTAACTTTGAGTGCAGAATGGAGTTTGTTTAACTGTGTAAACCATGAAAACAGGGTAATCTACTCATCTACAAAGGGGATACATGTTTTGTATTGAACACTGCATTGTGCATTTTGTCCACGTAAAGCTACAATATCCATGTACCAACAGAATGAATTAAGAGCAAGAATAAATGAATGCATTCTGAAGTCTCCTTGCAGTTTCTTCTAAAGGACTTCAGAGACTCAGCAAGTCGGTCATATTTATGTACACAGTAGGTAGGTTAACATTTCATATTTACACCTTTCAGATACAGTAAAAATAAAATGTACTTATCTGAATTGCGTTCTTAGTGGGTAATAATGAAACTAGTCAGATCTTCTAAGTGTTTTCATGATTCTGTCATAAAATGTGAACACCGTTGGATTTATATGGCACAGTCACAAATATGTATCAGAAATCTTGTGGTTTTCCAGTACATGGTTATGCAATTTCCCCAAGGTTTCCATAATATCAGGAGAAAATGTGAAAGTTCCAGGTGCAAATTTTTAGCTTACACTCATTACTGCAATGGGATATGAATAAATCATGTAATTTTATTGGGTGAGTTTAAACCAGAATACAATATGCTTCCTTAATTAGAAAATAATAATTAGCAAATTTATTAGATTGATACATGGATTTTGTAGCTTTTTGTTGTTGCGTTGCCATAGTCTTACCAGACCATAGGGGCTGCTCTCTCATTAGAGAGAAGCAACTGGTGGTGATTATGACTGCTACCAGACCTCAGGCAAGGGAAGAGTTTGAGAAGGCAAGTCCTTCATGGCAACCTCAAACCAGTGATGGCGACTGAACCCACGCTGTTGGCATCACACTGCTCTGCAAACCACCAATCCAGCCAAGCTTTATGTGGAAAAATGCACAATGCAATGCTCAATACATAATGCACTGCTCAACACATTAATTCTCTTCTTCATACATGAGAGGAATACTAACTTTTCACTAAAATGGAACAATCCAATGAGGTACCCTTTCTTGATGTGTTATGTAAGAAGTATGAAAATGGTTCTTAACTATGATCTACTGAAAGTCAAACTGACGAAAGGCATATGAGAAGTTTATGTCACAATTGTCATGAACATTTCAAAGGCAAGCAATTAAAACTCTACAGGATTTAATGAAAAGCACACTCATGTAGTGCCATGGCAACAACAGTGAGGAAAATGAACCACAGCACTGTGCAATTCCAAAGGCTGGCCTGAGCTGGAGCAACAGCGCCACCCTATGGCATGCCAGGACATTTCTCAAACATTTTCCATTACTCCAGTTAGGTCAGTAAGGAATTCCACAAGGTCCATGTACTGGTCTGAGCCCATTCACTTCCACTTCAAGGAATCTCAGCAGAATTAATAGGAAGAACGATGGTGCATGTGACTGAGACGCCAATGATGTGAAATCATTTTCCAAGGTGGAGAATTTAAAGTCAGGCTCCACATTCATTTTTGTTTTCAGGCCCACAAATGTGCACTTTTGCAATTACCTGTATATGTTGTAACAGTAACAGGCTAATAAAAAAGGGAATTGTTGCTGTTTGATCCTCTAATGATGTGCGCCATGCAGATGGCCTGTTTGCGTGACCTGAGGATGACTCCTGGCCTGTTCTTTTCTTTGACCTCAGCTGTGGTGCTTTTCCACTTTTTCCATTGGGACCTCCAGTTCATTCTCCCATGGTTTACCATTGATCTTTCTCAGGCAGTGCAGATACAGCACCAGCTGAGTGCATCTCTTGATAAGACCATCCTTTTACAAATATTATTGATCAATCCAGTCAGACATCTTAAACATACATCTAGAGTAGGTGGGATTTGAACCTGTACCTCATCCACATGTAGTGACTCTGCTGCTGTACCACCAGACTGCCTTTAATAACCAATTTTAACCTATGTCAATTTAACCTCTGCATGAACAAGTCACCCCTCAGGTCTTTTTCAAACATTTCCCCTCTCATCTTAAACTTGTGTCCTCTAGTTTTGGATTCCCAAGCCATAAAGATCTTGGCTATTCACCTTATCCAAGTCCCTCATGGTTTAATAAACCTCTGTAAGGTTACCTCTCAGCCTCCAACACTCCAGAAAAGAAAGCACCAGCCTATTCAGCCTCTCTCTATAAATCAAACCCTCCGACCCCTGGGATTGAAATACTGTCCAAATATAGCACTGTATTCCTAAGTGAAAGCTGGCAGAATAAAGTGCAAATATAAATATGAAAATAATACAACAGGTTGCTTTTCAGACTGTGACCAGTGGTGTGCCACAAGTGCTGGGTCCACTGTTTTTTTGTCATTTACTTAAATTATTTGGATGTGAACATAGTAGGTATGTTTAGAATCTTTACAGATTACACCAAAATTGAAGGTCAAGTGGACAGTGAAGGAGGTTATCACAGTGTACAAAGGGATCTTGATCAGAGGGGCCAATGGATTGAGAAGTGATAGATGGAGTTTAATTTAGGTAAATGAGGTGCTACACTGTTGGAAACCAAATCAGGGCAATATAGGTCCTGGAGGAGGTGTGCGTGCATGATAACAATGAGACCTTGGAGCACAGGTTCATAGTTCCTTGAAAGTGGAGCAGCAGGTAGATAGGATAGTGAAGACGACATTTGGTATGCTAGCCTTTATTGGTCAGCACTGGAGTTGGGAGGTCATGTTGCAGCTGTACAGTACATTGATGAGGCCACGTTTGGAATATTGCAAGCAATTCTGGCCTTCCTGCTACAGGAAACATGAAAGGGTTCAGCAAAGATTTACAAGGATGTTGCCGGGGTTGGAGAGTTTGAGCTACAGAGAGCTGAAGAGGGACTATTTTCCCTGGAGTCAGAGGCTCAGGGGTAACATGATTGTATAAATGTCTATAATGAGGGGCATGGATAGGGTAAATAGACAAGGTCTTTTCCCCAAGGTAAACGTATCCAAAGGTAGAGGGCATAGGTTTAAGGTAAGAGTGGAATGATTTTTAAGGGACCAAAGGGGCAACATTTTTATGCAGAGGATGGCGTGTATATGGAATGGGCTCCCAGAAGTAGTGGGAGACTCATACACTTACAACATTTAAAAGGCACCTGGAGTACATGAATACGAAGGGTTTAGAGGGATAGAGCCACATGCTGGCAAATAGGACTAGATTTATCGAGGATATCTGACCCGCTGGACGAGTTGAACCAAAGGGCCTGTTTCTGTGCTGTATATCTCTATGCTTCTGTATTACCTCTGTACAACAGTCATTTAAAATATTCACCTCACTTTCACTGGAAAGCCACAGGCTGAGCAGTGACCCGATAGAGGTCTGCAAAATTATAAACAGAGCTAGGGTGAATAGTCAGACACTTTTTCCCAGGGTGCACAAGAGTGCACATGGTTCAAGGCAAGAGGGGTCAAGTTTAGGGGAGAAGTATGGGCTAAGTTTTTCACTAATAGGGTAGTGGATGCCTGGAATGCATTGCCAGTGGAGGTGTTAGGAGCAGGTACATTAGCAATGTTTAAGTCATACCTCGATAGACACATGAACAAGAGGCAAACAGAGGAATATAAACCACCTATGGGCAATAAGTAGCGTGTCTAAACAAAGATCAGGAATCACCACAGGCTTGGTGTGCTGAGGAGCCTGTTCCCATGCTGTATTGTATTGTTCTGTACTTTTAATTATGTTCCATTTAGTAGCATAAATTAGTGCAGGAAACTTCATCTCTGCACAGGCAATCTCTGCCATTAGATGGAGCCCTTCAGAGAAGTTCAGAACGTAAAGCCAAAGAAGGAAATGTCTTCAATCGCAAAGAGAGCAGCGTAAATGAGAGTAGAGACAAGAGAGGCCAGGCTGGAGTGGCACAAGCTGGGAGGCAATGTTGGGGCAAAGGTGGAGGGAGGCAATGCTCAGGATAAGGGGTGATGGAGGCAAGAGAATGTTAGACTGGAACTGCAAACATATGAGGAAATACTCCTCAAAAATAAGGTAATGTCTATAAGAATCTAAAGCATGGGCTACGCTTGTGAAGCAGTAAACTAAAAAGCTATTGTGACCATGGATAAGTATTTTATAGAAAGACTGTATGCCAATAAGAGAATTTAGGTAAGTTTGATGTACTAGCTACTTCACTTTAATTAAAGTACACTATCTAAAAGTCCAGCTGCATTATTGTACAACTTTGAGTAGGCTAATAATTGTCTTTATTTTTGAGTCTTTAAAAAATTGTGGATTACAAGGAGAAAGAAGCACTTTTAAGAACACCGATTTACTAGGATGGCTGCATCATCTCGTAGCAAGGCACCTAATACCTTTTATTAACTCTTTCTTTGCGACTAGGGCTCCTGCAATGTTCAGATGATCAGGAAATAAGGAGTTACATAAGAAGCGGATTGTTGTTCAGTTAACTGAACATGGGAGGGGGGGGGGGGGGGGGGGAAAGAGGACCACAGGAAGGTGTGCTGTTGTTCATCTCAGAAGAACCTGCCAGTTCTCCACAGTAACAAACTCAATTTAAACTTGATAAATCAGATATTTCCCAAGTGAATGAGTTGCTCTGTACTTCTAACAGATCAGTGGAAGCATCCAGAAGAGCAGAAATGAATATCATGAGCCTGGCTAAAGTTGGATCATCTCAGTATTGGAATCAGGAAGCAAAGATCACTAAATTGACTTGCCAGTTTTTCTCTATCTCCACCAATACTCTATTCTCCCTATTTGTTGCTCCTCCCAAGGGGAGTCTGTTAGGGAATGAGAGTTTTAGTTAGACTATTAAGTATCAATGGTTTATATCAGTTTATTTGCAATGATAATTCTTGGTTCAATTAGAAACCTAGTCTCTGCTTTCTCTCAACCTTGTCTGAAGTTCAGTTAAATTGGGCTGCTAAGTGTACCTTTTTTTAAAAAAAGTAAACATTTTGTATGATTCTGGGAATACAGGAACTCAATGTATAGCAGACTTCCCCACAGGGTCATAAAAATGCATTGCTCCTACAGGTAACTAATCTCTTTGCTAATTAGTGATAGAAATATTTGAGACAGTCCCAATAAATTAGAAAGAATTGGTTTTAAAACCTACATAAAACAGATGGGCCTTTAGTGAGAGAGGTGGTGGTGGTGTAGGTAACAGAGGAATTAGCTGTTGCTAACCTTTCATATAGAGCAATAAAAAAAAATCAATCTATTGTGCTGTCAATTCTGTGTAATCACAAGTGGGGAATATATAATGATGGACATCCAAGAATAATGAAGACCCCAATGTCATTACGACTTAATACAGTCAAACAGACTGCTTTGTTCTGATGTTAAAGTACAAGTATTGTGACCTTTAGTCACCCATGTGAGTGCTGAATTCTCCATTGTATTCCTGCCAAGATTTATAGATGACCAAGATAAATCAGGTAATGAGCCCCTCCAGCACAAATATTTACTCAATGCATTTTGAAATAACTGGTTCAATTAGGTTTCCAATTAATTATGATCCTATTGTGTTTGTTTGTTTATTCCAGACTCATTTCCAATAACGGAGGAAAACTGAAAACCCTCAAACTGATCAGCTCAGATAACTGCATATTTGATATACCATATATTTAGCAAAAGAATTTCCCCAGAAAGTCAACCATAGGCCTGTGATTTTATTGCTATCACTAATACAGAATAAAGAATCCTTTATCCTTTTTTAAAAGGAAATGCATTGTTTTACTAGCTACTTATTGTAAAATTCTGTACTTTTTGCCTTCTAGAAAATATCAATGCTAGAAGTGATGACTTATTAAATCTAAGTAACCTTTAAATGCAGAGAACGTTAACTCAGGAAAGCATTGTTTACTAGAGTATTTACTTTAATCTCGTTACAGCCTTTAAACAGTCCTGTTCATTTCTACTACATTGAGAGCTAATCAAGGCTTTACTGACCTGTGTGATTTAATAAAGGAAATTAACATGGCTAATGTGTATTTGCATTTCTTTTTGCCTGCTACTATTTTTAAGAATGCACTCTTATGGTAAAAAAACTACCAAATGTAGATACATTTTTATGCTTCTAGCAAGGAAACCGAAGCATGCGTTAATAATTAATTTTTGCACTTCTTTGATCATTTTCCTAGAATGCAGTTTGCCTATAACTCTCAATTTGAAGCATGCGAACATCAGTCTGGAACAGGCTCTCAGCAGATGCTGTAGGTTGCAGTTATGAGAGTCTTGCAGCGAGAGGAACAGGGTTATGTTTTCCACTTCATTTTAGTAGGTTGCTATCTACATTAAAATTAAATCTGAACCAAAAATGAGTTTTCCCAAAGCACACCTATTACAATGCTGTTCCAGATTTGTGTGTAACCAAGTCATTTTATTGTTTGAGAATGGAACATTTTGCATTCTAACATCAGCTGCCTTCATGCCACATTATGGGTGTTCTGCTCTGTGGGCATGTGTAAACAAAAAGGTCCCTACAGCAGTGAAAGGAAGCTTTCATTTAAAATCAGTGCAAGCTGAATTTATACTACAGGTTCCCGGGGTTGGCAAGAATGGAACAGAAGAGAGAAAAGACAAAAAAAGGCATCATCCAATTCCACTCAGACAAAAGACAGCAAGTTGTTGATTTAAAAGCAAGCCGAATATTAAACTATTAACTGTAATGCAAGTAGCCAATGATGTTGGAAATTTTTTTATACATTAATGGCAATCATGGAACTTGTCCAGCTTGCATGAAAAATACGATTAAGATTCTTTTCCCTTGTAGATGCGATTGAAAGAGTTGGAAAAATAATGCTTTATAAAAGTATGTTAAAAAAAAATCACACAACCACTATGATTTAATTATTTTAATCACTCGCAATTCCAATGCTTGATGGTTCACAATCTAATTAAGTTGTGTAGATGTGTTTAAGCATCAAAAAACTAACAAGTTAACAAAGATTGTAGCATGTTAACAATTAAGATGTCACTTTGTAGTAATAAACATGCTAAAACCTCTATTGTAGGTTGTCTGCCTCTTTGTTGCACTAACCTGAGGCACATGCTCCAATCAAAAGGGTTTGAAAAGTTGATTGGGAAGATAGCCAAAATGTAAGAAAGAGGATTGAGCCTCCTTTTCAAGAGCAGCCAACTCTTGTACTGCAGATGCTAAAGCATCAACATGGCCCCTATACTGCCCACCTGCCAAGGGAAAGAGCAGAGAAAGTTAAAATAAGACAAAGTTTGAATTACTTGGTCAGTGTCTTCTCATTAAATTTCATCAACTACTGTAACACACATTCACTACTAAAGCTGCCAGGCAAACTTATTGCTGTTGCTATGATCTAATTGGAACCAATGAATGCAGTTAGCACAAATGAAGACTGACAAAAGGAAATGGAACCCTTAAGTACGTTTAAAAAAAAAGTAATTTTGTTGACAACAAGAAATAGCCAATTATAGACTAAGTAGAGAACACAAAAAAAGTAGGTATAATCTCTTGGCACGGAAGTGATCTTACTTTGCTTCAGACCGAACTTGTATCCTTTACTTTCCTGAAAATGGTTTGACCCCATTATAGCTTTTGTGCTAAGTTGACTTCCTCTTCCCAGATTTATATAATTGGAAATAACGTTTGACATGCGTCAAATTGTAATCTCCAGGTTAGCCCTTCACTTCAAGTCCAGCCAATGAAACGTTTGCAGGTTATGGGGACGCATAGGGAATTGGAACTTCATTTAAATTTTTAAGAATATTTGTTCACAGGGATGAGGACATCACTGGCTAGGTCAGCATTTATTGCCTATCCCTAACTGCCCACAGGACAGGAAAGTCAACCACATTGTTGTGGGTCTGGAGTCACATGTAAACCTGACCAGATAAGGATGGCAGTTTCCTTTCAAAAAAGGTTGTTATCAAACACTTGGGTTTTTCTGACAATCAATAATGGTTTTGCAATTAGATTCTGAACTCCAGATTGATAGTTCGCTCGAAGTATCAGCACAGAGAGGATGGCCAAATGGCCTTGTATATTGTATGTATAAAGTGTGTTCCCAAGAACCTTAAAAACAATTCAATGAGAGTGGAGGGCTTATGCAACAATAACTTGGGCAAACCCATTTCAGAATAAAAAAGGAACAGAAAGTACCATGAACTTGAAGTTAATGAAGCAAATTAAAAACAGCATGGTACTCAAACTGATGTTAATTATTTAAAGATCTTCTGGTATAGTTAGATGTAACTAAGTACTTTAGGAATTTGTGAACACTATAAAAATAAGGTAGATTCATTTAATGTTACAGCATTGTCATTAAACCTCTTGCTGGTAATTTAACAAGGAAGATGTGCTTGCAAGACTCATCAAGACACAAGATAATTTCC
Source organism: Chiloscyllium punctatum (assembly GCF_047496795.1). Taxonomy (NCBI): domain Eukaryota; kingdom Metazoa; phylum Chordata; class Chondrichthyes; order Orectolobiformes; family Hemiscylliidae; genus Chiloscyllium; species Chiloscyllium punctatum. The sequence goes on along the minus strand of NC_092741.1, from coordinate 145,804,789 downwards.
AAAGTTCAGGAAAAGGGGATTTAAAAAGAGATGCTCAGTAGGCAGGACTTCTGGCATTCATTTCACGCTCATGCTGTTTGTTTCCACAAAATGGAAACTTCCTAAAATACGCTGGACTTTGTTATTTGTGACAGCAAAATAAAGTTGCACTTCATTTAGTGTTATACTGACTTAGTTAATGATGATTACCTTTAGGAATAGGTGATTTAGGACACTTTCATGCATAAATGATCTAATTTCCAAAATGGTATGGTGTGAAGATGAGGAAGATTGAAAGAAGGGAGAAAGAATTTTTTTTCAAGAATACATTTTTTGGATTAACTATTCAACTGTTATTCACTTAAATGATGGTGACATGAAGATGACAACACAGTGGTCAGCACCACTGGATTAGAAGTCCAGAGGCCGACAGATTTTAATTCCGATCATGTCAATAAATGAAATGTGGAATTTGAAAGTGATAGTGACCGTAGCAGCTTGTTGTAAAACCCATCTGATTTATTAATATCCTTTCAGGAACATGCCTTCTTCACCCTGAATGGCCGACATATGACTCTAGGTCCACAGCAATACGGATGACTTTAATTAATGGTATGGCAAACCATTCAGTTGAAGAAAAATTAAATGGATTTATAACAAATGCTGTCCTTCCCAGAGACAGCAACATCCCATTAGAGATGCAAAAAGTAGTATTAACCAAATAAAAGGCAGTAGTTAGTCGTGAAATACGAAACACTACGCCCAATATCACAGATCATACCATTGGTATAGAATGGTCTACATTTACTGCAAACTTTATTCACAGGTTTGGGTAAGCATTCATTATACCTTCAAATTTAACATTGTTCTGGAGATAGTGATTAAATGAAACAGAAAAAGGAGGTTTATGACCATTAAAAACTGTATAGTGGCAAAATGCCAAAAAGTAAATATAGAAAATAAAGGAGATCTAAATTGAAAGGGCAAAGAGAATAGAGGAACAGATTAGTAAGAACCTTGAAAACAACCTTGAAGTCTTTTTTTGAAAAATGTAAGCAGGAGAAAAATAGCCAAAAAGGAGAAGTGGGATTGGATCAAACAAAATCTCCTTTTTATACAAAAAAAAACTGTTCTTTGGCAGCTGGTAAAGATTCAATGGGCTAAATAGCCTCATCCTGTGTTGTCAGTGACTCCATGATGTCAACACAAGATAGATAAACATCTTTTGGAATTTTAATGAACCCACAGAAAAGCAAAGATAACATGATTTTAAAAAAAAACTGATGAATGTAATGTATCATAGTTCTTCCTCTGTAAAATACTCACCTCCCGTTGCTCTTTTCTTTCCATAGACTACTTTGCCATCAAACTCATCCACTGGTATTTTCAGGTCAGGCTCAACTTGAGTGATGATGACATTCAGGTGCTCTTCAATGTCAGACAACAGCTTGGAAAAAAATCAGATATTTTCTTATTTCCTTCTGAGATAACTTAAATGTATCCAAATATTTATAATTATAAATAAATGTTAAGTCATTCTAGCAGACATACTATCCATTGTATTATGCAGAAATGAAAGATTTTTGTTCTCAATTGGTTATTTTTTAAAACTAGACAATCTGGGCATGAATAATGTTTAGCATCCAAACTCATGAAGGAACTAGTTCAGAAGAACAAATTACTTGTTTTTATTTTGGGGGAGGTGCCAGACAACACTGTTGGGGAGGGACAGGTAGGTTGATAAAAACAAATAATCTGAATGAGTTCCTATTTGCATCAATACATTTGCACGATTAGATTAGATTAGATTAGATTAGATTAGATTACTTACAGTGTGGAAACAGGCCCTTCGGCCCAACAAGTCCACACCGCCCCGCCGAAGCGCAACCCACCCATACCCCTACATCTACCCCTTACCTAACACTACGGGGCAATTTAGCATGGCCAATGCACCTGACCTGCACATCTTTGGACTGTGGGAGGAAACCGGAGCACCCGGAGGAAACCCACGCAGACACGGGAGAATGTGCAAACTCCACACAGAGAGTCGCCTGAGGCGGGAATTGAACCCGGGTCTCTGGCGCTGTGAGGCAGCAGTGCTAACCACTGTGCCACCGTGCCGCCTTCCCCAGAAACATTGCAATGTACTTATCCTCAATAGCACAAAGCTCAGCTATATAGCCCAAAATATCGAAGTCAAATTCTTGGTCACTGTTAAAGCAGCTAATCGTAAACGAATGTGGTTGATGATGTGACCATTCGTCTTCAAAGAAGAAAGAAAATTAAAAAATGTTTAGCACAGTTTTACCACAATGTACATTATCAGCAGGGTCAGAAATGGTTTAGTTGAGATCAAGTTTCCAAATCAATTTCTTGGATCACAGGTTCATACAGGGTACGTCGTAACAAATGTAATCTTTATAAACAGCACACCATGCAATTCACCATAAACAATCTTGCATTCATTTCAACAGTTTCATTAGAATATCACATTTTGACACAAACACAAAGCAAAAAGCTGAGTCATTCTATTAACCAGATATTTACAAATCAGCTAAATCTGTCAGAAAATAATTACTGATTTCATTAATTAATTCCTCAACATGTGCTTATTTATACAAATAAACCTAAATGGCAGTAAAGATAGCTATAACACAATAATGCATTGAACACTACAAAATTAAATACCCCTATCCTCGTCTGCATTCTTGGATTAAACATGAAGATTGTATGATAACATATTCTGACAATGTTTTCTTTTGCAAAGGACAAAGTGAATAATATCCCTAGTTGGTGGCCAGCTGCCCTGCATCAAGCATTGCAGAGAAGCTAAACAAGCTCCTATGACATTCCTGCCCCTACCCTTCATGTAATCTTGTACCCAAAAACAGTAGCCCTGACAGCGCCGGAACGTCATTGTGGGTGCTGTTGGAACTGCAGAGAAAACCTGATAGATACTGGAAGTCTTTAGACTTAAGCTGGGAGTTTCAGTAATTTGGGATATCTTCTCAAGGAGGGTACCCGTAAATAGGAGAGGGGATCTCTTCGATGATAGCAACCTTCCCTTCATCCAATTTTCAACACAAAACAAATTGCACATTCCTACCCACACGAATCATTTTATTCTCTGGACAGTTTATTATTGAAAATTCTGAGCTTTTGACAATTAGTTGTTTACATACAGTGGCTGGACTGCTGACATTTGTGCCTGCCAACTTTTTCTGATGGAGTTGATCTGGCTGGGTGGATGGGAAGGTAATGGGCTAGTCACTTTATATCACATGTCACAACTAGTTCACGGCATTAACAATCAGTTCAAGATCCAAAGCAGTGTTCGAGTTGTAACACGTTTCTCAAGTTCCATCGATTACTAAGTTTATTTATTTGCTACATTTCAAGAGATCAAATACCACTATTTTGATCCCTAAAAGAGAAACTTCTTATAATCAACTAATCCATTACATACAGGTCACCAAAGTCTGAGATTAGGTATTTTACACATTTGGTACCTAGAATGGGAAGCCAAAAAAAAAAGTCTTAGTGGGGGAGCAAAAAAAAAACCCAGCAAGCTCAATATAATTGTAGATTGTTTCCAAGTAGTTATGGGACATATCAGCAGATTAGGCCATTCAGTTCTTCAGCACGGTGCTGACATTCAATATAATCATGGCTGATCTGATTGTGGTCTTAATCCTACTTTACTGTTAATCCCCCTGACTCTTTGTCAAAAATGTATTTAACTCTGCCTTGAACAAATTCAATGACAAAATGTATTCAGCCGCTCTACCTCCTCTTGACAACCTACTTTCCCACCTATTGTGGCACCAATGGTAAATTCTGCTACCATTCTGCATCCATGTCATTTATATAGATTGTAAATAGTGAGGGCCCAAACACTGATCTTTATGGGAAGCCTCTAGTTACAAGCCAACTTGAAAATGCTCTCATTCATCTCTTCTGTTCCCTATTTGAAAGCCAAACCTTTATCCATGCTAACAGTTATTCTGAAGTTAGGCTGAAACTCAGTGACTGAACAATGCCCAAATATATTGGTGAGCTGACTATTACAGTAGGTGAAAGGATTTACATTTTTAAAATCGCACAAACTAACGTTATGAATGGCTGTGATCACTATTATTATTTAGGTGTAGAGGTTAACATACCTGTAGTTCATTGTACCATATGGTGCACCCACCCTGATCCTTAAGTCTGGTGTTATAGCAACCTCTCCCGCGATTTGGACATACATGGTACCAAACCTAGAAATGATTACAATAAGATTTTTTTTATTAGATCATTCCTAATAGTAATCTCCAAATAGCCAAGATCTTTTTCCCCCACAGTCGGGGAGTCTAAAACTAGAGGGGGATTTATGGGGAAACTGATTTATGGGGAGTGGGAAAAGAATGAAAAGGGAACAGAGCGGCAACTTTTTCACAGAGGGTGGTGAGTGTAATGGCATTTGTTGCCAGAGATGGTGGTGGAGATGGGTGTATTTACAACATTTAAAAAAGGTATCCGGGTGTGTATACAAATAGGAAGAATTGATGGATTTGGGACAAATGCAGGCAAACGGGACTGGATTAATTTAGGATATCTGGTCAGTGAAGACAAGTCGGATTGAGGATCTGTTTCCGTGCTATGTAACAATACGACAAGTCAACTACTGAAACCATTAATTTAGTGATCAGATAGCAACAAATCAACATCAATGGTCCTTAAACATTTCTAAATTATATATGTTCAATACGGATACAAATCATCTGATTTGCACTTCAAGTGAGTATGAGTGACAATTTACCCATCAGATCAATATATTTAAAAACAAACACTAACTGACAACAATTATAAACAGCTCCAGCTAAATTAGCAGCAATTTAGATTAAAGCACTCACAGGTTGTGGTTGTTATGATACTGAATAGTTTAAAAAATAACAAAACAATTTTTTATTATAGTAGAATTAACACAAAAGAATTACCTTCTCTTTCTCAGTTGCCACCAAGGAAACGGCTAGACCCATCCTGAAAAAAAAATTGCCATTTGTTATTTTGCAAACATACAATAAAAAGCAATATATTAAAGTGTACATATAGAATGAATGCAAACTTTGTACCTTACCTGTCAGCTCTGCCCACTCTACCAATCCTATGAACATAGTTTTGTTTTTCATCGGGAAGAGTCACATTAATTACTGTTTTTAAAAGCAAAAATAAATCAGTACTGAATTAAATTAATAAACAGCAACACACTAATGAATAATATACTTACCAAAAGGAATTCCATGAATGTCAATACCTCTGGCAGCAACATCAGTGCAGATCAGGAGTCTTACATCTGCTTTCTTCCCAAAACAAAAACCAAGCATCAAATCTTTGTATTTGACCTCTAATGTTTAATCATGCCAAAAACATTTTTGTCCTTTAGCACACATTGTATAGCAAGTTAATCTCACTTGATACCACTTTTGATTTCTATCTAGACTCCATCCTACTCAGTAATTGGAGGTGGCAAAAGACAAAGACTCATCATCAGTTCAAATGAATAATGACAATTATTGGGTGAGCTGAATTATCACCAACTAATGTCATTAAAATTTATAAGACTACACATGATGTTGCAAGATTATAGCGAAAAAATGTCAAATCTAAAAGACCAGTTTAACAAGAAATGCTGGTCATGAAATTTACCTACCCTTTACAGTGAAAAAAAATAGAATTAAGTACATCCAGCTAAATATAAATTGCCCATTCCTGTTTCTAATGCAGAGCAATTATTTGATCCAACGTTAGTCACTAACATTATTTAACATTGTTTATTTTCACTGAAATAAATGTGTAACTTCAAATAAAAATAAGAGAATATAGCACCTTCAAGTTTTTCAAATTTAGCTGAATTTGTGGTTCAATAACTGGCCAAATTCTGTAAAAATTGAATTAATTATCCTCACAAATAATTAGTCTTCAGATCTCAATTTTAGATTAGTTGCTTAATGCTCAATGCTCAACAATACAAGCGTTGCCAGCTTTGTTCAGAAGAACAAACTAAAAAGCTACCAAATCCAGTTTCAAATGTCTCTAAAACAAAACAAATTCTTGCTTTCTCTCTACAATTTCACATTTTTAGATTGGTCTAAATAGGACTGACTATAATGGAACAAAGGTAAAAACAAGGACTGCAGATTCTGGAAACCAGAGTCTAGATTAGAGTGGTGCTGGAAAAGCACAGCAGGTCAGGCAGCACCCGAGAAGCAGGGAAAATAAAAAAATCGACGTTTCGGGCAAAAGCCCTTCATCAGGAAGAGAGGCAGGGAAAACATGCTGACAAACTGACTGAGTATCTCCAGCAGTCACGTTATTTTGCTACTGAAGAAGCCATAAACCTTCCCTGAATTTAAAAAAAATGTTGTTGTATCATCTACTCACAGCTTTGAAATTGGCATTTTTATTCTTTTAATTGGTGGAGATGTTTATTTTTAATATTTGATCTTTAAGCATTATATTGGTGAATACATTTCTGAAGATTTCTCAAATTATTTTGAAATTAATAAAAGCAGTAATACATCAAGGAACATAAACCTATTCTTGAACGAACCTGATTTAATATAAATCATGCACATATATAATGCAAATAGTCAGACACCAGGAGCTGAAGTTATCAAAGTAATGTGCAGCAGTTGCTCACCAATTTGACGTTAAATTGACAATTGCATAATAAAATTGCAGCATAATCAGACCATTCAGCCCTTCAAGCAGATTCTACTCTTCGATAGATTCACAAATGATTTTGTATCTCACCTTTCCTTTCCTCCCTGCACAACTTGGTTCCCTTTGCGTTGCAAAATCTATTGGATTGTCTTGCATACATACTCAACGACAGTTACTCTGAAAGCAAGAGGATGCTCAAAGATCTACAACCCACTGAATAAATACATTTCTCCTTATCTCTGTCCTAAGTGGATGACCCTTTATTTTCAAACTGAGCCCCAAATTCTGGATTCACCAGACAGGGAAAACATCCTGAAATAGAAAGATACTACTGGACAAACTCATGCCTGGCCGTTTCTGTAGAGACAGAAACCATTCATGTTTTGAGTCCAATGACTCTTCAGCTCTGAAGAACGGAATTTATAGGTAGTTATGAGATTTCAAATAAATTACCAGCTAGCCAGCTGGGTAGATAACTGCTTACACATTTGAGGACTTGAGTTTTGTGGCCACACAGAGAAAAGGCTAGAGACTCATTACAGCAGAAGTGCTGTTGTCAGCAGTCTCAAAACATTCAGGGCTGGTAATGCTTAGAGGCCAGTAAGAAGAAAGTTCCCAAAGCAGAAGGTTGTGGGGGTGTCAGAGACAGAAAACATGAAAACATGAATCTAGGGAACTTGTGTTAAACAGTAACCAAACTGAATTAAAAGTTTGTTTCAAGTGCTGCAGGGAGGGACGTCAATGTTCTTTTGCTAAAAGTAGGTTAACAAATGAATACATTCAGGGACTGATTGCCATTGTCAATAGAAAGAAAATAAAATTCATGATCTACCAAGTCAGATTTCACTCTGGAATAAAACTTTACCAATGTTATCAGCTGGGATCATGACTAATTCAAGACAACAGACTATAATTCCTTTCTGCTAAAAGGAACATTAGCTTAGCTTACACAGCTTCTCATACTCTTATGTACTTCAACACTTGAATCAGTCCAGTAAATCTTTGTTGCGCATCCTTTAAAAGGCAAGTATATTCTCTCTTGGAGTACTGTGTTCATTTTGATCTCTACACCCATATGCAGTCTTGGATCTTGCATAAAGCTATAAATAAAATGTATTTACTTTTATACACCAATTCCTTCACTATAAAGGCTAATATAGGATTTGCATTCCTACCTGTTTGCTGTACCTCCATGTTAACTTCCTATCATTTGTGTACAAAGGTACCCAAGATTACTCTGAATTCTAGCATTTCGTTGCATCTTTTTAAAAAAAATTCTGCTTTAATTTCCTTATCAAAGCAGAAAACGTCACACTTCCCACTGAGTTTTGTATTGTTACTAAACTTAGATGAGACTGTAAATAATGTATCCAAGTCATTGACACAGATTGTAAACAAGCACAAAAGGAGCAACCCACCAGTTACAGCTCACCAATGCAAAAATGATTTAGTCAGACAGTTTTCGATGAATCAATCCTCGAAATGCAATCATATTATCCCCATCCCACTCTAACTTTGTCGAATGAACTTGCATTGTAAGTTATTGAATATTTTTTGAAAAATCCAAATTCACATTGAGCTTGCTTCAATTCCAAAGAATCATATGGAATGGTTTCTCATGCCACAAAATGCTGCCAGACTGCAAATAAATTACTCCAGTACATTCTGATTTGTTCTTAGACCCCCTTATCTGGTAACTCAAAAATGAGTTGACAAGTTTTTCAAAACTACCTTGAATCTTTCCAGGTTTTGCTTTCGTTCATTTGGTTTTCTATCACCATGCAAGCAGACACACGAAAATTGATGTCCCCTTTTGTCTGGTCCTGAAAGAATAAAAAATAATCTAAGAATCGGTACCTCAAAACACAAATGGCCAAAGAATAGCCATCAAAATGATCTCACCTCCTCCCATCTGAATAAAGTACTGTTCCATGTTATCACAGTCAATCTTAGTCCTGCAAAAAATGATTGCTTGGTCCATCTTGTGTTCTTTGATTGCACGGACTGTATATTCTCCCTTCAGTATTTTAATAGCCTCTGACCACATCTCTGGAGAAATTAGAAATGGAAATACGTGAATTAAAAATAGAACATTGATATTTCTAAAATACAAGCTACTGAATCCAGTCAATTCAGAAATTCCAAGGGCGAGCAAGTTCATTAAATGATTTAAAAAAACCTTTTACTATTCCAAGCTATGGAAACCTGATATTCAATAATTAAATTCAGTACAATGTTTCTTGCTGCTAATGTATCATTTGAATTCATAGGATAAAGCTTTTAACTTAAAATGTAATGTGAAGGAAAGAGATTTTGCAGATTAATAAGTATTACTCGAAAAATGTACAAAGAAGTAAATTAGCTATTGGAATTTGGACGTCGAGATTAGAAAGGGGGCCAGACAGCAAACAGTTTGACTTCAAACTTTCCATTTGGGTGAAAGACTTGAGCCCTGCATGTAGCTAATTAGTATTTCCATTTATAAGGCCCTTGTGATTCATGGTGCTATAATAAAAGGGTACAGAAGAGGCCATTGTAAAAAAAAAACTGACCTCAGACTTTCCTGGAATATCATCAAACATTATAGAGTATTTTGAGTCTGCATGGATCTGGGATGTGAGCAGCTGAAATTAAAAAGGTTTCTGTGGATCACTGTGCGAGAGCTCTTGCTCAGGTGTGAAAGATCAAATGTATGGGGAATTAATGAGCCAGGAATTGTTGATTAACTTGAGACACCTCATTGTAAAAGACAGTTCAAAGATTTCAAGCTATTAGGTAAAGAACAGGACAGGAATGAACCCACGAGAACCAAGAATCACTTTGGTTGAATCAGGGGAAAATTGAGTATCTATGTAAAGGACAGTACAACGATACCTTTGAAGTACGTTTGTCGGTTAGACTAGTAATATGTCTTAATACATGAAATCTTGAGGAATGCTTTCAGTAATTAACTGGAAGTTTGAATTTCTTTTAAAATGTCATCACTCTCTCTGGAGAAGCTAACAGGTTTTACAAGAATGTTTTGTGGCTACTCATTCACACCTATTTAGATACAGGAGGTTCAAGAATTTCAGCTTGATGCTTGTCCACAATGTAAATAAGATGAAATAGCTGCACAAAATAGCTTTGCTCCCTTCCTGGGCAAAAATGTTGAGCCGCATATTCTTGTATTGCCCAAGACAAAGAATCACTGCTATTATCCTTGATTACTTTCAACATCCAGTTCAGAGTTCCACAGAGTTCACATCATTCTTTCCGCAATAGAACAAGGTAGATCGAGATTGACCACCATGTGTAAACATCACAGGTAAAGCAGAGGGCCCTCTTGTAGCTCAGCAGTAGAATCTCTACCTCTGCACCAAGAGGCCTGTGTTAAAGTCCCACATGCTCCAGATGTGTGTAATGGCATCTCTGAACAGGGTGATTAGGAAAAGGAGGTTAAAACTTTTACTGTTAGATGAAACACAGAGGGTCCTCTTGTGGTGCAGTGGTAGCGTCCCTGCCCCTGGACCAAGAGGATAAAGGTTTAAGTACCACTTGCTCCCGAAAAGTGTAATAACAGGATGATTAAAAGAATAGGATTTTAAAAAATTAAAAAGAAAATTTGGATGAAACAGACTCAATTTACTCCTCTTTCCCATCTCTTCCAAGAAGACAGTCAGAAAACCAAAGTACAAATTAAAACTAAAGGGAATACCAGAAGGTGGCTCATTTGAGGACCTTGAACAGCAAAGCTCACGAAAAAGTGATGAATTACACTGCAATGGTATACACAGTTTTCATCAGCTGGAAATGCAGTTTTGATTTTTCAGGAGGGAACTATGAATTTGCTGATGGATACATAGGAAATTCAATTAAGAGTACATGCTACATGATGTTCAATAAGAAAAGCTTTTAGAATTCAATACCAATAATTTTCATTTAAAAATATTACATACATTAGTATTTAGCAATCTAAGAAGGAAAGCTGGAAAGTATGACATATAATGTAAAGGCACTGACCTGAACTATTGGCGCCAGGTCTCGTGTTATCTTTTGCATGGACTTCATCTGTCTAAGGGAGCAAAACAGTCATATATTCTGATTACCAATTGGTTTAATGCATATTAGGAGTAATATTTTCTTGTCATAGAAACAAAAAAGTAAATTAAAGCACATCAAGATTACTTTGAAATTGGTTCTGAAGCTTAATTCAACAAATTTTCAAAGGAACATTTGTAGTTTTTGTTGGGGTGAGGGTGAAAGCGGGAGAACAGAATATGCAGTACCATGATAAAAAAGGTTCCACAAACACTAACACAGGATTAGCATGTTCCCTTTGTTTAGGCACTGGGTCCAAGATTGCTAATAATTGCTAAATTGCTAATGAAAACAGTCCAACCCTCTTTACCCGGATATGCCTTTGAAGTTTCTCCCAGTGATGATCGGTTTTTGGATTAACTTTTAGAACAACATGATGTACGGTCTCAGGAACAGAATCTTCTCCTTTAAGATCTACCCAGGTTGGGAAATGCATGATCTTCTCTGACAACTTCTTAACATCAAATGAATGCAGTGTGGCAGAGCAAACAATGACCTAAACAAAGCATAGTAAACAAAATCATTTTAGGCCATTTTACTACCTTGAGTGGAGGAATCATACATTTAAAGATACAACGGGTGAAGTCAGCATTTCAATTTCAGAAAAAATAATGTTTTCCATTGATTTTTACTCATGTTGTTAGACGTATGGCAGAGGATGACTCCCAAGGTCTTTTATTCTTTACCTACTCATTGTACTTATGAGTTAAAAAAAATGGAAAGAGCACTTTTGCAATTTTTGACAAAATATTTGGCTCACAAAATTGAACAGCTCTTGTAGTTCCCAATTGCAAGGAGGTAATGCTTTCAAAAAACAATTTCAATACATGAATAAAAGATCCTTTACCAGCCAAGTTTCCAAATATCACTTTCTAGCAACTTTTGCAATTTGAAAAATACCAATTCACTTTAATTTCATTAATGAAGTCAGACTGGATTTCCTGCAAAGGCAAATTATGCGATATATTAGGAAACCCAAGTTTTTTTTTGAAAACAGCCCAATCACAGAATTGGAAATTTTTTTAATAGCCATTTCTACATATGGGATCATTTAAAAAAAATTGTTTGGTTCAACTCTTGAAGCCTTTATCACATTTATTTTTGTGTCAAGGAAGTCTGGTAAAGTTTGTAAATAATTAATTAAATTTCAGTTTGCAGCTGATGAAAATAATCAGGTCTTTTTCAAAAGAAAATTTCAGAATGCTGAAATCAATGAGACAAACAAAACCAAAAGCAGTGATTCCCCGATTGTGCTAAATACCCAGCATGACCAAAATTAAATGAAATATCAAAAGAATCCCCATGTGATCTTCAAACAAGACACTTTGATGTTATAAGGTGTTAAAATGTCATTGCCTTGCTTAACAAAGTTCATACCTGCAACCTTTTGCCATCAGATGTTACTTGAGGGATCTGAGAATGTATTCTTGAAATGAAGTCTGAGTAGCCTTGAGTAAGCAGTCCATCCTGCAAGTAGCAATCACACAAGATAGTTCCATGCGCAGTCAGCAAGAAATATGCAACATAAATCTTGTATACAAATATTTTTTCAACTTTCAAATATGTGATGTCTTTTAATCCAACATTTGATATGTGGAAGTAGCAGGTCATTTGCCATCGAACTGTTCATGGCTGGTCTGATAATCCTCAACTTCACTTTCCTGCCTCTTCCCAATAACCCTGGATTCCTTTACAGATTAAAAATCTGCCTGAACCTTGATGACCCAGCCACAACAGTCCTCTGCAGTAAAGAATTCTACAGATTCAATACCTTCAGACAATGCATTTCTAAATGCTCTATTACCACATTCTTTATAACAGACTCTACACATTTTCCTAATAACAGACACTAAGCTAACTGGTGTTTAGCTCCCTGTTTTTTTGTGTCCTTCCATTTTTGAATAAAGATGTTACACTAGCAGGTTTTTAATCCTCTGGAACTTTACCAGAATCCAAGGATTCCTGGATTACTAACATTGCATCTGCTTTCTCTGTAGCTACCTCCTTGAATATCCTAGGAAATATATCACTAGGTCAGTGCATGATTTTGTCTTTAGCCCCATTAATTACCTCTAGTGCTAGTTCTAGTATTTATTTCCTCTCCTCCTTTTACCTTTGATTATTCGATTAATGTTTTCTACTCAGAAAAAATATTTATTTAGCTCTTCTGGCATTTTCTGCTTTCCCCAAAGTTTCACTAATTTTTAAAACTTGTCCAAACCTCTGGCTCAGAGCTAATATCTACCATGTTTCACATTTATTTTCTTTCAATTCGATACTATCCTTAACTTCTGTTAACCACGGTTGACTTGTCCCTTTCAAAGAATCCTCCTTTCTCTTTGTAAATACTTAGCACAAAGTTTAGACTTACTTATTACCTACACAACCAGAGAACTTCCATGAACATATGACACAGTAAACTTTGTTCTTTTTTAAACAATAGGTACCTCCCTTTGACTCAAAGAAAAACATGTCAACACAATGCTAACACACCTAAGGTAAATAAAACAGGGTTTTGTGTAAATAAATATTGGACAAAATCTAAAACTTTGATTTTTGTTTTTACTGTAAGGTATAGGATGGTAAAATGCTTAAACTGTTTCCCATAATAGTAAGATTAGTCTACACCATTTTAAAATAAAAACACTTAATCTAAGTATTTCTGAAAAATGAACAAAATGTTGGCCTAAGTTTTGTGGGCAGCAGTGCAACAGACCACCAACACAGGATAAATATCCTGGTGGTAAGAATTACAGCTACCTTGAAACCCAGCAGCACAGGCTTGTGCAGGCAAAAAGGAGACAGTCATGGTACCAGAGAATCTGAACATTCAGCAGTAAAACGGCACTGGAAAAATCCCTTTTCTGTACACATTTCACAATTTGAAAAACGTTAAAGTCTGACACTCAAAATGTTGGTAAGTCATCTCAAATTCATACATTTTACTTTTTAATATGGTTAATCAGATTTTTAAAAAGGTTCTAAAGTGAAGAAATAGTACAAAAAAATCATGAGTTTGAAAAATTATATAAGAGGGCCTCCCATTGTGAAGTTACAAATTGACCGTTGGCTCTTTACATTTTAAAATTTCACACCAATATTTTCAAAAGTAACTCATTCAAATTTAACAGACTATTAATGCAAATCCATACTGGCTCCTTAGTGTCAGAAGTATTGAGCCCTAGGTAGCAGCATTGGCTCGTCAATTGCAACTTTCTGATCAATATGCCACAGGTGTAATTCGAAAGCGGTGAGGCCTCAGTCGGGTCTTGTAAGTCTGTCATATTCATTTAACAGGTACCCGAAATCAGTCTTGCAGCTTAGAAAACAGAATGAAAAGTAACTAAAAGCTGTTTGATTGAAACAGAGATTACAGATAGTATGTGAAGTTATGAAAAAGTGCTGGTGAAGATGAGCACAGATGCTATTCAATTTGCAGGATTGGCAGTGACAGCATTTCAGTTTTGATGAATAAACACTTACAGCTTCATCCAACACCAAGAATCTAACTTGGGACAGATTCAGTTTTCCTGTTGAGACAAGGTCATCTACTCTTCCAGGAGTTCCGACAACAATATCCACCTGGAGAATAGGCCAAAAAATTCATTTATTTGTAATTTAATGCCATCAAGACTTCAAATGTAGGATAGAACTAGAAGCTTGAATAATTGCTGAAAATGTGGTTTTCAAGAAAGGCACCTTGAGAAAAATAAAACATTAATAGCTTAGTATTACAAACTAAGGAGATCCAAATAAACCATGTTGACGGCGTGTAATAGATTCAGTTAAATTTTGTCAAAGCTCTCAAGTTTAAATTTAATGTTGATAAAGACATAAAAACATTACCAAAACAAAGCCAAATTTTGTTCTTAATAAATTGTCTTCAGAGTGAAGTGATAAAACGCATAAATTAATTTAACCTCTCTTTTAAAGATGGGGTTAACACAATTGTAAGAGAACACAAAACTGTACATCATGAAAGCTTGAGAAGGTCCCAGAAAGGAGGTTAACATACAAAATTAGAGTGCATGGAATAAGGGTAATATACTGGCATGGATTGAGCACTGGTCATCAGAAAGAAAACAGCATAGGTCGACGGGCATACCTGAGCCTACTGGGATTTGGAGGAGGGTAAGTGGAATATTTCCAAGTTTTTGGCTGAGACAAAATTAGGAGACGGCTGATGCATAGAGTCTTAGAAAGGGTACATACAAATTAGTCAGTAAGTACATAGCAATTTAAATATAACATGGATAAGTGAGAGGTTATCAACTTTGGCAGGAAGACGACACGCAGAGTATTTCTTATAAGAGAGCAGTAAGTGTCAATGTCAATACACAGATGCAGATAGAAATCAGAAAGGTCAACAGTATGCTGATCCTTACTGCAAGAGAATCAGAGTACAGCAATAAAGTTGAACAAAAATGAGAGGGAATTAGATGGGTGCTCGTGAGGGAGAACAAATGATTGTGGTGCGAAATTGGGAGGGGGAGTAGTAACAGCAAAAGGATATTTTATGCAAAATGGAATGGTTAGGAAAAGGCAAAGGAAAGCTCCAAAAGAAAGGTTTAGGGAATGAAATTGCAGATCTAGATAATAATTAGAGAACACAGCCTCAGGAAGAAATGGATGTCAACAAGATGCCTTTTTTGTTGGTGGGGCTGATGGTGTGCATTTATAATGAGGAAAGTGAAGGTTAAAAACACACAGTTTCTCAAAACATCTATTCATTAGCAGTAGATGATGTTCGGCAGTGATTGGTTTTAAGTAGTCCCGAAAGAAAATTGTGCAGATTAACAAAGCAAAAACAGTAAAAATACATTTGCAATGGCTATATTTTACATCAATAGCTTGCTATGGAAATTTAAAAATACATTGAAAATAATAACTGTTTTTCCGTTAAGTCACAATAATTGTTTAATGGTAGCATATATTAGGAAATAGAAGTTGTTTTAAAAGAAAATAAAATTTGGGACTGACAAAATTTGGGGTTTCATCAGTGCTTGGAAAGGAGAATTATTTATATTCACACACCATTCACGACCTAGGCCATCACAATCCACTTTTAGCACATGCTTGGTACTGCTGTGCACAGAACATCACTGCAACTCCTGTTGAATTTTTTTAACTCATGTACCATAAATTTATTCCATGTTACTTTGTTCAGCGAAATCACAAATAAATGTACACATCAACACATTTTCTTGGGAGTAAAAAAGTGAATACTTACTCCTTGGTCCAGGACAGCTAGCTGATCTTTTGCAGAAACACCACCAATTATCAGAAGCTCCCTAAAACAGAACAAGAGAGTGTCCCAAAATAAGACTATGCATGCACGAACAAAGAGTACAACACAGTTCAGTAGTTGGGTTTCGTAGTTTCCCAAAAGGACTGTTGTAAATTAACCAAAACATTTATCTTTAAAATCAGCACTTGTACTATTGAGTCTGAACATATATATCTGTGAAGATCAAATCAGAGACAAAAGCGCCCTGTCCTTTCTGAATGAGTTGGTGCAACAAAATAAAAACCTTGCAGTCAGAGGAAGAGAAAGTCAAAATTGGGATTCTAATTTCAGTGACTATCTGGTGAACACAGCTGCAAAATGAAATGACACTATGTGGAGATATATTTTCTCAATGTGCGGTGTAAAGTTTTCTCTAGATATGCAATGACGAGTAACGTTGGAGGGCTGATAGCATCTATGGAATTGTTCTCCGGATGGGTAAGTCAAAAAAGGAAGAAACTAAAAATGTTCTTGGTTACCTTCCACTGACGATTCATGCGTAAAACGTAACTGACAGCTTGACTGTTCCAAAGCATTTTGGGCACACTGCCAATTGGAATGCAGTCTAACCAAAACATTTTGTTAAACATTTACAAAACAATACTTGCACAGAATTATTTCAACACACAAAAAGGTGCTTTATTATCAGCATATTTTTATGCCATACTGCCACTTGAGGAAATGACTGCTTGACAATTTTATGCATTGACTCTGTAAATATATAAGACAAACAAAAATTTGACACATTCTTTGACCAAAAGTCAGAATTCTACCAAGTGTCAGAAACTTCTCATTCCTGCGCAAGCAAAATAACTGAAAATAATGCAATGTAGTCGCAGAGTTAATGGAATGCTGGACAAAGATGCAGGATAGAACAAATTACAGTTGAAATTAAATACAATAGAAATGATTTGTGATTTCAGAATGTTCAAGGGCAATGGCATCACCAACCAGATATCCCATTAAGGCCAATATTTGTGATAGTCTGAGAAGTAAAGGACAGTTGGTTCAACAGTACAATTATTTATTGGATGGCTGGGGTAAGGGGGAAAAGAGGGGCAAAAGCTTTGAAGACAAATTACCTTAGTTTGGGATCAGAAATATTTTTCTTGAACTGCTTGACATTATTCAGGGTTTGTTCAGCCAGTTCCCTTGATGGTTCAATAATGAGTGCCTTTGGAGCATTTGGTAAGTTTTTAGTTTGAGCCACTTGTGCTGTGCCTGGAAAAGAATGAACATCACTGAATTTGTTTCTCTCATAACTTATGATCAGGTATGGTCTGAAAGAATTCTCTTAGTTTACAGTT
Organism: Chiloscyllium punctatum; assembly: GCF_047496795.1. Taxonomy (NCBI): domain Eukaryota; kingdom Metazoa; phylum Chordata; class Chondrichthyes; order Orectolobiformes; family Hemiscylliidae; genus Chiloscyllium; species Chiloscyllium punctatum. The sequence goes on along the minus strand of NC_092741.1, from coordinate 145,787,431 downwards.
TCAGTGACATTTTCAACCACCTACAGAATGAACAAGCCAAAGTCATGACCAAACATCTGGAAATTTCACAATCATGGATTTATCCAGAATTATTATTTAATTCAAGAATCCTGAAGTGAGGTCAATAGTTGTGACAAAACATTATTGACTTAAAACTTTAACAGTGTCCCTCTCCACAGGTGTTGCCTGTTCATATTTTCCAGCACTTCGTTTTTACTTGAGACATTAGAAATCCAAAGCATTTTGTTTTGGAAAAACACTACATTAGGTATCATTGAGGCTGTTGGAATTCCTCCTCACTGTTGTCAAGTTTTGGTTTTCCTTCAATTCAGGTAGTAGTCTTCAACTACATTGGGTTCACTTGTGAACTTGCTCATCTCATTATCTCACTCTGCTTTAAAAATATTCTTAATACTCACTGCGTCAATCAGCAACTAATTCCCCATTTGCTAGTTAATTTTGACATGACTTTTCTAATCGATTACCTGGTCAGCCTCCCATCTTCCACCTTCCGTAGAAACTGACCTTACCTAATATTCCTTGGCCTTATCCTAACTCGCACCAAGTCCTGTTTAGCATGCTCACTAACCGACAGAGGTTTCAGTTTCAACAAAACCTCAACATTGCAATTCTTATCCTTATTTTCATAGCTTCTGTCACCTTGCTCCTTTCTCTCTACGTAACCTCCTCCAGTCAAAACCCTCTGAAATCTCTGCATTCAAAACATTAGGAGCAGCTACTGTGTCACTTGCCAACTGTTTACAGCTCTAGAATTTCTTCCTTACACCTGTTACTTTCTACTCTTCTAAAATGCCCCTTAAAACCTACCCATCTAACTCATTTTGTTTTGGTTGCTGGTCCAAATTACATGGTATCGAGGTTTGCATAAAGATTTGTAGCTCAGATGCCAGTTGCCATATTTGTGACTAAGTTCGCTGAGCTGGGAAGTTGATTTACAGATGTTTCATCCCCTGTCTAGGTGACATCTTCAGTGTGAAATGCTGCTGTACTCTCTCTTCTGGAATTTATTTGGTTCCATTTCTGGAGCTTCAGGGTGCTGGTTCCAATTGCTCATTGTAGTGGCCGGTATTTTGGGTCTAGGTCTGTGTTTGTTGATGGATTCTGTGGATGAGTTGCACGCTTCTTGAAATTCTCTGGCTGTCCTCTGTTTAGGTTGTCCTATGATCGTTCTATTGTTCCAATTGAATTTCTGGTCCTTATCATCAGTGTGTGGCTCTCAGGGACAGACGGTCATGGCATTTAGTGGCTAATTGGTGCTCATGGATGAGGATTGCTAATTGTCTCAAGAGTGTGGTGCTGGAAAAGCACAGCAGGTCAGGCAGCATCTGATGAGCAGGAAAATAGACGTTTCGGGCAAAAGCCCTTCAAAAGGAACGAGGCTGGAGCCTTGGGGTTGAGAGATAAGTTTGGGGGGGGGGGGGGCGAAGAGGAGGAGAAGGGGAAGGTAGCTGAGAGTGCAATTGGTGGATGGAGGCATGGTAAAAGGTGATAGATCAGGGGGAGGGTGGTGCAGATAGGTGGGAAGCAAGATGGACAGATGGGACAGGTCATGAGGACGGTGCTGAGCTGGAAGGCTGGAACTGGGGCAAGGTTGGGGGAGGGAAAAATGACGAAACTAGTGAAATCCACATTGATACCATGGGGTTGGTGGTTCCCGGAGCTGGAAGATGGTGTTCTTCGTCCAGGCATCCTGTGATAAGGGAGCGGCAATAGAAGTGGCCCAGGACCTGTACATCCTCGGCAGAGTGGGAGAGGGAGTAGCAGTGTTCGACGACGTGGGGGGGGGGGGGGGGGAGAAAGGTGGTTGGGGGTTGGTGCAGGTGTCCCAGAAATGTTCTCTGAAGGGCTCTGCGAGTAGGAAACCTCCCCCCCTCCCCAATGTAGAGGCGACTGCATCGGATACAGTAAATGATAGGTGTGGAAGTCCAGGTGAAATATTGATCGATATGGAAGGCTGTTTTGGGGCTCTGAATGGAGGTTTTTGGGGGGCGGGGGGGGTGGCGTCCGCAGGTTTTGCAATTCATGCAGTGGCAGGGGAAGGTGCTGGTGGTGAGGGGGGGGTGGACCTGACGAGGTAGTTGCGGAGGGAACAGTTTTTATAGAAAGCAGATAGGGGTGGTGAGGGAAATAACTTTCTGATGGTGGGTTCCATTTGTAAGTGGCAGAAATGGTGGAGGATGACGCGATGTATACGGAGGCTGGTGGGATAGATGATGAGAACCGGGGTGGGGGTGGGGTTCTGCCTGCCCTTGTTGCAGTGTAGGGTTCGACAGCAGAGGTGCAGGAAGTGGATGAGGTGCGCTGGAGGGCATCAACCACGTGGGAAATCGCAGTCTTTAAAAAGGAGGCAGCCATCTGGTATGTTCTGTGGTGGAACTGGTTCTCCTGGGAGCACATGCAGCAGAGATAGTGGGAATAAGGGATAGCATTTTTGCAGGAGGTAGGGTGGGAGGTGGTGTAATCCAGGTAGCTGTGGGAGTTGATGGGTTTGTAGAAAATGTCTGTGGAGTTGGTCACAGTTGGTGGAGATGGAGGGGTTCAGGAAGGGGACAGAAGTGTCAGAGATGGTCCAGGTGAATTTAAGGTCGGGGTGGATTGTGTTGAAGAAGAAGTTGATGAACTGTTCAACCTCCTCATGGGAACACGAGATGGCATAGACGCAGTCAAAGTAGTGGAGGAAAAAAGGCGGGTAGTGTTGCCAGTTTAACTGTGGAAGATAGAATGTTTCACTTAGCCGACAAAGAGACAGGCAGAGCTCGGGCCCCAAGCAGGTGCCCATGGCTACTACTTTGGTCTGGAGGAGAAATTGTTGAGGGTGAGAACCAGTTCAGCCAAATGGATAAGAATGACAGTGGAAGGGTAGGGGTGGGGATTTCAGGACAAGAAGCAAGGAGAGGACTTGGAGATCCTGGTCATGGTGAAGGGAGGTGAATAGGGACTGGCCGTCCATGGTGAAGATGAGGCATTGGGAGCCATGGAAAAAGCAGCCTTGGTGGAGGTGGAGTCCCTAATGTTGTGGGGAGGTACGTGGAGATGAATTCGGTGGGGCTGAGCAGGCTGAGACCTTCACCTGGTCGGAGAAGTCTGTTAGTTCAGAGTGTTTTTTATATAACCAAAGTTGTACAATCTATGTAAAAGAATTTAAATATATTGCCTGTGAACACTTAAGATAGTAAAATAGAGAACACAGATTTTATCGGCATGAGATAATGTTTTTCTAAGGGCAGAATATGCAAAATGAAAATCATTAGGAATGCACTAACTGGCAAATACAACCCAACCTGATCCAGACATGGCACAGGTATACACACCACACTTCCCTCCCACATTGCCACACGAAGTAAGCCCTACCTAAACAACTAAGTCAAACTGCAGCAAATTGACAATACTTGAGAATCTTGTTGCTCACAAACCTCCACCATATCTTTTTCCTCTGTAATTTGAATAATACTTCTTTTCAAGGGTTGTGGATATTTGTGCAAATTCGACCTGAGCTCCAGTGCTCTGACAAAATAGGCATGTCTTAACAGTAAACCTATACATAGCTGTATTTTATATACATCTTAGAATGTGGCAAGGCAACTTGCCCCCACGTCACTGGCAAGGCCAACATTTGCTGCCCATTCCTGATCGCCCTTGAAGAGACCAGCTTTCTTGGCCATTTCAGAGGTACTGAAGAGTCAACCACATTGGTGAGAACGTGGAGTCACATGTAGACTATCACAGATAGGAACGCAAGTTGGCTGGATAGCCTACTGCCTTTATGTCTTCTCCAGTTCCATGATATTCCTATGACATGCAGAAGATATGAGTGGAACATAACTGCTGCTGTACCAAGATAGCTTTGAAATTTTATTTTCAATTTCATTTTGAACTATTCTAACCAAACAGTCGCAAACTCCTAAGTCCTTGCCCAAATGGCCTAACTGGTAGTATTAGAAACAAGTTTTATCAAAGCTATGTAGCTAGATTGCTAATATAGATTAATAGATTGCAGAGAGATCACCTAACATTTTAATTTTCTGAATTACTCAAAGGAGTTGGAAAGTCAACATATTACTTCTAACATACCGGTATGTGGCGACTTTACAACATGGCCATCAATAGCTTTGCTTAGTGCTGTAAAACCATCTTTTGGTGGGAACTTGAATTCTTCCTCACCGAAGTTAAATTTAAGTTCAGCATTCTAGGATGCAACAACAAAGACTTTTAGTTATCAGGACTATTTGTGAGTCATAAAATTTGTCTCAAGTGATGGAGAAAATTACCTTTAAAACACAAGCAGCAAATAAGCCTTGGGTTTTTAAATGAGCAGGAATATCAAAGGCATGTCCAAGGTCTCTCCCTGAAAAAAAACAAAACAACTCTTAAAAACAATAAATAGTTATTTTACAATTGAGATATAACCAGAGAGTGTTAAACAATCTGTGTTAAAGCAAACGGATTGTGTCTATCAATTAAGTTTCAGTCATTACACAAGATTGAGATTCTTCTAATAATTTTTCCATTCACAAATTTCCTTCAAGGATATACGGCAAATGAGGAATAGAGTGAGGAACAGTACGAGGGGGAAGAAAATAAACTAGTGGCCACATTATCTAACTGTACACTGAAACATACAGTTTAATAATAAGAGATGGCCAGATATACAATCGTCCATTATGTCAAGTCATGCATTACGAAAAGTTAATCATTTGAGAGACTGAGGAGCAGGAAAATTATAAAAGCCATAAAAAACTTACACCAGAGACTCACATCTGCTTTTAAGCCAGCATATTTGAATTAAGAGCAGTAAATGCAGAACATCTTGGGGAAAGCTTACCATTTTTTGAAAAGCTTACATTTCCTTTATCAAGATCGATATAGCATCCAATGGTATCATGCATGGTAAATTCCTAAAACGTAAAAAGTAACATGAAAAGAGTCATGAGCAGAACTGCAACATACAAACAAAGCCACACCATGTTGAATTGCATTCAACTTTCATTGTGATAGCAAGGGCTAAGTGCAAGTACCTCTCCATAGCTGTCAAACTGTTTGCAATGGGACTTCTTTCCAGTGCCACCAAATCCAAAGCCAAATTTGTCAGTACCTGTTCAGAATTCCCCAGAAAAAAAAAGATCAGCTGTTAAATCAAGGACATTCATCAATCAAAACACCCTCACCACAATTTTATTCATGATTATAATATAATTAGGGACCCTTGTTTTTGCCTCCTTCACAATTGGAAACATCTCCTCTATATGTATCATATCAAACCCAAGAATAAACCTCAATGCCACTGTGGATGATAATTTAATCTTCTTGCTTTGGGAAACGATTCTCACCTGATTGCTTAAAGATGGATTTTGTTCCCAAATTTAATCTCTGCCCAAAAAGATGTTTATAACAATTTTAAAATGATACAAGAATCAGATAGACTATAGATTCATCAATATGTATCTGGTCTAATATAGATTACTGTACCTGTGTCATTGTTTAGTACAGTGTTTGAAAATGATCAGAAGTGACGATTTAAGATTAACCAACAGAATAACAAAAAACAGGATTACTGACTAGCGTAGAAGTAATAGAAAAGTCATTTGCAATCACGTGAAGTCAGAATTGCCAAATCATCGAAGTATAATTAAAAGTTTTTAAAATATTTAGTGGGGCTGTGTGGTGTAGTAGGGGAAGATTATTTAAAAGAAAGTGAGGACTGCAAATGCTGGAGAGTCAGAGTCAAAAAGAGTGGTGCTGGACAAGCACAGCAGGTCAGGCAGCACCCAAGGAGCAGGACAGTTGACATTTCAGGCATAAGCCCTTCACTCCTGAACTCAGGATCAGAAACATTTGCAGAGGGTTCATGGCAGCAAGAAATGAGTCCATCAGAATTTTAAACATTCCAGGCTGGTCCCACGTATGTTTGTGTATCAGACCTTCGCAGTCTCTCAAAAATGCTTTCTTTCACCCCCCTGCTCCAGTGATCTGGAGTCACCTAAGAGGACGGAAATTGAGCTATCGGAATAAACCCGATGTTTCTTAACAAAAAGTATGCACCTCAAACATTTGTGTGCATCTCAAAATTCATGTTCCCACATCATTAAGTGGTATTATCCATTGAATTGATCAAATGAAATGTGACTTGTGGTTATTAGCAAGTCAAAGTACATCTGCAACCTGAGAGAGCAGGGCAAGCAACTGTGCGTCTCCTCAGCCAAATCTTTTTGAAGGCATTTGATGGAGCCATGATGGGTCTAAACTACGAACTGTAAATAAGAATGAGTTGTGTGATGTTACACTCATTACCAAAGTGGAGTAGAGACAGGAACAGAGGATGAGAGAGAAAAGATAAGTTTGTTTTTAAATTTCATTTTAATTTGTCAACTTTAAGATCTTGAACAATAATTAAAATTTGAAGCAATGATGCTCCATATTTAATTAAATTCTTAACTTTGTTTTGGCAAATTTGTTTAGCACACACTAAAGTTCACTTAATGTTGAACAGACACTTAACATTTTCTGTATTGTGGGTGCATGGGACAGCAGCTTCATGTCATATCTACATGAATGCTGAATCTACTGGAGGAATATCAACATAAAATTTGCAGAGAATGTGAGGACTGCAGAGTTGGAGAATCAGAGTTGAAAAGGGCGGCACTTGAAAAGCATTGGAGGAATTCCCGACGAAGGGGTGATGCCTGAAACGTTAACTCTCCTGCTCCTCAGATACTGACTGACCTGCTGTGCCTTTCCAGCACCACACATTTTGACTAGCAGTGTAGTACTAGTGCCCCTGACACTGTGCCAGAAGTTCAGGTTCAAATTCCACCTGCTGCAGCACTGTGATCTACTAGATCATAACAGACTGAATACAAATGTTTACCAAATACTTAGTGGGAATGGTGAAAATATTAATTGCTCACTTTGCATTGGTCTTGAAAATTATTCATGATTACTGGAATTTCTTCATATATAGAAACTAACAATGGTGAAGATTAAAAAAATATATATTTTTGTAAATAGAAGTCGTCCATGTTGAAATGCAACAAGATCTGGGCAATATCCTGGTTGGGCTGACAAACGGCAACTAACATTTGCACCACACAAATGTCGGGTAATGCTCATCTCCAAAAGACGACAGGCAATCTAACCACTGCCCCTTCACATTCAATGATACAATTACTGAACTCCCATTAACATCCAGGCAGATTACCATTGAACTTGGATTTGCCATGTAAGTATAGTGATTACAAGAGCAGGTCAGGGGTTACAAATACGTAACCTCCTGACTCCCCAGAGCCTGTCCACCATCTACAAGGTCCAAGTCAAGAGTATGATGGCATACTCTCCACTGTGGTTGATGCAACACAAAGAACAATTCAAGAAGCTGGACATCACCCAGGAGAAGGCAGCCCACTTGACTGGCACTACATCCAGTCCCTCCATCACTACTAACATTCATTAGCAGCACTATCTACATAATGCATTCCAGAAATTCACCAGAGGTCAATCATACAGAAGTACAGTGAAGCAGCAGACCCTTAAGTCCAACTCATCCATGTCAACCAGAGATCCTAAACTAATCTAGTCTCATTTGCCAGCAGTTGGCTCATATCCCCCTCAACCTTTCCTATTCATTTCGCCATGCAGATGCCTTTGAAATGCTGCAATTGTACCAGCCTCCACCACTTCCTCTGGCAGCTCATTCCATACACGTACCACCCTCTGTGAAAAGGTTGCTCCTTAGGTCTCTTTTATATCTTTCTCCCCTCACCCTCAACCTAAGACCTCTAGTTCTGGACTCCCCGACCCCAGGGAAAAGACTTTGTCTATTTATCCTATCTATGCCCCTCATGATTTTATAAGCCTCTAGAAGGTCACCCCTCAGCCTGACGCTCCAAGGAAAATAACCCCAGCGTATTCAGCCTCTCCCTATAGCTCAAATCCTCCAACCCTAGCAGTGTCCTCCTTTCAGGTTTTACCTCATCCTTCCGATAGGAAGGAGACGTGAATTGCACGGAATATTCCAAAAGTGGCCTAACCAATGTCCTGTACAGCCGCAAACATGACCTCCCAACTCCTACAATCAAGGCTCTGACCAATAAAGGAGGTGCCTTCTTCACTATCCTGTCTATATGCATCTCTACTTTCAATGAACTATGAACCTGCACTCCAAGGTCTCTTTGTTCAGCAACGCTCCCCAGAATCTTACCCTTAAGTGTACAAGTGCTGTTCTGATTTGCTTTTCCAAAATACAGCACCTCACATTTATCTAAATTAAACTCTATCTGCCCCACACCATCTTCCAAACCCATTACTATTCCCATTTAGAAAGACAAGGACAATAGATACATAGAACACCACTACCTGCAATTTCCCCTCAAAGCCGGTCACTATCCGGACTTGGAAACATATCACTGTTCCTTTACTGTCGTTGGGTCAAAATCCTGAAATTCCCTAAGGCGTGGTGGATCTAGCCACAGCACATTAACTGGAGCAGTTCAAGGTTGCAGCTCAGCACCACATTCTCAAGGACAACTTGGGATAGGTAAAAAAATTCGGACCTGCCAGTGATGCATACGTTTGAAAATTGACTTAAAAAATTAGTAACCTGAAAAAGCGACATGACAGACCTGGGTACATATGACCCAAGCCTTTGTCATTAGAGGAAGAAAGGATACCCAAGGGAATAATCTTTTAAGGAAAAAAAGCTGCATTTATACAACACATTCTTCATAACCACTAGATGTTTCAAAGGTTTGCAACCAATGTAGCACTTTGCAAGTATAGTCAATATTGTAATGCAAAAATTGTTAGGGACACAATAGATAATTGACCAGGTGGGGGAAAAAATTACTTAAGCACCATATTTGGTTTCACAAAAAAAAGACAGTATGTATTAGTCCTACCATTGCAGAGTTTGGTAGTGGGACCAGAGGAAGTTGGAAATCTGGTGTGGGGTGGATATAGCTAATCACATGGCAGCAAGCTCATGGATGTAGGTGACTGGATCATATGGTAGAAGCTGCACCGATGTCAGGAAACCAATGCCACCTGATGCCGATATAGGAGAAGTCACCGGATTTAAACTTAACATTGCTCTTTAAAGTTGAGAAGTTTTATTATAGCCTTTAGTCAGGTGCCTTGGCCGTCCCTGCAGTTTAATTTGTTTTGTTAGATCTTGTAAGAGGTAAATACCAGCAGAGTGACTTGCCAAATTTAGACAAATGCTGTCTTGATGCCATTACAGGAGGGCAGTTAAGAGTGAACCACATGAAAGGGGATCTGGATTCATTTTTAGATGACAAGTTGAGGATGACAATTTTTTTTCCCGTAATTAATTTTACTGAGTCAGACAGACTTTTGCAACAATCATGGTCACCATTAAAGTAGGTTTTAATTGCAGGTATCTTAATTCTAATCAAATTTCACTACCTGCTATGGTAAGACTCATACGTAGGACATTATCCTTGTTCTCTGGATCACTAGCCCACTGACATTACATTACCTTCGAAAAGGAATAGTTTGTGCTTGAGATAGCCAGACCTTTACCTCTATTGTAAAAGTACTATGAAAGGGGGTTCTTATATAGTGAAAATATCAAACATTAAAAAAAAGTGAGGGTTAATGGCAAAACCAGCACTTATTGCCCATGCCTTAATTCCTTTTGAGAGATGGTGACGAGGCATCTTTTCCAAACACTGCAGTCCAGGTGGTGTAGGGACACATCTATATTGCCATGGTGGTTGGGGGGGGGGGGGGGGTGGTGCGCGGTGATGGCACAAGGTGGACGACAGGAATCAGCGTCCTTCAGGAGGGGCTGTACCAATGAGATCACCTTAGTTTGTGTGCTCAGCAAGCTCAGTCAGCAATTAAGAAAGTAGGATTTGTTTTGTTTCAATCCCATATATACACACTATCTAAGGTGCTACAGCAAAAGAACATTGATTCAATATATATACTACTACTCATTAATATTTGTACCTTATACAGTATGAAAAAGTACAGTAGTGCTTAAAATAACTACCACTTCTACAGAATTTCACATCGGATAAAACTGAACATACCATGCATTTTTTATTTAACAGTTAAGTATTAACCATCAAATTCATGAACAATTTAGTCCTGATGTAACCTCAGGAAAAGATACTTAGGTTAAATAACTTACCCAAATCTAGTGATGCCTGTGAGGTAGACCAACCAATTCTACACAAGCCTTGATCATGGCAATGTACTTCATAGTAATATTTGCCTGTTTGTAAAGAGGATAAGACAAATGAAACAATGTTGTAATTACATTTCAAAACTCATTTGAAAATTGATAGAAGTTTTTACTAATAGAAAATTTAAATAGCTTTTAATTGAACAAGAGCTGGAAAAGAATTCATCTAAGTTTTCAGAGGGAAGATTACAAAAGCAGAATAGATAAAACAGTGAATGTCAGATACCAAAATCACAAAAAAATTGGAAATGCTGGAAATAAATAAGCCAGGTAACAATCTTTTTTGAAATGCTGATTTGACCCATAATAGAACACATTCATTATAAATGTTGGTAATCCTCAAATATATTCTGAAGTATTAGCAGTGTAGCCATTTTCTGCACCTTTCATATTAATGCCAGTTTTATGCACATTTAAAACATAGCACAAAACTAAAGATTGTACAATTCAATACAATTCCACATGAAAGATCCAGTTACTGAATTTCTAAGTCACTGTAAATCTTATTAAACATTGATATTTCAAGTAACTGTTACAATATGCACAACTTGGTCTACCTTATTATCTTATTTGTTGTATACTTGTAAGTGAAAAAGATACAGCACCAATTCGAGTCAATTAATCCTTGCAAGAACAGAAAGGGAGGCAACTTTCCCTCAAATTCTACAGTTTGACGAGCATCGGAAAAAGATTGTTGTTCAAAAGTTGCACTAACTCTTTCATGAGACAACTTCAGAAAGAAATGTTAAGGCTGCACTCAACATCCAAACATTGGAGCACTTCAGCAGTTTTAATTATAGAAGCTGGTTCAATAACATCTAATTTATAACACTTACCCTTGATCACTCCCTTTGTGGACCTGCATCCATGCCACTCTTTTACTTCCCTGCTCTGACAACACATGCCATCGGATCCGATGGCTGAGAAAAATAAAAAACAAAATGATTAACACATTTGCAATAAGCTAAAATTGGAAAAGTAATACTAGTTTCACTGTCACAGTATAGTCTATTAAATTGCTCGAGTCTGTTTCAACACTCAAGTTATATCACAACTAATTTTTTTTAAATTTCACTTTCATTTCTATATTTTTGTTCTTTATTCTTTAATTTCTTTAGCCAAGAAACACAACTGGTTTCAAAATATATTAAACAACGAAGCATGGGGAAGGAAGCTCCGGACTTGTACCATCCCTTTGTGCAAACCTGTTAAAATGAATAAGCAGAGTTTGAAGGTTAACTCCAGAGTGCCCCTTTGTACTGTGCTATGCAGAGCTAAATTATGCATTGTGTATCTCCCTTCTCTGCATTATACATTGATTTGAAGTAAACTAGACTATGTTAGGTCACCAAGGATAAACATTCAAATTTTACCAAACAATTCAAAGTGAAGTGGGTTGCTAATTCATCTCCTGGTCTCTACTGAACCAATTCATCATGTCTAGGAGAGAAATTAAGAAGGAAAGGATAGCTCAGTTCTCTGTATTAGGATAAAAGGAAGAACTTAGCAGTTCTTTAAATAACTATTTAAATAAGAACAGGTTCAGGACTGGCCAAGATCCCTGAAGAACAAAATGCTCTTGATCCTTGCCAAATAGTTTATCAAGACATGGAATACACTTCATTAGGGGAGATGATGCATAGCAATTTAATTAATAGAAGCATAGAAGACAAATGGGCATGGTTGACCATAATGCTGTAATTGTGTATTTATTGCATCTTTTTATTATTCTTCATTTTTGATTAGGGATGAAGTTGTAAAGGACTATTTTAAAAAATAAGGATTGTGGAAGGGATTGCTGCACTTTCAGCATCACTGTGTATCAGCATACAGGAAGTTTTATAAGAAGGTTAGATTTTAACTTAAAAAACTCTACATGCTGATAATTTACAATTGTTTCTGTTGCTAGAATCTATTCACTTTTAATAAGTAATAATTCTTGTTAAGTACAGAAGCCTGTGCCAAGGTTGAAAAATCAGGTAAATTGGGAAATTTTGTAAAAATGTTGTGCTTCTATAGAGTTTTTAACTTTTGTGACAACTCTGGGAACAGATGTGTTTGAATTTCAATACAGTACCCCAGTGTGGTATAACAATTAAAGTTGATCAATCTGGACTAATTCCTTGAAAAATTCATTTAGGATGCTGTGAAGCAATGTTACAAAAACAAAAAACAGGATATGGAATACATTAAAAAAAGAGAGACATTTCCCCTTCATATGAATTAAGGCAATTTACATTCACATGTCACAAAATTCCTCCCATTAACATGAACATGTCTGACTGCTTTCTTCATAAACCATATTTGGAAAAAACGTTACAAAGCTGATCATTTGTGTTCATGGTCAATAAAACAACATTAGTTTTAATTAAAATAACTCTATAGGGCATTTTTAATGAAATTACAGTTTCAAGAGTTGCAATTTTTATAAATTTTCATCCTAAAACTTTCATGTCTTGACTTGCTCTTGCGATTGCTCAAAAATAGCAACCAGAAAACTAGCATACATCATCTTTATGTTCAACATTTAACAAAAATAAGATAAAACTTACCAAAGGCTGAACCTCTATCATAGGGGTTCATCTGCCATTTGCTAAATACTGGAAGAGAAAAGAGCATGCATTAATAAAATTCCCAAATTATGTTACTGAAGTTTCAAAATATTGACAGTATGCCGTGCTTCTAGGTATCAGGATCACAAATTCTAAGTATCTTAAAAAATACGCTATGGAATTTGCTTAAAAATATCTGAACATTCAAGACTGTCATTGATCAATTCACAGAATTGATTTTTATTTTCTCTTACTTTCAGTCCTTTGTATACCATGCTACAATAAATATATTAAAAACTTTATTCTTAAAGATTGAACATGAGCACATGATCTCATTGAATATGAGCTCTTGTCAAAGCTTACATTTACACAATATTAGCAAACAAAAAAGCATTTTCAAACTCAAAACAAAAACTAAGAACATTTCAATTGCAACAGGTCATAAATATTTAGGATAGGACAAGTCAAGAGTTATTCTTAAATGCAACAAAAATATCAAATGCCAAATCTTGCGATCTTAAGTTATTTCCAAGTCAGAATACTATGCATATATTAGGAGAATGCATTTTTCAGCTGTTTTCCTGGAGTCAAAAAAGATACATTCATTATGGGACATTTTCACCTACATATTAAAGCAACCTTAGCATCATTACCTGCACCACCAGTCTTGACAGATGTTTTTCCCCCTTTTTTGCCTTCTTCATGGTCCTTGAGTGTTTCATATACAATCTGAATAACTGGTATACTGAATGCCTAAAAACAAATGTTTGTTAAAAAATATTGTACTCAATACAGTAACTGAAATTCTACCTCAATTAATTTTACAAATGCCTTTCAGGAACTCTGACATCTAGAATTCAAATTTGCTGAAAACTGTTTATTTCACCTTAATAGCGTCTAATCAGCATTCACTATGTTTTACACATGATATTTTCAAAAGTTGTTATTAAATTATTCTGTACTTACTCCAGTCTTGCCACTGCCAGTTTCTGCTGCCTGTAAGTTAGAGGTTAGAAGTGAGCACCTAAGTTGAATAAGATGTCATTCTGTATTCTTCAGAATTGTATATAATGAACAAAATATAAACCAGGCCAATACAACCAATTGTAACAAATATTATTGTGGACACACTTAAACACTGCAATCTACTCACCATTAGCACATCACCACCACCCAGAATCAAAGGTATAGATTCAGCTTGGATATCTGTTGGAAGACTGAAGAAAATCGCTACGTTAGGAAGAAAGATTTCTACATATATAACGAATAACTACGACCAAACAATTTTAAAAATCCAGCATATACTCGTTGTAACATGAAAATAATTGTTCTGATTTAGCCTGAAGGGGCAACAATTCATCTAAACAGATGAATTAAGAACAGAAGTAGGTCATTCAGGACCCTAACCCTGCTCTGTTATGCAAGAAGATAATTTCCAATCATGTGTTTTGAATTCTACTCCAATAGCCTTTGATTTCTTTGCCTAACTAAAATCATCATGCACCTTAAAAATATTCAATGATCCCACCTTCACCGCCTTGTGACAGAATATTCCAAGATTGGCAAAATGTTCAAATTCTAATTTTTGTCCAAAAAAGGTGACCCCTAATTTTAAAATAGTACCTTCTAGTTAAGTAACATTCTGTGAAATGCTTTCTGGAAATCTAAACAGAGAACATCCGCAGGTTTATCCATGGTGTACATTACACCCTCAAGGAACCCCAAAAAATTGGTTAAATATGATGTACATTTCAGAAAACCGATGATTTTTCTTGTTCACCTTGACTTTTTCTAAAATGTCCACCTGTAGCCTCTTTAATAATTGATGCTAACACTAGCCCCACAATAGGTGCCAAGTAGCTGGCCTACAGTCTCCTGTTTTCTACATCAGAACAGTCCAGCATCAGGAATTGCAAGTCATTTTGTTAAGTTCTCCAAAGAAAAAATAGTTTGCTGTACAAAATTGCACTGGAAAATTAGTGGCACAACTGTAAGATGTCAGAAGAAGAAATGATCAGACATATGAGCAGAAATTAGGTCATTCAGCCATCGAGTCTGTTCTGCCATTCAATCGTGGCTGATATGTTTCTCAACCCCATTCTCCCACTTTCTCCCTGTAACTCTTGATCCTCAAGAACCTATCTATCTTGGTCTTAAATATATTCTATGACCTCGCCTCCACAGCCTTCTGTGGCAATGAATTCCATAGATTCCCCACTCTCTGGCTGAAGAACTTTCTCCTTATCTCTGTTCTAAACTGTCTTCCCTTTACTCCAAGACTGTACCCTTGGGTCCTAGTCTCTCCTACCAATGGAGACATCTTCCCAACATCTACTCTTTTCAGGCCATTCATTATTCTCTATGTTTCAATTAGATCCCCCTTCATCCTTTTAAACTCATCAAGTATAAACCCAGAGTCCTCAAAAGATCCTCACATATGAAGCTTTTCATTTCTGGAACCTCCTCTGAACATGCCACAGGGCCAGTACATTCTTCCTGAGATAGGAAAGCGAAATCTGCACACAATACTCCATATATGGTCTGACCAGAGCCTCAGAAGTTGCATCCCTGCTTTTATATCCAAATTGCATTTGCCTTCCTAATTCCTGACTCAGCCTGCAAGTTTACCTTGAAAGAATCCTGTACTAGAACTCCCTAGTCTCTCTGCACTTCAGACTTCTGAATCTTCTCCCCATTTAAAAATTAGGCTATGCCTCTATTCTTCCGACCAAAGTGCATGAGCTCACACTTTCCCACATTGTACTTCGTTTGCCATTTCTTTGCCACTCTCCTAACCTGTCCAAATCCTTCTGCAGCCTCCCCAAAGCGACTGGATCCCTTTGTATCATCTGCAAACGTAGCCAGAATGCTCTCAGTTCATGTAGATCGTTACTGCATGAAATGAAAAGTAGTGGTCCCAAAATGACAGCAAAGAATATCCTGATTAATGGAAAAGGGAAATTTAGAGTATGAGAGAAAACTAGCTTATTGTTTATTATGAGGGGAATTGAATGTAAGTGTAGGGGAGGTTATCTTTAAATTATACAGGACATGGGAGTACTGTGTATATTATTGGTCTGCTTTTTTAAGGGAGAATTTAACTGCATTGGAAGCAGTTCAGAGGCTTACAACACTAACCTGGAATAGCAGTTTGTTTTCTGAGGAAACACTATATAGGCCAGTTTTGAATCCACTGGAGTTTGGCAGATTTGACAGAGTGTCTTGACAAGGTGTGTCTGAAAGGAGTGTTTCCTCTGGTGGGAGAAACTGGAACTAAGAGTAATGATTTTTTAAAAAACTCATCTATTTAAGACGGAGATAAGAGAATCCTTTTTCTTATTGAAAATTGAGTGTGTCCTAGAACACTCTTGGAGGATGTTGTGGAAGCAAGGCCTTTGAATATTTTTAGAATCGAGGTAGGCAGATTCACAAATGAGAGAAAAGGGAGGATGGGGCAGAAAGACAGAATACTCTCATCAGCCAAGATCTTGTTGAATGATAGAGCAGGCTTAAAAGGACCAAAGGGCCAACTTCTTTTCTTAATTTTCATGCTTGCGAAATGTTTGTATCTTCGAGTGGAAAGGGTGAGGGACACGGCACTGCAAAATTACTTTTGGTATAATAGCATTGATTGTTATAAAACCTAAAATTATGCATTATAGAGAAAGCGGACCTCCTTGATTGATGCCAGTTTTCATTTGAATTGGTGACTGTGGATGCAGTTAATCACCCCTGGTAGAACAGACCCTACTTGATTCACATAAGATAGTTAAAGAAAATAGGTATTTCAACCTCAACACAGGAAATTTTAGAAGGTAATTTTTTTTTCCTTTACAGCAGTTATTTTTAGGCACACCTAATTTTGCAATTAGGTAGTTGTAAGCCATTACTAAATACTGGACAACTGTTAGCAATGCAAAAACAGAAATTGCTTGAGAAACTCAGGAGGTTTGGAAACATCTTTGGAGACAAAACACAGTTAATGTTTGAGTATGAAGACCCCTCATTAATTCCTGTTTTGTTTTCCCAGGCTTCCTGTATCTGCAGATCTTTGTTTAATGTAACTGATAGCAAGACCTTCTATTAAATAAAAAATCAATTCAGGCATAATTACTTAGATAACAAATTCCTGAATTGACCAATTAACAATCTCCATTATTATACTTTTATTCAATAATCCATCCTTAGGTTAATGTTTAATGACTTTCTAAACTTAAGCAAAATTTATTCAAATCTGACCTCATAATATACAATATTCAGGTTTGAATAAACTAAGAAATCATACTTACAGCCAGTCCATCTGTTCTACTGCCTCGGCAATTTCCGGCATAACACCCATCTCTTTAAAAAGAAAACAGTTCTTTAGCAAACAATAAAGGAAATAAACAAACAGCTAGCATTGAATAATTTCATGACAGTTCTGATTCTCAATTGTTTTGTGCTTTAGAAATACAACATTTAAATTAATGGAATAATTAGCCAAACAATTGCTAGATTGTATAACATTGAAATCAAATGCAATCCTTTCAAACCTTCTGAGCTCCATCTTAGGAGTCTGATATCCTATATACATCTGTCAGCATTTGAAAAGACAATTCAGAAATTATTTGTTTTGTGTCACTTTCATGTAGGTTTTATGTGAATATGGGATTGTGGCTAAATGAAACACTGGAACAGAATTAAGTATGGAAGGACGTTCCCATTTCTTTCGAGAGTCTATAAGTAATTTTATGTACCATCCATATGAAATATAAACCTATTACAACTGCTGAAATACACAGAGTGTCATAGCGTCATAATGCACAGAAACTGACCCTTTGATCTTCCCCGCTGTTAAGATTTATGAACGGACATCCCAAATTTCAAATCTAACGTTGATCTTGCCTTTTGTGTACTTGGTAGGCAGCCGTAACTTTGTATTCCTTGCTCTGTTCAACCTTTGTTTGTTATGACCTATCTGAACTGCATACAAAACAAAACTTTTCACTGTACTTAGGTACTTGTGATAGTAATAAATCAAATATCATCCATGCCAACCAGACATTCTAAATTAATCTAGTACTATTTGCCCATATTCCTCTAAACCCTTCCAACTCATGTACCAACCCAGATGCCTTTTAAATGTTGTAATTGTACCTATCTCCACCACCTCTTGTTCTATACATACATCACCCTCTGCTTGAAAAAATAGCCCTTCAGGTCCTTTTTCTGTCCTCTGTCTCACCTTGAAACATAAGAGCAGAAATTAGGCCATTAAGCTCATTGAATGGCAGAGCAGACTCAATCATGGCTGAAAAGTTTCTGAACCCCATTCTCCCACTTTCTCCCTGTAACTCTGACCCCCTTGATCCTCAACAGCCAACTCCTTAGTTCCTCGTCTCTCCTACCAATGGAAACATCTTCCCAACATCTACTCTGTCCAGGCCATTCAGTGTTTTGTATGTTCCAATTAGATCACCCCCTCATCCTTTTAAACTCCATTGAGTATAAATGCAGAGTCCTCAAACACTCCTTATATGTTAAGCTTTTCATTCATGGGAGCATTGTTGTGAACCCCCTCTGAATTTGCTCCAGGGCCAGTACATCCTTCCTGAGATATGGAGCCCAAAACTGTGCACAATTCTTCACATGAAGTCTGACCAGAGCCTTATTGAGCCTCAGAAGTACATCCCTGCTTTTATATTCAAGTCCTCTCAAAATAAATACCACCATTAAATTTACCCTCCTAACTACTGACTCTATCTGCAAGTTTACCTTGAGGGAATCCTGGACTAGAACTCCCAAGTCTTTGTGCACTTCAGATTTCTGAATTTTCTCCCAATTTAGAAAAAAATTAGTCCTTGTCTCTATTCTTCCTACCAAAGTGCATGATCGCTCATTTCCCCACGTTGTACTCCATCTGCCACTTCTATACCCTCCAGTTTTGGACTCCCTCACTTTGGGTGAGGCTATTCACCCCATCCATGATTTGATAAACTTTGCTAAGGTCACCCCTCAGCCTCTGAAACACCAGGGATTTAAAAAAAAAGCCCCAAACTATTCAGCCTCTTCCTGCAGCTCAAACCTTCCTATCCTATACTTGTAAACCTTTTGCGAACCCTTTCAAGTTTCGCAACATCTGAGCTATAGCAGGGAGGCCAGAATTGAAAGCAGCAACCTCAGTGGACTGACGAATGGTCTGTCCAGCCGCAACATGACGCCCTAATGCAACAAGAGACTGCATTAATAAACCATCTTTAGCATCGGCAAACATCCCAAAAGCGCGTCAAACAAAAGTCGGACCTTTAGCACCACCATCGCATTACCAAATCTAGAACCAAATGAAGATGAACGACCTTGCGGATATTAACAGAGAGATTTGCGGCAAAAACAAAAAAGAGGCAGATCATGGGAGAGGAGAGTTTTGGAGGCGAGCTGGGATTGAGAAAGGGCGCGAGGAGAAACCGGCCGGCGGCCTCGGATGCTGCGCCTTTCCAGCACCGCTCTTAATATAAACGCTCGAAGGGGAATGACAGTGCCACGTCCGTGCGAGGCATCGGGCATTTTCAGACCGAGAAATTTTCCAACAGTGGGGCCTCCCGGGGGAAAGCGTCCATCAGCGATTAAACCATTTACAGCAGCTCAGTAACTCGGGGAGGTGCTAACATTTAGTTGTAAACCCCGTTGTTTTGGCCTTAAACCCAAGGCCCTGGAGAACCTGCTTGTCCCGGGCCTCAGCTGCCCGACGCTTCCGAGAGAGAGGAGAGAGTATGAGAGGTGTGTAGGCAACATGAACATTTTAATATCTATCTATATGCACATAAAGTATAAAACGACAGCAGCCGGTGAAGAGCGGAGAGGCTGACCTGAGAACGCCGCCATGTTTCCGCCGTTAGTGGAATCCGCGCGCGAGCTCGGGGTACAGCTCCGTCCCCGAGACACAGACAGGGGGGGGAGGGGGGGGGGGGCAGGGCCAGGGCCAATCAGCTCCGTCCCCGAGACACAGACGGGGGGGGTGGGGGGGTGTCAGGGCCAATCAGCTCCGTCCCCGAGACACAGACAGGGAGGTATCAGGGCCAATCAGCTCCGTCCCCGAGACACAGACGGGGCGGGGGGGTGTCAGGGCCAATCAGCTCCGTCCCCGAGACACAGACAGGGGGGAGGGGTCAGGGCCAATCAGCTCCGCCCCGAGACTCAGACAGGGGGGTATCAGGGCCAATCAGCTCCGTCCCCGAGACACAGACAGGGGGGAGGGGTCAGGGCCAATCAGCTCCGCCCCGAGACTCAGACAGGGGGGTATCAGGGCCAATCAGCTCCGCCCCGAGACACAGACAGGGGGGTATCAGGGCCAATTAGCTCCGCCCCGAGACACAGACAGGGAGGTATCAGGGCCAATCAGCTCCGCCCCGAGACACAGACAGGGGGGTATCAGGGCCAATCAGCTCCGCCCCGAGACACAGACAGGGGGGTATCAGGGCCAATCAGCTCCGCCCCGAGACACAGACAGGGGGGTATCAGGGCCAATCAGCTCCGCCCCGAGACACAGACAGGGGGGTATCAGGGCCAATCAGCTCCGCCCCGAGACGCAGACAGGGAGGTATCAGGGCCAATCAGCTCCGCCCCGAGACACAGACTGGGAGGTATCAGGGCCAATCAGCTCCGCCCCGAGACACAGACAGGGGGGTATCAGGGCCAATCAGCTCCGCCCGTCACAAAGGGTAGAAACAAACCCCCTCCCTCCCCCCCTCCCCGGCCAACACTCAGCCCACTCCCAACCCCCTTCACCGCTTCTCTTTTTGCAATTTCGTTTCGGAAAAAAAAATCGATTTTAAATGTGCCGGACGCATTTGAGTGACGGACCCACCACCCCCTCCACCCTTTTTTACTGTTGTTTCCGGCGGTGTCACACGATGAATGTTCCCCCACTTCCGGCCGTTTCCGCTGGTGACGATGGCGGTGGAAGAGGAGAACGTTCTGTACGACCTGCTGGTTCACAGCGAGTGGCTGCAGGAGAGCGAGGCGCAGGTGAGCAGACAGGCATTGAGCGTGTGTGAGAGGGAGGGAGACAGAGAAATAAATAAATAAATAAATAAAGGAGAGTGAGGGAGGATGCTGACAGTACAACACGAAAGGCTGTAGAGTCTTTGAAGAAGCCTCACTGGTCCTGAAACATTAGCTCAGTGTTTGCCTCTTCACTGATGGTGCCAGACCTGCTGAGTGTATCCAGCAGTTTGTGTTTGGAAAGGCTGTAATTGTGTTCCGCTGGTTTAGCTGTCCCCAGGCTGGACCATTTTATAGCGCTATCTAGCCCTGCTACACCTGCTCCTTCTTGGTGGACCCGTCCCCTGATCGCTGTTCGTGAACCTGTCCCGTGCCCTGTCCGGTATTTCCATCCCCTTATTGCAAAGATTACTTCTGATGCTCATAGAGAGCCACTGGACTCTGAACTTTAAGTCTGCTTTCTCATCATGAGTGCTGCTTGATCTACTGAGTTTCTCCAGCAATTTCTATTTATTACAGCATCAAGGTTTCAAGATTGAGCTCAATAACTTCAGAAACTGATTATGTTATGTTAGTTCTTCATTTTTCTTGCATTCTCTCTTCCCCTGCTCCCCCTGCCCTCCACTCTTCCTCTCTCTCACACATCTACATGCAGTCACAACTTTGTCTTGTTACTTGGCTCTCAGTAGATCCATAATGCCCTTTTCACCCCTTAATTTACACACATTTTACATAGTCATAGTCACAGAAACAGACCCTTCCGTCCAACTACTCCTTGCCGACCAGCTATCCTAACCCAATCTAGTCATACCTGCCAGCACCTGGCCCATATCCTTCCAAATCCTTCCTATTCATATTCATATACCCATCCAGATGCCTTTTAAATGTTGCAATTGTACCAGCCTCTATCAATCCCTGTGGCAGCTCATTCCATACACGTCCACCCCCTGCATGAAAATGTTGCCCTAAGATCTCTTTTATATCTTTCACCTCTGATCCTAAACCTATGCCCTCTAGTTCTGGACTCCCCCACCACTAGGAAAATACTTTGTCTATTTATCCTATACATGCCCCTCATTATTTTATAAACCTCCATCTCTCTTTCCTCTTCACCATGAACATCCCTTTTGTTTTTGTTCTGGGTTTCTGCCTCTGTCATAAGTAAATCAGAAATAAAACACATTCCAATGCCTTTCAGCTCTGAAAAAGAGACATAACCCAACTTGAAATGTCAACTCTGTTTCTCTCTCCACAGATGCTGGCAGACCTGCTGAGCTTCTCCAGCATTCTGTTTGTTTCAGATCTTCTGAATCTGTAGTATTTTGCCTTTAAAATAAGTGAAAAGAGCTTATATGTTCTGGTAATTAAAATTGAGACCATCTAATCCGCTCCCTCTGCAATTTCCCTAACCTACCAGAGAAAACTTGCTTTACAGTTCCCTGTGTTAACCCTGAACTTGCAGCTTGCACTTGATACTATCTTTTCATGGCATCTCTGGGCACATAATTTTCACATGACCTCTCTCCTACTCTCCCAACTCTCTTTCCATTCAACTGCTTACCATCTAGCTTCCTCCCTAGTTCCCATACTAGCTGATAGAGCATTCTATCTCTTCAAGCTAGTCCTTTCCCTTTTTAAATCTTAAGTCAACCATCATCACCCCTTCCTCAGTAAAGAAACCCTTACCCTCATCATACTTTGCAAATATTGTCCCATCTCCAATATTCCTTTTCATGCCAAAGACCTTGACATTGATGTCATCTCCCAAAACTATGCCCATCTTCCTCAAGTCCATGTTTGAATTCCCTCCAATTAACTTTCCATGCCTCTTCTAGTACGAAATGGTTCTGACCAAATCACAAATGACTGGACAAAGGTGAACAATAAGATTCCCCAGACTTCAGTAATAATATTCCTGGTTGATATCTATGAATTAGACTTCGTTTGTACAGCACATAATGTTGAAATTTGCAGATGACATGAAACCTGGGATTATAGTGAATTGCGGGTAAACAAGTGGTTGACTTTGA
Source organism: Chiloscyllium punctatum (assembly GCF_047496795.1). Lineage (NCBI taxonomy): Eukaryota > Metazoa > Chordata > Chondrichthyes > Orectolobiformes > Hemiscylliidae > Chiloscyllium > Chiloscyllium punctatum. The sequence goes on along the minus strand of NC_092741.1, from coordinate 145,764,644 downwards.
GGAAGTGGTGGATTGGATGGACAGTTATCAGAGATGTTCTCCTTTAGAGAAGATCAGGTTGAAAGGAGATTTGGTAAAAGCGTTTACACTCTTGAGAGGCTTAAAGATTGTACATGCACTGTTTCCATTGACAGAGAGGTTGAAAACCAGAGGGCATGAGTTTAAAGTGATTGGCAAAAGAATTAGGTAATCAAAGGAAAAACAGTTTTATGGAGTGAATCATTCCAAACACAGTTTGAAAGGCTGGTGGAAACAGATCCATAGTTTTCAAAAATAAATTTGATAAACGAAATTTAAAAAGTTATAGGAGCAGGCAGGGCCTAGCTAAATTGATGTTGGAGAGAAGTGGCACAGATTCCTCGGACCTCAGAATGACCTCACTCTGTGCTGTAACTATTTTATGATTCCATTTGTTACGTCTAGCACAAAGCTAAAGTATCCCCTTCTGATCTTTCTCTATCAGTCTGCCACCTTTGACATGATATATCACAACACACTGCTCCAATGTTTCCCCACTGTCATCTAGCTGGTTCCAAGAGGTCCCACTAGTCGAGGAATCTTTTTCTGCTCCTGGGTTGTCAATATTGATGTTTCACAAGGATCTTTTTCTCTGTTCCCCTTCTGTTTCTATATATTGATAATGAAATTATTACCTGAAAACATATTTCATTAAGCGTTCACATGTGAACACTCAGACTGCTCATCAAGCATCCAGTACTGAACGATCTTGGGGTGCAGTGATAGTGTCCCTACTTCTGAGCCAGAAGGCCCAGATTCAAGCTCCAGGTTCAAGTCCCACCAACTTCAGAGATATGTAATAACATGTCTGAACAACTTGATTAGAAATCATTCTAAAACATCCAGTACTGACCCCTGAATCAGGAGGCCTGGGATAAAGTGCCTCCTGCTCCAGAGGTGTGAAACAACATCTCTGAACAAGTGGACAAGGCAATAAAAACATCCAGGACTGGCTTTGTTAATTTACTGAGAGACACGGTTTAGTTGGTGCCGATTTACTTTTTCAAAAAAAAAACTCCAATTCTGACAATGAAAGATTCCTCCACTTCTATATTAGGAAGAGTAAAGCCATTGGCTTAGATTTCACTCCAAATTCCATTCCCTCAGTAGTGACTGTGTAGCTCTCCCTGGTCTGCTTAATAACCCATTTTCTTGACCAAGCTTTGGACTATCTACTGTCTTATGGTCTTATGGTAATGTTCCTTTTTATGGTTTATGCTCTAATTTGCTTGACTAGGTATCTTGTGCAATGCCTTGGAAAGTTTTATTTGTCTTAAATGTGCATTCTAAATTAAATTGCTATTATTATGTTGGGAGACAGCCTGTTGCGAGTTGGACGAGTGGGAGCTGGTAATGGTGAGGGCGCCTGTTAAGACAGTGTATGTATTTGGGTGAGCCAGGTGGTGGAAGTATTTTGGAGAGATCCTGATGGGAGAGGGAGAAGAGGTCATGGAAACGGTTCACCGTTGGAGCTTCTGATCTCAAGGGGATGCTCCATCATCAGAATCAGTGAATGCATCAACAACATGATGAGGCTGATGCTTGAAATTTTGTTTTGCTGGTTAGATGTTCTATCAACTCAAATCAAAAGGTTTCTTTTCAGCATTAAGGTCAAGAAACATGGACTTATTAAGCTTCCAGTGCATGCAGTGATAAAACTTCAAATCACATTCTATCCACACCTTGTTATTGCTGTGTTAGGGGAACAAATATGTTACAGCTCTGAATTCTGTATCAGCAATTGTGAATACTCATTATAATCTGCAATATAATAATTTCTTTCACCCAACTAGATGGCAATCAACTGATTTTAGTTTTATATGATTAAATAGAAGTTAAATCCTTTTAATATCAAGGTGCATTTTAATCAAATCTTCCCTTATCAATCACTTCAATTTATAAACTGGTTTACTTGCATGAGTAGATATTGAGCTTGGTGTAACTTATTCTGTAACATTATTTAAACCTTCATTTCTGTAATGTATAATTGTTGTTCCATCAAGTGAAGTATTTTTTTGTAATGATGTCTAATTATGTATAATTCAGTACCAATCTCCTGATTCTTCAGTAACACCAAAGAAAAGGGCTAATTTATTGCAATATGTTTCCCTTTTGCAGGGTTTGCTATTTTGCCTGGAGCAAGCATCATTGATTGCGCTAAGATTCAGTATTTATTGAAATGTCTTTAATTCAGTCCTCATTAATCAGCCAAATAATTTATCTTTGCTGTTGGGCAAACGTTTATTCAAAAATTTGGTCCAATTTAAGACATGGTTCCAAAGCTGAATGATAATTGTGATGAAATTGGATTTGCATTTCAAAATAGAGGCAGATAGCTCAAGTTAGTTGTGTGAAGGTTATGTAACAGGTTAGGAATTCATTCTGGGACAGTGGCACACATATATCAGTTCCACAAAGACGCATGACTACCATCAAATCCCTGGTGCATCTTGTCGAGTGTTAATTAAGGAGATGTTTATCATTTTGAGTTTATGACAGGAAGAGTAAACAGTATAAAACTATTAGCTCATTTTTTAAGTTCAAGTTCAGAAGAAAATAAGTGTTTAGTTAAAAGGGAAAATGTTTTTCCTTAGCAGGAGTTTGCAATTCAGGGCAACAAACTACCACCCGGCAAGAGCGTTTTCTAGTCTGAGGAACTTCCAAATCAGGACAGTTTGGGATAGAAGAAGCCCTATTGTTGTTAGCCCAAATTCTTCTTCATGCAATGAAAATGGTGAAAGCTTCATGCCACCGGATTTGAAAAGCAATTCTAAAATTGTCTCCAGAGAAAGAAACTAGAAATAATCAGTTACGTCAAGATTTTAAAAACCTTTAAGGCTGAGATTTTCCAGCGATTGAATCTTGGAATATATTGTTTTGAGAAACAAATTATAACTTTGTATTGGTGTGTTGTGTATTTTTGTTTGTTTGCATTTCTTTGTATAATAAACTTATGTCTTGTTGTTAAACAACTGCCGTCATGTGAATATGTTTCAGTGACTAATAATCACAGAAACCAGCTGGAAAAATTAATTGTGCTCAATTAAGCAGGTTTAATTCTGAAATCTGACTTGACTAGTATTAGTATTATCTGGGATCATAACACAATGCAAAGATAATTCAATTGTAGTAGAAAATTAATAGACTTTGACAATCTGATCAATGTTTTCTTTACATTAAAAAAGAAATGTTTGTGGCAAACAAAGCTTGAATAAGCTATTTGGTATCATGAGCCTCACTTGTTGCTTAATGAAGGCTTGGCTGGTCTGTGGTTTAATTTTAATCCATATCCTTTAAATGCCATTGGCTTAATAATGTTGTTAGTAGGAGCTTCAGTGATGGTACAGTCGTGACACAAAGGTTAGACTCTCACTTATTTGACCTTGAGGAAGATAGGACCTCATGGTATAGGCAATAGTATATTAGCATGGATTGAGACTTGATTAACACACTGAAGACTGTTGGATTAATAAGTCTTTATCAAGTTGGAAACATATAGGTATGAGCAAGAATCAGCCCTTGGCTCTCAATTATTTACCATGTATATTGATTACTTGAATTAAGGGGCAGATTGTAATGTATCCAAATTTTCTGTCTATAGAAATATGTAAGAGGCATTTTGTAATGAGGCAGAAGGGATCAGCAGGGAGGAATATAGATAGGTTGAGTGAGTTGTCAAAAATTTGACAAGAGTACTTGAATGTTGGAAAGTGAAAGACCTTGATAGGAAGAATCAGAAGGTGTACTATTATTTAAAAAGTGCTGCCAAGAGGGGATCTGGGTGCATTAGTCCATGAAACATGAAAGGGTGAAATGCAGATGCCGCAAACTTGATTGAGTTTTTTGAAGAAGTAACAAAGAGGATTGATGAGGTCAGAGCGGTAGATGTGATCTATATGGACTTCAGTAAGGCAATCAACAAGGCTCCTCGTGGGACACTGGTTAGCAAGGTTAGATCTCTCGGAATATGTGGAGAACTAGCCATTTAGATGCAGAACTGGCTCAACGGTAGAAGATAGAGGGTGGTGGTGGTGGTGGGTTGTTTTTCAGACTGGAGGCCTGTGACCAGTGGAGTGCCACAGGATCGGTGTTTGGCCCACTACCTTTTGTCACTTATATAAATGATTTGGAGGTGAGCATAAGAGGTACAGTTAGTAAGTTTGCAGATGATACCAAAATTGGAGGTGTAGTGGACAGCGAAGAAGGTTACCTCAGATTACAACAGGATCTTGACCAGTTGGGCCAATTGTCTGAGAAGTGGCAGATGGAGTTTAATTCAGATAAATGCGAGGTGCTGCATTTTGGAAAGGGAAATCAGAGCAAGACTTATACACTTAATGGTAAGGTCCAAGGGAGTGTTGCTGAGCAAAGAGACCTTTGAGTGCAGGTTCATAGCTCCTTGAAAGTGGAGTTGCAGGTAGATAGGATAGTGAAGGAGGAGTTTGGTATGCTTTTCTTTATTGGTCAGAGTATTGAGTACAGGAGTTGGGAGGTTATGTTGCGGCTGTACAAGACATTGGTTGGCCACTGTTGCAATGTTGCGTGCAGTTCTGGTCTCCTTCCTATCAGAAAGATGTTGTGAAACTTCAAAGGGTTTAGAAAAGATTTACAAGGATGTTGCCAGGGTTGGAAAATTTGAGCTATGGGCAGAGGCTGAACAGGCTGGGGCTGTTTTCCCTGGAGCTTCTGAGGTTGAGAGATGACCTTATAGAGGTTTACAAAATTGTGAGGGATATGGATAGGATAAATAGACAAAGTCTTCTCCCTGGGTTTGGGGAGTCCAGAACTGGAGGGCATAGGTTTTGGGTGAGAGGGGAAAGATATAAAAGAGACCTAAGGGGCAACATTTTCACGCAGAGGGTGGTGTGTGTATGGAATGAGCTGCCAGAGGAAGTGGTGGATGTTGGTACAATTGCAACATTTAAAAGGCATTTGGATGGGTATATGAATAGGAAGGGTTTGGATGGATATAGGCCAGTTGCTGGCAGGTGGGACATCTGGTTGGCATGGATGGGTTGGACTGAAGGGTCTGTTCCCATGCTGTACATCTCTATGACTCTTGAGTAATTAAGAAGGGAAATGAAAGCTTTGTTGTACAGGGTGATGGTGAGGCCACACCTGGTGTCCTAAGTATGATTTTATCTTCCTATTTAAGAAAGAATATATAGGCATTGGAAGCAGTTCCAACAGTTTCACTGGGTTGATGCCTGGATGTAGAGGGTAATGTTTTAAGAATGGTTAAATGGGTTAGGCCTTTATTCATTAGAATTTAGAAGAATGAGAGGTGATCTTATTGAGATCTTTAAATCCAAAATTTCAAAGAGGCTTGACAGGATATATGCTGAGATGTTTCTGCTCATGGGAGAAACTCAAATGAGTGGATACTGTTACACATTCATTTAAAAGTGAAGCAATCTTTCAATGTCTTGAATGTCTGGCACTCAGAGAATTGTGGATAGTAGATTTTGTTTTCAAGTACCAGGAGTTCAAGGCTTAGAAAATGGTGAAGCAGGTTAGAGTGTCTGAATAGCCTATACCTTTTATATTTATGTTCTTACGGTCATGCCTGGCACGTGGTGTGAATGTTATTTGTTCATGCAAGCCTGGGTGTTGTCAGGTCATGCTGCATTTGGACGTGGACTGCTTCGTATATGAAGAGTCATAACTGATGCTAAACATTGTGCAATCCTTGCCAAAAATCTCCCCTCTATCCTTTTGATGGAGGAAAGGTCATTGATAAAACAGCTGAAGTTGGTTGCATTGATGACACTGCCGTAAGGAACTCTGCAGAGATGTACTGGAACTGAAATGACTGAGGGTCAGAGGGCATAATCTCAGAATAAAGGAGCACACTTTTAAGACACAGATGAGGAGGAATTTCTTCTGAGGGTAGTAAATCTGTGAAATTCTTTACTACCGAGGACAGTTGAGGTTGGGATGTTAGGTATATTCAGGGCTGAGAAAGACAGACCAGTTTTTCCTCAGAAAGGAAATCAGGGAGAAGGCAGGAAAGTGGAGTTGAAGGTTATCAGATCAACTATTGAATGGCAGAGTAGACTCTGGCCGAATGGCCTACTTCTGATCCCATGTCTTACGGCTTTATGGACCTCAACAGCCATAACCATCTTTCTTTGTATTGAGTGTGACTACAACCAGCAGGGGGGTTTACCTGGATTCCCACAGGCTCTTATTTTGCTAGGGATCCTTGATGCCTCTGACTAATCTGGGCTTTATGTCAAGTGCAGTCACTCACTTAACTTCAAATTCAGTTGTATTGTCCATGTTTGAATCAAGGCTTTAATGAGGTCAGGAGCTTAGTAGCCCTAGTGAAACCCAAACTGAGCATCAGTGAACAGGTTATTGCTTAGTAACGTGCTTAAAACCGTTGATTACTATTTCCATTACTTGACTGATGATCAAAAGAGATGGGGCAGAAAGTGACTGGGTTGGGTTTATCTTGCTTTTAGTGAACAGTACATATATCTTAACAATTTTGCACCTTGTGTAGGGGCCAGGGTTGCAACTGTACTGGAACAGTTTTGTTTAGGGGAAATGGCAGGTTTTGTACAAATCTCGGTACTTTGTCAGGATGTTGTCAGGGCCCATAGCCTTTGCAGTATTCAGTGCCCTAACTGTTTCTTGATATCACATGGAGGGTATCAAATTGGCTGAGTCTGGCATCTGTGACACTAGGGACTTCTGGAGGAGGTCGAGAAGGAGCATCTGCTCAGTACATCTGGCTGGATATTGTTGTGAATATAGTCTTGTCGTTTGCACTGATGTGCTTGGCTCCCCCATCATTCTCTTCTGGTGAGTTGTTTGATTGCCTCACTATGATTCACAATCGGATGTGGTAAGACTGTAGATTTTAGATCTAATCTGTTGGTTGTGGAATTGCTTCGGTCTGTTTACAATTTGCTGTTTATGTTATTTGGTATGCACGTAGTCCTGTTGTGTAGCTTCACCAGGTTGACACTTCAGTTTTAGGTATGTCTGGTGCTGCCCTTGGCAAGCTGTCCTGCACTGTTTGTTAAACCAGCATTGATCCCCTGGCTTGATGGTAATTTAGAGTGGGGCATATGCTGCACCTTGAGGTTATATGTTGTATTGGAGTGTGATTCTGTTGCTGCTGATGGCCCATACTGCATCACGAATACCCAGTCTTGAGTTTCTGGATTTATTTGAATTCTGTCTCACATAGATGGTGATAGTCACATAACACAATGCACAGTGAAGGTAGGACTTTGTCTTCACAAGGTATACTTGGTCATTCTTAAAGATATTGTCCAATTAGTGAGGTTGAGGTCAAGTACATTTTCCCTATATTTGGTTCCCTCCTCTGCTGCAGTCTCAAGCTAACAGCTACATCCTTTAGGACTTGATCAGCTCGATAATGAATGTTGCTGCTGAGCTACTTCTGGTGGTGGATGTTGAAGTTCTCCACCTAGAATCCATTTTATGCTCTTGTCGCCCTCAGTGCTTCCTCCAAGTGGTGTTTAACCTGGAAGAGTATTGACTCATTGATCAAGCATGAGTGGTTTGTGATAACCAAGAATTGCCCATGTTTGACCTGATGCCAGTTGATTGCATGGCTTTTGGAGTCAATATTGAGGACTCCCAGGGCAACTCCCTCTCACTATATACCACTGTAATGACAGAACACATCCAGCAATAGTGGTGATAATGTCTCTGATATTTTCAGAAGGGATGACTGGGTTTTGTGACAAAAGGAGTGGAATATAAAAGTGCAAAGGTTTGCCACAAGTGCACATGGAGGTAATGTGATGTGGATATTATATTCTGATGGAGTTGGGCAGGGCAGAGGCTGAGAGGATGTTTCCATTTACAAACAAATTTAGTATTGGCTGCATTGTTTCAGAATAAGGTTTCCTCCATCCAAGTTAGAAATGAGGATGAATTTATCCTTAGAATAATTAATCTCCAGAATTCACTACCAGAGAGCTTAGACATCAAATATATTTAAAGTTAAGTTGAACATATTTCAACTATCCGGTGGGGTTGGAATGGGGTGGATTGGAAGTGGCGAGTTGAGGTGTAGCTGGGTTAGATCATGGCTGGGAGCAGGGTGGGGGTGATGGTGAGTTAGGAGGAGAAAGTGAGGACTGCAGATGCTGGAGATCAGAGCTAAAAATGTGTTGCTGGAAAAGCGCAGCAGGTCAGGCAGCATCCAAGGAGCAGGAGAATCGACGTTTCGGGCGGGCTCATGCCCGAAACATCGATTCTCCTGCTTCGTGATGGTGAGTTAGGCTAAGGTAGAGTTGAAGGAGGCAGGAGAGATGGATGTATGTTCTTGTATGTTTTGTGGGATATATAGGGCATGTTGTTTTGAGTGGGATGGAGCCAGGTTAGGCTTCATTTGGGAGCCAGGGAGCCCCTGCACTATGAGCAAATTTTGGGTTTAACTCCGATTGATCCGCATTTCTCTGATTTTCACCGTAGGGTGTGTGGGTTGGAGGGGAACTTTAGAGGTGCCAGTGATTTCAGGCCTCTAGATGGTACAAGCCACACATTTGGAAAGTACTGTCGAAGGAGCTTGAATGAGTTATTGCAATATATTTTGGTCAATATCTGGTAGATACTGCAGTTATGATATTTTGGTGGTTATTGTGATGTCAGTCAAGTGCATCGCTTAGTCCTGGATGGTGTTAAGCTTTGTGACTTGTTGGAACTGCACTTGTCCACGTAAGTGAAGAATATCCCAATGTGTTTCTGACTTGTGCCTTGTAGGTGATGAGCAGGCATTGGAAATCAGGAGGTGAGTTATTTGCCACAGTATTCTCAGGGTCTGATCTGCTCTACTAGCTGTAGTACTTACCATATATACTCGAGTAATAGTCAAAGTTTTTTGACTACTTTTAAGGATAAATTTATGGGCACATGTTTAGCTGAATAAGGAAACTGGTTTGAACTTTTTGGTTGTATTCCAATCAACTTTTATGCTAGACGTCTTAATCCTGAAACAAAATTTCTGGCACTTTACTTCAGGATTACATTTTAAATTGATTGAAAATAAATTTATGTTCTGAAATCCTAACAAGCATTTTTTTTAGACCGTATTTAGAATCTTTGTTATTACATGAATGCAACTTTTGAGGGGCTGAAATTCATGCCTCTCAAAATTCAAACCATATCATTAGCAGAAGCCTAATTGATCTCTAAACGAAAAAAGAAAAATAAACAGCGGATTATGGTAATTTTGAAAACCCGAAGTGGAACACAGCAGCTGGCGAACTGGAAGACTGGGAGTGGAGCGGAACAACTGGCGGACTGGCAAGCTGAAGTGGGATGTGACAGCCGGTGCACTGACTCATAAACGTTGATCCGTGATCTGTGAAGGGCTAGGTTTGACTTTTACATATATGGAAAATTCCAAATTATTTGGCCAAAAAAGGGGATTGACGTTTACTATTACTGTCGGATATAAGGTATGTGCTTGGTACATGATCAGGTTGATGCTGGGGAGATTCAGTGCTCCCAATACCTTCAAAAAAAGATGGCTAGGTTCTCTTTTGTTGGAGATGATTATTGCCTGCGCTTGTGTGGTCGGATTGTTAATCAGCCCAAGCGTGAATGTTGTCCTGGTCTTTTTGCCTGTATTACAGACTGCTTCCATACCAGAGAAATTGAGTCATGACTTGTGAAGCATTGAACACTGTGCAATCAGGATCAGCATCCATATTTCTGACATTATGAAAATTATGAATGGTATTCGCTGAAGTATGTTAGGTCGAGGACACAACCCTAAGGAACTTTTAATTTTTAGTGAGTATTGTTGAAAGTAAAACATGTTTCACCATAACCTGCAGTTTAATGCCTTGTTTTATTTTGCTGCAGCCCAGACGCCACCGACAATGTGGATCCATTCTTGTCAAGACCATTTCTGGTACGTAATATTGGCACCTCTACTCATGGTGAACAGCTTGGAATAAATTTCCAACACCATCTTTTGAGAGATGAATTATTAAAATAGAAATAAATATACATGAAGCTTATTCCTTTCACAAAATCATTATGTCAATGACATGGCTGTTTTGGCAAAATAAGAAATGTAATTTCGCTGTCATTTTCCCCGGAGACTTCGTTTATACAATCTGTTTGTGATTGAATTTTGTTTGTGACGCTGTGTATAATGTTAAAGATGATATGCTGAACATTTGTTTCCCAAATGTAAAATTAATTTTATTTCTATAACTGAGATTTATCAACCAAAGAGCGCACGTTTAGCTGAATAAAGAAACTGGTTTGAAATTTTTTTTTGTTTTCCAATCAACCACTTTACTTTATGCTCGCTGTCTTAATCCTGAAACAAAATTTCTGTCACTTTACTTCAGGATTATGTTTCAAGTTGAATGAAAATAAATTTATTTTCTGAAATCCTAATGAGCATAAATTTTTATAAAGTATCTGCATTTTATATGTGTTATAAATGTGTTTTTCAAGACAGTATTTCGAATCTTTGTTCAGTTGTGAAATTCGTGAAGGTTGTTAGATTTATTTAAAAGTATTAAAGTTGTGTATTATCTTTGCATTTTGAATATTATCTTGCTGCATCTAAAAATATTAACACTGAATAAATATGTTCATTATTGTTCGTTTCTCAACAATTTTCTGTTTTCAGGTCCCCTTAAATTTGTGCTTCAGTATGTCAGATATAGGTAATTGCTATTGACATTTTCTTTTCATAATTTTGGGATTGTAGGGAGGAGTGTGTCAGTTGGAAATTATCACCTATTTATTATTGATCCTGTCACAGATTAATTTTTAATTCAAATACTGAATAAATTTCCTAAGTTAACCTGTTCATTCACTATTAATTACCCTTTGTAGTGTTGGTGGAATGTTTATATTGCTCCATTTTGAAACCTTTAACCTTTAAGTGACAATACATATTGTCAGTTCATTGTGTTCTTGGTGAACCTGCATGAATGTAAAGTTTAATTAGTCCAATAGTGTTCTTTGTTGGTTTATAGCGATTTTCTTTTATAGTCACAATGTTCTTAACTCTCTCTCCCACACAGCCACTCCAGCTCTTTGCTTTCTCCTAGTTTTATCCAGTTGGTCAACAAGCAGATCAACTGGCAACTTGTTGTAGCCAGGTAATTATCTCAGATGATAGCTGGACTGTTTTGATTTTCTAAGCAGACTTAATATGCAGTATGATTTATCTATTATAGTAACGAGAGGCCTTGAGTGCTAATAACTTGAATGTTACCTATTTTGTCATCTTTCAGAATGAACCCTTTTACTGTTAGTAAGACATTAAAAATTCATGGCTAGGTTGTGTTAAATGTTAAAAATCACTTACGTCACAAAGATACTATGTTCAAAATGAACAAGATTTAAGTTTCTGTTGTGCTTATCTAATATTCATTGCACAAGTATATCACTTTCACACCATTTAATATATTTTGATAAACTTGATTGCATAATAGTATTGTGAGGCTAATGGAGCACTGCATTTTTGACAGTAACCTTTTGACTTTCATGTTTAAATCAACAGAGTCCTCATCTGAATGTGTTACCACATTTGTACATTAATAGCCATGTGCTTTATTAGACAGAAAATTAATGTGCAAAGTAACCTTTAAATCCAAGTTGGTATAGATTTTTTTAAAAAGTCAAACCACAAAACATTTATCCAACAAAATAAACCAGGTTTAAGCTGGTGATAAAAACAAAAGACCCTAATCAATGTATCTTTAAAACATTTTTAATGTATTTAGTATTGTTTTGTATTCCCAATGCTGTTGCATGAGCATGTTCACTGAATCTTGTTCTTGTGCACAGGAAGTAATATTCTGAAAACCTTTATGGTGCTGACTGTTCTGTTTTCACAGTTAATTTTAATGCTGTAGCATGTTAGTCTCTTGCAAAAATATTTTAGCATATTATAACTCATTAAGTAATTTTGTTGAGAACATGCGAAACCTACTGGTTTCGAATTTTACATTTGAAATTATGTTTGTAGTTTTTTATTTTTAGGCATGACAATTTTGTTGAAAGTTATGTTCTGTTTTCTGACAGTAATGGGAAATTGTTGGCAGTGGTTCAGGACCAATGTATTGAAATCAGGTACTGTATGATATCAATCAAATATCCAGTTCTTTCGTTATATTATTAAATTTTTGTGTTGATGGATGACTGTTGTAGAATGAATTGACCATTTCTTTCTGTCATTAGTTAATGTTGTGTGTAATTTACAGTACAGACACATGACATTTGTTTCAGCTAGTTTGTGTCAAAGGTGAGACTCTACAAAAGCCTCTCTCCACCCACTTTGTTTAACCATACCCATTTATCCAAACAACTTGTTTAAATTTTGCTTCAGTAAGTAATTGTGATTTACTGTCTTTATTGAGGGATTTCTAAGTTTTCTGTTGGTTTATTATACCATTAGAGGTGCTCTATTTCCTCTTCTTGCTCTTCCAGCCTCCCCCCCCCCCCCCCCCCCCCCCCCCCCCTGGCAAATCAATGCAGATCACAATACAGCTTCTGACTGATTATCGAAAAGTTTGCAAATCAAAGTTTCTGTTCGCCAGATGGTGGTGGGGAAGGTCTGAGGATGGAGTTCATTTTTTTTTTGTCACTTTTCACCCTCTGGTTCATAATTTCCCAAATGAGATCATCAAACCTAGTTTGGCAGATCAGTCCCAGACTGTGTAGCTCAGTTACATAATGTTAATTAACCAAATATGGTTAAGTTTAACTATCCATTGGTGAAGATATTCTGAAGAAATAATTTGAGAGTCCAAAAGTAATTGAACAAAAGTTAACATTTTTCAGTTCTTAATTCTGACATTTTTTTCCAGATCTGCAAGAGATGAATTTGGATCTGTCTTTGGAAAATGTCTAGGTACTGTATCAATTAGAATGTTCCCTACTGTCATTAAGGGACTCTATTGTTTAAAGGAAAGCTGGAAGATGGGATTTAGTTGTCATCTTTTTACAATGGTAATCAATGTTCATATTTGATCTTTGATCATTGATTGTTGTGCACTTAAAAACATCAGGTTGTAAGTTTGCTCACTGAGTTGGTAGGTTTGTTCTCAGATGTTTTGTCGTCATGCTAGGTAACATCATCAGTGAGCCTCCATTGAAGTGCTGGTGTACTGTCCTGCTTTCTACTTGTGTCTTGGTCTGTTAAGATGGGTGACATCATTTCGGTTCTTTTTCTCAGGGGTTGGTAACTGGGGTCCAAATTTTTTTTTTTATTGAAGGAGTTCTGGTTTGAATGCCAGTCCTATAGGAATTCCCGTGCGTGTCTCTGATTAGCCTGCCCTCGGATGGATGTGTTGTCCCAGTCGAAGTTGTGTCCTTCTTCATCTGTATGTAAGGATGCTAGTGCTAGCTGATGCTCGTGTATCCTGGTGGCTAGTTTCCTGCCTGAATGTCCAATATAGTGTTTGTTGCAGTCCTTGTAGTGTTTGTAGAATACCCTGCAAGAACTGCAGACCCTGTAAGGATTGCAACAAACGCTATATTGGATAGACAGGCAGGAAACTAGTCACTAGGATACACGAGCACCAACTAACCACCAGAAGACACGACCAACTATCACTAGTATCCTTACACACAGACGAAGAAGAACACCACCTTGACTGGAACAATACATCCATCCTAGGACAGGTTACCCAGAGAGCCACATGGGAATTCCTGGAGGCCTGGCATTCAAACCGGAACTCCATCGATTTGGACTCCACTTAGCAGCCTCTGAGGAAAAGAACCGGAAATGATATCACCCACTTGAAGAGACCAAGACACAAATAGAAATCAGGACAACACACCAGCACTTCAAAGGAGGCTCACTAAAGCTGTTACCTAACGTGGTGACAAAATGTCTGAGAACAAACCTCACAGCTCAGTGAACAAACTTACAACCCGAACCTCAACCTGAGCTACAAATATTCTCAAAAATCGCAAGCTTAAAAACATCCCAATATGTAGTTAACCTCTCGAGATTGATCTTTCAGTAGGTTACCTGCTGTTTAAGGAACCTGCTATGCGGTCTTGTTTGCCCAGTTGAGCAACTCCCTACTCAACTAGTCTCCATTCCTTATGCAATAGCTGACTCTTTGTATCATAGCTTGCAGCAGATGCACTGAACAGGGCATCTTTGACACCATTCACATACCTTTTAACTGTAACTTGATAATCTTTTGGGTTTCCCCGAGTTGAAAAGTTTGAGATTCATGTAAATGTTTGTGGTTTAGTGATGCTAATGTGATCAGTAAAATTTAGAAAGATGTGGATGATTTGAGTGAGCACCAGATTGGAATTTATAGGACAGAGTTTCTGAAATGCTTATGACCTTTTCCACTTCTGTAAAGTTCTAAGGTTAGTGGTTGAAAAATGTTTACACGGCTCAGCTAAATCTTCACCACAGATAAGGTTTATACAGCTACTTTTTATCATTAGAATACAAAAGAAACTTCGATCTTAACAAATGCATTTAGCATCCTGCAGGAACCTGTTTTTTTTTTCAATCTGTGTCCTCATCATCGTTGCTATCTCAATTTGATTATTATGTGTTGCATGTTTTTAATTTGGTGGATTGAAAGATAACTAGGATAGTTGAATCACAGCATTGTTTTTTGTTAAGGAACTGCTTGAAGAAACTGACACTAACTAGATGATGTATCTAGTGACTAATTATTTCTTTACAGCTGTCTTTCAGGCAGTGGATGAAAGCTAGTTTTCTTTCCAAAACTCGTTGTGCTGATATATTAATGGTGTGACTTGTTTGGATGTTAAAAGTATAAAAAATTTAACAATTCCTCTTTATTTCTGTCCATAGTTCCAAAAGATCCACACCCTCAGTGGCGTCATGTGACGTGGAGTCATGATTGTACACTGTTGGCTTATGCTGATAGTTCAGGCACAGTGAAAGTGTTTGATTTGATGGGCAGTGAACTTTTCATCATTCCACAGGTACCACTGAAATATCATCTTCTATTTTTTAAACGTAAATGTGCACAGTATCATTCCCTGTAAATGATGTGCCTGTTTTGTCCTGTGGGCTTTCAGGTCCTGTGAAACATACGTCCAGAACATCTTGAATATGTAAGATTTCATTGAATCCCTACAGTGCGGAAACAGGCACACACTGATCCTTCAAAGAGCATCCCACCCAAACCCAACTACTTATCCTGTTCCTGTAACCCTGTATTTCATTTGGCTAACCCAGCTAACGTGCACGTCCCTAGACACTGTAAGCAATTTAGCATGGTCAATCCACATCTTTGGACAATGGGAGAATACCAGAGCGCCCTACGAAATCCACACACAAATGAGAATGTGCAAACTCCACACAGAGGGTCTGAGGGTCAAATCGAACCTGGGTCCCTTGTGCTGTGAGGGATATTGTTGGGGAAAGTTAAGGGGGAAATATTTTTACTGTGAATGCATGTGTTTAATTTTTATGTGGTCATCATAAAGTGGGAATACACTAAATTGAACTGGATTGAATTATTTGGTGAAGTTTCTTATTTACAGAAATGTAGAGAATGGTTGAAATAAAAGTATTTTGTCCAGCTTGAATGCTTTACAATGCAGTGCTTGCAGTCTGTTTTGATGGCTCTTTCTGCCAATAATTTAAAGCATAAAAATACATTGAATGTGGTGTGATGTCGATAATTAAAGGCATCATAAAGTTAGTGAATTTTGAGAAGATTTGTAACTCAGGTTGGGGTTCTGGATGTAAGTTTGCTCGCTGAGCAGGAAGGTTTGTTTTCAGATGTTTCGTCATCATACTTGGCAATATCAGTGAACCTCCAGTGAAGCACTGGTGGTATGGCCTACTTTTTATTTTAGACTACATCAGAGACATCTCTGAAATGACTGCCAGACTACTCAGACCTCTTGGCGTCATGGTAGCCCACAAACCCACCAACACACTAAAACAGCAGTTCATGAACTTGAAAGACCCTATACAGACAACTTGAAACTAATGTCATTTACAAGATACATTGCAAGAAATGTAACAAACACTACGTTGGACAAACAGATAGAAAACTAGCCACGAGGATACATTAATATCAACTAGCCACAAAAAGACATGACCCACTCTCTCTAATATCCTTACATAGAGATGAGGAAGGAAGCCACTTTGACTGGGACAACACATCCATCCTAGGACAAGCCAAACAAGGACACTCGGGAGAATTCCTAGAAGCATGGCATTCCAACCGGGACTCCATCAACAAACACATTAACTAGGATCCCATTTATCACCCCCTGAGAAAAAGAACAGGAAATGACATCACCAACCCAAGGAAACCTAAACACACACATAAAAACCGGGCCGTACCACCAGTGCTGATGATGTTGCCTAATATGGTGACAAAACGTCTGAAAACAAACCTTCCAGCTCAGTGAGCAAACTTACATTTGGCATAAAGTAACTATCAGGAAGGTTTGCAATTTAATCAGCACTTTGATCACTGCAGGTTGATGCAGAGGAATGGGACTCACCAACTCTACTTGAATGGAAAGCAGAGAGAAATGTTCTGTTTCTGTATCGGTTGAGAGTAAGGAAATACTGAAGTACATGTCTAAGCTCTTCCAGTACAGTACAATTCGGGCATGTACCTGACAATGTGGAAAGTTAACTATCTATGGTCTGTTCACAATACGCAGAACCAATTCAATCTGGTTAGTTATCTCTTCAATGATTTACTCTCAATCATCAGTAAAGTGAAGGGAGGCAGTGTTGACTATGAGGAAGGTTTAAAGTGTTTTATTATTACTTGGGAACTTGAGTTCCAAAGTAGAGGTGAATTTTTATTTCAATTCTGTGAAGGTGATATTTTTAAAGGTCAGGAACACTTTGGCATTGAGCCAAAATAGTATTTCCAATAAATCATGATTTGGAGGAGCCAGTGTTGGACTGGGGTGTACAAAGTTAAAAATCGCACAATACCAGGTTATAGTCCAACAGGTTAATTTGGAAGCACCAGCTTTCAAAGCGCTGCTCTTGATGTTGTTCGATTTTTAACCCAATAAATCATGTGATTTAGGATAAATACCCAAGCAAGGCAGGTCTGGTGAGATAACTGAAGATTTACACCCGGAGAAAGACAAGCAATGAAGAGACACAAGCAGAAGAGCAGTTAGGTTTTGGTAGTCTCCATGGCCTTGGTGCGAGAAAGATGTCCTAAGCTGTTTCATCAGTTCAAATATACTGAGTTTGGGAAAGGTCCAAGTTTTTTTCCTGGAATTTTGTTAGTTGTCTGTTCCTGTCCCTCTTAGGAAGCGATGCAATAAGAGAATATTTAGAAAAGAATTCAGTATTTCTTTTTGTTGTTCATGTTAAGAACTTTCCAAAATATGTTTACTTTGTATGGTATACTTTTGTTTCTTTTTAATTTGTAAGACTTTGACCGTCTTGTATGAATATGCCCAATTACTGACTATCTCGGTAACCACTCTGTAAAAGTTAAACATTATGGTCCATCAAGTCCGATTCGTTATTGATCTTTTTCATGTGTGCCATGAGCTTTGTCATAACAGACCGTGCTATTAGTCTAATTGGCACAAAAGATGATGATTGTCACTGTTGGTGGCTAATGATCTCAGCCACAGGAAATAGCTTCAAGAGTTCCTCAGGATTGTGTCCTAGACCCAGCCATCTTCGGCTGCTTTATCACTTCAGTCATTACTCTGGATTTATTTTGATGCTTCTCGCATTTTCAAATTTGAATGACAATTGACATGTGACAATCCCAGAATCTGATTATGGAGGACATTTCTTTAGAAATAGGATTGTAGTCAATTAAAGATTCAGGAGAAGATATGATTGAAAAAAAAATCATGAGTGAAGACAGTGAATACCTGTTTCATGGTGTTTACTTTTGTAAAATGATTTTTAAAAATATTGTGTGGTTTGACTCCCTTATTTGTGAAATGTTAGGTCTTGATTATGTTGCTCAAGTACAAGTTTTTGAATGATTAATGAAAAATATCAAATAAATTGTGCAATTTTGTCTTTTCTTTCAGACTACTAATTCTGCAGGTGACCTGAGTTATGCTGTGGCAGGATTGATATTCCTGGAGTCTACTGATAATGCTCAATGTTCAACAGAGCTTCTGGTTATAAATTATCGTGGGCAATTGAAAAGTTACTGGCTCAGGTAAGATAGAGATTTTTAGGAACATTCAGTCCCTCTCGTCATTCACTGAGATCATGGCTGTTCTGTGGCCTTACTCAATATCTCCTAATATCTTTTAACAAAAATGTATGTCTTTGATTTAATAATAACAATGGATCCAGCATTCAATGCCATTTGTAGAAAAAAAAACTCTTTTCCTGTTCAGTTTTTGAAGACTTCAATCAGATCACCCCTTAACCTTCTACATTCTGAAGAAAACAGGCCTAATTTGTGTAATGCCTCTTCATAACTCAATCCCTGAAGTCCAGGTATTATTCTTGTAAACCTATATCGTACTCTTTCTAAGGCCAGTATATCCTTCCTAAGGTATGGTGCCCAGATCTGCTCATCATACTCAGCATTTCGTATGACTGCAGCATAATTTCTGCGTTCTTGTATTTCATTACTTGAGATATAAACATCAGTGTTCCATTAGCTTTCTTGATTATTTTATGCACCTGTTCACGACATTGTAATGATCTATGCACCTAAACCTCCAAGTCTCTTTGGGCATCCACTGTATTTAACTTCAGGCAAAAGTGAGGACTGTAGATGCTGGAAATCAGAGGCTAGATTAGAATGGTGCTGGAAAAGCACAGCAGGTCAGGCAGCATCCGAGGAGCAGGTAAATCGACGCTTCAGGCAAAAGCCCTTCATCAGGAATCAAGCATTTTGCCTAAAACTTCGATTTTCCTGCTTCTCGGATGTTGCCTGACCTGCTGTGCTTTTCCAACACCACTCTAATCTCGACTCTATTTAACTTCATACCATCTAGAAAGTATCCTGAGACTATTTTTGAGATTAATTTACAGTATTTTGCATTAAATTCCAGCTGTAGAAACATTGCTCTCTCTTTCCATCTGTATAATGTTGTTTATTGCCAACTCAACTTAATTTCTAACAAACATAAATCAACTATTTCCTTTTTCAGGAAAAAAAATTACACTGTCAGAACTGGTAGCACATGCAGGTGTTGATCATTTTCTAATTTTGAAATTACATCAATGTATTTATAGTGACTCATATACAAAACAAATTCTACTGAAGATTATTTGGTGTAGCATGGATTGAAATTAAGTAATGACTTTGCAAACTGTAAGGCAGCTGCACTACGCATTTCTGAAATTTTTCAATTCCTGCTGAAGCAGAAGTTGACAGTGCAGCATCTCCAAGATAAATCCATCAAGCAGAGCTAAGCGAAATGGAGGACATGCTTCATTTTTATGCCTCTGGCAGCTGTATTCAAGTAAATTTGCAAACATCTTGAGTGTGGTTCAGTGAGTGGCTAAGTGAGTGAATGAATGAAGAGTTTGATAAGTTGGTGTGCGTGCCCTGAAGGTAGTCATGTTAGTTTAGGTAAAACTTTATTCATGGCTTAAAGATGAATGGGGCATGTGATGGGAGCGATGGGTAAGTTGGTTTTGACACTAGGTTGCTAACCAGTTGATAATTCGAGCATTAGACTAGCTGATGTTTTTCGGATAAGTTTCCAGGAAAGTTACATACTTCTGAACTCAGGATCAGAAATATATGCAGAGGATTCATGGCAGTAAGCAAATCAGCCCATCAGAGTTTTAAACCTTCCATGTTGGTCCCAAGTATGTTTGTGTATCAGAACTTTGCAGTCTCTCAAAAATACTTGTTCTTTTCTCCACTGATCTGGAGGCACCCAAGAGGGCAGAAAACGAGCTGTACAGAAAACATGTACCTCATCAAACATTTGTGTGCATCTCAAACTTTGTCTTCCCAAATCATTACATGGTCTTATCCATTGAATTGATCAAGTGAAATGTGACTTGTGGTAATTAACAAGTCACAGTGGATCTGTAACCTGAGAGAACGGGGCAAGCAACTGTGCGTCTCCTCAGCCAATTTTCTTGAAGACATTTGATTGAACCATGGTGGGTCTAAATCAGAAACTGCAAATTAGAATGGTAATGAATATTACATCAAATACTCAAAGTGCAGTAAAGACAGGAACAAAGGATTGGAACAGAGAAAAGACATGTTTGTTTTTAAATTTCATTTTAATTTGTCAATTTTTAAATGTTGAACAGCAATTAAAGTTTGAATGGTGCTCCATATTCAATTTAATTAAATTCTTAATTTTCTGTGCTGGCAAAGTCATTTGTGGGATGCACTAAAATTCACTTAACATTGAACAGACAACTCTAAATATTTTCTGGATTGCTTGGTCCATAGGATAGCAGCTTCATGTTGTATGTGCATGAAGGTTGAAACTTTTGGAGAGATGTCAATAAAGCAATATTCATGGTAAAGCAGAGAACCTTTTCACAAAATTTTCTAATTTCCTTGTTTAACTGTGAATATGCAAATGCTGGAAATTGCTGCCCAATTTCTTCCTTGAATAATGTTGTTCATTGTAATTGTTAGACTTCTTAAAAAACCCAAGCAATTTTGTTGATCGTTTTCCAAAATCTTGAAATTCTTTGTTTTTTTTTCTTTTTTCCTGTGCAGTGTTGGAACTCAGCAAAGTTATCAAGAAAGTCACAGCTTCAACTTTAACAGTCATTATTCTCATGGAATTATTACAGTGATCTATCACTCTGGCCACAAGTAAGTACACTTTTGTACCTGCTGTATTGGAAATGTATTCTGATATAGTTGGTAAATTATTGGAAATGATCAGATTATCAAATGCTGAATCTGTTGGCAGGGTATGGTACCAAAGCTTGTAGTGAAGCTGGGCAGGAAAACTGCTTCAGCAAATATGTAACGTCTTGCATATCTTTCTCCGACACCTATTGAATACACAACTAGTACAGAATAAACATTTATTTTTATTTGTTTGGGCATGGAATGTGGCATTGCTGGTTAGGGTACCATTTATTGCCCATCCCTAATTGCTCTGGAGGAGCTAATGGTGAGCTCTCTCTTTGAATCACTGCAGTTTTTGGAGTATAGAGAAACCCATGGTTGTGTTAGGATGTTAGTTCCTAATTTGACCCAACGACAATGAAGGGATGGCAATATTCCCCAACTTGGTACTACTGGCTTAAAGTGCATCATTGAGGACGGGGATAATGGTGGAGACTCCTATTGGTTCTTTAATTGTCTGCCATGATTCACAATGTTGGTTCGAAGGTCTTACAGGGTGAACAAGGCTTTGGTTGCTTTTGTTGCTTCAGGTTGCTTGCTAGGTGGTCTATCTGGTTTTCGTTCCTTTTATGAAGGTCTTGTCGTACTCTAATGCAACTGAATGACTTGCTAGATAGTTTCAGAGGAATTAGCCACATTGCTGTGGGCATGGAGTGTATGTATTATAACTACTTCACTTCAAATATTGTACTATCTCCCCAGATTCTAAACTATTAACCTGCGTGAAAGTGATCAAATTCTTTAAGTATTTGTTTTGAAAGGGTGAGGACAGCAAAACTAAATTGCAATTATATGGTTTCTGAGTAACTGTATTGAACTTGTGCTGGTATCTTGCTAATAGTCTGTCAACGTACAAATACTGGAAATACACAGTAACACAGTCAGCATCTTTAAAGAGAAATGCTGCTGAATTGTCTCTCTTCAAGTCGAAAACTTGGATTTGTCCATGTCTTTTGTAGTCACTGAATATCTCAAAATTCTTTGCAGGGAGTTAAGTATTTTGGAAATGTAGTGATGGTTGCACGGTAGGAAAGCAGGAGTGAAATAATTAATTTGCTCACCATGAACATGAACGAGGAAATGCAATAATGACCACTGAGTGTGTTTTTGTGATATTGAAGGACAAACTTTGACCAGGAGAGGTGATTTTATTAAAACTTTGGATCCTGAGGGGACTCAATAGGATGGGTACTGAAAGGATAAGATTAGAAATAGGGGACACAATTTTTAAAAAAAGATTTCTCATTTAAGATGGGAATGAGCAGACCTTTTTAGTCTTCTTTGAAACTCTGTTATCCATAGTGTGGTGGAAGCAGAGTCATTGAATATTTTAAGGCATTTTTTTGGTCACCATGAATCCTGACCAGTGAAGTCCAAGATTATCAGTAATATGTGAGAATGTGGAATCTATGCAACAATTAAATTAGCCGTCATATTATTGAAAGGTGGAGTGTGTACAAGTGTCTGGCCGATTCATGCTCCTAATTCTTGTGTTCATCAACTTGTCGGACACTGATCACTGCCCTACTACCCTACAAAATAGTGTAACAAAATCTTCATGCCCACCAGAGAGGGCAGACAGAGCCTCTGTTTAATATGTCATTCCAAAGATAGTGTGAAAAATGAAAACTTCAGTGGTGGCAAGATATTGATTTGTAAGTTTAATTCCAAGAGGCTTGATTCCAATATTTAATGATTATTAGAAGTGGAATTGAGGGTGATCGGAGCAGCCATGATCTCATTGAATAGCAGAGCAGACTTATGGGATGAATGGCCAACATCTGCTCCACAGTCTTGTCTTAGACTTATAATAGAATTCTATCGTTTATAACGAGAGAAAATAAAATTGCAAGTAGTAATATTATGCTTCGGTTTTATTGGGCCTTGGTGAGTCCATATCTCGGAAGGTTGTGCAGTTTTGCTCTCTTATTTAAGGAACAATACAGATCTGTTGGAGATGTTTCAGAGGAGGTTTACCAGATTGAAAGCCTGGAATGAATGAGTTGTCTTATGAAGGCACGTTGGACAGACTTTGCTTGTTTCCCTGTTGTTTGGAAGACTTAGGGGTGACTTGATTGAAGTAAATAAGATGCTTAGAGATCATGATAAAGTGGTTGCCTCTCTTATGGATGGCTCCAGAATTAAGAAGCACTAATTTAAAAACTGGGGTCACCATTTTCAGACAGAAGTGGAAATTATTTTTTTCTTAGTGAATTCTCTCAACATCTGTGGAATGCTGCCACAAAAAGCAGTGAAGGTACAGTCATTAAATGACCTTAAAGTAGTGGTATACTGATTTACTTTCTGAATAGAAATCTAAGTTTACTGGAAGTAGATGGGAAGATGGATTTCATAACTCACCATTATCCCATTGAATGATGAAGCAGGCATGAGGAGTCTGAAGTGATCATAACGCGATCAACCAGACTGGGGCTGTTAATCTGCTCCAATCAAGGAGCCTTAGATGACTGACATAAAGAGGAGTGTCAGATATCCTGTTCACTTTGAGACCTGACTCTGAGGAAGCTGGATCAATGTCAAGGACTTTCCACATGGAAATAAAAGGTCACTTGGCGACGGGCTACCAAGCCACTGTGAATTTATTTCAGGGCCGAATGATGTAGTTCTGCTCCTAATTCATAATATTAAAAACATGCAAATAATCTTTTATGCGGGGGAAATTATAATGCCCTAAAGCATTATTAGCATCTTGAGACCCCCTGGGTAATGGCTGCAAGCATAAAATGTGTTGTTGAATTTACTCTGCCCTACTAAAATTTGAGTTACTTTACAAAGATAACTAGGAAGGTTGTAAACAGTATTTTTTTTTAACATTCTACCCAATACCATTCATTAAGGCATGTAGTTTAGTATATAGCTGTACAAAGACATGAAGGATGAATGATTGAGCTAAGGAAAGGGTATTGTGCATTTTTTTAAAGCACCATTTGCATCTTTGTAAAGGAATTATTTTGTGCAGTATTAAAGGCAGAATTTATAATGATGCAGGTTACTTCTGGTAGGAGGCTGTGAAACCAGTGAAGAAGGAATCTCTAAAGCTAGCAGTTATGGGATAACTGCGTGGCGGGTTCTTTCTGGTGCACCCTACTACAAGCAGGTCACCAACTATGAAGATGATATCGCTGGTGTAAGTAGAAAAATGTTTTTGTAGTTTTGTTTAAACGAATAGCATGTGTATTGCATTGGCAGAGTTTAAATGAACAAAATTTTGGCCATAAAGTTCACAGTTTATACAAAATGCTGCAATTGGAGAAACTAATTTGCGCAATCATTCATTTGAAGAACATAAAACCAGTGAACTATACAGTTCAGAAAGAGACTGTTCAGCCCATCTAGTTTTGCCAGTTTCATTGAAGAGCAACCTAATTCATCCCACTGACTCATTCTATCTTCAAAAGATATTTATCTAGTTCCCATTTTGAAGGCTATTAGTGAATCAATATCTAAAATAGTGGGAAAACCATTTCGATAATCGGAGGCTGAAATTCCTCGAGGTGTAGAATCTGGATACATTATCAGTGGTAGAACTGATAAGTTCAGTTTGAAGATCGTGTACTGGTTGCATCTCCAAGAGAAACTTGCAATTTTACAGGTTAGCATTACAAAAGAATTGCCTAATTGTACAGCGGCAGGAAATTATGTCATTCTCATCGTATCTGGCGTGAGGACTTTTTAAAAAAAAATGTAGCAAGGGTTTTACTTTGTGATCCAAAACATCTGTTAAGCCCTCTGTGAGGTCAAGAGCTGGAGTTCCTTCTTCAGGCATGGTGGCTCAGTGGTGAGTACTGCTGCCTCACAGCACCAGGGACCCACGTTTGATTTCAGCCTCTGGTGACTGTGTGGAGTTTGCATGTTCTCCCAATGTCTGTGGATTTTCTCTGGGTGCTCCAGTTTCCTCCCACAATCCTATGATGTGCAGGTTAGGTGAATTGGCTAAGCTAAATTGCCCATAATGTTCAGGGATGTGCAGGTTAGGTGCATTAGTCAGGGTAAATGTAGAGTAATTGAGTAGGGAATGGATCGGGGTGGCTTACTCTTCAGAGGGTCGGTGTGGACGTGTTGGGCCGAAGGACCTGTTTCCACACTCGGGATTCTACTCTTCTAATTCTGACGTCGATATTTCTTTTGTTCTGATGCTGCCTCTCCTCTCTCTTTCCCATGGATACGTGTAACTACATAGTATGCATTTTGGAAGTTCATAGACACTACTTTGGCTGCAAAGATCTCATCCACATCCTCATCACCTCATTAAAAATATCAATCAAATTAAGGGAATTTGATTTTTTGTTAGAAATCCATGTAAACTTTCATTTACTAGTTGCAGAACTGTTCTTTTTATCATTTCCAAATGTCTCTCCACCACTGACATTGAAGTGGCTGGCCTGTTTTTTTTCCTTTCTCCCTTTTTGTTTTATCAAACGGAAGTCTGAAATACCCAATCCTTTGTCTCTCAGAAGGTTTGGAAGATTTTGCCTCAGTCAGAATTAGTCAGTCTGGTTAGGATTAAGCCTGTTTCTTTTTACATTCTAATAGTATGTCACAGATCTCCTTCCACTCTTCAGTGGACAGCTATGTATGAAACAGCCAAGATAACATTATTTTATTGTTTAACATTGAAACTATAACCTACAACCTCTGCTTTGTTTACAGTCACAAAGAGGTTTGTTAAAGTTGCTCAGTTTTCGAGGATTGTGGAGACAGGAACCAAAGCAGGTAAGACTAAAACAAAGTCATCATCCTGAGTACAGTGTGTGTTACGTAAATCCTATTCCACTTGACTAATAATTTTAAACCTTCAGCTCACATTGGAAAAATAAACCCTAATGTTCAAGTTTTAATTGTCCTTTTGTCCTGAGGCTGCTGGTAAGCAGTCTGGTCAGGTGATTAGAGGTAAGATCCCCATCTTGTACCTTTCCACCTAATCACATGGCTCAAATCTGCTTTTTGTACCAGTCTTGACATAGTGGAAAACACACACAATTTCTGGAATGAACGGGCAACTATCAGCAGCTTTGATTTATGGAGCATCTTTAATGGAGGAAAACGTTTAAAGATGCTTCACAGGAACATTATCAAACTTTGTGGGCGGCACGGTGGCACAGTGGTTAGCACTGCTGCCTCACAGCGCCAGAGACCCGGGTTCAATTCCCGCCTCAGGCGACTGACTGTGTGGAGTTTGCACGTTCTCCCCGTGTCTGTGTGGGTTTCCTCCGGGTGCTCCGGTTTCCACCCACAGTCCAAAGATGTGCATTGGTGAATTGGCCATGCTAAATTGCCCGTAGTGTTAGGTAAGGGGTAGATGTAGGGGTATGGGTGGGTTACGCTTCGGCGGGGCAGTGTGGACTTGTTGGGCCGAAGGGCCTGTTTCCACACTGTAAGTAATCTATTCTAATCTAATCTAATCTAATCTAAATTTGACACCGTTGGGAAGGCATTAGAACCAGAGAACCAGCAGCTTGGTTTGAGGGAGTTTTGAGAAATATTTTAGTGGAATAAAGAGTAGAAAGATTGGTTGTTTTAAAAGTCTTCTAACAATAGTGAGAAACTTTATGATTTCAACTTCTGACAGTTATATTTTTTAGTGAGATACTTAGTGATCTTCCCAATGGTGCAAAACACCACACCTATTCCAAGGGCATTTACGTTTCTGAAATTGATTTTGTTTTGTGTTGAATTACATATGTCTAAAACGAGGTTGACATTGTAATGAAATGTCCTCCTATCTGCTCATTATCAATTGTGGTATTCTATTCAATTTGGAAAAATGTAACCATTTGTTTACAGTACCTCTCAGTATGAAGCGAGAAACAAGTTGCTATGAGTTACAAGCCCTATCTTCTTATGCAATCAAACTTTGCTTGGTCACTATTTTCATTAGTGTAAAATAAATCAATTATGCACTAACATTAATAATCCCGAGTCCAACCATAGCAGATGGTGAACTTTTGATTCAATTAATTAATGGCTAATTTAAAAAGAACTAGTCCAATGGTGATTATGAAGTCATGATTGTCCTTACCAGGTCGAGCCTACCTGTGACTCCACATCCACAGCAATTTGATTCTTAAATGCCCTCTGAAATGACCAGCAAGGCACTTTACTGTATATAACAGCTCTACAAAGTGTAAGAGTAGGATAAAACTAGATGGATCACTAATCTGGGCATCAGAAACACAATAGGTGGGTTGATGTGGGGAGTCTTCAGCATTGGTTTTGGATGCCATGAAGTCTGAAGGTATCAGGTCAAACAAAGTCTATTACC
Organism: Chiloscyllium punctatum; assembly: GCF_047496795.1. NCBI lineage: Eukaryota > Metazoa > Chordata > Chondrichthyes > Orectolobiformes > Hemiscylliidae > Chiloscyllium > Chiloscyllium punctatum. The sequence goes on along the minus strand of NC_092741.1, from coordinate 145,737,557 downwards.
TCCATCACTAAGAGGACCCTGACTGACTGATCTGCAAGAGTGGGTCTGAGATGACAAGAGGGAAAACCATACCTGACCTCATCCTCCCTAAGTTATTTATCGCAGTTGCTTTTGCCCATGACAGTATTGATGGGAATGACCACCTCACACGTATCTTGTCAGGATAAAGTCCCATGTTCACATTGAGGATACGCTCATCATGCTGAATGGCACTGACATCATACTGAATGATTTAAAATTCTTAACAGATTGTGTCTCAAGATTAGGCACTGTGGAACGTTAGCAACTGCAGGGGAGCTGCATTGAACCAAAATCTGTAACCTCTTTCCCCAGGATGTCCCCCACTCCACCAATACCAAGTTCGGGACCAACGCTGGTTCAATAAAGAGTGTAGTTGGGCATACCTAAAAATGAGGTGTCAACCTAATGATGTAATTTACAGGACAACATACATGATAAACAGCAGAAACTGCTTGTGATAGATGGGTGAAGCAATCTCTCAACCAACAGATTTGATCTAAGGTCTGCAGTCTTGCCACATGCTGTCATGGTTCACACTGAAGCAATAACAGGAGAAGGCAAGTGCCCATAATATCTCCATAATCAACCATGATCATATTGAACCGCTGAGCATGCTCAAAGGCTGAATGACCTGTTCTTGTTCCTGTTTTCTATGTAAGTGATGGTAAGTGTTGTTGACAGTGCTGTCAAGCAGCCTTCCTACAGAATAATCCACTTGCTGACAGTCCGTCTGGGTCTGTTGAAGCCACTCTGCTCCTGACCTCATTACAGCCATGATCCAAGCATGAACAAAAGAGCTGAAATTTGGAGGTTGAAATGACTGTCCTTGACATCAAGGTGGGATTTGAGGAGCCCCAGTTAAACTGGAGTCGATGAAATCTGAGAGAAAGTTTTCCACTTGTTGGAGTCATATATAATACAAAGAAAAATGGTTATGGTTGCTCGAAGTGAATCATCTAAATTCTAGGGCATCTCTGTAGGAGTACTCAGGGTAGTGAGCTTAGCCCAACCCTCTTCAGCTGCTTCATTAATGACCTTGGCTCCATCATAAGGTCAGAAGTGAGAACTGATGATTACATTAGGCTTAGCAGTATTTTCAGTTTCTCAGATGCTGAAGCAGTCCATGTCCATATGCAGCAAGACTTGTAGGACATTCTGGTAGGAGTTATTAAGGACCAGGCTAGACACCCCTCAAAACATTTCAAGGAAGTAACTTTGCCAGGTGATTTAAGCAGATCTAACGCAGATTAGATTCCCTACAGTGTGGAAACAGGGCCTTCGGCCCAACCAGTCCACACTGACCCTCCGAAGAGTAACCCACCCAGACCCATTTCCCTCTGACTAATGCACCTAACACTATGGGCAATTTAGCATGGCCAATTCACCTGACCTGCACGTCTTTGGAACTATGGGAAGAAACCAGAGCACCCAGAGGAAACCCCGTAGACACTGGGAGAATGTGCAAACTCCACACAGATGGTCACCCAAGGCTGGAATTGAACCTGTGACCCTGGTGCTGTGAGGCAGCAGTGCTAACCACTGAGCCACCGTGCCTCCCCTATTCCAGGAGTGATGCACGTGGTCAAACTACTTAGTTTTAAACAAAACAGAATTTATTTACAAGATTACGAAATGAAACACAAATAAAAGCAAACAGAATACCGAATAACTTATCTGAAAACCAAACAGATTATACCAACTTAATGATGCTGTTCCCAACACTTTGAACAATCCCAATAAACACCCCTTGGCACAATAGGTAAAATCCAACACAGGGTCTTGCAGGAAAGAAGTCAGAGAGAGGGAGGATCAGCATGGACCTACATCCTTGGGTTCAGTAGCTTCGCAACTGCCTGACTGCTTTCGCTGAATAGCCAGACTGCCAAAACCCAAATCAAACCAGAGAAAAGCTGAGCTGGGATAACTGGCCACTCCCCTTTCATTGTACAAATGTGTTTTGTAAATTTGAAAGTCTTTGTCTGACGCAGTGTCTGTTAGCTATAATCAAATTGGCCCTAAAATCCTTCAAACTTAGACTTCTCGGAGTCTGTGTCTTTTACAACCTCAGGAAAAAAAGGCCAGGACATCATGACCTTGTTAAAGGAGCAGCATTACACAAGGTTGACAAGTGAAACTGACATTTTTCTTTCCAAGCAAAGCGCCTCTTAAAAAAGAGAAAATCTAACCAACCTTGAATGATCATTGCTGAATTCCCCACTTTCAACAAGCTAGGAGTTGCTATTGAACAGAAACTAACGTCGACTAGGCATATATATACGAAGGTTACAAGAGCAGGGCAGAGCTTTGGCATCCCACAGTGAGTAACCCTCCTCCAGAATCTCCAAAGACACTGCTGTAACAAGGGCTGAGGTTGGGACTGTGATGAAATACAACCCACTTGTCTGGATGAGTGCAGCGCCAATAACTGTTAGGGAAGTTGACACCATCGAGTGCAAAAGGGCCCTAATGATCAGGACCTCAGCCCACCACCTTGACCATTTACTCCTTCACACTCTCTACCACTGCGCTCAAAGACAAGCAATGTATGATACTTGGAAGATGAGCCCCAACTCTCACAGACCTCTTTGATAGCACCTTCTGAGCTCTTAACCTGTATCATTTTGAAGGACAAGCCTATCATATGTATCAACAGCTGTAATTTTCCTCCCAAGCCACACGCCATTCTGATGTGCAACTAAATTGGTATTCCTTCACTCACTGAATCAAAGTCCTTGAGGTCCCTTTATAGCTGTTGTGGTTCTGTTCGTCGAGCTGGGAATTTGTCTTGCAAGACAAATTCCCAGCTCGGCGAACAGAACCACAACAACGAGCACCCGAGCTACAAATCTTCTCCCAAACTTTGTCCCTTTATAGCATTGTGAGCATATCCATACAATGGTTCAAAAAGACAGGCCACCATCACCTTCTCAATGGCAAATAATAATGGGCAATAAATGCTAGCCTAGCTTGTGACTCGACTGCAAACATTTCCAAGTTTCAAAATGTCTGCACTGCACTATTTGTACTTTTACCATCTCTGTTTCAGCTGAAGCTTCATTTATTAAACCTTTTCTCTAAAGGTTTTGATCATCAAAATCAGTGATTTTCATTTAGACTTTGCATGCTCGAGCTTTACAGTGTTGTTAAAACTCCTGAGATACTACTAATGTTTCTTGTTGTTCAGCCAGCTCCAGATCTGTCGTCTTGAAATATTATGAACATTTGATTTTGTTCACACCATGCAAGAGGCAAATACTTGCACTTTTCCTGACGTGAAATGCTTAGTAAAAGCCCAAGCTCAGCTGGCAGTGCACATTATGTTAATTAATGAACACAATAGATTGAACAGGTGTGATGATATGAGAGAGCCTCATTCAATGTTTTCCTGATTTAAGACACTCATTTAATGCTCAAGATAATCATATCCAAAGAATGATCAGTTATTATGGTTGTTGACCAGCGTTAATATGCACTAAATCAGTAAGCCTAGACAATAGATTTAAATGCAGCCTTGATTTATGACATTCCATTAGAGGATTGAGAACGTTGCCTGCTAATACTTGTGGTATTGAATAAGCAATTGACATCTGAGTGTGCTGTTATCAAATGGGAAGAATTGTGTCAAGTGTCGTTAGTGAACACATGCCTGTTTTTTATGTTGCTTGTAACTGTGTGGTAGAATTACTTAAAAAAGAGTGAATCAGAAATGCAGGTGTGTTCTGAAATTTTTAACCTGAGTCCATTTCATGGTAAATGTTGTCCACTCATAGCTAAGGAATAAGCCACCAAAAATAATGATATTAAAAAAGAAACTATGATCATTGAGGGCTTTTTAAGACCAATTGCAGGATTACAGCACGGTGTTAGTATTACTGTTAAGATAAGTTTGTAAGAAATTGCATTCTTGCCCTAGTTTTACAGTTTGAGAAAAAAACATTGTGAGGCACTTCAGGTGTGCATAATACAACTCCGAAATTAGGCAATCGCAGCACCTGCATCAATAACTTCTGGAGAAACTCACTTTTTGAACAACCAAAAAACATGAAAATGCTGGGCATTCTTCAAAATATTTATCCAGTTCTTGTACCATATAATACTTTGAAACTGTCATGATGTTATTTGCTGCAAAACATAATTGTAAAAATACTAATGAAATGATATGCCTTCAGATTTTAATTGTTGAGAATTGTTTTAAATTTTGTTTATACAGCTGTGTGTAATGGTTATGTTCAGTTATCTTCACATTTCTTTGCGTGATTTTTCAAGATATTGTGCAATTGCGTTTTCAGTTATACAAAACTCAAGTTGTATATTTACCTGTCGAAGAGTGTGGTGCTGGAAAAGCACAGCCGGTCAGGCAGCATCCAAGGAACAAGAGAATCGACGTTTCGGGCTGGCATTAACATTGTTAATTAATGAACACCCCTCTTTCTCCTTGTCTATTTATCTGTTTGTCTTTAAATTGAAAAAAAGGGTACCTTAATGTTTGCCTTTTAGAGTCATAGAGATGTACAGCATGGAAACAGACCCTTCGCTCCAACCCGTCCATGCCGACCAGGTATCCCAACCCAATCTAGTCCCTCCTGCCAGCACCCGACCCATATCCCTCCAAACCCTTCCTATTCCTATACCCATCCAAATGCCTCTTAAATGTTGCAATTGTACCAGCTTCCACCACTTCCTCTGGCAGCTCATTCCATACACGCACCACCCTCTGCGCGAAAAAGTTGTCCCCTAGGTCTCTTTTATATCTTTCCCTTCTCACGCTGAACCTATGCCCCCTCATTCTGGACTCCCCAACCTCGGGGAAAAGACTTTGTCTCTTTATCTTATCCATGCCCCTCATGATTTTGTAAACCTCTATAAGGTCGCCCCTCAGCCTCTGACGCTCCAGGGAAAATAGCCCTAGCCTGTTCAGCCTTTCCCTATAGCTCAAATCCTCCAACCCTGGCGACATCCTCTTTCTATCAAACAAAATAATAACAATGCTATTTTAATTAAACATGCTTGCCGTTTCTTATGCCATTCTTTCTGTAGGTCTCCAGTGTGATCATGGACAATGGATGTATTGTTTTGATGACTGCAATGTTCTTGTCATAGAATATGGTTTATACTTGAGTAACGGTGGCACAATGGTTAGCACTGCTGCCTCACAGGTTCAATTCCCGCCTCAGGCGACTGACTGTGTGGAGTTTGCACGTTCTCCCCGTGTCTGCGTGGGTTTCCTCCGGGTGCTCCGGTTTCCTCCCACAGTCCAAAGATGTGCAGGTCAGGTGAATTGGCCATGCTAAATTGCCCGTAGTGTTAGGTAAGGGGTAAATGTAGATGTAGGGGTAGGAGTATGGGTGGGTTACGCTTCGGCGGGGCGGTGTGGACTTGTTGGGCCGAAGGGCCTGTTTCCACACTGTAAGTAATCTAATCTAATCTAATAGTCAATCCTGTGCCCTATTTTTGGTCAAAAAAATCTTGAATTTTCCATACCTCTTGTGTAAAGGTCGACCTTTGTTCTTCACAGATAACAGATCACGTTTGTGACCCAAGGTAATATCCTGGACATAAATGTTAAGATGAGGAAATGAATTTTTTTGTGCTATCATGTGATGCCATGGACAGTTCGGTGTGAAAGAGTCAGGTGACAACCAACATCGTGAAATACAGTCATATATCTAGTTGAGGTTTTGACATTCCTCCATAATTTTGTCTAAAAATGTCCTAGAAGAAAAAACAAGTAGTATACAGAAGCATTTATACTGAAAGTTTCTGAAATTGCAGGGAAGACCAATAACTGCGTAACAGCAAGAGAATTTTATGTTTCAGAGAAACTGGGGAATGATATTGAACAACTTCAGACAAAGCTAAAATGGAAGTGTCAAGATTAGAGTGATGCTGGAAAAGTACAGCCGGTCAGTCAGCATCCGAGAAGCAGGAGAATCGATGTTTCAGGCTCCTTGGATTCTGCCTGACCTGATTTGCTTTACCAGCACCACTCTAATCTTGACACTGATCTCCAGCATCTGCAGTCCTCACTTTTGCCTCAAACAATGTGTGCCATCAGAGTAAGCCTACAATTGGAGGAAATTGGAGGAAAAACGCTGAATGGCTACAGGTAGACAATCCTTTATTCCCAACCCTCAGGACCAGCTGTGTTTCGGATTTTGGAATTGTTTGGGTAAAGGATTAAATGACAAATTCATAGTAAAAATAAAAATAAATGACCAAACAGCTGATGCACCTATGATTACTACAAGCACCAAGCAATTGATGCCTGCCAGTGTTGGACTTACTCCTCTGTCACACATGAGTGACGTGGGTCAAGTGGTGTGGAGTTCAGTTAATTGTTTGCACACCAAACAACATGGTTATTGAGAAAAAGGGTTCAGGGAAAAACTTCAGATTTTGGAGCTTTTTGGGTTTTGGATAAAGGAATGTCTGCCTGTACTTTAAAATTGTCAAAAAGGAAGGTGTGTTAGTTGTGAAACCATCCGAATCCATGCACGAAACAAATGAAAGGAGAATGGAACTTTGGATTTTAAGGCAAGTGCTTCTTGAGAAGGCATGGCTTAATACTTCGGCAGAGAACTAAGATTGCATAAAAGCAGCCTGCTGAACTAGAAGCTAAGATAGTACAGCTTCACTTGTTTGGAATCCGAAATCGGCAGAAGGAAGTTAAAATGCATTGGGAACATGGACGAAACGCCTGTTACACTCGATGTGCCGGAGAATTGAACTGCAAAGCAAATAAGAGAGAAAACCGTATTGGTGAGTTCCACTGGCCATGAGGAAAGAAGGTTTACTTCAGTTCTTTCTTGTATGGCTGATGGCAGGATTGTTATGGAAAAGGACCAGATCAGTTAAAACTGATGGCTGTTTGCCAAAGGAGAAATTTCCAAAAAGAATTGTCATCCATATGCATCCACGTGAGTGTAAAAAATGGATAAAGGAAGTTTGGGATTTATAACCTGGTGGGCTATGCAAGGAAATGATTGTACTCATCTGGGACCATTTTAGATCACATCTCACGAAGAATGTTATTGGTAACATCCAATCACGTAACAGTGACGTATCTAAATCCTGGCAGATTTACAAACAATAGATGTTAGTATCAATAAGCCATTTAAGGACATGATGAGAAGGAAGTGGAATAAGTGGATACATGATGGAGAAAAAACATACGTGAAAGGAGGCGGTATGAGGGCCCCATCACTGTCACTGATGTGTGAATGGATCATTAATTCATGGAAGGAAATAAAAGCTGACACTGTTTCCAAATCATTAAAAGTAGTATCGATGTAATAGTTGACCGCATAAATTTAACCTTAAAAAGTGACCTTAAAAATTTGACTAATTACTCAAGTATATAAGGTAGTTTGGAAACACGTCATTCGGCCCATCGAGTCCATACATCCCACCAAAGAACATACCACCCAGATCCACCCCCACATCTCCCCCCCCGCCCCCCCCCACCACCATATCCCTGTAACCCTGCATTCCCCATGGCTAATCCACTTCATCTGCACACTACAGAGCAATTTAGCATGGGCAATCCACCTAACCTGCACATCTCTGGACTATGGGTGTACCTAGGGGAAACCCAAGCAAACACTGAGATATTGTGCAAATTCCACACAGGCTGTCACTTGAGGGTGGAATCGAACCCAGGCCCCTGGCGCTGTGAGGCAGCACTGCTGACCACTGAGCCACTGTGCTATCCATGTGCATATCTTGATTTGTATTTTTCTAAGCAAATTTTAATCAGTGTTGCACTGATATAAAGGAAGATGTATGGATCCTGTGAGCTGTAATTTTCATTTTTGACTGGGAAAATAAACTTAATTCATTGAAGCTATTAATACTGATATATTAATAGAAATTTATTCAGAATCTGAGCATTGTTGAAAATTTTTTCCTTGTCAGATTTTGTATGGCAGCATTTTTAACCAGTCTGAGGGAGAGTCCTTGAACTCAAAATGTTAACCCAGATTTCTCTCCTCAGATGCTGCCAGACCTGCTGAGCTTTTCCAACTATTTCTGTTTTGCTTTCTGATTTACAGTGTCTGCGGTTCTTCAGGTTTTCATTTTGTAACAATTGTGTTTACTTTTTCAGGATGGGGTTTTCAAAATGAGTTTGTCTCCTGATGGGACGATCCTGGCTGTCATCCATTTATCTGGCCAGCTGACTTTATGGGAGCTTCCCTCCTTGAGGCACCAGAAAGAATGGAAACAAGAAATGCAGGTAGAATTTGTAAGTTCTGTTTAATACAGAGAAAGCATAGTGTGATACAGTCAGTATGGATCTCTAAAGAGGAGGTTATGTTTGATCAACCTGATGCAGTTCGTAAAAGTGCAGGGTCAAGAGTAGACGAACCTTTTGGATTTTCCACAGGCCGTCCAAATACTGCATTGTAGATTCATGATTAAAATTAGAACATTTGGATTCAGGGAGCATGCAGCAGAATGTGTAGCAAACTGGTTGGTAAAGAGAAGTGAAAGGGCTCAAGGAATTTACTGAGATTGGCATAGGTGGGAAGTGGTGCTTCATTCTCAGTTTCAGCATGATGGCTATTACATAGTTTTGGAATGTACAGCTGTGCTTGTTTTTTTCCCAGGTTGGATATGATGCCATTAACCCGGAGTGGACAAAATTTATGGAGAAAAGGAAGAAAATAAAAGGTATCCAATTCCTGAATAAAGGAGTGACTTCTTCGGATTTTTAATAGAGATTTATTTCTATTTTGCTTTTCAAAGTCCTGCTGTAGGAAATAACTTTTAATTAGATAGCTCATCCTTTTTCCCTTTCTTGTATTGTTGTGCAGTATGTTATGAACGGACTCCATCTATACAAAATAAAGCCCTCGCTCTCATGGTTTGTTTAAACTGTGTGTAATTTGAAAATAAATCTGACAGCAAGATGTTATAAAACATTTTTCTATGACTCTATGGTCATCATTGCCAAGGCCAGTAGTCTTCAGTCAATTGAACATGTGCTCCAAGAGCATTAGCCTGGGCCTCTGGATTACTGGCCCAATGATATTACCACTACATCACCATCTTTGTAAGTTGATAGAGACTCCAATAAAGAATGTCTTCGGATCCATGTATTGATAAAATTAAAAGCAGATACAGAAAATCTGCAATGAAAATAACATTTCTTGATAGATACTACCTCACCTGCGAAGTGTTTTCATTTTTAAAGTTCCTTTGCTCTGACAGGTAGTTAAATATACCTTTAATCATATCTGACCATTTTATGTTGTTGCTTTGAATGACCTTGACATGAAATTTATATTTTCTCCCGTCCTTTAGATCGATCATCATTCTACCCCCTCTGTGACATAAACTGGTGGTCTGACAGTGCAGTTATTCTGGCTCGCTGTTCTGGTGCTTTAACTGTATCATCTGTGAGGACATTGAAAAACTTGCTTGGACAGTCTTGTGAATGGTTTGAACCTTCTCCTCAAGTCGGTGCTGCTCATAATGGAAGCTTTATGTGTTTAGAGGTACTGAATGTAAAATGTATTTCACTAGATTGAAGCTTTAAAAAAAGCCTATTCCTATTGAGACTTGTTTAAAAGTTATTTTTCGTTTTGTTTTGCTGTTGTATCTTAGAATTTTTGATCAAATTATTTAACATGTTCGTGACTTAGTTTATTTTCAACCAATCTAATTTTTTCTCCCCAAATTGCTCAAGACATAATCATAGTGCAGCAGAAAAAAAACTAGTATCCTGGACTCAAAAATAATAGCATACTCTGAACACAAAGTCTTTCTTCATTTCTGCAATTTCCAATTTCAGAGATGGAAAGGATTAGGGAAGCCCATTTCAAGAAGATTAAACATGTCAAAGATGGGAAAGATTCATTGATGCTTAAGCATCTAATACACTTACCTTGGCTGGGAAAGCATCATATTGAATGTTGACATTTCCAACTTGCCCCAGAACTGTAAATCTCATGGTCTCTTCATTTTCTCATTTATTTGATTGAGATTTCTTCATTACATATCTCTGCTGATCATGCTTCATTCTTATAAACAGTACCTTTGCATTTGATAATATTAGAATCCAACCTTTTCTCGACTTAGTGATCTAACTGATATGTTGTTCACCAACATGTGTATGAACCATAACCCAATTTACAAACCCTTTGACAGATTAGTGCTGTTTTTGTTTGATGTCTTAAAGTATGTATGCATGTTGGTCTTCTGACTATGGTCAGTTCAGCAATGATATTCTGCCACGAGTGATATTTTGGGTGCAATTTCTGGACCACATTCAACTCTCCCACTAAACATTTCTACTGATCTTTTTGCATATTTGACAACCTTCTTAAAATTGATATGTTTGACTAAAGATTTTATTAACTGCCCATCTTGATAATCAGATAATAAGAAATAGAAACAGGATTATTGGCCATTTAGCACATCAGCTCCACCATTCAGTAATCCATTTGATAAATGTGGCAAGTTTGACTAAGCTATAGTCTGTCCTTTTATCCAAGTCATTTTTAATATAGTTTATAAAGCACTGAGGCTCCAACAGTGACCCCAGTTATAGTTTACTAAGCTGGAAATTATCCATTTATTCTAACTGTCTTTCCTATCAGTTAACCAATCTATCCATGCTTGTATAACATCTGGACTTGTTGGCTTTCATGTAGCACCTTATCAAATGCTCTTTTTGGAAATTGCAATGCACTCCATCTGAGTTTCACTTTATCCACCCTGCTTGCTTCATCCTGAAAGAACTCTAATAAATTTATTAAACATGGTTTCTCTGTCACAAAATCATGTTGACTCTCCTTAGTTATGTTTTACATGTCCTGCTATTTCCTCGATAATGGAGGATTTCCCAATGACATGCTTTACTATCCAGTCTGAAGGTTCTTCTGTTTCCCTACTTTCTTGAATGGTGTTGTTAGATTCGTGTTACAACTACAATCTTGCCAGAGTTTACAGAATTTTGGAAGCTTTGCATGAATTAGCCATTCTTTTATCCTTCATCTTTGCTTAGCCTTCACTAGAGGAACAAAAGATTAAACTGGCAGGTGGTAGATTGGCAACAATCACAGTTATTACTTTATTTATAATGAATAATGTGTCATCTTTTTCGAATTCTCTGAGATACATTTACAAAAAAAAAACATGGTGTTCCTTCACTAAACAATGCAGCCCAACTTAATTGCTACATCTCAAAATCCATTCTCGCCTCCATTCGAGTTAACTGTGATTAATGCCGGTTCAACTAATTACCTTCTCAAAAGGTGGTTACTGGAACCTGTAAGAATAATACACTATTTTTCTTTAACATTCTTCTTAGTGTGAACTGAAGGTAGCTTACAAGAGGCATCGTTTGGAAACTAATACATTCGAAGATGATGAAGGCGATGAAGAATCTGACTCAGATGATGAGTCCTCTGCCAAAGCTCGATATTTTAGTTATGTGAAGCAGGGCTTGTATTATTTGACAGAAATGGAGCGATTTGCTCCCCCTCGAAAGCGACCACGAACAATCAGTAAAACTTACAGGCTAGTAAGTTTGAGGTCTACAACTCCAGAGGAGCTGTATCAAAGGAAGGTCAGTATATGTTTTGATCTGATACTTTTCACAAACATAGCATTGATAAGAATTAACCAGAGAACATCCTTTTGCATTATGAACCAGATCGTACTGTTACACAATCAACAAAACCTTGGAAGTTGTGGTGAACCCAAGGTTTGAAAGAAGCCCTCGTTGCTGTAATTTGTTTGCTGAATAGAACAATTTGCTCATTTACATCCCTTGAATTTGGATGGCAGCATATAATTTAATTGCACAGAAGTCCTTATGAATAGTGCATTTCTGAAGTGCAAACGTTGTGAATTGTTGGTTCCCATCTGAATCAGTGCTAAAGTCAGAGTTTGGTTCCTTCAGATATTTTTGCCTGGAGAAAGACAATGTACAAGTTGAAATACTATACTATGTATGTGTAACACTGTGCATTCCTAGTTGAAATAACCAACAAAATAACATTCACTGTTAACTATGGACAAAATGCAGTCCAATAAATACTCTGCACATTACTGTAATTTTACTCACTTACCTGCAATTGTAAATTAACTAGGCTCCAACTAATGGCAGAAGTCATGCTGGCAATTGCAGAGTTTCAGCACCAATCAACCTCTTCCACAAAATGGAGCCTTTCAGTATAAGTTCTGAATCACATTTAGAAAGGAAACTGCTTCAATGAAAAGGAGGTTGCCCTTAATTTAAGGGCAGATGGTGTCAAGGCGGGAGGGGGAAGCGGGGGGAAGCAAACAAAGGTGTAATTGGGGCAAGGGCAAAGGGTAGCAAAGCCTGGGGGAGGAATCAGTACAGGGGAGGTAACTTTGGGAGATAATGTCAGAGGGGAGCAAATCTGGGATGTGGGAGTGGGAGGAAGAAAACTGGCAGACAAGGTCAGATGAGAGGAAATGACTTTGAACCCATAATGATGCTGGCCTCAAAACAATGTTGAAACAAAATTATATTGAGTGATGGACACAACTTAAAGCGAAGTCTTGGTGTAAACCTACATGTACTTCCAGTAAAGTTTTTGTCGTTGCATTTTTCCCCTTCTGAATTTCTGAATGTCTACACTTAAATCCCTCCATTCCTGTCCAACAGAGGACCTCATTTATCTTAACATATTTCATAAGAGTCATAGAGATGTACAGCACAGAAACAGACCCTTTGGTCCAACCCGTCCATGCCAACCAGGTATCCCAACCCAATCTAGTCCCACCTGCCAGCACCCGGCCCATATCCCTCCAAACCCTTCCTATTCATATACCCATCCAAATGCCTCTTAAATGTTGTAATTGTACCAGCCTCCACCATTTCCTCTGGCAGCTCATTCCATGCACACACCACCCTCTGTATGAAAAAGTTGCCCCTTAGATCTCTCTTATTTTTTTTCCCCTCTCACCCTAAACCTATGCCCTTTCATTCTGGGCACCCCGACCCCAGGGAAAAGACTTTGTCTATTTATCCTATCCATGTCCCTCATAATTTTGTAAACTTCTATAAGTTCACCCCTCAGCCTCTGATGCTCTGGGGAAAACAGCCCCAGCCTGTTAAGCCTCTCTCTATAACTCAAACCCTCCAACCCTGGCAACATCCTTGTAAATCTTTTCTGAACCCTTTCAAGTTTCACAACATCTTTCTGATAGGAAGGAGACCAGAATTGCATGCAAAATTCCAACAGTGGCCTAACCAATGTCCTGTACAGCTGCAACATGACCTCCCAACTCCTGTACTCAATACTCTGACTAATAAAGGAAAGCATACCAAACGCCTTCTTCACTATCCTATCTACCTATTTTGCCTAAATAAATTAGACATTTTATTAACTACATTATTATCCTCCAAACTTATTATATGCAAGGAATGGCATAATATAACTTAAAATTGGTAATTATTATCACATTTGCCTTTGGAATAAAATTCAATACAAGTAAAGTTTCGTGGGTTTTACAGTTGTCAGATTTAAACTAGCTTAGCAGTTTTAACTATTTTTGATTAACTATTTTATTATGGCATCTGATTTGTCTAGAATTAGCATCAGGTTGAATAATAACAAATTCACTGTCTCACCTCAGAACGATTACCTTTCACCTCCTTGCTTATCAACAATTGATCTACATCTATCTTAAAAATATTCAAAAACTCTGCTTCCAATGTCTTTTCGGAAAGAAATTCAAAGACATATGACGCTTAGTGATAAAATATTTCTCCTCATCTCTATCCTAAACCTTTAACTTTAAAACAGTAAACCCGAGTTCAAGATTCTCCCAGTAGAGGCTGGAATTGAGCCTGGGTTCCTGACACTGTATGGCAGTAGTGCTAACCACTGAACCACCATGCTCTCCCCAATTTTCTACAATATGATGTGGTGCCTTATCAAATAATTTTTTTTAGAAATCTAGATGCAGTATTAGCAAGTTTTGAGAAGATTTATAGCTCAGATTGAGGTTCTGGATGTAGGTTTGCTCACTGAGCTAGAAGTTTCATTTTCAAGAAAATAAACCTTCTTGCTCAGTGAGCAAACCTACATCTAGATGCAGTGTATCCACTGGTTCCCCTTTATCCATAACATATGTTACTTCTCAAAGAACTCCAATAACTTGACCAATGATCAAACTGTTGTTTATGTTTTGTGACCTTGAACTTTTCTAAATGGCATGCCAAGTTGTCTTAACTAGACGTTTCTTCATTCTCTCTGTGATGTGTTGAATTGTTTCAGAATCAAGCTGATTTATGTTACTTCACTCCATTTAATTACAGTCCTTTGGAGACAACTGCACACCAAAAGCTAACTGGATTAATTGGTATTTGTAATGAACTGACAAGTAAAAGTAGGGAGGATCTGTCATTTTAATACATGTTCAATGATTTCTCCTCATCTGAAGCCTACTCTAAGTGATTTGTAAAAAGTTCATAACTTGCATAAGTAATTTAATTTATGTGCATGCATATATATGTATGTTTCTATTTGTATAAATAAATGTTATGCATAAGTTTTTGAGAGGGATAAATGGTTATAAACTTGTTTGTTTTCATGTTCCTGAGAAAATTAAAATTTGAGTATACTAGACAGATTTGTGGATATAGAACAGTACCCAGTTAGGAATGAGTTTCTGTGTAATCTTCTAAAGTAAAATTTAATCACTTTCTCAAGGCTATATAAGTATGACTCCATGGATTTCCTCATTTTCCATTCCCCAAGATACCTGATTTTTTTACTTGACAGGTACAAAATGAAATTAATGCTGTATTTCCCTCTGTACTGTCTACCTCTATCTTATGCATCTAAATGTGTTTCTTTAAAATGTTGTGGACTAGATTTTGCCATGGGCAGACAGGCAGTTATTCCAGTATAGCTGCGAGTTGCACATGGGGACCTTATGATAACCACCATCTTAGTAAACTCTGAAAGAATCATCTGGAATTTAGAATTGTCTTCAAGAAAATTCCACCAATCCTTTTATCAACTTTTAAATAGGATATTTGGGAGGTTCTGATGAAATTCAATAAAATGGTCTCTCAGAAAATGTATACTTCCACAAGAACACTCAATTATACCTCTTGTACCCACTGATCCTGACCTAATCTCTCCCAGCCCCAAACTCCTTATTGCCACTAGAACCAATCTGATTTCCTTTCCCACCCACACCATTGAATGCAACTCCTCTCACCCTTCCCTGCCAGACCTGATTTCTCTCACCCACCCAACCTACCTAAGCATAGCATTGCTAACCTTGCTAACTTGCCCCCTATATGGCGACAAACCGACCCATCTGGTACCCTACACCCTCAGCAGCTGGCACTCTACTTATCTGGCAACTTTGCCAATACTCACCTGGTGCCCGAGCCTTGGCTTCCTGCTCCCAAGCTGGAACCCTTCCCAGCTGGCATCAGATCCTCTTACCCATATGATACTCTACTTCCCAGCACCCAGCATCATAATTACCTTCTCTATATATCATTTAACACCTATCAGAGTGGCTGTCAGGACCGATGAATGTCAGAATATACCACTTGACTGCTATTAAAAAGGGGTGTGGTTTGTCTTCCATTGACTGTTCTGTGCTATGGAAGAACTGTGAGAATGGAAGTATGACTTTGCACTTTTGAGAGAGCCCTGAGCAGAGTATCCGCTCAGAAATGTGAATTACCTTCTTTCGGTAGTAAAGAACAGCTGGATTGTCAATTCCTTAGAAGATCCAACCCTAAGTTTTTTTTATGCTGTAATTTGCCATTTTATTTGACCTTTTTTGTTTTCTTTCTCATTATACTTGAATTGAATTTATTGTCATGTGTACTGAGGCACAGTGAAAAGCTTTGTCTTGCGAGCAATACAGGCAGATTACATAGTTAACTAGCATAGGTAAGTAAATCATAGGTAAACAGTGGCAAAAACCAAAACACAGGTACAGGCGAATGTTAAGAGTTTGTGAGTCCGTTCAGTGTTTTAACAACAGTTGGGTAGAAACTGTTTTGAAATCAGCTGGTGCGTGTGTTCAGGCTTCTGTACCTTCTCCCCAATGGTAGCAATTGGAGAAAAACATTGCCAGGATCTTTGAGAATGCTGGTGGCCATTCCTTGACAGCAGGCCTGCTGGATGGATTCTGTAGATGGGAGGTTGGCCTTTGTGATTGTCCAGGCTGAGTTCACCACTCTCTGTAACCGTCTCTGATCTTGAATGGTACAGTTGCCATACCAGGTAGAGATACATCCAGACAGAATGCTGTCAGTTGCGCATCTATAAAAGCTGGCAAAGGTATTGGCTGTCATGCCAAATTTCCTCAGCTGCCTGAGGAAGAAGAGAGGTTGGGCATTTGTATCCAGTGTTTCCACGTGAAGAGTCCAAGAAAGCTTGTTGTGAATGACCACTCCGAGGAGCTTGAAATTCTCTACTCGTTCCACCTCTGCGCTGTTAATGTGTAGTGGGGCATGAGTAACATCCTGCCGAAAGTCAATAATGAGTTCCTTAGTTTTGCCGGCATTATGAGCTAGATTGTTCTCAGTGCACCATTTTCCAGGTCTTCCACCTCCTCTCTGCAGTCTGTTTCGTCGCCACCTGAGATTCAACTGACTATGGCGGTGTCATCGACGAACTTGTAAATGGCATTAGTCTGGTATTTGATTACGCAGTCATGGATATACAGTGAGTACAGTAGGGGGCTGAGTACGCACCCCTGGGGGGTTCCAGTGCTGAGTGTTAGTGAGGATGAAATATTGTCCCCAATTTTCACTGATTGTCTCCTTGTCTATCTGAACATGCGATGCTGTTCTCTCAGGCTTTCACTTGTTGTTCAGTTGGTTGTTAAGACTGTAAAAAGCAGTTTGGTGAAAATTGACACTTTCCCCACACTAATCAGATTGTGTCCTGCTTGGTGCTTTCCAATTGTGGTGAATCAGATCAAACTCGCAATTCAGAACTTCATAGTGCAGTAAATTATAAACATGCTGTTGTACCAAAGAACAAAGAGCAATACAGCTTAGGAACAGGTCCGTTGGCCCACTAAGACTGCGCTGACACATGATGCCTTTCTCAACCCAAAACCTTTTGCCTCGATGCAGTTCCTATCCCTCTATATGCTGCCTATTTATAAATCTGTCAAGATGCCTCTTAAATATTGCTATTGTGTCCACCTCCTTTGGCAGCACATTTCAGGCGCTTACCACCATCTGAGGAAAAACTTGCCTCTCACATCTTCAAACTTGCCTCCTTTTACCTTAAACCAATGTCCCTTACATATGTCCTTTTACCTTAAACGTATGTCCCCTTGAAATTGACATTTCTACCTGAGGAAAAAGACTGACTATCCATTTTCTTCAAGCCCCTCATAATTTTGTGAACTTTTATCAGGTTGTCCCTTTAGCGCTCTAGTGAAAACAAACCAGGTTTATTCAGTTTCTCCTTATAGCTAATACCTTCCAAACCAATCAACATCCTCATCAACCATTTCTGTATCCTCTCCAAAGTCTCCACATCGTTTTAGTAAGCTAAAAATCACGCAACACCAGGTTATCTTCCAACAGGTTTAATTTTAACTTTGTACACCCCAGTCCAACACTGGCATCTCCAAATCCTTCTACTAATGTATCGACCAAATCAGCAGTAATATTCCCAAGGTGATCTAACTGAAGTTCTATACAGCTGCAACGTGACTTGCCAATTTTTACACTCTGTCCTGACTGATAAAGGCAATGATGCCATGTGCGTTCTTGATCACGTTATCCACTTGTGTTGCCCCTTTCAGGGAACTGTGGAGCTGTATGCCTAGATACCTTGTATGTTGATGCTACTAACGGTCCTGCTATTTACAATATACTTCCCTCCAGATCTCCCAAAATGTATCAGCTTGCATTTGTTTTGATTAAACTCCATCTGCCATTTTTCTGCCCAAGTTCCAGTCTGTATAAATCCAGCTGTATTGTCTGGCAATCCTATTCGCTATCTATAGTTCCACCACTCTTTGTGTCGACCACAAACTTACTAATTGAGCCACCTACATTCTCCTCCAAATCCTTTATAATTATTACAAACAATGGGAGTCCCAGCACTGATCCCTGTGGGATACCATTGGTCACAGATCTTCAGCCAGAATTACTATTGACTACTTATGGCAAAATCATCTGAATGATTGGATTTAATTAAGACTTTTAAACAAAGATGTTGTAATAGTCCTAAAATGTTTTTGTTTTAGAAAAAGGCGATGAGCTTTAAAATTTATTATTTTGACAAGAAAATAGGACAAGTGGATTTCTAAAAAAATTGTAGCTATCATATAATTTTATTATGAGACTATGTATTATATGTATTTAAAAATATTTTGTTAAACCATCTTTTTTTCAGATTGATAATGAAGAATATGGTGAAGCATTGGCTCTGGCACAAGCGTATGACCTTGACAGTGATCTGGTATATCAAAGACAGTGGAGAAAATCCCCCGTGAATCTTGCGTCTATTCAGGACTACCTGGTATGTTAATGGTTAGCAATGTTTTGGTATCCTTTCAGCGCTGCAAATTACTTCTGTATTTTGATTACTGCTCAGTACTTTTTTTTTTGTGTTTTGCTTGATCATAATGCTGATTTTCTTATCGGTAACCTTTTGCTTCTTGAATCTGCCTGACTGGTTTTGTTCAGTGATATTACCAGCTAATGTGCTCCATATGATAATTGCCCTCTGTGTGGAAAAAGTTCTGCCTGAATTCTCTTTCGTACTAAACAAGAACAGGATTAGGCCATTCAACCCATCTAGCCTGCACCACCATATCATAAGATCATGGCTGGTTTGCTGCAGGCTTCAATTCCTCTTTGGTACCAGCTTCTGATAGCCTCAGGTTCTTGATTTGTTCAAAGATTTACCACCCAGGTCTTCAAATACTTTCGATTTTGTTCCCACAGCTCTCTGAATTCCAGGCATTCATTAACCCCTGAGAGGTTAAGCAATCTCTGTTTAAAACCAGCCTGCATTATCTCAAATATGGGGATCAAAACCATACGCAGTCGACTAGGTGCAACCTCAACCACACCCACTGCAGTTATTCCCTGTTTCCCTGTTTTTAAACACCAAACCCCCCTCACACCCTAATGAAGAGATATCTTTTTCGTGCTTGCATGGGGTGTAGTCCATCTGTAATTTCCTTTGAACTGAGTGGTTTCCTCGGCCATTTCTGAGGGTACATTGCTGTGTCTGCAGTCATGTGGAGCTAAGACCAGATAACAAATACCATTTTCCTTCTCTAATGGGCATTCGTGAAACAGATAGAGTTTGCCACATTGGGACATGAGTCTCAACTTCTAGTTCCAGATTTTATTGAATTCAAATTTCAACATATGCCAGGATTCAAACCTTTATCCCTATGACAAGAGTTCTGAATTACTAGCACAGTGATATTATCATGACATCACTTCCTCCCCTTGGTTAGGGACCACCACTTTAGGTACTTGCCTCTCTTTTAAAATCTCTGCTGGAATAGAATCAAATTAAATCTAATATCTTTTGTACACTTGCAGCTCTGATTTTTTGTTTTCTTGTGTTATTAATTTTGGTGATCAAATTGTGTAGTTTCATGCTTTCATTTTGGTCCCTCTCGATACTGAATTTGCTCACGCATCTGATATTTATTTGAGCTGTTTCTGCTCATTTTTCCCCACAGAGTAAAATTAAGAAACGTTCATGGGTGTTGCACGAATGTGTGGAAAGAGTGCCTGAAAATGTTGATGCAGCAAGAGAACTGCTTCAGTATGGATTGAAAGGGACTGACCTTGAAGCACTTATTGCTGTAGGAAAAGGAGAAGATGGAGGCAGGTTTGTCATCTGTTGCAGTGGGGAATTGCTAGTTATTTGTCCGAACTATTGAAGAGTCTCAACTGTACAGCCTGAAAACAGATCTTTTGTCTGATTCATCCATGCTGACTGGATATCCTAAATAAATCTTGTTCCATTTGCCAGAATTTGGCCCATATCATTCTAAACCCTTCCTATGCATATACCCATGCAGATGCCTTTTAAAGGTTGTAATTGTATTAGTCTCCACCACTTTGTCTGGCAGTTCATTCCATACACACACCATCCTCTGCATGAAAAAGTTGGCCCTTTAGGTTCCTTTGAAATCTTTCCCCTCTCCCCTTAAACCTATGCTCTCTAGTTTTGGACTCCCCTACCGTGGCGAAAAGACCTTGACTATTCACCCTATCTATGTCCCTGATAATTTATAAACTTGAATACGGTCCCCCTTCAGTATCTGACGCTCCAGGGAAAATGGCTCCAGTCTCTCCCTTTAGCTCAAACCCTCCAACTCTGGCAACATCCTTGTAAATCTCTTGTGAACCCTTTCAAGTTTTACAATTGTCTATATATATTTTATTTTCCACTAACAGCAAGGAAAAATTCTCCCCCGTCTTTCTGTTTTAACACTGTTAATCTTCTCTATGAATGCTGGCAGACCTGCTGAGTTTCTTATTTGGTTAACTGAATTTCCAGCTGGTTTCAAACTATTCAGAACAATTCACTCTACCCCAAGCTTTTCTGCATTTTATACTGCTTTATGTACACGATACTTTGAGTGTTGTGGTTGCTGGAAATGTGAAATGAACACAGAAAATATTGGAAATACCCAGCAGGTTAGGCAGCGTTCGTAGAAAGAGAAATGCCAGAGTTAACAGTTAGCTCTGTGACCTTACATCAGAACTGCATTTTCTGTTTTTATTGCTGTATTTTCTCAAATCTATGACTTGCTTTAATTTATTCTAAAGAAGTTTCATTTTGGAAAAGTTTTAAAAAGAACCCCATAAATCTATCATTTACATACCATAAAAATAATTAATGATTCAGAGGCAGTGTGTTTCAAAAGTTCTTTTCAATTATTTGAACTTTATGGCAACTAAATTTCTTTTTTTACAACACTTGTAAAATCTACTCTGGTTTACTACATTGTTCAGAAAATGTAGGCCACTGGGACAATATTTTTACACAATCTAATAAAACCTCTTGAACAGGTGCATTACTTTATTGAAACAGGACATTTATAATGATATACATTAAAGTTTGAAGCAGTTTTTGGTTCTTGGAGAAATATTCTCTTTCATTTTAACAGATTTATTTTGCCTGGAGATGTAGATATTGATGTTCTCCCCTACGAAGATTATATGTCACCAGTTGAAGAGATGCAGAAGAGAAAAGAAAAAGAGGCAGCCAAGAGACAGGAGCTGCTGCAATGTGTAAATTTTTCCATGTGAGTAACAATAGTTACTGTATGCAGTTATCATGATTCCTGATGAAGACCTCATGTTTGAAATGTCGACTCTCCTGCTCCTTGGATGCTGCCTGACCGGCTGTGCTTTTCCAGCACCGTACTCTTTGATTCTGTATGCAGTTATAAGCCGAATTGCTGTGTGTTTCTCAAATGTTGTCTGAGCAGTTTATATCTCACTTGCTCTAACTTGACATTGTAGCTCTGAAAATCCACACTGGTCTTAAGAATGTACTGTATGGCTTGCATAAACTTAATATACTGAAATGCAAAATCTCAGCAAAGCACTTAGTTATTCTTTGTTTCATGAGATGAACTTGCTACCAATGTTTCACTTATGAATAGGACTAATGTGTAATCCTGACTTCTGGACAAGCTTTGATTTTCACATCAAATCACATTACTAGCTTTAAAAACTATTGTCCACCAATAGTATATGTAATGTTAGAAAACATCGTGCAGAGAAAGGGAAGACTCTATAGTGACAGTTGATTGTGTTTCGTGCTATTTCCAAGCATTATAATTTTAAAATATTGATCACCCTATTTTGTTGAAGCCATTATTGTGCAATCTTGCCAATCAACTGGCCTGCATTTACTTTAAATTCATGCATTGTTACTGATACACACCAATATGAATGTGAAAATTGACCAGTAAATTCAGAGATTTAAGAGATTTGGTGTAAAGTACAAATCTAGACAACTTGTTGGGTTGGCATAAATCCATCAGCTTTTTTTTCCCCACAGGCAGAGAGTCCTTATCCTGCCTTCTGCTTAGCATGAAGAAAGATTCTTGTATCGAATGATGGCCACAGTCCTGGCTGTAGGGGAAATGTAAATATCAGTGCTTTAGATTTGTGTATACATTGGAATAAGTGATCTGTGGGCATCACATGATTCTGTCAAATCCCTGGAGGATGACTGACTGCATTAATGAGAATTGCCAGAAGAAAAAAACTGCAGAGTTCTGTTCTAATTGTACATTTGCAAAGAATGTGTTTGAAGATTGAAAAAGTATCAACTGTAAAAGGCAAGAGCATTGTGAAGAATTGAAATCAGTGTTATATGACTAACTTTGTGTGCTATATTTGAGATGAGGCACTGCGATGCCTGTTTGAAGAAGAGTTTGCTCATATTTTTTTCTGTTGCATGGAGCTTTGATTGCAATGGAAAACTGCTAGTGTTTTCTCAACTCTGGGCTTGGGTTTATGAGTCTAATTTACTGCTTGGAGCCTCAGCAAGTCTTCTAGTGCTGAGAAAATTCCAATACATCACAGGATGTAGCAGCAGAAATAGGCCATTCAGCTCATCGGGTCTGCTCTGCCATTCAATGAGATCATGATAGATCTGATAGTCCGCAACTCCACTAGTGTGCTTTTTCTTCATAACCTTTAATTTCCTGACTGATTAGCAATCTTTCTGTCTCAGCCTTGAATTTAATGATCCAGTTTCTACAATCCTTTGCAGTAAACAAATTCTACAAGTTCACTATCTTTGAAGAGAAGAAATTACTCCTGATTTTTGTCTTAAATTGGCTACACCTAATTTTGAGATCTCAAGATATCACTTATTGCTAAAACTCTGCTTCGTTGCATCCATTGTCCCTTTCACCTGCTTAAAGGATTACTGAATTTTGGCACTACTTCGATATTTCATTTCGCTCTTTATTATTTATCATAGAATCCTTAAGTGTAGAAGCCAGCCATTCAGTCCATCACATTTACATTGTCTCTCCTGAAGAGCACCCCACCCCATCCCTGTAACACTGCATTAAATTCTCTCAGGCCCCAGTAAGAAACAAACTCATGAACACTGGTTTACAAGACCAGAGTTCAAACCACTGAACTACAGAACCAGCAACTAAACTACAAGAGAATGTACAAATGTCTGCTTATTAAGTGTTATTAGCTATTATTTTTCATTTGTACAAGTGTGTGAAATGGAAAATAATTGGGTATAATAATCCCAGGGAAGAATGACACGTCATATGAAAAGGGGTCGATGACTCTGGGTCTGTACTTGATAGAGTTTAGAAGGATTAGGAGGATCTAAATGAAGCTTTAAAGGATATTAAGAGACCTGGATAGAGTGGATGTCGAAAAGATGTTTCCAGTAGTAGAAGAGACTAGGACCTGGAGGTACAGCCTAGGGATGACCCTTTAGAACTGAGGTAAGGAGAAATTTTTTCAGCCAGAGGTTGGTGAATCTGTGGGGTTCATTGCCGTGAAGAACTGTGGTGGCCAAGACATTAAGTGTATTTAAGCCAGTAAGAGATTGGCAAGGAGATCAATGGTTATGAGGAGAAGGCAGGAGAATGGGGTTGCAAAACATGTCAGCCATGATCAGATGGTGGGACAGACACAATTGGTATATTAGCCTAACCCAGCTTCTACATCTTATAGTCTAATGGCCACAAGAGTAGGTTGTCACTAATGAGATTCCTGCCTCCTTTCAAAATGAAGTTCTGGGTAGGAAGGCTCATGGTAAATCATTTTCACCCAATACTGATGAAGGCCCTTCAGAGGTTAATTAATGACCATAAAAGTGCCTCATCCCTCCACTGGCCTGATTAACCTGTTTCCCAGCAGATTAAAACAAAAGTGACAGATTTCCCAACTGATGAAATGGGTGGCCCACCTGCCGAGTTGTGCATGGGATCCATGTTTTGGCCCGGAATGGGGGGTGGGGGTGGGGGTTGGGGTGTTCATGAATGTGCAGGTTGGATGACCACCGAAAGCCAACCGCTACTGTTGCTTCCAACCTGCTTGATCCCCTCTCCTCACAACTACCACTCTATGCACTCTCCCAAAACATCTCACTCATCATCTTGCTCTTCCTGGTCTTCAATAATGCAGTGTAGCCAGCAGTATGACTCTTCAACATTGTTACTTTTTAGTGTGGCTGTTAGTATCCAGATTGGGTGATAGCGTCTTCCAGGGTAGGACATAATAGTGACAAAGCCAGGGAAAGGATCATGCTGCCACACCAATGTCCCACCCATCCCTTCGCATGACCACCACCTGCCTTAAGTGTGACAGAGCCTGTGGTAGCTCCTTATGGAACTCACCCTGAGAGTGAAAGAGAATCCTCCTCGTCTGCAATGATGATGAAGTGATTGATGTGGATTGCCCATGGGACAAACACTTAGGCAGCTGATTGGTACTTAACCTGGTGGACTTTCTAGTTGGTGGTAGGAAGTATCTCACTTAAAAAGATCTCCCCCACCCCCCCCCCCCACCACCGCATGAATTATGTATAAAATTCCTAACCCTTATAATTTTCAGCATATCAAGGAAAATGCTTTCTTGTAAATAATGCAATGTGCATAGCAATATTTTAGTTTTTATTGATCATAAAATTAAATTTAGTTATAGAATCCCTACAGTGTGGAAACAGGCCATTTGGCCCAGCAAGTCCAGACTAACCGTCCGAAGAGGAATCCACCCATTCCCCTACCCTAGTACTCTACATTTACCCCTGACTAATGCATCAAGCCAACACACTATAGGCAATTTAGCATGGCCAGTTCACCACAGTTGTACATCTTTGGAGTGTTGGAGGAAATCAGATTACCCAGAGGAAACTCACACAGACAGTTGCCCAAGGCTGGAATCGAACCCGGGTCCTTGGTGCTGTGAGGCAGCAGTGCTAACCACTGAGCCACCGTACCGTCCACAGTGTGTGAATGTTTAATGTTTGAACATCTGATTTCATTTTTACAGGTTGACATTAGAACAAAAGGAGCTCTGCCGCTGCAGGTTGAAATTATTAACTTACTTAAATCGCCTAGCAACATATGAGGTATGATATTCACGTTTTGTACACTAAATGAAAAAAATCACATCTTGATGATATAGTTTTCTCTATAATGGAGTTGTAACAAGTGCATATTGATTCATAGTTTGTTGTAGCTCATTATTCTGATGGCTTGACTTCATTGCATTGGAGGTGCTAGTAATTAACAATTCTCTAAGTTGTCAATGCACCTTTCGTGGAGCTATGTCTTGAATCTAGTACATCAATAACAATTGCTTTTATTTCTACATGTAGGAAATTCTTGGAGGGCCTCATGCTGCTGAAAGAAGATATGATTCAGAATTTTTCAAAAAATTTAGAAGTCAAAATATTGTATTATCAGCAAGAACTTATGCAAGGGTAAGGTGTACTTTCTGAAAACGCATCTCCACTCATGAACTAAATTTCATTAAGGGCATGGAAATAAATTTTATCTGATTTATATCCAACAACTTGAATTCATATGATGTTTATGGTACTTGTAGCAGGGCCTAAAGATTTTGAATTTGATTTCTGCTCATCTGGTGTTGGTTGTCAGATCCCTTAGGCAATTTGATACCTTACAGAAGTGATGGTGAGGAAGAGGTTGGTTTCGATAGCATTAATTTGGAAACTGACACTGTTTCAGCAAAAGGCAAAATATAGATGATAATTAAGAGGAACTCTAGCATAGGTTTGTTGGGAGAAAAGCAGAATTAAATAATTTATTTTTCAGAGTTTAACTTGCAAGCATGACAATACGTTTTTGCATTTTATTTTAATATTCTCTACTAAAAAAAAAATCAGATATTGCAACTGGATTGCCAAATTTAAAGACTCTTCCCTTGTCATGATCACAAGTTGTCAGATAAACCAATGTACGACCAAGTAGTGGTTGTATTACTGACTGAGTAATCTAGAAGCCTTGACCAATACTACAGAAGTATGAGAGTCCAAGTTCCCCAATAACAGCTTGAAAATATAGAATCTGTTGTTGGAGAAATCTAGAAATTAAAAGCTAATATCAGCAAAAATAACCAGGATGCTGTCTGATTGAACAAAAATGTTAACTGGCTCCTTACTGTCATTTAGACCGGAAAGCCTACTTCCTGCCTTGACTTGGTTTGACTTGTGTGTGATTCCAATCTATTACTAATATGGCTGAATGTTAACTTATCTCAGACAACCTAGCAAACTATGAGAAAGAGTAACAAAGACATATTTCTCCAACAGGTCCACTTGACAAAGATAGTCAATCTTCTAAAGTTCATCTCACTTGCGTCTCAGGGCTAATACCAAATTTGAGCTGGCCTATGGATTAGCAGGGCAATACCCTAATGTAGTAATTGCAACAGAATCATACAATTTAACCAATGCTCAAAACTCTATCTAGCTCCATCGTCCTATCTTAGGAGTCAGATAGCTCCTCAACCCTCTCCCCAGATGAAGGGACACAGGTCGTGTGCAATTGCAGTCAGTGGCCCTAAGAAATCCTTACATTAACTTTGTATCATGTACCATCAGGCCAAATATAGAAGAATATACCTCATGCTGAAGGCTACCATATGGCCCATGCTTAGCTTGAGTCTGTACTGGCTTATATTTCATACCATTTGGAAGAAGCCTTGAAGGTAGCAAGGACATTGGTGCAGGACCTCAAAGTCCATTATTGAAGGTATCACTAAAGTTCCACCAAAAATGGAACTGACTGGACACTGAAAGACTTGGCTGCCTTGCAATAGGTATGGAAGGAACTAAGATAACAATTATGACAAGGGTAACTTTTGGTTACCTCCCATTGCACATGCAATGTTCATTGATAATAGTGACTACCACACAGAGCTTTTTGAGACTGATTCCAATTTCACAATAAGGGCACCTTTCACTGTTCTTGCATGGCATGATCACCGCAATGAATCGAGAATAAATCTGGAAGCTGAAAACTGGGTATTCTTGAGGCACAGAGCTATCAGCATATTTCTCAATGATCTTGGATGAGCCGACAAACCAATGATTAATTTGACTCGAATGAATAATGTAGCAGAACATGATTTCAGCACGTGTTGGGACAATGAAATGGCTGTCTTGTTACACAAGTGAAATCTGAGCTTGCTGAATTCCTTAACCATACAATTCTGGGATTCACAGTTGGGGCCTACATGATGTAAAGAATGGACTCTTAGCCTTTCATGATGAATAAAGGATCAGTTAATGTAAGCAAAGCTATTCCGAGTAATAATAAAAATGAACAGCATACTGCAGAAGTTAATTTTATTACAAACACATTTCCATTATTACGGACAAAAGGGGAAACTGGGTAAATTTAAGTTAGGATTGTTTTCCTTTCTTAAACCTAAGATGGCAATGTCTTGTTTGATTTACTCTTTTCCCTTTTTATTCCCATCCCGTAATGAGGTAGGCCAAGGCAAGTTCCCCAAACTCTGGTTTACAAATTTCAATTTCTGAAGCAAATCCGAAGCAAGAATCCTTCAAGGTCATATCAAAGATAGAGTTTATTAACACACGTCCAAAACTTGGGAATTGCTTTTGCTATTTCATCGACACGTACCAACATTTGGGAAATTAAGGGAGAAGAGACCCTCTGGATTTACCAAAGATTTTAAATTGAAAGTTATGAAAAATCAGTTCATCTAAGTCACAATATCCTCGAGGTGAATGCACAAAAGCAGTTTACTGAGCCTGGGACAACAAGAAGGTTTCCTTCTAGCAGTCAAAGTGTAGGTTTCTTTCTAACTAGCAACTTTGAAATAGATGGTGGATCTGTAGTATGCTGCCAACTCAGCGTAGTCTTGCTGACTGGAGGTTAAACAGCAACTGGCTGTGAATCCCAGAATCGTATGGTTAAGGCATTCAGCAAGCTCAGATTTCAGTTGTGTAACAAGACAGCCATTTCAGTTGGCAATGGTCTATCTCAGAGGGCAAATTAAGATTATTAAGCTCATGGGATAACTTTACTTCCTCCAGCAGACTTCCAGTTGTGAGGTGAAGAGGTAACAGGAGTGATTGTAATGTGGTCAGCTAGCTGGACCTCAGATAATGAGTTCCCCATTTGGACCAGATTAACAGCCCCAATTAGGGAGCCCTGGCTGACATTAAAAAGGGGACTGTTAGAGATACAGGGTGGCACAGAGCTCAGTGGTTAGCGCAACTGCCTCACAGCGCCAGGGACTCTGGTTCGATTTCAGCCTCTGACAACTATGTGTGTGGAGTTTGCACATTCTCCCCATGTCTGCGTGGGTTTCCTTCGGGTGCTCCAGTTTCCTCATGCAGGCCAAAGATGTGTAGGTTAGGTGAATTGGCCATGTTAAATTGCCCAAAGTGTTCAGGGATGTGTAGGTTAGGTGCATTAGTCAGGGGAAATGTAGAGTAATAGGGTAGGGGAATGGGTCTGGGTGGGTTACTCTTTCGAGGGTTGGTGTGGACTTGTTGGGCTAAATGGCTTGTTTCTACACTGTAGGGATTCTTAACAAAAAATACTGGCATTTTGATAGGTGACTCTGAAAAGGCAGTATGAAAGTCAAACACTTTGTGTGTAAATAAAGGGTGACCTGGTGACAGGCTACCAGCCTTTTTGGGGTTATTTGAATACCTGAAAGCATTCGTGCCTACTTTAACATAATGCATTTTAATGTTTTCCTTCATCCAGAGCTGGTGGGCAAGACTTAGCTCGTGTCCAATCTTTTTGTGACAACTTTAGCTGGCATCTCTCGACAATGCAGGGTTTTCAGAAACCTCTGAAATTAAAATCATGTGATCACCCTCTGCAAGTTTGAGCCCAGAAAGGTCATCTATTTTAAAAAAAAGAATTTAAACAGAATAATACCAAAGAGAGTAAGGTTTTTCATGAGATTTCTCATCAGGATAAAATATTCAATTGTCTGACTGTCAAAGTAGGATAGGCCAGCTTTTGTAAATCATATTGGCCATGTGTGTTCTGATAAAAATAGTTATTGTATTCTGTGCAATTCATAAATATGTCTAGTTTTTCTGAATGGAAATTTAAATTCTGTTCCAAATCCAAGGAAGGCCAAGCTTGGTGTCAAGAATTGTACACCAGTTTTGGGTTTTCATATTACAGTGTATATGCAAGGTATTCTAGCTTCCGAAGTATATTTACCTGTTGCATAAAACACAATCTTGACTTTTGCCCTCCCTTGTTGACAATGTAATTTTTATTCATCTTTGTTCGTAGACGTACGAAAGCTAACTGAGTGCAGGGCATTAAGGTTATAGGTTACAGTTGGAGAAGCATTTAAATGAAATTGTACTTCATTTACTAATGTAGAAAGAAAAAAAATGGTGGCACTGTTCTCTGCTCATGACAGATGTGACTCCTATCTATGTGTTAATAGGTTTGCTTGGCTTTATTAAAGGAGACTTTGTGTAAATAATGTGTAATCATTCCAAATACTAAATATTTCTTCTGCCAAATTATTGCATCTTTGCTGGTGGCTCACTTTCCCCTGAGTCTGAAGCTTTTAGATTCAAGTTCCATTTGGGCACTTGAGCACAAATATCAAGACTATCTCTTCAGTGAAATACTGAGAAAGTGCTGCACTGTCAGAAGTGCACCATTTGGGCAATTCATTTAAACAAGGGCAACCCTGCCCTCTGAGGTGGAAATACAAACTTTCACAGCTGTATTTCTGAAAAGCCCCATGTTACCTTGTTTGTTGCTGTAGCTGTTTGTGAGAGCTGTCAGTCTGCAAACCTCCACCTCCTCGTCAAACCCTGAATATTTGTCCAAAACAGTTTATCGATTGTCAAGTGCTTTGACACATTCACTTGTTGCAAAAGACACTCATAGGTGTAGTTTCTTTTCTATTCCGGTGTTTCATTTTTAGATAGAAGATATTGGAAGAATGAATGTTTGTTGCATGAAGGCAATTGTTTTTCAAGTGTTGATGCATATTAATTTGGTTATACCAGCTAGAAGCTTTATTTTAGTGCCAACTGTGTTGGCAATGTCGTGGAGAAAATGTAGAGAATCACAAGGAGACGCGGAGAGTTCTTCAAGGAGTAGGTCTTTTGCAAACAAAAACAATGACACTCAGAAAACCAGATTCTTGAATGCCCCCGAATCTCCGGGTCCATGACTCTTTATGCCTTTTTTATCATGTTTTTGATGTCTTGGCTTTTTTTTTTCTTTAAACAGGAGAGCAATGTTCAGGCTTTGGAGATTCTTTTTACCTATCATGGATCAGGTTTGCTGCCTCATCGGTTGGCCATTCTTTCCAACTTCCCTGAAACAACAACTCCTCATGAGTATTGCTTCCTTCTTCCAGAAGCCAGGTAAGAATATTTTGTAAAAATACAGGTGTGCAGATTTATATGAAAAAAGTTATTATCAAAGCACAGATTATTACATTTCATTTTATAATCTAACCTGAAATAAAGCTGAGTCATTTACTACGCCAGTTCATTAATGTCTGAAATAGTGTAAACGAAGGCTGACACAGGTAGCCTAGTGGCATACTATTTCAGAACTGAACAAACCACTAGATTGTAGATATTTCTTTTTTTATAGAATTTAGTGATAGTTATAAAACTATAATTAATTGCTGATCATTGCAAAAGCACAATTCTAATTAAATCTGACACGTTTACCATGTTTGAGAGGTTTTTTCAATTGTGGAAAATCCTGGCCAGTTTAAAATTATCTACAAATTACAGATTCATTAATTTCTTGAAATGAGAGTTTAAGTTACATTAGCAAATACATGATCACATGAAGATGATTAGGTTTCAGAAAGCTATTGTATAGTTCTCTGTGCATAAACCTCCTATTCAAGAATAATATTACTTGAGTGTTAAAATAAAATGAAGAACTGCAGATGTTGGAAATCTGAAGCAAAAACAGAAATTTCTGGAGAAACCCTAGCAACGTCTTTGGAGAGAAAACAGAATCAGCTTTTCATGTCCAGTGACCCTTCATCAGTACTCGTAGTATCTAGAAAAAGCGAGTATATACGCTGAAAGCTACCATTTCTGCTGCCTCTAGTGGGATGCTACCACCAGACTCATTCCCCTCCCATCCCCTCCCTTATCAGCATTTCACAGGGACCATTCCCTCTGGGATACCCTGGTCCACTGCTCCTGCTCTCCCAATATCTCCCCACATCTACTTCTCATGCAATCACAGAAGGTGTAACACTTGCATATTTATTCACCATCCAAGGCTTCATCATACTTTCCAGGTGAATCTGTGATTTACCTGCACATCATTCAATTTAGTCTACTCTATTTGCTGCTCACAATGTGGTCTGCTCTACAGTGGGGAGATGAAGCACAGCCTGGGTATCTGCTTTGTGGAACACCCACATTCTGTCCAAAAAAATGACCCTGAGCTTTTAGTTGCCTACTGCTTCAACATGCCACCATGTTCCGTAGCCAACATCTTTGTGTCAGGCTTGCTACAGTCCTACAGTGAAGCTCAGCACATGCTGGAAGTACAGCATCTCACCTTCTGCTTGAGGACCCTGCAGCCTTCAGAACTGAATATCAAATTCAATATTTTTTTAGGGCCTCAACATCACCTTCTATTTCCTTTAACTATTGCCACATCCCCAGGCCTTGTCATGACAAGGGCTGCTTTCAGCAGAGCCAACCCATTTTAGGGTCCCGATTATCAGCTTTTCTTTCTTCCTGGCTCACCATTATTACTTCCTTTGTTTGCCTAATTGCTGTTCTGTCTCCCTGGGTTCTGTCTCATATATCACGTACTCCTTTCCTCCACTGTCTTACAGTATTCAGTGGATATACCACCTTTTCCTAGCTACTACTGACTCTGAAGAAAGATCACTGGACCTGAAATGTTGACTCTGCTTTCTTTCCATAGATGCTGCCAGGGCTGCTGAGTTTCTCTGGTAATTTCTATTTTTGTGTCACTTGAATATCATTGGATCACGTACTTTGTGGTACAAACTAATGAATTGGTGGTGAGATATGAAGACCTTGTGAATGTCCAACATCATGCTTGCATTTCAGAAATGATATTGTTGTAATTCTGTTAGAGAACATTTAAAAGGAAATCCGAACACCCTATAATCAACTGAAAGAACAGTGAGGAGAAAGTGAGGATTGCAGATGCTGGAGACCAGAGTTGAAAAGTATGGTGCTAGAAAAGCTCAGCAGGCCAGGCAGCATCCGAGGAGCAGGAGAATCAACATTTCGGGCATAAGCCCTTCTTCAGGAATGAGGCTGGTGTGCCAAGCGGGCTGAGATAAAAGGTGGGGTGGAATTGGGGGAGGGGTGCTGGGAATATGGTAGGTGGAAGGAGGTGAGGGTGATAGGCTGGAGAGGGGGTGGGGGCGGAGAGGTCTGGAAGAAGATTGCAGGTCAAGGGGGAGGTGCTGTCCCTTTTCACCCCCCCCCCCCCTTATCTCAGTCCCAACCCCCAGATTCAGCACTGCCCTCTTGACCTGCAATCTTCTTCCCAACCCCTCCACCCCCACACCCTCTCCGGCCTATCACCCTCACCTCCTTCCACCTATCGTATTCCCAGCACCCCTCCCCCAATTCCACCCCCCACCCACCCACCCCCCCCCCCCCCCCCCCACCTTAGCTTTTATCTCAGCCCGCTTGGCACACCAGCCTCATTCCTGAAGAAGGACTTATGCCCGAAACATTGATTCTCCTGCTCCTCAGATGCTGCCTGGCCTGCTGAGCTTTTCCAGCACCACACTTTTCAACTCTGAAAGAACAGTGACGCAGGATTTTATGTTTTTACACAAAACGAACTTTGTTGTCCGTAAAAAAATTCAGCAAAGGCAGGCACTATCAATTTAGGTTTGTATAATTGCTGATGCAATGATCTCAGTTTCACTTTGTATGAACATAGAACATAGAAAAATACAGCGCAATACAGGCCCTTCGGCCCTCGATGTTGCGCCGACCGAAGCCCACCTAACCTACACTAGCCCAATAACCTCCATATGCTTATCCAATACCCGCTTAAATGACCATAAAGAGGGAGAGTCCACCACTGCTACTGACAGGGCATTCCATGAACTCACAACCCGCTGAGTAAAAAATCTACCCCTAACATCTGTCCTATACCTACCACCCCTTAATTTAAAGCTGTGCCCCCTAGTAACAGCTGACTCCATACGCGGAAAAAGATTCTCACTGTCAACCCTATCTAAACCTCTAATCATCTTGTACACCTCTATCAAATCTCCCCTAAACCTTCTTTTCTCCAATGAGAAAAGTCCCAAGTGCCTCAGCCTTTCCTCATACGATCTTCCTACCATGCCAGGCAACATCCTGGTAAACCTCCTCTGCACTCGTTCCAGTGCCTCCACATCCTTCCTGTAGTATGGCGACCAAAATTGCACACAATACTCCAGATGAGGCCGCACCAGAATCTTATACAACTGCAGCATGACCTCAGGACTCCGGAACTCAATTCCTCTACTAATAAAGCCCAGTACACCATATGTCTTCTTCACTGCACTATTTACCTGGGTGGCAACTTTCAAAGATCTGTGTACATGGACACCAAGATCCCTCTGTTCATCCACACTACCAAGTAGTCTACCATTAGCCCAGTAATCCATCTTCTTGTTACTCCTACCAAAGTGAATGACTTCACACTTAGCTACATTGAATTCCATTTGCCACCTTACTGCCCAGCTCTGCAACTTATCTATATCGCGCTGTAACCTGCCACATCCTTCGCTGTCCACAACTCCACCGACTTTTGTGTCATCCGCAAACTTGCTCACCCAGCCTTCAAGCCCCTCCTCCAGGTCATTTATAAAAATGACAAACAGCAATGGTCCCAAAACAGATCCTTGTGGAACACCGCTAGTAACTGCGCTCCAAGATGAACCTATACCATCAACTACTACCCTCTGTCTCCTTCCAGCCAGCCAATTCCTAATCCAAACCTCTAATGCACCCTCAATGCCATACCTCCGTAGTTTTTGCATTAGCCTGCCATGGGGTACCTTATCGAACGCCTTGCTAAAATCCATATAAAATCCATGACTCTTCAAGAACTCCTTTGTACATGAGCAGAATCTTGCAGATTAATTTACTTCTTGAGAAATGAACCCAAAGGTATTCCAGCTTTCTCCAAGGAGCAAGGTGTACAGGGATTCTTCCGCTGACTTTTGGCTAAATGACTCTCCAATTTTGCTTTGAACACCTTAAAACTGTGAACTCTGCAGCTTCTTGCTTGGCAGTCAGTACCTACCCAAATGCTTTCTCACAGCCTTGCAAGTTAGCTGTGCTGACTGCTTTCTGATACTGCACTCTGTGAAAGCCACTGTAAATTTCATCCTGTAGCTTCCATCTGGACAAATCTTCAACTTCTTCCTCCTTGTATATTCCCAGCTAAACCGGAAAGCCATCCGCATTCCATGTGGTAAATGATAAAGTTAATTTTTCTCTCTGTTTAAGAACATGCCTGATTTAAAGTCATTGCCGTTTGCTCTTGATTGAGATGCAATTGATATCAAATCCAAACTTCTGAGAGAAATACTCACCTGAATTAAACAAAGGAACCTTCTTAGCTCCACAGGCCATCTCCAAGAAAACCTGACATGATTTGGGATGGTCTCGACAGAAAAGTGAACTGATTATTTTGTCTTCAAAGCAATTCTCTGGTTTTCTAACCCATATGAATAATTTAAATCTAGCACAAGGATTTACAATAACTTCTCAGAATTTGTACCCTGTTAAGCTCCTATCTCGTTTACAACCAATGTTAAGCATCTTTTCATCTGAGAACAATATAAATAATTTATATCTTATATTGAAGTTAGGATAAACCTTCTGACACCATTACAATTCTAAACATGGGTCACCCCATCGTTCAGTAATTCCCACTCCTCTCTCTGATTTTGTAAGATAAACGGTGGCTATAATTGAACTGAAATGAATAATTCAAACCGAAGTTTGGAATTAGACTTGCATACCAATTTCTTAAGCAGATATTTCCATTCATCGCGAATTTAACATTCCAATTTACAAAGCGAAAAGTTATATTTTACAGATTATGAACCAGATGATGATGACAATATTATTGCATCTGAAACAAAAACAGAAATTACTGGAAAATCTCAGCAGGTCAGTTCCGAAGAAGGGTCACTGGACCTGAAACGTTAACTCTAGTGTCTGTCCATAAATGCTGCCAGACCTGCTGGGCTTTTCCAGCAACATCTGTATTTGTTTCGGATTTCCAGCAACTGCAGTCTTTCAGGTTTCTTTGGGTCCAACCCCAACCTGACCTTAGCCTTAATCCTATCAGTTTTTTTCTTTTAGTATTATTGTATCAGAACATTTTCAAAGTAGTTTCCAATGTATTAACAGTGCTCAGATGTTCTAATTTAACTTCTAATAATTCTGTAAAAAGCCAACTCTCCTCTTTGTGAACCAGGTGATAAAATCTCAACAAGCTTCATACCTAGATGAAGTCAGAGGGCTGTTTACCTAGTTTCTTGCTGGGGGAAATTTTTAAACGTGTGCTGCGTTAAGAATGGATTCTCGCCATTTCTGCACAGAATGGTTTGGGAGACACTTAATATATTTTCCTGTATAAGACAAATTGTCAAGCTTTATTTTGAAAGCAACTAGATGAAAGATACGAAGAATAAAAGTTGCTTTCAAATAATATCAGCAAAGCTGATTTATTGGTGCCTCTTATCCATCGTGGTGGGGATTCTGAGATACCAGTTGATCTTGGCTAAATAAGATAAAATCATCAATCATCAAAAATCCCTTGCATGTTTCTGTTTTGTTTTAGAATAGTGCAAAGGTCTTTAAAAATTGAAATACGTGAGGGTGTTTATTTAGCCCTAATTTAGAAATTCTGGAGAATGACTTCTGATGATTTTGTTGTTATCAAATAAAATGAACCCCTGATCCAGGAAGTTTAACTCATTCTTCATTTTGTATTATCTCATGTTGATTGGATTAATTTGATTTCAATCATAATTGCAACTCTGTTCATTCATCGCATGAAAGAGAGCATGTATTATTGATTTGTATACAGAATTGTTTCATCATGTGTTTGCCTGTTTGCTGGTAGAAGGATTGAAGAAAAAACAAATGTGAAAGATGTGAATCTCTTGCTCAGATCACAAGGGGGTACTATTGTTATGCCTTAGATTTCACTATCATGCCTGGAGATATGGGACAGTATGAGTCAATTTCTATTAAAGGTGGATACTCAGACTGATTGCATGAGTGACTGCACTGGGAAATTGTCTGCAGTAGACCAGACATTATTAAACACAAGTATAATGTATAGTAGCTACAGGTTTTTTTTTTGCATTAATGTAATACCTTCATATTTTCTTTGAAATATTGCTGCTAGATACAATAAAACTAGTTGACATGATGACTGAGTTGATATACATCAGTGACAATATCAGCAAAATAAATCTGGAGCATTGTATAATGTAGTCATCTGCTACAAAATTTGTTGTCAGAGTCAACTAGGAACATAGGGTAGTGGCAAAGTAACAAAAATGTTCAAAATTAAATGTGTTATCGACAAAACTAATTTGCAATTAAGTATTGACTCTTGTAAAATCTTTGAATTCTCTTGTGTGTCTGTATACTATGTATTGAGGTTATACTTTATTTTGTTCGAGCAATGTTATGGTTTTGGGGGAAAGAAAACTAATGCAAGCTACTTTTATTAATATAAAATGAGATTTAGTTTACATTGAAAACTGCCAGAATCTCTCAAAAACAGGGAAACAAAGGGATACATTTGTGAAGTCTGTTGCTGTTTCTCTGTTGGTACTGTTAAAATCATCTCGATTAGTCGGCAGGGACATGGCCCCCAGCATGGTTTATTTGGAGACCATCACATTGACCCTGATTCCACCTTCCCTGACATTTAGTGCCTATGCCCCACAACAGGAACACACTTCGCCTACACCAGTCATCGAGCAATGTATACATCTGTCTAATCTGATTTACATTTAATGCAGAGATTATGATCTGTGGGTTGCGCTGCTTTATTTGGTACCTAACTCCTCATATTGACTGTGCAGAGCTTCCTGTTTTAACCTGCCAATATTTGGCGGTGCCAGCGTTGGCCTGGGGTGCACAAAGTTTAAAAATCACATAACACCAGGTGATAGTCCAACAGGTTTATTTGGAAGCACTAGCTTTCAGACCGCTGCTCCTTCATCAGGTGGTTGTGGAGTATAAGAGCATAAGACACAGAATTTATAGCAAACGTTTAGTGTGATGTAACTGAAATTATATGTTGAAAAAGACCAGGATTGTTTGGTAAGTCTCTTATCTTTTAGAATGACCATGTTGTTTTCAGTTCTTTCATATGTAAGTCACAAAACCTTTTAAAAAAATGTTACATTCTCAAGTGAACTTTAACATGTCAGCGCAGATAATGCATTGAAGATGTGAGGCAGGAGACGGTGAACATTGTATTTTAAGGTTTAGTATGAGGATTGATCTGTCTTAGTTTTGAATGTATTGCATTTTTTTTCCACAGGTTTGTTGATGAGCAGGGTGATTTGGTGGTATTGCCGTGGAATGAACAAAGGCATCAGGATCTAGATTGGTGTGAAGAACCAAATCTAAGGTAAATTTTTGCATGTTCGTATTCAGTTTTATAGATTTACCTACTGTGCTGAGTACAATACAATCAACACTTACTTCTTGAGATATTTTGTTGAAACATTCTTTGGAAGGGATTGGGTAACTTGGGATGGATTAAAAAAAAATTGATCAGCTGATCAACACGAAAGCTGCGCAAGATTAGTGAGGCAAGTGGGGAAGGCATGTTGCTTACCAGTCAGAATTATAGATTAGTAGCCTGTAGTAAAAGGTAGAATGGCTGTGACTGAAGTGTTTCTTAACAAGTTTTGGGAGTTAAGAGACATAACGTTTGTGGAAAAGTATGCATTAAAGAGGGGCAACTTGGAAGGAAAGCTGTGCTTTTTTAATATCTTAGTAAATTTAGGGGCAGCCAACACATTTTGATGTTCTTTAATGTGAGTTCAAAAATTGTGACTCACTCCAACCGCAAATATCTTCCTAAAGATTTGCATAATCTCTGCTGCATGATCACCCTGTAACAAAAGTTCACTTTTGCTGTTGCTGTCGACATAAAAAAGCTAGTATCAGTGAATGATGGTCACATAATATTAGATAAAATAGAATTGTGCTACTGTGTCACCTGCAAGAATGATGGTAATAAAATGTTGAGGTCATTCGTGATTTTTAGTATTTAATTGATAGGTACACAACAACCTACAAAAGAGCCGACAATTTTATGTTTAAAAATAAACTAATTTTGATTAAAATTTATATTTGTAACTGACATTAATAACCAATTGTTTCTGACATTGCCACCTTTGACTGAGGTTTCTGTATGTGCTTTCTGTGATAATTCTACAGTAATTCCGAGTAATAAAATTTGTTCAATCTTGTCAATTCAGCTCAGGGTAATTAGCAAGTTACTGGACCTGAATGACTGCATTCTTCTAAAAAAAAGTATTTCTTCAAGTTAAATTATTTTGATTTTGAAATGCACATTCTTGTGTTCAACTTCCTCCCTGGCCTCATCCCTCATAATCTACAGCACTCTCAAGAACGCTGAATCCCTTGTGCCTTGGTGTTTTACATCACAAATCTTAGGTTGCTATTTATTAGCTGCACAAACTCCAAATTCTAGTTTTCTACCTTTCTCCTCCTTTTGAGATAATCATAAAAACCTGTTTGTTTTTTGGCTAAGCTTTTAGTCATCTGTTCAGTCACATCTCTGTGACTGTCTCATCTGTAAGCAAAGGAGAGGAATAAGATGAGAGAGCAGAAAGCAAACCTCCAAAAAAATCAAAACATGGTGGCTGCAAAGGCTATAGTCTCAAATTATTGAGTTCAGTATAAGATCCAGAAGGTTGTAAAGATCACCATGATGCAAGAGTCAACAGATCAGGTCAAAACAAACTGCTGCTGCTTTGATAGAACCTTCTATTGTAACCTCTGCCATGTAAGACCAGGGCACAGACACATCGTAGCAGACACACCAGCTGCAAATTCCCCTCCAAGTCAAGCACCATCATGACTTAGAAGTATATCATTATTCCTTCAGTTCATTGGATCAAATCTTGGGAACTCCTTTCCTAACTGCAACTTAAGTGTTCCTAAACTGAATGGACTGCAGTAGTTTAGGAAGACTGCTCACCACTAACTTTCCAATATCACTTTGGGTTATGCTGCCAGTGACACCCATGTCCTGTGGATAAATTTTAGTAAGTTTCTAGGGAAAAGATGAGGTGTTGCACTGCAAGCTTGCATTGACGTTCACTGCATTACTGTAAAACTGAAGAACAGAGAAGACTGAAAGGGAGTAAGGTGGAAAATTTAATGAAAAGTGACTGGAAGGTCAAGGTCACATTTGTGAATTGAACTCTGGTATTCTGCAGAACAGTTGTCCAGTCTACCTTACTTTTTGACTTGGGAGTTTGCAAGCTTTCGAGTTCAAACATATTCAATCAAAACACTGCCCCAATTTATTTCGTTCAATATTGTTTTCTTCTTTTCTCGCTAATTTTCTCATTGCTTTTATACAGCAGCAATTCAGATTTCTGCCACTCGCACCTCCTGCAAATATTTTCACCTTCAATGAAGAGCATTCCTGCTTAATTATTTTTCCCCATTCATTTGGTTTTGTTTAAAATCATTAACTTTCTTCTTATTGGCTGCTATATGTGGGAAATGCTCTGGGGACCCAACACATCATGAGCTTTTTTCTTTCCCCGGCCAATTGAAAGCTCAGATTTAGGACATTATCTAGTTCTGATGTGTGTGATTGAAACAGGTTTTGATGCCTAGTGATATTCAGCTTTCGAGCCTGGAAATGCTCAAATGGTTAAACTTGACTGGGCTCGATTAAAAATCTTGATATAATAAGTTGCTGGAAAAGTAGACTCTGTTACTGAGAAAATAGTATGACCGAGCTTTCTCGAATAAGAGCCTTCGGTCTAAAAGAAAGACAGCTACTATAAAATAAGATGATCAAGATCCCTCTCCACAGATTATGCACAAATTAGAATAATTTCTACTTTCAATGTGTTAAGTTATTTTCTTTTAGTCCATAATCAAGTTTATTTCCTTAGTTATTTTGGTAAATATTTTGCAACAGGCATCCTAACTTGATAATTTATATTAACATGCTCAACTTTGATACGGTACATACCCCTAATGAATAAAATGCATTCAGCCATGACTAGCTTATTTTGTTCATCGTTGACTAGCTTATGGCTTGCATAATTATTCCTTTATATGTAATTTCTATTAATCTGATCAACTGCAATGTGTATTCCATTCCTGCAGACAGGTCATAGACTGCAGTCCACAAGATGTAGCTGAATTTCTGTATCAAGAGCAGCCTGAATTGTTGAAGTACAGCACAACTGAACCCTCTATTGAATGTCTGACAGAGTGGTATCAGAAGCGTGCAGAGGAGATTGAGAGCTACTCCAGACAGGTGAGATCAGAAGAAAATTCTACGTTTTCACCTTTTTGTTGAAATAGTGTTATAAATTGTTGGAGATGAGAATATTTCTATGCAAGAAGGTGACATTCACCACCTTATTTCAGAGTTTTTCCTCAAAAGATATTTATTGTTACATGTAGCATTCAGACTTCTGAATTCTCAAGGATTCATGGGAAAAGCTATGGGAAAAGGTCATGTGTGTATATTTCTTTAGCCATTGTTATAACTGAGATTGGAGAGCTGCATTATTCCTCACGAGTGGAAATCAGCCTCACTATTCCAAGAGTCAACACAGAAATTAAAGTTTAAAAAGTATAAGAATTCCCCAATTTAGCTATCTTGCAGATCCTGATTGACAGAAAACATGGACTAAGTTTCTGTACTTAACAAGATTTGTAACAAATAAGTAGATTCAATCTCTGGACAAGCAATTATGAACTGTTGTATATAACTACTAGTTAAGACGCTAGCTCTCTTTTAAATTCCCCATTTACACACAAATACAAAAGAGGAAACAAATGTGTGTGATGGGCAGATGGAAAGACTTTAATGGCACTTTAATGGTCCTTGTTCACAGCGTACACTCATTTGGCTTGTCAGGACGTGGTGCTCCCTGATTCTCTTCCTCTCAATACTTCCATGTGCTTGAAAAGGGTGCAAGGTGGTTGGAGTGCAATTATAAAGTCTCTGCCGTACTGGTTAAGAGCCACTGCCTCCAGCAATTTTTGAGGGGAAAAAATAAGCTGGCTTTCTTCAGGCTTGTTAGTTTTTCCTGCAGAGCAAAAACATCTCCTCCTGCAGAAGTCTAATGGTTTCTGTCCAAACATTCACAGCAACAAGCTATTCAGCTACCTGGGAGCCAAGCACATTTTTCTTTTTCATCGATATCCAGTCACTCATCTGGATGATCGGAAGCAGAGGTTAATTGTGAAAGGACGTTTGTCGGACTGGAGGCCTGTCACTATTAGAGTGCCTCAGGGATCGATGCTGGGTCCGCTGCTGTTTATTATTCACATCAGTGATTTGAATGAGAATGTACAAGGCATGTTCAGTAAGTTTGCAGATGACACTAAAATAGGCAGTATCGTGGACAGTGAGGAAGATTATCAGAAATTGCAATAGGACCTTGATCAGCTGGGAAGTAAAAATCTTCGAGGAGAAAGTGAGGACTGCAGATGCTGGAGATCAGAGCTGAAAATGTGTTGCTGGAAAAGCGCAGCAGGTCAGGCAGCATCCAAGGAGCAGGAGAATCGACGTTTCGGGCATGAGCACTTCTTCAGGAATGATTCCTTGGATGCTGCCTGACCTGCTGCGCTTTTCCAGCAGCACAGTTTCAGCTGGGAAGTAGGCCAAGAAATGGCAAACTTGAGTTTAATATCGGTAAGTGTGAAGTGTTGCATTTTGTCAAGTCAAATCAAGGTAAGAGTTTCATGGTGAATGAAGGGGTGTATAGAACAGAGAGACCTTGGAGTTCAGGTATACAGTTCTCTGGAAGTGGAGTCACAGGTAGTCAGGGCAGTGAAGAAGGCTTTTGGCACACTGGCCTTCCTCAGTCAGGGCAGTCAGTATAGAAGTTGGGAAGTTATGTTGCAGTTGTACCGGACATTAGTGAGGCCATATTGGGAATATTGTGTTCAGTTTTGGCCACCTTGTTATCGGAAGGATGTTATTAAACTGGAATGAGTGTAGAAGAAATTTACAAGGATCATGCCTGGACTCGATGGTCTGAGTTATAGGGAGAGGTTGGACCAGCTAGGACATTTTTCTGTAGAGGGTAGGAGACTGAGAGAGGACCTTATAGAACTATATAAGATCATGAGAGGCATGGATAGGGTGAATGCACTCAATCTTTTTTCCAGGATTGGGGAAACAAGGACTAGAGGGCATCAGTTTAGGAGAGAGAAGAAGAGGGAACTTGAGGAACAATGTTTTTACACAGAGGGTAAAAACACTTATGCCAGCAGAAGTGGTTGAGGGGGGTAAATTAACAATATTTAAAAGCCATTTGGACAAATACATGGATAGGAAGGATCTGGGCCAAGTGCAGGGAAATGGCGTTAGTGTGGATGGACATTTTGGCTGGCAGGACCAGTTTGAGCCAAAGAGCCTCTCTTTGTGCTGTACAACTTACAATGATTGTTCAATTACTTTTTTTAAAAAAATGCAGCAATCCTTTGACAATCCTTGGGGTTTTAAAATAGTTATTTTCCTATTTCACTCCACAATAAAAAAACACCAGAAAACTACAGAGATATGGTATCAACAAATTTTTAAAGGGTCAAGATATGACCAATTATTTAAGTCACAGACATTCAAAACCAGTCAGTCAGGTTTCCTTAGTTGAAGAATAATGTGTTTATTACAAATAAAATGTTGGAGTTTCGAGATTAGTTTGTTTGGAAATATGGTGTTAAAGCAGAACTCTAGTCAATAAGTAGGAGCCTGACTTAGGTTTTCTTGTTACCCAGATGTTCCAGGGATGAGTGTAGAGCCAGGAAGCTTGCATCTACCTTGGACCTGGTGCGTCAGTAGGCGAATTGCAAAAGATCAAAGCAGTTTGGTAGGCTGGAGTTGATGTGAGCC
Organism: Chiloscyllium punctatum; assembly: GCF_047496795.1. Classification (NCBI taxonomy): domain Eukaryota; kingdom Metazoa; phylum Chordata; class Chondrichthyes; order Orectolobiformes; family Hemiscylliidae; genus Chiloscyllium; species Chiloscyllium punctatum. The sequence continues at coordinate 145,694,393 of NC_092741.1, read as the reverse complement.
ATGACTAATCTGTCAAAACACTTCATAATTATGGAAGTCAGAGCCATCAGGCAGTGGTCATTGAGGCACGCTGCATGATTTTTCTTTGGCAGCGGGATGATGGTGGTCGTCTTGAAGCAGGTGAGGACATGACGTCATAGTAAGGAGAGATTAAAGATGTTTGCGTATACTCCCGGCTGGTCCGTACAGGATCTGAGTGCACGACTAGAGCCTCTATCTGGGCCACTTGCTTTTAGTGGGTTTGTTGTCAAGAATGCCGATCTGATGACTATGGTAGTGACCGTGCGTACAGGTGCATCTAAGACTAATGAGAGAGGTGACACTGTTTCACTGATCTTTTCAAAGCTGACATTGAGCTCATCGGGTCGTGACTCTGTTCAACTTGGATTTGTGGCCCGTTATATCATGTGAACTTTACCATAAACATGTGTTTGGTCTGGGACTCAAGCTGAGTTTGATGTTGCCTCTTGGTGTCTCTGGAGTTATGATTTCGTGTAAAGGTCAGGATTTCCTGGGGTTGAACACCTCAGACCTGGACTTCAGTTGGGGGTGGATCTCCCCGTCCACCCATGGTTTCCATTTGGGGAACCTTCAAATGAACTTCCATACACTGTCGTCTGCACACTAATGAAGTTTGTAATGGTAGTAGCGTACTCATTTAGGTTGACTGCTGAGTTCTCAAATATGGACAAGTCTATTGATTCTAAGCAGTCCAGTAGAAACCCTTCCGTTGCCTCAGACCAACATTGCACTACTTTGTGTACTGGGTCCTTACACTTCAATCCCTGCATGTAAGCTGGGAGGGGGAGACAGCATTGTGATCTGATTGTCCAAAATGCGGATGGGAGATGGAGCAGTAGGCACCTTTTGGTTGCATGGTAATAGTCAAGGATGTTCAGACATCTGGGACACGAGAAGTGTTGACAGTATCTTGGTAGCATGTTTTTGAGGTTGGTATGGTTGAAGTCACCAGCTACAATGAAGAAGGCCTCAGGGTATTCTTTCTGAAAACAGTTTGTAGTGTTGTATGGTACATCAGTGCAGTTTTCACTTCTGCATGGAATGGGATGTAGACTCAATCAGCATAGTGAAGGTGAACTCATCTGGCAGGGACAGCACTTCACTTCTATGATATTCCAGACCTGAGGAGTGGTAACTTGCCAGAGTTGCCATGTCTGAGCACCAAGGATTGTTGATTAGGATGCAGGCCCCACCGCCCTTTGCCTTGTCCAAGGACACCAAGCGGTCTCTTTGGTAAACTGAAGAACACTCCGGTTGTAAGGCACAGTCAGGTGTCACAGGAGTGAGCCATGTCTTTGTAAAACAGGACACAGTAGTCTCTGAATTCTCTTTGGAAGGTGAGTCTAGCTTTAAGTTCATCCATTTTGTTTTCAATGGTTTGGATGTTTGCCAGGAATATACTTGGGAGAGGGGACTGGGGTGTGGGGGCGGCTGGTGGGAGGGGGACTTTAAACTCCAGAATTTCAGTCTCCCCTGAAGTTCAGCCCATATCCCGAGTACAGACCAAGATTATACTTTTGTAAAAATGACTACTTATTACAATTGGTTAGACTAGCTACAGCTAAACATTTACAAACTGTTGGCATTTAACACTACTAATTAAATTCCCTTATAAACTCTCCCTTACACAGACAGGAAATAATATATGGGGAGGAAAAACTGGAAAGAGATTCAAAAACTTCTGTCCACAAATTCTCTTGGATTGGTTCTTGCTGATCTGTAAGCTGCTGCTTTTCCAAATGTGTCAACTAGTTTGCAAGAGGCACAGGGTGGTCAGTTCATTTGTAAAATGTTTCTGATATCAGTTAAAAGTCACAGCTTATATCAACTGTTTAAGGGAAGATTAATTGGTTTTCTTAAGGCTTAAAGTGAGTTTTGACTGCAGAGAACTGAAACCACTTCTGAACTGGTGGATATCAACATCTTCCCATCTTGTTCCCAGCCCCAAGCCTGTTCGTTTACCTGACAACTAATCACACGGTTGTTGACAGGAAAAAGGCTTTTGTCATCAATAGCTGGTGACTATTCAATTGACCAATCAACTTATTGTTGCCTCTCAGCTGCATCTGAACGGAAAACTCCATGGATCCAGTTCCACTGCAAGTACTTCAATTACTGATTGTTAGAATAGCTGTTTATAGAATGTTCACCACGGGTGTCAAGTGACCAGCTGTTTATATAATGTTCACCACGGGTGTCAAGCGACTTGCTTTTCAAAGCACGAAGCACTCTTGCAAGACGCCAGGTTTGAAAATAGTTCTTAGTAATTTTAGTTCATAAGTTATGAAAAGCACAAAAATAAAAAGACACGGTTCTCTCATACTAGCCAGCAATGCCTGTGAACAAATAAAAACAATTCTTTTAAAGAAATAGAAGGAATCATGTTGGTGCAGAAAGCTCCTGTGGGAACTGTACTCCATAATTTATCACTATAAATAAGTTGTGGCTTCAAAGTGATCCAAAACCTAATCATAACTGCAGTGGGAGATGTGACATTGAATCTTGAATGTTTCCCCACACACTGTTGTAGAGCCTTCATGTAATTTGGTGAAGAAGCCAGAAGGCAAACCTTCTGTTGATTTAAAATTTAAGGTTTCACTGACATTCAGTTGCTCTTAAGCAAAGGTCTGCCAGTGTACACTTCAGTACCATGTGTGGACCCTCCTTTTCTATCAGTGGTTTCTTTCTCATGGCAGAATTGTCATTAGAAAATATAGACCTGATTTTTTTTTGCTATATTTGTTGATTCTCTCCCTGCAACTAGCTCTTATCAAAAGTTGCATTGCTTTTAGTGACCACATAGTGGCACCCAATCTTAATTTGTGTAAGCAATCAATTTAAAAATAATTATATCAATAATTATATCGCATGAATCATTGCATCATATCAGTTATGGATAGTGTAACAATTTTGCTTTGATGTTCGTAAGGGAAAAGGAAGGAGCAATAATTTTATTTGTAAATAAATGGAGCTGCAACTATTTTTGACCATAAAAAGTTTAAATAGGAGAACATGTACTTGAATGGATTAACTATATAAAAATCAGAATGAAAAAAATAAAGATTCTGTCATTTTTTTTTCTGAAATTTTAGTCATTAGGATTCCTGACAAATGGTCAATAGCAATTTTTTTAGCTACATCAAATCTTTTTGTCTGAGTCAAAGATTGTTTTGACAATCAAATTTAAATATCATTTAGCGATGTAATATATGTGATCTACAAAGTATTTATCAAAGTTATCATCCTGTTCAACATTGCTTTTGATGGTCATTGACCAGAAGAATATAATGAATAAAAGTAGCAGTAGATAATGGCCCCTTGTGCACATTCTACCATTTAGTATGATTATGATTAATTCTCTGCTTCAACTCTATTGTCCTGCCGGTTTCCCCAATATCTCTTGATTTCTTAACTGACCAAAAATGTTTCTATTGCTGTTTGGGATGCTTTCAATATGGGGCATCCATAAGTCTCTGAGGAAGCAAATTCCAAAAATACACAACCCTTTGAGTGAGAAAACTCCCCTCCTTTCGGTCCTAGAGGAATGTCTCTTTATCCTAAAACTGTTGCCCTGTGTGTTAGATTCCCCTGCCAGGTAAAACGAGCTCTCAATATTTACCCTGTCTGATCCTTTCCAAATCTTGCATGGTTCAATGAGATTATGTCTAATTCTCAAAGAGTATAAATCCAATCTGCTCAGTTTCTCAATATAGGACAGCCCTCTCATTATAGTGATCAATCTAGTAAAGTTTCACCACCTGCAAGGCAAGTATATTAGCAGCAATCCAGTGCTGTCTTACTGTAGAGTAGGTAAACCCTTCAGGTTTATTTTTCTCAATTGCCTATCCCAGTTATCTCTTTAAATAATTTATTGTCTCACTTTTCCTATCCTTGTGGGCATTGACTGTTTACTTTTATAGTTTTCATTTATTTAGAGAGTGATTATTTTTATTTTGAGCCAGTGGCAAAGTTATGTTGATTTATTTTGCTCATTTTCCCCCAAACATCTGATTGAGCACAGTTCAAACAGAGTAATAACTGTGTTAGTAAAAAATGTCAAGGTTATGCAAGAACTTTTTCAATTGCATGAAATAATTCCACCTTTCCCTCACTAAATCTACTACCTATTCAAGAAATTCATTGATGTGCAAGAGAAACACTGCCATGTTTTGAATCAAGATATGTACAAAGACATGAAAAAATGTCAGCAGTAGTGAGTGCATTGACAAGAGTGGATTTAAAAAAAAGTGTCTGATGAAGAATACTAAAGGTTAATGAAATGAAAAGCTGCTGGCAATTATTTTAGCTCCTTTGTGACATATGTAGATCTTCCATTTCTCTGTTTTTAAAAAAAGCTTTTGCATGTTATACATTGATAATTCTCAGTCCATTCAGTTTTGAAAGATTATTTTTATGCACTTGAAATGCACACCTCTTACTTCATAATACCATTTTTAACTTCATGCAATAATACATTTCTGAGCTTCATCAAAAATTCCCTTATTGATGGCATTGGTGAAATTAAAATAAACAATATCAGTTCTTTTCCATTTTTGATTATTTGCAGCTTTCAAATGACCTGTTTCCTTTGAATCAGTTAAATTGGCGTAATGTAAAGATGGGTAGGGACAGGTAGGCCATTCGGCCCCTTGAATCTGCTGTGCCATTCCAAAAGATCATGGCTGATCGTAAAGGGTGACCTCGAATTTTTAAACAGTGACTCCCTCCCCAGTTCTAGACTCATCCACTAGAGTAAACATCGTTTCCATGTCCACCTTATCAAGAACATTTAGAACTTCAAGTAAGTCATCACTGACATTTTAAACTCCTGTGTCAATCAGTTCTGTCTGTCCAAGTTTTCAATGTAAGACAACCTGCTCATCGAACTGTCAATCAAGTAATCTTTCTCTGATCTGTATCTGACATATTTGCATCCTTCCCTAATTGAAAGTCCAAAATTGTAGACGCAAATCAAGATGTGGTTTTATCAATACCTTGCACCACTGAAGCATAACACTTTGTGTTCACTTCCTCTTATTATAAGGATAACATTCCATTAACCACCTTAATTATTTACATTTAACATTTTGTGTGTCGTGCAGTGGGACACAGTGATCCCTCTGCGCCTCAGATTTTGGCACTTATTCTCCATTTAAGTAATGCAGTGCTTTTTTTTTTACTTTTTCAGCCTCATGAACAACTTCACATTTTCAAACATTATGTTTCGTCTGCTGGATTTTTGCCTACTCATTCAATGTATCCATGCCCAGCTACAACTTGATTTTGACTTCTACAAATCTGCTTCTCTACTTAGCTAGGTGTCATTGGCAAATTTTGTTTCTGTGTTTTTGTTTGCTCATCTACATCATGGATACAAATTGTAAAAACTCAAGATTCCCACAGTGCCCTACCTATCACATCCTTCCAATCAGAAAAAGATCCATGTAAGCATCCTTAAGGCCAGCCAGCCAATCTTCCTGATGAAGGGCTCCTGCCCAAAACGCGATTTTTCCTGCTCCTCAGATGCTGCCCAATCTGCTGTGCTTTTCCAGCACCACTCTAATCTTGACTCTGACCTCTAGCATCTGCAGTCCTCACTTTTGCTTATCAATGCCATTAGACTGGTTACCTTTTAAAGAATGTACTTCTACATTTAAAAAAAAAATTCTCTCACAGTCTAAGGGCATTGCTGGCTAAACCACAATATATTACCCACCCCCAATTGTCAAGAGGACAATTAAGAGACAACTACATTGCTGGTGGGTCTGGGGTCACATATAGGCCAGACCAGGTAAGCAGAACCGTTTTCTTCCTTAAAGGACATTAGTGAACCAGATGTGTTTTTCAGATAATCTACAATGGATTTGTGGTCACCATTGGAGTCTAGAAAAAAAATTCCAGATTTTTTCAGATTGAATTCAAATTCACCATCTGCTGTGGTGGCTATCAAACCCAGTTCCCCAGAAAGTTCCCTGTGTCTCTGTTTTAACAGTCCAGTGATAATTCCACTAGGCCATCAGCTCTACTTTCTGCAATAGCCTTTTGTGTGCATCTTGTGAAATATCCTTTGTAAATCCAGTTGATTAAGGAGCTCCCCATTATCCACAACAAGTTACTGATTTGAACAACTTCAATAAATTTTGTTAAAACTGATTTTCCTTTCACGAAACCATACTGGCTTTTTCCAATTATGTTGAACGTTTAAAGTGTTCAGAACAAGCTCCTTTAGTGATCAATTCTGGCACCTTCCCTACACTAGATATCAAGCTATCTCGCTTAAAATTCCATTTCCTGCCTGCCTACCTCCCTTGGATATAATGTATATGCTTGCTACTTTCTAGTCTGATGACACCTTTCTGACGTCAATTGACTTTTTAAAAATCAACACCAACTCATCAGCAACCTCATGTGAGACCCTCAAATGGAGTTATTCAGGACCTGAAGGCAAGTCACCCTGCAGTCCATCAGTTTGTCAGTACTGTTTCCTTGATGATTGTAATTTCATCAAATCTTTGCTTTCTTCCACATCCTAATTTATATTAAATCCAAGTAATAACTGTTGCCTCAACGGTGAAAATAGAAACCCAAGTATTCAATCACTATGACCACTGCTTTACTGTTATCAATTATTAACTTTCCTTCTTACTCTGTAGAGGACCAGCATTTACCTTTTCTCTTTTTAGATATCTATCGAAACTCTTGGTCTAGCTTTACATTACTAGCTTGCTGCCTCTCATACCCTATCTTTCCCTGGTTAAACTTCGAATCATTTTCTGCAGTTCTTTGTACTCTGACTAAATATCTGAACTGCCACTTTTTGTGCAATTGTACACTTTTTCTTTACGTTTGATGCTTTCCTGAACTGATTGTGTAATTAGCTACAGGCGTAGATCCTGCCCTTTGAATTTACCTTTCTAGTCAGATTGTAATTATTCTGAGAATTCTGAAATATTCGCTTTTAATATCTGCAACTGCTTGTCTATTTATCTATCCACTGGCTAGCATTGTAGTTCACTTCAGTTACTTCAGCTTTCATTCTCACATAGTTGCTGTAATTTAAGTTTAAAATACTCGACTTCTCCCTTTCAAACTGAAAGTACTGTAAATAAAAATCACATTGTCATTCCTGCTGCAAAGAGGTGACTTTACTCTGTGGTTCCTAATTAATCCTGTCTCATTACAAAATTATATTGTAAAAACCTGTGCTTTGCTTGGTTCCAGAACTTGCTGTTCTAAAGACCTATCACAAAAGCATTCTATAAATCCCTCATCTAAGCTACTATTGTACGTCTTATTTATCCAGTTTATATGTGGATTAAAGTCATACATGAAAATTACCATCCCTTTATCATAAACCCCAATATTTCTTCTTGTATACTGTGTCTCTCACTGGTTATTGTGTGGGGGCAGGTAGATTGCTCCCACTAGTGACTTCTTTTCCCCCTACCAAACCAATTCTATGTAATCTCCTGAAACAAGATAATTTCTAACTACTGCATGAAAAACCGCCTTTGATTAACAGTGCTTTACGTAGCATCCTATTCAACTAGAATATCATGTACCCGTCAATATATCAGGAATGATCCTTGTCCTCTTGCTGTCTGGTTTGAATAGTGATCAGTCATGTTTATTTACTTGGTTATACACTGTCAATTTATTTAATTTCTTATGAATGCCATGCACAGCACTTCTAGCTAGTCTAGGTTTTTTTTTCCCTCACTGTCCCTTCCTGCCATTCTTGATCTTCTTTTCCCATATTTTCTTTTGCTCTCCTGCCTTTACATTCTCTCTTTTCACTGCCCCCACTACTTTCTCCATGACCTTATTTTGCTTAAAAGCCCCTCCACATCCTTAGTTTTTTCATTTACATTTATGTGATAAATCTAGCATTTTCACAGTTACACATTGTTTCCCTTAAAATGAAAGTTTCATTTTACTTGCTGTTATCTGGATTGATCCATCTTTTTAAAATTCATTTCTTTGCATATTCACTTCATCTTTTTTTGGTTTTTATTTGATCACTAGACTCTGTTTATCTTCTTCTTACTATTCATTTCTTATTCATCAATGCAGCAGAATAAAAATGAAATAAGCATTTCTGTAACTTGATTGTAATATCCAGAGGAGAAGGATAAAAGCAATTTGTTTCATTCTTAATTTTGAGTTTCTTTGCCTGTTATGTATGGTCAAGGTAAGAGATTAGATAAAAATAATGGTAGAAACCACGCCAGTAAACCATTTGAACATCATAATTTGTTTATTTTATTGCAATCAGAAAAGGAAATTTTGATTCATGTGATGCAAAATGCTATGAACTTGAACATTATGTAACAAATCACTTTTGAGTTAAAATTTTGATTTATTTAAAAAGCACATCTGTCTTTCTGTAATAAAATCAATTTGCTGATAATACAAGAAATGTTTCTGAAGATATTAGACAAAATAATTGAGGCTCATATGGTCATGTCATAAAAGCATCAGGCACTCTAAGTTTATGTAGATAAATTACTGTTGCGGTTCATGATATTCATGAACAGTGTAACATCAATAGTTACAAAATCAGTACTGCACATTTTTTGAATAACATTGATATGCTGTAGCTCACCTCCACTTTTTTAAGGGCATCTAAGAAGACCAATAAATAGTCATCCAGTCAGTGACACCCCAAATCCCCTGAAGAAAACAGGTAATATTCTGTAAAATTGCTTAGGAAGCAGATTTATAGAACATCTGCTGAACATTTCTTGATGCTCACAAAGGGAATGCTAAAGAAACTCAGGTCTGGTAGCATCTGTGCAGAGAGAAACAGTGTTAACGTCTTGAGTTTTACTTGGCCTTTCAAAAAGCCGTCTTGCTCTCTCACTCCTATTCCTGTCCTGGGCATGCTGCAATGTTCCATTGAAGCTTAAGGAACAACACTTCATTTTCTACTCAGGCATTTTACGGCGTTGACGTCTCAATACTAGATTCAGTAACTTCAGAAACTGATCGCATCACATCTGTTATCCTTTTCTGTTGCATTCTCTTCCCCAAGCCTTGTCTTTTTGTGTGTTCTTTACTGTTATTATAAAGGACCCACTCCCTTTCACACCTTAAGTTATACCCATTTTACATTTCTTTTTCTCTTTCTCCACCATTAATAACCTCATTGTCTTTTGTACTGGGTCTCTACCTCTGTCAAAAGTGAAAAGAAAAATTTATAACACCCTTTAGCTGTAAAGTATAGTCATATTGGATTCGAAATTCTGCTTCTCTCTCCATAGATGCTGAATTTGCCTAGTGTTGAGTGCATTTATTTCAGATTTCCAGCATCCAATGTATTTTGCCTTTATTCAGAAATTTCTTGATTCTTGCCGTTTACTGCAGAAAGGTAATATCCACTGACAAAGCAATTATCTCGTAACATATTCAAAGTGTATTTCACGTACTTATTAACAAATATAGCCTTCTGTTTTTGTTGTCATTTTGGGGTAAATTAGACTAAATGCAAAGTTTTATTTTTCTTTACTCACTCATCTGATGTGGCTGATGCTTGTTAGGCTAACATACATGTCCTTTTGTTGCTTTTGAGGAGGTGGCGTTGAACTCCTATAATACATGTGATGTAAACAGATCCAGAATATTGTTAGGGAGGAACTTCTAGGATTTTAACTCTGTGACACTGAAGGAACGGTGATATATTTCCAAATTAGGATAGTGAGTGGACTGTAGGGGAACCTGCAGGTGGTTGTGTTCCACCTATTTGCTATCCTTGTCTTCTGAGATGGTAGTGGTCATGCATTTGAAAGGAGTCTTGGTGAGTTTTTGCAGTGTTTCTTGAAGATGGTACTTTCTACTGGTGCTGAGCCTCCGTGCTGGAGGGAGTGAATGTTTGTGGACGGAGTGCCAGTCAAGTGGGGTTTTTTTTTGCTGTTTGGTGTTCAGCTTCTCAAGTATTGTTGGAACTGCATCCATCCAAGCAAATGAGAAGTATTCCATCACACTCCTGACTTGTTCCTTATAGGCTTTGGGGAATCAAGAGGTGAGTTATTTGCTGCAGGATTCCTAGCCTCCGATCAGGTCTTATGGCCACAGCATTTATTCCCCTGGTAAAGTTCAATTTCTGGTCAGTGGCAACCCTTTGATGTTGATGTCGGGGAATTCACTGATGGTTATGCCATTGTGTTTCAAGAAGCAATAGGTCAATTCTCTTTTGTAAGAGATAATCATTGCTTGGAACTTGTGTGGTGTGGAAAATACTTGCGACTTGTCAGCCAAATCCTGAAAGATAGGTTTTCCTGCATTTAGACATTGACTGCCTCAGAGTCTGAAGAGTCACGAATTGTACAGAAGATTGTACAATCACTATCGAACATCTCCACTTCTGACCTTATGATGGCAGGGACTGATTGATGAAGCACTTGAAGATGCTTGGGCCTTTTAGCTATATTAGGTTACACATTTGGTTTTGGATGAATATGTCACCTGTTGAGTATTTGTTGAAGGTCTTCTCATGGTTTTTTTGTTTTGTTGGTGGCATTTTTTTGTCAGGGAAGCATAAAAGCAGCTGATCCAAATTAATTATGCTGCATTATACCTCATTTTCTTTTAATCCTAAGACAACCAGTGACTTGTATGTTTTTCTGTTTTGTTGTTTGACCATCTGCCTTTTTTACTGCAGGAGTTACATGAAACAAAAGTAAGGAATGCACTTGGCAAATGAATGCCTTGTTAATAAAAAACTGTTGTGGCCAGTAAAGTACATAGGCTGCAAATGAATGAGACATAGAAATTATGCTCACCTGCAGTATTAGTCTACACTTCTTCAGAGGAAAGACACTTCTGTTGGAGTTTTTAATTATTGTCTGGTGTAATGTCTGACCTATAATCGATGATGCTGGGCTTTGAAAGTGCTTCCTCACTACTCTTTCTGTATATGTTCACATTTTTGATGTCTCTTTAAGTAATGAAACCACCGCAGTAACATCACCTACTGCCAGTAAATATTTAGTTTGTGCAATAATGTTCATGGAATGAAATAAATTTATATTTAAACTGATTTAAGACATCACACCTACATGCACGCAAACACACAAAGCTATATATAGTCTTCATTTTGGGCACTCAGAAACCTACATTACTGCAGTATGTAAAAGGACAGATATGTAGTATGAATGTACAAGTACTGTTCAGTGGAAGCTAATTGGATTGATTTGAGAAGTCAAATTTTTCAACATCTTGCACCTGAATTAACTTTGAAAGATTTTGGGATCCATGTCATTTGCTGTCCCCTCACTTTTGAGACTGGAATCAAAATCCAACTCCACTTCATGACATGAAAGCCCCTTTTTTTTGGAGTTTTTAATTATGAGTGTAAGTCTACTTCATAAAAAGTTCCATAATTCAAAAAAATGATAGTCAAATGATACTCTTATCCAGATAGAGAAATGAAAGAATTGTCATTGGAGTTTTAGATAATGTTACAGAATGGATGTTAAACTGGAGCCAACATTTAAGCCAATAAATAAAACAGGCATAAGGTAATGTGTCAGAGGACTGAAAATCAAAAAGTTTTCATCTGTAAACCATGCCAAAGGCTTTGATCAGTTTTAATGTTGCTCTATAACATGCCTTTAGGTGGATTGTGCCTTATCTCTAGTACGCCTTGGCAAGGAGAGGAACATCCCTGGATTAGAGGTTCTATGTGATGATCTGATCACTCTGGAAACTCTCGTGTATGAAGCAGGAGCTGATCCAACTCTTTCTCTGAAGGAACTGCAACAGATGAAAGACATCGATAAACTGAGGCAATTAATGATCAATGTAAGCTGTACAAATTTGGTTCAAGAGGTCTTCATTTTTATATTAATAATACTGTAGTTTGGCGATTTTGTTTGTCACTGGCTCCCTTTATAAGCTGAGAAGTAATTCGTATGAAAAGATTTTACTGACAGGTGTTTAGAACAAATTCTTCTATCCCCACAATGTTCAATATGTAAAAAGCATGAATGCCTACCTTTATCCCAAGCCATTGCAAGAAATAAAGGGAAATCTAATCACCAGGATGTGGATGCCTCCGCGAGCTGGAAATATGGTGGCAGCTCTATGGAGCCATTCCCAAGAAACCCAACAGGATTAAGTTCCAAGTAGGCATTTGTTTTCTTGACGTCAGTCTTCCCAGCTCCTCTGAGAGCAACACCACCTCCTCACCTCTACCCCTACCCCTACCCCTAGAAATCCTTGACATTGAGGTAATGTCAGACTTTGGCAGCACTGCTCGAAGCAGTGGCCTCTGCTGATGCTGTAGCAGGTCCAGGTCAAGAAACAGTGTCCATGCCTCAGGGAACAGGAGAGGAAGGGCAGGTTCAGGTCAGACCCCCCTTCTCTTTTCCCCCCCCCCATAATAATTTAAGAAGGTAACCTAGACCTGAACTTTTTTCACTTTTTAAAGGCAGATGTCATGTGGGTGTTGTAGGTGGGATGCAACTGGTCAAAACACTCTCCTTTGAGCAAAACAGAATTTACTTAAACACTATTGTTGAAACACAAACAAAAAAAAGCAGAATTCAGAATAACACTCACTATTGGAAAACTTAACCAAATCAATATAGCAACTTAATTAATTATTCCAATACATAACATCACATCAACGCACCTCTTGGCAAAAACATAATTTCAAACAGATTTTTACAGGCAGGAGAGAACAGCGTCCAGAGAGATTTGAGAGAAAATCAGAGGAATTCTTTTGAAACTTGCAACACTTCTGGACTCTCGCATTTTGTGACTGCGATAGCAAAAAAACAAACTAGAAAACCTGAACTGGGAGAACTGGCCACTTCCTTTCCATTGTTAAGATATTTTTTTAAAAACTCAAAGGCCTCTTTGGCACCTCTGCCTTTGCACTCTCTCTTCAAAAAAAAATCCAGGACTTGATTACCTTTTTTAAAGTAATTGCATTGTCACATGAAGGCCCCTGTAAAACATTATAGAGACATTAATATTTAGGGCAAGCAGTGAAGGTCTACAGCCACGATGATTCATGTCTCCATTAAGTCTTTCATTTGACCATGTCTGCCCTTGTCAAAGTCACCCTAACCCCCACACCAAATGACCAAAGGCATATCAGCTGATCACAATTGACAGATTAGTTGTGTGTCACGGCTCCTTGCTGGCTAAGTATCAGTGTTGGTGGAGAGAGGTCTCCAACTAGCCACTTTAGAGCCTTGCTTTCTCAGCCAGAGGCTAAGTCTCTTTAGGCTGTTCCACTTTGGACCAAATCAGAGGAAAATGGGAAACTGTGGAATGTCTGCCAAACCTCCCTGTTTGTGAACCCATCTATTGAATTCTACTTAGGTGTGCAAAAGAAGCTGACTGTGAATTGTTGTCTGATTTATCCTTAAATGCGTTTGGAATATCGTGTGCAGTGTTGGGTCCAATATCGACGAATCTACTGGTGTTGAAGGAGATCTAGAGGAGGTTTATGAGAATGATCCTGGGGATGAAGGGCTTGACGTATGAGGAGCAGTTGAGGAGTCTGCCTATATTTGATGGAGTTTTGGAAGATGAGGGATGATCTAATTGAAACTTAGTGAATACTGAAAGGCCTGGATAGAATGGATGTGGAGAAGATGTTTCCACTCAGAGATGAAAGCATAGCCTCTGAGTGAAGGGATGGCCCTTTCAAACTGTGATGAGAAATTTCTTCAGCCAGAGGGTGGTAAATCTGTGGAACTCATTGCCTCAGAGGGCTGAGGAGGCCAAGTCATTGAATGTCTTTAAGACAGAGAGAGAGAGATGTTCTTGATTAGTAATAGGATCAAGTGTTAGGGGGAGAAGGCAGGGGAATATGGTTAAAAACAATCAGCCATAATCAAATGGCAGAGTGTTTTGATGGGCCAAATGACCTAAGTCTGCTTCATATCATATGGTCTTAGTGGAATTTAAACTTTATTTAGTTATAAGTAAAAGCCAGTGCCTACCTATTCCATACAGCTGAACAGTATATTGCTAGTTGTTGTGGTTGTGTTCACCGAGCTGGGAATTTCTATTGCAGACATTTCGTCCCCTGTCTAGGTGACATCCTCAGTGCTTGGGAGCCTCCTGTGAGGATGTCACCTAGACAGGGGACGAAATGTCTGTAGCACAAATTCCCAGCTCAGCGAACACAACCACAACAACGAGCACCCGAGCTACAAATCTTCGCACAAACTTTGAGTATATTGCTAGGTATGTTATATTTTCAACAATTATTATGATGATGTATCTATTTTAAAATAATTAATTGAAAATAATGCATTGTGATTAACGTCTAAAGTTTTTAAAATATGATGAACATTTTCTTTCAATAATACAATACCTATGTACAAGTTACTATGATGTAATTGATGTCTTTTTTTTATATTTTTGTAGTCCTCTGAGGAAATGTATATAAAGAATGTCTACCAGTGGGTGGTTCCTTTCCTGCATCGCTGTGAGAGTAAAAATACTGGACATGCAGATGAGTTGCTAAGAGAGTACTTAGTAACAGAAGCAAAAGAGGATTTGAAGTACCCTTTGAAAATATTTCAGCAATCTAAACCCGATGTATGTTTGTTGCACTGTTAGTTTTCATGGTTTTAGTGAATAATGAAGCAGAGTTGACTTTTTCTTAATTAATCTTCCCATTGCAACCCGTTTACCACATGAGTTCTCTGGCCAAGTGCACAGTTAAGCAGACAGCTCCCAGGAATGTGTTGCAATGCCCAAGTAATAACTTGCGCATAATAATGCCTCTATCCTTTGGGAAAATTATTAGTGATTGCTCTTTTTTTGATGATTCTGTAATTGAAAAGTGTGGAAAGAAACCTTTGACCTGCTGTTCTTCAGTTCAGCCCATTTATATTAACAAATATTGTGTAGTTTCATTTTTGGAAGTTTCATTAACTTTACCCTTAATAAGTCACCTAAACCAAAAAGAGAAATGATTAGAGTCAGTTTTCACTGTTCATTTAGTTACTGAGATATCATAACATACTGAGGCAGCATGACATGAGATTTTCACTCTAAGCATTTTTTCTGTCTATATGTTAGCAGTGTTCTTAATTTGATGCCAACGTACATGTTGTTTCTTGTTTGTCTATGCTGGGAAACCACTAGATTTTTATGCACTTGATGCTTTTTGTAACTTGCTGTACATTTCTTTCTTGCAGTGGTTTCAATTCTTTTCACAAAACAAAGCAACCAAGAATAACAAGAGTTATTCTCAAAATACACCAGAAATCTGGTTCATTCCATCCTTATCTTTTTTTTTTCAATTAGTGTCAGCAGAAAATTATTCCTGACCATCACCAGTTAATGGCAGTAGCCCTGGAATGTCTCTACAACTGTGAGCGGGATGATCAGTTGGCTCTTTGTTATGATATCCTTGAATGCTTACCACAGCGGGGCTTTGGGTACGTATGATCCAAATCATGACCATTTATAGGTTGACTGTTGTATTCTACGACAACAATTATTCTAAAGACCATTGACCAATTTCAAAATGAATTGTTGCCAGTGCACACTCTTCTTCTACCTCATATACTTCCAAAAATGTATTTTTTTTTAATTGTAATTGGGGTTCATAAGATAAACAAATATCTTGCCATGGAACAGACAGGGAATTGAGGAATTGATATTTGCTTTTTTATTTATTCAGGGATATCAGCTTTGCTGGTTGGGCCACCATTTATTGTCCAGCCCTAATAGGTCTTGAGAATGTGATGATGCGTTGTCTTTTTGAACTGCTGCACTCCATTTATTGGACCCACAGTGCTGTTAGGTAGAGAGTTCCACACTTTTGAGCCAATGATGGTAATGGATCAGCAATATATTTCCAAGTCAGGATGGTGAGTGGATTGGAGGGGACCTTCCAGATGGTGGTGTTCCCATGTGTCTTCTGCCTTTGACCTTCCAGGCGGTAGTGGTCTTGGATTTGGAAGATAGTCTGAAAGGAGCCCTACTGAATTTCTGCAGTATGCTTTGTAGGTGGAGCACACTCTTGCTGCTGTGTGTTGGTGGAGAGAGTAAATGTTTAAGGATGTGATGCCAAACAAGCCAGTTATAAGCTAGGTTCATGACATACATGAAGAATGGTGGTTGGAGACTCATGTGGATCCCAAACACTGGAATAATCCGTTGCATTAAATATCTTGATTCTCTGCGGTAGATTCTACATAATATTACATTGCTTAGCACGTATTTTCATTTTAAATTTGAGTGAAGTAAATTTATAAAAGTCAATGATCCAGTATTTTTTGAAAACTTCTGCTGAAACCAATGTGTAAGTATGGCATATCTGTTATGCAAACATTTGTTGAAACTCAGGCATAAATAACTTGTGCCAATTCCAAGCCACGAGCGAGTTTTCTCTAATTTTGTGCCAATATTTTGTGGCATCTCCATCAAAGCAACACAGTATTGCTTCACCACCTACAAGTCTCCAGCACTGCCTTACACAATAAAAGTGCAACATGGATACATTTCCTGGAATTATTTCAGTTCTGAACAGTCTGTACACATAACTGGAACAGAACCCAAAGTATAGATTCTGATCACTAATGGTGCAGGTTTGTTTTTTCTAATGTTGAAAATTGAATTCTTCTTAATGATGCATTCAGTATATTTCAATTTCTATTAAAACAAATCACATTGAAACTTGAAATCTTCCGCAATTGTTTTTAAACATGCTATGTCTAATATCTGTAAATGATATTTGATGTATTTTGCTGGTTTTAATGCAGACCAAGGTCCTTCAAGAAGGAATATGGCCAAAGTTCACTGTTTTCCTCCCCCGTTAGAATTAGAATGTGGAAACAGGTCATTTGGCCCAACAAGTCCACACCGACCCTCTGAAGTGTAACCCAACCAGACCCATTTACCCCTGACGAAAGCACCTAGCCTACACATCCCTGAACATTATGGGCAATTTAGCATGGCCAGTTCACCTCACCTAATTGTGGGAGGAAACCCATGCAGACACGGGGAGAATGTGCAAACTCCAAACAGACAGTGGCCTGAGGCTGGAATTGAACCCAGGTCCTGGTGCTGAGGCAGCATAAATAAAATTATTTATTTATCCAATTGTTTGTGCTGATTTCTATTTGTTTTCTGCCCCTTTTCCACCGGCATATGATAATGAAATCTCAATATTTCAAAGTAACCAACTGAAGATCAATGGAAATTTTGGCATAACTTGCCAGTTAGACTGTTCCAAGGCAGTCAGGAATGCATATATGTGCAATACTCACTGTGAGGAGGGTAAGTAAGCAATAAATTTGGTAGATAATTAGTGTTAAAACTAAAATTGTCCCCACAAATACTAGAAATGAAAGCAGAAACAATGAGTGGTTATGCTTTGGCTTAATTAAGAGCTTAAAAATGTGTCCCTGGAAAAGCGCAGCAGGTCAGGCAGCATCAAAGGAACAGGAGAATCGAAGTTTCGGGCATAAGCCTTCTCCTGAAGAAGGGCTTATGCCCGAAACATCGATTCTCCTGTTCCTTTGATGCTGCCTGACCTGCTGTGCTTTTCCAGCAACACATTTTTATGCTCTGATCTCCAGCATCTGTAGTCCTCACTTTCTCCCTTTGGCTTAATTAAGTTTGCTTACTAAATAGGTTATATTCCTATAAAAAAATATTACCACATGAAAAGTGAGGTCCGTCAGAGCTTGACTTGGTAATAGTCTCAAGTGAATGCTCACTGTTGTCTCAACATAAAGTGGATAATGTGTTTTTGATTAATTAATCTGATAATGATTTTTTTCCTTTCCTCATTTTTGAGTTTCTCCTTTTTGATGAATATTACCAATAATTGTAACATAACAAATTCAAAATTAGCCTTGGTGGAAATTTTGTCCCAAATTGCGCTTGAACCATTAATGTCAATACTTAATTGTGAAATAGATGTAATGCCTATCCTCTTGGTTGCTGCTTGCAACTACTCTTGCCACAAGATTTGTCATTGCCATACTTGTTTGTCATGAACCATTCTCACTCATACATTGTAGTTCACCTCTTCCTTTTTTTTATTGCATCCTCCTCAAGCGGTTATTAATGACAATCCTTGAACACCGTATAGTTAATTAATTGTGTTGTAAAGGCAATGGCAATAATTTTGAGCTGAGGATAATGCTGATTGGAGAAAATAGTTGTTCGAATGCCAGTTTATTCCTACTTGTGTTTCCTGTCCATTTTAATACATTACCCCAATCCAATTACTTCAATTTTACACATTAACCTCTTGTCTGAGACTTTAACAAAAACCTTCTGAAAGTTCAAATAAACCACATCGACTGACTCCCCTTCAACTCTACACGTTGCATCCTCAAACAATTCCAGTTGATTTATCAAGCATGATTTCCCTTGCATAAATCCATGCTGACTCTGCCCAGTCCTGTCACTGTTTTCCAAGTATTCTGCTATTAAATCTTTTATAATGGATTCTGATATTTTTCCTACTACTGCCAGCAGGTTGAGTAATGTATAATTTCTAATTTTATCTCTACTTCCTTTTTTAAATAGAGAGGTTACTTTAGCTATTCTCCAATCTGTAGGAACTGTTCCAAATCGAAAGAATCTTCTAAATTGACCACCAATGCATCCTCTATTTCTATGACTGTTATATACTGGGAGATGTAGATTATCAAGTCTAAGGGATTGATCAGTCTTCAATCCCATCAATTTCCCCAGTGCCATTTCCTAACTTATACTGGTTTCCTTCCGTTTCTCTGTCTTGCTGAATGCTGTGTTCCCAATATTTCGAAGAAGTCATTTGTGTCCTACTTTGTGAAGTATGCATTTAGTTGGTCATCTATTTTCTTGTTAGCCATTATAAATTCCCCTGTTTTTGTCTGTAAGAGACCTACATTTGTCTTCACCAATCTTTTTCTCTTCACATGCATATTGATTGTTCTACCTGTTGATTTGATTTTGTCAGCATCTAGTGAGCTCCAAATTTAGATGTCAAAATGTGTTACCCTTTATAAGCATAATGCAACATGAAACTGCTGCATTTCTTTCTGTGGTTCTTTTATGTCTCAGGAAATTGCTAATTCCATTTTTTTCTTTGTCCAGCTACCCATGATTCAGATGTTTAATATAATTTCCCTCCAATGACTACAAAATATATTATGCTGTCATAATATTTTAATATCATAGAACTATAGAATCCTACAGTACAGAGGGAGGCCACTTGGCCTATCCTGTCTGTACTGGCTCCCATATGAACTTCGCAGATATTCCAATTCTCCACGCCTGTCATAGCCTTTGAAATTCATCACTTTGACACATCTATCCGGCTTTCTTTTGAAAGCACCTATAGAATCCAGCAGCACCACTCTCCCAGGCAATGCATTCCAATTCCTGAATGCTCTCCTAGAACATGGGCTCGAACTTTCAGAAAAACAATATCCAACCAAAGACTTAAGACAGTTAATAGGATGTACATTCAGCTGATGAATGCCTTGAAACATCTTCAGTCTTTTAATTTAGTTTATCAGGAAAGGTAAATCAGATTTAAGAATCTAAAAATATCATCCACCAAGAGTACCATTAGGTTAGAATCTTGAGTTGTGTGGAAGGTGATATTGTAAAGATAAGTAGATTCTCTAAGTTAGACCATTTTCCCAGTTTCGCCATCTCCGCCGCAGTTCTGAAGGGTCACTGAACTTGAAACATTAACTCTGCTTTCTCTCCAACGATGCTGCCAGACCTGCAGAGTTTCTCCAGCAATTTCTGTTGCTGTTTGTTTCCTATTGCTTAGATAATTGTTTTACAACTTTGTATCAAATTGAACTCAGACTAATGGCAGTATCAGTTATTCAGCCAAAAGTTGCTAGCATGTCATTTAAAGGTATAAAAACAATTTTTTTTCCGTTGTGCTTTTATCACAGTCCAGAGACAGAAATGTCTAAAACTCTGCATGACCAGGTTGACCTTTTGGAACAACATCTGAGGTAAGACTTCTCCCCTTCTGATTTATATGCGTCCATTTAAAAAAAATGCTTAACGATAAAAACTTGATGATGAGATATATTGTCAGTAATTGAGTGCAGCACAGTACGAGTAAGATGTTTTGAAATGCTGTAGTATTGGGACATGATTGTTTCTTTGTGTGTCTGCATTCTAGTTTTCAGTAACTGAGGCACAAGGACATTCCGGTCCCTTTGAACATCAACATTTCCCAGTATATCACCCATTAAGATTTACTCTGCATGCCTGTTTTTCCTGTCAAAGTGGATAAATTCACATTTTTCCACATTATATTCCATCTGTCATGTTCTCACCCACTCACTCGTGTCTAAATTCCCTTTGATTGCTTTCAACACACATTTTTGCACAGTTTTATATCATCAGCAAACTTGGAAATGTTACGTTTGGTCCCCCCCATCTAAATTGTTCTGAAGAAGGGTCACTGGATATGTCATATTAATTCAGCTTTCTCTCCACAGATGCTGCCAGACCTGCTGAGTTGGTCTAGCAATTTCTGCTTTTGTTCCAAATTGTTGACCCTAGATTATGAATAGCTAGAGCCCAAGCATCGATCCTTCTGGTGTCCCACTCATCATAGTCTGTCAACCTGAGAATGATCCATTTAATCCTATTGTCTCTTTTCTGACCATTAACTAATTCTCAATTGATACCATTATAATACCCCCAATCTCACATGCTTTAATATTACTTAGTCACTTGTGTGTAAGACTGAATTGTGAACACCTTTGAAAATCCAACCATAATCACTGGTTCTCTCCTATCTGCTCTGCTAGTTGCCTCTTCAAAGCAACTTCAAGAGATTTGTAAAACATGATTTTCCTTGCATAAATCCATGCCTAATCCTACTGCAGTTGTTTCACTCTCCAGTTATCTTGTCTTTGACAATAGATTCAAGTTTTTCCTCTACTGCATGGCTGATTAGCAGATTTGGTGTTCCTCAATTTCTTTCTCCCTCCTTTCTTAAATAGTTGTGTTACATTTGCGACCTTCCAATCTATGGAAGCATTCCAAAATTCTTTGAATTTTGAAAGATGGTCACCAATGCATCTATTATCTCCACAACCAGTCTTTGAAATGACTGATCATTGGGTCCAGGGGATTGATCGACTTTCAGTCCCATTAATTTCTCCAGGACTGTTCTTTTAAACTGTAATTTCTTTTAAGTTTCCCATTTTCACTAGACCCTTGATTGTCTCGTATTTCTGGAAAGCTTTTTGTACCCACTATATGAAGACAGATGCAAAGAGAAACAAAACAAATCTTGCCATTTCCTTTTCCCTGCCTGTAAGTTCTACTCTCTACCTACGATGGGCCCACATTTGCCTTTGCTACTTGTTTCCTTTTTACATAGTTATACAATCTGTTTTTGTTTTTACCTGTAGTACTTGGACGTTCTATTTTCTTTTTCTTCATCGGTTTCTTCGGCATATTTTAGTGAATTATGAATGCTCCTAGTCCTTAGGATTACTACTTTTTTTTATTGCAACTTTCTAAGCCTCCCCCTTTGATCTATTACAGTATTTAACTTTTCTTGTTAGTCATGATTAGCTAACATTTCCACCTCGGTTTTTGTTCCTTGAAGGCAAATTTGTTGGGAATCATATATTAGTTCTTTAAATATTAGCATTTGTTTGTCTCCTATCATGCCGTTTAATGTGTTTTCTCAATCTGCCACAGCCATTTTGCCTCCCGTTCCTTTGTAATGTCCTTTGTTTAGATTTAAAGCTTCAGTGTTAGATTGAGCCACATCATTTTCAGACTCAGATAAAATTCTATCATATTGTGGTCACTGCCCCCTTGAAACTTCTTTAAAATGACACTATTAATTACCCTTTCTCAATGCAAAATACTCAATCTGACATAGTTTGTTTTCGAGTTGGTTCCTCAAATATTGTTCTGGAATGCCATCTCCCATAAATTCCATGATTAATATGAGTGTACTTGGACTAGTACTATTCCACAGCATTAGTACTAATTAGGTTTACCCAGTCTTTATGTTGACATCTGACATAAATACCATTTAATCCTTGTTTCCTAATTTCTATTATGCCCTACATTTTTGCGACTGTTTGGTGATCTATAAGCAACTCCTACCAATGTTTGTTGTCTCTTAGTGTTTCCTAGATCCACCCAAGCTGATTCTACATCTTGATCTTTCAATTGAAGATTCCATCTCACTGATGTACTGAGCACACCCTTGATTCATTAACCTCTCATCCTTTTCACATTTCTTAAATGGTCCCTTCCTTGGTCACCCTAAATCCATGTCTCATAAAAATAGCATTATACCATATCTGTTTCTTTCATCTGTGCTGTTAATTAATCTATCTTGTTGAGAACATTGTATGAATTGATTCTGTCCTGATTATTTTCACAACCTCTCAGCTTATCTGCTGGCCCAGACTTAGGTTTGTCCACTCTGTTCCTTCCTGTCTTAGTCAGATTATTACTTTCCTTATTTCTGCTTTGCTGTCTTGCCTTGAGCTCTCTCTTAAATTTATCACATCTTAAAAAATCCCTTTTTTTGACTATTTTGTTTAAAGCGCTCTCTATGTGCCAGCCAGAATACTGGTCCTAGCATGGCACAGGCAAAATCTATCCCAATAGTACAACTCCCGCTTTCCCCGGTACTGGTATCACCACTTTCCCTGAATTAAAACTCATTTCTCTCACAGAAATCTTTGGACTAATTTTATTTACCCTAATTCAATTATATTCTGGTTTAGGAAATAATCTAGTGATTATTACCTTTGAAGTTCTGCTTTTTAATTTAACTCTGAGTTGCTCATAAACCTAATGCAGAACTTCCTTGCTTATTTTGTTGGCACTTAATGTTGACCACAACAACTATGCCCTTCACCTCTCGCTACAAGCTTCTATCTAGCTCAGTGCAAGATGTCCTAAGTTAAGAAGTCAGGTTTTGTAACAATTAAATTGCCTATTTAATTTCAAACTATGGAGTTGAAGGTCTTAAGAATAGGTAATTAGCATTTCTACTTGGTTACTTCTCCCTTGTTTCTGTGGAGATAGGTGTTGGAATGGGTAGAGTCCATAGCAAGCAATTGTAGTATTAAGTTACCAGGATGTCATATAACTTTATTCGCAGCACAAGTTACTGCCTCAGGGAGCTCCAATAGACTGGTTCAGAATTACTTACAGTCCGCAGCATCATGTTGACTCTGATTAACTTGAACATCTCCAAGTGCTGAGTTCGAGCTGCTTCTATAAAAACTTTAAACATTCTCCCTATGACAGATGTTAAGTTAGCTGGTCTGAGTGTTCTGTTTATGGTACGACTCCCTTTTTCAATAAAGGATTGATGTGCTAATGAGATCACCTTTGAATCAAGGGGATTTTGGAAAATGAAAATCAGTGTATGAACTCTCTCTTTTAAGAAAAGCTATTACTTTTAAAATGGGATGCAGCCCATCAGCACCCAAGCACTTTTCAGCTTGTAGCTCCATCAACTTACTCAATACCACTTCTCTGGTTAGTGTCATTGCCCTGAGCTCCTCCCCTTTTTTTTAATGAATGCTGCTTCTGGATTTTTAAAAAAATTTCCTCCACAATGAAAAATGATTCAAATTGCTGAATTCATCTCCTTTTATTCCATTATTTCTTCAGACTTCCTTTCTCGACAAGTGTCGCTTGTTAAGCCTTCTTCTTGAAATATTTATAGAACCACTTTGGATAAGTTTGTATTTTTGGCCAGCTTTTCTCTCATTAGCTAATTTTTTCCTTATTAAATTTCGAGTTCTTTTTATTTTGAGTCCAATTTTCTGCCACCTGGCTTCGTAAGCTTTCATAGAATTGTTAGCCCACACAAGGAGACCATTCAGCCCATTGTGTCAGTACCTGTTCTATTACTTTGTATTTCTATCCAAATAAATTATCCAATGTTGTCTTGAATGTCTCCATTGAACCTACCTCCTGTACACTTGCAGTTAGTGCATTCCACAGCCTAACCATTCGCCGTGTGTAAAGATTTTTCTCTCATTACCCTTTGTTTGTTTGTACATCACTTTAAATCTATGCCCTATCATTCTTTTTATTTTATGGGCAGTTACTCCATCCAGCCCAATCATAATTTTGAAAATCTCTACCAAATCTCCTCTGAGCTTCCATCTCTCCTCTGAGAACAGTCCCAGCTTCTTCAATCTATCCTCAGAACTGAAAAGTGTCAGTCCTGGAACATCCTTGTAACTCACTCTGCACTCTCTCCAATGCCTTCACATCTTTCTATGCTGCGGCATCCACAATTGTACACAATATTCCAGCTAAGATCTAAAAGGTGTCTTGGACAAGTTCAGCATCACCTCCCTGCTCTTTTACCCTCTGTCCTTATTAATGAAGTTGAGAACACTATGCTTTATTAACTGCTCCCTCTAACTGTTCTGCTCCCTTCAACATGTATACACCTGTACCACCTTTAGGATTGTGCCCCCTCATTTCATATTGTCTTTCAATATTCTTGTGACCAAAGTGCATCTGCTTCTGCTCGCACTTCCCCGCTCGCACTTCCCCGCTTTGAACTTCATCTGCCACCTATTCACTCACTCCGCCAATTATCAGCGTCCTTTTGAAGTTCCGCACTCTTCTCACAGTTCACAATTCTTCCAAGTTTACACTCATCTGCAAAACTATGAAATTATCCTCCATACACCAGTTGTATCAAATGCCTTCTAGAAATCCACATATGCCACATTAACAGCATTAACCTCGTTGACTCCTTTTATTATCTCTTCAAAAATTGAAACAAGTTAGTTAAACATGATTTCCCCATTAGAAATCAATTCTGACTCTTTCTAATCAACACGCAATTTTTCATGTGATTAATTCTATCCTGAATAGAACTACGTTTGTTCTTTAAGTTTGTAGTGTCATATAGTTATATAGTACGGAAACAGACCCCTTCAGATAACTTTGACCAGATATCCTAAACTGACCTCGTATAAATTCTGTGTACTCTGAAATATCTCAAGTGCCTGCCACTTTATCATTTAACTAGTTTACCAATTCATTTCAGCCATCTCTGCTTCATACACTCATAATTCCCCGACTTGAAATAAAATCTTGGACCCATAATATTAAATTCATTCATATTGCTGCCACTGAGGGGTGCTTGCTCTATGAGTTAATTCATTAATCCTACCTCATTGCACAATACCAGGTTCAGTATAATTTGCTGCTTGGCCAGTTCCAGAGCATGCTATTCTGAGAAGCTATCCCAAAAATATTGTAGGACTACTTCATCTGGACTTCTTTTGCCTATCAGGCATTTCCAGTCTGTAGGAGATTAAAATCTCCTACGATTATCCTCATGCCTTCCTGACAAGCTTTCATTATTTCTTCCTTCATGTTCCACCCAACCATGCAGTTACTGTTAGGAGGCCTGTACACCACTCCCACAAGTGACTTCATCCCTTTATCATTTTTCACTTCTACCTAAACTGTTTCAACATCTGTGATACCTGAACTTAGTATTCTTTTTTGTTGTGCTAATAATAAGGCAGTTATTGTAGAATTTTAATAATACAAATAGCAATTGGAATAGTTCCAGCTCACAAGTTGGGGAGGGAGCAAGTTCTTAAATTGAATCTAAGAGAACCTTTTTTAGCCAGTACATAACCTGACTAGGGAGAGGGCAGTTCTGGACCTGATATTCAGAAATGACCCCTGGCAGGTGGAAGACTTGTCAGTAGAGGAGCTTTTTGGAGCTAGAGGCCATAACTCAATTTGATGTTGGATAATTAGGAAGGTGGATAAAGATGTGCCTGAAATAACAGTCCAAAAATTGGGGAAAGGCTGATTTTACTAAAACTAGATACAATTTGGCCTAGGTGGAGGGGGAATGGGGGTAGCGGTCAAGAAAAAATAGCAAGAGTAACATGCAAACATGTTCTTTCAAAATAAAGGATGGGACCAAGACTGAGAATCCTGGATGTCAAGAGACAATAATGGGATGCTTAAGAAAGAAAGAAAAGTTTATGACAGATACCGAGGCCTCAATACGGCAGAGTCTCTGCAGGGGTATAAAAAGTGCAGGGAGGAACTTAGGAAAGGAAATTAGGAAAGCCAAAAGCATTTGGGAGAATAAAGTAAAACACAAAATATGTAAAGAGCAAGAAAATAGCTCGGGGAAAGTAGGATCCATTAGGGACCACTGAGAGAATCTCTATGCAGACCTGGTCCAGTCCTTGCCTGCTGCTTATATCTCGCCCTTTTTAAATAAGTCAGCCTATGTGCTCCTTTACCCCTGTCAGAGAAAATTGAAAATTGTAAGTTGTTACTTTAACTCATTACTTGTAATTATTTGCTTCAGTGTGGCAGAAATTTTGGAAAAGCATGGTCTGCAGAAACCAATTTCATTTGTAAAGAACACACAGTCAAGTTCAGAGGAGGCTCGTCTGCTTATGGTGCGGCTAACCAGGCATGTTGGACGCAAGTGAGTAAAGCTCATATTGCTTTCTAATGGTAAAGTTCTAAAATGGGTTTCAAAGTGCATTTTAACATGCAACTTCCTCTTACCTTCAACAAATTAGCTGATGGCCAATATTCTGGTAAAGACTTAGCCCATAATAATAAAAAAAAGTAACTTAATTAGATTGTGCTGGTAATGCTGCTTTCATTTTCCCTCCAACAGTCAAGTCATGAGGCAAGTCGAATTAAACTAAGCAAATCCTCTAATTTTCCATAATGGAATAACCACAAAAGAAATGAGGGTGAGAAAACCACAAAACACAAAATTGATCAACTGGTGACCTTTAGTCCTTTTTGAGAGCAATGTGTAAGGTCGCCTTGGCATGGAATAGGCTCCAGTGTCATAGGGCTGATGGAAGACTATAAACTGAGATAGTTAAGTGCACAATACCCTTCATTATTGTTATCAGGTAATATTGCTCAATAACTAATCTTCAGAACAAGGTGTGGGAGACTTGAGATTTTTCCCACAAAATGTCCCATGTACTTCCATAAAGGGCGGCACGGTGGCACAGTGGTTAGCACTGCTGCCTCACAACGCCAGAGACCCAGGTTCAATTCCTGCCTCAGGCGACTGACTGTGTGGAGTTTGCACGTTCTCCCCGTGTCTGCGTGGGTTTCCTCCGGGTGCTCCGGTTTCCTCCCACAGTCCAAAGATGTGCAGGTCAGGTGAATTGGCCATGCTAAATTGCCCGTAGTGTTAGGTTAAGGGGTAAATGCAGGGGTATGGGTGGGTTGCGCTTCGGCGGGGCGGTGTGGACTTGTTGGGCTGAAGGGCCTGTTTCCACACTGTAAGTAATCTAATCTAATCTAAAATCATGCCAATCTGATTCAGAGTAAATTTGAAGTTTGCTATTTCTCTGTGCTGGTAATCAGTGCACCTTCAAATGCACAAGCAACTTTGTTCTGTTTGGAGGCCATTGATCTTGACCAGGATGTATTTATGCTTTCAGTGCTTTGGTAATTGGGTTTTACATCCTTGAGGGAAGATTTCATCATCTCTACCTGGTATACACAAAAATTTCCAGTGCGAGTAACTGGTTACAATACTCACACGGACCTGAGTGTGTTTGTTTTTGAGTGATTTAAAACTAGCATGCAAGTGTAGCAAACAATTAGGAAAGTGAGTGCTACGTTGGCCTTAGATGAAAGAAGATTTGAGTACAAGAAAAAAGATATCTTGCTACAGTTTTATAGAGCCTTGGTAGATCTCATCTGCTTGTACTGTTTTGGTACTCTTATCTAAGGAGATGTTACATTGAGAATGCAACAGGTCAATCCCAGGGATAAGTGGATTGTTTTTTAAAAAGAGATTGAAAATTCTGGGTCTGTTTTCCATAGAACTTCAACAAAGGAAAATGACATCATTTAATACCTAGGAAATTCTGGCAACTTGTGGCAAGGTGGATATAGCTGATATGTTTCCCCTGACTGCTGAGGCTAGAACCAGAGAACATAATTTCAGGTTAAGCGATAGGCCATGTATGACCGAGATGTGGAGGAATTTCTTCATTCAGAAGGACGTGATTCTTTGGAATTTTCTACCTCCGAGAACTATGCAAGTTGTAAAGCAACACGTTTTCTTTTGGAACTATAAATCAAAATGGAAATTGGGCAGCTACAACTGAAATGCCAGGTGAGATTTATAGTTTGAAATCTTAAATTCTCTTCATCAGGAACCCACCTGTAAGTGAAAGTGAGTGGCGAGGCTTGCTTCAAGATCTTTTGGAAATGCAGCGTTCTGTATACAATTGTCTGGACTTCAATATCTGCTGTGAGGTACTTTTCTTTTCTTCCAGTTCCGACTTGATAAGAATGAAAGTGTTTGAACAGATCCCAATAAATGTGCTTGCTTAACAAATATTCGGAAGCGAAGAAAGATTTCATTGGATCTGAACTTAAATCTCAAATCTGAATTGCTCCTTGCTCTTTTAAGACTCTGCTTTCCCCTTCTATTCCACCTGATTTTGGATGTATCCGATGCATGGTTTCACAGTCAAGCTATCATTCTATTGACTTAGCCTTTCATGTAATCAAGTTTCTGAGATGAGAAGGTCATTTTGTATATGAGGGTTCAATAAATAAAATCATGTTTATTTGCAAACTGTTTTACATATTCTTACCTCTACTGAATGTAATTCAGTTTTGGTTTTGAAAAATAAACACTTCATTGTTTCCAGACCATATTATGATTATTTTGTAGAAAATCACATTCTAATTCACAAGTTCATACTCTGTATGGTGTTGGCATTTGTTTATTTTGTCCCTATGAATTTTACAATGTGCAACATTATATTTGAAATGCATGAAATAGAATTATACATTTGTTCCCTTATAAACCTTTGACTGAAAAAGATGCAAATTTGCAGTTGAAAAGGACAGACTGAAAATAATTGAGAGACAAAAGGAAATTGAAGACCAAAATAGTAAATCTCAAAAAAAATGTTAATTTTCAGAGAAAGAATGGAATAAGGAAAGATAAATTGAAAAATAAGATGCAATGGGAAATATTTAAATACATGATCAGTAAGAAAGCAAGTGAAATATATTCTTCTAAAATAACAAAATCATCTTGTCATTAATGAATAAATAGGCCAAAATTAAAACTATAGATAAAAATATATGTTCACTGTCTAGAAAGATAAATTGGTGCAGAAAGTTTGTCATTAGACCAGTCATCCTGGAGCCAGGACTACTAATTTGAAGACATGAGTATGAATCCAACTCGGCATTAGAATAACTTGGTTCTGTTAATTAAATCTGCAATTAAAAACTGGCTTCAGCCTCGTTCATTCAGGTCCACAGCCCCTGATACTGGTCTCACGTGCCACTCCGTTATATCAAAACCGCTGAGATAAAATCGAATAAGAGTAAAATTGGACAATTCATGTAGCACCAATCTAAGCATTAGATACCACATAGGCACAATCTGCCTTAACATCCGTGAACTTGTGCCCAATTGAGAGGACTGTGCGAGACGAATAAATGCAAGGGCTTGACTTTCAGAATTATGCCAATGTCCCAGACTCCTCCGTCACCATTTGAAAGATAACAAGCATGAAGGGGTGGCCCTAGGAGTTCTCGGTATTCTCTCTGGACCCTGTGATATCTTATGAAATCAGATCAAACATGAATAAGGAAAGCTGCTGCTAGTTTTCATCTTCACCATTCAGGTCAGAGTCTAGGAATCCTGTGGCAAGCAGCTCACCACCTTACGTCCCAAAGCCTGTCCACTGTTTACAAGGCACAAGTCAGGAATGTGATGGATTAGTCTCCTAATTGCCTGAGCAAGTGTGGCTACAAAAACACTCAAGAAGCTGAAACCACTGGGACAAAGCAACACTCTTGATTCGCAGCACATCCACGAGCATTCACTCCCTCCATCACCAATGTTTAACTATAGCAGTATGTACTGTCAAAAACATGCACTACAGCAGTTCATCAAAGCACCTTGGACAGCATTTTCCAAACGTTCTCTCTTGGAAACGCATCACCATTCCTTCATTGTTACTGGGTCAAAATCCTGGAACTCCCTCCCTAACAGCATTGTGGGTCTACCTATGTCAAATGATCTGCAACAGTTCAAGAATGTCACTCACTACCATCTTCTCAAGGTCAACAAGGACAGCCAATAGATAGTCATAGAGTTATAACGCCCTTTGGCCCAAACTAGTCCATGCTGACCAAAATGTCCCTTCAAGCTAACCCCATTTCCCTGCACTTGGCCCATATTCTTCTAAACCTTTCCGATCCATGTATTTGTCCAAATGCTTCTTTAATATTGTTAATGTACCCACCTCAACCACTTCTGCTGGCAGCTCATTCCATATGCATATTACTCTGTGTGTAAAAAATGTTACCCCTTAGGTTCTCTTTTATTCTTTCCCCTCTTACCTTAAACTGATGCCCTCTAGTCCTCCATTCCCCCAACCCTGGGAAAAAGACTGAGTGCATTCACCCAATCCATCCTCTCATGACCTTATACCCATATATAAGTCCCCCCTCAGTCTCACACACTCTAAAGAAAAAAGTCCGATCTTGTCTAACCTCTCTCTATAACTCAGATCTCTGAGTCCAGGCACCATCCTTATAAATTTCTTCTGCACTCTTTCCAGTTTAGTAATATCGTTCCTATAACAAGGTGACCAAAACTGAACACATTACCCCACATATGGTCTCACCAGTGTCCTGTATAACTACGTCATAACTTCCCAACTTATATCCTCAGTGCCCTGATTGATGAAGGCCAGTATGCCAAAAGCCTTTTTCATTGCCTTGTCTACCTGTGACTCTATTTTCAGAGAACTGTGAAACTGAACTCAAGGTCCCTATTTGCCACTACCCTCCTTAAGGTCTTATAATTCACCATGAAACTCCTACCTTGATTTGACTTTCAAAAATGCAAGACATTACACCTCTCTATAAAACTTTGGTTAGACCGCACTTGGAATACTGCGTCCAATTCTGGTCGCCCTATTATAGGAAAGATGTGGACGCTTTGGAAAGGGTTCAGAGGAGGTTTACCAGGATGCTGCCTTGCCTGGAGGGCTTATCTTATGAAGAGAGGTTGACTGAGTTCAGACTTTTTTTCTTTGGAGAAAAGGAGGAGGAGAGGGGACCTAATTGAGGTATACAAGGTAATGAGAGGCATAGATAGAGTCGATAGCCAGAGACTATTCCCCAGGGCAGAAATGGCAAACATGAGGGGTCATAGTTTTAAGCTGGTTGGAGGAAAGTATAGAAGGGATGTCAGAGGCGGGTTCTTTACACAGAGAGTTGTGAGAGCATGGAATGCGTTGCCATTCGCAGTTGTGGAAGCAAGGTCAATGAGGGCATTTAAGAGACTGCTGGACATGCATATGGTCACAGAAATCTGAGGGTGCATACATGAGGATCATTGGTCGGCACAACATCATGGGCTGAAGGGCCTGTTCTGTGCTGTACTGTTCTATGCTCTATGCTTTCTACATTAAACACCATTTGCCACTTCTTGGCCCACTTCCCCACCAGAACAAGGCCCTGCTGCAATTTCTGAGGACCTTCCTCACTGTCCATGATACCACCTATTTTAGTATCATCTGCAAACTTACTGATCATGCCTTGTACATTCTCATCCAAATCATTGATATAAATAACAAACAGCAATGGGCCCAGCACCAACGCCTGAGGCACTCCAATAGTCACAGGCCTCCAGTCCAACAAAAATCCTTCCACTATTACCCTTTGCATCCTAACATCAAGCCATTTTTGTATCCAATTTGCCAGCTATCTTTGGATCTCATGCAATCTAACTTTCCAGAGTAGCCTACCATGTGGAACCTTATCAAAGGCCTTACTGATATCCATATAGACTACGTCTACTGCCCTGTCCTCATCAACCTTTCTGGGCACTTCTTCATCAAGAACTCGAACAAATTTGTGAGGCATGATCTCCCACTCTCAAAGTCATGCAGACTACACCTAATCAAATCCTGTCTTTCCAAATGCACGTGTATCTTATCTCTCGGTATGTTGTCAAATAAATTGCCCACAGGCATTAGCTTACTGGTCTATATTTCCCAGGCTTTTCTTTGCAGCCCTTCTTGAATAATGCGCAACATTCGCTACCCTCCAGTCTTCCGGGGCCTCACTGGTGGCTAACAATGATGTGACAATATCAGCCGGGGCCCCCGCAATTTGTTCTCTTGCCTCCTACAGTGGATATATCTGATCAGGGCCAGGAGATTTATCCACATTCATACATTCTAATACATCCAGCACCTCCTCTACTGTGATATGGACTGTCTCCAAGAACTCACTACTAACTTCCCCATGTCTTTGTGTCTTTCTCCATGGTAAACGCAGAAGAAATATTCATTGAGAACATTGCCCATCTCCTGTGGTTCTACACATACATGTCCTTTTTGGTCCATGAGGGATCCTATTCTCTCTCTACTTATTCTTTTTCCTTTAATATACTTAAAGTATCTCTTTGGACTTACCCTAACTTTCTCAGCCAATGCAATCTTGTGCCCCCTTTTTGACCGCCTGATTTCCTCTTTCAGTGAACTCTTGTATTTCCTGTATACCTTGATCACAGCCTCCTGTACCTGAGCTGCACCTCTTTTTCTGGTCAAAACCTCAATATCTCGTCATCCAGGGTCGCCTATTCCTGCCAACCTTTCCCTTCACCCTCATAGGACATATAGACCTTGACTGCTCTAGCTCGCACACTTCTAAAGGCCTCCCACTTGCCAGAGGTCCCTTTGCCTGCAAACAAACTACTCCAATTAACCTCTGCAAGCTCCTGTCTAATTCCATCAAAATTCGCCTTGCCCCAGATTAGAACTTGAACCTGTGGACCATTTCTGTCCCTCTCCATGACTATTTTAAAATGAATAGAACTATGGTCATCAGTCCCAACCTGCTCCCCTACTGTCCCCTCCATCAGCTATCCTGTCCTATTTCCCAAATGTAGGTCGAGTTTTGCCCCTTCCCAAGTAGGACCCACTGTATACGCTTGAGGAAACTTTTCGAAATGCATTTAGCAAATTCCACCCCATCTCAGCCCTTAATGCTTTGGCGGTCCCAGTCCATGTTAGGAAAACTAAAATCCCCTACTATAATAACTGTATTGCTCCCGCAAGTCTCCCCAGTTTCCCTGCCGATTTGTTCCTCTGATTCCCATTGATTATTTGGGGTCCTATAGTACAACCCCAATAACATCACCATCCCGTTCTTATTTCTTAGCTCCACCCACATGGCTCAGTCAGTGAAGCCTATATCCCATTAATGCATTTTTAAAAACCAGTTGATGTACCAATAGTCCACCATGTTGAAGAGCATTTGGAAGTAACGTTGAAGTGAACAAGAGAATGGAATGTCCTTTGGGTTGGGACAGTTCAATTAACAACTTGAAATCAGAGTTGAACTGAATTCAGGAGTTGTTGTACAGGACTTGAACTGTTAACTCTGTCTCTCCCTTCACAGATGCTGCCACACCTGCTGAGTTTCTCCAGCATTCTTTAGCTTAATGGGAGAGTTCAATGTTCATCCCTAAGCTCTGTCACTGCTGATGAGCTGGCTCAGTCCTGAAAGAGAGCTGCCACACTGAGCTTGTGGCAGATGGTGAGCGAATCAACATGAGGAAGCTTGAACCATCCTCCCTCACCGAACTGTGACAGATGAATCTGTCCAGGACTATACAGATTGGAGCGATCAGTACACAATTCTTGTGAAAACGAAGTCCCGTCATACTGAGGATTCCCTTAATCATATGCACAATTTCTAGAATAACTGGAATAGATTTAGGACAGATCTAACAATACAGTACTGAAGAGCCATGAAGCCAGGAGCAAATGAATTGTCAATAACTACAACCTGTTGCCTCGTAGCCCCTCATTTTACCAAGCCTAAAGGGCTATCAAGCTAAGGGACCAATGCATATTCTATGAAGATGTGTATTGAAGAGACAGTCTCAAGAATACCAGATCGCATTCTGGTAAACTCTCAACACAGGATGTCTTGCATGTTAAGCCGAAGCAGCAAACTGTAGGCAGAGTTAAGCAATCCCACAATGAAAAGACCAGGTAAAGTCGTGGAGATCTGTTGCAACTAGTCATTAATGCTGAAAGAAAATTAAATATCTTTTAAGAGGCAGTGATTCCATGAACGTGACTGTGTTCAATGATGGGAGACCTCAGCACATGAGTGAAAAAGAAGATACTGAAACCATTGGGTTCTTTTTCAGTCATCTGTTCTAAGTGAGCGTTCTATCTCAACATTTTCCTGAGGTCCCCAGCGTCAGTGAATCTTGTTGATTCACTCCATGTGATATCAAAAAACAACTGATTGGCTGGATGCAGCAAGGTGTATGGTCCCTGAGTATATTGGACTAATGATATACCGTGCAAAACTAGTCACATCTGTAACCAATCTGTGCCTGTAGAGTTATGGTACTTGAATCTAGCTGCCAAGGTTGAAAAATGCCAAACTGCAAGTCCAATCTTTAAAAGCAGGATCAATCCAGTCCAACCAATTGCCGCACATCAAGAACAGAGGCTGTGATGGACATGGCACCATGTGGCCCTTAATCAGAAATAACCTGCTCACTGATATTCGATTTGTTAGAGTCACTGAGTTCCAGGCTCATGGTCGAAAGAGAAAAGTTTCAGGAAAGATGAATAACTGCCAGTGATACCAAGGAAATATTTAATGGGGTTTGACCTGAAGAATCCCCACGCAAAATTGAAGTTTATGGTAATTGGAGACTAAATTTCCTCAAGCGCTCCTAGCACAAATGACGATTGATTGTAGTTGTTAAAGGCTGATCACCTCCGTCCCATGGCATTACTGCAGGCAATCCCAGGGGCAGTATTCTAAGCTCATCTGGCTTTAGTTGATTCATTAATGACCTTCCCTCCTCCATAAGGAATGGGAAAGTTTACTGATGATTGTGGAGTTCAGTTCCGTTAGCAATTCCTCTGATAAGGAAGCAGTTTGTGCCCGCATGCAGCAAGACTGAAGAACGTTCAAGCTTAGATTAGTAAATGGCAAGTCACATTTATACCACAAAAATGTTAGGCAATGATCATCTGCCATAATAGAAAGTGGAAGCATTTCTCCTCGACATTCCACTGCAATACTATTGTTGAATCACTCACCATCAATATCCTGGGGTTACCAATTACCAGAAACCTAACTGGACTAGCCACATAAATAGGAGAAAGTGAGGACTGCAGATGCTGGAGATCAGAGCTTAAAAATGTGTTGCTGGAAAAGCGCGGCAGGTAAGGCAGCATCAAAGGAGAAGGAGAATCGACGTTTCGGGCATAAGCCCTTCTTCAATGCTATGAATTAATACTGTAGCATATAAAGAGACAAACTGGGAGTGTGATGGAATTCACTGTACTTGCATGGATGAGTGAGGTTCCCATAGCACTGAAATAAAACTCAGCACCATCCCAGACAATGCAGCCTTTGAACAGCATCCCATTCACCTTGGCTGGCAAAAAAATCACTTTGAAGATATTAAGCTTCTAAATATTTTTGGTGGTTACATAAATATTTAACCTGACTGCAATATTTCGTGTAGCAATTGACAATGGATTTTCAGATTTAACGTAAGTAGTTGCCATTTCCACTTGTCTGGAGTGGGCAGTGAAAGTGAGCTGCCTGTTGTGCAAAGTTGGGAATGCATTCCACTTTCCTTAATAAGTCACCTAATTTGAAATTCTCAGCATTATTTATAAGTATGATTTCAATAAGGTGTTGCTGCCAATTGTCCATTATCATGGGTGTCAAATAGATTATTTTAGATTTATAAATAGACAATGAATTGAAGACTGGGGTGGATTCTTTGGAGTAACCGGTTTGGAACAAAAGGGCATTAACCTTAATATTAACTTGATTGCTTTGTAACCATATTGCTACCACTACAATACTGTCAAAAAAAGAGTCCCTATATGTTTTAAGGTTAAGAGCATAAATTTATGGATCTGTCATTCTTGGAACCAGAACTCTGAATGTGACCAGATATTTCAATTTTTAGATATTCACCGAGAGCCTACTATGTTCTAATCGTTTGGAGAATATCCGTTTGGCTGGGCAAATGATGCACTGTAATAGTGTATCTGTTGATCCTCCCATTAGTGCTACTTCCAGAAGCAAGATACAGTCCAAGGTCAACTATGAGAAAAGTATTGAATTGGTTCTAACTGCAGCGAGAGAATATTTTAACTCATCAGCCACCTTAACTGACAATTGCATGGATTTGGCCAGGTAATTTATTTTTACAGATATATTTATTTGTGTTTTTGTTTTGAAACACAAATGTGAAGACCAGTCCAGAAGTTTCTGGAAAAGCTCAGCAGGTCTGGCAGCATCTGTGAAGAGAAATCCAAAGTTAACATTTCGGCTCCGGTGACCCTTCAGAACCTGTGCTGAGGAAGGGTCACTGGCCCCGAAACGTTAACTTTGATTCCTCTTCACGGATGCTGCCAGACCTGCTGAGCTTTTCCAGCAACTTCTGATTTTGTTTCTGATTTATAGCATCCGCAGTTCTTTTGGTTTTTAAGAAAACCAATGTTTGTATAATGTCATTATAACTTGGTGTTGTGCCATGAGAGTTGCTAAGGTTCGTTTTGTGCTGCTGATGCCAGAAGAGCTGCTACAAATGAACTAAAATGTTGGTATCAGTTTAAAAAATGTTCAGCATGAAGTGTCAGTCATGTTATCACCACCACCTTCTTCTGCAATAAACTTCCAGGTAGGTGATTGCATGGAAGATAGTACCTCTTATACAGAAAAATGAATGTGGTGTAGCATGCAATAAGTCAAACCTTTTGTCTAAGTGAGCCACATAACCCCCAAAGGCTGTATGCACATCCTAATAGTTCCAAAGCCCCCAACAAATTAAGTGTTAACTTTAATTACGTTCACATAATTTACCCCAAACTAAATTAAGATTAAGAATTTTCCAAGAAGGAAAAAGCAATGCTAAGCACTAGAGTTGAATTTTTGCCAAGGAGGCAGGAAATACGAGTGAACTTGTTTTTACATCAAAGCTCAGTGGTCGATCTCTTCGTTGGCATGGAGGTGACTTTTCTGTCAAATGACAGAGGTAGCTAGCCCTTCATGCAGAAGAATTCATCAGAGGTCTTCTAGCTTCATGGCAACACTTGGTTGCAGTTCATGCTAAGTGCTGGGAGGGTGACTCAACACAATAAGGTGTCCTTCCAAATGTAAAAAAAAATCTTCAAGAAAGCAATAAAGTGTGTGAATGATCTGCCACTCTACAGGGTGGTCTTTGGCTGTACCCTCAACTGGCACATGTTGCCTGCCTCGAATATACATAATCTAGTGAGATTTTCTATCCTGTATGAGATTGAATAACACCCTTCTTTCCACCTATCCTGCTGAGAATTTTGCTTTAGACTAAACTAATAACATTATTTCCTGATGGGGTACACTGGAATAAAATTCAGTCTTGTTATGAGCATTTAGGTACTGCTGTACTGGAGAAGTGATATTACAGTTCATAACAAAAAAATGGAAAATCCAAGTTCCTCTGGGCTTGGTGGAAAAATATACTTTACAGTCGCTTTCTCTCCAGCGCTGAGGTTTATTATTCATAGGATGAAGAGGTTATCTTATGAAGGAAAGTTGAGCAACTTGGGCCGGTGCTAATTGGATTTAGGATGAATCAAAGATTATCTTATTGAAATAAAGTATTCTCAGGAACCTTGACAGGATAGATGCCGAGAGGATATCCCTCCTTGTAAGGGAATCTCAAACTTGGGGACATCATTTGAAAATAAGAGGCTTCCCATTTAAGACAAAGTTGAAAAAAGAAATTCATACCTTGGATGGTTGTCAGTCTCTAGAATTCATTTCTTCTAAGAGCAATAGATGTTCAGTTATTGAATATATTCCAGCTGGAGTTGGGTGGATTCTTGATCTACAGGAGAGTCTCCAGTTATGAGGGGGTAGGTGGCAAAGTGAAGTTACAGCCACAATTATGTCAGCCATGATCTTGTAAAAGAATGGAGCATTCTTAATGGCCTATTCCTATTTCATGTTTCTTATGACCTTGGGAGGAGTTAAGAGGCAACTCAGGCACAGATGAACCTGGATGTTGACAATTGATTAGGAATAAGAAAGCTAGATTTATGAAGCTTGTTAAATTGGCTTTTATTTGCTGCACATATTCTGCACCTCGGTACTATTGATTTGTAATAATGTGCAGACAGGTGCTCAGGTACAGTGTGAAAATGGAGCTTCACTGCTGGGCGTTGAAGTTAATATGATTGAGACAGGTTTTAACATTATAAATAACACTGCCGACAGGACTAATGGATATTCCGGGTAAGTGGTGTAATTGCTAAAAATAGGTTTTCTATTGAAAAAATCTTTTTGTGGGTGTTTGCAATGTAATTTTAGAGGTAATTTTGCAACTTGCTGAAAGAAAGTCATGCAATAGTGTAATTATATTACTCAAATTATCGATGCTAGGACTAACAAATGATTCTGAAAATAGAAGCTTGAGTTTTACTATGCCCATTTGAAGATAGGAATTTACATTCGTCAATAATAGGTGACAATCATAAAACTGAGCTGAGAATTAATTTTTAAAGATCCTCTACATTTTTATAAATTATTGCTTAATCAGTATAATTTGATTTATGTTGTTACATCTGTTTCACTCACATCATCTGTTATCATCTGTTTCTTTCCTCCTCTTTCTTTTATTCTACTTTATTTCTCTCTGTTTCTTACAGAATAGAGAGGGTATGTAACTAGTTGGCGAAGTTGTGGATTTATATAGCATGGAAACGGACTGTTGTCCACACTGACCAAGCTTCCCAAACTAAACTAGTCTCACTTGCCTGCATTTGGCTCATATACCTCTAACCTTTCCTGTTCATGTACAAGTCCAAATATCTTTAAAATATTGCAACTGTACCTCCACCTACCACTTCCTCTGGCAGTTCATTCCATGTATAAACCACCGCCCCCCCCCCCACCCCCCCGCAAAAAAGCTTCTTTTAAATCTCACTCCTCTCCTCTTATAATTAAAGCCCCTCTAGTTTTCAACTCCCTGACCCGAGGGCAAATACTTCTGCTACTCACCCTATCCATGTCCTTGTGATTTTATAAACCTCTATAAGGTCACCCCTCAACCTCCTACAATCCAGTGAAAAGATGTTGCAGCCTATCCAGCCTCTCCTTATAACTCAAACCTTCTATTCCTGGTAATGGCCTGGTAAATCCTTTCTGTACCCTCTCAAATTTAATAATCTCCTTCCTGTAGTAGGGTTAAATGCCATTGAGAAATTATAGAATTTCACAAACTTCAGCTTGAGCTTCTTTCTTTATCTGGCGGAGTGACCATTTTATCATCCTAACCTGCATTGAGGATAGATAGTTGACTGTATTGATGTAGTGTCAAAGATAGTAGGAGGATGATTTTAAGGAACATGTCTTGGATAAAATACGCTAGCTCAAGAATTAGAGCGAATGAACTCAAAAGCTGTAGTCAAGGGCTGATCAATTCTCCTTTTAAGGTA
This sequence comes from Chiloscyllium punctatum, assembly GCF_047496795.1. NCBI lineage: Eukaryota > Metazoa > Chordata > Chondrichthyes > Orectolobiformes > Hemiscylliidae > Chiloscyllium > Chiloscyllium punctatum. Next base: position 145,654,857 of record NC_092741.1, on the reverse strand, counting down.
GTAAAGGAAAAGAAAAAATCTTGTACTTGTAAAATCAGCATCCCACAGGCAGCTAATTACATTTGATTTATTGTCTTGTTATTATGGAACACACAGCTGCCAAGTTGTGTAAAACCATGTCATTTTTTGTCGTGCTAGTTGAAAGATTAATATTTTTCAGGAGACTAGGAAAACTCTTTGCACTTTGATATTAGCCACATGATAATACTTACATGAACTCAACAAGCAAATGACTTGTGATTTAATTGCTCATAAAAATAATTTTCTGAACCTGCCATCACTGCCAACAATTGGATGTTTGTAATTTTTTTTCCAAATGTTTTTGTTATAATATGAGAAATGTTCCTTCTAGTACTACATCTCCTCAGCATACACAAGACAACATGGTGAATAAAAGGTGTTTCAAACAATATTTTGCCTTCTCTTTTTGGCCAGTTTGTTTTGCTTGGTACTTTATAATTGTCCATGAACAGTATTCCAAAGAACGAGAAGGTTTATGGAGATACAACACTTTTAACATGTTTGTTGAAGTTAGAACAACAGCTTTCATACAATATTCTTTTCCTATCCAAGCCATGTGAACATTGCTGGTAAGATTGACCTTTGCTGGACATTCCTAATTGTACCTTAGAGGGTGATGGTGAGCTGAATTAGAGTCTAGATACTGTTTAGATATCTACAGTGTGGAAACAGGCCCTTCGGCCCAACAAGTCCACACCAACCCTCCGAAGAGAAACCCACCTCCTTTATTTACCCCGACTAATCCACCTAGCACTATGGGCAATTTAGCATGGCGAATTCACTTAATCCGCACATCTTTGGACTGCGGGAGGAAGCCAGAACACCCAGAGGAAACCTACGCAGACACGGGGGGAATGTGCAAACTCCACTCAGAGGCAGGAATTGAACCCGGGTCCCTGGTGCTGTGAAGCAGCGGTGCTAACCACTCAGCCACCGTGCCGCCCACAAAAGCAATCACCAGCCCTGACACGGCACTGCAAACCTCACTGGCTGACACACCTCAGCCCGACACTCAGTGTGGGGATTGAACCCACGACCTTGGCATTATTAGCACCAAGCTCTAACCAGCTGAGTGACCTGACCAACCAACTAAGTCATAGAGATGTACAGCATGGAAACAGACCCTTCGGTCCAACCCATCCATACCGACCAGACCACCCAACCCAATCTAGTCCCACCTGCCAGCACCCGGCCCATATCCTTCCAAACCCTTCCTATTCATATACCCATCCAGATGCCTTTTAAAAGTTGTGATTGTACCAGCCTCCACCACTTCCTCTGGCAGCTCATTCCATGCACGTATCATTCTCTGTGTGAAAAGGTTGCCCCGTAGGTCTCTTTTATATCTTTCCCCTCTCACCCTAAACCTATGCCCTCTAGTTCTGGACCTCCTGACCCCAGGGAAAAGACTTTGTCTATTTATCCTATCCACACCCCATATGATTTTGTAAACCTCGATAAGGTCACACCTCAGCCTCCAACGCTCCAGGGAAAACAGCCCCAGCCTGTTCAGCCTTTCCCTATAGCTCAAATCCTCCAACCCCGGTAATATCCTTGTAAATCTTTTCTGAACCCTTTCAAGTTTCACAACATCTTTCTGATAGGAAGGAGACCAGAATTGCATGCAATATTCCAACAGTGGCCTAATCAGTGTCCTGTACAGCCGCAACATGACCTCCCAACTCCTGTACTCATACTCTGACCAATAAAAGAAAGCATACCAAATGCCGCCTTCACTATCTTACCTACCTGTGACTCCACTTTCAAGGAGCTATGAACCTGCACTCCAAGGTCTCTTTGCTCAGCAATACTCCCTAGGACCTTACCATTAAGTGTATAGGTTCTGCTAAGATTTGCTTTCCCAAAATGCAGTACCTCGCATTTATCTGAATTATACTCCATCTGCCACTTCTCAACCCATTGGCCCATCTGATCAAGATCCTGTTGTAGTCTGAGGTAACCCTCTTCACTGTCCACTGTACCTCCAATTTTGGTGTCATCTGCAAACTTACTAACTGTGCCTCTTCTGCTCGAAACCAAATCATTTATGTAAATGACAAAAAATAGAGGACCCAGCCCGATCCTTGAGACACTCCACTGGTCACAGGCCTCCAGTCTGAAAAACAACCCTCCACCACCATCCTTTGAGCCAGTTCTGTATCCAAATGGCTAGTTCTCCCTGTATTCTGACATCTAACCTTGCTAATCAGTCTCTCATGGGGAACTTTGTTGAACACCTTACTGAAGTCCATATAGATCACATCTACCGGTCTGCCCTCATCAATCCTCTTTGTTACTTCCTCAAAAAACTTAATCAAGTTTGTGAGATATGATTTCCCCCGTACAAAGCCATGTTGATTATCCCTAATCTGTCCTTGCCTTTCCAAATACATGTACATCCTGTCCCTCAGGATTCCCTCCAACAATTTGCCCACCGGCTCACGTCAGGCTCACTGGTCTATAGTTCCCTGGCTTGTCTTTACCGCTCTTCTTAAACTGTGGCACAATGTTAGCCAACCTCCAGTCTTCCAGCACTTCACCTGTGACTATCGATGATACAAAAATCTCAGCAAGAGGCCTAGCAATCACTTCTCGAGTTTCCCGCAGAGTTCTAGGGTACACCTGATCAGGTCCTTGGGATTTATCCACCTTACCTGTTTCAAGACATCTGTAATATGGACATTTTGCAAGATGTCACCATCTATTTCTCTACAGTCTATATCTTCCGTATCCTTTTCCACAGTAAATACTGATGCAAAATACTCATTTAGTATCTCCCCCATTTTCTGCGGCTCCACACAAAGGCCGCCTTGCTGATCTTTGAGGGGCACTATTCTCTCCCTCGTTACCCTTTTGTCCTGAATGTATTTGTAAAAACCCTTTTAGATACTTCTTAATTCTATTTACCAAAACTATCTCATGTCCCCATTTTGCCCTCCTGATTTCCCTCTTAAGTATACTCCTACTTCCTTGATACTCTTCTGAGGATTCACTCGATCTATCCTGTCTATACATTACATATGCTTCCTTCTTTTTCTTAACCAAACCCTCAATTTCCTTAGTCATCCAGCATTCCCTATATCTACCAGCCTTCCCTTTCACCCTGACAGGAATATACTTTCTCTGGACTCTCGTTATCTCATCTAATTTCTGAAGGCTTCCCATTTTCCAGCCGTCCCTTTACCTGCGAACATCTGCCCCAATCAGCTTTTGAAAGTTCTTGCCGAAGACATCAAAATCGACATTTCTCCAATTTAGAACTTCAACTTTTAGATCTGGTCTATCCTTTTCCATCGCTATTTTAAAATGAATAGAATTATGGTCGCTGGCCCCAAAGTGCTCCCCCACTGACACCTCAGTCACCTGCCCTGCCTTATTTCCCAAGAGTCGGTCAAGTTTTGCACCTTCTCTAGTAGGTACATCCACATACTGAATCAGAAAATGTTCTTGTACACACTAAGCAAATTCCTCTCCATCTAAACCTTTAACACTATAGCAGTCCCAGTCGATGTTTGGAAAGTTAAAATCCCCTACCATAACCATCCTATTATTCTTAAAGATAGCTGAGATCTCCTTACAAGTTTGTTTCTCAATTTCCTTCTGACTATTAGGGGATCTATAATACAATCTCAATAAGGTGATCATCCCTTTCTTATTTCTCAGTTCCATCCAAATAACTTCCCTGGATGTATTTCTGGGAATATCCTCCCTCAGTACAGCTGTAATGCTAACCCGTATCAAAAATGCCACCCCCTCCCACCCCCCACCCCTCCTCTCTTGCCTCCCTTCCTATCCTTCCTGTAGCTTTTGTATCCTGGAGCACTAAGCTGCCAGTCCTGCCCACCTACCCATCCCTGAGCCATGATTCTGTAATTGCTATGATATCCCAGTCTTCCCCCGCTACTTTAAATCCTCCTGAGCAGCTCTTGTAAATTTCCCTGCCAGTATATTAGTCCCCTTCCAATTTAGGTATTCTTGAATACCCTGCAATTCATACAGCAAAGGAATGTAGCCAGTGATATTAAAGGGTCTTGTGGTGCAATGGTAACGACCCTACCTATGAGCCAAGAGGCCAGGGTTCAAGTCCCACCTGCTTTAGATGTGTGTCGTAACATTTCTAAACAGGTTGATTAGAAAATATCAAGCCAACAATGTTAAGAATGGAATTTTCAAATCTTGACTTGATAACTTTGAATAACAATGCATTTCCAAGCCAGGGCACTATGTTTCCATGTGTCTGTTGCCCTTGCCCTTCTTGATCATATAAGTCAAAAGATTGGGAGATTCTGCAGAAGAAAACTTGGTAAGATAGGAGAAAGTGAGGACTGCAGATGCTGGGGCTCAGAGCTGAAAATGTGTTGCTGGAAAAGCGCAGCAGGTCAGGCAGCATCCGAGGAGCAGGAGAATCAACGTTTCGGGCATGAGCCCTTCTTCCGGAATGAGGCTCATGCCCGAAATGTCGATTCTCCTGCTCCTTGGATGCTGTCTGACCTGCTATGCCTTTCCAGCAACACATTTTCAACTTGGTAAGATTGTCAATGGTGCAGAAGTGATGGAGGGAGTGAAAGTTTAAGGGATAGATCAGGCACTATTCAAGAGAGCAATTTTGATCTGGATGATGTTGCACTTTTTGAATGTTGTTGGAGTTGGAACATGCAGACAAAAGGAGAGTATTCTATTATGTATCCGAGCTATGCACTAGAGGTGATGGAGAATGTTTGGCGTCAGATGGTGAGTCACTTGTTGCAAAGTTCACTGCATCCACCGCCTCCTTTACCCTGTATTCATGTGGCAGCTTTTGGTGAGTGATGACCTTAGTTTCCAGTCCCCACATGATTATGGCAGAAGCTACAATAACAGCAATTTCACTGCATGTCACAAGAAGGTGGCCCTTCTTGGGTATGGTCATTACCTGACACTGTGTCATCAGAATGTTACCTGGCATTTCTACCTTTGAATTTTTTTGTGTAAATAAAACCTTAATTATATAATGAAATGCAAAATATCATGTATAGGCCACTTACAGCCAGCTACCGTACTGTTAGCAATGGACTTTTGCATTGAAGCCTCACTGGTCAGAATATTGTGATATGAAACTAAAATTCAAATAATCCATGATCATATCAGCACCTTCCACCTTTGAACCTTTTTACACTCTTATGTGCAAGAACTTGGGTTTGAAACCCATCAGAGGTTAGTTCCTGTATTAGGATTTGCCTGTGTAAGCCTTGCCAAGCAGTAATAATTCCATTATCACATGTCTGTCTCACCTTCATGAAAAAAGTTGCGTTGTCTTTGTTCTTGGTAGTTTCTAAAGGCAGCAAGCTAAAAATCAAGTTCAAGTGGGCTTTTAATTAATTGAGACGTGTCTGTTTCATTTGATTCATTGTTCATTTGGGCAGGATATATTTAAGTGTTCATGGCCGCCTGTCACACCAAACTCTACACCAGATCAGTTGACTCAGCCTGAGTAAATTCTGTATTCGTGTCAGCAGTGCCTGCTTTTCTGATGCACTTGAGAGAATGTTTGGTCATTGGAACATTTGGGATTGGAATCTTTGTCAGGCTCAGCTATATGCAAAATCCTTTAGATTCAGTTTTTCTCTTTTTTTTCCATTTTCGTTTGACTAGTTAATAATACTTGACAAAATAGATGTTTGTTACTTTGGCAAAGAGATTTTCAAATAAATTTTATACCATTGTACAGGTTTTGATTCTCTCATTACCAAGAAGTCTCAATTGAGACTGAAAGGTTTTCAAAGTAATTGACTTTTGTGACATTGAATCACAAATAGAGACACTTAAAACCTTAGTACTATAATTTGACACTCTGGATGATTCATTCTTCTGCTTTGAGAGATTGAGGGGCTAATTCTTAGTTAATGCTTTCTTTGATCTGTTTCTTCTTCTCAAACTTAAAATCACTGTTTTTTTCTATTACTTGCTGTAATTACAACAAAGCAGTTAGCTGTATCTTTTGTTTTTTCCTATCATCTGTATGGCTTGATAAAGCAACTCTCTCTGTTGTGGCTTCCTTATCTCCTCTTGCCCTTCAAAAGTACAGCAAATCTTGCCTAGCCCTTTAGCTTTACTAAAGATAAAAAAAATTAATCTTGCAACATTTTGAAGTACTCATATCTTCTAGCCTTAAACTTCTTAGCTTGCCATCTGATTTCAATCAAGATTAGCTGTTAAGTATTTGATCCTTTCTCAATTAAATTCTGTTCATTTAACAAATAATCAATCATTTTAAGCTTACCTTTTAGTGAATACTTCTTTTGAAAGTCCACATTTTTCCATCACCTTTTCATATATAGCCGCACCAGTGTGGTTTTCATGTTATCTGCAGTCATTTCAGAATTGTGTTGGATTCTTTTATGCCTGAAAGCTTCTTCACCAACGTTTGAGCCCCTCATATCATCTGTCTTATGTGGGATGTCACAAAAGTGAATCATGGCTCAGAATCCTATTTCAACAGTTTGCCCTCTGTCTCAGTAACCCCCTTGTACTGCTAATGAAGTGGAGATTTTTTGTTAATTTCATGGCTGAGCTCATCCAACTATTTCACATTGACAACTGTCTTTAGATTCATGAATATTAATAATAAAGTTACTTTTCCCAATCTTGGCATAGAATTTCCTCTGAATTTTCTGTAGTGATCCAAGTATGAAGTCTTCCTGCCAATCAGTAATGCTTGATAGATTTGTTTTTATGCTCAAGATAAGCAATAACTTCATTTAGAAAGTTTTTCCTTTTTTCTCTCTGTTCTGAGCAGAAAAGCAATGGCAGCAATAGTGTTCAGGGATCCTAACGATTTAAGTTTATTAAGATTTGGGTTTTGCTAAGGCATACTCCACTCTCTCTTTTTTGTGATATCCCAAATAATAGTCTGTTGCTCAGGCTTTAGTTCATTAATTCATGGTCACACACTACTCTGATATCAGATATTACTTGACATTCTTGAAACTTCATAGGTAGTATTAGTTAAATCATGACTCTTTGTGTTCAGTTCTTAAATCAGTATGTCTCTTCCCTTCTCCCAGAGCAAGGTAATGTATTGCTTGGTATCAATATTGTTGTGTTCACAGTTTTCAATTTTATGATGCCTACTATGGGAGCCCCTTTGTCTCTACAAGTGTGAAGTAGAGTTCTAATTTGTTGCTTCTAGTTCTCCAACTTGAAAGAATTTGATCAATGAGTCTGCGTTCATTTTCAGGACTCTGCAGCAGAGGATTTCACTGTGAGTCTTTGCAGCAAGTTTGTTATTAAAATCCACTAGAGCTCAATTTGTCAGTGTAGGTTGTTAGCAGAGTGTTCATTTGTCTTGCATTCATCAACTTCTGATCGTCTTGGTCCCTTCCAATGTATGGTGTACTGAAGTAGAATTACTGAATTAAGTTGAGCAATTCTTTTTCTTGAGATATCAGGGGGAAGCGTTGAGTTTTCATTATTAAAATCAATTAGCACATCTGAAATGAAGCTGCATAGTAAACAGTACATTACAGACTATAAAGTGACAAACAAATGTCTTAATTCTTAATAGAACAACAACTCACTTTATAAAACATCTTTAACAGAAGATATTTCGAATCCCAGCAAGAGAATGAATCAAAATTTGACACCATGCCTCATATGGCAATGTCAGGGCAGGTGACCAAAACCTCAGAATGATAAGTTTTGTGGATTGTCTTATCAAAGAAAGGAGAAATGGAGAAAGCACTTTGGGAAGGTAGAAACCCACTGCATGTGGTGGAGCGTAGAACATCAGACATACAGAAGAGGCCAGAATTGGAGGAGCATGTAAATCTGGAAGGATTATTGTGCTCATGGCACCATGCAGTGATTTAGAAGCAAAAATAGGAACCTTGAAGAAGGCTGCTGGAATAGGAACTGCCAAAGGTGATGTGTTGCAACAGAGGTGTTAGGAGAGGTTGCAGTGAAATAGAATTAAGTGTTATTATGGTACATGTGAAAACTAATACCACTTTTGGATGGATTGAGGGAATTAGCTCCTAACTCAAGCAAAGTGTTGTAGAGCTTTCAGTATTAATTTATTGTAACACAATTGTAGAAGCCCAACAGCAAGCTAAATATTTGCAAGCTATTAATTTTTATAATATTTGTAGTACGGAGACCAGAACTGCGTGTTGGGTGTGCGGTTTGATTTCAACAAGAATTCTATATGAAGTTAGCAATCCTGCTTCCTTTTTATATTCTATTCTGCTTGAAATTAATTTGAGTATTTTATTTTGATGTTAAGAACTATTGAATCTTGTTTTATTATTTTGGAGTGTCTGTACTTATACATCCTTTTCTCCTCTAATTTCACACCTTCAAAAAAAAGGCGTCTCCATATTTCTCTTAACAAAATGAACAATCTCATGGTTAGCTACCTTAAATTTATTTGCCAGATAGCTGCTCACTTTGCAAGCTTGTCTAGGAGGAGACTGGGAGGAGTGTGTAGCAAGTCAACCTCACTCTGAAGCAGACTGGGGGATTGTGCAACAGGGAGTATCACTCTGAAACAGGTTAAGCAAGTGAGAGCAGGAGCCTTTGCTCCTGAAACAGCACAGGAAAGAGCAGAAACAACACCTTCAGAAAGAACATGAGAGCAGGGTCAGCAGCTTCATTAAGAGCAAGAGTGAGTGTGGGATCAGCAGCTTCTCAAACAATGTGAGATACACAAGTCAGCAGCTTCATAAAGAGAAGAATGGATCGATGTGAGGGAAGCAGCAACAGCATGAGATTAAAAACGAGCAGCAGAGAGCTCCTCCAACTAGTTTGTTCCTTTAAGAGCTGAAGTGTGATACCATAGGAAAGCAGGTAAGTAATTGGTGAGCAAAGTAAAAATGATTTGATTTATCATGGAGACATGGTTAGAGGAAGGACAAAACTGGGAACTCAATATTTAAGGGTATTCAAAATTCCAGAAGAACAGGTTAAAAAGAAAAAAAAGGGTGAGGTAGCTTTGCTAATAAAGGAGTATCAGTGTTGTGATATAAATGCATTAAATCATGATGTTGAGTCAGTTTGGGTGGAAATCAGAAATAGCAAAGCAAATAATTCATAGGTGAGAGTCATTTGTACATCCTCAAAGTGTTGTCTCACTGTAGAGCAAAGTATAAATCTGGAATTAATGGAGGCCTAATAGGACACCACAATTGTCATTAATGATTTTAATTTGCATATGACTGGACAAATCAGATGGGGAAGGGTGACATGGAAAGGGAATTTGTCAAGTGCATCAGGGATTACTTTTTAGAACGGTATTTTGCAGAACCTACAGGGGAACATGCTCGTTTAGGTCCAGGAATATATAATGAGGCAGAAATGATTGATGTATTTTAGAAAATTCATGAAGCTTATGAGTGAGAAAGGATAGACAGATATGTGGGGTGGAAAGAAGATAGGAGGAGGCATCTTGGGTTCTAACTATCACCTAATCAGATGGGCTGAATTTCCTGTTTCTTGTGTGGACTCAATGTAATTTTACAAGTGTTGCTGTTTTTTTTATTGGAGACTGAGCAAATTTAGTCTCCATAGATGGATTGCTTGTGAGAAATCTGGACTCAGAACCATTTTTGTACTATTTAGCTGTTAATGTGACCAATTCTTCTGGCAAATCAGGTAATTACACTTGGTTGCATACTGGGATCATTAACATGACAATTTTAACTGCTATACATTTCAGATTGAAAGTCACCTGCAGCCCTTTTATCAAAAACATCTTCATAAATCTGGCAACGTGTGTGATGCCTCGTGTGTGGTACACATGCATGTTTAGTTGTAAAGCCTTGGTATATGCCAGCAGGACATCCATGATGTTGCTCATGGAGCATCAGAGATTTTGTTGCTTTGAGTAGGAGGGGGGGCACATTGCCACTGAGAACTTGGAAAACATATTTGCACAGAAAATATGCAGAGTTGTTCAATTGCTTCATTAAAAAATACTTTTATCATCTTTAGGTCGATTATATTCGTTTCTTCATGTTATGTTTTTATGTAATGTTCTACGTAAATACATGAGTTAATAGCTCAGCTTACAAAGTACCAATAAATAAAACTTTTTTTGTATTTTTACATTATTACTAAATATCCTTGCAGCAGTAGTCAGCCACCCCCTTGTTCCTGTATAAACTCTGACTTACTATCATTGAAGCTAGATATAACCTATTAGTGATATGTAATGCAGAACTGAAAATAGTTGTTTCAATAAATAAATGTTGCTGTTTGCAAAACTGACCGAATTTTCTACCTGAAAAGCTGTTCCAAATTAATTTTTTCAAACTTATGATGGAGACAGGTACCTTTACATTGGAGACAGCATGGTGACTGTGAAAAAGACTCTAGAGAATGCAGGGGAGTGAATTACTGTTGCCAAGTTCAAGGTGGTGACCGGATGGAATCTTGTGCTGCTCCCGGGTGTGGGAAGTTTGGCAGGTGGGGAACCTTATTATGCACGAGGTTGAAAATCATCCTCATGGGAGCAGGATTAAATTGCAATATTAAGTTCTCATGAGCTTGAAGGCAAGTCAAACTTGCATCCATTTGCTCATCATGCACACTAATTAAAAGTTAATCTCTCCTGAATCAAGTGCACTTTCAAATTAACTGATCAATATGTGCCTTCAGATTCATGACTGTACTGTCAGCGAGGTATTGTATTTGGCGTGGAGTAAGCCGCTACACTTCCCTCTTTGGGGGCACTATTCTGCAATGGACCATGAATGAGATTGTGAAGTGGCAGATTAAAGACATAGAGAGTGAATGTCAAGGTGCAGGAGCATGCAAGGTCCTAGCAACATGGTTATGTTGTTTGGTGGAGAATGGGACTTGAGCATAGAGATGATTGGAAAGAGGTGATTCTAAAGGGAGGATCTGTGCTGTGAATGGTGGGGAACTGGTGTAGAACTGGAGGTACCTAGCAGTGAGAGGAATGGGATGCAGTAAGGTGGGACTTCGAGGATTATGGTCCTTTACTGGATGTCGTGAGTCGGAGGCTGTGGAGTCATATGATACAGTTGGAATGGTTAATGGGTCAGAGAGGGCAAGGGGATGGTAATGACTGTAGGCTCAGATGGGAGAGAACGCATGTGGTGTCTGATGGTAATAGGGTAACAGGAGTGACAGAGAGGTGTGATTCAGGAGTAATAGAAGAGGGAGGAGTAGTTATAGTCAGTGGGGCAAGCTATTTGGATGAATTTAGTGGATCACTCTGGGAGGATGAAAGCTGGATGAACAAGTTTGAAAAGGGATGACTTGTTTTTGTCTTCGTAACTGATCCTTAATATGCAATAACCCCAGAAGTGTGACTCCTCCAAAGTGGATGAGGGTCATTTTGGGTGGGTGGAGTCATTTTTTGAATGCAATTGACCAAATACAGAGTCATCCTGATAATAAGTTCAATATAAGAGCCATGGTCAGATATCTACTCATTGCGATGCAAACCTCTGAACACTTTTCCCTGAGCCCTGGTTCTCAGTTACATAACATCCCAGAAGCTTGGGAGGATATGCTATAGAACAGTTCTTGCTGACTGAGGAAAGGAAGGAATTGCCTGGTCTGTGATCACTTGGGAATAGGGGAGAGTAATGTACCGTACAGCAACTTCACTCTTGGCATTCCATTGGTCTGAAATATTTGCAGGGAGAAGCAAGCCTAATACTGGGATGCTCCCAAAGTTGTGAATCTCAAGGATGACTGTTGAAAATTTGCAGGTGGATCAAGAGAATACTTTGGTTGATGGGTGGCAGGTTGAGTGGGATGAATGGAGGACTGCCACTGTATTTGGGAAGTCCAAGGTTCCCTGATAGCTGGTCCGGGCTCATGTGGAACCTTTCTGAGGGCAAGGCGAGGAGCGATGGTGGAAAATCAGTGGTAATTGAGGGTGGGTGTAGGACCTATTTCTAGTGCTCCTGAATCTATGATCTCAATGGTGACTATTCAGGATGGTATTGATCACTGTGTGGTGTATGGCCAGGTGATTCTCAGTGCCTCTGATTTGGCAGAAGTGCACAGAACAAAGGCAAGGGTATGCTGCCAAGAGTATGCTGATCAGATTATTCCCTGTAGTTTGTTCAGACATGTTAGTGGGTCATGTCAGCCCAGCACTTCTGATAGCTCTGGTACAGCAGCAAAGGGTGATCCCAGGATAGGACAGACCATCACCAGTTCAGCCCCAGGGAGTATATGGTTATACAACTCAAGAGGCTGGCAACTCGGAGCCATCACAGTCAAAACCCTGAAGTGCAATCTAACGTGCAGCAGGCAGTGCAGCTAATTGCCAATGTCAGAGGCAGTTGGGGATATCATCGGTTGCCACCATTCACATGTTCTGCTTCTCCAGGAAGACTTGCATTTAAAGGCTTGGGAGCCAGTCTAGTGCGCCCAATGTAGATTCACAATAGACCCAGAGTTAATCTGGCAGAGCTGTGGGATTTGCTGTGTTTGCTGGATTTCCACAGGTGCAATTCGCTGCTCACTTGTGATTTTGAGAGCTCTCTGGGTCAGTCCTCGCTATTCATTAACAAAAACAAGTTTCACTCATTATATCTGAAATTGGTCTGTGATCAGTGGAAACATCCTTTAGCTTGTGTGCACTACCCAGGGAGTCTGACAACTCCTACATCTTCACACTCAGCTGCCACAAATGATTGCTCCCCTTCATCAACTGCAAGGTTGTCCCAGTGGTGACAGGGGATACCCAATTGGTAACACCAGTGTAGAACTCACAAAATGAAGCAGGGAACAGGTACAATGCTGCCTGAGCCTCAGATGGGGAATGATAAAGCATGATGGTTGACTTAGTAAAGGTGAGGTTCTGCTGTCTGCGCTGCTCAGGCAGAATGATACAGTACACGCCAGAGCTCTGCACAATCTTACTTAGCAATGTGGGGAGGAATTTGCAAACAGTGAGATGGAGGAGTGAGGTGGGTCCTCTGATGCTGTGATAAGGAAGTGAATGATGTGAGTGCAGCAGTAGATGCCAGGGCAAGGAAACAATGTGAATAGACAGACCTGTGAATTCCTCAGATTCCAGATTACTATCAGTATCAACGTATGTTGACTGCACACCCAAGGTCCTCTCGTGGGTACAGGCAACTCTGTTTCATTGAGTTGTAGTATTGCTTTAATGGGTGCATTGATGGTCTGGATATTGTGAGGTACTATAATCACAGCCATTTTGCAGTGAACATTTTTACATTAGAACTGTGATCCACGTTTCTGGCCAGCAATTCCAAAGTCGTCATCTTCAAATATGGGGAACATAACTGAAGTCAACGGGTCCTCCTTTGTGCAGGATAGTCAAGAGACATGAAACTACATCTCCTTTTTCATGGTAGTAGATGCCGCTCTCTGTGAGTTAAACATCCAGCAACACTGCCAGACACTTTGACAGCTCCTGTGAAAGCAAATTATGTAGATTCATGTGAGGTTAGGGTGACCTTTGGCCTAGGTGCTAGATGCCTAAGGCACCAGATGGGTTATGAAGGGCTTCAGATTGGAGAGAGATGGATGCCTCCAGTCTGATGGCAGGGACTGGGGGAGAGTCAAAGTTGTTAAGTCCTGGGTGAGGGAAATGGAATTGTGTTGGGTTGGGGGAAGGTGGTCTGAGGTCCACAGTGTACTAAATAAGGAATGATATAATTGGGGCATTGGAGGTGAATCGGGGTTAGTTTGATTCTTAGGGGTTAGACGTTTTAATACTCTTTTTTTTTTTCTGGTTACCTGTTAGCTTAACTGAAGCAGAACTCTCTGAATTCTCTTCTTAATGGTTCAGAGAGTTCCAGATGAAGGGAAGTTGCCCTTCAGTGTGTTCAATTTCCTGGACAATTCCCATAGATCAGCAGCATCTGGTATTTCATCTGGTCCAACGTACAACTACTGTTTATACTGCTCCAGTGACTATCTGGCATTGAAATATCTCGGCCAGCATTTTCGTGTCAATACTGTTTACAATGTGATTCTGTGCATGCCAATCTGACATAATAAGCATATTATTACTGCCACGTCAGCGTATGTCTACACAGTACACCTGTGAACTAATCACTCTGACTACATTCAAGGACATAATCTGAGACATCCTTCTCAAGATGATAAATGTAACTCGTCCCTCTTCTCATAATGAGTTTGGACTTGTCATTTTCTTCAGGGTGGATTCTTTCTCCCATTCTTGCACCAGTTTTTCTCTAATGCCAAATTCCTTCACTGCAGCATGGTTATTTGATGATATCACAAATGTATCATGTCTTTTAGCTTGAAATTAGCTTCATATGTCATTAATTTTGTTAGAAGTCTCATTTCTCTTCATTGTTCACCAATTATTCACAACCTGTGAGTGTGTATGCGTGTCTTTAAAGTCACATGCATCTTCACAACACAGCTGTATCGCCTACTAGATCCCCTGAGCAAAGTTATAAGACACAGGGTGTCCTTGCTTACAATTGGGATTATGTAACTGAAAACTGCAACTTTAATTGAAAAGATTTCAAATGGAGCATTGATTCCTATGGGAATCAATGTTAAAAATGAAGTTATATTTCATTGTGCCCTGCTTAGAACAAACCAATATAGCTGTACCCTCCAAGCTGAAATACAGTATTTTAAATTCCTAAATATATCACTGGTAAATGAAATAACTGTTCAAATAAAATGAATTGTAAAATATAAAATTGCAATGTAACGTTCTTCTTCCACACGTTCCAGTCATGTGCTCTCCGAGAATGGAGCCAAGGGGATATTGCAGAGTGAATACTGGGGGACTTAAGTCAGCTGTTGAGGGCGTCACTTGTTCCTGGCTTAGGGTTTTCCTTTCGGGAGAGGTATTTGCAGATTCCCTTTTTGCTGTCTGCAACCCACCCCCAGGGTCCATTCGGTCCAACACCTTGCCCCTCTTAGCTATCTACTGCACCCCCTCAGGACTGCACTCTCTGACATTTCCTTCTCTCGCTCTCTCACGCTCTGATGTTGGCCAGCACTGTCAATGCTCCTGAGGCAGATGATGACTCTCAGCCATTGGTGCAGGCCGACAGGGGGAGCAGCTTGGTTTTTATTTTCCAAGCAGTAGGACAGGCAGAGGGTGAAGACCACTCTGGTGTGGTAGGAGATCAGTGGCTCCCCTGTAGTTTATGTCGGTTATGCACTGCAATCTGCAGCAGTTGTAGGTCCACAGGGGTGGGATGGGTGTTGCCAAAAGCTCAGAGGCGAGGGTACTGGTACTGAGCTCAGGCAGGGCCTCTCTGCCTTATTAAGGTGGATTCTTGCGGCTGGTGGCAGCCTCTTGGTGTGAGGATGTATGTTGGTGTGCAGTAGCTACAACTTGGCTAGAGGCTAGCACCAGCTCTGGGAGCCAGTCTGTGTCCTGGTGGGAGGGGGCTCTTTGATGAAGACCTCAGGCAGTGTTGAAGCATAGGGAGCAACCTAAGAAGTCTGAGTGAGGGTTAGGTTATGCCATTTGCGACATCCCATGTGATTTGTGGGTCCTGTTAACTTAGCAACATTAAAACAAAACAATATTAAAACTGGCAATGTTAAGTTTGGACTCCCTGAACTGCTAAGTAAAGCACATCTATTTCAGCGTGGAAAAATTGAGGCTGACAACTGATTTGAGTACAACACCTTGTGGCTGAGAAGGGGGTCAACTTATTCCTGCTTATCAACTTATGCCACCATCTACGGTATTGCTTTAGTTCACTCTATACACTTGGAGAAATCATAATTAAGTGTTGCATTAAAGCGACTGATAATGAAGGTAATTGAGTGTGTCACCTTGCCTTCATGGTTGAAATTAATTTATCCACTTTATTGTGTTAATAGGTGCTGTTTACAACTCATTACAGACTGCCCCCCTGTCATTCAGGAAGAGCTGGATCTCATTAGTGCTCTCAATGTGATGGAAGAGTTCAACATGAAGATTTTGCCCATGCAAGGTATAAGAGCTTGCTTCTCAAATGAAGCAGGTCAAAGAAAATTTATCTCACGTGTAGAAGAGAGTGAGGGGCATTAGTGGTTACAAAGTGGGAGTGATGGGATGAAGACCACTGAGCAATGTTGGCAGGCAGTACAAGGAAATAGTGATGCTATTGCTGTGTTGTTGCTGGACCAGAAACCCAGAGATCTAGGTAATAAATCAGGTTCAAATCCTAGCACAGCAGATGGTGGAACTTAACAACAGTTTTTTAAAAAAAGTCTGGATTTAAAGTCTGTCCTGTACCCATAAAGCAGAATGAGTCTAACCTGATCAATTACCAACCCCTCAGTCTAAGCTCAATCTCAAGGAACGTGATTGAAGGTGTCATTAACAATGCTATCAAGCAGGGCTTGTCTAGCAATAATCTCCTTACTGCTGCTTGGATGGATTTCTCCAGGGCTACTCAGCTCCTGACCTTATTACAGCTCTGGTTCAAACATGGCCAACAGAGCTGAATTCTAAAGGTGAGGTGACAGTAACTTGCACTTCACATCAAGCCCACATTAAGGAGCCCCCAAGAAACTAGAGTTATTGAGAATCTGGAAGAAAACTCTCTTCTGGTTAGTCGTACATAGCAAAAAGAAAAGTTGAGTGTTGGAGGTCAGTCATCGCAGCTCCTGAACGTGTCTGCAGGAGTTCCACAGGTCACTGTCCTCAACCAAACCATCTTCAGCTGCTCCATCAATGATCTTCCTTCCACCAAAGATCAGAAGTGGAGGTGTTGGCTGATGATTGCACAACGTTCGGCACCATTCGTGATCCTCCGAATCTGAAGCAGTCCAAGTAAGAAAGACCTGGACAGTCTCCAGTTTGTCCTGACAAATGGAAAGTACATTTGTGACACACAAGAGCCAGGCAATGCCTAGATCCAACAAGACAGAATTTAACCTTGCCTTTTGGACTTGTGTTGGCATTACCATCACTGCATTTTCTACTATCAACATCCCGAGGAATTACTGTTGACCAGAAACTGAACTGGACAACCCGTATAAGTACTATGGCTATAAGTCATAGAGATGTACAGCCAAGAAACAGATCCTTCCATCCAACTCATCATGCTGACCAGATATCCTAAATTAATCTCGTCCCATTTGCCAGTATTTGGCTCATATCCCTCTAAACCCTTCATATACATGTATCCATCTAGATGCCTTTTCAATGTTGCAATTGTAGCAGCCGCCTCCACTTTCTGTGGCAGCTCATTCCATACACGCACCATCCTCTGCATGTAAAAGTTGCCCCTTTGGTGCCTTTTAAATCTTTCCCCTCTCACCCTAAAGCTATGCCCTCTAGTTCTGGATTCTTCCAGCTCAGGGAAAAGACCCTCATCTATTTACCCTATAAGGTCACCCCTCAGCTTCTGATGCTCCAGGGAAAACAGTCCCAACCTGTTCAGCCTCTCCCTATAGTTCAAACTTGGCAAAATCCTTGTAATTCTTTTCTGAACCCTTTCAAGTTTCACAACATCTTTCCTCTAGGAAGGAGACAAGAATTGAACAAAATATTCCAAAGGTGGCCTCACTAATGTCCTGTACCGTCGCAATATGACCTCCCAACTCCTATGCTCACTGCTCTGACGAGTAAAAAGAAAGCATACTAAATACTTTCTTCACTATCCAATCTACCTGTGACTCCACTTTCAAGGAGCTATGAACCTGTACTCCAAGGTCTCTTTGTTCAGCAACACTCCCCAGGACCTCACCATTAAATGTATAAGTCCTGCTAAGATTTGCCTTTCCAAAATGCAGCCCTAACGTTTATCAAAATTAAACTTCATCTGCCACTCCTCTACTCATTAGCCCATCTGATCAAGATCCCATTGTACTCTCAGGTAACCTTCTTAGCAGAGTCCATTACACTCCAATTTTAGTGTCATCTGCAAACTTGCTAACTATACCTCTAATGCTCACATCCAAATTGCTTATATAATTGATGAAAAGCAGTGGCACATCACTGGTCAGAGGCCTCCAGTCTGAAAAACAACCCCTCCACCACCACCCTCTGTCTTCCACCTTTGAGTCAGTATCCAGATGGTTGAATCTCTCTCTATTTCATGTGATCTGACCTTGCTGACCAGTCTATCATGAGGAACTTTGTCAAAGGCCTTACTGAAGTTCAGACAGATCACATCTACAGCTCTGCCATCATCAATCGTCTTTGTTACTTCAAAAAAACTCAATCAAGTTTGTGAGACATGATTTCCCCCACACAACGCCATGCTGACTATCCCTAATCAGTGCTTGTCTTTCCAAATACGCAGAATTCCCTCCAACAACGTACCACTATCGATGTCAGGCTCACTGGTCTATAGTTCCCTGGCTTTTCCTTACCACATTTCTTAAATAGTGGAACCACGTTTGCCAACCTGCAATGTTCTGGCACCTCACCTGTGACTATCGATGATACAAATATCTCAGCAAGAGCCCCAGCAATCACTTCTCTAGCTTCCCACAGGGTTCTAGGGTACACCTGATCAGGTCATGGGGATTTATCTAATTTTATACATTTCAAGACATCCAGCACCACTACCTCTGTAATATGGATGTTTTTCAAGATGTCACCATCTTTTTCCCCACATTCTGTACCTTCCATAACCACCACCACTGTAAACACATGCAAAGTACTCTTTTAGTATCTCCCCTATCGCCTGTGGCTCCACGTGTAGGCTGCTTTGCTGATCTTTGAGGAATCCTGTTTTTTCCCAAGTTACCCTTTTGATCTAATGTATTCATATAATCCCTTTGGATTCTCCTTAACCCTATTTGCCAAAGTTATCACATGTCCCCTTTTTGCCCTCCTGATTTCCCTCTTAAGTATACTCCTACTGCTTTTATATTCTTTTGAGGATTCACTCGATCTCTGCTGTCTATACCTTACATATGCTTCTTGTTCTTAACCAAAACCTCAATTTCTCTTATCATCCAGCATTCCCTATACCTACCAGCCTTTCCTTTCACCCTAACAGGAACATACTGTCTCTGGACTCTTGTTATCTCATTTCTGATGGTTTCCCATTTTCTAGCCGTGCCTTTCCCTTTTCCAAACACCCAATTAACTTTTGAAAGTTCTTGCTTAATACCATCAAAATTGACCTTCCTCCACTGTAGAACTTCAACTTTTAGATCCTGTCTATCCTTTTCCATCATTACTTTAAAACTAATAGAATTATGGTCACTGGCCCCAAAGTGCTCCCCTACTGACAGCTCAGTCACCTCACCTGCCTTATTTCCCAAGAGTAGGTCAAGTTTTGTACCTTCTCTAATATGTGCATTCACATACTGAATCAGAAAATTTTCTTGTACACACTCAACAAATTCCCCTCCATCTAAACCCTTAACACTATAGCAGTCCCAGTCTATGTTTGGAAAGTTAAAATCCCCTACCATTATCACGAGTATTCTTACAGATAACTGAGATCTCCTTCCAAATTTGTTTCTCAATTTCCTGCTGACTATTGGGGGGTTTTTAGTACAATCCCAATCCCAATCCCAATAATCCTTTTCTTGTTTATCAGTTCGACCCAAATAACATCCCTGGACATAATTCCAGGAATCTCCTCCTTAAGTACTGTGTAATGTTATCCCTTATCAAAAACACCACTCCCCTTCCTCCCACATCTCACTGCCAACCCCACCCCCCCCCCCCCTCCGCGCGCCCCCAATTCTTCTTTTCCCATTTCTATCCTGGAACATTAAGCTGCTAGTCCTGTCAATCTCTGAGCCACATCTCTGTAATTGCTATGATATTCCCAGTCTCATGATCCTTCCCTGTTAGGCCTCTTCCATAGAAATTCAGGTGCAATTCATCCTTCTTGTACAGGTCACTTCTACCCCAAAAGAGTTTCTAATGATCCAAAAATGTAAACCCTTCTCCCCTGCACCAGCTCCTCAGCCACGTGGTTCATCTGCTCTGTCTTCCTACTTCTATCCTCTCTAGCTCATAGCACCAGGAGTAATGCAGATATTACTACTCTCGAGGGCCTCCTTTTTAAGTTCCTGCCTAACTTCCTTTATTCTCCCTTCAGAATCTCATCCTTTTTTCTTCCTATTTCGTTTAGTTCCAGTGTGTACAACGACCTCCTGCTGATCCCATTCTCCTTTGAGAACATTTTGCACTGCCTCCAAGATATCCTTGACCCTGGCACCAGCGAGGCAACACACCATTCTGATTTCTCGCTGTTGGCTGCAGAAACGTCTGTCAGTGTCTCTGAATCGCGAGTCCCGTGTCACAGTCGATCACTTGGAACCTGACATACTCCTCCTTACATTAGAGCCAGTCTCGGTACCTTGGCCATTCATGCAATATTCCCCTGAGAATCTATCACCTCCTATGTTTTCCAAAACAAAATAATTGTTTGAGATGGAGATAGCCACAGGAGACTCCTGCACTAATTGCATCCCTCTCCTGACAGTAACCCATCTACCTGACTATAAATGCAGTATTTCTCCCTTCCTCTAACTGCCATTCATCACACCCCTGTAAATTCCTCTTTGCCTCTAACTGCCGCTCCAACCGATCCATGTGATCTGATAGGATTCACAACTGTGGGTGGCACGGCGGTTAGCACTGCTGCCTCACCGCGCCAGAGACCTGGGTTCAATTCCCGCCTCAGGCGACTGACTGTGTGGAGTTTGCACGTTCTCCCCGTGTCTGCGTGGGTTTCCTCCGGGTGCTCCGGTTTCCTCCCACACTCCAAAGATGTGCAGGTCAGGTGAATTGGCCATCCTAAATTGCCTGTAGTGTAGGTAAGGGGTAGATGCAGGGGTATGGGTGGGTTGCGCTTTGGCGGGGCAGTGTGGACTTGTTGGGCCGAAGGGCCTGTTTCCACACTCAGTAATCTAATCTAATCAAACACACTCGCTGCAGACATAATCAGCAGCAACATGAAAATGTTCCCTAATCTCCCACATCTGACAAGAAGAGCACATCACTCTACAAAAGGCCATCTTTGCAGTCTTACTGCTCTGAAAAACACTGCTGTAGGCTAACTTAGTAACTGTATTTTATATTTTTAAACTTTAATCAAGAGACCGATCTCAGTAAAGCATATAACCAAATAGACCCCACTCTACTCACTATTAAAAAAAGATGACAAGGTTATATTTGAAAACCATTACTTATCTGATCCTGTTCTGTGAGCTCTCCCACACCGTATCCTTAAATTCATCTCTGAATGTTGTTGTTTGTTAATTTTTTCCAGATGTACTCTGTCTGGAAATACTTGAGCTCAAACAGCAAAGACAGTGGCTGTACAGATTCACTGCTGTGTCAGACAGCAGTGTAGGTTTCTTTCTGTCTTTCTCTCACTGACCATTGGTCCCTGCCTTTGTTCTGTTCCTCCTTTTAAAAGTGCCATTATTTTGACTTTTTATTCTCCAAAGTTCCAAACCAATGCAACAGTTTATAAAACAGTAAATACTGCTTTCTGAATTTGAGGAAATCACCTCTAACACCTAAAATATCTCCTCAAAGGAGCAGCTCTTACAGCCACAATTTATTTCCCATCCTGCATCAGGTTCAGAGACGAGGGATACAGCAGTGCATAACTCGCCACCTGACTCAAAGCCTATTCACCATCTTCAAGGTACGAATTGGGAATATGGTGGAATGTTCACAAATAGCTGGATCAGTGCTGGTCCAACAACACTCGAAGCTTGAGGCCATCCAGGACGAAGTGACTGACTTGTTTGGCACCACCTCCACAAATATTCACTACTTCCTCCACTGGTATACAGCTGCAGTAATCTGTACCATCTACAAGATGCACTGCAGGAATTCACCCAGGTTCCTTAAGAAGCACCTTCCAAACTCAGGGTTACTACTATCTAGAAAGACAAGGGCAATGCATACATGGAATACAACACTTCTATGTTCTTTTCCAAACTAATCACTTGACTTGAAAATATATCACCGTTCTATCATTGTCAAATTCCTGGAACTGCATCCCAGTTGGCAATGTGAGTCTATGTACATCAAATAGACTGCAGATATTCAGGAAGGCAGCTCACCAAGGGCAATAAATTTGGCCTAGCTAGCAGTGCTCATATTCCATGGATAAAGAAAAAGATTCCCTGTTCTCACATCAGTTGAGTTAAGCTTTCTTTTTGCGCTCTCTCCAGGATCTCTGTATTCTTTTAGTAACAAGGAAACCAGACTGATGACAATAGTGCAAAGTCTGCATCTGCAGACTACGTATAGTCTCAGTAGAATGGGTGGAGCCAATATCACATTAACATCGACCCTTCAGAATCATAACCTTTGACAACAATTAACACGAGATAAACAAAGGACAAAAGAACTTTGCTTAAAGCACCCAAATACTAGAGTTCCATGAAACAGCATGGTTGCTCTCTCTGTTTTGATTAAGTATAATATCTGAATCTAAAATATTACAACAGGCACTTGAACTGTTTCTAGAAAACTGGAGCATCAAAGAAAAATTTCAAAATATTTAAAAGGAAATTTACAGAATCTAATCTTGCTGATAAGGTTCATTATCTGTCAGCATTTCAATCAGAACAGAGTTTAATCTAAGAAAAGGGGAGTCATAGAGATGTACAGCACAGAAACAGACCTGTCAGTCTGATTCGTCCATACTGACAGATATCCTAAATTAATCTTGTCCCATTTTCCAGCTATTGGCCCACATTCTTCTAAACCCTTCTTATTCAGTGAAAATACTCTGGAACAAATGTTCTGGCATTGACTTCAGTCAGTGTCTAAATGCAGGGTGAAATCCTGTCACTTCACAATTGAGATTGTTAATTCATCACTATGGACAGATGGTACCACATTTACAGCATGTTAATATAAACCACAATTTGCATCCCAAAATGTGTTGATACCATGATTCATCCATCAAATAGTTTGGCCTTGAGAAATGCATGAAATAAATTTAGTTACACTTAATTTTGCACTGGATTCTTATTAAAAGTGTGAAGAGGATTTGTCATGCATGATTGACCTCAGTTTTATTTCTAAACTGTTTCCGATTCTCAAGCTGTATGACCAGGAACAGAATTATTTGGAACAATGAGTTTTCTTTCAATTATGACATGAGATTTCATGAGTATATTTCAAATTGAGAATTTTACGTTAATATATCTAAAATAATTCTCTTATTTTCACTTTCCTGTCTTTGAGAGTGTGCAGACTCTGATACGTAAAGCTATAGTTCTTTTACGAAAATATTTTCAGTGTTTGATCAATGATTGGTAGACTGTTGATTTTACTTGTAAGTCCATTAGAAATTTGAAGTAAAAACACCATGTACTTCACAAATGCTGCTACATGTCTTTGTCAGCATAATTAACCAGCTGTTACAATATGGTGCCCAGACCAATTAATGAGTGCATAGTGTAATTTTTCATACAATTTGTGGTGAAAGACACTATAACAGTCATTGTTGCTAGATAATTAGATAGAAGACAACTGGTTTGAAAATGGAAATAACTTCAAGGATTGATTAATTGATCCAGAGGTTTTCAATTTATCAAAACTGTTGGTGCATTAAGACCACCTTTATGCTTCTCCTTGTAGATTACTGCCTGGAAAATTTAAAATTGGAAACAAAAGTCATCTAAATGTGAAACATTAACAGTTTCGGAAGGCAGCTTACAACTCTGTGGCATTGACCTGTTGCTCCATTGTAATGCAAATTCCTACAGTGTTTTCATGTGACTTGTGATATTTTTGATAGCAAGTTTATTTTCTCCCTCAAGTATTGGAAGTCTGCCCACACAAGATTACGTTTAATTTGTTGCTGATAAGGCTGTTTGTCTGTCCTGGGTTCCTGAATCCAATAAATGTTTCCGATGGAAGTAAAAACAGTTGTTTAGATTTTCTGGAGGATGTTTGGCACCCTCATCCAAGTGCTGCTGCTTAGGACACCAATGGCCATCAAAGAGAGTGAGGATTTAATACATTTGAAATAGGTATGGAACGAGACCATTACATCCCTCAAGCCTGCTCTACCGTTCCACTATGGCTGATGGTTTTGTGTTTGAATTTCACTTTCCCATCTTCCTCCGATAGCCATTTCCTTTGACAAGCAAGAATCTATCAATGTATTGAAAATATTTCATGACCCTACCTCCATTGTCTTCTGAGGCACAGAGTTCCAAAGTTGCACAGCCCTCTGAATGCAAAAAAAAATTTCACCTTTGTCTAAGAAAAAAGCTACTCCTAATTTTAAACGAGTGCTCCCTGCTTCTTGGCTGACTTGCAACGTCTTTTCCATGTCCGCCTTGTCAAGACCTTTCAGAGTCTTCTACTTAAATCAAGTCACCCCTCTCTGTCTTCTGAACTCCAGGGGAGACTAGCTCAGCTAATCCAATCTATCTTCATAAGCCAGCTCACTTATTCCACATATGGATCCAGTAAACTTCATCTGAGCCGCATTCATGTCCTTCTTATTTATGTCCTTCTTAAATAAGCAGACTAAATCTGTATATGCATTCGAGATGTGACCAGAACTGTATGCAATATTAAAGTGCAATTATTCCAAATAATTAAATTTTTGTTGGTGATTTTCAGTATTATTATTTGAAAGCATTCATACCTGTGACTGCCCACTTTTGTTTCGGTGAACTCGAAGCTTGGACATGTTCCGTGAATGCAGAAATTGGCCTCTCTACCACTCAGTTTCTCCATATTCATCATTCAAGCATGTACTGCTGCATTCTATATTTATCACCTTAATTCAGCTCTACATTATCTGTATTCATACCCGCAGTGGTTAAATCATTCCACCTTTATGTCCTCTGTGTCCTGTCAATTGTTCAGTGAAGAACTTGCTTCACCTTTTTGAAAATAATTTCTTCGTGGCTTTGTGCACCTCAGCACCAGCGAATGGGAAAGAACCGCAAAGAAGATTTATTCACAAAATGGAATCCATGAATTAAATGGAAGTGACTGCTTGGGTACAAAATTGGTTGAAGCACAGAAAGCAGAAAATGGTAGCAAATGATTGTTTTGAAGGGAAGCGTGCAGTGTAGCTCCGCAGAATTTGCAAATGACATACTCAAAAATATGACGGTGAGAAGGTTAGCAATTGATTTTTTTAAGAGGACATTTCACACTTGTGAAATACACACTTGTCAAATGAAATTTAACAAGCGTAAGAAGTGATTCTCCTTGGTATGAGGAATGAAAAGAGTTAGTATAAACTGCAAAAAGTTTAAAGGCTGGCACAGGGATATGAGAGAGAATGTACACTAAATTTTAAAAGGTGAGAATTTGTGAAGGCTGTTGAAAAGGCACATGGATGGGATCGTTGGTTATCTAAGTACGTGGTAGTTCATAAAAACAAGGAAATTATGTCTCAGAAATTACTGGTTTGCCACCATCTAAGTTTACTAAACGTTGGGTACTGCTTCTTTGTCAGGCGAAAGACGAAAGAGCAACGCTCTTAAAGGTTGTGATTTCCAGTAAACCTGTTGGACTGTAACCTGGTGTCATGTTGCTTCTGACCTTGGCATTCTATGGTTTTACAATTCGAAGTATACATGAAGCAAATGTTGTCAGTCCCAATATCTCAAAGCATGAGTGGACTGAACCAGTATAGGGCTTAGAGTCGAGTGTGTGGTGCTGGAAAAGCACTCCGGTCAGGCAGCATCCGTGGAGCAGGAGAATCGAAGTTTCGGGCATAAGCCCTTTATCATTTCCTGCGTGTCCTCCTGTGCTTTTCCAGCACCACACACTTGACTCTGATCTCCAACATCTGCAGTCCTTACTTTCTCCCAGTATAGGGCTTAGGTTGTCACCAGTTATGGTAGGCACATATTGCTATGATATGGACACTTATTATTGTAAAAGCTTTTCTCTTGTTATGACTGTGGAAACAGACTAAAGAAGTTGCATTTTTCTTTCTTTTTGCCTTGTCTCTCTACAGTACGTATGTGCTCAGACCGACTCCGACTCATCAAGGAGTGCATTAATCAGTGTCCAACAGCATACAAACAGTCAAAAAAGCTCTTGATTCTTGCAGATTTGCTGAGAGTAGCAGGTAAGTGGGCTTGTTAGTAAAATGCATCTGTCCAATTAGATAGCAACAAAGATACAAACAGTTGTTGACAGAAGCCTGTTCTCTATATAATCTCCACCTAGATGTTGTGATCTTTGTTAAAACATATCCTTATAATATCAGTATGAAATATAAACTACAACTTATTTTTAGTTTTCACGTGTTTGAATTTGTCACTTCTAACAAAGGGTCATTGACCTCGAAATGTTAACTCTGTATTTCTGTCAACAGATGCTATCTGACCTGTTGTTTCCCCGGCTGTCTGTTTTTGTTTCAGCTTTCCAGTATCAACAGTTCATAATTTTTATGTTCATATTTGTATCTGACAATTATCCTCATCTTGCCCTTTTAAAGTTTGAGACCATCTCCAGATGTTTTAGGTAATTTATTTTAAAGATGGTCATTTGTTCGGTAAGTCTTGCGCATCATCTGAACTGTTATTTTGTTTTTCCAATATATAAACAGGGCAGGATAAGGCACAGAGGAAAGGAGAGGTATTGGTTCTCCTGGCTGAGCAGGCCCTTGAGTATGAAGATTACAAAGCTAGCAGTATTCATTGCCAAGAGCTTATGTCTGCAGGTGACTTTTTTAATTGTGACTGCACCGATTTTGTACTGTTCTCAGAATAGGGATTAATTGATTTAGTTTTATTTTCCACATTAAAACCTGTTGTGAATTCATTATATAAATTCACAGTTGCTCATAAAACCCTATGCAATTGAATTTTGGAACACAGCCATCAATAAATACATCCGTATAAAATTTACTTGAACTTGAGCAGAATCTGATATTCCAGCAGAATTTGAGCAATGTAAACTTCTTTTGGGTAAAGTTAGCCTGTTACTTCCTCTTTGTCTGTTGGTTCTTGCTATATTTAGCCTACTTGCATTCCTCTGTATCCCATACAAAGATGCGATGAGGTTATAAATTAAGAGCATTGAGTCATCCATTCACACCTAAGCTCCGTGAACAGCAGGATCTTCTATTGACTGAGTAGCAGAATATGCACCTACACTAATCAAATGATTAGACACAACTATTCATGTTAATTGAATTCTTAGCATTTTGTAGCAGGGAGGAGAATCAATGGCATACTCCTTTCAGAAATGAATTTTTCATATCGGTAGAGACAAAAAAGACCTGCAGATGCTGGAATCCAAAATAGACAGGCAGGAGGCTGGAAGAACACAGCAAGTCAGGCAGCATCAGGAGGGGGAGAAGTTGACATTTCGTGTGTAACCCTTCTTTGGGACTTGAGTCGAAACGTCAACACCTGAAACATCAACTTCTCCACCTCCTGATGTTGCCCGGTTTGCTGTGTTCTACCAGCCTCCTGCCTGTTTATTACTCATATCTATGACATAAATGTAAATGAAAATTATTGGCTATTATGAAATAACATTAATTCTTCATCACTCAAAAAATCTCAATCAATGCTTAGAAATATTTAAAATGTATGCTTGGTCAAAAAAAAAACGACCTTCATTAATAACATACCTCTTGACATCCCCCCCCCGCTTCATGTCAAAATCTAAATCATTTATATGCAGAATGAAAATGTATGGCTACAGCACCACTTGCCTGTTAACTCAGTAACATGCTTTTTATTCGCTTATCCATATAGCAATCAGTTTTGCTATTGATATTGCCATTTCCAAGTTCTTTAGTTACAGATACTTATTCTTTATATAAAACTTTCTACTTGTTATGTTAAAATCCTTCTCTTTCTACCATTTCGGTGATGGCATCAAGAACTCAATTGGTTGTCATCACTGTGGCTCGGTTGGAAGCACCCTTGCCTGAATCAAAGTTGTGGATTTCCATCTCACTTCAGGACTTAAGCACACAAAAAAATATCAAAGCTGAAGTACTGAGGGAAGTGAAGTACTGAGGGACAGAGCACTTTCACCTTCTGGATGAACTGTGAAAGCAAGTCCTCGATCTGCCCTCCAGATGAATGTAAATGATCCTACGGCACTATTTCAAAGAAATGTAGGGGAGTTATTTCTGTTGGCTGGTATTTATTCCTCAAACAACAAATTATTTGTCCCCTTGCTTTCTTGCAAGCCTTTTTTTAAAACCTTTTCCGACTTTGAGGCGAGATGTGAGAATTGAGCGCAATATAAAATGATATCATCTCTTTCTCAATTCCTCTAAAACAAGAAATGGTACAAACCTGAACCAGATTACCTTTATTTGTCACTCAGTCATATTTCCAACATTTTAACTGGACCATATTTCCACACTTAAAATATATACCCACTGTGGTTCACTGAGACAAAGTTTACTGGCAGTCAGATTAAAAAGGCTGGTTGCACAGGCGTTTGGCCACTGGATGGATTGATAAATGGAAAGAGATTGAGCAGTCTGTTTAACAGCAATGTATAGATGATCTTTCATTGTCAAGTATAATGCATAATATTGAGTTACAGGAAATAGGTGATGGAACCCTCATGTTCACATGATAGTAGTGCTTAATCTCAGTCATTTTAGCAATATATGATACTGATTGTATGTTACAGAAATTACAGTATTAAATATGTAAAAGTAGTTCGATACCTGGAGGCCTATGATGCTTCAGATACTAAATATTAGAGAATTATTCATCGTAAGGTTTCAAAATGCAAGCTGATGCACAAGTCTGCAGTTAAGTATAGCTGACTAGGGTCCATTACTAATTCAGTAATTAACAGACATGACCAGACATCTTTAAACAATTCACACATGACATTAACGATTAGCCTAAATTTGAACAGATCCACGTTGAATGAATTTTATTGGATTGGAGTAAAATCTCTACAGCTGATGTTTGTAAATATGTGTCATTTCCTCAAGAACTCTTGACTTGCCGAGACTCAAACTTGAAAGCCTGGTTGTTTCCAAGCTTTCTAGGAATTTCCATAATCTTGGATGACAGGAATAATAGATACCAAAAGCAAGTTCTAGAAAAGGGCTGTACAAGAAATAATATTCATTCACTTAAGGTTCAATTAGTTGTATCCTTTGCGTGGACTTCATATTCTCTGTTCTGTAAATATCCCATGTAATTGTTGTGCTGTGTCAACGTCACTGGACTAATATTTAAGATGCTCACACAATGAGGACATGGGTTCGTATCCGACTATGGCAGCTGGTGGAATTTAAATTCAATTAATTAGCACAGGAAAGTAAAAGTTCTCCATAATGAACACCAAGAAACACTCATTAATTGTTGTAAAATTGCAAGTTTACTTATGTCTTTTGGGGAAGTAAATCTACCATCCTTACCAAGTGTTGCCTACCTGTGACTCCAGATCCACAGCAATGTGGTTACTTTACATTACTCTCTGAAGTGTCCCTGAAAGCCACTCAGTTCAAGTGTAATTATGGATGGCAACAAATGCTGGCCTTGCTGGTGATGCTCATGAAGAAACTTAAAAACGTGCATTTTAAAGGTTTTACCGTGTTATTAACTTCTCATCTTTACATGCTTTTAACTATTTTCTAATACGAAAAACAATTTATTTTCCTGATTCTTTCTATCCATCTCAACTGTCTGTTCAATTACCTTTCTTTCTGTTTTGCCTAATATTCTTGCATCTGTTTCTATTCATTTCAAAATCTTTTGATTTTTTTTTAATAAACATTCATATTGTTAATACACAAGGTAAACCCCTCTGTTAATTTAAACCAGATACACAGAAAAGCTCACCTTGCGCTGTAATCTGTTAAATTTTGAGTGGCAAAACTATCTCAAATATCAGTACTTTAAAAAAAATTAACAATTTTACTCTTTAAGTCCAAAAGAGAAGACTAAACAATAACTATTTATAATTCCTTTCTCTTAAATCTATTTCTGCCTCTCACTCTACAATACTGGCTGATAAATTCCCTCTTACATTTACGGCAAATCAATTTCAAACCCACTTGTCATCTTCGCAGGTTTCTTCAGGTCAGCTTCAATCTTCTGCTGCACAAACCACCGAAGTCTATTAAGCCTTTCCTTCACAGACACAGCAAAATGAAATATACAGATAACCCGTTTTCCCCAAATGATGATGAAATATGAGAGGCTGAAACACAGACCCTTATATAATCTGTTTAGATATCAATACTGGACTCAAAAATTGATGCTCTATTTATTTTGTTTTATATTTCCATTACTTTAAAAGCCCAGCCCCTTTAGCATATTGCCTTCTCTGTTTTCTGTAGTACCTAGATTTCCTTTTCAGAGTTTTGAAGTTCTCTGAATAAATTGGTTATTCTTTTTACTCCTAAGAGTAATATTGTTTAAGGAGAAATTGTACATTTAAGGACAAAATGGCAACTGGTACTTGTGTATCTTTTGTTGAAAAGAATGAGTACAATGCCATTTCTGCTGCAGTTCGCATATGACTAAAGTTGAGAAATTATGCAGTGCTAAAACAGGTTGTGACCCAGCTTTAATTAATCGAAGTAACAGGTGGGTGTTTATTTTTCTCCGAAAGGTTACAGCGCTGGTTGGCAGGTGTGCAGCAAACTGGGGCAGTCAGATGGCTATCAGGACCTGACAACCCGGCAGGAATTCATGTCCTTTGCTCGGACTTACTGCCCTCCCAATGTTATCCAGTCCCTGCTAGCTGTCAGCAGCTCACTTCAAACACAGGTATGAACGAATTAGCTCTATGCTGCCAAGAACTGCGGAACCTGGGTGTTAACTCTTGAATTTAAAGAATATCACCTAATACTGTTTGTCCCACTAAGTTTGATGTTCTGTCGAAAAATAAATCAATCGTAATGCAGTCTCCTTCAGTGTGTTCAGGAGAACCTCTTGGCCTAACTAGAAAGGTGTATTGCTGGACCTACTGCTGAGAAATGTGGTAGGCCGAATGGACCAACTGTCCATGGGGTGGGGTGTGTGGGTGGTGGTGGTCAATTGGGTAAGAGTGATCCTCACATTGGAAGGAATAGGTTAGCCATGCAGAAAAGCAACAAATGGTAGAATGAAGTATGTAGAGAATGGAAGAGGGCTCATTTCAATGAGATGAGAAAAGATCCAGCCTAAGTAAAGGCTGATAGGAACTGTTTTGGAACAATGGATAAAGTTCAGCTACAAACCGGGTAAGTTCCTATAGGAGCAAAAGGTATAAGAATCAAAACACAGCTCATTGAATGACGAGTGAAATAGAGATTTTAATGACATGAAATTGTGATTGCATGATGCTTGACATGTACATTCTTCCAAATGAGCACCAGGTAAAGTTCCTGAGATGAAGAAGGTGACAAGGGATATAAAAAGACAAGAGGGACTGTGAGAATACAGTGGCAATTAACATAACCTGGAACCTAATAATTCTCAGCATTTAAATAATTAAAGGTAGAAAGATGCGGAATGGACCCTATTAGGGACGAAGAAGATGCTGTGTAGTTTGAGGCACAAGGCAAAGCTAGAACACCTAATGGGTACCTCATGTTGGTATTTGGTAATGAATATGGAATCTGACAAAATATCAGTTGAAGTGGATTGTAGATACAATGTATAGGCTGAAAATTGAGTAGTAGTAGGACTGGAAGTGAGGCTCTACTTGAGGTAGATAAGTCAATTGGTCCAGATGGCTTGCATCCAGCATGCTAAAGAAAGGTGGGGGATGATTAGGAGATTGGGAAAGACCTTGCCATAATCTTCCAACTTCCCTAGATACAGAGTGACAAATTCAAGGAAGGATATGAGGACATTTCTACGAACTACGGGCCAGTTAGCTTAACATAAGTGACCGGTAAGGTTTTAGAAACAATAATCCAGGCAATGGATTAGATTACTTTACAGTGTGGAAACAGGCCCTTCGGCCCAACAAGTCCACATGGCAGAGTAGAGAGAGAATCAGCAGGAGAGATTGCAATTAGCTAAAGATGGCCAGCACAGATCTGTAAAATGCATATTGATTGATGGTCACATGTCCCAAGATACAGTGAAAACTGTTGTTGTGTGTGCTATACAGGCAGATTGTATCATACAAAGTGCGTCTGGGTAGCAAAACAGAATCCAGAATATCATGTTATAGCTGCAGGGAAGGTGCAGAGCGAGAGAAATCAAGATTAACATTTGAGAGTTCCATTAAAAAATGATGACAACAGGCAAGAAGCTGTTCTTGAAACTGTTTGTATATGTATTCAAACTTTATATCTTCTGCCTGAAGAACAGGTTGGAAGACAGTATAATTGGGGTGGGAGGGGTCTTTGATTATGTGGGTTGCTTTCCTGAGGCAGCAGGAAGTATAGATGGAGTCAGTGGATGTAAGGCTGGTTTGAGTGATGGACTGGACTGTGTTCACGACTGTCAGTAGTTTCTTACGATCTTGGGAAAAGCAGTTGCCATACCAAGTTGTGATGCATCCAGATAGGATGCTTTCTATAGTACATGTATAAAAATTGGTAAGAGTCATTGTGGACATGCCTAATTTCTTTAGCCTCCTAAGGAAGTAGAGACATCGCATTGATGTAAATGTACTAGGACAGACTGTTGGTGATCATCACTCCAGAAACTTGACATTCTCACCCATCTTCACCTCAGCACCATTGATGCAAACAGGGATGTGCCATCCAGTCTGCTTCCTTAAGTCAATCACAAGCTCGTTCATTTTGCTGACATTGATGAAGAGATTGTTGTCTTTACACCATAGTGCTAAGCACTCGATCACCTCCCTCTATTCTGTCTTGTCATAGTTTGAGATCCAACCTACAACCGTGGTGTCGTCAACAAAATTGTAAATATAAAAACAGAAAGAACTGCAGATGCTGTAAATCAGAAGCAGAAACAGAAATTGCTGGAAAAGCTCAGCAGGTCCTGGCTGTAATTGTGAAAAGAAATTAGAGTTAACGTTTTGGGTCCGGTGACCCTTCCTCAGAACTGACATGGACCTGTTGCACCTGTAGATGAATTGCAAAAAATCAAGGAAATTTGGTAGGCCTGAGTTGATGTGAGCCATGACAAACCTTTTGAAGCACTTCATAATTATGGAGGTCAGAACCTGGGGACAGTAGTCATTGAGGCATGCTGCATGATCTTTCTTTGGCACCAAGATGGCAGTGGTCATCTTGAAGCCCAGGTGGGGACTTCAGATTGTAGTAAGGAGACGTTAAAGATGTCTGTGTATACTCCCGCCATCTGGCTCACACAGGATTTGAGTGCATAGCAGGCGATTCCATTCAGGCCAATTGCTTTCCAATTCTGTAAGGCCGATCTGATGTCTGTGGGTGACCATGGATACGTTGTACCGAGGCTGTTGGGATAGGTGATATTGTTTCACTGATATACTGTTGTGATACTGGATAAGACTGTCAAAGTGATGTTACGATCTTGTTGGGGGCTAGCAAATACTTTTGTTTAACGAGGACATTGTTTAAGATCTCAGATATTCATGAAGAAAATAAAATCATGAGTGCCCATAAGCAAAAGTGAGGACTGCAGATGCTGGAGATCAGAGTTGAGATTAGAGTGATGCTGGAAAAGCACAGCAGATCAGGCAGCATCTGAGGAGCAGGAAAATCGACATTTTGGGCAAAAGCCCTCCATGAGGAATGAAGGCAGGGAGCATTCAGTGTGGAGAGTTAAATGGGAGGGGTGGGGAGAAGGTAGTCAAGTGTACAATTACGTGGATGGAGGTGGGGATGAAGATGACAGGTCAGAGAGGAGGGTGGAGCAGATAGGTGGGAAGGAAGATTGGCAAGGAGGACAGGTCGTGAGGATGGTGCTGAGCTGGAAGGTTGGAACTGGGGTAAGGTGGGAGGAGGGGAAAAGAGGAAAGTGGTGAAGTCCACATTGATGCCCTGGGGTTGAAGTGTTCCGAGGCAGAAGATGAAGCGTTCTTCCTCGAGGCGTCGGGTGGTGAGGGAGCGGTGTTGGAGGAGGCCCAGGACCTACATGTCCTCGGCAGAGTGGGAGGGGGAGTTGAAATGTTCGGCCACAGGGCAGTGAGGTTGATTGGTTCGGGTGTCCCAGAGGTATTTCCTTAAGCTCTCTGCAAAAGGGCTTGAGGGAACATCTCCAGGGCGCCCGCACCAATCAACCACACCGCCCTGTGGCCGAACATTTCAACTCCCCCTCCCACTCTGCCGAGGACATGCAGGTCCTGGGCCTCCTCCACCACCACTCCCTCACCACCCGACGCCTGGAGGAAGAACGCCTCATCTTCTGCCTCAGAACACTTCAACCCCAGAGCATCAATGTCGACTTCACCACTTTCCTCATTTCCCCTCCCCCCACCTTACCCCAGTTTCAACCTTCCAGCTCAGCACCATCCTCTTGACCTGTCTAACCTGTCAATCTTCCTTCCCACCTATCTGTTCCACCCTCCTCCCTGACCTATCACCTTCGTCCCCATCCACCTAATTGTACTCTTGACTACCTTCTCCCCATTCCCCTTCCATTTATCTCTCCACCCCGGAGGCTCCCTGCCTTCATAAGTGTCCATAGTTTGGAATAAACAAACTCAATTTTGCTATACAAAATTAGAAAAGTGAAACAATCATCAAACAATACACAGAAAAATTTGCTTTTTAACATTTGGGATGAGCATGAGCTAAATTTGAGTTAACCAAGATATCGTGGGTCACGAAATCTCATTAAAACTCTTGCTTCCTTTGCAAGGGATTCTAATTCTTCACTTTTGAAGATTCCGTCTTAGAATACCATCAAAGCCTCCGTGTTCTGAATGCTTCAGTGACCTCACATGTCTCGGTAGTTCAATCTCATCTCCCGAGACAAAGTTCCCCTGAATTGCTGTCAAGCATATAATTAATGCAACAGTTTCAGCTTTTATCAATCAGCTAACTTCCCTAAGCTGTTGCTGAATTTCTCGAGGTTCCAATTTTTCTCAACTGCGTCAAGCATATACTAATTGCAGCTTCCTTCTTCCCACACTCAGCTGCACTGAACTAGGATTAAAAGCTCAGAGCGTTTCTCTTTAGCCTTCACCCTTTTTGCATTGAACCACAAACTTCTTGGGATTTGTTGTAAACCCTAATTTTGAGGGATCTGCTAGCACTAGCAGTCATGGTGATTGGAGCTACTCGTTTGCGTCAGCACTGTTCCAGTTCCAAAATGTCCTGGACATTTCCCAGCAAGCACACAAATTGAAATCAGAGATCCTGCTTAAGCTGCAACCAATTTCGAGACAACGTTGCCATAGCTGAGTTGTCCTTAACCTGACTTTCAAGTTCCAAATCCTCATTTACAATTTCCTCTTTGATCTGAGCAAGTGAATGATTTTTAACAACCTTTCAGAATTCATAAAATTCATTTAATTAATTTAGTTTTACCTCCAGGATCACTCCGTCTCTCTGGACTTGCAAATAGTGCAAGCAGTTCAGGTGCCTTAGTTCAACAAGCTCTCCTGCTGTTGATCCAGCTATTAATCTGTTAAAGCATCATGATCTCAACCTTTTACGTGCAGTAGACTTGCACATGCTTCAGTTGTTTTGATCGTATTTTCTACTCTTCAATGCTAATTCCTAAAACTAACCATTACATTGTACTTGGATTACGAAGATCTCAAACCACACATTCACAAAGATATAATGCACCTCCTTTCCCATCTTCCTTCCCTTCTCCTCCACCCTCACTTTGCCCCTCATTCAGTGCTCCAGTTGCCTACATTGCAGTCAAGTTCATTATCTGTTCAGTTTGTTTGCCTTTTGGCTCACTTTGTTTCAATTAAATGTCACCACAAATGTCACAATGTTTTCGAATGTGAAGTCAAAATTCAGATGGAAAAACTCTCTCTGGCACAATCGATGGGAAAAATCAAAGAATGTACCTAGACATTTTGATGGTCCTTGAAATCACTAAGGCATAATTCATATCCATTTCTTGAGAGTCATTAACAATAACTTCTGTCCTCTTCAGATGGAATGGTGTTTGGATTTTGGGACCAGATCTATTAACAATTAATCATTTCCCATGATGTTATTAGAGTTAAATAATGTGAACAAAAACTGTAATTACTTTTAACTGAACAAACCACATGGTACTTTAGCTAATATAATTGTATTAAAATGAAATAAATTTTGTTCCAAGTATTTTTGTCAGAGCATTGGAAATTATTCTCAAATGGCATATATGTTTGTACAACCATGAAGACAATTGTGTTTCTATCCGTAAGCAACCAGACTGAGATACTATTCATGAACTGCACAAAGCCTGGACCAGGAAGTGTGCAGGTATCAGGGGCAGTAAACAAAAATAAAGGGAGGCAAATAATTATTTGATGAAAGCAGAGAGAAGTCATAAAAATCCAACAATTAAAAGCTGAAGTAATAAGATTTCACATTTATAAATTTAATTTTCAGTGCCACAGAGATTAGTAATTTAAGACTCATCATACCTTTACAAAGGCATCTTGACAAAAGCTAGCATGCCATAACTTTCTGTGGCTTGTTTAGATTGTACCTGACTGGTCGTAAGAAAGTCAGCAACATTTATGATTTTAAATGTTAAATTGGATTGCAAGATACTACTTTCAGGTCTTGCTACAAACCCACTGTCATAGGAAGTAGTTATGTGATTTAAGTGCAAATACCATTAAATTCAACATCATTTTGACAGTAATTCTTGACTCCTATACCGTATTCTCCAAGAAATAAAGTCAGTTTTTAATTTAGATTAATTATCTGAACAATGCAGAACCACTTTTGAATTGAGCTTTGAAACAATTGTGTGTGTGAATTAATGTTGAATGCAGCAGTTTCTAGTTATGCAAAGTATTTGTTTCATTTGTTGAGCCATTAGACAGTTACATTCGATGTATCCCTGCAATTTGTTAGTTTTTGTGACTCATTTCTTAATGTTGCTTTACTTGGAGTAGTACTTTCTCAACAGACATAAAAATTCAAACATTTTATGCTAGAAAAGATCAATATACTTGTGTGTTTCATAGTTCATTTAAATTAATCAATGTTATAATTGCAAGGTGCTAAATCACTGCTTCTTGTTGAATTAATTTTGCAGATATTGTATCAAGCTGTAAATTATCAGATTGAGCCATCAGAGAGGAGCGAGTCTATAAATTCTACGGGCAATGCTCAGCAGGTCAGAATTGGCATATCTTCAACGGGTTCTCCCACCTTTCTGAAGCAGGATTTTACCATCCCATCTAATACACAAGATAAATTGTTGTCTCATAACTTAGAGAGTGTGAATAATAAAATGCATCCATTATTTTCAGTGCCTTGTAATTCAGGTAACCTGTTTATTTTAAATATCAACAGCAACTTTTATTTATGTGGCATTTCCAAGCAGCCTGCGATACTTCAGCACTCCAACTATGACAGCTGCTTACATCTTAAATCTGATAAGCAGGTTACCCATCTGGAGAAAGTTTTGGGATTAATTGTGACAGGATTGTACATTGTGGCATGTTTTTCTTTTTGTGAATTTGATTAAAAAAATGTAAAACATATCCATGTAAGAAAGAATAAGATCAAGTAGATGATGTTAAAAATGAAGCAGCCTGTCAGAGAAAAAATTACATAAAATTATGATTTTTATTTTGGAATATTGTTTGATGATATGACAACTGGGGAAAAAAGAAACTTGAAATCTCTGGTTTGTCACAAAGCTGGTCCTTTTTTTTGGTCAAGGATACAGTGTCCTTGGTTTTTTTCAGAGGGGTCATAAACCACTCAGGCTCCGAATAGACTGGTTTGGTACAGAGATGAAAGGCCTTTTTGTTTTTACATAAACAAAGCTTTTTTTAAGAAGTAACCTGTATGAGTCAGTAGGGTGAGCATTTCAGTTCAGAAGTTGAGTTAGAATCAGATTAGCTGTGGGCTGTGTGGAAACAGGCTGCTAGGCTCTCTCTTCTTCTGCCCTTCTAACTTCGACCTGTAAGCCTTTGTTTCACATTTTGCTCTGTGTTTATTGGGACTGTTGTGTATATTCGGAACAGCATAATTAAGTCGAGTTTGGGATAGTCAGAGTTCTGTGGATATTCTATATTCTGTTCCATGTATTCCATTCTGTAATTTTGTGAATACATTTTTGTCTGTTTTAAAACCTAGTAGTCAACCTAGCGAACTTACTCCGGGTAATTTTCGAAACAAATTGCAAAGTTATACTCTGGGCTGCCAGCTTAAGAATGTTTTGAGTGGTTTGGCCTAGTCCAATAACAACTTTGTTATACTCTTGCCAATTAACTAATAGTGCAAGAAAGCTTTGAAACTTACCATTAAAGTGTTGGTTAATTTTTCCAAAACATTAACAAACCACTTCATTTCTTCTGAATGCCATAAATTTGTTAGGAACCATTTTTTTTAAAAGCACTAATTATTTTGCTTTTTGATTCAAACTTTTAGATTGAAATAAAAGTTTCAAATAATTCATCTGATCTGCTTCATCGGACAACTGCAAAGACTATGGAGGTTCTCAGTAGTACTTCAATGACAACTAAAGCAGTGTTGCATGCTGTCAGTGATGCACAGTGGTGGAAGAAGTCCCTCAGCTACCTGCGGCCTTTACATGTAAGGCCTTTTTGATCATAGCTGAAGAAATAGAAGTTAGATTCTCTCATTTCTATCATTTTAAAGTGTAATTTTCCTTTAGGATCAAGGACGAGAAGCAACATTAAGACATGAGGCTGGTGTAAATGGAGATTTGGAAAAGCAAGGCTGTCATCCCTTTTATGAGATCCTCATCGATGATCCTTTCATTGACAAAGTAAGTCAAACTAGCCGTTAAGTCCAGGATTTGCACTAAATTATCTTTCAAAGGTAGAGTAGTCACACTTATCAATAGTAGATTAGATTAGATTATTTAGAGTGTGGAAACAGGCCCTTCGGCCCAACAAGTCCACACCGACCCTCCGAAGATCAATCCACCCAAACCCATTCCCCTACATTTACCCCTTCACTTAACACTACGGGCAATTTAGCATGGCCAATTCACCTACCCTGCACATCTTTGGACTGTGGGAGGAAACCGGAGCACCCGGAGGAAACCCACGTAGACACTGGGAGAATGTGCAAACTCCACACAGACAGTTGCCTGAGACTGGAATTGAACCCAGGTCTCTAGTGCTGTGAGGCAGCAGTGCTAACCACTGTACCACCGTGTCGCCCCCACATAGAAGTTCCTGCTACTGTTCCAGAGAGATAAAGTTTCCCCTTACTCAACAGCTGAACAAAAAAATTGCAGCACTAAACTATTTGTCTTGTACACACCATTTGAATATTTAGGGCTCATTGAGAAAATTTACCTGGGATTTATTTTCTAGATTTCAATTGATTATTGATCATGTGTATCCTATAATATTGTTTGTATTATCCAAAATATTTGATACAGTAATGTATTTGATCTTTTTGGTTGAGGAATTCATTCTCTACAAAACTATTAATATTTTTGTTTTCTTTTGAGTTACATTTTTGGTGTTGGAGATGATATTCTAACAATTGAAAGTGCTGCAGAAAGCTGCATGAATTTGTTGGATCATTTATAATGACCCAGAATTTGGTGGAACTGAGCTTCTCATGAAATGTTTCTTCACCCTTTAACTCCAATTGTTTTGAATTGCAAACTGCTGACAGTGTAAATTGATAATGGTGCAGTAAGGCCAATGGGACACTTGGTACAAGACAGAACGTAATCTATATCTAAGTAACTTTAATTTTCTGCTGACCATCTTCATTCCCACTAATATTCATGGCATCCTTCAATTTAAGCTTACTCCATCAGTGGCTCTTCACCAATCACTGTCAGGGCAGTTAGCAAAGTTAGTATAGGCCTGTGACCTGGATCAATATTGATCACCTCAGATACAGGATCCTCTCCAGGATGTTCTGCTTTGTTAACATTTGAACAGACTCTGCTAACTGGTGTATTCATGTGTGGGTAGTTGGCTCACAATTTATAGGATCCAGGTCCAGAGCAGGTGTAATAAGCAAGTACCCACCCTTACTCATCAAATGTCTTGTACTTCGATGTCTTTTTCATTCTCAGATATTGCAAATTGGTGCAGAGCATGTTAGCATAAAGTTGGGTCAAACAGCACAAGAAAGGTCACTGGACCTGAAACATTGACTCTGCTTTCTCCCCACAGATGCGACCAGATCTGCTGAGTTTCTCTAGCAATTTGTTTGTGTTTCACAATTATTGAATACTATCATTTTCAGGTTCCATGTCACAATAAGATCCAGCCATGTTCTCAACCACCCCCTCATAATATCAATTGACTATTTTTAATTTGGCTGTCTGATCCAATGGATTATTTAACATGTCACTAAAATTCATAAAAAATAAATTCCTGTTATCATTTGGAATTAATTTGTGATTTCTGTAGGTTGCTTTATCACTTTGAGATAATCTTTTTGTCTTTTTAAGCAAGAATTGTACTGAACCACATTGTCAATTGTGATGACTATTCATTGCATTTAGTTCCAGAGTTCACTGAACTCTCGTGTCTAAATACAAGTTGGAAAGTGGCTAATGGAGTGTGTTATCTAATATTGCAACCTCCTTTCTGAGAAACGCAAGGGCTCAGTAATGGACACCACTTTAGGAAAGATGTATTGGCCTTGGAGAGAGAACAGTGTAGGTTTACAAGAATGAAGCGTGGACTTCATGGATTAAGTAATAAAGAGAAATTTTAGAAATTCGGCCAGTTTTAAAAATTAAAGAAATTTTGAGCATTGAAAAGATTAAGGGGTGATCTGATCAAAGTCTTCAAGAAATTAACAGTAAAGAAAATGACTGAAAAAGACAAACTATTTCCACAGGTTGGGGATTCTCTAATTATGTGACATTGTCTCTGAATTGGGATCAAACTGTTTATGGAGATGTTAGGAAGCACTTTTGTACACAAAGGGTAGTCGAGGTTTGGAACACGCTTCCACAAAGAGCTGATGCTCGATCAGTTGTAGATTTTAAATCTGAGAAAGATCAATTATTGTTAAGCAAAGGTATTTAGATATATGGGCTAAAGGCAGGTACATGGAACTAGGCCACAAATCTCATTGAATGGCAGAACAGGCTTGAGGAGCTCCTGTTCTTGTGTTCCTGTGAATTATTTTGTTCAGTTCATCAAGCATCCTCAGAAACATGTTCATTGCTGTTATGTTTAAAGCTGACATGTAGGGCTGAATGTTTGTTCTGAGGTGTTGACCTTGCCATTAGGATGAAATTCACGTCAGGATCACCAAAAATACCAATAGCAAAGCCCACAAGACAATTTTGAAAGAGGGAGTCCGTTAACTGGCCATCTCCTTTTTAGGACAGCAGACTGATTGCTGAGTCTGGAGGGCCAAGAAAAGGTGTGCAGCATGAACAAATTTGCAGCCCTACTATCAGGGTTGGGAGTTGCTGTAGTACACAGAGAGGCACTATGACACTTGCATTCCCAGTCACTGGCTGCAGATTAGGTCATTTAGAGGACCAAGAGGACTTTTCGACATAAGTGGTAATGCCCTATCTATAGTAATGGCCACAATAATGCAGGTATTTGGAACAGCAACTCCTAAATAGATTGGAGTTTGTTACTTTAATGCCTATTCGTACTGCCATTCAAGGCCACC
The DNA here is from genome assembly GCF_047496795.1 of Chiloscyllium punctatum. Taxonomy (NCBI): domain Eukaryota; kingdom Metazoa; phylum Chordata; class Chondrichthyes; order Orectolobiformes; family Hemiscylliidae; genus Chiloscyllium; species Chiloscyllium punctatum. The sequence continues at coordinate 145,613,323 of NC_092741.1, read as the reverse complement.
ACCACTGTTTCATAGATGGCCTATTGACATGACCAGCACCGCATGGGCCAGATTGGAAATCTGGTTAGGTTTTGGGGAATGTCCATAATTGTGCCCACTTAGCTGCCGTTTTTGGATGGGTAAGGTATATAGGGCATGCTGTCTCTAATAAAATTGAGATTGGACTAAGTCATAAAGCTAGCATGCTGTTTAATAACACAAAGCTTATCTGCTTTTGATCTTTTTCCTTTGTCAATGATATTGATTCATTTTCCAAACACTGCTAGTTGTCCTTTGCAATTTTTGATGGTGAAACTTCACACAGGTGTATCCTGGCAATTAAAATGCACCTCCTTGTAGGCTCTAGTCTGCCTCACAGTTTCTAATGTACTCATTTGAAAAAGCAAATGAGAAGGGTTGTGTTAATTCTTCAAAATGGAGTATTCTTTACACATTAAATCAACAGGATAGTTTGGTAGGAGTCGGCAGTAATTTAATTTTGTTCATTTAAATTTGTGATGTTCTAATATATATTTTCTCTCATGCAGAGTGAAGTAAACTACACTAGTTATCAATACAGTGCTCTGGAGAACTTTGCAGAAGTCTTGTTGAGAGCTGGAAAATTGTCTGAAACCAAAAGTGAGGGGGAAAACCTATTTCCTGCCACAGAAGGTAAAAGTTATCTTCAGTAGGCCCTGTTACAAATTGTATCTGGTTTTACACCATACTCAGTCTTGCAATGTTATCTGTACTAAAAATGTCTCATAATCAATAGAAATCAAATTCCTTTGACATATCATGTGTGTGCAGAAATGTAAACAGTACATCGTGAAAAATAATAAGCAGACACACGTAAATATATTGCTTATTGCAGCAACAGTGTGCAGATTGTTAGTTCAGGTACACGGTCCTTTATCCAAAATTGTCAGGACTAGCTGTTTTTCAGAATTCAAAAGTTTTCAAATTTCAGAGTAAGTGACAGGTTGATGGTGAAATTTTATAAAGTCTTAGGGGAGGGGCAGACTTATTAAGTAAAACAAGCCTTGAGAGAGAATCCAGGCCTGTCAGTGCTGGGCCACGCCTCCCCATGTCGCACCTGAGTGACACGCATCGAGTGGGTGTCGACTTGGGTTAACTGTTCTCTCCATCCTGGATGCTCCCTGCCTCCATTCCTAAAGAAGGGCTTTTGCCGGAAACGTCGATTTTCCTGCTCCTCAGATGCTGCTTGACTTGCTGTGCTTTTCCAGCACCACTCTCATCTAAACTTTGGTTTCCAGCATCTGCAGTCCTCACTTCTGCCTAGTTAACTGTTTGCATGCCAAACAACCTTGTTCATGACAAAAAAATTCACAAAAACAAATTGCAGATTTTGGAGGTTTTTGGATTTTGGAATTCGGATAAAGGATTGTCTACCTGTAATATCAAGAATGTGCGTGGTACTTTTTTTAAGAACTTGTGTGAGTGAAATCCATCCTAAATTTTCATCTGTCACTAACCTCCGCTGTTGAAAGTTCACACTTTTTGAAATGCAAGTCTCTCTCATGGTGGCAGGCAGAACTTTGTCACTTTCAGTGAAAACGCTGTAATTAATAACATGTTTCCAAAATGCTTATTAAAGAATATTTTTGTGAGATTTTGATTTTGTCCAATATTGTGGGATATTCTGTGGTATATGGAAAATAATATGTGAAGATTGAGAACCGTGCTATAAAATAGTTGATCTGTTTCCTAACAGTTGATTTATAGTTGATTTGTTTCCGAACATCTAATCAAAATTGGGTATTACATTGCCAGTATCTATAGTTTACATTTATGAAAGGCTGATGCATGTGTTCGGGGTCGGTTTGGGTAGTATTGAATTTTAGGACAAAAACCAATCCAACTATGGTCTAAATAATTTCGACTAGAGCACAACTGGACACTGTTCTTGAATGTCATTTACTCATAGTCTTTTTTTCCCCCTGATTTCTCTTTTCTTGGCTATTTCATGTGCTTTTCGGAGTGTTCAGCTAATGTATTGAGGACCTTATTCTCTCTTCAGAGAGGTGAATCAGTTCCTAGCTCCATTAAAATCAACCTGGGAAAAACACATGTCCGTCAGTAAACCTCATGAGCTATGCTGATCCAATTTATAATTATGTGTTCATTGATTATCTCATTAATTTAAAAATAGCATTCACATTAATTAAAAAGAATACACATTAATTAAAAAGAGTACACATGAACATTTTTTCAACTAATCTCTTATGAAAACAAACATTTTACTCAAGTACTCAAATCTCTAATGAAAACAAGCATGTGTACTTTAAATCAATGGACTGTCAATCAAACTGTTCACATAACAGGCACCCCACCATGCTAATGTTATGTAGTAAAATCAGTCATGTCGCACCAGTTTTATAATGATAACCCATGGACTCATCTCAAGGGAGAGGGAAATAGCAATAACTTTTTAAAAACCCTGAACAGCCAAATCATTTGACAGCTTTGAACATTGTCTGATAGCTTTGAACATTCTCTGGCAGATTTCACTTTTTAAACACATTAATGTGTTTAAATATAGCAATGCCAAAGGGCATCTGTCACCCTTGTGGAGTCCTGAAACCAAATCCAAAGGACTATCTAATATCTTAAAAGTGGTACCCTGGCTATCCAGAAACATACATGAAAAACAGACCAGATCTAGCCTGTTCTGCTTTGTACACACCATATTATACAATACAGGGGTGCCAGAATTTGGGTGGCACAGTGGTTAGCACTGCTGCCTCATAGCGCCAGAGACCCGGGTTCAATTCCCGCCTCAGGCAACCCACTGTGTGGAGTTTGCACCTTCTCCCCGTGTCTGCGTGGGTTTCCTCCGGGTGCTCCAGTTTCCTCCCACACTCCAAAGATGTGCAGGTCAGGTGAATTGGCCATGCTAAATTGCCCGTAGTGTTAGGTAAGGGGTAGATGTAGGGGTATGGGTGGGTTGCTCTTCGGCGGGGCGGTGTGGTCTTGTTGGGCCGAAGGGCCTGTTTCCACACTAAGTTTGACTGGAGGGAGCTGATCATTTAACTAGCCAGCAGTCTCTGTGAACTACACGGAAACCTATTCTGTCTTGCCCCCAATCCTGTCCCAGTAAAAATAAAAGGCACCTTGTTTGGGGCAGGATTGGCAAATTGCAGCTGACCTTTGACATGACAGAAGCCCTGTCTGTCAAAACTTCAGGCCTGAAACATAATTACAAAAGGTGTAAATGCGACTTCAGTGGAGTTTATTTAAATTTCCAGCTCAATAAATGAAGTGTTAGGTTTCTGATTTCAAGAAAGTAAGCTGCCCAGCAGTTTTCTATCCGTTCATGCTTGTATCAATATAATGTAGATGACATAGATGATTATGCTTCTAAGAGCATTAAATAATATCCTTGGGATCTCTGATAGCTGATTGAGCCAGTAATGATTGAAGTTATGTTTTCATTGGTGGCTATTTGATGATTGTCGAGTGCCAGGACCTGAAGGTATCATGAATAAGTCATCCATCAATAGATATCCATTTATAATGTAAGTTGAAATCTCAAATGGAATTACTGATTGGGCCATTTTGTAAATATGTTAACTGGGTATGACATCAGGATTAATTTGCTCCTCATGAACAGCTATTGGGCAAGTGTTACAAAAATTATTAAAACTTTCTAATACCCTAGATCAGTCATGATTTGTTCTAAAATTGCATTCAGTGCCAAGTCTGTTCATCATTTGAGAATTAGGATTGGTGGAAACTAAAAGCTTAAAATAAAATATTCTATTGTTAAGAAATCTGAGTTTCTCAATTGGATTTCATTTTTGTGCCTTTAGATGCAAAAGCTAGATAGCTTTATCTAAATGAATACTCTGTAGATGTAGGATTTGCTTTGTTGTAAAGTCAATTTGTGAGATCTGTGTGGCAAAGTGGATTCAAGTACTGCCTTTTCATTTTTAGTGTATGGATGTAATTTCATTTTGAGGTTGATCTGGTGAAGTACTGTATCCATTGGTATCAGGCAAAATGATTGTGGGCAGATCTGAGCTTCCTTCTGAGTGGGTGTGACTTGCAGCAGAAAAGTATCTGAAATTCAGAATTTCTTCATTAATCTCACCCACTCACACTCAGCCCACAGTGATTGCTGTGAGAAATTGAAATGTCACACAACGCAGGACGGATTCAATTCTGGAGCTTGGTTCGTTTTTAGAACAGTGAGGAGGATTTGATCCTGTACTTAATCCATCTTGTGCTTAAAGAAAAATTTCAAAGGAAAGTAGGGATGTCTGTTCTCTAGCCCAGTCCTCCTCTTTGCTTCACCAACAAAAAACATCAGGACATTCAATATTTGCCTTATTGCCATTTACAGAACTGCCGTGTTCATTTTCAAAACATTTTTATACTTTCAACTTGCCTTATAATAAGGATTTATTACATTTCTCTGAAAGATCCAAAAGTGCATTTGAGTGTTAGACAATAGAGTTGTGCTTAAAGCAGATTCCACCAACAGAACTGAAGTGAATGATGTGTTTGAGACTTGAACTTGCCTACCTCGTGAGAGTTTGTGCTCCGTTACTTTTGGTTCTGTTTGATGAGAGAGGACCTGCATATTCCTGGTATAAAGACCAGTTTGCTGCTTCATGTTTTCATGTTATGGATAAAGGATCAAAGGATAATCAGTTCTTTGCTGACAACAGAAAGCTTTTAGAAGTTGTGAAATGAAGATTAGTAATGAATTTTGTTGTAAAAGGTGAGTCAGTATGCATGTTTAGTTCAGTTACAAATGCAAATAGTGCACAAATTTAACACTATTAAAGGTTACTACAGTGGTCTACTTACACATTTTGAATTCTTTACCATCTTTTCACAGTTCTTTTGCAGCTAGCCAGTGACGCTTTACCCAAAGACATGACCTTAGCCCTAGCCTACCTTCTGGCCCTGCCTCAGGTACAGTAATAAACTTTCTGCTTGTATGTGTAATCTGCAATTTTAAAAGAATGATGCAGAATAAAGTTTTACTGCAGCTTCCTTTGTATATTTCTGAATTTCTTTGAGGATAAGTTATTTCCAGCTTGATTGTTTTAAAAATAAACTACACATAACTGTGTACCATCGCTAACCTATTGCTGAAGCCAAGAGATGGAAATGAAATAGCCATTATTTTTGATAATGGCTCATATAAATTCAAATATCTGTGAGTAAGGGTTGTTGTAGGCCTTACTTCTAGCATAATGACCAGTCAAAAAATGTTTATACTTTTCACAATATTAATTAAAGTAATTGATTATAAGAATATAAAGGTTACTACATCGCCTCTCATAGGATCATATAAATCATAGAATCCCGAGAGTACTGAGGCAGGCCATTCAGCCCATTGAGTCCATATCATCCCTCGAAAGAGCATTCTACCCAGACCCACTCCCCTACCCACCTATAACCCTGCAAGTCCCATAGCTAATCCACCTAGTCTTTACATCCCTGGACACAGAGCAATTTAGCATGGCCAAACCACTTAACCTGCACATCTGGGAGAAAGAGGGTGGAATTGAATCTGGGTCCCTAGTACTGTGAGGCAGCAGTGCTAGGCACTGAGCCATTGTACTATCCCACCATAGGCAGCATGCACATGCAGAACTTCTATAAAACTCACCTCTAACCAAATAGTCAACTGTCCTAATATCAGCGTTTTCATTTGGTATGTTTTCTTCTGAGTTATGTAATCCTTCAACCTTGCAAGCCATTGAGTCTGTTGTGCTTGTGCCAGTTCTTTATTAGAGCTTTCCAATTAAATTCACTCCTGTTTTCCCCATAGCCTTGTAACTTGTACATTTCTGAAACGTTAATTCATATTTCCCATGTTAAAATCCCTATATAAAGACAGGTTGTTGCTTTCTTTACATTCTTGTTAGCAATGTGCTTGCTTGATTGCATAACAGTTTTAAATTTTCAAGTTCCAAGACTGAAAATAGCTTTTATGAGTTTTAACTCTATGACTTTGTGTTTTCTGTTGGAAAGATGTCAGAATGTATTTCACAAGTTTCGGCAATCAATTCCAGGCAGTAATTTTCGTCACGTCATGTTTACTTTGATTTGCTGAACTATTTCTACCGAAATAAAAGCCACTCTGAAGCTACTACTAATTTGTTAGATCCAGTTGAATGCATCTTGTTCTTCAACAATTGCAGGATTTGTGCAACCTGCATGAACAATATAATATCTGTCACAGGGGAATGTTACAATCTGCCACAAAGGATGTGATAATTGGATACCCAGAGCATAAGAATTTAATTGGGAAGAGAACAGAGAAGCAGAATGGTAGACTGTTACTTGTGTATTACCACAGTACCAGTGCTTGGAATACAGCTGTTCACTATTTATATAATATTTTCCAAATTTCCTGATGACACAAAAGCAGGCAGGAATGTGAGATGTGACACAGTTGCAAGCAGGCTTCAAGGGACTTGGACATGCTAAGTGAATAGGCAAGAATGTGGTATACAATACATCATGTTACTTAATGTGACCATATCTACTTTAGTAGAAAACCATAAAGGTAGACTATTTCTTAAATGGTGAGAGAGTTGGAAGTGCTGACGTCCAAAGAGATGTGGGTGTCCTTGTTCATGATTCACTGAGTGCTAGCATGCAAGTACAGCAAACAATTATGAAAGTAAATAGTATGTTCATCAGAAGGGGATTTGAGTACAGAAGTAAAGATGTATTGTGAGACTTCACCTGGAGTATGGTGCATAGTTTTCATTTCTTTATCTGAGGTATCTATCTGAGTTTCTCTTGCGATAAAGAGAATGCAGCACAGATTCATCGGAACTATTTGTTGGGGTAGCAGATAGTGACTTGTGAGGAGACAGTAAAGAAACTGGGCCTGATATTCTCAAGACATCGGGAGAATAAGAAGTGGTTTCATTGAAAGTTGCAAAATTCTTACAGGGGTGCATGTGGATAAGGTATTTCCCCAAGTGGGGAGTCTAGAGTCTCAGACTCAGGGGCATTTAAAAGCCTGAGTTGAGGAGGAAATGCTTCAGGCAGAAGATGGTGAATCTTCGTAACTATCTAGTATGGACTTGTAGAAGCCCAATCATTGTTCAATACAGAAATCAATAAATTTCTGAAGGCTCATGACACAAGGGTCAATATGGGAAAAATGGTGTGCTATAGATGAACAACCATGGTCTGTTTGAATGATGGGCCAGGCTTCATTGGTGGAATGCTCCTGCTCCTGTGTTCTTCCGTCACAGTTATGTCATTTTTAACTTTGACTGGTACGGTGGTGAAAGGTTTGCTATGAATTTGTGAGGCTGGAGTATGTTCAAGTAGCTTGGAGCAGAATAAAAGATTGTAGATGGGACTCCCTTTGCAAGGAGGGCGAAGGTGTTTTTTTTTCCCCAGCTGGTTTGATGACAGCAGTTTTAAGGGAAAGGAAATGGTTTACAGTATCAGCTAACGTGGGTGTTGGTGGTCGCATTTTAATGAGATTTCATGTGAATGACATCAAGGGAGCTGGAGCTGGGTCTTAGGGAAAAGATGAACTGTGATGGTATATTAAAGTTGATGCTGAAAATGTGTTGCTGGAAAAGCGCAGCAGGTCAGGCAGCATCCAAGGAGCAGGAGAATCGACGTTTCGGGCATGAGCCCTTCTTCAGGAATCTATTAAAGTTGATGAGATAGAAGCAAAAAAAATGGTGCAATCCTGATGCATGGGCAAGGTTTGGTTTAGTGAGAAAAAAGAAAGCTAAGGGAGACACTAGCGGAACTGTGTGGAGATGATTAAAGTTTCGAATAAATGGTAGGAACAAGAAATGTAGGAGGCATAAACTGTAGTCTAGGAAGGAAAGATGACTCTGAGAAGGAAGGAGAAGAGATGGGTAAGGGCCCAGCTACAAAATAAAGGTGGTCAGCAGTAGAGCCTACAGTGTACTTACGAGTTCAGAGTTCAGACATCATGTATGCTTCCTCGTCAACGTTTTCACCAAAACTGGGTGGTACACAGGAATATCAGGCATGTCTTATCAATGTCTGTATTTGTGGATTCTTTCAACAAGAGTATGTGACAGAAATCTCCACCTCCCAATCATACAATATTTCCAGCCTCCTTTTACTCCTTGTTGTAACTATCCTATTGACATTTTAAAAATCAGTGGAAGCACCATGTTCCACATATTGGTAAACTGTTGAGCATGCAGATGTGTGAAGCTCTGCAACACTGATGTCAAAATTGAATCCCATCAGTACAGAGGAGGTGAGATTGCAATCTGTTTTGCTTGTTTATCTAATTTTGTGTTATCTAGTAAAAGCTGCATTTAGGTGTTGCAAATATTTTCATATCATTCAGTGAACTTTTAGAGATGCAGCAACTTCCAGAAGATTTTTATCCATATAATTGTCTCCCAAAGACCCAAGTTTTACTAGTCACTAAAGGGAGTTTTGCTAATACTGGCAACTTTACATACTTTGAATTACAAACACAACAAGACTGTTATCATATGATGATTTCCTCAACTGCCTTTGGACTCCTGCATGACTTTTGAAGTGCAGACATCACCACAGCCCATTCACCTAGATTCTTTCAGATAATTTTATTGGTTACTCAAGTTGAAGAAGGAGCATGAAACCATGAAAATATCTTGATCTAAAGATGCAGTAACCTGGTTTACATTAGAAGATAAGTGACATTTAATTTTACTTATGAAACAGTTGTAGACAGAATTAGAAATGTAGTTTTCTCCCTTAAGAAGTTCTGAAAGGTGCACATCATTCCCCTTTTTTTGTTGTCTCTTCATCTTAGTCTTAAAGCTATCTCCATAATTCTATTGGAAATCCATTCCTCCTTGAATAAGTTGACTAATTGCTGGAATAAACACATTTGATGAAATTCAACCAGTTGCTGTGCAAGTGGGTTTTTTGCCAAGACAAGAAAAGGTGCAATAGTGGCCAATTTAAGTGGTAAGATGTGAGATATTTTGTCAAGAAAAGGCATAATATTGAACAAGAGCTTCTGGAGTGAGGGCTATTCTTGAAGCTGTCTTTCTCTTCTGACATGGGTTACTCTGGAAGGTGTAAAGATCCACATATTTTCCTCTTTGGGCTCTAGCAATAGAAGTTGGATGGCTATATCACTGAAATACCAGGAGAGTTCTGCAACCTGTAATAAAAAAAACTTGGTTATGCGTATTTTTAGCTGTGTAGCAAATTATTGCTTTTTGAAGCAGTGAGCAGGATACTTTGAGACAAACTAGTCCCAAGAGTTTTTGGATTAAAGAAAATATGCCTGATGACAGTCCTTTAATTGGGGTGCTGTTTGTTACAAAGCTTTAAGTACATGACAGGCAGTAACATCCAAAACCTTCCAACCAAAAACATATCTCTGTCTTCCCCTCTCTCTCTTTCCCTCACTTTCCTCATCCTTGAAAGGACTGACTAACCAAGGAAGCTTAAAGGAAAGAATTCTAACATGTAAAGACCTCGTCCATAATATCAACTGTCAACATGAAAAACGACCAGCACTCTACAGACACCAGTGTGTTATCATCATTAAAATCAAAAGAAATTGAAGGAGACATTTTAACTTGAGATTGGTTATTTGATCTTCAAAACTTCGTTCTCTGTCTATTTTTTTTTTTCCGTAGGTTGTGTTTTATATTTATTCAGAATTTCTGAAAGGTGTAGTTTAAAATGCGTAATAGCTGATTTGAAATTCGTTCTCATCTCTGCCATTTGGTAAAACTAAGTGTGTTGCAGTCAATAAATTTATTTTCCATTAATGACGAAACCTGGTTTGTCCTGAACAGCGATCACCAGGATTAGTTATCTTACTAGTTGCCTTGAGTTTTAATGGTGGGGCATGATTATCTGTGCATTCCTCCCAGTTAAATCATGGCAAAGGGTTTAACAATCAGAGTCACTTTGTCCATTGTCCATCATGGACAGCTATCAGCTAGTATTAATCCTGTATTGAGGCAACAATTTTGGATCTGCTGCAAACTCAAATCACCCAATAATCTGCCAGAAACTGGCATTCAGATCAAATAAATGAAACTATCGCTGCATTAAAATGGGGGAGAGAAGATCTATGACCAGTGTAAAAAGTGTTATGTTAACTGATAGTTACACCACTACCTTCTGGCACATGAGGCTCTGCTCAGGTTTATAAAATGGGAGGACAGGTGGTAAATGTAATTCAGTGCAAAGTAATTTGGAGAAGTGTATTTTGCAAAACGAAAATGCAAATCCTGAACAAGTTTATTGGCAGCATGAAGAAACAGATGGAGGTAGGTATGCTGGTAATCTCATTTTGCAGCTGGGAATGGAAATAAAGATCATAAAACAAAGAAGAATTGGTGTTTTATGGATGGGACATTGAATGTAAAAGCAATTTTGGTGAAAACAAAACATTTTTGTTGGTAGTATTTTATTAGATTTTCTTTCTTGCGACTAAATTTATTGGGTGAAAAACCGTGTTGGCTCATCGGCTTTTTTTTTCTATCTGGTTATAATACAACTTTGTTCAGTTTAGGAGTCAATCATTGGATCCCTGCAGGCCATTGCCCATCGAGCCTGCGCTGACCCACTGAAGAGCATCCCACCCAGACTCTCACCCCCTACCCTTTCCACTGGAACTGCATTTCTCATGGTCAATCCACCTGTTTGCACATCTCTGGACACCATGGGCAACTTAGCATAGCCATTCCATGTAACTTGCACATCTTTGAACTGAGAGAGGAAGCCAAAGCACCAAATGAAACTCGCACAGACACCTGAGAGAGTGTGCAGGTTCCACACAGAGTCACCCAGGATGGATTTGAACCTGGTTTCCTGGCTTTGAGGCGGCAGTGCTAACCACTGAGCCACTGTGCCACCCCTAATGTGACCTGCATTCTGATATGTAAACATATTATACCAAAACCCTTGGTTTTATCAGTCATTGTGTTCAAAGTATTATTATTTTAACAGCAGCCTGTGATTATAAAGAAATCATTGACCTCCAGCATGAATCTAAATGCTTAAAAACCAATTTTCAGTTTTTAAAGTGTAGTCACTATTACATTAGCAAATGTAGGAGTTCAACTGCCCATGACAAAGTCCAAAACAGAAATTACTTGTATGTCAATTAATTTGTTTTGGTGAGATTGAGGGGAAAGTCTTGACTCTGCGAACCCCCATCTCCTCTCCTTCCTTGCTCCTGCCCTGCAGTCTTCCACATTCTGCTAAACAAGCAGCTGTGCTCCTCTGTCCTCTGGAGACCAGATTGAAGGTTGTGTGTGGAAATAATTAAAAATGGAGAACAAGACCAATAAACTCCATTCCTGCTGGCATCTCGCTGATTCTGACTTTCAGGACACCTATCCTCTGTTGAAATTTTATGGATGCCTATCTGATTTTGACAGCAATTTCTTTAATTTTAGTAATTCAGTCATGTTATCATATCACTGATTTCATTTTAATCTGAGGTTTGATCAGAGGAGCAGTGGTAGCTGAAAGATATGTAATAGAAAGAAAAGGGGATGTAATACTGTTAGAGTGGATAGCTCTGATTGAGGAGTTAAAGCAAGTGCAGTGTACCGAAAGGTCCCCCAAGCGGTAATGAAGATTCTTCAGAAACGGAAATGCCGCACTCATACAATCGCAAAAAGTGAAGAGCAGTTTAGTGGTGATCCTGCAATGTCAGAGAATATTACATCGAGATCTTGTATAAACTACAACCAGGGCTGCTGCAAACAGCAGAAGCAGGGTATTGAATGTAGCCTAGACCAAGATTTCAAATAACAGCATGGTAAAAGAATCACATCATAAAATTTCTTTTGAAATGGTGCAAACGTTACTACTAACTGCAGGATTTCATAATGTTGAAAATACCTGAAAGATTTAAATATAAGTAATTATTATCATTTTGCTCACCTGCAGAGTAGTATTTGTACAAAGTGGGCACTGGAGAACGAATTGTGTGATGTCTGCAAACTGCAATATCCCTTCAAAGGGAACATTTCTGTGTTTGCCCTCTGTTGGATAGCTGAATTTAGAAAAGTATGAAATAGTCTACTTGATTTGGAAATGAACTACACCATAATCTGCAAGTTATTTATGAAATACATTATGACATTTAAATGAAAGAAATGACTTTGAATGGACTTTTCACGTTGAATAGCATCGTAAAATATTTCAGCATTTTCCTACCAGATAGCTGAAGTTAAAGTTTACTTTTTAAAGACAAATTAGTCCTTGATGACAATTATACTGTAAATAGTTTGATTTATGAAATTTCTGTTGTTCTTTCATTTCTGGTAGATTGTGGATGCCACTAAGTGCTTTGAGAAGCAACCTCATTCAGCTTTGTCCCTCCAGTTTGCTGGATACTATTACGCCTTACAGATCTACATTCGCTTGAGTCCATGTTTTAAGGAAAAGTGTCACTCCATATACAGGGTTAGTGCTTACTTTTCCTTAGACATTAAATCAATCACAATAGAAATGTATGTATGTAACTAAAATGCCATTTGTTGAAAGCAGTGTCAAAATTGTATTCCAAATTATGTTCCGAACTGTGTTTCATTCTCTGTCAAGTAATGACTGGCAAATCAGTATATAAATAACAATAATAGTAATTATGTAAAAAAAACTATGTATGACAGTAACATACACATCCATTTCTGGTGAGATCTTATTAAAGTTCATGTTTATTACTTGCACTGAACTGCATTACTTTGAACATGATAAGAAGGTTGATGCTAAAATAAATTACCCTAAATGATGTACATTAGATATTATTGCTGCAGTGTTTTGTAAAGCAATAAGCTGCATTTTTAAAAATCTAAACTGACAACCATAGACTTATGTAATCAATCTAAAAGCAGTTTATTTAGCCATGTTGGTATGGGGTATTGCTAAATGATTCACCTGGACTTTATTTTTGTACAAGGTTTGTTGCTACCGTACATGTACCGTACCCTGTACTTAGAGCTGCTCAAGTTGATTTTTAAAAAAAATCACCATTCATGTTCTCAAGATAACATGTCTTAATCCATCATTTAATATCTGTTGAAACGTGAAACCTATACTTAGTTTTGAAACCTGAAAGTAAAACTTTTCTACTTAAAGTGCATCTTTCTATGCTATGAAGTTTCAAATCTCTAAATGATCATGACTTAAATAATATCATTAAAACTATGAACGATTTAATCTGAAAGATTTAAAGAAAACATTTTGTTCTCATTTTCATTGAAGTATTGAATTTGTTATGTGGAAATGTTTGTGCGAAGTTTTAAGTGCCCTGCTTGCATGACTTAAGATTAAATGGCACCATCTGTTAGTTAAACCAGATTCCTGGTGAAGTCACGAATGATGTGGCCTGGGACTGCCAAAATATCATGAGCCTAGCCCTCATTACAATTAGAAGACAGGTACCATCCTATGTAGTAACTAAGAACATAAAGAATGCTACTTTCCTTCATGATTTTCTGCCCCTGCCTATTTTATGTTTGATCCTGATATCTTATTCATCTACGAGCATCTTTACATCATATTAGTTTTGTTCAATTCCTTGTGCCAAAGAACAAATTAGTATTCGGTTGTAACAGGAAGCATTCCGCAAGATTATGGAACTATTCCACATGATTGCCACAGTTTAGATGGATACATCATCAGCAATGGTGTGCAGCTTACCTTTTCTCACTAAATTACTAGGTATTAGCTAATTCCATATTCTCCAGTTAAATACTTCTGTCACTTCCTTTGCTATTTGGTCTCTCCTAGAGCATAAAACTAGAGTCTGTTAGCAATTGTTCCTAGAGCTATTACAGGTCAGGTATCCATTGTCCACATGTCAGAAAACCAATAAGACCAAAAAAGCGAAGATCTTTTCAAAAGCAGACCCAAATGGACCCATAGACACACTGAGTGCTGGCCTATTCGGGGTAAAAAAAAACTTTGCTTTCCCCAAATTAACTTCTATCCCCAAGAGCTGAACTCGGTGAGTCTACAGGCCCATTTCGGTCCAACCAGTTATGCAAACTTTTTTCCAAAGGGCTCAACAGAGCTGAACAGATCCAAGCTGACTATATTGGGCAGCAAGGTTGCTCATTGAGTGCTGTTGCCTCAATGCCAGGGACCTGGGCTTGATTCTACCATCAGGTGACTGTCTGTGTGGAGTTTTCATGTTTTTCCCATGTCTGCGTTAGTTACCTCCAGGTGCTCTGGTTTCCTCCCACAGTCCAAACGTGCAGGTTAAATGGATTGGCCATGGGAAAGGTAGGGTTACAGGGATAAGATAGGGTGATGGGTTTGGGTGAGATGCTCTTTAGAGAATCCGTGTGGATTTGGTGGGCTGAGAATGGCTTGCTTCACTACTGTAGGGATTCTGTGATATTCAAAAACATCCTTTATCGAAACCGAGTTAGTTCCAATTTTTTTTTACATTAAGGATTCCCAACCTGGGTATTTCACATTCATACTCTTTCTACAGATTGTCCAATGACCATTCTTGCTTCTTTTAATAACCCAGATAATGTGTGATTGAAATCAGTGATTTGTGTGAGTTGAGATCAACACCTGACATGCATCGCAAGAGAGATGCACAGTGCAAAATTCCCCAAAAATCCCAGTTAACTCTGTTTAGTAGATTTCCTATTTTTATGCCTAAACAAAATGGATATGGATCATTCAAATTTTAATTAAAGTTGCATAATGATGGATAGAGATACAAATGCATAATCTGCACTCATAAAAGGATGATATCTCGGAAGATTTCTGTATGGAATATCTTGCCTGAATATTATTCCTCAGGCACACTCCATCTTAATTGCCATCAATGCTCACTTGTGCAATTTACTGAAATGTTTTCCCAAGTTATGCTTTTTCTCCACTAAGACATCAGTGTCAATGTTTTGTTGTCAATGTTTGATGTTTCGGCAGTTTATAATTGTTTATTTTCATGACCTTAGTATAGTCAACCTTTAGCAAACTGTCTCTAAATAAGGCAGGATTTGCTTGAGAAATAGTATTATTTTACAAATCTACTCTCAATGCAATGTGTAAAACTGAAGAAACTGTTTTGTCCAAAGACCTTCTGAGAATTTTGAAGAATGGATTTGAAACTCTTTTCTTTGTAGTGGCAGTAAATGGCATTTTTTTTTACAGTTGTCAAAATAATTCTTCTGATGCCAGCTGTAATAGATATTAATAGGTTATGAGTATTTTTTGAGGCTATACTACATCCTGCATATATTAACTACACATATTGTAATTATTCAGAAATCCAAGAATAGGTCTGAGACATATTCAGAGAAGACCTCTGCTCAGATCTTTCCAATGGGAAGGTAGTTGTTGCAGTAGCATAGACAGGAGTTCATCATGACCTGGGAGAAGTCCCAAAGTGGTTGACTCCACAGCACCATATGATAACAGTTGCAGAATTAGGCCATTTGACCCTTCAAGTCTGCTCTGCCATTCGATCATAGCTGATACGTTTTGCAACTCCACTGGAGTTACCTCAGAAGTTGGAACTTCCAAAGAGCAATTACCTGTCCTATAGAATCTTCTGGAAAGATCCCAACTCTGAGGTGGAGTCTCTGTGGGTTCTAGCTGACTAATCTTAGAGGAATTAAAATGTGCTGTTATTCCTATTTAATAGACTTTCCACAGACACCCCACCCCCGACTCACTCCAAGCTTCTCCAGCTGACCTTAACCACCACCCTCCTACTTCTTGGACCCAATCTATCCCAGCAACCCTAAATTCCCCACCCACTCCAACCACTACTAACCAAAACCAACCTCTTGCCCACTTAACGATCACCCTTACTCCTCCATCTATCACCCCTACTTTTTCAACCACCTGACTGCCCCTGCCAATCCTACCATTTCACCCTGGCACCCCAACTCCTCACCCACTGTCAGCCTGGCACCTCAACCACTGAGCCCTCAGCTTCCACATTAATTACCTTGCACCACCTGGCACTTTCACCCCTTACTTGCATACCTCCTTTCAGTTGCTGTGAAAGTGGTTTCAGAATCTTTTAAATCCTGAAATACGGATTGCTGTGATAAAGGATTGTACTTTGAAGATTGATCCACTTCCCTTTTGGCTGGGTGGATTCCTGGACTATGCTAGACTGCTTTTGCAAAGCTCAGACTTCTGCACAGAGAGCTCCTTTAAAGTTGTGTAAACCTATGATCAGGATTGGAAATCCAGTTTCAAATCTGGATTGAAAATCGAGTTTTATTAGGAGCATCCTGTATTCCACAGAAGATTCAGAATGAAAAGAATGAAACTTTTTTTTTCAAATCATGGACACTTGTAATTGATCGTTGTCAGATTCAATTTACTTCACCTTTACCTCATGTCCTGAAGATCCATCAGGGTGAATTTAGTTTGTCTGAGTTCCACTCAGGCTTGAAAAATGGTACGGTTGTTTTGGCATACAAAAGAAACCATCTTTGTGCAATCACTCAACTTTTCAGGAGCCGTTTCTTAACATGTCTTAGAGTCGTAGAGATGGACAGCCCGGAAACAGACCCTTTGGTCCAACTTGTCTATGTCGACCAGATATCCCAACCTAATCTAGTCTCATTTCCCAGCACTTGGTCCATATCCATTTAAACCCTTCCTATTCATATACCCATCCAGATGCCTTTTTAATGTTGTAATTGTACCAGCTTCCACCACTTCCTCTGGCAACTCATTCCATACATGCACCGCCCTCTGCGTGAAAATGTTGCCCCTCAAGTCCCTTTTGTACCTTTCCCCCCTCATCCTAAACCTATGCCCTCTAGTTCTGGACTTCCCCCACCCCAGGGAAAAGACTTTGTCTATTTATCCTAGCCATGCCCCTCTGAAACAAGGTTTTGAATTTGTTATTGTCAACACCCTGACAACAGGCTTGAGAAGGATGATACACTTTTTAAATTATTTGTTCGTGGGATGAAGGCATCTCTAACTTGGTGAGCATTTATTGTTCATCCTGAATTTTCCTGCACAATATGGTGATGAACCACTGTGGTAACTGGGCAGGGTGGGGGGAGTGGTACGTAGAGGGAGAGTATTCCAGAATTTTAATCCAGTGTCTGTGAAAGGACAGCAGTGTAGTTTTTAGTCAGTATGGTGTGTGGCTCAGAAGGGAACTTTCAGGTTGTGGTGTTGTCTTGCCTCTGCTGCTCTTTCCTTGTAAGTGATGGAGGTTGTGGGCTTGTAAGGTGCAGTATAAGCATCCTGAGTGAGTTGCTGCCAAGCATCTTGTAGATGGTACACACACCTACTATTGTACGCCAGTAGTGATTGGAGTGTCTGCAGAAGGTGGTGGATGGGGTGCCAGTCAAATGATTGCTTTGTTCTGAATGGCACTGAGTTTCTTGAGTGTTCAAGCTGAGTAGTAAATAATTCAATTAAATCTCAATTTGAATTTATTTGATCAGCTATTTAAAATCCATTATGTCTTCAACCATTATCTGTGAAATGGAACATTTAGCCATTGTAGCCACCTTATGAGGGGTGGCTAACAAATGCTGGTGTGTTAGTGAGGCTAATTTTCCATGGAATACAAATATATATATATTGTGTGTGTGTGTGTGCGCATTTATATTTTATATGTTATGTATAACTGCAGTGAATACTGAGACAAAATGTTTTTTCTCAATGCAAAGTTCTGGCAAGCATGCTAATTTAAAAATCACTTTTGCAATGTTAGATTAGTTCTTACTGTTTTGGTTTCATGGAGATAAAAGGACTTCTGCTATAAATATGTAAGTAACTTGACTTGGATAACTTATTTAATTAATTTGCTCGATTTTTATTTTAATGTTCAAAGCAAGCTCTAATGCCATTCTTTCTCATTTTTAAAAACAACTGAGAGGCCATGTACCTAATAGCAATTATGAAATGTGACATGCAATTCATTTCTCTGATATCTTCATCAAAAGCTAACATAGATTTCAATAGAGTACCAAAAGTGTGGGTGGATGCAACTTAGGCATTTCAGTTTACTGAAATGTGAGGGTCAACACAATCTACCATCAGGAGAATTAGAAATAAATAAATATCAAAATACTGCCTTGAAAGTGATTGTACATTAATTGGTGTGAGGGAAGCCGGGGTGATGGAGGGGGTTGGTGGGAGCCAGAATTAAATGTACAAAGAAACATTTAAAATCAGTGAAGATAATTAACTGTCAGTGACCCCAAGAACAAATTGACGGATGTTTGTTCACTTCATAACACGAAAAGGGTGTGGTTTCACAGGAATTATGCCACCCCACTTATCTTGCTGATGGATCCATGCTGCAGCTGGGACCACACATTCCTGTTACAGCCTGTTATGATTCTAATAGAGTCTGATAACATCTAAAAACATACTTGAATTCCCAGTAAAAGAGTTGTATTACATTACATAAGATTTCAAGTTTTAAGCCTTTTACTTAACAAGCAAACTGAAAGCAACATCAAGTCACCATTACTTCCTACGCAACGAAACTACAGAAAAATTACTTTTACTAATGTTTAACTTGACTGGCAATGTAACCTTGTATACATGGACATTTATAAATGTCCTCTCGACAGGAATTGCCAGGTCCTAATGGGTTTGAGTTTTCCAATCTGCTAGATTGTAACATCTGAGACCGCTAAAGGGTGCTTCTCTCAATTTGCAGAGAATTCTCAAACCAACTACAAACAGCAAAGCCTAACCCTGCGATTTCCTCTCCTGGCCTTGGCCTTGGCAATGGCAATACTTCCAGAGTCAATAGAGTGTCATGGGATGGTCCTTTCAAACAGAAGTATCGTCAGTTCTTGTGCATTCCACCTGGGAGCTTGTGAAGGATTCATAACCTTGTCCACTCTGCTGATTTTTATGTCAGGACAACAACTCTCATTCTTTCTGCCCAAAAAAGGCTCTGCACCAAAGGTCTGTCCACTGTTAGCACAGCTGCTCTTATCCTTTGTTCTGATATGGACATTTTGCACCTTGCTCCCAGTTAGTCTCAACTTGGATCCTATACCTATTGCCATGATAACCAAGCCACCCAGGCTTGCTGTTCAATGCAAAGCAGGTGATATGGCCCTCTTTATTGCTGCATTTAACATTAAGTTGGGAGACTTGCAAAAACATAATATATTTATGAAGCCTCATCCATGATGTTCTGAACACAGTCAGTGGCATGTATCTCCATTCTGATTACAGTTATTGGTTAATGTAAAATAGAACATTAAGGTTGGATATTGTTCAATTTTCACATAATCCTGAACAACTTATTCATAAGTATTACAAACACTGACCAATACTTTGGCAATTTTAATTAAAGTAGAACAGTACTGCTTTAGCTTTTCATAACTGTTGACAATTTTTATGACGTTTGGGGTTTTTTTGCAGAAAATTATTTAATTAGCAAAATATAGTAGAGAGGATGATTTTCTTCAAGAAAAAATAACAACTTCATCATTGCATCTGCAAATTTACAGGCTGATCCCAAAGAGGTAATTAATCTGGTCACGAAACATGTGACTGAAAATGCAGAGTTCAGTTGGCCAGAAGAAATTCAGGTGCTAATTCATCAGCTTTGCTATTACAATGAGCTGTTGACAGACTTCACACAAGCTCAAACACTTCAAGGCCTTGGCAAAGGTGTGGATGTCCAGCGATTCGCAACAGACAGCCAATATAAAAGGGAGACAATTCTGGGGTTAGCAGAGTAAGTATGATATCATTTGTTTTATTTTAGTCATGGTAAATAAAGATTGGTAAATAAAACACCAGGTGACTGTGTTAACTTGTAGAGTCTTTCCACAATTCAGCAGCTCTTAAGAAATTTAATGAAGGCAATGTATTTTTCATAAAGGGGGTGAAGCTAATTAAAGTTAACTCCAACAGATTCAAGAATAACTGACTTAACTCTGATGTACTTTGAAGGTAGTCTAAGTAAAGAGAAATAAGAAAGATGGACTGAAATGGATGCTAGGATGATCAATGTGATTTTCATTAAGGATTCACTTTTTAACTTTGCACATTTGACCAGATGAATTTCTTTGCATTTGATTATAGGTGTGTGTATGTTTTACTCTAGTGATGCTGGTTAGGTAATATAAATGGGGAAGTGGGAAAGTTTGTGAGAAGGCCTGAGAGCTATTGATTGAGAGTACATTTTTCTTTACCTGCAGTATGACTTTCCAGAGTTAAGCAGCTATGATACTTGTCAAACATAAATCTTATGTTTTTGAAATAATTTAAGGTAACTTAATCCCTTTATGGTCTCCCTTTCCTTTCACTTTAGCAAAAACTCAAGACATTTTGTAAAAGCAAATTACTACAGATACTGGATATTTGAAATGAAAACAGCAAGTGCAGGAGAAAATCAACAGGTCTGGCAGCATCTATGGAAAGAGAAAGTAGAATTAATGTTTTGAGTCCGATGTGACTGTTCAGAAAAGTTCTGAAATTAAGAGCAGCTGTCATTCATTTTTTTAATTAAACAAATGACACAATTTGCCAGGTTATTGTGGCAAATTAAAAGGCTGATCGGAAATTGCAAAAACTACACTTAAAAGTCATCTTTGTGTTGCACTTGTGAATTAAAGAACAGATTGCCCAATTGTGCAAGAATAATTAATTATGGGTTTTTAAGGAGGCAACCTTTGACCTAATAGTTTGCTGGGGAAATAATGCCAAGTTCATTCACCATTATTGCAGTGTTTTGAAGAAAACAACAATTTGTGATGTTAATGAGACTTAGATTCTGAAGTATCTCAAGTTGCTGGCCATTTTTTTCTTAGCCTTGCCAAGCCAGGTACTACTGTTAATATACCCATTAATATCAAGAGATATTGGATTGTGTCATAAATACAAATAAGACTGCTAAAATTTAAGGTTGATATTTCAAAACTCAAGGACTTTTTTTTAATCATTGACTGGTGTAGCAGAAATGTACATTTAATGTTGGAAGACTGGAATGGCAACAATCAAAACTGGAGCAATTGCTCTCTCAATCTAATGAATACAAAGCTGAACTTTTAGTAAGCTCTGGTTAGACCACAGCTATTTCATTGCATCCACTTCTGGTCACCAAACTTTATGACAGATGACAGGACTCCTGAAGAGTAAGACAAGTTTTTTTTATTCTTTGGGCTGGCACTTACAGTATATCTCTAATTGCCCAAACATACATGTAGTGGTATTCTCATGTTTTTGCTGCCCATGACCTTCTAGCTGATAGAGGTAACGGGTTTGGGAGAGGTTATTGGAGGAGCCTTGGTGAGTTGCAGTAGGAGGCATACACTGCTGGCATTGTGGTAATGGTTGGTGGAGTGAACATTGAAGGTAGTGGATGGTATAATGGTTAAGCAAGCTGCTTTGTCATGGATGGAATCTTGAATGTTATTAGAGCTGCACCCATCAGGGCAAGTAGAGAATGCTCCATCACACTCTTGATTTGTGACATGTAGGTGGTGAGCATTTCTTTAGAGAAACAGGAAGTGAGTTACTCTCGGCAGAATTCCCAGTTTCTGACCTGCTTTTGTTGCTCGTATTAGTGTGGCTAGACAGTTCAGTTTCTGGTCAATGATAACCCCAGGATGTTAACAGTGAGGGATCGAGCAATGATAATGCCACTGAACATCACTGTTCGATTCTCTCTTGTTGGCGCTTCTCATTGCCTTGTATGTATGCACTATGAATGTAATTGCCTCTTATTGCTGACTTAAGTCACCAGAGTGTTTGCAAGTATGGGAGATTTTAACTAAAGGTTCGATCGGAGAAGCTTGTGTTGTTTTACTTAGAGCAAATGAGACTGAAGGGAAATTTGCTGGGGAAATGTACAGGATTATGACAGGTTTGATTTATATTGAGGAGGAGAAACTGTTCCAGTTAACTCTGGATCAAGAACTAGGGGACAAAGATTTAAGACTTCTGGCAAGAGATGCAGGATGTTTGTGAGGAGAAACCGTTTTATGCAGTGAATGTTAAATACTTGGAATGGTGGAAGCAGCGATGATCAGTGATTTCAAATGGAAGTTTGATGGACATCAGACGAAAATAAACACAGAATGGGACTGGAATGGAATTGGACAAAGAATAAATCCATTAGCTACTTAGCTTTCCAGATGCGCCATTGACCTTATTAATTATCACTGAAAGCAATTTGTAGCTCTCAAATTATGAAGTGCAAGGATAAAATCTAACTTGCAGAGCCCACCACAAGCTGGGCCACACATGGTTAGCACTGCTGCCTGGTTTAATTCCAGCCTGGGTGACTGTGTGGAGTTTTTACTTTTTCCCCATATTGGCATGGGTTTCCACTGAGTACTCCAATTTCCTTCCACAGTCCAAAGATGTGCAGATTAGGTGGTTTGGTCATGCTCTTTAGTGTTCAAGGACATGCAGGGTGGGTCGATTAGCCATGGTAAATGTGGGATTAAGTGGGGTAGGGAGGGTGAGGGTGTGTGGGTCTGGGTGGGATGCTCTTCCTGGTGTTGGTGTGGATTCAGTGGGCCAACTGGTCTCCTTCTGCATTGTCGGGGTTCTATGATTCTGTGAGATACCCCACTGAAATACATTCTGGCCATTTAAATTTCTGGCCATTTTAAATCTTCAACATTCTTTAGTTCATATTTTTATTGCCTCCGCATTCAACTTTTCCAATACACTCCCTACATCCCTCTCCTCTTCATAAATTTGAACACATTGAAAACTCTGATGTTCCTAACTCTCAAGTCTTATTTATCCATTACTTCCCCATGGCTCACCAAACAATAGTGCCTTCTACTGCCCAAATACTTGGATTTTAAGATTGTCCTCTTGTGTCAAAAGCACAATTGGAATATGCATCCGAAATCATTATCAGCTCTGTTGACTATATCCCGTTGTCCTCTATAATTTAATTGGGCTCTTCAGTGGTTCAAGAACTGCAAGCTCCTACAGCTCTAGGCTCTTGTGCATCCCCTCATTCTTAATTCTATCATTGGCACTTTTAAGTTGTTCTGTCTCTAAGCTCTAGAAATCTGTTTCCAAGTCCATCCACTTGGCCTTTTAAGGTGTATAGTTAAGCCTATCCTTTTGACCAATCTTTTATCCATCCATTTTTAGATTTGTGTCATTTACTCCACTCGTGAAGCACCTTAAATACACATTGTTATGCAAGATGTAGATAACATAAGTTGAATAACATCATCTTGTTTTCACATTTTGGTATTTGCTCTTTTTTTTTGCATCAGTCTATTATTACATGATAGTTGGTTGAATGCCAAGTTCAGAGCAGTTACTGAAGTAGATCCAAGTCCACTGGGAGCAATACTGCACAGCAATAATGAAGTTCAAACTCAGCTTTTCTGGTGACGTTTCAATTAATCAGTGCAGTCCATTTAAATTAAAATACACCAAACACAGAAATTTTTAACGTGTACTGGGTGTTTCAGTTCACTGGGAAATGTCTTCAACTGTGTGAATGATTAATTAAGAGCTACATATTATTGAAGTTTTAATCATGTACACTGTTGAATACATTGTCTGGGGAATCAAAAGAGTGATTGGACAAAATGAACTTATATGGTTGTAGCACATGTAAGTGGATTAGAAGTTATGAGATTTGTAAACTTTGATCTGGGCTCAGGCACCTCCATATTTTTCATCCTGAAAATCTTCAACCTGAAAGCTGAATGAATAGATTTTGAAATTCCAAAGTAGTTTTTATTGTATTCCACGGCAACTTCTGTGTCATAAAGTCATACAGATGGAAACAGACCCTTCAGCTCAACTAGTCACGCTGACCATGTTCCCAAACTAAGCTAGTCCCACATGCCTTCATTTGGCCCATATCCCTCCAAACCTTTCTTATTCATGTACCTTTCCAAATATCTTTTAAATGTTGTAACTGTAGCTGCATCCACCACTACTTCTGGCAGTTCATTCCACTCATGAACCACTCACTCTTAAAAAAAGTTGCCCATCATTATCCTTTTTAAAACTTTCTCCTCTTACCTTGAAAACATGCACATGATTTTGATCTCCCCCATCCTAGGGAAACAGCCCTTGCTATTCACCTTATCTACACCCCTCATTATTTTATAAACATCTATACGGTCACCTCTCAACCTACATATCTCTAGTGAAAAACAGTCCAAATGTATGCAGCTTATATTTATAACTCAAACACTCCATTCCAGGCAACATCCTGATAAATCTTTTCTGAACCCTCTCCAATGTGAGTAATATCCTTCCTACCGCAGGGTGACCAGAACTGAAAAGCTTGCAGACGCCTTCAGCAAAACCGTGTAAACATTTTTTTAAAATTTCAAGTTCTGCCACTGTGTAGCAGAGTCATAGTGAGAGATTCTGGAATATAGTCACAGTATTTCAATACCTTAACCTCCTGAATCACTATCTCTTAAAGGAAGACAAAACAATCCAATTCAATTTTAACAACTTACATATTTATCTGTTGATTAAATTTGGCCATTAGGCTTTGTTTTATTCAGATTACTTGCATGATATTCTGGATGACTGCATAATTTCAAATGCTGATATTGAGAAATTATTTGTTTTTTTTCATAGAACCTTGGAAGAAAATGTGTACAAAATCTCTCTGTCTTTGGCTCAACGTTACAATATCGCACTCTGGGAAGTTTACATGACACATTTGGAATTCCTTTTCACTGATAGTGGGTGAGTATCCTAAGTATTAGGTCATTGTACAACTAAGAACATGAACCTTATCATTTATACATCATTTTTCAGTACACATCTCCATGCTGACTCTTCATTCTCAACCTAGCTTGTAGCAGCAATTGAAAATATAGCCAATCTGTTTTTGGTTATATAATTCATGAGGACAAAAAGACAAAACATGCATTTTAATCCTGCATTTGAGAGATATGCAGGGACATTGTAATAGAGAGGAGCAAGTTCTGTCAAGGCTATTTTTTTAAAATTAATTTCACAGTTGCTGAAGGAGTATAAACAGTGTCAGATATTACACGTGATAGTAAATCAGAAGCTGGTTTTAGTGGTAGCGTGCCATATTTTTGTTTTGACGAAGCCAAAAATATTCATTACTGAAACCTTTTTGACACATTACATGTCCTAGACATCACAGCAAATTTCCTACTTAAAGTTTGTCCCTTTTAATCAAGCTCATTTTGTTTTAATAGAGGTACAGAATTTATAAAGCCTTTCTAGATTTAAAAATTATCATGAGGTCTAAAGACTGATTGATTGGACAAGGATATCAGGGCAATGTATTAAGCAACAAAGGATATATTTAAAAACTGAAGCTAGTGATCATCCTTATTCATCCTGGTTCTTACTTCTGACCCAACTTTGAGTGGCACAAGCAACTTTATAGCTCTTCACCTGAACTCTGTCCATCTTCTCTATATCTGTGGCTGTGTTCTGATGTTGATGTCATGTTTTGATCTTGTTATTTCTTCTGTCAATACATCAATTCACAATCCTAACCTAAAATGATTATCGTCTAAGCAGCCCATTGTTAACTACTTCATGGATGACCGTTTGTCAGACTACTGACCGCAACATTCATTGATTAGAACCTGAAAGTCAATTGATACATTACAAAACATATCCTGTCATTACAGCTGGTAAAATTGTTTGGACATGTATCTTACTTTTACCCTGTTCATGCTATCAGTTCACACCATCGGTCTTTTACGATCTGATTCCAGTTTAACTCAAACCGCCCATGCAATATTTTCTCACATGTCTATAATTCACCCTTCGTCCACCAGGATTGTTCAGTAAATACAAAATATATGTAAAAATTAATGCACAGCATCAAATTTATAAAAATAAAAAAACTGTGAAAAGATTCACCTGTCTACGTCGTCGTGGTAAAGTAATATTCCGTAGCTATGAGTCGAGAGTGTAGTCCTGGAAAAACACAGCGGGTCATGCAGCATCGAAGGAGCAGGAGAAGTCCTTCATCAGGAATGAGGCTTGTGGGTCAGAGCTGAGAGATAAATGGTTGAGGGAGGGGGATGGTTGGAGGAAAGTACCTGGGAAAACGGTAGGTGGATGAAGGTGAGGGCAAAGGTGATAGGTCAAAGAGGGGAGTGATAGACGTGTCCAGAGGGCAGTGCCAAATTGGAGGTTTGGGACTGGGATAATGTGCGGGGAGGTGAAATGAGGAAGCTGTTGTAATTATGAGTCAATCAAAGGACAGAAATTACCAGAGATTGCTTTCATTAAGTCGTGAAAATGTATCCAAAGTCATTAGATTAAGAAATGGAGTTCACAGTTGTGGAGCACAAAGATTACAAAAAGAATTTTGAATAATCCTGATTCAAGTCTCTCAGCCATGAAGATGAGGAAGCTCATCACTTTGCTTCTTGATCTCTGCTGAGGTGGAAAATCTCAGCCAGGGCAACAGTAAGACTGCAATGCTTGACTGGAGATTTCTGGATAGACTTACTAATCCTAATCTTGATGCTATATTCATGTAGATATTCAGCAAGAAAAGAGCTTGTTTGTAATGTCTTTATTTGAAATTGTTTATAGGCTGTTACTGCTATATTTCACATTTGAACTAAGACCAATTGGTTGATGTATCAGTGGGACTAATGCTCATGGAACCAAGCAATAGGGTACCATCTCCATAATCGGCAGGAAGAAAATGAGAGTAGGAAAAAACTTGAATTTCTATTAATTTTCTGTTCAATGCAAACAATAATTTTGCTTTAGATCTGCTCAATCATTTAGTTTAACAACATTGTAGAAATGTTTCTACGTATGAACTTTTTAGCCTTTAGCAACACCTAATGTTCAAAAATCTTAGCACATTTAAGGAATTAAGTATCTGTCTCATTCTTGAACACATGAATCTCCATCAAGGATGGGCCCGTCAGTACCTCACTCTACCGCAAACCCATGTATAACCTCACAATGCTATACTTCTCCAGCTTCCACCCGAAACACATTTAAATAGCCATTCCCTATGGACAAGCCCTATGCATACACAGGATCTGCTCAGATGGGGAACGTGATGAGCACTTGGAAGTATTCAAGGATGCCCTCATAAGAATGGAGTATGATACTCAACTCATTGACCACCAGTTCCGACGTGCCACGGCGAGAAACCATAATAACCTCCTCAGGAGACAGACATAAGCTGCAACTGAAAGGGTTCCCTTCACTGTCCAATACTTCCCAGGAGCTGAAAAACTACTCCATGTTCTTTCAACCTGCAACACATTATCGGTGAGGATGAGCACCTCGGCAAGATCTTCCCCACGCCTTCACTTCTCGCCTTTAAGCAACCACCAAACCACCAGATCATTGTTCGCATCAAACTGCCCGGCTTTCAGGACAACTCCATACAACCCTGTCATGGCAGACGCTACAAGACGTGTCAAAGTGTCAACACGGATACCACCATTACCCATGGGGATACCACCCACCATGTATGTGGCAGGTACTCTTGAGACTCGGCCAACATTGTCTATCTCATACGCAGCAGGCAAGAATGCCCTGAGGCATGGTACCTTGGTGAGAACGAACAAAGGCCATGGCAACTGATGAATGGACACTGCGTAACAATCAACAGACAGGTGTGTTCCCTTCCAGTTGGAGAACGCTTCAGCCTGGGACATTTGATCTTGGACCTTTGAGTGACCATCCTCCAAGGTGGACCAGGACAGGCAACAACACAAACCAATCAGAGGCTTGGAGGTGGCCTCAACCAACCTTTGTTTCATGTCACACTACAGGTAATCCAGTGCACCGCAAACACACACACACATGCACACAAAAGTTTGGGGGGTGAATTTGTACTTGCAGAAATACATTTTATTTTGCTCAAAAACTGCATGAATCTATGTCAGATTCTCTAAATCTCTTTTTTTAGATTAGAATCTAAACATTGAGGCACAGACAGCCTCACACAGGGCATCCCACCCCTTCAATGCATGATCTGGCACCTGTTGTTAAAGTTCACTTGAGATTGTTACTTTTAAAAAGTTTTTGGATTTACATATAAACATAATATGGTTACTCTAAAAGATGAGAGACTTACAAACAATCCAGGTCTTCTTTGACATTGCACTGTAAACCTTTGCTATAAATACTGTGTAGCAGCACTCAAAAAGCTAGTGCTTCCGAATAAACCTGTTGGACTATAACTTGATGTATGATTTTTAACAATTAAGGAAAGATTACCTTCAGGTATGAAGCAGAAAAAAAAAAGCAAAATTATTTATTCATCAGTGAGTTGCATGATATTCTAAGTTTCTGTCATGATGTCTAGTGATTCTCAAGAGAATATAATTTGCTGATTGCTTGTATCTTTTGAATCTCCTTAAGACGCTACTATTAAAAGAAATCCATCTTTGTGACTATATAAGAGCAGCTGTTTTCTTTGGTTGTTTTGTACTTACATCTTACTACTTCAATAATCTCTATCCTTTCCAATACAATCTCTTCTTTGCCAATCTATCTTTGTTGTGCTGTATTTGTCGGCCTCACCCCCTTGTGCCATATTTACCAACCTCACCCCCTTATTGTGACGCATTCGCCGGTCGCACCTCCTTGTGCCATATTTACCGACTTCACCCCCTTGTGCCGTATTCACCCACCTCACCACCTTGTTGTGCCGTGTTCACCTGCCTCACCCCCTTGTGGTGCTGTGTTCACCCGCCTCACCCCCTTGTGCCGTATTCACCAGCCTCACCCCCTTGTGCCGTGTTCACCCGCCTCACCCCCTTGTTGTCCATATTTACCGACCTCACCCCCTTGTTGTGCCGTGTTCACCGGCCTCCCCGCCTTGTGCCGTGTTCACCAGCCTCACCCTCTTGTTGTGCCGTGTTCACCGGCCGGCCTCCCCCCCCCCCCCCGGCCTCGTTGTGCCGTGTTCACCGGCCTCCCCACCTCGTTGTGCCATGTTCACCGGCCTCCCCACCTCGTTGTGCCGTGTTCACCGGCCTCACCCCCTCGTTGTGCCGTGTTCACCGGCCTCACCCCCTCGTTGTGTTGTGTTCACCGGCCTCCCACCTCCTCCTTCCCCCCCCTCCCCCCCGTTGTGTCGTGTTCACCGGCCTCACCACCTTGTGATGAGTTCACCAGCTACACCCCCGTGCTCTGCCATGATCACCGGCCTCACCACCTTGTTGTGCTGTATTCACCCGCCTCACCACCTTGTGCCATATTGACTGACCTCAACCCTTTGTTGTGCCGTGTTCACCAGCCTCACCCCCTTGTGCCATATTTACCGATCTCACCCCCTCATTGTGCCGTATTCACCTGCCTCACCCCCTTGCTGTGACGTGTTCACCAGCCTCACCACCTTGTTGTGCCGTGTTCACCGGCCTCACCTCCTTGTTGTGGCGTGTTCACCCTCTTTACCCCTGTGTCATGAGTGTAGAAGTTATCTTTGCTTGTGGTTTAACTTCAGAAAGCATTATTGCTGTCCTTACAAAACCAAAGCCCTCAAACAGAGAGTGTGGGGAAAATGCGTCACCACTATTTAAAAATGTGGAAAAGTTAAATCTCAATCTGGTTACAGTCAGGTGGTGAGACCGAGAAGTGAAATTTGTTTTAAAACTTGTAATCTGTCCGTAACACCAACTACATAGAAAGACGTTTTTTTTTTACAAGTTTATGCATTTCCATAAGCCTTCCAAAGCAATGAGCAAAGGCGAGAAACATTCTGGAGGAAGTCCTAAAGAGTTGGGTTTCCAGCCTTTAATGGACTTTCCTTCTGGCCAGAGAAGATTTGGCCTTAGAAATAATCAATTCAGACAGGACAGGAGTGGGAGTGTTGCTTCTATTTCACAGAAGTTACTCGTTGGCCATGTATTTATAAGTTAACTAATTAAATTCAAGGCTGTAATATAATATAAATTACCTTGGTTTCAAATTTTACCCAATTATGCAGAGAGTCATACAGCATGGACTTAGGCCCTTCAGTCCTGCACTTCAATGCCAATTAAGTTTCTCAAACTAAACTAATCCCACTTGCCTGCATTTGGCCCATTTCCCTCTAAGCCTTTCCTATTCATGTACTTGTCTAAATGTCTTTTAAGTGTTGTAACTGTAACTGTACCTGCACCTACAGCTTCCTCTGGCAGTTCATTCCACATAAGAACCACCCTTTGTGTGGGGGGAAAAAAATTGCCCCTCAGGCAATCTTTCAACTCTCACTTGAAAATTGTGCCCTGTAGGTTTGAACTGCCCTACCCTCGGGAAAAGACTTTTGCTACTCATGTTATCTATGCCCCTCTTGATTTTATAAACCTCTATAAGGTCACCTCTCAACCTCCTACACTCCAGTGAAAAAAGTCCCAGCTTATCCAGCCTCTCCTTCTAACATGACCCGTGCAGTCCCAGTAACATTCTTGTAGATCTTTCTGCACCGTTTAATAATATCATTCCTATAGCAGGATGACCAGTACTGTACACAGTGCACCAAAAATGGCCTCACCAACATCCAGTACAATCTCAACATGGCGTCCCAACTCCTATACTCAATGGTCTGAACAATGGAGGCAAGCGTGAAAATGCAAAGGAAGACTACATTATGTAATTTTCAGAATGAGTTGCTTTTAGTACTGACAACAACAACAATGAAATGCTGCCATAAAAAACAGAAGTGCTGGAGAAACTCAGCAGGACTGGCAGCATCTGTGAAGAGAGAAAAAAAAGTTGACATATCAAGTCCAGAATGACTCCTCTTCAGAACCCTTCCAATAAATGCTGCCAGACCAATTGAGTTTATCATATACTTATTCTTTTTAATTCAGATTTCCAGCGTCTGCAGTACTTGGCTTTTATTTCTGTGGACAGAGTCCTATGTTTATCAGGTACTTGGGTGATGATAGATAGATATGAGAAATGTGAAGCTCAATCCCTGGAACTGTTTCATTCATAGATGATTTTGGTTTAACTTCCAGGCTGTCAACGTCAGAAATTGAAAATAGAGTCCGAAATCTTGATCTTTTCGATGTTCTGAAAACCAACCAAGAAGCCTTTCATGAGCACATGACAAAATATGTTTATCCTGGCATTGATGGTGTGGACCATGTCCGATTACTTTATTATTTTACTCTGCTGGAAAACTGCGGCTGTGCTGAATTTGTGAAAAAACCCATCAAACCAGACACTAACATAAAGCTTCTAAAGAAGTTAAAGGTCGTTACGCCAGGTATGATGGTCAATAGTTTAAAGGCTAATTTTTTATCTCTGACTTGTGCACTTCAACTGCATTAAAAATAATATAACTACAATTTTTTTGCTGGACTCTGGTGCATTCCATCTCATTAGACAATGATTTGTGCCATGATGATTGAGTTTGTGTTGGCCATTGCCTCTTGTGGCTCTGGAGCCCTTCTCTTGTATGGTGCACTCTACTACATTTGCTGCAGGTGAAGACTGCAGGACTGAGTACAAATCCCAAATCTTTGCTTTCTCTAAGTCCACTTCTCAGTTAGCTTGAGCTTCTTTTGTTTCTGCTCACCTCTTCCAAAACCCTTTCAGACAGTTAACTTCCAGATCTTCCAGCCATCAGTGACTATGTCCCAGATTTGGAGGTGCCAGTGTTGGACTGGGGTAGACAGAGTTAAAAATCTAAACAACACCAGGATATAGTCCAACAGGTTCATTTGGAAGCATAAGTTTTCAAGGCGCTGCCTCTTCATCAGGTAGTTCATCAGACGAGACAGTATCTCGAAAGCTAGTGCTTCCATATAAATCTGTTGGACTATAACCCGCTGTTGTGATTTTTAACTTTACCTCCCACGTGTCAGTGTCACTATCTGCTATCTTAATATCTCTCTTATGGATGTTCTTGTAGCAGACATGAAAACCCTAGCAGTTTGTGCCCCAGTGGTCTATTTGCAGCACAAGCTCTCTGGGTTTATGGATACAATTTATCATGATGAACATGGACAAGTCAGTTGTTTTGTTTGCTTGCCTGGTGCAATGGATTCTATCCACTTCTTGAACAGAAACTGTGAACTTGAAACACTAATTGAAGCAAGTGGATTGTGGCTGGTCAGCTCTTCAGAATTCAGGGTATTCCACCTTGAGGTGAGACAGTGGCTGAGCAATCAAACATGAGAGACTCATTAGAAGATGGGCTATCCTATCCAGGGCACAAACCTGGGCAAAATGTATTGAGTGCTTGGACTGTCCATACATCAGAAACACACTCTTAACTCCCCCAGTTGAATCCAAAGCATTGCAGAGTATGATGTTGCATTGTTCGGTAGTAGGTGTCTCTGGAAAGATGAGATATTCAGATATCAGTTTACCTTTGGACTGCACTCAAGATTTACTCATTTAACCTTCAGTTCTCCCAAGATATCTATTAGGAAGTAGAGCTATTCACCCATAGTTCAGAGTTAGTTTCATGAATGTCAGAATGCGTCACTTGTCAGTAGGCTTGCATGCTACATGGAGTTCCTCTGAAGCCTTAGACTAAAGCTGCAAAGAATCCAGGTTCCATCTGTCACAAGAGAGAGGCATAGCTGAATGAGATGGGGATAGGATTATTGAAAAATCATTATTACACAAGAGTGATCTTTGGCATTTAAATAATTATAGTGCATTGGAAATAGACACCTTTAATTTACAGAATAGAAATAGTTACTGCACTGTACATTTTATATTAAACTCCATGAATTACATGGTATCAGGTTGAGTTCATTGAACATTTATGTTATTTCTGAGTCGTGTTAGGAGGGAATTGGGCTGTCTCTTAGTTAATTAGTTCTTTACCTCATTGGTAGAATGAGTTACATGTATCATGGAAGAAAACACAAATAGAAAATTTCTAAATCTACTTGGAAATGTACAAAATAATTCTGGGCAATTTTATTTGATCAACGTATGGTAGAATCTTGGAGTCCAAAAGGATGTGGAATGTAGATTTTCAGAGTTATGTAAGTTGCTGGTGGTCGAGTTCTTTGTGCATTTCAAATTCAGCAGTTGTTAATGGGGCAGTAAATGTATAATCTATTTTGCATTGAGTACATTCAGATATTATTTAACCTTCCATCTTTCTTTCTGCAGCATGTTTTAGTCCACAGTTTGTTCTCCCCCACTAGATTTCCACTTTCCCTATCTCCATCTTGCCTTCCATCCCAACCCAGTCACACATTTAATGTTGTATTTGAAAAAAATAAATATTGCTCCAACTAGTTTACTTTTAATACCTAAACAGTACTTTTAAACAGATTAAAGCTAACAAGATGAATCGTCACATTGCAAAATAATTGGTGGAATGAAGTTGGGTGTTAGAAGATAGTTCATTGGCATTTTGCATGGCTATAAGGCACATGTGATTACCTCACCATGGCGGTGAACTTTGAGAGGGGAACAAGCCATAGTAAACCATTGTAGTTACAGCCTGTGGGTTTTTCTTAAGAAATCCTGACATGCTTCAGACAAGTCCGTCTTCAAAGAGAGCTACAGGAAAAGATAGAGGTGGCTAGTCCTCATTTTAACCACAGAAAATGCTGGGCCTCTTCGTCACCACACAAAATGTGGACGGGAATGTGCATTCAGACTGAAGCGTTTGCGTTCGTGAGGATTTAACCAAGACTGGAAGATTCAGCTAACTTTAGGTAGAAAGCGTGGGATTGCTAGAGTAACCCTCACTCAAAAATCAGTTTGGGAATTGGGTGTTACCAGCTGGGAAAGGACAAAACAAGCCATTGGGAACTGAGAACAGCTTTGTACTAGTTTCTGGAGATTGAGATGTCCGCAGAAGAAGTGGAATACAACTGTGGACAGTGATTTTCTGTCAGTTAAAAGGTGAATAGGAGATTTTTTCTAGAATTTAGATTATAAGTCACCAACTGAGATTGAGAAAGTGTTATTTTTGGTTTGTTCATTACTGTAGAAGCCTTTAAAAGTGAAATATTGTTATTTGATCTTCCTAGTCAACCAATGGGGGAATTGAAATATCCTTCTAAAAATTATTAGTCTCAATAACATCTCACTTGAATTATGTTTTGTTACTTTGGTCAATTAAAACAATCTCAATTCAAAGCTAAGTGTTGCAGATAATTTGTTTCTAATTGCTGTTGCATTTGTGTGCTGGCTTTATTTTCTTTCTTTTCTGTATTAGACCTTAATTACAAGAAGCTGACAGATGGAGACGCTGATCCTTTGGAATCTTTGGAGCCAGTTCTTAACAGCCATAATGTCTTATCAGTTTCTAAACTAGCACCCAAAATTCCTGGGAAAGGTGGCACAATGCTTTCAGCAAACCTCATCTATGCTACATGGCTTCGTAAGCTTTTCTGGATTGGAGATATCCAGCTTATTAAAAAACCACCACAGGAAGAAGCTGAATGGTTGCATGCCTATGATACATGTGCAAAATATTTCGACAGGCTTCTCCCTGAAGATGTTATTGGACTAATAGATGACTTCACCTTTTCTGAAAATTCTGTGAACAAGGTAATGGAAGTTGTTTAATTTGATTGGCTGCATTCCACATTCTATATGTTGACCCACAATTCCCTCATGGAGGGAACTCCAAGATCTTGATCCAGCAAAAATGAAGGAACAGTGATACATTTCCAGGTCAGGATGGTGAGTGACTTGGAAGGGAACTTGCAGGTGGTGGTGTTCCAGGTATTTTTGCCCTGGTCAGAAGGGGGCAGGGTGTGACTCATAAATAGATTTCATTTTAGCTCTTACGAGAGTCTGAATTTTATGGAATATATATATATAAAGTCTTGATGTCTCTATAAGATGAGTCTAACTATCATGATGTAAAATTATTTAAATCGCCAGTCCTTTAAAAAGAAAATGAAAGGCAACCAGTTTCGGTGATCGTTTAATCAAGGAAACTTAATTTTAGCAGATTTAGGCACTGTTTGGTGACATTTCCCTCGGGTTTCTTTGCAAATACTTGAGCTGATTTTCAAAACATAATTATCTCAGCAAAGTGCTCTATGTTCACAATATATTTGACAGCTCACAGAGGCTATTAACTGGTTTTCTGTCATTGTGTGTTTGTGAATAGAAGTTTGGTTTTGAAAGTGATCACCATTTGAGTGTTAAAAGTTTTGAATGGTTTTGATGAATGAGAGTTTTTAAAAAGTATAGTTGAAGTTGTATTAGAACCTGATTTTATTTCATCTTAACGTGAGTCAGAGGTCTGACCATGGAGGATATTGACATGAAGGGCAAGGTTGTTGTGTGAGTTGGTGTGGTATCAAGTCGTCCCCTGATGCTTAAGAACTACACACACACGGCGTAGGATGGGGGTGAAGGGTGATGGTGTGTGAGCAGTGAAGTCAAGCAGGCTAAAAGATGTAACTGAACAGTTGGAACAAAGGCAATGGCAGACCTGTTAATTAACCTACTCAGCACTTGGCCATTCCTTTAGCTAGGGGGCGCTCTGAGGCTGGCAAGTCTGAATCATTCTCAAAGCACGCACCCCTGGCTGCCCTACCCAAAAGCATCCAAGATTTACCACCCAGGCGTTTCGAACAAGACAGGTGACGCGATGAAATTTCCCAATTCAAACCACCCATGTTAGTGGAGAAAATCCAGAGCTTAGGATCACTGACAGGAACTGGGTTTTGTTGTCATTGCTGCTACAGAATCCAGACCATTACTCCTTAGAGCTGGTTGTGCTTTATAGACAAGATTACTCAGTGCATTTCTTTTGTGTAATGTTGCCTGTGATGTGTAGAAAACAATATTTGTGACTCATCCCTTTGAGGGCATTTTGAGTACTTCAATTTGTATCTCTAGTCAAACACTGAATAATTCCCAGTTGAAGCATTACAAGTATAGGGCTAGTCAACACTTGCAATGTGATTTCAATGCAGACAACTGTACTGATTCAGTGCCACATTGGATACTTTACTTACACTGCCTGGATTGTTAAAATAACAACTTGCAACATTCTGTTATATGTAAATACCATTGAAATACAAGAGGACATTAAAAACTATTATAATTATTATGGTGGTTAAAAGGATCATAATGTCAGCAGTTCCTAATAATTGCATAGGACTTGGATTTTGGAACAATAGATTATGTATTGTGAGCCTTCAATGTGTGAAATTGATTTTGATAAATAGAACATGTTACCACCACACACTTTTAACAGGCTCACAATCAAAATGAAGATTACACGACTGTCAGCCAAATCTGACAACAGTTGTAGAAACTGTAAGATTGCATGAAGTATTAAAATAATGCCTGCGCAGAGATCCTGTCCAAAGCCTACTGACCCAATTATTTATGACGTGTTCATAGACTTGAACGACATAAACAGATTTTTTTTTTCGACACAACAGACATTGCATGCAACCTGAAGCTATTACCATCCAATGACATTCAACGTTACAACTAAAAGGCTATGTGCATCAATATCTTATTCATAAGGTGATCTGCAGACAATCATGAATTTAGGTGCTGCAGGTGTTCTCCATAACCAAATTTCATGCAATACTAACTCCTGATTTAAAAGTGTAAGGCAGTCCTTCAAAATTTCAATCATGCCATTAATGCGAGGGAGGCATTATTCATATTTGTCTAAAGCCTGCCCAGAAATAATGCTGAACATTAACACATCCTCATTGCCTTTATGTGTACCAAATGTTTATTGTCAAATTACAGATGATTTTTAAAATCATGTTTAAACACTATACATTTAGAATAATTAATGTAATACTTATGTGAGTTGGAATCTTAAAATAACAATAGTTTAGTAAGGATGACTCGGTTCCACAAATATTGCCAGACTGCATTTTGTAAAATATTGTATTATTGGCTGAGTCTCTGTGGTATTACAGTCAAAGAGTATTTTTAAACTTTCTCCTTTCACAGTGTCACTGTACTCAGAATTGTATTGAAAAGTAAGTGGTAAAATTGACTTGAGTTGAATGAAAATTATTGTGTGGTGTCAAATAGGCTGTTAATTCACTTAAAAATCACACAATACCAGGTTATAGTCCAATAGGTTTATGTGGAAACACTAGCTTTCAGAGCGCTGCTCCTTCATCAGGTGGTTGTGGAACATAAGATCATAAAACACAGAATTTATTGCAGAAGATTGCAGTGTCATGTAACTGAAATGATATATTGAACAAACCTAGATTGCTGTGAAGTCTTTTAGAATGGATTGCAGGTTTCGGTTCATTAATATGTAAATCCCAGAACTTCTCTTAAGTCACCTTCTCAAGATAACTTGGGGTTTTATAACAAAAGGACAAAAGGTTACATCCCAGCTCAGACAACGCATGAAAGGTGTGAGGTTAGATTCTGTCAGTATCCCAACCTTGAGTCAGACTGCTTCTATTTCCGACATGGGATTTACAGAATATTACATGGATTGAATGTCAGCATTGACTGCCTGCAGATTGTGCACTTTTTGAGCAAAATAGAATGTATCTGCAAATATAATTCTGCAAATACAAATACAACCAAAAAATTATATGTGTATGTGTGTGTGTGAGAGTGCACATGGGAGTGTGTGTTTGCGTGTGTGAAAGCTTGGTAAAGTGTTTGCGTGGGTGTGATGGAGTATCAGCTTGTGAGGGGATGTGTGCATGGATGTGAGCGTGGAGGATGGATGTGTGTGTGTGAGCGAGAGCATGTGAATGAGAGAGAGTCAGCATTGAGTGTGTGTGTGTGTGTGTGTGTGTGTGTGTGTGTGTGTGAGAGAGAGTGTAGTGCTGTCCCCTATAGTGTGACATGAACACAAGTCCCAGTTGAGGCCATCCTCATGGGTACCGAAATTGGCTATCAGCCTCTGCTTGGCCACGCTGCATTGTTGCCTATCCCAAAGTCCACCTTGGAAAATGGTCACCCAAAGATAAGAGGCCAAATGTCCCTGACTGCTGAAGTGTTCCCCGACTGGGAGGGAACACCTCTGTCTGGTGATTGTTGCATGGCGTCCATTCATATGTTGTCGTAGTGTCGTGTGCCATGCCTTGGGGCGTCCTTGCCTGCAGCATATGAGAAAGACAACGTTGGCCAGGTCATCTGAGTACCTGTCACGTACATGGTCAGTAGTGTCCTCACGGGTAATAAGACCATAAGACATAGGAGTGGAAGTAAGGCCATTCGGCCCATTGAGTCCACTCCGCCATTCAATCATGGCTGATGGGCATTTCAACTCCCCTCACCCGCATTCTCCCCGTAGCCCTTAATTCCTTGTGACATCAAGAATTTATCAATCTCTGCCTTGAAGACTTTTAGCGTCCCGGCCTCCACTGCACTCTGTGGTAATGGTGGTATCCATGTCGTCACTCTGACATGTCTTGCAATGGTTAGCATGAGAAGGTTGTACAGTGTTGTGGTCGATGCTGTCCTGAAAGCTGGGAAGCTTGCTGCGAGCAATCATCTGTTTAAGGTTTGACAGTTGTCTAAAGACAAGAAGTGGAGCTGTCGGGAAGGTCTTGGCGAGATGCTCATCCTCATCGATAATGTGTTGCAGGCTGTGAAAGACATGGTGTAGTTTTTCGGCTCCCGGAAAGTACTGGACAATGAAGAGTACCCTATTGGTTGCAACCTGTGACAGAGACATCAAATCACTGTTACCCTGTTCCGCTCTACTACTGTTCACCAACTTTATCTATGTAATATTTGAGATGTGTGGACTTTTAAAAAAATTACTTCTTCCACATGTATACTCTCACACAAAAGCATATACATATCTAACTACCAACCAAATAGTCAATTCAATAGCCATTCTGTGAATGCAGCAAATTTCCTCAGTTAGAAATTGGCTCAGGTTGTTTGTAAAGTGATAGCAACAGTTGATTGTTTACATTCCTGTTATTGAGGTCATGTCTGTCATCTTGGATTTGTCTAAAGGAGGATTGACCTTTCAACCATTGTAGTGGCCTAAAGTATAGTTTTATGATTGTTGAGCTGCTGTATGGATGCCGCTGTACATGAAGTTACAACTGTGCATTAATGAAGTTTGGATCACATTACAAGCTATCATTAGTAAATATGTGCCTCATCTTTATACAGAGCAGATTCATAGCAAGGATATTCCCATTCAATGCTGTCTGTAACAAGAATGAGATTTTTGCCTCAACAGCAAAGCCTGTCAAGCTTTTGACACGAACCCCTCTAGTCAGTTTCTTAGCATTGGTCAACTTGACAATTGCACTGAAAAGGAGTGAGCTATTGACACTTACATGAAGTATACAATTTAGAAAACGTTTTGATTATTACAGTTAGAGTCATAGTCATAGAGATGTACAACATGGAAACAGACCCTTCGGTCCAACCTGTCCATACCGACCAGATATCCCAACCCAATTAGTCCCACCTGCCAGCACCCGGCCCATATCCCTCCAAACCCTTCCTATTCATATACCCATCCAGGTGCCTCTTAAATGTTGCAATTGTACCAGCCTCCACCACATCCTCTGGCAGCTCATTCCATACACTTACCACCCTCTGCATGAAACAGTTGTCCCTTAGGTCTCTTTTACATCTTTCCCCTCTCACCCTAAACCTATGCCCTCTAGTTCTGGACTCCCCGACCCCAGGGAAAAGGCTTTGTCTATTTATCCTATCCATGCCCCTCATAAATTTGTAAACCTCTATAAGGTCACCCTTCAGCCTCTGACGCTCCAGGGAAAACAGCCCCAGCCTGTTCAGCCTCTCCCTGTAGCTCAGATCCTCCAACCCTGGCAACATCCTTGTAAATCTTTTCTGAACCCTTTCAAGTTTCACAACATCTTTCCGATAGGATGGAGACCAGAATTGCACACAATATTCCAACAGTGGTCTAATCAATGTCCTGTACAGCCACAACATGACCTCCCAAAGGCTAGATTATTAATTATTCAAGTATTTTAATATTGCAACAGATGTATAGAAACATCTAGAACTAGAGTGTATATTAGGGCCAGACTGTTCAGAACAGATTTTAGGAAGTACTCCTACATACAGAGGATGGTAGTGGTTCGAGACTCTCTTCCACAAGTACAGTTAATGCTAGATCAGTTGTTAATTTTAAGGCTGTGATTGATAAATTTTGATAAGCAAAGCTATTAAGGGATAGAGGCCTAAGGCAGGTATATGGAGTTAGCCTGTGGATTGGCCATGATCTAATTGGCAGAACAGGCTCAAGGGGCAGAATGGCCTACATCTGTGCCTATATTCCTAAATGAAAACGTAATAGACCAAGCTAATTAAAAATATTTTAATTGTGACTTGTTTACAGAAAAAGATTTCTTATGGTTTATGAATATCTTAATATCCAGTTTCTTCCTGCACATATTGAGATTGTCTGCTTCTTTCCTCCAAGTAGAATCATAAAGATAATGCAGTATATATTCTGGCTACAGCATTAGCTGTAAGGTGAGACTAATTTTGCATTGGCCTATACTATTCCTTTAAAACTTTCTCCAAAAGGATAATAGCTGAAAACTGATAGTTATACTTAAGGAACGTTATTGCTGAGGTTCTTGCTTTTATCTGGATAGTATTCTTTTAAGCATTTTTTAAAAAACACAGTTAAGCCTCTTATGATTGGGAGAGAAGTACAAGAGTTCATACCACAAAACCTAGAAACCTGACCACCTGCAATCTCCTGTGATGATGCTGCTACTTCAACAAGGTTGTGTTGTCCTTGGTTTTTTTTCACAAGTGTTATACAGGGCAGAGTTGCTGAGATGTCTGGGTTATTTTCTTGAAGAAGTTTTAAGTATTAGAAAAAACACTTGTACAATGAAAGGGCAGTGGCCAGTTCTACCAGCTCAGCTCAGCTTTTCTGTGTTTTTTTTTGTGTTTTGGTTTTAGCAGTCTGGCTGCTCAAACCTGCTGATCAGTTATTAGCTGGGAAACCAAAAGAAACAGCTTCATGAAAGAAGGTGTTTGATGCTGAATCTCTCTCTCTCTCCTGTAAGACCCTGTGTTTGATTTTACCTTTTTTTTTCCAAGGATTGTTTATGGTGATTGTTGCAGGTATTTGGAACAGCATCATTAAGTTGGAATAGTCTGAGTTTTCGGATAGGTTAAGTTATTCTGTATCCTTCTCTCTTATTTGTGTTTCATTCGGTATTCTGTAAATAAATTCTGTTTTGTTTAAAACCGGGTGGGGGTTGACCTAGAATATCTACATTACACCTGCTTAAAGTAACAAGAAAAATTAGGGTCCAGGCTGAAATGTTTTGAGGGGGTCTGGCCTGGTCCGTAACACTCCCCTCAATTGCAAGGTGATGCATTTTTGGCTGGACAAATTCAGGGGTGATTTATACAATAAATAGCAGAACCCTTAACATTTAGAGGTATCTGGATGTACAGGTCCACAGAGACTTGAAAGTGTCAACACAAGTGGACAAGACATTCAAGAAGGCATACTCAGAAATCTCACAATACCAGGTTATTGTCCAATAGGTTTATTTAAAATCGCAAACTTTCAGAGCAGTGCTCCTTTGTCAGATGACTTTACCTGACAAAGGACCAGAGCTCCGAAAGCTTGTGATTTAAAATAAACCTGTTGGACTATAACCTGATGCCTTAAAACTTATGACCTTATCCACCCCAGTTCAACACCGGCATCTCCACATGAAGAAAGCATATAGCATACTTTCCTTCATCGGCTGGGGCATCAAATATAAAAATAGACAAATTATGACACAGCTGTAAAAAACTTTAGTTTGGCCGTATTTGGAATATTGCATGCAATTCCTCATCACCACACTACCAGCAGGACGTGGATGTTTTGGAGAGGGTGGAGAAAAGATTTACCAGAATGTTGCCTGGCTGAAGAGTCTTAGTTATGAGGAAAGGTTGGATAAACTTGGATTGTTTTCACTGGAAAGATGAAGGCTGAGGGTCAACCTGATAGAGGTCTACAAAATTCTGTGAGGATTAGATAGGGTGGATAATAAGAGCCTTTTTCCCAGGGTGGAAAGGTCAACTACAAGAGGGCTCGGGGTCAGAGGGGGAAAATTTAGGGGAGAATTGCAGGGAAAATATTTCACAGAGGTTGGTGGGTGTCTGCAATGCACTGCCACTGAAGGTGGTGGAAGCAGGCATGTTAGCAACATTGAAAATGTTATCTTGATAGACCTGAATAGGAGGTGAACAGATGGAAAATGTGCATTAAGTAGCAGGTCTAAATAAGAACTAGGGATCAGCGTAGCCTTAGTGGACAGAAGGGCCTGTTCCTCTGCTGTATTGTATTGTGTTCATAGTCACTCTGTATGTGTATGATCATGCTTAACTATTCATTCACAGTAGTTTTCAGAGTAAAGCTGCATATTCAGTCTGTGTAGCTGCTTTATTCCTCAATCTATAACTTTCTCACTAATGTGAGAATATCCACCTGAGAAGATTAAGTAACTTAGTTGGCTATCCAAGGCATTGGATCAGCTCAGTTGTCACTTAAAAGTAGGCGCAATGCAGAATTAGGATCTCAGTTTCTGAGAACCATGAGGTGGTGAGTTGGTGATCTCATATGATTTTGTGGTATTGATACCTATTCACTCGCAAATTGTAATCAATTTGCTGATATGGCAGAGACATGTCTAACAACTTCAATATTGGATACACATCAGTAGAAGCTCTACACTAAATTTCTAGTTTATTGCTAATAAACAAGTGCAGTTAAGTTGCATAATGTGATCTGCAGCAATCTACTAAAGCATGAAAATTAACTTGCACGGTGTTTTGTGCTTCAAATGAAAAATCCGTTTCATTTCCCCCACCCCCACCTCTTCACTGCTATTATTGTGCATTCTAAAAGGGAAAGTGGAACACGAGGAAGTTAGGCACTAACTTTGAAGATATAGTTTGAACTTCATTTTCTTTCCTTCTTGATTCATGCACCCTTTTTTCATACTTCTGTGCACAACTCATTTATGTCAGAAACATTTTCTTGTATGTGCTCACTTCCTTTCTATTGTTTTGTCTTTGCTTTGCAGCTGCATGTTCAAGCTAGGTTGGAGATTACTAAAAGAGCAATGAAAGCAATCAAACAGGCCAGTGAGAAGCAGCAGAAGAAGGCTTTCGAAGGCAACATCCCACCTGCTTCAAATTCCCAAGTCAGCTATGAAGAGGCTTTGACTCATCTACAGCAATCATTTGCTCATCTAGAAACTCTCAACCACAGCTTTGTGCACTCCCTAAAGGCTAACAAACAGGTAAAGCTAATCCTGTCCTTCACAACCAACTGCACAATGTTCATCTTCCATGAAAAGTGATTATATGACATGCACAAGGCAAACCCTTTAATCATAGCTTTGTGTATATAAAATGAAGGCTAGTTGTGCTTGGCAATCATATGTTGTTCATGTTTGTTAACACTATGATTGCTGTTGTGTTAAGTACAATAAAGGTCAATCACATGACTGACAATATAACTCTAATGTAAAAGGAAACTTTAATGAGGAATGTAAAAGCAAAGTCCCTACTAGAATTTTCCTCAATTCCACAAAAAAAAGCTCCATCATCAAGCTAGTTTAAAGCCCTGTATTCCTAGGTCTCCTTGGTGTCTTACTTTGTTGCAGTTTATGGAAGTTTGCACTGTATATGTTGTTGCTAAAATTCCCAACACTTTAGCAAGTGAATACATTTCAAAGGTGCTTGGCTCTAAAGCATCTGGTGACACAAAGAAGTCACATACAGCACTATATAAATGTAAGTTTGTTCTTTAATTAAAAATCTGCAATTTAACAGCACTTTAAATATTGAAAAAACCTTCTGCCTTTTATAATGGTATAACAGAAAAAAACATTTGCAAATTGAACAACTGAAAAGACAATGCCAGAAATACTCAATCTAACAAAAACTATCCCAATTGAACCCAAAATCCCCTTTCCTCTAGGACCCAACACCACCATTCCCCCCCCACCAAAGACCCAACACACTTTCCCCTCCACCCCTCTCCAAGAGACCCAAAACCCCACTCTACCTCCAGGATCCAAAACACCCCTCTACACCTGGCACTCGGCACTCTGCCTATCTAGCACTTGACCTGCCATCCACTTTTACTATCTTTGTTTCAGGAGCTGACAAAGTGGTGGATTGTGATGTTGGATCTTTAAGGC
Organism: Chiloscyllium punctatum; assembly: GCF_047496795.1. Lineage (NCBI taxonomy): Eukaryota > Metazoa > Chordata > Chondrichthyes > Orectolobiformes > Hemiscylliidae > Chiloscyllium > Chiloscyllium punctatum. The sequence continues at coordinate 145,569,368 of NC_092741.1, read as the reverse complement.
ACAGGGTTACAGCAGCTGATTGATGTAAATCCTGCACTATGAGAGACTTGTCACGTTTAATACAGAATTGACTGAGTCAGAAAATCTGGCCCGAGCTTGTTTTCAGACCCTAGTTCGAGAAACAAATCTGAAAGATATTATTTTCTTTCCAGGTCCTGTTCCAAAAATACTATCGGCTCTATGACCTTTCGAGATCTGAGAGTAGTAAACTGCACAACCTGGTGGTTACTATGGTTCTAGATGGGCAACCTCTTGATATAATGCAGCAGATGCTTCTAGTTGCTGTGGAATCTCAAGACATATCCCCTAAAGCTGTCGTACAAGATGCTATACAGAGAGTTATAAATGTGCTAAGGTAGGCTTCCAAGCAGGTACAGTTTGGTGTTCTGAATTAATTAGCTCAAGTTACCTAATATTTCTATACATGAGCTATTTAGCTATCTTTGCACACCAGCCCACTACATCTAGATTATGTTTAGTCAGCACCAGTGACATGGTGGTTATATCACTGGACTGGTAACCTATTGTCCTGGACTAGAACTCTGGATTAAAATGCCACAATGACAGCTGGTATCATTTAAATTCTATGAATAAAATCGGAAATATAAAACTAGTCTTGGTGATGATGACCATGATAGCTAATATTGATGTTGTGGTGTTCATCAAGGAGGAAGATCTGCCAACCTTATTCTGTCTGATCTACATATGATTCCAAACTGGTCAAAACGGTTGACCCTTAATTGCCCTCTATGATGGCCGAGCAAGCCTTACGATATTTATGAGAATAGATTGTTTGTATTTGAATAAGGTGGGATAACAGGAATCATATGCTTATTTTTTGAATCATGATTTTGTATTGCTTTTCTGTAATCTGCATTGTGCATTTAACATCGTTGATCATTCTCTCTCTTATATAAAATTCTCCTGGGTAATTTCATTTTTTTCCCACTGTGTTACTGCAGGCAGTGCGAAGTTTATACCAGGACAGTTTGATAATCGTTACCGTCAGAATATGCTGTTGCTTTAATCTATTTGCATTTTAACTAACACAGAAGGCTTTAAGCACTGAATGACTTAGGTATTCAGAGATCTTGATCACTACCTCTGATTGTTTGCTTATTGTCTTTTTAATTATTGCGACACAAACTTAATTTTAATTGTACTGAGTTTGCAGCAATCATTATACAGACTGAAATAAATATGCAACAGAAAAATTGGCTATTTGATCCAATAATGCTCTGTGCAAATCCCTTCCCATTCTTCTTCTTTTGAACTCTACTTGCATAACTCCCACGCTCTCATATGATTATCTAACTTCATTTTAAATACATCCTCCAAATATCTTCAAAGCACCTTACAAACCTGTATCATCTCGACAGCCAAGTGCAGCAGGTGCATGGGAGCATCACCATATGCAGGCTTCCCCTCAAATTGCACACCATCCTGACTTGGACCTCTATTGCCATTTATTCAAAGTAGCTGGGTCAAAATCCTAAAGCACCCTCCCTGACAGCGCTGTGGGTGTCCCTACCAAACCCCCAGACTACAGTGGTTCAAAAGAGCAACACGCTGCAAACATCTTTAAGGTCATTAGAGTTAGGCAATAAATGCAGATTCAGCTAGCCATCTCATGAACAAATTAAATAAATGCCCTTACTTATTCATCTAAACTAGTTTCTGTTTTAGGGAGTTCACAATTCTCACTTACTTTTACCTCTACTGATCAGGAAGTTTCCATGCTTTCTCTATTTAACTATCTTTATACTAATGGCTTCTATTTTTATTTTTCCTGCTGTGTGAGAGGGTGGAAATACTTGTCTGTCAACTCTGTCAATATTTTTCAAAATTAGGTTATGTTCACCGTCAAAAAAGAAAGGAAATCCAGCCTCTTCATCGTTCCCTGATTAATATAGTCTTGTATTCCAGGTATCACCCTTAATGAATCTTTCTTTTTTCCATCTTTTGACCCAGGATCTACATAGTGCTCCGTGGGTTGGATTTGCAACCCACCCCCCCCCCCCCTCACAATCTGCCAGCTGGTTTGAAGGTTGGCAGGACACTTAAATGTCCAGGCTGTGTATAATGTGTAGGTTAGGTGGATTTGCTGTGTTAAACTTCCCACAGGGTCTGAAGGTATGCATACTAGGTGGCTGTGTCATGGGAAATGTGGAGTTACAGGAATAGGGTAGGTGGGGTGTGGGTTTGGGTGGGATGGAAGGTTGGTGTAGCCTCATACTGTCGGGATTCTGTGAATTGCTCCTTCCTTTCTAAAGTTTTATGTTTGAGTGGTTCAGTCCTAATGAGTCCAGAATGAAAAGCTTCAACTTCATGTCTCTTTCTAGCAACATTTAAGTTACTGCCATGTAGTTGTTTATATATTTAATAATATATTTTTAATATATATATAATAATATAGATTTTTATTCTAAATTTAATTGAGTGACTAATTTAAAATCCTCAACAAATTTGGTGGGACTTGACTGCTCTGATGGGCATGGAGACATGGCTGCAGAAAAATCACAACTGGGAATTAAACACTGAAGTGTATAATCTGTGTGGAAACATTAGAGCGAAGAAATGGGTGCCAGAGTCACTGTTCTTACTGGAGATAACATAATAGCATTAGAATAAAGAGTAACTGCCTCTGAAAAAGGCATATTGAATTGCTTAGTGTTCCAGAACTTAAATATTCCAAAAACAGATTGAAGTGGAAGCTTTTTTGCACACATCGGGATTGAAATGTAAGAATAGAAATACAAATCTGCCTAACAATGTGGTTGATGTTCCTCATTTGGTCTTTGTTGTCCCTTTGTCTCAAATATAAAAAAAAAACAACGTAAGTGTATGTTTCCTTGCTCTGTATTCCTGTACGCTCTCTGTATCGATCATACTATTTAACTATACCATGTCAGTGGCTTACACATGGTCTATATGTAAACATCTGGGGTTGGAGCTCTTTCAGGTGAGAGACTTGGGAGATAAAATTGAAAGTAACCTAAAGTAAAAGGTTGAATAAGATCCAAAATGGAGGAGAAACTGAGGACTGCAGATGCTGGAGATCAGAGCTGAAAATGTGTGACTGGAAAAGCGCAGCAGGTCAGGCAGCATCCAAGGAGCAGGAGAATCGACGTTTCGGGCATAAGCCTTCCTGAAGAAGGGCTTATGCCCGAAACGTCAATTCTCCTGCTCCTTGGATGCTGCCTGACCTGCTGTGCTTTTTCAGCAACACATTTTCAGCTAAGATCCAAAATGGTCAAAGGAACTATGTACTATCAATTTCCTTCACCATGTTTAGAGTTTTATTATTAGCAGAAATGGCAATTCTATCTAGTTATGCTGAAAGAGTGTCAAAGAGTTCAAGAATTTGGCTTTAGATTTTGAACTACATTCTTTACAACGCAGCTGAGAGATTAGCATACATGTGATTCTAGACCACGTTACAGAGCATTAATATTAAACATGTCAATAATTTAAATTTTTATTTGAACTAAGATTAAAATAAGACTAGTTGGGTCACAGTGAGGAAATTAGAAGGGGTATAGCCTTGGTTAGTGAAGAAGGAAAATCAATGGAAAATTACTTCTGTTACTTGAATTGTTAAATTAAAACCGTGCTAATTAAAGTTCAAGTATTAATCTCATGACAGACCTTTGCTTTTAAACAAAACTTTTTGCCCACCAAAATAAATTTAATTTACCAACACAACCAAAAGTTACACTGTAATTTTCACTCCTCTGAGAAAGGCAGACGTTTTATGAGGCAATGTAAATCCTGAATTGTCATTGCGTGGAAAGAACATTTGTGACTGCAGTTCAGTGATGCATGTCATGCAAAAGTGAACTCTACATGCACCGATTTTGGATCGGCTCTTTTTACGATCAGTTGATTTTAATCCAGTTATAACTGGCATGATATTGAGCAAGCTCATTTACTTAGGACCTTCCAGAGAAGGATCTGCAATTTGATCAGTTAGTTCAGTTAGTTTAAATCCTGAAATGAACAGTGTTCGTTGCATACATTTAGTCAAATAGGCCTGGCAGCATTCAAGAAAATCATACTTGCCCAGAATGTTTTCGTGGATGTCCGGTTTGAATTGACAAATATTTTTGGAGAAGTTTTGAATATGGAGAGGTGAAAGATCTAATAATGTATTTGGGAAAATGATTGTTGTATATCTTGTAAGGACAGGGTGAACATGAGAACTGCAGATGCTGGAGATCAGATTCAAGAGTCTGAAAAAGCGTAAAAGATCAGGCAGCATCCGAGGAGCAGGAAAATCGAAGTTTCGGGCAAAAGCCCTTCATCCGGAATCTTGATGCTGCCTGACCTGCTATATTGTAAGGACAGTCATTCCAAACTCTTCATCAGAAAGTGGCCTTGACTTGGGTAGATCATAGAACAATACAGCACAGAACAGGCCCTTCGGCCCACGATGTTGTGCCGAACATTTGTCCTAGCTTAAGCACCTATCCATGTACCTATCCAATTGCCGCTTCAAAGTCATCAATGATTCTGACTCTGCCAGTCCTACAGGCAGTGTATTCCATGCCCCCACCACTCTCTGTGTAAAAAACCTACTCCTGACATCCCTCCCTATACCTTAAATTTATGTCCCCTTGTAACACTCTGTTGTACCTGGGGAAAAAGTCTCTGACTGTCTACTCTATCTATTCCCCTGATCATCTTATAAACCTCTATCAAGTCACCCCTCATCCTTTGACGTTCCAATGAGAAAAGGCCTAGCACTCTCAACCTATCCTCGTACGATCTATTCTCCATTCCAGGCAACATCCTGGTAAACCTCCTCTGCACCGTCTCCAAAGCTTCCACATCTTTCCTAAAATGAGGCGACCAGAACTGCACACAGTACTCCAAATGTGGCCTTACCAAGGTCCTATACAGCTGCGACATCACCTCACAACTGTTGAATTCAGTCCCTCTTCTAATGAATGCTAATACACCATAGGCCTTCTTACAAGCTCTATCCACCTGAGTGGCAACTTTCAAAGAGCTATGAACATAGACCCCAAGATCCCTCTGCTCCTCCACCTTACTAAGAACCCTACCATTAACCCTGTATTCCGCATTTCTTATTTGTCCTTCCAAAATGGAGACCCTCACACTTGACAGGGTTGAACTCCATCTGCCACTCCTCAGCCCAGCTCTGCATCATATGTAAGTCCCTTTACAACCGACAACAGCCTTCCTCACTATCCACAACTCCACCAATCTCGTATCATCTGCAAATTTACTGACCCACCCTTCGACTCCCTCTTCCAAGTCATTAATAAAAATTACAAACAGCAGAAGACCCAGAACTGATCCCTGCAGAACTCCACCTGTAACTGGGCTCCAGCCTGAATATTTACCATCTACCACCACTCTCTGACTTTGACCGGTTAGCCAGTTCTCTATCCAACTGGCCAAACTTCCCACTATCCCATGCCTCATGACTTTCCGCATAAGCCTACTATGGGGAACCTTATCAAATGCCTTACTAAAATCCATGTACACTACATCCACTGGTCTACCCTCATCCATATGCTTGGTCACCTCCTCAAAAAATTCAATAAGACTTGTAAGGCAAGATCTACCCCTCACAAATCCATGCTGGCTGTCCCTAATCAAGCAGTATCTTTCCAGATACTCATAAATCCTATCCCTCAGTACCCTTTCCATTACTTTGCCTACCACCGAAGTAAGACTAACTGGCCTGTAATTCCCGGGGTTATCCCTATTCCCTTTTTTGAACAGGCGCACAACATTCGCCACTCTCCAGTCCCCTGGCACTACCCCCATTGACAGTGAAGACGAAAAGATCATTGCCAACAGTTCTGCAATTTCCTCTCTTACTTCCCACATAATCCTAGGATATATCCCGTCAGGCCCGGGGGACTTGTCTATCCTCAAGTTTTTCAAAATGCCCAACACATCTTCCTTCCTAACAAGTATCTCCTCTAGCTTACCAGTCCATTTCATACGATCCTCTTCAACAATACGGTCCCTTTCATTTATAAATACTGAAGAAAAGTACTCATTCAAGACCTCTCCTATCTCTTCCGACTCAATACACAGTCTCCCACTACTGTCCTTGATCGGACCTATCCTCGTTCTCTTCATTCTCATGTTTCTCGCATACGCATAAAAGGCCTTGGGGTTATCCATGATCCTACCCACCAAAGATTTTTCATGCCCTCTCTTAGCTCTCCTAATCCCTTTCTTCAACTCCCTCCTGACTATCCTGTATCCCTCCAACGCTCTGTCTGAACCTTGTTTCCTCAACCTTATGTAAGCCTCCTTCTTCCTCCTTACAAGACAGTCAACCTCCTTCGTCAACCAAGGTTCCTTCATACGACCATCTCTTTCCTGCCTGACAGGTACATACATATCAAGGACACGTCGTATCAGTTCCTTGAAAAAGTTCCACATTTCAATGACATCCTTCCCTGACAGCCTGTGCTCCCAATTTATGCTCCTCAGATCATGTCTTGCAGCATCGTATTTACCCTTCCCCCAATTGTAAAATCTGCCCTGTTGCACGCACCTATCTCTCTCCATAACCAAGGTGAAAGTCACAGAATTGTGGTCACCATCACCAAAATGCTCACCCACTAACAAGCCCATCACTTGTCCTGGTTTGTTACCAAGTACCAAATCCAATATGGCCTGCCCTCTGGTCAGACAATCTACATACTGAGTTAGAAAAGCTTCCTGGACACACTGCACAAACACTGCCCCATCCAATCTACTTGATCTAAACAGCTTCCAATCAATATTTGGGAAGTTGAAATCGCCCATGACTACTACCCTGTGGCTTCTGCACCTTTCCAAAATCTCTTTCCCAATCTGTTTCTCCACATCTCTGCTGCTATTGGGGGGCCTATTGTAAACACCCAACAAGATGACTGCTCCTTTCCTATTTCTGACTTCAGCCCATACTACCTCTAAAGGCAGATTCCCCCTCAAACTTCCTTTCTGCAGCCATTATACCATTTCTAATTAGCAACGCCATCCCCCTCCTTTTTTACCACCTCCCCCTAATCTTACTGAAACATCTGTAACCAGGAACCTCCAACATTCCTGTCCCTCTTCTATCCATGTTTCCGTGATGGCCACAACATTGTAGTCCCAAGTACTGATCCACGCCTTAAGTTCACCCACCTTATTTCTGATACTCCTTGCGTTGAAGTATACACACTTGAGCCCATATCTGTGTCCGCAAGTATTCCCTGTCAGTGCTACCTTCTCCACAGCCTCCCTACATTCTTGGACATCCTGAAAAACAGCTAACCTACTTGCTGGACTACAAGTCCAGATCCCATCCCACTGCCAAACATTTTATTAACTGGCACACCTCCTAAAATTGATGTAAATACATCTACTAAGTAATAGAAACTTAATGCAGGTGGTATACACATTACTGTTATACTTTATATGCAGCCTAAATACTCAGACATCACAATAGTTGAAGTAGATAATTCTTAGTGGTCTAACAAAAGTGCCAGTTGAGGAAGTGCCGGCTAAAACAGAGCTTGCTGAAGTTGTTATGGCTCACATTTTAATGGATAGGTTTTACTTGCATTCTTGGGATCCCGTTGAAAGACTTTTGCCTGAAACATCGATTTTTACTACCCTCAGGATCTATTGTGCAGTATGAAAACCTATGTGACAGGTTGCGGCAAAAATAAAAGGTTCGTAACAGAAGGTAGTAGCAGCAGAGATGGAACTGGGCTTGAGTGAATGTAGTCACAGAAATAACATGGGACACTATCTCAGGGAGGAGTTGAGTGACTGCAGAGAATAGTTTTGGGGCAATGTGAAGTAAAAACTAAGCGTTAGAAAGCCTCAGCTGATTTGGCATCTGTTGCATCGGTGGATAGAGAAAGAGTATTAGCATTTTGAGTGCAACGTTATTTTTGCTCAAAACTCAATTTTCTGTACACAGATGCTGCAAGACATTCTCAGTTTCTCCTGCACTTTTTAAAAAAAAAACTCTGATTTACAGCATTTCTGCGGTATTTTGTTTTGTGTTGGGCACTCTGAGCTGGAGTGCAATTGCCTGACAACTCCTTGCAGGAAGAAGCAGCAAAACTGCTTCCTGTGGAGGGAAACCAGAGGCTAAGTCCTCACAGAAGATCCGAAATCCCTCATGAGAAAGTGAGAGACTTTAAAAGTTTTTCTGACTCAGAAAGATCACAAACAACTGGGTGCGTTGCTGAGAACATGTTGGGCCTATCTTTATTGGGTCTGCAATTTAAAGTGCAGTTTGTGGTGTGTTTGGCTGCAGCTTGCCTGTTCATTCATGCGAATGGATTTCGGGGTACAACATAGCTGATATTAACTTTGTTTTGTTGTCTCTTGCATAGTTAAAAAAGAGCTTTGTTTTGGAATTTTAGTTTTATTCTTTTAATAACTATGATTTCAAATTTTGTCAACTGTGCAGCAATGCCACTTCAAAGGGTAGTTATTAAGAACCAATCAACCTGAAATGGGATAGAGTTGATAAGAAGTCAGAATGAAGACAACTTTTCTTCCTTAAAAGAAAGTTGATAGTTAGGATGTACAACAAACCAGTAACTTCACAGTGATGTTTTTGCTAACATAAGAGCATTTTATTTCAAGATCTTCCTCCAACTAAATGCACTGCCTCAAACTTCTCTGATGAGAGTTGAATTCACATTCTGTGATTAATTAGTTCAGCCTCTGAATTATGAGTGCAGCAATGTAACAACTACACAACAATTTCTGATGAATCTAAATGATAAATTGGGCATATAATTCTCTTCACTTACCTTCCTGTTTGTTCCTTTTGTGACAGTGGTACTAGTACCGATGTCCTACCAGAAAAGGATCCACTTCAGGTCCTTGAAGGTATTGTTAAATCTGTGCATTCCAATGTTGCGGATGGGTAAGTAAACATTCCACCTTTAAAGATGTCAAAACAGTCATAAAATGCTTATATCTTAATGTTACATTTTTTACATTGTGGGAAAAAGAAAATAAAAACTCTCCTCTAACTTAGGGGTAACCTTGTTTCTTCGGATGACCTCTTGACATGGCTGAGACCTTTTTGCAGTGATGCAGATTTGCCTGTAAAGCCTCGTATTTATGTTCTGCAAATTCTTGAGCAGGCATTTGATCTCAGTGATGAGGACAGCAAGTTACTTGTGCTGTTCAGAACTCAAGCTGTTCTGAAGGCATGCTGGCCAGAGAAACAGGTAGCTTTTATTTATACATTGTGTTGTTTTGGTTTCTAACTCGTAACTGTATCATTGAAATTACTTTACGAATGCTTTATTAATACAACTATTTTACGTGTTCTGTTTCCTTAAATACATTTTTTAAAATTTGGAAGTGATCATGCTTGTATTTTGGCTTGTTACATAACCAAAGTGAATCAACATATGTGTTAAAATATGTGTTTTTTTTTCAAACTTGATAGTTGCATAGAACTACTTCGATCCACTTCTAAATCTTACTGTCTGAAAGTTACAGGCTATGTGGAGGTGAAAGTTAGGATGTTCTAACTGGTAATTTTTATTTTGGGAACCTGAAAAAAAAGCAAGCTCAATCCTTCTTCAAAACCAGCAAATTTAAATTGTTCATTTTCAAACACAAATATCTATCTACTGCAGGAAACCATATAGTACTCTCTTAAAGAAAGAAAAACATGCAATAATATATCTGGGAAACTCAAAATTGCATTTCCCAGCAGTACATTAACAGTTATGAGTTGTATCATGTAAATTATAATCAAAATTAGGTTCAAATCATGTAAAAAAAATCACTGTGCTATGATAATTACCTAAAATGGCACCATATGTAGTGACTTATAAACTTCTCACTGTACTCATCTGTGTACATGTGACAATAAAGCTAATTCAGAAAATTCTAATTCGAAGATTCTAACTTCTTACATATGTGTACTGGATGTTTTTGTCTTGGTATTCTCAGAGTATAATTTTTTAAACTGCAGCTCGTTAGTTTTTCTCTTCTGAACTCTTACTTCAAGTCCACTCTAGTTGACAAATTTAAATAATTTCTGTTTTATAACCACAGTTGATTAACATGTCTAATCAGAATTTATTTTTCTGATGTTATAGATGAACCACCAAATTAAGAACTCACTTACCAAATGTATAATTGTATTTTTCTTAATTCTGTGAAATCCAGTTTTCAACCTAAATAGGTATTTGTTGTCTGGTGTTTTTTTATTATCCATTGGTTGGTTCCCTTTTCTAACACAGTGCATCAGCATTCATTTATTAAACTACATGTCTGTCTGAGGTGACAAATCAATAAACCTCCTCCTTGTACATGCTGAGCTTTCTGACTGTACACAGATACTTCTTCTGAGCTTCTGAAACCAGATTACCATTCCAAGTTCTTTTTTCTTCCATGACATATTATGCATGTTGTGACTAGTATAAATTTCTGCTAAAAACATATCATTGGTACTATGCAGAAAGGTAGTAGTTGCAGAAGATACATCATGCCCATCATAACTTACTGTAAGGTGTTTTATTTGCATGGATCATTCACTGACTAGACTCTACATAGCATTATATTTGCTCCTCCTTCAGCTGGTAAGTTGAAGTGTTGGATGCATGTTTCTTGGAACGTGATCACCATGATTGAAAATAAACATCATAATCAGTATTAGTTGCTTTCTGTTGCTTTTTATACAAGCTCTGCATGGTGTCATCTGGTCTCGTAATCAATAACAAGAAACCTCTTATTGGGAGAACCAGTAAGATACGAGAGGAATAAGTCCTGTGATTGAATCACTGTGTGTTGGAAACTGGCACTACTTCAGCTAATTAACATGCCTGTTTCTTCAGAATGGCTTTTGCTTATGTCATTGATGAACGAGAGAAACAAGAACTGGCTCATCAAATGTATAATTTAGTTTTTCTTTAATCAAACCTCTAAGTTTCCAACCTATGTGTCATTTGTTGGTCTGTTGGTCCTACTTTCATGCATTCTCTCTTACCTTCACTCACTATTTCCTACTTTTGCTCATTTTCTCAATCCTTCTGCTTTCATTTGTCATTGCACATGTTTGTTCCCACTCCTTTCACTCCTTTTTTGCCTTTGTCTGTCTATCTTCATCACTCCCCTACTGTTACGTGCCCATTTTTAAAATCCTATGCCACATTCTGCAAAAAGTTTTTTTTTAACCCTTTTTTTCACTTGTATTTCAAACATAATGCCGAACCAACCATTTTCCTCTGCAAGCTTTTGTGAAGGAATACAAATCTCAGTGAACCTTACCAAAGTTTGTGTGGCAGTATGTAATCCTCTTAGTCAGGCTATGTGGACATTAAAGAGTTTAATATTTAATTAATTTCTGTGCACTGTAAGTATGTTTTTATGGATTGCCATGGTGCTGGGAGATAAGCTCTTTCAAAATTTAAACAGTTGCATTGAGGCAAACAGCATTTGAACCATAAAAAATAGCAGATGCTGAGGCAGTAATGAATAGTTGACAGAATTAATAATTTAAATGTATTTAGTTTGCAGGAGACTTTGAATCTTTACTTGAAGGTTGAACTTGGAGCCCTACCTCCACCACTAGAGGGAGAAAGTGTGCTCTTCCAATTGCCTTGATGTGTCTTATCTGTGTTGTGTAATTTTCTAGTTACATGGTGTGTGGATAATTAGAATCCAGAAAACAGACTGTTTGTTTAAAGCAAATGAAAACTGATTTTTGCAGCCTCTTTGATAAGTACAGAAATCTCATTTGTACAGTCCAGGCTTAACTCAGTTTCACTAGGTACAGTATAGATGACCGACTGCTCAACATACTGCAATAATATTTAGCCTAAAGGCTTTGTTAATTGTAATCAGGTTTCTTCTGTGGGTACCAATGTATCATTAGTAAAAATCAAATTATGGTCAGAAATCTTTCATGTTGGCAGGCCTGTGTGCCCTGCATTGGACTTAATAAGGCAGAGGTCGATGGTTCTTGGAGGACAATTGAGCATCTACATATTAGTTGCAATCTGGGTGTGTAATTTTAAAGACCTGTTTTCATCCATTCTATCAAAAAAAAGTACAATGTTGCAGCATGCCTTCCTTCTATAGCAGTTAGCAAATTGAAGAAGAGCACAGCGTATTGTTTATAATATCTCTAAGTAAGTTGAGTAAAATGTGTAATTAAAAGTGCATTTTTTTTAAAGCCACAGTGGATTTTTGCAGTTCAAAAATATCTCCCTCATCTGGATGTTTGTTTGATCTTTGTGAGGGAACCACTTTCAGGACATACCTTCCCAAGCCACTCTAAAATCAAAGGAAACTCATCAGCTTAAGAAAGAATCAGCATACCTATAACAAATTTTGGACTTCACTCTAAATGATGTCATTACATGCAGCTTCCCCCTGGATTTTTAATATCATTTTTAAGACATGAAAATATTACAAAAAGCCGAAGTCTCTGAAAATCTTAACTAAACGGAAATTACTGGAAAAGCTCAGCAGGTTTGGCAGTATCTATGGAGAAAAGTAGAGTTAACATTTTGAGTCCAGTGACCCTCCTTCAGTCATCTGGTTAAAAAAAGTCAGTAGGATGAAGATAGGCATAAATAGTTAAATATTCAATCTTCTCCCCATAACAGTTTTTTGGGTTCAGTATTGACTGATGTAGGGTAGAAAATAAATAACCTCATTTGATTTTTTTTTCTTAATTCTACTCTAAACCAAGAGAAATATGAGTTTTATTGTCCTTTGAAGTTTTACCTAGAGTGATAGAGATATACAGCATGGAAACAGACCCTTCGATCCAACCTGTCCATGCCGACCAGCTATCCCAACCCAATCTAGTCCCACCTGCCAGCACCCGGCCCATATCCCTCCAAACCCTTCCTATTCATATACCCATCAAAATGCCTCTTAAATGTTGCAATATCTAGTTGATTGTTTCCTTCAGCCAATGATAAGTAACTTGAACAAAACAATAATGAGCTTGAATTGTATTTTCTAGCTATGTACTTGGTACCGATCTGCTTTGGAGTTTTGGTTTGTAAATGTGATTTGAAAAATTCACAGTTGGAATAGCCATGAAAGTTCTCTATCTCCATTTGTGTCCGAAACTTTGGACCGAATTCTTCCTGCTTCAAAGTGCTAAAAGCCATATCTCTTGGCATCTGCCTCCTTCCTGCCAATCAAGTGCTGGATGGGAAGGCCTGTGGACAGCCTTCCTGACCTGCTCCTAATTAAAGCCATTAAGCTGCCAATTCATTATCTCTTAACACTTCTGTCCTCAGCCCCTAGTAACCTTCCTATCCGACAGCTGAGAAAAGTGACTCCTTTCCCAATAGGGAAACCAGGACAGCCAAGATGAGGTTCTGTTTGCCCAGTCTGGGGGTAATTTGATGGAATGAACGATGGACTGGGAATGCCCAGTCATCCCCTGATCTAGCCTCTAGGTTCTCTGCAATCCACCATGTGATTCTCTCTCTTTCACCCCATTACCATGAAGATGCACACCTTTTGTCACTGCAGATCTTTGTGGCTGTGCAGCCTAGGTCTCTATAAACTTTGTCCATATCCCAGTGGTTGCTGGACTCTGACCACAAGCGTCAGGTCAGGTTTGTGGTCCATCAGACAGGACTGGCAGCAAAGAAATGACACATTGGCACTTGATCAAATGGGATTTCTGACTGGTCGTGGGACATCATTATCACACAGAGTTCCAAAACTCTTGAATCCTCACCTTGGTTTATTTCTAGTGAATGTTTGTAGTGGTTATATGTACCTTGTATTGAATTGGATTTACACCGCAATATATATTTTGCAGATTGTGATTTACTGTCCTTTAAATAATACTATAAATCAAATATTTCTTTAATGTATCCAGTTCTATGACTGTGCTTTGTCATGCTGATCATAGCATTCATCACCAAGAGTATTTTTTACTGATGTCATATGGTAGCAAACTCCCATTGGAGAAAACCGAGGAGAGCAGCCATAAAAATGAGAAACTGAATCTGTGCCCTCAGGGAGAGGTGCAACAATAGGCATCTTTCAAATCATAACTGAATGCAGAAATGCTTACTGTGGTCCTGAGGGTGTTGAAGTATTTAATAAATCTATGTTTTCTGCATGTTTTATCATCAGGTTAATGTAAATGACATTGCAAATGAAAAGAAACGTTTCCAGCTCTTTTTGGAGTTGTTAGATTCCAGTAACCATGGGACTAAATTTCAGCATTTGGTGATGCTCCTTCAGGCTTGGCCACCCATGAACAACGATGATATGTAAGTGTCAGTGCCTGTAAGACAATGTATTCATACCTACATTAGCTGCAGCAGCAGATCTGGGAAATGCTGTAAGTTATAAGGAAGTACCACTCAAACATACATCATCAATTAAACATTTAATATTCTAGCCATCCCCATTTATCTAAAGGAAGCGTTTGGCTGCATTCCAAGAAAATTTCCAACTTGCACTACGTTTGTACATTATGCCTCCTTGTAGTTATGTTATTGAAAACTGTGTTTTCTCATAAATAGAATAGGCCATTCAGCCCTCCAAGTTGGCCATACCTTTTAATAATAACATGACTGATCTGTATTTTAACCATTGTTCCATATCCTTTAATACCCTAACAGAATCTATCAGTGTGGTTGACTCTTTGCTGGGATAGGCGATAAATGCCGCTTTCGCCATCGACACCCACGTTGATTTGATTTCATTTCATTTTGATGTGATTTATTGTCACATGTACCGAAGTACAGGGAAAAGTTTTATTTTGCGAGCAGTACAGGCAGATCATAATTTACAAGGACATTCAGATCAAAGGATGTTTAAACAGCGAGGCATGCATTGCATGAATGAATATTTTAAAATCTTAATTTTGAAATTTCAATTAACCTAGCCTAACTTAATAAGTTAGCATTGTGAGTTTTCACCACACTTATGATTTATTGAGGTTTTTATTAACAGCAATCAAGATGCAGAAACGTCTCAGGAAAACTGGGAGAGCACATTTGCAGCGATTGTGTTTTAAAAAATAAAGCAAAAGTATCATTTAAGGCAAAATATATGTACATTTTCTTCTTTGGTGTGCTAGTCTCTTATTATTAGCCATATTTTCTTTTCTTTTTTTCCAAAGTGTTTTAGCCTTGTTTTAACTTTAATAATCTTAATAATATATAATTTAGATGGTATTATATAAATGATACAGTATTATGGGAAATATGTTTTACTGAGTGGATTGCATTGTGAATGAGCTGAAGATGTAATAGTGTTAATATGTATGACTCTGCTTATCTGCAATTACTCTTGAGGTTGGTGGTACATCAAAAGTTTGGTAGTTCCCCTGTTACACTATATACTTGCTACATGTCAGTGAAGGCTCGAAGAAGTGATCAAATTTTGAAGAATTTCTGCTGGTGCACTATCATGGTTTATTTGACAAGATAGTTTTTCCAACTTGAATCCTAGCACACTAAGACATATCTATTGATGCTCTAAAAGTTTGTATATAATTTATTTCTCCACCCTCCCCCCATACATTCTATGTTGACATCACATGCATGATTTCATTTGCACTGCAGGCTCACTCATTTTATTCAAGATTTTGTATTCATCAAATCTCAATGCACATGTTGGAAAATCTATCAAAATCAATGAATGAGTCAGAACCTGAGCGAATTGAATTGCTCCAATGAAAATTCAAGATACTTTCAGCCGATGAATTATTTCTGTATCTGAGTTTTGAATGTTTAAAGTAGCTACTTTAAGATAACCAAGGCAAACAAAGTAACGCAATAACTTGGCTAGGTTTAACTAAAATGCTCCAATTTTTGAAATTACATTTAATACACTGTCTTTCACCCACACCATTTTAAAACCAGTTAAATGTTTGAAATGTGGTCACTGACGTCAGTCGGTAAGCACTGCATTAAACTTTTTTATTCTTTAGAAGTCTCTATCCTTTTGCAAATTGAAATTGATGTTCCTGTTACTCTCTGCCTATAAATGGAAGAATTTCCTATGTCTTCAGGTCACAGAATGTTACTGAGCACACATGCTGTTGCTATCCTGAAGCCCTATAATTTGTTGTATAGAACTGCCTGCACTAGTTTCTCAATGTTTAACTTACATGTTATGTTGTTTTTCCAAGTAATTTGAAAATCATCTTGGCAGAGAAATAAAAACTTTAAAAGCTATTTCAAGGAACAATTTATTAGAAAATTAAATGCAAATGTGTTTTCTAAACATTGAAGTAAACCTGTCTTAGACAATGGCATTGACACAGAAAGACAAAAGGCACGTGCCATGTTTCAGGATTTTGCACAATTCTTTCCTGAAGGAAATTTGGAAATGTTTTACATTTAGATATTGCAAGTTCAAACAGTAAATGTTTATCATCTTAAAAAAAAAATTGGCTGCAGGAATCAAAGATATGCATTGATGGCATGATAGAAATTGTGTGAAATGACACACCTCGAACTGATACTATCAGGTCCAGTTGTATCATTTACAACCTAAAATCTCTCAGTCATTTTGAGGTTAACAAGAATGGTGGCTGGTTTTATTGACAAATTTACTGGCAAGTTACGTAAGTCAGAATGATTGAGGAAAATTGCTCTTCTCAGGACAATAGTCAATCAGGATCACAAAGCTGACTATTAAAAAGCGAAACAAACATGATAATTGCAATATATTTGCTATTGATTTATTTAATGTTTATCTTATTATCAGATCTGTTCTTCAATTCCTCAAGATTTGATTACAACAACAACATTATATTCATTCGCATGCTCTCTAAAATGATACAGCTTTTTGGTGGTACAGAAGTGATGGGCCCCAAGGCCTGTACTGTGCTTTATGATTCTATGATCACATGATTCCAAGAACTCATACCACATTTTGTCTCACTCAGTGTTTCAGAACAATTTCAAGAGGGTTGAGGGTGGCTGTATTAGAACACAATTCCCAGTTTTGATAATCAAAGTATCTTAAATCCAGGTGTTATTAGATTAGATTCCCTACATCAAGTCCACACTGACCCTCCGAAGAGTAACCCGCCCAGACCCATTCCCCTACCCTATATTTACCCTGACTAATGCACTTAATGCTATGGGCAATTTAGCATGGCCAATTCACCTACCCTGCACATCTTTGGATTGTGGGGGGGAAACCAGAGCACCCTAAGGAAACTCATGCAGACACGAGGAGAATGTGCAAACTCTGCACAGACAGTCACCCGAGGCTGGAATTGAACCCAGATCCCTGGGAGGCAGCAGTGCTAACCACTGAGCCTCCGTGCCGCCTTGTTAGTCAGTCAGAAAATGGGCAGGATGGGCACTTTTAGGTATATGATGCTTAGACTCAGTCATATGGGACAGTGGTAGTGCCCCAGTCTCTGGACAGAAGGCCTGGGCTCAAGTCCAGAGATGTGTCATAACATGTCTGAAAAGATTGATTAAAAATATCTATGACACTTGGATTACTTAGCAAGTGGCCAGTTGCAGTCCAGCGAGCATCAAAAACTTCAGTCTTGTAACCATTTGACTTAGCTCTCAAAACGCTGATTATTTCTGTGACAAAAGTGATTTAAAGCACTGAAAATTTGTGTCAATTCTCCTTTAGATTTAAAAGTCATCTAAATCTAATAAAGTTAGACATGAATTATGAAGGTTAGCTGCTAGATAAAATGAGAAAGTGTAAGAAACATCATGAACAGAGTTAAAGATCACACAACACGAGTTATAATCCAACAGATCTAATTGAAAGCTATTGCTTCCAGAGTGCTCCTTCCAATTAGACATTTAGATTACTCACAGTGCGGAAACAGGCCCTTCGGCCCAACAAGTCCACACCGTCCCGCCGAAGAGCAACCCACTCATACCCATTCCCCTACATTTACCCCTTCACCTAAACTACGGACGATTTAGCATGGCCAATTCACCTAACCTGCACATTTTTGAACTTTGGGAAGAAACCGGAGCACCCAGAGGAAACCCACGCAGACACGGGGAGAATGTGCAAACCACACAGACAGTTGTCTGAGGCAGGAATTGAACCCGGGTCTCTGGCGCTGTGAGGCAGCAGTGCTAATACTGTGCCACCATGCTGACCTGTTGGACTATAACCTGGTGTTGTGTGATCTTTAACTTTGTACACTCCAGTCCAACACCGGCACCTCCAAATCGTCATGAACAAGAGCAACTTAATTTGAGACCACAAGAAGGAGAAGCAAACTATCATGAGGTAATGCTGTAATTTCAATGATAGGGGGAAATAACATTTTTGCACTCTTGATCTGGCAGAAAAATATGGACTTTAAGGCTTCAGCAAATGGCAGGCATATTTCACAGGCGAAGGGATATTGATACTAATAACTTGGGTTGTACAGGAGGTGCTATTAACCAGCCACACCAAAAACCATACGGAAACCTAGAAACTAGGAGCAGGAGTAGTCCATTTGGCTGTTCAAGTCTGCTGTGCCATTCAGTATGGTTATGGCTGATGAATGCCATAATCTCACTTTCTCCCCATAACCCTTGATATATTTAAAATCTAGAATGTTATCTCTTTCTTCCTTGAATATATTCAGTGACTTGGTCTCCACAACCTTTTGTGGTGGAGAATCCTAGAGATTCACTACCCATTGTGTGAAGAAATGTTTAATCATCTCTGTCCTAAATGATCTACCCAGTATCCTGAGATTGTGACCCTAACGAGGGAAAACATTCTGTATCTCGTCTGTCTAGCCCTGTCAGGAGTTTTATATGTTTCAATCAGTTCCCCTTCCCACACTTCTAAATTCCAGTTCAGGCTCAGTCAGTATCAGCCTAGTGAACCTCCCCTGCATTCTCCCGATGGTGAATATATCCTTTCTTAGGTATGATTTGGAAGTGCTGGTGATGGACTGGGGTGGACAAAGTTAAAAATCACACAGGTGTGATTTTTTTAACTTTCTTAGGTAGGGAGAGCAAAACAGCAAACACTACTCTAGGTGTGGTTTCACTGAGGTCCTATATAACGAGTCGGACATACCTACTTCGGAACTCAAATCCCCTTGCAATGAAGGCCAATATACCATTTGCCTTTCTAATTGTTTGCTGAACCTGCCTGTTTTCTTCCATTGAAAAAGTGGACAGCTGGAGATTTGAGCAGTGAATGAGGCTGATTAATGGAGTTGGATGGATATGGCATTTAAAGATGCATTAATTGATCTTTGACCACTTGTATGAAATAATTGAATTTCTTGTAGCATTATGTTCCAGGTCTTCAGAGTTTGATCACTGACATTAGAGTAGCAGCAAGGATGAGAGGGATGGAGGAGTCAGGAAGTACAATTTGAGATCTTCACAAAACAGGGACAAGGATCACAATGCACAGTTAATCCACACCTGCTGATTGTAATTGTTGCTCACAAACGGTGGTGAATATTTGTAAGTTCTCACTGCTTTTTAATTGTGTGTCTGGATGGCCTTTGGCCCCCTGCAAATACAAGATAGCTGTTATCTCCCCTACCAAGGCCTCCAATGCAGCACAGAAAAACAATGGAACCCACACTGTCCCCATTGTGATTTCTTCATTCACAGGTCAGCTTCACTTCAACCTGTTCTGTGTACCATGTTCCCCAGGCTGCAACTGATTACTTGTGTTAAGTGGTTAGCAAAGTGTCCACCTGCGCAACATCAAATTAAAATGACACTAAAGTTATTCAGATACCTTTGCAATCCAATTTGAGAATTGTGGTTTCGTGGTCATCTTTGATATTTTTGTATGTGGATTAAAACCCTTAGTGAAACAAAGTTAGGTATAAATTATAGAGTCATAGAGATGTACAGCATGGAAACAGACCCTTCGATCTATCTCGTCCATGCCAACCAGATATCCCAACTCAATCTAGTCCCATCTGCAGCACCTCCCTTCAAACCCTTCCAATTCATATACCCATCCAGATGCCTTTTAAATGTTGCAATTGTACTAGCCTTAAGTCAGTTCTCAAATCAGTTCAAAATAGGAGCAGATTAAGAACACTCAGCCCCTCAAACCTGCTCTGTCATTCAGCAGGGTCATGGCTGATCTGCTTACGTCACACTCCTGCCTACCCACAATAACCTTTCATCCCCTTGCTTGTCAAGAATCTATCTCTCTATCCACCACTGCCTTAAACATATTCAAATACTCTACTTCCACTGCGTTTTAAGGAAAACGTTACCAAAGATTCACCACCGTTTGTGAGCAACAATTACAATCAGCAGGTGTGGATTAACTGTGCATTGTGATCCTTGTCCCTGTTTTGTGAAGATCTCAAATTGTACTTCCTGACTCCTCCATCCCTCTCATCCTTGCTGCTACTCTAATCTCTTTGTCTCTCTTCTTCCCGCTCGCCTATTTCCCTGCTCCCACTTGTTTCCGCTTTCTGAATTGGGTAAGTCGGTAGTAGACTGGATGGTAATGCATGGTAACCAATAGAATGACGGAGTGTGGTGGCGCACAGCTGTCAAATCAGAGGGTGGAAGTCAAGATAATGTTATTTGTAGTAACTGATTTAGAGCAGTTTTTGTTAAAAAAATGCTATCTGCAATATAATTAAGATGGAAAATGCAGGTCAAACCAGCCAGCAGCTGAAATTAGAAAAAGGCAAGTTAAGTTGGGTGCTAGGTTGGCTAGCAGAGCACTGAATTGTCCATTGTTGGTGCTCAGAAAAGCACAGATAAGGGTTTCAGTAGCAGGTAGGTTGAGGTGGGCTTAAACAAGTGATATTTGAGAGAGAACTGTCTGTTACTTTGCCTGACCTTAATTACAACTTGGTGCAATAGTTTATACCATGGTGCTAAAGTGGTAGTTATGCATTAAAAGACAGGCGTAACTTTAGAATTTTCTGTTTGGAGAGTGAAAATTGCTAGAATATAAATGATATTTACCTTCCTAATTAAAGCAATCTAACCCTTACAGGTCAACGGAGGAGCATAATGCTTGGATTAAGCTTGTTACTGCCATGTTGGTAAAGTGTGCCCCTGAAAAGCAAGATACGACTGGAAATGAAATACTTTCCATCTGCCGTTCTCTTTACTTGACAAAGCACAAACTACCATTGAAGGTGATTTTAGAATTGTTTTTCAATATTACAATTATATTTAATTTGGGTTGATTGTATCAACATCATAACAGCCAGCTCTGAAAGTAAAATTCCCACAGAACTGGTGTTAACAATCCAACCACAACAGATTAGTGGCAGTGCATTCACATTAAGGATATAACTTCATTATTCCTGTAAAAACAAAATATTCATATGTAAACTTAATTCACTTAGAACCAATGAAGGACAGAAGTTATGCTTTCCTCAGTCTTTATGATGATAGTGCATTTATCCCATGGGGATAGAGAGACTCTGCAGAGCTGTGGCTCCTGATATTACTTTGACAGTGGCAAGTAAAGTGAAGCCAATGAAATGTGGCATGTGCTTTCATAGGTCTGGCCAGATTCTACTCTTCTATTTAATATATATTGTTCTGATATTTTATTGCAGCTCCACAGACTTTTCCAAATATGACTGGTCTGCAGCATGCTGCAGACCAATCTTTGCCATCAGAAGTGGAATAATTTTGCAGCAATGGAAGAGATTGCTGATAATAAGCTCAGAACTAAAACTTTGTCTGTTGCATTAGAGCTGTAATGATGAAGACAATTCCAAAATGCCTATTAGAAAGCAGTTTCAATCACAATTCCCATACTGTGCATGTTCTATTTCAAACAGGCCCATCAAATAAACAGGTCCATCAAGCACTATTCCAACCAAAGATATCAAACTGGCTTCATCCACTATTCACACCTATTATTTATGCCTTGCATTAGAAACTTCTCCAAATACAAGCTCCAACAGCACTCGAGAAGCTTGACACCATTCAGGACAAAGCAGCCCATTTAATTGGCATCACCTCATAACATTCGCTCTCTCCACCATTGGAACTTATTGGCATGAGAGTATACCATCGACACAAAAAATATTGCAAAATTCACCAATGCTTCTTAGACAGCACCTTTCAAACTCATGATCACTTCAACTAGAAGGACAAGGACAGTAGAAACATGGAAACACTGCCTGTACAGACTGTCTTTACTTGGAAATATATTGACATTCTTCCAATGTTGTTGAGTAAAGTTTTGGAATTCCCTCCCTCTTGGCAATATGAATGTACCTTGAACGCGCAGACTGCAGTAGTTCAAGAAGGTAACTCCCCACCACCTTTTCAAGGACAAATAGGAATGAGCAACAAATGCTGGCCCAGCCCGTGCCACCCACATCCCATGGATGAAATAAAAAGTGGATTAGGAAAAGCCCTGAGAATTTTTTTTTTGAAAGCCAGCCTTTGGAACAGGCAGCCCCAGTCATCAAGAGAGCAAACACTGTAAGATGAGATTTATACATGTACCAGTCAGGAAGTAATTCTGCAGAAGTCCACAGAATGATTTGGAAAATTGTTCTTTTGTAGAAACAGAGAAGAGTAGAAAGCACTATCTCAATCCAGAAGATTTGGCATTTACATTTATTATTTGTGCCTGGGAGGTAATAGATACCATAATATCTAGACTTGCACTCTAATCTTTTGAAGGAAAGAAATCAAGTACAATGTTTCAAGGACAGCATTAGAAACATCATAAAAGCGGCAGGATTCTTTTTAAACAATACTAGAAAATCTTTATTCAGTTTCTGTTGTTTTGAACATTTTACATTCTTGTTCTGTAAAGGGCTAATCCAGAATTAGGGATGGTTTCAAAGGAATCAACAAGGGGTTGAGATAGAATTGAACTCTCATGAGAAGGTTTATGAGCTGTAGGTTACTTCTTAAAGACAGTAATATGCTTTCTGATATAGAAGATGTATTTTGTAGGAAAAATGGTATTTTCATCAACTCAGTTTCTCTGGGCAGAATATTCCACTCCTTGGTACAACATGGGCATTAACTTTAATTTACTCAGGTTCCCTTTTTACTACTTGTGAACTGTCTTAATGTATTTTAAACAATCTTTCAGTTCAATGACTCATCCTGAGAAACACTTTGGGTTTATGTTCTGAATGTTATGTGAATGCGAATGTTGCTATGTATTTTATAATGCATATGTTGATTTATTTAGAATTGACTATTCCAGTACTCAGCTGAAAATGTATTGCTGGAAAAGCGCAGCAGGTCAGGCAGCATCCAAGGAGCAGGAGAATCGACGTTTCGGGCATGAGCCCTTCTTCACGAATGAGGAGAGTGTGCCAAGCAGGCTAAGATAAAAGATAGGGAGGAGGGACTTGGGGGAGGGGCGTTCAAAATGTGATAGGTGGAAGGAGGTTAAGGTGAGGGTGATAGGCCGGAGTGGGGGTGGGGGCGGAGAGGTCAGGAAGAAGATTGCAGGTTAGGAAGGTGGTGCTGGGTTTGCGGGTCGACCCTATCACCCTCACCTTAACCTCCTTCCACCTATCGCATTTTGAACGCCCCTCCCCCAAATCCCTCCTCCCTACCTTTTATCTTAGCCTGCTTGGCACACTCTCCTCATTCCCGAAGAAGGGCTCATGCCCGAAACGTTGATTCCCCTGCTCCTTGGATGCTGCCTGACCTGCTGCGCTTTTCCAGCAACACATTTTCAGCTCTGATCTCCAGCATCTGCAGTCCTCACTTTCTCCTATTCCAGTACTCGCCAGGCTGGTCTTTGTGAATGGATGAGTTCTGACTGTCCATCATCTTTGTGTGCACTGACCTGTATTCGGCTCCCAGTTAAGCTGTTCTTTTTTCAACTCCTGCCATGGCTCATAGCAGGGTTAAATCAATAGTAAGAAACGAAGTAGGGTCAGATGGTGGCGAATTTGTATGGATAGAATTGAGGAACTGCAAAGATTAAAAAAACATAGTTGAAGTTATGTACAGGCCTCTAGATAGTAGTCAGGAGCTGAGGTGCAAGATACACCAGGAGATAGGAAAGACAAAATTACAATAATCATGGGGCATTTCAATATGCAGGAGGACTGGGAAAATCAGGTTGGTTGTGGATTGCAAGAAATGGAATTTGTGGAATGTCTATGGGATGGCTTTTTGGAGCAGTGATCATAATATAATTGAATTTACTCTGTAATTTTAGACTGAGAAGACAGAATCGAAGGTAATGGTATTACAGCTAAATAAAGGCAACTACAGAGGCATGAGGGAGGAGCAGGGTAGAATTGACTGGGAGAGGAGACTAGCAGGAAAGGCACTGGAACAGCAATGGCAGGAGTTCTGGGAGTAATTCAGGAGACACAGTGGAAATTCATCCTGAGGAAAAAGAAACATGATACTGGGAGGTTGAGGCAACGATGGTTGACTAGGGAAGTCAGGGATAGCATAAAAGCAGGAAAGCATATAATGTGGCAAAGGGCAGTAGGAAGCCAGAGGATTGGGAAGCTTACAAATGCCAACAGAGGGCAACAAAAAAAAGAAATAAGGAGGGACATTGAATATGAAAGTAAGCCAGCCAATAAGAAAAAGGAAGACTGTAAGAGTTTGTTTAAATACATAAAGGGAAAAAGAGAGGCAAAAAATGGACATTAGGCTACTGGAAAATTACGCTGGAGAGGTGTTAGTGGTAAACAAGGAGATGGCTGAGGAACTGAATAATTATTTTGCATCAGTCTTCATGGTGGAAGACATGAGTAATTTCCCAAAAACATCAAGAGATTGAGGGGGCAGAGCTAATTATGGGGGCCATTACCAGGGAGAAGGTGCTAGAAAAGCTGAATGGCCTGAAGGTGGATAAATATTTTGGACCAGATGGCCTGCACCCCAGAGTTCTAAGGGAGATAGCTGAAGAGATAGTAGAGACATTAGTGGAGATCTTTCAAGAATCGCTAGAATCAGGAGGGTCCCAGAGGACTGGAAAATCACTAACATGACACCCCTGTTTAAAAAGGGAGTAAGGCAAAAGACAGAAAATTACAGACTAATTTGCCTAACCTTTGCGGGTGAAATCCTGGAATCCATTGTAAAGGATGAGGTTTCTGAATGCTTGGAAGTATGTGGTAAAATAGGGCAAAGTCAGCATGGTTTCATCAAGGGGAGGTCATGCACAAGAGGCTTCTAAGCAAGATGAGGCCTATGATGTCAGGGGCAAGGTGCTAGTATGGATAGAAGCTTGGCTGTCTGGCAGAAAGCACAGCGTGGAGATAAAAGGGTCCTTCTCAGGATGGAAGCCGGTGGCAAGTGGTGTTTCACAAGGCTCAGTTTGGGACTACAACTTTTCACTTTATACATTAACAATCTAGATGAAGGAACTGAGGGCAATCTGATTAAGTTTGCAGGTGATATAAGGATATGTAGAGATACAGGTTGCATTGAGGAGGTGGGGAGGCTGCAGAAGGATTTGGACAGGCTAGGAGACTGGCCAAAGAAGTGGCAAATGGAGTACAATGTGGGAAAGTGTAAGGTCATGCACTTTGGTAGGAAGAATATTTTCTATGGTAGGCATGGGCTATTTTCTAAATGGGAAGAAAACTCAGAAGTCTGACGTGCAAAGAGACTTGGGAGTTCTAATCCAGGATTCGCTCAAGATAATTTTGTAGGTTGAGTCGGTAGTTAGGAAGGCAAATGCAATGATGGCATTTATTTTGAGAGGACTTGAATACAAAAGCAGGGATGTAACTTCTGAGGCTCTATAAGGCTCTGGTCAGACCACATTTGGAGTATTGGGCCCCATATCTCAGGAAGGATGTACTGGCCCTGGAGCGTGTTCAGAGGAGGTTCACGAGAATGGTTCTAGGAATGAACAGCTTAACATAATAGGAGCATTAGAGGACTCTGTGTTTATACTCAAAGTTT
Source organism: Chiloscyllium punctatum (assembly GCF_047496795.1). NCBI lineage: Eukaryota > Metazoa > Chordata > Chondrichthyes > Orectolobiformes > Hemiscylliidae > Chiloscyllium > Chiloscyllium punctatum. The sequence continues at coordinate 145,543,563 of NC_092741.1, read as the reverse complement.
AAAATAATTGAAATACACAAAATACTGAACAGCCTGGACAGAGTAGATGTTGGGAAGTTGTTTCCATTGGTAGGAGAGACTAGGACCTGAGGGCATAGCTTTAGAGTAAAGGGAAACCTTTTAGAATGGAGATAAACTTCTTCAGCCAGAGAATAGTGAATCTATGGAATTCACTGCCACAGAAGGCTGTGGAGGCGATGTCATTTAAGACTGAGATAGATAGGTTCTATGGGATCAAGGTGATCAAGAGTTACGGGGGAAAAGTGGGACAATGGGGTTGAGAAACTTATCAGCCACGATTGAATGGCAGAGCAGACTTGATGGGCTGAATGGCCTAATTTCTACTATTATGTCTTATAGTCTAATGACCTCACCAACCACCACCAGCCCCACAATCCTCTATAATTCCAACTTCTTAAGCATTCCTAATTTGAATAGCTTCACAATACTGTGCCTTCCACTGCGCAGACCCTAAATCTTGGATACCCTCCTAGACCTCTCAATCTTACTTTCCTCCTTTTTATTGATATTACTTAAAATTGGCCTCATCTATCCTAAAATCTCCTTATGTGTCTCAGCATCAGATTATATTTATAATGCTGTTTGAAGTTCCTTAGGATGTTTTATTGCACTAAAGGTGCAGCATAAACACACATGTTCATCAAATTTTAAGATGTTAATGGTGAGAATGAAACTCTTCCCACTTTAGGAAATGGCATCCATAGTCAGGTGAAGCAGTCACAGGGAAGGATGAAAGTTCCTTGGTGTGATTTCAACCCCAAATCCTAAATTGAAGCACCAAACATCCAGGATTTTGTAGGATTTGGAACACATCCACATTGGAATTTTGGGGCTACTTTTGAAACTCATTACCCTTTCTGCCCTGGGAATTAAATAACCTTGTTGTGCCAAAAGAGCTCTGTTGAATAATGTTTACTTCAAAGAATCCCTACAGTGTGGAAGCAGGCCATTCAGCCCATCAAGTCCATACACGCCCTCCAAACAACAAACTATCTCCCTACCATATCCCTGTAACCCCGCGTTTACCATTGACTAACCCACCTAGCCTGCACATCCCTAGACACTATGAGCATTTTATTTTAAGCATGGCCAAACCACCTAACTTTATTTCTATAATCCAACTCACTTTCAGAGTTCTTCAAGATCTTTCCTAAAAGGTATCCATCTTGTAATAACTGCAATGGAACAAATAATAGATAATTAATTATCTTTGGAGAGTCTTTGTTAACTGATTGGGCCAAATGGCCTGTTTCCACACTGTAGGGAATCTAATCTAATACATTGTTAAGGGTTGTTAGTGGAGTTTCATATCAGAGCAAGCTAGTTGAACTGTTCATAACATTGAGTAAAATCTTAAATTTCCAGAAAGGAAGTAGTAAATTGTATAGAAAAAGCTATCGATTAGCACCTTATTTTGTGATTGCTGTAGAATGAAATGACACAAACCTTTTGGTGTGAGCGTTTCTGTACATTGTGTTGTTCCTGTTTACTGTGGATTTTCTGTGTGAAGATCATTGAGTTATAATACTGTTCCAAATTGACTAAAGGCCTCATTTTAAATAGTGTGTGAAACAAATTTATCTCCTACTCCTGGAACAATCCATCCTACTGCCAGCGTTGAAGCTTGGGATAGAAAGTGGTAACCATGAACTGCAGAAACTGGTCATGGAACAGATAAGGGCTGTCTCTCAGGTAAGGACTGTTCATTTAGAAATCTCTTAAATCTCGTATGAATGAACCAGCTATTTTATCGAAAACTTCAAACAAGATAAATATTTCTAATATACAATAATGAGATCACACAACAGATTCCACGATAAAGTATATATAAGCCGAATAAATTAGATTTGAGCCTATTTTGATCTACAAACCTAAGTAACCGTTATCATAAAAAGAATAACTTGTCCGAGATTATCCTGATTTTGTATCTGAACAGGAAAGCAGAGTGATGTAATAAATTAAGTAATTAACATTTACAATGGAACAAGGTGATGGCTGAAAATAATTTGTCTTGTCATCTTGGGTAAGGGATGCAATAACTGCATTTACACAATAAATATCGAGGTGCATTCAGTTAAGTTAACCAAGATTCATTCAGAATTTAAGCAAAGCTTACTGATTAAATTGATGTGACAGTTTTATTTCACTTTTAGTTTGGAACGCAATATTATTATTTGTAATATTACTGAGTATCAAACGTGAATTTATTCCACTGTGTGGTTAAGACCATTGTTTTATGGAACTCCAGATGTTTTACTCTTGTTGCCACTTAGACCAATGAAAATATCTTTTGTTTATCGACCGCTTGAGCAGAGCTGGTTTAGCTCTTGTTCTCCCTGGGTCACTATATACAATAGCACAAAGTTCAACCCAGTTGAATTTAACCTCCCATTTGTATGGAGCTAGTAGAAAAAAAGTTCCAGCCCGAATGGAAAACAGACATGTGAGTGAATGTCATGCAAGCAAAGGAAAAAGTGTGCATCCACAGGGGAAATGAAGCCAGAAACAAATTACACCCAATATCATGAGACCATAAGACACAGGAACAGAGTTAGACCATTTGGCCCATCAAGTCTGCTCTACCATTCAATCATGGCTAATATGTTTCTCAACCCGATTCTCCTGCCTTCATCCCACACCCTTTGATCCCCTTGCTAATCAAGAACCTGTCTATCTCTGTCTTAAATATGCTCAATGCCTTGGCCTCAACAGCCTTGTGTGGCAGTGAGTCCCATAGATTCACCACCTTTTTGCTGAAGAAATTCCACCTCATCTCAGTTCCAAAAGGTCACGCTTTCACTCCAACACTGTGTCCTAGGATCCTGGTCTCTCCTGTTAGGGGAAACATCTTCTCCACATCCACTCTATCCAGGCCTCTATTCTGTAAGTTTCAGTGAGAACCCCTCATCCTTCTAAACCGCATCAAGTGCAGACTCCAACTTCTCAACCATTCCTCATATGCCAAGCTCTTCATCTCCCAGATCATTGCTGGAAACCACCTCAGATCTCCTCCAAGATCAGCACAATCTTCCTTAGATATTAGGCTCAAAATTTCTCTCAATATTCCAAATACTGTCTGATCAGAGCTTATACAGCTTAAGCAGTCCACCCCTGCTCTTGTACTCTAACCCTCTCAAAATGAACAGTAATATTGCATTTACCTTCCTAACTGCCAACTGAACCTACTGCTTAACCTTAAGAGATATAGGATGCCAAAGTCCCTTTGTGCTTTACATTTCCAAATCCATTTTACCCATTTAGAAAATAGTCTATGCCTCTATTCATTTCCAGAAGAAGGGCTCATGCCCGAAACGTCGATTCTCCTGCTCCTTGGATGCTGCCTGACCTGCTGCGCTTTTCTCGCAACACATTTTCAGCGATGCTTCTATTCTCCCTACCATAACCTCTCAGTTTCCCAAATTGTATTCATCTGCCACTCGTTTGCCCAGTCTGCTACTTTATCCAAGTCTTTCTGCAACCTCCCTACCTTCTCAACACTATCTGTCCATCTGCCTATCTTTGTGTCATCTGCAAATTTATCATGCTTTTCAGCAACTGTTGAATTAAGCTGGTAATGTGAAGTTTTACAGGCTGTGTACTTAAATTTAACATGTTGAGTGACTGTCGATTCGAGTCGGTAGTGCAGCAAAGTGTTTAGAAGGAAAAACTACAAATGTGAAATCAAAGCAATGGGTGTTGGCATCCCATCCAAGTTCATCAACATTGGATACAAGAAAACTTCGTGTTACGCAGAACTTCACCTTCACATTTGTAAAGGTTATCCAGTCAAAGTGATAAACTTCTTGTATAGAAACAGAATTCAATTGATAAAAATAAATCTAATGTGAATGTTACTTCTATCAGTAAGCCCTTCTTGGATTGTAAGCTGAACCAGTTGATAACCATAGTTGTCCAATTTTAATGTGTTTTTTGTGTCTGGCACAGAACATTCTGTGCAATAATGATGTATATGTTTGAAATAACGTCAAATATTTATTTAATATTTGTAAAATATTTCTTAAAATATCTTTTATTAGGACTTTCTTAGCCTCTGGTGTGCCCAAATATATGACAGCATCTTTCCTATCCTCTAACCCTGTTTGACAGGAAAACTGCACTTAGCTTTGTACATTGAAAGTCAAGGCTATGAAATATCAACTAACATTTAAAATTAATTGTCATCCTGTACTATCAAGCTTGGAAACTGTTATGTTTTAGAGCATCTCATGTGAAAAACATGTCAAATTTATCTGTTTGGCTCATATAATTACCATCTGTTCAGTTCATGGTACTGATTCTGATCATTAAAGGCATGCAAGAAAGCTGCTCCATTGTAAATCAGTAAACTGGTAGGAAAAGCGAGCAGGTCTAAATCTTAAACCAACAATAAACCAACAATTAAATGTTGAATTGATAACTGTGAAGATATCAGTTGGGCAACTTCATTAAAGTTGAGCAATCAAATATTTGTTAAAAGCTGATTTGTTTCCTCACTAAGTTGTTTACTTTGCCTGACACATGCTTGAAAGTCAGTGCAGAAGTAGGACTACAAATATGAAAATTGTATGGATGAAAGGGGTGGCATATCAAAGGAGAATCCTATGTTAACACTGAGTCAGACACAGACAGATAAAATGGACATGTCTCAAGCATGAGGGGAGATCATAGAGTCATAGAGATGTACGGCACGGAAACAGACCCTTCGGTCCTACCTGTCCATGCCGACCAGATATCCCAACCCAATCTAGTCCCACCTGCCATCTCCTGACCCATATCCCTCCAAACCCTTCCTATTCATATACCCATTCAAATGCCTTTTAAATGTTGCAATTGTACCAGCCTCCACCACATCCTCTGGCAGCTCATTCCACACACGTACCACCCTCTGCATGAAAAAGTTGCCCCTTAGGTCTCTCTTATATCTTTCCCCTCTCACCCTAAACCTATGTTGTCTAGATCCGGACTCCCCAACCCCAGGGAAAAGACTTTGCCTATTTATCCTATCCATGCCCCTCATAATTTTGTAAACCTCTATAAGGTCACCCCTCAGCCTCCGACGCTCCAGAGAAAACAGCCCCAGCCTGTTCAGTGTCTCCCTGTAGCTCAATCCTCCAACCCTGGCAACATTCTTGTAAATCTTTTCTGAACCCTTTCAAGTTTCACAACATCTTTCCGATAGGAAGGAGACCAGAATTGCATGCAATATTCCAACAGTGGCCTAACCAATGCCCTGTATAGCTGCAACATGACCTCCCAACTCCTGTACTCAATACTCTGACCAATAAAGGAAAGCATACCAAACGCCGCCTTCACTATCCTATCTACCTGCGACTCCACTTTCAAGGAGCTATGAACCTGCACTCCAAGGTCTCTTTGTTCAGCAACATAAAGTGTATAAGTCCTGCTATAAGAAAAGATGCAAAAAGAGTGAGAACTTGAATAATGCTTCAGGTATCAGTGGCATTATATAGCAATATACAGCAATACATGTGTCAAGTTGGAAAGAATCCCTGCTGCTTTAAAACACCAGGAAGGTTACTACTCATTTTTTGACGCATGAAGTGTATTGTCAGGATTTTCTATTCTTTGTTTCAGAGCTGTTGAGTCATTTTATTTTTTGTAGAAATGTCTTATAAGATCAATTATTTATTCAGTAGAGCTGTCTGTACATGGTACAAATGAAGGAAATTGGCAAAGCATTTGAGTATTCCTAAATTCACAGCTGAAGAAATTAAGGCCTGTTTTTGAGTTCAGAAAGTTATTTTGACAGACCATAAATCGAAAATATATCTGGTGCCAATTTTGTCGGCTTCTAGTTTGTTTGTTTACCTTGTACGGAAAAGTTAGATTCAATCATTTCATAACAATAGATGTAAATATGGTAAATATATTCATTTATAGTAGTCCTGTTTGAAACATTCTGGTAGAGAAATAATTCTTCTCAAAGCAAATATTTTCTCTCAATTTTGAGCAATGAGTGCATTGTCTCTGACTGGTCACATAGTGTTCTTTATCAGCTGGGGTGTCCTTCCCTATCAAGGCAACCTATTTCAGCATTCTCTTCGTCATAGTGTGCATTTTTTTCAGCATCCCTGTCCTGCCTGTTGCCTTTTTTTAAAATTTCTTCAAACAACTTTCCATTCTTTCAGCTTCTGCAGTGTTCATGTTGAGTGGTCATCAAAAATCTAGCCCTAGCAATTTAAGTTTTTGTTTGAGAATTTTGTGAGACTCTAGAACACATTGTCAGTGTTGGTGAATGAGGCAGAAACTTAATCAATTATGATGTAAGGTATGTTATGTTTTTTAAAATAATTTATTTTACATTTTAGATTTTGAACTAGTGGCATGTGGGTTTAGATCTGTACGTATGAGGAAATTTAATGAGTAAGACGCCCATATTTCTGAAGCCAAGTTTTTTTTTAAAAGACAGTTACCAAGTTATGTATTTGTGCAAGAGAGAGAGAAAATGGGAGTTTCTTAGATGATAATCAAAACTTGTTTGCATTTTGGAAGAGCAGACCGAGTAAACTTTGAGGAGCATTAATTTGCTTTCAATTAAGAGTCAGGATTTTCTTTTCTTTGGGGAAAACCCCAGAGCTTGAAAAGCTGTTGTTTTTCAGTTTGCAGAATAAAATCTTGTCTTACAAAATTGATTGAGTTTTTTGAGGAAGTTCCCAAAAAGATTGATGATAGCAGAGCAGAAGACTTTGTTTATTTGGATTTTAGTAAACCCTTTGACAACATTCTGCTCGGTCAACTAATTAGTAAAGTTAAGTCACATGGGATGCAGGGTGAGCTTTCCAATTGGATCTGTAATCTTAAGAGTAGAAGACAGTATTGATGGAGGGTTGCTTTTGGACTGGAGGCCTGTGACCAGCAATGTTCCATGGACATCAGTTATGTTTGTCATTTATATAAGTGATTTGAATTGGTGGCATAGTAGATAGTAAAGAAATTTTTCTAAGATTACAAAGGGATCTTGATCAAATGGGTCAATAAGCTGGAAAATGGCAAATGGAGTTCAATCTGGATAAATGCAAGGTATTACATTTTGGTATAACAAACAGTGGTAGCGTCTTGGGTAGTGTTGTAGAACAGAAGACCTGAGGGTGCAGGTATGTAATTCTTTAAAGTTTGTGTCACATATAGACAAGGTAGTTTAAAAGGCATTTGGCATGCTCACCTTCATTGTTCATTCCTTTGAGTGTAGAACTGGGATGTTATGTTGAGGTTGTATGGGACATAGGTGAGGCCTCTTCTGGAATACTGTGTCCAGTTTTGGCTGCCCAGTTATAGGAAGGATATTATTAAGCTGGAGAAGGCTCAGGAAAGATTTACCAGGCTGTAGTCAGGTATGGAAAGTTTGAGTTAGAAAGAAAGGCTGGGACTTCTTTCACTGGAATGTAGGAGGTTGAGAGGCGATCTGATAGAAGTTTATAAAATAATGAGAGATGTAGATACAGTTAATAGTAGTTGTCTTTTCCCTAAGATGGGGAATTTCAAGATTAGGAGGTACATCTTTAAGGTGAGAGAAGAGAGATTTAAAAAAAGATATGAGGTTAATTTTTTTTAAGAGGGTGGCCTGTGTGTGCAATGACCTTCCTGAGGAAGTGGTAGATGTGGATACAATTATGTTAAAAAGACATTTGGATAGAGACGTGAAAAGGAAAGGTTTGGAAGGATATGGGCCAAGAGCAGGCTGGTGAAACTAGTTTCGATTGGGATCATGTTCAGCTTGGACCGGTTGGACTGAAGAGCCTATTTCCATGCTGTATGACTCTATGACTGTAAGTCCTAAGTGACAAAAAGCAAAATACTGTAGATCCTGAAAATCTGCAATTAAAAACAGAAAGTACTGGAGAAGCTCAGCAGGTCTGTCTATATCTGTGAAGACAAACTATTTCAAGTTCCATATTACTCTAATTTGGAACTGTAAGGAGCTGGAAAATAGTGTTGCTTTTATGCTGTTGACAGAGGGACAAATGAGCATGTGGAATAGCTTATGAAGGTGCCCAGAGCAAAAGACAAAGGGAGTGATAATGGTGGTAAAGGAGAGTTTGATATGTAAAATGGGTGTTAAGTATGAAAAGAGTATGAGTCTGCTGTGGAAGTACAGCCAATAATCACAGCTTTGAGGTGGTAGATGTAAGAACAAAAGTCATACTCTGAAATTGGAACGCAGTACTGAGTCCTAAAGGATGTAAAGTGCCCAAAATGAGGTGGTGTTCCTCCAGTTCATGTTGAGAAAAGGAAATAAAATAAGGTGGATGCACAGTGAGCACTTGGCATTAAGATTGCAGTTGATATGGAGAATCAAAGTCAACAAGAACTGGCTGCTCCTAAGTAGTATTTGTAACATGGAAGTAATTCCACAAAGACAGGATTCATATGACACACGTTATACTAATTTACTTCCCAAAACAAGCCTAGAAGTTTGTGCAAAAAAAACTACTGTTCAATTGCTTACTAATGCATAATTGTATTATTTCTTTAATCTGAAATAGCTCCAAAATACAGTATATTCCACTTAACAAATTATGGCTGTTGTTACACTGATGTTGATGGCCTTGAATAAATGTAAACTCCCAAGATCAAGTTTGTGACAGTGGAAGTAAATAGAGGCATCCTACTGCAAAGTAGGAATTATTATTCTTTCACATTGGTGATTAGGATGTGCATGTGCATGGTGAGAGACACTAGCTTCAGGCAGTTATGCTTCACAATTTGTTGTTCTGGATGACTTTTTTGTTGTTGGAATTTGCCAAACCACTTCTTGGATCTCCACAGCTTTCCAACCTTGCACAGAATACCATCTGTTTCTATCTTGCTGACACTTTGACTTTGACCAGACTTTTCCAGAGAGTGGAGAAAAACATTTGCATGCAGTGTGTGCATTTAAGAACATATAACATTACAGCGCAGTACAGGCCCTTCAGCCGAGGGTGTTGCGCCGACCAGTCATACCAATCTGAAGCCCTTCTAACCTACACTATTTCATGTGCGTCCATTTGTTTGTCCAATAATGTCTCAAATGTGCTTAAAGTCGGCGAATCTACTAGCGTTGCAGGCAAAGCATTCCATACTCTTACTACTCTCTTACTACTCTCTGAGTAAAGAAACTACCTCTGACATCTGTCCTGTATCTATCACCCCTCAATTTAAAGCTATGCCCCCTCGTGCTTGCCGTCAACATACTTGGAAAACAGCTCTCCCTGTCCACCCTATCTAACCCTCTGATTATCTTATATGTCTCTATTAAGTCACCTCTCAACCTTCTCTCTAACGAAAACAGCCTCAACTCCCTCAGCCTTTCCTTGTAAGACCTTCCCTCCATACCAGGCAACATCCTAGTAAATCTCCTCTGCACCTTTTCCAAAGCTTCCACATCCTTCTTATAATGCAGTGACCAGAACTGTACACAATACTCCAAGTGCAGCCGCACTAGAGTTTTGTACAGCTATAGCATAACCTCATGGTTCCGGAACTCGATCCCTCTATTAATAAAAGCCAAAACACTGTATGCCTTCTTAACAACTCTGTCAACCTGGGTGGAAACTTTCAGGGATCTGTGTACCTGGACACCGAGATCTCTCTGCTCATCGACACTACCAAGAATTTTACCATTAGCCCAGTACTTTACATTCCGGTTACTCCGACCAAAGTGAATCACCTCACACTTGGTCCACATTAAACTTCATTTGCCACCTCTCAGCCCAGCTCTGCAGCGTATCTATGTCTCTCTGTAACCTACAACATCCTTCGTCACTATCCACGACTCTACCATCTGCGAATGGTCTCCTCGCATCACTGATAGGGATGGGGAGGGAAATATATCCCTTGTGGTGGGGCCAATTTGTATACGGAGGTTGACGGGGTGGAAGATGAGGACCAGTGTGGGAAATGGAGGAGATGGGCTGGAGGGCATCATCAACCACGTGGAAGAGGTTTCAAGGGCGGAGGTGTGGGAAATGAAGTAGATTTCAAGGGTGGGGGTATTGGAAATGGAGGCGATTTCAAGGGTGAAGGTGCGCAACTAGAACCTCCCTGGTCCTCATCTTCTACCCCGTCAACCTCCGTATACAAATTGGCCCCACCACAAGGGATATATTTCCCTCCCCATCCCTATCAATGATGCGAGGAGACATTTAAGCAGGAAAGAATACCAAACGATACACAAATATGCACTTTCTACACAAAATCACTGTTTACCAGGAATAAAACTTTAAAACATTGTAGCATTGACTTTGCAAATCAGAAATTGTTTATCCTCCTTCCTAAGCTACAATTGCAAGTTAATCAGAGTTTGCGAGCAGGAATGCTCTCCTCTTACACGTTGTTGAATAATATACAAGACAAAAGTTAACTGATAGATGATCTTTTTATCTTTTTTATAGTCCAGAATTCTTCCATTTTTCCTAACTGATTGATTAGAGGCTAGAATAATAGGACGGAAGGTGAGCTGGAGAAGGGGAGTTTAGGGAAACAGAAGTGTGTCGGTAGTCATAAAGATCATCTGGCATAGCACTGCTGCAGAAAAAATGAACTGAACTGGTGGTGTGGAGCCATAGAAAAAGACTGCAGAAGAAGGACAATTAAAATTCAGTCAGCAATATGTTCCCAAGCTTCGTGGTACACTGTTGCCTGAAGGAAGAGGGGAAGGAGAACAAAGAGGAAAAGATTGGTTTGAAGGAGAGTGAAAGTAGAACAAACTGGGAAAAGGAGAGGAGGAAGTAAGTGAACGAATGAGGAATGGATGCAAGGAGTACTACAGGAGGTGCTGTTAAGTGTACTGGGCCTCATGCCTGGGAAAGCTACTCAGTGTGCAAAGTAAGACTGAGTGAGATCAGCCAGAATGAGGAACTAAAATAAATAACATCTATTGCCTTTCAACTGCATCTACCATGAATCATAGAGTCATAAAGCACAGAACCAGATCCTTCGGCCCAACTCATCTATACTGACCAGGTTTCCTAAACTGATCTCATCCCATTTGCTTGCACTTGGCTCATACACCTCTAAACCTTTCCTATCCATTTACCTCTCCAAATGTCTCTTAAATGTCCCCACCTGTACCCCACCACCCACTGTGTGAAAAAGTTGCCCCTTTAAATCTTTTCCTTTTCACCATAAGCAATGCCCTTTAATTTTGGACTCACCTACTCTGGGGAAAAGACCTTATCTATTCACCTTATGATTTTTTACGACCTTGTTCTGAGAAGCAATATTTTGCTCAAGAAATCTGTTGGGAGCATGGAGGCTTATCAGACAGAAAAGATCTTCAACAGGTTTTTGTGTGGGGTTTGAGATGTGAATGGTTGTAGGGCATGGCTAAAAATCTCAATCTGTGATTTAGATTTGCTCAAGTGTGATTTCGGGAGGAGGAAGAGTTGTTGCCCATGTTTTCAGGATGTTGGGATTAGGGGTATGGAGGAATGGTAGCAAGCAATAACTTAAGAGCGCTAAGGATTCACTGATTTTTGGGAAAGTTTGGGTGGATGGTGGACCTCACGAAAGCCAGATTCCTTAGTTTGTTGATAGTCTGTTGGATATGGTGCAATCACAACATGCTCAAAAGAGGGATAGAAAATCTCATCATTTGGTGATGGAAAGGTTTGATGCTGAAAGTCTGCTCTGTGGATTGAGAGTGGGGAGTAGTTCATCAGCAGGGAGATGACAGTGAAATGCTCTTGATCAGTGCCTGAATAGTTGGAGGTTAGAATTTCCAAGGAGTGAAGTATCAAAGACAGTTTCAGATCCAAAGGGCTACAATGTAGTTTGAAGTTGCTGAAGACTTCATTATAGAGGACAAAAGTCAAAATCAAACATTTAGGTTTGAGGTTTAAGATGGTTGCTCAAGCAATTAGAGTGGAGATAGGGCTCTCATTGAAAACTTGCTTGGCAGGTTGACACAGTACTTTTATTACACTTGTACCATTTGCACTAACATTTAATTTGTGTGCCTTAATAAATTTTGAACATTCTGAAATTATCTAAGCATGGGTGTTTGTTCTGGCTATTTGGTTCATGATTTGCCAGTTTTGCTTGGGTTCCATTTCAAATTTCAGTTGGCATGTAATTTGCCCAATCTGATTTCTTCATCACACTGGCATCTTATTCACTCAAAGTGCCAGTGCCACTTGTATCTTTTCACTTTGGTCGTTTTGTCATCTTTGCAACTTTTACTCCACCAGAATTTTTAGTAAATATGATTCACACCTTTCAAAAGGAATGCAATTGTAGCTCCTGAATTTATCTCCTCGTGGCCTCTATTTATGCTTCCTGGGATGTTGAAATCAGTTACTTCTTTGACAAATGATTACCTGGAAGTTTGTAGGAGAGACATTTAGGTTGTCACATAACATTAGGTGGTACTTTCCATTCAATTTATGTTGACAATGTCGCTTGATAGTGCAATATCTTTAGAATCCAAAGATCAATCACACATCTACTTTAAATATGTTATACTTGGCATGTTCTCTTGCAGTCACAAGTCTCTTTTATAATTATGCAGAATCATGTTTCAGACAGAGAGATGTGGAAGAATTCACATCTTGAATTGATGGTACAGAATGAAGCAAAGCTTCATTGTGTGACAGAAAATAATTTAAAGGGGGGCAGGAAATTGATTATACCAAATCTGCTATCCATTTAAAATCTGAATTGGCTTGTTGATTGAATTGTATGCACTGATCCTTGCTTTACAAATCTTTCTGATTACATACTGAACAGCATGTTAATGGCACTGAAAGGACTATTAAATGGATCTGTGTACTTGGTTGCTTCCTGAATATGAATACACAATCAATTTCAAACTGCTTCTCAGGAACATATTCTTTCAAGTCTTCCAATTCCAAACTAAACTTGAATTCATCCATTCAATTGATGCAATTACCTGGCATCTGAAACCCTCCAAAAATGCACCCAATTCTGAGTTTAGTCCAAAACATTGGAGCGTTGTGACTTATTTAAGATTGATAATCGCATGGGAAATGTTAGTTGGTTAAAATCTGTTCTAGCCTGGATAGCTATTATTCTGAATCCTGACCACTGATCCCCTCCCCAACTGGACTGCCTGAATTCTGACAGCCCCCTGCTCACCTCGAACTTGCTGACCCAACTACCACATCCCACGCAATCCCCCAGCAACTGGACACTCCACCCCTTTCCGTGACACTGATAGTTCCCTCAACCCCCAACCATATTGCTTGATTATAAATCCTCGCCTACCTTACATTCGTGCATTCTTTCAGAAGCTTTTAAAATGGCAGCCAGGTATTTAGACCACAAAATACAGCAACCTACTGCACATTAAGCAGATGCAGTTTCCACACTGATCCACTCTGCTGCAGGTTGCGAGCATTTCTGAATTGATCCCCTCTGGGGCCGAAGTGGTTTTTTTGTCCCATCGTGATCTTGATAGGAAAATACAATGTTCTGGAATCCTTGTTGGATCCCAGCTTGCATTTTGCTACATTTCGTGCATCCGTGCACATTGTATTTCTGGTGATGATGTAAGCGTTTGACTATTTTTGAGGACACATTCATATTTGTACTTTTCAGTCCTGTAGCTGGCTCCCTTTCCTCGTGGTCATTGACATCATCCGCAGGGCAGGTTCCCCCTCCTCCTCCTAATGCTTCTTTTTTCTAACATCAAGCTTTTCACTATGCTTTGTATGCATGTGTCTTAATGCATCTTTGCAACACGCTATCTGCTTGGTCCCTGGTACCCAGTTCTAAGATTGTTAAATAAAATATGTATTTTTGGGGAGAATAAAATTGAGACTACTATTGTGAGTATAGAATGTCTTGTTTGAAAACTGGGGTTGGGATTGTAACCTGGGTCAGTTTATATTCTGGGCAGTCAGCATACAGGTAGTTCTTTGATAATGCATTGGCTGTGTTCTTGTGCAATCTCGTGTTGATGAAAAATCGCATTTTAGAAACAGTGCTTTTATGTTGGCGATGTAATCGCATCACAGCAAACACATGTTTTAAAAGTTCACATTTTAGAAACAGTGTCCCCCAATTCATCAATCGTATTACAGCAAATTTGCATTAACGAAACACGTGTTATTGGAGGTGTAGTGGACAGCGAAGAGGGTTACCTCCGATTACAACAGGATCTGGACCAGATGGGCCAATGGGCTGAGAAGTGGCAGGTGGAGTTTAATTCAGATAAATGCGAGGTGCTGCATTTTGGGAAAGCAAATCTTAGCAGGACTTATACACTTAATGGTAAGGTCCTTGGGAGTGTTGCTGAACAAAGAGATCTTGGAGTACAGGTTCATAGCTCCTTGAAAGTGGAGTCGCAAGTAGATAGGCTAGTGAAGGTGGCGTTTGGTATGCTTTCCTTTATTGGTCAGGGTATTGAGTACAGGAGTTGGGAGGTCATGTTGCGGTTGTACAGGGCATTGGTTAGGCCACTGTTGGAATATTGCATGCAATTCTGGTCTCCTTCCTATCGGAAAGATGTTGTGAAACTTGAAAGGGTTCAGAAAAGATTTACAAGGATGTTGCCAGGGTTGGAGGATTTGAGCTACAGGGAGAGGCTGAACAGGCTGGAGCTGTTTTCCCTGGAGTGTCGGAGGCTGAGGGGTGACCGAATAGAGGTTTACAAAATTATGAGGAGCATGGATAGGATAAATAGGCAAAGTCTTTTCCCTGGGGTTGGGGAGTCCAGAACTAGAGGGCATAGGTTTAGGGTGAGAGGGGAAAGATATAAAAGAGACCTAAGGGGCAACATTTTCACGTAGGGGGTGGTACGTGTATGGAATGAGCTGCCAGAGGAAGTGGTGGAGGCTGGTACAATTGCAACATTTAAGAAGCATTTGGATGGGTATATGAATAGGAAGGGTTTTGAGGGATATGGGCCGGGTGCTGGCAGGTGGGACTAGATTGGGTTGGGATATCTGGTCAGCATGGACGGGTTGGACCGAAGGGTCTGTTTCCATGCTGTATGAGTCTATGACCTGTAGATTTGATTTTAGCAAGCTTCTGAAAATATTTGAGAGATTAAAAAATTAATTAACCTGTTTGCACAGTAAAGGTTTAAGGTTAATTTTTAGCCAAGACTGAAGGAGAGCTCCCCCGCTCCTCTTTAAAGAATGCTGTAGGAATTTTCAAGCGCACCTGAACAAACAGTCCACTGTCAAATCCAAAAGATGACACATTTCTTCAACACATCACTAAAATGTCGGTCCAGAATCAGTATGTGTGCTGTTCAGATAATGACTATCAAAATTAGTTCACCGTCATGATTGCACAGAAAGGCATAATGGCGTTCTGTTGGCAGTAGGCTACTTTTGGTTAGGAAAGTAAATGAGTACTAAAATTCCTTCCACTCAAAGACTGCTGTACTCAATTCCAAAAGAATTTTCAAACCGAATCTCTGAGTGTGTGTATCCTTAACTTGGTCGACATCCCCCACACCCCCATCCTGAAAGACCTGATAGCAGATTCATCTGTGAAATGCCAAACATAATTAAAATTCAGCTCTCAAAGAGAAAGTGGGTTATGGCTCTAACATCGGAGAGAGCCCTAAAAAAAAAATCACTTCTGTCCCAAAGGGATTCCTCCCAGAAGTAGTCCTCCATGCGTTCTCATGCTTTTAGCACTTGCAGCCAATATTCCTTAGCCAGTGCATATATGATAGTAACATACAAATTTTATCAGTTAAAGCTTTGAACCAAAAGGAAAGGGTTATCAGCTCTCAGTAAATATTTTAGACCTTTTTTCTCTTTTTGACAAATTTCAATGAAAGTGAATCTCAAAATGGTGTATTTCTGTCTGTCAACATTTAATATTTTCCCTATGAAGAACAGTAATCAGTGTTTGCTCAGAATGTTGGAACTAGGAGCAGTTGTGGGGTTTTTGCCCCCCCCTCCCCTTGAGCATGCTTAACCATTCGATAAGCTCATGGTTGATCTAATTGTGCCTTTAACTGCACCTTTATACCTACCTTCTGAATCCCTTGGCCCACTTGTCAGACAGAATCTGTCCATACTCGCATTGAATATGTTTTTCCTTTTAATTCATCTTGATAGCTGGGCCAGCATGTGGGGTGATAATGTTCTTCAAACATTACAGTCCTGCACTGTAGGTACACCCACAGTGCTTTTTCAAAAGGGAGTCCCAGGGCTTTGACCCAGGAATGGGAAGAAACAGTCGTATCATTTCAAATCAGTCAATGGGTCTGTGCACCTGGTTGCTTCTTGAACATGAATGCACAATCAATTTCAAATTGCTTCCCAACAACATATTTAGTGAAGTCTTCCAACTCTGAACGAAATTTTCCTTCCTCCATTCAGCACCTGTTTACCTGGTGACAAAGGTTTTCCGTCTTTGGGTGAATATCAAAGTAATAGCCAGAAATTCATTGCAAGAGCATAGGTTAGAGTTGTTGTTGGGATAATGTAGCAGTCTTGACACAGCTGACCGCATGGAATTGCCTGGGAAATTGAAATTTCCTCGGTGTAATTATCTGGCATCTGGAAGCCTCCAAAAAACTACCCAACCCTGAGTTTAGACCAAAATGTGGGAGGATTGTGACCTACTTAAGCTTGATAATCACACAGGAAATGGTGGTGGATTAAAATCTGCTCAAGTGTCTGGATAATTAATAAACTGGCTCGCCATTGATGCCCTCCCCAACTAGTCCTCCTGATTTCTGAAAGCCCCCTTCTCACTTCAACCTTACTGACCCAACTACGTCCCATCGTGTTGCACTGACCACTCAGTCCCTCCACCAACCAAACACCAATTGTACATGGCCTGGAAGGGAGCTTGCAGATAGTGATGTTCCCTTGCATTTACTTTGCTGGCTTTGTCCTTCAAGATGGTAGAAATCAGGGATTTGGAAGAGACATCGACACAACTTTCACTGCTGTCAAATGTAACCAAATCCAAAGATTAACAACAACTGAGAACAAATTTCTCCTCATCCCCATTTTTACTCTTATTCTGATAGTATCATGCCAGGCTCAAGATATCCCAATGAAGAAACATCTTCTCAACCTCTACCTTCAGTCAAGACAGTACAAATTTTATGTTTCAATAAGATCACCTCTAAATTCCAATAATTATAGGCTCAATTTGCTCAGCCTTTTCTAAAGAAAACCACTTTACGGAAATAAAAGATAATGGACTGTCTCTGAACTGTCTCCACTCCAAGTGTAACTTCCCTTAGGTAAGAGATTAAAACTGTACACTGTACTCTGGATGTGATCTTATTAACAACCTTTACAGTTGAAAAAAATCTATTGTTACACTCCATCCTTCTTGTAAAATTGAATAATATTTTGTTTGCCTTTCTAATTATTCCACTGTGTTCTAACTTTTTGTAGGAGTTTCTCGGGGTAATTCAGGAGACATAGCAGAAATTCAATGAAAGAGAAAGTAAAGATACTCAGGGGAGGATGAGTCAACCCTGGCTGACAAGAGAAATCAGGGACAGCATAAAAACAAAGGAAAAGCATTAAGTATAGTGAAGAATAATGGGAAGCTAGAGGATTGGCAAGCCTTTAAACTCCAGCAGAGGATAATTAAACAAGCAATAACAAGGGGAGAAGATGAAATATGAGAGTAAGCTAGCTAGTAAAATAAAAGAAATTTGCAAGACTTTTTTTCAAATATATTAAAGGTAAGAGAAAGATCGGACCCCTGGAAAATGCGGCTGGAGAAGTTGTAATGTGGAACACAAAAATGGCGGAGGGCCTGAGTAGGAACTTTACACTGGTCTTCACAATGGAAGACACCAGCAGTATACCAGAATTTCAGCAAGATCAGTGGGCAGAGGTGAGTGGAGTAGCCATCATTAAAGAGAAGGTGCTGGGAAAGCTGAACTCTCCAAAGATGGAAAATCGCTTTGGTAAGATCAACAAGGGCAGGTCTTCCACAGTAGAGCTCTGGGGAGCGTTGTCAAACAGAGACAGAGATTCAGATATATAGTTCTTTGAAAGTTGCATCACAGATAGACAGAATAGGAAAGGTTTAGAGGTAAATGGGCCAAATTAGAGCAAATGGGACTAGTTTAGGACATGTATGGCATTATGGTCTAGTTCGGGATTCTGTTGGCAGCTAGGAAAGCAAATGCAATGTTAACATTAATTTCAAGTGGGCTAAAATACAGAGCACGTGCTTTTTTTAAAATTCATTCATGGTTTGAGATATCACTGTCTCGAGCAGCATATATTGCCTATCCCTAATTACCCAGAGGGCAGTTAACAGCCAACCACATTGCTGTGAGTCTGGGTCACATGTAGGTCAGACTGGGTGGGTATGGCTGTTTCCTTCCTTTAAGGACATTAGTGAACCAGAGTTTTTTCCAGCAATTGAAAATTGATTCACAGTCATCATTAAGTTCTTAATTCCAGATTTTTGTTGAATTCCGATTCCACCATCTGCAATGATGGGATTCAAACCTGGGTCCCCAGAACATTACCTGGGTCTCTGGATTAATAATCTAGTGTTAGTACCACGAGGTATTATCACATCTAGTGATAATACTAATACGCATCTCCCAATATTTGGAATATTGTAAGCAGTTTTGGGCCCCATATCTAAGGAATAATGTGCTGGTGTTAGAGGGGATCCAGGGAAAGAATGATCCCAGGGATGAGAGCTTATCATGTGAGGAGCAGTTGAGAACTCTCGGTCTATCTTTGTTGAAGTTTAGAAACATTGAGAGGGGGAGGAGGTGGTGGTGGAGGTGGTGGTTGTGGTGTGTAGGGGGCAATGGTTCTCATTTGAAATTTACAGAATACTGAGAGGCCTGGATAGAGTAGATATGGAAAACCTGTTTCCACTAAAATGAGAGACTGTGACCCCAGGGCACAGCCTCAAAACAAAGGGACCACCCTTCAGAACTGAGATGAGGAGGGATTTTGTTAGCCTGGGAATGTGGCATCTGGGGAATTGATTGCTGGAAAAGGCTGGGGAACCCAAGTCATTGAATGTATTTAAGACAGGAATAGGTTCCTGTTTGAGAAGGGGATCAAAGGTTACAGTGAGAAAGCAGGAGAATGGGTTCAGAAACTTATCAATCACATCAAATGGTGGAGCGGACTTGATGGGCTGAATGGCCGAAATCTGCACCTCCATCCTACAGTCTTATTCCACATTTCTGTTTTGTGTTAATTCATCAATTCTGTCAATGCTAATATAACTCTCAACACCATGAGTTCTTATTTTGTGCATTAACATTTTATCTGACAAATGCCTTTTAGAAATCCAAATCCTCTACATGTGCTGGTTTCTCTTTATTCAACCTGCTTGTTACATTCTCATAGAGCTCAAAAACAACTTTGTCAAATCCAATTTCTTTTTATAAAACCATGGTGACTCTGCTTGATTATGATTTTTGTTCTAAACCATCTGCTACTGATTCCTTCGTAATGGATTCCAACACAGACATTAGGAAGTAGACCTGTTTCCTGCCTCCCTCCTTCCTTGAACAAAGATATTACATTCATGATTGTGTAATCCACTGAAACTGTTCCACAATCAAGGAAATTATAGAAGGTTGCAATCAACACATCCACTTCTGTGCAGGCATTTGTTATAAGACCTAAGATGTAGGCCAGGCCTGCTGAACTCTTCCAGCAATTTCTGTTCTTCTTTCTGACCTCCAGCATCCGCAGTTCTTTTTGGTTTTCATTTCCAAGAATGCTGATCTAGGCTAACAAAAATGCCAGCAGATTTGCAGAACCGCTCCTTACTATCAGCCACGGTTATTTAGTTGCACTTCAGTCATATTAGCAAGGAATTCAGTCGTTGTGTTGCATAAGCAACTTGCTTCTTATCTGTCAGTAATCTATGGGTGCATGATATTGTTCAAAATTCATCTGAATTAAATGTCACCTTTAGTCAGCTATCAAAAACATTTACTGATGTAAATGTAGACTTGAGTTATTTCATCCATGAGCCCAGCTTCCCAGAATGTTGCCTTGTGGGGGAAGAGCTATAGTACAGTTTGAGATGTGATTGAAAGGTCTGTGTCCTCATCATTGTCATTGTACTGTGTTTATACAAGTAGCTTGAGAGGCATTTTAACTGTAATAACCCAGGCAAAATTGTCTGGAATTATTAGGGTGGAAACACAGTGTTAAACACAATAATTCTAAAGCTGCTTCTGTTTTATTGTTGCCCCACTTAGCAAGTTAAAATCATTCATCATATTTGCCTTAACTTAAATGCTTAAATCGGTATGGATGAGCATTTCTTTGAGCCATGAAGCCATCATGCTTTAAGCAAATTCATGGTATATTGATCTGTTTTATATCCGAATCCACAATACATTACATCTGTAAACTTTATCTGTCTTACGTCTGTCTTGAGATTTTCTGCAACATGCATTATTCATTGTACAGACCCACTAGCTTTTTTTTCTGGATATCATTTATTAGTCTCTCTCACTCTATAATGGCAGAATTTCCATTATTTTATTAGCTACCACATGCTCCATTATTTAAGATTACCTATTACTCGTCACCAGACGATTATATAATTCAGTCTACACATTTTAATTTCAAGTCTTTGGACTTGCTCATTAATTTGACACATCCTATGTGATTAAGATGGTGGTCCAAGTATTGCTCCTGGTAATTCTCAATCAGTTTGCAACCTTTCAGGTGTTTGAGCATACATCATCCTGAAATGCTACCACTCTGACATCCAGCTGGAATATGACTGATCCTGCCTGATCCCATTGTCATCTGGGATGGCTTACTTTCTAGTCATGCACTGCTATTTCAGGCATTTCTTCAAGGATCTATCTTCAGCTCCCTCCTACTTCTCACCTAAGCCCTGTCCCTTAACAACAATGTAGAATCATAGAAACCCTACAGTGTGGAAACAGGCCATATGGCCAATCGAGTCTACACCAACCCTCCAAAGAGTGTGCCATCCAGATCCACCCACCTATCCTGCACATCCAGGACGCTATGGGTAATTTAGAATGGCCCAATCCACTAACCTGCTCATCTTTGGACTGTGGCGGGAAACCCACGCAGACATGGGAAGAAAATGCAAAGTCTACACAGACAGCCACCCAAGGGTGGAATCAAACCTGGGTCCATGGCGCAGTGGGGCAGCATCCTGCCACCCCATCTGAAATATCTGAAAGCATGCAAGATACAACACGTGTGCTGATAACCCCCAGCTTTGCCACCACCTTTATTTCAACACATCTATTGTCTATTATTTGCTGCTGTTTCAACATCCAAAGCAAAATGTCCTCCAGCTAAACATTAGGACTTTGGAAGTTGGTCTTCAATCCTACCACAATTCTGAGGCCAAATGATGCACTCCTTCTCTCTCTGAGGGTCTGATGAATGTTCATCAACCTGAAACATGAGTTCTTTCTCTCCACAGATGCTGTCTGACCTGCTCAGAGTTTCCAAAAGCTCCTATGTTTGTTTAAGATTTCCAGTATTTTGCTTTTGACTCTCTCTCTTCTCTCTGTCAGTCTGTGAGGCTGAGTCAATTAATTGTTACATTCTGATTGGCCCAGACATGAGCTGTACCACGTAGCCACTGTCCATCATCAAGGGTGAACCTTTGTCATTTTTTTAAAAATTCTGTCAAGGAATGTGAATGGTGCTGACAAGGCCAGCTTTTATTTTTACATCCCTCCCTCAGCTTTCAAGCTACTGATGGTCTCCCCCAGACTTCACAGCAGGTAATTCCAGTGTTCTCTTTGTGGGTCTGTTGCCTTCCATAAACTTCAGCTCATCCAATCCTTTTACAACCTCTCTCCCCTAAGTCCTAGCAAGTCTTATTCATGATTCCTTCGACCTATATTCATTTCTGACGTATCAGCTCCTCCGTTTTAAAACCCTCCTCCTTGTTTTCAAAAGCCCCATGTCCTTTCCCTGAAATCCTGCCCCACTCCCTAACATCCTCTACTGGAGATTTAAATGCTTCATTAACTGATAGCTGTAACTTTATCTGTCTGAGCTCTAAGTTCTGGAATTCCCTCCCTAAGCATCTCTACTTTATTACCTGCTTCCTCTCTTTAAATCTCCTTGGTACCAACCTTCTTGACCACATATTTGGTCTCTAGCCTTAATATCGTCTTACATGGCTTAAGGTTTTTTGGATATTTCATGAAAATTTTGGTCTTCACTTATTCTTTCTTTCTTTCTTTGTGGCCGTGGGAACGTTCTTAACTCTGAATCAGAAAGTTATGAGATTGAGCCACTCTTCAGAGCGTTATCATGTATTCTAGACTGACACCAGTGAAATATTACATTTCCAAAGGGCTTTCAGTTAAGGCAATAAATTGTGCCCTTTTCTGCCATCGCAAGTGGGTATGCAAGATGCTGTTGTTGTAAGTGGAAGTGAGTTCTTGTAATGTCTTAACTGATATTTATTTCTTGACAACATTACCAAATCAGAAAATTTAGTCATTTCTATGTGGAACTTGACTGCGTACAACCTGGCTTGTATGTTTAAAAATAAAGACTGCAGATGCTGGAAACTGAAACAAAAAAAAACAAAGTGCTAGAGAAACTCAGGAGGTCTGGCATCTACTAGAGAAAAGTAGAGTTAATATTTTCAATCCAGTGATGAAGTTCCTGAGACTCATTTTCATTTTTAATCTAAAGTAATTCCAAATTTTGAGTTAGTTGGTCACAATGTCCTGTTGACAAAGGACACTGGACTGAAATACTAACTCTGTTTTTCCTTCTACAATTGCTGCCAGACCGGCTGAGTTTTTCCAGGATTCTGTGTTTTTGGCTTTTAAGTTTGCTTGCACTGCCATGATCCCTGCACTTTAAAAATGTTTAATTGTTGCTAACACAGACACCCTGAGGTCATAAAAACTGGTTTATAAAGGCAAGTACTTCTTTCCTTTGTTACCATGGAATAAATCTACAACATTGGAAATCATTCCACAAGCATTCTATGACAATGTAAAATTCCCCAAAGTCAGCAGAGATATATTAAATCAAAAGTTGCTTGAAGCACAATAACATTAAGAAAAAGCAATTTCAGCTTTTCATTGCGCTGCCGAATGACATTCCAAACATTAAAATATCAAATGAAATATGTGTTGTACAAAAGTGATAGATTTCTAAAATAATGTTAATGTTTGCAGGTAACCCTAGCACTGGCATTTGATTCCCAGTGAAAAAAAAAATGAATAAAAATGTTGTACTTGTATTGTTGTAATATTATTGTTACTTCTTTTATAATGCATAACTTTGCTTTTTACATTAATCATTCCAAAAGGTTTTATAAGCTATTGTAGTGAATTAAAACTTTTTTAAAACCAAAAAAATTACTAAAGTTTTGCAATCTGGACATTCAGTTACTCACTAATTGATAATCTTACTCTAAAGTAATTCCAAATTGATTTAATTGGTCACAATGTAAGCCTGTTGAGTAAAATAACAATGTGCTTATTCTCTCTCTGCCACCTCACCCTGTCTCATACCCAACTCAAATTCCATGCTGTCACAATTGCCACATTTGTTTCAAATGCCCTATACCGATGGGTTGAGGAAGCCCATATCAATTATTGCTGTCGGGGTTAAGAACAGGAAATTGGGGATAGCAGGGAACAGGCTACAAATTTGACATAGGAGGGAGAGAATGTTCAAGAGAGTCAATCTTTGTTTTATCCTACCACCCAGATCCAAAAGTATCCATGGTGGAAATGATTAAATTTTATTCTGGCAAATGCAAGACATCTGATTCAAAACAAACTAACCTTTTTAATATAAAGCACCACTTGGCTGCACTACTTAATTTGGGGGTTCTGTGTAATGGAGTGAATATGCATTGGTTGTTACAAGTCCTTTTTAAAAATTATGTAAGCATTTATTTAAAACTAACTAGTGAGCAAAAAAGTCCTCTGAATATTCATGAGTGTTCAAACCTGCTTTAAATCCCTGAGGTATGATCAAATTTATCTGTGCATGTCAGTCTGAAGCTGTTATCTCTTGCACTGATGACAAAAAGATCAAGATAATGTGTATAAGAACATAAGTTTAGTAATCATTAATTGTTAAGCTGCTTATATATTCATCGAGGTTTTTATTTCGACTTACGCAGTATAAATTAAAATTACCATGTAATTTATAAACAAAAATAGAAGTCTCAATAATTTAACCACTGACATTAGAGAAGTTGCCAATGACAACTTCACTCAGTTGGTAATATTCCCACCTCTGGATCAGTTTTTCTACTAGAATTTGTGCAGAAGTTCAAATGTTGCTATTCAAATAGAAATCTAAGTGTACCCTGCACTGTTGCAAGGATTGTCCTTTTGATTACAAGTCTGTCTGTTTCTGTCTTTCAGGTGAACTATTAAAGACCTAATTGAAACACATTTCAGAACACTATTCAAAACTGTATTTCTCAGTTTTCCCAGCTCCCTTTCCAACCTCATGTCACTAAAACTATTAACTTGTCACCTGTTCCCAATCACTGAAAACTCCATCCATACCTTAGAAATAGTCAAACCTGAAGGTATTATTCCATGTAATCCTTTGTAAACCTCTTGTAAACTCTTTGTAACCCTTCAGGCCCTATCCTATCTCATACTAAATCATACTCATTTATTACTCCTGTTTAAAAATTCCCACCCTCCTCTGTCTTAACAATTTTGCCCCTAACTATCTCTGTAAACTTTCCTGGCATTATAACTCTTTCCCATCTATCTAGATCTGTCCATTCTTTCAACAGTGGCTTATTGTGAATTCATCTGTAATTTCTTCCTTAAAACTTCCTTTGTCTGATTTAGAGCTATTCTAAAAGCTTATGTCTTTTATCAAGCCTTTTTTGTTTTACTACAAGCCAACCCACCTTCTAACCCGCAAGCCCCCCCAAAACCCCACAAAAACACACACATCTGCACCTTTCATACAGGATTCATTTTGTCAGATTAGTATTGTGAAATTTGCTCTAATTATGCTCCATTCTAAAGATATTATATCAAAGTGTACTTTAAAGTTAGTGGAATGGAAAGAGCTATGATTTGATGTGTTTATATATTTATTCTGTGATCTCAGTACATAATGTGTCGGTTGTAATTTAAACCCTTTGGTAACTAATAAAATGTCGATTTTTCAATAGTCTATCCAGAAATGCATACTCATCATATTTTCTTTCTTTAGATTGATGCTTCCAATTGTGATACAGAGCTGCTTTCCTTGCTGTTGAACAATAAATTAGTGGTGGACTGCGTCTCTACTGTTTTCTACCCTTACCTTCTGAAACATCTTTTGGCCAATCATGAGGAAGGACAGTACACTGTTGAAGAGATAGCAGAACAATTGAATGAAGCAGGCTGCACTGCAGAGGGAGGGTCTTTACTGATGTATCATAGGGCAACACATCCATCATTAAGTACATTTAGTGCTGCATTAAGTGTAACAAAGAGGTGGTTATGAAAGGATTTTGCCTCGATAGCAAAGTTTCAGGTAAAGGACAAAGCATGGACTTTCTGACTTACTCACCTTCAATCAGATACTGCAATGAAGTTTAACATTACTGCATTTGCTACCTAAAAATGTTTGTGTTTCTAGCAATAGGGCTATAATATCAATGTGGTTCTGTAAACAATTTAAAACCTATTACTGAAAATTAAAATTTGAAACCTTTTTTCAGTTTATAAAGATAGTTTAATAAGGATGATGTAAAAAGGGTTGCACCACAGTAGTTTACTTTGGTGCACTCCTAGAAATTTCACTGTGAAATAGTGTATCAGATTTTTCAAATAAACTTGCAGTTTTAAATTTGGAATTACTTCATGTTTCCTCAATTTTATATCTTCTTCAGGCTAGCAGCCTTCCTTTCATTCAAAGGTGTTACTGTGTGTATTTTGTAATGGCATAAAAATTTTCTTATTTTTTTTAGATTAGATTAGATAACTTACAGTGTGGAAACAGGCCCTTCGGCCCAACAAGTCCACACCGCCCCGCCGAAGCGTAACCCACCCATACCCCTACGGGCAATTTAGCTTGGCCAATTCACCTGACCTGCACATCTTTGGACTGTTGGAGGAAACCGGAGCACCCGGAGGAAACCCACGCAGACACGGGGAGAACGTGCAAACTCCACACAGTCAGTCGCCTGAGGCAGGAATTGAACCTGGGCCTCTGACGCTGTGAGGCAGCAGTGCTAACCACTGTGCCACCGTGCCGCCCACAATTTGTAACCATAGACACTGCACCTGAGCAGCAAGTTGAGCTTTTCTTTTAGTGTGAACAGTGAGCTTGTTACTTTTAACGGTGTTTACATTTTTAATTCTTAGACTTGCCTTCATAGATCATCAGGTTTGTGCTAAGCCAGTTCTTCTCAAGCAGCATTAGGAAGGGAAAATAGTTAACTTGCTTTGACTCCAGCTTTCTAACCCATACTTAAAAATATTACTTTATGGACTCAGAAGAAGGTAAACATTGTAAACATTTATATAATCCACTAACAAACAGTGACAAGAAAATACATGTAATTTCTGTCTCAAAAGTCATGTAGGAGGCTGGAAGAACACAGCAAGCCAGGCAGCATCAGGAGGTGGAGAAGTCGACATTTTGGGTAGAGCCAGTCCTGAAGAAGGGTTAGACCCAAAACATCAACTTCTCCCCCTCCTGATGCTGACTGGCCTGCTGTGTTCTTCCATCTTCCTGCCTGTCTACTTTGGACTCCAGCATCTGCAGTCTTTTTGCCTCAAACATCATGCAGCCATTAATCACCTTGCCTGCCTCGATCTCTTTCAACTGCATCCATAGCCATTACACCTGTATCTGTTTGAAACACTGTTACTGCCTCCTCCTTTCACAATGCACCGATAGAAATCTCTTCCGTAAGGAAGACAGTGCAAAGTAATTATTTGGTTTTGTCAGCCGTACATTCTCCAAACAAAAGCAAACCTCTTTTTTGGCTCCTAATTGACCCCAGCATTTTTGTTTAATAACCTTTGACTATCTCATAAGTTTATAAACCATCGGTGGGTTCCCTTCGGTATTAGCTGCTCAGCCATTCTTTTGTACTTCTTACACACTGTGTCTCTGCTGTAATTCCTCCATTCAGCTTGGTGGTTTTTTTTTACACAGATTATGAATTTGTCATAAGTTTCCTTTTTGTGTCTCACTTTAATCTCAGTTCCTACAGACATTCAGGGACCTCTAATTTTCCTTTTCTCTCTTCACAATGTATCTACTTGACCATTTGCTGTCTACTATCCAACTAGTGCTAGATTAATTTTTGCCTCTAAAATTAATCATCTGGGCCAGACCATTCTTCATCTCACTGAAGTTCTCTGTCTCCAGCTAAGTATTGTTTTATTTTTCATCGTGTCTTGTCCCTTACATTGACTTTTACAAAGCTGATGATACATTGACAGTTCTCCAAATGCTCTCCAACTGAAACATGTTCTACACAGTTCCCCAGAACCATATCCAGCACTCTTTCCTTCCTCATTGTGCTGGGCACAATCAAATCAAAGTTATCTTGTACGTAATTTGGCAACATCAGAGCCCTATTTTCCTTTTACTCTGCTATCAACCTAATTTATATCAGAATAACTTATGTTTCCCATTATCGCTGTTTTTTTAGCATTTGCATGTTTCTGTAATCTGCTTGCAAATTTATTTGTCTATCTGCTGCCAATTTCATAGTCACTGGCAGTGGCTCGTGGGCAGGATACCCCCAAAAAAAGTCCAAGTCAAATGAAGTAAACACCAAAAGAATTGCGGGTGCTGTAATTCAAATAAAAAGAGATTGCTGGAAAAACTCAGCAGGTCTGGCAGCATCTGTGAAGAGAAATCAGTGTTAACATTTCAAGTCCAGTGACTCTTCTACACTGGACCTGAAACGTTAATTCTAATTTCACTGTCAGACCTACTGAGCTTTTCCAGCATTTTCTGTTTCTGTTAATCAAATTAAAAGCTGGTGTTAAAAGATCAGGTGCAGAATGATGCTGCCACTCTCTGACCTGTCCTAGGAACTGTAGCTATAAAGAAATCATCAAGTTCATGTTGAGTTCCTTGTTTATTCTCTTCAACTAAGTGCCAGAGGGTTCTTTCATTAGATATGCATGCAAATTTAGGATTGATCTGGAGATAACATCACCAATTAATTGGTCTGGTGAACAAGTAGATTCAGCTATCACTGTGTCTCAATCAGTGGCATACTTGCCTTAAATCACCAGCTTCCAGATTGAAGTCCCACTCCAGGACTCGGGTACAAACATATACCCAGCCATTCTAGTGCAGGACTGAGGGTGTACTGCACTGTCACAGGTGCCAACTTTCCACTACAGCATTGAACCAAAGTCCAGCTTCATGAGTGGATGTAAAAGATCCAATGGCACTATTTCAAAGAAGAGCAGAGAAGCTATCCATAGTGTTTAGGTTAATATTTATTCCTTGGTCAATATCACAAAAATAGATTATCCAGTTATTGAACCACGGAGCTGTACAGCACGGAAACAGACCCTGCGGTCCGACTCATCCATGCCAACCAGATATCCGAAATTAATCCACTCCCATTTGCCAGTGTTTGGCCCATACTCCTTCCTATTCATATACTCTTAAATGTTGTAATTGTACAGTCTCCAGCACTTCTTGTTGCAGTTTATTCTATACATGCACCAATCTCTGCATGACAAAGTTGCCCCTGAGGTGCCCATCTGATCAAGGCCCCATTGTAGTCTGAGGTAACCACCTTGGCTGTCCACTACACCATCAGTTTTGGTGTCATCTGCAAATTATGCTAACCATACCTCCTATGTTCACATCCAAATCATTTATATAAATGACAAAAAGTTTGATATCACGTTATTCTTTGTGCAAATTTGTATTCCGAATTGGCTGCCATATTCCCTTCATTATAACAGAGACTACACTTTAAAAGTACTTAATAGGCCGTGAGGTACTTTCAGAGGTCTGGTGATCCTGATAGGTGAAGCTACATGGCCAATGACCTGCAGAGCGCTATCTAAATTCAATGCTTAAAACCAGTACTGTCACTTGCCAGCAAAATAGATGCATATCAGCTTCGTTTCAGGTGATTTAGTAGAGAGGTTGGGATTGATTTGACATTCTAATTATTGAATCACAATTTGCTTTTATTAAGAATCTCCCATGTTTGAAACAAATTATTTCTTATGCCAGAGATAGATCTAACTGTTCAGGTGAACAGAGCATAAGGAGTCCATTTATTATAGTTTAGTAGTTCAGGTCTTCATGCCTCAGGTCTTCATAGATTTGTTGCTCAGCATCAGGAACAAATTTCATGTTAAGCAAAATTAACCAAAGGCTCAGATATTCTTTGGACCATCAGGACTCCAGCAGATGGCAATGATGGGAGGAAAGGTAGGTGAAGGATTAGGAAGATATGGTGGGGGCATGGTGAGTGTTGAGTTGTATCACGTCCTGGGAGCTGGCAGGAACAGCATACCAGAGGGAGAAGTGTCAGGTCTGGGAAGGAGGATCAAGCTAAAGGCAGAGGAGAAAGCAGCAGTGGACATTGGGTTCAGGGTGAGGCTACCGAGTCCACGCAAGCTCAACCTGCTGGAAAGAGAGAAGTGTTGGGTCAAGCAGGATGGTGACATAGAGTAGGGTAGGGCGTTGTGCAGTCAGGTTGTGGTGGGGTTGGGTGGAGGCTTCTGGTCAGGATGTAGTTGCATGGATCCAAGGGCTGGAAGGGGTCAGCAGAGATCTACTTCAGCAGGTGAGGGGTATAGGGGGAGCCACCAGTTTAATAGTTACCCAGGAGTTAGACAATGTCATTAATTCTCTCACCTTTCGTGGGTAACTTAAGTGAGATGAAACCTTGAAATTCTCCTATTTATGAACTTGTTCAAAGGGTTCCCAATGCAGGTGAGTTGCTTTTTGGAAAATTCATTATCAGCTGCACCGAGGCCTCCATATGTTCCCAATAAACAACTTCATTTTGTGCTTCTCCAGTGACTGGCCGTCAGAATATCCAGGCCAGTATTTACCTCCCTCATCCACTTTTTACAAATGGTTCGGTGGAGACTTACATATTTATAATACTGCACAGGAGGGGCAAAGAACCCTCCCGCCGGCTTGTTGCATACATCCAGTCATGTAATAACTTCTGTAGTGTCTGTTTGTAATCAAATAGTGTTTTTTGGCCAAACTTTTTGATCCATTGTGGGTCTCTCAATCTTACTCTATAATTCATAGAAACCCTACCGCGTGGAAACAGGCCATTTGGCCCAACAAGTCCACACCAACCCTCTGAAGAGTAACCCACCCAGACCCATTCCCCTACCTTATAGCTCTACATTTACTTTGAATAATGCAACTACCCTAGACATCCCTGAACACTATGGGCAATTTAACATTACCAATTTACCTAAACTACTGTCGTGGAAATTAAATCGACTTGACTCAACTATTAGCAAGAGCAAAGAAAGGAGCTTTATTTTAAATTCTGCAGAATTGACTCCATTACACTAAGCTAGATACCTCAATGTAAGGAGTACTGAGCATTGTTCAGATGCTTGCCTTATACTGTTTCTTATCATGTGCTCAAGGGCAAAGACTGGGAGAACTCAAGTTGTTATCCTCTCATCTCCTGGTCCTAACAGTTCTCCAGCTTTCGCTGAGTTCGACTATCACAAGGTCAAGTTGAATGTTTACTGAATTCAAACAGATAAGCTGACTGCAGACCTTCATCAAAGTATTGTTTACAAAGCTCAGTCCAGCATTAAATTTAAGGAAAGCATTCTCTTTTAAATTTCACAGTAAATGGATAATTTTCCATTACATTTCCCCCCTTTTTGTCATTTTATGATAACAATGACAACTACAGCAACAACAAGGAAAATACAGAGCCGTGATAGCTATACATCAGAAAATGTTAAGGAAATACCAGGCCTTTCGTCAGACACCACCGACCTGAAACACAGCTTTGTGGTGATATCGTCACTTGCTCTGGTGTGCCCTGTACACATCCCATGTTCACACATCACACTCGTCACAGCCATGGAAGGGTGGGGTCCGTGCAATGCCCCTGCTCTTACGAATAGTCCTTCCAGGGCGCTTGCAAGAAGTGCGAGCTGGGGCAGCCCCATATTTGTATGAGGTTTCTAATCACTACTTGCACTTAATTGGTCCCGGTGCTGTCCGATGTCTCCTCAGGCCCAGCTACACTTTTGCAATGGCTGGCGTGCATCCACGTGGCTCTTTCTGCGATCTTAACTGCTCTCTGTGTTGCAAGGCGCACTTGAAACAGTCCCAGCCACCTCTTCACCTTCCAGGTTTTCCTCCTAAAGTCTTTCTCCACTATCCAGTCTCCAAGTTCTAGATCGTGTAGCTTCCCTTCTGCTGGTTGGGGTGGTGCTGCTTTCACTTGATTCTGTATTTGAGATAAAAGGGTAGAGAGTTTTACACAGTAACGTGACATCTCATCCTCACAGTGGCCTGTTATCTGTCTTACCTTAGGTCTTGGGCCAATTCCTGTGTTGGGCCCCGCCTACCAAACATAATCTCAAACGGGCTAAGATTAGCTCTTCCTCTCCTACTAGATCTCATATACATTAGCACAATTTGAAGTGCCTTTGTCCATGTCCCCCCCAAGTTCCTCACAACATTTTGTCAATTTTAATTTATTTTTTTAGGGTAGCATTTTCTCTTTCCACTGCCCCACCTCTCGCTGGGTGATAGGCACAGTGTTGTCTTCATGTTTATTCCCAAATAATCACTGATCTGCTGTAAGGCATGATTGACAAATGGTGTCTCATTGTCACTACTAAGCGTTTCAGTGATGGCCTATCTCAGAATTATCTCAGTTAGCAGAGCCTTGGCTAGTGCATTGGCACCCGGTTTAGATGTGGGAACACTTCCATCCCATTTGGCAACATATCAAATATTACCAGACAGTACCTTTTCCCTTCGCTGGGCATTAGCTCAATGAAATCCATCGGTAAATGTTCAAAAGGTTTTTGGGGTTGGGGGTGTGCTGCCTGACTCATCTGTATTCCCCTCCCCACATTATTAGTGGCACAGATAACACATCATTCACAATAAACCTGCGAGCAATGAGTAAATCCCCTAGTGTGCCGAAATACTGTCGTACATCCCCCCTTTTGACACATGGTCCTTACCGTGTGTCAGTTTGGCATAGAATGGAAATAATGATCGTGGTAGACAGGATTTACCAGTGGGGCCATACCATACTCCTTCCCTCAAACTGCATCCTGCTTCTGTCCACTCACGCTTTCCTTCCAGTGTGGCCTGTGACTGTAACTCCCACACATCTGCTGTTGGGGTACAAATTTTTGTCACACACATGTCAATCTGCTCACTTGCTGGGCTGCCATTTTTGCTGCTGAGTCTGCCCTTGCATTGCCTTGGGAAATAAAATCATTATTTGTCGTGTGGGCTTCACACTTACACACAGCGATTGATTTAGGCAATAGGACTGCTTCCAGGAGGTCAGAAATCAGGCCACGGTGTGTGATGGGCTTTCCAGTGGAGGTCAAGAATCCCCTGTGTTTCCACAGGGTTCCACAATCATCTGCAACCCCGAATGCGTATCTGCTATCGGTGTAAATATTCACTGTCTTTCCCTCAGCTAATTTACAGGCCTCAGTCAAGGCAATCAGCTCCACTGCTGGCGCTGACAGATGAGAAGGGAGTGATCCTGCTTTGACTATCTCGTAGGTAGTCACTACAGCAAACCCAATACAATTCTGGCCTGTCTCCTTGCTCCTGAATGCTGACCCGTCCACAAAAAACTCCATATCTGGATTCTGAAATGGTGAATCCTGCAAATCCGGTCTCGGGCTGCAAATTTCATTAGTTACAGCGACACAATCATGTGGGTCTCCGTCTCCTTCTGTGGGGAGAAGGCTGGCAGGGTTAAGGACGTTACATCGCTTTATTGTAATGTTAGGCATCTCCAAGAGCACAGTATTATATCAGAGACAACGTGCTGCTGACATGTGTGCGGTCCTTTGCTCACTCAGCAGTCAGGATACTGCATGTGGGACCAGAAAGGTTAATTCACCATAGCCAACTATATCCCTGGATGCTACAACAGCCTTTTCAGTTGCGGCCACGGCTCGCAGACATTTAGGCAATCCTGCCGCTACGGGGTCTAGTTTAGCTGAAAAATATGCCACCGGCCTCAATCTTCCCCCATGATCCTGCAACAGCACAGATGTCATGCAGCCACGCTTCTCATCTACCGTTTGTACAAAAGGCTGGTTTGGGTTCGGAATTCTCAATATAGGTGTAGTTTGGAGCGCCCTTTTTAATTCAACAGAGGCACTCTCAGTTTCTAGGGTCCACTGCAACGGACTCTGGTTCTGCGAACCTTTGCAATGGGCTATGTCACTTAGGGGCACCTCACCTGCATAAGGTGAGATGAGATCAATGTTCTACAGTAGGAGCGTATGCCCAAAAAGGACAGCAATTGTTTCTTCGTGTGAGGCTTTGGAATTTGCTGGATTGCTTGAACTCTGTCTTGACCAATGGCCTTCCCTTGTTCAGATATTAAGTGACCTAAGAACTTCACCTGTTGTTGCACAAATTGTAGCTTTGCGAGACTGGCTTTGTGCCCTTCCCACGCTAGATGGCAGAGCAACACAAGGGTATCCTTCTCACATTGTTCCTTTGTTAGTGCCACTATCAAGTAATCATCTACATACTGCAGAAAAACTGATCCCGGGGTTAGAACAAGAGTCTCCAGACTCCTGCGTTGAGCCTCATTATATATGGTGGGGGACTTTCAGTAACCTTGACAAAGTCACGTGAAGGTATATGATTTCCCTTTGAATGAAAAAGCGAACCAGAGTTGACTATCTGGGTGTACCGGTAACACTAAAGAAGACATTTTCTAAATCCACTACAGAGAACCATTTACTGTCCGGTGGAATTTCAGCCAATATAGTATAGGGGTTGGGAACATTCGGGGCACGTGGGACAACAGTGTTATTGACTGCCTGCAGGTCTTGAACAAACCTCCATTTCTCCTGTTCACTGGGAATGTTTGCCTTTTTGACCGGAAAAATGAAGGTTCTCACCGGTGAGTTTTCACAGGGGATTATCACGCCAGCCTTTAGGAGGGATTCAAAGACTGGAGTAATTCCTTCTATGGCCTCGAGTTTTAACAGGTATTGTGCTCTGCAAGGACAATACTCAGACTTCGGGGTTATCCTTATGGGCTCACAGCCCCATATGAGCCCCACATCATGTTTGCCCTTTGCCCACAACTCAGTAGGGACCATGTTTAATCTTGGGTCCGAGACTTCAATCTTAGGGAAATGCCAGGCTATCCCCCCTAGGCTTTTCAGGGCTAGTGGGGGTTACCTGGACTGTCCTATCTGCCTGAGTTAGCCAATTTAGTTTCTGCCTATATGTCCGCATATCTGCATTGAACCAGACATCCACATCGTCCCTGAAGACCCGACCTTTTGTTCTTTGCGCCCTTAGCACCCATGGTCCCAAATCCTGCCACCTGTTGCCAGTGACACGTGAGGAGCGAAGCCTTCCACATCAAAAAGATCGGGTCTTCTTGCTGTTACAGACACCTTAGATAAGTTCACACTGACTGCACATTTGTGATCACTCCAATACAGTTCACACAGTAACAACTGATCTGGTCTAACCAATCTCCTGAACCAATCCTTCTCATATGGTTCATCAGGGCCATTGGGTGTATGTGTGCTGTGCAGTGCAGCATGTCCCCGGCAAGAAAATCGGTGTTAACAGGATTAACATGGCTGCTTGCTTCCAGGATGAGTGAATCGCTCACTGAACTTATCACTCTCCGGCTTAATCGCCACTCATAGACATAAATCAGGGGTCGTGGGTCATATTTTACGGCCTGCACTGGTAAATTGTCCCTTTGAATTACCTCCAAGCCCGTCGGAGTACTGAGCAAGTCCAACCCCAGTCTCCCTATGAGATGCCGATCGATCACATTTAAAGGACAAAATCCCGATAACAAGAAGGAGAATTGGAATGTTTCCCTGTTACTAGTTTCGCACAATAGGGGTGCGGAAAATCTCTCTTGTACCACAACTCCTGATGCACCCATTGTGTTCAGGAACCTTTCTCTCATTTTTATTTGTGTCGATTGTCTAAACTGGCTTAATGTAAGGACTGAGTGTGTTGCCCCTGTATCTACCAAAAAGGTAACTGATGTACCTTCCACATATAACATAGAAGTAGGCATCGACTTATACACATTATTGTGATATTGAACATACTGTCCACACTTCACAATCTCAGTGCTCAACATGGAGGTGTGATGTGTCTCAGTGCCCGTAAGGTTAGTAGAAGAGATTAGCATAAGCGAGTCTTCGTTGCCAAGCATAAAGGAAAGAGGCTGACCTGTACCTTGTGGGCTGCCCACCTCCACCTCAGCCTTCCCCTGTCAGTCCCCCTGTCACTCAGCCTCCATGGCCAAGTGAGGCTGTCTGTGCGGGCTCTGTCTCGCCCGGTGGTCCATTGCACCGCAAACAAAGCACCCTCCAGATCTAACTCTGCCTGCACCTCTTCCGCGACCTCTTCCTCTTCCACGACCTCCCCTTCTGCCTCTCTCTCTTCCTGCAGCACCTCCCTCTAACGGCTGGGTGACCATTTGCATCATAGTAAGCTGAGCTTTATGTGCTTGCTGTTCCATCTTTAGTTTCCGCTTATCCTTCTCATGGGTAAGCGATTTTTCTGCATGTATTGCATGTTGTTCTATCAAATTCAGCTTTCCCGTGTCCCAGGTAATACATGTGTCTTTTACTTTTTTCACTATTTCGCCCTTCACTCCATTGATGAAGCTGTCCCTCAGATGTGCTTCATACGACGTGATTTCTGCCGCCATTATGTTATTGGGTGGTCTCGGTCCACTATGGGCATTATGGACTTCAGTGAGATGTGTAAGATACTGGGACACTGTCTCACCTTCCCATTGTTTACACATTGCTATTTTGGTCATGTCCATTCGCACTGGGAATGCCTCCCTACAGGAGATTGCCAGTGCTACAACAAAAGCATCAAAAGTCTCCGTTCTCTTCCGCTTACGGGTTGGCTGCTCTGGCATGGACATTTGCAGCTGGCCAGTTATACTCGATTTTGGTGACATCGGCGCCTAGTTTTCATCCCAGGAGACGTCTTATCTCATGTGACGTGGGACGGAACTCGAATTTGTCACTTCTTCGGCAAACTTATTACCTCCAACCTCGCGGGGTCAGGCAACTGCCCATAGGCACTTTCCAGATCCTTCATGGTCCATGGCCGGTGGGCCAACACTGGATACCCTTCTGGACCTGCGCCTTCAACCATTGGGACTTGCAGAACTACCTGGTTAGGTGACTGTGTGCCAGTACCTTCACTGTCTGACTCATCATCCGTCGGGGTGTGATCGCGAATAGGCCTTGGATACCTTTCCGTCTTGGAGTGGCCGTCCTTCTTTTGGTCTTCTTGTTTCAATTGGTTGTGGGTGTGGTGTGTTATTGGTGATCCAGCAGACCCTGAGGCAGTGGCCGCTGCTGATGTGGAACCTTCGCCAGGTGGATCTCATAGTGGGGCTGTAGGTATCGGAGGGCAGGCATCAAGGTCAGGATCTGAAACAGACTTATGACACTGTACAGCTTCATTAGGTTGTTTTCCACATGCATCTGCATGTGCGTTGGTGTTTGTACATGTACTTGATCTATCTATTACTTGAGATTTTCTTTCTCTGATATCAGCCTCAGCCTTCCACATACTATAAGCACTCCAATTCACAGGTTCTATTTTTCCCTTCCTTTTCTCCTTCTTGCTCTCCTTCAACCTCGACCTCAATATTTCCAGCTGTCTTTTACTAAAACTTCCTCCCTCGGGAAAACCACATTCCTTGATCCACAATTCTAACTGCTTCACAGACTCTGGGCCGTAATTATTTAGCATGTATTGTATTTTTGGTTGGCCATTCCAAGACCTGTGTGGACTCTCCCTTTATTTGCTCTTGCCGAAGCCCATTTTTAGTGTAACTGGAAAAGTGTTCAGCTCTCTCTCTCTCTCTCTCTCTCTCTCTCTTTCTCTCGCGGTACCGTTATCTTTTCCCTTTTGACTTGCTTTTTACCTCCGGAGGTCCCCTCTCACATTGGGCACGTCCGCCTCAATGCCTTGGTTTTCATAAACCAACAAAACCACGTACCCGGTACGTCTTAGGCGAGTCCAACTCAGCCAGTGGTGGTTCCAAGTCTAAAACCACCCTTAAACTTGCTGTCTCCAAAACACTCTAGAGACGACAATCCCCTTCCCTGGGGTTTTGCTCTAATACCACGCGAGAGTTAACTGAACCCTTTTCCTGCTGTATTTATTTTCTTAGAATGAGTGTCTATGCAGGATTACTTCAGTCACGTCTCTTACCCCGAGCCTATTCGGTTCGCACCCCGGAGCTAGGGCGATCCACAGATTCCCAATCCTCTCACGCAAAGGGGTCAATTCAGCGTTCAAGATAAAGTGAAAGACCTTCAAGGCGCTGGTGCCTGCACCTCTTGGGAATCTTCAGAATCTCACCCAGTCGCTGGGTCCCGGGACAATTCCCCAAGTTTACTGTCATGGAAATTAAATCGACTTGATTCAACTATCAGCAAGAGCAAAGGAAGGAGCTTTATTTTAAATTCTGCAGAACTGACTCCATTACACTAAGCTAGATACCTCAATGTAAGGAGTATTGAGCATTGTTCAAAAACACAAAACCGATAACACAGGGGCATGGATAAAGAACTTATCAGACCGGACCCTATCAGACACAGAAAGAGAGGTACTAGTAAAAGGATTAAATTTCAATTACCGAGACGCTGACCAGAAGGATTTCCTAGCGGCATTAGAAACCACATTGAAGGACAACAAACTCACGGAAGAAACACAACAAACAATCAGACAGACAGTTGCACCTACTCTGAGCCGAAAAGGGGAAGGAAATAAACTGAACACAAAAGAAAAGAAAGCCCTAGAAAACCTCAAAAAAGACAAAAACATCGTTATATTACCTGCAGACAAAGGTCAGCTCACAGTCATCCTGAACAGAAGGGACTACATCGAGAAAGTCAATGCACTACTCGCAGACACCAACGCCTACCAACAGGTGGCGCTAGACCCGACCCCACAAATAGGAAACAAAATTACATATCTCCTAAAAAAAATTACACAATTCCAGACAATTAAACAAGACGGAATTCCAGAAAATGAAACCCGACGGGACCAACACCCCATGATTCTATGGACTACCAAAAATCCATAAACCAGGACCCCCCCTCAGACCTATAGTCTAACTACCCGGAACACCAACTTACAGACTGGCCAAAGAACTACACGAAAGACTGAAATACCTAGTAGAAGAGTCACAGCACTCCATCCACTCCACTCAGGATTCCTAAAAATCATCAAAAACACCAAAATAGAGGAAGACGAAGCAATAATCTCATTCGACGTAACAGCACTGTTCACCTCCATCAACATCGACCTGGCAAAGGAAACACTTACCACACTTTTAGAAGAGACCATCACACCCACCCCAAACACCATCGATCACATTACCAACGAAAACATCATGAAGCTGGTGGACCTGTGCCTCACCACCCACTTCACCTTCAACAACATAATCTACAAACAAACCAACGGCACCACCCATGGGATCTCCGCTATCAGGATTCATAGCAGAAGCGGCAATGCAAAGACTAGAACAAACAGCCCTACCAACCATCAAACCAAAAATCTGGGTCTGCTATGTAGGTGACACCTTTGTCATCACAAATGAAACAAGATAGAAGAGACATTTAACATCATCAACAACACCCTCACAGGCATAAGGTTCACCAAGGAGGAAGAAACCAACAACAAACTCGCATTCCTGGACGTCACAGTCGAAAGAAAGGACAACAGAGAACTACAAACCTGTGTGTACAGAAAACTGACAAACACTGACCAAATACTTAACTACACCAGCAACCATCCCAACACACAAACAAGGCTGTACCAGAACACTATTCCAACGAGCTGCCTCACATTGCAGCACAGACGAACTTTGGAAAACAGGGAAGAACCACCAATACAACGTATTCAAGAAGAACGGATACTCAAAAAATACAGTCCGCAGATTCCTCAAGAACAAACCACGACAAGCAGACCAAACGCAGCCAGAAACCCTAACTACCTTACCACACATCAAAGAAGTTTCAGAAATGACAGCCAGACTACTAAGACCCCTCGGAATCCTAGTAGCACACAAACCCACCAACACTCTCAAACAAAAACTAACAAACTTAAAAGACCCAGTACAACCCATGGACAAAACCAACATCATCTCCAAAATTCCATGCAAGGACTGCCACAAACACTACCTAGGACAAACAGGAAGGAAGTTAGCCACCAGGATACACAAACACCAGCTAGCCACAAAAAGACACGACCCTCTCTCCCTCGTAGCCCTACACACGGATGAAAAAAACCACTATTTCGACTGGGACAACACATCTATCCTGGGACAGGCTAAGCAAAGACATACCAGAGAATTCCTAGAGGCCTGGCACTCCAACCACAACGCCATAAACAAACACATAGATCTAGATGCCATCTATCAACTCCTCGGAAAACAAACAGGAAATGAGAACACCACAAACCCCAGGAACCCCATCCAGGAGAAAGATATAAATAGAAAGCAGGAGACAACAGTTTCGCTTCACTTGGAGGCCGCCACTGATGATGTTACTTAGCCAGGTAATGAATCGTCTGGATATCAAACCTACACCCATTGTTCAGATGCTTGCCTTATACTGTTTCTTATCATGTGCTCAAGAGCAAAGACTGGGAGAACTCAAGTTGTTATCCTCTCATCTCCTGGTCTTAGACATAACAGTTCTTCAGCTTTCGCTGAGTTTGACTATCGCAAGGTCAAGTTGAATGTTTACCGAATTCAAACAGATAAGCTGACTGCAGACCTTCATCAAAGTATTGTTTACAAAGCTCAGTACAGCATTAAATTTAAGAAAAGCATTCTCTTCTAAATTTCATTGTAAATGGATAATTTTCCATTAGACCTACACATCATTGGAAGAAAACCAGAGCACCCGGAGGGAACTCATACAGACACAGGGAGAACATGCAAACTCCATACAGACAGTTGCCCAAGGCTGGAATCAAACCCAAGTCCCTGGTGCTGTGAGGCAGCAGTGCTAACCACTGAGCCACCGTGCTGCCCAAATTGTTAGGTCTGGAAGTGTAGTCAACTAAGTATGAAAAATCAGAGCACAAGTAGGCTATTCCACCATTCAACGTGATCATACCTAATCATCTAGTTCAACATGTTTTTGCGTGATGCTCTGTATCCTGATGTTTTTAATATGTTGAAGTCTGTCAACCTCAGAGTTGAACATACTCGATGACAGAGCGTCCTCAGCCTTCTGGAGCAGAAACCTCCCAAGGTTCACTACTCTCTAAGTGAAAGAAATTCATCCTCCTCTTCATGTTAAATAATGTGTCCCTTCTTCTGAGACTGTCTCCCCTGGCTTTGAGCTCCCAGCCAAGGGAACATCTTCCATGCATGTTGCTTGTTGATTTCTAAAGAACTTGAATGAAGTCTGTAGGCTGTGGGGTCTAGTCATACAGAGATAGGGTAGGAGGATGGGTCTGGGAGGGTGGTCTTCAGAGGGTTGGTGTGGACTTGATGGGCCAAATGGCCTGCTTCCACACTGTAGGGATTCTATGAAAACACCCCCTTCTGAACTTCTTAGAAAACAATCTACTTAATCTATTAGAGAGACATGAGGGGCAAGTGTTTTACACAAGGAGTGGTGGGAGTCTGGAATGTGCTACCAGGGACGGTGGTGGTGGCAGATGCTATAGGGGAGTTTAAGGGACTTTTAAATCAGACCATGAATATGCAAGGAATGGAGGGATAGGGACCAAGGGCAGGCAGAAGGGATTCGTTTCATTTGGCACCATGTTTGGCGTAACATTATGAGCTGAAGGGCCTGTTCCTGTGCCATGTTCTTTGTTCCCTCCATCACAGGAACCAGGAGGTGTACTCTCACTAATGCTCCATTTTATTCCCATTTGCAGTTCCCTGTAATAAAGACCATCATGTCATTTAACACCTTTAAAGATATAGTGCTGGACAGTCTTCCCTTGCTGATTATTGAGAATTCACTAGTGTGGGAGTAAAAGGTCAGGTTTACTTTGTCTTATATTTTGTAAATAAAAGATAACAGAGTAAATTTGCATTTTGCTGGGTCAATACCAATGTTTTAACTGTCATGGATCAACCTGGTTCAGGGCGCTGCTAAATTTGGAGCATGTCTTCGGTACGATTGTCAGAATGTTGTCAGGGCCCAAAGTCTTTGCAGTATCCTGTGCCTTTGGCCTTGTTTTGATATCGCACGGAGTGAATTTATTGCTCTGAAAAGGGTTCTCCCCATCCTTTCCAGTGAATTTCACAATCACGGTGCACAGCATAACAGCCACCTGGGCAGATAAAGCAAAAGGGAAGAAATTTCTGTCACGTTTTAAACTAATTTTGATGGCATTTCAGCAGGAAGAAATCTCAAGAAAAGCTTAACATTATTTTGTCGAGGCTACAGTTGAGTTGAGCCAAGAAAGGCTTGTTGGGATGAAGTGATTGAAGGTGACTTTAAAGATGGTGATTTGAGCCTAAGAACTGGTGTTTTGGCTTTCATTAACAGGGGAATTGAGTTTAAGAGCTGCGAGGTTTTGCTACAGCTCAACAAGTCCCTGGTGAGACCACACTTGGAATATTGTATCCAGTTCTGGTCACTCTACTATAGGAAAGGTACAGAAACTTTGGAGAGGGTGCAAAGAAGGTTTACCAGGATGCAGCCTGGACTGGAGGGCTTGTCTTTTGAAGAGAGGTTGACTAAGCTTGGACGTTTCTCTCTGGAGAGAAGGAGGAAGAGAGGAGACCTGATCGAGGTATACAAGGTAATGAGAGGCATGGATAGAGTCATAGCCAGAGACTTTCCCCAGGGCAGGATTGACTGGGATGAGGGGGTCATCATTTTAAGATATTAGGAGGAAGGGAAAGAGGAGACGTCAGAGGTAGGTTCTTTACACAGAGAGTTGTGAATGCGTGGAATGTGTTGCCAGCGGTGGTGATAAAAGCAGAGTCATCGGGGACATTTAAGTGACTGCTGGACATGCACAATGAGAGCAGTGAATTGAGGGGTGTGTAGGTAAGGTTATTTTATTTTAGATTAGGATTAATCCTTGGCACAACATCATAGCCGAAAGACCTGTTCTGTGCTGTACTTTTCTATGTTCTATTTTAACCATATTTTA
Organism: Chiloscyllium punctatum; assembly: GCF_047496795.1. NCBI lineage: Eukaryota > Metazoa > Chordata > Chondrichthyes > Orectolobiformes > Hemiscylliidae > Chiloscyllium > Chiloscyllium punctatum. The sequence continues at coordinate 145,501,282 of NC_092741.1, read as the reverse complement.
CAATTTTTCAGTTTCTGGTTTTTGTTATGTCATTTCAATTTATAAAGCCCATGTTGGCCCCAAATTGGGATCATAGTTTGCTGCTAGATATGATATTTCTGTCTGATTCAAATCTATATGAATTCATAAGCTCAAGCTTCATTCTTGAAGGTTGCATTCTGTCTTGTAAGAGAATTGCAGAATGTCATAGGGGAACAGCTTTAAATTATTTGAAATTGAGACCATAAAGTGCTTTTCTTGTCACTATCATCTGTCAGTGTTAATGCATTGATTAAATTTAAGAATTAATCACAAACCCCAACATTTTTTGTTAAATGTAGAAAACACCGATTGATAGTTTGCTTCCTAGATTGCTGTGGCCGAAGTAGGACTGCATTTTATATTTTCCGAGCTCGGAATCAGGAAAATCAGAGGGTGGGTTGAGAGTCTGTTGTGCCTGCTCTTTAGCTGTTTCCCAGGCACCTGAATCAAGTCCCGATTGGGCAATAGTGACACTGGATGAAATCCTTGTAAATTCATTAAACATTACTCACTGGACGACAAAACTGCATCGTCAGGTCTCTAACAACAGTTAGCTGGCTATAAAGCTCCTTTTCAAGGACCTTGCTTCTAATCTGTCACACTTTGATGTGCTGCTACTAAGTGCTGAAAGTGTAGAAGGAGACAGAATAGATTATCCCTACCTTGGTGCAATTGTTTTCATTTTTTAAATAGCATCCTTCTTCACATATCACAACCCACGCACTCTTATCAACCGTTAAGTTCGACGGGGCTAGGGGAATCTCAGTTACCTGTGGGAGTCTTGGTCAAAATGAATTGGTACAGTACACTGGATAAAGAGGGAGTTCTGGCTTCTTACTGCAAGTTGAGCACACATTCAATATAAGTCCATTCTCCTACAGTATATGAAGAATGTTTCCACCTGATAAAAAGAGAAACCCCTTCCATCTCCCCTTAGTATTTCTAAACACACCATATATGTTTGTGTAAGAGCCACATTTATTAGATTAATTTTTAAGGTTAAATTTATGGGGTCAACTATTACATGAATACGGCTTTTGAGGAGCTGAATTTCATGCTACAGTCCAAAATATCATCTCATTAGCAGAAACCCAATTGATCTCTGAACATATAAAAAAAAACACAACGAATTACTATAATTACCAGATAAAGACAATAGAAACAAAAATGAATTAGTAAGCTTTGATTTATGCATGCAAAAAGTGAAGTAGAAATATAAGATGCCGTTAAATTACAAATTACATGGTACATCTTAAATTAAACATCTCAAATACAAAAGTTCATTAAAATCCTGCACAAGTACACTGTTCAACATCTTCAGCCCTGAATAAAGCTTCATAATCATCAGGATGAATGACATCATCAAATGGATCCTCTTCATCCTCGCTGTCCGTAGTTAGAGGTAGTACACTAATGATAAAGTGCTCGGTCAATAATGAGCTTAAGAAATCCATAGCCTAACATTGATGTGAGTTGTACATCAAAACACATAATAGCACAAAAAAAAATTCATTTCCCCATCACAATATTTATGTACGGCACAGTACCTTGACTTACAAATGTTGATCTGTTATCTGGGAAGAATTAGGAACAAACTTTACATGAGACATATGGAAAATTCCAGATGTTTTGGCCAAAAAGGGTCGACGTTTACTTGAGTATATACGGTAATCCGAAAATGGAAGCAGTTCTGCCTGTTTAATCACGGTTATACATGATTAATAAACAAACCATCAACTAATCACATTTCTATGAAAATGTGATCTGTTGCTGAAACATTTCGATTTCCACTAAGAAAACAGAGTTCCCTATATCATAAATGTTGAAACTGTATTCTAGAATATTATTGTTCTGTGGGAAAATTAAAGTTGATGTGAGAGATGTTCTTCAGAAATCTGTGTGAGTTTACCTTTTACCAGGTTTATGGAGTCGAAGGCATTGAAACCAGATGTTCCTGATTACCTATCTTTCTAGCTAGCTCAACTCATTAGAGTGCTATTTGTAAGACATTCCATGGAATAGATGGAAAGCTGAAGTAAGCAAACTGACCACACTCAGCTTATACCTTGGTTGGAGAAAGGCAATTGTAGCATTAATGTTGTAGCTGGCTTTTTGTAGTCATGCGAGCTGTACCTCTGCAGTCAATGTTGTGTCCAATCTTTGGCAGCAATTTAACAGACATCAGCCAAAGCACACTTCTTTGTTTATCTTGGAACTACACCGATGCCAGCAATAAAGGTAATCTACAGGGAATACCTCGCTGCCAATAGGTTTTAACAGGATAAGCAATGCTAATAATAAAAGAAAATTAGATCTGATTTCATTGGCAATTTGAAGAGTGAATGGATATTGCTTCTAGAGAAAGCAAGGATTAGAGACAGGAGTGTGGGATACAGCCATAGTTGTCTTTTCAAATTCCACACCTGTATAAACTCCAAAATGGGGATAAGAATGATTTTCACTCATCTAATGTTTTATCCTGTTATGTATTTTCGTTATGATCATTAGTTGTAACTATTGTTGCATAAACTATGAAGTCAATGTGACAAGTTTAACAAAATGCCATCTCAAGTAAGCAATGTCTTTCCCACTTTCAAGGACACTCTGATACAATTGATAATATTCAGTCTTAAAAATAAAATTTCCACCTTATAGTCAGAGTCATAGCTTCACCAAAGGAGGCACTGCTGTCCATCAAATCCTTCTTGTCTCCAATCAGTAGGTCCAATTTCCCCACTCCATCATGATAGCTCTTACATTTCTTAGATGTGTGGACGGCATGGTGGCTCAGTGGTTAGCACTGCTGCCTCACAGCGCCAGGGACTCAAGTTTGATTCCTGCCTCGGGCGACCGTCTGTGTGGAGTTTGCACATTCTCCCCGTGTCTGTGTGGGTTTCCCCCGGGTGCTCTAGTTTCCTCCCACAATCCAAAGATGTGCAGGACAGGTGAATTGGCCATGCTAAATTGTCTACAGTGTTAGGTGCATTAGTCAGGGGTAAATGTAGGGGAGTAGGTCTGGGTGGATTACTTTTCAGAGGGTCAGTGTGGACTTGTTGGGCCGAAGGGCCTGTTTCCATACTGGAGGAATCATTTATTGACACTTCTTTCAATTTATTTGTGGGCAGCAAGTTCCAAGTTATTGCCATTCTTTGTGTAAATATTTATTCCTCACGACCTATTTTTAAATTTTCCAAAGTCTCCAACCTGTGTCCCCTAGGCCTCGTAGCATCAGTGAATTGGGAAGGTCTAAAGGACCATTGGAGATGGTTGAGGGACATTGACTGACATGGAGAGAATAAGGGGCATTGCAGGTGGGTAGAGGATATAGATGGGCTTGGAGACTATAAAGAAGCTTGGGCCACTTGGGGTTCTTGGGTTGGTGTGGATGGGATGTGGGAAGTGGGTGCAGGTGTCAAGGATAAGAGCTAGGACTTCTAACATCAGACAAAGTCTCAGACAACTGAGGCAGGCCTGTAATACAGCCCTTTGGCAGCCCCTGTGGCCACTTCAGATCTGTATCCACCTTGCACCTGCATCTCCCACCCTCTTGCACCACTGCACACTAGAGCTATCAAGGATTGGGTTCAGTGTTCCATTTGAGGCCAAATCATTGTTTAATAATAACTTCTTATGCCTCTTCAGATATAGCCCAGGTTTCCATGTACTGTTTTACTCAATCTGTCCTGCCTCATTCAATGTTTCAAGTAAATATATCCCCAGGTCCCTCTGATCCTGTGCCTCATCTCGAATTATACCCTCAATTTTATATTGCCTCTCCTCAGTCTTTCAACAAAAATTAATCACTTCACACTTCCCTGTGTTTCATCTGCAATTTGTCTGCTCATTAAACCAACCTAGCTAGTTTATCTCAAAGTTTATTAATATTCTCCTCACCATCCTCAATACTCCCAAGTTTTGTGTCATTCTCAAATTTTGAAAATGTGCCGTTTATACTATATTCTAGATCATTATCACAGAATCCCTACAGTGTTGAAGTGTGGCCATTTGGCCCATCGAGTCCACACCGACCTTCCAAAGTGCATCCCACCCAGGCCCAGTTCCACCCCCCCACCCCCGCCCCAACCTATTCTTGTAATCCATGCATTTCCCATGGCTGACCCATCCAGCCTGCACATCCCTGGACGCTAGGGGCAATTTAGCATAGCCAATCCACCTAACCCGCATATGTTTGGACTGAGGGATGAAACCCATGCAGACGCAGGGAAAACGTGCAAACTCCACCCAATCCTCGAATGAAACCCCAGTCGCTGACACTGTGAGGTGGCAGTGCTAACCACACCAAAGGGTCTAACACAGACCCTGGTGATACTCACAATGCACCTTCCAGTAATCTGAAAAACAATTGTTCAGCACTATTCCCTGTTTAATTCAGTTAATTTTGCATTCAACAATGCCACTACTCATTTATTTCTTCGGCTTCAATATTGCTGATAATCCTGCTATGTAATTCTTTTTATCAAATGTCTTTTGCAAGTGTATGTACACCACATCAGCTTAATGGCCCTCATTAACCTTCCCTGCTGCACATCAAACAATTCAAGCAAGTTAATTCAACAGAATTTTCTCTTATCAAATCTGTGCTGCCTTCCCTTAATGAATCTACATTTGTTCAAGAGACTTTTATCTTTATTAAATTATAATAGCTTTTCTATCACTGAATGAAGATGTAACATTTTAAACAGAAGTTGTGACATTTGCAATTCTTCCATCTTCTCGTACCACCTGCGTGTCAAAGGAAAATTTGAATATTCTCCTCCTTTCCCTGCCTTTGTTTAAAACTTGTTACATCTCTAAGTTGTTTCATGTTCTAGTAAAGGATCATTGACCTAAAAGGTCAAATCTGTCTCTCTCTCCACAAGTGCAGCTGGAATCACTGAGTATTTTTTGGAGTTGTTAAAAAACAGTCTATTTTCACTAATGTTGTAGATAAAAGCAATTGAATGTACAAAATTGGCAGTCATTGCCAAATGGAGGGGAAGACATTTCATTCTACTCCGAACTTTAAAAGCTAATCAATGGTAGGTGCAATGCACTATAACATAGTTTAAGCCGATTTCATGACATTAAATGACTCCAATATTTGAGTGTAAAATTCCCTGATATGACTGCTCCTGAAACCAGCATGCTGGAAAAGATATTTGCACTGTTCCCTTCTGCTAGAATGAGATAATATTCAATACTAAGACTGTTTCAGGGGTTATTAGTTTCATTTGTCGAAACTGTCTTTCTGAGAATGAATTATTTTGGACGCCATCACAGTAATTACCAGGAAGGTGTTGTGCATGCTTAACTTTGCACATATGGATGATAGTATTAAACTATTATACTCAGATATTAATAAATATACCTTATTGCTATTCTTTTCTCAGTAACCTTTTGTAATAATTACTTAGCTTTATCACTTTCTCAATCTGTTTTCTTTTATACTTATTAAGAGTCATTCAATAAGATGTGTAGACATTGAAGTGGTACATAGTTCTTTGTGAAAGCATATTTAGTTTCTGCTAACTGAATTTCTTTTGCAGTTAAAATGGTCAAAATATTGTTGGTAATTTAATGCTGCTATGTTTTAAGGATGTGCATAAAACCCTGTTGTATGAGCTGTTGCTCATGATGAAGATAGTGACCACTATTCTCTTTAAGTGTAGGAAACTACAAAGTCTACTTGGTCTCATGTGACAGAAAAAAGGCACTTCCTGATCAAACTAAAGGAATCTGCTATTAATCAATATCTTATCAACAACTTATAGGTCCTTGTATGTTTGCAACAGTTACAGGTTCCATTGCTGTGATAGACATTTTTACAGAGACCCTGAGGAGGACTAGAATTTGCTTCTCACTCATCTGAACACACAAAACAGAAGCAGTGGTAGGTAATGCTGTGCTCCATCATCCAATAAGATCTGTTTCTGTTTCAAATTCCCTTCTACTCCTGATAAACCTTGATTCCCCTCACTAACAAAGATCCCTGTCTTAAAAATATTCAACAACCCCATTTCCCCCTTATTCTGAGGCATAGGGTTCCAAAGTTGCACAGCACTCAGTGAAAAATAATTCTCCCCAGCTTGCACCTAAAGATGGACTCCTAATTTTAAAACTGAGCCCTCTAGTTCTAGAACCATCCACAAAAGGAAACATCCTTTCCATATTAATCATGTCAAAACCTTTCAAGATCTTTTTCACTTTTATCAAGCCTCCCCTTATTTTTCTAAGCTCCAGTGAAGGTAAGCCCAACCTGTCCAATTTATTCTCAAAAGACAGTTTAATCATTCCAGGTATCAACCGAGTGGATCTCATCTGAACTGCTTCCAATATATTTGCATCCTCCCTTAAATAAAGAGACCAAATCTCCTGTGTACCTGAAGAATAAAGAACTGCGGGTGCTGGAGATTTGAAACAGAAACAGAAATTGCTGGAGGAACTCACCAGCTCTGGCAGCATCAATGGACAGAAAGCAGAGTTAATATTTTGAGTCTAGTTACCCTTCTTCCTGATGAAAGATTCCCGATGAAGGGCTTTTGCCTGAAATGTCGATTTCGAAGCTCCTTGGATGCTGCCTGAACTGCTGTGCTCTTCCAGCACCACTCTAATCTAGACTCTGGTTTCCAGCATCTGCAGTCCTTGTTTTTACCCAGTTGATTTTAACCCTACTGCGAATCCTCTTGCAAGGATGCCTGCCTTGAAGAGGTTTTCCTCCTCTCTCTACAAGAATCTCAGGGAGTCCCTCTCCCACTGCAACTCCCAGGTCATTTCCTCTGCCCTGAAGGTACAGAATGTCCTGACAGGGCCTGTAGTGTGGGGATGGGTATAAGACATGGAAGAAGGTTTTCAGAATGTAAAATTATTGATCTTCAGCTGCACTCCAGCTCCTCACCTCCCCCCCCCACCCCGACCCCCCCCCCCCCCCCCCCCCCCACCTTGTCTTCAGTATATATACCACCTTTTCCCACTATAACCAGCTCTGAAGGGTCACTGGACTTGAAATACTAACTCTGTTTTCTCTTCACAGATACTGCCAGACTCCCTTACTCTAATTTTCAACTCCTGTCTTAATAAAGGATTGTCCCTCATTAGTCTTCTTGATTAGGTGCTATATCTGAACACTAACTTATTGTGACTCATGCATGAGAACACTGACATCTATCTGCCACCTCAGAATTCTATAGTTGTTCTCTATTTAAATAATATTTTGCTTTTTCATTCTTCCTACCAAAGTGAACAACTTTATATTTTCTAAAAACAACAAATACTGGAGATCACAGTGGGTCAGGCAGCATCCAAGGAGAGACAGCAAGCTAACATTTCGAGACTAGATGACTCTTTATCAGAGCTGAATTGAGGTGTGGAGGGGACAGCATATATGCAATAATTGGGGGAGTGGGGATGGGGTATGGGGGTGCGGGAGTGGGGTATGGGGGAGTGGGGGTGGGGTATGAGGGAGTGGGGGTGGGGTATGGGGGTGCGGGGGTGGGGTATGAGGGAGTGGGGGTGGGGTATGAGGGAGTGGGGGTGGGGTATGGGGGTGCGGGGGTGGGGTATGGGGGTGCGGGGGTGGGGTATGAGGGAGTGGGGGTGGGGTATGAGGGAGTGGGGGTGGGGTATGGGGGTGCGGGGGTGGGGTATGAGGGAGTGGGGGTGGGGTATGGGGGTGCGGGAGTGGGGTATGGGGGAGTGGGGGTGGGGTATGAGGGAGTGGGGGTGGGGTATGGGGGAGCGGGAGTGGGGTATGAGGGAGTGGGGGTGGAGTATGGGGGTGCTGGTGGAGTCACGGTGAAAGAGACAACCAGAATTCCTGTTAAGAGCAAACCTTCTTCAGGGTAGACATTCCTCAGAGATGTGGTAGTCAATTAAACACATTGTAGGAACAATTTACTGCAGATGCTGGAATCTGTCCTGAAAACAACCAATGCCGGGGATCACAGTGCGTTAGACCTCACATTTCCCACATTATATACCATCTGTCCAAATATATATACCAAATGAAATTTACTTAATTGATACCAGAAAAGAGTTAACCATCTTTTAAGATTTTTGCCCACTCAATCAGTCTATTTAAATCTGGCACAAATTCCTATATATTTTCCTACCTATATTTTTGTTGTCTGCAAATTTCACAACCACGCCTACATTCCCCTCATCCAAGTCACTGATTTAAATTGTAAAATATACCCCAGCACAGACTCTGGTGGAAGCCCAGTCGTCACTTTTCGCCAATCCGACAAGGACCGTTACAGATATTCTCTGTTTTCTGCTGGCCAGCTAATTTTCTATAACACGATGTAGCACCTTGTCAAATGTAAGTTGAGTACAATACATCGAAAAGCTCCTCTTTAACTCCAATATAAGTTACTCCTTTCCATGAAGTTTAAATAATTCTTTAAGCATGATTTCCCTTTCACAAAGCCATGCTGATGCTTCCTGATGACCTTAAGTTTTTCTAAAAGCCCAGTTGTAGAACATCTAAATGATTGATTCTCACATCTTCCCTGCAGCAAGTTAACCAGCATATAGTTTCCTGTTTTCAGTCTCCTTCCCAAGCCTGCTTACTTGAATAAAAAGCTTAAATTTGCTACTCCTCACCCTGATGGAAATTCTGCTTAATCTTGGAAATTTTAGAGAATTATTATCAATGTATCTACTACTCCTTCAAGATCCTAAGCTGTTCTACTCATTCGTCCATGACATTAATATAGTGTTTGGTGATTGTGACACTCCACAACCTTAATCCTTTTAAACTCAAATATAACACACACTGCACTCCCCCAATGCAAATCTTCCATTCTTTACCACAGCTTGTCCAAAATCAAAAAACGCAAGGTGGAATACTTCCCTCTGCTCTTCTCCATCCCAGTCCCTCTAAAAGCACAGGCAGAATTGCATTTGCACCCTGCATTAGTCAGGGATAGCAAGGTGGTGTCATGAACCATAGTCACGGTGGGTAGCACTTGTTTCCCCAGCAACTGGCCTGACCCCAGATCATCAAATACACCAGCTACATAAGACTGCTTGCTCCAGGATTGTGGCGGCTACCAGGAAAGCGGGAACACACCTATACGAGTTGTAACGATGTTCACAGATCACTGGAAGTTTGTCCGAATAGAACCCTTTCCTCTTGACAAATGACCATAAGATCATAAGACCATAAGACATAGGAGTGGAAGTAAGGCCATTCGGCCCATCAAGTCCACTCCGCCATTCAATCATGGCTGATGCGCATTTCAGCTCCACTTACCAGCGTTCTCCCCGTAGCCCTTAATTCCTCTAGACAACAAGAATCTATCAATCTCGGTTGTTGTGATACAGCCCTCTCAATGCCATGTCATTGATGGCGCCCTGCACCTGGGGGCAGACATTCCTGAATGTCTCTGCCTGAGCTGCAGTGCTGACCTCTTCATTGGGGAACAAAATGAGCTGGTGTGACCCTTGGACCAATGGCAATCAGTCATCGTCCTGATGGATTTGTGGGTACACGCCAGGGAGACCCCGCACCGGTCGCCCATCAGGCCCTGGTAAGAGTCAGTTGCATTGAGGCTCAAACTATCTGTCACCTTCACAGCTATTGGGAGAGGAATGGCCTCCCATGCTTGCAGCTTCAGCTTCTGCTTTACCGTCTGGCACAGATCCATCACAGTGTCTCGGGACATACAGAGGATGTGTAAACACTGTGGCTCAGTTATTTCTTGTCTGTGACAACTGCCCTTGACTATCTGCATACAGTAACTGTGACTGACAGTACCAGGACTCGTTGAGTGACAGCACAAGAACCCACCCCAGCATCCCCCCCAACCTCACCCTTGACTGGATTGAGGACCCAGTTTCTGATATGGCCATGTGCTGTTGGGGTTAGACTGACATCATGGTATGCTCACACGCACACACACTCCTTCTCAGCCAGTGACAAGCTAAAGTGTCACGTTCCCACGCTGAGCTCCACGTCAGGATTTCCCAACATCTAGCCTGTTCAGCACAGTTAGTAAGATAGGAAGCTAAATAAGGCTAGTTGTGGCATCTTACAAGCAATAAGCCTCCTTAACTGGCAATTTACCACTTCCTAGTAAGAGACTCACTTCGTCACTTGGCAAAACCATAATAGTTACGGCAAGATGCTCTTGACATCAAGATAGAGCTCACTGGACTTCTTGCCCAATTTTGACACAAACCCCACCCTCACCTGATCCCTATGACATTGTGCCCAGAGTGCTAGATCACTGTATCAACTGGAATTAGTGTGCAGACAGCTGGTAACAGCTCAGGAAAGTCATTTTGGGCCATCATATTTGAGTTCACTGTAGACCAGTCTATCTGATCTCACTCCAGTCCATTACCAATCAGTTATTGGTTTAAACTTGTCTTATTGAGAATGAATACTGTCTGGAAACCTAATTCAAAGAGATGTTAGAATAGACTTTTTTTTGGGAAATGAAATCGGTTTACTGCAGAAGCCACTTTGGAGCAGAAGCCTTGATGAAGTTTTGTGTTGTCCATGTTCTGCTCAAACTGAAGCCAATTGCAGAGTCCTTGGTCTGTTAATAAGAGCAAAGATTGAAACTGGCCCTTTGCAGAGCTGTATGGTTCAGTTTTATACCTGGCATTGAATTTGTCAGTTAAACCACTGGGGAAATAATCGTAATGAGGAAAATGGAACACATATATGCTATATAATCTGATGTAATGATAATGAAAGGAGACCGATGTCAAGGTATGGAAAGGGAGAAAAAGTCACACTTGTACGAGGCTCAGGCTACGATATCAAAATGTTCACAGAAATGGAAAACAAAATCCCATTTCACAGCAGTCATTTCTCATCCTTAAACATAGTTACACCAGCAAATGGAAATGTGCCAGATGTGAAGAGCTACTACTGATGTAGTGCATTATTATGAGAAATCTATGCTTCGTGTGTAGATTCTGCTAATGTATATCATGTGGGAGATATTTTCCTTTATAGCAGTTGATTCATGATGGCAACACATTGCGGTCATAATGCAAACACCAGTAACTAATGCAGGTGGATGGCAGGCTGATACAATATTTAAATCTAAAAACACTAGAAATCACTCAAACGTAAGTCATGTTGTCATTATAGTGCTTCGAAGATGAACTGTCATTAATTATTTTCCTTTGAATTATTTCCCAGGACTGTGATGGAGGGAAAAGAGAATGGAATTGGGACATTTTTATCCCAAAGGGCAGGCAATACTCCTGAATCCCCTCATAATAAAGCTGATATTTGAACTAGTTTAACGGGGGGGGGGTGAGGGGATGGTGGGCGGTAAATGCTTTCAAAGTGAAACTGCATGGGACTCCAACCCCCCACCAGCATGTTTAATAATGTCAGATGTTAGCGAGTCTGAGTGTACTAATATGAGGAAGTGGGATGCTCAGTTTAAAATCAGGTTCCTACATTGCACTTGCAAGGCTGATTTGAATTCTGCTGAAGCTTTGCAGGCATTACAGGCAATCAACATTCTTAGCGATGGGAAGCCATTTTCAGTGTTCCATGTGGAGCAGGCATATGCCAGCTCATGCTGTGAAGGTACCTTTGGCCTCCCGAGTTGATAACCTCCCTTTAGCTTTGATCATGGGACACCCTTTGCCTTAATAATCAATGTGCTTGCTCCATCCTCTCAATTTGTCAGGGACTAGTCCCAAAGGCCTCACCCCAGTGTGGGCCCTTGGTATGTCCTCCAACTGCCTATCAGTGGGCCCAGTCTGCTGAACGAACCACAGATTTGAAAGGGTTGAAGTTTGACATGGACTCCATGTCTTTAGCCATCTCTGGCTCTTCAGACATTTTTCAGGAGAGATGGTAATGGTAATGTCATGTAAGACATATGCTCATAGCCCACTGCGACAGATGGTAAAAGCAATTTCATTAATAATCTGGAATTAAAAGCCAGCTCAATGGCAATCCACTGTCCATTGCTGTAAAAACCTATCTGGTTCATTAATGCCCTTTTGGAAAGGAAACCTGCTATCCATAGTCCTTAGTCCATGTCAGACTGCAGCTCGTGTGAGACAGCCATCTTACCAGACAGAAGATGGACCAGATACGGTGGAGGAAGATCGGGGAAGAGCTCTCAAACACATCAGTGAGGAAGCAGAATAATGCCAGTAAAAGATTCTGAGATCAACCCACTGTGCCAAGTATCTGTTCATTCTTTGAGATAGGTTCTCAACAGTTACAGGTGTCTATTTGAAAACGTATTGTATCTAAACAAATCTAACAATTTGTTAAAAATTACTTGCATCTACCTATTTTAAGTATCAGTGGCTTTCAAACCCAACTCCTTATACCAGGTAGATAATGCCATTGTCTCTTTCCACAGGCTCCCTAGTGAATATGAAAAACATGAACCTTTAATTGTGGTTTTAAAAATTTATTCACAGAATGAGGGTGTTGCTGACTGGGCCAGCGTTTATTGCCCATCCCTAATTGCCCAGAGGGCAGTTAAGAGTAACCACATTGCTGTGGGTCTGGAGTTTTTACAGATTTGCAAGGGATTGGTGGAATTATTGTTCATTGCAAAGTGTAATTCTTCACACGATTGGAAGTGAACATATAATTAGGAATGAGAAGGGCAGCCCATTTAACCTATTCCTTCAGGCAGCTTCATAGAATTGATTCCACAGAATTCATTTTTTTTTGCATACATATGAACATACAGACACACAAACTAGGAGCATTATGCCACTCAGCCATCAAGCAATGCTCAATCTGATCATAGCTGATCTGTTGTAACCTCAAGTCCATGTTCTTAAAAACTCTTGTAAACATTCACCTGCTTATTTAACAAAAATCTATCTACCTCTGACGTAATTATACACAATAATTGTTTCCATTGCCGTTTGAGAAAAAACGTTCCAAAGACTTGCCACGCTTAAAAATTTCTCTTTGTCTTTGTCTTAAATGGTGACCCAACATTCTAAGCTTTCCACAACAGCAGCAATTCCCGAAGAAGGGCTTTTGCCCGAAACGTCGATTCTCCTGCTCCTTTGATGCTGCCTGACCTGCTGCGTTTTTCCAGCAACATGTTTTTAAGCTCTGATCTCCAGCATCTGCAGTCCTCACTTTCTCCTAGTTCATTCCAGACATTATCCAAGTAAACTGTGAATGCTTCCGACGTATTTCTGTCCTTCCTTAAAACACGGAGACAGTACATGGTACTCCAGATGTGGTTTCTGCAAATCGTTGTATAACTGAAGGAGGACCTCCCTACTTATTTTTCCTAATGGTATATCAAAGCTGAAAACTAGCCTTTTGCATTTCATGCACTCGGACACCCAGGTCCACATACACCTCAGAGCTCTGTAATCTTACATTATTAAATAGTACACTTTTTATTTTACACTGCTTTCGTAGTGGACAAAACTAGAGTCCCAGACAAACCACATGAACACACATTGATTGTAGCAACACATACACAATGTTATAGAATGCAAATCAAAGTTGAGTGGAATCGCTGACAACAATGCCTGATAAGCTCAATGCATCCGATCTCTGTAAGCTGGGTAGCACAGGAGGACACTACAGTCTGAGCTCCTCTGCTTTGTCAGTTCCTTTTCCAGATTCTTCTTTTTCTTCTTCTCTTTTCTGCAGTATTTCTCTTCTCCACTAACCCAACTTTTAACTCCTTACACTTTCCCGGATGGAATGGAGAATGGCGGCGAGTCTGAATCCAGCCGGTGTGGGAGACGGGTCAGAGACCATGTCAGCGCTGGAGGCTAATCCGGAAGCAGGTCGTGGGTCACAGCCTGGAGCAAGAGGCAGTCTGAGCCCAGGCCAGCATGGGAGATGTGTCCCAGAGGGGAGTGTGTCCCAGAGGGGAGTGTGTCCCAGAGGGGAGTGTCATCCAGAGGCGAGCGTGACCCAGAGGTGAGTGTGTCCCAGAGGCGAGTGTGTCCCAGAGGTGAGTGAGTCCCAGAGGCGAGTGAGTCCCAGAGGACAGTCTGACCCAGGGGTGAGTGTGTCCCAGAGGACAGTCTGACCCAGGGGTGAGTGTGTCCCAGAGGCGACTGTGATCCAGAGGTGAGTGTGACCCAGAGGTGAGTGTGACCCAGGGGAGAGTGTGACCCAGGGGAGAGTGTGACCCAGGGGTGAGTGTATCCCTGGAGGTGAGTGTGACCCAGAGGTGAGTGTGACCCATAGGCGAGTGTGACCCAGAGGTGAGAGAGTCCCTGAGGTGAGTGTGACCCAAAGGTGAGTGTGACCCAGGGGTGAGTGTGACCCAGGGGTGAGTGTATCCCTGGAGGTGAGTGTGACCCAGAGGTGAGTGTGACCCAGATGCGAGTGTGACCCAGAGGCGAGTGTTTCCCAGAGGTGAGAGAGTCCCTGAGGTGAGTGTGACCCAAAGGTGAGTGTGACCCAGAGGTGAGTGTGACCCAGAGGTGAGTGTGACCCAACGGTGAGCGAGTCCCTGAGGGGAAAGAGTCCCTGAGGTGAGTGTGACCCAGAAGTGAGTGTGACCTAGAGGCGAGTGTGTCCCAGAGGCGAGTCTGACCTGGAGGTGAGTGTGTCCTAGAGGTGAGTGTGACCCAGAGGCAAGTGTGTCCCAGAGGCAAGTGTAACCCAGAGGCGAGTGAGTTTCAGAGGTGAGTGTGTCCCAGAAGCGACTGAGTCCCAGAGGTGCATGTGTCCCAGAGGTGAGTGTGACCCAGAGGCGAGTGTGGCCCAGAGGCGAGTGTGACCCAGAGGTGTGTGCGTTCCTGAGGTGAGTGTGACCCAGCGGGGAGTGTAGCCCAGAGGGGAGTATGACCCAGAGGTGAGCGTTAGCCAGAGGTGAGTGTCATCCAGAGGCGAGCGTGACCCAGAGGTGAGTGTGTCCCAGAGGTGAGTGAGTCCCAGAGGTGAGTGTGACCCAGAGGCGAGTGAGTTCCAGAGGTGAGTGTGTCCCAGAGGCGAGTGTGTCCCAGAGGCGAGTGAGTCCCAGAGGCGAGTGAGTCCCAGAGGTGAGTGTGTCCCAGAGGTGAGTGTGTCCCAGAGGTGAGTGTGTCCCAGAGGCGAGTTTGACCCAGAGGTGAGTGTGTCCCAGAGGCAAGAGTGACCCAGAGGTGAGTGAGTACCAGAGGTGAGTGTGACCCAGAGGTGAGTGTGTCCTAGAGGAGAGTATGACCCAGAGACAAGTGTGTCCCAGATGCGAGTGTGACCCAGAGGTGAGTGAGTACCAGAGGTGAGTGTGACCCAGAGGCGAGTGAGTCCCAGAAGTCAGTGTGACCCAGAGGTGGATTTGACCCAGAGGTGAGAGTGACGCAGAGGAGAGTGAGTCCCAGAGGCGAGTGTGACCCAGAGGCGAGTGTGACCCAGAGGCGAGTGTGACCCAGAGGCGAGTGAATTCCAGAGGTGAGTGTAACCCAGAGGTGAGTGTGTCCTCGAGGTGAGTGAGTCCCAGAGGCAAGTGTGACCCAGAGGCGAGTGTGACCCAGAGACAACTGTGACCCAAAGGTGAGTGTGTCCCAGAGGCGAGTGTGTCCCAGAGGCGAGTGTGTCCCAGAAGTGAGTGTGAACCAGAGGTGAGTGAGTCCCAGAAGTGAGTGAGTTCCACAGGCAAGTGTGACCCAGAGGCAAGTGTGTCCCAGAGGTGGGTGTGACCTAGAGGCGAGAATGTCCCAGAGGCAAGTATGTCCCAGAGGTGAGTGTGACCCAGAGGCGAGTGTGACCCAGAGGTGAGTGTGACCCAGAGGCGAGTGTGTCCGTGGAGGTGAGTGAGTCCCAGGGGCGAGTGTGACCCAGAGGTGAGTGTCACCCAGAGGTGAGTGTGACCCAACGGTGAGAGAGTCCCTGAGGTGAGGGAGTCCCTGAGGTGAGTGTCACCCACAGTGAGTGAGTCCCAGAAGCAAGTGTGACCCAGAGGTGAGTGTGACCCAGAGGCGACCATGACCCAAAGATGAGTATGTCCCAGAGGCGAGTGTGAGCCAGAGGTGACTGAGTCCAAGAAGCGAGTGTGTCCCAGAGGCGAGTCTGACCTGGAGGTGAGTGTGTCCTAGAGGTGAGTGTGACCCAGAGATGAGTGTGTGCAGAGGCGAGTGAGTCCCAGAGGTCACTTTGACCCAGAGGTTTGTGCGTCCCAGAGGTGAGTGTGACCCAGCGGCGGAGTGTGACCCAGAGGACAGTCTGACCCAGGGGTGAGTGTCTCCCAGAGACGACTGTGATCCAGAGGTGAGTGTGTCCGTGGTGGTGAGTGTGACCCAGAGGTGAGTGAGTCCCAGAGGTGAGTGAATTCCAGAGGTGAGTGAATTCCAGAGGTGAGTGTAACCCAGAGGTGAGTGTGTCCTAGAGGCAAGTGTGTCCCAGAGGTGAGTGTGACCAAGAGGCAAGTGTGTCCCAGAGGTGAGGGTGTCCCAGAGGTGAGCGTGATCCAGAGGTGAGCATGACCCAGACGTGAGAGTGACCCAGAGATGAGTGCGTCCCTGAGGTAAGTGTGACCCAAAGGTGAGTGAGTTCCAGAGGCAAGTGTGACCCAGAGGCAAGTGTGTCCCGGAGGTGGGTGTGACCCAGAGGCAAGTGTGTCCCAGAGGCGAGTGTGTCCCAGAGGCGAGTGTGTCCCAGAGGTGAGTGTGAACCAGAGGCGAGTGAGTCCCAGAGGCGAGTGTGTCCCAGAGGCGAGTGAGTCCGTGAGGTGAGTGTGACCCAGACGTGAGTGAGTCCCAGACGCGAGTAAGTCCGTGAGGTGAGTGTGACCCAGACGTGAGTGAGTCCCAGAGGGGAGTGTGACCCAGAGGTAAGTGTGATCCAGAGGTGAGTGTGACCTAGAGGCGAGTGTGTCCCAGAGGTGAGTGAGTCCCAGAGGTGAGCGTGACCCAGAGGTGAGCGTGACCCAGAGGTGAGAGTGTCCCAAAGGCGAGTGTGTCCCAGAGGCGAGTGTGTCCCAGAGGCGAGTGTGTATCCGAGGTGAGTGTGACCCAGAGGTGAGTGACCAAACGGTGAGTGTGACCCAGAGGTGAGTGAGTCCCAGAGGCGACTGTGACCCAGAGGCGACTGTGACCCAGAGGCAAGTGTGTCCCAGAGGTGAGAATGTCCCAGAGGTGAGAGTGACCCAGAGGTGAGTGCGACCCTGAGGCGAGTGCGACCCAGAGGCAAGTGCGACCCAGAGGCGAGTGTGACCCAGAGGACAGTCTGACCCAGGGGTGAGTGTCTCCCAGAGACGACTGTGATCCAGAGGCGAGTGTGCCCCAGAGGTGAGTGTGTCCCAGAGGCGAGTGAGTCCCAGAGGACAGTCTGACCCAGGGGTGAGGGTGTCCCAGAGGCGACTGTGATCCAGAGGTGAGTGTGTCCGTGGTGGTGAGTGTGACCCAGAGATGAGTGAGTCCCTGAGGTGAGTGAGTCCCTGAGGTGAGTGTAACCCAGAGGTGAGTGTGACCCAGAGGCGACCATGCCCAAAGATGAGTATGTCCCAGAGGCGAGTGTGACCCAGAGGTGACTGAGTCCAAGAAGCGAGTGTGTCCCAGAGGCGAGTCTGACCTGGAGGTGAGTGTGTCCTAGAGGTGAGTGTGACCCAGAGGCAAGTGTGTCCCAGAGGTGAGAGAGTCCCAGAGGTGAGTTTGACCCAGAGGTGAGTGAGTTCCAGAGGCAAGTGTGATCCAGAGGTGGGTGTGAGCTAGAGGCGAGAATGTCCCAGAGGCGGGTGTGACCCAGAGGTGAGTGTGACCCAGACGTGATTGTGACCCAGAGGTGAGTGTGTCCCAGAGGTGAGTGTAACCCAGAGGTGAGTGTGTCCTAGAGGCGGGTGTGTCCCAGAGGCGGGTGTGTCCCAGAGGCGGTTGTGTCCCAGAGGTGAGTGTGACCTAGAGGCGAGTGTGTCCTAGAGGCGGGTGTGTCCCAGAGGCGGGTGTGTCCCAGAGGCGGGTGTGTCCCAGAGGTGAGTGTGACCTAGAGGCGAGTGTGTCCCAGAGGTGAGCGTGATCCAGAGGTGAGCGTGATCCAGAGGTGAGCGTGACTCAGACGTGAGCGTGACCCAGACGTGAGAGTGACCCAGAGATGAGTGTGTCCCTGAGGTGAGTGTGACCCAAAGGTGAGTGAGTTCCAGAGGCAAGTGTGACCCAGAGGCAAGTGTGTCCCACAGGTGGGTGTGACCTAGAGGCGAGAATGTCCCAGAGGTGAGAGTGACCCAGAGTCGAGTGTGTCCCAGAGGCGAGTGTGTCCCAGAGGTGAGTGTGAACCAGAGGCGAGTGAGTCCCAGAAGCGAGTGTGACCCAGACGCGAGTGTGACCCAGAGGTGAGTGAGTCCCACACGCGAGTGAGTCCCAGAGGGGAGTGTGACCCAGAGGGAAGTGTGATCCAGAGGTGAGTGTGACCTAGAGGCGAGTGTGTCCCAGAGGTGAGTGAGTCCCAGAGCTGAGCGTGACCCAGAGGTGAGCGTGACCCAGAGGTGAGTGTCATTCAGAGGCGAGTGTGACCCAGAGGTGAGTGTGTCCCAAAGGCGAGTGTGTCCCAGAGGCGAGTGTGTCCAAGAGGCAAGTGTGTATCCGAGGTGAGTGTGACCCAGAGGTGAGTGTGACCAAACAGTGAGTGAGTCCCTGAGGTGAGTGAGTCCCTGAGGTGAGTGTGACCCAGAGGCGAGTGTGTCCCAGAGGTGAGAATGTCCCAGAGGTGAGTGCGACCCTGAGGCGAGTGCGACCCAGAGGCGAGTGCGACCCAGAGGCGAGTGTGACCCAGAGGTTTGTGCGTCCCAGAGGTGAGTGTGACCCAGCGGCGGAGTGTGACCCAGAGGTGAGTGTGACCCACAGGTGAGAGTGACCCAGAGGTTTGTGCGTCCCAGAGGTGAGTGTGACCCAGCGGCGGAGTGTGAGCCAGAGGACAGTCTGACCCAGGGGTGAGTGTCTCCCAGAGACGACTGTGATTCAGAGGTGAGTGTGTCCGTGGTGGTGAGTGTGACCCAGAGGTGAGTGTGACACAGAGGTGAGTGTGACCAAACGGTGAGTGAGTCCCTGAGGTGAGTGTGACCCAGAGGTGAGTGTGACCCAGAGGCGACCATGACCCAAAGATGAGTATGTCCCAGAGGCGAGTGTGAGCCAGAGGTGACTGAGTCCAAGAAGCGAGTGTGTCCCAGAGGCGAGTCTGACCTGGAGGTGAGTGTGTCCTAGAGGTGAGTGTGACCCAGAGGCAAGTGTGTCCCAGAGGTGAGAGAGTCCCAGAGGTGAGATTGACCCAGAGGTGAGTGTGTCCCAGAGGCGAGTGTGGCCCAGAGGTGAGTTTGACCCAGAGGTGAGTGTGTCCCAGAGGCGAGTGAGTCCCAGAGGCGAGTGAGTCCCAGAGGTGAGTGTGACCCAGAGGCGAGTGTGACCCAGAGGCGAGTGTGACCCAGAGGCGAGTGAGTCCCAGAGGTGAGTGAATTCCAGAGGTGAGTGTGTCCTAGAGGCGGGGGTATCCCAAAGGCGGGTGTGTCCCAGAGGTGAGTGTGACCTAGAGGCGAGTGTGTCCCAGAGGTGAGTGAGTCCCAGAGGTGAGCGTGATCCAGAGGTGAGCGTGACTCAGACGTGAGCGTGATCCAGAGGCGAGTGTAACCCAGAGATGAGTGTGTCCCTGAGGTGAGTGTGACCCAAAGGTGAGTGAGTTCCAGAGGCAAGTGTGACCCAGAGGCAAGTGTGTCCCAGAGGTGGATGTGACCCAGAGGCGAGTGTGTCCCAGAGGCGAGTGTGTCCCAGAGGTGGGTGTGTCCCATAGGTGGGTGTGATCTAGAGGCGAGAATGTCCCAGAGTTGAGCGTGACCCAGAGGTGAGCGTGACCCAGACGTGAGAGTGACCCAGAGATGAGTGCGTCCCTGAGGTGAGTGTGACCCAGAGTTGAGTGTGACCCAGAGTTGAGTGTGACCCAGAGTTG
This sequence comes from Chiloscyllium punctatum, assembly GCF_047496795.1. Lineage (NCBI taxonomy): Eukaryota > Metazoa > Chordata > Chondrichthyes > Orectolobiformes > Hemiscylliidae > Chiloscyllium > Chiloscyllium punctatum. Next base: position 145,481,424 of record NC_092741.1, on the reverse strand, counting down.
AGTGCATCCCTGAGGTGAGCATGACCCAGGGGCGAGCGTGTCCCAGACGTGAGAGTGACCCAGAGGTGGGTGCGACCCTGAGGCGAGTGCGACCCAGAGGTGAGTGAGTTCCAGAGGCAAGTGTGACCCAGAGGCAAGTGTGTCCCAGAGGTGAGAGTGACCCAGAGGTGGGTGCGACCCTGAGGCGAGTGCGACCCAGAGGTGAGTGAGTTCCAGAGGCAAGTGTGACCCAGAGGTGGGTGTGAGCTAGAGGCGAGAATGTCCCAGAGGCGAGAATGTCCCAGAGGCGAGTGTGACCCAGAGGCGAGTGCGACCCAGCGGTGGAGTGTGACCCAGAGGTGAGTGTGTCCCAGAGGTGAGTGTCTCCCAGAGGCGACTGTGATCCAGAGGCGAGTGTGCCCCAGAGGCGAGTGTGTCCCAGAGGCGAGTGAGTCCCAGAGGACAGTCTGACCCAGAGGTGAGTGTGACCCAGAGGCGACCATGACCCAAAGATGAGTATGTCCCAGAGGCGAATGTGACCCAGAGGTGACTGAGTCCAAGAAACGAGTGTGTCCCAGAGGCGAGTCTGACCTGGAGGTGAGTGTGTCCTAGAGGTGAGTGTGACCCAGAGGCAAGTGTGTCCCAGAGGTGAGAGAGTCCCAGAGGTGAGATTGACCCAGAGGTGAGATTGACCCAGAGGTGAGTGTGTCCCAGAGGCGAGTGTGGCCCAGAGGCGAGTGTGGCCCAGAGGCGAGTTTGACCCAGAGGTGAGTGTGTCCCAGAGGCGAGAGTGACCCAGAGGCGAGTGAGTCCCAGAGGTGAGTTTGACCCAGAGGTGAGTATGACCCAGAGGAGAGTGTATCCCAGAGGCAAGTGTGACCCAGAGGAGAGTGTGACCCAGAGGTGAGTGTGACCCAGAGGCGAAGTGACCCAGAGGTGAGTGAGTCACAGAAGTTAGTGTGAACCAGAGGTGAGTGTGTCCCAGAGGTGAGTGAATTCCAGAGGTGAGTGTAACCCAGAGGTGAGTGTGTCTCAGAGCGAGGGTGACCCAGAGGTGAGTGTGACCCAGAGATGAGTGCGTCCCTGAGGTGAGTGTGACCCAAAGGTAAGCGAGTACCAGAGGCGAGTGTGACCCCGAGGCGAGTGTGACCCAGAGGCGGGTGTGTCCCAGAGGTGAGTGTGACCTAGAGGTGAGTGTGTCCCAGAGGTGAGTGTGACCTAGAGGTGAGTGTGACCTAGAGGTGAGTGTGTCCCAGAGGTGAGTGAGTCCCAGAGGTGAGCGTGATCCAGAGGTGAGCGCGACCCAGAGGTGAGAGTGACCCAGAGATGAGTGCGTCCCTGAGGTGAGTGTGACCCAGAGGTGAGTGAGTTCCAGAGGCAAGTGTGTCCCAGAGGTGAGTGTGACCCAGAGGCGAGTGTGACCCAGAGGCGAGCGTGACCCAGAGGTGAGTGTGTCCCAGAGGTGAGTGAGTCCCAGAGGTGAGTGTGACCCAGAGGCGAGTGAGTTCCAGAGGTGAGTGTGTCCCAGAGGCGATTGTGTCCCAGAGGCGAGTGAGTCCCAGAGGTGAGTGTGTCCCAGAGGTGAGTGTGACCCAGAGGTGAGTGTGTCCCAGAGGTGAGTGTGTCCCAGAGGCGAGTTTGACCCAGAGGTGAGTGTGTCCCAGAGGCAAGAGTGACCCAGAGGTGAGTGAGTACCAGAGGTGAGATTGACCCAGAGGTGAGATTGACCCAGAGGTGAGTGTGTCCCAGAGGCGAGTGTGGCCCAGAGGTGAGCGTTAGCCAGAGGTGAGTGTCATCCAGAGGCGAGCGTGACCCAGAGGTGAGTGTGTCCCAGAGGTGAGTGAGTCCCAGAGGTGAGTGTGACCCAGAGGCGAGTGAGTTCCAGAGGTGAGTGTGTCCCAGAGGCGAGTGTGTCCCAGAGGCGAGTGAGTCCCAGAGGTGAGTGTGTCCCAGAGGTGAGTGTGTCCCAGAGGTGAGTGTGACCCAGAGGTGAGTGTGACCCAGAGGTGAGTGTGTCCCAGAGGCGAGTGAGTCCCAGAGGTGAGTGTGACCCAGAGGCGAGTGTGACCCAGAGGCGAGTGTGACCCAGAGGTGAGTGAATTCCAGAGGTGAGTGTGTCCTAGAGGCGGGGGTATCCCAAAGGCGGGTGTGTCCCAGAGGTGAGTGTGACCTAGAGGCGAGTGTGTCCCAGAGGTGAGTGAGTCCCAGAGGTGAGCGTGATCCAGAGGTGAGCGTGACTCAGACGTGAGCGTGATCCAGAGGCGAGTGTAACCCAGAGATGAGTGTGTCCCTGAGGTGAGTGTGACCCAAAGGTGAGTGAGTTCCAGAGGCAAGTGTGACTCAGAGGTGAGTGTGTCCCAGAGGTGAGTGTGTCCCAGAGGCGAGTTAGTCCCAGATGCGAGTGAGCCCCAGAGGTGGATTTGAACCAGAGGTGAGTGTGTCCCAGGGGCGAGTTTGACCCAGAGGTGAGTGTGTCCCAGAGGCGAGAGTGACCCAGAGGCGAGTGAGTCCCAGAGGTGAGTTTGACCCAGAGGTGAGTATGACCCAGAGGAGAGTGTATCCCAGAGGCGAGTGTGACCCAGAGGAGAGTGTGACCCAGAGGTGAGTGTGACCCAGAGGCGAAGTGACCCAGAGGTGAGTGAGTCACAGAAGTTAGTGTGAACCAGAGGTGAGTGTGTCCCAGAGGTGAGTGAATTCCAGAGGTGAGTGTAACCCAGAGGTGAGTGTGTCTCAGAGCGAGGGTGACCCAGAGGTGAGTGTGACCCAGAGATGAGTGCGTCCCTGAGGTGAGTGTGACCCAAAGGTAAGTGAGTCCCAGAGGCGAGTGTGACCCCGAGGCGAGTGTGACCCAGAGGTGAGTGAGTCACAGAAGCTAGTGTGAACCAGAGGTGAGTGTGTCCCAGAGGTGAGTGAATTCCAGAGGTGAGTGTAACCCAGAGGTGAGTGTGTCTCAGAGCGAGGGTGACCCAGAGGTGAGTGTGACCCAGAGGTGAGTGTGTCCCTGAGGTGAGTGTAACCCAGAGGTGAGTGTGTCTCAGAGCGAGGGTGACCCAGAGGTGAGTGTGACCCAGCGGCGGAGTGTGACCCAGAGGAGAGTGTGACCCAGAGGTGAGAGTGACCCAGAGGTGAGTGAGTCCCAGAGGTGAGTGTGACCCAGCGGCGGAGTGTGAGCGAGAGGACAGTCTGACCCAGGGGTGAGTGTCTCCCAGAGACGACTGTGATTCAGAGGTGAGTGTGTCCGTGGTGGTGAGTGTGACACAGAGGTGAGTGTGACCAAACGGTGAGTGAGTCCCTGAGGTGAGTGTGACCCAGAGGTGAGTGTGACCCAGAGGCGACCATGACCCAAAGATGAGTATGTCCCAGAGGCGAGTGTGAGCCAGAGGTGACTGAGTCCAAGAAGCGAGTGTGTCCCAGAGGCGAGTCTGACCTGGAGGTGAGTGTGTCCTAGAGGTGAGTGTGACCCAGAGGCAAGTGTGTCCCAGAGGTGAGATTGACCCAGAGGTGAGTGTGTCCCAGAGGCGAGTGTGGCCCAGAGGTGAGTTTGACCCAGAGGTGAGTGTGTCCCAGAGGCGAGAGTGACCCAGAGGCGAGTGAGTCCCAGAGGTGAGTTTGACCCAGAGGTGAGTATGACCCAGAGGAGAGTGTGACCCAGAGGCGAGTGTGACCCAGAGGTGAGTGTGACCCAGAGGTGAGTGAGTCCCAGAGGTGAGTGAATTCCAGAGGTGAGTGAATTCCAGAGGTGAGTGTGTCCTAGAGGCGGGTGTATCCAGAGGCGGGTGTGTCCCAGAGGTGAGTGTGACCTAGAGGCGAGTGTGTCCCAGAGGTGAGTGAGTCCCAGAGGTGAGCGTGATCCAGAGGTGAGCGTGACTCAGACGTGAGCGTGATCCAGAGGCGAGTGTAACCCAGAGATGAGTGTGTCCCTGAGGTGAGTGTGACCCAAAGGTGAGTGAGTTCCAGAGGCAAGTGTGACCCAGAGGCAAGTGTGTCCCAGAGGTGGATGTGACCCAGAGGCGAGTGTGTCCCAGAGGCGAGTGTGTCCCAGAGGCAAGTGTGTCCCAGAGGTGGGTGTGTCCCAGAGGTGGGTGTGTCCCAGAGGTGGGTGTGATCTAGAGGCGAGAATGTCCCAGAGTTGAGCGTGACCCAGAAGTGAGCATGACCCAGACGTGAGAGTGACCCAGAGATGAGTGCGTCCCTGAGGTGAGTGTGACCCAGAGTTGAGTGTGACCCAGAGTTGAGTGTGACCCAGAGTTGAGTGCATCCCTGAGGTGAGCATGACCCAGAGGCAAGTGTGTCCCTGAGGTGAGTGTGACCCAGAGTTGAGTGTGACCCAGAGTTGAGTGTGACCCAGAGTTGAGTGCATCCCTGAGGTGAGCATGACCCAGAGGCAAGTGTGTCCCAGAGGTGAGAGTGACCCAGAGGTGGGTGCGACCCTGAGGCGAGTGCGACCCAGAGGTGAGAGTGACCCAGAGGTTTGTGCGTCCCAGAGGTGAGTGTGACCCAGCGGCGGAGTGTGAGCCAGAGGACAGTCTGACCCAGGGGTGAGTGTCTCCCAGAGACGACTGTGATTCAGAGGTGAGTGTGTCCGTGGTGGTGAGTGTGACCCAGAGGTGAGTGTGACACAGAGGTGAGTGTGACCAAACGGTGAGTGAGTCCCTGAGGTGAGTGTGACCCAGAGGTGAGTGTGACCCAGAGGCGACCATGACCCAAAGATGAGTATGTCCCAGAGGCGAGTGTGAGCCAGAGGTGACTGAGTCCAAGAAGCGAGTGTGTCCCAGAGGCGAGTCTGACCTGGAGGTGAGTGTGTCCTAGAGGTGAGTGTGACCCAGAGGCAAGTGTGTCCCAGAGGTGAGAGAGTCCCAGAGGTGAGATTGACCCAGAGGTGAGTGTGTCCCAGAGGCAAGTGTGGCCCAGAGGTGAGTTTGACCCAGAGGTGAGTGTGTCCCAGAGGCGAGTGAGTCCCAGAGGCGAGTGAGTCCCAGAGGTGAGTGTGACCCAGAGGCGAGTGTGACCCAGAGGCGAGTGTGACCCAGAGGCGAGTGAGTCCCAGAGGTGAGTGAATTCCAGAGGTGAGTGTGTCCTAGAGGCGGGGGTATCCCAAAGGCGGGTGTGTCCCAGAGGTGAGTGTGACCTAGAGGCGAGTGTGTCCCAGAGGTGAGTGAGTCCCAGAGGTGAGCGTGATCCAGAGGTGAGCGTGACTCAGACGTGAGCGTGATCCAGAGGCGAGTGTAACCCAGAGATGAGTGTGTCCCTGAGGTGAGTGTGACCCAAAGGTGAGTGAGTTCCAGAGGCAAGTGTGACCCAGAGGCAAGTGTGTCCCAGAGGTGGATGTGACCCAGAGGCGAGTGTGTCCCAGAGGCGAGTGTGTCCCAGAGGTGGGTGTGTCCCAGAGGTGGGTGTGATCTAGAGGCGAGAATGTCCCAGAGTTGAGCGTGACCCAGAGGTGAGCGTGACCCAGACGTGAGAGTGACCCAGAGATGAGTGCGTCCCTGAGGTGAGTGTGACCCAGAGTTGAGTGTGACCCAGAGTTGAGTGTGACCCAGAGTTGAGTGCATCCCTGAGGTGAGCATGACCCAGGGGCGAGCGTGTCCCAGACGTGAGAGTGACCCAGAGGTGGGTGCGACCCTGAGGCGAGTGCGACCCAGAGGTGAGTGAGTTCCAGAGGCAAGTGTGACCCAGAGGCAAGTGTGTCCCAGAGGTGAGAGTGACCCAGAGGTGGGTGCGACCCTGAGGCGAGTGCGACCCAGAGGTGAGTGAGTTCCAGAGGCAAGTGTGACCCAGAGGTGGGTGTGAGCTAGAGGCGAGAATGTCCCAGAGGCGAGAATGTCCCAGAGGCGAGTGTGACCCAGAGGCGAGTGCGACCCAGCGGCGGAGTGTGACCCAGAGGTGAGTGTGTCCCAGAGGTGAGTGTGTCCCAGAGGCGACTGTGATCCAGAGGCGAGTGTGCCCCAGAGGCGAGTGTGTCCCAGAGGCGAGTGAGTCCCAGAGGACAGTCTGACCCAGAGGTGAGTGTGACCCAGAGGCGACCATGACCCAAAGATGAGTATGTCCCAGAGGCGAATGTGACCCAGAGGTGACTGAGTCCAAGAAACGAGTGTGTCCCAGAGGCGAGTCTGACCTGGAGGTGAGTGTGTCCTAGAGGTGAGTGTGACCCAGAGGCAAGTGTGTCCCAGAGGTGAGAGAGTCCCAGAGGTGAGATTGACCCAGAGGTGAGATTGACCCAGAGGTGAGTGTGTCCCAGAGGCGAGTGTGGCCCAGAGGCGAGTGTGGCCCAGAGGCGAGTTTGACCCAGAGGTGAGTGTGTCCCAGAGGCGAGAGTGACCCAGAGGCGAGTGAGTCCCAGAGGTGAGTTTGACCCAGAGGTGAGTATGACCCAGAGGAGAGTGTATCCCAGAGGCAAGTGTGACCCAGAGGAGAGTGTGACCCAGAGGTGAGTGTGACCCAGAGGCGAAGTGACCCAGAGGTGAGTGAGTCACAGAAGTTAGTGTGAACCAGAGGTGAGTGTGTCCCAGAGGTGAGTGAATTCCAGAGGTGAGTGTAACCCAGAGGTGAGTGTGTCTCAGAGCGAGGGTGACCCAGAGGTGAGTGTGACCCAGAGATGAGTGCGTCCCTGAGGTGAGTGTGACCCAAAGGTAAGCGAGTACCAGAGGCGAGTGTGACCCCGAGGCGAGTGTGACCCAGAGGCGGGTGTGTCCCAGAGGTGAGTGTGACCTAGAGGTGAGTGTGTCCCAGAGGTGAGTGTGACCTAGAGGTGAGTGTGACCTAGAGGTGAGTGTGTCCCAGAGGTGAGTGAGTCCCAGAGGTGAGCGTGATCCAGAGGTGAGCGCGACCCAGAGGTGAGAGTGACCCAGAGATGAGTGCGTCCCTGAGGTGAGTGTGACCCAGAGGTGAGTGAGTTCCAGAGGTGAGTGTGTCCCAGAGGCGAGTGTGTCCCAGAGGTGAGTGAGTCCCAGAGGTGAGTGTGTCCCAGAGGTGAGTGTGTCCCAGAGATGAGTGCGTCCCTGAGGTGAGTGTGACCCAGAGGTGAGTGTGTCCCAGAGGCGAGTTTGACCCAGAGGTGAGTGTGTCCCAGAGGCAAGAGTGACCCAGAGGTGAGTGAGTACCAGAGGTGAGATTGACCCAGAGGTGAGATTGACCCAGAGGTGAGTGTGTCCCAGAGGCGAGTGTGGCCCAGAGGTGAGCGTTAGCCAGAGGTGAGTGTCATCCAGAGGCGAGCGTGACCCAGAGGTGAGTGTGTCCCAGAGGTGAGTGAGTCCCAGAGGTGAGTGTGACCCAGAGGCGAGTGAGTTCCAGAGGTGAGTGTGTCCCAGAGGCGAGTGTGTCCCAGAGGTGAGTGAGTCCCAGAGGTGAGTGTGTCCCAGAGGTGAGTGTGTCCCAGAGGTGAGTGTGACCCAGAGGTGAGTGTGACCCAGAGGTGAGTGTGTCCCAGAGGCGAGTGAGTCCCAGAGGTGAGTGTGACCCAGAGGCGAGTGTGACCCAGAGGCGAGTGTGACCCAGAGGCGAGTGTGACCCAGAGGTGAGTGAATTCCAGAGGTGAGTGTGTCCTAGAGGCGGGGGTATCCCAAAGGCGGGTGTGTCCCAGAGGTGAGTGTGACCTAGAGGCGAGTGTGTCCCAGAGGTGAGTGAGTCCCAGAGGTGAGCGTGATCCAGAGGTGAGCGTGACTCAGACGTGAGCGTGATCCAGAGGCGAGTGTAACCCAGAGATGAGTGTGTCCCTGAGGTGAGTGTGACCCAAAGGTGAGTGAGTTCCAGAGGCAAGTGTGACTCAGAGGTGAGTGTGTCCCAGAGGTGAGTGTGTCCCAGAGGCGAGTTAGTCCCAGATGCGAGTGAGCCCCAGAGGTGGATTTGAACCAGAGGTGAGTGTGTCCCAGAGGCGAGTTTGACCCAGAGGTGAGTGTGTCCCAGAGGCGAGAGTGACCCAGAGGCGAGTGAGTCCCAGAGGTGAGTTTGACCCAGAGGTGAGTATGACCCAGAGGAGAGTGTATCCCAGAGGCGAGTGTGACCCAGAGGAGAGTGTGACCCAGAGGTGAGTGTGACCCAGAGGCGAAGTGACCCAGAGGTGAGTGAGTCACAGAAGTTAGTGTGAACCAGAGGTGAGTGTGTCCCAGAGGTGAGTGAATTCCAGAGGTGAGTGTAACCCAGAGGTGAGTGTGTCTCAGAGCGAGGGTGACCCAGAGGTGAGTGTGACCCAGAGATGAGTGCGTCCCTGAGGTGAGTGTGACCCAAAGGTAAGTGAGTCCCAGAGGCGAGTGTGACCCCGAGGCGAGTGTGACCCAGAGGTGAGTGAGTCACAGAAGCTAGTGTGAACCAGAGGTGAGTGTGTCCCAGAGGTGAGTGAATTCCAGAGGTGAGTGTAACCCAGAGGTGAGTGTGTCTCAGAGCGAGGGTGACCCAGAGGTGAGTGTGACCCAGAGGTGAGTGTGTCCCTGAGGTGAGTGTAACCCAGAGGTGAGTGTGTCTCAGAGCGAGGGTGACCCAGAGGTGAGTGTGACCCAGCGGCGGAGTGTGACCCAGAGGAGAGTGTGACCCAGAGGTGAGAGTGACCCAGAGGTGAGTGAGTCCCAGAGGTGAGTGTGACCCAGCGGCGGAGTGTGAGCGAGAGGACAGTCTGACCCAGGGGTGAGTGTCTCCCAGAGACGACTGTGATTCAGAGGTGAGTGTGTCCGTGGTGGTGAGTGTGACACAGAGGTGAGTGTGACCAAACGGTGAGTGAGTCCCTGAGGTGAGTGTGACCCAGAGGTGAGTGTGACCCAGAGGCGACCATGACCCAAAGATGAGTATGTCCCAGAGGCGAGTGTGAGCCAGAGGTGACTGAGTCCAAGAAGCGAGTGTGTCCCAGAGGCGAGTCTGACCTGGAGGTGAGTGTGTCCTAGAGGTGAGTGTGACCCAGAGGCAAGTGTGTCCCAGAGGTGAGATTGACCCAGAGGTGAGTGTGTCCCAGAGGCGAGTGTGGCCCAGAGGTGAGTTTGACCCAGAGGTGAGTGTGTCCCAGAGGCGAGAGTGACCCAGAGGCGAGTGAGTCCCAGAGGTGAGTTTGACCCAGAGGTGAGTGAGTCCCAGAGGTGAGTGTGACCCAGAGGCGAGTGTGACCCAGAGGTGAGTGTGACCCAGAGGTGAGTGAGTCCCAGAGGTGAGTGAATTCCAGAGGTGAGTGTGTCCTAGAGGCGGGTGTATCCAGAGGCGGGTGTGTCCCAGAGGTGAGTGTAACCTAGAGGCGAGTGTGTCCCAGAGGTGAGTGAGTCCCAGAGGTGAGCGTGATCCAGAGGTGAGCGTGACTCAGACGTGAGCGTGATCCAGAGGCGAGTGTAACCCAGAGATGAGTGTGTCCCTGAGGTGAGTGTGACCCAAAGGTGAGTGAGTTCCAGAGGCAAGTGTGACCCAGAGGCAAGTGTGTCCCAGAGGTGGATGTGACCCAGAGGCGAGTGTGTCCCAGAGGCGAGTGTGTCCCAGAGGCGGGTGTGTCCCAGAGGTGGGTGTGATCTAGAGGCGAGAATGTCCCAGAGTTGAGCGTGACCCAGAAGTGAGCATGACCCAGACGTGAGAGTGACCCAGAGATGAGTGCGTCCCTGAGGTGAGTGTGACCCAGAGTTGAGTGTGACCCAGAGTTGAGTGCATCCCTGAGGTGAGCATGACCCAGAGGCAAGTGTGTCCCTGAGGTGAGTGTGACCCAGAGTTGAGTGTGACCCAGAGTTGAGTGTGACCCAGAGTTGAGTGTGACCCAGAGTTGAGTGCATCCCTGAGGTGAGCATGACCCAGAGGCAAGTGTGTCCCAGAGGTGAGAGTGACCCAGAGGTGGGTGCGACCCTGAGGCGAGTGCGACCCAGAGGTGAGTGAGTTCCAGAGGCAAGTGTGACCCAGAGGTGGGTGTGAGCTAGAGGCGAGAATGTCCCAGAGGCGAGTGTGACCCAGAGGCGAGTGCGACCCAGAGGTGAGTGTGACCCAGAGGTGAGTGTGTCCCAGAGGTGAGTGTCTCCCAGAGGCGACTGTGATCCAGAGGCGAGTGTGCCCCAGAGGCGAGTGTGTCCCAGAGGCGAGTGAGTCCCAGAGGACAGTCTGACCCAGAGGTGAGTGTGACCCAGAGGCGACCATGACCCAAAGATCAGTATGTCCCAGAGGCGAGTGTGACCCAGAGGTGACTGAGTCCAAGAAACGAGTGTGTCCCAGAGGCGAGTCTGACCTGGAGGTGAGTGTGTCCTAGAGGTGAGTGTGACCCAGAGGCAAGTGTGTCCCAGAGGTGAGATTGACCCAGAGGTGAGATTGACCCAGAGGTGAGTGTGTCCCAGAGGCGAGTTTGACCCAGAGGTGAGTTTGACCCAGAGGTGAGTGTGTCCCAGAGGCGAGAATGACCCAGAGGCGAGAGTGACCCAGAGGCGAGTGAGTCCCAGAGGTGAGTTTGACCCAGAGGTGAGTATGACCCAGAGGAGAGTGTATCCCAGAGGCGAGTGTGACCCAGAGGAGAGTGTGACCCAGAGGTGAGTGTGACCCAGAGGCGAAGTGACCCAGAGGTGAGTGAGTCACAGAAGTTAGTGTGAACCAGAGGTGAGTGTGTCCCAGAGGTGAGTGAATTCCAGAGGTGAGTGTAACCCAGAGGTGAGTGTGTCTCAGAGCGAGGGTGACCCAGAGGTGAGTGTGACCCAGAGATGAGTGCGTCCCTGAGGTGAGTGTGACCCAAAGGTAAGTGAGTCCCAGAGGCGAGTGTGACCCCGAGGCGAGTGTAACCCAGAGGCGGGTGTGTCCCAGAGGTGAGTGTGACCTAGAGGTGAGTGTGTCCCAGAGGTGAGTGAGTCCCAGAGGTGAGCGTGATCCAGAGGTGAGCGTGACCCAGAGGTGAGAGTGACCCAGAGATGAGTGCGTCCCTGAGGTGAGTGTGACCCAGAGGTGAGTGAGTTCCAGAGGCAAGTGTGTCCCAGAGGTGAGTGTGACCCAGAGGCGAGTGTGACCCAGAGGCAAGTATGTCCCAGAGGAGAGTGTGTCCCAGAGGTGAGTGTGACCCAGAGGTGAGTGTGTCCCAGAGGTGAGTGTGTCCCAGAGGCGAGTTAGTCCCAGAGGCGAGTTAGTCCCAGATGCGAGTGAGCCCCAGAGGTGGATTTGAACCAGAGGTGAGTGTGTCCCAGAGGCGAGTTTGACCCAGAGGTGAGTGTGTCCCAGAGGCGAGAGTGACCCAGAGGCGAGAGTGACCCAGAGGCGAGTGAGTCCCAGAGGTGAGTTTGACCCAGAGGTGAGTATGACCCAGAGGAGAGTGTATCCCAGAGGCGAGTGTGACCCAGAGGAGAGTGTGACCCAGAGGTGAGTGTGACCCAGAGGCGAAGTGACCCAGAGGTGAGTGAGTCACAGAAGTTAGTGTGAACCAGAGGTGAGTGTGTCCCAGAGGTGAGTGAATTCCAGAGGTGAGTGTAACCCAGAGGTGAGTGTGTCTCAGAGCGAGGGTGACCCAGAGGTGAGTGTGACCCAGAGATGAGTGCGTCCCTGAGGTGAGTGTGACCCAAAGGTAAGTGAGTCCCAGAGGCGAGTGTGACCCCGAGGCGAGTGTGACCCAGAGGTGAGTGAGTCACAGAAGTTAGTGTGAACCAGAGGTGAGTGTGTCCCAGAGGTGAGTGAATTCCAGAGGTGAGTGTAACCCAGAGGTGAGTGTGTCTCAGAGCGAGGGTGACCCAGAGGTGAGTGTGACCCAGAGGTGAGTGCGTCCCTGAGGTGAGTGTGACCCAAAGGTAAGTGAGTCCCAGAGGCGAGTGTGACCCCGAGGCGAGTGTGACCCAGAGGCGGGTGTGTCCCAGAGGTGAGTGTGACCTAGAGGTGAGTGTGCCCCAGAGGTGAGTGAGTCCCAGAGGTGAGCGTGACCCAGAGGTGAGCGTGACCCAGAGGTGAGCGTGACCCAGACGTGAGAGTGACCCAGACGTGAGAGTGACCCAGACGTGAGAGTGACCCTGAGGTGAGTGTGACCCAGAGGTGAGTGAGTTCCAGAGGCAAGTGTGTCCCAGAGGTGAGTGTGACCCAGAGGCGAGTGTGACCCAGAGGCAAGTGTGTCCCAGAGGTGAGTGTGTCCCAGAGGTGAGTGTGTCCCAGAGGCGAGCGTGACCCAGAGGCGAGTGTGACCCAGAGGCGAGTGTGACCCAGAGGCGAGTGAGTCCCTGAGGTGAGTGTGACCCAGACGTGTGTGAGTCCCAGAGGGGAGTGTGACCCAGAGGTAAGTGTGTCCCAGAGGCGAGTGTGACCCAGATGCAAGTGTGACCCAGAGGCAAGTGTGTCCCAGAGGCGAGTGTGACCCAGGGGCAAGTGTGTCCCAGAGGCGAGTGAGTCCCAGAGGTGGATTTGAACCAGAGGTGAGTGTGTCCCAGAGGCGAGTTTGACCCTGAGGTGAGTGTGTCCCAGAGGCGAGAGTGACCCAGAGGCGAGAGTGACCCAGAGGCAAGTGAGTCCCAGTGGTGAGTTTGACCCAGAGGTGAGTATGACCCAGAGGAGAGTGTATCCCAGAGGCGAGTGTGACCCAGAGGTGAGTGTGACCCAGAGGTGAGTGAGTCCCAGAGGTGAGTGAATTCCAGAGGTGAGTGTAACCCAGAGGTGAGTGTGTCCTAGAGGCGGGTGTGTCCCAGAGGCGGGTGTGTCCCAGAGGCGGGTGTGACCTAGAGGTGAGTGTGTCCCAGAGGTGAGTAAGTCCCAGAGGTGAGCGTGATCTAGAGGTGAGCGTGACTCAGATGTGAGCGTGACCCAGACGTGAGAGTAACCCAGAGATGAGTGTGTCCCTGAGGTGAGTGTGACCCAGAGTTGAGTGTGACCCAGAGTTGAGTGCATCCCTGAGGTGAGCATGACCCAGATGCGAGCGTGTCCCAGAGGTGAGAGTGACCCAGAGGTGGGTGCGACCCTGAGACGAGTGCGACCCAGAGGTGAGTGAGTTACAGAGGCAAGTGTGACCCAGAGGCAAGTGTGTCCCAGAGGCGAGAGTGACCCAGAGGTGAGTGCGACCCTGAGGCGAGTGCGACCTAGAGGTGAGTGAGTTCCAGAGGCAAGTGTGACCCAGAGGTGGGTGTGAGCTAGAGGCGAGAATCTCCCAGAGGCGAGTGTGACCCAGAGGCGAGTGTGACCCAGAGGTGAGTGTGACCCAGAGGTGAGTGTCTCCCAGAGGCGACTGTGATCCAGAGGCGAGTGTGCCCCAGAGGCGAGTGTGTCCCAGAGGCGAGTGAGTCCCAGAGGACAGTCTGACCCAGAGTTGAGTGTGACCCAGAGTTGAGTGCATCCCTGAGGTGAGCATGACCCAGATGCGAGCGTGTCCCAGAGGTGAGAGTGACCCAGAGGTGGGTGCGACCCTGAGACGAGTGCGACCCAGAGGTGAGTGAGTTACAGAGGCAAGTGTGACCCAGAGGCAAGTGTGTCCCAGAGGCGAGAGTGACCCAGAGGTGAGTGCGACCCTGAGGCGAGTGCGACCCAGAGGTGAGTGAGTTCCAGAGGCACGTGTGACCCAGAGGTGGGTGTGAGCTAGAGGCGAGAATGTCCCAGAGGCGAGTGTGACCCAGAGGCGAGTGCGACCCAGAGGTGAGTGTGACCCAGCGGCGGAGTGTGTCCCAGAGGTGAGTGTCTCCCAGAGGCGACTGTGATCCAGAGGCGAGTGTGCCCCAGAGGCGAGTGTGTCCCAGAGGCGAGTGAGTCCCAGAGGACAGTCTGACCCAGAGGTGAGTGTGACCCAGAGGCGACCATGACCCAAAGATGAGTATGTCCCAGAGGCGAGTGTGACCCAGAGGTGACTGAGTCCAAGAAGCGAGTGTGTCCCAGAGGCGAGTCTGACCTGGAGGTGAGTGTGTCCTAGAGGTGAGTGTGACCCAGAGGCAAGTGTGTCCCAGAGGTGAGAGAGTCCCAGAGGTGAGATTGACCCAGAGGTGAGATTGACCCAGAGGTGAGTGTGTCCCAGAGGTGAGTGTGGCCCAGAGGTGAGTTTGACCCAGAGGTGAGTGTGTCCCAGAGGCGAGTTTGACCCAGAGGTGAGTGTGTCCCAGAGGCGAGAGTGACCCAGAGGCGAGTGAGTCCCAGAGGTGAGTTTGACCCAGAGGTGAGTATGACGCAGAGGAGAGTGTATCCCAGAGGCGAGTGTGACCCAGAGGAGAGTGTGACCCAGAGGTGAGTGTGACCCTGAGCTGAGTGTGACCCTGAGGTCAGTGTGTCCCAGAAGTGAGTGTGAACCAGAGATGAGTGTGAACCAGAAGTGAGTGAATTTCAGGGGCTAGTGTGACCCAGAAGTGAGTGCGACCCAGAGGAGAGTGTGACCCAGAGGAGAGTGTGACCAGGGCTGAGTGTGACCCTGACGCAAGTGTGACCCAGACGCGAGTGTGACCCAGACGCGAGTGTGACCCAGAGGTGAGTGAGTTCCAGAGGCACGTGTGACCCAGAGGTGGGTGTGAGCTAGAGGCGAGAATGTCCCAGAGGCGAGTGTGACCCAGAGGCGAGTGCGACCCAGAGGTGAGTGTGACCCAGCGGCGGAGTGTGACCCAGAGGTGAGTGTGTCCCAGAGGTGAGTGTCTCCCAGAGGCGACTGTGATCCAGAGGCGAGTGTGCCCCAGAGGCGAGTGTGTCCCAGAGGCGAGTGAGTCCCAGAGGACAGTCTGACCCAGAGGTGAGTGTGACCCAGAGGCGACCATGACCCAAAGATGAGTATGTCCCAGAGGCGAGTGTGACCCAGAGGTGACTGAGTCCAAGAAGCGAGTGTGTCCCAGAGGCGAGTCTGACCTGGAGGTGAGTGTGTCCTAGAGGTGAGTGTGACCCAGAGGCAAGTGTGTCCCAGAGGTGAGAGAGTCCCAGAGGTGAGATTGACCCAGAGGTGAGATTGACCCAGAGGTGAGTGTGTCCCAGAGGTGAGTGTGGCCCAGAGGTGAGTTTGACCCAGAGGTGAGTTTGACCCAGAGGTGAGTGTGTCCCAGAGGCGAGTTTGACCCAGAGGTGAGTGTGTCCCAGAGGCGAGAGTGACCCAGAGGCGAGTGAGTCCCAGAGGTGAGTTTGACCCAGAGGTGAGTATGACGCAGAGGAGAGTGTATCCCAGAGGCGAGTGTGACCCAGAGGAGAGTGTGACCCAGAGGTGAGTGTGACCCAGAGGCGAAGTGACCCAGAGGTGAGTGAGTCACAGATGTTAGTGTGAACCAGAGGTGAGTGTGTCCCAGAGGTGAGTGTGTCTCAGAGCGAGGGTGACCCAGAGGTGAGTGTGACCCAGAGATGAGTGCGTCTCTGAGGTGAGTGTGACCCAAAGGTAAGTGAGTCCCAGAGGCGAGTGTGACCCCGAGGCGAGTGTGATCCAGAGGCGGGTGTGTCCCAGAGGTGAGTGAGTCCCAGAGGTGAGCGTGATCCAGAGGTGAGCGTGACCCAGAGGCGAGTGAGTCCCAGAGGCGAGTGTGAACTAGAGGCGAGTGTGTCCCAGAGGCGAGTGTGACACAGAGGCGAGTGTGACCCAGAGGCGAATGTGACCCAGAGGTGAGAGTGACCCAGAGATGAGTGCGTCCCTGAGGTGAGTGTGACCCAGAGGTGAGTGAGTTCCAGAGGCAAGTGTGTCCCAGAGGTGAGTGTGACCCAGAGGCGAGTGTGACCCAGAGGCAAGTGTGTCCCAGAGGTGAGTGTGACCCAGAGGCGAGTGAGTCCCTGAGGTGAATGTGACCCAGACGTGACTGAGTCCCAGAGGGGAGTGTGACCCAGAGGTAAGTGTGTCCCAGAGGCGAGTGTGACCCAGAGGCGAGTGTGACCCATAGGCGAGTGTGTCCCAGAGGCGAGTGTGACCCAGAGGCGAATGTGACCCAGAGGCGAGTGAGTCCCTGAGGTGAGTGTGACCCAGACGTGAGTGAGTCCCAGAGGGGAGTGTGACCCAGAGGTAAGTGTGTCCCAGAGGCGAGTGTGTCCTAGAGGCAAGTGTGTCCTAGAGGCAAGTGTGTATCCGAGGTGAGTGTGACCCAGAGGTGAGCGTGACCCAGAGGTGAGAGTGACCCAGAGGTGAGTGTCATTCAGAGGCGAGTGTGACCCAGAGGTGAGTGTGACCCAGAGGCGAGTGTGACCCAGAGGCGAGTGAGTCCCAGAGGCAAGTGAGTCCCTGAGGTGAGTGTAACCCAGAGGTGAGTGTGTCCCAAAGGCGGGTGTGACCCAGAGGCGAGTGTGTCCCAGAGGAGAGTGTGACCCAGAGGAGAGTGTGCCCAGACGCGAGTGAGTCCCAGACGCGAGTGAGTCCCAGATGCGAGTGTGACCCAGAGGTGAGTGTGACCCAGACCCAGACGCGAGTGAGTCCCAGAGGTGAGTGTGACCCAGAGGTAAGTGTGGATCCCGAGTTGAGTGTAATTCAGAGGCGAGCGTGACCCAGAGGTGAGTATTTACCAGAGGCGAGTGAGTCCCAGAGGTGAGTGTGTCCCAGAGGCAAGTGTGACCCAGAAGCGATTGTGTCCCAGAGGCAAGTGTGACCCAGAGGCAATTGTGTCCCAGAGGCGAGTGTGTCCTAGAGGTAAGTGTGACCTAGAGGCGAGTGTGTCCCAGAGGTAAGTGTGTCCCAGAGGCGAGTGTGTATCCGAGGTGAGCGTGTCCCAGAGGTGAGTGTGACCCAGAGGCGAATGTGTCCCAGAGGCGAGTGTGACCCAGAGGCGAGTGTGACCCAGAGGCGAGTGTGTCCCAGAGTCGAGTGTGTCCCAGAGATGAGTGAGTCCCAGAGGTGAGAGTCATTTAGAGGCGAGCGTGACCCAGAGGTGACTGTGTCCCAAAAGCAAGTGAGACGCAGAGGTGAGTGAGTCCCTGAGGCGAGTGTGACCCAGAGGTGAGTGAGTCCCTGAGGCGAGTGTGACCCAGAGGTGAGTGAGTCCCTGAGGCGAGTGTGACCCAGAGATGAATGTGGACCAGAGGTGAGTGTAACCCAGAGGCGAGTGTGACCCAGAGGTGAGTGAGTCCCTGAGGCGAGTGTGACCCAGAGATGAATGTGGACCAGAGGTGAGTGTAACCCAGAGGCGAGTGTGACCCAGAAGTGAGTGTGACCCAGAGGCGAGTGTGACCCAGAGGCAAGTGAGTCCCAGAGGTGAGTGAGTCCCAGAGGTGAGTGAGTCCCAGAGGCGAGTGTGTCCCAGACGCGATTGAGTCCCTGAGGTGAGTGTGTCCTAGAGGTGAATGTGTCTCAGAGGCGAGTGTGAACCAGAGGTGAGTGAGCCCAGAGGTGAGTGTGTTCCAGAGGTGAGTGAGACCCGGAGGCGAATGTGATCCAGAGGTGAGTGTGTCCCAGACGCGAGTGTGTCCCAGAGGCGAGTGTGCCCCAGAGGTGAGTGTGTCCCTGAGGTGAGTGTGTCCCTGAGGTGAGTGTGACCCAGAAGCGAGTGTGACCCAGAAGTGAGTGTGACCCAGGGCCGAGTGTGCCCAGAGGTGATTGTGACCCAGACGCGAGTGAGTCCCAGACACGAGTGAGTCCCAGAGGCGAGTGTGACCCAGACGCGAGTGTGACCCAGAGGCGAGTGTGACCCAGAGGCGAGTGTGGCCCAGAGGCGAGTGTGGCCCAGAGGCGAGTGTGACCCAGAAGTGAATGTGCTCCAGAGGTAAGTGAGTCCAAGAGGCGTGTGTGTCCCTGAGGTGAGTGAGTCCCAGAGGTGAGTGTAAGCCAGAGGCGAGTGTGACTCAGAGGGGAGTATGACCCAGAGGCGAGTGTGACCCAGAGGTGAGTGTGTCCCAGGGGTGAGTGTGTCCCAGGGGTGAGTGTGACACAGAGGCGAGTGTCATCCAGAGGCCAGTGTGACCCAGAGGCGAGTATATCCCAGAGGTGAGTGAGACCCGGAGGCGAATGTGACCCTGAGGTGAGTGTGACCCTGAGGTGAGTGTGTCCCAGAAGTGAGTGTGAAACAGAGATGAGTGTGAACCAGAAGTGAGTGAATTTCAGGGCGAGCGTGACCCAGAGGCTAGTGTGACCCAGAGGCGAGTGTGACCCAGGGCTGTGTGTGCCCAGAGGTGAGTGTGACCCAGACGCGAGTGTGACCCAGACGCCAGTGTGACCCAGACGCCAGTGTGACCCAGAGGTGAGTGAGTCCCTGAGGCGAGTGTGACCCAGAGGTAAGTGTGACCCAGAGGCGAGTGTGACCCAGAGGTAAGTGTGAACCTGAGGTAAGTGTGACCCAGAGGAGAGTGTCATTCAGAAGCGAGCGTGACCCAGAGGTGAGTATGTCCCAGAGGCGAGTGTGACCCAGAGGCGAGTGCGACCCAGAGGCGAGTGCGACCCAGAGGTGAGTGAGTCCCAGAGGCGAGCGTGACTGGAGATCAGAGTCGAGAGAGTGGTGCTGGAAGCAAGCAATGAGTGTGTCCCGGTGGTGGGTGTGACCTAGAGGTGGGTGTGACCCAGAGGTGAGAATGTCCCAGAGGCGAGCGTGACCCAGAGGTGTGTGTCATCCAGAAGCAAGCGTGACCCAGAGGCGAGTGTGTCCCTGAGGTGAGTGTGACCCTGAGCTGAGTGTGACCCTGAGGTCAGTGTGTCCCAGAAGTGAGTGTGAACCAGAGATGAGTGTGAACCAGAAGTGAGTGAATTTCAGGGGCTAGTGTGACCCAGAAGTGAGTGCGACCCAGAGGAGAGTGTGACCCAGAGGAGAGTGTGACCAGGGCTGAGTGTGACCCTGACGCAAGTGTGACCCAGACGCGAGTGTGACCCAGACGCGAGTGTGACCCAGAGGTGAGTGAGTCCATGAGGCGAGTGTGACCCAGAGATGAATGTGACCCAGAGGTGAGTGTGGCCCAGAGGCGAGTGTGTATCCGAGGTGAGTGTGACCCAGAGGTGAGTGTGACCCAGAGGTAAGTGAGTCCCAGAGGCAAGTGAGTCCCAGAGGTGAGTGTGACCCAGAAGTGAGTGAGTCCCAGAGGCGAGTGAGTCCCAGAGGCGAGTGAGTCCCTGAGGTGAGTGTAAGCCCGAGGCGAGTGTGACCCAGAGGCGAGTGTGACCCAGGGGTGAGTGTGTTCCAGAGGCTAACGTGATCCAGAGGCGAGTGTGTCCCAGAGGCGAGTGTGACCCAGAGGCGAGTGTCATTCAGAAGCGAGCGTGACCCAGAGGTGAGTGTGTTCCAAAGGCGAGTGTGACCCAGATGTGAGTATGTCCCAGAGGCAAGTGTGACCTAGAGGCGAGTGTGACATAGAGGCAAGTGTCATCCAGAGGCGAGCGTGACCCAGAGGTGAGTGTGTCCCAGAGGCGAGTGAGTCCCAGAGGTGAGTGTGACCCAGAGGCGAGTGTGACCCAGATGTGAGTGTGTCCCAGGGATAAGTGTGACCCAGGGGTGAGCGTCATTCAAAGTCTGACCCAGACGTGAGTGTGTCCCAAAGGCGAATGTGACCCAGAGGTGAGTGCGTCCCAGAGGTGAGTGCGTCCCAGAGGTGAGTGTGACCCAGAGGCGAGTGTGACCCAGAGGCGAGTGTGTCCCAGAGGCGAGTGTGACACAGAGGCGAGTGTGACCCAGAGGCCAGTGTGACCAAGAGGTAGATGTGACCCAGAGGCGAGTGAGTCCCAGAGGCGAGTGTGAACTAGAGGCGAGTGTGTCCCAGAGGCGAGTGTGACACAGAGGCGAGTGTGACACAGAGGTGAGTGTCATCCAGAGGCCAGTGTGACCAAGAGGTAGATGTGACCCAGAGGTGAATGTATCCCAGAGGCGAGTGAGTCCCAGAGGCGAGTGTGAACTAGAGGCGAGTGTGTCCCAGAGGCGAGTGTGTCCCGGAGGCGAGTGTGACCCAGAGGCGAGTGTGACCCAGAGGCGAGTGTGATCCAGAGGTGAGTGTGTCCCAGAGGTGAGTGTGTCCCAGAGGTGAGTGTGAACTAGAGGCGAGTGTGTCCCAGAGGCGAGTGTGACCCAGAGGCGAGTGTGAACCAGAAATGAGTGTGAACCAGAAGTGAGTGATTTTCAGGGGCGAGCGTGACCCAGAGGCTAGTGTGACCCAGAGGCTAGTGTGACCCAGAGGAGAGTGAGTCCCAGACGCGAGTGAGTCCCAGAGGTGAGTGTGACCCAGGGTTGAGTGTTTCCCAGAGATGAGTATGAACCAGAAGTGAGTGAATTTCAGGGGCGAGCGTGACCCAGAGGCTAGTGTGACCCAGAGGAGAGTGCGACCCAGAGGAGAGTGTGACCCAGACGCGAGTGAGTCCCAGACGCGAGTGAGTCCCAGACGCGAGTGAGTCCCAGAGGTGAGTGTGACCCAGAGGTGAGTGTGACCCAGAGGCGAGTGTGACCCTGAGGTGAGTGTGACCCAGAGGCGAGTGTGTATCCGAGGTGAGTGTGTCCCAGAGGCGAGTGAGTCCCAGAGGTGAGTGTGACCCAGAGGCGAGTGTGACCCAGAGGCGAGTGTGTCCCAGAGGCGAGTGAGTCCCTGAGGTGAGTGTGACCCAGAGGCGAGTGAGACCCGGAAGCGAATGTGATCCAGATGTGAGTGTGTCCCAGAGGCGAGTGTGAACTAGAGGCGAGTGTGTCCCAGAGGCGAGTGTGACCCTGAGGTGAGTGTGTCCCAGAAGTGAGTGTGAACCAGAGATGAGTGTGAACCAGAAGTGAGTGAATTTCAGGGGCGAGCGTGACCCAGAGGCTAGTGTGACCCAGAAGTGAGTGCGACCCAGAGGAGAGTGCGACCCAGAGGA
Source organism: Chiloscyllium punctatum (assembly GCF_047496795.1). NCBI lineage: Eukaryota > Metazoa > Chordata > Chondrichthyes > Orectolobiformes > Hemiscylliidae > Chiloscyllium > Chiloscyllium punctatum. The sequence continues at coordinate 145,460,870 of NC_092741.1, read as the reverse complement.
GAGTGTGACCCAGAGGCGAGTGTGACCCAGAGGCGAGTGAGTCCCAGACGCGAGTGAGTCCCAGGGTTGAGTGTTTCCCAGAGGTGAGTGTTTCCCAGAGGTGAGTGTGACCCAGAGGCGAGTGTGACCCAGAGGCGAGTGAATCCCAGACGCGAGTGAGTCCCAGACGCGAGTGAGTCCCAGGGTTGAGTGTTTCCCAGAGGCGAGTGTGACCCAGAGGCGAGTGTGACCCAGAGGTGAATGTGGCCCAGAGGTGAATGTGGCCCAGAGGTGAGTGTGACCCAGAGGCGAGTGTGACCCAGAGGCGAGTGTGTCCCAGAGGCGAGTGTGTCCCAGAGGCGAGTGTGACCCTGAGGTGAGTGTGTCCCAGAAGTGAGTGTGAACCAGAGATGAGTGTGAACCAGAAGTGAGTGAATTTCAGGGGCGAGCGTGACCAGAGGCTAGTGTGACCCAGAAGTGAGTGCGACCCAGAGGAGAGTGTGACCCAGAGGAGAGTGTGACCCAGACGCGAGTGAGTCCCAGACGCGAGTGAGTCCCTGAGGTGAGTGTGACCCAGGGTTGAGTGTTTCCCAGAGGTGAGTGTGACCCAGAGGCGAGTGTGTATCCGAGGTGAGTGTGTCCCAGAGGCGAGTGAGTCCCAGAGGCGAGTGTGGCCCAGAAGTGAGTGAGTCCCAGAGGCGAGTGAGTCCCAGAGGCGAGTGTGGCCCAGAGGTGAGTGAGTCCCAGAGGCGAGTGAGTCCCAGAGGTGAGTGTAAGCCAGAGGCGAGTGTGACCCAGAGGCGAGTGTGACCCAGGGGTGAATGTGTCTTAGAGGCGAGTGTGAACCAGAGGTGAGTGAGCCCCAGAGGTGAGTGTGTTCCAGAGGCGAGCGTGACCCAGAGGCAAGTGTGTCCCAGAGGTGAGTGTGTTCCAGAGGCGAGTGTGTCCCAGATGTGAGTATGTGCCAGAGGTAAGTGTGACCCAGAGGTAAGTGTGACCCAGAGGAGAGTGTCATTCAGAAGCGAGCGTGACCCAGAGGTGAGTGTGTTCCAAAGGCGAGTGTGACCCAGATGTGAGTATGTCCCAGAGGCAAGTGTGACCTAGAGGCGAGTGTGACATAGAGGCAAGTGTCATCCAGAGGCCAGTGTGACCCAGAGGTAGGTGTGACCCAGAGGCGAGTGTGTCCCAGAGGCGAGTGAGTCCCAGAGGTGAGTGTGACCCAGAGGTGAGTGTGACCCAAAGGCAAGTATAACCCAGTGGTGAGTGTGTCCCTGAGGCAAGTGTGACCAGAGGGGAGTTTGACCCAGTGGTGAGTGTGACACAGAGATGAGTGAGTTCCAGAAGTGAGTGAGTCCCAGAAGTGAGTGAGTCCCGGAAGCGAGTGAGTTCCAGAGGCAAGCGTGACCCAGAGGCGAGTGTGTCCCAGAGGCGAGTGTGTCTCAGAAGTGAGTGTGTCCCAGAGGCAAGTGTGACCCAGAGGCGAGTGAGTCCCAGAGGCGAGTGAGTCTCAGAAGTGAGTGTGTCCCAGAGGCAAGTGTGACCCAGAGGCGAGTGTGACCCAGAGGCGAGTGAGTCCCAGAGGTGAGTGAGTCCCGGAGGTGAGTGTGACCCAGAGGTGAGTGTGACCCAGAGGTGAGTGTGACCCGGAGGTGAGTGAGTCCCAGAGGTGAGTGAGTCCCGGAGGTGAGTGAGTCCCGGAGGTGAGTGTGTCCCAGTGGTGAGTGTGTCCCAGTGGTGAGTGAGTCCCAGAGTTGAGTGTGACCCAGAGGTGAGTGAGTCCCGGAGGTGAGTGAGTCCCGGAGGTGAGTGTGACCCGGAGGTGAGTGAGTCCCAGAGGTGAGTGAGTCCCAGAGGTGAGTGAGTCCCGGAGGTGAGTGAGTCCCGGAGGTGAGTGAGTCCCAGAGGTGAGTGAGTCCCGGAGGTGAGTGAGTCCAAGAGGCAAGTCGCAGGCCAGAGGTGAGTGCATCGAAGCAGCGAGGCCTCATGTTCTGAAGCCCAGCAGGCATGGACTCAATGAGAAGGACCATCATTTGAGTACTTTTTAAGGATAAATATTATTCTTATTCTGGACTTTGAGTAATTTGTTTACTTTTTAATCTTTGTATTATGCTAGACTCTTTTTTACTTTTAATTCTGTAACAAATATTTAAAGTTTCTGTACCTAGGTACCCTGTACCCAAAGCAGGGACATTACAAACGTTTCACTGTACCCATTCGAGTGCACATGACAATAAAGGCCATTGTATTCTATATTTTGAACAGAAGGTCAGTGAAATGACGTCACCTGCCCTGATAGTCTCAGCTGCACATATACCCACAGTCACTGCCACTGACATCAGGTCGGCCATTTTGAGAGTGAGCCCACGGAAAGTGACTGGCATGGATGGAGATCAGGTCCTGCACAGAGCAGCTGGTGGGAGTATTTGCAGACATCCTTAACTTCTCCTAACCAAGATGAGAGGCTCCCACTTGCTTGAAGAAGACCACGATTATCCCATACCAAAGAAAAATTAGACAATGTGCCTTGATGGCTACCACCCAGTGACTCTAACCTCTATCATTATGAAGTGCTTTGAGAGGTTAGTCATGGTTCACATCAACTTCAGCCTCCTAGATTGCCTTGATTCACTACAATTCACATACCATCACGATAGGTCGATGACACATGCCATCTCTCTGGCCCTAACCCATCCCTGCAACATCTGGAGACACCAATGTAAGACTCCAATTTATTGAATTTAGCTCCGACTACAACACAGAAATTCCAATAGAATTCATCTCTAACCATGATGTGGAGATGCCGGTATTGGACTGGGGTGTACAAAGTTAAAAATCACACAACACCAGGTTATAGTCCAACAGGTTTATTTGGAAGTTCTAGCTTATGAAGGAGCATCGCTCCGAAACAGTGAGTCCTGAGACTCTGTTCCCCTCTGTGCAACTGAATCCTTGACTTCTTGACCTGCAGACTGTAATCACATCTCCTCCACAACGATCCTCAAGGTTATGTACTCAGCCTTTTACTACACTCCTTATGCACTCACAACTGTGTGGCCAAATTGAACACTAACTGCATTTATAAATTTGCTGCTGACACCACCGTAGTGGGTCGGACACTGTACAGAAAAGAGATAGACAGCTTAGTGGCATGGTATAAAGACAACAAGCTTTCCCTCAAAGTCAGGAAAATGAAAGATCCGGTCATTGACTTCAGAAAGCAGAGTGGAGGACATACCCCTGTCTGTATCAATGATGCTGAGGGGCAAGTGGTCAAGAGCATCAAGTTCCAAGGAGTAAATATCAACAATCTGTCCTGGGCCATTCACGTTGATGCTACAGCCATGAAAGCACTCTGAACTCCTCAGAAGGCTAAGGAAATTCAGCATGTCTACATGATTCTTACCAATTTTTATAGATGCGTCATAAAAAGCATCCGATCTGGTTGCATTACAGCTTGACATGGCAACTGCTCTCAAGGCCTCAAGAAATTACAGAGAGCTGTGAGTGCAGCCCAGTCCATCATGAAAACCAGCCTTCCTTCCATTGACTCGATCCACACTTCCCACTGCCTAGGGGAAGCAACCAATATAATCAAGGACCCCTTGCTCCCTGATTATACTCTCTTCCATCCTCTTCTGTCGGGCAGAAGATACAAATTTTGAAAACACGTACCATCAGTTTCAAGAACAGCTTCTTCTCCACTGCTATCAGATTTATGAACATACTTCTCATATTGTTGAGTTGCCCTTTCTCTGCACCTTCTCTGTTGTGTAACACTGTATTCTGTCTTCTGTTCTATGACCCTGGTGTACTTATGCAAGGTATAATTTGTCTGGTTAGCGTACAAATCAATACTTTCACTGTATCTTGATATACGTGACAACATTAAAGCATTTCAAACCAAATCAAAAACATCACATCTTCCCATATTATACTCCATTTGACAGATATTTAACCACCTCTTAACTTATTTATATCTTTTTGTAGCTTCCTCATGTTCTCATTAGAACTGACTGTCCTTACTATTTTAGCATTGTCAGTAAATTTAACAATTCATTGAAGACGTTTACATAAATTGTGATAAAAAAACTGAGGCCCCAACATTGATCACTGTGGCACAATGCTAATGTGTTATTCCCTATAGAATGAAGTTCTATTTTCCACAATAATGTTTGATGTGGCATCTTATCACATGCCTTCTGGAAATCGAAGTGTAATATGTCCAGTAGTTCCTTTTTATCCATGGCACAAGTTACTTCTTCAAAGAACTCCAATAATATATTTTTATTAACTCACAGAATGTGGATGTCAATGGCTGGACCAATATTTAGAGCCCAACTCTAGTTGCCCTTGAGAAGGTGGTGGTGAGTTTTATTGAACTGCTGCAGTCCATTGATGTAGGTGCATCCCCAATGGTTAAACATGATTTCCCTTCCATAAAACCATATTGACTCTATCTGATTATCTTGAATTTTTCAAAGTGCTCTGCTATAATTTCTTTAAAAATAGCTTCCAGCATTGCTTTATGACAGATGCTAAGTTAAGTGGCTGGCAGTTTCCTGTTTTTTGTCCCCCATGATTTTTGAATGAAGGAGTGACATTTATTATTTTAGAAACTTCCCTGAATCATGGGGATTGGGAAAACAGTGCATCCAAACAGCTATAGTGTCATAGAGATGTACAGCATGGAAACAGATCCTTCGGTCCAACCCATCCATACCGACCAGATATCCCAACCCAATCTAGTCCCACCTGCCAGCACCCGGTCCATATCCCTCCAAACCCTTCCTGTTCATATACCCATCCAAATGCCTCTTAAATGTTGCAATTGGCAGGATCCAAGGACTTGGAGAAAGTGAGGACTGCAGATGCTGGAGATCAGACTCAAGTGTGTGGTGCTGGAAAAGGTGCAGGTCAGGCAGTACCCAAGGAGCAGGAGAATTGATGTTTCAGGCAAAAGCATTTCATTAGGAATCAAGGACTTGTCAGCCTACAGATTCAACATTTTACTCAATACAACTTCACTGTTGATCGTAATTTTTTTGTGTTTCTCTCTCCCTTCCATTCCTAAGTTACAGCTATTTCTGTATCTTCAATAGTGAAGACTGATGCAAGATCTCTGTGCAAGTCATCTGTCATCTGACCCATTATCAATTTCCCTAGACTCACTTTCTATAAATTTTAGAAATGTTTGTCTCAAAACCAAAAATAAGTTGAGTAAAATACCAAAATATTGATCTAACATGACAAGCTATTAGTTCCCTTTTATCTTCTCTCCCCAGTGGATGTATATTGAAGGAAATAGTACAATTATAATCTTAAATCTTGTTATTTACATTTCCTACCTACACACACGATCCAAGTTAAACAATCTGACTGCGTCAATTTTATCTATTCTTCATGGTATTTATAAATAGATACTCTATCTTCATCAAACGACCCTTTTTTACAAAAAGAATGATATCATTGTGAATCAGAACTTGGAGCCCTCGATTCTAGAATTATCCTCAGCACCTTGCTCTGAAACCTCACCAATGCATCGACCTCTTTGAAAGCGATGTTACTGAAGTATTCCAAATCTAGTCCATGCAACCCACCCAAAATAGGGTCTATGCACTAGGGCCAGGCTTTGAGCTTTAGTTCATGCCTCAATGGCCTTTGAATATGAACAAACTATTGGTTTGGTGCATGACTTCTGCAACCAGTTAATACTAAGTGAAATATTTCCCTGCCTTGACATTTTTGATTCAATTTGTCATTTTAGTGCATCTGTTTAAAAGTCATTTTGAGAAACCAAACCAACCTCACATTAAATCAAAATATTGTCTTTGTATTCCCCTGGCACTACCTTGGACAGGTCCACAGCAAAGTAAGAGGTCTTCATTAAAAGCTCCATTACTAATAGAAGATATTCAGAGAGTCATTGGGATGTACAACACAGAAACAAACCATTTGTTCCAACATGTCCATGCCCACCAGATATCCTCAATTAATCTAGCCCCATTTGGCAGCATTTGGCCTATATTTTTCTAAACCCTTCCTATTCATATACTCATCCAAATGCCTTTACAAAGTTGTAATTGTACCAGCCTCCACCACTTCCTCTGGCAGCTCATTCCACACACGCATTACCTTCTGCATGAAAAAGTTGCCCGTTATGTCCATTTTAAATCTTTCCCCTTTCACCTTACACCTATTCCCTCCAGTTTGGACTTCTCCACCTTGGGGAAAACACCTTGGCTATTCACCCTATCCACACCAAAGTCACATTTACTGCTCTACGTATTCTATTAAGCAATATTTTTGTTTGTCGTTGCAGCTATTTCCACCAGAAGCAGATGATAATCTATTTCATTACATTCCCCATGGATACCTACGATGTCACCCTGTGAGTAGTTAAGTTCTCCAGGGTGGATTAGATTAGATTAAATTAGATTACTTACAGTGTGGAAACAGGCCCTTCGGCCCAACAAGTCCACACCGCCCCGCCGAAGCGCAACCCACCCAGACCCCTACATCTACCCCTTACCTAACACTACGGGCAATTTAGCATGATCTGAAGTCAGAGTATGCAAGTTCCTGCGTCAGAACATTAATGCTGGAGTAATCAAGCTGTTGGTAAAATCAGAAAGTTACTCACTTGCAATTTGGAATTTTCTGTAGCTTTGCAACTTTTTTGATGATGAAAACTTATTTGCATTCTGCAAAGACTTAAAAAAAGATTCATGCACAGTATTGGAAAAGTCAGGCCAAAGGAACAATTGACTTTGAGTAGGAATTTGTTTGCTCTGTGCACTGACTAAAAAGATTATTTTGGTCAGACTTTTGTTTAATGATCTGGTTGATAATTAGTTACCTCAAGTGGCCTGCTTCATTTATCATTTAATTCTTTTGACCCCATTCAGTTGAAAGACTCTCATCCTTGCTTAAGGCTATTGTGTATGGAGGTAATTAGTCCCAATGAATTAGTCATATGTACACATCTGGAGTTTACAATTCAGTGGGGAACTAATGTTGTTAAAGTGAAGTTTTCAGCTACTGGTAATTGTTCTTAACAACAGCAACAGCTGAACAAAAAATAATTACTTATTAGCAGATCTCATGACAGGTTAATGCAGGTGGTTCAGTACTGAAAACCTGTGTGGCACTCTAATCATTACTTCTATAAATAATGCCACTTGGATAAGTTAATGTTTTGGACGTTATTGATAGGTTTGTGGCTTGTTGTTAGATAACACGGATTTGCACAGCAGTCGTGCTGATGCAGGGTTTTCTATGAAATTAATTGACCATAATTCCCAAAACTCATTAATTCTTTTGGATTGAATGTGAACTGATGAAGTGTTCTTTTATAGTTTGCATGATAAAGGATATGCTGCACTTCAGTTAAGCACTTTCAAGATTGTAAGGAACTTAAATCTTTGGGATCAGGGAAAATATTGCAGTGAAAACTGCGACTTTATACCGATGGAATTTATGGTCCCTATTATGTCAATCATTTTAAAATAATTTGCAACCATTGATGTTTTGCTATCCTCACGTGTTTGATTTATCTTGTAACACATGGCTACTTTCAGCAGCATTCATCAAATTATCCTGCGTTGATACAATCAGAGCTAAAGCTAATGAAGAAGGTGTACACGTCAAAGAAGATTGATGGTAACATCTTATCGGGGATGAGTGGGAGGAGATTTAAACCTGAGGTTACTCACTTCAAATTCTAGCTGAGCAATAAGAACCCTTCTTGTGTTCTCTGCAAATGCAATTAAACTTACCAAATGAAATTACGAGTGAGTTTCCATTAGACGAGTGTGGGAGATTTCTTTTTGGCCAAAATTAGAAGTCTCAGCTGCAGAGGTGATACTACAGTTTCCATAGCCTCAAGGCTTCACTGGTGAAGTGCAGCATTCCCTAAAACACTTGGGAAGCCCTGGCCCAAGACCGTCCAAAGTGGAGGAGGAACATCCGGCAAGGCGTCGAGCTCCTTGAGACTTGCCGTTGGGGAAAAAATGCAAGTCAGGCGAAAACAACACAAGGAGCATGATCCCATATCAATGCCCCAATCTCCCCTTCCCAGGACCACCTTCTGCCCCAAGTATAACAAAACCTATGGTCTGTACAGCCACCTATGGACTCACCCTGAGAATGGAGCAGAGACATTCTCATCTCAAGGGACCGCCAGTGATGATGATGACGACAGTTTCCAACAGAGAGATAACGTCGGTGGACTAAGTGGCCTCCTTCAGCTATTTTTGTTTTGTGTTTGCTTTCCATTTTTTACTAGAGCTTTCACAGTTAATCCCCAGAAAGATGAGCTACCTCTTGGGGTTGACAGGATATGTGTTGACTTAAATCTAATTTGTTGTTTATTAGAACTCATTTGTCCGTGGGTGAAGGTTCCCTATAGTCATCACTGTCAATGAGATTTTGAGAAATACTGCGGCTCATTCAGATTATTTCAGCCATGCTTGTGGCACAACTGACTAATTGGTGTGGACTGCAATATCTTCCTACACAATTTATTTTCTCTCTTCTTCCTTTCTCTGTTGCAAACAAATGCAGGTGGAGGGTAATAGAGATTACAGGTCCCTAGGCTTTAAAATATATGAAAGACCAACCAAAATATTTCTTATCAAAAGTACTACTTCAATATATATGGAAAAAGAAATATAATTTGAAAATGTGTTTGTAACTTCTTTAAAATAAAATTAAATGTCTTGGCTTAGTGGGTGTTGTTCCTTCCCACATCACTCTCGTCAATTATTAAATGAGTGTGTATCTGCTAAGGCAACTTCATCCATTTATAAAAATTCAGACTAATCGGTGAACTGATCAGGTATTATCTACTTGTGCTTTATACCTGCAAAAACATCTCCTGATTGATCAGGAAAAGATAAATTACAAGAAAATATCTTTCTGTGTGTCACACTTAGTGAGTGTGTGTTCTAACTTGGTACCAACATCAGGAATTCTTTTAATTCTTCATAACTCGCTTTAATCATCACTTTCACCTTTACAAAATATAATTCACTCCTAGTTTAGTTTTATCAGCTCAACACCTCTTTCTGAGTCATAAATGTTCCCAATTTTGAGATGGACATATCTGAAGAGCATGGTCAATGTAGCAATGCAATAGCTATGTTCCACATTATAGCTCCTTAGAATACAGGAACTCGCTGTGCATAAATTATTTGCTGCATGACGACAATAAAGATTACTTCACTGCATGACCTCCCAAAGTACTCAGAGCTAATAAACCAGGTAGGGAAGAAATTAATTCTGGATTAGTGGTGCTGGAAAAGCACAGTAGTTCAGGCAGCATCCGAGGAGCAGTAAAATTGACATTTCGGGCAAAAGCCCTTCATCAGGAATACAGGCAGAGTGCCTGAAGGGTGGAGAGATAAATGAGAGGAGGGTGGGGGTGGGGAGAAAGTAGCATAGAGTACAATAGGTGAGTGGGGGTGGGGATGAAGGTGATAGGTCAGGGAGGAGGGTGGGGGAAGGTAGCAAAGAGTACAATGGGTGGATGGGGGTGGGATGAAGGTGCTAGGTCAGGGAGGAGGGTGGAGTGGATAGGTGGAAAAGAAGATAGGCAGGTAGGACAGGTCATGGGGACAGTGCTGAGCTGGAAGTTTGGAACTGGGGGTGAGGTGGGGGAAGGGGAAATGAGGAAACTGTTGAAGTCCACATTGATGCCCTGGGGTTGAAGTGTTCCGAGGCGGAAGATGAGGCGTTCTTCCTCCAGGTATCGGGTGGTGAGGGAGCGGCGGTGAAGGAGGCCCAGGACCTCCATGTCCTCGGCTGATTGGGAGGGGGAGTTGAAATGTTGGACGGGTTGATTGGTGCAGGTGTCCCAGAGAGCGCTAAAGCGCTCTGCTAGGAAGTGTCCTAATCCTCTGCAGAGGAGAGGCAGTGTCTCAGAGGCTGAATGCCAGGATCTGTGGACCGAGTGACACAGTCAGTGAGGAGGCAGTGAAGTGATGGCACCACATGGGACCAGTGCAGGCAGGTAACTGGCTCATTAGAAAGATCATTAAGATGAATACACATACCTCTGACTGGGCTGCTCTCTGAACTTAATGTGTACCGTAACGAATCATGGAGCATTTCATCAATGACCATACAATGATCACAGTTTGGAGTCTCTAACAGTGAGGGGAATGTTAGTTTCGAGAGATGTCTTCCATTGGACTGCAAACTTTCACAGAAAGAATGGGAATGTCACCCACGATCATGTCTGCCTTTTTTTTCATTCATGGGATATAGGCATTCCTGGCTGGAACAGCATTCATTGCTTATCCTTGAGAAGGTGGTGATGGACTGTCTTCTTGAATTGCAGCAGTCCATTTGCCACAGGTAGAACCATAGTATTGTTATAAAGAGAGCTTTAGGATATTGACCCACTGATACTGAAAGAACAGCCATAAATTCCCAAGTCTGGATGGTGAGTAGTGTGAAAGAGAACTTGCTGCAGGTGCTATTCCCATGTATTTACCTCCTTGTCCTTCTAGATGATAGTTGCCATGGGTTTGGAAAGTGCTATCTAAGGAGCCTTGGTGAATTTCTGCAGCGCATCTTATGGATAATACACAAAGCTTCTAGAGAACATCAGTGGTGGAGCAAATGGATGTTTGTAGATGTAGTGTCAAAAAGCAGACTGCTTTTAACTGGATGGTGTCAAAACTTTGGGTGTTGTTAGACCTGCACACATTCAGGCAAGTGGGAAATATTCCATCACATTCCTGATGGAATTCTAGTCTGCCATAACTGCAATATTGATAAGGCTGATCCAGTTCCATTTCTGGGCCAAAGTAACCCCTAGGATGTTGACAGAGTGGGATTCAATGATGGTAATGTCATTGAATTTCCACAGGGCGATAGTTGGTTTCACTCTTGTTGGAGATGATCACTGCCTGGTACTGGTGTGGTGTCATTTTACTTGACACGTGTCAGCCCAAGACTGGATATCATCCAGGTTTTGCTGTATTGGGCTAAAGATATTTTCAGTCTCTGAAGAGTTGTAAATGATGTTGGTGTTTCGTAGCATTCTGCTCAGAGATTGATGCTTGATGGAATTGACTGTGAATTAGTTTGTCAAGAGTGTCCCCAATGTGGCTCTTTAAGGCTTAGGCTTCTGGTGGAGGTAGTTGCTGCAATGCAAGCCTCCTCATTTATAGCGTTTCTATTAGGAGAGAAATGAGTCTCTTCATGACTCCACACACACGTTCTCCCTCCCTGGCTGCACAAACTTGTCAAGTGCACAGCAAACAATGATTCTGAGTAATACTGCAGAGCACTTCCAGGAGACAAAGAGAGGTAATTATAGGCTAGTCAGCTTAGCATCTGTCATTGAGAAAATGCTAGAGTTGATTATAAAGGATCTAATAGCCGAGCAAGGAGAAACATATCATGTGATCAATCAAAGTCAGCATGGCTTCACGAGGGTGAAATCAAGTCTGACAAATTAATGAGAGTTCTTTGAGGACAGCTACAAATCAGCAACTCTTCATCAGTAATATTACTAATCCACTGACAAGCATCTCCCAGGTCTGTGCTCCATGCACTGTCTTCACTCCAGAAACAGGCAGCTAACTGTGTGAGAGTTCACCGAGGGATTCAGTGACTGTAAAATACAGAATAAAGCATTCAGGATTTCATAAAACACAATAACCATTAATTAATTGCAGAAGTATAAATGTCTATCCTGAAGAGGGGTCACGAGACCCAAAAAGTTAACTCTGCTTTCTCTCCACAAATGTTGCCATACCTGCTGAGATTTTTCCCAGCAATTTCTGATTTTGTTTCTGATTTCCAGCATCCGCAGCCCTCTGATTTTTTTTTACCCATTTAAATGAGTGCTACAGTATCGTCCAGTCATCTGCAACCAGGTTGCCTGCTGGATCCGGTGGCCCATGGCATGAAATGATCCTGGTGGTTGTCCTCTGGTTGCCTGGAGCCTGGAGATTCCTCGCACGCTGAAGGAATCTTACCCCAGTGCAGAAGCATCTTCGCTGGGTCAAAGACCTGGGATGACCTCTCTGACGGCTCTGTGGTGTTTGAAGAAGTTGGCACACCACCACACTTTCCAGGGGCAGGTGGGGGTGGCAATAAATGCTGGCTCAGCAAGCAATGTCTATATCTCATAAGAGAGTAACACATGAATGTGAAAATAGTAACAAAGGAGTAAAGCCTTTTTTTACATTCTGGTTCCCTCTCACCCATTCCTTTTGCTGTGCCTCCCTGGTAGAAAATTGACAGGAAGCCCCAGGAGTCCATAAAGCGAAGGACAGCTCTGAATAAAAGCCTCCTCTCCTTTTTGTCTTGTTTCAAAGCATTTAGCACTATGAGCATTTAGAAAATCTTTAGCTTCTTCCTTCTTTGGAATATTTCTTTGAGGTTCCTCAGTGTCTGTTGAGGTTCTGGACTGACATCTCACCCTCTGCACTGATTCCATTTTCTCTGATGTGGAGGTGCCGCTGTTGGACTGGGGTGGACAAAATCAAAAGTCACACACCACCACAGGTTATAGTCCAACAGGTTTATTTGGAAATACTAGCTTTCAGAGTGCTGATCCTTCACCAGGTAGCTGTGGAGCATGATCATAACATACCTGATAAAGGAGCAGCATTCTGAAAGCTCGTACTTCCAAAAAGATCTGTTGGACTATAACCTGGTGTTGTGTGATTTTTAACTTTGTCCAATGTCTCTGCCACCCAGCAGTCTCCCTCTTAGCAGTAGAAGTCCTGCCAGATACCTATTGTCCATCCACTAAGTGCCTTAGCCCAGGTAAATGGAATTGTGGTGGACACACTATTCTGTCGCTAGTCATTACTGAAAGGGAAGTGCAGACCCAATCACAACTTTCAACCTCAGGTTACAGTCAATGGAAAGTACTGCATGGAATTCTTTCCTGTGATGATTCAAAACTACTTTTGACATCTCACGAAAATCTTCCCAAAGAACCATCAAAAATAAGACATGCGAGTGGTTATGTAATACAGAATAGGTAAGAGTATCTCGTGAGTAAAACAGAAAATGGCAGTAATACACAACAATTGACTGGGATGTGAAGGAAAACACAGGTTAATGGTCTGGGTTTTCTGCACAACTAGAAACTGAAAGATAAGCGTCCTCTTATTGGGGCGGCACGGTGGCTCAGTGGTCAGCACTGCTGCCTCGCAGCAGCAGGAGTCCCAGGTTTGATTCCAGCCTCGGGTGACTGTCTGTGTGGACTTTCCTCCGGGTGCTCTAGTTTCCTCCCGCAGTCCAAAGATGTGCAGGTCAGGTGAATTGGCCACGGTAAATTGCCCATAGTGCTAGGTGCATTAGTCAGAGGAAGTGGGTCTGGGTGGGTTACTCTTCAGAGGGTCAGTGTGGACTGGTTGGGCCGAAGGGCCTGTCTCTGTACCGTAGGTAATCTAATCTAATCTCTTTAACAGGTCTGCAGGAGGAAAGGAGGATAGAAGAGGAAACAGGCAAAAGTAATAAAAAAAAGAACACTGGCTCTTGTCGCTGAGAGGCAGTTAATGTGTTTAATGGTCTGAAAACTGTTTGTTTGGAAAGGCTCTGGAAGAAGACTGGTAGACGATTTTCAAAGCTCATCTCCATGTAGCAGTGCAATGGCATTGAAGAATAGCAGAGTGTGAAAATCTGCCGAAAATGCAAGTGTAATATTCAAACACACACAAAAAAAAAACTGAAGAGTAATGGAATGGAATAAAAATGAGCACAAAGAGAGGTAACTTTGGTCTAAAGTTGCCGAAGCTAGAATTCAGATGGAGAACTACAAAAGAATTAAGATGTTGTTGGGGTTCTGAACTATTTTTCCCATTTCACGGCTGTACTGCAGAGATAACCATGCCAAACATAGCTGAGCCACAGCCAAAATTTGCTGGGATTTCTGTTTTAGCAGCATCCTGAACTGTGCACAAGCTTATTTTGAGTTTTTGTAATAAGGTACCTCTGGAGAGAATAATTCCTCTGAAACTCAGCGAGACAGATGGAAAGACATGCCTGTTGTATATGGCAGAAACCCTGAAAGTCGATCTGCTGTATAAAGAGGGTAGTAAGCTGGAAGCTGTGCATTAGAGGATGTGGTGAAAGAGGTGTCTATCATTATTGTGAGAAAAGTGACATGAATGACAGTGGAGGCATGGCAAATGGTAAAAATGGTCCAGGCACATACACAGCTGAGGAAAGGTCTCATGTCTATCTTCAGGGCTTCTGCTGCCAAGAGGGAGACTGCTGTGTGGCAGAGAAAATGGACCAAGTTAAAAATCACACAACACTAGGTTATAGCCCAACAGGTTTATTTGGAAGATTGGAAACTTCAAAGCTCCCATGAGTGAAACTGAGTAAAATTGGATGGACAAACTAACAGAGGTAATTAAATTTGAAAGGATACTCATAAATTTCAGGTAAGAATCTGCATGGCAACCAATTTTATTCACTAGTGGGATGTGGGTGTTACTGGCTGGGCAACATTTATCACCCGTGCTTAGTGTATTTCTGTAGCTTGTACCTGTAGAGACAATAGTTTATCATGAAAGTATCAATTTCTAGGTGGATGTCAAAATTAATGTAATTCTTTAAAAGGTTTGGTAAGGAGTGCTTCTTTAATTAAGATTATGTTGGAGAAGGAAATTACAATGGGCTCTCAACAAAGAAACGTTTAATTAAGAACATGATGGTGAAGAAAATTACACAGGCTTCACAACAAAAAAACTGATCACCCAGAGAAATTGTAAGCTACAAACCCCGTGAACACTACCTTCTGTGCGAGGTTCCAGCTGCCACATATAGGCCACACTCTCTAAAGTGATACCCTACAAGATTCCACAATCCAGCTCCAAAGGGGTGTTCCCCCATACTGTCAGGCCTAATGGTGAAACTGGTGGATGACCCACCCAACACTTGACATATCTGATTGTATGAAGCAAGCAGTTTCTTTTTTTTTTATTTCAAAAATATACTTTATTCATAAATGATTTGATGGTCTGTACATTTGGTCATGCTATACATATGTCAACATTTACATACACAGATCAGAGTTTATCATTGTTATATACAGGTCTGTGCATTTCTCAATCATATGCCCATATATTTAGCTGAGACATCAGCAGAGCCCAAAATATCTGCATGGACCCCCTCTTCTTCTTAGGCAGGCAGATGTTACACGGTGGTTTTTACCCACCGCGCCTTGGCGGCAGCTGCCCGAAGCTTCAGCGCGTCCCTCAACACGTAGTCCTGGACCTTGGAATGTGCCAGTCTGCAACATTCAGTCGGGGCCAACTCCTTCAGCTGGAAGATCAACAGTTATCGGACCACCCAGAGAGCGTCCTTCACCGATTTGATGATCCTCCAGGCGCAGTTAATGTTCGTCTCGGTGTGCATCCCGGGGAACAAGCCGTAGAGCACGGAGTCCCGCGTCACGGCGCTGCTCAGGACGAACCTCGACAAACACCACTGCATCCCTCCCCAGACTTCCTCTGCATAGGCACATTCCAGAAGGAGGTGTGTGACAGTCTCGTCCCCACCGCAGCCGCTTCGAGGGCAGCGTGCGGTGTGGCTGAGAGTCCGGGTGTGCATGAAGGATCTCACAGGCAGAGCCCTTCTCACCACCAGCCAAGCCACGTCTTGGTGCTTGTTGGAAAGTTCTGGCGATGAGGCATTCTGCCAAATGGCTTTGACAGTCTGCTCAGGGAACCGCTCGACAGGATCCGCCCTCTCCTTTTCCAAAAGGGTCTCAAGGACACTACGTGCTGACCACTTCCTGATGGACTTGTGGTCAAAGGTGTTTTTCCTCATAAATTTCTCCACGAAGGACAGGTGATACGGAATGGTCCAATTACTCAGACCATTCCGCGACAGCGAGGCCAGGCCCATCCTTCGCAACACCGGGGACAGGTAGAACCTTAGTACGTAGTGACACTTGGTGTTTGCGTACCGGGGATCCACGCACAGCTTGATGCAGCCACACACAAAGGTGGCCATCAGGGTGAGGGTGGCATTGGGCGTGTTTTTTCCCCCATTGCACCGGTCTTTGTACATTGTGTCTCTACGGACCTGATCTCCATATGAAGTGGAAGATGGCCCGGGTGACTGCGGCGGCACAGGTCCTGGGGATAGGCCAGACCTGTGCCACATATAGCAATACTGAGAGTACCTCACACCTGATGACCAGGTTTTTTTCCTGCGATGGAAAGCGACTGTTGCTCCCATCTGCCTAGTTTCTGTCTCATCTTCCTAATCCACTCCTCCCAGGTCTTAGCGCACGCCCCAGCCCCTCCAAATCAAATACCCAGCACCTTCAGGTGGTCAGTCCTGACGGTGAAGGGGATAGAGGATTGGTCGGCCCAGTTCCCGAAGAGCATGGCCTCGCTCTTGCCTTGGTTTACCTTGGCCCCCGAGGCCCGTTCGAACTGGTCACAGATGCACATGAGTCTGTGCACGGACAGCGGATCCGAGCAGAAAACGACGACGTCATCCATGTACAGGGAGGGCTTAACCTGCAGGCCCCCACTGCCAGGAATAGTCACCCCTCTCAGGCTCGCATCCTTCCTGATGGATTCGGCAAATGGCTCTATGCAACACACAAACAAGGTGGGTGAGAGGGGGCATCCCTGCCTGACTCCAGATCTTACAGGGAAGCTATCTGATTCCCACCCATTGATTGAGATTGCACTGACAATGTTGGTGTAGAGCAGTCTGATCCAATTTCTGATTCCCTCCCCAAAGCCCATTTTGGAGAGGACATCCCTCATATATGTATGCGATATCCTGTCAAAGGCTTTCTCCTGGTCCAGGCTGATGAGGCAGGTGTCCACCCCCCTGTCCTGCACGTAGGCGATCGGATCCCTGAGGAGTGCGAGACTCTCAGAGATCTTCCTGCCCGGTACAGCACAGGTTTGGTCAGGGTGGATTACCGATCCCAGAGCAGACCTGACCCGGTTGGCGATGACCTTTGACAAGATTTTGTAGTCTGTGTTTAACAGTGAGATCGGTCTCCAATTTCTAATTTCCTCCCTCTCCCCCTTCCGCTTGTAGATGAGGGTGATGATGCCTTTCCTCATGGATTCACTCATGGTACCTGCCCGGAGCATACTGACATACACCTCCAGCAGGTCCTGGCCGATCAAGTCCCAAAGAGCGGAATAAACCTCGACCGGTAAGCCGTTGTTTCCGGGAGTTTTATTCTTTTCGAAGGACTCGAGGGCCTTGGTCAGCTCATCCAGAGATAGCGGCTGGTCCAGCCTCTCTCGTGTTCTGTCGTCTAGGACCTCCGTGATAGAGGACAGGAACGACTGGGAGGCCGCGCTGTTGGTTGGCTTCGATTCATACAGACTGGCATGGAAGGGTTTACTGATCCTCATGATGTCAGCCTGAGATGACGTTACCGAGCCATCTTCTTCCTTCAGGCTGCTGAGCACGGAGCTCTCTTTGTGCACCTTCTGGAAGAAGAAACGTGAGCACGTCTCGTCCTGTTACACGGAATGGACCCTGGACCGGAAGATTATCCTGGAGGCCTCCGAGGCAAAGAGCAAGGCTTGCTGGCCCTTCACCTCCTGGAGGTCCTCCGTGACATCGACCCCCATCGTCTGCAGCAGGAGCAGGTTCTGCATGCTTTCCTGGTTTCATTCGAGTTGGTGGACCCCTGAAATTATCATCTTAGTCCTGTTCAACAGAGGTGGGAGAAGACCACTCCCTCTGGTACACCCTCTTCTGGGCTATCCCTACCACTAGGACTTACTGCTTCTCACTGATGTTGGCTGTTTCAGCACAGCCAGATCCCTCCAGTACAGTTTGAACCCAGAAAGTCGACCCTAGGAGTTATAAAGTATTAGTTTGTGCCTCCTCAGAAGGATTCTCCACCTCATTTAAATGTGGTAAGATTAAAGCTTTTTACAGAACCAATACAGAATCCTGACGTCTGTTTGAATTCCAATGACATATTTGAGTGAAAAGTTGTGACATTTCCTAAACATATTTCTTTCCTCATCCTTAAATCCCGTCATCCAGCATTTCACACTATTGCTTTGTACTTCTGCCGGGATTATCTTGAACTCCAGCAGTAATTTAATCTTCAGACTGGTGACAGCCCTAGTGAAGTCAGATAAGTGGCAAGTTACAGTGTCCCCAATTGATTTCCTCACATCTTTCACTGCTGTTACAGCAGAGATCAGGAGAACGGTGTGGAAATCCCAATCCTTTGTGATGTTGGTGAACTGTTGGTTTTTAGCAGATCACTTTGAGATGCTGAAGGGCTGCTCTGGCCTGACTGCATATTAATTGCCCTCATGTCCTTGTACGAATGTGGTCAGCCTCCATTTGCTGCTTCTCTATTACAACATAACAAGACATAAGAAATAAAGCATGGAAACCATGCCATGTCATTGCAATACTCAGAGCATTGGGAATACAATATGCAGCTCTATGTGGTCATATTATAATTTGTCATTTTAAACTGGGGCACAAAAACAAATTGCAACAATGTATATGTTTTTGAATGTAATTGTATTTGAAAATCAGACACTAAAGTCTTAATCTAACCTACTTTGATGAAATTTAGTGAATTTATCACCATAAAGAAATCAAGATTTCCACAGACAGACTTGGAGAACAGTTAAAGTGCAATATGAGCATTTTAATAATTCATTCAAGTCTGCCTATGGATCTCCTGTGAAATAGTAATAGAAAATTCAAAGTAGGCGGATCTAAAGTGTCATTAGTTTAGCAACAGGAGACTGTCATAATTGCAGAATTAATGTAGGAACAGACCTCACATTGATCTGGCAGTGGTTCAGCTCATTGTTGTTTTCACAATGATATTCTTCATCATTACAGCTGCAAGTTCTTACAGACAAAACTGTGTCCTCGCTACGATAGTGTGTGACTTGTCATCAAACCTATCAGCAGTTCTTCCACAGGTTTTTATCCTGATCTGAACAGGAAGGGTTTGGAGGGATATGGGCTAAATGCTGGCAAATGGGAGTGGATGAATTTAGGATATCTGGCATGGGCAAGTTGGACTGAAGGGTCTGTTTCTATGCTGAACAGCTCCATGACTCTATGGTTAAATTCCTGGTTTCATATTAAAGGTTTGAATGTTGAGATTCAAGAAAGTGAACAACTCAGGTCCAATTCCAATAGGGAGGCACATTCCAAAAGTATTGAGAACATTGATTAGCAAGTAATGCCCTCTTAAGGACCTGATCTCATTGCCACTAGTATTAACCCAACACTGAGTGGGCACATACCATCCAAGGAGCATAATGTGCAAATTTCTGTGGGGTTTCCTGTGGGATTCTAGGGGTGCCCTCATTCAAATACATTCAGTAGCCTGATTGAGCAACTTGGTATCAAGAAGGAGATTGGAGCCTGACACCCCACTCTCCATCTTCCCCATCACCCCAAACTCGACTTTGGTCTTATTTAGAGATTTTGATTCAGACTTTCCCTGATCTGTCAAGTTTACACTAGGTGTCAATAATCCAAAGCAATTCTAATGACAGAACTTACCCAATGTTCTTTATTTTAAAGAAAGCACAATACAAAAATACTGCAAATGTCTTATCTGTACAATGCTTACAATCACAAGACCCTTTTACACAGACTTGTCAAACGTCAGACTAGATCAGTGACCAGCTGATACTGTTTCAACTTGCCGTTGTTGATCTGTTGATCTCCATGAGCTAACCAGCGTTCTGCTTTATGTGCTTTCCAAACAAAGAAACTGTGCATTTTATACTTTTGACACGATCGAGCCTCCCAGAAAATGATCAGTTTGAAAGCTGGCAAACATCACATTTGTCATGTTTTCCACATCGGTTTGATCAGTTATTCATTAAATCTTGCTTGTGTTTCTTGGAAAGATGCTTATGCTTCACCCACAATCAACTTTGATGTAAAATTTAAGCTTGCACTTGTTACTCACTTATATGTCATCCAATCAACTATGTGCTATTTACACAGCACAATTCCATGACAATCACAAATTTAGCCAATAAGTACTCAACATTGTTATATCTGATTCATGTTAAACAAAACTTCAGCTTTACTAGAATAATTACAACAGTTCGGTTCATTACTGCTTGAGTTTGATGCTTGATGCAACTATTTTCAGGCTTATATGCACACTTTCTCATCACAAGAACAACACCAAGTTTCATATGTTTTCCCCTTCTAAGTTCATTCTAACCTAATTTCATTAACCTTCATTTTGACTGACCCAGCAAATTTTAGATTAATATCTCTACATCCACCTTATCAAAACTCCTCAACATCTAATATATCCTGATAAGATAATTATTCTACTAAGTTCCAACTTAGAAGAATAATGATATAGATAGAAGTCCAATAAGATAGAGGTCCAAGCTGAGCAATGTTTGTTCACTGGCTAAATCCCTCATCCCAGGAATGAGTTGAGTGCACCTTCTCCATACAGTTTTTAATGCGGTTATATATTTTTTCCATAGTAGTGGGGTGATATGACTGATAATATAAGATTAGGGAGATCCATCAACAACTGAAGCAATTCAAAATTAGAGAATTAGGTCAAGTACATTTCTCCCCTTTGTATAGTTCCTTCACCACTTGCTTCAGGCAGTAGGTTGGAATCAGCAGAAGGTTTCCCTTCCCACATCTGATCTAATATTCAGTGACTTCATGAGATCAGGAATCAACTTTGAAGGTTCACAGCAGAAGTTGCAGCTGACTCTATATTAGGATGCCACCAACTCTGCCAGGCCTGTGGGAGGGAGAAAACATGTCTGGGACTGATGATGGAGTAATCTATAACATCGGCTGGAAAGTATGTTGTTTGTGAACTTCACTACATCAGAGAGTTGCTTGATATATCTTTGGGATTAAATTATTAGATTACCCCAAATTATGTATTTGGATCTCTTCACTCTATTGCATGTTTGAACAAGAGCAACTTAAAGAGAAACAAGAGAGGAAAAAAGATGGGATAATGCTTTGGGAAAACTTACAAAAACCTTTGGAGCCATTGCTAATCCCTGTTGTTAAAGAGACACTTTAGTTTGAGTGCTTGGTGATTTAACTAAAGGTTGGAGCTTTCTGTCATAACCTTTCCCTTTTTGATTGGAGTTGTCTGAATAATTAGACTTGTTCACGTGAGAGAAATCTAATTTTGAATTGCTTCAGTTGTTGATGGAGCTCCCTAATCTTACACTAAACAGTGAAAACTATTTAATGGTTATTGTTGACCTATATTTACTGGTGATGTGGGTTTGCCTGCATAAACACTGTAAGTATTTGTACATCCGCGTGTTGGGGAAACATATGAAAGGTTGCCAGGTAACAGAAACCTATGGTCATTTAAATTAGAAAACCAGGTTGTGACAATAGATTGGAATTTATATTCACATTCCGCTGGGTTTGAAGGTGAGTGTTGGACGTGGGAGTGGGCTCTCTGTCTGTCATTTACCTGCACTTAATGGTTGCATCCACTGGGATTTGCCTGGTTGTAGGAGAGATCCCCCAGGTCTGTAGGCTTCCCTATAGTGGCTGGTGATGGGTGGTAGAGGTGGTGTCCACTTAATAGACTCCCCACCTCAACAGGGCTTCCTGTTTGTGTTTAGTAAGACCCTAAAACACTTACCAAGCCCTAACTAAATGGCAGACAGTGTGGGAATGAGCTCTGATAGCCTGATGGTTTTTAAAATTCATTCACGGATAGGGTATCACTAACTTATCTAGGCCAACATTTTGAACCCATCCCTAAATGCCCAGAGGGCACTAAGAGTCAATAACACTTGCTGTGGGTCACATTTGGTCCAGACCAGGTAAGGATGGCAATTTTCTTCCATAAAGGAAGTTAGTGAACAAGATGGGTTTTTCCAACAATCAACAGTGGCCTCATGGTCATCATGAGATTCCGGATTTTTATTGAATTCAAATTCCACCAATTTAAACCCAGGTCCCCAGAACATTACCTGGGTCTCTGGATTAACGGTCCAGTCATAATACCATCACCTCTGCCAGTATGGCAGACAAGATACAGAAATACAACCTTTAATGGATCTGTTCTCACGGGTTCAGTGTATCATGAAGTTGGAATGCCTGGGGCCACTTCTGCATTCCTGGGAGGCTACACTCTTTGACTGTGCATGCTGCATCTCCCTATCTGTCTTATTCAAGAGTAACTGTTATCTGACTGTCTCTAGAGTTCCCATCGACACTTTTATTTGCATACTATTATACAAAGTATTGCTGGTATATAACAGCTCTCTCAGCATTATTCCACCCTCTCTTCCCAGACCCTTGACAGCCTGTTGATGCTGTTATCATATCATTAACATATGCCTTCTCTTTGCTATAGGAGAAATGCTTTTAGACTTGAAAGGGTTCAGAAGAGATTTACAAGGATGTTGCCAGGTTGAAGGGTTTGAGCTAGAGGGAAAGGCTGAATAGGCTGGGGCTGTTTTCTCTGGAGAGCCGAGGCTGAGAGGTGACCTTAAATAGGTTTATTAAATCATAAGAGGCATGGATAGGCAAGGTCTTTTCACCAGGTTAAGGGAGTTCAAAACTGGAGGGCATAGGTTCAAGGTGAGAGGGGAAAGCTTTAAAAGGGGCCTATGGGGCAATGGGTATTCATGCAGAGGATGATGGAATGAACTGCCAGAGAAAGTGGTGGAGGCTGGTACAATTACAACATTTACAAGGCATCTGGGTGGGAACATGACTAGGAAGGGTTTAGAAGGATGTGGGCTAAAAGCTGATAAATGGCACTAAATTAATTTTAGGATACCTGGTCAGCTTGGACGGGTTGGACTGGAGGGTCTGGTTCCATGCTGTACAGCTCTATGACTCTATGACAACCTTCTTCCTCTGTGCATGCTCCCGGTGATATTTTAGTTGCGGTGGGGTTTGGGAAGGGCTGGATGTTGGGGAGTGGGTAGTGGTGTGAGGACCACAGCACCCCCTAAAATGCACATTCTCTCCATCCTGTTTTACAAAAGTAGGATGTACATCAAAAGAGCCGACAGTGATTAGTTATTCTCAAGTTGCTGTTTTACTACATTTTGTAAAACTGGCTAATTCCTTGGTTTCTGTGGGGGTTTATAGATGCCAACTACAGCAAAGTATTTTTGATATTTATAAAAGGACTGGACACAATGGTCTTCAGATAAGGCATCAGGAGCAAACTGTGAAATAAATAGACTATTAATGTCACTACACAAGAGGCTTTAGCCCTTTATGAAATCCTCAGTGGATTTGTTCAGTTGAATTTCAAAGCTTTGCATTGAAATATATTACATCCTTTCATTGTTGAGGTTAACTGAGTTAACACAAATGGGGGCAGGAGGTGAAGGAGTCTAGGGGGAACCAAGTAGAAGGGCCAGAGGAGGGTCATTGTAAACTGGAAGAAAAGGGAACAAAAGAGAAAGAAACAGCCAAAGTGAATGTGAGTAATTCATGATCTCCAGTGCATTGGGTGGGAAGATCTTGTGGCTCAGTGGGTAGTGTCTCTGCCTCTGGGTTCTAGGTTTGTGCCCAGCTCCAGGTCTTATTGGCCATGGAAGGCATATTTATAATGTAGTCAAAGAGGATTGTTATGTAATAGCTGGCTGAGTGGTTAGCACTACTGCCTCACACCTCAGGCGACTGTCTGTGTGGAGTTTGCACACTCTGCCAGCATGGATTCAGGTTAGGTGGCCATACTAAATTGCTCATAGTGTCCAAGGACATGCAGGTTGGGTGGTTTAGCAACCGGCAATTTGGGGTTACAGGGGTAGGGTAGGGGGTGGGTGGGGGTGGGATGCTCTTCAGAGGGGTGGTGTGGACTCAATGGGCCAAATGGCCTGATTGTACACTGTGGGGGTTCTGTGCTTCTCATGGCCTGCAAAGAGAAAAGAAGTATGTTGAAACATAAAATCCTGAAAGAAATTGACAAGGTGGGTGCTGAAAGGATGTTTCCCCTGTGGGAGAGACTGCTAGGAATTAAAATAAAGGGTGTCTCATTTAAGAGAAAGAAAAGAAGGTTTTTCTTAGAGGGTTTAGACTCTTTTCCCCATGAGGCAGTAGAGGCATATTCATTGAACATTTTTAAGGTAGAGGTCGATACATTCTTGATGAACAAGGGGGAGCCAAATGATTTCGGACATAGACAGAAATGTAAAATTGAAGCCATAAAGAAATCAATCATGATCTTAGTGTGTGGCAGAACAGGCTTGAGGAGTTGAATGGCCTACATGTGCTTCCAGTTTGCACATACATATGAATACAAAAGGGGCTGAAGATTCTTTGAATATGTCCATGGCAGGCTATAAGCACTAGAGAGTCTCCTGGTTAGCTAGTTTTGCTACAGAATGCTGCCAGAGTCTCTGGTGACAGACTAGTAACCAGGAAAAACTAGCTACTGAATCAGGTGTAAGCATCTGCTTCATCTGTCTCATGTGTCATGAGGTATGAAAAGAGAATTAAGAAGAAGGGCAATGATTGTATCTGAGGGTTAGACTTGAAGGAAACCACCTGGTATGCACAAACTCAACTTTTCCTACCAATAGTTGATGCATGAACGGACATGTAAAACTGAAGTTTTACTTCAGATTTGCTTCACATGAACCAAGAGGTAAACCAAAATTGGATCCATCAGGGGTGAGCTGCCTGGGGTTGGGGTGTTCAGAGAAGGATAGAAGAGATGGAGGAGGATGAATCCTCTTGAGGATGGCCCAGGGGAAGAGCAGAAGAAGAAGAAAAGCACCTCAAACTTGGGGTAGTGGAAGATGGGTTCAATCACTTAGAGTGTGAGGTGGGGGTGCAGAGGAGTGGGAGGGAACATAAGGGCACACTCATCTCCTGTAGTTTGTGGGGAGAAGGTAGTCACTCCAGGCAGGGTTTGAAGGAAAAAGAGCATGGAGAGGGGTAAGAAGGGTAAAGCCCAATAATGGGATGGGGAAGAGAGTGGATCAGTGCGTTGGAGCAATGGGAAGAGGAGGCTGAGTGATCTAGATCTAAGTTCTTGTCTCAAAGGCAATTGTCCCCCCTGTTCTCACACTGCGCTGTTATTGTGGACGGGTTGTATGATGATGACTGTGGCATTCTTGGAAAGAAAGAGTAAGGATCCTCCAGAGTCATTATATTGCATGCGAAACATGAATTCCTTTATTTTCTTTCCAGACTCAATCTGCTTTTATATGGGTATGTTAGCCTTAAGCGAAGAAAATACACAATGCAACTTTCAATATGCTGCAGTGACAAATCTCACCTCATAATTTCTTCTGCTCCAGTGCACTCCTACACCCCAAAGAACCCACCCCATATTCAATCTCCAGTCCTACTAGCTCTCCGTGACTCCCCTCTTATAGATAATTGTCAAGATGCTGACACGTATCATAAACCTCTCAAAATCTGAGCCCAATGTTAGAAGATACTGAAGCACTATGAATTAGGAAAAATGCATCCTGCTCTCCTGTAAGACAGGGCAGATTTTATATCCAGCATGATAATGACTTGGAGGACTTCAGCTGTTCAGAAATAAGGACAAGTTTGTTTGTGGACTTTACAAGATACCTGGTGTTTCTTGGCTTCATTAATCTTCTGCCAAATATCCTTGGGCAGACATTGCAAAGATTTTTTTAAAACATGGGCAAAAGTATAGTCACTATAGTTAGATTTTGGCGAATATGTCCTGGTTACTTTACACAAAGTTGAATTGAATTCAGTGAGTATGATTCTACTGTGGCAGTAAATGTGTTACTATTAAAATTGTTTTTGCTGCTGCTCTTCAATGATTCAGTCAGAATCCGTTTGCAAATGTTTGACAGATTGACTGTTCTCAGTTAATAATATCAGCGTGTATACATTATAGCCTTTGTCAAAGGATAAAATGATGAACTGCCTCGATTGTTGTTTGAATTTGTATAAGAGTTTTACTATTTAATGTTGATTGTTGTTTTTCTGTGCTAACCTAAGGAATTCTATGGAGGGGAAGAGAATGAAGTGATGGTGTGGTGGAAGGGGTTATATGGGAAGGAGAGGTAAAGGGTATGGAGGGAGAGTTGGTGGTCTTGCCTGTAGATTAAAGGTGGAGTTGTGTAGTACTCAACCACAGTTTACATTGCTACTGCTTAGAAACCTGGCAACAGAACTTTGATTTCAGACTGTCAGTTACCCCTTTAATGCTTGACACTTCTTCCTTACTCTGATCAGTGAGAGAACCAACACGGGAGGGAGCAGTTTTACTGGTTATAAACACAACGTAATTAGCATAACGGAACAAACTAGGAGCTGCAATCTGAAAATGAGCATCGGAGGCCTGGGTGAAAAATAGTCAACAGCAAATTGCAGTCATTGTAACAAAGCCATCCATGTGGACCTCATAGGGTGTGAATTCCCTGACTCAGGCTGTTAATCTGGTCCAATTAGGTACCCTGGCTGACAGATAAGGACAGGAGTGTCAGGGGTTCTGTTCACTCTGAGAGGTGGCTCTGAGGGAGCTGGATCAGTGTCAAGTACTCTCCATGTGTAATTAAAGGCTGACTGGGTGATGGGATACCAGCTTCTGTGGAGATATTTCACAACCAATTTGATTTAAGGATTAAAAGTAGACTTCAGAAGACTTTAGAGGGTGAATGATTAGAATAGGAGGGTTTAATGTCAAATCAGGTAAAGAAAGTACAATAAGAGCAACAAGGAAAGATTGGATTGACAGAGGTACAGAAAAAAGACACAAAGGAAAAATACAAAACAGAAATTGGAATCTTTTATAATTTCCAACAATTTGAAGAAATGAAATTCTACATCACTAATTATTCATTTTCTGAACAAGAGAGCTTGATTGGCAGTCATTTACAAATATAGCAGCCCTAAAAAGGTACTTATGCTATTAATTATGAGCTTGACTTTGTGTTGAGTTTAATGGACAATTAATGGGCAATTGCAAGTTCAGGAAAATCATAGGGGAGTTAAGGGTGACGTGCCATTTCCACAGTGCTAGCAGAATGCTGCAAATTGTTCATCAACTTCTAACAATTCACAACTTTCAGGTATCTCTCCCTCACACTCATGGGTGATTTGCTCATTTATCATGCACATGGCATTACTTATATCAGCGCACAATGTTTGGCAGCTGCAGAGATTTATTTTTAATGGGTTTACATGCTTTGCCACTGCTCAAAGTAATGAGGGGGTTTCACATTTTCAGTGCAGAAAAGTAAAACAGGGTACAGTCCAAAATGAATACACTGGCGTCCCATTTGTTTTACATACATGAATATGCTAACAGGTTGAACAGAGAGCAAGGAGTGAGTCACCCATGAATGGGTAAGTGCTGCAAGGTGGCAAGGTCCTCAGAAATTAACTGAGAAAAATTATCTGGAAACAAGGTTCTGTGCTCAAATGTAAAAGGCGAGGCAAATAATCAGTAAGAAACTGTGTACAGTGCTCAGAAATTGGTTTTGATGTAGTACAGGAAAAACTTGTAATAATTTGATAAGAAATGCCAAGAAAAGATTTTGCTTCACAGTTCTAACACTCAGCTGTTAGAGCTGAGGCCAAAGTAGGGTATTGATTGATTGTTCCCTTTCCATTTCCCTGCCATTCTCCCCAAACGAACAGGGAACACTTCACTGTTCCATACATCCTTACTGCTTGCACTTACCATGCTCAATACCTGTTGTTTTTATCACAACTATTACTCCATCATGGTTTCATTTGCTATTTGATCCTGTCAGCATCCATGCTAGGCTAAACGGCTTCATCAATATTGAAAACCATTGCCTGGGGCACACATCAGCCCATTTCTACACTGTGTAAGATTAAGATGGAACATAAAAGGAGAGAGACAACAGAGAAGGATGCTTGACTTCATGCTTCAAGCTATTACTGGTCCCTGCACATTGAGATACAGGTCTGGATTATCGTGGGCCATGGTTGTCTGAACATACAGCATCCCTGAGGCTACTTTTTCATCATCTCTAAATAAGGTTCTTCAACGCCTTATGTTAAACACTTCTTTTTTCTATCTGTTCATTGTAAGTTATCAAATACAACTCTCTGGTGTAGTGTCTTTCTCTTTTCATGCTGTTCTAGATTGGTACTTCCTCTCTGACTGATGTCAGGTTCATGTGATTGGTTATGTCACCATAGAGTCATAGAGGTATACAACTCAGATACAAGGCCTTTGGCCTAACCCATTCAGCCAGACCAGGTTTCCTAAATTGAACTAGTCCCATTTTCCTGCATTTGGCCTAACTCCCTCTAAACCTTTCCTATCGATGTACCAGTCCAAATGTGTTTTAAATGTTGTACTTGTACTCATCTCTATCACTTTTTCTGACAGCTCGTTCCATACACGTACCACCCAAAGTTGCCCGTCAGGTCCCTTTTAAATCTATCCCCTCTCACCTTAAACCTGTGCCCTCTGGTTTTGGACTCCCCTATCCTTGGGAAAATATCTTGGCTATTCACCCTATCCATGCCCCTCAAGATTTTATAAACCTCTATAGGGTCACTCCTCAGCCTCCGATGCTCCAGGGAAGGATGTCCCAGTCTATCCCGCCTCTCCTTGTAACTCAATTAAACTCCATTTGCCATTAAGAGTATTACTTAAGTGAAAAACGATTGCAAAACACAAAGGTAGACAGGGATCAAAAATTTTCTAGTGCATGAATCACAAGAAATTAACATACAGGCAGAGTCATAGAGAGTCATGGCATTTTGAACAGCATACGAGAGGCTCTTCAGCCCATCATGCATGTACAGGTCGTTCAATAAAAGTATGTAGGAATAGAAGTAGGCCATTCAGCCCCTCAAGCCATTCATTAAGGTAGAATAGTACAGCATAGGAGCAGACCTTTTGGCCCACCATGTCTGTGCCAGTCATGATGCCATTCTAAACTAATCCTATCTTCCTGTACATCTGTAAACCTCTATTCCCTGTCTGTTCATGTTTCTGTTTAAATGGAGGTAGGCCACAGATCAGCCAAAGAAACATGGGAATATGGAAATTAGGAGCAGGAGTCAGCAATTCACCCTTCGAGCCCACTCTACTATTTAACATGATCCTTGCTGATCTTATCCTAGTCTCAATGCCACTTTCCTGACCGCTTCCCATAGCCCTTTATTCCACTTTTCATCAGAAACACATCTATTTCTTTCTTGAATCTATTGATTGATTCTGCCTCCACTGCACTCTGGGATGGTGTGTCCCACAGATTCACAGCCCACGGAGAGAAGTAGTTCCTCCTCATCTCAATTTTGAATCTACTCTATGTTTATGTCCTGTTGTTCGAGTCTGCCCTACAAGGGGAACTCTATTCAATGTCCACCTTATTAAACCCCTTTCACATTTTATATACCTCAATCAGATCCCACCCCCACATTCTCCTGAACGCCAGTGAGTACAAGCCTAAACTGTTGAACCGCTCATCGTAAAATGGCCCTTTCATCCCTGGAATCAATTTGGTGAATGTACTCTGAACTGCCTCCAGTGTCACTACACCCTTCCTCAAGCATGGAAACTAGAACTGGACACAATACTTCAGGTGGGGCCTCAACAACAAACGTATTTTATAGTTATACCAACACATGTTCACTTTTATAATCCAGTCATTTTGCAAAAAATATCAGGATTCCCATTTGCCTTTCTTATTATATGCTGCACTTGCTTACCCACTTTCTGTAATTGGTGCACAAAGATGCCTCGATCTCCCTGCACTAACACACATTGAATCTGCTTCCCACTTAAATAATAATTTGCCCTTTTATTTTTCCAACCACAATGGACAACCTCACACATATCCACATTAAACTCCATCTGCCAGATTCTGACCCATTTTCCTCGCCTATCAATAGCCATCTTTATCTCTTCATTACATTTCCCACCTATTTTAGTTTCATTCACAAACTTTGCTATGTTACAGTCTGTCCCTGCTTGCAGATCATTTATATAGATTGTACATAGTTGAGGTTTGAGAATTGAACCCTGCAGCACCCAAATCGTTACAGTTCAACATTCAGAGAAGGACCCACTTATCCCAACCCTCCATTTTCTGTCAGTCAGCCAATCCTCTACCCAAGCCTGTACTCTACCCTTAACTCCATGGGATCTAACCTTCTGGATCAGTGGCATCTTAACAAATGAAGTCTAGATATACTATATCCACCGGTTACCCACTATCTACCTTGCTAGTTACATCCTCAAAGAACTCCAACAAGATTGTTAAGCATGACTTGCCCTTTATGAAACTATGCTGACACTGGTGAATAGAGTTTTGTTTTTCCAAGTGTTCAGTTATCTCCTTCTTTATGATTGCTTGCAGCAACTTCTCCATTACAGAGGTCAAACTACTGGTCTAATTGGTCTACTAACTGGTCTTTTTTTGAATAAGAATGTCACATGAGCATGTTTCCAATCCACTGGTACCTGAATCCAGAGGAGTTTGGATTTGGGTAAATCATAACTAATGCATCCAATGTCTCTGCTATCAACTCCTTTAATATCCTAGGCTGCAAGCCATCATGCCCTGGGGACTTATCTGTCTTTAATACAATTATTTTACTTAATACCTTCTCCCTAGTTATTGTAATTCCATCAAGTTCCTACATAGTAACTACAGTTTTTGGGAAGAAATGATTATCTTCCACTGTAAAAACAGAGTCAAAATATTAGTTTAATGCCTGTCTGAGTTTCCCACTATTACCTCACCATTTTCATCCTCTAAAAGGACATCATTTACTCTTCTCTTCTGTTTTATGTACACTTATAGCAGCTTTTGGTTCAGTGCTTATGTTCTCTGCTGGTTTTCTTTTGTAGTTCGTCTTAGCTACTTCAGTTTTGTTTTCAGCAACCCCTTTGCTGAAGTTTAATGTTCTCCCAATTCTCCAGAGTGTCACTAACTTTTGCAGTGTGATATGCCCTAGTTTTTGCCTTTATGTTATCCTTGACTTCCATATTAAGCCACAGATGATTTTTCATCTTCTTACAATTCCTATCCTCTCAGGAATATACTTTAATTGAGATATATTTAGTATCTCCCTGAGCATTTACCAATGTTCTTCAATTGTTTTGTCCTTTAATAGTTTTTGCCCAGACCACCCGGGCCAACTCCTTCCTCATGCCTGTACAATTACCTTTGCCCAATGCTAAAACTTTCATATCCGACTGTCTCTTCACTCTTTCAATCTGAATTTGAAACTCTATCATGTTGTGGTCACTCAGTCCAAGAGGATCCCTAATTACAAGGCCATTTATCAATTCCTACCAGTACAAAATCTAATGTAGCTAGTTCTCTGGTTGACTCCACGACATGTTGCTCTAAGAAACAATCCCTCACACACTCTATGAACCTTTCTTTGAGACTACCTTTGCCAAGTTGATCAATCCAGTCAATATGCATGTTCAAATCACCCATAATTACTGTTGTGCCCTTCTCACAGGCCCCCATTATTTCTTGATTTATACTATGCCCTACTTTAGAAGTACTGTCTGAGGGTCTGTAAATTACTCCTTCCCCTGCTTTTTATTTCCACCCAGACTGATTCAACATTTTGGTGCCTAGTGCCAATATCATTTCTCAATACAGCCTTGATTATCATCTTTAACTCCACCCTCTCCTCCTTCTTGTCTTTCCAATCGGAATATTGAGTATGCTTGGACATTTAACTCCAAGGCCTGATCTTCCTGTAACCACGTATCTGTAATCCCTATAAGGTTTTACCCATTTGTCTCTATTTCTGGCGTCAGCTCATCAACATTATTCTGAATACTGCATACGTTTAGATACAGGGTTTTGAAATAAATTCTACTGGTTTGTCTTTCTCTTTTAATATTTTCTTCTGCTCTACACTTTCCACACTCTCCATCCTTATTTATTATTCCCAGATAACACTGAGTCTCATCTCTATCACTTACTCCAACTTTCAACTCGCATTTTGATTTTTTATGATTCCTTCCCTCACTATGGTCATTAGACTGGCCCTGTTTGTTTATCCTATTAAACTCTCCCTTCTGCTCACTTTCTAATCTGTTGTTTTGGCTCCCACCTTGCTCCCTTATGAGTTTGCATCCACCCGAGTCGTACTAAGAAACCTCCCGAACAGGCTGCTGGTGCCGCCACTCCCAGCTGTGATGTAGGTGGTCAAATCCGTAAGTTTGCAGATGACACGAAAATTGGTGGAGCTGTGCATAGTGAGGAAGGTTATCAAAGGCTTCAGCAGGATATAGATCAGCTGGGAAGTTGGGTAGAGAAATGGCAGATGGAGTTCAATCGGACAATATGAGGTGATGTATTTTGAGAGGCCAAATGCACGAGGAGCCTTAAGAGCATTGAAGTATCGATGAACCTTGGGGTGCAAGTCCCTAACTCCCTGAAAATGGTAACACAAGTAGATAAGGTGGTAAAGAAGGTGAATGGCATGCTTATCTTCATTGTTCAAGGCACTGATTATAAAAGTTGGCAAGTTATTTTATGGCTGCTGTTTCTCTGTCCAAACTTCCAGCCGACCTATATCCTGCTGAATCCTTTGACAACCTTCCTCACTATCCAGAGCTTTCATGTCACCTGCAAACTGACTAATCCAACAACCTACATCATGGCTGATCTGTAGCTGAACTTCACATACCTGGTGGTGGCCCATATTTCTTAATACCTTTGCTTCACAAAGAAATTATCTATCTCAGGTTTAAAATTAATTCCACTGCCGTTTGTGGAAGAGAGCTCCAAACTTCCACCACCCTTTGTATGTAGAAGTGTTTCCTAACATCTCTCCTGAATGGTGTGGCCCTATTTCTTAGACTATGCCCTCTAGTTCTAGAACCCCTAACCAGTGGGGGAAAAGAAACTTTATATTTATCTACAATGGCTTTTCCTGTTAATTTCTTGAAGATAACTCCTTAACCTTTTAGAAAACAGGCTTAATTTGTATAATCTCTCCTCAAACCTAAACACTGGAAGTCCAGGTATCATTCTTGTAAAAATCAAGTCATTAAGAAACCATGTGGAATGTTATCCTTTATTGAGAAAGCAATGAAAGACAGTATTAAAGGAAAGATGTTACACTGTAGTTATACAGGGTCTTAGTGAAACAACTACTCAAATAATGTATGCAGTTCTCAACTTTTTATTTAAGGAAAGATATAAATATGTTGGAATCATTTCAGCGACAGTTTACTAGGTTAATGCCTGGAATGAGCATGTCTTAGGAGGAAAGTTTAGACAGGCGAGGCTTGTTCCTAATAGAGCTTGAGTGAGATCTGACTTGATTGAAGTTTATCTGATCCTAAATGGTCTTTATAAGGTCAATGCAGATCACTTGTGGGTGATTCCAGAAGTAAGGGTCACTGTTCTAAAATTAAACATCTCTCTTTTAGAACAGCAATGGCAAGAAACCTTTTCTCTCAAGAGTGTTGTGTGACTTTGGAACAGTCTGCATCAGTAGGCAGTGAATGCAGGATAATTGAATATTTTTAAGCAGAGATGATAGATTCTTATTAGGAAGCCAAATGGGAACGTAGGAATTAAAACACAAACAGATCAGCCACAATGCTAATGAATGATGCAACAGGCTCACATAGTCATAGAATCCTGACAGGTAGCAGGCCATTCAGCCCATCGAGTTCACAAGACTCTCTGAAGCACATCCCAACCAGGCACGTCCTATCTCCGTAACCTTGCATTTCCCATGGCTAATCCACCTACCCTGCACATCCCTGGACAATGTCGGCAATTTAACATGGCAAATCCACCAAAACTGCAAATCTTTAGACTGTGGGAGGGAACCAGACCACCCAGAGGAAACCCACACAGACACAGGGAGAATGTGCAAATTCTACTCAGCCCAAGGGTGGAATCGAACCTGGCACTGGGAGGCAGCAGTGCTAACCACTGAACTACTGTGAGCCCCTGCAACAAGCTCAAGGGGCCAAATGGCTTACCTCTGTTCCTTATACATATGTTCACATGTTCTTGAAAAGATGGGAGTACAGCACATACTTACTGCTGAGGAAGGGCCAATGCTGTTAGCATACACGGATTGATCTTTGCTTTCTCTGTCCAGGAAACTCAAAGCTAGACTTGACAAAATGTAACTGTACAATTGCTTTTGTCCAATCAAGGGTTTTCAACCCTGACCAGAAAATCTCAGTCGTTTTTTCTTGTTAAATAAAGAGACATTCTAGCTACACCATGAAGTCAATGAAGTGAATACTGGATCATAGAGCATGAAGTGAACTTTCTACCACACTAGATCAAGCAGCAACTTTGACCCTGAGCAGCAGCTCGTAGAGTGTACTGAGCTGGCATGACCATACGCCATATTAGGCAGTGGTGCAGATTTAAAATGACTGACAGCAAGGTTAATGTGAGAGTCCCTTTAGAATGTAGAGAGGGTTGTATTCGGTTGATGGGATGTGGATGTCTTGGTATCTCCACGGGAACAGTCCAGGTCATCTTCTGCAAGAGTCATAATTGTCTCCTTGGAGGGGCGTGGAGCATGATTTTGAGCACATCTGTACCTGAACTGGCTCTCTCTCTGCTCTGCCTTCTCCTGCGATGATGAAAACTGTGGGGGGAAATGGGTGAGCTGACCAATGGCTGGCATGGCTAGTTGTGTTGGTTCATTTGGGGGAAAGTTGAAAAGGTATTTCTGAGGGATGGTCACTGAGGGGGTGAATCTGAGTGATGGAAGATGTTGCAGGCAATAAAAATCCCTAACCTTCCTCCCTAAAGTCCTGTATGTATATCTACAGCAGATGGACAGACGAGGAGACTGACACCTTCTCAAGAGCAATTAGAAGTGGGCAATGAACGTTGGCCTTGTTAGCAACGAACAAATCCAATGGAAGATTAAAAAAAAACAGGTAGTCTTTTGCTCAAAGCAAGCACAGATGA
The DNA here is from genome assembly GCF_047496795.1 of Chiloscyllium punctatum. NCBI lineage: Eukaryota > Metazoa > Chordata > Chondrichthyes > Orectolobiformes > Hemiscylliidae > Chiloscyllium > Chiloscyllium punctatum. Next base: position 145,426,035 of record NC_092741.1, on the reverse strand, counting down.
CAGACTGACCAATGTTACTAATAGATCTTGTCCAAGCCTGTTGCAACCAGAGGTAAAGTGACCTTGACAACAGCTGATCACGCTGTGTCAATTTGGACATTTTTTTTGCAGATCTCTGATCGCCTCAACAGAAAAATGACACCTCCTTAAGTGCTGCACCTTTGAGAGGTATGTGGGTGTTATAGAGCCTACAATCTCAGTTGGGCAATTTGCTCTGCCTCCATTTACAGGTCTGCAATGAGTTTCTGTGTTGTCCCAATCCCTGTCTTGCCAGATATGAATTCCTATGGGGGGGAATGGCCATGAAGGATTCAGTTTAATACCAGAATCCACTTTGGAATGTGCAGCAAATGTATAGATTTCAAAGTCACCTGAGTAGCAAGAAAGTCAAATAGAGACAAAATGTAGTCCAACATGTTCTTCAGTTTCACCTGATAGCAGCTGAGAATACCTTTTAATACCATAGCAAATTGCTCCCTCCCATAATTGTTGTATGTAGGTTCTGAAGGTGGGAACACAAACTGGCAGTAGCAATTCAGGCAGCGATGATAATTGTATCTTAACTTTGTCATTTAATCTTGATTAGGTTCCCATCTGTTTCTGGCAATAACTCTGACAAAGTAGATTGTGGTCAACATAAAAATTTGGAATGGGTAACAATATGGGAGTAAGCTAACAATGCCATTTTGCCAAGCTATTTTGGTCTGATATTTACCTCCATTTTAAAATGCAAAAATGAAAAATCACGTGTTAAAGTTATTAAAAAAAATCCATCTATGCATACCATTAAACTTTGACTTTAACGAGAAACTTTTAACTTTGGTACCAAACCAAATATTTTTGTGTGAGTATTAAACAATGTCAATGGCACTTAAACCTATAAAACTTGAATGCTAAAGATGAGAACTGTTCAAGGTTCAATTTGCAGCAAAATTAGAATCCTTTTTCTCGATGGTTTAACCACTTCTGTGCCAATACAAATAAACAGAGAGGTGGGATTTGATCACAACGAATGTTTTAGGGAATGTTAGAATGGTGGTGATACAGTGCAAGCCTGGTAACGTCCCTGCCTCTGATTCAGAAACACTGGGTTCAAATGCCACGCAGTTATGCAGAGGTTTGGGTCTGCTATGTGGATGGCACCTTTATAATCACAAAACGCAACAAACTTGAAGATTAGATTTTTTTTTAGATTAGATTCCTTACAGAATGGAAACATGCCCTTTGGCCCAACAAGTCCACACTGACCCTGCAAAGAGTAATCCACCCAGACCCATACCCCTACCCTAAATTCACCCCGACATTATGGGCAATTTAGAATGGCCAATTCACCTGACCTGCACATCTTTGGACTGTGGGAGAAAACCAGAACACTCGGAGGAAACCCCGCGACATGGGGAGAATGTGCAAACTCCACACAGACAGTTGCCCAAAGCTGGAATTGAATCTGGGACCCTGGTGCTATGAGGCAGCAGTGCTAACAACTGAGCCACAGTACCGACCCACAAACACATAAACAACATCCTCACCAGTATAAAATTCACCAAAGAGAAAGAGAACAATAACCAACTCCTCTTCTTGGACGTCATGGTAGAACGAAAAACCAATGGAGAACTGCAGACCAGTGTTTACAGAAAACCTACACACACACTGACCAGATACTCAATTCCAGAAACAACCATCCCAACATCCATAAACGGAGGTGTGTCAGGACACTGTTCAAATGAGCCACAACACACTGTAGCACCCCAGAAACAGAAGAAGCTGAGCAAAAATACCTATATAATGCATTCAGGAACAATGGTTACCCAATAAATGCAGTCTGCTGATTCCTGCACAACAGACCTAAACGGGAAGACACAATATGCCCAGAGACTGTAGTCACCCTGCTGTATATCACAGACATTTCAGAGATGACCACCAGACTACTGGCCTCTGGGTAACATGGCAGCCCACAAACCTTCTACCACACTAAAACACAACCGATGAATTTAAAGGACCCCATACCCACAGCAGCAGAACAGACGTAATATACAAAACACCCAGCAAGGACTGCAACAAACATTACATTGGACTGACGGGCAGGAAACTAACCACTAGGATACATGAACACCAACTAGCCACCAAAAGACATGACCAACTATCACTGTTATCCAAAAAAACTGACAAAAAAGGGAGACCAGTTTGACTGGGACAGTGCATCCATCTTGGACAGGCCAAACAAAGACATGCGTGGGAATTCCTAGAGGCCTGGTATTCAACCTGGAGCTCCATTAACAAACATAGATTTGGACCCCATTTACCAACCTCTCAGATTCAGAACCGGAAATGATATCACCTACCACAACAAACCAAGACACATAAATAGCAAGCGAGACAGAACACCAACACTTCACCAGAGGCTCACTGATGACGTTACCTAGCACGGTGATGAAACATTTGAGAACAAACCTACCAACTCAGCAAACAAATCGACAACCTACTTTGGTACATGATGGTCAAGAAGCAGAGTTCACAATGAGACCAAACAGGTAGAGTATCAAGACTTCAAATGTCAATGGCAGATGGTGACAGTGTGAGAAATATGATCAGCTATGTCAAGAAAAGAGAACTGGAGCCTCCACTGATACTCTTCATAGCTCAAGCATTATAGCCCTCATGGAGAGTTGCATAGGTCGCCAGCAACTTTGACTCATTGGGGATTGGTTATCTTAGCTGGCTGCATGGTTGTTGTGGATCAAATTGATGCCAGTACCATAGTATTTCATCTCTGTTCCAATGAACTCGATTTGGGACCTGCTTCCTTGTTTCACCTGTAGAGGGAAATCACAACGCTATGAGTCTGACTTATTTTCAGGCAAAGAATTGAAGAACAGTGGAGGGGTTTTAGCTTAATCACAAGAATATCAATGACTCTTCATGAAAAAAACTGTTGTGGCTCCTGCTCTTGTAGCTCTCCAGCCTGGTATTGAATTCACTTATGTCTCTAATATTGAAAATTTCTTCTTGTTGCCAGTGGCCCTATGGGAAATGAGTCTGGTCTATCTCAGCCCAAGTTCAAATGGGTGTAAGACTACAATATAAAAGTGCCCTTGTCTTATTGCAAGCAGAAATCTGACTCAAATAAGGCATTTGAGTGGTTGATTGTAGGAGGTGGATTTACCACATTCCAATGTTGGGTTGCTCCACTTTTCAGGCACAGTAGTCACAATCTGGGGCCTGCCAAATCTTGGTGGTGGTCAAGATGTGCTGCACTTAAATTTGGTATTGCCACATGATTTACCTGATAGTCTCGTTGGCTGCCATGCCACTGAATGCACCAAGCAGTGCGATACTGACGATTCCTGGTCCAGTTCATTCTGTTCTTAAAGACGAGTTGTCCCTGTTAACTGGAAGGCACACCGGATGAAAGGAGGCTGCTGTGGAACACTTTTGCTGCATTTGTAAACAGGGAAAATAGAATCTGTAGCAGGACAGTGAAGGCAATTCCAAAAACACAGATGTGACTTTGAAGCTTTAATAGAGGATGTGGACAAGGGGAGAAACACCACTCTGATGGAGGAACGGTGGCATCCTGTTGGTGGATGGATTTGGTAATTGGAGCTCCTCTCGGATTTATAATGAATACAGTGATCCCAGATATATTCCTCCCTCTTCCTCTTCTGCTTCCTAAACTTCCACCTTTCCTTCCTCTTTTGGATGTGGGTTCAGGATGCCTGGTGACGTCAGCTGCACTTTCATGACCGTAATGTTATGAAAGGTGCAGTAGACCACTATAGAACTAGACACCAGCTGCTGCATTATACTGGAGAACCCCTGACACTCACCCACACAATGGCCCCCTAAGAGCACTGCAGTGACTCTGTGGGTATCTCCTATGTGTAATCTTGGTTCAGTATAATTCCAGGATTCATTGGTTATGGGAGAGGTCCGCAACTGGTGCAGATAAGCAAGTGTGTATCAGTGCCAGACTCCAAACTGGTTAAATTGAGGGGTTGGCATTGGAACGGTCAGTCAGCAGAAAGACAGCTGTAAAATCATCCACCAAACCAAAAGATATAATGGTTGATATAAAGGTGGCCAATCAGTATTGTGGCAACCCAGATAATTTGCCCCTACGGGGAATCCTCCTCTTTGGTCTTTGTAGACCCCCAAAAAATCCAACTATACTTCCCAAGTCTCTTTGTAAACTTGAATGACCAACTCTTTTGAGTTTTCCCGATTGAATGCAACACACTTGCATGAGGATGGATGGTCCTTTAAATAACATTCGTGGGTAGGTGAGCTCCTTATATAGCTAAATGTATGATTAGGTGTAGGTAAGCCTGGACCGTCAAAGTAATGTATCAAATCCCCTTGCTCAGTGTCCTGCACTGAAAATGACCAGCAGTGGATCTCCAATATTTCACATCCTTGGGCTTTTGTAACATTGACAGCAATGTTTCACTGAGTCCAATTTTGCACTCTTGCTTTAAGTGGTACTTTTGGTATTTACTGTATTTTATTTAATTTGTTCAAGATTGTGCCAGGACATTACTGCAAAAATATTTGAGACCAATTTTAATTAAATGTTCTTAACGTGCACTGTTCTTTATGTTACTAATCATGAAAATTTATTGTATAATTTATATCATTTGGATTTTTTTCAAAATCATTTGTTAAGGGAAAGGGCTGTTTCTTCCACATAGGGTGTGTTATGGTATAGTTCCAGCTACAAATATATAAACTCTATATTATATTTTCTGTGAGTAGCAACGGAGTTAACGTTTCCAGTTGATGATCTGAAACATGAAGTCTGTTTCTCTCTATAGATGAGACCTGCCTGACCTGCTGAGAATCTCGAGCAGTTTTTGTTTGTATTTCAGATTTCCGGCAGTATCCACAGTATTTTCCTTTTGTGGATTGTATTTTCCTCACTCTTCAAATTGTCCAATAAAACAGCTGCAATTCTGAGTATCTTGCTCTTTCTGATTTCCAAGAAAGGCTCAATTTGAAAGCACATGAGCACTTAATCCTGCCTGCAATTATAATTAGTTTAGATTGTCTTTTAAGTGCATGAGATCTTCAAACTGCTCAGACAAATATTGATTGTATAAAGATCAATAGTAGCTCTGTGTAAAAGTGCCAAACTATTGCACCAGGTCGACAGATGCACGTTGATCGCTCACAAGAGGTCACCTTTTACGCTTGGATGAAACGAAAGTAGTAACAATCTGCCTATGTAACTGGCCTCTGATCTGCATGTCAAGTCAATGCTAGCTGGTGGGAGAAATGAAGAGAACCATTAACCCTGTGCTGATGATTAGTAAGAACATCACATTAAGCATTAATTACATCCATTAAATTGCTATATTGCCTTGTGCGTACATTTTAAAAATTATTTTGTTGTCCCATATACTTGCTCCTTTAAGGGTTCTTAAACCATGAAGAAAACTGGGTGTAAATTGTTCTAAAACATTTGCTAAATAGTCATTAAACAAAACAATCCAGTAGCTTTCTGTTGTCAAAAACCTCACCTCTAGATCAGCTTTCTGTACCTTGCATTGACCTTCAAAGGAGGGCAGTAAGTTACCATCTGTATTGTTTCAGCTCTGTACCTGACCAATGAGCAGTGTTTACTAGCAAGACAAGTCATCTGATCTTTGGCCATTTCTTCATAACCTTCCTCCATTACCCCTGAAATATCCCAACCCCACATCCATCCATACAGAGAAATATAGTCTGATTATACAGTGCGTGCAGATTATATGCAACTTAATATAGTTTATATTCAAGTTTGGACATTTGAATGTTGGATTAATGGTATACTGGTTTCTCCGTGAGTCTGAGGGGTTTAATGATTAACTTGCAAAAATACCATCTGTTTGTAATTTTTATTAATGACTTAGATGAGGGAGTCGAAGGGTGGGTCAGTAAATTTGCAGATGATACGAAGATAGGTGGAGTTGTGGACGGTGAGGAGGGCTGTTGTTGGCTGCAGAGGGACTTAGATATGATGCAGAGCTGGGCTGAGGAGTGGCAGATGGAGTTCAACCCTGCCAAGTGTGAGGTTGTCCATTTTGGAAGAACAAATAAGAATGCGGAATTCAGGGTTAATGGTAGGGTTCTTAGTCAGGTGGAGGAACAGAGGGATCTTGGGGTCTATGTACATAGATCTTTGAAGGTTGCCACTCAGGTGGATAGAGTTTGTAAGAAGGCCTATGGAGTATTATCGTTCATTAGCAGAGGGATTGAATTCAAGAGTCGTGAAGTGATGTTGCAGCTGTACAGGACTTTGGTTAGGCCACAGTTGGAGTACTGTGTGCAGTTCTGGTCGCCTCACTTTAGGAAAGATGTGGAAGCTTTGGAGAGGGTGCAGAGAAGATTTACCAGGATGTTGCCTGGAATGGAGAGTAGGTCATACGAGGATAGGTTGAGAGTTCTCGGCCTTTTCTCGTTGGAACGGCGAAGGATGAGGGGTGAATTGATAGAGGTTTATAAGATGATCAGAGGAATAGATAGAGTAGACAGTCAGAAACTTTTTCCCCGGGTACAACAGAGTGTTACAAGGGGACATAAATTTAAGGTGAAGGGTGGAAGGTATAGGGGAGATGTCAGGGGTGGGTTCTTTACCCAGAGAGTGGTGGGGGCATGGAATGCGCTGCCCGTGGGAGTGGTAGAGTCAGAATCATTGGCGACCTTTAAGCGGCATTTGGATAGGTACATGGATGGGTGCTTAATCTAGGATAGAAGTTCGGCACAACATCGTGGGCCGAAGGGCCTGTTCTGTGCTGTATTGTTCTATGTTCTATGTTCTATGTTCTATGTTCTATGTTCTATCAATTCCATTCAAAGATACTTTCAGATGGAAAGGTCAGTACTTTTAATGCTGAGGTAAACATGTTTTAATCTCTTGAAACACCCAAAGACCCTTATTACTTCAAACTCTCAAGGTGTTTAACCAACATCACAGGATGTGCAATCAACATAATGAGCCACCTTATTCAGAAAAGGAATTGAACTTGTCAAAGGCTACATGATGATAGAAGCATGTTTTCTGTTTATTTTTAGAGCTGATTGCAGATAGAGTTCTGCCATAAGCTTATCAAACAAACTGTGCCTATCAGCATTCTGCAGGCCAGAGAGAAACCCTTGGTGGGTTGTACTGTGGCCTATGGGTTGTTAATGGACAACCTTTGGGTAGCACAGTGGCACAGTGGTTAGCACTGCTGCGTCACAGCGCCAGAGACCTGGGTTCAATTCCCGCCTCAGGCGACTGACTGTGTGGAGTTTGCATGTTCTCCCCGTGTCTGTGTGGGTTTCCTCTGGGTGCTCCGGTTTCTTCCCACAGTCCAAAGATGTGCAGGTCAGGTGAATTGGCCATGCTAAATTGCCCATAGTGTTAGGTAAGGGGTAAATATAGGGGTATGGGTGGGTTGTGCTTCGGCGGGTTGGTGTGGACTTGTTGGGCCGAAGGGCCTGTTTCCACACTGTAAATAATCTAATCTTTATCTACACATTATGCCAAATCCTGAGCACCATGATTTAAGTTAAAAGAGAATTTTTATTGGAATGAATTTGATGTATCAGAGTAGTATTTTAGTTGTGTGGAGAGAATGAATAAACTGAAATTATTCTCCTTGGCTCAAAGCAATCATAGTTAAAATTGATCTGAGAAAAGGAACAGGAAGTGACTTCACCATAGGAAATGACATCACCAATCCAAAGAAACCCAAACATATAAATAGAAAGCAGAAATTTTCAGTATTGCTTTGCATGAAGTCCACTGAAGATGTAAGGTAATGAAACATCTGGAAATAAACCTTTCAGCTCAGCAAGCAAACATACACCCAAAAGTTAAATTTTATTGAAATGGAAAAAACTGTTTCCATTATGGGAGTTAATAATAGAGATTAACTAGGTTAATCTAGTTTATAACGAGGTAAAAGAGCCTGATGAAGGGCTTTTGCCCAAAACGTCGATTTCGAAGCTACTTGGATGCTGCCTGAACTGCTGTGCTCTTCCAGCACCACTAATCCATAATCTAGTTTATAGTCATACAGCATGGAAACAGACCCTTTGGTCCAACACATCCATGCTGACCAGACATCCCAATCTGACCTAGTCCTATTTACTAGCATTTGGCCCATAACCCTCCAAACCCTTCCTATTCACATATCCATCCAGATGCCTTTTAAATGCTGTAATTGTACCCACTCTACACCACTTCATCTTGGTCTGCAAACTGTGCTAATTGAATATTTGTGGATTGGATACCTTCTGCAAGACAGCCTCCACTGTACCACTATCATGGTCAAGAGTGCGGTGCTGGAAAAACTCAGCAGGTCAGGCAGCATCCGAGAGGCAGGAGAATTGATGCTTTGGGCAAGAGCCCTTCATCAGGAATGTATCACTATCATGTCCTTATCCTTCTTATATTATAGCATAAAGTGTTGAAAGTATGCCAGTTGGCATTCTGGTATAACACAGCACGAGAGGTATTTGGATAAATAAACAGGTTTATCAGTGCTTTTTAATGTTTTGACAATATTTTATATTCCAAGAATATATTTCAATCTGGTTCACATTTGTCATTAGGCATTAAAACGTTACTTTATAGTTCTGAAAATTCCAAATTCAAGAAATGCATTGATCCCAAACATTCTTGAATCAAAAGGATACAGTGTGATTGCCAAGAAAAAGTATAATCAGGAATACAATGCTTGAAAGTAATTTGCAAACTGATTTAGTTGGACAATCACTTGAAGGAGGAGAAATTTCAAGGGCATGAAGCCAAAGCCAAAAAAATTAACTAATTGGATATCTTTTCCAAAAACACAGTTGGTCCAAAGGCCTTTTTCTATGCTGTAGCATTCCATGAAACAGGACATTTCCCAAAGTGAATGTTCTTTCATTAGTCTAATCCCATATTTTCTTCACAGTACCATCTCATGCAGGCATAGTGTTATAGAGTTGTACAGCATGAAAACAGATCCTTCAGAACAACTTGTCCATACCAAGCAGATATCCTAAACTGATCTAAACTCATTTGCCAGCTTTTGGCCCATATCCCTCCAAATCTATTCATGTATCCATCCAGGTGCTTTTTAAATGTTGTAATTGTACCAGCCTCCACCACTTCCTCTGTAAGCTTGTTTCATACATACATCACCCTCCGCAAGACAAAGTTTACCCTCTCACTATACCTTCTTGTTTTGGACTCCCTAACCCTGGGGAAAAGACCTTGGCTATTCACTCTATCCATGCCTCTCATGATTTTATAAACTTCTATCAAGTTCACCCTTCAGCCTCCAACCCTCAAGGGAAAATAACCCCAGCCTATTTTAGCCCCTCCCTATAGCTTAAACTCTCCAATCCCAACATCCTTGTCAATCTTTTCTGCACCCTTTCAAGTTTAACAACATCTTTCCTATAGCAGGGAGATCAGACCTGATTGCAGTGTTCCAAAAGTGGCCAAACCTATGTCCTGTACAGCAGCAACATGACATTCCACCTCCTATCCACAATGGACTGAACACCCTTCAGTCATCCTCTTGTTTGTGATCAGTGACCATTCTTCAGCAGTGATCTTAAACAGTGAGTAGTAGCAGAACAATAATGTTGTCCATGAATATGAGTTCATCATAACCCATTACAATTTCCCTCACTTATTTTACAGGGCAGACAGGAACACTGTACCACTTCAGGCGTTTCAGACACTGGAATCTTTAAGTGATTGTAGCCAGTTCAAGAGATGCAGCACTTTCTAAACACCAAAAGGAAGAGTGGCAGCAATGGCTGAAACAACAGCATCAGAAAGGCCGCAACAGCTACAGGAACCCTCCGATTATCGGGTGAATCTCTCTGAGTGTTTCTGGCTGAATCAAGTGCTAGTTGAGACAACTCATAACCAGAATCATCGAAGAACTACCTCATTGGTTTGTCAAAGAAAACACTTGCCAATTACCAATCATACAGCCTACACTCATCTCCCATTTTTCTCACATTCTTCCACAGCATTAAGGTCTCAGGGAAATTGTAATAAATAATATTATGAATGTGAATAAAGTATAACCTCTGTAGATACTCAGAATACTCAGTCATTACTCAGAATTCATTTAGAGGGACATTGCACATCCACATTTTATTATGGCACATTATGAAGCAGCTCTCTCTCTAAGTCAGGAGCTATCATTCCTGGACATCCTGGTCAAAGTAGCTGCATTTATAATGGGACCAAACAAGTTTTTATTGATTTAAAAATCCTTCCAACATACATCCACAATGACAGGTGTAGGAGTGAGAGGTTCCTGGTCAGCTCTAGGCTACCATATGCATAGAAAGGTTCATGTTACCACAACAACTCAGACTTCTTGAGCAGCCAGTTGGTTCAGTTAGTTGGACAGTTGATGTGAATCAGACGATGCAAAGGAATGGGGTTTGACCCTTGTTTCAGCTGGGCTGGAATTGCAATCCGTGTTCTTGATGTGGCACTTTGAATTGAGCCTACCTTCAGGCACAGAACCCAATTACAAATAAATTTTAATTACAATGAGATCCATACACTTATATGGATGGATCTGTCCATATCATTTCCATGGAGAAAGTGAGGACTGCAGATGCTGGAGATCAGAGCTGAAAATGTGTTGCTGGAAAAGCGCAGCAGGTCAGGCAGCATCCAAGGAGCAGGAGAATCGATGTTTCGGGCATAAGCCCTTTGTCGATTCTCCTGTTCCTTGGATGCTGCCTGACCTGCTGCACATATCATTTTCATGCCTTTCACTCCTAGAGAAAGCAATGGTCTATAAACGTAACAGAAAGAAAGCCAGGGTAGAAGGAGCAACATTAAAAATCATAAGCACGTGAATAGGAGATACTTCAAAATTTGGGTTGACCATGGGAATGGGTGCATTTGTAGGAGAGTTGGGAATATTTCATTAAAGGCTGGAAGTTGCTCTGTGATAAAGGTAAGAGACTCAGTACCACTGAGTTTTTGAGGACATATATCCATCAAACAAAATTCTTAACTGAGCACCATCTTTTGTTAAAGGTTTCTATTCAATAAAACCTACATCCAGTCTATTTAATAGAAAACCATTCCTGTCATTTTTCGGACATTAACTTCCAAACTGTTAGTATCTCAGTGATTACAGTTCCACGTGGACACTGACATCAGTCTTACACTCTGATTGTTATATTCAGGTCAAGCCTCATCAATACAACAGCTCTCTTATATGAAATACTTTGCATTTGCAGTTATTTTTAAATTCCTTGAGTCCTGAGTATTTTTTCTCCTGACACAGACATACCTCATCAGTCAAGAAAAACTGAAATGCGTCACTACACGTGATACTTCTGTAATTCATATTGCTCAACTTTTGCCTCGACTGATTAAGCACAAGAAAGATACCTGGGCTATACAAGTTTCTCACCAGGAACTGTTCATGGGTACAGAAAGGAACATGAAAAGCACCATAACATCACCATCCAACTTGGTCCAAATACAGAAGGTACCAGAATCATGCTTAGGTCAGCCAGCATCTGCAAAAAGAACAGACAAGTCAATCTTCCTTGCATCAGAACTGGTAGACTCAGAATATTTCCAGCATTTTAAAAGGGAACAGAAGAAGAGAAAGGTAAGGTGGGTGAAAAACACAACCACACACAAAGGAAAACAAGTTTAATGATGTGTAAAGTGCTTAATTGGAGAACAGCAGATGTTTAAATAGCAGTACTGTTATTAGCAAAAGACAATGGGAAGCAACGGGCTAAATCTCAGTGTTGGATGGCTATCAAAAACTTTTATTCGGTTGATTTAATTAAAGAAAATTCAGTTGGGAGCGGTATGTGTGACTAAATCACTATTACCTTTCTCCTGGCTTCACCAAATTTTACCCCCATGTGAAAGAATTTAAAAACAGACAAGTGCAAGTGAGGGTATGACTGGAAATGGAAGGGAAGGAAGAGAAGCATGAAAATTAATAAAATGAAGCACCTTTGGAGCCCAGGAACTAGTCTAATTAAGTAGTCAACAACAGCTAGCCATTACGGAGAGTTGCCTGGTGAATGTCTTGAAAGATGAGAGTTACTAATCAAATTTCTTTGTTCTGGGTAACATTCACAATTTAAGGATACAGGGTAGGCTATTTATGACTGAGATGAGGAAAAGTTTCTTCACCCAAAGAGTGGTGAATCCATAGAATTCTCTACCACAGAAAGTGGTTGAAGCCAAAACTCCTGTTTTCAAAAAGGAGTTAGATATAATTCTCAGGGCTAAATGGATCAAAGAGTATGGAGACAAAGCAGGAAGAAGGTACTGAGATGGATAATTATTCATGTTGAATGGTGGAACAAGATTCAAGGGCCAAATGGCCTACTCCTGTTCCTAGTTTTTATATTTCTACACATTTTCCACAGAAATAGTTTGGAAGTGTTCTAAGAAGAGTGAATAACTTGTCTTCCATTTTTGAAGTCAAAGTATTAAACACTTAAAGCACTTGAGCAATAGACTAAGGCATCCAATAAAAAAAGAATAGAAAGAAAACAGTTAATAATACCTATTTTTCAGAAAGGTTAAAAACAGCTATGTCAAGAGGTCTTACTAGAGGGAAGAAGCCATTGAGTAGCCAATTACAACTGTTAATATGGATGAGGTTTATAAAATAATGAGGGGCTTTGACAGGGTCAATAGCCAAGGTCTTTTTCCCAGAGTAGGGGAGTCCAATACTAGATGTATAGGTTTAACGTGAGAGGGTAAAGATTTAAAAAGGACCTAACAGGTAGTACATTTATGGAACGAGCTGCCAGAGCAACTGGTGGAGGCAGGTAAAATTACAATATTTAAAAGACATCTGCCTACGTACATGAATAGGAAGAGTTTAGAGGGATATCGGTCAAATGCTGGCAAATGCGACTAGATTAATTTAGGATATCTGGTCAACATGGATGAGTTGGACCGAAGGGTCTATTTCCATGTTATACATCTCTATGACTCAATGACTACCTTCAAAAGTATTTGACATTTTTTATAGTTTGTATTTATACAAGTCCTATCTGTGTTGTCAATGTTTGTTGTAAACACTATATGTTGTAAAAGGGCCATTGCTTTTGATAATTCTTCAAGGAGCTTGAAAGATAGAACTAGAAGCCAAATTAGACTGATCCTTCATTCTAGGTGTCAGTAGAGATTGTTCCACACACTGTAGTGGCCAGTTTTTTTTGTGCTTATCCAAACATGCTGTTAGAAACCATCAAAAGAGATAATCTGTCAGCACAGTCTATCCTGTACATTGTGCTGATGATATGGAGGTGTTGGTGTTGGACTGGGATGGACAAAGTCAGAATGACACCAGGTTATAGTCCAACAGGTTTATTTGAAATCACAAGATTTGCAGTGCTGCTCCTTTGTGTTTGAGCAGAGCTTGAAGGAGCCGCGCTCCAAAAGCTTGTGATTTAAAATAAACCTGTTAGACTATAACCTGGTGTCATGTGACTTCAGATATCATCCTGAGGGGAAAGAAGCACCATCCAACTTGGTCATTTACTACCCCTCCCCCAAGCACCCGCTTCCTCCACCATCCCTAAACAGGTTCATTAATTGTTTTCTTTTAAATCTAAAAGCAGTTCCAAAAGCAACAAAAAAACCTGTGTGAGATGTGCCACAGGGTATCATTCTCACCAGACATCTCTATCCTGTCTAACATATTTTCTCTTGCCGTGATATGTTAGGGAGTCTGCACTCTCTTATTGTACAAGCAGATGAAAATAAATGGAGCTTTTCAATCTATGATTTATATGGATTTATATTGGTGCGTAATGTTTGGTTCTGTCTGTACCTTCATCCCCATGGCCCAGCAGTGCTTCACTGTAACCACCCAGCAGGGGGTGGGCTTGAGCTATGCATATGAATTCTCCTTTATGAGTTCAATCCTAACCGTTGATGAAATTACAGTTGGGTTTGAATTACGTCGCAAAAGTTCCACCATTTAACTTGAACACATATGGAAAGTGATTCTTTTATCTGCAGACGTTTTCATATACATAGTAATACAATAACATATTTTGTAAATAATTGTCTCACTTAATGTACATAATGAAATGTGCACAACACATAATTTTCTTGCAACTAATTTTAAATATATTTTCAGGGCAATTTTCTCGTGGGAGTGCATGTACTAAATAAGTTACACTGCCTCGTCTGTCACCAATCTTTGTATTTCCTATTTATCCCATAATAAGATGCTCAAATTATATATTACGGTATTAAAATAATGTGTCTGGTATAAGTAATGACTACTCATTTGAATTGTATTACAAACATAACACAACAAAGCAGTTTTCATATTCTTGCTACCCTTAACTAACAAAAAAAGTCTGTTGCTGTCTGTCTGAAAATATCAACTGACACAGCATCCTTTATCTTTTTTTGGAAGAAAGTACCAGATTTCAACTATTTCCAGATTTCAATCCCAATTAAGTTGGCACTAATTTGATGTCATCCCACCCCCCCCCCCCCATTGTTCTGAGTAATAATTCTGCTGGCCTGCTTATTTTTGACATTCTTTAATTGTTCTCTTTTTCAAGCAGATATTTCATGAACCTTAAAATTGAAGTCACACATTTTTTGGTTCATCTAACCCACACTGATGAGAATGGAAGTTTACAGTAAAGGTGCTATGCAACACTTGCATTTTGGACAGTAGAAATAGGACCATAGCAAAATATTTGTTCTATTTAGGACTTATTTATATTAGTTTAGCCACTTCACTCCATGTGATTAATGTGACTAATAGAAAAATGTCAGATAGGTGGTGGATAAAGTATTTTTTTCTGAGGTGAGGGTTATGACACATTGTTGAGAAGGATAAAGGAACTTTACAGAACAGCTGACCATCATTAATGTAATCTACAAGTATAAAATATGTGAATTTGTAGCAAAATTTCCATATTTAAATATCCTCTCCACCTTGAAATAAAGGCCATCATTCCATTGCCTTCCTGGTACCTGCATGCTAATATTTTTTGGATTAATGTACAATAATATTAAATATTATTCTGCTTTTCTACTCTCCTGCCAAAGTGGATAACCACACATTTTTCCATAATTTACTTCATCTGTCAATTTTTTGCCCTTTCTATTATTAATATCCGTTTGCAGACTTGTTGTAACCTCCTAACAATATGCCTTTCCATCTATCTGAGTCATCAAATGTGAAATTTGACTACAGTACAATTGGTTCTTCATCCAAGGGATGAATACATACTGTAGAAAGTGGAAGCATCAGCATTGATCCATGTAGCATACCACGATACACAGCTTACCAACCTAAACATTCATCAATCCTGACAATATTTCTTGTTAGCCAATTATTCATCCATGTTAATATATTACTCATAATATCATAAACTCTTCTCTTTTATAATAACCTCTTGTGTGGCATCCAATTGAACGGCTTTATTAAAGTTAAAAACATCATATCTGCTCATTCCCATTTTTCCATACCATCGGCCAAGTCTCTAATATATTTGTCAAACACAATCTTCCTTTCAAAAACCAAATTGCCTCGCCTGGACTATGATATTCTAAAAGTCATATATGATCCTTAATAGAAGATTTTATCTTTATCCAAAGGCCAAAACAGACATTGGTTTAATGTCTCATCTTCTAACAGAGCAGGATATGCAGAATGTTCAACAGAGGAGTGTGAGAAACGATACAACTGTTCCAGGGATCAGATGATTTTGGAAAATGCTCAAGCTTCATTTGTGCAATTTCTAAAATTATATCAAAACCTTGACTGTATAACAGATGTCGAATTCATAGAATCTTACCTAAAATTAATTGCAGCCAATTAACTCACTGCAATCCTTCAGTAACTTTGCCAGGAAGTTAAACCTTCAATGATGATGTCAGAAGCAGAATACAATTGCTTTAAATTAAGCTGTTTTGGGAAAAGCAATACTGGATGAAGCTAGAGGCATTTGTCAGCTGAAACTCTAGATAAGGATATTTCCATTCCACTATTCTCCCACGCCAAATCTATTTCTGTTAATCCATAATATTAAAATATTAAATTCTTAAATTTGAAATGCTTACCATCTTAAAGATTTTACTCGAATCAGAGGTATGACTTATGCAAGCATATGTAGACTGCATTTATAAACAGTATCAAAATTCAACCTACACATCCTATTTAAAAGAGAGGAATACTATTTAAAAGAGAGGCTTCACAGGAGGCTCCCAAGTACTGAGGATGTCACCTAGACAGAGGACGAAACGTTTGCAAGACAAATTCCCAGCTCGGCGAACAGAACCACAACAGAGAGGAATACTATAATTAGCATTTTTGATGATCTAAATTGTGATTCTATTACCAGCAATCACTCAATTAAAAATATAATGAGCATTTTTTTCCTCAGCATGTACAACAGCCAGGCAGACACACAGATAGAATGGAATATACACCAAGCCAAAGGATTATTAGGGTGGCCAGAAGCTTAATGAAATGGATAAATTTTGAACATGGCCTTAAAATTAAAGTTAGGAATTCGACAACATTGGGCCTGCTCAAGATTATGAGGGCATTTAGAAACCTGGGTGAGAATTTTAATATTGTGATATTGGCAAAATGGTAGCCAATAGTGGCCACCAAGGACAAGGCTTGATGAGAAAATAAAATATTTGATGTAGTGACAGGTAAGTTGGATTAAGCAGAGGTGGGTGACAATATAGGGATGATGGAGATGATGAGGTTGGATGCTCAGCTTGGCATTAATTAAGCTGTTCAAGTTGCAAACAACTCTGGTAGCCCTTCAGCTCGTGCTTTTTGAAGGAAATTAGCTTAGTAGCATGGTTTTGCAGTTCTGTGGCTTGGGTTGTACTAACAGTTGACTGGAAGAAACTGTATTTGTCAATAATGCCCAGCGTTTACTTCTGCACATAACCTCGATTCTATGAGCTGTCTGACTCCCTCTACAAAATTAAATTGTGTTAAACCCAAAGTCTTCTGCTGCTTAGCGTTAACAATAGTAAAGCCATCTTTTTGACTCCTGTGAGAAATCTCATACCCTAACTTCTGATTACAAGCATTTTTTTTGGATGCCTGTGATCAGCTGATCCTGCACAACCTCACTGTCCTACTTGACTTTCACCTTTGCTTCAAACCCATATGAGTCTAATACCATTATCTTGTTGTCTCCTTCACCAAAATATTTTCTTTTCTATCCCACTGTAACTACTTATTCATATCACCATCATCTCCAGATGAATTCTCCTTGCTGATTTTCCAAGTTACGTCTTATGTCAACTCAATTCGTTCAGAGATAACCTGACATCATTTTCCTAACCTATAAAGCTCAGCTTCCCGCGAATACCTTGTCCTTCTATTATCCCTCCCCAAAACAGTCTAACTTCTGTGATTTGTGTTCAGAACTGTAACTCACTCCTTTCTGGTAACATGTTAGCAATTTTGCATGGTAATGGAAATTGCTTTTATATTCTCTGGTCATGGAGTACTTATTCCAACTATGCTCCAATTGAGGTCAGTACAAATTAAGCATTACCATCTTACGGTTGAATTCCATCCCTCTAAGTAGGACCAAGATCAAAGACTGCAAATTTGCTCAGAGCTGCTTCTACACCACTGCTATGACGTTGCTGAAAGTTCAAGAAACGATTTGTTCAATGTGCATAAATGGGGTTTCTGCTGCACTTCTGATGATCCTATGGTGCTAGAATGAGAACAGCTCTGAGGAGGTTTGCAGTTAAGGAGTTAATTTACCTTTTCTAACTACTTGGTACTTGTATCATCACTTTAATAAACTGTGCACTGGTGCAACAAAATGCTCATGATTGTTAATATTAAAAAGTTTAGCCATTACATTATGTATTTTCTCGATTCTTACTTCTAAAATGCACTACATTAAGTTTACTACATTGAATTATATCTACCTATCCATCCTGCTGGGCTATTAATGTCATCCTGTCATCTTCAGTTTACCATACCCCTCCCAAGTTTCGAACATCAGCACATTTTGATATTTTTTAGTATTACAAGGTGGAATTGTTTTCATGTTATTTTTGCACCAAAGGTTAACCTGGTTGCATCTTCGGATTCCAAGCTTTTAACAGGTCACAACCTAACCATTTTCAGCCATAAAAAAAAACACATTTATTTTAAAAGAAGAGTGTCTACCTCTTTGAAATGGATAGAGGGTGCAAGGAGCCAGATGGTGAAAATGAAGTATAAAAATCATCAGTAAAATAAATAGGAAAGACGATTAGAGTCAGCAGACAGGAGTAGAACAAAAATTCATAGGAGAATCAGTTGATTTCTCTGATGTTCCTCTGTAAATCATGCACCATCCTAATTTGGAATTTTATCACTTTTCATTCATTGTTGTGGGATTAAAACTATGGAAATCTGGGTCTACTATGGGCACAAGGATTAGAGTGGTTCATTTAGACTGTAAGTGTTAGTCTCAGATCCCAATAATAAAAAAAACTGCTTACTCCTCCCAACTTTTCAGCATGCCATTGTCATCAGCTGGTTCCCAAATGGTCCACACCACATTTCACAGATGTGAATAATTCTTCATCATACCTTTTTGGTATAATTTTTGTCCGTTCTGCTTTCTTCAGGCAACTGTTAGTTCTTCATTAAGCATCTGATTCATGGGCATACATCACTGTAAAGTCTTGTCTAGTCCAACAGGGTTGAGGACTGATGACCACACCCTCAGTGCCGATGCAGTTAACAAGTCCCAGTGCTTCATTTTTTGTGATCTTCTTCGACCATCTAAAGCAAAGCTTTTCCTATTGGGAAGATGTTGTGAAACTTGAAAGGGTTCAGGAAAAGATTTACAAGGATGTTGCCAGGGTTGGAGGATTTGAGCTATAGGGACAGGCTGAACAGTTTGGGGCTGTTTTCCCTGGAGCGTTGGAGGCTGAGGGGTGAACTTATAGAGGTTTACAAAATTATGAGGGGCATGGATAAGGTAAATAAGCAAAGTATTTTCCCTGGGGTCGGGGAATCCAGAACGTGTATGGAATGAGCTGCCAGAGGATGTGGTGGAGGCTGGTACAACTGCAACATTTAAGAGGCATTTGGATGGGTATATGAATAGGAAGGATCTGGAGGGATATGGGCCGAGTGCTGGCAGGTGGGACTAGATTGGGTTGGGATATCTGGTCGGCATGGATGGGTTGGACCGAACGGTCTGTTTCCATGTTGTACATCTCTTTGACTGATTCTAAATACAGAGTGCAAAGCTTAACAGGTAAATGCTGAGAGGATATTTTCCCTCATGTGAGACTCTAAGTTCAGAATCTCAGAATAAAGGGCTGCTGATTAAAGACTGAGATGGGGAAGAATTTATTCTCTCAGAGAGTTGTCAGTCTTTGGAACTCTTTGTGACAGAGAGCTGTGGTGGTAGAGATCTTGTGTATATTTAAGGCAGAGATGGATAGATTCTTGATTGGTAGGCATTGTCAGGGTTTATGTGGAAAACACAGGAAAGTGGACATGAGGAATGTTGGGAGTGTGGTGCTGGAAAAGCACAGCAGGACAGGCAGCATCCGAGAAGCTGGTGAATTCCTGATGAAGGGCTTATGCCCGAAATGACAATTCTCCTGCTCCTCGGATGCTGCCTGACCTGCTGTGCTTCTCCAGCACCACATCCTCTCCAGCATCTGCAGTCCTCAATTTCTCCTCCGCCATGAGGAATGTCAGATCAGCCATGATTCTATTGAATGATTGTGGAGGCTCAAGGGGCCAACCTGGCTACTCCTGGTCCTATTTTTTTATGATCTTAAATGTTTTGATGAAGTTTTTCCAGCCTGAGTAATGTTTGTAAAAATACGGACAACCATTGTTTCTATTCTTTCGCAAGTTGTGGGCAATGCAAGACTGGCATTTATTGTCCATTCATAATTGCCCTTGAAAAGCTAGTGGTGCCATTTTGAACCACTGCAGTCTGTGATGGGCAGGGAAGAGTGGAAGAGTGTTCCATCAACTTAACCCACCAATGGTGAAGGAATGGCATTATACTTCTAAGTCAGGGTAGTGTGCAACTTGGAAGGAAACTTGCAATTGGTGGTGAACAGATACAGTTGGCTTCTTAGTTGGGAGAGGTTGTCAATTTGGAAGGAGCAGCTGAATCATAGGATCCCTACAATGGGGAAACAGGCACTTCGGCCCAACAAGTCCACACCCAACCCTCCGAAGAGTATCCCATCCGACTAATTCCCGATTACTCTACATTTACCCCTGACTAACCCACCTAACCTACATATTCCTGAACACTTTTTATGGGCAACTTAGCATCGTCAATTCACCTAATTTGCACAGCTTTGGACTGTGGGAGGAAACCGGAGCATCCAGAGGAAACACACACACACACACACACACACACACACACACACACACACACACACACACACACACGGGGAGAATGTGTGAACTCCACACAGATAGTCGTTCAAGGCTGGAATTGAACCCAGGTCCCTGGTGCTGTGAGGCAGCAGTGCTAACCACTGAGCCACTGTGCAACCCCCTGAGCCACTGTGAAAAGGACACTGGGTGAGTAGCTGCAGCCTATCATACAGATGAATATATTACTACAGCGATGAAAAGAATGAATACTAAAGGTGGTGGTGGAGCTGTTCCCCAGGGTAGGAGGGTCTAAAACTAGAGGGCATAGGTTTAAACTGAAAGGAGATAGATTTAAAAGGGACCCAAGGGGGCAACTTTTACACATAGAGGGTGGTGTGTGTATGCAATGAGCTGCTAGAGAAGGTAGTGGCGGCGGGTAAAATTACAACATTTAAAAGGCATCTGGATGGGTACATGAATGTATGGGCCAATTGCTGGCAAATGGGACTAGATTAGGTTAGGGTATCTGGTCGGCATGGACGAGACAGACCAAAGGGTCTGTTTCCCTGCTGCACAACTCTATGGCTGTAGTGCATTTCTAGATGTCTCTACATTAAGTTGGATGACAAGGGAGTGTGTGGGCTTAAGGGATCTTGGTAACACTAGAGGAGAGTGGGACCTGATATTTTTGAAATTTGATTCAGGTTCACTCAGTCAGACAAAGTGAAAAATGTTTTGCAACATGGGAAATGTTGTTATTTTTGACTATGAGGGCAGGGAAATCTGGATTTTGTCAGTATTAGGGAGGTGAAGGATTTGGTGTCTTGGTATTGTGGAACATTGCAATGCTATTGTTAAATAGTTTTGCAGTGTTTGTTTTAGAACTCCCAAAATTAAAAAAAAGCAAGAATTGTAAACCATCCCCATTTTTATCCTTCTGAGCATGCCTACTGAAATAAAAATAGATTTGAAATGAAACTTGTACTGACATAATATTTTAAATTCATCTAACAATTTCCTTTGAAATGATTTGAAAACAAACTCTAGTGCCAAAACCTGAGCAAAGGCATGATTACACAATTTGACACTTACTTCTTTAAGGAATTAATTAATGATTCAATATAAATAAAAGTCAGCACATATGGTAAAATCACTTGCTTTCATTTATTGCATTTTTTCTCAGCTTAGTTTTAAATCCAAAATAAAAATAAGCATTTGGCAATTGTTTAAATCTGAAAATGTTTCTACAAACAAAATTTAAAATTAATTCCGCTGTCTTTTATTAAAAAAAAATTTGGAAAGAAGCAAAGAAATTCAGAATTCCTTATTTTGCTCTATTTGCATTTGATCATCCTGGTAAATTCTGCGCACAGCCCAATCTCTGACTGCAGTATATGAAGAACTGCAGGTTCCCGTATAATTGGTAAATGCTTTCAATTGATTCAAAGAAGCACACCTTGCAAGAAAGGCTGAAGCTGAAAGGTAAATCATTAGAAGGGATTCAAAGACACAAAAGACAATTTAATTTTTACGTTTAATTATGTTGCTGTGAACTGCTTGCATTTGTCCTCTTTTTACTGATGAAAGTGACCTGCCCCAGCCTCTTGAAAAAAGAGAAAAACTAACAAACATTCTTTTCTCAAACGTTATTTGAAAATATTTTGTAAATTCAGTTTATTTTCCTTAAATCTTAAATCTTCCTCAATCTTCATCATGATATAGTTTGGATTCTGAGAAGTGATTTTGAAAAAAATCCTCTTGACAAATATGTTTACATTCCTTAAACGGATGATTAGATTTTCACACTCCCTTTTTCTCACTGAATGTGGGCTGCTGCTAACTTCTGAGTATGAACTGTACCAATCAGCTGCACATATAATTATCTTGAATGAAGTGCATCTAATCTGAGGTAGTGGAAAGCAACATAGATGGTTTAACCACCTGAAATGTACTGGACAGGAAGTACAGCTGCTATAATATTAAGAATATGTATGAGGAGATCTCCCATGGTAAATTGGAAAATTGAGTTGTTTCATAACAGCGAAGAGGAAATGTATCATTCTACGGCAAACTGAAGTTGCGTTTGAGTCGATCTGTTTTTAAAATCATAATGTTTGATTATAAATAGACTGAACTAATTCAGAATTAAATCACTTTCTGTGTGCTAATATATCATGTTTAATATGGCTTCTCGTGCTGAGTCGTATGTTACACTATCACAAAGGAGAAGATCCACACTGTGTGATGGTGCACTTCTCCAGTGGAAATTATCTGAAATAAAAATTCCAAACTGTCTGTTAAGAAATGTGAAGCAAGTGGTTTGTTATTGGTTCATGGAAAGTAAGTAATCGGTATTTTCCTCCAGCACCGAAGGTCGTTTTAGAAATATAAATGAGCGACACAAATGTATAATCGCTTTGAGTAAACAATGTTTATCTTTGCATTTTGCATGTAAATGAAACATCACATAGAAGTTCTAGTCATTATTTTGACTTGCTCCACCCTTAATTGTCAGGTGCACAAAATAAATATCATGTAAGTTCAAAAAAGCTTTAAAATTCAACTTCCTGTATGTTATTTAATAACTTGCAAAAAAATGCACATATTATCTTGGCAGAGCAAAGACTCTGGCCATTATTGTACTGAAAGATAAACCGTTATCCTTCCTTTTCTCCTTTCCTTTCTCCATTCCTTCCTCTTTCTTGATTTTGGTCTCTTGCTTTCTCAGGCAGTCCCTCTGACATAAAAGGTAAGCACATAATAATAGTTTGCATCGGAAATTTTACCTTAAGCTTTTAAAATTCATCTAATAACAGTTTTCAAATCAATTGAACAAAGAAATGTAGAAATCTCATTACACATGAGGAAAGATGTGTTTGCAGTTGTACTGAATCACACTGATGTATTCTATGAAATATTTCAGATTGGAAATGCTCAGAATACTGCATTTTGGGAACTTGCAAACACAGAAGTAATGATAACTCCATTTAGCTGACGAGTTCTTCGCTTTGGGGAAAGTAACTCCAAATGCAAGCTTTTGAAAGAGCTTGGAATCACAAATCAAAAGAAAAAGCTTCAAGACTTGGGGTGGCACAGTGGCTAGCATTGCTGCCTCACAGCACCAGCGTTCCAGGTTCGATTTCAGCCTTGGGCGACTGTCTGTGTGGAGTTTGCACATTCTCCCGTTGTCTGTGTGGGTTTTCTCCGGGTACTCCGGTTTCCTCCCACAATCCAAAGATGTGCAGGTTAGGTGAATTGGCCATGCTAAATTGCCAAAGTGTTAGGTGCGTTAGTCAGAGGGAAATGGGACTGTGAGGGTTACTCTTTGGAGGGTCGGTGTGGACTTGTTGGGCCAAAGGGCCCATTTCCACATTGTAGGAAATCTATCTAAATAACAAGGTCAAGTGTAATACTATTGTTGAAATAATTTTATTGTACTTATATTTCCAAGGCTTTAAATAAGTATGTAAAAATGAAAACCAGCAAATGAGAGATTTTAGTGATAAGACATTTGTTATTAGTTTGGATTGTTAAGTTTCTTTCGCTGTAGAATTCCATTAATGATGAGTCACAGACCACATGACAATATTCACTGCACTTCCCTTGTGTTTGTTCTTGCGCTTCCTTCTTCTACAACAATAGAAGTCTCTCTCACCTATACCCTCCCTCTTATCATCCATCAGTTACTGGATTGTTTTCTGTCACCTGCAGCATGATGCCACTACCTGCAAGTTTCATTTTCCCTCACCTCTCTGTGCTTTTGGGATTGGTCAATAACACATTTGTGCATGCGTCAATGACCCTGACTGCAACCAGATTTTCCACTAGCATTTGTAACCATACCAAATGTAACATTTGTCTATTCCTCTCTCTTCATGTCATTGTTGTGGCTCTGTGTGAGGCAGAACCTTATCTGTACTTCTTTCATTCTAAAATACTGTATTCGCTGCTCACGGTGCAGTTCACTCTGGGCACCAGAAAGACAAATCTAGATTAAGTGGTAAGGCTATCAAAGAGTTAATTATATTTTCCAATGTGACTCTCTTTGTGGCTCATTAGCGAATTTGCCATCCTAATCTGACCCAACTATCTTTAAACCCTACTTCATTCCAATTTAAACTTCAGGAATGTCATATTTTCTCTCTCCCAAGACATTTTCATATATTGAAGCACTCTGGTTTCAGTAATTTTAGACTGGAGATATATTTCTCATATACTTTTTAGCAGTGTTGATTGCAGCAGCAGCCAATGGCAGTTTGGTTTAGGGCTAAGTAGACTATAGTGGTCAATGTGCACTTGAAGGAATGATCTGGAGGTTTTCCATTTCCTGTGTTTCTAACACCAGTACTGGGACAGGAGTAGGATCCCAGCAGAAAGAATAAATATGATGGTCATAAGGTTGGAAAGATGGTGTAACTCATAATTCGAAATAAAATATCAATGAGGAGAATTGGAATGATCGAAAATTGTGCATCAAGCATGAAGAGAAATCTGAAATATGTAAAGCAATTTAAATGGGGAACAAGGAAGAAGAAGTGTGCAAAAAAAGATCCTGAGGTTTAACACTGATAGCAACTTACCTGGAACTAGTCACACAAACACTGTGGTTACAAGAGCAGGTCAAAGGCTTGGAACACCAGAGCGAGTAACAAACACCATGATTTCCTAAATCTTGTACACCATCTACAAGATGCCCAATCACAGGGTGAGAGTGGCTCCAAGAAGTTCAACTTTATTTTAAACAAAGCAACCAATCAATTAACATCACACCCAGTACTTTAATCATTCACTCCTCCATGACTGATACACAGTGGCAGTAGTATACAAGATGCACTGCAGCAACTCACCAATGCTACTTCGAAAGCCAATTCCAATCCTGCAACTTCCACCACCTCAAAGATCAAGAACAGCAGATGTACAGGAACATCAGCACTTGCAATCAAGTCATGCAACATCCTGATGTAACAAAATTCTGGCAATCCTTTATTGTTGCTGAGTCAAACTCCATGGA
This sequence comes from Chiloscyllium punctatum, assembly GCF_047496795.1. Classification (NCBI taxonomy): domain Eukaryota; kingdom Metazoa; phylum Chordata; class Chondrichthyes; order Orectolobiformes; family Hemiscylliidae; genus Chiloscyllium; species Chiloscyllium punctatum. The sequence continues at coordinate 145,400,673 of NC_092741.1, read as the reverse complement.
CTCTAGCAGTTCAGGAAGGTGACCTGCTCAATGGCATTTAGGGATGGACAACAATTGCTGGCCTTACCAATGGCGCTCATATCTAATGAACTAACAAAAGAAAGCTAATGACCAGAATAGATATGTGTGGCATTATAATAATGTATCTTAGGCAAATGTGAGGAGTATAAGGAGCAATTATGAATTGCATTATTATTTCAACTTAGAGGCCAACACTAAGATATAGTTTCAAGATGGTAAGGATTAGAAATTGAATATATCAGATGATTAAATCCACATTAAAAGGCAATGTACTAAATTTGTTCGCATACAATTGGTGAATCAGAATGAAATTTCTTGAATGTGCTCTGAATAGTCTTCTCCAAGGATATGTCATAGAACTAATAAAGGGGCAGGCAGTCTTATGTTTAATGAGTAATTAACCATTTTTAGTTAACAGCCTAATGGTCCATAAAATTTATCTGATAGTGACCATAATATAATTGTGTTCAGTGACGTACGTGAAAGGGAGAGATACAAAACATCAAATAAGAGTCTAAATTTAGATAAGATCTACGTCAAAGAATGAGACAGAAATCATCAACCATAAACTGAAAATATCTTCTTAAAGACAGAAGGTAAGTGATAATTGTTCACAGAAGAATACAATATGTCAGAGAACCTGCTTAGTTCCCTCAGAGCCAAGAGGTTTGCATATACAAATTAGTCATGGACAAAGATAAAACTAAAAGAAAAACATAGGAAAATGCAAAATGCAAAAATACAAATTGGAGCAAGGGGGAATGTAGGGAAAATACAAAGAATAGCAAAGAGTGTCTCAACATAATAAGAGCTACAAAAAGAAATGAAAGTAGAATGTTTCAAGTGACAAATAAAAATAAATCATGAAGATTGTGGTTAAATTTGATTCTGTTATGTAATTGAAGTGATATTGTCAATAAAAACAAGGAACTGGTGGATATATTGAATAAGTATTTTGCATCATTATTTAGAATAGAGGATGAGGAGAGCATGCTGAATATTCCAAGGAAAGAATAATTCATGCACAGGGATTCACCAAAATTAACAGAGTAAAAAAACAGTAATGAGGAAAATATTAGCATTAAAGAGGGAAAAACAAGATGATTGGACATATTCATCTGAAGTTTGTGACAATACTGCAGATGCCTTAATATAATAATTCAAAGTACTTTTGATTTAAGAGCGGATCTTTCAGACTGGAAAATTACACATGAAAGATGGAAAACAGGTAATTAGAGACTGGTTGGTCTAACATCTTATGGCAGAAAGTGACTGGAGTTTATAATTAAGGATGAAATGACTAAACACCTTGAGACTTTTCAGCTGATGAGAGAGAACAAGCATAGCTTTCTAAAAGATGGATTATGCCTAATGAACCTAACTGAATTTTTAAAAAAATTCTTTCATAGAATTGAGGTGCCATTGTCTAGGTCAGCATTTATTGTCCATTCCTAATTATTCTTGAGAAAGCGATGATGAGCTGCATTTTTGAACTGCTGCAGTTCATGTGGTGTACATATACCCACACTGCAATTGGTAATGGACTTCCTGGACTTTGCCACAGTGAGAGTTGAGCAATGTGATATAGTCACTCATTACGATGTGTATTTTGAGAGAAGCATGACAAAGGTGAAGTGCATTTACTGCCCTTGTCCTTTTAGGAAGTAGAGATTGTGAGTTTGCAAGATGTGGTCAAAAAGACTAGGTGAGTTGCTTCAGGGCATATTGTTGATGGTACACCCCACTGCTAAATGCTTTGGTGGTGATGAGTGACTGGTTAAAGTGGTAAAGGCAATACCTATCATGCAGGCTGCTTTGTCTTGGATTATGTTGAGCTTCTTGAGTTGTTGGAACTGTATCCATCCAGGCAAGTGCAGAGTATTTCATGACCCTGATGACATGTACCTGATGGACAATAGACAGGCTTTGGGGAATCAAGCGCTGAGTTTGTGGCTGCAGAATTTCCAGCCCCTGATTTGCAATTTAGCCATGGTATGTGTATGACTGGTCCAAATCAGATTCTAATCAATAGCAAACCACACTCCCTCCAACAATGTTGATAGCAGGTGATCTAGCAATAGTGATATTACTGAATGGTTCCACAGTTATTTTCTCTGCTGCTGGAAATAGTCATTGTCTGGTACTCATGTATTATGAATTGTACTTGCTACTCCTCAGCTCAAACCTGAGTGTTATCCATGTCTTGTTGTATATGGACATGTTGTGTTTCAGTATTTAAGGTGTAAAGAACGGTGCAGAACTTTGTACATCAGAAAACCTCCACTTCGGACATTATGATGGAAGGAAAGTAATTAACGAAATAGCTCGAGATGATTGGTTTTAGCATACTATCCAGAGTAGCTCTTGCAGAGCCGTCCCGTGGCTCAGTTGATTGACTTTCAATAACCACGACTATTTTCCTTTGTGTCAGGTATGATACCAAACGCCAGAGAGTTTGAAGCACATGGAATTGTAGACAAATTGTTAACACACCTCAGAGATTGATGAAATGACAACAGACTGAGAGGAAAAGAAATGAGTGGAAAATTTAAGTGACAGGATGTTACTAATAGTGTCAAACATTGATCTGTGTTAAACGTGAACTATTCACGGTACCTGACTTAGATAAAAGGTCAGAGAGCTATATTTTCACATTTCCCAAATGCATAAAGATCGATGCATTGTAAACAGTGCAGGTAGAAACAAAATGGCTGATGGATCAACTGAAGGGTCAAAACTGTGGCAAATAAGTGTCCCTGTGAGGCCATTCTCTTTGGATTTATAAATAATGAAAATTCAGAAGCTATAGAGAAGCAAAGGGACTTCAGGGCCCATCTACCAGGATCATGAAACAAAATAATTACACAAGGCTAATGGAATGTCAGTCATTATCTCGAGGAGTAAATTGGTTGAGGTTATGAATCACTCTACTGCTGTACAAAGTATTGGTTAGACAGCACTCGGAGTTCACTTGAGAAACGACATAGTGACCTTGGAAGGGTGCAAAGTAGGTTAACGATAATACTACTTGAATTCTAAAGGAGAAGCTGCAAGGAAATGGTCCAAAAATTAGTGTTATATTCCTTGGAATTTAGATGCTTAATTAATGATTAGTCAAAATGAGTATACAGAGAAAAGATAGTTCCACTGGTTGGGGTTTCAAGGATTAAGGTGGATGGCTAAACAGTAGCTAATGACAAAGAGACTAAGGTAGGTTAGGAACTAGAAACAATCATTATCACAAAAGAGGTAGTATTGAGCAAGGTAATGGAGCTAAGGAGAGATAAGGCTCCTAGCCCTGATGGAATGCATTCCAGGGTACTAAAAGAGATGTTGGGAGAAATAGCAAGTGCACTTGTGGTAATTTTCCAAAATTCCCTGGATTCTGGGGCAGTTCCAGCAGATTGGAAAATAGCAAATGCGACGCTACTGTCTAAAAAGGGTGTAGACGGAAGATGGTGAATTATAGACCAGTTAGCTTAACTTCTGTTGGGGAAGATACAAGGGTATATTATCAAGGGAGAAATAGCATGGCATCTGGATAGAAATTGTCCCATTGGGCAGATGCAGCATGGGTTCATGAAGGGCAGGTCATGCTTAGCTAATCTTTTGGAATTCTATGAAAACATTACGAGTACAGTGGACAACAGGGACCCAGTAGATGCGCATACCTAAATTTCTAAAAGGCCTTCAACTAGATACCACACAAGAGGTTGCTGCATAAGCTAAAGATGCATGGTGTTACAGGTAAAGTATTAGAATGGATAGAGAATTGGTTGATGAACAGGAAGCAAAGAGTGGGGATAAATGACTGTTATTCTGGTTGGCAGTCGGTAACTAGTGGTACACCTCAGGGAGTCAGTGTTGGGACTGCAATTATTCACAATTTACATGGATGGTTTGGAGTTGGGGACCATGTGCAGAGTGTCAAAGTTTGCAGATGACACTAAGATGAGTGGCAGAGCAAAGTGTACAAAGGACTGTGAAACTTTGCAGAGGAACATAGTTACTTTAATTGAGTAGGCAAGGGTCTAGCAGATGAAATACAATATTAATAAATGTGAAGTCGTCTATTTTGGTCGGAGCAACAGTAAAAATGAGTATTACTTGAATGGTAATAATTTGAGGCATGCTCCTGTGCAGAGGGACCTGGGTGTCCTTGTGCATGAATCACAGAGAGTTGGTCTGCAGGTGCAACAGGTAATTAGGAAGGCAAATGGAATTTTGTCCTTTAATGTTAAAGGGATTGAGTTTAAAAGCAGCTGGTGAGGCCACATTGGAGTACTGTGTGCAGTTTGGGTCTCCCTATTTGATAAAGTATGTAATATCACTAGACAGGGTGCTGAAGATGTTCACTAGGTTGATTCCAGAGTTGAGGGGGTTGGCTTATGAGGAGGAACTGAGTAGTGTGGGATTATATTCATTGGAATGTAGAAGAATGAGGGGGGATCTCATAGAAACGTATAAAATTATGAAGGGAATAGGTAAGATGGACGTAGAGAGGATGTTTCCACTGGCAGATGAAACTCGGGCAAGACAGCATAGCCTCAACATTATGGGGAGCAGATTTAGGACTGAATTGAGAAGGAACTTTTTCACCCAGAGGGTTGTGAATCTATGGAATTCCCTGCCCAGTGAAGTAGTTGACACAACTTCAGTAAATGTTTTTAAAGCTAAGATAGATTTTTATTTGAACAATGAAGGGATTCCGGGTTAAGGTGAGAGGGCGGGTAAATGGAGCTGAGGCCAAGAAAAGCTCAGCCATGACCTTAAAGAATGGTGGAGCAGGCTCGAAGGGGGAAGTGGCCTACTCCTGCTCCTAGTTCTTATGTTCTTATATTAGAGGCAAACCGTTCAGGTGACTTGTAAGAAACACTTCTACATGGTCGCATGGACAGGTTGGACTGAAGGGTCTGTTTCCATGCTGTACATCTCTATGGCTCAATGTGAGGGTGGTAGGAGTTTTCAGTACTCTTCCAGCCAATTGATGAAAAATTAATTGTCATCTTGAAATCTGAGATTGGTAGATGTTGGTGGCCAAAGATATGAGTGCATATGGGGCAAAGATGGAGAGACAAAGTTAGGTTAAAGCTCAGCCATGATCAAATTGAATGATAAATTAATTCCAAAGGTGATCTGGCTTACTCCCAAATCCCTGATGTGGAGCTCTCAACAAAAGCCCAGTTTTTCCTTTATTTTGAGATTGACTAGCGTGCACTGTGCATTTCCTGTGTTCACTTTACATCTCTGGTATCTCTTAATGTTCTTGCTCTTTATAGTCTTTCTGCTGTCTCATTGGCTATTTTGGCTTCATAGTCTAATATCATCTAATTTATTTGATTAAGTGGCTTTTAGGCATTTAGCACACAGTCTCCAGTGGTAATGACCCTACATCTGGACCAGGAGATGCTAGTATAATTCACACCTCTCCAGAGATGTGAAAAAAAATTCCGAACAGGTTGACCAGAAAATACATTCTCTCTTGATTCCCAAACCTGCATGTTACTTGTTTTATATCCTCTCGTGCATTTTACAAGAAAATGTTTACACTCTGGGATGATTTATTTTCTCCTCATAAAGAAGACCTGTTGCGCACAACAGCATTCTCTGGTTCTGGTTGAGATTTACTTTCTCTGTTTTAGGTGCTGTCATTACACATGGTTCCTGGCAGCTGTGGAATTAGATTGTGAGTGATTTGAAACGGTACAATTTCAGACTGGAGCCATGTGCAGTCAGAAATGTAAAGTTAGCTCATATATTGTAGATTGGGATGACTACTAATAAACTACACTTGGTGTTGTGAAACTTACATTTCCATTGTATTCCTCGTGCTTTCAACCTCTTATCTAGAAATAACATCAAATCAAAGGTTTTGTCCTTTAAGGGTTTATTGAAAAAAAAACTGAATAATCACTTCTTAATTCTAAAAGTTAAAATTGCCAAAGGCAGTTTCTGTACCAGACTTGCTAATGATAGGGGCTGAATTTTCCTTTGAGAATTTCCACAACTTATCCTAACATTTCCAGCTGGTGATCAGGACACGCTCGTGCAAGTCACACCTCTCCAGAGATGTGAAAAAGAAATTTCCGAACAGGTTGACCAGAAAATACATTCTCTCATGACTGCCAAACCTGCGTGTTCCTTGTTTTCTGACCTCCCGTGCACCTTACAAGAACATGTTGGTGACAGCGCAAATGTTTAGTCGGCAAGAGCTACCTCTTCAGACTTCAGAATGTTGTTCATCGTCCAGGTTTTTAAGTGCAAATTCGAAAGCATGCATCGTTAATTGAGACCAACCCTCATCACGGCGAAGTTTGTGTCGACTTAAGCTGCAAGTACAACATTAGGGTGAAAAATGTCCTTCCAACGCGATTTGCCTGTTTGTGGTGGGAGTGAAAGACTCGGACTGATGCACTCATTAATGGTCCAGGCGACCCTATTGCATTCCGCACTCAAAAAGTCGCCAAAACTAATGAAAGATGAGTTTTTTAAATAAAAAAATTTTGGTCCAAGTTGTTACGGTCGATTGCGCTTTTATTTTGGCAGAACACGGCGGAAGTTGGATCCGTTCTGCGATCACATTGACCAGAGTGTCCCAGGCTCTCCGCCCCTTGCACAAGGGGCTGGTTCCAAGAGTCGGGCTGCCAGTTGCTTTGATTGACAAGCCGGCTCGGAACAATCAGGGGAGCTCCCAGCGCTTGGGAGAATGTGGAGCAGGCGAATGAACGAGGGTGGGAGGCGGGAGCAGGAACACAGCCCCGATACATGTGCAGAGCTACAGAGGGGAATCTGTCTGTGTCAACCCCCACCCCCCCTCCTTTAGGACAGTGCAGATGGAGGAGCGCTGAGACAGTGCTGCCCTCCCCACATTGAGCAGGGGGGGAAGGAGGTGGGCGCCAGGTAAGTTCAGCCAGCTTCTCCGCGAAACGAAACCCGTCGGTTTTCAACTGAGGCTTGTTTAAGAAAGAAAGCAAGCGAAGGGGGAGGGTGTATCTTCACGAACATTTGGTAGTTGAGAGTGAAGCCTAGTCGAGGTGAAATTTTGCCCGGAGAGCGCACGAAATTGACTGACTTTGTGGAAGGGGATTTCTTAGTTTATTTTTTCCATAAAAAAATCTTTAAAGGCGGCGTTTCATTTCTCAGCGATGCAGCAGTTCAGAAGCGGAGTTGTGCAGGAGAGTTGCTCGGTAGGAATTGTCCGATTAGAGGTGGTATGTGTGTGAGAGGGGGAGAGAGAGAGAGAGAACTGGAGAAAGATTCAGGACCCATCTTTTCCAGAGTGTGCAATAATATCTAAGCAGGTGGAATAAAACAAATGGAGAGGGAGAAACAATCCCATGGAGCTACATTTGTGTGTCTCAGAGAGAGAGAGAGAGAGGTGGACGTACATTTGTATGTCTGCCAGAGAGGTGAAGGCAGACTGGTGAAACAATTCCAGAGAGCTACATTTGTGCCTCTGCCAAAGAGAGGGGTGAAGGTGCACTGGAGAAACAGTTCCAGAGAGCTACATTGGTATATCTGCCAGAGAGAGGGGGGGTGAAGGTATACTGGTGAGACAAGAGCTACATTTGTGTATCTGCCAGAGAGAGGGGGGTGAAGGTACACTGGTGAGACAAGAGCTACATTTGTGTATCTGCCAGAGAGAGGGGGGTGAAGGTATACTGGTGAGACAAGAGCTACATTTGTGTATCTGCCAGAGAGAGGGGGGTGAAGGTACACTGGTGAGACAAGAGCTACATTTATGTATCTGCCAGAGGTGGGTTGGAGAAACAATTCCAGGAGCTACATTTGCATGCATCTCTCGCTCTCTTTCTCTTTGCTTTTTTTTTTATTTCTCTTTTTTTTGTTTTAATCCAGGTTTCCATTCTTTTTATTATTATTATTATTTGTTAACCCCCCAGTGTCCTCACTGCGGGTTCCGGGTCCGTCTCCATGTGCCATCGATGGGAAATCAAATCGACCGGATCACCCACCTGAATTACAGCGAGCTGCCCACCGGGGACCCCTCGGGCTTGGAGAAGGACGAGCTGAGGGTGGGGGTCGCTTACTTTTTCTCGGACGAGGAGGATGAGGGGGACGAGCGGGCGGCGGCGGCGGCAGCAGCAGCAGCAGCGCCGGCAGGGGCGGCGGAGCTGCAGTGGATGGAGTCGAGCGGCGCCGGGGCTGAGGTGTCGCCGCCGCAGGTGCCTGCAGGGGGCGGTGTCGCCGGAGAGCTGGAGTACTCGGCGTTCTGCCGCCAGGAGTGCATCTTCTCGAAGCTGAGCGGCAACCAGGACCTGCAGGTGCACTCCCTCAACGCGCTGCTGCCCCGCTGCCGGGCCGGGGACCTGCTGGAGCTCACCGTCCACGGCCAGGCCGCCCACTGGGCCGTCTACGTGGGCGGCGACCAGGTGGTCCACCTGCAGCACCAGGAGATCCGGCTCGACCACTTGGCCGAGGTCGGGGCGGCCGCGGCGGCGGCGGGAGGAGGAGGCGGCGGCGGGAGGGCAGGCCGCATCGTCAACACCTGGTACCGGTACCGGGCCCTGCCGCCCGAGCTGGTGGTGCAGAACGCCCGCGGCCACCTCGGCCTCAAGGGCCGCGACATCTGCTGGACCGACTCCGAGAGCTTCGCCGCCTGGTGCCGCTTCGGCAAGCGGGAGTTCAAGGCGGGCGGCGAGGTGCCAGGGGGCGGCGGCGGCGGAGGAGGAGGAGGCGGAGGAGGAGGAGGAGGAGGAGGGGGCGAGCGCCGCTACTTCCTCAAGCTGCATCTCTCGGACAACTGGGTGCACACGCTCAACTTCGCCAGCCTGCAAGATCTGATCAGGGAAAAGCGCCGGAAAGACGCCTGCGGGAAAATACGAGTGCTCAAGGAGCTGTCCATACTGAACCACAAGTAGCACACACTCTCTGGTTTCACATTCTCTTCATTTCTCTTCCTCCTCTCTGCCTGTTTATATTTCCCTCCCTAACTCTCTGCTATTATTTCTCATCTTATCCATACCTCCTCTCTCTGCCTCTATTATTCCTCATCTTTCCCTATTTCTCCTCTTTGTCCTTCCTCCTGATCTGTGATCTCATCTCTCTGCCACTTCTCCTTCCCTCCTCTCTGCCTCTATAATTCCTTCTCTTTCCCTGTTTCACCTCTTCACCATACCTCCTCTCCTTACTTCTCCTCTTCGACTTTACTCCTGATCTGTGATGTCTCTCTCTGCCTCTATTATTTCTCCTCTTGCCCTTCTCTCCTCTCTCTGCCTCTATTATTCCTCCTCTCCTTATTTCTCCTCTTCGCCTTTCCTCCTGATCTGTGATCCCCTCTCTCTCTCTGCCTCCTTATATTTGTCCTCTTTCCCCTTCTTTCTCTGCCTCTGTTATTCATCCTCTTTCCCTATTTCTCCTCTTCGCCTACCCTCCTCTTTGCCTCTTTATTTTTCCAGCATGTTACCCTGAGAAGAGTTTATTTCCCACCCCAGCAATTATAAAGTCAAAGAGCCCAAATTGAGGGTTACCAGCTCCACTGACTGGCCGAAAACACTCAGACTACTAAGGTGTGAACTTGACCACGTACTGTACACGTTTTTTTTCGTAACTGCCAGTTTCTTAATACAGCCCAGTGTTCTCATTCCTTGTGCCATATTTTTCTTATGTCATTGATTGAACTTGGACGTTGAAATGTTTCTATTCAGAAGTACTGTTTTTATCTGTTCGAATGTCCTTTATGTGCAGGAAACCTTTTGTTACTATCTTTATTCAGACTAAGTTCTTAGTTTAGCATTGCATTTGTATTTCAGTGGGGTTGGGGTGCTGATGTGGAATTTCAGACTTGGAAATAGCAAATTAAATGAAAGAGGCAATGCTCAACTTTGAGATTTCACCACTTCAATTTTCTTGTAACTTTCCAAAAGGGATGTTATGGGGATGGTGCTTACCATTCTATTACTAAAATAGCACAAAAATAACATTATCAATGTGGCTGCAACATGTCAAAAAGAATGTGCATTCTTAAGCTCTGGGGACTGTCTAACACTCAGATCTCCTTGTCATATTCTGTCAAAGTATTTGACACAGTCTGACAGAGCATATCAGTCCCTTTGAGCCAAACGCAGAGCAACATTGGTCAAAAGTTTGGACCATACAAATTTCAGCTCGGGTGAAGTATGGGGAGCTCTGCTGTCCAGTATTCTGTGGCACTAGTGAGTAACACTAAATGGGAAGCTCTGGATTGCAGAAAGAATAATACTTTTGTTAGGAGTATTGTTAATGTGCAAATATTTGTATATGGCAATCCCTTTTTTGTTCTGTTTTGTATTTTTGTGTTGGCCCATATTTTGGACATTTTCACTTTGAGTGATATATTAGCCTTGGGTGAAATGCAAAATAGGATTACTGAAATGATATCTGGATTCCTGAGAGTTTCATGAGCAGAGGTTATACAAATGTGCTATATTTTTGTGGAATTTAGGTTTAAGGGTTGGTGGCTTCGTTGATGAGCAGACAGCAGACGAGGCATATTTCTGTTGATTGTGGATTCTCGAACTAAGTGAGAATAATTTTAAAACCGATTAAACTTTTCTGGGTGGTACAAGTTTGAAACTCTTCCATAACTGGCCATTTATGTTGAAGCAGTTATAATTTTTAATTGCAGCTTTTGTATTGTTATCCAAAGGTATTAAGAGATATTGGACAAATGAAGTAAAAAGCTGGCTGTTATGATCTCACTGAAAGGCTAAAAGACAGTTCTGTTCCAAATATTCACTTCATGTATGGCTGTCAAGTGACTTCTCACAGGTCACTGGAGTTTACTAATTGCTCATTTGATCCAGTGTGCTGCCCACAGGAGAGGGGTGGGGTTTGGGGAAAGCATTGCTCTCTGGCTTTCTGAAAAGTGAAAGCTGCACTGAGGCTGCTTACTCAATGTGGTTGAAGAACCTGTAATCTCTAGTCAGCGTCTTTATTTTAGACCAAAAATGAGCAACTACCCATAATTTACACTTGATACACTAATTTTTATACAGCTACTGCTAACAAGGCCCCCACCCCCCATGGAGTGGGCGGTAGAGACTTCTGGGCTCCCCAGATTTAATAGTATAGGCGTGAATACCATACATTGCTGTATGTTATGCTATAATGACAGAGAACATTAACATCCTTGATGTTTTTAAAGCAGCAAAATTCAAACATTGCTTTTGCTCGGTATGGCTGAGCATATTAAAATCGCCATGTTCTTTAAAATTTGCTCAGTGTGAACTCACCAGGACTTTCTCTGGCCAGTCTTTGATCTTCCTCTCAGTTATCTCGTAAAGCTTTGCAGTGATGGAACCACAAGTTAGAAGTAGAATTTATAACAATTTTTTTTTAGTTAATTCAGAACCTAGATTGTAATGGAACAGGCTAAATTAAATGACTTAATTTTTGTAATTTTCTTATTTGTAGTGGATGCGTTGTCTGTTTTTCACCTGTTGTGCTGTTTCAGTACACTGCTGGATTGTAGTATTGGCAGACTGTTTTCGCTGTCTTGTAAATTTTTTGGCACAGAGCCCACTGCTGGTTAAAATAGTAACACGAACAACTGATACCCTATGAAAGAGAAGGACCTAATTCACTTGTAGTTAGAGACATTAAGTGCAAAAAATAATGTTATTTTTTGAACTATTTTTATTATGCATTGCCCCTTAACTAGATCTGTGATCATTTTCACATTCAATATTGCCCAAGTATTCTCTCCCCCTCTCAAAATTACTGTTTTCTACACTCTACTCTTAAGTGGCATCTCTGGAATTTCATTAGAACTGTTGCAATCTTTTTGAAATTTGATTAAATACTTTGATAAGTCATAAAATCGTAGGCCTGTGGTAAAGGAGCTGTTATTATTATTGTAACAAAAAAAACATTAAATTTACATTAAAGGCGTTCTGCCAGTTACATGCATTTCATAGCAATGTCAAAGCAGGAAATTTAACTGCTGTTGTTTGAAGAGTACGATACCATAGACTGTTCATGGAGATGACTATTGGCCACTTCACTCCCCTAATTATATCCTTCGATGTTACGTATTGAGATTACTGCAAAGGAATGTCTGACTAGCCACTACCCTTATGTAACTACTCAAGATTAATCTATACCCCAAAGTAGCTTCTCTTGACTTGCTAAGAGTCATGTTTATCTTTTAATAATTTAACAGAAAATATATTAACTGGCTTAGTCAGTTTTTAACTGATCGAAGGCATAGTTCCAGTGATCCCTCAATTGTCATAAGATCGACCAAATTAAAGGAGTAGAAGGTTGACTAGAATTGAGAAAAGAGAGACTTTGTCTCCAGTCAGGCTTTTATTGAACCTAACCAGTACCAACTGATCTGTGATAAACCAATCTGCCCTTGTGGAGTGACAAGCATGAAAAAATGTCATTAAAAAAATTCCAAACTAATATTTTCTTTTGGACTGCAAAAGGAAAATGAAAGTTTATGAACCAAACTCAATGCGTTAGAAAACCAGGCATTTGAAAATGGTAGTTTTTGGGGCATTTCATTGCTTCTGTAAACTAATTTTCTTTCAGCGACTGCATTTGGTAATTCATATTTCAGTTGCTGTTAGTTTTGTAATGACCTCCATCTGGACATCTGCACAAACCATAACATTTCTACTCTTCAGCTAAAAGGTGTGGAATCCAACTATAGAAGCTCAATTCATTTCTGTTTTCCCTTGGAGTAGACAGATATTTTTGTGTTTACTTCTCTCAATGACACATCCTAACCATTTGCTCAACTGTAGGACTGATTTAAAGCTTTGACTTAGAATGTTTAATGCCAGTAACTAGTCCAAATTCCCCTGAATAATTTAGTCAAATCATCTAATTCTGATTTGCATAGCTAGTAATGTACAACTCTGTTCCAGTTGTCTAATTTGGTTGCTTATTTTTCATTATCCAACCATGAATATAAATAAGATTAATGCAGAAAGCCCAGCATTTCCTAGAATTGTTTCATATTCTTTCGTGACTAAGCAAATGTGTTAGAATTATACAACTACATAGCAAAAGAAATTGCATTTTCTGACAGCTGTTTCCTGCTTGCCTCACTGACTGTATAGTAAGTGCACTTCATAGGCTGTTTGACATGTAGGGGCAAGTAGTCACAGTAAAGTGAACGTATTATTTCATTCGAGTATTGCATGTGCCCATGAGAACATGGTCAATAATACAGTTTCTCTACTGTACCCTCAGCCTGACTCCTGTTTCACAAAGTAATGGAGTGGCATTCAAAACTGACTGCTGATTTTCTTATTATCCATTTATACAATTGTCCACAATGAGTGAACATCCTAGAATCTCTATGATGATTTTGTTATTTGCTCATGAACTTTGGGCATTGTTGGCTGCGCCAGCATTTATTGCCCTTGAGAAGATGGTGGTGAGTTGCCTTTTTGAACTACCATAGTCCATGGCCTTTAGGTAGACCTACAATAGGATAGGCAGAAAATTCCTGAATGAAATCAAGAACTTGCATTTGTTTAGTGCTTTAATTTAGTAAAACATTCCAAGACACTTCAGTGTTATGAAACAAAAATGGCAACCCAATCATGTAAGTGGGGATGTTCAGAGACCTCAGACTGAAATCATAGTTTGCGTCGTTTTTGAGTGCAGGATACTTCAACTGGAGCCAGTGTATAAAGTAAGTTTGTTTTTAGACTAATTATGTATCCTAGTACATGGTGTATGACTTCCCTTGAAGAACATACTACAGGGTATATATTTAAGGTGAGAGGGGAAAAGATTTAAGAGACCTAAGGGGCAACCTTTTCACGCAGAGGGTGGGTGTGTATGGAATGAGCTGTTAGAGGATGTGGTGGAGGCTAGTACAATTGCAACATTTACAAGGCATCTGGTTGATATATGAATAGGAAGGGTTTAGAGGGATATGGACCAAATGCTGTCAAATGGGGCTAGATTAATTTAGAATATCTGGTTGGCATGGGCAAGCTCAACGGAAGAGTCTGTTTCCATGCTGTACAACTCTCTGACTCTATAGAACAGTACAGCACAGGAAAAGGACCTTCAGTTCGCCATGTCTGTGTCAATCATGACACTATTTTAAACTAATCCCATCTGCCTGTATCCTTCTATTCCCTCTTATTTCTGTCTAAATGGCTGTTAAATGTTGCTGATAGTGCCTGGGGAGTTGGTAAAAGCAGGCACGTGTTCCAGGCATCCACTACACTGCTTTTATTTTTTCAAAAAAAAAAGCCCCTCATCTTTTAGTTCTGGCAGTGAAAGTCTTCTCAAGTTCCCTCCCATTCTAGGTCAGCTTCTTTTGTAAGAAAATATACATGAGGCTTTTGGATTTTTGTTGGGGGAGGGTAGGGAAGTGGTCAGATTTTGGCCAGCATTTTACTCCTGATCTTTGATGCTTTCCATTCTGTCGTTCATGTTGTTCCTATGTGGCTTTTTAAAATATAAAGTGAGCCATTTCACACAACCAAAAAGTTGAATTCCCCCCCCCCCCCCAACATCATGATGTATGTACCTGCTGGGTGGGCTTGAACATTTGAATGCCTTGAGTGGAGTAGGGTTTTCTCACATTGATCTGATTTAGTAAATACCCACTGTTGGTTTTTAAAAGAAAGTCAAATGCCCAAGAAGCAGCTCCTGATTATTTCTAAAGACTACTGCAGACCTATTATTGGTATTTCCCCACTTCCCTCGCCAGGGTTAAGTGGACAAGGCTTGGGCTTTAAATTCATCTGTTTAAATAACGAGTTTCCTCAACCATGGTTCAAGACCCAATTTTGAGCTATCAATATCGCCAGTTGCAGTTTATGCATTTGGTCATGGACCTGAAATTCAGTCATAACCGACCATATTTTAATTTAGTGCACCATAAACATCAGATTTGGCCTTTAAGTCTCTGAAGTCTACAGATAAAGTTAATAAAAGAATATTAAATTCTTCAAAACAAACGGGTATTTTAAAAGTAATAAACAAATGCTGAACCAGTCTGGCAGCATCAGAAGTGTTCTGCTGAAAGGCGATCAATATTACTCTTTCTCTCGCCACAGGTGCTGCCTGAACTGCCAGATATTTCAGATTTGGCAGTACTTTGCTTTTGAGAAATAAATTGTTGGTCTATATTGAACATGAGGTTCAGTTCCAGTTTAGTGCACCAAGTTAATTAGATTCCAAGATAGAAGGTAGCAGCTTATATATGTGAACATAAGCCATAAGTAGCTAATGCCTCACTTAATATAAAATCCACATCCGCATTGCCCCAAGCTGTGGCCTTGGAAATGCTTGCAGGTAAAATAATTGCAGTTTTCAAGCTGGTTCCAAATACTTCAATTCGCTGTAATGCCATTATGATATTTACCAATATTTCCTGTTCGAATTTAGATTTTTGTACTGTGAATTGGCAAATTTAAATTTGCACCTAGATCAGAATAATACTGCAGTCTGGTATCTGTTTATCTTGCTAATGCTATTCCCAAAGTAATGCTCCTTGATTAATCATGCAAGAAACACAGCATTCCTGCATTTGTTCAATGAAATTTTACAACATAATTTTTGCTGTGCAGTGTCTCCTGAATTTCTTAAGGAAGATGTGTGTTTAGCAGGTTGCTGGTTTAATGTTGGAGGATTAGTATTGAAGGGACTTTTTGTGATGGTGCTTTTCAATTTTTTTTTGTTTTACAAATTTGGAGATGTAAACACTTTAAAATGAATTGCAAATTGGGCGAGGCAGTTAGTTACAGTCCTGATGTTTCCTGTCTGTTTTTCACTGATTCATCATCTTAATCAAGGTGAGGCAAATAAATTGGAATGGTGAAGGTGACACAGTAGCCCTCTTTCACTCTGCCAACAGTGTTACCTGTCCGAAGTGCTGTTCAGTTTAAAGTGAGTCTGATGGTGCACTGGAGGATGTATTAATGCAGATAACACCATACTGTACATTTCCCATCAATAGAACCCTATTGATGCTGAGCCCCGAGATTGCTGATTTCTTCCTGTCGTTCAGTGTTACGTGCTGAGGTAGAGAGGATCGAATGTAGGAAATGTTAAAATCATTCAAATATATTTTTAACTTTTTTAGCCAGTGTTGTTACTCATGTCACAACAGAACAAAACACAAGGGAGTTGAAAATTAATGGTGCCAGTATTTGGGCAAGTTGGCCTTGGAGAGATGCTCAACTTCTACTTTCCAACTCGCTAGTAGCCAGCAGCTTCTAGGGGAGCTGCTGTTGAGGCCTGTGATAGACTAAGCAGCTCACCAACCAGCTTTTGAGCTGATAGGCATGTGTTTTTGGTGAATTTTCTTGGTGGTTGGAGCAGCAAGTTGGTTGACTGCTGACCAACTTACCCCAGTGCTTAGCCTTGCAAAGGGAAAATTTCAACCCATGACTGATGGGGTAGTCTCAAATAAAACCTAGAAGGAAATAAGGTTACATATTTATCCAGAGTTTTTAGGGGTCATAATGTCCTATCGCTTACAAGTATTTGAAATGATGCATTTGAAGGGAAACTAGAAAAATGTTAGAATGGGGTACAGATACGATATCCATTTAAAATGGTGTGAGGGGACCCGAGAGAGCATAAACATAGACCATTTGGGCTGAATGGCATGCTTTGGTATGTTTAAAGTCTAATACTTGATAACATTCCCCTTCTTTTCTCCTGCCTCCCCAAACAAATTCAGGCCTGTGTGTTTTGTCCTGTGTTCATGACCAAAAAAGTCAGGCATTGCTTAGAGTGTGGACAGCTGCAAGTCCATTGTGCTTATAAAGATCTATGTCAGTAGATTTGAATTTGATATCAAGAAGATAAATGGCAATTTGTTTTTGTTCACTGAAGATGTTCTAACATAATTTACAAAGTGTTCATTGAGAAGAGTATACCACCTGAATCTTGTCAGAAACCAACTCAAGTGCATTCCTCAAGTCATACAGAAATGAATTTCCAATCATTCAACCTTATTGAGTTTTTAAAAATATTCCTTCAATGTTATGAATCTTGTGACAATGATTGACTTTGTAAATAGTTCATCTCTACTTTTTTTTTCTCTCCACCATGTATCCATTGCTGAAACAAATTGCAGCGAGTATATCTAACTTAATTTAATATTCCATTTTAGAAAGTATTTCCACTGGGAACGATTAGTCATTGGCGTCTTTTAAATTAAGTAGGAATAATTTTGAAAGGTAATAATGTTACCTTAAGTAACAAGTTATCACAATTAATAAGTGGACTCCGATGGAAAATTGAAAATCAAGACCCCATAAATTGAATTGTTATCCACCTCTAAAACTGCTCATTTATCAGTTACGTCATCCAGCTAGCAATGATAACTTTACTGCCTGTCTGTCCCACATGTGCTTGCTCCAATATCCTTCCCTTTTCACCTACATGCCCTCTCAATTTGTTCAGCTCAACTACTGGCTGAGCTACTCTGCAATGCAGGGTGATGGGAAAACGTGTTCAATTAGCATTCTGGTTGAGGTAACTATGAAAGGTTCTCCTCGTCAACCCCCCCCCCCCCCCCACCCCAAAATCCTGAGTTGTGTCAAGTAAAACCATTACCAGT
The DNA here is from genome assembly GCF_047496795.1 of Chiloscyllium punctatum. NCBI lineage: Eukaryota > Metazoa > Chordata > Chondrichthyes > Orectolobiformes > Hemiscylliidae > Chiloscyllium > Chiloscyllium punctatum. Next base: position 145,383,104 of record NC_092741.1, on the reverse strand, counting down.
TGCCTCATTCTGGGAAGACTATGGTGATTTTTTTTTAACCTTACTTCACCATCTCTTTCCATCTGTCCAGCCCATGTACACTCCCCCTCCAATTTTCCTCACTCAGTCCCCCTCTCTGTTCCTCCAATCCCAACACCTGCTCGCTCTTCATCCCTTGTATTCACTCTTGCCCCATTTCCTGCTTACATGTAGAAGCTTGCTTCCTTTTCTTGTTTCAGAACCACTTATAGTCTCTTTCTCATTTGCTGTTGTCACCCTCGTGCTCACTGGCACACTCCACCCTGGCTGCCTTTTTCTCGTTCTCTACTCTCCATCCTTCACGTGCGCTCTCCCAACCCATCATCTTCTCATGCACTCACTTTTCTACCTGTTACTGCACTCCTTTGATCTCTGAAATGGATAAGGACTGATGGGGAAGTTTACAAAAAGTACAACTGAAATAATTTAAATTTAAGAGTTTGAAACTGAAAGAAATCAGTGTTTGTAAAAAGGTAGCATTGAAATTATAGGGACGGAGAGTGGAGAAATCACCCAATGGCCTTCACCCTGGAAATTTGAAAGAGATGGCTACATAGACAGTGGAAGTATCAGTGGGTTATGCCGCCCCACCAAAGGAAGGATATAAGTGTTAGGGAGTGAGTGCAGTGTTGATTCAACAGATTGATCCCTGGGATGATGGGACTACCATGTGAGGAGACCGCCTGTAGCCTCTCAAATTTATAAAAATTGTTAAAAGGATAGAGAATGTATGTAGAAATATTGACACTGGATTGTGCAACACAATCTCCCAAATAAAAAGCAATCTACTGAATATACTCGTAGTTAAAAATCACACATCACCAGGTTATAGTCCAGCAGGTTTATTTGGAGGCACTAGCTTTCGGAGCGCTGGTTCTTCATCAGGTGTTTGTGAAGCAGGACCATAAGACGCAACTTATAGCAAAAGATTGCAGTGTCGTGCAGCTTATACTGAAGTATTAGTTGAATTTTTTTGACTTTTAAGATTAAATTTATGGGGTTGACTGTTAAGTGGATACCATTTTTGAGGCACTGAAATTCATGCCTGTCAAAATTCAGACTGTATCATTAGGAGAAGCCCAATTGATCTCTAAACAAATAAAGAAAAATTTATGGCAATTCTGAAAACCCAGTGTGGAACACAACAGCCGGTGGACTGAAAGTCTGGGAGCGGGACAACCGGCAGACTGGAAAGCTGGAGCCGGGTGTGACAGCTGGTGCACTGATTGATAAACGTGATCTGTTATCTGTGAAGAACTAGGATTGTCTTTTACTTGAGATATATGTGGAAAATTTCACGTTATTTGGGCGAAAATAGGGGGTTGACTTTTACGTGTGAGCGACTATTACTCGAATATATTCAGTATTTAGGACTGTGAGGAGGAGGACCATTTTCACTCAATGAGTGATAAAACTTTGGAACTGAAAACAACAAATGCTGGAGATCTCTGGGTCAGACAGCAAACTAACATTTCAAGTCTAGATGACTTCAGAGCTAAAATGAAGTGTTTATGATTCTGTACTCAAAAGGATCGTGGAAACCAGTCCTTCGTTCAAGACTAATAGATTTCCAGCTAGTAATGACAGTCAAGAATATGATCTGGTACATAATCAGCCAAGTTCTGGAATGGTGTAGCAGGCTTGGGGATTGAAAAACCTACTTCTGCTTGCATGTACCAGATTTCCAAACCTCCAAACTCTGTGAAAAATGAGACACCCTTGAGAAAAAGGCTGACGTGCTGAGTCAGATGCATACTAATGAACAAAAGAAATGAGGTATTGGCACAGTTACTACCAGCTGGAGGAGGATGTTTAACTTTTATTTTACAAAATGAAATTTATGGGCTTAAAAGCAGTGCAGCAGTGATGTAGTTGTGCTGAGGTCCACATTTGTTTTTATATGGGAAGTCAGGGTGCTGCTAAATTTGTTGTTTGTTTGTGGCCCCTGAGACCTGATACAAATATAGACTTCATTTCAGACTCCCCACTTGTTTGTTAATTGTGTTGTGCCAAACCCCAGCTGACATTTCCAGAAGTTGAGGCACCCTATCTTTAAAGGCTGCACTCCTTTTTAATGAAAATGTTCAAAATTTGAGCAAAGTGGGAGTGCCCCTACTAACTTGCTGAAATAATTTTGGCTTGCTACCAGTACTGCCTTACTCCCTGAGGCTTATTGTCAATGAAATTTGCAAAGCCTTAACATGCAAGGTACATGGGGCTGCTTTTGTCAATTTGTAGGCTGCCTGATTAAAAGTAAGGTACAGTGAATTTACTTCATCCTCTGGCTTCTTTGTACTGATGGACTGTTACTGCAGTTGTCAGAATAGAGTTTTAATTTGAGACTCTAAGAAACTTGAGGTGCCCAGACCTCTCCATTATGGGAGATGAACTAAGGTAAACTTTGACGTACAATGTTTAGAGGTCAGATAAAATAACTTGATTAATGTCTATGTGAGAATGACACAAAGGAAAACCGTATTGGCATGAATTTTGTTTGTTGTAAAATACATTCCAGTGTTTTAAAACCATTTTAAAATCCTAATAACCAAATTGAGCAAAGACTAATCCTTGCAATATATCAATCAGCTAGCAGAGAAGAAAAAAGATCCTTTTGTGTTGCAATATCCAGATTTTTGCTTCTGTCTTTTAGATATTTAGATTTTCGAGCCTAAACCAGTTTATATATCATATGTAGTTTCTCTCCGATTGAATGGTTTCAAGATACAAGGCAACAAGTTAAACATTAATTGGAACTTAACCAGTAATTGTTTTAAAGTAAGTGGTTGCTTCATTTAGATGTGAGGTTAACTAAGCAACTGTGGATGTGGCCTTTGGAGTTATCAATTGCTTATGAAATAGAATGTTCCACTTCAGTGCTGTGTTTTATCTGAATTGGTAAATTATTTTTCAACAGTACAGTGTTTCCAAAACCATTCGATTTGATTTATATTTTGTTCTTAAATGAGCCCTGTTTTCTTTGAAGGCAATCCGTTTCATTTGTAAATACAATGGGAATAACTGTCTCTCCCAGGAGAGATGCAGAATGGGCAGTTGAATCAATATAGTCTGTTTTATGCTATCATTCCAAGTCAATTTAATTCTATCAAGTTCTATTATATGTATGACAATGAGAAATTGTTGTAGCATATCTCTACATGCTGTGTGATTGAAATGTAAGAGGAAAACAAATATGACAGTAATGTTTGACAAGGCTTTTTAATTACAATTAATAGTCAACTTTTTTGACCGATCACAAGATAAAGGAGTGAGGTTATTCAGCCCATTTTAAGTAATCCATCAACTTTTTTTTTGAAAAGCTTATGGTCTTCCCAGGCTTAAAATTGCTGGAGACATTTATCTTCACAGCTTGCTCCAAAGTACATTCTAATTGTCAATCACTTACCACGTAAAAAAATCTTTTATTGTCCATTCCAAGCTTGTATTTCTCCGGTTTCTTATGTCCTTTTTCTCATTGTCAAACTTTTGAAAGTGTGTTCCTACTTTATTTACTCAGTACAGTGTAATACATTATGTTCATGTTTGCAGAGAGCCTCTTACTACACTGCAAGTGTCAAGAGCCATTGTTTTATTAATATTTGTTTCTTATTTCAACCTGTTAACATTTTGTGAAGAAATTTTTGGTATGTAGTACCCTGTTTTGATAAGACCTTGAACAATAGCCTGACCAACCTCAAAATAGAAAATTTGCTGACTTCATCCCTCCTGAGTTTGCTTCAGGCCTTGAAATAGCCTTGCCCAGACCTTTGCTGGAAACCAGCAAACTTAAAAATGTGCAATTGTGCACAAGCCATTCTCATCACAGCTTGGCCAAGTCAGCATCCTTTTAATGGCTGCATGAAAAGACTTGGGTGTTAAGTGGACTTTTTAGTATATTAGTTGGGACGAGGATGTGCATAGTAGCTGAGCCTCTGAAAATGTTTGGACTTTTAAAAAGCATATTTAAGCATGGACCTCTTACAAAGAGTATTGTTGGGGAAACTAAATGCATCACCAGAAGGTGACTGACACACCTCAGCAATTGGTAGCATCAATTGCCATTTTCAGTTTGTCAGAGAAGCAGGCATGTAAGTGGGTGCCTGGCTTTGGGTTGATATTAACTTTGACGTCAGTAGTCATACTCCTAGCATTTTCTCCCAAGCATTATTAATTGCTAGTTTGGGACACTATAGTACATGTGTTTATCACTTTTTTTTAATTTCAATGTATGGTATTTTAACTCACTCGATCTTCAGCTCAATTACACATTTGGCTCTTGTTTGCTAATGGCTGCTGCTTTTCTCAATTTTCAGAATGGTTCAGACATGTTTTACCCCAGAATTGCACAGTGTCTATTAAAGCTTTTTGCACAGATTCTGTTCCACCCATTCCCTTCTATTCCTTCTGTAAATGATATCTGATTTACCAATTGTTTTCAAACAATATATATCTCTTTTTAAAAAATAAAGTAACAATGACTTTTCTCTAGTCATTTATTATCTTTTTTAACTCATGCTGTAGGTGTGGTATTTGCTCACATAATTAGGTGTTGCAATACATCGTGCAGCTTTTTCTTGTGCATGTATCCTACTAATGTGGATTGTATGTCTGTTCCCAATGTTGAAACCTAACCTAAAGTATTTGGTCTATCTCACTGGGGATAGACAGCACATATGGACTCAAAGTTATGCATTAAAGCCATAGTCAACTGGCATTTCTTAAGTTCTGCTAGAATGCCTGAGGAGCGTATAGAAAGCATATTTGAGATTGATGCTATGTAGAGGATATTGACTAGCTGTCATGTAGTCCTGTTTTGAATATATCCTCATTTTTTATTGGAGTCTTTAATTTCAGAAGCTCAATCACCAATGGAATCAATAAGCCAACTTTAGAACTCAGCATTTCAAATGCACTTGTTCCAGACTCTCTCTTGTTGATCCATGCCCTGGGGTAGGTAGGACTTGAACCCCGAACTTCTGGTCCAGAGAAGTGTGCCACAAGATGCCTTTTTTTCTTGTGGGTCTTCACTGAACTTTATATTGCCAAACAGAAAAAGGAGTTATTGTGCAGTTGGGTTGGTGATGGTGCTGCACTGAGAACTTGGAGTTAGTTCCTCATCAGCAGCTGTTGTGCAGCGTATTACCTCCTTTTCACTGGGGCATTTCCACTGTACTAGATATGTAAATGAATTGATCCCAAATTTATGGAATGGAGTTAACCTATTTCCACATGGATGTGGCAAGTCCTTTGGGAGCAAAATGAACACATCATTATTGATCCCATATTATTGATCAATATATAACAAGGTGGAAATGAAAAGTACAAAATACTATTGTCAAATGAAATGTTAAAGTGTTTACAGTATTCTGGAAACAAATGTTATTCATTGTACGCTATATATCACTTAAGTAGTTCCATTAATAATGCTGTAAAAATGGGATATTGATTTGAGTGTAACAATCAACTCCGTGTTATGACTGACCTCTCCAAAAGGGCCATTGCCTCAATCATTTTTGCTGCTTCACATTTTGTTCTGAAAAAGGAAAGAAACATGTTCATTTTTCTTCCCCTGTGTGCTGAACTGCTTATCTGATCTTCACATTTGATCAGATTGTGTTTATGCAAATGTTTTAAAAACTCCTTTTTATAAGCAATGAAATCAAAAGGATAATGCAAGAGTATTACTAAAATGCTGAAAAGTATGATAATAGCTCAACTTATTATTGGAGCATGAAGTTAATTTTGCGTAGATAATAGTGTTATCAGGTCCAAAAGAACACAAGGTTTCTCTTCATCTTTATGCTCATATTTATAATCCACAGGCCCTGCAATGTATGCTTTGTTCCTTAGTGAAAAAATTCTGGCAGAAAGGGATTTTTAAAAAAAATTGAAGAAACATGTTAATTATTATGGTGCAATTTAAGACACTAAGAGTATAAGTTGAACTTTATGCAAGTAAGAACCCATTACTATAGAGAAGTAGAAGTTGTAGCAATAATACCATTGAAAAGTAGTGAACATACTAAGCTACCTAATGAAATACATGTTTTTATTTCTTTGACGTGAGTACAGAAAAGCTACTTGTATTGGATTTTATTTTTAAATCCCAGAACTCTAAATCGAATTTTGATCATTTGCTTTAAATGTTTTTAAAATATTCCTTTTGTTTTGTTGGTCCCCTTGCATGCATTTATAGTTTGAGGGATTTTTTCAACTTTTTTAGTTTTAGTTAGCAAACATGGGTAACAGAGTGGGGGAAAAAATGCAACATGGCATTGGCTCAATAGGTACCAAATCTGGCAGCTAACACCAGATTCCTCAGTGAGGTACAGGTTTACCATTGCACAGTACAGTTTATTGATTAAGCCAAATTTGGGACTGCGTGTTAAATGGCTCCATCATCAATTCGTAAAATTATGTCTGATAACCTGTAAATGAATTTGAGGTTTTCTGTTTATCTACACTACAGAAGTATAGAATTTCTTATGTAATATTCCTGTCACTGGAGATTATTTGCTGAAACCAGTGGCTGGAATAATTGGAGACCCAATGGTTGTTTGATATTCACACACTGAAGTGTGCATAATTTAGTCTGCAGTTCCTTTTTGGTGTTGGATTTGTGCTTGTAAGTGTTTGCGTGGGTCTGAGTTGAAGGCACGTGGGCAGTTTGCAGATAAATCGTAGGGCTTTAAATATCAAGGTCGGGGGAAGGTAACACGACAATGAGAGATTACTAGCTCAAGAACATCTGATCTCCACACAAGCCAGGGCATGGAGATGGAGACTGATGTGTTTTTTTTAAGCAATGCACTTTGATTGTTGATCTGTTAACACTCTGTTCAGGGAATATGTTCATGCAAATGCACAGATCTGTTTTCAACTGCTACAAAGCAAAATGTGTTTTCTGTTCAAGTACAATGTCTGTTGCGCTGTTTAAACAATTAATATGCATCACACTGTAAACTTGCAGATCAAACAAAATGTGCATCTGGAAACTGGTGTTAAATGTGAAAGACTCAAAGTATGTGCTGTAATAAAAATTCTATTTTTGCCATTTGTGTCTCTGTGCATTTCCTGGAACAATTGTAGGTGTAAGGATTTATTGTAAAAGCCTCCTATTGACCAAGCTAAGGAAAGTTTTTTTTAACCTTTTTATGATGGTGTAGTGTGGAGAGATAGAATGTCTGTGTCTTTCTTTCACCTACTCGACTGCCCAAAGTATTATTGGATATGCTTAATGGTTTTCATTTTAAGTTTAAGAATATTCTCTGTTCAGTCAACTCCTTAATCCTGATTTACATCTCTGCTGTTGGCATGTCTGCTCCAAACATGAATAAAGTTCATCAAAGAGGAGTCATGCTATATAGAATCAGATTTTTTTCATACAGAACAAAGTTTCTGTTCAGTATTTTAAATACTTGTTTTATGGGTAAGTGATATAACAGTGCAGGCTTTACTAGGCTAGCAAATTAAGCCAGGAGTTCACATTTGCATTCTAGCAGATTGGCAAAATATAATTAAATATTGCGGTTTGGTACCAGGAATCAAATTGCCTTGCAAGTTGTGGAATGTTCATACAACCCAGGTGGTTTACTAATACATTAAAGGAAAAATGCCATACTACTTGGGCAGGGACTTTGGGGAAAAAAAATTCAACTATGTGCATTGCTGGCTAGACCAGACTTTATTGCAAATCCTTAATTGCCCATGAACTGGTTGGCTCCTTAGGCCATTTCAGAGGACAGTTTGAAATATCATCAGCATTGCTGTGGATATGGAGTCCTTTTAGGCCAGGCTGTAAGAATATCAGATTTGAACCAGATGGGTTTTCACCACAATTGACAGCAGTTACATGATTGGCTAGCTCTGTCTTCCAGATTTCTCAAAAACCTTAATTCAAGTTTCACAGCCAGCCGTGGTTGGATTTGAACACTGCCTTGAGGATCACTGATCAGAGGTTCTGAATAACTAGTCCAATAGTTTTTGCGATGATCATACCACTTTAAGTACCACCTTTTTCAGGTAATGTATGCAGTTGTGGAAATGTTGCCCTCCCAGAACAAAAGCAGAATACACTTAGTGCAGGAAAGCCATCGATGTCATTCCTAGCTTAGTTTTGAGTCAAACTACAGTGTAGACTTAAGTACAGAGTTGATGCAAAGAATTGAGAGGATATTAAATGCTTGAGTACCTTGATAAATGAATAACCTTTTGTGAGCTTCATTTATTTCTATTACCCAAATTTAACGTAAACTTTAAGATTTGACATTTCACGCAAATGCGCACTTAATTTCAATTAATAAAACTGGTTTCTACTGCCTTGGGCTATTTTTAATGGTTTTATAGTTTTGTATGTTTAATAATAGTCTGCAGTTAAGAATCCAATCACATTGAGCGGAACTATGAAAGTACAGAACTACCAGATATGCTTAGATATAACCTTTTACTAAATGTTTTACAGTGATACTTTATTCCTAGCATTGTTTACCGAACAGCACAAATCTGTGGGGAGAGACGAACAGGAGAAACTGTAGCATAATGTAAACTCAGTTGATACTTCAGATGGGCCCAGGAGAGCAGGTGATCTTTGAATCTCAAACACATTGGGATTATAACCCTGCTATTTTATTGACCAATCTTGTCAGTGACGGTTTTGCTGATACTTTATTGCATAAGCACAAATTCATCCTGGGGCTACCAATATTCCTGCTATTGGGTACAGGGTTCATAATGCTTGGTTACTCTGTGCCAGGTCCTGTTATAATAGGTAGTACTTAAACCAATTCAACTTGATGCTGCTTATTCATTGTGAATAGTAGTGTGCAACCAAGCATACAATATGCTACTGCCATATTGGCAATCCTGTACTACTTAAAGGCAACCTGTCTTTTTTTTTAAGGGATAGTGTGTTCAAGTCACAGCAGCACCTGGAGCATATTGATCTTCTGCCCTAATTTTATAGGGCAGCACGATGACTCAGTGGTTAGCACTGCTGTCTTACAGCGCCAGGGACCTGGGATCAATTCTCAGTATGGGTGATTGTGTAAGCTCCACACACACATTCTCCCTGTGCCTATGTGGGTTTCCTCTGGGTGCTCCAGTTTCCCCTCTCAATCCAAATATGTGCATGGTAGGTGAATTGGCCATGCTAAATTGCCCATAGTGTTAGGTACATTAGTTAGGAGTAAATCAGGGTTGATTTCAGCCTAGGGCAGACTGTGCAAATTCCACACAATCTGTGTCTGCATAGGTTTCCTCCGGGTGCTCCGGTTTCCTCCCACTGCCCAAAGATGTGCAGGTTAGGTGAATTGACCATGTTAAATTGTCCTTAGTGTTAGGTGTGTTAATCAGGCAATATGTAGGGAATGGGTTTGGTGAGTTACTCTTCGGAGTGTCAGTGTGGACACGTGTGACCAAATGGCCTATTTCTGTACTGTAGGGAATCTTAAAAAAAAGTTGGGAAATTGGTCTGGATGAGTTACTCTTTGGAGGGTCGGGGTGGAGTTGTTGGGTCAAATGACCTGTTTCTACACGCTAAAGAATCAAATCTAATGTTCCTTGAAGGAAAGGGAACAGGGTTAGAGTAGCAAATGTGGAAGGTTTGAGGTTGCTATGTCAGGTGCTTGGAGCTCTTGCTGAGAGAGGTTGTAAGGATTTAATTTCTAGAAGGTTGAGCTATACTCAAGGTATATGCTGCAATACACTGGGAGCAGATGGTAAAATAAATTAATTCCCACCACACGCGCACTTGCGCACACACACACACTGTAGTCTCAAAGACCTGGCTATGTTGCTGGAAAATGTACACTGATCTTACATGGTTTAGGGTGTTAACCTTGATGAATATGTCTTTTAAATGGCAACTAGCTGTTGTACCATGAGCCTCATGTTGCTCAATGTACCACAACTATATCACTCCTTAGCAGCAATTGAGACTTGTGTCAACCTTTCAATGTTCCACTTTGCCCTCTTACATCAGTGCTGCTAGTTGACCACACCATCTCTTGCAGTTACCACTCAATCTCTGCTGGCACATTAACCATGACTCTTCACAATGCACTTACTGGCATTCTTTCCTTTAGCAGGACAATGGTGCACATAATTGGATGATGAAGTTGCTTCCATACACTAAGCTCTTTTGGGCAGCTGATGCTCTGCTCCTGGGACAAGCAACGGCTGAGGCTGTTGCGCCTGGTATCATTGAGAACATTAAGGATGACAGGATGTTCACCTGTTCTGTTTTCAATCCCATTTCGCCCACATCCTGCTACCTGGTATGCTGCATCAGCAATAGATTGATGTGATAGTAGATTTCCTCTTTTTTTTTTTCCCCTTATTTCCCAACTCTTCCCTTGGGCAAGTTTTTTTAAAATTGTTCATTCAAGGAAGGTGGGTGCTACTGTTTGTCAACTTTTTTGCCTACAGGTAGATCTCCTATAATGCGTTTCATTAATGCAATTTGAGAATTAGATTTTTTTTAAATAAAGTGAACTCCAGTTTGCTGTTACACCATTCCATCCCCTGTATTATCAGCCAGCTATGATTTATTTTGGTGGTGCATCTGTTGCCCCAGGCTGTCGTCCGTGTGTGTGCATTTTTGTTTTTTTTTTGCTTCAGTATGCAACTAAGATAGGGGAAACTGACATTGGAATTTTTTTGCTGGAAGGACCACTGGGATCATGCATGGAGTTGGTGTGGACAAGGAGTGGGAAGGGAGACAAAGTGCAAACCTAGTGATGTCCAGCAAGTGGTGTTAAGCAGAGGCTCAGTTGCTGGCAATCTGAAGATTCAACACAAGGTGACTTTACAAGAGAGGGTATATGTGTGTGGAAGAGGGGAGGTGTGAACTAAGGATAGACCATTGGCCACCCTCATCGATCCTCACCCCAGCTTATCCCCAAGTTATGTCTGATCCAAGGTCACCCTGTCTATGTTTGAAAGCAGAGGGTCTGAGAGTCTTGGCCCCTCAGCCTTTCTGAAACCTGAGACCCATCAAAACCTCCAGCTGTTCAGAGCATCCCAGCCCTTTGACCACCCCCTCAAAAAAAAAGGAAATTTTACTAGTGCCAAAGAAAAACTTGGGGAAGTTTCACGAAGTTTGATGGCAGAGAGTTGGGTTCTGAATAAACTTCACTCCATAAGAAGCTGGGAATACAGCAATACATTGGGAAGTTTCACTTGTAACAACTTGTCCATTTCTGGTCAGTTACAGAAATACCAAGTTCATTAAACTGGAGTCCCTAAACCTGTTTTTCCCATAGGCCCCGTCGCTTATTTTCTATAACACGATGTCGCACGGAAATGCAACCACTGTGTTATAGGAGAACTACCTGTATCTTTATCTTTATCACCCTTGAACTTGGTGAGCTGTCATCTCAAACTGCAGCAGTCCACTTGGTGTAGGTAGACAGACATTACTGTTAGGTCAAAACCCTGGAACTCCCTTCTTTACAACAGAGAAGGAAAGGTGAACCAGCTCTAGGTTTGGCAAGTGTCTGGTTTGAATGAGAAGTTGCTGATGGTGTTTCCTTCTGCCTAAATATTCAAATCTGAATATGTTCAGCTACCCTTGAGCCAATCACATAACTTCACAAACAGTAGGCTTTTGGCATTGACAACAGTCCACTAACCAATCGGCTGTTTGCTGCCAGCTGAACCAATATCCATGGGCCACGCCCATCCCAGGCTCCAGTTCACCTGAGTAGCAATGCTTCAACAAGCCTTTGGCTTTCAAAATCTGTCAATCCTCTTAATCTTTTCCTTTTTCAGTCTGCAATAAAAAATGCAGAAATGTAAAAAGATATTTGTATACTATTTCTGCTAGGGCTCCTGGGTACCATACTCTGTCAAATGCTCTCTTGATATGAAGTCTTTTCCCCCTTACCTCCTGAGGGTCCGTTATTTGATTGTAACATCCAACATCTACCAACCTCGCCCCTGAATATCTGCTTGTGGATAGTGCAAGATGGTCTTGGATATCTCCTCTCTTTTCTCCTCTTTCTGAACTTTCCTCCAAAGGTCTGCTGTCATCAAAAGAGCAAGGTTGTGGTGGACTCAGCATGATGTTGACCTTGAAGAAATGCTCAAGTGAGTACTGGAGTACCATTGTCCACTTCCCAGTGCAACCATAATCCTGATAGTTTCCTCTACAGTGTCCTGGTGTCAATGTGGCTCCAATTGTAGGCATACTGGATGGATGGGGAAGGGAGTTGTAAGCCAAATCCAAAGTGGGTATTCGTTGTTCCCCCAGCAGTCAGCCTCTGGTTTTTGTGATCCTTCAAGGGTAGTTTGGTTGACTGTCTCAGGGTGAATACATAATGACAGCTGTCAGGATAGTGGGTATTAATCAGCAGCATTTTAAGAGTATCGCCAACAACAAATACGCATCCAGGGAGTAATTGCCTGTGTGGTTGAGATATGCCACCTTCTTGATGCTTAAGGTCCACAGAGCTACATGAAACAATCACTAGCATCCTGCATATTGGGAATCATACTTGATAAAACCACAAGCTCAGTCTCCCATTTTCTCTTTGGTTAGAGGGGAGGTGATGCAGTAATCTATCACTCTGTACTAGACCTTGGACACCTTCACAGTCAAGAATGCATGCAATACTGTTCAATACCAAAAATGGAATTTGCTGGCAAAACTTAGCAGGTCTGGCAACATCTGTGGGAAGAAAGCAGAGTTAATGTTTCAGGTTTGGTGACTCGGACAGCAGCTTTTGTTTCAGATATCCATTATTTGCAGTTCTTTGCTTTTATTTTAGTGCACAATCGTTAAATGTTGGTGATGCCACTGCTTCCACCTGAAGCATCTACTGGTCGACAATTTGAGGGCCACAGTTATCGTCAAGATGACGGGCAGTACCATCCTTGTCCTTATGCAGATTCATGTCTCGTTGTAGGAGGTGGTACCTTACTGTTACTGCCACCCTTGTGAAATCTAGGTGTCTCAGGTGCTGTCATTAGCCGAGATAGAGGCAGAAGTTCTCTTTGAAAATCCTCGATGAAGAGGTCTTCTATTGAGAGCTACTATCCTCTTCCCTCCGTGCACAATATTCCTTCTCAGTTGCCAGGCTAATCTTTAAGTCATGCCACAATGTAAGAGTAAGTGTAACTTAACACTCATCACCAAAAGGAGGCGTTCTCTACGAAAACCTCCTCACTCCTTTGACTTTTTAGAGTCCAGCAACACTCCCTTTTCTAATGACACTGAACATGGTGAGTCCACTAACTCTGCAGCAACTGGCAAAAGTCAATAGCACCTCACTTGGACATCCCACGATGATCCTCGTAAATAGGACTGATAAGAAACAATTTGGAGGAGTGGTTCCTCCGGCATTATGTTTTAGAAGTCGCATTAACAAGACCCACAAGGTCCAAATTACCAGGTCATTTCTTATGTATTCATCAATGTTCTGTGGGTATTACTGGTGAGGTCAGGATTTTTTGCCAGCTCCTAAAAGCCCTTGAAAAGAATAATTTGCTGAATCAAGAGTCAAGCAGATTGCTATAGGCCTGGAGCCACATATAGGATAATTAGGCAAGAATAGCAGATTTCCTTATTGAAACAGCAAAGAAGATTAGTTTTAAAAATTAAGGGCAGTTGTCCTGGTCACCACTATGAAGACTAGCTTTACGTTCAAGGTTTATTTATTAGCTTAACTTCCACCAGCAGCAGTGTTGGAATTTGGGCTCATATTCACCAGAGCAGTAGTTTAAGTCTCTGATTTAGTTACTCCACTGAAATTGCTGCTTTGCTATCATCTCTTTTATACCAAAGGTAGTGTTGTGCACAGTTTGACTTCACCTTCTCATTCTGCTGATTCTGCCTCACTCACAGCCCAGCCAATCCCCCATCCTTAAAGTCATAGCACACCATAGCGGAATATCTAAGCTGTTTTTTTTTGTTTGCAATTTTGGGATTCCATCATGCTGTTTTCAGTGGTGTTACTGCACTGTACTTTGGATCTCTAATTACTTATCCATCTTCAGTCACTTACCTTCCTCACCGGAGCGTCAAAAACACAGTTGAGATGATCATTTAGGTAAAATGTTTGTACAAACAGTCCAATGTTCTAACTAGTGTGGGAACTCCTGAACCTTTCTTAGCTGACAGTTTTGTTATCCTAGGCGAAAGTGAGGACTGCAGATGCTGGAGATCAGAGTCAAGATTAGAGTGGAACTGGAAAAGCACAACAGGTCAGGCAGCATCCAAGGAGCAGGAAAATCAATGTTTTGGGCAAAAGCCCTTCATCTGAAATGAGTTTTGTTATCCTGGTCAACAACTCAGCAGCTATTTATCGGTCCTTCGAGATGCTTTTCATATTTAGTTAACTTACAACCACTTTGTGCCAAAGAGGGCTGAGGATTGCAGATTGCACCTTTTCCACTGAAAGTGTGTTTCCTGTTGCATGTGGGCCTGTCATTTATGATAGCTGAACCATGTTGTATCTAATTTATGGTATGTAAAGAGATGTCTGTAAGTCAAAGGGGCTTTATTGAAGAAGTTTTACCGAAAGTGCTTTAGACACATTTATATTTATAGTTCAGTGCATTTGGAATTTGCATAGAGAAGAGGTTTGGAGGCCACCCTGAAATAGAGGTTAACTTTTTTTTTGAGAATAAGTTAATTCTCATTGCAGACATTAAGGGTGTCACAAGGGCTAATATTACAGCTAAAAATACAGTTGACCTTGTGCTTAAAAATATGCAGGCATTACTAATTCATGATTTGGATTCTCTCAAATCAACCCAGAGCCAAGTAAGTCAACTATTATTTTGGAATTGGCAGAGATGTTTCTAGAATCATTGCACTTCTGGCTCATTATAAACTGTTCAGGGTTTGGAAGGTTGCTTTGCAAAATGCAAAATTTTAATATATTGCTTGTTTTTCTCTCTGTAACTCCCAGACATTATTTACTCCTCCACTCAAGGTGTTGGCGCTGATGGTATGCATAGACGGCCAATCTATTGAAATGAAATTAATTTGAAAATAGTGACTTTCACTCACAAACAATCATTGCTACCTATAGAAGGAAATGGGGGCTTAATATATGGGTTCCCAGAAGAAGTTTTCAAATGCTCTTGAACCTGGCCACTCAAACTGGAGGGTCAGAAAGGGCAAAAAAAAACCTGGAAAGACAACAAAAACACAAAGAAGCACTTTTATAAATTGAGTACTGGTTCCTAATGAACCATCATGGTTGGAAGCCTGCTTTTGGACAACAGCCAGAAGGCATTTCTGGCAGGCCCTACTTTGGGTGAGCTGAAAAGGTGGGAGAAATAGTGGAGCTCAGCTTTCCTACCAATGTGAGAAGGAAACTTTGCAGATTCTGGGAGGAGAGCCATAAGACTGTTGGAGATTGGAACAGTGGAAGGGAATTTGCCAACTGAGGCTGCGTCAGAACATTCTGTTTTCTCTCTTATTGTATATATCACAAACTGATACTCAACCATGTTATGAAATCCTGATGTCATTTTTAATTGAATGTGATGCATGAGTTAACGCTCTCCGGAAACCATTGTTCTCTCTTTAATGTTTTGAAATCTGCCACATCATGAGAAAGGTGTGGTCCTCCTTCATCTAGGAATGGTGGCATTTCACATTGTAGGCATGTGTGAGGATACTGATCCTTCAACAAGGTTATGCTGACCTTGGCTTTTTTTTTCAGAGAAGTCGTAAAAGCAGCAATTCCATAAAGTCTGGCTTGGATGGGATTTAGGGCCAATTTGATGATTGCTAACTGATACTGCCTCAGGAAAAACGCTTTCCAGTTTTAAAAAGGAACACTTGTACAATGAAAGGGGTGTGGCCAGTTCTCCCAGCTCAGCTTTGCTCTGGTTTGGTTTGGTTTTTGGCAGTTTGGCTGTTCACTGAATGCAGTCAGGTAGCTTTGAAACTACCGGACCCAAAGAAGAAGGTCCATGCTGATCCTCTCTCTGTGTGGCATTTCTCCTGTCAGACTTGTGTTTGATTTTACCTTTTGTGCTTAGGGGTGTTTATGGGAATTGTTGGAAGTGTTGGGAACAGCATCATTAAGTTGGTATAATCTGTTGGATTTTCAGATAGGTTAAGTTACTCTGTATTCTGTTCATGTTTCTTTGTAATTCATTTGGTCATCTTGTAAATAGATTCTGTTTTGTTTGAAACTCAGTGGTTTGACCAGCTGCATCCCTCCTGGAATATCCATGTTACAAATGCTTATAAGATCTAGCAAAGCAAGGGTCTGGCTACTTTCTTGGAATGTTTTGAGGGGGTCTGGCCTGGTCCAAAACACACACATTCACTATTTATCTCTGAACTGTGGTTTGGAGATGTTGATCGAAGGGCAGTTACATGAAAACAAAACAAATATGCAAGAAATGGGACACACACAACCCAGAAATGAGAGAAGTGGATGTTGATGCACGAAGAAGGGGGTAAGTGCGTCTGGAGCTATCACCTTCTGGTTAAAGCATCTGGGAATTTGCAGAACTGCATTTCAAAAGGTAATATTTACAGAATTCCAAAGCTTGGTGCAGGCAAACGGAGCTGACCCAGGCAGACTCTATATGGCAATTTGAGTGGATGAGTTTACCATAAGGTTTTGAATGACAGTGATGATAGCATTGATAGTCCTGAGTTGGAAGGTCATGACCTCTAACCTCGCACTAGATACTTGAACGTGTAATTGAGGCTGATGCATACATTATCCAGAGAGTGTTGCATTATTGAAAGTGCTGTTTCTCAAATAAGATGTCAAACCAAGTCTTCTGTTTGCTAAAGACGCACTGCATTGCATCAAGAAAGTATAGTTGGCCAGTATCCTGGCCAATAATTATCACTCGATCAACATCATTTCAAATATAATTTTTTATTCTTAATAAAACTTTGTGAGTTTGCTGTGGTCAAATTTACCATCTTGTTTCTTTATGTTCTGAGATGTGTTTTCAAAAGTGCTTAATTTGTTGTAAAACACTTTGAGACCATGAAAGATGTTAAATGAGAAAAGAAACCTTTTGGTTTATACAGCTATAGCTTAACCCATCAACGAGCAACATCTATTGTAAAGAGCTCCTTGATAGAAGGCTTAGAGCAGTCTCCATGCTGTGCAGATGCTCAGACTGATGTGAAACTGGCTTAGGTATTTGATTGGAGAGAACTGCCTTTTCTGGGTCAGCATAATACAGGGCACGAATATTGGGGCAATTAGACTTGTATTCCTGCAGTTCAGCCATCATACAGAAGCAGTGTTCGGAACTGGTGGCTTGACTGATCATCAATAAAGAATATTCTATTCTATTTGAGAGAGCATGAAGAGTGACCGAATATAAAACTATGTTCAAGTCTGCACCTGACGGAGTGTGAGAGGAGTGATCCAGAATAAAACCAGACCTGAGACCTGGACCAACAGAGGAGCAAAGGAATAACTGAAATTAAAACCAGGCCTTAGAGTGGATTTGCAGGAAAATGAGCTAGGTAAAGGCGAAGTGGTGCAAGCTAGTACAATTGCAGCATTTAAAAGGCATTTGGGTGGGTATATGAATAGGAAAGGTTTAGAGGCATATGGGCCAAGTGCTGGCAAATGGGACTATATTAGTTTAGGGTATCTGGTCAGCTTGGATAAGTTGGACTGAAAGGTCTGTTTCTGTGCTGTACATCTCCATGACTCTATGATACCTATCATGCAATTTAGGAAATTCTGCCTCCAAATTGTGCACAGCATACTTCCACAAACCGCCATGTGGTAATGACTCTATTATTGAGGTTGGCTGCGGGACAAATATTAGCTAAAATGCTGGGGATAAATCCATGGCTCTTCCTTGAAATAGTTGCCATGGAAATGTTTACATCCATCCGAAAGAGAGGCTGGTGCTTCATTTTAATATTCACCCAAAATGTAATGCCCCTAACAGCACTTATGGGCTAGCTTAGACTTTGTGCTCAAGTAGATGTGACAGATCGTACATCAAATGTTGTCTCCCACCCACCTATTTATCAACCCAGAATTATCTTCTTAAAATGTACCAGCACAACTGCAAGCCTGGGTCCTTAAGACTCGGAATGTAATGAGTATTCAAACAGTATTTCACAATGCTAACTTTACTTTGTCTTTAGTTTGTATTCTTATGATTCCCCTTTAAGAAAAAATGTTTAATTCCTTGTAACCGACTTAGTTAATCCAGAAGTCTGACATTACAAATCTGTAATATTAATTGGACAAGCAACCATTATATATATAATATTTTACTTCAGAAGTATTTGCCTAGAATATTAGAGGAATATTCACTCACTGTGATGCAGTACCAAGCGCAGAGTTGTCAAATGCAATTACAAGTATGTAGTTAGGCAAGTTATGATCAAGCTAAGGCTCAATCTGTCTAATCTGATTGTCCTTATAGCACTCTTCGAAGAACAGTATGAAATTCTTTTCATGTCATAACCAATATTCCTCCCCCAATCAACATCTAAAGAAACCTTCACCTGGTAAGTTGTGCTGTTGTGGATATGATTGTAGGAGAAGGTAGAGAATCCTGGTGACATGGAGGACTTAGAAACATATTTGTGGGCAATCTTGAAGATATGTAGAGGTTGAGTAATCTTGGAGATACAGATTGAGATTGAGCAGCTATAATGTCAAACACTTTGCCATAGCTTTGACAGCAGTAACGAGAAATCAGAGTGAAATGTCACTGCATCATTTCCCCAGGCTATCTGTGGATCTTCTGCTCTAGTGGTATGGTTGACAATTGGAAGAAACCCAATGGAAATTGATTCCTATGGAGAAGTTTGGATATCTCAGGTACATAGAAACATTTCAGAAGTTTAGCATCCAGAAATCTACTAGTTTCATACCTTTTTATACAAAATGTTAAAAAAAGGTCATATCATATGATGCATCTCAGCTAAGATGTATGATTTTTCAAGGATTTATGTAATTTGTGTGTATTAGACATAGTACAAATATTTACACTTACCTGATAGGAAAAAGAGTTTAAAGAGGAACAAAATGAAAGATTAGGAAGAGAAGGACGGACGGCACGGTGGCACAGTGGTGTGCACTGCTGTCTCACAGCGCCAGAGACCTGGGTTCAATTCCCGCCTCAGGCGACTGACTATGTGGAGTTTGCACATTCTCCCCATGTCTGTGTGGGTTTCTTCTGGGTGCTCCGGTTTACTCCCACAGTCCAAAATTGTGCAGGTTAGGTGAATTGGCCATGCTAAATTGCCCGTAGTGCTAGGTGAAGGGGTAAACGTACGGGAATGGGTCTGGGTGGGTTGCGCTTCGGTGGGTCGGTGTGGACTTGTTGGGCCGAAGGCCTGTTTCCACACTGTGTGATCTAATCTAAGGAAGAAAACTGCTGAAACAAAAAAGTAAAGAAGTTATGTTGAAGTTACATCAAATTTTGGAGAAAAGCATATAATATTGTTGTCATATTATAAAATAAATTACAAGGATACCATGAATGCAGGAGTAAATCTCTTGGGAGAGAATGAACAGATTTGGTTGTTTTGCAAAAGTAAAGGCTGACCTAATGACGATGTTTAAAATTATGAAAGGTTTGATAGAATACTCACTGAGGGGACAAGTACATTTGGGAAAAAGAACAAAACTAGAGCTGATCAGTACAAAGTAACCACTAAGAAGTTTAGTAAGGAATTTGTAAGAAACTGCTTTACATTGGTGGAGTAGTCAATAATGTGGATTACAGGAAGATGTAGATGGGCTGATTAGTTGGACTGTTCAGTGGCAAATGGAGTTCAGTTTGAATGAGTGGGAGGTGATCCACTTGGGCAGACCAAACAAGGTAAAATGGTACATGATGAACAGTAGGAACTGGGAAGCACTATGGATCAAAGGGAGCACTGTTCTCTTTCAGCAGCGGTACAGGCAGATAAAATGGTTAGGAAGGCATATGGGATACTTGTCTTTATTAGCTGAGGCATAGACTTTACGAGCAGGGAGATAGATGCTGAAACTATATAAAACCATATTTGGAGTATTGTGCGCAGTTCAGGAATCCACATTCTAGGAGGGATGTGATTGCACTGAGAGTATGCAGAGGAGGTTTAGCAGGTTGGTACATGGACTTGTGAATTTTAGTTATGAAAAGAAATTGGATAGACTGGGATTGTTTTCCTTGAAGCAGAGGAGACTGAGGGGCCACATGATTAAGATACATAAAATTAGGAGCGACATGGATAGGGTAGACAGGAAGATGGAGGGATCAATGCCTGGGGTGTAGGTTTAAGGAAAGGTTTAGAGGGATTGTGAGGAAAATAATTTTCATCCAGAGGGTGGTGGGAATCTGGAACTCATTGGCAATAGGTGTGATAGAAGCAGAAACCCTTATTACATTTGAGAAGTATTTAGCTCTACATTTGCAATATTAAGACACACCGGCCTCCTGGGCATGTTCTGGAAAATGGGAATAGAATGGTTAGGTGTTTGATCAGTGCAGACTCAGTTGCTTGAAGGGTATTTTACAGTGCTGTACACACGTATTGGCTCTACATATCTATGAATCAGAATGCTGAGAATATTGAACCTTCCACAGGGAGTAGTGAGATGAATAACATAAATGCATTTTAGGAGAGTCTAGGTAAATATAGTGGTAAGAAGGGAGACAGTTGAATAAGAAAAGATGGGAAGAGACTCAAGTGGAGATTGGCCTGGTTGGACTGGATGGCTTGTATCTGTGTTGTATACCTTGGCAATCCTAGATTCAAAAGAAAATAAAGCAATTTGGACTGTTCAGGACAAGGTACTCTGTTGGTTTATTGATTGACTGCTAAATGTTACAACAGCAAAGTTAAGTGCAATTGTCATTAAAAAGCCTACTTTCAGCATATTGATACGTGTGTAAAACATCACTCCTTGTCATAATATTTGCCAGGGTGAGCACTAATAACTAGTTATTAACAATATTAATCACATCCGGTGTGGTTTTACATTGTATGTTGCATATGCATTATATTGGCATCAGCTTGCGTGAGAAAGTCCTGAGCTACATTTACTTGAATACTTGAGTGCTGTGCACTTTTAAAAGAAAGAATAGTAAAGTTGAAAGCTTTTTGTTAGTTTTAAAGCAGAACAGACATTTAAAAGCAAATGACGCAAAATGATAATAAGTAATGCACTTTAAAAGATCTCTTTATCCAGGTTAAATAATTCATGACACATTTTATTTTGAATAAGCTGTGATTGTACTTGCGTTTTCAAGAATAATTGACTGGGCAAGCAGGCAGTCGGTTTTTCTGCTTTTGGGAATGCATGCACAGACTTGCCCTCAATCTTTACCTTCTCTACCAGACAAGTAAAACTTGATTTTTATTGCTCATCTGAGATGTTGGACAAGTCATTGAAAGAGACACTTGTCTGCTGTCCCGCGTGGACACCCCAAATCTCATGATGCTATATTGAAGATGGTCTCTCTAGTGTCATCAATCAATCCATATCTTAAAGTCATAACCACATGCTGTTTGAGCTTTTGTAAGGTTGTGAATAAATATAACTCCACATTGGTAAATAATGATAAAATAAAGATTTGTGCCGTAAAGATTCTGTGATTCAGAACCAAACAAAGCTGTGGCAATGGCAGCAGAAATCTGTGCACACCTGCCAAAGTGTTTAAAAACTCTCTGTAAGATTTCTTAACACATTTAAGGCCCAGACTGCATCTGTTCTTAGGTGTCACAGAGACTTGGCTAAATTATACTGAGATGGTAAATGAATTCCTAATACTCCATAGTGAATGTTTTATCCTGTGAGGAAGAGCATAACTGGAAGCCTTCAATTTAAGATGGTCACCAAGAGATCCAAAAAGTTATTGAGAAGAAACATTTTTGTTCAAACTATGTGGTGGAACTTGCTACTGCAAGAAGATGCAAGTAGTGTAGATGCATTCACAAAAAAAATGAGGGAAAAGGTTGGAGGGTTATGAAGATCTATTTAGATGAGAAGATGGGAGGAGAATTAACTGTGACATGAAAGCTAACATGGCCGAGTTAGGCAAAGCGGCCTATTACTGTGCCATGTATCCTATGCAATGTGCTCCTAATTTCATCTATGGTATGGTTCAGGGGTGCCAGGGCATGCGCAAAAACTTGGGGTGAGCTGAGCACTAAGGTGAGGCAGAAACTGGGTTTTTGGGAGCACCACTCCCTCTCCATCGCAGGATTATCAGTTGTGAGCTACTCTCTGTTGTTGTACATAGCACACTGGCTCATGGCCGATAGTGCACTGTTGCAGTCACTCAAACAATCTTTTACTTCCTCTGGAGGTGTAAGATACCTCTGGGAAGAACATGCCCAATACCATCCTCATCCTGATGGCCATTTTTGTGTGTGTAGCTGTATCAATCTGTGTGTAGACCCTTGATGCGCAAACACCAAGTGTCGCTATGTACTGTGATTCTACTTGTCCTCGGTATTGCAGAGGATGAGACTTGCCTTGTTGCAGCCACATAGTTGGACTGATCCATATCACCTGTTCGTTGTGGAAAAATTTGCAAACAAAAGCACTTTTGACCACAGGCCCATCAGGAAGTGGTCAGTGCATAATGCCCTCAAGATCCTGCAGGAAAAAGAGAGGAAAAAAAGGGTCAAAACGTCAGCTCTTTTCTCTCCTTACAGATGCTGCCAGACCTGCTGAGATTTTCCAGCATTTTCTCTTTTGGTTTCAGATTCCAGCATCCGCAGTAATTTGCTTCTATAGAGGGTTACTCTTGTTGGGTTGTTCCCTAAGTAGACTATCAAAGTCATTTGGCAGAATGCCTCATCTTCACAATGCTTCAACAAGCACCTAACACGGCGTGCCTGGTATTAAGGAGGGCACTGCCTGTCAGATCCTTCATGTACATCCAGACTCTCTCTGCCATCACATGCTGCCCTCAAAGTGGCTGTGAGCAGGAAGAGACTGTCACACATCTCCTGCTGGAATGTGCCTTTGCAAAGGAAGTCTGGAGACAGATGCAATGACTTTCGTTGAGGTTTGTCCCTTGGGATGGGACCATTCGCCACAGCAGATTCGCCACCGATGATTAGCCACTGCCCTCTAACCGCAGAGGACGCTTAGCCACCACCCATTGGTCACTGAAGACGATTCGCCACCACAAATAAATCGTATACTTTGAAGCACTCACAGATTTTCTGCCTCAAGAACTACAACCAATACTAGATTGGTTTGAATTTAATTATATTGGACTCTACAATAAACGTGGCAGTAGCCGAAGGGCACCTTTGTGGTCGGTCTATGAGACAACAATAAACGATGAAGATCGCGCAAGTAATCACGCTGAAGCCGCTCATTGGAGAATTGCTTTTGTACTCAGAGCTCACCACCCAACCATATGGAAATTTATTGGAACATTAATGAAAGTGCAAAAGGGGCGAGATTTATATATGGAACAGCTGATAGTGGGTTACCCACCACAAATAATGCTAAAAAAAATTGAGACGCAGACGATAGAATAAAAAAAATTTGTTCTTGAATACAGCGAAAGAGATTGCTTGGAATATCTTAGAGAAATAGCGCATAAATATCAAATGAACTGAAATTTCATTGTTTAATATTAATGTGAGATTTTACAGCCATTATAAAGATTTAAAAAATATATTTCCTTTTTCTGGTTAAAGTTTGTAACTCATTTTTCTATATAAACCAATAAAATGATATTGATAAAAAAAAGAGGTAAATTAAATATGTAGTATATAGTTGTATAAATAAAGGGGACCGAGAAGTATGAAAGAACAGGCAGGAGGGAAAACAATCAGTACATATATATATTTCCGGTGGCAAGTAGTCTCCAGAGGTCAAACGACCCCAGAGGAGAAAGACTGGTGGAGAACTGGCAGTGGCTAATCATCAGTGGAGAATCTGCCGTGGCTAATCGTCACCCACCCTTGTCCCGAGCTGCTCCGGACCGCAGGACTTTGTGCTCCAGGATGCACACCGAGACAAACAGTGACTGCGCTTGGAGGACCATCAACTTGGTGAAAGATGTTCTTTGGTCAGCCCGAAACTTGTTGCTTTCTCAGAGCAAGGAGTTGACCCTGAGGGAAATCTTGATCCTACAATTAAGTCTGAAGTGGGAAGAAGCAAATGTGTGGTATTTGTCGGGTAATGGCAGGCTGTCAGTTTTAATAATTACACCTGAGACCACCACTCAGGGATTAAATGGGAATTGCATGGCTTCCCTATGCCTCCCAAAGGCTACCTAATGCCTAATTGAGGGATCCAGTATTATGAAATGCAAGGCCACAGTGTTATAGACTGGCCCATTCTAAGGTCCAGGACTGTGTGCTGACGGTCGCACTGAAGCTTGGGGCAGCTGCTGCCATGGTGCAGTGAGGGAAAACCACCATCTAAGGTCTTTCTGCTAATATTAAATAGGCGTCCGTTCAGTTATCAGACCTTCCTGGTGTCTCAAATATATGTAAATAACATGTTGCATTAGTAAGAAATGCCTTTGGCTTGTTGGAACTGTTGGGAGAATCTAAAGTTTGTTGTTTCTCAAAATGCAAAGTCTGCATAGAACCGAACTACTCTAGTGACCATGCATGTATATAAAGATACTTTTATGAATAAAGCATATTTTTGAAATTAAAAATAGTCTATCTTATTCGAACCTGATACAAATTTATCCACCTCAGTCACTTTTTCCTTCTTTATGTAAAACGCTCTGTTAGGTGGTGCTCTCTGTGTCCACCATTTTCCACTTGCTGGCACTCCAGTGCTTGCCCTTTTCCTCCCATTCTCTTTCTTGAAACCAGGTATTAGAAAGAAGGGCAGGTTTTGTTTTCAGTGGCCTTGCATTTCATAATACTGGATCCCTCAATTAGGCAGTAGGTAGCCTTTGGGAGGCATAGGGAAGCCATACAATTCCCATTTAATCCCTGAGTGGTGGTCTCAGGTGTAATTAAAATAAACTGACAGCCTGCTATTACCCGACAAATACCACACATTTGCTTCTTCCCACTTCAGAATTAATTGTAGGATCAAGATTTCGCCACCACCAAACTGGTGAGTGGGCCTCTCTCATGCTTAAGCGTTTTTTAGCTGTCATGTTTCCTGCCAAAGTGGGCTCAACTAAATTCCATCCAAGATTGCAATATTTAATGGTAGAAAGAATGTTTACCAATTTAGCTAGGAAGTGATTTACACCCAAGCTATTGAGGTGGTTGACTGATGTGTCGTGCCAATTTTGTTAGATATCTAAAATATTTTTAAGACTTGTGTTTATGTTGTTCGGGTGGCTGACATCTGTTGAAGGACCTGTCTGTCAAATTGGACTGCCTAAGCTGACCTCTGTTCAGGGTCTCCAGGGGTCATGAACCCACTGCCACTGAAAAGCCATTCTTATATTTTTAGTCTCAGCTCTAGATGAGCACGGGTGCTTATCTCAACTTTGTGTTAGTTTGAAAGGTCAATTTATCTTGCTATCAAGATATTCAGAGAACAGATATGGTAGACTGGAGGTGAGCTTATTTCTGATGGCTGACACACTTATTAGGCCGTGGTTCAACCATTAAAGGTTAAGGAGGAAAAAATAGGAAATACTTCTACATCTAAAGGCTGGTGGGAATTTGGAAGTGTCTTCCCAAAATGACAATTGGTATTATATTTATATTATTCATTTTAAAACTGAGATTGATACATTTTTGTTGGTTAAAGATACTAATGAATATGACACACAGGCAAGTTTAAGAAGTTAGGTTGCAGATCAGCCATGACCTCATTGCTTGTTGCAGCAGGCTCAAGAAGCTAAATGAACAACTGCTGTTCCTATGTTTCTCCACCAACCCACCCCAACCTGGGCCTTACCTAGAGGCCAGTGCTGGCAAGTTGAATGACCTGAAGCTGAATTTGTTCAGTAGGAGAGCTACCTGTATCACTGGTACAAGGTGGAAAGTAATGATTCCAACTATGTTGTCTTTTCCCGAGGATGGGGGATTTCAAGCCTAGGGGACATATTTTTAAGGTGAGAGGAGAGACGTTTAAATAAAACATAAGGGGCAACTTCTTTACACAAAAGGTGGTTCGTGTGTGAAATGAACTCCCTGAGGAAGTGGGCACAATCACAACATTTAAAAAACATTTGTATAAGTACATGAGTAGGAAAGGTTTGGAAGGATATAGACCAGGATCAGGCAGGTGAGACTAGTTTTATTTGGGATTATGTTTGGCATGGAATGGTTGGACTAAAGGATCTGTTTCTGTGTTGTATGACTCTATGTAGGTGAGACTACGTTGTAATTTATTGTGCTGTGCACACAGTCTATTCTAGAGTTGATTCAATGGAATTTCTAGGTTTTATATACACTTACGTAATCCACACCACCTTTAAACATGTGCCTTAGGTGGGAAGGTGGCATGATAGAATTTAAACCATTGAAATGTCTGTGTTTACAATATAGCAGTCACTTATTTTAGTCAGAAGGGGAAAATGATTATCTATTTGCATTAAGAACAATTTCAATTGCTGGTTGCAATGTTTTAAGTACTATTTATGTTGTGTAGAAACAACTGTATTTACACGCTCATTCACTCAGCCAGTCAATAATTAGACCATTAGTCTTGTGCTAGTCACATTTGATCAAACTAGTATAAGTGTTAGCTGCTCAGTAACAGAGTGAATAAAACAATTATTATTAAAGCCATGAAGTGACCTACATGGGTGCTACTTGGCATTAACGTATATGGTTCATCTAGATTAAATACAAAGGGTGGAATTTTCTTAACCCATGATGTACCATTTTTTTTCAGGTGAGAAAACCATCTGGCTAATTAGCAGTAAAATAATGATGAAAATCTGAGGCAAAACCTGACATTTCAAACTCAACAACTCTTGCAGCATTATGTTAATTTTTAATCTGAGACAGTAAGTTTTTATTACAGAAAGGTATTAAAGGTTATGGGCTAAGGGTGGTATATGGAGTCAGGCCACAGATCAGCCATTCCCTCATTGACTGGTAGAACATACTCGAGGGACTGATTGGCCTACTTCTCTTCCTATGTTCCCATGTGTAAACTTCAGAACTGTTCTGAAGAAGGGTCACTGGATTCAAAACATTAACTCTGCTTTCTCTTCACAGATGATGCCTGACCTGTTGAGTTTCTCCACCAATTTCTGATTTTGTGGCTAATTAGAACACTTTGCCAAGTCTCTGTCATTGGGTCATGGCATTGACTTCCAGGTTTGAAAAGTGTGGTGCTGGAAAAACACAGCAGGCCTGGCCTTCTGGTCTCTAGCATCTGCAGTCCTCACTTTCTCCTAATTGACTTCCAGCTTCCCTGAATGATTGGGAAGGGCAGATAGGGTGACCAGTCAGTTCTGTGAAAGGAAGGATTTCTAATTAAAAAAGAACTCGAGATGCCCGCAATGGCTCACCAGCTCTTGGATTTGTGAGGCTTTGGCAGCCACAGCACTGAAGGGGAGATCTGGAAAGGCTACTCTGCTGGAGCTGTTGGTTGGGATGTTACTCCTGCCTTGTGCCTCCCCAGAGGTGGATGGTGGTGCTGCAAAACCAGTTTCAATGCCATAACAAAGGCTGGCAGTAGGGATGTGCAACTGAAAGGAATTGACGGGCTGTGCAGGTGAAATACCTTCCAAAAAGTTGACCATCACCTATCAACACCAATGACACTTCCTGGGAGAAGCAATGTTTCAACAGCAGTCTCCTAATGACTGTGGCTGCAATTGTTCAGTTTCACCTGATTAAAGCCTTCCTGACATGTCAATTTCAGTGAAAAAGCCCTTTCTACTGTCACTCACACCTCATTGACCCTGGTGAGGTGTGAGTAGGTTAGGAAGCCAGTGTCAGGATGGGAAATCCAGAATTCAGCATTAACACAGTTCTTGATTTGCTTTTCAGATTGCCTTTATTATTTACCAGCCAGATCCAAGGGTGTTACTTGCTCACCTTCAAACCTGCCTGGAGAATATCTGGAAGAAATGGGTGATATAAGGATCCCAACCCAACATCACTTGGGAAACTGCCCCCAGAATCTCCATGATTCCTAATTTTTCTGCAAGGTCAAAGGTTGACAGGCATGTTTGAAAATGAGTAGAACATAGATATTAAAACAATACAGCGCAGAACAGGCCCTTCGGCCCTCGATGTTGCACCGACCTGTGAACTATTCTCAGCTCGTCCCCCTAAACTAACCAATCATCATCCATGTAATGTTGCAAGTCCTAGCTTATGCAGAGTTTGGTGGGGCATTTCAGAAAATGAACTGTGAGGAGAAAGAGTGCCCGACAGCCACAAACTCACCAACCATGAAAATGCATTTTCAAAATGTACAGTAAAGAGGTTAAGTGCTTAATATCATGCTGTAAAGACAACAATCTCTCCATCAACATCAGTAAAACAAAGAAGCTAGTCATTGACTTCAGGAAGTGGAGTGGAGGGCATGTCCCCATCTGCATCAATGATGCTGAGGTGAAGATGGTCAAGTTGCTGGGAACAATGATCACCAACAATCTGTCCTGGTCCACCCATGATAACACAGCAGTCAAGAAGTACAACAACACTTCTACTTCCTCAGGAGGCTAGGGAAATTCGGCATGTCCATAAATTATTGTTGATGCACCATCAAAAGCATCCTATCGGGATACATCACAGCATGGGATAGCAACTACTCTTCCCAAGACCGAAAGAAACTACAGAGAGTTGTGAACACATCCCAATCCATCACACAAACCAGCCTCTCATCCATTGACTTCATCTATGTTTCCCACTGCATTGGAAAAGCAACCAACATAATCAAACACCCTTCCCACCTTGGTTATACCCTCCTCCACCCTCTTCCAAGGGAGAGAAGATATAAATGTTAACACACATGTATGAACAGATTCAAGAACAGCTTTTTCCCCACTGTTATCATATTTTTGAATGGATCTCTAATGTTAATGTTGATCTCTCTCTCTGCATCTTCTTGCTGTAACACTGAATCCTGCACTCTGTTCTATTACCCTGATGCATTTGCTATTACAATCTGCCTGTAAAGTGTGTAAGACAACTTCTTTCACTGTACCTTGGTATATGTGACAGTAATAAATCAAAAAGATATGATTTTATGCAGTAAACATCCAGATGAAAATCTCTCAAATATCATCCCACGCAAACACAATTGCCCAAGCCTTCTCACTATGAACAGTGGAGACTGTATCGAACAGGTAATCATATCTATTTTTTAATGAAATGCAAATGTCACATCAGATAGCAATGCATTAGACATAAGCTATATAATAACCCCTTATAGATCCTTCCCTGTACTTGGAGTATCATGCACAGTTTAAGTTTCTATGTGATACTCACATGTAGAGGAATGTGAATAAACTATTTGTATGTTATCAGATCTGAGAGATGATAATTCTTTGGAAAGTTTAGACAGGCTACCGCGTTGTTCTTCAGAATAGAGAATGCTTGGGGTGACCCAATAAAGGTCATCAAAGTGATGAAGGGGCTTGAAATGTTTCCACTTGCAGGAAGTGTCAAACAGAGGAATCATAAATGTAAAAAAGTTACAAATGAATCCAAAGAGGAATCCAGGAGAATTTTCCCAGAGAATGGTTAGATTGCCAAACATATTACCAAATGTGAGCATCTGAGGAGCAGGAAAGTCGATGTTTCGGGCAAAAGCCCTTCATGACCAGCATCTGCAGTCCTCTCTTTCATCTATATTACCAAATGGACTAATTGAATCAAATTATTTAGATCCCTTAATAGAAAGTTGGACAAGTATAGGGGCATGGTAGAATTCGGTTAATAAGGATGCAAGAAAGCTGTTGAAAAGCATAAACACATATAAATCTGTTGGATTGAATGTCTTGTTTCTCTAATTTGTGTTCCATGTAGGTTCAGCACCTCAAGAACAAATAAAAAGGAAATTCTATTTCAATCTTCCTCTAGAAATTGTTACAATTGTCGTGAAAATGGACTATCAACATTTAGTTTCCAACATTTGATCTTAATACCTAAGTCTTTCTAGCACTAAAGTAAAGTTGTGTAAAAAACCATGCTGACTTAAAACGGTTGCTTTGATCACCAAGTGAGCTCAGGCACCCACACAGAATATATTGTATATAACCAACTGTCTGAAACTTACCATTTTAATCAAGGAACCATGAAACTCAGTGAGACATGAAGCATTTTACAGTTCTTGTTTTACTCACAATTAAATGATAACTTCATTTATGGCAGTTGAAAGGTTACCTGCAGAGTGTTGGATTTGAAAAAAATTTAAAAAAGCTTGACTGGAAATACTCAAATGAACCATACTTTAGTAGCTTGCTTTGAGTAACAAGGAGAGAAAGTGACATAGACTGAACACGATAAGCTTCTCTCTCCCTCTTGTTTCATTACCAGCAAATCTGCACCAATTTTAGCAAAAAGCGAAGTGTGACAATCTCTGTTTACTGAGAAATCAATGTTATTTCTAAGCTTTGCACTCCTGAGGCAACAGAGGGCTAAACAGTTGGACTCAAGTTTCACTTCTGCAACTCAAAGACTCTCTAAAAACCATTGAACTGCAACTGCTGTTATCTTTCAGTCTGTACTAGATACAATCTCTGTAAGCTCATTATCTGTATTTTGTGTGTACTTTGTGTTCTGGTATTTTGTTTTTTTTCAGGTACTAAAACGCCAGCCTTTTCATTCAATTAAATCTTGGCATTGGCTCTTTACTTTTGATCTGGTTACTCGAGTTTAATTACACTGCGATAGTTGCGGTTTTGTTGCAACTGACTGAGAAAAGGATCAGAAAAGAGAGGAACCGTGGCCTCTCCTGGTCATAACAATGTGGTCAGACATTAGATGTTGTACCCTACAAAGTAAAATGTACAGGGCTTTAAACTGGTTATGTGATTCAATTGTGGAGATAGAGAGGGTGAAGTAACTACCTAATTTCATCAGTATGAGATCCAGGGAATTTTAACTGCTGGCCATCATGAACATTTAACTTGTGAATGGACTAACCCCCAAATTCTCTGCTATGTTCCTGTACCTTGAAAAGTTGAGGATATGGCCGATAGTCTCTTTCTAGTGGCTCAGGGATAAAGAAACGAAAGCTGGCATCAAATTAGCCAAGAGAAATGTGGCATCCTTTCAAGAATTACTCCCAGGATGCATGTTCAAAGAAGGAAATATTATAATGACCTATCGAGAATGATGGAACCCTTTCCATTCTTGGAATATGAGCATCACTAGCACTATTTTTTGCTTTATCCCTAATTGCCCTGAGAGGGCAATGTTTCTTTAATGTTTCAGTGGACAGAAACTCAAGTAGAAAGGGATGGAAAGTCTTCCTATGGTATTTGAATAAACCTGTTTCTGCCAGGTAGGGTGAGTTAAAATTCCCTCTTGCATTGCAGTATCATTGTGTTAGATGGAGAGAAATTTTCAACAATAAAGAAATACTTTCTGAATAACATTTTGTTATGAGATCCCGGAAACACAGATTGACAGACTGTAGCAGCTAGACAGTGCTTAGCCCTTGTTTTCAATATAAAATTACATTTTTGCATCAAAGGCAGCATGCTTGGAACGCTTTAGCTGCAGAAAGTTGCTTAGTCAGTGTCACAATGAAGATATTTTGTAAATCAGTTGCATGTGTGATCTCTAGGCTTTCCAGAACCTCTATTTTTGTCAGAGTGGTGTGATGAAGCTAAAAGTTGCCTTTCGCAGGAGCTAATTACAGAGCTGAGTGGACATCTTGCTCCCTGTGTAATACCTCGTACAAGACCACAGAAATTAGGAGAAGGCAGGAAGTACTTTAAAAGTAGTTTTGATAATGTTGCTAAGCATATTCAAGATGTAGTGAAGATGTATTCAAACTTGGAGTTTGACTCCTATGACAATGAGAGTTCCAGAAATGCAGGTTTGATTGTTTTAATAAATTCCTATTTTCTAATGTAAGGGATTTATTATGAAATGCAAATGAAATAAAAGAGAACAAAATAATAATTTCCCAGCAATTCTGTGATAAAACATTATTCATTTTCATGAAGGTCATTAATTTTAATGTCAGTAACAAATGTCGGCGACTACTTTTTATAATCTAAATTTTGACACTTGGTTGACCATATGAAGCCATAGCAGTCATTGTTACATATTTTTGTCCTATGTAATCAATCCTTGGGGACTCTTATTACTTGTTAGTGTCACATTACTCAAACCAAAATAACATGCAGATAAGAATGTTAAAAACATTAACAAATTACAATACAGCTGTGGTTACATTTCCAAAGGACTTCCTTGGCTGGGACATCCTGACTTTTGAAAAGAGCCACATAAATGCAATTATTGCTTCCTTCTTCCCCTCTTTTTCCTTCTTTCTTCCCTCCTCTAACTTCTTACAAAGGACACAATATACTTTATGTTTTGGTTCATGTAAATACTGTCCAAGCATTCTAACCAAATCATCAGAGCATCTCAATGTCATAGGTTATTAAACAGTTAAGAAAAATTATATAATGCCTTTGACAACATAAAGACATCTCAAAGTGATGTATAGCCAAAGGAGTACTTTTTGAAGGTGTAGCTAATGTTGTAATGCAGGAAAAGAGTGAGTAATTTGTATATGGCAGTGTTCCCACATATAGTAGTCTGGTATTGATCAATAATCCATTTTGAGATGCTGCTTGAGGGATAATATTAACTAGGGTGCATGGGATAACTACCCATCACTTCTTCAAAATAATGTCTTGGGATTTTACCATCCACCTGAGAGAGATGTTACCTCAATGTAAACTAACATCTAAAACACAGCCCATTTGACTGTGGGTCACACCCTGAGTACTGTACATGGATTTCTGTGGTTGAGCTGCTGAATTGAAACATAGTAACTCAGAGGTATGAATGCTGCCAACTGAACCATGATTGCCAAATGAAACCTACAACAGTCCCAGAGTTTGTCATGCTGAATAAGTATCTTTCAAGATTGCTCATATTATCCCAAAACACTTAGACACCGTCTTGTAAACGCTTTTGAGAAAAAGCACCTTGACTTGCACACGAATGAAAAGTTAAGATGTGTACAACTGAGAAAACTTGTAAGCGAGGCCAGGTGAATATTGCAGTAGATTTTAGGAAGTATTGACAAAGTAAGAATGTAACAATGCAGTTCGACAGTAATGACATCAATGAACACCAATCTGTGTGCAATAGTGATAATTTGGCATGTATTGTCAATATCTTCAAGCTTTTTTAAACTGCTGTTGTCAATAGAGTACCTTCGGTAATGTGGCATCAGAGGTGCAAATGTCACAGGGAGGGAGTGATGATCAAAGAGATCATTGTCAGCCCATACTCATCTCCTAGCGACTGTTTCTCCTGGTACAATGGTGGAGCTTGGATTGTCCTTCTGCTCTCTTGGTTACAGTTAGTTCTAATTGCGGGATAGGAAGGCCAGATTTAAAAATAATTTGAAAATAGAGATTCCTGTTGTCATGAGGTTAAAAAGGTACAAATTGGTGAAGTAGATGAAGTGAGATTTGGAAAGAAGTCACCATTTGAGAAAAGTAACTGAATTAGAGACTAGGATAGTCATACTATTATTCCAATATGAGTTAAGAAGTATTTGTTCAGAGATATGTATACGCAAGTATCCAAAGTTTCACATTACTCACCACTGCACCAATCTGTTCATTGAAACTGTGAATCACATTGCAGCAGGAGGTGTGACCTAAGAAATAATAAATGCTGAATTAGACTAAGAAAAATCAATCTTAATTAGTGTGATAGGGAAAAATAAAAACTGAATGAATCATGTGGAAAAAGAAGTGACCTTCATAACAGCATTGAATGTACTATTCCAACTCAGGATAAATGGGAAGGCTGATGATGTTGTAGAGGCATTTGAGAAATTTAAATACAAAACCTCAGATTGATATTAATTTTTTAAAAACGTGCTAGTGATGAAATCAGGGTAATCTACCTCATTTTGTGTCAAGAGAGAAAGGATTAAACTAATTCAATAGCTGGGAGATCAATGACAGTAAAACTAGACAAATGTATTAAGAAATTCAGCACATATCTGCCGCCAAAGTCAAACCATTGGATCCACCATTATAAATTGTAAAGCCAGAGGCAGTAACCAGGTGAACAAGTTAACAATTTCTCAATTATATTGGGAAATGCCAATATGTATAAATTCAAAGCAATGAAAGAATGATCAACAACTTCATTTGAGGTATTGCATATTTCCTTATAAAATGATCTGGTTAGAGTAAAACAAGCTCAAAATGGTTCAGGTATGCCCACAGTGCTGATAAGTTCCATACATTTTGATCCTGCAATGGTGAGGGAACAGTGACATAGTTTCAAGTCTGAATAATATATGATTTGAATGGGTATTTGCTGGTGGCAACGTTCCCATGCATCTGCTCCCCTTGGCTTGTGGGTGGTAGAGTTTGTGGGTTTAGAAAATGCTAAGGGAGGAAACTGAATGAGTTACCATAGCACGTAGATAGTACACGTTGCTGCTATAGTGTCAGTGGTGGAGCGAATGGATATTGAAAGTGGTGAATGAGGTGCCAAGTCAAGTGGGCTGTTTTGCCTTGGAAGGTCCCAAGCTTGTTAAGTATTGTTGGAGTTGCACCCATGCAGGAAGGTGGGGTGTATTCCATTACACGTCAGTATTGTAGATGGTGGACAGACACTGGGACAACTGTAGTTGAGTCACTTGCTAAGCAATTCCTAGCATCTGACCTGCTCTTGTAGCCAGAGTATTTATATGCCTGGTCCAGTTCAGTTTCTGGTCAGTGACACTCCCTTGGATTGTTGGGGAGCTGACGATGGTAATGTCATTGAATGTCAAGGGATGATTATTAGATTTTTACTTGTTGAAGATAGTCATTGCCTGGAGGTGCAAATGTTTCTTTGTGTTTTTCATCTCAAGATTGGCTATTAGTCCAGGTCTTGCTGCAAATGGAAATGGACTGCTACAGTATCTGAGGAGTAATAGTGTTGAAAATTGCATAATCATCAGATAGCATCCTCAATTAGTTAAAGAGGATCAAAGAGGAAGATCCTGCACCTTAGATCAAATCTTCAGTACATTCTTCAATATGAAACAGAATGAAAATGCAGAGTTCAGACAACAAATGTTTCATCTGCAGATGCAGCTAAACACCACAACACATTAGAAAATGATTTATTGGAGACCAATAACAAACTGTGAAATGCTGGAGTATGTCAAAGAGGAAATGTAAAAGGTAAGAAGCTGAGACTGACTGACTTTTAAACTGTCTGGCCCCATAGGGATAACATGCTATAGGGAATTCCAGACAAGCTGAGAGTTGGAATTGTAAACCTACTCTTGAGAATGGACAGGGTTTATATAAATGGTCAAAGATGGACAGGTAAATGTCCTTGCTGCATCTTCATGCCAACAATGACCAATCCATTCAGCATTCTCTTCTGATGCAGTATATGTAGGGCCCCTTTCCTCATGTCTGTTTCTTACATCCTAGTCCTGATGAGTGCAGATGACACTAAAGTCGGTGGAGTAGTGGATAGTTTGGAAGAATATTACAGGTTGCAGGGGGACTTGGATAAACTGCAGAATTGGGCTGAGAGGTGGCAAATGGAGTTCAATGCAGCTAAATGGGAGGTAATGCACTTTGGGAAGAATAACATGAAGGCAGAATACTGGGTCAATGGAAAGATTCTTGGTAGTGAGGATGTGCAGAGGGATCTTGGAGTCCATGTACATGGATCCCTGAAAGTTGCCACCCAGGTTGAAAGTGCTGTTAAGAAGGCATACGGTGTGTTAGGTTTTATTGGTAGAGGGATTGAGTCCGGAGCTGTAATGTCATGCTGCAACTATACAAAATGCTAGTGCAGCCACACTTGGAATATTGTGTCAGTTTTGGTCACCATATTTCGGGAAGGATGTGAAAGCATT
Organism: Chiloscyllium punctatum; assembly: GCF_047496795.1. Classification (NCBI taxonomy): domain Eukaryota; kingdom Metazoa; phylum Chordata; class Chondrichthyes; order Orectolobiformes; family Hemiscylliidae; genus Chiloscyllium; species Chiloscyllium punctatum. Next base: position 145,347,192 of record NC_092741.1, on the reverse strand, counting down.
GGAAAAGGTGCAGAGGAGATTTACCAGGATGTTGCCTGGTCTGGAGGGAAGGTCTTATGAGGAAAAGCTGAGAGAATTGGGTCTGTTCTCATTGGAAAGAAGAAAGCTAAGAGGGGAATTTTTAGAGACATACAAGATGATCAGAGGATTAGATAGAGTGAACAGTGAGAGTCTTTTTCCTAGGATGATGACGTCAGCTTGTATGAGGGGGCATAATTACAAATTGAGGAGTGATAGATTTAAGAGAGATGTCAAAGGCAGGTTCTTTACTCAGAGGGTGGTAAGGGCATGGAATGCCCTGCCTGCCAATGTATTTAGCTCAGCCATATTAGGGAGATTTAAACAATCCTTGGATAAGCATATGGATGATGATGGGATAGTGTAGGGGGATGAGCTGAGAATAGTTCACAGGTTGGTGCAATATTGAGGGGTGAAGGGCCTGTTCTGGGCTGTATTGTTCTATGTTCTATGAGTGCAAGGTGAAAAGCTTTGACTTGTCTCATCTTAACAACGTTTAAACATAATTTTTTATTCCCACATAACTCCCATTCACCTCTTGGAATCTGCTTTGAAGAGCTGATAATTGACACATTAGTGCACAAACCATGGACATTTTTGAGATGTTCAAAATGAGATCCCTACTGATAGACTGGGGGAGTTGAGATACTTCTACACTGCAAATATGAATAGAAATGTGAGACCATTCAACCAGATTATTTTAAGACATTTCTATGAAAATACCTGACTTGGAATAACCTGAATAAAGGACAAAAGTAATATAAAACCGATGACCATAAAATGAATACACCTTACTTTCTGAAATTGTGATAAATTTGTGAAGTGTAACTAAATTTTAGTTTCAAATGACAGAAGCTATTTTGCAACTCACTGATTTGAAAAGGTTAATATTTATTTGATGTATTTCAGGTGCAGAAAACAATGCAAAGTTCAGAAATGCTATCCACTATAAAGCTCAACATGGACAAAAGTATCTTTTGCTTTTGACTGGGGCATTGCAAAAAATAAATAAAATGTGATTGACTGCTAGTTCAATGGATGTTGTTTCAAATTTAGACAAGTTATTGGGAGTGACCTCCATATGAGAATATGGTAGAACCATGACAGATTAGTTAAGTAGCGACAACACAGTCATGTTGTTTTGAACGTATCCCAAAGAGAATTAATGGAAAATGAACAGAGAAATTTACACTGAATCTGTGAATAAAGTCTCAGAAGCTTATCTTTCAAACAGCCTGTCTATTCTCAGGATTTTTTTTTCCTTTGCAATGACAATTTAGAGAATAAATATTATATTTTATCTTTAACACTGCTGCCAGTGGGTATCTGCGATAAGTTTATGCGAAATTGTATTTATTTAAAGTTTCATATGTCATGTCATGTCATATGTGACCTGTCTGAAGGCAGGTTTTTGGCATGTTGTCAACTTAGCTGCATGTCGAGCTGTTTTTGTCAAGGCACTTTGCCATTGTCTGTCATTCTGAGGGGCTGGGTAAGGAAGTGAATCTGAAGTTTATGACAGCTAGAATGAGATCTGAACTTGTGCCGTTGGTATTATTCTGAACCACATATTAGTCATCTAGCATACTGAGCTAACTGGCCCAGAACAGTACAATACAAACAGCACAGGCTCTTCAGATCACCAAGCCCGTGCTGTTTCCGAATCCTTATTTATTGCCCATGCACATTTTCTGCCCATCTGTTTGCCCCCCATTCATGTGTCTATCAAGATATGCCTTAAATGTAGCTAATATGATTAGATTACTTACAGTGTGGAAACAGGCCCTTCAGCCCAACAAGACCACACCGCCCCGCCGAAGCGTACCCACCCATACCCCTACATCTACATCGACCCCTTACCTAACACTAGGGGCATTTTAGCATGGCCAATTCACCTGACCTGCACATCTTTGGACTGTGGGAGGAAACCGGAGCACCCGGAGGAAACCCACGCAGACACGGAGAACGTGCAAACTCCACACAGTCAGTCGCCTGAGGCAGGAATTGAACCCAGGTCTCCGGCGCTGTGAGGCAGCAGTGCTAACCACTGTGCCACCGTGCCGCCCACCATATGCTTGCACCATCTCCACTGGCACTGAGTTTCAGGCACCCACCATCTTCTGTGTGAAATATTTTTCCCTAAACTTTCCCCCTCTCACCTTGGGCATCTGTCCCTTTGTATGTGACCTTTCCATCTTGAGAAAAAGAACCTCTGACTATCCATCCTATCTATGCCGCTCATAATTTTATAGACCTCTATCAGGTTTCCTCTCAGCCTCTGTCAAACTGAGTTTATCCAACCTCTCGTGCGATGTGCCCCCTCCATTCTGAACTTTGTTGAGGATAGGATTTCTGAACTTCACGTTATTTTCTGCACCTGAAATGCATCAAATAAATATTAACCTTTTCAAATCAGTGAGTTGTAAAATAACTTTTGACATTTCAAACTAAGTATTGGTTACGCTTCACAAACGCATTTTGGAGTCACTGCTGAGTACGGACCTCAGAGGTCTGTGCACTGACAGAAGTAGTATTATCTGAGACTCATAATAGCACAAATGACGCACACCAATTTCTGCCTGCCAGTGGGTGGGCATTAGTCTTCTCACTCCTTAAGAGAAGCACGTTTTAGAATGAGCAGAGATGTGCATGATCACTGCCTAGGGCAGACAGATTTCAATGGCCAACCAAACCAATAAGCTTCATTATGCTGTTCAACACTGCTCTCCCATTAACACTTTTGCGAAAACATTCTTTAAATGTACAAGCATTTACACAACTAATTCCCTCTCATCTCCTATGCAAACTCTCAACAAACCTCCACCTGGAAGAGGGCAGTGCTGGATACCCTCAGCTTTATCCCCACCTCTGTGAGGTTGGCAATGTCATGGGGAGGAGAAAGTGAGGACTGCAGATGCTGGAGATCAGAGCTGAAAATGTGTTGCTGGAAAAGCACAGCAGGTCAGGCAGCATCCAAGGAGCAGGAGAATCCTGCTTCCTGAAGGGCTTCCTGAAGAAGGGCTCATGCCCGAAACGTCAATTCTCCTGCTCCTTGGATGCTGCCTGACCTGCTGTGCTTTTCCAGCAATGTCATGGGGATCCAGGTCCAGCACACTCAGTGTCTTCTGGATGTGCAGACACTCTAGATACATGCTCAGCATCAATGGCATGGCAGGAGGGTGTGTGGTAGGACAGAGGATTGTGCCATTGTTATTTGATCTTAATCATACAACAGGAAGAGACAGTATGAAGAAAAACCCAGGAGTTTGCTAAGATAGGTAGGCAGCATGGTGGCACAGTGGTTAGCACTGCTGCACCAGAGACCTGGGTTCAATTCCCACCTCAGGCGACTCTCTGTGTGGAGGTTGCACATTCTCCCCGTGTTTGTGTGGGTTTGCTCCGGTTTCCTCCCACAGTCCAAAAATGTGCAGGTTAGGTGAATTGGCCATGAGGCATTTGTCTGTAGTGTTAAGTGTAGGGCAATGGGTCTGGGTGGGTTGCGTGTCGGTGTGGACTTGTTGGGTCGAAGTGCCTAATTCCACACTGTAAGTAATCTAAAATAGCAGTGAAATAAAGCTGAATGACATATGACAAAATTAAGATTTTGAAATGGATTGTGATACAGTTTTACATTATTGCACTGAGCTTATGAAGAGAATATGATTTAAAAGAAGTCTGGGATTTATATATTAATGAACCGAAACCTGCAACCTATTCTAAAAGATGAAAGACTTAAAAGCAATCTAGGTTTGTTCAAGATATTGTTTTAATTGCATGACACTGTGATCTTTTGTTCTAACTTCTGTGTCTTATGATCCTGTTCCACTAATTACCTGATGAAGGAGCAACGCTTTGAAAGCTAGTGCTTCCAAATAAACCTGTTAGACTGTAACCTGGTGTTGTGTTAAAAATCACACAACACCAGGATATAGTCCAACAGGTTTATTTGGAAGTGCTAGCTTTTGAAGTGCTGCTTCTTCATCATGTGTTTGTGGAGAATAAGATCATAAGGCACAGACTTTATAGCCAAATGAGTGCAGCTTCATGGAGATGTGATGATGCATTAAACAAATTTAGATCAAGTCTTTCATCTTTTAGAATGGAAGTGCTGGTTTCTTTTCTTTGATATGTAAATCCCAGAATATCCTTTAAATTACATTCTCAAGAAAGGTCTAGCTTTTCTAACAATAGGTGCCATCTCAGCTGAGACAATGCATTAAAGTGTGAGGTATGTCTGTCCCAATGTTGAGTTAGACTGTTTCTATTTCTAAAGTGGGAGTTACAGAGGTTTACATGGATTCATGCAGTTTTTGAGCAAAATGAAATGTAGCTCTGCAAAAACAAATTCACCCCATAAAATTATATGTGTGTGTGTGTGTAGGAGAGACAGAATGAGTGTGAGCATGTGAGTGTGTGTGCGTGTGTGTGTGAGTGAGTGCATGTGATAGAGTGTGTGTGTACATACGTGTGTGTGTGTAAGCTTGGTAAAATTTATATATGGATGTGATGGGGTATGTGTCTGTGAGAGAGTGCATTTGTGGTGTGTGTGCAAGGGGTGTATGTGTGTGTATATGTGTGTGTGTATGAGAGAGACCTTATATATGAGATAGGGTCTACATGGGTGTGTGATATGTAGGAGTGTGTGTGTGAGAGAGTGTATAGTGTAGTGGGGTCACCTGTAGTGTGACATGCACCCAAGGTCCCACTTGAGGCCATTCCCATGTGTACCGAACTTGGCTATCAGCCTCTGCTCGGCCACTCTGCGTTGTTGCTTGTCCCGGTGTCTGCCTTGGAGGATGGTCACCCGGAAGTCTCAGGCCGAATAGCCCGGACCATTGTAGTGTTCCCTGACTGGAAGGGAATGCTCCTTTCTGGTGATTGTTGTACGGTGTCTACCCCAGTTCAGCACCAGCTCCTCCAAGTTCTGGTATTGTGTCATTTTTAACCTTATGAAGAATGGTCGGGGGAGTTTTAAATCTAGAAAGATCCATTTTCTCCTTTTTGGTATATCAGTGCATGTGATTCCTAACTTTAAAAAAATAGTATAACATGATGGAGGAGTGGGTATAATGTAGTTAAAGATCATTCTTGTTCCAATGCTTTAATGCAAATAAAACCAGTTGAGTAACTCTTATACATTGAGCGGAATCTTACAATATTTAGTTTAGTGTTAATTTTGTTGAGTTTCATGGAAGGTTTGTCTCAGGTCAGGCCTGACACACTTTCCTGCGGTATCATTCCAAACTCCCCAAACAAACTATCTCCCAAGCCTCGACATTGCCCTTCTTGCCTGGCACTGGCTCATTTCTCTCATTTTACCGTAGTTGGCAGAATTTCTTATGCATTGGCACGATTATAATCCACTCCCTAGACTCCAGAGGCACAGATCCCTGGACTGAGAGCACCGCAACTGAACACCTGGCTGTGTTGAAGCCCCCAGACCCATCTCAGAAACTGCTCTGATTCATTGTGCTGGAACCCAATGATAAATGGATGTCTTCATGGACTTTACTGAGGGCCACTTGTCTTGGGCTTGAAGACATGGTCGTTGTTTGCAGCACACAGTGTGTTTGCTATGAGAGCTGCTGACATATGATGCAGGTGTGAGAATGACATTGTTATTCGAAAGATTTAGCACGCTTGCCTTCATTGCTCAGACCTTTGAGTATAGGAATTGGGGCGTCATGTTGAAGTTTTACACGATGTTGGTGAGGTCCCTTCTGGACTACTTGTGTGCAGTTCTGGTCGTCCTATTACAAGAAGGATATTATTAAACTGGAGAGGGTTCAGAAAAGATTTACCAGGATGTTGCCAGGAATGGAGGGTTTAAGACATAAAAATAGACTGGAAAGACTGGGACTTTTTTCACTGGAGTGTAGGAGGTTGAGGATTGGCCTTACAGAGGTTTTTGAAATCTTGAGGGACATCGATAAGGTGAATAACAAGTATCTTTTCCGTAGGGTATGTGAGTTCAAAAGTGTGGGATATATTTTTAAGGTGAAAGGAGAATGTTTTAAAAAGAGCATGATGTGCATCATTTTTACATAGAGAGTGGTTTATGTGTGGTATGAACCACCACAGGAAGTGATGGATACAGGTGCAATTACATGAAAAGACATTTGGATAGGTGTATGAATATGAAAGGTTTGGAGGGATATGGGCCAAGCACAGACAAGTGGGGCTAGTTTGATTTGGGAACATGGTGGGCATGGATTGGTTGGACCTTGACTATGACTCTGTGTCCATGAGCTTGACTGAGGAAGGCTGACCAGCAAGATGTGACTGCACTAAGAAGGCCAAGGAACACTGTGAGCTGCAGGTTGGTGCTGGATGAGTGAGCTCTATGGGACTTAGTGAGCAGCCTGCCCATTATGTGCGCTGGATGCTTATTCCATGCAAAGTGGCTTTGCAGCAGTATTGGAATGCTGGTGCGTGGTGCAGCATTACAAAGCAGCAGCCTCCTGTCAGTGGATTGGAGATGCACCGTGAAGGTCCTGTGAGTCTGGTAGCTGTCAGATGCCTTGGGTGCAGGGTGTGCATGACTGGTTTCCTGGAGTCTGCTTCATCGTTGTTGACGCAATGGAGCAGGTACTCACTCTGACTTTCATACCAGAATTGTTGACATCTCATTTTCTTGCGGTGGCTGGTAGAATGGGAAGTTGCAGGTTAAAGAGATGAGCTTTGTAGTTAGCGAGGCTGTTAACAATTAATAACCCCCCTCAGTAGGCATCTCGTTACTCCCTAGCAAGAATCTCATCTCGATGTCTGGAATTCTGTTTGAACATTCAACGGGTTGCTCTCAGTGTTGAGAATGTCCTTGCCCAATGTCTCACGTGACCTCTCCCTGTAATCGATGTCACTCAGGCCCCTGTAAGATTCTACCCATTAATGCAGTTCCTACTTCCCTTCAGTAGTGAAAGGTAAGAGGGGCATCTCAAATGTTTTCAAATTCGCTTAAATATATTCATCGAAACAAAGGCATTTTCTGTTACAATAAGCATAATGCGTATGCATGACTGCTGTTGTCCAAATATAATTGAATTAATCTCATTATTGCATTATTTATGGCCTGACAAGGTTTCATTCAACCATTGAAATAATTCAGTTCCAAGAGTTCAATGAAAAGGCAGGGGCAAGACAACTTCACCATGTCAAAAGAAAAACTTTCACTTAAGAAATTCAGATGTATTCCAGGCCCATCACCTATTTTCCTAATTTTAGGTGTCAAAGAGAATGGCGCCCCAAATGATTTATTGTGTCTGAAATGTGCAAACAAGAAGCAGAAAGTACTACAAAAGAGTAAATATTAGCTCAGGGCACTATTTGTTCGAGGAAACTTATGTTCTAGGTATTGATGTGTACTGCACCAATCAGTCAGAGATAGGAAACATCAAAGTCGTGGAGGAATTGAGAGACAAAAAACTCTCCTCGGGGGGAACGCTGAGATAAGATGAGGTCACCCCAGCTGCAAAAGAAAATCTTTAAATTTTACGAAACTGCACTGAATAATCGCTTTTGTAAAGACGTACTGAAAAGCATCAAAATAGAAATGTGATTGTACTGGTAAAGACAACTTATTATTTTAATGAAAGTATTGGCTCATTTTAAAAGATTGATAAGAGAAAAATGCATCTTAGGTTTTAACATTCTGCAGTAGTATTTGGCAAGTGGTTTTGAGATAAAATATTGTTGTGTTCTCCCTTGAGACAGGACTGAATCTTATCATGCTTTGGCTGCGTGACAATTATGCTGAGTTTCACAAAAGGTTTTCTGTGTGGGGCTCTGTGAAATGTCTTGGTATGTCATCCTACATTCACCCCATTGCCTACCTACCCTACACTTATGGCCCTTCTCTTGTCCAATGTTAGCCCAAATGACCACATGCCATAGCGGAAGAACTCGCCAGTCAACCAGGTTTCCTCTCTGGCACCATGCCATCTTTAAATCCCTACTGAATGATCAGCTAAACACTGGCATTCACTGTTCATGGCACATGGCTGGCATGGATACACATTCTATCAAAAACAGCTCAACTTTCTTGCCCCAGTCCACCAGCGGGACACACAGCTTACCTGTCCTTGGCTGCATCCCACCTTATTACTCTCTGTAAGTCACTGCTACTCTGCTCCCAATGCCCAGTGCAGACCTATATTTTATCATTGAGCAGTGGGTAAGGTCAGAGACAGGCAAACACTTGGGTGGTTCCAAGGATGAGCTTTTGTATGCAGTCATCAAAAGTGAACACAAGCAAAACTAATAGACTCTGCAGTTTTCTCCCATGATGCGAACAATACCAGCCCCATGACCAATGACTGATCTCCAGACCATGATGATCTGCTATACCTAACTCTCACCAACTGGATGCAGGTTCAATGAGGTTCTGTTGGGTTTGTAGCACTCAAAACAGTTGAGCTCTGGCATGGAGAGTATCAGCTTCCTCCTCTCCAGTGTCTTCATCGTCCTCCTTGGAAGCTCACTCCCAATCCCCCAACTCCTCAGCATCCAGCACACCACATTGCTGCCTGCTCCAGTGGTGCAGAGCGCTATGATGGTGTGGCACGCTCTGAGCCTAATACAGAAACAAACCTTAGACTAGTCCAAGTAGCAGAATCATGTCTTCAGAGTCCCTATTTCTAATGTGGAAATGAGCCCACGGCACAAATCATTCTTTGACTTTACACAACCTTCCATGATAAAAAGCCACAAAGTGTAGGAAGTGGGAATGCCACTCCAGAAGGGAAGTGATCTTCAAGGCTGAACGTCCAAAACTATATTAGGAACATAGGACTCAGGAGCAGGAGTGTTGGAGATATACCTTACCTTTAAGAGAGTAGAGCTCTAAGGACATATAGTATTTGCTGTGTGTATAAAACATCATTATCCATTTAAGAAATGCACTGATTTTAGTATTCTTCCTTTAAAAAGTGAACACGTTCGTATTTTCTTATGTTCTTATTGCCCACTCACTCAGTCTATAAACTTTCTGCTATTGCAACCTTCTGTTATTGCAAGACCTTGGATGAAGTTCCTCAATTTATCCCAGTTTCCAAAGGGGATAACACAAATTGTCAAGTCCCGGGTAAGGAGGCATGAACTGGCCCTTTCTTTATTCACCTTTCTCCTCAGTTGGTCACAGCATGGTTGATCCACAAAGGATCCTGTTTATTTCCCCCTTTCTTCAAAACAAAATGATCTTAAGTTTTAAAAATAGCCAATTTAATCAGGTTTTCTTGTGTTCGCAGAAGAGGGATTTTATTTGTTACTCATCCTAAGAAATAATAATGCAACATAAGCACACAGATCAGAAATGAGGAGTGCATCCCATAAAAAGATCCAAGTTAAAATATAGGTACTGGAAAAACACAGCAGGTCAAGCAGCATCCGAGGAGCAGGAGAATTGATGTCTTGGGCAAAAGCCCTTCATCAGGAATGAGGCTTGTGGGCCGGGGGCTGAGAGATAAATGGTAGGAGGGTGGGGCTGGGGAGAAGGTAGCTGACAGTGTGATAGGCAGATAAAGGAGGGGGAGAAAGTGATAGATCGGAGAGAAGGGTGGAGTGGATAAATAGAAAAGGTGATGGACAGGTCAAGAGGGTGATGCTAAGTTGGAGGCTTGGGACTGCGATAATGTGGGAGGAGGGGAAATGAGGAAACTGGTGAAATCCACATTGATCCTGTGTGGTTGCAGGGTCTCGAGGCAGAATATGAGGTGTTCTTCCTCCAGGTGTTGGCTGGTAAAGTTGGAGGAGGGCCAGGACCTGCATATCCTTGGTGGAGTGAAAAGGGGATTTGAATTGTTCAGTCAGGGGGTGGTGGGTTGGTTTGTGTGGGTGTCATAGAGATGTTCTCTGAAACGATCCGCAAGTTGGCATCCTGTCTCCCTGATGAAGAGGAGACCACATTGGGTGCAACAAATAAATTAGATGACATTGGTGGAGGTACAGGTAAATATCTGTCGGATGTGGAAGGATCCTTTAGGGCCTTGGATGGAGATGAGGGGGGAGATATGGGTGCAGGTTCTGCACTTCTTGCACTGGTAGGGGAAGGTGCTGGGTCTGGGGTGTGGGATAATGGGGGTGTGGATCTGATGAAGGAGTCATGGAGGGAATGGTCTCTCCGGAGCGCTGATAGGGGTGGGGAGGGAAATATATCCCTAATAGTGGGATCTGTTTGTAGGTGGGGCAAGTGGTGGAAGATGATGCAATGTATACGGAGATTGGTGGGGAGGAAGGTGAGGACTGGGGGGGTTCTGTCCTTGTTGCATTGGGAGGGGTGGGGTTCAAGGGCAGAGGTGTGGGAAGTGGTGGAGATGTGCTGGAGGGCATCGTCGACCATGTGGGAGGGGAAATTGCAATCTTGAAAGAAGGAGGCTATCTGGGATTTTCTAAGGTGGAATTGATCATCCTGAGAACAGATGCGGCAGAGGCAGCAGCACCACAATCTCGACTCTGATCTCCAGCATCTGCAGTCTTCACTTTCTCCAAGTTAAAAGATACATTTGTTAGTCCCTGGCATGTTCATGTGATGGATAGTGGAATATTGATAGTTAAATTGGAAATTTTGGGATTCTTAGTTTGGCAATTTAGTTGAAGTTGTTTATCCTGTTTCCTTTAATGGTTGTTGGCTTGCAGCACTCAGATCAATGGAAGCCCAGATTTTTCTTGTAGCCTTTTGAAACCTTGCAGGCTAGCTGTTTTCCAGCATGTGCAAGCCCTGTATCTGTAATGCAAGTTGGTTCCTCAGCTGTGACCCAGAGAACCCTCTGGTGCTTGCTCCTCAGCTATTGCACATGAATATCCTAGCCCTCTGACGTAAATGAGCATGTCAGCTAACTGGCAAAGCTTCTTCCTCTAGCGCACACAGACCAGGGTTCTACTGTTTTTAAAAACCCTGTTCTTTAATCATGAAAGGAAAGACACAAACCATATCTCTGTCCCATACTGGTTCAGTCACAGCAACAGGGACCTGGGTTCAATTCCAGCCTCGGGGAACCGTCTGTGTGGAGTTTGCACATTCTCCCGTGTCTGCGTGGGTATCCTTCTGGTGCTCCGATTTCCTCCCACAGTCACAAAGATGTGCAGGTTGGGTGGTTTGGCCATGGGAAATGCAGAGTTACATGGATAGGGTAGAGGGGTGAGTCTGGGTGGGATGCTCTTCGGCGAGTCGGTGTGAACCTGTTGGGTCACATGGCCTTTTTCCACACTGTAGGGATTCTATGATACTGCTGTGTTTTCTGTCCTATCATAGTCACAGTCTGAGATAACTCCTAGAAGAATACAGTCCATCTTTTAGTGCATTTTCTCACTTTTAAGTCAATTCCTTTGAATATTCATTGATACTCCTGGGTCTCTCTGCCCACAAAACCACTTAGTTTTACATTTGAAGGGATCATTTCATTTTGGATATAACAGTACTCTTTTTAAAACAATACACATTGGAATTAAATGTTTTATATGTCCCAAGGTTATCCAAGGTTATGATCCATTAGTATGACATTACTTGCGTTCTCTTCACAACATACGCCTCTCACACAACAGATCTAATGAGATTTATGCTCATTTCATCACAAGGAGAATACTAAAGCAAAATCCACTCATCATGCATTCATTCCTCTGCACTTTGTCAAGTATACTCTCTTCAGTTCTGTCTGGTGTCTCGAGATTCTGGATAGGTCATTTGTAATTACATTTGAATTTTCAGCAATGCGAATGATTATAGTGTCACTATACACTAGAAGGTTGGTATGGTTGAAGGACCAAACTCCAATGGAAAAAGCTGGATTTTCTGGGTCTTCAATCTTTTCATCTTAATGGGTGTGAGCAGCATAGATTGTGATCTTTTTGTATACATTGTGGACATATACCTCAAGCTGTTGAGGAGTCAGTAATAAACTGGGCGGCACGGTGGCTCAGTGGTTAGCACTGCTGCTTCACAGCGCCAGAGACCTGGGTTCAATTCCCGCCTCAGGAGTTTGCACATTCTCCCCGTGTCTGCGTGGGTTTCCTCCGGGTGCTCCGGTTTCCTCCCACAGTCCAAAGATGTGCAGGTTAGGTGAATTGGCCATGCTAAATTGCCTGTAGTGTTAGGTAAGGGGTAGATGTAGATGTAGGGGTATGGGTGGGTTACGCTTCGGCGGGGCGGTGTGGACTTGTTGGGCCGAAGGGCCTGTTTCCACACTGTAAGGAATCTAATCTAATCTAAAAAAAAACCTGACGTTTCCCCTCTCTACAGTGGAATACAATCTCTGACGCTTATTTTTTTTTTGGAAAGTATTCAACTAGTCTCTTTATGTTAGATTTGTTCTCCTGAACAAAGACATTCCCAACTCTGATGCCGCTTGTATCGATGACTGCTCTAAATGCTTTCGTTAAAGTTTGGAGCTGCATACATAAGCTTGCTTGCCACAATAGCCTTCCACTTTTCAGAAGCTATCTGGGATTTCTCAGTCCATACTATCTTTGCTTTTTCTGTTGTAGGTCTGTCAGCAGTGTGGCTACTGTGCAGATTCAGTCGAACCCACACATTAGTAAAAACGTCATGGTGTTATGTTTTGTTGTGAGAATAGGGAACTGTGATACTGCTTGTACCTCTGCAGCCCTAGAGTGCCCCTTCTGGATCTGCTACATATCCTGAACTTGGATCTTTGTGAAGCTGCTCTTTGAAACATAAGGCCAGCTATCTGTATTTTCTGAAGGAAGATAGCTCAAAGTGCATTTCCCAGATGCCACTATACACGAGAAGGTCATCTTGGGAAATTATGCAATGTCTATAGACTGTGTCTATCTGGTTCATTGGACTTTGAAAGATGACTGGGTAACTTTGGTGTCCAAATAGCATGTATCAGCATGGCATCTGGAGTTATAATGCTAAGATTTCCTTTGTATAGGCAGTCCAAAGATTCTGACAGAATCCTTTGAGTAAACATATATTGATAATATAAGCTTTTTTACCCACTCAATCTCTGCAATTCAGAGCCGGGTTATCACTTAAGAATCAACTCTGGCCACCGCATTAACATTTCAGTAGCCAATGTAGAGCCTTGAGGAGCAGAGCAGTCCCAAGCACAAATGGGAGCTCTAAATGCTGAGTTCCAGATTCCTACTACCTGTTGAGTGAACTTTTTTCTTCAAATCTCCTATGTTCCACTGTTTATCTTAAACTTATTCTCCCTAGTCATTGACCCCTCTACTCTTGGGAAAAGGTGCCTATCTATTCACTTCATCTATGCCCCTCGTAACTTTATTCACCTCTATCAAGTCCCCTCTGAACTTTTGCTGCTTAAAGAATAGTAGTCCCAATTCCAGCCTAGGTTCTGGATTAGAGCGGTGCTGGAAAAGCACAGCAGGTCAGGCAGCATTTGAGGACCAGGGAAATTGACATTTTGGGCAAAAGCCCTTCATCAGGAATAGCGGCAGGGTGCCTGCAGGATGGAGAGATAAGTGAGAGGGGGGTGGGGGTGGGGAGAAAGTAGCATAGAGTCCAATAGGTGAGTGGGGGTGAGGATGGAGGTGATAGGTCAGAGAGGAGGTGGAGTGGATAGGTGGAAAGGAAGATAGGCAGGTAGGACAGGTCATGGGGACAGTGCTGAGCTTCCAGCATCTGCAGTCCTCGTTTTTACCTCGTTGATTTTAACCTTACTGTGAGTCCTCTTGCAAGGATGCCTGCCTTGAAGAAGTTTTCCTCCTCTCTCTACAAGAATATCAGGGAGTCTCTCTCTCTCTCACTGCAACCCCAGGTCATCACCTCTGCCCTGAAGCCCTTCTACCATGTCCTGAAACAGACTCGCTACCACAGCCACATTTGCTTCCTCAGTGCCTGCCTCTGTAACCAACTCATCCCACACGGACTCCGGACCACCTTTAAACCAGCAGAGTACAGACTACAGATTCAAAACCATCAGCAATAGTTCTCCTTCAAGATCCTCCGCACCACACTCGCAGCAATGCGCTGGCACCTAACCTCTCTACAGTCAACCCTGCCTCAGCTGAGGCCCCACTCTCTCAGAAAAAATACTCCCCACCCCCACCCTCCTCTCATTTATCTCTCCACACTGCAGGCACCCTGCCTCTATTCCTGATGAAGGGCTTTTGCCGATTTTCCTGCTCCTCGGATGCTGCCTGAACTGCTGTGCTTTTCCAGTACCACTCTCATCCAGAATCTGGTTTCCAGCATCTGCAGACATTGTTTTTACCCAATTCCAACCTATCAAATAGTTCCTCATATCTCAGCCCCTCCAGTCCAGGCAGTATCCAGGTGAATCTCTCCCTCCCAAGCCAATGTTTCTTGCCTTGTAGGAGAGGTCTCTCCCACACCCACACGATGTAGAGCGTGAGTTGTTCAATAGACCTTTACTCTGCAAGCACCCTGAAATGCAGTGTGCAGCCTCGTTACAACTGCTCACTTTTCAGCACCAGAGTGAGTGAATAACAAGTTTAAATTCATTAATATTTCTGTTTTGATTAGCTAGGTGATAGAGGGTTCAGAGAGGAAAGAAATTCACCATCCTTACTCAGTGTGGCCTTCATGTGATTCATAGCACTGTGGCTGACTCTTGACTCTGTTCTGAAATAGTCTAGTAAGCCGTTCAGTTCAAGGCCAATTACTGAAGGACAACAAATGCTGGCTTTGCCAGCACCACCCACATCCCTTGGAAGGAAAGCAAATCAGTTGTGCAAGGGATGTTGAATTATTGGATAGATTTCAAACCGAACAGACACTGTACCATTAATGTTGATCCACTATCACAATATGTTACTTTCAGCCATACATGCCCCACCTTCAATTACTCTGTGTGCAATGGAATCAGCACAATGTCTTTTCGGTCAGTCAGATATATGCAGTAACATCACAACACAGACTGCTGGAGTAAATCTGTGTTACTTTTCGTCGTATAGTTACTGTGAATGATAAACTCAAGAATCTCAACAAGAAGCTGGCACTCTGTGGGATAGTTATGTGGAATGACATACAATAAACCATAAAACCTATCCAGGAGAGTCTGTGATGTGATATCTTCAAAGCTTATAGCTGGCAAGTTCATTGATGTAAGTACAAGATACTCATTCCTGACATACACCAAATGTGAATGTGTTGGAATACATATTCCATAGTTACTTCCATGTTTGTAAAGCATCTGTATTTTCCAGGGAAAATGCCATTTATGTGAATACTGGAAGAAAAGTGAGCATCTGTAAGTAAATAAACAATCGCAAAGAAAGAAAAAAAGGGAATGAGTGTGTGGAAGAGGATGAATAATTGTGAGAATAAGAGAGAGGTTTGTTATTACTAATGGTCTGTAAATCAATTGTAATATTAGAGCTAGAGGCTGTGTCAAACAGAGAATGATAGGTATGTATATATCGTAATAGGGACCATAAAATAGCTATATTCAATGGTTGAAGTTCCATTACATTAGTGGTATTAAAGCGGGTTAATGAGAAATTCCGGCCTCAACCAAGCATAGGAATTGTATTTACAGTGTAGCAAAATCACAATTTCATTGCTTCTACAGTTCACTTGCTGCATAATCACTCATGAGAACATATGAGAAAATGCTAAAGGAGCATCTGGAAAATGCAGAAGGAAAGAAATTTCTACAACAAATTATGAGTCTGAGTTGAAAACAGCAATAGATTTTGTTTCTTCTACTTATTGAATGCATTCATTAATTTGTTAAATTTTCACCTTATATGTCCTATAATTTGGAATTTGTGTAGCATTTCAGCTACTAGCTGAATTTTCCCATTTGCAGTTAAAATGTGGTGGTGAGTGAGTTTCATAATGCTCAGTCCACCGTGGCATGGGTTGAATTTTTTCGTGCTTTTTCACCTCATTAATTATGCAACTGAGCTATTTAGTGCATTTCTTGGGTGAGGAGAGTGAGGTGAAAGTGCTCATCCCTGCCTGAACCTTGTGGCTTCCACACCTCTGGTGCTGTCTGCGCGCAGCCACACACTACTTCCAAAACTCAGATGAAACCTTAGATGAAAGGCAATCCAGCTCCCTGCATCAGTAACAGGGATCTGGAGGAGTTTTGTACAAATTCAACCACACGAGAAGGTTTGATGCTCAGTAGCTGATGCCCCTGTCTCAGTTTCAGAAGCTTTGAGATCAAGTCCCACTTGCATGTGACCCAGGTCTGGCCCATTCCCTGAGCCTGCACCATTGCAGTCACCTGGGGCTGGCCATCTTCCATATCAGCTGGATGTCTAAGATGGACTGAGACTGCAGGCACACCATGTACAAAGCTCTGCATAAAGGAGGTCAGGGGGGATGAAAGTACCCAACATTGCCCTCATCCTGATGACCAACTTTGTGTGTGACTGCATCAAGCTGTGTGTAGACCCTCGCTGCACAACCACCAAATGTTACTACGTACTGCGATTCTACTTACCCATGGTGTTGAAGAGGATGGGACTAGCCTCAGTGTGGCCAAGTAGTTGGACCATTCCATATCATCTGTCCCTTGTGGAAAAATTTGCAAAGCAAAGCACTTTTACCCACAGGAAGTGGTCAGCCTATAATGTCCTCGATACCCTACAGGAGAACGGGATGGTTCCCTGAGTAGACTGTCAAAGTCATTTGGTAAAAACAATGACTGCAGATGCTGAAAACCAAATTCTGGATTAGTGGTGCTGGAAGAGCACAGCAGTTCAGGCAGCATCCAAAGAGCAGCGAAATCGACGTTTCGGGCAAAAGCCCTTCATTTGGCAGAATGCATCATCGCTAGAACTTTCCAACAAGCACCAAAACATCAGTGGACTGGTAGTGAGAATGGCACTACCTGTGTGATCCTTCATGCATGCCCAATTGCCATGCACCATTGCATGTTACTCTTAGGGCAGCTCCGGGGGCAAGGGAATGGGGAAAGAGACTGTCACACTGCTCTTCTGGAATATGCCTTTGCCAGCAAGGTCTGGAGAGAGATGCAGTGTTTTTTTAAATTAATATTCATAGAATTCCAACAGTGTGGAAACAGGCCCTTCAGCCCAACAAGTCCACACTGACCCTCTGAACAGTAACCCACCCAGACCCATTCCCCTACCCTGTCACTCTACATTTGCCCCTGACTAATGCACCTAACCCACAAATCCAAGGACATTATGGACAATTTAGCAATTCATGGCCTGCACATCTTTGGAGGAAACCCACACAGACACGGGGAGAACGTGCAAACTCCACATACACAGTTGCCTGAGGCTGGAATTGAACCCGGGTCCCTGGTGCTGTGAAGCAACAGTGCTAACCACTGAGCCACAGTACCATTTTGTCAAGGCTCATCCCAAACAGCTTGATAATGTAGGGCTCCACAGGCAGTTCCCCTGGACACACACTAACACAAGCATAGACTGTGCCTGGAAGGCCATCAACTCAGTGAAAGATGGTTGTCTGTTGGTCTTTCAGTGCAAATAGTTGACCTTGACCAAATGTTGTAGACGGGCACACTCCAAGGTCCAGGACTTCCTGCTGAGGGATTCACTAAAGCCTGGGGCAGCTGCCGCCAAGACACAGTGAGGAAAGACTGCAGTCTAAGGGTCTTTCTGCCAATGTTTCACGAGTGTCCTTTCAGTTGTCAGATCCTCTTGTTGCCTCAAAATGAACATAAACAGCTTCCTGTGTGAGTTAAAAAAAGCTTTTGTTATTGCAACTGTAGAAAAGATCTGAGGAATGTCAAAATTCCAATCTTTTGTTTTCTTTTTCAAAGACGGTACAGAATTAACCTAGAACCTATCCACAGGTTTTAGATGATACTTTATGAATAAAGTATACTTTTGAAATAAAAAAAATCATGTCCCACTACAAGATTAGATTAGAATCCCTACAGTATGGAAACAGGCCCTTCCGCCCAACAAGTCCGCACTGACCCTCTGAAGAGTAATCCACCCAGACCCATTTCCCCAACCCTGTATTTACCCTTCACTAATGCACCTGACACTATGGACAATTTAACCTGGCCAATTCACCTAACCTGCATATCTTTGGATTGTGGGAGGAAACCGGAGCACCCGGAGGAAATCCACGTAGACAGGGGGAGAATGTGCAAACTCCACACAGACAGTCACCCGAGGCTGGAATCAAACCCGCATCCCTGGTGCTGTGAGGCAGCAGTGCTAACCACTGAGCTACCATGTCACCCCCAAGACTAAAAAAAAAGCAAAATGCTGGAGATCTGAAGCAAAATGAAACTCAGAAAGTGTTAGAGAAGTTCAGCAAATCTGGCAGCATCTCTGGAAAGAGAAAAGAGTTAGTGTTTCCAGTCCAGAAGAGTTATTGGAGTTGAAACATTAACTCAATTCCCCTCTCCATGGACGCTGCCAGACCTGCTGAGCTTTTCCAGTACTTAAATAAAAGCAAAATATTGTGGATGTGCAAAACTGAAACAAACACAGAGAATACTGGAGAAAATAGTGGAGCGAGAAACAGAGTTAACATTTCACGTCTGGTATGACCTTTCTCCATTTCATTTTGCATCTCATTAAGTTCTGAAGAAGGACTTGAAACATTAACTCTGTTTCTTGCTCTGCAGATGCTGCCAGATCTGCTGAGTTTTTTCCAGCATTTTCTGTGTTTGCTATTCCAGTACATTCTGTTTGTGTTCCATACCAACACTTGTTAGCCGAGATGTGGTAAAATGGATTCAAAACCAGTCTGCAAATATTGCTAACACTTTCTCACTATCACCCAGAGGGAATAAAAATATTTGGATAAAATAGGAAACAAATATTCAAAGATGGTTTCTTGATACATAGTCAATGTCTCTATTCATATATAGGGATCCAATTTTACAGGATTTTTTTCAAAACCATCCCTATTTTAAAAAATTTATGTATCTGCATGTCAATACCTTCTGTTTCTTCCCTCTGGTAAAAGTCCTATCATACTTTGTGCAGTTTCATTGTTGTTTTGCATTGCATGGCATCTGCCACATAACCATCTACTGTTTGCATTCTCCCAGTTCTTTATTTTTTGTCTCAGATTTCCCTCCCTTGGTACCATCCATAAGCCACAACACATTTCCTCTCGTAACATTCCAAATTATTTATGTGAAAGAAAATCAGAAAACCGACTCACAAAAACAGCAACACGCTCTCCATATTGAGCATCACCTCCTCTGAGTATTGAGGGCAGCAAGGAAACAAAGTGTTCTCTAGCTGGGAGACATCAATGTCCAACACTGTGAGTGGCTGCTAACAATGCTAGCTTCTTACTGAAAAGGACAACTTCCAGACTCACTAGTTGACAAGAACTCCATCACAACAGAGAAACCCTTTTTGACCTCGTCAACACCAACTTGCTGTTACAGTTGCATTATTAGGTCCATTTTCCATTATCTGTATTGGTGGTCATGACCCTGCACAGTTCCTTTGGTAGGGTTCTTTACCCTAAGAGCATCTCGATATATTGCTTGGAACTAATACAGTGAATTAGGCTGTATCAGTAAGGATTTCATGCAAGATGAGAAGTCATAAGAAAAACACCCATTTACTCTATTTTATTCTTTACGTTTATAAAATCACTTGCTAGGCAGCAGTTGCAATTCCGAGCAATTCCAACATTTTAAGAAGATGCCTGCCCCCGGAGACGGTTCCAAGATGATTTATTAGAATGTTGCCTACGATGAGGAATGTCATTTGCATGGAAAGGCCAGAAAAGCTGCAATGTTTCTTAGAACAGAGGAGGTTAAGGTGTGGTTGAATACAAAATTATGAAGGGTTTTACAACCATAGAATATTTCAGCACAACACCTGTAGTGCTGGCTCTCATTCTTTGCAAGTCTAGTCATGCTTCCTCCCACACATCCACTTATTATCCAGAATTCTGCAAATCCCTCATCCTCAGTCATGTGTCCAACATCCCATTAAGATTATTTATGAGATCAAGTTCCATAATATTTTCACATAGAGCATTCCAGATTTCAAGAGCTGTCTGACTGAAAGCCTTGGTCTGAGGTGGGGGCAGCATGGTGGCTCAGTAGTTAGCACTGCTATCTCACAGCACCAGGGATCTGCATTCGATTCCAGCCTTGGACAACGGAGTTGGCTGTGTGGAGTTTGCACATTCTCCCCTTGTCTGCATGGTTTTCCTCTGGGTGCTACGGTTTCTTCCCACAATCCAAAGATGTGCAGATTAGATGAATTGGCCATGCTAAATTGCCCATTGTGTTCATAGATGTATAGGTGAGGTGTTTTAGTCAGGGGTAAATGTGGAGTAGTGGGGAATGGATCTAGGTGGGTTACTCTTTAGAGTGTCAATGTTGGGCCTAACACACTGCAGGCTTCTTGATAAATGCCTCCAACTTCTAAACTTTCCAGACCTTCTGCAGGTAATTTTAAATCCTTAGGTCATTAATCCATTTTCTGAGAGTAGTTATTCTCACTTTAATGGATTAAAGCCTGATGCTGTCTTGAAAACCTTTATAAAGTTGCCCGTCAATTTGGAGATCAAGCAGAGTTAATGTTTTGGGTCGACAGTTCTGTAAGAGATTTCTGAAGAAGTGTCACTGGATCTGAAACATTAACTCTGCTTTCTCTCCACAGATGCTGCCTGACCTACTGAGTTTCTCCAGCAAGTTTTGTTTTTGATTCAATTCTCAGCATCTGTATTTTTTGTTTTAGGCGCTCTTGACTTTCTAATTCCAAGAGAATGGGCTTAATGTTTCCAATCTCTCCTCATAACTGAAGTCTCTCCGCTGTAACATGTTGGTGAACATCCTTTGTACTTTCAATAAAGGCATTGCACTTTTCTTGAAATGTGGCTTGTCCACGATATTCCAGCTGAGCTCCAACTGGTGATTTATGATGTTCCTGCATCATACTTTTTCTTTGACATTCTGTGACTCTCTTTATTAAGCCAAACAATTCACATGCATTTAAATCCAAAGAAAATACTCAGCAGTTGGGCAGTATCTTTCTTAAGACACTTTTGGGTCAGTGATCTTTCGCCAGAATCCATCATTGAGACCAACCTTGGAGTGACTTTTGCAGCGCTACAGTGTTAGTTGAGATATTAGCCATGTGACGCTGCATTGTGGTTGGATCCATCAGTGGTTTGGAGTTGGAAACCACTTTCACGATGTAAAGGAAGGAAACCAAATGATGCATCTTGTGGTTAGTAGGATTTGACCCCTCCATGCTCCATGACCATGATGATAGGCAGGTCTGTCAATGCATCGAGTTTTTCTTGCACATTGCCTTGGAGAACTCATTTGAGTCCCTTATAAACCCCTCTCCCCCAACTGTGAGCTGGCATAGGTATGATATTTACTCCTTGGCGTGACAGGTGGCCATTTATATCTGATCTCTCAACTCATGCAGATTGTGCCTTTGCTTCTCCAGCTGCCTGCTGTACCCTGGAAAAAAACCTGAAAAGGTGTCAATGAGTGTGTTGCAACCACAGTGATGTGCCAACCACAGTTGAATAGCTGACAGTCTATGGAAGAACGATGTGGTGGGTTTGCAGTTTCTAGTAGGGAATACATGGCAGCTAATTTGGCAGTTATGTAGTTAACTTAGTAGTGTATTGCATGCATAGGTAACAGATAATGGCAGGCTAGTTAACCCAACTAATAATGGTAGGCTAGTTAAACTATGATAGGCTAGTTATGATAGGCTAGATGAGCTAATGCTAAAGACGATGGTGATGTACTGTGATAGGTTAAGTGTAAGCAGGAGATCAGTGTGGCAGAGATGATTAGTTTAGAAAGACAAAGCAAGCGAGTATAATTGGTTAAAACCACCTGATAAACGCGGGAACTAGAAAAGTATAAACAGAAGAGGCTCCAAGAGGGGTGTGGGCAGACAGGAAAGACACTTTCTGTCATGCATTTGCGAATAAAAGTTTAGCTTGGTGAAAGATTTTCTGTGTCTCCTGGCAATTTTCTCAGAGTATTGGGTGATCTTTCCAAAACAAATTTGGCCCAGCGAGCAGGTTTGGAAAGAGACCCCTCTGATAAACGGCGGCAGCTGCAGGACACTTCCCAGTTTTTAATGAGGACCCTCCTGAACCTGACAGAATAAAGGGTTGGCCACCTACAAAAAAAGATAAGCATTTTGCTGCTAATTTGGACTATATTCTGTCAAGTAAGGGAGGTCCTTGGGGATGTAGAGGTGCAGGGAAACTGCCGAAGGGTCTCTCCAACCCAAAGAACCATAAGGTACATTAAAGTTTGGGGAGATGCAGAGGATTGTTCAGGAAAACTTCTGAGTGGGGTGAGTAGGTGTAGAACAAAGAGATTGACTGAGATAAAATTCCACGTGATGTAGGTAAGTTCCTGTGGATACTGCCCTGAAAAAAGTAGGGGACTGGATGGGCAGAACAGGTAAGAAAAGATTGTTTTATTGTTATTATTATTGATCCTGAGTGAAATTGAAAGCCGGCAGATTGGTAACAAATTATTAAAAGTAAAATAGCAGAGAATAACCAAATTTTCCAAAGCACTATTAGACTGTTGGACTTGACAAAGGGAATGCAGTTGAAATATTGAGTAGGAAATTCCCAGTAGCAAGAACTGATATCATAAAAATTTCTGGAAAATGGGAAAAAAGAACTGAGGACTTGCTAACTAAATGGTCAAAAGAAGGTACCTTTGATATAAATATGTGCGATGAAATGGAAGAACCACAGCCCCAAAGATAAAACTAGAAAGTGAATTCAGAAAAGGAAACAGGAGGCAGAGATCTCAAAACTTTTTAAGATTGAGGGAGAAGAATTGAGGAAAGTCTATCAGGCACCAGTTATGACTGGGGAGGGGGGGGGGGGGGGGGGTGGGGGGCGGGGTAGTGGGGGGGGAGGGGATGGTGGTGGATGCCAGAGAGCAGAACAAACAACTTTTGGAAACAAAGACTTCTGAAGGAGAAAATCTCCAAGTGTTCAGAGCAGAACAAAGAGCCTTTGGAAATGGAGGCTCAGCAAGAGGAAACATCCATATATTCTGATTTAAAGCAATTAGAAAACACTCCTCCTTATTTAGGTAAAGAGAATGTGACAACCTGTCCTGTAATAAGGGCAACAGTCGAGGTAGAGAGAGAATTAGATTAGGAGGGAGCTGACCAAGAGCTGAATATATTAAGAATGAAAAGAGACAGAACAGGAGAGGAAGAAAAAAGAAATAAAAGCTGTACAACAGGAAAAAGGGAGATTGTGAGGTGAAATTCAGATATTTCGCATGTTAAGAGAACAAAGCGACTGTAAGGGATATCTAAATCATTACAGAAATGTTGAGTGGAGGCAGATGGAGAGTGATAGGGAAAATGACAGGGGGAAAGGAGCAGAAGATGCAGCAACACAGGCAGGAAGATGGGCCTGAGCAGAACAAAAGTAGGAAAAGAATGGAAGGAATTGGAAGGAGAGTCAGAATTGGAACCTGATGAGGAATCACAATTTTAGTCAAGAAGCCCCCACAGGAGAAGATGCTGCAATTGTTTATAAAAGCCTGGGGGGGGGGGGGTGTGGTGGTGGTGGGGGGAGACAGCCGCAATACAGTCCTTGGGGAACGCAGGATCTGGATGGGCTGAAAAATGTGTTGCCCAGCTTACATGAGGGAGCAGGAAAGTTGATTGGAGCCTTTGAAGATGAAACCACAGGACTATGGGAGATCTGAAGGCACTGCTAATACAGATGGTGGGACTCTTGAAATTAAGAGAGATAATGGACCGAGCCCGCCTGAAGAATGTGGTGGACAATCCGATGATTGATGGTGCTGGGTTTGATTGAGTAAGACAAAGGGTATGGCATGCCCTGAGAGATCGATCCCAAAGCTTTGAGAGGAGATCCACCTGGAGACACTGAAACCCCTGCAGCTTATCTAGAAAACCAGTTCAAAAGGTGGAGGTTTGAAACAGAACAAGACGTGGAAGGTAGCCAACTGTTGACCACAGTGTTCCAGACTGCTATTGTCAAGGCAATGCCCCCTCAAGTCAAATCTAAGCTAGGGAGGTAGTGGGTCCAACGTCAATGACCCACCAGGAGTTCAGAGATCATGCAGTCTATGCAATCGAAAGAAACCGGAAGACATAAAGAAGCTGGCCGATCAACAGGAGGAGTTGCAGAGAAAGTTGACACAAATGCAGCTCGAGGAACTTAAAAAGACAGAGAGAGAGAGAAAGGCAAAAGGATGTTGCCAGTGACAACTGAGTTGCTAGGTGCTCCTGAAATGAACAACATGCTGATCCAGGGTGTACCCTCTCACACCTCCTGGCAGACACCGGAAAACCCCATTCCAATAATGAACATTTTTGGGGGGATCTTTTCAACCAAGGGCAAAATAAAATTAAACAACAGCCCAGACAGAATTGGGGTTTCCAAGGACAGGGACAAAGAGATTGGGGGTGGTCCAAAGGGTTTGGTGAGAAGTCAGACTCAGAGAGGGTCAGAAATAGTGTGTCGGGGATGGCAGGATTTGGTTCAGACTGGCTTGGGGAATACGCCAAAATTATGGCTTCCCTGAGGAAAGTAATGAAGGGGGCGGGACATGCAAGTCTGAAGAGTGCGCGCAGTGGAATGAGGACGCTGCAGCAGCTTTCAACACCTTTAAGCAGACATTGTAATGATCTCTGGCATTAGCCCTGCTTAACTATGAGGGGCAGACAAAAGCAAGATGGCCTGTGGAGCACAGATGACAGTTTGTGGTTGGTACCTAACCCTTTGTTAACCATTCTCATCTCAGAGGCACATGGGTTGGATCACTGTGCTATAGTAGGGGGGAAGTACTGAGGAAGGTAAAAAAGGACGGCTTCTGGTCACCTTACTTGCAGGCCTCAGTGGATTACATATTGTCACAATGTGATGTACGTGCTCAATATAATATCAGAAAGGGGATAGCGACCCCTATAGGATATATACAAGTACCTGAGGAATAATTTAAGCATTTGGTGATTGACTACGTGGACATGATAAAGACAGTGAGAAGGAGGAGATATATGTTGGTGGTAATCACCAGGTTTCATAGAAAGGTTGAGGCAGCTCCATTGAAAGACTCAGGGGCAGGCACAGTAGTGAAATTCTTAACTTATGAGGTTATTCCAAGGTTTGGCATACCGTTGGAGATCAGTTCAGTCAATGGATCTGCTTTTATCTAAAGAGTGGTTAAGTTGGTGCTGCAGATTTTGAGGATCAAGCAGAGATTTGGATGTGTGTATCGTTCCCAGTTACAAGGTATGGTGGAACGGAGTAATGGAACTTCAAAAGCTAAGTTGAATAAAATTTGCGCAAGTACCAATCTTAACTGGATCAATGCGCTGCCACTGACACTGATGAGCTACCGTATGCAGACTAACCGCATGACTAACTTGACACCACATGAAATGCTTACTGGTAGACCCATGCCAGTGACCAGGTGGAGGGGTCTGTATGAAGAACTTAGCTTGGAACAACTGGAGCTAGAACTTAAGCAGTAGTTGCAACAGCTAACTATGATGCATGAGTCTATCCACACACAGGATAAACTGAGGGAGCCGGTGTCTGCCAAAGGAGAGGGGCCTATTAAACCGGAGATCAGGTGTGTGTATGAGTTTTCCGCAGAAAGTGGGATAAGCCGAGAAGTGGGGATATTTTCATGGTAACCAAGGTGTCGCCCACTGCTGTTCAAGTGGAGGGACAATCCAAACAGTATCATCTGAATCATTGCACCAGAGCTCTCCCACAGACACAGACAGACTCTGGAGCTGAGGTAAGTGAGGGTGAAGAAGGGGCAACAGAGACTGAATGGGACGTGCTGGGAATCAATACTCCCTCATGTGACCTGTCGATGAGTGAGGTCTTCGGGGATACTGGTGCCTCCAGGGCTATCAGAGATGGGTCTGTGGAAGGTGAAGTTTCTCCTGTTGTGTGGTTGGGGATGGGTTGGGGGAGGCCACTAGTGCCCCCTCCCCAGTCCTGGACCTTCCTACTCCTGTACAGACTTAGGGACCGTCAGTTTGGCAGACCTGGTGGATCTCACTTGGTAGTGCCAATGCCCTGCAAAACCTAGCCCAAAGGTATAAAGGAGTACGGAGTGTGGAGCCCACTCCCCTAGCATGGTTGTCTGCCCATAGCAATCATTGGTACCAATGGACAAATTACACGGCAGCAATGCTATCTAGACAGGACTGCTTTCTATGTGCTAAGTCACAACCCTCATACTTTGTTGTTCCTGTGCCCTATAATTCTTCCACCTGCTCCCAAAGGCTACGGTGATGACCCGTTGGCCATTTAATCTGAATCACTCATCGTTATATATGCGACCCTGTTGCCCTTTCTGATGTCTCCTCCTTCAAGCTTCCGGACTATACTGTTAGGATGAGTGGGGGAGGCAGCAACTCCAACAGTGTTGCAGTTATTAGATTAGGTTCCCTACTTTGTGTAAACAGGTCCTTCAGCCCAACCAGTCCACACCGACCCTCTGAAGAGTAACCCAGCCAGACCCATTTCCCTCTGACTAATGCACCTAACACTTTGGGCAATTTAGCATGGCCAATTCACCTGACCCCTTGGTCTACCAGTAAGAGTAACCAGACGTTCTCTGTAGCTGATTTCATGGTGCGTAAAGGCTTCAGCTTTGAATATTTCAGAGGGAATGGCTCAGTTCCGTTAGGCCACTTTGAAGGCTGTTGTGTGAGTATGCTTGACACTGTGACTGTCACACCTTTTCGTGCCAGTGTGATACAATACGAGTTTGTTATGAATTCTCAGCACGTTCCCTTAGCAGATAGCTGGTGGCTGTGTAGTCTGGATGGAGGGGGGCTGCATCTGATGCTTCCCTCTGGCTGGAATGGTGACTGTGCCCATGTGATGGTCCTCCATGAGATTGTTGTGTCACCACGGGCCCGGTTTGATGCCCTATTACAACCGATTTTGCACCGCCCTAGACGGGAGTATGTCCCAATCCAGCAATATGCACTGATGGTATAGGTCAGCCGAGGGCCAACTCTAATGAGTTCAAGGCCCGAAATGAGATTGCCGTGGGCTGGGAAGCACTTATCCCTGCCGTTAGTGTTAGCAGAAATGCTGAATGGATTCATTACGGCAGAGATTTACTACTTACACCGATGATGCCCTCTCAGCATTAGGTGAGCAGTTGGATGCAACCAGTAAAGTGGCATGGGAAAATAAGCAGGCCTTGGACTGGCTGAGAAAGGTGGTGTCTGTGTACTGTTTGGAGAACATTGCTCTACCTTCATACCCAATAAGACTAGCCCGGAGGAATCCTTTATTGAGGCGATGGATAAGCTAACGACTTTACAGAAGGAGCTTAAGGAGAATGCAGGGTCCAGCCATTGATTTTTTTGGCTAGTTGGATAGCGTATTGGGTGGATGGGGAGTGGGGGAGGTGAGTCTTGGTTTGCCTGTTGCAGGTATTGTGCTGATTATTGTTGCATTTGTATTTTGCTGTGTTGTATCTCGTTAAGTCCTTTTTTAGTGCGACTTGTGGCATGACAATTCCCTGTCGTTTAGGTGGACTCTGGACCAAACCCCTCTTCAGCTAAGGTTCCAATGCTCTATTACTATGATCTGAAGTCTGCTGAAGTGCTGGAGCCTTGTCTAGATGAAGATGCCTGACTTACATGTGCTGCGTGTGTGCTTAGATTGTGCGGGGTCCTTGGGACTTTTTCCTGTTCTAGCTAATGTGGGATGGGTCTTTGGCCCGGAGACTCCAGGTGCAGAGGGAGAATTCTTTGAGAACTGGACCTTGGAAATTGTTTTTGCCCACTTTTGGGGCTGCAACTACTGATTTGGCCTTTGTACGCCCAGCCTCAGTGTATTCTTTCTCTGTGTGAGACCAGTATCTCTCAAAGGAGGGAATATGGAATGTATGGAAGCTAATTTGGCAGTTATGTAGTTAATTTAGTGGTGCAATGCATGCATAGGTTATGTTACATGGCTCAGATAATGGTAGCAAATCTTGATAGGCTAGTTAAATCACATGATAGATGAGCTAATGCTAAAGACGATGGTGGTGTACTGTGATAGGTTAAGTGTAAGCAGTAGATCAGTATGGCAGAAGATAATTAGTTTAGAAAGACAAAAGCAAGCTAGTATGATTGGTTATGCTTATACCACCAGATAAGTGTGGGAACTAGAAAAGTATAAACAGAAGAGGCTCCAAGAGGGGTTTGGGCAGTCAGGAAAGACATTTTCTGATTGCCACAGCTTGTATTTGCAAATAAAAGTTTAACTTTGTGAAGGATTTTCTGTGTCACCTGGTAATTTTCTCAGAGTATTGCTTGATCTTTCCACAACACTAACAACAATGTTCAGATTGGCTTCTGAGCAGGTGACCATGGATTGTGCAGAGCCAGTGTAGCAGAACTATCTAACCTGTAAAGAGAAAGTATTAAAAATTTCCTTCTCTGTCTCTCTCTTGTGTTGAGGTCTCCAGAAAGTATCCAGCAACATCAAGCGGCATCTGCTCAGCTTTCTCTGCAAATCCTGTTGACGGAATAATCAAATATCTTCAGAGAATGGAAGACTGAATATCATTGTGCAAATAACTTTGTGTCAACATCAAAGAAGTTAAATAGGATTCAAAGGAAATTATTCATTGAATTCTATGGTCAACATTGGTGTTATTGACAGTGTGTGACAGTGAAGTGAAACATGCAAATATAATGTGCAGTTGATAAGATAATGTCTTGTTGCATTCACTGACCTCGAACATAGGTGTGCGAAGATTAAATATCTTGAATCAAGACAGAATGGAATATTATTAGCTCTCAGTGAGTGGAAAGCTTCAGTTATGTTGCTTACATGACAATGGGTGACAAACTGTTCGATGTTGCAAATATCTCCAAACCTGGTCTGGAAGGAGTCAGATGTCTAAATATTAATTTCCACAGCCATTGGCAATGCCAACCTTGCAATACTCTGAGCTTGCATTTGTGGTTGCAGCATTTAGTAAATTTCATAAAGACTTATATATTAAAGTGTAGATGTCGCACAATTTATTCCTTCCAAGGTTCATAGAAGAGAACCGTTCCCTGAGTTGATATTGGCCTCCTCCCAACAGCCCTTCTGTCCCTCGATTTTTCTTTCCAGGCAGTGTTTCCTGCTCTATGCAACCTATCTTAATGCTCTCAGTTTGTTGTATTCCCAAGAGAATTCCTTCGAGGGCATATTTGGAAACAAATGGCTTGTACAGAAACCATGACCTCCGGGGGAAAAAAATACTCTTCAGCTAGTTGTAAAGACCAATATTTTTATTTTGTTGATGTTTGGGCTATGGATCAAACAAAGGAATTGTTTTAAACCAAGGTGATTGTAGAGGGATGCCTGCAGTTTTGATATCATAATCACTGGAGCAGGTTGTGCGTTCTATATAATGTTGCCTTGCCTTGGAACAGTGAGAATGGAAGCCAATGGGTTCTAAAAAGGAGATAACTACTTTGCAACAATGTTCAGATTGGCTTCTGAGCAGGTGACCATGGATTGTGCGGAGCCAGTGTAGCAGAATTATCTAACCTGTAAAGAGCAAGTGTTAAAAATTTCCTTCTCTGTCTCTCTCTTGTGTTGAGGTCTCCAGAAAGTTTCCAGCAACATCAAGCAGCATCTGCTCATCTTTCTCTGCAAATCCTGTTGAGGGAATAATCAAATACCTTCAGAGATATGAAGGAACAGACTGAACATCATTGTGCAAATAACTTTGTGTCATGTCAAAGAAGTGAAAGGGAGTGAAAGAAAGTAACTTATCGAATTCTGTGGTCAACATTGGCGTTATTGAACATCACATCTCTGATTCAATTCCCTTTTTCACCCGTAATATGATATTTTGTCTGTACTTATCTGATTGCCTGTTTCTGAAAAGCGGAATTTAAGAACGGATAGTTTAAGCAATCAGTTTAGGTGTTTTTTAGATTACTTACAGTGTGGAAACAGGCCCTTTGGCCCAACAAGTCCACACCGACCCTCCAAAGAGCAACCCACCCATACCCATTTCCCTCTGACTAATGCACCTAACACCACGGGCAAATTAGCATGGCCAATACACCCTAACCTGCACATCTTTGGATTGTGGGAGGAAACCGGAGCACCCGCAACAGACACGGGGAGAATGTGCAAACTCCACACAGACAGTTGCCAGGTCTCTGGCGCTATAAGGCAGTAGTGCTAACCACTGTGCCACCATTTTTTTTGCCATTGATTAAAGACACCTTGGTTGCAATAAATAGTTATTTTCTTATTAGGTACACAAGACTGGCCTGCATACTCTTCTAACTTGAATTAAACAGGACAATTCAATGGTTTCAGTTCAAGTTAAACATTTCCACACATATGATGACTCTGAGAATAGAGGGGCTGATTTATCATCGTACTACTCCAGTGAATCACGACATTGTTAACTATAATAACATTAAACACCCATAGAAAACACCAAACTCTTGCAGAATCAAAGTGAAAAAAAACATGATAAACCAAACAGCAGTTACCTGTAAGTGATTGATAACGCCTTTGAATGATGTTGGTGGGGCGCGAAATGGTGTTTTTTTTCTGCTGACAAGGATACCCTTAACTGTACAAGGATATGAGAGTGTTAACTGGACTTTTAAACTCTGAAATTACAGTGCTGCTATTCAAATCAGTGTTGATACTGTCTGACATAATGAGTTGCCTGTCCTGCACACGTTTGGTGGACATGTATGCTGAAGTTATGCTACACAATTTACCCTGAAAGAATGCACTTATTTTGCAGATGCCATTTTGAAATTGCAGAGGCACTCAGGATCCAAAAAAAAGAATGCAAACAATCCCAGGTTCTTACCCCTTATACCTAGCTGGAAATCAATTCACCATAGTTAAAATGATGAACATATTGGTAAATGGACCAAAATCTATGAAAACCTATCATTAAAGGATTTGTTCCATCTGGTGCTTTGGGCTCAACTTATTCAACTACATTTCTTTGGGTCAAAACAGTTGTACGTGTTAGGAATGAATTTCTCACAATTATAGTTCTTGCCTCTGTGGAAAAGAAGCCTGCTTATAATTACTCTGATAATGGTTTGTTATCCATGAATGCAAGTCAAATCCCTCATATAGAGTAAATGGGTATGATTTATTCTCTAGTGGGATTTATATGAGCAGTTAAACATGGTTTAATTGAATTTTTTAAAATTAAAATAATTGACTCCCAGCTAATTAGGCTGCCATATTTTCACTTCCCTCTAAGTACAGGTGCCAGCAAGTTGCTGTTCACCTTTTTCAGGTCAGTTTCTTAAAGACAAATGGCACTCACATTTTAAAATTATTTTACTGTTCAAGAAGACGTGAGCAAATGTTTTCTGAATCAGGTCAGAAAACTAAACATAGAGCCAACTGTCCCAATTCTACTCCAAGGTGGTAATACATTCAGTTTTAATTTAAGAGAATATTTAATGAAAGATGTTGTACAGTAAGAAAACAAATTGCAATTAGATCCTAATGACATCATCTTAGCTAAGGCACCTGACAAGAATCAGAAACAAAAAATACCAACTGCATTTGCAAATGTTTGTGCCAACTGGATAGTACTGAGGACAACAATCTGGATTGATTCAAGATATTAAAATCCCCTAATATTATGTCTGGGAGGGTTGCTCTATCTGATTTCTGACATTGCAAAATTTTAGGGAACAGAATTTGAACTGTCGTGCCACTGGAGATGAATCTATGGAAAGTGTCACCCTCATTGTGATGTACACTGCACCTCCAGCTGTGGGTGCTGCAATTCACATATGGGTTGCAATCACCTGAGAAGGCAACTTGCAAGGCCAAGATCCTCTGGGAGTGGATGCTGCTTTATATTTTTACTGATCCAAACACAAACTCTATTATTATCTTTACTGTACACCAAGTCTGATCAAACATAACAAAGGTGTAGCTGTCATTTCATTTTTGTTTCACAGTACAATTTGTACCATTCTTTATTGAGAAAATGAATCCTAAAAATATTATCTCACATTTGCAGGAAAAATAATTGATACTGCCCATGTAACATTACCTAGAGGCAACTTCAAATATGGATGTTAGTTTAATATAATGCACTCATTTGTTCTGCATCTCTTCTGATTTCATTGATTTGAATGGAAATAAATATTGGTGTTATGAGGCTGCTCAGGACTTCCTGCTGAACCATGTTGATCCACTGAGTGGATTTGCTTGTGACTTCTCTAACAGCAAATACTGCGTTGGACGAGGAGGGTTCCTGCAATGGTATTGCTTAACGTTCCAACTCGCAGCTAAGGTAATGTTGAATAATTCCTGCTCTTGGAAAAGTTGCTGGGGTGTTCTTGAAAGTATTGTGGTGCATTTCTGGTTTTGGCAGGGAGTGTTCCTGCATCCTCACAGAGAGAATAGAGGATGTCATGACATATCCACTCAAGGCTACAAAAGCAAGGAGGTTTATAGTTCAATGCTTCTGGATCTGCAACAGAACAAATAGATGAACTGGTAGATGTACAGAAGGGAGTTTCTGTGCCCTGACTTCTGTCAACTTGGAACAGACTCCTCCATGCTCTGACAGTAACAAGACGCAACCTGATAGATCAGCCAATGTCCCCAACATCTTCGTGAGCGTATACTGTCTCATTTCGATTCACCTGAGTCCCCTGCAGCAATATGGGTATGTCAGTTTGTCCTTCAGTGAACTAACAAACCATCCATTGCTCTCAGTCACATCACCTGATGAAGGAGCAATGCTCTGAAAGCTTGTGATTTCACATAAACCTGTTGGACTGTAACCTGGCGTCTTGTGACTTCTGACTTTGTCCACGTGTCCAATACTGGCACCTCCACATCATTTCTTGCAGAAGGCACAGAGCAATTGGTTCACAGCTAATGGAGTCTCTAACATATGAGGTTAAAAACAATAACATACAGCAACAGGTGAGAGAAGGTCCATGGTTACATGATCAGGAGCTTGTTAATTGTGTTGGATAACTGGATGAGGATAGGAGTCGAGATGAGGAATAAGGCATTATCATCTCCAGTGTTCTCCATATTATCACTGAATCTGTCGCAGTTGATCCCATGATTATGAAGACCCATTTCCTTCATTGAACTGAGGGGATGCAGTCCTCTTTGTCTCACACTGGGTTAGTTCTGTTCCTTTTTAATGTGTGGCTGATTGTGCCCTGCTGCAGAGGGGTAGGATATATATGATTGGCTGACTCTATGTTTTGGTGATGTGCCTAAGACCGCTGAAGGGCTGGAGGAATGTGAAGACAGTAGGAACTGCTGTCATCGGAATGTGTATGAAGATAAGGTGGAGTAACTTAATGTTGATCATGAACCCTGAGATCCAGGAAGTGCTGATTAATGCATAGTGCGTTGAGCAGCATTAGAGATTATTTGAGCAGTGGATTGGAGATTTCATGCAAAGACGCATTTGCTGATCTATCCACCCATGAGAGACCGCCTTTTCTTGAACTGCTACCAAGTCCTCATGACTAGGCACTGCATTTGACCCCAATCTACTCCTGAATACTTTTACGAGTGGTCCTTGGGAGCTTCCTGTCTTGCCCCTCTCTTCTCATGGAACGGTAGAATTTCTCCTTCTGCCCACACCCTCCAGTCAAGATTCCTGTACTCCATCCTTGAACTTTGGATCTTTTTTCTGTCCTGCTGTTCCACTTTCTTCTTTATACTTACTGGAATTTTATTCATTGATAATGTCTTGTAATGTTCTGCAGCTTACCATTAACAGGGAAAAGCGGATGGTTCACTGAACTGTCCTTGAATTTTTAAACATTTATCTTTTCGTGGGATGTGGACAGCACTGAAAAGACCAACACTCGTTGCTCATCCCTAATACCTTATTGACTCACTCGGTCATTTCAGAGCTCAGGAGAAAGTGGGGACAGCAGATGCTGGAGATCAGAGTCAAGAGTGTGATGCTGGAAAAGCACAGCAGGTCAGGCAGCTTCTGAGGAGCAGGAGAATCGACGTTTCAGGCATAAGCTCTTCATCAGGAATTCCTGCTGTGCTTTTCCAGCATCACACTCTCATTTCAGAGCTCAGGTAAGAATCAGCAATGCAATCACATGTAGGCTACAACAGGCAGATTTTCAGTCCTAAATTGCTGTTCAATGCCCTGCTGAGTTTTCAGGTAACGGGCAGCATGGGATCTACTCGATTCATGTAACTATGAAGTGAATGAAGACAGAGTCAACTTTGAGTTATCTACCTCCATGACAACTGGAGTCAAATCACAAATCATGACCCATTGCCTAAAATTGCTGTAGATCAATTTTGAGCACTGAGCCTTGGAAAAAAACACTTAATACCTTTATTTAAATCATTTAGATCAGTGTCCTTTGTGCGGACTATCGTTTGTCAATACACTTTCCCTCCTATGTCTTCCCATGCCCTTAGTTAGTTTGATAGAACTTGTTTTTGTTCTGTTTGATTTGTTACAAACAACAGCTGCTTTATACTTTTACTGATCCAAACACAAGCTCTATTATTATCTTTACTGTACACCAAGTCTGATCAAACATAACAAAGGTGTAGCTGTCATTTTGTTTTTGTTTCACAGTACAATTTGTACCATTCTTTATCAAGAAAATGTGTCCTAAAAATATTATCTCACATTTGCAGGAAAAATAATTGATTCTGCCCATGTAACATTAACTGGAGGCAACTTCAAATATGGATGTTAGTTTAAAATAATGCACTCAATTGTTCTGCATCTCTTCTGGTTTCACTGACTTGAATGGAAATAAATATTGGTGGCAATGATTTGCTGTTATTCATTTTATGCCATCTCCAAAAGTCTGAATTATCAATCATGTTGTTTGAGTCCGAACAGATGATTACCCACAATCTTAAATGGAGAAAAACAGGCTTGGGAAATTCAAGTTAGTAAAAACATCACTATCACAGTTCTGTGAACACGATTCAACTTGGAAACATGTTTCTTTGTGTTATTTATTTTGGTAATGACTTTAAGGTAGGTGTTTAATTTGTCATCTCATTAGTGATTCACTAATTCTGAACCTCTCATTCAAATCTAGTAACAAGGTCTACCACTGGCTGTGCATCATTGACAGCCTCAGTATTCTTTGGCAGTGCAGATCATTTACCTAGCACTGTCAAATGCTGTTTATCCTATCTGGTGAAAAATATATGCCAAGTAAAATGCTTGTGCAAGAAAAGCTATCCCATTGCTGCCCATGCAATAAAAGTACAACGCTGGAAACTTGTAAAAATATTTAGGCTTGCAACAGCTAGATATGTTGGTTTTCATGTATATTTATAGTGTAATCCAGTGCAGGTTTCAGTGCATTTTTGTATTATTAATAACAACAACGAACCTGCTTGAAGTGTTAAGGGGAAGAGTGCAGGACATGACCAAGGTTAAAAATAGTAGATGAGGGCTAAAGAACAGTAAGGTGACAACACAACACTTAGGATTTAAAAGCTTGCAGTTTGTATGTTGTGTTTCATGTCTATGCTGTTTTACAAACTTGAAACAAAAGATTTCAGCTCAATCTGTGTCCAATGTTTAGTCATTGTTAAAATGCACTAGGTGCTTCAGGATTTGCTTGATGTGTGCCTATAGCCTGAGAGGAGTAGCTGTCTGTATTTATTCTTGGCTGGGCAATTTACATGCCCTGGACACACTCCAGGTACAGGCCTGTATCCTGGGTTGATCAGAAGCTGGAGGATCTAAGAGGAAATGAAGTAGACAAACAGGCTTAGTAGATACAGCTGCAATTGCACGAGTGGTGTGAGGCCTATTTTCATTCATTTGCCAGCCTCAGCAAACAATTATCATCTAATCTCACCTTGCTGATGCACAGTTTCCAGTCCTCCCACCTGTCGGATGGAAATTAGATTCCAAGTGTTCCTGGCATGAAAATCGTGGTTGGCATCTGGCAACTCCAGCTTGCTGCTTGCTCACCTGGGCCTCCGCCCTGGACAAGAGTCACCTGGGAATGAGTCACCGTCAGACCTGCATGTCCAGTTCCAGTCTGGGGAAGTTGTGGGTAAGTCAGTCAGAGAGCTGCACATGCGTTGTCCAGGGATTCGTTCATGCATCAGACTGGACTGTCTGTCCAAGTAGGTCTGCACCATTGGAGGAAGGTGGGTGGTGAGTCACAGTCGGTCCTGGGAGTGGGTCTGCTCAATGAAAGTCAAGGGGGTGATCAGGTGCTGGGAAAATAATTGTGAAGAAGGCAACTCAACACATATTGGGGTGGGGGGATCGTGGTGAGGAAGACTGACAGTGCATTAGATGACATTTTTGATTTGATTTTGATTTTTGATTTCAATTTTATTGTCACATATTCTCAAGAACAAAAGAGTACAATGTCACCTCATGTGCCATCTTAGGTACATGAACCTAGTTATAGAATCTTAAGAACATGGTAGTAAGAACAAAGTTAAAGGTTAAATGTTGCAGTACAAAATAAGGTTAAAAGTTACACATTGCAGAACTTCTTAGTTTTAAGTAGAAAATAAAGTAACGCTGTGGGAGGGAAATGGTCACCCTGACTTCGGGGATACTGTGCAGCCCAATTGTTGAGAATGCTGGGGCTCAGGGGGTAACAGTGAGGGGCGTGGTCATAATTCAACGTGGTGTGTGGGAATGTGTGGACTTTCAGTACTAATGGGCTCAATAGGGAGAGCCAGGAAGAAAGGAATGTGGAAGTTCAGGGAAATGGCCCATGTTCCCCAACACTGCACCCATCCAGCTGCTCTAACAGTGTATGCATGGCAACTGGTGTGCTAATAGCATTCGCAACATTAATTTCCGGTTCAGGACGATGCTGCCACACACAGACACTTTGGATTTCGCACAAAATAAAAGAAAGAGGGAAAGCTGGAGATTGCCCTTAGATTCCTGGCTGAACCTGTGACTCTCTTTATAATGTATGACCAGCATCACCATCCATTTTCATGTTGATCGTATTCATGTAAATTGTTAAGGAGCACATGAAATGGAAAATAGCTGCAACCACACCCAGACTGGACGAAGCAAGTGCTTTTTCTTTTTTTCTTTCAGCAGGCAGGCTATAGTTGTGAGTGAAATTCAAGTGAGAAGTACGTTAATCAGGCACTTACATAGTACAGAAGTGAAGACACCTGCAATCATAGGTTACATTGTTCAAGGAGATAACCCTGGAAATTATAGACCAGTGAGCCTTACTTCGGTTGTGGGTAAAATGTAGGAAAGGGTAATAAGAGATAGGATTTATAGTAATCTAGAGATAAATAAGTTGATTAGGGATAGTCAACATGGTTTCGTGAAGGGTAAGTCGTGCCTCACAAACCTTATTGAGTTTTTTGAGAAAGTGACCAAACAGGTAGATGTGGTGTCCATGGATTTCAGTAAAGGGTTTGATAAGGTTCCCCATGGTAGGCTATTGCACAAAATATGGAGGCATGGGGTTGAGGCTGATTTAATTGTTTGGAGCAGAACTTGGCTAGCTGAAAGAAGACAGAGGATAGTGGTTAATGGAAAATTCATCATGTGGTTCACTTACTAGTGGGGTACCACAAGGATCTGTTTTGGGTCCACTGTTGTTCGTCATTTATATAAATGACCTGGATGAGGCTGTAGAAGGATGGGTTAGTAAATTTGCAATGACACTAAGGTTGGTGGAGTTGTGGATATGGATGAAGGATGATGTAACTTACAGACAAACATAGATAAGCTGCAGAGCTGGGGTGAGAGGTGGCAAATGGAGTTTGATGCAGAAAAGTGCGAGGTGATTCACTTTGGAAGGAGTAACAGGAATGCAAAGTACTGGAGCTAATGGTATAATTCTTGGTAGTGTAGATGAGCAGAGAGATCTCAGTGTCCAGGTACATAGATCCTTGAAAGTTGCCACTCAGATTTATGGGGTTGTTAAGATGGCATACGTTGTGTTAGCTTTTATTGGTAGAGGGATTGAGTTTCAGAACCATGAGGTTATGCTGCAGCTGTACAAAACTCTCATGCGGCCACACTTGGAGTATTGCGAACAGTTCTGGTCACCGCATTATAGGAAGGATGTGAAAGCTTTGGAAAGGGTTCCGAGGAGATTTACGAGGATGTTGCCAGGTATGGAGGGAAGACCTTATGAGAAAAGGCTGAGGGACTTGAAGCTATTTTCGTTAGAAAGAAGAAGGTTGAGAGGCGACTTAATTGAAACATATAAGATAATCAGAGGGTTAGATAGGTTGGACAGTGAGAGGCTTTTTCCTCAGATGGTGATGGCTAGCACGAGGGGACATAGCTTTCAACTGAGGTATGATAGATATAGGACAGATGTCAGAGGTAGTTTCTTTACTCAGAGAGTAGTAGGGGCATGGAATGCACTGCCTGCAACAGTAGTAGACTCGCCAACTTTAAGGGCATTTAAATGGTCATTGGATAGCCATATGGACAAGAATGGAATAGTGTAGGTTAGAGGAGCTTCAGATTGGTTCCACAGGGATACTCTCTGTAACTATGGCTGATAACTCCATTATACAATGTCCAGACTGAGCTCAGACAAGAATACAATGCAGCTCCTTGTGATGGTCCCATAAGGAACAATGAGAGGATGTTGAGCTACACTAGGCATTGAAGCTACACTAGGCCTTAGACAGACGGAGGTGAAGGATGGTTAACTTGTGTTCCCTTCCTACAATATGTCCAGCAAAGGGCAGTTCCTGGCAGACATTACTTGACTGGGTCCATGGCTGGGGTTGAAAATGGCGCTGACAGCAGAAATCTTGGGAGGTCCTTGCAGTGGTGATTAATTGTCTCTGTTAAGTGGGAAAATGGATGATCAAATACCGTAGAATTGTGTTGCAGGGGTAATGAGTTTCAGAAAATAATATGAGAAACCTTGCTAATGGAGTGAAACCCATTATGAAATGTACCAAAATAGACACTTGCACTTTGGGTGAAAATCAAGTGAAGGAACTGACAAGGAAATCTGAAAGTTCTTGATCAGTTTAGAATGCGAACTGGATGATCTTGTCGAAAGCACATGAGCAACAGAAATGGCTATTTGTTTGGCAGCCAATTAGTAGCAATTAATTAAGCGACTAATTAATGGCATTCTGGGCATACCTATACCAAGAGAGGAAGGTACAAATGCAACATTCAAAAGACATTCAGACAGGTACATGGATAGAAAAGGTTTAAGCGTGATATGGGCCAAACGCAGGCAAATGGGTTAGTTTAGGAAACGTGACAAATTAGGCTGAAGGGTCTGTTTGCGTGCTGTATGACTCAATGATTCTTAATGGACTGTAGCATTTTAAGAAAGTAGCTCACTACCACCTTTGAAAGGGCAACTAGTAAATGCTGGCCCAGCCAATGAAACCCAAACCTCAGATAGAGATGTTCAGCACAGAAACAGACCCTTTGGTCCAAATTGCCCATGCTGACCAGATATCCTAGATTAACATTGTCCCATTTGCCAGCAATTGGCCCATATTCCTCTTAACCCTTCCTATTCATATACCCATCCAGATGTCTTTTAAATACTGTGATTGTACTAGACTCCACCACTTCCTCTGGTAGCTCATTCCATATGCGCACCACCCTCTGCGTGGAAAAGTTTCCCCTTAGGTCCCTTTTATATCTTTCCCCTCTCACCCTAAACCTATGCCCTCTCGCTCTGGATGCCCCACCCCAGGGAAAAGGCCTTGTCCATATATACTGTCCATGCCCCTCTTGGATTTTACAAACCTCTATGTCATCCCTTAGCCTCCGATGCTCCAGAGAAAATATCCCCAGCCTATTCAGCCTCTTCCTATAGCTCAAATCCTCCAACCTTGGCAACATCTTTGCAGATCTTTTCTGAACCCCTAAGGATAGTCAGCATGGCTTTGTGTGTGGGAAATCCTGTCTCATGAACCTGATTGAGTTCTTTGAAGAAATAACAAAGAGGATTGATGAGGGCAGAGCAGTAGATGTGATCTGTATTGACTTCAGTAAGGCATTTGACAAAGTTCCCCATGGGAGACTGGTTAGCAAGGTTAGATCTCACAAAATACAGGGAGAACTAGCCATTTGGATACAGAACTGGCTCAAAGGTAGATGACAGGGGGTGGTGGTGGAGGGTTGTTTTTCAGACTGGAGGCCTGTGACCAGTGGAGTGCCACAAGGATCAGTGCTGGGTCCTCTACTTTTTGTCATTTACATAAATGATTTGGATGCTTGCATAAGTGATATAGTTAGTAAGTTTTCAGATGATACCAAAATTGGAGGTGTAGTGGACAGCGAAAAAGGTTACCTCAGGTTACAACAGGAATCTGGACCAGATGGGCCAATGGGTTGAGAAGTGGCAGATGGAGTTTAATTCAGATAAATGCAAGGTGCTGCATTTTGGGAAAGCAAATCTTAGCAGGACTTATACACTTAATGGTAAGGTCCTAGGGAGTGTTGCTGAACAAAGAGACCTAGGAGTGCAGGTTCATAGCTCCTTCAAAGTGGAGTCACAGGTAGATAGGATAGTGAAGGAGGCATTTGGTATGCTTTCTTTTATTGGTCAGAGTATTGAATACAGGAGTTAGGAGATCATGTTGCAGCTGTACAGGACATTGGTTAGGCCACTGTTGGAATATTGCATGCAATTCTGGTCTCCTTCCTATTGGAAAGATATTGTGAAACTTGAAAGGGTTCAGAAAAGATTTACAAGGATGTTGCTGGGGTTGGAGGATTTGAACTATAGGGAGAGGTTGAACAGGCTGGGGCTGTTCTCCCTGGAGTGTCAGAGGCTGAGGTGTGACCTTATAGAGGTTTACAAAATCATGATGGGCATGAATAGGGTAAATAGGCAAAGTCTTTTCCCTGGGGTCAGGGAGTCCAGAACTAGAGGGCATAGGTTTAGGGTGAGAGGGGAAAGATATAAAAGAGACCTAAGGGGCAACTTTTTCACGCAGAGGGTGGTACGTGTATGGAATGAGCTGCCAGAGGAAGTGGTGGAGGCTGGTACAATTGCAGCATTTAAAAGGCATTTGGATGGGTATATGAATAGGAAAGTTTGGAGGGAAATGGGCTGAGTGCTGGCAGGTGGTACTGGATTGGGTTGGGATATCTGGTCGGTATGGACGAGTTGGACTGAAGGGTCTGTTTCAATGCTGTACATCTCTATGACTCTATGACTCTAAGTTTCACAACATTCTTCCAATAGGAAGGAGACCAGAATTGCACGCAATATTCCAAATGTGGCCTAATCAATGTCCTGTACAGCCACAACATGACCTCCCAACTCCTATACTCAATGGTCTGATCAATAAAGGAAAGCATACCAAATGCTTTCTCCACTATCCTATCTAACTGCAACTCTATTTTCAAGGAACTATGAACCTGCACTCCAAGGTCTCTTGTTCAACAACTTTCCCCAAGACCTTACCATTAAGTGTATAAGTCCTGCTCTGATTTGCTTTCCCAAAATGCAGCACCTCACATTTATCTAAATTAAACTCCATCTGCCACACCTCAGCCCAGTGGCCCATCTGATGAAGATCCCGTTGTACTCTGAGGTAACCTTCTTTGCTATCCACTGCACATCCAATTTTTGTGTCATCTGCAAACTTGCTAGCTATACTGCCTATGATCACATCCAAATTATTTATATAAATGACAAAGAGCAGTGGACCCAGCACCGATCCTTGTAGCACTCCACTGGTAACAGGCCTCCAGTCTGAAAAGCAACCCTCCACCAACACTCTCTGTCGTCTACCTTCAGGCCACTTCTGTATCCAAATGGCTGTTCTCCCTGTATTCCATGAGATCTAACCCTGATAACTGGTCTCCCATGGGGAACCTTATTAAACACCTCACTGAAGTCCATATAGATGACATCAACCTCTTCGCCCTCATCAATCCTCTTTGTTATTTCTTTGAAAAACTCAATCAAGTTTGTGAGACAGGATTTCCCATGCACAATAATCAGTACTTGCATTTCCAAATTCATGTAAATACTGTCCTTCAGGATTCCCTCCAACAACCTGCCCATCTCTGATGTCAGGCTTGCTGGTATGTAGTTCCTGGCTTTTCCTTACCACCCTTCTTAAACAGTGGTACCACATTAGCCAACCTCCAGTCTTCCGGCACCTCACCTGTGACTATTGATGATACAAATATCTCAGCAAGAGGCCCAGCAATCACTTCTCTAGCTTCTCACAGAGTTCTGGGG
The DNA here is from genome assembly GCF_047496795.1 of Chiloscyllium punctatum. Classification (NCBI taxonomy): domain Eukaryota; kingdom Metazoa; phylum Chordata; class Chondrichthyes; order Orectolobiformes; family Hemiscylliidae; genus Chiloscyllium; species Chiloscyllium punctatum. The sequence continues at coordinate 145,305,102 of NC_092741.1, read as the reverse complement.
AACACCTGATCAGTTCCTGGGGATTTATCCACTTTTATCCATTTCTAGACATTTAGCACTTCCTCCTCTGTATTATGGATCTCATGAATGAATAAAATAAAACAGACCCCTTGGGGCAGGGCTGGAGATAATGTTCAAATTTTGTCAACAGGAGATGGGCCCCGCATTGAGTGAAGCCTTGGAACACTGTCTTGCGAGCAGGTTGGAATGTCAGTGAGTCTTACTCACCCCTTCCCCAGAAGCAGCTTCTGCAACATGGTCATAGCTGCAGTCAGAGACCATTCTGTGGAAGGTTGCTGCTGTCTCCTTCACCACCACATAGGTGGACACAAGTAATTTAATAATTTCACCCATCTTCTGACAGAGCCTGTATATCTCTCTCTGCAGATGAAATGGGCTTACAATATTTTGTCTTGTTTCAAATTTCTAACGTCCATAGTAATTTGTTGTTGGCAAAGCTTCTGTCAATTTATTGATGCACAAATTAAATGGGGTATGAGGTTATCTCTGGCTGGGCCAGCATTTATTGCCCACCCCTAATTGCCCAGAGGGCAGTTTAGAGTCAGTAACATTGCTGTGGGTCTGGTGTCACATGTCGTCCAGACCAGGTAAGGATGACAGTTTTCCTTCTCTAAAGGACGTTAGTGAAACAGATGAGATTTTTCCCAACATTCAACAATGGTTTCGTGGTCATCATTAGACCCTTAATTTCTGATTCTTTATCAAACTCAAATTACACCATCTGCCATGATGGGATTTGAACCTTGGTCCCCAGAACATTAACTGAGTTGCTGGATTAATAATCTAGCAATATTACCACTCGGCTATCGCCTCTCCTTCAATATGAAACCCAGGCTATCTTGTGTTCTTCATAATCAGGGAATGTCAGCTTCCCTTTAATTCTAGTTCAGGTTACATCCTTGCTGTCCTCCTAATTCACGGAGACATGGAAGGACATTCCATGAAGAATGCACGCTGAAATGCAATATTCTTTGCATGAAGTCACACATCATTGGGATGTTCATGGAGTGGCAACATTTCCTGTTAATTTCCTTTTCAGTCACAGCTAGCTGAAAACAGAATTTTAAATTATATTTATCCATCCTACCTAAAGTCATAAATTACAAGATAGAAATCTCCAAATCATTACAATCTAAATGCAAGTATATTATCTATTATTGATGGGGTGTTGAATATTGCACATCAGTTGTTATTCCATTATTCTCTGACTCTCTCTAGGTCACATTCCACATCACTGCTACAGCAGCCTTTACATTAAAAGCATTATTCAAGCAGCCCTAGTGTTTATAGTGCTTCTCTGACTCGTACATGCCACATGCACAGTGTGCTACGGATGAGAGATATTCCGTATTGGTGGCATTGGCTGTCATTATTTCAAGTCCAGCTGTCCTGGCATTTTATGATACACCTGTGAGGACTTGAACCCAGACCTCAAGGCCCAGGAGTTGGGAATACCAATACTGTACCACAAGACTTTTGGGACACCTAGACTGTGAGCCAACCCATCAACCTGAAAGGGGTTGAGAAGCTCACGATTGCTGTGACCTGGAATTTGTGCGGGTGATTAGATAGTTGTATGAGTGTTTGCCATGCCTTTTACACCAATTCTCTCCAACGGATGATGGATCTTCAGGTCGGGCCTTAAAAGCATGCTAAAACTGAGATTCAATAATGTAGGGATAAACTGTAAATAGAATGATGTTTTCTCGTAGTGCCAAATAGAATCCAAGTGCAGATAAATTTGGTGTTGTTATTTTTGATGTACCTGGTAGCACTCTGTTAGTGGTGTTTCTATGTGAAAGGCCTGATTTCAGAACATGAAGGGTTCCCTGAATGGCAGAATCAGAGAAATGTAGTTCCATAACACAGTGCTCCTCACAAGGTTAGGGCACTTTATGTTGGACATGCTGTCTAAGATAATAGCAAAATCTAGTCAGCCTAAACTCCTGGATATGTTCAACTCATCTCAATGCATTCAGCAAAACAAGACTATTACCACATCCTGCATGGGGGACAAGCAAGTCATTAACTAATAACTCCCAATGACATTAGAACAAGTAAGGGACTGCAGATGCTGTAAATCAGAAACAACAATTGCTGGGAAAATTCAACAGGTCTCGCAGCATCCATGGAGAAAAAGCAGAGTTAACGTTTCTGGTGCATTGACCCTTCTATAGAACTCCTTACGTAATGTTTTTGTATTGCTCAATAATGGTTTTCTGAGTTTTACTTATTCTGAGAATGTTTGAGGCTGCAACCTGAGTAATTTTGGATGAAACTCAAAACCAAAAACCAAAATGCTGGTCTGTGCATTGTTTTAACACAATAGTAATTGCAAGCAAGGGGAGTGGAATTGTATCTGTTGCCAGTGTATCATCCAAAATCCCAGTGGGAAGCTGACAGAACCAGAAGGGAGGTAGTATGGGGGCTGAGAACTCTCTAAATTGAGATTTCCATTCCTTAAATGTTTCTTGGTCCAGAGAGGCATCAAGACATGGGAAGACATTGGCCTAGTAGTATGCTCACTGGACTGTTAATCCAGAGAGCCAGAAAATGTTCTGGAGTCCCAGGTTCAAACCCAGATGGTGGAACTTGAATCCAATGCAAAACAAAAGCTGGAATTAAGAATCAAATGATCACTGTGAATCCATTGTTAGAAAAACAAATCTGGTTCACTAATATCCTTTAGGGAAGGAACCTGCCATCATTAACTGGTCTGGCCTACATGTGACTCCAGACCCACAGCAATATGGTTGACTCTAAATTGTCCTCTGGGCAATACAGGAACAGGCCCTTCAGGGCTGCGCTAACATACTAAAACTGTCTTCACTTACAGGATCCGTATCCCTCTATTCCCTTCCTGTTCATATATTTGTCCAGGTGCTTCTTGAATATTGTTATTGTATCTGCTTCCACCATCTTCTCTGGCCTCACATACCAGGCAGTCAACACCCTTTGTGTGGAAAACTTGTCTCGCACGTCTCTTTTAAACTCCACCCCCCCATGCAACATGAATCCCTCTCACTTGGTAACTGACGCTTCCATCCTGGGAAAAAGCCTCATACTTCCAACTGTCTCCAAGCCACTACCAAAATTAAAAACTTCGATCAGGTCACCCCTCAACCTCCTGCATGCCAATCAAAACAAACCCAGTCTATCCAACCTTTCTTCAGAGCTGAACTCCCCCACACCAGGCAAAATCCTGGTAAAGCTTTGGGTAGTGTAGTGACTGGCTGCCTAGTCAGTAATGTCTCATCCAGTGAATGAGAAAGGGAAAAGGAAGTACTGACTACAGCTGTTTATCCCAATAACCATCTGACCGGCCTGTTTATAAAGTAGATCAATGATTGTTCAATGAGCCTGGCACACTTTGAGATGTTTTATAAAACACGTTTGCTGTTGTGTCAATTCCTGCCAATGTTTGCTTTTCTTTTTGGCAGTCAGTCTCTCCACTTCTGCATTCAACATATTTTATTTCTCTCCATATGTCTGTCGTTTCATTGAAGTCTTTGGTTTGCAAAGCTGCATATTTCGGAAGGCTCCCAGTTCTACAGTAATTGATGTTACACCTCAAAAACCCCTTTGGGTGTTGTGATAGCACTGAGAAACAGCAGTTCACGGGCGGACAGCACAATTGGATTCAACAACTCCCTGATTTTTCACCACAAAGAATGCCTGAGGAATTTTGCTTCCATCAGCCACCTCAGCTGGTAGTTACAATCACTGGTCTTCCACGGGGATTCGGTAGCCATTCATTGGCAGCTGCTGCATAAACTTCTAGGCTCAGTTCAGCACCCAATATGTCATGTGTTATTCAAATAAGTCTACCAGCAATATCAGATGGTTATCAAACCATTTCATGAGGCAGTTAAATGACTTTGGCATCAATAATTGCAACATGAGCTCAAGCACATCATGTGGCATCCTTTTTTTAAAGCTGCTGTTGCAGAATTGAGAAGCTCTCTTCAAGAAAAGGAAAGTATTTCATTTATATAGCACCTTTCATGACCACAGATCATCTCTAAACACTTTACAGCTCACAACATGCTTGTGCTGTGGTTTCTGGTGTAATGCAGGAAAGATAGATCCAACAGATTAATGTGTTGCACCTACTGTGTGGGTGAAGAGAGTTAGCATGATTTACGATTTTGTGTGTGCCTGCTTTTCATTTGCACCCACACCACTGGCTAGTAGCAATGAAGACAGACAAATGTATAAGTCTGTCCCTCTCCGCACACAGATTTTCTACTGGCATGTTCCTCAGCTTCTGTGTCTTGTCATGACAACAAATGGACACTGGGTCTGTTGCAGTCCAGGCTGAAGCAGGACAGGGGCCTGGAGGTGACTGGCCTCTAGATATGCAGGGCCCACTGCTACATGGAGGTACCCTGCCAGTTATGTATTAAACTACCAGCTTTAGGTATATAGCTCCACTTCGCTGCAGATAGCTCTGAAAATTTGCAAGCAATGGAAATAAACATTGACCAAAAAATCTAGAGTGGAGTCTGAAAGCGAACTGAAGCTTAAATATGTCATTTTTCTGGGAACTCCTACATCCAAGACGCCAAACTTCATACTTTGCATCCATTCGGACTCAGTTAAGAAGTTCAAGAGGACAATGCTGGTGTTTGGGTAAAAACAATGACTGCAGATGCTGAAAACCAAATACTGGATTAGTGGTGCTGGGAGAGCACAGCAATTCAGGCAGCATCCAACGAGCAGCGAAATCGACGTTTCGGGCAAAAGCCCTTCATCAGGAATAAAGGCAGTGAGCCTGAAGCGTGGAGAGATAAGCTAGAGGAGGGTGGGGGTGGGGAGAGAGTAGCATAGAGTACAATGGGTGAGTGAGGGAGGAGATGAAGGTGATAGGTCAAGGAGGAGAGGGTGTAGTGGATAGGTGGAAAAGAAGATAGGCAGGTCGGACAAGTCCGGACAAGTCAAGGAGACAGTGCTGAGCTGGAAGTTTGGAACTAGGGTGAGGTGGGGGAAGGGGAAATGAGGAAACTGTTGAAGTCCACATTGATGCCCTGGGGTTGAAGTGTTCCGAGGTGGAAGATGAGGCGTTCTTCCTCCAGGCGTCTGGTAGTGAGGGAGCGGCGGTGAAGGAGGCCCAGGACCTCCATGTCCTCGGCAGAGTGGGAGGGGGAGTTGAAATGTTGGGCCACGGGGCGGTTTGGTTGATTGGTGCGGGTGTCTCGGAGATGTTCCCTAAAGCGCTCTGCTAGGAGGCGCCCAGTCTCCCCAATGTAGAGGAGACCACATCGGGAGCAACGGATACAATAAATGATATTAGTGGATGTTCAGGTAAAACGTTGATGGATGTGGAAGGCTCCTTTAGGGCCTTGGATAGAGGTGAGGGAGGAGGTGTAGGCACAGGTTTTATAGTTCCTGCGGTGGCAGGGGAAAGTGCCAGAATGGGAGGGTGGGTCGTAGGGGGGTGTGGACCTGATCAGGTAGTCACGGAGGGAATGGTCTTTGCGGAAGGTGGAAAGGGGTGGGGAGGGAAATATATCCCTGGTGGTGGGGTCTTTTTGGAGGTGGCGGAAATGTCGGCGGATGATTTGGTTTATGCGAAGGTTTGTAGGGTGGAAGGTGAGCACCAGGGGCGTTCTGTCCTTGTTACGGTTGGAGGGGTGGGGTCTGAGGGCGGAGGTGCGGGATGTGGACGAGATGCGTTGGAGGGCATCTTTAACCATGTGGGAAGGGAAATTGCGGTCTCTAAAGAAGGAGGCCATCTGGTGTGTTCTATGGTGGAACTGGTCCTCCTGGGAGCAGATATGGCGGAGCCGGAGAAATTGGGAATACAGGATGGCATTTTTGCAAGAGATAGGGTGGGAAGAGGTGTAATCCAGGTAGCTATGGGAGTCGTTGGGTTTGTAAAAAATGTCAGTGTCAAGTCAGTCGTCACTAATGGAGATGGAGAGGTCCAGGAAGGGGAGCGAGGTGTCAGAGATAGTCCAGGTAAGTTTAAGGTCAGGGTGGAATGTGTTGGTGAAGTTGATGAATTGCTCAACCTCCTCGCGGGAGCACGAGGTGGCGCCAATGCAGTCATCAATATAGCGGAGGATGAGGTGGGGAGTGGTGCCGGTGTAATTACGGAAGATCAACTGTTCTACGTAGCCAACAAAGAGACAGGCATAGCTGGGGCCCATACGTGTGCCCATGGCTACGCCTTTGGTCTGGAGGAAGTGAGAGGATTCAAAGGAGGATTTGTTAAGGGTGAGGACCAGTTCAGTGTTTGGGTAGCTGAGTGTCTCCATTAGTTTTGTGCAGGCTTGTGCTCTGGAGAGGACAGAGTCGAAGAGTGCAGTGCTGGGAAAGCACAGCCAGTCAGGCAGCATCCGAGAAGCAGGAGAATCCATGTTCTGGCTTAAGCTCTTCATCAGGTCCAGTCTGACAAAGCATGAACAGAACATAATGAGACAGGAGATAAGCCCAATTCAATTAGCCTGCAGAACAGGGGCTAGAGACTGCCTCTGATGGTGGGAAGACCATTGTGCGCCACTGTCCAGTCAACACCCACCTCAACTTGGGCTACTTTACAAATGCACGCACAGTCCATTTGCTTCAATTGGTTTCTCAATTTCAGTTTCTGCTCAACAATTGGTTCCATTCTACCGGCCGAACAAAAAAAAACTAATATAAAGGAAAATGAAATCTCTTTGATTGCAACCTGAAACATCAGGATCAAACACACGAGATTGACAGATGACTTGCAGTTAGGCAATAACACACACAATATGTCTGTAATTGACAACCACAACTCCCTCCCCTACCACAGGTCTGACTGCTGAGAGCAGTTCACCAACAGAAAGATGCTACACATCCATTTAGCAACTGAAGAGCATAAATCATGAATTATTGTCTTACTTCCTGAGACATCTTGGCCTGGATGAATATAGGTGAGAATGGAAAGGAACTATCTTGAACTTTGGCATTACTGTGAGCTTTGTGTAACTAACCTACCATTTTTCAAAACAAACTGTAAATAGAGTCATAGAGATGTACAGCACAGAAACAGACCCTTCGGCCCAAACTGTCCATGCCGACCAGATATCCAAACCCAATCTAGTCCCACCTGCCAGCACCCGGCCCATATCCCTCCAAACCCTTCCTATTCATATACCCATCCAAATGCCTCTTAAATGTTGCAATTGTACCAGCTTCCACCACATCCTCTGGCAGCTCATTCCATTCACGTGCCACCCTCTGCATGAAAAAGTTGCCCCTTAGGTCTCTTTTATATCTTTCCCATCTCACTCTAAACCTATGCCCTCTAGTTCTGGACTCCCTGACCCCAGGGAAAAGACTTTGTCTATTTATCCTATCCATGCCCCTCATAATTTTGTAAACCTCTATAAGGTCACCCCTCAGCTTCCGACACTCCAGGGAAAACAGCCCCAGCTTGTTCAACCTCTCCATATAACTCAAATTATCCAACCCTGGCACCATCCTTTTAAATCTTTTCTGAACCCTTTCAAGTTTCACAACATCTTTCCGATAGGAAGGAGACCAGAATTGCATGCAATATTCCAACAGTGGCCTAACCAATGTCCTGTACAGCCGCAACATGACCTCCCAACTCCTGTAATCAATACCCTGACCAATAAAGGAAAGCATACCAAATGCTGCCTTCACTATACTATTTACCTGCAACTCCACTTTCAAGGAGCTATGAACCTGCACTCCAAGGTCTCTTTGTTCAGCAACACTCCCTAGCACCTTACCATTAAGCGTATAAGTCCTGCTAAGATTTGCTTTCCCAAAATGCAGCACCTCGCATTTATCTGAATTAAACTTCATCAGTCCATTGACCCATCTGGTCCAGATCCTGCTGTAATCTGAGGTAACCCTCTTCGCTATCCACTACACCTCCAATTTTGGTATCACCTGCAAACTTACTAACTGTACCTCTTATGCTCGCATCCAAATCATTTATGTAAATGACAAAAAGTAGAGGACCCAGCACCGATCCTTGTGGCACTCCACTGGTCATAGCAGAACCTGGTGATTATAGATGTGATTCGTTGAAGAGCATCTCATGTAGTTACTGGAGAGGTGACTGTGATACAAATTGCTCCATGAGGTGCCACCAGGATTAGAATGCAATCTTTTAAGTTTCCTTCAATTAGATTGAAAGTAGCATCCTCGTATATAAACCAACAACTCTTGAACTTAATTCAACAAGTGCTCTCCAAACTTCCCACCCAGAGGTATTTAGAATAAATATCGAAACACCATCTATAATCCTGTACTCCAAACATGAGCAACAAGAATGAAGCAATGCTGTCTGGCTCGGATTTAACATTGCTGAGTTACAGATTGTCATTGAATCCAAGTGGTCCACTCTCATTCGTTAAAGGAGGGGTCTGAATAAATAAATTCTGAGTAAGAACTAAAAGCTCCTTGATGTAAAGCACAGCAAAGTGTTAACTGGTGTGCCAAAGACTACTCATTACAAGTTTTCCAGAATATCCAGATGTGCTACAATAAGGGGAATATTTGATCAAAAAGGTAATAGACTCATCAGTAAAACAAAATGGCTGCATTGCAAACAAAGGCAGGGTCATCATTATCTGCAGCGAATAGTTGGAGAATTGGGTGGACCATTACCTTGAAGTGTACCCTAGGGAGGACACTATCAGAAGGAAAGTTCTAGGTGTGAGAGAAAGCCTTGCTGTCCTGGGAGAGTTGGGTATCCAACTGACAATAGAGGAGTAAAGTAAAGCAATTGACTCACTTGCAATAGGCAAGTCTCCCAGTGAGAGTTAAGGCAAAATCTGCCAGCTGATGTGGAGAACAGAGGAAAATACGTTTCCCACATTTTGGAGCTGGGAGATGCCTCGATAATTATTGCATCACCTTGCTCATTCTTGTATGAGGCCATAATCTTTGTAATATTCATACGCTGGCATACTGCCCTCTGCTGGCATCAGAGACAGAGAAGCTTGTGCAGGTAATGGAGGAGTGCCAGTTTCCTGTGTTTAATGAGTTCAGGCAGCATAGCGTCAGCACTTTTGCTGACATCTATCCTGAGAACAAGTATGGAACTGGAAGACCTACAGTTGATGTTCTTCATCCAGCAACAGCTGCCATGAACAAAAGGCAGTTCTGGATAATGCGCATTTCAGCAGAATGATTTGGCAAAAATGCCACTGAAGAATTAGGGAACAGTATAGCGCACTTCGTTCTGCGCACTGCGTGATGTCAGCTGCTGACACAGCAGCTTTCTGTGAGAGGTACTGGACAGAGAGCAGCTTTCTTCCATCTTTTAAATGTACTGTGTTAAATTTACTTTTGTTTCATTAATAAATATGATTTCAACCTTCATCCAGACTGTGCTTTACTTTGTGTTAGACATCTGGGTGATTTTTGAGCGATTGTGAGTGATAATTTTTGGTGGTCTGCTCTGACCCCACTTTTTCCACAGGCCCCATTGTTTCTATTAAGCGAGGTTTCACTGGAATGCAACTGCAGCATTGTAGGAGAACTGCCTGTGTTGTTTTCATTGATCTCACTAAGGTTCTTGACCAGGGGTACAGAGGCGACCTATTTAAGCTGCTGGACAAAATCAGCTGCCCACCAAAGCTACTCAGTGTCATCACCATTTTCCATGACATGATGACAGGTAAGGATAGAGATACATTCGAGCCCTAGATTAGTGTGGTGCTGGAGGAGCACAGCAGTTCAAGCAGCATCCGAGGAGCAGGAAAATTGACGTTTCGGGCAAAAGCCCTTCATCAGGAATGCAGGTAGAGTGCCTGAAAGGTGGAGAGATAAATGAGAGGAGGGTGGGGGTGGGGGAGAAAGTAGCATAGAGATTCTTGTAGAGAGAGGAGGAAAACTTCTTCGAGGCAGGCATCCTTGCAAGAGGATTGAGCCCTTTGAGATCTGCAGTGGGATCAAACAGGATTGTGTGTCTGGTACAAACTTGTCGGTCTTTCTTTTGCAACTTTCAGATTCCTTCGAGTAATCTACAGAAGGCGTTTATGTATGTACCAAAACTGGTGGAAAGTTATTCAGTCTTGCTGGACTGAGATCCAAGTCATCAAAGGATTGCTCTACACTGGTGATGCTGTACTAGCATGTCATTTTATGGAACATCTTCATGGAAACTGGGTAGATTGTCTAATAACTGTAAAAGTTTGTTTTGGCCAATGGCATCAGATAAAAACATGCCCCAGTTTAAGATATTATCGAACCACTATCTATTGATATTGAAAATATGATGTTGGAGAATGATGATTGCTTCCCATATCTAGTTTTCACAATCACCCACAATCGGCCATTAGATACTTAAATCAACACACATTTAACAAAAGCTGCAAATATTAAGTTCAAACTGAATGAGGAAGTGAGGAAAGATTACCGAGTCAATCAGGTCTGTATTCTTGGTCTTTCTCTCTGCACCTGAACAACAAAGAAACAAGTTGAGCAGCTTCCACCTTCACTGACTCAGATGTGACCTTGACATCTCTTGGCAGAACAAAGTCATCAAATCAGAGGTCACGGAGTGTGCTAATCCCAACTGCAGACACTAATTGTTAAGACAATGACATTTGCACTGAATTGGCTATATTCATCAGATGGATGACAGCCATATACCCAAAGATGTTCTGCATGGTAACTGGGTCCCAACCCCTGGGCAGCTGTACCTCTGCTACCAGGACAACTCCAAGCAAGGTATGAAGAAGGCAGACGTTGACACTGACCACTGGGAGCCATTGTCTGCTGGCTATGACCTCTGAAGACTCATTATTTGAAGGGTCATGAGAAGAGGTGAACAGAGATGAAGAGGTGAACAGAGATAAAAATCCCAGCTGACCAAGAAGGGACCCCAGAGAAAACAGAGGTGAACAAATTATTCACTTCCTTAGCCCACTGTCCTTCTTTGCAGTAAATGCAGCAGACTCTGTTCTGCTTTCAATTATGCTCTTAAACCACAAAAGGTGATGCGAAACATAGAATTTACTACCAGAGCAAAGCACCATCTTAAAAAGTGGAAGATCGACCTACAAAAATGTCGAAAAGTAGAAATCCATTCGCACACAGCAAGTTGCCACAAACTGCCTGTATTAATGACCAATTAATTTGTTTTTGTGACATTGATTGATGTATAAATATTGGCTAAGAAACCAGGAATTGCTCTATTCTTTTTCTTCGAAGTAAGTGTGATGAAATTTTAATATCAACTTAAAAGAGCTGGCAGAGCTTTGATTTGATGTCTCATCTGAAAGATAGTACCTCTGATAAGTAGCACTCTCTCAGTACTGCACTGGGTGTACCCAAGGTTATGCACACGAATCCTGGACTGGGATTTTAAATCATAATCTCTGACTCTTAGGTACGTGTGTTACCAGTGCTAATGCTTGAATTGAATTGAATAATTTACAAATAAACAAATAAATATAAGGAAAAGTATAGTATGTCACCATGCTCCGGTGTCATTTTGAATCACAGAAGATATTAAGCTACAACAAAACACAGAGTTCTTCCTCTTTTCTTATGCTCTGCTTGACATCAGGGGAGGGTTTCGGAGGGGTAGGTCTCCAGAGTGGGCTCAATGCCCACGAACGGCCGTCCATCACAGTCCACACCGGACCCCTGCTCCGGGGTCAATCATGCCAACGCCAATGCAACTGTGATGCCCATAAATCCTCTAGGAGTACCAGTTTGGATCTACCACATTGCCACAGCTGACTGATGCCAACCACAGAGGCTGCCCTGTCATTGCTGCCATCTTGAAAACTGGTGCCACCATCAAATGCCCGAGTCCTGTGCTGGGCCCACCAACCTCAAAGTCACTGCCGGTACCATCTCTTGCTGCTGGACCCACACTTGCCATCATCACACTCTCTCCGAAGGCTCTCCCCAAGGGGCTGACTCCTCCTGTCACATGTGCTCGGGCTGCCAAAGACACTAAATTTTGGGAAATTAAGAGAAGATTTAGTGAAATCAGATTTATGAAAATAAATGGCCTCAGTACTGTAAGAGCAGAGTCAAAATTGTAAAGTAACAAGATCATGAGTTGATCCCAAATGGGCTGTGCTGAGGTTAGGCTGCAGTTCTAAAAAATATGGCTAGGCCCCACAGGAGTACTATGAGCAGATCTAGGCACCACACCTTAGGAAGGATACATGGACCATGAAGAGAGCACAATGTGGATTCCCAAGAATGATACCTGGATTCCAGGGTTAAGTTGTGAGGCAAAATTATTCAAACCAGGTCTGTTTTCTCTAGAATGTTGAAGGTTAAGGGGAGATTTGATTGAAGTCTTCAAGATATTAACAGGAAAAGACAGGGTAGATAAAGATAAATTAACGTGTGGAGTTTACACATTCACCCAGTGTCTGCGTTGGTTTCCTCAGGGTGCTCCAGTTTCCTCCCACAATCCAAAGATTTTCAGGTTAGGTGAATGGCTGTGCTAAATTGCTCATAGTGTTCAGGAATGTGCTAGTTAGTGGCAAATGTAAAATAATAGCGTAGGGGAGTGTGTTACAGTGGGATGCTCTTCAAAGGGTTGGTGTGGATTTGTTGGGCTGCAGGGCCTGTTTCCACACTATGGGGGTACTATTCTAATTCCACTGTTTGGGATTCTAGAATTAGAGGGTATGGTCTGAAGAGTGCGACATGACACGGTGGCACAGTGGTTAGCACTGCTGCCTCACAGCGCCAGAGACCCGGGTTCAGTTCCCGCCTCAGGTGACTGACTGTGTGGAGTTTGCACGTTCTCCCCGTGTCCGCGTGGGTTTCCTCCGGGTGCTCCGGTTTCCTCCCACACTCCAAAGATGTGCAGGTCAGGTGAATTGGCCATGCTAAATTGCCCGTAGTGTTAGGTAAGGTGTAAATGTAGGGGTATGGTTGGGTTGCACTTCGGCGGGGCGGTGTGGACTTGTTGGGCCAAAGGGCCTGTTTCCATGCTGTAATGTAATCTAACCATTCAGCTGTTAGGCAACATTTCTACACACAAAAGGTGGTAGAGGTTTTGAACTCTCTTCCATAAATGTCAGTGGATGCAGGATCAATTGTTAATTTTAGATTTGAGATAATTTTTTTGTGAAGCAAAAGGTATTAAATGATTTATGCAAAATACAGGTGTACAGAGTTAGGCCAAAAGTGTGGACTGCAGATGCTGGAGATCAGAGTCAAGATTAGAGTGGTGCTGGAAAAGCACAGCAGATCAGGCAGCATCCGAGGAGCAGGAAAATCAATGTTTTGGGCAAAAGCCCTTCATCAGGAATAAGTTAGGCTACAGATCAGCCATGATTTCATCGAATGGTGGAGGGGCTGAATGACCTACTTCTGTCCCTATATTCCAATAAAATGGTGAATGGTAAAGTTAGAATCCTTTTGGGTTTTCAATGAGAATTGTTGCTTCTGCTGTAGAATATAACTAGAGTTCCCACATGCTTCAATTTTCATAGAATGACAAGAAACATAAGAATGTGAAAAGATAATTAACCCATCCGATTTCATCTGTCCAGAAAGAATGTTGACTCCAACACCGAATTCAGCTGTTTCTTTAATAATTCAGTGGCGACTGTCTTCACTACTGCACCACCTGAAATGTCATTTGACAAGCTGCTCGCTCTCAATTGTATAACTTCATTGAACTATTTTGATGACCTTTGTGCAATAATTACATGGCCCACACGTTTTCTTCCTAGTGTTGTAATTTACATTCATCCATATTCATTTTCACCTGTCAATGTAATGCCCATTTCTGTGTCTCTTTTGAACTCATTTGCAGTTTAATGGTCGTTTTCTCAGATTCAGTTCCTTCTGTTCCTCCTACTCCTTGTTTGAAATTGATTGTGGCTTTGACCGCCAACTTCAGGATTCAAGTTACGCATGTAAATGAGGAACTGAAAGGAACTTAACATCAATCATTGAAGCACTCTACTCAGCACAGGCAACACAACAGGCAGTAAACCAGTTAACACTACTCACCTCCCATTAGCCTGACCTGCTTCCACCCTTTAATGTTTTATTTCTGACTACTCTACATTATTTATTTGTTAAACCAGGTTTAATATTGAGGGAATTGACTGTTGATCTAAGCCATTTGTTCTTCTGATATAAACATATTTTATCCCTATTAATTATATGTGAATCAGAAGTGAAACCAGTCAGGAGCCAGTGCTATAGTCATTGCTCTGTGCAGTGAGGATGCACAGTTCTACACTAATATTTTATGTTTATTTTTACAAAATGTGCTTACCTTATAATATTGATGACCATGATGTAAGCTGATGCACAGATTATGAAAAGTTTAAAGTTTCTCCATTCTATAGATTTGGCTTTTGTGGAGTTTTTAAATCACTTGAAACTTCTGCTGCAGAAGGCCAATATTCGATCAATGCATATGTTATGATCATATGAATGTTTCAGCTATTCCACTCTCAATTTTTTTTTAGCTTAACACAGATGGCAGGGACTCAAGGACCTATCTCTTTTCTGCTATTTGATTATGTGTATTTCATGAAATAATCTGGCATGGAAAGTCCAGGAGGATGTAGAACTGAAGATATTATACATTATAATATTAATTTGTACATTAATATTGATGTATCTGTGGCAACAGTGAGGATTAGAGTGGTGTGTGAAAAGCACAGCAGGTCAGGCAGCATCTGAGGAGCAGGAAAATCAACGTTTCGGGCAGGAGCCCTTCATCAGGAATGAGGCTGGAAGCCTCCAGGGTGGAGAGATAAATGGGACGGGGTGGGGCCTGGGGGGAAGGTAGCAAAGAGTACAATAGATGGATGGAGGAAGGCGTAAAGGTGATAGGTCAGAGAGGAGGGTGAAGTGGATCGGTGGGAAGGAAGATTAACAAATGATACAGGTCATGAGGATGGTGCTGAGCTGGAAGTTTGGAATTGGGGTAAGATGGGGGGAGGGAAAATGAGGAAACTGGTGAAGTTCACATTGATACCCTGGGGTTGAAGTGTTCCGAGGCGGAAGATGAGGCGTTCTTCCTCCAGGCATCAGGTGGTGAGAGAGTGGCATGAAGGAGGCCTAGGTCCTGCATGTCCTTGGCAGAGTGGGAGGGGGAGTTGAAATGTTTGGCCACAGGGCGATGGGGTTGATTGGTGCGGGTGTCCCGGAGATGTTCCCTGAAGCATTCTGCGAGAAGGCGCCCAGTCTCCCCAATGTAGAGGAGACTGCATTGGGAGCAACGGATACAATAAATGACATTTGTGGAAGTGCAGGTGAAACTTTGATGGATGTGGAAGACTCCTTTGGGGCCTTGGTTGGAGGTGAGGGAGGAGGTGTGGGCGCAGGTTTTGCAATTCCTGCGGTGGCAGGGGAAAGTGCCAGGAGGGGACGGTGGGTTGTAGGGGGGCGTGAACCTGACCAGGTAGTCACGGAGGGAATGGTCTTTGCGGAAAGTGAATAAGGGTGAGGAGGGAAATATATCCCTGTGATGGGGTCTGTTTGGAGGTGGCGGAAATGTCGGCGGGTGATGCGGTTTATGCGGAGGTTGGTGGGGCGGAAGGGCTCCTGCCTGAAACATCGATTTGCCTGCTCCATGGATGCTGCCTGACCTGCTGTGCTTTTCCAGCACTACTCTAATCTTGACTCTGATCTCCAGCATCTGCAGTCCTCACTTTCACCCTGTGGTAAGAATGAGTCAAGGCGAGAGATTGGCTGACAGTGGTCCACAATATAATCAACAAAATACAACACAGCAGTTTGAGAATCTTTAATAAATTGGAGATTTCAGTGCAAGTTTTTTCCTGAATTAATCTTTTTGTGATAAATATATTAATTTCAGAATTATTTATAAATGACAAAAGAAATAAAACTAAAAACATTAGGAAGCATATGCTGATAATAGCTGATGCTTTTCTTTGAATGGGCAGAACAAGTAAAAGCCACTGATGGAGGTTTGATCTCTGGAAGTACTTAAAGGGATAATAGATGGATTTTTGAAATATCAGGAATTAAAGGCATGAGGAGTTGGCAGGAGAGAGGAGTTGAAGTCTAAAGCAGATCAGCCATGATTCTATGGAATGGCAGAACATACCTGAGGGGCCAAATGACCTACTCCTGCTTCTATTTCATTCTTTGTTATGTTCAATAGTCATGTGGGTAGCAATGTGACAATGGAACTTAACCCGGAGAGTGTGAGGTATTGCATTGGAGGGGACTAAAACAAGCCAAAAGAATGCACAATAAGTGGTAAAAGATTTCTGATGAAGGGCTAAAGTCGTTTCTCCTGCTCCCCAGATGCTGCCTGACCTGTTGTGCTTTTCCAGGGCCACACTCTCGACTCTGATCTCCAGCATCTGCGGTCCTCACTTTCTCCAAGTAAAAGCCACTGCCAAGTCTTAATAAAAGAGTGTGTGTTAGGCTAAGAGATGAGCTTGGTGTGTAAATGGCAAAAGATACAATTGGAAAGAGTTGGTTTCCAAAGAGAAAGATGCGAGAGAGACTAGTCAAAGGAATGGCGATAATGAGAGAGAATGGCAGAACAAGAACAAACATTTAATTATGTTGATAAGGGAATAGCTTTAGTGTAGTCTATATAAATTTTAGAATGGCTTTTGACAATGTTGGTCTTATGTAAGACCTGTCAGAAAACTAAACTGCCACAGAAGGAGAATCTGTAAGTGAGATCCAAAGTCCACTCAGAAGCAGGAAACAAAAGATTATGGTTAATGAGTATTTTAGTGACAGGGAAGGTATTTCTTTCAGGTTTGGTAGATCTTGATATTAGGGAATTTGATTTTTGTGGTATATGTCAATGATGTAGACTTTGATTCAAGGGCATGATTAAGAAGTTTGCAGGTGGGACAAACATTGACCAAGTGATTCATAATGAGGAAGGAAGCTACAGATTTCAAGAAGCTATCAATGCTTTTATATGAAAATATCTGATTGAACCATACAAGATTCCATGGGGCTTGACAGGATAAATGTTGAGGAGATGTTTCCACTAATGTGGGAAATCTGAAATCGGGGACATTGTTACAGCATAAGCCGACACTCAGTGAAAAACTGAGGTGTGAAGGAACTCCTTCTCCCAGAGGACTGAGAATGTCTAGAATTTGCTACCTCAGACAGTTATGGAAGCTAGATCTCTGGAAGTACTTAAAGGGATAATAGGTGGATTTTTGAAATATCAGGAATTAAGGGCCAAGTGGAGTTGGCAGCAGAGAGGAGTTGAGGTCTGCAGCAGATCAGCCATGGAATGGCAGAACATACCTGAGGGGCCAAATGACCTACTCCTGCTCCTATTTCATACTTTCTTATGTTCAATAGTCGTGTGGGTAGCAATGTGACAATGGAACTTAACCCGGAGAATGTGAGGTATTGCGTTGGAGGGGACAAAACAAGCCAATAAGTGGTAAGATATAGAGAATTATAGAGGAATGGGGGGCCTTGATGTCGATGTCAACAGAAGACAGGAAGGAGCAGGATGGGTGGATAAGGCAGTTGAGAATGCATAAGGCCCCCCCCCCCTTATTAACCTGTACAGCTCTGGAGCAGGTGGAGCTTGAACCCAGGCCTCCTGGGTCAGAGGTATCTCATTGAACAGCGAATGGAGTTTGGAATTCACTGCCTGAAATTGTGGTAATGGCAGACAACCTTAATCCTATTCAAAACGTATTTAGATTTACCTGTGAAATGGAACTGAAAATTGGAACCAGGCTACAAAGCTGCTTTTTGGTTCACACAGGCATGGGCTGAATGACCTTCTGTGCTCCAAAGCTCTACAATTCCAAACTTTTGTGTTCTACATATGCTGGAAACATCATGCAGAAAGTTTTTTGACAAGATAACGTACAGAATGTGGGAAGAAAACAAATGTGTATGGAATCAAAGAAGCGATCCAGCATGGAGCAGCAAGATGGATACATCAAGAGCATAATTTATGTCTTTGGGTTCACTGGCATTCTCTCCATCCTTTGTTATTTGGTTTACTCTTACCAATCTAGTTGATTTTGCTGATATATCTGATCCCAATCAAAATTCCAGACCCTTATATGATTCTAATCAAAAGCAATTTGTTTATTCGCCAAAAAATGTAAAGCAAAATCTATGAAAATCAATTATTTTCTAAGGAAGGTCATAATGTTTCCACTCCTGAATGCATGTATCAAAATAATATTTAGCCTTGCAAGTATTTATATTTACATTACACAGATTCTGTTTTTGTCTTTGGTAATAACATTTACAGCAGTTAATGTCTTGCAAACAACAATATTTGCTCAGTCGTTATACTCTTAAGTCTCGAAAGCAAACTCCTTGGTCTTTTGCAATCCCAGATTTTCACGATAATAAGTATCCACAGATGGTATGTTAGTCCTCTCAAGGTGTTGTATAATAAATGTTTATGTGTGGCTATCCATCACAGTTATCTAATAATGACCCACTCGGTTGTGCGCAATTCTGTTAAAGAAGAAATCATCAGCCAATGGAAAGATTCATGTCCCTTGCAATTTTGTTTCTCTCCGTATACCCTCTTTGTCAAGAGTGTCCACGTATTGTGACTATCCTGGAAATCAGTATAAGTATAATATATTCTTGGCATGTTTTGCAACAACCATCTGTCTGATGTTGTACTGTGATCTGCTTGTCACTGTCAAACAACTATCCTTTATTTTGAAGAGTTTAAACTGTTTGTTTTATGACTGTCATCTAGCATTGTAAATTGGCAATGCATCTCTAGTATGGTCTCTCTTAAGGTTTCAATACAAGGATCCTGACTCTTGGCTTCAAACCAGCCACTTTCACCAAAGGAAGTAAGGATGACATTAATTTGTAGAGTTGTTGTACATGCCTAGCTGTTAGGTGTGTGGTAGGTGCACTAATGACCCCTCAGTTGTGCCAACTAAATTACTTCCCAACTCACATTTTGGATCTGCAAGGATTCTATCAATCACCCATTGTAACTTTTGGAAGATGTCTAAAATGTTCCTTCACATCTGATTACAACACATCTCTGGTATTCTAGGAGCTCTCTGTAAGGGATTGGACCTCTGCCTACCCATTGCAAGGCAAATGACAAGTTAGAGAGAGACAGTTAGTTATTTAGTCAGGATTTAGACTTTCTAAGCTTGAGTTCCCACTTCTAAGGCTCATCAATGGCCAGGTGCAATACTGAGGGCCATTATGCTTAGAAACGTAATTTCGTATCAAGACATACAAGAATACATTAAGGATGCACAAGGGTGGAATAATCACTCAGCATCTGCCTTATTTGCTTAAATGGGAAGGATTCTAGCATCCAAAAATGGATCTTCACTGTTCACAAGCCCAACAACTAATTATCATCAACTGTCCCCTGGGGTACTGCCAATATGCCTAGGACTGGGATCTGATTAGCAAAACCATCCAGATTGGATTGCATTCGGCACATTACTGAGTAATAGCTCAGGGGGTGGTTGGCTGGTCTGACTTGTGAAATCAGCATCCTATGATAATTTTATTTTGTTTCCTACATAATGTTGGCTTTCTGCGATGATTACAGTTAAAGAGGTTATAAATCAAATTAAAAGTGGAAAAATTACTTCAACACCTTTAAAGGCTCATATTTTAAAAGCAAGGAAGATTGATATTAATGTTGTTACAACCCTGGCAGATTCATCACGGTTTTGCTAGATTAATTCCAAAACTCATATTGCAGGCCACAATTTCCATAGGGATACTACCAATCTCTTTATGAGCCTAATTTTTGAAAATTTTGCAGTGAGTAAAAGTTTCAATGCAGATGAAGCAGCCGTTAACTTGGATTTGAGAGCAGATGGTCTTATGGCATTTCACTGCAATTCCTGTCAGTTGATTGGCAAAGAGAGAGTGTGTTGCTGCATCAAGCAGTTATGAAGAAAGTTACATCCCATGGCCATCCACTCAATCTACTCCAAAGTCAACTGACAGTGGCAGCTTAGCTCAACGTGTCATATAGTGGAATAGTTCTGAAAGAGTTAGTGTTTGTGCGATACTAAACTCTACCCAGTCTGATGATGTTGCACAGCTTCTCAGTTATTTGGACTCTTACATTGTATTCTGACAGAGTCATAGAGTGATAGAGTCATACAGCACGCAAATAGACCCTTTGGTCTAACTCATCTATGTTAACCAGGTTTACCAAACTAACCTAGTCCCATTCATCAGCACTTGACCCACATCCCTCTACACCCTTCCTATTCATATATCCATCCAGATGCCTTTTAAATGTTGGAATTGTACCAGTCTCCATCACTTCCTCTGGCAGCTCATTACATGCACGCACCACCTGCTGTATGAAAATATTGCCCCTCAGGTCCCATTTAAATCTCTCTCCTCTCACCTTAAACCTATGCCCTCTAGTTTTGGACTCCCCTGCCCTTTGCTATTCACTTTATCTTTAATTCCACAAACCTCTATAAGGCCACTCCTCAACTTCCCATGCTCCAGAGAATAAAGTCCCAGCCTATGCAGCCTCTCCTTATAACTCAAACCTTCCATTCCCAGTAACATCCTGGCAAATCTCTTCTACATCCTTTCCAATTTGCTTATATCCTTCCCATAGCAGGGTGACCACAGCTGTACACAGTGCTCCAAAAGTGGCCTCACCAATGTCTTGTCCAGGCATAACGTAATGTCCCAACTCCTGTACTCAATGCTCTGAACAATGGAAGCAAGTGCCTTCTTCACCATCTTGGAGGGACACATCTCTTCCTTGCCCCTTATTAGCAACTGTTAATCAGCATGAGAGTTAATGTAGTTCCTGGGATTTATGGATGACGTTTTGTTTTCAGAGCCAAAAGCGTTTTCTGCTGAGACTTGTTTGTGGGTCATCTCCCAGCAACAGATGACTGAACACTCCCTTTGACTAGCTTAGGAATGGGGATGGTGCCAGCACTTTATCGCAGCAGCGTTTGGTATCAGGCATCAAAATCATTACCATGGTCAGTGGCAATGTGGATTCCATTTAGTTGCCTTATATAGCACACTAGAAGTAGCAGACTGTAACAACTTACTGGCTACACATAAAGGCTAGCCAGACCTGGGGGAGAAAAAGCACAAGGAAGACAATGTGTGCAACAGATAATCACACTCTGGCAGAAGAGACCAGATCTGAGTTAGGCTTCGGCTGCAGAGCTGTTAGACGTTGGGGCCTTTGGCAGTAATTTGCACCCTGGGAAAAATGTGCAAAAACTGTTCTTAACAATGTAAAGCCCAGACTGGGAGAGTGGATAAATAAAACAGTAGCACCTCCAAGTAAAGCTTGCATGTTTGCTCTTGTGAATGAAAGGATCAGATGCAAAATTTAAAATGGGTCATAAGTTTAACTTATATCAAAATTAGAAATAGCAGAAAACAAATGTGAACATTCTTAGTGCACTGAAGAAGATAATTAAGAACAGTAAAACCTTTCAGAGGCATGAAACAAGAAGAGTTTAAAAATGGAATAAATTTCAGTGGGGGTAGGAGTGTGAAAGTACCATTTTATCAGGAAGAAAAGGCATGATTCATTGCAAGGAGAGGTAAGGGCGCACAGCCTCCATTTTGCTCAAAAAATCAGAAACTTCCCAAGTGAAAAAAAAGAGAATTGATTCTTAAATTTAGAAGGAATACGCTGAAAATTTACTGAAGTATCTAACAGAATCTACGAGTCTTGAAACAGCTAAAATTAATCAGAAAAAAATGGAAGGACTGCTGACCCTGTAAGTCAGAGACAAAAACTGAAATTGCTGGAAATGCTCAGCAGGTCTGGCAACATCTGTGGAGAGAAATCAGAGTTAATGTTATGAGTTGCTTGTCTGAAGGATATTGCAACAGTGCAGAATTTTAAAGCATGAAACAATTTTAAAAATACAAGTGTTTTACAAAAAAAAACAAGATTTAAAAGCTGGAAGCAGTACATTGCTACAGATAAACATGTGAATATAATTGAAAGCTTTATTCGAAGAATTTGATACAATTCAACAATGATGCAGGGCTGAATTCTCCCAGGCCCTGAACAATGTGGGCAAATGGCAGTTCAGAAATGGTTCTACAATGTGTACTGACCCTCCGAAGAGTATCTCGCCCAGACCCACCCCATCCATGTAAGCCTACACTTCCCACGGTTCATCTATCTAGCTTATACATCCCTGGGCACTATGGCCAATTTACCATGACCAGTCCACCTAACCTGCACATCTTTGGACTGTGGAGGGAAACCAGAACACCTGAAGGAAACCAACACGGGCAATCACCCGAGGCTGGAATTGAATCTGGGTCCCTGGCGCTGTGAGGAAGCACTGTGCTGCCCCGAATTCATTTCATTATCTCTCTCATCAGTGCCTCCAAGCTCATAGTCTCCCAACCCTGCCAGCCTGTTTCTACCTCCTTCCCGAAATCCAGAAACAAGGCTGGCCGGGCAGACCTATCGTTTCTGCCAACTCCTGTCCCATGGAATTCATCTCTTCCTGCTTTGACTTGATTTTCTTCTCCCCTTGTCCAATTCCTTCCCACTTAAATCCACAATTCTTCTGACGCTTTATGACAGTTTCAGAATTTCCAACACAATCAATGTACTAATGGGTACACACATAAAAACTGTTAGAGTGGATCAGTCACCTCCATTGCAAGAGACACCTTCATGACTATATATGTACCACCGTTGGGGGAGTAACCTAAAATTTCCTAATGGGAAAAAAAGGAGGTCAGTCAGAACCAGGTCCTACTGAACTTAGGGTTAATGGACAGCTCACTCAATTTATGCTTGCTATTGGGGTGAGTGTCACTATCCAACTAACAACTATTGCTGCACAAACAGAAGTTAAAGCTTACAGAACTGGAGCAACATAGTGCACGTGGAACAACTCCTAAGGTTAAAGAAATGCTGTAATTGCTACTGCATTTGGAATTCTGGATGTTTGAGGATGTATGTGTCACTCAAAACCAACAAAACTCATTCTTGAGTACGGAAGCATCTTGCAGTTCATTGACAGAATACAATTACTGCATAAGACAACTATCAACTCAGGGAAACACAAACAATTAAAAACTCTGTGGGCCTTTCACAGTTGAGGACTAAACCCAACAAGAACATTCCACCAGTGAAAATTATTTGTTGAAGTCTGAATTTATTTTACACTAATAGTGTGGAACAAGACATTGATCTCACAAAGCTACAGAAAATTCTTTCCATCTCTGATACCACTGACGATAACTATCAGCAAGACTTGAGTCAACACCAAATATTCACCTACTGTTAAGCAAGCAATATAATCCATCTGAGATCATTGAACAAGCACTGACAGCACAGCAATCTGTTACAGATGGATGTGATGCAGAAGAGACAATATTACTAATGACATTGCCTGGTGTAGTAGAATTTTTTTACACCAATACAGCATGACAGAAGATGTCCAACACATTCAAAATCTTGAGCGTTTCCAATACTTGGTACAACGGATAAATTTACTTCTATCATCAGCCACTGTTTTCCGTGATGGACATTTACAAGATGAAAGTTCCTCGAGATAAGGGAATAGGATCAATATCAACGTCCACAAAAGCGAAAGTACTCTATGTGGTAAAATATCCTCCAGCAGAGAGATAAAGGTCAACAATCCCAAGGCAAAGACCAACCAAACTTCCAAGTTTGGAATGTCTGTCTTCTGGAAGAATTGTGAAACCTTCAGGCTGCTTGAGTTTGTGAAGACAGAGACTTGGATGGAGGACAGAAGGTCTGTTGTTGAATGCCATATAGTTAAATAG
This sequence comes from Chiloscyllium punctatum, assembly GCF_047496795.1. Classification (NCBI taxonomy): domain Eukaryota; kingdom Metazoa; phylum Chordata; class Chondrichthyes; order Orectolobiformes; family Hemiscylliidae; genus Chiloscyllium; species Chiloscyllium punctatum. The sequence continues at coordinate 145,281,381 of NC_092741.1, read as the reverse complement.
GTGATTGTACAATGGATTAGCTAAGGGACTAAAGCTTGAGGTGGAAGGAGATTTTGTAGAATGTTGACTCTGAAAGAGTCAATACGTGAGTTCTGCTCATTCTGATCAGGTTTGGGTAGAGAATCAGTTATCTGGACTCTGGTATAGTCTCCTAGTGAAGTCATACATCTCTTCTTTACCACTTGTTAGTGATAGTTAACATTCCTAATAGTTGTAGTCACCTATAGATAGTTACAAAACTACATTTTGTTCTCGAGGACAAGAGCCTGTGAAGAGGTGAAATGAGATTTATTTGTGGTTTATCCATTAGACCAGAATACCAAGGAGGATTAGTGGCAGCACCCGAACACAACTACAGGCCACTCCAGACACCCACATCATATTATAACGGAACATGATTTCCAGTCCAAGGGAAACTTGATGTAAAATTGAGACAAAATGTCAAAGATTGTAGGATCTGTCATGATTAACACAGTATTGGTGGCAGATGATTTAATGTTTCATGTCATAAAGTATTTGTCTACCCAGCTGCTCAACATGTAAAGCCCTCACATACCTCTATTGTTCTTTTATTGCAGGTGCTGTATTGCAAGCTGACAGAAAGCCACATTCAAACCAAAACAAAGATCACATCAGAGCTTTCTTTTTAACCTGAACATGGTCATTTACTGATAGAACAGAGCTTTGGCACATGGTTGCTAACAGCAGTGTGGTGATATTAGGCAGCTATGTCATTCCATTTAGTATGAAATGAGATGGAAGACTTCCTAACTGATGCATCAGTCACCAGCTTGAACTGTGTGTGGCCAACGCATTAACTGATATTGCAGAGATGGGTGGGAATGAGCCAGAGGCAAAACAGCTGAGAATAGCAGTGACTTTGCCAGCCCTTGGGGCAATGCAATCCCTTTTTTGCAATGCTCCTGCAGCTGTCCTGGGTCATAATGTGAAATCTCTGCCACTGGCTTTCTGATAAACTGGAACAAGCTGAAACAAATTTCCAAGGTCATTGCGTTGAACCCTACCAGTCTCACCGACACGCCTACTTTCATTTCACACCACTTCAATAACACTAAAACACTTACTTAAATCATTAAGGAGAAAGCTGCCACAGCAAGTAAATAAAAATTGATCCCAAAAAATGTCGAGAAATGCATTTTATTGAAAATTATTAAAATTATGCATAAACCTCAATGAAAACACACAAAAAGGGAAACATAAGCAACTAAAGACATGCACTTTAAGAGCTCTTTCACAAGCACATACACGTACACACACAAACACACACAAACACCACCCATACACAAATGCACACAGACACACACACACACTCACGCACACACATACACATGCACTCACTCACACACACAGAGATACGCACACACATACTGTCTCCGACACACTCTTAGACACACACACACACACACACATACTCACACACACACACTCACACACAGACACACATACTCACACGCACAGACACGTACATACTCACACACACACATACTCACACATACAGACACACACTCTCAGACATGCACACACACACTCTCAGACACACACAGACACACACATACTCACACAGACACACAGACACACACGCACATACATACACACACACACACACACACACACATATACTCACACACACACAGACAGATTCATACACACACACACGCACACACACACCATCAAAATGTCAAATACCTGACTTGGCATCTGCAAGGTTGAACTGGATGTTCATTTCAATACATTTGCAGCAACTCTGGTGCTTAATGACACTTTAAAGCTTAAGATAGGCACTAGCAATTGAGCCCACAAATTGCCGCTGAGTGTAAAATTGTAGCTAGTAAGAAATAGACAAGGGACTCGCTTTCCCAGGCTTAGCAATCGTGTTGATATTGTTGTGAAGCTGTACTCCCAGTGCACAGTGCTGTAAAGCCTAGAATTAGATTTGCACTTCATATGTGTACAAAAATGTTGCAATTAATGGGAAATAAGACATTGAGGAAGTCAGTAATTACAAAGATAGACCACTGATGCAGTCCTCCACCCATCTGCATCTAAATGGATTGACCTACTCCATAATGTGAAATCACTTCATTTCAAAGTGTAGTCCTTGCTCCTAATGTGCACTCGGGAAATATTGCGTCTGTGTGGGAGCAAGACTTTCCAGGTCAGAAGGGTATAACTGGCTGGCACTCTTTTCTTTGGAGGATGGAAAGGGGTAGATTTACAGGTATGTGGCAGGAAGAAAATCAACGCCTAATAAAAATCCACTTCCCGAGGCCGAACATTGATCTTGAGTGGCAGTGGTGCAAGACCACTGCAAGCCATGAAAATAAAACAATGGATTTTATTCTGGACTGCAATCTCATTCTCAAATGTGGATGGGTTAGGTCCACGTTCCAGCATAAGAGGCACAAAGATTCGGAAAAGGAGTCCAACCTGCCTCAAAAAAACCATACGCCCATGGCACGGTTTTGCAGAGGGGGGGGAGCGGCCAGGGTTACTGTCTTATTGAGGACAGTGACTTGATCCCAAAAACTGCTGGTGCAGTTAGAAGAATCTGTCAAGGTTTGTCAGGACTTAACTGGGACTCCATCTCCAGTGTGAGGGTCATTCAAACAAGCTTTAGGAAAGGAAAGAATGACTACAGTGTGGAAATAGGCCTTCAGCCCAACAAGTCTGCACCGACCCACTAAAGAGTAACCCACCCAGACCCCTTTCTCCTACCCTATTATCCTATATTGACCCCTAACTAATGCACCTAACCTACACATCTCTGAACACTATGTGCAATTTAGCATGGCTAATCCACCTAACTTGCACATCTTTGGACCGTGGAAGGAAACCAGAGGAAACCTGTGCAGATACAGGGAGAATGTGCAAACTCCACGCAGACAGTTGCCTGAGGCTGGAATCGAACCTGGGTCCTTGGCACTGTGAGTCAGCAGTGCTAACCACTGAGCCACAGTGCCACTCTGGAGGTGTGGCTTGTCAAGGACGAGCATTACCATTGCAGTGGGAGGTGGGGGCGCAGTCATTGTTACTAGAAGCAGAAAAGGAAGGTTGACCCCCTTGTAGCCCAAACCTTGCAGGGAGGCCCCCCCCCCCCCCTCCCATTTCTGGACTCCCTTCACAGCGGTGTGCTGCCCCTTCCATCAGCAAGGAGGGATGAAATCCTTAATTTTCAGGTTAAATCTCTCAATTACACTCTCGATTAATGACTCGTCTGTTACCTTTTACGCCACTGGCAAAATGCCATGCCAACAGGGACACCGTCATTATGTCCGCTCACTTCACCACCCTGTCCCCGCCACCCCCTTTATCTGCAGCTCCCCCTACACCTACCCCCCCAGACCTGACGAAGGGTTACACCGAGATGTTGAGTTCTCCACCTCCTGAAGCTGCCTGGCTTGCTGTGTTCTTCCAGCCTCCTGCCTGTCTACTTTGGATTCCAGCATCTGCACTTTTTTTTGTTTCCAACCAATGATATTTTGCCAGCATTCCCATCATCCAAACTGTCACCAATTGAGCCCAGATGGAACATGGATGATCAGTCTGCCTGTGTAAAGTAATTTTATCTTTAAGTGTTAAGACAAGAGCGAACATCTCCATTTGGACAGTATTCTGCTTTTTTGTAACCATTGACAACCGAGTTTCTCAAGCATTAGGAACCCAACAGGCAAGGCAGACAAGAAGGACTGAAACCATGAGATAAGTATCTTTTACTGCACTCCTTGTGGGCCAGGAAGTGCAGGATTGCTTTCTTGAGGCTTACCAAGCTATGTGGTATCCCAGCTGATCCTCTGCACACTGTCCTATGATCTAATTGCCTGCTTCCTTCATAACACAATTTTCTGACCTCTGACCAGCTTTTATACAGATGATTAAGTTGCCCTACCTAGACTGCCAGTGCTACCCTTACTCAGTGCCCTGCCAGATCACCATCAGATCCTGCCCTGTGATCAGAACCCTCAGACCACCATTTCATCTGTCTCAGATTCACCATCCAGTCCCTCGTTTTACAATGGCATAATCACCTCATATTTTGATGCCACACTCATAGATCATTAGGGGCTGGAGTAGGCCATTCTGCCCTACAAGCCTACTTCAATAAGATCATGGCTGATCATCCAACTCAGTACCCTTTTCCCATTGTCTCTCATACCCTTTGATCCTTTTCGCCTTAAGGACCATATTTAACTTGAGTTGGACTGAAGGGTCTGTTTCCGTGCTACACATCTCTGACTCTATGACTCGCTCTTGAAAACACTCATTGCTTTGGTCTGCTTTTAGATGTAGGTGAAAGTGGGTACTGGAGACGCTGGAGATTAGAGTCAAGATTAGAGTGGTGCTGGAAAAGCACAGCAGGTCAGGCATCATCCGAGGAGCAGGAAAATCGATGTTTCGGGCAATAGCCCTTCATCCGGAATCCAGATGAAGGGCCTATGCCCAAAATGTCAATTTTCCTGCTCCTCGGATGCTGCCTGACCTGCTGTACTTTTCCAGCGATACTCTAATCTTGCTTTTAGAGGTAGAAAATTCCACAGGCTCATCGCTCTCTGGGTAAAGAAAGTTCTCCTCATCTCTCCATCAATGAACCCCATTTAATGGACTCTAAATTCTGATCGATGCAATAACTTCGCAACAGTTTCTTTCTCACAACCCATTGCTCTGAACCCAATACCCCCTCACCACAATAAATGACTTCAAGCTCAAATCCAGACCTAACTATGCAGCATTTCCTACAAAATTCATAGAGGAGAAAGTGAGGACTCGAGATGCTGGAGAAGGGCTGATGCCTGAAACGTCGATTCTCCTGTTCTTTGGATGCTGCGCTTTTCCAGCAACACATTTTCAACATTGGTAATTCATAAGCAGCCCTCATTATTGCATGTTAGAAAGTGTAGGTTTCCATTGCCTGAGCCCAGTGACATCAGGAAGCCATCAGATGTCCGGAATTGGAATCTCCATGCCCTTTGCTAATCCCGTGGGAATGTTCGGTATTAAAAGCTGCATAACCAAGAAAAACACTGGTGACTTCAAACGTGACTTTAGCAAGTGCAGACTGACAGATCTCCACAGTTTAAATATTTTTTAAAAAACACTGTGATGCAATGAATTCCACCTCAAGCTTACCTAATCTTTCTCTTTCAGAGACTGAACAAACTTGCATTTCTATTTTTATTTCAGGTGCCTTTCAGTGAAGGCTGAAAGATAGCAGTTGTATAGACCAGTCACTGACAGCGTCAGAATTTGATTATTGTGAAGTTGGCATTTCAAATCCTCTTGTTAATTCTTGCATGGGTCACACAGCATTTGCCAATTGCATCTAAAGGTGGAAACCACAGATGGCAAGCTCATATCATGATTGGAAAGTAATAACAAGTGCGACTCACTCAGGCACTTTATTAAAGGAACAGGCAAAATGAATGAAATTCATCAAAACTCAATGGCTGCAAAATTCAGCTTCATAACACTTGTAGTTTCAGAGCGACATGTGCTATTTTTAGCAAGAAACTGACATCTGTGCTGGCCATCCACTTTCAACACAAGTATGGTGAGTCCATAGAATCGCTGTTGCGTGAAGGGAGGCCATTCAGCCCATCGGGTCCACATCAACCTGAAGAGCATCTCACCCTCTACCCAATTCCTCCATTTCCCATGTCTAACCCACCTAACCTGCACATCCCTGGATGCTATGGGTAATTTAGCATGGCCAATCCACCTACCCTACACATCTTTGGATTGTGGGAGAAAACTAGAGCACCTGGACGGAGAATGTGCAAACTCCACACAGACACCTGAGGCTTGAATCAAACCCACGTCCCTGACCCTGCAAGGCAGCAGTGCTAACCACTGAGCCCCTTGAGAATACTAGAGCAGTCAATCTGGGGGAAGTGGGGGTGTGTGGTGCTGAAAGTACGTGAGGTGGACAAATACTAGTGGCTGTCTTAATGTAATACTGATTTAATGCAAGTCTGGACATGTTTGACTTCACAACTCTTAAATACACAGGTTTGCAGTGGAAAGCTCTCCCAGTAGCCATCCATCTCCCTTCACCACATCAATTCTATTTAGAGCGTAGGGATCATGTCTTTTAATTTTCCTGTGTTTTGGAAATACAGTGGGAAAAGGGCTGTGTTAAAATGCTAGGATTGTTGAAAGATTGCTGCACTCTTTAGAAACAAGTAAACTGACACTCATTCTAAGTATTGTTTACACAGTTGATTGCTCAGGCAGTGGCGGAGGAGCCAGAGCTGAGTGGTGTATACAAATGGAGCTTTGGTTAGCAACAAGTAGCTGATTGGTCTGTGGACTAGTGACCAGTTCTTGATGACAAGAGGCCTTTTGCCTGCGAACATCTATGTGATTGGCTGACAGATGGCTGAACAGCTTGGGGGTGTGAATGAAACAGTGAGAAGCCATCAGATCTCCACACGGCTCAGAGCTGTCCCCTGTCTGTGCAGTGTAAAAAAAAACACATTATGACTGAAGAAAGCCAGTTTCTTCTTCCTTCATCAGTTGTTGTCAGCTGAAGCTCTCAACCAGTAAGCCAGAGGCTTTACAAATGTGAACCAGTGTGTACCTCCAGCAAGTAAGTGAAATTAGGTGGAGTGGAAGGGTCATGAAGAAACACATCTTGCCAGGCTAAAAAGATCATTTCTGAAAATATTGTGGATAGAGACCACTGATCTGTCTTCCTAGAGTTCACACTTGCGTTTTCTTTTTGAGTTTATGTCTAAGTGTAAGGGTGAGTTTATAAGGGGGTTAAATTATGTGTCAATGATTCAGAATTGTTTATCAGGATTTAGAATACATTCATTTGTAGCAAATAATAATCCTTGTTAAGTATAGAATCCTGATCTGTGCTTTCTGGATCTAAAACACAGGTAACCTGGGTAATTCTGAGTAAGGATTGATTTCCATTGCATTACCCTAGTGAGGAATAACAAGAGGGACCATCAACTGCTTTAAGATTAGTTGTTTCTTCTTGATTTCTTCCGAGTTTTTAAAAGTGCTAATTGCTTACAATATTGTTTGAAGTTGGTGAAGCCTACAAGGAGTGGTGGTGCACATATTAAAGACTTTTGTTTTGATTACTCAGATCACTTGATCCCAGTCATTGGTGCACAGGTAATATCTCCCTTTATCTGCAGTATGAAAAGGAAAGAGAGAGAACAGAAGCAATAAAGAGACAATAAGGTATGTGTGCACGCACCACTGCTCACCATGTTATGTGAAGTAATCTATTGTGGATTACAATATCTGTTCCAACTAGAAGAGTCTTGTTGAGTAAACAAAATGAAGTGTAACACAACAGTGCAACTATTTACAGATTATTTGAATATCATCTACATTATCACTACCCCCATCTACCCCCAAGTCTTCTTTTAATAAAAATGTTTTATTTGGATGTTTCCTTATTTTTCCCAAGTGTCTTCTCTTCAGAGTTGGGAAAAAAAAGCGTGGTTCAGGACATAGAAGTTGACTTTGACTGTCTCCCTGAAATATTCTTTGGTTTGCGTTTAGTTCAGCAGAATCGAGTTTCAGTTTAGGAGAACAAGAATCTAAGCAGAAGGGCTTTGGTTTGTAACCTCTCCAAACAGTGAGAGTTTGTATGGAAGTTTTCAAGTTACTAGAACTGCAAAAGAGGTTCAGACTGTCAGAAACGGAAATACGTTATCAAGCTATCTCAATAGCCCAAGAAAGGAGAACTGTAAATAATTGGTTATGTAAGATATTAAAGAATTGAGTTAAGCAGTATGTCTCTGGGATTGAGTATCTGTAAAAAGCATAGCATTGGAAAACAGGTTGCAACCTTTTCTGAAATAAAATAAAGAAGTGAGGATGCCAGAAATCTGAAACAAAAACAGAAATTGTTGGCAAAGCCTACAGGTCTGCTGAAGAGACACCAGACTCAAAGATTTCGAAGCTCCTTGGATGCTGCCTGAACTGCTGTGCTCTTCCAGCACCACTAATCCGGAATCAAAGAATTAACTCTGCTTTCTCCCACAGATATTGCCAGACCTGCTGGGTTTCGCCAGCAACTTCTGGTTTCAAAACCTTTCCTGTTTATGTTAAGACCTTCTTAAACTGCCATACATAAAAAAAACTTTGTTAGTTATTTTTCTTTTGTGTAACAAACTTGCTTCTTTTGTCTTGAAACACATAGGCAGCCTCATGTGAATATGTTCAGTGACTAGCCCTTACACTTACCAACTGAAATTTTAAATTTATGATCTATCAAACCAGGTTTTATTCCTGGATCTGACTTAGACAATAGTAAATCAGCTGGAATAATTTTGTTTCCCAAAAGCTTCAGTCTTAGTTCAGAACTGAGTACTTCTTTTAATTGTTCAATGCTTATCTGCTTTAACTGCCCTGATTTGGAGATGCCGGTTAACTTTGGGGTGTACAAAGTTAAAACTCACACAACACTAGGTTATAGTCCAACAGGTTTAATTGGAAGCACACTAGCTTTCGGAGCGACGCTCCACAATCACCTGATGAAGGAGCATTGCTCCGAAAGCTAGTGTGCTTCCAATTAAACCTGTTGGGACTATAACCTGGTGTTGTGTGATTTTTAACTTTAACTGCCCTGGTTAGTGATTTTTCCAGATCTCTGCCCCAGATTATGTAAGTGGTCTTTTATAGTTCTCTTAGTTTCCATTTTTAGCACTGCTTTGTTGTATGCATGTGTTCTATCTATGACACTCAATTGGAGCTGGAACTGTTTTATATTATTACCCCTTTAGCCTGAGTTGCTATAAATTTAAGGTTTCCCTCTTAGTGTAACTGACTTTTATTTTACTCACATAATCTCTGATGATTGGTCTGCTCACCTGCTCAGCTCTGACCCCATATCACCTCCCCAGACCGCTGCATCATGATGGAGCCTATACCATTTCCTTGGTGCTACAGATTTCTTTGGATTTCTCCTGTTCGTGTTTACCTTCTGTCAGGTTTGAAATGCGTTCTTGTTCTCTGAGGCATTCTTCTGTCTCAAGTGTTGCCATGAGGTTGGTGGAGGGTAAAAACAAGGAGTGCAGATGCTGGAAACCCAAGTCTGGATTAGAGTGGTGCTGGAAAAGCACAGCAGGTCAGGCAGCATCCAAGGAGCAGGAAAATCAACATTTCGGGCAAAAGCCCTTCATCTTTTTTTTCTTAGAATATAGTAAAGGAGGGGTCCTTTGCGGTTCTGAGAGAGCGGGGCCCTCAGCTGAGGCAGGGCTGACTGGAGAGAGGTTAGGTGCCAGCACATTGCTGCGAGCGTGGAGCGGAGGATCTTGAAGGAGAACTGTTGCTGGTGTTTTTGAATCTGTCATCTGTACTGTTTGTCCTGTTTGCATCCAAACTCTGCTGGTTTAAAGGTGGTCCGGAGTCCGTGTGGGATGAGTTGGTTACGGAGGCAGGCACTGAGGAAGCAAATGTGGCTGTGGTACCGAGTCTGTTTCAGGACATGGTAGAAGGGCTTCAGGGCAGAGGTGATGACCTGGGGTTGCAGTGAGAGAGAGAGAGAGAGAGAGACTCCCTGAGATTCTTGCAGAGAGAGGAGGAAAACTTCTTCAAGGCAGGCATCCTTGCAAGAGGACTCACAGTAAGGTTAAAATCAACTAGGTCAAAACGAGGACTGCACATGCTGGAGACCCGAGTCAGGATTAGAGTGGTGCTGGAAAGGCACAAAGATGCCCTCCAACGCATCTTGTCCACATCCCACACCTCCACCCTTGAACCCCACCCCTCCAACCATAACAAGGACAGAACCCCCTCGTCCTCACCTTCCACCCTACCAACCTTCGCAGAAACCACATCATCCGCCGACATTTCTGCCACCTCCAAATGGACCCCACCACTGGGAATATATTTCCCTCTCCATCCCTTTCCACTTTTCGCAAAGACTGTTCGCATCGTGACTATCTGGTCAGGTCCACGCCCCCCACCCCCCCCCCCCCCCCCCACCAACAACCCACCCTCCCCTCCTGGCACCTTCCCCTGTCACCGCAGGAATTGCAAAACCTGCGTCCCACACCTCCCCCCTCACCTCCATCCAAGGCCCCAAAGGAGCCTTCCACATCCATCAAAGTTTTACCCCCACCCTCTCACTTACCTTTCCACCCTGCAGGCTCCCTGCCTCTATTCCTGATGAAGGGCTTTTTCCCAAAACATCGATTTACCTGCTCCTTGGATGCTGCCTGACCTGCTGTGCTTTTCCAGCACCACTCCGATCCAGACACGAAGTTTGTGGAGCTCCCTGTTGTCAGCAATCATCGGTGTCTGTTTTTCTTGAAGTGTATGATATTTTTCCCCTGGTTTATCTCGAAGCCTGAAATTCTAATTCCTCTTGAATGTACTGTTTAGAAAGAGTGCTGGTCACTCGATATGTTATTGAAGGTGCCTACATTGTCACCATGTGTACAGTTTTGATCTCCTTATTTAAGGAAAAGTGTAAATGTACTGGAGGCAGTTCAGAGGAGGTTTATGAACTTAATACCTGGAATGAATGGGTTCTCCATATATGGAACAGACTAGGTTTGTTCCCACTCGAGTTTACAAGTGCCTGCACCTTTTGCTTTCTCCCATTTCATGCCTACGCTTTTAACAACCTTTAACTGTCGAGATACCAAGGCTGCCATGTGGTCAGGCATTGCTAGGCCTGACAATGAAGCACTGGCACTCCATCGCACATTAGCAGTGGACAGAGGGAGTCATTGGGCACAAGCAGGCTATGGTTTTTGGGGGAATGATAGCACTTGTGTCAGTTCACTAGAAGGGATGTTCATTAACAATTACTGTTGCAGAAGACTTGGATGAAGACTTTGATGGCATGTCATGTAGAAAGATATCGATGGGCATGTGTACAGAAATGTTCACTGCATTAATTGTTAGACATAACAAGAGGTCTACTTTCACTGTGACAGAGCACAGGAGAAGTTTATTGCATACATTCAAAGCCCTATCCTGAGTCACCCTTCAGACTGTGGTGATAATCAACGCTTGCAGCTTATTTTTCCCTGTGTGGAAGTGGTGGTCAACTTCCAAGAGAAGATTTCGCAGATTCAGCCACAATGCTGGTGGATGATGTCCCAGCATCTATCTTACCATTGCAAGAAGTTACCAAAGTTTGAGTCCTACAGTAGCTGTTCGGGTGGAGGTCATACGATCCATGTCTCTTGCTGTGGAGACACAGAGTGTTAACAGAGTGACTGTTTACCTTTAATCCCAGGATTTGCTCATCTAATCTTTTTAGTTTCTTCAGTCAAGACAGGATAGTGAACAGGTATTCCCTTACCACGCATAAATGTAATAAGTTGTTCATCAACATAAGCAAGGACTATGAAATTTGAATTTGTTGAATTAATTACTTTTATTCAAAACAGCAAGAATGCCTCTGCTAGGTGATATATCACAGTATACACAGTGTATCTCCTGTGTAGATATCCTTATCTGTGTTACCAACAGCTTATCGACTGTCCTGAAACCGTGCTTTACTTCTGCACATCTTCTGGAAGAAACTTACAGTTTTACAAAGGTAGCATTCCTTTGTCATGGCTGACCATTGTCTCTGGTTGTGAGTCCTCATTATCCCATGGAACTGATTTGCCTGTTGCTGTCCCCATAGCTGCTAATGACTGTCAGTTTTCACATTTTAACTGCTTATGTCTTATGTCTTTATGGAATCCCAACAGCATGGCAGCAGGCCATTTGGCCCATCAAGTAGACATTGACTCTCTCTCCAGCATTCCACGTAGACCCAACTTATCCCTGTATCCCTGCATTTCCCATGGTTAGTCAACTTAGCCTGCACATTTCCTGACACTAGGGGAAATTTAGCATGGCCAATTCACCTAGCCAATACATCTTTGGATTGTAGGAGCACATGGAGGCAACCCATACCAACACGGGGAGAATGTGCACACTCCACACAGACAGTCACCAAAGACAAGACTTGAAACTCAGGTCCTTGGGACAGTGGGACCATCACGCTATCCCCTAAAGCAATAATGTTAAATTCATTTTTCTTCATTTTTTTTCTTCTTTCTTCAGGAATGCATTCTATCACCACCCTGCCAATCACCATGTCATCTTTTAAGACACTAGTATTGCCAACAATGTGTATTCTGGTTTGGGCAGTTTAGTGTCAACAATCCTCACTTTTCTATTCTGAGTCCAAGCATTGTCTAATTATCAATGGTAAAGGATTTTCCTAAACAAGGTGGTGAAATAGCTCCACAGAGGCAGTATCCCATCACCAATACCCAACATTTACATGTGCATATTACATAACACTGACCCAGCTAGCTCAGAGCTGGCTCTTAGACTGAGCAGAATCCCCGACACTCCTTTTCTTATCTGTCAGCTACAGCTTCCTAATTGGATCAGGTTAACAGTCCCATCAGGGAATTCATATTCTATGAGTCTGAGTCTGGCTGAGTTGAGAGTGTGGTGCTGGAAAAACACAGAAGGTCAGGCAGTATCAGAGGAGCAGGAGAATTGACATTACCGACATAGGCCCTTCATCAGGAATGACTTGTCAAACTCATTAATCCGGGAGCGCGATGTGTGTCAACCTCATTAATCCGGGAGTGTGATGTGTGTCAACCTCATTAATCCGGGAGTGTGATGTGTGTCAACCTCATTAATCCGGGAGTGTGATGTGTGTCAACCTCATTAATCCAGGAGTGTGATGTGTGTCAACCTCATTAATCCAGGAGTGCGATGTGTGTCAAACTCATTAATCCAGGAGTGTGATGTGTGTCAACCTCATTAATCCGGGAGTGTGATGTGTGTCAACCTCATTAATCCGGGAGTGTGATGTGTGTCAAACTCATTAATCCGGGAGTGTGATGCGTGTCAACCTCATTAATCCGGGAGTGTGATGTCTGTCAACCTCATTAATCCGGGAGTGTGATGTGTGTCAACCTCATTAATCCGGGAGTGTGATGTGTGTCAACCTCATTAATCCGGGAGCACGATGCGTGTCAAACTCATTAATCTGGGAGTGCGATGTGTGTCAACCTCATTAATCCGGGAGCACAATGTGTGTCAACCTCATTAATCCGGGAGCGAGATGTGTGTCAACCTCATTAATCCGGGAGTACGATGTGTGTCAACCTCATTAATCAGGGAGTGCGATGTGTGTCAACCTCATTAATCCAGGAGTGTGATGTGTGTCAACCTCATTAATCCGGGAGTGTGATGTGTGTCAACCTCATTAATCCGGGAGTGTGATGTGTGTCAACCTCATTAATCCGGGAGTACGATGTGTGTCAACCTCATTAATCCGGGAGTACGATGTGTGTCAACCTCATTAATCAGGGAGTACGATGTGTGTCAACCTCATTAATCCGGGAGTACGATGTGTGTCAACCTCATTAATCCGGGAGCGCGATGAGTGTCAACCTCATTAATCAGGGAGTGTGATGTGTGTCGAACACATTAATCCGGGAGTGTGATGTGTGTCGAACACATTAATCCGGGAGTGTGATGTGTGTCGAACACATTAATCCGGGAATGTGATGTGTGTCGAACACATTAATCCGGGAGTACGATGTGTGTCAACCTCATTAATCTGGGAGTGCGATGTGTGTCAACCTCATTAATCCGGGAGTGTGATGCGTGTCAACCTCATTAATCAGGGAGTGTGATGCGTGTCAACCTCATTAATCCGGGAGTGCGATGTGTGTCAACCTCATTAATCCGGGAGTGCGATGTGTGTCAACCTCATTAATCCGGGAGTGTGATGTGTGTCAACCTCATTAATCCGGGAGTGTGATGTGTGTCAACCTCATTAATCCGGGAGTGCGATGTGTGTCAACCTCATTAATCCGGGAGTGCGATGTGTGTCAACCTCATTAATCAGGGAGTGTGATGTGTGTCAACCTCATTAATCCGGGAGTGTGATGTGTGTCAACCTCATTAATCCGGGAGTGCGATGTGTGTCAACCTCATTAATCCGGGAGTGTGATGTGTGTCAACCTCATTAATCAGGGAGTGCGATGTGTGTCAACCTCATTAATCCGGGAGTGTGATGTGTGTCGAACTCATTAATCCGGGAGTGTGATGTGTGTCGAACTCATTAATCCGGGAGTGTGATGTGTGTCAACCTCATTAATCTGGGAGCGCGATGTGTGTCAACCTCATTAATCCGGGAGTGTGATGTGTGTCAACCTCATTAATCAGGGAGTGTGATGTGTGTCAACCTCATTAATCCGGGAGTGTGATGTGTGTCAACCTCATTAATCCGGGAGTGTGATGTGTGTCGAACTCATTAATCCGGGAGTGCGATGTGTGTCAACCTCATTAATCCGGGAGTGTGATGCGTGTCAACCTCATTAATCTGGGAGTGTGATGTGTGTCAACCTCATTAATCCGGGAGTGCGATGTGTGTCAACCTCATTAATCCAGGAGTGTGATGCGTGTCAACCTCATTAATCCGGGAGTGCGATGTGTGTCAACCTCATTAATCCGGGAGTGCGATGTGTGTCAACCTCATTAATCAGGGAGTGTGATGTGTGTCAAACTCATTAATCCGGGAGTGCGATGTGTGTCAACCTCATTAATCCAGGAGTGTGATGTGTGTCAACCTCATTAATCCGGGAGTGCGATGTGTGTCAACCTCATTAATCCGGGAGTGCGATGTGTGTCAACCTCATTAATCTGGGAGTGTGATGTGTGTCAACCTCATTAATCCGGGAGTGCGATGTGTGTCAACCTCATTAATCCAGGAGTGTGATGCGTGTCAACCTCATTAATCCGGGAGTGTGATGTGTGTCAACCTCATTAATCCGGGAGTGCGATGTGTGTCAACCTCATTAATCCGGGAGTGTGATGCGTGTCAACCTCATTAATCCGGGAGTGCGATGTGTGTCAACCTCATTAATCCGGGAGTGTGATGCGTGTCAACCTCATTAATCTGGGAGTGTGATGTGTGTCAACCTCATTAATCAGGGAGTGTGATGTGTGTCAACCTCATTAATCTGGGAGTGTGATGTGTGTCAAACTCATTAATCTGGGAGTGTGATGCGTGTCAACCTCATTAATCCGGGAGTGTGATGCGTGTCAACCTCATTAATCCAGGAGTGTGATGCGTGTCAACCTCATTAATCCGGGAGTGTGATGCGTGTCAACCTCATTAATCCGGGAGTGCGATGTGTGTCAACCTCATTAATCCGGGAGTGTGATGTGTGTCAACCTCATTAATCCGGGAGTGCGATGCGTGTCAACCTCATTAATCCAGGAGTGTGATGCGTGTCAACCTCATTAATCCGGGAGCACGATGTGTGTCAACCTCATTAATCCGGGAGTGTGATGTGTGTCAAACTCATTAATCCGGGAGCACGATGTGTGTCAACCTCATTAATCCGGGAGCACGATGTGTGTCAACCTCATTAATCCGGGAGCACGATGTGTGTCAACCTCATTAATCCGGGAGTGCGATGCGTGTCAACCTCATTAATCAGGGAGTGTGATGCGTGTCAAACTCATTAATCCGGGAGTGTGATGTGTGTCAACCTCATTAATCCGGGAATGTGATGCGTGTCAACCTCATTAATCCGGGAGCGCGATGTGTGTCAACCTCATTAATCCGGGAGTGTGATGTGTGTCAACCTCATTAATCCGGGAGTGCGATGTGTGTCAAACTCATTAATCCGGGAGTGTGATGCGTGTCAAACTCATTAATCCGGGAATGTGATGCGTGTCAACCTCATTAATCCGGGAGCGCGATGTGTGTCAACCTCATTAATCCGGGAGTGTGATGTGTGTCAACCTCATTAATCCGGGAGTGTGATGTGTGTCAACCTCATTAATCTGGGAGTGTGATGTGTGTCAACCTCATTAATCCGGGAGTGTGATGCGTGTCAACCTCATTAATCCGGGAGTGTGATGTGTGTCAACCTCATTAATCTGGGAGTGTGATGTGTGTCAACCTCATTAATCCGGGAGTGTGATGCGTGTCAACCTCATTAATCCGGGAGTGTGATGTGTGTCAACCTCATTAATCAGGGAGTGTGATGTGTGTCAACCTCATTAATCCGGGAGTGTGATGCGTGTCAACCTCATTAATCCAGGAGTGTGATGCGTGTCAACCTCATTAATCCGGGAGTGTGATGCGTGTCAACCTCATTAATCCGGGAGCGCGATGTGTGTCAACCTCATTAATCCGGGAGTGTGATGTGTGTCAACCTCATTAATCCGGGAGTGTGATGTGTGTCAACCTCATTAATCTGGGAGTGTGATGTGTGTCAACCTCATTAATCCGGGAGTGTGATGCGTGTCAACCTCATTAATCCAGGAGTGTGATGCGTGTCAACCTCATTAATCCGGGAGTGTGATGCGTGTCAACCTCATTAATCCGGGAGTGTGATGTGTGTCAAACTCATTAATCTGGGAGTGTGATGCGTGTCAACCTCATTAATCCGGGAGTGTGATGCGTGTCAACCTCATTAATCCAGGAGTGTGATGCGTGTCAACCTCATTAATCCGGGAGTGTGATGCGTGTCAACCTCATTAATCCGGGAGTGCGATGTGTGTCAACCTCATTAATCCGGGAGTGTGATGTGTGTCAACCTCATTAATCCGGGAGTGCGATGCGTGTCAACCTCATTAATCCAGGAGTGTGATGCGTGTCAACCTCATTAATCCGGGAGCACGATGTGTGTCAACCTCATTAATCCGGGAGTGTGATGTGTGTCAAACTCATTAATCCGGGAGCACGATGTGTGTCAACCTCATTAATCCGGGAGCACGATGTGTGTCAACCTCATTAAAATGGGAGCACGATGTGTGTCAACCTCATTAATCCGGGAGTGCGATGCGTGTCAACCTCATTAATCAGGGAGTGTGATGCGTGTCAAACTCATTAATCCGGGAGTGTGATGTGTGTCAACCTCATTAATCCGGGAATGTGATGCGTGTCAACCTCATCAATCCGGGAGCGCGATGTGTGTCAACCTCATTAATCCGGGAGTGTGATGTGTGTCAACCTCATTAATCCGGGAGTGCGATGTGTGTCAAACTCATTAATCCAGGAGTGTGATGCGTGTCAAACTCATTAATCCGGGAATGTGATGCGTGTCAACCTCATTAATCCGGGAGCGCGATGTGTGTCAACCTCATTAATCCGGGAGTGTGATGTGTGTCAACCTCATTAATCCGGGAGTGTGATGTGTGTCAACCTCATTAATCTGGGAGTGTGATGTGTGTCAACCTCATTAATCCGGGAGTGTGATGCGTGTCAACCTCATTAATCCAGGAGTGTGATGCGTGTCAACCTCATTAATCCGGGAGTGTGATGCGTGTCAACCTCATTAATCCGGGAGTGCGATGTGTGTCAACCTCATTAATCCGGGAGTGTGATGTGTGTCAACCTCATTAATCCAGGAGTGCGATGCGTGTCAACCTCATTAATCCAGGAGTGTGATGCGTGTCAACCTCATTAATCCGGGAGCACGATGTGTGTCAACCTCATTAATCCGGGAGTGTGATGTGTGTCAAACTCATTAATCCGGGAGCACGATGTGTGTCAACCTCATTAATCCGGGAGCACGATGTGTGTCAACCTCATTAATCCGGGAGCACGATGTGTGTCAACCTCATTAATCCGGGAGTGCGATGCGTGTCAACCTCATTAATCAGGGAGTGTGATGCGTGTCAAACTCATTAATCCGGGAGTGTGATGTGTGTCAACCTCATTAATCCGGGAATGTGATGCGTGTCAACCTCATTAATCCGGGAGCGCGATGTGTGTCAACCTCATTAATCCGGGAGTGTGATGTGTGTCAACCTCATTAATCCGGGAGTGCGATGTGTGTCAAACTCATTAATCCGGGAGTGTGATGCGTGTCAAACTCATTAATCCGGGAATGTGATGCGTGTCAACCTCATTAATCCGGGAGCGCGATGTGTGTCAACCTCATTAATCCGGGAGCGTGATGTGTGTCAACCTCATTAATCCGGGAGTGTGATGTGTGTCAACCTCATTAATCCGGGAGTGTGATGCGTGTCAACCTCATTAATCCGGGAGTGTGATGTGTGTCAACCTCATTAATCTGGGAGTGTGATGTGTGTCAACCTCATTAATCCGGGAGTGTGATGCGTGTCAACCTCATTAATCCGGGAGTGTGATGCGTGTCAACCTCATTAATCCGGGAGTGTGATGTGTGTCAACCTCATTAATCAGGGAGTGTGATGTGTGTCAACCTCATTAATCCGGGAGTGTGATGTGTGTCAACCTCATTAATCTGGGAGTGTGATGTGTGTCAACCTCATTAATCTGGGAGTGTGATGTGTGTCAAACTCATTAATCCGGGAGTGCGATGTGTGTCAAACTCATTAATCCAGGAGTGTGATGCGTGTCAAACTCATTAATCCGGGAATGTGATGCGTGTCAACCTCATTAATCCGGGAGCGCGATGTGTGTCAACCTCATTAATCCGGGAGTGTGATGTGTGTCAACCTCATTAATCCGGGAGTGCGATGCGTGTCAACCTCATTAATCCGGGAGTGTGATGTGTGTCAAACTCATTAATCTGGGAGTGTGATGCGTGTCAACCTCATTAATCCGGGAGTGTGATGCGTGTCAACCTCATTAATCCAGGAGTGTGATGCGTGTCAACCTCATTAATCCGGGAGTGTGATGCGTGTCAACCTCATTAATCCGGGAGTGCGATGTGTGTCAACCTCATTAATCCGGGAGTGTGATGTGTGTCAACCTCATTAATCCGGGAGTGCGATGCGTGTCAACCTCATTAATCCAGGAGTGTGATGCGTGTCAACCTCATTAATCCGGGAGCACGCTGTGTGTCAACCTCATTAATCCGGGAGTGTGATGTGTGTCAAACTCATTAATCCGGGAGCACGATGTGTGTCAACCTCATTAATCCGGGAGCACGATGTGTGTCAACCTCATTAATCCGGGAGTGCGATGCGTGTCAACCTCATTAATCAGGGAGTGTGATGCGTGTCAAACTCATTAATCCGGGAGTGTGATGTGTGTCAACCTCATTAATCCGGGAATGTGATGCGTGTCAACCTCATCAATCCGGGAGCGCGATGTGTGTCAACCTCATTAATCCGGGAGTGTGATGTGTGTCAACCTCATTAATCCGGGAGTGCGATGTGTGTCAAACTCATTAATCCAGGAGTGTGATGCGTGTCAAACTCATTAATCCGGGAGTGTGATGCGTGTCAACCTCATTAATCCGGGAGCGCGATGTGTGTCAACCTCATTAATCCGGGAGTGTGATGTGTGTCAACCTCATTAATCCGGGAGTGTGATGTGTGTCAACCTCATTAATCTGGGAGTGTGATGTGTGTCAACCTCATTAATCCGGGAGTGTGATGCGTGTCAACCTCATTAATCCGGGAGTGTGATGTGTGTCAACCTCATTAATCTGGGAGTGTGATGTGTGTCAACCTCATTAATCCGGGAGTGTGATGCGTGTCAACCTCATTAATCCGGGAGTGTGATGTGTGTCAACCTCATTAATCTGGGAGTGTGATGTGTGTCAACCTCATTAATCCGGGAGTGTGATGTGTGTCAACCTCATTAATCTGGGAGTGTGATGTGTGTCAACCTCATTAATCTGGGAGTGTGATGTGTGTCAACCTCATTAATCTGGGAGTGTGATGTGTGTCAAACTCATTAATCCGGGAGTGCGATGTGTGTCAAACTCATTAATCCAGGAGTGTGATGCGTGTCAAACTCATTAATCCGGGAATGTGATGCGTGTCAACCTCATTAATCCGGGAGCGCGATGTGTGTCAACCTCATTAATCCGGGAGTGTGATGTGTGTCAACCTCATTAATCCGGGAGTGCGATGCGTGTCAACCTCATTAATCAGGGAGTGTGATGCGTGTCAAACTCATTAATCCGGGAGCACGATGTGTGTCAACCTCATTAATCCGGGAATGTGACGCGTGTCAACCTCATTAATCCGGGAGTGCGATGTGTGTCAACCTCATTAATCCGGGAGTGTGATGTGTGTCAACCTCATTAATCCGGGAATGTGACGCGTGTCAACCTCATTAATCTGGGAGTGCGATGTGTGTCAACCTCATTAATCCGGGAATGTGACGCGTGTCAACCTCATTAATCCGGGAATGTGACGCGTGTCAACCTCATTAATCCGGGAGTGTGATGTGTGTCAACCTCATTAATCCGGGAGTGTGATGTGTGTCAACCTCATTAATCCGGGAGTGCGATGCGTGTCAACCTCATTAATCTGGGAGTGTGATGCGTGTCAACCTCAATAATCCAGGAGCACGATGCGTGTCAACCTCATTAATCAGGGAGTGTGATGTGTGTCAAACTCATTAATCTGGGAGTGTGATGCGTGTCAACCTCATTAATCTGGGAGTGTGATGCGTGTCAACCTCAATAATCCAGGAGCACGATGCGTGTCAACCTCATTAATCAGGGAGTGTGATGTGTGTCAAACTCATTAATCCGGGAGCACGATGTGTGTCAAACTCATTAATCCGGGAGCGCGATGCGTGTCAACCTCATTAATCCAGGAGTGTGATGCGTGTCAAACTCATTAATCCGGGAGCACGATGTGTGTCAAACTCATTAATCCGGGAGCGCGATGTGTGTCAAACTCATTAATCCAGGAGTGTGATGTGTGTCAACCTCATTAATCTGGGAGTGTGATGCGTGTCAACCTCAATAATCCAGGAGCACGATGCGTGTCAACCTCATTAATCCAGGAGTGTAATGCATATCAAACCCATTAATCCAGGAGTGTAACAAGTGTCGAACTCATTAATCCCGGAATGTGACGTGTGTCGAACGCATTAATCCGTGAATATGACACATGTCGAATTCATTAATCTGTGAATATGACTCGTGTTGAACTCATTAATCCAGGAGTGTAACATGTGTCAAACTCACTTATCTGGGAATGTGACGCATGTCGAACCCATTAATCCGGGAGTGTGACGAGTGTCGAACCCATTAATCCGGGAGTGTGACGCGTGTCAAACTCATTTCTCCGGGAGTGTGATATGTGTCAAACCGATTGATCCGGGAGTGTGACATGTGTCAAACGCATTAATCCGGGAGTGTGACACATGTCAAACGCATTAATCTGGGAATGTGACACGTGTCAAATGCATTAATCTGGGAATGTGACACATGTCAACCGCATTAATCCGGGAGTGTGACACGTGTCAAACGCATTAATCCGGGAGTGTGACACACGTCAAACGCATTAATCTGGGAATGTGACACGTGTCAAATGCATTAATCTGGGAATGTGACGCATGTCAAATGCATTAATCTGGGAATGTGACACGTGTCAAAAGCTTTAATCTGGGAATGTGATATGTGTCTAACTCATTAATCCGGGAATGTCACGCCTGTCGAAATCATTAATCTGGGAGTATGACACTTGTTGAACTCATTAATCCGGGAATGTGACGTATGTCGAACCCATTAATTCGAGAGTGTGAGGCGTGTCAAACTCACGAATCTGGGAATGTGATGCGTGTTGTACTGATTAATCTGGTATCATGACACGAGTAGAATTCGTTAATCTGGGAGTGTGACACGTGTCAAACTCATTAAACCGGGAGTGTGACGCTTGTCGAACTCACTAATCTGGGAATGTGATGCGTGTTGTATTGATTAATCCGGTAGTGTGACACGAGTAGAATTCGTTAATCCGGGAGTGTGACGCGTGTTGAAGTCTTTAATCCGGGTGCGTGATACGTGTCAAACGCATTAATCCGGAAATGTGACGCGTTTCAAAATCATTAATCCGGAAATGTGACGCGTTTCAAAATCATTAATCCGGGAATGTGACGTATGTCGAACCCATTAATTCGAGAGTGTGAGGCGTGTCAAACTCACGAATCTGGGAATGTGATGCGTGTTGTACTGATTAATCTGGTATCATGACACGAGTAGAATTCGTTAATCTGGGAGTGTGACACGTGTCAAACTCATTAATCCAGGAGTGTGACACGTGTCGAACCCATTAATCTGGGAGTATGACGCGTGTCGAACGCATTAATCCAGGAGTGTGATGTGTGTCGAACGCATTGATCCGGTTATATGACGCGTGTCGAACTCATTAATCCGGGAGTGTGGCACATGTCAAACTCATTAATCCGGGACTGTGACGCGTGTCGAATGCATTCATCCTGGAGTGTGACATGTGTCGAACTCATTAACCCGTGAGAGTGACGCGTATCGAACTCATCAATCTAGGAATGTGATGCGTGTCGTACTGATTAATCCTATAGCGTGACACGAGTAGAATTTGTTAATACGGGAGTGTGACGTGTGTCAAACGCATTAATCTGGGAATGTGACGCGTGTCGTACTCATTAATCCCGGAATGTAACGTGTGTCAAATTTATTAATCCGAGAGCGTGATGTGTGTCAAACTCATTCATCCGGGAGTTTTTCACGTGTCAAACTCATTAATCCGCGAGTGTGATGCATGTCGAACACATTAATCCGGGTATATGATGCGTGTCGAACGCATTAATCTGAGTATATGACGTGTGTCGAACTCATTAATCCGGGAGTGTGATGCGTGTCAACCTCATTAATCCAGGAGTGTGATGCGTGTCAACCTCATTAATCCGGGAGTGTGATGCGTGTCAACCTCATTAATCCGGGAGCGCGATGTGTGTCAACCTCATTAATCCGGGAGTGTGATGTGTGTCAACCTCATTAATCCGGGAGTGTGATGTGTGTCAACCTCATTAATCTGGGAGTGTGATGTGTGTCAACCTCATTAATCCGGGAGTGTGATGCGTGTCAACCTCATTAATCCAGGAGTGTGATGCGTGTCAACCTCATTAATCCGGGAGTGTGATGCGTGTCAACCTCATTAATCCGGGAGTGTGATGTGTGTCAAACTCATTAATCTGGGAGTGTGATGCGTGTCAACCTCATTAATCCGGGAGTGTGATGCGTGTCAACCTCATTAATCCAGGAGTGTGATGCGTGTCAACCTCATTAATCCGGGAGTGTGATGCGTGTCAACCTCATTAATCCGGGAGTGCGATGTGTGTCAACCTCATTAATCCGGGAGTGTGATGTGTGTCAACCTCATTAATCCGGGAGTGCGATGCGTGTCAACCTCATTAATCCAGGAGTGTGATGCGTGTCAACCTCATTAATCCGGGAGCACGATGTGTGTCAACCTCATTAATCCGGGAGTGTGATGTGTGTCAAACTCATTAATCCGGGAGCACGATGTGTGTCAACCTCATTAATCCGGGAGCACGATGTGTGTCAACCTCATTAAAATGGGAGCACGATGTGTGTCAACCTCATTAATCCGGGAGTGCGATGCGTGTCAACCTCATTAATCAGGGAGTGTGATGCGTGTCAAACTCATTAATCCGGGAGTGTGATGTGTGTCAACCTCATTAATCCGGGAATGTGATGCGTGTCAACCTCATCAATCCGGGAGCGCGATGTGTGTCAACCTCATTAATCCGGGAGTGTGATGTGTGTCAACCTCATTAATCCGGGAGTGCGATGTGTGTCAAACTCATTAATCCAGGAGTGTGATGCGTGTCAAACTCATTAATCCGGGAATGTGATGCGTGTCAACCTCATTAATCCGGGAGCGCGATGTGTGTCAACCTCATTAATCCGGGAGTGTGATGTGTGTCAACCTCATTAATCCGGGAGTGTGATGTGTGTCAACCTCATTAATCTGGGAGTGTGATGTGTGTCAACCTCATTAATCCGGGAGTGTGATGCGTGTCAACCTCATTAATCCAGGAGTGTGATGCGTGTCAACCTCATTAATCCGGGAGTGTGATGCGTGTCAACCTCATTAATCCGGGAGTGCGATGTGTGTCAACCTCATTAATCCGGGAGTGTGATGTGTGTCAACCTCATTAATCCAGGAGTGCGATGCGTGTCAACCTCATTAATCCAGGAGTGTGATGCGTGTCAACCTCATTAATCCGGGAGCACGATGTGTGTCAACCTCATTAATCCGGGAGTGTGATGTGTGTCAAACTCATTAATCCGGGAGCACGATGTGTGTCAACCTCATTAATCCGGGAGCACGATGTGTGTCAACCTCATTAATCCGGGAGCACGATGTGTGTCAACCTCATTAATCCGGGAGTGCGATGCGTGTCAACCTCATTAATCAGGGAGTGTGATGCGTGTCAAACTCATTAATCCGGGAGTGTGATGTGTGTCAACCTCATTAATCCGGGAATGTGATGCGTGTCAACCTCATTAATCCGGGAGCGCGATGTGTGTCAACCTCATTAATCCGGGAGTGTGATGTGTGTCAACCTCATTAATCCGGGAGTGCGATGTGTGTCAAACTCATTAATCCGGGAGTGTGATGCGTGTCAAACTCATTAATCCGGGAATGTGATGCGTGTCAACCTCATTAATCCGGGAGCGCGATGTGTGTCAACCTCATTAATCCGGGAGCGTGATGTGTGTCAACCTCATTAATCCGGGAGTGTGATGTGTGTCAACCTCATTAATCCGGGAGTGTGATGTGTGTCAACCTCATTAATCCGGGAGTGTGATGCGTGTCAACCTCATTAATCCGGGAGTGTGATGTGTGTCAACCTCATTAATCTGGGAGTGTGATGTGTGTCAACCTCATTAATCCGGGAGTGTGATGCGTGTCAACCTCATTAATCCGGGAGTGTGATGCGTGTCAACCTCATTAATCCGGGAGTGTGATGTGTGTCAACCTCATTAATCAGGGAGTGTGATGTGTGTCAACCTCATTAATCCGGGAGTGTGATGTGTGTCAACCTCATTAATCTGGGAGTGTGATGTGTGTCAACCTCATTAATCTGGGAGTGTGATGTGTGTCAAACTCATTAATCCGGGAGTGCGATGTGTGTCAAACTCATTAATCCAGGAGTGTGATGCGTGTCAAACTCATTAATCCGGAAATGTGATGCGTGTCAACCTCATTAATCCGGGAGCGCGATGTGTGTCAACCTCATTAATCCGGGAGTGTGATGTGTGTCAACCTCATTAATCCGGGAGTGCGATGCGTGTCAACCTCATTAATCCGGGAGTGTGATGTGTGTCAAACTCATTAATCTGGGAGTGTGATGCGTGTCAACCTCATTAATCCGGGAGTGTGATGCGTGTCAACCTCATTAATCCAGGAGTGTGATGCGTGTCAACCTCATTAATCCGGGAGTGTGATGCGTGTCAACCTCATTAATCCGGGAGTGCGATGTGTGTCAACCTCATTAATCCGGGAGTGTGATGTGTGTCAACCTCATTAATCCGGGAGTGCGATGCGTGTCAACCTCATTAATCCAGGAGTGTGATGCGTGTCAACCTCATTAATCCGGGAGCACGCTGTGTGTCAACCTCATTAATCCGGGAGTGTGATGTGTGTCAAACTCATTAATCCGGGAGCACGATGTGTGTCAACCTCATTAATCCGGGAGCACGATGTGTGTCAACCTCATTAATCCGGGAGTGCGATGCGTGTCAACCTCATTAATCAGGGAGTGTGATGCGTGTCAAACTCATTAATCCGGGAGTGTGATGTGTGTCAACCTCATTAATCCGGGAATGTGATGCGTGTCAACCTCATCAATCCGGGAGCGCGATGTGTGTCAACCTCATTAATCCGGGAGTGTGATGTGTGTCAACCTCATTAATCCGGGAGTGCGATGTGTGTCAAACTCATTAATCCAGGAGTGTGATGCGTGTCAAACTCATTAATCCGGGAGTGTGATGCGTGTCAACCTCATTAATCCGGGAGCGCGATGTGTGTCAACCTCATTAATCCGGGAGTGTGATGTGTGTCAACCTCATTAATCCGGGAGTGTGATGTGTGTCAACCTCATTAATCTGGGAGTGTGATGTGTGTCAACCTCATTAATCCGGGAGTGTGATGCGTGTCAACCTCATTAATCCGGGAGTGTGATGTGTGTCAACCTCATTAATCTGGGAGTGTGATGTGTGTCAACCTCATTAATCCGGGAGTGTGATGCGTGTCAACCTCATTAATCCGGGAGTGTGATGTGTGTCAACCTCATTAATCTGGGAGTGTGATGTGTGTCAACCTCATTAATCCGGGAGTGTGATGTGTGTCAACCTCATTAATCTGGGAGTGTGATGTGTGTCAACCTCATTAATCTGGGAGTGTGATGTGTGTCAACCTCATTAATCTGGGAGTGTGATGTGTGTCAAACTCATTAATCCGGGAGTGCGATGTGTGTCAAACTCATTAATCCAGGAGTGTGATGCGTGTCAAACTCATTAATCCGGGAATGTGATGCGTGTCAACCTCATTAATCCGGGAGCGCGATGTGTGTCAACCTCATTAATCCGGGAGTGTGATGTGTGTCAACCTCATTAATCCGGGAGTGCGATGCGTGTCAACCTCATTAATCAGGGAGTGTGATGCGTGTCAAACTCATTAATCCGGGAGCACGATGTGTGTCAACCTCATTAATCCGGGAATGTGACGCGTGTCAACCTCATTAATCCGGGAGTGCGATGTGTGTCAACCTCATTAATCCGGGAGTGTGATGTGTGTCAACCTCATTAATCCGGGAATGTGACGCGTGTCAACCTCATTAATCTGGGAGTGCGATGTGTGTCAACCTCATTAATCCGGGAATGTGACGCGTGTCAACCTCATTAATCCGGGAATGTGACGCGTGTCAACCTCATTAATCCGGGAGTGTGATGTGTGTCAACCTCATTAATCCGGGAGTGTGATGTGTGTCAACCTCATTAATCCGGGAGTGCGATGCGTGTCAACCTCATTAATCTGGGAGTGTGATGCGTGTCAACCTCAATAATCCAGGAGCACGATGCGTGTCAACCTCATTAATCAGGGAGTGTGATGTGTGTCAAACTCATTAATCTGGGAGTGTGATGCGTGTCAACCTCATTAATCTGGGAGTGTGATGCGTGTCAACCTCAATAATCCAGGAGCACGATGCGTGTCAACCTCATTAATCAGGGAGTGTGATGTGTGTCAAACTCATTAATCCGGGAGCACGATGTGTGTCAAACTCATTAATCCGGGAGCGCGATGCGTGTCAACCTCATTAATCCAGGAGTGTGATGCGTGTCAAACTCATTAATCCGGGAGCACGATGTGTGTCAAACTCATTAATCCGGGAGCGCGATGTGTGTCAAACTCATTAATCCAGGAGTGTGATGTGTGTCAACCTCATTAATCTGGGAGTGTGATGCGTGTCAACCTCAATAATCCAGGAGCACGATGCGTGTCAACCTCATTAATCCAGGAGTGTAATGCATATCAAACCCATTAATCCAGGAGTGTAACAAGTGTCGAACTCATTAATCCCGGAATGTGACGTGTGTCGAACGCATTAATCCGTGAATATGACACATGTCGAATTCATTAATCTGTGAATATGACTCGTGTTGAACTCATTAATCCAGGAGTGTAACATGTGTCAAACTCACTTATCTGGGAATGTGACGCATGTCGAACCCATTAATCCGGGAGTGTGACGAGTGTCGAACCCATTAATCCGGGAGTGTGACGCGTGTCAAACTCATTTCTCCGGGAGTGTGATATGTGTCAAACCGATTGATCCGGGAGTGTGACATGTGTCAAACGCATTAATCCGGGAGTGTGACACATGTCAAACGCATTAATCTGGGAATGTGACACGTGTCAAATGCATTAATCTGGGAATGTGACACATGTCAACCGCATTAATCCGGGAGTGTGACACGTGTCAAACGCATTAATCCGGGAGTGTGACACACGTCAAACGCATTAATCTGGGAATGTGACACGTGTCAAATGCATTAATCTGGGAATGTGACGCATGTCAAATGCATTAATCTGGGAATGTGACACGTGTCAAAAGCTTTAATCTGGGAATGTGATATGTGTCTAACTCATTAATCCGGGAATGTCACGCCTGTCGAAATCATTAATCTGGGAGTATGACACTTGTTGAACTCATTAATCCGGGAATGTGACGTATGTCGAACCCATTAATTCGAGAGTGTGAGGCGTGTCAAACTCACGAATCTGGGAATGTGATGCGTGTTGTACTGATTAATCTGGTATCATGACACGAGTAGAATTCGTTAATCTGGGAGTGTGACACGTGTCAAACTCATTAAACCGGGAGTGTGACGCTTGTCGAACTCACTAATCTGGGAATGTGATGCGTGTTGTATTGATTAATCCGGTAGTGTGACACGAGTAGAATTCGTTAATCCGGGAGTGTGACGCGTGTTGAAGTCTTTAATCCGGGTGCGTGATACGTGTCAAACGCATTAATCCGGAAATGTGACGCGTTTCAAAATCATTAATCCGGAAATGTGACGCGTTTCAAAATCATTAATCCGGGAATGTGACGTATGTCGAACCCATTAATTCGAGAGTGTGAGGCGTGTCAAACTCACGAATCTGGGAATGTGATGCGTGTTGTACTGATTAATCTGGTATCATGACACGAGTAGAATTCGTTAATCTGGGAGTGTGACACGTGTCAAACTCATTAATCCAGGAGTGTGACACGTGTCGAACCCATTAATCTGGGAGTATGACGCGTGTCGAACGCATTAATCCAGGAGTGTGATGTGTGTCGAACGCATTGATCCGGTTATATGACGCGTGTCGAACTCATTAATCCGGGAGTGTGGCACATGTCAAACTCATTAATCCGGGACTGTGACGCGTGTCGAATGCATTCATCCTGGAGTGTGACATGTGTCGAACTCATTAACCCGTGAGAGTGACGCGTATCGAACTCATCAATCTAGGAATGTGATGCGTGTCGTACTGATTAATCCTATAGCGTGACACGAGTAGAATTTGTTAATACGGGAGTGTGACGTGTGTCAAACGCATTAATCTGGGAATGTGACGCGTGTCGTACTCATTAATCCCGGAATGTAACGTGTGTCAAATTTATTAATCCGAGAGCGTGATGTGTGTCAAACTCATTCATCCGGGAGTTTTTCACGTGTCAAACTCATTAATCCGCGAGTGTGATGCATGTCGAACACATTAATCCGGGTATATGATGCGTGTCGAACGCATTAATCTGAGTATATGACGTGTGTCGAACTCATTAATCCGGGAGAGAGACACGTGGCAAACTCATTAATCCGAGAGCGTGCCATGTGTCAAACTCAATCATCCGGGGGTTTTTCACGTGTCGTATTCATTAATCCAGGAGTGTGACGTGTGTCAAATGCATTAATCCGGGTATACGACGCATGTCGTGCTCAGTAATCCGGGAATGTGACGTGTGTCAAACTCATTAATCCGGGAGTGTGACACATGTCGAACTCTTTAATCCTGGAATGTGACGCATGTCAAACTCATTAATCCACGAGTGTGACGTGTGACAAACTCATTAATCCGTGAGAGTGACGCATGTCGAACTCATCAATCTAGCAATGTGATGCGTGTCGTACTGATTAATTCAATAGCGTGACACGAGTAGAATTCGTTAATCTGGGAGCGTGATGCATGTCAAAGTCATTAATCTGGGAATGTGACGCGTGTCAAACTCATTAATTCGGGAGTGTGATGCGTGTCGTACTCTTTAATCCCGGAATGTAACGTGTGTCAAACTCATTAATCCGGGAGTTTTTCACATGTCGAACTCATTAATCCGGGAGTGTGACACATGTCTAACTCATTAATCCGGGAGTGGGACATGTGTCAAACTCATTAATCCGGGAATGTGACGCGTGTCGAACTGATTAAACCGGGAATGTGACGCATGTCGAACCCATTAATCCGGGAGTGTGACACGTGTCGAACTGATTAAACCGGGAATGTGACGCATGTCGAACCCATTAATCCGGGAATGTGACGCGTGTCGAACTGATTAAACCGGGAATGTGACGCATGTCGAACCCATTAATCCGGGAGTGTGACATGTGACAAACTCATTAATCTGGTAATGTGATGCGTGTGGGACACATTAATCTGGGAGTATGACACATGTCAAACTCATTAATCCAGGAGTGTGACGCGTGTCAAACCCATTAATCCTGGAATGTGACGCATGTCAAACTCATTAATCTGGGAGTGTGACGCTTGTCAAACTCATTAATCCAGGAGTGTGACGCGTGTCAAACCCATTAATCCTGGAATGTGACGCATGTCAAACTCATTTATCTGGGAGTGTGACGCCTGTCGAACTCATTACTCCAGGATCGTGACACGTGTCAAACTCTTTAATCCCGGAATGTGAAAGGGTGTCGAATTTATTCATCCGGGAGTGTGTCGCATGTCCAAGTCATTAATCCGGGAGTCTGACACGTGTCGAACTCATTTATCCGGAAGTGCGACATGTGTCAAACACATTAATCCGGGACGGTGACATGTGTCGAACCCATTAATTCTGGAGTGTGACATGTGTCAAACTCATTAATCCAGGAATGTGATGCGTGTGGAACTCATTAATCCGGGAGTGTGACACATGTCGAACTCATTATACCAGGAATGTGACACGTGTCGAACTGATTAAACCGGGAATGTGACGTGTGTCGAACCCATTAATCCGGGAGTGTGACGCGTATTGAACCCATTAATCCGGGAGTGTGACGCGTGTTGAACCCATTAATCCGGGAGTGTGACACGTGACAAACTCATTAATCCGGGAGTGTGATGCTTGTCGAACCCATTAATCCGGAATTGTTACACATGACAAACTCATTAATCCAGGAGTGCGATGCGTGTCAAACCCATTAATCCTGGAGAGTGACCCATGTCGAACTCATTAATCCGGGAGTGTGACTCGTGTCGAATTCATTAATCCGGGAGTGTGACGCGTGTCGAATTCATTAATCCGGGAGTGTGACATGTGTCAAACGCACTAATATGGGTATATAACGCATGTCAAACTCATTAATCTGGGAGTGTGACATATGTCGAATTCAATAATCCGGGAGTGTGACACGTGTCGAAATCATTAATCCGGGAGTGTGACACATATCGAACGCATTAATCCGGGAGCGTGACACGTGTCGAATTCAATAATCCGGGAGTGTGACATGTGTCGAATCCATTAATCCGGGAGTGTGACTCGTGTCGAACTCATTAATCCGGGAGTGTGACTCGTGTCGAATTCATTAATCTGGGAGTGTGACGCGTGTCGAACTCATTAATCCTGGAGTGTGTCTCGTGTCGAAGTCATTAATCCGGGAGTGTAACATGTGTCAAACACATTAATCCGGGAGTGTGGCATGTGTCGAACTCATTAATCCGGGAATGTGATGCGTGTCGAACTCATCAATCTAGGATTGTGATGCGTGTCGTACTGATTAATCCTGTAGCGTGACACGAGTAGAATTCGTTAATCCGGGAGTGTGATGCATGTCAAAGTCATTAATCGGGGGATGTGACGCGTGTCAAACTCATTAATTCGGGAGTGTGACGCGTGTCGTACTCTTTAATCCCGGAATGTAACGTGTGTCAAACTCATTAATCTGGGAGTTTTTCACGTGTCGAACTCATTAATCCGGGAGTGTGACACGTGACAAACTCATTAATCCAGGAATGTGATGCGTGTGTATCTCATTAATCCGGGAGTGTGACACATGTCTAACTCATTAATCCGGGAGTGTGACACGTGACAAACTCATTAATCCAGGAATGTGATGCGTGTGTATCTCATTAATCCGGGAGTGTGACACATGTCTAACTCATTAATCCGGGAGTGTGATACGTGTTGAACTCATTAATCCGGGAATGTGACATGTGTCGAACTGATTAAACCGGGAATGTGACGTGTATCGAACCCATTAATCTGGGAGTGTGACGCATGTTGAGCCCATTAATCCGGGAGTGTGACATGTGTCAAATCATTAATCCAGGAGTGTGACGCGTGTTGAACCCATTAATCCTGGAGTGTGACACGTGTTGAACACATTAATCCTGGAGTGTGGCCCGTGTCAAACTCATTAATCCGGGAGTGTGACACGTGTCGAACTCAATAATCCGGGAGTGTGACGTGTGTCGAACTCATTAATCCTGGAGTGTGGCCCGTGTCAAACTCATTAATCCGGGAGTGTGACACGTGTCGAACTCATTAATCCAGGAATGTGACGCATGTCGAACCCCTTAATCCGGGAGTGTGACACGTGTTGAACCCATTAATCCGGGAGTGTGACATGTGTCAAACCCATTAATCCGGGAGTGTGACACATGTCTAATTCATTAATCCGGGAGTGTGACATGTGTCGAACTCATTAATCTGGGAATGTGACACGTATCGAACTGATTAAACCGGAATGTGACGTGTGTCGAACCCATTAATCTGGGAGTGTGACACGTGTTGAACTCATTAATCCGGGAGTGTGACACGTGACAAACTCATTAATCTGAGAGCGTGACGTGTGTCAAACTGATTCATCCGGGGGTTTTTCACGTGTTGAATTCACGTGGGCGGCACGGTGGCACAGTGGTTAGCACTGCTGCTTCACAGCGCCAGAGACCCGGGTTCAATTCCCGTCTCAGGTGACTCTCTGTGTGGAGTTTGCACATTCTCCCCGTGTCTGCGTGGGTTTCCTCCGGGTGCTCCGGTTTCCTCCCACACTCCAAAAATGTGCAGGTCAGGTGAATTGGCCATGCTAAATTGCCCGTAGTGTTAGGTAAGGGGTAGATGTAGGGGTATGGGTGGGTTGCGCTTCGGCGGGGCAGTGTGGACTTGTTGGGCCGAAGGGCCTGTTTCCACACTGTAAGTAATCTAATCTAATCTATAAAGGTAATCTAATCTAATCTGGGTGTGTGACGTGTGTCAAACGCATTAATCCGGGAATATGACGCGTGTCGTGCTCATTAATCCGGGAATGTGACGCATGTCAAACTCATTAATCTGGGAGTGTGACACGTGTCGAAATCATTAATCCGGGAGTGCGACATGTGCCGAACCCATTAATCCAGGAGTGTGACGCGTGTCGAACTCATAAATCCGGGAGTGTGACGTGTGTCAAACGCATTAATCCTGGAGTGTGACATGTGTCAAACTCATTACTCCTGGAGTGTGACGCATGTTGAAATCATTAATCCGGGAGTGTGACACGTGACAAACTCATTAATCCGAGAGCGTGACGTGTGTCAAACTCATTACTCCTGGAGTGTGACGCATGTTGAAATCATTAATCCGGGAGTGTGACACGTGACAAACTCATTAATCCGAGAGCGTGACGTGTGTCAAACTCATTAATCCGGGAGTGTGACGCGTTTCGAACCCATTAATCCGGGAGTGTGACACGTGTCAAACTCATTATTCTGGGAGAGTGACGTATGTCAAACACATTAATCCGGGAGTGTGACGCGTATTGAAATCATTAATCCGGAATTGTTACAATGACAAACTCATTAATCCAGGAGTGTGACACGTGTCAAACCCATTAATCCTGGAGTGTGACGCACGTCAAACTCATTAATTCAGGAGTGTGACACGTGACAAACTCATTAATCCGTGAGTGTAATGCGTGTCGAACTCATTAATCCGAGAGCGTGACGTGTGTCAAACTCATTCATCCGGGGGTTTTTCACGTGTCGAATTCATAAATCTGGGAGTGTGACATGTGTCAAACGCATTAATCTGGGTATATGACGATTGTTGTGCTCATTAATCCGGGAGTGTGTCGCATGTCGAAGTCATTAAACCGGGAGTGTGACACGTGTTGAACCCATTAATCCGGGAGTGTGACACGTGTGGAATTCCTTATTTTGGGAGTGTGACACATGCCGAACTCATTAATCCGGGAGTGTGACGCATGTCTAATTTATTAATCCGGGAGTGTGACACGTGTCAAACTCATTAATCCGGGAGTGTGACGCGTTTCGAACCCATTAATCCGGTAGTGTGTCATGTGTCAAACTCATTAATCCTGGAGTGTGACGCGTGTTGAACTCATTAATCCGGGAGTGTGACATGTGACAAACTCATTAATCTGGGAGTGTGACACGTGTCAAACCCATTAATCCTGGAGTGTGACGCATGTCGAACTCATTAATCCGAGAGCATGACGTGTGTCAAACTCATTCATCCGGGGGTTTTTCACGTGTTGAATTCATTAATCTGGGAGTGTGACATGTGTCAAACGCATTAATCCGGGTATATGATGCGTGTCGTGCTCATTAATCCGGGAGTGTGACGCATGTCGAAGTCATTAATCCGGGAGTGTGACACGTGTCGAAATTGTTAATCCGTGAGTGTGACATGTGTCGAACTCATTAATCCGGGAGTGTGACATGTGTCAAACAGATTAATCTGGGAGTGTGGCATGTGTCGAACCAATTATTCTGGGACTGTGACGCGTGTCAAACACATTAATCCGGGAGTGTGACATGTGTCGAACTCATCAATCTAGGAATGTGATGCGTGTCGTACTGATTAATTCTGTAGCGTGACACGAGTGGAATTCGTTAATCCGGGAGTGTGATGCATGTTACACACATTACTACGGGAGTGTGACGTGTGTCGAACTCATTAATCTGGGAGTGTGAGGCGTGTCAAACTAATTAATCCTGGCGTGTGACGCATGTCGTTCTCATTAATCCCGGAATGTAATGTGTATCAAACTCATTAATCCGAGAGCGTAATGTGTGTCAAACTCATTCATCCGGGAGTTTTTCACGTGCCGAACTCATTATTCTGGGAGTGTGACGCTTATCGAACGCATTAATCCAGGAGTGTGACGCGTGTCGAACTCATTAATCCTGGAATGTGACGCATTTCGAACACATTAATTTGGGAGCGTGACACGTGTCGAACTCATTAATTCTGGAATGTGACACGTGACAAACTCATTAATCCGGGAATGTGATGCATGTGTGTCCCATTAATCCGGGAGTGTGACACGTGTCGAACTCATTAATCCGGGAGTGTGATACGTGTCGAACTCATTAATCCGGGAATGTGACGCGTGTTGAACTGATTAAACCAGGAATGTGACGCGTGTCGAACCCATTAATCCGGGAATGTGTCGCATGTCGAACTCATTAATCCCGGCGTGTGTCACATGTCGAACTCTTTAATCCGGGAGTGTGACACGTGTCGAACTGATTAAACCGGGAATGTGACGCATGTTGAACCCATTAATCCGGGAGTGTGACACGTGACAAACTCATTAATCCGGGAATGTGATGCGTGTAGGACACGTTAATCCGGGAGTGTGACACATGTCAAACCCATTAATCTGGGAGTGTGACACGTGACAAACTCATTAATCCAGGAGTGTGATGCGTGTGGGACACATTAATCCGGGGGTGTGACACGTGTCGAAATCATTAATCCTGGAGTGTGATGCGTGGGGATCTCTTTAATCCCGGAATGTAAGTATGTCAAATTCATTAATCCGGGGGTGTGACACGTGTCGAACTCATTAATCTGGGAGTGTGGCGCGTGCCGAACTCTTTAATCCCGGAATGCGAAAGGGTCTCAAATTCATTAATCCGGGAGTGTGTCGCATGTCGAACTCACTAATCCGGGAGTGTGACGCGCGGCGATCTCTTTAATCCCGGAATGTAACGCATGTCAAATTCATAAATCCGGGAGTGTGACACGTGTCGAACCCCTTAAACCGGGAGTATGACACGTGTTGAACCCATTAATCCTGGAGTGTGACACGTGTCAAACTCATTAATCCGGGAATGTGACGCTTGTCAAACTCATTAATCTGGGAGTGTGACACGTGTCGAACGCATTAATCCGGGGGTTTGACATGTGTCAAACTCATTAATCTGGGAGTGTGACGCATGTCGAATCTTTAATCCCGGAATGCGAAAGGGTGTCGAATTCATTAATGCGGGAGTGTGACGCGCGTCGAACTCATTAATCTGGGAATGTGACGTGTGTCGAACTGATTAAACCGGGAATGTGAGGTGTGTGGAACCCATTAAACCGGGAGTGTGACGCATGTCAAACCCATTAATCCGGGAATGTGTCGCATGTCGAACTCATTAATCCCGGCATGTGTCACATGTCGAACTCTTTAATCCGGGAGTGTGACACGTGTCGAACTGATTAAACCGGGAATGTGATGCGTGTGGGACACATTAATCCGGGAGTGTGACACGTGTCGAAATCATTAATCCGGGACTGTGACGCGTGACAAACTCATTAATCCGGGAATGTGATGCGTGTGGGACACATTAATCCGGGAGTGTGACACATGTCAAACCCATTAATCCTGGAGTGTGACGCATGTCAAACGCATTAATCCAGGAAGGTCACGTGTGCCAAAAGCATTAATCCGGGTGTGGGACACGTGTCGAGCACATTAATCCGGGAGTGTGACGCGTGTTGAACTCTTTAATCCGGGAGTGTGACACGTGTCAAACTCATTAATCCGGGTATATTACGTGTGTCGTACTGATTAAACCCGGAATGTGACGCGTGTGGAACCCATTAATCCGGGAGTGTGACACGTGTTGAGCCCATTAATCCGGGAGTGTGACGCATGTCAAACTCATTATCCGGGAGGTTGATGCGTGGCGATCTCTTTAATCCCGGAATGTAACGCATTTCAAATTCATTAATCCGAGAGTGTGACTCGTGTCAAACTGATTAAACTGGGAATGTGACGCGTGTCGAACCCCTTAAACCGGGAGTCCGACACGTGTCAAATTCATTAATCCGGGAGTGTGACACGTGTTGAACTCATTAATCCGGGAGCGTGACACGTGTCGAACTCATTAATCCGGGAGTGTGACACGTGTCGAACTCATTAATCCGGGAATGTGACGCGTGTGGAACTCATTATTCCAGGAGTGTGACACGTGTCGAACGCATTAATCCGGGAGTGTGACGCATGTCGAACTCATTAATCCGGGAGCGTGACACGTGTCGAACTCATTAATCCGGGAGTGTGACACGTGTCGAACTCATTAATCCGGGAGCGTGACACGTGTCGAACTCATTAATCCGGAAGTGTGACACGTGTCGAACTCATTAATCCGGGAATGTGACGCGTGTGGAACTCATTATTCCAGGAGTGTGACACGTGTCGAACGCATTAATCCGGGAATGTGTCGCATGTCGAACTCATTAATCCCGGCGTGTGTCACATGTCGAACTCTTTAATCCGGGAATGTGACACATGTCGAAATCATTAATCTGGGAGTGTGACACGTGACAAACTCATTAATCCCGAAATATGATGCGTGTCAAACTGATTAAACCGGGAATGTGACATGTGTAGAACCCCTTAATCTGGGAGTGTGACGCGTGTTGAGCCCATTAATCCGGGAGTGTGATGTGTGTCGAACACATTAATCCGGGAGTTTGACACATGTCAAACTCATTAATCCCGGCATGTGTCACATGTCGAACTCTTTAATCCGGGAGTGGGACACGTGTCGAACTGATTAAACCGGGAATGTGACGCATGTTGAACCCATTAATCCGGGAGTGTGACAGGTGTCGAAATCATTAATCCGGGAGTGTGACACGCGACAAACTCATTAATCCGGGAATGTGATGCGTGTGGGACACATTAATCCGGGAGTGTGACACATGTCAAACCCATTAATCCTGGAGTGTGACGCATGTCAAACGCATTAATCCAGGAAGGTCACGTGTGCCGAAAGCATTAATCCGGGTGTGGGACACGTGTCGAGCACACTAATCCGGGAGTGTGATGTGTGTCGAACGCATTAATCCGAGAGTGTGACACGTGTCGAACACTTTAATCCGGGAGTGTGACCCATGTCGAACTCATTAATCTGGGAGCGTGATGCAAGTCGAACCCATTAATCCAGTCGTGTGACACGTGACAAACTCATTAATCCGGGAATGTGACGTGTGTCGAACTCATTAATCCGGGAGTGTGACACGTGTTGAGCCCATTAATCCGGGAGTGTGACAGGTGACAAACTCATTAATCCAGGAGTGTGATGCGTGTGGGACACATTAATCCGGGAGTGTGACGCATGTCGAACTGATTAATCCGGGAGTGTGACACGTGTTGAAGCCATTAATCCGGGAGTGTGACACGTGACAAACTCATTAATCCGGGAGTGTGACGCGTGGCGATCTCTTTAATCCCGGAATGTAACGCATGTCAAATTCATTAATCCGGGAGTGTGACACGTGGCGAACTGATTAAACCGGGAATGTGACGCGTATCAAACCCTTTAATCCGGGAGTGTGACGCGTGTCAACCTCATTAATCCGGGAATGTGACGCGTGTGGAACTCATTATTCCAAGAATGTGACACGTGTCGAACGCATTAATCCGGGAGTGTGACGCAAGTCGAACTCATTAATCCGGGAATGTGATGTGTGTCGAACCCGTTAATCCAGGAGTGCGACACGTGTCGAACACATTAAACCGGGAGCGTGACACGTGTCGAACACATTAATCTGGGAGTGCAACGCATGTCGAACTCATTAATCTGGGAATGTGTCACATGTCGAACTCATTAATCCCGGCGTGTGTCACATGTCGAACTCTTTAATCCGGGAGTGTGACACGTGTCGAAATCATTAATCTGGGAGTGTGACGCATGACAAACTCATTAATTCCGCAATATGATGCGTGTCAAACTGATTAAACCGGGAATGTGACGTGTGTAGAACCCCTTAATCCGGGAGTGTGACTCGTGTTGAGCCCATTAATCCGGGAGTGTGACTCGTGTTGAGCCCATTAATCCGGGAGTGTGATGTATGTCGAACGCATTAATCCGGGAGTTTGACACATGTCGAGCTCTTTAATCCGGGAGTGTGACGAGTGTCGAACCCATTAATCCGGGAATGTGTCGCATGTCGAATCCATTAATCCCGGCGTGTGTCACATGTCGAACTCTTTAATCCGGGAGTGTGACACGTGTCGAACTGATTAAACCGGGAATGTGACGCATGTTGAACCCATTAATCCGGGAGTGTGACACGTGTCGAAATCATTAATCCAGGAGTGTGACGCGTGACAAACTCATTAATCCGGGAATGTGATGCATGTGGGACACATTAATCCGGGAGTGTGACACATGTCAAACCCATTAATCCTGGAGTGTGACGCATGTCAAACGCATTAATCCAGGAAGGTCACGTGTGCCGAAAGCATTAATCCGGGTGTGGGACACGTGTCGAGCACATTAATCCTGGAGTGTGATGTGTGTCGAACGCATTAATCCGAGAGTGTGACACGTGTCGAACGCATTAATCCGAGAGTGTGACACGTGTCGAACTCTTTAATCCGGGAGTGTGACCCATGTCGAACTCATTAATCTGGGAGCGTGATGCGTGTCGAATTCATTAATTCGGGTGTGTGATGCATGTCGAACCCATTAATCCGGTAGTGTGACACGTGATAAACTCATTAATCCGGGAATGTGACATGTGTCGAACTCATTAATCCGGGAGTGTGACACGTGTTGAGCCCATTAATCCGGGAGTGTGACAGGTGACAAACTCATTAATCCAGGAGTGTGATGCGTTTGGGACACATTAATCCGGGAGTGTGACGCATGTCAAACTCATTAATCTGGGAGTGTATCGCATGTCGAACTCACTAATCCGGGAGTGTGGCGCGTGGCGATCTCTTTAATCCCGGAATGTAATGCATGTCAAATTCATTAATCCGGGAGTGTGTCACGTGTCGAACTGATTAACCCGGGAATGTGACGCGTATCAAACCCCTTAATCTGGGAGTGTGACGCGTGTCAAACGCATTAATCCGGAATGTGACGCGTGTGGAACTCATTATTCCAGGAGTGTGACACATGTCGAACACATTAATCCGGGAGTGTGACGAGTGTTGAACCCATTAATCCAGGAATGTGTCGCAAGTCGAACTCATTAATCCGGGAATGTGATGTGTGTCGAACCCGTTAATCCAGGAGTGCGACACGTGTCGAACACATTAATCCGGGAGTGTGACGCATGTCGAACCCATTAATCCGGGAATGTGTCGCATGTCGAACTAATTAATCCCGGCGTGTGTCACATGTCGAACTCTTTAATCCGGGAGTGTGACACGTGTCGAAATCATTAATCTGGGAGTGTGACACGTGACAAACTCATTAATCCCGAAATATGATGCGTGTCAAACTGATTAAACCGGGAATGTGACGCGTGTTGAGCCCATTAATCCGGGAGTGTGATGCCTGGCGATCTTTTTAATCCCAGAATGTAACGTATGTCAAACTCATTAATCTGGGAGTGGGACGCTTGTCGAAATCATTAATCCGGAGGTGTGACATGTGTCGAACTCATTAATCCAGGGATGTGACGCCTGCCGAACTCTTTAATCCCGGAATGTGAAAGGGTCTCAAATTCATTAATCCAGGAGTGTGTCACATGTCGAACTCACTAATCTGGGAGTGTGATGCTTGGTGATCTCTTTAATCCCGGAATGTAAAGCATGTCAAATTCATTAATCCGGGAGTGTGACACGTGTCGAATGCATTCATCCGTGAGTGTGACGTGTGTCGAACCCGTTAATCCGGGAGTGCGACACGTGTCAAACACATTAATCCGGGAGTGTGATGTGTGTCAAACTCATTAATCCGGGAGTGCGACATGTGTCAAACTCATTAATCCGGGAGTGTGATGCATGTCGAACTCATTAATCCAGGAGTGTGACACGTGTCGAAATCATTAATCCGGGAGTGTGACACGTGTCATAATCATTAATCCGGGAGTGTGATACGTGTCAAACTCATTAATCCGGGAGTGTGACACGTGTCGAAATCATTAATCCGGGAGTGTGACACGTGTCATAATCATTAATCCGGTGTGTGATGCGTGTTGAACTCATTAATCTGGGAGCGTGACGCATGTCAAACTCATTAATCTGGGAATGTGATGTGTGCTGAACACATTAATCCGGGAGTGTGACGAGTGTCAAACTCATTAATCCGGGAATGTGTCGCATGTCGAACTCATTAATCCCGGCGTGTGTCGCATGTCGAACTCTTTATTCTGGGAGTGTGACACATGTCGAATACATTAAACTGGGAGTGTGACACGTGACAAATTCATTAATCCGGGAATGTGACGCGTGTGGAACCCATTAATCTGGGAGTGTGACGTGTGTCGAACTCATTAATCCGGGAGTGTGACACATGTCGAACTGATTAATCCCGGCGTGTGACGCGTGTCGAACTCTTTAATCCCGGAATGCGAAAGGGTCTCAAACTCATTAATCTGGGAATGTGACACGTGTCAAACTGATTAATCCAGGAGTGTGACGCGTGTCGAAAACATTAATCCGGGAGTGTGACGCGTGTCGAACCCATTAATCCGGGAGTGTGTCGCATGTTGAAATCATTAATCCGGGAATGTGACGCATGTCAAATTCATTAATCCGGGAGTGTGACACTTGTCGAACTGATTAAACTGGGAATGTGACGCATGTCGAATCCCTTAAACCGGGAGTGTGACACGTGTTGAACCCATTAATCCGGGAGTGTGACACGTGACAAACTCATTAATCCGGGAGTGTGATGCGTGGCGATCTCTTTAATCCCGGAATGTAACGCATGTCAAATTCATTAATCTGGGAGTGTGACGCTTGTCGAAATCATTAATCCGGGGGTGTGGCGCGTGCCGAACTCTTTAATCCCGGAATGCGAAAGGGTCTCAAATTCATTAATCCGGGAGAGTGTCGCATGTCGAACTCACTAATCCGGGAGTGTGGCGCGTGCCGAACTCTTTAATCCCGGAATGCGAAAGGGTCTCAAATTCATTAATCCGGGAGAGTGTCGCATGTCGAACTCATTAATCCGGGGGTGTGACACGTGCCGAACTCTTTAATCCCGGAATGCGAAAGGGTCTCAAATTCATTAATCCGGGAGAGTGTCGCATGTCGAACTCACTAATCCGGGAGTGTGGCGCGTGCCGAACTCTTTAATCCCGGAATGCGAAAGGGTCTCAAATTCATTAATCCGGGAGTGTGTCGCATGTCGAACTCACTAATCCGGGAGTGTGACGCGCGGCGATCTCTTTAATCCTGGAATGTAACGCATGTCAAATTCATTAATCCGGGAGTGTGACACTTGTCAAATTCATTAATCCGGGAGTGTGACACGTGTCGAACTGATTAAACCGGGAATGTGACACGTGTCAAACCCCTTAAACCGGGAGTGTGACGCGTATGGAACCCATTAATCCGGGAGGTGACACGTGTTGAACACATTAATCCGGGAGTGTGACACGTGTCGAACTCATTAATCTGGGAATGTGACACGTGTCAAACTCATTAATCCGGGAATGTGAGATGTGTCGAACTGATTAAACCGGGAGTGTGACGCTTGTCTAACCCATTATTCCGGGAGTGTGACTCGTGTCAAACTCATTAATCCGGGAGTGTGACGCATGTCGAACTCATTAATCCGGGAGTGTGACGCATGTCGAACTCATTAATCCGGGAATGTGAGATGTGTCAAACTGATTAAACCGGGAATGTGACGGGTGTCGAACCCATTAATCCGGGAGAGTGACGCGTGTTGTACCCATTAATCCAGGAGTGTGACGCATGTCAAACGCATTAATCCAGGAAGGTCACGTGTGCCGAAAGCATTAATCCGCAAGTGTGACACGTGTCGAACTCATTAATCCGGGAGTGTGACGCATGTCGAAATCATTAATCTGGGAGTGTAACACGTGACAAACTCATTAATCCGGGAATGTGACATGTGTCAAACTGATTAAACCGGGAATGTGACGCGTGTTGAGCCCATTAATCCGGGAGTGTGATGCGTGTGGGACACATTAATCCGGGAGTGTGACGCATGTCGAAATCATTAATCTGGGAGTGTAACACGTGACAAACTCATTAATCCGGGAATGTGACACGTGTCGAACTGATTAAACTGGGAATGTGACGCATGTCGAACTCATTAATCCGGGAATGTGACGCGTGCCGAACTCTTTAATCCCGGAATGCGAAAGGGTCTCAAATTCATTAATCCGGGAGTGTGTCGCATGTCGAACTCACTAATCTGGGAGTGTGACGCGTGGCGATCTCTTTAATCCTGGAATGCAACGCATGTCAAATTCATTAATCCGGGAGTGTGACACGTGTCGAACTGATTAAAACAGGAATGTGACGCGTGTCGAACTGATTAATCCGGGAGTATGACGCGTGTTGAACCCATTAATCTGGGAGTGTGACACGTGTCAAACTCATTAATCCAGTAATGTGACGCGTGTGGAACTCATTATTCCAGGAGTGTGACACGTGTCGAACGCATTAATCCGGGAGTGTGACGTGTGTTGAACCCGTTAATCCGGGAGTGCGACACGTGTCGAACACATTAATCCGGGAGTGTGCCGCGTGTCGAACGCATTAATCCGGGAGTTTGACACGTGTCAAACTCATTAATCTGGGAATGTGTCGCATGTCGAACTGATTAAACCGGGAATGTGACGCATGTTGAACCCATTAATCCGGGAGTGTGACACGTGTCGAAATCATTATTCCGGGAGTGTGACGCTTGTCGAACTCATTAATCCGGGAATGTGACGCGTGCCGAACTCTTTAATGCCGGAATGCGAAAGGGTCTCAAATTCATTAATCCGGGAGTGTGTCACATGTCAAACTCACTAATCCGGGAGTGTGACGTGTGGCGATCTCTTTAATCCCGGAATGTAATGCATGTCAAATTCATTAATCCGGGAGTGTGACACGTGTTGAACCCATTAATCCGGGAATGTGACGCGTGTTGAACTCATTATTCCAGGAGTGTGACACGTGTCGAATGCATTAATCCGGGAGTGTGACGTGTGTTGAACCCGTTAATCTGGGAGTGTGACACGTGTCAAACTCATTAATCCGGGAGTGTGACGCATGTCGAACACATTAATTCTGGAGTGTGACGCATGTCGAACTCATTAATCCGGGAGTGTGACACGTGTCGAAATCATTAAACTGGGAGTGTGACACGTGACAAACTCATTAATCCGGGAATGTGACGCATGTCGAACTGATTAAACCGGGAATGTGACGCGTGTGGAACCCATTAATCCGGGAGTGTGACACGTGACAAACTCATTAATCCGGGAATGTGACGCAGGTCGAAATCAGTAATCTGGGAGTGTGACATGTGACGCACTCATTAATCCGGGAATGTGGCGCGTGTCGATCTAATTAAACCGGGAATGTGACGTGTGTGGGACACATTAATCCGGGAGTGTGACATGTGTTGAACTCATTAATCCGGGAGTGTGACGTGTGTCGAATGCATTAATCCAGGAGTTTGACACATGTCGACCTCATTAATCCGGATGTGGGACGCGTGTCGAACCCATTAATCCGGGAGTGTGTCGCATGTTGAACTCATTAATCCGGGAGTGTGATGTGTGTCGAACGCATTAATCCGGGAGTTTGACATGTGTCAAACTCATTAATCCGGGAGTGTGACTCGTGTCAAACTCATTAATCCGGGAGTGTGACGCATGTCGAACTCATTAAACCGGGAATGTGACACGTGTCGATCACATTAATCCGGGAGTGTGACATGTGTCGAGCACATTAATCCGGGAGTGGGACATGTGTTGAAATCATTAAACTGGGAGTGTGTCATGTGCCAAACTCATTAATCCGGGAGTGTGATGCGTGTGGGAACATTAATCCGGGAGTGTGACGCGTGTCGAAATCATTAATCCGGGAGTGTGACGCGTGTCGAAATCATTAATCCGGGAGTGTGACGTGTGTCGAACACGTTAATCCGGGAGTTTGACACGTGTCAAACTCATTAATCC
The DNA here is from genome assembly GCF_047496795.1 of Chiloscyllium punctatum. Classification (NCBI taxonomy): domain Eukaryota; kingdom Metazoa; phylum Chordata; class Chondrichthyes; order Orectolobiformes; family Hemiscylliidae; genus Chiloscyllium; species Chiloscyllium punctatum. Next base: position 145,236,713 of record NC_092741.1, on the reverse strand, counting down.
GGGCGTGTGACACGTGTCAAACTCTTTAATCCGTGAATGTGAAAGGGTGTCAAATTTATTAATCCGGGAGTGGGTCGCATGTCCAAGTCATTAATCCAGGAGTGTGACACGTGCCAAACTCATTAATCCAGTAAATTGACGCGTGTGGAACTCATTATTCCAGGATTGTGACGTGTGTTGAACCCGTTAATCCGGGATTGTGACATGTGTCAAACACATTAATCTGGGAGTGTGACGCATGTCGAACTCATTAATCCGGGAATGCAACACGTGTCAAACTGATTAAACCGGGAGTGTGACATGTGTCAAACTCATTAATCCAGGAGAGTGACACGTGTCGAAATCATTAATCCGGGAGTGTGTCATGTGCCAAACTCATTAATCCTGGAGTGTGACGCTTGTCGAACTCATTAATCCGGGAGTGTGACACGTGTTGAACTCATTAATCCGGGGGTGTGGTGTGTGCCGAACACTTTAATCCCGGAATGCGAAAGGGTCTCAAATTCATTAATCTGGGAATGTGACGCTTGTCAAAATCATTAATCCGGGGGTGTGGCGTGTACCGAACACTCTAATCCCGGAATGCGAAAGGGTCTCAAATTCATTAATCCGGGAGTGTGTCGCATGTCGAACTCACTAATCCGGGAGTGTGACGCGCGGCAATGTCTTTAATCTCGGAAGGTAACGCATGTCAAATTCATTAATCTGGGAGTGTGACACGTGTCGAACTGATTAAACCGGGAATGTGACGCGTGTTGAACTCATTAATCCTGGAGTGTGACACGTGTCAAACTCATTAATCCAGGAATGTGACGCGTGTGGAACTCATTATTCCAGGAGTGTGACATGTGTCGAACGCATTAATCCGGGAATGTGACACGTGTCGAATTGATTAAACCGGGAATGTGACACGTATCGAACGCCTTAATCCGGGAGTGTGACACGTGTCGAATGCATTAATCCGGGAGTGTGACACATGTCAAACTCATTAATCCGGGAATGTGACACATGTCGAATGGATTAAACTGGGAATTTGACGCGTGTCGAACCCCTTAATCCGGGAGTGTGACGTGTGTTGAACCCATTAATCCGGGAGTGTGACACGTGTCAAACTCATTAATCCAGTAATCTGGCGCGTGTGGAACTCATCATTCCAGGAGTGTGACATGTGTCGAACACATTAATCCGGGAGTGTGACGTGTGTTGAACCCGTTAATCCGGGAGTGTGACACGTGTCGAACCGATTAATCTGGGAGCGTGACGCGTGTTGAACACATTAATCCAGGAGTGTGACATGTGTCGAACGCATTAATCCGGGAATGTGGCACGTGTCGAATTGATTAATCCGGGAATGTGACACGTGTCGAATTGATTAATCCGGGAGTGTGACACGTGTCAAACTCATTAATCCTGGAGTGTGACGCATGTCGAAATCATTAATCCGGGAGTGTGACACGTGTCGAGCAGATTAATCCGGGAGTGTGATGTGTATCAAACTCATTAATCCTGGAGTGTGAAACGTGTCGAAATCATTAATCCGGGAGTGTGACACATGTCGACCTCATTAATCCGGGAGTGTGTCATGTGTCAAACTCATTAATCCAGGAGTGTGACGAATGTCGAACTCATTAATCCAGGAGTGTGACACGTGTCGAACTCATTAATCCGGGGGTGTGACGCGTGCCGAACTCTTTAATCCCGGAATGCGAAAGGGTCTCAAATTCATTAATCCGGGAGTGTGACGCGTATTGAACACATTAATCCAGGAGTGTGACATGTGTCAAACTCATTAATCTGTAAGAGTGACGCATGTCGAACTCATTAATCCGGGAGTGTGACACGTGTCGAGCACATTAATCCGGGAGTTTGACAGGTGTCGAACTGATTAGACCGGGAATGTGAAGCGTGTGGAACTCATTATTCCAGGAGTGTGACACGTGTCGAATGCATTAATACGGGAGTGTGACGTGTGTTGAAACCGTTAATCCGGGAGTGTGACACATGTCGAAATCAGTAATCCGGGAGTGTGACACGTGTCAAACTCATTAATCCGGGAGTGTGACGCGTGTCGAAATAATTAATCCGGGAGTGTGACACGTGTCAAACTCATTAATCCAGGAGTGTGACACGTGACAAACTCATTAATCCGGAGTGTGACGCGTGTCGAACTCAATAATCTGGAATGTGACGCGTGTCGAACTGATTAAACTGGGAATGTGACGTGTGTGGAACCCATTAAACCGGGAGTGTGACGCTTGTCGAACCCATTAATCCGGGAGTGTGACGCGTGTTGAACACATTAATCCAGGTGTGTGACATGTGTCAAACTCATTAATCTGTGAGAGTGACGCATGTCGAAGTCATTAATCCGGGAGTGTGACGCGTGTCAAACTCATTATTCTGGGAGTGTGACACGTGTCAAAATCATTAATCCGGGAGGTGACACGTGACAAACTCATTCATCCGGGAATGTGACGCGTGTGGAACCCATTAATCCGGGAGTGTGATGCGTGTTGAGTCCATAAATCCGGGAGTGTGACACGTGACAAACTCATTAATCCAGTAATCTGACGCATGTGGAACTCATTATTCCAGGAGTGTGACACGTATCAAAAGCATTAATCCAGGAGTGTGACGTGTGTTGAACCCGTTAATCCGGGAGTGTGACCCATGTCGAACACATTAATCCGTGAGTGTGACGCATGTCGAAGTCATTAATCTGGGAATGTGACGCGTGTCAAACTCATTAATCCTGGAGTGTGACACGTGTCAAACTCATTAATCTGGGAGTGTGACATGTGTCGAACTCATTAATCCGGGAGTGCGACACGTGTCGAACACATTAATCCGGGAGTGTGACGCATGTCGAACTCATTAATCCTGGAATGTGATGTGTGTCGAACTCATTAATCCGGGAGTGTGACGAATGTCGAACTCATTAATCCGGGAATGTGCCGCATGTCGAACTCATTAATCCCGGCGTGAGTCACATGTCGAACTCTTTAATCCGGGAGTGTGACACGTGTCGAAATCATTAATCCGGGAATGTGACACGTGTCAAATTCATTAATCCGGGAGTGTGATGCGTGTCAAACTCATTAATCCGGGAGTGTGATGCGTGTGGGACACATTAATCCGGGAGTGCGACGTGTGTCGAATCCATTAATCCAGGAGTGTGACGCCTGTCAAACCCATTAATCCAGGAGTGTGACACGTGTCAAATTCATTAATCTGGGAGTGAGACGCTTGTCGAACTCATTAATCTGGGAGTGTGACACGTGTCGAATGCATTAATCCGGGGGTGTGATGCGTGTCAAACTCATTAATCCGGGAGTGTGACACGTGTCGAATGCATTAATCCACGAGTGTGACGTGTGTCAAACTCATTAATCCGGGAGTGTGACACGTGTCGAAATCATTAATCTGGGAGGTGACACGTGACAAACTCATTAATCCGGGAATGTGACGCGTGTCGAACTGATTAAACCGGGAATGTGACGCATGTGAAACCCATTAATCCGGGAGTGTGATGCGTGTCGAAATCATTAAACTGGGATTGTGACACGTGTCGAACTCATTAATCCAGGAGTGTGACACGTGTCAAACTCATTAATCCGGGAGTGTGACATGTGTCAAACTCATTAATCCGGGAGTGTGACATGTGTCAAACTCATTAATCCAGGAGTGCGACACGTGTTGAAATCATTAATCTGGGAGTGTGATGTGTGTCGAACTCATTATTCCGGGAGTGTGACGCATGTCGAAATCATTAATCCGGGAGTGTGACACGTGTCGAAATCATTAATCTGGGAGGTGACACGTGACAAACTCATTAATCCGGGAATGTGACGCGTGTCGAACTGATTAAACCGGGAATGTGACGCATGTGGAACCCATTAATCCGGGAGTGTGACGCGTGTTGAGCCCATTAATCCGGGAGTGTGTCGCATGTTGAACTCATTAATCCGGGAGTGTGATGTGTGTCGAACGCATTAATCCGGGAGTTTGACATATGTCAAACTCATTAATCCGGGAGTGTGACTCATGTCAAACTCATTAATCCGGGAGTGTGACGCATGTCGAACTCATTAATCCGGGAGTGTGACACGTGTCGATCACCTTAATCCGGGAGTGTGACATGTGTCGAGCACATTAATCCGGGAGTGTGACATGTGTTGAAATCATTAAACTGGGAGTGTGTCATGTGCCAAACTCATTAATCCGGGAGTGTGACACGTGTCGAACTCATTAATCCAGGAGTGTGACACGTGTCGAACTCATTAATCCAGGAGTGCGACACGTGTTGAAATCATTAATCCGGGAGTGTGATGTGTGTCGAACTCATTATTCCGGGAGTGTGATGCGTGTTGAACCCATTAATCCGGGAGTGTGACGCATGTCGAAATCATTAATCCAGGAGTGTGACGCATGTCGAAATCATTAATCTGGGAGGTGACACGTGACAAACTCATTCATCCGGGAAGTGATGCGTGTCAAAGTGATTAAACCAGGAATGTGACGCGTGTGGAACCCAATAATCCGGGAGTGTGACACGTGACAAACTCATTAATCCGGGAATGTGATGCGTGTGGGACACATTAATCCGGGAGTGTGACACGTGACAAACTCATTAATCCGGGAATGTGACGCGTGACAAACTCATTAATCCGGGAATGTGACGCGTGTCGAACTGATTAAACTGGGAATGTGACGTGTGTGGAACCCATTAATCCGGGAGTGTGACGCGTGTTGAACACATTAATCCAGGAGTGTGACATGTGTCAAACCCATTAATCTGTGAGAGTGACGCATGTTGAAGTCATTAATCCGGGAGTGTGACGCGTGTCAAACTCATTATTCCGGGAGTTTGACACGTGTCAAAATCATTAATCCGGGAGGTGACACGTGACAAACTCATTCATCCGGGAATGTGACGCGTGTGGAACCCATTAATCCGGGAGTGTGATGCGTGTTGAGCCCATAAATCCCGGAGTGTGACACGTGACAAACTCATTAATCCAGTAATCTGACGCATGTGGAACTCATTATTCCAGGAGTGTGACACGTATCGAAAGCATTAATCCAGGAGTGTGACGTGTGTTGAACCCGTTAATCCAGGAGTGTGACCCATGTCGAACACATTAATCCGGGAGTGTGACGCATGTCAAACACATTAATCCGGGAATGTGACATGTGTCGAACTCATTAATCCGGGAGTGTGACGCATGTCAAACACATTAATCCGGGAATGTGACATGTGTCGAACTCATTAATCTGCGAGTGTGACACTTGTCGAACTCATTAATCCGGGAGTGTGATGCATGTCGAAATCATTAATCCGGGAGTGTGACACGTGTCGAGCACATTAATCCAGGAGTGTGATGTGTGTCGAACGCATTAATCCAGGAGTGTGACATGTGTCGAACTAATTAATCCGGGAGTGTGACATGTGTCGAGAACATTAATCCAGGAGTGTGATGTGTGTCGAATGCATTAATCCAGGAGTGTGACACGTGTCGAACTCATTAATCCGGGAGTGTGACGCGTGTCGAAATCATTAATCTGGGAGTGTGACGCGTGTAGAACACATTAATCCAGGAGTGTGACATGTGCCGAATCCATTAATCCGGGAGTGTGACACGTGTCAAACCCATTAATCCGGGAGTGTGACGCGTGTCAAACTCTTTAATCCCGGAATGCGAAAGGGTGTCAATTTCATTAATCTGGGAATGTGTCGCATGTAGAACTCATTAATCCGGGAGCGTGCCGCGTGGCAATCTCTTTGATCCCGGAATGCAACGCATGTCAAATTCATTAATCTGAGAGTGTGACACTTGTTGAACTGATTAAACCGGGAATGTGATGTGTGTCGAACCCCTTAAACCGGGAGTGTGACGCGTGTTGAACCCACTAATCCGGGAGTGTGACACGTGCCAAACTCATTAATCTGGGAATGTGACACGTGGCTAATTCATTGATCCGGGAGTATGACACATGTCGAACTCATTAATCTGGGAATGTGACACGTGTCGAACTGATTAAACCGGCAATGTGACATGTGTCGAACCCATTAATCCGGGAGTGTGACGTGTGTTGAACACATTAATCCGGGAGTGTGATGCGTGTTGAACCCATTAATCCGGAATTGTTGCATGTGTCGAATTTATTAATCCAGGAGTGTGACGTGTGTCAAACCCATTAATCCTGGAGTGTGACGCATGTCGAACGCATTAATCCGGGAGTGTGGCGCGTGTCGAACTCATTAATCCGGGAGTGTGACACGTGCCAAACTCATTAATCCCGGCGTGTGACGCGTGTCGAACGCATCAATCCGGGAGTGTGACGCGTGTCGAAATCATTAATCCGGGAGTGTGACATGTGACAAACTCAATAATCTGGGAATGTGACACGTGTCGAACTGATTAAACCGGGAATGTGACGTGTGTGGACCCATTAAACCGGGAGTGTGACGCGTGTCAAACTCATTAATCCGGGAATGTGATGCGTGTGGGGCACATTAATCCGGAGGTGTGACATGTGTCAAACTCATTAATCTGTGAGAGTGACGCATGTCGAACTCATTAATCCGGGAGTGCGACATGTGTCGAGCACATTAATCCGGGAGTGTGACACGTGTCGAACTCATTTATGTGGGAATGTGACGCATGTTGAAATTATTAATCCGGGAGTGTGACACATGTCAAACTCATTATTCCGGGAGTGTGGCACATGTCGAAATCATTAATCCGGGAGGTGACACGTGACAAACTCATTCATCCGGGAATGTAACGCGTGTTGAACTGATTAAACCAGGAATGTGACACCTGTGGAACCCATTAATCCGGGAGTGTGATGCGTGTTGAGCCCAATTATCCGGGAGTGTGACACGTGTCAAACTCATTAATCCAGTAATCTGGCGCGTGTGGAACTCATCATTCCAGGAGTGTGACATGTGTCGAACACATTAATCCGGGAGTGTGACGTGTGTTGAACCCGTTAATCCGGGAGTGTGACACGTGTCGAACCGATTAATCTGGGAGCGTGACGCGTGTTGAACACATTAATCCAGGAGTGTGACATGTGTCGAACGCATTAATCCGGGAATGTGGCACGTGTCGAATTGATTAATCCGGGAATGTGACACGTGTCGAATTGATTAATCCGGGAGTGTGACACGTGTCAAACTCATTAATCCTGGAGTGTGACGCATGTCGAAATCATTAATCCGGGAGTGTGACACGTGTCGAGCAGATTAATCCGGGAGTGTGATGTGTATCAAACTCATTAATCCTGGAGTGTGAAACGTGTCGAAATCATTAATCCGGGAGTGTGACACATGTCGACCTCATTAATCCGGGAGTGTGTCATGTGTCAAACTCATTAATCCAGGAGTGTGACGAATGTCGAACTCATTAATCCAGGAGTGTGACACGTGTCGAACTCATTAATCCGGGAGTGTGTCATGTGTCAAACTCATTAATCCAGGAGTGTGACGAATGTCGAACTCATTAATCCAGGAGTGTGACACGTGTCGAACTCATTAATCCAGGAGTGTGACACGTGTCGAACTCATTAATCCGGGGGTGTGACGCGTGCCGAACTCTTTAATCCCGGAATGCGAAAGGGTCTCAAATTCATTAATCCGGGAGTGTGACGCGTGTTGAACACATTAATCCAGGAGTGTGACATGTGTCAAACTCATTAATCTGTAAGAGTGACGCATGTCGAACTCATTAATCCGGGAGTTTGACAGGTGTCGAACTGATTAGACCGGGAATGTGAAGCGTGTGGAACTCATTATTCCAGGAGTGTGACACGTGTCGAATGCATTAATACGGGAGTGTGACGTGTGTTGAAACCGTTAATCCGGGAGTGTGACATGTATCAAACTCATTTATCCTGGAGTGTGACACATGTCGAACTCATTAATCCAGGAGTGCGACACGTGTCGAAATCAGTAATCCGGGAGTGTGACACGTGTCAAACTCATTAATCCGGGAGTGTGACGCGTGTCGAAATAATTAATCCGGGAGTGTGACACGTGTCAAACTCATTAATCCAGGAGTGTGACACGTGACAAACTCATTAATCCGGGAATGTGACGCGTGTCGAACTCAATAATCTGGAATGTGACGCGTGTCGAACTGATTAAACTGGGAATGTGACGCTTGTCGAACCCATTAATCCGGGAGTGTGACGCTTGTCGAACCCATTAATCCGGGAGTGTGACGCGTGTTGAACACATTAATCCAGGTGTGTGACATGTGTCAAACTCATTAATCTGTGAGAGTGACGCATGTCGAAGTCATTAATCCGGGAGTGTGACGCGTGTCAAACTCATTATTCTGGGAGTGTGACACGTGTCAAAATCATTAATCCGGGAGGTGACACGTGACAAACTCATTCATCCGGGAGTATGACGCGTGTCGAACTCATTAATCTGGGAGTATGACGCGTGTCGAACGCATCAATCCGGGAGTGTGACGCGTGTCGAAATCATTAATCCGGGAGTGTGACATGTGACAAACTCAATAATCTGGGAATGTGACACGTGTCGAACTGATTAAACCGGGAATGTGACGTGTGTGGACCCATTAAACCGGGAGTGTGACGCGTGTCAAACTCATTAATCCGGGAATGTGATGCGTGTGGGGCACATTAATCCGGAGGTGTGACATGTGTCAAACTCATTAATCTGTGAGAGTGACGCATGTCGAACTCATTAATCCGGGAGTGTGACATGTGTCGAGCACATTAATCCGGGAGTGTGACACGTGTCGAACTCATTTATGTGGGAATGTGACGCATGTTGAAATTATTAATCCGGGAGTGTGACACATGTCAAACTCATTATTCCGGGAGTGTGGCACATGTCGAAATCATTAATCCGGGAGGTGACACGTGACAAACTCATTCATCCGGGAATGTAACGCGTGTTGAACTGATTAAACCAGGAATGTGACACCTGTGGAACCCATTAATCCGGGAGTGTGATGCGTGTTGAGCCCAATTATCCGGGAGTGTGACACGTGTCAAACTCATTAATCCAGTAATCTGGCACGTGTGGAACTCATCATTCCAGGAGTGTGACATGTGTCGAACACATTAATCCGGGAGTGTGACGTGTGTTGAACCCGTTAATCCGGGAGTGTGACACGTGTCGAACCGATTAATCTGGGAGCGTGACGCGTGTTGAACACATTAATCCAGGAGTGTGACATGTGTCGAACGCATTAATCCGGGAATGTGGCACGTGTCGAATTGATTAATCCGGGAATGTGACACGTGTCGAATTGATTAATCCGGGAGTGTGACACGTGTCAAACTCATTAATCCTGGAGTGTGACGCATGTCGAAATCATTAATCCGGGAGTGTGACACGTGTCGAGCAGATTAATCCGGGAGTGTGATGTGTATCAAACTCATTAATCCTGGAGTGTGAAACGTGTCGAAATCATTAATCCGGGAGTGTGACACATGTCGACCTCATTAATCCGGGAGTGTGTCATGTGTCAAACTCATTAATCCAGGAGTGTGACGAATGTCGAACTCATTAATCCAGGAGTGTGACACGTGTCGAACTCATTAATCCGGGAGTGTGTCATGTGTCAAACTCATTAATCCAGGAGTGTGACGAATGTCGAACTCATTAATCCAGGAGTGTGACACGTGTCGAACTCATTAATCCGGGGGTGTGACGCGTGCCGAACTCTTTAATCCCGGAATGCGAAAGGGTCTCAAATTCATTAATCCGGGAGTGTGACGCGTGTTGAACACATTAATCCAGGAGTGTGACATGTGTCAAACTCATTAATCTGTAAGAGTGACGCATGTCGAACTCATTAATCCGGGAGTTTGACAGGTGTCGAACTGATTAGACCGGGAATGTGAAGCGTGTGGAACTCATTATTCCAGGAGTGTGACACGTGTCGAATGCATTAATACGGGAGTGTGACGTGTGTTGAAACCGTTAATCCGGGAGTGTGACATGTATCAAACTCATTTATCCTGGAGTGTGACACATGTCGAACTCATTAATCCAGGAGTGCGACACGTGTCGAAATCAGTAATCCGGGAGTGTGACACGTGTCAAACTCATTAATCCGGGAGTGTGACGCGTGTCGAAATAATTAATCCGGGAGTGTGACACGTGTCAAACTCATTAATCCAGGAGTGTGACACGTGACAAACTCATTAATCCGGGAATGTGACGCGTGTCGAACTCAATAATCTGGAATGTGACGCGTGTCGAACTGATTAAACTGGGAATGTGACGCTTGTCGAACCCATTAATCCGGGAGTGTGACGCTTGTCGAACCCATTAATCCGGGAGTGTGACGCGTGTTGAACACATTAATCCAGGTGTGTGACATGTGTCAAACTCATTAATCTGTGAGAGTGACGCATGTCGAAGTCATTAATCCGGGAGTGTGACGCGTGTCAAACTCATTATTCTGGGAGTGTGACACGTGTCAAAATCATTAATCCGGGAGGTGACACGTGACAAACTCATTCATCCGGGAATGTGACGCGTGTGGAACCCATTAATCCGGGAGTGTGATGCGTGTTGAGTCCATAAATCCGGGAGTGTGACACGTGACAAACTCATTAATCCAGTAATCTGACGCATGTGGAACTCATTATTCCAGGAGTGTGACACGTATCGAAAGCATTAATCCAGGAGTGTGACGTGTGTTGAACCCGTTAATCCAGGAGTGTGACCCATGTCGAACACATTAATCCGTGAGTGTGACGCATGTCGAAGTCATTAATCTGGGAATGTGACGCGTGTCAAACTCATTAATCCTGGAGTGTGACACGTGTCAAACTCATTAATCCGGGAGTGTGACATGTGTCGAACTCATTAATCCGGGAGTGCGACACGTGTCGAACACATTAATCCGGGAGTGTGACGCATGTCGAACTCATTAATCCTGGAATGTGATGTGTGTCGAACTCATTAATCCGGGAGTGTGACGAATGTCGAACTCATTAATCCGGGAATGTGCCGCATGTCGAACTCATTAATCCCGGCGTGTGTCACATGTCGAACTCTTTAATCCGGGAGTGTGACACGTGTCGAACTGATTAAACCGGGAATGTTACGCATGTTGAACCCATTAATCCGGGAGTGTGACACGTGTTGAAATCATTAATCCGGGAGTGTGACGCGTGACAAACTCATTAATCCGGGAGTGTGATGCGTGTGGGACACATTAATCCGGGAGTGCGACGTGTGTCAAACTCATTAATCTGGGAGTGTGATGCGTGGCGATCTCTTTAATCCCGGAATGTAACATATGTCAAACTCATTAATCCGAGAGTGTGACACGTGTCGAACTGATTAATCCGGGAGTGTGACGCGTGTTGAACCCATTAATCCAGGAGTGTGATACGTGTCAAATTCATTAATCTGGGAGTGTGACGCGTGTCAAACTCATTAATCCGGGAATGTGACACGTGTCGAACTCATTAATCCGGGGGTGTGACGCATGTCGAACTCTTTAATGCCGGAATGCGAAAGGGTCTCAAATTCATTAATCCGGGAGTGTGTCGCATGTCAAACTCACTAATCCGGGAGTGTGACGTGTGGCGATCTCTTTAATCCCGGAATGTAATGCATGTCAAATTCATTAATCCGGGAGTGTGACACGTATTTAACCCATTAATCCGGGAATGTGACGCGTGTTGAACTCATTATTCCAGGAGTGTGACACGTGTCGAATGCATTAATCCGGGAGTGTGACGTGTGTTGAACCCGTTAATCCGGGAGTGTGACGCCTGTCAAACCCATTAATCCTGGAGTGTGACGCTTGTCGAACTCATTAATCTGGGAGTGTGACACGTGTCGAACTCATTAATCCGGGAATGTGATGCGTGTCAAACTCATTAATCCGGGAGTGTGACACGTGTCGAAATCATTAATCTGGGAGTGTGATGCGTGTCAAACTCATTAATCCGGGAGTGTGACACGTGTCGAAATCATTAATCCGGGAGTGTGACACGTGTCAAATTCATTAATCCGGGAGTGTGATGCGTGTGGGACACATTAATCCGGGAATGTGACACGTGTCAAATTCATTAATCCGGGAGTGTGATGCGTGTCAAACTCATTAATCCGGGAGTGTGATGCGTGTCAAACTCATTAATCCGGGTGTGTGATGCGTGTGGGACACATTAATCCGGGAGTGCGACGTGTGTCGAATCCATTAATCCAGGAGTGTGACGCCTGTCAAACCCATTAATCCAGGAGTGTGACACGTGTCAAATTCATTAATCTGGGAGTGAGACGCTTGTCGAACTCATTAATCCGGGAGTGTGATGCGTGTCAAACTCATTAATCCGGGAGTGTGACACGTGTCGAATGCATTAATCCACGAGTGTGACGTGTGTCAAACTCATTAATCCGGGAGTGTGACACGTGTCGAATGCATTAATCCACGAGTGTGACGTGTGTCAAACTCATTAATCCGGGAATGTGACGCGTGTCGAACTGATTAAACCGGGAATGTGACGCATGTGGAACCCATTAATCCGGGAGTGTGATGCGTGTCAAACTCATTAATCCGGGAGTGTGATGCGTGTCAAACTCATTAATCCGGGAGTGTGACACGTGTCGAAATCATTAAACTGGGATTGTGACACGTGTCGAACTCATTAATCCAGGAGTGTGACACGTGTCAAACTCATTAATCCAGGAGTGCGACACGTGTTGAAATCATTAATCTGGGAGTGTGATGTGTGTCGAACTCATTATTCCGGGAGTGTGACGCATGTCGAAATCATTAATCCGGGAGTGTGACACGTGTCGAAATCATTAATCTGGGAGGTGACACGTGACAAACTCATTAATCCGGGAATGTGACGCGTGTCGAACTGATTAAACCGGGAATGTGACGCATGTGGAACCCATTAATCCGGGAGTGTGACGCGTGTTGAGCCCATTAATCCGGGAGTGTGACGAGTGTCGAACCCATTAATCCGGGAGTGTGTTGCCTGTCAAACTCATTAATCCGGGAGTGTGTCACATGTCGAAATCATTAATCTGGGAGTGTGACACGTGACACACTCATTAATCCGGGAATGTGACGCGTGTCGAACTGATTAAACTGGGAATGTGACGTGTGTGGGACACATTAATCCGGGAGTGTGACATGTGTCGAAATCATTAATCCGGGAGTGTGACGTGTGTCGAACGCATTAATCCGGGAGTTTGACACGTGTCGACCTCATTAATCCAGGAGTGTGTCGCATGTTGATCTCATTAATCTGGATGTGTGACGGTGTCGAACCCATTAATCCGGGAGTGTGTCGCATGTTGAACTCATTAATCCGGGAGTGTGATGTGTGTCGAACGCATTAATCCGGGAGTTTGACATATGTCAAACTCATTAATCCGGGAGTGTGACTCATGTCAAACTCACTAATCCGGGAGTGTGACGCATGTCGAACTCATTAATCCGGGAGTGTGACACGTGTCGATCACATTAATCCGGGAGTGTGACATGTGTCGAGCACATTAATCCGGGAGTGTGACATGTGTTGAAATCATTAAACTGGGAGTGTGTCATGTGCCAAACTCATTAATCCGGGAGTGTGACACGTGTCGAACTCATTAATCCAGGAGTGTGACACGTGTCGAACTGATTAAACCGGGAATGTGATGTGTGTCGAACTCATTATTCCGGGAGTGTGACGCGTGTTGAACCCATTAATCCGGGAGTGTGACACGTGTTGAAATCATTAATCCGGGAGTGTGATGTGTGTCGAACTCATTATTCCGGGAGTGTGACGCGTGTTGAGCCCATTAATCCGGGAGTGTGACACGTGACAAAATCATGAATCCGGGAGTGTGATGCGTTTGGGACACATTAATCCTGGAATGTGACACGTGTCGAGCACAGTCATCCAGGAGTGTGACGAGTGTCGAACCCATTAATCTGGGAGTGTGACGCATGTCAAACTCATTAATCCGGGAGTGTGTTGCCTGTCGAACTCATTAATCCGGGAATGTGACACATGTCGAAATCATTAATCTGGGAGTGTGACACGTGACACACTCATTAATCCGGGAATGTGACGCGTGTCGAACTGATTAAACTGGGAATGTGACGTGTGTGGGACACATTAATCCGGGAGCGTGACATGTGTCGAAATCATTAATCCGGGAGTGTGACGTGTGTCGAACGCATTAATCCGGGAGTTTGACACGTGTCGACCTCATTAATCCAGGAGTGTGTCGCATGTTGATCTCATTAATCCGGATGTGTGACGCGTGTCGAACCCATTAATCCGGGAGTGTGTCGCATGTTGAACTCATTAATCCGGGAGTGTGATGTGTGTCGAACGCATTAATCCGGGAGTGTGACACGTGTCGATCACCTTAATCCGGGAGTGTGACATGTGTCGAGCACATTAATCCGGGAGTGTGACATGTGTTGAAATCATTAAACTGGGAGTGTGTCATGTGCCAAACTCATTAATCCGGGAGTGTGACACGTGTCGAACTCATTAATCCAGGAGTGTGACACGTGTCGAACTCATTAATCCAGGAGTGCGACACGTGTTGAAATCATTAATCCGGGAGTGTGATGTGTGTCGAACTCATTATTCCGGGAGTGTGACGCGTGTTGAACCCATTAATCCGGGAGTGTGACGCATGTCGAAATCATTAATCCAGGAGTGTGACGCATGTCTAAATCATTAATCTGGGAGGTGACATGTGACAAACTCATTCATCCGGGAAGTGATGCGTGTCAAAGTGATTAAACCAGGAATGTGACGCGTGTGGAACCCAATAATCCGGGAGTGTGACACGTGTCAAACTCATTAATCGGGGAGTGTGATGCTTGTCGAAATCATTAATCTGGGAGTGTGACGCGTGTTGAACCCGTTAATCCAGGAGTGTGATGCCTGTCAAACCCATTAATCCTGGAGTGTGACGCTTGTCGAACTCATTAATCTGGGAGTGTGACACGTGTCGAACTCATTAATCCGGGAGTGTGATGCGTGTCAAACTCATTAATCCGGGAGTGTGACACGTGTCGAAATCATTAATCTGGGAGTGTGATGCGTGTCAAACTCATTAATCCGGGAGTGTGACACGTGTCGAAATCATTAATCTGGGAGTGTGACACGTGTCGAACTCATTAATCCGGGAGTGTGATGCGTGTCAAACTCATTAATCCGGGAGTGTGACACGTGTCGAAATCATTAATCTGGGAGTGTGATGCGTGTCAAACTCATTAATCCGGGAGTGTGACACGTGTCGAAATCATTAATCTGGGAGTGTGACACGTGTCGAACTCATTAATCCGGGAGTGTGATGCGTGTCAAATTCATTAATCCGGGAGTGTGACGCCTGTCAAACCCATTAATCCTGGAGTGTGACGCTTGTCGAACTCATTAATCTGGGAGTGTGACACGTGTCGAACTCATTAATCCGGGAGTGTGATGCGTGTCAAACTCATTAATCCGGGAGTGTGACACGTGTCGAAATCATTAATCTGGGAGTGTGATGCGTGTCAAACTCATTAATCCGGGAGTGTGACACGTGTCGAAATCATTAATCTGGGAGTGTGACACGTGTCGAACTCATTAATCCGGGAGTGTGATGCGTGTCAAACTCATTAATCCGGGAGTGTGACACGTGTCGAAATCATTAATCTGGGAGTGTGACACGTGTCAAACTCATTAATCCGGGAGTGTGACACGTGTCGAAATCATTAATCTGGGAGTGTGATGCGTGTCAAACTCATTAATCCGGGAGTGTGACACGTGTCGAAATCATTAATCCGGGAGTGTGACACGTGTCAAATTCATTAATCTGGGAGTGTGACGTGTGTCGAACTCATTAGTCCGGGAGTGTGATGCGTGTCAAACTCATTAATCCGGGTGTGTGATGCGTGTGGGACACATTAATCCGGGAGTGCGACGTGTGTCGAATCCATTAATCCAGGAGTGTGACGCCTGTCAAACCCATTAATCCAGGAGTGTGACACGTGTCAAATTCATTAATCTGGGAGTGAGACGCTTGTCGAACTCATTAATCTGGGAGTGTGAGACGTGTCGAACTCATTAATCCAGGAGTGTGACACGTGTCGAATGCATTAATCCACGAGTGTGACGTGTGTCAAACTCATTAATCCGGGAGTGTGACGCTTGTCGAAATCA
The DNA here is from genome assembly GCF_047496795.1 of Chiloscyllium punctatum. Lineage (NCBI taxonomy): Eukaryota > Metazoa > Chordata > Chondrichthyes > Orectolobiformes > Hemiscylliidae > Chiloscyllium > Chiloscyllium punctatum. Next base: position 145,220,540 of record NC_092741.1, on the reverse strand, counting down.
TTAATCTGGGAGGTGACACGTGACAAACTCATTAATCCGGGAATGTGACGCGTGTCGAACTGATTAAACCGGGAATGTGACGCATGTGGAACCCATTAATCCGGGAGTGTGACACGTGTCGAAATCATTAAACTGGGATTGTGACACGTGTCGAACTCATTAATCCAGGAGTGTGACACGTGTCAAACTCATTAATCCGGGAGTGTGATGCGTGTCAAACTCATTAATCCAGGAGTGCGACACGTGTTGAAATCATTAATCTGGGAGTGTGATGTGTGTCGAACTCATTATTCCGGGAGTGTGACGCATGTCGAAATCATTAATCCGGGAGTGTGACACGTGTCGAAATCATTAACCTGGGAGGTGACACGTGACAAACTCATTAATCCGGGAATGTGACGCGTGTCGAACTGATTAAACCGGGAATGTGACGCATGTGGAACCCATTAATCCGGGAGTGTGACGCGTGTTGAGCCCATTAATCCGGGAGTGTGTCGCATGTTGAACTCATTAATCCGGGAGTGTGATGTGTGTCGAACGCATTAATCCGGGAGTTTGACATATGTCAAACTCATTAATCCGGGAGTGTGACTCATGTCAAACTCATTAATCCGGGAGTGTGACGCATGTCGAACTCATTAATCCGGGCGTGTGACACGTGTCGATCACCTTAATCCGGGAGTGTGACATGTGTCGAGCACATTAATCCGGGAGTGTGACATGTGTTGAAATCATTAAACTGGGAGTGTGTCATGTGCCAAACTCATTAATCCGGGAGTGTGACACGTGTCGAACTCATTAATCCAGGAGTGTGACACGTGTCGAACTCATTAATCCGGGAGTGTGATGTGTGTCGAACTCATTATTCCGGGAGTGTGATGCGTGTTGAACCCATTAATCCGGGAGTGTGACGCATGTCGAAATCATTAATCTGGGAGGTGACACGTGACAAACTCATTCATCCGGGAAGTGATGCGTGTCAAAGTGATTAAACCAGGAATGTGACGCATGTGGAACCCAATAATCCGGGAGTGTGACACGTGACAAACTCATTAATCCGGGAATGTGATGCGTGTGGGACACATTAATCCGGGAGTGTGACACGTGACAAACTCATTAATCCGGGAATGTGACGCGTGACAAACTCATTAATCCGGGAATGTGACGCGTGTCGAACTGATTAAACTGGGAATGTGACGTGTGTGGAACCCATTAATCCGGGAGTGTGACGCGTGTTGAACACATTAATCCAGGAGTGTGACATGTGTCAAACCCATTAATCTGTGAGAGTGACGCATGTTGAAGTCATTAATCCGGGAGTGTGACGCGTGTCAAACTCATTATTCCGGGAGTTTGACACGTGTCAAAATCATTAATCCGGGAGGTGACACGTGACAAACTCATTCATCCGGGAATGTGACGCGTGTGGAACCCATTAATCCGGGAGTGTGATGCGTGTTGAGCCCATAAATCCCGGAGTGTGACACGTGACAAACTCATTAATCCAGTAATCTGACGCATGTGGAACTCATTATTCCAGGAGTGTGACACGTATCGAAAGCATTAATCCAGGAGTGTGACGTGTGTTGAACCCGTTAATCCAGGAGTGTGACCCATGTCGAACACATTAATCCGGGAGTTTGACGCATGTCAAACACATTAATCCGGGAATGTGACATGTGTCGAACTCATTAATCCGGAGTGTGACGCATGTCAAACACATTAATCCGGGAATGTGACATGTGTCGAACTCATTAATCTGCGAGTGTGACACTTGTCGAACTGATTAATCCGGGAGTGTGATGCATGTCGAAATCATTAATCCGGGAGTGTGACACGTGTCGAGCACATTAATCCAGGAGTGTGATGTGTGTCGAACGCATTAATCCAGGAGTGTGACATGTGTCGAACTAATTAATCCGGGAGTGTGACATGTGTCGAGAACATTAATCCAGGAGTGTGATGTGTGTCGAATGCATTAATCCAGGAGTGTGACACGTGTCGAACTCATTAATCCGGGAGTGTGACGCGTGTCGAAATCATTAATCTGGGAGTGTGACGCGTGTAGAACACATTAATCCAGGAGTGTGACATGTGCCGAATCCATTAATCCGGGAGTGTGACACGTGTCAAACCCATTAATCCGGGAGTGTGACGCGTGTCAAACTCTTTAATCCCGGAATGCGAAAGGGTGTCAATTTCATTAATCTGGGAATGTGTCGCATGTAGAACTCATTAATCCGGGAGCGTGCCGCGTGGCAATCTCTTTGATCCCGGAATGCAACGCATGTCAAATTCATTAATCTGAGAGTGTGACACTTGTTGAACTGATTAAACCGGGAATGTGATGTGTGTCGAACCCCTTAAACCGGGAGTGTGACGCGTGTTGAACCCACTAATCCGGGAGTGTGACACGTGCCAAACTCATTAATCTGGGAATGTGACACGTGGCTAATTCATTGATCCGGGAGTATGACACATGTCGAACTCATTAATCTGGGAATGTGACACGTGTCGAACTGATTAAACCGGCAATGTGACATGTGTCGAACCCATTAATCCGGGAGTGTGACGTGTGTTGAACACATTAATCCGGGAGTGTGATGCGTGTTGAACCCATTAATCCGGAATTGTTGCATGTGTCGAATTTATTAATCCAGGAGTGTGACGTGTGTCAAACCCATTAATCCTGGAGTGTGACGCATGTCGAACGCATTAATCCGGGAGTGTGGCGCGTGTCGAACTCATTAATCCGGGAGTGTGACATGTGCCAAACTCATTAATCCCGGCGTGTGACGCGTGTCGAACGCATCAATCCGGGAGTGTGACGCGTGTCGAAATCATTAATCCGGGAGTGTGACATGTGACAAACTCAATAATCTGGGAATGTGACACGTGTCGAACTGATTAAACCGGGAATGTGACGTGTGTGGACCCATTAAACCGGGAGTGTGACGCGTGTCAAACTCATTAATCCGGGAATGTGACGTGTGTGGACCCATTAAACCGGGAGTGTGACGCGTGTCAAACTCATTAATCCGGGAATGTGATGCGTGTGGGGCACATTAATCCGGAGGTGTGACATGTGTCAAACTCATTAATCTGTGAGAGTGACGCATGTCGAACTCATTAATCCGGGAGTGCGACATGTGTCGAGCACATTAATCCGGGAGTGTGACACGTGTCGAACTCATTTATGTGGGAATGTGACGCATGTTGAAATTATTAATCCGGGAGTGTGACACATGTCAAACTCATTATTCCGGGAGTGTGGCACATGTCGAAATCATTAATCCGGGAGGTGACACATGACAAACTCATTCATCCGGGAATGTAACGCGTGTTGAACTGATTAAACCAGGAATGTGACACCTGTGGAACCCATTAATCCGGGAGTGTGATGCGTGTTGAGCCCAATTATCCGGGAGTTTGACACGTGACAAACTCATTAATCCGGGAATGTGATGCGTGTGGGGCACATTAATCCGGAGGTGTGACATGTGTCGAACCCATAAATCCGGGAGTGTGATGTGTTTCAAACGCATTAATCCGGGAGTTTGACACGTGTCAAACCCATTAATCCGGGTGTGTGTTGCGTGTCAAACTCATTTATCTGCGTGTGTGACGCGTGTCGAACTCATTACTTCGGGAGCGTGATACGTGTCAAACTCTTTAATCCTGGAATGTGAAAAGGTGTCGAATTTATTAATCCGGGAGTGTGTCTCATGTCCAAGTCATTAATCTGGGAGTGTGACGTGTGTCGATCTCTTTAATCCTGGAATATAACGCGTGTCGAACTCATTAATCCTGGAGTGTGACACGTGCCAAACTCATTAATCCGGTAAATTGACGCGTGTGGAACTCATTGTTCCAGGAGTGTGACACGTGTCGAACTCATTAATCCGGGAGTATGACAAGTGACAAACTCATTAATCCAGGAGTGTGACGTGTGTCGAACTCATTAATCCAGGAGTGTGTCATGTGTCAAACTCATTAATCCGGGAGTGTGTCATGTGTCAAACTCATTAATCTTGGAGTGTGACGCATGTCGAACTCATTAATCCGGGAGTGTGACACGTGTCGAACTCATTAATCCGGGGGTGTGGCGCGTGCCGAACTCTTTAATCCCAGAATGCGAAAGGGTCTCAAATTCATTAATCCAGGAGTGTGTCGCATGTCGAACTCACTAATCCGGGAATGTGACGCGTGGCGATCACTTTAATCCCGGAATGTAATGCATGTCAAATTCATTAATCCGGGAGTGTGACACGTGTCGAACGCATTAATCCGGGAATGTGACACGTGTCGAACTGATTAAACCGGGAATGTGACGCATGTCGAAATCATTAATCCGGGAGTGTGACACGTGTCAAAATCATTAATCCGGGAGGTGACACGTGACAACCTCATTAATCTGGGAGTGTGACACGTGTCGAAATCATTAATCTGGGAGTGTGACGCGTGTAGAACACATTAATCCACGAGTGTGACATGTGTCGAGCACATTAATCCAGGAGTGTGATGTGTGTCGAACGCATTAATCCAGGAGTGTGACACGTGTCGAACTCATTAATCCGGGAGTGTGACACATGTCGAAATCATTAATCTGGGAGTGTGACGCGTGTAGAACACATTAATCCAGGAGTGTGACATGTGCCGAATCCATTAATCCGGGAGTGTGACACGTGTCAAACTCATTAATCCGGGAGTGTGACGCGTGTCAAACTCTTTAATCCCGGAATGCGAAAGGGTGTCAATTTCATTAATCTGGGAGTGTGTCGCATGTAGAACTCACTAATCCGGGAGTGTGCCGCGTGGCAATCTCTTTAATCCCGGAATGCAACGCATGTCAAATTCATTAATCCGAGAGTGTGACACGTGTCGAACTGATTAACCCGGGAATGTGACGCGTGTCGAACCCCTTAATCCGGGAGTGTGACACGTGCCAAACTCATTAATCCTGGAATGTGATGCGTGTGCAACTCATTATTCCAGGAGTGTGACACATGTCTAATTCATTGATCCGGGAGTATGACACATGTCAAACTCATTAATCTGGGAATGTGACACGTGTCGAACTGATTAAACCGGCAATGTGACATGTGTCGAACCCATTAATCCGGGAGTGTGACGCGTGTTGAACACATTAATGCGGGAGTGTGATGCGTGTCGAACTCATTAATCCGGAATTGTTACATGTGTCGAATTTATTAAACCAGGAGTGTGACGTGTGTCAAACCCATTAATCCTGGAGTGTGACGCATGTCGAACGCATTAATCCGGGAGTGTGACACGTGTCGAACTGATTAATCCGGGAGTGTGACCCATGTCGAACGCATTAATCCGGGAGTGTGACGCGTGTCGAACTCATTAATCCGGGAGTATGACGCGTGTCGAACTCATTAATCTGGGAGTATGACGCGTGTCGAACGCATTAATCAGGGAGTGTGACGCGTGTCGAAATCATTAATCCGGGAGTGTGACATGTGACAAACTCAATAATCTGGGAATGTGACACGTGTCGAACTGATTAAACCGGGAATGTGACGTGTGTGGACCCATTAAACCGGGAATGTGACGCGTGTCAAACTCATTAATCCGGGAGTGTGACGCGTGTTGAACACATTTATCCAGGAGTGTGACATGTGTCAAACTCATTAATCTGTGAGAGTGACGCATGTCGAACTCATTAATCCGGGAGTGCGACACGTGTCGAGCACATTAATCCGGGAGTGTGATGTGTGTCGAACGCATTAATCCAGGATTGTGTCACGTGTCGAACTCATTTGTGTGGGAGTGTGACGCGTGTCGAAATTATTAATCCGGGAGTGTGACACATGTCAAACTCATTATTCCGGGAGTGTGACGCATGTCGAAATCATTATTCCGGGAGGTGACACGAGACAAACTCATTCATCGGGAATGTAACGCGTGTTGAACTGATTAAACCAGGAATGTGACGCCTGTGGAACCCATTAATCCGGGAGTGTGATGCGTGTTGAGCCCAATTATCCGGGAGTGTGACACGTGACAAACTCATTAATCTGGGAATGTGATGCGTGTGGGGCACATTAATCCGGGAGTGTGACATGTGTCGAACCCATTAATCCGGGAGTGTGACGCATGTCAAACTCATTAATCCGGGAGTGTAATGTGTTTTGAACGCATTACTTCGGGAGCGTGGCACGTGTCAAACTCTTTAATCCTGGAATGTGAAAAGGTGTTGAATTTATTAATTCGGGAGTGTGTCGCATGTCCAAGTCATTAATCCGGGAGTGTGATGTGTGTCGATCTCTTTAATCCTGGAATATAACGCGTGTCGAACTCATTAATCCCGGAGTGTGACACGTGCCAAACTCATTAATCCGGTAAATTGACGCGTGTGGAACTCATTGTTCCAGGAGTGTGACACGTGTCGAACTCATTAATCCGGGAGTATGATGTGTGTTGAACCCATTAATCCGGGAGTGTGACAAGTGTCAAACTCATTAATCCAGGAGTGTGTCGCATGTCGAACGCACTAATCCAGGAGTGTGACGTGTGTTGAACCCATTAATCCAGGAGTGTGACACGTGACAAACTCATTAATCCGGGAGTGTGTCATGTGTCAAACTCATTAATCTTGGAGTGTGACGCATGTCGAACTCATTAATCCGGGAGTGTGACGTGTGTTGAACCCGTTAATCCGGGAGTGTGACACGTGTCAAACCCATTAATCCGGGAGTGTGACATATGTCGAATTTATTAATCCAGGAATGCGACACGTGTCAAAAACATTAATCCGGGAATGTGACGCATGTCGAACTCATTAATCCGGGAGTGTGACGCATGTTGAACCCATTAATCTGGGAGTGTGACACGTGTCAAACTCATTAATCCAGTAATGTGGCGCGTGTGGAACTCATTATTCCAGGAGTGTGACATGTGTTCAACTCATTAATCCGGGAGTGTGACCCGTGTCGAACCCATTAATCCGGAATTGTTACATCTGTCAAATTTATTAATCCAGGAGTGTGACGCGTGTCAAACCCATTAATCCTGGACTGTGACGCATGTCAAATTCATTAATCCGGGAGTGTGACACGTGTCGAAAGCATTAAACCAGGAATGTGACGCGTGTCGAACCTCTTAATCTGGGAGTGTGACGTGTGTTGAACCCATTAATCTGGGAATGTGACACGTGTCAAACTCATTATTCCAGTAATCTGAAGCATGTGGAACTCATTATTCCAGGAGTGTGACACATATCGAAAGCATTAATCCGGGAGTGTGACGATTGTTGAACCCGTTAATCCGGGATTGTGACATGTGTCAAACACATTAATCCGGGAGTGTGACGCATGTCGAACTCATTAATCCGGGAGTGTGACACGTGTCGAACTCATTAATCCGGGAGTGTGACATGTGTCGAGCACATTAATCCGGGAGTGTGACACGTGTTGAACATATTAATCCAGGAGTGTGACATGTGTCAAACTCATTAATCTGTGAGAGTGATGCATGTCGAACACATTAATCCGGGAGTGTGACACGTGTCAAACTCATTAATCCTGGAGTGTGACGCATGTCGAAATCATTAATTCGGGAGTGTGACACATGTCGAGCACATTAATCCGGGAGTGTAACACGTGTCAAATTCATTAATCCGGGAGTGTGACACATGCCAAACTCATTAATCCGGTAAATTGACGCGTGTGGAACTCATTGTTCCAGGAGTGTGACACGTGTCGAACTCATTAATCCGGGAGTGTGACGTGTGTTGAACCCATTAATCCGGGAGTGTGACAATTGACAAACTCATTAATCCAGTAATCTGATGCGTGTGGAACTCATTATTCCAGGAGTGTGACACGTGTCGAACTGATTAAACTGGGAATTTCACGCGTGTCTAACACCTTAATCCGGGAGTGTGACACGTGTTGAACCCATTAATCCGGGAGTGTGTCACGTGTCAAACTCATTAATCCAGTAATCTGACGCGTGTGGAACTCATTATTCCAGGAGTGTGACACGTTTCGAACTGATTAAACTTGGAATGTGAAACATGTCGAACTCATTAATCCGGGAGTGTGACGCGTGTTGAACCCATTAATCCGGGAGTGTGATACGTGTCGAACTCATTAATCCGGGAGTGTGATACGTGTCGAACTCATTAATCAGGGAGTGTGACGCGTGTTGAACCCATTAATCCGGGAGTGTGATACGTGTCGAACTCATTAATCAGGGAGTGTGACGCGTGTCGAACCCATTAATCCGGGAGTGCGTTGCGTGTCGTACGCATTTATCCAGGAGTGTAACGTGTGTCGAACTCATTACTCTGGGAGTGTGACACGTGTCGAACCCTTTAATCCCGTAATATGAAAGTGTGTCGAATTTATTAATCCGGGAGTGTGTCGCATGTCCAAGTCATTAATCCGGGAGTGTGGCGCATGTCGATCTCTTTAATCCTGGAACATAATGCGTGTCAAACTCATTAATCCGGGAGTCGGACACGTGTCGAACTCATTAATCCAGCAGTGTGACAAACTCATTAATCTGGGAATGTGACCCGTGTCGAACTGACTAAACCGGGAATGTGACGTGTGTGGAACCCATTAATCCGGGAGTGTGACACGTGTTGAACCCATTAATCCGGAAGTGTGACGCATGTCGAACACATTAATCCAGGAGTGTGACACGTGTCGAACTCATTAATCCGGGAGTGTGACACGTCTCAAAGTCATTAATCCTGGAGTGCGATGCATGTCGAAATCATTAATCCAGGAGTGTGACACGTGTCGAACTCATTAATCCAGGAGTGTGACGCGTGTCGAAATGATTAATCCAGGAGTGTGACGCGTGTCGAACTCATTAATCTGGGAGCGTGACACGTGTCGAAATCATTAATCCGGGAGGTGACACGTGACAAACTCATTCATCCGGGAATGTGACGCGTGTCGAACTGATTAAACCGGGAATGTGACGCGTGTGGAACCCATTAATCCGGGAGTGTGACATGTGACAAACTCGTTAATCCGGGAATGTGATGCGTGTGGGACACATTAATCCGGGAGTGTGACATGTGTCGAACTCATTAATCCGGGAGTGTGAAGCATGTCGAAATCATTAATCCGGGAGTTTGACACGTGTCGAACTCATTAATCCGGGAGTGTGATGTGTGTCGAACGCATTAATCCGGGAGTTTGACACGTGTCGAACTCATTAATCCAGGAGTGTGTTGCGTGTCAAGCTCATTTATCCGGGCGTGTGACGCGTGTCGAACTCATTACTCCAGGAGCGTGACACGTGTCAAACTCTTTAATCCGTGAATGTGAAAAGGTGTCGGATTTATTAATCCGGGAGTGTGTCGCATGTCCAAATCATTAATCTGGGAGTGTGACACGTGTCGATCTCTTTAATCCTGGAATATAACGCGTGTCGAACTCATTAATCCTGGAGTGTGACACGTGCCAAACTCATTAATCCGGTAAATTGACGCGTGTGGAACTCATTGTTCCAGGAGTGTGACACGTGTCGAACTCATTAATCCGGGAGTGTGACGTGTGTTGAACCCATTACTCTGGGAGTGTGACAATTGACAAACTCATTAATCCAGTAATCTGATGCGTGTGGAACTCATTATTCCAGGAGTGTGACACGTGTCGAACTGATTAAACTGGGAATTTGACGCGTGTCTAACACCTTAATCCAGGAGTGTGACACGTGTTGAACCCATTAATCCGGGAGTGTGTCACGTGTCAAACTCATTAATCCAGTAATCTGACGCGTGTGGAACTCATGACTCCAGGAGTGTGACACGTGTCGAACTCTTTAATCCTGGAATATAATGCGTGTCGAACCCCTTAATCCGGGAGTGTGACACGTGTTGAACCCATTAATCCGGGAGTGTGTCACGTGTCAAACTCATTAATCCAGTAATCTGACGCGTGTGGAACTCATTATTCCAGGAGTGTGACATGTGTCGAACTGATCAAACTTGGAATGTGACACATGTCGAACTCATTAATCCGGGAGTGTGACGCGTGTTGAACCCATTAATCCGGGAGTGTGACGCGTGTTGAACCCATTAATCCGGGAGTGTGATACGTGTCGAACCCATTAATCCAGTAATCTGACGCGTGTGGAACTCATTATTCCAGGAGTGTGACATGTGTCGAACTGATCAAACTTGGAATGTGACACATGTCGAACTCATTAATCCGGGAGTGTGACGCGTGTTGAACCCATTAATCCGGGAGTGTGACGCGTGTTGAACCCATTAATCCGGGAGTGTGACACGTGTCGAACCCATTAATCCGGAAGTGTTACATGTGTCAAACCCATTAATCCTGGAGTGTGACACGTGTCGAACCAATTAATCCGGAAGTGTTACATGTGTCAAACCCATTAATCCTGGAGTGTGAGACGAGTCGAACCCATTAATCCGGGAGTGTGACGTGTGTCGAACTCATTGTTCCAGGAGCATAGCATGTGTCGAACTCTTTAATCCCGTAATATGAAAGGGTGTCGAATGTATTAATCCGGGAGTGTGTCGCATGTCCAAATCATTAATCCGGGAGGGTGACGGGTGTCGATCTCTTTAATCCTGGAATATAACACGTGTCAAACTCTTTAATCCGTGAATGTGAATGGGTGTCGAATTTATTAATCTGGGAGTGTGTCGCATGTCCAAGTCATTAATCTGGGAGTGTGACGTGTGTCGATCTCTTTAATCCTGGAATATAACGCGTGTCAAACTCATTAATCCGGGCGTGTGACACGTGTGGAACTCATTAATCCAGTAAATTGACGCACGTGGATCTCATTGTTCCAGGAGTGTGACGCATGTCGAACTCATTAATCCGGGAGTGTGACGTGTGTTGAACCCATTAATCTGGGAGTGTGACAAGTGACAAACTCATTAATCCAGGAGTGTGTCATGTGTCAAACTCATTAATCCTGGAGTGTGACACATGTCGAACTCACTAATCCGGGAATATAACGCGTGTCAAAGTCATTAATCCAGTAATCTGACGCGTGTGGAACTCATTAATCCGGGAGTGTGACACGTGTCAAAATCATTAGTCCGGGAGTGTGACATGTGAAAAACTCATTAATCTGCGAATGTGACGCATGTCGAATTGACTAAACCGGGAATGTGACGTGTGTGGAACCCATTAATCCGGGAGTGTGACGCGTGTCGAACTCATTAATCCGAGGGTGTGATGCGTGTTGAACACATTAATCCAGGAGTGTGACGTGTGTCAAACTCATTAATCCAGGAATGTGATGCGTGTGGAACTCATTATTCCAGGACTGTGACACGCGTCGAACGCATTAATCCAGGAATATGACACGTGTCGAACTGATTAAACCGGGAATGTGACACGTGTCAAACCCCTTAATCCGGGAGTGTGACGCGTGTCGAACCCATTAATCCGGAAGTGTTACATGTGTCAAACTCATTAATCCAGTAATCTGACGCGTGTGGAACTCATGACTCCAGGAGTGTGACACGTGTCGAACTCTTTAATCCTGGAATATAATGCGTGTCGAACCCCTTAATCCGGGAGTGTGACACGTGTTGAACCCATTAATCCGGGAGTGTGTCACGTGTCAAACTCATTAATCCAGTAATCTGACGCGTGTGGAACTCATTATTCCAGGAGTGTGACATGTGTCGAACTGATCAAACTTGGAATGTGACACATGTCGAACTCATTAATCCGGGAGTGTGACGCGTGTTGAACCCATTAATCCGGGAGTGTGACGCGTGTTGAACCCATTAATCCGGGAGTGTGACACGTGTCGAACCCATTAATCCGGAAGTGTTACATGTGTCAAACCCATTAATCCTGGAGTGTGACACGTGTCGAACCAATTAATCCGGAAGTGTTACATGTGTCAAACCCATTAATCCTGGAGTGTGAGACGAGTCGAACCCATTAATCCGGGAGTGTGACGTGTGTCGAACTCATTGTTCCAGGAGCATAGCATGTGTCGAACTCTTTAATCCCGTAATATGAAAGGGTGTCGAATGTATTAATCCGGGAGTGTGTCGCATGTCCAAATCATTAATCCGGGAGGGTGACGGGTGTCGATCTCTTTAATCCTGGAATATAACACGTGTCAAACTCTTTAATCCGTGAATGTGAATGGGTGTCGAATTTATTAATCTGGGAGTGTGTCGCATGTCCAAGTCATTAATCTGGGAGTGTGACGTGTGTCGATCTCTTTAATCCTGGAATATAACGCGTGTCAAACTCATTAATCCGGGCGTGTGACACGTGTGGAACTCATTAATCCAGTAAATTGACGCACGTGGATCTCATTGTTCCAGGAGTGTGACGCATGTCGAACTCATTAATCCGGGAGTGTGACGTGTGTTGAACCCATTAATCTGGGAGTGTGACAAGTGACAAACTCATTAATCCAGGAGTGTGTCATGTGTCAAACTCATTAATCCTGGAGTGTGACACATGTCGAACTCACTAATCCGGGAATATAACGCGTGTCAAAGTCATTAATCCAGTAATCTGACGCGTGTGGAACTCATTAATCCGGGAGTGTGACACGTGTCAAAATCATTAGTCCGGGAGTGTGACATGTGAAAAACTCATTAATCTGCGAATGTGACGCATGTCGAATTGACTAAACCGGGAATGTGACGTGTGTGGAACCCATTAATCCGGGAGTGTGACGCGTGTCGAACTCATTAATCCGAGGGTGTGATGCGTGTTGAACACATTAATCCAGGAGTGTGACGTGTGTCAAACTCATTAATCCAGGAATGTGATGCGTGTGGAACTCATTATTCCAGGACTGTGACACGCGTCGAACGCATTAATCCAGGAATATGACACGTGTCGAACTGATTAAACCGGGAATGTGACACGTGTCAAACCCCTTAATCCGGGAGTGTGACGCGTGTCGAACCCATTAATCCGGAAGTGTTACATGTGTCAAACTCATTAATCCAGTAATCTGACGCGTGTGGAACTCATTATTCCAGGAGTGTGACACATGTCGAAATGATTAAACTGGGAATGTGACACGAGTCAAACCCATTAATCCGGGAGTGTGTTGCGTGTCGAACTCATTTATCCGGGAGTGTGACGTGTGTCGAACTCATTGTTCCAGGAGTGTGACACGTGTCGAACTCTTTAATCCCGTAATATGAAAGGGTGTTGAATTTATTAATCCGGGAGTGTGTCGCATGTCCAAGTCATTAATCCGGGAGTGTGACGCGTGTCGATCTCTTTAATCCTGGAATATAACGCATGTCAAACTCATTAATCCGGGATTCTGACATGTGTCGAACTCATTAATCCAGGAGTGTGACACGTGCCAAACTCATTAATCCGGGAATGAGACGCATGTGGAACTCATTATTCCAGGAGTGTGATGCGTGTCGAAATCATTAATCCGGGAGTGTGACACATGTCAAACTCATTAATCCGGGAGTGTGACACGTGACAAATTCATTAATCTGGGAATGTGACCCGTGTCGAACTGACTAAACCGGGAATGTGACGTGAGTGGAACCCATTAATCCGGGAGTGTGACGCATGTTGAACACATTAATCCAGGAGTGTGACATGTGTCAAACCCATTAATCCGGGAGTGTGACGCATGTTGAACACATTAATCCAGGAGTGTGACATGTTTCAAACCCATTAATCTGTGAGAGTGATGCATGTCGAACTCATTAATCCGGGAGTGTGACACGTCTCAAAGTCATTAATCCTGGATTGCGATGCATGTCGAAATCATTAATCTGGGAGTGTGACACGTGTCGAGCACATTAATCCGGGAGTGTGATGTGTGTCGAACGCATTAATCCAGGAGTGTGACACGTGTCGAACTCATTAATCCAGGAGTGTGACGCGTGTCGAATCTATTATTCCGGGAGTGTGACACGTGTCGAAATCATTAATCCGGGAGGTGACACGTGACAAACTCATTCATCCGGGAATGTGATGCGTGTCGAATTGATTAAACTGGGAATGTGACGCGTGTGGAACCCATTAATCCGGGAGTGTGACACGTGTCGAACTCATTAATCCGGGAGTGTGACGCGTGTTGAACACATTAATCCAGGAGTGTGACATGTGTCAAACTCATTAATCTGTGAGAGTGATGCATGTCGAACTCATTAATCCGGGAGTGTGACACGTCTCAAACTCCTTAATTCTGGAGTGTGACGCATGTCGAAATCATTAATCCGGGAGTGTGGTGTGTGTCAAATACATTAATCCAGGAGTGTGACACGTGTCGAACTCATTAATCCGAGAGTGTGACGCATGTCAAACTCATTAATCCGGGAGTGTGACAAGTGTCAAACTCATTCATCCGGGAATGTGATGCGTGTCGAACTGATAAAACCAGGAATGTGACGTGTGTTGAAATCATTAATCCGGGAGTCTGACACGTGCCAAACTCATTAATCCAGTAAATTGACGCGTGTGGAACTCATTGTTCCAGGAGTGTGACACGTGTCGAACTCATTAATCTGGGAGTGTGACACGTGTTGAACCCATTTATCCGGGAGTGTGACACGTGACAAACTCATTAATCCGGGATTGTGTTGCATGTTGAAATCATTAATCCGGGAGTGAGACACCTGTCAAATTCATTAATCCGGGAATGTGACGCATGTCAAACTCATTAATCCAGGAGTGTGACAGGTGTCGAACTCATTAATCCAGGAGTGTGATGTGTGTCGAGCGCATTAATCCGGGAGTGTGACACGTGTCGAACTCATTAATCCGGGGGCGTGACGAGTGTCGAACCCATTAATCCGGGAATGCAAAAGGGTGTCGAACTCATTAATCCGGGAGTGTGTCGCATGTCGAACTCACTAATCTGGGAGTGTGATGCGTGGCGATCTCTTTAATCCCGGAATGTAACACATGTCAAATTCATTAATCCGGGAATGTGACACGTGTTGAACTGATTAAACCGGGAATGTGACGCGTATCAAACCCCTTAATTTGGGAGTGTGACGTGTGTTGAACCCGCTAATCCGGGAGTGTGACATGTGTCGAACCCATTAATCCAGGAGTGTGACGCATGTCAAACTCATTAATCCGGGAGTATGACACGTGTTGAACTCATTAATCCCATAATGTAACGTGTGACAAACTCATTAATCCAAGAGCGTGACGCGTGTCAAACTCATTCATCCGGGAGTGTGACACTTGTCAAAATCATTAATCCGGGAGTGTGACACGTATCGAACTGATTAAACCGGGAATGTGACCCGTGTTGAACCCATTAATCCGGGAGTGTGACATGTGTCAAATCCATTAATCCGGTAATGTGCCGTGTGTGGAACTCATTATTCCAGGAGTGTGACATGTGTCGAACTCATTAATCCGGGAATATGACGTGTGTCGAAATAATTAATCCGGGAGTGTGACACGTGTCGAGTGCATTAATATGGGAATGTGATGCATGTCGAAATCATTAATCCGGGAATATGACGCGTGTTGAACTCATTAATCCGAGAGTATGATGCGTGTCGAAATCATTAATCCGGGAGTGTGATGCATGTTGAACTCATTAATCCGGGAATATAACACGTGTCGAACTCATTAATCTGGGAGTGTGACACGTGACAAACTCATTAACCCGTGAGAGCGATGTATGTCGTACTCATTAATCCAGGAATGTGACGCTTGTCGAAATCATTATTCCAGTAGTGTGACACGTGTCGAACACATTAATCCGGGAATGCGACACGTGTTAAACTCATTAATCCGGGAGTGTGACGCATGTCGAACTCATTAATTTGGGAGCGTGATGCATTTCGGAATCATTAATTCGGGAGTGTGACACATGTCGAACCCATTGATCCGGGAGTGTGTCATGTGTCGAATTTATTAATCCGGGAGTGTGACGCGTGTCGAACTCATTAATCCGGGAGTGTGACGTGTGTGCAACCCATTAATCCGGGAGTGTGACACGTGTCAAACTCATTAATCCGGGAATGTGACGCGTGTCTAACTCATTAATCCGGGAGTGTGACACGTGTCAAACTCATTAATACGGGAATGTGACGCGTGTCGAAATAATTAATCCAGGAATGTGACGCGTGTTGAACTCATTAATCCGGGAGTGTTACGCGTGTCGAACGCATTAATCCCAGAATGTGATGTGTGTCGAACTCATTAATCTGGGAGTGTGACGCGTGTCGAAATCATCAATCCAGGAATATGACACGTGTCGAACTCACTAATCTGGGAGATTGAAGCGTGTCGAACTCATTAATCCGGGAGATTGAATCATGTCGACCTCATTAATCCGGGAATGTGACGCGTGTCGAACCCATTAATCCGGGAGTGTGACATGTGTCGAACTCATTAATCTGGGAGTGTGACGCGTGTCGAACCCATTAATCCGGGAGTGTGACACGTGTCGAACTCATTAATCTGGGAGAGAGACGCGTGTCAAGCACATTAACACGGGAATGTGACGTGTGTCAAAGTCATTTATCAGGGAGTGTGACGCGTGTCGAACTAATTAATCTGGAAGTGTGACGTGTGTCAAACTAATTAATCCGGGAGTGTGACACGCATCAAACTCATTAATCCAGGAATGGGACGCCTGTCGAACTCATTAATCCGGGAGTGCGTGGCGTGTTGAACCCATTAATCTGGGAATGTGATGCTTGTCGAACCCATTAATCCGTGAATGTGATGCGTGTCGAACTCATTAATCCGGGAATGTGATGCATGTCGAACCCATTAATCCGGGAATGTGATGCGTGTCGAACTCATAAATCCGGGAGTGTGTCGCGTGTTGAACTCATTAATCCGGGAGATTGAAGCGTGTCAAACTCACTAATCTGGGAGTGTGACGCGTGTCGAACCCATTAATCCGGGAGTGTGACGTGTGTCGAACTCATTAATCCGGGAGTGTGACACGTGACAAACTCATTAATCCGGGATGTGATGCAAGTCAAACTCAGTAACCCGGGAATGCAACGCGTGTCGAACTTGTTAATCCGAGAGTGTGACGCATATTGAACTCATTAATCCGGGAGTGTGACGCATTTCGAAATCATTAATCTGGGAGTGTGACACGTGTCAAACGCATTAATCCGGTAGTGTGACGCATGTCAAACTCATTAATCCAGGAATGTGATGCGTGTCGAAATTAATCCGGGAGTGCGACACATGTCAAGCTCATTAATCTGGGAGAGTGACGCGTGTCAAGCACATTAACACGGGAATGTGACGCCTGTCAAAATCATTAATCTGGGAGTGTGATGTGTGTCAAACTCATTAATCCTGGAGTGTGACGTGTGTCGAACTCATTAATCTGGGAGTGTGACAGGTGTCAAACTCATTATTCCTGAAGTGTGACGCATGTCAATCTCATTAGACGGGAGTGTGACATGTGTCGAATTTATTAATCTCGGAATGTGACGCATGTCGAACACATTAATCCGGGAGTGTGACGCATGTCGAAATCATTAATCCTGGGGTGTGACACGTGTCAAACCTATTAATCCGAGAATGTGACGCATGTCGAATTGATTAATCCGGGAATGTGACACGTGTCGAGCCCATTAATCTGGGAATGTGACGCATGTCGAACGCATTCATCCGGGAGTTTGTCGCATGTCGTACTCATCAATCTGGGAGTGTGACGCATGTCGAAATAATTAATCCGGGAGTGTGACGTGTGTCAAACCCATTAATCCGGGAGTGTGACGCGTGTCGAACACATTAATCCGGGACCGCGATGTGTGTCAAAATCTTTAATCCGGGTGTGTGATGCGTGTCAAACCCATTAATCCAGGAGTGCGATGTGTGTCAAACTCATTAGTCCGGGAGTCTGATGCGTGTCAAACGCATTAATCCGGTAGCACAATGTGTGTCGAGCTCATTATTCCGGGAATGTGATGCGCGTTGAACTCATTAATCCGAGAGTGTGACTTGTGCCGAACTCATTAATCCGGGAGTCTGACACGTGTCAAGCTCATTAATCCGGGAGCGCAACGTGTGTCGGACTCTTTTTTTCCGGGAATGTGATGCACGTCGAACTCATTAATCCGGGATAGTGACGCATGTCGAACGCATTAATCCTGGAGTGTAATGCATGTCAAACCCATTAATCCGGGAGAGTGATGTGTGTCGAACTCACTAATCTGGGAATGTGACGCATGTCTAACTCATTAATCCGGGAGCGCCAGAACTACAGAGCCAAATTTTGCAGCGTGATATCTCAACTGGAGATTTTGTGTTGTGTGCTTTAATTTGTAGGATTCCCAACAATAAGATGGTCATAACATGTATAACTATGGTTCTTTAGCACATCTTAATGAGCCGTGGAATTAGTATTGATGCTGAAAGGCTCACGATAATGTGTTTGTTTGATGTAAATTTACAGGCTAAATGGAGAAAGGGGGGAAAGTAATAAGCACAGTCCAGCAGAGTTTCACAAACAGTACCCAGTGATTTTATTTCACATAACTTGGCTTTTCAGATCCTGGAATCAACACTTAGAATTGACATCTTGGTCGGTTTGTGGAGCCAAGTAGATTAGATTAGATTACTTACAGTGTGGAAACAGGCCCTCCGGCCCAACAAGTCCACACCGCCCCGCCGAAGCGTAACCCACCCATACCCCTACATCTACATCTACACTACGGGCAATTTAGCCCGTACTAAATTTAGCCCTTACCTAACACTACGGGCAATTTAGCATGGCCAATTCACCTGACCTGCACATCTTTGGACTGTGGGAGGAAACCGGAGCACCCGGAGGAAACCCACGCAGACACGGGGAGAACGTGCAAACTTCACACAGTCGGTCGCCTGAGGCGGGAATTGAACCCAGGTCTCCGGCGCTGCGAGGCAGCAGTGCTAACCACTGTGCCACCGTGCCGCCCAGGCCTTTCAGAAACAGTCAGATGCAGTGAAGAGGGAATTGTAGGTTTTTTCCTGGGTCTTAGATTTTCCAGCCAGGGTGGGCCCAAGTGATTTCAAAAGCAGTAACTATTTTTAAAGTCTGATATCAGAATTCAGTATTTCTCAATACTTGTTAACTGTCCAGGACACAATTTCCTTTGGATGTCTGTCTTTTCTTATATAGGAAATCTGGAAAACAACTATCGCAAATGGATCATATATAGCTGACCAGTTTTGTAAGTTTATTTTCAGAATTTTTAACCAGCTTTTCCTATTGCAGCTGTCTACATAGGAGTACATTAGCTGCTTCAGATTTAATATAGCTTAGGCTACACATTTTCTTGAATGAAAACACAACTACATCACAGAGATATAATGCAGGAAGGCTGTTAGTGTTACCCTGACTCATAAAGCTCTTCACAAAGTCATAGAGTCATTCAGCATGGAAATAGACCCTTCGGTCCAACCAGTCCATGCTGGTCATAACCTCAAACTAAACTAGTCCCACCTGCCTGCACTTGGTCCTTGTCCCTCCAAACATTTCTTATTCATGTACTTATCCAAATGTCTTTTAAACGTTGTAACTGTACCACATCCACCACTTCCTCTGGAAGTTCATCCCACACACTAATCACTCTGTGTAAAAACATTGCCCCTCATATCTCCTCTCACCTTAGAAATATACCTCTGAGTCTTGAAATCCCTCAAGCTTGGAAAAAGACACCCGCCTTTGGCTTATCCATATTGTCATGATTTTACCAACCTCTATAAGGCCATCCCTCAACCAGAATGCTCCAGGGAAAAAAAGTCCCAGTTTATTCAGTCTCTCCTTATCACGCAAAACCCTCTATTCCTGGCAACATTCTGGTAAATTGTTTCTCAACCCTTTCAGACTTAATAACATCCTACCTACAACAGAGTAACCAGAACTGGACACAGTACTCCAGCTTCACCAATATGCTGTACAACCTCAGCATGACATCCCAACGCCTTTACCAAAGGTCTGAGCAATGAAGGCAAGTGTGCTAAGTGCCTTCTTAAGCGTCCTGTCAACAGGTGACACAAACTTCAAAGAATTATGTACCTGAACCCTAGGTCTCTCTGCTCTACAATACTATTCAAGGCTCTACTTTAATTGTATAAAGCCTGCTCCTTTTTTAACCGAAAGGCAATATCCACTAACTTGTGCAATTTAAACTCACAGCTGTAATTCTCTTGATAGTTCTGCAACTGTAGGACGCAGGTAATTAACTCATAACAGAGCAGTTATTTATATTTTACCACCTTACACAAACATTGCACAACAATTTGTTATATATCAAAATATCTTACAGAACTCCAGGAAAAGACTAATTCTGGAAGGGTAGATGAATAATTTGTTTGGAGTTAAGAATCACACAACACCAGGTTATAGTCCAACAGGCTTAATTGGAAGCACTAGTTTTCGGAGCACTGCACCTTCATCAGGTGGTTGTAGAGTACACAATTGTAAGACACAGACTTTATAGCAAAAGTTTACAGTGTGAGGTAACTGAAATTATACATTTAAAAATACCTTGATTGTTTGTTAAGCCTCTCATCTGTTAGAATGTCCATGTTGGTTTCACTTCCTTCATTTGTAAATCACAAAACAATTTTAAAAAGTTACATCCTCAGGTTAACTTTAACAATTGGTGTCAGCCCAGATAATGTGTTGAAGGTGTTAGCCCCCTGTGTGCTGTTGTCTGTGCCATAATGTTTAGACTGATTCTAATCTAAAAAAATGAGCTAACAGAGTTCTATTTGTTTGGCTTAGTGCTCTGTTGGCATTTTTGAAAGTATTTTGAAAATGTCAACTTATATTTTGATAAACATAAGCCCCAAATTCTTTTGCTTATTACTAATATTCCTTTGCACAACACAGTTTGAAATGACAGCTACCAAAATGATAGTAAACAAAGCAAAATGTAAAAAGATGTCACTTTATAGTTACTTGAAAGATTAGTTCTGTTAGTCTGCTTTGCACTTTGCTTTCTTTACACTTGGACTCATGCAGCTTCACAATTTATGTTTAATATTATAGCTTTAGTCAAGAGACAGATCCTTTGAGTAGGTATGGGGTGTGTTTTTTGCCATGTAAGTCTTGATAATGCTGTGGCAAACTCAGCTTGTAGGTCAAAATACATAATAGTGCTTGCACATGATTCTTGCACATTTCAGGTTTATGTCGATTTTACTGAAGATTTAAAGCTGTTTCTACCTTTGTATTTTTAGTCTTGACTATAATTATTTGAATACATATATTTTTGACTAGATGAAACCCCACTTTAATTCATAAGTTAAAAATCTTGCTTGCAGATTCGAGAGAGTAGAAGAGGGTGGGGCTGAAGCCTTGTCTAAACGTGAAACCAAAATGATACCGAAGCCTACCAGCTCGTGCTTTGTAAAGTGAATTATATGTAATTACTTGTTAAGTATTTGCAATTACATGCAATTGTCTCTAATTGCATTTTTTTTGCCATCTTAAATAGATTTCTCCTCTGATTTCCACTAAACTTTGGCCTTTTGAATGTTTCTCCATTTTGTTGAAACGTGTGGAATAATTACAGAAAGGTCCCCGGGAAGTTGAGAAATAAAGTAAGTGAAAACTGCAACGCTAAACACAATGATCACAACTGATGGGTAGTTTGTCATGTTAATCTCAACTCAGTGTGCAGTTCGTGAGAGATATAAATTCTGACTATTCTGGTTGATATGTGTCAATTCCGCAGAAATTATGGTCTCATTCAGTATGAAAATGACAGTGCGGAATATTATGCTTCAATTTTAAGTGTTCTATTTTATATCTCAAACACTATAACAAAAGTATGCCTAAAAAGTGAAAGAACATCTGTTGAAGTAACTGCAGGAGAATCAATGCTCTCTCTGCATGTATTAGCCTTGAATCTTGACAAATGTTAATACATCTTTATCCAATGACATCACAATGGGGCAACGATTAGAGCTGAGCTCCATTAACTATCTCAACTGGGATAGGGACCAAACAGATGCTGTCAGTTTTGTTCAGTACACATCTGAGCTAACCTGAGCCACCACTCAGTGCTGACTACTATAATAAAATTGCAACAGTGAAAAATAAATTCACATTTGTCAGTTGTGACCACTTATCACAAACTCCAAATGAAAGTTCAAATTAGCATTTTTAAGTTAGTCTGAAGTCAAGTTCGATTCTGAAATAAAAGATTTTTAAAAACACAAGTAACTAGGATTCGTGAAAGTCTGTAGAGATCCTGGTCATGCTGACAGAGAGTCATAGAGAGTCATTGACAATAGAGGCTTGACCCATTGAAAGACAGGAAGACCAGTGGGGTACCACAGGGATCCGTGCTGGGACCGCAGCTTTTTACAATATATGTAAATGATATAGAAGATGGTATCAGCAATAACATTAGCAAATTTGCTGATGATACAAAGCTGGGTGGTAGGGTGAAATGTGATGAGGATGTTAGGAGATTACAGGGTGACCTGGACAAGTTAGGTGAGTGGGCAGATGCATGGCAGATGCAGTTTAATGTGGATAAATGTCTGGTTATCCACTTTGGTGGCAAGAACAGGAAGGCAGATTACTACCTCAGTGGTATCAAATTAGGTAAAGGGGCTGTTCAGAGAGATCTGGGTGTTCTTGTCCACCAGTCAATGAAGGCAAGCATGCAGGTACAGCAGGTCGTGAAGAAGGCTAATAGCATGCTGGCCTTCATAACTAGAGGAATTGAGTATAGAAGCAAAGAGGTGCTTCTGCAGCTGTACAGGGCCCTGGTGAGACCACACCTGGAGTATTGTGTACAGTTCTGGTCTCCAAATTTGAGGAAAGACATTCTGGCTATTGAGGGAGTGCAGCGTAGGTTCACGAGGTCAATTCCTGGAATGGCAGGATTGCCTTACATGGAAAGACTGAAGCGACTGGGCTTGTATACCCTTGAGTTTAGAAGACTGAGAGGGGATCTGACTGAAACGTATAGGATTATGAAAGGATTGGACACTCTGGCAGGAGGAAACATATTTCTGCTGATGGGGGAGTGCCGAACCAGAGGACACAACTTAAAAATACGGGGTAGACCATTTAGGACAGAGATGAGGAGAAACTACTTCACCCAGAGAGTGGTGGCTGTGTGGAATGCTCTGCCCCAGAGGGCAGTGGAGGCCCAGTCTCTGGATTCATTTAAGAAAGAATTGGATAGAGCTCTTAAAGATAGTGGAGGCAAGGGTTATGGAGATAAGGCTGGAACAGGATACTGATTGGGAATGATCAGCCATGATCATATTGAATGGCGGTGCAGGCTCGAAGGGCTGAATGGCCTACTCCTGCATCTATTGTCTATTGTCTATTGTCTAGGAAATAGGTTCAGTGGCAAATGCTGCTCGATTGCTGAGAGGGAGGTTGAGTTTTTGATCTTTGTTTCTGTGTGCGTGTCTGATTGTAGCAGTTCACTGCAGAATTGGCCATCCTACAAAGAGGCCACACTTGAGCCTTGTTATTAGTGGGAACCTCTTGCCATCCAGCCATCTGTCCCTCAGGCGTCATGTTGAAATAGAACAAAAACAATGGGCTAAGAAAGTATTAAAGCATCACGACATAAGAAGGCTCTGTACTTAGAGTGTCTCTTATCCAGCATTAGACACTAACACATTGACAGACAAATCGAATTCTGTTGTCAGAAATTCTCAACTCATCAGAGGTCCATTCCTCTCACCAAATTCTCAGTTTATGTGAAATTGTTGCTTCTCGCAATCATGAGCTCATTTTCTGTTACCCATTGTCATCCATGAAACCCAAATAGCAGGGCAAATGATATCAACTATTTACAAAAGAATAATTTGGCTCTGTCTTCTCACACAGTATGTTTCTTTAAACAGGTTTAACCCTTCTTCATGCAAGTTGAGGGCTTCAGCTCAGAGGTAGAAAGATGGGGTACTTGATTATGAGCTTTCTAGAAAATTAACAACTCTCTTTTGAATATCCCTATGTTCTGGGATAGATACCTGTTAACTAGGTGACCTTTTGTCATTGACCAACAGCCAGGGTTTCTGCTAATAGAGCAGGAAGTATATCACAATGCATCCACTGGAACTGGGAACCAGGGTTCAGTAATAGAATGGACTCCACTGGATCAAAAAGAGCTTTACATACTTGAGAGAGAGAGAATTCCTCCGAGATGCTCCCATGTATACTTTGCACCAATGTTTTCAATGCCTTCTTCAGTTGTAGTCCCAGGTCCTTCATTCAGTTCCTTTCCAGTGTTAATCTGATTTACCTGGATCTTGCTTGAAGTGAGGCAAAGTTAGCAAAAGCTCCCAGAGCTTTCATTTTCTTCAGACTCCCCTATAATGAGAGCACAGAAGCAGGGTGAGCTTACTTCTCTGTTAAAAATCACACCACACTAGGTTATAGTCCAGGAGGTTTATTTGGAAGCACTAACTTTTGGAGTGCTGTCCCTTCATTGGGTAGCTACCTGGTAAAGGAGCAGTGCGCCAGAAGCTAGTGCTTCCAATTAAACCTGTTGAACTATAACCTGGTGATGTGTGATTTTTAACTTTGTCCACCCCAGTCTAACAGCGGTTCCTCCATGTCATTGGCTGCCATCGACCTCATTTCTCTGGGCTACCTTATAATAATGAGAACTTAGAAATGGAAATTGGTGATTAGTCCCCTTGACGTTGCTCTGCTATTTGATAAAATTGTGGCTGATCTGATTGTGGCTTCAATGCCACTTCCCTGACCTGCTACCCAGTGATCCCTTCTTAGATGTTGGTTGTTGTTTAAGGCTCTAAAAGGTGTTATGCTTGTGAAAGGGTTAATGCTGAGGTGTGCATTACATAAAGACTCACTTAAGTTTAATAGTTATCCAGAAAATGTTACAGGATTAAAAACCAACATTAACTGCTATTAAAGAGAACAGGACCATAACCCAGTGTGATTTTTGACTCTGCGATATGCTGTGAGATGGTTATAGGTTTTGATGGTTATATAATGGAGCACCACTCGTCGGAGTGTGTGCCTCTTAAAATGGATAGTGGTAAGAAGTTAACACTAGCTCTTGTATCAATTTTTGTTTTCAGAATGTGTCAACCTGCTTTTGGAGATATATAATGGCGACTGGCATAAGCGTTTCTTCTCATTTTATACTGATGACATGACGTGTGGAGTTGACTATTTGAAACTCTCGGTTAGCTTCCAAAGGTTGGAAGGATCAAAGCTGTTGTGATCCCAGCGTGCTAACATATATTACAGATTGCAAAACCCTCAAGCAGAATGCTGACAAGTTAAATTGCTTCTGGGAAAAGTGTGATATCCTGAAGGGCTAAGTTTAACTGTTCTAGCTTTGAACTTCTTGGTTTCAATCTAAGTGTCACTCTCCCTTATTTGTCTAAATGTTTTTTTTTGTTGAACTAGTGAGGTAATTAAACTTCTTACAATGCTGCAACTTGCTCTTGAGGGTAGTACAGTTACCTCCTTGGTTACCTGGTGGTCTGCTGCATATGCTGCCTCCCCTTTGTTTCTCTACATGTCATTCTTCCATTTTCTCATTTGTTATAGCAAGTTTTCCCATCATACTGTGAGAATTTACAAGGCTGCCTTTTTTTCCTTCCTTCACTCTAGCCACTTCAGTTTCTTATTTAAGCATCTGTTTAGCCATTAAACATGGATGAGTCTTTTACAGCAGCAAGTTCTACCTATTTTTCTACTCAACCTGTTCAGAGATGTTATTACACACCTCTGGAGGAGGTGGCACTTGAACCTGCGTCTCTCAGACTAGGGGTGGGGACAGAGTCGCTGTGCCACAAGAGGGCCCTGCCTCAGGCTCTGTTCTCTTGCTTTCTGGGAGAAATATGGAATGACCCCCTAACCTTCACCCTCCCAGGACATAGATGTTTGATGTTTTGAAGCTGCAGCTGCTTTAAAGAATTTTCTTAATGGCTCCATCCTGTGTTCAAATTCTCCTTTGAAATGGAGCAGTCTAACAAGCTCCAGTTCCTTGATGTGCCATTTTTTATACATTCCATACTACTGTCTACTACAGATCTAGCTTCACTGGTCAAGATACATATTAGACTTCCTACAGTTTCATGAAGTATATGATTAGCATTTGTTTTCTTTATTTCTCTATTTTGTTTTGAAGATTTGTACTTTGTTCTTAAGTTGGCACTTTGAAGAGCGATACTGTAGTTTTCACTGTACTCCATGACAATAAACCTAATTCTAATTCTAATATCATGTGTGGGACCAAGCTATTTTCTCACCATACAAACTTGAGCTCATTAAAAGGAAAATCATAGATTTCCTGCAGAATAATACTTATGCCAATCATATCATTGCTCACTGTCTATCACTGCTATCCACAAGTGGGCCTACGGTTGTGGTTTTGAGGTAAAAAGTGCCCAATTTCCATCAAATTATATACCTTTGACATTTGAGTAATGAATGAAGATATCTATTTCAAGCTACAACTGTGCAAAAGCAACTCCAAAGCCATTTTTCATTGGTAGGGTACTGCTGTCCAGAGAATAAGACATTTTGCATATTAGATCAATAATGCAGGTTACCTAGTTCAAAATCAATGCAATGCTATGTATATAGACCCTATATCCAAGTGACTGACAGATCATAGAGAACAATCTATCCTGTTCATAATAGACAGAGTGCTGACTCTACCAACTAACCTGTGCTTGCAAAAAATAGAAAATAATGTCTAATATTAGATGCAATTCTATGATTGTAAAGCACTTGCTGAACAATCCAAGTGCATTAAGAAATATACTAATGACCAATTTAAGATTATAAGCTCAAATCACAACGTGGCCCATTCACATTTGCTAGAAACTACATCGATTCATATGCAAGGATTTTTCCTTTGCATGGAAAGCATGAAAATATCATGGCATTGTGCCCTTTTTAAATCAAGCAAAACTTTGATGGACATTTGTTCCCTTGTGCATTCTCCTGAACAAATCTCAAATAATCAGAAGCCAAAGAACTGTGGATGCTCGAAATCAGAAACAAAAGCCAAAAATACTGGATAAACTAAGCAGGTCTGGCAACAACTATGGAGAGAGAAACAGAGTTAACGTTTCGGGTGCAGTGAACCTTCTTCCATACTGACAATATCTCCAACAATCCATCACTGCAGTATCAGTCTGGAGTTTTGTGTTTGCTGTGGAACAGTGATACTTGAACCTGAAACTGGATGATTAAGAGACAAGAAAATGCAATCACTTGTTGGCAATGTTTTTTGTCTGTTTAGCATAAGATGCAAAACAGACATGTATTTCGTTCTTATTAACTGCACCATTTAACTAACAGCTAAAATGAGAGGACTTTGGTAAAGGACAGCAAATAAGTTCATTGATTACAATTTGTGGAGATGAAATAAGCCTATAAAATGCACATCTAATTGAAACACAATTCCTGCTCAGTGTCTTAGTTCTAGGCTGAAGGTGACAGGCAACTTTAGCTTCTGTTTGCAATTTTCTGATCTCTACTGGGTCTAGCACGTACAGCAATAGTCCCTGTCTTGTGGCAAAGTCTGCAATATACTCACTGGAAAAATCTTCCAATCAACTTTGATAAATGAGGTGACTGGCGCAAAGAGCCCATAGCTTCTTTCTGAAGCATGAGGGATTTGGTGAATTTTAGTCCCCAAGGCAGTGACAAAGCTAAAACGAAAGTGAAATGCTTGTTACGAAATTAAAGAATAGTAACTCAGATACATCAAAATCATGTAAAAGCAGAACATGCTGGAGAATTCAGCAGGTCCTGGTAGTAACTGTGGAGAGAGCAGGTTTTCGAGACCAATGACTCATCATCAGAACTTTCCAGCATCTACAGTACTTTGTGTAGTGATTGCAACAAGGTCAGCCAACTGGACCTCATCGAATATGAGTTCCCTGATTGGGGCTGATAATCTGGTCCCAACAGGGAGCCCTGAATATGTGGTTTACTAAGAAGCACAACAAGAAAGGAGCCAGCAAGGATGTAAGCAAAAAATAAAGTAGCAATCTCTGCTTGGACCAACAGTCTCAATTATTTAACATCTCCTGTTCTTGAGGATGGCATCCATGTGGTATATTGTATTTCAAGTAGTTTATTTTGAATAAACTTAAGATGACAGAAAAAAAAAGAGTGAGTATCAAAGATACTGACACTCTGGTAGCTGACTCTGAATGAGGCAGTACTATTGTCAAGGGCTGTTCATATGTAAATGAAGGGTGATTTGGTGACTGGATACTGTGGAGTTATTTCACTTTACTTTTATCAAAATGGTATTCCTAACAACATTATAGAGCAAATTCACTGTTGGCCTTTCACATGGATTAAAATGCTTATTTGTCAAAAGTTTAAAATGCTTTTTTAATTGCAATGATGTAATTTTCTTTCTCAAATGATTGTATTGCATGCTAGTGAAAAGAGTTTGATGAAGGGACATTTGTTACATTTTAGAACTGTAAACGAGGTCACGAAAATGAACGTTAAAAGGGAAAAACAGGCCAAATCTTTCTCTGGGAAGTGGCAATTGTGAGGTCGAACTAATCCTGCCATCCTGGTCCTGACTACACCCTTATATTGCTCGGAAATGATAACCAGGCTGGACTGACCTTATTTCTGAAGATGATTCTAAATCGGAACATGTGACAATACACCTGCTGGCTGAGGAAGGGGAGAAGGAGATGACTCCAGAAGGACCTATCTCTGTTACCAAAAGTGATTGACCCAATTCTTCCGATTAAATTCATTGCAAAGGTTGATTGTGTTGGGAAGGGCTCACAGTCAACAGAGAATTAATCCCCTTCCCCTTACTCGTTATTAACTTGATGAACACAGCTCACAACTTTGCTGAGGATTCTTGGATGATGTTGAATAGCCCATGTCAATAAACAGTAGCAATAAACATAAATTACACAAAATGTGCAATTACATAAACCAGCTGTGAACAGAGGTAAGTAATTGCAAAATGGTTAGGCAGGTGGATTGCAGCCAAGAGTAAATAAAATTTCCCATGTAAACAAACTGACCTTAGAACTAAGACTAAGGTGCAAACGAGAAAGCAATGGGAAATGATTAAACATTTGCATATCATTATCATCAATGCCCATCAAATAGTGTGCAATGGACACTTTTTTATCTGTTAGATGAACTTTGTATAAATAATCTGAAAATTTTTACAATCTTCATTTTTCTTTTACATGATAGCTTTCCAGTTTGCAGAAGTAACAATTTGACATATTTTTGGTGAAATGTAAGTTACATTAAGTTTTGTGGTTGGATTCTTGTTGTGAGATCAGGTGAGTTTTCGCATTATACTTTACCAATCACGCCTGATAAACGACCTACCAGATGGCGTCCCTCATGTCTGATTCTCTTTCCATCTTACTATGCACTGTTCCCAGACCAACTCGCCTCTCAGTGGATAGCCACTGAAACACTGGCATCCCTTAAACCCCTTGTCACATTTAAAAGCCTATTGTGCACTCAGACAATCACTCTCAGTCTAGACCTGCCCTGAACAGCTTTTGGCATTTGGTGTCCCACTCTTCAGGCAGGGACTGGAGGTCCTACTGAATGGTATGGTACAGATGTGAATGTTCATCTTGTTTAGGAGAAGCAATGGAGGCAAAGACACCAGGCCATGCCAGCCTGGACTGTGGTTGCTACCTGGATCAGTGCAGTCTCAAGTCACGTAAGGAATGCACAGCAATGTAACATGAAGGTCAGTGACCTTCTCCACTCCATCAACCTGACTTTTGTCACTTCCCTCTGATCACACTGACTCGATCCTTGCTCTGTTCATGACACAAAGATAGGTTGAGGGATAGGTTGTATTGAGGAAATGAGGAGGTTGCAGAAAGACTTGGATAGGCAAGAGTGTACAAATGAATAGCAGATGGAATATAACGTTGAAAAGTGTGAGGTTAAGAACTTTGGTGGGAAGTATATAGACATAGACTATTTTCTTAATATGGAAAGGCTTTGGAAATCTGAAGCACAAAGGGGCTAGTTCAGGATCCTTTTCAGGTTGACAAGCAGGTTCAGTTGGCAGTGAAAGTGCAGCAGGTCAGGCAGCATCCAAGGAGCAGGAGAATCGACGTTTTGGGCATGAGCCTCATGATCGAAACGTCGATTCTCCTGCTCCTTGGATGCTGCCTGACCTGCTGCGCTTTTCCAGCAACACATTTTCAGTTCTGATCTCCAGCATCTTTCTCACTTTCTCCTCAGTTGGCAGTGAGGAAGGCAAATGAAATGTTAGCATTCATTTCAAGAGGGTTGGAATACAAGAGGGCCTGACATATGAGAAGCTGTTGGGGACTCTGAGTGTGTGGTCGATGGAGTTTAGAAGGATGAGGGCGATCTCATTGAAACTCACAGAATACTCAAACATCTGGATAGAGTGAATATGGAGAAAATGTTTCCACTAGTAGAAGGGACTAGGACTGAGGGCACAGCCTCAGTGTGAAGGGATGACTCTTTAGAGCTGAGATGAGGAGGAATTTCTTTTGTCAGAGGTTGGTGAATCTGTGGAACTCATTACCGTGGGGAGCTGCAGAGACCCAGTCATTAAGTGCATCTAAGACAGACCTAGATAGGTTCTTGATTAATAAGGGGATCAAGGATTATGGGGCCAAGATAAGAGAATGCGGTTAGGAAACATATCAGCTATGATTGAATGGTGGAGCAGAAACGATAGGCTAAATGGCCTAATTTTGCTCCTGTACCTTATGGTCTTATGGTCCTGCCACTCTCACTTTCACCTGCAACATTTTCTGTCACTCATCCATCTAATCCCCGTGGGCGGCACGGTGGCACAGTGGTTAGCCCTGCTGCCTCACAGCGCCAGAGACCCGGGTTCAATTCCCGCCTCAGGCGACTGACTGTGTAGAGTTTGCACGTTCTCCCCGTGTCTGCGTGGGTTTCCTCCGGGTGCTCCGGTTTCCTCCCACAGTCCAAAGATGTGCAAGTCAGGTGAATTGGCCATGCTAAATTGCCCGTAGTGTTAGGTAAGGGGTAAATGTAGGGGTATGGTTGGGTTGTGCTTCGGTGGGTCGGTGTGGACTTGTTGGGCCAAAGGGCCTGTTTCCACCTTGTAATGTAATCTAATCTAATTACTGACCCTGCATGCCCTCTGTGCTGCCCACTCACTCACTTGGGGCTCCATCCCGCCCACACCAAAAGTAACAGCTGTGCCAATAACTTTCACCTCCTCAAATCCCTGCTCCTTTCATTCCAAGAGGAAACCAGCCCACAATAAGGCGGAAAGACTCAAGATGGATGGTAGATTGCCAGACACTTGACTACACGCATTAATGTAGAGGCCATCTTGACTTTAAATCCAAAGCAACTGACTGACCTTGTCCTTGACCCTTGACTGGAATCAGAGACTGCCTTTGACTGACTGTGTGAAGATTATCTCTTTTGACTTGACTGAAGACTGCTGACAACTACGACAAGTTTCCTGGATTGATGTCAGTGCTAAAGAGCAAGCCAAGTAGAGGTAATAGGAACCTGGCTGAGGAGAGAAAGCACAAAAAAGGCAAGGCAAATCAATGCATGTCAGGGATGCTCTGTGCATATGTTAGTTCTGTCTGGACTTGCTGCTTCACACAGACACAAATCCAGGAGGTTTGTTGTAGTTGTCCGGAGTCCTTGCTTACCTCAAGGTAGATATCTTCACTCAACACAGCAAGTCGATGGCAACCTTTTAATATCAGTTCAGGGGCTTGGATATAGTTAGACATTTGTATGGTTTGAGCCAGGGTCCTCTCTGTATAAGGGGTGAGGAGCCAAATGTTGGCCAGCCCACCACTGATCTTGAATCTTCTTGCCCGACCATTGGCTGTTCTCCTGCTGGAATGAGAAAACAGCAGGTAATCAGGGCAGTGAAAGTGAGTGACACTGCTGCTACTTTTGGTGTAGATGGAGAGATGGCCTGAGTGAATAAGCAGTGCAGAGAGCATGAAAGTGTAGTGGTGCTGAGGGTTGCATTGGGCGAGGATGAGTGGAGAAATTGTTGCAAGCAGTAGTGAGCCTTGGTGAGATGTACATAACAGTAGCAGAGATAGAGAGAGAGAGGGTGAAGTATCAAAGAAAGGATAGTGGCACTTACACTGGTAGAGTGGAGAAGATAATTAACCTTCTTTCTTCATTGATGGCCATTATTTTCTACCGTTGAACCTGCACTAACTTGGCACACAAGTTGTGATCTCCATCAATGGATGCAGCACTGGCATGTGTAAACTTGGTCAAGCAAGGTCGTGTCATCATAGCAACACTGTTCTCCATCACAGTACCCTGGAAGCTTCATGGATACAAATGTCATCAAAAAGGGCTTAGCTCTCAGCAAAAATCTAAACTGTATGCCTTGTTTCCTGCTTATGGAAGCAACATAAGGTTCGAGGAGAAAATGAGGACTGCAGATCAGAGCTGAAAAATGTGTTGCTGGAAAAGTGCAGCAGGTCAGGCAGCATCCAAGGAGCAGGAGAAGGGCTTATGCCCGAAACGTTGATTCTCCTGCTCCCTTGGATGCTGCTTGACCTGCTGCGCTTTTCCAGCAACACATTTTTCAACATAAGGTTCTGTCCCAGGTGTTTGTAAATGATAACCTCTGAGCTGCTGAATTTATCCATGAAACTTCCTGCTGGTGCGTAGCTTCTCAACAGGATAAGTGGAAATCTGTTTAACTTACAATGCCTCCAGTTCAGAGCAAAAGACCATCTTAACCTCCATCATTGAGATGCAGTATACACATGACATTCATGGGTATGTATGCTCAGAGGTCAAACTCCAAACTATCATCAGTACACACACTGAGGTATATGAGAGAATTAGCCTTAGGCTTATCATTCACTCTGCTCCCAACACATATCAGTGGTTCAACCAACCACCTACCTGCAATGATTTACCGAAACTGCACATCCCATTTCAGAAGAAAAATGAATGCATTACCAAGCATTAGCTGCCAACAGCTTTCTTATGGATTTCTTATTTAACAGCAAATAATCCTTGAATTAACAAGTACTACTTGTATAAGGAACACAATTTCTACCATAGCAACCCATCAGTTCAATAGTTCTACATTTCATCACCATAGGGAAGGATTAAAAACTGTGAGAATTCATAGACTTTCAAAATTGCTGCCGTTCGTCATTTAGCTAGTGCAGACATCATGTTTCATTGTGAATGTCAAAGCTATAAGTTGGGACACAATTTAAAATGAGTGGACTAGGAGCCGTGGGAATTATAATCTTTCCAAACTTTGCCGAAAATAAGGGACAGGTTTTTAAGTTAAAGTCTCCAAATAAATTACGGGCCTCCCATCCATTCTGTGGGAGAAAGTAAAGGAAAATTAACCAGGAGAAAGTGAGGACTACAGATGCTGGAAATTAGCATCGAGAGTGTGGTGCTGGAAAAGCACAGCCGGTCAGTCAGCATCCGAGGAGCAGGAGAATCGACGTTTCAGACAAAAGCATTTCATCAAGAATACGGTTTGTGGGCTGGGGGGCTGAGAGGTAAATGGGAGAGGGGTGGGGCAAGATAGTTGAGAGTATGATAGTTAGGTGGAGGTGAGAGTAATGGTGATAGGTTGGAGAGGAGAGTGGAACAAATAGTTGGGAAGGAAGGTGAACAGGTAGGACAGGTCATGAGGGTGATGCCAAGTTGGAAGGTTGGAACTGGTATAAGGTGGGGGGAGAGGAAATGAGGAAACTGGTGAAATCCACATTGATGCCATGGGGTTGGAGGGTCCCGAGACTGAAAATGAGGCGTTATTCCTCCAGGCATCGAGTGGTTAGGAAGTAGTGATGGAGGAGGCCCAGGATCTGCATGTCCTCAGCAGAGTGGGAGGGGGAGTGGCTTATGCTGCTTCCAAGAGCAGAAACAAAACAGATTGGACAGTTTATTCACACGAGGTCAAAAACCAGGTTCCCATTGGTGGGATGAGGGCTTCTAATTAAGCTCTCAAAGCTTTAAAGGTGGGTTTGGCTTCGTGCTGACAGCTTAGCCTGTTTTGATTGTATTTGCATCTAAAGCCTCCTCATTCAGCTCACCACTACGAAGATCCCATTCCAAGCTAAGCATTATGTGACTTTTAGTTCCAGATTGGAAACAAGAAGAAGAGGTCATTAGTAGGCTTTTGCTGTTGCTGAGGGCACAGCCTCAGATTGAAGGGGTGACCCTCTAGAGCTGAGGTGAGGATGAAAAGGCTGTTGCTTTTTCTTCTGTGTGCCAGACTCATCAATTCCATGCCATGATTGATATCCAATGGCGGTCACCCATATTACACAAGGCACAGGGGATGGCCAAGGGAGGGCGACTGGAATACAATGGCCATAGGCCAAGGGAATCTGTTTGGAATGGGCTAGCAGGCTGACTAGAGAACTGCAGAAGGGACAGAATGTTTAGTGTCAGGTATCCAATTTGAAAAGTTGAAAGATTCTCATGGTTTGCAAGGAATGAATGCCTATAAAAGTGCTTCCTAAATATGATGGTAGGTCCCTTGGCCACATTATGCATTGGCAGTGGCATCAATCGCCTGTCTGCTGTACCCAGAGATTCACTACAGTTCTCGTACATATCGTGTGATGAGTTGACAACCACCTAATTATGTGAGAAAAGTCAACATGTACTGGAGTACAAATGGTTCTCACTTTTATGCCCACCACCGAACTTGTACCCCACAATAGAAGATTCCACCCCTAATTGGTAGGATGAGTTAGTTCCATCCTATATGAAGGAGCGGTGCTGGAAAAGCACAGCAGGTCAGGCAGCCTCCAAGGAGTAGGAGGATCATTCCTGATGAAGGGCTTATGCCCGAAACGTTGATTCTCCTGCTCATCAGCTGCTGCCTGACCTGCTGTGCTTTTCCAACACCACACTCTCGACTCCGATCTCCAGCACTTGCAGTCCTCACTTTCTCCTCCATCCTATATGGGGCACAGTGAATGAGGAGGAATTGGGGAAGATTGCAGTGGGGGATGTGAGACAATAGTGGTAAGCTAAAGACGATAAATTTTCAGCATCAATCATCTTTAGTAAGGTGTTTGATAAGGTTCCCCATTGTAGAGTAATGGAGAAAGTGAAGTCACATGGTTTGCAGGGTATTCTAGCTAGGTGGATAAAGAACTGGTTGAGCAACAGGAGACAGAGAGTAGTAATTGAAGGGAGTTTCTCAAAATGGAGAAAGGTGATCAGTGGTGTTCCACACGGGTCAGCATTGGGGCCACTGTTGTTTGTAATATACATAAATGATTTAGAAGAGGGCACTGTTGGTATGATCAGCAAGTTTGCAGATGACACAAAGATTGGTAGAGTAGCAGAAAGCATAAGGGACTGACAGAGAATACAGGAGGATGTAGATACACTGGAGAGTTGGGCGGAAAAGTGGCAGATGGCTTTCAGTCCAGACAAATGTGAGGTGATGCATTTAGGCAAGTCTAATTCTAGAGTGAATTATACAATGAATGGAAAAGCCTTGGGAAAAGTTGATGGGCAGAGAGATCTGGGAATGCAGGTCCATTGTACCCTGAAGGTTGCTGCACAGGTGGATGGAGTGGTCAAGAAGGCATATAGTATGCTTGCCTTCATTGAACTGGGTATTGAGTATAAGAGCTGGCAAGTCATGTTAAAATTGTACAAGACATTGGTTCGGCCACATTTAGAATACTGTGTACAATTCTGGTCGCCATATTACCAAAAGGATGTGGATGCTTTGGAGAGGGTGCAGAGAAGGTTTATGAGGATGTTGCCTGGTTTGGAAGGTGCTACCTATGAGGAGTGGTTGAGTAGGTTAGGTTTATTTTCACCAGAAAAAAGGAAATTGAGGGGGGACTTATTGAGGTTTACAAAATCATGGAAGGTATAGACAGGGTGGATAGAGACAAGCTTTTTCCCGGGGTAAAGGATTCAATAATGAAAGGTCATGCTTTCAAGGTGAGAGGTGGAAAGTTTAGGGGGGATATATGCGGCAAGTACTTCACACAGAGGGTGGTGGGCATCTGGAACGCATTGCCAGCAGAAGTGGTAGAGGCAGGCACGGTAGATTCATTTAAGATGCATCTGGACAGATACATGAGTAGGTGGGGAGCAGAGGGATAAAAATGCTTAGGAATTGACCGAGAGGTTTAGACAGTACATTTGGATCAGCTCAGGCCTGAAGGGCCGAAGGGCCTGTTCCTGGGCCGTAAATTTTCTTTGTTTTTTGTTCTATCTGATTTTAACACCAAGGACCTTCTTGAAATAAAACAGTTTAAATTAAGGAAAAACACACACTTAAAATGGCCACAGATTAGGCAAACTTCATAAAACAGTGTGAGATAAATAAAGAGAGAGAAATGAAATTAACATTTTCAAAATCTTGAAACACATGTCTGTATCACATTTGATTTGCATCTTTATAGATGTAAATTTGCACTGAAAAATTGAAGATGAAAGAGACATTTGCAAATTATCCAGCATGGAAAACAATGAAACTAGACATGAGAATATATGGATGGGCTTTTATTCCAAACAGGAGAAAGTGATGCTGGAGACCAGGATCGAGAGCGTGATGCTGGAAAAGCACAGCAGGTCAGGCAGCATCCGAGGAGCAGGAGAATCGACATTTCAGGCAAGAGCCCTTCATGAGCTCTTCCTGATGAAGGTCTCTTGCCCGAAACATCGATTCTCCATTTCCTGGGATGCTGCCTGACCTGCTGTGCTTTTCCAGCACCGCACTCATGACTTTTATTCGAAACAGCTGTTTCGCAGAACGGCAAAGAAAAATATGATTTGGAAAAGGCTTGTAGAAGATTTGCTCTCTCTCTCCCTTTCTTCTCTCAGTCTTTCTCAAAAGATACAATCTAATTACAAATGAAACTGAAGAAGCATCAATTTATGGAGAACTCAAAAATATTTGCAAAATTTGCTGCGATTGAGGATGCAAGACATGGGTTAAAAAAACATGTTCTCTGGTTAAAATTTGACACGAAGGATTGTAATCACTTTTATCTTTCTTTTTGCACGAGACACTCTTGCCTTTTTATAAACTGCGTTATTGTGTGTGTCTGATGTCACGTTTTTGTTATTTTTATTCAGAATTAACAAGTAAGTTTGCTCTTCCGTTCACTCCTGTAATAGCTCCTTATTTAACTCTAGTGAACTGCAGCTTTATTGGGGTGAGACAGAGCTGTGCAATAAAAAAGATTTAAAAACCTTTGTTGCGGCCAACTGAGATGCTTAAAGAAAGTTGGAGAGTGATTCACCCTCCTCACCGAGTCGTAACGGAAGCCTCAGTTTTATTTGTGAGTCCTGGAGGAGCACTCATGTCCTTTGTACTTGTTAGAACCATTGTATGTGCAATATGTTCAATCACAATTTACTGATAGCTTAATCATTAATCTTCATTTTTTTCCCCCCTACATTCTCCTTTGGGTTTAATCACAATGCTTCTCAAGACAGGTTTACTGTGGCTCACTTGGCGATTTCGATCTTGAATTGGATTTAAAATCCCTCTTTAATTAAGCTTATCAATTCGTAATGCTTCACTTTCTGGGTTAATTATTTCACCAACATCAATATTTTAGAAAACATATACCTTATATTTAATACAGCTCATACTTAGATTTGTTGACATTCAATATCGACATACACAGTGACCCTGGAATTTAGTTCAAAAGCACAAAGGGAGTAGGAAGATTATTTTCAGGTCTTATTACCTGGAATTACTGCTTTCCTGAACATACAGCCAAGCCTGATTGACAGGTTGCAAGCTAATTTCAGCCCAGAAGTTTGACAGCACAAGGCTATAACTAAGATAGCCTGAGAGCAAGAGGGTTTATTGTGGTGATGGCAGGCTGTGAGAGATTGATGGGTCCAATCATTTAGAAGCTATGACTTTGGTTAGCGAATCTCTTGGTGTTTTTGCTGGTGTTTGGGCAGTCGTGGGGGTGGGGCTGGGGGGAGCCGGTGGAGGGGAGGGCATCTAGAGGTGGAGATAAGATTGAAGGGTCACTGGGGCTGGTTTGAAAGTGAGTGTGGGAAAGTGTGAGGCTGTGCTTAATCGGACAGCTCCAAATCCTCCCAGCCCGCAAGCGGTGGGTAAAGGTACTTATACCCGAGATTTAACCTTCCTCACCTGCTGTTTCTGGGGCCTGGAAAACCTCACAAACATGCATTCAGAAATAAAAAAGACAGTTAAAATGAAAGCTCACAGCTGCAAGAAATTACTTAACTGACCAACTCATTACCTGCCAGTTCTGTCTTAAAATTGGAAGTGGGCAGGCCCAAAGCAGATTGTGTTCCAGTCTCAGGTTTGCTTTTGCATTTAAGATTCTGACACCAGCCCAACCCGTCTGTTTGTCGATGCTCATTGAGCCTCTTGACTCACACTATTTACAATTCCTTAATCGACTCCTTTGAATCCTTGAGTTAATTTATGCAAAACTGGTTTGTGTTGTTACACGATTGTACCAGGCAGTCACTTGCTTTGTTCATGATAGGGTAAGCAATCATTAATAGAGCAGCAAGCGGATCTGTCAACTGATAAGTCTTTACCATTCCTTTGCTGTCCTGCCTTCCCGATGATGCACTTGACCTTTAAGTCAAAGTACATCTTGTTTGTTTTTATTAGCGTGTCTAATATTTGCTGTTGCAAAGGCCTGGATGTCTTTGTGGTTGCTTTGCCAACTGTTTCACACGGTTCTCCAGAATGAGTGCCTTTGCTTGAGGGGATGTAAGATCAACATGCATAAAATTCTCTGGTGACCGCATTGTCCTTCCACAGTGGCTCAGTGGTTAGCACTGCTACCTCACAGCACCAGGATCCCAGGTTCGACTGTGTGTGTGGAGTTTGCACGTTCTCCCCGTGTCTGCGTGGTTTTCCTCCAGGTGCTCCAGTTTCCTCCCACAATCCAAAGATGTACAGGCCAAGTGAATTGGCCATGCTAAATTGCCCATAGTGTTAGGTGCTTTAGAGGGAAATGGGTCTGGATGGGTTACTCTTCGGAGGGTCAATGTGGACTGGTTGGGCCGAAGGGCCTGTTTCCACACTGTAGGGAATCTAATTAGGAGAGGTTGGATAAACTCAGATTGTTTTCACTGAAAAGGCGGAGGCTGGGGGGTGTCTTGATAGAGGTCTACGAAGATATGAGAGGCATAGTTAGGGTGGACAGTCGAAGGCTTTCTCCCGGGCTGGAAAGGTCAACTACAAGAGGACACAGGTTCAAGGGGAAAGTTTAGGGGAAAAATGCAGGCAAAGTCTTTTCCCACAGAGGTTGGTGGATATGTAGAATGCATCGCCAGAGGAGGTGGTTGAAGTAGGCACGTTAGCAACGCTTAAGATGTATCTTGATAGATGCATGAATAGGAGGCAAACAGAGAGATAGAAACTGTGAATGGGCAATAAGAAGAAGATCTAAATGAGGATTAGAATTGGTGCAGGATTGGTGGGCCGAATGGCCTGTTCCTGTGCTGTATTGAATTGTATTTTAATTGCATAATTGTATTATTCCCATATCAGTTACCTTGATGATTTGCCTGATTTGTGGTCAAATCTCATATTAATGTCAATGGCAATAGCTGATCTCAGGAAATCATTGGAACTGTATAATTTGTTCATGCAATGGTGTT
The DNA here is from genome assembly GCF_047496795.1 of Chiloscyllium punctatum. Lineage (NCBI taxonomy): Eukaryota > Metazoa > Chordata > Chondrichthyes > Orectolobiformes > Hemiscylliidae > Chiloscyllium > Chiloscyllium punctatum. The sequence goes on along the minus strand of NC_092741.1, from coordinate 145,181,012 downwards.
TTCGGGGTGTGATTCATTCTTCTTCAATAACAAAAGTTGCAAGATAGTGAGATATAAAGACTGTCGTTTTGAATCCCAACAGGTGTATTTCATTTCACAGAACTGCTTCAGTTAAAATACTTCCTTGATCTGAATGTATTGATTTGCATAGACCCCATCTGATGTGCTTTACTAAATGACTGACCATGGGCTCTACTGGGCTCTAGTACTGGGAGATATCTCTAACCATTTTGCAAAAGTCTCAAACATTAGCAATGCATTCGGATGTTCCTAGTCTGACCAGAGAAATGGCCTCAAATCATCAATTTGGAGGTCATTCCCTGATTTTACTGCTGGCTTGGTATGATACATCCTTTTGGTCTTGGCATCTGTTTTATTCATTGACAATTATAACCATGATATCATGTTCAATATTCCCTCCCTGCTTAGACACCAAGCTGCCTTTAATTAAAGCAAACAGTGACCTGAGTGATCTGTGCCTGACACACCATTTCATTTCATTGTTTCTTGCAACCAACCTCTTTCTTCATATATCAAGAAGTCACTTTACAATTCAAGTACTTTTGTTGGGATGGCTACCCTTCTATAAAGTTGGTTTTCTTCTACAACTTCTTATTCCCTGTTCATATTTGGTTTATTTTTATAGGTTTTGGGGAAGCTTAGATCGGGCACGTAATTCCTGCAATGTTAACTCTTTGGAATCCCACCATATCCCTTCCCCAGCTGTCATGTTGACTTCATTGATTTTCTGATTGCCTTCATTTTATGGTTCACCTTAGTATGGACCTTAACCCTGTGGATTATTATTACTTTGAGTATTGGCTTAATCATTTCTATAATATTTCTGCTGACGTGTGGGATTTCCCATGTGTGGAGGTTGTTCTTCTGGTGGCACTCTCTTTGAACACAGCAGTTTGTCTTTTTCCATAGTAGGTGCTACAGCACTTGACGCTCTATATCCCTGAGATATATTCTAACTTGGAACAGATACAGGATTTGAGCATAAACAAAAACAGTTGAGAGAGCGAATGGTAATATTTCATTCTGCAGGCCTTCTTGATGATATTACCTTTCCAAAACATTCAGCCAAGCTTTTAGTGATAGTTTCTCCCACATTGAGTCTTAATAAGTGATAGTTGCAACATAAACATGGCAGTTTGGAATTCCTTTTGTCAGAGCATTAAGACATCATTGAAACCGAAAGAAAATCTTCAGCACTCTTTTTGCATAATGGATTTCCTTTGTATCTGATAGTGTCTGCATTCTTTTGATCCCATAGAATGACATAAAATTGAAATCTTATAATGTTAGTTCTCTTCTCACCTTGATCCTACACTGCCGGGCTGACTTGGAGCTCACTGCTGCTTAACACTTACTTGGCCATGTTAAACTTGTAGGCGTAGAACGAGGAGCAGGAGTAGGCCATTTGAGCCCAGTCCGCCATTCAATAAGATCATGGCTGATCTTTTCATGGCCTCAGCTCCACTTACCCACCCTCTCACCATAACCCTTAATTCCTTTACTGTTCAAATAATTATCTACCTTAGTTTCAAAAGCATTCAATGAGAAATCCTCAATTGCTTCACTAGGCAGGGAATTCCACAGATTCACAACCAGCTGGGCAAAGAGGTTCCTCCTCAACTCAGTCCTAAATCTGCTCCCACTTATTTTGAGTCTATGCCCTCTTGTGTTAGTTTCACTTGTCAGTGGAAACAACCTCCCTGCTTCTACCTATCCTAATCCTTTCATAATTTTATGTCTTTCTATAAGATCCCCCCTCACCCCTCATTTTTATAAATTCCAATGATTATAAGCCTAATCTACTCAATCTCTCCTCATAAGTCAACCCTCTCAACTCGGGAGTCAACCTCCTCTGCATCTCTGCAAAAGTTCCAGGAAGTGAAATGCATCTGTTAGGATTTTAAAATGGACCTTGTTGACTTTGGGTGGGTGTCCTTGTTACTTCTCCAGTTGAGATTATGAAAATCTAAACTGATTAGATCCTGGGCACTTCCAGTGTTACCTGGTAACTTTGCCAATTTTTGCAGTTGACCTGCCCCCTCTCTCTCTAATGAGTTGGCTATAATCATCATGGGTTTGTCTCAGAATTTGCAAAATTAATGACTTACTGGTTGAAACCAAATCAGCTGAAACCCTGACTGATGGTGATGATGTTTTCAGTAATGAGATGATTAAAATGGACTTGAGGGGCAACTTATTCACACAGACGTTGGTTCATGTGTGGAATGAACTGCCAGAGGAAGTGGGAGATGCAGATACAGTTATAACATTTAAAAGACATTCGGACAGGTACATGAATAGGAAAGGTTTAGAGGGATATAGGCCAAACACAGGCAAATGGGACTAGTTTAGTTTGGGAAACTTGTTTAGCATGGACGAGTTGGACCGAAGTCTCTGTTTAGTTTGGGAAATTTGTTTGGCATGGAAGAGTTGGACCGAAGTCTCTGTTTAGTTTGGGAAATTTGTTTGGCATGGAAGAGTTGGACCGAAGTCTCTGTTTCCGTGCTCTATGACTCTATGAGAAAATAATCTAAAAGGTAAGACATCAATAGAAGTAAAACTCAAGAGAAACCTAAAAAGGTTTCTGTCTCGCCATCACTCTGTCAAAATCTAACCAACATGTGCACAGTTGCCAGAGGATAAGGGAGGTGAAAAATTGGAAAATATTAATGTTTATTTTCAGTTAATCTGCACATATTCTATTTGATTACAGTGAATCAAATTGCTGTGTAATGTGTTTACAGTTCAGCTGATTTCCATTTTCATAAATGCTTGCTATTAACTTTGCTGATTTTTAAAAAAAATCTAATTGTGGCTTTCTTTCTATAGGGATTACTAAAACGATATAATAGGTGAAGGCAATATTATTTTTTGGAGATCACTGAGTAAAATGAAAAGCAGCATTTTTCTGAAATGCAGTTATGCACTTGCATGTTTCAGAAAGCAGTAAAAACAATTATGTAAAATAAGCTGTTTTTTTTAAATACAAATAATGACTAGTTCGGTCAGACTTTACTTTTTTTTTTCATTCCTGCCAGCTGCGGCTTTTCTTTTACACTACATTTCAAAGATACTTGAATTGTTTTCTCATTTTTCAGCATTGCTAATCTCTGCTTGTTCTCAGTGAGATAATGCCATGTTGAGACAAATCACATACAATTTTCATCAGATAACACAGCCATGGGAAAGCTAGCATGGTTTGTTGTTTAGATGATGGAGAGTCAAAGCTTCTAAACGATGAAAATGAGCATCTCCTCACCATTCTAAGAATCACATCTAAGTGTTATGATAAAAAATATTGATAATTTGTTACGTCTTGGTTTCTGACAGAAGATGTGACCTTTCTGTTATAGCTTTATTTTTAGCTTCATTTAAGATGCTTTCAAAGCTGCAAATGTCATGTGTTTTTAAACCCATCTCCCCAAGAAGCAAAGATAAGTGGCCACCTAGTTTAATGCTGTAGCAAGAATGAAAAAAAAGGTGGATTTCGTACACTAAAAAGCCCTGAAAGCCCAGAAGTATGGCATTGGGAGCAGAATGTGTGCAGAATAGCTGGCTGGTGCAAGATACTTACAAGCCCTGGGTTAACTTCCATTCCAATGCTGAGGTATTCATTTAGAAGAGAAATTTACTGTGGTTCACCAACTCTGCATGGCCCAGTAAATGTGCCAGGATAGGAACTTAGCTGCAAGTTTATCTGCTGAGGGTCAAGTCTGGATCAACATGGCATTAGCCTATAGAACCCCTATCTATAGACTCTGTGACACTCTTACCTATTTCAGGTGGGGGTCTCAGTCTGCCACTGTAAAGATTCTGTAAAGATCCTGTAAAGGTATTTTGTGATCAACCTGTTTAGAGATGCTATGACAAACCTCTAGAACAGTGGGGCAAAAGTGAGGAGTGCAGATGCTGGAAACCAGAGTTTAGATCAGAGTGGTGCTGGAAAAGCACAGCAGGTCAGGCAGCATCCGAGGAGCAGGAAAATCAATGTTTCAGGCAAAAGCCCTTCAACAGGAATCCTGAAACATTGATTTTCCTGCTCCTCGGATGCTGCCTGACCTGCTGTGCTTTTCCAGCACCACTCTGACCTAAACTCTCCAACAGTGGGGGCTTAAACTCAGGCCTCCTGGCTGAGAGATAGGGATACTACCACAAAACCCACAGGATGTAGGTGTAAAGGCAAAGTTACAATTGAAAGCCTGAAATAACGATTCACAGAAACTGTGATTTAACCATGCCTGGAGACACCAAAACAGAGACCTGCATACTTCGGGTAAGCAATTCCAGAAATTCACTACCTTCTGAGAAAAGAAATGCCTATGTAATGCAGTAATAGATGGAGTATCCACTTACTCTGTAACTATGACCCCTGGTTCAAGATATCCCCACTAGTGGAACCATCTTGACACATATTCCATCCAGCACCCTTAGAATCCTGTGTGCTTCATTAGATAACCGTTCACTCTTTTAAACTCTAATGAACACAGGCCTAAACAACTTATTTAGTCATTCTTGAAAAGTTGCTCTGATCATCCTTATCAGTCTTGTGGATCTCTATTGAACTGCTTCTAATGCCATTACATCCTTTCTTAAATACTAGTCCTGAACTGTACACAGCACACCGCATATTGCCTTACCAAAACCCTGTAGAGCTGTAACATGACTTCCTTATTTTTAAACTCCAACACTGTAGCAATAAAGGCCAAAATTGCTTTCGCCTTTTTAATCACTTGCACAGCTGCTTTTAAAGCCTTTTTTTGTTTCGTGCACAAGAACACCTAGACCCCTCTGTACTGCAGGTTTTTGGAGTCTCCCTTTATTTAAGTAAGAGACTGCCTTCTGGTTCTCCTGACCAAAATGCAGCCCCCCCACCCCCCAGACCCTACCACCCTTCTACACTAACCTCCATCTGTTACGTTTTGGTCCACTCACACAACCCATATCCCCTTGTGGATACATTATGACCTATTGTACCATTTGTTTGTATCAGACTGGATATAGTACGCATTGATCCACCTCTAAGTCATTAAGATACATAGCAAAGAACTATGGGCCAAGTTCTGATCCTTATTGCACTCCACTAGTTACATTTTACCAATCTGGAAAAGGCTAATTAATTCAGTTTCAGTGTAATGTGTATTAACCAAGCCTCAGTCCATGCTAATACGTTACCCCTCATCTTGCTTCTCCTACTCTGTAACTCCTAAGTATGATCCTTTGGCACACTTGTTAGCGATAACAGTTGGACTCTCTTGTGGTTGCTCAGGCTTATATTCCATCCAACATGATTCTGGATTCCTCCTCTCTCCTCGAGTCGTGATGCTCTGCTTGGAATTATCATCCCCTTCCCCTCCTATTTCTCCAGTAGACTGGAGGGAAAACTTAACGGGATTCCCATGATAAATCACTCCTTTTCTTTTGGGAGATGTCCATAAGAAAATAACACTACACTAGTGTAAAACTCTCAGAGAATTTGTTGAATAAATGTTGATAAACATGTTAGGGAATTCACACCAAAGTCTCCCAGAAGTTCTTGTGAAACGTATTGAAATTCATCTTCATATGCAGTGTTGATTTCATCAGTGATCAATGAACACAAGAACATGGCTTTAAATGTAGTTGCAGTTCTCACCAGGATGGTGGCTCAGTGGTTAGCATTGCTGCCTCATAGACCCAGGGACCTGGGTTTGATTCCACCCTGGAGCGATTGTTGCCGTGGAGTTTGCACATTTTCCCCCGTGTCTGCGTGGGTTTCCTCTAAGTACTCTGGTTTCCTCTCACAGTCCAAAGATATGCAGCCTCAGCATATTGGCCATGGGCAGTGCAGGGATACAAGGATGGGGTGGGTCTGGGTGGGATACTCTTCGGAGGCTTGGTGTGGATTCAGTGGGCCAAACGACCTTCCACATTGTAGGGATTCTATGTCTCAGCTAATCCATCCAAGGAAAGGTTGGTTATTGCAACACTCACCCTCAAAATGGTGTGCCTCCTCTTTGATGAGTATTTGGAGCCAATTTCATTGGTAATGAAATAATTCATGGTCCCAGCGCATTTGTTCCAAACACACACTTTAGCTCTTCTGCCGCTGTGGCATCTTGCAGTGAAGTCATCATTGCAACACAAAACCACATCTGGTCACTCTGAAGGCTGTTTAGCACCTAAAAAACTTTGACCAAATATCTGACAGTAGACGTCATCACAGCAGCTTGCAATGTCTAAAGCAGGTTCTTCTGTCAAACTGATTGCTCAAGTTTAACAGAAAACAGTCATCTTCATTGCTTTGCATAATCCATCATATAACATAGAGTACAGTATACACAATTTGAGGGGAGGAGCTGGCGTTGTATTGTTAGTAGGCCAGTGATCCCGATTAGTGTTCTCAGGCTTTGAATCTTACCTAAGCAGCTGGTGTAATTTGAATTCAATAAAAATCTGGGCTAAAGTAAACTAGCCTACCGGTGACCATGTAACTCCTGTCAAATGCCATAAAGCCGTCCCAGTTCATAAATATCCTTCAGTGAAAAATTTGCCATCCTTACCTGATTTGGTCTACACGTGACTCTAGTCCCATATCCATGTAGTTATCTACTGTCTGGAAAATTAGGAATGGATAATAGCCAGTGATGCCCATATACCACAAATGAAATAAAAAATGAGTCCCATTTTTATTTGAAGTGTTATTAATATCTTATTGAATGCATTGACTCTGTCCCGAGTTTTTAAATTGCACTAGAGTTTTGTAGCTAACTTTCAAGGCACCTACTCTCCACACAGCAGATTGGCTATTAAGCCATCAATTTTCCAAGGCACAAAGCTTATGATTTTGTCATGTTTCGAAATTAATAGTGGGCACTGATTTAGGCTGCAACAGAAAATTAAAAATAGGTAGCTAATGTTTAAAATTAAACCTGACAGGCTTATCCTTCAACTGCTTATCTTCATTTCCCCAAACAGGAACAGTCTGTAATTACTATTATCAATCCCATTTCATGAGTGTAAAACAGTGTTGATGGAATTGATGCCTGGATTTTTGCAGACTTCAGCAGGGAATACACTACTGCTGCTGCGAGTTAAGTGAAAATTAATTCCCATCGTGTCTGCAGCATTCTCTTTGCTTGGCTTGCTCTGTGTTGGGTAATTCTCCTGTACAGTTGTGTCTGAATGCTGTAATCTGCCACTGGCGTTAATGAAGTAGTGATTATCACTGCTCTATGTTTCATAAAAATAGTGATAATGCTTAACAATCAGAGATATCATGATTTATCATGTTAGAACGCCTTCCTGAATGAGCTACTTCCAAACTGTACTGATTGTTTTAATGTGAGTAACGATGGTAGTCACAAATAGAAGTCTATGTTTTCTTGGATGTATCAGCTGATGCGGAAATGACCGGCAGGATGATGGGAAGATGTACTGCTCTTCTTCCAGTCGGCCTGTGGAATGTTTAACATCAACCTGAATCACTGGAATGGACAGAAGAATTCTCATCTAAAAGACAGCACCTCTGACAATGCGACCCCCTCCTCTCTTTTGAGAAAAGGTGCTGTCTTTTAGATGAGAATTCTTCTGTCCATTCCAGTGATTCAGGTTGATGTTAAACATTCCACAGGCCGACTGGAAGAAGAGCAGTACATCTTCCCATCATCCTGCCGGTCATTTCCGCATCAGCTGATACATCCAAGAAAACATAGACTTCTATTTGTGACTACCATCTTTACTCACATTAAAACAATCAGTACAGTTTGGAAGTAGCTCGTTCAGGAAGGCGTTCTAACATGATAAATCATGATATCTCTGATTGTTAAGCATTATCGCTATCTCTCTTTGACACACAAGTGGATTCTGAGTTTAATTCCTGATGTTAAGTTCCAATTTCCTACTTTCAATCAAAAAACAGCCATATTTTTACATAATGACAAACATGTTTGATTGAATAATTAATTATTGAGCATCTTTTTGCTCAATAAGAATTTAAGAGAGACTATCGCAGAGCGCTAAGTTGCTTATAAACTCTCCATAGAGTTATTTAACACAGACACAGGTCCATCAGTCCAACCAGTTCACACTGAACATAATCCCAAAGTAAACTAATCCTGTACCACCCCAACCCTCTGCTCCTGACCCATATCTCTCCAAACCTTCCCTATTCATGAATTTATCTAAGTGTCTTTTAAACGTTCTAGCTATACCTGCACTACCAATTCCTCAGGAATGTTCATTCCACACACAAATTACCCTCTGTGTAAAATATTTGCCCCTCCCGTCTTTTTAAATACTCTCTCTTCGCCCTTTAAAAATATGTGTGTAGTCTTGAAATCCACCTCCATTAACTCTATATGTACTCTCCTGATTTTATAAACCTCTGTAAGGTCACCTGTCTACCTCCTATGCTCCAGGGAAAGAAGTCCAAGTGATCCAGCTTTTCTTTATTACTCAAACCTTCCATACCTGGCAACATGCTGGTAAATCTCTCCTGAATCCTCTCCAGCATAGCCTTCTTATAACAAAATGATAATAAAGAGACGCACCTAAAATATTATTTAACAAATGTCTGTTAATGATATTTTAGTTTCTACCTTTGTTCCATGTGGGTTGTCCCTGGGTTATGAATGGATTCTGTTCTTAAGTTGACTTCCATTTGTATGTCAGCTTGTAAGCAAGTCAGAATACAATATGGTACAATATAAAATACAAGCTGGCTGTAAAGTAAGAGCAAATGTTTACATGTCAGATCTTTAAAATTAATATCAATACAGGGGAGGTGATAACCTTGTGGTGTTGTTGCTGGACTGTTAGTCTGGAGACCCAGGTAATATTCTGGGGACCCTGGTAATGTTCTGAGGACCCAGGTAATGTTCTGGGGGCCCGGGTTTGAATCTTGTCAAGGCAGATGGTTGAATCTGAATTCCATTTTTAAAAGAATTCTGAAATTAAGAGTCTGATAAGGACCATGAAACCATTGTCCCTTGTCAGGAAAAAAAACCCATCCAGTTCACTAATGCTCTTTCGGGAAGGAAGCTGCCATCCTTACACATGTGGATTACACATGACTCCAGGCCCTCAGCAATGTGGTTGACACTTAACTGCCCTCTGGGCAATTAGGGATGGGCAATAAACGCTGGCCCAGCCAGCACCTCTCTCATCCTGTGAATGAATTTTTTAAAAATCCCTCTATGGGTTGGTAAGTACAAATGTTTATAAAACAGATGTTCGTAAATTCGGAACTGCCTGTATTTCACTATCTGTAAAATTAAAAAGTTCATTCAATGCTTTATTATTTTCTATTTTGCTATTATTGCATCAATATGATTGTTTGGTCACCATTCTAGGTGATGCCACTGTTGCAGATGCCTGGAAATCACCTTGAAGTGGTTCCAGATTCAAACTGACAAAAGGGATTTTTTTTTTGGGGGGGTGGGGAGGAAGTTGGGGAGGGAATACTCCATTTCACAAAAACAAATACAAACCTTGGTAGCAATTTTCTTCAAGGTCAGCCACAAGTTGCTTTGCTGTGGAACACAAAATCCAACACCTTTACTGTTTGTGTTGATAATTTCAGTTATAATTATTTATCACTCTATCTTTGCAGTGTGACATTGTATAACAAGCCATGCCTGGGATATTATGGGAATGGATGATGTTCTCTTCAGTAAAAGTGTTCTAACTGCACAATTTTGAGTCAAATATATTTATGTTTGAATAAATGTCAAGGCATTTTCCACATGAATATACAATTGATGTAATCATACATAGCTAGGAGTCCTCAGAGTGTCATAAGCTTCTCGCCCCTGAGAGTGTACTGTGCACTGATGTGTCTTATTTAAAACAGCAATGGATAAGCTACATAGACAGGAAAAATACTATACTCGCTGAATAAATCATGTAGAGAAGGTAAACCAAACACGCTCTGGAAAGTTTCACAGACTAATACATACGTTTCAAGTATTTTACTTTGAGTAAAATTGAGTATACCAGCTCACAGTGTTACTTAAAACAAATCTTACTTTTGATAAAGAATGCATTTTGTACATATCAAAAAGCATTAGACAATAATTAGCCTCACCCACTACACCAATAACAATTAAAGTGAAGTGGTAATGAAATGAATTGTTTGAAATGAATACATTTACAGAAGAAAACTTTGAGGTCTTTGAAAAAAATTCTCTCATGACATAATCGATATTTTCTAACCGACCTGTTCAGAAATGTTATTACACACCTCTGGAGCAAGTAAGGACTTAATCCCAGGCCCCTTGTCTCAGAGATAGGAACACTATCATTGTGTCACATGAGCACAGAGGCTAGAAAGCTATTAGCACTCCAAAGCTGGCATCAATCCGGCCCGTAAGGGGTAATTTTCATCTGCTTTTCATTCATAGAATAGGAAGGCTGTTCAACTTTGACTGCAATATTTTGAATGATCCTGCAATCTATGTCAATTAATATACATTACATATGCTTGGCATTTGCGTATACTGAATCTTTTGACATTTTTGTTGTAAATTAATTAACAAATCCTGCTCCCTTTGGATAAATGTAATTACTCGTCTGCAAAATTTCATCATCCTTTGTTTTGAATGTGATGAGCCAGTAAGAAAGTCAGTCAGATGTGCGTGAGACGTGTAGCTACTATTGCTACATGCTTGGCTTCCGTCCAGAACATGGATTAGCATTCCCAGGATGCCCTTTCTTATCTATGCTACGAGCTTCTAAATATCTCTGAGCTCCTCCAATTTTGCTTTTGCATAACCTCATGTTTAATTACTCCACCATTTATGGCTTTCAGCTGTCTCAGTCCTAAGCCCAGAACGCTGTCCCTAATCTTCCTAACTCTCTCTGTTCGTTTAGGAAGCTCCATTAAACCCACATTTTTGCCCCAATATTTTCTTCTCTGGTTCAATGGTGAAATTTGCTTGAAAGCACCCCTGTGGCATGCCTTTGGGAATTTTCGTCATGATAATGGCACTATACAAATGCAAGTTGTTGTCATCATTCAAATCTCTCTTTCAGATCAGGAGATAATTCAGTTGGCACTTTGTTGTTCTTCAGTGGGATGGTTCAGAATAGAGGTATAACAGGTAACAATTAATTCACTTGATGTCAGGCTATCATTAAGCAAAATTATTAGTCGTGGTTGAGATACCCCTAATCTGCTTGCAGTGTCCATTTAACCAATGCACAGTAGGTACAGTGTGGAGGCGAAAATTTAAATGTAAAAGGAATCATGCACAATTTCGCCCACATCACAGCTGATGTACCTTTGCAATTCAGTATATTACAGCTGCTGTTTTTCATGGGGCCTCAAGAGGAACTAATGTGAGTTTCAAACTGCTCTGAAATTGGAGGCTAAGTAACTGTTCAATCTGCATAGCATTCATTAATGGGATATACGTATATCTGTACATTGTTTACTGTCTGCACAGAATAACAAATCATGAGCAGTAACTTGCAAAGAAGCAATCCAATTGAGCATAAACCATAAGAGCAAAGTCTCTTATGAATGTCAGAATGGTCTGAAATGACTGAATTGGATTAAAGTGGGCCCTTAGATATTTATTATTGCCTGTAATATAGTGTATGTGGTTTCCAACACAACACGCTTTAAACTCTTAAATGTAAGACGTGGTGCAAAAAACAATGTAAATGTTTTGTGTTGGATGTAAATTGATAACACACCATGATTCATACAACTTTTAAGATGTTTGCGTAATTTAGAAATGATCTATAGATTATCCACAAATTGTTCAGATTTTGAAATTATAGCCATTGTTCATGATTTCAAGAGAACTGTTTATACGTTTAATATCAAAATCACTGTATCAGTACCTGTAGTAGCAGTCTATTTAAAGCTAAACTTGACAAAAGACAAATTAGCTGCCTCTAGTGACTGTTACATGAGTTAAATTATTGACACGCTTCTAAGACAAATGTTCTTTGAAGATATTAAGGTCATTTGAAATGTCTAACATTTTCACCATCCTTTAAATGTTAATGAATATACCAGTTTGCAATAGCTCAATCAGATGATCAACTCTGCAGTAATTTGCTTGATGATATTGTGGTTAAAGTAATTCAAGATTTTGATTAGTAAGGGGATCAAGCGTTACAGGGAGAATGTAGTAGAATGGGGCTGAAAAACAGATCAGCCACGAAAAACAGTAGAGTGGACACGATGGGCCAAATGGCCTAATTTTGCTGCTATATTAAATAGTGTTTTGTTATTATTCATAACTACAATCTTGAGGGATCATTACCAAAATGACTTCAGCAACAGTAGTTTGGGATGTCAATGCCTCAGATTCCAGACAGTAGGACTTTACAAAGCCAAATAATACTTTCTGGAACATTGTGATGAACATTTCATGTGTTATGACGAGTTCAAGAGGGTGATTGACTCATGTCTTTTTAAATCCTCTGCTGGTCAGTTGCAACAATTTTTTTTTAGCATTTGGATGTCACGGGTTTAATTAGGGTAAAAATGAAGGCAAGCCAATTTCAACATAACAAACATAAAGAAGAACGTGTGGGGAGAGTCTTAATCCAGATATGAAGGTTAAGGTAGCTACAGTTTGCCAATTTTAAAGTGTCAATTTTATAGAGCTTGAGTTGAGAGAATGAAGGCTGAATTCCAATTATTCTGTTTGCTGAAAAGTGGTGGTGCTTGAAAATAACATTGATTTCTCAGCGAACAGTGGATTTTCTAAGTTACGTATTGACCATGTTGTGACTTTTAAGTTTGAGAGACAGACAGAGAGAGAGAGAATGTTCCAGCCTTTGCACAAATCCACTTTTACTTGACACCACTCTGCCTCTCAGAGGTAACTGTTGATTGAAGTCTATTGGTACATTTCCATTCATGAAATGTCTGAGGTGTTGAAATTAAATGGTGGAAACTCAGGGTGTGTCTTACACAAGGCTGCCAGGGTGAATCATGTATGGAGGTGGTGGTTATTGAAGATCATTTTGTGTGTTTATCCAAGGTAAATCTTATCCCTCTGTCGCTCAAGAGCAAGACAATGTATGCTCCATGTCAGGCAGGGAGACCTTTTTCCAGAAGATTTTGCAGGACCATTATTTTAATGTTTCTCTTAGTTATGATGATGGGTTCCTGTGTACACTACTGCACTCACAGAACACATTGACTTGGATCTTACCAGAAACAAGCTATATGTGATTTCTGTTGAGTTTTAAGGTGGGTTTTTCTTGGTCGTACCTAGATGGGTTTCATAAGACATAAGACCATAAAAATAGGGATAGAAGTAGGTCATTCAGCCCCTTGATCCTGCTCGACCATTCAATATGATTCTGACTTTCCCCCACAGCTCTCTGTTGTAAAGGAGTTCAAAAGACTTTCAACCCTATTGAGAGAAGAAATTCTTCCTCAGCTTAGTCTTAAATTAGCTTCCTTTTATTCGGAGACTATGACATCTAGTCCTTGACTGTCCCATATGGGGAAATGTCCTGTCAAGCCCCTTAAGGATCCTTAATGTTTCAATGAAATCACCACTCATTCTTCTAACTTGCACTGAGCAGAGTCCCAACCTGGTAAACCTCTGCTCATCAACCAATCCTTCCAAATCAAGGATCATCCCTGGGAACCTTCTCTGAACTGCCTCTGATGAAATAATGTATTTTCTTAAATAAGGAGACCAAAACTGCTCATGCCATTCAAGTGCAGTTTCACCTTGTGTACAGTTGCAGGAAGATTTCTGTATTCTTATACGTTCCATTACCCTTCCTGATTACCTGCTGTACCTGTGTGCGCACTTTCTGTGTTTCGTGCACAAGTCCCTATATGTTGCAACTATCTGCAGTTTGTCTCCATTTAAATAATATTCTGTTCTTTTGTTCTCCGTTCTTAAATGAACAACTTCACATTTTCTCATAATTATACTCTATTTGCCAACTTACATAACTGTAGTGATTGGAAGCAGAGCCAGATGTATCTCATTGAATATAAGATTCTTGATTGGGGTTATTAACCTGGGTCAGGGAGCCCTGGATGACAGCTATAAACAGGAGTTTCAGCAGATCTCCTCAGTCGAGGGACTGGCTTTGAGCTGGCCAGTCAGAGCCCATGTACAGTGCACAAGTAAATAAAATGTGACTTGGTGACAAGCCTCTTTGCAGTTATTTAATTAACCTATCAATATCTCTCTGTAAACTGTTTGCAGCCCTCTGATAACTTGAGTTTCCACTTATTTTTGTTTCATCTGCAAATGTAATTACAGTACATTCGCCTCCTTACTCCAAGTCATTAATAGATATTGTAAACAGCTGTAGTCCCAGCACTGATCCCTGTGGAACACCATGGATCACTGGTTGCCAACCTGAAAAATAATCCTTTATCCCCACTTGCTGTTTCCTGTTCGGTAGCCAATTCTCTGTTCATGCCAATGTACTACCTCCAACACCATGGGCTCTTATCTTATGACTTAACCTTTTGTCAAACCCCTTCTAGAAGTTCAAATAAAACACATCTATTGTGTTCACCTTTTCATAGGAAGGATGTTACTAAACTGCAAAGAGTGCAGAAGATACTTACTAGGATGTTGCCAGGACTCAATGGTCTGAGTTACAGGGGGAGGTTGGACAGGCTAAAACTTTCTTCTTTAGAGCATAGGAGACTGAGAGGAAGCTTTATAGAGGTGTATAAGATCATGAGAGACATGGATGAGGTGAATGCACTCAGTCTTTTTACCAGGATTTGGGAATCGAGGCCTAGAGGGCATCAGTTTAAGGTTAGAGGGTAAAGAATAAAGGGGAACCTGAGGGACATAGGGTGGTATGTATGTACACGTATGGAATGAGCTGTCAGTGGAAATTATTGAAGTAGGTACATTATAAACAGGGAAATGGGGTTAGCGTGGATGGACATTTTGATCAGCATGGACAAAGAGCCTGTCTCCGTGCTGTAGGACTTTATAACTCTATCTACTGGATCATCTCTATCTATTTGTTTGAGGCTGCCTTGAAAAACTCTCATAGATTAATCAGACACAATTTCTCTTTCAGAAACCATGCTGACTCTGCTTTGATCCTGATTTTCCAAATATGCTGCTATTAACTTCCTTAATAAATATTTCCAAAATTTTTCCAACAATAGATGTTAATCCAATTAACTTATAGTTACTTGCTTTTTGCCTCTATCCTTTTTTTGCATGTGACATCACATTAGCAATCCTTTGGTACATCTCTGGAATTCAAAGATGTTTGGAACAGTACAACCAATGCATTCAATATCTCTGTAGCTAACACTTTTCCAATTTATGTGCCTTTAGCCCCATTAGTTTGTCGAATATTACCTCTATAATGATGGTGATGGTGAGTTAATTCCTCTCCCATGTTCTTTCGTATTAATGGAATATTCAAAAAAGCTTCCACCATAAAGACTGATGCAAAATATCTGTTTAAATTGTCTGCATTTTCTTGTTCCCTAGAACTATCTCCTCAGATTTATTTTCTAAGGGGCCTGTGTTCACTTTGACTCTCTCTTCCTTTTGTATATGTTTAGAGAATGTCTTATTGTCAATTTTTATATTCTTCTCCAATTTGCTCTCAGTTTATTTTCACTGTCTTTACTATCTTTTTATTCCTTCTTTGCTGGATTCTAAATTTATCCCATTCTTCAGGGCGATCACTGACTTTTGGTTTTCTTTTTCTTTCAACTTTGTACTCTATTTAACTTCCTTGGTCCGCCATGGTTGATTTATCTCTCTCTCTTCAACTCTTTCTTTCTAACTGGGATACATTTTTGCTGAGAGTCATTTAAATAAAAGATATTTTTTCTCTAATAAACCTGTTCAGGGAGGCTGTTACACAACTCTGGAGCAGGTGGCACTTGAATCGGGCCTCCCAGTCCAGGGGTATGGACACTACCACTTTGCTTCAAGAAGGCCCCGACTGCTTGCTTACAGTGTTTTTTGCTAATCTCACTGCCCTGTTCACTTTACCTCATTTAATTGGAATCCCCTCTATTTAAGTCACCTCATTAACTAGGTATGATGCTCCTTGGAGCCTTTATTATGCAGTGCTTGCCTGACTGTCCATTTTTCTTTCTAATAAACTTGTTCAGGGAGGCTGTTACATAACTCTGGACCAGGTGTCACTTGAATCGGGCTTGAATAGTGGAATGCTGACCACTGGTGGGAAATCTCAGCAGTGGTAGAGGAGGATATAATTACAACATTTCAAAGATATCCGGATAAATACATGAAGAGGAAGAGTTTAGAGGGATATGGACCAAATGCTTCCAAATGGGACTAGGTCAGATTGGGATGTCTAGTCAGTGCAGATCAGTTGGACCAAAGAGTCTGCTTCCGTGCTGTATGACTCTATGATTGCTGATACCAGTGTGTTTGAGAGGTCCTTATGTAGTTGCACTTGGAAACTTTCACCCTCACATGACAGTCAAGGGTAGTTGGCGTTCCACTTTGTGAGCTAGGGCCGGGAGGTTCTAGTGGATGGCATGGTGTAGAGCAGTGACATCATTGTCTCCAGAGCTGGCAGAGGAACCCAGAGCAACAGATTCTGCCAACCTGGTCTGAGGTTGGGACCTGGGTCAGTGTGGAGTCTACGGCCTGGCTAAACACCCAATGACGCTGAAGGTCAACAAATGTCTCCACTCTGCCAGGGTAAATGCTGCCATCTTCCCTTGTCTACCTTAGACTCACTCTGTCTCTTGGACTGCACCCACTTCCCACTAAGGCACAAGCTGAACCGTTTCCATTGCTGCTTGCTAAACCTTCTCTCGCTCACTCTCATCTGTACCATTAACCCTGATTACAAATCTCTGCACTGCCTCTTCTTTCACTCGGGATAGTTCACCACCATTAGCACTGCTGTCTCACAGCGCCAGGGACCCAAGTTCAATTCTGGCCTCGGGTGACTGTCTGTGTGGAGTTTGTACATTCTCCCCGTGTCTGCGTGGGTTTCCTCCAGGTACTCCAGTTTCCTCCCACAGCCCAAAGATTGGCAGGCTAGGTGAATTGGCGATGCTAAATTGCCCATAGTGTTAGGTGCATTAGTCAGGGGTAAATGTTGGGAAACGTGTCTGAGTGGGTTACTCTTCGGAGGGTCAGTGTGGACACGTTGGTCCGAAGAACCTGTTTCCACACTCTAGGGAATCTAAACATCTAAACACCTTTCCCCCAACTACACCTGCATTGAAAGCTTCATTACCCACTTGCATCTCACTTAATCTGGTCCGTTTTCTCATCACAGGAGAGGGTGGCTGAAAGAGCCAGGAAGGTTGGTGGGCTGCCCAATATCCATCTCCACACCCGCTACAGAGAGAGGATCCTAATCCTCACTGGCAAGTAGAATGATCAGTCATGTGGAGATGCTGAAACTTTCATGTCCTAGCAACCACATGAGATTTATTTTTTTGTTACTGTACTGTACCATTAATCCCTCTGTAAACATATGGTCATCATACAACAACTACTAGCCCTTGGTCATGACGCATTCTCTCGTTTGTCTCCTGCAGGTTCAGCACGCCAATTGACTTCCAATTCCAGACTGTATGGTGGTTCAGTGGTTAGCACTACTGCCTCATAGTGCCAGGGACCCAGGTTCAATTCCAGCTTTTGATCACTGCCTGTGTGGAGTTTGCACGTTCTCCCTGTCTCTTTGCGGTTTTCCACCAGGTGCTCCAGTTTCCTCCCACAGTCCAAAGGTATTCAGGTCAGATGGATTGGCCATGCTAAATTGCCCTGTAGTGTCCACGGATTTGCCAGCGAGGTGGCTTAGCCAGGGTAAAGGTGCGGAGGGTTGATGCAGGCTTGCTGGGCTGAATGAGCTCTTCTCACACTGTAAGGATTGTATGATTTGGAGGTGCTGGTGTTGGACTGGGGTGAACAAAGTTAAAAATCGTGCAACACCAGGTGCAGTCCAACAGGTTTATTTTGGAGGCACTTGCTTTTGAAGCGCTGCTGTTTCACAACCACATGATGAAGAAGCAGTGCTTTGAAAGCTAGTGCTTCCAAAATAAACCTGTTGGATTATAACCTGGTGTTCTATGATTTTTTAACTCTATGATTCGAAGTTGCTGCAGCGCATTGGCCTCAGAACCAGACACAGCTGGTAAGACAGGACTGCTATAAAGTAAAAACCTGTTGAGTCCCAACCAGGAGATGATCCCATGAGATCAGCAATCCAGGACTTTGTACAAGTGGTCACAGGAGCAGCAAGCAGGTTGGTCCGGGGCACTGGGCAAACTGACACAAAGACTGCAGGACTGCAGCAACACAGTTAAACACAGCCGCTTCTGTTATGCGATTGTCTAGCTACCACCATGGACAAGTCAGTGGCCACCATAGAGATCCAGGTCCAGCAAATTCAGTGTCTGCTGGATTTGTGCAAGGGCCTGCACTCCATTGCCCTGCATATAGATGCTCAGCGCCAATAACTAAACAGCAGGAGCACAAGGCAACTTGACTTCACTCCACGGGTACCTCTTGAGCATGGAGGCAGGTCAGTGCTGGTAGGCACTTGGCCAAAGGAGGAACTGCACACAGACCCTTTCCCTCAGAGATCTCCTGTCGGGACACTCCAGTGGTGTCTGAGTCTCCCCCCCACCTCACCTCCACCTGCCTATCACCCTCAGCCACATGGGAGGTTGAACAATGCAGTGTGTATCTGTCTCTTGGCAAGATACATTCAGCATGTTTGGGCACAATCTAGATACAATCACCCCCAGGGTCACCTGACCAAAGCTCCAAGACCAACATCTTCACTGCTGGGCAGGGTCTCTCCAGCCCATCTGGGAAACTTCAAATTGCACTGAGAAGGAGCAGGAGAGAAAGACAGCAAGTCAATCCTCAGAGAGCACATAGATAGCACAGCTCAATGCAAATTCCTTATCCAATTTGTTAATGCGTTCATTTTTCAACATCAGCTACACATGTTTAGCCGCAGTTACAATATTGAAGGTACAAAGCCTAGCCTTGGTTAGTGTTACATGATGTTCACTGGTACAAGGTGTTCAGTGAACAGCTCCTACACTATGTTTAAGTAATGAATAAGTCTCAGTGATTGTTACTTTTGCAGCTGGGCTCCCTCTTTCCAGGGAGATAAGCATTGTTATTGCATCAGTGGGATTCATTTGTTATCTTGTACAATACTTGGTGCCAGACTATTGCCAAGTTTAGCAAAATTGTTATCACTTGCAGGTGTGTTTTAGCTTTAGTGTATGAGTGCCTGATTCATGCTGTTTACCTTTAAAGGTTCCCACATCGTTTGAATTTATTGCCCGTCCCTAGTTACCCTTGAGAAGGTGGTGGTGAGCTGCCTTCTTGAACCACTGAAGTGAAAGTGCTGTAGGATGACCCACATTGCTGTTCGGGAGGGATTTGATTCAGTGATGGTGAAGCAATGCCAATATATTCCCAAGTCGGAATGGTGAGTGGCTTGGAGGTGAGTTTACAGGTGGTGATGCCATTCTCCTTCAGATGGAGCCACTTACATTGCCCATTCAGGTTTTGCGGCAGCCATGTTTATCCATTGCATGCTCCTTATTTGCAACAAGATGGAAGGCAATAGTGGCTTTTCTTTGGAGAGGGACTTTCAGACTCAACCACTTATCCTCAGGAATCTCTAAATGTCGACATTGACTCTGTTTAAACATTCCATCAGCCCCCATAGACTTTGAACTTCCCCAGGTCCTGACCCAACCCATCTATCTAAATTTTCATCAGTCCACTTTCCAACAATGAAGTTCCCATGCTCCCTCCCTTAGCTGTGGTCCTGGATATTCTCCCCTGATGTTCAGTGGACAGACCCTCAGGACTGACTGTGGCTGACCTCCTTAATGTCATTGAGCCATAGTACAGGAAAAGGCCCTTTGGCCAATCAAGTCTACAGAGGTCAAAAACAACCACGGAACAATTTGAATGCCATTTTCCAGCACATGTCCCATAGCCTTGTATGCATTGCGCATGTAACTAATTTTTAATCATTATGAGGGTTTCTGTCTCTATCACCCTTACAAGCATTAATTTCCAAACATAATTTTCCAGCCACCATTCCCTGAGGTGAAAAGACTTTTCTCACATCCCCTTGTCTTAAATTTATGTCCTTTGGTCATTGATCCCTCCACCAAGGGGAGAAGTTCCTTCCTGCCTATCCCATCTATGTCCCTCAAACCTTTTACATCTCAATCCTGTTTCCCCCCAACCCCACCCAGTTTCCTCTGCTTCAAGGAAAACAATCCCAGTCTATCCAATATCGCTTCATAACTAAAACATTCTAAATCAGACAACAGCTTGGTAATTCAGCTTGTGCCCATTCCATTGTAATTGTGTCCCTCTTATAATTTGGATTCTAGAAACTAATCAACCTTTTATACAGTCCCAGCATAACATGCCTTTTCTTAAACTCTATGTTTTTGCTAATAATGGCAATTATTCCATCTGCCTTCTTATTCACTTTATCTCCCTGTTCTGTTCCCTTAAAGGCCATATTCAGTTTGCCCCAGGGTGTACCTCCTCTTTTTCTATGCTAATTTCTTGAATTCCCCTTTATTTCAATGCAACCCAACTCTCCAAACTTTCTCATAACTTAAATGGCCTGTAATTTATGTAGATGACCCACAGTGAGGTTTTGATTCAGTGACAGTGAAGCAACGCCGATGTATTTTCAAATCAAGAAGGTGAGTGGCTTGGATGTTTAAACAGAGTGAATGGCCTGACGTCCTGACTCACTTGCCATCTCCAAACTTTGACCATGCATTATCCCTTATTGAATCGTTTCTCTGGATCTCATTGCAATGGCCAATTTAGTTGAAACCCCCTCTAACAGCACTAAGCAAACCTCCCAAGAGAATTATTTTAAAAAAACACAAAACATTAAATAAAATACAATTTGCTAGATTTGAAAATACAATAAAAGTGCAGTCCTGTCATTGTAACACCAAAATGTTATAGTATCTGAACAGAAGACAGTGTTTTGCTTCTCTATCCCATCTATAGATTTAACTTATCAGTTATTTCGATTCTCTGCCTTGAACTATGATAAGCCTCTTTCTTGATTACTCTCACAATGGACCTTCAACTTTCTCAACTTCAAATAACCCCTTTATGGTTCAAACCAAACTCTTCTGGACTAGAACTTTCAACTAATGTCCTTACCCTAAGAAACATATTTTCTAATTATCAACTTTCTCCTTTCTCTCGAAGAAACTGTAATGAACATTTAACTTTAACCATGACTTCTTTGAACTGAAAAACAAAATTTTTCCCATCTACAGATTATCTGACAATCAATTAACTGAATTTTGGATTATCCGAACAAGATTGCAAGGATAACTATGTTATCCAGCATCAATTATCCGGCATTTGATTAACCAAGCAAAATACTTCCTGCCTGTGTCCTTCGGGTAATCAAGGTTCCTCTATAGGTTTTACAGCAAGTTTAAAAACATCCTGACTCTTCTAAACTGAAAAGAAGGTAATAATTCTCAAAGTTTACACCCTGTCTCATATTAATCAAAACATACCTCTAGAAATACTAATAACTTAATTAATAAGCTCCCTAATGCATAAAGAATGAAAACCTACATGCCATCAGTTCAAATTGCAAACTCTAAAATAAATCATATTTAAATAAACATAAATCATGCACTTTGGAATCATAGCTCCACAAGAGTCAGCAAGCAGCCCTGAGATGTAGCTTTGTTGAATACATAAGCTGAGTACCTGTCCCTACGCATTAAGTATCTCTGCTGCAGCCTTTCACTGCCAGTTACTGGTGCACCCTGCAATGCCAGTCTGTGTTTCCTGCACATCCTGCAGAGTGTGAACTACTGTCAGGTACTTTTTATATACAGTACCTAGAGGGTGATGCCTGGGAGACTTTGGTGGTCTTCAGAATTTATTGTCTGACTGTCCGTAGGATTTGGAATGCTATTCATACATACATATGCAACAAGATGACATGACCATAATTGCATGGGACAACCTGGCATTCCTCTTGCTTTTAGGCCTGATGCCACATTTTAGGCCAAACTCTTGCCAGGCCCTGAAATTATGTGACTATATTGACAAATTTTGAAAAATAGAGTGAGATGCCATGTGAATGTAAACCAAAAAGTCACATTTTCCAACCAAGTCCCAGATGTTGAGATGAGATTTTCACTTGTGAGCAGCGAGAGGTCTATTAACAGGGATTATTGCTCATTATTGCCCTATCTAATCTTACCTCTTCGATAGGCAGGTTCCCATTCTCCCACACACCAGATAGAAACTGGATGCCAAGAATTATTAACATAGAAATCAGTGTGGATACCTGTTAACTTCAATTTTCAGCTTGCTCTGTGGGACATCCATTTTAAACATGTGACGCCAATGTTTCATGGTGCCAATTTGCTTTCATAACCTTTCCTGCTCTTTTAGCCTGTTAGATCATTGACTGCTGGTTCCATTAAAATTACCCAGTCCTCTCACCTTATCATTAGATTCTGCTATTTTATATGCTTTAGTATTTGATTGTATATTCTCCTTGTCTGCCTTTGTTAACTATAGGTGGTTTCTCCTTCTTATTGTGCCCTGCTTTTTGACTGGAATAAATGTTTGCTGAGTCCTGTGAAACATCTGCCTAAATATCTGCTACTGCTCATAAGAACATAAGTACTAGGAGCAGGAGTAGGCCGTCCGGCCCTTCGAACCTGCTCTGCCCCTCTGTAGGGTCGTGGCTGATCTGTTCGTGGACTCAGCTCCACTTACCCATGTTTTCACCATATCCCTTAATTACTTTATTTTTCAAAAAAAGTATCTACCTCAGCTTTAAAAGCGAATACTGAAGTGGCGTCAACTACTTCCCCGGGCAAGGAATTCCATAGATTTACAACCCTCTGGGTGAAGAAGTTCCTTCTCAGTTCAGTTCTAACCTGGTCCCTCTAATCTTGAGGCCATGCCCTCTTGTCCTAGTCTCACCTTCCAGTGAAAACATCCTCTCTGTTCCTATTTTATCAATTTCCTTCATAATTTTATATGTTTCCATAAGATCCTCCCTCATTCTTCTGAGTTTCAATGAATATAATCCCAGTCTACTCAGCCTCTCCTCATAAGCCAACCCTCTCAACTCCGGAATCAATCTAGTGAACCTCCTCTGCACCCCTTGAGTGCTAGTACATCCTTTCTTAAGTACAGAGACCAAATCTGCACACAGTACTCCAGCTGTGGCCTCACCAGCACCATGTACAGCTATAACATTACCTCTCTGCTTTTAAACTCAACCCCCTTAGCAATGAAGGGCAAAATTCCATTTGCCTTCCTAATTACTTGTTGTACCTGCAGACCAACCTTCTGCAATTCATGTACCCCCAGGTCCCTCTGCAAATTGGCATGCTGCAACTTTTTACCATTCAAGTAATAATCTAGTTTGCTGTTACTCCTACTAAAACGTATGATTTCACATTTCCTAACATTGTATTCCATCTGCCAGACCTTTGCCCACTCACTCAATGTATCTATGTTCCTCTGCAAAGTTTCACAGTCCTCTGCACACTTTGCTTTGCCACTCATCTTAGTGTCATCGGCAAATTTTGATACCGTACATGTTGTCCCCAACTCCAAATCATCTATATAAATTGTAAATAATTATGGTCCCAACACTGATACCTGAGGCACACCACTAGTCACTGATTGCCAGCTAGAATAGCACTCATTTATCCCAACTCTTTGCTTGCTGTCAGTCAACCAATCCTCTATCCTCACTAAAACTCTACCCCTAACACCATGCATTCACATGTTATGCAGCAGTCTCATGTGTGGCACCTTGTCAAAGGCCTTTTGGAAATCTAGGTTCACCACATCCACTGGGTCCCCGTTGTTCACCTTGCTTGAAATGTCTTCATAGAATTCCAAAAGATTTGTGAAGCATGACCTGTCCTTCATGAACCCACGTTGCATCTGTACAATGGGACAATTTCTGTCGAGATGCCCTGCTATTTCTTCCTTGGTAACAGACTCAAGCATCTTCCCCACTACAGAGGTTAAGCTCACTGGTCTTTAGTTCCCCACCTTTCATCTACTTTCCAATCTGCTGGGACTGCCCCAGAGTCCAGCGAATTTTGGAAAATTAACCCCCCCATCCACGTGCTATTTCTCCCGCCATCCCTTTTAGTACCCTGGATGCATTCCATCAGGACCAGGAGACTTATCTATCCCTAGCTCCATTAGCCTACCCCTCACTAGCTCTTCCATAATAATAATTGTTTCCAGGTCCTGACTTACCTTTGTCTCTTCATCACATACTGGCCTGTTATTAGTATCCTCCACTGTGAACACCGAAGCAGAGTACCTGTTCAATGCCTCAGCCATTTAATCATATCCCATAACTAACTGCTCTTTCTCTTCCTCTAAAGGACCAACATTTACTTTAGCCACTCTTTTTTGCTTTATGTATTTATAGAAACATTTGCTATCTGTCTTTATATTCTGTGCTAGTTTTTTCTCATACTCTGTCTTACTTTTCTTTTATAGATCTTTTTGTGGCTTTCTGTTGACCTTTAAAGGTTTCCCAAGCTTCTAGATTCCTGCTGTTTTTGGCCATTTTATATGCGCTCTCTTTCAATTTGATAGCCGATCTGTTTTCCGTAGACACCCATTGCAGATTACCGCCCCAACACCGCCCCCCCCCACCCCGCCCCCGGCCCCCTCAGTCCTTCATTCTCACCAGAATATACTTTTGCTGAGCACTCTGAAAAATGTATTTTGAATGTCCTCCACTGCTTGTCAACTGCTGCACCATAAAGTCTCTGATTCCAGCTTCTTTTAGCCAGGTCCTCCCTTATTCTACCATCATCCCCCTTATTCAAGCACAGGACCCTGGTAATGGATTTTACCTTCACACTAACCAGCTGTATTTTAAATTCAACCACACTGTGATCACTCCTTCCAAGAGGATCCCTGACTTTGAGGTCATTAATTATTCCTGTCTCATTACACAGGACCTGATCTAGGATAGCTTACTCCCTTGTCGGTTCCATTACATGCTGTTCAAGAAAACTATCATGGAAACACTCAACAAACTCCTCCTCAAGGCTACCCTGACTGAACTGGTTCGACCAATCGACATGCAGATTAAAATCTCCCATGATTATGGCAGTACCATTTTTGCAGGTGTTAGCTATTTCCTTTTTTATTGCCCGCCCCAATGTGATGTTATTATTTGATAGCCTATAGACTACGCCTATCAGTGACTTTTCTTCTTGGAATTCCTAAATTCCACCCAAAGGGATTCGCCCTCAGGCTCCATAGAATCGATATCATCTCTCAGCATCGCCCTGATGCCTTCCTTGTATTCCTGTCTGTCCTTCCGAATAGTCTGGTGCCCCCTGGATCCCAGTCATGGCCATTCTGCAACCATATCTATGTGATGGCTGCCAAATCATATTCATTCACAATGATTTGTGCTGTTAACTCTTCAACCTTATCATAAATGCTACGAGCATTCAGGTAAAGTGCCTTTATGCCTCACTTTCTTACCATCATGATTCACAGCATCACTAATATCTCCTGAGTTATCCTTCATTTTTGCTTCTTTCATTGTCTGCCTTGAACCTAAACCCTCCTGCATACATACTAACCTACTGCTTACCCTTTCATTTATCATCATACTTCCCATTGCTTTCCCTTTCCCTTCCCTCTCAAGTCCTGGTGACCATCCATTTATCCTTTTCATTAGAGCACTAGTTTCAGATTGGTTCAGACCGTCCCATCGGTACAGATTGCCCTGGTTCCAAAACTGATGCCAAGTCCCCATGAAATGGAACCCTCTTTCCCTTAGTCACGTGATTACTTCCCCAATTTTCTAGTCCCAAAATCAATATGCATGAGGCTTGGGCAGTAATTCAGAGATTATGACCCTTGACTGATCTTTCTTTTAGTCTATATTCCCAGCCAACTTTAGCCAAGTCTTTTTTCATACTTTGAAGTTGTCTTTATTTAAGTTGAGGACATTTTGTTTAAAAATTAACTTGCACTCACTGAAAGTGAATTTGAAAATCTACTATGCTGTGATTGCTACTCCCAGTGGTTCCATAGCTACGAGATCTCTTGTCAGTCATACCTAATTGCATGTGGTTAAATCTTGCCAAAAGCCACACAAGTCTGAAAATGTCTGATCTTGTAAACTAAGCAGACTCAAGCCTGGTTAGCATTTCAATGGAGAACAGCCTTGGAACACCGGGTGCAGTAGGGAAGGCAGTGGCCTAGCAGTTTTGCCACTTGGGTGGTTAATTCAGAGACCCAAGTAATGGTCTGGAGATGTGGGGTCAAATCTTGCTACAGCAGATGATGAAATTTGAATTCAATTGAAATCTAGAATTAAGAGTTGAATGATGACCCTGAAACCATTGTTAATTCTTGGGAAAAACTCATCTGGTTCACTAATGTCCTTTAGGGAAGGAAACTGCCCATCCTTACCTGGTCTGGCCTACATGTGACTCCAGATCCTCATCAATGTGGTTGACTCTTAACTGTCCTCTGGGTAATAGTGCTCATCCCATGAATGAATTTTTAGAAAAATTAAATCTAATAAAGGCTGTCGCTGTGTTGGTTCTGCAATGCACTGCTTTAAGAAACACTTCTTAACACACTCTACAAATTTATCTTCCATGTAGCCCCTGTCCATCTGATAATCCAGCCAATGTGCAGATTAAAATCACACATTATACTTGTCATGCCCTTCTTACGCCTCCATTATTTCCTGATATATACTTTTCCCTCCCGTGAGGCAACTTTTCATCTCCTTACTACCTTGAGTCTCTGCTCTCTCATTTCTTCAGGATGTTTTTAAAATTACCTTCAAATGAACACTTCCGCTCAACTTCTACTAACTAGTCTAGTGCTTGAGTGATGAATTTCTCCAGCATTTTCTGTTTCCATTGCACATTCCCAGCATCCAGAGTACTTTCCTTTCAATTTACTTGGGTGTCACTCTGGCTGTGGTGTAACCATTCAAAATCTGAAGGCTTGCTGGGAACTTTACTGTGGGATTCTATTGAGTGAATCCCAGTACTGGAACATTTTCTTTGAAATGTTTCTGAGATTCTTGGTTTAAGTGTGGCTGGGGACATAACTCAGACTTAGAACCTTCTCCATCTCTAAGAATCTGACCTGGTTCCTCCTGATCAGATGTGACAACAGAGGCAGCAGTGCAAGGACAGATGTAAGGGAGAGGTCACCAAATCTTTTTAAACACAAGATCATTTTTTGAATTTAACTGTAAACCAGAAGTTTCGTCTAGGAAAATATAGAATAAACAATTAATTTTTTGTGCTGTATACATCAACAAACAAGCACATAATCATTTATTTTGTCCTTTACTTATCAAATGTCAGAGTATGAGCTGGGACTACAGATTATCTGACAGTGCACTGAAGTCTGTATTAGAAGTCGGATTGAAATGACTGCTGAACTTTCAAAAAGGCCTTTAAGACCATCAACTTTCTTGGTCCAAAGCATGCTGCTCAAGAGAACAACTATCCTTGAATTTACTGTGTATTGTGTCATTCCAAATTTTTCTTTTTACTTATCATACTTTGGTAAGGCGAGTCATTTTTGCAGTTTTGAGCATAAATTAATTATCCAATTCTGAAATAGCTCCACACAGGCCAATATCCTATCACTAGATCACCCTTTATTTGAATATGGAGAATCCTTGACATTGATCCAGCTCCTGCCGAGCTAGCTCTCAGAGTGAGCAGGATATCTGAACACTCCTGTTCATATCTGTCAGCCAGGGCTCCCTGATTGGAATAATTAATCTCGTCCAATCAGTGAACTCAAATGCTTTGACCTTCTTACAATCATTACACCTTGCATGTTGAAGCTGCACATTTTTGGTTTTGTTTTAGACTGTTCAGATTCATTACTCAGCATTATCACTGGCCAGGGAGTTTTTGTTTAGGTACGATATATTAAAAAAAGGTGGGCTAATTCCTAACCTACAACAGCCCAAAGACCTTGCTTTAGGGATGTGCAGCACGGGTAATAATCAACCAAGTTACCGGCTTTTTTAAACTAGGTTTTAAAATTGGTTCAACTCAAATATAAATCCTGCACTTGAGTTTTAAATGTGGGTCAGGAAAGTGTTTTACCCTGCACTCACTTGACATTGTGGTTCATGGCATCACTCTGCCACTATCATATAGCATTCTGGATCTGTGCCTATGGAACACTAGAAATATTGCTCCTGTTTTCAAGGTATGGGACCTCTGTGGTCACGGTTTGTTTCTGGCGCCCCTCGTCAGCTTCTGTCAATCAGACGTTGGATGTGGTGCTCTGTAGCATTCCCCTAACTTTTCTTTGTCCTGCATCGGCCTTTGAGCTCTGTGTGTGGTTGTGGATTGTGGAATCGGAAGTTATGAAGCAGACTGATGCTTGATACATTAACACAACTTGGCTTGAACACGTGTGAGGGACTGAGACTAAAATCGACTATGAGATATTCTGTGGTCAATCAGTCCATTGTAACTTATAGGTTGGAGATCATAAGTTTAATGCTTTCTGACTACTGCCCTTAGATGAAGCTTTATTTGCTGTCTGCTGAACACTCAGTAAGTGAAACTGTTTACTCTTAACAAACATAGCCAGTTTGCTCAGGTGCAAACATGGGGTAATATAACTAAAGTCAATTATATCTACTCCTTGGTGAAATCCAGTGATGTGGGAGAATCCAAGAACTCTCTAGTTTAGCTGTACATTGTTTAGAATTGTGTATGGCAGATTTTACCTTTTCTATGTTAATCAGAAAGCATTCTCAACAAAAACATAACATTGCAATGCCACCTGTTGCTCACCTTAGAAATATAATTTATTTAACAACTTATAAGCTGTGTGCCTGAGAATGTTTAAATATAAAATAAGGAAAACTGAAGTCTGAACACAGACAATTCTGATAAAATAAACCATGTTTAACTCTATGATATAAAGGGAAAGTTTTGAGGGCAATGATGGTTTGGCTTTATTCTTGAGCATAAAAGTTTAGAAAATGATGGGTTAATGATCTGCAATTGTTGTTATGATGGACTTGATCTGAAATCTGAAATCACCCTCAAAAAAAGGTAATCTTTTCAATCTGTAACTCTCCAAACCATTAGGTGGTTTAATTAACTTTTAGTTACAGGACAACAAATGTCCACATCCTTGGAATCCTCATGGCTGCTGCTCATGTGGTATTACACCAGTCATTGGATCATTAGCATCCTCAGTTCTCAAAGCAGTAATTAAGGAGTATTGGAAATGGGAATTCACCATTCAGCCCCTTTCTCTAAGCTATCCATCAGATGAAATACCTTCTCTGTATGGCTCATACCATAGGAACACCATAAAACCATAAGATATAGGATCAGAATTCAGGTAATTCTGCCCCTTCAAATTCTACATCACCATTCAATCATGGCTGGTGTGTTTTTCAACCCTATTCTCCTTCTCCCCATAACCTTTGATCCCCTTACTAATCAAGAACCTATTTGGCTAAGTCTTCAATAATCTCAATGACCTGGCCTTACAGCTTTCTTTGGCAATGTGTTCCACACATTCACCACCTTCAGTCTGAAGAAATGTCTCCTCATACCAGTTCTAAATGGACATCCCTTCACTCTGAGGCTGTGCCTTTTGATCCTCGTCTTTCCTATTAGTGGAAACTATTTTCTCAACATGCACTCAATCCAGGCCTCTCAGTATTCTGTAAGTTTTAATGTGACCCCCCCACCTCATCCTTCTAAACTCCATCATGTACAGACCCAGAGACCCCAGTCACTCATCACATGACAAGTTCTTCATTCCTGGGAAATTTCTTGAGAACCTCGTCTATACCTCCTGCAAGGCCAAGACATCCTTCCTTTGGTATTCAGCCCAAAGCTGCTCACAATATTCCAAGCTTGGTCTGACTGGAGCCTTCTACAACCCCCAGCAGCATATCCCTGTACTTGCATTCTAGCCCTCTTGAAATGAATGCTAGTGTTGCATTTACCTTTCTAACTTCCAACTGAACTGCATGTTAACCTTAAGGGAATTCTGAAATAGGATTCCCAAGTCCCTTTCAGCTTCTGACTTCTGAAGCCTTTACCCACTTAGAAAATAGTCTACGCTTCTATTCTTCTGACCAAAGTGCATGACCTCACGCTTTCACATACTATATTCCATCTGCCACTTCTTTGCCCATCTCCTAACCTGTCCAACTCCTTCTGCAGCCCCTCTGCCTCCTCAACACTACATGTCACTCCATTGAGCTTTGCCTCCCCTAAAAACTTAGCAACAATGCCCCCAGTTCATTCATACACATTGTTAATATACAACACGAATAAAGACCCCTTTATCCCCACTCTCTGCCTTCTGCCAGTCAGCCGATTAAACCTCTATCCATACCAGTACCTTGTCCCTAACACCAAGGGCTCTTGCCTTATTTTGCAAGCTGGTAAAAACAATGACTGCAGATGCTGGAAACCAGATTCTGGATTAGTGGTGCTGGAAGAGCACAGCAGTTCAGGCAGCATCCAAGGAGCTTCGAAATCGACGTTTCGGGCAAAAGCCCTTCATCAGGAATAAAGCTCCTGTGTCGCACCTTGTCAAAGGCCTTCTAGAAATCCAAATAAGTCATGACCGCTAGCTCTTCTTTATCTAACCTGATCATTAACTACTCAAAGAATTCCAACAGATTTGTTAGGTATGGCCACCCTTTGATGAAGCCATGTTGACTCAGCCTTATTTTATCATGCACTTTCAAATACTCTGTCCTCAGTGCAAAATAAGGCAGCACAGGCTAAAGGCCAATGCTCCTTTTTAGTTATTGATTGTTCTTTTACAAGTGCAACTAGCTTTTGGTGATTTATGAATCTGAAAACACAATCCCTTTACTCCTCAATATTTCCGACACTCTTGCCAGTAAAATGAATTCTAATTTGTCTTTCTTGGATCCATACTTCCCCACAGTGAATTCCATCTGGTGCAGATTTGCAGTTTGTTTACTCTATGTATGCAACATTATAACTTCCTGCTCTCATCTACATAATGTACTGTGCCTTTTAATCACTTTTGAGCTCTGGAGAAGCAGGTTGAGAACAAGAGATTTGAAACCACCACGAAGGTGAGAATGGAGATGGATGTGCCTTCAGTTCTCTGCTACGGAGTAGTTTGCCATATGTTCCCCTTTCAGGGAGCTTTTGGAAATATTGTTTTGGAAGATGGAAATGTCTATCACATGAGGCAGCATTGAAGACTCAGTAAATCTAATCTGCTGGCATGCAGATTCCATACTGAGGCTGATCCATGGTTTGGTGTGTCCTCTCCCTGGCAAAGCAGGGAAAGGGAATCTCCAGTGCTCCATCCCATGATCATGGGATGCTCACAGCTCCCCCTCACAGTCATTGTCTGGCAGCTTGAAGCCACTTTTGATTTCACCTTATTAAAATTTCTTGGGGGGACCCTCTGTCTTGAAACAGCATCTCTGTTTCCCTCCTACATGAGTTGGTGGGTCCCCCTTTAATACAAGTGATGCCAGTCTCTCAATGGTTACTTCCTATTGGGTCTCCAGAGGTCAGGAGCTGGATGTTGAGGAGAGGTTTTGAGGTCAGGAGATGATGCTTGAGGAAGGGTTTGGACGTCACAAGATGAAAGTTGACACCTTTTTCACATAAAGGGTGGTGCATGTATGGAATGAGCTGCCAAAGGAAGTGGTGGAGGCAGGAACAATTACAGCATTTAAAAGGCATTTGGATGAGTATGTGAATAGGAATGGTTTGGAGGGATATGGGCCAAGTGCTGGCAAATGGGATGAGATTAGGTTGGGATATCTGGTCAGCATGGATGAGTTGGACTGAAAAGTCTGTTTCCATGCTGTACATCTCTATGACTCTGTGAGCATATGAAGTGCTTGGAGATCAGGGATGACAGTTGAAGAGGGATTTGCAGTGTGGGATGATGATTGTAGGTATGCTTTGTGGGTAGATGAAGGATGGAGGTGAGCTTTAATAGTGGGGAGACTGGGGTGAGGTATGGAGAGGGAGAGGGGAGACTCTAACATTCTCATGGAGAAAGAAGACCACTCCTGATCCTCCTTGTCCCACAAACATCAAGGGCAAACCTCTCAGCATCCTGAACCTCTTCAGCTCCAATGGGCATGTTTTTCCTTATACTCTGTTTCTCTTCCTACAGAAGATGCCAAACCTGTAGATTTTCTCCAGCACATTGATTTTTTGATGTTCCAAATGTATTAAGTATTGGTGAAATGTCTAGCATTCAGATGTAATTCCATCATATTCCCTTCAGAATAACCATGGTGGGTAATAAACAAGGTGCTCTGTATGTGTCAATGCATTTGTTTGACTAAAATAATAATTTCCTCAGGAAACATGCATTTCACCTTTGTATATTACACTAATTCTGCTAGTGATTGAGTTAATTTAAGAAAGAAACAGCACTCATACTTATCAGCTAAACAGGTACATCAGCTCCATGACCTATAAAGCCTTTGGTGTCAGAAGTATTGACAATATTCCCCCCAACAAAATATTTTTAAGATGCAAATTCTGTCTGGGCACCTTTTGCCATTTCTATTTTCTAGTCAGAATCATGATTAATTTGCATTATGTAGAAGTCATCATTATGTATTAACATATATTAAGTGGTTTATTACAGAAATAGACATGGAAAATTGCATTTAAAATATAATTAGTCTCTTAACTGCCACCTGTAAATAGTTGTTGTTCATTGAAAAATGTCATATTCCTAAATGTAAGGTAAGTGATGGAATTTACCTCAATATTCAGTAGATTTTCAGATTGTCAACCATGCATTTAGCAGCCATTTGTCATATTGTTAGATATTGGCTCTGCTAAGCAACTGTTACCAGCCACTGGTGGCCTGCTGCTGGGGTAGTTTGCTGTGATCAATCTTCCTTTCTATGTTGGGATAAGGGTCTGTCTAATTATTAGTGGTAGGGGATTGGGCAGTGTAGAGTCTTAACATGAAAAGGATTTGTCTTTAATAACAAAGTTCAGTTCTATTGCAAGACATAGGTACAGTTGACATTCTTTAAGCATAACTGGAACTATCAGAAGCCAAATATGTCATGCAGATCTCTATTGGAAGATTGTGCAAGATTAATTTTCCCTCCAGGCAAAGAGTGACTGAGTGAAGGGATGAACCTCTGGAGGAAGTGATGGATACACGCATAGTTACAACATTTCAACGATATTCAGGTAAGTATATGAATAAGAAATATTTGGAGTGCTGTGGGTTGGACTGAAGGGTCTGTTTCTGTGCTGTAGGACTCTTTCACTGTGTGACATTATCAGGTTGAGTGGAGCTCAATATAACTTGACTAATAACTCTTTCAGAATCATTACCTTGTATGACAGAATTAAGGGCCCAATGCTCTTTATGGAGACAACCCAATTTTTGCAAATAGTTGTCTAGCACAATCAGCGTTGGAAGCAGAATGTTTGAAACGTTTTTGTTTGAACTGACCTGCTACTCCAGTAATATTGTAATCATTAACAGATTGTAATTGTTAAACTGAAGAAACCCATGAGCTTCATAACTCAGGATTCCTCAATACATTTAACAGCGTTCCTTTCTAACTTCTCACTTTTTTAATAACCACAAATTAATTCCAAAATAAAATGCAAATGAATGATACCAGCAAAAAGTCGACAGTAATAACTACATTGTGATGAAATAGCACTTTATTATTTTTAGTATTGAGATAATCCTTGAGGGTTTATAATGGAAAATGAAGTGGTTTATTACAATCACATTGTATTAGTATGTTCATTACAGAGAATTAGTCATAAATAAAATAAATACATTTCAAATCTATTATCTGTAGTATACATAAACATTGCGAATGAAGCTTTATTTCTGTGTATTTATATGCAAGTAAAACAACACAGGCATAAACATATTTACTATTAATCATGCTTCAACTTACCTTATCCATTTTGTATCATAATATTTTTGCTTTTGGTACTAGGAGAAGGGTAACTGAGGTGAGCTGAATGCAAATTTTCAAAACTTCAAACTGGTGGATTTTTGTTCAACATGGAGTATGGAACAAATGAGAGCAAGTGAAGTGGAGATACAGAACAGCTATTACAGAACTGGCTTGAGGGTCTTATTCCTTTTCCTGTGTAACTCATGCATATTGCATTAGTTACAGATTTTTGTAGGTGTGAGGAGAGATAAACTGAAAACCTCAGTTTTTTCCCCTGCTGTCCTTAATCATTGCAGCTTAATTCTTTTTATAAAGGGTAGACGTGTATGTTTTTAAATGCCTCCATTCAATGCGCAGTTAATTTTAAACTTACTAACTGGAGTCTTTCATGAGATTAAAAAATGATTATTTATTCACACATAAGTACTGATAAATGTAATGACTACATCAGGCACACATCGCTCACACAAGGAAGATACAATGAAAGAAGTTTATACATTTTATAAATATTAAACAAACAGTAGTCCAGTAAAGGAAAGAGCTTTCTTCTACTTTTCATTGGGAGAATTTTAATTAAGTAACATAAGGTCACATGTCTGGGATCTGATTCAAATTAATTACAGGCTCCTTCAAAGCGAAGACCGTTCAACGTGTCATGATGACATGTACTCGTGGCTGTTGTATCAAGAAGCCTAGTTTCTTTACAAGTGATCTCAAAGACTTTGGAAGCAAAATGGGAGACTATTAAAAACATTTATCAAACTCACTGTTCTTGAAAGACAACATTGTCATAGACTTTGTCTTTAGCTGTCTTCTTGTTGGTATAATGCTATTGCAAGAAGATAGTTTCATCCACATGGTTAACAGCCATAGTCATACTAAAAGCCTTAGAAAATAAAGGGGGGGCGGGGGGGGGGGGGGGTGGGGGGGAGGTCTTTAGGTCTCATTTTACTTACATGGCCAAAGATTAATAATACTAAATAGAAGGTATTTTCTTGACTTCTTTCAGACTTAACATATGGATAATTGGCCTCTTGTCAATTTTCCTTTATTGTATTGAGAAATTGGAGACAGAGAGTATTAGGTGTCTCTGTGTTTTGGAGTAACAGTGCTATAGTTTTGTAATTTTGCAAAATAAATAATAATTCTAACAATTTAATATGATGAACCAAACAATGGCAATGTTATTTCTACAATAAGTCATTCAATGCTTAACTCATAGCGGCAGATATTTGAAGAACTGTCAATTTTACTGTCTATTTAGTACTCTGTATTACAATACAGTGCAGGCATTAAGCATACCTCTAAAATATTAATGCACCCTGCATATTCTATTGTAGGTTTAACACCGCATAAGTGATTACCACCAAGATCTACTAAAACATTGTAGGAGACTTATTTAAGAACTGAAGGCTTTAGGCTGATAAATGAAACTTAAATCTGGTGTCGATAGAGATCATAGATTCACTCAGGTATGAAATTCATTTGATCTCTCAGTAGCAAAGTTTAAACCTTAAATTCTGTCCCCTGTGGAATTGTGGTATTCATTTCCTCACTATTCTATAACCATTATCAATAGTCTTCAAAATAGTGAATTATTCCAAAGTCTAACTTTGGAATGAGAAATAGAATTACAAAATCTCCCCCAGACTCTGAAAGAAATAAGATTTAGATTTCTGCATGATGGATAGATTTGAACAATAAGATTATTTCAGAGGATGAAAAATGAACAAACTTGTTCATTTCAACTACAAATATATTTGGAGAACACAAGGCTTTATTGAATATTATTAGTAAACTTCCAAAATACTGCCTTTATGAACACTACTGTGATTTAACACTTAAGGTAGAATTGGAGATCTGAAAATATTCTCGTCTAAGTGTCATTGGGAATTTTACAATCTTAATGGTTCTTTACAAATGATCAGCATTGCGACCTCAATTGTTTACAATTTAAATAAACACCTTTGATGAAGGTATTGTTGCCAATTAGCTGACAGTACAAAGATAGATAGGAAAGGATTGTGAAGAGGACATAGGAGGCTACAAAATGATGTAGATTGATTCAGTGGGGGAGGAAATGCTAGTGGAGTATGATGTGGGAAAATGTGCAATTATCCATTTTGGCATGAAGAATGAAAAAGAAACATATCTGAAAGGTGAGTGATCGCAGAGTTCTGAGATGTAGAGGGATTGGGTGTTTATGTGCCTGAACCCTAAAAAGGTTAGTACGCAGCTACAGCAAGTAATTAGGAAAGCTAATGGAATGGAGTTTGGAAAGTTAAGAGGTGTCTTGATTGAAACGATGCCATCCTGGGGGGGACTTGACAGGAGAAAATGTTTCATTGTGTGGAACAATCTGAAAATGTTTAAAAATCAGGGTTTCCTCTTTAAAAAAAGGGTTTTTAGTTCTCTGAGATGGTAATAAATCTTTGGAACTCTGAAAAATTGGTGGATGCAGTGTTTTTGAATATTTTTAAAGAAGAGGTAAATAGATTTGAGTTAAACGGTGGGTGAGAGGTTATCAGAGTAGGCAGGAATGCGGATTTGAGGGTCCAATCAGGTCAGCCATGATCTTATTGAATTTTGAAGCAGTCTTGAGGGGCTGAATGGCCTACTCCTGCTTCTAATTTTTTTAATCTGTATGTTTGTATGTTGTTAGAGACTTCATTCAGGATTGGACACTCTGGAGGCAGGAAACATGTTTCCGCTGATGGGTGAGTGCCGAACCAGAGGACACAGCTTAAAAATACGGGGTAGACCATTTAGGACAGAAATAAGGAGAAACTTCTTCACCCAGAGAGTACTGGCTGTGTGGAATGCTCTTCCCCAGAGGGCAGTGGAGGCCCAGTCTCTGGATTCATTTAAGAAAGAGTTGGATAGAGCGCTCAAGGATAGTGGAATCAAGGTTTTATGGAGATAAGGCAGGAACACGATACTGATTAAGGATGATCAGCCATGATCATATTGAAGGGTGGTGCAGGCTCAAAGGGCAGAATGGCCTACTCCTGCACCTATTGTCTATTGTCTATTGTCTTTCCCAGAATGTGATATCATATGGACTTGGATGGGTTAAGGCAGAATGCTTTAAATTCTTGTAGAGTTAAGATCCAAACCTCCCAGAAGTCTTAGTAATACCATTTATTTTATTAATGCAATGCATTCTTAATTGTTGTCATTCAATAAGCTACATCTAATTTAAGACAAGAGCCTCTTCTCATTAAGACTAACGAGTAATTTTCCTCTATTACTATACATCTTAGACACAATCAAGGGAAGGGGATGGTGGCAGCAAACTGGTAATGGTTGCAAAACACATATTTAAGATTCAATAACAGATCAGTAATTAGTTATGAAACATTTCTGGGAAATAAATATATATTTGTGGAATTCACCTGATTTTGGCCTCTTGGTGTAAGATTGGAGCATTGCTGTAAAGTGAAGTGTGGCACCTTGAGACACAGCCACTGTTTAACACACTTTAAAGGTGGAACAGCAAGGTAATGCAGGAGTGTAGCGTATGGTGCCTGCAAGAAACTTTTAATAACAAGCCTCATAATAAGGTCAAAGAATGGGATGAGTGTTCTGGACAGCTGGCAAGCTTTAGATGGATTGCTAGTTAGTTTCACACCTGATATCAGGGACTTAGATTGAAGGATAGTTAATCAGAGTAGGAGAGAAGGGGAGGGTATACGTCACAAGGATCAATGTTTCATGGATCCACCGTTGCTCAAAATTTATACTAATGATTTGGAAATTGGAATCAAAAACACCATTTCTAAGTGTGGGGATACCTGAAGAGGTCTGAGGAAAGCTGCAATAAATTACACGAGGATCTTCTGATTTTGACAGAAGTGCCATGTTAATCACTCCTTACTGTTACTGAACTATAATAAAAGACTTCACTGAGAGTATCGTGTGCAGTTCTGCTTGATATATTATCACAACGATCAGGAGGCCCTGGATGTGGAGTGGAGAAGATTTATCAGGATGAAATAAAAAAAGAAAAATTGGGTATACATAGCAGGGAAAGTTGAAAAGTATGGATCACTTGTCTTGAAGAAAATGCTGAAAGGGTGACAGAATAGAAGTCTTTAACATTCTGAAAGGTTTTGCTACAGTCAATATTGAGAGAATGTTTTAACTTGTGAGGAAGAATCAATAAGATAATCAGTAAGAAATCCAATAGGGAATTCAGAAGAAATGTATTTACCCTAAGATTGGTGAGAATGTATGAACTCGTACCACAGGGAATGATTGGAGTGAATAACGTAAATGCATTTAAGGGAAAGCTGGAAAAGCATTTCGAGGGGAAGAGAATTGACGGTTACAATAATAACTTTTGATCAGGAAAGGTGGGAAGAAGTTCATAGAGAGATTAATGCCAGCTTGAAATGGTTGTATCAAATGATTTTTTCCGTTACTACATATCTTTTCTGCTCCAATGCTCAGATGGGAAGTGAGAGGCCTACAAAGAGTGATGAGTGGAGCTGCAGTTTGCTTTCGTCTGGGATGTGCTAGGCAGGGGAATGCTGGGAATGTTAGAGTGCAGAGTTTGGCATCTGAAAGTACTAAGTCACTTGTCTATACTCCACACCCGAGAACGTAGATCCCCGTGACACATTGTCTGGAGGCTGGAGGGTGACCACCCCTCCCGGCCCTCACTTAGACACTTGCATCCACGCCTGTATGGCTAGAGAGACTATCCACTTCCCCTTGTCATTGGGATAACTCACCATACACTGCAATTTCCCCTAGACTTAAGAGAACCCACAGCCAATAATGAGAGACCCCAGAGTGTCAGTGATTGTGGTGGTGGTGTGAGTGGGGAGCAACAATACTGGCATCCTTCTTAGCGATGTTTTACGTGGTTGCTGGAACATTAAAAATCCAAACAATGGGGAGCCCTTGTAATCCATATGATGGTCTTTCTTTCAACAGAATGGTTGTATCGCCCTGCTCACTCGCTCTCCCTGATATTAATGCCAAGGCTCTGGGAAATAATTCCCTCACCATTCTGATCCTGCCAATCTGACAGTAACCAAGTGAAAAGAAATCCAGCCAAGATGTCTAATTTGTGTTCCTCGTTGTTCGGAGCACATAGCAAAATGTTAGTGGTATCTATTCATTTTTGAAGGCGTATTAATGGTATCCAGAACCCTCAAGAGAGATGAGGTATAGTAGCTGGATTAGTTTGCCTGACCTCATTGGGACATCAATCCCTTGTGGTATGATCGGTAGTTCTGGGAGGAGAACAAATTAGCATTTGATTACATTGAAACCAGCCTCA
Source organism: Chiloscyllium punctatum (assembly GCF_047496795.1). Lineage (NCBI taxonomy): Eukaryota > Metazoa > Chordata > Chondrichthyes > Orectolobiformes > Hemiscylliidae > Chiloscyllium > Chiloscyllium punctatum. Next base: position 145,141,762 of record NC_092741.1, on the reverse strand, counting down.
CATGACATTAGATGTTTTTATTAGAATCTTTCTCTTATGGAGAACCACCAGACTGTCATTCCACTGTTGAATTACCTTGAGTAGGGCTGAGAGTTTAGTATTTCTGAAACTATATGTTCCTCCCCATCTCCTTGAAATGCTCTTGTTCCTTTTTCAGTTCTCTCTGTCAGATATCTCAGAGCAAATAAATCTTGAAAAATGTGACAAACTGACACATTAGGAGAATGTGAGGACTGCAGATGCTGGAGACCAGAGTCAAAAAATGTGGTGTTGGGAAAGCACAGCCGGTCAGGCAGCATCCGAGGAGCAGGAGAATCAACGTGTCGAGCATGAGCTCAAAATGTCAACTCTCCTGCTCCTCGGATGCTGACGGATTGACTGTTCTTTTCCAACACCACACTTTTTGAAACTGACTCATTAGCTGCCTGATGTAACAGAAATTTGTCACAGAAATTTGAGGGTGCATGAGGATCAATGGTCGGCACAACATCATAGAACATAGAACATAGAACATAGAACAATACAGCACAGAACAGGCCCTTCGGCCCACGATGTTGTGCCGAACTTCTATCCTAGATTAAGCACCCATCCATGTACCTATCTAAATGCCGCTTAAAGGTCGCCAATGAATCTGACTCTACCACTCCCACGGGCAGCGCATTCCATGCCCCCACCACTCTCTGGGTGAAGAACCCACCCCTGACATCTCCCCTATACCTTCCACCCTTCACCTTAAATTTATGTCCCCTTGTAACACTCTGTTGTACCCGGGGAAAAAGTTTCTGACTGTCTACTCTATCTATTCCTCTGATCATCTTATAAACCTCTATCAAGTCACCCCTCATCCTTCGCCGTTCCAACGAGAAAAGGCCGAGAACTCTCAACCTATCCTCGTACGACCTACTCTCCATTCCAGGCAACATCCTGGTAAATCTTCTCTGCACCCTCTCCAAAGCTTCCACATCTTTCCTAAAGTGAGGCGACCAGAACTGCACACAGTACTCCAAATGTGGCCTAACCAAAGTCCTGTACAGCTGCAACATCACCTCACGATTCTTGAATTCAATCCCTCTGCTAATGAACGATAATACTCCATAGGCCTTCTTACAAACTCTATCCACCTGAGTGGCAACCTTCAAAGATCTATGTACATAGACCCCAAGATCCCTCTGTTCCTCCACCTGACCAAGAACCCTACCATTAACCCTGTATTCCGCATTCTTATTTGTTCTTCCAAAATGGACAACTTCACACTTGGCAGGGTTGAACTCCATCTGCCACTCCTCAGCCCAGCTCTGCATCATATCTAAGTCCCTCTGCAGCCGACAACAGCCCTCCTCACTGTCCACAACTCCAGCTATCTTTGTATCATCTGCAAATTTACTGACCCACCCTTCGACTCCCTCATCTAAGTCATTAATAAAAATTACAAACAGCAGAGGACCCAGAACTGATCCCTGCGGAACTCCACTTGTAACTGGACTCCATGCTGAATATTTACCATCTACTACCACTCTCTGACTTCGACCGGTTAGCCAGTTTTCTATCCAATTGGCCAAATTTCCCTCTATCCCATGCCTCCTGACTTTCCGCATAAGCCTACCATGGGGAACCTTATCAAATGCCTTACTAAAATCCATGTACACTACATCCACTGCTCTACCCTCATCCACATGCTTGGTCACCTCCTCGAAGAATTCAATAAGACTTGTAAGGCAAGACCTACCCTTCACAAATCCGTGCTGGCTGTCCCTAATCAAGCAGTGCCGTTCCAGATACTCGTAAATCCTATCCCTCAGTACCCTTTCCATTACTTTGCCTACCACAGAAGTAAGACTAACTGGCCTGTAATTCCCGGGGTTATCCCTATTCCCTTTTTTGAACAGGGGCACAACATTCGCTACTCTCCAGTCCCCTGGTACCACCCCCGTTGCCAGTGAAGACGAGAAGATCATTGCCAACGGTACTGCAATTTCCTCTCTTGCTTCCCACATAATCCTAGGATATATCCCGTCAGGCCCGGGGGACTGGTCTATCCTCAAGTTGTTCAAAATGTCCAACACATCTTCCTTCCTAACAGATATCTCTTCTAGCTTATCAGTCCGTTTCACACTCTCCTCTTCAACAATACAGTCCCTCTCGTTCGTAAATACTGAAGAGAAGTACTTGTTCAAGACCTCTCCTATCTCTTCCGACTCAATACACAGTCTCCCACCACTGTCCTTGATCGGCCCTACCCTCGTTCTTGTCATTCTCAGGTTTCTCACATACGCATAGAATGCCTTGGGGTTATCCTTGATCCTATCCGCCAGGGATTTTTCATGCCCTCTCTTAGCTCTCCTAATCCCTTTCTTCAGGTCCCTTCTGGCTATCCTGTATCCCTCCACTGCTCTGTCTGAACCTTGTTTCCTCAACCTTATGTAAGCCTCCTTCTTCCTCTTTACTAGATATTCAACCTCCCTCGTCAACCAAGGCTCCCTCACACGACCATTTCTTTCCTGCCTGATCGGTACATACATATCAAGGACACGTCTTATCTGCTCCTTGAAAAAGTCCCACATTTCCACCACATCCTTCCCTGACAGCCTATGCTCCCAACGTATGCTCCTCAAATCCTGTCTTACAGCATCGTAATTTCCCTTCCCCCAATTGTAGAAACTTCCTTGTTGTGCGCACCTATCTCTCTCCATAACCAAGGTGAAAGTCACAGAATTGTGGTCGCCATCACCAAAATGTTCACCCACTAACAAGCCCACCACTTGTCCCGGTTCGTTACCGAGTACCAAATCCAATATGGCCTCCCCTCTGGTTGGACAATCTACATACTGCATTAGAAAAGCTTCCTGGACACACTGCACAAACACCGCCCCATCCAATCTACTTGATCTAAAGAGCTTCCAATCAATATTTGGGAAGTTGAAGTCGCCCATGACTACGACCCTGTGGCTTCTGCACCTTTCCAAAATCTGTTTCCCAATCTGTTTCTCCACATCTCTGCTGCTATTGGGGGGCCTATAATAAACACCCAACAAGGTGACTGCACCTTTCCTATTTCTGACTTCAGCCCATACTACCTCCAGAGGCAGATCCCCCTCAAACTTCCTTTCTGCAGCCGTTATACCATTTCTAATTAGCAATGCCACCCCCCCTCCTTTTTTACCACCCTCCCTAATCTTACTGAAACATCTGTACCCAGGAACCTCCAACAGCCATTCCTGTCCCTCATCTATCCATGTTTCCGTGATGGCTACAACATCGTAGTCCCAGGTACCGATCCACGCCTTAAGTTCACCCACCTTATTTCTGATACTCCTTGCATTGAAGTATACGCACTTGAGCCCATCTCTGTGTCTGTAAGTAGTCCCTGTCAGTGCTATCTTCTCCACAGCCTCCCTACAGTCTTGGACATCCTGACACACAGCTAGCTTACTTGCTGGACTACAAGTCCGGATCCCATCCCCCTGCCAAATTAGTTTAAACCCCCCCGAAGAGTGCTAGCAAACCTACCCCCCAGGATATTGGTGCCCTTCTGGTTCAGGTGCAACCCGTCCTGTTTATACAGGTCCCACCTTCCCCAGAATGCAGTCCAATTGTCCAAATATCTGAAGCCCTCCCTCCTACACCATCCTTGCAGCCACGTGTTCAACTGCACTCTCTCCCTATTCTTTGCCTCTCTGTCACGTGGCACCGGCAACAACCCAGAGATGACGACTCTGTCTGTCCTAGCTTTTAGCTTCCAGCCTAACTCCTTGAGCTCTTGAATGACCTCCCCACCCCTCTTCCTACCTATGTCGTTGGTGCCAATGTGTACCACGACTTCTGGCTGCACACCCTCCCCCTTAAGGATTCTGAAGACACGGTCCGAGATGGCACGGTGGCACAGTGGTTAGCACTGCTGCCTCACAGCGCCTGAGACCCAGGTTCAATTCCCACCTCAGGCGACTGACTGCGTGGAGTTTGCAAGTTCTCCTCGTGTCTGCGTGGGTTTCCTCCGGGTGCTCCAGTTTCCTCCCACAACATCGTGGGCTGAAGGGCCTGTTCTATGTTCTATGTAACTACCAGGGAGTTGATGTACCAGCTTGAGCCTGGAAATCATCCAATGGTTGTAAAAATGCATTGAGCCATTAAGTTCTGCCAAATGCAAGACTGTGGAGTATAAGTAGACATAACTCTAGATGTTTGCTGTTCTGAAGCTGTAATGCTTTCTTCATCTACTTTAAATCATCTTACTCCTCTCACATACAAGTCACTCAGGTTAATCGATGTGTCAACAAGGCAGATCACAATATTACCTTAATCGACCATGTGATTTGGACATGGTCTTTCCAGCAAAAGCTGAGAAAAGATAAAATTTAAATTAAACCACACAATTCTTTCTTCATCAACCATCTTTGCAACAATACTTTGTCACTAAAAGATCTTGTCCAAACTACCAGATCTATTGTCAGGAATTCTATTCAAAACCTATCTTTAACTGTAAACAGTAAACCTGACAGAATTTCTGTAGGCAAATTCTGCTGGTCATTAATTGACCTCTTGATTGATTGATTTATTTTTTATTGCCACATGTACCAAAGTACAGTGAAAGAAGTTCTAGGATTTACATATTAATGAACTGAACCCTGCAACCCCTTCTAAAAGATGAATGACCTAACAGCAATCTGGGTTTGTTCAATATATTGTATCAGTTACATGCATGACACTGTGATCTTTTGCTTTAAATTCTGTGTCTTATGATCCCGCTCCACAGTTACGTGATGAAGGAACAGTGCTTCGAAAGCTTGTACTTGAAAAAAAACCTGTTGGACTATAACTTGGTGTTGTGTGATTTTTAATTTGTTCACCCCAGTCCAACACTGGCACCTCTCATAATAGCAATTTTTGAGGCTAGAGAGTTCATTCATCAGTCTGCTAATGGCTGAGAAGAAACTGTTCCTGAACCTGCTTAGCAAAGTGTGATGAAGTTGAACGCATGTCATGTACCTTTAAGAGAGAGTGAAAGTTGTTTTAGCAGTGGCAGTTCACAGATACCTGTCATGTGACTGACTAGCTGACTCAGAGTGTGCTGGAAATTTGAAAATATGTAACATTTGGCTGCTATGTTCACAACAATTCGAATTTAACCAATCAGTTTAAATTATGCCCCAGGATACTAAATCCCAATCGAATTTGAATTTGTTTTGACAAAATTGAATCAATGAGATGATGCAATGCTTGGGCTATAAATAAGCTGGCATTTTGATAGTTAGCCAGAGAGAGAGATTGACCAACTGCCATCATCAGAGTATCTGCTAGCAAAACACTATCAAAGGTACCTTTTTTGTATGAAACATCCTTGCAGCAAAAGATTGAATATGACCCAGGGAGATCTTCAGCTGAAAGAAGACAGACACCAATGATGACAGTTGCTGTTCAGTTTTGAAAATTAAATTGATGTAATTTTAATAGGGGCTTTTATTGTATTGTATATTGTTATAGAGTTAGAGGTAGATAACCAACCTTTAAGAGAAAGGAGGTTTAAAATTGTAAATAGTTGTTGTTTAATGTTGACTTTTAGAGTTAAAATTCATATTTTTCTTTAAATAGTGGAAATTGGATTCATACTTTAACAGATTACGAGGCAAGGTGAGCTTTTCTGGGTGTTTGGTTTACTGAACAGAAGGGTTCACTGAGGTGTTGTAACCAAAGGTAAAAGTAGGTCACCCAGGCACCTTCCCTCTCAGATGCTGATGGCTAAGATGCTCATATGTTTCCAGTGCAAACCCACCTTCTTATTTTCCCTTGCTGCCCTTTCAAGACAGGAGAAAATCTCGTTTCTTCACGGTGCTCGCTGCATGATAAACAGAATGTGACCATTCTTTTAAGCTTCTATTATGAAATATGAAGGTCGAATGATACCCTGTCTAAGCACAAATTGTATGGCACATGAGACATATACCTGTTAAGGAAGCTTATTTTTGACTACAGCTATATACTTTTACCTCGGAGTAACTTGGTGAATTCCTGTTCTTGATGTCTTATATGTATGAAAAAAACTATTTTTGATTAATAGCGTGGTTTCTAAAAGTATTTTCCCCACAGGCTCTCCTCCTCAGTAGCTTTTCATCAACATACATCAGTCAAGGATGATGTAGAGCTTTCTAAAATGAAAAGCTACCATGTTGTGTGAATGATTCGTGTTTCTATCAATCATAAAGATGTGTGAGCTATAGGCAAAGCTGTTGGGTGATGGGGCCTGCTAACTTCTTGAATCTCTTTAGCTGACAGCAAGAGGTTTGGAAAGTCAAATTAATTCAAAACTTTGGGATTTAAACTTTCTTGAGCAGAAAGAGGGAGAGACATGAATGTTATTGCCTAGGTAGAAATTAATTTTGAGTAACTCCAGTTCTGTCACTATGATCTCACTATGTGGTTGACAGAACCTTCAACTGTATTCATCAATGTTGAAAGATAAATGATCATCTATTTTAATGACAGTTGATAAATGGTGGCAAGGGCAAATTCCATGCTCTTCTTCAAGTAGTGTCCTGCATTATTTATTGGACATCTAGAAGCAGATGGAACCTGTTCCTAATGTTTCATCTGGAAGTTTGCATCTCTGACATGCACAGCTCCTGTAATACTGTATGGAAAATGTCAGACTAGAAGTGATGGTAAAGTCTCTTAAAGGGAGTTTAAAATTACTACCTCTGCCCCGTAGAGTTAGTGCTAGCGTTGATTCTTCAAGGATAAGACATTTAAAATTATTTGAGGAAAGTTATTTTATATGAAGGTGAAAAGTTGCTTTTGCCATGATTTAGGATCAGAATCCTGGATATTGTTAACTTTTAATTCCAATATATGTTTTTAAAACAGGTTGCTCCAAAGAAAATAAAAAAGACTGCAGGTGTAAATTCAGTTGCTGTGTGGCAAAGTTCTTGTTGTATTTCTCATTGAAAAGAAGAACTTTGGGAAGTCATTAAGATGGATCAATTACGTTTGAGGAGAATCACATGATATGGTTGAAGATATAAAGCTTTAGATAGTTTTTGAATCCAGAGTGTGAGATAGAGATAAAAAGTTTTTTGTGATGGAATTAGAGATGGTAGAGATGTGGTAATGAAAATATCATCCGCCATTGCCAAACTGGGAAGGCCAAATAACATGAAAGAACCTAGACATTCAACTGAGTAATACAAAACCAAGACACTCTTCAGTTAGGTATTGCCATCAGGGGAATAATGTAAATCTAAATATTAGCCCTCAGAGCTCTTGGTGTGGGAAATAAAGAATACAAGCAGAGTTCTGAGTTCTGATCTTTACTGTAAAGCTTCTCTGAACATATGAACTATCCAGTCATAGTCATGAAGATCAGTGTTTCTGCTTCTCTCTGGGCTGGATTTTATGAGGGAGAAAGCAGCTTTATGTTTGCCCCAATCCTGCATCCACCAGAAGAAAAATTGGTCCCGAGCCAAATTACTTTAAACAAGGCCCTCTCTGCAGCCATAACACGCTCCAAGTGGTGGAATGGAGATATTCATGGGACTCCTCCCTTTCAGTGGAAGGAGGTCCTGTCTTCAAGATCTGCCAGCCAATTGGATTGGTCAAGAGCTCTTACAGCCCCAGCAGTACTAGAACTGAGTAACAGTGCTGCAAGCAGACTCTAGGGAGAAGACAACATGGATATGGAGACAATATGTCAGGTATTGGATACACTTTCTGAAGGAAACTGAGTGCCCGAGTCCTAATTTTGAGGTTGTTCCCTTCCCAATCCCTCCACCGAACCAGGCAATTAGTTCTCTGTATCTATTCCAGGGAAACTTTCTAGTTGTTTTAAAAGCCACAATTGGTATACATATCCTTCAACAATTCAGGCATGCACTCCATCAGAGATTGCTAAACAGCCTGGCTGGTTTATAGCCATGATTCATCCTGTCCCTACTATGCCCAGAGACTGATGTGTCTGAACCAATACTCATCAATTCATTTCAGAGCAGGAATAAGATTTGGTTGTCTGGGTCTATGTGACTCAAAATCACATCTTCTGGGACAGTTAACCTCAAGGACATTCAATGGACCCATCTTTGCAATGGATTCAATTTTGGGTTGAATCTTTTTGTAATTTGTTCATGGGGTGTGGGCATCACTGGCCGGATGGAAGTTTGTGACTTTATCTAATCTAGCTGCTCCTATCTGGTTAAAAAATTAAACAGTGGCATAAATCAGGTTAATATTCTTTCGAATTTAGAGTCATGGAGTACTGAAAGAAGCAATTTGACCCATGGGTCAACACCAGCTCTTGTCATGCACCATCCAGATTGTTTCACTCCCTCTCTCTTTCTCCATATTTTTTACGTGCTAATGTCACTTTTATGGGCCTTTGCCTCTTTATTTCATGGTTCCCTACAAAAATGACATGTAAACCTTCAGAACAAAACTAGTGTGTCAAACTGAAATACAGAGAATCATTAGGGCATGGAGACAGAGCCGACTGTTGAACCAAGAAATTAGATTCAGGAATAGGGAGGGAGAGGTGCAGTGGAAGACACTTAAGGAGATTTCATAACACTCAGCAAAGATAAGTTGCAATGAGAAATAAAGATGTAATGATAAGGATGCATCATTCATGGTAATCCATGGAAGTTAACAATAGTATAAAATTGAAGGAAAAAGCAGACAGTTCTGACAGGATGAGTCAGCAGATTTCACTCAATGTAAAAAGTAGAAAAGAATGGCTAAAAAGGAAGAAGAAATTAAGTATGAGAGAATACTAACTAGAAACATAAAAATAAATAGTAAGAGTTTTTATAAATATTTGAATAGCAAAGAGTAAATTTCGTGCTGGTCCTCTAGCAAATAGAACCGATAAAGACATAAACTTTGGGAATTGACTAATATGAAAAGCACTTCAATATTAAACAATTATTTTTAAAAATGTTATCAGGCTGAACAATGTAATGGGAACCAAATTGCAATGGTTAATATTCTTCATCACCCCGGGATAGCATTAGGGCGATATAACATGTGTATTTGCAGAGAGTCCAGATCTATTTTATGACCTCAGGCCTATTCAGAATTATGTAAAGCATAGCAGCTCCCAAGCTAACATTGCACGAGGCCTCTGGAAACCAAGCACCGCCCTTGCCTTCTCTCTGTGCTGTGTATAGAAAAGCTTGATGTGGACCATGTTGCAATGTACGTGATTGACCTTTGTTTGGGCAGTATAACTGTAAATGATGTTGGCAAACCTAGTGTGCCAGCTGCAGTGTAACTTTAGATGCAGGCCTTCTCAGTTTACAGTGGTCCTTGCACTCATTGACTGACAGCAATTTCTAAGTCCATGATTTTTGTGTGAAAAAAGTATAGTTGCTGTCTGCATTGACTCAGCAATGGGCAGTGCAGGTTGAATGAGCATTATTTGAGACCATTTATTCTATTAGACTATACCGGGAACATTTTGCAATTTAGCACACTTGACACAGGACTTTGCAAGACAGGTGCACATATTGTAAAGTCAAGCATGCAGGTCAATGCACTTGATTTGCATCAAATGTAACTAGATTATAAAATGTACCCAGACTGAAAATGATATGATAATTATTCAGATTCCAGGTCAGCCTCACAAGAGGAGCTTGTATTATTGTTGCATCAGTTGTATAATAATTTTGCTTTGCCCTTGAAACTGATTTTACTGATGACCCATTGTAGTATGATTTAAGGCTTTGACCTTTCCCAGTAGTACAGTTGATTATTTCACAACATTTAAGGTAACGGAATGTGGACTCTACAGTAATAAGGTTGGCAGATGTTCAAATGATGCTCCCAAGATGGGCCAAATAGGTTCTATTGTGTGTCATACTGTTCCATGCCATATGGATTGACTAGCTTTATATGCAGTTTAGTCAAACTGTTTCCTCTGTGTGCAATAACATGTGAAAAGATTCCACCTTTTCATAATATGGCTCCTTACGTCATTTCTTGTACATCCTTATACCAGGCATATTTTCCTGTTGCCACACATTGGTGTATTAGATCAACAAGGTGTAGCACAGATTGTATGCCTGAATCACTATGCAAAACACTTTCAGTATTCTCAATTCCGTCATTCGTTTGTCTCAAGAGCTCATGACTGTCAGATCGTTATATGGATGAAATGGCAAAAGTCAAAACAATTAATTTTGTGGCTCTGTAGAAATTGGATGGGCTGAATATTGTAACAAATGATGTGCATTTTGCCTCCAACAGATTAGCTTATTAGGTTATTACATAGATAATTGATAAATACAATAAAACAAGTAGCACAGCTCATTGTTACATACAAACATTAGATTCACTGGCATATAGGGCAGAATATTTTGCAACTTGAGAGATGTAGGTTATGTCAAGATTTCTTCCAGAATTGTGAGAAGCCCAGAGAGGTCTACCTCAATGATAGAAGACTCCTGCTACCCCTGTTATGCCTTTGTTGAGGCAAGTTTCTCACGAGGCAGCAGTGAAATGCCAATTAAAAGGGATTATAGCTCGTTAAACACCTTATAAATGCCACAACTTGCCTCACTAACATTCCATTTCCTATCTTTCAAACTAAACCCCAAAATTCACCACTCGGAAGTCAGAATAATTACTTGGAGACTTCAGCTCACCATTTGCTCTGAAAGACCTCCATGTTGAAGGCCAGTCACCAATATCTTAGGCAAGATCCATTGGTATCAACTACACATACCCCACATCCATGGACATGTGCCAGCCTCTAAGAACTCTGGTGGCACCTTTCTGATCCATTTGCACTATATTCCTGCACTTTAATGCTGAGCTCAGGTTGCACCGGCAGCAAGGAAAATATGCTCCCATGGGACACACATACAGCTTGTGGACTGGATCAGGCTGCATCCCTCAACAGTTTTTACTAACAGTCCCAGTGCTCATCTCCCTGAACCTACTTGGATACGCGGTGCATCCCTGCCTGGCATTGCAGTTTTGCGGAATGCCCCCTCAGACAAGGATACTAGGCTCATACAACTCGAAACTTGCCTTGTCATTTAGCACAGATAGAAATCCAGGAAGCTTGCCTTGGTTCTCAGCTGTCCTCACCTTCACTGGGGCCATCCCAGCACAGTCGGTCTAGTTCAGCATCTGGTAGCAGTCCAGGGCCTTGGACAGAGTCAGTCAGATGCTCAGGACAGGCAGAGTCAGGCTACTGTCTACATAAAGGGTGAGGTAAAATCTTGGGAACACCATTACCTTCTTGAGTTTTTCTGCTCTATTGTTTACTGTTTTCCTTCTAAAAGAGAGAGAGACAGATATTACAAACATGAAAGCATGTGGCACAACTGTTAATCTTGACAGGTTCCAAGTGAGTTAGTTAGCAGTGTAGAAGGGATGCAGGGTCAGTGTTGATGGGTTGGCAGAGGGAGAAATGAAACTGAGTGAAGAATATAGGATCATAAACCTTAGTGGGAGGTAGGTGCAGTTGCAGTGATGGGGTGAGTGTGAGGTATCAGAAAAAATGTGGTGGTATTTACGCTGGCAGAGTGGAGAAGGTCAGTGACTGTATCCCTACACAATTGGACATTCCTCCAGATGGCTAAGACGGCAGTGACCTGGGTGGCAATCTCGGAACAGGCTGGCACAGTTTGCTGTCATGGCCTTGACTGCTGGCCCTCAGGAAAGATCACATTCTTGTGTCTGTACCACCCCATCAGCTCCTAAAGTGGGGTGCAAATGTCCCTCTGTCTACCAATTTCATGAACCGTGCAGGGCAACTCCATGGATTGACAGTGCTTGTCTGGGTGTCTGATGGCTTTTTCAGGATAGGCAAATGAAAGACAGTGTTGGTGGTTCAGCAGTCATCTGATGAGTGGTGAATTGTTCCAGGCACAGCTTGTAGCAACATTGGGATAGAATAGACCATGAGGATATTAGTTCAAGAGGCATGTTAAAAAAGTTCATTGGGAAATCTTGCTGGGCCTTACAGTGAGAATCCCTCCAAAAAACTCAATGTAATTCACCGAGCCATAAAAGTGTAGGAGTTAGCCCATGGTACTGGGCTAATATTAGGCTATTTAGATCAACAGAACAGCATGCCTTCACTAGTATGATCTAGTCCAAGTGACCTAAGTTCAGGTAACATCTGAGACCTTTATATCTTCAGGTCACATATTATAATGGAGAGATTATATTATAAACACGCCTCTTAAAAGTATACTGACTGTGAGACATAAGGCAACAAACAACTTGAAAATGAATTTTCAGCAATCAGTGCAAAAATTGTTCATGTACCTGATTGCCTACAATTTTACAGCAGTACAAGGAAGTCAAATCCAGATAAATAATCCATATTTACATTTTCCGTCTTAGTTTTCTTGCCTCTTATTTTAAGGGATTTGATCACAGGGGATCTAGGGATTTGTTAGATGCAAGAGGTTCATTATCATACTATCCAAATCATCATTCTCCACATCTATCCCAGACAATGAATGCTAAGAAGCTGGTCAATAACGAGGACCATCATATCAGAACCTGAGCAGTCATCCAATAAGCAGAGGCCTGAATGAATCAGTGAAGGGCACTTAGGTGCAGGAATTTTCCCCAGCTTACCCAGATAAAGGAACTCTAAATTTAACATTGGGTTACTCAGCGCAGAAGGAATTGAAGCTGGAATTTCTCTGGTCCGTATTGCTTAGTGGCTTCTCTGAGGCATACATTTTCTTCATGAAACAGGGGTTTTAAAAAAAATATTACGGCTAAACCAGCATCTAATCCTATCCCCAGCTGCCCCGAGAAAGTTGTGGTGAGCTGTATTCTTGAATCACTGCCCTTTGTGTGGTGTGGGTACACCCAATGCTGTTATGGAGGGAATTTGAAGACTTTAAACCCGTGATGCTGATATATTTCCAAGGTAGGATAGTGAGTTGGGGGGGAGCTTTCAGATCATGGTGTCTTTATGTATCTTTGTCCTTCCAGCAGCCTTGATGAATTTTTGCAGTGTGTCTTGAAATAGTACACACTACTTTTGCTAAGCAGTGATTTAATGGACATTTGTGGACCTATTGCCTTTATAAGGCTCTGGCAAGACCACATTTGGAATATTGTGAGCAGTTCTAAGGAAGAATATGCTGGCATTGGAGGGGTCCAGAGGAGGTTTACAAGAATTTTCCTGGGGATGAAGGGCTTATCATATGAGGAGTGGTTGAGGACTCTGGGTCTGTACTCGATGGAGTTTGAAAGGATGAGGGGAGACCTCATTGGACCTTGCAAAATACTGAGGGGCCTGGGTAGAGTGGATGTGAAAAAGATGTTTCTGCTAGTTGGAGAGACTAGGACCTGGGGCATATCCTTAGAGTGAAAGGGCAACACTTTAATACTAAGATGAGATGGAATTTCTTTAGCCAAAGAGTGGTGAATCTGTGGAACTCATCGCTGAAGAAGGCTGAGGAAGCCAAGTTATTGCTTGTAGTTAAGACAGAGATAGATAGGTTCTTAATTGGTAAAGAGATCAAGGGCTATGGGAGAAGGATGGAGAATGGTGTTAAGAAACATATCAGCCAGACTGAATGGTAGAACAGACTTGATGGCTCGCATGGTCTAATTCTGTTCCTGTATCTTATGGTTTTATGATTGACAATTAAGCTGTCTACTTTGTCCTGGATGATGCCAATCTTCTTGGGTGTTATTCAATTGCTGGGTTAGATTCTTCCTGTATTTTTGTGTACAAGATATATATAGGCAATATGCCACATGGTCAGACAAATGCTCATATTATCGAATTAGTGTTGTCATTCATAAGCTCTCATTATTAAAATTACTTCCAATGTTCACAAGCTTTTGAGAAATCACGTCCTTTGATCTGTTGTGAAGCTATTCAGTGTAATGAAACTATTAGGCTAAATTTTACACCTATCCTCGGCAGGCTTGCTGCTCCAGCATTTAATGGCCATTGGAAAGAAATGTCACACCTTTGAGAGCTGCCTCCAATCAAGGAGTCTGCAAGTCTCTTGTCAGATGGGTGTCACCTGCAGTGATGGCAACTGTTGAGACTGAAGTCAGTACCCTGAAGAAGTGAAACTGGTGAATCTGGAGTCTCACCAGCTTTGGGTTGACATGCCCTAATGATAGATTTTGGGTTTGGGCTGGTGGTTGTGTTGGATAATAAGGCACCGGAAGAGCCAGGAAGCAAATGACTACTCTTGACGTACAGAAAAATTATCGGAAATCTGGAGTAAATTATAGAAATGGATAGCCTCATCACTGGAGAAGGGTAAAGGTGGGTTAATATTTCAGGTAGAAATTTCATACGAATTGAGTACTGTCTTAACAGGTCTTATATCATCCAAGAACAGAAAAAAACCTAAATCTAATCAGACCCATAAACCTACTGAGGTCAGAAGGAAGAAAAAGTCCACAAAATGTCAGCAAATGTTTTCCTGTGCAAGTTGTGTTTTGTTCTCCAAAGCTTTTCATGAACAGGTTTATTGATTTATATACATTTCACTGCTGAGTGAGTCACCTGACCCAAGGCACAAAGATGAATGCAAGAAATTTGTACATTTTATAATCTATCATTTCTTTACTTTACAATCTCGAACACACAAACACTTGTTATGTACGAGTATCTGAAGGTTTTATGAAATTTCAGAAAGAAGTCTTCATACACTGATTGCTATGCCAATCTATTTGTCCAGGCACATTTGATTGATTTGCAATAGATTCCTTAAGACCGTGGACCATAAGGTATAGGAACAGAAGCAAATCATTGAAAATCTCCAATGAGATCATGGCTGATCTGATAATTCTCATCTGCACGTTTCTGCATTTTCTCCATTACCCTTGATTCCCTGCCTGGTTAGCAATCTATCTATCTCAGCCATAAATGTACTTAATTATCACAGTCCTCTGTGGTAAAGAATTTCACAGAATCACCACATTGAGAGAAGGAATTTATCCTTACCTCTGTCCTTATTCTCTGATAATGACACATGACACTAGACTCTTCCACAAGGGGAAATAACCTTTCCACATCTACCTTGTCAGACCCGCTACGAATCTTACATGTTTCAATAAGGTCACCTCTAATTCCTGTAAGCTCCACTCTATTCAATACAGAAAATGAGGAATATGTTCAGATCAGATTATTGTGGAATTGATTATTGACTAGAGAATGGCATCATGCCCACATGCTGTAGGTTGAATTCGGGAGAGAAATTCCTTGATTTTGACACAGTGATAGCGAAGGAATGGTGATATATTTCCAAGTCAGGATGGTGAGTGGCTTGGAGGGAAACTTGCAGGTGGTGGTGTTTCCATGTATTTGCTGCCCTTGTCATTCTAGATGGAAGTGCAGTCTGAAGATCTTTTGTGAATTTCTTAAATGCATCATGTGGATCGGACATACTGCTGTGACTGAGTGTTGGTGTCGGAGGGAGTGGATACTTATGGATATAGTGGTAATCAGGCAGGTTGCTTTGTCCTGGATGATATCAAGCATCTTGTGTGTTGTTGGAGCTGCACTCATTCCAAACAAGTAGGGAGTGTTCCATCACATTCCTTACTTGTGCCTTGTAGATGGTGGACAGGCTTTGGGGTGTCAGAAGGTGAGTTACTTGTCACAATATTCCCAGCCTCTGAGCTGCTCTTGTAGCCAGTGTGTTTATGCAGTAAGTCCAATTGAGTTTCTGGTCAATGGTAACCTCCAGGATATTGGTAGTGGGAGATTCAGTTATGGTCACACCATTGAATGTCAAAGGACAATGGTTAGATTGCTGTTTATTGGAGTTGGTCATTGCCTGGCATTTGTGTGGCATTAAAATTATTTACCACTTGTCAGCCTAAACCTGGATATTTCCAAATCTTGTTGCATTTGAACATGGACTGCTTCAGCATCTGTGGAGTCATGAATGGTGCTGAACATTATGCAATCATCAGTGAACATTCCCACTTCTGACTTTATGATGAAGCAGCTGAAGATGGTTAGGCCAGGGAACACTAATCTTGAGGAACTGCTGCAGATATATCCTGGAGCTGAGATGATTGATCTCCAACAACCACAACCATTTTCCTCTGTTAAAAATCACACAACACCAGGTTATAGTCCAACGGGTTTAACTGGAAGCACTAACTTTCTGAGCACTGCTCCTTCATCAGGTGGTTGTGGAGTACACAATTTTAAGATGCAGAATTTATAGTTTACAGTGTGATGTAACTGCAATTATACATTGAAAAATTCCTTGATTGTTTGTTAAGTCTCTCATCTGTTAGAATGTTAGTTTCACTTCTTTCATATGTAAATCACAAACGTTTTTAAAAAGTTACATTCTCAAGTTAACTTTAACAATTGGTGTCAGCCCAGATAATGTGTTGAAGGTGTTAGCCCCCTGTGTGCTGTTGTCTGTGCCATAATGTTTAGACTGATTTTAATTTTAAAAAATGAGTTAACAGAGTCTTACATGGATTCATGTAATTTTTTTTGAGCAAAGTACAATGCAATTCTGTAAGTACAAATTCACCTCACAAACATATAGGTGTATGTGGTGTGTGTGCGTCCACGTGTGTCCAAAGTGTCTGTGAGAGACAGTGGCTGTGTGTGTGAATGTAGAGGGGTCTAGGTCTGTGAGTGTGTGTTGTGAGAGAGACTGTATATGAGAGAGAGTGTATATATGTGTGTGAGTGTAAAGGGGTCTAAGTCTGTGAGACAGTGTTTGTTTGTGAGTGTATCTGGGGTGGGGGGTTGTGAGGGTCTGTGAGTGTGTGTGTGTGTGTGTGTGTGTGTGTGTGTGTGTGTGTGGTGTAGTGCAGTGCAATGGTGGTCACCTGTAATGTGACATGAACCCAAGGTCCCGGTTGAGGCCCTCCCTATGGGAGCCGAACTTAGCTATCAGCCGCTGCTCGGCCATTTTTCGCTGCTGCCTGTTCTGAAGTCTGCCTTGGAGGATGGTCACCCGAAGGTCAGAGGTCAAATGCCCTGGACCACTGAAGTGTTCTCCAACTGGGAAGGAAGACTCCTGTTTGTTCCTCTGTGCCAGCTATGATTCTAACCAGAGAGTTTGCCCCTGATACACAGATTCCAGTTTAGGATTCCTTGATGCCATGACCCATCACTTTCACCTCACCTCTGGGATTCTGCTGTTTTGATCATGCTTGACCCAAGGCTGTAATGAGATCAGGAGCTGAGTGGCCCTGGCTGAACCTAAACTGGGCATCACTGAGCAGGTTATTGCTGAGCAAGTGCTACTGCTGAAACTTTCCATCATGTTGCTGCTGATCAAGAGTAGATTGATGGGGCAGTGTTTGTCAGATTGGACTTGACCTGTATATTGCGTACAGGACATACCTTGGCATTTTCCCACTTTCTCAGTAACTGTACTGGACGAGTTTGACTAGGCAAGCAGCAAGCTCTGGAGAACAGGTCTTCAGTATTATTGCCAGTGTTGTCAGGGCTCATCATTTACACAGCATCCAACCACTCTTGATATCACATGGCATGAATTTAATTGGCTGAAGGCTTCTATCTGCGATGCTGGGAAACCATTGGAGGAGGCCATGATGGATCATCCACTCAGCATTTCTGGCTAAAGATTGCCTTCAATGCCAGTATATTTTTCCTTAGGTAAGAAATCCAAAATTGTTCACAGTACTCCAACTATGGTGTGACTTGGGCCTTGTATAGTTTTAGCAAAACTTCCCCACTGTTATACTTCATTTCCTTTGAAAGAATACCCTATTATTCCATTTGCCTTCCCTCTTACCAACTGCACTTCGATGCTTGCTTATTGTGATTCATGTGGGAGGACTCCATAATCCCTCTGTTTTGTAGCTTTCTTCAGTCTTTCTCCATTTAAAAAATATTCAGCTCAGCCATTCTTACTGCCAAAGCATAACCTCACATCTCTCCATATTATAGTCCATCTGTTAACCTTTCGCCAACTTGCTTAACCTGTTTATATCCTTCTGCAGACTCATTCTATAATTTGCATCACCTGTCTTCCCACCTATTTTGGTGTCAATTGCAAACCTAGCTGTAGTACATTCACTTTCCTTATCCAAGTCACTAATATATAATGTAATTGATTGGGGCCCCAGCACTGATCTCTATGACACTCCACTAATTAAAGATTACATCCTGAAAGTACCCATTTATCCTAACCCTCTGTCTTCTCGTTAACCAATCTGCTATCCATGCTCGTTTACTACCTCCAACATCACAGGCCCTTACCTTACTAAGCAGCCTAACTTGTTGTTACTAACCTTACTTAACATTGTTAAATGAGTTCCACAAAGAAATTATCTTTTACCAACTAACAGCCAATTTGGAAACCTGTGAAATTCCTGATGTTGATGTTTCTCTTTTTAATCAGTCCCAAGAGATTTGAGAATTGTTTTGCAGCCCTATGTATTCAATGGGCATGCAATAATTCAGAAAATTGCTGTTACTCATAGTCATTTAATCTTATTAGTTCTAACTCCCAAAGGTTTTGCCATGGCATGTTCAATGCTAGGAGACTAACAGGCTAAGTTTACCTTTTTTTGAATGTGTCTGGTGAATTTGCCCACGCGGTAACAGCTTAGCTACTGTTCGCATAAGAAAAATGTCAATATAGACAACACATAATAGATATAGACAGACTTTCCTCTGCAGTTACTATTGTTTTAGTCTGTTCACATAGGGTCAGAGCAGACCACATGGCGATTCTTCAAGCAGTATTTTTTGCGCTATATATAAATGTGCAAACATGTTCATGATTCTAAATAATTAGAGGTGATGCAAATATGTGCAATTTTTGGTGCTTTAATGCACTTAACCTCAGCTGTTCCAACAAACTACTGGTTTAGTTATAATGAGTATGTAAAACTCATTATAACTAAATGTTATAATGTCCAGTTTCCCAGGGTGCTGAAAATAATCACTACCCTGAGTGATTCAGCATTTCACTCACATAATTCCAGGGATGATTTGGAGATGCCGGTGTTGGACTGGGGTGTACAAAGTTAAAAATCACACAACACCAGGTTATAGTCCAACAGGTTTAATTGTCACCTGATGAAGGAGCGTCACTCCGAAAGCTAGTGTGCTTGCAATTAAACCTGTTGAACTATAACCTGGTGTGTGATTTTTAATAATGCCAGGGATGAAGGGCTCATCTAATGAGAAAAAGTTGAACTGGTTGGGCCTGTAGCCATTGGGGCTGAGAAGAATTAGCAGTGAACCTTTCGAAACATGTAAGATGCTGGGAGGATATGACAGGGTGGATAATGGAAGAATGCTTCCCCTTGTTTGAGAGGCTAGAATTAGAGAACAGAGTTCAAGAATCAGGGGTCTCCCTTTTGTGATGGAGTGAATTATTTTTCTCTCTTTAATGAAAATCTTATTCACAGAATGCAGCAGAGGCTGGGTCATTGAATCTATTCAAGGTATAGAGCTGAATACATTTATGATAGACAAGGGAGTCCAGGTTATAAGGGGACAGACAGGAACATGGCAATGACACCATAGCTAGATCAGCTGTGATCTTATTAAATGGCATAAAGAACTACTCAAAGCCACCTTCAGCTTCTAAGTCTTGTGTTTCCATGGTCCTCGTACTCGTTCCTTCAAGCTATCAAGGATGCTCAGCCAGGGAGTGATCTGACAGTTATCCAACTAGTCGCCAACGTGATCCTCAACTGAGCTGATGTATTCATTATCATTGACATCACACCAAGGTAGCACAGAAGGAGAGTGAGAAATTCTATCATTAGGTTTAACCAGCATGCAAGTTATTACAGATTTAGAGCTGATAGGAAGTGTGAGATGATTAGCTAAAATTCATTAATTGCTTCTCTTTCATTGAAAGCATTTATTGCAATGCTAATGCAAGAATGTGCATGCCAAAGATTATGATAGCTGCCATAATCCTTTGAGTGTGAACTAGTCTGCATTCACTAATCCTTTCTGTGAAGACAACCAAGCTCTAGGGACAGTTTCTTGGGATGAGGTAAAATCTCCACAGACGAGCCTCATGGTTCCACTGCAGCAAGCTAATATAAGTTAACATAATGTAGAACTGAACCCTCCAGAAACAAAGCTTCTAGCTGACAGGATCATATGGAGCCTGAAGAGCAGATTTCAATGCCTGAACAGATCCAGTGAAGAGCAGCAGTATATGCCCAAACTGTGAGGATGCATGTTGCAATTTGTACAATTTTGCAATAAATGAGCTGTAAATTCATAGTTGATAATGAGGGTCTAGCATAGCCCACACAAAAAGGGGCTGCGAGCCTTAGCAATGCAAAAGAATGAGCATTCAAAGGGGACACCTGTAACCACACTGTTCAAGAAGTGGTCAACCACTGATTGACGACATTTGCACAAGTGCCTCATCAATTTGTACTGTGTGAGTTGCTAAAGAACCGATCTTTTTTGATGTCACTGTACCCTCCAAGTCCTCTCGTCTGCCCTGAAGCTCTTTAGCCACGTCCTGAAGCAGACTCACTACCAGAGCCATATCTCCTTCCTCAGTGTCTGCCCACAGAATCGACTGATCCCACATGGACTCCGGACTACATTCAGACCAACACAATTTGGACCCGAACAGGATAACCAATATGTACTACAAATCCGAAAACTTTAACAACCCGATTCTCTTTCCACATCCTCTGCTCCACACCATGCGCCACTACCTACTCTCCCTGCAGTCAGCCCTGCCTCAGCTCAGGGCCACTCTCTCCCAGACCTGCAATGGACCTCTGCTGTTCTACAAGCTCAGAAGAATTCACAAGCTCAACAAATGGTTTTTCTCCACTATATCGAACATAAAAGAATGTAAGTTGAACAAACTTTCATGTCCTCATATTCTGTCTTGGGAACCTGTGACCACATGGGATCAATGTGGATTTCACTAGTTTGTTTATTTCCCCTCCTCCCACATTATCCCAGTCCCAAGCCTCCAACTCGGCACCGCTCTCCTGACCTGTCCATCACCTTTCCCATCTATCCGTTCCACCCTCCTTTCCGACCTATCACCTTCTCCCTCACCTTCATCTACCTATTGCATTCTCAGCTACTTTCGCCTCAGCCCCATCCCCCCTCCTATTTATCTCTCAGCCCCCTGGCCCACAAGCCTCATTCCGGAAAAAGGGCTTATGACCGAAATATCGATTAACTTGCTTGTTCAGATGCTGCCTGACTTGCTGTGCTTTTCCAGCACCACACTCTCGACTGTTATCTCCGCCAGCAATATTAGCACATCCAATCAAAACATGCCCTGCTCTGACAACAGGATAGCGCCAGTAGACGTACACGTTGTAAATCCAAGGCAAGGAACCATAGCAGAATTTAATGAATATTCTAGGGGCAGGAAACATGGCTGGTGGGTTCAGTTAATCAGGCAGGAGATAAAACATTGAAATCACAACGGACAGTTCAGGTTGTAAAAGCAAGTTAGTGGCATCACATTGATGGGTCAGACCTCAAGCAAACTCTTGGTTAGTTCCTACATGTAATATATATGTATGTCATGAATTGTCATTGTATTGAAACTTCCTGAAATTCAGTTGATCTTCAAAATTAAGACAGTGGTGAATAGAAGACTGATGGTCACTGGCTCATATTCTTTCAGAGATGAAATATGCCATTGGGCTTTGTGCAGTATTGTTTGAAGCCAATGGTTGTCATCATGTGTGGGGTCAGTCTGCTTGAAGGCCAGTGTGTAAAACAAAGGTCTTAGCTGGCAGAAAGGAAATTGTCATTTCCAGGGAAGAGGGGGGGATTGTTTGGTTTTGGGCGGGTGTAAGTCCATTTTGAGAAAAGGAGATCCAAATTTCTTTTGGAGTGTATCATGGAACCAAAGGAGAACTCTAAGGATAACATAGGATAAAATCTTGACAGGACGTGGGTAAGCACATTGGAGCGAGATGACATGCTCACTTCCACAATG
Organism: Chiloscyllium punctatum; assembly: GCF_047496795.1. Taxonomy (NCBI): domain Eukaryota; kingdom Metazoa; phylum Chordata; class Chondrichthyes; order Orectolobiformes; family Hemiscylliidae; genus Chiloscyllium; species Chiloscyllium punctatum. The sequence goes on along the minus strand of NC_092741.1, from coordinate 145,119,875 downwards.
ACAGCGTTATATGATGTGGGAACATTCGGACATTACAGAAGGAAGATGAACAATGACGTTGGAAGGATCAAAAGTGATGGGGAGAAAGGCGACTGGGAGGGTGGAGAGTGTCAGATTGCAAGGCAATGCTCACTCAAACTCACTCTGGCCATTTTCAAAACTGCCAGAAGTCCTGTATCCAAGAGGAGGGAGGTCACTATTGGCTAGGTGGACTTTGGGGTGTTGGGCAATTGGAAGAGTAGAAAATCTAACTGCTCAACAGATATGGACAGAATCCATAGGCAAATATGATCTCATATTTTTATTAACCTTTTCCATACAGTTCACTTTTGATTAGTACATTCATGGATGACAAAAAATCTTTTTCGGTGGTAAATACTGATGAGGATAGCCTTGGATTGCAAGAGAATATAGACAGGCTGGTCAGATCAGTTAACCAGTGGCAAATGGAATTTGAACCTGATAAATGTGAGGTGATGCACTTGGGCAGGACAAACAAGGCAAGTGAATACAGAATGAATGTTAGCAGCTTGGGAAGCACTGAGGAACAGAGGGACATTGGTACCCATTACCTCATTATAGTCACTACATTTGTCTCCCTCTGAGTTCAAGGACATCGGGGCTCTTTTTTTTTGTAGCTTCTTCTGGGACATTTTGGCACTGGGTCAGAATCCTCTGACTCTGCCTCTGCGATGGACAGTGTGTAATGCACAATAGCTTGGTTCTTGAACCGGAGGGTCTCAGAAGAATTTCATTCTCTTCTGCAGGCAGCAAAGTTGTCAAGACAGTGACATATGTTGTGTCCATCTCACATTCCAAGATATCTTCAATGCTTGATGAGGAAAGAGCGACCATCGGTTCCGGTATAGTTGGAAAGGCAGTCAGAGTCTGGCATATTTTGCTTCTGCACTGTTTGTGAGTTTGCAGTTTTCACAAGTCTATCTGTTTGTTCAGGACCATCGCACCTAGCTGAACTTTATACGTCACTAGACCTGACCTTCTATTGACCAAGCCTCTTTACTCATGCAGGACTATTCCTGTGATTCCTACAACAAACATCATCCCCTGAAGTAAACTGTCTCTCTCACTTTGTGGAGTCTTGTGTCCAACATTATTGGTATTCCTGATGTCATTTCACCCTTCCTACCCCAGGTCCAGGAAGATCCAATATAACCTGGTGCGGAGTCTTCTCACCATTAGCAACTCTGTTGGAGCTTTCTCTATAGTTGCGTGAGTGATGGTCCTATAATCAAATAGGAACTGGGACAGTAGGCTGTTTCTTTAAGCCTGCCTTCAAAGTTTGGACTGCTGTTTCTGCCAGGCCATTGGATGATGGATGGTATGGAGCTGTCCTTATATAACTTTAGGAAGTACTCAAATTCCCTGCTGGTAAACAATGGGCTGTAATTGGTGACCACCATTTCTGTATATTGCAAAAGATGTGCACAATTTTTCTATTGTCTTCCTGTGTTTGACGAATGAACTCTATGCATGTCCAGCCATTTTGAGTGGGTGTTGACAATGACAAGAACATTGAGCTCATGAAAGGATCTGCATAACTGATGTCTAATTGAGTCCAGGGTTTACCTGGCCATTCCCATGAATGTGAGGGTGCTGCTAGTGGTAATTTTTGTCCTTGCTGGCACTTTGAGAATGGCCCCAGCAAAGCATCTTTGTTTACATCCAATCCAAGCCACCAGACATAACGTCTCACCAACGTCTTCAGTTTGGAAACCACTGGATGACCCTGGCAGAGTTCAGCCAGTATCTGGTGGCGACCTTTGCTCAGGGCAATCACTCTTGCTCCCCATAATAACTCTTCCCCTACTGTGATCTGGTTTCTCTGGGTTCAAAGAATTTTCAATTCTGGTTGTGACTGCCCCTTGGTTTCCACCATCACCACCACCTCTGTCAGTTTTACCAGGGCTAGATGGTTCCTTGTTCAAAGTCTGGTGTTATCAGCTGTGACTGGAAGTGTGCCAGAAACGATTTTTCCAGTGACGGTACAACCGATGGTGTATCTGCCAGTGGGAGGCAGCTCGATGCATCTGCATTTGCTACTTGGCCTCTCGGATGGTGTTTGTTCCAAGTTGTAATTATATGCACTTAGTATTAGAGTCTACAGCTGATTTTAGCCTGAAGCTATGGGCAGGATTGCCGTGTCTTCTTTAAGTAGCTCTAGCAGGGGTTTGTGGTCTGTTATTATTACAAACTTACATCTGTAAATGTATTTGTGTGAATTCCTGACTCCAAGTATGATCGCCAAGTCTTCCTTCTCTAACTGGTTATATTTATGGCCTGCATTAGCTGAAGCCCTGGATGTATACGCTATTGAGCATTCCTCCCCATTGGGCCACCAATGAGGTGATACCTATTCTGATGCCAAAAGGGAAGGCATCACATGTTAAAACAGATCATGCTTGGGATCAGAGTGTGCCAACACCTCAGAGGATGATAGCTGTTTCTTCATTTCCCTGAAGGTTATGACTTGGCTATACGACCATTTCTAAGGCTGACCCATTTTAAAGAGTTGATTCAAAGGAGCCAGTTCATACAGGTTATGTATTAACAATTTGTAATAATTCCCCAATCCAGAGAAAGACATAAACTCCTACAGACATGGAAGCTGGGCCATCTTTGACAGCCCTTACTTTATCTTCCACTGGGTATAACCCAGTCCTGTTGACTCTTTAGTCCAAGTAGGTCATTTGGGGAACATACATTTTCCCTTCTAAGACATACACCCACTTGGGAGAAACGTTTAAGGACTATACCTAAATTTTCTAATTTAGATATTGGTCTTCCCTGTTGTTAGCACGTTATCTGGATAAATGGTGACCCTTATAAAATTTTCTCCCTCATCCGCTGAAAAATTTGCACAGGCTGACAATACCCCTTATGGGTATTAATTGTAGCATGCATCTCGGAATCCTCACCTATCTGTGATTGCAAGTACACACAGCTCATATCCACGTTTATGAATGACAGCACCACCACCCACCCCCCACCCCCCACCTTGCCAGCTTTATGCATAAATCCTGTAGTTGCGGATTGGATATTTAACCAGCTACAAAAGGACCATTTGTTTAAAATCCCCACATCGGGCTTCACAATCGGTGAACAACCGGTGCTGCCCATTCTGCGAACTAGACAGTTTTGATGATTTCTTCGCTTTCCAACCTTCTGATTTCTGCTTCTCCTTTTGTCTGTAAGGCAAATGGCACTGAGTAGACCTTTCAGAATATGCAATTACGTCCTGGTCAACATGTAAGATTGATGTTCCCTACAGCTTCCTGAAAATCCTCCGGGTATTTAATTAGGACTTCACTCAGGCATCTATTTTTCATTGAAAAATATTGAACTAATCAAGTTGAAAATTTGTCAAACAATTTCACCCCATCAAGCTTAGGGCCTGAGTCTTTTACTACAATCAGTGGTAACTGAACCAGCTGCTTCTCAGAAGAGACTGGAACCAAAGCTTGCACCTTTAAACTGTGAAGGTTCCCCAGTATAGGTTTTCAGTCTAGCTAAGTTCCTGTACAAACTTAAGGGTTGAAGTCCAGAACGAATTTTGTTTCAGACTGCTTTTGTGATCACTGAAATGGCCGGGGCTGGTATCAACCTCCATTAGAACCCAGTGTCAATTTAATTAGATGTTTATTTTGATTGATTTGGATTGGATGTTGTGCAATTTAACTGTTCTGAACCAGATGTGGATAGACTTTCCAGAGTGTGCACTCTCCTGGATTCCGGCCTATGAGTTATCTTACTCAACTCAGGTCTAATGCAACTCTTTTGCTCTCTCAAGTCTGCATACTGGTAACAATCAGGATGACTCATTGGCCTGGATCCTGAAGAAAGTTTTAATTGTCAGGCCGAGACTTAGCTTTGTTTTGGGGTTTTGTTATGGGCTGACCTACTATCCCTCTGTTCAGGATATATCCTGAGTGAGACTGTGCAACTGCATTCACTTAAGTGGTGCTTCCTGAGCTCAGTCAGACTGGTGAGGATATCCACTCCCATCGGAATACCCTATGACTCAAATGTTCCACTTGCCACATTTTCCAATGATAAAGCCAGATGTAGTGCCTGTTTCAAATCGCGTTAGGCTTCAGATAGCAGCCACTTTTGCATAATTGCATCAGTAACCTCACATACCAGATGTTCTCTCAGCATCTCATTAGGTATTAACCCAAAGTCACATGCCTCTGCCAGTCATCTTAACCTAGTCAAAAATTCTGATACGGATTCCCTTGGTTCTTGAATTTCCAAGTAAACTGATAACATCTCAGAATTAGAGGAGGCTTGGGGGCATAATATTCCTTAACTAAATCCATCAAATCTTGAAAAGTTTGAGTATCTGGTGCCTCAGGGAAAGTTAGGCTCCTAATAACCAATAAAGCTGTGGGTCCACAAGTTGTCAGGAGGATTACTCGCGGTTTTTCATCTGCGCCACTGTCATTTGCCTAGAAACAATAATGCATTCTCTCCACCTACGACGTCCAGTATTCAATGGCAGGGTCGAGCGAGACAAACGTCCCAGGCATGATGCCAGAAATGCTTACTCCAACTCAAAGACAACTGCTGCACATGAATTTCTTCTGGACCATGCTTTTCTCTTGTTGCCACTGAAACAACTTCACAGAGGCTGATATCCAGTCACCAAGTCATCCTTTATGTACACATGGAGGTTCCTTGACACTGCTCTAGCTCACTCAGAGTCAGCTCTTAGAGTGAACACGATTTCTGATACTGCTGTTTATATCTGTCAGACAGGACTCTCTGATTACACCAGATTAACAGCGCCAATCAGGGAACTCACATCGTATAGCGTGTACCTGGCTGACCTCATTGTAGCCACTACACATACACAATGAAAATCTGTTCTGAATCTTCTCTTGTGTATTGCAGGTGGTTTTGTTTCATAGAGTAATAAACTTTCAACAAATTCATTTTATAAGCAATAATGTGATAAAGTGAAGTGAATTATAAAATAACATCCTTTATAGTGCTGTTTGTTCTAAACTGCGATTCAGAACCTTTGGTATTAGCTGTTTAGGCAACACATGCACCACTCAAGTGTAAATCTGTATGCTAATTTGCTTTCATGCTTTATTAGCACCGGAATCTGTTTCTGTTGTTTTACTTTTATGGCTTCAACAAAACCTATTAAATCAGAATTTTCTGTACAACAGGATGGTGATCATATTTTTCATACTACCAAACAGCAAAGTTCTGTTAACACCACAGTGCTACAAAAGATCATTGCAGTGTTACAAAGCTGAAGATGAAGTTACTGGTGGCTTCACTAAGTATTACCTTTTTCTAAGTGTCTATAAATATTGTAAAGTAGATCATCTGTATTTTCTCGTGGGCACTCCAATTATCTTACACCTGGTAATCCCAGAAGCTCGAAGATCACTGCAGATCTTTAGATTATGGGATTGCATTAATAATCTGGTTTTTCACCTGATTACCTTCATAGTTCAGAGAGAGAACTCAAAGTGCTTTATCTTATTGGAGACTGTATCTGTGGTCAATGATCTCCTTCACTACATGGAATGGGTTTGATACTCTCTGCAGTTGGATAAATGACACACAGTGCTGGGAGGCACTGCCTCACAGGACAAAAGGTTTGTATTCTTCTGAAAATTTTCTTCTGGATCAGAAGCTATTTCTATTTAGGAATTCAGAAAATGTGAACTTTGTGCTTAGTCCAACAAGTTAGACTTTAAAAGTTTTTCAACCAAATTTCCTACGCAATAGTTAAATCTGAATTGATGCTGACAACTCATTTAGAACAAGTTTCAGTGTTTCAAATTACCTAAAAATGCAAATACAATAATCAAAGTTCTTAGACACTTTCAATTAATATCTAACTGTTGAAACCGTATCCTAGTGTCTAATCCTTGTGAACATATAACCAATAGTTGCCAAATCTGTGCTAAGGTTGTCTTAGTTGGGCACTGTACTCCTGTTCTTTTGTAACTTGAGTGCATGTGACAATAAACCTAATTCTATTCTGTTCTTTTGAATGGCATTATATTCTTTTTATGGTCCTATGTCTCCTGTTTTATTTCATATTTTGCAGTTATCCAACTTATATAATTGCTGCTCTACTATTTCAGCAGACCCACTACTCCAGTCGCTTGCTCAAAACTAAACATTTGTGCAGCAGCTTTCAAGATTCACATAAGTGAGATACTTTCAAAAATTTTCATATGATTATGGACAATTCCAAAGCTGCAGAATTATGCAAAAGAATTCAGAGTTGTATGGTTATCTCCTTGAATAGCTGATGCCTACTAGCTTTTACTTTGCTTGTCTGTGAACTTCAGTGAGGGTAAGTTTCCGAGTGAAATCAATTCCTTGCGGGACACATTCCTTGAAGTATTTGATCAAAACAATATTTCACCAAGCTGTAGTTGAGATAATGCATCCCATTTGGGAATATTTTCACTGTGAAACCTAACCACAATGATATCAGAAGGCGTGCAAGATGAAAGACTTTTCTTCAATTTACACATTAGAAGGTTGTGTTCACTATGCTCCTGACATTGCAATATTTATGGATAGTGTTGACATTCTCCCTTCTTTTAAGCTGGAAGTTAAACAATCTAGTTCATTATGATCTTCTTCTGTCCAAGTCTATCTTCTTCAACTCTGGTGACTGATTATTGCATTCATTATTGTTAACTGATTACCTCTTTAGAATTTGTCAACTCGGCCATTTTTTTGTTCCTGCAATACATTGAGTTTCATTGGTCGCATACAATTTAAAAATGGAACAGTACCAAATATAACCACTGCCACTAAATATTGAAGAGACTATCCCTAAATAAATAAGTTGCAACAAAACTATTTGTGTAGATAATGTGATGAAGTATCAGGTATGGTTTTTGTTACTAAATGAAGTAGAATGCAGGAAGGTAACTACAGGCAAACCTGGGAAACTTTCAAATGTCTTTAAGTGTACAATTCTTCAGCTCATGTGAAGGCACTAAAATGAAACCTTTTGTAACAGCAAGTATCCTATCGCTTAGTAAAAAAAACGAAAGACCTGCGGATGCTGTAAATCAGAAATGAAAACATAATTTGTTGGAAAAGCTCAGCAGGTCTGGCAGTAGTTCTGAGGATGGGTCACTTGACCCAAAACGTTAACTCTGCTTTCTCTCCACAGCTGCTGTCAGACTTGCTGAGCTTTTCCAGCAATTTCTGTTTTTGATCCTACCACTTCACATCAGATTGGATGGCTCCTCTTTTATCCTGCTCCTTGTGTGACTGCAAATGTTTTTTTTAAAAGAATATGCTTGCTAATTCAGTGAATGTTTAACTGTTTGTGTGTTGTAACTGAAAAAGGCACAAATTGGTTTTCATGAGCTCTTTGAAAAGGAGAGAGTTTAGTTTTATTTTACGCAAGCTGGTCAAAGTAAATGATTAGGAATGATCCAACTTTCATGCATGCACCAATAAGTTACAGAGTGAGAAGTTAGACTTTTAGAGTCTGATCAAAGTTAATGGCATACAGGTCTTGAAGGTAGATGACTCGGGTGGATCTAAACTGGGCTCAGTGGACCTTCTGTTTTTGGCATGTAGGTGGTTTAAAGATGTAAATCACCAATATTTCTATTATGGAGATAAAAGTTGCTGGACTTTAGTTCTCTAAAGTACTTATGCCTGGAGCACATGAACAGCCAAAAACAGAGAGAGGAAACAAGACCCATACAGTCTATGTTGATCATTCCTAGAATGGTTTGTCTCTCCCTGCTTCATGGAGTAAGTAAGATTGGTTAGCTGAACTTGGTTTTAGTCAGGTGATCATCTGATTAATACTTTCATTGGTCACAAAAGTGAGTCAAATTAGGAACTTTGGTACACAATATGGGATGGTGGCTGTTCACATCTACTTATGATGAGCAGCTTCTTTAGAATGTACTTAAGTATCAGTGTTGGAGACTGTGCAAAATAGAAACAGAAATAAAATCAGAGCAAAAGCACACCATTCAACCCACTGAGTTTGCTACACCATTGAATATGATCATGGATCACATCTTCCATTACAATACCATGCTCTTGCTCACTCCCCACATCTCTTGACACATTTAGTATCTAGACCATCTATCTATTTTGTTCTTCAATGTAGTCAGTAACTTGGCCTCTGTTGCCACACATGGTGGAGAATTCCACAGGTGCACCACCCTCTGAGTGAATAAATTTGTCCTTATCTCTGTTCAATCCATATACTGAGACAGGAACCCTTCACATTGACCCACTCCTCAGTCAAGTGAAGCATCATTCCTACAATCTGCTGAGCCTTGTCAGAATTTCTTATGTTTCGGTGAGATGTCCTCTCATTCTTCTGAATTCCAGTGAACACATGCTCAGTCAATCCAATTTCTCCTCATGTGACAAACCTGCCATCCCAGGAATCAGTCTGATGAGTTTCATTGTAATCTTTCTGTGGCAAATATATCTTTTTAGAGGTGAGGAGATTAAAACTGCACACAGTAACTTGGTGTGGTCTAACCAAGACCCTGTATAGCTACAGCTAAGTAACTTCACTCCTGTATCCAAACTCTCCTGTAACGAAGGCCATTTGCCTTCCTAACTGTCTGCTGTACCTGCATGCTTGCTTGAACAGCTTGGTTCCTGCATGGTTGCTTCCAAAGTTGCCCAGCTACTTTTATATATCAACAGTTCTCAATGTATCACTGTTTAAATTATGCTCTGCTATTCTCTTCTTCACATCAAAGCAGATTTCATCACACTTATCCAAGAGGTACTGCATCTGTCATGTATTTGTCCATTCCCTCAACTTATTTAAATGAAGTAAGTAAACTTATTTAATTAATTACCATGAAGCATCTACTTTCTCCTTACAATCTATAATTCCTTCCAGTTTTGTGTTGTCAACAAACTTGAAAAATGAATTTGATTCTTTCATTCAAATCATTGATTTTTTTTGTGTGAATAGCTAGGGTCCAAGCACCCATTTCTGAAGTACCCAAGTAGTCACTGCCAGCTAATGTAAAGATCCATCAAAAGAAAAGATTTTACTCTTCTGTTTCTTGTCTGTTAGTCAATCATTAGTCCATGGCGATATATTAACCCCAATCCCATTTGCTTTGACCTTGGTCACAAATATACGTGGAATTTTATCAGGAGCTTTCTGAAAACACAAATGCAACACATCTATTGTTTTTTTTTCTCATCTATTCCAATAATTATCCTCAAAGGTCTGTAGTGGGTTTGATGAAGATGATTTCTTATTCATAAACCCATGTTCACTTTGTGCAATCCCATTTATATTGTTTAAATTTCCAGTTATTTCACCCTTTATAATAGACTCCATCATTTTACTTACCTGATGTTAGGCCAATTGGAGTTAGATATAGTTGTTAGGGCTAAAGGGATGAAAGCAGATGGGCAGTATGTGGGCTAAGGATATTGAGTTGTGAGATGACTCCATGAAGACTGGTATCCTGTCACCAAGTCACCCTTTACTTACACATGTACAATATGTGACACTGACCCAGCTAGCTCAGAGCCAGCTCCTAGAGTGAACAGAACCCCTGACACTCCTATTAATTTTATTTTTCTTTTTATCATTCTCCTCTTCCCTTAAAGGAGTAGAGTCCTTCCCTTCACTCCACACTGATCCAGCTCCCTCAGAGGGAACTCTTGTTTTTTTAATACTCTTGTTTTTTTTTGTCTTTTTTTCATTACCCCCACGCTACCGTCTAACTGCGGTAGTATTTATTTTTCTCCAGCACCCATGTTGTGTGTGTGCAGGTGTGAGACACACGTGAAAGACACAAGGTGCAGAAATCTTTATTCAATTTCTACCACCAGGAAGAAAAGAATCACACGAGTGGCCAGTGACAAGCACTGCCCTTCACATCAAAGGGCAACACACCTGTTAATTTTTTTTCTTTCTTTTTCTTTTTTTTAGTCCCTTTCCCCTCTGACACAGTCAATGAGGAGAGTCCTTGTATACACACACATACACACACACACACACACACACACACAGGTCCAGCTCCCTCAGAGCCAGCACGCAGAGTGAACAGGATGTCTGGCACCTTTGTTTTTTTTCAGGATCCCTAACATTTCTGATTTTTTTTTCTTTTTTTTAATTCCTTTTATTTACCTCCACACTACTGCCTAACTGCGGTAGTGCTTATTTTTTCCCCAGCACCCATGATGTGTGTGTGTAGGTATGAGACACACGTGAAAGATACAGGGTACAGTTTCGACCACCAGGAAGAAAAGAAACACCCAAGTGGCCAGTGACAAACAGTGCCCTTCACATCAAAGGGCAACACTCCTGTTAATATCTGTTAGTCAGCACTCCCTGATTGGACCATGTTAACAGCCCCAGTCAGAGAACTCATATTCCTTGAGATTCACCTGGTTGACCTCATTCCAATCATTATACGCTGGATAATTAGCTATGCTCATATTGAATTGCAAAGTGGGCTTGAAAGGCTCGGTGATCTACTCCTGCACCTATTTGCTACATTTGTATGTTTTTTGTTGCAGTTAACTGGAAATAAAAATTGAGACGCAAGTAAACTGAGCTGCTTGTTTGCTATTACTTGAACAATCATTTTATTTTAATTTGGCCATATTCGTTGGTGTCAACAGTAAATGTTACAGAAGTGGTTTCCATATTATTTCTGATCAACATACACATCAGGGAGCCCAGAACAGATGCCTTCAGAACTTCATAATTACACATAAACAAAAGAATTGAATTAGAACAAATTACTTCATTTTCGCCATAAAAATGACAAAGGAGTTTTTATAGCTGTCACTACTTGCAAAGTCTACAACCCACACAAAACACGTCATCTGTAGGATCATTATTATTTGAAAGAAAGCACTCCATAGCTTCAGGTCTTTTGGAAATTGACACTTCGCTAACGTATGCACAAAATTTAATTTAGATTTCATGCTCACATTTCTTGCAATAAAACTTTGAACAAAATAATTAATTACAGTAATCTTCAAATGAAGTAACTATTCAGTATTAATTTTTATCAAAATGGAAGTCTCTATGGCCATCAGGGTGTATTAGTGTGTATGTACATCTAAGTTATTTTTACTGCATTATGCTTAATCAGGTATTAATCTTTAAAATATCCTCTCTGGTAAGTCGATGTATCTGTATTTGGCAGATGTTTGTGAATGTACTATGGATAACTTTTTTAAAAAGTTCACATTTTGCTGTATCTTTAGATAATTTTTTTCAGTGATTATGACTGCTTCACACGAGATAGAGCAATCAGTGACTTGATTAGACATTTTGGAATTTTTTGAAAACAAAGATTCTTTCGTAAAAGAAGCTTTGTTGATTTCTTAGCAAGTTTTTCTATCTAGAATGTATATGTATGCAAAACGTGTTTCTAAACAATGAATGTGAAATAAGATGGAGCACTTGACAATGATACTGGGTGCCCATGACATGGGAGTATTGCATAATATTATTGAATACTTTCTGTGGAGTGAACGACCTGAAGGCAATGCATTTACAGCATAGAGACATTGAAATGGTAGTTTCTTCAGTGTTTAGGTGCCAGCAGTTCAGCAAGTTGATTTCATGTTGTCATCTCTTTGTAACATATTTATGTTTCTCTTGATGGAAATATGATGAGCTGAAAGTCCGTAGGCTTTTTAACCTGCATGTGGAGTTAATGGGGAACTTTGGCCATTTTATTACTTGGAGAAACAATTAAGACAGGATGGTCTCATTCAGTGGCGAGAAGGGAAATGTGCAGTGCCTCCTCCAGAGCTAAATCTTGATCCTGGGCCAGATCTTCTGATCAGAGTCAAAAGCCCTATATCGCACTCCAGTCAGATTAACAAATGTACTTACCTGTGGAGGAGTTCTCCATGTCAATCTCTGAGGCAGGCTAGTCCAAGGCAAGTGTCAGCTTATAAGTATTGAAACCATGTCGCTTTCTTCCTCCATATTAGATACTGTATTCCAAGATTTAAAGACCTTGAACCCACAGTGACAGTTGCTAAGAGAAGGTAAATGTTAGTGAGTTTTGAGAAGATTTGTAGCTCAGGTTGAGGTTCTGTCAACAAACACTTTGACTTGGATCCCATTTACCAAAGAAAGAAATAACATCATCATAGGAAATGCGTCACCACCAGAAATGGCATCAGCAACCCATGGAAACCCAAACACATAAATAGAAAGCAGGCTACACCACCAATGCTTCATCCAGAGGCTCACTAAAGACGTTATCCAGTATGGTGATGAAACGTCTGAAACTGAACCTTCCAGCTCAGCAAGCAAACCTCCATCCAGAAGGTAAGTGTGTTAGATAAGTAGGGCAGTGATTGGATATGGTGCCAAATGGTTGAGGGTGTAGATTGATCAGTTAGGGAAGGAGGTAGGGTGTCAGATAGGTGAGGACGAGATGGTGGTGGGGGAGGATAGGGTGCTGTCAGAGTGAGGGAGTAGGGTGGGAGCTGGATGAGGATGTTGGGTGGCACATGTTTAATGAGGAGCAGGATGGTAGTGGGTAATGGTGTAGACAGAAAGTCAGTTGGGGGCAGAGCGGCAAGTGGTTGAAGGAGAAGAACACTTAATGGTTGACGTATTAAGATGCTGATGGGTGGGGTAGAGTGGCAGGTAAAGTGAGTTGAGTGCTTTGTGGAAATGGGAGAAAGGTGTTGAGGGGCTGGGGTCAATTAGAAGCTGTCAGGATTTTCCCACTTGGAGGAGTGGTCTTGTGGAATGGGAGGTGTTTGGGGGTATCAGCTTTTTTTTCATTTGCTCATGGAATGTGGATGTCACTGGCTGGACCAGCAAATATTGCCCGTACTTAATTGCTCAAAAGGCAGTTAAGAGTCAACCAAAAATTCTGGGTCTGGAGTCACTTTTGATTTGATTTATTATTATGTTACCTAAATAGAATGAAAAACTTTGTTTGTGAGCAGTACACGCAGATCATAGTAAGCAAGGACATATAGATCATAAGGTGAAAAAAAACTTGGACAGAATAAGACATACAGGCTATACTGCACAGGACATGTGCTAGACAAGACCAACATTAACATTAATGGACCAAGAACGGATAGCAGTTTCCCTCTCTGAAGGATCATTAGTGAACTGGATGGTTTTTGTTATTAATGACACTCAAAAGCAATTTCACGGTTATCATTAGGCTTTCAATGCAATTTTTAAAATGGAAGTTAGTGTGAACCATCTGTCAGTATGAGATTTGAACCAATCCCCAGAATATTACCTGAGTTTCTAGATTAATAGTCTGGAGAAAATATAACAAGACCATTGCCTCCCTATTATCAGATTGCTGTAGATTTAGTGTCAGTAAATGTGGGGATTTGAGGATGGGTTTGGATTGTGGTAGGGAGGGAGGAGGGAGTTAGAGTTTGTTGGATGTGGTGTTGGATGTGTTTGGAGATTCTCGTATTCGTAGAAGGTTCCAGATGATGGTTCGCGGGTCAGCTGTGATGGTGTATCAGGACCAAATGTATTTTTTTGCCAGAAGGAACAAACATAGTTCCACTGAACATACCTACATCTGACATATAAGGTAAACAAAATTGGAGTGGCACGGTGGCACAGTTGTTAGCACTGCTGCCTCACAGCGCCAGAAACCAGGGTTCAATTCCCCCCTCAGGCAACAGTCTGTGTGGAGTTTGCACATTCTCCCCATGTTTGTGTGGGTTTCCTCCGGGCGCTCTGGTTTCCTCCCACAGTCCAAAGATGTGCAGATTAGGTGATTTGGTCATGCTAAATTGCCCATAGTGTTAGGTGAAAGGGTAAATGTAGAGGAATGGGTCTGGGTGGGTTGCTCTTCGGAAGGTTGGTGTGGAATTGTTGGGCCGAAGGGCCTGTTTCCACACTGTAAGTAATTTAATCTAATCAAATGACCACCGAACATGAGAAGCCCAGATGGAGTTTGGTAAATAAAGCAAAACTCACCTGCATTCTCAACATGGGAGCATGTGGGGAAGGAGGTTGCTGGACAGTATTCATCCTTTGTATTATAATACTGTGTGGTCTTACAATGCTTTTCAACAACTCCTCATAAAAAGCTCAGTTTAGCAGAGCACAGACAGAGAAGGCTCAATGTTCTGGTAATTTTCATTCTCTTGTCCCAGTGGAGAATAATCACCCTGCATTGGGTGGATGTGGGTTTCAATGGCTGGGCCAGCTTTTATTACTTGTCTCTAGTTGTTCTTGAAAAGGTGGTGGTGAGCTGCCTTCTTCAATCACTGCAGTCAATGTGTTGTAAGTGTACCCACATTGCTAATAGGGAGTGCATTTCAGGATTTTGACCCAGTGACAGTGAAGGAAAAGAGATCTATTTCTAAACCTGAATAGTTTGGGGCTTATAGGGGAATTTTCAAGTGTGGTGATCTCATGTATGTGCTGCACTTGTCTTAACTTGTGCCTTTTCGATGGTGGATGGGCTTTAGGGAGTCAGGAGCTGAGTTATTCACTGCAAAATTCCAAGCCTCTGATTTACTCTTGTAGCCTCAGTACTTAAATGGTTAGTCCAGATCAATTTCTCACCACTGGTAACACACAAAATGTTGATAATGAGGATTCAGCAATGGAAATGAATTGCAAAGGCTAAGATGTCTGGCCTCCAAAAACCACTACCATCTTCCTTTATGCTAGGTAAGACTGCAACCAGTAAATAGTATTCCCCCGATTCCTAATGACCTCTGTTTTCTAGGTCTCCTTGATGCAGCATTTAGTCAAATGCTGGCTTGATGATAGCCCTGACGACCACCCGTCTGCCGATCAACTCTTTTGTCCATCATTCATGATTGGATGTGGCAGGACTGCAGAAACTAGATCCAATTTATTGATTGTGGAGTCGCTCCGACCTCTTGCTCCTTATGCTGTATGGCATGTAGTTGTCCCGTGTGCTAACTTTGCCAGATTTTCATTCCATCTTTATCAATGCTTGGTACTGCTCCTGGCACACCTGCACTCTTCATTTGAACCAGAGCTCATACCCTAGTTTGATGGAAATGGTAGAGTGGAGGACATATGAACTACGAGGTTGCATATTGTATTGGAGTACAGTTCTGCTGCTGATAAATGTCCGTTCTTGAGTTGCTAGATTTGTTTGAAATCTATCCATTTAACACATAGGGAATAATACGCAACACAGTGAATGGTACCCTCAATGTGAAGATTAACGTTTGATTCCACAAGGACTGTACACTTTTACAGATACAATCGGGTACAGGTACATCTCTGGTAAGCAGATTGAGGATGAAGTCAAGTATGTTTGTCCCTCTTGTAGATTACTTTACCAGATGCTGCAAAGCCATGTCCTTCAGGACCAGCTCTTTCATTATTGGTGCTGCTTGGCCACGCATGGTGACAATATTTAAAGATCCGACAGAGAATACATTTTGCACTCTTGTTGCTGTCAGTGCTTCCTCCTACTGGTGTTCAACATGGATGAGTACTGATTCACCATCTGGTGGGAGGGTGGACAAGAAGTGAGAGGTATATGGCAATCAGCTGGGGGATTCATTGCTCATGTTTGATCTGATGTCATGAGATTTCATGGGGTCTGGAATCCTGATGTTGAGGATTTCACAGCAATTCCCTTCTGCCTGTACATGAGTATGCTGGATCTGTTTGGCTAGTGGTCCAGGATATATCCGGGGAAGATAATGGTAGTATCTAGGACATCTTAAGATATAATTCTATGAGATGTTGCTTGACCGGTCTGTGAGACAATACTCCTAATTTTGACACTAGCCCCCAGATGTTAGTAGGGAGGACATCTCAGGGTCAACAGGTGAACAGAGTTTGCTGTAGGCTCTTCTGGTGTATCGTTGATGCCATCATTTGGTTTCATTAATTTTAATGAGGCATTTTAAACAGTTTACTATAGCTGAGTGGCTCACCAGGCCATATGACAGGGAAGTTAAGAGTCAGTCATACTGCTGCAGGTCTGGAGTCACATGTAAGCAAGACTAGATAAGGACATTAGGATATTACAAATTGGATGTGTTCTTATGTTAAGTCAAAAAATGGTCCTCTTTCAACTCTAAATCTTTTGATTTCAAATTTCACCATCTGCATGGTGGGAGTAGAATCTGAGACACCAGAACAACCACTGAATCACAAATCTGGTAGCTATACATTACTTGGTCACCTCCCATTGATGACATCATCATGATTTTCCTGTGAAGTGTGGGACTCAATAGCTGCTGTAAATGGGAGCTAAACAAAATTGCTGCATGCAGCATGCTCACACACACATATCAGCTTGCTGTTGTTCTACATACGAGGGAAATCCCCTTCTTTTTTCTTCGTCCAATATCAATTTCCTATCTGCGAGGAAGAGAAATATACACATAGAAACACAGGAAATCCAAGCAAAAAAAAATACAGCACTGTCCATCAAATTCACCAGTAGCCCCATTTCATTGCCATAATTGAGCTATTGATGAATGGAAATCAGTTACTATAATTATCCTGCAATGCATGGGCAGAGCAAACATCGAGCAGTGGCAAGATTTGGGAATCATAGAGTTATATAATACATATGTAATATATAAAATATTATGTAATACAGCCCAGAAACTGACCATTTACCTGGGCTAAAATATGTTGGCATTTATATTTCATAGCAATACCCTCGTATTCAATATATCTCATCTCAGCTTTTGAGCAGATTTATTTTTCTCTTAGACTTGCCCAGTTTGTTATTTGAAAGGATCTAAGCTATTTGTCTCAATCATTTCCTATCATAGCTAGTTTAATATTCCAAACACTATCTGAGTTTAAAAAAAGACAATCCTCCCATTTTCCTGTTCAATTTGTTGGTAATTATTTTGTATTTATAGCTCCAATGGAAGCACATCTATCCTTCCCTAACTTTAAATGTTAACTCCAACTCTTCTCTTTTTCGAAAACAAAGAAGTCAAAACTGCTTAATGAATTTTGAAGCCGGCAACATAACCTCAATTTGTGAAACCTCTGCTAATAATTTAAACTTTAAAATCTAGGTCTCTTTCCAATGAATCTGTGATGTGTGTTCCCTTCAATTAATCCTAAATTGTGGAGCCCAGATCTGTTCAGATTGCTTTTCTATTATTTATTCATGGGATGAGGGCATCGCTGGCCAGGCCGACATTCGTTACATAGAACATAGAACAGTACAGCACAGAACAGGCCCTTCAGCCCACGATGTTGTGCCGACCACTGATCCTCATGTATGCACCCTCAAATTTCTGTGACCATATGCATGTCCAGTAGTCTCTTAAATGTCCTCATTGACCTTGCTTCCACAACTGCTGTTGGCAAAGCATTCCATGCTCTCACAACTCTCTGTGTAAAGAACCCACCTCTGACATCCCCTCTATACTTTTCTCCAAACAGCTTAAAACTATGACCTCTCGTGTTAGTCATTTATGCCCTGGGAAATAGTCTCTGGCTATCGACTCTATCTATGCCTCTAATTATCTTGTATACCTCAATTAGGTCCCCTCTCCTCCTCCTTTTCTCCAATGAAAAAAGTCCAAACTCAGTCAACCTCTCTTCATAAGATAAGCCCTCCAGTCCAGGCAGCATCCTGGTAAAACTCCTCTGAACCCTCTCCAAAGCATCCACATCTTTCCTATAATAGGGCGACCAGAACTGGACGCAGTATTCCAAGTGCGGTCTAACCAAAGTTTAATAGCGCTGCAACAAGATCTCACGACTCTTAAACTCAATTCCCCTGTTAATGAAAGCCAAAAAGCCATATGCTTTCTTAACAACCCTGTCCACTTGGGTGGCCATTTTAAGGGATCTATGTACCTGCACAGCAAGATCCCTCTGTTCCTCCACACTACCAAGAATCCTATCCTAAATCCTGTACTCAGCTTTCAAATTCGACTTTCCAAAATGCATCACCTCGCATTTTTCCAGGTTGAACTCTATCTGCCACCTCAGCCCATCTCTGCATCCTGTCAATGTCTCGCTGCAGCCTACAAAAACCCTCTATACTGTCAACGACACCTCCAACCTTTGTGTCGTCTGCAAACTTGCTGACCCATCCTTCAATCCCCTCATCCAAATCCATTAATAAAAATTACAAACAGTAGAGGCCCAAGGACAGAGCCCTGTGGAACACCACTCACCACAGACTTCCAGGCAGAATATTTTCCTTCTACTACCACTCGCTGTCTTGTGTTGGCCAGCCAATTCTGTATCCAGACAGCTATGTTCCCCTGTATCCCATTCCTCCTGACCTTCTGAATGAGCCTACCATGGGGAACCTTATCAAATGCCTTACTGAAGTCCACATACACCACATCCACAGCTCGACTTTCGTCAACTTTTCTAGTCACGTCCTCAAAGAACTTGATAAGGTTTGTGAGGCATGATCTGCCCCTCACAAAGCCATGTTGACGCATTTAATCAAGCCATGCTCTTCCAGATGGTCATAAATCCTATTCCTCAGAATTCTTTCTAACACCTTGCAGATGACAGACGTGAGACTTACTGGTTTGTAATTGCTGGGGATTTCCCTATTTTCTTTCTTGAAGAGAGGAATTACATTTGCCGCTCTCCAGTCCTCAGGTACGACTCCAGTGGAGAGCGAGGATGCAAAGATCTTCACAAGTGGCGAAGCAATTGCATTTCTCGTTTCCCAAAGCAGCCGAGGACAAATCTGGTCCGGGGCCTGGCGACTTGTCAATCTTAATGTTTGACAAAATTTTCAGCACATCAGCTTCCTCTATCTCTATCCATTTCAGCATGCACACCTGCTCTTCAAAGGTTTCATTCACTACAAAGTTTGTTTTTTTCATAAAGACAGAAGCAAAAAACTAATTTAGGGCTTCCCCTCCCTCCTCAGACTCCACACCCAAATTCCCTATGCTATCCCTGATTGGCCCTACTCTTTCTTTGACCATTCTCTTATTCCTCACATTAGTGTAAAATGCATTTGTGTTCTCCCTAATCCGTTCTGCCAAGCCTTTCTCATGCCACCTCCTGGCTCTCCTCAGACCATTTTTGAGCTCCTGCCTTGCCTGCCTGTAATCCTCTGGAGCTGAGTTTGACCCTAGCTTCCTCCACCTTATGTAAGCTACCTTCTTCCTTTTGACAAGAAGCTCCACCGCTCTCGTCATCCAAGGTTCCTTTATCTTACCACTTCTTGCCTGTCTCAGAGGGACATATTTATTCATCACTTGCAAGAACTGTTCCTTAAACAGTCTCCACATGTCTATAGTGCCTTTACCATGGAACAATTGCTCCCAATCCATGCTTCGTAACTCATGTCTATTCACATCATAGTTTCCTCTTCCCCAATTAAATATCCTCCCATTTTGCCTATTCCTCTCCTTCTCCATAGCTATGTAGAATATGAGGCAGTTGTGATCAGTATCACTAAAATGCTCTCCCACCACAAGATTTGATACCTGCCCCGGCTCGTTTCTGAGGCCAAGTCTAGAATGGCCTCTCCCCTCGTTACCCATCCCAAATTGCCCAGAGGGCAGGTAAGAGTCAACAATATTGCTGTGGGTCTGGAGTCACATGTAGGTCAGACCAGGCAAGGATGGCAGTTTCCTTCCCTAAAGGATATTAGTGAATCAGATGGGTTTTTCCTGACAATTGACAGTGGATTCATAACCAGCATTAGACACTTAATTCCATATTTTGTTTATTTTTAATTAAAAAACAAATTCCACCATCTGCTGGTGGTGGGACTTGAAACCTGGTCCCAGGAGCATTCCTGGGTCACTGGATTAATAGCCCAGTGATCATGCCATTTGGCCATCACCTCCTCCCAGAGCACTCTAAGTTTGACCCTATTAAGTGGAACTAAAACCTCAGGATGCTATGAGAGTGCGAAGCCCTGTTGTCTGACTATCTCCCTGCACTGCATTCCTCAGAACAAGACACCTAGCAGCTTCACTCATACCGTACTTTCAAGGTGTCTCACAATTACATCGGAACAGCCAGGACTCACATTCACCTTCAGCTTATTACAATCTCAGACGCTTGCTTCATGCTTCCCCCTCCACAAATGGCGTCCGGTCACCACACAAAACATTACCTCCACCCACACACCTCACTGCTTCCTTTCCTTAAAGACAATGGTACAGAGTCTAAATGAGAGGTGGAGACCCCAGGATTAGAGCCGGTGTTGGTGGAGTGCGTCATGACCACCTAGTGACAGGCACCTTATTGACCAATGCACACCCACTGAGGAAGGAGTCCTACTCTGGGAGGCTGAAAATATTAGCAGCCTTAAAAACCTGAGGCACTGGTACTCAGACATTTTGAGAGAGCTGACCCTTTGCCTGTTGACCCTGAACTGGAGATCCAGCTCATTTGTACTATACACCCAAGTGGAGAGTCATGTGGCTGAGGAGATAACATCTGGTGGTGGTGTTTGTATTGTTCCTGCCTCCATTGGTGGTGTGATGTTTGCTCTTGATTCTTAGCAAAGATGGAAGTTGTAGCCACATTATCTGCTCCCAAGCTGCACAGAAGTCTTACAGCAGGGGAGTGCAGCTGAAGGTGAATTAAGTGCCAGACAAGTGAAGCATCTTCCCAGAAGTTGGCAAGCTGTCGAAGCACTCTCTGAAAGATGAAATGGCTTGAACAGCAGCCTCTCAGTGTAGTTGATCAAAACCTATCCAGTTTCACTGCAGGTGCTCTCCAACAGTGTCCACTTTGGTAACCCAAGTAAGTTCCTGTTAGGACAAGAAATAGGTTCCAAGGCTGGAAAATCCAGGATTCAGGGTTAAACCAGTTCCATGATCCATTTCTTACTGACTTATCATGAGATTAAAAGGGGTTTTCCACTCTCCTTCAATTCCAACCGAGGGTATTGAGGAAGAGTCACTCAAACAGTAACATTAACTCTGAATTCTCTCCACAGACCCTGCCAGACTTGCTGAGTTTTTCCAGCAATTTGTTTTTGTTTCTAACCTTGGGTATTCTGGCTGAGGGGTGATTACGATAAGATCGTGAACTGACACACATTTCTAGGAACTTCTTTCATCCCCCCTCACCCCCAACGATTCCCTGACCCCATCTCTAATGGACTGGGAAAATTATTCTCATTGGTTCTTTTTCTCTCTGTTTATACACCCAACACACCACTTACAATGTCATCTACTTTTGTGTCATTAGCAAATTTGGATATATAGGTTTCTATTTCCACCAATAATTCATTAATAAATATGTTAAACAATTTCCCAAAACCTCAAATGTTAAACAATTGAAGCCTGAACCTGGATTTTTGTGGGACATTATTAGTCACTGATTTGTATCTTTTTAAAAATTAATTTGATTAACTACACTTTTACCAACTTACTCTGATGTAATCTTCAGTCAATTTAAATTCTGTTCTGTTTTGGTTTCCCATCCAAATGCCACAACTTTGTCTTGAGCCTGCCATAGACAGAGGTTACTGCAACATTTCTTATGTGTCTTTAGAACATAGAGCAATACAGTGCAGAACAGGCCCTTCGGCCCTCGATGTTGTGCCGACCTGTGAGCTAGTCTAAGCCCATCCCCCTACACTATCCCATCATCATTCATGCGCTTATCCAAGGATTGTTTAAGTCTTACTCATGTGGCTGAGTGAACTACATTGGCAGGTAGGGCATTCCACACCCTTACCACTCTCTGAGTAAAGAACCTGCCTCCGACATCTGTCTTAAATCTATCACCCCTCAATTTGTAGCTAGGCCCCCTCGTACAAGCTGACGTCATCATCCTCAGAAAAAGAAGTTCACTGTCTACCCTATCTAATCCTCTGATCATCTCATATGTCTCTATCAAATTTCCTCTTGGCCTTCTTTCCAATGAGAACAGACCGAAGTCTCTCAGCCTTTCCTCATAAGACCTTCCCTCCAGACCAGGTAACATCCTGGTAAATCTCCTCTGCATCTTTTCCAATCCTTCCACATCCTTCCTGTAATGGGGAGACCAGAATTGTACACAATATTCCAAGTGTGGCCGCACTCGCATTTTGTATAGTTGCAGCATGACATTATGGCTTCGGAACTTAATCCCTCTACAAATAAAACCTAACACATCATATGCTTTCTTAACAGCACTATGCACCTGGGTGGCAACTTTCAGGGATCTATTTATGTGGACTCTAAGATCGCTCTGCACATCCACACTACCAATAATAGTTCCATTGACCTGCCAATATTCTGCCTTCCTGTTATTCTTCCCAAAGTGCATCACCTCACATTTAGCCACATTGAACTCCATTTGCCACCTCTCAGCCCAATTCTGCAGTTTATCCAAGTCCCTCTGCAACATTTTTCCACACTGTCCACTAATCCACTGACTTTAGTGTCACCTGAAAACTTACTAATCCATCCACCTATGCCTGCGTCCACACTGGACTCCAGGCTGAATATTTTCCACCAACCACCACTTGCTGCCTTCTTACAGAAAGCCAGTTTCTAATCCAAACTGCTAAATCAACCTCAATTCCATGCTTGTGCATTTTCTCCAACAGCCTACCATGTGGAACCTTATCAAAGGTTTTACTGAAGCCCATGTGAACCATGTCAACTGGCATGGTCATCTACATGCTTGGACACCTTCTCAAAAAACTCAATGAGTTTGGTGAGACACCACCTGCCATTGACAAAACCATGTTGACTATCTGGAATCAAATTGCTGCTTGCTAGATGATTATAAATCTTATCTCTTATAACCCTTTCCAAAACTTTTCCTACAACAGATGTAAGGCTCACTGGTCTATAATTGCCTGGGTCATCTCTACTGCCTTTCTTGAACAAGGTCACAACATTTGCAATCCACCAGTCCTGTGGTACTATACATGTAGACAATGACGACTCAAATATCAAAGCCAAAGGCTCCAACATCTCCTCAGCTTTTCTAAGAAACCTTGGATAAATCCCATCCAGCCCAGGGGACTTGTTTGCTTTCACTCCTTCTAGAATTGATAACACCTCTTCCTTACTAACCTCAATCCTTTCTAGTCTAATATCACGTATCTCATCCTTCTCTTCTACAATATTCTTCTTTTCCTGAGTGAAAACCAATGAGAAATATTTGTTTATCACCTCTCTGATTTCCACAACTTCACACTTCTGTCTTTGATTGGCCCTATTCCTACCCTAGTCATCCTTTTATTCCTCACATATCTATAGAAAGCTTTAGGGTTCTCCTTTATGCTGCCTGCTAAAGACAGCTCCTGTCCTCTCCTTGTTCTTCTTAATTTTCTCTTTACATTCTTTCTCGCTAATCTGTAACTCTTCATTGCCTCATCTGAACCATCTCATCTCATCGTCACATAAACCTCCTTCTCCCGCTTAACAAGAGATGCAATTTCTGCGATAAACTACCGTTCCCTTACCTTATCACTTCCTCCCTGCCTGACAGGAACATACCTATCAAGAACACGTAATATCTGTTCCTTAAACCAGCTCCACATTTTGATTGTTCCCATCCCCTGCATTTTGCTACCCCATTCTATGCATCCTAAGTCTTGACTAATCGCATTATAATTGCCCTTGCCCCATCGATAACACTTGCTCTGTGGCATGTACCTATCCCCTTCCATCGCTAAACTAAATGTAACTGAATTATGGTCACTCTCTCAAAGTGCTTGAGTCTTTGCTCAATATCTAGACCATTGACCCTTTATGGGAATATAGTCCTCAAAATAGAGCTAACACTCTTAGCTGTGGTTCAGTTACTCACTCTTAGATCTGAGACAGAAGAATGTGAGTTCATGTCTTATTCCATTACTTGAGCTCTAAAGTTGCACACTGGGAATGCAGGATTGTTAGAGGAACTGTCTTTCAGATGAGATGTTCATTCAAGGTTCTGTTTGTCCTCACGAGTGGACAAAAAGTTTCCATGTATAAGTCTCAGGGCATATGTGGGATACAACTATAGAGGACCAACCACTAGTGAATCTTAACAAAATGATGCTCTTGATTTAACTAGATATACTGCATTTCATTAGATCATATATTTCATGATAGCAATTAACCATGTTATATTCATAAGATAAACATTGTTACTAAGGCTATGAGGAGACCTATGGATGTACATCTTCATTCCACAAGATCCTAAGATGTCTGCTTATCTCGTTTTATAAACCAGTATGATACCATCAGATTGATGTAGTCAAATACAGTCTCAAACAAAAACCCTTTTAGAACTATTACATTATATAATGTCTCCCTCCAAGCCATTTCTCCTAAAATTTACATTTATATATTCATTATTAATTAAATTTTGTATCACTCTGTTTCTCTCCAACTCAATACTTGTGGTTTCTCTTCCCTCCCCCAGCTTTACAAAATCAGGAGGTTTTACAATTCTTTCAGAGATCATTCTCTTCAAAATTGGAAGATTGCTATGTCTTTGGCTTGAAGACTATTGACTCTTGATTCGAACTTTGACCATGACTCTGAACTTGACCTTGAATAGTCTGTAAGCTGTATCTCTACTTTGGATGAAACATCTAAGACTGTGACATCCACCCCACTATCAAGCTTAAAATTTGAGATGTCCACTGATATTAATAAGTTCTATGAAACTCAAGTCAGCTAGGTCTTGAATTTCCCCTAAAAATGCATTGGCAATGTTTTCCATTGTTAGTAGTTCTATCACTCACTGAGCCATATTACATAAAGATCAATAAAATCTCAACATTGACCACTTCAGAATCATTACCATAAACAATGAAAACCTCCTCAGACACCATTGGAAGAGGAGTGGACAGTAGATCATCAAATTATTGTCCCCCCTGATTACTGTTGGGTAATTTGAAGTATTCTCCATTAAACTCTGAAGGCAGGTCATTTAACAATAAAAAGGACTCAGGCCAAAGTCTCACTTTGGCCAGGATTGTATGGTGATGTGGTTGAACTCTCCAAGATACGTCACTTCGGTCAACTGTTTAGGAAGATCCAGGCAGCAATTAGACTAACTCCATTGTTCATAGCATCTACGTCTGATGAACTGTTTAGTAGGTTTTGAGTGGACTGGGATATCTATCCAAAATCAAAATGGAGTATCAATATATTTTCAACATCTGATCAATGTCATGAATTTTTCTTTGAAAACAACACTACAAAAGACAGCATTAAATAAAACAGCTTATTTTAACTAGGTATACACTGCTCAGATAAGTTCAGTCTAATCATGATTTCATGTCATGAATATTGTAGGTATTTTATGAGTAAAGTAGATATAATCATTTGCATACCACCCACAGTCTCAGGGGCCTTGGCAACTTGCCATCAAACCTTAAAAACTGTGATTAGATTTTATTGCTTTGAATATCCTGAAGCCTGGGATAAGAGAATTTCATTTATATTATTTGCCATTAGAGACGCATCTAATGAGTCAACTGGTTTCAGTCCTTTTGAGTTCATCTATGGACATTAAGTAAAGGGATCACTTAAATTCATTAAAGAAAAAGTTATGGTCTATGAAGAAGAAATGGATTATGAGTCCATGTTTCAAGATAGGCTGTGAAAAATATGCACATCAGCTTGGGGACATGCTAAAGTTTCGCAATAAATAATGTAAAGTTGAGCTGATCAGACAGCTGAACTCACAACTTTACGTGTGCAAATATAATGTTGGTTCCGAACCCTTTTCCAAATGATCCACAGAATGCTAAATTTAGTGTATCAGTTTCTGTTAAAAAAAAAGACTCCATAAAGTAAATAATCTAATTAATACTGCAGGCAGAAAAGAACATCAACAAGGATGTCGACTGAAATTATGTTATGAGGTGGAGGGGAGAAGGGGTGTGGTGTGCTGGCTATCAAACATTGATTTGGATAGTAAAGAAGTAAAATGATGCTATAATACACTAGAATGTTCAAAGGATGAATGAGAACAGTAAAACACTTAGAGTAAACCCCTTTAGTAATGATATTAACTAATACAGAGATGTTTTTAAAACAAAGATAGAATGTTACAGCCTTTCCCAGAGAGCGGTCAGGGTGAGATAGTCAAGCTGATTAAAAACAAATGGATCAGTGTGTTTCCTCATGACTTTATAACCCTCTATAACGACACTCCTCCCAGACTTCGCCGCTCCAGGGAACAAAGGCCCCAGCCTATTCAGCTTCTCCCTATTGCTCAAAACCTCCAGTTCCTGCAATATCCTTGTAAATGGGCGGCACAGTGGCACAGTGTCAGAGACCCGGGTTCAATTCCCATCTCAGGCGACTGCCTGTGTGGAGTTTGCACATTCTCCCCGTGTCTGCGTGGGTTTCCTCCAGGTGCCCTGGTTTCCTCCCACAATCCAAAATGTGCAGGTTAGGTGAATTGGCCATGCTATATTGCCCATAGTGTTGGGTGAAGGGAGGAATGAGTTTGGGTGGGTTGCGCTTCGGCGGGTCGGTGTGAACTTGTTGGACCGAAGGGCCTGTTCCCACACTGTAAGTAATCTAATTTAACCTAATCTATTCTGAATGTTTCCAAGTAACAATATCTTTCCAAAACAACGGCAACCAGAACTGTACACAGTATTCTAAAAATGGCCTCACCAATGTCCTGTATAACTAAACATGAAGTCCCAACTCCTCTACACAACGTTGTGATCAATAAAAGCAAACACCTTCTTTACCACACTGTTTACCCGATTCCACTTTCAAGGAGCAATGCACCTGCACCCCAAACTCCCTTTGTTCGGCAACACTGCCCAGGACCTTGCCACTAACAGTATAAGCCTTCTCCAGTTTTCATCCATTTCCCCACACAGTTGTGTCTTGGTGGCTTTGCTCTGAGCACTGTTGACATTTTTTCCTTTTCACTCCATCACACCCTTTCGACATCCAAATCACTCCTTCATCACTCTTAGCAAGCTATGGCCTTGGCTTTGGGCACCTTTACCATCTCTTCCCCTCACTCTTACTTCCTCTCCATCTACAATTTCAAACCCAACATTTTAGCTTTTTAAAGTTCTCAGCATGAGATATATCAGACTCTAGACATTAACTCTACTTTTCCTGGTATCACAAGAAATGGCGATTACAAAAGGGGTAGCAAGCACTTAGATTTTTAAAGAGTCCAAAAATTCATTATTATTCTTATCATTCAAGGTGGAAGCTGGAATCTTTGACAGTCTGATGATTTGTTATAATTCTCTGAAGATAATAGAGATCAGAATTTTCTGGCAATGGATTCTGAGTCATGAGGGGACACTGATCTGTTTGTTTTCATCAGCTTGACTATCTCACCCTGAGAGTACTCTGGGAAAGGCTGTAAAGTTTTTTTTTGAAAACTATCTCTGTATTAGCTAATATCATTATTGAGAAGGTTCACTCTTAAGTTTTGTTTCCACCTCTAATTCATCCTTTGAACCTTCTCGTACATTCATAACACTATTTTATTTATTCACTATCTCTTTACTATTCCTTGAAGTAGTAGGTTTCTGACTTTGCTGGCATTGAAGGTATAATTGAGTCCCCATAGTGAAGATCTGGCTTGGATCTGGAAAGCAGTATATGAAAGCATAGCCCCACTTCGCTGCTTGTAATTAGACTATAGACAGGTGTTCTCTCTGTTGTTGGATGTAATAGTTTCCCTGTGTGGTCTCCTAGTTTCTCAGGTTAGTTGACATCAACAGATTTGTGTTAATAAACTGTTTTCTTCGAGAAGCTGTTTTTGTCATGTTACCATAGTCTCAATATCCAAGAAAATGATTCCTGATTAATTTAACATTTACATACAATGCTCTATAAGTTACTATCATTTGAATTTTCTTGTGATTGAATTAGTACTCCTCACACCCATTCTGTCAATTAGAGTTAGGTTTATTCACATGAGCACAGTGAAAAGTTTACAAGTTGCCACTTATGGCACCTTCTTAAATACCAAGGTACCTAGGTACAGATTCTTCAGTACAAATTCTTAGGGCAAAACATTACAAAAATAAAGAAATATAAAATCTGGCAATAAATTATAAAAATAGAGAAGTAGATGAGCAGAGAGATCTCAGTGTCCATGTACATTGATCCCTGAAAGTTGCCATCCAGGTTGATAAGGTTGTTAAGAAGGCATTGGTAGAGGGATTGAGTTTTGGAGAGATGGGGCCATGCTGCAGCTGTATAAAACTCTGGTGCGTTTGCATTTGGAGTATTGCTTACAGTTCTGGTCACCGTATTATAGCAAGGATATAGAAGCTTTGGAATGGGTGCAGAAGTGATTTACTCGGATGTTGCAAGGTATGGAGGGAAGGTCTTATGAGGAAAGGTTGAGGGACTTGAGGCTGCTTTTGTTAGAGAGAAGGTTGAGAGATGACTGAATTGAGACAGTTGAGAGAGTTCTTTAGGTTGGACAGTGAGAACCTTTTTCCTCAGATGGTGATGGCTAGCATGAGGGGACATAGCTTTAAGTTGAGGGGTGATAGATATAGGACAGATGTCAGGGGTAGTTTCTTTACTCAGAGAATAATAGGGGCATGAAACACACTGCTTGCAACAGCACATTGAGGCCGGGAATTTGTGTCCACACTGAAGCAGGGAGTTTAAGATCCACACTGAGGTGGGGAGTTTGAGACCCACACTGAGGTGGGGAGTTTAAGATCCACACTGAGGTGGGGAGTTTAAGATCCACACTGAGGTGGGGAGTTTGAGACCCACAATAAGGCGGGGAGTTTAAGATCCACACTGAGGTGGGGAGTTTGAGACCCACACTGAGGTGGGGAGTTTGAGACCCACACTGAGGTGGGGAGTTTGAGACCCACACTGAGGTGGGGAGTTTGAGACCCACACTGAGGCGGGGAGTTTGAGACCCACACTGAGGCGGGGAGTTTGAGACCCACACTGAGGCGGGGAGTTTGAGACCCACACTGAGGCGGGGAGTTTGAGACCCACACTGAGGCGGGGAGTTTGAGACCCACATTGAGGTGGGGAGTTTGAGACCCACACTGAGGTTGGGAGCTTGAGTCCACGCTGAGGCCGGGAGTTCAAGTCCACGCTGAGGCTGGGAGTTTGAGTCCACGCTGAGGCCAGGAGCTTGAGTCCACACTGTGGCTGGGAGTTTGAGTCCACGCTCAGGCTGGGTGTTTGAGTCCACTCTGAGGCCTAGAGTTAGAGTCCACGCTGAAGCCGGGAGTTTGAGTCTACACTGAGGCTGGGAGCATGAGTCCACACTGAGGCCGAGAGTTCGAGTCCATACTGTGGCCGGGAGTTTGAGTCCACGCTGAGGCTGAGAGTTTGAGTCCATGCTGAAAGTGGGAGTTTGAGTCCACACTGCGGCCATGAGTTTGAGTCCACACTGAGGCCGGGAGTTTAAGACCCACGCTGAGGTTGGGAGTTTGAGACCCACACTGAGGCCGGCATTTCCAGTCCACTCTGAGGCTGGGAGTTTGAGTTCACACTGAGGCCACAAGTTCAAGCCCACGCTGAGGCCTGGAGTTCCAGTCCACTCTGAGGCTGGGAGTTTGAGTCCACACTGAGGCCGGGAGTTTGAGTACACACTGAGTCTGGGAGTTCAAGTCCACGCTGAGGCCGGGAGTTTGAGCCCATGCTGAGGCCGGGATTTCCAGTCCACTCTGAGGCAGGGAGTTTAAGTACACACTGAGGCCGGGATTTCGAGTCCACACTGAGGCTGGGAGTTCGAGTCCACACTGAGGCTGGGATTTCCAGTCCACTCTGAGGCTGGGAGTTCGAGTCCACACTGAGGCTGGGATTTCCAGTCCACTCTGAGGCTGGGAGTTCGAGTACACGCTGACGCCGGGAGTTCGAGCCCACGCTGAGGCTGGGAGTTCATGTCCACACTGAGGCCGGGAGTTCGAGTCCACACTGAGACTGGGAGTTTGAGTCTACGCTGAGGCTGGGAGTTTGAGTCTACGCTGAGGCTGGGAGTTTGAGTCCACTCTGAGGCCTGGAGTTTGAGTCCACTCTGAAGCCGAGAGTTTGGGTCCACATTGAGGCTGGGAGTTATATCCACACTGGCTTTCACCCTGGACGTCGCTGGTGCCTATTAGGGATGGGAGGTAAAAGGTAAAAGGAAAATAATAGAAAAGAGAGAGAAAATAAAAGTAATGGACAGAGTGGATGAGCTCCAACTCAGGAGTTCTATTCTACCGCCACCATGCAGTTCATGTACGCATTTGGATAATTACATCTGTTAGATTAATGCATTGCATTTCTATTATTGTGTCAAAGGAATGTTCCAGAAAGGAGGTTTACATATTAATGTCCTGACCGGACGAGGAGGCTAATATCTAATCTTGGGCGCATTTGGAGGCAAAGGGGCAAATTGCTTAACACTTTTTATTCCATCTCGTTTCAACACAGATATTCTATTCTCTTTTTTCAATAAGTAAAATGTTCATTTTTCCTTCATCATGGTACCCCTGCATAGGCATGACCAAAATTCTGCTTGTACCAATATAAGGTTTTGTCATTTGAAATGAAGAATTCTCTGTCAACCTTCCAAAGATTCACAAAGTAATTAATTGCCACATTACACAACTGTGCTGGTCAACAGAAAAACCCAGAAAGAACACACGGAACACCTATTTGCAAGATTGTAAAAGGCTGATTTGGTGAGTGGTTTGGTGAAGAGTGAATTTCCCTATGCCAAAGTCACCTATTGAGGATATGTTGAGGGGTAATTTGGAGTGTTGCTCAGAGAAGCTAAAGTTTGAGCAATTATGCGCTTTCCCATTCCTGAAACAAAATAGGAAATTCATCAGAACATATGGGTTTGATAGGATGTCTGTCTCAAATTTTGGCATGGTAGTTACTCCAATACAGAACATTTTGGAGAATCTACTTACATTAAACTATGATGGTGCTGGTGTTGGACTGGGTTGGACAAGGTCAAAAATCACATGACACCAGGTTTTGGTCCAACAGGTTTATTTGAAAACACAAGCTTTCGGAGCTTCACTCCTTATTCAGGTGTCGAGAGCTTGTTTTTCCAAATAAACCTGTTGGACTATAACCTCGTGTCGTGTGATTTTTCACATTTAAATAGACAGAGTCTTGCCTGTGAGAGTTTAAAGGCCATATTAATAAATGCACCTGTTTTGATTCCTTTAAATTTAAAAATTAAAAACCTTTCACAATAACTACAGCTTCCAGTAATGTAGAGATAGGAACAATGTTGTTACAAGATGATAATATTGGTATATAGTGTTATTTTGCATGAAAACATGGATCAATTAAAGTACACAACAATTGAAAGAAAATTTGAACTATTTTCAGCTATTTTATTAATTATCTTATGTCCATCATAACATCAAAAAAGGGTCATTTTTTGATGAGTGCACAGTGTTCAGTACCACTGCAGATTTCTCAGGCACGAAAGCACTTCATGTCCATATGCAGCAAGACTTACAAAACATTCGAGCTTGGGCTGATATGTGGTAAATAACATTCTTGCAACCCAATTGCCAGGGAATGACCATCTCCAACAAGAAAGAATCTAACTATCACAACTTTAAATTACTACTGCTGAATCCCATACTGTCAACATCCTACAAGTTACCATTGATTAGGACCTGAACTGGGTCAGCTTTACACTGTGGCTACAAGAGGAAGTCAAAGATTTGAAATTCTGCTGCAGGTAGCTCACCTTCCTGACTCCCGAAAGCCTGTCTATCATAACAAGACAAGTCAGGAGAATGACTCCAACCCAAACAGCACACAAGATGCTCATCGTCATTCAGGACAAAGGGACCTGCTTGCTTAGCACTCCATCCAACAACTTAAACCTTCATTCCCTCCATCATTGACCGACAGCACTACACATCATGTATAAGTTACAGTCCAGGAATTAAACATGACTTCTCTGTTTAGCACCTTCCAAACGCACCATCACTATGATGTAGAAAGGCAGTGCCCCTCCGAGCCACACATCATCCTGCTTTGGAAATATATCACAGCTGCTTGACCATCTCTGGCTCTGGATCCTGCAACACTGTTCCCAACAGCACTCTACATTTATCTAACTACAGTGGGGCAAGGAGCAGCTCAATACCATCTTCCCAAGGGGCAGTTAGTGATATGCAATAAATGCTAGTCTAGTCAGTGACACCTATACCCTGTGAATGAATAAAACAATGAATAATCAAGGAGAGATATTGCCATGGATCTTCTGAGGAGTAATCATTGTTGGATTTCCAATCTGTCTGAACTTTGCCCTGCCTGGATCTGGCTCTGCATTAGTTGCTAGGGCGTCCAAGAAATGTGAAGTGCAAATTCCCTCAAGCTCCATTGCAGCACCCACACGCCCCTTTAACATCACTTGCTGTGATAAGGGACATTTAAACGATCAGTGTGAATGTTACTGAATGGTTGAACAGGTGAGTACATTGAATGTGAAAATGGGCAGAGTGTAGGATGTGTAGATGGATGAGTTAAGTGGTTCAACAGGTTGGTCACATGGTAGATATGTATGTGATGGTAGGTTGAGTGAAGTAGTAGCTGGGAACGGTAGTAGTTTTGTTTGAAGGATGGTTGGATAGCCAAAGATGGTAGTAAGGGACCGATATGGTATTCAGGGGTCAGAGGGTTGGTCAGAGGTTGACACATTGTCAAGGAGCTCAGTGTGAGTGGCAGGGAGTTACTTGTTGGGTTCGACAAAGGTTTTTTTCTGTCTAATATTTCCTGGTAACTATCAAGGTAAGACCAAAGAACTATCCCATGTTTTTGACTTTGATTCAGAGTTGGACCCTATCACAGTGAGGTCTCAGGGTAAAAGAAAGTCAGCCATCAGAAGTATAAACATTCCCAGGCAATTTCCCTGGAGGTCAGCCTGACAGGTCCCCCCTAAGGTCCCAATGCATCTTTCTGCTCATACTTCCAATCACTGACTATCTGAAGAGCTGAGAATTTGGGCCATGAATTTATGCTCATCTTTATCCACTGGTTAGAGATGCTCTGCAATAAGAATTATTGGTTGCATCTCAGGAACAAATGCAGATAGAAACTAGGTGGCTAATTAGAGACGTTGCTTCAGGTTTTGCTCCCAGGAATTTTGAACTGACAAAGTCTGCTGACAAAAGCAAGTTGGGATATGTGTCAGCTGTTCATGCGGTCACCTGAGAGTTGGCTTGCCAGCACATCCACACCCCAAGAATGAATACTAGTAATGATGATGAAAAGGACACTCAGTAGGTGACTCAATAAGTAACACTCATTGAAGTATATCTGGGGTGACAGACAAAGATAAGTGATGGATGATAGTAGTACATTTCTTGTAAAAGAGAAAAATGGGAAAGAACAAGCAAAATGGTGCAAGACTGCACAATAATTACTTCCAACGAGTGTAAGCAAATCAAGCAAATTAAGGGCAGAGTCCATCGGGGCTGGACTTTCGAACATTATTTAGGTGGTCCATTTGAATTATGGGTTCTAGTCTTAAGATCCCTACATTTTCAGAGGACTAATGTTCACTCGTTCTATTAACTGGATTATGGACGAAATGGGCCCACTGCTCATCTAGTGGATATGATTAAAGAACAGAGCCATTCTTTTGGTCAATGACCATTTTAAAAGATCAGGGGGATGGAAATCTACCAGTGGCTCTGAAGATCTAAGCTGGGCTAAATAAATAAAAGATGAGGAATGAGGTGTTCCTAGGGACTGGCACTGATACTCAACTCTCCTCATTGGTTTCATGCAACAAAAAAATATTTTGAAGTTTAAAGCTCATCAGCAGCAGAAACAGGCTGAGGAGAAGAGCAGAATGTCTTACTCCCACTCCTAAGTCATATGTTCTATGATGTTTTTGGACTACTTAGAGTAGTGTCTCTAAAGATTTCAATTGGACTGCTCAATGGGACAGTTCTACATCTCGATTATCCTTCAAAGAAAAGAATAAACTTGTAACTACAACATTTCTATTGTTACTTTTACTTTAAAACCATTTCCAACATGCACTGATTTAATATTGCGGTGGTTAAGTTTGCCATGATGAGGAGGTGCCAATGTTGGACTGGAGTAGACAAAGTCAGAAGTCACATGACACCTGATGAAGGAGCAGTGCTCTGAAAGCTTTCGATTTATAGTCGGACAGGTTTAATTGGAATCGCAAGCTTTCAGAGCCCTGCTCCTTCATCAAGTGTTGTGTGACGTCCGGCGAAGTTTGCCATGTCTGTTCATTGCTTTTTTTTAAAAATTTGCTGGAATAGAGGTTTTTCATTCAACAGCTTAATTTATTAGCAGAGAATAATTATCCAATTAGAGCACAGAATTCACCTATACTTAACGTAGTTTAAATTTACAAAATAGTTGGGAACAATAGGGATAATTCTGACCTGCAGGCTATAAACTGCACTGCTTTGGAGCACATGATATGTCATTTACAATCCTAGGAAATAAAATTTCATTCGTGATGAGCAATATTAAACCTGAACTATTATCATTGGATGCTGCTTGTAATAAAAAAAAATGCATTCAGCATTTACATGGCTCCTAAACAGTCTTCAATCGTTGTTAATGTGTTGTAAAAGTGATGCAGCAGATGTCATACATACAGGGAGATGCTGGTTTGTGATGGATTATTCTTTCACTGCAGTTCTTATCTTTTTCTGAGTGCAACCCAATTCATTCAAGCCTTACCATAAATCAATTTTATAAGAGCATTTTATAATTCCTTTTCTTGTGAAAAATATGTATGATAAAAGAGTACCATTTTGTTCAAGGATGGTGGTGGACTGGATACCGACATGATGCATCAAGCAATGGAACAATCATTCAGAAAATTAAAATTGCCTCCCACCATAAACACTAGTTGCAGATTAATTGTAATGTTTGTTATTTGTGCTCAAGCATTTCAGTCCTGATTTATGATGTTCTCCTGATTAAATTTAAATCTGCATGTTTTAAATGACTCTAGATTATAGCTTGGCTGAATAATGGAACAACTTCTGCAACAAGAAATAATATCAGACTGTAGTTCTAATGACGTTTCTTGCTGTTTTAGTAACCACAGCACCCAAGAATTGTTAGAAAGTTTCTAATAGGTACATAGTGACACCTCAATTATTCTGTTGATCCAAAACTTTTATTTGCTCTGAAGTCTGCATAGATTATGTCAATAGTCTATGGAGAAATTATTCATGTATGTAATAGAATAAGATATTATGAGTGGCATGTCATGTCAAAGTTACAGATGGTTGTGTATGAATGAAGTATGGTTTTTGGAGTTGGTTGTCTTCTGGATTTGGAAGGTATTGTCAAAGGAACTTTTGGGAGTGGCTACAGTGTAACTTGTAGATGTTAATGCTGCTACTGTATAGCAGCTTTTCCAGGTGACATGCAGCTTCTTCAGTGTTGCAATCATTCAGGCAAGTAGACAATATTCCTCTATACTGGAAAAGCGCAGCAGGTCAGGCAGTATCCGAGGAGCTGGAAAATCGACGTTTTGGGCAAAGGCCCTTCATCAGGAATTCCTTTATGCCCTTAACTTTTTGTCAGACTTTGGGAAGCCAGAAGAATTCTGCAAATTCTCAGTCTTAGACCTGTACTTGTAGCATTTATATGACCAATTCAGCTCAATTTCTGGTCAATGTTACACTCACATAATACTCATGATATGTGATGCCGCAATGTGATATCATTAAATATCGATAAGTGATGGCTACTTATTCTTTTGTTAGAAATGGTCATTTGCATATTGCTAACTTTACTGGCCACTTATTAGCCCATGCCTGAATGTTGTCCAGATCTTGTTGCATGCCGGTTATTCAATGTTTCAATGTCTGAACTCCCATCGAACACTGTGCCATCATTAGTAAACACCCCCATTTCTGACCATTTGGCATGAAGGCAATGGCTGAGGTAAGTCAAAATGGTTGACCTAACAAATCACACCGAAGAACTTCTGCAGTAATATCCTTGGGCTGAGAAGATTAGTCTCCAACTACAACCATCTTCCAGTCTGCTAGGTATGGCTTCAACCAGAGGAAAGATTTCCCCCCAGTGCCCATCAACTTCAATTTTGTTTGGGCTCCTTGATAGCCCACTTGCTCAAATGCAGCAATTCACATCAATGCCATCCATCGGAATTTAGCATTTTGTTTACATTTGGACCAAACTACAAGAAGATCAAACGTAAATTAAACCTTCCTGGTGAAATTGAACCTGATCTTTGGCTGAGAGAGTGGCATTCAATATGATGTGTTGATGAAAGTGATTTGCTCAGGTGTAGGGGATCTTCTCATACTGTAATTAGCCAGCCTTTGGTCTTTGAAAATTACTTAAAGAACAGTTTTGTATAGAGTGGATTTGACTCCACAGTTGTCTCCGATCCAACTAGTTTTGAATCATAAATTTTCCAGTGGTGACTGATTGCTATTCCGCTTGCCAGGAACATATAAGCATTTGTACCCAGCATTGTTGGGATACAAATGTTAGAAAATAAGTTGCAAGATGGACCTCCTTCATTTTCAACATCTATCAATTTGCCACTGCTATTGGCCTAAAAATATAAATCTATAAAAAGGAGGCTTCCACTCTAAACTTCTTCATCCAATCAGAAACTGTTCCATCAATAGTATAGAGGATGTTGACAAACTGGGAACATGAAATCCAAACACAATGTCCCATATTCATATGCAGCTAAGGTGATGCACTGAGCTAAAGAAAACCAACTACCTTTAGTAGTTGCCAGTAAAGTGATTATAGTCTTAGCACACCATAGACAAAAAAACAGAAAATGCTGGAAAAGCTCAGCAGGTCTGGCAGCATCTGTGGAGAGAAATCAGAGTTAATGTTTTGGGTCGAGTGACCCTTCCTCAGAACCCATAGGGTACCACACTATAGTGTTGTTCTCTCACTAGAGAGCTAACTGATGGCTGTTTAACCTGACAGTCACACACCGCAGGAGAGAGGAGAGGTTCAGAAAGACAGCCTTTTGTGGTTATCTCAGCCAGTGTGGGGTTCAAGCCCACACTATTGGTATTTACTCTGTATCCTAAATCAACTGTCTAGCCAACTGAGCTAACTAACCCTATCAGCTGCTGCTGTCAATAAAGAGAAATATTGCAGCAATCTGATGGTTCAAAGCTAAATATTTATTCTAGAGATCATCTGTGGCAAACAAAGTTTAAAATATACCATCGAAGCACCCTTTAAAATACGGTTCACATGCCTCTGGCCGGAGTTTGCTGACACGTAATTAATTAAAGGCATTCTTTGTCAATCTGAGTTTGAATGTCAGAGAAAACACTGAGTGCAATGAAAACAGCCTGATTTGTAACTAACAGATCTGAAATGAGTTCACTATTCCCTGTTTACTTCTATTTCTCTTTTATAAAAAAATCAACATTTAGCTCATTAAAGTTTATGTCTGTTGTTAACTTACACCCAATTAGTCTTGTTTATCCAAGTGAATCTTTCAAGTTAATCTTCGACTTCTAATGCTCCCCTCTTTCTGGCTATTGTTTTATCCTGCAAGTGGTACACATACTCACTAGCTCTCAGTGTGACGTACATCATGGAATGTACAACCAGCAGCTACAGCAACAGATTATAGTCACATCAATTACACTTTCATTAAGTGAAGCATTTTTCTTTTTGCAGATAAAAGATTTTTTTTATTACTGCAGAAGATAACTCTAAAGAAAACGATTAATCAAGACATAAATTGCAAAATAGATAGAGATAATTGGACTTATCATTCCTGCTACAGCCAGAAATTTGAGCTTTGTACAGGACATGGCATGTTTTGCTGAAACCATGTTTAAATTTTTCCAAGTGGACTCTCTGGGCAGAATATTTCCAGCTGCTGAAAGATGTGGTGAGAAAATCAGATGAGACCAGCTTACAAGGCAAGCAGACTGCATGTGCATCAACCAAGTAGCCATGTCTCGAAGTCTAACAGGAGTTAACAGGTATGGCACAGTGGCTCAGTGATTAGCATTGCTGCCTCACAGCACTAGGGACCTGAGTTTCATACCAACCTTGGGTGACTGCGTGTGTGGAGGTTGCATGATCTCCCTGTGTCTGTGTGGTTTTCTCTGGGTGTTCCGGTTTCCTCCCACAGTCCAGAGATGAGTAAGTTGAGTGGATTGTCCATGCTAAACTGCCCATATTGTTCAGGAATGTGTAGGTTAGGTTCATTAGCCATAAGAAAATACAATGTTATAGGGTCTGGGTAGAATACTTTTTTGAGGGTCCGTGTTGACTTGTGCCAAATGGCCTGTTTCCACATCATAGTGACTCCATGGTAGTTTAACAGGGTCCTGAAGATGGGTCACAGGACCTGAAATGTTGACTCTGCTTTCTTTCCACAGATATTGTCAGACCTTTTGAGTTATGCCAGCAATTTCTCTTTTGCTTGCATCAGCGATTTGTTTTTTGTAAAAATCTGCCATTAGAGGCAGCCAGAAGTAGTATGGTACAAACAGCTTTGGTGGGGTCCTCCAATCTTTGAGTCAGTTTACCCAGTCTTGCCTGTGCTCCTGTTCTGCTTGTACATTTCTAGAAGGTTCTTAATTGCTGACACCATGGGGTTTTCTCCTGTGTGGAGAGAGCAGGTGCGTGGTCTCTGGCAGTCATCCGAGGCACAGGAAACCAGGACATTTCTTCCTCAGCCAACTGCGGATGCATTCGTCAGAATGTGCTCACAGCTCCAACTTGGCGAGAAGATGGACCAAAGTATCAGTATCAGAGCCAGTGGACAGGGCAGGAAGCATCATTGTCAGTGCATCCTCTGGATTAGCTGTGGCTTTTCCTGCAAAACTGAAGGAGGAGATTATCTTGTGAGGTGACCCTCTTGACTGTGGAGAACGTACAGATTCCATTGTGCCTTAAGGAGACAAAAGAGGACAAGGGGTTGGATGTGTTAAGTTAATTGCTCTTTCACAACGGTGGTGATAGGACAGCAGCACAGCAATAACCAATGATTCTTACTTGGTTGCAAGGAGCTGTGGCATCACCTCAGGAGCAGGCACCATCTGCACTGTCCAGTGCCAGATTACTCTCCTCACAGGGGTTGAGAAGCCACTGCTTCCTAATGATTTTTGCTTCTTTCTGCCTTCTTGGGTTATTTTCTCCAATAATGAGACAAAGGCAGGGATTGATTGATATAAAAGCAGTTGCCATTGCTTTTTGTGTTTCTGGTGAGTAGCCCTGGGTGAGTGAATAGGCAACACACAAGACATGCAGGGTCAGTTGTGTGAGAGGTTTGGAGGTGAGAGCAAGTGAGGGAATCTGTTGGATGCAACAGTGTGAGTGGTTTCACACAGAGAAATGCCCATAAGTGGGTGTATACATTTTGTAAATTAATTCTGGAGAAAATGTAAACGGGTGGGAAGATTAACATTCTGTGACCAGTGCAAACTGAAACCAGAGAACTGCAAAGACATAAAAAGAACAAATAACGTTTAATTTTAAATACATGAATGTAGAATCAATTCATGGTAATCCTTTTAATTGTAACTTTTGTAGATGCAATGTGTACGTGTTTCTAGGTCTGAACTTAATATTAATTAGATCGTTTTATTGAGACTAATCCGAAAACAAACAAATCAATTACTCATTGTGTTTTGCATAGTACATCTTCAGAATAGAACATGGCCTAATACCTTAATGTAGATTTCAATCTCTGTAATTTAAATGAGTTACCACCTTACTAGAAGTGGGGAAAAGGAACTACATTAGTGCTAAGATCATGAAATAGTCATTTATAGAGTATTGCATTAATTAGTGTAAATATAATAAAACAATTAATACTAGGTTTTTCATTTTAAAAAAATAGAATTTAATAACCAGAAGTCATCTATGCTTTGAGTTCAATAAGATATCCTCGTTGTCAAAGGCTCATATACAACTGCATGAGACTATGGCTTTCATAAGTAAAGCAGTTTATCCTCAGCAGAATCATTCATATATTGAGCAAAATCTCAGCAAAATGTTTTTTATTTAAACATGCAGGACTTACAAGAAACGGGTAATTACATTTCATAAACTGGAAATAGACAGATTATTATGTTAATTGGAATTAACTGGTGTCTGTAACCTTCCTGTCTCCCACATGCAATAAATAACCCCATCTAAATGGAGAATGAACCCATGACATGAATACGTATGAGAAAAGTAACCAAATATTGATAGATTTTCAACCTGCTCGAATTCATTGATGCGATCAAACTAATTAGCACCATCATATTCATGCAAACATTCCAGTTCACAGTATTTATGAATGGTGTGAATGGTTTAAATAAATGTAACAACATTTTGTTAAAAAAGGCTTCATAAAAATACTAAGCAACACATTTTTTTTTGAACATAATGAATTATTTACTTATTTATATTTTTCAATATTTAATTTAATATCGAGCATGTTGACTGCATTACTGGCAGTAAATGATTTTTTAAAAGTTGAAAATAAGTAAACTTCCATCAAATATTTTGTAGTAATTGCCAACAAAATTCTCTAAAGAGAAAATGTATAATTAAAAATGTGCAACTACCGTGTAGGACACACATGCTGGGATCCGGGCACAAATTATACCCTTGACTGACTCTTATACTTAGATAATCCCAGTGGGTGATTTTAGTGCTTTATCACTGACCCATCAGAAACACTACCTCATCATGTTAGAATGCACCATGTGGAGTTAATACAGGCTTTCAGTTTAGCTGTTAGCTCTTTCAACCGAGATTTCCAATAGGAGTAACACTTGGAATGTTTAGACAGACTGTGGTAGAACAGTCTTGTTGATATTCAGTTTTCCAGGGTTAACCTTTTAACATTGTTAAAGATGCAGGAGATGCATATAAAAGTGAAAGTAGAACATTTTCTTAATAAAGGGATGGAGGTGTGGACAATTGAAGGACATTGTTGCAGGAGTTACTCTGGGTAGTGTCTTAGATTCAATCAACTTCATCAATGACATACCTTCCATCATAACATTGCTGATGATTGTACAATGTTCAGTGGCAATAGTGACTTTGCAGATACTGAGACTGTATGTGCCCATGTGTAGCAAGAAGTGGATAATATTCAGACTTGAGCTGCTAAGTGAAAAGTAATCTCTATGCAATGCAAGTGCCAGAAAATCACTATCTCTAACAAGAGACAAATTAGTTATCTTCTTTACAGAGAGCGATGGCCTAGTCGCATTATTGCAGGACTGTTAATCCAGAGGCCCAGGTAATGTCCTGGGTAC
This sequence comes from Chiloscyllium punctatum, assembly GCF_047496795.1. Classification (NCBI taxonomy): domain Eukaryota; kingdom Metazoa; phylum Chordata; class Chondrichthyes; order Orectolobiformes; family Hemiscylliidae; genus Chiloscyllium; species Chiloscyllium punctatum. The sequence goes on along the minus strand of NC_092741.1, from coordinate 145,078,758 downwards.
CTGGGCTCAAATTCCACCATGGCAGATGATGAAATGTGAGTTCAATTAAAAACAAACTAAGTCTGGAATTAAGAGTCTAATGATGACCATGAATCCATTGCCTTTTGTCAGAAAATCCCATCTGGCTCATTAATTTCCTTACCCAATCTGGCCTACATTTGACTCCAGACCCACAGCAATGTGATTGGCTCTTAATTACCCTCTGGGCAATTAGGGATGGGCAATGCATGCTGGGCCTAGCCAGTGATGCCCACATCCCATGAATGAATTTTTAAAAAATTAACATCACCAAATCCAGAACTATCAACATCTTAAGGGTTACCATTGACCAAAAATTGAATTGGGCCAGCATTATAAATACTGTCACTATAAGAGCAGGTCAGAGGCTAAGAATTCTGCAGTAACTCACTCCCTGACTCCTCAAAGGTACCCTATCGTCTACAAAGCATAAATCAGTTTCAAAACACGATTCAAAATCACGTTAGAATAATCTTCACTTACCTGGATGACTGCACCTCCAACACTCAAGAAGATATAATCTGAAACAAAGCGATACAGCTTGATTGACTCCCGACCTAATACCTTATGTATTAATTCCCTCCAACAACAATGCACCGCGGCAGCTGTGTATGCTATCTATAAAATGCACTGTATTAATGCACCAAGGATTCTTAACCAACAACCCTTACTAACTAGAAAGACAAGGGCAGGAAATACATGGTGTGATGCTGCTGCTCCTTTAACAAGGTTATGTTGGCCTTGGTTTTTATTTCAAATGATCATAAACACAGAGACTTCGGGAGGTCTAGGTTTGAAGAATTTTAACGCCAATTTGATTACAGCTAACAGATACTGACTCAAGCAGAAGGCTTTCAAGTTTCAAAAAACTTGTACAATGAAAGGGGAATGGCCAGTTCTCCCAGCTCAGCTTTTCTCTGGTTTTGTTTGAGCAAGCAGTCAGTTGTGAAGCTGCCGAACCCAAAGAAGCAGGTCCATGCTGATCCCCCCTCTGTCTGTCATCTCCCCTGTTAGACCCTGTGTTCGATTTTTCCTTGATTTGTCAATAAGTGGGGTGAGGTTGATGGGGATTGTTGCATGAATTTGGAACAGCATCATGAAATTGAGATTTTATAATATTTTTATTATAATATTATTATTATTATAAGATTTTATAATACAACAAGAATCTGTTGGGTTTTTGGGTGGCTGAAGTTATTCTATATTCTGTTCTCTTTTGTTTGTGTTTCATTCAGTAATCTTGCAAATAAATTCTGTTTTGTTTAAAGTGATTGAGCCAGCTTCATCATTCCTGGAATATCCACTTCACACCTGCTTAAAAGAACTAGCAAAGTTAGGGTCCAGGCTACTTGGTTGATATGTTTTGAAGGGTTCTGGCCTGGTCCATAACAATGAGAGCACCAACACATCCAGGATCCTCTCCACACCACACACATCATCCTGACTTGTAACTGTATCAACGTTTTTCTCACTATTGTTAAGACAAAATCCTCCCAAACCCTTCCATAACAGCACTGTGTGTGTACTAGACATAATCTGAACTGCAGTGATTCAAGAATAAAGCTCACTTCCATCTTCTTAAGGGTAATTAGGTTTGAATAATTAATGCTGGCCCAGCTGACAATGCCCATACCCTGTGAAAGGTTAGAAAAATAATATTTATCCCTCAACAAACATTAGTGGTCATTCTCACATTGCAGTTTGTGGGATCTTTCCATGAACCAATTGGGAATGGCTAGTCTGATTATAAGAATAACTAAAAGTATTTGATTGGCTGTGAAGTACTTTGGGATTGCCTAAGGTTGTGAGAAGTGTTGTATAAATATAAGCTTTTCATTTTATTCTTCTTACACACTCGGAATGGATGGCTAGCATAATAAAAAACAGCCTTTGATTCATTCGTAATGCTACACATCTGAGATTGAAGAACAATGGAGCAATACGCTATCACAATTCTATGTGCAGAAGCAATCGTATTTTGGATAGCTGTAGTGGGTGCCTGCCTAGGGACAGGTGATTGCTGAAACTGTAGGCTCAGATTTCTAAACTTGATGAGGGGAGGCTGAAGAGGGAACCTTCTTGAGTTTGCAAAATGGCCACTTCATTACCAACCCTGACGAGCGGCAAAAAAAAGAATATTGTTTCTGTGGGGACAATGCGGTGCATCATTGGAATCACAACTGAGGGAGGAGATGGTCACATAGCTGGCAGGAATCTGCCAAAGCAAAACAAAGGCAAAAAAACAGCAATCAGTATGCAACAAGCACAGAGAAGGGTGCAGGAACTCAACTGGTCTAGGAGCATCTATGGAGAGAGAAACAGGGTTAATGTTTCAAGTCTGATATGATTCTTCTTTAGAACAGGTATGTAAGACTCTGCGATGCTAATCACAGTATTAGGAGCAGAAAAGATACAGTGTTCTCAATAGAAACAAATTACCAAAATAATTACGGATAATTTAGATCAAAATAAAGCAGAAAATTCTGATAGAATCAGCAAACAAATGATGAAAGGACAGCCTATCAACATTATATGACAGCTATTGTTAGCATCAGAAATTAACTGGATCTGCAAATGAAATGTGGCTTTACTTTCTTTTGCAGCTGTTCATGGATCAACTGTCTAACTAAGTACTTATTTTAAATGCTGAATTCCTTTTTCCCAACTAAATTCCTATTTAATTTCATTCCACAAGGAACTGCACTCAGTGACAAGAGGTATTCTGGAGAGAGCAATGGCAGCGGGAAAAATTAAAGAGGAAATGAGTGACAACAAACTAAGACAAAATGGAGGATAAAGTGATTGAGCAATCAGTGTCTGTGAGGTTACTAGTTTTGTATATATTACTGAGTGTGGCCAAGGAAGAGGTAGCAATAGTGATACAAGTGGCAGTATGATAAGATGGGGAATAGGTACACATCGAAGATAGAAGGAGCGGATGGATTGGGAGAGATTACTTTTAACCCTAACCTTATCTCCTTCCTAAGTGTCATTTCATTGGTGGTTCTTTTCCATTAAACCATAAGTCTGACCACTGAAAAGAAAAAGAGAGACAGAAAGGGGAGGAAAAGAAGAATAAATAACAATAAAGCTGGAAAAGTGACAGAGAGAGGTGAAGGCCTGTGCTTTGCAGTGAGTGGTAAAGCAATGATATTTGCCTTTCACCTTGCTGACAGCTACCCATTGTTAAGGACTAGGCATGACCACTCAAAACATTCTTAAGCAGGCAGCCCAAACCGTGACTTTATAATTTGTTTCTGTAAGTGTACAGTGAAAATTACCCAGAGTAAGTTAGCTAGGTTGACTACTTGATTTTAAAACAGACAAAAATGTATTCACAAAATTACACAATGAAACACAAAGAACAGAATAAAGCACTCCTACAGAACTCAGTCTATCCAAACTAGATTTAATTATACTGTTCTGAATACACACAATAGTCCCAATAAGCAAACCCCCTTAAAGACCAGTATAAATGAAACACACACTTACCAGTTGATGTTAGAAGAACGAGAGAGAGAGTTTGTTTCCACACAGCTCACCGTTGAACTTCCAACCAGTTCTGGACTGAACTAAACTGCTAGGGAGCTAACCAATCCTTTTTCATTATACAGGTCACTTCTAAAACATGACCACTTTGGCCTGAAGTCTCATCTGTTTACTTATAAACAAAAGACCTCTCAACATCCTTTTCATCTCTCTACCAAACCAGTCTGATCAGAGCCCGGCCTGGTTTATTACTCTCTGAAAAAAAATTGAAGACAGAGTCTCCTTGAGCCAAGGACCAGCTTTTAGAAAAAAAGGGACTAGCTTTATGACATCATTACAACTCAACTGTGAACTATCTTAGTAATTTATCTTCCACCCAGCAGATTGAAAATTCCTCTCTGAGTCATGAATTCAAAACTGGACATAAAAACCTGAAAATGAATATTAGATTTAAATCATGTGTTGGCAGGCAGCAAAATAAATATTGGGAAAGATAGAAAGGATCGAGAGAGAGAGAGAGAGAGAGATAAAAAAGACAGCTCAGAACAGTTTAAAAATGGTTTTGTTTTAAATTCCTAACACTAATTAACTTCTAAAGTAGTGACAGTCTGCAAATGCAAGTTAAATGTTCAGATCTAGAGAAGCTGTTTTTAAGTAATTATTATTTACACAATTAAACATCCACTTCTTCCAAAATATACAGCACTAATGCTTTTCACCGGTTTTGTCAGTAACCAAATGCGTTCATAACATATATTCATACCAATACATAGTATTCAGTATTAAGTGTACTGGTAAGATTCTATTGTAGGTCTGATAGAGGGGGGAAATAAAAGCCAATTCACATATTCTAACAAATTGCAAGTTCTACATTTCTATGTTTGAAGTTGCGGTACTCTTCAAGTTAATGTTGGATATGCTCCATAACAATGATGACCATGGGCAGCCTTACCAATATTATGAAAGCACGATGTGTGCTATTACAAAGAGACATAGAAAATAGTAATAACACAAAGGCTATGACTCTTCAACAACAGTGAAAAGTGAAAGTGAACATGAGAGTCAGTTTCATCTTTAACAGTAGAGAGGACATCTGGTGGAGCAGAATTCTGCTCCTTTGTAGAATCACTGATTTTCTTTCCTTAGTAAGTTTGACACTGTGGGCAATCAATATACAAACAGGCTTGCTTCGAATACAAATCTTGTTCATTCCTCCAGCAAATTACTATGCCCACTTCATTTTGATTAGTTCTGATTTCATATTGATAAGCAGCAATGTCACACATTTGAACATGTACATAACATGCCGCACCAGATGTGAAGAAGGTAAGTAAAACATCATAAACAATGTGGCAATGAACATTGTCTTGAACCAATGCAGTCCTTGAGGATAGATAAACCCATCTTGCCATTAGGAAGGGAGGTTCTTTATTTTGATCCAGTAATAGTGAAAGAAAGGCAATATAGTTCCAATTCATGATAGTTAGATTCTCTCTTGGAGATAGTCACTGTCCGGCTCTTGTGTGCTAAGAATGTTGCTTGCTATTTCTCAGCCCAAGTCTTAATCTTCCCTCAGTCTTGCTGCATTTGGGCATGGATTTCCATATCTGGGATGTTATTGTGATGGATGGTGGATGGCATAGAGCATGAAATCTCTGATTGGAGTTGTTAACCTGGCCCAATCAGGAAGCCCTGCCTGTCAGATATAGACAGCAGTCTCGAACTTTAATTTTGTTCCCTTCCAGGGGGTAAAAAGGCAGGCCCTGTATAGACCGCTGCTGCACACCGTCCACCTCTTCTCCCTCATCCACGCCTTGGCGTGCCCATTTGCCACCGGGTGGTGAGGATTCCCAGTGGAATCCTCCCCCTTTCTCTCGGGGATCTGGGGTGGAGGGTGCTGCACGCAGCAGTCCCCTGCAACCGCAGATTGCGGTGGTTCACGGACTCCCAGCCCAACTGCTTGTTCTGTGGCGCTGTGGAGTCCGTGGACCACGTATATATTGGGTGTGGGCGTTTGCACTCCATTTTTGATTTTCTCAAAAACCTCCTCCTCTGCTTTTGGTTGCACTTCAGTCCCACGCTCCTGATCTTCGGTACGGAGGAGGGAGGGCAGGTCCGAAGACCTCCTCGTGGGTCTGCTCCTGGGCCTGGCCAAACTGGCCATCAACAGGTCCAGGCAGTGGGCCGTGGAGGGGGTCGTTAGGGCCGACTGCCTGCCCCTCTTCCGGGGTTACGTTAGAGCCCGGGTGTCCTTGGAGAAGGAGCACACGGTGTCCACCAACACCCTGGAGTTGTTCTGGGAGAGGTGGGCGCCGCAGGGAGTGGAGTGCATCATTTCTCCCTCCAACTGTATTTTGATTTAGTCCCTACCCTCCCCTTCACTGTTTTGATCACACAGTATTGCCCTTTGATGTGAAGGGCAGTGCTTGTCATTGGCCACTCGGGTGTTTTTCCTATCTTCCTGGTGGTGGAAATTGAATAAAGATTCGTACACCTTGTGTCTCTCACTATGTCTCACACCTGCACACACACACCATGGGTGCTGGAGAAAAAATAAACACTAAAAAAAAAGAAAAAAGGGAAAAAAAATAAACAGCAGTCTCAGAGAGTCTCCTCATTCTAGGGACTGGCTCTGAACGAGATCATCAGACTATGTACATGTAAATAAAAGGTGAGTTGGTAAAGTTACACCTGTCCCCTTGAAGTTATTTCATTATGAATAGTACACAACCATTGGTGAATATTCCCACTCTGACTCTTTGATGGTGGGATAGTCATAGATGAAACATCTGAAGATGGTTGCTGTACAGTATTTCTGCCAGGCCATGGCAGAAAAACTACAATAACTACAATAACCTTGTCTTGTACTGGGTATGACTCCAACTAACAGAGAGCTTTCCCCCAATTTGCATTAACTTTAGTTTTGCTAGAGCTCCTTACTGCCGCATGAGTGAGGAGGACTATGCAGGGTCAACAGGGTAATGTTGATCTGTATTGTTTCCAGTGTCTCAATCAATGCCTGGTAGCCCATCCACTCTATTTCCTGTTTGACGTTAGTGGCTTAGTACAAGTCAATGGATGGGCCATTTCAAAGTCCATTGTTATGGATCTGGAGTCACAAATAGACCATGTGTCACATTTCTGACCTTAAAGCACATTAGTGAACCAGATTATTTTGGGATCAGTATTACTAATGGATGGCATTTAATTTATTAATTGAATTTAAATTCTACAAGCAGTTCTGCTTCAACTTGAACCAGTATCCCCAGAGCATTAACCTGGATTTCTTGATTTCTAGACAAATGATGGGAAAGACATGGAGGAAATCGGACCAAACACAGGAAAATGGGATGAGATTAATTGTGAGAGCCGGACGGCATGGACAAGTTGGGCTGAAGGGCCTGTTTCCATGCTGTAAATCTCTATGACCTTATAACTACATCACATCTCTGACCTATCCCCCTACCTCCCCCAGCCCACCCCACCTGATTGCCTTCTTTCAAGTCTGCAGCTCCTTTGCAAAGGGATAGCAAGGTGCCTCAGTGTTTAGAACTGTTGCATCACAGCATCAGGGATCCAGGTTCAATTCCAACCTTGGACAATTGTCTGTGTGGAGTTTGTACATTCTACCTGTGCCTATGTAGGGTTCCCTCTGGGTTCTCTAGTTTCTTTCTACAGTCCAAGGATCTGTAGGTTAGATGGACTGTCCATGTCTAGTCTAGCGGGACAATCCATGGAAAATTCAGGGTTACAGAGATGGGGTGAGTCTGGGTGGGATGCTCTTTGGCATTGGGGGGGTTGGTGCAGACTTGTGGGCTGAATGGCCTACTTCCACACTGTAGGGATTCTATGAAAAACGGACGGAATAATCCCAGTGGATCCCACATGGGTGAAAAAGAAGATTTATGCCAGGGCAAGAATTAGGAACTCATCTGTAAAAGGATTCTTCCCTGTTTTGACTGTCCATTTAAACTCCAGTAAGTTTCACTTTTCTACCAATTCCTTCTCACCAAAAGGAGTAAGTCTGAAAAAAATATGTCGCTATGTTACACTCTTACATAGCTAATGTTACACATTAGCTATTATCTCAAGAAAGATAAAACCTTTACAAGATAATCAATTGAGCAAATGCAAAAGCATTCTTTGTATTTGTAAAATACTGGTCTTCCAATCATTCAAATTGACAATTCTCATAATTTCTGTTCTGAAGAAGAGACATATTGGATTTTATGCTGCAAGGCTTGTTGAGTTTCTCCAGCAATCTCCATTTCCATTTCGTGTAACTTGTGAGAGGATTTGCATAATCAGTTGAATTCTGTTGCCCATGTGCCCGTCGCCTAGGGACAGTAATAGGTTTGAGGAGCTGAATAGCATACTCATGTTCCTATGTCCCAACACTGGCAAACAGCATTCATTATCCCGAAGTCAGTAGGGAAGCCATAATGTGGGTCCGAAGACGCATAGAGATCAAAGCATCGAGAGGTTCAAGATGGTGGCACCTGCAAGGTAGGCAGTCTGTGGGCTCCTTGGCCCACCTGATCCAGTTCCTTCTTTCCTTAGCCTTTCTGTCTTATTTCTCTTTCTTTGACATTGCAGAACTGAGTGGCTAGAGTGGGACTTATAGTGAGGTGGCAGCCAGGCCTGCTGGTTGGACTACCTAATTTTGGTTGGCCCAGAGCGGAACTCCAGACATCGTCGAAGCAGCGGTGCCGGCAGAGCCAGGGGCTCCACAATACATGGAGCACTGTCTCCTGATGTGCTGAGCCTGGAGTGGGGATTCCACATTATGGTAGGCCCGGAGTAGGGACTCCTAGTTGTTGTAGGCCCCAACCAGGGACTCCTGGTTGCAGTAGGCCCAGGGTGGAGACTCCTGGTTGTGGTCGCCTCCGAGTGGGGATTTCATATTGTGGTAAACCCAGAGCAGGGACTCCTGGTTGTGGTCAGTCCAGGGCGGGGATTCCACATTGCAGTAGGCCCAGAGCAGGGACTCCTTGTTGTGGTAGGTCTGGAGCAGGGACTCCTGGTTGTGGTAAGCCTGGAGCAGGGACTCCTGGTTGTGGTAGGCTTGGAGCAGGGACTCCTGGTTGTGGTAGGCCCTGAGTGGGAACTCCTGGTTGCATTAGGCCTGAAGTAGGGACTCCTGGTTGTGGTAGGCCTGGAGCAGTGACTCCTGTTTGTTAATGAGGTGGCAATGAAAGAGCCAGGGTCTCCTGATTGCAGGCAAGTATGGGTCAAGCATGGCACCTGGCATCACAGGCCTGTCAACAGGGTGGGCCCGGTGTTGAAGAGATGGCTCCTGAAAAGTGGTGACTCTGACATTGAAGGGCCCGTTGCGGGTGGTGGTCATGCGTGTCATTGATCGGCTGGCTTCGGGCTCAAGACTCAAGGTGGAGGTGACAGAGTGATGGTGGGAGCTTCCTTTATCTTTTAATACTTGAAGTATTTGAATGGTGCTGGATTGTGGCAATAGTTGAAACTTCTCACCGTATGTTACTGTGTTGGCAACTGTAGAATACAAATGGCAACAATAAATCATCATTCATTCATTCAGGTAACAGGTTATTTTCCTTTCAGGTCACTAAAGAGTCAGTTGAGTTTAAAATACACTCCAACAGTTCTCAGTCATTTTCCATTCCAAGATTTTTGAAAATCAATTTGAAATCTCACCATGGTGGGAATTATTTTCATAATCTGCACCTTACAAGGCCAGTCTCCACTTGTGTTATTGGTCTGAAGGCTCCCAAAATATTACAGCTATTCTTATGACCTTAATCTTCTCACTCAGTTGGTCACTCATTTCCTCCTTTTTTTTCCCTATTTATTCCTCGCATCACCACTGTGCCCTCCCACATGCTTTTTATCATTGAACACCATTCTCAGTAAGCCTAAATGGAAAGAAACTGTGGAAATGGGAATTCAACACTGAAGGTGCAACAGTCCAAAATAGTCAAACACACAGAATCATACCTTACACACTGTGTCCTTTCCTTGACATTATGTGACTTATCACTGAGCAGAAATTGAACCAGCCATATAAATACTGTGGTTGGAAGAGCATGTCAGAGGCTGGGAGTTCTGTGGTAAATAACTGACCCCCTGAATCCCCAAAACCATCAAAACGGTGCAAATGGGGAATATGATGTTGTACTCCCACTTGTTTGGATGAGCACCTTCAACAGCACCTTCAAGGCTCAACATCGCCCAGAATAAAGCAACCTGTTCGATTTGCAATCTACCCACCACCTGCAATACTCGCTTGGCCAACACCGGCAAAATTGACACCTATCTGAAAAAGTGGGAAATTGTCTTGGTGTGTTCTGAGTACAACTCTAATGTGTTCAGTTACAGCCCTATCAAACAATTCTCAACTACCAGCAAAATGATTGAAAGCAGCATCTCGAGTGTTATCAAGTGGCACTTGCAAAGGAATAGCCTTCTCACTGATATTCTGTTTGGGTTCCACCAGGGCCAGTTGGCGTCTGACCTCATTACAGTCTTCACCCAGACACTAATAAAAAAAAGCTGTAATCACGAGGTGTAGTGAGAGTGATATCAACGTCACATTCAACACAGCTTGTTATCAAAGTGCCCTAGCAATATTTGTCACAATAGGAGTCAGACAGAAAATTCCCTGCTGACTGGGGTCATACCTAACATCAAGGAAAATGATTTGGCTGATTGGATGCCAATGATTTCAGCTCCAAGTCATCTGTGCAGCGGTTCCTTAGGGTAGTGAATTTGGCCCAACAATTTTCTGCTGCTTCACCAATGATCTTCCTTTCACCATAAGGTGAGAACTGGGATGTTCGCTGACGATTTCACAATGCCTACCACCATTTTTGAGATCTCAGATACTGAAGCAGCCCATGTTCATATGCAGCAAAATCTGAACAAAATCCAAGGTTTGGCTCATAAATGGCAAGTAATGTTTGTATCACACAAGTGCCAGGCAATGACCATCTCCAATAAGAGAGAATCTAATTACCTTTTGCTATTTAACTTGAATATCTGAGACTAAAAAAAAGTATAAATAGTTTTTAAAAAGATAGTATTGACATAATATAGCCCAACAATCCACATAGAATATACAAACAAGCTGCATTGAAATTACTATCATAATTAAAAGGCACTGATACTCAATGATGTGCAGATTAGGTGAATTGGCCATGCTAATATTGCCTGTAGTGTTGGTGAAGGGGTAAATGTAGGGGAATAGGTCTGGGTGGGTTGCTCTTCGGAGGGTCGGTGATGAAGGGCTTTTGCCCGAAACATCGATTTCGCTGCTCGTTGGATGCAACCTGAACTGCTGTGCTCTTCCAGCACCACTAATCCAGTATTTCATTTCCAATCTGCCCATTTATCATACAAGTGTGAGCAAAACAAGAGATGCAAATTTAATAAGAATCAGTGTGAATCATTAGATTAGATTAGATTAGATTAGATTAGATTAGATTATTTACAGTGTGGAAACAGGCCCTTCAGCCCAAACTTCTTCAAGGCAGGCATCCTTGCAAGAGGATTCGCAGTCGGGTTAAAATCAAGTTTTCCTCCTCTCTCTACAAGAATCTCAGGGAGTCCCTCTCCCACTGCAACTCCCAGGTCATTTCCTCTGCTCTGAAGCTATGCTACTCTCTCCCCACCCGCACCCTCCTCTAGCTTATCTCTCCATGCTTCAGGCTCACTGCCTTTATTCCTGATGAAGGGCTTTTGCCCGAAACGTCGATTTCGCTGCTCGTTGGATGCAACCTGAACTGCTGTGCTCTTCCAGCACCACTAATCCAGTATTTGCTTTCCAGCATCTGCAGATTGGAGATGAAACACTACCTACAGCAGTGACACCAGAATCTGTAAAAAAAAATGTATACCAACTTGTTCAGCGAAGGAGGAAGAAAGCAACTTGGCCTGATAATAGCAAAGATACTGAAAGTTCTTCTCTCTGTGTTTCTCAAACTCAGAAACTAGCTGAGGAAAGGCAACTTGAATCAACAACAACTATTCATTGAGAACTGTAGGATACCTGCAGCTTTGCTCCTACAGAGGAAAGGAGAGAACTGCTGAACATTCTCACAATGTTCTCCTGAAGATTTATAAATCTATTTGTTTTTGATATCCCTGTCTGTACGAGGCAACCTTCTCCCTGCACTCCCTCTTTAACACGTTATGTTTGCGTGGAAGTTTCATTTTCTTTGTTTTTCTTGGGTTTAAACAATCACAGAAGTTCATTCTTTTCACTCAAATAAACCTTGGGATTAGTTCTCCTTCATGTTTGATCCTGTTACTTAATTTTCATAGAACATAGAACATAGAACATAGAACAATACAGCACAGAACAGGCCCTTCGGCCCACGATGTTGTGCCGAACTTCTATCCTAGATTAAGCACCCATCCATGTACCTATCCAAATGCCGCTTAAAGGTCGCCAATGAATCTGACTCTACCACTCCCACGGGCAGCGCATTCCATGCCCCCACCACTCTCTGGGTGAAGAACATTTTATTTTTTCTTTTTTTTTTAAAGAAACTTTCAGGTCTCTCTTTATATCACTGGCTAGCTTAGTGTTATATTTACTCTTCTCCCTCCTTATCTCTTTGATTTTGTTGCCCTCTGTTGGTCTTTGTAAGCTTTCCAATCCTATGATTACTCACTGTCCTTCACAACATTGTATGCTTTCTCTTTTGCTTTTATGCTATTGCTGACTTTCCTAGTCAGCTATGGTTGCCTCAATCTCCCTGTACGACATTTCTTTACCCTCTGAATCAATCTCTGCCATGTCCCCAGAGTTATTCCCAGAAACTGTTATTATTGCTGTTCCACTGTCTTTCCTGCTCGGCGCCTTTCTCAGTCAATTCTACTCAACTCCTACCTCATGCCTCTGTAGTTGCCTTTGTTCAGCTGTATTACCATTACCTCTGATTCTATATTCTCCCTCTCAAATTGCAGAGTAAATTTGATCATGTTATGATCACTGCTTCCCACAAGTTCCTATCATCTTAAGCACCCTCATCAAGTCTGCCTCATTGCACAACACTGAAATTAGTATCACCTATTCTGTGGTGGGCTCCATCACAAGCTGCTCCAAAGAGCCATCTCGTAGACATTCCACAATTTCATTTTAGAACATAGAACTATTCTAATGTTGAAATGTGATAGCTAATGCTAAGAATATTTGTTGCAACGAACAGAGAGAGAATTAAAAAGAGTGAAATCGACAACCCCTCCTGATCTGGCTATATTACTGCTAACTGTTCAAGAAAACTGCTCACTACCATCTTCTCAAGGTCAATTAGGGATTTTTAATAATCGCTAGCCTACAACCTGTGAAAGGATAAAAGGAGTAACTGCTGAGCTAAGTAGGATTTACCATCCACCTACACTAAGAAACAATCAAATCGCAACAAATTAAAATGTAATAAACAAACACAGGTGGATAGAAGGAAATGGTTCTTTTCATTTTCAATTGACAGATTTCCATACATTTCAAATATAAATATATTGAACTCTGATCCTATTCATAACCTTAGTCCTTTTGGATAGAGATTCAATACTTGTAGATATATTTTTATATAATGGGACTCACAATAAAAAGAGTTGAGACACAAATTATTTCACAGTTGTGTAACATATAATTTTTTTTTCCCTGTTTCATTATTATTTCTTCCTTTTCCTGCAGTGGTTCATTTTCAAATCCACAGGGTTTCTCTGCAGTTGTGACAGTACCTACGGATAGCCTAATGCTTATCGTTTTATTGTATAGATTGGCTTTTCAAAAAGTCAGTATCAGCTTACATTTTAACATGATTATTACTAAGGGGAAATATTGTCAAATTATGTATGTGTTTGGCTTTATAACAATTTTGCTTGTATTTAGAAAACAGTGTGCTAGAAGCATTCCATAAATGACGAATGAAATATTTGATAAATCTGACCTGGATGACACAAAAGAAGAAACCTTTGCATTCTGTCAATGGTTTTATTGTTGGAACCATGTTAGTAGGAGAAAGTGAGGACTGCAGATGCTGGAGATCAAGAGCTGAAAATGTGTTGCTGGAAAAGCGCAGCAGGTCAGGCAGCATCCAAGGAGCAGGAGAATTGACGTTTCAGGCCTTCCTGAAGAAGGGCTCATGCCTGAAACGTCGATTCTCCTGCTCCTTGGATGCTGCCTGACCTGCTGCGCTTTTCCAGCAACACATTTTCATTCCTGTTTAGTAAACAGGCAATATTTTTTTATCAGCAGTTAATAAATTCAGATTGAGACTTGATAATTTCTCTGGAGTGGTACCACCTATGGATTGATTTGGCCTGTTTTGTTTTTCACAAGTGGCAGTGACCAATAGAAATAGATGAAACAGCATGGCATTTAAGACCATCGGTTCACTGAATCCTGTATCCATGTAAATTTTTCTTATTGAGCGAGGAGGGAAATGCATCAAGTGTAATGAACAGAATGGACCATTTAAATGAAGTCAACTTCCTGTTTTTGAAACCAAAGAAAGGAAAGCTTTCTCAACCATATTCATGAGAACATAATTCTTTTCAAAATCATCTAGTTCTGATGCTTAATACCTAATTGAACTCAAATCTAATTATATCATGAAAATCAACTTAAGCATAATACTGAAATGTTCCTATATGCTCCTCCTCGATTCATCTCACTGACCTGTTTTTTTTGGCATTTGGTATTTGTTTTTCAAAATCTTTGCTGGAACTCTGTCTCTCTACCTCTCTATGCCATATGTTGCATTCAATTGTTCCAGCTTTGTCTCTGAGTGTGATTTTTGCCATTTTTCTTCCTCAGCCAGAGCATTCTGTACACTTGTTTTACTGCTTTATTGTCATCCCTTTCCCCTGTTGTTTTCCTATTCCAGTTTTACATTTAATTCAATGTATCCAGTTTCAACATCTAGAACTTGGGACTATATTTAGTTGTTATCCCAAGGTAGATGAATGTTTCTCACTATAAGGTACCACAATTTGTGTATATGCTATCTTTAAACCCTAATTGTGTTGAATTATAAAAATTCACAGCCTAAACTAACAATATACTGTTACTTGAAAGTGCAGCAAATCATAGGTATGTATACAAACTACAAGCACCAACTTGTTTCCAAGATAGTGTATTTATAACCTTTCTTCCTAGGCAAAATGGGACAAGCTGCCCAAGGAAATAATCAAACCCCATCCATCATGAGAAATCTTCACGAGACACCTTCATTTCTGTTTCATTTAAAAATGCCAATTATTAAGTCTCAGCCCAGTTAGCTAGTACTCCCTTTAAAGAAAATGTTGGCTGAGTATGTGAGTGATTGAAACCAGGGCCAGGTGGCTCTCATTGACTATGAGATCCTTGTTGGAAGTTGTTAACCTGGGCCCAGTCAGAGAGCCCTGGCTGACAGCTATAAACAGGAGTCTCCATAGGTGCTGGGGTAAAATAAGCACTAGCGCTGTTAGGCGTTAGTGTGGGGAAAAAAAAGAGGTGCGTCAGTGATTCTGTTCACTCTGCGTGACTGGAAAAAAAAGAAAAAGAAGAATAAACAGGACACTGAGGGAGTCTTTTCATTCTAGGGACTGGCTCTGAGCTGGCTGGTCAGAGTCCGCAAACTGTGCACTTGTAAATAAAGGGTGGCTCAGTGCTAGGATACCTACTTCCTTGGAGTTGTTTCAACATGGTTATCAGTCTGCAAGGCCAACACAGCTAAAGCAGAAGCAGAAATGTGAGAAATGCAATATCCCATTATAAAATGCAAATACAAATGATAGGTCACCCTGAATACATGACAGGCACTTGAGATAAACTAAAAGGTGTAATCCTATTATAATAAGGAATTATAAACAACAGACAGGCAAGAACTGCTTCAAATTGCTACCATGAATCTTTAACATGATTCTGTGCAAAACAGCAGACTAGTGAATTGATTTGAGTACTGTAATTGGCAGTAAAATAAAATTGTAGCTATTTTAGGGCCATTAGGTTAGGCTGATATGTGGCATGTGCCATTTCCCTCAGTGAAGAGTCAGGCAATGACCAACTCCAACAAGGCAGAATTCAACCTTTGTCTCTTGACATTCAACGGCATTACCATCACTGAATTACCCACTATCAATATCCTGGAGTTTCCTGGCAACAAGATGAATTGGACCATCGATGTAAGTACTGAGACAGGTTAGAGGCTGAAATTCTGTTGTGAGTAATTCACCTCCTTACTTCTCAAAGCGTGACCATTTTGAAGGACAATGACATAAGATGTATGGGAGCACCAACAAGCCACATACCATTCTGATTTGGAACTACGTAGACATTCCTTCATTGTCACAGAGTCAAAATCCTGGAACTCCCTCCATAAAGGCAGTGTGGGTGTATTCACACTACATCAACTGCAACAGTTCAGGAATGTTACTCACGACCACCTCAAAGGAAATTGGAATGGGTAACAATTGCTGGCCTAGTAAATCAGGTCCACATCCTGTGAATGGAATGAAAAACTAATTTCAGTAATCTCAATATTGTTAAACATTCTTGGAAACATAAGCCAACCTAACTGACACCCCATGTACCACCTTAACCATTCACCTATATGAAATACATGATACACTGTGGCAACCATCACTCACCAATATGCATCAGTCTTCACCTATACATCTTCAGCAGTGCCTTCTGAATTCACAATCCCTTCCAACTAGAAGTACAGGGTAGCAAATGCACAAGAACACAAAACCAGGTTCCCCATTGACTTGGAGCTATATTGCCATCTCTTCATTGCTGCTGTGTCAAGATTTTAGAATTCCCTTTCTAACAGCACTCTGGGTGTACTTACACCAGATGGACTGCAGCAGTTCAAAAATGTGACTCACCATTACCTTCTCAGAGACAATTAGAGATAAACAGCAAATACAGACCTAGTTAGTAATGCTGACATTCATGACAAAAATAAACAAACCAAGTGTAGACAGTAATTAGAACAAGATCTTGACAGTGTTGTATGCAAGGTTAGAATAAGCAGTTTTGGCAGGATATCAGTACTACCACTAGAATATCTTGACCTCCTCACTTAATTCTCCAAACTGCTCTCTTCTTTTAAATGTTCTTACAGACTTTACTAGTGTTCAATTAATTTGATTCTTAACAGCTTTGGATTGATTGAAAGCTATCAACGAAAAATTCGAAAGTAAACTTCAGATTGTTACATAGAAGGAAATGGAAGAACAAGCATTGGGATCAGTAACTTAAATTGCTTTAAGGGTACACTTTCCTCTTTTGGAGCAATTGGTAAATTACATTTAAAATTAAAACAAAATTGTTCTTATTAGGTTAAACTTTAGTTACCAGTAAAATTCAAGTTTAGAATCCCAAACATAAAACATGGAGCAGCACAATCAGACAACATAATAGAATGTGGTATCTTTTCTATGTTTTCCCATTAAAATATATTTCTTGAGGTTATTTATGAATAGTAAATTATTGCAGCTTTTCTAATTCATCTGAATATGGGATTATGGCTAAAATAAATATTTTTAATCAATACTTCGTCTGTGAGTAGACGTAAATTAGTTCACTATGAATGTTTCTTAGGAAGCTTATTCAATAATTTAAGTTTTTTCGTGGTATCAAAGAAATTTAAAAATGTGCCTCATGGTGCTTGTGATAATGGGTATGAATTGAAGAGTCTCCCCAAACTTATGCAGTTGACAGAATGTAACAGTTTTCAACTGGTGACATGGCCAATTTTACTGGTTGAAAACAATCACAGAGAATGCTGGAGAAACTCAGTGGAGAGAGAAACACAGTTAAGGTTTCGATTCTGGAATTAATCTCCTTCAGAAGACAGTATTTTGGCCATTTTTGTGGATTAGACCTGATTTGGAAGAATTGTGTTTTGAATCAGAGTATAAGTAGATTGAAGGGTTCTTGTACTACATTGATAGTGCCTCTATCTCTGAGCCAGGAGGCCTGGGTATAAATCCTATCTCCTCCAGAAGTGTGTAATAACATCTCCAAACACATTGATTAGGAAATTATCTCTGTAGAAGAAGGTTGGGGCATAAATTAGTCTTAAATTTCTCTAACATTTGCAATGGTTCCGCCAACTGTTGGAATCTGGGTACCAGTAGTCTGTGCAAAAATATGAAATCTATCCCCATTCTCTCAACTGAGGGCGGCTTGGTGGCTCAGTGGTTAGCATTGCTGCCTAACAGCACCAAGATTTTGATTCCAGCCTCGGGCAACTATCTTTGTGGAGTTTGCACATTCTCCCTCTATCTGTGTGGGTTTCCTCAGGGTGCTCCAGTTTCCTCCCATAATCCAAAGATGTGCAGGTTAGGTGAATTGGCCATGCTAAATTTCCCATACTGTCAGGTGCATCATTTAGAGGGAAATAGGTCTGGGTGGGTTACTCTTTGGAGGGTCAGTGTGGACTTGTTGGGCCGAAGGGCCTGTTTCCACATTGTAGGGAATCTAATCTAATCTGATCAGGAGCCTGTGCAGCGATGTATAGTTTAAAAAGTTCAAAATACTAGTCTGGATTTTCTAATGGTGGCAATAACCCACAATAACTGCTTCCGTAACCTGGCAACCACAAGTCTGATGTTGTTCAATAATATATCACGGAATGAAACAAAACTATAAGGTACTTGCAAGATTTACCATTGTACCACAGATACCAGATCAGCAGAAGAAAGGGGCTTTTCAATTTTGTTCCAAATAAAATAAGCAATTGTCAAGTTAAATAAGAAGTTGATGTATAGGATAAATAAATAATTCAGATACATTTCACATAAATAATTTATAAAGATTCCATAACAGCTTTTCAATTGAATTATCTCATTGTTGAGTGAGCAGTCACTCAATTTCATCATTTACACAGAAACATACAAATTATTATTAAGGAATAAAATGGTATTGGGCTGAACAAGCCTTCCCTTTTTTTGTATTTGGTTCTCACACCTTACTTATTTCCTGTATTATCAGAATCCTCAAATTCTTCTTTATTTCTTGAATCTACGTTTAAAAGCTTCTTCAATGCTTCAAAGGTGAAAAGAAGCCATCAAAATGTCATTCTTAACTTTGTAGTTTTTAACCTTTATGAGTACGCATTTTTCCAAATCAAGTGTAATGGCTTTATCAAGAAAAGGTTTGAAAAATTTGAGAATAATGTTAACGTCTCTTTTCTGCATCAAAATCCTATCGCTCAATCACAACATCAGTAATTTCTGACCCTGGCTTGAGTTTTAACTCAGTGAATATTTTGACTGCAAAGAATGATTTTGAGAGATCCTATCAATTTTTTGAAATGATACTCAATTTAACAATCAGCCAGTGTAAATTGTATTATCTCAGATCCCATTCTAACATCCATTTCTTTAGCCAAACTCCTATTGTCATTCTTCACTAGTTTCTTTGGTGCTCACCTAAACTCAAAATGCTGTTTTTGAGGTAAATGTTCCCTTCACTTCTCTCAAAAATCCAAAGCCAGATATAAAAGCAGCTGACATCATAGGAACTCCTATTATGCATGCCTGCTACCAAATCCACCAATCAATGTTGCTTTATGTTTCTGCACTGATGCGCAGAGCAAATGGGGATGCAGAAGTCTTGGCATTATTTGCACAAAGCGAATACTGCTTGTCGGTTTTTTTTTAACCTTGCTTGGAACTGCACTGAACTATTAATGTAGGTCAGAGGTCCTTCAGAATTCCCACAGCTCCCAAGACTTATACTGATCACAAACTCCAACATTTAGCTACCTACTAGAACTTCCCTGCGAGTTTTAACAGCATGATGGAAGCCATTGCATTTGAATCTTACTAAGTTCCTAACCACATAGACTCGTTGCAGTTCAGTTATCTTTTCAGCAGTACAACATAATAGTGATTTTCTGTATGGAGCTTGCTTCTGCCTTTATCTGTTTTCATCTTCAACTAACAGTCATCTGGGAACTGCTCTTCAGTAATCCCCCAAAACGTTTTCAGTGACCTATTGAAAATCTTGTGACAGACCCCCATCCTTGTTCTCAGGCAAAGCTGAATATAAGTAATATTTTGGAACAGTCATATATAGCACCTGCTTGGAATTGTCTATTACCTGAAAGTTACCATGTCACTGAGTGCTGTCCCTGACGGTGCAAATGTGCACAGACACAGAATTAATTCATCACACCTCCAAAACGAAGAATTAATTATACTGATGCTGGAACTATTCAGCTGGTCAGCCAGCATCTAGGGAAGAGAAATAAACTTCTCAGGTTACCATGGGTTTCGGAATGCAGACGTTGGGATAAAAATCCCTAGTCTACTGACAGCAGGACCAGCTGGAATATTACAAGGGGCAGCCTACTCTATGCCAGCCTATGGGATTGCCATCCATGAAGGATAGCGGACAGGTATCTGATACTGCCAGACCAATCACAGACCTAGCCGCTTGGACGCCTCAATGATACAATCAGGGGAGGTGGATGTCACTAGGGCAGATTAGCTACTGTAGGTGGGTATTGTCATGGAGGCACCCTCATGGAGTTAAGTCCAAATTAAAATTCAGAACAGCCACAACAGTGACAGGGCAAAACCTTCCAGAGGAATGTTGAAATCATATCCTGGATCACTTGATTCCTAAATGGATAAAGGAGACCGGTGCCGGTGATAATGGAAGGAATTGCAATAAAGTTCTAATCTCCCCTACTACTGGGGTAATAACAGAGGATTGGACAGTGGCAAATGTGGCATCTTTCTACAAGTCAGGCTATGAGGACATTTCTAATAGCTACAGACCAATCAGTTTAAAAAAAATCAGTCATAAGTAAGATTTCAGATACAGTAATCAGGGACTTTTGAAAGTTTGAGCTAATAAGGAGAGCCAGCAATATTCCTAAAATGCAAGTCATCCTTGACAAATCTGATTAATTTATTGATAAAGAAACAGAGAAGTTTGATTAAGGGAATGCAATGGAAGTTGTCTATTTAAATTTTAAGAAAGCAATTGATAACGTATCACAAAAATAGCATGTGAAAAGTTAGAGTCTCTTGGAATAAAATGGTCAGTGTCAGCTGGATAAAGAATTAGCTCGAGGACAGATAACAGTGACTCATGTTAAATGTTTGACTTTCAGAGAAAAAGATAATAGATAGCGGGGGGGGGGGGGGGGGGGGGAATGTTCTCCAAGATCCAGGAGATAGAAAGCTGTAGAAGTGGCAGATGGAATTTAGTGCAGAATGCATTGGGTCATGCGTTTTAGCAGAATGGATAGGAGAGGCAATGTAGACTTAATGACACAGTTCTTTATAATATGGTCATGGGGTTTCTAATTGACAGAATTTTGAAAATGAAAGGACAAAATGAGAGAGAACAGGGAGCAAATTGGGTGGGGTGTTGGACTTCACGAATAGCAACATTGAAAACAAAAGCAGGGAAATAAGTTGAAACTTTAGAAATCTTTGATTAGAGTAGAACAAGAGACTTGTGCCCACTTCTGGTCATCACAATTTAAGGAGGAAGAGAAGGTCCTTGAGAGCCCTCAGAGGAGATTACCATAATGGTTCCAGGGATGAGGGACCGTGTTCGATTAGAGAAGCAGGTGTCATTCCCCTTGGGGGAAAGAAGATGGGAGTGGGGAGGTGAGGGAGAATTAATAAAGTGCACAGGATTATGATGCAAACAAAAAAAAGACCCGTTCTCATTCAGTGATGCTAGAAAGAACCTGGTTTTAAGGTTTTGAACAAGAGATGCAAGGGAGGTGTGAGGAAAATCTTCTTTATGCATTGAGTGGAATGACCTGGAATTCATTGCTAATGAAGGTGTTGCCTGCAGAGACAATCAATGTTTGCATAAAGGGAATTGATAAGGTATTTGAGGGAAATAAACTTGCAGGCAAACAGCAAGAGAGCAGGGGGATGTGATCACCTTAATTGCTTTATAGGAACATGTCATGAACCTGATAGGCCGAATGGCCTCTGCCTGTGCCATAATGATTCCAGCATTCTGTAATTCTATGAACTGTTGAATGTGCAGGTCATTGAGCGGGAAGTGAGAACAAGGGGACCCTTACGTGATTCTGGGAGAAAGGTAAAAAATTGGCAACAGAAATGTGGGAATTGGAATAGATATACTTGAGGATCCTTTGACCCACTAGTTATAAATGGTAGTGCTACATCTCATGCTATAGCAATATCAAAGGCGCAGGTATGGGAAGACATCTGGTCCCATTACATCTAGGGTCCCAGAGGGGCATGCGTAATGGTTAGTTGTGGGGTCAGTGTGCTCAGGTTGGGGTGATGGAGAGCAGGACTGTTGACACTGGCCAGGAGTAAGTAACATCAGGGTCCTTGATTTATAATCCTAACCCTGCTGCCCATCTAATATTCACTTCTCTATACCTCCACCTCTATGCAAGGACTTCAGAGAACTGCTCCACTTAAAGCAAACCTGAAACAGAAATTTCTCCCTCTAAGCTTTGAGTATATCTCTTAAGCTTAAAAAACCCCTTAAGATCTTAAATAAACTGTCCTTGATAATATATACTCAATTTCCCACATTTCTATTGTCAACTGTTTTTAAAAGCTTAAGGGATCTTTTGAAAGAAAATCTCCCAGTCCAGAAATCTTCAAATACAATTGTCCACCTTGTAATCATACAATCCTAATTTAAACAAAAAAGCTGCCAAACTAGCCCTCACAAATTGTTTCAAACGAAATCACCATAGCTACGAAACACTTACAAGTTCATTATTAATTTCAGACACACAGGTGTCTAATGCAAAACTCAAAATCCCAACTCAAAACAAATTATTTTCAAATATATATCAAATCAGACAGTTTACATTATTTAGGAAACATTTGGACAGGTACATACATGGGACAGGTAGGGACCAAATGCAAGCAAATGTGACTAGGTTAATTGTGAAAACTGGGCAGCAAGTTAGAAAAAAGAGCCTAAATCCATTCTGTAGACCTCTACAATTCTATCACAGTGACCATGAATATTCATCTAATCATGAGAGCTCTCCATCAATGGTGACATCAACAATAGCTTTGAAAAGTACTCCACTCTTGTTCAATAAAAATAATCTCACAATCAGCTCATGACTCCCCCTGGTGCACTCAGGAGAGGAATACTTCCTATGGGAATCTTCTCACCACTCCTTTTCCTCAGCTTTCAATTACTGCAGACCTTTCCTAATGGAATAAGCTCATCTCCATGAAACTGGATACAAGAGTAGTGACCTTCATTTCAGTCAAAACAGTTGTCAGTATGAATGCTGTGGTGTTGGCACAAAGTACTAGTTTGAAGAATGGTAATAAACATTTAGAATAAAAACGTCCTAAAAGCCTGCTGTTTGAACAAATATGGAGAGATTTTTCCTACATGCTCTGACTAAATAAAACCTAGCTCGTTTATCGACATGTGGGCAACAGACAATTGTTTTCAAACAACATTTCATTGGTAAATATAATGTAACAGTAGATTCATGCAACCATTTGATGGTCTAATTCTGTGAGTACAGAGTCTCCTTGGATATTGCCCCACTGATACACAAGGTTTGAGAATTTCTCGAGATGAGACTTTGTTGCTTCTTCAGAATATAACTAGCTCCCTCTTGTGTTTCAGAAAGAAAATCTCAGATGTTCACCTGACTACCTATTCTTCTAATTAATACTGAAAAAGCTGTTCATTATTTACTCCTCCCCTTTAATATCACTGGTTCAAACCATGAGGCTCATCCTGATTCTAATAACCCACCGCTGGTCATGCAAGGTATGTTACTCCTGACAATTCCTTTCCTTGCTCAGTATTCATTTCCCAACAAGAGAGAGCCTCTCTCCATTTTAATAATCTGTTTTCCTTAACAAGACTCTTTCATCATCCATTTGATAACCTGATGTGATCCAAAGAGGTCCTTGTATTTATATTAATGGATATACTAACCAGATCTCTTAGATCTCCTACTCTCATGGAATATAGTAATGATGTCTATCTGCAAAGTGTTTGTAGTTCACTGGAATCCTGATCCTAATCAAAGACATGATACCATTGTAGCTGTTCATAACAGATACTTGTATTTTAGGACACAGATTTGGTCTGGATCTTGATATTAATACTATAGCGTCCCTATAGATAATTATTGTAATGCTATCATAGTTTTGTTTTCACTAGGAAACTAAAATGCCAAAATGATTACTTTCGGCCAATAGATTTTGCAATGATTTGCACTCTCTGTTTTCATACAAATCAGTATGTTCTTAAAATCCATTATCATTTCTATTTGGGATTGAAATTGTGATTTCATCACTTTATGCATCTCTCCAGAGAACAAACCTGTAACAATTACTTCAAGAACACGGAACCATGTGTTTCACATTAACTGCACCAAAACATTTGGCAGCAATTGTTCTCCCCCCAACCGAATGCTCAGAAAATCATTAACTAATTAACTCAATGTTAATTTGATAGCTAAAATATGCACATTCATTATAATACCAGCAGCGAGGCCAGAGATATAACTTCAAGCCTCCCCTTAGCACCCAACTCCTGAGCGCAAAAGACAATGCTGAAGTGTTTGTGACCATTTTCAACCACAAACACAGAGTGGATAATCCATTTTGAGGTCTTTCTAAGGCATCCTTAACAGATGCCATTAAACAAAATTAGAGACTCCACTTTCCTCCAACTGGATTTAATTACCAGTGGGTATTATTAATGCATTTGCGTGAAAATGACTTGCCAACTGTAACGGGCCACTCTCTTGAGTTGTTTTTCTCTCCCGGCTTATTCTTACTGCGGCTCAACAACTTCATTGTCTGCCTTTCCAGCTGAAGCCAAGCATTAGAATGAGTTTCAGGTCATTTGTTTTTCCCACATTGCAGTGGAGATAAAGAAAAGGCAATGGGTTTTCTATTAATGATACTCTAGCAAATAACCTTCAGAATCACTTGCACCGAAGCATTGATATCCTGGCACAGGATGAGTCTATTTGGTCCATCTGTGATAGTGCTTATTCTCAGTGAGAGTTATCCATTGGAGGCCTGGTTCTTATCAGTTTAACATAGGTTAACAGTTTAGACCAAATTCCTCTAGTTTTATAGCTCAATAACATTCCTTCATCATATTTTGTGTTTAATTAAAATAAAGTATTAAATGATCAGTACAAAGAGAATTGATAATAATTCAAGTTGGCAGTGAACCTTAATAAAACTGTTTTTATCATAAGGTGCACCTATTAAGTTACTACCCTGGCAACCTTAAAATTAATGTTGATGAAAATGAATAATACTTATCACTTTCTTGGATGATATAAATGACTATCTGTTTTAAGTGTGAGTGCTCTAAGTGCTGAGGACTGCACCGCATTGGTATGTTCCAGTGGTATGTGGAGAATGCTGAATGAAGAAGGAAAATGGAATAAGTATTCTCCTTCTCCATTTATTATCTTCTCTCTAAACCATCCACATTGACAGTGATGAAGATTTCCATCTTCAATTCAGGATGCATGGCCTGATTAGATTCTCAGTTATAAGGCAAAATGAATAGACAACCAGGCATGCTGATACCATCATATATAGAAGAACAGTCAATTAAATCTTGACAAAACACTTTTCCAGCTTCATTTTCTGTAATGTGGAGCATGTGACTTCCAGGTCAATTTAAGTATGAGATAGGTTCTGACATTAAGAGATTGATTCTTAAGATTAACTCTCTTTTGTTGCTACAGATGCTGAAAGAGCAGCAGAGGTTCTCCAGAAATTTCTATAACAGAAACTATTGTTATAGTTAATCATTAATAATTGTTAACTATTAAGTTTAACGATAGTTAACAATTAGCTATTGTTACAGATTCCTGTGGCATCTGAAGAAGCAATTTATTTGAAGAACAAAAGTGATGCACAAAATAGGTTTACTTTTCTTGCATTCGAATTATCCAACCTAACTCCCATTTTGTTATCTTTTACTTACTTATTTAATTGTTCTCTTCAGTACCTGCCTCATTCAACATTGATTCTCCAAAATTAAAATTTCACCTCTCTGTTTTCTCTTGCCTTTCCAATTTTTCTTTTACATTTCCGTCTGCCCCAGAGTATCCAGTTGGTTTTAACACTTTGATCTTACATTCATAATATTCACCTCTGCCATTGTTTCAAATTTGCTTTCTCACCACGTTCTTCAGATTCTCAATGCTATTCCTTTCTCATTCAATTACACTTTTGTCCCATTCTCTCTCAAACACAAGGGTCAAATCCATTTGGTTTTTCACTTTCTTGCACGGCCAAGCCATTCACTTCTGCATTTCTTACTCTTTTACAACATCCAGTTTACTCAATCTCAGCCTGGAATTATATTGCACATTTTCAGAGGGATGAAGTATGAGTGGGTTTCCTCCGGGTGCTCCGGTTTCCTCCCACAGTCCAAAGATGTGCAGGTCAGGTGAATTGGCCATGCTAAATTGCCCATAGTGTTAGGTAAGGGGTAGATGTAGATAGAGATGTAGATGTAGATGTAGGGGTAGGGGTATGGGTGGGTTACGCTTCGGCGGGGCGGTGTGGACTTGTTGGGCCGAAGGGCCTGTTTCCACACTGTAAGTAATCTAATCTAATCTAATCTCTTCCCAGAAAGGAAATGGTCTCATGCTTGATGAGCTTAGAACACTTGGTACTCTTTCAGGCTTTACTGTTGTTTTTATATTGGCGTGCACCCAAAGTTATTGTACATATTGACGAATAACTCAATGGGTGCTTAAAATATGTGGAGCTAGTACAACAATTTGCATGTTACTGTCTGTTCTCATGCATTTAAAAATAATGAATTTCTGTTTTATAAATCCATTTACTGAAAAATGGTGATAATATCCACCATATTGTGGCCAGATATTAAAATTCAGAAAAAAAGAAGGAAATTTCAATTTTGACTAAGAGCATGATCAAAGTCCAAAGGTGTGGTGTTGGAAAAGCCACGCAGGTCAGGCAGCATCCAAGGAGCAGGTGAGTCAACGTTTCAGGCATCAGCCCATCATCAGGAAGGGCTTATGCCCGAAACGTCGACTCTCCTGCTCATCGGATGCTGCCTGACTGGCTGTGCTTTTCCAACACTGCACTTTTTGACTCTGATCTAGAGCATCTGCAGTCCTCACTTTCTCTTATAGCATGATTAGTAAGGTATATCTGAACTCTTATTATTATGCTTTTCCTCTTTTGTTTTCTTGTCTTGAAACCATACACAATTTAATTGTATGAATCACCTGCTGAAGTAGAGAGAATTACATTCTTCTGAATCTGGTTCAACTGCAACTCATTATTAGGTCATCTTGGAAGGGAGAAAAGGGAGCATAGAATTATTTAAATAGAGAAAAAAAACTGCAGAAAGTGGCAACACGAAGGGACTTGGTAGGGTCTACTTGTGCATGA
Source organism: Chiloscyllium punctatum (assembly GCF_047496795.1). Lineage (NCBI taxonomy): Eukaryota > Metazoa > Chordata > Chondrichthyes > Orectolobiformes > Hemiscylliidae > Chiloscyllium > Chiloscyllium punctatum. The sequence goes on along the minus strand of NC_092741.1, from coordinate 145,051,872 downwards.
AACACAGAAAGCGAGCTTACTGGTGTGGCAGGTACTCAGAAAAGCCAGTAGAGTATCAGCCCTTATTTCAAGATGATTTGAGCATAAGTGTAGGGAAATCTTACTGCAACAACTATACAGAGGGCGAGTGAAATCACATCTGGAGCTCTGTGATCAGTTTTGGTCTCCATATTTAAGGAAAGATATTATTTTATTGGGGGCAGTTCAGAGAAGGTTCACTAGATATACCCCAGTATGGAGGGATTGTCTTATGATCAAAAGTTAAATGATTTGGAACTCTACTCACTGGAATATAGAAGACAGAGAGATGATTTCACTGAAACATATAGTATTCTTAAGGGGCTTGACAGGGTAAATATTGAGAGAATGTTTCCCCACATGTCTAGAACCAGAGAGAATAAAGGGGCATTAATTTAAGGTTGAGATAAAGGATAATTTATTCTCTTGGTGGGTTGAGAGCCACTGGAAATCCTTCTCACAGGAGTTTAGGAGAGTGAGAGATGACTTAATTGAAGTTCATGAGATCCCGAATGGTCTTGATAAAGTGGATATGGAATGAATATTTCCTCTGGTAGTGTCATTTCAAAATTGATTTGAAACAATAAATTATTTTTATAATGGAGTCACTATTGTAAATTAGGAAAAGCAACAGCAAATTTATACAGATGGACAACAGAGTGCTAAATACCAGATCTAGCGAGGATTAGGGAGAGAGAAGAATTGAACACATGGCTGCAGGGATGGTACAGGAGGGAGGGTTTTGGATTCCTGGATAATTGAGGCTCTTTCTGCGGTAGGTGGGACCTCTACAAACAGGATGGTCTTCGCCAGAACCAGAGGGGTACCAATATCCTTGGGGGTGGGGTGGGGGGGGGGGGGGGGGCGGTTGCTAATACTCTTCGGGTGGGTTTACAATAATTCAGCACAGGGCTGGGAACATGAATTGTAGTTCAAGTATAGAGGAGGTTGAGAACAGGGAGGACTGAAATAAGGTTTCAAGGTCACAAGAGGGCACCGGCAAGCAAGAAGTTGTTTTGAAGTGTGTCTATTTCAACACCAGGAGCATCCGGAATAAGGTGGGTGAACTTGCAGCATGGGTTGGTACCTGTGATTGCGATGTTGTGGCCCTTTCAGCGACATGGGTAGAGCAGGAACAGGAATGGTTGTTGCAGGTTCATGAAATTTAGATGTTTCAGTAAGAACAGAGAAAATGGTAAAAGAAGGTGGGGGTGTGGCATTGTTAGTCAAGGACAGTATTACGGCTGAAGAAAGGGTGTTTGAAGACTCATCAACTGAGGTAATATGGGCTGACATTAGAAACAGAAAAGGGGAGGTCACTCTGTTGGGAGTTTTCTATCGGCCTCCGAATAGTTCCAGAGATGTAGAGAAAGGATTGCAAAGATGATTCTCGATAGGAGTGAGAATGACAGGGTAGTTGTTATGGGGGCCTTCGCCTTCCCAAATATTGAATACTACAGTTCAAGTACTTTAGATGGGTCAGTTTTTGTCCAATGTGTGCAGGAGAGTTTCTTGACACAGTACGAACACAAGCCAACAAAGGGCAAGGCGACATTAGATTTGATACTGGGTAATGAACCCGGCCAGGTGTTAGATTTGGAGGTAGGTGAGCACTTTGGTGATAGTGACCACAATTCAGTTATGTTTACTTTAGGGATGGAATGGGATAGTATATACTGGAAGGTAAGACAATTACAATGCGATTAGACAAGATTTATGATGCATAGGATGAGGAAGGAAACTGTAGGGAATGGGCACAATAGAAATGTGTAGTTTATTCATGGGACAGCTACTGTGTGTCCTTGATAAGCATGACAGGGAGCATGTTGTCAAGCGCAGGAGCCGTGGTTTACTAAGGAAGTTGAATCTCTTGTCAAGAGGAAGAAGAATACTTATGTTAGGCTGAGATGTGAAGACTCAGTTAGGGTGATTGAGAGTTGCAAGGTAGACAGGAAAGAGAAAGAGCTAAGATGAGTGAGGAGGGGACATGGGAAGATGTTTGCATATATGATCAGAGAAAGCCCTAAAGCTTTCTCTAGGTATATAAGAGATAAAAGAATTATTAGAGTAAGATTAGGGTCAATCAAGGACAGTAATGGGAAGTTGTGCATGGAGTCAGAGGAGATAGAGGAAGCACTAAATGAATATTTTTTTGTCAGTATTCACACTGGAAAAAGACAATGTTGTTGAGGAGAATACTGAGAAACAGACTACTAGACTAGATGGGATTGAGGACCACAAGGAGGAGGTATTAGAAATTCTGGAAAGTATGAAAATAGATAAGTCCACTGGGCTGGACAAGATTTATCCTAGGATTCTCTGGGAAGCCAGGGAGGAGATTGCTGAGTCTTTGGCTTTGATCTTTATATCGTAATTGCCAGAAAACCTGAATAGTACCAGAAGACTAGAGGATAGCAAATGTTCCCTTATTCAAATCAGGGAGTAGAGACAGCTCTGGTAATTATAGACCAGTGAGCCTTACTTCAGTTGTTGGTAATGTGTTGAAAAAGTTACAAGAGATAGGATTTATAATCATCTAGAAAAGAATAAGTTGATTACAGATAGACAGCTTGGTTTCATGAAGGGTAGGTAGTGCCTCACAAACCTTATTAAGTTCTTTGTAAAGGTGATCAAACAGGTGGATGAGGGTAAAGCCATTGATGTGATGTATATGGATTTCAGTAAAGTGTTTAATAAGGTCCCCCATCATTGGTTACTGTACAAAATGTGGAGGCATAGGATTGAGGGTGATTTCACGGTTTGGATCAGAAATAACCCAGCTGAAAGAAGACAGAGGGTGGTTGATGGGAAATGTTCATCCTGGAGTTCAGTTACTAGTGGTTTACCACAAGGATCTGTTTAGGTCCACTACTGATAGTCATTTTTATAAACGATCTGAATGAGGGCGCAGAGGATGGGTCAGTAAATTTGCGGATGATACTAAGGTCAGTATAGTTGTGGATAGTGATGAAGGATGTTGCAGGATACAGAGGGACATAGATAAGCTGCAGAGCTGGGGTGAGAGGTGGCAAATGGAGTTTAATGCAGAAAAATGTGAGGTGATTCACTTTGGAAGAAACAACAGGAATAAAGAGTACTGGGCTAATGGTAAGATTCTTGGTAGTGTAGATGAACAAAGAGATCTTGGTGTCCACGTACATAGAACCCTCAAAGTTGCCACCCACACTCATAGGGCTGTTAAGAAGGCTTACGATGTGTTATCTTTTATTGGTAGAGGGATTGAATTTCGGAACCATGAGGTCATGCTGCAGCTGTACAAAACTCTGGTGCAGCCGCACTTGGAGTATTGCACACAATTGTGGTCACCGCATTATAGGAAGGATGTGGATGCTTTGGAAAGGGTTCAGACGAGATTTACTGGGATGTTGCCTGGATTTGAGGAAAGGCCTTAAGAGGAAAGGTTGAGGGACTCGAGGCTGTTTTCATTAGAGAGAAGAAGGTTGAGAGGTGACTTAATTGAGACATATAAGATAATCAGAGGGTTTGATCGGGTGGACAGGGAGAGCCTTTTTCCTCAGATGGTGATGGCTAGCACGAGGGAGCGTAGCTTCAAATTGAGGGGTGATAGATATAGGACAGATATCAGGGGTAATTTCTTTATACAGAGAGTAGGAGAGGTGTGGAATGTATTGCCTGCAACAGTCGTAGACTCACCGATTTTACGGGCATTTAAATGGTCATTGGATAGGCATATGAACGAAAGTGGAATAGTGTAGGTTAGATGGGCTTCACATTGGTTTCACGGAGCGGCACAACATTGAGGGCCAAAGGGCCTGTACTGCGCTGTAATGTTCTATGTTCTATGTTTTATCTACTATTTTTCTTTTTGGCTAAAAGAAAGATATTGAACTGGATATCTAGAAAAACTCATTTGCTGTCCTTCAAAATAGAGCCAGCAGATCTTTTACATGCATCTGATGTTAGAGTCATAGAGATGTACAGCACGGAACCAGATCCTGCGGTCCAACTCGTCCATGCCGACCAGATATCCAAACCTAATTTGGTCCCACTTGCCAGCACAAGGCCCATATCCTTCCAAACACTTCCTATTAATGTACCCATCCAGATGCCTTTTAAATGTTGCAATTGTACCAACCTCCACCACCTCCTCTGGCAATTCATACCAATAATGCGCCACGCTCTGTGTGAAAACACTGCCCCTGTGGTCTCTTTTATATCTTTCCCCTCTCACCCTAAACCTATGCCCTCTAGTTCTCGACTCACCAACCCCAGGGAAAAGACTTTGTCTATTTATCCTATCCATGCCCCTCATAATTCTGTAAACCTCTTTAAGGTCACCCCACAGCCTCCAAAGCTCCAGGGAAAACAGCACCACTTATTCAACCTCTCTCTGTAGCTTAAATCCTCCAACCCTGACAACATCCTTGTAAATCTTTTCTGAACCCTTTCAAGTTTCACAACACACTTCTGATAGGAAAAAGACCAGAATTGCACACAATATTCCAACAGTGGCTTAACTAATGTCCTGTGCAGCTGCAACATGACCTCCCAACTCCTGGACTCAATACCCTGACCAATAAAGGAAGGCATACCAAATGCATTCTTCACTATCCTATCTACCTGTGACTTCACTTTCAAGGAGCTATAAACTTGCACTACCAAGGTCTCTTGATTCAGCAACACTCCCTAGGAACTTACCATAAACTGAATAAGTCCTGCTAAGATTTGCTTTCCTAAAATGCAACACCTCGCATTTAACTAAATTAACTCCATCTGTCACTCCTCAGCCCATTGGCCCATCTGATCAAGATCCTGTTGTAATCTGAGGTAACCTTCTTCGCTGTCCACTACATCTCCAATTTTGGTGTCATCTGCAAACTTACTAACTATACTTTCTATGTTCACATCCAAATCATTTATATAAATGACAAAAAGCAGTGGACCCAGCACCGATCCTTGCGGCACACCACTGGTTATTGCATACATGGTTTCCATATATATTCTGCTTGATCTTTGCAAACACCTGACTGAGCAGATTAACCTCTGCTGCCTTATATTTTGACTTCATTCGAACAGAGTTTTGATTGAAGATGTAACAACATTTCTTAAGGTACAGGCAGTCCCCCTGTTGTAACAGGATCCATTCTGGAGTTTGATTTGTACACAATGCAGAACAGTGTAAAACAGCTGTTCACACATACAAGAAATATACTTCATGGTGGCTCAGTGGTTAGCATTGCTGTCTCACAGTGCCAGAGACCTGGGTTCAATTCCAGCCTTAGGTGACTGTCTGTGTTAAGTTTACATATTCTCTCAATGTCTGTGTGGGTTTCCCCCCACAGTCCAAAGATGTGAAGTGGGCGTGCTAAATTGCCCATAGTGTCCAGGGATGTGTAAGCTAGGAGGATTAGCCAAGGGAAAAAGGAAGTTATAGGGTGGGATACTCTTCAGCAGGTTGTTGTGGACTTAATGGGCTGAGTGGCCTGTTTCCACATTGTCAGGATTCTATGAAATCTTTGTATGTCTGGTCTTTAAAATTCCACCCCTGCATGTGATCACATTTGTAAAGTGAATGTTTGTTAATTGAGATCACCTTTATTTTCCATTGAAGATTTCCAAGCCATGAATCTGCTCAAATATATTTTGGCTTTCTGTATAGACCTCTTTATATAAGTTCTTGTGACATGGCTTATTTTTGTATCTTTGTGTGGATTCTGCTGACTTAGCCCTAAAACTTTGGCACTTTTGGCAGGCACCAATGGAACTGTTTAGGTGGTGGTTAATATTTGGTGAAAGATCCAAATTTGTCATGGCTCCAGCACCTTCCAGCACACTGAAATTTCAGTCAAAGGTGGGGACATCCACTTCTTGACTTGAAAATATTGGCAACATAACTCACTTGTACAAAAGTTACTGAAAGAATGGGAATCTTTCTACCATTTTGATATGTAATATTTTGTGCTTTCTGATGTTCGTTTGTAAAAGTCTGTTTTATTGTTTATTGATATGACTTACTGAAAATTGTTGGCCACTAATTAATGGGTACAAGTGAATCCTAATTCTCACCAGCTCTTTAATCAATCATGTTTAGATTTCTACCCCAGCAGGTATTAATTTTCTCTAATACCTGCTCATTACCATCAGCGTACAATATCGTTCAATGACCAGCGATGGTAATAGATAAACAATCATGATCAATGAGTTTAATCAAAACATGTCAAAAGATTTTCCCTTATTCACTTGGACTGCCTTCAGCATAACAAATGTACATATTTTATATTTTAATTAGTAACATTTTGACCCTTGGATCTCAAACATAATTTGAAAGCAAAATAATGAATTTGTTATTTGGCTTCACATGTTGACGTAAGTTCTTAAGGGGTGACTTGGTAATAAAATTGGCATAAAGTCTGGGTAACAAAATTCTTTTTAGCGAGTGACCCCCATCACTGTCCTTCACAAATGTCAGAGGCTGAAGCAGACCATTAGCAATTTTGTCATTACATTTGACTGCAAGATGAGATTTTAACCATATATCTACTCTATGAGCAAGTCTGTGTACGTCCACCTCTGTAATGTTGCCCGCTCTTTCCCATCATCAGCTCACCAGCTGCTGAAACCTTTGCCTGTGCTTAATGGCTCTAGATTTGATGATTCTAATGCTCTTTTGACCAGCCTCCTGTCAATCACCAACCATAAATAAGAGCCGATGCAAAACTCTGCTGTTCATTTTTTAACTTTCACTAGATTCTATTCCTTCAGCATCCCTGTGCTTGCTGGCCCACATTACTCCTAGTGCAGCAATGGCTGAAATTCGAAATTCTTTTCAAATTCCTTCATATTCTCTCTCCTTCCTTCCTTCTATGAAAGGTTTTTTAAAAGCTAACTCTTTGACCAAGCATTTTGTCAACTGCCCATATCTTTGTGTCAAATTTTGATTTTTAATGTTCCAGTGGAGCATCTTGAGAAGCCTTATTGATTTAAAGGTGCTATATAAATGCAGATTGTTGTTGTTGTCCTAACTAACATTGGGAAACAGAATGGCTTGGGCATAAACACGCTTTGCTACTTCATGCTGACACTGATCTTCGTTATAAAATCAGCAGTGCAGGGAATTTAATATCATTGGCCCTTCCTGTGATTCTCAGAGTATTTAACTGTTATAGTTTTCTTATTGAATATAATCAAATTTATGGATGCAAAAATTATTTTACTAGTTTTTGCTGATCAGATTAAGATTATATAATACACAAAGCTGAGAAAAGCACAAAGTTTCACAAAGATTTATACATCACTTTATTGCTTGGTATTTTATAACTTTTCCCTCATTATTCAAACACCCATCCAGACCAATATGCTTAATGACTCAATTCATTCTACCATGATGGACATGATTTATTATTATTAGAATCACATTTCTATTCAAACTTGTATCTCAGAAATGTACTCAATCTGACGTTTCCTTTAGGCTATTACATCCTCCTGCAGTGCGTGTGGGCGTACTCTATCTAACTCACAGTGCCTTCCCTTGTACTACTAGAGTGACGATGTTTGGCTCTCACTGAGTAACAATTATATTTTTGAACCACATCTAATTATAGGCCATGAACTACAGAAACAACCATGTTCACTTGAGTCAATGCAGTGACACAACATGACTACGCCACTCAAACAACAATATCTTTGGAAACCCACGGGGAACTTTAATGTTCAGATTCAATAATGATTTTTTTTTGCCAGTCTTGGAGGAAATTTATTGGCAACATTTAAATAAAGAAAACTTTACTGAGTCCTGTAAGATTTCGGTCAGTACAATAAATTATAATGTCTGTTCTGTGACATATGGTTTGGAGTCAGAAAATATTTTTGAATATGAAATAAAGTTGCTGACACTACGGTAAATATCAATAGGTATTTTTATACAAAGCCCACTGGCCAAGACTTTTGGTAGATTGGGCAAATGTCACTGGTCCATTTACAACGATATTAATTCTCATCTCTTCACAGCAGTGAGAGTACATGAAGTGAAAAATAAATCTACGCTCTTTCCTCTATACTCAGTGCAGATCAGTATCAGAGATTCAATAAAGTGCCTCAGGCCAACATAAATCTGTTTAGGTATTACATTAAATTCATATCTTTTTTATAAAACACATTTCACCTCAGTGTGGCAGACGGCAAGTAACCAAGGAATAGAAACACAGGAGCTGGAATAGGCAATATGAGCTTTGCTATTCTTGGCTGACCTTTCAACTCAGTACTCTGTACTTGCTTTCTCCCCATATTCTTTGATACTGTTAGCCCCAAGAACCATATCTTACTTCTTGAAAACATGTAATATTTTGGCCTTAATCATTTTCTGTTGGAAAGAATTCGATGTGCTCATCACTCCCTGAATATATAAATTTCTCCTCATCACAGTTCTAAATGACCTAAATATCCTTAGACTATGACCACTAGTTCTGGACTCCCTTGTCATCAGGAACATCCACCCTGTGTTTACCCTGTGTGGTCTTGTTAGAATTTTATAAATTTCTTTGTGATTTCCCCCCGCAATCTTCTAAACTCCAGTGAATATAATCCCACCTGACTCAGTCTCTCTCCATATGTCAGTCCTGCCAATCCAGGAATCAGCCTGGATTGTTACCCTCCCTGCTTGATCAAACTGTCCTTCCTCAGATAAGGAAACCAAAACTGCATACAATACTGCAGATGTAGTCTCAGCAAGGCCTTGTACAATTGCAGCAAGGTGACCCTGCTCCTGTACTCGAATCCTCTTGCTGTGAAGACCAATATGAAATTTGTCTTTTTCATTATCTGTTGTATCTGTGTGCTTACTTTCAGTGACTGGTGTCCATTGTTCTTTCCCCTTTCTTAATATGTCACCATTCAGAAAATAATCTTCTTTCCTGTTTTATGCTCCAAAGGTGGATAGCCACACATTGTTCTTCATCTGTCATGCATTTGTCCACCTGTTCAACTTGTCCAAATCACAGTGAAGCATCTCTGCAATTGCCTCACAGCTCACCCTCCCACTCAGATTTGAATCACCTGAAAATCTAACGATGTTACATTTAGTTATCTTGTCCATATCATTAATAAATATAGTGAATAACTAGGGTCAAAATACTGATCCCATGGTCATTGTCTGCCACTCAGAGAAATAGATTTATTCTGACTTTTTGTTTTCTGTCTGCCAACCAATTCTCTATCCATGTCAGTACACTACCCCAATACCATGCTCTTAATTTTATGTTAATCTCTTATGTGGGACTTTAAAGAAAGCCTTCTGAAAGACCAAGTAAGTCACTTACACTGCCTCCCCTTATAAAATCTACTTGTTACATCCTTGAAAAATCCAGTACATATGATTCTGGGTAATCCAAGATGGAGGACGGGAAATGGTTGTGGCTGTAAGAGCTGCTTTTTGTTTTGAGGTATTTTCAACGTTGGAGCTGATTTCTAGGAGCAGTAATTATTATTTTATAAGCTTTTACATTGTCTTGGAACTTTGCGGAAAAAAGGTCAAAACAACAACACTTCACAGTTGCAATATTTAAAAGGCATCTGGATGGGTATATGAATAGGAAAGGTTTAAAGGGATATGAGCCAAATGCTGGCAAATGGGACTAGATTAAGTTAGGATATCTGATCAGCATGGACGAGTAGGACCGAAGGGTCTGTTTCCATGCTGTGCATCTCTATGACTCTAAATTTGTCAAGCATGTCTTTTTCATAAATCCATACTGACCCTGTCCAAACCTGTCACTGTTTTCTGAGTTCCCTGCCATTTAAACATTTTATAATGAACTCTAGCATTTTCCCTATTATGAATGTCAGACTACCTAAATCGTCAAAAATCCCCTGATTTCTCTGTAACTCCTTTTTTAAATAGTGGCACTATATTAGCTGCCCTCCAATCCATAGGAACTGTTCTAGACTGTCATGGAATCTTGAAAGATAACTACTAATGCATCCATTATTTCTAGGACCACTTCCTTAAATACTCTGGAATGTAGATTATCGGGGATTTATCCACCTTTAATCCCATTGATTTTCTCAACACGATTCCCCACGAATATGATTTCCTTCAGTTCCTTCCTCTCACAAGACCCTACGTTCTGCAACGTTTTTAGAACATTATTTATAACATTATTTGTGAAGACAGAACAGTAACTTTTAGTTGTACCCTTTTTTGTTTCTTTGTTCCCATTACAACTTCCTTACAGTTTCTGACAATAAGGGACCTACCTTTGTCTTCACTAATCTATTTATCTTCACTTGCCAATAGTAGTTTTTACAAACAGCTTGTACATAATCTGTAAGCTTCCTCTCCTAATCTATTTGTCCCCTCTTACTCAATCCATTTGTCCCCCTTTGCTGAATAAAAATAATATAGAGAAACTTGGACAAAATTGCATTTACAAAAGCCATCACACGTATCAAATAGAAATGATGCTTTACCAAGACTTCCTGGTGGCTGTGTTCTGTTGCCTAACTGAGAAATCTTCAATATGACCGATGTTGATGGTGGAAGCGATAACATGCAAACAGTTGTCAATAATTTTAGAGACTGAGAATTTGACATCAAAGCTAGTTTCTATTTCTTTTCATAGTATAGTTGTTGAATGAATAATCATTTCAGTCTGACTTCTACCATTAGAAATCTCTTGTGTTGAGTACGTTATAATAAAATTTTAATTTAAAGCCATAATCATTAAAAATGTATCAAAACAATTATCTAAATTAATGTTGTTTAGTCTGAAAAGGAACACAGGTGGTTAGATATCTAGTTTGCACTGTTACTCTAAACTTTCCCTTTTATTTCCTTCATTCACTGGATGTGAGCATCACTGATTGGGCCAGCATTTACCACCCATTCTTAGTTTGCCTTGAGAAGATGGGAGGTGAACTATCTTCTTGAAATACTGCAGTCCATTTGGTGTAACACAGAAGCAAAAAAGATTCTGAAGGCGCTTGACATGGTAGGTGCTGAGGAGATGTTTCCTCTTGTGGGAAAATCTATAACTAGGGGTCATGATTTTAACATTTAAGATGGAGATGAGGAGGATTTTTTTTCCTCCTTTTCATTGATATTTGGAATCCTCTGCCCAGAAGGCAGTGGAGGCTGTGTCACTGTAGATGTTCAAAGCTGAGTCAGACAGATTTTGGTATATAAAGGAGTCAAAGTGCAGGGAGGAAAGTGCAGATGAGATCATAATCAGATCAACTACAATCTTATTAAATTGCCGAGCAGATTTGAGTAGCCAAGTGGACTAAACATGCTATTATTCCAGCTCTTATAGAATTTTACCTCTTTGGCTGACATTGATAAATACAATCCTTCAAACACAATATTATTTACACTTGAGGGGACAAAACCTGGATACTATATTCTAACTAAGGCCAGAATAAAAACTTTTACAATGTCAGTATAATACACCTTGTCACGTCATCAATTATCATATTAACATACCCCAATACCCGTAAATGCCAAAAGGCTTTTTTTCTTCCAACTGATTTAATGTTTTTATTGCTGTATGTAGATTCAACATTCATTCTGCCCAAATGCAAAAGACACATCTTTTTAAATTTAGTCATCATTTGTTGGTTGAAACTGATAAGTGCCTTTCAAAAGGTTAAAACTTGCATGAATTATGGTAAAAACAGAAACACACAATGATAGAATTGTTACTGCACAGAAAGAGGCCATTTGGTCCACTGTATCTGTACCAACTTTCTGACTGAACATTTCAACTCGTGTCATTCCCTTCCTTATCCCTATAACCCTGGCCTTCCTTCCCTTTCAGGTAACAGTCTGATTTCCATTTGCTTTCCCAGATTGAGCCTGGCTCCATCACACTCAGCTGATTCCAGGTTCTAACCACTAGCTGAATGAAAAGAGTTCCTCATCTTGCCTTATCCTGATAACCCTGGACTTTCTTATTTCTCATCTTGCCTTTGCTTCTTTAGCCAAAGTCCAAAAATCGGTGCTCTCACATTCTCGATCCTTCCCTGAGGAAAGACTATTTCTCCCCATCTAATCTGTATAGATGCCTCATATTTTTGAGCACTTATATTGAACCTAGCCTCGGTATTCTCTTCTCTAAGGAAAACAGAGCAACATTCTCCAACTGATCTACCTAAATGAAGTAGCAACTGCAGATTTAATGATCATGCTCATACTGCTTCCAACAATATCACTAAACAAAAATAATAGCGATTCAACAGTTTCAACATTAATCGCTATGGGAAAATAATGGTCTCCAAATCTGTTTTTGGCTTACCAGCTCAGTCAAACCAGCTCAGCAACATTAGCTGCTAATATTCTGTATCATGTAGGAATGCATTTTATGGAACATTTTGTCAATAGCTTTTTGGAAGTCTAAGCAGCCAATATCCATTGAGATTCCCACATTTACTACCCTGGCAACTTCTCCGAAACATGCAATCAAATTTGAAAGACGTGCCCTTTTTGTTTTGAAGGCATGTTGATATCATGCATATTCTTCTTGTATGTCTAATTAGTCGTAGATTGCATTTCCATTGTGAGTTTATTAAAACTTCTTATTTGCAAAGAACATATATTGGAATCAAAGGTAGAGTTAGCCAAAGTTGTGGATGTGGCATCACATTCATTTGAAGCAGAAAAAAATACCATCATGTCACGTTCCAACTATTTTCAATAAGCTGCCTGAGCAATAGCAGGAGGAGGGAAACTATAATAACATTGGCTTGCGCGAAATGTCTTAGCAAATTTGATTTCTTTTTTGGAAGAATTATCTCTAGCTCTTTTAGCTATGTAGGAATTGTTTATGCCTCTGGGCTTTGCAAATGATAGGATCATAAGCATCTGTTGACAACCTATCTATGGCGGTTATAATATTTTTTCTTCAATTAGTTAATTTTTATGATGTACATTATTGCAAGGAATGCTTAAAATGCAGTTCTTGTCTTCCCCTTTGTACATAACTAAATTGAAGTTTAGAAAAGGCTTCAGTGACACATTCTTTTCTAATTTCAGTAATTCCTCACGAACTGATAGGCAGATGTTTACACAAAATAAAAGACAGATTCATTTCCTGGTATGCACTGTATTTGATCATTTCAGCTCGACTGGTAATAGTGGTGCTACAATCACTCTTAGTTCTACTGGACTCAAGAAACAAAGAAAATAATTTTACCAATACCCTACTCCATGAGTACCAAATAGCAATGCATGTTAACCATCAGCCTGTAATGACATAGGCAGGGCTTTCTGCTTCTGCACTTGCCAATCAATAGTTTATTTGCCCAGTAAAATATGGAGAACAGACTGGTAAACAGATCAGTAGAAAACTCCAGTCTTGCCATGTAGTCAGATACCTGAAGAACAGTGATGTAATTCATGCAGAACCTTTTCCCACTAAAGTCAGTGTATTCCAGAGATAAGGTGTAAAAACTGCAGGGGAAATTGTGTGTGTGTGGAGATATAAGCAGAATTATTGGTATAGAGTTATAGAATAATATCTCTACAATATGGAAGCAGGCCATTCGGCCCACCTAAAGAGCATCCCATCCAGACCTACTCCCGCACCTATCACTGTGACCCTGCGTTTTCCAAGGCTAATCCATATCCCTGGACACTATGGGCACCTTAGCATGGCCAATCTACCTAACCTGCACATCCTTGGACTGTGGGATGAAATCGGTGAGCCAGGAGGAAACCCACCACTAGGAGAACGTGCAAACTCCATATAGTCAGTCACCCAATCAAACTCTGGTGCTATAAGGCAGCAGTGCTAACTACTCAGCCACTATTACAAGGCTAGGTAATAATTCTTGATGAAGGGCTTTTGCCCTTCTGCTGCTCTTTGGATACTGCCTGACCTGCTGTGCTTTTCCAGCATCACTCTCTCAACTCAAATCTCCAGCATCTGCAGTCCTTACTTTTGTCCAGGTAATAATGAGTTGTTTATCCTTGCAAATGAGTCCCTTGTCTGTCAGCAATGAGATTCTTACCTTGCTCATGAAACTCTATCCCACTTTTCCATTTTTATCCTATTTTCATAACTGTCATGCCCTTGTCTATGTCATTTGGGGCCTGAGAAAATTCAACCCGATTACTCCTTTTGATTGCCCCCTACTTCAGGAGTCATCAATGCGTTTAAAAACCATTCCAGTTTGCTAAATGTTTGGAAGTCATTATTAGCATTCAAAAAGCAATCATTAATATTCAGAAGAATTCATGAGTGATTATGTTTGATTATGCAGACTTGTATGTGCACAGCAAGAGGTAGAGTTTAAGTTATTTAGTTGGAAGTCAGCAATTCGAATTTCATACTTGCCTTTGGTTTACAAAACAGTTTGATTATAATAAATAGTTATTTTCTTGTCAATGATAAAACTCTGGCATTCATATCCTTCCAATATTAGATAGACAGACAGAATTGGTCTTTTCAGTGGTTTAGTCAAATTTTCACAGCCGTGATGATTCTGGGAATAATGGAACTTTATTTGCAGCATATTACCCCATTGAGGTGTGATAAGTATTGGTGGCTATTCAGAAATTTTGGAACACTGACAACATTCCTCATGATAGGGTCATAGACAAAGCAAAGTTGCATTGGATCCAGGGTGTACTAGCTAGATGGATACAGAACTGGCTGGGAAGCAGGAGACATAGTAGTGGAAGGAAGTTTCTCAAAATGCAGAACTGTGACCAGTGGTGTTCCACAGGGATCCATGCTGGGACCACTGTTCTTTGTGACATACGAAATGATCTAGAGGAAGGTATAGAGGGTCTGATTAGCAAGTTTGCAGCTGGCACTAAGATCATTGGAGTAGCAGGTAGTGAAGGGGACTGTCAGAAAATGCACCAGAATATAGACAGATTGGAGAGATGGGCAGATGGAGTTCAATCTGGGCAAATGCGAGGTGATGCATTTTGGAGGATTCAATTCAAGAATGAACAATATGGTAAGTGAAAAAGCCTTGGGGAAAATTGATGTACAGAGAGAGCTGGGTGTTTAGGTCCATTGTACCCTGAAGGTGGCAATGCAGGCTGATAGAGTGGTCAAGAAGGCATATGGCATGTTTACTTTCATCGGATGGGGTATTGATTGCAAGAGTTGGCAAGCCATGTTACAATTGTATATGACTTTGGTTCAGCCACATTTGGAATAGTGTGTACAGTTGTGGTTCCCACATGACCAAAAGGAAGTGAATGCTTTGGAGAGGGTGCAGAGGAGGTTCACCAGGATGTTGCCTGGTATGGAGGGCGCTAGCTATGGAGAGAAGTTGAGTAGATTTGGATTATTTCATTAGAAAGATGGAGGTTGAGGGGGGACCTGATTGAGGTGGCAAAATCATGAGAGAGGTATGGACAGGATGGATAGCAAGAAACTTTTTCCCAGAGTGCTGAACTCAATTACTAAGGTCACAACTTCAAGGTGAAAGGGAAAAAGTTTAAGGAAGATATGCATGTAAAGTTCTTTACGCAGAGGGTGGTGGGTGCCTGGAATGCATTGCCAGTGGAGGTGGTAGAGGCGAGCACGATAGGGTCATATAAGGTGTATCTAGACAGATACATGAATGGACAGGGAGCAAAGGGATACAGATCCTTAGAAAATAGGCGGCAGGTTTAGATAGAGGATCTGGATTGGCACAGGCTTGGAGGGCCGAAGGGCCTGTTCCTGTGGTGTAATTTTTTTTGTTCTTTGTTCTTTGGAACAAATTCCAAATTCCATTTGGAATTCAATGTAGCTAAGTGTGAAGTCATTCACTTTGGTAGGAGTAACAAGAAGATGGATTACTGGGCTAATGGTAGACTACTTGGTAGTGTGGATGAGCAGAGGGATCTTGGTGTCCATGTACACAGATCTTTGAAAGTTGCCACCCAGGTAAATAGTGCTGTGAAGAAGGCATATGGTGTACTGGGCTTTATTGGTAGAGGAATTGAGTTTCGGAGTCCTGAGGTCATGTTGCAGTTGTATAAGACTCTGGTGCGGCCTCATCTGGAGTATTGTATGCAGTTTTGGTCGCCATACTATAGGAAGGATGTGGAGGCATTGGAACGAGTGCAGAGGAGGTTTACCAGGATGTTGCCTGGCAAGGTAGGAAGATCGTATGAGGAAAGGCTGAGGCACTTGGGGCTTTTCTCATTGGAGAAAAGAAGGTTTAGGGCAGATTTGATAGAGGTGTACAAGATGATTAGGGGTTTAGATAGGGTTGACAGTGAGAACCTTTTTCTGCGTATGGAGTCAGCTGTTACGAGGGGACACAGCTTTAAATTAAGGGGTGGTAGGTATAGGACAGATGTTAGGGGTAGATTTTTTACTCAGCGGGTTGTGAGTTCATGGAATGCCCTGCCAGTAGCAGTGGTGGACTCTCCCTCTTTATGGTCATTTAAGCGGGCATTGGACAAGCATATGGAGGTTATTGGGCTAGTGTAGGTTAGGTAGGCTTCGGTCGGCGCAACATCGAGGGCTGAAGGGCCTGTACTGCGCTGTATTTTTCTATGTTCTTTGTTCTTTGTAAGATTTGATGTGGAGTTAGAGTAAACGATAAAGGATAAAGGAGAAATGGATAAGCATCAGGTTATGGCTGAAAAAAGAGATGGCAATTGGAGTTTCTGAAGCATTTCTGCAGCTGGAGGAGCTGTTCCAGATGAACTTAAAACAGATCATAAAAGTCAGGTTGATTTAATTGGCAAGTAAATTAGAAGTAGAATTGCCTGCCGGAGCTAAGAAGGCAGAAATAATTGAAAGACTATAAAATAATTTGGTAAAAACAATGACTGCAGATGCTGGAAACTAGATTTTGGATTAGTGGTGCTGGAAGAGCACAGCAGTTCAGGCAGCATCCGAGGAGCAGCAAAATCGACATTTCGGGCAAAAGCCCTTCATCTTTGCTGCTCCTCAGATGCTGCTGTGCTCTTCCAGCACCACTAATCCAAAATATAAAATAATTTGGGTTTAATTGAGATACAGGAAAGATCGAGTACTGTAGGTAGTGAAACATTAGAATCAGTTGATATTAATTAAAACTAACGCACATTGTACATGAGGAAAGAAGGAAGAAGCTAGGAATGGAAAGGAAATTTGAAAACTTGAATTACAGAGAGAAGAGAAAGACAAGGTAAGAGAGAGACGAAGGTGAGTTGGAGGGTGGGGGGAGTAAATTTAAGCTTAAAATTATGTTATTGAGAAAGGAGTCTTTAGAAACTGAAGATAGAAAATAGCAAACCAGGTGCACTGACTGAAGGAAAAATGAAATTTCTCAACCAAAGTAAAAGCAGAGTACTTTTGATGCACGTGACAGACCTGGAATCATATGGGGAGAAGGTTTAAAATGTAAGGAAACAACCTAGATTAACCCATGTTGAATCTGAAAGGATTAATTTTGACAAGTTGATGTGAGCATTAGGAGTTGATGAAACCCAATATAATGTTCTCAGTGAGATCATTCTCTTACAGAAATTTAAGCACAAGTTTCCTTTTCAGGTAAGAAACTTGTGTTGAAGACCACAAGATTATAAATGCTCCACAGGCTTATGATTATGAACTGATCCATTAACATAAATGTTTTTTTCCTGATTTGGAGTTGGACTGAGGTGTACAAACTTGAAAATCACACAACATCAGGTTATAGACCAGCAGGTTTAATTTGAAGCCATGCTTCCAATTAAACCTGTTGGACTATAACCTGGTGGTGTGTTATTTTTAACTTCGTTTTTTTCCTGGTCACCCAATGAAATCGTGAAGGATAAAAGGTGGAAAAATGAAAGAAGAGCTAGAAACCAGGTTAAGAAAGGACAGTTGGAAATGTCCCAACTTCTCTCCTCACATCATAAAGGAACATACTGAGGGAGAAGACTTAAATGTCTTCATTGTCATAAAATTCGACATCTTCATTCAGAATGCTGGAAATTGCAGGAGAAGCCAATGAGATTTATTGAAATTCATAAAAGTGAGTCTGTACTCAGGAGGAAATACCAAATAGCATCTCCTGCTCCTAGTTTCTATGTTTCAACATAAATTGAGCCCTCAATAAATATTCTGATACGCACAGGAAATTGTTAATCGGCACATTATGCATTAATCCAACGAGACAAAGCAGCTTTTTAAAAAAGAAAATAAAATACTTTTTTTTGAAAGTTTGTAGTGAGATATGAATGATTAAATTTTCCTTGACATTTTTATTCATGTCTGTGGCAACGTGATGGTTTCTTTGAACCGAACGGATTTGCTTATGAGCTGCCTTCCTTTCTCCTTCTTTGACCAGTTTCTTGGCTCATCCTTTAACGATTTTCAAAATGCTTCCAACCTTCAGGCTGTGTCCATGTTTTATTTGTCCATGGGATTTGGAAATTAATGGTAAGCTCACAAATTCTTGTTCGTTACTAATTGCTCTTATAAGGTAGCGGCAAACTGTCTTCTTGAACCACTGGAGTTAACTTGATACAAGTACAGATGCACAACCACTCAGTATAGAAATCTAAGCCTTTTAGCCAGTAACAATGACGGAATGGTGATACATTTCCAAGTCAGGATCCTGAGTGACTTGGACAGAATTTATATTATTGCAATCTGCTTTTAATCTAATAATTGCCTCAATTTCTCTGGAATGCCACAGTGGCATATTTATCGAGTGGCACCTTTATTGTTCAGGAATATATGTTTATTGAGAATTATGAATTTTAGAAAAACATTGCTAATCTACCTCTCGTATATGTTAACTTTGCCAATCTTCCTCTCCTAATCTCCCCTCACACCTCTGTAAATGCCCTTACATAAAATTAACACCCTAATTTCACACTTCAACACATCAGTCTCAAACCTAATGCGAAAATCTATCATATTATCCTTTCATTTCCCCAGAGTGTCCTTTACCATGAGATTGCTAATTAACACTGCCTCATTAAACAATACTAGAGTTATCCTGTTCCCTGGTTGGTGCCTTGATGTATTGTTTTAGCAAAATGTAATTCTTATTTTGTGCACACCATCAGCTTTGCTGGTTGAGAGATCAACAAGTGACTATTTTAAACATTCTTTTCCAAGACTGAATCAATCCAAGTGTATCACAACAAACATTTCTGGTGCATATAGGAAATTGTTAATCGGCACATTATGCATGAATCCAATTAGACAAGCAACTTTTTAAAATGAAAGTATAATTCTTAGTTTTTTGCAGGTCTACAGTGGGATATGAATGATTAACTTGTCTCTAACATCTTTACTCATGTCTGTGGTGAGCTAATGGTTTCTTTCAACTGTTATGATGGTGTAGAGGTGTACTGTACCTTTAAGAGAGTGAAGGACTTAGCAAGCCCTCAGGGTGATGGAGAATTTACAATGTAACATTTGGTCCAGCAGCTAGCATGGGCTGAGTTGTTACGTGACAAAAACAAATTTGAATTCCGCCAATCAGTTTAAATTATACCCCAAAATACCAACCTCCAATCAAGTTTGAATTTAGTATATTAACAAATTCAAAACCAATGAAACAATGATGCTTTGGGGCATAAAACCAGGAAAAATCAAACAGTTGAAGGGAGAGCTGCTATACTACCAGCATGTACACGCTGCTTGAAACACAGCTCTCTTAAAGATACCTTTATATATCAATGACCTGTGAAACATAATCCCTAAAAAGAAGACAAAGGAAGATACAAAGAGAAGATTCGACACCTGCCTGCTTTTGAAATTTGAATTTTTTGATAAATCTTGATCGTGGGTTTTATCGGACTAGCATTAGAGTCATAGAGTCATAGAGATGTACAGCATGGAAATGGACCCTTCGGTCCAACCCGTCCATGCTGACCAGATATCCCAACCCAATCCAGTCCCACCTGCCAGCACCGGGTCCATATCCCTCGAAACCCTTCCTAATCATGTACCCATCCAGATGCCTTTTAAATGTTGCAATTGTACCAGCCTCCACCACTTCCTCTGGCAACTCATTCCATCCCCTCTGCATGCAAAAGTTGCCCCTTAGGTCCCTTTTATATCTTTCTTCTCACACCCTAAACCTGTGTCTTCTTTTTCTGGACTCCTCCACCCCAAGGAAGAGACTTTGACTATTTATTCTATCCATGCCTCTCATGATGCTATAAAGCTCTATAAGGTCACCCCTCAGCCTCTAACACTCCAGAAAAACAGCCCCAGCCTATTCAACCTCTCCCTATAGCTCAAGTCCTCCAGCCCCGGTGAAAGTAAAAGATAGGTTAGAGAAAGAAGTTGTAAATAATTGTTAATTCATTATTTTCTGTTAAGTTTCAAAAATAAAGTTGTTACTTATAACTTTAAATAGTGACCTTTGAGAATAGTTCTTGGCCTCTTGAATTTTCACAGATTATCGCACAGGGTAAATAATTTCTGTGTTGTTGGTTTAAATTAGCTGGGGGGGTGGGGGGGGTGTTTCAACTCTGTGTAATAACAGAACAGAACTGATTCATTTATGCACTGCGAATGTTATTCTCTAATTTAGTTATTACAGGTTGTTCTGTTATATTGCGTGTTTTGTTAACATGAATTCGTTGTTATGTGTTTGATGAATTGGAGACTCCTTGTCTACAGCATGAACGTTTAAAACATATGTTGGTTGTAACATGATTACGATGCCAACGCTTTAAGAACTGTGTCTAAAATGCAATTTTTCTCCAACATGGGGTTGCCCAAGAATTCACTGTATCAAAATTAATTCTGATCAAGCTAAATTACTTCCTGGAGAAAATTGTGGGATGTCCATGATGAGTTCTTGTAATCTCAGAAGTTGGAGAATATCACGTGGTTAGATCACAGAACACCACGTAAAAGCTAGAATTAAAAATTGATTCATGCAAAGTATAGAAATTTATAGGTGATGTAATAATTTGCACTATACTGAGATTAAAAACATGGAATTGTTTGTAGTTGTTAACAAATTCTTTCAGAATTTTTGGAATATTGCGTGCAATTCTGGTCTCCCTCCTATTGGAAGGATGTTGTGAAACTTGAAAGGGCTCAGAAATGATTTGCAAGGATGTTGCCAGGTTTGGAGGATTTGAGCTATGGTGAGAGGTTGAATAGGCTGGGGCTGTTTTCCCTGGAGTGTCAGAGACTGAGGGATGACCTTATAGAGGTTTATAAAATCATGAGGGGCATGGATAGGATAAATAGTCAAAGTCTTTTCCCTGGGTGGGGGAGTCCAGAACTAGAGGGCATAGGTTTAGGGTGAGAGAGGAAAAAAGAGACCTAAGGGGCAACTTTTTCACGCAGAGAGTGGTGCATGTGTGGAGTGAGCTGCCAGAGGAAGTGGTGGAGGCTGGTACCATTGCAACATTTAAAAGACATCTGGTTGGGTATATGAATAGGAAGGGTTTGGAGGGATATGAGCCAGGTGCTGGCAGGTGAGATTGGATATCTGATCGGTATGGATGAGTTGGACCAAAGGATCTTTTTCCGTGCTGTACATCTCTATGACTCTAAAATTCTGTCATAATTTCTTATCATATAATACTATTTTTAACAAAGTCATTAGTCTCCTCTTTAAGTCTTTATTTCCAACACACAGCTGGAGGAGATTACACTGATAAGATGGAGCAACACACACCTATGTGAAAACAGGGGTGAGAACTTTAAAATTGCTGCATTGCTCAATTTGGAGACAAATGGGTGAGTAGGACCTGAATTTTAGATAGCTTTAACTTTATGAAGGGTCAGCTCGGAAGTGAATTTGGAAACACTACAATCATGAGGTGACAAAGATATGTATAAGGATTTTATCACTAAAGGAGCTGAGATAGGGCAAAGTCTGATGACATGAAAAATTTGGGCAGGAATTTCCAAAGGGCCAGGGGCAATTTTAAGAAAATTGCTACTCCACCTCCTTTCTTTTTAATCAATGCAGGGACCTTTAATTTTTGAGAGGAACTTTTGATCAGGGCATCTTCAGAAATGCGAGGTGTAATTACATTCTGACAGTCCTCCATAGTGCAGAACTGGTGGAGGTGTGGAGGTAGCCATTCAGAAATTCTGGCATCTGCTTTGATAGCTATTGTCAAATAGTGAGGCTGCAAGGTCAGTGTGATGTTAGTGAAATATCTCCATGAAGGTCCATGTGCAGAGTAAGAAAAGGGGGTGTCAGGTTCATGCAACTGTCAGGTCAGAGTCTAGAGGAAGCTAAGTAGCCCCATCACCAAGTCACCCTTTATTTGGACATGCATGGTAGTTGACACTGACCCAGCTAGCTCAGTATTGGCTTCTAGAGTGAACAGAACCACTGACACTCCTCTTTATATCTGTCAGCAAGGACTTCCTGATTAGACTAGGTTAACAACCCCAATCAGGGAACTCATATTCTATGAGGTCCACCTGACTGACCTTATTCCAATCACTCTGTTTAGGGTGCTAGGAAGGTGGATGTCAGATGAATAGGGGTAATTCAGGCTTCAGGTAGGTGTTCGATTGCTCCAGGTTAAATAAGGTGCAAGCCAATAGGGTGCCAACCTGGTAGGGTGTTGAAGGGAAGGGTGTCAGGTGGGTAGGATGCCAAGTGGGAAAAGGGTAACAAGTGGTTTGCTTACCAGGTAGCAAAAGAACTAGACAGTTTAAGCTCAGGGTGGGAGGGGGAAATCAGATCCACATGGGGAGTGTTTTGGGTTGCCGATGTGGGTATTGGGGGAAAGCAACGACTGCAGATGCTGGAGATCAGAGTAATGATTATGGTGCTGGAAAAGCGCAGCAGGCCAGGCAGCATCCAAGGAGCAGGAGAATCAATGTTTTGGATGTGGGTATTGGGTCTAGCAGTGACTGATGTTTGGGGAGGGGAGAGTGGTAGGTCAGGTGCAGTAGTGTTGAGAGGGAGGGTCAAGTGGTGGGGGAAGGGCTGTTGGAGGGAGAGTGGAGGAAGGAGATCTTGCACAAAGCAAGGTAAGGGATCGGGGGGTTGGTGACTGGGGTGGGGAAGGGTGTCAGATTTATAATTGGGGGAAGGCAGGAACATGTCTTGCATCTGAGAAAGGGTTTTGGCATGAGGTGCAGGTAGGGAGGGATGAGTCAGATGGCAGGGGTAAAGGGTGTCTGGTGAAAAGTGGGTGAAGAAAGTGTCAGGTGCAGAGGGGAGGAGTGGGGATTCATGTGCAGAGTAAGAAAAGGGGTGTCAGGTTCATGCAACTGTTGGGTCAGAGTTGAGAGGAAGCTAAGTAGCCTGGTGGATCTGTAGTTGCCTGATCTAAGTATGGGGTCAATCAAATAGTTGCTCAGTCAGACCTTGTATTTCAGAATCTAACTTTTCCTGAGAAACTATTTGCTTCAGAGAAGAACCATCAACTTTTCAGTTTGAAGGAAGATGTTCAGAGGATTCAAAGTCTGTTCCATCAGGAATTGTACAAAGTACCCAGGTACAATTCCCATCTATGCTGGAATAATGACTGTCTGGTCATTAGAAAATCACCATGTAGTCTCCTTGATAGCATTGCTATGTGTATGGATGCTCATGAAGGGCTTCTTCTATGAGGAGCAGGTGAGGACTCTGGGTCTGTACTCAATGGAGTTTAGCAGGATGAGGGAGGAATCTGACTAAAACTTATGGAATACTGAGAGGCTTGGCTAGAGTGGACTTGGAAAAGATGTTTCCATTAGTGGGAGAAATCAGCCTCAGAGTGAAGTGATGACTCTTTAGAACTGAAATAAGGAGGAATTACTTCAGCTGGAGGGTAGTTAATGTATGGCACTCATTGCTGCAGAAGGCTGTGGAAGCCAAGTCATTGAGTGTATTAAGACAGAGATAGATAGATTCTTGCTAAGTAAGAGGATCAAAGATTACAGGGAAAAGACAGGAGAATGGGTTTGAGAAACATATCAACCATGCTTGAATGGCAGAGCACTTCAATAGGCCAAATGGCCTAATTCTGCTCCTATATCTTAGAGTCTTATGGTCTATGGCCAAATATGGCTCCATGGAATGAGGAAGTTCACCATATTTTGAAAGTTCTTTCTGACTTAAAATACCATTTCCATCCAGATCATTTTTTTTTTCACTGCAATCTTCCTATAGTCACAGGAAACATTTAATTAAATCTGCATGTTGGGTAAATAGAGATGTATTGGCAACTTAGCCAAAGGAAGACATACCCAACTGGGATCAAAGCCTTAGATTCTTCTGGAATCCATTAGGTTTGAGAGAGAAAGAAAACATTCCTGTTATTTTGGAAAGGGGATTACTTAGGACTGAGTTTTTCTTCCCCTTCTTCTTGACAAGTAATTGATGACAGAAAAGTGGGTAATTAGCTTGTGTTACATTTCACTCTTTCCATGTTCTATCAGGCACTTTAGCAAACTTGTGGAATGTCCATAAAATTGGGGAAATAAATTTAACGTTAGATTTTGTGAAATTCTGCATTTTGGCACAAGGAACAAAAAAATTGGAAGTAAGCACTTAACAGGGTTAGAGACGCAAAGAAATCAGGGATCCACACAGATGAACCATTGAAAGTAATAGCTGCAAATGTGTTGCTGGAAAAGTGCAGCAGGTCAGGCAGCATCCAAGGAGCAGGAAAATCGACGTTTTGGGCATGAGCCCTTCTTCAGGAATGGCATGAGCCCTTCTTCATTAAAAGTAATAATCAAGATTCACAATTCCTTTTAAAAAATAGCACTGGGGTTCAGTTCTAGAGAGACAATTGAAAAGTGGAGAAATTATGTTGAATTTGTTTGTAAGTTTGGTTCGACCATGTTTCTATGTGATGAGAAGCATTTGGGTCTGTGGGAGAAAGTGTAAAGGGGATTAACAAGATTGTCTTAGAACTGCAAAGTTATACCTACAGAAAGAAATGAACAGGCTGAATTACATTTCTCTCACAGGAAGACTTGGTTAAAAAAACAAACCTTTAACATTCTGCAAGGCTTTAATAGGGAAAGATGCTTTTACTTATGTAGAGATGAAAACTGCATTCTGATGTCAATGTTAATGTAGTTTGATGATCAAAATAGCAAGAAGTTGGGAGATGAGGTTCAATACATATTGGCCTGAAGAACACTTAAAGACATTATGAAGTTGAAAGTACAATTTTAAAGGTTTATATGTACACCGATCATTGAAAGTGGCAGGACAGGTAAAGAGAGCAGTAAACAAAGCACAGAGTGCTCTTGTCTTTATAAACTGGGGCAGAGTACAAGAACAGAGTGTCGATGCTGAACTTGTACAAGGCACTTTATAGACTTCAGTTGGAGTATTGTTTACAGTTGTGAGTGCCATATCATAGGAAAGAGGTGAATGCATTGGAGAGAGTGCAGAAACGATTCACCGGAATGGCTCTAAGTGTGAGAAACTTCAGCGATGAGAATACTTTGTTCTAACTGGGGAGAAGGAAGAAGATCGGATTGAGGTTTTCAAAACCATGAGTGGCTGGACCAAGTAGATCGGGAAAAATGTTCCAGCTTGTAAAATAAACGAGAACAAAAGGGTACAGATTTAACGTGATGTGCAAGGATGATGCAAGAAAAAAAACCTTTTCACACAGTGAATAGTCAAGGTATGGAATACACTGCCTGGGAAATGTGATGGAGGCAGGTTTAATTGAGGCATTCAAGAGGGGCATTGGATGATTAATAAAGGTGTGTGGGGAAAAGGCAGGAGATTCACACTAGGTAACAAAGCCAGGACAGGACGATGCCAAATGGGCTCCTTCTGCACTGTAACAATCCTGTGATTCTGTGAAGTTTAAACTTCCAATGGGTTATTACCAGCTCCCCAGAATTTTCTGTGAGTGTCTTTAAATGTAATCTAGCTCGGTAAGTTCTGTGGTACTCACCTGGGCCATCACCTAGGAGATGTTCATAGATTAAAATCTGGTCTAACAACGGGGTAATTACATAGGCAACCCCGATAATAATGTCACCTGACCATGCCACCGCTTCCCCCCCACCCCACAACTTACTTGCTGACCAAGCAACTATTCCCTCAATCACCTGATTATCCACTGACAATGCAACCATCCCCGACCTACCTAACCACCTGAGGGTCTGGGAGGAATAATGGTTGTGTCGGACGGACAACTGATGCAGAACTAGGGTGTTCAGTGCGTAAGAATCAGATAAAGACTGAATCGAGTGATGGGGATTGGAAAGACAGTGGAAGGGAATGCGTTCTACAGAAGTAGAAAAGAGAGAGGGAGAACTGGGGAGAAATTACTGTGGCTGGGTCAAAATCCTGGAATTGTCTCCCGAAGGACATTGTGGGTCAACTTACAGCATGCGGATTGCAGTGGTTCCAAAAGACAGCTCAGCACCACCTTCTCAAGGATTATTCAGGACAGGCAATAAATTCTGGCTCACCCATGTCTCATGAGCAAATAAAAGAAAATTACCTGTTGTGTGCATTGAAGGCTAGGAACCATAGCCAACTGTAGTGGAAAATCAGCATCACTGCCAAAATAGAGAGACCCAAGGCCTTATTTAAAGTTTTTGATGGCCAACCTGTTTTATGATTCAAATGGTTACCAACCCAGCAACCTGTTTCCATGAGAAACAAAAGTGGTTTGAGCCGCTGGCTTAGAATTTTACTACTTTGACTTCTTATCCAAACAAAATGTGTGTGTTTTGGAGCACTAACATAACCACCACAACACTCCCCCATTTCCAAACACAGCTTCCAGCTGTCAACTTAACATAGCCTCCAAATATATAAGTCTTTCAGTACTTCACAAAAATGTCAGTCTATTTGTAGCATCAGGTTGAGGCACAATTACTCAGAAGTCAGAATCCTTCCTGCCTATCAAACTAAGAACAGAATTAGTACTTTACATTGAAACAAAACTTTGTTGCCATTTCAATCAGATACAACTTGCTATTTAAATCAGTGAAGCAATTTTCTGTAGTACCTACAGATTTATTTGTTAGGAAGCTGTCCAAAGATAAGCATTCATTTTGCAAAGTTAGTTTTACAACAAGTCTGGTCTGAAAGAATTGAACATTTAATATTTCCCCATTCAAAAGATTCCAATGTAAAAATTGTGCAATACCTAAAATGTGGAAATCAAAACAGCCTCATGATGCAGTTCCAAAATGTGAATATTATACAACCACCAATAAACGAAACTGAATCTGAAAGATGACAATATTTCGTATTCAAAGTAGATGAGATTTGAGAAACTATTCCACTTACCCACTATAAGGGTCTTTAATAATAGATTGAATTGTGTGTGGCCACTTCAACTAGCGTGCAAATAAAAAATGATGTTTTTAATTTTAGTGCCCACATGAAGATTGAGAATAGGTCCCACATAAATTAATAATTTTCTGTTTGAAAGGCCACAGCTGGGATACTGAGACAACATATTTTTATTACATAATTATAGCTCTAATCATGTCATTTCTTCTGACAATGGCGGCACATTCTTCTGCCTAACAGTTCTTAGTGAATCAATCAAATTTGCTTTCTGAGGTTTCACCCTCACAAGCTCCTCGGGAGATGAGAGCAAACTCCTTAGAATCAACTGATGTAACTCTGACAGGAAGATTGGTGGAAACATTGGTGAAAAAGCTGCCTTCCCCATTTTTCCAGATAGAATTAAACAGTAACAGGCCATTCAGCCCAGCTGGACTGTGTTGTACATATGCTCCACATGAGCCTCCTCATTTTTACTGCAATTTTGAAAACAGTGCATCAAATGCACAGATGGACATAAGGAAAACTCTAACAGAGTTTTAAGGTATTGATGTCTCTTTGCCTGAGTGCACAATATAGCAATTTTACAGAGTTAAGAAGAAAACTAGACTGCGACAGGCACAAAATATTTTTATGAATCTTCACACTTCCCTGAAATTTCCTTGGGTGTGAATGTATAATGTTGCTAAGGTGAATGCTGGTGGCATTATTCTAAATGGTGTAAAACTTTACTTTGTAGGGACTATTCTTTCACGTACAGCGCATTTATATAAATAATTTCGACCTGACAGCTGAGCAAACACCTCGCAAAGGAGTTCCATTTATTTTCCTACAGTTCTGCTCCATAACCTATTCTCTGTTCTTGTCCACTTGTTCTCATGAAGTTCAATGGAAACTGTCAGACTTCAGTCTGACAATTTGCAGCCTTCTGGACTCTACATTGAGTTCATCAATTTAAAACCATACCCGCTATTATAATTTATTTTGTAAAGTAGTTGTTGTTAATGATTCCATTATTGCCGTTTATACCTGTTCAAAACCCCATCTTTTGTTTATTTAATTGTCCAAATGTTGGTTTTGTTTTACCTTGCATCATTTACTGTTTTGCCATTTTAATGTCTCTTATCTTTCTCTATCACAGACCTACAGTTTTGTTCTTTCCCACTCTACTCTTTCCCTTGAGATTAATTCCCTTTTTTTTGTTACATGTAGCTTGTGCTGCTAGCCAGCTTTCTGTGAAAATGAGAATATCTTAACTTTCAGGAGTTCAGAGACTTCTCAGTGTTTGGTACACTTGATTATTCCAAAATTAATCCCATGTGATGAGCACACTACCAAGTGCAAGGTTTCCAACTGGTCATACAGGGCAGTTCAGGGGCTAATGAAATGCAGTTCTGAGGACTTGTTGTAGAGGATAGAGAGTAGATCATTTTTTAAAGAGTGTGCCAGATAGCTTCACTGCTGAAAAGTAACTGAAATACACGGATTCTGTCTTTGGGGACATAGTGAGGAGTCAAGTCTCGTCTGGAGTCATGATAAACATTATATGCAATCCACAAACAAATACAAATGTTGTAACTTGCTGAGGTTAAAAGTGATAAGATTTTCTCAGAGTTTTATGATATATTTTGAAAACTAAAAAGGCTTTGTCAATGGCTACAACTTTGCTGAAGAGGAGAGATCTATCCTTGTGTAATTTATAAATGTTGACCAAGTCTAAGTTAATAGCATTATCAGAAAAGTTGGAGCTAGATTTAAAAAATGAGGGCCATGATAATACATAGCATTTGGGATTGGATGAAGAAGAGTCTGACACAGGCGCAATACAACTTGGGTGGGCTAGAATTCACTTGCGGGTGAAACTGTGTGAATTACAAGGAAAGAAGGAAGTGTTTGTATAAAGACAGAAGCTAAGATGTTGAAAATAAAAGCTTAGGTTATGAGCAGCAGGAAAGTCAAGTAATTTAAACAAGCAGGAAAGTCTGATTCAGAAGTTAGACTTAACCAAAAATCTCCCTTTTGTTCTACATTTAAGAGAAAACAGGTAGAAAGATATTTTGTCTCAATAAGTGGTTCCTGACTGAAAACCATCTCTCACAAAGGGTGAGATTGACAGCTATCTAGGCTGTTCAATGAAGAACTGAGCAATGGCTGGTTGTGGGTAATATTCAGCATAATTACAATTTCTTTATTGTTTCCAAAGAGGAAATATCTCTCCACACTTTTTGTAACTATTCTAAAAATGGGTCCCATGATGTTCACTGTTCTGTCCTGTGTTATTACCATCTATAATAACTTGTAATCACCTTTCTGAAAGAGGCAAGTTCCTTGCAGTACATGAAATTACCAAGTCATCAATTTGGGATTTGAGTGTGCTATTATTCTAACTTGTGACCATTTATCAAGCAGCATTCTAAAATCAATGGATTGTCTCCATCAGTCATATATTTGTCTTGCCTCATGGGGACCTTCACTGAGTCTCTCCAGTAACTAGAGGATCCAGGCTAAGTGGCCATAGATGTCCAATACCACGTACCACCTCCCCAGGTCCCATCAAACAGCAAGTACTCCTAGCCATACACAATTGGGTTTCCATTCCTGTGTTTGGGCCTAGCAATATGCAACTCATTTTGCAATAAACTGAAGAATGGTCACAGGACTCAAAATATTAGCTCTGCTTTCTCTCCACAGATACTGCCAGACCTGCTGAGGTTCTCCCACAATTTCTATTTCTGTTTCAATACTCTGAGTCTGTTTCCTTTCTGACCCTTGCTATTCTTTCTTCATCCCACCTACATTCTAATGCCTGACATTCTTGCTTACACCATGTCAACTTTGTCTCTGGTACAACAGTTTTGCACACTTGAACTTTTTGGGCTCTTGATACTTGATACCTCAAAAGCTCACTAATCCAAAGCCACCTTTATCACTGGTGCTCCTCTGTAATTCTGCATTTTCGAATTCTACCTGTTCTATTTTTTCCTCTTTGTCCTTGTGTCTTGTATTCCAAAAGATGTTATCATGGCTTAGCAAAAGAATCCTCCATCAATTTGCCAGACATTTTGATCAAATTCTCACCCATTGAAGAGGGCAGCTACAACAATTTACAAGATACTCAACACCACACAGTGATAATGTACAATGTACTGTGGCAGTAGTAAATGCTTCTACATATTACTTTGCAGCAACCCATCAAGGCTCCTTTGATAACACCTTCCAATAGACAATTGACAATAAATACAGGAGTAGGCCATTTGGCCCTTTGAGCCAGCACCACCATTCATTATGATCATGGCTGATCATCTACAATTAGTATCCTGTTCCTGCTTTATCCCCATAACCCTTGATTCCACTATCTTTAAGAGCTCTATCCATCTCTTTCTTGAAAGTATGCAAAGACTTGGCGTCCACTGCCTTCTGGTGCAGAGCATTCCATATATCCACCACTCTCTGGGTGATGAAGTTTCTCCTCAACTCTGTTCTAAGTGGCCTACCCCTTATTTTTAAACTGTGTCCTCTGGTTCTGGACTCACCCATCAGCGGAAACATGCTTCCTGTCTCCAGAATGTCCAATCCTTTAATAATCTTATACATCTCAATCAGAACTCCTCTCATCCTTCTAAACTCAAGTGTATACAAGCCCAGTTGCTTCAATTTTTCAATGTATGATAGTCCTGCCATTTGGGGAATTGACCTCGTGAACCTCCGCTGCACTCCCTCAATAGCCAGAATGTCCTTCCTCAAATTTGGAGACCAAACTGCACACAATACTCCAGGTACACTCTCACCAGGACCCTGTACAGCTGCAGATAGGCCTCTTTGCTCCTATACTCAATTCCTCTTGTTATGAAGGCCAGCATGCCATTAGCTTTCTTCACTGCCTGCTGTACCTGCATGCTTGTTTTCATTGATTGATGTACAAGAACACCTAGATCTCATTGTACTTCCCCTTTACCCAACTTGATTCTATTTAGATAGTAATCTGCCTTCCTGTTCTTGCCACCAAAGTGGATAACCACACATTTATCCACATTAAACTGCATCTGCCATGCATCCGTCCACTCACCTAGCCTGTCAAGGTCACCTTGTATACTCATAACATCCTCCTCGCATTTCACCCTGCCACCCAGCTTTGTGTCATCAGCAAATTTGCTAATATTATTTTTAATGCCTTCATCTATGTCATTGATGTATATTGTAAACAGCTGCGTTCCCAGCACCAAACCTTGTGGTACCCCATTGGTCACTGCCTGCCATTCCGAAAGGGAGCCGTTTATCACTACTCTTTGTTTCCTGTCAGCCAACCAATTTTCAATCCAAGTCAGTATTTTGCCCCCAATTACCATGTGCCCTAATTTTGCTCACTAATCTCCTATGTGGGACTTTATCAAAGGCTTTCTGAAAGTCCAGGTACACTGCATCCACTGGCTCTCCCTTGTCCATCTTCATAGTTACATCCTCAAAAAATTCCAGAAGATTAGTCAAGCATGATTTCCCCTTTGTAAATCCATACTGACTCTGACCCATCCTGTTACTGCTATCCAAATGAATCATAATTTCATCTTTTATAATTGAGTCCAGCATCTTTCCCACCACTGATGTCAGGCTAACCGGTCTATAATTCCCTGTTTTCTCTCTCCCTCCCTTCTTGAAAAGTGGGACAACATTAGCCACCCTCCAATTTGCAGGAACTGTTCCTGAATCTTGAATGTGGTGTTGCAACTTTCAACAATTAGAGAGACAAGTACAGCAGATGCATCGGAACACAATCAAATGCAAGTTCCTCTCCAAGCCACACATCATCCTGATTTGAAACGAAATCACCACTCATTTATTATCACTGTGTTTAAATTTTGAACAGGTCTATATTTACCTAACATCAGAATTAACAGCAAATTATGAGACTACCGTTAAATGGAGAGAGACCAACCAATTGGGTTAGGAAGCAATTTATATTTCCAGTGGTGGAGACACAATGGATCACAGGATGGGAACTCGGAACAAGTCATAGAATTCCTCCAGTGTGGGAGCAGGACATTTGGCCCATCAAGTCCAAACTGGCCTTCTGAAGACCATCCCACCAAGACCCAGCCACTTACCCGATCCCTGTAACCTGCATTGGCCTGTCACACTTTGGAGTGTGGGAGGAAACTGGAGCACACCTACACAGACATGGAAAAAATGTACTATCTCTATATAGGCTGGGATTGAACCTGGATCCCTGGTGCTGTGAGGCAGCAGTGCTAAGCACTGAGCCACCATGTTGCCTCAAATCTCTCCTCAGTTATCATCTTAGATGTCTGCTCCCTGGTATGCCTCACTGAAAAATTGCCTTCTGTGGTCTTCTAATATAAAGTTACATTCCCTAATCAAGTTGTCCCCAAGTCCTGATGAGTAAACTGTTTGCAGTATATAAAGAACGTAGGGGTTTGGAAGGAATGCAGCACTGCTTCAGTCCAGTACAATCAGACTCTGAGGATTAGATTATGAGGAGAGATTCCATTGATTAGAATACAAACAAAAAGTGCTCAAAATATGCAGAGGTCTGATAGCATCGGTGTAGAGAGAAACAGACTAAATATTTCAGCTGTGACTTTTCATCATTGCAGTCTACTAAGATTGATTGAATCATTGCGCTTCGGAATAAACAAAAATATAATCAGTAATGCTGAGGGGGAATTTGGATCGGGGGGAGGTTCGTAAAAATTTTCAGCAGTAGCTCAAACTAAATTTGGCCACTTTCCTTTTTAAGGGAAATGGAAAGAAGAACAACTGACTAATCGACTCTCAGGAAAAAGGTTAGTCATTGAAAGCTTTTAGGAGGTTATGTAGCTCCAATGTTAGTAAGATTTCTATGTTTAACCATAGTGGTAGTCAGGATTCCTGGGCTTTAGAATAGCCAGATAAAGAGAGACATTAACTAACAGTTTTGAAATTGATGTTCACTTATACTGCAGTATCATCTTTTATTTCCACAGTTGCCTTGAATTTTACCAGTTTTAGGAATTAACAGACTTGATGTATGCTGAATCTATTCTGGCTATAACCATCTAATTAACAAATTAAGTTTACTACCATTGACATAAATCTAAGATCCTTTGCCCCTTCCATTTATTCAACTAAGATCATCAAATTAATCTTTAATAACTGGAATTTATTGGTTGGCATGGTGTCTCAGTGGTTAACACTGCTGCCTCACAGCACCAGGGACCCAGGTTTGATTTCACCCCCAGGTGACTGCCTGTGTGGAGTTTGCACATCCTCCCCGTGTCCACAAGGTTCCTCCCACAGTTCAAAGATGTGCGGGTTAGGTGGATTGGCCACACTAGATTGTCCATTGTGTCCATGGATGGATTAACCACGTGTTATGGGGCTGGATCTCTGTAGGATGCTCTTTGGAGGGTCAGTGTGGACTCAATGGGCCAAATAACTTCTTTCCATATTGTAGAGATTCTGTGATTTTAATGCCCAATACTCATGCAGCCATCATTGTGATGCAAATTACAATTCCCATCCCATACTCACTGGGTTAAGATTTAAAGTCTTTTCAATTGCCCATTAGTGTAATGGTAACTTCCTGTAAATGGCTTGTCAATTACGAAAAAAATCACACCTAAATCATCTATCATGCACCTTGATGTGTAAACTACACGATGCACATCAAATTATTTCTCTGAAACTTCCCCCCATATTTTCTTTCATTGCTCTCCATTTTATAAGAAACCCCAGGTTGTTTCATTTAAAGTCCTAGGTTTCCACATACTTTTACTTGTTATTGTAATTCAATTCCACAAAACCCGACTTGTGCACGAATCTTATTTCTCCAGATTCTCAGCAATGTGAAATTGTGCAGACAAGTGGTCCTTTATCAGAATGCAGAGAAAATTATGCCTCACTACACTCTACAATATTTGAAGGAACAGCTGCAATTTGTGAACAGAGTAAGTTCATCTCCCATTGTTTGACTGTCAGCATTTCAATAAATGTACATTTCATGTAAACCAAACCTATTGCAAAATCTAGCTGAAACACACTGGGTAATCTTAACTGCGTACTTTTACCTTATTCCCAGTATATTGTATTAGGAGTGATTAAACCGACTGGCTTCAACTAACCAAACTCTTCAAATGAATTACCATTTCGGACTGGATTTTAATTTGCATCCATGTAAGGAGCCAATGAAAAACCCAGAAATAAGCAGCCACCTTATTGTCATTCTTCTTCTGACTTTCTTATTTCACTAATATCAGTGGTCTTAGTGATTGAATATAGAACACACAAGAATACAGCACAGGAACAGGTTCTTCAGTCGATCATGTCTATACTGGCCTTGAGGCCATTCTGAACTAATCCCATCTGCCTGCACACACGTACCATTGTGGACCAGAACAAACCCTTAAAAATATTCTGAAGATAGTCAAGACCTTAACTTTTTCTTATTTTAAAGCTAAATGTAACATGTTTTGCGTTTCGGATGTAATTTGATTGCCAGATTTAGAACAAGATACACACTGTAGTTAAAATACAATGAAAGAAAGAAGGAATTGGAATAACATAGCTCTGTTAGAAAATTTAGTAGAATAATAGATACAGTAACTATAACTAATTAACTGTTTCAATGTAGTATCATCCAATAAACATACTGTAGTGATTGGAACCAGGTGGATCTCATTGACTGTGAGGTCCTTGCTTGGTGTTGTTAACCTGCACCATTCAGGAAAGCCCTGGCTGGCCAATATTAACAGGAAATCAAGAATCTCCTCAGTTCAGGGGACTGACTCTGAGCTGGCTCACCAGCTACAATATACTGTGCACAAATAAAGGGTGACTTGGTGGCGGGATACCATCCTCTGTGCAGTTACTTCACACGTCCTTGGCAAAAGGCTAATTCAGAACACAGATTGTCTCACATGCAACTCCAATAGTAGGAAGAGAATCCGCAGCTTCTGAATGTAACTGAGAGAGGGACAAAAAAACAACTTCCACTTCTTCAAGACCCCAACATCAACCACTGAAAATTAAAACTGAAAATCCTGGTTCTGCAGGAGCTTGACCACGTCCATCAAGGATTCTTCTATTGTTCCAACTTAGAAAAAAAAACAAGGCCTCACAAGCTGTTTACTCTAGTGGTTTGGTAGACTGCTCGACACATCTGCCTTAAAATCAACCTGCCTGTTTGTATATCTGTCTGAATGCCTCTTAAACATTGCTATCGTATCTGCTTCTATCAGCTCCCTCAAATTCCAGACCTACTATCCTGTGCATAAAGCCTTACCTTGTACATCATCTTTAAATTTTCCCCCTCTGACCTTAAACCTAAGTCCCCTAGTATTTGACATTTCAAAGATTCTGACTATTCACCCTAGATAAAAGAGTCCAAGTTTGTTGAACATCTCCCTAAATCTAAGATCCTCCAATCTAGGCAACATCCTGGTTAAATTTCTTTGTGCCCTGTCCAAAGACTGCATACCCTTCCCATAGTGTGGTAACACAAACTGCACACAGTACTCCAAATGTGGCCTGGCTGAAGTTTTATACAGCTGCAACATGACATGCCAACTCTTATACTCAATGCCCTATCTGATTAAGGCAAGGATGCCATATGCCTTCTTTACCATCTTTTCCACTTGTACTGATATGAAGTGGTTATTATTTCAATATTTAAAGGAATGTCCTGAATGTTCTGTCAAGTGATGGCCAAGTGGTATTATTACTAGACTATTAATCCTGAAACTCAGTTCATGTTCTGGGGACCCAAGTTTAATTCCCACCACAGCAAATGGTGGAATTTGATTCAAATTTTAGGGTGGCATGGTGGCTCAGTGGTTAGCACTGATGCCTCACAGTTTCAGGGACCCGGGTTCGATTCCAGCCTTGGGTGACTGTCTGTGTGGAGTTTGCAAATTCTCCTTGTGTCTGTGTGGGGTTTCCTCCCACAGTCCAAACATGTGCAGGTTTGGTGAATTGGCCATGCTAAATTGCCCATAATGTTCAGGGATGTGTAGGTTAGGTGCATTAAATAGGGGAATGGGTGGGTTACTCTTTAGAAGGTCGGTGTGGACTTGTTAGGCTATAGGGTCTGTTTCCACATTGTATGGATATAAGCTGAAACAACTGAATGGAAGACAAAACACTTGCAATGGACTGAAGATGGTCAAAGGTGATGCCCTGTTCTGTTCAGGGCTCTAAGGACTTCGGGGTGGAACACTGGCAAGAGGCACAAACTGTGGTGTCACATAGAAGATATGATTGTACATTGAGCAGGGGATCAGTGATAAGAGCAGTGAGTTGTACTCTTGGCTCAAACATGAGATGATTCAATAATCACAGTAAACAATGGGAATGGCGTATCCTTTTGTGCACATCACCCTAACCCAGTTAAGCTGCATTTTCAAGCCTACTTCAGCATCTCACTCCTCACACCTTGCAGCTGTCTCACTCTCTCAATGCGGTTCCGAACATCCTCTTCTGTCCATCTGCACATGTAATGCTTCACCCTCATTGTTACCTTCACAAATGCGCTCTATTTAGCTATTCAAAATAAACTGTTGCTCTCACTTATAGTGTTCTGCTCCCTTTCTTGTAGGAGAAGTGAATATAAAACAGAACAGAGTGACAATGAGTTTCAACCAACATGCAGCTAATACCTACAGAGGAGAACTCCCTGAAAATCACTGAAATCCCATTGGCTGTTGGAGATGGGGAAACATTAACGTGCCAGCTATTTAGTAACAGAATCAAATTTCAGATAACCACATGGCATACAATACATAGTCACGTTATTCAATGTCACCAGCCATTGAAATATGATGGTTCATATGAGCTTCCTTAGATGATATCCACTCCTCTCATTCCAACTGAGAATGCACTAACTAAGAACTTATACAGATTATGCAGTAGCTCTGATACCTTCAGTTTGGTGCAAGAAGGTAGATAACTGGATGACTTACATTTCACTGATGAGCAAGAGCAGGATGTGGCTGGGACAGAAGCAATGAGTTTGCATTGGAAGACAAAGACTTTTATGAATTCCACAGAGATCTACAGAGATTCTGTACCGAGATACCAGTCAATGTAAAGGATAATTCTCAAACAGTGACAGGGCATGTCTAACATACTGGAAAGTGTTCCAGCCACACTGTATGTACTTCCAGAGGGATTGAAGGGGACCTTCTGAAGAACGAGTGCCAACTTGTTTCTGATCTTTGAATAAAATCTTGATTCATGGAGGGTGTGTCCACCTGTATAATACAGCAATCAGACAAGTGCATCCAGGCATCCAGGACAACTAGGAATGTCATCATTAGAATAATAAATGATTCCCTAGACTTAGCTGTTCATTAAGTCACCAGTGAGGTGTTCTCCAGCTCACTGCGAACAGCCAAATGTGGGTGGACTATGTGGCTGCTGATGAGCAAAGGGAAATGGAAGTAAAGAGTTGACTAAAGGTGCTCCCATTTCGCACCCATGACCTTATCCTCAATCTGTATCGAACAGATTGTCTTACATGCTGAGGCTGAATCTGTCCCTGCAATGGTATGGGTGAGGCAATCTTCAGTGTGTTGCCCACAACCCTGGAGGCCAGCGGATATGAATCAAGAGCATCTGAGTTAACAGAGCGGGGATCTGAAAAGCCTGATTCTATTTCTGTGAAGAGGAGATGCACTACCTTGGTGCTAGGAAAAGGAAGAGCAAAGATTTGGAGTTGGCCCAGGGATGCATTGTTATAGTGGCAAATTTCTGTTGCTTATTTGAAGCCTTTTAGTATGATTTTACACCATTTTCTGAAATCGCCCTTTCTTGCTTGCTCGATGGCAAGTGGTGTTTTTGGTTGTGTGATGATAAATGAGAAGACATCAATCAATGGCAAGCAATCGGGGGCTGTGAAAGGTAAACTTGATTACTTGCTTTCTGCTATTGTTATTAAGGGACCTGAGGCAAAAGTAGTTCTTGCAAGCAATTGATAAATAAATGCAGTACTGGGACTTAAGAAACTGTTATTGAAGGTATCCCAGGCAGCAATGTGCAACACTGGTGTATTTCCCAAATCACCTTTCGCCACAGATGCTACAAACCTGCAAAATATTTTGAACATTTTCTGTTTTTGTTTCTGGTTTTCACCATCTTGCTTTTTGCCCTGCATATTCTGATCTGCTTTTCTCAACAGCACCTGTGATGGTAAGATGATGTTCAATGTATCCTGGCATTCACTCCTCAGACTTCTAAAGATGCCAACAGAGGCATTATAAGTACTGACTCAGAACAGCAAGCTGGAAGTCTGCTACCCAGTGGAAACTGCTGCAGGAGGAAAGCATCATGGCAGGGAATCTTGCATTTCTCTGCATAAAGATCCTTTTTATCTGACTGCACACCAACTGGGTATTGCTGGAGGCAAAGCAGTTGGTGAGCACTCCTGGGTGATCTGTGGTTGCTGTGTGTATACAGTCAGTGATGCTCTGTACCTGTGAGAAGCTATCCAACCATAAACCTGTGCACCAATGGCTGATAGCGTCCCAGGCAAAATTCATACAATTGCCAGCTTGGCAACAATACCCACCAGTCATTTGCATTCTGCATTTATAGGGCTGCTGGTGTTGATGTCTTGTAAGTATTTCTGACAGAGACATGGGAAATCCAGAAATAAAGGTGTTGAGCACAGTGGTGGATTGATTTAACAGTCACTGGTAAGTTGTGGTGCTGGCTCTTGTTGGCAGTAAGATTTTATCCAAGAGGCTGCAAATACTACCAGCTGGTGTGATATCCTGAGCCTCCTACGACAATGTCTGTGGACATTGGGCGCCAGGTGTGGTTTGCTGTGATGCTGCAACTTTCCACTGCTCCCTCTCTGCTGTGGAACTACTATTCTCTAGTTCAGAATTCCAAAATGCAGATCAGATCTCCAATTTTCCAAACTGTTCAAATTAGCCTCTCACTTTCTTACATTACACAAGCCATTATCTATACATATGCACCCAGGAATGATCAGACTTGCTTGTACCATTGCAAAACTTCAAAAGTACATTGTTAACTGTAAAGCATAAATTGACATTCTTTGTTCATGAAATAAACTAGATAAGTGCAAATCTTGCTAAATTTAATTAATGTTATATCAAGACAATGGAGTCAACCCAATGTCTAATATCCCACAATAACATGAAGCAAGTTTGAGCCCATGATTGATTTTGTGATCCAGTTTGAGTTCACAATGCAGGCTCCTGAGGCAACTTGAGAACTTATGACAGGTTTAGAGAGCATCAGCGGCTGAGGCAGAATCAATATTCCAAGTTTATATGAAGGAATGGATTAATGAACTCACTCTACTCCAATGATTGTTCCATTTTTGTAAAATTTCCATTGATATCGCACAAGTAACCTTTGATCCCCAGCTCATTTATACTGAAGGGAAACATTGGCATTACACAAATTATTGTCCACAGCTTGGTCATAACACAAGCAGATTTGATCATTCCTGGGTGTTTTTTAATATATCAATATGGTGCTGTTTTCTTTAGCACAATCAAATGAATTCAGTACAACATAACATTGATAACAGCTTTCTTCCCTAAAGGATATTAGTGAACCAGGTCAGCTTTTCCTGACAATCAACACAAGGCCATCATAAGACTTTTGATTCCAGGTTTGTTATTAATTGAATTTAAATTCCACCACCTACCAAGGCAGGATTTGAACCCAAGTCTCCAGGACATTATCTGCATTTCAAGATTAGCAGTCTAGCAAAAACGCCACCAAGCCATTGCCTCCTCTAATTTAACTATATACAACTAATTAACAGATATAGGTGTGGCACCAATCTAAGCATTAAGCCTCATAGTGCACCCATGATATGTGTTTTTATATTATTGCAACTAACTTCCTGAAAATCATCTAAGTCGACCTTTTCTCTTTTATAGGGTGATCTAACATCACCAGCCAACCTGACGAGCTTCAACTGACATTTTTTTTTGCCCTTTTTAAATTCCAAAAGCTCATTGCTAGCAATCCCTTCCTTGCAAACTACAACTTCTGTGAAGTCAGCAACAGAGTAAATATGTTGATCCTAAAATCCCCTCACAAGGGAGGATTTCTAACCTCGATCTATGCCAGGCGATCTGTGCCAATGAGACTGTAATGTGTTTGCTTTCCAGATTGTCTGAGACAATTTTTTTTTCTGAGCTGTCAAGGAGTAGGAGGGAGGTGATTCAACACTTCCCTCTGAGAATGGCATGAAGACTGTGAGCAGAGAGAGCATGAAATCTGAATTTTCTGGCTGAAGGCAGAGCATAAAATGGGAGGAGAACATCAATAATAAGGATAAACCATGTACTTATAAAAAGGAACATAAACAAGTGGGGGGAAACGAAAATGTGCACTGCCTGACTAAATAAACTGGACAAGCAACTGAAGGTCAGATGTGAGCAAACTAACAGCCATAAGCATCGCTTTGGTTGGAGAGTGTATGATTTTAATTTGTTTGGTGTGCGCATCTTATCAAAGACTGTCCAATAATGTGATAGATGTTTAAAAGGTGTACAAAAAGACAGTAACGTCACAAGCAGAATAACTGGACTAGAAGACATATTGCTAATCAAGGACTATACCAGAGTTTTTAAGCTGAGGGATAATTTATCATTTGAAGTTGACATTCATAGCTTCAAAGTGTACCACATGATCAAGGTTTTACATCACTTGTATTCTACATACATGACCTTGGGTAGAATATGATTTGTAATGTCAAATCATTGCACTCTTTCCTTTTTTCTGGTGTAGCAGCTATTGATTCTTCTTCCTTTGGGTGAAAAAAAAATTGTTATTTGGCTTGCTTCATTATTTTGAATTTTGGAATATGTGAACCCATCACCTGCAGTGAAAAATGTATCGTGATTTATTTTTCCAGTCTACTTCACAATCTTGAAAAGTTCGACAAATCATCTCCAAGTTTACTCTGCATTGAAAGAAAAAGCAAGACTAACAATGTAAATGCCTGGGGTTAGAATTGATACAGAATGCTCCTAATCTCCTATCACTTCAATTATTCGAAATCAAACAGAAACAAGTATTGTCTAATTTCTGCTAATCTCCCATCAAAATGGTTATGGAGCATTGGAAGAGGGACTTGGGGGAATCCCAAGAGTAGAAATCATGTTTTTATCTATCTTCATTACCTCTTAAGGTTAGTGACTGTCTTCCTTTGACTATGTATTTAAATCATTTCTGTGATAACCCCGTAAAGCCCATGGAGGTAACACTAATTAATCTCCTTATGGAGCTTATTGAGTATAAACTCCTTTCTAACATGCAATGGCCTACCCAGCTGGAACTCATCATCTGAAAAAAAGTCCCACCTACTCCAGAGATGTGTGATAATATCTCTGAATAGAAACGTAAGTTAATGAAAAGATGATTAAGCAAAGCAGACCCGTAGTGGTTTTGTGGTGTGGTAGTAGTGTCCCTACCTTTGAGTCAGGAGGACAATTTTCAAGTCCCACGTGCTCCAGAGATGTGTAATAACATTGCTGAGCATGTCGATTGTAAAATAGGTTTTGAAAACCCAACTACAATGGGGTCTGTTTGTAAATACTTGATTGGCTACACCGGTGATTACTGGTGACAATTATAGAGTCTTGGAGTCTTACAGCACGGAAACAGACCCTTTGGTCTAAATCGTCTTTGCCGACTAAATATCCTAACCTAATCTAGTCCCATTTGCCAACTTGGCCCATATCCCTCTAAACCCTTCCTATTCACATACCCATTCAGATGCCTTTTAACTATTGTAATTGTACCAGCCTCCACCACTTTTTCCCGTAACTCAGTCCATACACGCACCACCCTCTGTGTGAAAATGTTGCCCCTTAGGTCCCTTTTAAAATTTTCTCCTCTCACCCTTGACCTATGCCCTCTCACTCTGGACACCCCCACTCCAGCAAAAAATCTCTGTCTATTTACCTTATCCATGCTCCTCATGATTTTACAAACCTCTACAAGGTCACCCCTCAACCTCCGATGCTCCAGGGGAAACAGCCTCAGCTTAACCAGCTTCTGCCTATTGTTCAAATCTTCCAACCCTGGCAACACCCTGGTAAATCTTTTCTGAACCCTTTCAAGTTTCACAACATCCTTCTGATAGGAGAAAGACCAGAATTGCACGCAATATTCCAACAGTGGCCTAACCAATGTCCTGTACAACCGCAACATGACGTCCCAATTCCAAAACTCTATTCTCTGTCCAAGAATGGAAAGCATACCAAGCTCCCTCTTAACCATCCTATCTACCTGCGGTGCTACTTTCAAGGAGCTATTGAACCTGCACTCCAAGGTCTCTTTGTTCAGCAGCACACCCTTACATAAGTCCTGCTCTCATTTGCCTTTCCAAAATGCAGTTAAAATGAAATATATATCATAATTATTTTGGTAGTGGGGAAGTTGCACGGTTATGCATAACAGCACTTTTAGAATATGAAGAAATAAAGAATGAAGCAGATCTGCGGCTCTTGTGGCACAGTGGTAGTATCATTACCTCAGAGCCTGGAGGTTCAGGTTCAAGTTTCACCTGTTCCAAAGTTGAGTACAGGTAGTACTCCTATAACACGGTAATTACGTTCCCCTGCAACACAGTGTTATACAAAATCGCACAATATAAATATCAAGGCCTGTGGGAAAAACAGAGTTGGGGTGAACCACCAAGAATATCAGTAAAAATCAAAACACAAAAAGTAGTTAGCCAAACATAAATGATAACACAGTCTAAATAAATATTTAAATCATTTATTGTACTTAAATTATACGATAAATTTAGCACTTTAACACTAAAATCACTGACTATAGCACTGTACCTTCTACGAAGCTCTTCACTAGAAAGTGCGCGAGGCGACCATGTGATTCCAATGCAGAATTCCCATCCTCCCCAAGATTCTTCCCTGGTTTGAAATAAAGTTCCTTCTAAATGTGGACTACAATTCCCAGTTTCAAGCTAAGTTTCAAGTCTTGCAGAGCTGATTGCATTGCTGTTTTAGCCAAGCAGACTGAATTTCGAATTTTGCACACAGAGGATCCTGAAGCTGGGTTTTACTGTTCAGCTGGTGCCAGGGATGAGGAGCAGGAAAATTGACATTTTGGGCAAAAGCCATTCATCAGGAATGAGGCTGGGAGTCTCGGGGGTGGAGAGATAAATGGGAGGGAGGTGGGGCTGGGGAAAAGGTGGCTGAGATGAAGGAAAGGTGATAGATTAGGTTCCTTAGAGTAAGGAAGCAGGCCCTTCGGGCCAACAAGTCCATACCCTCCCTCGGAAGAGTAACCCACCTAGACCCATTCACCT
This sequence comes from Chiloscyllium punctatum, assembly GCF_047496795.1. NCBI lineage: Eukaryota > Metazoa > Chordata > Chondrichthyes > Orectolobiformes > Hemiscylliidae > Chiloscyllium > Chiloscyllium punctatum. Next base: position 145,008,425 of record NC_092741.1, on the reverse strand, counting down.
ACATTTACCCTGGCTAATGTACCTAACACTATGGACAATTTTACATGGCCAATTCACCTGACCTGCATATCTTTTGGATTGTGGGAGGAAACTGGAGCAAACCCATGCAGACACGGGGAAAATGTGCAAACTCCACACAGTCGCCCGAGGCTGGAATCGAAGCCAGGGTGTTTGGCACTGTGAGGCAGCAGTGACAACCACTGAGCCACTGTGCCGCCTGGTCAGAGGAGGGGGTGAAATAGATAGGGGGAAAAGAAGATGGACAGATGGGACCGGTTATGAAGATGATGCTGAACTGGAAGGTTGGAACTGGGGTAAGGTGGAGGGAGAGGAAGGGGAAATGAGGAAATTGGTGAAAACCACCTTACCCCAGTGCCAACTTTCTAGCTCAACACCGTCTTCATGACCTGTCCCATCTTCCTTCCCACCTATCCACTCCACCCTCTCCTCCGACCTATCACCTTCACCCTGACCTCCATTCACCTATTGCACTCTCAGCGACCTTACCCCCAGCCCCACCTCCCTCCCATTTATCTCTTCACCCCTGAAGCTCCCAGCCTCATTCCTGATCAAGGGCTTTTGCCTGAAACATGATTTTCCTGCTCCTCAGATGCTGCCTGACCTGCTGTGCTTTTCCAGCACCACATTCTGGGCTCTGATCTCCAGCATCTGCAGTACTCACTTTCACCTCAAAAAAAGTCCGCAAATCACAAATTCGCATTTTGACCAAATCGCATTCAATAAACGCATGTTATGGGAGAACTACCTGAGTAATAACACCGCTGAGTGGGTTGATTAGAAAATAGGTTTAAACATACATAAAGCAGACCATTCCCTCTCTCCTGACTTCCCCCTCAGTTTGACAGTTGACATGGCCCTAAATCAGCTCTGGTTGTAAATATTTAATTGGCTACACAGGAGTTTACTGGTGGTGGTTAGGCACGTTAAAAAAAGTCATGGTGATTTGGTGATTTGACATTCGCTCAGTTCTGTTTGATAGCACTTTTCTTATTCTGGATACAATATAAAGTAGACCCAGTGCGACATAAATTGAAATTAGCACAGATGTCAAGTTACTGGTGGCAATTAATAGTTTAAAAAAAATGTCACAGTGATTTGGTGGCAGGAAAGCTGTTTTGCTTGAGTGTGGTAACACTTCCATATATAAATAAAAAACTCAAGAAAGCAAACTCAATATATATAAAGAACAGATCCATATGCAATGTCTACCAATGCTCTCGATGTCTTTAGAGAGAGGTGGGTGCTACCGGGGATGCGGTGCTTTATTTCCCCCTCCAACTCTATATTGACCTGTCCCCCTTCCTGCTCTCCTTATCCCTCCTTCACTTTTAATGGGCTTTGCATGTGAATACATAATTGGCTACCATGGGGTGATTTACTGATGATGGTCAGTAGTTGGAAAAACTATGTCAAGGTGATTTGATGGTTGGAAAGCCAATGGATTGTGTGTGGTAACATTTTTGGATGTAATAACAAAAAAAAAGCAGACCCAGTACAAAATAAGGAGGAAGTGAGGACTATAGATCAGCGCTGACAATGTGGTGCTGGAAAAGCACAGCAGGTCAGGTATCATCTGAGGAGCAGGAGAATCAACGTTTCATCAGGAATCTGATGAAGGGGTTAAGCCCGAAACGTCGATTCTCCTACTCCTCGGATGCTGCCTGACCTGCTGTGCTTTTCCAGCAATATAAAATAAAGGAGATGCCCATTAATGATGCCTTTAGAGAGAGGTATGTACTGTGGGGGATAAATGCTTTGTTTCCCTATCAAGCTCCATTTTGATTTTGTCTCTTCCTCGTCTCCTTACCCCTCCGTCCCTTTTGATGGTTTGCATTGCCTGTAACAGGCTGTGCATGTTCGTATTCAATTGGCTGCACAGGTGATTAACTGATGGTGGTTAGTATCAAGAAAAAGTCACAGTGTTTTGGTGGTGGGAAAAGGAAGTGTTCAGTTGTGACACAAAAATAAAACAGACCCACCCCTTTCCTTGTGATCATTTGCATTTCTCTTAATGAGCTTTGCATGTAAACATCCAATTGGGTGATTATCGGCGGTAGTTAATAGCTAAAAACAAAACCAAAAATGTCACAGTGATTTAGTGACGGGGATAAAAATATCAGTAGTATGCAAGAGCACTTCTAGCTGTATAAAAAAATAAAACAGACCTAGATATAAAAGAAAAGCTGAGCCAGAAAGGGCTCTTCTGTTGCAGTGGCAGTGTCCATAGCTTTGAGCTGGGAGATCTGGGTTCAAGTTCCATCTGATCCATGGGTGCGTAATTACATCTCCAAACTGGTTGTTTAGAGGACATTATAAGAACAAACAGACCTACGGACCATTGGTATTCAATGATAAACAATTCCTTTCCAGTTGGTTTTCCTGCATTATTAGAACTACAAAATACTCCAGCTGGGGTCTGAACAAAGCCTCCTACATCAAACATGCAGCTTATTTTAATATATAACCAATTCCTCTAATGATCTAACCAAACCCTCACTGAACCTTTTAGCAGAAGTTAAGATTATTGACTTAAGGCTTGTGCAACATCTGTGTAATTTTTAGTGTCAAGTTTGTAGCTGCACACTTCATGAGCTTTATAATGAACAGATGTATTTGTGATTATAAGTGACAAATCTACTGTCAGCAGATTCCACAACAGTGTCTGAGGAGCATGTAGTGATTTTTGCTTCTCAGTTGGAACGCTTATCCAATAATTTACTTTGGTCTCATCAGCAATTTTTTTTTCATGGTCTATGATCTGCACTGTGGGGCAACGTCAACATTCCTAGTCTGTTCAAATTCACACCTTGCTTAAGGTCATTGATTCTCTAGCAATGATTACAGATATTTCTGCAGATATAAGTAGAACAATTTCTGGGATCGACAATAAGGTGGGTAGAATGAGTTGCCAGCTGGAAATGATTAATTTCCTTCTCTCCATATTTGATGACAAGGGGCTGAGCCTTAGTTTTTTTTAGCTAAGTCTCAGTTTCATCAAGTTTTTTCAAGTGTTTCTGTCATGAAGTCTAGTGAGCTCTCTCGCCGTACCATATGAAACCTGTGTCAGCTCAGTGGCTAACACTGCTGCCTCACGTCGCCAAGTTCAATTCCAGCCTCGGGCGACTGTCTGTGTGGAGTTTGTACGTTCTCCCCGTGTCTGCACGGGTTTCCTCCGAGTGCTCCGGTTTCCGCCCACAGTCACGAAGACGTGCAGGTCAGTAGAACTGGCCATTCTAAATTGCCCATAGTTTTAGGTGCAATCGTCAGAGGGAAATGGATCTTGGTGGGTTGCTCTTTGGAGGGTCAGTGTGGACTTGTTGGGCTGAAGGGCCTGTTTCCACACTGTAGGGAATCTAATCTAATCCTCAGTGATAAAACGATTTGGCATCTCAGTTGTGGACTGAGCTTTCTACAGCTGATCTGAGATTGGTTTGATTATCCAATGTCATATCTAGAATCTCAATGGCTTTGACAGAGGCACACATCTGGGACATTTGACATGGGACAGGTTGATCCGGTTGATCCAAGTGCTCCAGTCATTACACTCAACTTCAATGGTGGAGAACCTTCTTCAAACCATTATTCAGGATAGAATTAATAAGTCACATGGAAAAAATCTGGGTAATTGAAGAAAGGTTTATTAAGGAAAAATCCAGTTTTACTAACTTGCTGAAGTTTTTCTGAAGTGATAATAAAGAGAACTGATGAGCATAATGCCATTGGTGAGACATTCCAAAATATGTTTGACACAGTACCACATGAGAATCTTGTCGGAAAGGTTATAGCTCAAGGAATATGTGGGACAATGCCAGTATGGATACATTAACTGAGGATTAGGAAACAAAAAATAATAGTCAATGGATATTTTCAGACTGGAGGAAGATTTGAAGTAGAGGTCTTCAATAGTCAAGTTGGGAATTTTGCTTTTCATCTCGATCTTGGGAACATTCTAAGAGGATACATGGAAACATTGTAAATCATGGAAAGTACAATGTAAAACTACAAAAAGGCATTGACAAATTGGTGGAATGGGCAGATAGGTAGTGGATGGATTTAAATGTGGAGAAGTGTGGTGTGACACACTTCAGTGGAAACAACATTTGAAAGGTGTGCAGGAGTAGAACGACCTAAGTGATTATGTGCCAAAGTTGCTACAGATGGCAGGACATGTAGAGAAAACAGTTAAGAAAGCATACAATATCCTAAGCTAAGGACTAGGACGTAGAGAACAAGAACAAGGAGGTTATGTTGTACTCACGCAAGGCCTCAGCTGGAGTGTTGTGGAGTTGAAACATAGAATCCCGACAGTGTGAAAACAGGCCCTTCAACCCAACAAGTCCACACTGACCTATTCCCCTACCCTATATTTTCCCCTGACCAATGCACCTAACTTACACATCCCTAAAGACTATAGGCCATTTAGTTTGGCCAATTCACCTAACCTGCACATCTTTGGACTGTGAGGGTAAAACTGGAGCACTCGGTGGAAAACCACACAGACACAGGGAGAATGTGCAAACTCCACACAGTTGCCCAAGATTGGAATCAAACCTGGGTCCCTGGTGCTGTGAGGCAGCAGTGCTAGCCACTGAGCCACTATGCTGTCTTTCTATGTGCTGTTCTGGGCACTACACATTGTGAGCACATTGGAGAGAGTGCAGAATAGTTTTACGGGAATAGTTCCAGTGATGAGAAACTTGAGAATTTAGGACTGTGCTCCTTGAAGAGAGTTAAAAATCACACAACACCAGGTTATCATCCAACAGGTTTATTTGGAAGTACAAGATTGGAGAGGAGAAGGCTAAAGAGAAGATCTCATGGAGGTTTTCAAAATCACGAGGGGGTTAGACAGAGTAGATAGGGTGAAATAGTTCCTTAAAGGATTGAGAAGAAGAGGGAATGACTATAATGTAATTTGTAAAAGAAACAAATGAGATAAAATAACACAGAATCACAGAATCATACAGTACAGACTTCAACCCATCAAGTCTATCCCACCAAAAATATATCACTACCTACATTCATCACACTTTCCTGTACCAGGCCCATAGCCTTGAATGTTTTGACAATGGAAATGCTTGTATAAGTATCTTTTAAAGGTTTCATACCTCAACAATTTTCCCAAGCAAAGCATTCTCGACCCCCACCATGCTCTGGGTGAAAGCACTTTTCCTTGAATCCTCCCTCAACCTTTCCCTTTAAAATTATGCCCACTTTTATTGACCTTCAACAAAGAAGACAAGCTGCTTCATATTCATCCTGTTCATGCCCCTCATAATCCTATACACTTTATCAGGTCTGCCCCTCAACCTTCTCAGCTACAAAGAAAACGTTCTGAGCTTATCCAGCCTCTCTTCATCACTGAAATGCTACATCCCAGGCAACATCCTGGTGAGTGTCCTCTGAACCCCCTTCCAGTGTAATCACATCCTTCCCATCTAATACTGCACATGGTAGTCCAGCTGTGGACTAACCAAAGTTCTGTATAGCTCCAGCATGACCTCCCTGCTCTCATTACCTATGCCATGACTGAAGCTTTCCTTACGTGTTCTTAATTTCCTTATTAAACTGTCCTACAACTTGGAGGGATCTGTGGACAAAACGCCAAGATCTCTCTATTCCTCTGAGCTTCCTCACGTCTTGTCATTCATTGAGTAAGCCTTTGTCTTGTTTCATCTTCCAAAGAGGATCACCTCACCTTTATCTGGGCTAAAATCCATCGGCCCAATTCATTTATATCTTCCTGTAGCCTCACACCTTTCTCCTCATTGTCAAACATCCAGCAAAACCTTTAGTCATCCACAAACCTACTTATCACCCCTCACACATCCTCATCTACATCATTAATGAATATTGCAAACAATAAGGGACTCAGAAATGATCTGAGTGGTACATCATTGCACACTGGGTTCCAGTTACACAAACAACCTTCAAACATCACCCTCTGTCTCCTGCCACTAAGCCAATTTTGGATTCATCTTAACAAGTTGGCCTGAATCCCATGAGCTTACACCTTCTTTATTAGTCTCCCATGTGGGACTTCATAGCTCATTGAAAGTAGAGTCATAGGTAGATAGGATAGTGAAGAAGACATTTATTGGTCAGAGTACTGAGTATTGGAGATGGGCGGTCATGTTTGGCTGTACAGGACATTGGTTAGGACACTTTTGGAATACTGCATGCAATTCTGGTCTCCTTCCTATCAGAAGGATGTTGTATAACTTGAAAGGGTTCAGAAAAGATTTACAAGGATATTACCAGGGTTGGAGGATTTGAGCTATAGGGGGAGGCTGAATAGACTGGGGCTATTTTCGCTGGAGGATCGGAGGCTGAGGGTTGACCTTATAGAGGTTTATAAAATCATGAGGGGCATGGATATGGTAAGTAGACAAGGTCGTTTCCCTGGGGTGGGGGAGTCCAGAAATAAAGGGCATAGGTATGCAGTGGGTGGTACGTGTATAGAATGAGCTGCCAGTGAAAGTGGTGGAGGCAGGTACAATTACAACATTTAAGAGGCATTTGGATGGGTATATGAATAGGAAGGGTTTGGAGTGCTATGGACGGGGTGCTGGCAAGTGGGACTCGATTAGGTTGGGATATCTAGTTGGCATGGATGGGTTGGACTGAAGGATCTGTTTCATTGCTATACATCTTTATGACTCTATGTGTAATCCATATAAACTACGTCAACTTCTCTACCCTCATCTAAACACTTAGCTACTTCCTTGAAAAATTCTACTAGATTTGTTGGGCATGACTTTCCTCTAACAAAGCTATGATGACTACCTCAAGCAAACCTTGCCTTTCTAAATGGAGATTAATTTTCTCCTTCATTATTTCCTTCAATAATTTCTCTACCACTAATGTTAAATACTCATCTATAATTTCCTCGTGGATCTCTACCACCCTTCTTAAAAAGTGGATCCACATTAACTGTCCTTTGGCACTCCTCTGTAGCCAGCAACATTTGAACAAAATGGATTAGGGCCCCTATAATTTACTCTCTCATCTCCCCCAATAGCTTGGGACACAGTGCATCCAGACCTGGGGACTTGTCCACTTTTAAATCCGCCAAAACCTCCTCATTCTATATACACCAATCTGCTCAAGAACATCATAGCCATTTTGCTGACTCCTATACTTGCCAGTATTTAGGGTCTGAGTATGTGGTGCATACAGGTTTAATCGAGGCGTTTGGGAGGATATTAGACTATCATTTAAATAGAACCAATATCCTGAGTTTTTATTTTGAAAAAAAGCAGAAGAATAGCCCTGAGTCATAAAGCACATTCAGAGAGCTGGTGGGAAATAGTGTCCGTCTGAATACTAGCAATTTGGTATTTCTGTGATTATCTACTGCATCTTTACATCTGTTAGCATGTAATGCCCCTTCTCCTTTTGTGGATTAAGGTGATTTATCCTCTTTGACAAATTTTGTTCTCCTGCAAGTCCCAAATCAAAAACTACATTTCCCGATCTATGACCGAAGGTTATTGGTATTTGTTATTGCATGTGCGACCTTTTTTAATGCTTTGGAAGAAGTGTGAATCCTGTTTCAAATTAATTTTCGTGAAAATCCAATTCTTCTTTTAATCAGTTAAGGAGATCCAAATCCATTCACACTGAAAGCATTAATTTTAATACAGAGCCTCATTAAATGTTGTAATAACCTTTAATAGGGATGACTTCCAAACACAGAATCATCTGAAGTAGAATTAAAAACAGAAAATGATTGCCTTGGATATTTTGGATATATTTGTAAATACAATAGCTTTTTAGAAAGCAATTGACGTATATTGATATTGTTTTGTCATCTGGCACATAGCAGTGACTAAGCTTCAAAAATTCTTCAATATTCATAAAGTACTTTGGAACATCAGGAGTTATGAATGTTGCTAGATAGATGCAATCATTATGATTTATTGTACTTTTGATAACATCCTACAGTACATATGCAAAACCTGTTAGTTTTGTCTTATAAAACTGAAACTTCTAGGTGTGGTACTTTTCAATATAAATATTGTAGGATTCCTTAATTACCATGACTAAGGATTCATCTAGGGTGAATGACTTTCCCCGGATGCTGATAAATTGTCTGAATCCTACCATTTTCAGGGAGTAAGGACAGATGTTGAGGGGGTTTGGCTGGTGTGAAGGATTAAGGTAGGGTGAATAGAACAAAATATTGGTGCCTCCAGTGATTAAGGTTTCCTAAAGTGCAATAAATGATTTCCAGGCTATAGCTGGTGAAGTAAGTGTTGAGTATTCTCATTCAGACTTGTTATGTGTCAGCTGGGTTGCTATGTTGTTTGTCTGATTTACGAATATTGTAGGGATAGTTCTAGTTCTAAATTCAAAATGTATTTATAGAGCTTGAAACATCTTAGAACTTACTAAAGTAGTTTTTCACACATATTGTATTTGTGTGGAGACAGTCAATTGACTCTGAAGCTCCATTCACGGGCTCAAGCAATCACGCACAATTATATAGATCAGTGAACAGGCTAACATAAACATATGTGGTTTGACGATCTTTAAATACCATACCATCAGTTAGGTAGAAGAAATGTCATAAATTGTGATCTCCGGCTCTGTGAACATGGGAGGAATCTAACATATGAACATACAAACTTGAAGCAGAAGTAATCCATTTAGCATCATGAGCTTGCTCTACCATTTAGTAAGGCTATTGCTGATCTATTTCTGTTTTGGATTTCACATTCCCATTTATCCCTGATAACTTTGATAGTCTTACCTAACAGTAATCTAGCCACTGCAGCCTTAAAAATATTCAATCACTCCATCACCACTGCCTTCTGAGTCAGAGTTCCAAACTTACACAACCCTCTGAGAGAGAAACTAAAAACTTCTCATGTCTGTCTTAAAAGGGTGACACTTGATTATAAAACAGTGCCCCTACTTCTGTACACACTCACAACAGAAAACACCAGGGCCACCTTGTCAAGACCATTCAGGATCTTAAATGTCGGTCAAATCTCCCCTCTTCTGAACACCAGTGGAAAAGCAAAGCTTGTCCAACCAATTCTCATAAAACAATACACTTGGCATCAATCTGGCCAACTTCTTCTGGACGGTCTCCAACCCATTAACATTCGTCCTTTAATAAGGCATCTAAAACTACATTAAAAATTTGATATATAGTCTTACCAATGATCTGTCAAACTCACGTCTCCCTTCTTACATTTCTTTTAATTCCTTTCATCCCACTTGTCACATCCTGCCATCAAATAAAATATGCATCAGTGAATGCTCACTATTTTCTGCCATCCAGCCAATCTTCCATCGATATTGATAAGTTGTCCCCGTAACATGAGCCCCTCTACTTTACACAGCAAACTTTTAAATAGCATCTCACCAAATACCTTCTGGAAGTACAATGTATCAATGACCTTGCCTTTGTCTATAGTGCATGTTACTTCTACAAAGACCTCCATTAAATTACTCAAACATGATTTCCCCGACTCTTCTCAATTTTCTTGACTTTTTTGAAGTGCCCAGCAATAAGCTCAATGATTGATTCTAATACCTTTTATGAAAACACAGCAGGTCAGGCAGCATCCGAGGAGCAGGAGAATCGATGTTTCGAGCATAAGAAATGTTGATTCTCCTGCTCCTTGGATGCTGCCTGACCTACTGTGCTTTTCCAGCACCACACTCTCGACTCTGATCCCTAGCATCTGCAGTCCTCACTTTCTCCTAATATCTTCTTAAGACAGACATCAGGCCAACTGGCATATAGATTCGAGTTTCTGATTGAAAACAAAAGAAAATGCTGGAGATCACAGCAAGTCAGGCTGCATCCATTGCGAGAAAGCTGTCTAGATGACTTTTCACAGAGCTGACATGAAGTTTGGAGGGGGCAGCATTTATGAATGGCTGAGGAGGGGTGGAGTGCTGCAGGAAGAAAGGGTGTTGATCATTCAGATTAAGTGATTGGAATGTGAGAATGGCTGAACAATGGGGTATCTAACTGCCAGAGATGATAGAACAGACAATCCCGTGGGGTAGGGAGAGGGGAGAGAGGACATGGTGACAGAGAATGTAACAAGTAAAGCGAAAAGAAAGGGAAGGAATGGGAGTGGATTCACAAATTCAAGGTGCTGAAGTCAATACTGAGTCCAGAAGATTGTAAAATGCCCAGTCAGCAAATGGATGCTGTTCCTCCAGTTTGTGCTATGAATCACTGGAGCATTGCAGCATGCAGTGGACAGACATGGTGGTGTGTGAGTGGGATGCTATGTTAAAATGACTGGCTATGGCTGTTTCGCTCCCTTCTTGAATAGAGGAGCTCTATTTGCGACTTATCAGTCTAGTAGAATCTTTCCAGAATCAAGCATCAATTTGGAAAATTAACATCAATGGATCTTCCATGTTAGCGGGCACCTCATTTTAACTCCCTATTAGAAAATCCACACAAACCCAAGAACTTGTCGTTCCTAATGTATGTACCCATAATGTAATACACATCGTAAAATAATCCTGGTAAATATAAAGGTAAAGTCAATATAGTCCTCTTGCACCATAAGGCTTCTCTCTCATCACAGAAGGCTAACTGGTGATGGTTTAACTTGAGGGTCACCAAGCTTCAGGCAAGGGCAGGGCTGAGATAGAGAGTCATAGAGTCATAGGGATATACAGCATGGAAACAGACTCTTCGGTCCAACCCGTCCATGCCGACCAGATATCCCAACCCAATCTAGTCCCACCTGCCAGCACCCGGCCATATCCATCCTACCCATCCAAATGCATTTTAAATGTTGCAATTGTACCAGCTTCCACCACTTCCTCTGGCAGCTCATTCCATGCACATACCACCCTCTGTGTGAAAATGTTGCCCCGTAAGTCTCTTTTATATCTTTCCCCTCTCACCCTAAACCTATGCCCTCTAATTCTGGATTCCCCAACCCCAGCAAAAAGACTTGGCTGTTTATCCTATCCATGTGCCTCATAATTTTGTAAACCTCTTTAAGGTCACCCCTCAGCCTCTGATTCTCCAGGGAAAACAGCACCATCTTATTCAGCCTCTCCCTATAGCTCAAATCCTCCAACCCTGGACAACATCCTTGTAAATCTTTTCTGAACCTTTCAAGTTTCACAACATCTTTCCGATGGGAAGGAGATCAGAATTGCATGCAATATTCTAATAGTGGCCTAACCAATGTCCTTTACATCTGCAACATGACCTCCCAACTCCTGTACTTAGTACTCTGACCAATAAAGGGAAGTATACCAAGCGCCTTCTTCACTATCTTATCTACCTGCAACGCTACTTTCAAGGAGATATGAACCTGCACTCCATGGTCTCTTTGTTCAGCAACATTCCCTCGGACCTTACTATTAAGTGTATAAGTCCTACTAAGATTTGCTTTCCCAAAATGCAGCACCTCGCATTTATCTGAATTAAACTCCATCAGCCACTTCTCAGCCCATTGGCCCATATGATCAAGATCTTGTTGTAATCTGAGGTAACCTTCTTTGCTGTCCACTACACTTTCAATTTTGGTGTCATCTGCAAAATTACTGACTGTACCTCTTATGCTAGCATATAAATAATTTATATAAATACAAAAAGTAGAGGGCCCAGCACCGATCCTTGTGGCACTCCACTGGTCACATGGTTCCAGTCTGAAAAACAACCCTCCACCACCACCCTCTGTCTTCTACCTTTGAGCCAGTTCTGTATCCAAATGGCTAGTTCTCCCTGTATTCCATGAGATCTAACCTTGCTAATCATTTTCCCATGGGGAACCTTGTTGAATGCCTTACTGAAGTCCATATAGATCACATCTATTGCTCTGCGCTCATCAATCCTCTTTGCTACTTCTTCAAAAAACTCAATCAAATTTGTGAAACATGATTTCCCACACACATAGCCATGTTGACTATCCCTAATCAGTCCTTGCCTTTCCAAATATACGTACATCCTGTCCCTAAGTATTCCTTCCAACAACTTGCCCACCACCGAGGTCAGGCTCACTGGTCTATAGTTCCCTGGCTTGTCCTTACCACCCTTCTTAAATAGTGGCACCACGTTAGCCAACCTCCAGTCTTCTGGCACCTCACCTGTGACTATCGATGATATAAATATCTCAGCAAGAGGCCCAGCAATCATTTCCCAAGCTTCCCACACAGTTCTGGGATACACTTGATGAGGTCCTAGGGATTTATCCACCTTTATGCATTTCAAGACATCCAGCACTTCCTCCTCTGTAATCTGGACATTTTGCAAGATGTCACCATCTATTTCCCTACAGTTTATATCTTCCATGTCCTTTTCCACAGTAAATATTGATGCAAAATACTCGTTTAGTATCTCCCCCATTTTCTGTGGCTCCACACAAAGGCCGCCTTGCTGATCTTTGAAGGGTCATATTCTCTCCCTAGTTACCCTTTTATCCTATTGTATTTGTAAAAACTGTCTGGATTCTCCTTAATTCTATTTGTCAAAGCTATCTCATGTCTCCTTTTTGCCCTCCTGATTTCCCTCTTAAGTATACGCCTATTTCCTTTACACTCTTCTAAGGATTCACTCGATCTATCCTGTCTATACCTTACATATGCTTCCTTCTTTTTCTTAACCAAACCCTCAATTTCTTTAGTCATCCAGCATTCCCTATACCTACCAGCCTTCCCTTTCACCCTAACAGGGTTATCTGATTTCTGAAGCCTTCAGTGTACTTCCTCATTCTGGTCTGAAAGGCCCATGCAATTTTGGAGGCCATATGGAAGTTTTTTTTTATTACAACCGAGCACCTGGAGGTACAGTTGCTTAATAGTTCCAAGTGGGATTTATTGATTGCACGATCAAGACTAAAGTTGGCTTAAGACTTTTTTTGTTTCTGTCAGAGGTAAAAACTTCAAAGTGCACCAAAAATTTCAAAAGAGGGAAAGCCATTTTTACAGTGCTGTTTCAATGAATCACATCGATGAAAGCCACTGTGTGGTCTGTGCAGGTAACACCCTCTGGTGTCACCTGTCCCAGAGAATTGATGTCAGTCTGCTGAGCACTACAACAGGCCATACGAAACCCTTAGATTTAGTGTCATAGATTAAAACAATTACTCACCTAAACATGAGTCTTGTTTTCGTGTATTTTGAAACAACACTATGAGTTTCTCCATTAGAAGCATTCAATTAAATGCAAAATTAAAAGTAATGATCAAATGAAAGATTGAAACTCCATTATTTTTATTAACAAATGGGAAAATTTCAGAAGATGAATTGACTTGATGATAAGACTGCACTTTCACTGTGAGCAATTAGCTGAAATAGTTGAGAGAGATCGGAATTGGCCTTAGGTAGTTTGAACAAAGGGTTGATCTTTGGAACAGTTCTACATGCAGCAGGCTGGGTAATTTTCATACTACAGTAGAAAAGAAATTTGATAATTTTTTGATTCTGCTTATATGTTTAGTGAGGTAAGATTGAAGATATACCTTGTGTTGTCATAATCAGAAAGTATAACACTGCAATGAAAACAAAACATAAAAATCTGAAATAAGAAAAAGGTCAGACAGTGTGTCAAGACTAATCCTTATATCATGAACTCTCTGCAGCCTTCTTGCTGGCTGTGTATACATTCTGCACAGTTTCTCCTTGTGTATCAAAGGTGTTAGAACACTGACACTAACACCCTGACAAGAATATTCATCTTGGGCAGCAGACAATTCTTTGAAAGCTTCACCTTAATTGTTCTATCAAACAATGATCTAGGGTTTACTATGCAGCATGTGCTTAAAAGTTAATGATGTCTAAATTTGGCTCAGCAGTCCACCTTAAATCAAACAGCTTGAATCACATTAACACTCATACCACCAGTTTCTCAAGAAGTTTGAGACAAGCTCTTCAATGAATGAATTAACCCATTATTGTCCATTATCAAGTCAGAGCCAAGTGACAACATGGAGAAGTAACAATTTTTTAATTTATTCTTGTATGATAGCTTTCAGCAATTAAGCAGTTATTACATAGAATTACAGTATGGAAACAGGCCTTTATGAACATATGAACTTATGAATAAGGAGGAAGAGTAAACCATTCAGCCTCTCAAGCCTATTCCACAATTCCATAAGATCATGGACAATCCGATTGTAACTTCAAAGTCACATTCTCACCCACCCCTGGTAACCTCTCAACCATTTGCTCAACAAGAATCCATCTGCCTCTGCTTAAAAATATTCAAGGACACTGTTCCCACTACCTTTGCAGAGAGAGTTTTAGAGGATCATGACCTTATAGAGTCATAGAGTCGTAGAGATGTACAGCATGGAAACAGACCCCTTGGTCCAACCCGTCCATGTCGACCAGATATCCCAACCCAATCTCATCCCACTTGCCAGCACCCAGCCCATATCCCTCCAAACCCTTCCTATTCATATACCCATCCAAATACCTCTTAAATATTGCAATTGTACCAGCCTCCACCACTTCCTCTGGCAGCTCATTCCATACACGTACCACCCTCTGCGTGAAAGTCTTATCTCTGTTGACCCCTGACGTTTCCTTTGCATTCTCCTTAAAAATCTCCATTTGATTAGCTCTTGCACCAGGTGCCTGTAAGCTCATTCAAAGAGAGTGAGACTTTGTGGACTCATTGGTGATCAAAAGAAAATCAAATCCTTTATCCCAGTCATGGGGCTACTTTTGACAATGTGCACTGATCATTGCTATTAGAACCTGGTGGTACCATTCCTGCATCCTCGGGCACAATGAGTGATGCTCTGAAGACTTCAGCTGGGTCACGTTCAGGTTAGCCATGGATTCTAGGAATACTTTGAACAAGAAATTCAAATTCTGATCTGGCTGGGTCTTGGTAGGAAGCCCAGGTTGGGTGAAGAATTGTGCCAATTTCCTCACCATTGTATTTGGCAGATATAGTTCTCAGTGGGAAAAACATCTAGGAAATCATGGTACTTACATGATAGTGTAGATATACTGGTCCCTCCTCCACACAGTTTCCAAACATCTTCCTGGATTGTTTCCAAAAGTAGGAATGGAAATCAATGATCCAGGATTTGTACATGTCTTCACACAACTTGGCAGATATTCTGTAAAACTTTACAACATCCTTCCGGAGCTGTGCCCGGTAAAAATTCTGGTTGATCTAGCCTGGGGTTTTGTGTCCATTGGAATCTCATGAGCTAGCCATAATATTTTCGTATCACACCTTGGCAACATTATGATCTAGTTGATCACTGTCCACTTCTCATTCACAGGGCTGTGAGGGGAATCTCATTTTTTAATGCAGTTCCATTCGAAAACTAATGCTGTCTCAGCTTCAGTCAGAGCAGTCTGAGCTTGTATTATCATCAGTGGATTAACTTGTTAATGTGAAGAACATTCTATTTGCAAAGTTCTTGGGCTCTAACTACAAGAAGTTGGATCACTTTGTGACCTAAGGCCGCAGGTGCATAGTTCTTTAAATATGGAGTTGCAGGTCAACAGGGTGATGAAAAAGACATTTGGCGTGCTTGCTTTCTTTGCTCAGTGCATTGAATATAGGAGTTAGGATGCCATGTTGCAACTGCCCAGGACATTGCTTAGGCCATTTTAGAATACTGCATTCTATTCTCGTCTGCCTGCTATAGGAAAGATATCGTCAAACGTGAAGGATTCAGAAAAGGTTTTCAAAGATATTGCCAGAGTTGAAGGGCTTGAGCTGTACGGAGAGGTTGAATAGGCTGGGGCTATTTTCCGTGCAGTATCAGAGGCTGAGGCATGACCTTATAAAGGTTTATAAACCAGGAAGGGCATGAATAGCATGAATAGCCAAGGTCTTCTTCCCAGGATGGACAAGTCCAAAGCTAGAGGGAATAAAGTGAGGGAGGGGGTGGATTTAGAAGGGATCTGATGGGCAACGTTTTCATGCAAAGAGTAATGGGTGTATGGAATGAGCTGCCAGAAGAAGTGGTAGACACAGGTACAATTACAGCATTTAAAAGGTATCTGGATGTGTGTATGAATAGGAAGGGTTAAAGGATATGGGCCAAATGTTAGTAAATAGGATGAGCTTAATTTAGAATATCTGGTCAGCATGGATGAGTTGGACCGAAGGGTCTGTTTCCGTGTCGTATAACTTTGTGTCTCTATGAACCTGATAAATCATTCTACATTGTACAAAAGAATGGCATCCCTAGGGGTAAAGGACTAATGATTTGCAACTATTAGAAAGATGACTGCAGAAAGACAGCATCCTGTGAATGTGAAGTGTCAGACAGACACCATTGCTTCATGTAACATGAGAACTTTCACAAACGTGTTGTTCAAAATGGGGATCCAAAAATGAAGCCTCTGTGGGTATGGTTGATTGAAAGGTCATAGGATTGAAGTATATTCATTCCAAAATGACAAACAAAGCTGAGAGACCAGTGCAATGGGGAAGACAAAGATTCAGCCAGTAACAATAAACAAAATTGACTCTTCTCAGCAAAAGCAAGTCAAAAGACTTAGACAAGTCAGAGATTTATATTATTTAGCATCACTTATCCATCGACTGCTAAGAGAATCTGAGAAGACAACAAAAATTTGGATGCCTTCCTGATGAATATCATCTTGAAGTAGATGAAAATGTGAGGCCAACTCAGTATCTTCCAAGGATAATTTGATAGGAATATTGAAACATGAGAGTAGGAATAGGGCTTTCAGGTTTTGGTGTCTGCTCCACCATTCTGGATCAAAGCTCATTATCTTCTTCAACCACATATTCCTGAACTACCCCTGGACCCATTGATATCATTAGTGACTATAAATCTATCAATCTTTGATTTGAACCGACTTAATGGCTGAACTTGCACATTTCTCTGTGATAGAGAATTCTAAAGATTCACTACTCTCTGAAGAAGTTCCTCTTCCTCTCAGTCCTAAATGGCTTGTTTCATTTCTAAAATGTTCTCCTCTGTTTCTAGGCTTGACAGCCAGGGGAAACTTCCTTTCTGCATTTAATCTATCCATTGCTTTAAGAATGTTTTGAGTTTCTATGAAATCATCACTTATTGTTCCAAACTGCAGAGGAAACTGCCTAATCTCCTCAATCCTTTCTCAGAGGGCAGCCCCAATATTACAAAGAAATGAGTCTGGTGAAGTTCTACTGCACACCCTCTATGGGGGCTATATCCTTCCTTCATCAAGGGGTCCAGAATAGATACGATCCTCCCTGTGTTGTCTCACCAATGATCTACACAATTGAACCAAGACTTTGTTAACTCCTTTTCCCAAATCCTAGTTCAAGAAAGGCTAACATTCCATTTGCTTTCCAAATTATGTGGGCATGCTAGTTTTCAGTGACTTATGAACAAAAACATCTATGTTTCTTTGAATATTAACACTTTCTGATCTCTCGCCATGCAATAAATTATCTGCACCTTTATTTTTCTTCACAACGTGGATAACCACACACTTTTCCATCTATCAAACTCTTCCCCACTTACTCAACCTGTTTAAATCCCTTGGCAGCCTCTTTGCATCCTCCTTATGGCATACGTTCTCCCAAGTTTTGTATCATGTGCAAATTTGGAAATACTGCAATCGATCACTTCATTCAAATCATTGATGTAGATTGTGAATATTTGGTACCCGACTGGTCAGAGTCTGCCAGCCTGAAAGTGACCCTTTATTTCTATTTGCTGCTCTCTGCCTGTTATCCTATTGTCAGTCCATGCTAGTATATTAACCCCAATCTCATCGATTTAATTTTGTTCAGAAAGTTCCTATCTGTTCTTTAACAAAAGGTTTCCGAAAATCTGAATGCATCACATCCATTATCGGCACAACTAGTAATATCCTTTAAGAATACTCTCAACTTTTTCAAACATGATTTCCTCTTCATAAATCCATGTTGACTCTTTCTAATCCAATAGTTATTTTCTAAATATACTGAAATCCCATCCTTTATAACAGATTCTAGTAATTTCTCTCCCATTGACATTAGGCTAGCATGTCTCTGATTCCCTGTTCTCGCTCTCTCTCTCTTTTCTTAAACAGTGGGTTATATTTGCACCTTCCAACCTTCAGACACCATTGCAGAATTACTAGAATTTTGAAAGCTCTTGAATGCATCAATTATCTTTGTAAAGCTGCCACATTCAGCAATCTAGAGTGAAGGTTAATGTGTCCAACACTATCTTTTAACTAATACTAATTTGTTTCAGTTCTGTGTGTCATTTGAAATTTTTCAATGGGCCATCAATAAAGACACCACAAGAGAGTCAGTGATCTTCCAAAGGGTGGAAGGTAAATTGGATGATCTGTTTGTTTATGGATGTGGAAACACAATGGAAGAAGCCATTGCAGACTGCGATTAACATCTATCTCGATTGCTAGATAGATCTCACCAGATCAGCCTGACGTTGGACAAGAAAATAACGCATTTAAAGATGCATGAAGCCAGATAAATACATCAAATTTTCATAGTTCAAGGAATCCACCCTACCTTGGTAAGGTGTAAGCTGTAACAGAGATGCAGTGACAAACGCATGTGAAAATGATTTTTTTGAATGTGTGAACTATTCAGCAAAGTCCTTGCTTAGTTTGTTCTTGGATTGTAAAAGTCTAAGCAAGCTCACTATGAAGAATGTGCAGTGATATTAGGTCACAGAACAAGAGCATCTTTCATGAGAATGAGATAGCAAGGGATGATAACATCGGTGCTGAGATGCGACCAAGTTGGTGATAAAGTCACCTTGCAGTTTGATGTCAGTGAGTCAGGACTTGAAACTACCCTTATGCAGCAAGGGCAACTGGTTGTATTTGCTTCTAGGATATTAACACATACTCTTAATGAGTAATTCCTGATGAAGGGCTTTTGCCCGAAACATCGATTTTCCTGCTCCTCGGATGCTGCCTGACCTTCTGTGCTTTTCCAGCACCACTCTGATCTAAAACCTATTAACTCAGACAGAGAAAAAGTGGCTGCCTCAAACACATGAAATGCTGGAGAAATTCAGCATGTCTGGCATTTGTGGAGTCAGTAAAAGAATTAACATTTTATGTCTGACATGATTCTTCTTCAGAAGAAGATTATTCTTCATTGCTTGTGAACATTTTAATAAATACCTTGTTGGGAGGGACAAGTTGACAGGGGAGTCCAAATACAAGCCACTTCAAGGTATCTTCCTCAAACTACTTCTATGTGCTCCAAATTGTCTGCATAAGTGTTATTCAGCTGAAGGGATACCATCTGTAAGTAACCAATGTATGTTTCCTACATGCTATAAAGAGCCTTTCTGAAGACAGAGTAACAAATAATTCAAATTCAACAAAAAGCAACTGCTTGATAAGTTCTGGCCATCATCAATCAAAACATTGAATCTAACGGATAACAGTCTTGCTCAAATTAAGCAAGTGAAGCAACAAGATGAAAGTTTCCAAGAGCTGCAGGAAGGAGTGATGAGAGGGTGACCTGAAAATATATCTGTCACTATAAAAGTATACTGGGCATACAGTGATATCCCAAACTAGCATCTTGTACAAAGGAAATAGAGTTGTTATCCCTGAGAAGATGAGAAAAGAGATGCTGTAGTGCATTCATGCAAATCACCTTGGAGAGACATAAAAAAAGGGCTTTACTGGCTAAACGTGAACAATGTAATTAATGATCATATCAACCAGGGCAATGTTTGGAAAAGAAAACCAAGCTAAACATTCTCAGAAGCTGCTTTGACACATGACATCTCACACAGACCATAGATGAAGCTTGGATTAAACCTCTTTGGTCTTGCAAGAATTGCTTATCTTGTCACCATCAATTAATATGCTGACTACTGGGAGTTAGGGAAACTGATATTAACAGCTACCGGCAGGGTTGTGTAATGCCTGAAAGCACACTTCAGTCAGTACAGTGTACAAGACATTGTGATGAATGGAATGGCCCTCAGTTTATGCACAAAGAATTCATTCATTTTCTAAAGGTTTGGGTAAATACAACACAATACATCACCTTCATATCATCCTCTGTCAAATGGTAAGGGTGAGACAATGATGAAAATCGACAAAGGGTTCATGACAAAATTGAGCAAATTCAGCAAAATGTGTACAAGGCAATCCTTGAGCAGAGAAACAGAGTAACTGAAGCTATGGGAAGTAAGTCCTGAATATTTACTAATGTCAGGCTGCACCCAAACCATTCTACCAACAGCAAAGTTATATTGAAACCAGAAGTAGTAATGGATGTGTGTAACAAAATTGAGATAGGTTGACAGAAAGTCCAATTTCACTTTGATATAATTGTCAAGAGCTGAGCATTGAAGAGCCAGTCAGATGCGAAGATTCAATGCTCTGCACAAAAGTTAGCCCCTGTTGGAATTGTATAGAGCAGCTGGTATTTCAATTGCATGTGGTGAATATGAGTGACCAGGGATGTCATCACAGCTGCAGACATCTAGGTACAGCGAGAGGAGCAGGTCAGGAAGAGATTATTTCACCACCGACACAGTATACAGAATGACTATCGGTTCCCGACATCCATCATGCCCCAACAACAGAAATGGATGAGCAACAATAATTAGCAATGGCACTCAAAGTAGAAATGACACTCCTTGGAGAAGGAACCCCCCTCCCCCCTCCCCCTCCCGCCTCCCCCAGCCTTGGAACAAGCAGATGCCAAGCAACTAAAGTCATAGTGACATTCAGCAGGGAAACAGAACCTTCGGTCCAATCAGTCCATGCCAACCATGTTCCCAATCTAAACTAGTCCCACATGCCTACACTTGGCACATATCCCTCCAAACATTTCTTATTCATCTACTAATCTAAATGTCTTTTAAACGTTGTAACTGCTACCACTTTCGCTGGCAGTTCATTCCACACACAAACCACTCTCTGCATAAAAACATTGCCTTTCCTATCCTTTTTAAATTTTTTGCCTCTCACCTTAAAAATGTACCCTCTAGTTTTGAGCTCCCCCATGCTAGGGAAAAGACCCCGGTCATTCATGTTATCTGTACTCCTCATGATTTTATAAACCTGAATAAGGTCACCTCCCAGCCCCCTCAAGCTCTGGTGAAAAAAGTCCCAGCCTTTCCAGTCTATTTTTATATCCCAAACCCTCCATTCCTGGCAACATCCTGGTAAATCTTTTGTCAAGCCTCTCCAGTTTAATAATATCCTTTCTATAACAGGGCAACCAGAACTGCACACAGTACTCCAAAAGTGGTCTCACCAACATCCTGTACAACTTCAATGTGACATCCCAACTCCTATACCCAACGGTCTGAGAAATGAAGACAAGCATGCTAAATACCTTCTTAACCACCCTGTCTACCTTTGATGCAGATTTCAAAGAATTGTGTACCTGAAACCCTAAGACTCTCTGTTCTATAGCACTACCCAGGGCCTTACCATTAATTGTATAAATCCTGCCCTTGGTTGTTTTACCAAAATGCAATACCTCACATTTATTCAAATTAAGCTCCATCTGCAACTTCTCAGCCCATTGACCCAATTGATCAAGAGCTGTTTGTAATCTTGGATAACCTTCATTTCCACTCTACCACCAGTTTTGGTGTCATCTGCAAACTTACTGGCCATGCCTTCTATATTCTCATACAAATGTTTTATATAAATGACAAACAAAATTAGACCCAATACCGTTAGTCACAGGCGTCCTAACAGAGAAACAACCCTCCACCACCACCCTCTGTCTCCTACCATAAAACCAATTTTGCATTCAATTGGCAAGCTTGCCCTGAATCCCATGTGATCTAACTTTACTAATTAGTTTATCATGTGGAACCATGTCAAAGGCTTCATTAAAGTCCAAATAAGCAATATCTACCACTCTGCCCTCATCAACCTTTTTGGTTACTTCATGAAAAAACTCAATCAAGTTTGTGGGACACAGCTTTCCTCACACAAAACCCCGCTGACTATCCCTAATCATTCCTTTCCTTTCAAAATGCATGTAAATCCCATCCTTCAGAATTATCTCCAACAACTTACCTACCACCGATGTCAGATTCACAGGTCTATAGTTTTCCTCACAACCTTTCTTATTAGCTACTTAATAGCAATGCACATAGGTAACATTAGGAGACCTTCATGATTTAAGCACAAGGGGCAAAATCTCATTATGGCCTAAGTGACATGGCCGTGTTGACATTTGTGGCAGGTTCATTTAAGATGCCTAGTGTGGAAAGACTTGATGCGGGATCACTTGTTGCATCTTTTATGCATTTGAAGAGTTGTGAAGCTAGTTTCTCACTAGACAGTGGCAAGTTGCCAAGTGGAGGAATCCATTAGCTTGTCACATGACTTAAAAACAAGACCACTTGCCTCATTAGTATTCAGCCTTCTATTTTACTGAATGAGCCAAACAAGCTCAATCTTGAGATTTCTTGATGTACTGACCAGAGCAGATACCTGGAGACCACAACTCGCCACTTGCTCTGCAGGGCCTCCATGTTGGACACCAGGCACTTACTTCTCTGGGCATGCTCCATGGACACCAGCTACACAGACTCTCCATCCACGGGCATTGACATCTAAAGTTTGCCAGCCTTTAGGAAGCTTCTTGTCACATATCAATCCACTTACAGGATATTTCTGCACTTCAATGCTACACTAGCAAATATCATTGCAAAGCTACAGACAGAACCCATTGAGCTCTGGTGCATGTACCCAGCTCATGGACTGGACCAGGCTACATCTCCAGCCTGTTCACATGCTCTCATAGAATCATAAGATATTGGAACAGATTAGGCCATTCAGCCCAACATGTCTGCTCTGCCATTCGATCATGACTGAACTTTTATTGCAAATCCATTCCTCTGCTTTCTCCCTGCAACTGTCGATCCCCTCACTAATCAAAAGCCTCTCTGTCTTGCTTGTCACAACTGTCAGAGGCTAAACCCACAGCCCTCTGGGGCAGCAAGTTCCACAGAGTCACCACCTCGTGTCTGAAGAAATGCCATTTCATCTCAGTTCTAAAGGGTTGTCCCTTCACCCTGAGACTGTGCCCTCAGGTCCTAGTCTCTCCTACTAGTGGACACATCCTGTCATTGCACTTACTCGTTCTTAACTAACCTTGATGCTCACAGCCTTGCATTCCCTTGCCTTTTTGCATATTGACCCCTCGGTCGGAGAGATTTGACTCTCATTATGACAGTATTATCTTGCCATTTAATGCAGGAAGCTGAGCACAATTGTCAGCAAATTTCCGTCAAGTCATGTTAGGGAAGATAGATTTGGGTCAGGGGATCCCAGTCAAGAGTGTGGTGCTGGAAAAGAGCAAGAGAATCAATGTTTCGGGCATAAACCCTTCATCATTCCTGGCAATTCTCCTGCTCTTCGGTTGCCGCCTGACCTGCTGTGCTTTTCTAGCACCACTCTCACGACTCTGATCTTCAGCAGCAGCAATCCTCACTTTCTCCTAGTCAGGGGATCCCAGTACAGTCAGTCAAGGACAAGATTCCTTTCCAGCTTATGGGTAGCTAGAGTCAGTATGCTCTCCACATATTGCCCAGTATTGGGCAGCACGTTACTTGTCTTATCTCCTTCTGTCTTGTCATGGATTGTTTCCATCATGGAATGATGGAGCAGCAGTATTAAGGGAGATGAAAGTGAATGGAACTGGTATATACTGTTTGGGAAGTGGCCCAACCAAGTATAGTCCGGTAATCCATGATTAATGGTGTCGATGAGAGTGAATGAGGGAAAATATCTCAAGCAATAGTTAGCATGTTAGAGCATGAGGCTTGGAGGGGGGTGGGTACAATAGCAGAAATGTAATGAGAGAGAGTGAGTGTGAGATATTAGTTAGAAAATGGTGGCACTTAAACTGGCAGAGTGGGGAAGGTTACGACCTACTTCCTATGTTGTATCCACACAGTTGAGGCTGCACTAACCCACAATGACCCCTTGGGCCAGGCTGGTGTCCTGACCTCCACTTCCAGTCCTTAATGAAAGGGACATCCTGCCTGTGCACCATCCCATCCATCAGGACCTCCAGGTGCCAAATTTATTTTGTCTGCTACATTGTGGCAAATATCAGGAACCATGTAGAGTACTCCAGGTGACCAGTGCTTGTATGGTTGTGCAATGACCATTAAATATGGTGCCCACACAAGGGATGCTGGGCAATTCCAGAATGTCTTGGCAGTGGCAAGTTGGTCTGGGTATGGTGTGTGGTATGATGGAACAAATTTGGATGAAATGGTGCCATAGAGGTTGGTAATTAATGAAACTTATTTAGGAAGGTCCAGTGAGAAAGGCCTACAATGAGAAACACTCAATACGACTGCCAATTAGCCAAAAAAAAAGATTCAACCGAATGTATGGAATACTGAGCAGAGACTGACAAAAGTGAAACTGACGATTTAACACACCATTTGGTTCATAAACAAACTTTTTGCTTTGTGACCTTGTACATTAGGTGACCTGTGTACTTTATAATTATGCATAACTGTGTGTTTTTTTTAGTTTGTTTTAATGAGAAAAGTAATGTTTGGAGAAATAAAATTACACTTAATTTTGCTTGCTGCAGTTATGTGACTCCCTACTTCTTCTACAAATTGATTATGTGCAAACTATGGCATTCATTAAACACACATCACACGGGAATATTTCATAGACTCCTGCTGAGTGGAAGTAGGCCATTCAGCCCATCGTGACCACACCGACCTTTTTAAGAGCATTCCACCCAGACTCAAACCCCATCTCCATAACCCTGCATCTCCCATGGATGACACACCCATCTTTGGACTATGGGAGGAAACTGGAGCACCCAGAGGAAACCCCCACAGATACAGAGAGAACATGCAAACTCCACACAGATAGTGAGGAATTGAACCCATATCTCTGGCGCTGTGAGGTAGCAGTGCTAAGCACCATGCAACCCCAACATACTGTATCAACAGTGGTCTAATTTTACTTCTTCATTGCATTTGTAGAGGCACCAAAGTAAACAGCCTGTTCCAAATCTGTAATTTACTCATAACATAAGCATGAACAGAATCCAGGATCCAATGATCATAACATTGCGAGGAAGCCTAAAATTCGGCAATGAAGCAAAAATACTGAATATTAATAGAGTTAACTTCACTGAAATAGGCAAAATGTTCATTGGATTAAAAAAGGCTTGAGAAATCTACAGTAGAAAGTCTAAAACACTGGGTGGCCATAAATGAAAACCTTTCAAATGTAAAATGTTTGGAAGTAGGAAATCTCATGAATTATTCTTGTAATTCTAATCATTTTTTGTACACTGGCTAATGTGATATTGTTGTAAAAGGGGAGTAAATACCGTATGTAAGAAAGGTTAAAAGTTA
The DNA here is from genome assembly GCF_047496795.1 of Chiloscyllium punctatum. Classification (NCBI taxonomy): domain Eukaryota; kingdom Metazoa; phylum Chordata; class Chondrichthyes; order Orectolobiformes; family Hemiscylliidae; genus Chiloscyllium; species Chiloscyllium punctatum. Next base: position 144,983,124 of record NC_092741.1, on the reverse strand, counting down.
AACACCAAAACCTTTGTTCTGACTTAATTCTGAGTGAAAGTTTGAGCTGATATTAGTTATAATTAAACAGAAAAAAATTGACTGAAATTTTGAAACTAAAAGCAGATTGATTGGACCCGAACAATTGGAAAATGGGGCTATACAGAACTAAGTCAATATAATCACACCATTGATGGACAAACGTAATTATAACATGAGAGGTTGACAAAGGCTGTGCCCCGTATAATTGTAGAGTTGTGAATATATAATTGAAGTAATTAACACAAAACTAGAACAACAACATAACAACAAGAAGAAAGATTTTGTAGATGGAAATTATGTATAGAAAAAACATTATATTCTCAATCAATGACTTGAGCAAGACTTGAATGAATGAGCCCTACAAGTTTAGAGTCAGAGGAAAGATAAATAATGGAGAACAATGCAAACAAATGAGACAGTGTTTCAATTGGAATTCCGATTGGATCAAAGTTTTTCCTCAGACCACGAAAATAAACTTATTTTATAAAATTAATGAGGATTAATCATTCCTATCGCCCTACTGAGATCTCTTAAGACAGTTAGACCAATAGGTCACTGGACTAATTCAATAAATATAAAATCATTAGCATGTAAACAGTGAACAAGGTAGTGTGGTGGTTCGGTTGATTAATTGATAAGAAAATGGGTAAAGTGCAAAATGGGTTGACAATTTGCTAGTGGCAATTTTCACATTGCTAATGCAGTTACTCAAGAATTATAGAGGATTAATCTATAAAACCATCAGCACAACATCTCACAGTAGCTAAAAAGGCAAATACGTTAATGGGTTACATTGCCAAAAGGATAAACTACACATCTATACTTCCAATCCAATCCCATCTCTTCCTGGTATATTTCTGCTTATCTAATCATTAGAGAGCAGATGCAAAACCACCAAAGAAGATTCCGGACACAAGGGCCTAAAGTTTAATCAACATGAGATATACTGGTGCTATTCTTTTGAAAAAGGAATTTCAACCTGCACTGTCATGCCTTGGTCTTTGCAATCTTATTGCTGCTGTCAAAGGGATTTTTCAAATTTCATTTTAATGGGATTTGAGCATCATGAGCTGAGCTGGTGTTTACTGCCTTTCCCTAAATGCTCTTGAAAGGGAGATAGTGAGCTGCCTTCTTGAACCAATCCAGTTCATGCAATCTGGGTACACCCTCAGCACTTTTGGTTGATGGGGGAACGTGGGGTAGTTTCAGGATTTTGAAGGATGGTGATATGATTCCAAGACAGATGGTATAATACCATTTATGACACGTGTGAGAAGTCAGTGCAGAGAGTAGGATACACGCCAGATGCAAGCAACCATTGTCAGTGCTGTGGAGCAAGAAAACCTCACAGATCTAAGCAGTACACAGCTATTAAAAAATAATGCTTTATGTGAAAAATGATAAGCCCTTTTCAGAAAATATGGGGCATAGTCACAGAACACCAAGAATTCAAATAGCTCTTCATGAAAAGATGTTAATAAGGCAGGAAAGATTGTAATAGGAGAAATGTCAAAAGGTATTCCTATGAAACATAAATCTAGCTTTTTGGCAAGATATTGATGCCAATGGAATTCTCACTGATTTTAAATGGATACAGGAGTGAGTGTCACTATGGTGTCAGATAGTCATGGCAATACTGTTTCCAGCATACAGAAGGGCAACACATGGTCCAGGAGGTATCACACTTAAGATTAATGGAATGTTATAAGCTACTGTGCATATCACAATCAAGAATTTTCACATAGACATGTGTTTTGACTGTAATCTTTGTCAAAAGGGAGAGGGAGTCAAATCTGCTAAAGTCAAGAAACCATTGTTTAAGGAAGAACTGAATGGATTCCGCTTGTCTTCTGAGATGAGTTGGTCCTCTCCTCTTAGCATTGATCTCTCTTACTCCAGGCTTCTGCTTCACTCACCACATGAATGGCTTTCTTTGGAGTTAAATCTTATTTTAACTGGAATAAATTTGACAATGATCCATCAGCAATTCCAACAGCATCTTTTTCTCCTTTGAATTCTTACCTTAAATCTCCATAGTCACATTTTCCACTAACCTGTGGAGATAAGTAATAAAATTATCTATGGATTCCCCAAATGCTAAACTCTTTATACTGTCTGTATCAATGGTGATGAGGTGGAGAAGGTCAAGAATTTCAAGCTCCCAAGAGTAAATATTACCAAATATCTGTCCTGGTCATTCATGTTGATTCTGCAATCAAGAAAGCACACCAACATCTCTACTTCCTCAGAAGGCAAAGGAAATTCAGCATATCCACAATGACTTTTACCAATTATTATAAATGCACCACGGAAAGTATCCTGTCCGGATGTATCATATGGAAACTGCTCTTCCCAAGACTGCAAGAAATTACAGCGAGTAGTGTGTACAGCCCAATTCTTTAGGCAAACTACCCTTCCATCTGTTGACTCCATCTATATTTTACTTGTGAAAGCAGCCAAAATAATCCAAGATCCCCTCCATCATGAAAAACTCGTTTCTATTCTCTTCTATCGGGTAGAAGATATAAAAATTTGACAACGCATATTAACAGTCAGACAGTCAGAAACTTTTTCCCCGGGTACAACAGAGTGTTACAAGGGGACATAAATTTAAGGTGAAGGGTGGAAGGTATAGGGGAGATGTCAGGGGTGGGTTCTTTACCCAGAGAGTGGTGGGGGCATGGAATGCGCTGCCCGAGGGAGTGGTAGAGTCAGATTCATTGGCGACCTTTAAGCGGCATTTGGATAGGTACATGGATGGGTGCTTAATCTAGGATAGAAGTTCGGCACAACATCGTGGGCCGAAGGGCCTGTTCTGTGCTGTATTGTTCTATGTTCTATGTTCTATGTTCTAACAGATTCAAGAACAGCTTGTTCCCTCTTGTTATCAGATTTTTGAATGGACCACTCATATATTGGAGTTGATCTTTCACTGTACCTTCTCTGTAGCTGTAACATTATATTCTGCATTCAGTTCTATTATTCAGGCACAATTTGTCTGGATAGCACACAAAACAATATTTAGTCCTATCTGTCTCAGCCCATGTGATAATAATAAATCAAATCAAATCTTACTCTTTCTAGAATTATATTTGTTCTGAGGTTAAAATAATTGCCAAAGACTTGCAGAAATTCATCCAAGGTATCTGTTCCTTCCTTTTTCCTCTAGATGATTTACAATGTCATCAGCTTTGGTTCAACTGAAGCACAAGAGCATATTTACTTGTTCAGTCTCTTATTTAGTATTTAATTTGGAACAGCTATATTTCTTAAGAGTTGTAGTTTCCCCCAAAATTATCAGTTCTGTGTTGCTTTCAACACGTACCCAGATTGAGTGTTGTTGTCAATGTTATTTCTGTTGCCTTATCTTTCCTAAAATGATTATTTATTTGCCTTGGTTCAAAGTCATTTCATTGTACAGCATAACAATGTTACTGTTGTGTGCTGCTATACAGGGAGCTCTTCTCTCCCTTCTGTAATCAAAATGGAGGAGTCCTGTCTTCTATGAGTTAAATGGAGGACTCCCAATTTTTGGAAGTGAAATGGATCATTCACCCTTTTTACAGTTTTCCTCAATAAATTTCATTGAACACAACCTGAATCAATAATTCCCATTTTCTTAATGCTTTATTCATGCATCCAACTATTTGTGCCTCTATAAAGTTAATCTTGTTCCTTTAACTGATTTCCCTAGACAATTCTCATGTCTTTAAGCGCTATTAATAACCTCTTTTTTTTCTCTAGATGAATCCTCCTGCAAGCAGCTGTAGAAAATGTTTTTTGCATTTTGAATAACAGGTGTCTTGCTTTTCTAAGGACTCAGTAGTCTCCTAAATTACTGTCTTCATTAGACTCTGTCTGCTTAGGTCTCTGAATTGTTCCCTCATTCTGGCGTCGTGATGTACTTGCATCTGTGACATTCTTTTAAATTGCTGCTCTGGCCCTTGATTTCCATACTGTTGTTGTGCCTCATGGTGACTCCTTGCGCTGTCAGTGGTGTTCGATCTAAACTCTAAGCACTTTATTGACTTCTAGCTTTCCCAGTTGGTAAGCTGTGCTGTTTGGTTTGAACATTTTCGCTTGACCACCAGGAATTTCGACTGTACTGACAGAGGCTTCAATGTCTGCTCTCATTGAACGTAGGCTCCAGAACACTCTTAAACATTATTGGTACCCAATGTGACTTGTAGCTGCCTTGGTATGGCTGGAGTTCCAGCTCCATGAAATATATAGCTCATTCTTTCTGCTGCATTTCACTTACTAGGTCTGAAATGCTTTTTACCACTGACTGGAGAATTCTGTCTTGCAGACTTCTGCCACAAGGTTCTCTTCTGACAGGTTTAGGAATACTGGGATGGGATGGAGGTGTAAGTCTAGGTAGGATGCTTTTCGGAGGCTCGATGGGCTGAATGACCTTGGCCCACATTGCAGGAATTCTGTGTTTCTACATTTCTATGAGTTTTGAACATTTAGCTCTTTCAGCTGCTGACAGTGTACTCAAGCAATTTTCATGAAGCTACGCCTGAATCTTTGGATCTTCATGGCTGCCAGCATTTTGTAAACTTCAGCTGAATGGGGGCTGCACAGCTTGAGATGAATCCTTATCACAGCTCATCATGGTGTGACATCCTGTGACCTATTGACTTGCTGCCTCCATTCAGGTTCCTTGTGGGGATCTATAGATCCTGTTTAGTTGTTTGAGGTAGGGAAAATCACTTACTAGTCTAAGGAGAAGACACTGTCAAGAAGAGAGCAAGGGATAAACTAGGAAACGACAGGGTGGTCAGTCTAACCTCACTAATGGGGAAACTACTGGAGAAATTCTTAAAGACAGAATTAATCTGCTTTTGATGAGGCAGGGATTAATCAAGAACAGTCAGAATGGTTTTGTTAAGGGGTGGTCATTTCTGATGGACTTGGTTAGATCTTTTGACAAGATAGCCAGATGTCTCAATGAGGGAAATGCATTTGACATGATTGACTTGAACTTTGGCAAGACTTTTGATAAGATCCCACATAGGACACTGACAACAAAGGTAAGAGCCGATGGGATGCAAGAAAAATTTAGCTAATTAGATTCAGAATTGGATGAATGACAGGAAGCAGAGGGTGATGGTTGAGGGCTATTTTCCCAACTGGAAGCCTGTTGTCAATGAGGTTCCACAGAGATCAGTGTTGGGGCCTTGTTGTTGTGGCATGTACAAACAATTTAGACTTGAATGTAGGAGGGCTGATCAGTAAGATCGCAGATGATTCAAAAATTGGTGGGGTTGGAGATAGTGAGGAGGATAGCCTTAGATTACAGGAGGATACAGATGGACTGGTCAGATGGGCTTATCAGATGAACCTAGTAAGTGTGAAGTCATGTACTTAGACTGAGCAAACGCAAAAGGGAATACATGATGAATGGGTTAGGACCCTAGGAAGCACTGAGGATCAGAGGGACTTTGGTGTGCGTGTCCACCAGTCCTTTAAGGTAGCAAAACAGATAGATTAAAGTGGTTAAGAAGGCACATGGGATACTTGTCTTTAATAATTGAGAGATAGAGTTTACCAGCAAGGACATCATGCTGGAATTGTATAAAAAGTTGCTTAGGCCATAGCTAAATTATTGCTAGCATTTTTGGAATTCAGATTATTGGGGGAAATTCTGTCCCAATAGATAACAGGATCTGACACCATGATGCGGTGTGGTGAGGATTCATGTTAGCCTCCATTTAGGTGAAGTATAAATAATGCTGGAGACTTTGCAGAAGAGATTTACCAGGATATTACCTGGTCTGGCGAGTCTTAGTTGTGCGGCAAGATTGGTTGGACAGTAGGTGTTTACCTTGGAGCAGAGGAGACTGAGGTGATTGGAAGTGGGGCAGTAACATGATTGAGGTATATAACATTTTGAAGTGGGTGGATAGTGTAGACAGGAAGGAACTTTTCCGCTTGTTGGAGGGATCAATAACCAGGGGCATCGATGAGGGTAAGGAGGAGGATGATGAGAAGGGATGTGAGGAAATATTTTTCACCCAGAGAGTGGTGGCAGTGTAGAACTCTCTGCCCGAAAGGGTGGCAGAGACAGAAACAGTGAGAACATTTAAGAAATGTTTAGATGTATATTTACAATGCCAGTTGAGGAAATTTGGCATGACGGTGAATACCTTTGCCAACTTTTATAGGTGTGCCATCGAGAGCATTCTGTCTGGATGTATCACTACCTGGTACGACCACTGTACCATTCAAAATTGGACCTGGTTACAGAGAGTGGTGAATTTGGCCCGGACAATCATAAAGGCTAACCTCCCATCTATAGACTCCACTTACCAGGCCCACTGTCAAGGAAAGGCCGTCAGCATTCTCAAAGATCCATCCCACCCTGGCAATGTTTTTCTACAACCTCTACTATCGGGGAGTAGGTACAGAAGCCTGAACACACGCACCAGCCGGTTTCACAACAGTTTCTACCCAACTGTTGTTAGAATACTGAATGAACTCACAAACTCTTAACATTCGTCTGTACCTGTGTTTTTGTTTTTGCTGCTGTTTACCTATTATTTACTATCTCTGCTACTTAACTCTGTGATCTGCCTGTATTGCTCACAAGACAAAGCTTTTTACTGTGCCTCGGTACATGTGACAATAAATTCAGTACAATTCAATTCACTTCCTAGAAATGTGGTGGAGGCAGGTTCTGTTGAGGCATTCAAGAGGGGCATTGCATAGAAGTGGTGTGCAGAGGTATGGGGAAAAGGTAGGAGATGGGCACTAGGTAATAGAAGTAGTCAAGGCATAATGGGCCAAATGGCTTCCTTCTGCATTGTAACATTTCTGCAACTGTATGTTCCCAAGTACAATAACCTGCCAGGCTCACGTTTCAGCCAGCTGAGTGTGCCATGCAGAGGACTGACATGCTTCCAAATTTCTGTTGCTGAACATGGCATTTTGGAGTTACCCTGACCCCAAAGAGACTTCCTGCTTCCCTCAGCCTCGATAAGGCCCTGGCTCTGAATTTAAAAGAAGGCCTGCTACAATTTTAACTTTGATTTTCTTTTACTTCAGCAAGCATTTGTAATGAGTGCAAATGCCAGGGGTATAAAATTCTTCAAGAGCAACAATGTGTTATTTTTAACATCTGTACTTCCTTGCCAGTGTAATATTTCTGATTGAAGCAATTTTCTTTTGCTAATTATGACGGTTGTAATCTGAATTTTGAAAGAGCAAAATTGATACATGTCTTAAAGCAACAAGATACTGAAAGATACACACAGTCAAAAAGTGTCAGTTCATATTTGTTGAACCTCATACAATGAATGACAATATCTGCCTTGACTTGCTCTGTGCCAGTTGGAGTTTTCCCAACCTCATTAAGAACACCTAAAATCAACTGAAAAATAGAAGTGGCACTGCCAATGATTGATAAGGTCAAAACCTCATGAATTGCATCAGCAAAGAATTTCATTGTGCCAAGTCATTCAGGTCAGTGGACACTGAGGAATTTTTGTGGGGTCAGTTCAATGCACCAATGATATGCATTATAGGCAGCATGGTGGCTCTGTGGCTATCACTGCTGCCTCGCAGTGCTGGGGACCTGGGTTTGATTCCACCCATAGATAACTGTCTGTGTGGAGTTTGCAAGTTCTCCCTGTGTCTGCATGGGTTTGCTCTGCTTTCCTCCCACAGTCTAAAGATATGTGCAGGTTAGGTAGATTGGCCATGCTAAAATTCCCCTTAGGCGTGTGAGGACTCAAGGGATTAGCCATGGGAAATGCAGGGATGGGGTGGGTCTGGGTGGGATGGTCTTTGGAGGTACAATGTGGCCTTCTTCCACACTATAGGAATTTGATTCTATGATTCCTCAAAGACATAGCTGCTCACCTATGCAACATACATTTACTGTATTTTGTACCTACAGTAAAAATGCACTCAAAAGGGAGAAATTCAGCAGATAAGCATTCCATTCAAGGAAAGTTTTTCACATCAAGTATCATCTGTACAACACAGCAGTAAACAATCAAAACATTCCTCATATTCAATTATTAAAGAAAAGCATCATTCCAATCTTATACTGGGTATTTCTGCATTATCAGCCAATTTCTTGTTCATGTATGTGTTAGAGGTACATGACCTACTAGAGGTTTATAAAATCATGACGGGCACGTATAGGATGAATAGACAAAGTCGTTTCCCTGGGGCGGGGGAGTCCAGAACGAGAGGGCATAGGTTTAGGGTGAGAGGGGAAAGATATGAAAGGGACCTAAGGAGCAACTTTTTCACGCAGAGGATGTGGTGGAGGCTGGTACAATTGCAACATTTAAAAAGCATCTGGACGGGTATATGAATAGGAAGGGTTTGGAGGGATACGGGCCAAGTGCTGGCAAATGAGACTAATTTAGGTTAGGATATCTGGTCAGCATGGACAAATTGGACTGAAGGGTCTGTTTCCGTGCTGTATGTCTCCGTAACTCTATGATGCTATGGTTCAAGAGTGTCAATAACGACACGGCATTTACCACTAACCCACAGAGCAACTGGGTATCAGTCACACAATTCTACAGGAAGTTAACTGTTGAAGATATCAAGAATCCTTCAACTTCATCTTTGTTACCCTTGAGCAGCTATGATGACGTGGTGACTCTAAGTGATTTTCCAATGTCGAATTGGATGAGTTAATGATCGAGAAGGATGGTGGACATGGATCAATAAGCAATAGAAGCAATTCCATGATGGCTGAGGCAAGCGTTCAGTGAGCTGTTGGGCATTTACGCTGTCTGGTTTCTCAATGTAGGTGGGGTGAATTGAAAGTGACATACAAAAAAGGAGATTTGGGATTTTGTTGAAATATAAAGGCATAAAATTAGAATAGTCAAGGCTTAATGGCACAATTCTGATTATGCTCTTTATGGTTTAAGGAGAAAATCAGAAAAACCTTTCTTGATATCGCAAATTTGATTATTTTCATTCTCACAGCATTTCCCATCTTTCCTGCAGCATTCATATCACACCAGGTTTGTTAAAGTTCCCTTCTCTGTATCCCATTTCTCTGTTTTCACTGTGATGTTAAAACTTTCCCAGTTAAAAATATTAAGTATTTTTGCCAGAGGAAACAACTTTTAATGAGGATATGAATTCAATATTAAAATTTTTGAATCAGTACAAAATGATTGAATGTTAGTGATGCAATTTTCAACTCCTTGGAGTAGCTGAAAGAATTCGGGAAAATACAATGAGAATTAGAAAATAGAACCTCAAAGCCAGAGAAAAAAAAATGTCTCTTTCTCCTCAAGTTAGAATGGTAGCTTCAGAATATTGAGTTGCTAATACCCTTTTTCCATACACTTGCATCTCATTAATAGCTCAACCCATTCCATTTCTATGCTAACTCTGTTCTCATTTCCTTCCCTGAGAAAGCTGATGACAGAAATTCCTTTCATGAAGGGGAGTATCTTGCAGCTGCAGCCCACCAATTGCATATTGTAGCCATCATCCAACTGCCTATTCAGTATATTGTCAGTACATGCTCCTTGGTCCCTCGACTGACTCCATCTACACTTCTCACTGCCTCAGGAAGGCAGCTAACATAATCCAAAACCCCTCCCATTCCTGTATAATCTCTTCCAATCTCTTCCATCAGGCAGAAGATACAAAAGCTTAAATATATGTACCATCAGGGTTTAAGAGTGGCTTCTTCTCCGCTGTTGTTGGACTTCTGAATGAACCTCTCAAATTTTAAATTCAATGTTGATCTCACTGTTTGTGCACCTTCTCAACAGCTGTAATAAGGTATTCCTTGCTCTGTCCTATTAGCCTGATGAACTTTGTGTGGTACTATCTGCCTGTACTGCACACATTATAAAACATGCCACTGCACCTAGATATGTGTGACAAAAATAATAAATCAAATCAAATCAACCATCCTTCTTGACCTTTTGTCCATGAAACCTGATTATTTATATGGAGGAAGACCACAAAAGCTATGGAGCAAAGTGATTTGGGAGTTCTTGTGCATGAATCACAAAAGCTAGCATCCAAGTTTAGTGGGTCATAGGGAAGGAAAAGGACTGTTGTCCTTTGTTTCAAAGAGAGTGGAGTATAAAGATATAAATTACGCCGGTTTTGCTAAAACTATGCAAAGTACTAGTCAGGCCACAGCTGGAATCCTATTAACAGTTTTGGGCCCTAACTTAAGGAAAGATGTACTGGCTTTAGAAGCAGCCCAGAGAAGATCCACAAGGCTGTTATCAAGTTTGGAGGGACTATCTTATGAGGAAATGTTGAGTAATTTGACCATGTGCTCAGTGGAATCTAGAAGAAAGAAAGGTGACCTTATTGAAACATCTAAGATTCTTCAGGGATTTGACATGGTGGGAAGGTTGATTCCCACTGTGGGAGAATCTAGGACCTGAAGCTCAGAATAAGGGATTGCACATTTAAGACAGAGATGAGAAGGAATTTCTTCTCTCAGAGATTTGTGAATCTGTGGTATTGCTCAGTCGTTAAGTATGTTCAAGGTTGAAATATACGGATTTTTAATCAGTAAGGGAATCAAGGGAAATAAGAGAAAGACAGGACAATAATTGAGGATTATCAGATCAGCCATGATCTCACTGATTGGTATAGCAATGTCAATGGGCTGAATGGACTACTTCTGTTTCAATGCCCTACTGTGCAATGCTGACATTTACAGCTGGGTTGGCTGAATCCCAAACTGTCAGCCTGGTAAGCTTGGGTGGTAGCCTCCTCATGACCTTGGGCATGGAGGGCCTAGGCTTGCCAAGTCTCATTCACAGATCCAGGGTCACCCACCTTGGTTTGGACATCTGCAGGCTTTAGGATCAGTAACCTCTGTGCAACCCAGCAATTTGCCTCCTATCCATACAGCCAAGTTCCTCAGCTTCCCTACCAGATCGTGGACTCTGATAACACGCCCTTGATTTTCAGTTGTCAGAAACCCTGGACTGACTGTGGGTCACCATCCTGACCAACTTGGAGAGACAGCACTGACTGATGAAGGAACAGGCATATGACTGATGTATCTGTAGCTCCTTGGCTGACTTATCGCTATTCTGGTAATTTTACAACAGCCATGTTTGTTTTGTGCAAACAGTTATTACACATTTTAGTCAAGCATACGATTGGATAGACACTTACTGAAAGTCCACCAAGATCTCTCCTCAAAACAATCAGCATTATAACTTATAGTTTCAATGTTTTCTAGTTTATATGTCCTTGACAATCTTAGTATTTACATCATATCCACATCAATAAACAATGTTATACCAGTCATATATCAGTCCCTTTCATGTTCTCATTAATCCTATGAAGTGTTGATATCACTGTAGCTCTACATTCCCCCTCCTATCCACTTCCTTATCATCTTAAGGGGGTTATTCTTTCTTGTCAAAGTCATTATGTTCTGCAGCTTACATTCTTAGTTTGGTTCCCACAGGAATGAAACCATACATCATCATTCTTACAGTATTGGTTACATTTCCCATCATGTTTGGAGAAAGTGCTTAGAGCTACATTTGTCTGCTCTAAGCTATTAGAAAACATTCAATGATCAATTTTAATTAAGTTCTCTGTTTATTGCAAATCCCCGGAGTGGTTGGGACTGGATCTGCAGGTCTGACCATGGTCCACACTCTCGACTGTCTCAATGCTGCCATCCTTGGTCCAATTGAGGATTACTCCCCTGAGACTTTGAGGCATGGCCATTGGTTGATGCACACATGGTGAGTTTGCCTTGTAAGGCAACACAGCAACATGTCCGTCCCTTTGACCGAACACAGCTGATGACTGGCTGTTGGCTTTGACTGTGTTAAACAGCAGGGCAAGACAGAAATAAAGTGTGAACCATTAAACAGCTGAGTGTAAGGCAGACACACTGTGAGCATCCAAGTCGGTGCAAAATGAATGAATGAGAAGAGGACAAACAAGGAATTTGAGATGAAATCTGATCCTGTCCTTGATGGGTACCTGCTCCTTCAGGCAAAGTTCTAGCAATAGCATGCCATGAAATGTGCCAACACAGAAGTGAAAAATTCTAAGCCAGTCAGAGATGCCAGGATGATGAGGTGACACTGGTAAACATCTAATACCAATGCTCTGTGAATGCCAATGGTGTGTAATATGAGATGATGGTGACTGGTGTTAAAGCTGAAGCCTGACACTGATCTGACTTCCATGTTGGGGATTGTCACCATCTTGTTTTTAATCTGGTGTGTAGGAAATTAGGGGATTGCATGTAAATGAGACAAGATTGGCTACTAATCACATACAGGTACTTCTCTTGTCGTTCCCTCGTGAGATTTGTGTCCTAGCATTCAAAACTTCATTGCAAAATTGTGCTTTAATATTTTTCATTATCAAGAATCTAACCTTGCTTTATTATTCCCAACTGACTCATTTCCCACCTCAATCAGGGGCTCGGAAAACCTTTCTCTGTTTAAAAGGTCCATCCAGGGACATTGGAAATTTGTTGGAGACGTACAGAGAATATTCATGTCATTGCCTATAATTCCCCATGAATTAAAATAAGTATAACATAACGTGGGTTACCACCACAAGTATCAGCTTGTGTAGGTTGGTGATATATTGAGATTCCAAATCTTACTGTTTCATTAATATGTCACTTTCTGCAAGTTCAGAGGAAATATTATCAAAGTGAAAGGTGAATACTTAGGATGTTTTTACCATCCATTTCTCCTCCACCCATGCAACTAAATCAGAAATTGCATTCACTTAATTTGCTATTTGTGGAATCTCACTGTGTAGACCATGACCGACTGTTATGGTAACAAATAATTACAATTATTCCATTGGCATATTTGGTGTTAGGGAAGCATTTAATCGGGTAGGAGGCTGGCAGGTGGGCAATCTCTCTGCCTTTCCATGGTCACTCTGATAACGTCCACAGCAAGAAAGCCCATGGATGGCCACCCAGACCAACTCCCAATCAAAGCATTGACTTGTGGGTTGACAGGGCCTCCCTTGTTTAATACTCAGTGACAATGGAGGGGCACCACATTGGGAAGGGGAAACCCATTGAGAGTGGCACCCTTACCATTGCTGCCATCTCCCATCCTCGCCCATGACCACTATCCCTTGATCACTCAAATCTGGCTTGGGATCCAGTGACAATCTTAGACCTTGGGTGGGGAGCCAAACAGCTCCCCATGTCTCTGCCATTCAATAGAATGTCCAACAGCTCTTAGAGAGTTGCATTCCACCCCGGAGTCCTAGACCCAGAGAAAAGTCCTGTTGCTGGCCTTGTGTGTGGGGAATGAATTGGGCATTCCTGAAAAGAGGCAAAGCAGGTGTCTTGCCAATTGCCCTCCACAGTGTTCCGTCAAATGAATGAGTTTAAATTTGGGAGAGATGTATAAAAGGGTGGCTCAATCAGTGACATCCATTATACATCATCATCCAAAGTTAAAATGGCCTCCGCTAAACTTGGAAATAATTTCTCTACTTCCAAATGCAGCAGCTAGAGACAAATATTGCATTCAGTACTCAGGGAGCTAAGTAGTTGTCTGAATGCTGCCTCAGGCACTATATAGTTTACTTCTCCTTCAACTATAATTTCTGGCATCCTCTATTATGCAACACTAAGGAATAACCATCATTAATATATATCTGGAGTCAGAGAAAAGATTAATTCTGAGAATTTTCAGCTTGATGCCTGCAGAACCCTGACAAACCTATGATTTAGGATATTTACTTGACAGTTTGGATTATTCTTTAATCACAGACAAATGGGAGTAAAATAATTGAATGTCATTTCAGCTACTAAGCCTAAGGTGACATTTTTTTAAGTAAAGGGGCAGGGGTTTATTTGCTTCAGAGATGTTGTATTCCTGTTTCAATTGTTTTTCTTAAGTGTTTTGATATTTTGATTCTTAATTTGACATTGCAATAGATGGTTTGTTATTTAATGCAGGGTTACTGTCAAAACAGAGAGAGAAAGCCATTCATTTTCAGAAGTCACAGCTGGTGTAGTTATTGAACCTCATTGACAAAAACAACTTGTATTGTGCTTTCAGTAAATTCTTCAAAGAATTGGAGCTATCCATATGCATTTAAAATGCATATAACAAGACATTTCTTGCTACCAGTTTTCATCTTGTATATAAATAACATGATTTTATCTGAACGGTATTATTTTAACAGTGTGCACAACTCTCAAGGCTCTTGAAAAACTGCCTTTGAAATTGACGCTATCAGGCAAAATTTGATAATCTCACTCAACAATATGTAGTTAAGTTAATCGAGGAAAGTAATACCCTGCTGATTTTTTCTTACATAACAGAAAATATCTGCAACACGATATTTAGGCTTCATTAGACGAAAGGAAACGCTGCCTCACATCTTTCTCAAAATCTGACATTTGCTTGAAAACATATATCAGGGCCTTATGTGTTGTATTTTCTCAATGGTTCATATTGATACTAATATCCCATGACACTGAAGAAATCAGGGAGTTATCCTCATGGTCTGACCATCATTCTTCTCTCATAGAAAGGCAGAAACATAGAAAACAAGTGCAGGGGTAAGCCATTCGGCCCTTCGAGCCTACACTACCATTCAATATGATCATTCAATTTCAGTATCCCATTCCTATTTTCTCTCCTCACCCCTTGATCCTTTTAACTGCAAGGGCCACATCCAACTCCTTTCCTCCTGAACATATCTAACAAACTGGCCCCAACAGCTTTCTGAGATAGAGAATTCTACAGATTCTCAACTTTCTGAGTGAAGAAACTTCCTCATCTCAGTCCTGAATGCTTTTCCCCTTAATCTTAGACTATAACCCCTTTTTCTTGACTTCCCTAACATCAGGAACATTCTTCCTGCATTTAGCCTGTCCAGTCTGATCAGAGGTTTATATATTTTTAGGAGTTCCCCTCTCATTCTTCTAAATTCCAGCGAGTACAAGCCCAGCCAATCCAGTCAGTCCTGCCATCCCGGGAATCAGTCTGGTGAACCTTCACTGAACTCCCTCAATAACAAGAATGTTTTTCCTTGATTAGGAGGCCAAAACTGCACACAATACTCAAGATGTGGCCTCACCACGGCTCTGTATAAGTGCAGGAGGACATTCCTACTCTGATACTCCAATCCTCTCACTATGAAGGCTAGCACTGTCTGCTACACCTCCATGCCAACCTTCAGCGACTGTCCCACCATGGCACCTGGGTCTCATTGCACCTTGCCTTTTCCTAAGCTGCCATGGTTCAGATAATAATCTGCCTCCCTGTTTTTGCAACCGAAGTGGATAACCTCACATTTATCCACATTATATTACATTTGCCAAGTATTTGCTCACTCAGCTAGTCTGTACAAGTCACTCTGCAGCCTCTTAGCATCCTCCTCACAGCACACACTGCCACCCAGCTTAGTGTCAACTGCAAATTTGGAAATATTGTATTTAATTTCTTCATCCAAATGGTTAATGTATATTGTGAACAGTTGGGGTCCCAACATTGAACCCTGTGACACCTTACTTGTCACTGCCTTCCACTCTGAAAAAGACCTGTTTATTCCAACTCTCTGCCAACCAGTTTCTTGTCCACATCAATGCATTATCTCTGATACCATGAGCTTGAATTTTCCTTAGTAATCTTTTGTGGGAAACCTTGTCAAAAGCCTCTTGAAAATTCAGATACACAACGCCCACAGATTCTTTCTTGTCCACTCTACTGGTCACATCCTCAAAAGATTCCAGAAGACTTTTCAGTCATGATTTCCCTTTGGTGATGGGTTGTGTCACCGCACATCCTTAATAATTCCCCAACACTGATGTCAGACGAATCAGCCTATGATTCCCCGTATTCTCTCCCCCTCCTTTTTTAAAAGGTAGGGTAACATTAGCTACCCTCCAGTCTGTTGGAACTCTTCCAGAGGCTGCAAAATGCTGGAAAATGATCATCAATGCACCCGCTATTTCTAGGGCCACTTCCGCAAGTACACTGCAATGCAGATCATCAGGCCCTGGGGACTTAAGTAGGTTTTAATCCCAACCTTTTCCTGGCTAATAAGGATTTACTTTAGTTCCTCCTTCATATTTGACCCTCTGTCCCCTAATATTTTTAGAGTCATAGAGTTGTACAGCATGGAAATAGACCCTTGTCCATGCTGGCCAGATATCCCATCCCAATCTAGTCCCACCTGCCAGCACACAGCCCATATCCCTCCAAACCCTTCCTATTCATATACCCATCCAGATGCCTTTTAAATGTTGTAATCGTACTAGCCCTAACTACTTCCTCTGGCAGCTTATTCCATATATGTACCACCCTCTACATGATAAAGTTGTTCTTAGGCCTCTTTTATATCTTTCCCCTCTCACCCTAAACCTATGTCCTATAGTTCTGGACTCCCCCATCCCAGAGAAAAAACTTTGTCTATTTATCCTATCCATGCCCCTCATGGTTTTATAAATCTCTATAACGTCACCCCTCAGCTTCCGACACTCCAGGGAAAACAGCCCCAGCCTATTCAACCCCTCCCTACAGCTCAAATCCTCCAACCCTGGCAACATCCTTGTAAATCTTTTCTGAACCCTTTCCAGTTTCACAACATCCTTCTGATAAAAAGGAGACAAGAATTGCACGCAATATTCCAACAGTGGCCTAACCAATGTCCTGTAGAGCTACAACATGACCCCCCAACTCCTGCACTCTGTACTCTGACCAATAAAGGAAAGCATACCAAACACCTTCTTCACTATCCTATCTACCTGCTACTCTACTTTCAAGGAGTTATGCACCTGCACTCCAAGATCTCTTTGTTCAGCAACACATCCTAGGACCATACCATTAAGTGTATAAATCCTGCTAAGATTTGCTTTCCCAAAATGCAGCACCTCCCATTTATCTAAATTAAACTCCATCTGCCAGTTCTTAGCCCATTGGCCCATCTGAACAAGATCCCATTGTAATCTGAGGTAACTTTCTTGGTTGTCCACTACACCTCCAATTTTGATGTCATTTGCACACTTATTAACTATACCTCTTATGTTCACATTCAAATAATTTATATAAATGATGAAAAGTAGTAGACCCAGCACTGATCCTTGTGGCACTCCACTGGTCACAGGCCTCCAGTCTGAAAAACAACCCTCCACCATCACCCTCTGTCTTCTACCTTTGAGCCAGTTCTGTATCCAAATGGCTAGTTCTCCCTGCATCCCATGAGATCTAACCTTGCTAACCAGTCTCCCATGGGGAACCTTGTTGAATGCCTTACTGAAGTCCATATAGATCACATTTACCACTCTTCCCCCATCAATCCTCTTTGTTACTTCTTCAAAAAACTCAATCAAGTTTGTGAGACATGATTTCCCACAAAGCCATGTTGACTATCCCTAATCAGTCCTTGCCTTTCCAAATACATGTACATCCTGTCCCTCAGGATTCCCTCCAACAACTTGCCCACCACCGAGTTCAGGCTCACTGGTCTATGGTTCCTTGGCTTGTACTTACCACCCTTCTTAAACATTGGCACCATGTTAGCCAATCTCTAGTCTTCCGGCTCCTCACCTGTGACTATCGATAATACAAATATCTCAGCAAGAGGCCCAGCAATCACTTCTCTAGCTTCCCACAGAGTTCTAGGGTATGTCTGATCAGGTCCTGGGGATTTATCCACTTTTATGCGTTTCAAGACATCCAGAACTTCTTCCTCTGTAATACGGACATCTTTCAAGATGTCACCATCTATTTTCTTACATTCTGTATCTTCTATGTCCTTTTCCTTAGTAAAAACTGATGCAAAATACTCATTTAGCATCTCCCCCATCTCCTGCAGCTTCACACAAAGGTCACCTTGCTGATCTTTGAGGGGCCCTATTCTATCTCTCGTTACCCTTTTGACCTTAATATATTTGTAAAAACCCTTTCCTGAAGGTTATTTGCATCGTCCTTAGTGAAGACAGACCCAAAGTATTTGTTCAATCTGTCTGCTATCTCTTTCTTGTCCGTTATTAATTCACCTGATTCAAACTGCTAGGGACCTACATTTGTCTTCACCAGTCTTTTGGATTTCACATATCTACAGAAGCTTTTGTAGTTAGTTTTTACAATTTCCCTAAGCTTAGTTCCATATTCTATTTTCCATTTCCAAATTAACCCCTTTATCCTCCTCTGCTGAATTTGAAATTTCTCCCAGTCCTCAGGTTTGTTCCTTTTCTGGCTAATTCATATGCATCCCCTTTGGCTTCCGCACTGTCTCTGATTTCCTTCATTAGCCGTAGTTGAGGCACCTTCTCTGTTTTCCTCTTACACCTGACAGGAATGTACAATTGTTGAAGTTCATCCACATGTTCTTTAAATATCCGCTGTTACCTAACCCCATAAGTATCCTAGTCCAGTTTATCCTAGCTAATGAATGCTTCATACGATCAAAGTTATCTTTCTTTAAGTTCCTGACCCTAGTTTCAGATGTAACTTTGTCACTCTCCACCTTAATAAAAAATTCTACCATATTACGGTCTCAATCAACAACATTAATAAACAGATTTGCTGGTTATTTGTTTAACATTTTTTGACAGTGTACAGAAAGACCCCTCAGCCCATTGAGTCTGCACCGATCAGAGACAATCACCAGACTTTTCTCATTTCATTGTCACAGCAGTTTGTGGGATGTCAGTGGTATGCCATAAGCTTCTCAAATGCGATGGAGAACATTCATCCCAGACACTTAAATACTGATCTGACAAACTTTGTTGTAAGGAAGTTTCCAAGATAGCAAGTCTTGATAGAAATGAATACACAAGCTGTTAGAAAAGTACTAAAGAACAAAAGGGAAGTGCAGCACAGGAACAGGCCCAACAGCCCTCCAAGCCCGTGCTAAATATCATGCCCTCACTAAACTAAAATACGAACCTTCGGCCCTTATTCGGTCCATATCCCTCTGTTCCCTCCCTATTCATGGAACCATCCAGATGCCTCTTAAATGTCGCCAATGTGTCTGCTTCCACCACCTCTTCCCACCGTGTGTTCCAGGCTGCGGCCACTCTTTGTGTGAAAAAGTCCCTTGTACACCTCCCTTAAACATTCCCTTTCTCACCTTGAACCTGTGCAAGGTCTTCTGCACTTACCTTTTCTTTGACAGATTGGCATCAGACCACTACCTTTAAAGTTGGAGTAAGGCAAATCCAGAATAGAATCAGGAAGCTGTTTTCACACAATAAAGGAAGCACGGGACTCTCACCCTTCAATGATGCTGAATGCTGGATCACTTGAAATTTTCAGGACTTAGATCAATAAATGTTTGTCAGCTAGGGATTGGATGGGATGTAAAAGAAATCGGAAAATCAAGGTGAAATTCACATCAATCGCAATCTTACTGAATGTTGGAACTGACTTAAGGAGATGTGTCACAATCTTATTTTCCTACAATATTTGTTTTGCACATAACATTCTGCACAAAACGAATTATAAACAAATGAAGATCAATGCAATCATAGAGCTGAAAAGAATTGTATATTTTATTAAGGTTCGAAATGATACAGAAAATGCAGCTCGTTGTCTGGCTGTCTGCATGTGGTGTAAATGTTCAAGTTGCAAAGAAGATCATATCTTTGCAGTTCTACTTTAAAGGTCAAAACAGGTTTAATGATATAAATTGTGAATTAAAAACAGAAAATCCTGAAATCATTCAGCAGTTCAGGCAGTTTCTGGATTAGGAGACTGCCCAACGTGGGCATTAGGAGAAAGTGAAATATAATGGGATAAGTTTATGGGATTCAATAATTAAGATAATTAATAATATTTCCTGTAAACAGGATGCAGTGTCTCAAATGCCATAACTTTCCTGGTATAAGGGTGAGGGCTGTCTCAAACTGGCTTAAACGAATATTGGAGGGGAAGGCAGAGGAACATAGAACATAGAACATAGAACAATACAGCACAGAATAGGCCCTTCGGCCCACGATGTTGTGCTGAACATTTGTCCTAGCTTAAGCACCAATCCATGTACCTATCCAATTGCCGCTCAAAGGTCACAAATGATTCTGACTCTGCCACTCCCACAGGCAGTGCATTCTATGCCCCCACCACTCTCTGGGTAAAGAACCTACCTCTGACATCCCCCCCTATACCTTCCACCCTTCACCTTAAATTTATGGCCCCTTGTAACACTGTTGTACCCAGGGAAAAAGTCCCTGACTGTCTACTCTATCTATTCCTCTGATCATCTTATAAACCTGAATCAAGTCACCCCTCATTCTTCGCCGTTCCAATGAGAAAAGGCCTAGCACTCTCAACCTATCCTCGTATGATCTATTCTCCATTCCAGGCAACATCCTGGTAAATCTCCTCTGCACCCTCTCCAAAGCTTCCACATCTTTCCTAAAATGAGGCGACCAGAACTGCACACAGTACTCCAAATGTGGCCTTACCAAGGTCCTGTCCAGCTGCAACATCACCTCACGACTCTTGAATTCAATCCCTCTGCTAATGAATGATAATACTCCATAGGCCTTCTTACATGCTCTATCCACCTGAGTGGCAACTTTCAAAGAGCTATGAATATAGATCCCAAGATCCCTCTGCTCCTCCACCTTACTAAGAATCCCAACGTTAACCCTGTATTCCGCATTCTTATTTGTCCTTCCAAAATGGACAACCTCACACTTGACAGGGTTGAACTCCATCTGCCACTCCTCAGCCCAGCTCTGCATCATATCTAAGTCCCTTTGCAGCTGATAACAGCCCTCCTCACTATCCACAACTCCACCAATCTTCATATTGTCTGCAAATTTACTGACTCACCCTTCGACTCCCTCTTCCAAGTCATTAATAAACATTACAAACAGCAGAGGACCCAGAATTGATCCATGCTGAACACCACTTGTAACTGGGCTCCAGGCTGAATATTTACCATCTACCACCACTCTCTGACTTTGACCGGTTAGCCAGTTCTCTATCCAACTGGCCAAACTTCCCACTATCCTATGCCTCCTGACTTTCCGCATAAGCCTCCCATGGGGAACCTTATCAAATGCCTTACTAAAATCCATGTACACTACATCAACTGCTCTACCCTCATCCACATGCTTGGTCACGTTCTCAAAGAATTCAATAAGATTTGTAAGGCAAGACCTACCCCTCACAAATCTGTGCTGGCTGTCCCTAATCAAGCAGTGTCTTTCCAGATACTCATATATCCTATCCCTCAGTACCCTTTCCATTACTTTACCTAAAGTAAGACTAACTGGCCTGTAATTCCCGGGGTTATCCCTATTCCTTTTTTGAACAGGGGCACAACATTTGCCACTCTCCAGTCCCTGGTACCACCCCCGTTGACAGTGAAGACAAAAAGATCATTGCCAATGACTCTGCAATTTCCTCTCTTGCTTCCCACATAATTTAGGATATATCCCGTCAGGCCCGGGGGACTTGTCTATCCTCAAGTTTTTCAAAATGCCCAACACATCTTCCTTCCTAACAAGTATCTCCTCTAGCTTACCAGTCTGTTTCATACTCTCCTCTTCAACAATACGGTCCCTCTCATTTGTAAATACTGAAGAAAAGTACTCATTCAAGACCTCTCCTATCTCTTCCGACTCAATACACAGTCTCCCACTACTGTCCTTGATCGGACCTACCCTCGTTCTCGTCATTCTCATGTTTCTCACATACGCATAAAAAACCTTGGGGCTATCCTTGATCCTACCCGCCAAAGATTTTTCATGCCCTCTCTTAGCTCTCCTAATCCCTTTCTTCAGCTCCCTCCTGGCTATCCTGTATCCCTCCAATGCTCTGTCTGAACCTTGTTTCCTCAACTTTATGTAAGCCTCCTTCTTCCTCTTTACAAGACATTCAACTTCCCTCGTCAACCAAGGTTCCCTCACATGACCTGACAGGTACATACATATCAAGGACACATCGTATCTGTTCCTTGAAAAAGTTCCACATTTCAACGACATCCTTCCCTGACAGCCTATGCTCCCAACTTATGCTCCTCAGATCTTGTCTTGCAGCATCGTATTTACCCTTCCCCCAGTTGTAAAACCTACCCTGTTGCATGCACCTATCTCTCTCCATAACCAAGGTGAAAGTCACAGAATTGTGGTCACCATCACCAAAATGCTCACCCACTAACAAGCCCATCATTTGTCCTGGTTCATTACCAAGTACTAAATCCAATATGGCCTCCCCTCTGGTTGGACAATCTACATACTGAGTTAGAAAAGCTTCCTGGACACACTGCACAAACACTGCCCCATCCAATCTACTTGATCTAAACAGCTTCCAATCAATATTTGGGAAGTTGAAGTCGCCCATGACTACTACCCTGTGGCTTCTGCACCTTTCCAAAATCTGTTTCCCAATCTGTTTCTCCACATCTCTGCTGCTATTGGGGGGCCTATAGTAAACACCCAACAAGGTGACTGCTCCTTTCCTATTTCTGACTTCAGCCCATACTACCTCCAGAGGCAGATCCCCCTCAAACTGCCTTTCTGCAGCCGTTATACCATTTCTAATTAGCAACGCCAACCCCCCCTTTTTTACCACCCTCCCTAATCTTACTGAAACATCTGTAACCGGGAACCTACAACAACCATTCCTGTCCCTCATCTATCCACGTTTCCGTGATGGCGACAACATTGTAGTCCCAAGTACCGATCCACGCCTTAAGTTCACCCACCTTATTTCTGATACTCCTTGCGTTGAAGTTTACACACTTGAACCCATCTCTGTGTCCGCAAGTATTCCCTGTCAGTGCTTCCTTCTCCACAGCCTCCCTGCATTCTTGGACATCCTGAAAAACAGCTAACCTACTTGCTGGACTACAAGTCCGGATCCCATCCCCCTGCCTAATTAGTTTAAACCCGCACCTCCCCCCGAAGAGGGGGGAGACTAGAAGAACCATTCTGAGAATATCAAGATCAGTTGTTGAATTAAAGATATCAAACGTTACAATCTCTGGATTATTACTGAGCTACATGTGCAGTGGCAGAGGGCTTAGAAGATTAGTAAAATGAACATGAAGTGGTCTGGGAAAGAGATGTTCCATTTATTGGGCCACTAACACCAGTACTGGAAAAGGAAAGAACTGTACTATTAAGAAAGACTCCATCTGTAATGGGCTACGATCAGAGTCTTAGTAGAAAAGATTAATAGTGCAATCACAAGTGATTTAACTGAGTAAGATGACAGGGATGGGATAGTGGAGTGGAGTGTAATGGAGGTGATATATGTTTGGCATGTGAAGGCTGATTTGGAAAAATACTATAGATCGATGTTTCAAACTATCAAAAAAATTAGGTTTAGGTGCGGGAGATAAAAGGGATGTTAAAACACAGATTTATAGTCATACAGCATGGAAACAGACCATTTGGTGCACCCAAAACATGCCAACCATAATCTCAAACTAAACTAGTCCTACCTGTCTGCACTTGGCCCATATCCCTACAAACATTTCTTATCTAAATGTCTTTAAATGTTGTAACTGTACCCGCATCCACCACTTCCTCTCGAAGTTCATTCCATAAACAAATCACTCTCTGTGTAAACAAATCGCCTCTCATATCTTTTTTAAATCTTTCTAATCTCACCTTAAAGATATGCCCCCTAGTCTTAAAATTCCCCACCTGAGGGAAAAGACACCTGCCATCTTACATAAACCCTTCATGATTTCATAAACATTTATAAGTTCACCTCTCAACCTTCTACACTCTACTGAAAAAAAGTTCCAGCCTATCCAATCTCTCCTTATAATTCAAACCTTATATTCCCAGCAACAATCTGATCAAGCTTTTCTGAACCCTCTCCAATTTAATGATATCGTTCCTATTGCAGTCATGATTTGGAGATGCCAGTGTTGGACTGGAGTGTACAAAGTTAAAAATCACACAACACCAGGCACAACTACCTGATGAAGGAGCAGCGCTCCAAAAGCTAGTGGGCTTCCAATTAAACCTGTTGGACTATAATCTGGTGTTGTGTGATTTTTAACTTCCTATTGCAGGGAGACCAGGACTAGATGCAGTACTCTAGAAGAGGCCTCACCAACGTCATTAACAACCTCAATATAACGTCCCAACTTTTATACTCAAAGGTCTGACCTCAGTGGTTCAAAAAGGAGTGAGAGATAAGAAAGTTTAGTAAAACCTTCGTGCAAAGGACATTCTTAGGGTCTGTGGTGTTAATACATGCACAGAGTATAAGGACAAAGACCTGATGAAGGAACAGCGCTCCAAAAGCTAGTGCTTCCAATTAAAACTGTTGGACTATAACTTGGTGTTGTGTAATTTTTAACGCAGTATAACGAGTATTCCTTGTAGACACAAAATCAAATTGGTGGATATAACATGGTCTCCATTACAGAAACACAGCTGCAAGATGGTCAAGACTCTAATATGGTCCATGAGAAAGAGAAGTAGGTAGAGGGGGAGCATAAATGATTAAGGAATTTAATGATTTATGAGGCAGAATTATTTAAGAACTTGCAAATGCATAAGCATTTATTGAATCAGGGTCATCATATGATTGAATTTTACCGAGTGTTTGTAAGTGAGAAACAGCTACTCAGTTTCTGAGTTTAGATGAGATTGATTTCATTGTAGTGTGTCAAACTTTCACAGTAAATGGTGAACCACAAGGATCTGTCTTGGGACTTTATCTATTTGTCATTAACAACTTACATGATGGATAGAATGGCAAATTGATCTTACTGTAGCAAATTGAGGTTATGCACTTTCGATCTAAAATGATAATGAACAAATTGTTTCCAACATGGTGAAAAGCTGGAGTTTTGGGAATCTACATGCATAGATCATTAGATTGTCATGGACTGATACGGAAAATAATCAAATATTAGAATATTGGAACTATTAGAATGCTGTTTTTATCTCCAGAGAACTAAAATGTGAGAAGGTAGAAATGTTGTTTCAGAACTAGAAGGAGGTAGACATTAGGCATCAGGTATATGAAGCTCTGATTTCAACATTCTCAGTGATGGGGACGGATGTCTAGATTGCAACAAATCCTCTTCAGGAATCTTTTCATATGGCAAAGAGGACTTCTGAACGGTTTTCAGCTCACACACTTTGCTGAGAGGAGTTGCGAAGAAAGAGGAAGGGAGCAATGGGCTGTGGCTCTTTGGGGAGGTGTCAAAATCTCCCTCATTCAAGTCAAAAACACAATTGTCTTATTCCATCCTCAAACTCAAACTGATAACCTCTCTCTGAATGTCCTCCAGACGGATTGAATCCATCTCAGCTTCCACCTCCTTGCAAGTGCGACATTGTTGCTGGTATATCCAGTGCTGTGTCATTGTGTCTTTTGTTTGAAAGGTAAATATTTATTTATATCAATCTACATAATCTTTAAAAACAAATATTTGGATTCCATTTCCTCATGACACTGTTTAGACATATTATTTCCTTTGAAAATACATTAAAAGTGTTAGTAATTTTAATACATGTTTCAACAGAGAGAAAATAGTCAACAACATTCTTCCTGAAAAAGGTTAGGTATAACATTGTCTAAGAATGATGACCCTGGTTCAATTCACACCTCAGGCAACTGTCTGTGTGGGTTTCCTCTGGGTGCTCCAGTTTCCTCCCACAGTCCAAAAAATGTGCAGGTTAGGTGAATTGGCCATGCTAAATTGCCCGTAGTGTTAGGTGTAGGGGAATGGATCTGGGTGGGTTGCTCTTCGGACGGTTGGTGTGGACTTGTTGGTCTGAAGGGCCTGTTTCCACACTATAAGTAATCTAAAAAAAAGATTATTGTTGTCAAGTATTCTCTCATTACGGACGTTACTTTCCACTGTGTTGTGTGGCACTATCACTGTGCTAAATGGAGTGGATTCAGAATAATAATCCAGCAAAATTAGGCAACTATATAGTCATATACGACACCCGTGAGGCATTCCCAGATTGAGGCAGATGAGCACTACAATCAAACACAATCACCATCACTCCTCAAAGAATGAGCGTGTTATACAACATGAGGACGAGGAGGTTATAAATCTGAATGAGCCTTTCTTGGATGCCAAGACCATGGAAAGACAAGCAAGGGATATCAGGGACATCCTGAGCTACTCGGTTTCCCACAGTGTTCCATTGCCAGGCATCTATTTCCCTCTTGCAGTACAGATGTAGCCCTGCAATCCTCCCTTGCTGAGTTAATTCAGCAATATATGCCCTCCACAACTTGGAATAGAACAGGGAAAGGAGGCTTTGCAACATGCACGCTGTTAGTGAGAAGTGGTACCACAAACATCTCAGATGTCCATGGAAATTAATGTAACAGCCTAACTTGCCTAATTCTTCAGGGGCAGCACTTTCTTTCAAGTGCTTTGAATGCAACTGCTTACTGACTGAGAGTGAAGTGGGCAAATATTCTTTAGAATGTGTGTGCGTGTGCCCAGCTGTGTCTGCTTTCTGTGTCACTTTCCACAGAATGTGCATCACCAAAGTAACAAACAATTCACATAAACATTCAATAAGAACCAATGAAAACTCAACACAACTGACCAAGAGTCACCTAGCCTCAAAATGTTAACTTGCTCTCTCTCCTTTGATGCTGCTTGACTCGTTGTGATCTCCTGCTTTTGCTGTTTTCAGTATCTGCAGTAATTTACTCCTGCGGCTTCAAATCATCTGAATCAGGAATACTGCCCGCGTCCCTATCTCCTTCATAGCCATCACATTGTGAGAAGCATGGGCGACCAATGGTATTGCATACTGTGACAGGTTTGACTACACGGCATCAACATTGACTTCACTAGTTTCTAAATCTCCCTTCCCGCCACCTCATCCCAGATCCAACCCTCCAACTCAGCACTGCCTTCTTGAATTGTCCTACCTGTCCATCTTCCTTCCCACCTATCCACTCCAACCTCCTCACCGACCCATCACAATCACTCCCACCTGCATTCACCTATCTCCTTCCCACCTACCTTCTACCCTTCGATTTATCTCTCAGCCCCCTTCCCCCACCCCACATTCCTAATGAAGGTCTTATGCCCGAAACATTGACTCTCCTGTTCCTTGGATGCTGCCTGATGGCTGTGCTTTTCCAGCATCACACCTTTCGACTCTGACTCTCCAACATTTGCAGTCCTCACTTTTTCCGAGTCACTGTGACAGGTTCCAACAAGTGTCAGCACTAGGAGCAGTTACAGAAAACAAATTATTCTGTGTGTGTTTTAACAAATGAGACTTGCTCGGGAAAAAACAGCGGCACCACCCTTAGCATCTATGCTTTACTGAAATGTATTTTTCTACAGCTATCTTTAGGCTGGAACACTGACATCAGCAGCTGAAGGGGAGATGATCTGCTCCATATTATTCCTCATTGCATTTGATGACTGTGGTGGGTTTCTTCTGAAGCCTCAGTGCATTACAGGTCCCAGCCTGCTGCAGATGACCCTTGGCCATGGAGATTCTGGGCATCAATGGTGAAGGGATAAGGAGATACTGTTATTCCTTGAGGTACCATGAAATGAAGGCCCTATGACAGCTGGCACACATTCCTCCTCCATTTGATTGTGGTGCCTCCCTGCCTCTTATGAGGAAAGGTCTCTTGGAGTGAGGTCCAGAGCCCTGAATCCCTCTCACCCAGCCATTGTTGCACTGAGCCCATGGTTCGATGATGGCATGCTCAACCAGGCTCAGCCTGACAGTCAGTCAGCCTCTCTAAGGATGAAACCAACTGCTCAAGTCTTGGACTATGGCCAAATACAAAGCTTGCATGGAGTCTTCCATACTCCACAGAGGGCATACACACTTCCATGCATCCCCGCCATATTTGCCTACTGGCTCTGTTTCATGTCTCTGCAGGCCTCTTGTGGCCATGACACCAGGCCTATCATTATCAGCAGGACTCTGATCCCTGGCAGTGCCTCCGATCGTTCAGGGGAACCAGCTGTCACATTCTGCCACAGTGCAAGGACTATTCGTGGCCTACTCCCCAGATGGTGCTTCTGAATCTCCCTGGGACCACTCCCTGGACCATGTAGGTGTAACCATGCTGGCAGAGGTAGATGATGAGGCAGGTCACTTGCTCACAGATGGGGTCCTCAGTCTTCTCCCATTGTTGAGCCTATTTTCTGGATGGGAATGGCTTGTAGTGGAAAATGAAAGGAACCATGTTGGGAATCATTGAAGTTTGAACTCTTCACATATCAACCTTTACATCCATATGTCACCACTAAAATGGTTGCCACTTTTACTTTACCGCTGTCTGGTATGGCCTATTGAAATTGTTGCTTGACTACTGACCCAGATAATATCCTTGGGATCTGGGTTCAAATCCTGCTGTGGCAGCGAGTGGAAATTTCAATTCAATGAAGAGTCCAATGAAATCATCGCCTTTTTGGAAGGAAACCGCCATCAGACTGTGTATGACTCCTGACCCACAACAACGGGCCTGACTCTTAACTGAAATGGGCTAGCAAGCCACTCAGTTGTAAAATTCATGGCATTATGAGTCCACTTACAGAACATGGACTGTTGTGCTTCAATAAGACAGCTCACAACCATCTTCCCAAGGGCAATTAGTGGGTGGGCAATAAATGCCAGCCCAACCAGTGATGCCCATATTCGATGAATGATTTTTGTTTTTAAAATGGAATGCTGGTGACAAAATTCCAGCCTGTAAGTGCTTGTGCATTTCTATACATTCACATCTTCCATGGGGTGAAAAGTTCAAATATATTGCGCTTTTTTTTCCCCTTTCGCTCTTGTTAGAATGTCAAATCAATGCATCGTAATGTTACTAATCAAGTGCTCAGCGTATTCCAAGTTCCTAATCCTTTCTAGTGGACTGCTGATTACAAAATGCAATACAACATTTAGTTGAGCAATTGCTTCAAATATGGTTAAGAAACAGTTATTTCCTCAATGAAATTGCTTCTGTGTTCACCCCCAAGCAGCTGAAAGACATCAAATAATATTGCAGTGGTAGTAATTTGCATAAATTGTATTATTATGGGAGAATTCTGATCTTCTGCAATCTCTCAACAACTTGAGACTACACAAACGCTACAATTAAGGAGGTAAAAGTTTGCATTCTGATTTCAGGATAAAACTATTAAGTTGATTTCAACATATAACAGAATCATTTACGGCTGACTTTAAATGGTCCTATCGCCACATGCATCTGTGGCACTATAGGAAGCAAGACTAAATTCATTCTTACTAGTCTAATTTGTAATGAAACAAAAGATCAATTTCCACGATTTATAGCTTATCGTTAAATATGTCTAAAGGAAAGTTTTGCACTTGAGATTATTCTGGAAATGAATTTTTTTTAAAAAAAAGTTTATTATTCTGTTCTGAAAATTGTGTCACTTTGTTGAGGTAAAGAGAAATTATTCTTCAGGCTAAGCACATTGGGCAGGCTGCATATGAGAAGAAAGACATTTTTCATGTTCTTATCTGTTAATTTTCAGATTATGATTTTTAAAAAAATAAACAAAGTTATGCAAGTGTGTTGCTTTAAACAAGTCACTCAACATTTGTATGCAAAGTTTAGAGTGCAATAAATAAGTTACAATCCCAAAGTTAAGGGACTGCTGTGCATCAATATAGTCCAATAATTTATTTAAAAATATAAAGTACAAGGTTAGGTTCCTCATCCCTCAGGAAAATGTCAATAATTTTCCTGTGATAGTGAAACATAAACGTTGTCAGGCATAGCACTGATCAAGGGAAATGTGCAAACTGTTGGAACATATTCACTGAGCTGGGAAGTTGATTTCCAGATGTTTCCTCCCCTGTCTTGGTGACATCTTCAGTGCTTTCGAGCCTCCTGTGAAGCGTTGTGGTACTATGTCTTCTGGAATTTATTTGGTTCCATTCCTGTTGCTTCTGGTTGCCAGTTTCAGTCATTCATTGTAGTGGCCGGTATATTGGATCTAGGTGTGTGTGTTTGTTGATGGAGTCCATGGATGAGTGTCATGCTCTAGAAATTTTCTGACTGTTCTCCGTTTAACTTGTTCTATTATCGTTGTGTTGCCCCATTCGAACACCAGCTAGCCACTAAATGCCACGACCAGCTGACTCTAGTATCCATATACACGGAGGACAAGGAGCACAAATTTGACTGGGACAACACAATGATCACAGGACAAGCTAAACAGAGGACTGCCAAAGAATTTTGAGAATCATGGTACTCAAACACAGGCTCCATCAACAAACACATTCACCTAGACCCAGTATACCGACCACTACAACGACCGATTGGAACCAGCAACCGGAAGCAGTGATAACAGAACCAAATAGATTCCAGAAGACACAGTACAGCAACGCTTCACAGGAGGCTCCAAAGCACTGAAGATGTCACCAAGACAAGGGATGAAATATCTGCAAATCAATTTCCCAGCTCGGCGAACTTACCCACAACCATGGCAACTGGCACGCAAGCTACAAATCTTTACGCAAACATTGATGGAACATACTTAAGGAATTATGTAGATTAAAAGAGCTTTTTATGATTTCAAGTTTGGATCAGGTTGGCAAAACGTGAAACTGGGATTGCATGATTCAGTGTCTGCAGATTTTAGATTGTGAGCATTTCACAGCATATTGTTGCTGTGAGAATTATTATATATTACAACTATATTCTGGCAATAGTTGTTCAGTGAAGCAGCGTCACTTAAAGACATACAAATTCAACCTGTCATATGGTCCATGCACTAAAATTACCAAAAATCCCAGTTCATTAACTTGTTGAGAGATAGGCACTTCTGCCTATTGGAGGGCTTGAGGGGCAGCCCCAGCAGAAATAGATGTCAGGGAATTCTTGCCCCTCCATGGGATTGACTTAATTATTGGTTAGATTGAAGAAGTACACTGGAATGAAAATCTGCATTTCTGCAATTTTGAGGACAAACAATTTCCCCCAAAAGTTGATTGCCACTTGAATTTGGCCATCTGAGGTCAATACAAAACAATTCATAAGTAGAATTAATGACATTTTTAGCACAAATTACAGCAAATCTTGGAAGTCTTCCACCTTTCCCACTCCACAAAGCACATCTTTAATGACAGTGTGGAAGAGGCAGTACAAAAAAGACACACTAATCTCAACTTGCTCCTGCGGCTCATACAAATTCAATACAGCAACTAGGCTAATACTCTAATTCCTGCATCTCTGCTTCTGATGGAGTCATAGAGTCATAGAATTATACAATATAAAAACAGACACTTCAAACCAACTCGTGCATGCTGACTGATATCCTAAATAAATCTAGTACCATTTGCCAGCATTTGGCCCATATCCCTCTAAACCCTTCATATTCATATATCCATCCAGATGCTTTTTAAATAGTGCAAATGTACCAGCCTCCACCACTTCCTCTGGCAGCTCATTCCATACATACACCATTCTCTGTGTGAAAAAGTTGTCCCTTAGGTTCATTTTAAACCTTTCCTCTCTCACTATAAACCTATGCTGTCTAAAGACCTTCAGGTCAGGCAGCATCCAAGGAGCAGGAGAATCGATATTTCGGACATAAGCCCTTCTTCAGGAATGAGGAGAGTGTGCCAAGCAGGCTAAGATAAAAGGTAGGGAGGAGGGACTTCGGGGACGGGCATTGAAAATGCAATAGGTCGAAGGAGGTTAAGGTGAGGGTGATAGGCCGGTGTGGGGGTGGGGGCGGAGAGGTCGGGAAGAAGATTGCAGGTTAGGAAGGTGGTGCTGAGTTCGAAGGTTGGGACTGAGACAAGGTGGGGGGAGGTTGGGGTTGGAACAGAGGGAGTGGAGGGCTGCACGTTCCGAGGGTGGGAGGTTGGAGTGGGTGAGAGGGGTGGAGAAGTTGAGGCGGTTAATGTTGCGGTGGCAGTTGGCTATGAAGAGATCGAGGGCAGGTAAGAGGCCAGCACGGGGTGTCCAGGTGGATGAGGTGTGTTGGAGGTGGGAGAAGGGGGTCGTCAGAGGGTGGGCGAGAATCCTGGTTGAAGAAGTAGACATGGAGGCGAAGGAGGTGGCAGAATTGTTCAATGTCTCGCTGCGTGTTGAACTTGTTAATCCGAGAGCGTAGGGGAATGAAGGTGAGGCCTCTGCCGAGGACTGATCTTTCATCCTCAGAGAAGGGTACTTCTGGAGGGATGGTGAAAACACGGCAGGGCTGGGAGCTAGGACCTTTTTCGAAACGGGCGGTGCGGGGTTGTTTTTTTGAAACGGGCGGTGCGGGGTTGTTTTTTTGAAACGGGCGGTGCGGGGTTGTTTTTTTGAAACGGGCGGTGCGGGGTTGTTTTTTTGAAACGGGCAGTGCGGGGTTGTTTTTCCAGCAACACATTTTCAGCTCTGATCTCCAGCATCAGCAGTCCTCACTTTCTCCTGTCTAAACACCTTGTCTATTCACCCTATCCATGTCCCTCATGATTTTATAAACCTCTATAAAGTCACTCCTCAGCCTCTGATGCTTCAGGGATAAAAAAAAGCCCCAAGCTATTCATCCTCTCCCTCCCAACAACATCCTTGTAAATCTTTTCCAAACCCTTTCAAATTGAACAGCATTGTTCCTACAGCAGAGGGACCAAAATTGAACGCAGCATTCCAAAAGTGGTCTCACCAATGTCCTGTACAGCCGCAACATGACCTCCCAACTCTTGTACTTAATGAAAGCAAGTGTGCCAAATGTCTTCTCAATCACCCTGTCTACCTGTGCCTCTACTTTCAAGGAACTATTAACCCCAGGGTCCCTTTGTTCGGCAACATTTCCCAGGGCCCTATCATTAATTGCCTTACCAAAATGCAACACCTTACATTTATCTATTAATAAAGTAACAAACTCAAACAGTCTTAAGATACAGTTAATTTTTATATCACTGATTAAAGGCAATAAAAGGAGCAGAAACAGAAAATTAAATCAACATACCTACAAATAAGATATCCACTTGGTACGATTAGTTTACATTGAACCAAAAGCAGATTGTAGTCTTGAACATGAGAAGTGGTCTGTTGGATTTCATTTTTATGTTTTTATTGTATGAGTTCATGACCCAGCACATCACTGATGTCTCTTCCTCCATTTAAAAATGCTTCATAAGTAAAAGAAAATCTCATGTTTGCCTTTTCTCTTTGTTTAAGAGGATTGTAGAAGACATGCAAAAAGGTCAAGTGTTTTTAAGGGAGACGGAAAGCTGAAGTCTGCAAAAGTTATCAAGAGACTGGATATAAAAATGGCAAATGGAATTTAATTCAGAGAAGTAAGAGGCAATTTACAATAAATTAACAGCGGATCTTGGGAGTGCATATTCACAGATAAGAGGACAGGTATGTCATGCTGAATCTTATATTTGTTTGCTTAACCATGAGATGTGTCCAGTTTTTTGAGCGGTCTCTTACTGAGAGGCAGAATGAGATTTCTCACCATACCTTTGGCAAGCATCCCTCATTAATTACCCCTTCTTTAACATCTGGTGCAATTGCATTTTGATAGCCCACGTCACTATGTCCCAATAAGATGCCACCCACAGTATGGTAAAGGTGGCACATAGCACTCTTTGTTTAATTGAACATAACAGCAGGAAGATTGTGCTCACTGTATAATGCGCTAGTTAGGCCATTGGCAGAGTACTGTCTATAGTCTGCTCACCAAACAATGAGAGGATGGTAAAGAGGGTAAAGGAAATTTATGAAGATGTTACCAGTGCTGGAAAAATGAAGCTATGCTGGAAGTTTGGAAAGGCTGGGAATGATTTATGTGGAACAGTGGAGTGGAAAATGCAGTTAAAGTACATTAAATTATAAGTCACCTTGGCAGAATGGATGGGCGTGTATATTTCAGCTGAGGATGTGGAGGTGCCGGTGCTGGACTGGGATGGACAAGATCAGAAGTCACACAACACCAGATTATAGTCCACCAGGTTTACTAGAAGTCACAAGCTTCAGAATGCTGCTCCTTGGTCAGGTGAAGTTTTGCAGGCTTCTTGTGGCCATCCAGACTTCAGACTTTACCTGACCAAGGAGCAGTGCTCTGAAAGCTTGTGATTTCTCATAAACCTGTTGGACTGTAACCTGGTGTTGTGTGACTTCTGACCTATTTTTCTGTCCACTAAGAAATCAATAACCAGGAGGCTTACATTTAAAGTAATCGGGTCTAGAGATTGAAGAGAACTATTTCCAACCAGAGGGTGATGGAGTGTGTGCCTCTGAAAGTGTAGTTGAGGCAGAAACCCTGATAGCATTTAACAAACTGTGATGTGCAATTGAAGAGTCATAGCCTGTTCCAGCCCAAAAGATGGACAGTGTAATTAACTTGGATAATTATTTTTTGGTTGGCACCAATGCAATAGGCTAAATGCCATGCTCTGTGCTGCCAATTTCTACAATTCTGTGATCTCCAGAAATTCTCAGAATCAGTCGATTGTACTATTTCTCTGGGTTTCTGCAGATCTTCTGCCAACATTTAGAGTGGATAATTAAGAGGAATCCAGTTTTATATCTTTAATACCTTTACCATAATGGATTCCACACATTACTCTAACTGTAGCCTAACTAATGTTTTGTGCAGATTGATCATTAATTCTCTGCTTTTGTACTCTATAACCCTTTCTAAAAAATCTTAATTATTTTTCAACCTTTTCATGGCTTTATCTATTTCAACTTACTCTGTCAGGAAGATATGCATATCTTCAAATGATACCAACAATGAGAGGTTATTAGTATGAAGAAAGACTTGAAAAATCTGGTATTCTTTTGCTCAAACAACAAAGTGAGTTTACAGGATTATAAAGGAATTAAAATGGGTGAAGGGTGAATACTTCCACTGGTTTGCAACTCAATAATGAGGAAGTAGACATTAAGTACTGTAGTAAAGATGTCATTTCAAAAACATTTGCACAGGTGGATTATTAACCCAATGATGCTTTTGAGGTCACTATGCAGACAATGGCTAGAGACTAGAACCTCAACTCATCAATCAAGAATTAAACTAGCATTGGAGCTGGACGTGCTGTACTTCAAACCTCATGATTGTACTTTCATCAAGGGACTGAATTAAACTATTTCTGTATTGGTGGTTAATCCACAATACCAGGGCAGCAAGTTAAAAGCCCACCCCATGTGCATTTTTAAAAGGAATATGATAAAAATTGAAATGCAGGGACTTTGCAAAATATGTAGTAGGTTATGGAGTTATTGGAAATCTAAATTAAAAGCAGAAAATTCTGGAAAGAAATTCAAGCTGTTCAGGCAGAAACTCAGTAGAAAGTATAACATACTTCACATTCTGAAAAAAACATAATTGATTTGAAATGACGGGCAGAATCTTATACGGGTTTGAGTGATGTGGGCTACAGTGAGACTTGTGACAGAATCATGAGAGAATGCCAGTGAGGCCTATCATGGCACCAGGGACACCTCATTACATCTTTCATACATTTGTAGATTACCAAGATGATCCATTGGGCAGCAGCCAGTAAAGAGGGGGTGGGGGGGGGGGGGTGGGAGTTATTGTTTGTTAAATTCCTAGTGATCACCATAACTTGCCTCAATAATATTCAGCTTTCTATCTTACCAAACACTTTGAGCAAGCTAATCATTGAAAATTGACAACTTCAACTCACTCCTTGCTCTGAATATTCTCCATGTTGGAAACCGGGCACGTTCCGTTGGCATTGGCTACACTTGCCCCATTGGCATCTGATGTGTCCGAGCATCTAAGACCTCTCGTGGCATATCACCAATCCACTTACAGGATATTTCTGCATTTCAGTCTGCAACAAGGGGCACAGTGACAGTGACAACTATCATTGCAATACTGCAGCAAGGACACTGAGTGCTCAGGGATATGCAGCCAGCTCATTGGCTCAGCCAGGCTGTATCGCTGGACTGTTCACTTGCTCTCATGCTCACTCACTCTGAGTTGAGAGTATGGAACTGGAAAAACACAGCAGGTCAGGCAGCGTCTGAGGAGGAGGAAAATCGATGCTTTGGGCTTAAGTCCTTCATCAGGAATGAGGTTTGTGTGCCGGGGGTGTTCCTGCCTCAAAGCTCATTGCATCTCTGCATCGCTGCTTTGCATTGTCTTTCTTTTTTTTTGCACTTTGCCTTCTCACCCAGAGATACCAGTCTCACACCACAGCTGTCTTGCCATGCCATAGTGCAGACACAAAGCTGGAGCCTTATCATAGTTGTGAGCAATCATCAGACAAGTCAAGGAGATACCCATCACTCAGGAGGCCCAGAAGCCAAGAAAGTCAAAAGCAACATCCAATACCAGCCCATGGGGTTGGATACGCTCAGTCAGCTGTTTGGAGTGGTCAGCATCAGGATGTTTTCCACATAAGGAATTTCGGGCTGCTTACCACTTGTAATGATTATTTCTGCCCTATAGTGGGCTGCTTCCCTTTGGGAGAAAGTCAGAACTGCAGACGCTGGAGGTCAGAGTCAATAAATGTGGTGCTGGAAAAGCACAGCTGGACAGGCAGCATCCGAGGAGGAAGAGAGTTGACGTTTAGGACATAAGCTCTTCATCAGGAACTTGGGAGAATGCCCAACTGGGTTGAGAGATAAACGGAAGGGGAGTGAGGCTGGGGTGGGGGTAGGGGGGTGGGGGGGGGGGGGTGGTAGGTAGCTGGGAATGCGATAGATAGATGAAGGTGGAGGGGTGATGGTGACAGGAAGGAGTGCAGGGTGGAGCAGATACATGGGAAGGAAGATGGACATTCCCTCTGGGAATGAGAGAGAGGCAGTTATCAAGAACAGACGAAAGCTTATGGTGCAGCTGTTATTTTTGGTTCAGGTGGGCAGGTGCCCTGAGGGATTGAGTAGGCAGCACAGATGGCATGCGGGGATCATGGTGTTGAGGATTTAAGTGAGTGAGAGAAGATGTTCCAGGCAATAGTGTGATCAATAGAGCATGGTTTTAGCTGGGAGTGGATATAGTAGCAGTGAGTGTGAGGTGTTGGAGAGAGGATAGTGGCACACGGTCAGATTGGAGAAGGACATTGGCCTGCATACTACAACATTAGGCCTCCCTCCAGGTAGCACTGACCCAGGTGGTGACCTCTGACCAGGCAGGTATGATTTGGTGTCATGCCCTCCTCTACTGGTCTTGGGGAAGAGGAAGTCCTGTCTTTGCACTCCCCCTCGCTCCTCCCTCAACTTCGGACCTTTATGTCCCTGTCAGCAAACAGGGTGACAACTTTCCCTTGTCTATCATGTCCTGGGTAGAAATCAGGCATCATGCAGTGTAGCTTTGTAACTAATGAGGCAGATTGTGCAAGATACAATGAAAAAAACTAATTCAGCTTCACAGTGAAAAACTCGCTAAAAAAGACTAAAAAAGACAGCTGGCAATTCGCCAATAAAAAAACCCAGCCACTGAGGTCTGTTTCTTTCTTTATTCAGCTAATGCTTTTTTTCCAGCACTTTCTGATTTATTTCTAATGGAAGGAATTAAGCCTTAGGAAATAAAAGTTGCAGATATAAGGAGATCATCAATAAATTTCTGAGTGGTTAGCATTATTACCTCACAGCAACTGGGTTTGATTTCACCTGCAGACAACTGTCTGAGTGGAGTTTGCACATTCTCCTTGTGTCTACATGGGTTTTTTCTCACAGTCTAAAGATGTGCAGGTTAGATATATTGGCTGTAGGGATGGGGTGAGTCTGGGTGGGATGCCCTTCAGAGGATTGGTGTGGACTTGATGAGCTAAATGGCTTGCTTCCTTACTGTAGGGATTCCATCAAAAGAAGCAATAGCAAGGTGCTTTTTTAATGCAGAGAGTGGTAAAGTCATGGAATACATTGCCTAATAGTGTAATGGAAGTAAATTCGGTCATAATCTTCCAAAGAGAATTGGATAATTATCTCGAGAAGGATAGATTTGCACCACTATGGGGAAATATTGGATGAGTGGGAATGTGTGAGTTGCTCTTGCAGAGGGCAGGCATGGACAAAAGGAACTGAATGGTCAGCAAAAGTGTTATAAGTGATTCGAAGTGCAGGGGGATGGGATTTGCTCTTCAGTTAAAAAATTGATACTGGCATGATCACAATTGGTTTCAACATCCTCCCTCTGTGTTGCAATTCTGATAATTCTATGAATTAATTATCAGCAACATGTAATTCAGCGCAACTTGACAAGAAGGTCAATATTTGGCAGCTTTAGTAAGCTGGCATTTAAGATGCACATCTGCAAAAGGAATACCAATTACACAACCTCGCTTACAAATCTTTCACAGGGCAGTATGAATAAAAGCAACAAAACTACACAAGTGATTATATTTGTCAAGTGAGGCCAGCAGTCTCTCTCCCATGAGAGAATTGGTGTCCTTCAATGGCCGCTACCATTCTTGATGCCGGGACCCTTATTAGGAGACTCAATGCCATTGGAAGAGGGACCCCTGTCATTTTGGTCTCTGGAAGAGCCACAAAACTCATTGATCCCTCACCTAACCTCTAACCCTAATTCTAATTCAAGTGCACTCTGAGGCCATTGGTGTCCATTGAGGTATTAACTGGGAAAAATTAACAATCTGTCGTGAATGGCTGAATTTTTCCCATCGATCCACTTCAATTTCTGACTTAACCTTGTGGGATAAGAGGTAATCCTGCCTCAGGGAGGCTTGACAGGCAACCTCTACTGCAATTATGTCAGCCTGGCTGCCATGTTTCACACGACAGGCTTTATTAAATGGAGCCCTCCTTCTCAGTGAGGTGGAAGTGAGGCACCACCGTTTCTTTGACAACAATAAGTCGAGGATAGTTAGGAACGTTAGCCTCATGGTCTAGAAGGAAATGGAAGACATAGTTCCTGTCAACTGCAACATTCCACGAACTGTCAGGAAAATGTCAGGAAAAAGCTCAATGACTTCAACTGTTTATCCAGGATTTCTATAGATATAGAATTTTATAAATTTTAATGTAAAATATAAAGTGCAAAAAGCCATGAAATGGAATGACTCTTCATTCAAGTGGTTGCAAAATCCAGTTGCCTTGGAGATAATTGCAGTGTACGTGCTTATTTTTTATCACTTTTCTCACCCTCACAGAGCTGCAAATTTGCTTTTAGTATATATTAACCTTGTCTCTGAAATAACTCCACAGAGACTGGTATCCCATCAAGTCACACATTATTAACACGTGAGGAATCGTTGAAACTGATCCAGTTCCCTCAGAGCCAGCTCCATCAGAGTGAACAGAACCCCTGACACTCCTGTTTATATCTGGCATCCAGGGCTCCCTAATTGTACAGGTTAACAGTCCCAATCAAGGAGCTCATATTCTATAAGGCCCACTTGCCTTATAGAATCACTAGAGTTTTCAATAGTCATAAAATGTCTAGACAATACAAAAAGTAAATAGTATTATTTTGTTTATTCCTTAACTCCTTAGGATAGGTTGACCCTTAATACAGTGGACAGCTCTTTGAGCAGGGAAGTAGTGTGACCTTTTTAAACAATCACACTTAATGGTAAGGTCCTGGGGAGTGTTGCTGAACAAAGAGACCTTGGAGTGCAGGTTTATATTTCCTTGTAAGTGGAGTTGCAGATAGATAGGTTAGTGAAGAAGGCAGTTGGTCTGCTAACTCAGTTCATTGAGTATAGGAGTTGGGAGGTGATGTTATGGGTTTAAAGGACATTGGTTAGGCCACTTTTGGAATATTGTGTGCTATTCTGATCTCCTTCCTATCGGAAGGGTTTTATGAAGCTTGAAAGGGTTCAGAAAAGATTTACAAGTATGTTGCAAGGGTTAGAGGGTTTGAGCTACAGGGAGAGGCTGAACAGGCTGGGCCTGTTTTCCCTGGAGCGTCGGAGACTGAGGGGTGACCTTACAGAAGGGGCATGGATAGGATAAATAGACAAAGTCTTTTCCCTGGGGTGGGAGAGTCCAGAACTAGAGGGCATAGGTTTAAGGTAAGAGGGGAAAGATATAAAAGGGACCTAAGGGACAACCTTTTCATGCAGAGGGTGGTGTGTGTATAGAATGAGCTTCCAGAGGAAGTGGTGGAGGCTGGTACAATTACAGCATTTAAAATGTGTATGGATAGGAAAGGTTTAGAAGGCTATGGGCCAGGTGGGATTAGATTTATTTAGGAGACATGGTCAGCATGGACAAGTTGGACTGAGGGGTCTGTTACTGTGCTGCGTATTGCATGAAGAAATGGGCAGGCAGCTTTTGTGATTCAGTAACTCTTCAGTGTATAGTAGTCTATCAGATTGCATTGTGACAGTAATACAAATCACTGTAACTGAACCACTCCTGTCAGTTAAGGTGACAGAAAAGCTGCCAGGCTCACAAGCCGGGAACTGAACTGGATGCAGTTTCTGGATAGTAATGAGCTATCTGTTGTTAAGTGAAACGCCAGTGATCTCAAATGGGAAAAGTACTTAGGGGAGGAAGTAGGAGGTTTTAAAGTCCCAACTCCCCCACCAACCCCAAGTGATAGTTAATATAAATGGCAAAACCCTCACTACTGACCCCAAATATAATTTTTGAATATGATGGGTGGATTTGCAACCAGTAACCCTTCTCATTGGTTTAAGCCTGGGTTACTGATGCCAAGACAAGGAGGATGCCCAAGTTTTAAGCTGGAGAAAGGCTCAATTGTGACAAACAATGAATAGGTTTATTGCATTTTACTTAATAACTTATGATCTAAGTATTTCATTGACTCTTCTGGTACATCAGGCTCAATTTAAGATTGAATACACATTATTATAAAATATTGGTAACAATTACAGAAGCAAAGCAATGTGGTTGACTCTTCACTGCCTTCTGGGCAATTAGGGATGGGCAATAAATGCTGGTCTAGCCAGTGATACCCAAACCCTGCGAATGAATTTTAGAAAATATTACAATAGTGATGCAAAGGCACAGATAGCACAACAAATATATTTGGTATTTGTGAAACATAGCAACACGTAAAATAGGAGGAGGAGGAGACCATTTGGCCCTTTCAGCCTGCCCTGCCATTCAATATGGTCATGATTGAATGCCCTGTTCCTGCTTTCTCCCCATACCCATTGATCCCTTTAGCCCAAAGAACTGCATCAAATCCCTCCAATGTTTTGGCCTTGACTGCTTTCCATGACAGAGAATTCCACAGGCTCCCCTCTTTCTGGGTGAAGAAATTTCTCCTCATTTCAGTCCTAACTGGCCTACCCGACATCCTTAGACTGTGATCCACCCTGGTCCTGAACTCCCTGGTCATCAGGAACATCCTTTCTGTGTTTAATCTGCCTAGTCCTGTTGGAATCTTTAGATTTCTAAGGGATTCCCTGTCATTCTTTTAAACTCCAGGGAATATAGGCCTAATTGATCCAGTGTCTCTTCATATATTTAAGTTCCATTTAAGTTAGTTGTTGTTATGCATTATCCTGCAGACGTTGTACCCGCTATGAGTCCTCACTTCATAATTACCTTTCCAGAAGAGCAATTGTTCCGATCCTGAATGTGTTTTATTATTTAAGCTTAACTAGCTACTTTCTTCCACCTTCCTGTCTTACTTTAATTCCTAAGGTGAAAGTGTTGCATATTCAATTGTCTGCATGATGCCCACAGCAGTGAATGATCTTGTCTCAGCCTCCAGATATGCTCTTGATCTCTTTACTATTACTTACAGAAACAATTGAACTTGCCTTCTTTCTCCTGGAATCTAAATTGCCTATACATTCCCAGGATTATAACTTTACTAGCTCAGTTGGTTATTTACAGTCCTCATTCATCCCTGGAATACTGATCAGACATCTGGGGTGGAAAAGATGTAACTTCTAATGTGTTGGCTTGTGTTTCACTGTACAGCATGAACAAACAAAAGATATGTCTTTCTAATGCCCCTCAGTATGTGTTCAGAACTTGTGGTGATTAGGAATTGATGAAGTTGTGAGTGGCCAAAAGTGATTTCACTCCTCATAGATGCTCAGCAGCCATTTGTTTTGAAATATGACTATTACAAGATCCACAAAAAATGGGAATAAATACCTAACAGGTAGATCTTTTGCACTGTTTCTCACTGTCCTGGTCATAATGAACTCAGAAGAAATTTCAAGTTCCTGAAATGAGATTTATCAGAGTTTACCTCAATAAGAAGTCATGTTTATTCAAATACAATACCGACAGAACTGTCCAGTGCAAGATTCAGAGAGATGCAAGATCTTTGGATGATTCAGAAACATGATGAATGTCAATAATGTACAGATCACCTAGACTGCAGGAGATACTACTAGGCTCTGAAATTTCTCTACAGTCTCCAGTCAAATGGTTCATGTCAATTGTCAGGTCAACACTATCGACAGCAAAAGCCCAAATTCCAGAAATAGTCAAAGCACTTTAATCGCACCCAGAATTAGTATTCTATCCATCAATGAAGAAGCAATCAAAACCCTATGACAAATTGTCTTCCACACTTGATGATCACATAACTGCCCTCCCATGCTGTCAGAAAGGATGAAAGCATTCAAATTCTCATCTCGAGGCAAAGTTTGAGGGTACAATGTTATTCTGGCAAAGTATACAAGTGGCTGGAGATCAATGTATGGTGAAGGAACTCACAAACTACTTTTAGCTTATATAAGAGTTGCCTCAAAATACTAAGTTGCCTCAATTGTCTACCTGTTACAAATGGAAAGGAACTCATCAATCTTGTGACTTTCAGGAGGAATCTTACTCCACTCCACCACTGGCAAAATCTTCACCAACTGGATGCTTAGTACAATATCTGTTCTGAGATCTGCAGAGAGCTGGCGTGTGGTTTCAGGAATTGTTGTAGTGTCTGCAGTTAGATGGCACTAGGACAATATGAATCTATATCCTGCTTGTTGTCCTGACCAATACCTTTGACACAGTAAGCACTTCAGGGTCTTTAAAAGGCAAAGCAGAAATTAGGCTTGTCTGAGAAATTCACCACAATGGATTGGCATTTTCATAATGACCATGCACTCACATGTCTCGGATGCTGGCGAGTCTTGTGAACCATTCCCAGGCATTAATGAAGTTACACGGGGTTGTGTGCGAGCTCTGACCCATTTTAGAATGCTTATCTCTGTATGCTTTCCAGAGCCTTCCGCAGTATTCATCCTAATATTAGATATTACATGGAAGTAAAGCTATTCAATCTGAGATGAATGCAGACAAAGACCTTTACAAAACATATGTGTCACAACTTCATGTTTGCTAAAGGCTCACTGTTGTGACAGTGCTGGAGACGCAACATAGAATGGACTTGATCTCCAATGCAAATGACAATTTCAGCTTTGTGATTAGTAGAAAACTGAACTAATGTTCTGGTCTGCTCAAGATAGACCCTTGGCAAAGTCTGATATCAGTGGATAAGTTTGCTCATCTCAGCAGTACACTCACAGCTGTCAATATTAGTAATGTCAAGACTGGACGAGTTCACATTGCTCTACTTGTAGTACTCCTCAGGCCCACACATAAAATGTGAACACTTTCTCCAGTTACTCAGATAAACATTCTCTATGTCAGATTTTAAACAAGATCTATCAATTAGGTTTCTTGATAAACACAATTATTGGTTTATTACAAAGACAGTAGATATTGAATAAACATGCAATAATTGGTTAATAAGTCAGTACATAAAAACATAAATGTTTATCTGTTTAAATGTTCCCAAACACCACCCCCCCACCCTCCCCCTACACACATACACACACACACACACACACACACACAAACGATTTCTCTGCACATCGGCCATTGGTTTATTCTTGAAAGCACATGCATAAAAGATCAAACTTTCCAGACCCTGTTGCTCTGATGTTCTGGTAGTTTTGATAAAGTCACTAATCATATACATGTTTCTGAAGTCTTGCAGACACACCTTTCTCAAGAAATCCAACCCTGAGAAGTTTCTTCAATCATTCTTTCAAAAGAACAATGGGTTTAACCCTGAACTCAACAAAACATTTTTTTAAAGAAATGTATTAGCTCAGCTCGGTGAGTTGTTCCGAGCAACCTTTTCTCCAAATCAGCTTGTCCTTAGTGGGGCTTCCTCTAATTTAGTCATTGAAAATAAGCCAAAAATTGGTGAAGTGAGCCTAACAGCACCTACAGCAAAGCAAATAGATATCATGAGTCATCTGAGGAGACTTTTAGCCTTTGTTTAAATGCTTATTTTTAAAAAAAACTCCAATGTCCGTAGTGAACTTCCAGTTACCTCTTATAAAGAAGCTACTCCTGGTATTTCAACAAAACTTGAAATGAATTTATTTTTCACAACTCTTCAAAGCTGGAGTCCTCCAAGGCATCTTAAATATGAAATGTCTATGTAATAATATTGGCATTGAGAAGATGCATGTCAAATGGCCAAACCAAATGTAGCCCTCAGCAGGCTCTAGACATCAGACTGGGATATATAAACGTAAGTTATTATTGCGTGCCTCTCTCCATAATACATGTTATATCACTACCAAAGGCAGCACAATGGTGACAGAGGGCCTTCGAGTTGTCGTACTACAACTAAGTTGATTAAGACTGTGAAACTATTAAAAGAAGGTTAAGTTAACACAATAACAAAAATCAAAGTATTCAATTACACAAATAAATTAGAGAAGTTGAGAATGGGTTCTTCAGATTACAAAATATTAAGGGGGGATTTAATTGGGTTGCTCAAAATTCTGAGAGGTGGCGATCGAACAAACTAGGATAAACTATTTTCAACTACTGGAGAAATAGTTAACAGAGTAACAAATGATGCGAATTGAAAAAAGAACCAA
This sequence comes from Chiloscyllium punctatum, assembly GCF_047496795.1. Lineage (NCBI taxonomy): Eukaryota > Metazoa > Chordata > Chondrichthyes > Orectolobiformes > Hemiscylliidae > Chiloscyllium > Chiloscyllium punctatum. The sequence goes on along the minus strand of NC_092741.1, from coordinate 144,938,459 downwards.
AGTGGAAAGAGTCTTTTTTTTTAAACAGAGATTGCTAAATGGTATGGAACACACTGCTGGAATGATGGAAGTGATTTTACTAACAACTTCCAAAAGGGAAACCAATATATGATTGAAATGGTATAAACATTTCAGAGCAATGGGAAAGGAATAGGGCAAAGCGACCTATTGGACTGCACTTTCATAACGTTAGCACCTTCTGTGCTATAAAGTTCTATAAAAATCATTTTATATTTCTCCTGTGTGACACACAAAGGAACAATGGAGGAAATACGCTCAAAATACTTTCTGTTTTATATTTCCCATGTGTTGTTAAAAAAGAAACAAACAGAAATTCAGATTTATTTTCCTATACATACCTCAGGGGAGACTGACATTTTGAGGATATATTCTTGGAGTGAGATTGGTTAAGAATCTGATTCCACTTCAGAAATGGAAGCATCTTTTGTTGTACAATATCATTAAGAATTGTCAGCGATATTTGTAGGAAGGAAATTACACTTCTCTGGCACCTTACCATACTTTACAGATGATTAATCTTTGTTCTGTTTTATAAGTAAGTGCAACAGTCAATTTGTGTTTTTTCAGGCTCCTCAAGTCGAAATAATTAATGACTGAATGTGTTTTGGTGATGTTGGTTGAGGGACAAATGTTGACACTCAAGCCAGAAGAATGCTATGTCCTTTATCAGGAAATGTCCTAGCCTTTTTACATCTAGAACACACAGATAGATGCTATGATTATGTAGTTCATGAATCATGTGTTTTAGTTCATAATGTTAAGGTTTACAAATTAACATTTAATTATTGAAAATGAGATAAATGCAACAGAAGCATGTTGGAGTCTGATACAGATTTAGGGTCTGATGTTTATGAAGGTACCTTAAATGAACTAAAAAGCTGGAGACATGCATCTACACTGCATTTTTTATGGAAATTTAAATTAAATAATATTAAAAATATTTGATGAACTTTGAAAATTCCAGTTATTTCATTAGATTTTCTGAAAATTGGCAATGACTTAAACCTTCACTCCAGATTTTTATTGAACTCAAACTTCAGCATCAGCCGTAGCGAGATTTGAGCCCAAATCCTCACATTATTACCTGGGTTTCGGGGTTAATAATCTAGCAATAATACTATTCCGTCATCGGCTCCCCTAAAACATAAAGATCAGGTACCGCACAGTCCAGAACAGGCTATATAGTCATGTGATAGAGTCTAAGAAGATTCTCTAGTTAGCTGCAGTTTGGAGCTGGGAGAATTAAATTGCTGTTTAAATTGAAAGAGCACTTCAGCTAAGAAGTGAAACAGGTAGCAAAAATGCTGGTAGCAGATTGCAGGCTGTTAGGACAGGAAAACACTCTCGAAGCCAATGACAGTTCAATGCAGCAGGAGCAGTGGGTATAAGAGGTCTACAAACAGTATTTGTTTGCGGCAGCTGAGAAATATTGGAAATTGGAGAAATCCCAAAGATAGAATCAGATTAGTGAAGCGAACTGTCTGTAAAAGAGCTGCAGTTGTGCTTGTCAGTAGGTGTTGGTTTACAAACCTGAGAATCGGTGGAATGAAGTCCAAGGGAAAGAAATGTAACTACCAAGACATGAGCAATTGTTGAGGCAATCTGGGTCAGAGAGATTTTTGAATGCTTTTCCAAAGCTAGATCTTTGAAGGTGAAGAATTGGAATATATTGTAAAGGAGACATACGTGTGCTTAGTGACCCACATCCGAAGGATTGCTCAGAAATTAGTTTGATTTATGAAGGTTACATTAGCTACATGTCCTCTGCGGGATGTTCAAAAACAGTTTGTCTATTAGCTAATACCTTATATTAATCTTGAATATTGAAGTCATGCATTTATATTGTAGATTTTTTTTTCTTTTTCTAACCTTATAGAGTAACGTTTAATTTGTTTGTTCAAAATTGGAATCTTGTTGCTTTATTCTTTTGGTAAGCACCTGGAATTCAAATTTAGTCTACTTTAAGCACAAAAACATTTACTGATCCTGAACGGGATTGGAGCATATATCTTTTGGTCTTGTCTTGGATCATAACATGGGACTCTGTTCAATGCCTCATTTGAAAGATGACGATTCTAATAATGAAATATTCAATCAGTACTGCATTGAAGGATCCGTTGAGTTACACGAATCTTAAAGACAACACTACTTACTGAAAAGTGAAAATTGTACTAGCTGAGATAAGCCTCTAGATCATATCACTTCCCACAAACTAGCATTATATTACCAAACTCTAATGTGAAGTTTGTATAATTTACTTAAAAGTGTGATCTTGAGGTGTAAATTAAAGTATATTTCTAAACAAACTCGAGGGCTGTTAATTTTACATCTTGCTTAATCATGATGACTTTATTAATAATCAAAGGGTAGAATATATTCAATTTCTCTCAGTTTGATAAGCACATTGATTAATAAATCCTTCGGGAATGTGTATGATTCCAATTAATACTCTTCTTGGATTCAAGATATTTTTATAGCTTTAGGGAATATGAAAGGTTCATTTGGGATCTTCGAAAGTCAAAGGATGTGATTACATTCTGCAGTTAGCAACTCCTGTGAGTTCAAAAGAAAACAGGCTCACAATAGCACAGTGACTTAAGGGTTTTTGATTCTGTCAAAACAAACACAAGTCTAGCTGCATTCTTGTTACTCTGGCGATTAGCTCATCTTTTGTGACTCAACCCTCACCAGACAAAAGTGGATCTCCAATATCATAAGATTGTGTTGAGACCATTCAGGCCCTGAATTCTCACTGTGTTACTTTTAAAAGTGTCCTACTTTTCAAATGGAAGTTGCTGCTCCCAGTCAATGTTTGCCAGATCCTGTCCAAAGAAACTGAAATTGGCCTTTCGACAGTTATCCCTCTCCATAATGACTTTGAAACTTACGACATTATGGTCACTATCCCCAAAATTTTATCCCACTGAAACTTCAACCACTTGACTGCCATCATTCCCTATGATTTGTACTGCTCCATCTCTACCAGGACTATCTACTTACTAGCTCAAAATGCTCTCCGAGATGCACTTTACAACTCCATCCTGTCTAATCATTTCACACTGATGGATCCCAGTTCATGTTGTCAAAGTTGAAGACCCCTATAACTATAACTCTGTTTCTCTCACACCTTTCTGCAACTTGTCTACGTATGCATTCCTTTATCTCCCTCTGACTGTTGGAAGGCCTATATTGTAATGTAGCAAGGTAATCACCTCTTTTTTATTTATGAGTTCGATCCCGATGGCCTCCTAGGACATCTTCCCTCAATACGCAGTGTTTCAGATCTTTGGACATTGTTTTGGAGTTTGGGGTGTGTTGGGAAATTGACCAAACTCAAAACATGATCTGGAATGCAACAGAAAAGTAGAGAGCCCATGGAATATCATTGTAAATACCAGTTCCTAAATTGTACGTTGTTTTGGATGATGTGAATAATAGAATGGTGAATTACTGAGAGAGGTTATGATTACCAGAATGGCTGGTTTAAGCAAGAGACCATGACCATGCCAATGCTCACTGCATGAGCTGTGCAAGAAGAAAGTGGTTGGCGAATTGTCAACATCTTAACACATAGAATGTAGGTTTTTCAGTGATATGCTAATATTAACCTTCAGTTTTGGGGGTTTAACTAGATAGATGGGGGCAAAATATCAACAAGAAACATGAGCATCCCAACTTTAATGAAATAAGAGAAGAAAATACAGGCAAGAACAAATTCAGGAAGGACATTGATGCCAGGGGTATAAATCAATTTGCAGAAATGGAGTCTGAACATAAAGTGAAAATAAATTGCATTCAAACGAATTAAAATGCCTCTCATGCAGTAGATACAGCATCCTTATTAACACAGGGAGGCTGGAGGCAATGATGTGATGAGTTTCATCTAAACCAAGGTGGGACCAGTTTCCTGGAGATAAGAGTAAATTCAGAAATGGCAGAGGCGTTTTCATACTAAGAAAGGAATGGATGAGAATCATAAGCAAATTAAATGCAAATTAAAAAGTGAAGGAGGATACAGGTAAGAATATTGGGGCATTACTGGCTGTAGAAACATCATGTTGGCAATTATTGGATATAGCATATTTAGAAAAGATAGAGAGGAAAATGAAGGCAGTGGGGTAGCTTTGTTCATTTAGGAATGCATAACAACAGCAGAAAACAGTAAACCAGTTAAAAACGAAATAAAAAACTAGAATCCGTACAAATAAAGATAAAACATAATAAAGACTCAATTACATTAATAAGTAAAACTGCAGAACACCTGTTATAAGAATAAAGTTAGAGGAAGAAATGTGCAGATTAGATCTGAGTAAAAAAACTTACAATAATAATCATGGTGAATTTGAACTACCCTGATAACAGTTGTTGGTAATACTGAACTTGAGTATTTCTGATAAAATATACATTGTGCTGAATTTTTTTATCTTAACTCATCAAGCATCTAACTTCATCAGGGTGATTTGCAAGAATACCAATGTAAAGGGAAAATAACATTTGAATGCATGAGAGAAGAGTGCTGATTGCTCAGCAAGTGGACAGATTGGGAGAGGTATTGCCATGGAGAATGCACCAGTTAAATGATGGCTCAGAGTTGATGCAGTGCAAGACAAAACAGTTTTAACAAAATGTGCAATTTTGCTGATATTAAATGGACAGAATACTAGGTAATAGCGATAAAGGAAAAGAGATCCTATAATGCATAAAGGATTCCCTTCTAAGTCAATGTGTAATGTGCCCAACAAGGGACGATCTGCTATTGAATTTAGTAATGAGGAAACAAACAGAGTCAATGAGAAAACTAAATATAGGGGAGCATCTGGGAATCAGTGACCATAATATATTAAGTGTTTTGATGTGATTACGTCAAGTGAGATCCTATACTCATTTGATAAATTGTGTTTAGTTTATTTATTCAATTTGTCTTTTGTTGAGGTACAGATGCAAAATGTTGAGATCTGGGGTTGTAATATAAAATAGACATTTATAGTGCAAAAGGAAAAAAGACAAAATACAATAAGAATAACTATTTGCATACAATATAATGAGATAATCTATTTCCTAACTGTTTTAAACTAATTAATTTTTTCTAGGAGAAACTGTTTCAAACATCAAACTTCAAACAACACATCTGTGATCTGAAACAAAAAAAGCTTTTCAAGCCATTGATTTTCTCATAGGCAAAAAAAAGAAATTTCTGACTGAAAGCAAGCCAATGATTTTCAATGTTTCCTCTGACCACCTAGTTCAAAATCCAAACTCTAACTATATTAAGGTACACATATAAAACACACACATTACATCGCATATATGATAAAGAAGTATGATGAAAACCAAGTGAATAGATTGAAGAGAAACTAATTTTGAAGATTGGTGAATAGAACTTGGGAAACTAAAATTGGCAACTTCATTTTCAAATAATGCAGAGCAGAAATGCAAAACATTTAAATGGTGTTCAACAAAATGCAGGGAAAGCATATTCCATCCACCTTGCCATCATGCTTGTTGAGTCATTACCCTCAGGCGATGCACAACCAATTGTCTTACATTTACACTGTCCACAAAATAGAAGAAAAGGTCTCTAAGTTCTGAAGCAGAATTTTGTAGAGATGGTAAGGCATCTCAACTGACCCCTTCCCACCACTACCAAGCTCACCATAGTGGGGGGGCACACTTTTGAATTGCATTCCTGTTCAGATGGCTGAATGCATTTCAGTCTGTAACCTTAAACTGGTTTAATGTTAATCACATTATAAGTTAGAAAAAATTCCAATCTCACCATAGTTACCCTTAAAAGTAAAGGAGCTTTATGCCAGCCTCCTACTTTTCATGTTAACTTTAAATTTTGCTTATCCCTTTCTTTCAACTATAACTATAGTTCTATTAATTATCTAACATCAACTTGTTTTGGTATTTATTGTTTTATTTATTAAAGTTGTAAGGGAGAAAGTGAGCCCTGAAGAAGGGCTTATGCCCAAAACGTTGATTCTCCTGCTCCTTGGATGCTGCCTAACCTGCTGCGCTTTTCCAGCAACACACTTTCCAGCAGGGAGAAAGTGAGGACTGGCTTATGCCCGAAACATTGATTCTCTTGTTCCTTGGATACAGCCCGAACTACTATGCTTTTCCAGCACCACACTCTTTGACTCTTATTGAAGTTGGCACCTAAGCCTCCTTCTTCAAAGGCTATTTTGGATAGGGATTGGTTAGCTGAGTTTGGACAGCTGGGTTGCAATGCAAAGTCATGCAAACCGCACGGATTTAATTCCAGTTGAGGCTACTATAGAGGGCTCTTCCTCTCAATCTCTTCGCTTACCTGAGGTGACCCTTGGGTTAAGCCACCACTAGCATCCCTATGTTCTGGTAAGAATATGATGACTTTTTATCCTTTATTTTGCTTATGGAGAAGTTTTCATTGTTTCTTCTTCACTCTCTTTTTTCATTGGCAGTTATTTTGACAGAATCAAATCAGTGTAGCAAAGCATTCATGTTTTGCTCAGCACTGAGATGATCAAAAGCTTTCATGCTTAATGTGTTTGCAGCTTTTATTTCAAATGAGGATCTTTTACAAAGCTCTGTAAGATTATGATATTGCTCACATAAAATTTCAATTGTCACTAGTCCAACAAAGTTTTGCTTAGATTAGATTTCCTACAGTGTGGAAACAGGCCCTTCAGCCCAACTAGTCCACACCAATCCTCCGAAGATTAACCCACCCAGACCAATGCACCTAACACTATGGGCAATTTACCATGGCCAATTAACCTAACCTGCACATTTTTGGATTGTGGGAGGAAACCAGAGCACCCAGAAGAAACCCACACAGACACGAGAAGAATGTGCAAACTCCTCACCTGAAGCTGGAATCGAACCTGGGACCCTGGAGGGAGCAGTGCTAACCACTGTGCCATCGTGCCACCCCTTTTGCTTTACTTCAATGCTGTATGTACATGAAGCGCTACACTTCTGTGAGAGTTGTACTTTAACATAAACCGGTTTTGGGAATCAACCTCTCTATCAATGTCATATAAAGAATACTCAATACTCATTTTTATAGTGCACAAGAAGGTGAATATTCTTCTTTTGCATAGTAAATTTCTCTTGTTCTCTCCTTTTTCCAGCCACAGCATTTGTTACAAGTATAAATGCTAAATTATCTACCTTCTCCAGGATACATTTGCGCCACAGATTCATGTGCAAGGATTTTGAAACCCACATAACCAGAAATCATTTTACTTGTGATTTATTACAGTCATTAAGAAGTAATCATGCTATTGCAAAGTGCAGGATTGATTTAGTGCATGTTGAAAAGGTACGTGAAAAATTAACTGCAATGAATCATCATCATGCCACAGTTTTACTGACCAAATGTATAAAGAGTCCTGGGCACTGGCATGAAGGAGATTGATTCAGAAATGTTATTGGCAACTGATGAAATGTTATTATATGTCTTTAATTGGTCTGACCTTTATGTGTCTCCAGACCCACAGCAGTGTGGCTGATTCTTAGTTGCCCTCTGCAATGGCCCAGCAAACCACTCAATGTGCCTAACTGCTGTAAAGAATGAAACCATGTGGTCCACATAGCATCACCGGTGGTCAGGCAGCATCTGAGGAGCAGGAGAATCAGTATTTTGACAAAAGGCTTATGCCGGAAACATTGATTCTCCTTCTTCTCGAATGCTGCCTGACCTGCTGTGCTTTTCCAGCACCACACTCTTCAACTCTGATCCCCAGCATCTGCAGTTCTCACTTTCACCTAGCATCACCTAAAACATCAGAAATGACACTGGCACACATTACTTGGTTTGGTTTGATTTGAGTTATTGTAGTCACATGTACCTAACTACAGTGAAAAGCTTTGTTTTGCAAGTAGCACAGGTAAATCATAACAAGCACCTTGTCTTTGACTATCCTGTCAACTCTCCAAGTCCTCCTGACCAACATCTGGGGCTGGTGCCAAAGTTGGGCAAGTTGCCTCACAGACAAAACAAGCAATCCAAGATGAAGGACGGGGAAAATTTCTGGCTGTAACGGCTGCTCCTTTTTTGAGGTATTTTAGGTGCTGGAAGTGATTTCCTCAAATTCCAAGAGCAGCAATTACTGGTTTTATATGCTGCTGCATTGTTTTGGAACTTTGGGAAAAAAAATCAAAACAACAACAGTTTTAAAAGGGAGAAGAGCAGACAAAGGAAGCACATGGTGGGGACAGTGCAGGAGAGAGAGAGAACCTGCACAGTTACTGTCATTGCTGTTTGAATTCATGTATCGTTGGACATTGGGGTGCATCTGGGAAAATTAACAAACAGTGAAATTCACAACTAATCTTGGAGGAACTGTTGGGTGAAGTTCACAGCACAGAGTCAGATAAGTTAATTGTTGTTTTAAGTATGGCCTACAGAGAATCTGCAGTAGTGAGTAGAGTGGGTTCTTTCTTGATTATGTTTTTAGAGATATATCTCTTGATTAAACTTAAAATAGAAGCCATAACTATTAGTTTAACCTGGGGCAGTGTTTTCAGAGGAACAGGACGGTGTTAATTTCTGCGTTTGCAGATTGTGAAGGAGCAAATATGGCCTTTGCAGTGATATGTACTTCTTGTCAGATGTGGAAGTTTAAAGAGAGTTCAAGGGTTACTGTGGATTATATCTGCCATAAATGCTGTTGGCTGCAAATCTTATCAGATCGAATGGATCGGTTGGAGAGACAGTTAGAAGCGATGAGGAATTTGCAACAGCAACAGTATGTGATGGATGGCAGTTATAGGAAAGGGGGAAAGTCTCAGATACAGTCACATAGATGAGTTAACTCCAGGAAAGGTAAGAGATTTAGTCAGCTAGGGCAGGAGTCTTTTGTGGATATACCCATTTCAAACAGGTATGCTGTTTTGGAAAATGTAGGGGGTGATGGATTATCAGGGGAATGTAGCATGAACAGCCAAGTTTCTGGTATTGAGACTGGCTCTAATGCAATGAGGGGTATGTCGGGTTGCAAGAGATCAATTGTGTTAGGGGACTCTCTAGTTCGAGGTACAGACAGACGTTTCTGTGGCCATCAGTGAAAAATCAGAATGGTGTGTTGCTTCCCTGGTGCCAGAATCAAGGATGCCTCAGAGAGGGTACAGAATGTTCTCATGGGGGAGACGGGCCAGCAAGAGGTCATTGTCCACATTGGAACCAATGACATAGGAAGGGAAAAGTTGAGATTCTGAAGGGAGATTACAGAGAGCTAGGCAGAAATTTAAAAAGGGGGTCCTTGAGAGTAGTAATATCTACATTACTGCCAGTGCTACGAGCTAGTGAGGGCAGGAATAGGAGGATAGAGCAGATGAATGCATGGCTGAGGAGCTGGTGTATGGGAGAAGGATTCACATTTTTGGATCATCGGAAGCTCTTTTGGGGTAGAAGTGACCTGTACAAGAAGGACGGATTGCACCTAAATTGGAAGGGAACTAATATACTGGCAGGGAAATTTGCTAGAACTGCTCAGGAGGATTTAAATTAGTAAGGTGGGGGGGTGGGACCCAGGGAGATAGTGAGGAAAGAGATCGATCTGAGACGGGTACAGCTAAGAACAGAAGTGAGTCAAACAGTCAGGGCAGGCAGGGACAAGGTAGGACTAATAAATTAAACTGCATTTATTTCAATGCAAAGAGCCTAACAGGGAAGGCAGATGAACTCAGGGCATGGTTAGGAACATGGGACTGGGATATCATAGCAATTACAGAAACATGGCTCAGGGATGGGCAGGATGGGCAGCTTAATGTTCCAGGATACAAATGCTACAGGAAGGATAGAAAGGGAGGCAGGAGAGGAGGGGGAGTGGCGTTTTTGATAAGGGATAGCATTACAGCTGTGCTGAGGGAGGATATTCCTGAAAGTACATCCAGGGAAGTTATTTGAGTGGAACTGAGAAATAAGAAAGGGATGATCACCTTATTGGGATTGTATTATAGACCCCCCAATCGTCAGAGGGAAATTGCGAAACAAACGTGTAAGGAGATCTCAGCTATCTTTAAGAATAATAGGGTAGTTATGGTAGGGGATTTTAAATTTCCAAACACAGACTGGGATTGCCATAGTATTAAAGGTTTAGATGGAGAGGAATTTTTAAAGTCAGACAATTTTCTGATTCGTATGTGGATGTACCTACTAGAGAAGGTGCAAAACTTGATCTCCTGTTGGGAAATAAGGCAGGGCGGGTGACCGAGGTGTCAGTGGGGGAGCACTTTGGGACCAGCAACCATAATTCTGTTAGATTTAAAATAATGATGGAAAAGGATAGACCAGATCTAAAAGTTGAAGTTCTAAATTGGAGAAAAGCCAATTTTGACAGTATTAGGCAAGAACTTTCGAAAACTGATTGGGGGCAGATGTTCCCAGGTAAAGGGACGGCTGGAAAATGGGAAGTCTTCAGAAATGAGATAACAAGAATCCAGAGAAAATATATTTCTGTCAGGGTGAACGGGAAGGCTGGTAGGTATAGGGAATGCTAGATGACTAAAGAAATTGAGGGTTTCGTTAAGAAAAAGAAGGAAGCATGTGAAAAGTATAGGCAGGATAGATCGAGTGAATCCTTAGAAGAGTATAAAGGAAGTGGAAGTATACTTAAGAGGGAAATCAGGAGGGAAAAAAGGGGACATGAGATAACTTTGGCAAACAGAATTAAGGAGAATCCAAAGAGTTTTTATAAATACATTAAGGATAAAAGGGTAACTAGGGAGAGAATAGGGCCCCTCAAAGATCAGCAAGGTGGCCTTTGTGTGGAGCCGCAGAATATGGGGGAGATACTTAATGAGTGTTTAGAATCAGTATTTACTGTGGAAAAGGATATGGAAGATATAGACTGTAGGGAAATAGATGGAGACATCTTGCAAAATGTCCAGGTTGCAGAGGAGGAAGTGCTGGATGTCTTGAAATGGGCAAAGGTAGATAAATCCCCAGGACCTGATCACATGTACCCTAGAACTCTGTGGGAAGCTAGAGAAGTGATTGCTGAGCCTCTTGCTGAGATATTTGTATCATCAATAGTCACAGGTGAGGTGCCGGAAGACTGGAGGTTTGCAAACGTGGTGCCACTGTTTAAGAAAGGTGGTAGGGACAAGACAGGGAACTATAGACCAGTGAGCCTAATGTCGGTGGTGGGCAAGTTGTTGGAGGGAATCCTGAGGGACAGGATGTACATGTATTTGGAAAGCCAAGGACTGATTAGGGATAGTCAACATGGCTTTGTGCATGGGAAATCATGTCTCACAAACTTGTTTGAGTTTTTGAGGAAGTAACAAAGAAAATTGATGAGGGCAAAGTGGTAGATGTGACCTATATGGACTTCAGTAAGGCCATTTGACAAGGTTCCCCATGGGAGACTGATTAGCAAGGTTAGATCTCTTGGAATAGAGAACTAGCCATTTGGATACAGAACTGGCTCAAAGGTAGAAGACAGATGGTGGTGGTGGAGGGTTGTTTTTCAGACTGGAGGCCTGTGACCAGTGGAGTGCCACAAGGATCGGTGCTGGGCCCTCTACTTTTTGTCATTTACATAAATGATTTGGATGTGAGCCTAAGAGGTACAGTTGGTAAGTTTGCAGATGACACCAAAATTGGAGGTGTAGTGGACAACGAAGAAGGTTACCTCAGATTACAACAGGCTCTGGACCAGATGTGCCAATGGGCTGAGAAGTGGCAGATAGAGTTTAATTCAGAGAAATGCGAAGTGCTGCAATTTGAGAAAGCAAATCTTAGCAGGACTTATACAACTAATGGTAAGATCCTAGGGAGTGTTGCTGAACAAAGAGACCTTGAAGTTCAGGTTCATAGCTCCTTAGATAGATAGATAAGATAGTGAAGAAGGCGTTTGGAAAGCTTTCCATTATTGGTCAGAGTATTGAGTACAGGAGTTGGGAGGACATGTTGCAGCTGTACAGGGCATTGGTTAGGCCACTGTTGAAATATTGCATACAATTCTGGTCTCCCTCCTATCGGAAAGATGTTGTGAAACTTGAAAGGGTTCAGAAAAGATTTACAAGGGTGTTGGCCAGGGTTGGAGGATTTGAGCTGTAAGGAGAGGCTGAACAGACTGGGGCTGTTTTCCCTGGAGCGCAGAGACTGAGGGGTGACCTTATAGAGATTTACAAAATTAAGAGGGGCATGGATAAGGTAAATAGGCAAAGTCTTTTCCCTGGGGTCGGGGAGTCCAGAATTAGAGGGCATAGGTTTAGGGTGAAAGGAGAAAGATATAAAAGAGACCTACGGGGCAACTTTTTCACAGGGAGGTACATGTATGGAATGAGCTGCCAGAGGAAGTGGTGGAGGCTGATACAATTGCAACATTTAAGAGGCATTTGGATGGGCATATGAATAGGGTTTGGAGAGACATGGACCGGGTGCTGGCAGGTGGGACTAGATTGGGTTGGGATATCTGGTCGGCATGGGCGGGTTGGACTGAAGAGTCTGTTTCCATGCTGTACATTTCTATGACTGTCTGACTCTATAACTGTCAACTTGTAATGTCCCACACACCATTATCATTGTCCCTGGGTATGTCCTGTCAATTATTGACATGACTGGCACACTAAGGTGGGTTGTATTGTAGAATACGGTCAGGAGGGAGTTGCCTGGGCATCCTCATCATTGACTCCAGATCCCGTGAATCTCTTTGGCATCTTCTCAAAAATACCAGTGGACAAGGAAAGTTCCAGCTGTTTACCATCAACCACCCTTCCCATTGCCTGGTGAATCCTTACTACTCCATGTTAAATGTCGCTTGGAGCAAGCATGGCAAAGGTATAAAATATACTCTGGGTGGAGACATTAATGCCCAGCACCAAAAGTGGCTCAATATAATCACTACTGACTGAGCTGACTGATCTCCAATAGACATGATTGCTAGATGGGCCTGTGACAAGTGATGTGGGAAACAAGAGGGAAAATGTACCTGACCTCATCCTCATAGGTGAAGATGGAGCAGATGCATTTGTCCATGACAGTATTGGTGGAAGTGACCACTATGTAATCCTTTGAATGATGAAATCTCCTCTTAACATTGTGGATACCTTTTAACATTGTTGCATATTTATACTATCATGTTGAATAGAATAGGTTTTAAATGGATCTACAGTGTCCAGACTGAGCATTCATTTGGTCCTGTGGGCCTTCTGCAACAGCAAAATTGTATTTAACCACAATCTGTCACCTCATGAGTCTGTAACTTTGTGACCAGGCATAGCCCCACTCTATGATCATCTGAAGCCAATGGATTGACAGTGGCTCATTGGAGAGTGCAGGAGGGTTCCAAGAAGTAACACCAAGCTCAGCTTAAATAAAAGAGGCATCAACCTGGTGTAGTTACAATTCAGGGTTACCAATCAACATGTGATAGAGCAGGCTAAGCAATCCCTAACCAATGGGTTAGTACTAAGCTCTGTGGTCTTGCCACATCTAAATATGAATGGTAGTGGACAATTAAACAATTCACTAGATGAGGGGGGAGCTGCATAAACATCCTCATTGTCAGTGATGAGGGAACCCAACACATCAGTGCAAAAGTAAGGCTGAAGTATTCATAACAATCTTCTTCCAGAAATGTTAAGTGAATGACCAATCTTGGCCTCCTGCTGATGTCCCTACCATCCACATGGTATTCCAGTATTCAGCCACTTTCATTTATTCCACATGCTATCAACAAATGGATAATGACACTAAAGCTACAAACCCTAACACACTTCAAGCAACGGTATTCAATCTTGTTGTCCAGAACAAGTCACACATATAGCCAATTGTTCCGGTACAGTCACAATACTATCTTATACTCAGCACTGTGGAAAAATGTCCAGTTATGTCCTGTTCACACAATCAAAACAAATTCAACCAAGCTCACTACTTCCCCTTCTGTTTATCTCAAATATCAGCAAAGTGATGGAAGTTACAATCGACTGTTCTATCAAGTGTCACTTAACTGACCATAGCCTGTTCACTGATTCTCAGCTTGGGTTCTGTCAAAACTAGTCCACTCCTGAACTCACTACTGCTCACATCGCAATATGATCAAAATATCTGAACCCAAGGGGAGACATGAGGGTGACATCAAGACAGTATCTAACCCTATGACAACAAAGGTGCTAGCAAAACTGGAGTCAATGAGAATTGGGGGGGTGGGGGGTGGTAAACTCTTCACTGATTGGGGTACAAAGGAAGGTGGTTATGGTTTTTGGAGGTCAGTCTCTCAGCCACAGGGCATCACATCATGAACTCCTCAGAATATGTTCTCGGATAGGTATTTTCTAATCGGCCTCCACAGAGATTCGAAAATATATGTCATAAATCACTATTCATGGAATCAAAGAATCATTCAGTACAGAGATGGCATTTGACCCATCAGGTCTGCACTGAGGAAAAACTATTCTAAATCCAAATCAGTCCCACAGCCTTGAATGTTATGACGTTTCAAGTGCTCATCTAAGTACTTTTTAAAGTTGTGATTTTTCCCACCTTAAATGCACTCCCAGAATAGGAACATCTACATTAATATTAAGGATATAAGTACAGTTCAGTGGCTGGGAATTCTGCAGTGAGTAACTCATTCTTCAAAGATGTGAGTCAGGAGTGTAATGGAATACTCTCCATTTGTCTAGATGAGGGAAGCCCAGCAACACTCAAGAAGTTCAAAGCTACTGAAAACAACTTCAAGCTTGCATGATTGCACCTCATCCATCACCTTCAACATTCATCTGCTCCACCACCAATGCAGAGTAACAGCATTGTGTCCAGTCTACAGGATGCACTGCAAGAACTTACCAAAGCCCCGTAGTCAATACCTTCCAAACGTACAACTACACTGGAAGTGATACCATCCAAGATAGCCACCACCATATTTTAACTTGAAAATGGAAAGTCTCAGCCATTCTTAACATGTGTGAGTAAATAACGTCATTGACTTTACATTTCCAATTCTTCTATCTCTTGCTGTAAAACTGGATGATCTTAGAAACAGATCAAATGAAACATCTAAAGTCTATGATGTTGAATGATTGTGTGAGGGTGACTGTGCATGTTTGACTTATGCTTTTATAACATTTCCTTAATATTGCATTTGAGCATCAGCCTCCCCAGTACAGTTGGACTCCTATTTCTTTTGGTTCTAGTTTTATGTTTCAATTCTGGATTTAGTGGAAGACATCCTACCTTCTGGAACTGAAGGTCCAGGATGAAGGTCCTATGGATCCCAGATCCAAATAAACTAGGAGCATTGGTTGTGGAGACATTGGTGAACTTAATGAGGAAGGCAAGGTATATAGAGATAAGGTTTTGAAATTACATATGAGTGAAGGAGAAAGGTGATACCATTTTCTTGGGGCAGTGCCAACTCCAATGCACCAAGTGTGCTGTCCAATTATCATACGTTCTCTTACTTCCCACCCTTTCAAAAGCTTATAAAAAAAGACAGGTTTTTCTGCCCAGGTTCAGCTGCGGACCCAATCATTATAGCATGAACAGGGTAAAATTTGGCTTAATTAGTCCTTAATTATTTATTTACATAGAGTCATGGAATCATAGAGATGTACAGCATGGAAACAGACCCTTCAATGCAATTCATCCATGCCGACCAGATATCCTCATCTAATCTAGTTCCATTTGCCAACACTTGGTCCATATCCCTCTAAACGTTTCCAATTCTTATACACATCCAAATGCCTTTTAAATGCTGTAATTGTACCAGCCTCTGCCACTTCCTCCAGCAGCTCATTCCATACATGCACCACCCTCTGTGTGAAAAAGTTGCCCCTTAGGTCCCTTTTATATCTTTCCTTGTGGAAGGTGGGCTGCCGATTTTGGCTCCTTCCCACTCTTTGTATTATGGGTGTGAGTTTGGGGTTGGATGGGAATGTAGTCAGTTGGGCACCCATCCTATTTTGTATGCCCCATCCCCTCATCCCCAACATGAAATGTTGAATTTCTTGGTGACTTTTTCTGGTGAATCAAAGATATACCATTGCACATATCACACCATCTGAGCTGAGCCTTCCTGGAATTCAGGCCAACATTTCTTCCACCAAATAAACTGAGTCATTATCTCATTGCGCAAAATGGTTTGTCCATTTATGTACATTCAGACAGATGCAGACCATTCAGCTCCTTGAACCCATTTGTGTATCAATTAGATCACGGCCAATTTGTTCCTCTTCTGTATTTGTCTACCTTTGCTCCCTTAATGCCTTTACTTAACAAATTCTATCAATGTCAATCTGTTACACATAATCCAATTATTATGTAGTGTAATAATGAATTAATACATGATATAAAGGTCCTTTAAGATAACAATTGCAATCTGTGTGTTGACTGTGTAACAATGTATTTAAGTATCTGGACCTAGAAATTAAGTCATATTTGAGTTTGAGTCTGATCTGATTGCTGTAGTTTCCACTTAAAGCTAAACTGGTTGGAATAAAGCAGTCAGAGTCTATAAATTTCATAGTGAGTAACTGATCTCCTCACTCCCCAACACTTATCCACCTTTTACAAGATATAAGTCATGTGTATGATGGAATTTAGTTCACTTTCCTGAATGAATGCAACTCCCTCAACACACCAGAACCTCAACACCATCCAGGTCAAAGTAACCTATTTGATTGGTACCCTATATCTTCACTCCCTTCACCATAATGTCGAGTTGCAGCAATGTTCATCATGTATCAGATGTACTGCACTATCTTTGCTTTTTGCACTGGTCGTCCTTGCAATCACCTTCTCTCCCTCTGGCTACTGCGTAAAACCATGACTTTTCAGCTCCTTTCACTTCCACATGACAGTCATAATAGACACATAATGATCATTCCGTTTCTGTCTCCACACAGGCTGTCCCAGTTTCTCCAGCACATTCTATGTTTATTTCAGACTTACAGCATCTGCAGTATTTTGCTTTAACACTCACTGAGGCTTCTTTGACAGCACCTTCCAAACCCATGACCTCTAACACCTAGATAGACAAAGGCATGCATGGAAACACCTCCTCCTGTAAGTTCTCTCCAAGCCAGACATCCTGCTGAGTTTTAATTGTCTTAGCATTCTTTCACTGTTGCTGAGTAAAACATTCCTTTTTCTAACCTCATCGGGATGTAATGATACTACATGGACTGTAGTTGTGCAAGACAGCAGCTTCACCACTTTCTCAAGAGTAATCAGAGATGGGCTGGCTTGGCCAACAATACCCACATCCCATGAACAAATTATTGAAAAAGTTCTGAAGTTCTGGTCTTTGGATCTCAGATGTAAGTTGCCTCTTAGTCCTGATGAATGGTAATTCTGAGTACGTAGAACACTAGCTTTGCCATGATCCAGTCTCTTGGGAATGTTATTTGTTGAATGGCATTACTGTATTGTTTCCTGCATCATGATTCCAAAATCCTTGTCAAGGTCACATCACGTACAGATGGGGAGCTGCATCGTCAGCATCCTAAGTGTAGTCACTTTGTAGGCAACATAAGTAGAGATGAACACGAACTAATAAATATTGTGAATGACCCTGTATAAATGCACAAACATGCATAGTCAGTCTCCATTAAACTTATGTTTATTGTGGTTTTCCTAATCAATAGATATATTTATGTACTGTGTGTTATAAATTATGTAAATGTCAGTATACAAGACTTGAAGATGGCTATAGCATTCAGCCAAACAATTTATGTTAAGAAGGTATCTTATCAAATATAATCTAAATAAATTATTTTTGCTTGAGGGTATAAATGATTGATATTATGCCAGGATTCTGCTTCTTAGTTGTTCATTATTTGCACTCTAATTTTAATTGTGCCGTGTGAAGAGGTTGCTCGGTATCAGCTGGAAAGACAGGTTGACTGAAATTTTAAGGAATATGCAGCAACAGAGCGGAATATTACTGGGGCCTGAATAAAGTGGGCTATGGTGAGAAATGCGGCAGTTTGATGTAAGAAGGCCAGCGATGCCTACCTCAACTCTGGGGACAAGTCACAGCACCTTCTCACTCAGGTTCAGATGTCAAGGCAAGGTTCTTACCAGGCAGCAACAAGTCGACTTTTAAGTTGAATTATTGATCATTAACGATCTTATTGACTGCATGTCTCACCTCTTTAATGTACAGCTTCCTTCCCTACCACCTGCCATGTGAAAACCAAGGCCAAGAATTCCTAAGGGAGAGGTTAGAGCAGATATGAAGAACCGCAATATTTATTACTTAGTCTTCATCTCTATTTATGTTGCCTGCAACTGACTATGAAGAGCCTCTATGTTGCTCATTGCACACCAGCATCTCGGAGTCAGCAATGACCCACCGGCACAAGCCACACACATCTGTCATCCACAGTAACTGGGATCTGCTAATGGCCATCCTCTCAGGATCCTCATCGTACCTCTCCCGTCCACTGGCAGGAGACTGAGGAAATTAGGGCCAACATTTCAGGATGCATTGGTCTGACAATTCACCATTTTCATCTTCTCACCTTCTCAGACATCTTTGGAACGAGTGTCCTTCAACAAGCAAGACAGTTTAGGAGTGCCATCGATTGACTGCTTGTATAGCAACATTTTGAAGATGGTGGGAATATCAGAATTGAGAGTGTGTCGCTGGAAAAGCACAGCAGGTCAGGCAGCATCCGAGGTGCAGGAAAATCAACGTTTTGGGCCAGAGCCTTTCATTCCTGATGAAGAGCAGTGACCCAAAACATCGATTCTCCTGCTCCTCGGATGCTGACTGACATGCTGTGCTTTTCCAGCAACACACTCTCAACTCTGATCTCCAGCATCTGCAGACTTCACTTTCTCCTATTCCAGGAATATCAGTCATTTGGCTGATATCTGATGAGTGGCAAATTGTACCAGGATTGGCAGGTGGTAGAATGGGAGAAGACTCAGGTGGGAGGAGTGTCATAGGGCAGTGTACGTTGTAAATGAATGTGACCTTGATAAAATCCTGTAAGATCTCACCGATCCTTGCATAGGGAAATACTTCATAAAACTCCATGGAACTGACAACTAGTGAAAAAAATGTAAGGTTCAGCCGACCGCGTGTTATAGTGAGCAGGTGGCAATAGCAGAGTAAATGTCTTTTATGTACAACATTTAGTA
Source organism: Chiloscyllium punctatum (assembly GCF_047496795.1). Taxonomy (NCBI): domain Eukaryota; kingdom Metazoa; phylum Chordata; class Chondrichthyes; order Orectolobiformes; family Hemiscylliidae; genus Chiloscyllium; species Chiloscyllium punctatum. The sequence continues at coordinate 144,919,348 of NC_092741.1, read as the reverse complement.
CCCTGAAAATGTATTGGAATTCAGCTGTGAAGAGACAGTGCATAAAGTGAAAACTGAGCTGGCGTACTTACAGATTGAAATATGTAAATGATAGAAGATAAAAAAGTTGTGATAACTGGATTAAAATGATAGCAAAACCTGCTTGTGAGTCTGATTATGGCAGTTGCCTCCCTGAATTGAGAGACAATTCGACTGATTAAGAAGATAGACAGCTATGTGGCTTGGTCCCATGTTTGGAGAGGTGATGGCCGAGTGGAACTGTCACTGGGCTATTACTCCAGAGACCCAGGTTATATCCTGGGGACCTTGATTTGACACCTGCCATGGCAGGCAGTGGAACCTGAAGACAATTAAAAATTCTGGAATTAAGAGTTTAATAATGACTTTTGTTGATTTTTGTAAAAATCCATCTGGTTCACTAATGACCTTTAGGGAAGGAAACTGTCATCCTTTCCTGGTCTGGCCTACATGTGACTCCATACCCACATCAATGTGGACAGACCTTCAACTGACCTCTGGGCAATTTGCGATGAGCAATAAATGCTGGCTAACCAGTAATACTTTCATTCTGTTGATGAATAATAAAAATATACTCCAGATGCCTTAGAGGGGCTGCTTCACCTTTAAGATGGCCAGCTGACAATAACTTGCAAAATCTTAAAATATCTAATGGCATGCTTCATCTTTAGAGAAGAATCTGGGCAAAACAAAACGTGGCTTCTCAAAATTGCATGACCATGTGGCTGATTGCATGACTACTTATTTGTTTTCAGTTAGAAGATTAACAGCAGAGAATAGACAGAGGTAATGGAAATATTAATTTTATACTTGTATCTCTAATCATATGGAGATGCTTCAGAAGCTACCTGAAAATGCTTAGATGAAAATGAAAAATCTTTTATTGTCACTGGAAAAGATCATTAATAATAAATCTTGAATACATTAGAAATTAAGTTAAATATTGCGCTGAATGTTATTGCACCTTTTTTAAATGATCATTAATGATATTTACTTTTTAATAATCAGCAAATACAAACAGATATAATGATCACTGATGCATAGCCGTGAACTAATCTGTAAGATTTTCATATTTATTCAGTGAGTTCACTTTCAGGTTATGTAATTATTTATCATAACTTTAAACCACTTGAGTGTTAATAATAAGTACTGCTCAGCCTAAGCATAAAGTTTCATGAAATGAGAACTCATAATTTTTTAATCATATATGTTATTGATGAGTAGAGTCATTGTAAGTTTATGTGAAGATTTTCAGTGAACAATATGAAATATGATCATTCAGGACCATTCCAGAGCTTAAATTTTAGCTTCAAATCCAGACAACAGAATTGTTTTTTGAACGTCCTTTACATTTCGCAGAGTGCAAACATATTTTCATTAATATTTTCATTCATAAGCCAGAAAATAAGGAAATTACTTTTGCATGGATTTTCTCTGGCTGATATGTTTTAGGTAACTTGCTGTAATAATTTGTGCTTATCTGACCTGCACTTGCATTAATATTTTCATGGCTGGTATTCTTAAACCTTTCCAATGTTCAAATATGAAAGCAAGGAATAGTGAAAAGCTCATCAAGTCCATTGTAAGATAGCAGCTTGGGGATGAATGACTTGAGATATTAATAGGGAACCATTCTGCATTCACCAATTTTTCACTTGCACTAGGGTGAAAATCAGTCCCACTATTTCTGCTTCGAATACAAATTGAACTTGTTGAGAGAATGTCCAAAACATTACTGCAATGCAGTTTTTTAGCTTTGATTGAAGGTGTTAATGTGCAATCTGTAAGATATACATGAACATAATCCGATAGAATTGCTAATCAGTTTCTATCAACTTCCAACCCAATTCCAATTATGTACAATAGCAAAATTAATTGATCCCTGTAGCAGTCCAAAAAGTTTTTTTTCTTTTAATTCTACTATCGGTTGAACGTATTTATTTTGGTGTTGCTTGCTTCATGTCAAATATAGAACTGAAAAGGTCATTGTGTGTTTATGAGACGTGCATTCAGGTAATTCTCAGTCAATTACTGCCTCTAATGGACTGAATCATCAAAGGATTCACTTAAGGCCAGATACCTGCTGAATTCCAAAACAGTTATATTTGTATTTTGCACAACAGTATCATTAAATCTAGGATTATTTTTTATGATATAAAATATTTAAGTATTGGCGAGCGTAGGGGCTGTCCCTTTATTCAAGGATGTTGTTGTAAATTTCTGCTGTGGGTGTTCACGTGAGTGAATAGGACAGTTCTCAACTTGGAGGAGATTGGTTAGGCTGCATTAAATTCTGGTCTCCCTGCTATAGGAAAGATGTTGTTAAACTTGAAAGGGTGTATAAAAGCTTTACAAGGATGTTGATGGGGTTGGAGGGTTTGAGCTATAGGGAGAGGCTGAAGAGGCCGGGGCTATTTTCCCTGGAGCCTCAGAGGTTGAGAGGTGACCTTATAGAGGTTTATCATGAGGGGCATGATAGGACAAATTACCAATTTATTTTCCCCAGTGTAGAGGAGTCTAAAACTAGATGGCATAAGATAAAAATGAAAGGGGAAATATTTAAAAAGGACCTAAGGGACAACTTTTTCATGCAGAGAGCGGTATGCATATGGAATGAGCTGCCAGAGGAAGTGGTGGTAGCTGGTACAATTACAACATTTGAAAGGCATTTGGATTGGTATATGAATAAAAAGGGTTTAGAGGGATATGGGCCAAGTGCTGGCAAGTGGGACTAGGTCAGTTTGGGATATCTGGTCTGTGTGGATGAGTTGGACCAAAGGGTCTGTTTCCATGCCATACATCTCTCTGACTCTTTGAAATCAGGTAGGGGTGGGGGAAGGAGTTCTTCTTTCCTTTCAAATCAAAACAATAAATGCATGCTTACTCCATGAAAGTAAAATCCCACTAGCTTTGAAGATCAGATGATATACCATTGGGGCCATGGGCTTTGTTACTTTGCTCTGTCTGATATTTGTTGGAGCTTTCCCGTCAAAGCTGGTTTGCCCATGGATTTTACTGTTGAATTATGATGTTGATTTCACACTGGTCAGGCAGGTAAGATCAAGGTTGCCTCCATGTAAATAATGTGGCCATGCTGTTCACTTTGTCAGCAGGGGTTTGCCATTTTCTTCCTGTACCCTTTTTTCCAATTTATTCGGCTCCAGGCATTGTAGCCATGGCCAACTCTAGCACTAAAGTTCGCTGGAAACTATAATTTGCTAAAAATGAGAAATTTTAAACCTGCATATTAATTCCTGATGTACATAATTAGTCACATCCATTGACGAAATAAGATTTTGTTCTGCACAGGGTCTGAAATGGTAGTTCAGTGCAAAAACATACAAAGTACTCTTCTCCTTAATCTGGAAAACCAACAGTTTCTTCTTTTTGAATGAGAGTGTAGACTTTATAAAGGTGAGAGGTGAACACTTTGTTAATTTCTTTTGAGTAAACACTCAGAGTATAAGGATTAATGTATTGAGTATGACTGAGCTGTAACTGAAATGCTAAGTGTTTTTCAGTTCTACCATTGGACTTTCTGGCAGTGCAGCCAAGATCCTATTCTGGATGACCAATCCCACTCTGCAGACTTGAAGCTCTCTCTCTGTCATTTTGCTTCAGTAAAAGATTTATCCGCCTGCTTGTTCCTTCATTCTCCACCCAGGAAGGCTTGCCTCATCAACAATGGTGATGTCAATTTGAAATTTTGATAGCTCAGATGAAATGATTGCAGCTCTTCTTTCCAAACAGTCATTCTTCAGGTTATCCATAAGTTTTTCAGTCTTTCTTTGACCACAATAATGGTGGTCTGGCTGGATGAGGTTAGCCAAACAGCAGAATGTGCGACTGGTGACTTTTAGGGCACCTTTTCTAGCTCCCTTCCTATTTGAGGTGAGTAAAAGATATCCTGAAGAGAAATGCTCAGTGCCAGATGTTTATGCCCAAAGATACGCCTGCCTCAATTTTGTTGCATAATGACCTTCATGCATACGTCTCCTCTGTGCAGATTCTTGACTAGGGACTCCAAGTTCAGAATTCTATTGCTACTGTCAATTCTCCACCACCATGTATCACAAAAAGATGTGAGTAGAACTTTGCACATGACACACACCTAAAAAGAAGATCTTAAAGCACTAACAACTTTCTCACAATCTACACCGTTTGGTGGTCAGATTTTGGAGATGCATCAGACAATGATCACCAGGACCAACATGTTGCTGCACCCTCCTTCTGCCTTCATAACTCACATGATGCACAATCTCCTCTACCTCATTTTGCCATTGAGGATGTTTCAGATTGCAGTTTGGCACCATTCCCTGGTCCCATGGATTTACCATAATTCAAGGTTAGCAACCTGTCCCTCCATATATTCACATACCACAAGTGAAAGCATCAGTTGATTCAGTCATAGGATATCCACAATTGATTTATTATTCACAATGTGGTAAGCAGTAGAAAAATATTAGTGAGTAAAAAGCCAGTATCATTTAATTTCTGGTTGAGTTTGCTTTTGTAATACATTTTGAGATTAAGGAGAAGAGTACTTTGTATGTTTTAGTACTGAGCTACCATTTCAGACCCTGTGCAGGACAAAATCTTATTTAATCAGTGGATGTGAGCAATTGTATACATCAGGAATTAATACACAAGCTAAAATTTCTCATTTTTGGCAAATTATAGTTTTCAGAGAGATTCACGGCAGGTGGTCTGCCATAGCCAATGTTAACTTTTCTCGTGCAATCATCAGTCTTCAGCTCAGTAATTATAAAACCAGCCTCGTTGGGCATTCAGCTCATTCAATTGTATGGAAGGAGTGGCAGATATATTCATTGCTGCCAGGACTTTGTAATGTTCATGCTGTTTGTGCTATTTAAAAGCCTAAATCTGCAGCACTTCAGGCTCGCAAGCCAGGAACTGGCTCTTTGACTGTAGTATTGCACCATTACTATTAAGGACAAAACACCTTTTTCAATCCAGATTCCAGACGTGCTGGAGCGCAGTGTGGTGGAGACGTGGGCCACCCTCTATATTGACCTCTGCACTTCCTATTCACTCACTCAGGCCACTTTATCCCCTTTCCTGCTCGTGGATCACCACTCTTCCATCCATATTCGTCTCATTCAATCCCTTCTTTCTGTCTCAGTGCAGGAGAGACTGTCACATCCAATTGGGAGGCTAAAGATGGGAAGATGGATGGGAGGCTGCCATTCAGCCCATCGCAGGAGGAGAATATCCTTGAAAGGTCTGGAGAGGATGAAGACAGCTTCCTCACACGTGCAGAAATCTTCATTACCAGCTAATCCAGTAAGCTTCATCATGCTGTATTACACAACAAGTATTAACTCATTCTCAAGATGCTAAAACATCTCCTCCTACTACACAACCAATACACCTCTTCTTCTCCTATGCAGGAGCTAGCACTACTCACACAAACAACTAAGCTAAGCTCAACACCACTGAGGAAGAAACCATTGAACCTAAAGGATATACCAGCAAGGCTTTCTCCTGCATTATTCATAGTTCAGAGACTTTCATACTCCACCCATCTCGACTCTCTTAAAACCACATGACAGGACTATAACTTAAAGTCGTGTGACTTTTAACTCTGTCCACCCCGGTCCAACACTGGCTTCTCCACATCGTTTCCAGGCTCTGGAAGTGCAACGCATTCTCTGCAGGTAACCAAGGAAAAAATATCCAGGTCACTAACATTCGGGTGGTCCACTAAAAACCCACTAGAAACAGGAGAGGTGGCACAGTGGCTCAGTGGCTGGCACTGCTGCCTCACAGTGCCAGGGACCCATGTTCAATTCCAACCTCGGGCAACTGTCTGTGTGGGTTTCCTCCAGGTGCTCCGGTTTCCTCTCACAATTCAAAGATGTGCAGGTCAGGTGAATTGGCCACGCTAAATTGTCTATAGTGTTCAGGGATGTGTCAGTTAGGTGCACCATTCAGGGGGAATGGTTCTGGCTGGGTTACTCTTCGGAGGATCACTGTGGAATGGTTGGGCTAAAGGACCTGTTTCCACACTGTAGGGATTCTAATTCTAAAATTCTGAAAAAAACCGAGCATCTGCTTAGACCCTGGTAGAAGATGATCAAATGTTGACGGCCATTAATAAATTTGTATAAATGTACAAACAAGCATGGGAACAACAGAAGGAATTGCTAAAGAAACTCAATCAAGTGGATGGAAGGTTCAAGGCATCCATTGGTGGCACAGTGGTTAGCACTGCTGCCTCACAGCGCCTGAGACCCGGGTTCAATTCCCACCTCAGGCGACTGACTGTGTGGAGTTTGCACGTTCTCCCCGTGTCTGCGTGGGTTTCCTCCGGGTGCTCCGGTTTCCTCCCACAGTCCAAAGATGTGCAGGCCAGGTGAATTGGCCATGCTAAATTGCCCATAGTGTTAGGTAAGGGGTAAATGTAGATGTAGGGGTATGGGTGGGTTACGCTTCGGCGAGGCGGTGTGGACTTGTTGGGCCGAAGGGCCTGTTTCCACACTGTAAGTAATCTAATCTAATCTAATCTAATCTAATCTAATCATTAACATTATCAGTATTGTGCTGCCTCCTTGTGGGGCTTATGTTGCAGGGTTGGGGCAGTAACAATAGCACTAGCCCTTTCTTCATCCACTCGTGGTGTGTGCTGTGCTGATATAAATGGGATATATCATAAAGAGAACAGCTTTTCTGTGATGTGATTCCAGAACACTCATGGCAAACACAAGTGAGGCTTCATCTTAGGCTGTGACTCCATTGAAATGTAGAAACCTCCCAGAGAAAGGTCATGCAATGCCTCTACATGGGTAGGGATCATTGGGAAACTCCGGGATTATGTAATTGTGTATATTAAGAACCCATTGTAGAAGGTTGCAATAGCTCAACTTCCTTCTTGGAGGGGAGAAACCTACCTATGTTAATAACATCCTGGAAAACAGTGAGTCTACATTGTTTACAATATTCAGTTACTGAGATTTACTTGGAAGCTTCATTATTATGAAATGTAACACAGTATCTTGTGATTGCTGGCCATTCATGACTTCCTCAATCATTCTTTTCAAATGAGATCGAAGAAAATTCTTATTAAGACAAATTTTGATGTGAATTGATCGAGCTCCTTTATTCACTGTAAGGTGAACATACAAAACATTATCATCGACTCAATCCAGTTTAATTTAAACATGATGACTTATTGTATGGTAATAGCAGAATCAAATTACATATGAAAAGGTCATCTTGTTTGATTTAAAAAGTATAATTTCTGACCATTTTTTCCTGAATTTCGATCTTCTCATAAACATTGCTGCCTGAGTGCATTATGATTTGGAGATGCCGGTGTTGGACTGGGGTGTACAAAGTTAAAAATCACACAACACCAGGTTATAGTCCAACAGGTTTAATTGGAAGCACACTAGCTTTCGGAGCGGCGCTCCATCATCAGATGAAGGAGCGTCACTCCGAAAGCTAGTGTGCTTCCAACTAAACCTGTTGGACTATAACCTGGTGTTGTGTGATTTTTAACTAAGTGCATTTTAACATTCTGTTTCAGGCAGTCATCACAGCACTCCTCAACTCAAAACACTCAATGATATCCACCGGGGAGGGGGGTTGTAGATTTTTAGTGTCCTGCTGGAAAGCTGATGGCTTGAAGTTTTCTTTACAGGAAATAATACATTTTCTCTTCTTTCATGACCCCATGCTATTTTTATGTGGCATTCACACAGATCAGAAATGCCTTGAGGTCAGGGCTGTCTTTGTCAGCCTGACAGCAAATTTGAAACTCCCCCTCCATGACTTAAAAAATTGCCTTGCAGATGTATTTTAAATAAAAGGCTGAGGAGTCAGGCACATTTTGATGTGTAGGTCTTAGATCTTTTGATAAGTTCAAATGCTGCTATTAGATGTTGTATTGTAGGATAGAAGTTTTTTTTAACTGTACTGATCTATCATGGAATTGTGTTTTGAAAGGGTCAGCTACCACTACATTGTCTAACAGGGTTTAAGTATTGTGATGCATTAGAGAACTGGTAAATAACACAAAGCACCAAAGTACTATATAAAAAAAGGTCCAGGGAAACTTTCCTGTTATGTTTTGGACTATTTGATCTGACTTGATTTATTATTGTCACATACATCTAAGTACAGTGAAAAGTTTTGCTTTGTGTACAGTACAGGCAGATCACAACATATAAGGATTTTCAGATCATAGGGGGTTTAGACAGAGTGAGGCACACAAGTTTACGGCTTCACAAGAGATGCACAAAAGCAAGATCAGCATGAGATTTAAAATTAAAGAGGTCCACTCAGCTGTCTAATAACAACAGGAAAGAAGCTGTTCTTGAACCTGTCAGTACATACCTTTAAGCTTCTGTGTCTACTGCCTGATGGAAGAGGTGCAAGAGAGTATAACCAGGGTGGGAAAGGGGTCTTTAATGATGTTGGCTGCCTGTCGGAGACAATGAGAAGTGCAGATGGAGTCCATGGATAGGTGGTTAGCTTGCGTGACGGTCTGGGCTATGCACACACCTTAGTGTACTTTCTTATGGTCCTGGGGTCAGAAGATAGTGGTCGAGAGTATGCCGCTGAAAGCACAGCAAGTCAGGCAGCATCCGAGGATGTGCTTTTCCAGCGCCACACTCTTGACTCTGATCTCCAGCGTCTGCAGTCTTCACTTTCTCCTCAGAGGATTGTGGGACAATTTTTGCTTTAACTTTATTCTTTCATGAGATCTGGGCACCGTTGACAAGGGCAGTATTGGTTGCGCATTCCTAGTTGCCCTTGAACTGAATTTTAGAGGGAAGTTAAGAGTCAACTTTATTGCTGTATGTCTGCGGTGTCAAGTCAGCCATGGGAAGTGGGATCCTCTGCTGGATACGGATCCAGTCTCCAGTGAAGATCATTACAGGAGTGGATTAGAAAGTTAGTTTGGCAGGAACAGTTTTCTACACTTTGGCAAGGTGCCAGGGGTTCTGTTGGTGTCTGGAAAAAGGGACAACCTGGGGAAGGTCAGAGTTTTTTTGGGGGGGTGGGGGGGGGAATTTTGATGTGTCCTAGACTGGAAAGGAGGTAACTCATCCTTTCCCAACAGTACCCACAGGAGTGGGACTCAATGGGTCCCCATTTCTGCCCACCATGTGGAAAATAGGTCCAAAAAAAATCACATAGGCTTCAATTGCTCTAAAAGGAGTTGTGCCTCTTACATTTACCCCACAGCTTGGGAAATTGTGGTGGGCCCAGGAGCAGGTGGGTAGACTCCTGGGAAATACAATTATGGCAACGCACTTCATTTTAAACCTTATGGCCATTTTAAACCTTCATATATTCAACTTTATGATCACACAACCATCACAATGTTTCCACATCTCTCTTATGTCCCATGAAAATAAAAGACAGAAAATATGTAAGTAATGAGCTGTACATCTTACATACATTTGTGTAGTTACAGAGTCATACAGCACCAGTCCTAAATTATATATCCATACAGCTACTGCCTTTTCTATGTCATTGGACATCAGTTTTGCTATTTAGGTTCATGGTACCACATCAAACACTTTTTGAAAGTCTGTATACACAACCGCACATCCCTCATCTGCCTGCCCTATTACCTTTATCACAAAACTCAATCAAGTTAGTCAGAGACAAATTTCACTAAATACATTTATGGCTTTTCTTTGAGTCCATGCTTGTCCAAGTGTCACTTTTATCTGGATTGCTGTTTCTAAAAACTTTCCCACCATCCAACATTAAACTTACTGACATGTAATTATGGGTCTTGTCCACCTCACTTACATAGAATGATGAAGTAGATGATTTGTGTCACTGACATTGCACTATAGAATTTTCAGGCCACAAGATGGGGTGATTTTGACAGCACATTAATATATAAAGGACAATATCTTTTTATTGTTTGTTTTATTTTAGAGCACAGTGTAAACGTTGGAAGATACTGGTTTAAACCAAGGAGACCGTGCAAAGAGGTGGCTGCAGTTACAAAAGTCATATTTTCCAGAGCACATTGTGAGTCACAAACTACCGGGATCATCACATTCTGTTACAAGTGTCGGTTTATCTTTTGGTATTGGTGAACTTCTCTCAACAGTCATATCTTCTCTACTCAATATATCAGAGCTGTTGTTTATTAATAATCAAAACAAAGCGACTTTTTAAAATTACAAATGCGCAGCTGCCTATCTTAATTAGCTGAATCCATAATATTGCAGGTTCATGAACGTGAATGAGGTCGAGGGACAGGGATAACAGGCTGGGGCTATTTTCTCTGGAGCATTGGAGGCTGAGGGGTGACCTTATGGAGGTTAATAAAATCATGAGGGGCATGAATAGGATAATTAGACAAAGTCTTTTTACAAGGGTAAGGCAGTCCAGAACTAAAGAACGTAGGTTTAAGGTGAGAGGGAGAAGATTCAAAGGGGCAATTTTTTCACATGGAGGGTGGTGTGTGTATGGAATGAGCTGCCAGAGGAACTGGTGCAGGCTGGTACAATTACAACATTTAAAAGGCATCTGGATGGGTATATGAATCTGAAGGTTTTAGAGGGATGTGGGCCAAGTGCTGGCAAATGGGATTAGATTGGGTTAGGATATCTGGTCGGCATGGACGAGCTGGACCTGTGTCGTATGAACTACATGAACGTATGTGAGGTGCACACTACATTACTTACATATTTTCTGTCTTTTACCACCACGGCACATAAGAGCGATGTGGAAACATTACGATGGTTGTGTGTTTGTAAAGTTGGATATATGTGAAGGTTGCCCTAGGAAGCTGGAGGAACATGGTTAATACTGGTGAAAGAGGAACATGTGTATAGGAGTGGAACAAAAGTTAGGATTATTTAGATGGTAGGGTTTCCTGGACAACCACCTGAAGACTCAGTCGATTTGTAAGTATTCTTAATGAACCTGTTCAGAAATGTTTTCTCATGCCTCGGAAGTAGCTAGGACATTATCACTAGAGTACAGTGTCAATTATATTCTTACTAGTACTGCCTGCTCCCCAGCCATTTAACATTCCAAGGAGTATGAATTGGCTGGTAGCCCTGTCTTAGAGTGCTTTTAGCCATTTTGTTTCTGAACACAGCATGGCAGAAGCTGCCATTGTCAGGATCATGACTGCAAGTAGTCGATGGAGTCTAAGCCCTGGAGTCAAGGCTTTTTTGGGTAAAGTGGAGAAATAAATCCAGTTGGGAATTTGGGCAGAGGGATTTATGGAGAGTGTAGGAGTTAGAGATGGTAGTTCTGGTGAGACCAATATTGGGAAAAAGACCTTTCTTTTTGGGAGGTGGGATTGCTGCATCTGAAATTGGAAGGAGTCTGCAGATGAAGGGCAGTCCCTCCTCCCAACTCAAAGCTTGAAAAAGGTGACCTATCTGGCTTTCTCCCTGCTGCTGAGCTCCAGCCACCAGTCTGAACATTGAGGCGAGGTGGGACATTGTCCTTGAGTGGTCATTAGTTATCAGCTGGATCACCTTAACTGGCTCAAGGCTCAGTGTGGACCAGCTAACTCAGTCTTGTCTGTGCCATTGTAAAATTTTAAGGTGGGTGAGGGTTTGGTAGCTGCTGGGAATGGGGAATATAAAATTCTTCCCTATGCCTTTGATCAATTTTGCATTTGGCAGAAAGCAATCCTCCAGGCATTCACAATGTTACAACACCGAGATAGTAAACCAAACCAAATCAGCCATTGGACTTGCAACATTGTGGTCTTTAAAACATTCAAGGACCCTCAAAATTGTTCAATTACTCTGAACCAAACCTTACAAATAACAGATCTTTACCATTTACAATATAAAATATTAATGATTTACTGTTAAGGAAGTAACTTTAGCAGAACATAAAAACTGTAAGGCAATCTACTTAATAACTACAATCCAATTTCCTTTGATTACAAGCCTCAATCTCACTTGACAGACAGGTGGAGTTAAGGGAAAAATTATACAAGAAAATAAAAGAATCCCAATTTGTCAGTTTGATAACTGCTTCATTGATGAATGCCAGACCTTCATGAAATCCTTTGACAACTGATTGTATTACTATAGGATGGTATTTTCTGCTGGAATTCAGAAGTCACTAGCTTTTTGGAGACCCCCAAAAACTTTTAATAATTTCTTACAAATTGGTTTTCTTTTCCTGGAACTTTCAATGAGTTGATAATGAAAGAATGATGAGAGAGAGAGAGAGAGCAAAACCAAAATAACAATTTCCCAGTTCAGCAGCTTCGAAAGCAAAACTGTCTCCTGCTGAAAACCCAGTCAGAGTGAGTTCACTGTTTATTTCCTTTCTTTTTCACCATTCTCTAAATGGTTGACTGACCAACATCCACCCTCCTTTGATTGACTAAGTCAACATCCAACTAGCTGTCAGATGTTGAGGATAACAATATTGTGGTGTCGAATCATGGACAGTATTCTTAGAGCAGTAATTAACCTGCAATATCTTTCCAGGCCAGTTCCCAACAGCAAACATCAGTGTTCTGTTCTCTCTTTTTTTTTCAAAGCAAAGTACATTTCAAAGTTCAATTCATAACTGTAACTCACAGTTCCACATCAGAAATGAAAATAAAAACATTAATAGAAAAATAATGATGGACTCCACTAGCAGAAGTTTGCTTTTGGAAGTTATTCAAGGTTGAGGTAGTGTGATTTGTAATCAGGAAGGGATCGAGGGTTTTGGCGAAAAGGCAGGAAAGTGAAGTTGAGGATGGTCAGTTTAGTCATGATTTTATTGAATGGTGGAGAAAACTTGATGGGCAAAATGGCCTACTTCTGCTTCAATGTCTTATTGTGACAAACTGCACAGGGTAGCTCTGGACTGACAGGTCTTGTCCAGTGCACAATGCACCTGGATGACTAGTGTGTGGATCAGATTCACCCCAAAAACAAAAAGCATTAGGTTCCTGTTCTGACTAAGGCAGAAGGAGGTATGCCTTTATACTCTATCCTGTGTAACAAATTATGCTGTGGCTCAGTGAATAATCTTCAGAGCCCATACTTTGGTATACACCTCAAGAAGATGATCATTAAAATGGCAATAGATACAGAAGAAAGATAATATTGAAACGTCGCCCTTTATATTTCTGAGAATACAAGATTTTTCCATCAGCTATTCAAAAGCATGGCTTCTCCACAAAAATAATGTGTTCAGTTCTGGGTGTCACACATTAGAATGATACTGAACTCCAAGATGTAAATTACATGGCGAGATTACTGAACCTAGGGTTGTGTTCCCTGAAATTTGGAAGATTATTATTATCAAAGTTATCAAAACATTGAAAGGAATTGATAGGTACATAGAGTGATACTATTTACACCAAATTAAGGAGTCTCGCACTAAGAAGTATAGCCTAAAAACTATTGAAAAGTTTTCACAATTCATTTCAGAAGCACTCCAGTCAAAGGGTACTAGAATTTTGAAACTCTCTTTCACCAATGGCAATTGTTAATTTCAAAGGTGAGATTGAGAGTTTTCTGTTAATCAACAACAGCATCAGGATTTGGGGAAAGGTATTTTGGAATTTGATCACTGACCAGCCTGTGACCTCATTGAATGATAGGGCATTTTCAAGAAATTAAATGGCAAACGATTATTTCTTTGTTATAATGCAATAACTCTATGTAGCAAAGATTTTCCAGGTTTGTCGTTTCATAATCAAACAATGATTTGGATGTGAACACAGGAGGTGTAGGAGTACGTTTGCAGATGAAACCAAAAATTGGAGGTGTAGTGGACAGTGAAGAAGATTACCTCAGAGTACAATGGGATCTTGGTCAGATGTGGCAATGAGCTCAAGAGTGACAAATGGAGTTTAATTGAGATAAATGTGAGGTGCTGCATTTGGAAAGGCAAATCAGAGAAGGATTTATACACTTAATAGTAAGGTCCTGGGGTGTGTTGCTGAACAAAGAGACCTTGGTGTGCAGGTTCATAGTTCCTTGAAAGTGGAGTTGCAGGTAGATTGGATAGTGAAGAAGGTGTTTGTATGTTTCCCTATATTGGTCAGAGCATTGAGTATAGGAATTGGGAGGTCATGTTGTGGCTGACAGGACATTGGTTAGGTCACTTTTGGAATATTGTGCAATTCTGGTCTATCGGAAAGATGTTGTGAAACTTGAAAGGGTTCAGAAAAGATTTACAAGTATGTTGGAGGAGTTGAGCTACAGGGAGAGGCTGAATAGGCTGAGGCTGCTTTCACTAGAATGTCAGAGGCTGAGGGGTGACCTTATAGAGGTTTATTAAATCGTGAGGGACATGACTAGGGTAAATAAATAAGGTATTTTCCCTGGGGTGGGGGAATCCAGAACTAGAGAGCATAGGTTTAGGGTGAGACATGAAAAATTTAAAAAGGATCTAAGGGGCAACTTTTTTATGCACAGAGTGGTGCATGTGTGGAATGAGCTGCCAGAGGAAGTGGTGGAGGTTGTTTCAATTACAACATTTAAAAGGCATCTGGATGGGTATATGAATAGGAAGGGTTGAGAGGGATGTGGGCCAAGTGCTGGCACGTGAGACTAGATTAGGTTAGGATATTTGATCGGCATGGGCGAGTGGGACCAAAGGGTCTGTTTCCGTCCTGAACATCTCTATGACTCTAAGTGGATTGTAGCAAAATTCATTGATATTAGCTCATAACGTTTGGAGAATTCCTGTTACACAAGTGTAAAATATTTACTGGATTCATTAAACAAATTTGTGTTATGTTGTCAGTCCAAACATCATTATTCATTCGTTGGATGGTGAGCATAAGCATCATATTCAAATCATTCATTAAACAGAGAATTTTGCAATGAACCACATCATAATTCATGTGTGAGATGGATGAATATTTCTTGCTAAACTTAATAGTGCAAAATGAGAATAATTTAATAATTATCTGAAGGTGATCACAGCTGCATTGCACATACAATATGAGCATTTTATTTAATATTTGTTGCCCTCAGGATGGTAGGCCAAATGTCAATATGTTTCAAATGAACCTAATGGTTTTTTAAAATAAATTCATAACTCGGTTAAACAATGCAAGGAGAGAATGAAAATAGTACCAAATGATTTATTAGCTGGATTATGTTAATATCATAGTCTAGCTAGTTCTAAAGAAGAATCACTGGACTCGAAATGTTAACTCTGCTTTCTCTGCACCCTTGCTGCCAGACCTGCTGAGCTTTTCCAGCAATTTCTGATTTTCTTTCTGACTTCCAGCACCCGCCAATTTTTGGTTTTTCTTTTGTTTAGGAGTTCTTCAGATTTGCTGCTAGTACAAAAGTGTTCAATGGCAGAGATGCACTGAGCTTTACTTCATTCCATGAACACATCGTTTAACATTTGTTAATGTATTTGTACAAAACTTTATTCTGCACAATTTAAAGCTATCCATTCATTTTAAATAGGTTAACAACTGGCTTAAAATGCCATCAACTGAATTTAATGTAAATACATTAAGTGACATATTGAATAAATATCTCAAGAAAATTCTGGGCAGATAAGGACTGGATACTACACTGGTGCAAACTGATGGGTATTTATTTACAATTTATACATCTGTAGTGGAATGGTTGAGCTGAACTTCATTTGAACATTCTGCATTCAGATCCGAGACCTGTTGGATCTAGATTAGGTTACTTACAGTGTGGAAACAGGCCCTTCGGCCCAACAAGTCCACACCGCCCCACCGAAGCGCAACCCACACATACCCCTACATCTACCCCTTACCTAACACTACGGGCAATTTAGAAGGCCAATTCACCTGACCTGCACATCTTTGGACTGTGGGAGGAAACCGAAGCACCCGGAGGAAACCCACGCAGACACGGGAAGAATGTGCAAACTCCACACAGTCAGTCGCCTGAGGCGGGAATTGAACTAAATCCATTGTCAGAATACAAGTTTGGCAACCTCTTTCTCTTAGATGGATTAATTAATCCACGTTAAGGATAATGCTACAAATACAGAGAACATTTATTTAATATAATTGGGAGGGTCAAATATTGTGTATTTGATACAGCAGACATTATAGAATACATCTGGGGATTATTGGACCTCACAGCTGTTCTGGTATTGGACACTGAATGGATATTAATGGGGTGATGCAAATTGTGGGTATGTTGGACATTTTGAACAGGTTTAGATATCATGGTGTGTTTGAACTTTGTGGGAATGCTGGGCATCATTGAATATTGTACATCTTTGAGGAGTATCAGACACTACTGGGAATTCAATCATTTGGGCACATTTTAGCCCATGTGTTAAGTGGATTGTAATGAGAAGTGGGTTTTAAGTTTTAAATGTTTTTCCCTTTCTGCATACTCGTTATTGAGAGATTAAATTTCCCCTATTGCTTTAATTAGCATTCTAGTCATTTCTATGCTGGATTGGCAGGGCTTATGAACATTGAATGTGGTAAAGTTTCCATTTCTCAGCACTGGTATCCTTCAGGTTAAAGTGTTCTCGGGCTCTTAGTGCTGCTAAAGGTACTTCCAGAGTCTGCTGAGGTAAGGCAACATACCTTTTGAATTTTCCACACTTGTTTAGTTCTTTGTATAATATGTTTTATAATAATTCTCACCTTTTTGCATTCTCTGAGACTTAGAATCTTTGTGTTGTAATCTTGGAACTAATTTCTGTGGTGGAGTAGAAAGTTGAATTTTAAGTTTACTTCCCATTAATAATTCAGCAGATGCTTGTCCATATTGTAACGGATTTAAAGTTCAATAATGCTGTTTAGAAATATTTCTTTTTTCAAAGTGACTTGGTGGTTCTGACTCCTTGTTCAGCTTTGTTGTCGGACGGAGAGCATCTTGATGAACTTGGAATATTTTGGACTCCATAACGTTTTTGCAAAGTACTTGAAGTATTAATTTGCAAATTGTGTACCATTGTCCAAAGCAACATTATCTGGAAATTTCATTAGCTTTATTCATTCATGGGAAGTGGGTATTGCTGGCTAGGCTAGCATTTTGTGCCCATCCTAATTGATCAGTTAAGAGTCAACCACATTGCTCTGTGTCTGGAGTCATTCGTAGACCAGACTAGATAAGAATGTCAGTTACCTTCTCGAAAAGACATTAGTGAACCAGATGTGTTTTTCTCCATGACAATCAACAAGTGCTTTATTATCTGCTTTGGGGGATTTGTACCCCAGTCCTCTGAACATGAAAATAGAAAAGCCTTATTGTCACATATACTCAATGAGTATAGTGAAAAGTTTATACATCACCAATTACTGTGCTGACTTAGATACAAAAGTACTTAGGCACAGCTACTTCAGTTACCAGACAATAGAGAATAAAATGTTCAGCATTACAGAAATAAAAGTTCAGTACAACAGAGCACGTTGACATTTTGCTTCCATACCAGACCCTGGCTCCACACCCCGCCAGTGAGACACAATGCCAGGATGCCACACTGGGACACTGCTGCACCAGGCCAGGAGGTTGCCACACTGGGACACCACTGCACCAGGCCAGGAGGATGCCACACTGGGACACCGCTGCACCAAGCTGGGAGGATGCCACACTGGGAGGTCGCTGCACCAAATTGTGAGTATGCCACACTGGGACACCGCTGCACCAGGCTGGGAGATTGCCACTCTGGGAGGCTGCTGCACCAGGCCGGGAGGATGCCACACTGGGACACCGCTGCACCAGACCGGTAGATTGCCACACTGGGAGGTTGCTGCACCAGGCCGGGAGGATGCCACTGCAGGAGGTCACTGCACCAAATTGGGAGTATGCCACACTGGGACAGCGCTGCACCAGGCCGGGAGGATGTCACATTGGGAGACCGCTGCACCAGGCCAGGAGGTTGCCACACTGAGACACCGCTGCACCAGGCTGGGAGGATGTCACACTGGGACACCGCTGCACCAGGCCGAGAGAATGCCACACTGGGAGACTGCTGCACCAGGCCGGGAGGATGCCACTGCAGGAGGTCACTGCACCAAATTGGGAGTATGCCACACTGTGACACCACTGCACCAGGCCGAGAGGATGCCACACTGGGAGGAAGCTGCGCCAGGCCGGGAGGATGCCACACTGGGAGGCCACTATTCCAGGCCAGGAGCTGGCATCAGAGACTGGGAATTATTGCTCTCTGGAGGCTGGGAGTCATTGAGAATATAAAGGAGAAAGGAAAACTCTAAGAGGAAGAAAAGGAGAAGAAAAAGAAGAGTGGGCAGAGCAGACAAGCTCCAACTGATACATCCTACTTGTTGCCATCATCTTGGCAACACAAAACATTACCTGGGTCTCTAGGTTAATGATCGAGTGATAATACTACAGTACACCTCTCCTCCCCTTGTTGCACTAATCTCTTTTTATACTCAAACCACTCTTTTTGTCATCATAGTATCTAATTTCTATCTTCAATTTTTATTGAAAAGTAATCAATGACTATCAAATATGACTACTATTGAAGACAAATAAATCCAGTAACATTATTTGGTGTTGGAAACCAAATCAATATCAAGGATTTTCTTTCTTGCAGACACTATAATAGATATATTTGGGAATTAGAAATCATTTGTTCACAACCTTTTGAAATTCTGGTCACCCATACTGATAACTGAATCCTTACATTAGATCTTGTGTTGTGGACTAGACCAGACCCCCTCAAAAAATCTTGAGAAAGTAGCCTAGACCCTAATCTTTTCTTATTTTAGTGACAGATGTAATGTATCCTAGATACAATGCGACCGGTCAAACCACTTGATGATAAGCAAAACATAATTTATTTCAACACTACATTTAAAATTCAGCCAAAGAAAGAGGAATTTGGAATAACCTAACTCGACTGCAAAGGTTAACAGAATTGTTGATACAGTAAATATTACTAATTAACTGTTCCAATATAGTAACATTCCATAAACACACTCCTTGGCAATAAAGGCAAATTCAGACACAGATTCTCACATGCAGTTCACCAATCCAGGAGAAAAATAAATCAAGAGAAAATTCCAAGACAGTAACAGTCAAGAGACATTCGCTGAAACTTCCAAATCTTTTGAGACCCCAAAAACTTCTGCTTAAAGCTAAACCCGAAAACTTAAAAACTCTCGAAATCCTGGTCTGTGGGAGCTGGCCACACCCAGGCTGCTTCCATTGTTCCAATTTTAAAAAGAAGCCCAAGGACTCACAAGCTGATCACTTGAGTGATCTTCAGTAGTCAGCTCTACAACCTCTCTTCAAACAAAAAGAAAAAAATTACCACTTGAAAGCCACAGCATTATCACACTGGTAATGAGTGAGCTTGAGCTAGCATCTGTAAGATATCAACTCTGAGTAAAGTTGGATTAACTGAACCCTTGTCATTGACTGATATCTCATCGACAATAGTGAATGATTTTCTCCGGCCAGAGTAAGTTGTCATGACTATGCAACTAGGATACTATACATTAACAAGTATTTCCAGTTACAGCAAGTGAAAGAATGGGACAGGAAGGATGCTTTTCTGGTGTTAATTAGTAAGTGAGGTGAATTTGGCTTGATGGTGCAGGAAATCTCACCAAGAAATCTTCAAGGAAACTTGATGAAAATGATACTTTCACCAAAATATGCTAAGATTCTGTCCAGTTACAAGACCCTGGTGAGACCACACTTGGAATATTGTGTCCAGTTCTGGTCGCCCTATTATAGGAAAGATGCAGAGGCTTTGGAAAGGGTGCAAAGAAGGTTTATACTGCTTGGACTGGAGGGCTTGTTTTACAAAGTGAGGTTGACTAAGCTCAGACTTTTCTCTCTGGAGAGAAGGAGGAAGAGAGGTGACCTGATCGAGGTATACAAGGTAATAAGAGGCATGGACAGAGTCATAGCCAGAGACTTTTCCCCAGGGCAGGATTGACTGGTACGAGAGGTCATAGTTTTAAGGTGTTAGGAGGAAGGTATAGAGGAGACATCAGAGATAGGTTCTTTACGCAGAGAGTTGTGAATGCGTGGAATGCGTTGCCAGTGGTGGTGATGGAAGCAAAGTGACATTTAAGTGACCGCTGGACACGCACATGGACAGTAGTGAGTTGAGGGGTGCGTAGGTTAGGTTATTTTATTTTAGATTAGGATTAATTCTCGGCACAACATCGTGGGCCAAAGGGCCTGTTCTGTGCTGTACTTTTCTAGTTCTATGTTCTATTATATGTTTGATTTTTGACCTTGCTGAACTTGTTTCAGACAGCAGCAGTGATTGTGATGTCACAACTTAATGTGGTTCCTTTAACTAAAATATATTGATAAGACAGTGGAACTCTACAGAACACTTAAATATATCAGTGGGACATTTGGGATTATGTTAATCATTAACTTGTGATCCAATCAATTCTATAAGCAAGCACAAAATACCGAGCTCTTGTCTCATTATCCCAGTGGAGATCTATACATTAGTGAACTGATATTTAAAAAAACTGCAACTGATATTTCTTGAAACAAATCTGGAAATATTGCATAAAAATCAGCAGGATAACCATTATCCTTAAGAATGATTTGGAGATGCCGGTGTTGGACTGGGGTGTACAAAGTTAAAAATCACACAACACCAGGTTATAGTCCAACAGGTTTAATTGGAAGCACCTGATGAAGGAGCGTCGCTCCGAAAGCTAGTGTGCTTCCAATTAAACCTGTTGGACTATATCCTGGTGTTGTGTGATTTTTAACTTTATCCTTAAGAAGCCATTCAAGATTTTGAATTCTGTGGTTTGTGAAATGATTAGTATCTGTAGGCCATTTTTTCTCCTCTTCTGAGGATTGATCCACCCTATTTCCAAACATTTTCTTCTCTTAGTATCTAAATCCTCAAGAGTGAGGTCATCTTTTAAATGAGATAGATCAAGCAAAGACCCATCAGTAATACCGACAGCAGTACAGTTTCTGATCAATTCTGTCTTAAAATCCTGACTTACAAATCTCCCGGTAATCTGAAGAGATCACACAGACACTTATTGAGCATGGTGGCTCAGTGGTTAGCACTGCTGTCTCACAGCACTGGAGACCCGGATTTGATCCCAGATTTGGGTGATTCTCCATGTGGCCTTTGCACATTCTCACCCTTCTCTGTGTGGGTTTCTGTTGGGTGCTCTGGTCTCTTCTCACAGTCCAAAGTTGTGCAGGTTAGGTGGATTGGCCATGCTAAATTGCCCATTGTGTGTGGGTTAGGTGGATTAGCCATGGGAAATGTGGGAATAGGATGGGATCTCTTTCAAAGGATCACAATAGATTTGATGGACTGAATGGCCTTTATCTGCATTGTAGGGATTCTGTGCTGTCATGTTATAATTGTGACTGTGTTTCATCCATTGCTGCCAGCACATGTAGTTTGTTGTGAATGGAATGATCCATCTCTTTAGTCTAACTTGTAGAGATCTCAAGAGTCATGTTAAGTAAAAAGTAATCACTTCCAGATGTATTAATCTTTCAGACAAGTAAGTAACACCTTCCCTCAATCACTCCACCAAGGTCTCTCAATTCACCGTTAACCCCTTGGAAAGCCATGGCACCTCCATGCCCATTCACCTACCACACATTGTTTAAACCAATAAGATAGCATGAATGGTTAGGGATACGGTAGACAATAAGATTTGGATACTGGATTAGTGGTGCTGGAAGAGCACAGCAGTTCAGGCAGCATCCAATGAGCAGCGAAATCAACGTTTCGGGCAAAAGCCCTTCATCAGGAATAAAGGCAGTGAGCCTGAAGCGTGGAGAGATAAGCTAGAGGAGGGTGGGGGTGGGGAGAGAGTAGCATAGAGTACAATGGGTGAGTGGGGGAGGAGATGAAGGTGATAGGTCAAGGAGGAGAGGGTGGAGTGGATAGGTGGAAAGGAGCTAGGCAGGTCGGAAAAGACCGGACAAGTCAAGGAGACAGTTACTGAGCTGGAAGTTTGAAACTAGGATGAGGTGGGGGAAGGGGAAATGAGGAAGCTGTTGAAGTCCACATTGATGCCCTGGGGTTGAAGTGTTCCGAGGCGGAAGATGAGGTGTTCTTCCTCCAGGCGTCTGGTGGTGAGGGAGCGGTGGTGAAGGAGGCCCAGGACCTCCATGTCCTCGGCAGAGTGGGAGGGGGAGTTGAAATGTTGGACCACGGGGCGGTTTGGTTGATTGGTGCGGGTGTCTCGGAGATGTTCCCTAAAGCGCTCTGCTAGGAGGTGCCCAGTCTCCCCAATGTAGAGGAGACCACATCGGGAGCAACGGATACAATAAATGATATTAGTGAATGTGCAGGTGAAACTTTGATGGATGTGGAAGGCTCCTTTAGGGCCTTGGATAGAGGTGAGGGAGGAGGTGTGGGCACAGGTTTTACAGTTCCTGCGGTGGCAGGGGAAAGTGCCAGAATGGGAGGGTGGGTCGTAGGGGGGTGTGGACCTGACCAGGTAGTCACGGAGGGAACGGTCTTTGCGGAAGGCGGAAAGGGGTGGGGAGGGAAATATATCCCTGGTGGTGGGGTCTTTTTGGAGATGGCGGAAATGTCGGCGGATGATTTGGTTGATGCGAAGGTTTGTAGGGTGGAAGGTGAGCACCAGGGGCGTTCTGTCCTTGTTACAGTTGGAGGGGTGGGGTCTGAGGGCGGAGGTGCGGGATATGGACAAGATGCGTTGGAGGGCATCTTTAACCACGTGGGAAGGGAAATTGCGGTCTCTAAAGAAGGAGGCCATCTGGGGTGTCCTATGGTGGAACTGGTCCTCCTGGGAGCAGATATGGCGGAGGCGGAGAAATTGGGAATACGGGATGGCATTTTTGCAAGAGATAGGGTGGGAAGAGGTGTAATCCAGGTAGCTATGGGAGTCAGTGGGTTTGTAAAAAATGTCAGTGTCAAGTCGGTCGTCACTAATGGAGATGGAGAGGTCCAGGAAGGGGAGCGAGGTGTCAGAGATAGTCCAGGTAAATTTAAGGTCAGGGTGGAATGTGTTGGTGAAGTTGATGAATTGCTCAATCTCCTCGCGGGAGCACGAGGTGGCGCCAATGCAGTCATCAATGTAGCGGAGGAAGAGGTGGGGAGTGGTGCCGATGTAATTACGGAAGATCAACTGTTCTACATAGCCAACAAAGAGACAGGCATAGCTGGGGCCCATACGTGTGCCCATGGCTACGCCTTTGGTCTGGAGGAAGTGGGAGGATTCAAAGGAGAAATTGTTAAGGGTGAGGACCAGTTCGGCCAAACGAATGAGAGTGTCAGTGGAAGGGTACTGTTGGAGACGTCTGGAGAGGAAAAAACGGAGGGCTTGGAGGCCCTGGTCATGGCGAATGGAGGTGTAGAGGGATTGGATATCCATGGTGAAGATAAGGCGTTGGGGGCCGGGGAAACGGAAGTCTTGGAGGAGGTGGAGGGCGTGGGTGGTGTCTCGAACGTATGTGGGGAGTTCCTGGACTAGGGGGGATAGGACAGTGTCAAGGTAGGTAGAGATGAGTTCAGTGGGGCAGGAGCATGCTGAGACAATGGGTCGGCCAGGGTGGTCAGGCTTGTGGATCTTGGGAAGGAGGTAGAACCGGGCAGTGCGGGGTTTCCGGACTATGAGGTTGGAAGCTGTGGGTGGGAGATCTCCTGAGGTGATGAGGTTCTGTATGGTCTGGGAGATGATGGTTTGGTGATGGGGGTTGGGGTCATGGTCGAGGGAGCAGTAGGAAGAGATGTCCTCGAGTTGGCGTTTGGCTTCAGCGGTGTAGAGGTCAGTGCACCAGACTACCACTACGCCCCCTTTATCCGCTGGCTTAATGGTGAGGTTGGGATTGGAGCAGAGGGATTGGAGGGCTACGCGTTGTGAGGGTGAGAGGTTGGAGTGGGGGAGGGGGGACGACAAGTTGAGGTGGTTAATGTCCCGGCGGTAGTTGGAAATGAAGAGGTCGAGGGCAGGTAATAGGCCAGCGCGGGGTGTCCAGGTGGATGCAGTGTGTTGGAGGTGGGCGAAGGGGTCCTCAGAAGGTGGGCGGGAGTCCTGATTGTGAAAGTAAGCTCGGAGGCGGAGGCGACGGAAGGATTGTTCGATGTCACGTCGTGTATTAAATTCATCCTCTCCCTTACCTCTATCCAAGGCCCTAAAGGAGCCTTCCACATCCATCAAAGTTTCACCTGCACATCCACTCATATCATTTATTGTATCCGTTGCTCCCGATGTGGTCTCCTCTACATTGGGGAGACTGGGCACCTCCTAGCAGAGCGCTTTAGGGAACATGTCCGAGATACCCGCACCAATCAACCAAACCGCCCCGTGGCCCAACATTTCAACTCCCCCTCCCACTCTGCCGAGGACAAGGAGGTCCTGGGCCTCCTTCACCGCCGCTCCCTCACCACTGAGCGTGTGGCATCAGCGATGATGTGAGGGCCGGAAGTGGCTGTGGGAGTGGCCATGATGTGGGCGGAAGTGACATCATCACTCAGCGTGGAGGTGGTAGCTGCATCAGCCGCATGGCTAATGGCGTTTCCGAGGCCAGGGGAATCTTCTGGAATGTTTGAGGAGCGCTGGTTATGGAGGTGGGTGGATAAAAGTTTGTTGTACTTACAGTTTTTGATGTTTGAGATGGAATTGAAATACTGTTTGTTGAGAGTATGAATTCTCCTGAGGATGTAGTACAGAGTGGGCCCTTTGCAATTCTGAGAGAGTGTGGCCCTCAGCTGAGGCAGGGATGACTGGAGAGAGGTTAGGTGACGGCGCATTGCTGCAAGCATGGAGCGGAGGATCCTGAAGGAGAACTGTTGCTGGTGTTTTTGAATCTGTAGTCTGTACTATTTGTCCTGTTCGGGTCCGAACTCTGCTGGTTTAAAGGTGGTCTGGAGTCCGTGTAGGATGAATTGGTTACGGAGGCAGGCACTGAGGAAGCAAATGTGGCTGTGGTACCGAGTTTGTTTCACAATATGGTTGAAGAGCTTCAGAGCAGAGGAAATGACCTGGGAGTTGCAGTGGGAGAGGGACTCCCTGAGATTCTTGTAGAGAGAGGAGGAAAACTTCTTCAAGGCAGGCATCCTTGCAAGAGGATGCGCAGTAGGGTTAAAATCAACAAGGTAAAAACAATGACTGCAGATGCTGAAAACCAAATACTGGATTAGTGGTGCTGGAAGAGCACAGCAGTTCAGGCAGCATCCAACGAGCAGCGAAATTGACGTTTCGGGCAAAAGCTCTTCATCAGGAATAAAGGCAGTGAACCTGAAGCATGGAGAGATAAGCTAGAGGAGGGTGGGGGTGGGGAGAGAGTAGCATAGAGTACAATGGGTGAGTGGGGGAGGAGATGAAGGTGATAGGTCAAGGAGGAGAGGGTGGAGTGGATAGGTTGAAAAGAAGATAGGCAGGTCAGACAAGTCAAGGAGACAGTAACTGAGCTGGAAGTTTGCAACTAGGATGAGGTGGAGGAAGGGGAAATGAGGAAGCTGTTGAAGTCCACATTGATGCCCTGGGGTTGAAGTGTTCCGAGGCAGAAGATGAGGCGTTCTTCCTCCAGGCGTCTGGTGGTGAGGGAGCGGCGGTGAAGGAGGCCCAGGACCTCCATGTCCTCGGCAGAGTGGGAGGGGGAGTTGAAATGTTGGGCCACGGGGCGGTTTGGTTGATTGGTGCGGGTGTCTCGGAGATGTTCCCTAAAGCGCTCTGCTAGGAGGCGCCCAGTCTCCCCAATGTAGAGGAGACCACATCGGGAGCAACGGATACAATAAATGATATTGGTGGATGTGCAGGTGAAACTTTGATGGATGAAGAACGCCTCATCTTCCGCCTCAGAACACTTGAACCCAAGGGCATCAATGTGGACTTCAACAGCTTCCTCATTTCCCCTTCCCCCACCTCATCCTAGTTTCAAACTTCCAGCTCAGTAACTGTCTCCTTGACTTGTCCGGACTTGTCCGACCTGCCTAGCTCCTTTTCTACCTATCCACTCCACCCTCTCCTCCTTGACCTATCACCTTCATCTCCTCCCCCACTCACCCATTGTACTCTATGCTACTGTCTCCTCACCCCCACCCTCCTCTAGCTTATCTCTCCACGCTTCAGGCTCACTGCCTTTATTCCTGATGAAGGGCTTTTGCCCGAAATGTCGATTTCGCTGCTCGTTGGATGCTGCCTGAACTGCTGTGCTCTTCCAGCACCACTAATCCAGTATTTGGTTTTCAGCATCTGCAGTCATTGTTTTTACCAATAAGATTTGGATGTATGGGATAATGAGATGGCATCACTGGCACATAAGAAGTTTGTAGTATGAATGAGAGTTGGGGGGGCTACAGAACTTTGTTAATGATTTTATGTGTACTTTCAGTACCATTGCTCAGACTTTTATAAATGTACAACACGAGAACGATTTTATGTTAACGTAATTAGTAGTGGGGGCTGTTTCTTTTTTTAACCAGGCTTTACTATATTCATTGATCTTCTTCCTTTGTCCCAATGGGCCCCTCCAGGTTTCACTCAGAAGACTTTGTAAGTTATTTTTCAAAAAATTCCAATTGTCTAGTTGATCCACTTAGATATGCTTGTTCAATCTGTGCATTCTAATTCTTTATTTTAAATTTGCTTGCTCAGTAATACACACTTAAATATATTTTATTTCTCGTATAGTTGTGTATTATTAAAAAAAAATCTCTTGGTGAAGTTATTAAAACTTTTGTCTCATTCCCTTGAATGTAATCTCTTTAAATCTGTGTGCCCATGTATTGATTCTTGATATTGTTAAACTGAGGAGATCAAATGTAATCTTATTGTGGATACTATTGCCCAGAGGTGCTATAAATTCTGTCCCATTTATTATTACTTAATTGAGAAGTAAGCCTGCCTCTCTTGGCTTCTGTGCCACAATAAGTCACACAATCAACTTGCAATGCATTTACTAACTCAGAATCTGAACCACGGGGCACCCCCAATTCCTATTAGGTTAGTTAAAATCCAGTAATAAAGTTTCTTGTTTTCTTGGACTCAGAAAAATGCTTCTCTCTTAATCCAACCTTGCAATCTAGCATTCAACTGAAATCCTGACTGCTTTTTCATAACCCAATTATTTTAAATGGGTAAAAGTCTGCACTAAAGTTATAGAAGAAAGGATTTCAGAAGAACACATTTCAAAATTGATTCAGTGACATGAGTTTATTTCTTTTTGTTAAATCCATTAATGCCCTATTCACATCAAAAAGTGATGGAGCTGCTTAAAACAATCTTGATTAATTTTCATACTTTGTTACAAAATTTATATGACTGCTGGGAAAAAAAAGTTGCAAGAGATTAATTGGGGGGCTTTGGGGTACATGTATGCACAGCCGAATCCCACAGGCAGCCAAGTAATTGATCAGTTGGTATAAGTAGTTGGTTGGTTCTATAGAACTTGAATATTTATGAGAAAAAGATATATTTTATCTAAAATTTCATCTTGCACTAATCAGGACAATTTGTAAGAAATGCTAAAGTAAAAGGATAACAACATGTTTTTTGCTAAATAATCCTGAGTGTGTGAAGAATTATACTGGCAACCAATTAGGGATTGTCAATCAGGCTTGTAATATGGTTCCCTTGAAAATATTGGAATCATTGTTTATTAACACACAGGATCTTGATCTTTGCAGTCAGGTAGAATATGTAGACACTTCACATCCGTTTCAACTCCACCAAATAAGTAACAATCATTAACTAGTTTGTTTCTTGGGTCAATTCATTGACTAATCAGAGTCAACCTATCGAGTTTAAAATTGAAACAAATTTTGGCAATTAACTATCAGTTATCATCAACTGGTGCATTTTCCACGCCTATGCCTCCACCAATCACAATGCATTTGTCAACTAATCATCAATCTCCTCTCATACAGTATAGATGTAGATTTCCTTTCAGTTTGGCTCTTCTTGGAAATTGAAGTGGATGAGTTCAAGAAGAAACGTGTCAACAAAGTGTGTCTTTTATCAGTGATATTTTTGGTGTTGGCTGTTGCAGGATAAAGTCTAAGGATTTATACAGCATGGCCAATTAATGCAGTGATAATACAATCTGGATCAATGAACTACTTCAAATTCTCAGCAGCATATTATTTATTTGTTATATTTAGAATAAATTTGTATTGTATTCAAACAGCTGACACAGAGTACAAGGCAGGCAAATCACAAAGTATAAATTCAAAACTAACCCAAGCCTGTCCACCTATTTAGAAGATTGCCAAAATGGACAAAACGCAGGAATGTCCATTTTGAAATGCTGGTGCTTTGATGCCAGAAAGCCAAACAAGCAACAGGATTGTCCAGTAGTGGGCACCCAGTGCCTTCACTTTGGCAAATTTGGTCATTTACAACAGTTGTGTAAGATAAAATAGATCCTGAAAGTAAATCAAGTAGATCACCAGGAGAGTCTAATTAAATAAAAGGATGATGATGAAAAACAAGTGGTGTTATGAAGGTGTAGAGGTTTCTGTACCTTTAAGAGAGTTGAAGGACTTAGTAAGCACACAGAGTTCTGGAGAATTATACAACACAACATTTGATCCAGCAGCTCGCAGTACCTGGGTTGACAGGAGACAAAAACAAATACAAGATACTAAACTCCAATCACATTTGAATTTGGTATTTTGATTGTATTAAAACTAATGAAACGATCCAATGCTTTGGGGTATAGACATTAAGCAAATTGAATAGTTGCAGGAGAACTGCCTAGCCACCAACAAATGCACACTGCTTGCAGAATAGCTCTCTTAAAAGGTACTTTTATCTGTCAATGACCTGTGAAACAGAAACCCTAAAACGAAGAAAAGAAGACAGAAAAAGATACAAAAAGAAGATTCGACAGTTAGCTGGTTTTGTAATTTGAATTTTTTGGTAAATCTGAATCAGGGTTTTATTGGACCAGTATTGCAGAAGGGAAAGTAAAAGATTCGAGAAAGGAGTTGTAAACAGTTATTAGTTAATATTCTATGTTAGACTTAAAGAATAAAGTTCTTAAATTTTTGTACTTTAAATAGTGACTTTTGAGTAGTTCTTGTCCTCTCAAATTTTAACAGATTACGGCACAGGTTAAATCATTTCTGTGTTGCATTATCAGCAGGGGGGGATTTACCCCGTGTTGTAACAATGCAAACTACACAACTTCTATTCAAGCAGATATTGTTTGTCTGAGAGCAGAAGATAAAGATTATTGGTAAGTCATAATGAAAGTCAAGAAATCCGGAACCAGTTCTTTTTTCTTGATTTCAGGAGCAGCCATTACTGCTCTGCTTACAGTTTAGAATGGCTTCACTGTGTTTACAATCAATAAAAATCAAGGTCCAAGATGTGATAGTACTCTGCTAGAAGTTTGGAACTTTCTGTAGATGTTGCACTGTAGCCTAACTATCAAGTACAGATTGTTAATAAATATTGAGCCAATAGAATGTAGAAATGCATAGAAAAACCAAATCGTCAAAATGAAAACACCTATGTCTGGCATTAAGATTACAATCAAGTTGTTTCTCAAGATGGTGCTGGATATGGTCGACTCCTTGCAAGCTCCTGCATGCAGATCTAAGTTTGCTATTCCCTATAATCATTCTACACTCTTGAAATTAATTGCATACTTTAAAACATTGCTAATAACTATGTTTTATCTAAACATGTCTGAAGCACCTCCGATCCTCAAAGCCAGCATACTGGATGAAGACAGTAGACCATATGGTGCCCCCGACCCATCAGGCTACTCTGGAATAAGGCTAAGCCAGCCAGAGGCAGCCTACGTGAGCCCCAGGCTTGGGGCCTGCTGGAAAATGAGGGACTCGAGAGACCTGCTCCAGGAAGGAGAACTGACACGAAACGCTCCCGACCCCATAAGATGCCTGCCTGACATGAAATCGATCAGAACGTACCTGGAGAGCAGCCCAAACACTTCTGCAAAAGAATGTGGCTGGACCTGGAACAGCAAATTGACAGCAACTGAAACCAAGAGTTTCTCCACTGGGTCCTAAACAAACTCCCTCCAGTAAAAAAACCACACAGTAAATTACCTACTACACTGGGTCTAAAGCAAACTCTCCACAAAAATACACTAAACTGCAGCCTACCTGCTCCACAGGGTCCTAGGAAGGATCACTTAACTGGAAGCAGTCACAATCCACTCCACCAGACCACCGGACCACTCAAATGTAAGAAACCTGCGAGGAAGCTGGGTAAGCGTGCCTGCCTGCTGGTAAGATTGAGACTATGTTGTTTCAAGACCCCCCTCCTTCCTAGCTTACTCCGAGCAAATGTACAATCTCTGGAGAACAAAGTGGACAAAATCAGATCGCGGATCAGCTTCCAGTGTGAACAGCGGGACTGCTGCGCACTCTGCTTCACAGAAACCTGGCTCAACCCATCCATTCCCAACTGCGTACTTCAGGCTGATGGTTTTTCTATGCATCGTATGGACTGTATAGCATCCTTGGGTAAGACAAAGAGTGGAGGGGTTTGTTTTTTAATCAAGAACTTGTGGTGCACGGACATTGCAAGCCTGGGCAGCTATTGCTTCCCAAACCTTGAATTCTTCACCATCAAATGCCGCCCCTTCTATCTACCACAGGAATTTACCGCTGCTATACTAACTGCTGTGTATATACCACCACAAGCAAAGGTTGAAGAAACTTTGGATGTGCTATACTCCTCCACCAACACCCTGGAGATGGAATATCCTGATGCCCTGTTTGTTGTGACTGGCAACTTCAATCAAGCCAATCTAAGGAAGATGATACCCAAATACCACCAGAACATTACCTGCTCCACCAGGGGCCCGAACATTTTAGACCACTGCTACACCACTGTGAAGGATGCCTACTGCTCCATCCCCAGCCCTCATTTTGGGAACTCTGACCACAATGCCATGTTTCTTCTCCCGACTTACAGGCAAAAGCTCAAGCAGGAGACTGCCTCACGGATACAGGTCCAGTGCTGGTCGGAGGGGGCAGAGGATCCACTCTGGTGCTGTCTGGAATCAGCTGATTGGAGCATGTTCAAACAGGCCACAGGTACCTTGGTTGGGTACGCCACCACTGTCACAGACTTTATCAGCAAGTGTGTGGAGGACCGCATACTGAGGAAGTCAATCTAAGTGTTCCCCAATAGGAAACCCTGGATGAATCAAGGCATACAGAACTTGGTTAAAACCAGGTGTTAGGCCTTCAGATCAGGAGACCCACTCAAATATAAGGAATCCAAGAATGACCTTCGCAGAGCCATTAAGACAACAAAACTAGAGACCCAGACAGACAGCCAGAGACTATAGCAAAGACTGAATGACCTTTACCACCCTCTACTAGGCCCCGCTGTCAAGGAAAGGCCGCCAGCATTCTCAAAGATCCATGCCATCCTGGCAATACAACCTCTACCATCGGGGAGAAGGTACAGAAGCCTGAACACATGCACCAGCTGGTTTCAAAACAGTTTCTACACTACTGTTGTTAGAATACTGAATGGACTCACAAACTCTCAACATTTGCCTGTACCTGTGTTTTTGTTTTTGCCACTGTTTACCTATTACTTATTTTTATATGCTATTTATCTCTGTAATCTGCCTATATTGCTTTCAAGACAAAGCTTTTTACTGTGCCTCAGTACACATGACAGTAAATTCAGTTCAATTCAATTCAATCACAACTCTCTCTTTCATTGCTGACATTGAGCCAAGTGAGCATTACATTCTTCCTGTATGAATTAACGAAAATAAATCTTTGTGTCTCACCTCACCCAGGTTATATTTGTATTTATATTAAGTCAAACATCATAAACTTTGTTTATTTTCTTTGAATATCCAAGTAACGGGTCAGCCAGAACTATTTTATATGTATTTCCAAGTGAAATCTACTTAATCAATTCATATGTGTATGGATTTTGTCGGAATAAAGTTCAGAACTATTATAAACTATGTGCCAATGGAATGTATGGGAAAAAATTGGCAAACTTTGTCAGTTATTCACTCTATTGTTTTAGTTGCATGGAAGACATCACTCCCTTTTTCTGCATTTTGAAAAGGGGACCTTGATTACAGACTCTATTTCTTTTGTTTCAGGATATTCTTGTGGTGCCAATGATGGGAATGATATCGTAGGTGATTTGCTGCTCATACCTGTGAATTTGTTTGTAATTTTGTTTTACTCTGCTAAGGTTCACATAGATGCAACACACAGCACATTAAGCTATGCGATTCTTAAAGTCCCAAAATCAAATCAGTCTTTCACTCCTTTCTGTAATTTGAAAACAAAAGAGAAGGTACTGATATTTGGATTTCTTAATGATGCAGGTATGGTGTGCAATGTTACTTAACAGTCTGCAGACCCAAACATAGTCTGTTATAAACCTTTATAAACTTCATTACATTGTGAAGAAAATCCTGAAAAAGCATACATTTCCATGAAATGAATTGTTTAATTTCTACAGGATTAATAATTTCTATTTTCTGTATAAATACAAAGGTTACTCTGAAATACCAAGAAATGTATGTAGACCCAGATTGTCTGGTCTCTGGATTCCAGAGACTGGATGCATGATTGAAGTGCATCGGGACCCAACCTGTATTTGGATGCATTGTCATCAAGAAATTTCATGACTTTCCTGGATGGGATACCTTAAAAAGGTTACATAATTGGTTGCCTCCTCCAAAATTGGACTAATTGCTGGAATCTATGCATCCACAGCTTGCATTTCATCCTGATGCCAGGAACAGGATCCAGGAAGGAAAATCCTGCCCATGTTTCCACAGGGACAGGAGGCCTACTGCTACCTTTCCCTGTCTCCACATAGCTTCAGCTATTTGCCAAACACAGTCTAACACAATCAGAGGAATTCATATCTCATTCTTGCATGGTCAGGAGCTTATGCTCGAAACATTGACTCTCCTGCTCCTTGGATGCTGCCTGACCTGCTGTGCTTTTCCAGCACCACACTCTCAACTCTGATCTCCAGCATCTGCAATCCTCACTTTCTCCCAACGACAAGAGCTACCAGTTTCTGACTGGCCAACAGCTCCTGCCAGAGCCTCAAGTATTCAGAGGAAGTCTATCATCTCCAAATTATGCCTTAAACATAAATAAAAGCAAAATTCTACAAATGTTGGAAATCTGAAATAAAACAGAACATGCAGGAGAAACGCAGCAGGTCTGGTAGCATCTGTTGGGAGAATGAAAGAATTAACATTTTGAGTCTGATATGACCCTCCTTCAGAGCTAAAGAAGAAGGATTCTGAAGAAATGTCATACTGGACTCAAAACATTAAACTCTGTTTCTCTCTTGACAGATGCTACCAGACCTGCTGAATATCTCCAGCATATTTGGTTTTTATTATGACTTAAACATTACCTGTTGATAAATGGATCCATTATAGAATAGCTCAATAATTAATGGGACTGATCAGACATTAATGACCTAATGTGAAGTGCATAGTTTCACTTATTGGTTTTAAGTACATTTCAATCAATTGAGAAGAAATGCCATTGCGTCATTTCAGGAGAAATCCTATTTCTTGATTATTTATTGTACAATTTTCCCTTTAATTCTGATGGATTATTAGCCTGAATTTGTTTGAATATCAATTGATCAAAGAAAATTTGAAAATATATTTTTTCTGTCATAACTAATTTCAAGTGTCTGTCTGATCTGATTTTTAAACTCAGTGGAACTTCACATGTAAATTAAAAATAGAAACACAGCCTATGTACAAATGCATCTACAGCATCGCAGGAGATAGCAACAAAACCATAAAGTTTGCCATTCAACAAAATTTACATTTTCAGAAGGTCGTTGTTGCAATCATATCCTAAACAATGCTAGAAAACATTCTGATCTTCAGCTCTCCTCTTGCAAAAGCCTCTCAATGTCAACTTGCTTAAACACTCTCTTAATTTAACTTTTTGTTCCCTTAGCCCAAGCCTTCTCCCATATGAGGCAATTCCCAAACGTGGGCTGTGCTGTTGCGCCCCCAAGTACCGGACGCATTGGTATTTACTTATTTGGTGTAGAGCTGGGTTAGTCATTGATTTGCACATCTGGCACAGACTGCTGGCATGTTGTGCTCTTGTATGCCACAGCATAAGAAGTAAATATAACCTTTGACATTTTCTTTTCCTGACTGTGGGGGACAAGGTGGCATAGCAGTAGCATTACTGGATTAGTAATCCAGAATCCTGAGCTAATGTTCCTGGGGGCTTGAATCCCACCATGGCAGATAGTAAAAATTAAAAAACACTAATTTGATGATGACCATGTAAATACTACTGATTATTGTGAAAACTCATCTGGTTCACTAATGTCCTTTAAGGAAGGATTATTTTCTCCTTACCAGGTGTGAACTATTTGTGACTTCAGACCATGGCAATATGGTTGACTCATACCTGTCCTCTGGGCAATTAAGGATGGTCAATACACGCTGACCTAGTTAACAACACACATCCCATGAACATATAAAGCAAAAAACATTACGTTGCAAAAGTCCACTCCTATGTCCCCTCACACTCATTGTCAGCAACAAGTTCTAAAAACTGACAGACCTCTAACGCACTAGGACTGGGAACATCTGAACTGACTCAACTGCTTTCTCCATTCTCTTTACCCACCAAAACATGTCTTCTATTCCCAGATTCACCTAACACCGACCCAATTAAATGTTGGCTCCAGCAATTGTCTCTTAATTAGCCACTAATAGAAAATTGCCACCAAGGTCTTGCCACTTTCGAGTCCTTACCCAAATTTCATGTCTCACCTGTCTATCTCCACTCATTTCCTTTTCATGGCTCCTAGATCCTGTCCCCTTTACTCAATTTCCACTAAAATGCTGAACTGTTCAGTTTCCTATTCCAATCCAAGCTTTATCTAAGATTAATGATTTGTTCTTTTAACCTAGAGAGCCCTTCCATTCAAATCGGCATCTTCAAAAATAACAACCTCAATTTCTCTGTATTTGCAAACTATCTTCCCATCTCCACCCCTCTGCTCCTCTTCAAAGCTCTTGAACATGTTTGCATTCCCACGTGTGTATCTGTCATTTCTATAAACCAACACTTCAATCTCTCAACTCAGATTTCCATCAAGGTCTCGGAAAAGAAATAACTCAGTTGAAGAACCTTATAGTTGTCATCTCTGATGCTCCATTCTCTTTGAACTCTACGCATCATTTCACATTTTCACCTAAATCACTGTGTTCAAATTACTTGGTTCCACTCTATATAATCATTGCCAGAGCAGTCCAATAATATCTCTCCTCTCACCATTAGATAATTATTTCTAGATTCCCTAAGGATCCATCTTTTGCTCCCATATCTTCCTCAGCAAACTGTTTACCCTGGTGATATCATATATGAACATGTCCATTTTCATATCTATGCTAATGGTACTTAAATTTCTGTGACATCCACGTCCTAATTTTTTCTATATTATAAAGTTACGTATCTGATATCCAGTTGTGGAAGAACTGTTATTGCTTCCAATTAAATTGGGAGGACTGAAGGGTATTGTCTTTACTCCCATCACAAACTCTAAGTCAGTGCCCCTCACTGGCAATTATCTTTGAGCCAAATTATTCCCAATCTTAGTGTCCAACTCCATCTAAGCTGAACTTTCAGGTCAGATTAGATTCCCTACTGTGTGGAAACAGACCCTTCGGCCCAACAAGTCCACACTGACCCACTGAAGAGTAACCCACCCAGACCCATTCCATTACATTTAATCCTGACTAATGTATCTAACCTCCACATCCCTGAACACTGTGGGCAATTTAGCATAGCCAATTCACCTGGCTTGCACATTTTTGGATTGTGGGAGGAAACCCACGCAGACACTGGGAGAATGTGCAAACTCCACACAGATAGTTGCCCGAAGCTGGAATCGAACCTGGATCCCTGGTGCTGTGAGGCAACAGTGCTAACCACTGAGCCACCATACCACCCCTTGAAACGTATATACTCTCAATTCAAAGATTAATCACCGTGATCCCTCTAATCTTGCTGACCTCCATCCCTTTCTTAGCTAAACTGCATTTTAAACTCTCATCCATGCTTTTCCCACTTTCAGACTAACCATTCCAATCATTTCACGGCTAGCCTCCCATGCTATATCTGCTACAAATTTCATTGTATCCAGTTATCTTCCTTTGTCTTGACACCACATCTTAGTGAAGTGCGTTCAGGCTTTCTTTCACATTGCACAGGTATTAAACAAAATGGGAAAGTGTTATGTTTCCTGATGCTTTTTAGATTAGGTTAGATTCTCTACAGTGTGGAAACAGGCCCTTCGTCCCAACAAGTCCACACCGACCCTCCAAAGAGCAACCCACCCAGACCCATTCCCCTACACTTAACATTATGGACAATTTAGCATGGCCAATTCACCTAACCTGCACATCTTTGGACTGTGGGAGGAAACCGGAGCACCCGGAGGAAACCCACGCAGACACGGGGAGAATGTGCAAACTCCACACAGACAGTTGCCCGAGGCAGGAATTGAACCCGGGTAATTTGGTGTACACATAATCTATTTATATATGCATACATGGATAATTTGGGAACAAAAGGCAACCAGAATTAGGTAGGATGAAGTTAATTCCCAAGTTTGTGGATGCTGTCATCTTCATGCATTAAAAAAGTACAATAATAAGCCTTATTTTGAAACATATAGCATTTAATAACAGTCTCACCATTAACAATGTACCTCTGAACACTGGGCACTTCCTCCATCTGAACTGATTGCAGTAGGGCACAAAAACATTGTATTTTTATAAATTGACTGTATGAGTGGAAAGTTGTCTAAAACCTTGGGTGGAGGAGATCAGGAAAATATAGAGCTGAAAGTTGGCAAAAACAAATACTTGGCAGGCTCAAAGAATATTGTTTTCAGGGCATACAGGAAATATTTGTCAGACAGACCTGGCTGTTCAAATTGCAACTCCATTGTCTCCCAGTCCTACATGTGGTGATGTATCAGCATGCCATACACACAAAATGACAATGATATTTTCCCATTCTCATCAAACCAGCTGAATAAAAAGAGGAAATTAAATAGCCAGAGAGAGAAGAAAAAGTAATAAGAGGCTCAGATAGAATGAACCAATGAGAGATGATAGATAGAAGAACAAATTAAACACAGCAATAGAAACTATGAAATCTCTCCAAATTCAATTGACAGAAGATCATTCAACTAAACAGCTGGGCTGAATTTTTAATTCCACATTGGCAATGCATTATAAAGGCAGTGAGCTGACTGGCATTAGGGCAGGGAAGATTATCAGGAGTGGAGACTGATGTTTTATGTCACCATACATATTGCTTGCCAAACAATTATTAGTTGGCCAATTAAGTGCCAGTCCCCATACCCGTAGCTATTTTTCTCATGTCATGTGGGGTTAACCAAGTGTAGAAAACTCTGGCAAATTTCCAGTTGTTTCCTGGGAGAGCTTTCCTGTATGGTTCTCTGTGGTTCATGCATATAATTCCTGTTGCAATTGTTGCCTCTGCATTATTGGCCCCACTAGGTGGGGTATCATTCCCAGCCACAACACCAGGATCTCTGTGGTTGGCCCTGGTTTCAGCCACAAACCTCGTCACCACTTTTGGGTGTCTTCTCACTCCTGACGGGTCCTAATCTCGGAAGTGCTACTTCAGTATTGACCAATGGCCTGCTGACACTCTGATTAGCAGCACTTGGAGGTGGGCCACCATCTTCGATCGGATCCACCAGTGGCCTTTTAATGGGCCAGGACTGGTAAATGGCCTCCAAATGTCCAGCCACTCGTTGAAATATGTTTGCCCTAGTGGCAGGACTTGAAAAATCTTGGAAAAATCAGTCTCTCTCTCTCTCTCTCTCTCTCTCCCTTTGGACTCCACATCTCAGGAAGAATGTACTGGCTGCTCTCAGACAACAACTCACCAGGTCAAAGGACCCAATACCCAACATCAGTAAAACCAACGTAGCGTACAAAATCCCATGCAAGGACTGCACAAAACACTACAAAGGACAAACAGGAAGACAGCTAATGATCCGTACCCAACGACACGACCAGCTATCCTTAGTAGCCACACATGCAGATGGCAAGCAACATAAGTTCGACTGGGACAACACTACTATTATAGGACAAGCCAAACAGAGAACAGCCAGGGAATTCCTAGGAGCATGGCACTCATCCACAGATTCTATCAACAAACACATCGACCTGGACCCAATATACCGGCCACTGCAGCAGACAGCTGGAACTGACAACCGGAAGCGGCAGAGACAAATCACTATAAATTCCAAAGGAAGCAACACAGAAGTGCTTCACAGGAGGCTACCAAGCACTGAGGATGTCACCTAGACAGGGGACAAAATGGCTGCAACACAAATTCCCAGCTCGGCAAACAGAACCACAACAACGGCCATGGAGCGTGTTTAGAGGAGTTTCACGAGAATGGTCTGAGGAATGAAAAGCTTAACATATGAGGAATGTTTGACGATTGTGTTCTATACCCAGTGGAGTTTAGAAGGATGATGGGGGGGGTGGTGGGAATCTAATTGAAACATACAGAATACTGAAAGGCCTGGACAGAGTGGATGTTGGGAAGATGTTTCCATTGGGAAGAGAGACTAGGACCCAAGGGCACAGTTTTAGAGTAAAGAAAAGGCCTTTTAGAATGAAGATAAGGAGAAACTTCTTCAGCCAGAGAGTGGTGAATCTATGGAATTCATTACCACAGAAAGTTGTGGAGGCCAGGTCACTGAGTATATTTAAGACTGAGATAGATAGGTTCTTGAGTATCAAGGGGATCAAGGGTTACGGGCAGAAAGCGGGAGAATAGGATTGAGAAACTTATCAGCCATGATTGAATGGCGGAGCAGACTCAATCGGCTGAATGGCCTAATTTCTGCTCCTAGGTCTGATAGTTTTATGGTCTTATAGTATTTTAGTCTTTTCCTTTTGACAATAGAAAAGAGTTCCTTTTTTTGCATGCTTCTTTCAATGGTCTCATTTGGATATATAGTGGTCATTTAGAATATATATTTATCTAATGTACACACATCTCACCTATATTTGTTAATAGCTTCAGCTAGGTACATGTTATAACTTTCTGATTAGTCCGTGATTGCACTTTGCAGTACAATTAGTGATAAACAACTTGTCGAGTAAATGAGCAAAAAAACAAAAGCAAGTTCATATCCTGGGTACCAGGAGACCACGGACACATAATTAAATGATAATTCACAAGTGTCAATGGCATATGGAAATCCTCAGAGACAAAGTTAATACATAAGGTATGAGTACAGCTCTTGGAATGGATTACATATTCCCGGTAAATCATAAGAAAAAAAAAAAGAGTTATTGCTGTAATGCTGCAACAGTGCTAAAGACAACGTAGAAGAACTGAGGCAAATGTCAGAAAAACTGAATCCCCTTTGAAGGAAACAAGGTAGCATTCAGGAAGAATTTGAAATGTGTCTGGAATACAATAAGGTTTCTGTCAGAATGCAAGGCGTAACAAGGATAGAAACTATTTTTTGGAATGTTAATGGAGAAGCATGAAATTACACTTCAAGGGAAATAAGCAGGTTATTTATTTTTGGAAGTAATTCAGTAGAACTCCATCTCTTTCAGGAATGACTATAATCAGATACTAGCTTCATATGTCATACAATCCACAGAACAGCACGTAACATTCACTATTATATTTCCTTACAGAGCAGTATTTCAACAACAGAGAATTATGTGATGAAAAATGCATTTGTTTCACAGAGCTTACAGTGAGTTCATTGTCAAGTCAATGATATGGAGTACAAATCGTGGTGGTACCCATACATTAATCTGAAAGTAACAGATTATTTTTGTTTGTTTTATGGGATATAGATTTGATGTCCAGGAAAAGAAGCAAGAATGGCATTTTTAAAATCCTTCTCTACCTATTTTTATTACTCCTTCTTTTCCTTAGCTTCTTGAATTGGAATTAAAAAGACCATCACCAAACTGAGAACAGCAGGTAAATGACCTATCCCCTCTTTTGTTGGTACCACACTGTAAGTATGGCTATAAGTCAAAAGTTTTGTTTGTGTTGAAATATGTTTATTTCTTGTTTGATGGTTCAGAGTTTAACTTTCATCCTTTATGGCAATGTTTTTGTTATTGTGGAGAACTAAATATACAGACTATATAGAATCTTACATTCTTAGACTGATGCATCACAGAAGGAAATCATTTTGTCTTATGTACACACACACAGACACACACACACAGACACACGCAAAATTACCATTTTAAATGAATTTGCAAACCAACTTGGACTAAAAATAAAATCCCTGGTGTAACTTCAGTCTTCCTAAAATAAACCGGTTTAACCTGTCAAACTGAGGGACTAATAAAAGGTCATGAGTAAAAAGAACAACAGATGGGTACAGAGAGGCAAGAGACATTGATGTTTGAATCTGTGAAGGTTAGACCTTGTGAAGATGATAGAATTAGATGCAATGAAACAGTTTTCCACAAATATCGTTTTTTTAAAATTCTGGACATTTGAGGACATGGGCAATGGAAAACTACTGAAAGGAAGATATAGTGTTTATACATATGTGAAACAAAAAATAGAATTTGCTGGAAAAGATCAGCAGGCCTGGCAGCATCTATGAAGAGAAATCAAAACCAGTTCTGAGGAAGGGTCACTGGTCCTGAAACATCAACTTTGATTTCTTTCCACAGATACTGTCAGAACGGCTGAGAATTAGACTCTCTACAGTGTAGAAACAGACCCTTGGGCCCAACAAGTCCACACCAAACCTCCGAAGAGTAACCCACTACAGGCAATTTAGCATGGCCAATTCACCTAACCTGCACATAGAATCATAGAGTCATAGAGATGTACAGCATGGAAGCAGACCCTTTGGTCCAACCCGTCCATGCTGACCAGATATCCCAACACAATCTAGTCCCACCTGCCAGCACCCAGCCCATATCCCTCCAAACCCTTCCTATTCATATGCTCATCCAGATGCATTTTAAATGTTGCAACTTTACTAACCTCCACCACTTCCTCTGGCAGCTCATGTCATACATGCACCACTCTCTGCATGAATAAGTTGCCCCTTAAGTCTCTTTTATATCTTTCCCCTCTCACCCTAAACCTATGCCCTCTAGTTCTGGACTCCCTGACTTCAGGGAAAAAACGTTGCCTATTTACCCTATCCGTGCCCCTCATAATTTTGTAAACCTCTATAAGGTCACCCCTCAGCCTCCGACACTCCGGGGGAAACAGCCCCAGCCTGTTCAGCCTCTCCCTGTAGTTCAAACCCTCCAACCCTGGACAACATCCTTGTAAATCCTTTCTGAACCCTTTCAAGTTTCACAACATCTTTCCGATAGGAAGGAGACCAGAATTGCACACAATATTCCAATCGTGACATCTTTAGACTGTGAGAGGAAACCCATGCAGACA
The DNA here is from genome assembly GCF_047496795.1 of Chiloscyllium punctatum. Lineage (NCBI taxonomy): Eukaryota > Metazoa > Chordata > Chondrichthyes > Orectolobiformes > Hemiscylliidae > Chiloscyllium > Chiloscyllium punctatum. The sequence continues at coordinate 144,878,017 of NC_092741.1, read as the reverse complement.
TGCAAAACGTGCAAACTTCACACAGATGGTTGCCCAAGGTGGGAATCGAACCCAGGTCTCTGGTACTGTGAAATAGCAGTGCTAACCCCTGAGCCACTATGCTACTTTGCCTACAGCTTCTGTTTTTGTTTCTGGTTTACAGCATCTCCAGTTCTTTCTGTTTTTATTTACACACATGAGGTCTCACTCAAATGCATCTCTCCAGTATTGCTCTTAATATGCTTTCTACAACAAAAAAAAACTTACCATAACCATTTTTCTTCCTTATTTTACAAACTGAATGAAATTTCATGGGGGACCTAAATGACATGAGAATAGTGTGAGAAGCCTTTCTCCTTGCTGGGAGCAGCTTGTTGCATTTTCAAATGGAGGTTGACATGAAGTTGTTGCTAGGTAGCAGTGAGATGCCAGTGAGCAGGGGTTCTGAGGAAGGGTCACTCAACACAAAATGTTAACTTTGATTTCTCTCCACAGATGTTGCCAGACCTGCTAAGCTTTTCCAACAATTTTACTTTTGTTTCTGATTTATAGCATTTGCAGTTCTTTCGGTTTTCATTAACGGCGATTATTGTTTGTTAACAGCCTCATTAATACTGTATCTTGACTCTTTAATATGCAGCTCCCTATTCTATCCCTGCCATCAGAAAGCTAGATATTAACAATTCCCGATGTGAAACTCAGAAGGGGCTTCCTGACAACTGCTTGTCCCTCAGGGTTGCCATCTTGGATATCCATCAGCAAAAACTTGAAACACAATCCAGGGCACCAGCTGCGTGCACCACACCCCATGTCCATGGATACTGGCATCTGACAATCTCCATCGTCTCACAGCCCTCATCGTGGCTGTCTGATCCACTTACTAGACCTTTGGGCAAGACCTGAAACAACTACTGCAATGCTGTTGCAGGGACAAATATCTGATGTAAAGGTTGGATCAGGTCACACCTCAGTGCTGCTCACTTGCACTCTTAATGCATGCTCACTTAATGCATCGTTGAATGCTCACAGTAACCTGAGCTTGCTTTATAATGGATGCATTTTAGTATGACGATGCTTCACTCAGAACTTAATGCTCACTGTTTTACCACATTGACTTGCTGTTTAGGACATATACTGAGTGAGGCTGCATGTCATTGCCTTTCCCTAGGGATCAATCCAGAGTTAAGTGGTCAGCTTGCTGTATGGAATAGTAAGATGTCAATCTCACACCTTCAACATGTGGCAGCTGTCTGCCCAGTGAACATACTGCATGATCTTTCAACCATAAGCCCATCTCTCAAAGTACATTGGGAGGAAGTCCCCAGCCATGTTGGGTGTGGGGTATGGTGTCTGCTATTAGTCAGGGAGAACCTTGTACCATCGGTCAAGGGCAAAGTCCATACACAGTACAGAGGTTTTAGATCACAGTCAGACATCCACATGGGGTTCTTATGGCCCAAGGATATATCCAACTGCAGCTTGGAGATTGGGCCATGTACAATCATTGTAAACAATCAGGAATGTCATGTACCATCAGTCAGAGAGCTGCAAGTAGAGCAGTAAGAGATCTGGTCAGTCCTTTCCTGGGTATGTCCATGAGAGTCAGGTGGGGAGACAGTCTGTACGTAGAGCAGTGGAGAGGGACAAAGGGAGGCTGAAGGGAATGGACTGTTCAGTGGCAATAGGAGGTGGTGGCATTTAAGGCTTGGAAGAAGCAGAAGCATGTGTTGAGATGGGGGCAAGTCAAGCTGTAGGGGAGCATGAAAGGCAGTGGGAGGGTGGTATTGGCAGTGACTACCAGTGTGGCATCCACTGGGGGGAGTGTCCAGGACCATGGTGGGAGTTATCAGACCGTAATGGTGGGACTTGAGGGCAAATAGAAAAGTTGGAGGTGGAGCTCTGTGTGAGAGTTTCTACATGTTGGGGCATTGTTGGAAATGGGCTGCCTGGATGGAGAAAGATCAAAGTGTATGTGGCGATTCCGGTGTGTATCTGATGGCCAGACACAATCCAGTGCTGAGAGTGTCCACCAGGGGCTGGGTTCCCTCCAATCACTCACCATTTCTTAGAAGTGACCTGCAACTAGAAAATACCAGGGTTGGGATGGGCAGAGTCAGAGTCAGTTTGCTGGGCACATGGTTAGATTCCGCCTCTGTAACAGGAGGGCAATGAGTGAGGGGGATGACATCAACCGTGCACTTGGAAAAAGCAGCTGTGTGTCACTCTGTATGTCAAATGGGTACAATGTGAAAGTGTCTCGGGTGAAACAATGGTCACAGATGACATCATTGGCCTTTGTAAATTGCACATGGAGATCTCAATGAAGCAGATTTTATCATCACCAAATAGAAAAGAGGCTAACTCGAGCTAAAACCAGCTCAGTCTCCCTCCAACTCTATTTTGATTTGATCCCTACCCTCCCCTTCACTGTTTTGACCACACAGCATTGCCCTGTGGTTTGAAGGGCAGTGCTTGTCACTGGCCACTCGGGTGTCTTTCCTATCTTCCTGGTGGTGGAAATTGAATAAAGATTCGTGCACTTTGTGTCTTTTCACTGTGTCTCACACCTGCACACACACACACCATGGGTGCTGGGGAATAAAAATAAGCACTACTGCACTTAGGTGGTAGTGTGGGGGTTTAATTTTAAAAAAAAAAAAAAAAAAAATTATAAACTGGACTGTTCCCCGGGTGTCCTTGGAGAAGGAGCACGCGGGTGTCCACTGACACCCTGGAGTTGTGACTGGCCACTTGAGTGTTTCCTTAAAAAAAAAAAAAGAAATAAACTGGACTGTTATATTGGGTGTGGGCGTTTGCACTCCCTATTTGATTGAAAAAGAAAAAAAAAAAAACCAGCTCAGTCTCCCTCCAACTCTATTTTGATTTGATCCCTACCCTCCCCTTCACTGTTTTGACCACACAGCATTGCCCTGTGGTTTGAAGGGCAGTGCTTGTCACTGGCCACTCGGGTGTCTTTCCTATCTTCCTGGTGGTGGAAATTGAATAAAGATTCGTGCACTTTGTGTCTTTTCACTGTGTCTCACACCTGCACACACACACCATGGGTGCAGGGGATAAAAATAAGCACTACTGCACTTAGGTGGTAGTGTGGGGGTTAAATTAAAAATAAAAAAAAAAAAAAAAGAAAAAAAAAACAAACAGGAGTGTTACAAAAAGAAAAAGAAAAGAAAAAAAAAAATAAAAAAATAAAACCAGCTCAGTCAGCCCGGCTGAGGAATCCTGGCCGGCCAACTGGCAGGAGCTGGAGGCCAAAGTCTCGGCTCGCCTAGGCCGCTGGACAGGACTGCTCCGAGTGCTATCTTACAGGAGTCGAGTGCTGGTCATAAACCAGCTGGTGGCCGCCATGCTGTGGTACCGGCTGGTCACTTTGGTCCCTCCTCCTGGCTTTGTCGCTGACATCCAGAGAACGTTGGTCGACTTCTTCTGGGACAAAAAGATGCACTGGGTCGCCGCGCAGGTTCTGAGTCTCCCTATCGAGGAGGGCGGTCAGTCGCTGGTGTGCGTCCGCACCCAGGTCGCGACGTTCCGCCTTCAGACCTTGCGGCGATACCTTTACGTCGAGCCTCCTCCTAGGTGGTGCGCCCTGGCGACGTATTTTTTCCGCCAGGTGCGTAACCTCAACTACGACACGCAGCTCCTGTTTGTCGACCGTGACGGTTTGGAGGTCGCCCTCAAGGTGCTGCCTGTCTTTTACCAGGACCTGATCACTGTCTGGAACATGGTCGAATCGCGTCGCGCCTACCCTCCGGCTGGAGTAGCGGCTGTCGTCAGGGAGCCGTTGCTCAGGAATCCGCACCTCCGTACTCGCGGGTTCGAGTGGCTGTCGGAGGGGAGGGCGGTGGCGGCGAGGGCGACCAGGGTCGGGGACGTGCTGGGTGCCGGGGGCCTGGGCTGGACGCTGCCGCAGGACATAGCTAGCAGGGCAGCGGTAGACGTCCGGTACGTGGCCACCGCCATCCGACGCCTTAAAACGGCGGTGCTCGGACCCGACGTAGTGCACCGGTTGGAGGACGCTCAGGTGTGCGGTGGGATCCCGTCCGCGCTCACCCCGGCCCGGACGGAATTTCACATTGGCCCCAAGGTCCCGTACTTCCTGCGGGAGCCTGTGCCCCACAACCTGAGCCGCCTCCGGAATTTTAATTTTGTTTCTTTTAAGGATATTAAAAGGAGGGCCCTGTATCGACTGCTGCTGCACACCGTCCACCTCTTCTCCCTCATCCACCGTCCGGACACGCCTTGGCGTGCCCATTTGCCACCGGGCGGCGGAGATCCCCAGTGGAGGGCTCTCTACGCGGGAGTCCTCCCCCTTTCTCTCGGGGATCTGGGGTGGAGGGTGCTGCACGCAGCAGTCCCCAGCAACCGCAGGTTGCGGTGGTTCACGGACTCCCAGCCCAACTGCTTGTTCTGTGGCGCTGTGGAGTCCGTGGACCATGTATATATTGGTTGTGGGCGTTTGCACTCCCTTTTTGATTTTCTTGAGAACCTTCTCCTCTGTTTCTGGCTGCACTTCAGTCCCACGCTCCTGATCTTCGGGCACCCGGTACGGAGGAGGGAGGGCAGGTCCGAGGACCTCCTCGTGGGTCTGCTCCTGGGCCTGGCCAAACTGGCCATCAACAGGTCCAGGCAGCGGGCCGTGGAGGGGGTCGTTAGGGCCGACTGCCTGCCCCTCTTCCGGGGTTACGTTAGAGCCCGGGTGTCCTTGGAGAAGGAGCACGCGGTGTCCACCGACACCCTGGAGTCGTTCAGGGAGAGGTGGGCGCCGCAGGGAGTGGAGTGCATCATTTCTCCCTCCAACTCTATTTTGATTTAGTCCCTACCCTCCCCTTCACTGTTTTGATCACACAGCATTGCCCTAAAAAAAAAAAAAAAAAACCAGCTCAGTCTCCCTCCAACTCTATTTTGATTTGATCCCTACCCTCCCCTTCACTGTTTTGACCACACAGCATTGCCCTGTGGTTTGAAGGGCAGTGCTTGTCACTGGCCACTCGGGTGTCTTTCCTATCTTCCTGGTGGTGGAAATTGAATAAAGATTCGTGCACTTTGTGTCTTTTCACTGTGTCTCACACCTGCACACACACACACCATGGGTGCTGGGGAATAAAAATAAGCACTACTGCACTTAGGTGGTAGTGTGGGGGTTTAATTTAAAAAAAAAAAAAAAAAATTATAAACTGGACTGTTCCCCGGGTGTCCTTGGAGAAGGAGCACGCGGGTGTCCACTGACACCCTGGAGTTGTGACTGGCCACTTGAGTGTTTCCTTAAAAAAAAAGAAATAAACTGGACTGTTATATTGGGTGTGGGCGTTTGCACTCCCTATTTGATTGAAAAAGAAAAAAAAAAAAACCAGCTCAGTCTCCCTCCAACTCTATTTTGATTTGATCCCTACCCTCCCCTTCACTGTTTTGACCACACAGCATTGCCCTGTGGTTTGAAGGGCAGTGCTTGTCACTGGCCACTCGGGTGTCTTTCCTATCTTCCTGGTGGTGGAAATTGAATAAAGATTCGTGCACTTTGTGTCTTTTCACTGTGTCTCACACCTGCACACACACACCATGGGTGCAGGGGATAAAAATAAGCACTACTGCACTTAGGTGGTAGTGTGGGGGTTAAATTAAAAAGAAAAAAAAAAAAGAAAAAAAAAACAAACAGGAGTGTTACAAAAAGAAAAAGAAAAGAAAAAAAAAAATAAAAAAATAAAACCAGCTCAGTCAGCCCGGCTGAGGAATCCTGGCCGGCCAACTGGCAGGAGCTGGAGGCCAAAGTCTCGGCTCGCCTAGGCCGCTGGACAGGACTGCTCCGAGTGCTATCTTACAGGAGTCGAGTGCTGGTCATAAACCAGCTGGTGGCCGCCATGCTGTGGTACCGGCTGGTCACTTTGGTCCCTCCTCCTGGCTTTGTCGCTGACATCCAGAGAACGTTGGTCGACTTCTTCTGGGACAAAAAGATGCACTGGGTCGCCGCGCAGGTTCTGAGTCTCCCTATCGAGGAGGGCGGTCAGTCGCTGGTGTGCGTCCGCACCCAGGTCGCGACGTTCCGCCTTCAGACCTTGCGGCGATACCTTTACGTCGAGCCTCCTCCTAGGTGGTGCGCCCTGGCGACGTATTTTTTCCGCCAGGTGCGTAACCTCAACTACGACACGCAGCTCCTGTTCGTCGACCGTGACGGTTTGGAGGTCGCCCTCAAGGTGCTGCCTGTCTTTTACCAGGACCTGATCACTGTCTGGAACATGGTCGAATCGCGTCGCGCCTACCCTCCGGCTGGAGTAGCGGCTGTCGTCAGGGAGCCGTTGCTCAGGAATCCGCACCTCCGTACTCGCGGGTTCGAGTGGCTGTCGGAGGGGAGGGCCGTGGCGGCGAGTGCGACCAGGGTCGGGGACGTGCTGGGTGCCGGGGGCCTGGGCTGGACGCTGCCGCAGGACATAGCTAGCAGGGCAGCGGTAGACGTCCGGTACGTGGCCACCGCCATCCGACGCCTTAAAACGGCGGTGCTCGGACCCGACGTAGTGCACCAGTTGGAGGACGCTCAGGTGTGCGGTGGGATCCCGTCCGCGCTCACCCCGGCCCGGACGGAATTTCACATTGGCCCCAAGGTCCCGTACTTCCTGCGGGAGCCTGTGCCCCACAACCTGAGCCGCCTCCGGAATTTTAATTTTGTTTCTTTTAAGGATATTAAAAGGAAGGCCCTGTACAGACTGCTGCTGCACACCGTCCACCTCTTCTCCCTCATCCACCGTCCGGACACGCCTTGGCGTGCCCATTTGCCACTGGGCGGTGGAGATCCCCAGTGGAGGGCTCTCTACGTGGGAGTCCTCCCCCTTTCTCTCGGGGATCTGGGGTGGAGGGTGCTGCACGCAGCGGTCCCCTGCAACCGCAGATTGCGGTGGTTCACGGACTCCCAGCCCAACTGCCTGTTCTGTGGCGCTGTGGAGTCCGTGGACCATGTATATATTGGGTGTGGGCGTTTGCACTCCCTTTTTGATTTCCTCAAAAACCTTCTCCTCTGTTTCTGGTTGCACTTCAGTCCCACGCTCCTGATCTTCGGGCACCCGGTACGGAGGTGGGAGGGCAGATCTGAAGACCTCCTCGTGGGTCTGCTCTAGGGCCTGGCCAAACTGGCCATAAATAGGTCCAGGCAGCGGGCCGTGGAGAGGGTTGTTAGGGCCGACTGCCTGCCCCTCTTCCGCGGTTACGTTAGGGTGTCTCTGGAGAAGGCGCACGTGGTGTCCACCAACACCCTGGAGTTGTTCAGGGAGAGGTGGGCGCCGCAGGGAGTGGAGTGCATTATTTCCCCGTCCAACTCTATTTTGATTTAGTCCCTACCCTTCCCGTCACTGTTTGATCACACAGCATTACCCTTTGATGTGAAGGGCAGTGCTTGTCACTGGCCCCTTGGGTGTTTCCTTTCTTCCTGGTGATGGAAATTTGAATAAAGATTTGTGCACCTTGTGTCTCTCACTGTGTCTCACACCTGCACACACACACCATGGGTGCTGGGGGAAAAATTGATAAGCACTACCGCAGTTAGGCGGTAGTGTGGGCTAAAAAGAAGGGAGTGTCAGACATAAGAAAAAATAAATAGGAGTGTCAAAAAAAAATAAAACCAGCTCAGTATTTGTGAGACCTTTGATGACACTGTGGGATGGAGACCCAATTCCTTCTTCACCATTTATTAAGTAAAACAATAGAGACTACTGCTTCTAGTGATCATTTCCATGGTTGATGAGGGGCTGGGATGGGAAGGGGTCACCGAGTGTTGTGTTAGTCACTTAGAGAGTGCAGCACCCCTCCTGACTAGGAGGCTGTCCCAAAGAGCAATGAAAACTTAATAAATGGCCCCCTGTTGCCAGGGAGCTGCTTGTCTCATTGAATGTGTGCAGCATCGTCTGCAGGGTATGCCAGTACTGACCCTTTGTTGCACAGAGAACCTGCTCTGTTCCTTATGTTCCCAACATAGGCTGCTAGCAGCAGGAGCCATGGATCCATCTACAGGGAGGATGTTGGCTACAGTGGCTGCCTTGCTCAGAGAGTGAGAGCAGGAGTGACAGCAAGTCCAGGAATAACTGCAAGTTTAGGAATGACAAGATCAGGAGTGACAGCAAGTTCAGGAGTAACAAAATGTTCAGGAGTTTAGGAGTAACAGCAAGTCCAGGAGTAACAAATGCAGGAATGACAGCAAGTTCAAGAGTGACAAGTTCAGGAGTAACAGCCAGTTTAGGAGTAACAGTAAGTTAGGAGTAACAGCGAGTTTAGGAGTAACAGTAGGTCCAGGAGTAACAACGAGTTTAGGAGTAACAGTAAGTTCAGGAGTAACAGTGAGTTTAGGAGTAACAGTAGGTCCAGGAGTAAGAGTGAGTTTAGAAGTAACAGTAAGTCCAGGAGTAACAGCGAGTTTAGGAGTAACAATAAGTCCAGGGGCAACACGAGTTTAGGAGTAACAGTAAGTTCAGGAGTAACAGCGAGTTTAGGAGTAACAGTAGGTCCAGGAGTAACAGCGAGTTTAGGAGTAACAGTAAGTCCAGGAGTAACAGTGAGTTTAGGAGTAACAGCAAGTTCAGGAGTAACAGCAAGTTTAGGAGTAACAGTTGGTCCAGGAATAACAGCGAGTTTAGGAGTAACAGCAAGTTCAGGAGTAATAGCGAGTTTAGGAGTAACAGCAAGTTCAAGAGTAACAGTAGGTCCAGGAGTAACAGCGAGTTTAGGAGTAACAATAAGTCCAGGGGCAACACGAGTTTAGGAGTAACAGTAAGTTCAGGAGTAACAGCGAGTTTAGGAGTAACAGTAGGTCCAGGAGTAACAGCGAGTTTAGGAGTAACAGTAAGTCCAGGAGTAACAGCGAGTTTAGGAGTAACAGCAAGTTCAGGAGTAACAGCAAGTTTAGGAGTAACAGTTGGTCCAGGAATAACAGCGAGTTTAGGAGTAACAGCAAGTTCAGGAGTAATAGCGAGTTTAGGAGTAACAGCAAGTGCAGGAATGACAGCCCCAAATCACAGTGGAGGGCAAGGAAAACCCAATTCAAGAAGAGCCCCTCATTGTGTGCCAGGGTCACAAATAGATCAGAGTCTTTTCCCTCCAATCCATGTTGAAATGAGTGAGGTGCAATATCGACACTGGCTCTATATGTCCTGGGACACTGAGTCAGAGCTGCTCCAGCTGCTGGATTGGGATCTGAGGGCTGAAGGACTGGGTCTGAAAGGTGACAGCTTCTTTGAAATTCTTTCTAACTGGCTTTTTCTTGGGACTGGCGGGAGGCCTGTGTGGAATCTCTCAGTCATGTACCACAAATGCATTAGAACAGTGACTGACAGCATCTGTGCAAGGTCATACTGGTTCATTTCGATAACTGTTACACTCTCCACCAGACTCTGGGAATGTGTGGTCAGAGACCTATTTGGTTTTAATGTAAGGTCTTGCTTCACTGTCATACATTATTTCTCCTGATGGAGTAATCGTACCATGATTATAGATATGGTTATCTGAGTTTTACATGAGATATTCGCAATGCATGGGATCCCTAATGAGGTCATTCCAGACAGCAGAACACCATTTTTTAATGAGTGCTTCAGCCAATGTACAAGTCATTCTGGATTTAGCAGTTCACTAGCTCACTGAGGTACCAATAGTCCAATGGGGAAGGAAGAGTAGATCACACTTGAGAAAGAATATAACTTCTATATGGCATTGCTAAATTATAGATCTCCTATTCCATTGCGATTCAACACCATCAGTTTTGAATATTCAGCTCCTCTATCGCAGTAGTTGACTTCACATTTATACCTACAGGATTATTAAGATGCTCATAAATAAGGGGCAGTGCTATCTTGTACCACAGGTAACACTAAAATGAGGGATGGTGTGCAAGACAGCTTAGAACAAAGGTAATGGGTATGGATCAGGGATCTGACCTGAAAGGGCTCTACAGACCTCGCACTGACAGGAGGAGAATTAACGTTCATAGACACCCAGGAAACTGCCATTCTTCCGAGGGTAATTTATAACTAGTTGCTAACACGTAATAAACTATATAGCAGTAACAACAAGAGATGCTTCAGGTAAGGCATTGTAGTTTCCTATACTGCAAGAGGATGATGGCAGTAACCTTTATCATGAGCAGCAGTTTGTACACATAGTAAGCTGGCATGATCTTGGAATAGTAACTCCAAGGTTAGAAACCCTGCACTTGGCTCTTGAGATAACTCATAATGGTTCTTAGTTGTTCAGATTTTCATCTGCGTCACAAGTGGATTTATTTGACATAATTTGTGCATAAATTGGTAATGCTGACATTCCCTAAAAATATTGGGTATGAATTGTAAGAGTCATTGCTTTCCTTCCTTGATTATAACAGTTTAAATTAAGTGGGAACCCCACCATTGAGATTTGTTTTTCATGATATCCACCATGCAAGGAGATTTGCCTTATTTCAGTGGGTTCCCTGTGGAAATTTAATCTTATGGAATATGGACAGAATGAACCTGATAATCTTTTAGGATTACTACGAGGATCTTGGAAATGTGGGGCTGATTTTTTTTAAAAATTCTGATTATCTTGGCCTTAAAATAAATGATTAGAATTATTCAAGTAATCCATATGAACAAGCTGCAATATAGTACACTAAGAAAGAAGACACAACTCCCCCCGTATCTTCTTTGAGAATGCAATAATGTCCCTGCTTCTGCGACTGGTATAATGTGATTGGTGCATTTGTCCAGTTAATTGGTGCATGCTTTGCTAACGTGTAAATCTTCCAGAGACTTGTGGTGAGGAAATGTTAGCCTGTGAATTGTGAATCAGTACAAGTTGTTAGATGTTCAATTACCTGCTCAACCAGTTTCACAAAAAAGCAACATTTATTCCCTCTGTTCCCCATGGATTTTACAAAATTGCAGAGTTACCACCTTAAATGACACATTAAATTCATCACAGAAAGTTAAAACTACTACTTACAGCATTTAGCATCTCATTTAAGGAGCGGATTTACTATTTCCCTGCAATGGCTTATAAAGGGGAAAAATTTAGTCATGAAACCTTTTACCTCCAAGTCACAAATCATTGTTAGAGATCTTCTAAACATAAAATTTTATTTAATTTTCCTTTCAGCCTGTTTTCTTTCTCTCCAAATCCAATGTGTTTCCCTCTATTTACTTACTTTTCCTTTTTGCTTTGTTCTGATCCATTTTAGAACATAGAACATAGAACATTACAGCGCAGTACAGGCCATTCGGCCCGCAATGTTGCACCGAACTGTGAAACCAATCTGAAGTCTAATCTATCCTACACTATTCCATTTTCATCCAGTTGTCTATCCAATGACCATTTAAATGCCCTTAAAGGTGCCTTAAAGTAGTAAAGTCTACTACTGTTGCAGGTAGACCGTTCCACGCCCTACCACTCTCTGAGTAAAGAAACTACCTCTGACATTTTTCCTATATCTATCACCCTTCAATTTAAAGCTATGTGCTAACCATCACCATCTGAGGAAAAAGGGTCTCACTGTCCATCCTATCTAACCCTCTGATTATCTTACATGTCTCAATTAAGTCACGTCTCAAGATTAGATTACTTACAGTGTGGAAACAGGCCCTTCGGCCCAACAAGCCCACACCGCCCCGCCGAAGCGCAACCCACCCATACACCTACATCTACCCCGTACCTAACACTACGGGCAATTTAGCATGGCCAATTCACCTGACCTGCACATCTTTGGACTGTGGGAGGAAACCGGAGCACCCGGAGGAAACCCACGTAGACACGGGGAGAACATGCAAACTCCACACAGTCAGTCGCCTGAGGTGGGAATTGAACCCGGATCTCTGGCGCTGTGAGGCAGCAGTGCTTACCACTGTGCCACCGTGCCGCCCACAAATGTCTTCTCTCTAATAAAAACAGCCTCAAATCCTTATGCCTTCCCTCTCAGCTTTATATGCTTCTCCGCCATTATATTTCTTTTCGTTTTCAATGCACATGTTTTATGGGTGAAGATTGTTGGTTCTAACTGCTATTAAATGTTCAGGTGTCCTATTGGCCTGACCAATCTGTTACTAGCTGATACTTGCAGCAGCCTATTTTTTTTTCTTTTAGCAGAATTATGGGGGTAAAATCTAACCATTGGAGCAATTTTCAGGACTCCACAGGATTGTGACAAAGTCCTTCTATCTTCATTCGCTTCATTGGTGACTGTCCCTCCACCACAAGCTCAGGAGTGGAACATTTGCTGGTGATTACACAACGGTCACTCAGTTCCATTAGTAATTCCTCAGAAAATGAAGCAGCCCATGTCCATATTCATAGTTGGGGGTTGGTGAGTGACAAGGGACTTCCATGCCACACGAGTGCCATAGTCCAGACAATGATCGTCTCAAGAAGTGTGAATCTAACTATCTCCCCTTGAAATTTCAAGGCAATCGTCATTGTTGAATTATTTAACTGGAATGGCCACTGACACATTGTGTCCTCACCACACAACCTGTAAAAAACTTCCAATATCTGCAGGACACAAATCAGGAATTTGATGGAATACTCTCCACTTGCCTGGATGAGAGAAGCTCCAACAACATGTTTCACCAGATGAAACAGAGGAAAGGCTAGCAATGCTTACATCCCCTAAATTAAAACCAAAACATAACTTCTATTGGAAAAAGGGCAATAATGATACTGCAAGGACGCTACTTCCCCCAAGTATCCCTCCATGTTATACACCTTTCCGACTTGGGGATATCATCATTCCTATATTGTCAGTGTGCTAAGGTTCTGGATTCCCCTTCCTAGCAGCACTTAGATTTTATTGTACATGCACCATCTAGACAACAACAGGTCAAGAGTCAGTTCACCATCATCTTCTCAAGGGAAATTAAGATGGGTTGAACCAATAATTGTTGACCTTGCCAATGATAACCACATGCTGTGAATAAATAAATAAATAAGAAAGAAAGTTCAAATAATTCTGGGGCAAAACTGCCCCTTTAGTGAAAGAGTGGCAGTATTTTCAAAGTACTGCAGTTCAATTAGCCATCAGCATCCATTACTAACTTGCCTGAAGTGAAAATTGCTAATTAGTCCCTTGGGGGGGGGGGTTCCTGACAACCACAATGTTGGATCCAAATAATATTGCAATTTACATGGGTAATTGCAGGTTCATGTTTATTTCTAGAAATGAATCATCAACATCATTAATTGCAACATGACTGGTGGATAATTAAAAAAAAAGTGAACAACATCAAGATGTAAAGGAGCAATTTACTTCCTTGCATGACTTCAGTGAAAAAGATTTCCAGCTGAATTCTTTAATTTGTTACTTTGTTTATATAATGCTGCATATGTTGGATTTTTCGATTGTTCTTTGCCTGCAATGGTTTGTTATTTTTGATCAATTAATCACTTTGCATATTGCACCTCCTGCGCACAATCTCCATGCCACCCTGTGCAGAGGGGGGAGGGCAGGTTAGAGGAACATCGCGTGGGTCTGCTCCTGGGCCTGGCCAAATTGGCCATAACCAAGTCCAGGCAGTGGGCCATGGAGGGGGTCGTTGTGGCCGATTGCCTGCCCCTCTTCTGCGGTTACCTCTGTGCCCGGGTGTCTCTGGAGAAGGAGCACGTGGTGCCCATCAACACCCTCGAGGCTTTCAGGGGGAGGTGGGCACCGAAGGGAGTGGCGTGTTTTATTTCCCCGCCAACTCTATTTTGATTTTTCCTTTCTTCATGGTGGTGAGAATTGAATAAAGATGTGTGTAGTTGTTATCTTTCACTGTCTCTCACACCTGCACACACACAACACGGGTGCTGGGAACATATAAGCACTGCCACAGTGAGGCGGTAATGTGGGGAATAAATTTTTAAAAATGATAACCAGGACATTTAGAATCTCCAACAAGAAAAAAAAATCCCCATGCAATTATCCATATTAATTACTATCCCACAACCTATTATCCTCACACTGTTAATTCTCAGATTTACCGATGGCCAATCAGATATTACTCCAGCATATATTTGAGGTGTGCATGGGGATCCTGTGGAATCCATAACACTGGGCATTTAAACTGCCCAGTGTAGCAATCTCAGTCCGGTATGGTGGTTACCGTGTCCTGGAGGGGTGGTCTCGGTTTGGCATGGGGGTTACCTTGCCCTGGAGGGGTGGTCTCGGTTTGGCATGGGGTTTACCTTGTCCTGGAGGGGTGGTCTCGGTTTAACATGGGGGTTACCTTGTCCCGGGGGGGGGGGGAGGGGGGGTGCTCTAGGTTTGGCATGGTGGTTACCTTGTCCCAGAGGGGTAGTCTCGATTTGGCATGGGGGTTACCGTGTCCTGGAAGCTTGGTCTCGGTTTCGCATGGTGCTTACCTTGTCCTGGAGGGGTGGTCCAGTTTGGCATGAAGCTTACCTTGTCCTGGAGGGGTGGGCTCAGTTTGGCATGGTGTTTGCCTTGTCCCAGTGGTGTAACCTCGGTTTGCCATGGTGGTTACTTTCTCCCAGAGAGGTGGTCTCGGTTTGGCATGTGGGTTACCATTTCCCAGAGGGGTGGTCTCGGTTTGGCATGTGGGTTACCATTTCCCAGAGGGGTGGTCTCGGTTTGCCATGGGGGCTCCCTGTCCCAGAGAGGTTTTCTCGGTTTGGCATGGGGGTTACCTTGTCCTGAAGTGGTGCTCTCGGTTTGGCATGGGGGTTACCATGTCCTCCAGGAGTGGCCTTGCTTTGGCAGTCTGGTCCCAGCGTGGAGGTCTTCTTCGGTCACCACGTCCAAGTAATCCAGTATTTGTCATTTTAACCAGCTTTCCCTGAACTGAAATTGATCTGTGATGAACTTTGCCTTCATTTTTACTTTTTCTTTTTCTTATTTTTGACTTATGTCATTAATACAGGGGCGCTGGTATGGCTAGCTAGTGCATTATGGTCTGTTGTCAAATGGTATTTGATCTAGGCCATGGAATATATTGGAAGGAGCACTCACTGTTTCAGCGGCGGTTATGTCCATTGTATTGCTAAGTCACTGACAATTGGAAATTGACATAAGTAATCTATAACTAGTTTAGATAAGTAATCAATAATAAGCATCGTCAATAATTCTTTTTCTACTTTTGCCCAAGGAGTGGATGAAAAATTATAAAGGTGCAGAGACCCTCCCTCCACTGCTGGGGTTGATACAGTTGACATGCCTCACCAGTGTTCATGAGTCATTGAACATCCCAATTCACCCCCTGCCAGTTAGTGCACAACTTGCCTTGTGTCTTAGAACATAGAACGTAGAACAATACAACACAGAACAGGCCCTTCGGCCCTCGGTGTTATGCCGACCTGTGAACTATTCTCAGCTCATCCCCCTACACTGTCCCAAAATCATCCAAGTGCTTATCTAAGGATTGTTTAAGTCTCCCTAATGTGGCTGAGTTGACTACATTAGCAGGTAGGGCATTCCACACCCTTACCACTCTGCGTAAAGAACCTGCCTCTGACATCTGTCTTAAATCTATCACCCTTCAATTTGTAGTTATGCCTCCTCTTACATGCTGATGTCATCATCCTAGGAAAAAGACTTTCACTGTCTACCCTATCTAATCCTCTGACCATCTTGTATGTCTCTATCAAATCCCCTCTGTGGCCCCTCTCACACCCAACGCTGTGACCCTGAAATCCTGTCCCTGTCCTTCCTACTCTCATCCTCCTGTGCACTGTGACTACACCTCCAGTTCCCATCCCCCTGCTCAGCTAGTTTAAACCCACCCGAATAGCACCAGCAAATTTCCCACCCAGGATATTAGTACTCTTCTGGTTCAAGTGAAGACCATCCTGTTTGTACAAGTCCCACCTTCCCCAGAAAGAGCCCCAATTATCCAAGAACCTGAAACCCTCTCTCCTGCATCATCCTTGCAGCCACGTGTTCAGCTGATATCTCTCCCTATTCCTTGCCTCGCTATCATATCGCATGGGTAACAAACCAGAGATAACAACTCTGTTTGTTCTAGCTCTCAGCTTCCACCCTAGCTCCCTGAAATCCTGCCTTACATCCTTATCCCTCTTTCTACCAATGTCATTGGTAACTACATGAACAACTTGAGGCTGGTTACCCTTTCCCTTCAGGACCCCAAAGATATGATCCAAGACATCACGGACCCTGGCACCTGGGAGGCAAGACACCAACCGTGAATCTTGGTCGGTCCCAACAAACCTTCTATCTGAGCCTCTAACCACTGAGTCCCCAATGATTAACACTCTCCTCCTTTCCCTCCTTCCCTTCTGTGCAACAGGGACAGGCTCTGTGCTAGAGACCTGGGTCCCACTGCATACCCCTGGTAAGTCGTTCCCCTCAGCAGTATCCAAAACAGTATACATGTCTTTCAGGGGAACGACCACAGGGGATCCCTCCACTGACTGTTCTTTCCCCCTTCGAACAGTCACCCAGCTTTCTTCTTGCTTAGGAGTAACTACTTCCCTGTAACTCCTATCTATCACAGCCTCTGCCTCCTGAATGATCTGAAATTCATCCAGCTCCTGCCCCAGTTCCCTAGCACAGTCTTTGAGGAGTGAGAGTTGGATGAACTTCCTGCAGATGTACTTGGATGGGACACTAATGGCGTCCCTGACCTCAAACATCATGCAGGAGAAACATTGTTCTTCGTGCACTGCCATCCCTGCTAGTCCCCTAGTCACAAAGTAAAAAAGAAGAGACGCTTACCTGATATGTCTTCAATACCCATGTATCTCTGGTGCAATGTGGAAATATACCTCGGTGCAATTGTTTTGGTATTAGGGTTTGTTTGACCTTGAAAATGAAGAGTTGTGGCCTACTGATTTCATCACTGCATATTTAAAGTGAGCACATCTTCTCAGATACTTCATCAACAATATCAACCCATCCCTGGATAATGATCTTTTGCAGAGCTTGTAGTTGCTCATCTTTACAAGTTGCCAATTGCAACTGTTCACACTGGCTTTGGCCAAACTGTAGCATATGAACCTTGAGATCTTCTTCAACATCGTTGTCTAGAGCATCAAACACAACTGAAAAGGAGTATCTTGCTACTTGTTGAGTTACATCTCTTTCAAGGTGTTTTGCGCTAGCTTTCTTTTAGATTTAGTTTAGAATTTAATTTTCTCTGTGCGTAATCCACCATTTAAGGACTATGGATCTTCATGGTTATAAAAGCTTCTGTATCATTGACATGGTGAGTGTGATTAGCAATGTGTAAAAGCTTGATTACCTTGTGAAATATACTCCTGGTGGACTCTGAATCTCTTTTTGTGTTGTGCACATTCTTTATACTTTCCTAGCTGTCAGTGTTGTGATGTTGTACATCTCGTTAGTCTGGATTGGTGTTTGGAAGCAGATGTCTTATACATGTGTGTCCAATGTCTCTTGGTATCACATTGTTTATAGTTGTCATCTTTCCAGCTTCATGTTGTTCTGGAGGGGTGGTCTCGGTTTGGTCTGGGGATTTATCATTCTTGATTTTTCTAAGTGTACCATTAGGGCTGTCAAATTGAAAGCCAGTGACTTCAGCTTGTTGGACTCTGCATAAGATTGTTGATGAAATGTGCAAAGTTGGTGATGTAAATGCTCTGCCCAATTAGCACAAGTCTTTAGTTGTTTTAGCAGATATCTTTCAATGTGTCACTGTCGACCATTCCATAAAGAGAACACTCTGGTTTTTCAAGAGGAAGTGCAAACAGCAAAGATTTTCCTGGCACTTTAACAAGATACGTAAGATACAGTTAGGCCTGGGTCAATCCTTGACTCCTGCCCCATGTTGCTTCATTTTTTTTCTAGTGCTTAGTGGCAAACAAAACTAGCATTGGAATCAGCCAGCAAACTTCACTGTGATGAACAACTGGCATCTGGAGCTCATCGTTATGAAATCCAAATCTGCCAGTCTGATCATGGCGTCCCCTCGGCCTGGCGTGGCAATCTCCCTACAGCCCAACATGGCATCTTCCAGGCCCAGCGTGGTGATCTCCCAGCACCCCATCATGGTATCCTCTCAGCCCAGCGTGGCGATCTCTCAGTGCCCCATCATGGTATCCTCTCAGCCCGGCGTGGCGATCTCTCAGTGCCCCATCATGGTATCCTCTCAGCCCGGCGTGGCGATCTCTCAGTGCCCCATCATGGTATCCTCTCAGCCCAGCGTGGTGATCTCCCAGCACCCCATCATGGTATCCTCTCGGCCCGGCGTGGTGATCTCCCAGCACCCCATCATGGTATCCTCTCGGCCCGGCGTGGTGATCTCCCAGCACCCCATCATGGTATCCTCTCAGCCCGGCGTGGCGATCTCTCAGTGCCCCATCATGGTATCCTCTCAGCCCAGCGTGGTGATCTCCCAGTGCCCCATCATGGTATCCTCTCAGCCCAGCGTGGTGATCTCCCAGTGCCCCATCATGGTATCCTCTCGGCCCGGCGTGGTGATCTCCCAGTGCCCCATCATGGTATCCTCTCGGCCCGGCGTGGTGATTTCCCAGCTTGGCAGTCTCGCAGCCTGGCATAGTGGTCTTCTGGCGGTATCTAGTGGTCTCTCAGCCTGGCATGGCCTCAATGTGAACTTCCGGTCTTGAAGTGGTTTAACCTGAAGCATGGTGTCCCTCAGGTTAAACCACCATCAATTGTCTCTCTCTACTGGTGCAGCAGGACGATGGCGACTGTAACTTTTATGTTTACTTACATGAGTTGAATTATTATTCTCTATGTCTGTTTACTTATTGAGTAACTTTAACCTAGCTCACCCAGTAAATAATTAACTGTGTTAGATTGGTTCTGTTCCACACACCCTGCTCAAATTTGTTTTCCGTTAAGTTGAAGAAAATAAAATGAATGCAAAACTGAAGGTTGATCTGATAACTTCAGCTTTCCCATATCCTGCCACCACTCCATACCACTGCCCCCTCATCCCTTGATGATTGGGTTAAAAGATTTTATTTCACAATTTGATTTATTCCAACATGAAGTAAATCCAGTATCACATTCCAGGATGTTTCGAATAATCAGCACTCAGAGGTATTCTATTTACATTAATATTCTATTAATCTGACAAAATAAATGATAGAAAGGTAACAGCTATGTTAATCACTTGCGCATTATTTGTCATGTTTAGTGCAGCTGCATTGTGAGACAAATAACATGAGCCACTGCAAGATGGACGATTTTCGAATTTTTTAACATTATTTTGCACATCTATATAAATAACTCACAAAAGCCACCAAACTGAAATAATTTATACACAGTTCTCGACTTGGCTCCGTTTTAATAAGAAGGCACCTTTCATTAAAAATTTAGAATATTTAAAGTATCATCTTCTAGCTAAAATTGCCATTTCAATGCCAGTGAACCCGACAATAGTAATGTGCATTACTTTCCAGATTTCAATTTATTCTGTTTTAAGTGTTCATCAAGTGGTTGTCCACCCTTAGCATCGACACTAACATCAATTAAAATTTAAGCTTTTTTTTTTACAGATTTATAGCTTTGCTAATACCTCATTGCACTTTTGAAGTAGCTATCTGGTCCAGCTGTGCATTTAATCTGAATCTGGGTGACCTGAGAAATAGAAATCATTTCCATGCATGAATTTTCGTAGAGGACTTGATAAATTTTGCATCATTACAAATGTATTTGTCAAAATTATCAGCTCTCGCCTTGGTTGGTTCGCTTGCGCAATCCCACACAGAACGCTTGAGAGATGAGACTGGCAGGGTAGCCAGCTCCTGAAAAAGTAGAAAGTGCACATTTATCTTTCCTTTGTCTGTCTTCTATGGAGGTTTCATTTGCTGGTCCAAGTTAGAGGCTGTGAATCATTGGCTTGTAACTCCTGCACCAAAGCGCTGAACCTGAGTACAAGAGCAATTTAATTTGGTCTCTGTTTTGTGCAGATCCTTCATGGATGCCAGTTATGTAACTTCCAAGTGTTTGTTGTTTCACCAATTGGAAGGTTGGCACATAAGAAAGGACAAACTTATTCTGTAACAGACGACTGCTGTGTATAAAAACCAATCACCATAGGAAACCAAGTAAGCTGCTGAAACACTGTTCAAAAGCACAATTGATTCCTCAGGAAGCGTTTTTGTTATATTCTTTTCATTGGAGGGACTCAAAAAGAAAACACAACATTTCTTTATTCAATAATATACCTCCACAACATAACAATTCTGTGCGGGATTACTGAGGAGTTGCCAAACGAAAGCAATAACAGCTGTGAAGAGCCAAAGTGAAGAAAAGACCTATGTGATGTAATTGTATGTAATTAGATTTTTAAACAGAATTAAATATTGCCAAAAGAAATGAATGGCATGTGTTAAATAATAAATAAAAAAAGGCATCACAACATGCATTCGAATCATGACCAGTCAGGTATGTATTTTGTTTCTGGTGATTGCTTGACTGTGAAATAAAAAAAAAACTTGTATTTAAATCTTGTCTTCCACATTCTCAGGATGTCCTGAAGAGGATACAATCAGTGGTTGGAATGGAGTTGAATAACCTTTGCTGAACTATAGAACTGATAGGCAAATCGAAAGGAACAAGTGCAACTTATTCTGATTTTTTTTTCTAACCGTTAAGTATAAGTATACAAGTTATGTCTCAGTAAGCTTTGCGCAGTCAAGAAAGAGAGATCTCATCTGGAGTGACACACAGTCTGAGTGAATATATTATTCAGGAAATTTGGAGGCAGCGTAGGAATTTGGTGCAGAGGGGAAGAGGTGGTTTTTGCTTCCTTTAATTTTGGCTGATAGTTTGCATGTTTTTTTTAACAGGATGCATTTAAACTCAGGATCAAGAGCCCAGTACAAAAGATTGACATCACAGGTAAACCACAAGTTCATTAGTTGGTGATAGCTACTAATTTGACTACAGGTTATTTTCAGACCGAAGATAGGTAGGGGAAATATTTATAGGTTACAAATTAAATGACCAGTACATTTAAAGAAAAAAATCAAATTAACAAGCTAAGTATTAAAATAGAGATAAAAAAGATAAAAACAATGATTAAAATAGAGATGTCTATTTTAATGTGTTGCACCTGCTTGATGAGGGAGCTGGTGGACCCCGTTGGAGTTCATGTGACCACATCTGTAGCACGTGTTGGCTGCTTGAGGAACTCCGGCTCAGAGGTGATGGATGAGCTGAACTCTGAGCTTCGAACACTGCGACACCTCAAGAAGGGGGAAATTTACCTGGATGCTGTTTTTCAGGAGGCAGTCACATCCCTTACCTAAACTACTTCAAGTTCGGTCAGTGGTCAAGGATCAGAAGGTGTGACTATGAACAATGCATGTAGAACGATGCAGGCGGTAATACTGAAGAAACCTTAGCCCTTGAGGTTGTCTAACAGGCTTGAGATTCTATCTCCCAGTGTGGATAAGAATGGGGGCTGCAAGGAGGATGAGTAAACTGACCATAGCACCATGGTACAGGTAGCCACTCAAGAGTGGGGAGAAAAGAGAAATGTATTTGTAATCGGGGATAGCATAGTCAAGGGAATATACACCTCTGTGTGACCAGGATTGAGAGTCCTGAAGGTTATGTTGCTTGCCTGGTTCCCAGACTCAGGATATCTCATCAGGGCTACAGGGGAACCTGGAGTGGGTGGGGAAAGATGTAGTTGTCGTGGTCCAAATAGATACCAATAATAGAGATGGAAAGTGGAAAGAGATTCTGCTGAGGGAATATGAATAGCTAGGGGCTAAATTAAAAAGCAGAACTAAAAGATAATCATCTCTGGGTTACCACTAGACCCACAAGCAAATTGATGCAGGGTCAACAAGTTTAAAGCACTAAATGCGTGGTTGAAAGATTCGTGTGGAAGGAATGGGCTTGAGTTCATGGGACATTGGCACCAGTCCAAGGGAACGAGGGAACTGTTCCAATGGGACAGGCTCTACCTGAATCATGCTGGGACCAGAGTCTTGGCAAATTGCATAACAAGAGTTATCAATAGAGCTTTAAACTAAATATGAAGGGGATTCAGCTACGTGGAAAGTTATAGGAAAAGTTAAAGGTGTGTCAGGCTCAGCAGAGGTTACTAAAGCTTCCAGAAGAAGCAAAACGTCAGAGAGTATGGAAAGTGTCTGGAATCTAAGTTCAGGCACAGCAGGTAAAAGAGCACAGGACTGAGGGTTTTGTACTGAAATGCACACAGAATATGAAAGAAGCTAAATGAGTTTGTTGGGCAGATTTAAATTAGCACGTATGATGTTGTGGGTATCACAGAGATATTGCTGCAATGGGCCAAGGCCTAGAAACTGCACAGTAGCTCAGTGGTTAGCACTACTGCTTTACGATATCAGGAACCTGGGTTCAATTCCAGCCTTAGGTCCTGTCTGTGTAGAGTTTGGACATTCTCCCTGTTGGCATGGGTTTCCATCAGGTGCTCTGGTTTCCTCCCACACTCCAATGGTGTATAGGTGAGGTGGATTGGCCATGCTAAATTGCCCATAGTGCAGGCTAAATGGGTCAGCCACAGGAAATGTGAGGTTATAGGGTAGGGTGGGGTTGGTGATTCTGGGTGGGATGCTCTTTGGAAGGTTGGCGTGGGCTGAATGTCCTCTTTCTGCACTGTCAGGATACTGTAGTTTTATGAACTGAATATCCAAGGATATATATCCTATTGAAAGGACAGGCTGAGGGAATGGTTTTGCGTTTTCAGTAAAAATGTAAGTAAGTTGATTGCAAGAAGTGATAGAGAGTAGAAAGGTTAGAGTTGAAGAATCGCAAAGGAAATAGAGCTCTGTGTATAGGCCTTCCAGAAATAGTCAGAACGTGGGTAGGAAAATAAGTCAGGCAATAGAAAAGGTATGTAAGAAAGGCACCCTTACAAAAATTATGGGGTACTTCAATGTACAGGTGGACTGGAAAAATCAGGTGGGGAGCAGATCTCAAGAAAAGAAATTCATGGAATGTCTACAAGACTGATTTTGTGTCAACTTGTGGTAGAGCCCACTAGGGAACAGGCAATTCTGGATTTGATGACGTGTGATGAGGCAGACTTGAGTGGGGAGCTTAAAGTGAAATCAACCTAGGAAGCAGTGACCACAACATAATAATATTCACCCCATAGTTTGAAAGGGAGAAGCTGCAATCAGATGTCACAGTATTATAATTGAGTCAAGGTAACAACAAAGACATGAGGGAGTTGCTGGCCAGAGTTGATTGGAAGGGGAGCCGAGCAGAGAAGATGGTGGACCAGCAATGGGAGGAAGTTCATGAGGCACAACAGAAATTCACCTCAAGGAAGAAGAAACATACCAAGGGACGATGAGGCAACCAGGGCTGAGAAGAGAAGTCAGGGACAGCATAAAAGCAAAAGAAGAGCATACAATGTGGTGAAGAATAGTGGGAAGCCAGAGGTTTGGGAACCCTTTAAAAACCATCAGCAGGGATAACTAAAAAAGCAATGGGTGGGGGTGGGGGGTTTTGGAGGAGAAGATGAAATATGAGACTAAGTTAGCAAGTAATTTTAAAAAAGATTTCAAAAGTTTTTTTGAGCTAAAAGGTCAGAGAGAAGCAAGAGTGAATATCGGATGACGGGAAAATGAGGCTGGAGAAGTAGTAATGAGGAGCAAAGAAATGGCAGAGGAACTGAGTAGGTACTTTGCATCAGTTTTCACAGTGCAAGACACCAGCTGCATCCCAGAACTATAAGACTGTCAGGGCCCAGAGGTGAGTGTAGTGGCAGCAACTCAGGAGAAGGTGCTGGGGACGCTGCAGGTGGATTAATCACCCAGACTGGATGGGCTATACCCCAGAGTTCTGAAGGAGGTAGCTGAGGAGATTGGAGAGGCATTGGTGGTGATCTTTCAGGGAGGGTCACAGAGGGCTGCAAAGTGGCTAATGTCACACTCCTGTTTAAGAAGGGAGGGAGGCAGAAAGCAGGAATCTCTCGGCCAATTAGACCAACCTCAGACATTGGTAAGATTTTAGAGCACATTATTAAGTATGAGATTGCAGAATACTTGGAAGTGCATAGTAAAACAGGGCTGAGGCTGCACGGCTTTGTCAAGGGGCTGGGGCAGGGAGAAATCATGCCTGGCAAATCTTTTAGAATTCTTTAAAGAGGTAACAAGCAAGTGAGACAAAGGAGAGCCAGCAAATGTGATCTATTTGGATTTCCAGAAGGCTTTTAACAAGGTGCCATGCACGAGAATACTAAATAGGAGACCATGGTGTTAGTGGAAAGGTATTGGCATGGATAGAGGATTGGCTGACTGGCAGAAGGCACACAGTAGGGACAAAGGGGGCATTTTCACTGACAGTCAGTGACTAGTGGTTTTCTCCTGGGGTCTGCGTTGGGGTAACAACTGCTCACGATATACATTGATGACATGGACAAAAGAACTAAGGGTGTTCTTGCTAAGTTTGCAGATAAGACAAAAATAGCTGGAGGGACAGATAGTGTTGAGGAAGCGGGAGGCTGCAGAAGGGCTTGGGCAGACTAAGACAGTGGACAAAGAAGTGGCAGATGGAAAACAATGTGGGAAGGTATGAGGATATACACTTTGGTAGGAAGAATGGAGGCGTAGACTATTTTCTAAACAGGGAAATGTTTCAGAAGTCTGAAACACAAAAAGACTTGGGGATCCTAATTCAGGATTCTCATAAGGTTAACACGTACATTCAGTTGGTAATTAGTAAGGCAAATGCAATGTTAGCATTTAAGAGGACAAGAATAGAAGGGCGGCATAGTGGCTCAGTGGTTAGCACTGCAAGACGCCAGGTTCGATTCCAGCCTCAGGTCACTGCCTGTGTGGAGTCTGCACATTCTCCCTGTGTCTGTGCGGGTTTCCTCTGGGTGCTCCAGTTTCCTCCCACAATCCAAAAATGTGCGGGTTAAGTGAATTGGTCATGCTAAATTAACCATAGTGTTCAGGGATGTGTAGGTTAGGTGCATGAGTCTGGGATAAATGTAGAGTAATGGGGAATGGGTTTAAAGAACAAAGAACAAAGAAAATTTACAGCTCAGGGACAGGTTTTTTGGCCCTCCAAGCCTGAGCTGATCCAAATCTACTGTCTAAACCTGTCGGTCAATTCCTAAGCATCGTATCCCTCTGCTCCCCACTTACTCATGCATCTGTCCAGACGCATCTTAAATGAATCTACTGTGCCTGCCTCTACTATCTCTGCTGGCAATACAGTCCAAGTATTCTCTTACTTAATAATGGACTCTAAAATATTCTGAGGGTCAGTGTGGACCTGTTGGGCTGAAGGGCCTGTTTCCACACTGTAGTGGTTCTACGATCTACGATGTATGAAATGTACCACTGAGGCTGTATAAGGCTCTGCTCAGACTGCATTCGGAATATTGCAAGTGGTTTTTGAGCCCTGCATTTAAGGAAGGTTATGTGGCATTGGAGGGTGTCCAGAGGAGATTCACAAGAATGATCTCTGGAATGAAGGGCTTGTCATGATAGAGTGGTTGATGACTCTAGCTCTGTGCTCAATGGAATTTAGACAGACTAAGGGGAAATCTCACTGAAACTTGCAGAACATTGAGAGGCTTGGATTAGAGTGGAGGTGGATAAGATCTTTTCATGAGTAAGAAAGACAAGGACCCAAGGGCGCAACTTTAGAGTGAAGGAACGACCTTTTAGAACTGAGACGAGGAGAAATTCCCTCAGCCAGATTGTGGTCAATTTGTGGAACTTATTACCACAGAGGGCTGTGAAGGCCAAATGAATTGAGTGTACTTAAGAGAGACATAGATAGGTCTTGATGAGTAAGGGGATTGAGGGTTATGTAGAGAAGGCAGGAGAATGGGGTTGAGAAATACATCAGGAGAAAGTGAGGACATCAGATGCTGGAGATCAGAGTTGAGAGCATAGTGCTGGAGAAGCACAACAGGTCAGACAGCATCCAAGGAGTTGGATAATCGACATTTCGAGCATAAGCCCTTCCTAATGAACAGCTTATGCTTGAAATACTGATTCTCCTGCTCCTCAGATGCTGACTGACTTACTGTGTTTTTCCAGCACTACGCTCTCGACTTGAGAAATATATCAACCATGATCAAATGACAGATTGGACCCAATGGTCCGAATTGCCGAATTCTGCTCTTGTATGTCATGGTCTTTTAAATTATACGTTCAAAAGAGTGCTAACACACTAATCAAAAAGTCCATTCTAACAAATGTTTTACAGTTCACAAAATTCACTGTCAGGAATGACTAAAAGCAAAGTTTTTATGTGATGCAACATGAATAAATCAAGTACATCTGTCTGTTTTTGGGTGTGGGCAAATGTGTATCTAGAAGCTTGTCTTGTGTATATATACATGTGGTCTTTGTTTAGATTTCCCAAATGTCTTGGGATCCCAACAGTACTGGTTTATCAGATCCTGACACGGAAGAAATTGGTTCAATTCAAGAGTTTGTCCGTTTTGAGGTTTTATAGAGAAAGACAAGCTAAATATGTGGATTGCATTTCCTCATTTCTTGTAAATGAGTATATTTTCTCTGCTCTATTTTTTGTCCAACATGTTCCATCATTCTGTTTTCTATTAAAACTTTCAAACTTCCTATTATCTCTACTATTGAAATTCATGGAGAGTTTATTTTTAATTCATTCATAGGGTGTGGGTGCTAATGGAATGACCAACATTTGTTCCTTATTCCAAGGTGAGTGACTTGCTTGGCCAATTCAGAAGACAGTTAAAAGCCGCATTGTGATGGAGTTACGCTTTGAGAAGATGGTATGACTGAGTGTTATTGTCACAAGACAATTAATCCAGAGGCACAGGTGATGTTCTGGGGACCATTGTTCAAATCCCACTATGGCAGGTGGGGCAGCATGATGGCTCAGTGATTTGCTCTGTTGTCGCATGGCGCCAGGGACCTGGGTTCAATTCCTCCCTTGGGTGACTGTCTGTGTGGAGTTTGCACATTCTCCCCGTGTCTGCATGGGTTTCCTCTGGATTCCTCCCACAATCCAACAATGTGCAGGTTAGGTGAATTGGCTATGCGAAATTGCCCATAGTGTTCAGGGATGTGTAGGTTAAGTGCATTGGTTAGGGGTGAATTTAGTGTAATAGGGTAGGGGAATGGGTCTGGGTGAGTTATTCTTCGGAGGGTCAGTGTGGACTTGAAGGGCCTGTTTCCACACTGCGGGGTTTCTAGATTCAAGAGTCAAACATAGGCCAGGCTAGCTAAAGGTGACGGATTTCCTCCCTTAAAGGACATTCACATCTCGATTGCTTTTTGCAACAATTGATGGCTTCACATTCACAATTAAGATTAGCTTCCAGTTTAGATTTTAGAGTCATAAGTCATAAGAGTCATAAGAGATGTACAGCACGGAAACAGACTCTTCGGTCCAACTCGTCCTTGCCAACCAGATATCCTCACCTAATCTAGTCCCATTTGCCAGCACTTGTCCTATATCCCTCTAACTCTTTTTTTATTCATGTGCCCATCCAACTCCTTTCAAATGCTGTAATTGTACCACCCTCCACCACTTCCTCTGACAGCTCATTCCAGACATGCACCACCCTCTGCATGAAAAAGTTGTCCCTTGAGTACCTTTTATATCTTTTCCCTCTCACCCTACCTCTATGCCGTCTAGTTCCAGACTCCCACATCCCAGGGAAAAAAAAACTTGTCTATTTATCCTATCCATGACCCTCATGATTTTATAAACCCCTAAGAGGTCACCCCTCAGCCTATGACCCTCCAGGGGAATTCCAACAGCTGCCAGTAATGGGATTTAAAACCATGTTCTCAGTGTAATAGGGACTATTGTTGGCTAGTTCAGTGATCTTGTCACTACACTAGCACCGTCCCCAAAATATTTTGCCCCTGAAGTCTGTTTTGTATGAATCTCAAAGAGTAGTTAACAAACCTCAATGAATCCTGGTGTACATAAAATGTATGGACTAAGGAAGGAGTTTTTTTTTCTTATAATGAATCCCAGAGTGGGATTCTGCATTTTTTTAAACATTGCACTAACATTGGGAGATGGAGCAATTTCACATTTTTTTTAAAGAATGCTTTATGCTGCTTTATCTAATATCCACCTGATCATTTCAGAATGCTTTGGATTGTCTTAGCTACTGTGGTGAGGTTTGTTACAGCTGTCAAAATATGAACAGAGTCTTTGCTACAGGTTGTTGGCTGTGGGATTGGTCTGTTTAGGTGCCACACGAATTGGTGCAAATAAAGATGATCTTCCAAACTTTCCATTTATAGCAACCTTATGAGTGGGGCTGTGGTGATGCAAATCTTCAATTTGTCAAGCTGCATTTTTGACTGTCTGCATCTCTCTCGTCCTCCATTCATCATGCCAATTGTGATTAAGCAGAGTGAGAAGGAGGCATTTAAGAAGATTTTTTTTCAGGCTTGTGGTTACAGAGCATCAATCAGGCAGGGAAAAGCCTCGAGGGAGAGCTGCATATTTGTAAGAATATTGAGTTAACACAGCCAGGCAAAGATACAGGGCTTGCCAAGTGCCCTCTCTGCCTTTGTTATAACGTGAAACAATGCTTCTACGGGTTGGCTAAGAATAATCATAATCTTGAGAACTCAGTTACATTTGCCAACAGTGACTGATTTTGGAAATAAATAAAAAATATAGATGTTACTTTTTTTTCTCCAAGAAAGACTTCCACAGACTCTGCTTGTGCAGTTGTAATGACACAGTATGTTCAGAATAGTTGACAGTCCGTATGGCTGCCGTTTCATTCACTCTTGACCTGTCCCATAATGTGGAAGATGTCACAGACCACTTGTCTTCAGGACTCTACCACCAAATATAGGCCCCATTTTGCCTGAGCAGCAATTTTTCAGTCTGTAGGGAAAGGCAGGGGTAAGACAGGCAGTGATGACAGCTGATTGCTGTCAGCCTGGAATAGCCCATTTCTCCTTGAGAGCAAACCCCCATTCCTCCACCCAAAGACCGTCATTCCTGCTTTGACTGTCACCCCCTCCAGCCATCACCCCCCCCCCCCCCCCCCCCCCCCCCCAGAGCTACTCTTTGGAAATCTGAACCACAAAGATGTTACAGACCAGGCCAGACCCCCTCAAAATATTTCAAGAAGACAGCCCAGACCCTAACTTTGCCGTTGCTTTAAGCAGGTGTGAAGTGAATATTCCAGGAGTGATGCAGCTGGCCCAACCACTCGGTTTTAAACAACACAGAATTTATTTACACACGGACAAAAGAAAACCAAATTTAGAATAACATAACTATTTGAAAACTCAACTGACACAAAAATGCAACTTAAGAAAGAGGTGTTCCAATTTCCTGCACCCCTTGGCAAAAAAGTTAATTCAAATACAGTTCCTACAGGAGAAGATGTCAGGAGAAGTGAGAGAAGGGATCAGGATGGAGCTGTTTCTTTGGGTCCACAGCTAAAACCAACCCAAAACTAGAATAAATCCTGAACTAGGAGAACTAGCCTCTCCCCTTTCATTGTACAAGTGTTTTTTTAAAAAAAACTTAAAAGTCTTTTCAAGTAGATACTTCAAGACGCATCAGAACCTGTGCCTTCACCACCCCTCTCCAAAAGAAAAACAAGGACAGAATAACCTTGTGAAAGGAGCAGCATCATCACAAAGAGACTTGTGAGCCCTAGTTCAGGATTTTCTTAAGGTTAACATGCAGGTTTAGTTGGCAGCTATGAAGGCAAATGCAATGTTAACATTCACTTCAAGAGGGCTAGAATACAAGAGGAGAGATGTACTGCTGAGGCTGCGTAAGACTCTGGTCAGACCGCACTTGAAAATTGTGAGCAGTTTTGGGTCCCTTATCAAAGAAAGCATGTATTGGCATTGGAGGGAGTCCAGAGAAGGTTTACAAAAACGATCCTGGGGATGAAGGGCCTGTCATATCTGTAGCAGTTGAGGACTCTGGTTCTCTACTCAACGGAATTTACAAGGTTGGGGGGGGATCTGATTGAAATTTACAAAATACTGAAAGGCTTAGATAGAGTGAACATGGAGAAGATGTTTACACTAGTAGGAGAGGCTAAGACCCAAAAACACCGCTTCAAGTGAAAGGGATAACTCTTTAGAATTCAGATGAGGAGGAATTTCTGTGGTCAATCTGTGAAACTCATTATCACAGAGGGCTGTGGAGGCCAGGGCAATGAGCATATTTAAGAGGGAGATAGATAGGTTGTTGATTAGTATAGTGATAAAAATATAAGGGGAGAAGAAAGGAGAATGAAGTTGAGAAGCATATAAGCCATGATTGATTGGTGGAATAGACTTGATGGGCAGGATGGTCTAATTTTGCTCCTATGCCGTATGGCGTTTCTAGCCTAATCTTCACTGACTTTCTTGTCTCCTCTCATTGGGATCTCCCAGGCATGGTTGCCTTAAAGTTACCTGAAGTTACCTGCCTTCACTTTATCATGGGAAGTTGTAGGTCCATTACTGTCCTGATACTGTCGGGAGTACAAAGTTTGGCCAGAAGCTCTCTTGTGCATATCTATAGTGTGCCAAGTTCTACTGCACTAATTCAAGCTGTTCCTAGTCTATTATTGATCCATGGCAGCCAATTAGATCTTGCCAATAAGGTACGAATGAACTTTTAGATTGAAGTTTGGGCAATCTGTCTGCCCCTATAAAATCTACTCACTGCACTTGTCCTCAAGAAAATTATGTCCCAAAGGGTGAACAGTCTTTCCACTAAATTACCTTTCATAAGCTGCTTGAAAAGATTAGGAATTAAATTTGCTGTGGGTATTTACTAATTGCTGAATATGCAAATTAAATCTATAATATAAAACTCATGTAGATAAACTTGAATTGGTACAAAAGCATAAATTGTGAGATAAGTTGGAGCCTATTGTACTTTCTTATTAAAGTCAATGAAAGTAAAAAGTAAGAGAAAGATGAAGTAGGTTGTTGGTTCATTATTAGCTGCGGTACTCTTATGTTCAAAATCAAAATCTGCCCTAATGTCTGTCAGATTGTTGCATTTACAGCATAATGCTTTGTTGTAAGATAAAAATGTCTGATTGTGGTATTAGCATGCAGTACAGTAGGTTTGAGCTAGGGCATGTCCCTAGAACCACTACAGTATGAAAGTAGGCCATTCAACCCATTGAGTCAACACTGTGTCTCTAAAGAGCATCCCACCCACACCTATTTCTTTAACTTTGCTTTTCCCAGCCTGCACATCCCTGGACGCTTGGGGCAATTTAGTATGGCCAACCCACCTGACCTGCACATCTTTTGGATCTTGGGAGGAAACCAGTGCACCCTGCAGACACCGGGAGAACATGCAAACTCCACACAGACAGTCTTCTAAGGCTGGAATTGAAACCAAGTCCCGAGCACTGTGAGGCAGCAGTGGTAGCCACTGAGCCACTTTGCCACCCATCATGGTGCTTGCATTTACATTGTCCTTCTGAGCTGCATATTATAAAGAAAAAAAAGCACAATATTCTATTATGCATCATCTGTAAGATGTTATTCTGAATCATTCTCAGAATGGTCAGAATGTTGATGTGATTCTGAGATTTGCCAATTTAAGTTCAAAGAAATTGATTGAATGGATGAATTTCGAGTTTGCTTACTGCTGATTCATTATTAATGCTTTACAAAATTTGGATGCGACTGGAACTGCAAAATATAATACTATATAAAAACCATGTTGAAAATGCTAAATACCTTGTATTCATTTTGCATCTGTGAAATTGGCTTGCTGTCTGGTTTACATCAGTGCCTCAAATGCATTCAGCTTATAATGATTCATATCGAATATTGTCAAAACCTTGTCAGAAGTGATAGCAATTAAACATATTAATAGTTGCTTTGTAGTACAGTACTTGAGTATTGCTAAAACGGAAATGAAGTATTTCACCCTGAACTTAGTCGGATAATTCCCAAGAAATACCAAAGTAAAGGGAGGAACGAAGATAAACTCTATGAGAGGAGAATGTTGATTGGTTGGCAAGTGATTCATAGAGGCACTTCCATGGAGAATGTGCCCATTCATGATGACTGACAGTTAACAGCCAAACTTTGTTTAAATTTTAAACTAGGCGAGTTGACACTGGTATGTCAAGGTATTGTCTTGAGAATTGGTTCACTTGTTTTTGTGCTGATGTGCTGGGCTCCCCCATCACTGAGGATGGGAATAATTGTGGAGCTTCATCCTCTTGCTTGTTGCTTAACTGTCCACCACCATTCACAGGGAGATGTGGCTGGATTCCAAAGCCTAGTCCTGATCTGTTGGTTGTGGGATCACTTAGCTCTGTCCATCGAATGCCACTTCTCTGTTTAGCTTGTATCTAATCCTGTCTCGTAGCTTTCCCAGATTGTTTCCTCATTTTTTAGATATGCCAGGTGCTGTTCCAAACATTCCCGCTTGTAAAGAGTCAATGTTGGAACAGAGAAAATAAATCTGAAACAGAGTCTCATTAAAAACTTTATGCCTGAATAGGTTTCTAAATACTTACCGTTTTCATGTTGAAAACACTTTAAGAACACAAGAGTTATATTTACCTTTCAACTTAATGGAATGCTGTATAAGACATGAATTCTTGGAGGCAATGGAGGGAGCCGGGATACAGAGGGGAAAGTAATCCATAAGCTATAATCTACTGTCTGACGGTGTGGTAGTGGTGGATTCAAAGGGGATTAAACAAGCTCCAAAAGGAAAAAGAAAATTGCAGTGGAGAAAGGGCAGCGAATGAAGCTCATTAGCTGCGTTATGTTGCAGAGAGCCAGTACAGACAAAGCCGGGTAAATGGCCTTCTTCCACGCTGTAATCATTCTAAGATTCTAAGTTAAAGCTCTCAACCACTCCACAATGTTCAAAGTTACTGCAGAGTAGAATTTTAAAATTGACAACCTGGTAGAAAATGGATGGGGGTGTGAGCAAAGCTGTGAACATTCCCAACGTTTGGACATTTATCCCAGTTCTATTGCTTTTCTGATGTCTTCCACAACATCTTACTATCTGGCCACATTCCCCTTTAGACATGTCCTCCATGAACATTGCTATGTTGTTTCCCACTTATCTCTTTAGTCCCGCAGTTATCTCTCCTTTTCCCATCATTTCTGGCCCTTTCTACAATATCTTCCTTTATTCTGACCTACTCAGGAGTAAACTCTGCTTCACCTCAAGGAGGTTGCAGCCAGAAAATCAGTTCCATAAGTGCATATTAGTTATGTCTGTCCTGCTAGTTGGGCAGAATATCCTTAGAATGGTGACATTGGTGACTGAAATGTCTTTAAAGTACGATACTATGAATATGGATGTGTTTGTGGATAGGAAGAGTTTAGATGGATATGGGCCAAATGCTGGCAAAGGAGACTAGGTTAAGTAAGGATATCTGGCTGCATGGACAAGTTGGATTGAAGGGTCTGTTCATGTGCTGTACAATTCTATGTTCATGTTAGACTGTTACTTGACAGAGTTACCTCTCCCAATTTTGGTACAACCCCTCAGACCTAAGTAGGAAGGACTTTGCAGGCATTACAGACCTGAGTTGACATTTTCAGTGTTTAGGTCAATGTTATGAGGTTTCATTCCTTTCTTTAGACTTTGTGGTGGTTTGATGTAACTGGGCAGTTTGCTAGGCCATTTCAGAGGCAGTTAGGAATTAACCATATTGGCAAGTCATTGATACAGATTGTTCCAATAGTGATCAATGTGGTCCTCTTGCCTCAACTTGCCAACTACAAAATACCTATTTATCCTTACTCTCTGTTGCCTGATCATGAACAAGCTATGCTAATCACTATCTAAACTATGAGCTTTCTTTTCAGAATTAGAATTAGAATTTGATTTGATTTGGCACCTTATCATAAATCTTTTGAAACCCAAGTGCACAACATCTAAAGGATCAATCAAATAATACAAGTTTTGTTTTTATATTCATTAATAAGATGGGTATTGCTAGCAAGGTCAACATTTATTGTTCATCTCTAATTGCCTTTGAGAGGGGCTGAGCTCCTTTCCTACACTGTTGCAGTCCGTGAGGCGAAGTATACCCAGTGCTGCTAGTAAGAGTGTTCCAGGATTTTGATCCATCCTTAGTGAAGGAACAATAACATAGTTCTAAGTCAGAATGATGCTATTGACCAGGCCAGATTCTCTCAAAACATTTCAAGAAGTTAATCCAGAGCTTAACTTCTCATTTTGTTTCTGGCAGACGTAGAGCGGATATTGCAGGAGTGCTGCAGTTGGTCAAACCACTCAGCTTTATACAAAACAGAATTTATTTAAACATTACAGATGAACCACAAACAAAACAAAATCAGAATTTAGAATAATTTAACTTATTTGATAACCCAACCGACACAACATCACAACTTAACAAAACTGTTCCAATCCCTGCAACATCCCATAAACACCCTCATTGGTAAAAGATAAATTTCAATAAGATAAATAAGGTTCTTACAGGCAGGAGAGATTTCAGAGAGAAAGTTCAAGTGAGACCACAGTTGGAGCATGGAACCTCTTTTCACTGTAGCTGCTTCTGTAGATCTCCAGCAGTTTTTGACTCCCTGCTAAAATTAAACCGAACTAGAAAAAACCTGAACTGGGAGAACTGACCACTCCATTGTTTTAAAGTAGACATGTCCAGACACATCGTAACCTCTGCCTTTCCAATTTTACAATCCTTCTTGGAAAAAAAAACAAAGATAACATGGCCTTGTTAAAGGGGCAGCATCATCACAACGGTCAGTTTCTTAGAGGGGGACGAACATGTGATCCCCTTCTCCTTCCAGCTAATAGAGGTCACGTAGATTAGATTCCCTACAATATGGAAACAGGCCCTTCGGCCCATCAAGTCCACACCAACCCTCCGAAGAACAACCCACACAGACCCATCTCCCACATTTACCCCTGACTAATGCACCTAACACTATGAGCAATTTAGCATGGTCAATTCACCTGACCTGCAAATCTTTGGACAGTGGGAGGAAACCGGAACACTGGGAGGAAACCCACTCAGACATGGGGCGAATGTGTAAACTCCACACAGACAGTCACTTGAGGCTGGAATTAAACATGGGTCCCTGGTGCTGTGGGGCAGCTCTGCTTGGACAGTGCTTCACAGGTGCCTTCTGGTATTACTACAGTGCATTTTGCCAATGATGCACACTGCTACCACTCTACCTTGGTGAAGGGAGTGAATATTGAAATTGGTGGATGTGATGCCAGTCAAGCCGTTACTGTGTCTCTTTGAGAAGAGTCATATTTGACACGAAACATTTAAAGATTCTCTCCACAAATGCTGCCATACTTGCTGAGTTTCATCAACATGTTCTTTTTTTTATTTTATATTCCAGTATCTGCAGTATTTTACTCTTATTACTTATTTTATAAATCTTCCTAGTAGTCACTTCATCAACTAATGATGATCTTTCATCTTAATTTTCTGGAATGATTTCAGACCACGTTCTCTGACTCTTCACCTTTCATGCATCCCTTTCTATTGACATTACATTTTCTTCCACTCACTGTGATAAATGTGGCTTTAGCAATGAAAACCTTTTTTCCACGCTGTCTTCTAAGAAATAATTCAACTGATGCTCTAACAGTAATTGTAGGAAATGAATTACCGTAAATAAAAGAAAAATTGCCTGTCTGTGAGTTAATGACACCCAAATGAAAGCAAAGTACTGCAGATGCTGTACAACTATAATCAAAACAGGGGAAACTTAGCACATCTGTCAGCATCTGTGGAGGGAGGTTGAAAGTTAATCTGTTAAGTTCCAAATGACTCTTCTTTGGACCCAAAGGGAGATGGCACATTGTGTTGTTTATGCTATTGACAAATAAGGTGGAGGGCCAAGTGGAACAGGTGGCAAAGATGTCAGGAGCAAAAGACAAAGGGAGTGCTGATTGTGATGGAAGAGCGATGGGGATATACAATAGGTGTTAATAGGAGGCATGAATATTAGAAAATAGATTAGCATTGCTGATGCAAAACCCATGCATGAAGACAATGTAGAGAGAGTTGGGAAGGAGAGGGTTATAATTAAATGGAGGACAGTGTTCATGATCTTAAGTTTTAAACTCAATATTAGGAATAATGGAGGAATGCACCAGGGTGTCACTGAGGGGACAGTCCTTGTAGAAATCAATGCATCAGCACACTAAATGACTGAACAAACTCTGAAGACATGTTAGCTCCCCCACCTCCAGTTTTGTCATTGGGGGTATTCGGCATCTTACACCTGGGAAGTTAGTGGAGGAGGGATATATAGGGCAGTCGATGGCCTACTTTTGTGGAGGGCTTCCAGCCTGGTATTCCAGCCACCCAGTGTGGAGGTCTTGTGGTGATACCACGTTTTCCTGAATGCAGTCGCTGTGAATTGAACAAAGATGGACTTTGTCTTCATTTTCTTTTTATTTAATTTTCTATGCTTTCAGTTGTTAATTTACGTGCTATGGTATGGCAACTTAAACACTTTTCACTGATTTTGTTTTGTAAAATACAAGTGACAATAAATAATGATTCTATTCGAACACAACTGCACTCTCACTACACCTCTTGCTTTCTGCTCAGTTACTTTGGCTAACAGTTAAGAAATGTCTTCATTTCTCACTGATATTATCAAATTGTTTCATGTCTTTGCTCTTCCCTTTTCCTGTAATCTCCTCCAAACTCACTAAGAGATCTGTGCTCCTCCAGTTCTAGCTTCTTGTGTATCCTTGATTTTAGTCAATCCACTTCTAGGAGCCATACCCTCAGCTGCCGAAGCACTGGGTTGTTAAAGCTCTCTCGCTCGCTACACCTCTTTCCTTCTCTAAGGCATTTTTCAAAGCCCATCTCTTTTGTCAAGGATTTGGTCATTAAACTCTAATATTCTCTTGCATAGATTTATGTGAAATTGTTTATTAAAGCTCTGATGGAGCAATTTGAAACTTTTTACAATGTGAAGCAAACGAGTAGGATTTGTTATTCATGTAAAATTACAAATGGGCCACCTTATCTTTTGCTAGAGACAATTGAGTAAATTTTAACAACAAGTATATAGGCTGATTAAAATGGGGATGGTTTAAAATGACACTGCTCAATAGTTGCATTTTGTAAGTTAACCTCATTTGATTGTTGCTAGTAGGTTTTTTTTAACCTATTTCCTAATCGACCTGTGGTATTACCACTGCACCATAAGAATCATCATAAATTCTGAGGTTGTACATTTTTTTTCTAATCGACTTCTTCGCAGAGGGCATTACACCACCCACTGGAGCTGGTGGGACTTGAGCCCAGACCTCCTAGCTCAGCAGTAGGGACATTATGAGTGCTCCACAAAAAAACTATCTCAAAGAACAGAGGGAAAGGAGCACCATGCATTGGCTGGAAATCGAACCTGGGTGTCCTGTGAGAAAAGTGAGCATTCTACCTCAGAATCACCAATGCTTGGGCACTTAGCCAGTTTGGCAAGTTTAGCAGGGGTTCAGTCAGAATTGGTGCTGTTGAGCCAGAAAGATTTTTTTTATATTTGGAGGAGAATAGAATACTCTGTAAGAAAATAGAGCACAAATATGTACCTGCATAATACAGATTTTCACAGAAATAAAATAACAAATAGATTAGCTCATCAATATTCATTGCAAGTTTAAAAAATGTGTTATAATGGTAAAATGAAGTTCACTGCACCTAGAGCTATATTCTTACAAATATTGTTAGTGAGTCACTGTTCTGATAATATTGAAAGCATTTTATTTAGTGTGCTATTTCAGTAACCAGTTTCCACATTTTTTATTCACCCATAGGATGTAGGTTTCACTGGCCGGTCAGTGTTTATTGTCTATCCCTAGTTGCCCTTGGGAAGGTGGTGGTGAGCACTGCTGTCCACATGCTATACATTGTCTTTCAATATTCTCAGGGAGGGAATTCCAAGATTTTGACCCAGTAACAGTGAAGGAGTGGTAATACATTTCCAAGCCAAGATGGTATCTCTCATGATTTTCTCTTGGTCTTTACTTGTCTTCTCATTCCATTCCATTTCTGTTTTCCTTAACTCACATTATTCTAAACTGCTAGCTCTTTCACTACTTAGTTTTTGTTTATGATACTTTTCAATGCTAGTCACTGGTATGTCTTTATATGTTGGTCTCAACTTCCTAATGGTACTGCAAGTGAATCGGAGAGGTGCTATTTGTTTCCTATTGGTTGGCAAATATTGAATGCCAATGTCTATGAACAAGAGATGCATGTAAATGGGTCCAGTGGATTGGACCCAGAGATGATGCTTGGCACTGAACCACTTGAAGGATCTTTAGAGCCAACGGAGGACTAAAATAGACAGATATTTGCTCTGACAAGTATGTCAAGAATTCTCAGCTTCTAATTTTCTTGTGGCAGGCAGTAAGATAGGAAGCTGCATATTCATGAGGTGAGATACACAGTTAATGATGTCACGAACAAATAATAATCTTTACTAATCAGCAACTTCTTACTACTGAGCAAGAATTTCAAACTCGACTCTCAGAACTTACTTAAAAGGTGCAGCAAGTTGTTCCTGATGTTGAGATGGGCCTCACTGAATTTCTCTTGCAATTCTGCCACATTTCTTACCACATCGTTCAGACATGTGTAAGATTCTGCCTGTAGGCTTCAATCCTGCCAATGTTGGGTTGGAGAAAAGTTATTCCCATCCAATTGTGCATGCCAGACAGTTTAGGGTAAGTGGAGGTATTTGGTGAGGTGTTGAAGTAGGGTTTAATTTTGCCAGTATAGGTCTAGAATTGACACGTTTTAGAATGATGGGCAGCATGTTGGTGAGAAGTTGAAGAGGCTAAAAATTAATACTGTGATAAAGCTGCTTGAGAGGGAGAGAAGTCATTGATGTCAATTCTCTGGCTATGGGAGTAAACTTGAGTTGCAAATGGCAATATAGAAATATTAAGATAATGAGAAGATACAAATTGACTTATTGAAAGATGCATTGCTTTTGATTGCTTCTTTGCAAATCTTTGAGGCTAACTCATAATTCATGACTCTTTTAATGACCGAAGGAATTGCATTACAGTCAAAAGAGACAGAAGTGAAAGTACAATTCTATAACATAGCCGTTAATTAATCAATAAGAAAAAATGTATATATTTTACAACCACTGGAGACTCAAAACATGTGGCAGTTAATTCAATACTTGATTAATTTTATTATGTGGGAAAATGGCAGTCAATTTCTGCACTCAAAGCTATCACAAACAGCAATAAGATAATGACCAGATTTTTCTTTGAGATGTTATTTAAGGGATTGGTAAGTCAAGGCATTAGTAAAGCTGTCCTGTTCTTCTTTGAACAGTGCCATGGGACCTTTTATATCTGTCTGAGAATGCTGTTGAACCACTACTTAACTTAAACTGAAAAAAAAAACTCTTCCAAATTGATGCCATTCTTTCAGCCAAGATTGTGTACTCAAGTCCCAAGGGTTGTACCTGAATGTGCAATCTTCTGACTTAAAAGCGAACCGAGCAAAGGCTGATATCACCTGCTCCTTTTTCAGGAGAAGTGACAGAAACTCTAGAATAGTTGACCTTTGGAGAATAATTAACTGGAATATTCAGGTGAACTGTGGCCTAATCCCATTAAAAATGAACTGAAATTATATTGTACTAAAATAGTATTCTAAATTAACGTGTGAATGTTGAATTGTAATTCAATGTTTTACCTTATTTATCTGTTAATAGGTAAAAACATCCCTTTACTGACTCAATTAACACAAAAATTTCAGGTTGAAAAACTGATTTTGTTACAATTGTTTTGGAGCATTTATATCTTGACCATTGTTGCATGTGTGTCAATTGAGGGAGTTTAGGGCACACTGCTTACTTCTGGCTCTACTTCTCAGTCCCACTTGTATGAGGTCATCCATGGTCCAGGCAGGAATTGTTGTAGCTTTGGACAGCCATCAGCAGCCATCATTGTGTTGAGCAGAATCTATAATACATTTCCTCTATCTGCCTTGTCTCAATTCCATCAGCCACTGATTTGTCAACTGATGTCCTTGTTCTGTCAACATTGTAGTTTCTGTGAGCCCTGCAGTCTGCTTAAGCCCATTATCTTCCTCAAGCAGAACAGTTTAAAACTGCAAATCTTTCACTATCTTGAATTTTTCATGTTCCCAGCTCACCATCATAACAGGAGTGCTACAATGAGACATTGATAAAAGCTTGACTTCATTTTCACCAATATGTTTTTGATTTCCAGTTGACACAATTCAAATTCTCCTCTTAATAGGCTTCAAACGTCATCCACTAGGCGCTCTGAGTCTGTCTAAGTTGACATACAAATCTAATTATTTAAACCGGTAATCCATCATAATCTTGACTTTGCCTTCTCTATTCTCAGTGATAGACATTATCTCTGTTTCTCTTGACATTGATGCAAGTCTAAATTTTTGCCTGCAGTTTCTATTGCTGTAGTGATTATCTGCAGATTACTATCATTATTTGCAATCAATGCTAAATTTTTGTCAAATTAAAGACTGGTTGTCACTTTGCTTTATGACAGTTCCAGCAAAATGGATATCGCTCCTTAACAGCTCAATGTAGCGGGGGGGGGGGGGGGGGGGGAGCGTAGTGGCATTTTCATTAGACTATTAATCCAGAAACTCAGTTCAGGTTCAAATCCTGCCATGGCAGATGGTGGAATTTAAATTCAATAAAGAATCTGGAATTTAAACTTGATTGGCGGCCATGAAAATCGTCAGGAAAGAAAATCCATCTGATTCACTAAAGTCCTATTAGGCAAGAAAGTTCCATCCTTG
Organism: Chiloscyllium punctatum; assembly: GCF_047496795.1. Classification (NCBI taxonomy): domain Eukaryota; kingdom Metazoa; phylum Chordata; class Chondrichthyes; order Orectolobiformes; family Hemiscylliidae; genus Chiloscyllium; species Chiloscyllium punctatum. The sequence goes on along the minus strand of NC_092741.1, from coordinate 144,837,368 downwards.
ATCTGACACATGTGATTCCGGCTACAAAGCAAGATGGTCCCCTGGGCCGGATGGGATTTATCCTAGGATCCTCTGGGAAGTCAAGGAGGAGATTGCCGAGCCTTTGGCATTGATCTTTAAATTTTCATTGTCTACAGGAATAGTGCCAGAAGACTGGAGGATAGCAAATGTGGTTCCCCTGTTCAAGAAGGGGAGTAGAGACAATCCTGGTAATTATAGACAAGTGAGCCTTACTTCAGTTGTTGGTAAAGTATTGGAAAAGGTTATAAGAGATGGGATTTATAATCATCTAGAAAAGAATAATTCGATTAGGGATAGTCAGCACGGTTTCGTGAAGGGTAAGTCATGCCTTACAAACCTCATTGAGATCTTTGAGAAGGTGACCAAACAGGTAGATGAGGATAAACCGGTTGATGTGGTGTATATGGATTTCAGCAAAGCGTTCGATAAGGTTCCCCACAGTAGGCTATTGTACAAAATGCAGAGGAATGGGATTGTGGGAGATATAGCAGTTTGGATCAGTAATTGGCTTACTGAAAGAAGACAGACGGTGGTGGTTGATGGGAAATGTTCATCCTGGAGTCCAGTTACTAGTGGTGTATCGCAAGGGTTAGTGTTGGGTCCACTGCTGTTCGTCATTTTTATAAATGACCTGGATGAGGGCGTAGAAGAGTGGGTTAGTAAATTTGCAGACGACACTAAGGTCGGTGGAGTTGTGGATAGAGACAAAGGATGTTGTAGGTTACAGAGAGATATACATAAGCTGCAGAGCTGGGCTGAAAGGTGGCAAATGGAGTTTCATGCGGAAAAGTGTGAGGTGATTCACTTTGGTCGGAGTAACCAGAACGCAAAGTACTGGGCTAATGGTAAGATGCTTGGTAGTGTCGATGAGCAGGGAGATCTCGGTGTCCAGGTACACAGATCCTTGAAAGTTGCTACCCAGGTTGACAGGGTGTTAAGAAGGCATACAGTGTTTTAACTTTTATTAATAGAGGGATTGAGTTCCGGAACCATGAGGTTATACCGCACTTGGAGTATTGTGTACAGTTCTGGTCACTGCATTATGAGAAGGATGTGGAACTTTGGAAAGGGGGCAGAGGAGATTTACTAGGATGTTGCCTGGTATGGAGGGGAGGTCTTACGAGGAAAGGCTGAGGGAGTTGAAGCTGTTTTTGTTAGAGAGAAGAAGGTTGAGAGGTGACTTAATAGACACATATAAGATAATCAGAGGGTTAGATAGGGTGGACAGGGAGACATTTTTTCCAAGTATGGTGACGGTAAGCACGAGGGGGCATAGCTTTAAATTGAGGGGTGATAGATATAGGACAGATGTCAGAGGTAGTTTCTTTACCCAGAGAGTAGTAAGGGTATGGAATGCTTTGCCTGCAACAGTAGTAGATTCGTCAACTTTAAGTACATTAAAGTCGTCATTGGACAAGCAGATGGATGTACATGGAATAGTGAGGTTAGATGGGCTTCAGATTGGTGTGACAGGTCGGCGCAACATCAAGGGCCGAAGGGCATGTACTGCACTGTAATGTTCTATGTTCTATGGCCAATTCTTAAATGACTCTGAGTGATTAAGGATGGACATTAAAAATTGCCCTACTCAGCAATGCTTGCATCTTGTGAAAAAAAAGCATTTAAAAAGCCATATTTTTATCTTTCTGCTTGTTTTAAAATAATGGGCCAGATTTTTTGAGGGGTGGAAATCTCATGTCGATTGACATTCTGTCTCTATATTCAGAGAGGAAACTTCAATCAGGGCTCTATCAGAAATGTGGAGCCATACTTCCATTATAACATCCTTACATTGTTCATGGATACTGGAGGGAATGGCAAACTGCAGTGATTTAAATGAGGGCCAGGTGAAGCTCACTGAGTAGGAGATCCCTGATTGGTATTGTTAACCTGGGCCAACCAGGGAGCCCTGGCTGACAGATATACACAGGAGATTAGCATTGCCCTTTGACTTGAAGGGCACTGCTTGTCACTGGCCACTTGGGTGTTTCTTTTCTTCCTGGTGGTGGAAACTGAATAAAGATTTGTGCACCTTGTGTCTTTCACAGTGTCTCACACCCACACACACAACATGGGTGCTGAGGAAAAAATAAGCACTACTGCAGTTTGGCGGTAGTGTGGGGGTAATGTTTTAAAAATTTAAAAATTTTAAAAACCAGGCGTGTCAGAGGTTCTGCTAGAAAAAAAACCTGGATGTCAGACACCCTGACAGCAGACTCTGAAAAAAACCCAGGAGATTCAAAGAGTCTCCTCACTGGAGGGACTGGCTCCGAGCTGGCTGGTCAGAGCCCATGTACTGCACACATATAAATAAAGGGTGACTTGGTGATGGGATAGCGACCTCTGTGCAATTATTTCATAAATCACAGCACCTTTCGCAGCAGTCAGCTGCAAGTGAAGATATCAGGAGGGTTAAGGTCAAGTGCCAGGTGAGTAGGGTGCCAGATATGTACAAAGCCAGCTGTATAAGATGCCAGGCAGCTAGGTAATTAGGGTGCTAGCAGGGTGCATTGTCAAGTGAGAAGGGAGAAGTGTGCCAGGCAGTAGGGTGGCAGGTGGGTACGTTACAAGAGGGGCATCATAAATGATGTAGCATTTAATGTCAGTTTGGGTGGTTGGGAGAAAGCAGGTCTCAGGGAAAGGGACTCAGGGTGGGGAAGAGGAGCTGGGTCCAGAACAGGATAAAGGGGCATGGATCATGAGAGTGGGATCAAAGGGAGCCAGAGGTGGAGTGTACGACAGAGGTTTAGATCCTGAAGGTTAAGGTGGGGGTCAGATGCTGGTGTGTGAAGTGGAAAAGGTATAAGATGAATGTTGTTGTGTCCCAGGTGTGTTGTCACAGGAGGGTGGTAGGGTGTTCAGGTCTGGAGCGGGTGAAAAGGGTTTGGGTGCTGGGGAATAAGGGGTCGGCGAGGGCGAAAACAGCCAGGTCCAGGGAGGGGGGTCAGGTCCAGAGTAGAGTAAGGGTGGATTGGTTGCTAGATAGTGAAGGGAATAGAGTCCTCGAAGGTGTTGAGCTTGACTAGGTTAAAGGTGTTTAGTTCAGAGCGGGGGAGTTGGGGTGAAGTTGGTCAATGACCGGTTTGTGATTGGGGATTGAGTGCAGAGTGGTGACATGGTTAAATGAAGGGGAGTCTGATTCGAAACAGGTGAAAGAGGAGATCTTTTGAATCTTGTGGAAGGGAAGGGTGCAGGGTCTGGAGCAGGGATAAGGTAGTGGATCACAGAGGTGAAAAGGAGTTGGGTTCTGTGCTATAGACTCAGGGTCTGGGAGTTTAAATGCTGTGGTGGAGGAGCAGTTTGGGTTGTGTGCATTAAGTTTGAGATTCCGTTGAATCTCAACGGAATTGGAATCTCATCGGAGTCGAAAGTTAGTTAGGAGTTTAATTATCTTTCCCTTCTGAAGTAAGTTTCTTGTTCGTTTCGTTGGAAATCTTTGAATTCTCTGATGTAAATTGCGACTTCAGGATGGTTTCAGTTGACCAATGGAGACTTGAATTTCCTGGGTCATTCCTCTGGAGTCTGCCATGATGGGGATTCTGCGGGGTCCCCATGTACAACCCCAAATCCACATGTAAACAATAACTGTCTTGCCAGAGGAAAGTCCAAGCCAGTCTGAGGAACGTCTACATAGAACATTGTGCTTAAAGTAGACAGATCATTTTGAGAAATCAGCAAGGAAGGATCAAGCATCAGACCAAAAAGTGTTAACATGACATGGAATACAAAGCAAAGACTTAAAATCCAGCCATTACTACAAGACATAATACAACCCTGATGAATTAATGTGTAAAAAGTGTTGTAAAAAGGAAAAAGTAAAAATGATCAGGTGATAAATGCAATCCAACAGTCATAGAAATGACCAAATTATGCATAAATAATAAGTGGTAAGAAACACTTGTTTCATACAAGTACACAGGATAATGACTATCTCCAATAAGAGAGAATTTAACTAACGTACCTTGACCTTCAATGGTTTTTCCATTGCTGGTAAAAGAGAAACATTTTTCTTAAATTTATTGCCCCCATTTGTCTGGATGAGTGTATTCCCGATGTGTTCAACACCTCTAAAACATAGAACATAGAACATAGAACAGTACAGCACAGAACAGGCTCTTCAGCCCACGATGTTGTGCCGACCACTGATCCTCATGTATGCACCCTCAAAGTTCTGTGACCATATGCATGTCCAGGAGTCTCTTAAATGTCCCCAATGACCCTGCCTCCACAACTGCTGCTGGCAACGCATTCCATGCTCTCACAACTCTCTGTGTAAAGAACCCGCCTCTGACATCCCCTCTATACTTTCCTCCAACCAGCTTAAAACTATGACCCCTCATGTTAGTCATTTCTGCCCTGGGAAATAGTCTCTGGCTATCGACTCTATCTATGCCTCTCATTACCTTGTATACCTCAATTAGGTCCCCTCTTCTCCACCTTTTCTCCAATGAAAAAAGTCCGAGCTCAGTCAACCTCTCTTCATAAGATAAGCCCTCCAGTCCAGGCAGCATCCTGGTAAACCTCCTCTGAACCCGCTCCAAAGCATCCACATCTTTCTTATAATAGGGCGACCAGAACTGGACGCAGGATTCCAAGTGCGGTCTAACCAAAGTTTACAGAGCTGCAACAAGATCTCACGACTCTTAAACTCAATACTCCTGTTAATGAAAGCCAAAACACCATATGCTTTCTTAACAACCCTGTCCACTTGGGTGGCCATTTTAAGGGATCTATGTACCTGCACCCCAAGATCCCTCTGTTCCTCCACACTACCAAGAATCCTATCCTTAATCCTGTACTCAGCTTTCAAATTCAACCTTCCAAAATGCATCACCTCACGTTTATCCAGATTGAACTCCATCTACCACCTCTCAGCCCATCTCTGCATCCTGTCAATGTCCCGCTGCAGCCTGCAACAGCCCTCTATACTGTCAACGACACCTCCAACCTTTGTGTCGTCTGCAAACTTGCTGACCCATCCTTCAGTCCCCTCATCCAAGTCATTAATAAAAATTACAAACAATAGAAGCCCAAGGACAGAGCCCTGTGGAACACCACTCACCAAAGACTTCCAGGCAGAATATTTTCCTTCTACTACCACTCGCTTTCTTCTGTTGGCCAGCCAATTCTGTATCCAGACAGCTATGTTCCCCTGAATCCCATTTCTCCTGACCTTCTGAATGAGCCTACCATGGGGAACCTTATCAAATGCCTTGCTAAAGTCCATATACACCACATCCACAGCTCGACCCTCATCAACTTTTCTAGTCACGTCCTCAAAGAACTCGATAAGGTTTGTGAGGCATGACCTGCCCCTCACAAAGCCGTGTTGACTGCATTTAATCAAGCCATGCTCTTCTAGATGGTCATGAATCCTATCCCTCAGAATCCTTTCTAACACCTTGCAGATGACAGACATGAGACTTACTGGTCTGTAATTGCCGGGGATTTCCCTATTTTCTTTCTTGAAGAGAGGAATTACATTTGCCTCTCTCCAGTCCTCAGGTACGACTCCAGTGGAGAGCGAGGATACAAAGATCTTCACAAGTGGCGAAGCAATTGCATTTCTCGTTTCCCAAAGCAGCCGAGGACAAATCTGGTCCGGGGCCTGGCGACTTGTCAATCTTAATGTTTGACAAAATTTTCAGCACATCAGCTTCCTCTATCTCTATCCATTTCAGCATGCACACCTGCTCTTCAAAGGTTTCATTCACTACAAAGTTTGTTTTTTTCGTAAAGACAGAAGCAAAAAACTAATTTAGGGCTTCCCCTCCCTCCTCAGACTCCACACACAAATTCCCTATGCTATCCCTGATCAGGCCTACTCTTTCTTTGACCATTCTCTTATTCCTCACATAAGTGTAAAATGCCTTTGTGTTCTCCCTAATCCGTTCTGCCAAGCCTTTCTCGTGCCCCCTCCTGGCTCTCCTCAGACCATTTTTAAGCTCCTTCCTTGCCTGCCTGTAATCCTGTAGAGCTGAGCTTGACCCTAGCTTCCTCTACCTTATGTAAGCTACCTTTTTCCTTTTGACAAGAAGCTCCACCGCTCTCGTCATCCAAGGTTCCTTTATCTTACCCCTTCTTGCCTGTCTCAGAGGGACATATTTATTCATCACTTGCAACAACTGTTCCTTAAACAATCTCCACATGTCTATCGTGCCTTTACCATGGAACAATTGCTCCCAATCCATGCTTCGTAACTCATGTCTAATCGCATCATAGTTTCCTCTTCCCCAATTAAATATCCTCCCATTTTGCCTAATCCTCTCCTTCTCCTTCTCCAAAGTGGCTTATTTGATAGATGCCCCCAGTTGTCAGCTTCAACACTCACTTGATCCACCACAAAGTGCAGTTACAAAAGTGTGTGGCATGAACAAAAAGCATTTCAGTAACTCATCAAGGTACCTTTTAACAGCACCTCCAAAGTCTACGGTCTTTACCATGCAGAAGCACAAGGACACCAGATGCATGGGAAAACCATCGCTTGCAAATTCCTCTCCAAACCACACAACAGCCTGAAGTGGAAATGCTGAGCTGTTCCTTCACTGTCACTGGACCAATATCCCAGAACTCTCTTACTATCAGCACATTGTGTGCCTCTACACCACATGGACTGTAGCAGTTCAAGTAGGCAGTTCACCAGCATCTTTTCAAGGACAATTAGGGATGAACAATAAATGTTGGCCAACGACACTCAAACCCCACATACAAGTTAAACTAAATCCCTCAGAAATTAAACCTGTGTATGTCAAACCACATCAAATCCCTTTTAGTCATGCTCTCAACCATCAGGAAGACATGGATAAAAAAATCAAAATATTATCTTGAATCAACAAGATCCTATAAACATTTGTGATTTCCTCGAATTCTAAGAGCAGCAATTCCTGTTTTATATGCTGTTGCATTGTTTTGGAACTTTGGGAAAAAAAAGTCAAAACAACAGCAGTTTAAAAGGGAGAAGAACTGACAAAGGAAACACATGGTGAGCACAGTGCAGGAGAGAGAGAGAGAGAGAGAGAGAGAGAACCTGCGTAGTTATTGCCTTTACTGTTTTAACTTGTGTGTCGCTGGACATCAGAGTGCATCTGGGAAAATTAACTAACAGTGAAATTCACAACTAATCTTGGAGGAACTGTTGGGCGAAGTTCACAGCACAGAATCAGAATTGTTGTTTTAAGTCTGTCCAAGAGAAAGTCTACAGTAGTGAGTATAGTGGATTCTTTCTTGATTACATGTTTTTGGAGATAAGTCTCTTGATTAAACTTAAAATATAAGCCATAGCTATTAATTTAACCAAGGACAGTGTTTGTAGAGGAATAAGACGATATTATTTTCTGGGTCTGTAGATTGTGAAGGAACAAAATGGCCTTTGCAGTGATATGTACTTCTTGTCAGATATGGGAGTTTAAAGAGAGTTTAAGGGTTACTGCAGATTATATCTGCCATAAATGCTGTTGGATGCGAATCTTATCAGATTGAGTGGATCGGTTGGAGAGACAGATAGATCCGATGTGGAATTTGCAACAGCAACAGTATGTGATGGATGGCAGTTATAGGAAGGGGGGAAAGTCTCAGATACAGTCACGTAGATGGGTTAACTCCAGGAAGGGTGAGAGAGGTCAGCACCTAGGGCAGGAGTCTTTTGTGGATATACCCATTTCAAACAGGTCTGCTGTTTTGGAAAATGTAGGGGGTGATGGATTCTCAGGGGAACGTAGCACGAACAGCCAAATTTCTGGTATTGAGACTGGCTCTAATGCAATGAGGGGTACGTCAGCTTCCAAGAGATCAGTTGTGTTAGGAGATTCTGTAGTCCGAGGTACAGACAGACATTTCTGTGGCCAGCAGAGAAAAAGCAGAATAGTGTGTTGTTTCCCTGGTGCCAGGATCAAGGATGTCTCAGAGAGGGTGCAGAATGTTCTCACAGGGGAGAGGGGCCAGCAGGAGGTCATTGTCCACATTGGAACCAACGACATTGAAAAGGTTGAGACTCTGAAGGGAGATTACAGAGAGTTAGGCAGGAACGTTAAAAGGAGGTCCTCAAGGGTAGTAATATCTGGATTACTCCCGGTGTTACGAGCTAGTGAGGGCAGGAATAGGAGGATAGAGTAGATGAATGCATGGCTGAGGAGCTGGTGTATGGGAGAAGGATTCACATTTTTGGATCATTGGAATCTCTTTTGGGGTGGAAGTGACCTGTACAAGAAGGACGGATTGCACCTAAATTGGAAGGGGACTAAGATACTGGCAGGGAAATTTGCTAGAACTGCTCAGGAGGATTTAAACTAGTAAGGTGGGAGGTGGGACCCAGGGAGATAGTGAGGAAAGAGATCGATCTGAGACGGGTACAGCTAAGAACAGAAGTGAGTCAAACAGTCAGGACAGGCAGGGATAAGGTAGGACTCATAAATTAAACTACATTTATTTCAATGCAAGAGGCCTAACAGGGAAGGCAGATGAACTCAGGGCATGGTTAGGAACATGGGACTGGAATATCACAGCAATTACAGAAACATGGCTCGGGGATGGGCAGGACTGGCAGCTTAATGTTCCAGGATACAAATGCTACAGGAAGGATAGAAAGGGAGGCAAGAGAGGAGGGGGAGTGGCATTTTTGATAAGGGATAGCATTACAGCTGTGCTGAGGGAGGATGTTCCTGGAAATACATCTCGGGAAGTTGTTTGGGTGGAACTGAGAAATAAGAAAGGGATGATCACCTTATTGGGATTGTATTATAGACCCCCCAATAGTCTGAGGGAAATTGAGAAACAAACTTGTAAGAAAATCTCAGCTATCTGTAAGAATAATAGGGTAGTTATGGTAGGGGATTTTAACTTTCCAAACATCGACTGGGACTGCCTTGGTGTTAAAGGATTAGATGGAGAGGAATATCTTAAGTGTGTACAAGACAATTTTCTGATTCAGTATGTGGATGTACCTACGAGAGAAGGTGCAAAACTTGACCTACTCTTGGGAAATAAGGTAGGGCAGGTGACTGAGGTGTCAGTGGGGGAGCACTTTGGGGCCAGCGACCATAATTCTATTCGTTTTAAAATAGTGATGGAAAAGGATAGACCAGATCTAAAAGTTGAAATTCTAAATTGGAGAAAGGCCAATTTTGATGGTATTAGGCAAGGACTTTCGAAAGCTGATTGAATGGAAGGCGTTCACAGGTAAAGGGACGGCTGGAAAATGGGAAGCCTTCAGAAATGAGATAACAAGAATCCAGAGAAAGTATATTCCTGTCAGGGTGAAAGGGAAGGCTGGTAGGTATAGGGAATGCTGGATGACTAAAGAAATTGAGGGTTTGGTTAAGAAAAAGAAGGAAGGATATGTCAGGTATAGACAGGATAGATCGAGTGAATCCTCAGAATAGTATCAAGGAAGTAGAAGTATACTTAAGAGGGAATTCAGGAGGGCAAAACGGGGACATGAGATAGCTTTGGCAAATAGAATTAAAGAAAATCCAAAGGGTTTTTACAAATATATTAAGGACAAAAGGGTAACTAGGGAGAAAATAGGGCCCCTCAAAGATCAGCAACGTGGCCTTTGTGTGGAGCCACAGAAAATGGGGGAGATACTAAATGAGTATTTTGCATCAGTACTTACTATGGAAAAGGATATGGAAGATATAGACTGTCAGGAAATAGATGGTGACATCTTGCAAAATGTTCAGATTGCAGAGGAGGAAATGCTGGATGTCTTGAAACTGTTAAAAACAGTTAAATCCCCAGGACCTGATCAGGTGTACCCTTGAACTCTGCGGGAAGCTAGAGAAGTGATTTCTGAGCCTCTTGCTGAGATATTTGTATCATCGATAGTCACAGGTGAGGTGCCGGAAGACTGGAGGTTGACAAACGTGGTGCCACTGTTTAAGGGCGGTAAGGACAAGCCAGGGAACTATAGACCGTTGAGCCTAACCTCAGTGGTGTTGGTGTTGGGAAAGTTGTTGGAGGGTATCCTGAGGGACAGGATGTACATGTATTTGGAAAGGCAAGGACTGATTCGAGATAGTCAACATGGCTTTGTGTGTGGAAAATCATATCTCACAAACTTGATTGAGTTTTTTGAAGAAGTAAAAAAGAAAATTGATGAGGACAGAGCAGTAGATGTGATCTATATGGGCTTCAGTAAGGCATTCGACAAGGTTCTCCATGGGAGACTGATTAGCAAGGTTAGATCTCATGGAATACAGGGAGAACTAACCATTTGGATAAAGAACTGGCTCAAAGGTAGAAGACAGAATGTGGTGGTAAAGGGTTGTTTTTCAGACTGGAGGCCTGTGACCAGTGGAGTGCCACAAGGATCGGTGCTGGGCCCTCTACCTTTTGTCATTTACATAAATGATTTGGATGCGAGCATAAGAGGTACAGTTAGTAAGTTGCGGATGACACCAAAATTGGAGGTGTAGTGGACAGCGAAGAGGGTTACCTCAGATTACAACAGGATCTGGACCAGATGGGCCAATGGGCTGCGAAGTGGCAGATAGAGTTTACTTCAGATAAATGCGAGGTGCTGCATTTTGGGAAAGCAAATCTTAGCAGGACTTATACACTTAATGGTAAGGTCCTAGGGAGTATTGCCGAACAAAGAGACCTTGGAGTGCAAATTCATAGCTCCTTGAAAGTGGAGTCACAGGTAGATAGGATAGTGAAGAAGGCGTTTGGTATGCTTTCCTTTATTGGTCAGAGTATTGAGTACAGGAGTTGAGAGGTCATGTTGCGGCTGTACAGGATATTGGTTAGGCCACTGTTGGCATATTGCATGCAATTCTGGTCTCCTTCCAATCGGAAAGATGTTGTGGAACTTGAAAGGGTTCAGAAAAGATTTACAAGGATGTTGCCAGGGTTGGAGGATCTGAGCTACAGGGAGAGGCTGAACAGGCTGGGGCTGTTTTCCCTGGAGCGTCAGAGGCTGAGAGGTGACCTTATAGAGGTTTACAAAATTATGAGGGGCATGGATATGTTAAATAGACAAAGTCTTTTCCCTGGGGTTGGGGAGTCCAGAACTAGAGGGCATAGATTTAGGGTGAGAGGGGAAAGATATAAAAGAGACCTAAGGGGCAACTTTTTTTCTCAGAGGGTGATACGTGTATGGAATGAGCTGCCAGAGGATGTGGTGGAGGCTGGTACAGTTGCAACATTTAAGAGGCATTTGGATGGGTATATGAATTGGAAGGGTTTGGAGGGATATGGGCCGGGTGCTGGCAGGTGGGACTAGATTGGGTTAGGATATCTGGTCAGCATGGACAGGTTGGACCGAAGGGTCTGTTTCCATGCTGTACAACTCTATGACTCTATGACTCTAAATACAAGTCAACAATGTATCAGTAAACTATTAAAAACTGGGAACAGGCAATGGAGGAACTAAAAAAAAAGTAAAGTCAGTATTTAGTTTTTGACATAAGCCTTTCACAAGTATCCTTTTCTCAAAGTCTCTGAAATTCCATATGTGGATTTGTGTAGTGAGTTGTGAACAGCAAACACCAATGTTCTAGATTGCTTTTCATGGCTAATTCTTTAAATATCTACTGACAGTAAACAAGTCCAAATCCTGTGTAATACCTAAGTGGTATGCCAAGGTTCTTGACTTTTAAATTGTTTTGTCACTCATTTTCAAGTTCAAATGAAGATTGAAGGGATGCAGCTGGTAAATAGGAATGTACTTCACTCATTGAGTTTGCTGTTGCAGACTGTCAGTTACCTTGGATTTCTCATGTCTATTTTTTTCCACTATTCGAGAAAGATTTCCATTGGAGAACCTGACTGAGAAATCTGGAGACAGACAGGAACATTGCACAGAGGAACACCAAAAGGATATTTGACATTAACAAGACCAAATCTGAAACCTTTTGGAGATTTAACAAAAGAGGGGAAGATTGGCAGACCTCATTTAAAGGAAGTTACCACTAGCATTGGTTATTCACGGTCCAAATGGGATACCCCAAAATGTCAAATTTCCAAGTGAGGAGAGATGAACTGGCTCCCTTTCTTTATCCACTGCCATGTTGATTTTGCAACAGATAAACTTAGACAGGATACTTTCGTTTGTGGACGTCTTTCTCCCAGACAAAAATTAATTCATGTATTAAATGGAGATAATGTTTCAAGACTTTCTGAAGTTAACAGGCATCGTATTTTAGTGACTAAATCTGAGAATAGATTATACTGTGATGCACATCCACACAGGTTAGGAATGAGGGGCAAATCCACAAAAACGTAAAAGCTAGAGAATATTTACATCAGTGTTTGAGTTCCATGAAGAGTTACTGATGGGATATTTTCATATGTTGAGTGTTGCGTTGGTCGGTGAGCAGTTGAGTTTGAGATGCTTGATGTTGCAGGTTGGCTGAAAGCCCTGTGTCCTTTCAATTGGTTTCACTTGCTTTTTGATTCCAGTAAAGAGAGTAAAAGATTTACTTTTGTTTTACTCACAGTGCAGGGATGTCAAGTGGTTTTCTCAGCTGTGATCCTCACAGCATACACGTTTTGCTTGCTAGTACACAGAGACCAGAGTAGAAATTAGCTTTAAGCCCTGTTCTTATGTTTTCTCTAAAGGGAAAGCACAAAAATGTCTCTTGCCCAGAAAGATCTTTCTTCCAATCATGTCTACAATCTGAAATAATTCACGAGAGATTAAAGTGCAGTTTGCAATGTGCTTTCCCTTTTGAAATCCTTCTCTTTGAAACTTTCTTAACATCTGTCAGGTGTGAGATTTCACGGTTTCTCTCTAAACTGAGGATAATCAGTATAACTAGACCAGACACCTAAAAGATTACATTACTCAAAATTCATTTTCTGGTTGGAGGTCCTCTTCAATTAAGAAAAAGCAAAAATCATTAAAGGATTGACATATCAATAGGTGATTCAGGGATATTGAAACCATGGTCATGTTACCATATAGAACAATACAGCTCAGTGCAGGCCCTTCAGCCCTTGATGTTGTGCTGACCTATGAAACAGATCAGAAGCTTAACTAACCTACTCTATTCCATTCTCATCCATATATTTATCCAATGACCATTTAAATGTCCTGCAAGATGGCAAGTCTACTACTGTTGCAGGCAGGGCATTCCACGCCCTTACTACTGTCTGAGTAAAGGACCTACCTCTGACATCTGTCCTATATCTATGACCCATCAATTTAAAGCTGTGTCCCCTTGTGCTAGCCATCACCATCTGGGGAAAAAGGCTCTCACTGTCCACCGTAACTAATCCTCTGATCACCTTGTATGTCTCTATTAAGTCATCTCTTAACCTTTATCTCTCTAATGCAAACAGCCTCAAGTCCTTCAGTATTTCCTCATAAGACTTTCCCTCCATACCCGGCAACATCATGGTAAATCTCCTCTGCCCCCTCTCCAATGTTTTCACATCCTTCCTATAATGCAGTGACCAAAACTGTATACAATACTCCAAGTGTGGTTGTGTCAGAGATTTGAACACCTGCAAATGCTCTCATGGCTCCGAAGACTCAATCCCTTGACCAATAAAAGCTAACACACTGTATGCCTTCTTAACAACGGTATAAATCTGGGTGGCAACTTTCAGGAATCTATGCACATAGACATCGAGATTTCTTTGTTCATCCACACTACCAAGAATCTTACCATTGGCTTAGTACTCTGCATTCCTGTTACACCTTCCAAATTGAATCACCTCACACTTTTCCTCATTAAACTCCATTTGTCATCTCTCAGCCCAGCTCTGTAGCTTCTCTGTGTCCCTCTGTAACCTGCAACATGCTTCCACACTGTCTACAACTCCATGACCTTACTGTCATCCACAAATTTACTAACCCATCCTTCTATGCCCTCATCCAGATCATTTATAAAAATGACAAACAGCAGTGGCCACAAAACAGATCCTTGTGGTACACCATGAGTAACTGAATTCCAGGATGAAAATTTCCCATCAACCACCACCCTCTGTCTTCTTTCAGCTGGCCAATTTCTGATCCAAACCACTAAATCATCCTCAATCCCACGCCTCCATATTTTCTGCAATAGCCTACCATGGGGAACCTTACCAAACCCTTTACTGAAATCCATGGACACCACATCAATCACCTTACCCTCACCCACCTGTTTGGCCACCTTCTCAAAGAACTCAGTAAGGTTTGTAAGGCATGACCCACCCTTCACAAAACTGTGTTGACTTTTCCTAATCAATTTATTCCTTTCTAGATGATTATAAATCCAACTCTTATAATCCTTTCCAACACGCTCCCACAACCAAAGTAAGGCTCACTGGTCTATAATTATCAGGGTTGTCTCTACTCCCCTTCTTGAACAAGGGGGACAACATTTGCTATCTTGCAGTCTTCTGGCACTATTCCTGTAGACAATGATGACATAAAGATCAAAGCCAAAGGCTCTGCAATCTCCTCCCTAGCTTCCCAGAGAATCCTAGGATAAATCCGACCCAGCCCAGCGGACTTATCTATTTTCACATTTTCCAGAATTGCTACTAGCTCCTCCTCACGAGCTTCAATTCCATCGAGTCTAATAGCCTGTATCTCAGTATTCTCCATGACAATATTGTCTTTTTCCAGTGTGAATACTGATGAAAAATAATCAATTTGTGCCATTCCTATCTCTTTGGACTCCAAACACAACTTTCTAATACTGTCCTTGACAGGCCCTAATCTTACTCTAATTATTCTATTATTCCTGACATACTTAAAGAAAGTTTTAGGGTTTCCCTTGATCCTATCTGCCAAAGACTTCTCATGACCCCTCCTGGCTTTTCTTAAATCTCTCCTCGGGTCCTTCCTGGCTAACCTGTAATTCTCAAGCACCCTAACTGAGCCTTCCTGTCTCTACATAATCCTCTTGACAAGAGTTTCAACTTCTTTCGTAAATCACAGTTCACTCGCTCGACCATTTCCTCTCTGCCTGACAGGTACATATATATCAAGGACACATAGTAGCTGTTCCATGAATAAGCTTCACATTTCAAATGTACTCATCCCCTGCAATTTCCTTCCCCATCCTATGCATTCTAAATCTTGCCTAATTGCATCATAACTGCCTTTCCTCCAGCTATAACTCTTGCCCTGCAGTATATACCTATCCCTTTCTGTGGCTAAAGTAAACATAACCAGATTGTGTTCACTATCACCAAAGTGCTCACCTACCCCCAAATCTAACACCTGGATGGGTTCATTACCCAGTACCAAATCTAATGTGGTCTCGCTTCTTGTTGACCTGTCTACATACTGTGTAAGGAAACTTTCCTGCACACATTGGATAAAAACGGATAATTTTAAGGTACTGGAACTATAGTGTTTTCAATCAATATTTGGAAAGTTAAAGCCCCCATAACAACTAGCCTGTTACTTTCACTCCTAACCAGAATCATCTTTGCTATCCTTTCCTCTACATCTCTGGAACTTTTTGAAGACCTATAAAAAACTCCCAACAGGGTGACCTCTCCTTTCCTGTTTCTAACCTCAGCCCATATTACCTCAGTAGATGAGTCCTCATCAAACATCCTTTCTGCCACTGTAATACTGTCCCTGACTAACAATGGCACACCTCCCCCTCTTTTACTATCTTCCCTGTTCTTATTGAAACATCTAAATCCCAGAACCCGAAATAACCATTCCTGTCCCTGCTTTATCCATGTCCCCGAAATGGCAACAACATCAAATCCCAGGTATCAACCCATGCTGCAAGTTCACCTACCTTATTCTGGATGCTCCTGGCGTTGAAGTAGACACATTTCAGACCACCTTCCTGCCTGCTGGTACATTCCTACGACCTTGAAACTCTATTCATGACCTCTATACTCTCAACCTCCTGAACACCGAAGCTACAATTCAGGTTTCCGTCCCCCTGCCAAATTAGTTTAAGTCCTCCCGAAGAGCATTAGCAAATTCCTCCCCCGCAGGTTATTGGTACCCCTCTGGTTCAAGTGTAGATCATCCTGTTTGTAGAGGTTCCACCTACCACAGAACAAGCCCCAATTATTCAGGAATCTGAATTCCCCCCACCCCTGTACCATTCCTGCAGGCAAGTGTTCAAACTGCTCTCACTCCCTATTCCTCAGCTCGCTAACACATGACACAGGTAACAAACCAGAGATCACAATTCTGTTTGTTCTGGCTCTAAGCTTCCACCCTAGCTCCCTGAGCTTCTGCCTTAAATCCCCATCCGTTTTCTGACCGATTTTATTGGTGCCTATGTGGAGCACAACTCGGGGCTGCTCTCCCTCTCCCTAAAGGATCCTGAAAATATAATCACAGACATCACCTGGGAGGCAACACACCAACCGTGAGTCTCTCTCGTTCCCACAGAATCTCCTGTCTCCCTAACTATGGTGTCCCCAATAACTACTGCTCTACTCTTTTCCCCCCTTCTCTTCTGAGCAAAAGGGACAAACTATGCCAGAGACCTGTACCCCATTGTTTATCCCTGGTAAGTCACCCCCCCCCCCCAACGTATACAAAATAGAATACTTGTTAAAGAGGGGGAATGGCCACAGGGGATCCCTGCACTGCCTGCCTTTTCCCTCTTTGTTCCCTGACTGTAACCCATCTACCATTTTCCTGTACCTGAGGTTTGACTGCCTCTCTGTAGATCCTCAATTTCCCCTTGAGCCGCCCTGAATGATCCGAAGTTCATCCAGCTCCAGCTCCAGTTACTTAATGTGGTTCTCAAGGAGCTGGAATTGGGTGCACTTCCCACAGATGATGTCAGCAAGGACACTAATGGTGACCATTGTCTCCCACATTCTGCAGGAGGAGCATTCAACTGCTCTAACACCCATTCCTACTGTTATAAATTGCCAAAGAGCCTATTAAAAAATAACTAGCAACCTTACCAAATCAGCGCACGGAACACTATTTTTTGTTGTTAGTGGAGGAGGATGGGAGTGAGACATTACCTAAGTAGTGTTTTGGGTAAAGCAACCGCCCAAATATGTAACCTCACTTACCCAGCAGTCCCGTGTCCACTCCTGCTCAGCGTGCACTCCACCTATTCACGAGGTAAACCTTTCAAATGATTTACTTACCTTCCTGGCAGCCCCCGGTCCTTGTTCTTCCAAGCCTGCTCAAATAAAATGAAGGCCGCATATAGAAGTTTAGATTGTACTACGTGGATGCATTTGGTACTGGTATTGAGTATAAACCCTAGCTTTCTTAGGTCTGCAATTTTCCTCATCACAGATGGGTTTCTGTAAAATAAGGTAAGGTTTTGACTCACATTTTTAATCAACTGAACCAAAATCCATCTATTTAAAATCATCATTACCCTTTTGGTTCTACTGTCTTGTATGTCACTTTTGTTGAATGTCCACGAAATAGATAATTACGTGATATAGATCACTTAGAAAGTCTCAGTTACGGTGACAACATATTCTTTGTTTGGTACTAGTGGTGGAGCTTTTCAGCACATGGTTAACTCAAAATCTCTTCCCCTCATACCATTGGCAATGGCACATGTTAGTAGGATTTGCAGATTGATGATAAAGCTGTTCAGTTGTGCTATGAATCCACATTCCTTGGTCAACAAGTATTGAGGTGGGAGTAAACCTCAGAACTTCTAGGTTAGATGCAGGGATGCTACCACTGCACTACAAGATGGCCAACTATGCAGTCATATTCAAACATGCAATAACTTCCATATTCTCTGAATAAATTCACAAATGCTAGTTGCAATAATAAATATTTTTTACCTAGGCTGATGCAAATCATTAGCCTATTGCACAATAAGAAGTTATTTATCCCAGAAGAGAAGCTAGATCAAGATATATAGAGAAAAGAAGAAAAAGAGATATTGGTGGGGTTAGATGAAAAGATGGAATGCATAACCATAATAATTTGGCTAAACATTCTGCTTCTGTACTCTAGCTACTATTTACTCAAAATGTTACACACATTATCCAGATTATCTGGCAACAATAACTTACATTTTACTAGTCAATATACAGGATAATGCTCTGTCTGGAACCAATTCTACACCCGTTACTGTAGAGTTACAGTGCAGGTAGAGGTAACACATTCCACCGACTGGGTGGAAATTATAATGGCAACAGCCGATGTTTCCTCAACCAAGCGGATGTTATTAGTGGAGGATGAGAGTGCCGGCGAGCAATCTGTCAAAATATATTCTTTATAAATTGGGTAGAATTTCCTTTTGCACCGTATTCTTTTCCAAGACATGTACACAATTGATAGCTGGTGATGTCTTTGCTTTCACTCTCCAGGTCTGTCTTGTCTCATGTCAGTTTTACAAAGGATTATTATTCTATTAATTCTGTCACCTGTCAGACCTTTTACCCTCTGCTACCATCAAATACATCCTTTCCTCTTAAATTTTGTCCAAAACTTTTGTTTGTCTAATCTTTGCTTTTGACTGCTCAATGTTGACGAGCCTGTGCTACTCTCCAACAAACTCCTGACAGTATGCATGGACATTATTCAACTTTGGCATCTGACCCAAATGACCACAATCATGATCTATTTTCCTGGAGGTGGAATGCCAGTTTGTGTTGCTTTAACTTCAGCAAGGTGCAGCACTGTTGTGAATATGGATAACAGCCGATGTGAATTTGTGAAATTCCTGTGATATTGAATAACACAGTGGGAGCCATCATTTTTTTATGGAGCTCCTTTTGAGACTAAGGACCAGGAGTCTGTTTGACTCATGTATACATTGGTGTTCCAAATTGCATTGTGGAGTGTAGAGAGGCTAAGGCATTTTATTACTGTCAGTGGCTCTTATGGGGTGGATTGCAGCAGTACTAAAATCTCGACAAGCCAGCATAAGCTGTGATTCCCATGTAACAATGCCAATTAGAAACAGGTCAAGCTTTGAAATGAAGAAATCAGTTGTTTGCAGGATGAGCCAGCAGCCTGTTCCATGGTCCACTAGCAAGGAAGGAGTTAATTAAAACAATCTTAAAGTTTCTTTACA
The DNA here is from genome assembly GCF_047496795.1 of Chiloscyllium punctatum. Taxonomy (NCBI): domain Eukaryota; kingdom Metazoa; phylum Chordata; class Chondrichthyes; order Orectolobiformes; family Hemiscylliidae; genus Chiloscyllium; species Chiloscyllium punctatum. The sequence goes on along the minus strand of NC_092741.1, from coordinate 144,818,424 downwards.
TTGGTAGTAATATTAAAGTTTAGCCTTTGCCTGTTTATGTAATGTTCTTTTCCAATGATGAATGTACAAACATAAGACAAATTTGTTTCAGTTTGAATAAATGTGCATTGTCATACATGATGCAATTACTTAGTTCAGGCTGAAAATGTGGTTATTTGAAGCAGTGTTTCAGAGATAAAGGATTGAGCACCAGACAACCAATCTTCATGTGGCTAGTCAGGGATACCAACAATTCGAAAGATGCATTTGCTAAAGGACGTTGTCAAATGCAATGTTGTATATATGGGGCTTTTGTTCACTAATCAAACAATAACTGTCCTCAGTTGAATTACTTGAATGACTGTTCAGTCAAGATGAAGCTATCACAGAGGTTAGAGAATTGGTCTTGCTATTGATAAAAGAAGAAGGGAACACACAAATTGCATGAGGTTATGTTGTGTAACAAGTGACAATGCCATGCCAAGTTTGAACATTTTTGAATTTGAAACTGTACAGCAAAATATAATGAATTCTATGGGAAGTAAACATGCTGTTAAGTGTATGTTTAACAATTGTCAGTAAGCTATTTTTGTGTCTCAAGTCCTATGTATGTCATTTGAAGTTTTGTGTCCGACTATTTTAAAAAGTAACTTATAAATATATAAATAAGAATGTTCATCCTTTAATACCTGGGAAAACACAAGGGATTTTTACAGCTAGTGTATATGATGTACAACCCCCGTTGTAGGTGAGAAAATGCCTCACAGCAGCAGTTTTAATTTATTTCAAATCAGTCAACTTTCCAAATTCTGAATGGAAAGGTGCCAAGGCAAGAAGAGATGAACATTGATTTTGAAACCTGTCGCTGGCAAGCACAAGACGGGGGGCATGTCCTTTAAAAAGCCTGCATTTGCTTTGCAATGGAATTCCCAGCCAGTAAATGGGATGAATCTGGAACATTAGATTCATGGACTGGTGAAATCAGGGATGTGCAAAAAGCAAACCGCACTGAATTTTCTGGGGTGAGGAATGAAAATTTTCTGGACTCTGCCCACAATTTTCTGATTAATTATTTTCTGGAACAGGTCCAGGGATCTGCTGTTGAACGTTGCTTTATCTTACTCTCTGAGAATCTCATGCAGTAAGCTGAATTGGTAAAATGGAAAGAGCTTCCAAACAGCACAGTAACTGCATGGTAAATCTATTGGATAGACAAACCAGAGGTGAAAAGATTGAGTCCCAGTAGAGGAAATTATGAAACCGAAGACAAGAAACAATATGTAGCTGTTTGTAATGAAAACCCAAATGATTCTCTTTTAGGAATTCAGTTCCTACCATATGACCAGCTGATGTTCAGCACTACTCCAAATGACCTGCTTGATTCTTCATGCCCCTATTAAAGAAAGTTTGCAACCTATTTATAGTCATGGACAGTGTTACACACATCTTGAAGACAAATGAAAAATCTGGAGTTGTGATATTTGAAGTTTCTGGAGAATAATTGTCGTGTGCATACGAATGTAATAACAGACTGAAAGCTTAAAACAATGAAACTGTAAATAGCTCTTTGCCTTGCCTTTTGATTTTCTCTTGACAAAATAATGAAACAATAATTAAAATTCCCTGCATTGTGGAATTTTCCATTTTTCACAGTAATCATCCTCATGGCTTCCTTTAGTGATGGCTGACAAATCATTTTTCTTTGTAAAAATATTGGAGAGGTGTTTGGACAGGATCTCACCTCCCCTTGAGTCCAATTACACCTTCTCTCAGAATTCCAGCTCTACCCACTACAAGTTAAAATTAGGCCTCAGGATATGCCACTCCAAGTCTCATCATCATAAAGTGGTCTCGGTTCCACAGTTGCTCACCAAAATAATTCCTTCATGTGTCTCAAATGTTCTTATCCTTTGAGTCAAATAGAATGTCCCCTCTGTCCAAAGGTTAATCTCTGAAAGTTAATGTTGCTCAAGACAGTGGGTGTTCAGAGGGCTGATTGCAGAAGTATATCACTGCAACTAGAACTTTTTGGCATAGAATTGTGTTTTGTTAAAATTTGCCTTCTGACTGGTTACAAACTGACATTTTGGGATGCTTTCCAATGTTAACTTCTTTAGTTTTCTTTGAAAAGGTTGTGTTTTTAGACAAGTTGCTCTTCAGTGGACTCTGTACAACAAGAAATTAGCATTGAGTATAGTCACACGATTTTCCTTTTTTAACAGCAACAATTTGACTTCAGGAAATCTGGCAATAAAGTGGATTCAGACATTGCAAATGTTTGGAGTTGTTGCTTGATTATAATTCTGCTCTACCGGTCTGTTTAAATAAGAGAAATTGAGATTATTTGTCTCCAGAAATTGAGGATATTATTAACTTTTATTCCATTGGAAGATATAGGAGCAGAGGTAAGCCCTTTGGCCCATTGAGTCTGCTCTGCCACTCAATCATGGCTGGTATGTTTCTCAACCCCATTCTCTTGCCTTCTCCCTGGAGCCCTTGAACCCTTTACTAATCAAAAACATATCTATCTCTGTTTTAAATAAACCTAATGACTTGGTTTCTATAGCCTTCTGTGGCAATGCGCTTCATAGGGTCACTGCCCTCTGACTGAAGAAATTCCTCCTCATCTCAGTTCTGAGGCTGTGCCTTCAGGTCCTAGTCTTTCTGACTTAAGCAAACATCTTCTCCATGTCCATTCTATCCAGGCATCTCAGTACTCTCCAACTTTCAATGAGATCATCCTCTTAGAGTCATAGTCATAGAGTTGTACAGCACAGAAACAGACCCTTTGGTCCAACTCATCCATGCTGACCAGATATCCTAACCTAATCTAGTCCCATTTGCCAGCACTCGGCCAATATCCTTCTAAATCCTTCCTATTCATATGCCCATCCAGATGTTTTTTAAATGGTGCAATTGTACCATCCTCCCTCTGGCAGCTCATTCCATATACACGCTATCCTCTGCGTGAAAAAGTTGCCCCTTAGGTCTCTTTTATATCTTTCCCCCTCACCCTAAACCTGTGCCCTCTAGTTCTGGACTCCCCCACCCCAAGAGAAAGACTTTGTCCATTTATCCTATCCATACCCCTCATGAATTTATAAACTTCTATGAGGTCACTCCTCAGCCTCTAACGCTCCAGGGAAAACAGCCCCAGCCTACTCAGCCTCTCCCGATAGCTCAAATCCTCCAACCATGGCAACATCCTTGTAAATCTTTTCTGAACCCTTTCACGTTTCACAACATTCTTCCAATAGGAAGAAGATCAGAATTGCACGCAGTATTCCAACAGTGGCCTAACCAACGTCCTGTTCAGCCGCAACATGACCTCCCAATTCCTGTACTCAACACTCTGAACAATACAGAAAAGCATACCAAATGCTTTGTTCACTATCCTATCCACCTGCATCTTTACTTGCCAGGAATTGTGAACCTGAACTCCTAGGTCTCTTTGTTTAGCAACACTCCCCAGGACCTTACCATTAAGTGTATAAGTCCTGCTTTGATCTGCTTTTCCAAAATGCAGCACCTCACATTTATCTAAATTAAACTCCATCTGCCAGTTCTCAGCCCATTGGCCCATTTGATCAAAATCCCGTTGTAATCCAAGGTCACCTTCTTTGCTGTCCACTACACCTCCAATTTTGGTGTCATCTGCAAACTTACTAACTATACCTCCTTTGTTCATATCCAGATCATTTATATAAATAATGAAAAGCAGTTGACCCAGCACTGATCCTTGTGGCACTCCACTGGTCACAGGCCTCCAGTCTGAAAAACAACCCTCCACCACCACCCTCTGTCTTCATTCTTCGAAACAGTTCTGTATCAGATGGCTATTTCTTCCTGTATTCCTTGAGATCTAACCTTGCTAATCAGTCTCCCATGAGGAAACTTGTCGAACGCTTTACTGAAGTCCATATTGATCACGTCTCCCAATCTGCCCCCATCAATCCTCTTTGTTACTTCTTCAAAAAGCTCAATCAAGTTCATAAGACATGATTCTGAACTCTATCGAGTACAGACCGAGAATCCTCAATTGCTTCTTATAAGACAAGGCCTTCATGCTCAGGATCGTTCTTGTAAAGCTCCTCTAAGACTCCCTCCAATGCCAGCACATCCTTCCTTTGGTATGGGACCAAAACTGCTCACAATATTTCAAATGCGGTCTGACTACAGCCTTATGCAGCCTTAACAGTACATCTCTGCTTTTATATTCTCGTCTCTCAAAATGAATTCTAACATTGCAGCTACCTTCCTCACTGCCAACCAAACCTGCATGTTAACCATAATAGAATCCTGATTTCAGGCTCCTAAATCAATTTGCCCTTCAGATTTCCAAAGCAGGCGTGCAATAAAGCTTTTTATTTAGACTGTCCTTTCCTTTCTAATCTGAGTGCTTTGTTGCATTAGTATTTCTTTACTGTTAAAACTTACTCAATTGATTAATTCAAGAAAGCCTGGTTAAGTTACCTTTTCTTTTTCAAGTATAAGTTATTTTGCTCTGTGAGACAGCTACCCACAGCAGAGGGATCCTTTCTGAATTATCCTTGTTAAAAGCCACTGAGGGAGGTGTAATGAATAATCAAGGGTAGTCATTTCCTTCCTCTTTTCCGAGAAACTTAACAATTTACAATATCCATGTGGAACCATAATAAACTGGAATTGGACTTTACACTCACTCATTGATGGGTTTGAAGGATGAGGGGTGTGTGCGTGTGTGTGTGTGTGTGTGGTAGAATTGGGGGGGGGAGGGAGCAGGCAGTGTGGGGAAGGGGATGTTTGCAAATTGCACTGGTTTTAATACCCACTTAAGACCTTCATGCTGCTGCCATCATCGTTGAATTGGAAACAGGTGAACCCCACACCAAGTGAACAGCCCTGTTTGTAGGATTTGCTGAAATGATTGTTTCGGTTTGTCAGGGCATGCTGTTCCTTGATTCTCCTTCTCCCATATGCAGAACAGACAGACCTATAGGTTCAGGTCCATAATTCTTTGAAATTTGCATCACAGATAGATGAGTGCTTAAGAAGGTGTTTAGCATGCTTGCCTTCATCGCTTAAACCTTTGAGTGTAGGAGTTGTGGCATCATGTTGTGATTGTGCACAACATTGGTGACACTTCATTTGGACTACTGTGTCCAGTATTGGTTGCCCTGTTGTAGGAAGATATCATTAAATTGGAGGGGTTTCAGAAAAGATTTACCAAGATGTTACTGGGAATGGAGGGTTTGAGTGATAAAAATAGGCTGGATAGTCTGGGATATTTTGCACTGCAGCGTTGGAGGTTGAGCAGTGATCTTATAGAGGTTTATAAAATCATGAAGGGTATAGATAAGATGAATAGCAAAGGTCTTTTCCCTAAGGTGGTGGAATTCAAAACCAGGCAGCAGTTTTTAAGGTGGGAGGAGAAAGTTTTAAAAAGGACATGAATGGTAACTGTTTTACACAGAGGATGGTTCATGTGTGGAATGAACTGCGAGAGGAAGAGATGGATGCAGGTACAGTTACAACATTTAAAAGACTTTTGGATAAGGACATGAATAAAAAAGGTTTGGAGGGCTATGGACCAAATACAGGCAAGTCGGACTAGTTTAGTTTGGGAACATGATCAGTGTGGGCTGGTAGGACTGAAGCATCTGTTCCATTTTGTATGACTCTACGTATGGGGGCCACTGACTCTAGCTCATCTGCAAACCAAACATCAACTATTGCTTAAACAAGCAGCTGTACAAACAGCAGTTGCAATGTGTGTCAGCTTATTTGCTGTTAAAGAGTTCAGCAATCCTTCAACAATCCTTGATTTTTAAAGCAATTCTTTTCTCCTTTCAGTCCACAATCACAAATAAGGTACGACCTTTACTGAAAAAATGACTATAAATAACAATTTTGAAAAATCATCTGATAAATAGCAAAAAGAACAATTCAACTCTCTTTCCCAGACTCTCAAACCCAGTGAAATATCACTCTTACCTTAATTTCTTACTTAACTGATGAGATTGCAAGATGTTTCTTTCAGACTTTCTGTACATTCAATAGATGTGATTCCTTCCCTCTCTCCAATAACACAAAAGTACAAGTTAACCCATTGATTTTTCTCACCAAACCTTAAAAGAAACTTAGAGTCTTTCCCAACTCCTCCTTAGAAAGCTAAAAAAAAACCTAAAGACACCTTTCCAGCTTGCAGACTTCCACAAACTCACTGCACTTCTGCTGATGTATCTTCTGGATTGCATGGAATCCCATGACCCTAAACATGCCTTATAATTAAAATACTACCTCACCCCTCGCCTAGTTGTGTTGATTAATACCTCACCTCTGTCATCTGGTCACCAACCCTTCTGCCACCTCAAACATATTCATAATTTTGAACACAGCTATCTTAGATTTCTCTGCAGGAAGCAGAACTATCCCAGCTTCTCCAAAGCACAAAATCAATGAAGTCCCTCATTTTTCATGTGGTTTTTTTAAAAATAACTTCTCTACTCTTGACAGCTTTCTTTATGCGTGGTGCCCAACTGAGATCTAACTTGTAATCTATAAAAGTTTAACAGATCTGGCTGATTTTTCTAGTCTTTCCCTCTGTTAATAAAACCAGGGATCCTGTATGTATTTTTAATGAACCTTTCATGTCACCCTGTTTTCTTCTAAGTCTCTCTCATGCACACTGAGATCAATCTGTTCCTGTGTTACCTTCTAAAATTGTAGCATTTAACAAATGTTGCCTCTTTTCATTTTACCTAACAGAATAATACCTTTTCAGACTACTTTCTAAATACTTGCATTCTTAAATGCATATGCCATGTGTTCAGTGCTCTGCTGAAGCCTTTTACTATGTTCTTCTTTGTTTACTAGACTTCAGTTTCATATCATCTGCATTCTGAATTAGGCCCGGTAGACTGTTTTGTTCCCTTAAAACCCATAAACTTTAATTTTGCTAACAAATCTACCATGTGGAAATAGGAAGAAAGGCTCATTACCTTTCACTTAGCTTTCCATGGTTAATTAGAGGGAGACTTTTTTGCTTTTTCTCCATCTGGAAATGCTCATTGTCTGGTAGACACATAAAGAATACTTTTATAACAGCAAACACAAAAGAAAATGAGATTAGAAGGTTGCACCAATCCACGTGTATTGTTTAACTGGACTATCAGCTGACATCAAGTGAGGTGGGAGATGAGCCACACAGTTCAGATCTAACTGCTTTTATGTAAGGTGGATTCACTAGGTAACTGAAAATCCAGGTGGAGAAGATAACTCGTCTGCAAAAGGGGATCATCAACTTGTTGTTCTGAAAGCTGACACCTGTATGTAGGTAATGTGAAAAGATACACTCAGTGACCTTGTTCAGAAGATCGATCTCATAAGCTTTGGAACATTGATAATAATAATAATAATACAGGAACAGGAATAGGATATTACTTGCATACGTATATTCTGATTTATTAGCTAAAAATCTATCATTGCTGTTGACTTGTCTGCTGGCTGGGGATTTAACTCCAAACTTACCTCACCAATTTTAATCATCTTAGATTTTGATCCAGGTTAACTAATACCAATCTGTTAAGCAGAAGTTGTTGATATAACTTCCCTTACTAATTTTGTTAAGTAGTTTTTCTTCTATTTGAATTGTGGTCGTGGCTGGGTGGTTAAGGTGGTGGATTGGAACTCCATTGGGGTTTCCCCGCACAGGTTCAAACCCTGCTGACTATGTTTCAGGGTGGCTCAGTGGTTAGCACTACTGCCTCACAGCACCAGGGACCCAGGTTCAATTCCACCCTCGGGTAACTGTCTGTGTGGAGTTTGCGCATTCCCCCTGGGCTTCCTGCGGGTGCTCCGGTTTCCTCCCACAGTCCAAAGATGTGCAGGTTAGGTACATTGGCCATGCTAAATTGCCCATAGTGTTAGGTGCATTAGTTAGGGGTAAATGTGGGGAATGGGTCTGGGTGGGTTACTCTTCAGAGGGTCGGGTTAGATTGAGAGGCCTGCTTCCATAGTGTAGGGAATCTAATCTAAAAACTGGGTATTTCTATCTACACCTGTTTATATATGATAATTGCTTCGATATGAAGTAACTCCACTGAGGTTGTCACCCCATCACCCTTTATTTACATATGGAAAGTGCTTTACACTGATCCAGCTCCCTCAAAGCCAGCTCTCAGAGTGAACAGAATCTCGAACACTGGCTCAGTGGTTTGCCCTGCTGCCTCACAGCACCAGGTTCCCTGGTTCAATTCCAGCCTCGGGTGACTGCCTGTGTGGAGTTTGAACATTCTCCCCGTGTCTGCGTGGGTTTCCTTCGGGTACTCAGGTTTCCTCACACAGTCCAAAGATATGCAGGTCAGGTGAATTGGCCATGGTAAATTGCCCATAGTGTGAGGTCCATTAGTCAGAGGGAAATAGGTCTGGGTGGGTTACTCTTCGGAGGGTCAGTGTGGACTTGTTGGGCCGAAGGCCCTGTTTCCACACTGTAGGGAATCTAATCTAATATCTGTCAGCCAGGGCTCCCTGATTGGACCAGATTAACAGTTCCAAACAAGGAATTCATATTCTATCAGCTGTACCTGGCTGACTTTGTTACAATCATTACATCCTCTGAGTCCAACAATATAGATTGGTTCTTTGTGTTTGTAGCTCCTTCTGGGGTCATTTCAGCACTGCATCAGGTTCCTTCGACTCTGCCTTTGAAAGGGTTGGAATGTAACACACTAGCTCAGCTCTTGCACTCGGAGCATCTCGGGAGAAACGTATTCTCCTCTTCAGGTGGCAAAGGCATTGAGACAGTGACATCAGCTGTGTCCATCTCAGATTCCAAGGTATCTTCATCACGTGATGGAGAGGGGGAGCTCAGGGGTTCAAGAACAGTTGGAAAGGCGTGGAGCTGGGCACATTTTGCTCCTGCACTGTTTGTGAGTTTGCAGTTTTCATATGCCCCATGTGCTTGGTCAGGACCAACACACCTACCCGAACTTTATATGTCATAGGATCATAGTCATAGAGATGTACAGCACTGAAAAAGACCCTTCGGTCCAACTTGTCCATTCCAACCAGTTATCCCAACCCAATCACACCTGCCAGCACCCAGCCCATATCCCTCCAAACCCTTCCTATTCATATATTCACCCAAATGCCTTTTAAATGTTGCAATTGTACCAGCCTCCACCACTTCTTCTGGCATTAACGTATTCCATTAACGTACCACCCTCTGTGTGAAAACGCTGCTCCTTAAGTCTCTTTTATATTTTTCCACTCTCACCCTAAACCTATGCCCTCTAGTTCTGGACTCCCCGACCCCAGGGAAAAGACTTTGTCTATTTATCCTATCCATGCCCCTCATAATTTTGTAATCCTCTATAAGGTCATCCCTCAGCCTCTGACGCTCCAGGGAAAATAGCCCCAGCCTGTTCAGCTTCTCCCTATAGCTCAAATCCTCCAACCCTGGCAACATCCTTGTAAATCTTTTCTGAACCCTTTTAAATTTCACAACATCTTTCTGATAGGAAGGAGACCAGAATTGCAGGCAATATTCCAACAGTGGCCTAACCAATGTCCTGTAAAGCCGCAACATGACTTCCTAACTCCTGTACTCAATACTCTGACCGATAAAGGAAAGCATACCTCCTTCTTCACTATCCTATCTACCTGCAACTCTACTTTAACAGAGTTATGAATCTGCACTCCAAGATCTCTTTGTTCAGCAACACTCCCTTGGACCTTACCATTAATTGTATAAGTCCTGCTAAGGCTTCACTGAATCTGATCTCCCATCAACCATGCCTCTTACCCATGCAGGACCATTCCCATGGTTTAGACATTAAACTTGGTCCCCTGAAATAATCTGAAGTCTTGTGTCCTGCATTGGCAGTCCTGATGTTGGTTAGCCCTCCCCCTCAAGTCTGGGAAGATCAGAATTAACCTGGTGTAGCATATTCTCCACATTAGCAACACTGCTGCAGCTATGCCAGTAGTTGCATATATGATGTTCCTATAATCAAATTGGAACCAGGACAGTTTGGTATTTCATGAAGCTGCAGGCTTTTAAGCCTGTCTTCAAAGGTTGGACTGCTCTTTCTGCCAGACCATTGGAACATGGATAGTATGAAGCTGTCCTTATATGACAAATACCATTTGATTTTGGGAAATATTCAAATTTCCCAGTGGTAGATGATGGGCTGTAACCTGTGACAAACGTTTCTGGGAGTCTGTGTATTGCAAAAGATACATGCAGTTTTTATCTCATCATTCTCATGTTGGCAAATTAATTCTATGCACGTCCAAACACTTTGAGTAGGTATTCACAATGACTAAGAACATTGAAGGACCTGCATAGATTACGTGTGACTGAGTCCAGGGTTTAGCCAGTTGTTTACATGAATGTAGGGGAGCTGTTAGTGGTAAATTTTGTCCATGTTCGCACTTTGGGCAGTGCCCTCACAATGCTGTTACATCTGCATCCAATCCTGACTACCAACCATAGCTTCTCACCAATATCTTCATTTTGGAAACCCCTGGATGACCCTGGTGGAGTTTAGCCAGTATCTGGCGGCGACCATTGCTTGGGACAATCACTCTTGCTCCCCATAATAATATGCAGCCCTCTACTGTGATCTGGTCACTCTGGGTCCAAAAAGGTTTCAATTCTGATTGTGAAGGCCGTTTGGTTTCCCCCAGCATAAATCAACTGTTTCAGAACTGGATCATTCTGCATTCAAAGTTTGATATTGTCAGCTGTGACTGAAAACTTAAAAGTATTACAGACTCTTCTCGTGGTGCTACCATGGGTGGGTGTATCTGCCAATGTGTCCGCATTTGATACCTGGCCTCCAGGATGATGTGCCAATTGTAATTATATGCACTTTGTATTAGAGACCACCACTGAATTTGGCCTGAAGCTATGGATGCCACTGCCTTGTTCTCTTTGTGATGTGGAGGTGATGGTTTTGGAACGGGGTGAACAAAGTTAAAAAATTTCACAATATCAGGCTATAGTCCAACAGGTTTATTTGGAAGTACAAGCTTTCAGAGACTGCTCCTTCATCAGGTAGCTAGTGGGGTAGGATCGTAGGACACAGAATTTATACAATAAATAAATAAACTATCAATCGATATGTTAAACAAACCCTTACATGTGGTGCCCAACTGAGATCTAACTCATCATCTATAAAATTTTAACCGATCTGACTGATCTTTCTCATCTTGGGTATTTCAGCTGCACTATTTTTAGATTAGATTAGATTACTTACAGTGTGGAAACAGGCCCTTCGGCCCAACAAGTCCACACCGCCCTGCCGAAGCGCAACCCACCCATACCCCTACATCTACCCCTTACCTAACACTACGGGCAATTTAGCATGGCCAATTCACCTGACCTGCACACCTTTGGACTGTGGCAGGAAACCGGAGCACCCGGAGGAAACCCACGCAGACACGGGGAGAACGTGCAAACTCCACACAGTCAGTCACCTGAGGCGGGAATTGAACCCGGGTCTATTGGGTGTCTGTAACATGGAGTTTTGAGGAGTTTTGTGAATGAAGTTGGTATTGTTAGTGCCTTGGGCAGTACCCCCTGCCTTTGATGCATCAGAAATGTAATTGGCCACAGACATCAATTCTGAACAATAAAAACACAATATCTGAAGTATTATAGCCACGTTAATAGCATTTAGATGCATGTCCACCAAATTAATACCGCACTTCTAATTATATAAACTTAAAAGAAACTGAAATCGGAACAGTTAATAAGCCCTTAGATACAGAGTTTTTTAAAAAATCCCAAACATGCTAAATGCACAAGAATAACGCAGATACTGATCATTTTTTCAAGAGTGGGGTTAGTATAAGGAAAGCAATATAAAAGGTAATGTGCTGTGTTATGTCACAGGGTAAATCCTCCTACTTAACATAAACCAGCAACACAGAAAAGATTTATCCCATGCAGTAATTTGTGAAAATTCGAGAGGCCAAGAACTTTTTAGAGTCATGAAACATAGCTGTGTCAATGGCAAAGCCATATGCAAGCCCATGACCAAATCAAACATTGATCTTCTTTGCGTTGCACTCTATTGATTAAGTTCTTTACAACTGAAATAAATCCATACATTTGGGTGGTGTGGTGGCTCAGTGGTTAGCACTGCTGCCTCACAGCACCAGGGACCCAGATTCGATTCCAGCCTTGGGCAACTGTCTGTGTGGAGTTTGCACATTCTCCCTGTGTCTGCGTGGGTTTCCTCCGGGTGCTCTAGTTTCCTCTCACAGTCCAAAGATGTGCAGGTCAGGTAAATTGGCCATTCTAAATTGCCCATAGTGTTAAGTGCTTTAGTCAGATGGAAATGGGTCTGGGTGGGTTTCTCTTTGGAGGGTCGGTGTGGACTTGTTGGGCCGAAGGACCTGTTTCCACACTGTCGGTAGTCTAATCTAATCTAATTCGTTATAGTAATATCTTTCATATTACACTGAATATATAGTTGTCAAAACATAAATCCTAAAAACCCAAGACAATGGACAGAAACAGTGCCGACAGCCCTTGAGATCAAACTGTGCTGCGTGGACTTAAAGAGGATCCATGAACATGCTTTCTCCACACTTGCTCAAGGCATTGGCAACAAATAATTTCTTTCTTAATCAGTTATAATATCTTCTTTTCTTATGGCCTTCTTCCAGCTGGATACAACACCACTTCATACTATATGGCCACTAATTGCTGAAATGGATTTTTAGAGATTAAAACACATGCTTTTTATTCAAGGCTGTTACCTCCTATCTGGCTCCTCCTAAAACATATATTTATTGTTTTGGTATCTTCCTTATAACAGCTGTTATGAAGATTTGGTTGTACTGTACCTTTAAGAGAGCTAAAAGCTAGTAGAACTATCTGACAGCACCAAGTGTTCTGAACAAGATACAATGTAACCTTTTGGTCCAGCAGCTAGTGTAGCTGGTTGCCTGAAGACAACAACATATTTGAATTAGGCCAATGTTTAAACAATGCCTCAAAAAAAATACTCCAATCAAGTTTGAATTTAGCTTATTGACAATACTAAAAGCCAATGACACAATTTGATGCTTTGGGAGTATAAGACCGGGAAAAATTGAACAGTTGAGGGAAAACTGCCAAAAGACAGTAGGCTTTGGTCAGATGTAGGCTGCTGGTCAGAACTCTCTGAGAGATAACTGTCTATGGAAGGAGTTTGCACAGAGAAAAATATCAACACCGACCTGGAGAACAAATCTACAAAGGAAGATATAAAGAGAAGATTTGACAGCTGGCTGATTATGAAATTTAATTTTTTCAGTAAATCTTATTTGGGAGTTTTATTGGTCGAGCATTATAGAAGGGAAAATAAAAGATAGGTTAGAGGAAGGAGTTGTAAATAGTTATTGTTAATTACTTGCTGTTATACTTTAAGAAATGAAGTTGTTAACTTTTACTTTAAGTAGTTCTTGTCCTCTCGAATTTTCACAGATTACTGCATGGGCTAAATCTTTTCTGTGTTGCTGTTTTAAATTAAGCAAGAAGGTTTACCCCATGACATAACACAGCACATTACCTTTTATATCGCCTTACCTTAAAATTAACCCCACTTTTATCTGTGGTGTAAAAGTAGTTTTCATCAGCACCACTGTTGGAAACAAAGTGATACAAAAATACACCCGAATTGAAGAGTGTGATGCTGGAAAAGCACAGCTGGTCAGGCAGCATCTGAAGAGCAAGAGAGTCAACATTTCAGGCTGAAGCCATTCCCCTGTTTGTCGGATGCTGCCTGACCAGCTGTGCTTTTCCAGCACTACACTTTCAACTCTGACCTCCAGCATCTGCAGTCCTCACTTTCTCTTAGTCAAAAATATACTCGATAGTACAACTCAACATTCCAGATCTCATTTCCGAATGACGACCTGGAACAACAAAGATGAAGCAATGAGCTATTTCTTAGCAATACCACATAAAACAAGACTTTCAATTATCGTTAGTTTCCAATAGAAACACATTTTAAAAGATTTTTCTAGAGACACTGATCATTGCTCTATGTCGAAAGCATCAGTGATAAACAGAGAGAGAAACCAAAGGAAAGCTTTGCATCAAAAACACATTCTATAGTAGAATGAAAAGTGCATCAGAAAGTTTGTTTAAACTCTTAGATGTATGAGGATCTTATAAATTCTTATTTATGTTGAGATACCCATAAGACTATAAGACCATAAGACATAGGTATAGAAGTAAGGCCATTTGGCCCATCGAGTCCACTCTGTCATTCAATCATGGCTGTTGGGCATTTCAACTCCACTTACCCGCTCTCTCCCCGTAGCCCTTATTTCCTTGCAAGATCAAGAATTTATCAATCTCTGCCATGAAGACATTTAACATCCCGGCCTCCAGTGTACTCCATGGCAATAAATTCCACAGGCTCACCATTGTCTGGCTGAAGAATGTCTTCTCATTTCTGTTCTAATTTGACCCCCTCTAATTCTAAGGCTGTGCCCACGGGTCCTAGTCTCCGCACCTAACGGAAACAAATTCCCAGCATCCACCCTTTGTAAGCCACTCATTATCTTGTATGTTTCTATTAGATCTCCCCTCAACCTTCTCAACTCTAATGAATCCCAGGATCCCTAGCCGTTCATCGTATGTTAGGCCTACCAGTCCAGGGATCAGCCATGTGAATCTCCGTTGGACACACTCCAGTGCGAGTATGTCCTTCCTGAGGTGTGTGGCCCAAAATTGGACACAGTAGTCCAAATGGGGCCTAACTAGACTTTTATAAAGTCTCAGTAGCACATCACTGCTTTTATATTCCAACTCTCTTGAGGTAAATGACAACATTACATTTGCTTTCTTAACCACGGACTCAACCTGCAAATCAACTTTTAGAGAATCCTGGACTAGCACTCCCAGATCCCTTTGTACTCTGGTTTTATGAATTTTCTCACTGTTTAGAAAATAGTCCATGCCTGCATTCTTTCTCCAAAGTGTAAGATCTCTCATTTGCTCATGTTGAATTTCATCAGCCATTTCCTGGACCACTCTCCTAAACTGTCTAAATCTTTCCGCAACCTCCGCACCTCCTCAGTACTACCTGCCTGCCTGCCTAACTTCGTATCTTCGGCAACTTCACCAGAATGCCCCCAGTCCTTTGATCCTGATAATTAATATATAAATTGAACAACTTCGGTCCCAACACGGAACACTGTGGGATACCACTTGTTATTCCGAAAAAGAATATTTTATCCCAGCGCTCTGCCTTCTGTCAGACAGCCAATCCTCAATCCATGCCAGTAGCTCACTTTGAACACCATGGGCCCTCACCTTACACAGTAGCCTCCCTTGAGGCACCTTATCAAAGGCCTTTTGGCAGTCTAGATAGATAACATCCACTAGGTTTCCATGGTTTAACCTACTTGTTACCTCTTCAAAGAATTCTGACAGGTTTGTTAGGTACAACTTCCCCTTACTAACTCCATGCTGACTTGTTTTAATCCGACCCTGCACTTCCAAGAATTTAGAAATCTCATCCTTAACGATGGATTGCAGAATTTTACTTACAACTGAGGTTAGGCTTATCAGTGTATAATTTTCCATCTTTTATCTTAATCCTTTCTTGAACAAGGGGGTCACAACAAGGGGGTTTCCAATCATCTGAGACTTTCCCTGACTCCAATGGCTTTTGAAAGATAACAACCAACGCCTCCACTATTTCCTCAGCCACTTCCCTTAGAACTCTAGGATGTAGCTCATTGGGGCCAGGGGATTTATCAATTTTAGGACATTTTAGCTTTTCTATTACTTCCTCTTTTGTATTGGCTACCATACTCAATTCTGCCCCTGATTCTCCTTAATTGTTGGGGTATTACTCATGTTTTCTACTGTGAAGACTGATACAAAGTACTTATTAAGTTCTTCAGCTATTTCCTTCTCTCCGATCACGAGCCTTCCTGCATCAATTTGGAGCAGCCCAATTTCTACTTTTGCCTCTCATTTGTTTCTTATGTATTGAAAGAAACATTTACTGTCATTTCTAATATTACTGGCTAGCTTACCTTCATATTTGATCCTGACCTTCCTTATTTCTCTCTTTGTTATCCTCTGTTTGTTTCTGTAGTCTTCCCAATCTTCTGATTTCCCAGTGCTCTTGGCCACTTTATAGGCTCTCTCTTTTTCTTTGGTACATTTCCTTTTTTTCCTTAGTCAGCCATGGTTGTCTAATCCCGCACCCCCCCATAATCATTCTTTTCTTTAGAATGAACTTCTGTACTGGGTCTTCAATTACAGCCAGAAACTCCTGCCATTGTTGGTCTACTGTCTTCCCCATTTGGCTCTGCTTCCAGTCGATTTTCGTCAGTTCCTTTCTCATGCCCCTGTAATTACCTTTATTTTAACTGTAACGCTATTACATCCGATTTTGCCCTCTCTCTTTCAAACTGCAAACTCTTTTAAACTCTCTTACCCAGCCTACTGCAAATGCAGATCAGAAAATCACAGACTGGTCTTGTATAAAATAATGTTTCTGAGGGATTAATGTTCATTTACATTGGCTTCACTCATTCTTGATGTCACAAACAGCCTATGGGTGGCCTCAAGGAGGTCTATTCTGGCTTTCAGAGGAGAACATGTATCTGATCCAGCTCTACAAGGTCTTTGTACTTTCAACTGACCAAAAGTAGTTGTGGCATTGCAATCATGAAGCAAGCCTTCTTGTTTAGATTACCCACAGTGTGGAAACAGGCCATTCGGCCCAACAAGTCCACACCGACCCGCCGAAGCGCAACCCACCCAGACCCCTACACCTAACACTATGGGCAATTTAGCATGGCCAATCCACCTGACCCGCACATATTTGGACTGTGGGAGGAAACCGGAGCACCCGGAGGAAACCCACGCAGACACGGGGAGAACGTGCAAACTCCACACGGACAGTCGCCTGAGGCGGGAAATGAACCCGGGTCTCTGGCGCTGTGAGGCAGCAGTGCTAACCACTGTGCCACCTAGTTGTTTTAGAATGGTATCTATGCTATAGTGGGGTATCTACTACCAGAGAGCACAAGAGGAAATAATACAAAGGAGGGTTGATGGCAACAAGCTGCATCAACTAACCTTTATAGAGTACTACATACTGGTAACAATGGCAAATATTACAAGGTACCAGGCATTGTCATCTGGGAAAATATTACAGCTTTTCTCCAGGCCATATTATATATGTTAAAAAACCTTAAAAATGTCTGAGCGTAGTACAACCAAAGACCCAATGTGACGCATCCATCCTCTCTCACCTGTTCAAGGATAAAAATGGAATATTAGCTGATGATTGCACAATGTTCAACACCATTCTTAACTCCTCAGATACTAAAGCAGTCCACCTCTTAATGTAGCAAGACCTAAGTAATGTCCAAATTTGGGCTGAGAAGAAGCAAGTAACATTTACATAACACAAGTGCCAGGTAATAACCATCTCCCACAAGAGAAAATCTGACTGTTGCACTTGACACTGAATGGCATTGCCGTCATTGAATCCTCCAGTATCAGCATTTTGCAGTGTAGTGGTATACTCCCCACTCGCCTGGATTGTGCAGATCCAACAACATTCAAGAATCTTGACACCATCAAGACAAAGCAACTTGCTCGATTGACACCACATCCACCACTGATGTACAGTAGGAACACTCTGGACCATCTACAAGATCCTCTGCAGAAATTTACCAAAGATCCTTGGACAGCATCTTCCAAATCCACAACCACTACCATCTAAAAGGACAACAGTAGCAGATACTTGGGAACACATTTCACCCACAAGTTCCCTTCCAAGCTATTCACCATCCTGACTTCGAAATATATCACACTTCCTTCAGTATCTTTGTGTCAAACTTCCTCCCTAATGCTATCATGGTTGTGCCTACGCCAAAAGGACTGCCGAAGGACAAGAAAGCAGCTCACTATCGCATTCTCAAGGACAGCTGGGGATGGTTAATCAATGATGGCCTAGCCAGTGAACCTAACACCCCATGAATGAATAAAACATAATCTGTAATAATGTGTTTGGCAGCAGTCATTGATTAACTTTTCATTGGTCTCTCATACGGATCCATTACAAAAACCACACTTAAAATTAGGTGCATATTAAATGAGCTATAAAAATGAGAATTAATCTATAAAACATCTAATAGTTTGCAGTGAGTCTCCCGTAGAAATGTAAAAGGATAAGCTTTGGTTGCTCAAACAAATATCATTGCTGAAGGGAAATTCTGAGAGAGGCGTTGCAAAAAGATTTTGTTACCAAAAGTTCTTTTTTACAGCAGCATTCCCTTGTTAATTTATAATGTTTTCAAATTTTTGTACGTGTACCTTTGAACTGCTACCATCATGATCTATACCATTTGTAATGAAAGAGATTTTAAACTAGGTAGCAGAGTATACAATTCCTTCTCATTTTGAGCCTGGTAATTAAGTATTTTTGTAACTGATTTGTCATGGAAAAGTTTGCAATTCTCTGTGACTGAAGAATAAGTTAGATGTAGAATGCTTGCTTTCCTTTTACTTACTTAATGATTTGATTCTGAGTTCACTGGTGGCATGGTGGCTCAATGGTTAGCAATGCTACCTCACAGTATCCGGGACACAGGTTTGATTCCACTCACTATGTGGAGTTTATGCATTCACTTTGTGTCCTCGTGGTTTCTTCCAGGTGCTATGGTTTCCTCCCACAGGCCAAAGACATGCAGGTTATTTTGATTGGCTGGGTTAAATTGCCCAATAGTGTCCAGGTGGACTCGTCATGAGACATGCAGGGTTAAAGGGGAGGGGTGTGGGTTTGGGTGGAATGCTTTTCAGAGGGTTGGTGTGGACTCAGTAGGCTGAATGGTCTGCTTCCACACTGGAGGGGTTTAGGAAGTTTCTGCATTTGTAATTCTTTAAAGAAAACTATTTAGTTTGTAGAGTTAATTAGGTTAGCTCAAACATGCAACCAAATGAATACTGGACTACTGCCAGTATTTATCTTAAATATAAATTAGAAAAATTTCAGAAGACGGGTTTTTTTGTTCTAAAGGAAAACATTGTTTTAAAGCATACAGAGACTGTCTTTGTTTCTGAGTCATAAGCTTTGGGTTTAAGTTCCACTTCGGGATTTGAAGGTACTTTCGTAATGCTGTCAAAGACAATGAGTATCAAATTAGAAATCATTCCAACATATGCCAGTGGGAGCCCATAAAAGTGAGAGAGATCTTGGTCAGTCATGCGATTGAAAAATAATTGAAGTCTGTACCCTCACTATCCATAGCTGTGAACTACCAGCTGCATGTAAGTATATGCATGTCATCACAGCAACACAGACTCCTTGCCCTGTTGGCTGGAGGCCTGGAATAGGGCCAACAGATGTTTGATCCCTATTCTGGTTGGGATGGATCAGGACCTGCCTCCTTTCCCAAACTATGGTAGAGTTTGTGATGAGTCATAGAACCATAGAGATATACAGCATGGAAATAGACTCTTCGGACCAACTAGTACACGCCAAACATGTTCCCAAAATGAACTAGTCCCACTTGCCTGTGTTTGACCCATATCCCTCCAAACATTTCCTATTCATGTACTTATCCAAATGTCTTTTAAACATTGCAGCTGTACCTGCATCCATTAATTTCCTCTAGCAGTTCATTCCACACACTAACCACTGTCTATCTCCTGTTTAAATCCCCTCTCATCTTAAAAATATGGCCCCAAGCTGTGAACTCCTCCAGCTCAGTGAACCAAATGAGGAGCTATGCCATATGTTTTTGATCCACGTTAAGGAATAAAAGACCAAAAAGATTTTTCTTGTAAATGAAAATGAGGCAGAATGGGGAGCAATATTGCCTCTGAACAATATACTCCTTTGTTCGAGTTTTGCTCCGGTACTCAATTGTAATGAATGGTGCATTTGTAACAACCAAATAATTATGCCTCCAAATCCTTCTATCAAACCTATGCAGGCTGTAAGTGCAGGAGCCTGGTCAGCAATGTTTGATGTAGAGCAGTGCTATAGTTTCAGGCTAGCAACCTGTTTCAAGAAAAAAAAAGTCAGCTGCAAATAGATAATCAAAATATCGGAGCCCAAAGTAGGCCATTCAGCCCTACAACCTGCTATGTCATTCTAGATCATCACTAATCATCTACTTTGAGACCATATTCCAATGTTATCTCCATTTCCCTTGATGTCACTAGCAACTAGAAACAGTTCAGGCTCTTTCTTGAACTGACTTTCTGACTGAGCTGCTTAGCCATCTACAGTAAAGAATTTCAAACATTCACCATTCTCTGGATACAGTGGTTCTTCTCATCTCAGTCTAAATGGTCTGCCTGTTATTCTGAGACTCTGTCACGAGTTCAACATCCCATATCTAGAGGGAACAGCCTTTTTGCATTCACTCTGACTTTACCTTTAAGAACCTTGGACATTTCAATGACATCGCCTTTAATTCTTCTAGGTTCCAGAGAATATAGGTTTGCTCTTCTCAATCTGTCCTCACAGGACACTCTCAGCATCCCAGAAATCAGTCTGGTGAATCTTTGATGCACTCTCTCTGTGACAAGTGTGTCTTTCTGAAGCTAAAGTGAACAGAACTGCATACAATACTCTAGGTACAATCTCACCATTGTTCTATAGAGTTGAGGCAAAATCTCTATGCACCTAAACTCAAATCCTCTTGGAATAAAGACTGACTTCCTGTTTCCTTCTGATATGCCTGCAGCACCGCATGCTAGCTTTCAGTGATTAATGAACAAGAACACAGGTCTCTTTTGACATCAACACTTTCTAAACTCTCCAATTTAAGAAATATTTTGCATCTTTGTTTTTCCTATAAAGTGGTTAACCTTACCATAACCACTCTATATTCCATCTGCCATGCTCTTGCCCTCTCACTCAGCATGTTCGAAATCTTTTGACCATAATTTGCAGCCTCTTCACAATTCACTTTCCTGCCATGTTTTGTGTCATCTGAAAACTTACAAATGTCAAAATTGGTCTCATATCCACATCACTGATGTACATTGTGAACAGATGGCATCTAAGTTCTGATCCTTAAGTACCATGGTAGTCACAGCTTACCAACCTGAATATGACCTAGGTATTCCTACTCTCTGCTTTCTGCCTATTAATCAGTATTTATCCACACTGATATATTTCCTCCAGTCCCATGTGGTTTATTTTTGTTTACTAACCTCCACTGAAGAGAAAGTGAGGACTTCAGATGCTGGAGATCAGAGTTGAAGAGTGTGGTGCTGGAAAAGCACAGCTGGTCAGGCAGCATCCGAGAAGAAGGAGAATCGACATTTCAGGCATAAGCCCTTCATCAGGATGTTGCCTGACCTGCTCTGCTTTTCCAGCACCACACTCTCAACTCTAACCTCCACTGAGGGACATTATCAAAAGCTTCTGAAAACCGAAACATACCCACTGGATCCCCCTTATTGACTCTGCCAGTAACATCAAATGAAAGCATTTGCTTTGTCTGACTTGCGATTGTCTAAAGGCGTTAAGTCATCATAATGATCAATGCTTAGCATTGAAATATTGTCACATCTATCACACAAAAACAGATATTTTGGCTCAAACAGGCTAGGTCACATGTATGCCCCATCCAACCTCTCTTTTTATTTAAGAGAAAGTGAGGATTGCAGATGCTGGAGACCAGTGTTGAAAAATGTGGTGCTGGAAAAGCACAGCAGGCCAGGCAGCATCCGAGGAGCAGGAGAAGGGCTCATGCCCGAAATGTTGATTCTCCTGCTTCTCGGATGCTGCCTGGCTTACTGTGTTTTTCCAGCACCACATTTTTCAACTCTCTTTTTATCTAACCCCATTAGCATGCATTTTAATATGTGAGTTATACATTGCATGTATTTTCATATATTATAAGTATACTGTTATATTATATATAATTATTAGGTTATATATTGTAGTTATGGTCTCCTTATCCAAGGAAGGGTACTCTGACTATGGAGGGAATGCTCTGATTAGGGAGGGAATGCTCTGACTATGGAGACTGATTCCTGGGAAGGCAAGACTGACATATGAAGAGAGACTGGATCGCTAAGGACTAAATTCATTGGAATTTAAAAGAATAAGGGAGAATCTAATAGAAATCTTTAAAATTACAACAGGCTTAGACATGGTAGACGCAGGGAGGTGTTCCTATTGACCAGCGAGTCAAAACCAGGGGTTACAGTCTAAGGATATGGAGTGGGCCACTTAGGACTGGGAGGAGAGGAAATTTCTTCACACAGAGAATGGTGAGCCTGTGGAATTCTCTGCCTCAGAATGTGATTTGAGTCCAAAACATTCAATGTTTTCAAGAAGAAATTAAATATAAATCTAAATCCTAAAGGGATCAGTGAGTATGGAGAGAAATTAGGAACAATGTACTGAGTTGGATGATTAACCACGACCATATTAAATAGCAGAGCAGGCTCAAAGAGTAAATGACGTACTTCTGCTCCTATTTTCTACGTTTCTATATATAGGTTTATACATAACATTTTAGTTCCTAGTTCCAATATATGTGTTTGAGGAGAGAACATTTCACAGCTGCATTTGGAGTACAATGAAATGGATAATGGAACAAGTATTAAACAGACTGGGACAGTCAAAAGGGAACAGGAGCAAATAGTCTCATAGGTCACAGCAATTTGTGTCAGATCAAGGACTTGGTTGTAATGTCAAAAGACATTTACTGGCCACACATGAGTGGTCAAAGTCATCTTCAAGTGAATTCAACTTCAAATGCCAGAGGCTCAAAACTCAGTCATTCACGAAACGTGTTCAATGTACCATACACCCATCACTCACCTATTAGCATCATCTAAGAAACGTGGCTCAAAAATCATAGCTTTATCTCACCCATAAGCATTTAGCTGTACTGCAAACTTTATAGCCAAATCTTACAGCTTGCATACAAAGCCAACTAACCGGTTATCAAACAAACGCTGTGAAGTCCAGTCATTAAGAGGCAGGTTCTGCCATCAGAACCACATGTGGAGCTGCTAAGTAGTTTGAATGATACTTTGGACTTGCCAGTCAAAGTGTGGATGTCATCTCATCCTGCTGTGGATCGCATGAGCTGCTGCATTACTGTAGAAATTGTGAATAATGTTGAACAATGAAATTCTCAATGAAGTTACTTGCTTAAAGCTACAATGAAGGGAAAGTCATCAATGAAACAGTTGCCAATGACTGCACCAAGGACACTGTCATAGAATCATAGAGTCATAGAGATGCACAGCATGGAAACAGACCCTTCGGTCCAACCTGTTCATGCCTAAGTCTTACAGTGATGTCCTTCCTAGGATGACTGATCTCTGAGTAGAGCAGCCATAATTCTTTATGTGAAACTATTATCAAAGTATATTATCCATTTAAACTGCATTGAACACAATATTATTTTGGTTACTGTCATCTCTCCTCTAACATTTAGCTCTTGCAATCTGTTTTAATACTAACCATAGTATGAAGAGTTGAGTTGGCAAGGCTGAATCAGAGCTGAGCAGGTTATTGATGAATAGACATTGCTTCATGACACTATTGGTGACTCTGGCATCATTTGAATGATGATTGGGAGGAAGCTGATAGAATCATAATTTATCAAGTTTGATTTATTGGACTAAAATTGAGTAAGGTTGGTTTTCAGGCCCTTCAGTAGGTGTTCACTTTAGACCAATCAGTGGCCCTCAGATGCTTTCTAATGCAATCAGATATAATTTAAGAAGGGATAATTCACTCATCTTTATGGACTCCATCAGTCACTTTAACAATTAGAGAGTAGCAAAAGATGATCTTTGCAACTTATTGTAGCTCAATCTCAAAGAAGGTTCCTTATACAACTTATGTATCCTCATTCACAAAGATAATGGATTCAATGCCCATTTAAGGCAGATAACAGAAAATGATTGAATGTTGCCCAAGTTAAAATGACATTGAATACAACTTGGATGTCTCTAGGGGCATTATTTGAAGATATTAAAGTCTTTTGACCCATGAAAAGCAAGCACAATGACGCCCAATTTCATCCTATCCTATTGTTATACATAGGACTCACCAGGAAGATTTTACACTTGTGTGGATGCAGGTGACTAGACCTGTTTAGGTTTCCAGCAATTTACTATTTATTGCTTCTGACTTTTAGCATCTGCAGGTCTTTTCATTAGTTTTAATATGTTGCAACCGTCTTTTGAACCTCCACGGTTGACTGCACCAAAGATTCATGTTCTTTTTAGCATGAGGCTATCTTTCTTAAAAAGTCATTAATTAATTTCTGCTTTAAATGTCAAGGCTTGCTTCAGTGAAGGACAGGGCAAGTTTTTTTTTATTTGCTAACACCATGAAAATATCCTGAAGGAGTGTTGTCAAGCATACGCTCACTGGGTGGAATATTCCCAGCTCCTGAACTATGTGGACCATAGTAAGAAAATTTGGAAAATTGTATGAGATGGGCAGTGACTTGAAAGCAAAAAGATAAATTTTCTCAACAAATGTCAAATAATAAGACCAGATTCTTGCTTGTGAACAGCAAGAAGCCTATTTGTATGTATTAACATGCATTGACATCTCATAATTAGCTAATCTTCCCTTGCTTAAATCCATAGAACATAGAACATAGAACATTACAGCGCAGTACAGGCCCTTCGGCCCTCGATGTTGCGCCGATCAAAGCACACCTAACCTACACTAAGCCACTATCCTGCATATACCTATCCAATGCCCGTTTAAATACCCATAAAGAGGGAGAGTCCACTACTGCTACTGGCAGGGCATTCCATGAACTTACGACTCGCTGAGTGAAGAGAGTTTGTTTTCACTCTAGTTTCTGATTCTCCCACTTGTCACATAAAATGTAGATTTTTTTTTCTGTTGTAGATCTCAGATTTAATCAATGTCTTAAAGTTATCTAGTTAACAGATAGTTGTTGATCAAATTTATATCCTGATGAGAGAACCTGTTTTGAAAAAAGTCTTGGCACTCTAAGAATCCACTGTTGCAATTTGTTTATCAGTCTTCTCCCAATTTTCTGAAGACGTTGATACGTTCATATCTCTGTTTTTTTCACAGGTTGTGGAGGTGGTGCTGTTGGACTGGGGTGGACAAAGTGAAAAATCACACAACACCGGGTTAGGTCTATCTAATTACCTGATGAAGGAGCAGCGCTCAGAAGGCTAGTACTTCCAAATAAACCTGTTGGACTATAACCTGGTGTTGTGTGATTTTTAACTTTGTTTTACAGGTGACAATTGTACTTTGGTATTTTGTTCAAGTGACCAATTTTGGAATTTTAACAATAATTTTAACTAGGCTATTCAATAATGACAGAGACCTCAGCATGACTCAATTTTGTCCTAAATTGTCATTGAGATCCACATTTTCAATCAAGTTGACTGTTCAATATTGGGAACAGAGAAGATGATTGAAATCAGCAAACCTAACACAGAGTATAGCTTTTTAACATTATGTATGTCTGGAAAATATTTATCATTCTGAAGCAAAAGGGAAAACAAAAACATAACAAAAAACAGAAATCATACTGATGTGGAAATTTGGACTTTCGTAATATTGTGTACATGAGAAGGAGAGCATGAGCTACATAGAGTCATAGAGTCATCAAGCGGTACAGATATTTCAAAGTTGCCATCCAAGTTGAAAAGGTTGTTAAGAAGGCATATGGTGTGTTGGCTTTCATAAGTAGGGGAGTTGAGTTTAGGAGCAGCGAGGTTATGCTGCAGGTCTATAAAGCTCTGGTTAGACCACACTTGGAATATTGTGTTCAGTTCTGGTTGCCTCATTACAGGAAAGATGTGGAAGCTTTAGAAAGGATGCAGAGGAAATTTATCAGGATGCTGCCTGGACTGGAGAGCGTGTCTTATGAAGAAAGGTTGAGGGAGCTAGGGTTTTTCTCATTGGAATGAAGAATGATGAGAGGTGACTTGATAGAGGTGTACAAGATGTTGAGAGGCATAAATAGAGTGGATAGTCAGAGACTTTTTCCCATAGCGGAAATGTCTATCAGGAGGGGGCATAATTTTAAGGTAATTAGAGTAAGGTTTAGGGGAGATGTCAGAGGTAGGGTTTCACACAGAGAGTGGTGGTTACGTGGAATGCACTACTAGCGGTGGCTGTGCAGTCAGATACATTAGGAACATTTAAGTGACTCTTAAACAGGCATATGGAAGATAGTACAATGAAGGGTATGAATGTTAGTCTGATCTTGGAGTAGGATAAAGGGCCAGCAAAACATTGAGAATTGAAGCACCTGAACTGCGCTGTGCCACTCTATGTTCTATGTTCATGGCTCACTGGTTGGTTTAGCTCAGTTGGCTGGATGGCTAAATTGGTTGATGCTAACAGTGTGGGTTCAAGTGCTGCATTGGCTGAGGTTACCATGAGAGAGTTTGCTATGGTCTGGTAAGACTATGGTGACTTTGCCCTTTAAGCCTACACTGTTTTGATCCCTCTAAGATTCTGCATCATGTTGCTTTTTTGAAGAGTTTTTCTGGTTCCCAATTTTGTATTTGAGGAATTTTTCTCCATATTTTGCTGTACAATTTATCAATGGTGCTGAAACATCAAACTGACCTTCATGATTTAAAACAGAAAATTATGGTTACAAGCTGAGAATGAAAATTTTAAAGTTGCCAACTATCTGGAGCAGAATCACCCTTGTTTAAAATCAAATTTGTATTTTACAATGGAATCATTTCAGGATATAAATGGACACATGTTGTAATTACCTCTCAGTCAGGAAGAGCTATGAGAGGTATATTTGATGATGATAAAACTGATGGTTCGATCCAAAATCCAAAAAGATTCTGATGAAACTCATTCTCTCAACAATAATTTTAACAATCAATAATTCATTAGGTTTTCTTTCCCTTTTCAAAGTATTCTTGATTATTTTGTGGTAAAATTAAAAACCCTGTAAATATATTTGTGCCTGAGCTTTAATAAGGGACACAGTTTGGGAATCAGTAACCTTACTTTAGCTCCAGGTATATAGTAAATCAGTGCAGTTGGCAGGCATAAGTATTCCTCCACTTTGAAGTGTAGTGATGTGCAGCGAAGAATGTTTCTTTTTGTCACTTTTGATCCAGTGAATGTCAATCCAGGCCCTGATTTTTTTTTACATCCTCATTGCTAAGAATTTTCATTATCATCACTTTGAGCTTGGCAGCTATAAAGGGAAAGAGGTTATTTACATTTATACCACTTCTATGATGGTGTAGACCATTGAATTCATTTTTAGTACTTAATAGTCTTTCATTTGCATAATATATTCCACTACAACGACGAGAACTGCACACGTATTATTCCTTTTATTCTCCAAATGCCCAGTTGCAAATCTGGAAACATCAATTATACTTTCACCTTGACTCAGTACTTTGTGTAAAAAGGAAGAGAAAATATATTTCTACATACCACATGTTATTTTCAAGCATTGGTTTAATCAACTTATACCCTAACAACCATTGAAAATATCATTTTTAAACTGCTTATTCAGTGATTTTGGAGGGATTCCTTCCTCAGGAAGCATTTGCCTTGAATATAGTCTCTTGTGTTATGGTATGACTGACGGGAAACTCTGTGAAGTGCATTTGTCTTTGCCTGAGGAGTCTCCTGAAATAAAAGAACACAGAATTTATTTGATTTTTTAGAAGATGAAAATGTTAATGTTAGTGAACTTTAACGTTTCTTTGCCTTCAGTTGTATTCACATTAAACTTTGCTGAGTGAGTCTTGCTAATTTACTTGTTACCCTGGGGCTGACTAAAGTTGCTTCTTTCTCAAGGAAGTGCAGATCACCGTCTGATCTTGGTACCTGGAAGAGGATTCATCTGTATTTTGAGGGAATCAGATACAAGGCATAATTGTATCGTGTTACAGTGAAATGTGGAATTTTGAATACATCGAATGAAAAACAAGATATTATATCATGGAACTCTTGAGATATTGAGCATTGGAGTCAGATGCCAGAACCTAATCACACATAAGAAAATAAATCATTTAATTATTGTAGTGAAGCTAATTTACATAATGTTGTAAATAACCTGATTCAGTGTCATTCTGAATAGCAGAAATGGGTTAATGGAGTTTGATTGTTAAGGCTGATAAGAGTGACACTTTTACACTGCTGTTCTCCATCACTGTTTCCATACACTATTTACTTCTATATATAGAACCATGATAATATTAGAAAAATCAATCTTAATTCCTGACTTTGAATTTCAGCAAACACATATAGCTACGGCATTGAAAGATAATGAGCAACGTATTAAACTTCTTCTCTCGTATTGATTTTTTTTTCAAGCAGTATTCCGTTTTTTTCAGGCCTGCCCTCCAAAGCCAGATCACAAATCAGCTCCAAAGAACAGAGCCAAATGTTTGGAGTTTATTGAGTTTAAGAAAGTATTCTGCAATCAGTAACACAATCAACTCAATCTCTCACTTGAGTGTCTCATGCTGAAGAAGGTGCAAGTAATCTGTATCAGTTAAATATCAAGCTAAGTACAAAGCAAAAATATGTTGGAGAAAGCGAAGCATAATTGCAATGTATCACATTTCAAAATACATTGCTTCAAACTGATGCTAAGTCATTTCTTATAGTTAGATTCAGACATTGGCAATATAATTTTGCTCAAAGTAACATAAAAGAGGGTCCAATTCGCAGCTGAAATCCTTTTCAGTCATGGCAGCCTTTGCAATAAAAACTGCTACACTTGTGCTGACATTTGGGTGCTTTTGTCCTTTCAATAAGAGTTGCCAACAATTGGATTTGACAGTGAGAAAAATGCCTGCAAGTAGATATATCACTTTCAGGGCCATTTTATGTGGAAAAGTGATTAGACGAAAGTGACTTAAATAAATTACATTATGAGATAAAACATTGAATGAGAATTGTTTTGATAGAGGCAGGACTTAAGGGAAAAAAACAATGAGAATTTGTAGTGAATAAATTGAACATCTATTTCTTTCTTATTACCTAAAGAAAAGCTGTAAAATATATTGCATAAATTGTATTTTGAACAATAGCAACTTACTTACATTCTAAAATGAACATAAGCCTTGCCTTATTTAGCAAATCAATGAGCACTATAACTCAATATGTATTTCTCTATGGTCATTTTCAGTAACAAGCCTACTGAACAGATGTAGAAAGTGACATTAAGAACTTCAGTAGTGATGTTATCGTACCAAAAACTTTTGCATTATCTGTTTGCCTGCAAGCAATAACTAGATGGCTTTCACTTTTAGATTACAAAAGATTATTAGATTTTGGGGTAGCAAAAATGAAGACATTCGGTAACGCTTTGAAGGGAAGGTGACTTGCCATATTAATGACACAGCCTTTTGTTATGCTCTGAATGATTCTGGAATGGTTTGGGAGTGATGTTTGGCTGTGCATCTCTCTCTATTACCCATTAATAATAGTTAATAATTGAGACAATGTGGAATTTAGAGAGATTTATTTCGACAAGGTCAATTGTTTGAGTACCTTCTCCAATATTCAATTACCTAATAAATAAAAAGCGAAAGTAGTGCAAATGCTGTAAATCAGAAAGAAAAGCAGAAATTCATGGAAAAATTCAGCAGGTCTGAGTTCTGAGGAAGGTTCACTTGACCTGAAATATTAACCCAGATCTCTCTCCCCAGATGCTGCCAGGCCCTGCTGAGCTTTTCCAGTAATTTCTGTTTCAACTATTTATTTTCAATTATTTTTTAATTTCATGGAATTCAACCATTCGGTATCCAAAATCTCAGATTTTCATGGATTACTAGAGAGCAAATTCTATCTATAAGACTCATGACAACCTGGTAAATATGTTGCAATTGAAATGCTAATAACATTGCTTATGGTGACTGCCCTGTTCATATTTAATTTTCTCTCCATTCTTTCTCAATATTGCACTTTTCAAACTAAGATCAGTTTGTGTTTTTTTTATGTAAATAGCTATTAGCAAACACATTAATATTTTGAATAATCAAATGTGTGGGGTAGTTTACATAAATGAATGATGTGTTATACACAAATCTGATTTCAGTGTCACTCTTATTTCATATATGGTATTTTCTCTTCTGAGCCAGAAGTTTTGGATTCAAGCCTGGCTGAAGGAGCGTCGCTCCGAAAGCTAGTGTGCTTCCGATTAAGCCTGTTGGATATAACCTGATGTTGTGTGATTTTTAATCCGGTAAATTGAGCTGTGATTGTTCAATGCTGGACCAAGGGAGTGATGGACAATAGCATGTTATCTTGTGAATTAAATGCAAAACAAGCACATTATTTGAGCACAAACTATCTCACAGCACTAGTCAAAGAAGGACAAGAATGTTTTTCCAGTGTGCTGTTCAACATTTATTCCTCAACCATTAAGTGAAACAATGAGCTCTATACAAATTGGTTGCTATGTTTTCTGCATGATAACAAAAGTACATCATTATGTGTAAAGGGTTTGGGGTGATCCTGAGGTCATGATAGGCTTGAAGGAAATGAGCCTTCTTATATAATCCTATACTATTCCGAGCACAAAAGAGGATTGACAGTATTGGGTCTAGCATACTGCTATCATGCCCGCTGTATTTGTGTCAATCAAAATCAAACATTAAAACTACCACTGTGTTATGGAAGAAAAGCAATCAGAAATGATATTGAATTTCATTGTCTGTCATGTAAAATCTTTAACTTAACATAATTGATGCCATTATTTTGTGCCGACTCATGTACAAGTTAGCAGGAATTTATCTTCCCAAATCAACAATAGACAGCAATGAACAGGAATAATGTTTTTTTCTGTTCCACTACTATTTTCGTTGACAGCAGCCTCAGAAGAATGTACCGGTTGTAAACTCTGAATGTTTCCATTAACAAACAAGCTGTGTTGAGAGTCCCTCTGAGTGCCAAATTATAACCATTTCTGTTCAGATGGGAAGTGTCCATTTGGAGGTCAATTGAGGACTAATTTAATTCAAAAAGACCCTACATGCAGTAATAAAATTCATTTGGAGTCCTGTCAAGCTCAGAGTCTAGCGGCGAAATAACAATTTGTTGGCCCACTGCCTCATTCAGTACTCCTACCATGATCACAATATTATTTAAGTAGCTGCATTTGTGTGCTAGTTTTATACTGTCATCATAGTAATATTCCACACCATCCCCATATGACAGACAAATCATAAGGAATCCCACTGAGATTACTTGGTATGCAATGTCCAAATTCTTCAAAATCAAAAGAGATGAAGTTGCAAACGTTACACATGACTGTTGCTGCCAATATTTATACCATACAGATTTTTAAAGTTTCATTATAATGTATCAATTTGTAATTCCGGTTAAATTCCATGTATTTCGTGAAAGATAATAAGGTGTAGGAGCAGACGTAGGCCATTCAGCCCATCGGGTCTTCATGGCTGATCTCATCATCTCAACTCCACTTTCCTGCTTTATCCCCCATAAACCTTGATTCCCTTATTGACTGAAAATCTGTCTGTCTCAGGCTCGAAAAGACATAATGACCCAACCTCTACAGCCTGCTGTGGGAAAGTGTTCTGCAGATTCACTACCCTGTGAAACAAGAAATTCTTCCTCATCTCTGCCTGAAATCTGCAATTCCTTACTCTGAAATAACGGCTTTTCCACAAAGGGGGAACAACCATACGACACCACCTCTGTCAAGCCCTCTGAGAATCTTGTATGTTTCAATACAGTTGCCTCTCATTCCTCCTTATTCTAACGAGTACAGGCCCAATCTGCCAAACCTTTTCGCATATGATAGTCCCTCCAAACTTGGCATCAGCTTCTCTAAACAGCTTCCAATGCTATTAAATCTTTCCTGAGGCAAGGACCAAAACTGGTCACAGTATTCTAGCTGTGGTCTGAGTTATGCCTTCCGTAGTTTTGGCAAAATCTCCCTAACTTTATATTCCTTTCCCTTTGAAAATAAGGTCAATAACCCAACCTTGCTTTCTTACAGCATCAAGTTTTTGCCACTTGCTTAACCTGTCTATCTCCCTTTGCAGGTTCCTTGGGTTATTCTTACAACTTGCCTTCCTACCTAGTTTTGTGTCATCTGTGAACTTGGCTACAGTAGATTCACTTCCCTCAGCTTAGTCATCAAAAATATCATGGCCTCAACACTGATCACTGCGTTGCTCCATTAGTTACAGGTTGCCATCCTGAAAATGCTCCTTTAGCCCAACATTCTCTCTTCTATTAGTCAGCTAATTTTTAACCATGCTAATATTCGAGTTCCAACATAATGAGCTCTTATCTTATTAAGTAATTTACTATATAGTAACATATCAAACTCAGTGGAACATATCTTTACTTTGAGCCTTGAACTATCTTCAATATCTGCCATTGTTCTTCAAACATCTTTGCTAAACTAATTTTCCTGTACAGTCCTGTCTTGTTTAAGCTTATGTTATGAAGATGTGGGTGCACTGTACCTTTAAGACAGTTAAAATATGGCCTTTGTTACATGCCTTCATTATGTTCTAATTTATTCTCTGTCCCACCACATTGCTTTTGGTATTGACTTACAGACCACTTTGATCAGTCTCTTTTCTCCTTTTATATTTCAAACCTCAATCCATATAGCTGCAATACTTTCATCCAAGGTAATTGCTTGCTATAATACTTGCTCCCCCCCATATCAATGAAGTTACCCCCAACACTCTTTCCTTCCATCCTGTCCTTTTGACAAATCACATATTTATGAATATTTAGTTCCCAGCTTTGATCTCCTCATAACCATGTCTTCATACTACTAACTAGTATTTGTGCCATTAATTCATTTCTTTTGTTGCAAATGCCATGTGCATTCAAGTAAATAGTTATTAACTACAGTACAATTTGAGAAGAATTGTAATGACAAACAGATTTACTTCTGTGCAATCATATCTGGAAAGATACATTAAGTTAAACAGTACATGTGTACGAAGTGTTATAAAGACATGCTTGTCAAAATTGAATCCGGTTTTTAAGAGACAGAGTTGGACAGTGAAAAGCAATATTTGAGGGGCAGTTAAAATGCAACAAAATAATTTTGTTCATTTAGTACTCTCTCTGATAACATTTTACCTTCTGGGTGTTCAGCATATAGAACATATAGCAGTGCAGCATAGGAACAGCTCCCTCGGCCCATCATGTCTACGCTAACCAGGATGTTACTATAAATTAATCCCATCTGCCTGCACCCAATCTGTATCCCTTTATTCTCTGCCTGTTCATGTGTCTGTCTAAATGCCTCTTAAACATTGCTATCATATCTACTTCCCCTGGCAGCATGTTCCCCTGGCAGCATGTTCCAAGCACCTATCACTCTGTTTTCCCTTGAGCGTCAGAGGCTGAGGGGTGACCTTATAGAACTTTATAAAATCATGAGGGTCACAGATACAGTAAATATACAAGGCCTTTTCTGTGGGTTGGGGTGTACAGAACTAGAGGGCATAGGTTTAGGGTGAGAGAGGAAAGATATAACAGGGATCTAAGGGGCAACCTTTTCACACAGAGGGTGATACATGTATGACATGAGCTGCCAGAGGAAGTGGTGGAGGCTGGTATAATTACAACATTTAAAAGGCATCTGGATAGGTATATGAATAGGGAGGGTTTAGAGGGATATGGGCCAAGTGCTGGCAAATGGGACAAGATTAATTTAGGAAATCTGGTCAGTATGGATGAGTTGGATTGAAGGGTCTGTTTCTGTATTGTACATCTCTATGACTCTGTTTGATCTCCAAGTATACACCACCTCACACTTGTCTGAATTAAACTCCATCTTCCATTTCTCTGCCCAACTTCCCAGCTGATCCTGCTTTATCCTTTGCTATCCTCACTAACCACAATCCACCAATTTTCATGTCATCTGCAAACTTTCTAATCAAACCCCACTCAACATTCTCATCCAAATCATTTATATAGAATGCAAACAGCAGAGGTTGCAGCACTGATCCTTGTGGAACACTACTGGTCACAGACCTCCAGTCAGAAAGATATCACTCAAAGTTTTCACTACTTATCTTTCATCCTCACAGGAATGTGCTGCTCCTGAACTCTAGTGAATTGGTTTTTAAAGCTTCCCACATGTCTGATGTGGATTTTCCTTCAAACAGCTGCCCCCAATCCATAAGACCATTAGATATAGGAGCAAAATTAGGACATTCAGCCATCAATTCTGCTCTGCCTTTCGATCATGGCCGAAATGTTTCTCAACTCCATTCTCCCGCCTTCTCCTTGTTTCCCTTATCCCGTTACTAATCAAGAACCTATCTATCGCTGTCTTAAATACACTCAATGACTTGGCCTCCACAGCCTTCTGCAGAAATGGGGTCCACAGATTCACCACCCTTTGGCGGAAGAAATTCCTCCATATCTCAGTTCTAAAGGATCGTCCCTTCATTCTGAGGCAGTGCCCTCAGGTCCTAGAAATCCAACGTTTCCGGTTCCCGCCTAATACTTTCCAAAGGGTCAGTTAGACTTGAAACGTCAGCTTTTTTCTCTCCTCACGGATGCTGCCAGACCTGCTGAGATTTTCCAGCAGTTTCTCTTTTGCTTTCTGTTGCCATTGGCCTTCCCACAATTTAGCACCTGCACATGAGGATCAATCTTATCCTTATCCATAACTATCTTAAAACTTAAGGAATTGTTGTCACTTTTCCCAAAATGCTGCCCCATTGAAACTTTGATCACTTAGCCAGCCTCATTCCCCAATACTGAGTCTAATACAGCCCCTTTGTTCATTGCGCTGTCTAAATATTGTTTCAAGAAACCCTCCTGGATGCACCTGACAAACTCTGCCCCATTTAAGCCCCTGGTACACAGTTGAACTCCAGTTAACATTGGGAGAAAGTAAGGACTGCAGACGCTGGAGATCAGAGCTGAAAAATGTGTTGCTGGAATAGCGCAGCAGGTCAGGCAGCATCCAAGGAGCAGGAGAATCGACATTTCGGGCATAAGCCCTTCTTCAGGAATGAGGAGAGTGTGCCAAGCGGGCTGAGATAAAAGGCAGGGAGGAGGGACTTGGGGGAGGGGCGTTGGGTCCTTGGCCTCCTCCATCGCCAGACCATGGCAACATGACGCCTGGAGGAAGAGTGCCTCATCTTCCCACAAGGGATGAATGCAGATTTCTCCAGCTTCCTCATTTCCCCTCCTCCCACCTTATCTCAGTCCCAACCCTCGGACTCAGCACTGCAATCTTCTTCCCGACCTCTCCGTCCCCACCCCCTCTCTGGCCTATCACCCTCACCTTAACCTCCATCCGCCTATTGCATTCCCAACGTGCCTCCCCAAGTCCCTCCTCCCTACCTTTTATCTTAGCCTGCTTGGCACACCCTCCTCATTCCTGAAGAAAGGTTTATGCCCGAAACGTTGATTCTCCTGCTCCTTGGATGCTGCCTGACCCGCTGCGCTTTTCCAGCAACACATTTTTCAGCTCCAGTTAACATTGGGAAAGATAAAATCACACACTAGAACAACTCTGCTGTTTTTGCATCCTTCCGTGATCTGCCTTCATATCTGTTCCTCTATTTCCCGTTGGTGACTGAGAAACCTGTTATAGAGTCCCACCATAGTGATTGCACCTTTCTTATTCCTAAGTCCTACCCATATTGCCTCACTGGATGAGCCCTCCAACATGTCCTTGCAACACAGCTGTGACATTCATCTTTACCAGTAATGTAACGTTCCCACCCTTTTTACACCCCGCCTCTATCAGACCTGAAACATCTAAACCCTGGTATGTTGATCTGCATGTCTTGGCCTTTTCTCAACTAAGTTTCTGTGATGTGGACTGCCTGTAGTGATTGTAATGAGGTCAGCCAGGTTGACATCATAGAATATGAGTTATCTCATTGGGGGTGTTGATCTGGTCCAATCAGGGAGCCTTGCTGACAGATATAAACAGAAATGTCAGAGGTTCTGTTCAGTCTAAGAGCTGGCTCTGAGGGAGAAGCATCAATGTCAAGGACACTCCATGTGTAAATAAAGGGTGACTTGGTGATGGGATACTGCCCTCTGTGGGTTATTTGATGCCCAGTAGAACCATGTATGAGTCTTGTTAATACGTTGAAATTCAAGCTCTACTTTTCAATCAGAACCACAACACAATTTTAATTCCATCCACAAGCTATGCAAGTGAATGGTCAGCTAACAGGAGTGGGGCTTAATGTGCCCAGTAATGTAAGTATTATTCGTGTTTCTATGATTACTTATGGATCAAGAGGAGCAGGTATAAACTTTCTCTGATTGTGATTCTCTCTGGACTAGAACTCTCTCTTTCCCTCTCTTTTCTTCCCTTTTCTCTCTTCTCCTCTCTTTCTCTCACATATACATACACACATGTTCATTTGAAATGCAACATGTGTTCCTGTACCACCTATCACACTGTCATTGTTAATTATAATGGTCTAATAATCAATTGTTTGTATGGATAGCACCTTGGATTAATTTATTTACAGCACATTAGACAGACATTCCAGTAAAGCAATTAATTTCTGTGTGTGCAGCTTGCAAGCCCAAAGCAGGCCAAGTCACAGCTTTGCATCCACACAGCAATAGAGTCCTTAGAAGGGAAGCCTCTTAAACACAAAGTATGTGTTTAACTGTCCTGCCATTTCAAAATAAACTCTAATGAATTACAATAACAAATGAGCCTTTATAAAATATAGGTAATTTGCTGAGATGTTCAGATCTCTTGATGATAATTTTACTATAGAGGTGCCATTGATTTCCACAATCATCAGTAATGTTGTCTGTCTTTTCCATTTGTGGTGTTACGTTTTTCTTTCATAGACTGTGGTCACTGTCCAGATCTGGTTACCTTGATGGCTGTCAGAAAAGCTTATTTCCAAATTAGCCATTGATTGACTGATCTGATTCCTCAAGCTGTTTGAAATGATTCAAACCTTTCCATTCTGTGTCTTAAATGCTTCCAGTTCATTTTGAAGCTTCTGACACTGCACTCTGGTTCCTTCTATCAAAGTTTTAGGCCTTTGTTGGTGCGGTATATTTTCTGCTTTCATATCCTGTCATAATAACTGTTCGGTCTCTTCACTTTCTTTTTGTTTTCTTCAATGCCTGCATCTCTTCCACAAACTGCTTCAATGTCTGTTTGGTTGCCTCTATGTCCTACTTGAATACTTTCACTACAGCAACGTTGATGGCAGATATTTCTTAAATGATTATCCTGTGAAAATTTTGCTGCTCATTATTAAGTGTGCTGTGCATCTCCACCCACGGTCTGTCATTTCTCCAGCATAGCTGTGAGCACAAGCTAATGTTTCCTGTAGCTGCTCCTGCTGACTGTGATCTGTCTTCGATGCAAGAATCTCCAGATCTTCCTGTAAACTGGATTTTTTCTTCCATGAATCGATGTTGCAGGTCTTTTAGTTCATCCTGCTTCATTTCTTCCTATTTCAGAACTTCATTCACTTTTGTGAACTTATCAGAGTTGAAGACTTCTTCATCTCAGAGGTAGCATTCTCACATCTGGGTTTATCGTGAGCTACTTGTCCTGCCTACCCCTCTTGAATTTCATAGTCATCGGGATGTACAGCACGGAAACAGACCCTTCGGTCCAATGTGTCCATGCCAACCAGATCTCCTAATCTAATCTAGTCCCATTTGCCAGCAGTTGGCCCATATCACTCTAACCGCTTCCTATGCATATACCCATCCGGATGCCTCTTAAATGTTGTAATTGTACCAGCCTCCACCACTTCCTATGGCAGCTCATTCCATACACTCACCACCCTCTGTCTGAAAAAGTTGCCTCTTAGGTCCCTTTTAAATTTTTCCTCCTCACCTTCAACCTACATCCTCTAGTTCTGTACCCCTGCCCCCCCCTCCCCCACACACCCCACTGCAGAAAAGACCTTGTCTATTTACCCTAATTCCATTTGTTTCTCCACAAAAGAGTGAAGATTTTAGCTTTAATCATTCAAAAGAAAGTGAAATGTTCCAGTTTTCTTCATTTTTATTGATCAGTATATTGAGTATAGGAGTTGGGAGGTCATATGGCTGCTGGAAGGACATTGGTTAGGCCATTTTGGAATACTATGTTCAATCCCGGTTTCCTTGCTATCGGAACAATGCTGTGAAACTTGAAAGAGTTCAGAAAAGATTTCTAACAATGTTGCCAGGGTTGGAGGGTTTGAGCCATAGGGTGAGACTGAGTAGGCTGGGGTTATTTTCCCTGGACCATGCGAGGCTGAGGGGTGACCTTATAGAGATTTATGATATCATGAGGAGCATGGATAGGATAAATAGACAAGGCATTTTCCCTGGGGTGGGGGAGTCCAAAACTAGACAGCATAGGTTTAAGGTGAGAGGAGAAGGATTTAAAAGGAACCTGAGGGGAAACTTTTTCATACACAAGGTGGTGCATGTATGTAATGAGCTGCCAGAGGAAGTATAGGTCCTGGTACAATTTCAA
Organism: Chiloscyllium punctatum; assembly: GCF_047496795.1. Classification (NCBI taxonomy): domain Eukaryota; kingdom Metazoa; phylum Chordata; class Chondrichthyes; order Orectolobiformes; family Hemiscylliidae; genus Chiloscyllium; species Chiloscyllium punctatum. The sequence goes on along the minus strand of NC_092741.1, from coordinate 144,780,015 downwards.
CATTTAAAAGGCTCCTGGATGGGTATGTGAAGAGGGAGGATTTAGAAGGATATGAGCTAAATGCTGGCAAATGGGACTAGAGTAATGTAGAATATCAGGTCGACATGAATGAGTTGGACTGAAAGTCTGTTTCCATGCTATACATCTCTATGACTCTATGACGTTACAGTCTGAAAATGATTCTTGAATGGGCTTCTGCATTTTCTGTTGTCTCTGATGTCTAAGTGCGTTCATGGATTGTGACTACTAATAAGTCATGGCATGTTGATAGACCTGTACATTCAGCCATGCCTACAATGCAGAGCATTTACAATACCCAGGCAGCTTGATTGTTTTCGCTCCCTAGCATTGTTGATCCTACATATGGAATTGGTGAACTACTTATACTGAAAGTGTTTACTTTCATTGGTTTTAGGATGACTGTGGATACATACGTTTTAGAATTTACAAGGGTTTGTGTTGCATTTTTCCATTCGTCAATCCTAACAAATAACAAAATGCTGCCACTCTTTTTGAGGACCAATAATGTTTGAATTTTAACAAGTATTTCAGAAAATGCATTCACCTTGATGTTTTCCACAAGATTGACAGTGTGAAACTGTTTATCACTTTTTGACTTGCAAAGTGTGTTGTCAGATGTTGGTTTGTCAATCACTTTATGTATATGCCTCTGGCAGGACACCAGGTGGTCTTTAATGGAGCTTGAAGGTACTTCTGGTGTGCCATCTGCTTGGGTTGGTATACAGCTTAGTGTAGCTGCATCAGCCTTTGCTCACGTGTGTGATTTCTCTACCAATGGCATTGTCTGCTACAAGCCTTGCAAAGCTAATTGACAACTGGGCAAATTTTTGGCACAAACAGAAGGCCTCACATTCCACATCTTGTTTTGTTTGGATGTTCTAGTGACTGTATCAAGTTAGTAATAAAGGTCAGTAAGCTTCATCAACCTCATAGAGTCATAGAGTCATAGAGATGTACAGCACGGAAACAGACCCTTCAGTCCAACCCGTCCATGCCGACCAGATATCCTAACCCAATCTAGTCCCACCTGCCAGCACCCGGCCCATATCTCTCCAAACCCTTCCTATTCATATACCCATCCAAATGCCTCTTAAATGTTGCAATTGTACCAGCTTCCACCACTTCCTCTGGCAGCTTATTCGTTACACGTACCACCCTCTATGTGAGAAAGTTGACCTGTAGGTCTCTTTTATATTTTTCCCCTCTCACCCTAAACCTATGCCCTCTAGTTCAGAACGAACCCCAGAGTAAAGACTTTGCCTATTTACCCTATCCACGCCCCCCATAATTTTGTAAATCTCTATCAGGTCACTCCTCCGACACTCCAGGGAAAACAACCCCAGCCTGTTCAGCTTCTCCTTATAGGTCAAATCCTCCAACCCTGGCAACATCCTTGTAAATCTTTTCTGAACCTTTTCAAGTTTCACAACATCTTTCTGATAAGAAGGAGACCAGAATTGCATGCAATATTCCAAAAGTGACCTAACCAATCTCCTGTATAGCCGGAACATGACCTCCCAACACCTGTACTCAATACTCTGACCAATAAAGGAAAGCATACAAAAGCATATCCTATCTATCTGCGACTCCACTTTCAAGGAGCTATGAACCTGCACTCCAAGGTCTCTTTGTTCAGCAAAACTCCCAAGGACCTTACTATTAAGTGTATAAGTCTTGCTAAGATTTGCTTTCCCAAAATGCAGCACCTCACATTTATCTGAATTAAACTCCATCTGACACTTCTCAGCCCATTGGCCCATCTGGTCCAGATCCTGTTGTAATCTGAGGTAACCGTCTTTGCTGTCCACTACACCTCTAATTTTGGTGCCATCTACAAACTTACTAACTGTACCTCTTATGTTCACATCCAAATCATTATGTAAATGACAAAAAGTAGCGGACCCAGCACCGATCCTTGTGGCACTCCACTGGTCACAGGCCTCCGGTCTGAAAAACTACCCTCCACTACCTTTGAGCCAGGTCTGTATCCAAATGGCTAGTTCTCCCTGTATTCCGTGAGATCAGTAAGCTTCATCAACCTCATAGAGTCATAGAGTCATAGTGATGTACAGCATGGAAACAGACCCTTCAGTCCAACCTGTCCATGCTGACCAGATACCCCAACCCAATCTAGTCCCACCTGCCAGCACTCGGCCCATATCCCTCAAAACGCACACCCATTACCCATGCTAATCAGTCTACCATGAGGAACCTTGTCGGATGCCTTTCTGAAGTCCAAATAGATGACATCTACTGCTCTGCACTCATCAATCCTCTTTGCTACTTCCTCAAAAAACTCAATCAAGTTTGGGAGACATGATTTCCCACGCACAAAGCCATGCTGACTATCCTTAATCGGTCCTTGTCTTTCCAAATACATATACATCCTGACCCTCGTATTCCCTCCAACAACTTGCCCACCATCAACGTCAGGCTCACTGGTCTATAGTTCCCTGGCTTATCCTTACCACCATTCTTAAACAGTGGCACCATGTTAGCCAAACTCCAGTCTTCCGGCACCTCACCTGTGACTATCGATGATACAAATATCTCAGCAAGAGGCCCAGCAATCACTTCTCTAGCTTCCCACAGAGTTCAAGGGTACACCTGATCAGGTCCTGGGGATTTATCCAACTTTACCTGTTTCAAGACACCCAGCTCTTCCTCCTCTGTAACCTGGACATTTTGCAAGACGTCACCATCTATTTCCCTACAGTCCGTATCTTCTATGCCCTTTTCCACAGTAAATACTGATGCAAAATACTTATTTAGTATCTCCCCCATTTTCTGCAGCTGCACACAAAGTCCGCCTTGCTGATCTTTGAGGCGCCTTATTTTCTCCCTAGTTACCTTTTTATCCTTAATATATTTGTAAAAACTCTTGGATTCTCCTTAATTTTATTTGCCAAAGCTATCTCATGTCCCCTTTTCGCCCTCCTGATTTCCCTCTTAAGTATACTCCTATTTCCTTTATACTCCTCTAAGGATTCACTTGATCTATCCTGTCTATACCTTCCATATGCTTTTTTCTTTTTCTGAACCAAACCCTTAACTTTTTTAATCATCCAGTATTCCCTATACCTACCAGCCTTTCCTTTCACCCTAACAAGAATATACTTTGCCTGAATTCCCATTATCTCATTTCTGAAGGCTTCCCATTTTCCAGCCGTCCCATTACCTACGAACATTTGCCCCCAATCAGCTTTCAAAAGTTCTTGCCTAATACCATCAAAATTGGCCTTTCTCCAATTTGAACTTCAACTTTTACATCTGGTCTATCCTTTTCCATCATTATTTCCATCAAGAATTGCTTCATATTTTCAGCCATGCTTCAGTAGCTATTTGCTATATGTCTTTGGTTTGTCTCACAAATCTTTCTGGAAAATATTCGTGGGCATGAATGCAATCATCAACTCAACAACTGCTAGCATCTTGGTTGAACAATCACAGTTAGCTCCTTTCTCTGCATCTGTTGCCAAAGTGGTCCATGGATTCTGTAGGCTTCTGCTTAAATTCTAGTCAATAAATATCAAGGTTTAATTGGACTATGAGTTTCTCTTCTGACTTAGTCCATGTCTTTTGGGAATCCTTTGTTGTTTTTTTTTGGCTGGTATGTTCCAAAGGCCTAATGACTTCTTTTGCTGCATCAAAAACACCTGAGTCTGGATAGCTCCCAGTGCTGTTCAAAATATTTCAAATTCTAATAGATCTGCTGTGTTCCAATTCAAATTAGGGGATTACATTCACATTCTGACATTATGATGTTGACTTTCCTTCACTGGCTATCAATCCAGTGCATACTCTGATCTGTTGTCTTTCTCTGGAAAAATGAAATTGGTTTTTCAATGAGTTGTCTGCTTGCTGTGTTTTTGTTACTCTCCAGTGCTTTAACAAACAAGGGTAAAGGTTATATATAGAATCCCTACAGTGTGGAAACAGGCCATTTGACCCAACAAGTCCACATCAACCCTCTGAAGATTAACCCACCCAGAAATTTTCTCCTACTCTATTACTTTACATCCCTCCTGAATGACACACCTAATCTACACATCCCTGCACACTATGGGCAATTTAGCATGGCCAATTCACCTAACCTGCGCACCTTTGGATTGTGGGAGGAAATCCATGCAGACACGGGGAGAATGTGCAAACTCCACTCTGGCAGTTGCCCGAGGGTGGAATCAAACCTGGGTCCCTAGCACTGTGAGGCAGCAGTGCTAACCACTGAGCCACAATGCTGCCCCTTCCCATGCACTTTGATTTAAGATTGTCAACCATTTGATTAACCTGTAGATTACCTCGGTTGCTAAATGCAGGCACAATGGGTCTCACCAACATCATGTTAATTCACCACTGCCACCATGTCGTGTTACCGGCAATGATCTAATAATCAATCACTCATCAGGGATTGATTACCTCTAAGGGTTTGTTTATCTAATACTGTGAGACACATTATAAATGATAAAGCAGACATTATAGCAAATCAGCTGAAGACTATGTGCGCAAACTGCAGATCCCAAACAGACTAATTGGCACGCAGAGTTACAACAGGGAATAGACAATAGCACGTGGAAGTCTGAAAGGTGGAGTCAATTAAATGCAAATTAAACATACTATCCCTTCCCAATTCCCTTTCAAAGATTGATTCCTGCTGAGCTGAAGTGAAGATTTTACCCAGAAATAAGGCATGTTACCTGTAATCTTTGCAGACTGCAGCCTTGTTGTCATGTGAAGTTTTGTTTTGCCCCATCTCCATTCACAAACTGTATTTGAGCCCTGATGTCAAATCTGTGCTCTAGTCTGTTTTCTAAAATAAAAAGACAGAGAAGGATACTCTTTGAAATGTTACCTGTACACGTCTGCAATATCAATGTCCTTGTAATTCTTTCAGCACCCGCCAAGTGAATTATTTTCATTTCTTTCCACTAATTACTTAACGTCCTCTTTCTTTCTGATGCAGCAAATGGCCTATGTTCTTCACTGGAAGTAATACGATTTATACAACACGCCTTGTGTCTATAAGTAAAAGGAGTATTTGGTAAAGATCAGCAGGTCTGTCAACTAATTTCTAGATGTTAAAGCAATGCAATGCTCGCAGATCAGAGTAATCCGGAAGAATGATTTTCAGAACATATTTCATCGATTGATTCAATTTTTGCTGTCAGCTTGGTTGAAAAACTGATGTACCAGACTTGCCACGCATACTTAATACAAGGTCAAATTATTGTGATGTGGTCATGCAGCATATTCCAGTGTAGAAATCCAGCAGGCCTCAATGTTGTCAGGTAGCACACTCAGCTGTTTGTTTGCTATATATAGAGGTGACATTTATATCCCATTTAAGATCTATTGAGACCATTATCTTAACAGCATTGCAGACTCAATTTTCTCAATAGCTATATCGCAAAGTAATAATACATCAATGTCCATTGCATTTGTTGCTGCTTATAAGAAACCAACACTTCATTAGCTGTGATGGTATCACCTATTACATCACACAAAGCAGAGTTCCTTGTAATTTCTCCAAATTTCTGTATCTCGGTCCATAAAGTCCCTACAGTGTGGAAGCAGGTCATTCAGCCCATCAAATCCACATCGACCCTCCGAACAGCAAACCACTCAGACCCACGCTATCCCTGTTACCCATTTCCCATGGCTCATCCACTTAACCCACACATCCCTATGGGTAATTTAGCATGTCCAATCCACCTAACCTGCACATCTTTCGACTGTCGGAGGAAACTGGAGCACCCTGAGGAAACCCCATGCAGACAAGGGGAGAACGGGCAAACTCCACACTGACAGTCGTCCGAGGGTGGAATCAAACCTGGGAATCTGGTGCTGTGAGATAGCAGCGCTAACCATTAAGCCACCATGCCACCAGCTGTCTAATTTACATCAAAAAGAAAGCTGCAATAGTTTCAAGGGTTAATTTATGAACTACACTTGTATTTTCATCCATTTAAAAAGCTGTTTGTAAAGTGTTTATAGTAATAAAAACCTTTTGATACAATAGGTAAAGAGGTGTTTTCTTTGGTAAAGGATTCCGGTGTAAAGAAAACAGGCAACTAACAATAAAATTTGAGGTGGTCAGTTAGAAATGAAATCAGGCAACTCCAGGAAGGGGAATCTGCACTTAATCCCCCAGATGCTGGAGATATTGCAGGAACTGAAATCATCACAACTGAGACCAGAGACTTTTATCGGACACTTGTTTCAAGGGTAGACGGGTAAGTGAAGTTAAGATATAGTTCAGCCATGATTTAATTGAATTCTGGAACAGGCTATAAAGTCTGAATGACCTTGTTTAAGTACCAGCGTAATTTCAATTTGAGAATTTTACTCATTACAATTAAGATCCCTGAGAAATGAACGATAATGGTACAGTTCATATTTTATGTCAATCCTCTTATTTTATGAATCTAAAAAAATTCCCATAAGCTGGCAAATTCGTAAATTCTCTCTTCCAATCCCACTGGAAAGTTAGGCTTTATGGGAACTTTGGAAGGAATTAATTGAGACACACTCATCGACTTCCATTATCTACAGTATGGTTCTCAACTGGCAGCCTAGGATTGGTAAATTTACCCTTGATATTTCTATAAACCAAAGCATTGCTCAAGAAATGTGCAACTATCCTTTAGTTCTACAACAACCAATGGAGATCATGCAGTGATACCCAGCATGTTATCTTAAAAGGTATAAAATAACAGATAGTTGGATAAAGCTTGAAACTCAATTTACTTACTGTTCAATAATACACAGAATCAATGCAGCACAGCGAGATTCTCAAAATAATATTCAATAGTTGAAGACTCTAAAGATTAAATAAATCTAAACTACTTTTGCAGGAAACATCTCTTACATTGTTCATTCAATGACAGGACTTTTGGATGAAACAGTCTTTGTAGCTTTTTATGATGAGATGTCGTGCTTGGGTGATACAATTCACAGTATTCTGATCTTCCATCAGAAATAAAGACATAAACTCTCCTCTGATAGTTACTGGAGTTCTTTCATGTTAGGAACAAATCTTTGAAACCAGCTGTCACGCTTTGTGACATTGGTTATCGATGCCCAGGTATCACCGCTATCCTTTAAATTGCCTTACATGCTTCAGCAGTCAGTTTATCATTTTCGTGGTCTGTGAATTGGAGTACTCACAACATTTCAGATTATTTGTTTGATGTTTGGCAATAACTGGTATCACAACTTTGGCTGACCGACATAGGTTGGAAGGAACCTCCCGTTCTGCTAAGGGCTGATAGCTTCATTGTGGGTTGTGGGGGACTGGTTGATCAACTCAGACTCCATAGGGGAATGTTAACTGTCCCCCAGGAATGGTCATTATTTGGAGTGTTGAGGTATAAAAATGAATGCTTTTTAGAACATGAGGCAAGGGGAGGCAAGGGGAGGCAAGGAGAGTCAATAGCCCAGTGGTATTATTGTTGGACTGTTAATCCAGAGGCCCAGATAATGCTATGGGTACTTGGGTGTGAATCCCACTACAGCAGAGAGAGTCAGAGAAATGTACAGCACGAAAAACAGGCCCTTCAGTCCAACTTGCCCATGTCGCCCAGATATCCTAAATTAATCTAGTCCCATTTGCTAGCATTTGGCCCATATTTCTCTCAACCCTTCCTATTCATAATTCCATCCAAATGCCTTTTAAATGTTGTAATTGTACCAGCCTCCACAACTTTCTCTGGCAGTTCATTCCATACACGCACCACCATCTGCATGAAAAAAGGTGTCCCTTAGGTCCCTTTTTAATCTAAATATCTGGCATTTTAAAAATCTAATGATGACCATAAATCAATTGCCTTCTGGTTCACTAATGCCAAGTTCACCTGGCCTGGCTACGTGTGACTCCAGATCTACAGAAATGTGGTTGGCTCTTAACTGCCCTTTGAGCATTTTGGAATGGGCAATAAATGCTGGTCTAGCCAATGATGTCCTCATTCCACAAATAAATATCAAAAAATGCTTTCTTTTGGGTTTACCACAGGTATTTGGGATCTTTGAAAGCTGATGAGAAACTTGGTGAAATTGAAATTTACTAAATTGATTTTTTTTTCAGTGTTTAATGATTCGACTGATGCTCTGAAATGTTACTTAGGATTTTAAATAGGTTTCTTTTCCTCTTCCTAAATTTGACCTGAGCAGGATGGAGTTTCCCAGGGTTTAGGAAATAAACAACAAAAAGTGGTCAAGTTTGAGGAACAGTCCAGGGAGATACTTAAACTGATAGTTGTCATACCCCAATAAAACCTCTCTTTGTGAAGTTGTTGTCTCAAGACTCCTCTGGATAAATATTTGACAGAGAGTATTTGTGTGGGTCCAACATTTTTCCATCTTGTAAGGTTGCAAGTTGACAAGATCTTTGATATATCTGACAGCACTTTGGATGAGGAGATTCTTACCATCTACAAGCAACCAAGTGAGGTCAATTCACCTAGCCTAAGGAACACAGGAAAGACCCACATGAGGGAGATACGCAACTGAATGAGGACAAAGACATTCAGCACTTAACTTTGGACTCAAAGACCATTGCGGGGCAAGATCAGGAAGAGATAGATAAGGCATCTGTTGCTGGGCCAATCAACTGCCTTTTTGCATGGAATGTTAGGCACACCTTAATATTGTAAAATTTCATCTCATCTAAAACACACAATATGAAATCATGTGGCCAGCTGCCAACAAGAGGACCAACACCCAAAATCACATCCACCTCCACTTCCCTCCACCATCAACCCTGTAGACTTTGTATTCAATAACTATCCACTGCATATCGATCCAATGGGTCTAGACAAACATTGACACTCTTCATAGAACAAGCAATATGCAAGTTTAGCCTTAAGTTCAAGCACAGTAACACCCGTGTGAATACACTCAGTGAACTACAGTTTCTTAAACTCATGCTTCTTACTTCTTCAACATAATGTGTCCCATGTGCTTTGAGCAGAGGTAGGGTCAGGCTGCTCAGATTTCTGCTCTGACTGTTGAGATGGTTTTGGCCCATGACTTCCAGTTACAAAGGCCCTGAGAATCCTGCCAAAGACTGATATAGTAGTACCTTGTCTGTGCAGACTAAACCTGACCTGTGAGAGAGAAGGTGAAGCAGTTAAAGAGAGCTCAATCTTTAATGCGTACAATATTAGGAAATACAATTTGACAGAATATCCTCCTTCAGGAATTTTGTGAAATCAAGAACAATTAACATTTGAAAAATAATAACTTTTAAAATTAAAATGCAGATATGAATGTTCCAATTTGTCAAATTACAAAAATGTTGCCTTTGTCACAAGCAACTTCTCTCATTGTATAGAGCAGCACAAAACTGAATCCACGTAAAGCAGATTAATTTCCATGGGCATTAGTTAATTGATTAACGAAATTGCGAAAAAATGTGTTACTTTAATACAACTTTAATGTATTTATAACAAATACCAAATGTATTGAATGCCATGCAGAGGAATGTAGTGTCAGTATGTAGTCTGTGTGCCTCTTGGGGAACTTTTAACTCAGAGGTTCAGTCAGAATCCTAACCCATCCATTGGTTCCTACAAATGAGTTACATCAAAGCACAAATAGGATTGGGGGGGGGGGGGGGGGGAAAGTTACGATTTATACTTTGAGCAATAGTGTAAAATGCACAACACATTCCATTATCTGAAAAACCTTGGTGAACCAGATCTAGTGGTTTCATGGTCACTACTCCCAAGATTTGCTTTCACTTCTATATTTAGTAAATAATTGAAAGCATATTCCACATCAATGTCATCAGTACTCGTAAAAGGTATTACTTGACAGAGAAATCTGGAACAAAGTTTAATTGCTTATTCACAATGTTACAGCCTCACTGCAGCAGCTGAAACAGACACCACATGGAGAATACTGACAGACATGAACTTGTAACTATGTTAAATCTGTGTGGGTGGGATGAAGCAGATTGCAGTCTTTAAAATGGTAGGTGAGAATGTGCATTTTTACTCAAGTGGCATAAGGCCTGTTAGCAAAGCAACAGCAGCAACAGAAATAAATAGACATATGCTTTACATATTTGATGGACTTGAAATATTTTCTAATATTAAATTCCCAGTTGTGTCAAGTAGTATTGCTCCTATTATGACATTAAGAGGTTATTCTCTTGGAGTGTTCTTCCAATTTTTCGCTGTAACTTTAATGGAAAATTTGCAGAAAGCATGGAAAAATGACATGCATTTTTTTTGCTCAGTTTTTCCAAGGTTTCCCCAGCTCCTCTGTTGAAGCAATGGGGATGATCAAATTATCTCAGACTAGTGGGGTGGCATGGTGGCTCAGTGGTTAGCACTGCTGCCTCACAGCACCAGGAACCTGGATTCGATTCCAGCCTCGGGTGACTGTCTGTGTGGACTTTGCACATTCTTCCCGTATCTGTGTGGGTTTCCTTAGGCTAGGTGAATTGTCCATGCTAAATTGCCCATCATGTTCAGGGATATGTAGGTTAGGTGGATTAGTCAGGGGAAATGTTAAGTAATAGGGTAGGGGAATGGATCTGGGTGGGTTATTCTTCGGAGAGTTGGTGTGGACTTATTCAGCCAAATGGCCTGTTTCAACACTGTTGGAATTCTATGATTCCAGTGGTTTCAAAACAAAAATTCAACAGTTTCTAAATTCAGAATATCACTCACCAAAAGTGTGATTTGACATACTGACAGAAGAATACCCAAATATATTTTTAAAAACACATTTGGTGCACAGTCACACTGATTTTTCCTTACTTCCAATCGGTCAATCAAAGATTTATTTGAAAGAAATTTCTATTGTGGCCAAGGGAGGTAAATTTCAAAATCAATTCAAATAAGATATACAAAATCAAAATTAAATCAATTAAATTTCATTCATGAACATGCAAATGCTAATGGTATAGGTGGTGGATGTGGATAACAATGTCCATTCAGGCTCACAGTTGTTATGTTAACAAGGTTCCCACCAGAATGTTATCTGGTAAAAAAAAATTCCACGTTTGCATCTTCACTCCCAACTGCAGGATTGCACACGGCTTTACCAACATTCCAACATTAAGGTCATTTTTCAATGTTTTCAAAATTGCAAATGATTGTTCTATTAGCTGAGTGGTAATGTGATAGAGCAGTTTGCTTGCCCATTGTAAATCCCCTTGACTTCTAATCCATTAGGCACTTTCATTAAGCAGCAAGTAGCCCACCCCTCTACCACCACCTCTTCACCCCCCACCCCCCCCAACCACCCCCACCTTGGCACCCCTCCACCCCCCTCTCCATTACTCAATTATCACCCAGGTAAAGAAAGAAATCTACACTGTGGAGTTCTGTCAGTAGAAAATTCTTAATAACTACTCGTGAATGCTTAGTACTCTTCTGAAGAACTTCCACCATCTCAGAATAGATTCACGAGAAGCAAGAAAGATGAAAAAAAAATTCAAGATCAGTTAATGTCAGATTTCCACAGTCATAGAGTGGAATCAAAAGTGATTCTACTTCTGGCCAATCCAGTGATGAACTAAACAAATTGGAGCTTTTAAACTTATCATTGGGGATAACAGGAATCAATAAACCGTATAGATTAGAACAGGTTGGCAACAGGTCAGTTTCTCTGTGTTAGATTAAGATCGAACCCTTATCATATGTTGCATATCAGAAATTAAAATGTGTGATTAAATATGCTGTATTGTTCCATGAAAGAACACATCGGGTTTCAGTAAATCTGCAGATTCTGATTGCAGAACAATAGATGTGATCTCTATGGACTTCAGTAAGGCATTTGACAAGGTTCCCCATGGGAGACTGATTAGCAAGGTTAGATCTCATTGAATACAGGGAGAACTAGCCATTTGGATGCAGAACTGGCTCAAAGGTGGTGGTGGAGGGTTGTTTTTCAGACTGGAGGCTTGTGACTAGTGGAGTGCCACAAGGATCGGTGCTGGGTCCTCTATTTTTTGTCATTTACATAAATGATTTGGATGCGAGCGTAAGAGGTACTGTTAGTAAGTTTGTAGATGACACCAAAATTGGAGGTGTAGTGGACAGTGAACAGAGTTGCCTCAGATTACAATAGGATCTGGACCAATGGGCTGAGAAGTGGCAGATGGAGTTTAATTCAAATAAATGTGAGGTGCTGCAAATCTTAGCAGGACTTATACACTTTATGGCAAGGTCCGAGGGAGTGTTGCTGAACAAAGAGACCTTGGAGTGCAGGTTCATAGCTCCTTGAAAGTGGAGTCACAGATAGAGAAGATAGTGAAGAAGGCATTTGTTATGCTTTCCTTTATTGGTCAGAGTATTGAGTACAGCAGTTGGGAGGTCATGTTGTGGCTGTACAGGGCATTGGTTAGGCCACTGTTGGAATATTGCATGCAGTTCTGGTCTCCTTCCTATTGGAAAAATGTTGTGAAACTTGAAAGGGTTCAGAAAAGATTTACAAGGGTTTTGCCAGGATTGGGGGATCTGACCTACAGGGAGAGGCTGGACAGGCTGGGGCTTAATTCTAGAGGAATTAAGGGCTACGGGGAGAACGCTGGCAAGTGGAGCTGAAATGCGCATCAGCCATGATTGAATGGCGGAGTGGACTCGATGGGCCGAATGGCCTTACTTCCACTCCTATGTCTTATGGTCTTATGGTCTTATGGGCTGTTTCCCTGGAGCTTCGGAGGCTGAGGGGTGACCTGTTAGAGGTTTACAAAATTATGAGGTGCATGGATAGGAAAAATCGACAAAATCTTTTCCCTGAGGTGGGGGAGTCCAGAACTAGAGGGCATAGGTTTAGGTTGAGAGGGGAAAGATATAAAAGAGACCTACGGGGCAACTTTTTCACGCAGAGGGTGGTACGTGTATGGAATGAGTTGCCAGGTGGAGGCTGGTACAATTGCAACATTTAAGAGGCATTTGGATGGGTATATGAATAGGAAGGGTTTGGAGGGCTATGGGCCAGGTGCTGGCAGGAGGGACTAGATTGGGTTGGGATATCTGGTCGGCATGGACAGGTTGGACTAAAGGGTCTGTTTCCATGCTGTACATCTCTATGACTCTATAACTCAGACTTGAAATACTCAGGTTCACTCTTTTATTTTGACCTAAACATACCAATCATACACAAGAAGTGGTGAAACACGATGTGAGCTATTTATTTGAAGACAAGACAATGAACACTATCTCAGTGGAAGCTAACTCATTTCTGCTTGTGGACGGACAGGCCATGAGAAAACTACATCATATCCTGTCAAGGTCGTGATGATTGGCAGGAGTTTAAGATTAAACTGACTCACTCCTTTTTAGGTATTTGCACAACTGCCCTTTTCTTCCCAGGTAAAGGTTACTTATAAACAATCAATGTATTTGCATGAAAGCAAATAGCATTAGAATCTTAGCAACATTTGCAAATCTCTAAGATGCAGTCAACAGCTTGATTATCCATTTAGCTCGAACCATGGGAATCTTTGTTGGAGGCTGCCATATATTTGAAGAATGGTTTGGGGTGATTTGCTTGTGTGGTCTTTTCAACCATGCTTTGTTCATGGTCGGATTCCTCACTGTTTCTGACTGTGGGATTGTTCTAATATGGCATCTTCTTCCTCACACTGTCTTGCCAGTTAGTGTTTGGATCTGATGTGATCTTGGTTCTGGCTATGCTGATGATTCCTAATAGATTCCAGGTGGGTTTTGCACTTGAACATTTTGTCCATGTGCAAGTTGACTAAATGATTATCCATGTGTTGGGGTGGAATGATCAACTGAATCATTTCACACCCGGAGTCCATTTCCAGCATCAAAGAGTTTATTGACGTTACACCAGTGGGAAGAAAACTTTTGGGCAATTAGAAGCTTCTTCCCGAACAAAGGAAAGACATAAACTCTCACACATTTGTTTTCAGCCTGCCTTAGCATTTACAAAAGAATTGCAAACTGAACACGTTATTGATTGGATGTGTATGTAATCAATCATGTTAATCATGCAACTGTGTGATCAGTTGATGACCATTCTATGTCTTCCATGATCTCATGATGTTTACCAAATACCCTTATCTCTATCCTTGGGCTTTCACAATGCATCTTATCATATCATATTCCAATACTGCTGACTTCTGCACCTGTGTTTCAATCCTTCCTGCTCACAAGGTGGAGAGTTTCTCCCCACTGTTTAAGAATGTCTGTCCACAGGAATTCAGTTAAATCCATTAATGTCTGTTACATTTAAAACTCCATTTATGTATGCATGTGTGTTATGTGTGATTACAATCACTTAAAGGAACTTAACGAGTGTGAGTTAAGCTTTTCTCCTTCTCTCCCATATTAAATACGGATGTCTCTAGTCAAAACTGTCTCTGAGCAAGCAGAGGTTGCATTTTTGCTTTTTCTTAAGTGGCTCCCATTGTGTAATTTTTACGAGACACTTTACATCTTATCTGGTTGCTATGAATGCAATGGCTATGATTCTCACTGTGTAAATGACTACTTCAGTAACCAGTCTTCTTCAACCATTTTCTTGTCAATGAAAAACCATGGGCAGCCATTTTATGCTAACTAAGGTCCACGGGCAGGCTCAACATTTAAAAGGAAAGAGAAGAATAAGAGTGTTAGGCAAAAACGAAATATAAGTACTGAAGAAAAAGTTTAAATAAGGATACTACCAATATTGTGAAAGGTCATAACAGCGACTTTACAATCCTCCCCAGACATAAGCATTTCCTTAATTATTGACAGTATTCACATGCCCACAAATGGAGTGTATGTATATTCTATGTGTAAAACTGGTTGCTGATACAGGCGTCCTTCCACTTTGGACAACCTTTTTAGAGAGATTGTAGCTCTGAGTTAAAGTTCTATCAATGGCTGCTGATTTAGTTGGTATGGGGTTACTGTAGGATTGAAAATAGCAATGCGTTTGAAATCTTTCTGGACTTATGTTCTCAGTATTACCAAGAATGAATCTTTTTTGATTGTCGCTTTATGGAATGTTGGTAACCCTGGCCATTTCTAATTTTTGTTGAAGGCTGTGCTGTACTACTTGAACTGCTGCAAATTGTCAAACATTGCACAGTGCTACTGGAAAGGGAGTTTCCAGACTTTGACCATGCTGTTGAGAAGGAATATACTTCCAAGTCTGGAGGTTTTCGTGATTTGGAGGATAACTAATAGATGGTGGTGTTTCCATATGATTGCCAACTTTGTCCTATAGGAGATTCAGTGATGGTAATACCATTGAACGTCAAGGAGGGATGTTTATAGTCTCAGTTGGAAGTAGTCATTGCTCAGCATTTATTTGGCACAAATGGTAGTTGCCACTTATCAACCCAAGCCTGGGTATTGTTCTGGTCTCATTGCACATGGACAGAGACGACTTCAGTACCTGAGGAGTCATGCATGTTGCTGAACATTGTGCAGTACTCATTTCTTTCTTTATGATGATGCATTCTTAGTGATGAACCTCTTATTGCGATTCACATTGACCAGCCTTTGTATTGCAAACACATTTTCAGGACCATGCCTCAATATTCTAATTATCTGGTTCACTAGACATGACGTCGGGCTGCAAACAATCAATATTTCTCAATCTCACCATTGCTTACTTTATGATATTCATGGATTCTGCTTCAAATTTGTACTATCTCACATTTTATTTACTTTTTTTGCTGTTTTTAAAACAAAATATTTTGTGGGATCCTGATTGTCTCCCGTCTGATGGCTGTCAACAGATCACCGAATCATTTGAACTTCCCAAGGCATCCTGGGATGTTTACTCAAAATAGTAGAAGTATTGGGAATAAAGGCAGTCCATTAATAAACCTCTGAGATTGGGGTTAAGATATGTTTTTTAGAGGTGGTGCAGAAAGAAGTTTGCTTGACAATTACTTGGGTTTCTGAATTTGGTTTAAACCAGCAAAATAATTAAAATGCCCACAGTGTACATGTTTGCTTACCTTGGTAACATGAAAAGGTAAAACTGAGAAAACATAATTTCATTGTATTTGTGTTTTACCTTCTAAATTAAAGATTGTTTCCATTCTAAAAGATCCCAGAGTTGGGACAGCATAGAGGTTGTAGAGAACATTGGTGAGGCCTCTTCTGCAGTATTGTGTGCTGTTTTGGTTGCCCTGTAATGGGAAAGAGATTATTAATCAGAATGTTGCAGGGAATGGAGAGCTTGAGTTATAAAAATAGGCTGGGGCTTTTTCTCTGGAGAGCAGGAGGTTGAGGAGTGACCTTTCGAGAGATTTATAAAATCATAAGTGGCACAGCTAAGGTGAATAGCAAGGGTCTTTTCTCTCGGGTGGGCAAGTTCAAAACCAAGGGGTGCATTTTTAAGGTGACAGGAGAAAGATTTAAAAAAGACACGAGGGGCAATTTTTTTACAGGGAGTGGTTCGTGTATGAAATGAACTGCCAGAGGAAGTGATGATGCAGGTACAGTCACAATGTTTAAAAGACATTTGGATAAGTACATGAATAGGAACGCTTTGGAAGGATATGGGCCAAATGCAAGCAGGTGCGACTAGTTTAGATTGGGAACATGGTTGGCATGAACTAGTTGGACCAAAGGGTCTGTTTCCATGCTGTATAACTATGGGACTCTATTTTTAAAATTTGAGGCCTGAATGTCATTGGTAATAATGAGAAATGTGGAAAAAATATGCAACAATTCTGAAGTCCATCTTGACAAGTGGATAACTCATTGCATTTTTTAGACAACCATGAGTTTTTCGCTAGGCATCAATGAGTTGTCATTTCTTAATATTCAACTTCCTATCGTACCAATTACAAGCTAAGCATTGAGAATTATTGACATGAAAGTCACAAGGGATATCTAGCGACTTCAGCTGGGCACTGGCTATATGATGCCAAGCATTGAATATCATTACACAACATGATCACAGGCATTAGCCACACAAACCCCTCATTGACTATTTTGCCATTTGTCATTTGCTATCCCCTCAATTTCTTCTCTGATCCATTTGCAAAGTTTATCAAGGAAGTTAAGGACAGTATCAAATTGACAGAATTAGTGGTGGAGGATTGGGGAAGTTTTAACTGCCAATAAAAGATGACCAAAAGAAGAAAGAGAGAATGTAAATAATGAGGGGAAACTAGCAAGCAATAATAAAATGGTCAATAAGAGCTTCTTTAAATATATTTTAAAAAGAACAAAAGAGGCAGTGGTCTGTATAGGCTCTTTAGAGAATTAAGTTGGAAATTAAGGAGCTAGGAAAAGCAGGTGAGTTGAACAAATATTTTGTATCAATCTTCACAGTGGAGCACACTAATAGCCTTTAACATTACCAAACAATCACAGAATACACGGCAGGAGGTTGGGGCTGTCATTGAAAAACTAGAGGCACTAAAAATCGATACATCCCCACAACCTGATGGATTGCAGCCTCTGCTTTTATAGGAAGTAACTGCAGAGATAGTGGATGCATTGGTGCTAATCCTCCGAGAATCCTTAAATTCCGGAAACGTTGCAGAAGATTGGAAAATGACCATTACAACACTCTCATTCAAAAAGTGAGGGAGACAATAAAAAAAGTTAACTATAGACCACTTAGCTGAACATGTTGAAAATCTTAGAGTCCATTACATATAATTTAGTAGCAGAGCACTTAGAAATACACAACATGATCAATCAGAGCCAGCATGGCTTTGTGATGTAGAAATTGTACCTATAATATCTATTACAGTTCTCTGTGGTGGTATTAAAAAGGGTAGATTAGGGGGAACCAGCAGATGTAACATATATGGATTTCCATAAAGTACTGAACATAAGGTACTGCATGTAAGGTTATTTAATATGAAAAGAGGCTATGATGTTGAACTAATGTATTAGCATGGAGTGATGATTGGCTAATTAATAAAGAGAGACAGTTGGGATATATGGAAGAGGCCTCTTCAGGATTATAACCTGTAACTAGTGGAGTCCCATATTAGTGAAGTACAATCCTAATTTCTCTTATCATCTGAGTAATTGAAAGGCTTACTTAATTATTTTGTCAAATGACAGGCTCGTCAGTTGGAAGTGGAGAGCTCCTTAGCTCTTTGCTGGTTTAACCAGCACAGTGGGCGGCACGGTGGCACAGCGGTTAGCACTGCTGCCTCACAGCGCCAGAGACCCGGGTTCAATTCTCACCTCAAGCGACTGACTGTGTGGAGTTTGCACATTCTCCCCGTGTCTGCGTGGGTTTCCTCTGGGTGCTCCGGTTTCCTCCCACAGCCCAAAAATGTGCAGGTTAGGTAAATTGTCCATGCTAAATTGCCCGTAGTGTTAGGTGCAGGTTAAATGTAGGGGAATGGGTATGGGTGGGTGCGCTTCGGCGGGTCGGTGTGGACTTGTTGGGCCGAAGGGCCTGGTTCCACGCTGTAAGTAATCTAATCCATCTAATCCACAGCTATTAAGCATTCAATATACCTGAGTGCAAGTGTCTGGTGGCATAGATGTAATGACACTAACTCTGGGCCAGAAGGCCTGGGTTCCAGTCCCAACTGCCCCAGAGGTGTGCAATTACATGTCCAAACAGACTGATCCAAACAGCTTAATGAATGTGTGCAGTCAGACTCATCCCCAGGCAATACCTTCTAGCAAATGTCAATCACAAATCTTAATACTGCATGAATCAAGATGCTAAAACAAGAGCAAAGTGCTGGAAATCTTGCCCTAATATATTGAATTGGCATAAATTTGATGTTGACAGTGAGTGGAAGATGGAAAACTGCTGATTCACTAACACGCATACCCTGAAGAGTGCAAATTAAATATATTGCTTCTCTAAAATGTAGTAAAATAATTAGATTCTGTACGGAAATGATTTATTCACTACCTTGCCTTCATGAGTAAAGAGCTTTTAATTTTTTAAAATGCTAATATCAACTTGCATTGCTAGAATAAAGGGAACAAACATAGAATCTTTCACACTTAATTTTATTCACTGGGTCTGCCTCAATATCTATCTTGGCACCTTGTAAACTACAAACAAAATCAATACTGCAGCTCCCATGTCTCACTTTAAAACTCTTTAGTGCATTGTAAATCCATTACTTTTGTTCCAAGTTTTGTAATCAGAAATATTTCAAAGGTTTTGTCCAGTTGGTATCAAAGAACACTGCTTAGATAAAAGCAGCATGACAGTACAGCTTTACTCTCTGCTTCCATTCTATAACATGCAGTGTCCATTTCCACTTTCCTCACAAGCAAGAGGACATTGAGATGTTGAGTCCCAGAGGCTGCGGGATCCCCAAGCAGAAAGTGAGATGTTGTTCTTCAAGCTTGTGCTGAGGCTCACTGGAAGACTGGTGCAAGCCTGTGACAGAAACATTGAGTTCATAGAACATAGAACATTACAGCACAAGGCCCTTTGACCCTTGATGTTGCGCAACCTGTGAAACCAATGTAAAGCCCATCTGAGCTGCACTATTACATTATCATCCACATGTTTATGCAACGACCATCTAAATGCCCTTAAAGTTAGCAAGCCTACTACTGTTACAGGCAGGGCTTTCCACACCCCTAATATTCTCTGAGTAAAGAGCCTACCTCTGACATCTGTCCTATATCTATCAATAACTTTGGAGCCTATTTGTTTTTATTCATTCATGGGATGAGGGTGTCACTGGCTTGGCAGCATTTATTGCCCATCGTAGAGAGCAGTTAAGAGTCAATCACATTGTTGTGGATCTGGAGTCACATGTAGGCCAAGCCAGGTAAGGACAGCAATTTCCTTCCTTAAAGGACATTAGTGCACCAGATTTTTTTTTCTCTTTTAAGCAACAACAAATTCATGATCGTCATTAGACTCTTCATTCCAGAGTTTATTGAATTCAAATTTCACTGTCTTCCATGGTGGGATTGGTACATTTGTTCCCAAAACATTACGTGAGGCTCTGGATTAATGTACCAGGAATAATACCGCTTGGTCATCATCTCCGCAAAGAAAAGATCCCATCCTTCCATGTTTGTTTACCTACCCCATACTCAGTCTTGTTATGATATGGATTGCTTTTAGCACAGCCAACCCATTTTCACCTACTCTCAGACAAATTTTCACAGGACATGGGTTGCTTTCAGCACAGACTAGATCCTCTCTGCTACCCTCAGCTCTCATTATCACTCCTTCAGCTTCTGTTCTGTCTTGATCTGCTATCCATAATTCCCTTATTCACCTATTCATTTTATACCCCGCCCCTCTCTCTCTCTCTCTCTCTCTCTGGAGTCTGTCTCTACCTATCCACTCACCTCTCCCTTGCCCACTCCCCGCCACCCCCCCCCCCCCCCCACCTCCCACACCTCTCAATCTTATCTTCAATATAAATACCATCTTTACCAGCTACTATCAGTTCTGAAGAACTGTCACTGGACTAAAAATATTAACTCTGCTTTTTCTTCCCACAGGTGCTGCCAGATCTGCTGAATTTCACCATCAATTTCTGTTTTTGCTTCATTTATTAATATGTTTGTGCAGAAAATTGTAAGAATTACATGTTACAATTTCAATGGAGATTCACTATAGTCGAAATGGATATCTCAATGACTTGAGTGTAAACTCAGCAATTGTGTGAGCTAATATTTGCAACAAACACAGACAATGCTGGAGAACCAAAGTTGACATTTAGAGTTTGATATGACTCTTCTGCAGAACATATATTTGGAATTTTTCTATCACAAAACAATCATATTGGAATGTCAGGGTTGTTTTATGTGCTCAAGAAATGGAGTGTGACTTGAATCCAGGACCTTGTGACCCAGAGACAAGAAGGTTACCTGTAGCTGTTCCATTGATCTGGTTATGTTTGTCTGTTCAATAATCTATGCTCACTGTGTCCAATTACTTTAGTCGTTTGAGAAATTAAGACCCAACAGTATGTTACTTGGCTGGGTGTGCTGTGTCAGGAGAAATCTTGGCTCCACAAATCTAACCTTTCAAAAACAAACAACCACACTTCCAATTTTCAGTCTGGAGGGGTGGGCTAAGCTGGAGTTTGCAACCAGCTTGGGAGCAGGATAACTGAGACTTAATGAATTAACTGGGTAGCAGACTATCCTAGATTTCTGAGAAAAGGTCACTGGACCTGAAACGTTAATCGCATTTAGAATATTGTGAGCAATTTTAGGCCCCATTCCTCAGGAGGGATATACAGTCACTGGAGTAGGTCCTGAGGTGGTTCACGAGAATGATCCCATGGGTGGCATGGTGGCTCAGTGGTTAGCACTGCTGCCTCAAACCACCAGGGTCCCAGGTCCGATTCCAGCCTTGGGCAACTGTCTGTGTGGAGTTTGCATATTCTCCCCATGTCTGTATGGGTTTCCACCGGGTGCTCTGGTTTCTTCCCACAGTCCAAAGATATGCAGGCCAGGTGAATTGGCCATGCTAAATTGCCCATAGTGTTAGGTGCACTAGTCAGAGGGAAATGGGACAGGCTGGGTTACTCTTCAGAGGGTTGGTGTGGACTTGTTGGACCGAAGGGCCTATTTCCATGCTGTAGGGAACCCTATGTAGAACATAGAACATAGAACAGTACAGCACAGAACAGGCCCTTCAGCCCACGATGTTGTGCTGACCACTGATCCTCATGTATGCACCCTCAAATTTCTGTGACCATATGCATGTCCAGGAGTCTCTTAAATGTCCCCAATGACCCTGCCTCCACAACTGCTGCTGGCAACGCATTCCATGCTCTCACTACTCTGTGTAAAGAAGCCACCTCTGACATCCCCTCTATACTTTTCTCCAAACAGCTTAAAACTATGACCCCTCGTGTTAGTCATTTCTGCCCTGGGAAATAGTCTCTGGTTATCGACTCTATCTATGCCTCTCATTACCTTGTATACCTCAATTAGGTCCCCTCTTCTCCACCTTTTCTCCAATGAAAAAGGTCCGAGCTCAGTCAACCTCTCCTCATAAGATAAGCCCTCCAGTCCAGGCAGCATCCTGGTAAACCTTCTCTGAACTCTCTCCAAAGCATCCACATCTTTCTTATAATAGGGTGACCAGAACTGGACGCAGTATTCCAAGTGCGGTCTAACCAAAGTTTTATAGAGCTGCAACAAGATCTCACGACACTTAAACTCAATACTCCTGTTAATGAAAGCCAAAACACCATACGCTTTCTTAACAACCCTGTCCACTTGGGTGGCCATTTTAAGGGAACTATGTACCTGCACCCCAAGATCCCTCTGTTCCTCCATACTGCCAATCTCCTATCCTTAATCCTGTACTCAGCTTTCAAATTCAACCTTCTGAAATGCATCACCTCGCATTTTTCCAGGTTGAACTCTATCTACCACCTCTCAGCCCATCTCTGCATCCTGTCAATGTCCTGCTGCAGCCTACAACGGCCCTCTGTACTGTCAACGACACCTCCAACCTTTGTGTCGTCTGCAAACTTGCTGACCCATCCTTCAATCCCTTCATCCAAGTCATTAATAAAAATTACAAACAATAGAAGCCCAAGGACAGAGCCCTGTGGAACACCACTCACTACAGACTTCCAGGCAGAATATTTTCCTTCTACTACCACTCGCTGTCTTCTGTTGGCCAGCCAATTCTGTATCTAGACAGCTATGTTCCCCTGAATCCCATTCCTCCTGACCTTCTGAATGAGCCTACCATGGGGAACCTTATCAAATGCCTTGCTGAAGTCCGTATACACCACATCCACAGCTCGACCCTCATCAACCTTTCTAGTCACATCCTCAAAGAACTCTATAAGGTTTGTGAGGCATGACCTGCCCCTCACAAAGCCGTGTTGACTGCATTTAATATGGGAACATATTGGAAATATGGGTAATACATATGGGAAATACTTGAGGGCTCTGGGACTACATAACTCTTTAACTCCATTGCATAAAGATGTATAGCATGGAAAGAGACCCTTCAGTCCATGTGTCATGACAGAAGCTGGGGGTCCCCTGTACAATAGGTTTCAAGATGCCTTCAACATAGCCAGAGAGATTGTCACACAGGGTCCCATTGCCCGATACGATGGGACGTCCTGGTGTATTGGCTTTGTGTACCTTTGGAAGGCAGTAGAAGTCGCCTACATGAGAAGTACGTGGAATGAGGGAATCAATCTAAACATCATAGTATAGACAGAGAACACAGGGGGCTAACACCTTCAACATATTGTCTAGCTAACACCTATTGTTACAGCTAACCTGAGAATCCAACTTTTAAAAAAATGGTTTTGTGATTTACACATGAAAGAAGTGAAACTATCATGGTATTCGAACAGATGAAAGACTCAACAGACAATCAAGGTATTTTTCAATGTATAATTTCAGTGACATCACACTGTAAACTTTTGCTATAAATTCTGTGCCTTAGAATTGTGTCCTCCACTATCACCTGATGAAGGAGTGGCGCTCTGAAATCTAGTGTGCTTCCAATTAAACCTGTTGGACTATAACCTGGTGATTTTTAACTTTGTCAAACCCTGGCAACATCCTTGTAAATCTTTTCTGCACCCTTTCGAGTTTCACAACATCTTTCTGATAGGAAGGAGACCAGAATTGCACGCAATATTCCAACAGTGGCCTAACCAATGTCCTGCACAGCCGCAACATGACTTCCTAACTCCTGTACTCAATACTCGGACCAATAAAGGAAAGCATACCAAGCGCCTTCTTCACTATCCTATCTATCTGCGACTCCACTTTCAAGGAACTATGAGCCTGTATTCCAAAGTTTGTTCAGCAACACTCCCTAGGGCCTTACCATTAAGTGTATAAGTCCTGCTAAGATTTACTTTCCCAAAATGCAGCACCTCGCATTTATCTTAATTAAACTCCATCTGCCACTCCTCAGCCCATTGGCCCATCTGGTCAAGATCGCGTTATAATCCACGGTAACCTTCTTTGCTGTCTACTGCACCTCTAATTTTGGTGTCATTTGCAAACTTACTAACTGTACCTCCTATGTTCATATCCAAATCATTTAAATAAATGATCCAAGATGGAGGATGGAAACTATTTCTGGCTGTAACAGCTGCTCCTTTTTTGAGGTATTTTAGGTGATGGAGGTGATTTCCTTGAATTCCAGGAGCAGCAATTACTGGTTTATATGCTGTTGCATTATTTTGGAACTTTAGAGTTTAGAAGGATGAGGTTGGATTGGATTGAAACTTACAAGATACTGAACGGCCTGGACAGAATGGACATTGGGAAGATGTTTCCACTGATGGGAAAGATGACTATCCGAGGGCACAGCCTTAGAATAAAGGGGAGACCCTTTAGAACAGGCATAAGGAGAAAAGTCTTCCACTGGAGACTGGTGAATCTGGAGAATTCATTGCCACAGATGTCTATGGAGGCCAGGTCATTGAGTATATTTAAAACGGAGATAGATAACTTCTTGATTGCCAAGGGGATCAAAGATTAAGGGGAGAAAGTGGGGAAAATGGGGTTGAAAAACCTTTCAGCCATGATAAAATGGTGGAGCAGATTTGATGGGCTGAATGGCCTAATTTCTGCTCCTTTGCCTAATTGTCTTATGGTTTTATGGTTAACTCTGATTTCAATCCACAGATACTGCCAGACCTGTTGAGCTTTTCCAGCAATGTCTGTTATTGTTTCTGATTTACAGCATCTGCAGTTCTTTCATTTTTTATCCTGGATTTGGTTTGGTGCAATGAAAAGTAGTTAATTAATATCTTATCGCGAGAGACCTTTTGGTAAAAGCGACCATAACAGAAGAATTTTTCTTTTCCAATAGAAAGTGAAGCATTCTAAATCAAAACTAAACAAAGGAGATTATGAAAGGGATGAATTGGCTGCACTAAACTTGAGGAGGGCGTAGAATTCTTCCAAACAAATGTTGAACTGCAAGATGAGAATTTTGTTATGAGTGATGCAAGGTCTATTGCATCCATTGCGTGTGTTGACATTTCATTATTAGGTACATTTATTACCTCATTTACATACAGTTGCTCATTTTCCAACCTGTTGGATATAAGCCAGATGACTACAACATGGAAGACTGGTACCTGGCAACTCCTCCTGCACTTTATCTTGATAGTAGTCAACAACATCTCAGGATACCTTCCAGGGATAGTGGCCACATGAAGACTCCAGACAGAGACATTGGTATCCTACTTGTATCAGCTTCACTGCACATTCTTGGCATATTTCTAAAAGACTTACAATAGAGTTCTGCACCTCTATGTCATTCTGTGGAGTGCACTGATGACATTCATTGGTAGGCTTCTGCATTAGTAGCACGTGCCCATCTTATGGATTAAAGCAGGCTGCATTTCAGAATTCTTGACTTGCTCTCTTAGCACTCACTCACCTTCCATCTGCTTAGATGCTCTCAGTATCTTCCTTGTCTTTTGGCACATCTCCCCTCAGCCAGAGCATAAAGGTCCACAATACTTTGGTCTTGACTTTGCCTGTTAGCTCAGACACTGCATACTTATTGTACAAATGGTCTTGTCTGAAAGGCTTCAGGAAGTACTTCTTTACAAGTTAAAGCAGACACCTTTCAGTCAAGGTGTCTCAGGAGAGTAAGTAAGGGGACGGACTGATGTCAGTCCAGGAGTTTGGGTATGGTCAGTCAGCTGTGTAGCGTGACTAAGGTCTGGGAACCTACCCTACAATGGAGAGTGTTGCCCTCGGAGTTCTGTGTCAAGAGAACCAATGGACCTTTGTAACCAGAGGTCCCCTATGTGTCCAGTACTCTACTTAGAGGCTACTGCACCTTATTTGGGTTGAACCTTACAGGGACTGAGGATAGAGGGATGGCCTGGCTGTCTCTGGAGTATCCCGAATGGAGATGTCTGGGGATTCTGTGTGTGGTCCCTCCACTGTTTGTACCACCCGGTCTCCTTGTGAGGGAGGGACACCTGGAGAGAGGTCCAGAGCTCTTGTTCCCCTGGCACCGTGTGCTTGTTGCAGGGAACCAGAAAGTAGAGTAATTGAATGTAAATCTGTGCATACTTGTAATAAACTCGGAGACTGCTGGATTTGGTTCTCCATTCTGCTGCCGATTTGTCCATGAAGACAGCCAAATACTTTGGTGCAACATTGTGCAAACAGTAATGGATTACCAAGTGCTTCCAACAAACCTGCCTGCTGCTCCTGTGTCTGGTTGTGCATTTCTAGAAAGTTCTTCATTGCTGACACCTCAGGGTCCGCTCTGGCCTGGGGTCGATCAAATGCCTAGCCTCCAGGAGTTCAGAGGTGACCAGTGACCTGGGGTGTCTCTTTCTCAACCACCTACAGAGGTGTAATGTTACATGTTCACCAGCACGTCATCCTGACTCCAACCTGGCTAAAATATCCACCACGGTGTGAGTCTCTAAACTGGTGATTGGTACAGGAGGCAACCTCTCTGCTTATCCTCTGAGGGATCTGCAGCTTCTTCCTCAGAAGTAGAGCAGGATATTTCATGCAGGGTGACCCTCTTTCACTGTGGAGATGATGCAGACTCCACTAGTACCTGCAGCAGACAAAGGAGAGAATGCATCACAAAACAGGGGTTATGCTATATTGTCAGAGGCAGCAGTGGGAGAGCAGCCCAGCAATGGTCAACAATTCTTACTCGCCGGAAAGTGGAGATTTCAATATCATCATGGACAGCTTTTAGCTCCAGTGTAGGTGGGGTGGAGTTGGAGAGGTGGGGAAAAGAGTGGTGATATGTCTCAAGTGAATGGGCAGGTAGTGAAGAGGTCATACTTGGATAGAAGTGTGATTGGATGGATAAGAGAGTGAGTGAAGATGTTACATGTGATAGAAAGTGATACACCCTGAGCCTTGATGGGAGTTGGGTGCAGTAGGAGGGGATGGATTGCAAGTATGAGGTGGCACAGAAGATATGGCTCTTCGCTCTGCAGAGGTCATTGATGTTCTTGTTGCATTTCTGAGTGTTCCTCCATGTGGCCACCTCTGACCAGGCGAGCAGCACCCAGTGTCACAGTCTTAATTGTCATTCCTGAGGGAAGATAACATTGTCAATGATCACTTC
This sequence comes from Chiloscyllium punctatum, assembly GCF_047496795.1. NCBI lineage: Eukaryota > Metazoa > Chordata > Chondrichthyes > Orectolobiformes > Hemiscylliidae > Chiloscyllium > Chiloscyllium punctatum. Next base: position 144,753,033 of record NC_092741.1, on the reverse strand, counting down.
CACCAGTTTGCTGATCGTTGAAAGTAGAGCGTTAGTTGGCCAAGTTCAATTTGTCCTGCATACCTGACATAGCTGGGAAATTTTCCACATTGCTGGGCAGATGCCAGTGTTGTAGCTGTACTATATCATGTGGAGTGAATTGATTTGTTGATTTTTAAAGACTGGCACCTTTAATATTCAGGAATTCAGGAGAAGAGTGGGCCATATTGTCCACTATGCGCTTCTAGTTGAAGAGTGTCACGAATGCTTCAGCTTTATCTTTTATACTGAGATGTTGGGTTCTGTCATCAATGGGAATATTTGTGAAATCTCCACCTCCTGTCTATTAATTAATTGTCCACTTCCATTCACAACGGTAGAACTTAGAGCTGATCTGTTGCTTGTTGGGTCATTTAGCCCTGCCTACTGCTTTCTGCTTCTGCTGTATGGATTTCAAATTAGTCCTGTGTTCTAATTTCACAAAGTTGACAACTCACTTTTAAGTATGGTTGGTACTGTTCCTTCATTCTTCATTGAACTGCACATCCCACGCGAGGGAAATAGCTCCAGGACTCAATATTTGAGTTTAAGTATGCCAGAGTCTGGTTTAATGTCTCCAGGTATGTTTAATTCATGATAATTAACATTTATCCCCAGAACTGCAGACTTAATCCGAGCTCTTAAACAGATATGTTTTGAACGTAGCCCTTACTTGATTCCAGTTTTTATCCTTTCTTCAAATAATGTCTCCAGATTTAAAAGAATTTAGGAACAACTAGCTTCAAACAGATTAAACTCTATTACTGTTCAAAGCAGGAACTTGTTAGTTCTTTTGCCATTTTATTTCTCTCTGTCATTTTTTTAAGTGCATTTGAATGTGCGATCACACAATGTTTTTATAATTATCATAGTAACAACTGCAGTGACATGACAGACTTAAAACATATCCCACCTGGAGATGGGTTTGGATCAACCACCCACCTTTCAATCTGCTCAACTTTAATTTCTACTGACTTCAACGAGTTGGTATCTGATCCTCTGAATCTCCCTGGAGGATTGCCCTGTAGAGTTATACATACACCATCCAACCCATTCTGTTGAATCTATTCAAGAACAATTTAAGATGAATCGCAGTGCTCTGCACTCTCCCCATTGCTCTGAGCTTTCATCTGATTCCATGTCTTTGCATTTTTATCCTTTAAAAGATAAGATGACCTCTGCCTCAATTGTTTCATCCAAATTGAAATCCATTTCAAAACCTAGCTAGCGTTACTCCTCTTTCATCCCACATGCTAAGCTTCAGTGAACCTTTTGATTTGTTCATTTGAATTGTCTTGAACTTAATCTCCTTCTTAGCCACTATCAGATTTACAATTTAAGTTCCTCCCTTACATCAATGCTCTTCCTGCAACCAACTACAAACACAAGTTTCAATTGATTTTAAGAAAAAAGAGAAATATCACAACACAGCAGTTCTGATGTTACTGCAGGTTCTCATTCACTTTGACTCATTAGGATCAATGAATTTTCATTCTGTTCTAGGCTCAAGTCTCATGCTACAAATTCAGACTTTATTCTACCTGATCCCTGCTTCGTGTATCTGCTCTGCCAAGAGAAGATAATAATAATAACAGCTCCTGTAAATAAATATGACAATGAACTGACTATCTCTACCAAGATCTATAGCTTCAGGTTTCTACTGCGTCTGTACGGCTGCAGAAATTTTAATTGTCCTAAACCCAATTTTCAGTTACAAACCATGAAAGGACTGAAAATGTGTTGCTGAAAAAGCTCAGCAGGTCAGGCAGCATCCAAGGAGCAGGAGAATCGACGTTTCGGGCATGAGCCCTTCTTCAGGAATGAAGAAGGACTCATGCCCGAAACGTTGATTCTCCTGCTCCTTGGATGCTGCCTGACCTGCTGCGCTTTTCCAGCAACACATTTTCAGCTCTGATCTCCAGCATCTGCAGTCCTCACTTTCTCCTACAAACCATTAAGGATCCAATATGACATGTGAGATGTTTGGACTCTGTGCTGTTGGAACCCAAACTGATGGGAACAGGGTTTCGCTTCAACTCAATTAATGTTCCATTGAGCATTAAATGGATGCTTTTTAAAAATTTTTAATTTTGATTTTTGTATTTATATGGCGCTAGAGAATGGCCACTTTGAACACTTTTCACTGTACTCCTGTATTCCTACTGTAGTACATGTGGTAATAAAATGCAATTCCAGTTCTAGTTCTAAGTCTAATTAAGCTTGTTGACTGTGAAATTTATGATCTTAAAACCTTTGTGTTATATAATTCAGCACGAGCTAAGTTTTTGTATGAATATATATCCTGGGGTGCTCCTTTTTACAGCTGCATTGCAGTTAGGCTTCAAATTAACACCAGTCACATGGCAAGCAACAAGAAATACATGTGATAAACCTCCAGTGGTCACAGTCTAAAGACTGATTGGTTTATTTCTAACTTCTAAGGAGTAGATGACAGAATAGTTCTGAGAAACTGCTCTTTGAGTAGCCACAGCATATACTGTGTACTCTGCTGCTAGTTTTCTTTTTCAGGTATTGCTGGTTTGATTGCTCAATATTTCAGGAATGCTGAAAAATTAACTGAAGACCAGATTAACATTTTGAAAAAACTGACCAAAGTGTGAATCAAGGAGGAGGAGAAGTCCTCCAGCCCAACCTTCTGTGTTGCTACTGACTCTTCATTCTCTCTGTAATAGCATGTCTTTCTCTTTGAATGGCTGGAGGTGGCAATGTGAGCCATGGACCCCCAAAGACCAGTAAGGTCCACCCAGACAGCAGGGAAACGGAGTCTGGTGGCACCCAGAAAGAAGAACAGGCTGGAGTGAAGGAGGCGGTAACCAGCGGGGAGACACAGCAGCTGATCCTAGCTCTAGCCGGGCAGATGGAAGAAATGGAGGAGGAGGAGGTAATCAAGCAGGCAGAGGAGTGGATACCTGTTAAAAACAGGAAGAGGAAATCTTGCCAGGCTCCCAAAGCCCCCCAGCAAAAGGGGAAAAGACAGCTGCATGAGGGAGGGACGGCCAGCTCTTCGGAGGGGGAAGACGGACGCAAAGAAGGCCATCACCAGCAGAAGAAGAGACAGAGCGCCGTCGGTAAAGAGGAGGGCATTTCCTCCCAACCAGGAAACAATGGACCCCCCGAAGTCCACCCTCCACCCAGTGAGAACCAAGAGGTACCCACTGGCCCACAACTACAGGCAACCGAGATCTGTGATCCTCTGACAGTCCCACTGTCAGACACAGAACTGGACAGGGAGGACCCTTTCCTTGGCTCAATGACACCAGAGCGGGTAAATGACCCCAGTGAGGAGCTGGATAGCTACCTCAGCCCAGCGAAGGTCCAGCAGTTCGTGCTTACCTTGGGGATGTAGACAGCCACCCCAGAGACAGGACAGTCAAATGGACAATGGTAACCCCATAAACTGGGGGTTAAAGAAGTTTAAATTTGCTTTCATATAACAGGGCACCCAATCTTCAGGGTTCCGCTGAAGCCACAGCCAAACACCAAGAGACTGGATAGTTAATAAATGTAACTGTTAATAGGATAACTGTGAATTCGATTAATTCAATTTGTTCTTTGTAATGTTAAGACATGCAATGTATATAACTATGAATGACATGGAAAAATTGTACAAGTACCAGAGATTTATTTATATGAATAAAGTATATTTTGAAATAAAAAAAAGTCTTTCTCTTTGAAAGAAGAATTCTCCTCCACTGTGCTTTACAGGAGGCTGGAATGTGTCTACCCCATTTCCCACACTTCTGTTCTCATATCGTCACCATCCTTCCCAGAATTATGATGGGATCATTCTTGTCCTCAACTTCTACTTCACCACCCTGTTATTCATGCAACATCCAAGGTGCTGGCACATAGCACCAAACACGTTCAGTATTGTGAAAGGAAGCTTTCCTCCCCAGCAGCCTTCTCCACTCCTCTCATTACCCTGAAAACCTTCCTCATTTCCCGTGGCATCTTGTTATGCAGGTGCGGGAAATTCAATACATGCTCTTTACACCCCTCCATTCCCACTGTTGACAACCCCAAATGACATGCAGGTCCCTGGGCCTCCTCCATCGCCACTCCCTGACGACCCGCCGCCTGGAGGAAGAATGCCTCATTTTCCACCTCGCAACCCTCTAACCCCACGGCATCAAATGGATTTCACCAGTTTCCTCATTTCCTTTTCCCCCATCTTACTCCAGTTCCAACCTTCCAGCTCAGCACCGTCCTCATGACCCATCACATCTGTCCATCCTCCCTCCCAACTATCCACTTCACCCTCCCTTCCAACCTATCACTTCACTCCCACCTCCATCAATCTATCACACTCTCAGCTATCTTCCTCCCAGCCCCACCCCCCCTTTCATTTATCTCTCCACCCTTGAGGCTTCCGGCCTCATTCCTGATAACGAGCTTTTGCCCAAGACGCTGATTTTCCTGATCCTCAAATGCTGCCTGACTTGCTGTGCTTTTCCAGCACCACACTCTTGACTCTAATCTCCAGCATCTGCCGTCCTCATCTTTGCCTAGCCTCAAATACTCCTTTGGGTGTAACAGTGTTTTACTCATAACTTGTTTTCAATGCAGTATACTGCCTTCATTGCTACATATGGCAGATCATTCAGTTTTCAAGTGTGAATCTGAGTTCCAGTCATTTACCAGTTCTATTTAGCAGTCTACGATGATTTCCTTGCCTTTGGTCACTGTTCAAATGAAGTTATACAGGGGCTCAAGGAGCGGCACCATGATTTTCGATTTATGCACTTTAGATTAGATTAGATTAGATTAGATTAGATTACTTACAGTGTGGAAACAGGCCCTTCGGCCCAACAAGTCCACACCGCCCCGCCGAAGCGTAACCCACCCATACCCCTACATCTACATTTACCCCTTACCTAACACTATGGGCAATTTAGCATGGCCAATGCACCTGACCTGCACATCTTTGGAGTGTGGGAGGAAACCGGAGCACCCGGAGGAAACCCACGCAGACACGGGGAGAATGTGCAAACTCCACACAGTCAGTCGCCTGAGGCGGGAAATGAACCCGGGTCTCAGGCGCTGTGAGGCAGCAGTGCTAACCACTGTGCCACCGTGCCGCCCACTTTATTACTATTTAGACTCAACAATGTCTGATCTGTCACCACATTTTTCAGACTGTGCATTCTGATATTCTGCTTTTATAACGTTGAACACTTCTGGGTCTATATTTGTTTTTGTTCCATTCCAATTCCCTTTTGCATTGTACTGTCAACTTGCTTGTCAGTTAAGCCTTTTTTGCTTTCTATCACATCATAAATCTGTTACTTTGTTCTCTCTGTCCCCAACCTCTGAATTTGTTTAAAAACAGTTGCATTTCTAACATTTGACAAAGGGACATCAATCTTCTTTTTTTTCTCATAAAAGATTCTATGCGATCTGTTGGGCATTTCAAGTATTTTCTGCTTTTCATTGCAGTTTTCCAGCATCTGCAGTATTATATCCTGGAGCTGGAGCCCTTTCCCTGTCTGGGAACTCAGAAATCTCTCACACGGATCTAATCTCATTAAAGGTCATAACTGAGTCATGGGTTAATAGGCTACCCGCCCTTTCTTCACAAAAGACAATAGCCCATTCCTGTACGCAGACTGGACCTATTCACTCCCAGGCTAAACCCAATATTACAGACTGCGAAACAATATATTGTTACATGGAATGCTCTGACATTGTACTTAACTGAAAATAGAGACTATTAACAATCTGTCAAAACTAGTGACTTCAAAAATGTATGTATGGCATTAACTTTGGGAAAGAAAAATATAAAAAGTTCAAGTACATCTTTTTCTGGGCATCCATTGCATTGCTAGCAACATGATTTGACCTATCAGCTTAATAAACATTTCTTCTAAACAGCCTACAAATAAAACAGTGCTTAACTAGTTTGTCATCACTGGCTCTTTGAATGTGACATGAATATCCTTGTTGATGCGATCTATGAAAAGCACAGTGACATTTTCAGGATCAGAGTGTTGTTCGTGACCTATCACCTTCATCCCCTCCCCCACTCACCCATTGTGCTCTATGCTACTTTCTCCCCACCCCCACCCTCCTCTAGCTTATCTCTCCACGCTTCAGGCTCACTGCCTTTATTCCTGATGAAGGGCTTTTGCCTGAAACGTCGATTTCACTGCTCCTCAGATGCTGCCTGAGCTGCTGTGCTCTTCCAGCATCACTAATCCAAAATGTTGTTCATGAAAACACATCCAGTGCAGGCTACCTGAATGTAAATCATTGAGATTGGAAATCTGAAAGTACTTGAAATGAAAAGGGAATGATGATCATGACCTTGAGCTAGCTTTGAAGGTAATGCAAAATTGAATGTGTATATTCTGCTGCTTTTTAATCTATTAACTTCAGGATATGGACCACAAGTTTCATTGAAAACTCATTACAAATGGCAGAAGTTCCTTTTACTCTCCTGGGTAGAATGAGCAGCTTTTACATTGTTAATGATGTCATACTGTGTTTCAAACACTAGGTGTTATATAGTGAAAGTTCCTCACAAATTTCTCAAAACGCTTTCTGAAATTTTTATTCATTGCTATTTTCTTCTCCGACTGAAATGTTTGGTGTTCAACATGAATAAAAATGTGATATTCCACATTAGCATGACATTTATTCATTATATTCACTGCTTTTGGTTTTTAGTGTCATCATTCAAGGTTTATTTGAATTCCTCTCCCTCTCCTAAAGTTCTCGACTTGAACTTGTCCAGCTATTGAGTGAGCTAAGTTTGTATTCTGCAGTTTGATCATGTGCAGCACATTTTATCTCTCTAGCTTTGTGCACTATTCGTTGATGGAACACTGTACTTAAGATTTCCATGTTGTACAATGGGATGGCATGGTAGCTCAGTGCTGCCTGACAGCGCCATTTACATGTCATTTACTCTATCCATTGCTCATGATGTGGTCTCCTCCACATTGGGGAGACGGGATGCCTACTCACAGAGCACTTCAGAGAACATCTCCAGGACACCCACCCCAACCAACCCCAGTGCCTCATGGCTGAATGCTTCAACTCCCCCTCCCACTCTGTCGAGGACATGCAGGTCTTGGGCCTCCTCCATTTCCACACCCTTACCACCTGAGGGCTGGAGGAAGAACAACTCATCTTTCACCTCAGGATCCTTCAACTCCATGGCATTAATGTGGATTTCATCAGTTTCCTAATTTCCCATTCCCCCACCTTATCCCAGATCCAACCTTCCAACTCGGCCCTCATGACCTGGCCTACTTGCCCCACCTTCGTACCTACCCTGTCCGCTCCACCCTCCTCCCCAACCTATCACCATTACCCCCACTTTCATCCACCTATCACACTCTCAGCTACCTTGCCCCCTGCCCCACCCCATCCCCCTCCTATTTATTTCACCACCCTCTTGGCTGTCAGTCTCATTCCTGATGGAGGGCTTTTGCCCGAAACGTCGATTCGCATGGTTCTCTGTTTGCTTTTCCAACACCACATTAATGACTTTAATCTGCAGTCTCACTTTCGACTAGGTTAGGTGAATTGGCTATCTGAAATTGTCGATAGTGTTCAGAGATGTGTAGGTTAGGTGCATTACTCAGGGGTAAGTAAAGGTCTGGGTGGATAACTCTTTGGAAGGTCATTGTGGACTTGTTGGGCTGTTTTCCCCACTGTAGGGATTCTACAATTGCTCTAAGCTTATTCTTTTGGCTTACAACAAATTTTTAATTTCCCAACTCTCATTCACAGATCTCGTTTTTTACCTCCACTGTCCTATGCTCCTACAGTCTCACCAACATGCTGCCCCCACAACTCTGCAAGTGCTAATCTTCCTTCGCCAACCTAGAAGTTCAGTCTTGTCCCTGCCAGCCCTGATCTCCCTGATCCATTCTTCATTTCACCATCCCAATCTCCAGTCTGTCCAGCAACAGGCTTCCAGGAATGAGGATGTTATGGCTAATGCTTGAGATAGAGATGGCCTCTGATATGTAGCCAGTACGGTGGCTTGAATCTTTGGTACCCTCTGTCTTTTTCTTTCACAAACCTCCTGGCTGGCAAAGCCTTATCTTTTAATACATTTTCCATGCATGCTTCTCTTTCATATACTTTTGCGATCATTTACATATCTTCATATATGGTCATAGAGGTGTACAGCAAGGAAACAGACCCTTCAGTCCAACCCGTCCATGCCGACCAGATATCCCAACCCAATCTAGTCCCACCTGCCAGCACCCAGCCCATATTCCTCCAAACCCTTCCTATTCATATACCCCATCCATGTAAATGTTGCAATTGTACCAGCCTCCACCACTTCCTCTGGCAGCTCATTTCATACATGTACCACTCTCTGTGTGAAAAAGTTGCCTTTTAGGTCTCTTTTATATCTTTCCCCTCTCACCCTAAACCTATTCTGTCTAACTATGGACTCTTCCACTCCAGGGAAGAGTTTGTCTATTTATCCTTGATTTAATGATTTCATAAACCTTTACAAAACGGGATCTGGACCAGATGGGCCAATGGGCTGAGAAGTGGCAGATGGAGTTTAATTTAGATAAATGTGAGGTGCTGCATTTTGATTAGATTACTTACAGTGTGGAAACAGGCCCTTCAGTCCAACAAGTCCACACCGACCCACCAAAGAGTAACCCACCCAGACACATTCCCCTACACCTAACACTACAGGCAATTTAGCATGGCCAATTCACCTAACCTGCACATTTTTTGGATTGCACCCGGAGGAAACCCACGCAGACACGGGGAGAATGCGCAAACTCCACACAGTCAGTCGCCGGAGGCGGGAATTGAACCCGGGTCTCTGGCGCTGTGAGGCAACAGTGCTAACCACTGTGCCACCGTGTCGCCCACTTTGGGAAAGCAAATCTTAGCAGGACTTATACACTTAATGGTAAGGTCCTGGGGAGTGTTGCTGAACAAAGAGACCTTGGAGTTCAGGTTCATAGCTTCTTGAAAGTAGAGTCACAGGTAGATAGGATAGTGAAGAAGGCTTTTGGTATGCTTTCCTTTATTGTCAGAGTATTGAGTACAGGAGTTGTGAGGTAATGTTGTGGCTGTACAGGACATTGGTTCGGCCACTGTTGGAATATTGTGTGCAATTCTGGTCTCCTTCCTATCGGAAAGATGTTGTGAAACTTGAAAGGGTTCAGAAAAGATTTACAAGGATGTTGCTATCGTTAGAGGATTTGAGCTATAGGGAGAGGCTGAACAGGCTGGGGCTGTTTTCCCTATTGTATCGGAGGCTGATTTTCCTCTTTAGTATACTCCTACTGCCATTATACTCTTCTAAGGATTCACTCAATCTATCCTGTCTATACCTGACATATACTTCATTCTTTTTCTTATCCAAACCCTCAATTTCTTTAGTCATCCAGTATTCCCTATACCTACCAGCCTTTCTTTTCACCCTAACAGGAATATATTTTCTCTGGATTCTCGTTATCTCTTTTCTGAAGACTTCCCATTTTCCAGCCATCCCTTTACCTGTGAACATCTGCCACCAATCAGCTTTTGAAAGTTCTTGCCTATTACCATCAAAATTGGCCTTTCTCCAGTTTAGAACTTCAACTTTTAGATCTGGTCTATCCTTCTACATCACTATTTTAAAACTAATAGAATTAGTGTTGCTGGCTTCAAAGTACTCCCCCACTGACAACTCAGTCACCTGCCCTGCCTTATTTCCCAAGAGGAGGTCAAGTTTTGCACCTTCTCTAACAGGTACCTCCATGTACTTATTCAGAAAACTTTCTTGTACACACTTAACAAATTCCTCTCCATCTAAACCCTTAACACTATGCCAGTCTCAGTCTATGTTTGGAAACGTTAAATTCCCCTACCATAACCACCCTATTATTCTTACAGATAACTGAGATCTGCTTATAAATTTGTTTCTCAATTTCCTTCTGACTATTAGGGGGTCTATAATACAATGCCTGTCCTCATTAGCTCATAGCACCGGGAGCAATCCAGATATTACTACTCTCAAAGATCTCCTTTTTAAATTTCTGCCTAACTCTCTGTAATCTCCCTTCAACATCTCAACCTTTTCCTTTCCTATGTCGTTGGTTCCAATGTGGGCAATGACCTCCTGCTGGCTCCTCTCCCCCATGAGAACATTCTGCACCCACTCTGAAACATTCTTCATTCTGGCACCAGAGAAGTAACACACCATTCTGATTTTCCACTGCTGGCCTCAGAAATGCCTGTCTGTACCTTGGACTAGAGAGTCTCCTAACACAATTGATCTCTTGGAACCCGATATGCATTAGAGCCAGTCTCAATACCAGACATTTGGCTGTTTGTGCTACGTTCTCCTGAAAATCCATCACTCCCTACATTTTCCAAAACAGCATACTTGTTTGAAAAGGGGATAATCATAGAAGACTGCTGCACTAACTGCCTCCCTCTCTTACCTTTCCTGGAGTTAACCCATCTCTGTGACTTTTCCCCCTTCCTATAACTGCCATCCATCACATTCCCTTGCTCTTGTAAATTCTTAATTTCCTCTAACTTTATCTCTATCGATCCATTCGATCTGATAGGATTCACAACCAATAATGTTTATTGCATATATAATCCTCAGTAACACATAACTCTCCCTAAACTCCCACATCTGACAAGAAGAGCATATCATTCTACTAAAGGCCATTTTTGCTTCTTTCGATCTATAGACCTAGAAAACAGCATCGTCTTATTCCTCTACAAAACACTGCTCCAGGTTAAATTAATACTTATGGCTTAAAATTTAAGTTTAATCTCAAGACATATCTCAATAAAACATATAATCAGGAAAGAACCCACTCTACTCACTACTGCAGACTTATTGTAAGGCCATGCTTAAAATATCCACTTATCTGTTTCTGTGCTGTGACCTCTCCCAAACCTTCGGATACTTTTTGTTTATTTCTCTCACTGCCACCATCATCACTTATGTTTTAATCATGTCATCTCCTCCAGATAGGATGTGGTTTATTATGCGTTAGCCTATACAATACAGTCTAGGGTATGCTGATTTCTTACTGAAACAGATATCTGGAAGTTTATTTACGGCTATGTATACAAATATATCATCTCTGATTTACAGTTACAGTTTGGGTTATTTACTTAGATCATTATTATTTATACATGGTTGGCTGACTGACTAGCAGATTGGTTGGTTACTGGTCAACTGTATGACTGATTAAGTGTATGAAGAGTAAGATGGAGACCTCATATTTCTGCCTCACATATCATGATTGTATCTAGCTCAAATGTATGGTTCTTTTCTGAAATCAGTGCAATAAAACACCACTACCAGTTAACCATAAGCCATTTTTCTTTTTCACTATGTCTGAGTTGCCCTGGCTTTTTTAAACAATGAACTTCATAGGATGTGGGTATTTCTGGCTAGCCCTACATTTATCAATCAGTTGTAATGCACTCTTAGAAGGATATGGTAAGTCACATTGTTGAATTGCTGCAGTCTACATGGGATGGGTACACTCTCAGTAGTGTTGGGCCTCTTACAAACTGATCATCTATAACGTCTCCCAGCTCTTTCAAGTTAATAAACTTGAAAAGTCAGCCCCACTTTCTTGTCTTTTCAGAGTTTACCTGGAAGAAAGCACACATACAATCTATAATTCTTTGTTGTCTGGAGATATATGGATCAACTGGCCAAAACCCAGCTATGAGTAATCCATACTAAACTTCAGGTAACATCTCTTTCAGATGTGTCCTAATTGTAACTGATTTGAGTTAGATTCCTGTGGGAGTAACAAAGCTTAGAAATCTTCTCGGTTTGCTTAGAGCTTAGAATATACCTGGCAGGGGAACCTAACCAGGTAGACAATAAATGTTTAGTTTCCAGATTTTATTCAGTTCTCAGGAGCTTTCAAGCAGATCAGGATTCCTGGCCTTCATGAATTGGATTCATTCTAAACATCATGAATACTCAGTAAACATCAGCCTGCTGGAATTTCCTTCAAGGGTACAATATTCATTACCACAAATGGGAGAAACACACATATTCACAAACTCAACTGTGTATACACAGAGGGTGCACTTTGAGGAGGAAGTTGCTTCCTCCAAGCTCTAGTGAGTACAAAGTTTGTCACTAACTTGTCTCCTTCTGAAACAAGTTGTTTCTTTGCACAGACAGTTTGTAGTGTAAGGTGTGAAAGATCTCCAAGTTCAGCAGTTCGTGAAAAGGCATGATCACAGGCAGACAGGCTTCTTGCAGTTAAATGCTCACAATATTAGTGATCAGGTCCACTGAGCCAACCCAACAGAGACATGGACTCACTGAAGCAAATCTGACCAAGTACACAAGCATGCATTAACTTAAAAAAGGGGATCAACTAAAATGAGGCATTGACTTTAAAAAGGAAATGCCACCCTATTGGGACATTAACAGCTTGTTCACAAAAAGGTGGGCTAAGTGCAAAACTTAAAGGACATGGTTTTCGGGAGCACCAGAGTGAACCTGGGGAACTGAGGGAACTAACTGGGTTTTGGGAGGGGAGTATAATAGTCAACGGCTCTAATTGGGACAAAGAATAGTGGATCTGGAACCACAATAGAGGCTTATTCTCCTAATGAGCAGCAGGTGCATTGTAGGTCGATGAAGGACAACAGAAATCTGTATTTGCCATCCAGATACAACACAGTGTAAGGTTGTAGAGCATGAATATCTTATATGTGACAGTATCAGGAAAGGGGAAAACAGGTTTTGCAAATTACACTTCTTCATGTATATATGGTAGCATGTCAGGTATTCAGTCAAGATGGTAACAGCCTGATGGGGACCGAAATGGTAATAATGGTGTCAAATGGAAAGCATACATGTCATTCCCACTATTCATTTACTTATCAGAATATTAAAACAAATGTTGGAACCAATGAACCCAGCAGCCGGCTTTACGTTGGTTAGACAAAGGGGAGTTGGAGGAAAAGGAAAAGGAGCAGCTGAATTAGAGTCACAAGGCTCGAGAGCTACAGCTGTGGATAAGCAAGTAGCATCAAAAGTGGAGAAGCAAGGTGATCGGCAGGTCCGGCCAACATCTGTGAAGAGAAATCAAAGTAAACAGTTCAGGTCTGGTGACCCTTCCTCGGAACTAATGGTAACTAGGGAAATATTAGTTTATATACAGAAGACAGGGTGGGGGGAGGGATAAGGAGTAAAGAATAGGAATAGAGCTCAAAGAGAGCGAAGAACAGTTTGACAGACGAAGGAGTGGCTAACGATCTGGCTAAGAGAGTAAAGAGCTCTTAATAAGGACTATTAGGGGCTAACAATGGGTGGTATGTAATCACAGCTGATGGGAAAGTGAGGACTGTAGATGCTGGAGATCAGAGCTGAAAATATGTTGCTGGAAAAGCGCAGCAGGTCAGGCAGTATCCAAGGAACAGGAGAATTGACATTTCGGGCATAAGCCCTTCTTCAGGTATGTAATCACAGGCTACGTGATAGTTACACCGGCACTACTCCCCACCTTTTTCTCCACTACATTGATGACTGCATCGGCACCACCTCGTGCTCCCCCAAGGAGGTTGAGCAGTTCATCAACTTCACCAACACATTCCACCCAGGCCTTAAATTCACATCGACCTCTCCAGCTCCATCAATGACAATTGACTCAATACCGACATTTTTTAGAAACTCACCAACTCCCACAGATACCTGGATTACAGCTCCTCCCAACCTACATCCTGCAAAAATGCTATCCCATATTCCCAATTCCTCCGTCTCCACCGTATCTACTCCCAGGAGGACCAGTTCCATCACAGAATACACCAGATGGTTTCCTTCTTTAAAGACCGTAATTTCCCCTCCCACGTGGTTGAAGATGCCATGCAAGGCATCTCATCCACATCCCGCACCTCCACCCTCAAAGCCCACCCCTCCAACCACAACAAGGATAGAACCCTCCTGGTCCTCACCTTCCATTCCACCAACCTCTGCATAAACCAAATCATCTGTCAACATCCCACCACCTACAATGGACTCTCCACCCCTACCCGCTTTCAGCAAAGACCGTCCACTCCGTGACTACCTGGTCAGGTCCACACCCCCCAACAACCCACCGTCCCGTCCTGGCACCTTCCCCTGCCACTGCAGGAATTGCAAAACCTGCGCCCACACCTCCTCCCTCAACTCCATCCAAGACACCAAAGGAGCCTTCCATATCCATCAAAATTTCACCTGCACATCCACAAATGTCATTTATTGTATCCGTTGCTCCCAATGCAGTCTCCTCTACATTGGGGAAATTGGACACCTTCTTGCAGAGCGCTTCAGGGAAAATCTCGGGGACACCCGCACCGATCAACCACACCGCCCTGTGGCCCAACATTTCAACTCCCCCCTCCCACTCTGCCGAGGACTGGCAGGTCTTGGGCCTCCTCCACCACCACTCCCTCACCACCTGACGCCTGGAGGAAGAACGCCTCATCTTCCACCTCGGAACCCTTCACCCCCAGGGCATCAATGTGGACTTCACCAGTTTCCTCATTTCCCCTCCTCCCATCTTACCCCAATTCCAAACTTCCAGCTCAGCACCATCCTCATGATCTGTCCCACTTGTCAATCTTCCTTCCCACCGATCCGCTCCATCCTCACCTCTGACCTGTCACCTTTACCCCTTCCTCCATCCACCATTACCACTCTCAGCTACCTTCTCCCCAGCCCCACCCCCTTCCCATTTATCTCTCCACTCCTGGGTCTTCCAGCCTCATTCCTGATAAAGGGCTCCAGCCTGAAACATCGATTTTCCTGCACCTCAGATGCTGCCTGACCTGTTGTGCTTTTCCAGCACCATTCTAATCCTGAGGCTAATCTCCAGCTTCTGCAGTCCCCACTTTCACCTTCATGATAGCAAGGCCTGCTATGTGGGGCTTGGGGTGAGGATATGGGAGAGATCAGGCCCTAAAGTTGTTAAACTTGTTATTGAGTCCACAAGGCTGCAGGGCCCCCTCCCTTCCACACCATCCCTGAAGCCACATATTTACCTCTCTGATCTGCCTTTGCCTAAAACAGTGAAGTGTGCGGCACAGGTAATGTTTCATTGATTATTACCTTAGAGGCTCTGTACTTCAACCTACTTCCCAACTCCTGAAGCTGTCTCCTTACTCAGTCTCCAAACAAAAAGGAGGTTTCATTCATGTCCATTGAAGTCCCAAGCATTAACTTCAAGCAAGGGGCTGACTTTCTAGCCGCTCCCCGCCCCCCCCCCCCCCCCCCCCCCCCCCCCCCCATTGACCTTGGCTGTTGATCATCTCCTATAAAGAGAATGCAGCAGAGTGGACAACACCAGACTTGGTTGGTTCAGATGTCATCTGAACAACACCAGACTTTGCTGGCAGTGCTTGATGATCATCCACTGCTCAGAAACACCTTTAATCGAGATGTACGTGGGATCTTAGTGAGAAAGGATTGTCAGCTGAATCTCACTGTAGCAGCCATTACATTTTTGTTAGTGTATATTACTGAGATCTGAACAGCTTTGAATCTTCAAAATATAAAAGGCAAGTCTCACCGGATACAGCATCACCTTAATCTATAAGGAAATACCTCTACCATAAGGAAGGCATCAAGTGCATTTATGGAACTAAATTAAATTAGTGAATTCCAGATATTGCCAAGCAGTCAACAACAGTCATTTCACCGTTCAATATTCATGTTGTGTTACTTTACAAGACCAGAGGACATCATCTTTGTACAAGAATAATACAGTTCATACCAAATTTATAAATAATAGATTAGGAATTGTCACAAGTTATAAACTTCGCTTTTATTGTAGTAGGTTATAAAAGGAGGAAAATTTATTCCAAGGGTTCATGTATGATTCATGGTTTATGAAACAATTTGGTTTATTTATCTGTAACAAATTTAAAAGGTGTCCCACTCTTGCACAATGTATTTACGAAGATCATTGAATGAAGTGCCCACACAATGAAAGAAGTTTAAATCTGCTTACAATTTCATATTCTTAACATTGTTCCTGGTTAAGCTTTGACTCGATCTGAATATGGCAGGTGTTGACCTCTTTGGCTCACTGCTGAATAATTTCTTCCTATAAATTCTTATTAAAACTATTTGCAAATCATTCAGTTGACATTTCAAGCTGAGGTGTCAGCTCCTGCATATATATATATATATATATATATATACACATCAGATAAACATTTACGCCATCCACATTCAGGTATATTTGCTTTTTAATGGTTTCACACATCACTTGGACACACAGGAGTCACAATCATAATTTTGCTCACAAAGGGATATTTATCTGTCTAATACAGACTAGCAATTATACTAAGCTCATACTAATGTCAGATGATGTGACAGGAATCTGTGTTAAATACAGAAGGTTCGAAGTGTAAGGTGAAATGACAAGGTTAAAGCCTTTACAGTTGTTAAGGTCAATGACTGGATGAATAATAATAGATGCCCATAATCTATGCTAAAAATGGAACATGGGCAAAATGTTGAACAATTCATGAGTTTAAATGTAATTGAACATAAGGACAAAAAAAGTTATACTGCTAGCCATGGGTGTTCCACCATTGAACATGATCATGAATGATTTTCAGCTTCAAGAAGAAGGATTCTGGGTAATCAAAGATGGAGGATGGGGAAGATTTCTAGCTGAAACATCTGCTCCTTTTTTAAGGTATTTTAGGTGTTGGAGGTAATTTCCTGAAACTCCAGGAGCAGCAATTACTGTTTTCTATGCTGTTGCATTATTTTGGAAATTTAGAGAAAGAAAAGTCAAAACAACAGCACTTTTAATAGAGTGAAGAGCAGACCAAGGCAGCATATGGTGAGGTCAGTGCAGGAGAGCGAGAGAACAAGAACGAAAGAGTGAGAGAGAAAGAACCCGGGGCGGCACGGTGGTTAGCACTGCTGCCTCACAGCGCCAGAGACCCGGGTTCAATTCCTACCTCAGGTGACTGTCTGTGTGGAGTTTGCACATTCTCCCCGTGTCTGCGTGGGTTTCCTCCGGGTGCTCCGGTTTCCTCCCACAGTCCAAAGGTGTGCAAGTCAAGTGAATTGGCCATGCTAAATTGCCCATAGTGGTAGGTAAGGGGTAAATGTAGGGGTATGGGTGGGTTGCGCTTTGGCGGGTCGGTGTGGACTTGTTGGGCCGAAGGGCCTGTTTCCACACTGTAAAGTAATCTAATCTAAAAAACCCCACACTAACTGACACAGCAGTGAACCTGCACAGTTACTGCCTTGCTGTTTGAATTAATGTATTGCTGGACATCGGAGCACATCTGGGAGAGTTAACGGACACTGAAATTCACAACTAATCTTGGAAGAGGTCACAGTACAGAAATAGATAAGTATATTTCAAATGTGGCCTTACAGTAAGTCTGTAGTAGTGAGTAGAGTGGGTTCTTTCTTGATTATACATTTTATTGAGATATATCTGTTGATTAAACTTAAAATATAAGCCATAAGTATTAATTTAACCTGGAGCAATGTTTTGTAGAGGAATAAGACAGTGCTATTTTCTGGGTCTGCAGACCGAAAGAAGCAAAAATGGCCTTTAGTAGAGTGATACGCTGTTCTTGTCGGATGTGGGAGTTTAGGAGAGTTTATGTGTTACTGAGGATTATATCTGCAATAAATGCCGTTTGTTGCAAATCCTATCAGATCAAATGGATCGGTTGGAGAGACAGTGAGAGGCAATGAAGAATTTACAAGAGCAAGGGGATGTGATGGATGACAGTTATAGGAAGGGGGAAATGTCGCAGATACAATCACATACATGGGTTAACTCCAGGAAAGGTAAGAGAGGTAGGCAGTTAGTGCAGCAGTCTTATGTGGCTATCCCCTTTTCAAACAGGTATGCTGTTTTAGAAAATGTAGGGGATGATGGATTCTCATGGGAATGTACATGAATAGCCACATTTCTGGTATTGAGACTGGATCTAATGCAACGAAAGGTACGTCAGGTTCCAAGAGATCGATTGTGTTAGGGGACTCTCTAGTCCAACGTACAGACAGACGTTTCTGTGGCCAGCAGTGAAAATTCAGAATGGTGTGTTGCTTCCCTGGTGCCAGGATCAAGGATGTCTCAGAGATGGTGCAGAATGTTCTCCCGGGGGAGAGGGGCCAGCAAAAGGCCATTGTCCACATTGGAACCAATGACACAGGAAGGTAAAAGGTTGAGATTCTGAAGGGAGATTACAGAGAGTTAGGCAGGAATTTAAAAAGGAGGTCCTCGAGAGTAGTAATATCTAGATTGCTCCCGGTGCTACAAGCTAGTGAGGGCAGGAATAGGAGATAGAGCAGATGAATGCATGGCTGAGGATCTGGTGTCTGGTAGAAGGATTCACATTTTTGGATCATTGGAATCTCTTTTGGGGTAGAAGTGACCTGTACAAGAAGGACGGATTGCACCTAAATTGGAAGTGGACTAATATACTGGCAGGGAAATTTGCTAGAGCTGTTCGGGATGATTTAAACTACTAAGGTGGTTGGGGGGGGGGGAAGGGGGTGGGACCCAGGGAAATTGTGAGGAAAGAGATCAATCTGAGACTGGTGCAGTTGAGGACGGAGATGAGTCAAACAGTCAGGGCAAGCAGGGACAAAGGAGAGAACAAGGTAGGATTGATGAATTAAACTGCATTTATTTCAGTACAAGGTGCCTAACAGGGAAGGTAGGTGAACTCAGGGCATGGTTAGGAACATGGGACTGTGATATCGTAGCAATTACAGAAACATGGCTCAGGAATGGACAGGACTGGCAGCTTAACGTTCCAGGATACAAATGCTACAGGAAGGATAGAAAGGAAGGCAAGAGAGGAAGGGGAGTGGTGTTTTTGATAAGGGATAGCATTACAGCTGTACAGAGGGAGGATATTCCCGGAAATACATCCAGGGAAGTTATTTGGGTGCAACTGAGAAATGAGAAAGGGATGATCACTTTATTGGGATTGTATTATAGACTCCGTAATAGTCAGAAGGAAATTGAGAAACAAACTTGTAAGGAGATCTCAGTTATCTGTAAGAATAATAGGATGGTTGTGGCAGGACATTTTAATTTCCTAAACATAGACTGGGACTGCCATAGTGTTAAAGGTTTAGATGGAGAGGAGTTTAAGTGTGAGCAAAAACGTGTTCTGATTAAGTACGTGGATGTACCTACTGCGGAAGGTGAAAAACCTGGGAAGTAAGGCAGGGCAGGTGACTGCAGTGTCAGTGGGGAGCACTTTGGGGCCAGCGATCATAATTCTATTAGTTTTAAAATAGGGATGGAAAAGGATAGAGCAGATCTAAAAGTTGAAGTTCTAAATTGGTGGAAGGCTGATTTTAATGGTATAAGGCAAGAAGTTTCAAAAGCTGATTAGAGGCAGATGTTCGCAAGTAAAGGGACAGCTGGAAAATGAGAAGCCCTCAGAAATGAGATAACGAGAATCCAGAGAAAGTATATTCCTGTCAGGGTGAAAGGGAAGGCTGGTAGGTATAGGGAATGCTGGATGATTAAAGAAATTGAGGATTTGGTTAAGAAAAAGAAGGAAGAATATGTCAGGTATAGACAGGATAGATCCGTGATTAGTTAGAGTATAAAGGCATTAGGAGTATAATTAAAAGTGAAATCAGGAGGGCAAAAAGGGGACATGAGATAGCTTTGGCAAACAGAGTTAAGGAGAATCCAAAGGGTTTTTACAATACATTAAGGACACAAAGGTAACTAAGGAGAGAATAAGGCCCCTCAAAGATCAGCAAGGTGGCCTTTGTGTGGAGCCACAGGAAATGGAGGAGATATTAAACAAGTATTTTGCTTCAGTATTTACTGTGGAAAAGGACATGGAAGATACAGAATGTAGGAAAATAGATGGTGATTTCTTGAAAAATGTCCATATTACAGAGGAGGAAGTGCTGGATGTCTTGAAATGTTTAAAAGTGAATAAATCCTCAGGACCTGCTCAGGTGTACCCTAGAACTCTATAGGAGGCTTGGGAAGTAATTGCTGGGCCCCTTGCTGATATAGTTGTATCATCGGTAGTCACAAGTGAGGTGCAGGAAGACTGGAATTTGACTAATGTGGTGCCACTGTTTAAGAAGGGTGGTAAGGACAAGTCAGGGAACTATAGACCAGTGAGCCTGACATTGGTGTTGAGCAAGTTGTTGGTGGGAATCCTGAGGGGCAGTATGTACATATATTTGGAAAGCCAAGGACTGATTAGGGATAGTCAACATAGCTTTGTCCATGGGAATTCTTCTCTCACAATCTTGATTGAGTTTTTCAAAGAAGTAACAAAGAGCATTGATTAGGGCAGAGTGGTAGATGTGATCTGTAAGGACTTCAGTCAGGTATTCGACAAGATTCCCCATAGAAGATTTGTTAGCAACGTTAGATCTCATGGAATACAGGAAGGACTAGCCATTTGGATACAGAACTGGCTCAAAGGTAGAAGACAGAGAGTGGTGGTAGAGGGTTGTTTTTCAGACTGGAGACCTGTGACCAGTGGAGTGCCACAAGGATCACTACTGGGTCCACTACTTTCCATCATTTTCATAAATGATTTGGATGCGAACATAAGAGGTACAGTTAGTAAGTTTACAGATAACTCCAAAATTGGAGGAGTAGTGGACAACAAAGAAGGTTACCTCAGATTACAACAGGATCTTGATCAGATGGGCCAATGGGCGGAGAAGTGGCAGATGGAGTTTAATTCAGATAAATGCGAGGTGCTGCATTTTGGGAAAGCAAATCTTAGCAGGACTTATACACCCTAATGGTCAGGTCCTAGGGAGTGTTGCTGAACAAAGGGGACTTGGAGTGCTGGTTCATAGCTCCTTGAAAGCAGAGTAGCAGGTAGATAGGACAGTGAAGGCGGCGTTTGGTATGCTTTCCTTTATTGGTCAGAGTGTTGAGTACAGGAGCTGGGAGGTCATGTAGAGGCTGTACAGGACATTGGTTAGGCCACTGTTGGAATATTGCATGCAATTCTGGTCTCCTTCCTATCAGAAAGATGTTGTGAAACTTGAAAGGGTTCAGAAAAGATTTACAAGGATGTTGCCAGGATTTGAGCTTTAGGGAGAGGTTGAATAGGCTAGGGCTGTTTTCCCTGGTGTGTCGGAGCTGAGGGGTGACCTTATAGAGGTTTATAAAATCATGAGGGGCATGGATAGGGTAAATAGACAAAGTATTTTCCCTGGGTTGGGGGAACGCAGAACTAGAGAGCATAGGTTTAGGGTGAGAGGGGAAAGATATAAAAGGGACCTAAGGGACAGCTTTTTCATGCAGAGAGTGGTGTGTGTATAGAATGAGCTGCCAGAGGAATGGTTTGGAGGGATATGGGTTGGGTGCTGGCAGGTTGGACTAGATTAGGTTGGGATATCTGGTCAGCATGGACGGGTTGTACCGAAGGGTCTGTTTCCATGCTGTACATCTCAATGACTTTAATTCTAGTTTCCTGCACATTCCCCATATCTGTGGATTCTGTAAGAGACCAAAAAATCAACTTTTCTTCTCATCCATAATAAATCATGGAACATCCATTATCCTTTAGTATCGAAAGTTCCAGTGAATCTCAAACCTCTTTATCGCAGTCCTAAATAGTCAGTTCTTGGCATGACAATTCTGTTCGAATATCTCAGCCTGGGAAGGTAATGTCTCAGCATTACCTATGAAACTATTTCATAGTCTTGAATGTTTCAGTGCAGCTAGCATACATTCTTTTAAACTGCTCTGACTACCGATACAATTTACTCAGCCTACTGTCGGACAACTGAAATATTCTCAGGGCCAGTCCAATAAAACCTTCTCTATCCTCCCTCCAATGCAAGTAAAATATGGAGACCAAAAATGTTCGGAGTATTCCAGGTTTGGTAATATCAAGAACCATACATTTGTTGCAAGATTTCTTTATTTCTGTACTCCAATCTTCTTGAAATAAAACCCCACATTCCATTTGCATTCTAAATTGCTTGCTGTACCTGTATGTTAACATTTTGTGCTCCTTGCACTATTGTACCCAAGTCTTTTTGAACATCAGCAATTAAAAGTTTCACACCTTAAACAATTTATGTTTTTATGACTATAGTGAACAAACTCTCAGATTCCAACAGATTGTCCATTCTCTTCAATATGTCCATATCTCTTTGCAGTCTCATGGTGCCTCCATATGCTATATTCCCACCCACTTTTGTATTGTCAGCAAACTTAGGTACATTACTCTCTATCTCTTTGCTGTAAATATTAATATTGATGATAGATTATCAGGACCAAGCACTAATTGTTGTGGCACTCCACTGCTCACAGCCAGTCAATTTGAAAATGCTCCATTTATTCCATTGTCTATTAATCATAAAATTGCTCCTAACTTCATCAGCCCTTTTGGTGTTGCACCCTATCAAATACCTTTTGGTGGATATTCTGTGTTCTCTAGTTTTTATTCTTTCACCAGAGAAGAGTTTGACCTACTTGTTCTGTCCACATCTTTACAATGTTGAATACTTCTATCAAATCTCCTCTCAACCTCTTTCCTCCAAGAACAGTCCCAACTTCTCCAATTTATCCGACTGAAGCTCCTCATCTCTGAAGTCATTCTTATGAATCCTTCCAGCGCTCCCATCCCATCCCATCAATGCCAATTGAGACTGATCTGGAGTTTTATACAAGTTTACCAGAACCTCTGAGCTTTTGTACTTTGTGTTGGTTATCAGAGGGGACCTGATTTCCCGTCTCCCTTCTCTCTTGATTTGATGGTAAGGAAATTACCTACCAAACAGCCAGCTTCCCCAAACCTATTTTATGCTGGTAGAGCAATCATTGCTATACTTCAAGACTTCTGGGGACTTAACAGTTTCCATGCTGTACATTATGGGCGGCATGGTGGCACAGTGGTTAGCACTGCTGCCTCACAGCGCCAGAGATCCGGGTTCAATTCCCGCCTCAGGCGACTAACTGTGTGGAGTTTGCACGTTCTCCCCGTGTCTGCGTGGGTTTCCTCCGGGTGCTCCGGTTTCCTCCCACAGTCCAAAGATGTGCAGGTCAGGTGAATTGGCCATGCTAAATTGCCTGTAGTGTTAGGTAAGGGGTAAATGTAGGGGTATGGTTGGGTTGTGCTTCGGCGGGGCGGTGTGGACTTGTTGGGCCGAAGGGCCTGTTTCCACACTGTAAGTAATCTAATCTAATTTCAATGACTCTATAATTAGAGGGCTAATCCAGCTGAAGCAGAGAGATGGTCGGGATTGCAGACTTCCCAAGAAAGAGGTTGTTATGAAACAGGACTTCAAGGTAAGTCTGGGATATCAGTCATGCTTAGCAGGCAGACTGCTGAGAGATGGTTGAGAGCATAGTTTGAAGGTACAACCATGCAGGGACACCGTAGACCCCTAAGGACATTCCTTCCCTCCTTCACTGAAAGTGGCCCATGCATTGAAAGCTGCTGGGCTACTCACATGCTATGGATCTTTCCCTATCACAGGTGTAATTGGCTACCTTGGCATCATGGTAGCCCACAAACCCACCAACACACTAAAACAGCAGCTAATGAACTTGAAAGACCCTATACAGACAACCAGCAAAAACTAATGTCATTTATAAAATACCATGCAAGGACTGTGACAAACAGGCAGAAAACTAGCCACCAGGATACATGACCATCAACTAGCCACAAAAAAAATGACTCACTCTCACTAATATCCTTACATACGATGAGGAAGGACACCACTTCGACTGGGACAGCACATCCACTCTAGGACAGGCCAAACAGAGACACGCACGAGAATTTTTAGAAGCACGGCATTCCAAATGGAACTCTATCAACAAACACATCGAGTTAGACCCCATCTATCAACCTCTGAGAAAAAAACAGGAAATTATGTCACCACCAGAAATGCTGTCACCACAGGAAATGACATCACCAGCCCAAACATATAGCTGAACCTGCCATGTTGAAAAATACAATACTTTAAATCAATCACTTCCTATTTTGATAAATGGAATAACTATTAAAATACATTTTACATATCTTAATAAAAGGAAAAAAAATAACATTCTAATTCAGTACCTCCTGAAGCAGACTCTCTGAGAGTGGAATAAGGGAGATACTTAGTTTATTGGGCTCCAGGCCACCTACTGAGACCATCGCTCATTGACACCACATTGTGGCTGCCCTCTAGTGGCATCGTTTCGGGGCCCATATATCTACCTGCAGTTTGGCACCTCCTCAAAGGTCTGCTGAGAGGTCATACCACAATTAAATTGAATGGAATTGAATTAGCTTTGTTGTCACGTACTCAAATGAGTACAGTGAAAAATGCACAAGTCATTGCTTATGGCGCTATCCTAGGTACAACAGTTTCACGGTACAGCTTCTTCAGTTACAGTTCTTAAGAATAATTTGGAGATGCCGGTGTTGGACTGGGGTGTACAAAGTTAAAAATCACACAACACCAGGTTATAGTCCAACAGGTTTAATTGGAAGCACACTAGCTTTCAGAGCGACGCTCCTTCATCAGGTGATTGTGGAGGGCTCGATCGTAACACAGAATTTATAACAAAAATTTGCAGTGTGATGTAACTGAAATTATACATTGAAGAATTGATTGTCTGTTAAGCCTTTCATCTGTTAGAATACAGTGATAGTTTCACTTCTTTCATGTGTAAATCACAAAACCCTTTTTTTAAAAGTTGCTTTCTCGGGTTAGCTGTTAACAATGGTGATAGCTAGACAATATGTTGCAGGTGTTGGCCCCTTGTGTTCTCTGTCTATGACCTGATGTTTAGATTGATTCTAATCTAAAAAGTGAGATAACAGAGTTTTACATAAATTCATGCAGTTTTTGAGCTCAGAGTTCTCCATGAATGTATGTGGTTTTTGAGCAAAGTGCAATGTAACTCTTCAAGTACAAAAAAATTCACCACACAAAATATATGTGTGCATGTGGGTCTTTGTCTGTCTGTGTGTGTGTCTGTCTTGGATGGGGGTTGTGAGTGTGAGAAAGTGTGTGTGTGTAGTGAGTGCAGAGTGTCTTAAGTCTGTGAGGGGGTGCATGTGTGGGAGTATGTGTGTCTATAAGGGTGTGTGTGGGTGTCTGTGTGCGCGTCTGTGTGTACCTGTGTCCGTGTGTATGTGAGAGTGTGTGTGTGTAGGAATATCTGTGTGTGTGTAGTGCAATGGTGATCACCTGCAATGTGACATGAACCCTTAGCTATCAGCCTCTGCTCGGCCACTTTCCTCTGCTGCCTGTCCTGAAGTCCACCTTGGAGGATGGTCACCCGAAGGTTCAAGGCTGAATGTCCTGGACCACTGAAGTGTTCCGCAACTGGGAGGGAACCCTCCTGTCTGTTGATTGTTGTGCGGTGCCCATTCATCCGTTGTCGTAGCCTTTGCTCAGTTCTTAAGAAAATAGAGAAGCAAAAAGTCCAGCATTGCAGATTTTAAGAATAAATGGAGTCAGTCGGGATCAAATAAGTTACCACAATAAACAACATTAAAAAAAAATCTCTCAATGCTCATCTGTCTTTGTTAATTTACTGACATTAAATTATTAAAGTGAGGACTGCAGATGCTGAAGCTTAGCGTTGAGAATGTAGTGCTGAAAAAGCACAGCAGGTCAGACAGCATCTAAGGTTCAGGCTAATTGACGTTTCGGGCATAAGCCCTTTTCCCGACATGTCAATTCTCTTGCTCATCAGATGCTGCCTGACCTGCTGTGCTTTTCTAGCACTACACTCTTAACATTAAAGTGAAACAACACTAAACGAGATCCGATCACTTAATGTAAACTACTCACATCTTTTCTCCACCACCACCCACTACCACCCCCCTGAACTATGGCATGAATGCTGTCCGTCCAAACTTCATTTCAGTTCTGATGAAGAGTCATCTAGACTCGAAACGTTAGATTGCTCTCTCTCCAGGGATGCTGCCTGATCTGCTGTAATCTCCAGCATTTGTTGCTTTCAATATGAATTTAAATGCAAGCTTCCTGTATCAGATAACCTTTCTGCCACAATAAATTAATGACTCTGGACTTGCTCCTTACTTGCTTCTTATCAATGTGGTCTTCCTTCTATAGTCAACTGATTGAAACTTTTAAATTCTCAACTCTGTGTCAAGGGAGCAAAGAGAAGAAATGTAAACCAGTCAACCACTTAGTTATTTCTTCCTTTGATTACGTAAAGACTTTTCTCAATTGTTGGTGTTTGTCTAGCCGTGAACCGACACAACCTGCTGCACTATCATTCTCTGCATCGGTCTCAATCTAGCCCCACACTCAGAGATCAACACAGGGCAAAGGAAATAAAAGCATGAGTTGGCCATTGAGCCCATTGAGCATGCTGTACAAATCAACTATATCACAGCTGATCTACATCAACATGGTTTTCCTGCACTGTCCCCATTTCCCATGATATCTTTCCTATTATACCACAGTTCAGATTGGGAGGGTGCACCTATTCCTTAGGAGACCCACTCCTCCACTCAACAGAACACTTCTTAAGGTTTTAATAGTTCTCAGGCTGTATCTGGTTTTGTTTGAGGAAGAAGTCAACCGGGTTTCATAGTTTCATAGTAATAGAAGCAGGAGTTGGCCATTTGGCCCATCTAGCCTTCTCCGCCATTCATTAATCTCAGGGCTGATCTATCTATCGTCTCAGCTCATCCTTAATCCACTCCCCCTAATCTTGAGGTCATGTCCCCTAGCCCTAATCTCACCTACCAGTGGGAACAACTTGCCTGCCTGTATCTTATCTATCCTTTTCATAATTTTATTTGTCTCTAAACTTGCTTCTTATCAATTTGGTTTTCCTTCTATAGTCAACGGATTGAAACTTTTAAATTCTCAGCTTTGTGTCAAGGGAGCGAAGAGAAGAAATGCAAACCAGTCAATCACTTAGTTATTTCTTCCTGTCATCACACAAAGACTTTTCTCAATTGTTGGTATTTCTTCAGTGGACAAAGAAAGATGAGAGCCCTACAAATAAAATTTCCCGAAACAAACATACAAAGATTACTGACAAAAAAAAATTTAGATAGGTGAGATATAATTTATTTTCTAACCTCTCAAAAGTAAAATGATCACTGTGGGAATGAGATTGCATTAAAGCTTCACAAGGGAATGTGATCCCTCAGTTTTAATGACCTGGCCATGAAACCTCTTCAAGTACTGATTCATCGTGAACACTGCCCCAACCATTGCTCACATTCTATTGGTTCACCTTCCATTCTTGGGACTACATTGCTCTGGATTCAGGAAACTGTCCTCCAGCACTTACAGGCACAACTTTAATCTCTTGCTCAGAAACAGTGAGCATCAATAATCCAGTCCCACCCTGGCTTTTTCCCAAATTCCAATCTTGCTCAGTGACACAAAGCAAACACCGTGAGTAAGCTTCCTTCACCCTCACTCACAGCTGCTTTGAACTATGAAGGTTTCAATATCTTCTGAGCTCCTACAGATTCTGGGACTTTTCCTAACAAACCAATTGGCTATACCTCTAGGACCTCAGAGTAAAGGCTGCACAGCCCATCGTGTGCTTTCTGTACAAAGACTGCCTTTGACATTGTCATCACTTTCCACTGTTATTAATTGACTATGGTTAGCACTGCTGCCTCACAGCACCAAGGAGCAGGTTTTGATTCTACCCTCAGGCAACTGTCTGTGTGGATATTCTCCCCATGTCTACATGGGGGTGCTTTGATTTCCTCCCATGACCTAAAGATGTGCAGGTTGGGTGGGTTGGCTGTACTATAGTGTCCTAGGATGTGCAGGCTAGGTGAATTAGCCATGGGAAATGCAGGGATGGGTGGGTCTGGGTGTGATGTTCTTCAAAGGGCCAGTGTGGACTTGATGGGCCAAGTGCCTGTTTCTACACTGTAGTGGTTCTATAATTACATTATTCTTATTTTCTGTTGACTCAAATCAATAAGATTGGTTCATTTGGAGTGAAGAGAAGACACCTGAACATGTAGTTTCTGACATCATCAAAAAGTTTGTTGCTGGAAAAGCGCAGAAGGTCAGGCAGTATCTGAGGAGCAGGAAGAGTCGATGTTTCAAGCATAAGCCCTTCATCAACTCCCCTGCTCCTTGGATGCTGCCTGATCTCCTGATCCAGCACCACACTTTTTGACTCTGATCTCCAGCATCTGTAGTCCTCACTTTTTCCATCTATTTTGTGACACACTACTAAAGGGATATTGGCACATTTAAAAACAGAAACTGCTTGCAGGTCACCTAACTTAAGCCAATTGCTTGGAGCCATTTTCTGGGATTCTCATGTCAGGATTTATGGAGTTAGAGGTTTTGTTTTGTATTGAATCTTATTTGGAGTTCAGTTGAGACACAGCCTGGCAAGAGACTCTTCTTACACATTGATAGTTTCCCTATCTCTGAGCCAGAAAGCCTATGTCCAAGTCCTACCTTCCCCAGTATTGTGTCAAAACATGTGTGAACAGGTCGGTTGAAAATGTGTACAGTCCGGTGAGGGAGACAAGGTACTCAAACCACCCTCTACTTTTCTTGGAGAAGTTTTGAAGAGTCCAATGTAAGGTCTGAAAAACCCTGAAAAGCCCCCAAATGTTTTGATATGGCTTGAATGAAAAAGGTTAAAAGGTTTAAAATGTTCCAGTCACAATCACCTGTGTTTAGTGACACCAGCCTAAATGTACCGGAGTCGCCTCATGACGGCCATCCTGAGCATTTTATAAATTCTTTATTAATTCACAGAGAGGCTTAAGTGTTTGCTTTTTTGTTTGTGTTTGAGTTTGTATGCGTTTCTCTGTGTATTGTGTGTGTGTGTGTGTGTGCGCGCGCGTGTGGGGGTTGGGTGTGTGTTTGTGGTGTATGCATGTGTGTAGTGTGTCAAAGCATGTGGTGCTGTAAAAGCACAGCCAGTCAGGCAGTATATGAGGAGCAGGAGAATCAACATTTTCATTCCTGATGAAGGGCTTATGCCTGAAACATCAATTCTCCTGCTCATCAGATGCTGCCCAACTGGCTGTGCTTTTCCAGCATCACACTCTTTGATTTTGATCTCCAACATCTGCAGTCCTCACTTTCTCCTGTGTGTAGTGTGTGTGCATGTGTGGTGTTTGTGTTTGTGTGGTGTGTATGTTTGTGTGTATGGTGTGTGTATTTGTGTGTATATTTTTGCAGCAGAGAGTGGCGGGAGCTGGACGGAAGTGAAGTCGGAGTGCAGAACTGGTCGGGAAGGGAAGTGATTGTTATTTAAGTGGAGAAGGAACCCGAGACACTACACGTGTAGTGTCTCCCACCCTCCCTCCTCCTCTAACCTAAAAAAAAGGACTCAGTCGGCTAAACAGGTAAGCTACTTAGTGTTCTTGTTTTGGAGACTAAGTGTAGAGTTATGGCAGCGCAGGCAGTGGAATGTTCCTCCTGCAGGATGTTTGAGGTTGGGGTGACCACCGATGCTCCTGCCGACTTCATCTGCAGGAAGTGCGGCCAGCTCCAGCTCCTCACAGACCGTGATAGGGAACTGAGGATTATTCGAGAGGCTGAGAGGGTGATAGGTAGAAGCTACAGGGACATAGTTACGCCAGAGAACAGAGGTAGCTGGATAACAGTTAGAGGTGGGAAGGGGAGGAAGCAGGCAGTGCAGGGATCCCCTGTGGTCGTTCCCCTCAACAATAAGTATACTGTTGGGGGGGGGATGGCGTAGCAGGAGTAAGCTGCAGTGACCTGGTCTCTGGCATGAGGTCTGGCTCTGAGGCTCAGAAAGGAAAGGGGGAAAGGAGGAGGGCGCTAGTTATAGGAGACTCTATAGTTAGAGGGACAGACAGGCAGTTCTGTGGACATGGGTGAGACTCTCGGATGGTTTGTTGCCTCCCGGGTGCCAGGGTCTGAGACGTCTCGGACCGTGTCTTCAGAATCCTTAAGGGGGAGGGTGTGCAACCAGAGGTCGTGGTGCACATTGGCACCAACGACATAGGTAGGAAGAGGGGTGGGGAGGTCATTCAGGAGCTCAGAGAGTTAGGCTGGTAGCTAAAAGCTAGGACGGACAGAGTCATCATCTCTGGGTTGTTGCCGGTGCCACGTGACAGTGAGGCAACGAATAGGGAGAGAGTGCAGATGAACACGTGGCTGCAAGGATGGTGTAGGAGGGAGGGCTTCAGGTATTTGGACAATTGGACTGCATTCTGAGGAAGGTGGGACCTGTACAAGCAGGACGGGTTGCACCTGAACCAGAAGGGCACCAATATCCTGGGAGGTAGGTTTGCGAGCACTCTTCGGGGGTTTTAAACTAATTTGGCAGGGGGATGGGATCCAGACTTGTAGTCCAGCAAGTAGGTTAGCTGTTTTTCAGGATGTCCAAGAATGTAGGGAGGCTGTGGAGAAGGTAGCACTGACAGGGAATACTTGCGGACACAGAGATGGGTTCAAGTGTGTAAACTTCAACGCAAGGAGTATCAGAAATAAGGTGGGTGAACTTAAGGCGTGGATCGATACTTGGGACTACGATGTTGTGGCCATCACGGAAACGTGGATAGAAGAGGTTCAGGAATGGTTGTTGGAGGTTTCCGGTTACAGATGTTTCAGTAAGATTAGGGAGGGTGGTAAAAAAGGAGGGGGGTTGGCGTTGCTAATTAGAAATGGTATAAAAGCTGCAGAAAGTCAGTTCGAGGGGGATCTGCCTTTGGAGGTAGTATGGGCTGAAGTCAGAAATAGGAAAGGAGCAGTCACCTTGTTGGGTGTTTACAATAGGCCCCCCAAAAGCAGCAGAGATGTGGAGAAACAGATTGGGAAACAGATTTTGGAAAGGTGCAGAAGCCACAGGGTAGTAGTCATGGGCGATTTCAACTTCCCAAATATTGATTGGAAGCTCTTTAGATCAAGTAGATTGGATGGGGCGGTGTTTATGCAGTGTGTCCAGGAAGCTTTTCTAACTCAGTATGTAGATTGTCCGACCAGAGGGGAGGCCATATTGGATTTGGTACTTGGTAACGAACCGGGACAAATGATGGGCTTGTTAGTGGGTGAGCATTTTGGTAATGGTGACCACAATTCTGTGACTTTCACCTTGGTTATGGAGAGAGATAGGTGCATGCAACAGGGTAGGTTTTACAACTGGGGGAAGGGTAAATACGATGCTGCAAGACAAGATCTGAGGAGCATAAGTTGGGAGCATAGGCTGTCAGGGAAGGATGTCGTTGAAATGTGGAACTTTTTCAAGGAACAGATACGACATATGTATGAATCTGTCAGGTTGTGTGAGGGAACCTTGGTTGACAAGGGAGGTTGAATGTCTTGTAAAGAGGAAGAAGGAGGCTTACATAAGGTTGAGGAAACAAGGTTCAGACAGAGCATTGGAGGGATACAGAATAGTCAGGAGGGAGTTGAAGAAAGGGATTAGGAGAGCTAAGAGAGGGCATGAAAAATCTTTGGCGGATAGGATCAAGGATAACCCCAAGGCCTTTTATGCGTATGTGAGAAACATGAGAATGACGAGAACGAGGGTAGGTCCGATCAAGGACAGTAGTGGGAGACTGTGTATTGAGTCAGAAGAGATAGGAGAGATCTTGAATGAGTACTTTTCTTCAGTATTTATAAATGAGAGGGACCGTATTGTTGAAGAGGAAAGTATGAAACGGACTGGTAAGCTAGAGGAGATACTTGTTAGGAAGGAAGATGTGTTGGGCATTTTGAAAAACTTGAGGATAGACAAGTCCCCCAGGCCTGACGGGATATATCCTAGGATTATGTGGGAAGCAAGAGAGGAAATTGCAGAGCCATTGGCAATGATCTTTTCGTCTTCACTGTCAACGGGGGTGGTACCAGGGGACTGGAGAGTGGCGAATGTTGTGCCCCTGTTCAAAAAAGGGAATAGGGATAACCCTGGGAATTACAGGCCAGTTAGTCTTACTTCGGTGGTAGGCAAAGTAATGGAAAGGGTACTGAGGGATAGGATTTATGAGTATCTGGAAAGACACTGCTTGATTAGGGACAGCCAACACGGATTTGTGAGGGGTAGGTCTTGCCTTACAAGTCTTATTGAATTCTTTGAGGAGGTGACCAAGCATGTGGATGAGGGTAGAGCAGTGGATGTAGTGTACATCGATTTTAGTAAGGCATTTGATAAGGGGAGCCATGGTAGGCTTATGCGGAAAGTCAGGAGTCATGGGATAGTGGGAAGTTTGGCCAGTTGGATAGAGAACTGGCTAACCGGTCAAAGTCAGAGAGTGGTGGTAGATGGTAAATATTCAGCCTGGAGCCCAGTTACAAGTGGTGTTCAGCAGGGATCAGTTCTGGGTCCTCTGCTGTTTGTAATGTTTATTAATGACTTGGAAGAGGGAGTTGAAGGGTGGGTCAGTAACTTTGCAGATGATATGAAGATTGGTGGAGTTGTGGATAGTGAGGAGGGCTGTTGTCAGCTGCAAAGGGACTTAGATATGATGCAGAGCTGGGCTGAGGAGTGGCAGATGGAGTTCAACCCTGTCAAGTGTGAGGTTGTCCATTTTGGAAGGACAAATAAGAATGCGGAATACAGGGTTAACGTTGGGGTTCTTAGTAAGGTGGAGGAGCAGAGGGATCTTGGGATCTATGTTCATAGCTCTTTGGAAGTTGCCACTCAGGTGGATAGAGCTTGTAAGAAGGCCTATGGTATATTAGCATTCATTAGCAGAGGGATTGAATTCAAGAGTCGTGAGGTGATGTTGCAGCTGTATAGGACCTTGGTAAGGCCACATTTGGAGTACTGTGTGCAGTTCTGGTCACCTCATTTTAGGAAAGATGTGGAAGCTTTGGAGAGGGTGCAGAGGAGATTTACCAGGATGTTGCCTGGAATGGAGAATAGGTCATACGAGGATAGGTTGAGAGTGCTAGGCCTTTTCTCATTGGAACGGTGAAGGATGAGGGGTGACTTGATAGAGGTTTATAAGATGATCAGGGGAATAGATAGAGTAGACAGTCAGAAACTTTTCTCCCCAGGTACAACAGAGTGTTTCAAGGGGACATAAATTTAAGGTGAAGGGTGGAAGGTATAGGGGAGATGTCAGGGGTAGGTTCTTTACCCAGAGAGTGGTGGGGGCATGGAATGCGCTGCCTGTGGGAGTGGCAGAGTCAGAATTGTTGGTGACCTTTAAGCGGCAATTGGATAGGTACATGGATAGGTGCTTAAGCTAGGACAAATGTTTGGCACAACATCGTGGGCCGAAGGGCCTGTTCTGTGCTGTATTGTTCTATGTTCTATGTTCTATAGTATGTGGTGTGTGTGTTTGTGTCTGTGTGGTGTGTGTGTATGTGTGAGTGTGTGTATGTGGCCTGTGTGGTGTGTGTTTGTGTGTATGGTGTGTAGTGTGTTTGTGCTGTGTGTATGTGTGTGGGGGTGGGTGGGGGGAGGGGTATGTGTGTGTGTGGGGTGTGTGTGTGTGTGTGTGTGTGTGTGTGTGTGTGTGTATGTGTGTGTGTGTGTGTGTGTGTGTGTGTGTGTGTATGTGTGAGTGTGTGTCTGCTTTCTCTCCAGTGTGACCAGAACTGTTGTGGGTGACCTATTGGAAACTTTGCAGCAAACTGCACCACCATTGCTTCACTCTGTCAAACACATCAAACAGCAACAGGACTTGAATGTAGCATTGACTTAGAACAATCAGTTCCCTACTGATTACAATATTCACTGATTGCTGTCTCTAACAACATTAATAAAAAATGAGCATTGCAATCTAGAGGTCTATTAATCTGGGTGACAATCACCAGACTCAAAACTCTTCTGTTCTTCTACAGTGTTGCCAGCAATTTCTGTTTTGTGTGAGAGTTATATATTCTCCCTAATTTCCTGGTCATTGTAACTTCAAAGTTAAAGTTTCTATATACCTTGGTAGAATGGATTTGATTATCTTCTGGCATTGGTCAACCATCCTGGGAATTGCAGTATTTGTTAATGCATTTCATTTTTAGTGGTGGTCTGAATTTGACGTTCAAAGAATTCTAGTCCACCTTTCTCCCGAAATGAAGTCACATTTTGTCAGTGAAATATTGCTGTCACTTCTCTTCTACAATCTCCAACAATGCCATCCTCTGCAAAGGAAATTATATTGCATCAGCAAGTTACACTGAATTATTTGAAAACATTACTCTTTTCAAATAGAGAACTGCTTAATTAACCAGCAGTGATAATGTTTCAATTACAGTGAATGCTTGAAGTAGATGTAAAAGCTCATTTAACTTGTATACATTGTTAGAATTATATTAATTTCAGAGGAACAACATTAAAGGCATTGAAAAATAATGTAAAATGAATGACTGCTGCACCTGAGAATTGCAGAAGATATTTCCAACAAGTCAGTTTTGGTTTAAATGACTCTGCAGGAGTTGCTGGCCCCAAAGGGACAAAAAAGCCCAGATTGTCCTTTCTAGATATTTTCAGTCAACTTGTTCAGTCATATTATAGCATGTCCTTGAAACAGGTGGGAA
This sequence comes from Chiloscyllium punctatum, assembly GCF_047496795.1. Lineage (NCBI taxonomy): Eukaryota > Metazoa > Chordata > Chondrichthyes > Orectolobiformes > Hemiscylliidae > Chiloscyllium > Chiloscyllium punctatum. The sequence continues at coordinate 144,718,616 of NC_092741.1, read as the reverse complement.
CTTGAGCAGGGACTCTACCACAGTATCACAAGAGCCTGTTCAAATCGTCCTTTCTCTATACTTTAATCAATCTATTTCAACATACTGGCACACGCCTGCAGGGCAGATGGGAATTGAACCAGGATCACCTGACTCTGAGGAAGGAATGCTACCACTGCACCATAGGAGCCCCCTTCAAACTACCACTTTTACACTTTTAACAAAGTCAGAGTTAGTTTAAAGAACCTCTGATGAGACACTGTTAAAATAATACAAGCCAGCAGTTAACTCAGAGAAGGGGACGGAAGCTAACTGAATTATAATACCATTGTTTGTGGTGATGATGCAGTGCCCAGTTTCTGTATCAAGTCGCCTTTCGACAGACACGCGAGTAACTGCAAGAGAAGCGCAGACAGTTTGGCACAGTGATCCCCTTTTTCCTGCTGATTGCCCTGTTAATGGGTACTTTTACCAGATCCATTGTGAGGCCTTCTGACCTGTCCACTCCTCCCCACGCAGGGTGCACCGTAGGGCATGGGACTGAAGTGAAAAATTTAAGAACTGCCCCTTCAAAAGAAACTTAAGAAGGGCTGCAAATAAAAGTATTCATCGTAAATATGAAAACTGTTTCTCCCAGGCCACACAAACCCACATGTAGCCTGGCACCCAGCGTACTTACTGAGTCTGTGATTACTTGGGACTACTGCTGGCTGAACTCGCCATACAATGGAAAAGGTAGAATCTGAAAACAGTGTGATGCTGAAGTTTGATACACACAATAACGTTCACTTTTAATCAAACACAGAGAATTCTGGAGAAACATAACAGGTCTGGCAGCAGCTGTGGAGAGAGAAACAGCATTAATGTTTCAAGACCAGTTTGAGTCTTCTTTCCTCAACCTGTACGGGCACACATCTGAAACAGGTGGGACTTGAACGTGGACTTCCTGGGTTCAGAGACAGGGACACTACCATTGCAGCGCAAGAGCGCTTTCAAGTCATCATTTCTAGCTATTTTATTTGTTCGCACAGGCTGTAATACATGTCCAGGGCTGATGAGACTTGAACCAGATCTTCCTGATCAGAGGTAGGGACAATACCACTGCAACACAGAAGCCCTTCCAAATTGTCTTTTCTAGATAGTTCTAATCAACCTGTTCAGAGATGTTATAACGCATTGTTGAAGCAGGCAGGATTTGAACTAAGGTAGGATGTGAACGGTGGCTCAGTGGTTAAAATTGCTGCCTCACAGTGTCAGGGACCCGGGTTTGATGCCACCCTTGGATGACTGTCTGTATGGAGTTTGCACATTCTCCCTATTTCTGCTTGGGTGTCCTCCCTTGATCCAAAGATGTGCAGGTTAGGTGAATTGGCCCTGCTGAATTGCTGATAGTTTTCAGGGGTGTGTTGGTAAGGTACATTAGTCAAGGGTAAATGTAGAGTAATAGGGTAGGGGAATGGGTCTGGGTGGGTTATTCCTTGGAGGGTCGGTACGGACTTATTGGGCTGAAGGGCCTGTTGAAAAGTGTGTTCCTAGAAAAGCACAGCAGGTCAGGCAGCATCTGATGAGCGGGAGAATCGATATTTCTGGCAGAAGCCCTTCCTCAGACTACAACTGCACCACAAATGTCCCTTTCTATTTTTTTTCCCTGTTTATACTTTTTATTCACATTATACAAATTGACAATACACATGACACAAACAGTTAACAGTCAAAAATAAACTACAAATAAAAAACTGCGACTCGAAAACAAATGCCTCAGGTCCCCTTATAACCAACAGGAAAAGCAGTACACAGAGCCAACAAAATAAACCACTTCGCAATTTTTCAAACAAAAAACACACAGTGAACAGCTGAGAAGCAGTGCATAAAAGGAAACCCGCACGCCAGCACCCCCAGCAAAATTAGATGTCCCTTTCTATGCTGAGTCTAAGTTCTTGGCTAATTATCAATGGTGGAGAATAACCTACCAGAGAACCTCAGCAAGAAGATGCACTTGTCTGACATAAATTGCAACTTTATTGCTTAATGGCAACAGGAACAATTAACATTAACTAATTAGTTGAGATGATGTCGGTCAGGATCCAGAGGTGATTTGCCTGTCTCCATCCAAACCATATCGTTCAACTGCCCAATCTTCCACCCAAAGGGTGTTCCATCATCAGATTGTGCATGGTTCATGTAATGTCAACAGTAATTGTTTCAGAATCGCTACCTTAGTCAATGAAAGTTGCTACTTTATTCCAGATATGACCCCATAATGATTATTAGTCACACTAAATGTACCCAAATCTCTTACAAACGTTTCCAAGTTATAGTGGTGGGTCCGGAGGTCTACGCATAATTAAACTTTTTTTTCATGCAAATTGTCTTGCCAGTAGTAAAGATTTAAATCCCTTCCTTTAATCCTGATAATTTTTTTTGTGCCAGATAATTAGTTGATTAAATTTGAATGAGTTTTATTGTCACAGGTGCTCACTCCCCTGAGTACAGTGAGAAATTGACAAACTTCCACTTATAGTGCCATCTTAGGTCCAAATGTACCTAGGCACAGAATCTTGGTACAAAACAGAACAATAAAGAAAGCATGTTAAGCAGTTAAACATTACAGTCTTTCTTACTAAACTGTAAAAACAAGAAACACAGTTAATAGTTCAATATCACAGTCTGTAATGGCCTGGCCATGCTGGGCTCGCACTCCTCCTAAAGGGCTCAAACATGATTGCACGGTTTTTGTTTCCTTTTACCAGTAATGTATTTACCAGGCAAGCTTGCTTTATAACAGAAACCTTTATAGTCAGAAATTCTGTCAGAGTCAAAATGTGTGGGCGGCACAGTGGCACAGTGGTTAGCACTGCTACCTCACAGTGCTAGAGATCCGGGTTCATTTCCCACCTCAGGTGACTGACTGTGTGGAGTTTGCACATTCTCCCTGTGTCTGTGTGGATTTCCTCCGGGTGCTCCAGTTTCCTCCCACAGTCCAAAAATGTACAGGTTAGGTGAATTGGCTATGCTAAATTGCATGTAGGGGAATGGGTGGGTGGTGGGTCGGTATGGACTTGTAAGTAATTTAAGTGTGATGCTGGAAAAACACCGTAGGTCAAAGAGCAGGAGAGTCAATGTTTTGGGCATAAGCCCTTCAGCAGGAATTCTCTCATCCTTTGATAAGTACTATTTGATGTAAATTCTGACTGATTCAGCAATCTTTCAATCTTTCATATGTCGGGATGGTAAGGTATTACTCTTACTCAATTTAACCATGTAATAAGTCACACAACACCACATTGTAGTCCAACAGGTTTATTTAAAATCACAAGCTTTCGAAGCACTGCTCATTTTCACCTGACAAAGGAGCAGCTTGTGATTTCAAATAGATCTGTTGGACTTTAACCTGGCATTGTGTGACTTCTGACTTTGTCTACCCCAGGCCAACACCACATCAACTTGATCATGACTGAACATCATTCCCATTACTTTGGCAACTTCCCTTTCTGTTCATCTCTCAAAACTCTCCTGACATTATTTAACTTGGAGGGTGATGGATTCATTAGTAGTTCACCAGAAATAATCCAACATTCTGTAAAGTTCTGCTTGATTTTATGGTGCTATCTTATGTTCAGTACAAACTAATTTTGGATAAAACCTTAGATGTGTACCTGGAAACCATTACTTAATTGAAAACTTCTTATATTAAATCATGTATTCCAATTTAAATTGAGAGTTTGGTGTTGGAAAAGCACAGCAGATCAGGCAGCAGAATTCTCGTGCTCCTCGGATGCTGTCCGACCTGCTGTGCTTTTCCAGCACCACACTCTCAACTCCAATCTCCAGCATCTGCAGTCCTCACTTTCTCCTTCCTATCTAAGTGCATATTATACCAGCAGGTGCATTCCCAGTCCAAGACTTTCAGCTCCAATGTGCAACATAAAAAACAGAATGTAAATAAATTTTCTACTGATCTAGTAGCGAAGAACCGTAAATAAAGGGAATTTATTTTCCAACCTCAAACACAAAGCTGCACAAAAATGGTCAGCATATTTCTGCAAGATCGATTTCCCCGATTCTGACTCATATTAATTTGCTCAGTCCCTTAATGTGATCAATGGGATATGCTAAACCCTCAGTGCAGATTTTTTAAAAAAGGTGCTCTAAGCTGAAGGCAGGAGGAGTATGTTCCAATGAGGCCTGGGTTTGGGAGACTATAAGCTAGGCTACAAGTTCGAGGGAATTGTGAAATAACTCTTGATGCACAATCTGTGGCAGACAGTTACAAAAACAATGTTGCCGCCAGTTTCCAATTGATTTACAATAGGGTAGATGGTACTTAAGATGGATCCACAGGCAGTAATATTATCAGTTATTTTTTTAAAATTCATTTGTAGTATGGGGATGTCACTGGTTGAACCAATTAGGGTTTCCAACAATTGACAATGGTTTCCTGGTCGTTATATTGTTAATTCCAAATCTTTTTCAATTGAATTCAAATTGTACCACCTGTCATGGCAGTGTTCAAATCTGTGTCCCCTGGACTAACTGTCCAGTAATAATATCACTAGACCATTGCCTCCTCCAATAATCTGCTCAATAAAAAACCTTACTTACAAACAGAGGCATAAGTGAAATTTGAATGACCGAATCTGCAATCTGCCAGCACTCTTAATATTTTACTTGATTAACTCAAGATGATGAAGGTCTAAATAGTGTGTAATGGAAGCAGTGAGCGTCTCCCTGCCAAATGGAGTGGGGTGAGAGCCTTGTGTTCTGTCTCAGGTATTTATCAAGCGAGTGGTGGGGATTCCCAGGGGTCAAATACATTTCGGGGCAGAGATTCCACCTACTGAGAGCCGCTGACAAGAGTCAGGCAGTTTGATTGAGATGTCACTGAGCTGGTGGCCAGCTGTAGCTGCTATCACTTACACACACACATACACACACACACACACACAACCTCATTTCCTTGTTTGAGTCAAGACCACATACTGGAGGGTGATTGCAGGATGGGTGGATCATTGGGTAGCTTTTCAGTAGCAAGGGCAGGGAGTTAGGTCTCAGTAAAACCCTATCCCTTTTCCTTATGCTAAAGTTCCTTGTTCAGGCAAAGGGTCAGGCAGTAAACGAGGAGTAGGAGAATCGGCATTTCAGGCATATGATGAAGGGCTTATGCCCTAAACATCAATTCTCCTGCTCCTCAGATGCTGCCTGAGCTGCTGTGCTTTTCCAGCACCACACTCTCGACTGATCTCCAACATCTGCAATCCTCACTTTCTCCACTTCAAGGCAAGGAATAGCTACAGAACTATCTTGCTGGATGTGTGAGGCCATAATAGTGGGCTTAGTGAATGTCAGGACCAATAACCCAGTGAGAATTAAGGATTGAGAATGAATCTAAAGAAGAACTTAGACTGAGGGTGACTTAGACCCAAATAGGCACTGATGAGGAAGAAGCAAGCAACACCATGGAATGGATTTGGAGACGCCAGTGTTGGACTGGGGTGTACAAAGTTAAAAATCACACAACACCAGGTTATAGTCCAACAGGTTTAATTGGAAGCACTAGCTTTCGGCTAGTGCTCCCGAAAACTACTGCTTCCAATTAAACCTGTTGGTCTATAACCTGGTGTTGTGTGGTTTTTAACTTTGAACATCATGAAAGTTTGCGTTGAGGGAAAAAGAAAGAGACAGAAGAACTGAACTGCTTACATTGTTCACGTCCTCAATATTTCTTGCCCTGGAGATATTGTAAAGTGTCACCAGCTGGGTTCTTGAGATTCAAGGGTTGTTCAATGGGATAGAGTAATATCAAGCTTCGACTTTCTGAAGTTTAGAAGAAGAGTTAATCTCACTGAGCTATAAAAAATGTTTTGAAGAGGCATAGCTATTAATTACCAACTGAAAGGTCTTATTTAGGGTTGGAGCAGGAAGATCCTCTGTGTCCTGACAATTCTGGACTTAATCAGAGTGAAGGAGCAAACACAACAGGATCACCACCTGCTGCTCTCCTGTCTGACTAAGTACACCTCAACACCAAACTTACCTTCGGAGACATCAGTTAGTTTTGTCCTGCATGTCAATAGGATAGATCTAAATGTTAAGAGATTATTTTCACAGGCTGGGGCATTCAGAACATGGTCCTAAATAGTCCACCGTTCAATCTGAGACTATTTCTGACTGTTACTATGTAACAGAAATGATTAGTAATCTTCGAAATTCTCTATCCCACTGGATTAGGGATGTGTCAACAGCAAAGGTTATTTAAGGTTCTGATAGAGAATTTTAGTCTTTAGGAGAATCAAGGAGAGTGAGAAGGAAAGTAGAGTTGAGACAGAAAATACTACATGAACATATTGACTAACAGAGCACACTTGATTGGTTCCATGGTCGACAGTTCCCTTTTGTTGTGATCTTGTGGGTAACATGGATTGGTAGACAGTTATTAGGCATTACTGACAAAAGGGTACGCGTACCTTGTGTTTAAAAACTCCATGTGCTGTGTATATATAATATTATAACTCTACCTGTCAAGTGGACTGTATGGGTTTGCAAGCTGCGCATACTCGCAGACCATTTGATTCCTGAAATGCCTGCTTCATTACTGTACAATGTTTTACTGTTTTAAATAAACTAGCACACAGAGTTAATCAATCCCTGGCGAGCAAATGATTATTAGCCAACTATCCTTAACATGGAAGAAGATTCTTACGCTACTTTAGAGTCATAGAGATGTACAGCATGGAAACAGACCCTTCGGTCCAACCCGTCCATGCCGACCTTTCCACATTGGGATTAATGGAGAATTATTTAGAATTACACTAAATTCTTTGACATAATGCAGCGAATAAGGGTGAGATGGTATTTTTGTTGGAGAGGAGCAATATAAATCCATGTGGTGTTCTGGAGAATCCCCATAGTTTTATAGATTAATGCCATATAAACTGGTACTTTTAAGCCGATTTCAGCTTTTTGTACTGTTAGCTCACTGTTCTTGTGTGTTTCATTATGCAATTTTGATAACAAGGATAAAAAAGAAAATATGCAGTTGTGAGACAACTGAAAATTATATGTTTTAGAGTAATCTATTATAAACTGAGTGACAATAGTCAATAGGATTAATTTTCTTCTTGATTATGTGCCTGCTTCTGTCCAATAACTTCTTGTCATGTGTGGGCTGCAGATAGGCATGGGTACATTGAGACTCCTGTTTCTTCATGTTCTTGTGAGTATTCTTCTGGTATTGATAGAATCTCAGTCTAGCTGCCCAGTGTAAGGTGACAGGGAGCCAATTTAAACAAATCAGGTTCAAGATTGAAACAAAAAGTGTCAACTGATATTTTAATGGCAATGGAATGACAAGAGAATGCCTACAGTGTAAAAGCAGGTCATTTGGCCCATTCATTCCACAATGACATTCTGAAGAGCATCTAACCCAGATCCACCCCAGAACACTACATTTCCCATAGCTAACCCACACAACACTGAACACTATGGGCAATTTAGCCTGGCCAATCCACCTAACTTGCACATCTTTGACTGCAGGAGGAAACCAGAGCACCTAACGGAAACTCACACAGACTCAGGGAGAATGTGCAAACTCCATACAGAGAGTCACCCAAGGGTAGAATTGAACCCAGGTCCCTGGCAACATGAGACAGCCATGCTAACCACTGAGCCATTGTGCCCCTCCACCATGTGGGGAAGATTAGCAGCTTAATCAAAATGTCTTTGCTCTAGCAGGCTGGACAACATTAGAGTCAAAGGCTTCATCTTTCAAAAGAGGGAGGTGGGCATTAGAGGATACCCCCTCCCTTGACCCAGTAATACAAGCATTAAGCTTTTACCTCTGAACACAGGGTCCTCTGCCGTCTGCTGTTACAATAACCAATTTTTTTGCATGACTCCAAGGACACCACCTTGTCACACTTCTCAGTCTCCAAACTGCTGCAGGAACCTTCAGCTGACTCTTGAGAGATGTCAGCACTCTGATTGGGCCAGCAACATGGGGAGACCATTGCTGTCAACACTAGCTGAAGATGCAGACTCCTAGTTGGCCAATTCGAGGAAGGTAGATCCTAAATCCAGCTCCCAACATGCACAGGCACCTGAGCCTGAAGGCCAGGCATTGGTTGTCCCAAAGCCCTCGGGAAGTTTATTCTTCAAGCCTCAGTATGGAACCTGAGCACAAAATCTTAGTTAATTCCCAAGGCAGTCCAAAAGGATTGTATATACCATTAATGAGACATCAATTCAAGGACACGTCTGCCCCCTCAGGTAAATGAAAGTTAGTTTGTGGCATTACTTGTATCATCACCAACAGTTATTCTTTCACCGATGTAATAAAATGATTTAGTTGGTTATTTATCTCATTGCACGTTGTGGCATCCCGTGTCCAAATTAGTTACTGATTTTCCCTCCGTTTCTCTCTCCACTTGAAGAAAGCAATTGATTAGCGATGATTTATGATTTGGATGTAAATGCTGTTTATGATGCTGGCCCATTCATTTTGAAAGCTCCACTGACATTCCTGTGCCTATTCTTTTTACAGCAATGGTAACTAGGAGACGGTGAATAACTATGCTGCTTCCCTCATCAGACTTTATACACAAAAATATAAAATAAGAGCAGAAGCAAAGCATTCAGTCCCTCAAGCGTGCTCAAAAATTCCATAAATTCATGACAGATTTGTTTGCATTTTGAATTCCAAACTCCCATCTGACAAGAATCCATCCACATCAGCCATAGAAGTCTTAAATGATTCTGTCCGGATCTGTTTCTGAGTCAGAGCTTGAAAGAATTTCAAAAAAAGAAGGACTGCACGGTGGCTCAGTGGTTAGCACTGCTGCCTCACAGTGCCAGCGTCCCAGGTTCGATTCCAGCCTTGGGTGACTGTCTGTGTGGAGTTTGCATATTCTCTGTGTGGGTTTCCTCCGGGTGCTCTGGTTTCTTCCCACATTCCAAAGATGTGCATGTCAGGTGAATTGGCCATGCTAAATTATCCATAGTTGTTAGGTGCATTAGTCAGAAGCGGGGGTGGGTTATTATTCGCAGGGTCGGGGTGGACTTGTTGGGCCGAAGGGCCTGTTTCCACACTGTAGGGAATCTAATCTAATCAAGTTCTCCTCAACTCCAGCCTGAAACTGTGTCCCTACGTCTGGACTAACCCACAAGAAGGAAACATTCTTTCAAAGTCCACCTTGTCTAGATCATTTCAGATCGTATTCAGTTCAAGTCAGCCCTCATTCTTCTAAACTCCAATGGAAATAAGTCCAGTCGTTCCAACCTATCCTCATAAGACAACCCACTCATTTCTGGTATCAATCTAGCAAACTTTCTCTGAGCTGTGTGCATCCTTCTTTAACAAAAGCCCAAAACAGCAGAGTATTCAAGATGTAATCTCTCAAAATGTCCTGTGTAACTGAAGCATAACATTCTTATTTTTGTTCAATTCCTTTTGTAATAAAGGACAGCATTGCGTTAGCATTTTTATGACTCATGCATTAGAACACGTAAAGCCCTCTTTACCTCAGAAACCTACAGTCATTTTCCATTTAAATAATACTCTGTTTTTCCATTCTTCTTTCAAAGTGAACAAGTTCACATTTGGCCCCATTACACTGCATCATCCATTTTCATACTATCACTTAACCTATCTATATCCTTCTGTAACTTCCATAGGTCTTTGTTGCAACATACTTTCCTATCATTCTTACTGTTGTCTTGGAGTTTAACTAACAGGCGTTTTACACCCCTCATTTAACTCATTGATGTGAAGCTTTAGCCCAGCCTCTTGCAGGATTCCACTTGCCATATCTTGCTAAAAGCCCCCTTATACAGACAATTAGAACCTTCACTAATTTTCCACTTTTAAAAAAAATTCTCCTATCATTTTTGGTTTGGAGCTGAAGATGATTTGTGGATTTTGAAACAACTTTGTAAAAGGAAGAAAAAAAAAACACAAATTTTTGTTCATTTCTTTGTGAAGCCAGATCTGGAGGTTATTTGTCGGCTGAGTTCTGATTAGAATGGTTTCCATAGATACGATGACCCCGAGAAGCATACTGTGTTGCTGAGTAGCTGAATACTTAATAGCTGAATTTGTCTATTAAAGAGGTCAATACCCAGGAATTGGTTTTGGCAGGTCTGGAAGAGATCCATATTGAAGCAGATGGCAGATGTTAAATGGCAATTGAGGCCATGGAGAACTATATGGAAGTTGGTTTTTAAACTATGTTTTATAACAGGATGAGCTTGACTGCCGATAACACAACATGAAGATTTGAAATCTCTCTGCCTAATCTCACACAACAATATTTGGAAGTCCAAAGAGTAGCAAGCTGAGTTAGAAGTAATGCTATATTTCCCTAAGTGTACTGAAAATATGATTCTGACCAGCAGTTCCAGAAAAACAACAAAACAGTCCACATCTATGCCTGCCAAACAGCACATTTTAAGTAATATTGCCAGTTTTGGTACTTCCTTTTATTTATCCTTTAACTATGTTTGTTTGTTTGTCTGTCTTTTGTGCGAGTGGGTGCTGAAAACAAATACTTCGGGTTTAAAGCACAGACATTAATCAGATTACCTTGTTAATTTTTTTCTCTGGTAAAGTCAGACCTCCTCCCAACCCCCAATCCTGTAAAAACATTATCCCTACTCTTACTTCCTCTTCCATAGCATCTGCTCCCAGGAGGAGCAATTCCTTTCCAGAACATCCCAGATGGCCTCCTACCTCAAGGACCATAATTTCCCCTTCAATGTGATCAGCAATGTCCTCCAGTGCATCTCCTCCACTTCCCACACCTCCACCCTTGAACTCCACCCATCCAACCACAACAAGGATAGAACTCTCTTGGGTCCTCACCTTCCACCCTACTAATCTCCAGATGTAATGTATCATCCTCCTCCATTTTCAGTGCCTCCAATCAGACTCCACTACCAGAGATATATTTTGGAGGTGCCAGTGTTGGACTGGGGTGGACAAAGTTAAAAATCACACAACACCAGGTTATAGTCCAACAGGTTTATTTGGAAGCATTAGCTTTCAGAGCTCTGCTCCTTCATCCACTTGATGATACGCGCTTCAAAAGCTAGTGCTTCCAAATAAATCTGTTGGACCATAACCTGGTGTTGTGTGATTCTTATCTTTATTTAGATAGGCAGTTCATTGAAATACCTGGATCAACGACTGTTCCTGCGGTCATTAAAATTATAATTCAGTCATTTTTCATGTGATATTAAACTTTGCTCAACCCATTCTCCACGCACATAGAGTATTAATAACTTAATTTATGATACTGCTACTTGTGCAATTTTATGATGGAATTTCTGCAGGGAGCTTCTAATTTCTGATCAGAGAAATAACGTGGGTGGGAGATTGACAACAGCTTCAAGGGAATGGAACAAATTGCCATTTCTCCAGGGTTACCAAAGTTAGAAGAACCATAGTAAAAATTTGAAGTGAACATTTATCTTTATGGTGTTTAATATTTCCATGATTTAAGTTGTTTTCCCTGTTTAACCTTTCTTGCATTTTCCAACTGTTTTTGCATAGAGATGTTCAGCACCATGTGTTCATAGATTGTTTTATCAGGGGAAGAAAATATGGAACAATTCCCTTAGTTTCTGTGTGCCTCCTGTCAATCAGTTACATGTGCACATACAGCGAACTATTCCCTTTCATTCTTCAAGGATGTTTCCTGGCAGTTTAGCAAGATTAAAATGTTGTGTTTAACACATGAATGATTAAGCCAGGGTTTTGTTTTCAATCCAGCTTTAAGTATGTCTCCTGCTAGTTGATTGCAGGAACACATCATCAAGCTTTAACATTAATCAAGCAATTTGCCAATTCAGGCGGTGGGTGGTGAATAAGCCAGATCCACAATATATCTTGGAGCCTGTCCCTACCAACTGCGTATTGCAGATAAGTGCATTACCTTAGGACATTGTACATGTCCCTTCAGTTGATTGCAGATGCTCGAGAGTATGGAACTCCAATTACATCATAAATCTGTCTACTGCTAGTCAATCGCAGCCTAATTAAGACACTTTCCCTTCCCCTGTTTCTAAGCATCGACATGAAGGTCGTTGAAATTATCAAATGGACTTCAAAGGGCTCAGCGTCTGCACTGATGACTGGAAAATTAAATTTAATATAGAACACAGTGAATTCCACATATGACTACCAATGGGGGAGGGGAAGGATGTTTGTTGAGGGTGGGCTGCTGCATAACAGCCTTGAATGACAAGCGCAGGAAGTTCTACTGCAAAACAGGGGTTCAGGTATAGAACAGATTAGGGACTGTTGGGTCTGGGGGGTTTAGAGGGGTGTTGGTGCATGTATGGGGGAGGTGTTTTTGGGAGGGTGTGAGAAGCAAGCACGTTTGTTTTAAGTCTTTACACAGGAGTTAGATGATCCAAAGTCTCCAATTCAAATGGAGACTCTTGAATGGTTCCAGGTGTAGAAGAATTGCCTAACAGAAAATTCAGATTCGTAGGTAACTCTATTGGAGTTGCTGTGGTAGGAGTTCCACAGTCCCTACCCATAACCCAAATCTACACTGGATTAATGACTGTCTAACCAATGGACAATCCAAGCTCTTATTTTTCTTTTTATTTTTCTGTTGTTTTGATTGTGGACTGAAATGTGAAAAGAACTGTTTTAAAAACCTATGACTGCTGAAAGATTGCTGCATTTTTTACAAGCAAGCATCCGCACACTCATTGTAAATGTTGGTTACACAGCTGCCTATTGGAGCAGTCGTGGGAGTCTGTTTACAGACAAGCTGGAACTGGGAACTGTGTAGGAATGAAGATTTAGTCAGCAACACGTAGCTGATTGGTCTGTGGACGAGTCACCAGTTATTAAAGACAAAGGCCTCATTTGCAAACGATGAAGTGATTCCGTTCAGGGTCACTGAATTGCTTCAGTTGTGAACATTTGAGGCCAAAGCTAATCAGACCCTCTAGAAGGAAAGGAGCCATTTTTGTCCTGTGGTGAAGAACATCTCAAGATTGTTTATGTGCTGTCATCAGTCTCTGTAATGTGTGACTTTCAATTATTAACTGCGAGACCTTTAAAAAGTTGAACCAGTCACTCTGTGCCTCCTGCAAACAAGTAAAAGTGCAGAGAAAATGATGATTGAGAAACAATGTTTTGATCAGCAAGCTCATCATCTCAGCAAAGACTGTGGACAGGATCCATCCATCTGCCTTTCTTATACTTCCTTCCATCCATAACTCCCATGTTTTCTTTTTCCTGTATGTGTAGTATGGGGATTTTTATAAGTGGGTTAGATTTTAAAATGGTAGACTTATATGCCCACAGTTCACAGTTGTTTACCTGCAATTGGAAGGCATTTATTTATGATAAATAATGATTGTTAAGTACAGAAACCTGATCTGTGCTTTTTGTCAATGCAGCTTAAAAGGCAGGTAAATTGTGGAATTCTGCGTATTTCTTAAAACCTTTACCCTTTGCGATAATTCTCAGAATAGCAGGACTTGATTTTCAGCATGTCATGCCAATGAGGCAGAGCTCAATTAGGCAATTTCTTTTGAGCAGTCCCACCATGTCAATTTCACACCGACATCAGCAAGTTTAGAGTGCAGCTTTATGGCTCGGTTTGGACTGGAAGATTCCACACCTCCGAAGTAGTCAGTTTTTATGTTTTAATCATGTGCATTGTTGTCTGACCCTTGGAACCCTTTTGTTAGTTACAAGGGAAACTTAAGAAAAGCAAAGCATCAACATACAACTAACTTACTACGGTAAATCTGTGTTTTCCAGATGACCCACAAAATCGATGATAAGCTGGTTGGCACAATTCAATTCAGAACCTTCAAACAGAATATAATAAGAATACTTATCTTTAGAGAGGTTTTCCCTGCAATGTCCAAACCAAGAGCATTCTGAGCTGAAGTCCAGTATAGTATTAGAATCCACATAGCCAGTAGTGGAGTGGGTCAGTCAAAAATCATGCTCCTTTGCACAAGACAGTTTCTGCCATATTTCAGGAGACACAGGTTCTGAAGCCTCTCTCATGGTGACTGAGTGAAGAAAAACATGTAAGGCAAGGCAAGTCTACGGAGCGGTTGGGGACCCACGTGGGTTTGCGATAGATTACCTGGCACTTATGGGGGTACATTGGTACCTAAGTGGTTGAATGTTCAGAGAGGTGGGGAGTTAAGTCCATGTCAGGTCAGTGATCTGGGTTAATGGGGAACACGAGGACGTTGGTTCCTCATGGTGAGTCAGGGATCCAGTCGTGTCCGGCCTGGGGAAGGTCTGGTCTCCATGGTGGAGGAAGGAGATGGACAATGCTGGGGAGGAAGTCATAGATTAAAAGTTACCCAGAGATAACCAGAGGTTTTAATTCCTCTAACATTGGGTACCTAGTGAGATAGTCACAACCTTCTGAAGTCTCTGACTAACTCTGAGCTTTCAGAAATTTATAAGTGTTGGATAACTACCCATTGCAAGTTCCAACTTCTCAAGAGATTCTATCCTGCTATGAAGAGTATCTTTCGGCAGATTTGTGCTATTTATTTAAAAATATACTGAATTCACAGAATTAGCACAGTGCAGAAGGAGGTCGTTCAACATATCATATCTGCTCCAGCTTTGAACATTTTGACTTACTGCCAATTGCCTGCCTTTTTCCCTTTAACCCTGCAATGGTTTCTTTTTAACTAATCATCTAATGTCTTATTGAATGTCTCAATTGAACATTCCCCCACCACACTTACAGACAGTGCATTCCAGCCCACTCATGTGTGAAAAAGTTTTAGGTTGCTAAATTGAAGGACAACATTTTCAATCTCTGCCCTCTCGTCCCCAATTCTGAAATCCACATTAGAAACACTCAAACTTAAATTGCCTTGAAACATATAAATAAAGTAATACATGAGAGCCTGGAAGGGTGACAAAGGATTAATATTTGATTGAATGTAAAAATCACCTGCCATTGTGATATTGTCGTGAGAACTTGGTATGAGAATAGAGTAGAATCTTGCAAGATAAACACCCAGGGGCAAGTCTGCCCAACAGTCTTTATAGAAAGATAGAGCCTATTCTTAGAACTTGAGAGTAGTTGCAAATATGCAATGAACAACAGCTTCTTTACTCCACAACACACTCTCTAGACTAGAAGGTGGCTTAACTTCTCTCACAAGACCATCCAAGCCTCTGAAGAAACCACAAATTTCCAAGATGGCAGTTTACACAAGAAAAAGAAAATGTTGAAGATGAATAATGGTTTTGAAAGAGCTAATGCTGAAGTAGACATTAAGTTCCATCCATCTGATAATGCAATAAGGATTTGAATGAGAAAAGACAGCACTTCTTGTGGTCTTTGTTGGGGGGGGGGGGTGGGGGTGGTGGTGAGGAGGACAGACGAACCTGTTATCCCATCCCTTTGACTTTCAGCATGGGAGGAATGTGACAGGACTCTGAGCAGCATGGGCTATATGAGCTCAGAAGCTTGGAAGTGGTCAGCCAATCGGGCAGTGGGCAGTCAGAGTCAAGATGCTCTCCACATAACGGGTGACATTTTTAAAGACAATCAGTCCATCACCTTTCTTGAACCTCTCTGCTCTAATGGTGGATGTTTACCTCTTGGAATTGATGGGGTGTAGGGCTCATGTGAGGAGGGGGCATTAGGAGAGATGAAAGTGAATAGCATGACTGTTACTCTTGTTTCAGGCACCAAGGTAGCCTGAGCGAATGATTAGGCAGCACTGAGAGTTATGCAAGGTCAGTGGTGTCAGAGGTTGGGGAAGTTGACAGTGCGTGAAGGAAGATGTTGCAAGCAACAGTGAGAGAGGTAAAGCATGATCTGAGGTGGATACTGTAACCGATGGAGTGAGTGAAAGAAAAGGTGATGCACTTCCAGTGATGAGGTGGGGAAAGACATTGACATTCTTCCTACTCTGGTGTGCATTCCTCTAGGTAGGGGCTGACACTGCACTGACCCGGGGACCAACCATAGACCAGGCTGGTATGGTATGGTATTGTGGCCTCTTCTGCTGCTCCTGTGGTAAGAGGAAGGGGAAGGGAAAGCCCTTCCTGTGTAGCACCCCATCCAATACAATCTCCAGCGTCATTCTCACACTGCAAGGGAGCAACTTCTCCCCACTTGTCCTGTCAAACATCACAAACTGTACAGGGCAGCTTCGGATTGGCAGTGCTTGTTCGGGAGCACAATGGGATTTTAAAGGTGTTTAGGTGCAAGGGATGCCGGTGAATTCTGGGATATCTGCTGAGTGGCTAATTGTTCTGGGAATGGTGCTTGGTGAGATGGGGCCTGACACAAGGGAAACCATCGGGGCAGATTAGACAGTTAACAAGGTGAGTTTGGCAAGATCTAATGGATTTGCCTGGTGTGTCTCATGGTAAAAGTTCATCACAAAAAAAGTCATACTTCAGAGTTAAACACAAGATTCAGCCCACATGGTGTTTGATCTGTATCAATGAAAAGCCATCAACTGATATATTAACTGTGCTTTTCTCTCTCTCTCTCCCCAGGTTCAGCCTGACCTCCTGAAAGTTTTACCACTTTCAGTTTTGAAAGGATACTCGGAAAACTACTAATACCTTGTTACTATATTTGAATCTTGGTAAAATTTCACATGGGTGTCAGTTGAAGACTTCTCTTGCAAGTTATGGTGAAAGTAAATGCAATTCTCAATAGAAGAAATTCCAATCAACAAACTGCATGCCTTCCTATGTTATAAAGAGGAGTGAACAGGATTAGGAAAGATCATGTTGCAGGAGATAAGAGAGAAACATCATAGGTAATGTTGGCTTTTCAGACGTGACTACCTTTTTTCAAAGCATACTGACCCAAAAATATCTAGAATTCTTTGCCCTTTAAATCCCAAGAAAATTGCAATTTCTACCCATTTTGGAGACATTAGCCAACTGCTGTCTGAGGACTGTCAAATTTAATGAGAGGATGGAATTAGTTGTAGCCTTATCAACTTTATGCGACCTTTGCCAAATTCATCAACTCAGAACCACTGAAAGAATTCTGCTGCTCTCCTCAGATAGCCTTCAGAGTTCACCAAGTTCTTAATGGAAACTGCAAAAAAAAAGGCCATTTCATGCTCAGACAGCAAAGATCACATGAGTTGTATTGTCTGCCCTGCCCCCCATCCCAATATTGCCTCTTCCACTACAAGACCATCACTACAAGACCAGAATCATTTATTGCTGATTATGCACAAAATTAAATGATGAATAACAAAATAAAACTCCTGTGTTCACACTGATACCTCTCCATCTACATTACTCCCACGTTCTCAATTGTATTAGCAAGACGAGAATTCCCAAAGGTATCTGTGCCATCCGTTAATAATGAAAAGCTTTCATTTCATCAACTGAGTTTGTACAGTTACAAATATCAATAGAATTTAATTGAAGTCTGCACAGAGTTTTTTACTTTCAAGTGCAGCAATTTCCAAACTATAAGACGAACTACAAAAGCTTACTATTGCTGTTCTTCATATCTCTATCTGCCCTTTGTGTTGAAATCCTAATTAAATCAATCAATTTTCAAAATGTTTTCCTTTTAGAAGTTGTCCATTGAATGACAGCAGACTGAGAGTTGGGTGAGTGGGAAGTTTGTTCCGAATGAAACCTTTGAAAGCTGAATATGGTTCATTAGGTGCTGAAGTGCTGGCAATGCAACGGTTGAGGGCAGCTTCATCCAATTATCTATCCACATATGCAGGGCTTAATGGATAAAGAAGTCCAACTTCGGTTTGGAACATGATGTTATCAGAAAACTGATAGTCCAAGTTCTGGGAGGATCACTTGTGTAAGGGCACTTGTAAGGGCAGTGGTGTTGTCCATACTTCTAAGCCAGGAAGCCTGGGTTCAAGTCTCACCTGCTCCAGAGCTACACGATAGCATCTCTGAACAGGTCAATTGCAAAACTTCCCTGATCAATTGGAGGGCTGTAGTGGTGCAGTGGTAGTGCCCCTTATTCTGACCCAGGAGGCTTGAGTTCAAGTCCCACCTGCTTCAGTGTCATTATGTAATGACAGCTCTGAATGGGTTGATTCGAGAATAAATTTTTAAAATCTCTGAACAGGTTTATTGGTAAACGTCTAGGGAGGGTCATGAGGTATAACCCTACAACCAAAAAACACCTCCCAGTTTGGTTGCAGCATTGATAGAGTGTTGCACAGGGGCTTTTGTGGGGCAGTGGTACTCTAGGCCATTAGGGTGTTGCACAGCCAGAGAGATGTTCAGCATTCTCAGATTCAGCTTTTTCATAGGATAAGCACTAACCAACACTTTGCCCATGATCCCTCCATCATTCTGTTCTTTCCTGACCAGTTCACCATCTTTGTTGTTCTGGTTACCCACTATCTTCCTCACTCTGTCTACTGTATGCAGAGGACTGGGAAACTTTGCTAAGAGACATGGATAGTTTGAGTGAGTGGGCAAAGGTCTGGCAGATGGATAACAATGTTAATAAATGTGAAGTTATCCGTTGTGATAGGAAGTACAGTAAAATGGACTATTACTTGAATGGTAAAAAGTTGCAGCATGCTGCTGTGCAGAGGGACCTAGGTGCCCTTGTACATTAATCGCAGAAGGTTGGTCTGTAAGTACAACAGGCAGTTAAGAAGGCAAATGGAATTTTGTCCATCATTGCTAAAGGGATTGAGTTTAAAAACAGAGACGTTATGTTGCAGCTGTACAGGGTGCTGGTGAGGCCACACTTGGAGGACTGTGTGCAGTTTTGGCCTCTTTACTTGAGAAAGGATGGACTGGCACTAGAGGGGTGCAGAGGAGGTTCACTAGGCCTATTCCAGAGTTGAGGGGATTGGTTTATGAGGAGGGAATAGTGTAGACTGGGATTATATTCATTGGAATTTAGAAGAATGAGGGGGTTCTTATGTAAACACATATAATTATGAAGGGAATAGATAAGATGGAAGTAGAGAGGATGTCTCCACTGGCGGGTGAAACAAGAATAAGAGGGCATTGTCTCAAAATTAGGGAGACCAGATTTAGGATGAATTGAGAAGGAACTTCTTTACTCAGAGGGTTATGAATCTATGGAATTCCCTGCCCAGTGCCCAAGTGGTTGAGGATTCCTCAGTAAATGCTTTTAAAGCTATGATAGATAATTTTTTGAACAGTGAAGGAATTAGGGGCTGTGGTGAGAAGAGTATGTGGAGCTGAGGTCATGAAAAGATCAGCCATGATCTTATTGAATGGGGAACAGGCTCAAAGGGCCAGATGGTCTACTCCTGCTCCTGGTTCTTATGTTCTAATCACTGTCGTTATTGAGGACCTTAACTTTCTACTTGTCCCTTCAGACCAAGTTTCCATTGTCCCTGCTAAGGTTTAATCCTCACAAACTCCTGCACATTGACATTCATGATAATCCCTGCATGAACTAGAGCAAATCTTCACAGACTGACTGCAGTGCACCACCACCACCCCAAACACTAACCAGCCCACTCCCTGACAAATTGGATTACAACTCTCTATCACCCTCTCCTAGAATGACTGGAGCACCTTCTCTGACCTTATCCATCTTCCATTTAATTGCTTTTGCAACCTCAGGCCATACAAACAATGCTGCACCTTTACCACCTTCATGGTCCCATGTGCTTATCCATATGAGGCCCTTTCCAATGCATGTCCAAGCTTGCCACCCAGCCAGAAGCTGACTCTTGTTTGCCCAGTACCACTTGACTTAGAGGTGGCCCAGGAAGAACATGTTACCTTGATCCACTTGGATGCATCAGCTCTACTTGGAGAAATTACCATGTGAGCATTTCTAATGCTGTATTATCACAAGGATAAAGCAGCAATTACTTATTGAGATGGACAAACAAGTGAAACTCACTGGTGGGTTTCTAAAATGATATGTTTCTCAATCGGATAACAGTTAATTGGGAAAGGGAAGCTAATTCCAGTAAATTGTGGATTTAATGAGTTGCAAAAACATGCAAATAGGCTTGTCATCACCTGAAGGTGGAGAACAATCACTGCAGTTTATATTGGTGGTGAGAATCTGATGTGATTAATTTAACCATGTCACTGTTTCTATCACTGCGCTGGGGACTTGAAAATGTCACCCATGATCACTAACACTTAGGGAAGATTTTGTCAAAGTGTCTGGTGAGAAGCTTAAACTGAAATTGCTGGAAAAACTCAGCAGGTCTGACAGCATTTGTGGAGAAAATGCAGAGTTAACAGTTTGGGCCTAGTGAGCCTTCCTCAGAACTGGTTTTGAAATAAAGCCACTGAGACCCGTATCCTGTCACCAGGTTACCCTTTATTCACATATGAACAGTCCTTGACTTTACTACAGCCTCATTCAGGGTCAGTTACCAGAGTGTCAGCATCTGTCACTCTTTCCTTTTTACAGTGACTGGACCAGATCAACAGCCTCAATCAGGGAACTCATATTGTATGAGGTCCAGCTGGCTGACCTTGTTATAATCACTACGCCTCTAATCCTGAGTTACTTTTCTTGGGCAACCTCCTGGGATGTTTTAGCACAGGGTCGAGTTTCTCCGATTTGGTGTCCAATACAGGCAGTCTTGGCAGTGCCAAGGCTGGGAGCACCTTGGCAGAACTTCACTTTCTTCCTCTGGTTGCAAAGGTATCAAGGCAGCTACATCCATCATGTCCAACTCTGATTGTGAAGACTTGACAATACTTGATGGAGCGGCTGAAAACATGCATTTTGGCAGCCATTATGTCTGTTCCGAGGGGGCAGGGTACATGTTGCTCCTGCTCTGGTTGCAAATTCGCGGTTTGGATATGGTCCACATCCCTGGTCAGGACTGGCACACCTCTCTGAACTATATATGTCACTAGTCCTGACCTTATTTCCACCATGGCGAAAGTGAGGACTGCAGATGCTGGAGATTAGAGCCAAGAGTGTGGTGCTGGAAAAGCACAGCAGGTCAGGCAGCATCTGAGGAGCAGGAGAATCAATGTTTCGGGCAAAAGCCCTTCTTTAGGAATGAGGACGGGAGCCTCGGGTGTGCAGAGATAAATGGGAGGAAGGGTGGGGCTAGGAGGGAGGTAGCTGAGAGTGAAATAGGTGGCTGGAGGTGGGGGTAAAGGTGTTAGGTCAGAGGGGAGGGAGGGGCGGATTGGTGGGAAGGAAGATGGACAAATGGGATGGCTCATGAGGATGGTGCTTAGCTGGAAGGTTGTTGATTCCACCATGCCTTGTACTAATAGGAGGCCATTTCCGTCTCTCACTTGGCAGAGTCATGTCCAACATTGGCATTCCTGATGCCATTTCACTCTCTATACCACCCCATCCTCATGTCCAGCCTGCTGACCTTGTTACAATCACTACAGGGTTTTTGTTCCAGATTTCCAGCACCTGTAGATCTTTGGTTATTTTGTCTAAGAAGAAGCTCCCTGTATTGAGCAAATAAGAAAGCAATGTTATATATCTCCAGCTAAAGAAAAGAACAACAACATTGGAAATGACCAGCTGGAATGTGACATAGGCAGTATTTGATTCAGCAGAATTTGACTGGCAACAGTTGTTCGTTGTGATAGATTCAAAGAGTGTTGAGGAATTTCCAGTCAATCAAACAAATACCTAACAACACTCTTGATAGCTGAAAGCTTGGTTACCACTTATGGAATCCCAGAGGAAGCTTTTTCATAACTGACCTCAAATTTGTTCAGTAATTTTCAATTCGCATGAGAATGAATGAGAGAAAACACACAAGAGCTCTCCCATCATCTGAAGAAGAGTCATGCTGGACTCAAAACGTTTACTTGGTTTCTCTCTCCACAGATACTGCCAGATCTGCTGAGTTTCTCCAGCATTCCACATGTTTGTTCTACATTACCATTTTGCTTCAACTGGAGCTGTGGAATGCATAGTACAAATTGTTCAATGTTCTTGTTAATCAAACATTAGCTGCAAATTGAAAGCAACCGTGGGATACCATTGAATTACAAACTTTTTTTATTTATCACATCACGACTACCAGCAGAACTCCAGTTGAAGACAACCTAGAATGAAGTTTTGTTTGCTGAAGCCACATTCAACAGAACCAAGAGTTAAAAAAGCACAAGCTACATGGTAAGAGTCATGACAGATGTAAAATGACAGAAAAAAGAAAAAAATATTCAGGAGGTTAAGGTGAAAAAACACCATTAGTGGTTGAAGGGGCTACCTGAAAGATTCATGGTCGCTGTACATACTTAGGCAAGATGTTTGAAAGTGGAAAGGTTAGGCTGGCACACATAGATCATGTTTCACTTGAGAAGTTCAAGAAGGTGTGAATTGGGAAGAATCAAATGAGCCTGATGAATCGGATAGTTGTGACGTGAGCTGAGTACTAATAGCTACAAGTCAAGTTGTGTGTGAAGCCATTTCAGCATCTGTAGCTACTTTGGCTAAAGGAAGCAGATGGACATGATGGAAATGGAAACCCTCCCAATTGATGGAACTCACCGGTTGGTCACCGTGGGCTATGATGGCTACACACGTGCAACTGATTCTGGCGAGCATCACCCAAGATACTCTAAAATGAAACTCAAAAACCATGTCTTTGCTACTGCGTCTTAACACACAATACAGAAATATAAATCAAATTTAAAAGCTATAATTATTCTTCAACTCTAGAACCTAAGTTCCAACAAGTCCACTGCCTTTCGTCATTTATATAAATGATTTGGATGTGAACATAGGAGATATGTTCACTAAGTTTGTAGATGACACCAAAATCGGAGGTGTAGTGGACAGTGAAGAAGGTTACCTCAGAGAGCTACAGGACCTTGATCAGATGGGCCACTGGGCCTAGGAGTGGCAGATGAGTTTAATTTAGATAAATGTGAGGTGCTGCATTTTGGGAAAGCATAGCTTAGCAGGACTTATATACTTAATGGTAAGGTCCTGGGAATGTTGCTGAACAAAGAGACCTTGGAGTGCAGGTTCATATTTCCTTGAAAGTGGAGTCGCAGGTAGACATGACAGTGAAGAAGGCATTTGGTATGCTTTCCTTTATTGGTTAGAGCACTGAGTATAAGAGTTGGGAGGTGATGTTGCGGCTGTACAGGGTATTGGTTAAACCAGTTTTGGAATATTGCATGCAATTCTGGTCTTCCTCATATAGGAATGATGTTGTGAAACTTGAAAGAGTTCAAAAAAGATTTATAAGGATGTTGCCAGGGTTGGAAGATTTGAGCTATAGAAAGAAGCTGAAGAGGCTGTGGCTGTTTTCCCTGGAGTGTCGGAGGTTGAGAGGTGACCTAATAGAGGTTTATAACATCATGAGGAGCATAGACAGGGTACATAGACAATGTCTTTGCCTTGGTGGGGGGTGGGGCGGAGTTCAGAGCTCAAGGGCATAGGTTTGGGGTGAGAGGGGAAAGATTTAACAGGGAACCAAGGGGCAACATTTTCACACAAAGGGTAGTGTGTGTATGAAATGAGCTGCCAGAGGAAGTATGGAGGCTGATACAATTACAACATTTAAAAGGCATTTAATAGGACATTTAATACAACATTTAACAGGAAGAGTTAAGAAGGATATGGGCCAAATGCTGGCAAATGGGACTAGATTAGTATTGATTATCTGGTCGACATGGACTAGTTGGACCGAAGGGTCTGTGGATTTGTTTAAATGCAATAGTCACAATATGGTTATAGGCAATAATATCAACTCCTTGAACCACATGCAAAGTTGAGACATTATTGTTTTAATATGACTGACATGATAAATTATTCTGGAAGTGTTGTTCGAAGCTTCTTCTTTGATCACAGAAGAGTCAGTAACTGAAAAAGAATTGCCGTCAATCTATACACTTTAAAAAGCTTTAAAAGCCAAGAAAAATATCAAATGTTAACTCAGAGTTATGTCATTCAGTTTTTGTGTGTTTATGCATAACAAATAAAATGCATGTATTCAATTTACAGCCAAATATTATACCATCCACCAAACAATTTGTAATTTGGTAATTTGTCAAGTACCTGATTTGGGAACTCTAAAGTTTCCTCTTCTACTTCCCCAATGTTTCTATATTCGCCAAATTCCTTTAAAATGCTCTTTCAATCCAAAAGACAGCTATCCTTCCATCTCCAACTCCCCATCCAAGCAACTCCCTCTCCAACACAATAATATTTAAAAATGTTGAGTGCACTAAAATAATATCAGTGTCATTAAAAAAACTCATATTCACACCCTTGATTATTATCCACAATATTGTAACAGGAAGAAGAATTGAGAATGAAACCATGAAAACTGAGAAGTGGGAACTATTGCTTAGACTTCAGAGAGTAACGTGGAATAACGCCGATTTTCCTGTGAGTGACGTTCAGGAAGTGTATATGCCTTTGGAATAAAGCTGGTTCTCCAGACTTTTTACATTTCTCAAGATGTCCAGCGCTTCGCCTAAGGACTGCACTACGTCTGTATCTTCTGTCAGAAATGTTAATTTGTCCTAATAATGATGATAGAAGTGGGTGGAAATACCACACCAAAATCATTAAGATTTATGCTGGAAACGTAAGTGAGATGAAAAGCCTAGTGTACTTTTTTATTAAAGAAAGGAAGAAATTGTGCTATTACGTGAGAAGCATTTTCAGAGATTATGTGAAACAGTGAGAGAGTGGGATGCTGAAGATACAGAGAGATAGTAGTTAATGATTGTTTTTCTAAACCAAAACTACATTTAACAATATAAATTGTGTACAAATTTCTTTATTAAGTAGGTTTTATTCTAGTTGGAAGGTTGGAAATTCAGTTCAATTTATGTACATCTGTCAAATTCAAAGCATCTAACATGCTTCACTGCGAATGAGTGCTTTTAAATTGCTATGAACGACATTCAGATACAACTTTGCACTCTGCTCATTAGCACAAACAAAATGAAGCAATAAATGAATAGATCATCTGCTCTTGGCCTGGCAGTGGATGCAGGGCCATTCAAGGAAATCAAAGATGTACTAAAGGAAACGTTTTAATAAAAACAAAGTGTTCGAGGACTTCAGCAAGATTGGCTGCATCTGTGTAGAGAGAAACAGAGTTGACATGGAGTCCAAAATGATTACATCAGACCCTGAATAGTCATATTGAACTCAAAAATTGACACTCTTTCTCTCTCCACAGAAGCTGCCAGACCTGCTGAGCTTCTCCATGACCTTTTTTCAGATTTCCACTTTCTGTGGTACTTTTGTGAGGAAGTTCTTATTGTGCTCACAAACTAATTGAATATTATGGTAAGTGGAAGCCCTTCCTGTTTATTTATATCAATATTCTCTTGCGTTTCTCCCCCAACCCCCACAACATGACCTTTCACTTTTCATAACAACTTTTGATATGGTTCTTTATCAAATACTTCCCAGAAATTGAAATACTGTACACCCATTTTTATCAATTGAATATGTCACAGCCACACAAGAACCCCAATGGATTGATTAAACATGATTTCCCTTTCACATAATCATGTTACTCAGAACATATCCACATGCCCCACTATAACTTTGATAATACTTTCTAACATTTTCCCAATGACAGATGTTAAACAAACTGGCCTGTAGTTTTCTGATTTGACTCCTAACCTTTTCAACAAAAGTGTTATTTCCCAATCTAATCGAATAATTGCTATATCTTGGGGTTTTTGAAAATTAAATCCAATGTATCAACTGTCACTGAAACCTTGAACCTTCTGTTCTGAAGTCAAAACTAAACCTAATAACCTTGATCGGTTTTCCCACATCTTTCATTAACTCAATAGTATAAACGTTTTATTTATTTATAGTCCAACTGTCCACCCATACAGAAGGAGTGCTGAAGCAATTAAAGCAGGAGGTCTAAACTTTTTTTAAAGATAAAAAACCTGAACATGATCTGTACCATCTTTGCAGGTTTCTGAAATAACAACACTAAGGTCGGTATCCCATCACCAAGTCATCCTTTACTTACATCTGTATATTACACAGCACTGGCCCAGCCAGTTCAGAGCTGGCTTCTAGAGTGACCAAACCCCTGACAGTCCTGTTTCTATCTGTCAGCCAGGACTCTCTGTTTGGACCAGAGCAGCCTTTCTCAAATATTGGCACAACATTAGTCACCCTTCAAGTTTGGCTGTTAATGATACAAATATCTCTGCTTGGGGCCTCACAATGTCTTTCCTCACATCCCACAATGACCTGGGATACATTTGATCAGGTCCTGGGAATTTATCTAGCTTTATGCATTTTAAGGCCTCCAGCACCTTCTCTTCAGACATGTGCATGTTTCTCGAGACGGCATTTTTACTTCCCTGAGATCCCCAGCTTTCATGTCTTTCTCCATAGTAAATCCTGATAAGAAATATTCATTTAGGATCTCACACATCTCCTGTGGCTCCAAGCATGGATGATGTTGTTGATCTTTCAGGGGCCTATTCTCTCTATAATTACTCTTTTGCCCCTAATATACTAGTAGAATCTCTTCGGATTTTCGTTTGCCTTATCTTCCAAAGCTATCTCATGTCCCCTTTTTACGGTCCTTTTTTCTCTCCTAAGTATATTCCTCCAACCCCTATATTTCTTAAGGGATTCACTTAATCCCAGCTACCCATACGTGACAAACGCCTCCTCTTTTTTGGAATAGAGCCTCATCCAGTCTTCCCTATTCCTGGCAGTTTTGCCCTTCACTCTAAAAGGAATGTGCTGGCCCTGAACTCTCATTATCTCACTTTTGAAAGCCTCACACTTGCCAAATGTCCCTTTATCTGTGAACAGCCTAACCCAATCAACATTTTTAAATTGCTTCTTTATACCATTAAACTTGGCCTTGCTGGACTTAGAACTTTAACTTGTGGACTAGACCAATCCTTTTCTATACTATTTAAAAACTAATAGAATTATGATCACTGATCCCAAAGTGCTCCCCAATTTACACCTCAGTGACATGCCCTGACTTATATCCCAAGAGGAGGGTGAGTTTGCCTCTTCCCTAGTACAGAGTTGAAAAGTGTGGTGCTGGAAAAGCGCAGCAGGCCAGGCAGCATCCGAGGAGCAGGAGAATTGATATTCCGGGCATAAGCCCTTCTTCAGGAAGGGCTTATGCCTGAAACGTCAATTCTCCTGCTCCTCGGATGCTGCCTGACCTGCTGCGCTTTTCTAGCACCACACTTTTCAACTCTGGTCTCCAGCATCTGCAGTCCTCACTTTCTCCTAGTTGATCTTCCCTAGTACAGCCATATACAAATTGATTGAGAAAGGTTTCCAGAATACACTTAACAAATTCCTCCCCATCCAAGCCCAAATTCCTTCAA
Organism: Chiloscyllium punctatum; assembly: GCF_047496795.1. Taxonomy (NCBI): domain Eukaryota; kingdom Metazoa; phylum Chordata; class Chondrichthyes; order Orectolobiformes; family Hemiscylliidae; genus Chiloscyllium; species Chiloscyllium punctatum. The sequence continues at coordinate 144,691,372 of NC_092741.1, read as the reverse complement.
ATCCAAGTCTTTGTTGATTGAATCATCTGCTTTGTTGGAAAATAGTCGATGTTCACAATGCTAATAACTTTCTGACAATTTTTTAAAGAAAAAATCTTCACAGAATTGACCAAATATCCATCAACCTCTATTTTAAATATGCAGATTCCAAAAAATGATAATCTGGTTATCACTCAGTTGACACCTTGTCAATATTCTCCTGGAAAAGATTTCAATTAAATGCTAACTGCAAACAAAATTTGATTTATATAAAACGATTAAAAATCTCTTATCCACCAACTGCCTGAACAGTTGTAGCAAGAAGTAACACATCTGGACTTCTCTCTAGAATTTTCTCTGAGTTATGAGGCACCAGCTCCTTCAACAGGCTCATGCAATCAAACGCTGTATTTGTGATCAGACATGCATAATCAAATATGACAGGAAGAACAGATTGTGGCGGAGACTATATATTGCCAGAAAGCTCAGGCTCTTGGGGCACTGTGGTAATGTCCCTACCTCTGAGCCAGGTTAAACCTGTGGTCAAGTCCCACCTGTGCTCCAGAGTTGTGCAATAACATGGCTGAACAGGTTGATTAGAAAATATCTATATTACCAGAAAAAATAACAATCCTTGGTGAAGTTTCTGCTGAGGTTAGAAGAGGATACCTGTATTCTCGAATTCTCACACACTGGGCACTAATTATTTCAAGATAGGCATTCACATTCAGTGAGAGACTATGAGTGAAGTAAGTCATATTAGAAAGTATTTTTCTAGTGTGTATTGAAACAGAAGAAAACAAGTTGTGTTCTACACCAGACCCTTCATGTACATGTTTTGGATAGTTCATAAAATGGTTATAAGACCTGGTGGTACCTACCGTTTTTGCTAAATCTGTTAGCTTTTTTATCTTTGATGATTGAAGTGAAACATATATGTAAAAATATTCTGGGTCCATTTGTTAATGTCAATGTACATGTAAAAGAATATTTCTTTAAAGTATGAAGAATCTAAATATTCAACTGCTGTTATTCAATCAATGATTTGGATACATAAGATACAGTTGACTGTTAGCAACGTGAGATGTCAGAAAAAATCCAATAAATCATCAGGAAACTAAAGACTATGGCAGATCGTCGACTTGAATTGATGATGCAAAACCAGTAGACGGACAATGAAATTGAATGCCATAGAAAAATGGGAAGAGAAATCACACAATATCATGTTTTAAAAATAAAATGTCATGAGTTTAGAAGAATAAAATTCAATGAAATGTGGTGGTACCCTATTATTTCCTCATTGCTATTATAATACCATCAAATCTACACAGACTTGGTAAAAAGTCACATTATGCCTATTTTATACGAAAACAAAAGAAAAATAATAAATTATATTGTAGCCACCTTCCTTACACAAGGATACATGCCAATGCATTTTCTTTATTTTAAAAAAATATATACTCTTAGTCTCAAATACCATCAGAATCGTTGGAGAGAGTTTATTGGTTGAAAACAAATGAGTTTTGTTGATTTGTTTGTGTACAATCTTTAATATACAAAAAAAAATAATTTCCTTGCTTCTATCTGGTTACAGTTTATAACATGCTTGGGATTGTGCAGACATTTTAAGGTAAATTGCTATGTATATTAAAATTTTATGAAATTAATACATGGTTTTTCAGCAACATTTGAAATTGTACTTTTAGTCTGTGTTAATGTGGAATGTGGCCTGGTGCAATTTAAGAGAAACGTTTGTATGCCAATGTAAAAGGTAAAGTTTCCATAGTCTTAGCAGACCATATGGCTGCTTTCTCATTGGAAAGAAATGACTGGTAGCTGTTTAGCATAAGGGTTATAATGCTTCAGGCAAGGGAAAGGTCAAGAAATCAAGAAAGAGAATCCCTCATGGTAACCTCAGCCAGTGCTGCAGTGAACCCACACTGTTGTCCTAACTTTGTAACATAAAGCATCTCCATGAAAGTGAGTACTGCAGATGCTGGAGATCAGAGTCAAGAGTGGTACTGGAAAAGCACAGCAGGTCAGGCAGCATCCAAGGAGCAGGAGAATCGATATTTTGGGCAAAAGCCCTTCAGCCTCATTCTTGTTGAAGGGCTTTTGCCCAAAATGTTGATTCTCCTGCTCCTCGGAAGCTGCCTGACCTGCTGTGCTTTTCCAGTACCACACTCTCGAACATAAACCATCTGTTCAGCCAACCGAACTTCACCTCTCCAAAAAGATGGTTATCTCTTCAAAAGTAGTTACTCCATCTCTCCAAGGAGTCCAGCAGCTTTAGACTTTATTCCAACAGATATAAAGTGTATAAGTCATGTTTTGGGCATCTCACTACTGAAAATCATGTGCAAATTGAAACGGTAGTAATTGGAATGAGCTCAGCCAGGCCAATCTCATAGAATATGAGTTCCCTGATTAGGGCTGTTAACCTGGTCCAAACAGAGAGTCCTGGCAGACAGATATAAACAGGAGTGTTGGCCCGGGTGTCCTTGGAGAAGGAGCACGCGGTGTCCACCAACACCCTGGAGTTGTGACTGGCCACTCGAGTGTTTCCTTCCAAAAGAAAAAAAAAGAGAAAAAAAAATATAAACAGGGGATTCACATTAAAACACAATATTGTGCACATACATTGCAAACAGTTAATAAAATGAAATTAGAGTTCATTCCAGTGAGAAACACAACTTAAAACAGCATATGCTTCTTTATCACTTGTGAAGTAGAATTATTGACATTTTTTTTCCCTCAAACATGTCTAATGTTAACTGTTAAACCAGCTTTTAAAAGGTAAATCATGTATTTGAACAAAAAAAAATAAACAGGAGTGTCAGGAGTTTGGTCATTCTAAGAGCCAGCTCTGAGCTACCTGGGCTAGTGTTGTGTACCATGCAGATGTAAGTAAAGGATGACTTGGTGATGGGATACCGGCCTTGGTGGTGTTATTTCAGAAACCTGCAAAAATGGTACAGATCACGTTCAGGCATTTTATCTTTAAAAACGACTAGACCTTCTGCTTTAGTTGCTTTAACGTGAAGAAAAGAGTTCTTGTTATCAGCCTTAATATTATCCTTTTTTTCATTTTAACCTTGAAACTCAGGTTTTAGACCAGCAGTTAATTTAATTCAATTTCCTGTTTATCTTGCAAATTTGATATATCTTTACACAATAGCTCTCCTCTCTAGACTGAACAGATAGTGTCTCGTCAGTTTCTCCTCATAGTTTGGATTCCTGTCACTAAGGTCAGTTTAGCGGCAAAGGTGGGGTCAAGATTTTCAGAAGTGAAACCTGGAGGTCAGGGGTCACTGGATGCAATGGATTTTAACTTGTGCATCATATGGCTCAAATAGATTCCCTGGCCAGAAACTGCCTGATTTGTAAACTTGGCTTCTAGTTGAACTGAACAGGTCAGAAGACTGGGTTGTGAAGGACGTGAGGGAAAGTAAGATTGAATCTAAACCTGAACATGATCTAATCATTGAGGGAAGTAATCTCCCACCCTGTGGAGCATCCAGTCTGAGGGTGGGGTAAGGAATCATTCTCTGATCCTTTTGGCGCAGGGTGTTAGATTCAGTTGGGGAGGGCAAGGTAAAATGGTTAGGGGAAAGGACTCCTGATCTTTCTGTCTCACAAGTGTGCAAACACACTTATTTTTTCCTGAAAGCTGTTTTCACCTTATGTTTGGGGCCATGTTTCCCAAAACCTGGCATGTATGTGAAAAAATTAATTAGGAGCAGGAGGAACAAATTTGGCCAACAGGCCTGTTTTATCATTCGATAAGGTCAGCCCAACACTAATGGTGGCCTCAACTCCTTTCTATTCAGTCAAATATTTATCTACCATTGCTTTTAAACTATCCAACATCCAAGTGAAAAGGCAGACAAAGTTTCCACTGGTCTCTCGAACAAAGTATTCCACAAACTCACAACCATCTGAAAGAAATGTTCTCCTCATGTGCATCTTATTTTCAAATGGTGCTTTTCAGTTCTAGTCTCTTCCATAACAGGAAACATTCTTATAGTATCTATCCTTTCAAGTTCTCTCAGGAGCTTGCATATTTCAATCAAATAGCTCTCATTCTTCTAAATTCCAATGCATACAAACGCAAACTCTTTGATTTTCCCCATAATTCCCTCATCAATAAAATGTAGCCTACTCGCACTGTTTCTAACACAATTATGTCCTTTCTAAAACAAAATGGCCAATGTGATCTTACCAATGTCTTGTGCAACAAGTATAGTAATTCATTATTACGTATATTTATGAAATGGCATGGTGGTTTGGTGGTTTAGTGGTTAGCACTGCTGCCTTACAGTGCTAGGGACCCAGGTTCAATTCCAGCCTCGAGTGGATGTCTGTGTGGATCTTGCATGTTCTCTGTGTGGGTTTTCTCTGGGTGCTCTGGTTTCATTCCATAATCCAAAGATGTGCAGGGTAGGTGAATTGGCCAAGTTAAATTGTCCATAGTGTTCAGGGATGTGTAGGTTAAACACATTAGTCAGGGGTAAATGTTGGGGAATGGGTCTAGGTGGGTTACTTTTCAGAGGGTCAGTGTAGACTTGCTGGGTTGAATGGCCTGTTTCCACACTGCAGGCACTCTAGAATATAGAAAAGTACAGCACAGAGCAGGCCTTTTGGCCCATGATGTTGTGCCAAGGATTATTCCAAATCTAAAATAAAGTACGCTCCCACCTGGTTCTGTGAAAATAAAGTAAAATGTGTTTAAATCGCCATAATCTGGTGGTGTTTTAATTACATAAATTATTAAAAGAAATAAATCATACAAAGTTAGGACAAATTTCATTTTTTCTGTTCCAACCATAGCTTCTTGACTTCCAAATTGTTTAGGCCACTGTTGGAATATTGCATGCAAATCTGGTCTCCTTCCTATCGGAAAGATGTTGTGAAACTTGAAAGGGTTCAGAAAAGATTTACAAGGATGTTGCCAGGATTGGAGGATTTGAGCTATAGGGAGAGGCTGAATAGGCTGGGGCTGTTTTCCCTGGAACGTCGGAGGCTGAGGGGTGACCTTATAGAGGTTTATAAAATTATGAGGGCCATGGATAGGATAAATCGACAAAGTCTTTTCCCTGGGGTCGGGGAATCCAGAACTAGAGGGCATAGGTTTAGGGTGAGAGGGGAAATATATAAAAGAGACCTATGGGGCAATGTTTTCACGCAGAGGGTGGTACGTGTATGGAATGAGCTGCCAGAGGATGTGGTGGAGGCTGGTACAATTGCAACATTTAAGAGGCATTTGGATGGGTATGGAGGGATATGGACTGGGTGCTGGCAGGTCGGTCTAGATTGGGTTGGGATATCTGGTCAGCGTGGACAGGTTGGACCGAAGGGTCTGTTTCCATGCTGTACATCCCCATGACACACAACTATTAAAGCTGTCCCTGAGAACGGAACACCGAGGAGGAAGCACGCTGAAGCAGCCCCTACTTTCGCTGACCGGACCCAGAAGGTCAGCTCTGCCATGGCCACTGATATTTGAGTTTCTACCATAGTCAGGAGACTGCCCCAGTTCTCATGGATCAGGCCCCATTTCAACTTCCAAGAACTGATTGACCGATATATTAACTGCTGAGAACCGAGAGATGATGCACTCGACCATTGTTGCAGATGCCACTGAAACCTTAAAGGAAAAGAACCGACCTCCAATTCATCAATGCTCAAGTCACAACCGCCATGGCCAACAGGGGTGAACCGGATTCACTGTTCAACAGCTCCCCATAAACTCTTTCTCCATCACTGTAGCTACAGAAGGAAGAAAAGATGAATTCAATTGAACAGTTAAATGAGGAAAATAGAATTCATAAAATGAAAGAAGGATGCTGTTGGTCATGTGAGAGGTAGCGAACCAGCCCAGGAGCCCAAACACTTCCTACCCTGTCGCCCCCGCCATCTTGTACAGGTCTTTCTAGTAGAACACACGTTTCGTCAATACTAATTGGCTGTAACGTGATTGATGAATTGTGGACACTGTTTGGATAATGCCAACTTTCTACTGAGCGTTGTTAGCAATTTTCTATCGTGATCTTCAACAGCATGATGTTTTTATAGTGCATGGCTGCAGAAGAATGCAACTGTCATGTTGTACCAGAACACACTGTATAAACTATAGAATAACATCTCTAGTTTTATATTTCATTCTCCTTTCAATAAATGACAACATTTCATTTGCTTCTTATTTTTTATAAAAATTTCATTCATGGGACGTGGACATCACTGGCTGGCTAACATTTATTGCCCGTCCCTAGTTGCCCTTGAGAAGGTAGTGATGAGCTACCTTCTTAAACAGCTGCAGTCCACCTACTTTGGGTTGACCCACAATGTCAATAGGGAGGGAATTCCAGGATTTTGACACAACGACAGTGAAGGAACGGCAATATATTTCCAAGTCAGAATGGTGAGTGGCTTGGAGGGGAACTTGCAGGTGATGGTGTTCCAATGTATCTGTTGCTCTTGTCCATGTAGATGGATGTGGTTATGGGTTCGGAAGGTGTTGCCTAAGTATCTTGGGTGAATTTATGCAGTGTGTCCTGTAGATTGGTTACATTGCTGCTATTGGTGGCGGGGGGAATGGATGTTAGTGGACATGATGGGCTGCTTTGTCCTGGATGATGTGAAGTTTCTTGAGTATTGTTGGAGTTGCACTCTTTCAGGGCAGTATTCCATCACACGCCTGACAATTGCCTTGTAGATAGTGGACAGGCTTTGGGAGTCAGAAGGTAAATTCCCAGTGTCGAGACAGTGGCTCTGGAAAAGCACAGCAGGTCAGGCAGCACCCTAGGAGCAGGAAAATCAACGTTTTGGGAAAAACCCTCCTGATTCCTCATGAAGGGCTTTTGCCCAAAATGTCGATTTTCCTGCTCCTCAGATGCTGCCTGACCTACTGTGCTTTTCCAGCACGACACTCTGGATCTCCAGCATCTGCAGTCCTCACTTTTGCCTGCAGTATTCCCAGCCTCTAATCTATTTTTGTAGATGTTATATTTATATGGCCAATGTGGTTGAGTTTCTGATCAATGGTAACCCCCTGGATGTTGACAATGGGAGATTCAGTGATGGCTCCACCATTGAATGTCAAGGGGCAATGGTTAGATTGTCTCTTATTGGAGATGGCCATTATCTGACATCTGCGTGGTGCAAATGTTACTTGAAACTTTTCACCCCAAGCCTGCTTATCATCCACATCTTGTTGCATTTGAAAGTGGACTGCTTCAGCATCTGAGTGGTCATAAATGGTGCAGAATATTGTGCAGTCATCAGCAAACATCCCCACTTCTGACCTTATGATGGAGGCCACTGGTGAAGCAGCTGAAGATATTTGACTAAAATAACTCCTCAGAGGTCGGAATCCCGACACCTAATCACCCTTTATTTACACAGGGAGAGACTTTGACATTGATCCAGCTCCCACAGAGCCAGCTGTCAGAACTCTTGACACTCCTGTTTTTTTTAATTTTTTTTTCTCTCTTTTTCTTTTTCTCGAAAGGAAAACACCCAAGTGGCCAGTGACAGATACTCCTGTTTATTTTTTTACAAACCCGAGTGGTTAGTAACAAGCAGTGCCCTTCACAAAAGGCAATGCTGTCTGAATCTCCTATTTTTTTTTACACCTGTTTTTTTTTCTTAACCCCCACACTACCACCTAACTGCAGTAGTGCTTATTTTTATTCCCCCAGCATCCATGGTGTGTGCAGATGACACTTTTGTTTATGTCTGTCAGCCAGGGGTCCCTTAGTTGACCAGATTAACAGCCCCAATCAATGGACTCCTATTCTTTAAGATCCAGCTAGCTCACCTCATTATAATCACTACAGTTGGGCACAGGTATTATGCTGAGGAACTCCTTCAAAGATGTGCTGGAGCTGGGATGACTGACCTCCAACAACAACAACCATTTTTCTATGTATCAGGTATGACTCCAGTTTGCTCCCGGTTCTTATTGATAATAGCTTCGCTCGGGCTCCTTGAGGCCACTCTCAGTAAAATGCGATCTTGAAGTCAAGGACAGTCACTGTCACCTCACCCCTGGAATCCAGCTCTTTTATCTGTGTTTGAACCAAGGCTGTAATGATGTCAGGAGCTGAGTGGCCCTGGCAGAACCCATATTGCTGAGCTGCTGCTGCTGGATAGCACTGCTAATGAAACCTTCCATCACTTTGCTGATGATCGAGAGTAGACTGATGGGGCAGGAATTGTTGGCTTGCTCAGTTGGCTGGATGGCTGGTTTGCAGACTGATACCAACAGTGAGAGTTTAATTCCTATATAAGCTGACGTTACCATGAAGGTCCTACTTTCCTCATCTGTCATTGTATCAGCCACATTAACTTTTTGTGATTTATGTACCAGGGTAGTCAGATCCCTCTGTGCTGTGCAAAAGTTCATGTTTTCCTACAATACAATCCATCTCTGGAACTGCTTGCTCACTCAGTTAATCAATCTGCTTTCCTTTACACCCTGCTCAATGTTCTCTTTGCCTTTTAGTTTCCTTCCTAACCTGCATCATCATCAAATTTAGCAACCATATCTTCAGTATCTTCATCCAAGTCATTGATGCAGGTATGAGACCAGCACTCATTCCTCTGGTAACCCTCTGCCACTCCAAAAATGAGCCATTTATGTCTGTTGACTGTTTCCCATTAATTAACCAATCTTCTGTACTTGCTAATATACTATCCCCCACAATATGACCTTTTTGTTTCGTAACCTTTGTTGTTACACCTTGTCAAATGCCATCTAGACATCCAATACACTACATATATAAGTTGCCTCTTATCTACATTACATGTTACTTAGAGTCATAGAGCACAGAGATGTACAGCATGGAAACAGACCCTTCAGTCCAACCTGTCCATGCTGACCAGATATCCCAATCCAATCTAATCCCACCTGCCAGCACCCGGCCCATATCCCTTCAAACCCTTCCTATTCATATGCCTATCCAAATGCCCTTTAAATGTTGCAATTCTACCAGCCTCCATCACTTCCTCTGGCAGCTCATTTCCATACATGTACCACCCTCTGTGTGAAAAAGTTGCCCCGTAGGTCTCTTTTATATCTTTCCCCTCTCACCCTAAACCTATGTCCTCGAGTTCTGGACTCCCCCACACAGGAAAAAGACTGTCTAGTTATCCTATCCATGTCTCTCATGATTTTATAAACCTCTGTAAGGTCACACTTCAGCCTCCGACGCTCCAGGGAAAACAGTCTCAGCCTATTCAGCATCTCTCTGTAGCTCAAATCCTCCAATCCTGGCAACATCCTTGTAAATCTTTTCTGAACCCTTTCAAGTTTCACAACATCCTTTCAATAGGAAGGAGACCAGAATTGCACGCAATATTCCAAAAGTGGTCTAACCAATGTCCTGTAGATCCGCAACATGACCTCCCAACTCCTGTACTCATTACTCTGACCAATAAAGGAAAGCATTCAGCAACTTCCAAGGTGCAGTTGGTGAGAGGGTCGTCCTTTTCACAGACCCTACACTCTGATTGGAACAGTGGAGCCTCGAGTATCCGAATGAGATGGGCGGGGAATGTTTTATTTGAATAACTGGTTCGGGTAACTGATCTGATCATAAACAAGCAGTAGTTTGTGTGCCGGTTCTCTGAACATTTGTCAGTTATCCACATTTGTCACTCCAAGGTCTCTTTGTTTAGCAACACTCCCTGGGACCTTACCATTAAGTGTATAAGTCCTGCTAAGATTTGCTTTCCAAAGATGCAGTACCTCTCATTTATCTAAATAAAACTCCATCTGCCACTCCTCAGCCCATTGGCCCATCTGATCAAGATCGTGTTGTAATCTGAGGTAACCTTCTTGGCTGTCCACTTCACCCCCAATATTGGTGTCATCTGCAAACTTAGTAACTATATCTTTTATGTTCACATCCAAATAAGAGAGATCAAATCATTTAAATAATTACAGTTTTTTTCCTTGAAAATATCATGTTGAATCTGCATATAACCTCCTTATTATTAGATTCAACTCAACTTGCTACAGTTTGACCGGCACAGCGTGTTAAGTCAAGGGCTCACAATCTTTTAACATAAACTCACTTGCTTTCATGGATACAGGCAGACTGCTAATCCTTGCCCCTCATCTGTAAAACCCAGATGTCAATGAGTTGGAATGCACTCAGAATTTTCACCATCTATCCCTGCACTCAATCCCAAGCTCTCATTCTTGAAAAAAGTACTCATGAGTCAATTTATAACATTTACCTCATTACCTCCATTTGTTGAATGTCTCTTATGTTATTGATAATCAAATCTTACTTAGGGATTTCATCATTCTAGGCTTGAATGTTTTACAGTGGAAGGGAAACAGGAAACATTGTTTGAGAGATCAGAAGCTAAATTTTGACAGGATACCAATCAAATTTAAGATTTTTATGGGTGGGGTATGGGGGCATCCTTAATTACTAGGGACACAGGCTCTCTCCCTATTTGGAGCCAGTGGGAGTGGAAATAAAGGCGAGTTAGCCCAAATTTACAAATCGTTTAGACTTTCCCACAATAGCTGTCAGTGAGGGAGAGGTCTACTGATTGTGCCAAACCTTCCACTTCACCAGAGGGAAGTGAGATCTCAGAACAGTTACAGACGTGGCGCCCAGGACAGAACTTCATCAGGGGTGACCGGATCTAATGTTAGACACCATGAGGGAGAAGATGGAGGTCCCTTTCATCTGGAGTGGCAGAGAGGTTTTTTTTCATCATGCAGCCAAGAAATCCCTGTGTTCGGTCTCATCACTATTCCTCCAATTGCTTCTCCACCCTTATCACTTGCTCCTTTACCAATGTGTTCTCAGCCTCATGGCCTCATCAACCTCCTGACTCAGGCTCCCTGCAGAGCAATGTAACGGGTTGTGGTGAAGATTAGCCGGGATTGGTCCCCAACATTTGACTGCCTCCTGTTCTGGAACTGACAAATTATAAACTCCATCCTTCTTTGTAAATATCTGACCTGTGCCCTTCCACAGGCTTTAAATATATTTTTAATAATTTTAAATGGCCCAATTTGGAGAAAGAGTGGAATCTATGTCTTAGTTTTCTTCCAAATTACTCACTTTGGCAGCACCGATGTCGCCCTGATTTCACTCTGTAAAAAATTACTTTTATTCACCTATCATGAGATTTCATGAGCGTAGGGTGTCTTAAAATTCTTTACAGCTAATTAAATTGTTATAGTGTCGTTAAGTGTAAAAAACAATGCCAAATTGCAAATAACAAGTTCCTACAGAAAACAATGAGACAAACAAAACGATGATCAGCGGCATCTGAATGGGTATATGAACAGGAAAGGTTTAGAGGAGTACAGGTCACATGCTGACAAATTGGACTGGATTAATGTAAGATACCTGGTGAGCAGGGATGAGTTGGACCGAAGATTCTGTTTCCATGCTATACATCTCTATGACACAATCTTAGTCTGCTAATTGAGGGGATTTAAACATGAATCAGAACATTGAAACAATCCCTCCTCTCCTGCAAATTGACTATGTAATCTTCGACAGGAAACAAAGGATGTGGAGGTGCAAGAGGTGGATAAAGTCAGAAGTCAGACAATACTAGGTGACGAAGGGGCAATTCTCCGAAAGCTTGTGATCTCAAATAAACCTGTTGGACTACACTCTGGTGTCATCTGACTTCTGACCTATAAGTAAGGAGACAGTTAACGTCTCCATTTACCATCTCATCTGAATGATCGCCGCACAATAATGCTGTAATCTGAGTAACATGTCCTTCTTACGTTGATCTGTTGGTCGATATATCCCTGGTATTAACTATCAATGGATACACTAGATGAAATGTAACTAAATTATATGTTTTACAAGTCACTAATTTTAATATGCCTCAAAAAGTTTGCCATCTCTTGAAATATTTCATAACCTCAAAGCAGAGGTTGATTTAAGAGCAGGATGAAATGTAATTTTCTGTTCAGCTAATTTGGGCAATCATGGCATAGCAATGAGACATCTATCCACAATATCTAGCTATTACAGTAATGTCACTGCTGTGTGAATAGTCACTGTCTCTTTTTAATTTGAAGAGCGTAAAATGATACTTTATTTTTTATTTTTAATGGGACTTTGCCAGACTCAGCAGTTGTTCTCTGGATGCTATACAGAATGTCCATTTCAGAAGAACAGCCTGCCTCAGCAAAGATAACATTCTCATTTGATAGAAGACAGTCTCCTTTCTGTGCTTGCATCAGCCTGTTAGAACGATGCATGGTTTTCTATTTGGGGTCTTATTCAGAAAGTGTTCACCATTAAGTGAAAACCAGTTTTTAAAACTCTTACAAGCACCAGCAAAATAATTGAAACTATCATTATCTGTTGTCACACATGGGCATCCCACAGATTGAAATAATCACAAAGGTCCACATTTTGGAGAAGCATTTGCCTGACTGTTGTCTGCAGATGTTATCTTTCTCTCACTGAGGGCAGTGATATCTTCACTGTGAATTTTTAATGAAATGTAATCTAACTAGGATTGGTTCACCAAGATGCAGCTGAATGATTCCAATGAGAAAAAAAAAGCTTTTTTTTAAAAAAAAATTGCAATGCTGTGAGATTATTTGCTATTATTCTTCAGTATTAGATTATGTATTTGGCTGTAAAGATAAGTGAGTTAGGATCACAAAATAGAAACTGGAAGTTCATTCTGGTTAACTATTTAGTCAGTCACTTCCACCGCCCCTTTACAAAAGTGGGAAGAGAGTTACTGATCAATTTGATGGCTTAGAAATTCAATTTTGTTTTTCAGTTTAAATGTTCAAATAAAACCCAAATCCACGGGATGTGATGGAAATGTTCTGTCCAGTAACTACTAAGTGAAAACAGCTTGAGCACTTTTAACCAAGTTATCAGTCTGACTGGTGATCCCATTTGGATACAGCATCATAGCAATAGGTATAAGAAATAGAAGCATTGTCAGTGCTACACCAGACAGCATTCCTTTGAGGCTGAGGCTTTTGTTAATGTCTGACTGTGCTATAGCCACCCTCGGCACGTTTGATGTTAACTCTGGAGCGGTTGTTTGCCAATTTTTCACCACAGGTGAGAAGCCCAATTGACAGCTGGTACCTAATTTTCTAAGAAATGTTGCTAAACCATCAAGGCTTCCAACCAGCAGCACTGAATTAGAAACTTACCTCCTGAGTTTCCAATGTGGAAATGTATTTGCTTTCTGGGGATGATTTGTTCTTGATCAACCCCTGCTGGAAACCTGTGGGAATTTCATGTAACAACAGCTTTGGCTGTCCACTGTGAGGTTTCACCTGGCTGTACAGTTTATGGAAATTGTCTGTCTGGGTTGATCAGGAGAACAATGTCTTGGTGAGTGTGTCAAAAAGCTATTGTTATTTGCGATCAGACACCTTAGGTCTGCAGGAAAAATCTGGCAGGACTACATGGAATAAATATGTTTAATTCATATGCTGTATGGGTGGTTGGTCTAACTATACAGAGAGTAATTTTTTTCGAGTTATTTAAGTAACTACTGAAAACCATGTTCTTCTATTCACCGTTGTTTTCCTACATCAAAGATATATAGCACAGATAAGAACATACACTACATCTGTTCACATAGTCTTTCAAAATAGTCTATCAACGTATACATAAGAAATAGGAGCCCATTGAGCCTGCTCCACCATTCAATAAGATTAGATTAAATACAGTCTGGAAACAGGCCCTTCAGCTCAACAAGTCCACACTAATCCTCTAAAGAGTAACCCACCCAGACCCATTCACCCCTGATTAATGCACCTAACAGCAAGGGCAATTTAGTATGGCCAGTTCACCTGACCTGCACATCTTTGGATTGTGGGAGGAAACCCACACAGACATGGGGAGAACGTACAAACGCCACATATACAGTTGCCCAAGGCTGGAATCAAACCCAGGTCCCTGGTGCTGTGAGGCAGCAGTGCTAACCACTGAGCCACCATGCTGATCATTGTTATGAACTTAGCTCCACTTACTCACCCACTCACCAAAGCCCTTAATTCCTTTACTGTTCAAAAGTCTATCTGCCTTTGCCTTAAAAACATACAACAATGTCGCCTCAGCTGCTTCACTGGACCCGGGAGTTCCACAGACTCACAACCCCTTTGAGTGAAAATTTCCTCCTCAGCTCAGACCTGAATCTCCACCCTCCAATTTTAAGGCTACGCCCCTAGTTCTAGTTTCACCTGCCAGTGGAAACAACCTCCCTACTTTGATCTTATCTATTCCCTTCATAATTTTATATTTTTCTGCAAGATTCCCCCTTAATTCTTCTATATTCCAACAAGTATAGACCCCAACTACTCAGTCTCTCCTCATAAGACAGCCCTGTCAACTCTATATTCAACCTGATGAGTTTCCTCTGCAACCTACAGTATTGTACATCCTTCCTCAATTGAAGAGATCTTAGTGTTTATTTGGAAAACACTATCAAACAAGAATTTCTGAAGTATTTCTGGAACACCTCTAAATCTTCATCATGTTCAAAATATTTAACGTCATGTTTTATTTCTTCGAATGTATCCTTATGAAGTGGGATTAAATACATGTGTAAAGTGGGATTAACTATATAAACAGTATTATTGTAATCCTCAAGGGCAGAGTTATGTTTTAAAGTCTGATACTCAAGGGCAGAACTTCTCTTTTCAACCTCACCATTTATTTCATACAGACCAGCAGCAATTTAATACTAAGGTTTTTAAGCTACAGATGTAATCCAAGAAAATTATTTCCTTTAATTTTTAGTCCTAAAGGGTCTGTGTTGAATCCTCACACACTTACCCAAGAGTGTGGTGGCTCAGTGGTTAGTACTGCTGCCTTACAGCACCAGTATCCCCAGGTTCAATCCCAGCCTTGGGTGAATGTCTGTGTGGAGTTTACACATTCACCTGTGTCTGTGTGGGTTTCCTCCCACAATCTAAAGGTGTGCAGGTCAGGTGAGTTGGCTGTGCTAAATTGCCTCATAGTGTTAGGTGCATTATTCAGAGGGAAATGGGTCTGGGTGGGTTACTTGTCAGTGTGGACTGGCTGGGCCAAAGGGCCTGTCTTCACACTGTAGGGAATCTGATCATTTCATTTCTGCCAGCAGCACATATTTATCTCAAGTCTTTTGCTCCTCTGCTGTAAGCTTAGTTTGGTTAATATAATAAAGACAAAAGAAAAAGCATGATATGTCTCACAAAAACAGCAGTGCTTCATTTTATTAGTAAATCCATGGGCGGCACAGTGGCACAGTGGTTCGCACTGCTGCCTCACAGCACCAGAGACCTGGGTTCAATTCCCGCCTCAGGCGACTGACTGTGTGGAGTTTGCACATTCTCCCCGTGTCTGCGTGGGTTTCCTCCGGGTGCTCAGGTTTCTTCCCACAGTCCAAAAATATGCAGGTTAGGTGAATTGGCCACGCTAAATTGCCCGTAGTGTTAGATGCAGGGGTAAAGGTAGGGGAATGGGTGCGCTTCGGTGGGTCGGTGTGGACTTGTTGGGCCGAAGGGCCTGTTTCCACGCTGTAAGTAATCTAATCTAAAGCATTCTCCAACTCCCTTTTACCCAGATTCAGCCTGCAGAGGATTTTATGATAATTTATTTTTTTCCAAGGCTTTAAATGCCCAAAGTTTTATGTTGAACAAAGAGACCTTGGAGTGCAGGTCATAGTTCCTTAAAAATGGAGTCCCAGATGGACAAGATAGTGAAGAAGGCTTTTGTTATGCTTGCCTCTATTGGTCAGTGCATTGAGTGCAGGAGTTGTGAAGTCATGTTGGGGATATACTGAACATTTGTTAGGCCACTTTTGGAATATTGTGTTCAATTTTGGTCACCCTGCTATAGGAAGGGTGTTGTGAAACATGAAAGGGTTCAGAAAAGATTTACAAGAATGTTGCCAAATTTGCAGAGCTTGAGTATAGGGAGAGGTTGAATAGACTGGGGCTGTTTTCCCTGGAGGGTCAGAGGCTGATGGGTAACTTGATAGATGTTTATAAAATCATGAAGGGCATAGGTAGAGTAAATAGACAAGGTCCCTGGAGTGGGGGAGTACAGAACTATATGGCATAGGTTTAAGCTGAGAGGGGAAAGATTTAAAAGAGACCTAAGGACTAACTTTTTCAGACAGAGGATGATGTGTGTCTGGAATGAGCTGCCAGAGGAAGTGGTGGAGGCTCTGGATGAGTGTATGAATAAGAAGGGTTTAGAGGGATATGGGCCAAATGTGAGTAAAGGGGGCTAAGTTAATTTAGGATATCTGGTCTGCATGAAAACATTGGATTGAAGAGTCTGTTTCAGTGCTGTATAACTCTATGGCTCTATAAGTCAAAGAATGCTAATGCCAACTTGCAGAAGTAAAATTGCATGGACCTCTAATTTTTAATTTTAGTTCTCTCATACACACCAGTATGTTTTATTCAATATTGTTTGATTAGTTAGTTAATTTTGCTGTGGGACAGTGTTAGTGGCGAGATTAAAGGATTGCTGACTCTCCTGAACACTTTTAACTATTTAATGTTCTGCTGTTGTCAAGTCATTGACATGTGCCTGAGCTCTGTTGCTCAGTGCAACTTTATTATTCATTTTTGTATGCAAATTCACTCACACACAAAATATTTAACATTGGTTCATACACACTAGATCCGTAACATCTAACCATATTTGATGAAAGAAACAAGCTGTCCCTGGGTTTTTCAGTTATCTTATTTAAATATCAAAGTTAATAGCGAGTTTTGAGAAGATTTGTAGCTCAGGTTGAGGGTTTGGATGTAGGTTTGCTCACTGAGCTGGAAGGTTCATTTCCAGAAATGAACTTTGCAGCTCAGCGAGCAAACCTACATCCAAAATCAAAGTTCATAGCTTCACTCCCTTTGCTTGGTTTCCAATATCGCGTAGTGCCAGGCTGTTAATTGCATTTTACAATCAAAGTTTCAGTCAGCGTAGGCAATGACACAACTATCTCTAAGGGAATACAACAATAGTCAGTGGTCAACTGAGTTGGCAATTAGCTGTTTTCACATAAATCTTTCTGATTTTTACTGTAATGCACATAGAGGCATATAACCCTGACAATGTGGAAACAGGCCCTTCGGCCCAACAAGTCCACACCAACCCTCTGAAGAGTAACCCACCCAAACCCTATTACTCTACATTTACCCCTGACTAATGCATCTAACCTATGCATCGTTGAACACTATGGGCAATTTAGCATGGCCAATTCACCTAACCTGCACAAACCCATAAAATAGTAAGGCTTATTTAATCATATATATTTGTTTATAAATGCAGAGGCTACAAGAGCAGTTCAAAGTCTAGAAATACTGTGGCAAGTAACTCATCTCCTGCCTCCCCAAAGCCTGTCCCCCATTGACAACACATAAGTCAGGAGTGTGACGGAATACTCCCCAATTTCCTGGATGAGTGCAGCTCCAACAACACTCAAGCAGCTTGACACCATCCAGAACAAAACAGCGCGCTCGAATGGCACCACAAGCACAAACATCCACTTCCTCCGTCACTGATGGTCAGCAGTTGCAGGGTACACTATCTACAAAATGCATTGCAGAAATTCACCAAAGATCCTCAGACAGCACTTTCCAACTCCACAACCACTTCCATCTAAAAAGACAAGGGCAGCAGATATTTAGGAGCACTACCACCTGTAAGTTCCCCTCCAAGCCTCTCACCCAGTCTGATTTGGAGATATATCACCATTCCTTCACTGTCGCTGGGTCAAAATCCTGGAAATCTTTCTGTAAAGGCATTGTGGGTCAACCTACAGCAGTTCAAGAAGGCAGTTCCTCACCACCTTCTCAAGGGCAGCTCGGGACGGGCAATAAATGCTGGCCAGCCAGTGATGCCCAAATCCCACCAATATGAATACATTTTTAAAAATCTATATTATTACCAAAAGTCATTTGGCCCTGTAAAAAGAAAGTTATATATTTGTGGATTTTTTGAACATAACACTATTACAATTAGTTACAATTTTTGTTAAGTAAGTTTTTTTTTAAGAAAATATATGCCCATGATACTTTGGCTTCAACATTAAATTGATATTAAAGCAAATTGTTGTTGGTACCTTTAATATCTTGGATGGCTGTCTATGAAAATTCTTAAATTTGATTGGTCGTTGGAGAAATTGATGCAGTTGGTGCTGGGAATGGCATTAAAGTAAAATTTCACAAACAAGTACACGGTGAGAGAAATAATTTTTTTGCTACAAATTATGTTAGATCTTTCAATTCAACTTTCTTCCTGCAAGGATTTCATATTTTCAAATGCTAAAAGTGCATGCTATAGATAAGGCTTCCTGCTTTACTTGTTCATGAATCTTTTGAAAATAGGCTGGTTAAATAGAGTCATAGCTGTCTTGTTCAAAATTACCTTTTTTCAAGCAAGACTTCTGATTTTATCGTTTCCCAAATCCTCTAAAGATTTTATTAACAATCATTTGTTTTCTTGTACAAACATTTCTTGCAGATGAAACTCAAACATAATAGGCTAAAGATAATTCCATTTGACTCAATTTGATTCATTTCAAATTTTTATTGTCCATTGGGAAATTCATTGCAGTACACTGCTTGTTCATTAGAAATCACATACAATTGAATAGTTAACAATGATAAGGAAAAAATTGCATCATAACTTAGAGGCATAGAGTCAGAGAGATGTACAGCATGGAAATAGACCCTTCGCTCCAACTTGTCCATGTCGACCAGATATCCTAACCTAATCTAGTCCCATTTGTCAGCACTTGATCCATCTCCCTCTGAACCCTTCCTATTCATATACCCATCCAGATGTCTTTTAAATGCTGCAATTGTACCAGTTTTCATCACTTCCTTTGGTAGCTCATTCCATACACGCTCCACTCTCTGTGTGAAAAAGTTGCCCCTTAGGTCTCTTTTATATCTTTCCCCTCTCACCTTCAATCTATGCCTTCTGGTTCTGGACAGCACCACCCCAGGGAAAAGACCTTGCCTATTGACCCTATTCATGCCCTCATGATTTTATAAACCTCTATAAGGTCACCCCTCAGCCTCTGACATTCCAGGGAAAACAGCCCTGGTCTATTCAGCCTCTGCCTATAGCTCAAATCCTCCAACTTGGGATACATCCTTGTAAATCTTCTCTGAATCCTTTCAAATTTCACAACATTCTTCCGATAGGAAGAAGACCAGAATTGCATGCAATATTCCAACAGTGGCCTAACCAATGTCCTGTACAGCCACAAAATGACCTCCCTACTCTGATACTCAATGCTCTGATCAATAAAGGAAAGCATACCAAACACGTTCTTTCACTATCGATGGCTTCGGGTACCTTGCTTCTTTCACTCACAAATTTAACTACCCTAATTTTTCCCACCCTTTTAAATTTTTTTTGACTTCTAAAATCTGCTTTATCTTCTGACTTATCACAAATCTTCACAGACTCGTATGCTTTCTCCCCCTATCAGTTTGATACTAACTTTAACTTCTTTATTTAGCTACAGTGTGTTCTTCTTTGTCAATGGAAAATATACCTGGAGGTCAATGAGAAAGTTATCCAAGAATTACATAAAGTTTAATATATTCAAACACTTTCTTAAATAGGAAAGCTTATTGCTTCAAATTGGCAGTGTTTGTGAATTGTTGGCATTAGTTGATTATTTGGCTGACTTGGTGGTGGGTTAACATTAGAGAAGCCGTAAACTTTGGAGGATTGTGAAGTCTTAATGCTTGTGTTTCACAGGAACTGGTTTCAAGATGTACACAGGGAGAAAGTGAGGACTGCAGATGCTGGAGATCAGAGCTTAAAAATGTATTGCTGGAAAAGCGCAGCAGGTCAGGCAGCATCAAAGGAACAGGAGAATCGACGTTTCGGGCATAAGCCCTTCTACAGGAACACATTTTTGAGTTCAAGCTGTACACACCTGAGCATGGGCAATAGCCAGTTTAATTGACATGCACTTGGGTCAAACCCTAGTCAGGAATGAAAATAAGAAAGTTTAAAACATCCCATCCTTGAAGGATGTGAATAAACAAGACCTACATATTTAAGATTTGATATACCCTACCATCAGAGGAAGATAATGCAAAGAACAGTCCACCTTAAAATGAATCAACCTAAGTCTACAACAAGTAGTCTAATTTATTGATAAGGGTACTAAGAAAAAGTCAATATTCATTAGCCTGGTATTCAAAATAGGATGGTGCACTTTATTATTTTTCTTATTTATGAAGAGAGCTGGAGTTAAATTGAAGTAGGGAGAAACTTGTTATAATTATTTTCTTCTGTGTTAACTTAGTTACTTAGTAAAATAAAATAGCTTAATGAGTTATTTACAGTTTTATCTCAGTGATGTGTTAATCAAGTCACCTAGTGAAAAGAATGGACAAGTATGTATGAAATTATTTACGTTTCTGGGTCTTCATCCTTTTGGGAACAAAAATTTTCTTTTTATTCTCTTCTGAATAACATCAGTATTCATAAGGATAGTAGGTAGAGAGAGCAAGGAATGATGGCACTTACAGGAAAGATCAGTGATGCTTAACCAGGATAATAACTAAAATAAATCTGAAATGTGTAATAAGCCTCATGGCGTGAATGTGTCATTTGCATTTTTCATTGTCCCCGGTGCTTAGCTCTGGATGTTCCAACTTGACATATATTTGAACAATGGAAACATCCTTAATTTGTTTACACACTCGATTTGATGCTTAATGTACAAATGATTCCAAATAGTCTTTCTGAACCACATTTTCCAGTTCAATAGTTTTTACAAAGCATACACACCATAATGAAATGCCGTTGCCATTGCATGTTTTTCCTTCCAGCTAAATAATAATGTCACTTGGAAAGATAACAGAGATGTTAAAAACATAAAAGAATAGTTTTCTGATAAAACTACAAAAACAATAAGAATGCTTTTAGGTAAACACAGATGTCTGTGAATGGGATTTAAGTGCATCAGAATCCACACCTGAAATCAATTGAAATTAAATGGATAACTACAGGGGAAATTTTCACCATGTCATCCTGGGCAGTAATCTGGCAGAGCAAATCACTCTTGTAAATTGGAATCCAACTCAAATGGAAGCCCTGGCTGCTGTCCTGGTGACAGCAAAGGACAGATTAGACATTCCTCTCCAGATTAGTTTTTCGACACTGGGTATCAGGATACAGCCTGTAGCCTCTTGGGGATTTGATAACTGACGGTCCTTTCTATTAAGAAAAATGAGGGGGTTACTTGTAGCCATCACCTAAGCCATGTGAGCATCACCTATTGCATCTAGCATTTTGCAGAGGCTAACAACCTGCTGAAACGTCTGACTGCATCATGTTGCTGTCTTCCTGCTATAACAATCTTAATAGATTTTCTCCCTCTCCAAGGAAGTGTGTCAGTTCCCTGACAATTTCATGCCTGGATGTCATCATCAGTGATACAGGCACACATTTTCTGTGGCTGTTTGAAATGACTCTGCAGCATTAGGGTGGCCCTGCCTTTCTCAGCCTCTGGCAGAGGAGCCACAGTTTTCACCTGGTGGTCTTGATATAACAGTGCCCTTTCTTCTTCTTTGGGTGAAACACACTTATCCAGCACAAGTCTGACAACTTCATCGGATCAATGGAGCTTAAAGATTCTGTTGGGGCTAATATCTTTTAGAATGTTTCTTCCTCACGAACCCCCTTACCTCTATCATGCAGTGTGCCTCCTCCTTTTCCATTATAATTGCCAGCAACAGAGTTTCCATTGGATGTAAAAATTAGTCCTCTGATATCATGCGATTATAACACAGGCAAAAATATCCCTGAGGTCTCACAATAGCTTGCCAGTGCGACTAGGCTGTTTTCTCACTAATAATCAATTTCCAAAGATCCTTCAGTCTTTGGACTTCAAGGTGAATCAACATTGCTACACTGAACTGTTATCAGTAACAGGAGGTGGTGATATAAGAATAATGTAACAATTTGTAAACTAGAACAATGGTCTGGAGGTATTAGACTTCCCTTACTGTGTCAAACAGCTGTAGAAAAGTTGAACAAGGATAACATCAAATGTTATGACATAGACACTGGAAATCAATAAGGACAACCTTTCTAGTTAATTATGCAAAGTGCTTGTTATGAACGTCTTCTGCCTAAATTGGGAGAGTCACGGCACAGTCAAATCAAGCATATTGTCTGACCTTGTCTCCAAGGTGTGGCTCATTGAGAATGATTACATCCCAGACATTGCATCACCTCCCTGATGGGGTCGAATAGTGCACTGGGGGGTGCTGACAATTAGGTACACAGACAAAAGTGAGTGGTCCTGGGTGTTTGTAGCATTGAATCTGGAACCAATGAACTCTCACTACATCAGGTCAAACACAGGTAAAGAAACTTTTTGCTGATTACCATCTATCACTCTCTTTCAACTAATGAATCAACACTCCTTGAACGCAAGTAGAAACTAGCAATGTGGGCATCAAATGCACAGAATATCATTGGGTGACAGACTTCAACCTCCATCGCTAAGAATGGCTAACACAACCATGACTGATCTGGTCAAGTCCTGAAGGTAAACTAGGTCTGCAGTAGTAGAGAGAAAACCAACAAGAGGTAAATAGTTACATGGCCTTTACCTCATCAATTCCATTGCTGTTAATGCATTTGTTGATGACACAATTTGTAAGAGTAACCATTGCACACATTATTCTTCACACATATGTTACCCTTCGTCCTGCTGTATGGGGCTATCATAATGCTAAATGGGATAGATTCAGAACACATTTAGGAGTTTAAAGGCATTTATGAGGTGCAGAATTGTAACATAATTGTATTCAATCACACTCCATTAACTCATTGCTTAATATAGCCTTCACACTACCATTAATAGCAAGCCAGGAGATGAAACCTGGCTCCAAATGTCAGTAATGTGACAAGAATGTTAGACAGATGAGTGAAACATTTCCACAATCAATGGATAAGTTCAAAGCTCTTTAGTCCTGTCACATTCAGTCACAAATAGAACTAGGTGATTAAATAACTAACCAGATGAGAAAACTTCATTAATATCCTGATCCTTAATGATGAAGGTGCTTGGTATATCAGTACAAAATACAAGGATGTAGCATCTGTAACCATTTTCAGCCAGAAATGGCAAGTGAACAATTCTTTTAACTATCTCCTGACGTCACGAGGATCACAAAAACTAATCTTGAGACAATTTGATTCACTCTGTGCAGCTGAAATTGTGGAAGGCCTTGGGAACTGCAAAGAGAGTGGGGCCTAATAACATACCAGCAGCAGGACTAAAGGCCTGTAATCCAGAGCTAACCATATCCCTGGCCAAACTGTTCAAGTACAACAACAAACTGACATATACCAACAGTCTGGAATTTGTTCAAGTATGTAAAAAGCAAGACAAATTTAATCTGGCCAATTACCAGACCAATTGTCTACTCTTGATCATCAGCTAAAGCATGGAAGGTTTAATTGACAGTGCTACCAAGTGACACTTACATTGCAATAACCTGCAAAAATGATGCAGCATGGCCGCTTGACTCCAGAACTCATTTAAGCCTTTAGCCCAAACTTGGACAAAAGAGCTGAATTCTAAAGGTGCGGCAAGAGCAACTGCCATTAAAAATAAGGCAGACTTGACTGGGTGTAGCATTAATGAGCTGCAGCAAAATTAAAATCAGTGAGAATCAGGAAAAACCTTCCACTGATTGGTGTTGTACATAATGAAAAGAAAGATAGTTGTTGTTGGAGGCTTATCATCTCAGTTGCAGGACACTGAGCCCTCCGAGTCTCAACCACCTTCAACTACTACCCTAACGACTTTCCTTTCATCATAGCATCAGGAGTGGAGATGTTCAGTTACATTAGGAATACATGCAGTACCATTCATGGCTGGGATGCTGCCTGACCTGCTGTGATTTTCCAGCAACACACTCTCTGCTCAGGTACTGTGCCTCTATGGACCAAGACTCACACGATATTCAGAACTGAGCTGATAAGTGGCAGTATTGTGTAAGGCACATAATTGCCAGGCAATGACTATCTCCAATAAAAGAGAAAGTAACCAATTCCCAGCCTCTGACTTAGTCTGTAACCAAACTATTTATATAACCGATGCATTTAACTTTCTGCTCAATGACAACCCCCAGAATATTGATAATGATTGATAATGGTAATGCTGTTGAGTATCATCAACAATTGTTACCTTTTTGTTGGAGATATTCACTGTTACAGAATCAGGTCAGAGCCTGGGAATTCTACAGTAGATAAATCATCTGCGAACTCACTATTCCTTACTAGGCACAAGTCAAGAGTGTGAGGAAATTGCTTGGAGATCCAGCAGCATTCAGTAAATTGATACTATCTAAGACAAAGCAACTCACTCTAAAGGCAGCCCATCCATCAGCTCAAACATTCACTCTCTCCATCTCCAGCACATGTGATACCAGCATTCACCATCTATAATATGAGCCATACCAATAATCCACATTTTTTTGAACAATGCATTTCAAATCTAGGATCTCCACCATCTAAATGTGAAAGACAGTGGACACATAGAATCACTAGCCCTTCAAATATTCCCTCCAAGCCATGCATCATTCTGAATCAGAACTGTGGATGTGGAGGCCATGACACTAAACCTACCAATTTGCTCCAAGTTTGTGACCAGGTTAAAATATTCTTAGTCTTCTAAAGGGATTCCCAGCAATGTAGGAAAACGTTCAATGGTGTTCTTGACTCTACTAGTATAGGTGCCAACATCCTCACTCTGATACCTCACACTCACTCTATCTCTACTACTGTAACTAGCTCCCATCAAGGATCATGCTCTTCCGTTCTCACTGCAACATCTTCCCCACGCATTCTCACCTCACAAACCCCTGTGAAATAACTGTACAAAGACCGACATCCGGTCACAAGTCACTCTTTATTTACATGAGCACAACATATGGGATCTGACCAGCCAGCTCAAAGCCAATCCCTAAACTACAGAAACCTTCTGAATCTCCTGTTTATATCTGTCAGCCAGGGCTCCTTGATTGGCCCAGTTTAAAAACCCTAATCAAGGCTCTCATAGTCAATGAGATCCACCTGGCCCTCAGCCCAATCATTACACCCTGATACCATTAACCCTGCATGCCCTCTGAGATGCCAAATCACTCAACTGGGTTACCTCCCAACCTGAATCAAAAGTAAAAACTGCTCCATGCTCTGTTATCGCCTGTAATACCTGCGTCTCACATTCCAGGTGGAGAGCAGCCTACAAGAGGGCAGAAAATTTAAGATGGATGGAGGGGTGCCCAACATTTGGCTCCTTGTCACTTACAACATCAAAGAGTTGTACTGACGAATATGATCAGATATCTGTAGGTGTATAGACTTTGATGATTAGATTCTGATGTAACTAACAATTCCAGTCAGCACTTTACGAGCAGTGTAAGAGTGAACTAGAGAGACAGTGTCAATGTTCACAAGTAACAGGTTTGATGCTTCCCGGTCTCCATTGAGTTTCCATCTTCATGTGTTGAAAATGTGCTGTTGAAATGCAAACCTCTGGCAGAGATGCTAGCTTCAGTGTAACCATGTCAAATGTTGTTTGCTGTGTAGTTGTCCATTCCTGCTGTGCAGCTTCCAAACAAGCTTTGCAATTTCTCTCTACATACAAACAAACTGGTGGGTAACACTGACCATGCTTAAAAACAATGTCAATTCTACCACATCAGAAAGGGTCACAAATGGCTTTGATATTTGTTGTGTGGGCTTTACTCCAGCTTTTGCCATTCTATACGCTGCAAAATCACTCTCAGATCCCATTTGACCTTGTTAAATATCAAATTCTGTTCTGTGAATTGTTAGCACCTATAGAGTCATAGAGATGTACAGCATAGAAACAGGCCCTTGAGTCCAAATTGTCCATGCCGACAAGACATCCTAACCTAATCTAGTCCCACCTGTCAGCACTTGGCCCATATCCCTCTAAACCCTTACTATTCATACACCCACCCAGATGTCTTTTTAATGTTGTAATTGTACCAGCCTTCACCACTTCCTCTGGCAGCCCATTCCATACATGTACCATTCTGCGTGAAAACGTTGCCCCTTAGGTCTCTTTTATATCTTTCCTCTCTCACCCTAAACCCATGCACTCGAGTTGTGGACTCCCCCACCTCAGGGAAAAGACCTTGTCTATTTACCCTATCCACGCCCCTCATGATTTTATAAACCTCTATAAAGTCACCCCTCAGCCTCCAACGCTCCAGGGAAAACAGCCCCAGCCTATTCGACCTCTCCCTATAGCTCAAATCCTTCAACCCTGGCAACATCCTTGTAAATCTTTTCTGAACCCTTTCAAATGTCACAACATCCTTCCAATAAGAAGTAGACTAGAATTACACACAATATTTCAAAAGTGGCCCAACCAACATCCTATACAGCCGCAACATGACCTCCCAACTCCTGTACTCAATACTCTGATCAATAAGGAAAACATATCAAACGCCTTCTTCACTATCCTATCTACCTGCAACTCTACTTTCAAGGAGCTATGAACCTGCACTCCAAGGTCTCTTTGTTCAGCAACACTCCCTAGGATCTTACCATTAAGCGTACAAGTCCTGCTAAGATTTGCTTTCCCAAAATGCAGCACCTCGCATTTATCTGAATTAAACTCCATCTTCCACTTCTCAGCCAATTCGCCCATCAGATCAAGATCCCATTGTAATCTGAGGTAACCTTCTTTGCTGTCCACTACACCTCCAATTTTGGTGTCATCTTCAAACTATCAAAGGGAACAGTCCTAGTGGAAGGCAGAGAGGGGTGGGGAGGGCAAGGGTTCTTGGTGGTGGGGTCTAATTGGAGTTTAAGGATGATGCGTTCAATGTGGAGACTGATAGGGTGGTAGGTGAGGACATGGGGACCCTGCCTTTATTGCATTGGATGGTGGTTTAGAGCAGTGAAACGGGGAATGGAGATGGTGCAGTGGAGGGTTGTCTGAATGACAGAGGGAGGAAAAGCACGTGGTTCGAAATAGGTGGACATCTGGGATGCTTGGGAGTGGAGTGAATCCTTCTCCAAACAGATGCGGCTGGTGTGGAGGAATTGGGAGAATGGGATGGAATTCTTGCAGGATACTGGGAGGGAGGACGTGTAGTCCAGGTAGTTATGGGAATCTGTGGGTTTGTAGTAAACACATGCATCGAGACTGCCATTGGAGGTGGAAATGGAGAGGTCAAGAAAGGAGAGAGAGGTGTTCGGGATGGGCCAAGTGAATTTGAGGGTGAAGTGGAAGTTGTGGGTGAAGTTGATGAACTGCTCTAGTTCAGCCTGGGTGCAGGATGCTACACCAATACACTCATCGATGTAATGGCGGAAGAGTTGGAGCACAGTGCTGTCCAGGTACATAAGAGGCACTGTTCAATATAGCCGACAAAGAGGCAGGCATAGCTGAGGCCCATCTGGCTACCCATGGCCACACCCTGGATATGGAGAAAATGGAAGAGTTAAAGGAAAAGTTATTAAGAGTGAGGACCAGTTTGGTGAGGCTGAGGAGGGGGTCTGGATGGGTCTATTGAACAGGAAGAAGCGGAGTGCCTGGAGGCCATTCTTGTGGGGTATGGATGTGTATAAGGACTGCACGTCCATAGTGAAGATAAAGCACTGGGGGCCGGGGAACTGGAAGTTGCTGAAGAGATGGTGGGCGTGGTTGGTGTTGTGGATGTAGGTGGGAAGTGTCCGAACCAAAGGGGAGAAGATGGAGTCGAGGTAGGATGAGATGAGCTTAGTGAGGCAGAAGCACGCCGAAGAGGATGATCAGCTATTAATGAGGACTATTATTGGCTAACAATGGGTTGTGTGTAATACATATGATAACATAGCTTAGTATGTGGGCGGCACAGTGGCACAGTGGTTAGCACTGCTGCCTCACAGCGCCAGAGACCCGGGTTCAATTCCCGCCTCAGGCGACTGACTGTGTGGAGTTTGCACATTCTCCCCGTGTCTGCGTGGGTTTCCTCCGGGTGCTCCGGTTTCCTCCCACAGTCCAAAAATGTGCAGGTCAGGTGAATTGGCCATGCTAAATTGCCCGTAGTGTTAGGTAAGGGGTAGATGTAGGGGTATGGGTGGGTTGCGCTTCGGCGGGTCGGTGTGGACTTGTTGGGCTGAAGGGCCTGTTTCCACACTGTAAGTAATCTAATCTAATCATGTACAGTTTGGGGTAAAGACATGGGAGAGCTCAAGCCCAAAAAATGTTGATACTGAGTGCAGAAGGCTGTACAGTCCTCATGCGGAAGATGAGGTGCTGTTCTTCCAGCTTGCACTGATCTTCACTGAAGCCCTGCAGCAAGCCTGAGATGGAGATGCTGGCCAGGGAACAAGGTGGTGTGTTAAAGTGGCAAGCTGTTCTGTTACTTCTAAAACTTTGAGTTTATCTTCTAATGTAAGTACTCGAATTTAGCACATCCACAATCTCTTCATATAATGGAATAAATGTTTAACACCTCCAATCCTGTGTTCTTAAACCTGATTGTTGTTATCAAGTGAATCTTAGAAAGCCGAACCACTTTAATGATTTCATATGTTTACAGAACACGATTCTGATGGAGTGATTGCTTTTGCAAAGAAGAGCTGTTGGCCTCAGGGGTAGGCAAATCTTTATAACTTTAGTTATCAGAATTGCCCATGTCTCAGCATTTCATGGAGATTAACCACTGCATTGGTGAAAATCATGCAAGATTGAAAAAGACACTTCCCTAAAGGCTGGAGGATAAGACTGCTTTTTGTGATAACATAACTTTATGAGGATGCTGGATTGGATATTAGATAACAAAGGCCAGAATAATGAGCAGAGTCATTTAAAAATGCAGCATTAAAAAAAAAACAAATTATTGAGACAATTACGGTGATAATGGGATGTGAGGATAGAAACCAAAACAATTTAGAAAAAGGAAAATTTTCAGCTAATAATGTGAAAGTGGAATTGAACATGATGGTAAGTGCCAAGCCATTTCAGGTGTTCGATAAAAATATCCGGATGTAATCTATATTACACAAGGTATACAGTGAAGTACTGCATTAAGTCGAGTAACTGTGTCGCAATGAATGTCGCATGTTAATGATTAGCTTCCAGATCCTGTTACATCACTCTTTGTTTTTCCTCAGCCTGCACTGTCACTGCATAAGACTTTCATAACAAACAGATCGATACAAAGTATTAAAATGCTTCTAAAATGAATTGTGCTGACACAACTGCTTTTACACGTATATGTACAAAGGTTTCTCTCATTATTTTTCTCAGCGTTTTTTTTCTTATGTATCACTTTATGGTTGTAAGAGGGAAAAATTAACACTGGATTGAAAGGTTTACTAGGTAATCTTAAGTGACACAGGTAATCAAGACCAAGTCCAACATTTAGGCCAATGAACCTAGAAACCTGTAGGATAACTGCAGTCGTGTAGGAACGCGAAATGTGAAAAAAAATGAAGGGGTTGAGAGATTGGGCAGTGGTTAGAAATGTGATCTGGCTTGAGGTGGATCTTCTTTAAGCATGGCGATGATAAATAAAGAGCGATAATATCTGAGCAAATGGACAAATTTAACTGACATGAAGCTTAAGGGAGTGAACTTATTTTCTAATCAACCTGTTCGGAGATGTTATTACTTACTTCTGGAGCATTGGGACTTGAATCTGGGCCTCCTACGTTTAGGGTCTGGAGACCAGATGGCTGTCATAAATCAGTGAGCTTAGAAAGGACAAAGAGAAGGGAATGAAACACAATGGCATCAGATTATTGGAACTGGATTGGTTGAGAGATAATGACATAGCCATACATGGTCTCAATCTTTGAGATATTGTCCTGAGCACTTTCTTTTACTTTTGATTCCAAAAGTGGTATTTTTTAGGGGACTGCTGCTGAAAAACTGTGGATTTAAATTTGTTAGTGGTCTAGGAAAGTCCTGCACGAAGCCAATCGGGTGTCACAGATGTAAATTATCATGGAAAATTCAGACAGGGATAAACTTATTAAGAGGAGATCTTGAAGCATTGACAATCTCTCCCCTCTGAGCAGAAAGCCATCTCTTGCAAATGTCTGTTTTAGTCATCTGGAATACACAACGAGAGGAGGTTAAAAATCAGTTTCAATTCTACTGGAGTAGAGTAGTGGGACTGAATGTTCTCATGTGTACCATCATGTGTTCATGTAATGCGAAGATCATGGTTCAATAACTATCTCCTAGTTACCTCTGTTTCACTCACTCTTATTCTGAGGGTTACAAATCAGTTAAAAAGGAAACAAGACAGCAAAGGACTCACATTGAATCTCAATCCTGGTTGAAAGGCTTCAGAATGAAAGAATCTCAACCAATCCTTAAAAATAAAGAGTGTGTTGCTGACTGTTCACTTATAAATGTCAATCCTATCAATAAACTCCTCTGCAATAGCCACAGCATGCTCCATGCGAACATTTTTCTGCTCTTTCTCACGTTCTGAACTCACTTCTTATTTGTAATCTTTGTATGTGCATTGTGCTTCTGAGTTTAGTAATTGATAAACTTTTTGTTGATTAAAACAAACCTGGTTAAGTTGGCTTGTTTTAAAACGTAGATTCCTTGGGTCTGAAGAAAGGTATCCATAAGGGAAAAGATTGTGTTTTTGATTAACTTTGTTGCGACCAAATTAGGGAGTCAGGTGAGTAAATAAGGGGAGCCTGTTCATCCCTCCTCATGCAAGAGTTTAACAGTTTAAAGTTACCATCCTGGAACCATTACAAAGTGGGACCCTCGACCAGAGTCTAACTGTTACACACTTGATCTTGAAGGTAAAGGAGTGAGAGAAACAGATTTAAGATGCTGGGAGCAGTAGGAAATGACCTGTTGATGAACAGTTGGTTTCCAGGTTAATCCTGGTAGGATTAGGGTTAGGATTGGCCAAATCATGATTTGGCCATGACTTACTAGCCAAGGGATGCATCAGGTACATTTTCATGTGCAGTAACTGTTTGAAATGTGTAAACATTATGACCGCACTTGGCAAAAGAGAGGGATGTTGGGCAGAGAGTGATTTGATAGAATGATGACATCAGAGGTAGAAGTGAACAACAGTTCCAGACATGCTGGCTCAGAGGAGAGACAGTTATGAGTTCTGTTTGACCGTGACTTCCTTTCCAGAGGATTTCCAGCTGATGGGGCGACATTTGCCTGATCAGTTTGTATCTGGCTAATCATAGCTAGAAGCTCAACAATGGCCCATTGAGTCTGTACCAACCCTCTGAAGAGCATCCCACCCAGACCCACCCCCTACACTATCCCCATAACCCTGCATTTACCATGTCTATGATTTGGTGGAGCCGGTGTTGGACTGAGTGATCAAAGTTAAAATTCACACAACACCAGGTTCTAGTCCAAATAGACCTGTTGGACTATAACCTGGTGCTGTGTGATGTTTAACCTTTACCACTGCTAGCCCACCTAGCCTGCACATTCCGGGACACTAGGTAGCAGGTTAGCATGGCCAATTCACCTAACCTGTACATCTTTGGACTGTGGGAGAAAGTACCTGGCAGAAACCCATTCAGACATGGGGAGAACGTGCAAACTCCACACTGAAAGCCATCCCAGGCTAGAATCCAACCCAGTTCCCTGGCTCTATGAAGCAGCAGTGCTAACCATTAAATCACCATGCTGCCCAATCACATTGGAGAATTATTTGCAAATAATTTCTTCTCACTCCTGTTGACTTACATTTCATGCCCCACAATTTACAGAGTTATATGG
This sequence comes from Chiloscyllium punctatum, assembly GCF_047496795.1. NCBI lineage: Eukaryota > Metazoa > Chordata > Chondrichthyes > Orectolobiformes > Hemiscylliidae > Chiloscyllium > Chiloscyllium punctatum. The sequence continues at coordinate 144,659,617 of NC_092741.1, read as the reverse complement.
CCACCTTATTTCTCATCTGCACATTACCCCTTGATAAAATCATTGAAAAACACAACTTCAATTCCACATGAACACTACAATTCCTAGCATAGCCTCACCAATCCCATCTTGGCCCCTGGACTATCCTTAGATTATCCAAGTGCTTGTCAGGCATCTCATACTGAATAAACTGAAACTTTGTCCAATTAAACATTGGAAAAGCCAAAGTCGTTGATCTTGGCTTTCTAAGGAGGAGCAATCTCACACAGATTAGTGTGAAAGAAGAGAACTCCACAGTTCTTCCTAAACCTACGCTTCCCTGACAGTTGCCTTGTAGCGCAGAACTGCTAGATGAAGGTAGTGTTATGGACCAGGCCAGACCCGCTCGAAATATTTCGAGAAAGTGACCCAGACACTAACTTTGCCAGTTATTTTAAGCAGATATAACGTGGATATTCCAGGAGTGATGCATATGGTCAAACCATTTAGCTTTAAACAAAACAGAATTTACTTACAAAATTACTGAATGAAACACAAGCGAAAGAGAACAGAATACCAAATAACTTAGCCTATCCAAAAAACCAAACAGACGAGCCAACTTAATGAGGCTGTTCCAAAAACTTGCAACAATCTCCCTAAACACAAAAGGTAAAATCAAACACAGGTTCTTACAGGGTAGAAGTCAGAGTGAGAGAGGACGTGTAAGTATTCTAAGGGCAATGTCGTTGGGGTATGCAATCTAAGTCTGGGGTCAGTTGACTATTTATTTAATAGTCTAGCTTTTTCTTCAGCAACTATTTTTCTCAATTTCATCACAACCTTGCAACTTCTCAGACTAGGTGTAGGGAGATTTTTCAGCAGATTCTTCAATTTCCCAGGCAATTCCTTCAGAATCTACTACAATGGGGATTCCACAGAGTCCTCAGTGTAACTTTATCGCCAGTGGAACAATGACAGTCTGGCCAATGGAAAAGCCAGGCTATTGTTTTCAGTCCCTGCAACAAACTCCATTCCCCAATGACTCCATCCATCCTGTCACAATGACCTGAAACTGACCCAGATGGTCTGAAACCTTGGTATCACATCTGATCCATGATCACTTCCAATGACGTATCCATGCAAGATTGCCTTGCCCCACCTCACTTGCGCCTGTCTCAGGTTATCCAGGGGTGGCATGGGGGTTCAGTGGTTAGCACTGCTTCGTCACGGCACCAGGCACCCAAGTTTGATTCCAGCCTCGGGTGACCGTCAGTGTGGGGTTTGTACATTCTCCCTGTGTTTGCATGGGTTTCCTCCGGGTGCTCCGGTTTCCTCCCAAAGTCCAAAGATGTGCAGGTTAGGGTGGATTGGCCAAGTTAAATTGCTCCACAGTGTCCAGGGATGTGCAGGCTAGATGGATTAGCCACAGGAAATGCAGGGTTAGAGGGATAGAGTGGGTGGGGTGGGGGATGGGGTGGGGGGTGGGGGGGGAGGTTTGTCTGAGTGGGCTGCTCTCTGGAGGAGAAAGTGAGGACTGCAGATGCTGGAGATCAGAGCTGAAAAATGTGTTGCTGGAAAAACGCAGCAGGTCAGGCAGCATCCAAGGAGCAGGAGAATCGACGTTTCGGGCATCAGCCCTTCTTCAGGAATGAGGAAAGTGTGCCAAGCAGGCTAAGATAAAAGGTAGGGAGGAGGAACTTGGGGGAGGGGCATTGGAAATGCGATAGGTGGAAGGAGGTTAAGGTGAGGGTGATAGGCCGGAGTGGGGGTGGGTCAGAGAGGTCAGGAAGAAGATTGCAGCTTGGGAAGATGGTGCTGAGTTCGAGGGTTGGGACTGAGAGGTGGGGGTAGGAGAAATGAGGAAACTGGAGAAATCTGAGTTCATCCCTTGTGGTTGGAGGGTTCCTAGGCGGAAGATGAGGCGCTCTTTCTCCAGCCGTCATGTTGCTATGGTCTGGCGATGGAGGAGTCCAAGGACCTGCATGTCCTTGTGGAGTGGGTGGGGGAGTTGAAGTGTTGAGCCACAGGGTGGTTGGGTTGGTTGGTCCGGGTGTCCCAGAGGTGTTCTCTGAAATGTTCCGCAAGTAGGGAGCCTGTCTCCCCAATATAGAGGAGGCCACATTGGGTGCAGCGGATGCAGTAAATGATGTGTGTGGAGGTGCAGGTGAATTTATGGTGGATATGGAAGGATTCTCTGGGGCTCTTGGAGGGAAGTAAGGGGGGAGGTGTGGGCGCAAGTTTTGCATTTCTTGTGGTTGCAGGGGAAGGTGCCGGGAGTGGAGGTTGGGTTGGTTGGGGGTGTGGACCTGGCGAGGGAGTCATGGAGGGAGTGGTCTTTTCGGAATGCTGATAGGGGAGGGGAGGGAAATATATCCCTGGTGGTGGGGTCCGTTTGAAGGTGGCGGAAATGACGACGGATGATACGATGTACACGGAGGTTGGTGGGTTGGAAGGTGAGGACCAGTGGGGTTCTGTTCTGGTGGCGATTGGAGGGGCAGGGCTCAAGGACGGAGGAGCGTGAAGTGGAGGAGATGCGGTGGAGAGCATCGTCGATCACATCTGGGGGGGAATTGCGGTCTTTGAAGAAGGAGGCCATTTGGGTTGTTTGGTATTGGAACTGGTCCTCCTGGGAGCAGATGCGGCGGAGACAAAAGGGTCAACATGGACTCAATGGGTAAAATGGTCTGCTTCCATACAATAGGGATTCTATGATCTGCTGCTAAAGCTCTTTTCCATTCCTGTGTTCCCTTTAAAATGAACATATTTCAGGACTCTTTCTATCCTTTGTCAATTTTAAGTCATCCAAAATTTATTATTCACTGTCCTAACTTTCATCAAATCCTGTTCTCTCATAAACCTTGTGCTTGTTGATCTACATTCTTTGAGATTTGTGTTACAGGTAGATAGGGTGGTTAAGAAGCCATTCTGCATGCTTACCTTCATCACTCAGACCTTTGAATACAGAAGTTGGGATGTCATGTTGAGATTGTTCAGGATGCTGGTGAGGCCTCTTGGCATACAATTCTGGTTGCCCTGCTTTAGAAAAGATATTATTAAATTGGAGAACATCCAGAAAAGATTCACCAAGATGTTGCCGGGAATGGAGGGATTAAGTTATAAAAATAGGCTTGGACTTTTTTCACTGGAGCTTCGGAGGTTGAGGGTTGACCTTGTAATGGTATATCATATCATGAAGGACATGGATAGGGAAATAACAAGGACCTTTTCCTTTGGGTGGGGGAGTTCAAAACTAGGGGGCATATTTTTAAGTGAGAGGAGAAGGATGTAAAAGGCAACCCTTTTACACAGAGAACAGCTCGTATGTGGAATGAATTGCCAGAGGAAGTGATGGATGCAGGTGGAGTTAAAAGGCATTTGAGTAAAAGAAAAGCTTTGGAAGGATACGGGGCAAATGCAGATAAGTGGGACTAGTCTAATTTGGGAACATTGTCAGCGTGGACTAGTTGGACTGAAGGGTCTATTTCCATGCTGTATGATTGTATGGCTCTATGATCTCCTGGTTGAGTCATGGCTTAGCTTTGAAACTGTCACCCTTGTTTTCAAATACCTTCATGGCCTTGCCCTTCCATATCAGTGGAAACTTCTCCAGTCCTACAACTTAACAAGATGTTTGAGCATCTTCAATTTTCACCTTTTGAGCATGCCTGATTTTAAATACTCCACCATCACTGGCTGGGATTTCTGTAGTCTTAGTCTGAGCTCTGAAATTCCCTCCCTAAATGTCTCCAACTCTTTCCTCATTTAAGATTCTGTTTTAAACCTATCTCCTTGGCCAACTTTAGGTCATCTGCCCTGATACCTTTTTATTGTGAGTCAGTTATTTTGCAATCCCACTGTGAAGTACCTCCGCACATGTTACTATTATATATATATTGCTGATTAATGGAATGACAGCATCAAAGTGTTTTTGCTCTTTGATAGTTACTAATATTTTACATGGTATTCTGCTGCTTTCACACTGTGATAAACAGCCAGTTTTTAAAAAATAAATTAGATGCAAGCAGCATAGGAAAAGCAATGGCTGAATCATTGAAAATGCACAATGAACAAGAAAAGATTACAGGAAATTGAGTTCTGAGTATGTCAGACTATTATTAGTCTCTAGTGTTTCTCCAGTTGTTTATCTTATTTAGGGAATACAGTAAGTAGGCAGAGAGACAGCAGTCCCCGTAGCAAAGCAAAATCAGTGTTCACCTCTACACTTTGTGTCATAGATGACAACACTGCCTATCCCTCTCTCCTTCAGCCAAGGACAGATACTAGGTTAGTTCTCTCACTTCAATTATGTTTATATCTGGAGGCACGATAGGCAAGTTAATGCATGACTTTCAAATTGCTGACTAACTGCTTAACAAAGGAAACTGGGCAAACTTGTGGAAGTAATAAAGACTGTATAAAGCCAGGATGCATCTAGATTACCCCTGGCACAGGGATGAAATCACATGCGAACAATAAATATTTGTACTTTCCCGTTTTGCAGAAAAAGTAGATTGTAAGAAGAAAGAAGCAATAACATTCATGAACCTTCAATTTTAAAAAAATGACCATTATAGTTTGGGAGTACAGCTCAGAGCCTCTAGTTTTGGATTATTCCATGAACATGTTGCAAATGCTGAACAGTAGTATGAATTCATATTTGGAGATGCCGGTGTTGGACTGGGGTGTACAAAGTTAAAAATCACACAACACCAGGTTATCGTCCAACAGGTTTAATTGGAAGCACACTAGCTTTTGGAGCAATGCTTCGAAGGCTAGTGTGCTTCCAATTAAACCTGTTGGACTATAACCTGGTGTTGTGTGGTGTTTAACTATGAATTCTTATGACATCGTCTTAATGAATGGGGCCTAAAGTCATTGGTAATATTAATCCATTTAGACTCCTCTCCCCTAAACATCTCTCCTTTGCTTTATTTCCCATTGTGAATATTTATAAATAATTACATAATTACTTTTACCACCACCATATCTTCCCCCACGTCTCTGACTCCTCAAATTCATGTGGTTTGAAGGTTTCACTATTCCTCCATGTTCATGCTTTTCAGACTCAGATGATTAGTAGGTCTTTGTATTGAAGAATTTTGACTTTGATTCTTTTCCTGATAGTCTGAAAATTTCTTTCTCTCTTTCCTTTCCAAAGAGTATCTTTCCTGCTCGGATAGGAAATTGTTCCATCTTGGTATCTGAAGACCATTAAGCTAATCAATTCCCTTAGTGGAGCTTATTGATATAGGCACTATCTTTGTTGCAGTATCATGGATCACCAAACCAGCCAACTTCTTCTTTGTTGTACTCTAGATTTCTGAAGTAAGCAATTTCTTCTTGACCATGACTTGAATATTTAGAAATTGGTCATCCTTTCATACTGGGGTCTTACATAGAGTTAATCTGTGTCAGCAAATATTTATTGCCAGTTTGGGAGTAAATTGGTATTGAAGTGTGTAGACATTTTGCCTCAACTTACAGTTATCCTCAGTGATTACATTATGAGTGAAACTTGCGACTTCAGGTGTATGATTTGAAGATTTATTCTTTCTTGGCCTTAACTCTGACACTGGTACTCAGGATTTCTCTTCTTACTACACTGTGATGTTTTATACTGCCATGTATATTATTTTGAAGCCAAAACATTTTTTAAAATGACGGGGTGCAGCTACTGCCCATGAAGTTTGCTTCCTCCACAATATTGACAATAATTGTAAGTCGTAGTTAAGATTAGAGTGGTGCTGGAAAAGCACAGCAGGTCATGCAGCATCCAAGAAACAGGAAAATAAAATTCTCTCTTTGAACTTGTATTTTCTGGATCATCTCGGCATCTGACGTAAGGTGTAAATCCGTCATCACAATTTGTTCTCTAAACTGTGTCATTGAGTTATGTCAGTTAAATAGGTATTGGAGTAGTATGCTACTCATTGACTCTCTGATTGTTAGTATTTCCTTGCCAACCTTGCTGATTCTTGGCAATTTGAACTTTCTTCATATACATAGCAGTGTAAAACATTTCTACCAACCCAGTAGTCACAAATTTTGGACTTGCTGATAGTATGAAACAAATTTCCTGTGCTACCAAAACTAACCTCACTAGATTCTGTCTTCTGTTTGCATTCTGCCAAGACTCTGGGGTGTGCTATGATCTCTTCTCCTAATTGTCCTTTCCATGGTTGTTCCATGACTGGCTCTTCTGGAGCAGCTGTTTCTTGACTTTAACTAATTTGACTCCTTCTGCCATTTGAAGAAGTTTGAGGTCAAGACATGCACCATATTCATGAGGGAGAATTCTCTACTATCTTCAAATCCCTGTGTTGGACAGTTGTTTGTAGCATACCTATCATTTTAAGTGGTGCAATTCCTGGACCAAGTACTTGCTGTTGAGTGCAGACAGTGTTTCTTCAACCACAGAACACCATGTGATAATGTAATGACACTTGCCCCTATTTTGGGCTTGAAATTAGAGAGATGTCTGATGACCATATATATTTACTTGCCAAAAGTTGAGGGCTAGATTATCTTATTTCCCTTTGGGATACCTTTGGTTTTTCTTTTCTTGTAAACTGTCCTACTCCATTGACATCATTGTAGGAATATCCATTTCTCTTCTTACTACACTGTGATGTTTTATACTGCTATGTATATTATTTTGAAGCCAAAACATTTTTTAAAATGACGGGGTGCAGCTACTGCCCATGAAGTTTGCTTCCTCCACAATATTGACAATAATTGTAAGTCGTAGTTAAGATTAGAGTGGTGCTGGAAAAGCACAGCAGGTCATGCAGCATCCAGGAAGCAGGAAAATTGACATTTCGGGTGAAAGCCCTTCATCAGGATGAATGAAGGATTCATTCCTGATGAAGGGCTTTTGCCCGAAATGTCGATTTTCCTGCTCCTCGGATGCTGCCTGATCTGCTGTGCTTTTCCAACACCACTCTAATTTTGAATCTGATCTCCAGCATCTGCAGTCCTCACTTTCGAATAATTGTAAGTATCCAATGTCTGTACTACTTGCTGCTTTAGTTTCTGACCTGTGTCATTTGTGATTGTATATCTATAACACTGACTGGATTCTACTGATCTGTTTTAAGGGTGAACCTCTTTTCGGAATAATCTGTTTCTTTCAGGTTCTAACTTCATTCACCATCTGCATTTCTAGAAACAAATCTTTTGACTGTAACTCAGAAATTTCAACAACAGCTTTTTTCCTTCAAAAATTCTACCTTCAGATCTCCATAATCAGATTTTTTCACTTCCCTGCAGAGGTTATTAATTATCCATGAATTCCTCTGGATGCTGAACTGTTCTGTTAACCTTGCTCTTTCAAGAATTTTATTTGTCCAAAATTAAAAGCAATAGTTAAAGATTTTCAGTGCTTCTGCAAAAATATCTGTTGCTTCTGACAAACTGTAACATTATAATCTGTACTCCCAATGGTGGGTGGAGATGTTTTAACGAGTTCATTTTCTGATATGGTATCTTACTTAACAAAGCTATTCTGTAAAGTTGGAATTGTCTTCACCAAGACATAGAGATTAGTAACTAGTTGTGTTCTACAGGGATCAGTGCTGGGACCTTTGTTGTTTGTAATATATATATATATAAATAATTTTAGGGAAATGTAGGTGGTCTGATTAATAAGTTTGCGGATGTTACCAAAATTGATGGATTTGCAGATAGTGATGAAGACTGTCAAAGGATACAATGGATATAGATAGATTTCAAATTTGGCAGAGAAATGGCAGATGGAGTTTAATCTGGATAAATGTGAGGTGATGTGTTTTGGAAGATCAACTTCAGGTGTGAATTACACAATAAATGGCAGAACCCTTAGGAGCATTGAGATACAGTGGAAACTGGGCATACAGGTCCACAGATCCCTGAAAGTAGCAACACAAATGGATAACCAGGTCAAGAAGGCATACAACATGCATGCCTTCTTCAACTGAGATATCAAATATAAAAGTTGGCAAGATATGTTACAGCTGTAGAAAACTTCATTTAGGCCACATTTGGAATGTTACATGCAGTTCTGGTTTCCATGCTACCAGAAGGACATCGATGCTTTGGAGAGGGTGCAGGAAAGGTTTACCAGGATGCTGCCTGGTCTGGAAGGTTTTAGTTATGAGGAGGGGTTGCATAAACTCAGATTGTTTTCACTGGAAAGATGGAGAGTGAGGAGTGACCTGATAAAGGTCCACAAAATTATGAGAGGCCTAGATAGGGTGGATAGTCAGAGGATTTTTCCCAAGATCAAAAACTACAAGAGGGCACGGGTTCAAGGTAAGAAGGGAAATGTTTAGGGAAGAGGTGTGGGGACAATGTTTCACTGAGAAGGTGGTAGCTGTTTGGAATGCGCTGAGATTAGAGATGGTGGAAGCAGGGTCATTTGCATAAGGTGTATCTTAGTAGACAGATGAACGGGAGGCAAACAGAGAGTCAGAAAACACACATGAGCAATAAGTAGCAGGTCTAAATAAGGAGTAGGGATCTACACAGGCTAGGTGGCTGAAGGGCCTGTTCCTGTGCTATGTTGTATTGTATTGTAAGATATCTAACTCTATGTTTTGTTTGTCCATCTCAAATAAATCTTGGTAATATTATTTTTGTTACCATGTTGTCCTCAATCTTATCATATAAATTGCTTGTTTTGAATGTTTTTGAGTTTGCAGGACAGCAATACTGCTTTTGTGAAATGGTGTAGTTGAGCATTTTTTCCATACTTTTGCAGTCATAATTAAGGATTTTGCAACTTCTCTGAGTGAAGTGGAGGATTTCTGCTCCCTTTCACGGCTTCTCTGGCTGAATTTTGCCAATCACAGTCTGAATAAATGCTTTCCATTCCCGTAATGACTTTACTGAATTGATCTCATCACCTGCAGTTGTAATAACAATTCCCATTTCCTTAACGGCTTTACTTAATGAATCTTGTGCCTTCGTGGCTTTTGTTGCATGATTCTCAGTCTGGAGTTTGAATGAATAATTCCTGACGTTTTACTTTGGTTTCGATAAGGGATCTCTCATCTTTTCTGCAACCTCAATCATCTCATAATTTTCATCTTTGGCTAGACCTTTTCTCTTTAGGATTCTAAAATGCACCTTTATCACATTAATTCTGGATTTGTGACATTCCTTAGTTTGCAGTCTCATTTTCAAATATTTTTTGTGGTCCTGAGTTCTTTTCTGTAGTTGTGTCTCCTAGTGGCCACTCATGTGGTTTAATGCAAATTTTAAGTACTTCTCTTAACTTTCTACTTTCCCCGCCCTGTCAATCAGTTTTCTTTGTTTGAAGAGCTTTCCCTTGCCCACGATTAATTCTGAATTTACTCATGGAGCCTCTAATGTCTGTTTGCTTTTCTTTTCAGTCTCACAGTGTCCACTTGTAATCACATTGACTGGAACTGCCCCAAGTTTTTTAGTTCATGCACCCTCTTCTGGGGAAGAAAATATCTCAGTGTTGAGTGCTTAGCTTGTTGTTAAGCGGATTGTTTAACTCGTTGCTGAAGAATCCTTATACTTTGCTTAGTTCTCTGACTTGAAACCTGTGGCCACTAGATCAGGCTTTTAGGATTTTCTCCACAGGCAATCATGTCTCTTGTGTTGCAGCATGAAAATCTTTGTAAATTGATTCTCCAATACTCAAAGGTTCCATTCCAAAGTTCTTCACTAGCTCTTCCCAGGATCTCCAGTTTTGGAGGGACAAAAATCTAACAGTCTGACCTTCTCCAAAATTACTCTCAAAGGTTTCTGAGCTCAGTCATGTTGTATCTGGTAGTTAGTGCCTGAAAGGGCTAACTGGCGTCACGGATAAGCTCCAACTCCCCAGGGCTGCCACAGGTAGTGGGGAAGCAAATAAAATTTTGTCATTTAAGAAACATTTGGCTGGGTACATGGATGGGATAGGTAAGGAGGGGTGTAGTCCAAACACAGGAAAATGAGACTGGTTTAAATTGTGAAAGCTGGGCAAATAACACCTCAGAACCTATTTCCACATTGTAGGCCTCTATGACTCTATTGTTCCTACAAAGAGTGAGAGTTCTGCATGTTTACTGCAAAACTAGTCATGGACTCCTAAACAGATAAGGCACAATATACAACTAAAAGAAAGCACATACAAAAATGCAAAAAACAGTAATGATCCTGTTGAATAGGAAAAGACTAGCAAAAGAGCAGAAACCAGCTTATGAAAATTACCACAAGAGATTATTAAATGAAACTTGCAAAGGATGTCATAATCACTAAGAAGAAATGTTGTAGTTACACAGGGGGAAAGCGGGTGGTCAGGAGCAATGTTGGCCTACTAATGACTGAAAGTAGGGATATTGTCAATGACTAAGGGGAAATGACAGATGTGTTAAATAATTACTTTGCCTCAGTATTCACAGTAGAAAAGGAGATTAGCTTGCCAGAACTCGCAAGGAAATTTATAGTGAATTGGGGACAAGGACTGAATAAAATTAATGGAAGTAAAGCATTAATAATGAGGAAATTAATGGAATTAAAGAACGACAAATTCCCAGGACCTGAGTTTTACATCCAAGGATGTTAAAGGAAGTTGGGGAGCACACTGTAGATGTCCTAACTATAATCTTGTTAAGTTCCTTAGATACAGGAGTCTTCCCTCTCGATTGGAAAATTGCAAATAAAACTCCACTTTTTAAGAATGGTGAAAAAGAAAGCAAAACAAAGAATATATGTGGTGGGGAAATCGCTAGAGTTTATAAACAAGGATGGGGTAACTTAAAGCCTCAAAATTTTTCAGTTAAACAGGAGGACCCTGCATGGATTCATGACAGGTTCATGCCTGATAAACTTCATTGACATTTCTGAAGTGGTGGTTGAGGTCAGGGATAGGGGAGTGTCTCATGTGGATTTCTAGAAGGCATTTGATGAAGTCCTGCATAAGAGAGTGTTAAATAAGGTAGAAACCCATAGAACAGAGGGCAGATTACTGATATGACTGGGAGATAGATTAGTTGAGTGGCAGGTGAGAGAAATTAGAGATAATGGATAGGTACTCAAATTGGCAGGATATGTCAGGGAGCTGTTAGGGCCTCAGTTACTCACATAGTCTATTAGTGACTTGACATAGAAAGTCATACATCCAAATTTGCTAATGACTCAAAGTTGGCCAGCATTGTAGGCAATGTAGATTTCATAAAATTACAAAAGGATAATGTCAGACTGTGAATTGGCAAAACTGAGAGATGGAGTTCACTGTAACCATATGTGAGGTTATCTATTTTGGACTGAATAAGGATAGATCAGATGATATGAAGTTAAATACAGTGGATGTCCAAAAAGGCTTGTGGTTTCAGGTGCTTAAATCTTTAAAATGTAGCAAAGAAGTGCAGAAAATAATCAAGAAGGCTAATGGATTGCTGGCCTGTATAACTAGAGAGCTGGATGAAGAAATTATGCTGCAGTTATGTAAAAATCTAATTAAATCTCATTGTGAGCAGATCTGGGCACCGTGAGTCAGGAAGGATATATTGACAATGGAGGGAGGACAATGTAAGTTTACAAGAATGATGCCTGTACTTCAAGGATTGTGTTTAGTGGAGAAATGATAGAAATCAGGCTTGTTTCATTTTGCAGAATTTCGAAGATTGCGGGTGATCTGGTCAAAGTTTTCAAGATATTTACAGGAAAAGAGAGAGTAGATATTGATAAACTATTTCCACTGGTTAGGATTCAAGACCTAGTGGACATACTCTGAGAATTATTGCAAGCCATTCAGGTGTTAGGAAACACTTCTATATACAAAGGATGGTAGATGTTTGGAATTCCTTTTCAAAAGGCAGTGGATGCTGGACCAGTATTACATTTAAATGTGAGATAGCTAATTTTTTGTTAAACAAAGATATTAAGGGATATAGGCCAAAGGCAGGTATATGGAGTTAGACCATGAATCAACCACGATCTTATTGAATAATAGAATCAACTTGAGAGGCTGATTAACCAGTTCCTATGCACACCAGAGGGTTTCAGTGACAATTCTTGGCATAAACAGCATATAGTAGATGTAGTATTATGAGTACAATCTTAAGATAATCCTGCTGTGATGTCACAAGGCATGGTCATATATCTTAGCCACAAAATAATATATAACAAACGTATCCTCTTTAATCAACACCAAAACCATCTTCAAGCTAAGACATTCATTCCTGCATAGTTTCAGTAACCTTGCTAATATTAGCAAACAGGATTGATGATGTCAAATTGACCCAAGGTATCCCAGATGGTTCCATTAGAAACCAACTAAAGCAAGATGCTGGCAGAGCTAAAATATAAATGTATCAGTCTACACAGCTGCTGATATGTTGTGTGTTTGATTAGTCCAGCATGGGAGAGATACTGAACCTACAGTAGGTTTAAACATTAATTAATTTACCACATAGAAACTTGGAAAATTGGACCAGGAGTAGGCCATTTGGCCCTTTGACTAGATTAGCATGGTGCTGGAAAAGCACAGCAGGACAGGCAGCATCCGAGGAGCAGGAAAATCCTCATTTCAGGCAAAAGTCCTTCTTCAGGAATGCCTGGAGGAAGAACGCCTCATCTTCCACCTCAGAACACTTCAACCTCATGTCATCAATGTGGATTTCACCAGTTTCCTAATTTCCCCTTCCCCTACCTCACCCCAGCTCCAGCCTTCCAGCTCAGCACCGCCCTGATGACTAGTCCTACCTGCCTATCTTCCTTTCCACCTATCCACTCCACCCTCCTCTCTGACCTATCACCTTCATCCCCACCCCCATTGTACTTTTTGCTACCTTCCCCCACCCCCACCCCCTCTCATTTATCCCTCCATCCTGCAGGCACTCTGCCTCTATTCCTGAAGGGCTTTTGCTCAAAACATTAATTTTCCTGCTCCTCGGATGCTGCCTGACCTGCTGTGCTTTTCTAGCACCACTCTAATCTAGACTCTGGTTTTCAGCATCTGCACTCCTTGTTTTTACCTATTTGGCCCTTTGAGCCTGCTTGATTATTCATTCTGATCGTGACTGATCATCCAACTCAATAGCCTGATCCCATTTTTTCTCCATATCCATTCTTCACTTCAGCCCCCCGTGCCAGATTTAATGCCTTCTTGGAAATGTTTTCTGTAGTGAATTCCACAGGCTCACCACTCTTTGGGTGAAAAATGTTCTCTTCATCATCAGTCCTTCTATTCCAGCTCTCTAGATATACAGGCCAGCAATCCATTAGCCTTCTTGATTATTTTCTGCACTTCTTTGTGACATTTTAAGGACTTAAGCACCTGAAACCAAAAGCCTCTTTGGACGTCCACTGTATTTAACTTCGTATCATCTGATCTATCCTTATTCAGTCCAAAATAGATAACCTCACACATGCTTACAGTGAACTCCATCTCTCACAGTTTTGCCCATTCACAGTCTGACCTTATCCCTTTGTAATTTTATGATATCATCTACATTGTCTACAATGCTGGCTAACTTTGAGTCACTTGCAAATTCGGATGTATGACTTTCTATGCCTAGTCATTAATAGATCATGTGAATACTTGGGCCGTAACAGCTCCCTGTGGGATGTCACCTGATGTATCCTGCTAATTTGAGTACCTGTCCATTATTATATGTTTAATATATGGTTTGTCCCATATCCATAGCCTGTGGACCCTGGTTCTGGATTTACCCACCATTGTGACCATTCACCCTGTCCAGTCCTATTAGAATTTTATACGTTTCCAAGAGATGCTCACCTCATTCTTCTGAACTTCAGCAAATATAATCCTGACCAACTCAATCTCTCATCATACTTCTGTCCTGCCAGCATAGGAATCAGTCTGGAAAACATTTTTTTGCACTCCCTCTAAAGCAAGAACATCCTTCCTGAAATAAGGAGAAGAAAACTGGACATAGTAATCCAGGCGTGGTCTCACCAATGTCCTGTACAGTTGCAACAAGATATCCCTGCTCCTGCATTTGAATACACTCGCTATAAAAGGTGACACGGTGGCTCAGTGATTAGCGCTGCTGCCTCACAGCACCAGGGTCCCAGGATTGATTCCAGCCTTGGGCGACTGTCTGTATGGAGTTTGCAAGTTCTTCCTTGTGTCTGGGTGGGTTTCCTCCCACAGTCCAAAGATGTGCAGGTTAGGCGAATTGGCCGTGCTAAATTGCCCATAGTGTTAGGTGCATTAGTCAGAGGGAAATAGGTCTGGGTGGATTGCTCTTCAGAGGGTCGGTGTGAACTGGGTGGGCCAAAGGGCCTGTTTCTGCGTTGTAGGGAATCTAATCTAAAAGCCAACACATCATTTGCCTTCTTTACCACGTGCTGCACTTTGTGTGTACCTTCAGTTACTGGTATACAAGGACACCCAAGTCTCAATGCACATTACATTCTTTCAAATGATACCCATTCCGATAATCTGCCTTCCTGTTTTTGCTACCAAAATGGATAGCCTCACATTAATCCACATTATGCTGCATCTGCCACACATTTGCACACTCATTCAATTTGTCCAAATCTTGCTGAAGGAATACTATATTGGGAGTTATGGAGATATTTACAGCTCGTTCCAAACACCTTTAGGGAGATGAGACTTTAGACTTTAAGATCTGAATATTTTCTTGTCTTTGGCACTTTAAAAAAATTCTTTTTTATTTAAATTCTGGTTTTGTAACTAAGATGGTGCCAGAGAATAGCAACTATGTACACATTTCACTGTATTCATGTGTTCTCATACTTGAGTACACGTGACAAAATTCTAATTTTATTAGCTCCATGTGGTAATTGGTTAGTTCGGGTGGCTGGCTGGCTGGTTTGCGATCCAGCACAATGTTAACTGTGTAGTTGCACTTCTTATACTAGCAGAGAGTCACCATGAAATACCTTCTGTGTCAACCTTGTCTCTTACCTGAGGTGTGGTGATTCCCAGGTTAAACCAGAGAAAGCAGCCCTATGGTCCTCCAGGACTGTGATGATTTTACCTTTACCTTAGTAGTGTGCATCGATAGGTCTTGTTCTGAGTTTTGTCACTTACCGACAACCTCCTGCCTTGGTCTGTACTTTCTCAAATACTGCTTCTTTCACAAAACAAGGCAATTGACACAGAGGTGGCACATTTGTGGCAGTAAATTCCTGCTCTTCCGTGAAAATGTCACTGTCTTTGGTATTGCCTAGTTACAGGGAGCATTAGACTCTTCAACTTTGGTATTAAACTGTCATGGTACACTAAATGTTAGGAAGCTCAGCAGTGTAACAGGATTGTGGACTGTCAGCTCCAGAAGTTCAGTGTCTTTTTCATAGCTTTCAGTTGGCAGCTTTTCCCCTACCCACTGACCAGGTTGTCCATTTAGCTGGCTGAAAATATAGCTGGAAATGATTAATGAAATCCTGTTGTTACAATCAGCTGGACCTCCCCATCTCTTACCTTATTGGTTTCTCCTACAACTTCAACTTCAGTGGTTAGCACTGCTGCCTCACAGCGCCAGAGACCTGGGTTCAATTCCCGCCTCAGGCGACTCTCTGTGTGGAGTTTGCACATTCTCCCCGTGTCTGCGTGGGTTTCCTCCGGGTGCTCCGGTTTCCTCCCACACTCCAAAGTTGTGCAGGTCAGGTGAATTGGCCATGCTAAATTGCCCATAGCCTTAGGTAAGGGGTAAATGTAGGGGTATGGGTGGGTTGCGCTTCGGCGGGGCGGTGTGGACTTGTTGGGCCGAAGGGCCTGTTTCCACGCTGTAAGTAATCTAATCTAAAATCTAATCTAAAAAACCCTTGCCTTCTCACTGAGGCCATTGATTTTAACAAATGAATCTAAATGGTTCCAATGGTATTGCACAATTTGCCTCTGAATCTGAGTGAATGGTTCACAACATACAGTCAGACCCACGCACACCCAAGGAAGGAAGAAAGGAGAAAGGAACGGAGGGAATTTAAAAATAGCAAAATTCCTTAAAATGAAAGCTATCAGAATTAGTTCACATGAACATTCACTGTTCCTTGAGGATGGAGTTGCAGGTAGACAGGGTAGTGAAGAAAACATTTGGTATGCTTGCCTTTATTGAGCATTGAGTGTAGGAATTGGGAGGTCGTGTTGTGGCTGTACAGGACATCAGTTAGGCGCTTTTGGAATACTATATTCAATTCTGGTTTCCCTGCCATCGGAAAGATGTGGTAAAACTTGAAAGGGTTCAGAAAAATATTACAATTGCCAGGTTTGGAGGATTTGAGCTATAGGGAGAGATTGAATAGGCTGGGGCTTTTTCCCTGGGGCATCGGAGGCTGAGTGATGGCCTTATAGAGGTTGATAAAATCATGAGGGGCATGGATAGGGTGAACAGAATGGGTCTTTTTCCCACAGTCGGGAAAATCCAAAACTGGAGATCATTGGTTTAAGGTGAGAGGGGAAAGATTTAAAAGGGACCTAAGGGGCAACCTTTTCACATCAAGGGTGGTCCATGTTTGGAATGAGCTGCTGGAGGAAGTGGTGGAGGCTGGCACAATTACAACATTTAAAAGGTATCTAGATGGTTATATGATTAGGAAGGGTTTAGAGGCACATGGGCTAATTGCTGGCAAATGGGGCTAGATTAATTTAGGATATCTGGTTTGCATGAAGAGTTGGACCAAAGGGTTTGTTTCCATGCTGAGTAGCTCTATAATTCTATAAGTAGACACTCCACCAGTGCAAGCCTCCTTTAGTTGACTGTGCACAGCAGTCTTTTGTAGGGGCGCAGATATGGTCTGAATGCTGATGAATGATGTCATATTGGTAAGATGAGGAGAGATTCACTTTGCAGCTGAGACACAGGTCTCTTCAGGAAACAGACGTTTGTGAAAAATTGCAATCATCTTGGAGCTGCTTACTCTTAGCAACAGTCTGATAAAGAAAAGTACCAATTGTCTAGTTAAAAGTGATCCACATTAACCAGCAACTTCAACCAGGTGACTGGGATTTCAGGTTTAGCCACTCAGCTCATAAGATGGGTTTTGATGTCCTGGGTACAATCTCTTGTGTATTTTTATATAGGAGATAAATGTAGAGTCATTTGCACTATGTGGGTTTTGTTCAGCACTGGCTGAGGTAGACATCTCGTTAACAAATGCTTGTGTTGCTGTGACTGGAATGTTCATGAATGTTCTGGGATTATGATGTAAGCTTTCATCCTCTGGTTACTGCTGGTCATAACCTTCAAGAAACTGTGGTCAACTGGCATCATGTGATCAGTTGCGTCCATGTTGTCAATTCAGTAAAGTGTTAATGTGAAGAAAGTTTAAGCAAAAGAACATAATTTAAACTAAATAATGTTGAGTCTTTGTCTTTCTGCCATTAGGAAAGTATAAGAAAATATTAAGTTAATTTGCATCTTTCCTGAATCAGAATGCATGTTTGCAATAGAGCTGTTTCTGTTAAGTAGCTCTACCTTAGAATCTCTATAATTTCGCAAAAGAGATTCACCCAACTTCTGGATAAGCTGATTAAATCGTCCTTCATATTTCTCTTGAGACACCAGAAACCTGACAGATGATCAGGACAACCTGTGAAAATTCATTGTTCTCCAGTTTATATACCATGTCTAAATGCTGAGCCTTTTTATTTGAACGCTAGTACAATATTCATAGGTTTTCGCTGTTTCCCATTGCTTTACTTGTGTTTTCATTTGATACATGAATAAAATGGATTCAACAGCACTTCAAAAGAGATTGCTAAGTGTGCAACAAATGCAAATCAGATTCTATGTCGATGAAGGAGACAGTCAAAGAATACGCCAAAGAAATGTTATTATAACTCCATGCACTAAATCCCACTGTAGAAATGCATTTATTAGGGTGCCAGCTCAAGCAATTGATCAACATGATTCTCAGAGTCTTCTGCATTCATCTTAAAATCAAAAACTGACAAAAGACCAATTCCCGCCAGGTTTAAAACTTGGTGAAATGTACCTCTCAATTCACAAAGAATGCGACTTTCAAATAACAGAAGAACTGAGAGCTAGAGTGGACTGTTTGGCATTTTAAAACTATTCTATTATTCATTAAGATCCTGACTGCACTGAATATGTCGGAGGAGAAAGTGAGGACTGCAGATGCTGGAGATCAGAGTCAAAAAGTGTGGCGCTGGAAAAGCACAGCCAGTCAGGCAGCATCCAAGGAGCAGGAGAGTCAATGAAGGGCTTATGCCCTTGTGTTGTGCCACACTTTTTGAACTGAATGTGTCCTTAACTCCAAGTTACAGCCTACTGCCCATAGCGATTGACTCCCCATTGATCAAAAAACGAACTCAGTCTTGGAAATATTCAAGCCTCCACTGCTCTCTGGGGTAACAAATTTCAGGATTAACATCTCCGAGAAAATAAATTCCTTTTCACATCAGTCTTAAATAGAAGTCCCAGATTTCTCCATGAGAATGAAAATCCTCACAGGGTCTCTCTAGACAAGCCCCTTCAGAATTCGACATGTTTCAATGAAATTACCTCTCATGATTTTGAACTCTGGTAAGTGTAGTCCCAACATGTGCAACTCTTCCTCGTTAAGAAGATTCTTCATCCCGAGAATCAACCTAATGACCATCTCTGAGTTGCCTATAATACAATTATGTCTCTTTATAAATGAGAAAACCAAGATTGTGTGTGTGAAATACTCTTTGTGCGGTCTCACAAATATCTTGTACAGTTGTATACAACATCTGTACTTTTACACTCCACTCACCTTATAAACAAATGTCGGTATTCCAAATGCCTTCCCAATTACTGTACATACAGACAAAACGTATTAATTACATGTACAACTCATGATCCATCTGCATCATGGCATTCTACAGTCTTTCTCCATTTACGTACAATCCTCGGTTTAGAGTCTTCTCATCAAAATTAATAAATCACATTTTCCCATATTATATTCCAGTTAAAAAGTTTTTCTTTTGCCCACAATGTAAATTATCTACATCCCATTGCAGACTATCCCTGTATCATCAACAATTTTGACTATAATGCACTTGGTCCCTATATTGAATTGACTAAAATGGATTATAAATGGTTGATGCCCCCGCACTGATCTTCTTGACACCCCATTGATTATAATTGGCCAAACTGCAAATGATTCATTGATCTTGACTTTGTTTCCTGTTACCACTTTATTTCTTCAGGGGATGTGGGGGTTGCTAACTATAGGCCAGCATTATTACACTGACTGTCCTTAGGAAGATGGTGGTTAGTTCCCTTCTTGACCTACTGTAGTCCAAGTGGTATATACAGCCAGAAAGCTATTGAAGGGAGTTCCAGGATTTTGAGCATGTAAAAGTGAAGTAATAAGCTCCAAGTCAGGATGCCATGCTCTTGGAGAGAAATTTGAAAGTCATGGTGTTTGCTTGTATCTGCTGCTCTTGTTCTTTTGGATGGTAGGGATCATGAGTTTATTTGTTATCTAATCCTCCATCTATGCAAATATAAGGTGAGAGGGGAAAGATTTAAAATGGACCCAGAGGCAACTTTTTCACGCAGAGGGTGGTGCGTGTATGGAATGAGCTGCCAGAGAAATTAGTGGAGGCTGATACAACTACAACTTTTAAACAGCATCTGGACGGGTACATAAATAGGAAGGATTTAGAAGGATACAAGCTAAATGTAGGCAAATGGGACTAGATTAACTTAGGATAGCTGGTCGGCATAGACGAGTTGGACCGAAAGGTCTATTTCCATGCAGTACAGCTCTATGACTCTATATTATCCAAAGCTGTGAGTTCCCACTTTGTGCATTGAACTTTTGTGTGTCACCTTTAAAATGCCTTTGGAAATCCAAAACACGACATTAATCACGTTTTCCTTTATCCACTCTGCTTTTGACATCTTTGAAGAAAACTAGTAAATTTGTCAGACATAATTTGTCAGATGTCATGAATCTGCCAGATTGTATCATGATTTTGCAAATATCCTGCTACTACCTCTTTAGTAACAAACTCCAATACATTCTTAATGACAAATCCTAAACCAACTGGCTTATAGTTTGGTGCATGTTGTCTCTTTTTTGAATAAATATGTCACGTGGAGGTGCCGGTGTTGGACTGGAGTGTACAAAGTTAAAAATCACACAACACTAGGTTATGGTCCAATAGGTTTATTTGGAAGCACAATCTTTTAGAGTGCTGCTCCTTCTTCAGGTGGGTTTACAACCACTGAACCTTAAACAGACCATTTTTTGCAACAGGATAACATTAATCACAACACCATACAACCCTGACAACCACTGCAAGACATGTCAGAGTGTCGACATGGATGCCACCATTACATGTGGGGACACTACCCACCATGTATGCAGCAGATATTCAAATGACTTTGCTAATGTTGTCTATCTCATACGCTGCAGGTAAGGATGCTCTGAGGCATGGTACATTGGTGAAACCGTGCAGACGCTATGACAATGGATGAATGGACACCAGGCAACAATCACCGGACAGGGGTGTTACACTTCAGTGGTCCAGGACATTCGGCCTCGGATCTTCAGGTAAACACCCTCAAAGGCGGACTTCGGGAAAAGCAACAATATAGAGTGGCCGAGCGGATGCTAATAGCCAAGTTCGGTCCCAATGAGGATGGCCTCAACCGAGAACTTGGGTTCATGTCACACTTTAGGTAACCCCATCACACACACACACACAGACACAGACACAGACACACCCACACAGACACACACACACTACACACTCCGGCACACACACTACACACACACATATCCCCCCACATACAACACACACATACACACACTACACACACACAAACACACATGCACACACACACACACAAACACACACACACACACACACTCCTATACACACACACACTACAAACACACACTCCCCCCGCACACACACTACACACATATACAGACACACACACACTACACACACACACATATCCCCCCACACACACAACATAAACACATACCCACACTACACACACACAAACACACTCACACACCCACACACACACACACTCACACACATACACACACACACATACACACACACACAAGCACGCACACACTACACACACATACGCACTCACACAAACACACACACAATACACACACAAACACACACACTCACACACACAAACACACACACACAGACACGCACACACACTCACACTCACACACACTCAGACAGACACGCACACACACTCACACTCACACATGCACACATACACACAGACACACACACAAACACACTCACACACACAGACACACACAAACACACACTCACACACACACACAAACACACATACCCAAATAATACACTCTCTCTCTCTCCCTCACACACACACACACACAGGCACATTCTAATACACACACTCACTCTCACACACACACGTACACACGCTTTCACAGGTGTATACTCCATCACTCTCATGTACACACTTTATTAAGCATACACACATGCATACTGTCTCCCTTTCTCTCTCACACACATACACACACTTTCTCTCTCTCAAACACATATGCACACAGACACACATACACCCAATTTCTCTCTTCCTCGTGCACACACACACACTCATATAAGTCTGTGGGGTGAATTGGCATTTGAAGATTTGTTTTTGCAGATACATTAAATTTTGTTCAAAAAGCACACAATCTGTAGGCAGGCAGCCAATGTGACATTTTAAAAATTCCTACTTTGGAAATAAAGCCAGTCTGACTCCAGGTTGGGATATACACAGACTCTAACCTCATGCCTTTAATGCATTCTCTGAGCTGAAATGAAACCTTTTCTTATGCACTGATAAAACCTTAAGTTATCTCATGGCTGTGACTTGGAAGAAATTCTGGGATTTGCATATTAATGAATCGAAATCTGAATCCTCAGTCTAAGTGATAATAATAATCTAGGTTTGTCTAATACATCACATCAGTTGTATGACACTTTGACCTTTTACTATAAATTCTGCATCTTACAATCCTGCCGCACTAGCTACCTGACAAAGAAGTAGCGCTCCAAAAGCTGGTGCTTCCAAATAAACTGGTGCTGTATGATTTTTAACCTTGAATGAAGATGTTACATGGAGAAAGTGAGGACTGCAGATGCTGGAGATCAGAGCTGAAAATGTGTTGCTGGAAAAGCGCAGCAGGTCAGGCAGCATCCAAGGAGCAGGAGAATCGACTTTTCGGGCATGAGCCCTTCTTCAGGCAGGATGCTGCCTGACCTGCTGCGCTTTTCCAGCAACACATTTTCAGCAGTGAAGATGTTACATATTTGTTAGTACCTTGCTTCAGCATTGTTTTCATTTATCCTATCATCTGACACCACTTGAATACATCACCAAACAGTATTTCCTGGAGATTACAGTGGCTCAGACAGCATCCCTGGAGAGAGAGCAAGCTATCTTTGAGTCTAGGTGACTCTTCATCAGAGCTGAAGTGAAATGTGAAGGGGACAGCATGGGGTTGGGGGGAACAAGGTGGGGGCTAGTGGGTTAGGGTGCTGGTGGAGAAAAGATGCTGATAGTTCAGATAAAGTGATCAGAATGCGAGAATGGGAGAACAATCTCCTGTTTCCATACTGTAAGTAATCTAATCTAATGGTGTATCTCCTGTCAGACTTGAAAGGACAGACAAACCCAATAGGGTAGGAGGAGGGGAGAAGGGACATGGTAACAGAATGTAACAAGCTGTAAGATAAGGGCAGAAATGGTTCACAATTTGAAGCTGTCCCCTCCATACTTTAATTCAGCTCCGATGAAGACACATCCAGACTTGAAAAGTTAGCTTGCTGTCTCTCTATGGATGCTGGGGTCTGAGCTGCCATGATCTCCAGCATTGGTGGTTTTCAGTACAGATTCCAGTTTCTGCAGTAATTTGCTCATGCTATATATTTCCTGTGTTGAATATCAGTAAACAGGGAATTTTAGTCCACTACCATTATTTAGTTAGTGTTATATTCAATTAAAATGTAATCAATACAGAATGCAAAAAAAAGCAAAAAAGATGCAGTGTCCAACCAATAAATTACACGTCTTTTATGCCTTTTGAAGACAGCGAATTTGTATTGTTTACATTATTGCCTTTCTTGTCAAGTACCAAGAACAAAGTGTGCTTTGATTATAGAATAATACAGCTAAATAAATCTCCCAAGTGAAATATATAATGAGATGATATGCAGAAACAGTTTCACCTAACAGCAAGAAGAAAAGGAAAAATACACTTGAGTCTTTTCTTGACCTTTCCTTTCACATTCAGTCCAACACCTAAAAATAGGAATAGGAGTAATTATTTCAACAAGGCAAAATAACTGAGCACTCATCTCTCACAGGGCTTATTAAAACAGTCTTTGACAGAATGGCTATAGTAGCTGTCATTCCTCTTAATTTGTAGATTGTTGGGTTTTTGAAAGCTTGAGAAATGAGAAGTAAATATTCTATCTTCATTCAATGACCACAAGGTTAAAGCCTTTGGGAGAAATGTCCAATAATCCACTGTCTGCACATCCATCATACCCTGTTGTTACAAACCACCATTGCAATTGCTTCTCTTTAAACCCAGTTCAAATACAAACAAGAATTACCGAAGGGTTTCCATTTGCTGAATGTTATCTTTGGAACTTAGCACCCTTTTGATTTTATTTCATAAGGAAGAAGATTATGCTGCTGATTATAGAATGATCATCTTTTGGAGGAAGAGGCTTCTGAATTGTTCTGTTTGTTTCTAATATTTATTTCAATATATTCAGAGTATCTGTCCTAATTTCTGGCTGGTTTTCTGATATGTTGGTGATAATTTCAAGAAATAGTGCATGTTCCAAATACCCACCTGTTATCGTATAATACTTAATGACACTCAATGAGTTGAGGCCAACAGTCTGATCATTATAAGATTGACTTGTTTAAGACTTATAGCTGAAGTTTTGGCATCACTTTATTTTTCCTCAATGGCATGGGAAGATAATTTGATATAAAGATGACAAACAAAATAATCAATGCCTAATCAAGTCACAGTGAGGATATTCATTAACAAAGCATTGTACTTATCAATTGGTCTGCATATGCCAGTACTTAGGGTGCAACTAACGTATAGGCAGTCACCAGGTTGTGAGTAGGTTCTGTTCTCTGGTCCGTTCTCAAAGTGATTTGTTTACAATTTGGAACACGATGCAAGACTGTAGTGACTGGATTGAGGTTGGATCTTGTTGAGTATGAGTTCCCTGATTGGGGCTATTATGCTGGGCCAATCACTGAGCCGTGGCTGACAAATATAAACAGGAATCTCAGAGTGTCTCCTCACTCTCAGAATTGGGTTTGAGCTGGCTGGTCAGAGCTCATGTACTGTGCCCACGTAAATAAAGGGTCACTTGGCAATGGGATAGTGCAGTTATTTCAAAAATTATGTAAAGTAGCTGTTTATAAGCTCAGGAAATGTTCATGTGTCTGTTCTTTAAAATTACACCCCTGTATGGGATTGTGTTCCGAAGTATGAATATTCATAAGTTGGGCATTTGTAAATTGGGGACCCCAGTACAGACATACTGCCTTCTGAATAGAGAAGCAAAATTGTTAAAAACTGTCAGACCTCATTGAGTGAATCTGCATGACATCACTTGCAGAAATGAATAGTAAATTACTCAAAAATAATTTTAACTCTTTGGCAGGAAAGGATCTGGTAGGTGAGGGAAAATTAAAATGAAACAGCTTCATTTTCTGCTCCATTTCCATCATACTGTAATGTTAATGGACCTGTATTTAGTGGTTGGCTGCAGTAGAATTCACATTAATAAGTGGACAACAAAGTAATGAATCATTAATAAATGAGGATACCATAATTTTGTTTGACTCCAATGCCATTTTAATGTGTTTTTATGTTGGCTTCCTTTTCCCTTTGCTAGACATTGAAGATTGTAGGTAAGAACACATTCATTCATTCACGGGATGTAAGCATTGCTACAAAGGCCAGAATTGATTGCCTGTCCCTAGTTGCCCTTGAAAAGGTGATGGTAAGTCACCTTCTGGAAGGACTGTGTCAGTCTCGTGTTGGCACATCCACAATGCGGTGGGAAGGATGTTCCAGGTTTTTGATCTTGCAAAAGTGAAGGAATAAGGATATAATTCCAAGTCAGAATGGTTTGTGGCTTGGAGGAGGAATTGCAGAAGGTGGTGCTTCCATCAATCTGCTGCCTTTGTGCTTCCAGGTTGTAGAGGTCGTAGATTTGAGAGCTGTTATTGAAACAAGCTTGGTAAGTTGTTGCAATCATATTGCTCTCAACTGTAGCTAAAATGTTTTAAAATATTTTGTGTTCAAATGCACTCAAGGCATGTCATAACATTATTCAACATCAAAAGCTATAATTTGGAATAGATTTTTGAAGTCTGTATCAATTGTCTTGTATTTCTGATTGTGCATGAATGGAAAAAGAACTGATTTAAAACAAAGGAGTGTGGTGGGAGTTCCCACTATTTAAACAAAAAGTTCCTGAAGCTCGTGTATAGCATTTACTTTGCTGCTGTGTTTCAGTATTGAGAAAGATGTTTGTTAATGGCATGGCACTGTACAGGATGAGATCTCACTGACAACAAGCATTTGAAAGGTTTCAGCTATTGTGACCAGTTGTGGATCCAAAGTCATCAGCTTGGCACATACTCTCTGATTGCTTCCTGGGTAGAGGAACAGCTTGTGGATGTGATCAATATAAAGAGAAGCATTCGGACTACGGAAAAGACAGCTCTCCCTCTCTGCGATAAAAATAACTGAAGCCTGAAAAAAGACAATTCTTCTCTCTCGCCTGTTGCTCAACCTTGTTGCCTTTAACCTGTAACGAACGGACTTTTCAGTCTGTGGACGAATCATCTTGTGCATCCTGTGAAGAAGTTAAAGAACGTGGAGACTGAAGAACAAAATCCTGGCAAGTCAAAGGAACATTTCAACAAACTCTGAGCTGGCACTATTGATCATGTTTCCCAATTTTTTTTATCCTCCACCATAAAACAAAAGTTTCTTCTGTTTCTCTGTGACTGTCCGCATGTGTGTCTCGGAGTTTTAAAAGCAGGTTTGAGCTTTAAGAAGTAGAGCTATATGTTGAAAGTTCAGAGCAGCCTCTTTGTGATTAGAATTTACTTATTTGCAACAAATAATAGTTCTTGTTAAGGACAGGAACCTGTCAATTAATTTGATTTCCAGGTCAGCAGATAGCCATGACGTGGAGCCAGTGTTAGACTTGAGTGGACAGTCAGAATTCACACAACATCAGGTTATCGTCCAACAGGTGTATTTGAAATCACAAGCTTTCAGAGTGCTACCCCTTCATCAGGTGGAGTCCTGCTCTGAAAGGTTGTGATTTCAAATAAATTTGTTGGACCATAACCTGGTGTCATGTGACTTCTGACAAGGTGAATAGGTGACTAAGCATGCTTCGACTAAATCAGTAACTTTTGTGGCAACACTGGCAGCTGTGGGGCTTGATTTTCCCAGTTTCCATCTTTAATTACAAGGGTTCCTTTTGGTCAATCCTGATTACTTCAGGAGTCGCCGATGTGCTCTTGGGCATTGGCTCAGCTCAGTTGGCTGGATTGTTAGTTAACAGAGCAGTGTGATACCAACAGCATGGGTTCAATTCCCATCACCGGTTTGAGGTTACCATGAAGGACTCTCCTTCTCAACCTCTTCCCTCACCTGAGGTCTGGTGGCCCTCAGGTTCAATCACCACCAGTCACTTCTCTCTGATGATCTAGTAAGGGCATGGCAACACAACAATGTGCTCATAGAATTCAAAAGCCACCACACCTTTGGCAAATTTGGTGAAATGATTATTAGCACTCAGAAGACAATCGTTGGCACACAAAAATATTCATTTGGAATAAAAAGCACAAATTAGCCATAGAAGAGATCACCAGATATCAAAAGTAATTATCGGATATCAAAACTGAATTAGAAGCTATACATAGACTTCAATGCAGTTTGCCATATGAGAGATGGATTTGATTGCCACTCCACTGTTAGCAACCCTTTGCCCTTCTGCAGCCTCCCTTGGCCTAGACCCTCTTTGTATTTTCTTCCTCTTCCTTTGCCATCTCCCTCTTTCAGTTTTCTCCTCTTTAGCAAACATCCTCTCTGCCTTGCCGTACCTTCTCCCATTGCAGCTTCTCTCTTCCCTTGTAGTCTCCGCTCACCTATTTGTTCCCTCTCTTTCTTCTCTTCTGCTATTTCCCTCTTCCCTTTTGCAGACCCCTACTCCCCACAATGAATTCCAATTGAATGTATAACGGGTAGCCAATTCTGGAGCATGTGCAATGTAGGCTCACCAGAATTTAATGGGCAGGTTGGTCCGTTGGCTCCCTTCAGTTTACAAGATTGAGATCTACCTGAAAAGAGGTACTGAACATTTTAAAGTAATGTGACTGTCAAATTGGACATAGGTTTTGGTTGCACTAAATTAATGAAGTTATTGTTGAGTTTATTCCAGATCTGTCAGTCAAACACTGAAATGTTGAATATTGGCTCTGATTTTATCAAAATTAAGTTTGTATACTTTTAATTGATTATTGTGTAAAATGATACAAATGGATAAAATAAAGAGGATCTTCTGACATTGATGCAATGTTGTTGGCTAAGGTAGTTCTTAATTACTGTTCACTCATTCGATTGGGAAGCTGTGCACAAAAGTAGAGTTTATAGCTTACTCAGCAATCACACAGCATAACAGCATCAAATAAATTAGCTGTTGTAAGGAAGTAGAAAACATTACTATCTGTGTGGACTGATAAACACAAATAGGATCCCTTTGTCTGACAGGTTTTAAACTGAACGACCCAACATTTTTTTTTTACTATTTATCATCCCATGAAAATAATTTACCTTTCTAGCAGTTTGGACTCTAAATTAATCCTCACAATAAATGCTGAACATGCGAAATTTCACAGACTGGTATATTGTATGCCAACAGAACACTGCACAAAATATGTTAAATTGATGCTTTATTAATTGGTTATAAGTCTGCTTCACACTGTTAAAAATTATACAGGAACTCAGTGGTAATACATTTTGTTTCAATTGCATTAAATAATTATTCTAGGATAGGGTCATGCTCTGTTTTTGTTTCATTTCTCACCACTTTTCGCTTTTTTAATTCCATAGGAATTGATTATCCTTCAGGACCTATTCTGAAGAGAGCATTGTTCAAAGATGAGTCTAGCCAATGAATCCAAATAGGTTTATTGACAAAGGCAAGCATCAAACCAGACCTGGAGCTGGAACTGGATGAACTTCAGATCATTTGGGAGGCTGCGAGGGTAACAGAGAGGAGTTACAGGGAGGTAGTCTCACCTCAGGTACAGGAAAAATGTTAGTGAGTTACATTCAGGAGACAGAAAGGGAACAGGCAGATAGTGCAGGGATTCCCATGGGTATTCCCCTCAATAACAAGTATACCATTTTGGATTCTGCCGGGGGGAGCAACTTACCAGGGGTAAGCCATGGAGTACAGGTCTCTGGTACAGAACCTATCCCTTTTGCTTAGAACAGAAGGGGGAGAGGAGTAAAGTATTAGTTATTGGGGACTCCACAGTTCGGGGGGACAGATAGGACATTCTGTGGGAACGAGAGGGACTCGCGGCTGGTGTGTTGCCTCTCAGGTGCCAGGGTCCGTGATGTCTCAGATCATGATTTTGGGATCCTTAAGGGGGAGGAGGAGCAGCCCAAGGCGTGGTCCACATAGGCAACAAAGATATAGGTAGGAAAAGGAATGGGGATGTAAGGCAAGGAGCTACCTTTGTTACCTGTGCCACATGCTAATGAGGTGAGGAATAAGGAGAGAGAGCAGTTTGGACATGTGGCTACAGGGATGGTGCAGGAGGGAGGAATTCAGATACCTGGTTAAGTAGGGTTCATTCTGGGGTAAGTGGGACCTCTACAA
This sequence comes from Chiloscyllium punctatum, assembly GCF_047496795.1. Lineage (NCBI taxonomy): Eukaryota > Metazoa > Chordata > Chondrichthyes > Orectolobiformes > Hemiscylliidae > Chiloscyllium > Chiloscyllium punctatum. The sequence continues at coordinate 144,630,795 of NC_092741.1, read as the reverse complement.
ATGGGATGGTCTATAGCTGAACCAGAGGGGTACCATTATCTTGGGGAGAAATTTGCTAATGCTCTTCAGGAGGATTTAAACTAATTCAGCAAGGGGATGGGAACCTGAATTGTAGCTGCTGAAGTGTGTCTACTTCAACGCCAGAAGCATCCAGAATAAAGTGGGTAAACTGGCAGCGTGGGTTGTGGGACTTTGATGTTTTGGCCATTTCACAGACATGAATGGAGCAGGGACAGGAGTGGTTATTGCAGGTTCTGAGGTTTAAATGTTTCAGTAAGAACATGGAAGGTGGTAAAAGAGGAGGAGGTGAGGTATTGTTAGTCAAGGGCAGTATTACGGTGGCAGAAAGGACGGTTTGATGAGGACTCATCTATTGAGGGTGTATGAGCTGAGATTAGAAACAGGAAAGGAGAGGTAACCCTTTTGGGAGTTTTCTATAGGCCTCCGAAAATTTCCAGAGATATAGAGGAAAGGATTGCATAGATTATTCTAGATTGGAGTGAAAGTAACAGTGTAGCTACCATGGGGGTCTTTAACTTTCCAAATATTGACTGGAAACGCAATAGTTCAAGTACCTTAGAATGATCAGTTTTTGTCCAATGTGTGCAGGAAGGTTTCCTTACACAGTATGTAGACAGGCCAACAAGAAGTGAGGCCACATTGGATTTGGTACTGGGTAATGAACCAGGCAGGTGTTAGATTTGGAGGTAAGTGAGTACTTTGGTGACAGTGACCACAATTCAGTTATGTTTACTTTAGCCACGGAAAGGGATAGGTATATACTGCAGGACAAGAGTTATAGCTGGGGGAAAGGCAATTAGGCAAGATTTATGATGCATGGGATGGGGAAGGAAACTGCAGGAGATGGGCACAGTTGAAATGTGGAGCTTGTTCAAGGAGCAGCTACTGTGTGTCCTTGATAAGTATGTACCGGCCAGGCAGGGAGGAAGTGGTCGAGCGAGGGAACCATGGTTTACCAAAGAAGTTGAATCTCTTGTCAAGAGGAAGAAGAAGGCTAATGTAAAGGTGAAATGTGAAGGCTCAGTTAGGGCGCTTGAGAGTTACAAGTTAGCCAGGAAGGACCTAAAGAGAGAGTTAAGAAGTGCCAGGAGGGGACATGCGATATCTTTGGCAGGTAGGATCAAGGAAAACTCTAAAGCTTTCTAGAAGTATGTCAGGAAAAAAAGAATGACTAGAGGAAGCTGAGGGCCAGACAAAGACAGTAGTGGGAAGTTTTGGGTGGACTCCAAGGAGATAGGAGAGGCGTGAAATGAATATTTTCCATCAGTATTCACACAGGAAAATCACAATGTTGTTGAGGAGAATACTGAGATACAGACTATTAGGCTAGATGGGATTGAGGTTCATAAAGAGCAAGTGTTAGCCAATCTCGAAAGTGTAAAAATAGATAAGTCCCCTGGGCCGGTTGAGATTTATCCTGGATTCGCTGGGGCTAGGGAGAAGATTGCAGAGCTTTTGGCTTTGATCTTTATGTCATCATTGTCTACAGGAATAGTGTCAGAAGACTGGAGGATAGCAAATGTTGTCCCCTTGTTCAAGAACGGGAGTAGAGACAGCCTTGGTAATTATAGACCAATGAGCTTTACTTTGGTTGTGGGTAAAGTGTTGGAAAGGATTATAAGAGACAGGATTTATAATCATCTACAAAGGAATAATTTGATTAGGAATAGCCTTGTGAAGGGTAGGTTGTGCCTCACAAACCTTATTAGGTTCTTTGAGAAGGTGAACAAACAGGTGGATGAGGGTAAAGTGGTTGACGTTGTGTCCATGGATTGTAGTAAAGGGTTTGATAAGGTTCCCCATGGTAGGCTATTGCAGAAAATATGGAGGCATGGGATTGAGGGTGATATAGCAGTTTGGATCAGAAATTGGCAAATTGGAAGAAGACAGAGGGTGGGAAATTTTCATCCTAGAATTCAGTTACTAGTGGTGTACCACAAGGATCTGTTTTGGAGCACTACTGTTTGTCATTTTTATAAATGACCTAGATGAGGGTGTACAAGGATGGGTTAGTAAATTTACGGATGATACTAAGGTCCGTGGAGTTGTGGACAGCACAAAAGGATGTTGCAAGTTACAGAAGGACATAGATAAGCTGCAGAGCTGGGCTGAGAGGTGGCAAATGGAGTTTAATGCAGAAAAGTGTGAGATAATTCACTTTGGAAGGAGTAACAGGAAAAAAGAGCACTGGGCTAATGGTAAGATTCTTGGTAGTGTAGATGAGCAGAAAGATCTTGGTGTCCATGTACATAGATCCCTGAAAGTTGCCACTCACCTTGATTGGGCTGTTAAGAAGATGCATGGTGCATTAATTTTTATTGATAGAGGGATTGAGTTTCGGAGCCATGAGGTCATGTTGCAGCTGTACAAAACTCTAGTGCAGCCGCACTTCGAGTATTGCGTACCATTCTGGTCGCTGCATTAAAGGAAGGATGTGGAAGCATTGGAAAGGATGCAGAGGAGATTTACCAGGATATTGCCTAGTATGGAGGGAAGGTCTTATGAGGAAAGGCTGACGCATTTGAGGCTGTTTTCATAAGAGAGCAGAAGATCGAGAGCTGATTTAATAGAGACATTCAAGGTGATCAGAAGATTAGAAAGGGTGGACAACGAGAGGTTTTTTTCCTCAGATGGTGGTGGCTAGGATGAGGGGACATAGCTTTAAATTGAGGGGTAATAGATATAGGACAGATGTCAGAGGTAGGTTCTTTACTCAGACAGTGGAACACCCTGCCTGCAACAATAGTAGACTCGCCAACTTTAAGGGCATTTAAATGGTTTTTGGATAAACATATGGATGATAATGGAGTAGTGTAGGTTAGATGGGCTTCAGCTTTGTTTCACAGCTTGGTGCAACATTGAGGGCCAAAGGGGCCTGTACCATGCTGTAATGTTCTAACCTAACTTCACACAAAATGCCATTGCACAGTTCAAACGGAGAATGATGTTCAGCAGACTAGACCAGCAACCCTTTCTTAAACAAGCAGTTCTGAAGACTACTGAAGCAGTCACAGAACTGTAAGTGATAGTACATCGGAAAAAAAAAAGACTCTTCAATCCATTGAGTAGCTAAGTCTCAGTTTTGTTCAGTTCCACAGTGGGTCACTCTCCATGAGGCCCAGTTAGATTTCTCACCATACTGTCCCAAACTTGTCTTATTAATGACCGTCCCTGCCCCTATAGCAGCACTCTCCTCTCACTTAACCCCTTTTGACCACTCCAGTAAGATCTCACCACTGCCAGATATTCTGGAAAGGGCTGCTATTCCTGGTGCGAGCACCATCTTTGAAAGATCACTGTGTACCTGGACAGGTACTGTCAGTGTCCATGGCAACACTGCATGGAGACTCACATTCCACCTGGAATGGCAGAGAAGAGGAAGTTGATGCCTCACCTGTGACCAAGGTCCGGAAGGATGCTGAGGAGTGCTGTCCTCCTCCCCCTCATAACCAGTAGTGGACACCACAACTTGACAGTCTGAGCCAAGGCTGCCACCCAGGTCAGTGCTGTCTGGAGGAAGGCTGAGCACTCTAGGGGGCAGGGCAATGAGCATCTCTGCTCTGTTGGAGTCAGTGCCACATCTTTCTCTCTGCCACTCCCACACTCACTCTATCTCTGCTACTGCACTCACTTCCCACTAAGGGTCATGTTCCACCAGTCTCACTATTGCCTGCAACATCTTTCACTCTCATCCACCCCAACACCAACACCACAACCCTCTGTGCTGTCTATTCACTTGCTCAGGGCAACTCAACACTTCTTCCCCAGCTGCACCAGTGTTAACAGCTGTGACAAGCATTGTCCCTCCCTTTCCCTCTTTTCAGGTGAAATGAGGCCACAATGGGACAGAAAGAGTTAAGTCAGACGGTGAGCTGCCCATCATTCAGCTCCCTTTCCCTCACAAGCACCGGATCTAAGTTCTGATTGCCCCAAGGAGCTGATTGACTATGTCAAAGTTCCTGGAATGGTACTGGAGGCTGCTTGCGCCCGTGCTGCGCTGGGACCCCCTGAATAAACACTGTTTCCTTTCACGTGATTGAAATGAAGACTGCTGACAATGAGACAGCTTTGTGTCAGCGCTAAACAGTGAGGCAATACAGCAGTGCTGTCTGCCAGGTAACTGACTGAGGGGACAAAGGGCAAGGCAGGTCAGTGATGCTGGGGGCATCTGACAGAGCTCGAAGTGGGACAGCAGGCCTGAAATGCAGCCTGGTTCAGTCCGTGAGCTGAGTGTGTGTCTCCGAAAGCAAATGCCTCCTTGCTGCAGCATTACATTTTAGTAGCTGGTGTGCCTAAAGTCCAGCATTGAAGTCCAGAACATCCTGAAAGTGGATAACAAGGGGTTCTAAGAGGCTGGCAGGTACCCAATGACACCATCTGTGGTTCAGGGATACATGCAGTAGATGTTTCAGAGTGTGCATTAAGACATTGTCCATGACAGCAACACAGAGGAATAAGCAATGAGCTGAGGTCCTCAGGTACCCACTCAGAGTTTCACGTCGGGAAATGTCGACGTCTCGTTTCCTTGCATCAGATGATAGAAGGTGAGATTTGATGATAATAATGCTGTTAAGAAGTAGTACTCCCCCTTAAGAGACATCTCTCTATTGCCCAGTGAGAATCTCAACTCGATATCAGGAACATAGTTGGAAAATGCATCAAGTTGCTCCCGATGTCAAATCGGCCTTGCCGACTCTCTCACACAAGTCGCATTGATTTCTCACCAAAGACCATGTTGTTCTGGCCTCTGTAAATAACCGCTCATTGTTTCTGTTGGTGGGCCATTTCCAAATGAATTCAATAAAGGTACTTTCTTCCCATCACCCTGTATAAGCTTTGATTCTTCTCTTGAAAGTTGCAACACAACAGTTTCTGCTTCAGCCATCCCTTGTCAGAGAGTTCTAACAGCATTGTGTCATTTCTCTTGTCATTTCACTTGCTGCCTTTACAATAATTTTAAAATTGATGACACCTCATTACTGATACCTCAACCAAAGTTAATAAATCTTTGCTCAGTCAATGAAAGATACTTCACAACTTAAATTTCCATTAAAATATTGTCATTACATCTTTATACATTACTGTGGATGACATTGCCTGCTTTTGTTTCCCTAAATCGTTGTTACCATATAGCAATGTAATGTTTGCGTTATGAAGGCAACTGTTTTAAGTTGGAAAACTTCAACTCTTTTTTAATAGTAAATGCATCTGAATGGAATTCAACTTGTTTTTGAATTTCATGGCAAACTGAAAATGGATTGTGGATTGATGACTTGAACACAAAGTTAGCATGCAAGTAAAATGCGTTGACACCACGTTATAGTCAGTCAGAAATATTCAAATAAATTTGTCAACATCATAATTGTACAACACAACCAAAGTATGTCCGGTTACAATGTGGTACTCTTAATAGATGTAATAATCTATTCTTGTATAATTCCTGCAAGACTTACAATGCATAGCCAAGCTCAATAAAGATTCTGACCTCTAGAGTTCCATAACTTACACTGAGGAGAGAGACTTCAGAGTGTGCTGAATATCAAACAATAATGTTATAGGGTCGTTGAGTCATAGAGATGTACAGCATGGAAACAGACCCTTCAGTCCAACTTGTCCATGCTGACCAGGTATCCCAACCCAATCTAGTCCCACCTGCCAGCACCTGGCCCATATCCCTCCAAACCCTTCCTATTCATATACCTATCCAGATGCCTTTGAAATTTTGCAATTGTACTAGTCTCCCCCACTTCCTCTGGCAGCTCATTCCACTTGCCACTGGAGACTGACATTCACCCCAGGCAATTTCCCTTTCCATTGGCAGCTTCCCCCATTATACATCATTACTGACAAATAAATTAAATGAATGGATAAATGAAAGATTTATTGTCACATATAACCAGGCAGATAGAGTATTCTGTTGCCACCATCTGGTTCCATTTGAAGTACTTATGCACTTAACATTAATCAGGTCAAACAAGGGTGAGGTAACTGTCTTATCATTACAACCGTTCCAGAGCTAATAGAATCCATACATTGTGGAAGCAAGACCATTTGGCCCATCAAGTCCACATTAACAGTTCAAAGAGTATCCCACCCAAATCACACCCGTGCATTTCCCATGGCTCATCCACCTAACTTATACTGGACCTTATGGCTAATCCACCTAACCTGCACATCCTTGGATTGTGGGAGGAAACCGGAGCAAATCCACCCAGACAGAGAGAGAGAATGTGCAAACTCCACACAGACAGTCGCCCGAGGCTGGAATTGAACCCAGGCCCCTGGTGCTGTCAGGCAGCAGTGCTAACCACTGAACCACCGTACCGCTCAGTTGAATAAATCAGTACTTCACCATGTTGAAGCAGAACTTGGAAGAAGTACTGAAGGTGATGACAAATAATGTACAGGTGGGGAATTTCAATGTCCACCATCAACAGAGGCTCAGTAGGTTGACAACTGAATCGGTTGGGCTGACTCCTAAGGATACATTTGGCACACTGTGTCTGTGGAAGATGGTGAATGATCCAAAAATAAGGTGAAACTATCTGATCTATTAAGATTCCTTGACCAGTCCTGCCTTGGAGCCATGAACTCTCAGCAGACTTCCAAATTCCACACAGAATAAAGATACATCTCTAGATTTGCAAATGGATCTTGTTGAATCTGAGTTCAAAGATGGTCTCCGCATTGATTTCACCCTTCTTGGTTATAGCCAAGTGGAGCAGAATCAGCAAACTACATCTGATAATATATGGCTGAGACAATTCAAGAAGATCATCACCAGTGGATGGCCCGAAATACACTCGCTAGCCACTCTGTTAAAGGGCAATCATGATGGACAACAAATACTGTCGTTGCCAGTGATGCTCACATCCCAAGAAAAGAGTAAAGAAAAGGATAATCATTGCTGAAAAACTAATGTCTAGCTGCCATCACTCAAAACAAGAACATGTTCTATTAAGAATGATATTCTTATAACATTGTATACCCATTGTGTTTGCTTGGCTCTACAGTTCTGTGACCTCTGCTTGTGATTGCATTTATTGAACATGACCCTTTCAGTCATTGTAGTTGAATTTTAACCTCATGTTGTCTTCCTGCATGTGTTCTATGTAAAAATCTTGAAAAGGAGGTGCTCTGCTAACTTCATGTAACTCCGCCTGGCAAAACTTGAAGCACTTTAATGCTGACAGGTATATCTCAGCCACTCAATATTATCTACAGTTTGCAAACATGATTCTGTATCTCCTATTTTCTAACGGGGACAATTTGGAGTCACAGACCTGATTTGATTCACATCCCTTCATGGGAATAGCATATGCCTTTCATGAAAGGAATTTAAAAAGTGACATCCTCTGTGATCATTGGAATAGGGAAGGGCCATTGGAAATTCACCACTATGGATTCCAAGAAACCAGATCAACTAAACAAATTTGATTACAGTCTTTTAGGTCGGTGGATGAGGAGAATCCAGTAAATACTGTTGGATTTCCAGAAAGTCTTTTTCAAGATATGTCACACTACGTTCTTTCACAATGTAGGATCTTCATTGACTCATTGAAATCCACAACTCAGGAAGACAATTGTATCTATGTTGACCACAAAACAACTATACAGATTATTTCTGATTTCCAGATCCAGATCCATAGATTTACATTATGGCAGTTAAGTTGAATATTAATGATTTTTTAAACAAGAGTTTTACAGTTTCAGATAAAGAGGGCTGGATTTTACAGGGTGCTGTAGAACCTGTCCCTAACCTTAGTTCAAAGGTTAAAAGTGAGTCACCCAGCAGAAATGCAGCTGCTCTACAAGCATTTAATGGTCGACTGGTTTCCAGTAGCTGGGAGGAGCAGTCATTTCCATTACTGCACCTAGGGTCTTGAGAAAGCAATCAAAACAGGAGCAGTGTCTCCAGACTCTGAAAGGAGTCTGGTGGTCAGGGCTTGAGAGGCACTATGGGTAAAAGGAGTTGAAGGATGAGGAGGAAGATAGTTACCACTTTAAGTAAGCTCTACCATTGACCTCAGGCAGGATGAGGTCCTTAACTGGACACTGACTGTGCACTTGAGGGTTTCAAAGTGGAGACAGTGTGGGACGTCGGTGGGAGGTTGACAGGGTGCTCACTGGATTCTATATGACTCACCCTTCACCACACCAACACACCAGCAGGGGAGTGAAAAACACAGTCCTGAGATCGAGATCCCTATCAGCCTCTGGGCGAAAATAATTCTCAGCCACTCCTGTAATCTTCTCTCAATTACTTCACACTAATCATCACTAGTATTTTATCTCTATGAGAAGGGAAAATGGTTCCTTCCATTTATCCTAGCTAGGCCTCACATAAATTATACATTTCAGTTAAGAGTCCCTTCAGCTTCCTGTGTTCCAAAGAAAACAACTTCATAGACAGTAAAGAAAAGAATAATCATTGTAAAACTAATTTTTAGCTGCCATCGGTCAAAACAAGAACATGTTCCACTAAGAATAACATTCTTCTAACATTGCATACCCATTGTGTTTGCTTGACTCCACAGTTGTGTCACCTCTGTTTGTGATTGCGTTTAATCCTTCCTCCTAATTAAAATGCTTTAATCTTGGCAACATCCTTCTCCGGTTAAAAAGTGTGGCGCTAGAAAAACACAGCCAGTCAGGCAGCATCCGAGGAGGAGCAGGAGAGTCGATGTTTCGAGTATAACCCTTTCATCTTCCTGATGAAGGGCTTATGCTCGATACGCCAACCCTCCTGCTCCTCGAGTGCTGCCTGACCGGCTGTGCTTTTCCAGCACCACACTCTTTGACACAGATCTCCAGCATCTGCAGTGCTGACTTTCTCCTAATTGTAACATCCTTCTACATACCTGCATTCTCTGTAGTGCCATCACATTCTTCTTGCAACGTATACTGTTCCTGTGTGAGTATCAGGCATTTGTAATCTTACTTGAGGACTTTGTTCAAATCTGACAGGCAAAAAAATACATAGTTAATAGATGAGATATATCATGAGACATATTATAAGTAACCTCCCTCAGGATTCAGTACTAAGTCTGCTTATCCTTCACAATCTTTACTAATTACCTGAACAGCAGCGTTGGGAGTATGACATGCAAGTTTCAGATGGTGCCAAAACAAATGTTAAGAAAGTAGAGGAGTCAAGTCAAATATAAATTAATTTACAAAAGCAGAATACTGCAGATATGGAAGTCTGGAATAAAATTTTTAAAAATGCAGCTGGTCTAGCAGTACCTGTGGAGAGAGAAAGAGAGTTAGCGGGAAGAATTGTACAGCCTCCCGGGCAGGTTTGTGAGATATTACGAACAACATTCTGGTTGCTCTCTTGACTGTCTGAGGGACAGGAATAGAGTGGCTCTCATTGAGGCCCTTAGCTGTTAGCTTCAGAAGCCCTCCCACCCAACTACAGCAGGACGTGGTTGATGGTTAGCCCAGCAGACTAGACCATACTGACCCTGAGTCAGAAAGAGGAGGTGCCTCCTCAACAAGCCCCTGTTTCCAATAGGGTATTCCTATACTGAGTGTCTGCTGCCCTCTTCCCCACTCAACCAGGCCCTGGGTTTCGGGCTTCACTAAGACCGTGTCAGTACTCTATTCACTTTGCAGTCAGTTCTGGCGCCTTGCAGTTCTGGCAATGGCCACCACCCTCGGGTGGCACTGCTGGGATCAGGGATCTGCCAGCCAATTGGATGGCCAGCCTTAGTTTGTCAACCACATCGTTTGGCACTGATGAAACCCAGCTAATTTGCGGCTGTTGCCACAGCTCACATTCTGGGTGGATGCAATGTTGTGCTATTTAACAGTGCCATCTGTGTCAATGCAGAGCTGATTGTTTGGATGGGGAAGGGTAACAGTTTTCGTGGATGAATGAACAGATTACATGGAGACCATCTGTCCACTCGAATCCTTGTACTGGTCTGAACAACTAGCAGTGGCAGCATCTCAGAGGGCTTTGAAAGTTCAAGAGACACTGAGGAAGGACTTTCAAAGCACTTTCCAGGGTCCAATGAAAGATCTCATGCCAAAACTCTTCCTCGGTGGAGTTCAGGAAGAAGGTGTGGCTATGCATTATGCACGGACTTTTGGCAAGTATGCCCTTCACTACAGACGTTCTCCACATGTATGCTGCTTCAGGGCTGTTTCAGATCCAGGCATTTCCATGACAGATGGCATTTATACAGAAACACTTTTGGTAGAGTATGGCCATCCACAGCAGTTCATGGAAGATTGTGCTAATTGAATCAATTAAAAGCATCATTTAATTCTGTTGCCCTGATGTGTTTCTACTGAAAAATCTTGTGAAAAGTTGAGTCAACATCTGGGATGATTGAAGGTCACAGCTGGGATCAGTAAATGCTGTGGGACACTCGTACCAACCAACCCCACCACCTTGTGGCCTAACATTTCAACTCCCCCTCCCACTCTGCCGAGGTCATGCAGTTCCTTGGCCTCCTCCATCGCCACTCCCTCACCAACTGACCCCTGGAGCCTCAACCCCAGGGCATCAATGTGGACTTCACAAGTGTCCTCATTGGCCCTCCCCCCATCATACCCCAGCTCCAAACTTCTAGTTCAGCACCATCCCCATGACCTGTCCCACCTGTCAATCTTCCTTCCCACCTATCCACTCCACCTTCCTCTCTGACCTATTACTTTTACCCCCACCTCCATCTACCTATTGCACTCTCAGCTACCTTCTCCCCAGCGCCCATTTATCTCTCCACACCCGAGGCTCCCAGCCTCATTCCTGATGAAGGGCTCCTGCCCACAATGTTGATTCTCCTGCTCCTCGGATGCTGCCTTTTCAGCAACACACTCTCGACTCTGATCTCTAGCATCTGTCGACCCCACTTTCTCTCAGTAAATTCTGTGACAAGTCCAAAATTCCCATTTGAGTTCATCATGAAAAATGAGTTTAAGTACTCCAGAGTGATCCCACACCTTCAGACTGAGCAAGGACTCCACCATCGTCTCATTTTTTTCTTGCAGCTCAACAAGATTTTCTCTGGAAAACTGGGAGAGGTAGCCCTTCAGTTGTGGAAGTTATATCGGTCCCACGTTGACTTTAGGCTTGAAGGGCCCAGCCTTGCTTTTATAACCTGTGAGTGCTGGATTGATGATACCATTATACTCCTGAAGGTGCAGGTAGAACAGAGAATATGTGCACTGGGTCAACATGTGAATTAGATCCACAAGAACAGATAGCTAATGATTCCATTGCTTGGATAGTGTGGTGCCATGCTGTCATGAGAAAGCTAAGAATCTCAGTTGCTGGGGGTGAAGACAGGACATATCTGAATGAAATCTTCATTGTGAGAAAGGACTTGTAGTTCAAGGGAGAGGTTTATAATGCAAATCTTAGCAAATTTGGCCGATACATGTAGGGAAGGACAAGTATTGGATGATTTGATGCACTTCAGTCCTGAAGAAAGTGAGGATGGTTCACCAGAAGAACATCAGGTGTTGGCATCTTGATTGAATCCCCTGGCCATGTTATTGTTGATCCTGTGGGAGCACGGATTATGTGAGCTCATTTCACTCTGCATCAACATCGACACACACTTAGCATTTGGACATTTGGAATTGGCATATAACTGGTTTACAGGAACTGATGCTCGTCGCAACCTGAATACTGAGGGTTCGCTTTGCCCAACATTTTAAAGCCAAGGCTTTGAACAGACAGACTTATGTTTTTCCAATCACATATAAACATTCTGAACCATCAGCCTGATGAGCAGATTGGGATGAGTTCATGACTGGGACACTTATTTTCATAAATGTTGTGGATAGCTCCACTCTTGAAGATCACCTGAAAAACGCAGTATTGGAAGAATATGACTAAGATGGTAATAGATGGACCTGCATATAGAATGCGGCTAATCCAACAAGTCATCAGCAATTCCATCCTCCCCTTCATCTAAGTGAGTGTCCATGTCGTTATCATTCATATTAGCAGCCATCTTACAAACCTCAGCAGTCTTAATCTGGCAGCAAGTTACATTTACTGACAAAATGCTATCCAGTCAGTCCATTTGCATATATAATACACAAAAAAAACCTATCATATACAAAAAGGAGGGAATATATCGGATGAGGTCTTCACCATTGTTAACAGCTAACCCGAGAATGCAACTTTTTAAAAAAAGGTTTTGTGATTTACACATGAAAGAAGTGAAACTATCACTGTATTCTAACAGATGAAAGGCTTAACAGACAATCAATTTTTCAATGTATAATCTCAGTTACATTACACTGCAAATTCTTGCTATAAATTCTGTGTTAGGATTGAGCCCTCCATTATCACCTGATGAAGGAGTGTCGCTCCAAAAACTAATGTGCTTCCAATTAAACCTGTTGGACTATAACCTGGTGTTGTGTGATTTTTAACAAAATGGTCTGGCATTCCTGAAAGCTGGGAGCAGAATGTGGAAAGCCTTGGCATCGGCAAATGTGTGAATTTCATCGAACGTTGAATTCAAAACTCGGGGGATCTCTGGCTTGACAGATGTCAGGGTTCTTGAGCAAATGTGATATCCAAGGATGAATAAGTTCCAGCCAGCATAGACCAACTATGTTCTTCAGTAAAGATGACATCTCCTCATCCTCAGCAAGAGGCAATTGATGATGAATGAACACAGCTTTCTGCAGGAGGTTGAAGAAATAACAAAGAGGATTGATGAGGGCAGAGCAGTGATCGTGATATATATGGACTTCAGTAAGGTGTTCGACAAGGTTCCTCATGGGAGACTGCTTAGCAAGGTTAGATCTCATGGAATACAGGGAGAACGAGCTATTTAGATACAGAATTAGCTCAAAGGTAGAAGACAGAGAGTGGTGGTGGAGGGTTGTTTTTCAGACTGGAGGCCCATGACCAATGGAGTGCCACAAGGATCGGTGCTGGGTCCTCTACGTTTCATCATTTATATAAATGATTTGGATGCGAGCATAAGAACTACAGTTAGTAAGTTTGCAGATAACACCAAAATTGGAGGTGTTGTGGACAGCAAAGAGGGTTACCTCAGATTACAACAGGATCTTCATCAGATGGGTCAATGGCAGATGGAGTTTAATTTAGAGAAATGTGAAGTGCTGCATTTTGGGAAAGCAAATCTTAGCAGGCCTTATGCACTTAATGGTAAGGTCCTAGGGAGTGTTGCTGAACAAAGAGACCTTGGAGTGCAGGTTCATAGCTCCTTGAAAGTGTGGTAGCAGGTAGATAGGATAGTGAAGAAGGCATTTGGTATGCTTTCCTGTATTGGTTAGAGTACCGAGTACAGGAATTGGGAGGTCATGTTGCAGCTGTACAGGACATTGGTAAGGCCATTGTTGGAATATTGTGTGCAATTCTGGTCTCCTTTCTATCGGAAAGATGTTGTAAAACTTGAAAGTGTTCAGAAAAGATCTACAAGGATGCTGCTAGTGTTGGAGGATTTGAGCTGTAGGAACAGGTTGAATAGGCTGTGGCTGTTTTCCCCGGAGTGTCAGAGGATGAGGGGAGACCTTATAGAGGTTTATAAAATTATGAGGGGCATGGATAGGATAAATAGACAAAGTCTTTTCCCTGCAATGGGGGAGTCCAGAACTAGAGGGCATAGGTTTAGGGTGAGAGGTAAAAGATATTAAAGAGACCTAGGGGGCAACTTTTTCATGCAGAGGGTGGTACATGTATGGAATGAGCTGCCAGAGGAAGTGGTGGAGGCTAGTAGAATTGCAACATTTAAGAGGCATTTGGATGGGTATATGAAAAGGAAGGGTTTGGAGGATATGGGCTGGGTGCTGCCAGGTCGGACTGGATTGGGTTGTGATATCAGGTTGGCATGGATGGGTTGGACCGAAGGGTCTGGTTCCGTGCTGTACATCTCTATGACTCTATGTTATCTACCCAAGCATCAGGTGCAATAAGCTCATGTTTCGTTGAAAACACAGGAAGAATTATTATTCATTCTCTTCTCCAACATGAAATGATGAATGTAGCAAAGTTGAAATTAAACACAAGGTATAAATTAGGCTCTGATGGCAACATTCAAATAGCTCGATTGTGTCAATATCCCCTAAGCACATCTGCCAATGATGCCTGATTTCTGACTGCCTAGTCTCCACTGTTATAGTGATGTAATATAGTGGGCTAAATAAAGGTCAATGTACATGCATGAGTGCCAAATAACCTAAGGACTTCACTTGAAGGTGAGCATGAAAATATCCTGACAATGCCACCATACTCGGTGGCACTACTGTCAGAATGGCTCATACTTAGTATCACCATATGAACTATGTTGAGGTGAAAATTTAGTGCATGGACAAAGCAAGAGGACAATGTATTGAGACAAAGATGGCTGCACGTACAAGGGAACACCAGCCTCCCAGCCACTAGAGGGCATTAACCTATATGGGTGCAATGGAGGCAATCCATTGTTTCAAAGAGGGAAGTCCATTGTACACGTTTTTCCTTTGTTGGAGCAGAAACAGGGAGTGAAAGGGTACATCTTCTGCACGCATCTAAATGTCTGCTAACAGTGTTATCCTGATCTGACAGCCAACATTAGCTTGGGTGCCAAAATTCCACATTCATGAGCCCTAAAAGTGTATCTGTTCATGAAGCAGCAGCATTTCACATTCACATTCACAATTACCAAAAGTAGAGATGTCGCGGTTTTTGAAATCTTTTTCTTTGTAAAATATGTGACTGAAGAGTTAGAAAATATTGGAAACATTCAGCCGAGAATTTGAAAAAAGTGGATGATAAACAATCAGGAGACATTTCTGTTTGCAATAGCTAAGCCGAATGGCACAAAGTAACAAAGCTAGCTGAAAAAATAGGTTTTTAAATTCATTAAAAAAAACTTTAAGAGCTCAGTTACAAGATAATGCCAACAAATTTACTATCTCTTTGATAAAGCATTTAGCTCTCATAAGCGACCTATGGACATCTCTGCAATGCTAGCACCATTTGGCCAATATCATAGAGCCCTAGGGGACTATTATATTGAATTAAAAGTTCAACGCCTCAAGATACTGTAGGTTCTTAGAAGATCTTTTAAACTACTGAGGGTGAAAGCTAATTAAGTCCAAGTTCCTTGTGAAAAAAATATTAATTATAGTCTACTTGCCATTCCTGAATGAAGAGAGTATTCCAAGTTTAATTATTAAATGTGACACAGTTGGTTGCTTTTCACTTAAACCAGTCAGTATGATGGCAGCCTCATTAAACATTAAACTCATTTGTGCTGTTGTGTAATGCTCTCATTAATTGGTACATTTACTTTTAGAAATATTTTCGGTTTTTAACCTCCAAATATGGTTTGAATACACTGGAGTTATCACGTAAGCGATAATATTCCATGGCTATAAAGCTTAGAATGAGAAGCAGGTCAGAGAATTATAATGAAATGTGCCAGTCAGGGACGTGTGATAAACACAATCACGAGCAGAGAAATCTAGCTAATGCTGCCGCGGCCAACCAAGTATACAGTGCTAAAGGTCTCACTGAAGCAACTGAATCAACATTTCAAGCATGATTGCTTTCGTTGATGAAACAAAATCTATCAGCAGATGAACAGTACAGTGCAGGTAACATCCAAGCTGACAGCTGGAGACGAAGCCATCAAAAATCTCAGTTCGGTGTTTAAACTTCACGTGACTCTCATTTCTCAGGATTATTTGACAAACCTTGTACTTTAACTGTAGAGTAGTGTGGAGTATAACATTACCAAGCAATAGATCCATGTCGTAAGTATTGGAACTCACTCTATTAATGCTTTGGGCATTCAAGGCTGAGATTTATAGAGTTTCAATTGTTAGGGGAATCAGGAGATATGGGTGAAAGGCAGGAAAGTGGAATTGAGGATTATCAGATTAACCATGATCTCATTGATTCATGGAACAGAATTAATAGGCTGAATAGCCTCCTTCTGCTTATATGTCTTCTGGACCAGTAGAGTCAATAAGGAATAAAATTACACTTGGTGTAAAGGATTATGATGATGGTAAGCAGCAGAAAAGCTACAGCTAATTTCGGGATTCAAATTAGAGAGCAGTTCCTAATCATTGACTGCTGTCCTGTTTATTGCTGATAACAGGAGCTGTAATCTGTACATCATGGAAAATAGCCATGGGTCATTTCTGATTAGAGGCCTAAAGAATAACCCAGCCAAATGAAAACTCTCCGAACAAGTTTCATTATTCCGCAGTTTAGCAAGAGTAGTGTGACCACATTTCTAGACTTAGACTTATAAAACAAAATGCTGTAATATGTGCAGTACTTTGGAGAAAACTGGGAGAAAACAAAATGCAGCAGCAAATAAAATGATATGGTGAAACATGGATTCCCATTCTGAGTAAGTGTCATGGAACCTGAAACATTAACTTTGCTTTCTCTCCGCAGATGTTGCCAGACCTGCTGAGTTTATCAAACAAATTCTGTTTTTGATCCACATTCTATTTTGTCTGCCGAGTTTTTGCTCACTCACTTAAAATGTCTCTCCCCCTCTGCAGACTTTGTGGCATCCTCACTTTTTGCCATATGTCACCCATATGTGTGTCATCAGCAAACTTGGCAACAGTATATTCACTACTTCATCCGAGTCATTAATATTGATTAGTTTGTAAGCAACCTTAAAGAATCGTCTGATCTGAACTGGTTACTGCCAGCATGGGCTGCCCTGAAGGAAATTAACCTGATAAAATATTGTAGCAAAGGACTGAGCTAATGGTGAAACTGGAGAGAATGGGAATGAACATAAGAACATCTAAAATAGGAGCAGCAGAATGAAGTGGAATTGCAGGTAGACAGGTTAGAGAAGAAGGTGTTTGGTACTCCTGCCTTTATTGGTCAGTGCGTTGAGTATAAGAGGCAGGAGGTCATGTTCAGCTGTACAGGACATTGGTTAGGCCACTTTTGGCATATTGCATTCAATTCTGGTTTCCCTGCTATAGGAAGAATGTTGAGAAACTTGAAAGAGTTCAGAAAAGATTTACAAGATTGTTGCCAGGGTTGGAGGATATGAGCTATTGGGAGATGCTGAATAGGCTGGGGTTATTTTACCTGGAGTGTCAGCGGCTGAGGGGTGACCTTGTAAACATTTATAAAATCATGAGGGAAATGGATAGGGTGAACAGTCAAGTCTTTTCCTCAGGGTTGGGGAGTCCAAAACTAGAGGGGATAGATTTGAGGTAATAGGGGAAAGATTTAAAAGGGACCTAAGGGGAAATGTTTTCATGCAGAAGGTGGTGTGTGTGTGGAATGAGTTGCTAGAGGAAGTGGTGGAGGTTGGAATGATTATAACATGTAAAAGGCATCTGAATGGGTATATAAATGGGAAGTATATGGGTCAAATACTAACAAATGGGACTAGATTAGGTTAGGATACCTGGTCAGCTGTTCCCATGCTGTACATCTCAATGACTTTATGACTTTATAAGTTTGCTTCGCCATTCAACATAATGGGCTTCAACTCCATTTTCTCACCCTTTCCCCATATCCAGCAAGATTCAACATGGCGCCTAGACAGGACGATTCTGTGAGCTCTCTACAACTGGTCTTATTCTCGCCTCTCTTACAATCGTTCCACACTTTTATGCCTCACACTGTTCAATCGTCCCACAAACTGTATGTCTTTGTATGTTATCATCTGCCTGTACTGTTCGCAAAATAAACTTTTCACTGTACTTAGGTACATGTGCCAACAATAAATCAAATCAAATCAAATATCTCTGGATTTCCTGAAAGACCAAGTATCTGTCCATATTAATCCTAAATATATTTGGTACTAATGATTCCACAACTTTCTGGGTTACAGAATTCCAAATATTAAAACCCTTTCAGTGACAGAATTTCTCCTGGGTTAAGTCCTAACAGGTTGACCATTAATGTTAAAACTGGAATCACCCCATTCTAGATTCTCCAGACAAGGGAAACAACTTTTTAAAAAAAAATCATTCACAGGATGTGGGCATCACTGGCTAGGCCTGCATTTATTGCTTTTCTTTAATTGCCCAGAGGGCAGTTAAGAGTCAGCCACAACGCTGTGGGTCTGGAGTCACATATAGGCCAGACCAGGTAAGGACAGCAGCTTACTTCTCAAAAGGACATTAGTGAACAGAAAGAGTTTTCGTTCTGACAATTGTCAATGCTTTCATGGTTATCATTAAGCCTGATAATTACATTAACGAGTTTTGAGAAGATTTGTAGCTCAGGTTGAGGTTCTGGATGTAGGTTTGCTCACTGAGCTGGAAGGTTCGTTTTCAGATGTTTCATCACCATACTAGGTAACATCAGCAGTGAGCCTCCGGATGAAGCACTGATGGTATGGCCCACTTTCTTTTCTGTATTTGGGTTTCCTTGAGTTGGTGATGTCATTTCCTGTGGTGATGCCATTTCTGGTGGTGATGCCATTTCCTGTGGTGATGCCATTTCCGGTGGTGATGTTCTTTTTCTCAGGGGTGATAAATGGGATCCAAGTCAATGTGTTTGTTGACAGAGTTCTGGTTGAAATGCTACGAGGAATTCTCGTGTGTGTCACTGCTCAGTTTGTCCTAGGATGGATGTGTTGTCCCAGTCAAAGTGGTGTCCTTCCTTTTCTGTATGTAAAGATACTAGTGAGAGAGGGTCATGTCTTTTTGTGCCTAGTTGATGTTCATGTATCCTGGTGGCTAGCTTTCTGCCTGTTTGTCCAAGGTAGTGTTTGATACAGTTCTTGCAAGATATTTTGTAAATGACATTAGTTTTGCTTGCTGCCTTTTAAGTTCATTAGCTGCTGTTTTAGTGTGTTGGTGGGCTTGTGGGCTACCATGATGCCAAGAGGTCTGAGTAGTCTGGCAGTCATTTCTGAGATGTCTTTGATGTAGGGGAGAGTGGCTAGGGTTTCTGGATGTGTTTTGTCTGCTTGTTTGGGTTTGTTGCTGAGAAATCGGTGGACTGTGATCATTGGATACCCATTCTTTTCAAATACACTGTATAGGTGATTTTCCTCTGCTCTGCATAGTTCCTCTATGCTGCACTCTGTGGTGGCTCAGTGAAATAATGTTCTAATGCAGCTTTGTTTGTGGATGTTGGGATGATTGTTTCAGTAGTTTAGTATTTGGTCCTTATGTGTTGTTTTCCTGTAGACGCTGGTTTGAATTTCCCCATTGGCTGTTCGCTCTACTGTCACATCTAGGAATGGCAGTTTGTTGTTGTTTTCCTCCTCTTTAGTGATTTTTATGCCAGTAAGGGTATGATTGATGGTCTTGAAGGTTTCCTCTAATTTGTTTCGTTTAGTGACGACAAAGGTGTCATCCATGTAGCGGACCCAAAGTTTGGGTTGGATGACAGAGCTGTTTTTCGAGTCTCTGCATTATTACCTCTGCTAAGAACCCTGATATCAGGGATCCCATGGGTGTTCTGTTAGTATGTCTGTAGGTTCTGTTGTTGAAGGTGCATTGGATGGTAAGGTATAGGTCCACTAGCTTGACAATATTGTCCTTGATGATGAAGTTGGTGGTGTTTGGTGTGTTTGTCTTTGGTTCTTCTAATAGTGTAGGTAGTGTTTCCTTGGCCAGGTTGATGTTGGTGGATGTGAACAGCATTGTTACATTAAGGGAGACCATTATTTCATCCTCTTGTATCTTAGTGTCTTCGATGGTCTTTAGGAATTCTTGGGTGGATTGGATGGAGTGGCATGAATCTTCTACGAAGTGTTTTAGCTTTGGCCAATCCGTAAGTCGGTCTTCCAGGTAGCAAGACTATGGGTCTGAGGGGGGATCCTGGTTTGTGAATTTTGGCTAATCCGTAGAAGCATGGTGTGTTGATTCTGTCTGGTTTCATTTTTTGGAAGTTGGTCTTATTTATTTGTCCAGATTTCTGAAGTCTTTTGAGTAGGGCTGTGATTCATTTCTCTTGTTGTGGGGTCAGGTCTATCGCCACCTGTTGGTAAGTGATGGTGTCTGCAAGTAGTGCATTCGCTTTCACAATGTAGTCTCATTGATTTAAAATGACTGTCAAACATCCTTTGTCTGCAGGTAGGATAACAATGTTTTTATCTTTTTTTAGTCTTTCTAGTGCTTTTCTTTCTTGTGTATTGAGTGTGTTTCCTTCCGTTTTCCTGCTTAATATAGGTGCAACTGTCTGTCTGATGGTTTGCTGGGTTTCTTCTGTGAGTTGGTTGTCTTTCGGTGTTGTTCCTAATGCTGCATTTAGGTAGTACCCGTTTTCTTAGACTATCATGCAGGAAGTACAGCTGTTCCTGGATGGCGCTCCATCGGATGGCATTAGTTTCCTAGTTTTAGGCCAGTCTTAGTGTACTGCACCCATAGGTGTTAGCAAGTTTTGAGATTTGTAGCTCAGGTTGAGGTTCTGGATGTAGGTTTGCTCGCTGAGTTGGGAGGAGACTTTTCAGATGTTTCCTCACCATTCTAGGTAAGGAAACATCATGAGTGAGTCTCTGGATGAAGCACGGGTGGTATGGCCTGCTTTCTATTTATGTGTTTAGATTTCCTTGAGTGGATGATGTCATTTCCTGTGGTGATGTCATTTCCTGTTCTTTTTCTCAGATGGTGGTAAATGGGATCCAAGTCAATGTGTTTGTTGACAGAGTTCTGCTTGGAATGCCATGCTACTAGGAATTCTCATGCATGTCTCTATTTGGCTTGTCCTAGGATGAATGTGTTGTCCCAGCCGAAGTGGTGTCCTTCCTCATCTATATGTGAGGATACTAGTGAGAGTGGGTCATATCTTTTTCTGGCTAGTTGATGTTTATGTATCCTGGTGGCTAGTTTTAAAACCTGTTTGTCCAATGTCGTGTTTGTTACAGTCCTTGAAAGGTAAATGATGTTAGTTTTACTTGTTGTCTGTATAGGGTCTTTCAAGTTCATTAGCTGCTATTTTAGGTGCATTGATGGGTTTGTGGGCTACCATGATGCTAAGAGGTCTGAGTAGTCTGGCAGTCATTTCCGAGATGTCTTTGATGTCGGAGAGAGTGGCTAGGGTTTCTGGACGTGTTTTGCCTGCTTGTTTGGATTGTTGCTGAGAAATTGGTGGACTGAGTTCATTAGGTACCCATTCATTTTGAATACATGGTATAGCTGATTTTCCTCTGCTCTGCGTAGTTCCTCTGTGCTGCACCTTGTGGAGCAGCCACACACAATGCAGCTGGACAGTGCAATAAAGACACATGCACGAGAATTCCTAGAAGTTTGGCATTCCAACCAAAACTCTATCAACAAACACATTGACTTGGATCCCATTTACCCTGAGAAAAAGAACACGGAATGACATCAGCACTGGAAATGACGTTACCACAAGAAATGACAAAACCAACTCAAGTAACCCAAACACATAAATAGAAAGCGGTTCATACCACCAGTGCTTCATCCGGAGGCTCACTGATGATGCTACCTAGGGTGGTGATGAAACATCTGAAAATGAACCTTCCGGCTCAGCAAGCAAACCGACATCCAGATCCTAATTCCATGGCAGGATCTCAATCCAGGTGCCCTGAACATCACCAAGATCTCTGAGCAATAACACCACAAGGCATCACCACATTTTTTACTGTTTATTCTGTCAAATCTCTTCATAACCTTGCTTTGTGATCCTATATTAAACACAGCTATCAATCACTTTCAAATGCTCTCCAAAATCAGCTCTGAGATTCTTAAACAAAAACAGAAATTACTGAAGAAACTCAGCAGGTCTATCAGTTTCTGTGGAGGGTTATCAGACTTCACGTTTTGGACCCAGTGACACTTTTTCAGAACTGAAAGTAGCCAGGAAAACCTGACAATAAAGGGTGGGAGAAGGTGCAAGCAGATAGGTGGAGCAAGAGCCCAGGAAGAGGGAAAGACAGTGAGGCAGACAAAGGGGTAGCTGATAGTAAGCCAGGGAAGGAGGAAGACTGATAATGGGGACAATGTGTAGATGGAATTTGGATGGCTGTGCTGAAAGCACAAAATGTGATAACAGGGCCTGAGATGTGGGGATGGGTAAAGGATCCAGGAAAAGATGTTCAGGCTTAACATTATTGAAATCAATATTGAGTCCTGAAGACTGCTGGGTAGGCAAGCAGAAAATGAAATGGAGTTCTTTCAGCTTGCATTGGGAGTGGCAACAAATCCAAAATAGAACAGTTCTGGTCCTTCACTGCCTCCAGTCTAGTCCTGCTTTCTCCCTCCTTCCTGATCTGACCACCATGCTCCCTAAACAATGACCTACCTGCACTAGAATTCAATATCTATTACCAGGCTGCAGCTCGTGGGCAACTTTCAGCTGATGTTACCTCTCACCAGCCAAAGATCCCTTCCATGACTGATGGCCTGCTATCCTGATGCCTTTATCTACTGGTGAACTGCTGCACCATTGAGGGCTAAATCTTTAATAACTTATCGATTGATTTCCTTCTGCAATTAAATAGAATAGAATTGAGGTCAAAGGTCCAATATTTAAGGCTCCTTGCATCTTATTATTTGCGAACAGGGCAAGTATTTTTCAGATTTCGAGGCATTGGTTAAGGTTGCTCTGATATTAACTTTGCTGGATGTGTGGTGAACATTTCAACTAAGCTAAACTGCCAAGGCAAGAACAGTTTCGAGGAAATTCCACTCAGGTATACCACCTTTTCTCCAAAAAAATCACGAAAAGTATTCATACTGCGCTTTTAAGCAGCACCATTAGCTCGAGACTTTAATGCACTTTTGATCAAACATTAAATTGTATTCAGAAAGTACTGAGCTGTTTTTCTGTAGGTGTTTTCAATGTACCGTAAAGAATGACAATCTGTTTCCTCCTTATTCATAACTGGAAAAGAATGTTGGGTTAATAAGAGAAAAGGGCTTGTGGACATTTCACTGGAGAGGAGATTGATTGGAGAGGTGCTGAGTGTGACATGTCAAATTGATGAAAATTGGTGTAAATGAGATCCTGGGTTTCTGGCAGCATGCTTTAGAAATAAGCACAAGAATGGGGTTGTTTTGATGATAATAAGGAACAGCAAATGTCCCAGTATTTTCTACTTAAATGTCTTTGTAAAGGATTCTGTTTTGTTTCCTTATAAAACACTTTTGCTGCAAGAGTTATCTCTGAAGGAAAAAGGAAACACTTCCTCACTTTATGTAACCTGTTACTCTTGGACTCTGATACATCAGCCATAGTGACACTAAGGTTCACTTCATCTGTTGCCTCTTGCTACGTCAAATATTTGCACATGAAGATGGTTCAACCTTCATGTGAAAAACTGTTTGCTATAACTGCCTATTAACTGAAAATGTGGAATAATATTTCTCTTTTCCCATTTTTGTATTTATTTCAAAGTTCATTGCATTCCTAATAATGGATACAGGTCACAAGTTACCAATTTTACAAAGGAATAATGTATTTCCATGTACCTAGATTCATGAATTAATTCAGATTGTAGCAAAAAAAGTTAAAAATTATGCAACTACAGATTAACACAATTAAAATACTTATTTCTTTGCAACCTCTCTTGGATGTGTATGTATATCTATTTACATTGAAATAAAACATTAGTATATATTGTTAAGTAACCATGCATCATATCAAAAATTACCTTTCAATCTACTAACTAGAAATCCTTACTTGATTTTTTTTTGAAAAAGCTAAAGCTATATTTTAATGGCTTGGGATTGCATATAAAAATGGCTATACATTTGTACCTTCTGTATTCTCAAAACATGGAAATGGAGACACCCCAGCTACGTATACCACACCAGGAGCAAGGCCTTGAATGAGAAACGAATGTGAACTACTTACAATAGTAGGAACCATCTGGATAATGATCAGCAGTAGTTGATAAAGTGCAAACAAACTATTAAGCATAATCACTTGGCCATTGGACTCTAGACGAAAGAAATGTCTCTTGACATAATTGCATCCTGTTGAGTCAGGAAATTGGAGTAGACTAGTCATGATCATTATTGAATCACTGGGCAGTCAGATAGGGAAGGACATGTGAAAATCAACCTTTTGTCTGACTAAGCACCTAAAAGGACAAAGAACTGAGATTCTGAAGGATATGAAAATCTGGATCCTTCATATTTCTCCATCTCTCCATTCAACTTGTAATTTGAGCCCTTCACTGATTCTAATTACCTGGGCGCTGTGACGAGAAATTTTTAAAATAAGTCAACCCAGCATTGAGTTTTTCAGATGGAAAAATAATCTGTTTCCATCTTTACCAATTTGATACTGAAAAGCAGTAGAATCACCAAACTTAATTTTACTGGATTATTAGTTACATTCGAGAACTTGGTGCTGGAAAAGCACAGCAGGTCAGGCAGCATCCAAAGAGCAGGTGAATCAATGTTTTACTCATAAGCCCTTCATCAGGAAGGGCTTATGCCTGAAACGTTGATTCTCCTGCTTTTTGGATGCTGCCTGACCTGCTGTGCTTTTCCAGCACCACATTCTCGACCCTGATCTCCAGCATCTGTAGTCCTCACTTTCTCCTTATAAATTACATTATCTCTCTTCCCAAATTTGTAATCTGTTTCTGTATTGTCATATGAAAGTCAGAGTTTCTTATTTAAATTATTAGGTTTATAAAACTACCTCTTTTTTTCTTTTTAAAAACTTGAGAAGTTTGGGTTGGAAATTCCGGAGTGCCGGGCACCAATAGTTAAAGATACTTCCCAGTAATAGTGGGTCAAATAAGTTTGAGAATCTATAGGAGATGAGAATTGAAGGGAGTTCTAATAGAAACATAGAAGATAAAAGCAAGAGGAAGCCATTCAGCCCTTTGAGTTTGCTCTGTCATTAATCACGATTATGGCTGATCGTCCAACTCCAGAGACTAATCCTGATTTTGCCACATAAACTTTGATCCTAAGTGCTATATCTAGTCACTCCTTCAATATATTCAATGTTTTGGCATCTACTACTTCCTGTGGTATTGAATTCCCGTGGTAATATTGGTGTGGTTCACAGTGTTTTGTTTCTTTTGGTTGTGTCTTCAGATGTGAATATTGGTAGCAATGCCAATATTTATTGCCCATTTGGATCTACCTCCCTCAGTACCTCAGTTGTTTGCCCTCTTCTGTAGAGAAAGCAGGTGCTTAAAACACACAAGAGGTTTATTTTCACATGTCCTTCCCTCTTTGACGACCCATTTGCCATTGAAAAGATGCTGGTGCACTCTCTCCTAGATCCAGTGGCGTCTATGTGCTCTAGATATTCCCATAATGCTGTTCTGAAGGAAGTTCTGGGAATTTAACTCTGCAGCAGTGAAGGAGTGATGACAGAGTTCTGGATCAGGATATTGTGTGGCTTAGAGGGAAAACCGTCAATATCTGTGATCTCATGTGTGGATTTGGAACATGCGCAGTTAGCTGGACGGCTGGTTTGAAATGCAGAATGATGCCAGCAGGTTGGGTTCAATTCCTGCGCAGAATGAGGTTCCCATAAAGTACTCTCCTTCTCAACCTCTCCCCTCTCCTGAAGTATGGTGATCCTCAGATTAAACAACCACATTCACAGCTTAGAACAAAATGTTGAGGAACAGGTCAACACTGCAAGAGAGTGAGCTTAATTATATAATGAACCACTACTATGGATGAATAACATCAACCTTTGGTTGGAGAGTTAATCCAATACAGATGTGAATGATGGTGCAGACCTTCTCACTAATCCCTATGGTAACATCAACACAAGTCCCTTCAGCTGGGCTGATTGAACCTCTACTTGAACAAAAGCCAGCAGAAAAGAAGTAAAATTTTAAACTTATCCTCAAGTGTTTCCATCTCTTGTCATAGACTTTCCTGACCTAGTGATTAAATTTGAAGGTGACTCTGGGAAAGATAAGGGATAGATGCACAGTAATTGGTATAAAAAAGAAGTAATCTAGGCAGCTCATTTGAGTATTGTATAAATTTTAATAAATGTTTATGATAATTAGAAAATCTTGGGGAAGAGTTTTTTGTAAGGGGTCAGAACCCTGGAGCAATATAATGGTCATGTCACAGAGCTGTGCATTGCTGAACATAGAATGTGTAGTGTTAGAACACTTTAGAATAAGAGGGAATAGAGAGACATGCAAAATAGTTTAGTTCTTACCAAATATAACTAGAAGGTAGAGTCTATATATCTATAATTAAGATGTATAGCAGTATTCAGAATGAAAACATAACAGAGTGCATAATTCTGAACTGGAAGACTAAAGACAATTCCTGATCTTGCCTCCTGTTCGAGCAGTTTGTCTTGAACTCAAACTTCTAAAGTGGCATCAGATTACATGACAAAAGAGCAGTCAGGAGGTTTCTTTCTTAACCCCATTTGATCTGATGTCTTCATGAGGTCTAGGGTCAATATTGAGGACACCCAAAGTGACTGTATAGACTATGTCATCTTCTTTGGCAAGTCTGTGCTGCCAGTGGGATAGGACATTATTAACAGATGATAATGGAGTACGCTGCAACATTAGCTCTGAGGTACAATTTAGTCAGCATGCCTAAGTTGCTCTGCTGGCCTGTAGGATAACTCTCTCAACATGTCCCAAGACGTTAATGAGGAAGACTTTGCAGGATGTTCATTTGTGTTTCCTGGTGCCTTGATTGATGCACTGTGATCTACAATGTTTCATTCTCATTTGACGTTTTTGTTATGATTTGATTCAACTGAATGGCTTGCTAAACCATCTCAAAGGGTAGTTGAAAGTCAATCACATTGATTTATCTAGAGCCAAGTAGGCCAAATCATGTAAGAATGGGAGAGTATTAGCAAACCAGACGGGTCTTTATGACAAACTGATCGTTTTGTGATTAGTATTAATAAGATTAACATTTTTACCCCAATTTATTGATTAACTTAATTTAAATTTCCTAGCTGCAATGGCGGGATTTGAACATATTATTCTGGAGCATTAGTACAATGAGAGACCAACAAAGAATTTGGAAATGAATGAAGTATTAATGTTCGTAGAGACATAGAATTGTATAGCATGTAATAAACCCTTCATTCCAACTCATCCATGCCCGACCAAATATCCTAAATTAATCTAGTCCTATTTGCCAGCACTTGGCCCATTTCCTTCTAAACCCTTCCTACTCATGTATCCATCTTGATGCCTTTTAAATGTTGTAATTGTACCAGCCTCCACCACTTCCTCTGGAAGTTAAAATAATGACTAAAATTGCAATAAAGCTGTCTATATGACTTTGAGTATCTTGCATAACGTTTTGCTCAGGGACCATAGCTTATCTTTAAAGTCCTGGCCTCAGATTTGATTTTACTCACAATCCTATTGTATGGCTAACTGTATATAGTTAACCATCTGCACTTGGGCCTGGCAGTCCCAGAATGTAGAATCCTGGGCTTTATCTTGACATGCATCAGTGGAGTACTTTCTTTCTTTGGGTTTTACCAAACTTTATGTGTGGGCTTTTTGTTTTCTCCAGATGGTTTCAACATAACCTAATGGATGAATTTGAAGGTAATATGTTGATGTTAAGTTGAATAGGGAACTTCCTTATTAAAGAGAATTAAACAGGACCATAAAAAGGAAGGATTGGACATATACTCAATACTAATTCAATAAATAACTATCATTACACAGAAATTGTTTATTTTGGCTCAAATTGAAGTGTGTGATGTTATTTTTGGTGTATCAGTAAATTGTTTAGGTTACTTGCTTTTCCAAATGATTTCAAAGCAAATGGAGAGGGGGTGTATTAATGTTTTTAAAAATCAGTTAAAATTGTGTTGACAAACATTAGTCAAGTTTTTTTTGAAAGAAAAGTGGGTTCAGAGTGATAAAGAAACTAAAAGTACAAATTTACAACAGTTCATTTGATTTTGCTTATGCTGAAAATTCAAAATCAATCATTGTATATCAGACATATGTTTTTTAAGTATCCCCAAAATTGAAATCTATATTTTATTCAGCAATAAATACTGTATATATATCCTGTTGTTTTCTCTAATAATTTAAAAAGATCTGACAGATTTTGGAAACCGAATTAAAATTGCTCAGCAGATTCCTATATTTTCTACAGACAGAAACTGCTTCAGAATGAGGACATGCGAAGCAATACAGAATGATTTACGAATTCATAGCGTGTGCTTTATGTCAATACAGTAACATTTTGAAAATATTAAATGCTTAAGATTTATTTTTTCAGCTGGACCAAGATCATCTAGCTCCTGACCTCATTCCAGTCTTGCTCCCAACAGGGACACAAGAATTGAATCCAAGAGGTGAGTAAAGAGTGACTGCTCGTCACATCAAAGCACATTCGACTGAGTTGGATATCAAGGAGTCTTGGTAAGATTGAAGTTAATGGGAAGCAACAAATATCTCTCCAGTGACTGGAGTCATGATGTTTTTCACAAAGAAAGATAGCTATGATTGTTAGAAACCAATCTTCTCAGCCCCAGGACACTGCTACAAGACTTTTTTCAAGGCAGCACTAAGGTCCTACCATCTTTAGTTGCTTTATTGATGGCTTTCCTTCTATTTTCAAGGTCAGTAGTAGAGAAAATCTTGCTGATTATTTCATGGTGTTCAACTCTTTTCACACAAAGACAGAGATGTTTGACATTCAACAGCCTTACCATTGTGAATAATGGAGAAGCAGAGATTTCGAAAGCAAAAATAGGAGGAAATATCAAAAGCAGGTGAATCACATGACATAGCATGGGAGTAAGATAGAGAAAGACTAAAAGCTAGAGTGAATTATTATGGACAAAAAGGAGGATTCAAGGACAGAGTAAGATGGATAGGAAGGAAGAGAAGGGGAGGGAATGGAGCAGCAAATAAAGAGCGGTTACCAAAGATGTAAAAGGCCATGTTAATAGCATGGTTATGGTGGAGCAGGCTTGATGTGCTGAATGACTTACTTCTGTTCCTAGTGATCCATAACATCCAAAGTTGTGATTTAAATAACATTGACGGTTTCCTTTCCATTGTTTGTTGATGTCATAAAAACGATTTGAATTATTTGTTTGTTACCCTTTCATTTATTTCAATCCATATAAATCTTTAGACAGTATCCTTATAATATTTTATTTATAGTTCCTGGCAAATATTTTGAGCTGGCATGTAAAACAACCCATTTCTTTCAGCCCAAAAATCATGTTTGTGCACACACTTGGAATATAAGTCAATCCCCAGTCCATGAGAATTAAGCCAAGTCATGCTATACTCAGATCAGGAGTCAGCCATAATTTGTCACTTCACAAGAAAATATTTTGCTTCCTGTTACCTTATAATTGGATGGAAGCGATCAAGCGGTTGACCCAGCATGCTGTGCTGAGAAGGTGTGAGTATGTTTAAATATGCCCAGTGTTAGCACTGGATGATGATAACACTTTAAAACATTGCTCACCCATACCTACATCAGCAATTCTGTTTCACACTCAACATATAACTCGAGCTCTATTTTCGGAGGTATTTACCAAAGTTGACGCATACACTTCCACATACAGTAAATATATTTGATACGTATGCATCATATTTTGCAGGGTTAGACATTTCAAGAGATTCAGTATTACTCTAAATGGGAATCATTATCTCAAATATGCCATTCAATATGTTAATACTTCAATAATACTAACCTGAATGATGCTGTCAATAGGTTGCTGACACAAGAATAGGAGGAAGGCATCTAATAAATAAAGAACAATTAGAATTGCACTAATGTGAATACATGTTCAATACCAATTGCTGAGTATTGGAAATGGAAAAAAAATAAAACTAGCTTTTTTTCCTAAAGACAATCTATCTTACGTAATATACAATTATCCTATGTTAAGGCTCAGTACTAAAATGATTTTATATTTGCAGTTTATTATGGATGATTTCATTTGTAAGTGTTTCGATATTTAATGTATTATCTATATCGAATAATCAGTGAATGTTAGTCTTTCTGAAAGGCACAAGCAAAAATGCAAGTCATTCAATTGATACAAGAGCAATTAGGTCTCTTGGACTCTAAATCTTCACAAACTGTTTGGGGACTGGACAATTTTTTGGAAGTGGAATTCTAAGCAATTATTAATGATTGTTGAGTTTCTGAAGCAATCAAAAATTAAAATTAACATGCTGCTTTCTTCAGAGAACCAAATTCTTACATCTAACAGGCTTATTGACAACAATCATTTTGAATCAACTTGTTCAAACATGCTGTGACATGCATCCAGTGCTGCTGGGACTTGAACCCAGATCTTCTGACTTAGAATTGGGATATTAACACGAGGACAGAATTTATAAAGCTAGTAGAAATCTTTCATAATGAAATCTTGCTTATCATGACAACATTGTTGTCTCAGAAGCTGACTGGATGGAATTACTAATTTAGGAACTTAATTAAACTTATACAGCATCAAGTAAATCTACAGGAACTGTATGTTATGAAAGTGTAAGGGGTACTGTACCTTTAAGTGAGTTGAAAGCTAGCAAGGACTTAGAGAGGAACACAGAGTACTGGAAAACTTACAATATAAGATTTGGTCCAGCAACTAGCAGTACTTGGGTTGTTATGAGACAAAAAACAAATTCAAATTTGGCCAATCAGTTTAAATTATGCCCCAAGATACTAAACTCCAATCAAGTTTGAATTTGGTATTCTGACAATATTAAAACCAATGAAATGATCCAATGCTTTGGGGTATAAATATTAAACAAATTGAACAGCTGGGGGAAAACTGCCGAAAGACCAACAGATGTAGGCTGCTAGTAAGAACTCTCTGTGAGGTACCTGTCTAGAGAAGGAGAAAAAATCGACACCAACCTGGAGAGCAAATCTACAGAGAAAGGTACCAAGAAAAGATTTGAATCCTTCTGTAAATCTTAATTGAGGGTTTTATTGGACCAGTATTGTAGAGAGGAAGGTAAAAGATAGATTTAGATAAATGAGTTCTAAATAGTTGTTAGTTAATTGTTCTCTGTTAGACTTTGAAAAAAATAAAATTGCTAATTTTTACTTTAAATAGTGACTTTTAGGATAGCTCTTTGTCTCAAATTTTAACAGATTACAGCACAGGTTCGCAGGTTTAAATTAGCAGAGGGTGTTTACTCACGTCATAACACTGTTAAAGTTTAGAAAAAAAATCAACAATGCAGAGACTTGGAAGCTTCAAATTGCCACTGGAGACTCCAGAACTTGTGTAATGCTGAAAAAGACACATCTTGTCAACGTTTTGTTTTGACAATTCACAAGAATACTAATTGAAAGAGAAAACCAAACATTATGTTGCACGAGAGGACAGTGCTGATTGGTTGGTAAATGAACTTTGATTAATAGCAGCATTGCTATGGAGAATCTATCTATTGATTATGATTGACAATTAACTGACAGGCTTTGGTTGAATTTTAAACTAGGCAGCCTTCTATTTAATGTTAGATATGATTCTGCAATTGGACAACAGTTGATGGATAACCCTGAGTACATCAAGAATGATGCCGATTTAGGATTGCCAACTGGGCTTGCAGAGCAGTGCAGTTGCATACACTGGAAGCTACATATATCACTATAGAGGGTTCTGCTTTCTGCAGACATAAAAGGTACACACATGACACCTGTTTCAAGTCAACAGATTGAGTGCCATGCATTTCTCACTATATTTCTGAAGGTAATTCCCTGACCAATCAGAGTCAATTGTTCTGATTTAAAATTAAAGCCAGCCTCCACTTCCATCTCTCTGGAGTTCTCTGAACACAGTCACATTGCTAACTGAACCATGGGTCTCGAACACCTGAGAACTCAGCAAGGTTAGGCAGAGGAGATGTGTTGGATAGACACCTCCTGTTGACTGAAGGAGGGAGGAAGGGAGGAAATTGACATGTCTACAAACAACCTTGGAGGTTCGAGGGATGAGACTGGACCATGCAGGGAACATGATTGTCAGAATATGATAGGTCCTGAATGCTTGTGGCATTAGCAAGGTCATGCCTGAAATTTTGAAACTAAAGCGTAACTGTTTGAAGCCCTTGGATGATAGAGGAAGTGTAGGGATGATGATAGGTTAAGCCTTCTAGACAGATAATGGGAGTGAGTGAGGGGGCGTGGGGCTGCAGGGATGGGGGACATGTGGCACTGTGTCAGTGACATGTTCAAGGTAGCTGGTCCTGACCTGATAAGGGGGGAGGGGGGGGGAGGCGGTGGAACAGAGATGAAACTAAGGTGAAGATGTTGGATTAAGGCTTGACAATGGGAAGCTCTGTAGTGATTGCAGGAGGGTGTAGAGTCATGGCTTTCATTTTCAATGTCAATGCACATGGCTGCTACACCAAGAAATGGTTTTGGCAACGTTCCTGCATGATGGTTATTGATTATATTGGGTGGATAGAGCCTGGGGTTTGCTCAATACTACATAAATTGTGTAAGATTGCCTCCAATTTGCTCACAAATCACTTCACTCAGACATGATGGTTAGATTCGATTCGATTCCCTGCAGTGTGGAAACAGGCCCTTCAGCCCTACAAGTCCACACTGACCCTCTGAAGAGTAATGCAGCCAGACACATTTCCCTCTGGCTAATGCACCTCCCACAATGGGAAATTTAGCATGGCCAATTCACCTGATCTGCACATCTTTGGAACGTGGGAGGAAACCGGAGCACCCGGAGGAAACCCACGCAGCCATAGGGAGAATGTCCAAACTCCACACAGACAGTCGCCCAAGGCTGGAATCGAACCTGTGTCCCTGCCACTGTGAGGCAGCAGTGCTAACCACTGAGCCACCATGCCGCCCCCATGATGGATCCAATCAACCTGGATCACAAGCACAGAATACTGGCAACTGGAGTCAGAGTGTTGAGGAGCATTGCTACACAATCAAATATACCACCAGAGTTACAGCAACCTGTAAATGTCAGAGACCATGTTGGACAACCCTGAGATGTCATGGATTGCCGTCTTTCGCACTTGCCAGCTTCTCCAGGAAAGCCTTCTCCATTAAATTTTTGAGATAGTTGAATTCAGCATTGAACTCCTACCCTAGTGAGACTGTCCAGGGTTCTATTGGGGACAGGACTGTACTGGGGGAATGACGATTTGATCAGAAGTAGAGATGAAATAGTAGCAGATATGTTGTGGTGTCACAGAGATGGATTTGAACCATGTTTGTGAGTATAGATCCTTCAACATTTTAAATCTATTCAAACTTGAATGCTCTAACTGAAATTAGATTTATTAATGTCCTGTCTTGCAACTACAGCTTGTCATAGAAATTATAGAATATAAATGAAACAGAAATTGCTGAAAATATTCAGGAGGTCTAACAGCATCTGTCCAAAAAAAATGAGTTATTGTTTAAGGATTTCAGGTATTGTCAGAAAGTTAACTCTGTTTCTCATCACAGATACAGTCTGCTCTACTTATTTTCATAATTTTCTGCTCTTATTTCATTTTTCTAGCTTCTGCTATGTTTTGTTTTTGTATAATTTCTCATTCCTTGTATTAATGTGTTGAACCTACATTGAATGGTGTCCATGAATGTAATGTTGTTTTAATAATGGGGGTGCCGACAGTTCTGAAACTCTTGCCAAACAAATGTCTTGTCCAGATTTAAAAATGATCTGGTTGTTCTTGTACTCTATGTTCCCTGTTCATAAATCTAAACTGCTATCGGCTTTTTAAGTATTTACAATAACATTTAAAATGAATAGTGAACCAGCAGTGCAGATCTCTATATTCCCCAAATCCCTTCAGCTTCTTTCCACTACATTTGGTTTTTCCTTCCCAAATGTATCATGTCACAGTGCCTTGTGTCAGGCTGAATCTGTTACCTGTCTACTGGCTCTGTTAACCTGATTCTTCCGGAAATGTCTTTTATATTTTTCAGCCCATTCCATCAGAAATACACCCACATGAACAACAGGAACCCTTCACTGGCTCTGCTGGAGTCTGAAATGATCTCCCAATGGTATGTTAAAATGAAGAAATGTGAGGTTAGGGAGAGCACTGTCAGTCAAGCATTAGGGTGTCAAGAGATATTAGTCCGATCTCATGTTTATGAATGAATTTATCACCATTTTCACATTTGAGAGAACGGTATGTGGTCTCCTTTTCATTGTAGGCAGTAGCTCTGCATTATCAGATTACCATGGATAGAAACTAGCTGAATGGTTTCATTACTCTAGAATGCAAAATGAAGGGGTAAAGTGGAACAAGTACTTTAATGCAAATGTTTTTCTTCTTTAAGTCACTTTTCAGGGGTGTAGATTGAGCATGCTCACTGGAAAGCTTCTGTCTGAACTGATCCATGACCCCTCTGGCTATCCATTGTCTTGCTGTAAATGGACAGCCGTGGTATAGCTCCATGGTGAGCAACTAGAATGAACTCAACTTTGCAGCTGCCCTGTTTCAATTAAGAAATCCTCACTTTTAACAAGAAAACTCATGCAGAATGGCACACAACTGGGCAAACTGTCCAGGTATTCTCTACAGTTTGGAAGGAAGAGAGGTGATCTCATTCAAACCGACCAAATATTTAAAGGGAGAGACAGGGTAGATGCAGTTAAAATATTATCCCTGGTCAGGCAGCCTAAATCCAAGGTGCACAACTTAAAAATAAATGAGATGCCATTTATATCCGAGATGAGGAGAAAATATTTTATGCAGAGAGTTGTGAGTTGGAGTGCTTGACCACAGAGAATTGTAGAGGTTGTCTTAGAATGTGTTTAAAATGGTGATTGGAATAGTTTTACTTACCTGTGGAATACAGGTTATGGGAAAGGTGTGAATAAAAGGTATTGAAGTATTCGGTCACCCATGATTGTCAACATGAATGGCAGGGCAAGCAGATATAAAGGCCGGAATGGTCTACTCTTCTTATGTTCCAATGCAAGATGCAAAGCCAGCAACTGTGACTAATTTGATAACTGTATGAAAGACGATGATCACACCCCTCCCAGCTCCCCTCTCCCCACCACCAAACTTCTAAAAAGTGAAAGCCTTTGAAAAATAAATGATAAGGTCACTCTTGTGCAATCCATCTCTCTTTTCCATCCAACGAAAATTGTAACAAACGCACGTTAACTCATTGTTAGTCAATTTTCAGCGAATGATATAATTTTCTGATTGATGACCTGATAGGAATTCAGTAAATGAGTTGAATTTAACATTGTGATGGATTATCTGTTCATTATGGACTTTGCTACAAATGTTACATCAATGTTTTAATGTTGATATTAGCAGAAGAAAACTGCCTCTATTGCAAATTCCACTGTGTATTAAGGGAGAATTTTAAACTGGTGAAGTCGGTGGATTTTGACTTGGTGGGGCAAAAACATGGATAGTCATCTATGTGAGAATCACAGGTGTCTTAGAGAAGCTGGAGAATGGGGTTGAGAAACATATCAGCTGTGATTAAATGGCACTGTAGACGCAATGGGCTGACTATCCTAATACCTTATGCACTTATGGTCTTATGAATCTCACTGGCTGTAGAGTTAGAGTTAGCCTGCAGTGACAAGATGATCCCCATCATCATGGTTCAAGATCCTCGTAAAAATTGTGGAATTCCCTCCCTACAAGCATTGTGGGTCAACCCACAGCAGGTGGACTGCAGCATTTCAAGAAGGCAGCCCACCCCCACCTTCTCGAGGGGAACTAGGGATGGCCAATAAATGCTGGCCCAGCCAGCCACGCCCACATCCCAAAAAGGAACAAAAGGAAATCACCAAACCTAACCACCGACTAATCAAGGCTATGTGAATAATGATGGGTCCCACATTAAACAACATTGTGTGTAGGTTTCTACAGGGTCAATTCGCCAATTTCTGTTGTGATAGAGAATTGGCGACAGGGACATGGATATGTTCCTTGCAGCTGCTTATCAATAGTTTGCACATAACGGACAGATAGATGAATGTTGTCAGACACCTGTTTTGGGACAGAGATATCTCTGGACGTTAGTATCTTTGATTCAGCCTTCCTTTTCTGCTTCATTTTTTGATGAGGACGTGCCGGTGTAGTAATGGGGTGGACAAAGTCAGAAGTCACACGATACCAGCTTATAGTCCAGCAGGTTTAATTGAACTTGCATGCTTTCAGAGTCCAGCCCCTTCACCAGGTCACCCAATGAAGGACCAGCACTCTGAAAGGACTATAACTTGATGTCGTATGACTTTGGATATTCTTTTGGTCACCTCAAATGAGAGAGCAGCTGGAAGAGATGTCCTCAAATTGGCTATCCCACTGTCTCCTGGCTGGGAAACAAAACTATGCACGATCATTATCATGGTGGAGAACAAAATATATAGCTGTGTAGCACAGAAGTGCTTTTCGACAATGTCCCATTTGTTTGTCTAATGTTGAGTGGATATTTATTAAATTACCAATGAGTTGGATACAGAACCAGTGGAGTGAAAGTGAGGATTGTTGAATAAGGTAGGGTGGGTGGGGTCCACGGATAGCTATTATCGGGATCAGCTGGGACAATTTTGAGGATTACATTTTTATTCAAGTTATACCTCCTCTGGAATTAGCAGCCGGATAAAAAACTGGTGATTGTTGCAAGATAAAACTGAACTTTTTTAAATATCATTATAAGGATACCTTTGTTTAAAATGTAAATAGATTTGAATACTTGATTATAATTTGCCCTTAGAAGCCTCTGAACCACGGTGCCGCCCCAACAGGGGGACAGGGGTAGCAGATACATAGGAACAACACCATCTGCAAATTCCCTGACAAGTCACTCATCATTCAGACTTGGAAATATATTACCACTCTTCAATGTTGCTGGGTGGAAAGCCTGGAACACCCATCTTAATTGTAGCATGGGTCTATCTCCAATGAACTGACTGCAATGGTTCAAAAAGGCAGCTCAACACCCCCCTTTCAAGGACAACTAGCAACGGATAATAAATGTTGGCCCAACCAATTTTGATCCCAATCCCAGAATGAATTCGAAAGAATCCAGAAGAATATCTTACACTAGAGCGAAGAATGATGCATTGTCCAAATATAACTCACAAATTTGTAGTAAACATCTATGCACCACAGACTGAATAACATCCTTTCTACTTGACACACGCCCAAACTTTGTGGGATATGTGTGCAACACCCCAATATCCTCAATATTATACAAATAGAATTGGCAACTGTTGGCTTCGATATTATGTTGTTCAGTTCTACAATGAAATATTCTTTGCAGCAAGGCATTTTGAACTTGCCGTGTGTGACACACACTGATTTGCTGATAGAACCATGAACAATTTTCAAACATAATCAGAAAGATGATTTTAAATTATCATTTTAGTTTGCATATCACTTAATAATCACTTGTATCCATGGATAGAACTCGGGACCACAGCCACAGAGCAAAACTATCTGCCTCTGTCTATCCAGGGAAGATTCTTGTGTGAAAAGCAGGCAACTAATTCAAGGAGATGCCTTTGTAAACATTCCTTTCCTCAAGCAAGCCGCGGCCCAGCATGAGATTGTAAGCGATAAGGCTGAAGTGTTTCCTACTACCTTCAGTCAAAATGATGAGCCAGTTGATGTTATCTGACCCTCTTCTGAGATCATAAATAATTTTATGGGCAGTCTCCACCATGTCTGTTGCACTCTGTGTGATATGAGGGCGTGGTCGATATCAGTGGACAATAGACAATAGACAATAGACAATAGGTGCAGGAGTAGGCCATTCTGCCCTTCGAGCCTGCACCACCATTCAATATGATCATGGCTGATCAACCTTAATCAGTATCCTGTTCCTGCCTTATCTCCATAACCCTTGATTCCACAATCCTTGAGAGCTCTATCCAACTCTTTCTTAAATGAATCTAGAGACTGGGCCTCCACTGCCCTCTGGGGCAGAGCATTCCACACAGCCACCACTCTCTGGGTGAAGAAGTTTCTCCTCATCTCTGTCCTAAATGGTCCATCCCGTATTTTTAAGCTGTGTCCTCTGGTTCGGCACTCACCCATCAGCAGAAACATATTTCCTGCCTCCAGAGTGTCCAATCCTTTAATAATCTTATATGTCTCAATCAAATCCCCTCTCAGTCTTCTAAACTCATACAAGCCCAGTCGCTCCAGTCTTTCAGTGTAAGGTAATCCCGCCATTCCAAGAATTGACCTCGTGAACCTTCGCTGCACTCCCTCAATAGCCAGAATGTCTTTCCTCAAATTTGGAGACCAGAACTGCACACAGTACTTCAGGTGTGGTCTCACCAGGGCCCTGCACAGCTGCAGAAGAACCTCTTTGCTTCTATACTCAATCCCTCTTATTATGAAGGCCAGCATGCTATTAGCCTTCTTCACTACCTGCTGTACCTGCATGCTTACCTTCATTGACTGGTATACAAGAACACCCAGATCTCTCTGTACTGCCCTTTACCTAAATTGATTCCATTTAGGTAGTAATCTCCCTTCCTGTTCTTGCCACCAAAGTGGATAACCATACATTTATCCACATTAAACTGCATTTGCCATGCATCTGACCACTCACCTAACTTGTCCAGGTCACCCTGTAATCTCCTAACATCTTCATCACATTTCACCCTGCCACCCAGCTTAGTATCATCAGCAAATTTGTTATTATTGCGAATACCATCTTCTATATCATTAACATATATTGTAAAAAGCTGCGGTCCCAGCACTGATCCCTGCGGTACCCCACTGGTCACTGCCTGCCATTCCGAAATGGAGCCGTTTATCACTACTCTTTGTTTCCTGTCAGCCAACCAACTTTCAATCCAAGTTAGTACTTTGCTCCCAATACCATGCGCCTTAATTTTGCTCACTAACCTCCTATGTGGGACTTTATCAAAAGCTTTCTGAAAGTCCAGGTACACTACATCTACTGGATCTCCCTCATCCATCTTCAGAGTTACATCCTCAAAAAATCCAGAAGATTAGTCAATATGATTTCCCTTTCATAAATCCATGCTGCCTCTGACCTATCCTGTTACTACTATCCAGATGTGTCGTAATTTCATCCTTTGTAATAGACTCCAGCATCTTTCCCACCACTGAGGTCAGACTAACTGGTCTATAATTTCCTGCTTTCTCTCTCCCACCTTTCTTAAAACATGGAAAAACATTAGCCACCCTCCAATCCACAAGAATTGATCCCGAATTTATCGAACTCTGGAAAATAATCACCAACGCATTCACGATTTCTCGAGCCACCTCCTTCAGTACCCTGGGATGTAGACCATCAGGCCCCGGGGACTTATTAACCATCAGATCTAATAGTCTCTCCAACACCAATTCCTGGCAAACATAAATTCCCTTAAGTTCAGGTCCTTCAGCCACTGCTACCTCAGGGAGATTGCTTGTGTCTTCCCCAGTGAACACAGATCTGAAGTACCAATTCAATTCTTCTGCCATTTCTTTGTTCCCTGTAATATATTCCCCTGTTTCTATCTTCAAGGGCCCAATTTTAGTCTTTACCATTTTTTTGCCTTTCATATACCTAAAAAAGCTTTTACTATCCTCCTTTATATTTTTGGCCAGTTTACCTCAGTATCTCATTTTTTTCTCTGCGTATTTCCTTCTTATCCTCTGTTGTTCTTTAAAAGCTTCCCAGTCCTCCGTTTTCCCACTTATCTTTGCTATGTTATACTTTTTCTCTTTTAACATTATACGTTTCTTAACTTCCCTCATCAGCCATGGCCACCCATGTCTCCTCCTAGGATCTTTCTTACTTTTTGGAATAAATTGATCTTGCAACTTCTGCATTATACACAGAAATATCTGCCATTGTTCCTCCACTGTCATCCCTGCTAAGGTATTGCACCATTGAACTTTGGCCAGCTCCTCCCTCATAGCTCCATAGTTCCCTTTATTCAACAGAAATGTTGTCACTTCCGATTGTACCCTCTCCCCCTCAAATTGCAGATTGACGCTTATTGTATTATAGTCACTACTTCCCAATGGCTCCTTCACTTCGAGGTCCCTGACCAATTCTTGTTCATTGCACAATCCCAGATCCAGAATTACCTTCTCCCTAGTTGGCTCCAGCACCAGCTGTTCTAAGAATCCATCTCTGAGGCACTTCTCAAAGTCACTTTCTTGAGGTCTAATACCATCCTGATTCTCCCAGTCTACCTGCATGTTGAAATCCCCCATTACAACTGTAGTAACATCTTTGCGACAGGCCAATTTCAGCTCCTGATTCAACTTACATCTGACATCCAGACTACTGTTTGGGGGCCTGTAGATAACTCCCAAGCGGGTCTTTTTACCCTTAGTATTTCTCAGCTCTATCCACATTAACTATAGATCCCTTGATTCTAGGTCCCCCAGCGCAAGGCACTGAATATCATCCCTTAACAACATGGCCACCGCACCCCCTCTGCTCGTCAGTCTGTCCTTACGATAGCACGTGTAGCCTTGAATATTCATTTTCTAGGTAAAAAGAATGACTGCAGATGCTGGAAACCAGATTCTGGATTAGTGGTGCTGGAAGAGCACAGCAGTTCAGGCAGCATCCAAGGAGCTTCGAAATCGACGTTTCGGGCAAAAGCCCTTCATCAGGAATAAAGGCAGTGAGCCTGAAGCGTGGAGAGATAAGCTAGAGGAGGGTGGGGGTGGGGAGAAAGTAGCATAGAGCACAATGGGTGAGTGGGGGAGGGGATGAAGGTGATAGGTCAGGGAGGAGAGGGTTGAGTGGATAGGTGGAAAAGGAGATAGGCAGGTCGGACAAGTCTGGACAAGTCATGGGGACAGTTACTGAGCTGGAAGTTTAGAACTAGGGTGAGGTGGGGGAAGGGGAAATAAGGAAACTGTTGAAGTCCACATTGATGCCCTGGGGTTGAAGTGTTCCAAGGCGGAAGATGAGGCGTTCTTCCTCCAGGCGTCTGGTGGTGAGGGAGCAGCGGTAAAGGAGGCCCAGGACCTCCATGTCCTCGGCAGAGTGGGAGGGGGAGTTGAAATGTTAGGCCACGGGGCGGTGTGGTTGATCAGTGCGGGTGTCCCGGAGATGTTCCCTAAAGCGGTCTGCTAGGAGGCACCCAGTCTCCCCAATGTAGAGGAGACCGCATCTGGAGCAACGGATACAATAAATGATATTAGTGGATGTGCAAGTAAAACTTTGATGGATGTGGAAGGCCTCCTTTAGGGCCTTGGATAGAGGGGAGGGAGGAGGTGTGGGTGCAGGTTTTACAGTTCCTGCGGTGGCAGGGGAAAGTGCCAGGATGGGAGGGTGGGTTGTAGGGGGGGCGTGGACCTGACCAGGTAGTCACGGAGGGAACGGTCTTTGCGGAAGGTGGAAAGGGGTGGGGAGGGAAATATATCCCTGGTGGTGGGGTCTTTTTGGAGGTGGCGGAAATGTCGGCGGATGATTTGGTTTATGCGAAGGTTGGTAGGGTGGAAGATGAGCACCAGGGGCGTTCTGTCCTTGTTACGGTTGGAGGGGTGGGGTCTGAGGGCGGAGGTACGGGATATGGACGAGATGCGTTCGAGGGCATCTTTAACCACGTGGGAAGGGAAATTGCGGTCTCTAAAGAAGGAGGCCATCTGGTGTGTTATGTGGTGGAACTGGTCCTCCTGGAAGCAGATACGGTGGAGGCGGAGAAATTGGGAATATGGGATGGCATTTTTGCAAGAGGTAGGGTGGGAAGAGGTGTAATCCAGCTAGCTGTGGGAGTCGGTGGGTTTGTAAAAAATGTCAGTGTCAATTCGGTCATCATTAATGGAGATGGAGAGGTCCAGGTAGTGGAGGCAGGTGTCGTAGATGGTCCAGGTAAATTTAAGGACAGGGTGGAATGTGTTGGTGAAGTTGATGAATTGCTCAACCTCCTCGTGGGAGCACGAGGTGGCGCCAATGCAGTCATCAATGTAGCGGAGGAAGAGGTGGGGAGTGGTGCTGGTATAATTATGGAAGATCAACTGCTCTACGAACCCACCCTCCCATCCTGGCACTGTCCCCTGCCACCGCAGGAACTGTAAAACCTGTGCCCACACCTCCTCCCTCACCTCTATCCAAGGCCCTAAAGGAGCCTTCCACATCCATCAAAGTTTTACTTGCACATCCATTAATATCATTTATTGTATCCGTTGCGGTATCCTCTACATTGGGGAGACTGGGCGCCTCCTAGCAGAGCGCTTTAGGGAACATCTCCGAGACACCCACACTAATCAACCAAACCGCTCCGTGGCCCAACCTTTCAACTCCCCCTCCCACTCTGCCGAGGACATGGAGGTCCTGGGCCTCCTTCACCGCTGCTCCCTCACCACCAGACGCCTGGAGGAAGAACGCCTCATCTTCTGCCTCGGAACACTTCAACCCCAGGACATCAATGTGACTTCAACAGTTTCCTCATTTCCCCTTCCCCCACCTCACCCTAGTTCTAAACTTCCAGCTCAGTAACTGTCCCCATGACTTGTCTGGACTTGCCCTACCAGCCTATCTCCTTTT
This sequence comes from Chiloscyllium punctatum, assembly GCF_047496795.1. Classification (NCBI taxonomy): domain Eukaryota; kingdom Metazoa; phylum Chordata; class Chondrichthyes; order Orectolobiformes; family Hemiscylliidae; genus Chiloscyllium; species Chiloscyllium punctatum. The sequence continues at coordinate 144,588,465 of NC_092741.1, read as the reverse complement.
CCACCTATCCACTCAACCCTCTCCTCCCTGACCTATCACCTTCATCCCCTCCCCCACTCACCCATTGTACTCTATGCTACTTTCTCCCCACCCCCACCCTCCTCTAGCTTATCTCTCCACGCTTCAGGCTCACTGCCTTTATTCCTGATGAAGGGCTTTTGCCCGAAACGTCGATTTCGAAGCTCCTTGGAAGCTGCCTGAACTGCTGTGCTCTTCCAGCACCACTAATCCAGAATTGATTTCCTAGGCCCTGTCCACTTGAAGCCACGTCTCAGTTATCCTCACATTATCGTATCTGCCAATTTCCAAAAGAGTCTCAAGCTCATCCATCTTATTTCTAATGCTTCGTGCATTCATGTATAGTATTTTTAATTTATTACTGCCCTCACCCTTCCCATGACGAATGGCCCTGAAGGTTTCTGCCTACAGTGTTGAACATTGCTACGGTACAATATGCTTCTCTCCTAGCTGTTCAAGTTCAGCTATGACACAGCCTGATAAGCTAAAAGATTCACATGATGGCATATCTGTCCATATGTGTTGAAGTTCTCGGCTTGCAGAGACAACCAGCTGAATGTTGTAACTTTCTGGGCTGAGGATGTTCCAGCATTTATTTCATTCGATTCGCTTTGGGGAAGTGATGACCCAGTAGTATTACCATGAAACTATTAGTCTGGAGACCCAGCGAGTGATCTGGAGACCTGGATTTGAATCTCACCACGGCAGATGGTGGAACTTGAATGAAAAAAACGTCTGGAATTAAAAGACTAATGGTGACCATGAAGCCATTGTTGATTGTCAGGAAATCCCACCTGGTTCACTGATGTCCTTCAGGGAAGGAAACTGCCGTCCTTACCTGATCTGGCCTACATGTGACTCCACACCCACAGCAATGCGGTTGACTCTCAACTACCCCCTGTGCAATTAGGGATGGGCAATGACTGATGGCCAAGCCAAGGATGCACACATCTTGTGAATGAATAAAAAAAGTAACAAGTGTGAAACTTTCTTGAAGTGTTTTAAGAAGTCACTGCTACCAAAATCGTCACTCATTTGAACTTTTTTGTTTTCCTTTCTAAACATCAACCATCATCAGTAAAATGCCCATATAGCCAACTAGATATTTGCAAGTAAAGCTCATTATGAGCAATGTGAACCATTGAAAGTGAAGGGTTGGGGGTGAGGATAAGAGAAGTAGGTTCTTTTTTTATTAACCTAACTTGTTTGGAGATGTTATTATACACTTATGGAGCACGTGGGACTTGAACCCAGGGCTCCTGGCACAGGAGGGCTAGCAACACTACCACTGCACAACAAGAGGGCCCATAGGTAGGTTCTTCTTTCTGTTCGATTTAGCTTATTTTTCAAATCAACCTGTTCGGAGATGTTATTACACACCTCTGGAGAAGAGTGACTTGAAGCCAGGCCTCTTGGCTTAGAGCTTGGGACACTACCAGGACACCAGAAGAGGACCCAGAAGTAGATTTGTCCTAGGGATGGGAATCAAAAGTTATCAGCTGTAGGTAATATTGTGGAATTCAGTAAGATTGGCCACAGTTGTATTGAATAGTGAAAACAGGCTGAAGAGGGCTAATGACCTGTGTCCCCCAACTCATTCCGATGTTTGTATGCATTTATAGAGTCATAGAGATATACAGCATGGAAACACATCCTTCGGTCCAACTCCTCCATGCTGACCAGATAACCTAAATTTATCAAGTCCCATTTGCCAGCACTTGGCCCTTATCCCTCTGAACCCTTCCAGATGCCTCTTAAATGTTGTAATTGTACCAGCCTCCATAACTTCCTCTGGCAGTTCATGCCATCACCCTCTGCATGAAAACCTTGCTCTTTAGGTCCATTTTAAATCTTTCCCCTCTTACCCTAAACCTATGCCCTCTAGTTCTGGACTCCTGCACCCCAGGGAAAAGATCCTGTCTATTTACCCTATCCATGCCCCTCATGATTTTATGAACCTCTATAAAGTCAGCCCTCAGCCTCCAACGCTCAAAGGAAAATAGCCCAGCCTCTCCAGAGACTTGGAGGGAGAGGGAGAGAGCGACTGAAAGAGAGATGGGGAGGCAGAGATGGGAGGGAGGGGGAAAAGAGAGACTGAGATGGTCTTGTTAATTGCTTCTCTCTCTCTACTGTTGCTGCTAGCTACTCTCTGCTAATAATGGCTTCCTAAAGTCACAGAGAGTCTTACAGTCCTTCAGCATGGAGACAGGCCCTTTGGTCCAAATTAGTCCATACTGAACAAAATAGCACGTCCATTTATGCTAACCCTATTTCCCTGCACTTGGCCTATATCCTTTTAAACCTTTCCTATCCATGTAATTGTCTGAATGCCTGTTAAATGTTATTAATGTACCCGCCTCAACCACTTCTGTTGGCACCTCATTCCATATGCGTACCACCCTCTGTGTAAAAACTTTGCCCCTCAGGTTCCCTTTTATTCTTTCCCCTCTAACCTTAAACTGATTCCCTCTAGTCCTCGAATCCCTAAACGTGGGAGAAAGGCTGAGGGCATTCCTATTCTCTGAAGGCAGTTACCTTTAGCCCAAATCATGAACTCTAATCCTGATTTAATACTCCTGCTTGATCACTTCTGACAAAAAGCCTTGACTTGGATTTTTTAACACCAAATCCCTTAGACTAAAACAATTAACTGCTGACTGCTCCTGGCAAGTATCCAATAATAATCCGTAATTTTCTCTCCTGGCAAAAGACCCATTTAGCTAGAGTCGACTTGGGAAGTTCTACTATCTAGCTAATAGAAAGGCTCTGAGAAATGTTATATTTTTATTCCCTTCTTACTGACCACACTTGGAACATTTAGATTCACTTGTGTACCTGCAACAACACAACTAATTTCCCTAAATATTTGTTAACTCCTGATCAATGAAAAGTGAGCTTATAGCTTCCCTCCAACTTAACTTACGCCCAATATTTAACACTCTTGACCAGTGGGAGAAAGACTTTGGCTTCCCTACAACCACTCAACCTTAACCTATACAGTTGAATTGCAAATGCTACACCATGCCAGCCTTGTAGCCATTACAGTTCAGTGTTGTGGCTTCTGTTTACTACTAATGCCAGACTCACTGTGAATGCAAATTCAAAATGTATATCAACTGGAACCTTCGTTTACTCCTGTGTTTTGATTTTCCCTTAAAGGAATTTGACACTTAAAAGAAATACCATCTTAAAAATCTCTTTACAACATCTCAATAAGGTATGCATTTAAAGAGTTCTGAAACTAAACTTGTGTACAGTATGTAATTTAAAACTTATTAATTATATAATGGGCTGAAATCAAGCACGTGTGGCTATTAACTGACCTTGCGGATTAGGAAATATATAGTCGGACATTTGCTAATGCCTGTAACGTTCTCTTGCTCATTGGTATAAACATCATGACAAATAAGACATAACTAACAGTAAGAAAATGTTAATAAAGGAGGAACAGAAAGTTCTCAGGACGTTCTGTAGATGCCTTATGGAGCATGGTTTTATTGGTATATCAAAGGTGATCTTATCATTGTAACTGTATAGTCACTAAGAGTTTAGTGATGTGATCTTCAAATCTGAGTACAGCACATGGCCCATTTCCTCCTTATAGCTATCATTGCTAATTGCTCTCCCATTATTTGTTACTCAAGCACAAAATAAAGCTGCTGAAGTAATAATTGTTGAAAGACTTTAGAGACTTTTAATTGTAGAAATGATCCTTGCCATTATACTAATGCCCCAGCTCCATTTTCTTGTTTTGATCAACATGAGGACATAATCACATCTTGGATATTGGGTATATTTACAAATGGGAATCTTCTGAGCAGTGATTGTTCTGAGCAACTGTCTGATACCACATTCTTACCGAATTCTCTGATCTTCAAACTTTTCCCTTTTAGGCGGCTGGCAAGCCCAGTTAGCATTCTGTCATTTCTGTTTTCTTTTTCAACTTTTCCAACATTTGTATTTATTTTTATTTCTTAGATCTCTTTTGATTTAGTTTACATTATCCTGTATATTTGCCCCTTGTCCTACAAAGTCACTGACACTTTTCTGAGTCAGAGAGATAGAGGTGCAGTGGTATGTCAGCTCAGCCTGGTCATATTGTCATTGCCTTCGGAGGAGGCCTGGGATCAGAATCTTCCTGCAGAAGGACAGGAGAAGCACCTGAGGGGATAGTCTAGGTATCCAGGGTAGACATTTAGAACTGAGACAACCACTGTCCCTTTGCTCAAACGATGGAGAACCTTGGAATTCTACCACAGAATGCTAGGTCACCACTCTGGGTGAAGAACTTTCTCCTCAGTTCTGACCTAAAAGGTTTACCCCTTCTCCATAAACCATGCCCCCTGGCTCTGGACTTTACCACCATCAGGCAAATCCTTCCTGCATATAACTTGTTTAGTCCTGTTGGCATTTGATAGGTTTCTCTGAAAGCCCCCACTCATTCTTCTAAATCCTAACTGACTCAATCTCTCCTCCAGCATCAAACCTGCCATCCCAGAAATTAATTTGGTTAAAAAAAAATTGCTGCACTCTCTCTATTGAAACAGCATCCTTCCTTAGATAAGGAGAGCAAAACTGTGTACAATATTGCAGTTGTGGCCTCACCTGCATAATGGCAGCAAGACTTTGTTGTTCCTTTTGCTATGAAGGCCACCATATAGTTTGCTCTCTTTGTGCTTGCTGCGTCTGCACGCTTACTTTCAGTGACCAGTAAATGGCCGAGCAGGCTTGAAGGGACGAATGGCCTACTAGTTTGTAACTTCCCACCTTTGTTCTGAAGAACACTGATTCCCAACTTGAAACGCTAACTCTGTTTTCTCTCTCCACAGATGTGGTTGGTCTTGCTGAGTTCCTTCAGCAGTCTCTGTGTTTGTTTCAGATTTCCAGCATCTGCAATATTTTGATTTTAGTTGCTGATGACATTGAATCTTTTTTAACACAGATTAAGTAGCGTTAAAATGGACGCTATTACTCTAACAGACATTTGGTACAAAATGATGCAGAGTTCCATATCTGTGGGGTGTAGGACCATTCGGCGCAGCCACTTTGGTGCGAGTGATTCGGCGCGGCCGGTTTGGCGCAGCTCGTTTTGGCGCAGGCCCATTTAGGCGCGTAACTGTTTCGGCGCAGCTCACATTTATTCCCTTTCAGGCTTAGTTACAAGCATTACTGAAAGCAATAAGAAGAAAAATAATATTTATCCTCTTCAGTAAAAATGTTAAAAAGAAAATAAAAATGAAAGAAATAAGGTAAATACGAAAAATCTTAAATATGACATTGATTCAAAATTATGGGCAATCCCTCGTAAATACTCAATGTCATTTCTCTCACTAAATCTTCTTACAAGTGTCTGTATTCTAGCACCTGCTTCCCTGGATTTCTTCAATTTCAACAGAATATCACTTTGATGGGTTATATTTTATTTTAATAATACCTACAAAGTAATGAATAACTACAAAACAGTTCTGCGCCTAAATGGGTCGTACCAAACTGGCTGCGCCAAATCGCTCGCGCCTAAATGGGTGTGCGCCAAAATCGGTTGTGCCAAACTGGCCACACCGAATCGCTAGCGACAAAGTGACTGCGCTGAATGGTCCCACTCCGATCTGTGGTGCAATCCATTCTACCTAATTTTAGCTGGATACCTTAATCGCTGGTGACAAGTTGTAAAGGGTGAAGAAATCGATGGCCTGCCAAACTACATTTGATTCATTTGTGAGTCAAGGAAGTGAACTCTAATGCCAATTTATCATGATCATGATTCATTGGATTCAACATTTTTAGACACATGGCAGAAATAAAAATGTTTCTGATTGTCACTTGATTTTGACCATTAAAATGGCTATTTGAATTGTTATGCATAAACAATTTTTAAAATCTTATATATGAAGCTTTATCACAGTTTTGGGACACCCAAACATTCCATACTTTGTGCATTCCTGCTGAATGTCAATTCTTGCTCAAAGGAGCAAGTGAGACAAAGGACAATGAACTTGGCCAAAAGGGACAGCATCAGTTGTTTCCTCACCTGCAGTGTTGCTCTCTGTGCTGCCTTCAATGAGCGAAAATGCATCTCTCTGTTTCCTCCATAAACTTCATTATGTTTCCAGCCTAGGCACAAAAATATTTAAATTGACAGCTGGCACAATGCAACAATATGCCCTACATCTGAGCCGGGAGACCTGGATTCAAGTCTCACCCACTCCTGAGTATGCCATACATCTCTGTACGGCTTGATTAAAACTATCGATTGGGTGCCAGATTTGATCTTATTTCATGAAGTTCTTAGATAACTTCTTAAATAAATTAGTAAAGTAAATAGTTGATTCCCCATTGTTCTGACTGTCGTGAAACTGCGTAGATATTGCATTTTTTTTACTGTTCCTATGTTTATGAATCCAGTAACTTTGAGGCTATACCTTTCACGGCATAAACTAGAGATTGTGATTGAATATAAGGGTTGTAACTCTTCCAAACTCCTGCATGCACATTCTGTTGCATGGCCTCCTGATAAAGAGGTTTACCCAATTTGGCAGTGCGTTTATCCACCATGGAAAACTCTAGGGCATCACAACAACAGGACATACTGGCTCAATCACAGCCCTATAATAGCCTGGAAACAAAAACTACTTTGACAATACTGTATTTTGAGTAAAAACAGCATCTTATGTACCTGCAATAAAGTGACAGCAGGTGAAACGAATGTCAGTCGAGTCTGTAGACTGTTTTGACCTACAAAATGACAAGGATATTTACCTCTTTGTATAGAGAACTTAAACCACTCCAATGAGGATACTTCAGGAAGTTTGCAGCGATCATGTCAGCATGATGTTTGTTTGGTAATATCACCACAGCCCCGAGTTATTATGTGTATGATTCATTCCTAGCAGGAATAAATATCAGATTCTATCTTGAGCAAAAATTTGAACAAGGCTTTATTCAGCAACATCAACAATTTTACTACTTTCCTCACAAGAGGCCATGATATATAACCACCAATGATGATCCCATTAGTAATTAGAACTATACCCTTGCATTGGTGATTCCTACAAATTGCAGAAAGCTACAGATGGCTACATTTCCGATTTGAAACTTTTGGAAGATTTGAGTATTGAAAGGCTTTCAATTTTGCACTGAATCTTAGTGATGTGCCCATACTGAGAGGTGGATATGCATGAAATGCAGACATACATTTACATGACAACTTACCAGGATATATGAATAAACACAGGATTGTTTAGCAGTCTAAACTTTGTGACAAATGCCATTGAGCTTATGCAGAGCAATATTAGTTAGTCTCAGCTTGCTAGCTTTCTGCAAGTGTTGAATGTTTCCATACTATTATAGGGCTATGATTGAGACAGTCTCACCAGTATGTCCTGTTGTTGTAATGCTCTCGAGTTTTACATGGTGGATATATGCACTGCCAAATCGGGTAAACCTCTTCATCAGGAAACTATGCAACAGAATGTGCATGCATGAGCTTGGGAGAGTTACAGCTCTTATATCCAATCACAGTCTCGAGTTTATGCTTTGAAATTGCTTTGCCTGCCATGTTCATGCCCTTTCACTTAAAACTTTAAAAAAAACTACTTTGACAATATTGTAATTTGAGTAGAAGCAGCATCTTATGTATCTGCAATAACAGGATGATTTTAACCTCCAAGAATATATGCACAGGAGAGAGGTGGACAGGAGAGGGGTGCACAGAGAGAGGTGTACAGGAGAGACGTGCACAAGAGAGGGGTGCATAGGAGAGAGGTGTACAGGAGAGAGGTGCACAGGAGAGGGGTGCACAGGAGAGAGGTGTACAGGAGAGGGGTGCACAGGAGAGGGGTGCACAGGAGAGGGGTGCACAGGAGAGAGGTGTACAGGGGAGAGGTGTACAGGAGAGGGGTGCACAGCAGTGACGTGTACAGGAGAGAGGTGCACAGGAGAGAGGTGTACAGCAGAGACGTTTACAGGACAGAGGTGCAAGGAGAGAGGTGTACAGGGGAGAGGTGTACAGGAGAGGGGTGCACAGGAGAGGGTTGCACAGGAGAGACGTGTACAAGAGAGAGGTGCACAGGAGAGGGGTGCACAGGAGAGGGGTGTACAGGTGAAAGGTGCACAGGAGAGGGGTGCACAGCAGAGGGGTACACAGAGAGGGGTGCACAGGAGAGAGGTGTACAGAGAGAGGTGCTCAGGAGAGAGGTGCACAGAGAGGGGTGCACAGGAGAGAGGTGCACAGGGGAGAAGTGGACAGAGAGGGGTGCACAGGAGAAAGGTGCACAGGAGAAAGGTGCACAGGAGAGTGGTGCACATGAGAGAGGTGCATGGTAGAGGGGTGCACAGCAGAGAGGGGTGCACAAGAGAGGGGTGCACAGGAGAGGGGTATACAGGAGAGGGGTGCACAGGAGAGGGGTGCACAGGAGAGGGGTGCACAGGAAAGAGGTGTACAGGAGAGGGGTGCACAAGAGAGAGGTGCACAGGAGAGTGGTGGACATGAGAGAGGTGCACAGGAGTGAGGTGCTCAAGAGAGTTGTGCACAGGAGAGGGGTGCACAGGAAAGAGGTGTACAGGAGAGGGGTGCACAAGAGAGAGGTGCACAGGAGAGGGGTGCACAGGAGAGTGGTGGACATGAGAGAGGTGCACAGGAGAGAGGTGCTCAAGAGAGTTGTGCACAGGAGAGGGGTGTACAGGAAAGAGGTGTACAGGAGAGGGGTGCACAGGAGAGAGGTGCACAGGAGAGGGGTGCACAGGAGAGGGGTGCACAGGAAAGAGGTGTACAGGAGAGGGGTGCACAGGAAAGAGGTGCACAGGAATGAGGTGTACAGGAGAGGGGTGCACAGGAGAGGGGTGCACAGGAAAGACGTGCACAGGAGAGGGGTGCACAGGAAAGACGTGCACAGGAGAGGGGTGCACAGGACAGAGGCGCAAAGGAGAAGGGTGCGCAGGAGAGTGGTGCACATGAGAGAGGTGCATGGTAGAGGGGTGCACAGGAGAGAAGCGCACAAGAAGGGGGTGCACAGGAGAGGGTGCACAGGAGGGGGGTGCACAGGAGAGGGGGGCACAGGAGAGGGGTGCACAGAAGAGAGGTGCACAGGGAAAGGGTGCACAGGAAAGGGGTGTACATGAGAGAGGTGCATGGTAGAGGGGTGCACAGGAGAGAGGTGCACAAGAGAGGGGTGCACAGGAGTGGGGTGTACAGGAGAGAGGTGCACAGGAGAGGGGTGCACAGGAGTGGGGTGCACAGGATACGGGAGCACAAGAGAGGCGTGCAAAGGAAAGAGGTGTACAGGAGAGAGGTGCCCAAGAGAGGGGTGCACAGGAGAGGGGTGTACAGGAGAGAGGTGCCCAAGAGAGGGGTGCACAGGAGAGGGGTGCACAGGAGAGGGGTGCTTAGGAGAGAGGTGCACAGGAGAGAGGTGCACAGGAAAGACGTGCACAGGAGAGGGGTGCATAGGAGAGAGGCGCAAAGGAGAAGGGTGCACAGGAGAGTGGTGCACATGAGAGAGGCGCATGGTAGAGGGGTGCACAGGAAAGAAGTGCACAAGCAGGGGGTGCACAGGAGAGGGATGCACAGGAGAAAGGTGCACACGAGAAGGGAGCACGGAGAAGGGTACACAGGAGAGGGGTGCACTGGAGCGGGGTGCCACAGGAGAGAGGTGCACAAGAGAGAGGTGCACAGTAGAAGGGTGCACAGGAGAAGGGTGCATAGGAGAGGGATGCACAGGAAAGAGGTGCACGGGGGAGGGGTGCACAGGAGAAGGGTGCACAGCACAGAGGTGCACAGGAGAGTTGTGCATAGGAGAGAGGTGAACAGAAGAGAGGTGCACGAAGAGGGCTGTACAGGAGAGGGGTGCACAGGAGAGAGGTGCACACGAGTGAGGAGCACAGGAGAGGGGTGCACAGCAGAGGCGTGCACAGGAAAGAGGTGCACAGTGGAGGGGTGCACAGGAGTAGGCTGCACAGGATAGAGGTGCAGAGGAGAGAGGTGTACAGAAGAGACGTGTACAAAGAGGGGTGCACAGGAACGGGGTGCACTGGACAGGTGTGCACAGGAGAGGAGTGCACAGGAGAGGAGTGCACAGGAGAGGGGTGCACAGGAGAGGGGTGAACAGGAGAGGGGTGCACAGGAGGAGGTGCACAGGAAAGAGGTGCACAGGAGAGGGGTGAACAGGAGAGGGGTGCACAGGAGGAGGTGCACAGGAAAGAGGTGCACAGGAGAGGGGTGAACAGGAGAGGGGTGCACAGTTTAGGGGTGCACAGGAGAGGGGTGCATATGAAAGAGGTGAACAGGAGAGTGGTGCACAGGAGAGGGGTGCACAGGAGAGAGGTGGACAGGAGAGGGGGTCCACAGGAGAGAGGTGTGCAGGAGAGTGGTGTACAGGAGAGAGGTGCACAGGAGAGGGGTGCACAGGAGAGGGGTGCACAGGAGAGAGTTGCACAGGAAAGAGATGTACAGGAGAGGGGTGCACAGGAGAGAGGTGCACAGGAGAGAGGTGCACAGTTTAGGGGTGCACAGGAGAGGGGTGCATATGAAAGAGGTGCACAGGAGAGGGGTGAACAGGAGAGTGGTGCACAGGATAGGGGTGCACAGGAGAGGGGTGCACGGGAGAGGGGTGCATAGGAAAGAGGTGCACAGGAGAGGGGTGAACAGGAGAGTGGTGCGCAGGAGAGTGGTGCACAGGAGAGGGGTCCACAGGAGAGAGGTGCACAGGAAAGAGATGTACAGGAGAGGGGTGCACAGGAGAGGGGTGCACAGGAGAGAGAGGTGCACAGGAGAGAGGTGCGCAGGAGAGTGGTGTACAGGAGAGAGGTGCACAGGAGAGGGGTGCACAGGAGAGGGGTGCACAGGAGAGAGGTGCACAGGAGAAGGGTGCATACGAGAGTGGTGCACATGAGAGAGGTGCACAGGAGAGGGGTGCACAGGAAAGAGGTGCACATGAGAGTTGCACGGAAGAGAGGTACAAAGGAGAGAGATTCATAGGAGAGGGGTTACAGCAGAGAGGTGAAAAGGAAAGAGGTGCACAGGAGAGGGAGGGGTGAACAGGAGAGTGGTGCACAGGAGAGTGGTGCACAGGAGAAGTGGTGCACAGGAGAGCGGTGCACAGGAGCGGGTTCACAGTGCAGGGGTGCACAGGAGAGGGGCGCACAGAAGAGAGGTGGACAGGAGAGGGGTGCACAGGAGAGAGGTGCACAGAAGAGAGGTGCACAGGAGAGAGGTGCACAGGAGAGAGGTGCACAAGAGAGGGGTGCACAGGAGAGGGGTGCATAGGAGAGAGGTGTATAGGAGTGAGGCAAGTAAGAGGTTTGTGTGCAGACAGGAGGAATGTAGGGAAAAGTCATGCAAGAGGGAAGTGCTCAAGAAGTAGGTATATATGGATCATCATCACGTTGTAGACAATTTTGTAACAGGCTATCTCAAGGATCAATTTTTGTGCCCTAACTGTTCACAATATATCAATCATTTGGCGATGGGCATCAAATGTAATATTTCCAAACTTGAAGATGATGCAAACCTTAACAGAATTATGTGTAATGATAAAGATGTAATTATGTGTAATGATAAAGATGTCAAGCATTTTCTAAAGGAATTGAACATAACTAATGATTGGTCAATAACGTGGCGTCTGGAATATAATGTGAGAAAATGTGAGGTTACCCACTTTGGTAGGAGAAACAGGTGTGACGTGTATCTATTAAACAGCGAGAGGTCGAATAGTGTGGATATTCAATATTAAACTCTAATTATGACTTAACCTTGCCTCATTTTTGTTCAGGTAGATATTTTTCCAAGTAGTGGAGAGAAACTAGGTGGTGCCAGACACAAAAACCAGAGTAGCTTCCTGGCAGCCCCCACTGGGCATCTCCGTCTTGGTCAGCAAACTCCATCATCTCAGGCACGCTCTATGGGCAGCTGAAAGTAAAGAGGAAAGGCGTGAGGGTGGAGGAATTAACAGCTGTGATGGGCATGTTCTGGAAATCAGTCGCAGGGATTCGAGACGGCATGCTGGGGTCCAGGTAATAATTGTGAGTGGGACAACTCAACTTACAATGATGGGAGGCACTAGAGTTGGGAGGGTACGGGGTCCTGTGAAAGGCGGGTACTTCAACAGTCACTATCACCCTGGCTTCAATGAGGCAGCAACACATCACGAAGTTTGGCATAACCAACCAGGTCCTCAGATGGTAAAGTGTGGATGTGAAAAGTTAAATGAAAAGACTGTCTGGGAATGTCAGAGTCTCAGTGGTCCTGACAAGGAGTGCAAGGCAGAAAAAAAAATGAAAGTGAGGTTGAGAGGCAGAGCCTGCAACTGACTCCATGAAGCAGCACCCGTATCACATTTCATCCTCATCCCAATTGCAATCACACAATCAAGATGAAAAATGGCTGCCTTCACGTCCAGAGTGGGTGGTATGAGGTGTTTTTTTGCTTCCTCTGAGGATGTTGGTTCTATTTGTGAGCGATGTGAAATCCTTCAAGGAGTCATTACATTAATCATACGCTCATACAGTACAGTTTAAAGATATCTGTTGTCACATGATCACGACCTCAAATATCAATCCTGGCCATGAGTAATCTTGACCATGTCATTGCAAATTGATCCCAGTAATGGCTGTGGGGCAGATGCAATGTCAGATAAACAGGAAAAAATTCACTTAATTCTACACATTCCAAATCAAGGAACCGCCTATCTCACAACTTGGATCATACAAATGCTACATCTTTATCTTATCTGCAATGTTGCCTTTCCTTGGGTATTGTGAGTGGGAGCGGGAGTGTGAAGAGGGGTGGGGGTCGGGGGGGATGTGGACGGAGAAGATCTCATTTTTTCCTCCAACAATTACAATCTCCCTCTGTATGTGTGCCTCATTGCTGATGTAGAATACATCTGAATCAAGTCCACTCTGTCAAAGGTCTGTGTCGACACATCTGATGGTCCTTCTTGTCGGACGTCCCCATGTCCCAGTGTTTTGTGGACAAAGGGTAATTGTATGTGCTGAGATTGCTAACTGATCACATTTATGAGGAACTTGTGTCTCTGCACAATGAGCATTCACAGAAACTGATGCATCTGGAAGTCCAAGGCCAGGCTCGTGTAGACATGATGCAGCCTTCTGTGTGTTCCCAGACAGAAGTTTCCTTACGGTGAAAGTGCAGGAGACCCAGACTCTTTTGTCACTGATGGATTAATCCTCCAAATGAGTGAGAGGCAGTGGTGCCTTGAATAAGCATGTCCTGCTGGAACACTGGAAAACTCTTGAAAACTACTGCAACAATGCAAGGCATCATAGTCTACACACAGTTCATGAGGCTCAGTGCACAGGCAATGTGACATGCTGTTCCACTGGGGCAACTGAGGGACTCACAAGAGAAGAGGTTGCTCTGCCTCCACCATTCGGGGGTTTGTTGCAGTATTTTACAGACAATGGGCACTCCATAATGCTTGGATTCTTTGCTCTGGACAAGTGGAATATTCAACAAAGATATCTGGTGAACGGTGCGGATCTGTGAGAGGTAAAGCATGACATCACATAAGGAAATGAGAGCATTCATCAGCAGAAGTATCACCACCAGCACCTTGCAGCACAGTGTTGTTGCCACTCAGGAAGCAGCATTCAATGGCACTGACTTGGGTGCATTGACTGTAAAATGTTTTGAGCAGGCGGTGGTTCTAGTGGCATTGTATTGGATTGATAATCCAGAGACACAGGTAATGTTCTAGGTGCCCTGTGTTCGAATCCCAAATACGGCAGATGGAGGAATATAAATCCAACAAAAATCTGCAATTTAAAAAACGTCTCGTGAGGTCTATGAAACCAGTGTTATCATTATTAAAACACATCCAGTTAACTAATGCAACTGAGGGAAGGTAACTGTTATCCTTACTTGGTCTACCAGAATCCCTATCAAGTGGGAACAAGCCAGTTGGCCCAACAAGTCCACACCAACTCTCCAAAGAGTATCCCACCCCTTCCTCTACCTATTACTTTACATTCCCCATGACTAGATTAGATTAGATTAGATTACTTACAGTGTGGAAACAGGCCCTTCGGCCCAACAAGTCCACACCGCCCCGCCGAAGCGCAACCCACCCATACCCCTACATCTACCCCTTACGTAACACTACGGGCAATTTAGTATGGCCAATTCACCTGACCTGCACATCTTTGGACTGTGGGAGGAAACCGGAGCACCCGGAGGAAACCCACGCAGACACGGGGAGAAAGTGCAAACTCCACACAGAGAGTCGCCTGAGGCGGGAATTGAACCCGGGTCTCTGGCGCTGTGAAGCAGCAGTGCTAACCACTGTGCTAACCACTGTGCCACCGTGCCGCCCTAAATGCACCTAACCTACACATCCATGAACACTATGGGTAATATGCCATTGCCAAATCACCTAACGTACACATTTTTGGATTATAGGAGGAAACCCATGCAGACACAGGGAAAATGTGCAAACTCTACTCAGATGGTTGCCCGAAGCTGGAATTGAACCTGGGTCCTTGGCCCTGTGAGGCAGCAGTGCTAACCACTGAGCCACTGAGCCACTCTGAGCTTCAATGTGGTTGACTCAAAATTATCCTCTGAAATGGGCTAGGAAACCATTCATTTACATGAACAACTAGAAAGACTGAAGAAAAGAATGCAACTAGGTGGACCCTGGCATCAACTCGAGCACTGAAAACAACAGTGTAACGGTGTCAAACAAAATCCTGTCGATTCCATCAAGTCCTCTTTACTAACAATCTGGGCACAGTGCTAACATTGGGAGTGCTATCTCACAGGCCAGTCAAGCAACAGCCTGATATAAACATGCCCATGGAAACATATCTTACAGGACAATGGCCTAGATACCACCATCACCATCCCTGACTCTGGCTTATTGTACTACTGATTATGATGCAGTTCCCATCCTTGTCTGATGAATCAATACTCTTCGATGTTGATCAACACTTGAAGGAAGCACTGAAGTTGACAAGGGTTGGGGGACTCAATGTCCATGATCCATCACTGCTTGGTAGCAACACCTCTAACTGAGCTAGTTGAGTCCGCAGGGTCACGGACTGAGTCTGCAGCCGGTGGTGAAGCAACTTGCAACATTTGACCTGGTGCATATCTGGGAGAAAGTGAAGACTGCAGATGGTGGAGATCAAAATTGAGAGGGCTTATGCCCGTAATGTTGATTCTCCTGCTCCTCAGATGCTGCCTGACCTGTTGTGCCTTTCCAGCGCCACACTTGCAACTCTGGTGCACATCTGGACTTCAAATACGGTGTTGGCAACTGAAAGCTGAGAAGTCTTGGAAGCAGTGAGCAATTCCACCCATTGGATATCACAAGACCATGCAAAAGCAGTGCCGTAGAAGCATGGTGTTTATATAATGAAGTGAAAAGCATAAAATTCAACTGACTCAGACTTGTACCAGGAAAAAGGATTGGTTGTTATTGAATCTATCCAATGCATCCCAAGTAGTTAGCTGCACCTAGTACCTACCATTACAATATCCTGCCACAGAGTGGTGTGCTGAGTATGGCCTAACATACAGCAGGGAGAATAACAGATGAAAGAAAATGAAGGCACTCATATCTTTGGATGAGGAGAACATTGTAGAGGTGAGTAGCATACAGGGTTAACTCTGACTATGTGACATGTTAATGAAACAGTCTGTATCATGACAGGAAGTGATGTATTATCACATGATGTTACTCATGTCAAAGTGAAGCAACTCTAATATAGTTCTTTAAAAAAATGTTATTGCTACCCTCACTTCAGCCGATTCTTTGGCTGGTCAGCAAGTTAAGAACAGTAGAAATCCAAGAAGAGAAGAAGGAGGAGGGATGTGAAAATGGGGAGCCTATCACCAGTCTAGCCACACGCATTGCTGCTAATATCCTTTAGAAGTTTCAATTAATGATAGCAACTGACACAAGTAAAAATGAAAACCACCATCAAAACCAACATCCTTCTACCCTGCAGCGCACTGTCACTTCCATCACACACTAAATAATTCTTTAATCACAATGCATCAATTACAAACTTATCCCGTGTATTGCAGCTTGCAATTACATTCACCTGGAAGCAAATGAAAAGTTGAGTTAAATAATTGGCAATGGGACACTACATGGAGGTGCAAATGGTGCCAATCAATACCTTTTATATGGTATTATAAAAGAAGGAAACTTAACGACATAACATTCTGTTGAACACACTTTTGCACCTTGGGTGCTTGTAAACTTTAACTTAGGCTTTTCTACCAGTTCTCTATATATATCATGTGGTTTCAGCAGAAACAGAACCAGACTGCTGAGATCACTGCCCTAGCTGCTACAGTGCTTCTGATCGAGAGTCCCTGCAGATTGGAGCTTCTAAATGACCATGTCAAATATTGCTTCACTCACACCCTTGATGGAGGAGTCTATGCCATCAGGACATAGTACAGCATGATAGGTCACCTTGAGGTGCTTCATGTTCCCTTTTAATAAGTAGCCATTGCCTATTCATAACAGAAATTAGATTAAAAAGCAATTATACTGCAGATTTGAATTCCAATTAAATCAGCAATGTCTCCTTGAATGGCAGAGCAAACGTGGGGGAATAAATGATCTATTCCTGCTCCTTGTATGTTTGTATAATAACGTTCCTGAGACATGATACATTGTATGCATCGTACTTCGTAAACCCTAAGCCAGCACAAGAGTATTGCATAAATTTGCACAGAGGAGTCCCGTCTCTCCATTTATCTGCACCAACAATTAAGTTGACTCCTCCTTCTAATACAGTCATAGAGATGGGCAGCACGGAAACAGACCCTTCAGTCCAACTCATCCATGCTGACCAGATATCCCAACCTAATCGAGTCCCATTTGCCAGGACTTGGCCCATATCCCTCTAAACCCTTCCTATTATGTATCCAGATGCCACTTAAATGTTGCAATTGTACTATCCTCCTCTGGCAACTCATTCCATACACGCACCACCCTCTGCATGAAAATGTTGCCCCTTAGGTATCTTTTATATCTTTCCCCTCTCACCCTAAACATATGTCCTCCAGTTCTGGACTCTCCCCATCCCAGGGAAAAGACTTTGTCTATTTATCCTGACCATAACCTTCATAATTTTATAAGCCTCTGTAAAGTCACCCCTCAGCCCCTGATGTTCCAGGGAAAATAACCCCAGCCTACTTAATCTCTCCCTATAGCTCAAATCCTCCAACCCTGGAAACATCCTTGTAAATCTTTTCTGAACCCTTGCAAGGTTCACAACATCTTTCTGATAGGAAGGAGACCAGAACTGCACGCAATATTCCAACAGTTGCCTAACCAATGTCCTGTACAGCCGCAACATGACCTCCCAACTCCTGTACTCAATACTCTGACCAATAAAGGAAAGCATACCAAACGCCGCCTTCACTATCCTATCTACCTGTGACTCCACTTTCAAGGAGCTATGAACCTGCACTCCAAGGTCTCTTTGTTCAGCAACATTTCTTCTCTGCTATTGTGGAGTATGTGCATGACTCGCAGTCTGGACCAGACCATTACATTACAATCACGCTTCTTCTCAATGTGAGTCTTGAAATTTATCAGAGATTGGAGAGAATTGTGATCCCTGACATGGATTTTCCATAGCTGGATCTGTCACCAGTGTCTGCTTGTTTCATTTGTGAAATTGTGAGTCACCACAAGAGAGAACCCAACCAATACCCCTAAGTGGCCAACTGCATGGCTGAACAGCCCATAGTAGTGGACCCTCTTAGCATTCATCTTGTGCATGTTCAGCATTTTCATGAAGTACAAATGAAGGCCCTGGAAAGCAAAAACAGGGTATAGGAACACGTTGCAGCAAAGTAACGTTCCTGGCAATGGTCTTATTCATTCTTACAGCCCAATCATTGATGAAGTTAAGTCAGCTCATGTGTTACCAGCCAACTGACTTTCATAATGCATCTTCAATTGAGACTGGCACTTATGTCCAAGGCTTCCTTCCCTGTAAGCTGCACTGTTGCCCAAATCCATTTCTTACCTTCGTCCTTGTGTTTTGCACTCTCTGCTTCCAGCAATTCATGCGTAACGTGAAGGTGTGACTGATCATACTAACAATGACAACTGTGAAATGAGGTGTTGAAGGTTTGCATTGTTGTTATCCACTGTGTAAGAAAAGTTTATAAGTGCAAACTTCCATACCTCACTCCAAGTGCAGATACAGCAAACCAATTGCTGTCAAAGTCAATGTTTCCTGCATCCAGTACATACCGCCTAACTGCAGTAGTGCTTATTTTTCCCCAGCACCCATGTCGTGTGTGTGCAGGTGTAGCACACAGTGAAGAACAACAGTCTTTAAGTCTTTACTTGTATTCCACCACCAGGAAGAAAGGAACATTCCTTCATTATATTGGGCAACTTATTATTAAGTCAAAACCAGCAAACCATTTCCACACTTTAACATTCCCAAGAGGATATCGCAATCACAAGGATTGCATTGCAGGAAACCATGTGGAATGATTATCCCATCCATTCATGTGTGAAATCATACAACTGAATGAATTATAATGTTCTCCCATATGCCCAGACGGTGGCAATGATGGCAAAAGTGTCCTGCAGTGATAACAAACTGAACAAAGAATTCTCAATTACTATGTCCCTATTCTCGAGAGTTCATGTTCTTTTTAAATATATATTGCGCTGTCCACTGATTTTACTGGAAATGTAGATGTAAAAGGCTGATTTTCACTTTCTATTTATAAGTCATTTTCTATTGAAATTAATGGCCAGAAGAAGATATTTTCAGAAATGCGCTGCACAACACACAGTTTCTGCTGACCTCAATCTCCTTTCTCACTGTGGTTGATGTTGATTTGAAAGATAATGATTTGTTTAATTTCAACATTGTGTAATATTGTTATGTGGGTGACATCAGATTATCTGCCAGTCATGCATGTCAATGAAAGTCAGGAGAAGTTGCATTATGACAGTCGATCCAAGATCACCCATTTCATTTCATTATCCAAAACACAATTACCCCGCATATGTAAAAGCTGAAAGAACTGCAGATGCTATAATTCAGAAATAAAAACAGAAGTTGCTGGAAAAGCTCATCAGGTCTGGCAGCATCTGTGAAGAGAAATCAGAGTTTTGAGGAAGGGTCACCGGACTAGTATTGTTAACACTGATCTCTCTTCACAGATGCTGCCAGATCTGCTGCGCTTTTTCAGCAACTTCTGTTTTTGTTCCCCCGAATATGTTGTGGGCTACATTTTTGAGTCATCTAGCTTCATTGACATTTAAACCGTAGGAGATGAAATCATTCTACAAAACTGGGAACTGCAAAATACTTTGAGTCCAACAATACATGACACCATTTAAAGGTATGCAAACCAGTTTAGTAGTTCTATTTAACATATTAGCAGACTTTAAAAATGATATAATCTGCTTACCACCATGTCTACAAACACAAACCATAACATGCAAACACTATCCGGGTTATACTTTGCAATTGGCCTAAGTAGTTAGTGATGAATTATGCAAAATTTAAAGAGTAGTGACCACATTGAAGTAAAATGCAAACTGTTATTAGCAAAGAAAGGGAATTTCTTTGTTCAGTTAATCGAATTCCAGATAAGCAAATGCTCGAATTCAATCGATAATCAATTTCAACAAAGTCTCAGTGAAATCCAGGGTTTGAGTTTGAAAGAGTTAAACATATTACCTCTTCACTAATGATACAGTTAAGCCTGCTACAAAAATCAGTATATCAAACCTTGCTTTGAAGTGGAGTGTATTTGAATGCAGCTCAAAGATAACACTACAAATAATGCACAAATTTTGGCTAATTTTCTTTTTTGAAAATACTTCTGATAGATAACATTCTTTAAAATCTCTTGGTCAGATTTCTGCTCATTACTAAGATTCATAAAAACATTCCACTTTTAATTATTTCATTGATATATAAACATGCATTCTTTTGTGCCACTCAAAGCTGCATTTGACCTTCAGGTGTTTAGTGCTCTCACAGATGAGCTTAATGACTTCATTTTCCATCAAAGAGCAATCTTGACAGAAACTGGCCACAAAGACTCAGCTAATTATATTCCAAAGCAAATCTTTCAAAATCACATTTCAAAGAGTAATATCTCCTCAAACTGGCACAAAATTTAATTGCTTGATTAAACATCCTTTGATGTTGTCATGGGTACCATTGTTGTAGCTCCAGCAGATCTCATTATTTGGACATGTGTCTTATAATTTTGAGAAAAGTAATGCCGTTTCCTGACAATTTATTTTAGCCCCATTTTACGTACTAAAACGCATTTATTATTGAAATGAGATCCTCAGATAAGAGATGAGCTCTTAGGCTCTGTTCTATAAACTGTCCTTTCTTTTATATCTTTACTATATAATTCAGAGTTTTACATGGTTCTTTAAAATTCTACTTTCAATTCTTCTGAAAAAACGAATGACCACACAATTTTGTGCTTATGCGATTATGAGATCAATGAGAAGTTACATTTAGCTCATGTGTTGTGAGGACTCATTTAAAAGCTTCAAAATCTTACTAAAATCATCATCTTAATTGGTATTTTTATTCTATTGTGAAACACCAAAGGAGTGAACTTCCAAATAGTTCTTCAGCTCTTTCATTATAGCTTTGTTGGAAAAGTTGTTGCACCATTTTTCCTTGGGTTTCCATATTTCTTCAGACAAAGTTATGCAGAAGAACCTTAATTACCCGGCATTCAATTATTTGAATATCGGATTATCTGGCATGATCACAAAGTCCTGATGTTTGGCTAACTATGTTATCTGGCATTGGATTATCTGGAACTCGATTAACCGAATAAAATACTAACCCCCAACCATGTCCTTCAGGTAATCGAGATTCCTCTGTAATGGGGACGCAGTAGTGTCCTTATGGAACTAAAAGAGGAAATGCTGGAAAATTTCAGCATGTCTGGCAGCATCTGTAAGGAGAGAAAAGAGCTGACGTTTCGAGTCTAACTGACCCTAACTGCTGAGCAACTGGGCGAATGGGAGCAGTCTCCTGAGAAGGAGGATGAGGGTGGTGGGGAGGAGGAAGCTCTCCTTCTACATGATAGAGGTCAGCTACAACAGCAAACCCAAGGACTTCATTGTCACCCAGTGCCTGGAGATGGGGGTTGGGTGCAAAGGCAATTCTGTAATGGGAAGTGGCTATTGATCAACATGCTATCTTTTAATTAGCATTGGGAGGACAACCTGCAACCTCAAATGGTGCTACATACGCCCACACTTGATGACTGTAAATAAAAGCTCATCTTTGGAACTGCCCATATATTTGCTTACCTGTGACTGTCTGCCATTGCTCAATAATAACATGCTGGTCTGCACTGAGCAATGGAGACAGAGTAGTGATGACTTAGAGGGGTCAGATGAGACCATAGCCAAGGACAGGTAAGCTGTGTGTGTGGCCTGGGGGTTAAACTGGGGCAAAAAAGTGAAGCTGTTTATGCCTGGTGGTTTTCAACTATGTGCCACAACAGTGTGTGCTTGGGCTGTTGTCTTATTACATTGCCAAGTGATGGACAAAAGTGTTAGCCAGGAATTTGGCTGAGGTTTAAAGATGGCACTGGCACCAGGAATGCCAGTCTAATCCGGGATATCTGGTGAGTGGCGAGTTCTTCTGGCTAGGGTGAGATGGTAGAATGAGGTTAGTATTAAAAAGAAAGAGAGCCATAGAGGTGGGCTAAGTAGCTAATGAGATGAGCTTTGGACCAGACAATATAAAATCTTGCCAAGCCTCAGAGAGTGGCCTGGGCAGAACAGTGGTTCAGTGGTTAACACTGCTGTCTCACAGCGTCAGGGACCCAGGTTTGAATCCAGCCTTTGGGTGACTGCCTGTGTGGAGTTTGCACATTCTCCCTGTGTCTGTGTGAATTTCCTCCAGATGCTCTACTTTCCTCCTGTAGTCCAAAGATGTGCACGTTAAGTGGATTGGCCATGCTAAATTGCTCATAGTTGTTTCAAGGTATATGCAAGCTAGGTGGATTAGCCATGGGAAATGCAGGGTTACAGGAAAGGGTGGAATGCTCTTCAGAGTGGCAGTTTGGCTTTGATGGGCCAAATGGCCTGCTTCCAGAGGGATTCTATGAAAGAAAACCTCTGTGCAACTTACACATAACCAAAGCATCGTAAGATTCATCCCAACATCTTGACCAATATTGACCAATAATACTAAGGAGACAGATTGGTTGACCATACCATTTTGCTGTTACCAGGGTATTCTTATGCAGATTGGCTACAATGTTTTCTCCCTTACATGTAACTTCAGAAGTCAAAAACTGTAAACACTTTCCTGTCAAGCTTCTTCCATTTCCTTATTTTTATTCATAACGTACACAGAAAGAGAGGGCTTCTTTTCAAGAAATCAACTTGCTCAGTGCAAAATTTTATTGTCATATTTTAATGCTAATGGAAATTTTGTTTGAAGCTAGTTTCTTAACATAAAGCAAGAAAAATTGCTGCGCTGGGAAAAATGTTAAAAAGACTTTAAAAATCTTCCTTGATATGGTGTCTTCCACAGAGATGGTGTTTTGTTGATCAAATCACTGATAATTGAGGCGAAATCATGCAAACTGCATGACTACACTGTAAGTCATCCGAATATAGATATTTTCTAATCAATCTGTAAAGAATGTAACACAACAATAAACAGGATCACAGGTTGGTCCACTTGGACCTGCTCTACTCCAATAAGATCTTGCCTGATCTGACATTCCTCACATCTACTTTCCTGCTGTTTCTACTTAACCCTTGATTGCTCGACTAATCAAGGATCTACCTCAGCCTTAAGTACACACAAGGACTCAGCCCGCAGAGCTCTCTGTGGAAAAGATTTCCAAAGACTCACCACCTTCTGAGAGAAGAAATTCCTCCTCATCTTAGTCTTAAATCGACACCTCCTTAATTCTGGGACTACACCGTCTATGCCTGGAATCTCCTATAAGAGGAAATATTGTCTCAGAATTTATCCTGTCAAGCCCCTTAAGAATCTTCTATGGTTCAATAAGACCACCTCTCAAACTTCTAAACTCAAATGAGTACAGTCCCTGTTTAGCTTTTGTTCATAAGACAATCCCTCCATACCAGGGATCTTTCTAGTGAGCCTTCTCTGAACTGCCTCCAATGAAATGTTATATTTCCTTGAATAAGTGATGTCATTACATACCTATAAAGTAGGTAGGCTTTGAACCCAAGTCCTCTAGCTCAGAGGTAGAAACATGATCAATACACCACAAGAGCCCTGAGTCATGTAGTTATGTAAATAGACAAACATCTGGTGAACTTTCTGGGACTGAGTTGTGGCAAAAAATCACAAGACTACAACTGTCTAAAATTAATCCTTTTTTTAAAAGCAACTTTTAATATTATTACATACATCAGCATGATTTCTCCTATTGGGTCATTTTCGTGAAAAATGCTTGTGAATATAAGATAAGAAATATAATTTCATACTTACATGTACTTTCCATTAAAATTAACATCAGAACAAGGCAAAGGTTGGAAGCCATAAAAACGGTCAGGCTCAAAGTTGAATGATTTTCTTGTTTCAAAAGTTTAGCAAAAATTCTTCTGCCCCTGTGATTGAATCTTCTCACTTCATGTCCACTTGACAGCTTTTTGGAGAACACTTAAGAATGACAAACTCAACAGACATTGATAGCACGTTGGGACATTGCCTCCTCACCAATTGAGTTTTGAGTGAAAACCCAGCCTCAAATTACTGAGATTAAAACAGTCTGCAAAGGCTCCCGTGTGAAGTGCTTTTTTTGACAATATCAAATCTGCTCCTGGTGGGTGTAAGCTGCAGTTCAGACTGCCAATAATTTTCCATTAAACTGAAAGTGACTAAAACGTCAGAAGAATAACGTAGAGAATGAACATTTATATGTTTGTGTTGTGGGATACGTTTGAAGCAGTCTGTGGTAATTCGAGATATACCCAGCATGTTGTATCCAAGAATGGTAAATGTTCAGTAGAAAAGCAATCCACTAGCACTGACATTACTCACTTCAATCAGCGTAAATCAATCTTCGAGCCCTACCTTGTTCTAGTGGTGATTATTGTACTGTGTTGCACTCCCAGGAAATAGTAAAGAAAAAGTACAGCACCACAGACTGTGAATTGCTACCAAAATCAATATCAACAGTGATAAATATGCATGGGCAATGACAAAGCAAAAATAAAATAAATTAAGAAGGACAGGTTTTTCTCTCAACTGAATATTGGTACTGTAACACAATCGAAAGTTAGCAATTATCCGCAATAAGCTGAAAAAGAACATAAAAATCTTTTAAAGGAGATCAATGGTACTGCAAACTGATTTTTTTCGGGAAAAGATGAAAAGGGCCCAAGTTCTTAGCCACTAGCAATGCATTTCAAATATGTTGGCCAGCAACTACTTGGGCTGAGCAAAGAAGATGGATTAGCCCAGATGACTGCAATAATGAATACTAAGAAAGAACTTGCATTTCTAAAGCATTTTTTATAACCACAGGAAATCTCAAAACGCTTCACATTCAATACAATACTTATAAAGATTAATCACTACTGTAGCAGAGAGTCACAGGGAAGTCAATTTATGGAAAACAAGATCTAAGACACGCCAATATGACAAATGACTGGATCATCCATTTTGTGGTGTCATTTGAGGGATTATCCCTGGCCAGGTTATCTATCTGACCTTTAGAATCGAATTTGACATCTTTCATTACCTGAGAAGACAAACTAATTCTCAGTTTAACATCTCACTTGAAAGACCTTGAAGTGGGAGGACATATTTTCCCATCTAAAAATGGTGAGTTGGGGACAGTAAATTGAAAACACAGAATAATTTGAAGCAAGATACAACTTGGCCCTGACAGGCATGGAAATTGTCGATTCATTTTAGCATTCACTTAAAGTTAGAGCATGTTGTATGATTTTCTAGGGATTAGGAAAACATGCCATAGGAAAGGAAGTAAAACTGGAGTGCTCTTGTGGAGCTGGTCAAACGTCCAGTTCTTCTGCCAGTTCCACTGACAAATTTTGAGCAGAAATCACTTGTCAACATAGAGAATTTAGAGGTCCTTCTGAGGAATTTAGAGGTTTTCAAATAGATACCAGCAAGACAGGTTTTAACAACAGATGGGATGAGAGAGACAGTTGTCTTCTACAACAGAGCAGCTGAGCTATGGAGAGCAATGTCAGGAGACAAGGTATGTCCAAAAGGTAAACAGGAGAGAGAGGTGTAGAGGAGAGAGGCGACTAAGAGAGGGAAAGGTTTTTACTAGATGTGCACTGATAGATGTTTGGCTTCCTTAACCTTTTGAAAAAGCAGCATGCCGAGATTTTCATCTTAGATGATGGCAGATATTTGCAGATTCCTACAAGAAGAGCTAATCCCTGATGAATTTTGTTCTGTGAATTACTCAGAAATGATCTTTAATTCATTTACATATGGTCCCTTCCATGATGCTGCCAAAGAGACTTTAAGGGTGTCTCAGTCCATGGCACTTATCTATCCATATAATTATCTGACTTAGGGCTCTTGTGATGAACGTTATATCTGAGCCAGGAAACCTGGGTTCAAGTCCTACCAACTTCATCGGTGTCCAGGAAGATCTCTGAACATTCTTAAGGATTTATATAATTTCATTGGAAGCAGTTCGGAGAAGGTTCATTTGATGATCCCTGGTATGGAGGGATTGTCATATGAGCAAATGTTAAACAGGTTGAGATTCTACTCACTGGAAGATGAATCAAGATTGAGAGGTGATCCCATTGAATCAGAACATTGAAATTAATAAGTGTCTGATTGCTCGTCAGCGCTGGGAGTTTTGTAAGCATTCACTGTGGTGATAATAAACATATCTATGTCTTTGGCTGTCTTCCTACAGTACAAGCCATCAATTATATAGTGTGAAAATTCTGGGACGATTACACAACCAGATATTATAACTATAAGGGATATTCATCCATTAATGCACAGCTGAGAAACAAATAATGATAAATGCTATCATAAACTTCCAAAATAAGACGGTCCAAAATGCTCTAGCCTTTCAGTCCAAGAAACAAACTTAATTCCTCTACAATAAGGGCCACATGATGAGCTATTATGCCAAAAGCAAGCCATTGGATTGTTGAACAAAAACAGATGTTGCTGGAAAAGCTAAGCAGGTCGGACAGCATCTGTGAAGAGAAATCAGAATTAAAGTTTCAGGTCCATTGACCCTTCCTCAGCATCTACCGTTCTTTCGGTTTTTATTAGGTTGTTGAAGATGAGCTTGAGTTACCTCGATAGATCTGGAGGAGCTCTCTATATTCATTAGTGTCTCCAGGATGATAGTTGTATTCTGCATCTTGAGCAAAGCTGTACAACAGAGACAATTGGAGGGAGAGAAGGATAAAAGGGAGAAGAATAAAGAAGAGGAGGAATATAATAAGCAGAGTTAAAAATCACACAACACCAGATTTTATTTCAACAGGTTTATTAGGAAGCACCAGCTTTTGGAGCACTGCTGGTTGTGGAGTATAAGATCGTAGAACACAGAATTTATGGTAATAGATCGTATACACCACAACAAATTGATGCAGGAGCAGCATTCTGAAAGCTAATGCTTTCAAATAAACCTCTTGGTATGTGATTTTTAACTTTGGTGTAACACTGACCCCTACAAATTATAATGATCAGATATACATTGCTGGAGCAGCTGTATATGTGTTGGCCTGGTTCCCTCAAAGTGTGGTAGATCCAGTTGATTATACCAACCATGACAAATAAATATTGAAAAACAACTCCAGAGCCAATGCATGTCTTCATTGCTTTGCAATAAACTATTCTTAAATTATGCATACGTCTTTTCTATATTCATCCAATATGTTCTGTCATGCCTTTCTCATGAAGTAAGTTGGATACTTGAGATGTAATAGTGGTCTAAATGTGAACAATGTGGTAGTCTGTACAGTTTATGCCATTTAATGTAACAAAAACCTTGATGAAATAAATTTTTTTCAAATACATATGTGCACACCTTTGGGGAATTGCTTTATTTTATACCTTCAATAACTAGCATGTACTGCATTCGGTATGGTTTCATTAAGGTAGATCTCAGATTACTACACTCACTGTTGAGGTGCCTTTGGCCAATGGCTTCTGGCTTTGATGCCTCTGAGGAGTCCACCAGAGACCATTCACTAGCTCCTGTGCAGGGGCAGACTCAGCCATGAGAGATGGGGTATCATGTCAGTTACTGACTAGCACATTAAGTGGAGCTTTCTTCCCTTAATCCTTTCATTGCTTTCAATTTCCATGGCAACTGCCACATTACTCCTACTGCCTCAGTCCAGCTTGTTAAAGATCAGGGATGAGTTAAAGGCCATGGTTAAAGCATTTTAACGAATTTATCATTTTGCTTCAATGATAGACACGCTAGCCTCCAATACCTGAATGCTAATCACCTTCATTGTCATGTGATATGAGTGCTTGAAATACCACAGAGGCAGTCAATCACTCTCCATATTAGACATTCTTGTGACTAGCTGTGCCACCAATCTACCAGTGTTTGAGTTGTATTTGTCCAACAACTCCATTTTCAGATTGTATGTCAGTGTGTCAGCTGGATTTGGAAATGATTGATACACACACATACAAACACACACAAACACACACAGACACACACACAGACACACACACACACACAAACACACACAGACACACACACACACACAAACACACACACACACACACACACACAGACACACACACACACGCACACACACACACAGACACACACACACACACACAGACACACACACACACACACACACACACAGACACACACACACACACACACACACACACACACACACACACACACACACACACAGACACACACACACACACACATGCATCTGCTCCTGCCTATTGGAAAGGCATAGGTGTTAGCTTAGATGACTATTTTGCAGTGCAGAGTGACAACAATGGCATGGGCTCAATTCCCACACCAGCTGAGTTTACCATGAAGGACCTTCCACCTCAACCTCTCCCCTCACTAGAGGTGTAGTGACCCTTGGGTTAAAACCACCACCACCAGTGATTTCTCTTTAATGAAAGAGTAGCCCTATGGTCTGGTAAAACTGTGACAAGCTTTATCTTGGTTTGGGAAAATCAAGATCAATTTACTGTGGACACACAAAAATGCAAGTATTTGTACTGATGCATGGTTCTACATCCTGAAGACATCCTCCTTGAAGAAACCATTCTCATCCATCTCCAACATCACTTGACATTTGTGTGGAAGACCCAGAAAACAAAAGAATGGTCTAAAAACTAGACTTGGCAGATCAACAATCCTGACAATCATCAAATTCAGCATTCTCATAGTTCAGGTATTGACAAAATAAAGTCAGTATATGTCAGAGAAGGTCTTAATTCTGTTGGCAGGCAGCTGTGAGTTCTTAGTTCTTCTATATTTGACAGATCCGGATGTGTTACACCTGTACAGTGTCTTCCTCTGTAGCTGTGAATTGTGCAATATATGGGTAGACTTCTTCAAACCTCTTCCTTTGCATTTTATACTCTCCATTAAAAAAAACGCTTAGTGGGGCTTTGGAATGTTGGTTTAGATTTTTTTTATATAACTCACATTTCAGGAGTGGGACTTGAACACATTAACATTTGACTCAGAAACATGACTGAGCCAAGTTGACACTAAATTGTGATGGCATCACAATAGCGATGAAGTGAAGCTTTAATTAAAAAATGTATTTTTCAATGAAATATCAAGTTTGGGCACAAGTTTTTATTCTGCACAAATGCTATTGAATTGAATTGAGTTGAACTGAATTTATTGCCACGTGTACCGATGCACAGTGAAAAGTCCGATGCACAGTCTTGCGAATAATATCGGCACATCACAGAGTTAAGTAGCATTAATAAGTAAATTATAGGTAAACAGTAGCAAAAACACTGGTACAGGTGAATGTGAAGAGTTTGTGAGTCCATTCAGTATTCTAACAACATTCAAGTAGAAACTGTAACAAAGCTGGCTGATGCGTGTGTTCAGGCTTCTGTACCTTCTCCTTGTTGGTAGAGATTGTAGAAAAACATTGCTGGGTGGGATTATTTTGTATCTCTAATCTAGCAGCACATATTCCTGACATTCCAGAGATCCTAGGCTTCTTTACTGAAGGTCAATATTTTGCATCTCCATCTAAAATCCTGTTGAAGCCTTTCTCGCATGTTTTGCCTTTACACCTTCATGTTGACTGATGGAAATATACTTGTATGAAATACATGTTCTGTGCTCCTTACACAAAAGCAAAGGTTTTCAATTCATAGATCAGTGTAGTCAGATTGATACACTACACCTGTTTGCGCCTGTTAATACCAGACTTCGACCAGATGAAAATCAACCTTGTAGTCTATTATTGTCTAACTAAATACCTAACCATTCAGAAATCTCTTAGCCATTTCTGGACTCTCTCTTTGGTGACCCACTCTACTTGGCTTTCTTGGAGGAAGAAGAGGAGGAAGAGTCAAAGGAGAAGCAGAAGGGTGTGACAAGCATATGCATATTATTCAGCACCAAATGGTTACCAGTTGCCAAAATGTATTCACTGTTTTATTAATGCCAGTACCCCATTAGGCGACAGCAATTGTCCAAAGGAGGTCATCTGGGACATAGTTCACAGAGAATCATAGAACGCAATTACAGACATGAGGTATCAGATCGTCCAATATGTGTTGACTCTTTCAAAAAGTAATCACATTAGCTCCAATCTCAGACTATTCATTCCTTCAATTTTTTTCTTGAAGGTTGCTACTAAATCTGCATTCACTATTTTATTAGGCAGAAATTTTCAATTTCTGACAACTCATTACAAACAATAGGATTTTCTGCCTATTGTTGGTATACCAGCTCTGAGATGTCTCTTAGTCTGGTGTCAGCAGTCATAATTGCATTCACCCTGTTACACAGAATCTGTTCAGGAAACATCAGGTGATACTCCAACATCATTTTCAAGGGCAGGTGAACATATTGCAGGGGTCAGATTTGCCTTCTTTGAAAGATTTAAGATCCTGAGGGAACTTGGCCAGTTGGATATGGAAAGGATGTTTCCTTTTCTGACAGAATCTAGAACTAGGGATCACAGTTTTAAAAAGTCCCATTTAAACTGGAATGAGGACTTTTTCCCCTCTTGAAGGATTGTCACACTTTGGAATTCCCATCTTTAAAAGGCAGTGGGATGCAGAAACGTTAAAGATTTTTAAGGCAGAGGTAAATAGGTTATTGATTACCAATGGGGTGAAAGATTTTCTGGGAATGCGGGAAGGTGGAGTTGAGGTAAACATCAGGTCAGCCATGCTCTTACTGAATGGGAGAGCAGATGTGAAGGGCCAAGTAGCCTCCTTTATTTTCTTGTTTGTATTTTCTTTCAAGAAGCCTCCCGTGCAGCAATAATACCCTCTGGGCAGCTGTAACAAGTTTAGGTGGAAACTTTGAAGCTTCAGCGCAAGGAAACCTCACAGTAATTGGTCAGCAGCTCCTACAGGCCCCACAGTCTGAAAGCTCAGCAGTTGTCATTGCTGGGACTGTAAGCAGACCCGTGAATAAGACATCATGGAGAGGGAAGGTGAGGGCTTCGTGATATTATCACTAATATTATTCTAGAAACTCAGGTAATACTTTGGGAAACCAGGCTCAAATCCTGCCACAGTAGAATTTGAATTCAATAAAAATCTGAAAATTAAGCATCTAGTGATGACCATGAAACCATCGTCAATTGTCATGAGGTTAAAAAAAAGGTTCAATAATGTCATTAAAGGAAAGAAACTGCTGTCCTTACCTGGTCTGGTCTACATGTGACTCCAGAACCTCAACAATGTGATGGACTCTTAATTGCCCTCTGACCTCCACAATTAGGGATGGGCAATAAGTGCTGGCCTACATCTCATGAATACATGAAAAATATCCAGAGTTTTTTTCCAGAGGTGAAATGTCTAAAACTAAGGAGTAGGGGGAAAGTGAGGGGGGAAAGTTCAGGGACACATGAGGGGCAAGTTTTTTTAGACGGAGATTGGCAGAAGTGTGGAATGTGCTGCTGGGGGGGAGGCAGATACGTTGGGGCGTTTAAGGGACTTTTAGATTAGCACATGAATATGCAAGGAATGGAGGGATATTGACCATATACCGGCAGAAGGTATTAGTTTAATTTGCCTCATGTTCAGCACAACGTCAAAGGGCCCATTCCTGTATGTACAGTTCTATGCAATATTTTCTATCCCGTTCCCCAAAAGAAAATGTCAGTAAAACCCAGGATTTGATTTGACTTATTATTGCTACTTATACTGAGATACAGTGAAAAGTGTTGTTTGACATGCTCTAGAGGCAGATCATACCATATAAGGTGCCTCAGGGTAACAAAGCAGAGTGCAGAATACTGTGCTACAGCTGCAGACAAGATGCAGAGAGAGAGAGATTAACATTAATATTTAAGAGGACTGTGCACAAGTCTGATAACAATGGGGAAGAAGCTGTTCTTGAATCTGTTTGTTCTTGTATTCAAACCTTTGCATTATCCGCCAGAAGGAAGAGAGTGGAAGTGTGTATAACCGGGATGGGAGGGATCGTTTATTATGTTGGTCACTTTCTTGAGGCAGTGGGAAGTACAGATGGAGTCAGTGGATGGGAAGTTGATGTTCTGCGTTCAGAACACTCTGTAGGTCTCTCTGTCAATGAAGCATCCTGCTCAGACTCATCCTGAATGCCTCAAAACGGAGCTCCTGTATAACCCATACATTCACTTACAAGTATGATTTCTTTTTTAACTAGCCTTTCCCTCTGGGTCATGTATATACTGAGTCTTTGGGCTGACACCGATGGAAGACATACCAGAGGGTTTGGAGTCTTGTAGGTTAGAGGGAAAGACAAACATAGAGGCTTTTATCTTATGGAGCAAGTACCCCAATATACAGAGCCATTCCTCAGATAGTACCTCACCTTCTTGGTCACGTTTTTTGTTTACTAGAATTGGTGAAACAGCTGCCTCTACACACTCATCTGCCTCCAACTGCCAGTTCTACAATGACAGTGGAGTGCCCTTGCTTATGATCTTGAGTGCCCCTTACTTGAGCAGTGAAGCACCTTCCCTAACCTAAGGCTTATTAAAGAGAAATGCTCAGGGATGGATGGCAAAGTGGTGTTCTAAAAGCCATATGTTACGTACCCCACCAAAAGCATACCACACAGAGATCCATAAATTCCTGTGCCTAAACTCACAGCTTGTTGACGGGTGGTAGATGGTCTTTCCATCGGCACTTCCATCTTCATCCTGTTCCACAAGGATACAAGGGCCAATATGGTAGTCGATGGGATTCTCTGGAATGGCAGGATTTCTTAAGTTTCAATAGAGCATTCATGGTCTCCCAATGGCTTTGCTGGTTTACACACAGGAAATGTGCTTACTCAGTTAAGGTCTCGTATGCATATGACCAGCAGCAACAAACCAACTGTGTGAATGTTTGGTTGTCAGAAAGTTGCTGTGCCTCACTCAGAACACTCACAATGCTAGCAGCCTTTCAAAGCTAAAGTCATATATCAATCTACCTTGCTGGTGACAAGAACAGTGTGATCCAACCGTAGCCAAGGAAATCTGGGAAATACTCCAAGAATCTACCACAGTGATATGAGGGCCATTCTTCCACCTGCTCACTGAATAAACCAAGAAATTATCAAATCCTGTTTCATGTCTGTCAGTCAGCTGCTCAGAGAGCTGAGGCACATTTGAGCATTATGTTCAATTTCCCTTTCCTCTCATTTCCCTTATTTCCTAATTGTTTCTGATTATGCCCTGTAATTGCTCATAACTCATTGAATTATATTTACGCGCACATTTTCTCTCCTACCAGCGTCCTGGTATTCTGATCTACAGGTGAAGACATAGAAGATATCTCACAGAAGAAAATTAGTTTAAGTAACCTATTTCCATTCAGGTGGTAACGAAGTGTCCCACGGGCATGACACAGGCAGGGAAGGTAATTGGGATTAGGCATAGGATGTGAACTTGCTGTCATAAATATGTAGCAGCGAGCAAAATAAAAACGAGGTTGTCATGAAGAACACTTAGGATCTGGCACAGACATTATGGCAATGAAAAGGATTGGGACATGCCAACGCATTGAATGAACACCATAGCCAGGGAGACCTCAGTTAGAATTGGGAGCTAAAGATGCTGATAATTAGATGTGGTACATCTTGGTGTTGAACTATGCATGTAAGCTAGTCACATTACTCACACAGTAAAGGAAACTAACTGAAGGAGAAAAGAGGCAGGACTGACACTGCAATGTGTGTTCGTCAAATATTTGTTACTTTAATCACCAGGGACTCTCAGTTTATCAAGGAAACAAACAACCAACAATGTTGTTTCAAGTTGCTGTATCAGATTTCGACCATGTGTCTCTTGGAATAATAATTACAATACACGCAACTCTGTTCTGCTCTTCAATTAATGATTGGTAAATCTCACTTTTCAGATAGAATATTACAGCATGAACAGGCCTTTTATGTCTATGCAGTATTTCGTTAAAACAATCCAAAACTAATCATACAGTTGTACTTTCTCCCTATTGCCTTGTATCTTTTTCAGCTGCAAATAATTATCTGCTCTCCTCTTTAACAATTCAATGGTCAATGCCTCAATTACTCCCTGTGGCAGAGTATTCGCTCGTCGAGCAGAGAAATTCCCTCTTCACTCTCTTAATAGGCAGAAAATCACAAGCTATGGGCCTGTGATTTCCTTCTCTGTGCTCTCTGGGAGCACCTAATCAGGGAAGCAGCCTCTTTATGTGCACATTTGTCTTTGAAAGGACATAAATGCACTACAGCAGCGTTGGTGAGAGCAACAAGCTGAATTCACTGGAGAAAGGAAAAACAAGAGCAGTCGTTTTCAAACATGTCTGCTTTAGAAATCCATGATCCCATGGCAGCCCTGGGTTTTTCTGTGCATGAATGCTTCTCAAGAATCTTTGTCAAGTTATGAGACTCCTTCAATCTCTTATCAGTTTGCTAAATATGAATATCTATTTCAATCTAAGAAAAGGTCATCTCTGGGGAGTAATGAGTTAACAGCATCAGTTTGATGCAATGAAGATATGAGGCCCATTGAAGATAGGCATATAGAGAGAGAGAGGTCATGAAAAAAATATATGAATGAGACACAGAAATCGGTAACTCAGCCTCAAAACAGTCTCAAAACTGTTCTGCTATTCAATAAGACCACAGCTGAGCAGTTTGTGCTTAAAAGTTCACATTCTCAACTTCACCCCCAATACCTTCTGCTTCTCCTGCCTAAGAAAATTGTGTAACCCTCTGAAAGAAAGACATTTTTTTCTTGCCTTTGGCCAAAAGGTTGAACCCTAATTTTTAAACAGCGCCTCATACTTCTGAACTCACCCACTGGAGGTAGCATCCTTTCCACATCCATCTTCTCAAGACCATTCAGGATCTTATATGTTTCCGTTCGATCACCACCCACTCTTCCAGACTCCAGTGAAAGCGAAATCTATCCTCCAACTTTTCTCAAAAGACAACACACTCATTCCTGGTAACAATGGAGCAAACCTCTTCTGAATCACCCTAAATACTTTTACATCTTTTAAAACATAAGGTGACTGAAACTACACACAGTTTTTTTAAGAAGTGTTCTCACCTGTACAAGTGGAGTATAACACGATTAATTTTAGTCCATTTCTCTCATGGTAAAGGATATAATTCCATTAGTCTTCATAATTATTTGCTCTATTTGTGTTCCATCACTATGTGGTCATGCATTAACACACCTCGATCTCTCTACACCTAAGAATTTTGCAATCATTCTCCATTTAAATCATTTTCTCCTTTTTTGTGTGTCTACTGTCAAAATGAACAATTTTGTAGTTTCCTCCACATTAGGAATTAGATTACCCAGGCCCAACCCTGTTCCACTATTCAATAAGACCAGAGGTTCTCTGTTTGTGTTTCAAAGTTCATATTCTCAACTTCACCCCAAATACCTTTTGATTCTGTTGTCAAACAAAATTGTGCAACCCTCTGAGAGAAAGACATTTTTTCTCATCTCTAGCCTAAAGGTTGTCCCAGTCAGATATTTGCGCACTCACTATTGTGATCTGTCACTGGGAAACAACTCTACAACTGCTTGTGGTTTCGGATTGGATAACCAAATTGTGAAGCTCCTGGGTGATGGGGAACAAATTGTCCTCCCTTCTGTACTCACCCAATAAGAAGTACGTCCAAAAACAAATAGGTTAAAAAATCTATGTGAGTCAGTCTCTGAGTCATTCATGAAGCACAGGTAACCAGACACTGGAGCTTTTACATTGAAAGTAACGGTAATATTGACACTGATAGCTGAACAGTTGATTTTGAGATCATTGGCTTTGAAAGTAAATTGTAATTCCTTTGTCCTGGCTCATGTTGACAGTAGCTGGCTGACGGCATGAAGCGTGAGAGGGGACTATTTCCTTTTCTTTATCTACAGCGCAAAGCTGCTTTAATGGCTGTTATCAAAGCTGTGACCTTCACAGTACACTAACCCACATCCAACGATGTCTGACCATCAACCCATACCATTGATGCTTGCTTATGACCTTGTTTTGCATACATCCCTGGAAGGGTAAAGCACAAACATGTTGCAGGAGATGACATTCTGCTGATAGAGAGTTTTACACGGTCTGCTTCTTATTATCAATTCCTTCTCAATCTTTCATTTTGAAGTTGCCCTGGATCTGTACATGGCATTCTATGTTCCCTTACAGGGTTCTGTTCAACAGTCATTAAATTTACTTTGCCAATCATGTTTTGACTGTAGCACTCCTCTTTTAAAGAACGTACATTTAAAGTAAATGTTTGATACACCCCAAAAGTCAATCAGCAATGTGATGTGTGGTCATAACATTTACTCAGCCTATCTGTATCCAATCTAAGCTCATGTGGAACCCTTACCATACAAGGAGGAAGCCGATAAAAAAGGGTCTTTGTTGAATCATTTGAAAGATAAATAGTCAACAATCATTCTAACAATAAGAAAGAAAACATGGAGGTAGCAGGTGGAAGCTAAAGGTCGTGAAAGTGAACCCAAAAGCACCAAGCACTTCGAAAAGGTGATAAAGGGAGTTAACTGCTAACGTTCTTTAACAGCAGATTTACACAGAAGAATTACATTTCACCACATCAGGGCACAGTCAATGTGTACACGAGAGTGGTATCAGAGTCCGAGAACTGGAAAAACAACATCAGCAGAGCGGCAGAGCTTTGAGCAAGCTTAGTTCAGTTCTCCAAAGGAGCAATCGCTACCACTTACAGAACACCAAGGAGGAAGGCCTATTACAGGCACTGACAGCTGGAGGAAAGTGTTCAGTCAGGTATAAAACACCTCAGAGCTAAATAACAAGGACCAGAAAGAGTAGATTACTACTTTGCAATCTGTTCTGGCCTTATGATCTGTCATAAAGACAGTGTTGGGCTATTTACCTTTAACAGGTTATTTGAACTTGTTGAGGCAATACCGTACTAAAGTCAGCTCACATACCATAAGAACTAGGCATGGGTAACGTTGCCCCGAAAGATTCAATAGACTTTTGTGACAGCTCCTGGTACCGATATATCTGATAATAACCAGCACTGTTGTGTATGTACCAGTACTGAACAACTTTGGTTATAAACTGCAACATCCTAAGGCATATCATGCTGCAAGTAGCCACTTTAAATGGAACCAAAGGCCACAGGTCACATACCAAAATATGTCTTTCAAGGTATGCGTTGAGACACAACACAACATTCATTGTGAGTAATGAGAATCATTACAGATGATGTGTTGACCAGAGATCTGATGGATTAAACTTCAACTTCTGATGAAAAAGTCCTGCAAGCCTTCCTTACATATTTTGGTATTTGTGATAATCTGAATCATTGAGTGGGCTAACTTTATCAGACGCAGAAGGCAGGGAGTCCATTGATTCCTTAATCAATGACCTTTACAAATCAGCAAGAAAATATGTATGTGGCCACCTAAAGAATGAACCAGCAATGGGTTGCTTAGTTGTCATGGTGATAGAGGAAGCCTTGTCTTGTTAATTGCCATTAAAGGAGGGACTCCCTCTCATGAAGGCAGGCAAACTGAGATCCAGAAGCAAAATGGCATGATTGTATGCAGGGAGGCTGAGACTCCAGCTGAGGCTGAGAAAGAAATCAAATGAGTCTGTGCAATTCATTGACCCAAAAGCAAGAAGCACACTGAAGTAGAGAGCTGTCAGAAGGATAAAACTATCAGTTTGAAAAGCTTCAGCTGTGGAGAGGTGCAGCCACCAAAACATGATCATTGCCTAGCAACGCGGAGCTGAAATCCACAATGGACAATCATAAACATCGTCACTCTCATAGCTGTTGTCATTCTAAAACTATCCTCGTTGGAAGCAGGGGACAACAAAGTTTGAAACACAACAAGGTCCAACAAATAAGAGAAGCACGTCCTCAGAAGCTAGATTTCTGAGGAGAAATCAATAACCTTGTCACGAAATACTGGTCAGTAAATCTAAATGTAGAAGGACATGCAACTGAGTTTGAGCTAGATATTGAAGCAGTGCTGTTGTTAGCATACTGACGGAGCAGATTAAGTTAAAATCTCCTTTAATCAAACTGCAAATTCCAGGAGGAAAATATTTTAAAGTAAAGGGTCTGATCATTGCAAGAGTAAATTATAAAGAGAGCAAAATATGTTATACATTACACAGTGAAGTGCCTTCACTTCCGAGTAGGAAACCATGCTTGAGATTAAAGTTGCTCTACAGGGTTCACTCAGTTGCTGAAGAGAAAGCAATGCACAATTTAAAGAGGAATTTTCTAAGATTTTATTCTCAGATTTAGGTACTTTTTTTTAAAAAAATGAACGTCATATTACATTACAAACTCAATTTGGAGGGCAGAATTGGATAAAGTGAGGGCAGAATTTTACTTTTCTTCATTCATAGGGTTGGTGTATTGCTGGTCAGGCCAGTACTTATTGCCCATCCTTAGTTGCCTTTGAGAAGGTGATGCTGAACTCGCTTCTTCAACCATCACAGTCCATTTAGTGTAGGCACATCCACAATGCCATGAGGGAGTCCCTAGGATTTTGACCCAGGGCCACTGAAGGAATGGTAATATCACAGAATCATTGAATCCCTACAATGTGGACCCTTCAGCCCAACAAGTCCACATTGACCCCCTGATGAGTAACCCACCTAGACCCATTCCCCTACCCTACTACTCTACATTTTGCCCCTGACTAATACACCTAATCTACAAATCCATGAACACTATGGGCAATTTAGCATGGCCAATTTACCTAATCTGCACATCTTTAGATTGTAGGAGGAAACCGCAGCACTCGGAGGAAACACATGCAGACACGGAAGAATGTGCAAACCCCACACAGGCAGTCACCCAAGGCTGGAATTGATTTATTTCCAAGTTAGGAAGGGGAACTTGGAGGGGAACTTCCAGGTGCTGGTGTTCCCACATTGTAAAACTGCCTCAGAGACTAACCCACTTGACATTTTGGGAGTAAACAGGGTGGGAAATGTGAACTAATGGAAACAAAAACTTGGAGCAGATTCAGAATAATGGGTTAGCCACATGAATCTAAGAGATCATGAGATAATAATGATGAAAAATCACAGTAGCAGGAGAGAGAGAGAAAAAAAAGCCTGGAGGAGATACTCTGAATTCATGCAGAACTCTGTGTAAGTCCATAATTGAAATGGAAGGATCTTGATGAATAAAGATAGAAGCAGAGAACTTTGATAAATAATCAGGCCCTAATGAGAAGAGGAGATACTCTCTTCTGGTTCCCCCTTCCAACACCAAGGAGTGTGAATCTCTGATTAATCTATGGTCTATACTGCAAGCCAAAAGAAAACTCAAATAAAGTGCTACAACGTATTAACCTACAGTACTGCCCCAAGCTGTGGGTACCCACAAATACAGTCATCTATTTTTTGTGATGGTCTCAGCCTCTTCTAGGTCTGACTTTTAAGTCAGCCACACAGCCCTTAATATGGTTCTGTATACTCCCGGCAGAGCTTCACCCACTGACACACTTCATTTCAACACCTCCCCTCACTCATGTCCAACCCCTGCCCCACCTCATCCAATTTTGCATTTACATTTGGATTCATGTTAAGTGCTATTATATTTTCTGAAACATTTAGTTCAGTCATGGTTTGGACTCCTTACTGTTGTTAGGGCTATTAGGTGTTTGCAAGTGTACAACCACGACCAATCAAATGTTAGGGAAGGAGGCTTAAGATTAAAATTTCATGCTCAACAATGATCTTATGATCTGATTGAAAGTAGTAAGCAGTCTAAATCTTTACAAATCATTACCACATCTGAGCTATTTAATCCTAATTTTAACTAACAGATTTTTGACAGATATTAATCTTTTATTAAAGTTTTAATATTCATAAAGATTACAGAAACTCAGAAAACTCTAAAAATAGCATTTGAAAGTCCTGCTTTTGTCACTGATGACCACCTTAATTAGAAATAGACCTGTAAAATTGCAGTAAAGTTTTTGTGTTCTGTATAATAGTTTTGAGAATTCTATAATTACTTTAAGAATATGATACATGAGCCAGTAAAAGAACAGTCCTGGAGTTAATTAAGAAAGAAAGCAATTATGCACAGCTGTCACTTATTGATAACAGTTTGCTTTTCTGCGATGTGGAATTATATAATACTGTGAAGACATAAAATTTAAATCAGCACAGTGTATATAGATACATTTTTATTGGAAGCATTGATGTTTAACTGATGCGATATGCCTCAGAGTTAATGAGCCTATTCTCAATTATTCAAAATCATATTTTTAATAATACCTACACTCACAGCAATTTGATTTCTGCAATAATTTGTTCCATCAACCCGTTATCTTTTTGAAAATCAACTCATTATTTTCCTTGAAGTGAACAAAAAGGCAAACCAAGAAACAGAAATTGTTGCTATGTTATCCTCAGAGTCACAAAATCTGGGGTTACGGTAGTTCAGTGGTTAACACTGCTGCTTCACAGTGCTAGGGACTTGCACATTCCCCCCGTGTCTGCATGGCTTTCCTTCAGGTGCTCAGGTTTCCTCCCACAGTCCAAAGATGTGCAGGTTAGGTGGATTGGCTGTGCTAAACTGCCCATAGGGATGTGTAGGTTAGAAGGATTAGCCATGGCAGAGTTATAGGGTTGAGGAGTAGATCTGGGTGGGATGTCATTCAAGCTTGCACTTGATGGTCCAAATGGCCTGCTTCCACACTGTAGAGGTTCCATGAATCTTTGAACTATATCTTGCATTTATTCATTCAAGTATACTTTCAACAAAACCTTTCTTTTTGGGATTATGGCCAATGCAGTCAATATTCATTGT
Organism: Chiloscyllium punctatum; assembly: GCF_047496795.1. Lineage (NCBI taxonomy): Eukaryota > Metazoa > Chordata > Chondrichthyes > Orectolobiformes > Hemiscylliidae > Chiloscyllium > Chiloscyllium punctatum. The sequence continues at coordinate 144,547,991 of NC_092741.1, read as the reverse complement.
CCATCTCCAGAATTCCTCGAAAGGATGGTGACGAGTCATCTTCTTGAACCGCGGCAGTCCATTTGTGAGGAAGACATTTTCAGAGTGCTGTTAGATAGGGAGCTGCAAAACTTTGACTCAGTGATAGAGAATGAATACTAGTACATGTCCAGGTCAGGATGCCATGTAATTTTAGGCTTCACCAACTGGCCAGGATTCATTGCTCTGGAGAAGGTGGTGAGCTGCCTTCTTGAAGTTTACAGTCTATTTGGTGTAGGTACACTAGCACTCCTATTAGGAAGGGAGTTCCAAGTCTTTGACCAAACAGCAGCAAAGGAACGGCGATATATTTCCAAGTCAGAATGGTGAGTGTCTTAAATGGGGAACTTCAGATGGTGTGTTCCCATGTATGCAATGTCTTTGTCCTTCCAGATACTAGTGGTCATGATTTGGAAACTGCTTTCTAGGGACCTTGGTGAATTTCTGCATGGCATCATGTAGGTGATACATACTGCTGCTTTTGTATGTCAGTGGTGAAGGGAGTGGATGGTTGTGGATGTGGTGCAGTCAAGTGAACCGCTTTGTTCTTGATGGAGTCAAATTTGTTGAATGTTGTTGGAGCTGCACTTATCCAGGTAATTTGGGAGTATTCCATCACAGTCTTGGCTCACTACTGTAGATAGTGAAATATGAATATACTGTTAATATCTGGAATAAAAAGCTAGCTTAATGATGGCCATTGTTAGTGGTGTAAAAGTCCATCTGACTCACTAATATCCTTTAGTGAGGGGACAGAGCGTGTTGACAGATGAGATGGTTGGAAAACTAAAAATTGATTGAATGAAAGAATAAATAATTAAATTACAAAGGGAATGTTTGCAAAATAGGGAGCGCTTTATGATTTTAGCAACACCCTGTTTTGACTTAGGACAGCAGAGACTATGGTTAATGGATCTGCTGTTGACACTTGCAACTCCTCTAATTCATCTTCTTTTTCTCTTTTCTTGCATCATTGTTATTCCTTCCTTTCTTGCACAGTAATACTTTTTGTTAGTGTTAGCATCTCTCCAAAGAGTTTCCTAAAGGTTGAGATTATAATGATAGTGAGAGTTGCATTGATCTTGTTTGAAAATGTTGTAGTTATGGTCGATTTGCTCAACAATGATATTACAACTCAACAGCTCTCAATGGCATACAGCATTTCATACTTACCAGTTTTGAGCACCTAGACATGATCTTAATACTTTGCATTTAGCATTGTGATCGTGTTGAACAAGACAATATTTGACATGAATTAGGGACTTGGTCTCCCATAAGGATTGTATGGGTAGTCAATCTGACTAATACCATCATGGACAGATGCATTTGTAACTTTCAATTGATGAGTTGATAAGGAAGAGGTTTTTGCATTACTTGGTAGAGGTTCAGTCTAACAGCTGTGACTTACAGTATAGAAGGAGGTTATTTACCCCATTATTTCACCCAGTTCTCCAACTGAACATGATGACTTAGTGAAATTCTCCAGCCTTTTCCCCTTATCCTTGCACTTGATTATTTTAATACAAATGATTCATTGCTACCTTGAATGCCTCAATTCAACTTGGCCTGGTCTAGTATTATGGTACCCAAAGCCTGACTTGGTGAGAGATAATGGTGTCCCCCATCAATTTATTTGCAATAGAGGAGATGCTAGAAGGACACCTGCCTGCAGGCCATTTAAGGCTTGTGAATGGACAATTAATAACCTGCCTACCCCCCTGAGATAAGTGGCAGTGGGAGAGGCCTGCATCCAATGTGAAGTCCCACAGTTTTAACCCTGCTGATTGCTAGTTAATGAACTAGTTGGGGAGTGCAGGGAATACCTCATCCCTGAGACCATTGGCTTTGCTTGCCCGTGTCAATTCTCTTTCCATGTCCTGTCCAACATATTTCTCCCCTCCTGTCCCCTTCCTGGGACCTAACAATCAAACTGTAGAGAGATCCCAGACTTACCTGGTTTTCAGGACACCCTTCCATCTCTCTGATCACCTGCAAACCTGACAGTGACCATTGGTCTGAACTCAGACTGACTGGGGAGATCTATGAGGCAGGTAAAGTGGCAGGTATGAGTGGGTAAATGTATCCTAACTAACCTTGACCAGTTTGCAGTCACCTCCTTTCAACTGAAGAGTGTTATACTGTGAGATAGACAAAAGGCGACAAGAGTCAGAGAAGGCCCAACACAACTGTTATTGAACACTTTAACACCGAAAACAATATTTATCAGACTCTACTATTGTACTTTAATTAAACTCTATCAAACTCTATCATTCTCTTCAGTAAATACACCAGTTATCTACTTCTGACATGCACTTTCAAAGATCTAGTACACTCTGTCCACAGGTGTTTACCAGTGTATTCAAACCAGTGTATTGCCCTAAAGATTAGTAATACCCATTCAATAAGACTAGGACCTGCTGATCCTCAGTCTTTGAGAGTTAGCTTATGTTTCAGGATCTGCAGTCGTCGATTTGGGCTTCTCCTCTTGTCAGTGGTGGTTCTGGACTTTGGGTTATCTCACTGAGGTGGTCTCTGGGTTGGGCCAGTCTGATAACGCTCACCACAAGATATTATGTAGCTCGGTTGCCAATTGGGGTTGCTCTCTGGAGACATCATTGAAGGAAGTGAAAATGGAAGAGAGAGCTGGAGCTCCAGATTGACCCTTCTTGAAGATTTGGTGGCCTGTGTCTGATATTAGCATCAGGCAGAGGCAGGAAGATCTGGTAAGGTGACTCCTGTTCGGAGGTTGCAGAACCTGGTTTCGAACCTTCAACTTTCAAGTGCTGTCCCTGTCACGTGTCCGGCCTCCTGCTTAGCTGGGTCCCACTGAGTCTGCGTAGCATTCCTCTAACAAAGTAGGTTCACTGGAGGAGGTGTCAGCAATGGTTCATTCTGAAACAATGTGACCATGAGCACCTAGGTAGACAGTTTCTGGCCTGTCTGGTTAATGGGAAGTTAATTGTCCGATGCCTGTTTTGGGTCCAGTGACCCTTCCTCAGATCTGATGGTATCCAGGAAAAAGGTGTTTTTTTTGAGGAGGGGATAAAGAATAAATGCAAACACCTGGAGTGACAGGGAAATTAATGACAAAAACAAAGATTGAAATGGAAATCCTGTCAGAGAGGGGACCCAAACTTCTTCAATGTGGACAGGCCTGGAAGAGATATAATAGTGCTCTAAATAAAAACAGAAATACCAAGTTAGGATTTTGTACTCATCGAGAATGTTAATTTGTTTTACTTTCCTTGATGAAACATTCTGAAATGAGCATTTACGTGAGCATTTGCTTCGGTTTTCTGAAACTTATAAATACAAGCTGATAAATGTAGATACAGTTTCTTGTTCATCTGGCTTGTTAGCCTGTTTATTTTAAATGGTTAATTTTTCAACAGTGGTGGGGGCGGGGAATGGAGTTTAAAATGAACACGTTGAGCATTTATGCACTGGCCCTCCTAGATACTTCTATAATAAAATTAATTTTGTTTAATCAGGCTGGTCAGCAATTAAAATAGAAGCATAATTAAGTAACGTGACACCCTCTAAGATATGACCACTAAGTAACCCAAGCTTTCAAGTCTTCATGTCTTTCTCCATGCTAAACACAAAGGAGAAATATTCATTGAGAACGTCGCCCACCTCCTGTGATTCTACACATTCATGTTCACTTTGGTCCTTGTGGAGTCCTATTCTCTCTCTAGTTATTCATGGTTCTTTAATATACTTCAAGAATCATTTTGGATTCGTCCTAATTTTCTCAGCCAAGGCTATCTCATTCCCCCTTTTCACCCTCCTGATTTCCTTCTTTAGTAAACACCTGTATCCCCTACATACCTCTAGGGATTCCCTTGATCCCAGCTGCCTGTACCTGAGGCATAACAACTTCATTTTTCTGGTCAAAGCCTCAATATCTCTTGTCAGTTAATAATACTTGCATGAACCAATTGCGAAATACAAATATTGAAATTATTTTTCAAAATTGCCAGAGCTAAAATAAAATGAAATCCAAACTACAAGCTGTCAGCCTACAGACTCAGAAGGACCAGAAAACACTTACCCTCAGTTCTAACTATAACATCATCAATCAGAATAAACTTCAATGGATCTCAAAGTGCTCCTTCTTTGAAACCAATGGTAATGATAAATCTGAGCTGTGAAACACAATAAGCCAGATAGATACATTGCAGCTCCAGCTTCTTTGAACACTTTGCATAATCACAAATGAAAGTGTCTCAATATGGGAAAAACAAGCGCAGTGATCCATATTAGTTGTTTTTATTGTCTGAATGGATTGCAAATCCTGTCTTACAAGATCAACAACTGAACCTCTATTCCCAGGAGCTGGTGTTAATATCATCCTGAAAGTTAACTGCGACAGCCAAGATGAAAATGAAATCCATTATTTACAGAAAAACAGCCATAAATTCTGAAGTGTGGATACAATTGAATGGGGGTGCTCTTACAAATTTCTGCTCCCAGATGGACCATATCCTCTGGGAGCCATTGGCAGGAACTTGAGACCAGTGGGATCCCTGGGATTTTTCACTCAAGGGAAAATCATGGGCGATACACCTAACATTCGCAGATGAACTCTCATTAAATGGAGGGATCAGATTGTGATCCAAGAAAGTCCTAACTGATTTAAAAGTAACCACTGTTACAATGGGGTTAGCATTGCTGCCTCATAGATTCAGGGATCCAGATTTGATTCCGGCCTCAGGAGACTGACTGTGTGGAGTTTGCATATTCTCCCAGTGTCCGCGTGGGATTCCTCTGGGTGTTCCGGTTTCCTCCCAGCAGGTTAGGTGGATTGACCATGCTAAATTGCCCCATAGTGTCCAGGGATGTGCAGGCTAAGTGGGTTAGCCATAGTAAACGTAGGACTCTCTAATTCACTGGTATTAGTAGCCTGTATTTAAAAGTATCACCAGTAAGTTCCTTATGCTTACATTGCACCATTGATGTGAGAGTTATATTAAATTCATTTAAATGATTATTAAGTATTACCATTAAAGTTCAGTTGACCAGTCAGCTGATTTTGTGATGGAGTGTGATGCCAATAGTATGGGTTCAATTCCCACACTGGCTGAGGTTACCTTGAAGAATTCTCCTTCTCAACCTGTGACCATACCTCAGGTTAAATCACCACCAGTTGTCTCTCTCTAATGAGAGAGCAGCCCTATGTCTGCTAACATTTATATTATTTAATTCAAGTCTTTAACAATTTCACATGAGATGGCCTTACCTAAAACCAAGAGTCTGAAGAATTTAGCATTTAGATTTCTAAATCATCAATGTTCAATTCTGTACATAATTTGATTTGTACCCATAACGTTTGTGTTTGAGAAGTTGTAGTGTATAGATCTGGTATGACTGAATTTTTTTATTTTGTTCCTGCTAGCACATTCATATTTCACAGAAAAGATCTGTAGAATAACCATACACGCACCTGACTTCTTAACTTTTTTTGGTTTACCTTCAAATAATTTATAAAGCAAGAATAAATCATTTTACAAAAAAAAGGAAATTCCTTTGTCTTTCTCAATGACTAGAATCCATGATGATTCTTCTCATTGTTATTTGTTTTGTAGGTCATATAAAGATTTATTTTGAATTGGCAACCATTGAAGTGCCCAGGAAAAGCAAAACAAGTGAGTTACTTAGTTTCAATTTCTGGTGGGACTTGGCAGTAAATCAGTCGTTTGACTTCAGTGAAATAAACACCATCAATGAAAAGTAGTGCCTCAGTCGTGACAGAAATCAATATGTGAAGTTTGTTGGAAGAGTTTTCAAAAACAAATGTGCCAGTAAGTAATTGTCTGCTGCAAAGTGGGATAGCGGTAGTGCGAATCAATAATGTGGATGGAATCACTGCTACTAATTCAGCAGAAAACATTAAAGAGGTAAATACAAAACTGCCTTTTCTCAGAAATTACACTGTATGGACAAGACACTGTGAGAGGTGCACAGGTGAGTTCATGATATGTGCTCTCAGAAGTCAGAATTATTCGGCAGACACAAAAGTTTATAAGAATGCTTCATACAACATAACTAAAAGAGCAAAAGTCATTGACTACTTTAAGTTTTCATTTTGTACTGTAGATATAGAGAGGCATAGAGTCATAGAGACATACAGCATGGAAACAGACCTTCATGTCCAACTCTTCCTGCTGACTTGGTACCTTAAATTAATCTAGTCCCATTTGTCAGTACTTTGCCCAAATCCCTCTAAACCCTTCCTATTCATATACATATCTAAATGCCTTTTAAATATTTGCAATTGTACCAGCCTCCATGACTTCCTCTGGCAGCTCATTCCATAAAAGCACGACTCTCTGTGTGAAAACTGTCCCTTCAGTTTCTTGTAAATCTTTTCCCTCTTGCCCCAAATCTATGCCCTCTAGTTCTGGACTCTCTCACCTCAGAGAAATGAAGTTGTCTATTTACCCTATCCATACCACTCATAATTTTATAAGCTTCTGTAAGGTCACCTCTTAGGTCCAGGGAAAACAACTGCAGGCTATTCATGAGGGAATCTTACACAAATATTCTCCGACTCCCTCAGCAATAAATCCAGTCAGAGAAACGCCATGTGTTTTTCAGCATCTTAATCAAAAGCTATATCTTAAAGATATAATATGTCACAACTAATAATTAGTGTGTTAGAATTTTGAAAACATGAGGGTTTACAAAACCAACAAGCTTCATGCAAATTCATAAGCAGAATACAAATAAAACTTCAGACGTAAGTAGATATATTTCTGTGAATTGGTTCTTTTAGATTAGATTACTTACAGTGTGGAAACAGGCCCTTCGGCCCAACAAGTCCACACCGCCCCGCCGAAGCGTAACCCACCCATACCCCTACATCTACATTTACCCCTTACCTAACACTATGGGCAATTTAGCATGGCCAATTCACCTGGCCTGCACATCTTTGGACTGTGGGAGGAAACCGGAGCACCCGGAGGAAACCCACGCAGACACGGGGAGAATGTGCAAACTCCACACAGTCAGTCGCCTGAGGCGGGAATTGAACCCGGGTCTCAGGCGCTGTGAGGCAGCAGTGCTAACCACTGTGCCACCGTGCCGCCCAAAATAATAAGGAAAGTAACCAAGTTTGACCAGGTCCTTCATTGTATAGTAAATTGTCATGAGAAACAATCCGAAGCTCTATTAGGTAACAGTATTGATCAGGATAGTGGCAATAATTTGCAATTCTAACCATAACCTATTGCACTTATACAAGAGAATTATGATGCAGGCAATACCCCACTGAACCATTCTGCTGAGCAAACCAAACCAAGTGAAAGCAGTCTTTGGAATTTCAACCCCCAGAGATGTCTCTGCTCTGTAATGCAAAAGCTGATTCCAATGAATTGAGCAGATGACCAATCTTAGGACAAATTTCTTTGTAGATGGGTCAGCCCACATTGCTATAGAGTTTGACAAAACACAGAAGACATCCTGGCCATCACTCAGTCCACTCAGATTAATTTTCAGCTGTCTTGAAAAATCTTGTCACTGGACCAGCATAGGTCATGAAGAGTGAGGTTGATGAACTGCAACTCCCCCCCTCACTATAATCCAACTGACACACATATCATACTTACCATCTTTTGACCACGTTATCGAACCGTCACATGTTCTGTGGTAGTGGGTGTGTGATACAACTGTAGGTGTGAAGCTGCACTCATAATTCTGTATACAGGCAACTCAGGATGTAGCTTGGCTTCTCACTGAAAGTTAACAGAAGTGAAACTTAGCAGCCCCCTGAATAACAGAGCATCCTTTTAAAAAACCTACAGCTCACCTCAAAGGAAGAGGCTAGAAAACTTGCCCCATGTATTGTTTGCTTCACCTCCCCTGGCCAGCAGGCTAGACCCAGCAGGAAATCCACCAACAGTCATAAGTCAAACTCAAAAACAGAACCAAGGTCGCATTGGGCACACTAGTGTGTGGAACATTCACAGCCTCATGATCCATGCCATTTCTGACAGACATGGGAAAAGATCTGTTCTTGTGTTCATGGAAAAAAAGAACAGTGTGAAACTTGTCCTGACATGACCCATCTCATCACTGAGGTGACCATAAGACCATAAGATATCATAGTAGAATTAGGCCATTTGGCCCATTGAGTCTGCTCTGCCATTCAATAATGACCAACATGTTTCTCAACCACACTATCTTGCCTTCTCTGCATAACTTTTGATCCCTTTACTAATCATGTACCTATCTATCGCTGTGTTAAAGTCACTCAATTAAGTCACTCAAGACCCCACACTCTTCTGTGACAATGAGTTCCAGAGACAGCACCATCCAGCTGAAGGAATTGCTCCTAATCGCAGTTCTAAAAGATTGTCCCTTTTCACTCTGAGGCTGTGCACTTAGGTCCTAGTCTTTCCTAATAATGGAAACATCTTCTGTGGGTCCAATCTATCCAGGTCTCAGTATTCTGCAAGTTTCAGTCAGATCCCCCCTCATCCCTCTAAACTCCATTGAATACAGACCCAAAGTCCTCAACTGCTTCTCAAATAATAAATCTTTCATTCCAGGATCATTTTTGCAAACCTCCTCTGAACACGGTCCAAGGCCAGCACATCCTTCCTTAGATACAGGGCCGAAAACTACTCACAACATTCTAATTGCAATCTGACCAGAACCTTATATAGCCTCAGCAGTACATTTCTTCTCTTGTATTCTCACCCTCTCGAAACAAAGCTAATGTTGCATTTGTCTTTCTAACTGCCACATGAACCTGCATGTTAACCTTAAGAGAATCCTGAACTAGGACTTCCAAGTCCCTTTGTGTTTCAGATTTCCAAAGCCTGTCCCTAATTAGAAAGCAGTCTACGCCTGTATTCTTCCTCCCAAAGTGCATAACCCCACACTTTCCCACATTGTACTCCATCTGCCACTTCTTTGCCCACTCTCCTAGCCTGTCCAAATCCTTCTGCAGCCTCCCCACTTCCTCAACACTGAAACACAGTCTGCAGGGCCGGATGTTTGAGATCGCAAACTTGGACATAAGTCTGAAATTTGATAGGAGTGCTACAGTGTTCTAATAAGGACAGCACTTATTATAGACAGTCATTGTTAATGAATTACATGAAGTATCCATTTGGTAACCCTGGCCATCTACAACACATTTGTTGTATAAGACAATGGATCTCAATGGGTTAATATTTCTATTATATTGGCTCCACTCTATCCTACTGTTATGCAGAGTCTCCATGGAGACAACAGATTCAATTCTAGCTTCTGAAGGGAGTAGATGTATCTGTATCAGCTCCCCGTGACCCTAGTAATTATACCTGAACAAACATAGTTCCCCATATTGCCATCATATAAATAATGTCATGCTCTTGTTATCTAGGAATAGTAATTGTTCCATATATACTGGACAGTGTTGTATCTCCACCACTAATTACTAGGTTGGCCCAAGAGATCACAAAGACAAAGGAGTTTTAACAGCAAACCACCTCAATCAACCCTCGCCCAGAACCACATATTGGTAGCGGTGGTCACCAATGGTCACTATGGGAAACATCAGAAATTTTATCATAAACCCCAGCCTATTTGGTAAATTCTTATGTAAGGAATCGAGACTGAGAGATTGTTGGTAAGGATTAGTTTTTAAATTGCTTCACGAAACACTAAGACAAGCCATAAGGGTGAAATATCGAGGACTTCATACAGAATTTAGCAGCTGAGAGTTACCTCACAAACCCGTTCAATAGTTGATTCTTTTTAGCAGAAGGCAATGAGCAAATGTCAAAATTATTTGAAAAAACCTGAGATCCACACCCTGAATTTTATTGCATAGTTATTTTCTGCATTCCTATCTGGAAGTTTAACACCCAGGAGGCAAATAAATGGCCACATAGTTGGATGTTTCTGAGATGGGGGAGCATCAGAGCTGTGCATGTCAGAGGATCCCTCTACAATCATACCCTTCCTTTTTCATCCCTTCATCTAGCCTCCAAAACCCACACACCTCACTCCTCCTTAGGGTGTCCATTCTCTCCACACCCAAAAATGTGTCTGTCCAGGATCTACGTTGACACTTTCCGATCTAGCGGCACCTAATTCTTGATTCTATGAATTAGCCAGTAACATTTGATGTGGATCCTTGATTTGTTAAGATACCAATTGCTGGTAATACTGGATAGGTCAATCACAGAATAGAACTTTGCTTGACAGGTCATGCTTAATCTTCCAGTTGGTTGCCATGGTGTTTAGTCATTGGACATAAAGACCCATTTATAGACTCATGTTTAAAAAATGAACATAAACACATAAAGCTATTTATGTAAGAGAGTTTAGAGAAGTTTTAGCATAAGCAGCAAAACAATGTTTCAACATGTTTCACAAAGTTATTCTTTTACAGATATATAATCCCAGATAAATATTTCTTCCATTTCAACTCTTTAATTTTACTGAACTGACTTCGCTCAGTTCTCTTCTTTGAGACACACAGTTTTGTGACTTCTTTCCGAGTCTGCTGATGAGAATCTTTTTAAATTCTGATGGCCTTAGCATCTTTTCAGTTCTAACAACTTGAAAACCGTGATACAAACGCTTACAGCTTGGAGACTTCACAAAACAGAAACCCTTCAGGAGGGAGAACTGTCCCCTTCTGAACTGAAATCCTGATTCTTCTGAATTGAAGTCAAAAGCTAAACTGATGGCATCTGATCCTTTGTAAACTCAGCAGTATAAACACTTCATCCACCGACAGCACAGATATCCTGCCAGGCATTTGACTGGATCATAGACTTTTTAGAAGTAATGCTTTTAGGTCACTGTTCCAAATGAATTTCTGACCTTTTATATAAAAAGAAACTTCACAAAACCATTACCACACATCAGCATCTATTTTAAAATTCCAAATCCCAAGATAAAGATAAGAATACAATGTACACCTTTTCTCTCAGCCATAGAGCATAATATCAATGTGGTGCAACCTATATTAAAATTAAAACATGCTTTTCCAAAGATGCAGATGGCTGTTAGAAATATGTCTTCAGAAGACAACGCAAGAATGCTTCATCATTACTTCCAGTATGGCATCACTCAGAAATAAGAGAAAAGGTATGATTTTAAACTATATAATATTTAGGAGGACAGTGCAACCATTGATTAAAGTATTCTAATGTTGAATCACAGTAAAAAGTGCAACCAATGCTAACAGGTATGGTTCGAGTGAACAGACACAATGTTTGAAATTCCAAGTATGGTTGTAGTGCACAGACACAATGTTAGAAATTCCAATGAAGATTTTGGATGCAGAGCAGGACTTCCACCATCCCTTTACCCTATCACTGCTCCTGTTCCAAAGCTTGCAGATGGAGTCTTCCGAATGTTGCTGTAAAAGAGAGAGCAATCAGAGCACTACCACATAGATGGAGTGAGTGGGTATGGAAAGGTATGGTGCTATAGTCTGATAGGAAGTGAAAGTCTTTGATGTAGGTGAGAAATGAGCAACTCTAAAAGAGATTTTGCTTCCCAGTTACACAAAGCAGTAAAAGCTAGTAACGAACTTTGTTGGCTACACCTTGGATGCTGCCTGACCTGCTGTGCTTTTCCAGCACCACTCTAATCTTGACTCTGATCTCCAGCATCTGCAGTCCTCACTTTCGCCTACACCCATGTATGTGTCAATGCCCTCGGTCACCATTGGTCATGAATAGAATAATAAATAGTGGGACAGAAGGAGGTCATAAGTTCGGCACTTGGCAGGAAGTAACTCACCTCCGTGATTGCCCAGTGCTTGATGCAAGACACAGTTGAGTATTTAATAGAATATTCTCCACTTGCTTGAATGGGTGCAGCTCCAACAATAATTAAAGCTTGACACCATTCAGGTCAAAACAGCTTGATTGACTGACACCCGATCCATCACCTATAACATTCACTTCCTCTACTACTGAAGCATAGGGGAGCAGTGATACCATCTACAAGATCACCTACAGTAAGTTACCCAGACTACTTTGACAGCACCATCTAAATCTATAACCTCTCCCATTTAAAAGGACAAGGGCACCACCTGAAAGTTCCCTTCCAAGCCACAGTCCATCCTGACTTGGATCTATTGACTTCCCTTTATTTTTGCTGGAGCAAAATCTTGGAGATCACACTCTCAACACTGTTAATAAGTATCTACCACCCCAAGGATTGCACCAGTTCAAAAAGGCACTTCAAGAGCAATTAGGAATGTGCAATAAACAGAATTTAAGTTCCCAACACCAATGATAGGTGCGATAGCCTGTATGTGCAGTGGTGACCCATGTGACACCAGTCCGTCCTGACACGACCTCTAATGCTTGTATGTATCTACACCTACTTGAGTAATGTCAGTGTTAATGCATGGACAATGACTGCTTCAGATGTATCCATTCCAAGAGTGATAGCAGGTGTGATTAATGGTTCCAGGGGTGAGACACTTCAGGTATCAGTATACTGAGGAACCTCAATTATCTGAATATTAATTATCCAAAAATTGGATTATCCAAAGGAGATCTCAAGGTCCCGATAGAAACATTATATCAAAGACATGTTTCCAGTAGGGATCACGACATTTGTTTACAGCGATTAAACAGGCACCATCTTCCAATGACTGACCTCCTACCCTCTCTCTCTCCCCACACTTTCCCTGGAGTTCCAGACAAGGGTGTACCCTAAACCCCCCACCTCCCCAGATAATCTGACCAATATTGTCCTGTACAGGGCAGAGGTGGAACTTGTCAAAATGTTGCAGTAAAAAGTTGGGTGTGTGGCTCTGGCTGTGTGTGTGTGTGTGTGTGTGTGTGTGTGTGTGTGTGTGTGTGTGTGTGTGTGTGTGTGTGTGTGTGTGTGTGTGTGTGTGTGCGTGTGTGTTTGTGTAAATGTGCACGCTATTTGGAGACTTAACCCACAAAGGCAGCAGCAGCAGCAGTCTTATTACTGTTGTCCAGTCCGGCTGCCCTGGAGAGGGGATGGGGGCAGTGCTGGACGGGGTGGGGGCAGGACTCGGGAGCAGGGGGTGGTGTTGGACAGGGATGGGGGGTGCGGGCGGGAGCAGTGTTGGATGGGGGTGGGCGAAGGAAGGTTTTGGACGGGGCTGGGGGTGGGGGGCTCAGTGCCAGGAGGCGGTGGAGGGGTTGAACTGTTTGGGGTTGGGGGGGCACGGGGGTGAGGTTGGATGGGTTTGTGGGAAGGGGGCAGTGTTGGACGGGGTTGGGGGTGGGTGTGGGGTGGTGTTGGTGGCGGGGGCTCGCTCGCTGTGTGCTGCTGCTAGTCTCCTGAACGGGGAGCAGACTTTAAAAACGCCGAGTCCCAGAGGAAAGGCATTTAATCGATTAACCGAATAATCAATAATCCAAACAAAATAGTGTCCAGCCATCTTGTTCGGATAATCGAGGTTCAATTCTATAAATTGAAGAAGCTGGAACTGTTCTTGGAGAGAAAGAGGCTAACAGTAAATTTGATGGAGGTTTTCAAAACCATGAGTGGGCTAGATAGAGTAGATGGGGAGAAGCTGTTCCTGCTTGTAAAGGAGCAAGAAGAAAAGGGGTACAGCTGTAAAGTGTTGCAAAACAAACAAAGGGGGGATGTGAGAAAAAAGCATTACTAACAAGTAAAAATTGTTAGAATATGGAATGCATTGCCTAGAAATATTGTGGAGGCAGGCTCAATTGAGTCATTCAAGAAAGCATTAGATAATTATTTGGATGGAAATAGTGCACAAGGGTATGGGAAAAAGCAGAAGATTGACACGAGGTAATGATATTCCAATGAAGAGCCAATGCAGGCAGGATGGACCAAATGGCCTCATGAACACGAGTGCACAGACAACCCAGAGGGGCAACAAAAGGTAGGAAACAGTAATACTTGAAAATAGATGGACTGGTTCTCCATTTCAAAGTACACAGAATGAGTCAGACCAATATATTTCATTCTCCTGTTTTCTTACTGTTTATTTTTCCCGGACGCAGTAAAAAAAAGCTTCAGTAGTTGTTGCATCATAAATCTTCTTTCTGGAACTTTACAACATATTTTTGAAAGCATTTTAGAAGCAGAAATATTTATGTTTTAAGTTTTCATGGTGTATAAAATCAATATGCACAGTCTTTGTAATGAACAAAGCATTCAACTTACAAAGTTATTGACCATTCTGCAAATGCTTATTGTTGTATTCACAGCATAACTGTGTTGTATTCCAATCAATTATTGCAAATCATGAAAAAACGAGCAGAAAGGGCTCAAAATCAACACAAGGAACTTATAAACATTAATAACAATACATTATTAATCAGTTGTCCATATCCGATATGCCATTTTCATTCGTTTTGATTTTAATCCTCCAGCATCCTCAGACTAATTACCAACCCAATCAGTTATAAAGTGTGTGAAGGTAAAATGACTGGATACCCTGAATATCTAAATTAATTTCACCTAAAAGTGTTAGGAAATTACATTTTTAGCAAGGTTTGAAATTGGATTATATAATGCTAGCAGTGACTCACGGCACTCTTTTCAGGAAAAGTTTACCTTTCATGTTCTTTGGAGAATGTAATTATGCTCCAATACAAGGGGGGTAATTGGACTTTGGTTGGGGTAGAACATGATCATCCAAAGCACTTAAAACCAGTCAGAAGTCATCCAAAAAGCAATCTGGAAAAGCAAGCTGAGCTTGTCAGACCCCTCTGGGAAAAGAATAACTAGAGATGGCTTTTAAGACATATACAGATAGAAGTTCAAATGCAATGGGGTGGAAAGTAAATGTGCTGTTAAAAGTAAGTCATCTTTGTTGATGTGTTTTCAGATTTACTTCACCTAAATTTCATTCATAATGAAACAAATACAAAAATTAAAAATTTCATAAGGATGCATTAAATACATATTTTGTGGGACAAACCAGCATTGGTATTGAAAGGCTAAAGTTAGTTATAGTTCCACTAGATTTGAAATGGTAGTAAAAGTAATTTAGTGTTCCTGGGAAGACAAATAGAGGGTACTTACAAAGGCCTGCATTGAATATGAATTCAGAATTGATGAGGAAATCACTTGTCAATGGCAATAATTGAAACAAATGCCTCGAAATCACATGCTGACACTAATTGTATTTCATATGTGAAACCTGCATTGGGTATCATAAAATATATATATATGCTGCTTTAAGAAGTGCTTGCTATTGGAGCCAAATGATTGTGCTCAAATTTTATTTAAATAAACCTGTTAAGGTATGTTAGAATACATATCTATAGTTGGTTGGACTTGAAACTAGAACTGCTAGGCCAGTGGTAGGGATATTACCACTAACTACAACACCCAAGAAGTTGTACTCATACACTTCTATAAGTGAATAGTTTGATTTGACAGTAGATGGCATCTGTTTGTGCTGCAAATATTGTTTTAAATATATGTACACAACTATCAAAGAAATATTTTCACACAGTAGAAATTGTACTGTGGGTCAGGAATTACGTAAATAAAAGTCAATGAAGAAAAAACAAACAGAAGAGTTTCTCAGCTAACTGCTGACAAGCGAAGGCTTTCATTGGACTTGTGACCCAATTATCAATATGTCAATCACATCAGTATTGCTTGAGTCAATTCATCATATGGACAAAAAAGCTGAACTCCACAAGTGAAGTGAGAGTGACAGCCCTTGACATCAAGACGGCATTTAACTGAGTGCGTGGCATCAAGGAGCCTGAGCAAAACTGAGGTCAGTGGGAGTCAGAAAGAAAGGTTGGAGTCAGATGTGGCACAGAGGGAGGTGGCTGTGACGGTTGGAGGTCAGTGATCTCAACTCCAGGACATCCCTGCAGGAGTTCCTCAGAGTAGTGCCCTAGGCCCAGCTGCTTCATCAATGACCATCACTGTGTCAGAAGAACAAAAGTTGGAATAGTTACTGATGATTGCAATGTTCAGGATCATTTATGACTTCTCAGACACAGAAGCAAACCATGTCCAAATGCTGGAAGAGCTGAGCAATATCCAGGCTTGGGCTAAACAGTAACAAGTAACATTCACACAACACAAATGCCAGGCTATGACCATCTCCCATAAGAAATAATTAACCACTGCCTTTAATATTCAGTGGCATTACCATCACTGAATACCCCACCATCAACAACCTGGGGATTACTGTTGATCAGAAACTGAACTGGACCACCAATACAAATATAGTGGCTGCAAGAGCAGGTCTGAGGCTAGGAATACTGCAGTGTGTAACTCAACTCCTGATTCCTTAAAGTCAGTTCACCATGTATTAGGCACAGGTCAGCAATGTGATACAATACTCCCCAGCTGTTTGGATGAGTGCAGCTTAAACAATATACAAGAGGCTTAACACCATCCAAAGCAGCCTACTTGATTGTTTGTGGATGGGGTGCCAGTTAGTCACTCCACCACTGACACTCAGTAACAGCAGTCTCTACCATCTGCAAGACACACTGCAGAAATTCACCAGGAATCCTTAGACAGCACATTTCAAACACATGACCAATTCCATCTACAAGGACAGTGTATATGTGGGAACATCACCATCTGCAAGCTTCCCTCCAAGCTACTGACACCCTGCCTGGGATATATATCATTGTTTCTTCACCAGAGATGGATAGTAAATGGTGGACCAGCCAGTGACGCCCACATCCCATAAGTGAATAAGAAAAGCAGACATTTGAGGGCTAACTACTGACCAGAAGTTTATTGAGATTTGACAGGTTGATCTTCATGTCTCCAGATTGCAAAGGACCAGACATACGCAGCAAGTCATGCACTGAGACCCTGTGGAGGTCCTAACCTGCTGACTAAAAAGGTCTCTTACACTGAGTCAAAGTTGGAGATTTTGGACTGACCTGATTTAGTTACCCAGACAGTTGCCTAAAAAAAATACAAAATTCATATTCTAAGTCCTGCATCACTATACAGCTGACACTGCTCTGACTTATTCCTCAACTACCGTACTGACTCCTAGACTATGCCCTGATGCTACAACACCTCCTTGATCTAACCTGACTAGTCTGTAACCCAGATACATTTCAACTCAACCATCTACTCTACCATTTATACACCTCATACAATTATGCACTTATCATTTTTCACATCTGCCTCCAGTCACATCTACTACCCGAACCGTAAAGTGCCCTATTTATACTGAGAAGCTTTGGGACTTTTAAATACTTACTTAACAGCATGTAATAGCTTGTGCCATGAGAAAAGGGCATGGTTTCTGTATAGATACTCTTTGCTGGTCTCTCCAAGATCTTGCCACAGTGGCTCAGTGGTTGGCACTGCTGCCTCTCAGTGCCAGGGACCCGAGTTTGATTCCATCATCGGGTGACTGTCTCTGTGCAGTTTGCATATTCTCCCCGTGTCTGCGCGGTTTCTTCTGGGTGCTCTGGTTTCCTCCCACAATCCAAAGATGTGCAGATTAGGTGAATTGGCCATGATAAGTTGCCCTTAGTTTTCAGGGATGTGTCGGCTAGGTGCATTAGTCAGGGGAAATGTAGAGTAATAGGTGTAAGGGAATGGGTTTGGGTGGGATACTCTTTGGAGGGTCCATGTGGACTTGTTGGGCCAAATGGCCTGTTTCCACACTGTAGGGATTCTAATTCTAATTCTAAAAACATGTGCTCAGGGAGTTTTTGAAGATCTTTAATTGAATTAGAATCAGAATTAGAGAAAGGAGCACAGAGATACAGGAGCACAGTGAAAAGTGTACAAAGTTACTGTTGCTGGTGCCATCTTACATATAAAGGTGCCTGGGTACAAAATCTTAATAATGAATTTGTGCTACAAAAAGCACAATGTGAGAACAGAGTAGAGACTGAGTCTTCAATAATGGGAAGCTCATATATACCTTACCAAGTTTCCCCAACATCACAAAGACTCCAGTCTGGTGTGTGATAGAATAATTACCACTCCCTTGCATAGAAGAACTAGTATCAATACTCAAGGAGTTTTAAGCATCTTGAGAAAAGATTAATTGACTGATATTCCTGCCACAAGAATCAATGTCGCCTTTCCACTTCCTGTGTCTGCAGTATGTGTTATCAACATTATGCACTGCAGTCACACATCAGGATTTAATCATCAGCACCACCTAAACCAGTAACCTCTGACACCAAGGTTACTTAGACTTCCAAAAGGCATCTGATAAGGTGCCACATCAAAGGTGGCAGAAAATAAAAGCTCATGGTGTCTGTGGGAAACTTATTGTCATGGACAGGAATGAGAACTGAAATTGCTGGAAAAGCTCAGTGGGTCTGGCAGCATCTATGGAGAGAAATCAGCATTAACATTTTGGGTCCAGTGACCCTTCCTCAGAAGATCTGAGAAGTCACTGAGGATCACAGAAGAGATCTGAGGAAGGGTCGCTGGATCCGAAACATTAACGTTGATTTCTTCCCACAGATGCTGACAGACCTGCTGAGATTTTACAGCAGTTTCTGTTTTCGTTTCTGATTTCCAGCATCTGCAGTTTTGTTTGGTTTTTATTTATCATGGATAGAACATTGCATGGGGAAAAGGAAGATCTAAGAGGCATATATTTAAAACTAAAAATAATCAACTCATTTTTTTGCTCTTGGAAACAAAACTGCTTAAAATGATTGTATTAGCCTCTGTGGTTTTATGTGACTCACACTAAGATCTTATGTATCCAAGTGAAAGATAACAGCAAGAAAGATAAACGAGACAGCAGATGATAAACAAACTCTTCAACAGTTGACAGAAAACAAGAGAAATTAATATGGGATAAAAGAATACACTCACTGACTCAGGAAGATTTGTCAAAGGATTCACTGACAAATTATTACATGATATAGCTACCATAGGTAATAATTTGTAAGCTGCCCCTTTATAATTGATTTCACCACAAATGGTAAATAATGAGTGCTATTCAAGCAATACAGGCAAGTTTCCAAATAAACATGTGATGACTGTACTTAAATGTTGTTATAACCATTTGGACTGGACTTCAGTTAATGCCAAACTTAACCATTAATGGAATAATATCTTGTATTTTTAGGTCAAATGCAGAATTACTTTAGCTATCAGTTCAGGGTTGATAGGTTGGTAAACACAGAATGCATTCAAAACTGAAGGTTTTCTCAAGCTGTTCACTGTAGATCTTTCAGTAAAGCCTTTGATAAGGTTCCACATGGTAGGCTGTTGGAGAAAATGCAGAGGCATGGAATTGAGGGTGATTTAGCAGTTTGGATTAGAAACTGGCTTTCTGAAAGAAGGCAGCGAGTCGTGGTTGATGAAAAATATTCAGCCTGGAGTCCGGTTACTAGTGGTGTGCCACAAGGATCTGTTATGTGACCACTGCTGTTTGTCATTTTTATAAATGACTTAGATGCAGGCACAGGTGGATTGATTAGTAAATTTGCAGATGACAGTAAAGTCGGTGGAGTAGTGGACATTTTGGAAGAATGTTACAGGTTGCAGGGGGACTTGGATAAAGTGCAGATTGGGCTGAGAGGTGGCAAATGGAGTTCAATGCAGCTAAGTGGGAGGAGATGCACTTTGGGAAGAAAACAGGAAGGCAGAGTACTGGGTCAGTTGAAAGATTCTTGGTAGTGTGGGTGTGCAGAGAGATCTTGGAAACCATATACATAGGTCCCTGAAAGTTGCCACCCAGGTGGGTAGTGCTGTTAAGAAGGCGTACAGTGTGTTAGGTTTCATTCGTAGAGGGATTGAGTTCCGGAGCCACAATATAATGTTGCAACTAATCAAAACGCTGGTGCAGCCACACTTGGAATATTGTTTACAATTCTGGTCCCCATATTTTGGGAAGGATGTGGAAGAATTGGAAAAGGTGCAGAGGAGATTTACCTCATAAGGGAGGGTCTTATGAGGAAAGGCTGAGAGACTTGGGTCAGTTCTCATTGGAAAGAAGAAGGCTAAGAGGGGATTTGATAGAGACATACAAGATGATCAGAGGATTGGATTAGATTCCCTACAATGTGGAAACAGGCCATTCAGCTCAACCACACCGACCCTCCGATCCATTTCCCTCTGACTAATGCACCTGACACTATGGGCAATTTACAGTGGCCAATTCACCTGACCTGCACATCTTGGACTATGGGAGGACACCCATGCAGACATGGGAAGATTGCGCAAACTCCACACAGACAGTCACCCAAGGCTGGAATTGAACCTGGGACCATGGTGCAATGCTAACCACTGAGCCACCGTGCCACCTTTTTTCCTAGGATGATGACGTCAGCTTGTACGAGGAGGCATAACTACAAATTGAGGGGTGATAGATTTAAAGACAGATGTCAGAGGCAGGTTCTTTACTCAGTGAGTGGTAAGGGCGTGGAATGCCCTACCTGCTAATGTAGTCAACTCAGCCACATTAGGGAGACTTAAACAATTCTTAGATAAGAACGTGGATAATTTTGGGATAGTGTAGGGGGATGAGCTGAGAATAGTTCACAGGTCAGTGCAACATCAAGGGCTGAAGGGCCTGTTCTGCAATGTGTTGTTCTATGTTCTTCATTCATATTGCTCTGTGCTAAGACACATCTCTGGAACAGGTGCAACTGGAACCTGGGCCTTCTGTGTAGGAGATAAGTACATTACCACTGTGCCACAAGACTCCAGCTTGTGCTATAATTAGAGTTTGCAAGGCCATGGAATATTTAAGCAAAAAATTATCAAACTTTTATAGGTGTAATCGATAAATATACAAGGGTTTATTTCCATCTGAAGGGTCAGCTTCGGTTCAGTTGGTGGCATTCCTGCTTCTGGGTAAGAAGTTGTGAGCTCAAGCCCCATTCTAGAACTTCAGAACAATAAATCAACAATTAACTCTAATACAGTGCTGAGGACATGCTGGGAAAACATTTCTTCTCTCTGATGAGATTTACTAGGTGGTATAACGCTATCACACAGAAGAGCGGGGTCATTGTCACTGTTGTCCTGGCCAATATTTATCCTTCGATAAACATCGTAAAGACAGATTACATTGCTGACTGTGGGAACTTAATGTGTATGAATGGGCTACTGTTGTATATTACATATATATAATTTTAAAAGCAGTTTCAAGCAGTTTGGGATGTTAAGGTGGACATGTAAAAGTTGATAATTCTGCCTATTTTCTCACTACTTGAGTAGATAATCCAACAAATTTCTCTGCCAAACATTACTATTAGCACAATTTAAAATACTCACATATGATTACATTGGATATATGGCACAGAAACTACCCAACCAGTCCACCAATGCTTACACTGCACTCAAGCCTCCGTCAATCTTTCCTCATTTAGATCTCTCTTTGCAGAATATATTTCTTCAATCCAGCATGCTTGTCTGACTTCCTCTTGGATTCACTAACACTATTCACTTCAATCAATCCTTGTGAATTGCTCTATGTATTGGAAGCAATTCAGGGAAAGCCTACTGGACTGTTGCATAGAATGGGAGGGGGTGGGGGTGGGGAGTGTGGGGTGGGGGTAGGGAGTGAGGAGGAGAGGGACAGTGTGGAATTGTTTTATAAGGGACAAGTTAGACAGCCTAAGCTTGTACCCAATGGAATTTGGAAGAGTCAGAGCTATCAATTGAAACATGTAAGATCCTGAGGAACTTGGAAGGGTGGAAAGAATATTCTCTCTTCCAGAAGAACCCTGGAACTAGGGATCAGGGTTTAACAACTAAGATGTCACCCACTGAAGGCAGAGACAAGGGGTTTATTTTCTCCCAGAAAAACATACGTCTTTGGAACTCTCTTCCTCAAAAGGAGGGAGAAATGGAGTATTTGAATACTTTGAAGGCAGAGGTAGATAAATTCTTGTTAAGCAAGGGATCAGAAGGTTAACAGGATAGGCAGGAATGTAGAGTAATTGGACCATTCATTATTTTTATTCATTTGTGGGATGTGGACATCAGTGGCTAGCCAGCATTTAATGCCTGTCCCAGCATTCATTGCCAACCATGGTTATAGAGTCATTGTGTCAGAGATGTCCTACACGGAAAAAGACCCTTCGGTCTTACTCATCCATACTGACCTGATATCCTAACCTAATCTAGTCCCATTTGCCAGCAGTTGACCCATATCCCCCTAAACTCTTCCTATTCATGTACCCATCCAGATGCCTTTTAAATGTTGTAATTGTACCAGCCTCCACCACTTCCTCTGATAGCTCATTCCATACACACACCACCCTCTGCATGAAAAAGCTGCCCGTTAAGTTCCTTTTAAATCTTTCTCCTCTCAGCTTAACTATATGCCCTCTAGTTTTGGACTTGCCGACACTGGAACAAAGACCTTGTTTATTTATCCTATCCATGCCCCTCATGATTTTATAAGCCTCAGCCTATTCAGTTTCTCCCTCTAGCTCAAACTCTCCAACTCTGGCAACATCCTTGTAAATCCTTCCTGAAACCTTTCAAGCTTAACAACATCGATCTTATAGCAGGGAGACCAGAATTAAACACAGTACGCCAATAGTGGCCTAACTAATGTCCTGAAGAGCTGCAACATGACATTCCAACTCCTATACTCAATGCAATGATCAATGAAGGCAAGTGTACCAATTGCCTTCTTCACTATCCTATCTACCTATGACTCCACTTTCAAGGAATTATGTACCGGCATTCCAAGGTCTGTTTGCTCAGTAACACTCCCCATAACCCTCCCATTAAGTTGCCTTTGAGGAAGTGGTGGTGAGCTGCCTCCTTGAACCGCTGCAGTCTACCCACTTTGGGGTGACCCACCATTCCATCAAGGAGGGAATTCCAGGATGTTGGCCCTGCAACAGTGAAGGAACGGCAATAGATTTCCAAGTCGTGATGGTGAGTGGCTTGGAGTGCAAGCTGAAGGTGGTGATGTTCTTATTTACCCGCTACTCTTATCCTTCAAGATGGAAATTGTCATGAGCTTTGATTGGTGGAGCAGTCTGAAAGGGCTGAGTGGCCAATTTCTACTCCACTTCATACATTTACATGTATTCTCACCAATCCTTTGGAAATTAAGATCATAAAACTATAAGATATAGGAGCAGAATTAGGTCATTCAGTCTATGGAGTCTTCTCCGCCATTTGATCATGGCTGATATGAAATTAAGTTTCTTTTGAATTTCCTATTAGATTTCTTGATAACTATCATAGATCAATGGCCTCAAGTTTCTTTCCTACAAGAGGGAACATTCCCTCTGCATCTATGCTACTAAAACCAAACTTAAATGTCTCAATCAATCAAGTCAAGTCCACTGGTTCTTGTTTCAAGAGAAAAGAGTCCGTGAATTCTTCCCAATATGTTGTTACAATCCCTTCTGAGTGTGTCAAATTATGTTATGGCCTGTTTAGTTTCCAGAAACGTTTATTTTTGAAGTTAATACTATGTAGAAAGAATAAAGCTGCAAAAATTTGACTGTGGCGATACAATTGCTTTTGTCCTCGTTATTTTTTATTTGAGGTTTTGAGCCAGCGGTAGTGAGTTGCCTTTAGCAAGCCAATAAAATAAACAGCTTATGAGGTCCTGTTTTTTTTTAAAGTTAGAGCAATAAAAGCAGCATAAATGGGTGGAGTCAAGCTTCCACAGAACCAGGATTTTAGTTTCACTTTCAGTTATTAGGGTTCTGAAGGTGACTGTGGAAGCTACTGTACATCTCTGTCTGCCAAAGCAAACAGCTAGAGTTCTCTGTCTCTCTCTGCCAGAATTTTCTCTTTGGTGCTGTTTCCCCTGGACTGGAGAAACCCTGCAAGTGAGACAATCTAATTTGCCTTTGCCAAGAGTGTGTTTATGGGAATTACTATTTTGGAACAGTTAAATAATCCATTATTCTGTTAAGTTTCCCAATAGAATTAAAGTTATACCAGCTATTCTTTCTTTTATTTGTATTTTAACTGGATGTAAGAATAAAGTGTGCTTTGCTTAAAGCTATGGAGCATGACCAAAATCAACTTACATCTGGAACACAGCACTTTACATTTGCCATTAAATAAGATAAAAGTTAGTGTCTAGGCTGTTGCCTTGATATGTTTGAAGGAGGTTTGATCTGGTCCATAACATGACACATTACAATACCTTATTATCCATATTATGTGTTGCTTTACCTACTGTAATACAATCTATAATACAGGTACAACTTATTTCTAACACCCAGAATTAATATATGGTAAACATCGGTAATACCAGGTTGTAAGTTTGATTGCTGAGCCGGTAGGTTTGTTCTCAGACGTTTTGTCACCATGCTAGGTAACATCATCAGTGAGCCTCCATTGAAGTGATGGTGTCCCGCTTTCTATTTGTCTGTCTTGGTCTGTTGTGGCGGGTGATAGTACTTCTGGTTTTTTTTCTGAGAGGTTGGTAAATGGGGTCCAAAATTAAGTATTTGTTAATGGAGTTCCAGTTTGAATCCCAGGCCTCCCGGAATTCCCATGCATGTCTTTGTTTAGCCTGTCCCAGGATGGATGTATTGTCCCAGTCGGACTGTTGTCCCTCCTCGTCTGTGCATAAGGATACTAGTGATAGTTGGTCATGTCTTTTGGTGGCTAGTTGGTGCTCATGTATCCTGGCGGCTAGTTTCCTGCCAATCTTTCCCATGTAGTGTTTGTTGCGGTCCTTGAGGGTAATTTGTATATTATGTCCATTCTGCTGGTTATTGGCACAGGGTCCTTTAAATTCATCAGGAACTGTTTCAGTGTGGCGAAATCGCAAATGGGTAATATACTTGGCATTAAGACAGGTTCCATGGATTTCTCAGCAACACTACACAGATGTCAATGACACACACACTTATAAACTTTGCAAGGGATAGCAATTCTTTACTGTTGCTGATTCAGCCTTGAAAGTTCTTCTGAAGAGCTGTCAGATTAGTGATTGCTCTTGTTCCAGTCCATCATGCTCCTGACCTAGGTCCACACTTCTCATTACACCAAAACTAGACACTAATATTCAAGCACAATGCCAGATATTCACCAGCAGTTAGCTTCAACACACAGAAACTTTACTGTGTTTACCCTGAGCTTTTATCTTGCTCTGCTGCATCAAGTTAATACTACTTGTGGCTTTTCAGTCCCCACTCTCAGCTGTGGAGATCTATTGGCAACACCTAGCTTTTTGTGAAGCAACTCACCTTCCAGAACTTTTCTTAATCTGTGGTGGCCTAATAACTCCTAGGACTTTATCTGCATTCGTACAGCACAGAATTATCCAACTTATTTCACTTTATTTGACTCCCCAATGACAAAGACCCAATGTGGTTCAGTTGCCTTTTCAGGGAACCTTCAACAACTCATTTCTTCATCGAGATTGCTTCCCCTTTTCCACTTCCTTCCCTGGACCCCAGCTATGCAGAACAATTTACCTGTTCGAGAATATCCCAAGAACTCCAACTTCACAGAACTCTTGTCATTCAGTTGCCTTCCCTACATCACAGTTAATAATCAGCGTTCCTAATGTAGAGTTTGCCCCTACCTCCTTCACATACTTCCTGACCATCTGCCTGTCTCCTATGGACTCTGATTCAGTAACCTATTGAAAACCTTGCATTAAGCTGGCTCAGTGATTAGAATTGCTGCCTCACAACTTCAGGAATCTGGGTTCGATTTCTGCTTCGGGTTACTGTGCAAACACCACACATACATTCACCGTGTGTCTGCATGCGTTTTCTCTGGGAGCTCCAGTATCCCCCCACAATCCAAAGATGTGCAGGTTAGATGGATTGGCCATGCGAAAATTGCCCATAGTGGTTCAGGGATTCATTGGTTAGGTGCATTAGTCAGGAGTAATGTAGAATAATAGGGTCTGGGTAGGTTATCCTTCGGGGGGTCGGTGTACACTTGGTAGGCCTAATGGCCTGTCTCCACACTAAAGGGATTCTATGAAGTCCCACCCTTATCATTGGATGGAATTGAGTATAACCATCCAACAATGCTTGGAACTAAATAAGGCCCGAATGTTACATTTCACTGAGATGGTAACTTGCTGAGCACAAAACAAATGGCTATGATGACAGGATTTAAGTACAATGTATATCTAAATATTTCTGGTATCATTCTCTCTAATGCAATCATTACCCATGTTATCTCCAGTTTGCTTCCAGTTCCTCGGGCTGGTGAGGCCAGAGACAGGGAGATAGTGGACTTGAACGTGTGGCTGGGGAACTGGTGCAGGAAGCAAGGATTTAAATTTTTGGATCACTGGGGTATGTTTTGTGGTAAGCATAAATTATACAAGAGAGACAGTTTGCACCTTAATAGGTTAGGGACCAGCATTCTGGCAGGCAGGTTTGCTACTGCAACACAGCTACATTTAAACTAAGTAGCGGTGGAGGGGGGGGAGGGGAGGGGACAAACTGGATGTTTATGAAGGAAATTGAAGGGTAAGTTAGAACAACATAAGTCAAGAAAGTCAACTGTATCAATGAAGCAGAAAACTCAAAAAGGGATCATGCTGTAAGGTTGAGTGAAATAGGAGTTGATGCAAAGGGCGAGGGTGGTAACAAATTAAAAATACGATATATGAATGCACGAAGCATTAGAAATAAGATGGATGAGCATGAGACTCTTTTGGAAATTGGCAGATACGATATTGTGGGGATAACTGAGATGTGGCTTCAAGTGGACAGGGCCTGGGAAATGAATACTCAAGGTTACATGTGCTATCGTAAGGACAGACTGACGAGCAGAGGGGGTGGGGTGGCCATATTGGTGAGGGATGATATTCAGTCCCTTGTGCAGGAGGACCTAGAATCAGGGGATGTAGAGTCAGTATGGATAGAGCTAAGAAATACTAAGGGTAAAAAGACCCTCTTGGGAATTACCTACAGGCCCCCAAACAGTAGTCTGGATGTCGGATGTAAGTTGAATCAGGAGCTGAAATTGGCCTGTCGCAAAGATGTTACTACACTTGTTATGGGGGATTTCAACATGCAGGTAGACTGGGAGAATCAGGATGGTATTAGACCTCAAGAAAGAGACTTTGTGGAGTGCCTCCGAGATGGATTCTTAGAAAAGCTGGTGCTGGAGCCTACCAGGGAGAAGGCAATTCTGGATCTGGTATTGTGCAACGAACCGGATTTGATCAGGGACCTCGAACTGAAGGAAGTAGTGACCATAATACAATAAGCTTCAATCTGCAATTTGAGAGGGAGAGGGTACAATCGGAAGTGACAATATTTCTGTTGAATAAAGGGAACTATGGAGCTATGAGGGAGGAGCTGGCCAAAGTTCAATGGTGCAATACCTTAGCAGGGATGACAGTGGAGGAACAATGGCAGATATTTCTGTGTATAATGCAGAAGTTGCAGGATCAGTTCATTCCAAAAAGGAAGAAAGATCCTAGGAGGAGGCATGGGTGGCCGTGGCTGACGAGGGAAGTTAAGAAACATATAAAGTTAAAAGAGAAAAAGTATAACATAGCAAAGATAAGTGGGAAAACAGAGGACTGGGAAGCTTTTAAAGAACAACAGAGGATTACTAAGAAGGAAATACTCAGAGAAAAAATGAGGTATGAAGGTAAACTGGCCAAAAATATAAAGGAGGATAGTAAAAGCTTTTTTAGGTATGTGAAAGGCAAAAATATGGTTAAGACTAAAATTGGGCCCTTGAAGACAGAAACAGAGGAATATATTACAGGGAACAAAGAAATGGCAGAAGAATTGAATTGGTACTTCAGATCTGTGTTCACTGGGGAAGACACAAGCAATCTCCCTGAGGTAACAATGACTGAAGGCCCTGAACTGAAGGGAATTTATATTTGCCAGGAATTGATGTTGGAGAGACTGTTAGGTCTGAAGGTTGATAAGTCCCTGGGGCCTGATGGTCTACATCCCAGGGTACTGAAGGAGGTGGCTCGAGAAATCGTGATTGCGTTGGTGATTATTTTCCAGAGTTTGATAGATTCGGGATCAGTTCCTGCGGATTGGAGGGTGGCAAATGTTGTACCACTTTTTAAGAAAGGTGAGGGAGAGAAAGTAGGAAATTATAGACCAGTTAGTCTGACCTCAGCGGTGGGAAAGATGCTGGAGTCTATTACAAAGGATGAAATTACGACACATCTGGATAGTAGTAACAAGATAGGTCACAGTCAGCATGGATTTATGAAGGGGAAATCATGCTTGACTAATCTTCTGGATTTTTTGAGGATGTAACTCTGAAGATGGACGAGAGAGATCCAGTAGATGTAATGCACCTAGACTTTCAGAAAGCTTTTGATAAGGTCCCACATAGGAAGTTAGTGAGCAAAATTAGGGCGCATGGTATTGGGGGCAAAGTACTAACTTGGATTGCAAGTTGGTTGGCTGACAGGAAACAAAGAGTAGTGATAAACGGCTCCATTTCAGAATGGCAGGCAGTGACCAGTGGGGTACCGCTGGGATCAGTGCTGGGACCACAGCTTTTTACAATATATGTTAATGATATAGAAGATGGTATTAGCAATAACATTAGCAAATTTGCTGATGATACTAAGCTGGGTGGCAGGGTGAGGAGGATGTTAGGAGATTACAGGGTGACCTGGACAGGTTAGGTGGGTGGTCAGATGCATGGCAGATGCAGTTTAATGTGAATAAATGTATGGTTATCCACTTTCTACCTAAATGGAATCAATTTAGGTAAAGGGGCAGTACAAAGAGATCTGGGTGTTCTTGTACACCAGTCAATGAAGGTAAGCATGCAGGTACAGCAGGTAGTGAAGAAGGCTAATAGCATGCTGGCTTTCATAACAAGAGGGATTGAGTATAGAAGCAAAGAGATTCTTCTGCAGCTGTACAGGGCCCTGGTGAGACCACACCTGGAGTATTGTGTGCTGTTCTGGTCTCCAAATTTGAAGAAAGACATTCTGGCTATTGAGGGAGTGCAGCGTAGGTTCACGAGGTCAATTCCTGGAATGGCGGGATTACCTTACGTTGAAAGACTGGAGTGACTGGGCTTGTATATTCTTGAGTTTAGAAGACTGAGAGGGGATCTGATTGAGGCATATAAGATTATTAAAGGATTGGACACTCTGGAGGCAGGAAACATGTCTCCGCTGATGGGAGAGTGCCGAACCAGAGGACACAGCTTAAAAATACGGGGTAGACCATTTAGGACAGAGATGAGGAGAAACCTCTTCACCCAGAGAGTGGTGGCTGTGTGGAATGCTCTGCCCCAGAGGGCAGTGGAGGCCCAGTCTCTGGATTCATTTAAGAAAGAGTTGGATAGAGCTCTCAAGGATAGTGGAATCAAGGGTTATGGAGATAAGGCAGGAACAGGATACTGATTAAGGATGAACAGCTATGATCATATTGAATGGTGGTGCAGGCTCGAAGGGCAGAATGGCCTACTCCTGCACCTATTGTCTATTGTCTATTGTCTAAGACAAACAAAGACAGCAGACATAAGAGTACACATCCACTCAAAGCCACTTGGAGTTAACAAAGCAACAGACTGGATCCATTTCAATGTAGTTGACTTTAACACCCTTGGGCAATTAGGGATGGACAATAACAAATTGGATTTAGGTTTTATTGTCACGTGAATTCAACTACAAGGTACAAGAGTATCGTAAAAATTGCACAGCATCACCACAGACAGGCATCCATTTTTGGCACAAAGTACCAAGGTGCAAAATCTTAATTACGGAAGCATAATAATAAAGAAATAAGTTGAAAAGTTTAGCATTGTAGTCTTCTCAGTATATAAAAAAAGAAAAAGAAATAAATTTTAAAAGTCAAACATTTCAGCCCTTCCTTAAGCCATGGGCCTGCAGACACTCCAAGCTGGGCTTGACCAAAGAGAGCTTGGTCTCCCCCGCACTGGGCACCCGTTCACCCACGATGGGCTGAAACACACCAATGCATCCCCAGCTGCTGATTGCTATGTTTATCTCCCTTGGACACATACATAGGCTCCTTCACTGCTGCTGACCCCCTTCAGATACACCCAGGCTTCACCACTGACCTCCTTCAGACACACCGAGGCTTCACCACTGACCCCCTTCAGACACACCCAGGCTTCACCGCTGACCCCCTTCAGACACACCCAGGCTTCACCGCTGACTCAGACACACCCAGGCTTCACCGCTGACTCAGACACACCCAGGCTTCACCACTGACTCGGACACACCCAGGCTTCACCGCTGACTCGGACACACCCAGGTTTCACCACTGACCCCCTTCAGACACACCCAGGCTTCACCGCTGACTCAGACACACCCAGGCTTCACCGCTGACTCAGACACACCCAGGCTTCACCGCTGACTCGGACACACCCAGGCTTCACCGCTGACTCGGACACACCCAGGTTTCACCACTGACCTCCTTCAGACACACCCAGGCTTCACCACTGACTCGGACACACCCAGGTTTCACCGCTGACTCGGACACACCCAGGTTTCACCACTGACCTCCTTCAGACACACCCAGGCTTCACCACTGACTCGGACACACCCAGGTTTCACCACTGACCTCCTTCAGACACACCCAGGCTTCACCACTGACTCGGACACACCCAGGTTTCACCGCTGACTCGGACACACCCAGGTTTCACCACTGACCTCCTTCAGACACACCCAGACTTCACCGCTGACTCGGACACACCCAGGTTTCACCACTGACCTCCTTCAGACACACCCAGGCTTCACCGCTGACTCAGACACACCCAGGCTTCACCACTGACTCAGACACACCCAGGCTTCACCACTGACTCCCTTCAGACACACCCAGGCTTCACCGCTGACTCCCTTCAGACACACCCAGGCTTCACCGCTGACTCCCTTCAGACACACCCAGGCTTCACCACTGACTCAGACACACCCAGGCTTCACCGCTGACTCAGACACACCCAGGCTTCACCGCTGACTCGGACACACCCAGGCTTCACCGCTGACTCGGACACACGCAGGCTTCATCGCTGACTCAGACACATCCAGGCTTCACCACTGACTCAGACACACCCAGGCTTCACCGCTGACTCGGACACACGCAGGCTTCATCGCTGACTCAGACACACCCAGGCTTCACCGCTGACTCGGACACATCCAGGCTTCACCACTGACTCGGACACACCCAGGCTTCACCGCTGACTCCCTTCAGACACACCCAGACTTCACCACTGACTCGGACACACCCAGGCTTCACCGCTGACTCGGACACACCCAGGCTTCACCGCTGACTCGGACACACCCAGGCTTCATCGCTGACTCAGACACACCCAGGCTTCACCGCTGACTCCCTTCAGACACACCCAGACTTCACCACTGACTCGGACACATCCGGGCTTCATCGCTGACTCAGACACACCCAGGCTTCACCGCTGACTCGGACACACCCAGGCTTCATCGCTGACTCAGACACACCCAGGCTTCACCGCTGACTCCCTTCAGACACACCCAGACTTCATCGCTGACTCGAACACACCCAGGCTTCACCGCTGACTCCCTTCAGACACACCCAGACTTCACCGCTGACTCAGACACATCCAGGCTTCATCGCTGACTCAGACACACCCAGGCTTCACCACTGACTCCCTTCAGACACACCCAGGCTTCACCGCTGACTCCCTTCAGACACACCCAGGCTTCACCACTGACTCAGACACACCCAGGCTTCACCGCTGACTCGGACACACCCAGGCTTCACCGCTGACTCGGACACACCCAGGCTTCACCGCTGACTCGGACACACCCAGGCTTCACCACTGACCCCCTTCAGACACACCCAGGCTTCACCACTGACTCGGACACACCCAGGCTTCACCGCTGACTCCCTTCAGACACACCCAGACTTCACCGCTGACTCGGACACATCCAGGCTTCACCGCTGACTCAGACACACCCAGGCTTAACCGCTGACCCCTTTCAGACACACCCAGGCTTCACCGCTGACCCCGTTCAGACACACCCAGGCTTCACCGCTGACCCCCTTCGGACACTCACTGCAGAGTCCCACTGACCTCGCTAGTGATGCCTTCATTCCATGAATGAATACAAAACAAATCAATGGACCCTCTCTGTGTATCTAAATTAGGTGGCAATGCTTCCTGGAGACTCTGACTTATGGCAGGTTCAGAGAGAATAAGAGACTGGCTTCATTTTAATTGCACCAAATCTCACAATTTCACATCTAACTTCACATAATCCACTTTCCATCAGGTAGCAGCAATTAAAAACAGATCAGTAATTGAAAGGAATGCTATCAATCAGATTGCCTTTAGTGCATAAGTGTGTTACTGAAAGCATCATAACAGAGAATACTGTTTACAAATGCATATCACGTGTTTGAAACAAACTTCATTAAAACTGAATCTATTTTCTAGCTGTATAATTCAAAAAATGCCATAAGACATAAAATGTAGTCTTCCGTATAAAATAAATTGATAACATCCTGAAGGTACATTATTTAAATTTAAATTAAAATTTAGATGTAGATTTGTTCCAATAAAATGGTTCCAATTCTCCAGGGCGATGCCAACTGTTATTTGGTTAGAAAGCTAATATCCTCTTCACTTTTCTCCTTCTTGAAACTTGATAGACAAGATGACATGTCATCAGCTGGAAAATATCAACTACAATCAGAGTTGAAGTTGAAATGATTTTATGTGAAACTACAGATTCTCTCCAGTTAATACTGAATTAAATAAAAATTAGATTACTTACAGGGTGGAAACAGGCCCTTCGGCCCAACAATTCCACACCGACCGTCCAAAGCACAACCCACCCAGACCCATTCCCCTAAATTTACCCCTGCACTTAACATTACGGGCAATTTAGCATGGCCAATTCACCAAACTTGCACATTTTTGGACTGTGGGAGGAAACCAGAGCACCCGGAGAAAACCCACACAGACAATGTGCAAACTCCATGCAGACAGTTGCCTGAGGTAGGAATTGAACACTGGTCTCGGGTGGTATGAGGCAGCAGTGCTAACCACTGTGCCATTGTGCCACCCATTATACAAAGAAGATAGTGGTTCTTTGGGACTTTATATTGCTGAGGTTTTCTGGCAATAAATGTTTGTATCAGTAATTACTGCTGATAGAAATTAGATGTAACACTGAAAAAAGCCCGCTATATTCAATTAAAAACCTTATTTTAGAACCACTACAGCATTATCATAATTGTGCTTCTGGCAGGAAGCAAATAGATTGGCAGTTAACAGTATGCAGGTGACTTACTTGTTGATATTTTCGTCCTTTAGTGCAGTCTTATTTTAATTGGCTCCTTTGAAAAGGAGCTGTTTGGAACTTGATGGGTTTCTCCTTCCATTATGTGGCTTTGACTCCAATCACATTTTGATTTGTGGCCTGAGCAGTTGAGGTAGAGGTAGAGGAGATGCAAACAAGACAGTGTTCAAACCTTGCTTGTCGGTTCGGGAGAAGCATGAGAGAAATATAAAGACCTCCCCTGGTTTAGTCTGACTGATCTATCCAGGTCAGGCCTGTGTGTTATAATCAGCAACATACACACCTGTACTGACAATGACAAGGTGTGTTTCTCCCAAACATTGCCGCCTGCCTGTCTGCCTATCTAATTTCTTCCCTGAGTTAAATTCCAAACTTTTATTCATATTTCTGCCACCTACACCAGGACAGAATGAAATTCAGGCATTTTAGGTTCATTCCAATTTCTCCAAAACAAGTTTAAAATGAGAGTCTTACAGCAATCTCAAATTTGGCATTAATATGCAGTAAATTAGGAGCAAATCTGT
This sequence comes from Chiloscyllium punctatum, assembly GCF_047496795.1. Classification (NCBI taxonomy): domain Eukaryota; kingdom Metazoa; phylum Chordata; class Chondrichthyes; order Orectolobiformes; family Hemiscylliidae; genus Chiloscyllium; species Chiloscyllium punctatum. Next base: position 144,514,340 of record NC_092741.1, on the reverse strand, counting down.
TTGAGTAGTTGATGTAGGCATGACAAATTTCCCATTGCTGCAGGAGGTTCTTCTGAGCAGATCTTTAATATATTGCTAGTGCAAGTTTTAATCTATATCTCGCCTGCGATATGCTGACCTTAAACTTGGACTATAAAAAGTTGAAAAATGTAGTCCATCTCAAACTGATAAGCAAAAGGTGGCACAGTGGTTAGCACTGCTGCCTCACAGCGCCAGAGACCCGGGTTCATTTCCCGCCTCAGGCAACTGACTGTGTGGAGTTTGCACATTCTCCCTGTGTCTGCGTGGGTTTCCTCCGGGTGCTCTGGTTTCCTCCCACAGTCCAAAGATGTGCAGGTCAGGTGAATTGGCTATGCTAAATTGCCCGTAGTGTTAGGTAAGGGGTAGATGTAGGGGTATGGGTGGGTGGCGGGTCGGTGTGGACTTGTTGGGCCGAAGGTCCTGTTTCCACACTGTAAGTAATCTAATCTAAAAGATTGACTGCAATTTTCCTTGAAGAATGATATTCAGATCACTCGGAAATTCTGTAGTTGCAACAGGGAGACTTTTGATTACACTTGGGTGTAGCAAGCAAAGTGGGACTAGTTCAGTTTTGTAAACCTGGTTGAAATGGATCAGTCAGACTGAAGGGTCTGTTTCCGTGCTGTATGACTCTAAGTGATAACTCAGAAAGTTAAAAGAACCAAATAACAAATCAAGAGAACTGGATTACACAGGTTTTCAGATGTTTTGTCAAAGACTAGAAGTCAGCAAAACAGATTTTATTATGAAACATTTTAATTTTTATTTGACTTTGAATTAGTACATCTAATATATTAAATGACATTAAAAAGTTGATGTAAAGACTCATTTGGATCATTGACATCATTTGGAAAAGTAAATGTGCTACTACTACCTGGTCAGGCCTACCTTTGTCTTCAGTCTAGTGCTATGTGATTAACTTTTCACATGATCAGGGTAACTGGGGATTTGCAATAAATGCTGCATTGCCAGTGCTGCCTAAGTGCCGAGAGCAAATTAAAAATAAAGACCAAATTGAGTATCATTAAAATTTTATAATAAGATAGAAGCACAAGAGCATGCACTATGCTCAAAAGGGCTCTTTCTGCTATTATCATTGAAAAGGGATGGGTCATAATCTCTACTGAGGTACGGGGGAATGAAATAAGTTTGTATACGTTAATGGTCTACACGATAATTTCTAGGTCAGTTTCTTTTTGAACCACTGTCTGACTTTAATCAAATACAAGAATGGGGTGAGGCAATGCCAAATGGTATTATCTCTGGATATCAAAGACCCAGGTCTGGAGACCCAGGTTTGAATCCTGCTATGGAAGATGATGGAATTTGAATTCGATGAAATTCTGGAATTAGGTGTATGATGTTGGCCATTATCAATTGCTGGGAAAAGCCCATCAGGTTCCCTATTGTCCTTTTGGGAAGGAAACTACCATCCTTACCTGGCCCAGCCTACATGTGACTCCAGACTCACAGCAAATTCTGGAGTCAAATTCTCAAATTCTCTCTGGGCCGCTAGAAACATGCAATAAATACTGGTCTGGCCAGTGAAGCCCTCATCCTCTGAATGAATTTCTAAACAATAGTGGAAGAAGGAATTAAAAAGATTATATCTGTAAAGTGGCATAGTTCAAAGATAAAATATTTTGGTCTTATCTCAAGAGTATTACGTGAGCTCAGCTTGGGAGATAGTGACAAAGATAAATGTTAAGGCGAAATCTGAATATTTTCTCAGTGATCCAAATGCACAACCTTCATTTTTAGTAGAAATCCTTATAGACATCAGGAATAGATCACAGTTCTTGATCAATAAAATATGTCACTCTATATTCAAGGGAGAGCCAGCCTGTTCAACCAAAAAGCTAAGAGGTTTATCCGTTTTTCTGAAAACAACTCAATTCTGCCCCAAAAATGTATCATCGTGGATCATTCCACATTAAAGGGAGGTGGCAAGAGGGTTGATGCTACCAGCATAAAATTGGTTCACAAAAAATCTTACCTCCTTCCCATGTCTGGTTTTCTTGTCACTAAAGTTCACAAATCGATAGTTTAACTCTATTTCAAGACTTGTTGCACAGAACAATCACTAGTGTAACCTACATTATGTATACTTGCACATTACTGTGTTGATCACAATGTCAAATTCCTGCTTCACTTTTCATCAATAAATTAATGGTGTCATGAGAGGGACACACTTTTGAAATCAGAATTTTGAAGTTCTCACTAGGGCCAGATTGTTCCTGGATAGATTAATTGCAGGTGCACAAGAAGATACATTGATCCTTCCCATTAGTTGGTGGCACGGTGGCACAGTGGTTAGCACTGCTGCCTCACAGCGCCACCAGAGACCCGGGTTCAATTCCTGCCTCAGGCAACTGACGATGTAGAGTTTGCACATTCTCCCCGTGGCTGCGTGGGTTTCCTGCAGGTGCTCTGGTTTCCTCCCACAGTGCAAAAATGTGCAGGTTAGGTGAATTGGATATGCTAAATTGCCCGTAGTGTTAGGTGAAGGGGACTGGCTGGGTAGCGGGTCAGTGTGACTTGTTGGGCTGAAGGGCCTGTTTCCACACTGTAAGTAATCTAATTAGGATGGATCTTGAACCAGAAATGGATAAAATGATTCATAAAAGTCTGTGAATCTTAAAAAAAAATCCCATCATTTCTGCTTTCTAAATAGGTAAATTGCAAGCAGAAATAAAATGGCTGAGAAACATTTTCTTTTCTCTCAAATTCTTGCTCACCTTCACCGATGACTTCCTAGATTTGCAGTAACTGTGCAGAGACTATGGTTCAGAGTTTCCCTTGATTGGAACATTGATGGTACAATTGGACAGAGAGGTCAGTAGATGCAAGTTGTTGTGCTCCTGATTCTATGGTTATTAATTTTAATGACCAAATCAGCCTTATTTGCTGCTCCTGTTTGCTATCTACTGGCCTTTGCATGTGTGTAGCTTTTAAATGAGGAGAGGATTCCATTTCTATTACCATAGAATCATAGAATAGGTGAAGCACAAAAAGAAACCATTTGATATCAACCCCCTGGCAGACAGTTTGAAAATTATAAACCATTTTTACTTGCAAATGTACTTCCAATAGGCAAAACTCCCTAATGGGTTGAGTTAAGATTGGAATATCATCCAACATTAAAAAACTCACATGAATACAGCACCTAAAATATTCCAAGGCACTTCAGTAGGATGTTATAAAGCAAAATTTGACACCAAGTCTGTATTGAATTGAATTGAATTGAATTGAGTTTATTGTCATGTGTACCGAGGCACAGTGAAAAGCTTTGTCTTTCGAGCAATACAGGCAGATCACAGAGTTAAGTAACATAGATAAGTAAATAATAGGTAAACAGTGGTAAAAACAAAAACACAGGTTCAAGCAAAGGTGAAAGACATGTAGGGTTCTGGTTTGCAGTAATTTACCCCCCAGGTCCCTGGTTCTCGACACTGGACTTATTTAGGCAATACAAAATGAAGAAGGCAGTCGACAGATGTTTCAGACCAAAACAATCTCTGCATCTATTTAAATGCTAAAAGGTAAGTATAATACAAGAAATAAAGGTATATGCAATAAACAGTGAAATTAATACAATCACTTATACAGAGGACAGTAATTAAATTAATTCCCACCTCAGGCAACTGTCTATGTGGAGTTTACACATCCTCCCCGTGTCTGCGTGGGTTTCCTCCGGGTGCTCCGGTTTCCTCCCACAGTCCAAAAATGTGCAGGTTAGGTGAATTGACAATGCCAAATTGCCCGTAGTGTTAGGTGACGGGGTAAACGTAGGGGAATGGGTTTGGGTGGGTTGCTCTTCGGAGGATCGGTGCGGACTTGTTGGGCCGAAGGGCCTGTTTCCACACTGTAAGTAAGTAATCTAAAAAAAAATACACTATTAAATTAAACACAAATTAAACACTGTTAGAATCTAAAATGACAGTTTTACTTGCAGAAACTTTAATCAGGCTTCCTACCCTTAGGGTCCCATGCACTGTTACCACCTGCTTTCTCATTCCTGCTAGCTAGGTCGGAAGTTTGGGGTCTCGGGAGTTGAACCCAGCACTGGGAAAAAAGTGGTTTCACAGTACGTCCGGTTGCTGAGGTTCCTGCCGCCGGTTCTCTTGGTTTGGAACAGGCCTGTATGTGGAAGCTTTTGTTTGTATAGGGCTTGGTTGGCTTCCCCCTTCTCGGATATCCTTTGTTGTGATGATGCTCTTGGTTTGGTTTCCGGATTCAGCTTCTCTTTTCGGCGTCTGTGGTTCTTGGTTCCAAAACTACTTGTTGGGGCTGGAGCCTGTGGGGAAGCTGTTTGGGCAGAAACCTGTTGTTGCATAAAAAGGCTTTTGCAGGTGAGACTAGGCCTGGTAGTTATATCGACTGATGTGGAGGATCCGTGCTCTATTATCTCCCATCAAACTTTGGGGTGTGTCGTCCATTGTGTTTCTCGTGTTTCTTCAGAAATCAACTGGTTTCCCGATTGTTAAGAGTATGTGCTAACAGATTTCAATTGAAGTTGAATGCCCAGTATATCTAATAGGCCCTATACTGCCTGTGCTGGTTAGCCTGAGGTGTAGAAGCTGTCTCAGGCTAGAGTCTGCTTCAGTTGATTGTTCTTTTAGAGTGGAGGTATAAATTGGAATTCCAGGCTAAGCATTAGTTCCAGATAGACATCTGTGAATTGTGTTTGTGTATTCTCTACAGAACTCATTCCAACTTCCACTTACCTTTTAAACCTTTTGAAAAGCTCGGGTTTGGTCCAGTATGTTAGATATTGGAAAAGAAAGTTCAGGGCTTTGTCCAGTATTTCAGATGATGGGGAGTTTTGCTCAATCCTACAAGTCAGATGAGCCAGTCTTGCTCAAAGAGATGGGTTTTAAGGATCAATGTAAAGGAGATCTTAGGGCTGGAGGAGGGGACAGAGACAGAGGGGGATAAGCATTGCAAAACTAACACATTGCTAAACCAGGAGCTAGTATGAGTCAAAGAGCAGAGGGATATGATTTATGAACAGGATCAAGTGAGAGTCAGGATCCAGGCAACAGAATTTTGGATGAGCTCAAGTTTGTGAGGTAATAAAACAAGGTAAGTGGGCTAGGAGTGTTGGAATTATCAAGTCTAGAGATAACTGAGGCATTGAGGAGGATTTCATCAGCAGGTTAACTGAGGTAGGAGCAGATTTGAAAGGTGTGGAAATTGGCAGTCTAAACGTGGGACAGATGGTGGACAAAATTAAAGCTCATAGGCTTATTAGTAATATACAGACATGGCTTAAGAATTGATTGATATTCTGCAAACAGAATAAACGAGTCTTTCCTCTGGTGACAGGGAGTGACTCGTGGTGTACATGAAGGATTTTGCTTGGGCCCCAGACTTTCATGACATATATAACTGACTTGATGAAGAATAGCATGTTGACATGGTGACACAGTGATTAGCACTGAAGCTTCACAGCACCAGGGATCTGGGTTTGAATCCAGCCTCGGGTGACTGTGTGGAGTTTGCACATTCCCCCCCGTGTCTGCGTGAGTTTCCTTTGGGTGCTCCAGTTTCCTCCCACAGTCCAAATGTTAGGTGGATTGGCCATGTAAAATTGCCCATTGTGTCCAGGGATGTGCAGGCTAAGTGGGTTATGTGTGGTTACAGCAGGGGGCTGGGCCAAGGTGGGATGATCTTTGGAAAGTCAGTGCAGATGTGATGGACCGAATGGCCACTTTCTGCATTGTAGGGATTCTATGATTCTAAGAAACCAAGTCTAGTATTTCCAAGTTTACTGACAATATAGGAGTGAATGTGGCTGTGAGTTATGGGAAGACTTCAAGCTCTCAATAGTTTATATTGGAAGGATGGATAAATTAATGTTGACAGTTAAACAGGCTGCTTCAAAATGTTTGCTCATTGCAGATTGGTTGAAATACATGTGTGCTGCTCCTTTCGACAATGGGTTCTGCAAGCCTAGCCCAGACCAACCGACACCAGCCCTGACCAGCTCAGCCCAGCCCGCTCAGCCCAGCTCAGCCCGGCAAAAACCCAGCTCAGCCCAGCCCAGGCCAGCCCAGCCCAGCTTAGCCCAGCAAAAACCCAGCTCAGCCCAGCTTAGCCCAGCAAAAACCCAGCTCAGCCCAGCCCAGCCCAGCCCAGCACATCCCGGCAAAAACCCAGCTCAGCCCAGCCCAGCCCAGCACAGCCCGGCATAAACCCAGCTCAGCCCAGCCCAGCCCAGCCCAGCTCAGCCCAGCCCAACCCGGCAAAAAACCCAGCTCAGCCCAGTCCAGCCCAGCTCAGCCCAGCAAAAACTCAGCTAGCCACTAAATGCATATCTATCATTATCCTTTGGCTACCTGATGAAAGAGCAGTGCTCCAAAAGCTAGTGTTTCCAAATAAACATGTTGGACTATAACCTGGTGTTGTCTGATTTTTAACTTAATCTTTTGGCTATATATCATTTCCTTAAAAAAAAATATAGGTTGTGCTTAAGAATCCAATGTGTTCATAAGTACTTCAGGGTTCCTCCATTATAATGACAGGAGGTTAAAGTTAGAGTTTTTGAAAAAATTTATAGCTCCAGTTCTGGATGAGGTTGTAGATTCATTTGCCAAGCCAATGTGCTTTCCTGCAGACATCCATCACTTCACAAGGTGACATCGTCAGTTCACCTCCAGTGAAGCGTTAATGGTCTGTCCTACTTGGTATTTATGATCTCTGTTTTCTGATACTTCCAGTTCCGTAACTGAGTGGTTTGTATATGGGGTCCAGTTCATTGTGTTTATTGATTGAGTGACAGTTGGAAAGCCCAGGCTTCAAGGAATTCGCCTGCGCGTCTCTGTTTTGCTTGTGCTACTGTGGTTTCATTGATGGGTCAAAAAGTGTGGCCCTGGAAAAGCTCAGCAGGTCAGGCAGTATTTGAGGAACAGAAGGACATAAGCCCTTCATCAGGAATGTGGGGGTACCCAAGGGGGCTGAGAGATAACTGGGAGGGGTCTGGAGCTGGTCGGTAGGTAGCTGGGAAGGCGATAGGTGGATGCAGGTGGAGGGTGATGGTGATAGGTCGGAGCGGAGGGTGAAGCAGATAGGTGGGAAGGAAGGAAGATGGACAGATCGGACAGTTCAAGAAGGTGGTGCCAAGTTGGAGGGTTGAATCTGGGATGAAGTGGGGGGGAGGGGAGATGAGGAGACTGGTGAAACTGACATTGATGCCGTGTAGTTGGAGGGTCCCAAGGCGGAAGATAAGATGTTAAATTGATGGGATAACTTGGTTGGACATGGGGCTGAATTTGTCATGAATTGGCACCCAGGATTTCAGGACAGTTCAGAATGGGAGCCAGGAACATTGGAGGTATACGGACTTTAACGTTAAGAACAGAGTGAGACAATGGGACCAGGGTGAAGAAGGACTGTGTGTAGAGCAAGGCCAGGGTAAGTTCAGGACTAATGCAGGTACAGGAGCCTTGGAGCAAAGGTCTGAGAACAGCAAAGCCATGTAACAGGAAGACCAGGGCAAACAATATTAAACTGAAACTCATAATGCCGAATAAATAAATTGCTATATTTTGTTATCAACTTTAAACTGAAACATTAATCACTGAATCAATTTTAAATCAAAGTGTCCCGACAGCTACCTGCAATAGCTTTGGCTATGCTCTCTTCTTTGTGGGGTATGTGGAACATTCATCACTCCAATTCTGTTCTGGCTCTATCCACAGATGGTACACTGTTGCCATCATTACTGGTGCTTCCCACTCTTGTTTGCAATTGGAAAAAGTTATCAATTTCACTTGCAGTTTCCACCCTACCCTCACCTTCAACTGGTCAATCTCTGGCCCCTCCCTTCCCTTCCTCAACATCTCTGGGGTTACGCTGGCCACAAATTACCATTACACCCAAAGTTATCTTGATATGCGTCCTCACACCCTGCTTCGTATAAGGACTCCACCCTATTCTTCCAATTTCTCCATCTCCATCGCATCTGTTCTGATGATGCTACCATCTTTAAGGGTGTCTCAGAAGTGTCAGGTTTCTGTCTCAGGTCTGCTGCAATGTTCCAGCGAGTCTCAATACAAGCTCAAAGAACAGCAACTCATCTTTCACTCGGGAACTCTAGCATCTAGGAGTCAATACGGAGATTAATAACTTTACAGTCTGATTTTATCCTTCCATATTTTTTATCCACCCCCAAACCCTGGCCCTGTCTGAACACAGCCTATCCACTCACTTATCTCAGTCCTCACTTTTTCAGCTTCTCTTCTGTCCTGGCCTACTATCAATACAGCTCTTATCTGCCTATCCCTTTCATCTCTCTCTCTCTCTCTCTCTCTCTCTCTCTCTCTCTCTCTATCTCTAGGCTCAATTGTGAGTGTATTTCTTGGCCTCAGATGGATTTTCTCCCACAATCTCTGAAGATGTAGAGTTACCATTTACGGCTTGAAGGGAAAATCAGGAGCATCTTTTGTGAAGTTGGGAATCTGATAGAGTGAGAATGAAGCCATGTTGTTGCCATTATTCTCATCTCATCAGGAAGGGGAAACCTTCAACCTTAGATTTCAATTTTAGAAGGTGAGTTTGAGTCAACATGCTACATACAAAAGCAGATATTGAGGGCATTTCTTAAAATGCCAACTTATTATCTGGTGTGATAATTTCAATTATTTGTACTTAGTGAGGTTGATTTACAAATTAGGTGATAGATGATACTCCATGGTTCTGGGTTATCACATTCCAGCAGGAGAAAAACACAGGAAACATTCGGTTAACGCAAGCTATACCCTAGGCTGGAGGTCAAAATTCAGGAGATTCAGTTTTATGTATTCAGCAATTGTACAGGAAGTAATATCATTTTGAAAGTGATAGAAAGACAGTTCAACATTTAACTCAACATGGAAGGTCATTATTTTCTTCACATAGAGAGATTGGAGCAACGTGTGTGGACGAAGGGAGGGTTAGTTACACCTGGTGCATTTCATGGTCTCAAGTTGGGAAATAGAATTCCTACATGATTTGCATCTGGCCTCATTTTGTCACGCATTCATTTAGTCCACCTTCAGAGAGATCAGAGAAGTACTCTGTGTGAGAGACACAAATATCTAGTACCGATCACAATGGAATGCTCTTGCTGTGTCCTTGGGTTTGCTCTCATGCAAATCAATATTGGGCCATAGGAGTTAAACTGATAAAAGTAAGACTCAGAATATAAGGAGTAACTGAAGCTTCTCAATCCATGAAGCTATCTGCAGCAGATGTAAATGTTGAAAAATTGAAGACAGCTCCTGAGCATAGTGTGGTCTGTCACTGCAAAAGGCAATTTGAAATCTCAAAGTCAACTTAACAAGAAACTGGGATGTCAAAACTGTTCAAATCAAAAGAGATCAAATTTCAGTTAACCAGGCTGACAGCTGATGAGCAAACAAAGGAGACTGTTTCAAGCTGAACTTGAGTGAGGTAGACAAGAGCAGAGAGAATGATGCAAATTTAATGTCACCAAGAAAAATAAACAATTCCAGAATGACCCAGTAAGGATCATCTTCCAGCACACCAGGAATTTAAAATACTCACTGTATGAAACCCTGAACTTTGCATGCTTTCCAAACTTATTCTGTCACCAAAGATCGATTCAATATTCCCACAGTTCTTTCTGTCCCTGCAACCTCTTTACAAGTTGGCACATACATGTCCTGGGTGAAAGTGAGGACTGCAGGTGCTCAGGATTAGAGTCAGGAGTACAGTGGTGCTGAAAATTTCAGGGAATTTCTATTTGCCAGGATTTGGTGTTGGAGAGACTGTTAGGTCTGAAGGTTGATAAGTCTCCGGGACCTGATGGCCTGCATCCCAGGGTACTGAAGGAGGTGGCTCGGGAAATCGTGGATGCGCTGGTGATTATTTTCCAGAGTTCAATAGAATCGGGGTCAGTTCCTGAGGATTGGAGGGCGGCTAATGTTGTGCCACTTTTTAAGAAGGGTGGGCGGGAGAAAGCAGGAAATTATAGACCAGTTAATCTGACCTGAGTGGTGGGAAAGATGCTGGAGTCTATTATAAAGGATGAAATTACGGCACATCTGGATAATAGTAACAGGATAGAACAGAGTCAGCATGGATTTATGAAGGGGAAATCATGCTTGACTAATCTTCTTGAATTTTTTGAGGATGTAACTCGGAAGATGGACGAGGGAGATCCAGTGGATGTAGTGTACCTGGACTTTCAGAAAGCTTTTGATAAAGTCCCACACAAGAGGTTAGTGAGTAAAATTAGGGCGCACGGTATTGGGGGCAAAGTACTAGATTGGATAGAGAATTGGTTGGCTAATAGGAAACAAAGGGTAGTGATTAACGGCTCCATTTCGGAATGGCAGGCAGTGACCAGTGGGGTACCGCAGGGATCCGTGCTGGGACCGCAGCTTTTTACAATATATGTAAATGATATAGAAGATGGTATCAGCAATAACATTAGCAAATTTGCTGATGACACAAAGTTAGGTGGTAGGGTGAAATGTGATGAGGATGTTAGGAAATTACAGGGTGACCTGGACAAGTTAGGTGAGTGGGCAGATGCATGGCAGATGCAGTTTAATGTGGATAAATGTCTGGTTATCCACTTTGGTGGCAAGAACAGGAAGGCAGATTACTACCTCAATGGTATCAAATTAGGTAAAGGGGCTGTTCAGAGAGATCTGGGTGTTCTTGTCCACCAGTCAATGAGGGCAAGCATGCAGGTACAGCAGGTCGTGAAGAAGGCTAATAGCATGCTGGCCTTCATAACAAGAGGGATTGAGTATAGAAGCAAAGAGGTGCTTCTGCAGCTGTATAGGGCCCTGGTGAGACCACACCTGGAGTACTGTGTACAGTTCTGGTCTCCAAATTTGAGGAAAGACATTCTGGCTATTGAGGGAGTGCAGCGTAGGTTCACAAGGTCAATTCCTGGAATGGCAGGATTGCCTTACACGAAAAGACTGAAGCGACTGGGCTTGTATACCCTTGAGTTTAGAAGACTGAGAGGGGATCTGATTGAAATGTATAGGATTATGAAAGGACTGGACACTCTGGCAGGAGGGAACATATTTCCGTTGATGGGGGAGTGCCGAACCAGAGGACACAACTTAAAAATACGGGGTAGACCATTTAGGACAGAGATGAGGAGAAACTACTTCACCCAGAGAGTGGTGGCTGTGTGGAATGCTCTGCCCCAGAGGGCAGTGGAGGCCCAGTCTCTGGATTCATTTAAGAAAGAATTGGATAGAGCTCTTAAAGATAGTGGAGTCAAGGGGTATGGAGATAAGGCTGGAACAGGATACTGATTAGGAATGATCAGCCATGATCATATTGAATGGTGGTGCAGGCTCGAAGGACAGAATGGCCTACTCCTGCATCTATTGTCTATTGTCTATTGAAAATGCACAGCAGGTCAGGCAACATCCGAGGAGCAGGAAAATCAGCATTCCTGATGAAGGGCTCCTGCCCGATGAAGGGCTTTCCTGGTGAAGGGCACCTGCCTGAAACGTCGATTTTCCTGCTCCTCGGATGCTGCCTGACCTGCTGTGCATTTCCAACACCATTCTAATCTTGACTGATATGCATGTCCTGGGTTATTTCCAACACTTCTCTGCACCTTTGTCAGTGTTATGGTCTGAATGTGCACGTACAGCTGAAACTTTTCATCCCCATTATTCCTACTCCACCAATAAGATGTTGTCATTCATGAATTATGTGGTTTTAAGTCTTGTGGAGTTACCTATCATAAGCGCCCATAATATTTTATCACTTGAAATAAAGGATGATTTGGAGTCTTCAATTTATTTTTAAACCTTACTAGTGTTTCCTTTCTCATGAGGAAGCTTTATAGAGAAGCAGTAAAAGTGGTATGTGAGGTGAGTTAATTAGGCAGAATGCAAAATCTCATTTTACTGATGACGGGTTTAGATACAGCAGTAAAGATAGTGGCATCTTGAGCACAACATTGGATTGTGGTAGGTTCCAATTTGTAATGTGTTTGCATTCCATGAATGCTCATTAGTGTTAACCAGTTTTTAATAAAGTCCAAAACTTTAGGATAAAATCAACAGTACATGAGAATCTTGTGCCACATGATTACAATTATTTACAATATTATGTACAGCATTTGGGTTTATCTGGTCATGTGTAAGGTCAGCGGTGTTCCCCCTTTGACTGGACTGCACAAGGGAAAGCAGCAGGAGAGTGGATTTGCTTGGTGGTTCAGGGCCAGCAAGGCTGAGTCAGCGGGGAGGGGGCTTGCAAAGAGGGATCAGGACATGAAGGAATGAAGTGGGAGGGATTGAGTATCCTGGCTGTGGTAGGGACAATCAAGGGAAAGGTCTAAAAAGCTTTTCCAGTACTGTCCAAATGTGAACCTTCTCAGGGGGTTTAACTGGCAGCACCCTGATGGCACTTTGTTTTCACTACAACACTGGTGGCATGGTGGCTCAGTGGTTAGCACTGCTGCCTCACAGTGCCAGGGTCCCCGATTCAATTCCGACCTTGGGTGACTGTCTGTGGGGAGTTTACACATTCTCCCTCTGTCTGCGTGGGTTTCTTCCAGGTGCTCCGGTTTCCTCCCACTATCCAAAAATGTGCAAGTCAGGTGAATTGGCCATGCTAAGATTGCCCATAGTGCTAGGTGTATTAGTCAGAGGAAAATGGGTCTGGGCGGGTTACTCTTCGGAGGATCGGTGTGGACTGGTTGGATGGAATGGCCTGTTTCCACACTGTAGGGAACCTAATCTAATCTAAACCTTTCAACTCTGAGAGTGATCTCAGGCAAGGTTCTTTACAATGCAGAGGAGAGAAGGCCAAATAAACCTGAAGAAGGGTCACTGGACCTGAACGGTCAACTCTGCTCTCTCCCCACAGACACTGCTGAACAATCTTTCCAGCAATTTCTGGATTTATTCCAGGGAACTTGCGAGTTCAAACATCTTCCCCAGAATGGCGAATCTAAAACTAGACACTAACACAATAATTCAACAAAGAATGAACAAATAAAAGCACAACGCTGTTTCCATGACAATAAAGAAAACATCCCTAAGTCCCTTATGGCTATCAATATGCTCCAACTGTGAGGCAGGCTGCATAAATGGTTCTCTGGCTAAAAGGTAGTCTTAACAAATAACAATGACATGAATTAAGTGAAACCAATGTAATGTGAAATACTTCAGAGAAATTTAAATTTGAGGAGCTTCCATCACCACCGTTTAGTTCTTGAGCCTTATACTAATGATGTGGAAGGGTCGGCATTGGACTGGGGTGGACAAAGTTGAAAATCGCATAACACCAGGTTATAGTCCAACAGGTTTATTTGGAAGCACTTGCTTTCAGAGCGCTGCTCCTTCAACAGGTGATTGTAAATGTTAGATTTGAGGGACAAGTTACATCTGTGATGCAGAGCCACTGTGTTTGTTCACAGAACTCTTTTATACTCAAGACGTTAGAGTGGGATTTGAACCCACAACCCTCAAATTCAGAGATAAGAATGCTCCTACAGAGCCTGCCCATACAAAACTCATTGTCAGCTGGTAGTTTTACATCAATGTAAAGATTCCCCTAATGTTGAATTACCTGTGCTTTCTATACCAGCACTTATAGTGTTAATTTTAATCACATTAGAATCAGGCAGAAGACAGAATATAAGTAATACTCCATTCCGGTTCGGACATCAGGAACAATTCTCTTGACAAAATCATAATGTATCTTTTTTAAGTAAGTATCTGCTGTTATTTCTCCATTCTGATCAACTGATTGATACCAATGGCATTTTAAAGAATGGGTGGTCACCTGATTAACATATCCTGAAGAAAGCTTTCATGCTGACTTCCCTTCACTGAAGATGAATTTTGCCTTTGCTTATCAATCCCAAATAACGTTACAATTGGGATCAGAAGTGACTGGAGTAAGAGAATTAGTAGGTTCACCCTATTCTGTTGTAACAATGCAGATTGATACTTCACTGCTGGGCCAATGTGTCCCAATACCTTCTCGTTTTATTCCATGTGATTATTTTGGGTAGCAATTTTCTTTTATGTGAAAACAGATGATTATTTAGATAGAGCTCAAAATTGACATTGTTTGCAGCATATTCCTAATACAAATATGACAAATACTTTTGCCTCAACAGTGTAATCTACATCAGCTGCTAATCCACCAGACAGTGGAAATGTATTTATGATACCAACAGCTATTCCAGTGCCTGCTGTGTCGAAAAATGTTTTACAACCTGACCTTCAAGCAGCTGTTGCTATGAATATCACGACGTAACCTTTTTGTTTCATCAGGTGATCCTCACATTGCCTAGCATGGCATCACAGAATCATCAATCCTTTCTGTGCCAGAGCATATTTGCCAAGGGACCATTACAAGAGGATGACATAGGTTGAGATTAATGACCAGCATGGAGAGTGAGCCTGTCACCCTCCATCATTCCCTTAGCAGCACCGGGGAAGGTTCTAACTTGCTGAAGTTTACATTTCCAGCAAGGACAGCTTTCCATTTGGATTCAAAATGTACCTTTCAGTCGTACAAATAATGCTGCAATTCTGACAGCAAACAGAAAAGATTGAAAAATGCATTGTGTAGAACTTTATGAAGAGCAAGCAAGTAACATGGGCAAAGTTAAACCAGGCGTGGAATCTGCTTTTGCCCAGTAATGTGTTCTGACACCAATTATGTGCTAGCTCCCAGTGACAGAGGGATCTAAAGTGGGCTTAGTGGCAGTGATAGGAACCCACCCTGGTTATACTCTCTGCCATCAGACAGAAGATACAGAAAACATGTAACAACAGATTGAAGAACAGCTTCTTCTCCACTGTTATCAGACTTTTGAATGAACCTCGCATATATTGGAGTTGATCTTTCTCGGTACCTTCTCTGTAGCTGTAAAACAATATTCTGAATTCTGTTCTATCACCCTGATGTACTTATTGAAGTATGATTTGTGTGGTTATCATGCAAAACAATACTTTTCATTGGTTCTCTGTATATGTGACAACAATAGATCAAACCAAATCAAAAACCAGGCAACTGACTTGATGCAAAAGCCTTAAATAATGAAAAATAAAGCAGAATGACTTCAACATGTTAATTTGAACTAATAAGAACTGCTTGTAGAAATTTGCACTAAAAATATACTAATAAGATTACAATTTGTACTTAAAGATTAGCCTTTACAAGCCTACACTTAACTGCACTGATGTAAACGTCTGATTAACTGAAATAAGTATTTCAGTCCTACCCAATATGCTGTAAGAAAAGCTAAGGGAAAGGTAGCCTACAATAGTGATATGAAATATATTTTCATTCTCCATTACTGATAGAACAAGCCTGTAAGAATTCATACAACTGTGATCAGCTAATTTAGCAAAGACTCAGGCTAAAATCTGGACCATCAGAGTCTGAATGCTGCAGTATTTAATCAGCAAGCTATCCAATAACTTGTAAAGACATTTAATATTGAAATAAAGATAAAATAATATGGATTCAAGAAATCGGAAACAAACACAGAAAATGCTGGAGAAACTCAAGTATATCTGGCAGCATCTGTGGAGAGAGAAAAACAGAGTTAACTTTTTGAGTCTGTTGTGACACTCCTCCAGAAGTGAAAGATTAGATTACTTACAGTGTGGAAACAGGCCCTTTGGCCCAACAAGTCCACACCGACCCGCAACCCACCTACACCTAACACTATGGGCAATTTAGCACGGCCAATTCACCTAACCTGCACATCTTTGGACTGTGGGAGGAAACCAGAGCAAACCCACTCAGACACGGGGAGAATGTGCAAACTCCACACAGTCAGTCGCCTGAGGCAGGAATTGAACCTGGGTCTCTGGGGCTGCAGTGCTAACCACTGTGCCACCGTGCCATCCACAGTGAATAGGTTTTTGGGCGAATAAGACGGTAAAGGTGCCCAATACAAAAGGCAAAAGGGGTTGTTAATAGTGGAGGAAATAAAGATTCAAGATGAGGTGTAATTAAAGGTGAAAGGAAGAGAATGAGATCTTGCTGTTAAGTACAAAATAATCAAGTCACACATGTGACACAGCTAAGGGGGGTGGGGGGGGGGTGGGGGGAAGGCATGGCAGGGTGTAGGGTGGGAGTAACAGAATCTAATGAAATATGGAGAACACAGTCATAAGGTGGTCAATTTCTAATGTTATTGCAGTCAATGTTGAGACCTTGACGCTGTCGAGTAGCCAAGCGGAAAATGAGGCATTCTGCTTGGTTGCAACATTGCAGCAGGCTTGGGTCAGAATGACATGAAATGGCCTGACCTCCCAGTTGCTTGCTATTTTAATAAACCACCTTGTTATCTTGCAAACTGGATTGGTTAGCTAGGTTGGCTGGATGGTTGGTTTGCCATGCAGAGTGATGCCAACAGTGTGGGTTCAATTCTGCACCAGCCGAGATTACCATGAAAGACTCTCCTTCTCAGCCTCTGCCCTCACCTGAGGCATGGTGACCCTTAGGTTAAACCCATTGCCTCTGTCCAGTGGAATAGCAGCCCTATTGTCGTGCCTTTTACACAAAAGCATTTCTTGCCGTAACTTACTAAACATGTCTTACTTAGTATCTATTTTATCCCTATGGCATCCTGCACATTTGATTCTCTCCACCTTATCATGTGCCATTCTGATCAAGTCATCACTCACCGGATAGTCCCATTAGCACCAGCGCCACATCGTCATACTTACATGACTTGCAGTACAGTGGGCCTGTACAGGCAGCTGGACAAACTCTGCCAAAAAAAGGTTGTGGTGTGGAGGACCAGTGGAAGCAAACCGTTCGTGGAGATGGGAATAGAAATGGTGCAGAAGGAAACACAGTCGAAAATGAACAGTACCACATTTTCTAAATGTGGAAAGGCTTCGGAAATCGGAAGCACAAAGGGACTTGAGAGTTCAGGATTCTCTTATAGTTAACAGGCAGGTTTAGTTGGCAAATGCAATGTTAGCATTCATTTCAAGAGTGCCAAGCATACAAGATCAGAGATGTATAGCTGATGCTACAAAGCTGTACTCAGATAACATTTGAAATATGGTGAACAGTTTTGGGCCCCGTATCTAAGAAAGGATATGTCAGTATTTAAGAGGGTCCAGAGAAGGTTTACAAGGATAATGTTGGGGACGAGAGGGTGGTGAATCAGTGTAACTCATTCCTGCAGAGGCTTTAGAATGGAAGTCATTGAGTATGTTCAAGACAGAGAGATAGGTTCTTGTTTAGCAAGGGATCAAAGGTTATGGGGAGAAGGCAGGAGAATGGGTTGAGAAACATATCAGCTATGATCAAATAGTGGAACAACTTAATGGGCTGAATGTGTCAACCAAGCAAGGAACAAGTACTTGTTAATCTGATGGCTCAGTGTGGTACATATACAATCAATAAATGTCTCCCTCACCCTGGAACAGATCCTTAATGACAAGCATGAAAAGCAGCCTGACTGTGTGTCTACATTAAAGAGCAGGTCAATGCAGCAGTAATGATACCCTTTGGCTCTGGGTGAAGTGTCAAAACTAATGGGCACAGCAAAGCATGAATAGTACAAGCATGCCAGTTGGCACCAAGTGAGCAAGTGCTAAGAGAGCAACCAAGATGCCCAGAGATGCAACTGGTACAATCAGACAGCTGAATGTGTGTCCCTGCACACAAAGTGTCCCAGCTTCAAGCCTTGTTGCTACTGTCCCAGGTAATGCAAGTCTGTGCTTCTTATGCAGCCTGCAAGTGATTCAGAAAGGTGTCTTAACAGTTATGAGGTATTTACAATTGCCTGATGTCAATACCTGTGGAGGATAGGTGTGCATGGCTGGTTCAGTGCATCATTCCCCAGATGCTGTCCATAGCCACCAGTGGGCTGACATTGTCGAGATTTCTCTATGTTTAATGTATCTGGTAAGAAAGCGAGCTGTATATAAATAAGGTGAGTGGGACACTAAGGCATTAAACAACTTTTAATCCCATTCAATTCATAACAAGGGGAGGTGATGGCTTAGTGGTATTATTGCTGGACTGTTAATGCAGAGGTGAGAGTGTGGTGTTGGAAAAGCACAGCAAGTCAGGTAGCATCCAAGGAGCAGGAAAATCGACATTTCGAGCCAGAGCCCTTCAGCAGAAAAGCAGGAAAATCAATGTTTCGGGCTGGAGCCCTTCATCAAGAAAGCAGGAAAATCAACATTTTGGGCCAGAGCCTTTCATTAGACTCTGTCAATCCAGAGAACCAGGTACTGTCCTGGGGGATCCAGGCTGAATCTCACTGTAGTAGATGAATTCAACAAAAAAAAAGCTTGGGATTAAGAGTCTAATGATGATGATTGCCAAATGCCGTTCATCTGGTTCACTAATGTTCTCTGGGGAAGGAAACGGCAATCCTAACCTGGTCTGGCCTACATGTGATTCCAGACCCACAGCAATGTGTCTGACTCAACTTTCACGGCTGGGCAATAAGTGCTGCCATTGATGCCCTCATCCTGTGAATGAATTAAAAAATCTTCGCTGCTTAACGAGAAACTCATATTGCTGCTTTGCGAATGCATAAAAGATGCTCTGAACATCAAGATCAGCCTCACCAAACTTCTCATCCAATTCTGCCATGAATCCTACCATAGCCCACTTAGAACCTTATAAGATGCTGCCCATTATACTAGTTTTATTAGTAGCAGTCTTTTCATTAAAGATTCCTTTACTTTGTTGTTTCAGATAAACTTATTTTACATTAAAAAGGGAAGGATAAACCCTCAAGGAACAAAGAGAGGCTGGAAGACATAAAAGAAAGTTAAGCAAGTGGATGATGCATTTACTGTAGTTTCAAAAATGGGAGAGGCTAACTCAAGGTGAGCCAGGGAACTGAAAATAAAATTGCAGTTGTTTTGTAAGAACTAATTGTGACAGATAGACAGCACTTGTCATAACAGAAATACCATCAAGCGTAGCTTTACAGAAAACTGAAAAAAATATTTCTACAACATATTATAGGTAGCATAATGAAGGCTGCTGTGACCTAAATATGACATCTTTACTGGTTTTATTTTCAGCAATAAGAGGGACAAAACCACTCTCTGTATATTTATGGCAGAATAGCAAGTATTTTTAAAGTTAGAATTATTTAATCAATGATTGTTTGTACAAGTCATTGGAAGCAACTGAAAACTGTTTGCTGCATAATGTTGTGTTTAAGTTCAGTTATGGATGGAGGATACAACATTAGAAAAAAGTCTATTACAAAGACTCACACACTTATTTTTATATTGTCAACCATTTAATCTTCGATCATTCCGACATTTTAGAAATAAAACAGAAATTCCTGCAGCGAAACGGAAAATGTCAATTAAATGCATTGTGAATGGTTTTTGCATGTTAAACAAGATCCTTTTTTGTGAGCTTACAAATTTATTTCATGATGGTTTAATTATACTTCATGTTAATATATTAATATTACTACAGATGCTAGTTTTGTTCAGGAACAAAAATTGATTATGTTCTATTGTGAGCTGTTGTTTTTTTTCAAATCTGTTTTATCAAGCTACAATAACATTTCAAATGTTTGTTAACTATTGCATAACAAATGCTAGCTGTCCTTGAAAGTCACAGAAGAAGGAAGATAAATAGATTCAATTAGAGATGTGCATGTTGCCCTTGGCTATCTTTTAAATGTGTGCAGGCATTTTTGGCTACAACAATTGGACAAGTTGACCCCAAATCAATGTGAGCCACTGGTATGTCTTTAGTTTACTCCTGGCCATCCATTATATTTGCTCATTATGTAGAAGAGCATTAATTTAAGCAATAAATTGGGGCATACAGACTTTGGCAACCTTTCAGAGAGTAGCAAGTTTCTTCCTTGCTTGATCACAGATCAAGCAGAGTTTATGCTTTCTGCTTCTCCCTAGCAGGCTGCTTACAATGTAATCTCCAAAAGGAAATGTCTCTTGCTCCAAAAAGACATACTTCCCTTTCTTTTCTTAAAAAGAAATCATACCATTTTCACCTCTTTAATGCCCTTCTGCCTTGCTTTAGCCAGTAATGTCTGACCCAATTCTTCCAATTAATAGATTGTAACAACCAAGCTCGAGTCCAACTACTGCCTCCAAGCCCTCAGATCCTCAATTCCACTCTGAATTAGTTCACTGTTTTTAAAGACATTTTTATACATTGTTTGAAATCTTCTGTACTGTGGGGTTTTTTTCAAAGAAAAAGAACATTGCCTACTCCCCTGCATTCTTTATTCAAATTTCAAATTTGGCTCAATTTATGGTATCTCTACAGCCTGGCCACTCAACCCATCGAGTTCATGCCAACTGCCCAAAGAGCATCCCACCCAAAACCACCTTCCCCAACCCTATACTGGTATTTCCCATGGCTTAATACACCTAGCTTGCACATACTTGGACACTATGGGCAATTTAGCATGGCCAATCCACCCCGACCTGCACATCATTGGACCGTGGGAGGCAACTGGAGCATCTGGAGGAAACCCTCACAGACACAGGAAGAAAATGCAAACTCCACACAGACATTACCTGAGGCTGGAATTGAACTCAGGTCCCTACACTATATGGCAGCAATGCTAACCACTGAGCCACCATGCTGCGCCTGTTGTTGAAACTCTACAAAACTTCTGGTTTCAACTTTGAAGATGGTCGCAGTTCTCCTTTCAGAAGGCCTAACTACACCCAAACTGAATGCAGGGAAGTTTTCAGTGTTACTGATTGTCAAAGCCATTATGGAAGTGTAGCGGACTAGAGACATCAAGGAGATAGCCTCAACTCTAATTTATACTTTATTTAAAGAAAGTATAAGGCTGTATTCTAGATGTGATTTGATGTCAAACTAGTATTAGGCTTTTAGCAAAACACACTTTATTCTTACACCACAGTTAAAATACAAACACAATAGAAGAATTTACATCACCTTAATTCTATCAAAATACTTAACAAAATAATATATCATTTACTGCTACTCATCAACTGTTCCAAAATAGCAGCATCCCATAAACCACACTTAGTAAAGGCAAATGTGGTAAAATTGATTTACTCACTTGCTATCTCCTCCAATCCATGATGTTGACCTGGGGTGGACAAAGGCAGAAGTCATATGACACCAGGTTATAGTCCAACAGGTTTATTTGAAATTACAAGCTTTTGGAGTGCTGCTCCTTCATCAGATGAAGTTGCCTGACAAAGGGACAATGTCCAAAAGCTTATGATGTCAAATAAACCTGTTGGATTATTACCTGGTGTCATGTGGCTTCTGACTTTGTCCTCCAATCCAGAAGGAAGAATGCCAACAGAATGAATCTAGCAGCAGAGAGAGAGTTGTATCTATCAGCTTCAACTCCAAAAACTCCAATTTCAATAACTAAAAGCAAAAACTTCAATCTTGCATCTGTGTGAACCTAACTCTATCCACTCATGTCTTTTTTTATCTAATTAAAAAAAAACAAAGCTGTTTATTCTGCATTCCATGGACCAGGTTTACAACACCCCTGTTCAAGACAAACACAATGCAACAAATCCCTCTTAAAGGCATATCTCATCACAGCAGTGACTACCCTGACTCCTCCCAAGTAATGGTGACAGAGAGCACCAAGATGCTTTAAGACGCTACACAGTGGAAGCAGCCACTAATCTACAATTTCCCTTCCATCTTTACTTTCCCTCTAATCTGGGAACCATATTTTTTATTGATTAAAACACTCCTTGTGAATTTATTTAACTTCCCAAGAATAGTCCCACTCAAACACTCACAACCAGGATAACTGCTTCATTGATGTAAAAACTAGTTCCTGGTTCGTTGCCAAGAAACTGGGGCAGGGCGATAAGGAAGATACCAGTGCAGATCTTGTTACTTATTAATATTCCTACTGGCCTGAGGGTGTTCTTCATTTTATTCTCTATTCTCAGCTTTAAAATGACATGTCAAATTCAATATTTATGCATATGCCATGATATCACACACCATTCAGCTTTTCATGAGCATGCTGCAGGAAACCTCAGACTATTACATTTACATTTGCAACATATTTATACAAGGTTCAGTTATTTAGTAGGATAGGGTTATCCAGAAATGAGGAAGATGTTGGGGACATTTAGCAAAGAATCTAGAAATCCTGCAGATCCAGCCCATCAATTTCTTCCCCTAATTCTCCAAATCATCAAGTTGAGCCTTGGCACTATGATGGTCTGCCTGAGAAGTTTTCATACAAATCAAATTTCAAAGTGCAAAATGGACAAAAGCAGAACAAAACAAAAATGACATTTCAAAACGTGCTAATGGCATTACATTTTACTGTTCATGGAGATGTGATGTGTGTAGATTGTTTTTTGAACATTAAGATTCATAGGACATCACAGGAGTCAGCATTTCTGGTGAGGCAGAAACAGACATCCATGATCTGCAATTTGATTTCAGTAATAGAGATACAGCACCTTCAGAGACAGAAAGTTTCACGGGATTTTAAATTCCAGTACAACAGCTTACTGAAAATCAAGCAAGATAGTGCAGGTTATAAGAATCCAGCCATCATTTTGCAAGCAACACTGATTGCAGAAAATGCTTCACTTGTTTGAACTGTGGATCAAAAATGGAAATGAAGTGGGGAACAGTCAACCATAAGCAAATAGATTAAATGAGTAGCTGTATAATCATGGTGTCAGAGTTTGCCAAAATGCATCTCAGCCTGTGATGACTGGGGTCATTGCACAAAGCAACTTCATAAAATGTAACATAGGAAGATTCCCAGCTCTCAGTAATCTTTTTTAAATTGCATGTTAAATTCCTAATGCAAGTATACAATTGGGAAATCGAAGTCAGATTCTGTAGACTCAAAGAGGTAAGCTGCTATACCAATGTTACAAAAGCAACTGCATTTCAAGTGAACTTAGAGTCATAAAGTCAAACAGACCCTTTGATCCACCTTGTTCATGCCATCAGAGTTTCCCAAACTAACCTAATTCCACGTGCCCACACTTGATTTATATTCCTTTAAACCTTTCCTTTTCCTGCATCTGTCCAGTTAAATATTGTAACTGTACCTTTAACTTCCACTTGCTCTGGCAGTTCATCCCACACATGAACCACCCTCTGTGTGAAAAAGCTGCCCCTCAGGTCCCTTTTGAATCTTTCTCCTCTCACCTGAAAAATATGCCCCCTCGTTTTGAATTCCCCTACCCTGGGGAAAAGACCTTTGCTATTCACCTTATCTATACTCCTGACAATTTTGTAAGGCCACCCCTCAGCCGACGCTCTAGCAAAAAAGTCCCAGCCTCAACATCTGCAGCTCTGCCATCATCTATCTTAGTATCTATCAAAGAACTCAGTTAAGTTTGTGAAACATCATTCCCCATGCACAAAGTTATGCTGACTATCCCTAATCTGTCTTTGCCTTTTCAAATGTGTGTAAATACTATCTCTCAGAATCCCCTCCAACAATTTATCTACCACTGATGTCAAACTCACATGTCTACAGTTCTCAGGCTTCTCCTTTCTTAAATAACATTAACCACTCTCCAGACGTCTGGCATCTCACCTGTAGCTATAGCTGATATAAGTATCTCTGCTGAGGCTTAACTATTTCTTCCCTAACTTCCCACACCTTTCTGGGATACACCTGATCATGTCTTGAAAATTTTTAAGATCTCTAGCACCTCCCCTTCTATAATGTGGACTGCTTTCAAGACATCAAGAAATATTACCTGAGTTCTCTAGCTTCCACTTCTTCCTCCACAGTAAAAACTGACACAAAATTATTAATTTAGTGACTCTCCCATTTTCTGTGGTTCAACACATAGACGACCTCATTGATCTTTAAGAGACCTTATTCTTTCCTCAGTTGCTCTTAATGTACTTGCATAATCTCTTTGTATTATCCTTAACCTTATCTGTCAAGCTCTCTTAGATATCATTTTTGGTCTTCTGATCTCCCTCTTAAGAATGTCCCTACACCCCTTATATTCCGCAAGAGATTTTCTTGATCCCAGTCGTCTATGCCTGACATGACCCTCCTCCTTATTCTTGGCCAAAGCCTCAGTGTCTCTATTCATCCATTGTTCCCTTCTCTCACTAGCTTTACTCTTCATTCTAACAAGAACATACCATCAATGAGCTCTCATTATCTCACTTTTGAAAGCCTCCAAACTTGCCAGTCATCCCTTTACCTGCGAACAGTCTACTCCAATCCACTTGTTGAAAAGTGGCACAATGGTTAGCACTGCTGCTTCACAGTGTCAGAGACCCGCGTTTAATTCCTGCCTCAGGCAACTGTCTGTGTAGAGTTTGCACATTCTCCCAGTGTCTGTGCAGGTTTCCTCTGGGTGGTCTGGTTTCCTCCAACAGTCCAAAAATAAAAATGTGCAAGTTAGGTGAATTGGCCATGCTAAATTGCCTGGAGTGTTAAGTGAAGGGGTAAATGTAGGGGAATGGGTCTGGGTGGGTTGCACTTTGGAGGGTTGGTGTTTCCACACTGTAAGTAATCTAAAGTTCTTGTCTTATACCATCAAAATTTGCCTTACTCCAATTAATTATTTTAAGTTTTATACAAGAGTTACTTTCATATCTATTTTAAAAGCTAATAAAATTATGATCACGGTCCCAAAGTGCTCCCCCATTAACACTTCAGTCACTTCAGTATTTCCCAAGAGAAGGTCAAGTTTTGTTTGTTCTCTAATAAGTACATCTGCGTATTGATAAAGAAAATTTTCTTGAGCACATTTAATAAATTCCTCACCATCTCATCCCTTAAAACTATGTCAGTCCCAGTCGATGTTTGGAAAGTTAAAATCCCCTACAATTATAAATCTACTATTCTTGCATATATCTGATATTCTCTCTACATATTTAGCACTCAGTTTGAATATTGGGAGGCCTAATGCACAATCTCATCAAGGTGATCATCTCCTTCTTATTTCTTATTGTACAATCCCATCAAAATGATTATCCCCTTCCCCTTCTTAATTCCATCCATATAGCTTCACTGAACGATCTCTCAGGAATATCCTCCCTAGGAACAGCAGTCATGTTTTCCCTAGTCAAAACTGCTACTCCCCCTCTTCTCTTGCCTTCCTTTCTATCCTTCCTATATCATCCAAAGCCCAGAACATTAAGCTGCCAGTTCTGTCCCTCCCTCACCTGTAATAGTTATGATATCCCAGTCACATGTTTCCATACATGCTCTGAATCCATCTACCTTACCTGTCAGATCTCTTACTTTGAAATAAATGCAGTTTAATTCTTCAGAGTGATCCCATTCTCTGACTTGGTTTTGCCTGCCTTGGTCTAATCAACTCATCCTGTTTAACTTCAAAACCATCCCCATCTGTCTCTCTATTCTCACTACTACTTAGGATCCCCCCCACTCCCCTTCCTACTAGTTTAAAGGCTCCCAAATAGCACTTACAGATCTCCCCACAAGATGTTAGTCCTACTTCAGTTCAGTTGAAACGCATTTCTTTTGAACAGATCTCTTCTGCCCCAGAAGAAATCCCAATGTTCCAAAATTAACTACTTCTTTGCTTAAAAAGCACTTTGAGGAATCTTGAAGTTGTAAAAGGTGCCATATAAAAGCAAATACTTGTTTCATGCATTTTACATTTATCCAGTCAACCTAACAGGTCTTTTTTAATAAAAGTCTATGATTCTTCATGACAACTTATTCCACCTTAAAGTATTCACATTTTGAAAAATGAATATCTTAAAATAATGTGTTCTGCTCCTTAAAATAATATGAAATGAACATTTCAAACTTGAGGCTTTGATTTATGATCTTGAATTTATTTCTGTAAACCTATTGCTAAAATTCTTTCATTCTACAAAGAGAAAATATTTTCTTGGATAACGTCATAAATTTAAACCAAGGAAATAAAAGCATTAACAATTTAGTCATAGTGTAGCAACTTAATGGAATAATTTAGCGGTGAGCAGAGACAATGAAACCTCTGTGGCAGTGCTCCCCATATAAATTAAAGATATTAAATGCCTCAGATTATTGCATTAATATTAAATCCAGAAATCCTCAATAGTAAAGTCTATTTTGCATTTCATCGCTTAGCAATTCATATTAGGCAAATATAGGATCGCGGTTTTCTTAATAATCTTCAAATCCTTTTTGACATGGCAAGAAACTGTGCAAAACACGATTTCAATTAAAGAGCATTCATGCAGCTGGTTTTGAGATCAATTGCTCAATACCCATGGATCAAGTTGTAAGCTTAATTTAGATCAAACTCAGTAATAGATCTGGCTACTGCTTTAAATAATGTAACAGCCAAAGAGCATAAATCTGACCGTGTTCAAGAGAAAGTTTGGGACTAACTGTCACAGCAGCATATACCCCTCAGGACTTAAGGCTCCAGCATGTAGAAAACATTGGTTGATGAATATGGCTCATTGATTTTAAGATGTCAACATCCTATCAATATTTGATGTTCTACCTTTGTTTTTTAGTAGATTTGACCATCGTGGGCAACAACTCAAAAGGACAAATACTCTAGGGAGTCCCTGAGCAGCAATTCATTGATACACTTCTCATCTCATGCCTAGAAACTGGTAAGTGATTGGCTTTTATAGCCTAGTAAGAAAAATGGAACAAGAATATAAATAGAAGGAACCTTGCCTACCACAGCTACTACATTAACTGGCTGTAGATTCTTTTTCATTTTGTACACTGTTATAACTGAGACATGTATTGATCAATATTAGAGAATGTATCTGATTAAATCAAATCTCATGGAAATTTAACTTACATTAAATTGCATATCTACAGGGTAATATGGAGTACATTTTCCTCTCATGATAAAACTCATTGCGAATAGGATGCATCCATATGCATGGTGACATTTTCTCACTTTGCGTACCTATAAGGGCCCTTGCGTACATTGTAGTCACACCCTCCTGTCGTCAACACAGTCCAATTTTGCATTACCCAGTCTGAGCTCTGCAACTGTCCTCTGAAGCAAAGTAACGTCTCCTTTCCCTGAGGCTGTATAATGCCTGCAATGCACAGATTCTAGCTCCTCAACTTGGATCCAAAGTTCCTTGACACTTACGACCGACGTGTTCATTCTGGACTGCGTTGGTGACCAGCAACTTCCACAATTTACAGGAGCAACACATCACCCATCCTGCCATCATTATCATATTTATAAATTAATAATTCAAGATTCTATGCTCTTTGCACTTTATTGTTATGATATTTTATTTCTATAAATGTAGTCACCACTATTAATCATTTTCCTCAGCAGCTATTTTTAAGGAAAAACGAACTATATACGTAGTTCTTCTATAATGCAACGTTACTTCACCTCAGTTGAGGAAGCAAGGATTAGACAGGGCTCTTGAGGGTTACAAGGTTGCCAGGAAGGAACTGAAGAATGGACTTAGGAGAGCTAGAGGTGGCATGAAAACGTTTTAGTGGCTCGGATTAAGGAAACCCCAAAGCGTCCTACACTTACGTGAGGAACAAGAGGATGGCCAGAGTGAGGGTAGGGCCAATCAGGAATAGTGAAGGGAACGTATGCCTGCAGTCGGAGGAGGTAGAGGAGGTCCTAAATGAATACTTTGTTTCGGTATTCACAAGTGAGAGGGAACTTATCGTTTGTGAGGACAGCGGGAACAGGCTGATATGCTTGAACAAGTTAATATTAAGAAGGAGGATGTGTTGGAAATTTTGAAAAGCATGAAGATAGTTAAGTTCCCTGAGCCAAACCGGATATATAGTGTGGTGCTGGAAAACCACAGCAAGTCAGGCAGCATCCGAGGAGAATCAAAGTTTTGGGCTAAAGCATTTCATCAGGAATGTCCAAAATGTCAATTCTCCTGCTCTTCAGATGCTGCCTGACTTGCTGTGCTTTTCCAGTGCCACATTTTTCAACTCTGATCTCCAGCATCTGCAGTCACTTTCTCCCATATGGAATATGCCAAAGGTTATTACGAATAGTGAGGGAAAAGATTGCTGCACCCCAGGCAATGATCTTTGCATCCTCACTGTCCCCTCAAGTAGTACCAGATGGTTGGAGGGTGGCAAATGTTAGTCCCTTGTTCAAGAAAGGGACTAGGGATAACCCTGGGAATTACAGACCAGTCAGTTTTACGTCAGTGGTGGGCAAATTATTGGAGAGGATTCTGAGAGGCAGGAAAAGCATAGTTTGATTAGCATGGCATTTTGAGGGGCAGGTCATGCCTCATAAGCCTTATTGAATTCTTTAAAGCTGTGACAAAACACATTGATAGAGGTACAACAGTGGTTGTGGTGTATATAGATTTTAGAACATAGAACATAGAACATAGAACAATATAGCACAGAACAGGCCCTTCGGCCCACGATGTTGTGCCGAACTTCTAACCTAGATTAAGCACCCATCCATGTACCTATCCAAATGCCGCTTAAAGGTCGCCAATGATTCTGACTCTACCACTCCCACGGGCAGCGCATTCCATGCCCCCACCACTCTCTGGGTAAAGAACCCACCCCTGACATCTCCCCTATACCTTCCACCCTTCACCTTAAATTTATGTCCCCTTGTAACACTCTGTTGTACCCGGGGAAAAAGTTTCTGACTGTCTACTCTATCTATTCCTCTGATCATCTTATAAACCTCTATCAAGTCACCCCTCATCCTTCGCCGTTCCAACGAGAAAAGGCCGAGAACTCTCAACCTATCCTCGTACGACCTATTCTCCATTCCAGGCAACATCCTGGTAAATCTTCTCTGCTCCCTCTCCAAAGCTTCCACATCTTTCCTAAAGTGAGGCGACCAGAACTGCACACAGTACTCCAACTGTGGCCTAACCAAAGTCCTGTACAGCTGCAACATCACTTCACGACTCTTGAATTCAATCCCTCTACTAATGAACGATAATACTCCATAGGCCTTCTTACAAACTCTATCCACCTGAGTGGCAATCTTCAAAGATCTATGTACATAGACCCCAAGATCCCTCTGTTCCTCCACCTGACTAAGAACCCTACCATTAACCCTGTATTCCGCATTCTTATTTTAGTAAGGCATTTGCTAAGGAGGCATGAGATACAGGGACATTTGGCTGTCTGGATACAAAATTGGCTGGCCCAAAGAAGGCTGAGGTTGGTGGCTGATGGAAAGTATTCAGCCTGGAGCTTGGAGACCAGTGGTGTTCTGCAGGAATCTGTTCTGGGACCTCTGCTTTTTGTGATATTTATAAATGACTTGGATGAGGAAGCAGATTAGTAAGTTTGCTGATGACATGGAGGTAGGTGGAGTTGTGGATAGTGTGGAGGGCTATTGTAGGTTACAATGGGACATTGACAGGATGCAGAGCTGGGCTGAGAAATGGCAGATAGAGTTCAACCTGGAACAGTGTGAAGTGATTCATTTTGGAAGGCTGGATTTGAATGCAGATTACAGGGTTAAAGGCAGGATTCTTTGCAGTGTGGAGGAGCAGAGGGATCTTGGGGCCCACGTTCATCAATCCCTCAAAGTTGCCACCCAAGTTGATAAGGTTATTAAGCAGGCATAATGTGTGGTGGGTTCCATTAGCAAGGGGAATGAGTTTAAGAGGTGTGATGTTATGCTGCAGTTCTATAAAGCCCTGGTTAGACCAACTTGGAATGTGTGTTCAGTTCTGGTCGCCTCATTATAGGAAGGTTGTGGAAGATTTACAGAGGTTGCAGAGGAGATTTACCAGGATGCCTGAACTGGAAGGCATGTCTTATGAAGAAAGGTTGAGGGAGCTAGGGCTTTTCTCATTGGAGCGAAGAAGCATAAGAGGTGACTTGATAGAGGTGTACAAGGTGATGCGAGGCATAGACAGAGTGGATAGACAGAGACTTTATCCCAGGTTGGAAATTGCTATCATGAGGGGGCATAATTTTAAGGTGGCTAGAAGAAGGTTTAGGGGAGATGTCAGAGGTCAGTTCTTTACACAGAGTAGTGGGTGCATGGAATGCACTGCCAGTGATGGTGGTAGAGTCAGAAACATTTGGAAGAATTAAGCAACTCTCGGATAGGCACATGGATGACAGTAAAATGAATGGTATGTAGGTCAGTTTGATCTTAGAGTAAGATAAAAGGTCTGTACAATACCAAAGGCTGAATGGCTGTACCATGCTGTACTGTTCTATGTTCGAGATGGTTGTGTTCTGGTGCAATCCTTTGTTCTAGAAAAATTGCGCTTTTGAAACAGTGCTTAAAGTGTAGATGATGTAAGCGCGCTAGAGCCAGCACACGTTTTCAAAGTTTGCACTTTAGAAACAGTGCCCCCAATTCGTCAATCGTGTTCCAGCAAATTTTTGTTAATGAATTGCACGTTTTAGTAGAACGGCCTGTAAACCTTGTTTTTAATTTGAAGACTAAAAACACGAACCGATCCGATTCACCAGTCAGCATTGTTTCCTGAACTAGTGCCACACTTTGGTTTGTGACATCACTCGGCTGCTGGCCAGCCTCTCAATGCACACTTTTTATGTGGAGGAAGTCACTATCTGCATCAGTGGAGCTGAGGTGGAGATGGTCAAGACTTTCTAGGAGTGACAATCACCAAAAATCTGTCCTACTTCACCCACTCACTTTACATTCGGAAGAGTTTAATTGTTGCAGTAAACCTAATTACATCATCTCAGTCTCGCTTGCCATGGATATTTTCAACAAGATTCTTTCTTGGCCTTTGTCTCATCCTGCTGAAGTCTCATATGGAATGACCATTTCCCTAATTGACTGTGCGGTGTTAGAATTCTCTTTCTTATATGGTTGTGGTCAGAGACACTTTATAGCTAACGTGATCAACGCTTCATTTAGACAAAGGAATTCAGGTGCTCCAATTCAAACTGAGAGCATCAGTCAGCTACCTCTTTTAAACTAAAGCTGTTTTAACGTACTTAAGAAGCTGTAAGTCTTTCAATGTTTTCTGTCTTCTGCCATAAATCTTCACAACATAAATACTCCACAAAGCACATACTGATTTAAAACCATCATTCCAGAAACACTGACATCATTAATTTTTAAAACCTTTTGCAAAATTAGATCTACACCTGCAAGATCTAAGCTCTAAAAAAAAGACAACATAAACAAATCACATACCTTTCACTCAATGTCACCCTGTTTATATCCTCTCTTGCTGGTCACACCTCCAGTACCTGTGCTGATTCTACCTCTGGACTTCATTTCAATCAGCTCCCAAACCTTAACAAGATAAGCTATTATTAAAGGCATAAAACCAAATCCTTCTCATTCAATGTAAATGTCAAAAACATTCAATGTTCTCTATCCTGCTCCACCACAGGCTCCAAATGTGTCAGAGCATTTTATATTGACAAGAATTCTTTGCTATCTGGGTACGAGAGTAAACTGACAAATCAGCTAGAAGGATTTTAAATTCACATGAAGTGTGCCTTAGTCTTCCGAGCTTTGCAACATCAAGTTTCGGGAGATTTTAGAAATGGATATTGGAGCTGATAATTAAGAGGGCTTTAAATCAATTGAAGTTTACATCACTTCCATATAATCATGATGCTAAAGGCTGTTGAATTAAGATATCTATGCTGACACTGGCTCAGTGGCTAGCACTGCTGCCTCATACAGCCAGGGACACGGGTTCGCTTCTAACCTCGGGCGACTGTCTGTATGGAGGTTGCACATTTTCTCAGAGCCTCTGTGGGTTTCCTCTCAATGCTGGGGTTTCCTCACATAGTTCAAAGATGTACAGGTTAGGTGGATTGGCCATGTTAAGTTGCCCATAGACTGCAGGGATGGGTAGGTTAGGTGGATAAGCCATGGGAAATGAAGAGTTATGTGAATTGAATAAAGGGGCGAGTCTGGGTGGAATGCTCTTCAGAGAGTCATTGTGGACTTGTTGGGCTGAATGGCCTGTTCCCATACTGCAGGGATTGTACGAAACTTATGCCTACTCCAATAAAGGAGCCAAAGTGCTTTTATGCTGATGTGATAGTGTCACTACCTCTGGACTAGGTTCAAGCACCGTTTACTCCAGAGGAATGCAATAACAATTCTGTACAGGTTTAAAAAAAATTCTAAAGGAACCAAACTCACCTCAGTAAAAAACAACATCTGACTTCAAATTCCATTTCTGCAGTAATATGATGGAATGGGGCCCTCCTATGGAACAGTGGTCATGTCCTTACCCTGGACCAGGAGGCCTGTGTTCAAGTGCCAACTGCTCCAGAGGTGTGTAATAACATCTCTAAACAGCTTGATTATAAAAATAGGCTTTAAAGAAAAATTAAACATGACAGAGTCCAGGTGGATTGCCCTCTTATTTCCTTCCATTTCTTTTCACCAACTGCTTGATGCTAACCGACTGGTTCCTCAAAGTTAAATTACGCCCATAGTGTATCACTCCCACTTCTTGAACAGTCGAATCTTTATGAAACCCTCTAGCCATCTGGATTCAGTGCCTCCTGTTGTTTTCAAGCCACTTTCCTTTAAGAACATGAAAAAGCAGCTTTGAGAGAAGCAATATGTTACGCTGCAGTTTTCAAGCAATTGTTGTGTTTTATGTTTTGATATGTGGCTTACCGATTAAAATATTCCAAAAAAGTGCATTTGAGAGCTCACAGAAATATGACAGCATAAAAGGACTGCACCAGCTCTTCAGAAGAACAATTCACCTTGTCCTGTTCTCCCTGTAGCACTGTACATTCTTCCTTTTTTAGATAACAAACTAATTGTGTTTTGAATTACTCATTTAAACCTGTCTCCACTATCACATAAATCATATGTTTAACAGGCTCTTTACAATGTGATTTGTCGAAATACTACAACAAGATTTTTGTTTTGACTGATTAATTTATGTATTGTCATGTATATTTACTACAAATACGGATAGTTTTCCTATAATGCTGTAGTTGCATTCTAATGACACCTCGCTTTAATATAAATAATAGGGCTAATGGGAAAAGTGGGGTTAGGGGCAAACCAGGAAAAAATATCACTCACGATCGCTCAAAAAATCACCCAAAAGTCTAAACGCAAAGTATAGCACAGTCTGAATGAAGATTGAAATCATATTTATTAGTGAAACAAAAGTAAAGTTAACACAGTATATTTTAAATATATAAGAAGGCTGTTCCATACAGTACCTCTCACAGAAAGCTGCTCTGTCAACAGCTGGCATCGTTCATGCGCAGAATGGTGCAGAGATTTTGACGTGGATATCAGCACCTGCGCAGAACAAAACACACGAACTGATCTCTGCTGGAATCGCACTATTGCCAACAGAGGGCAAGCATTCTCCAAAATACCATTCCCTAAACCTTCAACGATGTTATAGCCAAATTGCGCTGCCAAAACGCATGTTAACACATGACTACCTGTACAGCGGAAAATGTTGTTCAGTGTCACCTTTCTCCACTGTCATCTTAAAACACAGAAAATAAACCAAAAACGCAGAATATAAAGCCAAAATAAATGAAACTGTAAAGTTCACCCTACAGTCTTATCTCAGTAAGGATAGGTGGTCTTTGGAACAGCTCCCGCTTTGCTTCTAGCTGAGCCATGGGCCTAAACCCGGGCACTTGGAAATTCAGTTAATTCATGACATGCAACGAACTTCAATGGAAAAACTCATGGGCAAGCTTGGAGGGTTTTGCGTTTTGGTGATACTATAATGGTGGTGTGCTGCAAGTTGTTTAACGACTCGGAGAGAAGCAGAACCCATAATGCATTTTCCTGCATTAAAAATTCCTAGATCTTTTAGAAACTAATAAAGGCAACTTCTGTGGACTTACCATTTCCAGAAATCTCTGGGCCTACAGAATAAACCTTATGCTGCTTTCTATCCCACACAGTTTTCTCCATACATTTGGTGTTCATGATGTATATTTAGGTACAGATACTGGTGGCCTCATTACACTTCCAGCATATAGCACAGGCAACCACTCTTGACCTGTGACAGGCTATTTAGAGTAACAGAGTCATACAGATGTACAGCACAGAAACAGACCCTTCAGTCCAACCCGTCCATGCTGACCAGATATCCCAACCCAATCTAGTCCTACCTGCCAGCACTTGGCCTATATCCTTTTAAACCCTTCCTATTCATTTACCCATCCAAATGCCTTTTAAGTGTTGCAATTGTACTAGCCTCCACCACTTCCTCTGGCAGCTCATTCCACACACGTACCATCCTCTGCATGAAAAAGTTGCCCCTTAGATCTCTTTATATCTTTTCCCTCTCACCCTAAACCTATGCCCTCTAGTTCTGGACTCCCCCACCCCAGGAAAAATACTTTGTCTATTTCTTCCATGAATATTGTTTCTGTCTATGCAGATGGTCTATATGCAAGAGGATTTAACTGGGGTTGTAATTAGAAACTGGAAACCAGGTTGATTTCTCACCTCATAAGTCCTGGGATGCTAACAATTATTGTAACCCAAACCCCCACGTGGAGTACAAAAACGGAAAATGCTAGTGAAACTGGAAAATCTGCGGAGAGAAAACAGAGTTAATGTTTCAAGTCCAGTGACCTGTCTATGGACTGATTGTAACCAATAACTGAGCACTCACCAAGGATCAGAACTGGGAATTTCCTCATCAAAACTTCTGATGGCATACGTATATTCTTATTAGCCTAAAAGCTACAAGATAAATAACACAACCTGATAACTTTATCTGGATTCTCAACCAAAGTGAAATACTTCAATTTCATATTGGTACCAGAAATCCTTACAGACCACAAATTCAGGTGCTACGTGCTATATGGTTTCTGATTATTTTTATCAATGGGCAAAATATTGCACACCATGTACCATCTTTTTGCTATGTAGTACTAGTGAGCAAGGCTTTCTACTGCTGCAGGATTACCACTTTAAACTGTGCATGTACATTGATTTCTCTATTAGGTAACAGGAGACAAAGATAACAATGATTTTACGATTTATACATTGAACTGACATGGTCTATTGCTATGGTTACAAACATTGATTAGTCTGTAATGAATTTGAACTTTTGATAATGAGATTGTCACCATGTTGTAAGGGGTTGAAGGTATTAATTTTTAGGCATTAATGCATACCAGGAGTATTATTATCAGAAAAAGGCCAGTTATTTCAGAGATAAAGCAATAAATGTGCAGACAAGTTTTCAGTTCACACTGTGAAGGAGGACTTCAGCATTGCTTGATAAATAAGGACAGTTTTTAACCTTTACAACCTGGGCAGTAATCAGGTGTGGGACAATCTCTCATTGACAAGGGCGCTGTCTATTTTTTAATTCAATGGCAATCTGTAGGGCCAGCGTCTGTGGGTTGCTGAGGACAGTAACTATCTTTCAGAAGATTTGAGGTCATGATGAAGGACTTAAAGAGTAGCAGAGACATTACAGGCATTTGAGATATTCTTCAGGGTGGCCTGGTTGGAGTCTAAGAAACTGTGCTAGCGGTACAAAGGTATTGAATGGGGAGAGAGTGTGTGGGAACTGAAAGTGTCATAGTGAAGGAAAAACTATAGAAGCAGACAAAGGGATTGCTAATAGTAGTAAAAATGGAATAAGTGATAACAGGAACGGGGAATTGTTGAAAATGAGTTGGCCGTGCTTTGACTAATTCATATAGAATAGGATTTGGGAGTGTGGGGGTGGGTAACAAACAGCAGCTCATGCTCTGAAATTGTTAAATTCAATGTTGTAACTCTTTTTTCTTGGCTTCATCTGCATCTTTCAATCTCGGTCCTTCATACTGCCCCCAACCCTAACTCCCATTATCAGCGTAAATATTCCCTTTTCCCAGGTGTTTTTAGTTCTGATGAAAGGTCACTGGACCTGAAATATTGACTCAGTTTTTCTCTCCACAGATGCTGCCAGACTTGCTGAGCTTTTGTTCCGGATCTCCAGCATCCACTGTTCTTTATTTTATTTTAAGGAGTTTTAATTAATGGGCAATGTTCATTTGACTCCAGTGCTGCTATGTGGAGCCTAATGCTACACCTTCACTTAATTTTGCCTGACATGTTGAACAGCAGAATGAATATACAACAATACTATTTAAAGAAATCAAATTTACAGATTGGTTGCTGGTTGATTCCTTCCACTGTGTTAATTTGAGAAGTTTTTGGTGCTTTCTGTATCAGTTTGGAATTCCACAAGTCAACAAGAGTTGGTGTGGCAAGTGATCATGAGTGGGTTTTTTTTCTGTTTTTGAGGCTTCTGCACAAATTATTGCTCACAGACATGGGTAAACTGATTGATAATTCGCTTGGACTGTCACATGACTTGGAGAATGATCAGAGGTCATTCAGAACAGGCCAAGTCACTGGAAGAGAGAGGGGGGAGAAGCATCTTGACAGCAGGCCTTACTCTTTCAAGATAAAAATCTAATTCTTGGATTTTATTTAAGGAACAAATGTGAAAGATACCTATACTTCAAGCGGGATTTCCTCACTGAACTCTGGCACTTGTTATAGCTGCAATTTCCGATGAGGTCAAGGACTGTATTGCCAAGGGGTGATGAGTAGGTAGTTGTAATGCTACACTATGGGCTGGTATTCTAGAAATCCAGGCTCATGATCTTGGAGCTTGGGTTCATGGTGAGCTGGTGGAATTTTAATCCAGTTAACAATAAAATCTGGAAATAGAAGTTAATTTCTGTAACGGCTGCCATGAAAGTTTCATTGAACTTACCTGGTTAACTAATATCCTTTTAGAGAAGATAATTGGCCACCCTTACCTGATCTACTTACATATGGCTGCAGATACATTGCAAAGTGGCTAACTGTTAGCTACCCTCTGAACTGGCCGAGCAAGTTCTCAAGGGTAAGTAGAAATTGACAAAAAATGCTGACAATCAAACTCCAAGAATCCAAGAGTTGTAACATCAGTATAAATATTTAAATTCAATTACCAAAATGGCTAACTGTTTCTCTTGGTTACAACTAATACAAGACACTTCCATTAGATTTCTTCAAAAATTCAAAGTAACCCATTTATTATAAAACCATATTTAATCTTAAAACCAGTGGAAAAATTGGTTAATATTAAAACTATAATCCAGAATTAGAATTATATCCCTTTTTAAAACCAAATAAATCCATTCACATATACACAGAACAATGTCAACTCAGTAGAGATAATTGTTTTTGAAAAGGGGATAAAATGGTCTGTAAAACAAATGAAAGAGGTTGAGAAATTCTCACAGTTCACCAAGCTTCTTTAATACATACCCATCTAAAAATGTTATGACACCATCTGGAGCAAGTGGGAGTCAAAACTGGCTCAAGTCTCCTGGTTTAGTGTAGGGACACTATCTCACTCAATTTTCTCTCGATTTGATGAGGCCCACTAAAACTTGCTTTTAAACATTCACCTATTACTGGAAGTAACACCAATACCTTATCCCCAATGGCAAAATTGCAAATTTGCGATTTTTTATCTGCTTCTTGTTTCATTGTTGCGATACTTTTAAATGTTGCTTCGCCAACTCCCCAGCTCTATTTAGTCATTCTCTAAAATTTGACACATTGTCCAAACATGTGGTATCTGAATTCTGACTTATTAATTTCTCCTTAATCAATTTTAACGGTTCTCTTACTTCATGCCCAAAATTAATTCAAATGGACTGAATTTGGTCAATTCATTTGGTGCATCTCTAATCGCAAAAAGCACAAAGAGAACTTCCTTATCCCAATCATCTGGATACTCCTGACCATACGCCCTCAAAATGATCCTGAGT
Organism: Chiloscyllium punctatum; assembly: GCF_047496795.1. Lineage (NCBI taxonomy): Eukaryota > Metazoa > Chordata > Chondrichthyes > Orectolobiformes > Hemiscylliidae > Chiloscyllium > Chiloscyllium punctatum. The sequence continues at coordinate 144,476,680 of NC_092741.1, read as the reverse complement.
GTTTGATGTCACCTTGCTAGCCCACACTATGATTCTGGATGGTACGCAGTAGACTGAAATTGCTTTATATACCTTGCAGGTATATTTTTTAAGCAGATCTGGCACTTCCACCTTAATCAATCTCTGATTCAGCTTTCTAACTTCCATTGGGCTTTCTGTTACCATGCCAACAAAACTTTCAGGTTTGTCCTGTATTCCTACATCTGGCTATCTCTTAGCTCACCAACACTGTGATTTCATGTGGCCCACTTATTTGCAATGAAAACACAGGAGCTTTTTAACTCCTTTGACCTCCTCAAGGGTTTCTTTTTTATCCTGTGGTAAGCTCTCCTTGTGATCTTCACTGAGATCTATCTTTCCCTTTCCACGTGAGGATTTCCCTTTGCCCCAATTTCTATCCCTCATGGACTGAAATTGATTCTGGAAGCCAAACCGTGTTTTATGGACCAGCTCATAATCATCAGCCCCTTCAGCTGCTAACCTTGCTGTTTTAACTCTCTGCTTTTCCACATGAGTTTGCATTACTTCCTTGTGAAGGTTACCGTCAGCCTTTATCTCCAACCTTTTAAGCTGAATTCCTTATTTAAGTAGGCGAAAATGAGGACTACAGTTGCTGGAGATTAGAGTCAAGATTAGAGTGGTGCTGGAAATGCACAGCAGGTCAGGCACTGTTGCAAAACTCGAAAGGGTTCAGAAAAGATTTACAAGGATGTTGCCAAGGTTGGAGGATTTGAGCTGTAGGGAGAGACTGAATAGGCTAGGGCTGTTTCTCCTGGAGCGTCAGAGGCTGAGGGGTGACCTTATAGAGGTTTATAAAATCATGAGGGGCATGGGTAGGATAAATAGACAAAGTCTTTTCCCTGGGGTCAGGGAATCCAGAACTAGAGGGCATAGGTTTAGGGTGAGAGGGGAAGAGATCTACAGGGCAACATTTTCACACAGAGGGTGGTATTTGTATGGAAAGAGCTGCTAGAGGAAGTGGTGGAGACTGGTACAATTGCAATATTTAAGAAGCATTTGGATGGGTATATGAATAGGATGGGTTTGGAGGGATATGGGCCGGGTGCTGGCAGGTGGGACTAGATTGGGTTGAGATATCTGGTCGGCATGAACGGGTTGGACTGAAGGGTCTGTTTCCATGACGTATATGACTCTATGACTCTATAACTTCTGCCCAAAACATCGATTTTCCTGCTCCTCGGATGCTGCCTGACCTGCTGTTCCCTTTTTAAGTGAAAATTTCTGAAGTTCAAAAGCTCTCTCTTTTCCTCTCTCTTCTGCTGCTCTCTCACTTTCACTTTCTATGCTTTTAATCATAACTCTAACTATTTCAATTCTACTGCCCTTTCATTATCTCTCACCTCTAACTCAAGCTGCTTCAGTTGCAATTGAATTCTTGCCATCTCGGTAGATCCTGACGGTGTTTCCAGCAAGTTTAAATGCTGAGCTACTGCTGTAATTATCTCTCCTTTCCTCACAGAAGGAGTTAGTAGGCAATCTGGGGATTGGAGTTAATTCCAGCAGCTTGGCCTTAATCACCTTTTATAAAAACTACAATGCTTACCTCGTCCACCTCCAGAAAACTCTTGGTGACTGAAAGAGCCATTGCTATCCCAAGCTTTGTCTACCCAACCAAACCAACACCCGAAATAAAGTCACTAGCACCTACCAATCGCTCATTTAAAATCTCGGACAAGCCCCCAGTGTGTTATGGACTAGGCCAAACCATTCTTAAGTAGGCAGCCCAGACCATAACTTTGCAATTTGTCTTGGTAAGTGTACAGTGAAAATTACCTGGAGTAAGGTAGCTAGGTTGACTACCAAGTTTTAAAACAGATGAAAAATTATTCACAAAGTTATGGAATGAAGCACAAAGAACAGAATAAAGAACCCTACAGAGCTGTCTATCCAAACTAGACTTGATTATGCTGTTCCCAATATACACAATAGTGCCAAAAGAAATATCTTAAACACAGAGCAAAAAATGGAACAAAGGCTTAGAGGTCAAAGGTAGAAGGGCAAAAGGAGAAAGACCCTAGCAGCCTGTTTCCACACAGCCCACAGCTGAACTGATTCTAACTTAACTTCTGAACTGAACTGCTCAGCTAGGGAGCTGGCCACGCCCCACTGACCTATACAGGTTACTGCTAAAAAGCATAAAGGCTTTGGCCTGAACTCTCATATAAACCAAAAGGCCTTTCATCTCTGTACCAAACCAGTCGATTCAGAGCCTGAATGGTTTACAACCCCTCTGAAAAAACCAAGGACACTGTATCCTTGAGGAAGAGGAACAGCTTTTGAAAGACGGACCAGCTTTGTGACATCTGTTCAACTGGAAATTAAGCTGTATCCATGTCTTTGCATAGTTAAGATTTTCAGGATTTGCAAGTTCATCAAAATACTGAATTTATCAGGTTCCTAAATTTCAACCATAAGAATGAAAGCAATCTTGAAGCCTTCATGGTTCTTGCTGGAACTTCTCATTTTTTTTCTTTCCTTTCTGACCCCACAGATGTTTGAAGCAGAAGTCAAATCCAGCAGGGTTGCTGGTAACAATCACCACAGAGACATCATAGTTACTTCTAAGAGAGGTGTTCCAGCAAATTCAAGAAATAAAACTCTTTTTATTCCAGAAAATATCCAAATAGTTCAATATCATGAAGCTTTATATGTTATATGAAATAAACATGTGTAGGGGGTGTTTGTGTATAGGTATGTGTACTCCAAAGATAAACAGCATGAGGTCGAGAAGGAGGAAGACATAGAATGGACGAGTGTGGTGAGTTGATGATTATTTTATCCTTGCCCTCTGAACTGCCCCGCCATGTGCAGATCCTATCTCAAAACTGTGTTCTACAATTTAAACTGTTTAGTGCTGATAGTGATCACGGTGTCTCCTTATTATCACTGCCTTTGCTATTCCTCTGCTGTCTAGCTATGTTGCACTTCTTGAGTATCTGAAAAGACAAAATCTATTTTCAGCAGGTTGAATGTTCACTCATTCTTACTGTATGTTTGATGCGATACTGAGTTTGGGTTCAAGACAGTTCAAGGAAAAGACAAAGTCAAGAACGTCTTCAGACTTAGACTTCAAAGTAACACTATTTATTGCACATTGTAAACATTGCCATTGATGTTAATCATAGCAGTCTCTGAATTTGTAGTTCATTAGGTGATGATTAATCTGTCTTCTCTGTGTGTTCATATGAATGTGCCTGTAAGACTCTCTGAAGTTCCACACTAGTGCCATGCAGTCTGGTCTATTCTTCTGAAGTCTTCTAACCCCAGCTGCACTGTCCTATTCCTGTTCAATGATGTATTGCTTCATGACAACATTATGGGGTTGATTCAGAGTCCTGAAGCCTTAAAACAACATTCTTGACAGGCAAAGACAATCTGCAGGATTTATTATATGGTACTGTATGTTTTCATTTAATGGTAAAGGAGAACATCCAAGTTGAATTTCCAAAGCTAATGAAGTTGAATATATAAAACTCAATACTTTTGTGTACAACATTTTGGTTGCTTACCATTTTCTTTTTTAACACAAAGAGATAATGATCCATTAAACAAGCATATAGGTTAAAAAAAAAGTAACACATTGAACTTGTCCAACGGATTGTGCAAAAAAAAAAGATTTTGATGGATTTAGTAAAGCAAGATCTCTTAACTATTCATCCAGTCAGCCACAGTTATCTATATGTCCTTGGAGAATGCATTTTGTGGAGCTGCCAGTTTGCAACAGAACTCTTTTCCCTGACAGAAACTGTCCCTAATGTTTTATTTAAGCAATAATCAAAGCAAACACATTAATGAGTATGAAAGTGCCACAGTTCATTTCTGAACAGTGATATGCTCAGGGGGTATATATTGATTAGCAATGCTCCACAACAGAAACCTCTCATGTGGATTTGTTGAAATGGAGAAAAACAAAATTGAACCATAGCATTTGGCTTGAATTTTATTTAAGCATTCAGTATTTAAGTGAATCCCAACAAGATATGTGACAACTTTCCATTTTAAATTTTAACAACACGTGGGCCACATTTTTCACAGATTTAGCCTTCAAATGTCTAGTTATGCAAATATGCCATATGCATTTCCTGTGAAAGTTACATTGCTTCTTTGTTGTCTAATTAGTTGCTGCTTCTAAATCATTAAATATGCATTTCCAATTTCTAAAAACAACAATTGCAATCCAGTTTTCCCACTCTTAGGAGGTAAAGTTCACAGGTTACTGTCAAACGATTCTTTGTGAGTTGTTGCCATGTCATTTTTACGTGCTACACACTGTTGCCACAACATACCATAAGAACATAAACCCATAAGACATAAGAGCAGAAGGCCATTCACTCCATTGGGTCTACCCTACCACTTAGTGAGAAATGGTTGATCTGCTAACCTTCAACTCCATTTTCCGACCTTCTCTCTCTAAACCTTGATTCCTTCACTGATTAAAATCTGTCTGTCTCATCCTTCAACATACTTAATGACCCAGCCTCAGCAGCCCTCTGCAGTAAAGAATTTCATGGTTTCACTACCCACTGAAAGAAGACACCCCTCCTCATCTCAGCTTTAAATGTGTGACCCCTTTATTCTGTGATTATGTCCTGGTGGTGATGGGACTGAATGTGTAATGTGGAGTGCTGATCAAACGAGTTGTGTTAAAATTAACATATAGCCTAAAAATCAATCAGAAAGTAATTGCAGAAATGATGTTCAATCACTTGGTAATGGTTATTTAGGCGGCGCTGGCAAGGTATAGCAAAAGTAAGTGAAGGATGCCCAAAGCTAGATCAAGGCAAATTATTCTTGGCACAGGACCATCTGAAGTCTGTAACCTACAACTAGTTGAAAGAGAAGCAACATTTCAGAGGTCTTTCACATATTACTCCCTACAATGGGGCATCACTCAGGAATATGTCCAGTTTTATCTCAACATCAGCTCTCATGATTCCCCTGCATTGTTCAGTTACCTGATGGCCTACCAACCATACTGAACAAGTAGAAATCCCCTACAATTGATTACATCACCGGGCTAGAATTACAATGAGTTTGTTGACTCAGGAACATTTTTAAAGAAAATGGCTACCAAGACAAGATTCTGGGATTCGGATTTCATGAGAATCGTTTAAAGATGCAGCTGGTTCAGATCAGGAACATGCATTCAGGCATGGGCTACCTCTCTGTAGTTATCCTGGCAGAAAGCCAAGACTTTAAAGGATTGTGGCACATGGCACATGAGAGTTGTCAAGCAGTGGAGTATACATGAGCAAACATTTGAAAGGCAAGTTCACAATGATCTCCTTATGTCCCCATGCTGAGTTATGCACCTCTTCGCAATCCCATGGCAAGGTATAGCAATCCCATGCCATTTTGACAGTTGGATCGATAAAAGAAAGCTATTTTTAAAAATTGACCCATTCATAATTTTTCACTCCATTCATGAAAGGCAAATAAAAATTTCAGTCTTTCAGAACTTCTCATGTTACCTATAACTGAAAGGCACTTTAAACCACTTACCTTGTGGAAAGAAAAATTGTAAAATTGACAACAGAGATCAGATAGTTAGAGCTGTTAATCAGGAGCTCAAGAGTGTCAACACTTTCATGACTATTTGGGTTCTTAGCGAAGTTTGAATAATGAGTCTTGGCTGAGGTGAGACGACAACTGCTCTCTTAAAACATCTTTTAAAAAGGCAAAATTAATGAACTTTTACTTGAATGCTCAGAACTTTCAGAACTTAATAAATGAACTAATAACACAAATACATGTTAATGGAAATGATATTTTAGCTACTATGGAGTCGTGGTTAGAAGGAGATCATAGCTGGGAATTAAATATCCAGGGGAATGTGACTTTTTGAAAGGGGAGGAAGGAAAGTGTGGTGGGATAGCATTGTTGGCGCAGGATGGAATAAGTAATGCATCAAGAAATGATTTTGGATTGGAAGTCACAGAATCCATTTGAAGGTTAGAAACAAAAAGAGGAAGAAGACACGAGTAACTCAACAGTGTAACAGGGAATAGATCAGGACATAACGAGGGCATGTGACAAAGGCAGCATATTAATCATGAGTGACTTTAACCTTCATGTAAATTGGAAGAATTAGATGGAGAAAAGAAGCCATGAAGAAGAATTCAGAGTGTATTTGGGACAGCTTTCGAGAACAAGATGCTGTGGATCCAATCAGGGACCAGACTATTTTGGATCTGATGATGTGTAATGGGGGTGGTTCAATAAATAATGTCAGAGTGAAAGATCTCATAAGAGCATAACAATTTTAAAATTTACCATTTTGCTTGAGACAGAGGAACTTTGGTCAGAAACAACCGTGCTAAACTTAAATCAGAGTAATTACTCAGGAAGGAGGGCAGAGCTGGCTAGAGTCAACTGGCAAAGGAGGTTCTCACCAAAGATGATTGAGGAAGAATAACAGACATTGAAGAAAATAGTCTTGGCTCACCACAACAACATATCCCAGTCAGGAAGGATTCTAGGATAAGCCAGTCATGATTAACCAGGGAAATTAAGGATAGCAGCAAATTGAAATAAAAAGACCATGATGTGGCCAAGAAACTTTGAAAATGAACTTGCAAGTAATATTAAGACAGACAACATGAGCAAATTTATTAGAATTCTTTGAGGAAGTATCAAGCAATATAGATAAATGGGAACAGTGGATGTAATATATTTGGATTTTCAGAAGGAATGTGATAAGGTACTTCACATTAGGCTACTTAATGAGATAAGAGGCCATGATGTTAGAGGCAATATGTTAGCATGGATAGGACAGTTGGCTGACTAATAGTGGGCAGAGAGTTGGGATAAGGGGGGCATTTTGGGGACAGAAACCTACAACTAGTGGAATGCTACAGAGATCAGCGCTGGGCCAGGCCACAATTATTTACAATATATATCAGTGATTTAGATGAAATTGTCAAGTTTGTGGATGGTGTAAAAATTGATGAGAAGGCAAGTGTTGAGGATGACACAAAGAGTCGAAAGTGGGATATAGACAGGTTAAGTGAGTGAGTAAAAACTTTGCAAATGGACTGTATTGAGGAAAATGTGACATTGTTCACTTTAGCAGGAAGAATAGAACTAATTATAGAAGAATTAATTATATGGAGAAAGACTGCAGAAGGTTACAGCACAGAGATTTGGAGCCCTCGTGCATAAATCACTAAAATAGGTAATAGGGCTGTCAAATGGAATAATGGTCTTCATTTCAAATGGAATAGCTTTTAAAAGCAGTGAGAAATTGTTAAAACTACAAGGCACTAGTCAGACCACAGCTGGAATACTGTGAGCTGTTTTGGGCCCCTTATCTAAGGAAAGATATATTTGCACTGGAAGCAGTCCGGAGAAGGCTCATTAGACTGATACTGAGTATGGACAGACTGTCTTATGATAAGTAGGTTGGAGTGCACTTAGACCTAAGTTTTGTTCCACGTTTTTACCTTACCAGACACCTCAAAACCTGTCTTCAGAACTATAGTTCATTTATTCGCTGGGAGAGTCACTCAGCACATTGAGCATCAAAATGTTTTGTCTTAGACAGTGAGAAGCGAACAGAATACAGGAAAGCCAATCTGGTATTTTTCTTTTGTTGTTGAATAACAACTGTCTCAGCTCCATAAACCAAATGGACCCTCCGCTTGTTACAATTTGCTTGGCAGTTGTAAACCTAGCTCCCATCAGTTGGATATGACCTGTGCTCATTAAAACATGATCAGAATGAAAGGTGAAGTCACTTGATTTCAGTTCTCTATTAATTGACTTGTTATTTCTGGCTGAAGAGCAAACAGCATCATAACCCTCTGTCATGCATAATGAATAAAGAGATCATTTCTAATTTGTTTTGGTTTCCTTTACCACATACTAATGATAAAACAAAGTCTATATATAAAGCATACTCCTTTGTAGCAGGAAGATGTTTTCACTTTATTCTAGTATTTGGCTAAATAAACATTGCCTGATGTGAAATGTTTCAAGCTAATTTATAATATATATATATATGATAATGAACAAGCCAAGACCAACACACTAATGGGCATAAGATGGTGACTTGTTTGAACTTTACTCAAATCATCTTCCACTGACAACGAACCAGTACACTTAATACTTTCCTATTGAATTATAGTATTATATCACTTACTAATTCACACTGAATGATAAGAATGCTATTGTATTATAACACCACTGATATAATGAAAACTAAGATTATAATGAAATGTAAGAATACAGAATAATAGATTATATATTTTGATCTCCATTCATTGAAATGCAATATTTTTGTACCATGTTGCTGATTAGTTGATAAGAATAGCCTGAGCTTCATGCTACAGCCAATAGCAATGTCAAGTTTAAAACTCCACAACCTTAATCCTGCATCTTAAGGAACATAAATCGAGGCAGGGTAATGTTGACTTTTAATTTCAAACACATGTTCAAAGCAGAACTTTTGAATTCAAGCGATAATTTTACCTTGGCAGTGCAATGCTCATCCTCAATCACAGTGATACTGCATGCAATGTAATGTAGTAAGTAGATATTTTCTGATCAATCTGTTATTACATAGCTGTGATGACTTGAACCCAGACCTCCTGGTCCAGATGTAGGGATACTACCACTGCACCATAAAAACCCCTTTAAGATCACACGTGGAAGTGAGCAGGCTTGGCCAGGATGGGGCTTGAACCCATGATACTGGAGTTATCAGCACCATACTCTAACCACCTGAAATGAATTGGCTGGTGGATTATGTTGTGAATAGAGGTAGTTAATAAATAAGCTCCATCTGCTTTCTATTCCCTTAAAATTTATTGATGCACCTAATCATGCCACAATGTTATGCTTGGTGTCAAATAATATTTAATAATAAATTAGTTGTATGTAGGGAAGCATTATGGCTATCTAATTTTATTTGTTTAAAATTGCCTTGCTTTCCCAAGAGGTTTAGGCCTGGAGTTTATTTTTGGTTGTCAATTGTGCACTGTTTACACATCGGGCATGTAGAGTAAGAATCAGAATTACTTCTTAACTGGGAAGATGAAATGGATACATTATTGGTCACATGTTTGTTGTATTTGTTAATGAGCATTAAAATTGCTCTGTTGATCATGAGTGGTGGGCAACATCAGCTTATCCAGGAAGCAAAGGGTTTTTGAATCCCTGCGTACAAAGAGAAGAATGCCAGTAAAATGGAAGAGTTTTCACCGAATCATCATGCTGATAAACAAGTCCCGCATCATAGATTTTTGAAGTTTTCAACATGTGAACTTCTTAACTATGTAACAATTTTAGGCTCAACACCAATCTTTAGTACAACAATGGTCACCCGAGTTCAACCACATCTTGATGTGCTGAATGCATAAGCAACAGTCATAAAGAAAAAAGCCACAATTATTACCCACATTTTCCTTGGGAGCAATTCATAATTTTCATTGATTCTTTTCAGTGCTGTTGTCTCCCTCTCTCTAAATAGGATCTATGATGAAAAATTTCAGAGTATAGGAATTTGTCTCAGAGCATACGCAAAGGATTGTCAGCTGTCCATTGTGTGTCAGCAGTGAAATTCAAATTCAGGTGCTATGTGAGATGGACAGCCAATCTCTTTAATACCAAATTTCTACCACATGATATTTGCAGGACTCTAGTCACTCATACTCATAAACATTGATGGTTCATTTTGGAGAAATATGAGTTGCTTTCCAGTTTTTCTGAATTAATCTACTAATCACTGTCATGATTGTTTATGATAATGCTTACTTTCTTTTCAGGAATATCTTTGATGGTATCCATGGGCTCCAATTGTTAAACATTTCTTGCTAGCTAAAAAAAACAATAATTTCTGATGAAATATTTCTTGCTAGAATTTATCTGTTCTTTGATTCCTTTTGAAGTGAGAAAATTGACTATTTTATTTTGTTTCTAACTATAGTGCAAGTCAAGAGTAAATGAATGAAAATAAATCAAAAGCTGTCAATCTAGAATATGCAGTTTGGAATGTCTGGGGCTACAGATGTACTCAACTAAGGAGCATCCATGGAGCTGAGAATGTAACAGATAACACATTTAGCAAGCTGGTCACACCACCAGTGAGGGCTGCACAGACAGAGAACTGTTAGGTGACCATCAAGAAGATGAGGAAGCATGGGCAGGAAGTGCAGGAATCCCTTGAGATTATTCTCCTAACAAACAGAGACACCACTTCAGGAGGTATAGCCTCTCAGGGAAAAGCAACAGCAGCAGCCAGATCAGTGGGTCCACAACTGGCACTGTTTAACAGCAGGAAGGGTCAAAGTATAGGCGAGGAGTGGTGATGGGGTCGCTGTAGTCAGGGGTGCAGACAGGCATTTCACTGGCCACGAGCAAGACCACAGGATGACATGCCTCCTCCCTGGTGACAGGGTCAAGGACGTCTCTGAGTGGGCACAGGATATTCTCAAGGGTGAAGGTGAGCAGCTAGAAGTTGCTCTCTATATTATTATTAATGACCGAGGCAGAGAGGTGAGGTCTTGCAAAGGGAGTTCAAGGATTTTATTGGTTACTGTGGATTATATCTGCAATAAAGGCTGTTGGTTGCGAATCCTATCAGATCGAATGGATCGGTTTGAGAGACAGTTAGAAGCGATGAGCAACAGTATGTGACAGATGGCAGTTATAGGAAGGGAGAAAAGTCGCAGATACAGTCACATAGATGGGCTAACTCCAGGAAAGGTAAGAGAGGGAGGCAGTTAGTGTAGGAGTATTCTGTGGCTATCCCCATTTCAATCAAGTATGCTGTTTTGGAAAATGTAGATGATTGATTCACAGGGGAACGTAGCACGAACAGCCGAGTTTCTGGTATTGAGACTGGCTTGAATACAATGAAGGGTACGTTAGATTCCAAGAGATCAATTGTGTTAGGGGACTCTCTAGTCCGAGGTACAGACAGACATTTCCGTGGCCAGCAGTGAAATATCAGAATGGTATGTTGCTTCCCTGGTGCCAGGGTCAAGGATGTCTCAGAGATGGTGCAGAATGTTCTCAAGGGGGAGAGGGGCCAGCAGGAGGTCATTGTACACATTGGAACCAACGACGTAGGAAGGGAAAACGTTGAGATTCTGAAGGGAGATTACAGAGAGTTAGGCAGAAATTTAAAAAGGAGATCCTCAAGAGTAGTAATATCTGGATTACCCCCAGTGCTACGAGCTAGTGAGGGCAGGAATAGGAGGAGAGAGCAGATGAATGCATGGCTGAGGAGCTGGTGTATGGGAGAAGGATTCACATTTTTGGATCATTGGAATCTCCTTTGGGGGAGAAGTGACCTGTACAAGAAGGATGGATTGCACCTAAATTGGAAAGAGGAACTAAATTACTGGCAGGGAGAGTTGCTAGAATTGCTTGGGAGGATTTAAACTAGTAAGGTGGGGGGGTGGGACCCAGGGAGACAGTGAGGAAAGAGATCGATCTGAGACGGTACAGTTGAGAACAGAAGCGAGTCAAACAGTCAGGGCAGGCAGGAACAAGGTAGGACTAATAAATTAAACTGCATTTATTTCAATGCAAGGGGCCTAACAGGGAAGGCAGATGAAGTCAGGGCATGGTTAGGAACATGGGACTGGGATATCATAGCAATTACAGAAACATGGCTCAGGGATGGGCAGGACTGGCAGCTTAATGTTCCAGGATACAAATGCTACAGGAAGGATAGAAAGGGAGGCAAGAGAGGGGGAGGGAGTGGCGTTTTTGATAAGGGTTAGCATTTCAGCTGTGCTGAGGGAGGATATTCCTGAAATACATCCAGGGAAGTTATTTGGGTGGAACTGAGAAATAAGAAAGGGATGATCACGTTATTAGAATTATACTGTATGAATAATAGGGTGGTTATGGTAGGGGATTTTAACTTTTCAGACATAGACTGGGACTGCCATAGTGTTAAGGGTTTAGATGGAGGGGGATTTGTTAAGCATGTACAAGAACATTTTCTGATTTAGTATGTGGATGTACCTACCAGAGAAGGTACAAAACTTAACCTACCCTTGGGAAATAAGGCAGGGCAGGTGACTGAGGTGTCAGTGGGGGAGCACTTTGGGGCCAGCGACCATAATTCTATTAGATTTAAAATAGTGATGGAAAAGGATAGACCAGATCTAAAATTTGAAGTTCTAAATTGGAGAAAGGCCAATTTTGATGGTATTAGGCAAGAACTTTAGAAAGCAGATTGGGGGCAGATGTTCACAGGTAAAGGGACAGCTGAAAAATGGGAAGCCTTCAGAAATGAGATAACGAGAATCCAGACAAAATGTATTCCTGTCAGGGTGAAAGGAAAGGCTGGCAGGTATAAGGAATGCTGGATAAAATTGAGGGTTTGGTTAAGAGAAAGAAAAAAGCATATATCAGGTATAGACAGGATAGATCGAGTGAATCCTTAGAATAGTATAAAGGAAGTAGGAGTATTAGATTAGATTAGATTACAGTGTGGAAACAGGCCCTTCAGGCCAACAAGTCTACACCGACCCGCCGAAGCGCAACCCACCCATACCCCTACATTTACCCTTCACCTAACACTACGGGCAATTTAGAATGGCCAATTCACCTGACCTGCACATCTTTGGACTGTGGGAGGAAACCGGAGCACCCAGAGGAAACCCACGCAGACACGGGGAGAATGTGCAAAATCCACACAGAGAGTCGCCTGAGGCGGGAATTGAGTATATTTAAGAGGGAAATCAGGAGGGCAAAAAGGGGACATGAGATAGCTTTGGCAAATAGAATTAAGAAGAATCCAAAGGTTTTTTACAAATATATTAAGGACAAAGGGTAACTAGGGAGAGAATAGGGCCCCTCTAAGATCAGTAAAGGTGGCCTTTGTGTGGAGCCACAGAAAATGGGGGAGATACTAAATGAGTATTTTGCATCAGTATTTACTGTGGAAAAGGATATGGAAGATATAGACTGTAGGTAAATAGATGGTGACATCTTGAAAAATGTCCACATTACAGAGGAGGAAGTGCTGGATGTTTTGAAACACATAAAGGTGGATAAATCCCCAGGACCTGATCAGGTGTACCCTAGAACTCTATGGGAACCTAGGGAAGTGATTACTAGGCCTCTTGCTGAAATATTTGTGTCATCAATAGTCACAGGTGACGTGCCGGAAGACTGGAGGTTGGCTAACGTGGTGCCACTGTTTAAGAAGGGCATTAAGGACAAGCCAGGGAACTACAGACCAGCGAGCCTGACCTCGGTCGTGGGCAAGTTGTTGAAGGGAATCCTGAGTGACAGGATGTACATATATTTGGAAAGGCAAGGACTGATTAGGGATAGTCAACATAGCTTTGTCCATGGGAATTCTTCTCTCACAAAATTGATTGAGTTTTTTGAAGAAGTAACAAAGAGGATTGATGAGGGCAGAGTGGTAGATGTGATCTATATGGACTTCAGTAATGCGTTTGACAAGGTTCCCCATTGGAGACTGGTTAGCAAGGTTATATCTCACAGAATACAGGGAGAACTACCCATTTGGGTACAGAACTGGCTCAAAGATGGAAGACAGAGGGTGGTGGTGGAGGGTTGTTTTTCAGACTGGAGGCCTGTAACCAGTGGAGTGCCACAAGGATCGGTGCTGGGTCCTCTACTTGTTGTCATTTACATAAATGATTTGGATGTGAGCATAAGAGGTACAGTTAGTAAATTTGCAGATGACACCAAAATTGGAGGTGTAGTGGACAGCGAAGAGGGTTACCTCAGATTATAACAGGACCTTGACCAGATGGGCCAATGGGCTGAGAAGTGGCAGATGGAGTTTAATTCAGATAAATGCGAGGTGCTGCATTTTGGGAAAGCAAATCTTAGCAGGGCTTATACACTTAATGGAAAGGTCCTAAGGAGTGTTGCTGAAAAAAGAGACCATGGAGTGCAGGTTCATAGCTCCTTGAAAGTGGAGTCGCAGGTAGATAGGATAGTGAAGAAGGTGTTTGGTATGCTTTCCTTTATTGGTCAGAGTATTGAGTACAGGAGTTGGGAGGTCCTGTTGCGGCTGGACAGGACATTGGTTAGACCACCAATGGAATATTGCATGCAATTCTGGTCTCCTTCCTATTGAAAAGATGTTGTGAACCTTGAAAGGGTTCAGAAAAGATTTACAAGGATGTTGTCAGGTTTGGAGGATTTGAGCTATAGGGAGAGACTGAACAGGCTACGGCTGTTTTCCCTGGAGTGTCGGAGGCTGAGGGGTGACCTTATAGAGGTTTATAAAATCATGAGGGGCTTGGATAGGATAAATAGGCAAAGTCTTTTCCCTGGGGTGGGTAAGTCCAGAACTAGAGGGCATAGGTTTAAGGTGAGAGGAGAAAGATATAAAAGAGACCTACAGGGCAACTTTTCACGCAGAGGGTGGTACATGTTTGGAATGAGCTGCCAGAGGAAGTGGTGGAGGCTGGTACAATTGCAACATTTAAAAGGCATTTGGATGGGTATATGAATAGGAAGGGTTTAGAAAGATATGGGCCAAGTGCTGGCAGGTGGGACTAGATTGGTTGGGGATATCTGGTCGGCATGGACGGGTTGGACCGAAGGGTCTGTTTCTGTGCTGTACATCTCTATGACTCTATGAGTTAGGTAGGAAGTTGAAAAGCAGAACCACTCGGGTTATAATCTTGGTACTTCTTCCTGTACCACATAGCACTGAGCTTAGGAATAGGAACATAGTGCAGTTAAATACGTGGCTGAATAGCTGGTGCAAGAAGGAGGGCTTTAGATATGTGGTCATCGTGTATTCTGGGGCAGTTGATACCTGTACACGAAGGATGGTTTGCGCCTAAATTGGAGGGGCACTAATATCCTGGCAGCAAGGTTTGCTGAGGTCATATGGGAGGGTTTAAACTAGTGGGTTGGGGGGGGGGCGGAACCAGAGCAGTAGATCAGCAAGTCAATTGAGGAGTCAGAGACGAAGGTCAGTGTAAAACTCAGAATAAGAACAGAGAGGGATTGGTTAGTGAACATGGCCAGATTGACAGTCTGAGAGGTATTTGTTTTAATGTGAGGCATATGACAGGTAAGGCAAATGAACTTGGAGCTTGGATTATTACATATAACTATGATGCTGTTACAGAGACTTGGTTTAGAGGGGACGAGGCTAGCAACTCAACATTCCTGAATTTGAATGTTTCAGGCGAGATAAAGAGAGAGATGCAAAAGAGGTGGGGAGTCGCAATGTTGATAAGGGAGAATTTCACAGCTGACCTGAGGGAGGGCACTTTAGAGGGCCTATCCAGCAAGGCCATACAGACAGAACTCAGGAATAGGGAGGGTGCAATCACTTTGTTGGGATTTTACTACAGGTCTCCCTGCAGCCAGCAAGTCTTAGAGGAAAATGATTTGTGGGAGAGAATGGAAAGATTTTGAGGTAGATAAGTTTAGCTTCCCCTACATTGATTGGGTTTTCCTTAATGGCAGAGGCTTGGTTGGGGAGGTTGGTCGGGGGAGGGTGTGTGGCGGGGTGGGGATGTTGGTGGGGGAATTGTAGATGTGTCCAGGGCAGTATTTTGGAACAAGTTTCCAACTAGGGAAGGGGCTATACTAGAACTGGTACAAGGGAATAAGCTCAGCCAAATGATCAACGTTTCAATGGGTACAGTGATGATATGTCTGTTGGCTTTACGTTACTTATTGAATAACGAGAGGAGAGGTTCTTGGATGAATGTACTAAAGAGAGGGGAGGCTAATTGCCACAATATTAGACAGGAACTGAAGAGTGTAGATTGGGGCAGCTGTTGGAGAGAATATCCACATCGGGCATGTGGGAATCTTTTGAAGCCCTGTAATTTAAACTTCAGGACCAGCAAGTTCCTATGAAAATGATGAATAATAATGGCAATATTTGGGAACCTTGGATGACAAGAGAACTTGAGACCTTAGTCAAGAATAAGGAGACATTCGTAAGACTTAGAAACTTGAAGACGAACAGACCCCATGAAGAATAAAAAGGTAGCAGGAAAGAACTCAAGCAAGGAATTCGGAGGACAAAGAGGGAGAACTATCCATTTGGATACAGAACTGGCTCAAAAGTAGAACACAGAATGTGGTGGTGGAGGGATGCCTTTCAAACTGAAGGCCTGTGACCAGTGGAGTGCCACAAGGATCAGTGCTGGGTCCACTGCTTTTCATCATTTATATAAATTATTTGGTTGTGAACACAGGAGGTATAGTTAGCAAGTTTGCAGATCACACCAAAATTGGAGTGTAGTGGACGGCAAAGCCAGTTATCTCAGAGTACAACGTGATCTTGATCACATGGGCCAATGGGCCAAGGAGTGGCAGATGGAGTTTAATTCAGATAAATGTGAGGTGCTGCGTTTTGGAAAGGCAAATCAGAACAGGATCTGTACACTTAATGGGAAGGTCCTGGAGAGTTGCTGAACAAAGAAACTTTGGAGTGCAGGTATATAGTTCCTTGAAAGTGGGGAGTTGCAGGTAAATAGGATAGTGAAGAAGGCATTTGATCTGCTTGACTTTATTAGTCAGTGCATTGAGTATAAGAGTTTGGAGGTCATGTTATTGTTGCACAGGGCATTAGTTAGGCCACTATTGGAATACTGTGTGCAATTTTAGTTTCCCTGCTATCGGAATGATGTTGTGAAACTTGAAAGGGTCCAGAAAACATTTACAAAGATGTTTCCTGGGTTGGTGAATTTGAGCTATTGGGATAGGCTGAATAGGCTGGGGCTGTTTTCCCTGGAGTGTCAGAGGCTGAGGGGTGATCTTATAGAGGTTTATAAAATCATGAGGGACATGGATAGGGTAAATAGCCAAAGCTTTTTTCCCCATGGTGGGATGTCCAAAACCAGAGGGCACAGGTTTAAGGTAAGATGGGCGAGATATTAAAAGTGACCTGAGGGGCAACTTTTTCATGCAGAGGGTGGTATGTGGATGAAATGAGCTGCCAGAGGAAGTGATGGAGGCTGGTACAGTTACAACATTTAAAAGGCATCTGGTTAGGTTTCTGAATAGGGAGGGTTTAGAAGGATGTAGGCTAAATGGTACTGGATTTATTTAGGATAACTGGTCATCATGGAGGAGTTGGACTGAAGTGTCAGTTTCCATGCTACATATCTCTATGACTTTATAGTCTTAATGCATATACAAGGAGGAAGAATACATCTAGGAAAGGGGCAGCTCCACTCAAAGGCAAATGAGATAATTTATCGGTCTTCAGATCTGGGAGGAAGTCCACACCGATACAGGGAGAATGTGCAAACTCCACCGACACAGTCACCCAAGGGTGGAATTGAACCCTGATCACTGAGCCACCACACCACCCTAGGATTATGAAGAAATACCTAGTAGATTGGAAAACTGCTAATGCAGCACCGCTGTTCCAAAAGGATGGCAAAAAGCAAGTAACTATAGACTGATTAGCCTAACGTCTATTGACAGAAAAATATTAAAATCAATTCTTAAGGAAGCAACAGCAGCAAATTGGAAAATTGTAATCTATTCAAACAGAATCAGCATAACTTTGTGAAAGGGAAATCATGTCAGGCTAATTTATGAGAGGTTTTTAAGGGAATCTCTACCAGAGTGGATAGAGGGGAACCAGTAGATGTATATATTGGACTTCCACTAGGCATTCAACAAGGTACCTCACAAAAAGGTAAGTCATAAGAATCCACAGTATTGGAGGTAATATATTAGCATGAATAAAGAATTGGCCAATAAGCAGAAAATAGTAAGTAGGGATAAGGGGTTATTTTTCAGGTTGGTGAACTGTAATTAATAGGAGTTTACAATATATTTTAAATGACTTGGAGAAAGGAAGCAAATATTCTGTAGCCAAATTTGCAAATAACACAAAAATATGTAGAAAGGTAGGTTGTGAGAGGGATACAAACAGTTTACAGAGAGATATTGACAGGTTAAGTGAGTGGGCAAAAAGTTGGCAAATGGAGTATAACATGGAAAATGTGAATTCGGTAACTTCAAAAGGGAGAACAAAGAACAGAATATTATTTAAATAGAGAAAAGCTGCAACACAAAAGGACTTTGGGGATACTGTGCACAAAACACAGAAAGCTGGCATCCAAGTGCAATATGTAAATAGGAAGGCTAATGGAATGCTGGTCTTATTTCAAGGGGGTTGGAATATAAGAGTGGAGAACTCTTACTGCAACTGTACAAGGTGCTGGTGAGAGCACACCTAGATTATTGGGACCAGTTAGATCACCTTTTTAAGGAAACATGTCATTTCATTGGAGGCAGATCAGAGAAGATTCACTAGGACGACCCCTTGCATGGAAGGATTTCTTATGAGCAAAGGTTAAACAGGGACTCTACTCACTCGGGTTTGGAAGAATGAGACACAATCTTATTGAAACACATTAGATTTTTCCAGAGCTTGACAGGGTAAATACTGAGAGGATGCTTCCATTCACAGAGTGTCTCAAATTAAGAGGCGTCAATTTAAGACTGAGATGAGGAGGAATTTTTTTTCTCAGTGGGTTGAGTTTTTGGAACTCCTTGCTATAGAGAGCTGTGGGGATAGCATCTTTGTGAGCACTGAAGGCTGGATAAGTTCTTGATCAACTAGGTGAAAGTAAGCACTATAGATGCTGGAGATTAGTGTCAAAAGAGTGGTGCTGGAAAAAAAACAGCAGGTCAGGCAGCATCTGAGGAGCAGGATAATCATTGTTTCTGGCAAAAGCCCTTCATCAGGAATGAGGTTGGGAGCCTTGGAGTGAAGAGATAAATGGGATGGGGGTGGAGTTGGGAGAAGGTAACTGAGAGTGCAATAGGTGGATAGAAGTGGGCGTAAAGGTGATAGGTCAGAGGGGAGGATGGAGTGGATAGGTGAGAAGGAAGATGGACAGGTAGGGCAGGCAATGAGGATGGTGCTGAGCTGGAAGGTTGGAACTGGGGTAAGATGGGGAGAGGGGAAATGAGGAACCTGGTGAAATCCACATTGATGCCATGGGATTGGAGGGTCCTGAGGTGGAAGATGAGGCATTCTTCCTCCAGGCGTCAGGCGGTAAGGGGGTGGCGATGGAAGAGGCCCAGGACCTGCATGTCCTCAGCAGAGTGGGAGGGGGAGTTGAAGTGTTTGGCCATGGGGCGGTGGGGTTGGTTAGTGTGGGTGTCCTGGACATGCTCTGCGAGTAGGCGTCCTGTCTCCCCAATGTAGAGGAGACTGCATCAGGAGCAATGGATACAGTAACTGACGTGTGGAAGTGCAGGTGAAACTTTGATGGATGTGGAAGGCTCCTTTGGGACCTTGGATGGAGGTGAGGGGGGAGGTGTGGGCGCAGCTTTTGCAATTCCTGCAGTGGCAGGGGAAGGTGCTGGGAGGGGAAGTTCTTCATCAGTCAGGGAATGTGGGGAAAGGGTAGGAAAGTGGACATATGGAATGTTGGATCAGCCATGATCCTATTGAATGGTAGAGCAGGCATGAGAGGCCAAATAACCTATTCCTGTTCCTATTTCTTACAGTTTTATCATCTAAAAATGGAGATGACTTTTCTCTCTAACAGTAGAGTTGATGATACTGAGAAAGTGCATGCTGTCAAACACAATGCATTGTCAATAGAAAGGGTTCAACTCCATTACTTTAATCGTAAAATGTACCTGATTGAGAGACATTTGGATAAAAATTAAGGAAAATTAATTTTGTCTTGGTAAATTTCAGCCATGAATAATTAATGAAGAATTGCACAAATCAGGTAGATAAGCAAACTTGATTGTTTTACTCTAATTCATACCTAATGGTTGAACTTAAATACCGGCTCATTTCAGAATTGAATTTAGTCCTTCTCACACACTCTCACTCTCACACTGTCACTCCCACACACTCTCACTCCCACACACTCTCACTCCCATACACTAACACTCCCACACACTGTCACTCTCGCACAATGTCACTCTCACACACTTTGTCACTCTCTCTCACACACACTGTCACTCACACACATTGTCACTCTCACACACTGTCACTCTCACTCTCACACATATTGTCACTCTCACACACTGTCACTCTCTCACAGACACTGTCACGCACACACATTGTCACTCACACACTATCACTCTCACTCTCACATATATTGTCACTCTCACACTCACTGTCACACACTGTCACTCTCTCACACACACACTGTCACGCACACACACTGTCACTCACACACACTGTCACTCATACACACTGTCACTCTCACACAGAGTTGGACTGGGAGAATAGAGCAAAACTTTAAATTACATGGAGCCCATGTAGGGAAGGAGGCAGAAAAAATGGAAGAAAATAACTTCTTCCTTCTTTTAAAGGGCATCTGTTGCTAAAGTAGCAAAGCCATAAATTTGCAGTCCTGGTGCAGGGCTTCACTTAACCAGATGGTAAATGTTAATCTTTTGCATTGTTAGTTTTCTGCCTGCCCACCAATCATTTTGGAAGAAGGTAAACATGAGCATTTAAATTAGGTAATGAAAGACAAACTGTACTGCTTTGATAAGGGAATAATAGTACTGCTGAGTCAGCAATCACTTTAATTATGCATTGCTTGAGGCACAACCACCTAATTCCTCATTTATTGATATCTTTGGTGCATTTATTGATGCTTACCAGATGTTTTCACATTGCGCTCTATTTCTCATGTGAATAAATTGTGCTCCAAAACCAGAACACACCAGGGCTGATTTTCATCTGACACCCATCAGCTTCTCATCTAGAAAATGGAAAGTTGACAAGTAAAAAACTGGAAGTGGGAAGTCGAGGTGCACTGTTGCATAATGAGTCCATAGCTATGATGTTAACAGCATAGTGCTTCATCAGGCATGATGTTAGATGATGTTAAAAATCACACAACACCAAGTTATAGTCCATCAAGTTTATTTGGAAGTACAAGCTTTTGGAGCACTGCTCAGGTCACTAGTGGGGCAGTATCAAAGGACACAGAATTTATAGTAAATGATCAAACTGTCATACAACCGATGTATTGAACAAACTTAGATGGCTGTTAAATCTTTAATCACTTAGAATGGGGATGCATGTTTCAAGTCGTTAATATGCTGAGATGACATCTTATTTTTATAAAACCTTAAGTTACCTCGGGAATGTGACTTGAAAGAAGTCTCAAGATTTACATATTAATGAATCGAAACCTGCATCCCCATTCTGAGTGATTAAAGACTTAACAGCAATCTAGGCTTGTTCAATATATCGCATCAGTAGTATGACAGTTTGATCTTTTACTATAAATTCTGTGTCCAATGATCCTGCCCCACTAGCTACCTGAGGAAGGGGCAGTACTCCGAAAGCTAGTGCTTTCAAATAAACCTGTTGGACTATAACCTGGTGTTGTGTGATATTTAATTTTGTCCACCCCAGACTAACACCGGCACCTCCACATCGAGTTAGATTATGTCAGACTGTATGGAACAGGGACCCAAGAGAAGGAGATTTGAATGGAGTCATGTTGAGTTCCATCTCTGTAAATAACCTGGTTAATAAAAAACTGTCACAGTCCAAAGATGTGCAGGTTCAGGTGAATTGGCCATGCTAAATTGCCCGTAGTGTTAGGTAAAGGGATAAATGTAGGGGAATGGGTGGGTTGCGCTTCGGCGGGTCGGTGTGGACTTGTTGGGCTGAAGGGCCTGTTTCCACACTGTAAGTAATCTAATCTAAACAAATAAATGTGCATTAGTTAACACTTGTATAGTTTCTAATCCTTGGTCAAACGCATCCCAAATCTAGTTATGATGTCTAAGGAGGAAGACAGATGTGGTACCATGGCTATCCTATTTATCTTTGAAAACCACCCAATGTAGCCAGGCTTTTTAAATAGATATATGGCACGCATGCACATTTCAACATTACAGATGAGGGAATATGCAAGTCCGGGAGCTATGCATTGACAGCTTGTACTGGGCAATATTTAGGCCAAATATTGATGTTAGTTTAACCTTAGGAAACTGCTCAAGAAAAGTATTGTTTTATTGGACAGAGTTGAGCAGGAAGGTTTTATCTGGTTTTGCAAAAGATACTTTGGCTGTTCTCTGTAAGTGCTTGATACCCTTTAATTCCATCTCTCTCCCCTCTTGCCATCCCCCATATTAGCCAAGATTGATATACAATTAGGTTGTAGCTGATCAATTTGCCTCCTGGCACAGGTGAATTGCAGCATGTAATGTTATAGAATCATCATATCCCTACATTGTAGAAGCAGGCCATTCAGCCCATCGAGTCCACAACGACCCTCCAAAAAGCATCCTACCCACACTCACACCCTTACATTTACAATGGCTAATCCACCTAGTTTGCACATCCCTGAACACTATGAGCAACTTAGCATGGCCAATCTACCTAACCTACACATCTTTGAACTGTGGGAAGAAACCAGAGCACTCAGAGGAAACCTACGCAGATATGGAGAGAATGTGCAAACTCCACACAGACAATCACCCAAGGGTGGAATTGAACCTATGTCCCTAGCACAGTGAGACAGCAGTGCTAGCCACATATACTTAGTGCACCTAGAACTTACCAACTGTATTAAAATTATGCCCAGCTTACAAAATACTTCAGACATCTTCCTGCTCAGGATGTAGCTCGCTGAGCTAGAAGGTTCATTTCCAGACGTTTTGTCACCCTGCTAGGTAAGATCTTCAGTGAGCCTCAGGTGAAGCACTGCTAATAATTCCTGCTTTCTATTTATATGTTTGGGTTTTGTTGGTTTGGTGATGTCATTTCCTGTGGTGAAGTCACTTCCTGTTCTTTTCCTTAGTGGTTAGTAGATGGGGACTAACACAATGTGTTTGTTGATAGAGCTCCAGTTGGAATGCCATGCTTCTAGGAATTCTCATGCGTGTCTTTGTTTGGCTTGTCCTAGGATGGATGTGTTGTCTCAGTCAAAGTGGTGTCCTTCCTCATCCGTATGTTCTGATGCAGCTTCGTTTGTGGATGTTGGGATGCTTGCCAGTATTTTATGCCAGTAAGGGTATTATTGATGGTCACTAAAGAGGAAGAAAACAACAACAAACTGCCATTCCTAGATATCACATTAGAGCGAACAGCCAATGGGGAACTTCAAACCAGCGTCTACAGAAAAACAACACATACACACAAATATTGAACTACAAAAGCAATCATCCCAACACTCACAAATGAAGCTGCATCAGAACATTATTTCAATGAGCCAACACACACTGCAGAGAGCAAAGAAAATCACCTATACCATGTGTTCAAAAGGAATGGGTACCCAATGAACACAGTCTGCCGATTTCTTAGCAACAAACCCAAACAAGCAGACAAAACAGGTCCAGAAACCCTAGCCACTCTCCCCTACATCAAAGACATCTCAGAAATGATTGCCAGACTATTCAGACCTCTTGGCATCATTGTAGACCACAAGCCCTCCAACCACAAGAGATGAATGCAGATTTCTCCAGCTTTCTCATTTCCCCTCCCCCCACCTTATCTCAGTCCCAACCCTCGGACTCAGCACCGCCTTCTTGACCTGCAATCTTCTTCCTGACCTCTCCGCCCCCACCCCCACTCCGGCCTATCATCCTCACCTTAACTCCTTCTACGTATCGCATTCCCAACGCCCCTCCCCAAAGTCCCTCCTCCCTACCTTTTATCTTATCCTGCTTGGCACACCCTCCTCATTCCTGAAGGAGGGCTTATGTCTGAAATGTTGA
Organism: Chiloscyllium punctatum; assembly: GCF_047496795.1. NCBI lineage: Eukaryota > Metazoa > Chordata > Chondrichthyes > Orectolobiformes > Hemiscylliidae > Chiloscyllium > Chiloscyllium punctatum. The sequence goes on along the minus strand of NC_092741.1, from coordinate 144,453,010 downwards.
TTCTCCTGCTCCTTGGATGCTGCCTGACCTGCTGCGCTTTTCTAGCAACTCATTTTTCAGCTCTGATCTCTAGCATCTGCAGTCCTCACTTTCTCCTTGCCCACCAACACACTAAAACAGCAGCTAATGAACTTGAAAGACCCTATACAGACAATGAGCAAAACTATTGTCATTCAGAAAATACCGTGCAAGGACTGTAACAAACACTACATTGGACAAACAGGCTGAAAACTAGCACCAGTATACATGAACATCAACTAGCCACAAAATGACATGACCCTCTCTCACTAGTATCCTTACATACAGATAAGGAAGGACACCACTTTGACTGGGACAACACATCTATCCTAGGACAGGCTAAACAGAGACATGCACGAGAATTCCTAGGAGCATGGCATTCCAACCAGAACTCTATCAACAAACACATCGAGTTAGACTCCATCTACCACCCCCTGAGAAAAAGAACCGGAAGTGACTTCACCACAGGAAATGACATCACCATAGGAAATGACATCACCAACCTAAAGAAACCCACACATATATACAGAAAGCAGGAATTATCAGCAGTGTTTTGCCTGAGGCCCACTGAAGATGTTAGTACGGTGACAAAACGTCTGGAAATGAACCTTCCAGCTCAGTGAGCAAACCTGCATCCAGAACCTCAACTTGAGCTACAAATCTTGTCAAAACTCATTATCTTCCTGCTCATTTTTAATGGTCACTTCACTCACATGATCAGAAATAGCTGTTCAGTCTAATCTGCTCCGCCATTCAATGGAATTATGGTTATTCTGGCGATCTTCAACTCCACTTTCTTGCCTTTTCCCCATAACCCTTGATTCCCTTACTGATTAAAAATCTGTCCATCTCAGCCCCCGATATACTCATTGACCAACCCGCAACAATGCTCTGTGACAAAGGATTCCACAGATTCACCCTCATTACTCCTCATCGTTGTCTGAAATGGGGGAAGCCTTATTCTGAGATGATATCCTCTGGTCCTAGATTCTCCCACAAGGGGGAACAACCTTTCCGCATCTACCCTGTCAAGTTGCCTGTCCAGGTAAGGTCACCTCTCATTCTTCTAAGGGTATGAGATGGATGAGTAGTAGGTGAAAGGTTATGACAGAAACTGTTATCAATGATAGCGGGCGGAGAGGGAGAATTCCTGCAGGGTGCAGACAACAAAGAAATGGAAAGGAGTTAGAATTCTTTGTTTAGGCAGTCACTTTGCTCAGGACGTTAACAAACGGCATGGTAACAAATTAACTTAGTTGAACTCAGCCCAGCCAGCATCACACACTCCTAGCCTGGTATTATAAATTGAACAGAAACTTAACTGAAGATTTAGGGCTGAATCTTACTTATTTTTAAGTGTCAGTTTTTCTGTTAAGTTCCTCAACAAAGGCCTGCTGAATGTTCTTGCTGTATCCGACAGACTGCGCCTTAACTACTTATCCAGCTCCTGTACCCCCTTAACCCCATTCCAACCCCAACTTACCGCATGGCATTTCTGGGACAACTTGCCACTCATCAGACATTGCTTGAATGACCAGCATCCCTGGCACTTGTGCCATCTTTAAAAAGCTGCTGTGTACCCAGATGAGCATAGGCAATCTGGATCTGCACTCCACTGGCACCATAATGGCATGGCAGCCACAAACCCTGGAGCTCATAACATATGGCTAATACTTCCTAGCTTTTGCAAACCCCATTCTCACACCCTCATTGCTATTGTACAAAGCAAATAGATGTTGAATTCTTCCCCCACAAGGAAACAGAACATAGAACATTACAGAGCAGTACAGGCCCTTAGGCCCTTGATGTTGCACCGACCTGTGGAACCAATCTGAAGACCATCTAACCAACCCTATTCCATCCTTGTCCAAATGCCTATCTAATGACCATTTAAATGCCCTTAAATTTGGCAAGTCTACTACTGTTGCAGGCCCTTACTACTCTGAATAAAGAAACTACCTCTGACATCTATCCAATATCTATCACCCCTCAATTTAAAGCTATATCTCCTCGTGCTAGCCATTGCCATTTAAGGAAGAAAGGTTCTCACTGTCCAACATATCTAACCCTTTGATTATCTTATATGTCTCAGTTAAGTCGCCTCTCAAACTTCTTCTCTCTAACGAAAACAGCATCAAGTCCCTCAGCCTTGCCTCATAAGACTTTCCCTTCATACCAGGCAACATCCTAGCAAATCTGCTCTGAACCCTTCCAAAGCTTCCACAACCTTCCTATAATGCGGTGACTAGAACTGTACGTAATACTCCAAAAATGGCCGCACCAGAGTTTTGTACAGCTGTAGCATGATCTCATGGTTCTGAAACTCAATCTCTCTACCAATAAAAACTAACATACAATATGCCTTCATAACAACCCTATCAACCTGGATGACAACTTTCAAGGATATATATACCTGGACACCGAGATCTCTCTGCTCATCAACACCACCATGCGTGAATCTTACACTTTTACTCATCAAGCCATCATTGGTTCTGGCCATTCCAGGCTTTGTGCTTGACATTTTCCAATTGCAGTTAGCATCTAGTGAACAGCAAGTGATGGCAGGGAATGCAATTCAGGTAACACCTCCACTGCCCTCCTGTCTTCATGTCCTCTTTTACCTTGCATTATGTGGACAAGTCATTCCAATCCATGGCCCTCATGTGGAAACCCACCACACTGAACATGTCTACAAGTTTCCTCCCTTCCCCTGTGCATTACTACTGACTGATGACTGTGGGCTTGTAAGCTCCCCTTGTGGAGATTTTTTTCTTTATTCTTTTACAGGATGTGTGCATCACTAAGGCCAGCATTTATTGTCCATCCCTAATTGCCCAGAAAGCAATTAAGAGCCAACCACATTGCTGTGGGTCTGGAGTCACGTGTAGATTTGACAAGGTAAGGATGGCATAAGTGAATCAAATGGGCTTTTCCAACAATTAGATTCTTAATTCCAGATTTTGTTTGTATTGAATTCAAATTCCATGATTTGTCATGGCAGGACTCGAACATTATCTGGTTCATTGGAGTAACAGTCTAGTGATTATACCACTGCACCACTGCCTAATGGTGAGAATGTGATGGTGGTCACTGTCAATGAACCCCCTCCTGTAGCCTAGCCTTTATGTTTGGACTGTACCACCAACACACTAACTGATATAGCATGGCAAGACATGGCATGCTGCCAGCATCCAGGTAGATGTTAAGTGCCCGAGTGCTAAAGGAATTTGCGAGCAACCCTGAGATATTGTCTTGTCCAGCCTGTGAACTGGGTGTCTGTCCCTGTATGAAGTTTCTTTGTAGCAGCCTTTCAATGCAAGTTGTTAGCATGCCATGAAATGCAGGTCTTGACTTTGTCAACGACCTTATCCTGGTGAATCAAAGCAATGCATTGAGGATCCCAGTGTGGATGGAAGTGCCAATGGACAAGGTGTGAATGCGACTGATGCTCACAGATCGTGACCTGAGATGCCGCTGTGTGCAAACCAACATGGATGCTCTTCACAAACTCCACTGGACTCTGCACCTTCAACTTGACCCAACAGAACCAGCAGAATGTGAGTTGGAAAAAAAAATTCAAACAAATATGGTTTGTATCAAATAATTTCGAGCAACGCTTAGAAAACCTGAAGTGGCATTATACAGCTTTGCTGTCGAGATAAACATTCATATTCTACACATTGCAGCAAAAGTACTAGTAAAGTGAACACAGAGTGACATTGAGTTATTGAGATCATTGTTCATTCTGAGGGAAGAGTGAATACTCTAGCTGAATGCATTTCTCTGATATACAACTGAAACTCCACAGACTTTAGAGTAAATTATGAGTGTTTGAATTATTGTGTTGCAATGTTGCACAAAATGTGTGCATTTCCTCGCTGAATTGTGAATCCTCTGATACTGATATATGTTGTATGGTTGATTTGCTGCTTGAGAGGTGTTAAAGAATCGTTATAGGTCTGCCTTGAATTGCTTTTTCTTTTGCTGTTCTCATTAACTGAAGCATATTATATGAAATTACCTGTTTAAAATCATGTGTGCCTGCTATTTCACCAGGAGGACACGTGTAAGATTATAAAAAAAGGATCATTAACTCGCTCTCAAATGAAGAGGAAAGGATAACCCAAGATCTCATCTGGCCCTATAAATTGTGTAACTCTAAGTTTGGCCTACTGTGCATTTGTATTTCCACCTATCCCACTCTGGGAACCATAGCTTCGGCTATTAATGCCTCAAAGTCTGGAATTCCCAGTCTGAACGTTTGTCCCTACATTCACTTTGTTAAGACTCTGGGTAGAATCTTGTTTGCTCCCAAGAGCAGGAATTAAAGTAGCTCCTACAAAACATTGACATCAGGCACAATCTTGTAGGGGCATGAATGATATGGGCTATGGGGAGAAATGAGACAGAGAAGTCTAATGTGGCCCATCCTGACATTAGAGCTGAAAATGTGTTGCTGGAAAAGCGCAGCAGGTCAGGAGGCATCCAAGGAGCAGGAGAATCGACGTTTCGGGCATGAGCCCTTCTTCAGGAATCCTTTTTTTATGGCTAGGAAGAACTGTTTGTTTAGTGCATGGATTCTTCTGTGGATGAAGAACAGTAGAGGTTCTTTGCAAGTCTGTGGGAGTGTTGTCCTGAGGTGGGGCAGGTCTAATTGTAGGGAATGTAGGTAGCGGCACATGGCTGCAAGCGTGGAGTGGAGGATCCGGAGGGAGGTCTGTTGCTGGAGGCTTCGGATTTGTTGTAGGTACTGGTTGTCCTGGTTGGGTCCACATTTTGTTGGTCTGAACATAGTCCGGAGTCCGTGTGGGGTCAGTCGGTGCCTGAAGAAGGGCTCATGCCCGAAACATCGATTCTCCTGCTCCTTGGATGCTACCTGACCTGCTGTGCTTTTCCAGCAACACATTTTCAGCTCTGATCTCCAGCATCTGCAGTCCTCACTTTCTCCATCCTGACATTAGATTAAGGTCAGTTCACTGCATCTTTTAACCAGGTCTGGATTTTGCCTCAAGATCCTCACAATGGAGTTGCTTTGTGGAGTTTGTTGCTTTTTAACACCCTTACTAGGGGAAGACAATGGCCTAGTGGTATTATTGCTGGAGTGTTAATCCAACGATCCAGAAAATCTTCTGGGGACCTGTGTTCAAATCCCACCATGAATCGATTATTGTGAAAACCCATCTGGTTCACTAATGCCCTTTAGGGAAGGAAACTGCCATTCTAACTTGGTCTGGCCTATGTGTGACTCCAGACCCACAGCAAAGGTTGACTCCCAACTGCTTTCTGGGTAATTAGGGATGAGCACTAAATGCTGGCCAAGACAACAACTCCCTCATCCTGTGAATGAATATTAAAAACAAATTAACTACACATCTCACCTCACTAATATGAAATGTCTTAGTATACCACCCATGGTGAGCAAACAAGAGAATGTGTATCTAAAACCAAGAACTGTGGATGCTTGAAATCTGAATCAAGAACAGAAATTGTGGAGAAACTCAGCAGGTCTGGCAGCATCTGTGGAGAGAAAACAGAGTCAGCGTTTTGGGTCCAGTGATGTTTCATCCTCGTTCCTCCAGCAGTTTCTGTTTTTGTTGTAGAGATCAAGTATTCTTGACATGAAAGTCAGAGAGAGAGTCCCTGTTGACTTCAGCTTGCTGCTTGCTGCTTGCTCTCCAGGAACTTTGTGTTGGGCTCTGGGCTCCAACCTCTCAGAGCATGTTCCATAGGCACTAGCTATACACACCCCACATCCACAGCATTGGCATCCCCTTGTGTCGTCTTCTAAGAATCCTCACATCACGTACAGTAAGCTTCAGTGCTACATTTCAGTTGCAAGAATTACGATGGCTCAGTTGTTAGCACTGTTTTCTCACAACACCAGGGACCAGAGTATGATTCCAGTCTTGGGTGACTCTCTATGTAGAGTTTGCACATTCTCCCCATGTCTGCATGGTTTCCTCTAGGTGCTCCGGTTTCTTCCCACTGTCCAAAGATGTGCAGGTTAGGTGAATCAGCCATGCTAAATTGCTCATAGTGTTCAGGGATGTGTAGATTAGGTGCATTGATCAGGAGTAAATATGGGATAATAGGCAAGTGGGTCTGTGCGGGTTACTTTTCGGAGGGTCGGTTTGGACTTATTGGATCGCAGGGTCTGTTTCCACACTGTAGGGACTCTATTTTTCAAAAACTCTCATTGTAATGCTACAGCAAGGATACTGAGTGCACAGTGACACACACACCCAGCTCATGGACAGGTTGCATCACCAGGCTGTTTGCTTGCTCTCAAACAGCACACTCACTCCAAGGCTACCTGGATATTCACAGCATCCCTGCCTTGTCTGAGCTTTTTGAGATTTGCCTCGCAGCCAGAGGTAACAGGCTACAGTTCTGCTGTATTGACGTGCTGCATTATGGTTGTCAGCAGACCTCAGCGAGAGTGAGGACTGCAGATGCTGGAGATTGGAGTCGAGAGTGTGGTGTTGGAAAACCACAGCAGGTCAGGCCGTATCCGAGGAGCAGGATAACTGAAGTTTCAGGCAAAAGCCCTTCATCAGTCGACCTCAGTCAAGTCAAGGGAGACAGCCTTCAGTCAGGGAGTCCAGGAACAGTGAGTCAATGGTAGCGTTTGATGCTCAGCCAGAGGTTTGGAAACAGGGTGGTCAGAGCCAGGATGATCCCCTCATAATTGTCAGCTGATTGTCAGCGAGTCCTTCACCTGTCTTGAGTCTTTCTGCCTTATTGTGGGGACTTTCCTTCCTGGAATGAGAGAGAGGCAGGTATTGAGGGAGGTGGCAGTGGGTTACATGCCTGTCACTTTTGTTCAGGTAAGAATGTGTCCTGAGCGAGTGAGTGGGCAGCACAGAGGACATGTAGGGTCAGTGCTGTAAGGGGTTGGAATGGGTGAGGGAAGACTTTGGAGGCAACAGTGAGAGTGGTACAGCATGTGCTGTGGTGGGAGTTGACTCCAATTGCAACAGTAAAGACCGAGTGTAATGTACAAGAGTGAAGGTGATGGCTCTTACCCTGACAGAGTGAAGATCATTGACCCTCTTCCTGCAGTGCTGGGCATTCCTCCAGATGGCTAATCCAGGTGGCAAACCCCAGACTTGGCTGGCATGTTCTAATACCATGCCCTCCTCTGCTGGTCCTTTAAGAACAGGACACCTCTCCAGATCCAAGTCTGCACAGTGGAGTACCAAATTCCCCATAAATGTAAAGTTCTGGGCAAATGTCAGCAATCATGTAGGCAGCTCCAGATTAACAAAGCCTGTTCAGGTGCACAATAGATGTAAGACCATAAGGAATATGACTATCAGCCTGCTCTGTCAATAGTCCCAGGCTCTGTCATTCAATGAAATTGTGGCTGATCGGATCATCCTTAATTCCACTTTCCTGCTTTTTCTCCACAACCCTCGATACTCTTAAGCAAAAGCAAAATGCTGCGGATGGTGGAAGTCTGAAACAAACACTGAGAATGTTGGAGAAACTCACTAGGTGTGTAGAGAGAGAAACACAGTTTTGGTTTCAAATTTGCTATGTCTGTTCTTGAGAGCCCTTGATGTCCTTATTGGTTAAAAATCTGTCTAACTCCACCTTGGATATACTGAATGACCCAAACTCAACAAGTTACATCGATCCAAGAGAAGAAATCTGCCCTCAACTCTGTCCTAAAAAATGTGACCCACTTCTCAGATTGTGCCTCCTGATGCTCGACTCTTCCACATTATATGTTTCAATACAGACACCTCTCAGTCTTATATACTCCAGTTATTACACACCCAATTTACTCAGTTCTGAAGAAGGGTCACTCGATCCAAAAGTTTAACTCTGATTTCTCTCCACAGGTGCTGCTAGACATGCTGAAACTTTCCAGCAATTTCTGACTTTATTCCCAATTTAATCAAACTCTTCTCATGAGATAAACACCTGTCTCAGGCTAAAGAACCTTCTCTGAACTGCCTCAAATTCAAATATATCTTTCCTTAAACAAGGGACCAAAATTGCTCACAGGATTCCTGATGTGTTCTGGCTCATACCTTGTAGAGTTTTAGCAAAACTTCCTGACTTTTATAATCCATTCCCTTTGAGACAAAGTCTAGTTTCTTTCCCTATTACCTGCTGAACTGGGATTCTAACTTCTTTGTGATCCAAGCATGAGGACTCTAAAATTCCTCTGTTATGTAGCTTTTTGCAGTCTTTGGCTATTTAAATAATATTCAACTCCTCTGATCTTCCTGCTAAAGTGCAAAACCTCTCACTATATTATATTATACTACATTATATGCCACCTGTTTAAGAAGGGTGGTAAATACAAACAGGGAACTATAGACTGTTGAGCCTGACCTCGGTGATAGGCAAGTTGTTGGAGGGATTCCTGAGGGACAGGATGTACATATATTTGGAAAGGCAAGGACTGATTCGGGATAGTCAACATGGCTTTGTGCGTGGGAAATCATGTCTCACAAGCTTGATTGAGTTTTTTGAAGACGTAACAAAGAAGATTGATGAGGGCAGAGTGGTAGACGTGATCTATATACACTTCAGTAAAGCATTCGACAAGGTTCCCCATGGGAGACTGATTAGCAAGGTTAGATCTCATGGAATACAGGGAGAATGAGCCATTTGGATACAGAACTGGCTCAGAGGTAGAAGGTGGTGGTGGAGGGTTGTTTTTCAGAATGGAGGCCCGTGACCAGTGAAGTGCCACAAGGATCGGTGCTGGGTCCTCTACTTTTTGTCATTTACATAAATGATTTGGATGCGAGCATAAGAGGTACAGTTAGTAAATTTGCAGATGACACCAAAATTAGAGGTGTAGTGGACAGCGAAGAGGGTTACCTCAAATTACAACAGGATCTGGACCAAATGGGCCAATGGGCTGAAAAGTGGCAGCTGGAGTTTAATTCAGAGAAATGCAAAGTGCTGCATTTTGGGAAAGCAAATCTTAGCAGGACTTATACATTTAATGGTAAGGTCCTAGGGAGTGTTGCTGAAGAAAGAGAGCTTGGAATGCAGGTTCATAGCTCCCTGAAAGTGGAGTCGAAGGTAGATAGGATAGTGAAGAAGGCGTTTGGTATACTTTCCTCTATTGGACAGTGTATTGAGTACAGGAGTTGGGAGGTCATGTTGCGGCTGTACAGGACATTGGTTAGGCCACTGTTGGAACATTGCATGCAATTCTGGTCTCCTTCCTATTGGAAAGATGTTGCAAAACTTGAAAGGGTCCAGAAAAGATTTCCAAGGATGTTGCCAGGGTTGGAGGATCTGAGCTACAGGAAGAGGCTGAACAGGCTGGGGCTGTTTTCCCTGGAGCATCGGAGACTGAGGGGTGACCTTATGGACGTTTACAAAATTATGAGGGGCATGGATAAGATAAATAGACAAAATCTTTTCCCTGGGATTGTGGAGTCCAGAACTAGAGGGCATAGGTTTAGGGGGAGAGGTGAAAGATATAAAAGAGACCTAAGGGGCAACTTTTTCACACAGAGGGTGGTACGTGTATGGAATGAGCTGCCAGAGGATGTGGTGGAGGCTGGTACAATTGCAACATTTAAGAGGCATTTGGATGGGTATATGAATAGGAAGGGTTTGGAGGGATATGGGGCAGGTGCTGGCAGGTGGGACTACATTGGGTTGAGATATCTGGTCGGCATGGACGGGTTGGACCGAAGGGTCTGTTTCCATGCTGTACATCGCTATGACTCTATGACCTGCCTTTTATAGATGGACAAAGTTAAAAATTGCTCAACACAGGCTATATTCCAAATGGTTTGAAGAAGCTCTGCTCCTTCGTCAGGTATAGTCACAAGTTACATCAGCCAATTCTAGAATATCCTGGCAGTTGCAAGTTGTTCTGGGAATGGTGAGCATTAAAATGAGGTCAGAATCATGTGAGAAGGTTGTTATAGAATCAGGGCTATTAGTGAATGAGGTGACTTTGATAAAGTACGTTGAGAAAAGACGTTAGCTCTTGCAACAAAACGTGCAAACTAAGACTCAGCCAAACTTAAACAATTTGAGATTTACCTCTTTGTTTTATGTTTTCAATGCTCTTAAAATAGCTTCGGCTTCATTTGGCATTAGATGTTCTTATTTGGAATAAATGAAGCAATCAAACATATCAACATGCTGGAACACTTCTTAAAGAATTAAAATTATGCCCCTCAATTAGTGTCAAAGCTTTCATATCGGTATCTAATCCAAGCTTTCCAAGTAATGAAGCTCTCAAAGGTATCAAAAGGAAGATTTCCAAATTGACAACACCAAATTCACAACAAATGAAAGCAGCAATCTTTAGACTAAAAAAGCTCAAGGAAAATTAATGGCACATCAGATCTGAATTCATTCAGTGCAAAAAAAATCTTCCACTTTACTTTCTGTAAAACACGTAAATCCATAAAAACTATTAAAAAGATGAGAACCATAAAAGAAATCAAACCCAGATCCTCGTTCGTACTTTATTAGCTACGTCTCCCACTACTTCATTCAAATGTGTGGATTCATGGCAGCGGTCTTACATGTGCACAGCAACTATTGGTGGCACAGTTGTTGAGGGCTCTTATGGCACAGTGGTAGCGTCATTACTTTTGAGCATAAGGCCGAGGTTCAAGTCCCACAAGTCCCACAAGCTGCAGAGTTGTGTTATAACATATCTGAACAAACTGATTTAAACATATGTTTATGATGTAGCTGTTAGGGACTCTTGAAGCATAGTGGTAGTGTTCCTACCTTTGAGCTAGGAAATCTGGGTTCTAGTTCCATCTGCACCAGAGGTAGTCTGAACAGGTTGTTTAGAAAAGAGCTTGAGCAGCAACTCACTCATTATTGTGACATAGTGCGGATTCATGAGTTCTGCAAAGATAACTGGTCAACCCACCTTGATAACCTCTTTCTGCTCCTTTGCTGCCTCCAGCTCCTATTTCCCTGATGCCTTCTGCTGCTCTTCTGCTACCTCACCCTATTGCTCCCCTGCTGCCTCGATCTCCTTCTCCTTTACCTTTGTCTCCTCACCCTCTGCTGCCTCCATTATTATCTCCCCCACTGCATCATCCTCAACTGATCTTGTTGCTACCTCCTCACTCTGCTCCCTCAGTGACAATCTCCTGCTCATCTTCTTGGGTGTATCTGTTTCAGCCACTAACCTTTGGTTCCTCCTCCAGACCTCTATGACTTTGGGAACCACTCATTGTACTTGAGTTTCTTGTTACATTTCTGTACTGAGCTGATTTTCTATATGAGCAACACCACATAAATACAAGCTCCTGTTGTTATATTGAACTGATTGTATGTTCTCTGGGTTTTAAATAAGTGGGGCCTGTCTCTTTAGAAAGGGAACAAACACGTTGGGTGAACAGAAACGTGAGCAAACTAGATGTCTTAAGTCATTTGGGTCAGGGGTTCGTAAACATGTGCCAAGTTTCTGGATGTTTCACACATCTGACTGATCAACAAAGAAATCACTTTAACCTGCCATCTCACTTCTTTATGATCTCTGATTGTTGCAAGAGTGCACTTGCCACTTAAAGTAGTATCATTGAGAAATAATAATATTATTGAGAAAGGCTGATACTTAGCAGTATCACACAAACACACTGATTCAGTTACAAATATCTTACTGTATATACCATATCTATTATTCTAACAGTTTTAGTTGAGAATGTGAGAATACTTAATTTGAAAGATCCACTTTAAGAAATTATCCAATGTTTAACGAACCCATTTCATACAAACATACAAAGATTCATTCTTTGATAACACTATTATAAACAATTCGAATGATTGAAGTGTGGTTATACAAAACTCTATTTCATTAAACTTGCAAATATGGAACTTTAATCAGCAAATTATGTCACATACATTATTAATTTAGAATATGGATAACTTAAAGATGCATTGCTATTATTTCTGTTCCTCCTTCTGGGATTCATCTGCATAATTTGTACTTATTTGGATAAAGGGAAATATCATATAATAAGAAGTAAATGAACAGTAGCTTCATTACAGTAATTGTGCATATTAATCATTTCAAAATTATAATGCTTAATTTGAAATCATGTTAAATTGAACTATTTTGTTGTCATAAATGATCCACTTTGTTCTGAATCATATCACTATGTTTTGCAATCAACAGAGAAAGCTCAGCTTTTGCTATTGCGGTTGCTACAAGTACAACTGTGCAGCGATAATAGTAATATCACTGGATTAATAATCTAGAGGCCCAGGCTAATATCTTGCCACGTCAGATGGTGAGATTTAAATTTGATAAATTGGTGAGCCTGGAATTTAAAGCTGCCTCTATAATGATGCAAAAGAATTACCAATGACCGCTGCAAAAATCCATCTGGTTCACGAGTGACCTTGAAAAGAAATCTGCCTCTTTTCCTGCTCAGGCCTACATGTAACTCCACATCCACATCAATGTGTTTGACTCTTAAATGTCCTCTCAATGACCTGGTAAGTCAATCAGTCCAAGAGCAATTAGGAATGAGTTAAAAAAAATATTTTCCTGTGATACCTACATGCCATGAAATGACTAAACTAAAATAACTGACCTGGTGAGGACAGTATGCTCCATACTAGAATATAAGAGATATTACGAAGACCGCATAAAATCCTGGTGGGAATAACCTTACAGAATCTTTAAGATTATTCAGTATAATGTTTTATTTACCATTCCTCATTAATGCAGTCTTCACATAATAGTGGCAGCATTGATTTATGATTTAACATTGATAGATCATGATTATACCACACAACGCTTCAAAGAATCAGCAGGTCTGCAAAGATAATTATTTTGCCTGTGAACCTGGTAAAGTAGTAACCTGGATCAACACTGCAACTCCATTTTCCACTGGCTAGAAGGCTCATTTTCTGAAATAGGAATGTGTAATCATATCTTGAAGTTTTATATTTTGACTTGACCATTGTCTGCAACCAATGCTACACACTAGAATTTGACCGTATGCAGAGTCCAAGTCTCCACTTTAGTGAGAACTTTATTTCAGTTAATCACACTCCACATAACTCACCCACCACTGATTATTATATATTTATACAATTAATTCACACTCAATTAGCCCTTAATTGCTAGATCCATCTCCCATTACCTCATTTCATTAAGTCTCAGGCACTCCTTCAGACCGTATTAGATGATAATAATTAAGGGGAAGGTTATCTGGTGACTATGCGTCAGCATTTATGTCAATGTTGCTCTGGTGCTATGCATTCTTGCATGAGTAGCATCAGCTTTTCTCCTCTTGATGAGTTTATGGTTTGCTTACAGCACTGCAACCCTGTTTATGTCCAGTAAAGCTGACACCCCCTATCATGTACATTTTCACATGATCAGAATGACTTTGCAGTTTCAATTTGAAATGTTATGCCCCTCCTCATCTGTAATACTCCAAACATTCAATTGCTTCTCCAAAAAGGCAAAGAGAATTACATCCTGTAATGCTGCTGACCAGCCTGCCTTCCGCGTGCTTTCAACAGGAGCTTTGCTTGCTCAAGATTCATCCGCTTGTGAAATCCCTGTCAAATAAATAATAGGCCTGAAAGAGTTTATGTTCATGTTACATTGACTCCACCTCTTCTACTGAGGCCACACACAGTCTGTGCATTGCGACAAAGAGTTCTATTCTAGTTTTCAGAGAGAGAAGATCTGTATTAGCTCAAGGTCCTCATAATTTTACCTGATCAAATGTAATTCTGACTTATTGCTATCATGCAATAAATCTTCTTGTTATCCAAGAACAGTTCCTTTTCTGTAGATACTTTGCAGTGGCGAATCTTCCCTGACCAATCACCAGAAAGTCGCAAAACAAAACAGAAAAAGGAGCATTGGCATCAGTGAACTATCTCATAAAACCCTTACCCAATACCATCTACTGGTATCAGAAGGTGCCAGCAGTGTCCATTTGGGAAAATATCACAGTCCACTTCCCACTGTGTAAGTGCTTCATGCTAATTTCATCTCAGTGACTGCATGTCAGCAAACAGAACAATATTCGTAACCACAGTCACTAATGTTATTTTGGATGATGGATGTGGTTACTTGGCTCACATTTACTGGATGAGTGGTAATGCGTGATCTCCTGTTTTTCACATTTTAATTTTCTACTGTTTCTAAGTTAAGTCGTTCAATAAAAATTTAGGTGTACTCATGCAAATTAAACAGCTTAACTATTGGAAATAAATCATTTGGCCTTCTCTCAGAAGCTGAGGTTTAATTTCTGCTGGTGGCAACAGAAGCAAAATGATATTAAAAAAAACTCATTAAAACATAAAGCCCTTTTTCAATTATTACATTTGTCATGTTTCAGCACAACTGAAAGAATCGTTCTTTGTTAAACAACGTATGTCCCTTGAGAAGATTGAAAAGAAATACCTGGGTAACATAATGGAAAGGACAGAAGCAGCTCAATGATCCCATGATGGAAGTTGGTCTGTAATACAATTTCCTGAAGGAGCAAATACTCTGAATTTGCAAACAATGAAGCATAGGTTGCAAAAACGTGTGAAAAAATGGCAACATTTTCCAGTTTATGAATTCTGGTAGGAGTAACAGCAAACTAGATTATTACTTGAATGGTAAAAAGTTGCAGCATGCCAATTTGTAGAGGGACCCTGGGGGCACATGAATTGCAGAAGGTTGGTCTGCAGGTACAACAGGTAATTAGGAAGGCAAATGGAATTTTGTCCTTCATTGCTAAAGGGGTTGAGTTTAAAAGCAGAGGGGTTATGTTCCAGCTGTACAAGGTGCTGGTGAGGCCACACCTGGAGATTTGGTCTCCTTATTTAATAAAGATGTACTGACCCTCAAGGGGTACAGAGGAGGTTCACTAGGTTGATTCCAGAGTTGGAGGGGGTTGGCTTATGAGGAGAGGCTGAGTAGATCGGGATTATAGTAAGTGGAATTCAGAAGAATGAGGGGAGATCTTATAGAAACATATAAAATTATGAAGGGAATTGATAAAATAGGAATAGAGAGGATGTTTGCACTGGAAGGTGAGACTAGGACAAGAGGCATGGCCTCAAGATTAGAGGGACCAGGTTTAGAAGTGAACTGAGAAGGAACATCTTCACCCAGACGGTTGTTAATCTATGGAATTCCTTGTCCAGGGAAGTAGTTGATGTTACTTCAGTAATCATCTTTAAAGCTAAGGTAGATACTTCTTTGAAAAATAAAGAAATTAAGGGATATGGTGAAAACACAGTTAAGTGGAGCTGAGTCCATGAAAAGATTAGCCATGATCTAATTGAGGGGCTGAGCAGGGCCGGACGGCCTACTCCTTGAAGGGCCGGACGGCCTATTCCTGCTCCTAGTTCTTATGTTCTTAAAAGGATTCCACTCAGTTCCCAAAACTGACACTGATTTTACTTTTATGTTGTACCATGCTTCCATATGTGAACGAATGTAATAAAAGGGCTAATGTGTGGACATCAAAAACACAAAATTGCAAAAACAAATGTGCTGACAGAACGTACTGTCCGGAGAGCATATGGTAAATGTCTTGCGCTGGAGGCAAGTATAATTTCATGAGATGAGAAAGATTGCATATTCATGTATACTGGAAGATAAAAATTTTATGGAGGAAGAGCAGATGGACAAGAGAAAGATGACATCAAAGTTCAATGGAATGCTATCAAATGACTTAAAGTAAAACAGAAGTGATAACAGAGCAAGCCCAAGGCCACACTTAGTTGAATGCTGCAAGAGCCATCAGCCTCACTTCCCCATTTCTCCCTGTTTGGACCAACATAAGGTCAAAACTGATTGGCACTGGTGGAATCCAAACTGGGCAGCAGTGAGCAGGTGTTTGTTGAGTAAGTGCCACTCAGTGGCAGCATTGTTGATATCTTCCATCACTGTACTGATAGCTAGGAGTGGACTGATGCACTGATAATTGGACAGGTTGCATTTCTCTTTTCTTTTTGTGAACAGTACATGCAATATTATTGGTGTGGGCTTGATGGGCCGAATGGCCTGCTTCCACATTGTAGCGATTCCATGTAATACCTATGCAATTCTAAGTAGTATTTCCCATTATCAGATATAACCCAGTAGTTGTATGAGAACATCTTTTCTAGTTCTGTTTAGACTCGTTCTGAAGCACAAGTTTTCAACACTCTTATCAGAATGCTGTCGGATAGGGGGTGGGGAGCATAAAGCATTTACAGTATCCAGTCCCTTCAGCTATTTCTTGATATTGTAAGGTTGGCCAATGGTTGGCATCTGTGACGCCAGGAACCTCAGGAGGAGGCTGAGATGCATTGTCCACTCAGCACTTCTGAACTTTGCACTGGTTTCCTTGGCCAGGTTAATGTTGATTGATGTAAACAGGGCTGTTACATCAAAGGAGACCATTATTTCATCCTCTTCTATCTTAGTGTCTTTGATGGTCTGCAGGAATTCTTGGATGGAGTGGATGGAGTGGCATGAGTCTTCTACTAAGTGTTTTAGTCTTTGTTGTAGCTCCTTGGCCAATCAGTAAGTTGGTGTTCCAGGTAGCGCAATTATGGGTCTGAAGGGGGCTCCTGGTTTGTGAATTTTGGGTAATCTGTTGAAGCGTGGTGTGTTGGATCCATCGGGTTTCATCTTTTGGTCATTCTAACATATCAAGTCAGACCCCACCGACCATCCCCTGAGAAAAAGAACAGGAAGTGACATCACCACTGGAAATGACATCACCATAGGAAATGACATCACCAACACAAAGAAACCCAAACATATAAACAGAAAGCAGGAATTACCAGCAGTCCTTTGCCTGAGGCCCACTGAAGATGTTACCTAGTAGGGTGACAAAACATCTGGAAATGAACCTTCCAGCTCAGTGAGCAAACCTACATCCATTCAGTCTTGAGTTTGTGCCATTTATTGTAGCAACTCAATTAAACTGGAACTAATTTTAGCTTTAAAAGCTGAGTGCGTTGGGTTAATTGGAAAGTTAAAAATACAGAGCTCATAGTCCAACCCACATCAGATACATCCAATTCCAGTTTGGATGGAGCTGACAAAAGACAGGTCAGTAACTGAAATCCTTTCAGGTGGGGGCTGGCCTTCATTTCATTTTCAGCCACAGACAGCCAGGTTTTTCACGGTTCAGGAAACTCAGCAGGTAAAAGAAGGCAGGTAGTGCTGAGTCCTTGAAGTTAGAGTCTCTGCAACATTACTGATGGGCCAGGGATGTAGTACTGTTTCCTCCTGGCCTAACAGGTTTATCTTTCTTTACATCCTAACTCTCAATTGTCCAGTGATCAGATGTTCCTGATTACCATCAGCTTGCCATCCCCTCCCACACAATAAGACACCCTAATCATCAATCCCCATATCGCAATTACAATCCTCAAACATCATGTGCTCTCCACGCCTCCATAATGCAAAAGTTCCCAAATCACCATCTGCTTCTCCCCTCCATCAGCAATCCTTTATCGGTTACCCCCAAACCTCCATCTGCTGCTGATGATATCTCCCTTCCCTTGATAGACCCATCTGCTCTCAGCTTGCCAGTCCCCACCAGCCTCACATTTTCCACCAAAGGCTTGTCAATCAGGTTGGAGAATTGCAGAAAACAAGTAAAACATCAACAGGACATTTTGGAAACTGAACTTCCGAATTCTGTTTCCTTAAATCCTCCCTACTGAGATCAAGGCCTTTCTTTCCAACACAAACATTAATAAACATGAACAGTTCTACAAGTTACAGCCTTGTCACTGATTATAAGCGATGTACTTACAATGAAGCATTTGTTTGAGAAGGAATTGATCTCTCGTTCAAGTAGGATTGAATCGCAAATACATTTAGTGCTCAAAAAAGTGATGTAAAAATCTCTGCTCAGCTTAATTTAGCCCAATTTGTCCTTAATTATTTACTTAATTGTTGATTTGCTGCATGGGAAGAATCAATTAACTTATGTGATTAATTAGGTTACAATTTTCTTTGGGGTCGTAATGTCAGGGAAAGTTTTAACACCTGAATAAATGCGTTGAGTGCCCGTCTATTAAAACAATCCTATATTCAGGACAATTATACCCAACTTTATTTTTCCAAAATGGCAGCTGTGAAAACCGCTAGTGATTTGTATCACAGTTATGCCTTATAAATTATTTCAAAGAATACTCTTCCGTTGTGAACAACCAGAGAAACATGCTGTTTAATTTGACCAGCCAATTGTTGGCATGTGTTACATACATATCTGTCATTTAACCAACACTAGAAAAGGCAGAGTACAGACCAAACTCAAAAAACATGTATTTGTGGAACCCATAACAAATCAGTCACTTTTAGGTGTGACTCTGTGAAAGGCCAATTTAAAATGTGCAAATAGCTGCACTGCTAAGCTTGTAACATCACTCATTTGCACTTAGTTGAAGTGATACTCCATTGTATGCGGGAACCATTTCTCTGAAAACAAAGGGAGTATGTTGATGACTTGCATCTTGAATTATCTAAAAACATGGAAACCTTGGTTTACAAAGTTTCAAACTCAAAGCTTTCCTCACGACAGTAACTTTATCATCGGCAACACCCCTATTCTCCTGTAGCATGAATTGTTATAATCATTTGCAATTTGTCCTGATGAGTGCAAGATAAAAAGCTTTAGCTTTGTTTCTCTTCCTTCAGTAACCTTCAAATTCTATATTACCAAGTGACTGTTTGAATAATTAAAGATTCAACCGATTATGAAGAGCCTTGTTTGAAAGGAAGGGCCTCACCATCAGTATTTCATTTTGAATATCAAAGCATTGCAAAGTATCATGAGATGTCTGATTTGAAATATTGGATCTGGCAGTGTGAGGCAATGGAATTAATGTCAGTGGGAGATATCGTCAGAACAGCAGTGCTTCAATGATCATGTCACTTTAATTTTACTTATTCTATTCATCACTAAGTTAGCCAGAATAACTCATCTGAGTCAGTTTCATGGGAATTTCATCTGCTTTTGAATAACAGTCATATGAATGATATATACATAAAAAGTATTTTGCTGAAACAAATTAATACCCTAGTTTATTCTAATATCATTTTGAATGGACTATGCCAATGAAGGTATAGCATAGTGAGAAGTATAAAGGCTGAATTCCATAAATCCCTGCCACAACTGCAGCAGGGATTGAGGCCTTCAATGGGATAAAGCCCATTCCAGGAAATCCATACCATATCCGACACCTTCAGTTGGATCTAGAATGGGGAATCTTTCAATGATTCTATGCTGCTCTTCATGGCCTTCCAACTCCAAGCTCAGCTTTTAATCTGTTTATATATGTTTATAGGTTGAAAGGTACAGCTCTGAGCTGCTCCAATGGACTCAAAATATTAACTCTGTTTCTCTATCCACAGACCTCACCCAGCACTTCCTGATTTTATGGCTATGAACCAAATCTGGACAGAGTTACTGTTCCAGCACCTCTCAGTGCAAATGTAAGCTGACCTCATTTGTTTCAGATGCTGTAACGATGGGCAGTGTTGTTAAATATGAGCATTAATATCTGTGAATTCAGAATTGCTCATCATCGTGGCAGCTTAAAATTATTATACCTAGCTGACAAAGCCGTATACACACCCCCATCTGGGGTTCTGATGGTTTCTTACAAGGGCTGGGAGATTAATAGTCAACAGGGTGAGCTTTTAAGGGCAAGTACCCATATTCCTTTATGGTAACAGGGCACCAATGCTTCTTTCTACTCCATGTTCAGATAAGTATAGGAACCTTCCTGCTAGTTAACTCCATATTATGTTGTGCAGGTTCAATTTAATCACATGATAATCATCAAAGAATCCCTACAGTGTGGAAGCAGGCCATTCAGCCTTTCAAATCCACACTGATCCTCTGTACAGCATCCCTCCCAGAGCCACCCTCCTACCTCATCCCTATAACACTCTATTTTCCATGGCTAGTCCACCTAGCCTGTTCATTCCTGGAAACTGTGGGACAATCAATCCACCTAACCTCCACATCTTTGGACTGTGGGACGAAACCAGAACACCCAGAGGAAACCCACGCAGGCACAAGGAGGATGTGCAAACTTCATACAGAGAGTCGCCCAAGGTTAGAATTGAACTTGGGTCCCTGGTGCTATGAGTTGGCAGTGCCATCGTGCTTCCTGAGAATGTGTTTTGCAATCATAGGAATAATGTGTGTGAATAAATTGCTGGACTGATTAATAGATCCTACAAGAAGCTAGGGAGTTAACTCAATGGTTTTTCACCTTTGAATTTCCTACACATTGTCCTGACATATACATGTACCACTTGATCCAATACAATGTGTAGTCGGAGTAACAGCTGGAAATGTGCATCTGTGTGGTCAGTGCTGTACTGGAGTCCAGTCAATGGCATGATATCTTGATGTTTCTGTTTTGAACGAAACAGTGCGAGTTCAATATCCTTTCCTTGGTGTTCATGTCAGAATTCACCACTTTAAATGTTTACACTAGTCTTAGAGCAGGTTGCAGCAAAGCTTTGAAATTCCTACCAGCTGGTGTCAGTGCACCCTTGGGAACCTTCATATATGTGTGGGTGCCTTGGCAAACTGGAAATTGTGCATAAATCAAGAATTTCAAATCTCTTCTTGCTTGCCACCTGTGAAGTACATCTGATGTGACCCAAAGGTACTTTAAAGTCTACTACACATGTGTGAAACTCATAATTTGACAGTATATTACTAGGTTTATGAGTCTATTCATGTTGGTATTGATTTACATTTGATGGGAATGAGTCAGTTAATCCATTTTGTATTAATATTAAAATATGGACAGATTTACGTGGTGAACTGAGGAGATGGAAAAGCAACTGCAAGTCCTGACAAAATAAAAGATGGTCATGTTACGTGTTACACTGACTGCACACTGCTGCTTTTTACCAAGCAGTCTTCTCAGACTCACTGACCTTGCAAATCAAAACGGCCCAAAAGTAGCTGATACCAGCACGCATATGAAAAGTTGCTCTTCTCTCTTCTGTCAGCTAATTCCACTCAAGGAAATAAATTTTTTTAAAATGCTGACACATGCTTTCTTTCGGTGACAAATAATTAGGGCTGAATTTGTGCAGAGTCAGGAAGACTCCGCAGATCTCAGACCTTTAAGGATGGGAGCAGGACCAAGATGCAGACACTCTGCCTCCATTTCCAACAGAAGCAATTTTTGTGAGTAAGGAAGTCAGGGGCAGGGCATTGATTCACACATGAGGGAAACACCCAGACATTGAAAATCAGTGTTAATTTCAATCAGACCCAGTTATGGAAGGGCCTTAACTTGTGGTGTGAAAGTCACAAATTCACATAAAAGACGTCAATATTATTGAATACAAATGAGGGTATTTTTAAAAAGTTTATTTTAAAACCTCTACTCTTCATGTTTAAAAGGTAGCAATCTCTGAGAACATTACCTATAACAGACAGCAAAATAAGTTAACTGCACCAGAAAAAATAGTAATTGCACATAATTGTGTAGTTTTAATAAGTACTTTGTTGACATTTCCCTAAGCACTGTCACTGTTATTATGATTATCCCTCTATCATCAAGAAAGCTTGGCTGAGTTTCAATTGCTAAAATGATCTCATTGGCAATCTCAGTTGGCAGTTTAAAAAAATAGCATTAGAAGTCTTTCATGTAAATGTATTTTAGAAAGCAATTTCTTGAGATTTAAAAGCTCAGAATTGGTTTTAATGAATTAGAGTGTTTTGATTTCATAATTGAGTGTGTAGAAGCAAGAACCTTATTGAATTATTAGAGGTTAATGTTTTCATTTCCATAGGGCTCTTAGAGTTCTGCTCATGGAAGACACTAGATGGCATC
Source organism: Chiloscyllium punctatum (assembly GCF_047496795.1). Lineage (NCBI taxonomy): Eukaryota > Metazoa > Chordata > Chondrichthyes > Orectolobiformes > Hemiscylliidae > Chiloscyllium > Chiloscyllium punctatum. Next base: position 144,431,194 of record NC_092741.1, on the reverse strand, counting down.
ATAGAGAATATTTGGGCTCATAAGCAGCATGAACATGTGGGAACCAAGGAGATTGGGTGACATTGATCTGGTATGTCAGCTCATGGGGTTAGAATAAGGGGAGTGGGGGGGGGGGGCATGAAGCAGTGTGAGATAAAATAACCAAACATAAATTTTCACGAATGAAAAGTTGAATTAAAAATTTCTGGTGTAGGTTTTCCTTCTAAGTTCTCACCCCAAGTTAGAAATTCATAACTCACAAGCCTGAATTGGGAGAAAATTCCTCAAAAGGCCATATTTTCATCCTGGAGAGCAGGGCATTTAAATTACTCGGAAAAAGTGGGCACTGCAGATGCTGGAGATCAGAGTCGAGAGTGTGGTACTGAAAAAGCACAGCAAGTCAGGCAACATCCGCGCAGCAGGAGCATAAGCCCTTAATCAGGAAAAGACTTATGCCTGAAATGTTGATTCTCTTGCTCCTCGGTTGCTGCCTGACCTGCTGTGCTTTACCAGCACCACACTCTTGACATTTAAATAACTCAGCAGGTTGATGGTTCCTCAGTTGTTATTCACTTTTCACATGCATTTACGTCATCTCTTGACAATCCCAAAAGGGTACCTGACCTAAATCACTGCGCCCAATTCTTATAAATATTCTCTAACTTTAACTAGGCTTTACTGACTATACCAATGCCATTGTATTGTGTATCAATCGCTTAGATTAAAACAGAAAGTTAAGCAATCATTTTGTAAATCAAAAATCACTGCTCCGTCAAATTAAAATTTCCATGTAATGTCTTATTTATCAGGATGAACTCTGCCATTAAAGTAGTTTAAGCAGTTTTGAATAGTGGATTAGTCCCTATTTATCACATATGTCTGAATGATTTCTGGAAAATGGCAGGCACATTTTAACACTAACAGAACTTCCTTCAGCATGCTGTAATCCCAACTGAATGAATCTCAGCCACATATTCTAGCTATCCATAGCATAATTTTCAAAAGACTTGATCATCGTATTAGTTTGCAAAGAAAGTTTAAGCTTCATGTTATTTTTCAGGTCTGATGCAGTCTTAATAAAGGGAATTATGTGAATCAGGGAATTGCATGATTTGATATGTTTTGCTGGGGTCTCTCTCCATTACTGAGGTGATCTATATAAAATGGGATGCATCATTCTTTCTGCAACTAATCTTGATAACATCAGTTTCTTCAGGAAATTTGTTGTCATGCAATTTTCTTTCCAATTTTGTGACTTTTTTTGTGGTGAGTACTATTTGTAATTACATTTTGCTTCTTTATGCAAATTATCCTGCAAGGTTGGATTAGGTTGTCTGCACTTCTGCATTTTATTCTTGCAACTAGTTTTCTCTGTTGCAATTGATTGTTTCTGACATCTATATCATGAGTAAATAAATTCCTTTGAGATTTCTGAAAGATGACTAAAATGAGTCCATCAGGACTATTGAGCAGAATTGCTTTTGTCTACTTCTGTCACATTTTAGTAGTTCCATTTGTTCTGTACCTGAATATAGCAAAGGAGACTTGTCATAACCATTTCCATTACATAAAGGCATTGTTATTATGTTATTCACAGCTACCAGATCAATTACTGGCATTGTATGCAATTTAGAAGTCTGTATAAAAGGGGAGATCTGAGCTTGGTGAGTCTACAAACATGAGCTGCAGCCAGCATAGAGTCAGAGAATCCCTACAATGTAGACCCAGGCCATTCAGCCCATTGAGTCCATACCAACCCTCTAAAGTATATCCCATCCAGCCATAACCCCCAAGTTATCCCTGTAACCCTGCATTCCCCATGGCTAATACACCTAGCCTGCACCTTCCTGGACACCATGGACAATTTAGCATGGTCAATCCATCCTAACCTGCACATTTTTGGACTGTGGGAGGAAACCAGAGCAAGCGGCAGAAACCCACGCAGACACGGGGAGAAAGTGCAAGCTCCACGCAGACAGTTACCCGAGGGTGGAATCGAACCCAGGTCCTTGGAAGGATAAGTCAGGGGCCACTTCAATGAACGCTGCACAAGAGCGCTATGAAGCTTGGGGCTGTCCCTTTTCATGTAAAAATAGTGGCCAATTCATTGAACAAAAACAGAAATTGTCTGGCAGCAGATCTCCTCAGAATGGATGACTGGATTCCAAACATCAATTTTGCTTTCACTCCACAGATGCTGCTGGACCGGCTTAGTTTCTCTGGCAATTCCTGTTTTATTTCGGTCTTCCAGCATCTACAGTTCTTTGTTTCATTTCCGTGTAAGCACTTGTAGATCCGGTCGTAACACAGTGCCCGATGGCTAAAATGTCAGCTTTCAATACAACACAAGTCAAGGCTACCTTACATCTGAGTAGCACAGTGGAAGATTACATTGAGGTCATGAAATCATTACAGTTTGACATGCATGGCCAGTTTGGTGCCCCATAAGCTCAGGCTGCTGCCAGCATTGCTAGGAAGCCCAGGACTCAAAAGGGCTTATAAACTCTCCAAACAGTTTTAACAATCCATGTTCCCTCTAGATGACTATGATAGCTGAAGGTAAAAACAATGACTGCAGATGCTGAAAACCAAATACTGGATTAGTGGTGCTGGAAGAGCACAGCAGTTCAGGCAGCATCCAACGAGCAGCTGAAAGGCAGCTCCAGAGAGCATTCGTATCATGTGATGCACTAACTCACTCCTGCCTCTCAAGTTGATGGCATGTATAATCCCTTCCATTACTCCTCCAGTGTATATGCCATTGACTCTAGTGCAGACTATTGCTGTCCATGTAAATACAGTGCAGTTCAAGATCAGGTATTTGAAACACTCCTGTAGAGTCATAGGGTTATAAAGGTGTACATAAAGGAAACAGACCCTTTGGTCCAACCCGTCCGTGCCGACCAGTTATCCCAATCCAATCTAGTCCCACCTGCCAGCACCCGGCTCATATCCCTCCAAACCCTTCCTATTCAATGACCCATCCAAATGTCTTTTAAAGGTTGCCAGCCTACACCTCATCCTCTAGCAGCTCATTCCATACATGTACCACCCACTGCATGAAAAAGTTGCCCCTCAGGTCGCTTTTATATCTTTCCTCTCTCACCCTAAACCTAAGCCCTCTCGTTCTGGACTCCCCCCACCCAGGGAAAAGCCTTTGTCTATTTATCCTATCCATGCCACTCATAATTTTGTAAGCCTCTATAAGGTCACCCCTCAGCCTCCAGGGAAAACAGCCCCAGCCTGTTTAGCCTCTCCCTGTAGCTCAAATCCTACAACACTGGCAACAGCCTTGCAAATCTTTTCTGAACCCTTTCAAGGTTCACATCTTTCCGATAGGAAGGAGACCAGAATTGCACACAATATTCCAACAGTGGCCTAATCAATGTCCTGTACCTCCGCAATATGACCTCCCAACTCCTGTACTCAACAATCTGACCAGTAAAGGAAAGCATACCAAACACCTTCTTCACTATCCTATCTACCTGCGACTCCACTTTCAAGGAGCTATGAACCTGCACTCCAAGGTCTCTTTCTTCAGCAACACTCCCTAGGACCTTACCATTAAGTGAATAAGTCTTGCTAGGATTTGCTTTTCCAAAATGCAGCACCTCACATTTATCTGAATTAAACTCCATCTGCAACTTCTCAGCCCATTGGCCCATCTGATCAAGATCCTGTTGTAATCTGAGGTAGCCTTCTTCGCTGTCCACTACACCTCTAATTTTGGTGTCATCTGCAAACTTATTAACTATACCTCTTATGTTCACATCCAAACCATTTATATAAATGACAAAAGTAGAGGACCCAGCACCGATCCTTGTGGCACTCCACTGGTCACAGGCCTCCAGTCTAAAAAAAAACCCTCCACCACCACCCTCTGTCTTCTACCTTTGAGCCAGTTCTGTATCCAATTAGCTAGTTCTCCCTATATTCCGTGAGATCTAACTTTGCTAATCAGTCTCCCATGGGGAACCTTGTCAAATGTCTTACTGAAGTCCATATAGATCACATCTACCGCCCTGTCCTCATCAATCCTCTTTCAAAAAACTCAATTAAGTTTGTGAGACATGATTTCCCACGCACAAAGCCATGTTGACTATACCTAATCAGTCCTTGCCTTTCCAAATATATGTACATCCTGTCCCTCAGGATTCCCTCCAACAACTTGCCCACCACCGACGTCAGGCTCACCGGTCTATAGTTCCCTGGCTCGTCTTTACCGCCCTTCTTAAACTGTGGCACCACGTTAGCCAACCTCCAGTTTTCCAGCACCTCACCTGTGACTATTGATGATACAAATATCTCAGCAAGAGGCCCAGCAATCACTTCTCTAGCTTCCCACAGAGTTCTAGGGTATGTCTGATCAGGTCCTGGGGATTTATCCACTTTTATGTGTTTCAAGGCATCCAACACTTCCTCCTCTGTAATATGGACATTTTTCAAGGTGTCGCCATCTATTTCCCTACATTCTATATCTTTCATATCCTTTTCCACAGTAAATACTGATGCAAATTACTCATTTAGTATCTCCCCCATTTTCTTGTTAATCTTTGAGGGGCCCAATTCTCTCCTTTTTGACCTTAAAGTATTTGCAAGAAAAACCTTTGGATTATCCTTATTTCTGTTTGCCAAAGCTATCTCATGTCCCCTTCTTGCCCTCCTGATTTCCCTCTTAAGTATACTCCTACTGCCTTTATACTCTTCTAAGGATTCAATCCATCCCGTCTATACCTTTCACATGCTTCCTTCTTTTTCTTAACCAATCCCTCAATTTCTTTAGTCATCCAGCATTCCCACTACCTACCAGCCTTTCACTTCACCCTAACGTGAATATACTTTCTCTGGATTCTCGTTATTCTCATTTCTGAAGGCTTCCCTTTACCTGCAAACATCTGCCCCCAATCAGCTTTCTAAAGTTCTTGCGTAATACCATCAAAATTGGCCAATTTAGAACTTCAGCTTTTAGATCTGGTCTAGCCTTTTCCATCACTATTTTAATTCCAATAGAATTATGGTCACTGGCCCCAAAGTGCTCCCCCACTGACACCTCAGTCACCTGCCTTGCCTTATTCCCCAAGAGGAGGTCAAGTTTTGCACCTTCTCTAGTAGGTACATACTGAATCAGAAAATTTTCTTGTACACACTTAACAAACTCCTCTCCATCTAAATCCTTAATGCTATGGCAGTCCCAGTCTATGTTTGGAAAGTTAAAATCCCCTGCCATAACCACCCTATTATTCTTACAGATAGCTGAGACCTCCTAACAAATTTGTTTCTCAATTTCACTCTGACTATTTGGGGGTCTATAATGCAATCCCAATTAGGTGATCATCCCCTTCTTATTTCTCAGTTCCAGCCAAATAACTTCCCTCGATGTATTTCCGGGAATATCCTCCCTCAGCACAGCTGTAATGCTGTCCCATATCAAAAATGCCACTCCCCCTCCTCTCTTGCCTCCCTTTCTATCCTTCCTGTAGCATTTGTATCCTGGAACATTAAGCTGCCAGTCCTGCCCATCCCTGAGCCATGTTTCTGTAATTGCTACGATATCCCAGTCCCATGTTCCTAACCATGCCCTGAGTTCATCTGCCTTCACTGTTAGGCCCCTTGCATTGAAATAAATGCAGTTTAATTTATGAGTCCCATCTTGTCCCTGCCTGCCCTGACTGTTTGACTCACTTCTGTTCTCAACTGTACTAGTCTCAGATTGATCTCTTTCCTTACTATCTCCCTGGGTCCCAACCCCCACCTTACTAGTTTAAATCCTCCCGAGCAGTTCTAGCAAATCTCCCTGCCAGTATATTAGTCCCTTTCCAATTTAGGTGCAATCCGTCCTTCTTGTACAGATCACTTCTACCCAAAGAGTTTCCAATGATCCAAAAATGTGAATACTTCTCCCATACACCAACTCCTCAGCCATACATTCATCTGCTCTATCCTGCACTGACTAGCTCGTAGCACTGGGAGTAATCGAAATATTCCTACTCTCGAGGACCCCCTTTTTAAATTCCTGCCTAACTCCAAGTAAACTCCCTTCAGAATCTCAACCTTTTCCCGTCCTATGTCTTTGGTTCCAATGTGGACAATGACCTCTTGCTGGCCCCTCTCGCCCGTGAGAACATTCTGCACCCTCTCTGAGACATCCTTGATCCTGGCACCAGGGAAGCAACACATCATTCTGATTTTTCATTGCTGGCCACAGAAATGTCAGTCTGTACCTTGGACTAGAGAGTCCCCTAATACAATTAATCTCTTGGAACCCAACGTACCGATCATTGCATCAGAGCCAGTCTTGATACCAGAAACTTGGCTGTTTGTGCTACGTTCCCCTGTGAATCAATCACTCCCTACATTTTCCAAAACAGCATACTTTTTTGAAATGGGGATAGCCACTGAAGACTCATGTACTAACTGACTACCTCTCTTATCTTCCTGGAGTTAACCCCTCTATGTGGCTGTATCTGTGACTTTTCCCCTCTCCTATATCTGCCATCCATCACATACCATTGCTGTTGCAAATTCCTCATTGCCTCTAATTGTCTCTCCAACTGATCCATTCGATCTGATAGGATTTGTAACCAACAGCATTTATTGCAGATGTAATCCACAGTAATCCATAAACTCTCCTTAAACTCCTACATCTGACAAGAAGCACATATCACTCTACCAAAGGCCATTTTTGCTCCTTCATAATATGTAGACCCAGAAAATAGCACTGTCTTATTTCTCTACAAAACAGTGCCCCAGGTTCAATTAATAGTTATGGTTTATATTTTAAGTTTAATCAAGTAGTTTTATTTCTTAAAAATATATATAATCAAGAAAGAACTCACTCTACTCACTACTGCAGACTTTCTGCAGGCCACACTTGAAACTACTCACTTATTTTATTCTGTGCTGTGAATTCGCCCAAACAGTTCCCCCAAGATTAGTTGTGAATTTCACTGTTTGTTAATTTTGCCAGACACACTCCGATGTCCAGCGATACATGAACTCAAAGGGCAAAGGCAGTAACTGTCCTGGTACACTGTGGTGACAGTTTCTTTCTCTCTCTCTCCTGCACTGACCTGACCATGTGCCTCCTTTGTCTGTTCCTCTCCCTTTTAAAAGTGCTGTTGTTTTGACTTTTTCTTTTTCCAAAGTTCGAAAACAATGCAACAGCATATAAAACAGTAATTGCTGCTCCTGGAATTTGAGGAAATCACCTCCAACACCTAAAATACCTCAATAAAGGAGCAGCTGTTACAGCCAGAAATTTTTCCTGTCCTCCATCTTGGATTACTCAGAATCCACTAAAGCTATTGAGCTTTAGTAAAGCTATTAAGCTATTGAGCAGCCTTTCACCAGTCACACTGCAGGGTAGCACTGAGGTTGGCCACACAAAGGTGCTAGACAGGCTCAAGGGAAAATCACAAGTATTGTGATTGTAACAAGGTCAGCCAGTTGAATATTGTAGAATATGAGTTCTTTGATTGGGGCTGTTAATCTGATCCAATCAGGGAGCCCTGTCTGACAGATATAAATAGGAGTGTCAGAGGTTCTGTTCATTCTCAGAGCTGGCTCTGAGGGAACTGGATCAGTATCAAGGATTCTCCATGTGTATAAAGCGTGACATGGTTACAGGATACCAGCCTCTGTGGAGATTTTTCAGTAAGGATCAATAGTTGAGTATTGCCTATTATTGGAAACGTTATTGAATCAAGCTTATATGATACATTTGGTTTGGCATGTGTCTTATTGTAAGAATTCAGGATGAGAGGATGATAGGATGGTCTATGACAAAGAATTTGAAAATGGGAAATTGTGGAAAAACATTGCTCTGGAGATTTTTTTCAGGGTTCTGCACTGTAGGAAATCTAATCTCATCTAAACCAGAAACTAATAATAAATCACCCAGTATGAAACTGACACAAGCGTGTCCTCCTTTCTTCCAACCCCTCCTCCTAAGCTGATCACAAATGGCCTGTGCCCTCATGATGTTCAAGTTCTCGACAGTAAAACAGACTTCCACCGAGGTGGGTTGCACTCATGCAGCAAATTTGATGCTTCAGGATGGAGATAGTCCACTCCATAACAAGTGACAGCATTGTTTTCACTGCAGGTGCACTGTCTACATGAGATTAGACAGCAGGTAATTAGTAATGAAGCTGGTCATGAGCAACCACCTTCATTCAATCTGATCACTCACTGCTGGCAGGACCTGGTACAGGGTGATTATGGTGTTACTGGTGCCAAGTTAGCAACATGATGGGATTGGGCATGGCTGGGCATGAAATGTACATTCAGGAAATAGAAAATCTACTGTAGGAAGCCCCACCCTTGCGACGTGCCACCTACAGATAATCAGGGTCCCTGCACCACTGGGAAATCCAGTTATCCTGTGCCTCTTCTTCCTACTTCTCATTGCTTTGTGAGAAATTTAATGCAATCTTCTAACCACATTGCAAGGTCTCAATGACCTCCCTGATGGAGAAATGATGCCAATTTCTCCAGCCAACCCTGAAAGGATCTTAAAGTGCATAAACAAAGAGTCACAGTGAACTGGGCACTCACTGGCAGTGTCATCCACCTTCTGTACTGACACTGCAAATCAGGTTCAAGGAAGTAACAGAGTTTGAAAATATAACAGAGACTGTTCTTGAATTGAAGTGGAATTATAAAAACAATCTCTGAGAACTCTAGGTGAACATGATCTTCCTTGTCTTCCTGTCAATTTTTTTTCTCTGCTGCCTTTGTTCCATTTCCAGTTCTTATTGCTATCCAAGAGGAACAGCAATTAAAACTCTCATGATATGGAGAAACAAGTTTGCTGCTCAGAGATCATCACAACTTACACTGTTCAATCCAAAGTACCTTCTGACTGAAAGAACTTCCATTAACTCAAACCTTTCACTCACAGTTCAGCAGCAAAACAATGACAAAAACACCTTATCTGAAAGCCCCAAGGTGATCACCTTGAAGAGATCAGTTGGTGGATGGGGAACAGTGTCATGTTCATCATGTAGCTGAAAACCTGTTCAGTTCTACACATTTTCATGAAATTCTTAACAGAACCTGCAGAGTACAAAATTGCAAACTATTTACCAAATCAATGGTAGCCCCTGACTGACAGTTGAAGCACACGTGGAATGCTTGCACTGCCATTTTAAACATTGCAATTGGAATGGGCCATGTTGGACATTATCAAGAACAGATGTTTTCACTATTTCTTCTTCTCTAGCCTTCCAAAACATTGCAGTGTTAGAACCTGAAAGGAATATTCTCACCTGTTCTCATTGCTAATACTTACAGCATTGGATCACAAAGATATTAGTTTCTCACAATCCCTGTGCAACTTTATTTAGTCACTCACTGGCTAGGGCAGCATTCACTACCGTTCACAAAGAGATGGTGGTGAACTACCTTCTTGAACCACTGCAATTCATTTGCTGTAGGTAGACTCACTGTCTCATTAGGAATAGAATTTCAGGATTTTAACCCAACAACATTGAAGGAACAGCAATACATTTGGATGTCAGGATGGTGAGCAACTTAGAGGGGAACTTGCAGGTGGTGATGTTCCCCTGTATCTGCTGCCTTTGCTTCTCTGGATGGCCATGGTCATGGGCTTGGAAGGTGCTGCCGATGAAGCCTTGATGGATTTTTGTGGTGTGTCTTATAGAAGATGATAGAAGAAGTGAATGGTTATAGCAATCTGGCAGTCTGCTTTGTCCTGGATGGTGTCAAACTTCTTCAATGTTGTTGGAACTCCACTCACTAGGCAAGTGGGGAGTATTCCATTGCACTCCTGACTTGTGCCTTGTAGATGGTGGACAGTCTTTCGGGACTATCTTATCTCTCCACCACCAAAACTCCCAACCTCATTCCTGATGAAGGGCTTTTGCCCGAAACATCAATTTTTCCTGCTCCTCGGATGCTGCCTGACATGCTGTGCTTTTCCAGCACCACTCTAGTCTTGAGTCTTTCGGGAGTCAAGCGATGAGTTACTTGCTACAGGATTCCTGGCCTCTGATCTGTTCTTATTGGCACAGAGCTTCTTGGTCTTGCAATATTATAAACTTTGCTAATGTAAATTATAAAGGAGAACATTCTGGGAGACTGTGTCCATTTTTAACATTAAAGAACAAGTCATGTAATATACTAATCTCTTATCTTGCAGCTGCCTGTCAGGCTGTGGAAAGAGTAAACACTATTATAAGCAAAATGGATTGTAAAAATTAACTTGCAAATAATTACTTGTCAATGAATCTTTATTTAAATCAGAGAAACTTTTCAAAATTACCACTGACATAGCAACATCAATAACCCTGCAGGTATCAGCTGTCCGATGCCCCATATGACATACCTAGAAAATAAAGCTGCTTCTTAAAACATTGGACAGATTTTCTGAGTAGTAGAAAGCAAATACAGACTGCTGCTCTGTTTGTTCTTTTTAATAAAATAAAAGAACTCTGATTTTCTAGCACATATTCTGATCAAGGCTCTTTCAATTCACATTTCTATTCTGTTAGCTCCCTTGTAATGTGGAACAGTTGGGATAGGACACAGCATGCTCTGTATTTCACAGCTGTCACTTGCTTTGTTCTGTAATTTAAGGGTGCAGACAACCACTGTTGTGAGGGTGAGCACATGAAGTAAGTGTGAGGTTAGGGTCCTGGGGGGAGAGGGTACCAGTTGTTGGTGGGTATAGTGTTAAGTCAATAAAATGCCAGGTGAGCAGTGAGAGGATGCCAATTCAAAAGGGTGCCAGGAAAGTGGTGTGTCAGATCAGTAGCGGTGTGTCAGTCAAGTAGGTAGGGTGCAAAGGATAGGGCAACAGGTGGACAGGGGGCTGGTAGGTAGAATGCCAGGGTATAATGTATGTCAGAGCGGGTGGAGGAAATTGGTCCGGGGGAGTCTGGAGGCTGTGATGTGTCTCCTTGAAATATGAGATGCTGTTCCTCAAGCTTACAATGAGCTTCACTGGAACACTGCAGGAGAGCAAAGATAGAGCTGTCAGCTTGAGAGCAAAGTGAAGAATTCAAATGTCAGGTGAGACGAAGCTTGAGGTCATGCCTGGTTCTTAAACAATGATGTACTGAGAAGCTGTCGCCCATTTTGCGTCCCCATGTAAGAGACCATAACCTGAACATTAACCCAACTGCATTGGGAGCTGCAAATACAGTGGACCAAATTGAAATGAAGTCGAGAATGTGGTGCTGGAAAAGCACAGCAGGCCGGGCAGCATCCAAGGAGCAGGCTTTTGCCCGAAATGTCAATTCACCTGCTCCTCAGATGCTGCCCGACCTGCTGTGCTTTTCCAGCACCACACTCTCGACTTTAATCTCCAGCATCTGCAGTCCTCACTTTCGCCAAATTGAAATGAAGCATACATAAATTGGTACTTCACCTTGATGAAGTCTTTGGATCTTACAGCATCATTCCCTTTGGCTGTGGAATGCCAACTCATTTCATTAAATATCCTCTGGTCTTCCACCTTAACATAGAATTTCTTTTTATCCTCATCCTATCTAACGGTACCCTGCTTAAAACCTACCATCTCTCTAATTTGATCCAGTTCTGATGTAAAGTTAGAGACTTGAAATGTTGATGCAATTTCTCTCTCTACAAATGTCTCCACTCTCTCCACTCAGTCCAAGCGGCTGAGTATTTCCAGCATTTTCTGTTATTATTTCCTCCAGCAACATGCTAAATTCGGTGAGCTCTAGGATCTGATGCTCCTATTGTTATACCTGATTCGGTAAACTTGCCAGTGTACAGTATGGGAGTAGATGATTTACCCAACAGACTAAAACATGAGATAGCAAATCAATAGCTTGAATTACAATCACTCCCTGATCTTCCTCTTTAAAGTCAATGGGAAAATCTAGGAAAGGTGTAGGGAAGGCTGATTGTTCCTTATTGCCACTTTATAGTATTACAAAGAGTCACAAACTATCCTGAGGAGTCTGTGATGTTATGTATTTGTATTTGCTTATGTCATCAAGTGAGCTGTAAACAGGATGACAATATTGTGACTGGCAGTATGAATCAATAAAATCCAGTGCAGAATTGTCAATTAAATCTTCTCAACTCCATAATGATTACCTTTCAATAATGATGTGCATCAGCAGTATTCATCCACTAGAATGCATGTGAAGAAATGACTGGGAAGTCATTAACATGGAAAATTAATATACGTGCTAGAATTCCTTATATCAAGCATGTCATATGGAGCACAATTAAATATCTGAGTAAGAAATATCAGCATTCACTAAGTCTGTCAATCATAATCATCATCACCACCAGCTTACTTTGAAAAATGGATTGAATTAGTAATACTGAGTAAATATTGCAAATCCAATTTTCCCATTTAATGGGTTGCTACGTCAGGCACAAAGGAGCCCAACTTGTGTCTATCTACTAAATCAGAATCTTTCGCTTCTGAGAAAGGCTGGGAACTAATGGTATGCAAATAGAATGCTAATTTGTGTGAAATGTACCCTTAATGCTTCAGATGGCTTGAATGCCCTTAGCCAAATGCAGTAGATAGAAAGATCATGCTTGAATAAATGCTATTAATTTCCCTTACCTTCAGGATAATTTCTGAACTATTCCAAACCAAGTCTTGTTGTTGCTGCTGTTATATCCTGGCAAAAGTGTCCCTTATAAATTGAGCCAGGAGTTGAAAAAGTAGTTCAAGAAACAAAAGCAATCTGTCCTCATTCAAGTTTGGCAGGGATGGGGATGGATGGCGGAATTCCTGAATTAATCCATTCTTAGAAATGAGTAAGAGCATTTTCTAAACATTACAATCACAAAAATCACCTGCCAATGTTGTTGAAGTCATACAGTGGATCTAGTAAAGGAATCTGTGGAGCTCTGAAAATTTCTAAGTGGTGCAGCTATTTCAAATTGAATTTGCCTCAGGCAAATTTCATTAAAAGCTGCCATACACAATTTCCTCCAATAGGAAAGTGATTTCCATACCCGTTTTGCATGTCACATCAGTAAGTTTGCTACCATGGGAGGTTTCAATGTCAAACGTTTTACACCATGCCCGTCAGAGGTTCACATATATCTGCATTTCACACGGTCGCTGCTGTTGTAGATTTGTGCCACTTGTTAAACTATGGTACTTAAAAGTCTTTTTTTATGCTTTCATTATGCAATGAACCCTTCAGGAGCAGATGGTGAAGGTGAGGGAGGGTGCCAAGCAGAGGACATCAAGCAGTTGTGCTGAGACCTCCACCAGCAGGTGGCAACAGTGAGTGAGGACTGTTCAGAAACAGTTGAATGGAACCCCTCTGGGGAAAAAAGAAGGGTCTTTGGAAGAACAAGGACTCAAAAACTTCCTCAACCAAATGTAAACCACAGTTTTCAATCCATGTAAATACATCCTTGTTTAATCTGAATTTCCATTCACGTTTGTAATTACTGGATGGCAGTAGAATAAAGAATCCCTGTTTCATGATATTCAGGCCTTCTTTTCATTTAAAATCTCGTGTCAAAATTGTAATTATTTTAAACAAGCTTTGAGATGGAAAGCCAAGGGCAAAAAGGACCAAATTCAGGAACCAAACTCCCTCACTCTAACTATTCCCCTGACAACTCACCACTGAGTTTCTACACTCGGTGGCTCAAGGTGGTTCCTGGCCTGGTATCTCAGCCTGGTCTCTCGGTGGTATGAAAGCTGGTCTCTCGGTGGCTCATGGTGGTGTCTCGGCTTGTCATGTGAGTGGATCTTGCCCGAGCATGTTCCCCGAGGCACAGGGGAGATCGGCGAGGCAGCAGTTCAAGCAGAAGTGATGGTTGCTCCATGGCAGCAACATCAAGAACAGAGAGCTCAGGTCTCCCTGGAGAATGAGATAAGCAGAGAACGCATCAAAGATGGTTGAACTTTTAACTTATTCCTATATTTTCCTGGTTTAAGCTATGAAAGACTTCAATGTTAACTATTACCTTATTTCTTCATTTTTCCATAAGACCATAAAACCATATGACATAGGTGTGGAAATAAGGCCATTCGGCCCATCGAGTCCACTCCACCGTTTAAGCATGCTGATTGGCATTTCAACTCCACTTAGCCGCTCTCTCCCCGTAGCCCTTAAATCCTTGCAAGATCAAGAATTTATCAATCTCTGCCTTGAAGAGGTTTAACGTGCCGGCCTCCACTGCGTTCTGTGGCAATGAATTCCACAGGCCAACCACTCTTTGGCTGAAGAAATGTCTCCTCATTTCTGTTCTAAATTTTCCCCCTCTAATTCTAAGTCTATGCCTACGGGTCCGAGTCTCCCTGCCTAACGGAAACACATTCCCAGCGTCCACCCTTTGTAAGCCATGCATTATCTAGTATGTTTCTGTTAGATCTCCCATCAACCTTCTAAACTCTAATGAATACAATCCCAGGATCCTCAGCCGTTCATCATTTGTTAGACCTGCCATTCCAGGGATCATCCGTGTGAATCTATGCTGGACACGCTCCAGTGTGAGTATGTCCTTCCTGAGGTGCGGGGCCCAAAATTGGACACAGTATTCTGAATGAAGAGCCTACACTTGAAACATCAACTATTCCCGAATGCTGCCTGACCAGCTGCGCTTTTCCAGAACCACACTTTACGATTCACCTCACATGAGCGAGAATGGCTCACCCTATCTCCCATTCTTCAGCTTCAGAGGGCTCCCTGAATGAATGACAAGGCATTTGTCATTCAACAGAAAAGATTGAGAGAGAAGTAGGGTTAAGATTGGAGCTGAGGGAAAACTTTTCATCAAGACGGAGTTTATAAACATTTGAGGAAACTTTAAATTCCAGAGCTTTTCTATCCAGGGACAGACAAATTAATTCAGCCCATCGCATATTTCCAGACTTAAGTTCCTCTGGAGAATGGCTTGATTTTACAATCTTCTAATTCAAAACTGAGAATGGTACCACTGTACCAAATCTGACTCTTATACAATGTCATTAAAATTAAATGAGAATTGTTCTCTATCCTCTTTGCAAATGAGAATGTTGCCATTTGAAATTAAATTTTAAAAGTTTCATTAAGTTAAGATTACAATTTTTATGCACTTCTTGCTGTTCATTTTTCACTTGCCATCTCTGTGAGTTTTGGCCAAGGGGCAATATCTTTTGACCCAATTATTTGCTCTGCTCTCGTCCAATGTAGCTTCTTCTCTGTTTATGCCACTGGCTACATTAACCTTGGTTTTAGATCTAAAGGTAGCAATTTAAGCTAAATATCTGTACTTTGTTACTTGGCCTGCCTGGTCCCTAACTAAAACTTCCCACCCCACAAACTATGCTTGATCCCAACCTCCCAAGTGTTGAACTCCCAACTTTGCTGCCTCTATCAGCCCTGGGCTCAGAGTAAAAAACTCCAAACCTTGCTCTCTGATTATGTAACAGCTTTGGGAGGACAGGAATATAATCATAGTTTCTCAAACCTTGACATCCCAAAACTGATGGCTTACAATGAGAAATCAATGCTGCCCATCAAAATCTCAAACCACAAAGCCCTTGTCCAAAGCTTCCAAACCTAAAATTAAAAAAGAAATCCATGCTTATCTCAGTGAGACGAGACTTTTTGTCTTATTGTGAAATATTTAAAACAATGGGAAATAAAAAGTAACGAAAGAAGCTTTATATAACCATTGACACCGTTTATTATGTCGGACACATGTTGAGTGGTCTGCTTCATTCTTGCAAAGGTGTGTACCTGAGGATGGTGATGTAACATTATTTTAAGATGGAAATGCTCATCTGCAAGTCACCAGGACGTGGAACATGTGACTAGCAGCCATTATCTAGCTTACAGCACACAGTGTTAAAGAGTGTAGCCGTGTTTTGTTTCTCACAGGAGTTGAGATTTTATAAAAGCCTGTATGTTGACCAATCCAGTAGCAGGTCTTCAAATAAAGAGAACCCATATCCATTTTTTTTTGTGAGTAAACACACAACCATGACAGCAGGTACTTTGAGTGCAACTTTGCTCGACCGATACCACATTACAGAGATACCTAAAAGGGAAATGGAAAAGCCATCTTTGAATCTACCAAGCAGGAAAAGAAACATTAAAAGTCAGTTATTTAGGAAATGTAGGGAACAATGAAGTAAAACAAGAAATTGCTAGCCCGTGGAAACAACATTAAAAATGGAGAAAAGTAGCTGAAATAACTGCACAGAATCTGGTATCCCATCACCAGGTCACCTTTTATTGATAAGTATACAGTACATAGTCTACAACTAAGCTGCTCAGAGACAGTCCCTAGAATGAGGAGATTCTCTAAATCCCCTATTTATTCTTTTTTAGCCATTTGACAACTTTTATTTATTTATATCAGCAGCTGTGCCATATAGCTTCACAATTTGTGAACTTGATAGGAAGTTTCACTGCAAGTTTTGACCCCAAGCATGTTTACTTTCACCTTTCCCTTACTCAAATCACAAAGTTAATACCCCATGTAAAAAGATAGTACCAAAAACCTGACTCCATTCAATAAAAGTAGACAAAAACATTCACTTGTGAAAATGAATGTGATTTATAGGTGGTCTTAGAGGCACACTGATTTCCAAGTGGTGGATCTTTTAGCTGCTGCTATCTCCCAGGGTGTGCTTGTCAAACAGGTACTCTGCCATGCCATTCTGGGGAGCTCCAATACATAATCTTTCTTTTTTTCTTTTTTTTCCCTTTTTTTCTTATCCCCACACTATTGCTTAACTGTGGTAGTGCTTATTTTAATCCCCTGTTTATATCTGTCAGCCAAGGCTTCCTGATTGGCCCAGGTTAACAAATCCAATCAAATATCTCATAGTCAATGTGATCCACCTGTGATCATTCCAATCACTACAGCAGCACAATCCAGTTTGTAGCAACAGTAGACCAGCATATACACAAATACAGCCTTCTGACCATTTCAGGGGAGGATCTTGGTAAAGTCATCAAAAATAAGTCAATAAATAGTAATCATGAGTTACACCCCAACAAAATTAGACAAGAGAAAGAGTTCACTGCACCCAATGGCCATCCTGAGACTCCGTCCAATGTGCAACAAGCAAGATATCTGCAGCTTATATCTTATTGCCTGAAATACAATGGGCCTATCTTTACCGGAGATCCTACATACTGTATTTTACAGTAGTTTACAAACTAACTTGCTGATCCTTTGTGCCATATTTTCACACTGTCTTTAGTTTGTTCACTGTACAATATCCTTTGCTCTGCTAAGACCATCAGGTAAATTGTCCATCTTGTGTATGATCGATATTCCTCAATCGTTCCCCGAGAAAGTCATTTGAATCCCTGCTTGTTCAAACAAATGCTAAATATTCCATTGTACATTTCAAAGAAAGGCAGAGAGTTCAATCACGTCCTGCCCAATATTCCTGTGCAATCAACATAACTGATACTGAACTCATTGCTATTAACAAAGCATAACAGGCACAGTATGGTTGTCAAATTTATCCAAATAGTTACCGATTATACAAATTCTTCTGAAAGGTTTCGCAAATACAATAATCTTATTTTTTCTTTTTGCTTGCACAGAATATTTCAGAATTTGCAAAAATCAAAACTCAACATGAAGAAACTCCTCTCTCCTTAGTAACCATCACTTGAGATTAAATACTCGCTACATCAGCATGCTGAAAATGCTTTTTGACCACTAATCTTTTTTTATTACTGTGACAAATAGTGTTACAAACGAGGGAAATGTATAATGGCTTTCCTCTCATTCACACTGATGCATTACCAAAAAATAGGTTGATCACTTTCGGAAGGTCATTTATCATTTAACATTGTTTTGGCCTTTTTCACGGTGTCTATGGTGATTCCCACAGAAACTGACTAATGTTCTGCAGTACATTTGTCACAACCCATTGCCAAGAATGGTAAACTGCAAAAAAAGATTTCCTGTGGTTTTGGTATTTGGATTAAATCAGAATCACCAAATAGCTGTTTGCAGTTTTAGTAAATGCGCACATAATGGTTTAATTTTGTATTCTTTATCTGCAATATTCATCAAGGTGTTTAAAATAAGTGACATTTTCCTAAATTTGGTTGCAAACTTCTTAAGTGTCCATGCTTTAATGCATGTATTGTAAATACTAACTTATGGGGTGTGATGCAATTATCATATAAAACAAATTAAAGTCAAACATGTAACACTTCAAATGACATGAAATTATTTTATACTTTAGTTGAAAAAAGTTGGCCTCAGAGTTGACTTTAAAGTATTAACAGTATTAATACATAGTTTGTACCGTAGAGAAGCAAACTAATTAGTGTGACATTATAAACTGAGGTCACAAAAGGGATTGTTTGTGACCATGGAGACAACAATTATTCTGTGATGTGTGAAAGCATCTGATATTCCTTATATAAACTCATCAAATCTAATGATTTTCACGTGTATAATCAATAACCTATCAATTCACAGAAACAATGACTGAGTAACAAGTTCTTCCAAAGGTTTTCTATTTTTACATAGTAGAGCACTGCCATAAAGTGAGCAACTGATATATTTGAAGAAATACATGGCATTATGAATCCAATAATATTCATTCTAGTTAAAACAAAATCTGTATAAAACTTGCTATATTTCCTGTTTCATAGGTGTAAGCAAGCAAACGAATAGAGGTCTGTAACCATTTTCAGTTACGTTATTTAGCCAGTTCTTGATTTTAAGAACAAAGAATGTATGGAATGAGCTGCCAGAGGATGTGGTGGAGGCTGGTACAGTTGCAACATTTAAGAGGCATTTGGATGGGTGTATGAATAGGAAGGGTTTGGAGGGATATGGGCCGGGTACTGGCAGGTGGGACGAGGTTGGGTTGGGATATCTGGTCGGCATGGACGGGTTGGACCGAAGGGTCTGTTTCCATGCTGTACATCTCTATGACTTTATAACAATACAGTGCAGGAACAGGATCTTTGACCCACTAAGACTGTGCCTACACATGACGCTTCTCGAAACCAGGAATTGTATGCCTGTATGTGTCCCTGTATGCAGTCCCTGTATGTGTCCCTGTATGCAGTCTGTGTCCCTGTATGCAGTCCCTGTATGTGTCCCTGTATGCAGTCTGTGTCCCTCTATTCCCTGCCTATTCATGTGTACGTCAAGATATTTCTTAAATGTTGCTATTGTATCCACCTCCACCTCGTCCTGTGATAGAGCATTCTAGGCAGTTAACACCCTGAGTACAAAAAATGTGCCTCTCACATCTCCTTTAAACTTACCTCCTTTTAACTTAAACTTCGGTCCCCTAGTAACTGTCATTTCTACCCTCAGAAAAAAACTCTAACTATCCACGCTATCCATGCCCTATGCCTCTCATAATTTTGTAAACTCTGCCACGTCGCCCCCACAGCATTCGAAGCTCAGGTGAAAACAAACCAAATTTTTCCTATTTATTTTGTCATTGTTAGTAGCCTCCAAACCAGGCAACATCCTGGTAAACCGTTTCTGTACCCTCTCCAAAGCCTCCACATCCTTTTGATAGTGTGACGATCAGAACTGTACACAGTATTCCAACAGTGTTTAATTTGTTTTGAACTTCAAAAGTTGCAAAAACAAACATGGTAAATTAAGTCAGAACATAGAAAGTATAATTGCAATATAAGGCAAACTTAAAATAGCTGTAAGCTCTAATTTAGATGTAATTTTAATTACATCTAGGGGGTGGTGCCTGGAACACATTACCGGGAGAGCTGGTAGAAGCAGATACTCTAGCAATGTTTAAGAGGCATTTAGATAGACACATGAACAGGCAGGGAATAGAGAGATATGGACCATGTTCAGGCATCTGGGATTAGTTTAGAACAGCATCATGGACGGCACAGACATGGTGGGCTGAAGGCACTATTTCTGTGCTGTATTGTTCGATGTGCTATTTTGGATATCCATAAAGCTAGTCTTGAGGAAATGCATTCTCTATTCTGTTTAGTTTGCACTTTATAATTTTATCTCATGTCATTCAAGTCTCTTTGATTGTGTGATTACTTACCGTTTTATTCATTCATGGGCTGTGGGTGCTGCTGGAAACACCCATGTTTATTATACAGAGGAACCTCGATTATCCGAACATCGATTATCCAAATTTGGTTTATCCAAGCAAGATCGCAAGGTCCCGATGCTTGGCTAAACTATATTATCCGGCATTCGATTATCCGAATATAATACTCACTGCCCGTGTCATTTGGATAATCGAGGTTCCTCTGTATACTGTATCCTGAATTACTGCAGTGAAATTAGTCATAACTAGCTCCAATCTGCAGAATAGAGATGCTCTCAAAGTGCTGGCAGTAAGGGCGTTCAGGAATTTGGGCCAGCAATATATTTTCAAGTCAGGATGATGTATAAACTGCAGGGAAACTGTGTTCTCTGCCATTGCAGTTGGTCCACTGTCAATAATCCTCTTGATGATAGAGATCATGGGTGGGAGAACAGCTGTTTAAGAAACTGCAGCAGTGAGTTGCTGCAGTGCACCTTGTTGATTGTAATGCACTGCAGCTGCCCTGTATCAAAGCTAGGGATGGCCTGATGACCAATCAGGTTAGATGATATCCAGTTTCTGAAGTATTGTTAAACAACACTCATTCAGGAAAGTGGGATTATTCCATCACATTTGTGGCTTGTAGATGTTGAACAGGCTTTAGCGAGACAGGAGGTAAGTTACTTTCCATGAAATTCCAACTTGCTCATTATCCAAATATGTGGCTAGTTCAGCTAGACATTTCTGATGAAGCGCTTATGCCTGAAATATTGACTGTCCTGTTCCTCTGACGCTGCCTGACCTGCTGTGCTTTTCCAACGCCACACTTTTTGACAGCTAGATTTATGGTCACTGCTAGTTCCCAAGATGCTGATAGTGGGAATTCCACATTGCTAATGCTGTTGAATGCCAAAGGGGAGAAAGATAAATTCCCACTTGTTGGAATTGAATGGTAATTATATGGCATGCAAATTAATTTTTAGCCCAAACGTGGATGGTATCCAACCCTTACTTCTTGCAGGCAAGAAACTGCTTCATAAACTTAGGAACTGCAAATAGAGCTCAGCACTGAAATTATCATGGTAAAAGGCCCCATTTCTGACCTTATGGTGGAGGGAAGGCAATTGATGAAGTGGTTGAGGATGGTTAGGCTTCCCACACTACCCTGAGGAACTATTGCAGAGATGTCCCAGAGAAGAGATGACTGACCTCTACAAATAAAACCATCTTCCTATGTGTCGGGTATAGTTTGTACCCATAGAAAGATTTACCCCTCATTCACGTTGACTTCATTTTTACTGGTATTCCTCGAAGCCTCGCTTACACTAATTCTGCCTTGATACCAAGACTGTCACTCTCTACCCACCATTGGAATTCAGCTCGTCTGTGGGTGTTGAGGCCAAGGCAGCTCTGAAGTATGGAGTCCTGGTGCAACCCAAACTGAGCATCAAGGAGCTGCTGTTTGCTGTGTGAGCACCACTCGGTAATCCACAACACTTTCCATCATGTTTCTGATGATTGAGGATATATTAATAAGATTGATAGAATCCCTACAGTGTGGAAGCAAGCCGTTCATCCCATCGAGTCCACACCGACCCATGAAGAGCATCCCATCCAGACCCACTCTATCCTATAACCCTGAATTTCCCATGGCTAACCCCCCTAACTTGTACATTCCTGGACACTATGGGCAGTTTCCCATGGCCAATCCACCTAACCTGCACATTTTTGGACTGGGATGTAGGAGAGAATGGAAATGTAATGGAAAAGTAGTTTACCAGTTTAGATCTGTTCTGGTCTTTGTGGGCAGGATATACCTTGGTAATTTTCCATTTTATCAGGTAGATGCCAGTGTTGTAACTGCATTGAAACTGGAGATGTAGTTACTTCTGAAGCACAGGTTTTCATTATTATAGTCAGAATGTTGTCAGGTGTATAGTCTTTTCCGTATTTTCAAACATATTAAATTGTTTCAAAAGTAGCGTCTGTAAAAGTGAGAACCTCCGAAGAAGGGCCAGATGATTGATCGATGCAGCGTTTTCGGTTGACGTCTGTTGTCAATGCACCAGAGTCAAAAAGTGTGTTGTGGAAAAGCACAGTAGGTCAGGCAGCATCTGAGGAGCATAAAAATTGATGTTTCGGGCATAAGCCTTTCATCAGGAATGCTGTCTGACCTGCTGTGCTTTTCTAACACTACACGGTTTGACTCTGATCTCCAGCATCTGCACTCCTCACTTTCTCCTTGTGAATGCATCAGCCTTACCTCTGGCCCTGCTGCACCGGGTTTCACCATCCTTGTGCTTGGACCCTCCTCCAAGTTCTTAAAATATCCATAATTATTCACAACTGGATGTGAGATGAATGTAGATGTCATATCTGATCGCTGGTTGTGGGATGCTGTAGCTCTGTCTATGGCATGCAGCTTCCCCTTATTGTATTCAGCAACCCCTTTCTCTTCAGGCCCATCTGGTGTTAATCCTAACAAGCTGCTGTGCAGTTCCCATCGCTAGTGCGAGGGATGTACCACAGCAAAAGGCAGAATATAACTCTTTTGCTGTGCTGATGGTCTACAGTCTTCACTGTCTAGCTCTTAAGATTCAGAATTTAGAACCCACAATTGCCTAAAAGAAAAGGCAGGATATCATATGTAAGTAATTTCAAAATAATTTATTACATGTGTTGATGTGCAACATTTTAAGTGTGATACACTAGCGAAATAGACAAAAAAAAACATGAGACATTTGAGGGTAGTTAATGGTACTAGACGATGGACGAATGATCTCATTACCCCTTGTGAAGGCAGCATTTTGCTCTCTGGCAATTTGATAAGGAATTCCCCTTGATGTGCTCCTCCATCTTTCCTGGTCCATCTTCCATTCAAAGAAGTCAGCTGCCTTTACCGTCTGAATAGACAACTCTGCCTCTCCCCAAAACAAAGTCTTGTTAATAAACTTGGAATTGGTAGTTCACACCAGATCATTCACCTGTTTGAACCTTGCTAACTGATGAAATGCTATTAGATATGTTAGGGTGGTGGTGAAATGTCAGTGACCTGATGGTATGTAAGCTACCAAATGTTAGATCTTCTTTTATGTTTTAAAGTCAAATCCTGGCAGGTGAGTGTGCAACAGTGCAATTCTGGTACAATTCATAGAGTCATAGAAATGTACAGCACAGAAATAGAGTGTTCAGTCCAACTCATTCATGCCAACCAGATACCATAAATTAATCGAGTCCAATTTGTTAGCATTTGGTCCATATCCCTCTAAATCCTGCATATTCATGTACCAATCCAGATGACTTTTAAATGTTGTAATTGTGCCATTGTCCACCACCTCCTCTTGCAGCTCATTTCATATACCACCACCCTCTGCGTGAAAAAAGTTGCCCCTTAGGTTTCTTTTAAATCTTTGTCTTCTTGCCCAAAACCTATGCTCTCTAGTCTGGTTTCTCCAACCCCAGGGAAAAGACCTTATCTATTTATCCTATCTGTGCCCATCATGATTTTATAAACGTCTATGAGGTCACCCCTCAGCATCTGATGCTCCAGGGAAAACAGCCCCAACCTATTCAGCCGCTTCCTATAGCTCAAATCTTCCAACCCTGGCAACATCCTTGTAAATCTTTTCTGAACCCTCTCAAGTTTCACAATATCCTTTTCAATAGGAAGGAGACCAGAATTGCACACAATATTCCAGAAGTGGCCTAAACAATGTCCTGTATAGCTGCAACATGACCTCCCAACTCCTGTACTCAATGCTATGACCAATAAAGGAAAGTATACGAAACACCTTCTTCATTATCCTATCTACCTGTGACTCTACTTTCAAGGAAATATAAACCTGCACTCTCTTTGTTCAGCAACACTCCCCAGGACCTTACCATTAAGTGTATAAGTCCTGACAAGTGACAGACATTGATTGCAGGTGAGGCATCTGACGGAGATGCCTGAGACCTGAACCTCCTGCGTGATAGTCCTTTGCAGCAGCAATCTTACAATGTTAGCCTACACTCATAGGGACATAAAGATTTGATTTGATGGTGGACATACCCCGTGTAAGTGGAGCAGATAATTTCTCCCATTGTGACACAGGAACCTGGTGTTCTTGAGCCACCCATTATTGCTGATTTCTGAACAGGCTGAGTTTATCACTTGGGATGAACTCTTGTCATCATCCATAGGGAGGACACTTCCCTATTCTCCTGAACAGCCTTCAGGAATATCTTAGGGGCATATCAATAAGGCATGGCGACACTTGATGTCTGGTATCTGACATCTCTCAGGATGGATGGGCGTAATGAGCGCAGGCTGTTTTGTGCTCCAAACTTGCAGAGAGTGAATTGCTGTTCAAGTGACTTTTGCATGTGACCCCTGGATGTTGGAGCCTGGAAGGTCATGGCAAGCTTCAGAACTTCCTGCCGAACTTTATCGTTCCACGTAGCGGCAATCGCACCAGCCTGACCCATCTCCAAGGAGAAGACCCACTCTCTCTTATGCCTGACACTACATTGAGTCTGAAGAAAAGAAAGTTTTGCCCAGTGTATGGCGGTATACAGTACATTTACCTGCAATGCTATTTGAGGGCATCATTTTATTTCTGTGCCTTTTATTACTCATTGTTGCTTTATTTTACTCAGTCTATTGATTTTTCCATCTCTCATTTCCCCTGATTTGTTTTTGTTTTATCATGTTTCAAAGTGACACCCAGGAAATACCATGTAAACATTTGAGTAATTAAGCTCTGCTCTGGTAGTGCTAGAAGGTGAAAAATCAATGATGTGAAAGTGCCTACGAGGATACAGCTAAAGGAGGCAAGAAATACAATAGATTTTTGGACCTCTAGAAGGAACCGATAAGGTTGAATAACAAACCAAGCGAGGAACAGGTCAGTTTGAGAGGCCGTATAGGAAGTGCATAAATTATGTGAAGAGATCCAGAGGCAGAAGCAAACTGAGTCAAGACCTTAGCAGAAATGTGCCAAGCCAGGTGTGAAAGATTTTACTCAAGCAGGATCTCCTGACGTGTACAGTTCAACATAATTGATGTTTTAATATTGTCATGAGCTCCATTCTGTGCATAAATAACAAT
This sequence comes from Chiloscyllium punctatum, assembly GCF_047496795.1. NCBI lineage: Eukaryota > Metazoa > Chordata > Chondrichthyes > Orectolobiformes > Hemiscylliidae > Chiloscyllium > Chiloscyllium punctatum. Next base: position 144,406,151 of record NC_092741.1, on the reverse strand, counting down.
CCACCTTAACCTAGACATGTTCCAGACATATTAGGAATTAGTCCATTCAGCCCCTCAAACCTGCTCCACCATTCAATAAAATCATGATTGACTCCATGATAACACTGAGCCACAAATAATGGACTTCTGAAATTGAAAGCTCAAATATGCAGAATGAGTCAGTCAGTGCCTGAAAAGACAGAGAGATGATAACAGTGAATTATGTCTTTGGTGCAATAAGACTTTCCAGAAGCACGAGCAGAGATGGAAAATTGGAATATCCATCTTACAGAATCCCTACAGTGTGGAAGCAAGTCCACACCACCCCTCTGAATGTCATCCCACCCAGACCCAGGACCCTATAAACCTGCATTTTCCATGACTAATCCACCAAGCCTGCACATCCCTGCACACTACGGGCAGTTTAGCATAATCAATCCACCTAGCCTGCATATCTTTGGAGCACCCGGAGGAAGCCCATACAGACGAGGAGAATGTGCAAACTCCACACAGACAGTCGCCCGAGGCAGGAATCAAAACCAGGTACCCAGCACTGTAAGGCAGCAGAGCTAACTACTGGAAGAAATCAAAAAGATCAAAAATCGTCTGCATGGCACATGTTCCATTAGCCATTGTTACCAGAAAGAAACAGGCCTCACCTTGTTTGCCCAGAAACATTTTGTTTTAAATATTTTAAAAATGTAATCTGAATGCCATGGTTAATTCCCTAAAATCTGGTAATATTCTGCCATAAATGCCTTGAGTGTTTGCTATTCCCCAGCAACACCTGTAGAGTTGGTTCTTTAAAGGAGAAGTTGAACAATGGTTTGTATAATGGCTGCATTTTTAACAACATCAGTGCCTTTAGGCTGGAGCTGCTTGGTGCACATCCACCCCTTCAACTGAAGTGAATCTTACAACTGAGATACAATGAATGACTATGTATAATAAGACAATTGTTACATGCCACGCTTGACATTGTACCTCCCAGAGGGTTTGTCAATTTCTTAATCTGCTCAAGTAATTTTTTTTACAGGCTATGTCAGAAATGTATGCAATAATAAGAAATAGTTGGAGCACGTGCTTCACAAGATAAACATCATTCAGATATGGATTGCCAATTTTATACTGCTGCTGCTGCTGCTACTAATTCTTTAATCCAGTTGGAAGAAGATGTTACTGATTTAGAATAAAACATTAGGTCAAATTTACAGTGTGTAGTTTGGGTCAGGAGGGAAACACAGGATAATTGAATGAAACCACTGCTTCTGTCTTGACTGCATTGTGAGTTACCCAGGCATATCACAGCAGGATCTGTAAGCTCCTTTACTCAACTCAATAATCTATCACAAACAGAAGGTACATTATGGTCACTATCTGAATTTGTTTTATTTCTCCAATGCACTCTAAGCAAGCTTGATGTTTAAATATGGGCAAAGATTGGCTTACACAGGATTTTATAAACTATGTAACCAATTTTTCCCTTTGCATGAACTACTGTAGCCCAAGTGTGTTGACTGACTACACAATTCAGTCCATTGGTAAATTATCCATGAATTCCTCAGGATTTCATTAAGAAATATTGCGTGCAATTCTGGCCTCCTTTCTATCGGAAGGATGTTGTGAAACTTGAAAGGGTCCAGAAAAGATTTGCAAGAATGTTGCCAGGATTGGAGGATTTGAGCCATAGGGAGAGGTTGAATGGGCTAGGGCTGTTTTCCCTGGTGTGCAGAGGCTGAGGGGTGACCTTATAGTGGTTTATAAAGTCATGAGGGGCATGGATAGGATAAATAGACAAGGTCTTTTCCCTGAAGTGGAGAGTCCAGAGCTAGAGGGCATACATTCACGGTGAGAGGGGAAAGAGTTAAAAGAACCTAAGGGCAACTCTTTACCGCAGAGGATGGTGCATGTACAGAATGAGCTGCCAGCGGAAGTGGTGGAGGCTGGTACAATTACAACATTTTAAAAGGCATCTGGATGGGTATATGAATAGGAGGGGTTTGGAAGGATATGGGCCAGGTGCTGGCAGGTGGGACTAGATTGGGTTGGGATATCTGGTTGGTATGGACGGGTTGGATCTAAGGGTCTGTTTCTGTGCTGTACATCTCTATGACTCTGTTACTTTAAATGGGTACGCACCGCAGTGGAGAGATAAGTGAAGGCAGTGAGTTTGCTGCTTTTTAATGTACAAGGCTGGAAACTGAGGCTTTTTCCAATAACAGCTTTGAAAATTGGCTCTGTTCACCCACCCCAGTCTCTGCAATGTAGACCTGGCATAGATGAAAGAAGTTGTTCCAAGTGTCTCTGGTGACCTTGTTTCAACATAGAATAGTATCTGCATTTTGCTCCAAATTTAGGAATCTAATACATTTATATGGTCTGACTTTCACTTCAAACCTGAATAGTTTCAATGAAAATGGTGAGAATCCTTAATCAGTACAGTGAATACCAAACATGGATCAAGCAGTTCATTAGATTTCATTGATACAAATAACTTCCATTGTTTATATCATAATCCATTTTACTTCAGACATAAGAGAGATGAATATGTTAACAAAGGAACAAGTCCAAGTCATGTAGGCCCTCTGACCTCTTGCTAAAATTGGATTATGAATAAGCTCTACCTCAACTCCACTTATCTATATTTTATGTCCCTTGATGCAATTTGTACTCCAGCAACATTGCCCTGGTATTAATAACAAATGCATTAACACATTTATATTGGCTGCTAATTTAACAAAGGAATTGATCTGTTTTTAAAATGAGCATCTTATTAAGAATAGATAGATAAATTTTGCTATTAACATGATGCAGCACGATGTCAACCCATAAACTTATTCTCTTAGATTTTTTTCTGCTTCTAAATGTGATTCACTCCCAACTAGAGTCTGACAATTTATTTTATAATAAAGATAATTGACTGTGTTGCCACAGTCACTAGAATTCAAAATGAACTGCTTTGATTTCAGATTTTTTATAATGACTGGAAGACAAGGCATGATTTCAAGTGATACAACTTATGCTTCTTGGCCCCCAGTTTTTGATGGTCAGCTCATCAGAAAGATTTTGTTTTGGTGTTGCCTTTATACCTTTGGCACAGAGACATCCAAATTGGGGCTGTGTAACATGTAGATATCAACTCAAGTGTAAGAAGATATGTAGTGCAGTGATTGGAACCAGATGGATCTTATTGACCATGAGATCCTTGATTAACTGGGTCAATCAGGGAGCACTGGCTGACAGATATAGTCAAGAGATTCAGAGTCTCCTCAGTTCAGGGACTGACTCTGAGCTGGCTGGTTACGGCCAGTATATTAATGGGTGACTTGATCACAGGATACCAGACTCTATGTAGTTATTTCATGAAGGAAACAAAAATGGGAGAAGAAATTAGTTTTGTGCAACGACTTTAATGAAAAGGAAACCAGTCAGAAGGTAAAGCAGAGCTGAAATATGGAAGGCATTAATTTAGTTTTCAAGTACAATTTTTGGGTGATACTGGCTTCACATCAAGCTTGAGAATATGGTGAGGGGTCTTCTTGAACTGTTACATATTCAGTTTTGCATATGAACACACAAAATAGCAGCAGATTTGACCATTTAGTCTCTCAAGCCTGTGCTGTCATCTATGGTTGACCGACCTGCAGTTTGAATTCCATGTTCCCATTAACCTCATCATTGATGCATATACAACATAAATGGTTGACTCATAATCCGACTTGCAAGACATACATACTTGGGGTTTAATTCACATGGAGACCAGGGGCTGAATTTGATCAGCCTCTTGAAAAGAGGACAAAGCTCTCGCCAAATGGTGGTGGAAGGATCCGTAGGGAGGACTAATATCTCCTCACACCACCATATAATACAAGGAATGCATGGAACTGAGGAAGGTAGCTAATTTTAGCAATAATGTTTGGCCCTTTCCCCTTCCCATCAGCATTTTCTCAGTATTGGTATAGGGTTCTGAAACATTAGGACACTGCTGGTTATAGTGAGGCACCCTCCCAGCAGGTCCACAGTGGGGAAGGGAGTGTGTCAGCATTTGTGGTTGCCTCATGGCTCAAGGAGTGTCTGTACATGCCTCCTCCAAACCAGCGTCCCTGTTGAAGTGTTCTTTAACTCCACTCACTGACTAGGCCTTGGCCTAACACAGTAAAGGAGAAAAGACTCAACATTTTTTAAGACCATCTCAACACAGAACCAGCTTTCCTTCTGGCCACTCACTTGGTGTCTATTCTGAAGTTGCCAAGCAGTTCTTCCTCTGATTGGGCTGGCACCCAGGAGATAGAATGCCACCATTAATAGGATGGCAGTTCCTGTCATATTTTCAGATACCAATGCAACAAATGGATGGTGTTTTCTAGTTACCAACCCCTGATGGCTTGTGACTGAGGGAGTTCACTGCCATTAATTCTCCTTTCAGAGGTGAGTCTATTAACAATGGTTGAGCATAAGCCACAATTAAGCACAAACAAGAAGAGGCACTTGTCTCATATAAACATCAAATCTCTGCAGTGTGGAACAAGGCCATTCAGACCATCAAGCCCAGACCCAGCTCCTAACCCTCTCCCTGTAATCACTATGGCTAATCCACCTGGCCTACACAACCCTGGATACAACAGGGAAATTTAGCATGGCTAATCCACCTCTCTTGCATATCTTTGGACTGTGGGAGGACAGGGTTGAGAGTGTGATGCTGGAAAAGCAGGTCAGGCAGCATCTGAGGAGCAGGAGAATTGACATTTTGGGCATAAACCCTTCATCAGGTGGGAGGAAACCGGTGCACCCGGAAGAAACCACCCAGATACAGGGAGAACAAGCAAACTCTATGCTGACAGTCACCCAAGACTGGAATCAAACCCTGGTCCCTAGCACTGTACAATTAACTTTAACTAATTAAGCATAATTGCAACCAGCAGGAACCAAATATGTCCAATCCTTGGGCAAGGCCAACAGTTTCACCACTCAAAGACTACATGACATGTGGGTACAGCAAATGCAGCTTCAATATCTTTCAGAGCTATTACCTTAAACAACAGTTCCAGCAATGGCTTCCTCATCCATTATCACCAAAATGCCACCCAGTGCCCCATCATTCAGGTTCAGGTTCCACTATGTCTGGATTCGGAGAGTCCAGAACTGGAGGGTATAGGTTTAGGATGAGAGGGGAAAGATTTAAAAGGGCCATAAGGGGCAACATTTTCACAAAAAAGATGGAGTGTGTATGGAATAAGCTGCCAGAGCAAGTGGAGGCTACTACAGTTACAATGCTTAAGAGGCATCTGGATGGGTACATAAACAGGAAGGGCTTAGAGGGATATGGGCCAAATGCTGGCAAATGGGACTAGATTAATTTCGGGTATCTGGTTGGTATGGACGAGTTGGACCGCAGCCTCTGTTTCTGTGCTGTACATCTCTATGACTCTATGAATCCTTGAACAAGGTCATCCTATGATTTGATAAAATTCTGGCCCATACTTCATTTGTTAAAGGATCTTAGTGAACCAGTTGAGTTTCAATAACAATTCAACAGATTCAGGAACACTTTGGCCGATGACTTTTACTGTAAGCTTTTAGATCTTTCAAACAAATATAATTAAAACTCTCAACCTGCCACGGTAGGATTAAACGCAGGTTCTCTCAATTATGAAGATATGCTTCCATAGCACCATCCTAGCAATGCAGCCACTGTACTGGCTATGTCCTAACATACACACTTTCCAGATGTTAAGGGGGAATACACCACAGTAGTTACCAGTGACATTGAGTCCAAACTTTGCAAAAGTCCTTGGCACATTTTCACGCCCAGCTCATTCAGATGTCATCATTTGGACTCAGGAGGTGGGTTATATCTTCAGCAAGTAGCCCCACATCCTGACATTTCACCAGCTAAGACATTGAACAAGAGCAGAAGCAGGCAGTAATAACCAGTGCCATATAGTCCACAAACGTCATGTGGCAGTGTAACTGGACATAAGAATGATAAAAAAAAGTTCAATGGCTTTATTTGATCATTCAAATTAATAAAACTAGACTCGTAGTTCTGTAATTAAATGTACTTAGCACCTATGACACAAACAATTACCTTCCTTCACACTATCTTAAATTACTTTCATTGCTTACTGTGAAAGCTAATTAAGTACAGAGAGCATGAAACACCATCACTCTTCTTTCATTCACATCCTTACATGCATTTAATCTGTAAAGTTATTGTCCCATCAAATATAGCTGCATGATGCAAATACTTGTCATCACATCCATTGTGGGTTGCATGCTGATACTTAGGGGTTGTTGTATATCAATAAGACAATTGCAACCACTGATGTCTTCAAATTAATTAGACAGAGAAGAAAAAAATTAATTGGCCAAAGCCAGACAATGTTGACGTTTAGCAGCAATAGTTTTAGTCTTGAAAGCAAACCCTCTTTATATATCAGTTTATTCCTCTCTTCATCAAAAAGCTCAATCCCTGAATTACATGGCCTCTAATTTAATCACTGACTCTGATAGATGGTTATGAGGCTTTGAAATGCACAATTTTAGAGCATTCCTCTAACACCCTGCCCGAAATGTAAGTATAAATCTATGAATTCTCACTCTGCTTAGAAAAGGTTCAGAGGTATAAAACTGTAAATGCAGATTCATGCCAAATGGTAAAACAAAAGTTTACCCTCAATGATTAATCCATGTGCCTCGTAAATGCAGTACAAAAAGGCAAAAATTCACAATTTTACAATATGTCTTCCTCTGTGAGGCAACTGGAGATTTAAGAGAAATCAGAGGCTGTCTAATTTAGCTTAATGGTGGATCTGTACTTAAATCCGAGTTGTCTCAGAGGAATAGGAACACAGAGCTGGATTTTTGTCCCAGTGATGGGTAATGGGGGTTAACAGAAAGTATTTTAAGATGCTGGAGCTCAGACCACTGTCCCTACAAGCCATTCAGAGGCAGACCCAAGAGCTCCCAGGTAGAGGGCTGGGCTATTTAAAAGACTGGTTCTTTATCCTACTTGTAATAAAAGTGAAGAAACATAAAATGGCCCATTCGCTGTCACCACTCACACCCCAATCCACTCGCCCTTGTCAGACTATTCGCCTCCATCTACCCATCATACTTCCTCACATACTCCATGTCAGCCAAGCACCTCTGCCTGTCCCAATGGCGCCTCGTACTGCCCACTCATCTGGTGTATGGAAGGCAAAGGACAATGAACTCCATAATAACAATGTAATGTTTGAAAAGCTTTTTAATAAACAATTCTTTAATAATTTTGAGAAAACTGATTAGGGCTCGTGGAGAGAATCCTTCCAAAAACTCACCAAAAAATGATACTTCGCTAAAAGAAAATGGTAAGGTTCAGCCAACAGTTTCTACCTGTACTACCCAAATTGTGAGTTCATTCCAGAAATGACGCACACTTGTTATGAAGAATAGTTCTCTGGTATTGTACTGGCTTATGGCTGTGCCCCTTTGTTTTAAAATCATCATTTAATTTGAAATACTGCTGCAGTCTTTTTCTGCCATTTTTGAACTTATGCTCCTACATTAAATAGTTCCTCAAGCATTTCCTTTCAAGGCTGAAACATTTCATGAGTTGGGGTTTACAGGCCCCCAGTGGGTGTTTTTTTCCCTGGCAGTGCATAAGAGGTGATGAGATCACCACGTTCTTGCCCAACACTGTATATGTCAGCAGGTTAAGTGGCCCACCAGGCTGCATCATAGCTATTGAGGCAATTACCTACCCAGTTAAGTGGCAATCGAGGGTCTCAGTCTACCTCCATTTCCACAAATGGCAGACAGACCACATTACAAAGAGCACTTTTAAAATTGCTTTGATGGAAATGCATGAGGAATGGTGAGGGGGGGGGGGGGGGGGAAGGTGGGGGGGAGGGGAAGGGGGCGCGGAGGCGGGGGAATCATCAATCATATTCTCCCAAGATACTCTCTGACCTCCAAAATGAGCCTCTTTATCCTTTCTGCCCTCTGACCAATCCTTTCCTACCCTAAAACTCAAGTAACTTGCTTCACTCTGGTTGTCATCACTCTTCGTAGTGGAGGATGTTGCAGACATTCCAAATTTATCTGATAAGCAAGGTGCTAATGCGAGGAAAGATCTTGTATCAGTTTCTATCGCAAGGGACAAAGTATTGGAACTTCAGGACGACAAGTCGGCAGGATCTGATGTCCTACTTGCAAAGGATTTTAAGGAAATGGTTGCAGAGAAAGTGGAGTCATTGGTCAAAATATTCCTAAAATCTTTGGATTCCTGGAGGATGCCAGCATATTGGAAAGCCATCCAAGTGATGCTCCTGTTCAAGGTGGGAGGGAGACAGAAAGCAGAAGATGATTGGGCTAGTTAGTTTAAAATCTGTCGCTATTAAAATACTATTAAAGAAGAAATAACAGGACACTTAGAAAAGCTTAACACAATCAGACTCAATATGGTGTGTGAAAGGGAAATCATCTTTGATAGATTTGTTAGAATTGTTTGAAGATATAGCAAGCACGATTGATAAAGGGTAACCAGTAGATATAATATATTTAGGTTATTAGAAGGCATTCAGTAAAGTGCTACATAAAAGATTATTGCACAAGACAGGAGCTTGTAGTATTAGATGGATTGAGGATTGATTAACAACAGAATTCATAGGTTTGGGATTCATGAATCATTTTCAGGTTGGAAAGAGGTAACTTATGGATTACCACAAGGATTAGACTGAGGCACTCTATTATTTATTATCTACATTAATGACTTGGAGGAGGGGCACAGCTTAATGTATCTAAAGCTGCTGATGGTACAAAAAGAAGGTGGGAGGGCACGTGATGGTAAGGACCAATAGAAATTTTCTAGAAGACATCGATAGGTTGAGTGAGTGGGCAAAAACCAAGCAAAGTTTAACATAGGAAAATGTGAGATCATGCATTTGCTAGGAAAACACAAACAATAGCCTATTAATTAAATGGAGAGACTTTGAAAAAAGTGCAGTACAGAGGGATCTGGGTGTTCTTGGGCATGAAACACAAAATGCTAGCATGTAGGTACAGCAAGTAATTAAGAAGGCAAATGTAATTTTTGTCTTTGTTGCTAAACAGTTGGAGTTTAAAACTAAGGAAGTCTTGTCATAACTGTGGCACAGCTGCACCTGGAGTACAGTGTACAGTTTCAGTCCGTGCATTCAGAAAAAGGATATATTGGCATTGGAGGCAGCTCAAAAGAAATTCACTCAGCTGATTTCTCAGGTGAAGCATTTGAAACATCAAGATTGGCTAAGAAGATTAGGCTTTTCATCATTAAAGTTTAGAAGAATGAGGGGATGATCCTACTGAAACATGCAAGGTTCTGACTAGTTTTATAAGGTAGACGCTGAGCAGATGTTTCTGCCAGTGAAAGAATCTTGAACTAGACGCATGTTTACAGAATAAGGAGAGACTCATTTAAAACTGAGGTGGAAAGGAATTTCTTCTTCCAGACAGTAATGAGTGTCTGAAATTCTCTACTCCAGAGAATCAGTAAGCTAGTTTTAAAGAGGAGGCAGATAGATTTTTGAAATATCAAGGGATTGGGTGCTATGAGGAACTTGCACAAAAAAGGAGTTGAGCCTGATGCAGATGGGCTGAATGATCTACTCCTACTTCTTAAGTTTTAAATTTCTTCATCAATCCTAACAGTGCCCACTGCTGTGTTATGTCACTCCTGGAGCTGCTACAGCTATTGGCCAATCATCCCTTCCTATCTATTGAGAGGCGGAGGTCTGACCCTCCGCCTGCACAGTCCACTTTATCCTTATTACTGCTACAAAGCATAGTATTACAGCTACAGCAATACAGCATAGAAACTACTAGCCCATGCCAACCATGTTCCCACACTCAGCCAGTCCCACGTGCCTGCATTTGGCCCAGATCTCTCCAAGCCTTCCCTATTCATGTAGCCCTGTGTTTCTTTCATTGTTCCTCATAACACAGCTCTCTGGGTTTGTAAAAATTAGCTATGGGGATCCTTTGTGCACTACCATTGGGATTTTGAATGCCAATTGTGGTTTTGGTGAAAAGAACTGAGCAATGTGGAGCTCGCCCAGTGCATTATACAGCTTCAGCATGATAACCTTTTGAGACATTTGACTTATGACAATATAGCTGTGCAGTTTGTTCACATTATGAGTTATTCACACATTATCAGTAATTTTCAGACAATATATCACAATTTTGCTGCATCTAAATAATATTTCCTGTCAGACACTGCCATCTACTGATTACTATAAGAATGTTAAATTGCACATATGTGATTTGCTGTTAAGGTTTTAACAATTAGGAACCCCTGTTCATTTCTTTCTACCTAAGCAAAATTTGCAGCCTGAGAACGATCCACCCTATAACAGAGTGAAGTTGATAACTGATTTCTTAAAGTATTTTCTGGTGATTTGTGTCAACTTCTGGAAAGTGAGAGTAGTAAAATCAGGTTTGTGCTTGTGAAAAGATTAATCGAGTCATGTTTTAAAGCAATCCCAGCACAAAGGTAGGGACGGAAGGAGGTGCTGGGAACTGTTTGTGTCACTTCAAAGGTTAAGAATTCCAAACACCTTCCAATTGTCTCAGACAGGAAACATCACTGATCTAGAAAATTCCACTCAACCTCTTCTGATCATCAACTGGAACCTTTGTAACAATTACTTATAAATTAGCAGACCACATGTTGCGCTGAAATCCTATGAGAAACATTATCATACATGATCTGTTTGGATCAGTTGTATATTGTATATTCAGGCCCTATCATTTATTGTGGCATTATACAGGAACAAATTATTAATTGTGTTATGCTCATTTCTGAACATGTCAATATTTTCTGAATACCATTTTCTAACAATATATGAGGAAGTGCAATGAGCTGGTAAAGTTCCTTAAATATCACCACTTTGAGAAGTCATATTTGGTGAAACTAGGTTTGCATGATTATGATTTATGATTCAGTATGTCAATATGCACCATAAACTATGCATGGGCAGCACAGTGGCACAGTGGTTAGCACCAGAGACCTGGGTTCAATTCCCGCCTCAGGCGACTGACTGTATGGAGTTTGCACATTCTCCCCATGTCTGCATGGGATTCCTCCGGGTGCTCCAGTTTCCTCCCACAGTCCGAAAATGTGCAGGTTAGGTGAATCGGTCATGCTAAATTGTCCGTAGTGTTAGGTTCAGGGATAAATGTAGGGGAATGGGTCTGGGTGTGTTAAGTTTTGGCGGGTCGGTGTGGATTTGTTGGGCCGAAGGACCTGTTTCCACACTGTAAGTAATCTAAGTAATCTAATCTAATCTAATCTATTATAAGTCTGTAAATTAGCTCGCTGAGCTTGAAGGTTTGTTTTCAGATGTTTCGTCACCATACTAGGTAACATCGTCAGTGTGAGTCTCTGGTGAAGCAGTGCGGACTCTCACCGACGATGTTACCTAGTCTGGTGACGAAATGTTTGAAAACAAACCTTCCAACTCAGTGAGCTAACTTATGTACTTATCAATAAATCTTCTCAAAAATCATTATTATTATTATTATTATTATTATTATTATTATTATTATTATTATTTTCTAATCAACCAAAATAAGGAGCACAGGGCAGCAGAGCCTTTGTGGATCTATTTTGACCTGTATTTTAACAATCCATCACAATAATAAAATTTAAAAGAAAAAGCTAAGACATAGTTTATACATGTCCTTTTGGCACATTACAAATCACTATACCTCCAGAGTTTGGTGAGTAATGGTGAGAATCTTAAAGGTGAATCTCTTTTGTATAAAAGCATGAAGTGCTTGGTTTGCAATTGGCATTTAACTTAAATTTACTGTTTTTACTTTATATTTATTTTGAAGTACAGAAGATGGGCCCAAAAATCATATTTTAAACTTAAACATTGACAATTTTGAGGGCATGAAATAGAACTGGCTAAACTGTACTAGCAAATTAGGTTAAAGGAGAAGTTAATAAAGATGCGGAGCAGGCAATTAAGGGGATAGTTTAGAATACACAGAATTTTAAAAATCCAAAGGGGCATGGGGCGGACTGAGAACCAGAAGGGGCATGGGAGAGGTTGCCTTTGAGTGGGTGGAAGATGAAAGGGATGCGTGATTTGCTGGGTTGCTGGGGTGTCTGTGTTATATGCACCGTTTATGGTTCGGTTTATCAAACTGTCTGTATGTGATAGCATTCATTGTTTCCTTCTTGATAAGGTGGGATTCGAGGTTACCTTATTTTCCTGTGAACTGGTTGTATAGTGGGGTTTGGGGGTCTGGCTTTGCGGCCCCTTTCTCCTGTAAATTGCTGTTCCTTGTACAGGGCTGTTCATGTTAATTGTTTGTTTGTAATTTTTAGTGGTTAATAAAATTGTTTTAAAAAGCATTTCAATGAGAGGTAGAAATTCCATTTGTCGTTTTTTAAGGAAAAATCATATAGGCCTGGATTTTCTAGTTACCAGAGAATCTTCATTCCAGTGTAGATGGGAGATTTGCTTGGGCATCCCTGTGGAATCCCTATCATAGCACACTTTATAGCGGCCAAATGCTGGCAAATGGGATGAGATTAATTTAAATATCTGGTCAGCATGGATGAGTTGGACCAAAGGTTCTGTTTCTGTGCTGTACATCTCTACAACTCTAATTGCTTGGGAAATTGAAGATTTCACTGGGCAATTCCTCCATGTATGGAACCCTCTGACATTTTCCATTTAAATCAGAGAACTTGGTTTCTGATGAAAATAAGTGAATCATTGTTCAGGTACAGTTAAACTATTAAGTGCCTGGTCTAACTCATGTGTAAAGTTTCAACTGATCCTCCCAGTACTTACTTCATTAACCACTTACAATTCCCAGATATTGAACCGATACCCCCTACTCCATGCCATAACAGTGCCCCCTGCCCCTGCTGCTGAACCAGACAGCCCCCACCAGTCGACCTAACCTAATTGTTCTTTGTTGGACTGTAATTTCTTCCATCCACACTGATCAACCTAGACACTATATGAATTACTTGGCCCCTTTGCCACATTGCATGCTGGCATCCTACCCTCTTCCAACTAGGCATTCTATACCCTTGATACCTACACCTTATTAGGCTGGCACACTTCTCAGCTGGAACTCTACTTACCTGGTACTTTAACCCACTACCAACCTGGCACTCTACCCACCCAGTACCTTAAGATCACACTAACCTTACGAACATATCCTTTAGCAGCAGCTCTCAGAGTGGCTGTCAGGACCTTTAAGTGTCAGAATACGGCAGCTAACTGCTTTGAGAAAAGAATATAATTTGCCTTCCTCTGATCATTCCGCACTATGAAAGAACTGACAGAATGGAAGTACAGGTCCTCATTTTCAGAACTCCCTCTCAGAGATGCAGAGCTCCTTTCTTTCAGAGAAAGAAGGGACATGGTGATAATTGCTGTCAGATTGCTACTCCTCAGAAAATCTGGCCCAAATTGCACAACGATGGGTGACAGCAGAAAGACTGGACAGAATACAAAAAGATTGACTAAAAGATTAATAAGGAAGAAAAAATTAGGAGACGAGAGGAAGTTAGTAGAAATCGACAAACACAATGAAAAACATTTAAAGAGCCAAAGACTTAACAAAGTGAGTGGTGGTCCCAAAGAAAGGGAGCCTAGAGAATTAGTAATGCAAATTAAGGAGATGGCTTATTAATTCATCAGGAATACTGTCTTAGTCAATACTATCAAAGATATAATTACCATCCCAAATGTAGCTTTCAGTCAGGAAGCTTGTTGTCTTACCCTCATCAGAACTAGGATAACGAGAATATACTTGAAAAGTGCCAGTGTAATATCGGGAATACAAGATGTATGTCCGAATGAATGGTAGACTGTATCAAACACACGTCCTGTTGACCATTCAAAGGGCAGAAGGCCAATCATACTCACCCAGCTTATGCTTACCAGCCTCAAAAAAGTATATCCACCACTGGATATGATTCTGCCATTGGAATTAAATTCTTTAATAATCCAGACTATGCCAAGAGTTACACCAGAAACCAATTTAAACTGATCATTTGGGTTCATATCATGAGGTTTTTGCTTGTGCTAGAAACTATGTATATAAATACACAGGATCCTGGTTATGTCCGCAAAAGGAATTTAACAATAAGAATGGGCCTTGGAGATAGCCAATTACTGCCACATCCCCATGGTAATGTCCTGACCAATCAGGTTGACAGTTAATTGTTCTTACAGTTCTCCAGCCAATCAGTTAATACCTCTTCTCATGCTATTAAAAAGGTAGCTCTTTTCTCAATCTACTCTTGTGTCTTAGTTCCGATGAGTGGAAGATGAAAAGCCTCACTTCTTAACTCCTTTTAGCAATGTTTAAATACTGTACTACCAAACATTTATAAAATTACAATCGCTTAGCACTGAGAAAATTGTTGGAGATTCAGGATGACAATTCCCAGGGTCCTTATGGTCTCTATCCAAAGAAAAGAAATGCCTAGTGCCATTGTGATGGATTTTTCCAAAGTTACCTAGATTTTTAGGAGAGTCAATTAAAACGGAAAATAGTGAATATAGCTCCTTTATTCAAAAAAGGAAGTAGACGGAATGTAGGAATCTACATGCCTGTCATTGGAAGATCTTAGAAACTATTATTAAATGCATTGCAGCAAGGCACTTAGATAAATTCAAGGTAACCAAGCAAAGTCAACTTGATGGTGTGAAAGGGAAATCATGTTTACCCAATTAATTGGAGTTGGTTTATGACATAATGCGCTGTAGGTAATGGAGAACTGGTGGATGTAGTGTAAAGATCATTTGATAAGGTGTCATATCAAATGAAATTGCAGAAATTAAAGGTTTATAATGTAGGGAGTAATATATTGATATGAATAGACAATAGCCTAACTAACATGAAACAATAGAGAAAAGTCTAACTAATATGAAACAATAAGTGGGTCATTTCCTGTTGGCAAGGTGTAACAAGTGGTGTACATTAGAAATCAGTGCTGAGCCTCAACTTGTGACAATTTCTACTAATGCCCTGGATAAAGGGATTAAAGGTATGTTATGGGCCAGACCAGACTCCCTCAAAACATTTCAAGAAAGTAGCCTGGACCTTACCTTTGCTAGTTGTTTTAAGCAGGGGTAAAGTGGATATTCCAGGAGTAATGCAGCTGGCCCAACCACTTACTTTTAAATAAAACAGAATTTATTTGCAAGATTATCGAATGAAACACAAACAAAAGAGAACAGAATACAGAATAACTTAACCTATCCAAAAACCTAATAGTTTATCCCAACTTAATGGGAAAACTGGTCACTCCCCTTTCATTTTACTTTCATTTTTTTAAACTTGAAAGCTTTTTGCCTGAAGCTGTATCTGTTAGTGATAATCAAATTGGCCCTAAAACCTTTCAAACCTAGACTTTTTGGAATCGCTGCTTTTATGACCTCTCCGAAAAGGAAAGCCAAGGACAGCATAACCTTGTTAAAGGAATAATGTCAGCACAGGCATGGTTGCCAATTTTGCTGATAACACAAAGATAGGTGGGAATGTAAGTTGGGAAGTGGACTGAAAGATGCAACAAAGTGATATGGATAGGTTAAGTGAGTGGACAAAGATCTGGCAAATGGGAAAATATATGAAATTATCTGTTTTGGCAGGAAGAATAATAAGAAGTGCATTACCTAAGTGATGTGAAATTGCATAGCTTTGAGATGGGGATGGCTTTGAGTGTCCGAGTGTATGCATCATAAAATGTTAGCATGTAGGTACAGCCAGCAATTAGCGAAGACAATTGCGTGTTATCAATTATTTTAAGAGGAATTGAATATTTTTTAAAAAACATTATGTTATAGTTATACAGGGCGCTGTCAAGATCAGATCTAGATTACTGACTACAATATTGATCCCCTATTTAATGGAGATGTGAAGTGGCACAGTGGCTCAGTGGTTAGCACTGCTGCCTCATAGCGCCAGGGACCGGGGTAGAATTCCAGGCTTGATTGTTTGCACATTCTTCCCATGTCTGTGTGAGTTTCCTTTGGGTGCTTGGGTTTTCTCCCATAGTCCAAAGATGTGCAGGTTAGGTGAATTGCCATGCTAAATTGCCCATTGGTCAGGGGTAAGTAAAGGATAATAAGGTAGGGGAATAGATCTGGGAGGGTTGCATTTTGAAGGGTCAATATGGACTTGTTGGGCTGAAGGGCCTGTTTCTACATCTATTTTTTCAATTAGATTAGATTAGATTACAGTGTGGAAACAGGCCCTTTGGCCCAACAAGTCCACACCGACCCGCCAAAGCACAACCCACCCATACCCCTACATTTACCCCTTACCTAACACTACGGGCAATTTAGCATGGCAAATTCACCTGACCTGCACATCTTTGGACTGTGGGAGGAAACCGGAGCACCCGGAGGAAACCCACGCAGACACGGGGAGAACATGCAAACTCCACACAGTCAGTCGCCTGAGGCGGGAATTGAACCCGGGTCTCAGGCGTTGTGAGGCAGCAGTGCTAACCACTGTGCCACCGTGCCACCCACCAATATATTCTATATCTATATTCTATCTTTATGTAAATGCATTGGAAATTGTTCACTCTGAAATTGATGAGTTGGCCCATATAAATGGCAGGAAGATCACCAACCTATTTTTTAATGTCTCAAAAATGCTTTGCAATCCAGCAAGTGTGTTCTTCAATATGACTTTACCTTAAAACCCACTACATTGGAAATAGATGCATCCCTGAAAGGTAACCATGCAGGTCTACTTTGGATATAAAGGCTATTGCATTCAGTTCGAAGATCCTGACAATAGCTCAGTTAAACTATTCCAACACTGGAAGGGAAACTTTTGCTCTGGTTTTTGGAATACAGTGATTTCATTTGTATTTATTCAGAAAGCATTTCAGTGTTCATATCGAACTGATAGAAGTGATCTTTCAAAAACTGCACCCTGACAGCTGCAGCTACTTGTGAAGATCGAAGTGTATGAATCAAAAGTTCAATACAAACCAAATTCCTAAATGACTATTTCTGATGCTTTCAGCCTACTTTCAAATTCTGCTAAGAACAACGATATTCCTTTAGACCGACAAGGTGGTATTATTGAATCTGAGTTAGAAAATAGTCGAAACATCAATCTCATACATTTTGATCATGAGCAAGCAGTCCGGCTGCAGCCAGTTATTTCAAATGATGATTTGCTGCAACATTTCAAAACAATCATCATCACTGGGTGGCCTGACTGCACTGCAGACATTCGTGAGGAACTATTTCTTTCTGTTCATTCAGAGATAAGCCAGGACTCTCCAGGAATACAATTTTCAAAGGCAAACAAATGATAATTCTACTGCTTCTACTTATTGGACCATATCTGTATGGGTGCAGAAATTGGCCTGTGATTTAATTTTTGGCCCAGCAAAAATTAAGACTTTGTGTGGAACATGTTAATTCTACCAACTTCACCAATGGAGAGAACACATGTGGTCCCTTCTGAGCCATGGTGCTGGATTGCCGCTGGTAATTTCCACATCCAAGAACATGACTGGTCACTGACTTCACTAAATTACCTTCTGTGCAGCAAATCATAGACACCAGAAGGACAACAGACTGTTGACACTTTGACCATCATATTCAGCAAATTGCCTTTTAACAATTTACAGTACATTAGTGCACACTTCCATGACATGCAGAGGAAATAGAGTGTTCAGAATATTTTTTCTTCTCCTACTACCCTCAAGTCTAATAATCTTATAGAACCTAGGCTTTGTGCCAAATTTAAACCTTCTTGCCAAGATTTTGGAATAGTTCTGCTAAATCTATTTGCTACTCCTCAGGAAATAGTTTACCATCACTGGCAGCTCTCATGCTTGAAAAATAAATCCACCTATCTCTTCCCTCTCAGACTCTTAATACCTAACCATATGTGTAAGCTGCATTTTTTGGAAAGAAAGCAGAAAATTATTAGCACAGATCAATGAGCATGCAGATAAGTATTCTAATGTGAACTAGGTCAATGCATAAGAATTTCAGACTTACATGGGAACAGAGTTCATTACATCCGGTATATCATGTTTTAATGGGGAATGGCCAAGTCTTGTGAAGAAGTAGCGACACACTTAATGGTATAGCATCAACTACCCATCCCACAGGTTGATGGATTTGGATACCGAAAATGTCATGTCAAATAATAACCACACATATATGAACAATGATACGCATCTATCTGTGATGCCAGACAGAGAGTACACCACAAAGTGAAGCTATGCTGGCAAATCATGAAAACTGCATTAGGACTCTTAGAGTTTTCACAGCATGGAAAAAGACCCTTTGGTCCATTGTGTCTACACTAGTCATCAAACATCCATCCAGTCCAGTTCCACTTTCCAGCACTTGGCCCTTGAATGCTGTTGCCATGGACTGATTGGGCTGAAGGGTCTGTTTCTGTAGTATGTGACTCTATCACTCTATTACGAGTGCTCATCTAAATAGTTCTTCAATATCTTAAGAGTTGTTGCCTCTATTACCCCTTTGGGGGAGTGGGTTCCAGAAACCCACAATCCTTTGGCTTAGACTTTTCTCAAATCTACTCCTTACCTTAAAACTGTGCCATTTGTTATCCGCTCCTTTACTCAAGGGAAAGTTTACTCACTATCTACCCTGTCTATGCCCCTCAGAGGTCTGAGAGTTTCAGTCAAACTCCCCTCAATCCTGCTGTGCTCTGAGGGGACAATCCTAGACTATCTCTTCATAGCTGAATCAATCCAGCTCAGGAACGTCCTGGTGAATCTCTTCTGCATGTCTTTGTTGCAATTGCATCCTTCCTATAGTGTGACTTGATCTGATCATTTTAAACCAAAGCCAAAGCATTATGCAACTGTGTAGAAATGTATGTACCTGTTTGTTCATAGTATCAGAAAAGCTTCTTAATCTTTTAAGGGAAAAGGGAGAATGCTGCCTTATTGCATAGATTCCAGGCCAGACTTGCAGTTTACCTCAAGACAGTTTCATGGCATCATGACATGTAATATTCTGGTATAAACATCCCCTCCTCACCTTCAGTCACTCTTGCATTGCAATGGAATCAATGTAACATGTTCAATTAGACATATGCAATGTCCAGTAATATCAGAATGCAGATTATGTATAAGTTGATGATGCTGTAGCTGTTACAACCAGACCCTTGGTGAGGTTCTGCAATTTGTTACACTTCCAAATGGAACACTCCAAATTGTTAAGCTGCTTTGTGAGGAATGATAGACTGATTTCACCTGGTTACTCACTTATCCACTTGAGTGGTCACAACGAGATTAATTTATAAAGTATTCCATCCCTTGTGAATATCTTTCTTCCAGACCCAAATGTTGTGTTTTATAAGAAACCTGTATGACCAGACTTCATTTAATTAATGAAAAAAGTGCTTTTATTCATTGTTAACCATAAGAAGAAACAGTAATGCAACACAGAGAGCAGAAATAAGAAATGAGTCCAAGAAAATAAAATTTAAAAAAAACTATGGATCAGTCATTGAGTCATTCATGAAGAGCAGATAAGATAGTATTGCAGGAGTTATTGAATAGCACTGGAAATATTGACATTGACAGTTGAGCAGTCAATTTCAAGATTCTTGATTTTGCTGGTTGGCAGAAATTCTGTTATTCGGTTTCCTTTCAACGGTGACTGAAATCCAGTAAGTAGAATGAGAGAAGGTCTTTCATCTGCATTGAAGGAGTCTTTGTTCCATCTGCATTGAAGGAGTCTTTACAATTGTTGTTCTCAAAGCTGAAGGCCTCACAGTACTATAGCACTAAGGTATTTGATCTAAAACACACACAGCCTGCGCTTGTATATTTCAGGGAGGTAAAACAGTCGGCCTGCAAGAGGTGGTTTTCTGCTGAAAGGGGGATGATCAACTCCCTTGTTATCACTTCCAGTTAAACCTCTCGCTTTTTGAAGTTTCTAGGACACTTTACAGGTGTCAAACACAGTGGACTTAACATAGGACTTTGCCAGAATGCCATTGAATTTATATCCATAGTTTTATTTTTCTGTAGCAGTCATTGAATCATAGAGTCATAGAGATGTACAGCACAGAAACAGATCCTCCAGTCCATGCCGACCAGACATGCTAAATAAATCTAATCCCATTTTGCCAACATTTGGGCTCATATTCCTCTAAACCCTTTCTATTCATATACCCATCCACATGCCTTTTAAATGGAATAATAGCACCAGCTTTCACCACTTGCTCTGGCAGCTCATTCCATAAACAAACTACTCTCTGCATGAAAAAGTTGCCCCTCAGGTCTCTTTTAAATCTTTCCCCTCTCACCTTAAACCAATGTCCTCTAGTTTTGCACTCCCTCTCCCCAGGGAAAGGACCTTTTCTATTTATTCATGTCTCTCGAGATTTTATAAACCCATATAACATCACCCTTCAACCTTCAATGCTTCAGGGAAAATAGCCCGAGCCTGTTCAGCCTCTCCCTGTAGCTCAAACCCTCCAAACCTAGCAACAGCCTTGAGAATCTTTTCTAAATCCTTGCAAGTTTCACAATATTCTTATAGCAGGGCGGACAGAATTGTTTGCAGTATTCCAATAATGGCCGAACCAATGTCCTGTACAGCCGCCACATGACCTCCCAACTCCTATACTCAATGCACTGACCAAGAAAGGCACACAAATCAAACACGTTCTTCATTATCCTATCTACCTATGACTCCACTTTCAAGGAGCTATGAACCTGCACTCCAAGGTCTGTTTGTTCAGCAACACTCCCCAGGACCTTCCCATTAAGTGTATAAGTCCTGCCCTGATTTGCCTTTCCAAAATGCAGCACCTCACATCTAAATTAAACTCCGTCTGCCACTCCTCAACCATTGGCCCATCTGATCACGATTCTGCTTTTCTTTAAAAGAAAGACATAATTTTCCATTTAAAAAGGAAAAAAAAAAACAGATTTACAAATTAGAGGTATTATCCATTGACATAATAATAGTTAGTGCTGTTAATACACTTCAAGAAATCTGTCTCAACAAAATCCCAAACTTTGGGGTATATGTTATCTGAGCTAGTACATTATGTACTGCTGTCATTGGTGTTTGATCCACAAAACTACATTATGATGACAGGTCACATATAATGTACAACAATACAGCAGTTTCTCATTAAGATTCCAAACATGTTCCATCTCAATTGTCTTTTATCCTGTGAAAACCAATTCAATTTTCTGAGTGTTTGTTCCTGGCTTATAGTTTTTAGTTGTCATCTATCTACTGAGCCCTGTTCAACTATGAAGTGTTGAAATTCTGACTCAATAACAAATAAGGTTTGATTATTACACATTCTTTAACCACAGACGCTCGCATGCTGATTTTTATATTTGTTACTCTTGCACATCAAGTGGCATTATATGATGCAGGAGGATCAACGGTAACAAAGACTCACAGTGAACTGGAGTGACAAAATTACCCAGTAAATTCCCCAAACAAAATGCCTTGAGAAGTATTACAATAAATGGTAAAAACATTTCTCGTTTTTGCTCTTGTTCAATTACTGAGAGCACAGAAATATTTGCAGAAATCATGAGGGGCATGGTAAATATAAATAGACAATGTATTTTCCCTGGGGTGAGGGAGTCCGGAACTAGAGGGTGTAGATTTAAGGTGAGGGGGGAAAGATATAAAAAGAACCTAAGGTGCGTGGAATGAGCTACTGGAGGATGTAATGGAGGCTGGTACAATTACAGCATTTAAAAGGCATCTGGATGGGTATGTGAATGGGAGGGGTTTAGAGAGATATGGGCTAAGTGCTGGCAAATAGAACTAGATTAATTTAGGTTTTCTGGTTGGCATGGACGAGTTGGACGGAAGGGTCTGTTTCAGGGCTGTACATCTCCATGACTCTAAATTGTACAGTGTACTGCAGTACCAGTAAGCTTCACAGTTTCTCTTAAACTAGTGCAGACTGCAGCAAACTCTTCAGTGAGTGGCTGTTAATGTTGAATTTGAAATTCTACATCTAAAGGTCAGAACATTGGCCTCTAGTTGGCAATCTTTGTACTATTGCCCAGAGCCTTGTCAATATAAATGTTTCTGTAAACAGCAGTTAATTAACTTTACCATTGATTTTCTGTCTTCTTTAATCCTTTTTACTTCTCTCATGGTCACATTTTTTCACTCCATGGGTGAATGCATGGAGGTAATTTTAAAAGTTTCTAAGCCTGATTATAGTTACCAACTCTGTTTGGACTTATTCTTGGTTTCATCACCACCAATCAGGCAGTCACTTGACGCTGAAATCAACACCCACATCACAAAAGCTGCGGCTTTGATTTTCAAACTGAGGAGGAGATGATGGAATAACAGAAATCTGGCTGAAAATATCAAACCGCAAGTCTCTCATAGAAACACAGAAGACAGGAGCTGGAGGAGGCCATTCAGCCTTTCGAGCCTGCTCTACCATGCATCACAATCATGACTGATCATCCAACTCAATAGCCTAATCCTGCCTTCTCCCCATAACCTTTGATCCCATTCACTCTAAGTGCTAGACCTAGCTGCCTCTTGAATACATTCAATGCATCAACTACTTCATGTGGTAATGAATTCCACAGGCTCACTACACTCTGGGTGAAGAAATGTCTCCTCATCTCAGTCCTAATATGGTCCACCCTAAATCCTCAGACTGTGGTGCCTGGTTCTGGACACACCCACCATCGAAACATCCTCCCTGCATCTACACTGTCTAGTCCTGTTGAAATTTCAGAAGTGTCTATGAGATCCCTCCTCACTTGTCCAGTGGAAACAATCCTAATCTGGTCAATCTATCCCCGTTCATCAGTCCCACCATCCCTCGAATCACCATTCCCGGAATCAAACCTGTCCCCTCAGCACAATCCTTTACAATAGTCAATGCAATATACACTAGATAGGAGAAAAGGCTGAACAGTTTCCACCTTTGTTGAGTCATGTACTTCCTTGGTATGTCTCCACAGGACAAATGCACCACCTCAAAGGTTATGGAGAATGTCAATCCCAATACTATCATTGCTAAGCCATTACATTTGTGCTGGTTCAGCCACATTCATTTGAAGAATGACAGCCGACCATGGTGAATTGACCACTTACCTCCTGGGTGTCCAGAGTGGCACAGTGGTTAGCACTGCTGCCTCACAACACCAGGGATCTGATTTTGATTCCAGACTCAGCTGACAGTCTGGGTGGAGTTTGCACAATCTCCCCGTGTCTGCTTGGGTTTTCACTGGGTGCTCCGACTTCCTCCCACAGTCCAAAGATGTGCAGGTTAGGTGAATTGGCCATGCCAAATTACCCACAGTGTTCAGGGGTGTGTAGGTTAGGTGCGTTAGTCAGGGATAATGCAAAGTAGTAGGGGAATGGGTCTGGGTGGACACTGTTCAGAGGGTTGATGAGGACTTGTTGAGCCAAATGGCCTGTTTCCACACTGTGGGGATCCAATGATTCTAAGACCTTCTGTATAAGGACAACTGCTAATGAGATCTGAGGTGGCAAACCTTAGCAGGACAACTGAGAGACAGCTGCTGACTGCTGGAACCTCTAAGCTTGCCTTTTTGGAAGGGCATTGGGCAGGTGAACAGATAGGAAAAGGCTCAACAGGCTGAGGAAAGGATCCAAGGAAAAATAAAAATGAATGACGCGTATTTTCAGTCCACTGTCTTCCTGTCTTCCTGAGCACAATTAAACCAGCTCCTCACCCACCCTGATTGTGGATGCTGTAGCCCATGGTGGACATTCTGTTGAAACAACCTCCCTGCCCTCTGCAAGACCACGCTGTCAGGTTGTCTGGTACCACACACCTCTGAGGCAGGCTATCCTCCATGGGTCATGTCTCTGGGACTTGCTGCACCAATAGCCATGGCTGTTATTCCCAGCTGTAGCTCTACTAGCTGTCTGATTGGCTGGAAGCTCTGGAGGAGTCGAGAGTGTGGTGCTGGAAAAGCACAGCTGGTCAGGCAGCATTGAGGAGCAGGAGACTCGACGTTTCAAGAATAACCTCTTCATTATGAATGTGGCGGTGGCCCAAGGGCACTGAGAGATAAATGGGAGGAAGGTGGGTCTGGGGGGAGGGTAGCTAGGAATGCAATAGGTGGATGAAGGTGGGGGGTGATGTTGCTCGTTCGGAGAGAAGGGTGGAGCGGATAGGTGGGAAGGAAGATGGATGGATTGGACAGTTCAAGAGGGTGGTTCAAGAGTTGAATCTGGGATAAGGAGAGGGGAGGGGAAATTAGGAAACTGGTGAAATCGACATTGATTCCATGTGGATGGAAGGTCCCAAGGCAGATGATGAAGCGTTCTTCCTCCAGTCGTCGGCTAAGATTCAGCAGTGGTGGAGGCCCAGGACTTGCATGCCCTTGGCAGAGTGTGAGGGGGAGTTGAATTGATCGGCCACGGGGCAGTAGGGTTATTTGGTATGTATGTCCCAGAGATATTCTCTGAAAAATTTTGCAAGTTGGTGTCCTGTCTCCCCAGTGTAGAGGAGACCACATTGAGAGTAACGGACACAGTAGATGAGGTGTTTAGAGGTGAACAGTTCATCAACTTCATGAACACCTTCCACCCTGACCTCAGGTTCACCTGGACCATCTCGGACACCTCCCTCCCCTTTCTGGACCTCTCCATCTCCATTTTTGATGTCCAACTCACCACGGACATCTACTTTAAACCCATCAACTCCAACATCTACTTGGACTACACCTCCTTCCAGCCCCCCTTCCTGTAAAAATGCTATCCTTACTTCCAATTCCTCCGCCTTTGCCACATCTGCTTCCACTACAGAACATCCCAGATGGCCTCACCCTTCAAAGACTGGAATTTCCACTCCCCTGTGGTCGACAATGCCCTCCACCACATCTCCTCCACTTCCCACACCCCTGCCCTTGAACCCCATGCCTCCAACCACAGCAAGGACAGAACTCCCCCCAGTCCTCACCTTTATCCCCATCAACTTCCAGATACAACGCATCATCTTCCACCATTTCCACCATCTTCAAACAGCCCCCACCACTAGGTATATATTTCCCTCCCCATCCCTTTCAGAATCCACAAAAACCACTCCCTCCGCAACTCCCTCATTAGGTCTATGCCCCTACCAACCCACCCTCCATTACTGGCACCGTCTCCTCCTGCCACCGCAAGAGGTGAAAAGCCTGTGCCCATAACTCCCCTCCCACCTCCATTGAAGGACCCAAAGGATTCTTCCACATCTGGCAGAGATTTTCCTGCACCTTCAAATACCTCATCTACTCTGTCTACTTGATGTGGTCTCCTCTACATTGGGGAGACAGGACACCAACTTGCAGAATGTTTCAGGGAACATCTCTGGGACACACGTACCAAGCAACTCCACTGCCCCATGGCCAACTACTTCAACCCCCCCTCCCACTCTGCCAAGGACATGCAAGTCCTGGGTCTTCTCCGCCACCAAATCTTAACCACCCAATGACTGGAGGAAGAACACCTCATTATCTGCCTTGGGACCCTCTAACCACACAGAATCAATGTCAATTTCACCAGTTTCCTCATCTTCCCATCTGCCACCTTATCCCAGATCAACCTTCCAACTCAGCACCGCCCTTTTGAACTGTCCTATCTGTCCACTTTCCTTCCTACCTGTCCGCTCCACCCTCTTCTCCGAACTATCACCATCACTCCCCACCTTTATTCACCTATCATATTCCCAACTACCTTCACCCCAGCCCCACTCCCATTCCCATTTATCTCACAGCCCCCTTTGGCACCACCACATTCCTCATGAAGAGCTTACGCTCAAAATGTTGATTCTCCTGCTTCTCGGATGCTGCCTGACCAGCTGTGCTTTTCCAGCACCACACGTTTTGACTGGAAGCTCTGGAGCATGACCTCTTAACCTTTGAATGCATGGAAAACCCAACAGAAGCCAGCTAATGTCCTGATTGGCAGACTATCCCATCAGGGCTTCCAAAATAATGGAGGTGGGATTGCCAAAAATGTCCTGGCCGATGCTCAGTCATCAAGGTCAGCCAATTGTTTTAATCCTTCAGTGCCCATTATTTCCCTGCAGGAACAGCTTAGTTGTCCAGAAAAAACTACCCTCAGACGGAGTGCATTATGTATCTCAAAGTTCTGAGTATGTTCACATAACCGAATGCAGCATTCATTTTAAAGGACATTGGTACAGAAGATGCCGAATAGAGGGAATAATGGCTTTAAGTTGCATAAACTTCTGTTTGTTGATCCTTTCTTTCAAGTTGCAGTAAGGAAGCTCAAACATATACCTCTGAGACACCCGCACCAACCAACCCAACCGCCCCGTGGCTGAACACTTTAACTCCCCCTCCCACTCCGCCAAGGACATGCAGGTCCTTGGACTCCTCCATCGCCAGACCATGGCAACACGACGCCTGGAGGAAGAGCGCCTCATCTTCCACCTAGCAACCCTCCAACCACACGGGATGAATGTAGATTTCTCCAGCTTCCTCATTTCCCCTCCCCCCGCCTTATCTCAGTCCCAACCCTCGGACTCAGCACCGCCTTCTTGACCTGCAATCTCTTTCCCAACCTCTCCATCCCCATCCCCTCTCCAGCCTATCACCCTCACCTTAACCTCCTTCCACTTATCGCATTCCCAACACCCCTCCCCCAAGTCCCTCCTTCCTACCTTTTATCTTAGCCTACTTGGCACACCCTCCTCATTCCTGAAGAAGGGCTTATGCCAGAAACGTCGATTCTCCTGCTCCTTGGATGCTACCTGACCTGCTGCGCTTTTCCAGCAACACATTTTTCTGCTCTGATCTCCAGCATCTGTAGTCCTCACTTTCTCCAAGCTCAAACATAAGGCAACTTAAAAGCAGTGCTGCATAAAACATTGCCATAAGCAAGCACAAATTTTCTCTGCACTAATTCTAAGGCATACATACAATCAAATACAGACTATAAACTCTTTGAATACTGATTGTATCTGTTGAGCACAAAAGGGACTTTATTCAAACTCAGGCACATTTATTGGAGTTCTTTGTGCTAAAACAGCACTCCATAAAGATGCCAAAACAATATGTCGATAAGTAAAGTTGTCCATGTGAACTTTATGGTCACTATTATTGTTTTTTTCTTTCAACGTGAATTTCTGCCTATCGAATGTAAATGACAAAATATACATCCTCTACAAAAGATGATTCAACAAAAAAGGCATTGCTGCTTCTATATCCTCTCTTATTAAGAAAATATGTTTGGCCCTTTCAAAATTTACATTGGATTTATAATTAATCCATGGTTGTCTATCTCTATATCTGATATATATTAAATAATTCTGACAGATAAAGCAGTTAATTTCAAATCATTTTGTGAACCCCTATCATCTATTTGTATGCAAAGACTGACAGAAAGCTATATGTCCTTGTAATACTGGTTACAGGTGTAGGTGGCACTGCAAATAGACTTTTGTGGTATTGATTTTATTATTTGAACTGAATGTTAGTTTTAACTTCCAATGCTGCCACATGGTGGCCACTTGATGGATCTGCAAGAATCTGTTAACAGCTGAAAAGAACTTGTAAATGTTTTGCAGTTGTGCATGTCCCATTCCCCAGGTAGACAAAGCATTCAGGATCTGTGAACATGGACTGTGAGATGTAAAGTGGGAAACTACAGACCAGTTAGTTTAATGTCTGACAGTTAAGATCTTAGAAGCTGTTGTAGCTGGGCACTTAGGAAACCTCAAAGTAATCAGCACAGTCAACACGGTGTTATGAAAGAGAAATCATGCCCAACAAATTTATTGGAGTCTGCTGAAGATGTGTGCTGTGGGTAAAGGAGAACTGATGGCTGTACTGCACTAAGGTTTGTCAAAGACTACAGATAAAGTGCCATATTAAAAGCAGTTGTAGAATTTAGAAACTCATGGTGTAGAAGGTAATGTATTGGCATAGATGGAAGACTGTCCAGCTTACAAGTAACAGAGAATAGCACAAATTAGTCATTTCCTGTCTGGCAAGTTGTAAAGACTGGTGTGCAACAATGAGCACTGTTCAGGACTCAACAGTTTACAACTGATATAAATGGCTTGAATGAAGGGACTGAGGGGTCTTGTGATGCAGTGGCAGTGTCCCTATCTCTGGACTGGAAGACCCAGGTTCAAGGCCCACCTACAAGCAGAAGTGTGTAATAACATCTCAGAACAGATTGATCAGGAGAATAGGTGTATGAAGGGACTGAAGGTATAGTAGCTAAATTTGCTAATGACCAAATCAAAGGTAGAAAAGTATGACCGAAGGAGGCTACAAAGGCAAATGGATAGGATAGTGCGTGAGCAAAAATCTGAAAAATGTGGAAAAAAATGTGCATTTATCTATTTTTGATAGGAAGAATAGCAAAGCATACAGAGCTTAACATGCAGAAGATGTAGGTGTCCTGGTTAATGAATTACAAAAGGTTAGTATCCAGGTGCAGCAAGTAATTTGGAAAGCAAATGGAATGTTATCATCTATTAAGAGGAAATTGAATACAATATTAGGGAGATTATACTTCAGTTATACAGGGAATTAGTGAGAGCTCATATGTATCTCATTGGTCTCCTTGTTCAAGAAAGGGTGAAAATGCATTGCAAATAGACAGAGAAGGTTTACTTGAGTGATATCTCTCACAGCGAATGTGTCTTATGGAGAAAAATGAGTCGACTTGTATTCTCTGGGGTTCAGAAGAGTAGGAGACAGCTAGTTTAGTATATATAAGATCCATGTCAGTGTTTAACAATGAAATGACCAACCATTTGAGACATACATAAAGAGAAATTATTCTCACAGACTCTGGAGCTCTCTTCTTCGAGTGAAAGCAAAGTCTTTGAATATTTCTAAGGCAGAGGTAGGTAGATTCATAATAAGCTAGGTAGTTCACATACAGTCATGTGGAGAAATCCGATCAGTTACTGTCTTATGGAAGAGTAGGCCTGAGGAGCTGAGTAGCAAACCCCTGCTCCTAAGTCATATGTTTGTGCAGTATTTATATTTGTAGATAAGTGCAATGGGTGTGCCCACATGGACCAAGGCTAGATCAGGCCCTGGTCCATCACAAAATCTAACAGGACAATGGCAATGCACTATGTTCTGCTTCTCAGTGGCAGTGTAGTGCACAGGGTCAGCCAGCAGCTTTAATCTCACATTGCCTATTTAACCCAGGAGGCGAGGCAGCTTGTGGTCAGCAAGGAATGTATGGAGCATGACACATTGACTCATCTGTCCCATTGGCCAAGACAGACAGTCACTAGAACTGCAAGCCATGATACTGCAGTTGCTATTATCACCACACAGAAGATGAAGGGTGTTACAAGAGATCTGGTGTGATAATGTTGGGAGTGTGAGGAAGGACAGCAGGCCATATTGGCAGTTTAATTAGGTATTATTTACACTTCATTGAATCCCCTTTAATGTGGTCCAGGTGGCTGTTGTGCACAGGAAGGGGTGAGCATGAACATCAAGGTGCTTCTGCTCCTTGGCACTTCCCAGGGTCCTACCATTCATCGTGTATTCCTTTGCCTTGTTCTGCAAAGTATGCATGCCCTCACACTTATCCAGATTGAATTTCACTTAATTCCATCAATTGTATATTATCGTCTTGTTCCATCAAGAAGGCTCTCAGAAGTGAATTATGTGAAACATTTTCCATCCTCAAAAGGATGCACTATTTTTCACTCCCCACACCTTGGTACCTTTCTCATTATTAGCAACGTGGGTGGCTAGAAATTGCCTCGTCCATCAGAGAACAACACAATCAGTTGGGGATTGGAGTCAAGGCACTACCGATTACTTTCATATTCATTGATTGATTTGTGTTGTCATATGAATGGAGATACAGGGAAAAGCCTTCTTTTGTGTGCTATCAAGCAGGTCTTACCATACAAAGTGTATCAGGGTAGCAGAACAGAGTGCAGAATACAGTGTTACAGCCGCAGAGAATGTGCAGAGAGAGAGAGATCAGAATTAACATTTGAGAGGTCTGTTCAAAAGTCTGATAACAGTGAAGAAGAAACTGTTCTTGAATCTGCTTGTATGTGTATTCAAACCTTGGTATCTTCTGCCCAACAGAAGAGGGTGAAAGAGAGTATAACTGGGGTGCGAGGGGTCTTTGATTATTTTGGATGTTTCGATGGAGTCAAGGGATGGAAGTTTGGTTTGTGTAATGGACTGGGCTGTGAAAGATAGTGTCTGAATGAGATACCAGGCCTTGGGGTTTTAAATTGGTGGACCCCATACATGCAGCTAATGGGAGTGAAGGCAGAATCTGATATACATCCACAGGTCCAGGAGGGAAAGCCCTGTCACATATGTGGGTCTGTCAAAGCTATATTGGAAAATGTAAGGGTGAGAAGTTGACAATGGCCATATCACACATAGATTTCTCATATTTAGGAGCTGAATGAAGAGTACAGGTATACACTTCATAGCCACAGCACTGTCAGTATAGGTGCTCTGCTTTGGAAGGGTACAATTACACTCTTTACATTTTATGAGCATTGCAGGATTATTGAGGGTGTAAGGTGCATCATGGTGCAGTCTCAGGAAGTGGGACAATGTGGTAATTTTCATCAGGGAGTGGATTTTCCAGTATGATTCATATGTTTTTGATGCAAGAACAGTCTAAGCGCAACCATCCGGTGGCACATGGTTGAGAAAACACTCACTGTAACACAGCTGCCTCAGTGTCATTGTTGGTCCTGGGCAAGGACTTTAGCTTTCATAAAGATGAGATCAAAATTGCAGTTGTGGAGTTATAGAGGCATACAGCGTGGAAACAGACCCTTCAGTGCAACCAGTCCACACCAAACACAATCCCAATGTAAACTACTCCCACATGCCTGCTTCTGGCCCATATCTCTCCAAACCTTTCCTATTCATGTACTTATCCAAATCTTATCTTTTAAATGTTGTTGTCATGCCCTCATCTACCACTTCCTCCAAAAATTCATTCCATATGCAAATTACCCTCTGTGTAAAAGAAATTGCCTCCATGCCTTTTTTAAATCTCTTTCACCTTAAAAATGAGCCCCCTAGACTTACAATCCCCCATCCTCGGGAAAACCTACCATTAACGGCACGGTGGCACAGTGGTTAGCACTGCTGCCTCACAGCGCCGGAGACCCGGGTTCATTTCCCGCCTCAGGCGACTGACTGTGTGGAGTTTGCACGTTCTCCCCGTGTCTGCGTGGGTTTCCTCCCACAGTCCAAAGATGTGCAGGTCAGGTGAATTGGAGATCATTCTAAATTGCCCGTAGTGTTAGGTAAGGGGTCGATGTAGATGTAGGGGTATGGGTGGGTACGCTTCGGCGGGGCGGTGTGGACTTGTTGGGCCGAAGGGCCTGTTTCCTCACTGTAAGTAATTTAATCTAATCTAATCTAATATCCCTCATTATTTTATAAACTTCTAAAAGGACACCTCTCAACCTTCTAAGCTCCAGCGAAAAGAGTCCCAGACTGTCAAGTCTACTTTTTAAATCCAAATCCTCCATTCCCAGCAACATCCTGGTAAATATTTTCTGAACCCTCTCCAATTTAATAATATCCTTCCTATAACTACACACAGTACTCCATAAGGGGCCTCACCAGCCTCCTGTATAACCTCAACATGACATCCTGACTCCTTGAAAGTTGAAAGGAAAAGTCAACATTTTCTAGCATTGATAGATCAAATGGAACTTGGCAAAGATGGAGAAGAAGGCTAATAGAAGGCAACTGAATGAATAAAATATACCTTGAACATAAAGTGTCTCTGGCCAGGTCAGTCATCCTGAAAGGAGGTCTCCATTAGGTTGTCTCTGACCTCTCTGGCTCAATGAACCATTGCCTTGTCTTTGTCTCTTTGATGGTTCACGTGGCCCATCTAAGAATCCTCAGCCTCATCTTCTTCCTCAGAAGTTCTCCCTCATTCCTGTAATCTTTTCCTCAGTGAACACATTTCCCCCACTTGGCAACTGAGATTGTGGAGGATGAAGGACACCACTATGATGTGAGACACTGTGTCTTGGATATATTATAAGTAGACAAGCAGAATACTGAATGAATACAGCAAGCCAGGTAGCATCAGGAGATGGAGAAATCAACGTTTTGGATATAACCCTGCTAGGCTTGCTGTGTTCTTCTAGCCTACTGCTTATCTACTTTGGATTCCAGCATCTGCAGTGTTTTTTTTTTGTCTCTAAGTGGGCTATATTATATGGCATCCTGTTTGTATTATTACCTGGTCCAGCCTGCATATGACTCCAGACCCACAGAAATGTGGATTAGGGATGGACAGCAAATACTTGCCAGGAATGCCCACATTTTTTGAAAGAATAAATGATATCTCTGACAGCAATTGAAATAAGAAGAAATGTGCCTTCGCCTTAATATAGTTTTCAGTGCCAGGAGGTTGTTAGGGAGTAATTAAGAAGCATTAAACTCTTAAGAGGATATGCAGGAGAAAAGTTGTTCCAATCTTTTTTTTTGTTGAAGTGGGACTCCTTGTATTACCATGATAGTCCACTTACTAACCCCTCTTTATTGAGAAGGAACGAGTCCAAATCCCACCTGCTCCAACACGGCACATTTGAACAGGTTGAACAAAAAGACATTTACACTGAAAAAGTCCTAGCATTCTATGTCAAGTTTAAACCGTAATAAAGAAGCATAAGCGTGAATTTTACAATGTTCCATGTATTTCAATCATGATACAAAATGCCAGATTGTGTTTTCACATAATATTTGGGCCAGTGTGACTCAGACTGTAATCTTCATGTTTTGTCCAGTATGGATGATGATTGGAATTTTCTGTCCAAATTTCATGCAAAGATTGGCAAGGGCTCTTAGCCATTCATTGCTTCTACATCATTTTCAGGCCCACTGTTATACTGGCTATTAAACAATACTGAATACATTCCTTTAAATATCTAATGAGTTATTAGTGAGTGTCTGTATCACAATCAATGTCCAGGTTAGATTGCCACTCACTGCAGTGTGAGTAGTGTGAACATAATGGTTACATTATAATAATTGCTTTATGAGAGGGTGGAGAGTAGAGGGGTCAGTAGATATTTTTGCTTGAATAGTTTCACTTACTGGAAGTAAATGTGTAAAAGTAATGCAGTCAAAGAACTTGCCAAAGAGCTTTCACTATAAGAACAATGATATCTAAGGAAAGGTAATGGAATTTAATATCAAGCATAATAGCCACCTTCTTAATTAACCTTGCTGTCATCTGATTTCCTGCCTGTTCCTATTGTATTGTGGCACAGATTCTAGACCACACTGGCACTGGGCCATTAAGGCAGGTACGTGAAACCATGATATGTGATGTTCAGGCACTTGCTTCAACTTCAGCCACACTCTTTGAATAGTTGAGTCAATGTAGTCAGTTGGTTTATATGTGGGTAATGGACAGTGACATAAGAATGGTTGGCACTGTGGTTAGCACTGTTGCCTTTCAGCCCCAGGCGCCCAGGTTTGATTCCAGCCTTGGGTGACTATCTGTGTAGAATTTACATGTTCATCCCACGTCTGTGTGAGTTTCTATCAGGTGCTTTGGTTTCCTCCCACAGTCCACAGTAATGCATGTTTAGCTGAATTGTCCATGCTTAATTGCCCATAATGTCCAGGAATATGCAGGTTAGGTGGTTTGGCCATAGTAAAAACCTGGGGTGGGGTGGGATGTGCTTTTTGAGGGGTCACTGCAGACTTGATGGGCTGAATGGCCTACTTCTGCACTGTAGGGATTCTATGATTCCAATCAGGGAACTTGTATGTGTGTAATTTCATAGCCTTGTAAATACCTAATACAGTAGTGCCTCGACATACGAACGACCCCGTTCACGAACAAATCGGTTTACAAACAGGATTGTACGTAAATTTTTGCTTCAACGTATGTACAAAATTCAAGGTATGAAAGCAAAAAGCCCGTGTGCGACCACATGGTTTCATTGTTCTGCTTTGCTACGCGCTTGTTGAACGCAAAAACTCTCGGGCCCCGCGTGATCTCATTCAGTTCATCTTTGGCGCATGCGCTGTGAACAGCGTTCGTTGCTATGTCCAAGCATTCTTACGCTATTCGAACAATGGGAAAAATTGATTCAGTTCGCAAACTTTTCGGTTCGCGAACTGGGTCCCAGAATGGATTAAGTTCATAAGTCGAGGCGCTACTGTATTGTAAACAATGTGTCATCAGCCATTGCAACACATCCAAGTGTTCTAAATAAACTTCAAGATATTGAACTCTTAAGAACCCAGATCTTATATGCTAGATCATATGTGGGTGAAAATATATAGATAACTCATAAATGGCATCAGTTCCTGTCTATAATTTTTATATCTTCAAAAATCGACAAAAGAGAAAGGAAATAAATCTGTTGCTAGTAAATTTAGACAATCAGCCTGTTCAGTTTTATTACAGGCTATGTTATTACAGAATGCAACGCTGCAATTATGATACATCAATCTTCTTGTTTACAATTGCGCAGAAATCATTTCCTGTAATTTGACCTTCCAATTAAGCAGATGAGTCTCTGAAATCACAATTAATTATAATCAAAAGCAGATTGAGTTTTATAACAAATGTTTATTATTGTGCTTCCAAAGTAGATTGCCAGGCAAATTTTATTTGTGTATTCATTCGCAGATGGCACATTAATACTTACCTTAGTACATTATTATGCAATCAAAGAGGAATGTGTGGAACAGTTCCTCCAAGGGAAAGGAGTTTCTCAGCTCAGTCCCTGTTGAAATGCAGAACCATTAGCTGGTCAGTAATCTAGCAAAACCTCCAGCGATACACTGGCTTGGACTCTTTAACTGAGCAATCTCCTTATTTTTTCAGTCTATTAATGAATTGTCAGGATAATACGCTGGATTGTTCATTGGAGTATTTCAATTCAAAAAGTTTTGAGTAGGGGTCCCACTGGGAGCCGTAAATCTTGCACTGACAAAGAGGAAACCGTATCTAAGTCGAAGCAGAAAGCGGGGATGCTGCTCTATGGTTCTCAGTCACGTCCCTTCAGATAACAATGGAAGCACTCAGTGCCAGGATAAAACTGGGTTTCCCTGAGAACAAGAGGAGATGGCAAATCAGATACTTGAGCAGGGTTGGCTGCAGATTGTTGTGGCTGTGAGCAACAAGAGTGTGGTGGATTCCATGTTATAAACTGCTGATGATTTCATTAGGACTGGTGAGATGAATATCATTCCAATTTCTGGTTGCAGCCGTCATTCTCTAACCTCCCTAATGTTCTTCCATGGAGCACTGCTCTGACTGGAACACCCTGTCATGAACATGCAGTCTTTTCTCTCAAGCAGCTCACTGACAGAGCATTCACATTCACAGTCACCTCATTGGCTGCTCGCGCCCACTCACCAAATGTTCTCAGTCCATTCTCAGTTGCTTCTCATAACTCTTATTGTTTCTCTCGGTAGGCAAGAGTCCATCATTTTGAGTACAGGCAGAGAAACAGAGGGGAGGGATCTGCAGCCAAGCAGATCATTGGAAGAGCTCAGCCTGGAGATCAGCAGGATGTCATATGCAGCAATGATTCGGAGATGCCGGTGTTGGGCTGGGGTGTACAAAGTTAAAAATCACACAACACCAGGTTATAGTCCAACAGGTTTATTTGGAAGCACTAGCTTTCGGAGCACTGCTCCTTCATCAGTGGTTGTTGAGTATAAGATCGTAAGACACAGAATTTATAGCAAAAGTTTACAGTGTGATGCAACTGAAATGATACATGGAAAAAGACCTGGGTTATTTGTTAACTCTCTCATCTTTTAGAATGACAAAATAAATTTTGTGTCTTACGATCTTATACTCCACAACCACCTGATGAAGGAGCAACACTCCAAAAGCTAGTGCTTCCAAATAAACCTATTGGACTATAACTTGGTGTTGTGTGATTTTTAAATACGCAGCAATGGACCAGTTAGTTCAGATAAGGTTGATGTCATTACACAAGGTAGGGTCACTCGACAATTAATTCACTCATGTTAAACTGAGGTCACTATTAACTGAACTGTCCTGATATATGCATGATGTGGAGATTGTCGTCTTTCTCAAAGTCAGCAATAGCTCATTCCTTTCATTATACATGGGTGATAAAATGTACTGCTCAGGAGGGAAGGGGTTCTGATGGGAAAGGGGCATTCCAAGTGGTGCAATGTCACATGACTCATGCTCACCATTCACACTCCTTGTTGGGTATTGTATTTGAGAGAACAAGATTATCACACAACAAAACTCACATCATAGTGAGTAGCTACAAGTACTGGAGACATGGGTGGTGCTGGAGAGTTCCTTTCTTAGGACAGAGATCTCACCGAGCTGTACTCAGCTGGACGTAAATGCTGAGCCTTGGGATATTGTTCATGACGATGAAATTCCTCAAGCAATATCGAGAAAGGTCTATGAATCTGTCAGCATTTCCTGAGGCAATGAGCATGTTTGGAAAGAATAACCAAGTCTGCCCTGGCATAGTCTTTTTACAGATCTTTCATGGCCATCTCATCTCAGAGCTAGAGAAGAAGTAGCCCACCTTTATCTCTGGTTAAACCAGAGCTGTATCACCACATCAAATAATAGGAAGCTGGGAAAGACTTCTTTGTTGCATAAGGAGTTTATTTTGTTTGTTTGTAACCATATACAATTGTTGTCTCATGAGCGAAATAGTAAGTAAGGAAATGACATCTTCTTTAATGCATTCTGATTCCCCGTGCACCGTAGCTTTATCAGATTGGCACCCCCAGAGTACTGTATGGGCAGAGTTTTTGTTTGTGATTGACCAAGTATAAACGAGGGAGGTCCAAAACATTCAGGGCTATGTGGCTTTTGGATTGTAGCTTCTCTGAACCATGTTTCAGAAAGCCAACCTGGAGGGTAGATATACAGCTGCAGCCTCTCTGCCCACTTCGTTGTCTAGCTCCTTGGAAGATGCCAAGGAATCAATACCATTCTCTTCACAAAACTTCATTTCTCTTTGCATTGACACACAAAGAAAAGCAGAACATGATGTTTCTGAAGACATTTGCTTATGCAAGGTGGCCACACCCTTTCTACTTCACTGCCTCCAACCACAACCCTCCCGCCCCCGGACCCCACCCACCCCACACCTGTCAACATATCTGAATCTCATGTTTACCAAGCTGATGACTCAGCCTTGTGTTGATAAAACATCTAGTATCCTCAGAATTATTGGTAGAGATCCTGACAGTCTTCACCAGTCAGGACCCTTGATCTTAGCTCTCAGGAGTCATCACACATTTTGTTTAAAGGGAGCCTTTACTGATGCAAGACAGAAAATTCATAGCGACGTCCAGGAAATCTTTTGCACACGTGCTTGATAAAATACATGGTGGTGACAGACAATTTACACGTGAAGAGAATGAAATCCATGCTGCTTGGTGACCACTTCAGGATCAGCTGACGGTGCCTTGGATGTTACCTGTGTCTTTCACCACCTTGAGTTCTTGAATTAGGGATAGTCAACTTGACTATGTGTGTGGGAAATCATGTCTCACAAACTTGATTGAGTTTTTTGAAGAAGTAACAAAGGAGATTGATGAGGGCAGAGCGGTGGACGCGAACTATGTGGACTTCAGCAGGGCGTTTGACAAGGTTCCCCATAGGAGACTGGTTAGCAAGTTTAGATCTCATGGAATACAGGGAGAACTAGCCATTTGGATACAGAACTGGCTCAAAGGTAGAAGACAGAGTATGATGGTGGCGGGTTGTTTTTCAGACTGGAGGCCTGTGACCAGTGGTCTGCCACAAGAATCGTTGCTGAGTCCACTACCTTTTGTCATTTATATAAATGATTTGGATATGAACATAGGAGGTATAATTAGTAAGTTTGCAGATGGCACCAAAATTGGAGTGGAGAAGGTTACCTCAGATTACAACAGGATCTTGATCTGATGGGCCAATGGGCTGAGGAGTGGCAGATGGAGTTTAATTTAGATAAATGTGAGGTGCTGCATTTTGGGAAAGCAAATCTTAGCAGGACTTTTACACTTAATGTTAAGGTCCTAGGGAGTGTTGCTGAACAAAGAGACCTTGGACTGCAGGTTCATAGCTCATTGAAAGTGGAGTCACAGGTAGATAGAATAGTTGCTTTCCTTTATTGATCAGAGCATTGAGTTGGAAGATCATGTTGCGTTGGTTAGGCCACTGTTGGAATATTGTGTGCAATTCTGGTCTTCATCCTATCGGAAGGGATGTTGTGAAACTTGAAAGGGTTCAGAAAAGATTTACAAAGATTTACAAGGATGTTGTCAGGGTTGGAGGATTTGAGCTATAGGGAGAGGCTGAACAGGCTGCGGCTGTTTTCCCTGGAGCGTCGGAGGCTGAGGGATGACCTCATAGAGGTAGATAAATTAGGAGGGGCATGGATAGGATAAATAGATAAGGTCTTTTCCCTGGGGTGGAGTCGTCCAGAACTAGAGGGCATAGGTTTAGGGGTGAGAGGGTAGAGATATAAAAGAGACCTAAGGGGCAACGTTTTCTCGCAGAGGGTGATACACGTATGGAATGAGCTGCCAGAGGAAGTGGTGGAGGGTGGTATAATTACAACATTTAAAAGGCATCTGGATGGGTATATGAATAGGAAGGATTTGGAGGGAGTAGAGCCAAGTGCTGGCAAGGGGACTAGCTTAGTTTAGAATATTTGGTTGGCATGGACAAATTGGACGGAAGGGTCTGTTTCCATGCTGTACAGCTCTTTGACTCTATGAGTGTAAATGCAGTCACAGCAGCAAGAGTATGACCTCACTGGATCTGACTGGCCTCAAAATGCCTTGCACTCAAACCATCTGTGAATTCAGAGAGTGAAATGCAGGTTGCACTTTGGGAGATCTCATGTGGAATGAGATGAAGCTCAAAAGGAGTCGATAAGTGTGGTGCTGGAAAAGCACAGCCAGTTAGGCAGCATCTGAGGAGCAGGAGAGTCGATGTTTCTGGCATGAGCTCTTCATCAGGACTCACCTGCTCCTCGGATGCTGCCTGACCAGCTGTGTTTTTCCAGCGCCACACTTTTGGACTCTCTTGTCCCGCATCGGCAGTCCTCGCTTTCTCGAAGCACAAAAGGAGGCAGAGGTCAAAACAATTTGTGGCTTTGTTGGTCACTGGCAGCACATTCTCAGCTGGCCACTTAGAAAGTATTTTCTAAAAGGCTCGAGATGTGTGGAATGAAGCATTTGCAAGAGCCTCAGCCCTGTTGCTTAGTGATACTGAGGTTGGTGGCCATCTCTGCCCATGAGGACCCTGTGCTGCCTCATTGACCATGACCTCTGAACCCTTGACCTGTCATATGGAACGTGGCTGGTGACAAGGCAATAGCTGCTGTTACTATTGGTTACTGCTCCTGAGATTGGCAGTGATGGTCCAAATCTCTTAAGTTCAGAACTGTTGCATAAGTTGCAGCCATCTTACAGTGATGACTGGGAACGAATAAGCTTGCAGCAATGTAATTAGGATTCTATGTAAATAAAATGGCTTCTGAAAAGTGTTTTTTTTTCTGTAAATCCGAAAAATCACTTCCTCAACGGAAATGTTTGAAGTACAGACCTCTCCCATTGGCAAATGCCCAGTGTCTCTGTTTAAACACTTTCTAGCAAGTCAGCTTTGATGTTCAATCATTTTTGCCTTGTGCATCCTGCTGAGATCTATACAGTTCAGAAAATCTGTGTGCTGATGGCAAAATCAGAATTTTAAATTAAATTGCTTTTTCATTGCAAAGTAAAATGTGAAATATCTGACTAACACCTTGGAGGGATTTTCCTGCCTGTTTTCAAATACCTCCATGTTGTCTTTCTGATCTTTACCTCCGTGCCCACATGCACCTAAACCTGCTTCTCGTCAACAGATAGAATTCCTCTCAATGTTTCACACTCAGAATTCACTCCAGACTTTGGTGGCCTTGTGTAGCAACTTGGCCAATCTTCTATGGATGGCATGAGTGAAAGTAGGACAATTATTAACTAGAGTAGGCTGATTACTGCTTTCAGATTCCTCTGTGGCTTTGATCTTCCTAATCCCTGTAATGTCTTCCTGCTCTGCACCCTTCAACAAATAGTGCCTCTCTAATTCTGGCTTCTTGAGCATCCCTCATTTTAATCATTGCACTGTTTGGTGAGTAGGTTCATCTGCTAATCTTTTATATTTGCAATTCCTTCTCTGTTTACCCTTCTCCCCACATATAAGATGTTCCTTACGATTAAACTCTTTCACAAGATTTTGACTGTGTTTTCCCATTTCTGCTTCCACAACTTGCTGTCAAATTTTGTTTGATCATTTTCCTGTGAACTACCTGGGATATTTTGCTCCATTAAAGGTATTATAAGGTCCAGGCAGTGGGCCGTGGAGGGGGTCGTTAGGGCTGACTGCCTGCCCCTCTTCCGGGGTTACGTTAGAGCCCGGGTGTCCTTGGAGAAGGAGCACGCGGTGTCCACCAACACCCTGGAGTCATTCAGGGAGAGGTGGGCGCCGCAGGGAGTGGAGTGCATCATTTCTCCCTCCAACTCTATTTTGATTTAGTCCCTACCCTCCCCTTCACTGTTTTGATCACACAGCATTGCCCTGTGGTTTGAAGGGCAGTGCTCGTCACTGGCCACCCGGGTGTTTTTCCTATCTTCCTGGTGGTGGAAATTGAATAAAGATTTGTGCACTTTGTGTCTTTTCACTGTGTCTCACACCTGCACACACACACCATGGGTGCTGGGGAAAAAAATAAGCACTACCGCACTTAGGCGGTAGTGTGGGGGTAAAGAAAAAAAAAAGAAAAGAAAAAAAAGAAAAGAAAAAAAATTAAAGGTATTATATAAATGCAAGTTAGTGTTGTTAGTGAATGCATAAATTCAGCAGTACCATTACAACATGGAGGTGTGAGCAGGGCAAATTTCTATTACTTTAATTGACC
This sequence comes from Chiloscyllium punctatum, assembly GCF_047496795.1. Lineage (NCBI taxonomy): Eukaryota > Metazoa > Chordata > Chondrichthyes > Orectolobiformes > Hemiscylliidae > Chiloscyllium > Chiloscyllium punctatum. The sequence continues at coordinate 144,365,246 of NC_092741.1, read as the reverse complement.
ACTAACTGTATCAAAATCTTACAGTTTGGTTAATTTTAATACGGGGATTAATTCCCATTACTATTGGCACACAATCGGGACACCTTATTTACAGACAGATAAACACGAATGTATCCTGTCAGGCTGAGAGGGAAAGGTTAGACCACAATTTGTCTAAATGTTTACTCTCTCAAGGTCGATTAATTTTGAACTAGATTACCTTGGGATTCTCAGTGGGCCCGGTATGGGATGCATGGGTGCAAAGGCTTCCCCTGTTCTTGGCATATTTAGGTCATACTGGGCAAACTGAGGTCTATATTAAAAGCCTCCAGTTAGACCGAAGAATATAATCCAGTCCCACCCTGGATGGAGGTGATGTCTCCAGGAGGATCACCAGACCATCTCTCTCTCTCTGTCAATGAGAATTTCCAAGAATATTGAGGTGAGGAAGAAACCTGACCGATGGACATTTTATTCTGTAAAGTCCCAGAATGATGCTGAAGGACACTTGGTTGCAGAATTTCTATCCTCCAACAGTGACTGTTTCTGATATTTGTCTTTGCAGCTGAAGAAAAACAAAACTAGGAAGAAGCAAGAAATTAATCTCTCATTTTGAAGAGATAAGAGGATAGCATAATAAATCATTTTGGTGAAGGGTGTGAAATGTGGGGCTTTCTCCTCGTATACAGGCAGTAACCTTTAGTAGGAGAAAGTGAGAACTGCAGATGCTGGAGATCAGAGTTGAGAGCATGGTGCTGGAAAAGTACAGCAGGTCAGGCAGCATCCGAGGAGCAGGAGAATCGATGACCCAGGCAAAAGCCCTTCAGCAGTTACTTTAGTAGCCCATTCATACTCGAGATACCATTAAATCGCCAGTGCAATGTTCTCTCATTGCTATTTTAGTTTATATCATGGAAAGTAATGACAAGGAAGGGCAGGATTCCAAAATTATATTTGTTGAGTCAGCATGCACATTATGACTTCTTTCTCGTCACTTTCCATCACATGTTTTGTTAAAGTAGTTGGACTGACTGGGTTTCACAGGCTTTCTGTGCTCCCTAACCCTAACCTTAACCCCAGCCCTAACCCTAATCCTAACCCTAACCTTAACCTTCACGCTAACCCTAACCTTAACCCTAACCCTAATCCTAACCCTAGCCCTAACCTTCACCTTAACCCTAATCCTAACCGATAACTTTCACCCTAACCCTAACCCTAACCCTAAATCTAACCCTAACCATAACCTTAACCCTAACCCTAACCTTAACCCTAACCCTAATCCTAACCCTAGCCCTAACCTTCACCTTAACCCTAATCCTAACCGATAACTTTCACCCTAACCCTAACCCTAACCCTAAATCTAACCCTAACCATAACCTTAACCCTAACCCTAATCCTAACCTTAACTCTAACCCTAACCCTAATCTTAACCTTAATCTTAATCCTAATCCTTACCCTAACCCTAACCCTAACCAAAACCCTAACCCTATCGCTCCCTATTAGATATGATACTCTAATTGCCCAAGCAGCTTGCTGATAAGATTCCACCATGCAAACAGTTCAGGCCGACAACCACTTTCACCAGGTGCCTCTCCACTAGCCTTGCACCTCATCAAAGCAATCATTTCAAAACCTAATCTTACATGATGAAATGCATGGAGTCAGAGTGTCACTAAAACAGCAGAGGAGGCCATTAGTATTTTAAATCCATGCTTCTTTTTATTCAATCGTGGGACATGGGTGCTGTTGACTAGGTCAGCATTTATTGTCCATTCCTAGTTCCCTTTGAGAAAGTGGCGGTGAGTAGTCTTCATGAACCACCGCAATCCATGTGCTGTAGGTTGACCCACAATGCCATAGGGATGGAATTCCAGGATTTTGACCCAGCAATACTGAAGGAACAATGATATATTTCCAAGTCAGGATACGGGTGAGTGGCTTGAAGGGGAACATACAGGTCATGCTGTTCCCATGTATCTGTTATCTTTGTCTTTCTAGATGGAAGTGGGGTTTGGAAGTTGCTGCCAAAGGATCTCAGTGCTGACCACCGATGCTCAGTAGCAGCAGTGCACTTGTACATAATACACATTGCTGCTATTGAGCATCTGTGGTGCAGGGAGTGGATGCTCATGAATGTAATGCCAAACAAGTGGACTGTTTGTGCTGCATGATTTCAAGCTTTTGGATCTGCACTCATCCAGGTAAGTGGAGAGAATTCCATCACACTCCTGACCTGTGCCTTGTGGATGGTGAACAGGCTTTGTGGACCCAGGAGCTCAATTCCTCACTACACTGTCAAAGTCTCTGACCTGCTCTTGTACTTAAATGGCTAGCCCAGTTCAGTTTCTGGTTAATGATAACCCCCACCCTGATGTTGATACTTAAGCAATTCAATGACAGCAGCACCGTTGAATATCGGGATGGTGGTTAGATCTTCTCTCATTAGAGATGGTCATTGTCCAGCATTTATGGAATGCAAATGTTACTTGCCACTTTTCAGCCCAAGCCTGAATATTGTCCAGATTCAGTATCTGAGATTTTCTGGTTGTACTGAACCTTGTGCAATCATCGGTGAACATCTGCACTTCGGACCTTATGATGGAGGGAAGGCCATTGATGAGGCAGCTGAAGATGGTGGGGCCTGGGCAATTACCTGAGGAACTCCTGCAGAGATATCCTGGAGCTGAGTCAAAATTAGAGTAGTCCTGGAAAAGCACAGCATGTCAGGCAGCATCCAAGGAGCAGGAAAATCGACGTTTCGGGCAAAAGCCCTTCATCTAATCTAATCCACTCTAAACTTGACTCTAATCTCCAGCAGCTGCAGTACCCACTTCTGCCTCTATCCTGGAGCTGAGATGAGTGACCTCCAACAGTCATGACCATCTTCCTAAGTACTAGGTATGACTCCATCCAACAGAGTGTTTAACCCCTGATAGAGTTTTGATAAGGTTCCTTGATGCCACACTCAATCAAATAGAGCCTTGATGTCAAGGACAACCACTCTCACCTCACCTCTGGAATCCAGCTGTTTTGTCCATGCTTGAACCAAGACGGCAATGAGGTCAGGAGCTGATTGGCCCTGGCAGAACCCAAACTGGGCATCACTGAGCAGGCTATCGCTGAGTAAGTGCTGCTTGATAGCACTGTTGATGAGACCTTCCATCACTTTATGATGATCGAGAGTAGACTGATGGAGCATTAAATGGCCAGATTAGATTTGTCCTGTGTTTATGTGTATAGGATATTGCTGGGCATTTTTCCACATTGTTGTTTAGATGCCAGTGCTACAGCTATACTGGAACAGTTTGGCCTGGTGCATGTCAAGCTCTGGACACAAGTCCGCAGTGCAATTGCCTGAATGTTGTCATAGCTAATGAACGTTGTAGTATGCAGTGCCTCCAACCATTGCTTGCTATCATGTGGAGTGAATCAAATTGGCTGAAGAATAGCAGCTCTGATGCTGGGGACCTTTGGAGGAGGCCAGGATTGATCATGTACTCATAATTCTGGTTGAAGATTGCTGCAAATGCTTTGCCTTTATCTTCACCAATGTTCTGGGCTCTCCACTATTGAAGATGGGGATATTTGCAGATCCTCAAGTGAGTTATTTAATTGTCCACCACCATTCATGACTGGATGTGGCAGGTCTTTGATCTGATCTATTGTTTGTGGAATCACTTAGCTCTGTCCATCCTTTGCTGCTTATGCTGTTTGCACACAAGTAGTTCTGTTGTGTAGTTTCACCTGATTGACAACTCATTTTTAGGGGTAAAAACAATGACTGCAGATGCTGGAAAGCAAATACTGGATTAGTGGTGCTGGAAGAGCACAGCAGTTCAGGCAGCATCCAACAAGCAGCGAAATCGATGTTTCGGGCAAAAGCCCTTCATCAGGAAATTCCTGATGAAGGGCTTTTGCCCGAAACGTTGATTTCGCTGCTCGTTGGATGCTGCCTGAACTGCTGTGCTCTTCCGGCACCACTAATCCAGTAATAACTCATTTTTAGGTGCTGCTCTTGGCATTCCCTCCTGCAGTCTCCATTTAACCAGGGTTGAATTCCTGGTTTGATATTAATGGTAGAATGGGAATATGCTAGGTCCTGAGGTTACAGATTGTGCTGGAATACAATTTTGCTGCTGTTATTAGCCCACTGTGCCTCATGGATATCCAGTCATGAGGTACTAGATCTGCTAAATGTCTGTCCTGCTTAGCATGGTGATAGTGCCACACAACAATGGAAGGTATTCTCAAAGTAAAGGTGGGACTTTATCTCCATAAGGACTGTGCAGTGGTCACTCTTACTGATACTGCCATGGGCAGATTCATTTGAAGCTGAGAGATTTGTAAAGATGGGGGTCAAGTATGTTTCTCCCTCTTGATGGTTCTCACAACACCTACCACAGACCCAGTATTATGCTCTTTAGGACCTGACCAGCTTGATCAGTGGTGCTATAGCTGATCCACTCTTGGTGATGGACATTGAAATACTCCACCTAGGGTACACCTTGTCACCCGCAGTGCTTCCTCCAAGTGTTGTTCAAGCCGAGAGAGGTACATGGTCCATAATTACATGGTAATCAGCAGGAGATTTCCTTGCCCATGTTTAACCTGAAGCCATGAGACTTCATGGGGTCCAGAGCCAATGTCGAAGACTCCCAAGGTAACTCCCTCTGACTGTATGCTACTGTGCTGCCAGTTTTGCTAGGTCTGTCCTGTCAGTGAGATGCAAAAATGAAGAAAAAAAGAAAGAAAAGCAGATGGAAGCGAATGAACTCAGGAGCTCAAACTCTGAGCTGTTACTCCCCCATATCTTACATCAGAAAAAGTTAGCAAAATTAAAGGTATAAGTTCTGTTTTAAGACATGATTTGGAGACACCGGTGTTAGTCTGGGGTGTACAAAATTAAAAATGACACAACACCAGGTTATAGTCCAACAGGTTTGTTTGGAAGCACTAGCTTTCAGAGCACTGCTCCTACATCAGGTGGTTGATGAAGGTGCAGTGCTCCAAAAGCTGGTGCTTCCAAATGAACCTGTTGGACTATAACCTGGTGTTGTATGATTTTAACTTTGTTTTAAGACATAACAGAGGGAATGATCTACATTCTTATCGAGTTTTGAGAAGATTTGTAGCTCAGGTTGAGGTCTTGGATGTAGGCATGCTCGCTGAGCTGAAAGATTCATTTCCAGACATTTTGTTACCTTACGAGGTAACATCTTCAGAGGACCTCACACGAAGCAATGCTGAAAACTCCAGCTTTCTATTTATTTGTTTGGGTTTCTTTGGGTTGGTGATGTCATTTCCTGTGGTGATGTTATTTCCTGTGGTGACATCACTTCCTGTTCCTTTTCTCAGGGGATGGTAGATGGAGTCTAACTCGATGTGTTTGTCGATAGAGTTTCAGTTGGAATGCAGTGCTTCTAGGAATTATCGTGCGTGTCTTTGTCTGGCTTGACCTAGGACGGATGTGTTGTCCCAGTCAAAGTGGCGTCCTTCCTCATCCATATGTGAGGATACTAGTGAGGGAGGGTCATGTCTTTTTGTGGCTAGTTGGTGTTCATGTATCCTGGTGGCTAGTTTTCTGCCTATTTGTCCAATGTAGTGTTTGTTAAAGGCCTTGCACTGTATTTTGTAAATGACATTGGTTTGCTCATTGTCTGTATAGGGTCTTTCAAGTTCATTAGCTGCTGTTTTGGTGTGTTGGTGGGTTTGTGGGCTACCATTCTTATCCCTGTGGGACACTACAGTTTACATTCTTTCAGTCTTAAAAACACCTCTTAACACTACCATCTGTTTTCTGCCCTTTAACCAGCTTTCCATTTTTTTCTTAATCAACCTGCTCAGAGTTTTAAACTAGATTAAATTCCCTACAGTATAGAAACAGGCCTTTGGCCCAACAAGTCCACACTGACCCTCTGAAGAGTAACGCACCCCAGACCCATTCTCCAACCCTATATTTATCCCTGACTAATGCACCTAACACTACGGGCAATTTAGCTTGGCCAATTCATCTGATCTGTACATCTTTGGACTGTGGGAGGAAACCAGAGCAGCCGAAGGAAACCCACGCAGACATGGGGAAAATATGCAAACTCCACACATTCACTCAAGGCTGGAATCAAACCTGGTGCTGTGAGGCAGCAGTGCTAACCTTGGAGCCCAGATGGGACTTGAACCAGGGCCTCCCCATCCAGGGATAAGGACATTATCATTGTGCCACAAAACGGCCCCAGCATTCTATTAGCATGGTTTTCAACTGTTTTCATTGAAACAAAACTAAGTACATATTCATCAAACCACTATCTAGTGTGAAGCTTGATGAAGAAACATTGTTAATGTCGGTCTTTAATGGTCTCAAGTAAACATCTTGTTCTAAAAAGTATCAGTGACAAATAGAATTTCATCATGAGCTGGTGAAATTGTTCTTTGCTACAAACCCCACCTTTCACGTTTCTTAATTAAATGAATTTAGTACTTATTGGAACATCCACAAATCATTTCAATAAACACAAAACTTTTTTTTAAAAAGATGTCAATATTTTATTTTAGTCATCCTAAGATTTGTGTAAATTAAACCAATATCCAAACTTCTGCCTGCCTCCAAATGAATGAACCTGTGTGAAAACATGATGGGGAAACAGGGCATTTCCTCAAAATCAAAAGAGTCCAGCATATTTTGAGCAGCTTTAGAACATGTCACATTGATAGATCTCTGAGTGACTCCATGTTTAAAACAGGTGACTAGCAATTACTGTGAATAAAAATGGAAATAATTACATAATTATGTGGGTCATGGTGTGAATATCAATCAATCCAAAATCTGATTGAGTTTATACTTGTTCTCCACTCCAGATATTAATTTGATTGTCTCCACAGTATTCTTGGAATTTGAATAATGCAATGAGACACATGCAATTATTAAAACTGTATCACGCAGAGGTTGAAATGAAGACAAATGAAGTTAGTAACAGGGGTGTTGGTGTGTGTATTAAAAAAAATTACCTGTTCAAATCTAACAACGTTGCATTAAAATAGTAAGCTTCATACAAACAGATTACAAAAATTACTAATGCTACACAGTGAAGCATTCAAACAATCAACTTTTAAGCACGTCAAGCAGAGATAATAACTTTCGAAACAAATCTGCTAATCTTTCGTTCATGTCCTCGTGTGTATGCTTATGTTTGTTGTATGTTCATATGTCAAAACAGATGTAACAATATTTAATTAGTTTAAATGTCCCACACTATTCTCATATAAATTTTGACAACTTAAATGTCGCAACGCAGATCTCACCACTAAAAACCTATTGGATTGCATTAGAGAAACAACCTCTTATAAGGGTTGTTGTTCTGTCCACTCACCTCCAACAGGGAACCTCACCTGACAAGGGAACAGATTTCTGGACAATTCACCTGAAAATTCAATATGTGTTCTACTGAATGAGTCTCCTTGCTACAAAGGGAATGCAAAGAGTAAATCACTCCTATTTCCACTGAAACAAATCGATCAAGGCTTCTAATTTGCAGTGAAAGGAATCACTATAAAGAATGTATCAATCTGACTAATACCACGTTCTAGATATACCTGGCAAAGCAATTACAACTACAGTTCCAAGCAACAACAGGAAATTGGACATGAGCTCGTACATTATAATCATAAGCACATTAAATCAATGTCTCCATTCACTACATCAGCAGCAGGGTTCCTTTGTCAGCTTAGAAGTACATGCATAGAAATTGGATTAGCAAAAATGACCAAATAAACAACACTAAACCTGCTCATTGTTTGGTTACTTCCTCTCAAACCTTGCGTCAGTTCAAAGTCTGAGAGTGCGGCTCATGGAATGGTTACACCATTGGTCAAAGTGGTCAAAGTATCAACAATATTCCATAAGGGGTTTTTGTAATTAATCACATGAATCAGAGCTGCATAGTATCAGAGCCAGGCACAGCTGGGGGCTCTTTACATATTTGCCCCCCAATAAACCTGAAGACAGAATTTTTTTCTGAAATATGCACCAAACGTTCTGTTAATGGTAAAATAAAACAAAAATAATTGCTGATTCTGGAGATCTGAAGCAAGTGTTTTGTTCTGAAGCAGGGTCACTGGTTTCAAAGTATTAACTCTGTTTTTCTCTCTGCAGCTGCTGCCAGACCTACTGAGATTCTCCAGCACTTTCTGTTTTATATTTTTGTTTGTGTTTATCACTCCACGCTTCTTTGGTTGTCCTAATTGCTACTTCTCTTAAGATCACAATTGCAGCCAAGAAATCCTACAGAACTGTAAATGAGTTACCCACCATACTGTTGGGATCTTGCAACTCGGCCTTTATGTACTGAAGGAAAGCTTTATTTTTATCTCTACCACATGATGATCTGAAAACCTAACCCTGGCACTGGACTTCTGAAATAAGCTCCAAAATGCATCTTCCCCCACAACCAGAGTTTATGGGATAAAATAAGCAGGTTAAAAGCTAAGCTGAATGAGACTCAAGACAAAATCAAGCATCCCTTCCACTTTCACACATTGAAATAGCAATACCTGATTTCCACCCTTCAGAGATCTGAAAATGACAATGTTAGATGTAGCAGCACTCAGAACATTGACAATGAAGAGCAGTCTTATGTTTATGTTTAGTTCTTCAAACAAGTATCAATCCAGTGGATGAATGCACTCCTGACTTGTGCCTTGTTGGTAATGGACAAGCTTTGGTGAGATAGGAAGTGAGTTACCTGCCAGAGCATTCCTAGCCTCTGACCTGTTCTTGTAGCCACTGCGTTTACATGGTGAGTCCAATTGAGTTTTTGGTTAATGGTATCTCCGAGAATGTGGATCGTGGGGGATTCAGTGATGGTGCTTGATATTGAATGCCAAGGGGTTAGATTATTGAAGGTGGTCATTCCCTGGCATTTATGGGGTGTGAATGTTACTTCTGAAATGCTGTGAGAGTTTCTGCCTCTTGCACCCTTCCAGGCCCTTTGGGTTCCAGGGTTGAGCTACTCTCTGGTGAATAATTTTATATACTTCAATCAATTTTCCCTCAGCTTCCTCTGTTCCAAAGAAAGTAACAGTAGTTTAATCCAATCTCTTCTCATAACTAAAACTCCACAGTCCAAGCAACATCGTTGTAAATCTTCTCTAGTACAATCACCTCCTTGCTATAGTGCAGTGATCAGACCTGCACACACTGCATTAGTTGTGGCCTTACTAGTGTTTTATAAGGTTCGAGTGTAATGGTCTCCAATTAATTTTCCTCATCAATTGATGCAAACTGTTGCTTTAAATTTACATAGTCAAGGTTTATAAACTATTATAAATAGCATTAATCTAGAATGATTGAAATACCTATCAAACCTATAAAAGCCATGAAACCTATAAAAACTGAATGTGAATTACTCTAATTATACCTGTTTTGAATAATTTACCCAGTCGCTCTATGCTTTCTGCAAGTAAATGGAGAAGAGAAGAGAGATTGAGGAACAGCAATGCCAAGCAATCCAAAACTATCATCCCAGCAAACTCTTGGCTAGAGACCATTGAACAGGGTAGCACGGTGCCTCAGTGGTTAGCACTGTTGCCTCACAGCACCAGGGCCTGGATTCGATTCCAAACTCGGGCGACTCTCTGTGTGAGTTTGCACGTTCTTCCTTTGTCTGCGTGGGTTTCCTCCCACAGTCCAAAGATGTGCAGGTTAGCTGAAGTGACCGCGCTAAATTGCTCATAGCGCAAAGGGATATGTAGGCAAAGTGGATAAGCCATGGGAAATGTGGGGTTACTGGAATGGGGTGGGTCTAGGTGGGATGCTCTTCAGAGTGTCGTTGTGGATTCGATGGGCCAAATGCCCTGTTTCCACACTGTAGGGATTCTATGAAAAAGGTACAGGAGTGAGGAGAAATGATTTTACCTTCTATCGATCTGTTTGTGTGTGCAGGAAGTTTACTAAGGTGGTTAGAGTTTTATTGAGTTGAGTTATATATCAGCAGCTTGTTGTCATTTATCAGTAGCTAGAATCTGTTTATTTTTAATTAATAGTAATTCTTGTTAAGTACAGAAATCTGGTCCATGCTTTCTGTTAACCAGGATCTTAAAAGACAGGTAAATTGAGGAATTCTGTTAACGTTGATAAAATCTTTAACTTATGTGACAATTCCAGGAGTAGCAGGGTTTTATTTCCAGCCTGCTACCCTGCTAAGGGGTAAGAATAATTTTACTGACCATTTCAACATCTACAGACACTTACTTGCAGCCAAGAAAGTTGGGTTATTGGATTAGGCTACCTAATGTCTGAACAGAGACAGAATTCATGTCTGACATAGCTTACAACACAGCCATTAACCTTGACAGGGTGATATATAGTCTATGCATGGTCCTCCTCAGGCAGTTCTCACTGCTAGACTTCAAATACAAATAAAATGTTAGAAGTGGCAGGAATACACAACAGGATTACCAGCATATGAATTCTGAATCTAACCGACCAGCTCTACATTTTCAGCATTTATTTTTTTTTAATTCACGTGTTCAAGATTTATAAAATATTATAAATAACATAAATCCAGTATGACCAAAACATACAACATGTATTTATAAAAACTGAATGTGAATTACTCTCATTACTTTTTTATTAAATAACTTAACCTCCATGACCTTCTGCAGCAATGCAACTTTCATCTGCTCCTATTCTAACTACTATTGAGAATCTTTAGAGTTTCAGTAAGGCTGGAGGTGTGCATTGTATCTCTCTCTTTAGTCACACTTCTCTGTTGATCATAACGTAAATTTAAATGTTTAACCCAGTTACTGATATGGTTATTGAGATATTGTATGTACATAAAGTGTATAATGAAAGAGATCAACCAACCAGTTTTCTTAAATCAATGACAAAATTATTGATCCATAATGCAAATCTACAGCTAATTAACACAACCAGAAATATGAAGGTATAACTGTATATGCTTCTAAATGCCATCCAATAGACCAGTAAAAACACTCATTCAGATCAAAGAAAGGGTAGAATGAATTTCTCTTTCTTCACAGAGGTGGGCAACAGAAATTTTGCTCAATGAAGGTTAGCTCTCAAAGGCAAAAATGCGAAGGGCTGAGATAGCTGATTAGATTACCTACAGCGTGGAAACAGGCCGTTCGGCCCAACAAGTCCACACCAACCCTCCAAACAGTAACCCACCCAGACCCAGTCCCTACCCCCTAACTAATGCACCTAACACTCTGGGCAATTTATCATGGTCAATTCATCATGGCCAATTCATCCAACCTGCACATCTTTTTGGATTGTGGGAGGAAACCCACACAGGCATGGGGAGAATGTGCAACCTCCACACAGACAGTAGCTTGAGGCAGGAATTGAACCCTGGTCTCTGGCACTTTGAGGCAGCAGTGCTAGCCACTGAGCCACCGTGCCACCCACTGTTTGTTAGTCTGGCATTTTGGCATTGGTGGACTGACATCATTAAATGTGGACTGTTGTTTCTGGAATCTTTCAGGGTACAGCTTCTCTGAAAACAGCATTGAGGATATTTCCGGAAGCTCCTCAAGATGACAATTTGGTTTCACACTGGATTCATAACAGCACTCAGGTTTGACTGTCTTAAATCCAAGCATGTGGCCTCCAGTAAATAAACATTTTATTTTTATTCATTCAAGCTTTGCTGGCTGGGCCAACAAATATTGTCCAACCCTAACTGCCCTTGGGAAGGTAGTGGTGAGTTGCCTCTTGGTCCATTTGATGAGGCACAAATCCAATGTTGTTGGAGAGACAGCTCCAGGATTTAACCCAGCAACACTGAAAAAATAACACTCAGATAATATTCCTGCAGACCCAGTTTCAAATCCTGGTATGGTGAAATTTGAATTGAATTCTCAAAACACAGGAATTAAAAGTCTAATAATGACCATGAAACTATTGTCAATTATTGGAAAAACACACTGGTTCACTCATCTCCTTTAAAGAAGGAAGCTGCTGTCCTTACATGGTCTGGCCTGCATGTGACTTCAGACCCACAGCAATGTGGTTGACTCTTAACTACCCTCTAGTCAATTAAGAATGGGTAATAAATTCTGGTTCAGCCAGCGATGCCCACATCCTGTGAATTATTTTTTTAAAAAACTAAGTCAGGTTGATAATTGGCTTGGAGGGAAACTTGCAGATCATTGTGATCCCATGATTTTCTAGATAGCAGTAGTTGTGGGTTTGGACAGTGATATCTGAGGAGCCTTAATGAATTTCTGCACTGCACTTGGTACACGAATGCCACTGAGTGTCAGTACTGAAGGGAGTGAATGTTTGTAGATGTTGTGCTGACTGCTTTGAACTGGATAATTTCAAGCTTCTTGAGTTTTGATGGACCTGCAATTGGGCAGAGTAAGGGCTGTTGGAATTTAATCTTGATAAATGTGAGGTGATACATTTTGGGAGTTCTAATAAGGGAAGGATATACACAATGAAGGGTGGATCTCTAACAGGTACTGTGGATCAAAGGAACCTTGGTAACAAGTCCCGAGATCCCTGAAGATATTGGCACAGGTAGACAAGATGGTGAAAAAGGCATGAGGGATGCTTGCCTTCATTAGCTGGGGTGGAGAATATTGAAGCAAGGAAGTCTTGTTCCAACTTTTCATAACATTGGCTCGGCAGCAGATGGAATACCGAATGCAGTTCTGGTCACGGCACTCTTATCGGAAAAACTTGATTGCACTGGAGAGAGTGCAGAGGAAATTCACTAGGTCGTTGCCTGGGTTGGACAATCTCATTTATGACGAGAGACTGGTGAGACTGGGTTTGCTTTACCCTGGAGTAAAGGAGGCTGTTGGGGGTAATCTGATAGAGCTATGCAAAAGTATGAGAGGCATAGATAGGATGGATCATGAGAACCTTTTCATTATGGCAGGTGCATCGAAGACCAGAGTGCATATGTTTAAGGTGAGGAATAAGTGGTTTCAGGGGACATGAGGAAAAATAATTTCATTCAGAAGGTGGTACAAATATGGAATATGCTGTCAGAGTGGGTGGTGGAGGCAGATACTCTCATTACATTGAAGTAGCATTGGACGAGCACTTAAAATGCCAGGGTATAGTAGGCTGTGGATCAAGTGCAGGTAAATGTGATTAATATCATTTGGTCTTTGTTGATCTGCATTGACATGGTGGGCAAATGGCCTGTTTCTATGCTATGTGACTCTATGACATCCAGGTGAGTGGAGAATATTCCATTACGCTCCCGGCTTGTGCCTTGTAAATGGTGGAGAAAGTGAGGACTGCAGATGCTGGAGACCAGAGTTGAAAAATGTGGTGCTGGAAAAACACAGCAGGCCAGGCAGCATCCGAGGAGCAGGAGAATCGACGTTTTGGGCATAAGCCCCTCTTCAGGAATTTTTTGACGTTTCGGGTATAAGCCCTTCTTGTAATTGGTGCAGAGGTATTAGAGTGCCAGGAGTTATCACAAAACATCTGACTATTAAGGAATACCTTGTTAAGAAGAGTCCCAATGTCCTTTCGTTGTTCTCCTTTAAAAGAAATACAGTGCAGATATACTTTATCCTTCAAACTCAAATACTCAAAAACCATTAAATGTGAAGGCTTCCTCACAACAGCTTTAGGCTGGTCCCAAAAAAAGCAAGTAGGTGAACTTGCATTCAAACACTTTATTCCATATAGCTTTCCTCAATACAAACTTGCTTGTACCATAATTTGCTGAAAGTTCATGATATAAGATGCTGTTTTAGTGTCCCTCCACAGAACTTTCCAAACTTCCAGACTCCAGACTGGATTTTTGATCCATTAACAATTATGAACAGCAGGTGGCATCATGGGTCCAAGATTTTGTCAACACCAGCATCCTGTCTGCTGCAATCAAGATTGACTGGGGTGTACAAAGTTAAAAATCACACAACACTAGGTTATAGACTAACAGGTTTAATTGGAAGCAATCAATACTGCTTTAATTCCTTGTCATTGTCATCATCTACTGCCCCTTCATTTGAGAATGACATCCACTCAAAGATTGTCAGTATCTGCATTGTTACTGAACAGGCTCATTAGCTCATAGAGGGCAGATGAGGCAAAAGGCAGGATTTGGTTCCTTTTAATCCTTCTCTGTTCCATCTCTACCTTATCATCAAAATTCTGCAACTTAAAAGTTGGGTGCAACTTGATAGAAATGTTGATTTTTTTGACTGATTGGCAGCAAGCTCCTCCAAATCATTAATGTCAATACTGCCACTCTCTCAAAGAGAGCTTCAGACTGTCTTCAAAGTGTTCCCTTTGTTCTCCCACCCCCAGAATATTGAGAGATGATACAGCAGATGAGGAGATGCTTCCGTGCCATCTGGACACTGTGTTCAGTCCATCAACGTTGATCTGACAGAGTGTTGCCTGATGGCTTGTGGATTAGTGGTGCTGGAAGAGCACAGCAGTTCAGGCAGCATTCGACGAGCAGCGAAATCAACGTTTCGGGCAAAAGCCCTTCATCAGGAATAAAGGCAGTGAGCCTGAAGCGTGGATAGATAAACTAGAGGAGGGTAGGGGTGGGGAGAGAGTAGCATAGAGTACAATGGGTGAGTGGGGGAGGAGATGAAGGTGATAGGTCAAGGAGGAGAGGGTGGAGTGGATAGGTGGAAAAGAAGATAGGCAGGTCGGACAAGTCAAGGAGACAGTAACTGAGCTGGAAGTTTGAAACTAGGATGAGGTGGGGGAAGGGGAAATGAGGAAGCTGTTGAAGTCCACATTGATGCCCTGGGGTTGAAGTGTTCCGAGGCGGAAGATGAGGCGTTCTTCCTCCAGGCGTCTGGTGGTAAGGGAGCGGCGGTGAAGGAGGCCCAGGACCTCCATGTCCTCGGCAGAGTGGGAGGGGGAGTTGAAATGTTGGGCCACAGGGCGGTTTGGTTGATTTGTGCGGGTGTCTCGGAGATGTTCCCTAAAGCGCTCTGCTAGGAGGCGCCCAGTCTCCCCAGTGTAGAGGAGACCACATCAGGAGCAACGGATACAATAAATGATATTGGTGGATGTGCAGGTGAAACTTTGATGGATGTGGAAGGCTCCTTTAGGGCCTTGGATCGAGGTGAGGGAGGAGGTGTGGGCACAGGTTTTACAGTTCCTGCGGTGGCAGGGGAAAGTGCCAGAATGGGAGGGTGGGTCGTAGGGGGGTGTGGACCTGACCAGGTAGTCACGGAGGGAACGGTCTTTGCGGAAGGCGGAAATGGGTGGGGAGGGAAATATATCCCTGGTGGTGGGGTCTTTTTGGAGATGGCGGAAATGTCGGTGGATGATTTGGTTGATGCAAAGGTTTGTAGGGTGGAAGGTGAGCACCAGGGGCGTTCTGTCCTTGTTACGGTTGGAGGGGTGGGGTCTGAGGGCGGAGGTGCGGGATGTGGACGAGATGCGTTGGAGGGCATCTTTAACCACGTGGGAAGGGAAATTGCGGTCTCTAAAGAAGGAGGCCATCTGGTGTGTCCTATGGTGGAACTGGTCCTCCTGGGAGCAGATACAGTGGAGGCGGAGAAATTGGGAATACGGGATGGCATTTTTGCAAGAGATAGGGTGGGAAGAGGTGTAATCCAGGTAGCTATGGGAGTCAGTGGGTTTGTAAAAAATGTCAGTGTCAAGTCGGTCGTCACTAATGGAGATGGAGAGGTCCAGGAAGGGGAGCGAGGTGTCAGAGATGGTCCAGGTAAATTTAAGGTCAGGGTGGAATGTGTTGGTGAAGTTGATGAATTGCTCAACCTCCTCGCGGGAGCACGAGGTGGCGCCAATGCAGTCATCAATGTAGCGGAGGAAGAGGTGGGGAGTGGTGGCGGTGTAATTATGGAAGATCAACTGTTCTACATAGCCAACAAAGAGACAGGCATAGCTGGGGCCCATACGTGTGCCCATGGCTACGCCTTTGGTCTGGAGGAAGTGGAAGGATTCAAAGGAGAAATTGTTAAGGGTGAGGACTAGTTCGGCCAAACAAATGAGAGTGTCAGTGGAAGGGTACTGTTGGGGACGTCTGGAGAGGAAAAAACGGAGGGCTTGGAGGCCCTGGTCATGGCGAATGGAGGTGTAGAGGGATTGGATATCCATGGTGAAGATAAGGCGTTGGGGGCCAGGGAAAGGGAAGTCTTGGAGGAGGTGGAGGGCGTGGGTGGTGTCTCAAACGTATGTGGGGAGTTCCTGGACTAGGGGGTATAGGACAGTTTCAAGGTAGGTAGAGATGAGTTCAGTGGGGCAGGAGCATGCCCCAACAGTACCCTTCCACTGACACTCTCATTCGTTTGGCCGAACTAGTCCTCACCCTTAACAATTTCTCCTTTGAATCCTCCCACTTCCTCCAGACCAAAGGCGTAGCCATGGGCCCCAGCTATGCCTGTCTCTTTGTTGGCTATGTAGAACAGTTGATCTTCCGTAATTAAACCGGCACCACTCCCCACCGTTTCCTCCACTACATTGATGACTGCATTGGCGCCACCTTGTGCTCCCGCGAGGAGGTTGAGCAATTCATTAACTTCACCAACACATTCCACCCTGACCTTAAATTTACCTGGACTATCTCTGACACCTCCCTCCCCTTCCTGGACCTCTCCATCTCCATTAGTGACGACCGACTTGACACTGACGTTTTTTACAAACCCACCGACTCCCACAGCTACCTGGATTACACCTCTTCCCACCCTATCTCTTGCAAAAATGCCATCCTGTATAGCCAATTTCTCCGCCTCCGCTGTATCTGCTCCCAGGAGGACCAGTTCCACCGTAGGACACACCAGATGGCCTCCTTCTTTAGAGACCGCAATTTCCCTTCCCACGTGGTTAAAGATGCCCTCCAACGCATCTCGTCCACATCCCGCACCTCCGCCCTCAAACCCCACCCCTCCAACCGTAAAAAGGACAGAACGCCCCTGGTGCTCACCTTCCACCCTACAAACCTTCGCATCAACCAAATCATCCACCGACATTTCCTCCACCTCCAAAAAGACCCCACCACCAGGGATATATTTCCCTCCCCACCCCTTTCCGCCTTCCGCAAAGACCGTTCCCTCCGTGACTACCTGGTCAGGTCCACACCCCCCTACGACCCACCCTCCCATTCTGGCACTTTCCCCTGCCACCGCAGGAACTGTAAAACCTGTGCCCACACCTCCTCCCTCACCTCGATCCAAGGCCCTAAAGGAGCCTTCCACATCCATCAAAGTTTCACCTGCACATCCACCAATATCATTTTTTGTATCCGTTGCTCCCGATGTGGTCTCCTCTACATTGGGGAGACTGGGCGCCTCCTAGCAGAGCGCTTTAGGGAACATCTCCGAGACACCCGCACAAATCAACCAAACCGCCCTGTGGCCCAACATTTCAACTCCCCCTCCCACTCTGCCGAGGACATGGAGGTCCTGGGCCTCCTTCACCGCCGCTCCCTTACCA
This sequence comes from Chiloscyllium punctatum, assembly GCF_047496795.1. Classification (NCBI taxonomy): domain Eukaryota; kingdom Metazoa; phylum Chordata; class Chondrichthyes; order Orectolobiformes; family Hemiscylliidae; genus Chiloscyllium; species Chiloscyllium punctatum. The sequence continues at coordinate 144,347,857 of NC_092741.1, read as the reverse complement.
CCAGACGCCTGGAGGAAGAACGCCTCATCTTCCGCCTCGGAACACTTCAACCCCAGGGCATCAATGTGGACTTCAACAGCTTCCTCATTTCCCCTTCCCCCACCTCATCCTAGTTTCAAACTTCCAGCTCAGTTACTGTCTCCTTGACTTGTCCGACCTGCCTATCTTCTTTTCCACCTATCCACTCCACCCTCTCCTCCTTGACCTATCACCTTCATCTCCTCCCCCACTCACCCATTGTACTCTATGCTACTCTCTCCCCACCCCCACCCTCCTCTAGCTTATCTCTCCATGCTTCAGGCTCACTGCCTTTATTCCTGATGAAGGGCTTTTGCCCGAAACGTTGATTTCGCTGCTCGTTGGATGCTGCCTGAACTGCTGTGCTCTTCCAGCACCACTAATCCAGTATTTGATTTTCAGCATCTGCAGTCATTGTTTTTACCTTGATGGCTTGTGGAGCTAGCTTCAGGAATGACACTGGCATTGGTTTCATGGTACGTGATTTTTGGTGGCATTGGCGACAAAGTTTATCCCGCTCTTTCATGTGGTCACCAACACACCAACCCCGTTCAGCGCAGTTTCGGACTGTGGTCTGCAATATGGGAGTATGGCCACAATTTCTACATTGAGCATGAGGTCATTTGTCAAGTTGCAGAGGCCATTGTTGTCAAATGCTCCCTGTTGTAGTTTAGAGAAGGCTGAGCTGCTACAGCAATCAGGCTTGGATCTCCTCATCAGTGGTGGCTTTTGAAGGTATGTGAATGCCCAATATATTCCAGAGTCCTTCCTTCAATACATTCGGATAATACAATATTTGGCAGACCAGGTATGGATCGATACAAGCATCGTTTCAGCAATTTTCAAGGGCAGGCCGGGTTTATTGAATGCAGAATTGAAGATATCGAGAACGACATGGAAGTCTGGTTTAGAGTAGAAAAAGACATTGCATTTATTTGCACACTGTTGATTACGTATATCTAGAGTGATCAGCTTATAGTTTAGTTTTAGTTTATTTTTGTACACATTCTTCGTAAATGGACTCGAACAACAGTAAAACAACCAGATGGCCTATAATGTAGTTCGTGCTCAAATCGTATATTTGCATTGAATTGTAATAAAAATTCAAATAAGGCAATATATTGTTTCACAATTAAAAAAAAGGTACCCATGTGCCAACTGGCACTCAATATAAATTGCATTAAAAAAAATTATTTATTATTAGCTCAGAAATGTGAACACTACTTAAAACAGGGCTGATTCAACTGGTTTATAGAAACTTAAAAATCACACAACACCAGGTTATGGTCCAACAGGTGTATTTGGAAGTTCTAGCTTTTGGAGCGATGGTCCTTCATCAGGTGGTTGTGGAGTATAAGATTGTAAGACACAGAAGTTATAACAAAAGTTTACAGTGTGATGCAACTGAAATTATGTATTGGAAAAGACCTGGATTGTTTGTTAAGTCTCTCATCTTTTAGAATGACCAAGTTAGTTTCAGTTCTTTGAAATTAAGATAAAGTTCATACTCTCAGCCTGCACTCAGGATACAGCAGTACAGTTACAGGACATTACCAAACAGGCAAGGCAACAAAACTACACCATGTGCATGCACACTTATCACAAGAAACTGGAGAAACTTGGCATCACCACCAGCAGTAGCCAAGCCTGCCCTGGCACCGCAGTGGGAAAAGCTATCACCACGAGGAAGTCAATTGTTAACTTATCAAACCACAGCCTTCAACCGGAAGAGATTGAAGTTCTTAGCTGGGTCTCGATTTCTGCCTCACCGCCAAAGTGAACCATGGGTCTTGAAGCAGACACAGAGGAATTCATCAGATGAATGAGACTCCAGGAATTCTTTCAGGATGCCAGCAGTGATCTCAGTGAGCTCACCGAGGAACTGGAACAGTCATCACACTGATCCGGAGAGGGGTAACCAAAGAAGGAGTCAACTTGCACCCCACTGGAGGGCCGCTGCCCTGGGCTTGACATGTATGCTCAAACCATTAGGAAATATATAAATGCTAAGTTCATCAGCTGCACCCACAAGGTAGAACAAAATATCACCTGCTCACAACGCAATGCCATTCCTACTCTCAAAACCAATCAGAACACTGTCATCAAACCAGCAGATAAATAAGAAGCCATCATCATTCAGAATAGAACAGATTACTGCAAGGAAGTGTACCGACAATGGAACAACCAGGAACACTACAGGCAACTACCAGCCGATCCGACCAAACAGCACACCCATGAACTAAATACATTGTTCAGGACTTTGGATCCAGTCCTTCAGAGTTCTCTACATGCCCTCATCCCACGTCCTTCTCACATAGGCGACTTCTACTGTCTTCTGAAGAATCACAAAGCCAACACACCAGGACATCCCATCGTATCAGGCAATAGGACCCTGTGTGAGAACCTCTTTGGCTATGTTGAAGGCATCCTGAAACCCATTGTACAGGGGACCCCCAGCTTCTGTCATGAGACTACAAATTTCTGACAGAAACTCAGCACCCACAGACCAGTCGAACCAGGAATATTCCTCATCACAATGGACATGGCAGCACTCTACACCAGCATCCCTCACAATGATGGCATCACGGCAACTGCCTCAGTACTCAACACCAACCACTGCCAATCTCGAGCACCATCTTACAACTCATCTGCTTTATCCTCGACCACAACATTTTCACCTTTGACAACCAGTTCTTCATCCAGACACATGGAATAGCCATGGGGACCACATTTGCACCCCAACATGCCAACATTTCCATGCACGGGTTCGAACAAGACCTCTTCTCTATGCAGGACCACCAACCAACACTATGCACCAGGTACATTGATGACATTTTCTTCCTCTGGACCCATGGCGAGGAGTCACTGAAACAACTACACAGTGATTTCAATGAGTTTCAACTCACCATCAAACTCACCATGGACTACTCTCTACTATCTGTCTCATTCTTGGATTCATGTATCTCCATCAAGGATGGGCATCTCAGCACATCACCCTACCACAAACCCATGGATAATCTCACAATGTTCTCCAGCTTCCACCCGAAACATATTAAAACAGCCATCCCCTATGGACAAGCCCTATGCATACACGGGATCTATTCAGATGAGGAGGAATGTGACGGACACCTGAAGGTGCTCAAGGAGGCTCTCGTAAGAACAGGGTAAAAAGCTCAACTCATTGACCACCAGTTCTGACGTGCCACAGCGAGAAATTCTAATGATCTCCTCCGGAGACAGACGTGAGCTGTAACTGACAGGGTACCCTTCGTTGTCCAGTACTTCCCGGGAGCTGAAAAACTACGCCATGTTCTTCGCAGTCTGCAACACATTATCAATGAGGATGAGCACCTCACCAAGACCTTCCCCACACCTCCACTTCTCGCTTTGAACCAACCACCAAACATCAAACAGATCATTGTTCGCATCAAACTACCCGGCTTTCATGCCAACACCATACAACCCTGTCACAGTAGATGCTGCAAGACGTGTCAGAGTGTCGACACAAATACCACCATTACATGTGGGGACACCTCCCACCATGTACATGGCAGGTACTCATGTGACTCGGCGAACGTTCGCCATCTCATACACTGTAGGCAAGGATGCCCTGAGGCATGGTACGTTGGCGAGACCGAGCAGAGGCTACAGCAATGGATGAATAGACACCGCACAACAATCAAAAGACAGGAATGTTCCCTCCCAGTCGGAAAACATTTCAATGGTGTGGGAAATTCGCCTTCAGACTTTCAGTGACCATCTCCAAGGCAGACTTCGGGTCAGGCAACAATGCAAAGTGGCCAAGCAGAGGCTGATAGGCAAGTTCAGTACCCGTGGGGATGGCCTCAACGGGAACTTGGGTTCATATCACACTGCAGGTGGCTCCACTGCACTATATATATGTGTGTATATATATATATATATATATATATATATGTATATACACACACACACACACACACACATGCATCCTCTCACAGACTTATACTCCTTTGCACCCACTCACAAACACATACACACACTTTCTCACAGACACTCATGCCCCCCCCCCCCCATACACACACCCACTCACATGCACGCACACATGTATAAGTTTGTGGGATGAATTTGTACTTGCAGAATTGCATTTCATTTTGCTTAAAAATTGCATGAATCCATGTAAGATTCTGTTAATCCTTTGTTTTTAGAAATTGAATCAGCCTGAACATTAGGGCACAGACAGCCTCACACAGGGCACCTCACACCTTCAATGTATTATTAGATTAGATTAGATTACTTACAGTGTGGAAACAGGCCCTTCGGCCCAACAAGTCCACACTGAACGCCGAAGCGCAACCCACCTAGAACCACTCCCCTACATTTACCCCATACTACGGGCAAATTAGCATGGCCAATTCACCTAACCTGCACATTTTTGGACTGTGGGAGGAAACTAGAGCACCCAGAGGAAACCCACACAGACACGGGGAGAATGTGCAAACTCCACACAGTCAGTCTCCTGAGACGGGAATTGAACCCAGGTCTCTGGCGCTGTGAGGCAGCAGTGATAACCACTGTACCACCATGCCACCCACACGGTGGCACATGGCACCTATTGTTTAAGTTCACTTGAGAATGTAACTTTAAAAAAAGTTCTTGAATTTACATGTGAAAGAACTGAAATCAACATGGTCATTCTAAAAAATGAGAGACTTAACAAACAATCCAGGTCTTTTTCAATATATAATTTCAGTTGCATCACACCATAAACTTTTGCTACAAATTGTGTGTCTTAGTATCTTATTCTCCACAACCATTTGATGAAGGAGCTGCGTTCCGAAAGCTAGTGCTTCCAAATAACCTGGTGTTGCGTGATTTTTAACTTTGTACACCCCAGCCCAACACTGGCTCATCCAAATCAAGATTATAGAAAGTTCGTTTGAAAAGTTCTGGATAAACTACATACAACTTAAAAGATGCTTACACAAAGACAAGATGTCGAGTAGAAAAGTATATCAACACAAAGTTTTCTCAATAACGATCAGTAAAAATATGGAAGTTTTGAATGAAAATTATAGTTGAGGTTCTGAGGAAGGGTCACTTGACCCAAAATGTTACCTCTGATTTCTCTCCACAGATGCTGCAGACCTGCTGAGCTTTTCCAGCAATTTCTGTTTTTGGCTCTGATTAAGAGCACCTGCAGTTCTTATAAGTGTAGGTATTTATAAATTAATAGAAAGGAAAACAACTGATATTCTCTTTTCATTCGGAATATTTGGCGTTGTGTTTGAATAAATCAGTGCTGGTTCATTTGAAAAACTGATTGTTACGCTATTGTTATGCATCAGTACAGTTGAGAATAATATTTTAGTCAAATAACGCAATTAAAGAATAATTTATCTTCAAAATTAAGTAAAATTGCGAGTCCCACTGTATATGTACAGCTAAATGTGTTTTTTCTCTCCCTTTGTAAACATGCAAATTCCCTATTAAAAGCTTATTGTAGGCTCAGTTCTGGCCAACCTTGGGTTTTCCATTGAGAGGCTGAGGTGAAAACTCATGCTAATAGTGCGGAAGATGAATTAAATCAGGGGAATTGGTGAGTATGTGATGCAGATTATGGCTTTTAAAGGCCTAAAAATTGTAGAAGAAATAACAAGTTGTGAGATAATCCATGATAGACACACCTGAGGAGGTATACTCCAGGATTTGGATTTGGACAATGTTCCAGTGTGGACCTGAGGCAATGCTACACTGTGCAGTGTGGCACTGTTTCAATTTTCAGCGGAGATATTAAACTGAGTTTCATCTACTCAGGTGGACAAAAAGAACCCATTGTGTTATTTCAGGGAAGAGACATATTTCAACATCCTCACTGGTATTTTACCTCTTAATAAGTATTGTAAAATAAAGTTCTATTTCCGTTACATTGCTGTGTGTGGGACCTTGCTAATTGTGAATTGGTTGACTGCATTTTAAAAGTGAATACACCTCAAAATTACCGAATTAGTTGTAATGTGATTTGAGCTATCTTGCACTTGGTTAAAGTGCTGCATAAATGCAAATGTTTTAAAAATAAATTTTCATTAGTTTTGATACTACAAAGTGACAAACAAGTTACAGAAAGGTTAGCACAATTCAAAAACAAAAATCTGTTACTACCCGAAATACATGCTTGAATTTTGTCTGTACATTTTTAAAAATTGGGCTACATTATATAGACACTAAAGTGCCTTGAACCTTTTTACCGTTATAATCTTCATCTTGCATAATTGCATTTTCATTAAGCAGTGGTATAAATAAAACAAGACAACGAGGCAGGACTTAAATAAGTAGGCTAAATTCTGATGATGCTGACAAAAGCTGATTAGGAACAGCTCTATGCCTAATGCTACATACCTTCCTACAGCTTGCTTTTAATCCAGTCACAGAAATAACAATGGAACACATTAAAGTACATACACACAGTGGAAACAGAGTTGAATGAGTCATGCAGTTGAACAGTGCAAACAAATTGATTTAGAATGAATGGAAATCTCACCAGGATATAGAATTAACACAATTTTAGTGTATTATATTCTTGAACTCTCCTCTAAATGCTGAATGTTCTCTGCAACTTTTAACATACCACTGATCATTTCTAAAATGAATTTTCAAAAAGAAATTGAATGTTTGCCTAATAGAGTCGTGGAGGTGTACAACACGGAAAAAGACCCTTTGGTCCATGTCGACCTGGTTTCCAAACCTAATCTAGTCCCATTTGCCAGCACTTAGCCCATATCCCTCTAAACCTTTCCTATTCATATACCCATCCAGATGCCTTTTCAATGCTGCAATTGTATCAGCCTCCACCACTTCCTCTGGCAGCTCATTCCATGTGTACACCACCCTCTGTGTGAAAAAGTTATCCCTTAGGTCCCCCTTTTAAATCTTTCCCCTCTCACCCTAAACCTATGCCCTCTAGTTCTGAACTCCACAACCAAGAAAAGACTTTGTCTGTTTATCCTATCCATGCCTCTCATGATTTTATAAACCTCTGTAAGGTCACCCCTCAGCCTCCGACGCTCCAGGGAAAACAGCCCCAGCCTGTTCAGCCTCTCCCGATAGCTCAAATCCTCCAACCCTGGCAACGTCCTTGTAAACCTTTTCTGAATCCTAACATAAATAAGCACAAGGACTATCTGAAGTTCGGTTAAATCCTTTCAATCAGAATAAAATCCAAGTAATTTTAGAATGGGTAGAAGTAGAAACATCGCTTAGAAACTTTCTATGGCATGGATTTAACTTAAACATTCTATGGTTTGTTGAAAGCCTCCTTATTCCAGAAAAAGAGCTAAATGTGCAAATAGAGTTATTGGTTCAGACAGCATGGAAACAGGGGCTTCACTCCAACTAGTCCACGCCGACCATTTTCCCAAACTAAACTATTTCCACCTGCCTGTGGTTGGCCCATTTCCCTCCAAACCTTTCTTGTTCATGAACTTATGCAAATGGACTTTTAAACGTTGTAACTGTACCTGCACCCATCATTTCCTCTGGCAGTTAGCTAGATATCCTACAGTATGGAAACAGGACCTCCAGCCCAACACGCCCACACTGATCCTCCGAAGGGTAACCCACCCAGACCCATTCCCTTATCCTATATTTACCCCTGACTAATGCACCTAACGCTACCCTAATACCAGAGTTACCAGGTGGGTGTACACTAGCCTCATCAGCCTGGACCAGGAGGAGGCCTTTAACAGGACATCACACACATACACCTGGGATATGATCTCCAAAATGGGCTTTGGGGAGGGGGGCAGGATATCCACAATTGGAGCCGACTGCTCCACACCAACATCATAAGTGCAGTTTCAATCAATAGTTGGGAATCAGAAAACTTCCTGATTAGACCTGAAGCCAGGCAGGGCTGCCCACTCTCTCTGCTGCCTTGTTTTTGTGTGGGTTAGAGCCTTTTGCTGAGTTCATCAGGCAGGATGTGAGCCTGAGAGGGGTCACTATTCCAGGCAGCAGAGGCCTGCAGATCAAAGCCTCCCTGCAAATGGATGACGTCACTATTTTCTGCTCGGATCTGTGTCAGTGCACAGACTCCTGTGACCAATTCGAACCGCCGAGGGAAATCGAGGCAAGAGTGAGGCCATGTTCTTTGGGAATGGAGCTGACCAATCCTTTATCCTCTTCTCTGTCAGTACAGATTAACTGTAGGTGCTGGGAATATGGTTCAGAGGGGCCAAGGTATGCGCAAAATTTGGGAGGAGCATATTGTTCAAAGTGAAGAAGAAACTGCAATTTTGAAGGACCGATCCCTCTCCACTGGGAGTAAAAGTCTGGTCATCAGGCGTGTATGTGGCACAGGTCTGGCCCAGTCCCTGGACCTGTGTTGTTGCAGTCACCAAAGCCATCACCCACTTCATTTGGAGGTCTAACATGAACAATGTCCACAGGGACAGCATGTACAAAACTCTAGATTAGGGGAGGAAGAACATACCCAACACTATCCTCATTCTGATGGCCACCTTTGTGTGCAGCTGCATCAAGCAGTGTGTCGACCCTAGGTACACCTTGAGTACCACGTGTCACTACATACCGAGGTTCTATCTGTCCCCAATGTTACAAGGGATGGGACTGACATCACTGCCACAGAATGCTCCAAATAGTTCAACCACTCCGTAACACACATCCTTAGTGGAGAAATTTGCAAAGAGAAACATTTTTGACCACAATTTCATCAGGAAGTGGTCAGCACATAGAGTTGTCGAGATCCTGAGAGAAAAGGAGAGGTGAATCCTGTTGAGTTGTTCCCTGAGCAGACTGTCAAAGTCATTCCAACAAGCACCAAGACATCGCTGGACTGGTGGTGAGAGGGACACTGCCTGTGAGATCCTTCATGTATGCCCGGGTTCTCTGCACCACCACATACTACCCTTGAAGCAGCTGCGGGGGTGGAGTAGAGAGACTGTCACACATCTGCTGGAATGTGTCTTTGCAAAGGAAATCTGAATAAAGACGCAATGGGTTTTAGTGAGGTTCGTCCTGAGCAGCTCCGTGATGCAGGACTCTGTGCTCTTACGGTCTGTTCCCAAGGACACACACCAAGACAAACATTGACTGCACTAGGAGGACTATCAAATCAGTGAAGAACATTCTTTAGTCTGCCTGAAACTTGTTGGTCTTCCAGAGTGAGGAGTTGATCCTTACCAAGTGTTGCAGCCTGGCACATTCCAAGGTCCAGGACTAAGTGCTGAGCGACACACTAAAGCTTGGGGCAGCTCCTGCCAAGGTGAGTGGGGAAACACCACCATCGAAGCTCTTTCTGCCAAAGTTAAACGGGGGCCCATTCAGTTATTGGTCCCTCCCGGTGCATCGGATGTTGTAAATAAAACCTTGTACAGGTCAGAAATATCTTGGGTTTGTTTGCTGGATAGAGTCAAACTTCAACGTTTGTTTGTTTCTTCAACATTATGTTACTGTACAGAACGAACAGCTTTAGTCACTCTGTGTGTATAAAAAGGTATTTTTATGAATAAAGTTTTTTTTAAATAAAAATGATTTTAACGCTATTTTGCCCTCAGATTAAGGGTTCTGGTTCTTGATCTGCTGCAAGCTGAAGGAACAACACGTCATTTTCCACTCAGGCACTTTACACCCTCCCACACTCAACACTGAGTTTAACAACCTCAGACTATGAATGTGGTCAGCTACTTTTCCTTATCCAAACCATTCCCCGCCTACTACAACTCATCCCCTCCCAACTGGCTTGTTTGCATGGGTTTGCAACTAACATACCTTTTGCTGTTAAGATCTATTGTTATCACCGACTCTTCAACTTTCTCTCTATGAGAGGGAACATCACCCTAGGAATTAGCAGATACCAAAAGAACAGCCAACAACAATACACTGTGTGCCAGCAGGAGAGCTGCACGTTTTGAATATTATGTGCACATTGCGCATGCAGTGACTGGCTGAAGTTAATACATTACGGGTTAATGACTGTCAGTTTTCTTTGTGACCATGTACGTTACACAACTTGTGTAACCTGAAACTGCTATTGATAGTACAGACACTTATTGTTTGTTTTCATTATAAGGAGGATATTTAGAGAAGTGCAATTATACATGCTGTAATCATGTGACCTCTATCTCTGTTATAGATATCTTTCTATGACAACGATTGAATATATGTCATGAATAACAGTTATTTCAACAACTTCCAATTTCCTAGACACAATCACTTTGTTTTCACTAATCTCCCCACAGGCACATAGTGAGCAGTTTCTCTGCCTTTCATCATAAAGGCCCAATTAATCCACGAACGTCACCATCCGCATGTTCCTCACTCAATTTGTTCCCATTGAAAAGGTTCCACTTTAGCCCCACTCATTTTGTCTAAGTAAAAGTGTTGCTATGGAAATCTGTATGGATCCTACCTGTATTTATCTGTCTGTGGGATATCTGAAGCATTCATTTTTCCAGTCCTACTCTCTTACCTCTTTCACACTGAGGAGTGCTTCCATGTCTCTACCTGCTCTTTTACAAAAATGGAAAATTTCATAAACTTTCCTTCAGGTTCCACTCACCCCTCACATTGCTCACAACTATGTTTAACTCTGCTTCCTTCTTCATGATAAGCCCACGGATTCTCACAATCATCTTAATTACACTTTCTCACAGTACCCTTCTGTTGGGATTCTATTCTCATCTCCCAAACTTCAGTGCAGCATTGAAGAAGTTGGACATTGTCAGAAGGGACACATTAACATGAGGATCCCACGGCACTATTTGAAGAAGACTAAGAAAGTTGACCTTGACAACAGTTTTCCCCCATCTGACATGAACAAACCATGTTAAGTGATCATTCATCTCATTGCATTTTTGAAAGGACACTTTTTAAACATAGGTTGACTCATTTACCCAAAGAGTAATTATGATTTCACGAGGGCATTGGAGGTAATTTCTAAAGGTGCAAAAAGCACTATCGAATCCCAACAGTGTGGAAGCAAGCCATTCAGCCCATCGAGTCCACACTGACCCTTCAAAGATCATCCCAAACTAAACCTATAACCCTGCATTTCTCATGGCTAATCCACCAAGCCTACATTTTCCTGCACACTATGGGAAAGTTCCCATGGCCAATCCACATAGCCCGCACACCATGGGAGATTTCCCATGGCCAATCCACCTAGCCTGCACATCTTTGGACTGTGGGAGGATACCAGAGCACCTGGAGAAAACCCATGTCAACACTGGGAGAAAGTGCAAACTTCACATGAACAGTTGCCCAAGAGTGGAATCAAACCCACATCCCCAGCATGATGAGGCTGCAGTGCTAACCATTGAGCCATCATGCCTTCTCTAAAAATATATGTTCTTACATTCTTAAACAGAAGTGACTGCCTTGGGGTATAACATTATTGCCTGTAATTTCGAAGATATCTAATATTTTATGATATATGAATTTCAGCCTATTGTAGAGTTTCTTAAGTAATGCAAATGGCTGACATAATAATGAATAGATGGGGAAAGTCGTCTGCAGCTGGTTGCTGCAACAGCTCAGCAGTCTGACCTCTGTTTTAAAGACAGTAGAAGTGGAGATGGTGAAGAATAAAGTGGTAATGATAGTCATGGCCTTGCTTTTCCTTCCCAATATTCTTTGCTCTGGGCAGCATTGTATTATGTCGAGGACAAGGCAGCCAGAACATACCCACTGATGCCATTAGAAACATCCAAAACATGGTCTGTCACTGTAGATGAAAAGAAATCTGCATCAGGCAGCCTGCAGATCCAGGGAATGTAAAACCAATTCTGCATGGTGGTTGCCAGGTAGCAGAAACTGGAAGGATATCAAACAGATAATGATAGTTTGCGCATCTGCCGATGCAACACAACCTACATGACATCCTTTATATAAGTGAGCTGATGAAACTAATGAATTATTTGTTTGACAGTATAAAATGTAAGAATTACTGAAGAAGGCACATTTTGCTGAAGCATTTAATCTTTTTCCCATCAGGACAATTCAGAAAAATACCAAATCAAGCAGAAAACTAACATTTAAACTGCATTCAAAGAGAGTGCAGATTATTTAGCAAATAAACTCTAATCTGTCAAGGTATTTCCATGGAAAATGTGCCTATTAATGCTGATTGACAGTTAACTGCCAGCTTTGTTTAAAGTTTAACACAAGCAGGCTGTATCTGATTGGTTAAGCTCTGAGATATGAATAGGTGAATGGCTGTTAACTAGTTCAGTTGAAACAGGAATAGTATATATACATGTCTTCTCAGTGTGCAGAGAAAAGAGCCCTGAAAATTAAAAGTGCAAATTGAATTTTGAAGTTTGTTTATTCCTGGAATTTTGGGAAAAGCTTATCTCTTTATCCAACGGAAAATATACCAGCATTGGAGGCAGTCCAAAGAAGGGGCACAAGGTTGATCTCAGGAATGGAGGGGTTTTATTCGGAAGAGTGATTGAGTAGGTTGGACCTGAATTTAGAAGAATGAGTGGTGACTTTGTTGAAACATAGGGGACTTAATTAGTTTAGATTGGGTGAGATTGCAGAGGGGTTATTTCCCCTCGCGGAAGGAGGGGTCCTCAAGGGTCATAATCTCCGGATTACTGCCCGAGCCACGTGCCAATTGGCATAGGGACAAGAAAATTAGGCAAGTAAACACGTGGCTAAGGGATTGGTGTGGGAAAGAGGGATTCCACTTCATGGGGCATTGGCATCAGTTTTGGAACAGGGGGGATCTGTACCGTTGGGACGGTCTCCACCTGAACCGATCAGGTACCAATGTTCTGGCGAAGAGGATAAATAGGGTGGTCAGTAGGACTTTAAACTTCTGAGTTGGGGGGAAGGGAAAGTGAAAGCGACAGGGAGTATGGAGGTAAATGGAAAGATAAGCAGCAGGATAGCATGTTTCCAGGCGGATTTAAAATTGAGGCAGACTGAGAATGCAGAAAAAAGCAAGGATAACTTAGGACATATGACTTACAACATCTCTAATAAGGAAGTTAGCATTAAGGCACTTTACCTGAATGCTCGTAGCATTCATAACAAAGCCGATGAATTAATGGCACAGATAATAGTGAATGATTATGATGTAGTAGGCATCACAGAGACTTGGTTACAGGGGGGTCAGGACTGGCAGTTAAACCTCCATGGTTTTTCAACTTATCGAAAAGACAGAGAGGTGGGCAGAGGGGGTGGGGTTGCCTTGTTAGTTAAGAACAAAATTAAATCTATGGTATTGAATGACATAGCGTCGGATGATGTGGAGTCTGTGTGGGTGGAATTGAGGAACCACAAAGGCAAAAAAACCATAATTGGAGTTGTGTACAGACCTCCTAACAGTGGTCAGGACCAGGGACGCAACATGTACCGGGAAATAGAGAAGGCATGTCAGAAAGGCAAGGTTACATTGATCATGGGTGACTTCAATATGCAGGTGGACTGGGTAAATAATGTTGCTAGTGGATCTAAAGAAAGGGAATTCATGGAATGTTTACAGGATGGCTTTTTGGAACAGCTTGTCATGGAGCCCACAAGAGAGCAGGCTATTCTGGACCTAGTGCTTTGCAATGAACCAGACTCTATAAAAGATCTTAAAGTAAGGGAACCCTTAGGAAGTAGCGACCATAATATGGTAGAGTTCAGTCTGGAGTTTGAAAGGGAGAAGACAAAATCTGATGTAATGGTGTTACAGTTGAATAAAGGTAATTATGAGGGCATGAGAGAGGAACTGACTAAAATAGACTGGAAGCAGAGGCTAGCAGGGAAGACACTAGAGCAAAAATGGCAGGAGTTTGTAGGTATAATTGAGGACACTGTACAGAGGTTCATTCCCAAGAAAAGAAAGATTAACCGGGAAGGGATTAGACAACCTTGGCTGACAAAGGAAGTCAGGAAATGTATTAAAGAAAAAGAGAGATCCTATAAAGTGGCTAAGAACAGTGGGAAATCAGAAGATTGGGAAGGATACAAAAGCAAACAGAAGATAACAAAGAGTGTAATAAGAAATGAGAGGATCAAATATGAAGGTAGGCTAGCCAGTAATATTAGAAATAATAGTAAAAGTTTCTTTCAGTACATAAGAAACAAACGACAGGCAAAAGTAGACATTGGGCCACTTCAAACTGATGCAGGGAGCCTAGTGATGGGAGATAAGGAAATAGCAGGAGAACTTAACAAGTACTTTGCGTCAGTTTTCACAGTGGAAGACATGAGTAATATCCCAAAAATTAAAGGGTGTCACGGGGCTGAGTTGAGTATGGTTGCCATTACGAAAGAGATAGTGCTAGAAAAGTTAAAAAGTCTTAAAATTGATAAATCTCCTGGCCCCGATGGGATACACCCTAGAGTTCTGAGAGAGGTGGCTGAGGAAATAGCAGAGGCATTGGTTGAGATCTTTCAAGAGTCACTGGAGTCAGGAAAGGTCCCGGATGATTGGAAGATTGCTGTAGTAACCCCCTTGTTCAAGAAAGGATCAAGGCAAAAGATGGAAAATTATAGGCCAATCAGCTTAACCTCGGTTGTTGGTAAAATTCTAGAATCCATCATTAAGGATGAGGTTTCTAAATTCTTGGAAGAGCAGAGTCTGATTAGAACAAGTCAACATGGATTTAGTAAAGGGAGGTCATGCCTGACAAACCTGTTGGAATTTTTTGAAGAGGTAACAAGTAGGTTAGACCAGGGGAACCCAGTGGATGTGGTCTATCTGGACTTTCAAAAGGCCTTTGATAAGGTGCCACACGGGAGACTGCTGAGCAAGGTGAGGGCCCATGGTGTTCGAGGTGAGCTGCTGGGATGGATTGAGGATTGGCTATCTAACAGAAGGCAGAGAGTTGGGATAAAAGGTTCTTTTTCAGAATGGCAGCCGGTGACGAGCGGTGTCCTGCAGGGTTCGGTGCTGGGGCCACAGCTGTTCGCATTATATATTAATGATTTGGATGAGGGAACCGGGGGCATTCTAGCGAAGTTTGCCGATGATACAAAGTTAGGTAGACAGGCAGGTAGTACTGAGGAAGTGGGGAGGCTACAGAAGGATCTAGACAGGTTGGGAGAGTGGTCCAGGAAATGGCTGATGGAATTTAACGTGAGCAAGTGCGAGGTCTTGCACTTTGGCAAAAAGAATATAGGAATGGACTACTTTCTAAATGGTGAGAAACTTAATAAAGCCAAAGCACAAAGGGATCTGGGAGTGCTAGTCGAGGATTCTCTAAAGGTAAACATGCAGGTTGAGTCTGTGATTAAGAAAGCGAATGCAATGTTGTCTCTTATCTCAAGAGGGTTGGAATATAAAAGCAGAGATGTACTACTAAGACTTTATAAAGCTCTGGTTAGGCCCCATTTGGAGTACTGTGTCCAGTTTTGGTCCCCACACCTCAGGAAGGACATACTGGCACTGGAACGTGTCCAGCGGAGATTCACACGGATGATCCCTGGAATGACAGGTCTAGCATATGAGGAACGGCTGAGGATACTGGGATTGTATTCGTTGGAGTTTAGAAGATTAAGGGGAGATCTAATAGAGACGTACAAAATAATACATGGCTTTGAAAAGGTGGATGCTAGAAAATTGTTTCTGTTAGGCGAGGAGACTAGGACCCGTGGACACAGCCTTAGAATTAGAGGGGGTCATTTCAGAACGGAAATGCGGAGACATTTCTTCAGCCAGAGAGTGGTGGGCCTGTGGAATTCATTGCCACGGAGTGCAGTGGAAGCCGGGACGCTAAATGTCTTCAAGGCCGAGATTGATAGGTTCTTGTTGTCTAGAGGAATTAAGGGCTACGGGGAGAACGCTGGCAAGTGGAGCTGAAATGCGCATCAGCCATGATTGAATGGCGGAGTGGACTCGATGGGCCGAATGGCCTTACTTCCACTCCTATGTCTTATGGTCTTATGGTCTAAGTGTCTAAGAATAAGAGCTCATCCGGTTAAGACAGAGGTGAAGAAGAATTTCTTCTCTAAGAGTGTCATGAATCTGTGAAATTTATTACCTCAGAGGCCTGTTGACGCTGGGCCACTAAATATATTCAAGGCTGGGATCGACACATTTTTAATTGGTGGGGGGAATCAAGGGTTGTGGAGAAAGGGTAGGAAAGTGGAGTTGAGGATTATCAAATAAGCGATTAAATAGTAAAGCAAACTCAGCCGACTGAATGGTCTACTTCTACCTTGTGGTCTGATGTTCTTACGTACCATTGTGGATGTAATGGTTCTTTGGTGTCTTTTCATGAATTTGAATGGAGAAGAATAGCAGTGACCCAGTAATAAAGGCTGACCTCTGAAACTTTCAAAGCAGCTCTGTAAAGCGGAGTTTTTGTCATTGTGTGAGGCCACATGCATTACGTAGCACCACATTAACGATTTGTGTTTCTAACACTGGGACTCACTGGGGTTCACCTTTGACTTCTGTCTGAATCACAAGTGCAAACAGTGGGCTGCTCGATGCTGGGGGTCGGGTATATTGAGTTCTGTTGGTTTTGACCGTGATCTACTGTCACCAAATGGACACTTAACTGTGCAGCCTGTGCAAACAGGAGAAAGGGATCAAAGTCCACACTGAGTCAGCCAGCATGTTGGGGATGGTATGGGGTGGAACGCAGTAAGGAAAGTGGCCCTCTTGTCACTTACAGAAAGCAACTATCGGCATAATCTGGCATTTTTTGGATCGGGTTTTGAGCTGTTCCCTAAAAATTAGTGGGTTTTGCATGTGCAGTGTATATAACTTCGCAGCTGTAAAATCATACTTGGCATCCTTTAACTAGCCATTCGCAGGCAGATACGGAAACGGCAATTTAAATTGATCTCATTTAACAGGTAGAAATAAAATTAACTTAACAAATCTTATACTGATGAAAGAACTTGCTCAGCAATAGAACTACCATGCTAATACATAATTACACTATTCAAGGCGCAGTTGTTAGTCCTGGACTTAAAGCTCAACGCCATTTCATCAAAAATGATTGATTTTAACATTTGCCTTTGTAATTAAATGTCCAATTTTCAGCAAATGAGAATCCTAAGGCATAATAATCCCAAATACAATTCAAAATAAAATCAACAAGAGCCCCTCAGTGTTTAAAATATGTTTCACAACTGATAAGGGGTGTAACTCTTGAATAATAAGATCAATCGCAAATTTGAGAGATTGATACAACTGATTTGTACTGTGCTGTGAATAAATCATCAAATTTCTAAGTTGTGTGGGAAGTTTGTTCCAGTTTCGTTTCCAGTTTGTGATTCACAGACTGTGCAAACCTAGAACAATATTAATATGTGTTAACATTGTGCTTTCACTGCTCATCATCAGGTGCAACACAGAAGCAGCAAATACAGCATACTAATAAGTTGCCAGCTGACACAATCAGTATGGGAACTGACACAGTATATATATCAAACTAAACTGAGAAATATGCCTCTTCAAAGAATCCAACAAACTGGCCCAGAATTTTAATAAGGGCTAATGCCCGAAACGTTGACTCTCCTGCTCCTTGGATGCTGCCTGACCTGCTGTGTTTTTCCAGCTGCATAATTTTCAACTCTGACTCTCCAGCATCTGCAGTTCTCACTTTCTCCCAGAACTTCCAGCCAAAGTAGCAGTGAATGTAATGGTATTCACTATTATTGACATGTCAATCATGCAGCAACTTTGTTTGAGAACACACTAACTTCTTTTTTCATTCCCCTGTTAAAAACGTTGCTTCTTATCTGCTGACATAATCATTCTCCCTGACCCCGGTCTGAGGTTAAGCCAGTCTGCTCCCAATGTTGATCCTGAGTTGAGCTACCAACCTAATATTTGTGCCAATTCTAAAACACCTCAGTATTTTGCACCACTGTAACATTGCCCAAATTCACACTTAGTTCAGCAGCTTCTAAAATCCTCATCTGTGTTTCTCTTAGCCCTAACAATGCACTCCTACCTCATCCATTCTTCAGTTAGCGCTCAATGTTAATATATCTATGCAATCCTGGATTGTTCCACATATTCCATTTCCTGGACTCTTGAGGTCATGAAAAACTCTACACTTTGTATTTTGTTCACTGTAGACTTCATATTACAATGATTTTCCACTCAAACAACTTTGGCATAGTGGCTAGCACTGTTGCCTCACAGTGCTGGGGACCTGGGTTCAATTCCAGCCTCAGGTGACTGCCTGTGTGGAGTTTGCACATTCTCCCTGTGTCTATGTGGACTCTCTTTGGGTGCTCTGGTTTCCTCCCACAGTCCAAAGGTGTACAAGTTAGGTGCATTGGCCATGCTAAATTGCCCCATAGCAAGCCATATGGATTAGTCATGGGAAATGCAGGTTACAGGATATGGGCTGGTGTGGATTCAGCAGGCTGAATGGCCTGTTTCCCTTCTGTTGGGATTCTATTCTATGATTCTTCCTTTAAGGCATTCCTTAAACTTCTCCCTTTCAACCAAGCTGTTGGTCACCCGGTGAATACCTTCTCATCCTTGTTGGTGTCATCCTTTGTTTTAAATGCTCCAGTTAAGTGCCTTGGGACAGTTACATTACATTATGTTAAAGTTGCTTCTGTTTATCCCTGTGGGAAGACATATTGAACAATCCAGTACAGATTCACAACCTGTACAACTGCATTGAGACCAGTTTAATTCCTTGAGTGATAATCCATTCTGTCCTGCCATTATTCAAGTTTACACTCAAAATGCTGATGTTGCTGTGTCTTTCTCTTTGTGCCTCCAAGTTTTACTCACCCCTCATACGTCTTCCTTTCATTGTGTCCCTTGGCTGTACTTTTGCTGCACTACAACACACTCACAGACACACCCAGGGAATCACAATTTTTAATAAGATTCCAAATGTGGACTGGATGTTGATGCTTTATTTGCAGTGAATTATTTCTGTAACTGACATTGTTTGACTCCTTAAATTAAGACGATACTCTAAGTAATATGTACTAATGATGACAAAGCTAGTTCTAGCTCATGGTCAAAAGTGACACGACATCAGGTCATAGTCCATCAGGTTGTTTTGAAATCACAAGCTTTCAGAGTGCTGCTCCTTCATTCTGATGAATGAGGGACTATAACCTGGTGTTGTGTGTGACTTCTGACCTTGTCCATCCCAGTCCAACACCAGCACCTCCACATCCAGTTCTAGTTCACGTCAGTGTTTTAAACCAATGGCAATGATTTAATGTTAAGCTCATAGTTCACTGTTTTCCAAGATTACAGATGTGATAAAAAGGATGGCAGATCAAGAACTTTTTTTACAATCTGCTCCATAATTAATGGATAAGCCAGTTTTTCTCTGTATCGATTTTGTCAGTAGTTTTCATTATAGCGTGAGAGTTGCAAAAGAGTTCATATAAACTGTTACACAGGTGCTGCTTATGAAGTGTGGCACGGTGGCTCAATGGTTAGCACTGCTGCCTCACAGCACCAGGGACCCGGGTTCAATTCTACCCTCAGGCACCTGTCGGTGTGGAGTTTGCACGTTCATCCCATGTCCATGTGAGTTTTCTCCAAGTGCTCTGGTTTCCTCCCACAGTCCAGAGGTGTGCAGGTTAGGTTAAGTGCATTAGTCAGGGGTAACATTGAGTAATAGGGTAGGGTCAAGGTGGGTTACTCTTTGGGGTGGCACGGTGGTTCAGTCGTTAGCACTGCTGCCTCACAGCGCCAGAGTCCCAGGTTCAATTCCAGCCTTGGGCAACTGTCTGTGTGGAGTTTGCACATTCTCCCCGTGTTTGCATGGGTTTCCTCCGGGTGCTCCAGTTTCCTCCCACAGTCCAAAGATGTGCAGATCAGGTGAATTGGCCATGCTAAATTGACCATAGTTGTTAGGTGCAGTAGTCAGAGGGGGGTGGGTTACTCTTCAGAGGGTCAGTGTGGACTTTTTGGGCCTAAGGGCCTGTTTCCACACTGTACGGACTCTAATCATCTAATCTTAGACAATGGGATTGAATCCACCAGTTCGAGAGTTGGCACTGCATCCCTAGCTTTCAGGAAGGCCCAGGGGAAGAAGTGAATCTCAGGTAATTAATTGGGAAGCAGCAGAAACTCCCCAGGATCAAGAAGCCTAGGCACGGAAAGCCAGACTGCCAAGAGCTGCCAGCCATAGAGGTCTGCCATTACAAATGGTGCCACTGGAGAGCTCTGGTGGATGTTGGTAAGGCAACCTGTGATAGGTGTATGATTGGTGAGGGTTCCTGACCATAGGTGAAGATAACGGAATGTGGGTTGTGGGGTGCAGGTCACTGGGGAGGGGAGATTTGCAGTAAGGGTGGAGTTCTCGTTGGCCTCTTCCTTTCCCAATGCTGGGTCTGTCAATCAGGCACTAATTATCTTTGAACGAGGAAAACGCCCCTCCCCAACTTTGAGCGCAACAGTGTTCCACACAAGCATACTATTGAAGTGAAGATTAAGACATTTGCCCACAAAGTGTGCCTCATTGTAGTACTGACTACAGTATGGCAATTTAGGGAGAACATCTGTACATGAGTGAATTTCAATCTAAGCAGCCCCCATTTGGTTTAAAAAAGGGAAAAACAATTATATGCCTGAGCATGCACATTTAGAGTTACCTAAACTAATACATAATGTATACATGACAGTTCTCATGCATTAGCAACTGTTTCTAATTCCAGTTAGTTCCATTTTTATCTATTAATTAACATACATGGCACGTATGATCGTTTTGATGCTTGTGATTGTACACATGCATGTTATCAGCACTTTCTCTGATATTTGCTGCTTGGAATGATGTTCTCTCTAGTTCAGTTTCAAAGTCCTCTGTGTCGACTCTGCTGACTACTATGCTGCTGCCTTAGACACGCCTTTCCTTGAGCGACATTAGCTGCGTCTGATACTACAATCATTTCATGTTGGGATTTCCGCAACTAGATTCTTTTGTGATCTCGCAGTTACACCTTCTCTGTCTTGTTCAGTTTTTCCGTTCTTCGATGTGACCTGTGAAGTACAGTAACTCTTTTGTGGAATCTTGAGGACTATTAGTCCAAACATTAGAGTGGCTTCTGCAGAAGCTTTATCTTTGTGTCCAGTGTTGGAAATTCCAGATCTTCAGATCTGCTGGAGTACTGGCCTGTCAGACTGATTTGTCCCCTTGGGGTGAACATCATTCCATCACAGAGCCTCAATCTTAACCTTTGAAGGCTTCATTTTTGGATTGTCATCTGGTGTGACTTTACCCAAGTTGTCAAGTTCATAACATTGTGAGAAACACCAATGCCTACCTGACACTTAATAGTCACTTGATCCTCTCATTTTGCTTTCTCCATTGCAACAGTTGCAAATCATTTTTCTACCTTTATTTTAATGTTCCCAACCTGCTCTGAGCATCCAAATCTTTGTCTAACATTTCTCTAGTATCCACATTTGATTCATCTGAATCATTGTCAGGTATCTTTATGACAATCAACTTCATAGCTTTGTTTATCTGCTTCCAAGCTAAAATAATTCAACTTCATTCACTTAAAACACTATGTTTTCCATGCTGGACATGTTTTATTTGATTTTATTTTGATGATCTCTGCATTATTTGTTCTTCTTGCTTGATTTTTCTGTTGACTCTTCAGTAAATACTTGCTGCTTTTCTCTACTTGTGCTTACATTGTGGAGAGTCTGAGCTGCTTTTCAATGGAATGCACTGTCTGGACTGTCTCTCCACATTGTGAACAAACCCACTAACTTTCCCACTTATGTGTTTTGGCTGTTGATTTACAAGCTCAGAGCTTCTGCACATGTTTATAATTTCTTCAAAAGTCAGGTTCTCTTTTCTTTAATGTTGTGCTGTCAAGGTAACATCTTTTATACCCAAGATGATTTTACCTTTAATGAGTTTATCTTTTAACTTGAAAATTCTCAGATTTACACAAGCTAAGTTAATGATGTTACATACTGTTCAATGGATTCTTTTTCACTTTGTTTGAATGTGTAACATTTATATACCACTTTGCTTTGGGTGAAAGCATGTCTTCAAAATTCTGCGACTTTATTTTGTTCTTCAGAAAGATTTAGGGTGCAGTATATTTTGAAACACTATCTTGCCAACATTGATAAATAGGTAATGACTTGTACTTGTTCTGGTCTAGTCACCAAATGTATAACGATTGCGTAATTCTGCCAGTATTCCTGGAAGAATTCCCAATTTTTTCTAATATCTCCAGTCATACGAACAGGAGCTGGTAGGAAAACAATTACTGGAATTTTCACTTACACAGCTTTTTTCACTATGATCCATATCTTTTCTTCCCCAACTGCCACTAACAGTTCTGCAGCTGTATCTTTTTATTTCAGCTCTTTACTCTTGTCTCAGTGTCCCCTCTAACCATATCTGGAGCATACAACACAGCAAGTGTATTTCACGTGGAAGCTTTATTGAAGCAAAACCTCAGATATCTTGCTATAATGAGTGCTCCATCATAGAGGTCACATGGACACAACAATCAAGGAAGTACAAATGTTCATGACTGTCTTTCAATCCAAAAACTCCAGAGGCTTATAAACAGACCTGACAGGGAATGACAAATTCCTTGCCTGTTGCTGAGTTAATTGCGGCTGCAAAGGCAGGAGGACATTAACTGCCTTCTTCAGAGCTGTAATTGGTGGCAGTTTGAGAATAACATCAAGGAGACTTCACACAATTGACATCATTGCGACAGAAGCAAAAAAACAAGCAAGATAGCCTACCACCAATAATCTTGCCTCATAAAAGCGCATTCAATTCACCCACTGGGGAAGTGCTTGCTACTGAAGTGCAGTGGAGTGCTTTATGAAGTATCTAACTCACCATGTGTATCCCTATTGATAACATATGGAATAATGCCATCCACATGTTCTCTGCTTTACATATCACTTGAATTC
Organism: Chiloscyllium punctatum; assembly: GCF_047496795.1. Lineage (NCBI taxonomy): Eukaryota > Metazoa > Chordata > Chondrichthyes > Orectolobiformes > Hemiscylliidae > Chiloscyllium > Chiloscyllium punctatum. The sequence continues at coordinate 144,325,005 of NC_092741.1, read as the reverse complement.
CATATCATGCCATTCTAATTACTGCAATTACATTTTTAAAGCATCAATACTTTCATTTGAAGAACATATATCAATGCACAAGCATTCTAAACCCACATCAGATAGTAGGCCCACACAGTTTGCAGCTAGTTTGAAAGAAATTTATTGATCAATGATGGTGTCTTTGTACCCATCCATTTTATTTCATTATGACTTTAAACTTCTGAAGTATGTCTCTTGCTACAGAGCTTAAAAGTGTGTTGCTGGAAAAGCACAGCAGGTCAGGCAGCATCAAAGGAACAGGAGAATCGACGTTTCAGGCATAAGCCCTTCTTCAGTTCCTTTGATGCTGCCTGACCTGCTGCGCTTTTCTAGCAACACATTTTTAAGCTCTGATCTCCAGCATCTGCAGTCCTCACTTTCTCCTCTTGCTACAGAATCTCACATAACGTAATGCTAGTATGTCCTACTGGAAGACGTCAGATACCACATTGAAATTCTTAGGTTGGTCTTTGCTATAAGTGGATTTTATTTTGTTCAAAATAAAGGTTGCAAAATGATACACTTAGGTCATGAGGTTTTGCCTGGTTGAGGCATTTGCTCATTCAAAGTGTCACATGATTCGGACAATAGGAATGGATAAAGGATTGTGGGTTAATAAAAAATAAATCAGTCAGCTTTCTGGAATTTCAAAATTATAATTTACGAAGCTTTAAAACTTTCTGTTACAATATCTTTTTATAAACCTCTAATGAAACATGTATTCCTTGCAATTATATTTTTCAAGTATTTGTGTATTAATATTTAACACAATCAAACATTTATTTTATCTACAACCTTGTTATTTTCCCATTTCTAGGTGTATGTGGACAACAAAAACATATGTTTTAACTCTTTTGACACGTGGTGGCTCAGTGGTTAGCACTGCAGCCTCACAGCACCAGGAACCCAGGTTTGATTCCAGCCTCGGGCGACTGAGTGGTTTTGCACCTTCTCCCCATGTTTGTGTGGGTTTCCTCCCACAGGCCAATGATGTGCAAGTTAGGTGGATTGGCCATGCTAAATTGCCCATAGTGTCCAGGGATGTGTAGGCTGAGTGGATTAGCCATGGGAAAAGCAGGGTGATAGGGATAGGATAGATGTGTGGGTCTGGGAAGGATGCTCTTTGCAGGGTTATTGTTGCCTCAGTGGCTGAATGGCCTGCTCCTACACTATAGGGATTCTATGAATGCATTATTACACATGAAGTTGTTTCTTGGGTCAAACACCACAGCCAGTTTGGCATCGTTAGGGTACTAGGAGAAAGTGAGGACTGCAGATGCTGGAGATCAGAGTCGTGACTGTATTGCTGGAAAAGCACAGCTGGTCAGGCAGCATCTGAAGAGAAGGAGAATTGATGTTTCAGAATCTGATTCCTGATGAAAGGCTTATGCCCGAAACATCGATTCTCCTGCACCTCAAATGCTGCCTGACCTGCTGTGCTTTTCCAGCATCACACTCTCGATGACAACATAGTTAGGGTACTGCCTTCTACATTAATTCCTATAGCTTTTACTCCAAATATTGTCTTTGCAATCAGACGGATGTCTTGAAGTTTATTAACAACACTATTTATGCTGTTGTAATATCATGGAGATATACATAGCTTGGGTTCTGCGTTTACTCGTGTCACTGTACATTGCATATGCACAACTGACTGACATGAAGACACCACACTGACTCCATTGCAAGAGGGACTGATATTGAGGATTTTTGTACTGATACATTTCATAACATGATGCCATGTAACAGTTTTAAAGCTGCACTGCCCATATGGTCTGGAAACGTATAGGGTAGATAGACAAGGTCTTTTCCCTGGAGTGGGGGGAGTCCAGAACTAGAGGTCATAGGTTTAGGATGAGAGGGGAAAGATATAAAAGAGACTTAAGGGACAATTTTTTCATGCAGGAGGTGGTGCATTTGTGGGTTGGGCTGCCAGAGGTAGTGATGGAGGCTGGTACAATTACATTTAAAAGGCATTTGGATGGGTATATGAATAGGAAGGGTTTGGAGGGATACGGGTCGGGTGCTGACAAGTGAGACTAGATTGGGTTGGGATATCTGGTCGGCATGGATGGGTTGGACCAAAGGGTCTGTTTCCATGCTGTACATCTCTATGACTGTGATTCTATGAAGCACAATAACATATTGACAAATTTCACAACAGTAATGTCATTATAAAAATATCAGTTGTACCAAAGTAAACATTTATTTGAAATGTCTTAAGTTACCAATGGATCCAGAAATATCACATCTTTCCAAGAAAAGTAATTGATAAAATTCAAATGGCTGTGAATCGACCATTATATAGTAATTTGTCTGTAACTACAGTCAGTTCATACATCAGTCATAGATCTCAACCAATTACAGCCTTCTTGTGTTAATTGATAAACTCCAACTGCTGACAGTTGTCGCAATTCTAATTTTACCTCATTTAATAACCCTTAATGACAGGACCTCAATGACCCTCAAGGTCCAGTTGAGACCAATTTCATGCAGTGCTCAGATTTTGTCAATGATAAATAGGCTCTCCATTGAATGCAGTAGAGCAGTTTCACAGAGGGTGCCCTCTTTGTGATAGGGAGCTGGATTTACCTGTGCCAAAGAAGGGAGGACAGACGAGTGTGACTCAGAGATTGTCAGTTAGGAGGCTTCCTCCAGAAAACAAAATGCTGAGCCATTCCCTTGACTGGTAAGCAATGATTCAGGAACTCTCAACTCGTCCCAATGTTTTATTCACAAGATACTGCAGGTTGATGGACTTCATCCTAGGGCCTAAAATGAAATGGCTAGTGATATAATTGATGTCATTGAGTCATACAGATGAACAGTACAGAAACAGACCCTTTGGTCCAACTCGTCCATGCCGACCAGCTATCCCAAACTAATTCAAACCTACTTGCCAGCACCCAGCCCATATTCCTCCAAACCCTTCCTATTCATATACCCATCCAGATGCCTTTTAAATGTTGTAATTGTACCAGCCTCCACCACTCCCTCTGGCAGCTCATTCCACACACGTACCACCCTCTGCGTGAAAAAGTTGTCCCTTAGGTCTCTTTTATATCTTTCCCCTCTCACCCTAAACCTTTGCCCTCTAGTTCCGGACTCCCCCACCCCAGGGAGAAGACATGATCTATTTTTCCCATCCATGCCCCTCATGATTTTATAAACCTCTATAAAGTCAAAAGCTAGTGTTTCCAAATAAACCTATTGGACTATAACCTGATGTTGTGTGATTTTTAACTTTGATTATATTTTGATTTGCTAAATGTCCTGCTAATATTTCTTTCATATTGAATTCTTGGATTCCAGCATTTCCCACTGACAGATATTAGGTTATAATAGATGTATAATTTCCTTCTTTCTTTCCCATCCTTTATTGAATTGGTGTATTGTATTTTCTAATCCACTGGCACCTATAAGAATCTATGGCATTTGAAAGATTGTATTCAATGCATCCACAATCTCCGGAGTCAGTTCTTTTAAGACTATGTAGCCTCAACAGTCCAGAAGTTCAGAGGAAATAGATGTGTGGGAACACCATCTTTTTCAGGCCCCTCTCCATGCCACGCAATCCTAACTTGGAACTGTATCGCCATCCATTCATTCATTGAAGATGAATATGTGGATGCTGGTTGAGTGGATCATAAGGACAAGAAAATTCATGCTTGGAGACAGGTAGAGAATGAGCCTTGGTTGGAAGTGGGTGTGGTAGCAGAATTAGAGTGAATGGGGGGGTAGCAGAGAGGAGATGGTAACATGTAACCTAGCTGAGCAAAGGTCATTGACCTTTTTGCTTCCCTGCTGGGCATTTTTCTGCACTGATCTAGGTGGTGACCTTGGACCAGACTGGCAGGGTCTGGGAGACCGTCTTTCTCTGGAGGTCTGATGGGAAAAAAGACAGCCTTCTTCTGTACCACCCTATCCACTAGGACCTTAAGGTCCTTAATGGTGAAGTGGGTTACCGACCTGCCCTTCAGTGCCACGCCCCGGTGGAATTGAACAAAGCAGCTCCAGAATGCCAGTATTTCACCACATGCATAATATCATTATAAACATGGTGCTGGTGCCAAGAATGCTGGGATGTCCAGGCAGGGGCGAGTAACTCCAGTTGTGTTGAGTGGGAGAATTGGTCTAGCATTGGACAAGAGGAGAACATGGAGTGCGGTAAGTAGCTAATGAGGTGAGTTTGGGATGAAAACACAAGAAATGTGGCTAGGCCTCATGGTGATAAACCTACCATGAAACCCAATGACAATAGTAAGATTCAGCCTATCAATACTCTGTGAATATTGATGGTTAAATATGGATGGGAGCACCAAATTGCCGACCCTCCTTCATGATTCCATGGGCACTTGCTTTGTTTTTCTGTCACATCCATGTGAAGGTTTTTCATGCTTATACCTCAATAATGCATGTCAGTACCCAAATTGTTATGTGTGAACACACAACTGAATATCAGATTACCCTGCTTAACTTTTATGTTTTCCATCTCCAGCACTGGCCAACTGAACAAATCCAAGTTCTTCCCCAATTCTTTAAGTAAGAGAGATCAAACTCAAGCCTTGTTGCTCTACATAGCTCAGCCAGTCATGAGTCAAACTCAAGCCATCAAGTAGTATTTTTAAACTATCTATAGCAGGATTCTTATTTATAGAAAGCAACATTGGAATGATTTGATTTGAACTGCTGATACTGAGTTTAATGACTTGAGTCAGATTTGACTGAGTTTCATTTCATTGAAATTTTCAGGAAATAGCTAACCAGACTTCCTGATGCTTCGTGCCACAGTTGCTGTGGAGTTTAGGAACAGCCCCTAAGTGGTCTTCAACTCTGCTGTTCCTCTCTTTCTGTCCCTTTGTTAAGTTTGTTCTCTGAATAGCATACTTAACTTTCAGGATGCATTCTGCAATGAGTTCTCACAGTAGACAGTGGTCCTCAAGTGATGATAAGGTTGAATAATACAGGCAAAGCAAATTTCCAACTTCAGCCATCCTTAGTCTCAAATCCATCATGGTAATGCAGAATAATCAAATATATCTGACCAAGAAATGTGGTCCAAGAGGCCAAAGGTTCAATTCTTGCATTGAGTTGTATATTAGCATCCATAACACAGTTATGGATAAAACAATTTGCTGGTGCCTTAGGTTAGGGTTTGAAAGATCATATCATCATAAATTAGCTTGGGATAAAGAGTGGATGTGTGAGAATGTGAGGTGATTGTGTAAGGCTACTAGCTAAATCTGTGAGAACGTCTGATACAGATAAGTGTGACCTTGATTGTGATGCCCTTCATGGTCAATTAACCATTTGGTTCTCATTATCAAAATTCACACAGAAGGAATGACTACGGGTGTTATGGTGGCTCAGTGATTAGCACTGATGCCTCACAGTGCCAGGGACCCAGGTTCAATTCCAGCCTTGGGTGGTTGTCTGTGTGGAGCTTGCACATTCTCCTTGTGTCTGCATGGGTTTCCTCTGGGTGCTCTGGTTTCCTAACACAGTCCAAAGATGTGCAGGTTAGGTGGGTTGGCCATGTGAAATGCAGGGTTATGGGGATACGGTGGGATTGGGTAGGATTGTCTTTGGAGGATCAGTGCAGACTCGAAGATCCAAATGGCTTCTTTCTGCACTGTAGGGATTCTATGAATGAGCATTAAGCTGAAATACCAGGGGATCATGATCCCATAGAGCATTGCAACTCAAGAAGCAAAAGAAGGAGTGAAAAAACAAGAAGGGAGAAAAATTGATGAAAACACACAAATAAAAGTTAAACAATTCACTTTTGCTTTAGAACATGCTGCAAGTCTGGACCTGCATAGTAAGATAACAAATGTGTACCAATTACTCATCCAGGTATATAATACTTTATTTGAAAATTACCAATTATTGAAAATTATTGGAATTGCAGATCACAGCACACAAAACCACATGAAATCACACATTTTGCCAACTATTATTTTAAATTAGACTATTTATTGAGTTGATCAAAAACAGCAAGGTAGTGACTCTCAACAGATGACTGGAGATGATTGACAGGTTGCTGCTGCAATATGAAACTGATAGTTTTCTGTCACTTCATGGTTTTTCTGCTCAGTATGGACTTCTGACACACTGATGGAAACCATTAATTTAGGACAGAAACATCTGAACATCCATCAAAGCTGAGATTCAAACCAATGCTCTCTGACAGGGAGCCCAAAACTTCTTATCTCTCGCTACCCTCTCAAGTTTTACAAAAGGACCCTTTGTGGAACAAGAACATTTTCATTTCGGCTACCGATCATGACCTTGTTTTGTGTTCCTCTAATTTAAGGAAAAAGAAGGCGTGTTTGCTATGAAGGTAATTACATAACCAGCTTGTGGTGAGAATGACGCAGTCGTGTCTCTTTCACCAAGAAATTGCTAAATCCGAGCTCATCCTAATGAGAAGCTGCCTTTGTGGAGAAAAATTGGCCACCTTCCCAGAACACCTCAGGAACCACACAGACACAGAGCAAATAGAGTCTGTCACTTTACAGTATAATGCCATTACCATCAGCAATGTCCGTGCAATGGGAAACTGAATGCCTGGAAACACAAATGTCAACAGTGAAAACAAAATGCTCCTATCTGCGATGTAACCTTATAGGCCATGTGCAAGCTCAAGGCAAAAAGCAATCCTCCTCCTTGTTCCTGGGTACAAGCGAGCATTGTGCAATGAGCAGGAAAAGGAGGAATTTTGTCCAGAAGCCAAATGGCTCTCTTGCATCACTTAATATTCAACAGGACTCCATGCACAGAAGCCTCTCGATACATGGTTAACCAAAACTAAACAAGAAGAAATCCAATGACATCACTTGGCGTAGCATAGCTTTCAACAGACACGCAACATGCATCTAAACCACTTGATGTTATTTAAGACTTTTCACAAGATATGCTTCTTTTTAAATTCAACCCAATGATTACAGAAGTTCAATCTTCACCATCCTCTGATCTCTGAACACACTTTTGTAAACAAATACTTCTAAATAAACCTGTTGGACTATAACCTGGTGTCGCTTTTTTTTTAACTTTGTAAACAAACACACTCCAGAGCTTTGTTTTCTATGTCTCTTACAAATGAAGAAACAATTTAGATAAACAATAGAAGTAAAATACATTTGACACATTGTTTGCTTTAGAATCTGTGGAGATAGAGTTGATGGTAGTTGTCTTTTCCCTAAGATAGGGGATTTCAAGACTAGGGTGTACATTGAGAGGAGAGCGACTTAAAAAAGACATACGAGGCAAATGTTTTACACAGAGAGTGGTTCACATGCAAAATGAACTTCCTGAGGAAGTGGTGGATGCGGGTACAATTACAACATTTAAAAGACATTTGGATGGTTCAGTGAACAGGAAGGCTTTAGAGGGATATGGGCCAGGAGCAGGCAGGTGGGACTAGTTTAAATTGGGATTGTGTTTGGCATGAACTATTTGGACCGAAGGTCTGTCTCTGTGCTGCATGACTCTGATGATGACAATGCATTATTAAACTAAATTCTAATATGCAAAGCTGAGGAGAAAAATAACTGAGCGTTTATTTCTTCCTTCCTGATTTTCCTTATATGCTTCCTTCCCTTCAAACTTCTTGGAGTACAATGCATGGATACTAGCCCTTTATGTAACTGTTTTCTTATAGCATCCTGTCAACAACTCCTCTAAGAATGTAGAAACAACTGATATAGCACTGACAAATAAGAAAGCTGAAGATGTAGCATGAGTGTTACCTCCAGAAGACCCTGCCCACCACCTGGATGGATCCCTGCATGAGTAGAGTGTTCTCTATGTAGTAGGAACACTGAGCATAGACACGACCATTCTACACTACATGAACAGCATTGATGGGCCACGACATCAGAAGACTGAACTATCTGAAATGTGCTGTCCATTCCCAGCTTGTGACTGGTCATAGGTCACAGGGCTGCCAAGGGAACATTTCAAAAATACCCAGAAATCCGATTTGCAGAAGGTCAGCTTAAACCGCAAGAGACAGGAAGAAAGCACAATGGAAAACTCCCATTACCATCCATTGCTTCAATAAGGTGGATTGAGTTTTCAAGCTGGACAAATGACAAAGGCCTAAGATGTGACAGCAAGAAGAAACCTGATCACAGACTGGCTAACTCACTGACACATGGCTGATTGCTGATTGCACACACCTCACACACAGACACACACACACAGACACACACACAGACACAGACTCCTGCAGACCCATGCACTCATGCAGACTCTCACTCATACACAAGCTCTCTCCCATATGCTCACACACTCACACCCACAGTCACACCCACACATGCACCCTCTCACAGACTTATATTCCTTTACACTCACAGTCGCACACATATGCACACTCTCTCACAGACACTTATAACCCTGCACCCCCCTCAATCCCACACACACATAACCATATAAGATTGTGGAGTGAATTTGTACTTGCAGAATTGCATTTTCTTTTGCGAAAAACGTGCATGGATCCATGTAAGATTCTGTAAACCCCTTTTTTAGATCAGAATCAGTCCGAACATTGGGGCATAGACAGCCTCACTCAGGGCACCTCACATCTTCAATGCATTACCTGGGCTAACATGGCACCTATTGTTAAAATTCACTTGAGACTGTAACTTTAAAAAAGTTCTGGAACTTACATATGAAAGAACTGAAACCAACAACAACCACCTGATGAAGGAATGTCGCTCCAAAAGCTAATGCTTCCAATTAAACCTGTTGGACTATAACCTGGTGTTGTATGATTTTTAATTCTGAAAGGTGAGAGACTTAACAAACAATCCAGGTCTTTTTCAATATATAATTTCAGTTACATCACACTGTAAACCTTTGCTATAAATCCTCTGTCCTACGATCTTATACTCCACAATCACTTGGTGAAGGAGCAGCACTCCAAAAGCTAGTGCTTCCAAATAAACCTGTTGGACTATAATCTGGTGTTGTGTGATTTTTAACTTTGTACACCTCAGGCCAACACCGGCACCTCCAAATCAGTACTAATTGGAAGTTTTATTGTGTTGATGTGTGGAACTGTTAGAACTCTAAAATCATCACATGCAAAAATTTTCCTCTAGAGGAAAAGTTGGAAGATCCATTGGCGATGCTGAATAGGTGACCACCTGTCCAGATTTCACCATATCTGCACCAGAATGCCTCCGATCTGGTATTTTAAGACTTAACAAAGAAAAATTAAGGAACTGCAGATTGTGGGAATCTGAAACAAAGCAGAAATTGCCATAGAAACTCAACAGGTCTGGCAGCATCTGTAGAGAGAAAGCACAGTCAGAGCTCTGAAGAAGGATCTCTGGATCCGAGACATTAGCTTTGCTTTCTCTCCACAGATGCTGCTCGACCTGCTGAGCTTCTCCAGCAGTTTCTGTTTAGTTTCTGGTATTTTGTGAGTTTGTGAGTTCACAGCTGAGGGCTGGCCTGTTTCTTTCACAACAAGCTGCCAACCAATGCACAGGTTACCTCAGACATGAACAAGAACAAAATTAACCCCTTAGAAACTATGCAGGTTCAAAAAGTCACCTTAAAGTTTAAAGCCCATCTCATTCCCTTCTTCTGATCATTTCTAAGTCAGCGAGAAAAAGGTTCTATTAGATGTGCCTTGCAAATATTTTTAACCCATTTGTTCAACAACATTATGATCCACCACTGGAGGAAGTGGTAGTTGAAATCAGGTCTCCGGTAGCAATATTCCCATTGTAGCACAGGAGACCCTATTAGATGCATCTTGCATCTTTCTGATATAGATTGTAAACATCGGAGGCCCAGCAGAAATTCATTACATAGAAGATGCAATTGAAATGGCAGCAGCACTCAATGCTTATTTTAATTACTAACTGTAATAACTCCACAGAGTTCGGTATCCCATGAAAAGTCACTTTTTATTTACACATGCGTATACTTGACACTGGTCCGACTTTCTCAGAGCCAGCTCTCAGAGTGAACGGAACGCCTGTCATGCCTGTTTATTTCAGTCAGCCAGGGTTCCCTGTTTGGATTAGAATTACAGCTCCAATCAGGGAGCTCACATTCAATGAGGTCCAACTTGTTGACATCATTATGATCACTACACAGATTAACAGACCTTAGCTCACCTGGAGGTGCTGATGTTGGACTGGGGTAGACTTAAACTCACAAAGGAACAGCGCTCCGAAACCTTGTGATTTTAAATGAACCTGTTGGACTATAACCTGGGGTCGTGTGACTTCTGACTTCGCCTTACAGCCAACCTGCACATGCATGTGGTTTTCAGAGTTGGGCAACATGGGTTGTGTCAAGTACTTCTGATCTTTTCCAATGCTGATGCAGCAATGTGACATTGAATAGGCCAACACCAGTTTGTAAGAGTTCCTGCTCATCCTGGTCAGGTATTTGATCAAATAGATGAAGGGCTTTTCTGTCCTTATGGATCTGAACTTTGTGAAAGAAGTCCTATAACCAGCATATGACTCAGATTTACATATTTACACAACAGCCTCCCACCTGATTTAGGTTTGAAGCTTACTCATTTGTTTACAAAAGCACAAAAAAATGATATCATGTGATATTTGCTCACAAGTTATGCCATTTTAGGTGAAAACAGCTAGCTTGCAATTGAAAATTGTCCATCCCACTCTTTCCCTTCCTAATTTCAATGTGTCTTTTATAAGAGTCATACACCCACTGCTTTCTATATTTGTCAATAGCAAAATGCAGATATAAGTCACACTGAAATGGAGGATGATTATATAGAGATGATATTCTGTTGCTTGCATGTGCACTGGTCACAAAATTATCCTTCCTTAGTGTTATTTGCCCTGTGTAGAAAACATGTGAACCTCCAGTGACCAACTAAAAAGATCATGCAAAATGATTCCAATATTTAAGACTTCAACTGTAACAAATTAAAAGCAACATTAACCAAGCACTTTTCAGTGAAGGGCTTTTGCCCGAAACGTCAATTTCGAAGCTACTTGGATGCTGCCTGAACTGCTGTGCTCTTCCAGCACCACTAATCCAGAACTTAAACATAAAAGATCATCCATTTTACATAATTGAAAATCTTCCTCTATGTTTACATACTTTACTCTGACCCTTCAGTCAATTTTTTTTTGTAATTCATTCATGGAATGTGGGCATTGCTGGCTAGAACAGCATTTATTATCCATCCCTAATTGCCCAAAGGGGAGTTGAGAGTCAACCACATTTCTGTGGGTCTGGAGTCACATGTAGGTCAGATCAAGTAAGGATAACACTTTCCTTCCTTAAAGGACATTAGTGCACCAGACGGGTTTTTCCAACAATCAACAATGGATTTATGGTCATCATTCGACTCATAATTCAAGATTGTTTTCTACTAAATTCAAATTCTACCATCTGTCATGCCAGGAATTGAACCCAGGACCTCAAAACATTACATAGGTCTCTGGATTAACAGTCCAGTGATAATACTACTAGGCCATTGACTTCATAATTCTGACATAATCAATCAAAAATCATTCTTAGCTTCACGGTACATGCTTCATTTCTTTTCCTTTTTCAGTTGGAAAACTTCTAACCCCCAAAATGGCTTTTACAGCGAGGGCTGCATAAGAGATCCTTTCCTTTAGCCCAAGCTAAATGAATCTGTGAGCTTCAGTTCAACATTCATGAATGTGTTCTTATCAATCAACATTTCAGCTTCCGCCACATCATGCATGGTGATAATAGAAACTTGCAACCTTTACCCTTCTTTCCATTCTCCCTCAAATGTTTGCATACTGACCATGTCTGTGTGATTTAGTGATATGTAGGAAATGTAAATGTCTTACTCTCTCAAAGCCTGGCCCTGTGAAAGTCTCATGGCCTGGTATGAGATAAATGCAAATTAGTATCCTCTGGACCCCCAAATTATTTCTATTTAGAATTAAGTAGACAGTTCAAAACATAAAATGTTTGCAAAATGTAATATCTCCCTGGGATGTGGTGACTAACAGTCTATCCATCACCAGCAAAGACGCATGGTTCCCTGTTCACTGGCATGAATGTCTTAAATTAAAACAAAGCACTCTGAGATCTGAAATAAAGTTGTGAATGTCTTGGACCTTTCTCCCAGGAAAACAACCAGTGCTATCTGCTCTTGAAACATTAACAACCAGTTCACACAGACTTCCTGTCAGCAGATTTCAGAACAGTCATTTATCCCTATTTATTCCTCCATCTTACTTTAAGTAAAATAAAGTCCAAAAACAGAACAATCTTAAAAATTCCAACTTGCAGCACCGAAGTGAGAAAGAGAATGGAGTAAAATACAACCTGAGAAACAGGAAACGATTGGACACCTGGATATTTCTCCCTAGTTTTATATTCTGTATGATTAGTATCACTCCAAAGTAAAATTTGACAGGATTTGACATTACTAATCTTTTCTTATTGTTCACTCAAGGGGCATGGGTGTCAATGGCTGGCTAGTATTTATTGTATGTGTATAGTTGCCCTTGAGAAGATAGTGGCCAGCTGCCTTCTTGAACCGGTGCAGTCCATGTGCTGTATGTTGACCCACAATGCCCCGAGGGAAGGAATTCCAAAATTTTGATCCAACCACAATTGAAAACACTGCGATGTCAGGATGGTGAGTGTCCTGAAGGGGAACTTGCAGGTGGTGGTGTTCCCATGTATCTGTTGCCCTTGTATTCCTAGATGTTAGTGGTTATGGATTTGTAAGGTGCTCTCTAAATACCTTCAGCAAATTTCTGCAGAGCATCTAGTGGGTGGTACATATTACAGCTAGTGAGTGTCAGTGTTGGAGGGAGTGGATGCTTGTGGATGTGATGCCAATCAAGCAGGCTGCTTTGTTTTGGATGGTGTCAGGCTTCTTGAGTGTAGTTGCCACAATATTCCTGACCACTGATGTGCTCTTGCAGCCACTGTATTTATTTGGTGAGTTCCGTTTCTGATCAGTGATAACTCCAGAATATTGATGGTGGGGGGGTTCAGTGATGCTAATGTAATTGAAAGTCAAGGACCAGTAGTTAGATTGTCTTTTAGTGAAGTTAGTCATTGTCTGGCATTTGTGTGCAGTGAATGCTACCTGCCACTTTTCAGCCCAAGCCTGGAAATTCCTGCATTTGGACAAGGACTGCTTCAGTGTTTGAGGAGTCACAGATATTACTGAACATTGTATAATCATTAGCAAACATACCCACTTCTGACCTTATGATCGAGGGAAGCTCGTTGTTGAAGCAGGTACAAATGTTCGGGCCCAGAATAGTCATAAATCTTACTTCCCCCAAAGCCTGTGCACCAACTACAAGGCACAAGTCAGAAGTGTGCTGGAACACTTCCCACTTGCCTGGATGAGTCCAGCTCCAACAACACTCAGATGCTTGATACCATCCAAGACAAAATAGCCCACTTGATTTGTACCACATTCACAGGCATCAACTCCTTCCACACTGACACTCAGGCACAGCAGTGCGAACCATCCACAAGATGCACTGCAGAAATTCACCAAAGATCCTTAGACATGCTGCTTTCAAATCTACAACCATTCCCACTAGAAGGACAAGGGCAGCAGAGAGATGGGAACATCACCATCTGCAAGTTTCCCTCCCAGCCACTGACCATCCTGATTTGGAAATATATCAACATTCCTTCCGTGTCATTGGAACAAAATCCTGGAATTCCCTCCATGGCAGCATTGTGGCTCTAGCTGCAGCACATGGGCTGCAGCAGTTCGGGAAGGCACCTTGCCACCATCTTTTTAAAAATGGGAGAACTAGGGATGAAGAATAAATGCTAGCCCAGTAAATGCTGCCATGAGTGCTTTTTTTTTTGAAAAATAGAGTTAATTGCATAAGTAACTACAAATTATACAGTTATATTAATAGTGCTTGCTTTGTTTAATTCATTATATATAACAACACTGGCTTTGTTTAAAAGCTTCAAATGTTGTGGCATAGTTCTGTCAGTTGGTTACAGATCTTTGTATTCCTCTTCAACCATCAGCAGTTCCTGACAGAATCATAACATTGACCAGAATTCTGAATTTGCCACAAGAGCCAGAGCCTTGGACATGAAGTGTTCAGTAGTTAGAAGAATTTTTTTCTGAAAATGGTTAATTATTTGAAATAATTTGGTTACTCTCTGAGCCACTATTGTATTAAAAATAATTTCATGTTGCACAATCTTCACTTTCCTTCTGCTTGTTATACTAATCAGTGGTTTTGTTCATTTGACACATGAAAAAATACATTATATTGTATTTGCAGGGAAAGATTATAAGATGAAATTTGGTGAAACTCCGAATTTCTTTCTTAGGGCATTAACTTATTGACAAATAATGTGAAGGGTCCCACTGCATTATAAAAGATTTTATTTTAATTGATTGGAGTCTGAGCACATAACCTTAGGAAAGTGAATGTTTTTGGGCTTATATTTACTGCACTGGAAATATTTATAATCTAAACATTCCACTTTGTTGTATAAATATGACACCTGGATGGTGAAACAGCCTATCACATTTTAAAGTAGCAAATGGCCAAATGTTTATTGGGTTTCAAAACAGCAACTCCGAACCTTAAACAGTACAACTCCTAGATTTACGAGGGATTGAAGGATCACGGCAGATGAATGGTTTATGCAAGCTTCAGGCATGAAGAATGAAGAAAACCAGACTTCCTGCTTTGCTCCATTTTTAAAGACTCATAAATAAAATCATTCCCACAGGAATTGCAGAGAGTGGAGGCAATTTTAAACACACCATAAAGGGGAGAGAGAATCGGGAGGATTCATAGAATGCTGACAGTGCAAAAAGAAGCCATTCAGCCCATTGAGTCAGCACCAACCCGCCAAACAACATCCCACCCAGATGCCCATCCTAACCCTGTAATCGCAAATTTCCCATGGCTAATCCAACTAGCCTGCACAACCCTAGATACTAAAGTGCAATTTAGCCTGGCTAATCAACCCCACCCACACATCTTTGGACTCTGGGAGGAAACACACACAGACATGGGGAGAATGTACAAACTCCACACAGAGAGTCACCCAAGGCTAGAATCAATTCCAGGACCCTTGCACTGTGAGGCAACAGTACTAATCACTATGTTACCATGCCACCCTTGGATTTAATTGAGCAAGTTGCAAAACCAGACTCCAACATAGGAGCATAGAATCAAAAGTCGGCCATTCAGCCCCTCAAGCCTACTCTATCATTTCAATGAGATCATGGCTGATCTGTGGCCTAACTCCATATACCTGCCTTTGACCCATAATGCCTACCTTAAAACCTTTGCTTAATGAAGATGTACGTGGCTCAAATTTGAAATTAACAACTGATGCAGAATTTACTGCCATTTGTGGAAGAGAGTTCAAAAGATCTACATCCTTCTGTGTAGAAGTGCTTCCTAATGTCTCTTCTGAATGGTCTGGCCCTAATTCTCAGACTCCCTCCTAGTTCTAAAATCCTCAACCATTGACATAGTTTATCCACCTTGTCTTTTCAAATAAGTATCCTGAAGACTTCAATCTGACCGCCCCTTAATCATCTAAATTTTAGAGAAAACAGGCCTAATTTGCATAATCTCTCCTCATAATGTAACCTCTGAAGTCCAGGTATCATTCTTGTAAATCTACATTATACTGCCTCCAAGGCCAATATGTTCTTCATGGTGGAGTGCACGGATCTACTCACAGTATTCCAGCGTGGCCCAACTAGGGAATTGTACAACTGCAGCATAACTTCTGCGTCATTATACTCCAATCCTCTAGATATACAGGCCACTCTTCCATGAGCTTTCTTGATTATTTTCTGCACCTGTTTGTGACATTTTAATATCTGAACCCCAAGTCTCTTTAGACATTTACTTTATTTAACTTCATACCATCTAGAAAGTACTCTAGCCTTTTTTTGGTCCAAAATAAATAACCACACACCTCCTTACATTTGGCATGGTTTTGCCTGTTCGCTTAGTCTATCAATATCCCTCTGTAATTTTCAACTATTATCTACACTGTCTCTAATGCTGACTAACTTTGTAACATCAGCAAATTTGGATGTATAGCTGTTTCTGATATAATGAGATGGTTGGGTTCCTGTACATCCTGTAGAAAATTGCTTTACCTATGCCCATAGAAAGTTTGTTATCCAAACAGCATCCACTATTCGTCAATCATGTTATAGCCAATTTGTGTTGACAAAACATGTGTCATACCAGTGTTATACACATTCATGATTTTCTATGCCATTATCCAAGTCATGATCAAATAATGTGAATAACTGAGGCACGAACACAGACCCTGTGGGATACCACTGGACACATTCTGCCAATTTGTGTACCTACCCATTATTCCTACTTTCTGTCGACTGTCATTCAACCAATCTCCCGGCCATGTCAGCAATTTGCCCTCAACTCCATGTGCTTCTACTTTAGTTAACATTCTCATTTGTGGCACTTAATCAAATGCCTTCTGGAAGTCCACAGAAATTATACTCTCTCCTTCTTTTGTCAGCTCTTCAAAAAATTCAATGATATTGGTCGGGCATGAATCCATGTTGGCTCTCCCAGATTAACTGAGAAATGTTGAGATGTTCAGTTACCCCATCCTTGATTGCAGACTCCATCAATTTCCTTACCGCAGATGTGAGACTGCCAAGTCATAATTCCTTTGTCTTCTACTTTGTCCTTCTTAAAATGTGGAGTGATATGTGCAATTTTCCAATCCCAAGGGACAACTGCTGTATCTAAGAACCTCAAAAGATTATAGTTGGGGGCATCTACAATGTGCTCCTTTACTTGCTTTGACACTTTCTGTCAGGTTCCATGGATTTGTCTCTCTCTAATTCCATTCATTTCCTCAGTATTGATGTTTTACTTATATTGCTTTGATTCAGTCCCTGTCCCCAGTCCACTATTAATGACCTCGGGCAAGCTATCTTTTTTTTTTGTTTATTGGTGTGGGAGGTGGGAATCACCTGCTGGCCAGCATTCATTGCCCGTCCCTAGTTGCTCTTGAGAAGGTGGTGGGGAACTGCCTTCTGGAACCGCTGCTCAATGCTATTAGGGAGAGAATTCCAGGATGTTGACCCAGTGACAGCGAAGGAATGGTAATATATTTCCAGGTCAAGATGGTAAGTGGCTTGAAGGGAAACTTGAAGGTGGTGGCGTTCCCATGTATCTGCAAGATGGAAGTGATCGTGCATTTGGAAGGTGCTGTTAGAGGATGATTGGTGAACTTCTGCAGTGTACCCTGTAAATAGTACATACCACTGTTAGTGAGTGTCAGTGGTGGAAGGAGTGGATGTTTATAGATATATTGCCAATCAAGCATGCTACTTTGTCCTAGGGACAGGAGATTTTAGAATTATTTGAGGTTTTTGAGGAAGTGATGAGGTTGATTGATGAGGGTAAGGTAGTGAATATAGTTTGCATGGACTTTATTGAAGCTTTTGACAAAGTCCCTCATGGTAGGCTGGTCCAGAAGATTAAGTTCCATGGGATCCATGGTGAGTTGTTAAGCTGTATACAAAACTGGCTTGGTCATAGAAGACAGAGGGGTTGTGGAGGTTTTTTTTCTGCCTGGAGGTCTCTGACTAGTGGTGTTCTGCAAGGATCAGTGAAGAGACCTCTGTTATTTGTATATGGTAAAAATGAAAATGTAGGTGGTCTGATTAGTAGGTTTGCAGACAACACCAAACTTGGGAGAGGTGTGGATAGTGAGGAAAGTTGTCAAAGGATACATGAAGATATAGATCATTTGGAAAGTTAGACAGAGAAATGCCAGATGAATTTTAATCCAGACAAGAGGGATGTGATGAATTTTGGGATGTCAAATGGAAGAGGTAAGTTCAGCATAAATAGCAGGACCCTAAGAAGTATTGACATACAGAGGGATCTTGCAATGCAAGTCCATAGCTCCCTGAAAGTGGCAATACAAGTGTATAAAGTGATAAAGAAGGCATGCACATGTTTGCATCATTGGTCAGGGCACTGAGTATAAATTTGGAAAGTCATGTTGCATCTGCATAAAACATGAGGCAAGCCACATTTGAAGTATTGTGTGTATTTGGAGTTCTGGTCACCACTCTATACGAAGTATCTGAAGGCTTTGGAAGGGCTTTGAAAAAGTGGTTTACTGGGATATTGCCTGGATTGGAGTATATTAGCTATGAGGAGAGGTTGGACAAAGTTGATTGTTTTCGCTGGAACATCAGAGACTGAGGGGGTAACCTGATAGAAGTACCTAAAATTATGAGAGGCATAGATGGGGTGGATAGTCAGAGAATATTTCCCTGAGTGAAAATGTCAAATACTATGCAGTATAGGTTTAAAGTGAGAAGGGGCAAGTTTAAATAAGGTGTGCAAAGCAAGGTTTTTATGCAGAAGGTAGTAGAGTAGATTAGATTTCTTAGAGTATGGCCCAACAAATCCACATCGACCCTCTGAAGAGTAACCCACCCAGACTCATTACCCTGACTAATGCACCTAACACTATGGGCAATGTAGCATGGCCAATTCACCTGACCTGCACATCTTTGGACAGTGGGAGTAAACCAGAGCACACAGAGAAACCCACGCAGACACAGGGAGAATGTGCAAACTCCACACAGACAGTTGCCCAAGTCTGGAATGAAACCTGGGACCCTGGTGCTGTGAGGCAGCAGTGCTAACCACTGAGCCACCATACAGGTGCCTGAAACGTGCTGTCAGGGGAGGTGGTAGAAGCAGAGATGATAGCAACCATTAGGAGACATTTGGGCAGATAAATGAACAAACAGTAAATAGAAGGATATGGACCATGTGCAGCCAGATGGGATTAGTTTAGAATGGCATCATGGTTGGCTCAGACATGATGGACCAAAGGGCCTGTTCCTGTGCTGTACTCTTCCACGTTCTATGGAAGCTTGCCAAGGGTTTTGGAAATGCAAGCAGAAGAGGAGGTGAGAGTACCTGGATTCAGCAGGTAAGTGTTACAGACACCATGTTTTATTTTAATAGGCCTTTATGAGTATTGGCACTTTCCAAATGGCTCCTTAAGCAAGACCTCTGCTGCAATCGACTGAGTGTGGCATTAAAGTGCCAAGAGAAAAATTGAATCAGTGGTGACTGGGGTTAAATTTTACTGAGTTGAGAGTGTGGTGCTGCAAAAGCACAGCAGGTCAGGTATCATCCGAGGAGCAGGTGAGTCGACGTTTCGGACAAAAGCCCTTCATCAGGAATGATGAAAATTCTACTGGAGCAACTGAAAGTAAGATAGCTGTGGTTTTAGAGGTTGGCCATTTAAGTTTCCAAGACATTGCTGCAATAATTTTCCAGGCAATCTCCTGGGCCCAGACATCCTCAGCAGTTTCATTATCAATAAGGAATTTGTTGGAATATTCTCTAAATATCTGGAGGTCCAGCAACACTCAAGAAACTCAACTCTGTCCAAAGCAAAGTAGTTCACTCAGCTGGCATCACATCCACCATCTTAAGCATCCACTCCTGCCTCTAACAGCACAGCAAGGCTGCAATGAGCACCATCTCAAAGGTGAATTCAGACATTCACCAAACCTTCATTGGCAGCACCTTCTAGACCTGTGGTCAGTACCATCTAAAAGAATAAAATAGCATGTGCATGAGACTGCCACCCCATTCCAACCACACATCAACCTGACTTAGAAATAAATCTTTGATTCCTCACCATCAGCACCTTATAACCATGGCACTCTCTTCATAACAGCGGGATGTGGGAGTGTTTCCACTGTAAGTGATTGGAGTGCTTCAAGACAACTTTCCACCATCTTCTCCAAGGTTTTTCGGGAAAGGCAATAAATGCATGTCTAGCCAGCAATGTACACATCTTGTGAATGCTCAAATATATATATTTTTTGATTAGATAACTGTGTCAAACTTGAAAGTTACTATGGCCCTCCAGCATCCAAAGTTTCTTTTTAGTTTGGGAGAGAGGTAGTTGAAGAACTCGTTTAAAATTCCTCTCATCATTCTATCTTGCAAAAGAAACCAGTTCCTGATTTTACTCCTGAATGATTGAATTCTAATTTTAAGACTATGTGCCTTTGATCTTGAAACCCTCACCAGAGAAAATAGTTTCTCAGTATAAATGTTACCAAATCAATGTAACCTTTTAAACATTTTAAAGAGATCAGCCCTCAAGCTCCTTTACTCAAGGTTACAACATGTCAACCTTTTGCAATCTGTCTTTGTAATTGAACTCTTTTACGTCTGGCATCAATCTGAGGGATCTTGCAGTGGTGGAGAGAATGAGATTTAAATAAGCATCAGCAAGAAGTATCATCCAGGCATCATTTGTGAAATCTCGTAGACTTTCAAAATGTTAATGTTCAAAATAAAATGCAGCATCCTTCCGTTCTACTGCAAAAGTAGAGCCTGAAAAGTTTCCATGCTGAATAAAACATCAATCACCTGTTTGATGCATTCATGAACTCCAGCTTGTCTGATATCCCACCTGTCAGTCAAAAGCACAAAAGCTGAAGTGATCTTGAGAGGTACTTGGAGTACCATCTATGTAGTAGAGATTTTTTAATAGTCAGTTTCCAGAAAAACAGTATTTACCTCGCTCATTGCCTGCAACCATGCTTTCAAGGTACAAATGTGTAAGCAACAATGAGAGTGAGACCATATCAGAACTGGTGTGGAGTCAGTAAAAAAAATAGGATTTATAAAGTCACTATAGATAGGGGGTCTCAGCACAGTATGTTAGGGCAATCTCTGATAACAGTCCAGGGGTTTGCCCACAGTCAGAAATCTGGTCATGCCATTTGCAATCAAAGGGGTCCGTGCCTCTGCAATTGTAGAATGGGTCACAGTTAGTCCTGTTGTCTGATTTTAATTATCCATATTTGCCAGGCGAGTAAAATCAGAGACAAACATGTGTCAGTTTCTCGGGGTGCCAGCAGAGTAGATGATAAAATAGTTCCCTTTTATGGCTGAATCAGAAAAAGAAGGTCACAAAATGGTTTCTAATCTAAGGTGAGATGAAAAGGAATCCTCAAAGTGTGATTCATTAAGCGTGGGAATTCACTTCCTCGGGGCACAGTGAAGATTTAGTCATTGAATACCTTCAAGGCTGAGTTAGACTGATTTTTGGTCTACAAAGGATTCAAGAGTGATAGAAGGCAGGTAAAGGAATTGGATTAGTCAGTTAAATCAGGCATCAATACGGTGGAATTTCCTATTCCTATTCCCATGTTTTATAATCTTAGTTTCACCAAGAGTCAGTTCTGCTATAACGCATGTTTCTTCAACTCAAATTGGCTTTAATGCGATTGAAGAATTTAGACTCTTATTTGTAGAAAGTGAACTTTCCTTGCCTGTTGTTGTGGTTCTGTTCGCCGAGCTGGGAATTTGTGTTGCAGACGTTTCGTCCCCTGTCTAGGTGACATCCTCAGTGCTTGGGAGCCTCCTGTGAATAGGTAACCACTATAAATGCCGGAGGAAACATCACAGAAGCGCTTCACAGAAGGATCCTAAGCATTGAGGATGTCACCTAGACAGGGGACGAAACGTCTGCAATACAAATTCCCAGCTCGGTGAACAGAACCACAACAACGAGCACCCGAGCTACAAATCTTCTCACAAACTTTGATTTCCTTACCTGTATTGGCTATAATGCAATTCCAGCCCAAATAGTTTAAATGGCAAGGCTATTGCACAATTTTCTAATAACATAAGATCACATGAGAATGGCACTATTGCGCCATATCAGAACCGAATGTACTTGGTAATGCCCCTTGGTAATGGCACACAAATACTCAATCCCAATATTATAAAGAATGCAGTCAATATGTAGTTGACTAGAAATAGGGAAAGTTACAGTATGTAAATGCTGTCTCCTGTGAGCAACTATCTGCTTCATCCATCAAAGGAACTCTCACATCTGAGAGTTAACTTACCAAACAGAACCACACTGGTGATTCTTACAAAATTATCTTTGCCAAATCTCCAGCCCAAAGGCAAAGAATAAGAACTTGTGTTAAATGAGCAGTGAAAATATTCAATGCATGAATCTGTACACAAATTACAATTCCAAATTGTAGCACTGAAAGATCACAGGTGTTCCACTTAAATGCTAAATTCCTGCTGGCACCACATGACTCCTCCTGTAACAGCTTACAGGTACACGTCTAACACACAGCACACTCTCAGTGAAAATCATTGCATAGTACGCACGCACTTTTCTGCATCATTAAGAATGCTTCCAATGTTGTAATGATGCTGTTGTTCGCTTTAAGTGAAGGCTTCATCCTTCTTCCTCACTTCATGCCACCGCAGAATGAATCCAGTATATTCTGGGTTCAGACTGAGTAATTGGGCTCTCAGTCCTTTTGAAGGACTCTGTCTACCTGCATTGAGTAACTCCGCTGTTTCTGAAAAGGGTGTTGTTAAAATGCCAGCAGATGGGAGCATATCGGGCATGCAGTTATAATAGGCAATGTAGTAGAACTGCTGTGTATCAAAAACAAATGAATGTCTCAGGATATTAGATGTATTTCGCCTGCAGGTGATGGCCATAAACTTAACATGGCGTAACTGATTGATGGAAATGGAGATCCATATAATATTACTTGACAGTTCCATGTAAAACACATAGCATCAGTATTTTGGAGAAACATTGTAGCAACAAGCTGCAATTAAAAAAAGGAGCACTCACTGATCAGGTGATCATCTCCCCATGCAAGGTCTTTACTCCTTTCCAGTCACTCACCAAAAAAAGGGATGTTCCATTTGGATTTCAAGATTTGAGGCAGCCAGAGCAACTCTGTGCTGTACATTATATGGCATTTAGCCCACACTGCACAAGTAGCAGAAACCTGATGGAAAAATACAGAAGCTAAAGAGCCATGAATCCAGTGATCCTGAATACAAGCACAATGTGTTTGCAGGGGAATGGCCATAAACTTAACCATGGCATAACTGAATGATGGAATGGAGATCCATGTAATATTAGGCAAAAACAATGACTGCAGATTCTGGAAACCAGATTCTGGATTAGTGGTGCTGGAAGAGCACAGCAGTTCAGGCAGCATCCAAGGAGCAGTAAAATCGACATTTCGGGCAAAAGCCCTTCATCAGGAATAAAGACAGAGAGCCTCAAGGGTGGAGAGATAAGTGAGAGGAGGGTGAGGGTGGGGAGAAAGTAGCATAGAGAACAATAGGTGAGTGGGGGAGGGGATGAAGGTGATAGGTCAAGGAGGAGGGTGGAGTGGATAGGTGGAATAGAAGATAGGCAGGTAGGACAAGTCAAGGGACAGTGCTGAGCTGGGAGTTTGGAACTAGAGTGAGGTGGGGGAAGAAACTGTTGAAGTCCACATTGATGCCCTGGGGTTGAAGTGTTCCAAGGTAGAAGATGAGGCGTTCTTCCTCCAGGCGTCTGGTGATGAGGGAGCGGCGGTGAAGGAGGCCCAGGACCTCCATGTCCTCGGCAGAGAGGGAGGGGGCGCTGTGGTTGATTAGTGCGGGTGCCCCGGAGATGTTCCCTAAAGCGCTCTGCTAGGAGGTGTCCAGTCTCCCCAATGTAGAGGAGACCGCATTGGGAGCAATGGGAACAATAAATGATATTAGTGGATGTGCAGGTAAAACTTTGATGGATGCGGAAGGCTCCTTTAGGGCCTTGAATAGAGGTGAGGGAGGAGGTGTGGGCACAGGTTTTGCAATTCCTGCGGTGGCAGGGGAAGGTGCCAGAATGGGACGGTGGGTTGTAGGGGGGGGCGTGGACCTGACCAGGTAGTCACAGAGGGAATGGTCTTTGCGGAAGGCGGAAAGGGGTGGGGAGGGAAATATATCCCTGGTGGTGGGGTCTTTTTGGAGGTGGCGGAAATGTCGGTGGATGATTTGGTTGATGCGAAGGTTTGTAGGGTGGAAGGTGAGCACCAGGGGCGTTCTGTCCTTGTTACGGTTGGAGGGGTGGGGTCTGAGGGCGGAGGTGCGGGATGTGGACGAGATGCGTTGGAGGGCATCTTTAACCATGTGGGAAGGGAAATTGCGGTCTCTAAAGAAGGAGGCCATCTGGTGTGTTCTGTGGTGGAACTGGTCCTCCTGGGAGCAAATACGGCGGGGCGAAGGAATTGGGAATACGGATGGCATTTTTGCAGGAGGTAGGGTGGGAAGAGGTGTAATCCAGGTAGCTGTGGGAGTCGGTAGGTTTGTAAAAAATGTCGGTGTCAAGTCGGTCATCATTAATGGAGATGGAGAGGTCCAGGAAGAGGAGGGAGGTGTAAGAGATGGTCCAGGTAAATTTAAGGTCAGGGTGGAATGTGTTGGTGAAGTTGATGAATTGCTCAACCTCCTCACGGGAGCACGAGATTGCACCAATGCAGTCATCAATGTAGCGGAGGAGGAGGTGGGGAGTGGTGCCGGTGTAATTACGGAAGATCAACCTCCCATCCTGGCACTTGCCCCTGCCATCGCAGGAACTGCAAAACCTGTGCCCACACCTCCTTCCTCACCTCCATCCAAAGCCCTAAAGGAGCCTTCCACATCCATCAAAGTTTTACCTGCATATCATTTATTGTATCCATTGCTCCAGATGCGGTCTCCTGTACATTGGGGAGACTGGGTGCCTCCTAGCAGAGCACTTTAGGGAATATCTCCGGGACACCCGCACCAATCAACCACACCGCCCTGTGGCCCAACATTTCAACTTTCCCTCCCTCACTGCCGAGGACATGAAGGTCCTGGGTCTCCTTCACCGCTGCTCCCTTACCACCAGACGCCTGGAGGAAGAACGCCTCATCTTCCACCTCGGAACACTTCAACCCCAGGGCATCAATGTGGACTTCAACAGTTTCTTCATTTCCCCTTCCCCCACCTCACCCCAGTTCCAAACTTCCAGCTCAGCACTGTCCCCATGACTTGTCCTACCTGCCTATCTTCTTTTCCACCTATCCACTCCACCCTCCCCCTCTGACTTATCACCTTCATCCCCTCCCCCACTCACCTATTGTACTCTATGCTACTTTCTCCCCATCCCCACCCTCCTCTCACTTATCTCTCCACCCTTCAGACTCTCTGTCTGTGTTCCTGATGGAGGGCTTTTGCCCAAAACGTCAATTTTACTGCTCGTCGGATGCTGCCTGAACTGCTGTGCTCTTCCAGCACCACTAATCCAGAATCCATGTAATATTACTGATAGAAGTGGAGGTCCACATGATATTACTGATAGAAGTGGAGATCTACGCAATATTACTTATCAGTTCCATGTATACAAGCAAACAACAGTGCTGCTGTGCTAGTTGGCTAAATATTCTCCATGACAAAGGAAGCTTGTGGAAATGCTGTACACCTTCGTCAACACTGATTTTGGAGGCAACAAGGCAATGTGAGGCTTAAAATGGGAGGTAATTTCTACAGGGGTGCAGCAACTCTCTGAGCATGGAAACTTGTGTTTGCTGGACCTGTGTTGAGGGATTATCTGGATGACCAGAATCTGGAATTCTACATTGCCTTGTCATGTCACATGATATGGAATGCATTATGTTTGAGCTCATCTGATCAATGACCATCAACGGTGGGTTGGTCTGGCATGAAATCCCAAATTCCTAACATGAGTTTTTACAGGTTTAAAACAACTTTTAATTAAAACCACTGGAATTCTGAAATTTACAAGCAACTTACTCGTCAAACAATTTTGAAGACTTCTGTACACTCAATGATTAAGCTGTGGCCCTAATGGCATGGACAGGTAAGAAACGAACACATTATTGTCTCTGATCAAAGCCACGCGAGTTCAATTCTTCTCAGATCATTTAATAAATTATTGTATCTTACAGGATCTTGGATGACATGGATTATGGTGGGAACTGTGGCAGAATCATGTAAGAAGTCTACCTATGTCGATGTCAGAAACAACTTACTGCATCTTTTAACTAACTTCTGCACATTGCGGCAAGGTTTGCACTGGGGAGTAATGAGTTGCCTCTCAAAGGGGACTATCACTTGTTAATGACATTGTTAACTGCATATCTCATCTCGTTCATATTGAGTTAATCATCTCCCCAATCCACTGTGACCAAACCAGACACCAAGAATTCTCGATATGGAAGTCAGAGAGGGTACAGTGCACTTTAGCTCTCCACTGGCTGGGAAGAGACTCTATGTTGCTCAACACGTGACATCACTCAGGGATGATCCACGGGCACCAGTCACATACAGCCTTCATTCATGGACCTTGGCATCTGATAATTGAGCCAACATCTTGGAATCCTTGTGCCACTCAAAGGACAGGCACGCAGCTCATTCATTGGACTAGGTTGCATCTCAAGGCTGCTCGCATGACTCTTTCGTCCTCAGTGTTGCACCACGGGAAGGAGACTCAGGAACTAACATACTAGGGTCTGCAGGATGGCATGGAAGGGGAGGTAACAATTGTGATGGGTTCAACTATGTTGTAAAGGGTGATATGGTGAAGCATCAGCAATAAACGGTTAATGCAGAACAGGAGTTAGTCCACGGCCAGTGCAACTTTGGACTATAAGATATAGGAGCAGATATAGGCCATTTGGCCCATCATGTCTGCTCTGCCATTTGATCATGGTTGATATCTTTCTCAACCAAATTCTCTTACCTTCTCTGTAACCCTTGATACCCTTACTAATCCAGAACCCATCTAACTCTGTCTTAAATACACTCAAAGACTTGGCTTCCACAGCCTTCTGCCTCAAAGAGTTCCACAGATTAACCACCAACTGGCTGAAGAAATTTCCCCTGATCTCAGTCCTAAAGGGTCATCCCTTCACTCTGAGGCTGTGCCCTTGGGTCCTAGTCTCTCCTACTAGTGGAAACATCTTCTCCATGTCCATTCTATCCAGGCCTCTTATTATTGGATAAACTTCAATGAGATTCCCCCTCATCCTTCCAAGCTCCGTCCAGTACAGATCCAGAGTCCTCAACCACTCCTCATATGATAAGCCCTTCATCCCCGAGATTATTCTTGTGAATCGCCACAAGAACCACTCCAAGGCCAGCGCATCCTTCCTCAGGAGCTGGAGGGATGAGGGAGTGTGCATATCAGTGGGGTCCATTGGCTTGGAGGTTTGGGCATATGACCAGAGGGTGCTTGTCTTTGGACAACCCAGAAGTGATGAGGGTCCTTGCCAGAAACAAGTGGACTCTGCTCAGCTTGAACCTCCGAGAGTCTGAGGTGAAAAGACAGGTTTGAGGTGGGGCCTGAGCGGTGACTTCTGGAGAGTTCATGTTTGGTTTCTTCCCCAGCTGGGCATCTCCTGGCACCACCTTGTCACCTTGTGAGGAGGAAGCACCTGAAGCGGGCTCTAGGCTCCTCCTCCCCCTCTGCTCCATTCCCATATGGTCAGCCCTGAGGGCCAATGGCTGAGGCAATGGAGTGAAGGTGTGTGTCTGTTCCTCCAGCTGACCCTAGGAATGCTAGACCTGGCTCTCCATGGCAACCACACAACCTGTTCATGGAGGCAGCCAAAGAATCGTATGCTTGAGGCAATGGGTCTCCACAATGTAGCTGCACTCCTTCAACCTCTGTGCTCCGAGGACCATTGCCTCCCACACACCTGTCTCTTGTTCCTCCCTGTGCATTGAGGTGAGGTCCTGATTGCTGACAGTACCCAGAGTCCTCTCCTGCCTGGGCCCGTGGAGGTGCCTGGTCTCTGCCAGTCCTCTGAATGCCAATGGCCTGGGGCATCTCTTCCTTAGCCAGCTGAGGAGGTGCTCACCAGATGAGGTTCCCAAACTTTCTAAATTTGATGATTCCATCCTGGGCTGTGCGTATCGGAGCTTGTGTTTCCTCTGAGACCTCTCTTCCTCAGGGATTGTGGAGAAGGTTTCTGGTGGAGCAGCCTGAATCTCTGTCTGGGCCATCGCAATCCAACTGACACTTGTACCACACCATGGAGGGGAGGGGACACAGCCAGTGTCTCGAGCTGGTGTGTAATAAATGACACTGACTGCAGGGTTAGGGTGAAAGTTTCATTGCAAAGTAGAGTGGAACTTACTCAGTTGCCGAGACACAAATGCCTCAGGATTCCCATTCCATCCAACCCTCCAACTCAGCACTGCCCTCTTGAACTATCCTACCTGCCCATCTTCCTTCCCACCTATCTGCTCCACCTTCCACTCTGACCTATGACCACCACCTCCCATCTTCATCTATCTATTGCCTTCCAAACTAAGGCCTACCGCCCACCCCACCTCCCTCTCCCATTTATCTCTCAGCCCCCTTGGGTACCAGCCCTGCCCCCACACATTACTGATGAAGGGCTAATACCCAAAATGTCAATTCTCCTGCTCCTCAGATGCTGCCTGACCTGCTGTGCTTTTCCAGCGCCACACTTCTTGACACAGAATTGTCTCTACTTAGTGGATGAAGAGCCCAAGGTATTGTGCCCTTGCACCCAACTGTGGACTGTCTTCTCCATGAATGAAGCAAAGAGGGGGGGAACTGAGCGAGATGAAAGAGGGTGGCACGGCTGTCAGTGATAGTGCAGGTGGTTGAAAGTTGGTGAGCTATGCCAGGCGTCTGAGCAGGCAGCGTAGAGGCCCTGCAGGGTTAGTGGTGTTAGGAGGTGGGGAAAATGACAGCGAGTGAGGAAAGGTGTTGCAGGCAGCAGTGAGAGTGGCAGAGCATAAGCCTTGAAGGGAGGAGAGTGCATTGCCAGAGAAAGAGTGAGTGAAGACACAGACAGACTATACACAAAAACAAACACTGCTGCATTCATTGGTGGTCATGGGTCTTGAGAGCAGTCTTGACTGAAGTACCCAAACCTGATGTAATTCCAGCACCTTGTTAAAACATCTCCTAGGTGGGATCAGCCGCAAGGC
Source organism: Chiloscyllium punctatum (assembly GCF_047496795.1). Lineage (NCBI taxonomy): Eukaryota > Metazoa > Chordata > Chondrichthyes > Orectolobiformes > Hemiscylliidae > Chiloscyllium > Chiloscyllium punctatum. Next base: position 144,296,173 of record NC_092741.1, on the reverse strand, counting down.
ATACCATGGAGGTAAGAGATTGATGTCCAAATCTGCGCTGGTTGTGCACCAATCTGTTCCATTTGTCTCTTCAGCCTAAAGTCTACGTCACCATCTGTGCCAACAGTTACTTCTCTGATGCTATCCAATTTCCTGGCCTTAAGCGTCTATTAATTCCCCATGTTCCAGATGCTGTGATCCTGTACTTCAAAGAAAGATAACTAAGACTTGACAGTATTAAGCTTCTTCAACGTCACCTGGTTATTCCTTTCCCTCACTGCTTCCACCAAACAGTCCCTCAGGACCCTGTCCTTGGTTGACTGGAAGGAGGGATCCACTGGGATGATGCAACCAAACATCTTCCCTAGCTCCAGGGATATAAAGACCAAATCCTTCCCTTTGGCTTACATGTACTTAGAAAATCTCTGCAGTAGCTGTGTCAGGATACTGCTGATCCTAGAAATCCTTGACAATACTTGAAAGCTTTACTATAGATGTTTATGAATATCTGTACCTTTCCCCAAAGTTTTCCAACAAGTTTCCCCACACAGGCGATCCATCATAAAGGCCACCTGCTTACATGTGTTGAGGCCTTAGACACCATAACTAGTGCTCAACCGACTCTTCCATCACGGCATCATCAGGTGTTGGTGATCTTTGCCCAGATGGGCTCAACTTCCAACTTATTGGCAAGTAGAATATATTACATGAAGTACCACTCACTCCATAGAATGTTCGAAATGCACATGGGGAGCCTCTGCCTAGGTTTGGCCTAAAAGTTTAATTCCAGTCACCAATATCTGGGTCCCCAGTAATCCTTGAACAATTTCAGCCTCCTCCATGGGCATTGCCAGTTTCAATCACTCCACTGTCCACTCCACTACAGCCAGCCAAATTTCAACACTGTTTACCATGACTTAGATATGGAATCCTGCCGACTACGTCAGAAATGAGACTTCAACAGTTGGATGGCACAAAGATCACAAAGTAGAGATTCCTTATTAAATTGCACCAGGTGATTATAAAAATTATACAAAATTAAGGATTAATAAGGAACTGTATTTATATTGAGTGACGTCTGCGGGTTACAATGGACCAAAAATTTCCTTTATCTGCTTCCTTTTCTCATCAGTCCTCCTTTCACGAAAGATAGCTTTTTTAACCCAGAGAGAATCCATTCGACTGCTTCAGGGGCACTCCCTCACTATCACCACCTGCTGGTGGAGATCCCACTACCATTGTTAATAAACTTCAAGATATCTGTCTCAACACGAGGCTTGATATTGTTGTATTTGTTACCTGAGCTTTAACTAGGGCAGCACTCAAACTATACCCCAATGCAGTGGGTGTATGAACCAAGAAAACACATCACGTCATATTCACTTATTGTTATTGTGACATTTCATTTCCTTGCTGAATTGTTCTCCTTAGACAAAGCCTGTGAGGTCTAGCTTTGTCTTCTTTCCCAAACATGTTTGTTTTTAAATTGTTCACAGGATATAACCTTTATTAGCTAGGCCAGCATTTCTTACCTATTCCTTGAAAAGGTGGTTATTAGTTGCCTTCTTGTATAACTGTAGTCCATGAGGATTAGGTACACCTACTATCCCATTAGGAAGGGAGTTCAAAGATGTGGATTCAGCAACAGCCAAGGAACGTTGATATAGTTCCATGTCAGGATGGCACACAATTTAGACCGGAATTTGCAGATAGTGATGTTCACATGCATCCGGTGTCCTTGTCTTTCTGGGTGATAGGTTTCACACTTTTTGAAAATGCTGTTAAAGACACCTTGGGGTGTTGCTGCAGTGCATCTTGAAGATGGTGTGCATTGTTGCCACTGTATGTCAGTGGTGGACAGAGTAAGTGTACAAGGTGATAGACATGGTGCCAATCAAGAAAGCTACTTTGTCCCGGATGGTGTCAAGCTTTCTGAGTGTTGTCAGAGCTGTTTTCATCCAGGCAAGTGGGGGGTATTCCACCACCCTCCAGACTTGCATATGGTGGGCAGGATTTGGGGAGACAGTTGAGTGTCTCACCTTAAGGATTCTAGTCTTTGACCCCGTGCAGTCATTTTTCAGCTCGAGCCTACCTATTGTCCAGGTCTTAATGCATCTGAATATGAACAACTTCAGTATCAGAGAGTCATGAATCATGGTGAACGTTGTGCAATCATCAGCTAAACTTTCCTCTTCTGATCTTATAATGGAAGGAATGCCATTGATGAAGCACCTGAAGATGGTTGGGTGCCTCTGTAACTTTATGAAGTCTAAGGATTCATAAAACATTTTTTCCTTTAACATCCTTCTCAGTTCTGACGATGACAGAGCAATGGGAGTTGCACATCTGGAAATAAAAAAGCAGCATTACCTCAGCTGATTGATTCATCCAGATTGCACAATTGGACACCTACAGTTACTGGAATTGAATAGCACCAGTCACCTGTGTAGTTTCCAACCTTCCAGCCGAGGAAAATAACTATGAAAACAGCTCCACAGAGTATTACATTCCTCCTTGATTTCTATACCTCAGTGCTGTATTTGATTTATGATGATGTTGCACTTCCTTTCCAATGCTTTCTTAATTGGAGTTCCCTCCAACATTATGGTGTATTTTTACTACACTTGGGAAATGGGATGGATGAACTGCAGACACTCCCAATAACAGTATCACATATCACACCTCACACACGTCTGGCAGACAGGTTTTAGAATGCTTTACTCGTACAGTTCTGATATAAAACATGAATATGCATTTAGTATTTGGGGTCACTGGTTGCTGGACAGAAAAAAGCCTCCAATGCATTTTTTTTTAAATAGAGAAAGATGTTCAATAGTTCTGGTCTGGTTCATCATTCATTGTTTTACAAAATCTCCAAAGGCATAGGCACATATTGGCTCTAAACCAGTTAAAGGAGCATAGGACTGTATGCTCCACAAAAGGGAAGAGATGAATTGTTTGTACTTTCAAAGAGAAGTTGAAATATTGTTGTTACTGAGTTAGGCATGGATCAATAGTTCAAGAAACAAGAGTTCAAACCTCACCTTGATAGATTGAAAAATTAAGTTCAGTTTAAAACATCTGGAAGTAAAAATCTTATATCAGTAAAAGCCACAATGAAGTAAGCCAACACTAACAGTTCCCATGGAGCTCCATTCCCCACCTGGTTGACCTTTATCCAGGAACGCTCATAGCAACTATAATTGGTCAACATTGCCAGCAGCATTGAACATTGAAAAATTATATTGAATAAACACAAATGATTAAATCATATCATGTTTGGCTGCAAGTTTGGAACAGAAATCATTTCAACTCAGAAAAATAAAGGAATATCTGACTGTTTAATCCAGCTCAACTTGTGTAACCAATATTCTTTAAAACAAAGAGGGAAGCCATCTGATGCATATTTAAGCTCTGCTATTACAGAAATTCAAGACGGCCAAGTATGTAGCTATGGTTTGAGTTTAGTGTTCATCCCTCAGGCTCTGCAGAAGAATTTGGTGTCACCTCCCAGGTCATGGGCATCATGAAAGCAGATGTAGAACAGGAGTGGACAGGTTAGAGAATTGGCAGGGTCATCTCAACACCAATTCCCTTCAGAGATTCCAATTCCCCATGTTATCCTCATTGGCGTGTTGCAATGTTTTTCTTGTTATCTTTTCCAAATGAAGGATTCTCTAAGACGGAAGAAGTCTTGAAATTCCTTGAAAGATATTTTTCTGTAATGTCTGCAAATTTTTTTGTGTGTTTGGGGCTCGAGATATATGATCACAGTCCAGATAGGCACACAGAAGGGCAGAGCTGGACCAGATCTATTCACGTAGTCCCCGAAAGTATTTTGAATTAGGTTTGGGACAAGGATTTCAATAAAATGATTCAAGTCAGTAATTACAGTTATCCAGGCAATTCAGAGAAGTATTTGAACACAAAGTTGAGAAGTTTAAATCTGGGACATTGCTCGACTGGGAATCAATGGAGGTCACTGAGCAAAGGGATAATGGATAGACCAGGCAGGGTGCAAGTTAGAATTTGAGTGACAGAGTTTGAACAAGTTGAAGGTTATGGATGGAAGATGGTTAGGACAGTTTTGGAATAGTTGTGCCTGGAGATAATACCCACAAGTATGGATATCATTAGGTGATATCTAAAAATAGCATGGTGAAAGAGCTACAGAGGATATGAATTCCAGTGATTTATCTCCCAGGTCAATAACATCACTAGAGTTGTGAAGTAAGAATGTACTAAATGCATGGGAAATATCACCATCTACAAGTTCCCCTTCAAGCTATACATCACTCTAACTGGGAACCATTATTGCCATTCCTTCATTACATCAATATCCTGGAACCTTCTTCCCTATATATCTTCCATGGATTGCTACAGTTCAAGAAGGAAGCTTACCACTATCTCCTTAAAGTCAATTAAGAATGGGCAATAAATGCTAGCCCAAAAAGCGGTACTCCAATGTGTCATAGAATAAACTAACAAAAAACACTCTGCTCTCCTACTCTCCATGCACATATTCACTGCCTCTAGGTTCAATACTCAGAGTATTCCCCCTCACTTTCACTCTTCCAGGATCATAGAAGTCCACTTACTGCACCTCACCCCTTCACGTTATTCTCACATACCACAATTGCAACTCTCCTTTATAAAAAGATTGTATTTACTGAACACTTGGCTAAAGAAGATATTAGGAAGCTAAGTGTATTATCTGCAGACTATCAAGAGTTCAGATGGAGTGATACCATTCTATAATGTCATAGATTGCCAACTAGATAAGAGTAAAGCAACATCATCATTTTTCTTCAGTCATGTCTCAAGGCAAGGATGTACAACACCAATACCACTGCACAGCCCACGAGGATGTGGACTACAATTGTTTCCACAAAGCACAAAAACTACCAGCACTCCAACCATTGATGTCTGTGTGGATGGACTATTAGAATCACTAAAAGTTAGATGTTGAGTTAATTAACTCATCCACCATTTGTATTTATTAATTCATAGGATGTGGGCATCGCTGGTTAGTCAGCATTTATTGCTCTTGAGAAGTTGGTGGTGAGCTATCTTCTTGAACCACTGCAGTCTATTCGGTCTAGGTAGACCCACAAAGCTATTAGTGAATGAATTCCAGGATTTTGACCCAGTGACAGTGAAGGAATGGCAATATATTTCAAAGTCATGTCGGTGAGTGGCTTGGAGGGGAACTTGTAGGTAGTGAGGTTCCCATGTAATCTGCTGCTCTTGCCCTTCTAGATGGAAATAATCATGTGTTTGGAAAGTTGGGTCTTTGGGAACAAACTGCTGTGACTGAGTATCAGTTGTGGAGGAGTGGATGCTTGTGTGGACGTGGTACCTGTCAAGAGGGCTGCTTTGTCCTGAATGATGTCAAGCTTCTTGAGTGTTGTTGGAGCTGCACCCATCCAGGCAAGTGGGGAGTATTCCATCACACCCCTAACTTCTGACTTAAAAATGATGAAGATTTTTGGGAGTCAGAATTCCTAACCTCTAATTTGTTTTTGTAGCCATAACATTTATATAGCCACTCAAATAAGAATGAAATACTACAAATGCTGGAAATCTGAAACAGAAACAGAAAGTGCTGGAGAAACTCTCTCCTTTGATGCTGCTTGACCTGCTGAGTTCCTCCAGCACTTTCTGCTTTATTATTTATATAACTGGTCCAATTCAGTTTCTTGTTAATGGTAACCTACCGGATGTTGGTTGTGGGGCATTCAATAATGATGATTCCATCAAACGTTAGGAGGCAATGATTAGATTTTCAGTTGATGGAGGTGGCTATTGCCTGGACCTTATGTGGCTCAACTATTTGTTGTGTCAAACCAGGATAATGTCCATGTCTTGAGACATTTGGAAATGGACTGCTTCAGTATCTGAGGAGTCATGATGAATATTGAACAATCATCAGTGACCATCCTCACTTCAGACTTTGTGATGGAGGTAGATGAAGATGGTTGGTGTGATGATACTGCACCTTTAACAGATGTGTTCTCTCCTGGTTCTCTTGTAGAGGAGTGTTGTCACAGTGAGGCTGAAATGTCTCCTTCAGACAGGCAGTTGGTAAACAGCTTTGAGTTCAACCTGGATGTTTGATTTTAAAGTAAGACAAAAGAATCGTGAGTAGGTGGGTTCAGGCTCACACAGCGAGAGGATTTCTGATTTTGCTTTCAGTTGGTTGGTGCTTTTTGCTGGCTGCTGGAGCTAAAGGCTTGAGTTCTCTGCTGTCAGAGTGAAGTCTTAGACACAGAGGCTTCCTCTTAAAAAAATCCAAAAGGCAGATTGTTCCTTTCAGTGTTTCTTTCTACTGGACCGGAGGGAGACAGCGCATGAGAATAATAGCTGTATTGCAGAATTGCCTTTGCCAAGGGTGTGCTTATGGGATGCTGCTGATATTGGAACAGCTGATGATTAGTAGTTAAATAATACATTATTTGTTAAGAATTTCAATAAAGTTATGCCAATTCTTCTTTGTTACATTTTAACTTTGTTGTAAGAATGAAGTGGATTCTGATTAAAACTTTGTGGTGGATCAATCAAATCACGTCTGGAACACAGCATCTTATACTTGCCATTTGAAAAATATAGATTATCTCCATAGTATACTTTGGGGTGGGGGTTGGGTGGGGATTCTGGTCTGGTCCATAACTTGGGCCTGAGATACTGCCCTGAGGAAGTCCTGGAAAGATGTCCTGGAGTTGAGATGATTAACCTCCAACAACATCGACCATCTTCCTATTTGTTAGGAACAGTTCCAACCAGCAAAAAGCTTTCCCTCTGTTTCCCTTTGACTCCAATGTTGCTAGATCCTTGATCGCACACATGGTCGATTGCAGCCTTGATGTCGAGGACAGTCATTCTCACCTCACCTCAGCTCATTGTCCATGTTTGATCCAAGGCTGTAGTGAGGTCAGGAGCTGAGAGGCCCTGGAAGAACCCAAACTAGGCTTTACTGAGCAGGTTATTGCTGAGCAGGTGCTGCTTGACAGCACTGTTGATCACACTTTCCATCACTTTACTGACGAGCAAGATTAGACAAAAGGGTAGCAAAAGGTTGGGTGAGATTTGCCCTTTTTATTCTGTACAGGGTTTATCTAGGCAATTTTACATGTTGAGTTGTTTCCACCATCTTACTTTGTGTAAAATGATAATGGGTTCTGAGCAGAAACAGATCCACACTGGTATCCAGTGGTAGAATGCCTTGACATGTCTGGGCGAATTACCCTAATGACCAAGAAAATAGCCCAACCAACCCACATGATGGTTTGTATGCAAGAAGATATTAATTCTTAGACTTCACCAAAGAAGATAAGAACCTGATCATGCTGATTGGCCAAACCATTGTAGAGTCTATTTCTACAATTCAGGAATGATATCTGTTACTTAAGGGTATTTGGAGAGTCGACAATGTATGATACTGTAAATAGTTTACAAGTAGAAAGAACTTGGAGGAAGATGTGGTTTGTAGGATTCAAAACTGCTTGTTCATTGCTTGACTTATCATCAGTGATATCAGATTATATCAGATGACTTGGGACTGAGGCATGATATAAGAAAATCTAAGTGAAGTGCAGCTTAATTATATTTATCGTACAATTAATAAATATCACTTGTTTGAACTGGCACCATGTCCAGTCCTCAACTATATGCAGCTTGCCAAAGCTGCGAGTGATCTTTGTACATTAATGATCACAAATGTACTTCTACAAACTGTAAGTAATCTAATCTAATCTAATCAAATACTAACACACTGGAGGGCTTGTACTTGCTAACAGTGCTTACTAACACCCGGCATCCTGAACATGTACAACAAGGGCAATCTTTGTTGCCTCTTTCTGGCCATTGAGGGCAGCAAAGGTAGTGCATGTCCCAGGATGAGGCTGACCAAAACTCCAGGTCTGGGCCTAAGGAGATAAAACTTTAAAATCTGGACTTTTTCCTCTTCTTCTGGATAAGGATTTTAAGATCTGATGTGTTTCTTTTTCTTTTGGCTCTGTTTCTTTTATCTCCATAAGTTTTGTTTAAATTCTGGTTTTGTATTTTGTATTTTTAAGATGCCGATTTTATACCCGATTCACTGTACTCCTGTACTTGAGTAGATGTGACAATAAAATCTAAATCTAAATATAATCTATTCCAAACCAAGCACAAAACCATTGAGGTAGAGGAAAGCTAATCCAAGAGAAAGTGAAAGGGAAGCACTGAACACCAAAAACATGCAGATAAACAACCACTTAGTTATCTGAGGGTCTTTGAACCAATGCACAGCAACTTTATTCAGTAACAACTGGAATTCATGAAGATGTATGATCCCTGCTTTAGGTGAATCCAGGCTTTCTCAATGAAATTACCCAGTTAGATTGACTGAATCCGCTTATGTTAGCTTAATGAATGTTTGCAATATCCATTATCTAGAAGGGGGCAACATTTGCATATAATTATTGTTGTTGAAACTCCCTATGTACATTATTCCACCAGTATATAATTGAGACCGTCTGTCAGCTGGTATTTAAGGCAAATGGTCTGATCTGATCTACAATCTGCCCCTACCATTGAACCTTGAAACCAGAGTGCTTCAGAGATTGGTTGTTGTGGAAACCAGTAGTGTCAAAACAATAAGAGATTTCAGATAGAACTGAGAGTTCTGTTTATGGTTGACTAAATGAAATTCTATTGAAGGATACTGCAAAACAGAGAAACGACAGCTGGGTGTACTGTATTTAATCTCTACATTTTGCACTAAAATGCTTCTATAAACCTGCACGTGATGGTGGATCTAATGGCATGTCAACATTATTCAAGCTCATCAATGTGTCTTAATGGATTTTTGATTGCTTTTGGTATGGAACTTTAATGATAACATTAGGGGAAGTGATGGACTGTTCATCTGCAGACCTAGGTTCAAATCCCACCACGGCAGTTGAAGGAATTTAAATTCCGTTTCAATCTGGAATTAAGAGAGTCTAATGATGAGCATGAATCCACTGTCCAATTTTGGAGATAAAACTCATTTGATTCACTCATGTCGTTCAGGGAGGGAAACTGCCATCCTTACTCAGCTTGACTTACATGTGACTCCAGAGCAGCAGCAATGTGGCTGCCTCTTAGCTGCCCTCTGGGCAATAAATGCTGACCTAGCTAGTGATGACCTCATCCAATGATGAATGTAAAAAATAAAGAGTTACGCCCAAGTTAAATTTGGACTGCCTCTGAAGAGCAACACTAAGCTGGACTGTAGAGAGAAACTGTTGGTTTAAAATACTTACCCTCCGAGCTTCATTTGTAGGTAAAGGACTCAAGTATGAGGAAAAGAAGTAATAAATACTCCACGTTCCATTCACTTTGTCAAAAATAAATGCCCTAATGGCCCACCATACACAATCTTGGTGGGAATGATACTGAAAATTACATTTAGTATTGTTCCTTCTCATTCTCCTGATACCGTGTTAAGAAAAAAACATTTCAACCATCTTTAAGAGAGGACGGAAATTGAGGACAGTTTACCACATTCCCAGAGGTGGGATTTCAGGTGAGGCCAAGGAGTATAAACTTTGGTGGACTGGTGGTGGTACTGTGCCCAGTACTGACCCAACACAACCCAGCTCCCTTTGATTTTAATGGTGGTGAAGGAGTCAGCAAGCAGACCACTTGCCAGAGAAACAATAGCCAACCTGCTGGACATACAGAACAGACAACAGGATGTTGAACCTATCAACAAAGACGGCATACTCAAACTACTGGACCTGTGCCTCACAACACACTTCACATTCAACAACCAAATATATGAACAAATCAACGGAACACCCATGGGCTCACCGATCTCTGGACTCATAGCAGAAGCAGTAATGCAAAGATTAGAACAAACATTCTTACCGCAAATTCAACCCAAACTCTGGGTCAGATATGTGGATGACACTTTTGTAATCATTAAAAACACAGAAATAGAGAACACACATCAATACCACACTCACAGGAATCCGATTCACTAGAGAGGAAGAAAAGGACAACCAACTCCCATTCCTAGACGTGATGGTACAGAGAACACCGAACGGAAAATTCACCACAAAGGTATACAGGAAAGCCACACACACAGACCAAGTCCTGAACTACGAAAGCAACCACCCCAACACACACAAAAGAAGTTGCATCAAGACACTATTCAAAAGGGCCACAACATACTGCAGTACACCAGAACTGCAAAAAGAGGAAGAAGAACACCTATACAAAGTATTCGCCAAAAACGGATACCTGCACAATTTCATCAACAGATGCCTAAGGGAAAGACAACAGAATGAGGACATGCCACAACCCAAAGGACTAGCCACACTACCATATATCAAGAGCATTTCCAAACTGACAGCCAGACTACTGCGACCACTAGGACTCATAACAGCACACAAACCAACAGCCACTCTCAGACAACAACTCACCAGAACGAAGGACCCGATACCCAGCATGAGCAAAACCAATGTAGTGTACAAAATCCCATGCAAGGACTGCACAAAACACTACATAGGACAAACAGGAAGACAGCTAACGCTCCACATCCATGAACACCAACTAGCCACAAAACGACATGACCAGCTATCCTTAGTAGCCACACACGCAGATGACAAGCATCATGAATTCGACTGGGACAACGCTACTATTATAGGACAAGCCAAACAGAGAACAGCCAGAGAGTTCCTAGAGGCATGGCACTCATCCACAGATTCAATCAATAAGCACATCGACCTGGACCTAATATACCGACCACTGCAACAGACAGCTGGAACTGACAACCGGAAGCGGCAGATTGAAACCACTATAAATGCCGGAGGAAAGATCACAGAAGCGCTTCACAGGAAGCTCCCAAGCACTGAGGATGTCACCTAGACAGGGGATGAAACGTCTGCAACACAAATTCCCAGCTCGGCGAACAGAACCACAACAACGAGCACCCGAGCTACAAATCTTCTCACAAACTTTGACATCTTTATTCAAATACATTTATCCATGTAAAGATAAAGAGATGGGGTGGGGGAGTCCAGAACTAGAGGCCATAGGTTTAGAGTGAGAGGGGAAAAATATAAAAGAGACCTAAGGGGCAATGTTTTCACGTTGAGGGGGGTATGTGTAGGGAATGAGCTGCCAGAGGAAGTGATGAAGGCGAGTACAATTGTAATATTTAAAAGGATGAGTATATGAATAGGAAGAGTTTGGAGGGATATGAGCCGGGTGCTGGCAGGTGGGACTAGATTGGACTGGGATATGTGGTCAGCATGGACAAGTTGGACTGAAGGGTCTGTTTCCATACTGAATATCTCTATGACTCTATATTATGTCATTGTGTCCAGCCCAGGTCTCAAGACATTGTCACAAATAATTGTAAAATCTGACAAAACATACGACACAGATGGGTTGTGCATAACCAACCATCCAGCATATAGGATATTGACTCTGAAACTGAAGTATCAAACCAGATGACAATAATTCAGCTAAAATGCATCATTTACATCCATCCACAATGATAAACTACACACTGCAAAGTGAAGCTACACAGCTGTCAAAACTAGACACTATAATATTTTTTCATCTACCAACATTAATCTATAAGCTAATGTATAGAAATGATTCCTTGCATAGATTTATCAGAAAAAGTTTCTTATTCATCAAAGGGGAAACAAGGATGTTGTATTATTGTACAGGTCTTAGAAACACATTGTACATTTATGGTGACTAATTGATATCATTGACATGTGATGCTACATTATATGATGTCTCCATCTTACTCTCTCTATAGTTAATAGACAGTTTGCACATGGCCATCCAGCTGGTCAGAGAGATATTGAGCCAGTCAACCTTGCTCTCAGTACTATAAGTAAGCATATAACACAGACTACATAGAAACACAGAAAATAGGAGCAGGAGTAGGCCATTCAGCCCTTTGCGTCAGTCCTACCATTCAGTGCAGGGACCCCCTGTGGTCGTTCCCCTCAAGAACAAGTATACCGTTTTGGATACTTGTGGGGGGGACGACTTACCAGGGGTAAGTAACGGGGCTCAGGCCTCTGGCACGGAGCCTGTCCCCGCTACTCAGAAGGGAAGGGTGGAGAAGAGCAGAGCAATAATAATTGGGGACTCGATAGTTCGGGGCACAGATAGGCGGTTTTGTGGGAACGAGAGAGACTCACGTTTGGTATGTTGCCTCCCAGGTGCAAGGGTACGTGATGTCTCTGATCGTGTTTTCCGGGTCCTTAAGGGGGAGGGGGAGCAGCCTGAAGTCGTGGTCCATATTGGCACCAATGACATAGGTAGGAGTGCTGAGGATGTTAGACAGGCTTTTAGGGAGCTAGGTTGGAAGCTCAGAGTTAGAACGAACAGAGTTGTTGTCTCTGGTTTGTTACCCGTGCCACGTGATAGAGAGTCGAGGAATAGGGAGAGAGAAGAGTTAAATGCGTGGCTACAGGGATGGTGCAGGAGGGAGGGATTTCGGTATTTGGATAACTGGGGTTCTTTCTGGGGAAGGTGGGACCTCTATAGACAGGATGGTCTGCACCTGAACCTGAGGGGCACCAGTATCCTTGGGGGGAGGTTTGCTAGTGCTCTTGGGGGGGGTTTAAACTAACTCTGCAGGGGCATGGGAACCCAGACTGTAACTTTAGGGTGCAGGACCTGGAGTGTAGGGAGGGTAGGAATATGGTATCAATCTTAAAGGATCGTGCCTGTAAACAGAAGAGTGGCTTGAAGTGTGTATACTTTAATGCCAGAAGTATACGAAATAAGGTAGGTGAACTCGCAGCGTGGGTTGGTACCTGGGACTTCGATGTTGTGGCTATTACGGAGACATGGCTAGATCAGGGACAGGATTGGCTGTTGCAGGTTCCAGGGTTTAAATGTTTTAGTAGGGTCAGAGGTGGGGGTAAAAGAGGGGGGGGTGTGGCTTTGCTTGTCAAAGATAGTATTACAGCGGTGGAAAGGAAGATGGATGAAGATTTGCCATCTGAGGTAGTTTGGGTTGAGGTTAGGAATAGGAGAGGTGAGGTCACCCTGTTAGGAGTCTTTTACAGGCCTCCTAATAGTCCTAGAATCGTTGAAGAAAGGATTGCGAAGATGATTCAGGAGAAGAGTGACAGTAATAGGGTGATTGTTATGGGAGACTTTAACTTTCCTGATATTGATTGGGAAAGCTATAGCTCAAGTTCGTTAGATGGGTCAGTGTTTGTGCAATGTGTGCAGGAGAGTTTCCTGACACAATATGTAGATAAGCCAACAAGAGGTGAGGCCATACTGGATTTGGTTCTGGGTAACGAACCAGGCCAGGTATTAGAACTAGAGGTAGGTGAGCACTTTGGGGACAGTGACCACAATTCGGTGATTTTTAGTCTCGTGATGGGGAGGGATAAGTGTGTACTACAGGGCAAGAGTTATAGCTGGGGGCAGGGAAATTATGATGCGTTGAGGCATGACTTAGGATGTGTGGATTGGAAAAGTAGATTCCAAGGCAAGAGCGTAATTGATATGTGGAACTTGTTCAAGGAGCAACTATTGAGTGTCCTTGATAAGTACGTACCTATCAGGCAGGGAGGAAAGGGTCGTGTGAAGGAGCCGTGGTTTAATAAGGAGTTGGAATCCCTTGTTAAATGGAAGAGGGCGGCCTTTGTAAAGATGAGGCGTGAAGGTTCAATAGGGGCGATTGAGAGTTATAAGGTAGCCCGGAAGGACCTGAAGAGAGAGCTAAGAGCAGCAAGGAGGGGACATGAAAGGTCCTTAGTTGGTAGGATTAGGGAAAACCCTAAGGCTTTCTATAGGTATGTTAGGAATAAAAGAATGACTAGGGAAGGAATAGGTCCAATCAAGGATAGTAATGGGAAGTTGCGTGTGGAGGCTGAAGAGATTGGGGAGGCGCTGAATGAATACTTTTCGTCAGTATTCACTCAGGAACAGGACATTGTTGTCGATATGAATACTGAGGCACGAATAAGTAGAATGGATGGCTTTGAGATATGTAGAGAAGAGGTGTTGGAAATTCTGGCAAGGGTGAAAATAGATAAGTCCCCTGGGCCTGATTGCATTTATCCTAGGATTCTCTGGGAAGCAAGGGAGGAGATTGCAGAGCCATTGGCCTTGATTTTTGTGTCCTCTTTGTCTACAGGAGTAGTGCCAGAGGACTGGAGGCTAGCAAACGTGGTTCCCTTGTTCAAGAAGGGGAGTAGGGATAATCCTAGTAACTATAGGCCAGTGAGTCTCACTTCTGTTGTGGGCAAAGTCTTAGAGAGAATTATAAGGGATAGGATTTATGCACATCTGGATAAGAATGATGTGATCAAGGATAGTCAGCATGGTTTTGTGAAGGGCAGGTCGTGCCTCACAAACCTTATTGAATTCTTTGAGAAGGTGACGAAGGAGGTAGATGAGGGGAAAGCGGTAGATGTAGTATATATGGATTTTAGTAAGGCGTTTGATAAGGTCCCCCATGGTAGGCTACTGCAGAAAATACAGAGATATGGCATTGAGGGTGAGTTGGAGGTTTGGATTAGGAATTGGCTCTCTGGAAGAAGACAGAGGGTAGTGGTTGATGGCAAAGATTCATCTTGGAGTGCCGTCACTAGTGGTGTTCCGCAAGGATCTGTTTTGGGACCATTGCTGTTTGTCATTTTTATAAATGACCTGGAGGAAGGGTTAGAAGGTTGGGTGAGCAAGTTTGCGGATGATACGAAAGTCGGAGGAGTTGTAGACAGTGAGGAAGGATATGGCAGGTTACAGCGGGATATAGAGAAGCTGCAGAGCTGGGCAGAAAGGTGGCAAATGGAGTTCAATGTAGCTAAGTGTGAAGTGATTCACTTTGGTAAGAGTAATAAAAAGATGGATTACTGGGCTAATGGTAGACTACTTGGTAGTGTGGAAGAGCAGAGGGATCTTGGTGTCCATGTACACAGATCTCTGAAAGTTGCCACCCAGGTAAATAGTGCAGTGAAGAAGGCATATGGCGTACTGGCTTTTATTGGTAGAGGAATTGAGTTCCGGAGTCCTGAGGTCATGCTGCAGTTGTATAAGACTCTGGTGCGGCCGCTTCTGGAATATTGTGTGCAGTTTTGGTCGCCATACTATCGGAAGGATGTGGAGGCACTGGAACGGGTGCAGAGGAAGTTTACCAGGATGTTGCCTGGTATGGTAGGAAGATCCTATGAGGAAAGGCTGAGGCACTTGGGGTTGTTTTCTTTGGAGAAAAGAAGGTTTAGGGGTGATTTGATAGAGGTGTACAAGATGATTAGGGGGTTAGATAGGGTTGACAGTGAGAACCTTTTTCCGCGTATGGAGTCAGCTATTACAAGGGGGCATAGCTTTAAATTAAGGGGGGGTAGATATAGGACTGATGTTAGGGGTAGGTTCTTCACTCAGCGAGTCGTAAGATCATGGAATGCCCTGCCAGTAGCAGTAGTGGACTCTCCCTCTTTATGGGTATTTAAGCGGGCATTGGATAGGTATATGGAGGATAGTGGGTTAGTGTAGGTTAGGTGGGCTTTGATCGGCGCAACATCGAGGGCCGAAGGGCCTGTACTGCGCTGTATTGTTCTATGTTCTATGTTCTATGTTCTATTAGGATCATGGCTCATCATCCAACTTAATAGTCTGCTCCTGCTTTTCCCCATATCCTTTGATCCCTTTAGGCCCACATGCTTTATCCAACTCCTTCTTGAAAACGTATAGTGTTTTGGCTTTGAATGTTTTCTGTGGTAGTGAATTCTATAGGCTCGCCATTCTCTGGGTGAAGAACTTTCTCCTCATCTCAGTCCTAAATGGTTTGGCCATAGTCCTAGACTCTGATCCCTGGTGCTGGCTCCATCTACCTTTTCCAGTCCTGATGTGGAGGTGCTGGTGTTGGACTGGGGTGT
This sequence comes from Chiloscyllium punctatum, assembly GCF_047496795.1. Lineage (NCBI taxonomy): Eukaryota > Metazoa > Chordata > Chondrichthyes > Orectolobiformes > Hemiscylliidae > Chiloscyllium > Chiloscyllium punctatum. The sequence continues at coordinate 144,280,298 of NC_092741.1, read as the reverse complement.
ACAAAGTTAAAAATCACACAACACCAGGTTATAGTCCAACAGGTTTATTTGGAAGCACTGGCTTCTCCTTCATCAGGTAGCTGTGGAATAGGAGTATAAGACACAAAATGTATAACACAAGATCACAGTGTCATGCATGTGACTGATAGGATATATTGAACAGTTCAATATACATATGTTCAATACTGTATATCATATCATGACTTGAATCCTCCCACTATAAATTCCAACATACCATTTGCCTTCTTTACCACCTACCATGCCTGTATGCTTATCTTCAGTTACTGGTGTATGAGGGTACTCAGGTCTCTTTGCACATTGCCCCTTCTCCATTTATAATCATTCAGGTAATGATATAATCTGTCTTCCTGCTTTTGCTACCAATGTAGATAACCTCACATTTATCCACATTATAATTCATCTGCCATGCATTTACCCACTCACTCAGCTTATCCAAACCACACTGAAATATATACGTGTCAGGATGAGGTGCTATATTGGTGAACATCATTAGTTAATAAAATTACAGATCTGTGGGTTAACCAGAACTCAATGACATGTGAGCTAACATACAGAGAAAACACAGCACATCTGGGCGAGAGCCCTCTTTTCCAGCTCCCTGTGCTGAATGGAGAATCTTATTCATAGAGCCATAGAGATGTACAACACAGAAACAGACCCTTCAGTCCAACTTATCCTTGCCGACCAAATGTCCCATATTTATCTAGTCTCATTTGCCAGTTGATCCATATCCCTCCAAACCCTTCCAATCCATACACCCATCCAGATGCCTTTTAAATGTTGTAATTGTACGAGGCTCCACCACTTCCTCTGGCAGCTCATTCCATACATGCATCACTCTCTACCCCTTGAGTCATAGAGTCATAGAGATGTACAGCATGGAAACAAACCCTTCGGTCCAACTCGTCCATGCCGGTCAGATATCCCAACCCAATCTAGTGTCCCACTTACCAACACCCAGCCCATATCCCTCCATACCGTTCCTATTCATATAACCATCCAAATGCCTTTTAAATGTTGCAATTGTACCAGCCTCCACCACTTTCTCTGGCAGTTCATTCCATACACGCACCACCCTCTGCATGAAAAAGTTGCCCCTTAGGACTCTTTTATATCTTTCCCCTCTAGTTCTGGACTCCCCCACCCCAGGGAAAAGACTTTGTCTATTTACCCTATCCTTGCCCCTCATGATTTTGTAAATCCCTCAGCCTCTGACGTTCCAGGGAAAACAGCCCCAGTCTGTTCAGCCTCTCCCTATAGCTCAAATCCTCCAACCCTGGCAACATCCTTGTAAATCTTTCTAATAGAAAGGAGACCAGAACTGCATGCAATATTCTAAAAATGGCCTAACCAATGTCCTGTCCAGCCGCAACATGACCTCCCAACTCCTGTACTCAATACTCTGACCAATAAAGGAAAGCATACCAAATGCCTTCTTCACTATCCTATCTACCTGTAACTCCACTTTTAAAGAGCTATGAACCTGCACTCTAAGATCTCTTTGTTCAGCTACACCCCCGAGGACCTTACCATTAAGCATATAAGTCCTGCTAAGATTTGCTTTCCCAAAATGCAGCACCTCGCATTTATCTGAATTAAACTCTGCCACGTCTCAGCCCATTGGCCCATCTGATCAAGATCCTGTCGTAATCTGAGGTAACCTTCTTCTCTGTCCACAACACCTCTAATTATGGTGTCATCTGCAAACTTATTAACTGTACCTCTCATGCTCGCATCCAAATCATTTGTGTAAATGACAAAAAGTAGAGAACCCAGCACCGATCCTTGTGGCACTCCACTGGTCACAGGCCTCCACTCTGAAAAACAACCCTCCACCACCACCTTCTGTCTTCTACCTTTGAGCCAGTTCTGTATCCAAATGGCTCATTCTCCCTGTATACCGTGAGATCTAACCTCATCAGTCTCCCATGGGGAGCCTTATTGAACGCCTTACTGAAGTACATATGGATCACATCTACCACTCTGCCCTCATCAATCCTCTTTGTTACTTCCTCAAAAACTCAATCAAGTTTGTGAGACATGATTTCCCACGCACAAAGCCATGTTGACTATCCCAAATCAGTCCTTGCTTTTCCAAATACATGTACGTCCTGTCTCTCAGGATTCCCTCCAACAACTTGCCCACCACCGAGGTCAGGCTCACTGGTCTATAGTTCACTGGCTTGTCTTTACCGTCCTTCTTAAACAGTGGCACCATGTTAGCCAACCTCCACTCTTCTGGCACCTCACCTGTGACTATCGATGATATAAATATCTCAGCAAGAGGCCCAGCAATCACTTCTCTAGTTTCCCACAGAGTTCTCGGATACACCTGATCAGGTCCTGGGGATTTATCCATCTTTACCCATTTCAAGACATCCAGCACTTCCTCCTCTGTAATATGGACATTTTTCAAGATGTCACCCTCTATTTCCCTACATTCTATATCTTCCATATACTTTTCCACAGTAAATACTGATGCAAAATACCCAGTTAGTATCTTCCCCACTTTCTGCGCCTCCACACAAAGGGCGCTTTGCTGATCTATGAAAAGCTATTTTGTTCCTTCACCATCTACAGACCCAGAAATTAACACCATCTTATTACTGTACAAAAATTGCCCCAGGTTAAATTAATAGTCATGGCTTATATTTTAAGTTTAATCAAGAGACATATCTCCAAAAACATATAATCAAGAAAGAACCCACTCTACTCACTACTGCAGATTCTCTGTAGGCCACACTTAAATAAACGATTAACTTATCTGATTCTGTACTGTGAACTTTGCCCAACAGTTCCTCCAAGGTCAGTTGTGAATTTCATTGTTTGTTAATTTTCCCAGATGCACTCCAATGTCCAACGATACATGAATTCAAACAGCAAAGGCAGTAACTGTGCAGGTTCTCTCTCTCTCTCTTTCTCTCTCGTGCAATGACCTCACTATATGCTTCCTTTGTCTGTTCTTCTCCCTTTTAAAACTGCTGTTGTTTTGACTTTTTTTTCCCAAAGTTGCAAAAACAATACAATAGCATATAAAACAGTAATTGCTACTCCTGGAATTTGAGGAAATCACCTCCAACACCTAAAATACCTCAAGAAAGGAGCAACTGTTACAGCCAGATATTTTTCCCGTCCTGCGTCTCCTTTTAAAATCTTTCCCCTCACCTTAAGTCGATGTCCTCTAGTTTTGGACTCCCCCACTCCAGGGAAAAGACCTTGGCTATTCATGCTATCCATACCCCTCATGATTTTATAAACCTCTATAAGGTCACCCCTTAGACTCCGACACTCCAGGGAAAACAGCCCCAGTCTATTCAGCCTCTCCCTCAAGCTCCAACCCCGGCAACATCCTTGTAAATCTTTTCTGAACCTTTTCAAGCTTCACAACAGCTTTGCTATGGCAGTGAGTCCAGAATTGCATGCAATATCCAAAAAGTGGCCCAACCAATGTCCTATACAGTCGCACCATGACCTCCATACTCCAAAAATCAATGTACTGACTAATCAAGAGAAGTGTACCAAATACCTCTTCACTATCCTGAATATATGTGACTCCACTTTCAAGGAACTATGAACCTTCCCGCCAAGGTCTCTTTGTTCAGCCACAGCCCCCCAGTGCCTTATCATTATTTGTATAAATCCTGCCCTGAATTGCCCTACCAAAACGTAGCACTTTGCCCTACCAAAACGTAGCACCTCACATTTACCTCAATCATGGTATGAACAACTGCAATCCCTCTCTCGAATTGTCCAACCTCTATCTCCCATCCCGCTCACTGGTTCCTGACCCCAGTTATAGCTCACATTCTGTGTTCCACGGCTGAACAGCTTCTTCAGGAACTGTTGCAATCCCAGCAGTGACTATGACCTCCGTTGGTGCCAGTGGAACAAGTAAGCAGACAGACTGACTCTTCTGGTATATGTTGGCTTCTGCTGGAATGATCAGAGATGACTCAGCTAGATTTGCTGCCACCAAACCCTTTCCTTAGTATTTGTCACAGAAGCCATTAATGTGAAGCAATGCAGGAACTGGTCCATGTTCCATGACAGTGCTAAACAGCTGTGGAATGTTTAAATAAAGCACACCAGACTCATGCTCTAGTGTCCTGATGAAGGATTAAGAATGACACATCAACTCTCTTGCTCTTCAGGTGCTGCCTGACCTGCTGTGCTTTTTTCCAGCACCACACTTCATCGACTCTGACTTAGTCATAGAGTTGTACAACATGGAAACAGACCCTTCAGTCCAACCCGTCCATGCCAACCAGATATCCCAACCCAATCTATTCTCCAGCATCTGCAGTCCTCACTATCTCCTCATACTCAAGTGTTGACTTCCACCAATGCTCTTAATCCCTCGATGAGAAGCATTTTGTTGATGTTGGCTAGTGTATATTTCAGAATAACTGCCTGAGTTGGATTCCCGTTTCTGACTGAGGTAACCTGCCTCTTCATCCGGCCCTTGAGAGAGGAAGGTACCCACCCTACCATGGAAGCACATCAGCATGAAGCATGAGCAGACAACAAGCCATGTACCTCCACAGGCAGAGCACATGTGAATGGAAAATTCATGTAAGCTTGAATCTGCTCCATCATCCTGGATGGAGCATTCCTGTGAGAAGGATGCTATCTGGGGATTACAAACTTAATCAAAAACATGGTGAAAAAGAACACTTTTTGTGAATTATTATTTTTATTTGAAATATGTTTTAAAATACTTGGGAAAGGATTCACCCAGGCATCTGTAGAATTTACTTTGTGCTTGAGCATTCCTTTCCTGTTAGGTAGTTCTTACCAGATGTTTTGTACCCGATAACATCAAAGATTACAAAACACGTTGCAATCCAGTATGACATGAAGATCTGTGAACATCTTTTGCAGATTAGTTCTTCCGAAGAACTGTTGAGCATTGCAAAACCCATGGACATGTCCTGTCTGCCCTGTCTGCCTCCAGTAAACACAGGAAAAGACTCACATGCACAGATTTGATAGAGTGACAGTGAGCAAAAATATATGTAGATGCACATCAGTAAAATGAACAAGCTTTTCACAGTGGGCTTTAGAATATAGGTAGAAGTCAACACTTAGACGGTGGTATGTTTGGCCTGTTTTTACAAAAAGACTCCCACAGATATTTACTGTTGTCATCACAATGCCAGAAAATGTAAAAGAAAGATCCTTATCATCTCTCGCATTTATCAATTCATTGTGTGTGACCGTAACACAAGGTTTATTTCCATTTTTGGTGGTTTCACTGCTTCACATTACAAATACTTCAAAGCAATAAAACCATCAATGAAAGAACAAATAAATTCATTTATAGCTGCAGTGTCCCATCGAGTGTGCCAAATGTATCGTTCAGATTGATGAATCACTGTTATCTTTCCAACAAACTGTAAGCAATACCAGAAAGTTTGCTTAAAAAAATGATCTTTGGGAACTCTATTTATGAGAGATCTGAAAAAAGGTTGACGCAATATTCCATCTTCTGGTTTTGTCCAGTAATCCTCTATTGGTTCCAAATAACTCACATAAGTGCAGTTTTTCAACCCTGAGGAAATATTCCCATCTCAGAACCCAGTGGACAGTCTCTTTATTTGGGAAAGACCCACAGTTTATCAAACTTTTCTGTTTTTTGCACAAAATCTTAATAAAATAAAAAAGTACTGCACTGCTCCATTATTATCCATATCCGTCCAATGTCCATTTAAGTGCCATTAATGTCGGCGAGTCTACTACTGTTGCAGGCAGGTCGTTCCACGCCCCTACTACTCTCTGAGTGTAGGTTAGATGGGCATCAGATTCTTTTCACAGGTCAGTGCAACATCGAGGACCGAAGGGCCTGTACTGCACTGCAACATTCTATGTTCTATGAAACACACAACCATCTAAGTAACAGGCTAGCATTTACTTTATAATTGCCATTTTATGTCATGGTGATAGGTAGGTTTGGGATGTGCAGGGTGAGTTCCTCCCTGACAATTCCCTTCAATTGACTTAATCCAGAATCTGGTTTCCAGCATCGGCAGTCATTGTTTTTACCTCGTTGATTTTAACCCAAACCCTGTAACAATGATGTAAAGAGCAACAGGTAGGAATGGGAAATTCATTGATTGCACGTCATTGTCAGGGAAATGATCCCTAATAGTCAGGTGTCTGTGTCACGGTGACAGGGAGTGGTCTGAAAGTTAGCTGATGGATGAGTGGGGCCCCCTGCAGGAGAAACATGGCTGAGTTTAGGTTGAAATGGAGTTTGTCAAAAAGACAGCCAGACTTCGAGAAGAAGGGTATTGAAAAAGACAATTTGAAAAGCAAGAAAAGCATGGGTAAGAATTTAACTGGAGCAACAGGAGGACCAGGACACTAATGATGTGACCTAACATGGTGATGAAATGTCTTAAAATGAACCTTCCAGCTCAGCGAGCAAACCTACATCCAGAACCTCAACCTGAGCTACAAATCTTCTCAAAACTCGCTACCATGACTTAAAATCTGCTTTCTTTGAAGTTGGTAATTTTCTTTGATAAGGTTTGCATCTGAGCAAAATCTTTTGAGGTAATATTTTCATCAAGATCTGAAATCAGTTTGGATTAGTGGCAGAGTTGCTGTGTACCACATTGAGCTGTTACATGACACCTGCTCTAGAGTCAACTGGGCGAGAGAATATAAATATTAAATCCTGGATTAATATTTATGAGAGGTATGATTTTAATCAATGCTGCACATTTGATTTGATTTGATTTGATTTGATTATTATTGTCACATGTACACATGGTCGGCATGGTGGCACAGTGGTTAGCACTGCTGCCTCACAGCGCCAGAGACCCGGGTTCAATTCCCGCCTCAGGCAACTGACTGTGTGGAGTTTGCACGTTCTCCCCGTGTCTGCGTGGGTTTCCTCCGGGTGCTCCGGTTTCCTCCCACAGTCCAAAAGATGTGCAGGTCAGGTGAATTGGCCATGCTAAATTGCCCGTAGTGTTAGATGTAGGGGTATGGGTGGGTTACGCTTCAGCGGGGCGGTGTGGACTTGTTGGGCCGAAGGGCCTGTTCTTTACTTACTGTAAGTAATCTAATCTAAGTACAATGAAACATTTTATTTTCCATGCAGTACAGGCAGATCAGGCCAAAGACGATAGGATGATTGAACAGAGCAAGGAATACAAAGTCACAGTCACAAAGAATTTAACATTAGACTTAAAATTTGAGAAGTCCATTCAGAAATCTAATAACAATGGGGAAGAAGCTGTTCTTGAACCTGTTGGTTCATATGTTTAGGTTTTTGCATCTTCTGCCTGACAGAAGAGGTTAGAGGAGATTATAACCGGGATTAGAGGGGTCTTTGATGATGTTAGCTGCCTTTTCGAGGCAGCAAAAAGGTGGAGTAGGTGAAAATGAGGACTGCAGATGCTGGAGCTTTTGCCCGAAACGTCGATTTTCTTGCTCCTCGATGCTGTGCTTTTCTAGCACCACAATCGCAGCAAGAAAATGGAGTCAATGGATGGAAGGTTGGCTTCGACGAAATGGCTTATGAGAATATGGCCTTCTGGCTCTGCACAAGATTTGTGACCATTCCTTTCACAAAATTCATTGACTTAGAAATTGAATACTATGGTGTCCATTGTAGTTAAATCAGATGATAAACCTTTTTGCGTAAGTTAATGGGGCATAATGTCTAAGGTTTAATTTAGAAATTCTCTGTGAAATTGGACTGCCCTAATTAGAACAGAAGTCAAACCTGTTCAATTAAGTCTTAGGGAATGGGTTGCATCCAAACATGCACCTGCTCCAAAATGTTGAGTCCTCCTCCAGACTCCAAAGCCCTCCTTAACATATGCCATCAATTGCAATTCGCTCTCCTTCTACTATTGTCCTTCCATCTTGGGACTTAGCTGAGGCTATACCATTTAAGAAACTAGAAAAATCCAAAGAGGCCATCTGTAAAGTAATGCAAGAAGTTTCCCATGTTATGGGAAAAGCCTTTGTTTTGTTTTTGAAATTTATTTCAGATCCTTCACAAAATAAGTTGCCTTAAGATCATTTTCATAAGCAGACTTTCTGGTCATGCTTACAGTCAATTAGAGACGATTTCTCCACCTGAATGAAACAAAGTTTTCTGCAGCAACAAGGCACAGGGCAGGGTGGGGTTAAGATGTGGATGGGATGGGTGGTGGTGCGGGGGGGGGGGGGGGGAGGGGGAGAAGCGGGGGTGCTGTCAAGCACTTTGTAGTCTCAGAAAACATACCAGGAATAGCAGAAAATCAAAAAGCTAAAGTGAGGGAGGAACTTGAAACAATCATGACCACTGGAGCAAAGCTACCAGGAAAGCGAATGGGACAAGTCTCCTGGTCCCAATGGCCTGGGTTCTAAGGTCTTAAAGGAAATTTCTTGTATTATTGGAATACGTATTGCCTTTAATTTTCCAAAATTCCCTAGTTCTGGAAAGATCCTAGTGGCTTGGAAAACAACATTTATAACACCATTATTCTGAAAGGAGGAAGGCAGAAATTAGACAACCACAACCAGTTAGTTCAACATTTATCATTGGGAAAATGCTGGAATCCATTATTAAGGAGGTAGCAGCAGGACAGAAAATCATAATATAACCAAGCTGAGGCAACCTGGTTTTATTAAAGGGAAATCATGTTTGACAAATTTATTACAGTTTTTGAGGAAGCAAACAACAGGGTGGATACAGGGCAACCAGTAAGTGTATTGCATTTGGAATTACAAAAGGCATATCGTAAGGTGTCACACAAATATTACTGCACAAGATAAGATTTTACAATATTGGGGGTATAAATTTGTATGGATTGGCTAACAAACAAAAAAAATGAAATGTTGGAAACAATATGTTATTTGCGTTTGGCAAATCCTAACTAGTGGGGTGCTACAGTGTGTCTCCACTTCAAAAAAAACATCCATTCAATAAGTTATTTCCTGTCATGGGATTGGTTAGCTTGAATGGCTGGTTTGCAACACAGTGTGATGCCAACAGCATGAGTTTGATTCACACACTGACTGAGAGTACCATGAAGGAGTCTCCTTCCCGATCCTCCCCCTCGCCTGAGGTGTGGTGGTCATCAAGTTAAACCATCACTATCGTCTCTCTCTCTCTCTCTCGCTCTCTCTCTATCTCTCTCTCTCTTTAATGAGTGAGTGGGGCTATGGTGGCTTTTTTTTTATAGTTTTTGCCATTCAGTCAATTTCTTATTCATGTTGCCACTGTCCACTTTACTTTGTGAATTCTATATTTGTTTGTAAGTTAGAAAGTCATAGAGATGTACAGAACAGAAACAAACCCTTGCATCCAACTCATCCATGCCAACCAGATATCCTAAATTAATCCAGTCCCATTTGCCAGCATTTGGCGCATATCCCACTAAACCCTTCTTTTTCATGTACCCATCCAGATGCCTTTTAATTGTACTCATCTCCACCACCTCCTCTCACGGCTCATTCCATACACGCACCACCCTCTGTGTAATAAAATGCCCCTCAAACCCCTTATAAGTCTTTTCCCTCTCACCTTAAACCTATGCTCTCTAGTTTTAGACTGTGCTACTCTGGGGAAAAGATCTTGGTTATTTACCCTTATGAGTTTATAAACCTCTATAAGGTCACCCCTATTCAGCCTCTCTTTGTAGTTCAAACCCTCCAACATCTTTTGTGCAATTTTATCAAATGGCATTTAGAAGTCCACATGCACCTTATCAACAACTGTTTCTTCTTGGGAAAAAAATTAAACAAGTTGGTTAAGCAGAAATTTCGGTGAAGGATATCTCATCTTGAAACATATATCATAGAAGGCGCATCTCTGGTGCCATGTGGCCAGTAAATTCAATATACGCTTGTCATCCTGGGAACAGTATTGTGCTCTCTGCCTCAGAGGTATGTAAAGGTGACACATCAGTTTTTATGTCTGAATAGGAGTTTTATTTATAGTGCTTTTAGAATGCCTGCAGCAGCCACAGCTTACTTTTAGCTTCCAGTTCCCTGCAACCATTGATAAGCAGCACAAAGAGTTAACAGACATACAAAATCAAACACTGAACAAGTGAATACATCTTTAGTTTACCCCATGTAAATGTAAAATAAGCTCTGAAATTAAATTTTCTGAACCAATAAAGATATGTACATCAATTGATTTCTTAGTATTCAGCGTGTCTGTTTTCCCTAAGTGCAGAAAGAGTCTCCCAGATATGAAGTCAGTGATGACAACGCTGAGATCTGTGAGCTTGATGTGATGTGACAAATTGATCAGTTCAATGGGATGTGTTATCTACATTGCAGTTGTTCACCAGAAAAAAACAAATATTCCTCATAATCACCGTCCTTGGAATATTCTGGTCCGATTGATAACAATCATCTGGCTTTCCACATTGTGTTCTCATCCAATAAATAAGCATTGACACTAAGTGACTGCTTGACCTGCTTTGGTTCAGGTAAAGATGATGCTAATTAGTGGTCATCATTTGTCCATTTGAACTCTATCTCCAACTTAAATCAGAGTCCCTTGCATGTGTTCACTTGGCACATTATGCTTTTCTTTTGCCTGGTTGCTTTGCAATTTTTTTCTACCTTCCCAACTGACATTCTCATTGGATAGTAGTAATAACATGAATAGTTGGTGGAATGCAAGTTATAAACTATTGTAAGTTCAACTGTGTCTTTGCAGTCAGATGTGCGGTGAATTAATATATGTGAAGTAGAAAATTAATGAATTGTTCAAATCTTCTCCTGTCTGATGTACTAGCTCTGAGATTGGCCTTTTTCACCCCATTTGCTGATATCATTTAAAAGAGGATTGAATCACATTATTAGATAGTGATGAATTGTGTTGCTTGTGTGAACTAATAGGAAAAAAATTGCAGCTCGTTGTCTATAATGCCTCCAGAAGATAAACAACTTGTCCAGAATGCCAATGATCCAAGTGGTGGCTTTGGAATTTGCAATGTGCAGGGCAGATCATGAACAACACGTGAAAAAAATGTCGATTGCTAGAAGCTGCTGGCACTTCTCAACAAATATCCACTTAGACCTGTTGGCATGGTTTTGTTGGCCATGGGATCAATTATCAAGATGCAGAACACAGTTCAACACATTTTTACTTGGGTATACAAGCTAAGCAGTTTCTAACAAACTCTTCTATTCAGAAATTTATTGCTGACCACCAAACTGCTTCGCGGAATCATTGTTTCGACTTAACAACAGCTTTTCCCTTCATGAGCAAGTTGCATTACTTTATAACACATTCAGGATAACCACTTGATTTCCTTGTGTGACACAGCTGTCAACAAATAATATAAATTCATTGCATGGCTGGAAGGTAGAAGACAGAGAGAGGGTGGTGGTGGTAGCCTGTGACCAGTGGTGTGCCATAGGATTAGTGCTGCGTCCACTGCTTTTCATGACTTATATAAACGATTTGGATATGAATAAATGAGGTATAGCTAGTAAGTTTTCAGATTGGACCACAACTGGAGCTGGAGCGGACAGCAAAGAAGGTTACCTCAGTGTACGACAGGGTCTTGATCAGATGGGCCAATGGGCTGAGGAGTGGCAGATAGAGTTTAATTTGGATAAATGTGAGGCGCTGCATTATGGAAAAGCAAATCAGAGCAGGACTTATACACTTAATGGTAAGGTCATGGGGAGTGATGCTGAACAAAGAGACCTAGGAGTGCATTGAAATTGGAGTCACAGGTAGATGGGATAATGAAGAAGGAGTTTAGTATGCTTTCTTTTATTGGACAGTGCATAGATTATAGGAGTTGGGAGATCATGTTGCGGCTGTACAGGATATAGGTTCGACCACTTTTGGAATACTATTGTCAATTCTGGTCTCCCTCCTATAGGAAGGATGTTGTGAAACTTGAAAGGGTTCAGAAAAGATTTACAAGGATGTTGCCAGGATTGGAGTGTCTGTGCTATAAGGAGAGGTTGAATAAGCTGGGGCTATTTTCCCTGGAGCATCAAAGGCTGAGCAGTGACCTTATAGATGTTTATAAAATCATGAGAGACATGGATAGGATAAATAGATCAGGCCTTTTCCCTGTGTTGGGGAGGTCTAGAACTAGAGGGCATAGGTTTAGGGTGAAAGAGGAAAGATTTAAAAGGGACCTTAGGGACAACTTTTGAATGAACTGGCAGAGGAAGTGGTGGAGGCTAAGACAATTAGAACATTTAAAGGGATCTGGATAGGTATATGAAAAGGAAGACTTTAGAGGAATATGGGCCAAGTGCTGGCAGATGGGACGAGATTAAGTTAGGATATCTGATCAACATGGATAAGTTTGACCGAAAGGTCTGTTTCCATGCTGTACATCTCTATGACACTATGACTTTGCAGGATGACACTAGTTCTTCTGCTATTTTGCAAGGTCACTCAGTTTTTAGATTTACTTACTGCAGTGTACAGTCTGCCATTGATACTCTGTTCATCTCCTCTCACATTACAAGATTCACAGTTGAGTGTGAAATCACTGAGAGAACACATTCTTCTGGATCACAAGTTGCTTCACTCTCTCTGACACTGTTTGGAATAGGAATGTACCTACCTAAGCATATCAGTTTCTCAGTTATGTAAAACTGGAAGGTACTCAACCTTGAAGTTCTACTAATGGAGACCTTTTCATCCAACTGTGGATACAAAGGTCAATGAGCAGATCCTGACTTGGAGAACAACATTTGGTAATGAGTGCAGAGAATGAATTTCTTACCAGAGATATGTCTGGGTCAATGTCTGAAGTGTAGATGCAGGCTAGTGCTTCCCACTCTGCAGCAAAACATTTTCATTCAGTTTCTGACAAGCCTGATTCATAAATAATTGTTTGTTTCCTCCAACATACCACAAGAGGACAGCTGTAATCATATTTTCCTGATGCATTTTTTGTGACATACATTTCCAAGTATGAGTTGAAATACACAAGGACTGACAGAAATGCTGCCTTCACCTCTAACATAACAAACACTGTTGTGTGATTGTTTATTCATATATCTTCACATGATAACCTCTGAATCAGCTCTGCAATCTCATCATATTTATGAACAACTTCATGATAAACATTAGTAGTACCAATGAACAATGCCAATTCTGCCTCATTAGACAAGATCAGATTGGCTTTGGCATTGTCAGATGTAGCCCTTATTCCAGCTGGTGTCTCTATACCAGAGAAAGTCAGAGACAGATGCTACAAATGTGCATTTGTCCTTAATGAGTATCAGTTATACTCTCTTCCAACCCCTTCCATCAGGCAGAAGATACAAAAGCTTAAACACACTAAGAACATGTTCAAGAACAGTTTCTCCTCTGCTTTATTAGACTGTTGAATGGACCTCTCTGATATCAAATCTAATGTTGAACTTGCTTTTCTGCTCCTCCTGTGTAGCTGTAACCTTGTATACTTCACTTTGTCTAAACCTGTTTTGATTTGTATGTCCTTGTATGTTATGATCTGCCTGTACTGCACACAAAACAAAACTTTTCACTGTACCTTGGTAGGTTGTGTTGAGGCAGTCCAGTGAGCACTACAATGAACACTAACTCTGTAATGTACCATGATGATGTTGAGTAGTTACAATGTTGCTTCAAGATCTGACAGAAACTGAAGAAATTATCTCTGGAAGGCACTAAGTGTTGATTTTAGTTCAAATGGGCTTTCTATGAGGTGGAAGTTCTACAATATTAAAACAAACATTGTGAGAACATGGCTTAGTTTCTGTTGGTGATATCTTCCGGTAGCTTGCTGTACGATGAAGCTTTTGGAAGACCCTGGAGTAATGAAAACATGCCAATTATTTATGGCTTGTAGTAAGTGGATACTTGTCTGGAATTATTGCTTGATTAACTGTCTTATGACAGTGAACGTGAAGAGCTGCATATTACCAAAAACTGGCTAAGTATCAATTTCATAGAGTTCTATGGAGAGTTTCCCACTGTCAGCTCCAAAAGGCTTTCACATACAGTTCTCTGCTCACTTCATTATGTCTGAAATACACTCCCATGACACCGTGCCCAGGCTATTTTTTTTAATCATTCAGGGATGAGGGTGCCATTGGTTTGGCCAGTATTAAGTGCCTATTCCTAGTTGCCCAGAGGGTAATTAAGAGACAACCATATTGCTGTGGGACTGGAGTCATATGTAGGCCAGACCAGGTAAGGATACAGTTTCCTTCCCTAAAGGACATTAGTAAATCAGATGGGCTTTTCCAACAATTGGCAATGGATTCATGGTCATCATTGCACTCTTAATTTCAGATGTTTTTTTAAAGTCGAATTCAAATCTGACCCTCGGCCACAGCAGGGTTTGAACTCTAGTCCCCAGAACATTACTGGGGCCTCTGAATTAACATTCCAGTGATAATACCACTAGGCCTTCGCCTCCCTGTCAGGGAGGGGCAGATGTGATTACCGCTGCCAGGACCTTGCAGAATTTGTGCCGCTGGTGTCACATATGTGCACCAGATCAAACACAGCAAGCCAGGAATAACTCTTCACAGTGGATATGGTGAGAGGGAAAAGGAACAGACAAACTTCAAAGGGCATATAGGTGGCAAGGGCGGAAACTTCATTAGAAACCAAAAATCATACTCATATTGCCACAGTACAACACCACTTGTCTGTGATTGTAGCTGTAGCTACTAGAATCAAGAGACACAGATTACCCATCCTTAAGTGCCTTCACATGGAACACAGTCTGAAGAGGTGCTATTCCTTCCCTACAATCCAGTGCTTTATTATTCACTATGGAAGCATCACATGCTGAAAAGCCTTCCAACAGTTGAAGACATAAGCTCTTATTAAACAGAAACAGCAAAGGGCAACTAAAAAAAAGCAGCATTTGTTTCTGGGAAGAAACAGGGTCTCCTGACCTTTTGATCAACAACGATTTTACAATCAATGAATGGTCACTTCACCCAATTCACATCTATTGGAACGGAATATTAATGGAAGTCTTATCTGGTTGGTTACACCTGGCATTGCACCGTTCTATCATACTGAAAGTGATGTTCCTCCTGTTCACCCCCAGAAGACTGCTGTCACTTTGCCAGCTGTACAGTGCCTGTCACATCCCCTCTGTGCCAGATCCATTGTGCAAAGTGCAACATGCTCAGAATATGTGGCATAATCTGTCTGGAGAGCATTACAAAGCACCCACAAACCGATCCAAGAAATGGAGCCTCAGCTTCAAGAGGCCTGATGTCTGCTCCCCAGTGGCCTTGGTGGAAGAATGAGTTGCATTGTATCTATACCTGGCCTCAGTCGGGGTCATTAACCATGGCTTGCAAAGAGTAGCTTCTCCAATCAGCCATCTTCTTAAGATATCCAATCATTTGAAACGAAGCACGAACTGGAGAATCATCAAGGATTTAGGTATCATGGCAACTTCCAGATTACCTGGTGCAAACATCTAAGAAATATCACCAGTGACATTGGGTGACTTGTATAGCGACCATATAGAGCCCTCTTCTATTAATGATGTCAGTTGCATTATGACATGCAGCTTGGAGTGCAGTCTACAGCACCCTGCACTGGGGGAAGACAACAATGGCGGCAAAGCCTACAGCGCATGTTGTAACACTGACTTTGTCATGGGAAAGCAAGATGAAACAGTGTGATCTGGCATAAATTGCATCAGATCAACACTGATGCATTTATGAGCTTGGGATTGAGAGATCTCAGGTAAGTCCCCAGTGGATCCTTGGAAGCAGCAGTTGCATACACATTTTGCACAGCTTTCACCTTAATGGCCCCCAGGATAGGATGGTCAAGCACACTTTCAGTTCCCTGCTCGAGGAGGACACAGTTCTGTGATGGTCCAGGGATATCCAGTCCGAAAAACAACCGTTCACCACCACTATCCTCTGTGCCTTACCATAAAGCCAATTTTGAATCCAATTGGCTAACTCACCTTAAATCCCATGTGACTTGTTGGAAGTTGCTGCTTGTCTTGGCTTGTTGGCACGTCTATTCCCACTCCATTTCTCAGAGCCTTCATTTTACAATGGTCACAGTGACAATAGCCCCTTCTGCATCTACATCCATTGGTCATAATCCAATGAACCTCCATGATATATACCAGAAGTAGAATTGAATATTAGTAAGGTGAACAGGTCAGCATTCACATCATAGATAAATGATAGTTTAGCAAAGTTCTCCAAAACAGTGGGACATGGAAGATTCGACTAGGCAGGCAGTGGAATATGGTCAGTTCTGATATAACCTGATAGTTCTGTTCTTATGCAATCCCATGTTATAAGAAAATCACATAATAACAGGACCTGTTAAACTAATGGGGCAGGAATCAAGTTATAGCCAATACAGGTGAGGAAAGTTTAACATTCTACAAATAGAGGTCTAAATGCTTTAATGGTGTTAAAGCCAGTTTGCGTTGAAGAAACATGTGTTATAGCAGAACTGACTATACCTGTATGTGGACCTTTGACCTCATTCAGATCTATGCAGCAAAAGCCTAAACTGATGAGAGATCAGACGCTGGACCCTGCAGTTCCCAGATAACCCCAGACTGATTGCACTGGACCAGTAAGCTCACTTCCTGGTCTATAATGGACCCCCTGACCCCGAGCACCATGATGGCTGTGTGATTGTGTCCAGGCCAAGACTAGAGTGGTGCTGGAAAAGCACAGCAGATCAGGCAGCATCCAAGGAGCAGGAAAAATCAACGTTTCGGGCAAAAGCCCTTCATCAGGAATGTGTCCAGGCCCCTAATACACTGTGGTAACACGGTTGATTGATAACAGCTCTCTTGACTTAACTGCAGACGATAAACTTTGAGACCTGGTCATTTGTGGAAGCAGATTCCATGTGTTTGCTGCATGAGCTGCTGGCACATGCTGTAGGCGTGACATTATGAGGCATGGTGACCTGGCCATCCCCTTGACCAGTCACATGACAAGTTGTTTGGCTTTAGGTTTGCACTAAAATGCAAGGAAAGACAGGAATAGCATGAGGCTGTGAGTTCTGAACGAGGTGACAACAGTCAAAAAGGTTAAGGCAAGGCATAGGCACTGTGAGAATCCAAGTAGGCCCAGAAAGAGTGACTGAAAGGAGAACAGCTGAAGAGCATTGAGACCATGCTGTTCTGATGCTTGAGATGGGTGCTTGTGCCTACCCAGAGAGCAGCAGCATGACAATGAAAGGTATTACTGATCTCCAAAATATTGAAATGGTGAACTGTATTCGAAGTGAGTCGGAAATGTACCATTGCGATGTGGTGATGTTGGAGGAACAGGCAGTGAGCAGGAGCTGCCAGACATCTGCTCAGACTTTCATGACAGAAGCAGGTCCTTTTTGAAGACATTTTTTTTTTAAAAAAAGGAATGGTTCCCTCCCTACATTGGCTGCTCTCACCTCGGCTTTGAGTGCCAGTTAGTACTCCCTCAGGAGCTCACCCACCTCCCTCATCCTTGATTGGACATCCCTGATTGCTCTTTCACTTTGCAGTGTTGAAAATGTGGTGGGTGTGTCTAAAGCATGGCATGTGGAATTAGGACCGGGAACTCGCCCTATATTTAGTTCTCAATCCATGATTAAAAACTGCCACTGACGCACACTTGGATATTACAGAGTTTTCACTACTGGGAGAGATTTTCAACACATCTAATCATGCATCTATATCAGTAGCTGCAGGATAATTGGAGCTTCAGAAAAATTGAAACAAAGACAAAGGACAACAGTGGTGCTGCCAATTCTGTCTTTTTTTGGTGGGGGACTTGCTGTTTTTTTTTCTGGTGATATCTGTTTCCACTTGGCTGCCTCTTACACTCATGAGTGTTGCAAACATTTGAATGGGTTTTCACTTTGGCTTTTTTGTCAATGACAATCTTCATTTAATTGAACAGAAGAGTTTTCAATCTTGCAACAGTGAGAGATGAGAGCCAGCCAGATAAAACAGTCAGGTCAGGAATGTAAATCAGAGATGACAAAGTCTGCACAGCAATGCCATATAACGTTAATGGGATTCTTGCAACGTTGCATGTATTGCAATAAGCTAGTGATTATCTGACTCCCAAACAGTACGTTATGGTGAGGTTTACTGCAGTTCCTTAAGGTGCCTGCTTCTCATGAAATTCTGTGTAACTGAAGGATTGGTAATTTGTTGAAGGCATTTACATCATTTTTCTCAAGAAAAGAAAGAAAAGATATGAACTGATAAGCCATCTAGCAGAAAATGATAACTTCAGCATTAAGTGCGGCTTCATCCTAATGCCTGAAACTAGCATAGGGATCTCTGGGCACTGGATGGCCCATTGTATATCTGCCAAGTAGTTATACTTCATAGTGAGCCAAGACACTAGCCATTAACATGTCCATGGCCATCAGCTGTTGCTCACCAACAGCTCTTTTGCCTCTGAGTCAGAAAGCAATTGGTTCAATACTCACACCAACTCATAACCTGGACCAGAGGCTAGAATATTCCATCCTAGCATGGGGCTGAATCATACCGTACAGTGGGAAGAGCCCAGAACAGTGATGGGGTGCCAGACATTCATCTCCCCATTCCCTATGCAGACAGGAACCTGACACTGACTTTCCCAAGTGGCTGAATGACTGTGCTCAAGCCGAGTGCCTGACATCAGAGACTGCCAATGAATGAACAATGTCTCCCTTGACTTGATTGAGGACTACTCCCCTTAGAATATTTGAGACACAGTTTTTTACTTGAAGCGCATGTTGTGTGTTTGCTGCATAAATACATGGTGCAGGCGTGAAATTGATATTGTGAGATATCATATGTAACATCCCATTCCTGATAAAGAGCTCAAAACATCGACTCTCCTGTTCCTCAGATGCTGCCTGACTGGCTGTGCTTTTCCAGCACCACAGTTTTTTTCACTCTGATCTCCAGCATCTGCAGCCCTTACTTTCTGCTAGTAACATCCCTTTGATTGATGTCCCCTGACAATGTGACAAGCTGCCTGGTTTTGCGTCTGTGCTAAAGGCAAGTGCTTTGAGCCTGTAAGCAGTGACTGAGAGGGTAATGAGTAAGAGAGGCAAGACAGAGATGTGGTCAGCATCCAGGTACGAATGAGCACTAAGAGACTGAATGAACAGTCCTGAGATGCAGCCTGGTCCAATCCTGTCTCAGTGTGAAGTGTCCATGCAACCAGCGTTGAAATGATAGCTGCAACTGCAGCCCATTGTGCAGGATTGAAGTGTGGAAGCCTATTGTAGGTGGGCCATGAGGGTGTAGTCAGGCTGATACATTTTGGATGATAATGTCCATTAATTAGCTGTGCATACAGTTGCAGCCGGTTGGAGATACCCAAGGAATTGGTGCCAGGTGTTCAAGCTGGAAGTTCAGGGCACAGTGTTGAGCTGGAATCCCATCCTGATTTTCATGTTGGGAATTCATAACATCTAGTTTCTAACCAGCTGGTATTAGAATAGGGGAGTGTATATGAATGAGGTGATATTTACTTATAATGAGCAATATTCCCCTTCAACAGGCCTCTTCCTACTTGCTGGCAAGAAACTCCTCTTACTGTCCAGAACTTAGTTGGAAAATGCGACTTGTTATTCTGAGAAAAAATCTTGCTCAACATCTTACATGATTTTCCCAAATTACCTTCCATAGCTCATGTTGGAGCCTGGGGAGATTTCATCCACTATCTTTAATAAGGGTTTCTTAACCAACACCCAACATTCCTACATTCAGTGGGATTCCTGTCTCTTTTCCAATCTGATTGAAAGGTTGGTTGGAACATTACTACAGCTGTCGCCAATGAAATAATGGCAGCAATATTTTACCATCGCTATTGCTTCACTGCACATTTTGACTGAGGTTTTTAAATCAAACACAATTCTACCAACAATAAAATGAATTGATCTTCCACTGATACAGTGCAGACATTAGAATCCAGTTACACTGACTGTGGTTAGATTCAGTTGTGTTTTTAATACTTTCAGATTATAGTGATAAATTTTCTCTGCTTTGACACTGTAATTGTGGAAATCCTGTTTAAAATGGTGTATTATTTTCTTTGAAAACTTACATTCAATCCACAATAAGTTTGCAGTGTTTGAGTATAAAATTTAAGTGTTGCAATTGCTGCCAGAGTATTTGTCGGACTTTGTTTTACAATGCTTCGTATTCTAAGACAGTATGGATTTAGAGGTACATTGCCAACAATGTCATCATTGCCCATGTGATGCATTGCAAAAAGATTTTAATTTGACTTATTCATAAAAGCAGGAGCCAGAGGAAGAAATGATGCAGAAACTTCAAGAATAAACATTGGGGGAAAAAAAACAGGACTGAGTGTCAATTTCTATCATCGAAAATCATATCAGGATAGCTCAAGTGAACAAAATAAGTACTGAGTGCAGAAATGATCAGTATTTTTTATAAGTGAATATGTACTACACCTACAAGAGAAAAGTTATAATTGTGTTATGGATCAGGCCAGATCCCCTCAAAACATTTCAAGAAAGTAGCCCGGACCCTAACTTTGCTAGATATTTTGAGCTGGTGTAATGTGGATTTTTCAGGAGTGATGCAGCTGGTCAAAAATCTTTGGTTTTAAACAAAACAGAATGCATTCTCAGAGTACCACATGAAACACAAACAAAAGGGAACAGAATGCAGAATAACTAAACCCATCAAAAACCCAACAGACTACCCCAACTGAATTCAAATTCCTGCAACAATCCCCAGAAACAGCCCTTGGCAAAAAAGATAAAGTCAAAGACAGGGTCTTACAGGAGAGCATGAAATGCAGAGAGATTCAGCATGGAACGTCTTCTTCCATGTCGCTGTTTCTTTGACCAGCGGTGTCAAAAAAAAACTGACCGCTTGCTAAAACCAAACCAAACCAAAAAAAGAGCTAAGCTGGGAGAACTGGCCACTCCCCTTTTATTGTGCAAGTGTTTGTTTAAAAACTTAAAAGCTTCTTCAAGTAGATAAACCCAGACATTTTGGAATCTATGCATTTATGACCCTACTGAAAGCAAAACCAAGGAAAACATAATGTTGTTAAAGGAGTAGCATCATTGCCATTGTTCATTAGAATTGACTAGTTCCTCTAAAGGGTTACATGAGCATTTGATCATTTCTTAGGAAGTTCTTCCAACCTCCCATTAGTGTCAAGTGTTCTACCACTTCCTCATTATAAAGGAGATTTCAGCTCTTTCTTGGTGATAAGTTAAACCAATTTGTTCAACATGTCAACTGTCTTTATAAAATCTTTGAATCTTTGGTGAGGACTTCATTTCTATTTGGCTGGAAAATCCAAATAGGCAATGACATAATTTCCAATGCGTATGTCTGTGTGAATCTTGAGGAAGGCTTCCCCGAGGCTGGGAATTTCATCAACCCTTGGTGGATGTGGGCCCACAGCAGCCACCCAAATGAGTCAGGATCATATTCTTTCTGGTTAGGCTCTTGTTCACCACAGATGTGACTCACTTATTACTAGGTGAATGACATGTCCCAAACAGCTAACAATCTGACATCTCGAAGAAAACTAGTTAACCTAAAACTGAGCCTTCCAATCTCAGTGCCTTCTCAGGGATTCCATAAGTTTTCATTTGCTGGCTTGTATAGGCCTTTCACTGTATGGCACGGTGGCTCAGTGGCTAGAACTGCTGCCTCACAGCACCAGGAACCCGGGTTCGATCCCACCCTCAGGTGACTGTCTGTGTGGAGTTTGCACATTCTCCATGTGTCTGTGTGGGTTTCCTCCAGGTGCTCCGATTTCCTCCCATACTCTGAAGGTATGCAAGTTAGGTGGACTGGCAGTGCAAAAATTCCCATTGTGTCCAGGAGTGTGTAAGCTAGGTGGGTTAGCCACAGGAAATGCAGGGCTGCGCGTCTGGGTGGGAAGCTCTCCGGAGGGTTGGCTTGGACTCGATGGGCCGGATGGCCTGCTTTCACACTATAGGGATTCTATGATTCCTATGAGGATGGTTGATCTTGTAGTCTGCATACAAAATGAAAGAAATGTCTCCTCATATGCTCCATCAACAGCACATTTCCCAATGCCCTCCGGTGGCTGATGCACTAATTGTGTCCATATGGGTGTGGCCATACATGGAGCAGTTGATTAGCTCTGGGCTCAGATCTTCAGTCAGAGTCAGCCAAACAGGCCAGCAGCCCTCTCCCACCTCCACTTGCATCAGTTCAAAATGAGAGGAGGAGTTTCAGATCCGATAATTATTTGGTGAAGAAGGAAGAATGCAAATCAGTCTTCAAGTTTTATGCTTCTGGTGTGCACTATAAAAATCCACCCTGCACCCGAAATAATCTGTTTACATCCCAACTGTAGGAAGCATTTCTGAGGAATTACTAGGGGTCATGAGTTCAAGGTGAGCGGGGAAGAGTTTAAGGGAGAAACGCGTTGGAAGTTTTTTATGCAGAGGGTGCCTGGAACGCATTGCCAGTGGAGATGGTAGAGGCAGCCACGATAGCGTCATTTAAGATATATCTGGACAGATACATGAATGAGCAGGGATCAGAGGGATACAGATCCTTAGAAAGTAGGAGATAGTTTAGATAGAGGAGGATTGGCGCAGGCTTGGAGGGCCAAAGGGCCTGTTTCTGTGCTGTAATTTTCTTTGAAGGGTCACCAGACCAGAAACATTAACTCTGATTTCTCTCCACAGATGCTGCCAGACCAACTGAGCTTTTCCAACAATTTCTGTTTTTGTTTTCTAACGGTGGGAAGTCTGCTTTTAGCCTTCTGCTTCTGATAGACATTATCTTCTACACTCATTTGGTTTAGAGTATTATATTTTGTGAGTTTTGTAACGCAAGAAGTAATGCATTATGGAAGAAATTGTCATGTGGATTATTTAATATCTTCGATTTTATTTGTTTACTGAGCAAATTTTTTTTGCTATTAAATAAATACATTGTTTCTGACTTGTTGCAAATATTTCAACGGTAAATAAAAATAGTTTCTTATAGCTTTTCGCTGACTTCTGTGCTACACCAAACTGTGGAGAATAAATAAACTTTGCAGGAACAGGAAAAATAATGAATGTGAAATTGCAACATAAAATTTCCATCAGATTTGGCTAGATTCATTATGGAAAACTAAATACCGTATTCTGTTTCCTGAAATGCATGCATAAAATCTCTATTATAGAATGTGCATTTTGCACATATTCAGGATGATCTGCCTTCATAAGGCATGAAATTGTTAGATATGGAAAGATGAGAAAATCGACAAGTATACTTCATCAAGCATCTTTCTCCACCTAATGTTTCTTAACACCTTAAAATATGAGACTTATTTTAATCACTGTAGAAGCAAAAATGATCAGAAATTTGAATCTCAGGCTTTTTAGTACTGGGTCCAATTCAAAATCAATTGTGACACTTGATTAACTGGCACTCAATTTTACTGGGACATATAAAACAATTCCATTGGCATTATTGTATCATTCTGATCAGTTGTATTTATAACTCATTGAATATCTTAATCCTTACCAACATCAATTAGTTACATCGATGGTGAGACAGCGAGCTGACTTTTCGAATCTAGTTGCAGAGCTCTGATGAAGAGTCTTATAGACTCTAAAATGTTAACTTGATTTTTCTCCATGAATGCTGTCTGACCCATTGTGATCTCCAGTATTTTTTGTTTTCAGCACAGATTCCAGCAACTGCAGTAATGTGCTGCTTCAACAAGTTGCATATCGGGCACATTGTTTTAAACTTTATAAAGCACAATTATTATACCTTACAGCCATTTGCGTCACTATCAAGTCTTCGGATTTGGAATAAAAATTATCTCTCATAATCACAACGCAACATCGTTGTGATTGGATGATTGCTTATAAAGGGCATCTGGAATGGGACTGTGGTGATAAACCTAAGGCTGTGAATTTTAGGTGAGCTAAGTTTGAGAATTTAAATTGCCAACTGTTTGGGAAATGTAGTTCACTAAATATTAATATGTCACATATTGTGGTGAACGAGCGTGGAACAAGAAATAAAAAGCTATAAACAGCTGAACGCACACCACTTCTATCATTCAACCAACACTGATACACAATACAGTCATTTACTTCTCCATAAATGCTAACAGACCCTGAGGCTATTGCCATGATTGTGAAATACCTCTCCTGGCTTGAATATCTTTATACTTGTTTATTTAATGTAATTCCGAATTTCCAGTGGAAACATTTTTTCATTAAATTCTCTGAAAAAACTGATATTGGTATTTTAGGCAATAAATCAAGTTGAAAGCAGAGTAAGATAAAACTTTACATCCTCCAATTAGCCCTGATAACACCACATCAGTTATATTCCAAATGAGTAGTAATATTTTTCTTGGGTACTGTTCCAGTATTGCCACACTAATGTAAAAAAAATTGTTGCTGCGTTGGTTGATTTTTTTTCTTGATTCTTAACACTATATTCCTTTAAAAATACCTCTTAAAGGCAAACTTCTGGATTGTTGCCAAGTGGGACATATTTTTCTATAGTTCATAAAATTGAATGAGAATATAATTTATGTATTTACATGGAGACTACAATGGTGGTTTCTTTTGATCAATTTGAATCTATTTGATAGTCAAGAAACTTCTGTGCAGCTGATATTTTCGCTCAGAAGTAAAAAGTAATATGGTGATTGTTTGATAAAGGATAAGTATTCATGATATGTTGATATTAAAAGGAAGGAAAGTTAAACAAACACAGAGATTGTTAGAGAAACTCAGCAAGTTTGGCATCTTCTGTGGAGAGAGAAAAATAGAGTTAATGCTTTGAATCCAATCAGCTCTTCTTCAAAACAAGAAAGTTTTGTTGACATTTTCACTGTGTTGTTCACAACGTAAGAATGTACCAAGGTGCATAACAGCAAACAAATGACTTGTGCAGCATTGTCACTGTTGTAATCTAGGAAGATATAGCAGTAATTTTCTGAATGCTTAGTTAATGGATAAATTTCAAAATTTGCTGGTAAATTTCAAAGTTTGTTGACATTGATGGTGAATTAATCAATTCTGCACCATCACAGTGTATAATGTAATTGGTGTTCAAATCATGGAATCGCTTAACCAGCCAAGTAATGATGGATTTGTTCAATGGCATCAAGAAGAAGGGTCTGAGAAGGCTCACTGGACCCAGAACATTAACTCTGATTTCTCTCCACAGATGCTGCCAGAACTGCTGACATTTTCTAGCAATTTCTGCTTTTGCCACAGAAGAAATGGATGCTGCCCACAGATCCTCACAGGGTGGTCCTCCATAAGACTGATACTGCCAGAAATCCAGAGCTGGAAGGGCTCAAAACAGCAAAGAAAGAAGGTGGCTCAATCCACATCAGTGCTGAGAGAAGATTGGATGGGATCCAACTTGCTCTGGCAACTAAGCTGAACACCCAGTTATGCAACATTATGGAAAGTCACCATGCCAATATTTCAACCTACACAATGTTCTCAATAGCTTGATGAAGTCAACAGATATTTTTCTGAAGCGGAGTCTTGTATAGTTGTGGGGTTGTTAAAAAGAACATTGAATCTTTGCAGGTTGGAAGGTAGACAAGTTTTAATACTTCAGAATTTAAAACAGATTCAATAGCTTGGCTCTATTATGTGCTTAGTGAAAAACAGCTTGGAATTTGCTTTTATTTCTTCAGCTGATGACAGTAAACAAATTATTATTAAATTTTCTGACTGTGTTAATGTTAATCAATACCCATTCTATTAGTAAGTAAGAAATGTCTAATTTTCTACTAAACAGTATTTGAAGGCAAGCTCTTGAATCTGATTTTAAACTCTAATGGTAAACATACCTCGCTGTAAAATGATTCATCCTTCAAGATTTGGAATCTGCCAAAAGGACCCCTAATATGGTTATTAAAGAACAATGCGAGTCAGATTCTTGCATTTGCTCTTGTGGATTTATTATTTGGATATTTGCAAATGAAGTCTTGCAAGTGCATAAAAGTTGAAGAAAAGAAATTGCAAATGTGCAAATGTAGGTGATCAAGAGTAATGTATCCCCTAAAAAAATTGACAACCAATACTACCAATGAAACTGACAGACATGCTGAATAATTATTTGTTGTCAGTATTTATAGCAGGGAAAAGTCAGCACACCAGACAATCCAAGAAAACTAATATTTAATTGGGACGAATGACTTCACCCAAATTGATGTCAGCAAAATCAGTTTTGAACAAAATAATGGCATGGAAGAATGACAAATCTCCAAGGCCGGATAGCGTCCGTCTTGGGATTTAAAGTGGGTGTTTGGGAACACCACAGATTCTCAAGCTACAATCAATGGAACTTTCTCCATTCATGAAATGTTCCCTTAATATCATAAACTAATGTATGTCATCTCCTCATTTAAGAAAGGTGAGAGATGGAAACCAAGAACTAGTTGGCCTAATATTTATTGTTGATAAATCACTAGGGTCCACAATTAAGGATAAGGTGACAGAACAGTTGAAAATTTTCAGGACTGCACAAACAGTCAGCATGGATTTTTAAAGTGGAATTTATACCTGATTAGTTTGATTGACGTTTATGAAGGGGAGATTAAAGCAGTGGAGAAAGGAATTTTGGAATATGTTATTTGCCAAATGTCTTCCAGAGGTCTATATCTATATATGTTAAAATTCCCTCATTTCAAGTTTTTAAAAAATGTTAATTAATCTGCCTTTGGAAAGGCAGGAATTAATCAAGAACAGTCAGTATGATTTCGTCACATCTGATCCATTTGACTGAATTGGTTGAAGAGGCGACCGAGTGTGTAGATGAGGGCAATATTTTTGATGTAGTGTACTTGCACTTTAGTGAGACTTTTAATAAGGTCCTGCATGGGACAGTGACAATTAAAGTAAAAGCCCATGTGATCCAAGGAAATCTGACAAATTGGATCCAGAATTAGCTGAGTGGCAAGGAGGAGAGGGTGATGTTTGAGCAGTGTTTGCTTGAATGGAAATCTGTGTCTATTGGGGATCAGTGTTGGGGCCATGGGTGGTTGTTATTTAGATTTGACTGAGAAAGGTTGATCAGTAAGTTCGCAGATGATATAGAAGTTGGTGGGGTGGTAAATAATGAGGAGCATAGCCTTAGAATACAGGAAAATGTAGGCTCATTCTAGGCTCATTAGACTGGCTATCAGTAGCAAGTGAATTTCAATCCATACAATCCCACAAACAGCTATTGATAGTGTATCAATTGTACATTTTTAAAACTGAGATTAACAGGTTTTGGCCAAACCAATGTATTAAGGAGCTAGGCCACAGATCAACCATGTTCTCTATGAGTTGTGGAATCAGCTTAAGAGGATAAATGGCCTACTTCTTTCCAATATGTTCTGATCTATCCACGATTTAGTCAAGAATTGTGTCCTCAGAGACAATTTACAGATGAATCAATCTGCTAGGCTGTGTGTGTGGTTGAATGGACCCAGACTCTGTATGAAGTATGTTTGAGTGTTTGCAAAGTGGTAAGCCTCAGTAGAAAGCACAAAGACACAAATGGTTGGAATAATTGAACTGGTGGAGCAAAAGGACAGTCCAGTTTAAAGTGATGAGAAATCAATTGGTCTGAATTTTCCACTACATCTGGATTTTGCTTCCAAGTTTGTGAAGCTCATTAGCTGCAAATGTTATGCACTCTTGCTGGATTTCCAAATTCCCCTGTCATATCAGGTTTAGCGAGTGTTCAGTTGCTTCAGAAATGTGAAGCATCATTTGAATGGCACATTTTCTGCCAAAATGCCTCCAGGAAAGTCACAGACTTTCCTATTTAGATTGGCAGTCATTCAATTCTGTAACAGAATTATGAACTCTTCCACATGCAGAAAAGGAAATCATTATCCAGTGTTTCTGGAGTATCTGATATCTCATCTTAATTGCTAACTTTTCTCAGTGGATTTTCATTTAGGACCCCATTTAATAACGAATACTTGTAGCTTTTATTAAACTAAATTATCGACTGTTGGTTACCTGTTGAAATATTGCTCAATTTACCACAAACTAATTGTGAAGCTCAATAAAATATATTAAGCAATCCAGAACAGGTTCTAAAGGGCATTGACCATTTCCCAGACAATGAGGCCAAGTTTAACTCCCAGTAAATTGAGGCAAGCAGGCAATTGTGTGGGCTAAACATATTTGCAGGCCTCAGTATAAGATCCAGGTTATTGTAATTGACAGGTTTAATTTACAAAGCTCCTTGCCAAAAGTGACAGCTGGCTGCAAGTGGTGGAGCAAGCAGATGCTGTTGAGGGTGGGGAGATGAGTCATATTGGGAGACACCAAAGCAAGACTCAGTGGGAAATCAAGAAAAAGGGCAAGAGTTTGCCATGCTCCAGAATTGTCTTTCTCTTTTTCTGGAGGTATTCCAGACATCATCTCAGGTTGGTTTTATGCAGCACACATTCATCTGCTGTTTTATTTCAGTGGAGTATACTGGTTATTATTTTGAATTGATGAGTAATTCATCACACTGAGTCGTAGAGTCATAGAGATGTAGAGCAATGGAACAGACCCTTTGGTCCAACTCGTCCATGCCGACCAGATATCCCAACCCAATCTAGTCCCACCTGCCAGCACCTGATCCATACCCTCCAAATCCTTTTTATTCATGTACCCATCCAGATGCATTTTAAATGTTGCAATTGTACCAGCCTCCACCACTTCCTCTGGCAGCTCATTCCATACATATGTGAAAAAGTTGCCCCTTAAGTTGCTTTTATATCTTTCGCCTCTCACCCTAAACCTATGCCCATGTTGAAAGATTTTACCTTTTACCAGGTAGCACTTTCAACAAAAATTTCGATGTAGGACAATTTTGGTATATTATCTTTACAATTTATATTGAGTGGCAGTGATGTAATGATAATGTCATTCTCCCAGTAATTTCATGTTCTTGGAATATGAGTTTGAATCTTATTATGGCAGAACTTGAATTAAATAAAAGTCTGGAAAAAAATTGCTAACCTAATGGTGATTATGTAATCATTGTCAATCGTTGTAAAAAAAGGTCTACTGTCAGTAACTTACAACCCCAAGACCCATATGCAAGGCACAAGTCAAGAGTGTTATGGAGTGCACTCCAGTTAACTAGATGATTGTAGCTATACTAAGAGGCAAAAAAGTTCAACATCACACCAGAAAAAGCAACTGGTTTGATCAGATCCTTCTCACTACCTTGAATGACATCTATTACTTAGAAAGACAAGGGCAGCAGAGATCTAGGAACACTGCTTTCTGCTAGTTCCCTTCGAAGCAATGCACCATGGAATTGGAACTTGGAACTCTTTGATTTGATTTATTGTCGTCACGTGTACCTAAGTACAGTGAAATGTTTTGTTTTCTGTGCATACTGGCAGACCATTATATACAAGGGCATACCGATCATAGGGGTTCTGTCAACATTCCTTCACTAGCACTGGATCGAAAATCTAGAATTCACTTCCTAACAGCAGGTTAATTACACCAATACCAAATAGAATGCTATGATTAAAAAAACTACCTCTCCATTGTATTCACAGGGGCAACTAGGGATGGGCAATTAATGCTGCCTTGCCCACAATGCTCACATCTCGTAAACAAAGCAAGAGAAATTGATTGCTGGTATCGTCTTGCTGATCTTAATTTCCAAGCATTCCAAAGAGCTGATCTTTCGAACATCTAATAATTTATTTAATCATCCTAACGTGGGAACATTTTGATTTCACATTTGAGAACATAAGTTACATAATCAAACAGAACAAATGCAGAAATGTAGAGTCGAGGTTAAAATCAGATCAGCCGTGGTTTATTGAACAGCAAAGGAGACTCAAGTGACCTTCTTCTGTTCTTTGTTCATATGTTCCAAAGTCACCATCAGTTTTGCAAATAGTAAACCAACCATCTGCTTCATGAGTTGGAGGAGCCAGTGTTGGATGGACAAAGTTAAAAATCAGACAACACCAGGTTATAGTCCAACAGGTTTATTTGGATGCACTAGCTTTCGGAGTGTTGCTTCTTCATCAGGTATTCGCGAAACAGGATCATAAGACACAGATTCTATCATTCTGCATCTGTTTCAAGAATCCTTGTGGCAAGTGTTGTTCAGCTAATAGATATTGGTGAACACAGAGCAATAGAGTTCTTGATAAATTATAAATTCTGGGATTCATGTTTGACTTGTGATAAACCTTGCACTTTCTCATGTCTTTGTTCTATCAATAGCAGCCTGAAGCCAGTTCCTGTAACAATCAGTAACATGTCATGTGCAAACCACTAAGGAGCTGGCTACCTTGCCATTGACATGCAGAACATCAGGTTGTCTCTATCTTTCATTTTATTTTCTCCCAGTAGAAAAGTGCTTTATCCTCTTTATTTTAAAGAGCACTGTTTAAACCGACCTTACAAGATTCAAAAATATGCTACTACAAATATTATTTCTAATTTGGGGAAAGGATCAGAAATGGGAATCACAGAGGAAAGCTCACATCTAGCAGTTTAATTACCTTCTCGCTGTCACCAGTTTTAAGGTCCACCTCTTCAATCCTTGTTGTTGAATAACAGGAGATAAATGCCCAAAATAGCATGGAATCACAACTTCATTCGTGTTTTCTGTAAAGTTACAATTTATGACTTAAAACTTAAAGTAACTCTTCATAATTTTGAGCAAATGAATGAATTTTTTCTCAAAGTTGACAAAAATGAAATTGAGTGGCTTCCTCGATAAACATCTAAATTACCTGAAACACCAATTAAGAAAGATTGATTCTCCTGTTGTTCACCCTCCCTTCCTTCCCTACTGAACATATTTGGGAAATAAACACAAGCCATTGGAGAGCTATTTTGTGCATGATTACCTTTGTGTTAGTAATCATTGTAGATGCAAGTGACAAATAGAAGAGTTAAACAACACTTTTTGAACGGATACGAAGATTTTTGAAAAAAGAGAAAACTAAAATAAACAACGTGAACCAGTCTGAACTCCCCCATTGTGGACACTGGAGTTATCAATGTTATATCACCAAATTTTGAAATCAAGTTCACACCAAAGTAATTGTGATATATAAATATGATCCATGATTCATGCTGGTGGCTTACAGTATTTATATCAGAAACAAACTGAGCCACTATGTCAGTTGCATGTACTGTATCCAGCATCTGTGAGTTT
This sequence comes from Chiloscyllium punctatum, assembly GCF_047496795.1. Classification (NCBI taxonomy): domain Eukaryota; kingdom Metazoa; phylum Chordata; class Chondrichthyes; order Orectolobiformes; family Hemiscylliidae; genus Chiloscyllium; species Chiloscyllium punctatum. The sequence goes on along the minus strand of NC_092741.1, from coordinate 144,249,171 downwards.
ATTAAAATCTCTAAGTATCTATTCCAGATTCAGGCAAATACTTTTATCGGGGAAGCAAAACTGGTAGGCCTAGTTGTACAATGTGGCATCAATGAGACACTGTTGTACGAATGATGCTTCCTTTCCCCCTTTGGAATGGAGCATGGGGACAGAATGAGATGGGAGAAAGATGATTATTTGCCTTCATTACTATGTAATGTTTTGACAAGAGTGCTGCCTCTTGGATAACTTCAATGTACAAAGGATGTTGCTAGTTAAATAGAGTCATAGAGATGTACAGCATGGAAACAGACCCTTCGGTCCAATCCGTCCATGCCGACCAGACATCCCAACCAATCTAGTCCCACCTGCCAGCACCCAGCCCATATCCCTCCAAACCCTTCCTATTCATATACCCATCCAAATGCCTCTTAAATGTTGCAATTGTACCAGCCTCCACCACTTCCTCTGGCAGCTTATTCCATACACGTACCACCCTCTGCATGAAAAGGTTGCCCCTTAGGTCTCTTTTCTATCTTTCCCCTCTCACCCTAAACCTATGCCCTCTAGGTCTGGACTCCCTCAATCCAGGGAAAAGACTTTGTCTATTTATCCTATCCATGCCCCTCATTATTTTGTAAACCTCTATAAGGTCACCCCTCAGCCTCCGACGCTCCAGGGAAAACAGCCCAAGCCTGTTCAGCCTCTCCCTGTAGCTCAGATCCTCCAACCCTGGCAACATCTTTGTAAATCTTTTCTGAACCCTTTCAAGTTTCACAACATCTTTCCGATAGGAAGGAGACCAGAATTGCACGCAACATTCCAACATGCCGAACCATGTCCTGTACAACTGCAACATGACCTCCCAACTCCTGTACTCAATACTCTGATCAATAAAGGAAAGCATATCAAACGCCTTCTTCACTATCCTATCTACCTGCGATTCCACTTTCAAGGAGCTATGAACCTGCACTCCAAGGTCTCTTTGTTCAGCAACACTCCCTAGAACCTGACCATTAAGTGTATAAGTCCTGCTAAGATTTGCTTTCCCAAAATGTAACACCTCGTATTTACCTGAATTAAACTCCATCTGCCATTTCTCAGCCCATTGGCCCATCTGGTGCAGATCTTTTCTAATCTGGGGTAACCCTCTTTGCTGTCTACTACACCTCCAATTTTGGTGTCTTCTGCAAACTTACTAACTGTACCTCTTACGCTCACATCCAAATCATTTATGTAAAATGACAAAAGGTAGAGGGCCCAGCACTGATCCTGTGGCACTCCACTGGTCACAAGCCTCCAGTCTGAAAAATAACCCTCCACCACCACCCACTGTCTTCTACCTTTGAGCCAGTTCTGTATCCAAACGGCTAGTTCTCCCAGTATTCCATGAGATCTAACCTTGCTAATCAGTCTCCCATGGGGAACCTTGTCGAACGCCTTACTGAAGTCCATATAGATCACATCTACCACTCTGCCCTCATCAATCCTCTTTGTTACTTCTTCAAAAAAACTCAATCAAGTTTGTGAGACATGATCTTCCACACACAAAGCCATGTTGACTATCCCTAATCAGTCCTTGCCTTTCCAAATACATGTACATCCTGTCCCTCAGGATTCCCTCCAACAACTTGCCCACTACCGAGTTTATGCTCACCAGTTTATAGTTCCCTGTCTTGTCTTTACCGCCCGTCTTAAATAGTAGCACCACATTTGCCAACCTCCAGTCTTCCAGCACCTCACCTGTGACTATCGATGATACAAATATCTCAGCAAGAGGCCCAGCAATCACTTCTCTAGCTTCCCACAGAGTTCTCAGTACACCTGATCAGGTCCTGGGGATTTATCCACTTTTAACTGATTCAAGGCATCCAGCACTTCCTCCTCTGTAATCTGGACATTTTGCAAGATGTCATCATCTATTTCCCTACAGCATCCCATGCTAAATGCACAGTTTTAATAATATATCAATTGAAATGTTCAGCCAGAAAGAGGCAACTCACTCACTTCTCTGTGAGTTGAATTGTTTACCTCACATCTTGAGTAATAACTCAGTAAACTCAACGGGAAAGGAACATCAGAATAGAGCCACCACTTGGGGTTTTCATAGACAAGTCCCAGCTGGGGATAAACAGTTCTGTTGACCCATTCCTGGGATCCATAGTGAGATTAATTATTGATTCCTCATGAGTCTTGGAGGGGCTATCACAGTTTGACAAATATTTGCCTTGCAAATGTTCAAGGGTAATGAGGTATCTAGGATCTTGATGTACAACAGGACCAGGGTCTATCTCATTGGTATTATCAGCTTTGTTTGCAGCAGGTAGTCTTTGTCCCCAGTAACCAGGTCCCTGGATCCCCAAATGCAATGGGTACACAAGAGTGCTCCAGAATGTAGGAGTCATGGTAGCTGTCAGGGTAACAGGCAAACTCCTCCAGGCTGTGGTGATGGTAATTAATGATAGCTAAACATTAATCAAATGGAAGTGTTTCTGTTAGTGAATTCCACTGCGATGTACTACAGTTCTGTCAGTGCCATGTGTGTACACTTGATAGAAGCTGGAAGAAGCAAGCTATGTTTCTGAATCCTACTGACTGAACTGCAGCACTGACTTCATCTAAAGGGGAATGAAGTGAATTGATGTGGTCTTGCACAATGGTGTTGATCACTATCCTGATGTATTTGCGGGTGCATAGCTGAGAGATCCCGCAGATTTCTCCCATCAACCAATGTCTCACTGGATTCAGTTCAGACCATCGTTACACTCACATGAAGTGATGATGTGTGGCTCACACAGGACCCTGAGACGTTGCACAAATTGTGGTTATCCTTCAGCCAGCATCAGCCTTTTGTAGTGTCATTGCTGCTCACTTCCATGGTATTGGGATATCCATGCCAAATTTGCATGCACCAGTGGTAAGTAGCAAAATGCCTTTGACCAGTATCTGACCACAGAGCACTTGCACTCTGAGTGCATAACAACTGAGTGATGAAACAATTGCAAGTGAAATGTAGCAGCATTTGCAAGTGGGTCTTCTTGTGTTTGTTACTACAATGTCACAATGCCAGCAAATCCTGTGCTTTCACCCACCAAACTGACGGTTACTCCATGGTTGTCTCAGCTATTTTCTAGTTGCATTTTACATCAAGAGGATAGAGTATGAAGGCAGGAAATGCAGCTTGTGGTCGATATTGTTAGCACCAGGTCCACCTGGTCTCCAGGGATCCACCCCCTCCCTCCCCCTGCAAACATTCTCCATATCCCCTATTACCTCACACTAGTCTGACTGCCCATTTCAACGCAAACCCCTTACCCCATGTGAAAACCCATCACACTGAAATTGGCCTGTGATAGGGTTCGGGCTAGGTCAGCAATTGTCCCCTCTGACCCCTGGCATGATGCCCACCTTGCTCTTTCACACTCCACCCTGTGGGGGCTTGCACAGTGTTGCTCACTGTCAATAACCCTATACCCCAGAGGCTTTCCAGGCTTTCCAATGTTGTTCCTCATACCCCTCATTCACCGATATCTTTCTCCCATTGCTATCCTTGTCTCCACTTCTGGAAATGCCTCTTCTTTGCCCCAAACATACCATAACTCCCTCAACTCTTCTGGCAGTGTTCCATCTGCTGCCCCCACAGAACCCACCCTCCCCCCAAATCTTCCCAAAAGATCGAGCCCCAGGATAGTAATTGCCCCAAAGCTCTGCTTGTCTTTGACGAGCTGCCCCCAGGCATGAATAGCCAAACCCCAGACCACTGAATGGTCAGCTCCCCCACTGATGATTCAGAATGACCCCTCATGCTTGTGACCATTGAACACCCCGCAGAGTGTATTCAGAGGGTTCCCTAGTTGTAGGCATCCCAAGGGATGATTGATCATGTCGAAACCACTGGGCCGGGCAGGGACTGTGCCTGTGAGTGCACACCCCTAACAAATGACAATGCCCCCCATCCCCTACCCTGACACCCCCACCCCAACATCTTCCCTGGACTGAGGACTTGAATCCATCACTTCTCAGCATGGCTATTCAGTTGAGTAATCAAGTGCTGGAAAATGGAATTAATGTGAATAGGTCAGCACAGACTTGATGGGCTGAAGGATCTCTTCTGTACTTAATGACTCTATGGCTATGACCTTAAAACAGCAGGACTGTCAACTTTTGGCTCTAGCTGTAGTGCCAATGCTATCATGGGCATTGAATTCCAATGCTATGTTAGGCATGAATGGTGCCAATAGTCAGGTGGGTGGTAATTGTGTGAGGGGTAAGAGACCAAGTGAGCATCCCCGTGATGCAGCCCGGTTCAGTCCATGAGGTTGGGTTGCTGTCCCTGTGCCCAAACTGTTCTTGCTGCAGCCTATCAGTGATAAATGCTAGTGCACCCTGCATTGTAAATCTGTAGCTTGATAGGGTGTTGGAGAAGTGCCACATTGGGTTACTCTGAAGGATTGGCAGATGCCTCATGCCAATGAACAAGGACAGGCAATGCTTGCGGCTGGTGTCCACGGAATGTGCCCTTGCGCTGCGGTTTGGAGCTAGGGCGAAATGGAGGTCATTCAGAGCAGGTGGTGGGCTAAATCCACCAGGTATCCTGCTCTGGTTTCCATGTTGTGTTTTTAGCAAGTTTGGTAAGGAGCCGCATCGAGACACCAACGAGACGCCTAATAATGAATAATCACCATCAATTGGCAGCTTGCCACTGCTTAGTGAGAATCGTGGCACAGTGCTTGTGAAAAGCAGAAAAAGATGTCATGAGATGTTTGCAAAATCAAGATGGCCTTGCTGAACGTCACACTTGATTCTGCCATACATACTGTTATAGTCCACGTTGTTCAAAACCCCATAAAATTCCACCCATGGTATTTATCTCACTTGACGCACAATTGGTGTGTTATTTTTTATTTATGCAAACATCTAATTATTACATTTTTCCAATATATTGCTATTCAGTGCTATACACCACACAATGAAAGGCTAGAAAGTGCAGGGGAATTCCTTTTCAGAAGTCCCAAGGCTCAGTGCACCCAGTTCTCATTCTAGTTCAGTGCTTCAGCTGCCTCGGTGCATTGTTTTACTTCCACACATTCTGTCCTCTTTATTTTTAGCTGCCGTAAAAGATCAGCATTCAATTAGCATTATAACAGCTAAAATCAAAATAGTTAGAGGTTTCAACTTCCTTTGTGGCTATCCCTAAACACACAGGTGGCCCAAATAAATTTAAAAGCACTGTTGAAGCATTGATGGTTTTTGTTTTCAGGAAATTCCCTGGTTTTACAGTTTTAAAAAAATTGAAAATGTAAAATATTTATTGATAATTATCAAAATGCGGACTTAATCTTTGGTCTGATTGATTCTCAGTTGTAAGTTGCCAAATTTCATGAAAACTAAATAAATTGCACTAAAGTAAATAACTAACAAAAAGCGATTTGGATCACTAATAAATAAGTCAGTAATCATCCACCAGAAAGTCATTAGTACTGAACTCTGAAAATACCATGTCGGAATCAAATCCTCAACTTTGACTGGCCAACATTGGGTGACTTTTTGTGAGCTTTCTACAGCAGATCCTATTCTCACATTTCTTACAATCGTTCTGCACTTTTAAACCTCAAATCCTGTGCAGCCATAACTTTGTACGCCTCCCAGCGTTCAGTCACCCTACGTCTGTATGTTCTTGCATGTTATGATCTGTCTGTACTGCATGCAAAACAAAGCATTTCATATGTATTTAGGCTCATGTGATAACAGTAAATCAAGTCAAATCAAATCAAATCTCTGTTTCACTCTCCACAGATACAGACAGACCTGATGCATTTCTCCAGTGCTTTGTGCTTTTATTCCAGATTTCAAGCATCTGTAGGGCACCAATTAATGATCTTCACTTGGTGTGTACAGATTATAGTTTATTTCTTGATGAAGCTATTTTTTCAGTATTTCCTCACTTTCACTTCTATACTTCTGCCACTATAAAGTTAAAAATCACACAACACCAGGTTGTAGTTCAATTGGTTTACTTGGAAGCTTTTGGAGCGCTGCTCTTTCGTCAGACAACCGGCTGAGGAAGGAGCAGTGCTCCAAAAGCTAGTGCTTCCAAATAACCTGTTGGACTTGCAAGCGGGCATCAGAGCCGCCCTGCATTTGCCACGGGACTATGCCTACGTCGGTGAAACTATAGGAATTCATTTTGTGTTTTAAACGGCAGCCACAGCTTAAACCCACAGAACTCAGCAGCTGCCGGTCCACCCACGTGACCGGGAGATGGGAGCCAGAGGACAGATCGAATCCACACTGGGCCAAACACTAACCATGACTCATAGACCGAAACTCCGGAGCTAATTAATATGGCGACCCATCTCCTAATCAAATCAAGAGACTGACTGAAACACACCCATATTCATCAATACAGAACCATCCTGACACAAAGGACAGGCATCCACCAGACAGGAACGAACAGACTAACACACACCAGCACCCCAAGGGAACAAAGGGGGGTGCTAGCCCCCAGCCCTCACAGAGAGAGACAAGCAGATAGTACCCGGACCTGTTTACATAATCCAATGAGCACCCTATTGTGTGTACACTGCAACTCTCCTGGGATGGCAGGACACCCACCATTTGCACCTACTCCAGCGATGATGAGGAACTATCGTCCCATTCATACTCAAAATCCTCACATCCTGACAAAGAAAGATATATAATGTGTAGCAGCGTGCGGGAACAGCAGAACAGCCGAGATTCGGACCTCGGTTGGTCTCTGCCGGTGTTACTGTATCAATAAACGTTACCGATTGTTGAACCGCACTCTGGGCTCGGACTGATATCATTTCATCCGCGCTAACAGACTATAACCTGATGTTGTGTAATTTTTAGCTTTGTACACCCCAGTCCAACACCAGCATCTCCAAATCATGTCTGCCACTATACAATCTCTTGAAATGAAAGAATATTGGTTTTATGACACTTTGCAGCAAATTTCTGGTACAGGGAGGAAAGGGAGAGCAGTGAGAATGCTCAGTGATGATCTCATCCTTATTTTTCACATGGTGTTAGCAAAGGAATACCAGCTAACATCGTTTAAGGGTAAGGAATAAGATTGGGAGCTCAACGTTGCCAGACAAATAGCATAGGCCCACTCTGACCATTCCTTCAGAGAGTCCCAGTATTCCTCAGTGTCATCATTGCTTGAAGATTTTAGAATTTCTTGATGCATAATAAGTTTCTCTCACAGGAAATTTTTATTCATTCGTGGGATGTGGGCATCACTGGATCAGCCAGCACTTATTGCCTATCCTTAATTGGCCAGAGGGCAGTTAAGAGTCAAACACGTTGCTGTGGGTCGAGTCACATGTAGGCCAGACCAGGTAAGGATGGCAGTTTTCTTCCCTAAAGGGCCAGTGGGGAAAAAGATGGGCTTTTCCAACAATTGTTGCACTAGACTGTTAATTTCAGATTTTTTTTCCCCAGTTGAATTCAAATTCCACCATCTCCTACAGCTGGATTTGAAACCAAGCTGCCAGAACATTTGCTGAGTTTCGAGATTAATAGTCTAGTGATAATATTACTCAGCCACTGTCTCTATGTTCTATTGAGGATATTTATTTCTAACTAAGGATATTAATCCATCATCTGGACAAAACAAAGAGAAATACTTTACTATTATGTATTCTCACTTATCCCCATCTAGGATTTCACAACCAATGAATTACTTTTATATACTTAAAAATTACACAACACCAGGTTATAACAAGTTTATTTCAAAGCACTAGCTTTCATAGCACTGCTCCTTCATCATGTGGTTGTCACCAAAAGCTCGTGCACCCCAGTGTACACCCCAGTGCAACACCAGCATCTCCAAATCATTAATTTTATATGGTAACTTCAGCAAACAATTTTATTAAGATTGAGATACCATTGAATGACCAGTTAATTATTTATTGATGGGATTGGCTGTGCTGAAAATATTGATGAGGAGATCAATACATTCTTCAGATAGAGTCAGGAAATGTTTTATCTCCTCTTGAAGCAATTGGCAGTTCCATAGTTTAATGTCCTACCAGAAAGGTGACAGTGAATTCTAACAGTGATGTGTCAGCCTAGATTATATGATCAGGTTTCAGTGTAGGCGCGGATCTACAATTTTCTGACTCAGAGGTGAGAGCCTACAACTAAGTCACACTGACACATACTGAGATGCTAGAAATAGCAATGGAATAAACAATATTGTCCTGCCTTCAGTGCCATTGAATTGTCCCATCATTTAAAATGCCGAATGGTAAAATGGACCGAAATAAATAATCCTAATGACATCAGGGGAGAATGAGAAGCTCTGCTCACAATTCACTTTCTGTATTTAGAGTACCACTTCTGTGGAACTTGATACGGCATGGGAGGGGATTCTGCAAGATTAGACTGCTCCTGAGCTGTTCTTAGTCATTCTAAAGCACAGGTTCGCTGGCAAATATTGCAGCATTTGATTAGGAGTTCTTCAGAACTTGAAACATTAACCGTTTTCTCTCCACAGATGGTGCCAGACCTGCTAAGTCTCTCCAGCAATTTCTGTTTTTATTACAGCATTTGTTATGGAGAAATTTATTGCACTACATTTCCCAGCAAACAAATATCGGGTAACTTCTGCCACCAAATGTTGTTTCTGCCTCATGTGTTCTTCCAGGACAAAATAACTCTCCATCATTGTCAACCATTGTCCTTTTGATATTTGTTTTGAAACCTGTTGCCCTTCTTACTTCAATGCTTGCTGAGGCACCTTTTGCAATCACTTCTGTTCCTCCCAGACTATTACAACAATTCAATTATTTAGCCTGTTTTCTCTGGATCTTCATTTACTTTGCCATTTCAGCGTGTCTTCTTGAATTCAAAATTTTCCCTGTGTCAAGCAAGACCTTATACGAACATTTTACGTGTAATCTCACTTTCACATCCTTCCTTTTGCTCGTAATGCCTTTTTCTTACTTTTCTTTCCACAGTAACAGATGGTGCAATATTCCCCCCTTTTGCCATTCCTCCAGTTATGGTTTGCAGCTCTTCTCTCTTCAGTCCAATGACTGGAATGGATATGCTTAGACAACTGGTGCAGTCATTCACCATCAGATCTGACCAGACATAATGCACCACTGGGCCACACTCACTTCTGTGAAAACTATTCCGTATTCCTGGATCTAGGTCTGGAGTCTGTACTGCTTTTCTCTGTTGACCTCCTGTTCTGATGGTCAGTTTGTGTGTCTCCTTTCTGTAATTTATGTTAGAGTTGTAAGTGATGATACACATCCCCGACAACCCCAGAAGTTCCTGGTTTCTCTGATGTGTTTCATTCCATCCGATTCTAGTTCATTCTAATCAAGGAATCTATTAATATTCAAAGGTCCACAAATTAAGGATGACCAACATGAATAGGCCCTTGCGCATAGTTTGGGCATCTAAATTATTTTTGCCCTGAGTCTTCCTTCACTGAACTAACTTTTCCCTTCCCTCCCAGCCTGTTTCTGGTTTGTTTTCATAACCACAATTGTTGGAATTTTATTTTCTACATTATATGGCAATCTGTAGCCAAACACAGTGATTACGGGATACAGGTTCCCTTAGCAACTTGGAGGCCACCAAAGTATTTGGCATGAATGGTGCTGAAAGTCACCATAGTCTTAATAGATCTGAGGGCTCCTCTCATGTTTGAGAGGGGTGATGGTGGTTGGCAGGGGTCATTTACTCTGAAGATCTCTTCATCTCAAGCAAGGGGACAGGCTCAGAAGGGACGTCCTTCATGGTGCCAGAATTAAACTCACACTGTTGACATCATTCTGCATTCCAAAACAGCCATCCAACCAACTGAGCTAACTGACCCTCAAATTTGATGAAGGAAAGGTCATTTATGGAGCAGCTGTAGATGGCCATAGTACAGTCTCTAGGAATTGGGCAGCACAGTGGTTACTACTGCTGTTTCTTAGTGCTAGGGTCCTGGGTTTGATTCCAGCTTTGGATGATCGTGTACATTTTGCATGCTCTCCCTGTGTCTGTGTGGATTTCCTCCGAGTGCTTTAATAAAAGGGGGTGGCGGAACAGTGACTCAGTGGTTAGCATTGCTGCCTCACAGTGCCAGGCACCTGGGTTTAATTCCAGCCTCGGGCGACTGTCTGTGTAGAGTTTGCACAATCTCCCCGTGTCTGTGTGGATTCCCTCTGGGTGCTCCGGTTTCCTCCCACAATCCAAAGATGTGCAGGTTAGGTGGATTGGCCCATAATGTTCAGGGATGTGTAGGTTAGGTGCATTAGGATAATGGGGATTTGGTCTCGTTGGGTTACTCTTCGGAGGGTTAGAGTGGACTTGTTGGACCGAAGGACCTGTTTCCACACTATGCTCCGGTTTCCTCCCACAGTCCAAAGATGTGCAGGTTAGGTGGATTAGCCATGCTAAAAAAAATTGTCTGTGGTGTCCAGAGATATGTGGATTTGGTGTGTTAGCCATGGTAAAAACAAGAATGGGATGAGTATTTGGGTCTGGATGGGATGTTCTGTGGAGGTTGGGAGCAAACTCAATGGGCTGAATAACCTCTCTTTGCACTGTAGGGGTCATAGCATCATCGAGTTATGCAACACGGAAACAGACCTCTCGGTCCAACTTGTCCAAATTGGTCAATCTTAATCTAACCTAGTCCTATTTGCCAGGCTTTGGCCCGTATCCCTCTAAACCCTCCTTATTCATGTACCTATCTAGATGTCCTTTAAATGTTGTATTGTACCTGTCTCCACCACTTCCTCTGGTACTCATTCCATTCACACACCACCCTTACATCCTTTTAAATCTTTCCCCTCTCACCTTAAACCTATACCCTCTAGTTTTGGACTCCACCTCCCTAAGAAAAAATACCTTGGTTATTCATCCTAACCATGTTCCTCATGATTTCATAAACCTCTGTAAGGTCACCCTTCAGTCTCTGATGCTCCAGGGAAAAAAAGCTCTCTCTATAACTCAAGCCTCTCTCTATAACTCAAGTCTTCCAGTCCTGCTAACATCATAATAAACTTTTTCTGCATTCTCTCACATCTAACAATATCCTTCCTATGGAAGTGTTTCCAGAATTGTACACAGTATCCTAAAAGTGGCCTCAACAAAGTCCTATACAGCCACACCATAACAAACTGACTATACTCAATGTTTTGACCAATGAAGTCAAGGCTGCCAAATGCCTCCTTCACCACTCTGTCTACCAGCGACTCCACTTTCAAGGAACTATGCACCTGCATGATCGGGTTCTTTGTTCAGCAACACCCTATCATTAACCGTATAAATCCTGCCCTGATTTGCCTGACCAAAATGCAATACCTCACATTTATCTAAATTAAACTCCATCTATCATTCCTCGGCCCATTGGTCCATCTAATACTCTCAGATAATCTTCTTTATTGTCAATTACAGTAACTATTTTGCTGTCATCTCCAAACTTATTAATCATGTCTCCTGCATCCACATCCAAATCATTTACGTAAGTGAAAGAAAGCAGTGGACCTAGCACCACTTCTTGTTGCACACTATGTCATAGGCCTCCGTTCTGAAATGTTCTGTTTTCTGGCTTCAAGCCAATTTTGTATCCAGTTGGTTAGCTCCCCCCAGATCCCTTGAGATCTAACTTAACTAGCCAGTCAGTCATATGGAACCTTGTTGAATGTCTTGCTGAAGTCCATGTAGACAACATCTACCACAATCTTCCTTGTCACCTCTTCAAAAACCTCAATCAAGTTAGTTCTATGATTCTTCGAACTCCTGCAGAGCTGTCCTGGACCTGAGGTCACTAACATCCCACAACCTAGACAAATGCAGGAAAACCATTTCCCATGGCTGAGGAATCTAGAGCCTTTGGGTCTCAATCTCAAAATAAAGGACATACCATTTAGGGTTCAGCTAAGGAGGAACATCTTCACTCTGAGGTGGCGATTTTTGATCTTTATCTCAGAGTGCTGTGGAAACTCTGTCATAAAGTACACTCAGAGACAAACTGATAGATTTCTAGTTCTGATGAAATCAAGGGATTTGAGGATATGTGGGCCAATTTCATTGAGACAGATGATAAGCCACAAACAAATGAAGACAATGTCAAAACAGGTAAGATTATTAGTGGGAACAATTTTGTTCATTATTACTATCACCATAATTCTGCATCACTGAGTAATTCAACTTGAGAATATTGTTAAGTTGCTCTAGCCATATCAAAAACTATCAGGCTATTACATTTTGAAATTATATAATACTGATAGTGGATCAGATACTCATTTTCCATCTGTCTGAAGTATTATGCCATTAAAATTTGCCAACTGCCCTGGAATGCTCTGGTAAATCCTTTGCCAACATAGACAACAATACACTTGGGTAACATAAAGTCACAGAGATGTACAACACAGAAACAGCTCCTTCAGGTCAACTCAGTCATACTGACCAAATATCTGAAATTAATCTAGTCCCATTTGCAAAATGACTTTTTGCATGATCCCCATCACACTAGACATTTATGAATTGGGTACAGTCTGTTTAAGATTCTAGGGCTACAGCCTTGCCTTTTTCAAGACGCCATGGATGTGTAAAAAAATGTGAACACTTGGATGCATCAACTTCAGTACTTTTTATGGAATCGCTACAGTATGGAAGCAAGCCATTCAGTCCATCTACTCCACACTGCCCTCTGAAGAGCATCAAACCCGGACCCATCCTATAAACCTGCATTTCCCATGCTTAACCCACCTAGCCTGCACACTGTGGAGCAATTTAGCATGGCCAATCCACCTAACCCAGTCATCTTTGGATTGTGGGAGAAAACCTGGACAGACACAGGGAGAATGTGCAAACTCCACATCGACTGCCCCGAGGCTGGAATTGAACCCAGGTTCCTGGTGCTGTGAGGCAGCACTGCTAACCACTGAGTTACTATGTCACCCACTCTTGGTTAAGTGTTACTCTCATATTGAATGTATGAACTCTTCATGAACCCTTGCAAAGATTTTACGTGATTTATGTTGTCTATGGCTAACATGAAGGCAGCAAGATAATGTCATCAGCCCGCAGAGGAAATGGGACGGAGACAAACCTTTTTGGTCAGACTTATAAGATGGTTACAGTTAAGCAGTATTAACTAACAAAAGGATAATTTCTTGGTTTGGGCTTCTCCTGTTGCTAGTCTAGACTTCAAGTCTCATTCTGGGTTTATTAAAAGCAGTTTACAAAAACCAACCTGGTACAATGTTGTATATCTTTTCTGCTTATTGCCTAAAATATACAATTTAAGATATTACAAACACAGTCTAATTAGGTGACGTTATAAGGCAAATTTCAAATGACTGTATGGTTGAACCTTACTGACAGCAGGAATCATGTTTAGCCCAGTCTTTAATCTAGATTGGCAGAGTAACAAGTACAACTGAAGCATTTTTGGAATGAACTTATTTCTGAATATCTAAGCTAAAATAAGGATGCATACAATTCTTACGTACACAGACATATCATGTATTAACATTAACAGATTGACACTGAAATAGGAATAGCAGACCTTCTTTTTACATTTTACATCCGATTTTCCATGTCGTACATATCGTACGTTATGGCACAGTGTGGTATTGTGGCTCAGTGGTTAGCGCTGCTACCTCACAGTACCAGGGACCTAGGTTCGATTCCTACTTTGAGCGACTGTCTGTGTGGAGTTTGCAGGTTCTCCTCGTGTCTGTGTGGTTTTCCTCCCACAATCCAGAAATGTGCAGGTCAGGTGAATTGGCCATGCTGAATTGCCCGTAGTGTTATTCAGGGGTAAATATAGGATAGGGGAATAGGTTTGGTTGAGTTACTTTTTGGAGGGTTGGTGTGAACTTGTTGGGCCAAATGGCCTGTTTCCATACTGTAGGGAATCTAATCTAACATAGTTTGAGAATGGATGCAGACTCAAACTTTGTGAGCATCAAATAATATTGCATTAGGCACAAATTAAGCGATCCTCTTCAACAGTATGTTAATAGCATGCGTAACAATCTTTTACATGTTGAACAAACAACATGCTGAAAGCCCCAAAATCTTCCTGCGAATTTAAAAGGGACAAAGACGAGCAATAACCAAGTCCTGAAGATTCAAATGAAAGAGATAAATATTTTCTCCTTCAAGAAACATAAAAATATTGCTGACTCCAGTTTATGTTGCAAATTTAGTATTTTTATCTGTGCAGGTAACATATTATTGCCACTTGCAAGTGTGCACATGAACCAGCCACAGCATCAGAGTAACTCTGTTCACTATCTGCCATGGAAGCAATACCTACATGAGAAATAATTGAAGAAGAAATTATGATAACAATATGTCAACATATGTATTATTTAATCTAATCTGAATACCAAAAGCGATCACTCCTGTTGAGCCCACATGTAATTAAAACAGTGATTTTGGAGTTTCATGAAAAATCAGCACTGAATTTATCCTTCACAGATAGCATTCTGAATGAGGGCAACTTACATTATAACAAAGCCAGATGTTATTCCTAGACCTATTGTATAATGTCATCATTACAAACCAGAATCCAAACTACCAATGACAATATTGACTTTTAGTTACAAGTGAGGCATTTTTAAAGGGAGAGAGATGAGTGAGAGAGATGGAGATTTATCAAGGAGACATAACAAGGGAGCAGCCAGTTGTGTCCTTCCAGGAATGTACATTTTAAAGGTTAAAAACTGGCTGTAACTCTGATCTCATGGAAAGAGATGTGCGAGTGAACAGAGTTTTATGTGTACTATCCTGCGTTAAGCACTAGCATATTATGAAGATCACAGGCGAAGAGCCAACCACAGTAACCCCTGAACTGCAGATTAAAGAATTGCCTTGGGCTAAGAATTCGAAGCTAACTATGATTAGATTAGATTACTTACAGTGTGGAAACAGGCCCTTCGGCCCAACAAGTCCACACCGCCCCGCCGAAGCGCAACCCACCCATACCCCTACATCTACATTTACTCCTTACCTAACACTATGGGCAATTTAGCATGGCCAATTCACCTGGCCTGCACATCTTTGGACTGTGGGAGGAAACCGGAGCACCCGGAGGAAACCCACGCAGACACAGGGAGAACGTGCAAACTCCACACAGTCAGTCGCCTAAGGCGGGAATTGAACCCGGGTCTCAGGCGCTGTGAGGCAGCAGTGCTAACCACTGTGCCACCGTGCCGCCCACTAATGATGTTGAGATGCTGGTGTTGGACTGGGGTGTACAAAGTTAAAAATCACACAACACCAGGTTATAGTCCAACAGGTTTAATTGAAAGCGCACTAGCTTTCGGAGCGACGCTCCTTCATCAGGTGGTTCTCTAACTAGCCAGCAAACCAGTTCAACAAACACAAGATGAGAAGGATCCTTGCACTGAGTGCTGCCAGCCAAGGACTGTCAAAAGGAAGCACCAAGAAAGTTTTCGACTTACTGCAACACCATGGTCAGAGAGTCAATGCAGCATGGAAACAGACCCTTTGGTCCAACCAGTCCATGCTGACCATGTTCCCAAACTAAACTAGTCTCATCTTCCTGTGTTTGCCCCATATCTCTCAAAAAACTGGTAAGAGTCCTTGTGGACATGCCGAATTTCCTTAGCCTCCTGAGGCAGTAGAGACATTGTTATACTTTCTTGACCGTCGTGTCGATGTGGGTGGACCAGAACAGATTGTTGGTGACCATCATTCCCAGGAACTCGACGCTCTCAACCATCTCCATCTATGATGCAGACAGGGGCATGTCCTCCACTCCGTTTCCTGAAGCCAATGACCAGCTTCTTCCATTTGCTGATGTTTACGGAGAAATTGTTATCTCATTGTTTTTTGAGGCCTGAATTAGCACCATAAATGTATGTATCTTGTTGTAACAATGGGGTGTTTGTTTCTGAAAGGGGCTCTGGATAATGGAAAAGTCCAAAGATGTGCAGGTCAGGTGAATTGGCCATGCTAAATTGCCCATCGTGTTAGATGCATTAGTCAGGGGTAAATATAGGGTAGCGGAATGGGCCTGGGTGGGTTGCTCTTCGGAGGGTCGGTGTAGGCTTGATGGGCCAAAAGGCCTGTTTCCATACTGTAGGGGATCTAATCTAATCTAATCAAAGTCAGGGCTACCATCCAGACTCCTCAGGGTTGTTGTAATAGAGTCTATGAAACCAATGTAACTTGTACCAGGTTGCTATCACTCATTAAGCTACATCCTGTTCAATACACGATCCTCTTCTTGTTAGATTATCTCGACATTCTCAGCTAACCTACTGGACAAAGCAGGCCCTGTAATTTCCAACCTGAAATAAAACTAATGGCAATGCATCCCACCTTACGGTGAACGAGGGTCCAGTCAGCGTACAACATGATGAGCAGTGATGAGGAAACATCACTCAACGTTATACCTACAATTTCTTCATCTTACAACAAGAACTGAAGTAAGTGTAACTATGAAAAAGCTGTGAATGGCAACACCGTGGTGCAGTGTGATAATAGTCACTGCTTTTGTTTCAGCATTTCCATAATCTGTCCTGTTAACAAACCCCAGTTCAATGCCTCTGTAATTGCATTGCGACCCTATCAGGATGCAACCATGTGCAAGAGATCATGCTTGGAACAGCACCAGGCAAACCTAAAAATAAGATTTCAAACAAGAGAAGCTAAAACATAAGAGTATTTACATATCAGAGAGCTTAAGCAGCTTGCAGTAGAAAGGGTTTAATGATCTCATAACCAATTGATCCAATCTAAGTTCTGCCACCCAGTCACGAATGATGGTGGGCAATAAAACAACTAAGAGGAGGGCAATGTTCCACAAGTAACTCTATTTTCAATTATGGGACAGCCCAGCACATCTGTTCAAAAGGCAAAGGCTGAAGTATTTGTATCCATTTTCAGCTGGAAGTACCAAGTGGATGATCCACCTCAGAATCCTCCTCAGGTCCCCAGCAACACAGATACTAGCCTTCGCCAATTTGATCCACTTCACTTTATATCAAGAAATGACTGAAGATAAAGGATACTGCAAAGAATATGGGTTCTGACAAAATGTCAACAATTGTAATGATGATTTATACTCTAGAATTGACTGCATCTTTATCCATGCTGCATCAGTGCTGCTACATAATCAGCATCTCCTCAATAATTTGGAAAATTGCTCAGGTGTGTCCCATAACAAAAAGCAAGATAAATCCAAACTGAAAACTGCTGCATCATCAATCTACCCTCATTGATCAGAAAAGTGATGGAAAGGGACATGGATGCTGCTATTAAATGGCACTTGTTCAGCAATAACCCATTAATGGCAGGTTTCATCACAGCCACTCAGTTCTTGACCTCATTACAGCCTTGATCTTAACATGGATAAAAAAAAAGGACTGAACTCCAGAAATGAGGTAACAGTGACTGCCTTTGACATCAAGGCAGTATTTTTCAGAGTATAGAATCAAGGAGTCTGCAAAATTCGAGTCAGTGGGAATCAGGGAGCAATCTCTGCACTGTTCCGAGACATACTAAACACAAAGAAAGATGGTTCTGGTTGTTAGGAGTCAATTATTTCGGTCAAAGGACATCACTCCAGGGGCTCCACAGAGTAAATGTCCTCAGCCCAGCCACCATCAGCTGTTTCATCAATGGCCACCCTCCATCATAATGCATAGGTGTGGAGGTTTGCTGATGACGGTTCAAGAGATGTAAACATCGCTGGCTAGGAGGTGGTGAGTCCCTCTTGAATCCTTATAGCCTTTGGGGTGTAGGGAGAACTATAGTGCTGTTAGCAAGGGAGTCCCAAGATTCCAACTCAGTGAAGGAAGACACTATATTTCCAAATCAGGATAGTGTGTGACCTGGAGGAGAACCTGCCGGAGGTACTGCCCCAAGTATCTGATGCCCTGTCCTTCCAGGTGGTAGAGGTTGCGGATTTGGAACATGCTGCTGAAAGGTTCTGGATGAGTTACTGCAGTACATCTTGTCGATGGTACACATTGCTGCTACTATCCATTAGTGGTGGGAGTGACTGTAGGAGGTAGGAGATGGGATGCCAATCGAGTGAGTCAAGATTTCTTGGAAGATGTCAAGCTTCTTGAGCAATTTTGATGTTGCATCATCCAGGCAAGTGGAGAGTATTCTAACAAATTCTATATTGTAACTTGTACTTGGTGGTTAGGAAGATAGGAAGTAAGTTACCTGCTATAGAATTCCTAGTCTGTGATCTGCTCTTGTAGTCACACTTCCCAGGGATGTTCATAACAGGGGATTCAGCAATGGGCATGGCCTTGAATATCAAGGGGCAAAGGTTAAGTTCTTTCTTGGTAAAGATGGTCACTGATTGGGACTTGTGTTACGTATCATATGTCAGGCCAAATGTAGATGTTACCCAGGCAAAGTGAGTGTAATTGCTGCTTGACATCAGGGCAGCATTTGATTATGTATTACACAAGTTACACAAGTCATTACACAAGTCATTGCTGATGCATTTGAGAAGTGGTCTTTCAGCCAAAGAACAAGTTGAGAACCCCAAAATTAGGTTACCACCAAGATGTTGAAAGAAAAACCCAATTCTGCATCACCTCCAGCTCCATCCCATCCCCTCTTGCTCAAAATCCCTAAAATACCTGGCCCATGATTAAAAATCTCACACCCAAGATTTAAACAATGTTAATAAAACTATGTACAATGAGCAAAATGGTCATACTCAAATTATCTCAGGATTGGAAATTGAGCTAACTGTTTCAACTATATTTCTTGCATCATAACAGTCCAGAGTTGTAAGGAAATAGTGTTTCTTTTTCAATGCTTTGCATTCTGAACATTCCCCCCAGAAAATGGCTCGGTTACTTGCACAACTGCTGACTGTTTAGCTTGACAACTATTTCCTGTTGATCTTTACAGGAAGTTGTTACTCCTGAAAAGATATAGTGATAAATGGACAAATATGCCAGTTGGAAGAGAGATCTAAAACCTCCCACATTCCTGGAAAATGCAGCTACCGTCCCTCTGTCTTTTGGGCTCTGAGTCAAAAAGGGGTGACTAATATTTCAAAAAAAGTAACTTTTAGAGGATAACTACTTCATACTTAAGAGGATCGAGAAAGCAATTGTAAAGCCTTTGAAGATGGGTGGGAGGTGAGAAGGCTAGTAAGACAGTGTAGAAAGTGTCAGCAGGATGTTCGATGACTTTCTGCTGTTATGCCATTTAGCCGGGGCAGGGCTATGAGGAGGACCTGTGCCTCTCTTCAACAAACTTCAGGGGGCAGTAGAGTTGGAGGGGTGATTGGGTGATCAAAGGGCTTCCTTCTAGGTACTCTCTGGTCTACAAAGGGATCCTCTTATTGGCAATGTGCATCGCCATCCTAATATGGCCAAATGCTTCAGAGACACCTTCCTCCCCATTAAGATCCAGGACATTAAGACCCAGTAATGGGGTCTTTGGGTTTTATTGGGAGTGGACACGGTTACTGCTGTGCTCTGGTCAGGGATGGAGCTCGAGTTGTGCTCGAGTTGATTTGATTTGATTTACTGTTATCACATATACCGAAACACAGTGAAAAGTGCTGTTTTGTTTACTCGAAAGGTAGTTCATACTATACAAAGTGCGTCAGGGTAGCAGAACAGAGAGCAGAATACAGCATACAGCCACAGAGCAGGTGCAGAGAGACAGATCAACATTGACATTTGGGAGGGCCATTCAACGTTCTGATTTGTGGGAAAGGAGCTGTTTCTGAATCTGCTCGTATGTGTATTTAAACTTTTATATCTTCTTAAAACAGAAGAGGGTGGAAGAGATTATAATGGGGGGTGAGAGGAGTCTTTGATTATGTTGGCTGCTTTCCCAAGGCAGTGGGAAGTATAGATGGAGCCAATGATTCCTGACCCCACACCCACAACAATTTCACAAGCCTGTCTGATTTGTCCCTTGATCTCACTTCTCTGGGATGCCAGCAGTATATAGACAATAGACAATAGGTGCAGGAGTAGGCCATTCTGCCCTTCGAGCTGCATCACCATTCATTATGATCATGGCTGATCATCCTCAATTAGCATATCCGCCAATATGTCCTCACACTCCTCCAGTTGTAATGTTAGCAGCCACCACTTCCAGGCTGCCAGTCCTCGTGAACCAGTGATCATCCTAAGGAGGATGGTACATTCAATAGAAGCTGCTTAATTGATTGCTGTTCCTAAGATATGTTCCCAAGTCACATCAAGCAGCAGTTAGTGGTTGTGATCTGTTGTTGGCTCCAGTCATATGGAATATAGATCCCCTACAGCGTGGAAACAGAGCATTTGGCCCAACAAGTCCACACCAACCCTCCAAAGAATAACCCACCCAGACCCATTCCTCTATCCTATTACTCTACATTTCCCTTGACTAATGTGCCTAACCTAAACATCCCTGAACACTATGGGAAATTTAGCATGGCCAACCCACCTAACCTGCACATTTTTGGACTGTGGGAGGAAACCGGAGCACCTGGAAGAAACCCACACAGACACAAGGAGAATGCGCAAACCAGTCCTCAGAAATATATTGAGTGTGGTGCTGGAAAGGCACAGCAGGTCAGGCAGCATCCGAGGAGCAGAAGAATTGACGTTTTGGGCATAAACCCTTCCTGATGAAGGAACGTCGATTCTCCTGCTCCTCGGACACTGCCTGACCTGCTGCGCTTTTCCAGCACCACACTCTTGACTCTGATCTCCAGCATCAGCAGTCCTCACTTTCTCCTAGGAAATATACTGCCCATTCTATTCAAATATGCAGGTTAGTACATGCGCATATTTCCTCCTTGTAGCTTTTATTTAACAACACTGTAGTATTTAAACTCTTATCAGTGTAGAGGAGCTGGTACCCAAAAAAGGGGTGTGCAAGATTTCCTGCACTGCTGTCTGAGGTTTGCTGCACTGAGTTGGTTGTGGATGATTCCCCTATTGAAAATCATTCAGAAAAATCAGGGGAAGGTAAATGTCTGAGTTTATGTCTGATTGGGGTCGGAAATAGGGTTTCTGATCACGAGTGGAAGATTTAAGCTTATGTATAAATTATAACAGGTGAACAGGTAGTTAAATAACTAAAAAAGGAATGGTCAAATAAGGACATTCAAATAGCACAAATAGTAATTTCTAGAAAAGTTTTGATTCCAGAATGAATCACTCAAAATGCAAAATTATGAACTAAATCCTTTATTACAAATGTTGTTAGAGGAACTAGAACTTGTTTTGTCTATAACCATTGCTCTTCATCCTTTGCTATATTGTAATTTGTGGTCAATGATGTAATGTATATGATTTTCTAAACATATTCAAATATATTTAGTTTTGAGTTTGGCTTTTTGAACTGGAACTAGTGGCATATGGGTTTTCTGCGTATATGAAATAATTTAATGATTAACTTTTAAGTATTTATGTAGCGTAGCCCTGGTAATTTTGTTTTGAAAATGTGAAGGAAAATCTCCCGCGAGAGTGATTTTACAAGTGAACAATGCCAATAGTTGTGCATTAGGTTCTGTTAGAGATTTTCTTTTACCTTTTAACTAGCAAAAACACCCATAAATTGAAATCTAAGGATTTCTTTTAGCTTCTGTTCAGAGAGTTCCGCAAGGTTCTTAACTAAGGCTGGCTGTGTTTGACTAAAAACCCGAATGAAGCTGAGAAAATTTTGGCTCAGTTGAATAGCAACTCCAGGAAATGGCTATCAGATTCTTAAAACTGGAAATTGAAAGCATGTCTAAACTAAGCTGTATAGGCGTGATAGAGAAGGAAGTTACCTTCAGTTTGAGTATTATAGAAATGGACTTTTGGGAATAATGGGATTATATTTGTCCACATTTTTGTAAATATTTAAAAATGTGCTATATTGTAAATAATTGTAGGGTGTAATAAACTTAAGTGCAATTATTAAAGCCAAATAATCAAATATATTGTTTCAATTAGAGGCTACCTTGTTAAAACCAAAATAAAGTACAAAATAAATCTATCAAGCCAGACTTTAGTATGGGATCTGACATACCCATTAAGACCATAAGATAATAAGATATAGGAATGGAATTAGGCCATTCGGATTATCAAGTCTGCTCCACCATTCAATCTTGGCTGACATGTTTCTTAACCCCATTCTCCTACCATCTTCCAGTAACTTTTTGATCCCCTTATTAATCAAGAACCTACCTATTTCTGTCTTAAAACACTCAATGATCCAGCCTTCACAGCCTTCTACAGCAATGAATTCCGTCAATTCACCATCCTCTGTCTGAAGAAATTCCTGTTTGTCTCAGTTCTAAAGGGTCGTCTCTTCACCCTCAGGGTCTGCCCTCAGGTACTTGTCTCTCCTACAAGTGGAAACATCTTCTCCACCTCCAAACTATTCAGGCCTTGCTATATTCTATCACCTTCAATGAGATTCCCCTCTCGTCTTTTTAAACTCCAACGATACAATCCTCAACCCTTTCTCATGTGACAAGCCCTTCATCCCCACAATCAGTCTTGTAAATCTCCTCTGGACCTCCTTTAATGCTAGCGTAACCTTCCTTTGACACGTGGCCTAAGACTGCTCACAATATTCCAAACGCAGTCTGAAGATTTTCAGTTGGGATCATAACAGGTCTCTTCATTCTAATATAACACTGAACAATTAGATGGAATCAAAGTTAATAGTGAAACAATCTCACTGTTGTTTTATATTGTTTTATCTAAAAAGAAAGCAAGATAAAACTTTACTTCGCCTTGGTTTCAAGAAGTACAGATAGTGTCAAGGGTGCATCCAAGGCATTAATCAAATGCCAGCTTTGAACTATGGTTGGGGCTAAACCAATTTATCATCAATAATATATTCACATCAATCAACTTTCTAAGCAATAGTATTTGTTATCATTCCACATTAATAACGATTATGCTTCAAATGGAATATGTATTCATACAATACATGAATACTGACACATACAATACATAATACATGTGTGGCATATGTATGATGATACTGGAACATATAATGTGAACTATACATAAGATGTTGCAGTTTATGCTGCATAAATAAAGATGAAACTTTTATACATGATCCCATTATTATTCTGCATATACTAGAAGTTAACCAGCCCACACTTCCAGCAGGAAGTCATATTCATCAGCAGTGAATAATGAAGAACTCAGTACACTGTCCATGATTTTCTCATTAATTAAGTAAATGGTCGGACCATTATTCACCACCATTTCCAATATGAACCTCTCTCATCTGAGGAGCCCTGCCAGGAGTGTGAGTTTGAAAAATTACTGCCAAATGATCTAATAGAGATCATTAACTAGCTGACAGATATGGCTACAGTGACATTGTTTTAAGCATGTGCACTAATTTCAGTAATCAAAACCTTATGTACACCATTTAGCAAACACCAACGAACAGTAATGTGTAGTCTTGAATCCTTTCTCTCCCACTAAAGTTTGGAAATATCATTTAATCAGGAGCGACACAACTCAATGTGGCTTCTAGGCATAATTTCACTTATCAGTCATTCCCAGTTGACTTGCATGAGGCTCACTAGATCCTTTGTAAAATTGTATGCCAGTGCTGCCAAGATATTGTAAATATTGCTTTCTGTTGAAACAATCGAACAATCGGTTAGGTTCACCACCGCCAATCCCTCTTGCTGGTATTAATTGAGCTGATGGCACCATGTTAGGAAGGATGCACACATGTCTCCTTGCTTGCCCTTTCACTATTCAACAATCATGATTGATTGGACTTGTTTGCTTCTGTTTCTCTGAAGGGCTTCTTCTGAAATGAACAGGCTAACCCACTGACAAGCTTTCATCTCGAGACAATATTGCTGGTATTTCAACATCACTGATATTTATCAATTTTCATATGTGATAACCAATAAGCAGTATCCAATGAAGCAAATTACGTACAAAAACATTCTGCTTTTTATCTTGACATTTTAACAATAAACACTCAAAATATTCCCATTAAAGAGATCACATACCCTAATGTTACGTGATTTGATTTAATTTGATTTTATTTACCTAAGTACAATGAAAAGCTTTGTTTTGCAAGCAGTACAGACAGGATCATAGCAAACAAGAACATACAGATAAGAGGGGGCTTAGACAGAGTGAAGTATACAGGGTTACACTGAAGAGGAGGTGCACAAAGCAAGAACAACCCTTGTCAACATTCACATTTTTTGAAGTTGGAGAGTCCATTCAGCAGGGTAATAACGGCAGGAAGAAGCTGTTCTTGAACTTGTTAATGCATGTATTCAAGTTTCTGTATCTTCTGCCTGACGAAAGAGGTTGTAGGAGAGCATTAACCGGGTGGGAGGGGTCTTTGATGATGTTGGCAGCCTTTCTTGGCAACAGGAAGTATAAACAAAGTCTATAGCTGGAAAGCTGGCATCCATTATGGTCTGGGCTGTGCGCACAGCCTTCTGTAGTTTCTTCTGGTCCTGGGAAGTGAAGTTGCCAAACCAGGCCGTTATGCACCTGGACAGTATGCTTTCTATGGTGCATCTGTAAAAGTTGGTGGGAGTCCTTATAAACATGCTAAATATCCAAAGCCACCTG
The DNA here is from genome assembly GCF_047496795.1 of Chiloscyllium punctatum. Lineage (NCBI taxonomy): Eukaryota > Metazoa > Chordata > Chondrichthyes > Orectolobiformes > Hemiscylliidae > Chiloscyllium > Chiloscyllium punctatum. The sequence continues at coordinate 144,224,635 of NC_092741.1, read as the reverse complement.
AGGTAGAAGAGGCATTGTTGTGCCTTCTACACCATTCAATGTATGTCTTACTTATTTTTATTTGTCAATTAATAATGCAATTAGACAAATTGATGATATGTGGCTATAAAAACTTACATGGACAACCTTGCTTTAAAAGAATATTCAGTTAGTATCTCACAACTCACTTACCACATCAAATTAATGTAAGCCTGATAGCAAATCACATGAACGGATGAAATAGGAGCAAAGGAAGGCTATTTAGCTCCTCGAATCTGCTCAATATTTGATAAATTTGCATCTTATCTCATTGTGGCCTCAAATCCACTTTCCTGTCTACCCCCAACACCCTTTCATCCCATTGTTAGTCATGAGTTGACCAATCTCTGCCTTAAAAATACTCAATCCCTGAACAGTTCTCAGGATTGTGTATATTCAAGGACCTATTTATTTCTTGAGCATCTGCTGTGAATCCATTGATATTTTCTCTATCTCTGAACCGAAAGAAGCCTTGGTTTGAATGTTTACTTTGCAGTAAGAAAAATAACTTTGGGATTGGAAAATGTAACGTGTATGAAATTTAATTTCGGAGATTGGCAGGTCGGGATTTATGCCATTAATGTGCCCGGAATGTTTGATGGGGCCAATTTACAATGGGATTCTGTTGCTGTAGTGTCCCAGCAGAAGTCATGCTTGAGTTAAGATGAGTTGAACTGTGCACTCACAATGGTAGCCAAATGGTATTGACCATTAGAAGAGAAGATTGTGGTTGAAAAGATAGGAAAGCCGGTTTACAGTTGTCCAGTGTTACAATATTTCTGAACATGATTTTTGAGACATTCTCCTTCACATTCTCCTTTCATAATGCACAACAATGCTTGAAAGCACAGGTTTGTGAGGAACATTGATAATGGCAAAGTGGTTTGTTAAACATGCACAACTAACTAGGATAGATTGTCAAAACTTTTATCCATATCTTGGAATTCAATGAAGATATGACAAAACATTTTTTTTTCCTTATGCTCTCGACCCGAATTTGTTGATGACTATCCGAATGGATTAGCTTGCCACCATTACAGAAATGAATGTTGAATCAGTTCAGCAATGGGCAAGCAGAAATATATCACAGCTTTGGTCTTGAAGGAATGAATGATTTATTTATTTATTTGGAAGCATTAGCCTTTGGAGCGCTGCTCCTTCATCAAGTGATTGTGGAGAATAATCAACACTACCACCTGATGAAGGAGCGGCGCTCCGAAAGCTGGTGTGCTTCCAAATAAATCTGTTGGACTATAACCTGGTGTTGTGTGATTTTTAACTTTGTACACCCCAGTTCAACACCGGTGTCTCCAAATCATTATTTATTTATGGTCAGATACATCTTGAAGATACAGTGGAAAGCATTTTGTCACCACAGTCAGTCCCCATTTTGAGGTAAAATAAGGATTTTTAAAAATTACTTAAATGAAAGGTCTTCTCCAAAAGTACAACATTTCATATACCGTCATTGCCCTTTTTGGGACCTTGCTACCAACAATTTTTCTGTAAACTTCCCTTCATTTCAATATTGACTACTTTTCAATCATACTTCATCTGTGGGACATCTTGAATTTGTGATTTAAAAAATTGCTTTGCATATCAGTCATTGTTCCTCCTGCCACTTCAAAATTGTCTGGGAAAATAAAATTGGAGTTAAATCTCCTCCACCCTTGCTGCTGGGATACATCATCGAGTGTTGTCTATAAATATGGCAAATGTGAGTCAGTAATTGCAGAGTGAAGACTTGGTCCTGATGCCTGGTTTACAGTAGCAGCTGCTATCCACTCTAAACTGATGTATCTATAGTTGGATGATGGGAATGTATGTTGTTTCCACTCCATGTAATTCAATTTAAAGCCACAGAGATGTGTAGGCTGCACAATTTTCAGATACAATTCCCAGCTGACTGCAATCGTTTCCCATAGATGATATTAAATTTTTTAAAAAGTTTAAAATATTCAACTTTTGGATAGATGCAAACATGACTGGGTGAGATCATATTGCTCATCACTAGAAAAATTATGAAATGATTTGAAATATTTATAGCAGATCTTATGCCACACTCCTCATTTGTGAATAAAACATCAAGCTATCAAAATATATGTAAAAGACACATGCAGCTGTTATTATGTTGAAATATCTTAAAAGAGAACTATTTGACATCATCCTAAAAGAATGGCTTATGCATTAACTGGACGTATAGACAATACTCATCTGATTTTAAACAAAAGCAGATCTCTGAAAGTCCCAGGAGCTAAGTACCTCCGCCTCCAATATTGTGATAACACCTCACTAGTTGCCAAACAATCATGTTTCACATGAGTGATTGATGTTTTTGGTTTCTGTTCATTCTACTTGAGGCAGGTCCACAGAGATTGCTTGTGCTGATGGTAGAGTTTGCCTTGCCAATAAATAAAGTCGTAGAGTCATAGAGACGTACAGCACGGAAACAGACCCTTTGGTCCAACTCGTCCATGCCAACCAGATATCCCAACCCAATCTCATCCCACTCTGGCAGCATCCGGTCCATATCCTTTCAAACCCTTCCTATTCATATACCCATCCAGATGCCTCTTAAATGTTGCAATTGTACCAACCTCCACCATCTCCTCTGGCAGCCCATTCCACCCATGCACCACCCTCTGCATGAAAAGGTTGCCCCTTAGGTCTCTTTTATATCTTTCTCCTCTCACCCTAAACCTATACCCTCTAGTTCTGGACTCCCCCACCTCAGGGAAAAGACTTTGTCTATTTGTCCTATCCATGCCCCTCATGATTTTATAAATCTCTATAAAGCCACCCCTCAGCTTGCGATGCTCCAGGGAAAACATCCCTAGCCTGTTCAACCTCTCCCTATAGCTCAAATCCTCCAACACTGGCAACATCCTTGTAAATCTTTTCTGAGCCCTTTCAAGTTTCACAATATCCTTCCAAGAGGAAGGAGACCAGAATTGCACACAGTATTCCAACAGTGGCCTAACCAATGTCCTGCACAGCCGCAACATGACCTCCCAACTCCTCTACTCAATACTCTGACCAATAAAGGAAAGCATACCAAATGCCTTCTTCACTACCCTATCTACATGCGACTCTACTTTCAAGGAGCTATGAACCTGCACTCCAAGGTCTCTTTGTTCAACAACACTCCCTAGGATCTTACCATTAAGTGTATATGTTCTGCTAAGATGTGCTTTCCCGAAATGCAGCACCTCGCATTTATCTAAATTAAAGTTCATCTGCCAATCCTTAGCGCATTTGCTCATCTGATCAAAATCCTGTTGTAATCTGAGGTAATCTCCAATTTTGGTGTCATCTGCAAACTTCCTAACTATGTCTGTTATACTCACATCCAAATCATTTCTATAATGTTGAAAAGTAGTGGACCCAGCTCCGAGCCTTGTGGTACTCCACTGGTCACAGGCCTCCCATCTGAAAAAGAACCTTCCATCACCACATTTGTCTTCTACCTTTCAACCAGTTCTGTATCCAAATGGCTAATTCTCCCTGTTTTCATGAGATCTAACCTTGTTAACCAGTTTCCCATGGGGAACCTTGTCGAACGCCTTACTGAAGTCCATATAGATCATGTCCACCACTCTGCTCTCATCAATCCTCTTTGTTACTTTGTCAAAAAGTCAATCAAGTTTGTGAGACATGATTTCCCATGCACGAAGCCATATTGACTATGCCTAATCAGTCCTTGCCTTTCCAAATACATGTACATCCTGTCCCTCAGGGTTCTCTCCAACACTGTGCTCACCATCGACATCAGGCTCACTGGTTTATAGTTCCCTGGCTTCTCCTTAGCACCTTTCTTAAACAGTGGCACCACGTTAGCCAACCTCCAATCATCCAGCACCTCACCTATGACTATAAATGAAACAAATATCTCAGCAAGAGGCCCAGCAATCACTTACCTAGCTTCCTACAGAGTTCTTGGGTACAATGTTGCCTTTTGTGCATGAGCTGTCATTCTGATGCTCTTATGGAATCAGCAGAGGCACAAAATGAAGACCCATTTCACCGGGACTCTGCAATTGGCCAAATGCACCCTGCACCTGCAAATCCCCATCTGGAGTTTGCTGTCAACACTGAAACCTATAGCAGTTAGCACACAATTTTCACTTCTCCTAAAAAACAGGAATTTGTCAGTGGCACCTTTAAAGCAATTTTGGCACACTTATGTCCCATTAATGTCAACGATGGGACAGGTGGCATTTTGAAATTGCCTTCCATATGGGCTCTCACCTGTTTTGGGTGGTAGGCCCATTTTAATATGTGAATTTAGGTCCTGAACCCCAATTTCCATTTTAGATTGAAACTGGTCCAACGTTCGCCTTATAATTTGGAACAATTTCACAGGCAGTACAATTTAGGGTGGGGTCACCTAAGCCACATCATTAATTTCAAGCTTACCAATGAGTTGTTATTTTAACTTAAGCACACAATTTATTGTTGCTATCCATTAGGATAAATTACAAAGAACTGGGTGTGGTGAGTTTAAGATTGGACATAGCACTCTGGTTATACAGCACACACTTATAATAACGATCAGTAAAGATTACTGGCCCAGGCCTGATAGGACAGCTGACATAAGTGGACAGCATTCTTCTTTTGTTCTTATTTCTCTTTTCTTCTCAGTGTCTCAAAATGTCATAATTTATTAACCTTAACCAAGAGCGTCTACCATTAGAAGATTGTCTTGACCATCACATGCACTGAGGTTCCCAATGTGTTTTACTTTATACCTAATTTTATTTGGCAAGCCTGGGATGACAAGACCTTATTGCCCTATAAGGTTTCCTGAATTGCAAAAGGGCCCCTAGTATAAAGAGGTCTTCTTGAAACCCATGGGAGTAAAAGACCAACATTATTTCATCAACCTGCTAGAGACTTGGCATTCACTTTCTTTCTTTGATCAATGAAATTTTCACATCACCATTTCCCTTCATGTCCTAGCTTTTTTGCCATGACTGGTGTTATTATTCCCTTTTGGCCTTCAACTAACTTTCAGATTGTCCATTCTTCATATTGAACTGTTATGATCTATTTATACTCAAAAGTATTCATAAAGCATCTTAACAAGTTATTCATTACATCTATCCTGTCTTAGTGGGCTAATTTCTTAACCTATGAAAGCAATACCTATTTCTACATTCCAATTCATTTTTACATTCCGGTGAGCATCTTAATTAAGCCGAACACAACACTGGATTATAGTTCTCTAAGTATGCATTTGTCCACCTCTAACCTCCTTACAGCCTAAGCATAAATACCTAAGGATAATAATTCCATGTATTTTTTTGTACATACAGTGAAACAATTCTCTCAACAACTCAAGAGTAAGTCATAATTTACAGAACTAACCTAATTTATCACACATTTCAGGCTGACTACTAAAAATAAGTTAATTCTGAGAACACATCCTATTTCTGATAATATTTTGAAGTTTTTGTTAACACTGATAATGTGTGCTGGTTGTCAGCAACCTTTCTGGTGACCCAATGTGAAGAAGCAACAAACTCGTACACTCTGAACGGACATCCTGTAACTTGATGGGCTAAGGGTCATTGCTTCAAATCTGATGCTAAATCCTCAATGTGAATCGACTAGCACCCTCCAGAAAGTCAAAGTCAACCCTTCTTGCTCCCTGGATAAAGGGAAACAAAAACAGAAGACCCCACTATTGCGTAACTAATAACGATGTTGCACCAAAATCATCCGGTGAAAATAAATTTGAGCTAAGCCCTTGCAAAATGTTTGTGCTTCAGGTGGCACTAAGCTACCAATACTGATGAAGAGCCCATGAAAGATGAGCTTTCAGTATTAATAATCAATGCCATTTATTATCCACGTTTTGCTGTCATTGTCATAGCAACAGAACTGACTGCGCAGCCTAAGCCTCAGAATTATTCAAATCTAAATGCAACACCTTAAAAGCAAAACTATTCCAGGCTCTGTTCAATGATATTTTTCAGAAGAATTCTGGACACCCTATCACTGAATTCCACTGGTCCACCTGAACAATACTGAAGTCACATTGACATTGTATTCAGGGACAGCTGCAATTAGGATAAGACTTGTGTGAAGGAGAGGATTGGTCACAGTCCTGGAGTGTGAGGATACTATCTTTACCTGGTGCCCTTTTCCCCATCAGGGGCACATCCCTTCCTTTTTACCTGACCCTGGGTTTGCCCACAGCACAGGCCATGCCTGCTACTGAGCTCATCACACTGCCAGTACAGCTGGAGCTGCTAAAAATCAGAATGGCTAGTAGCTTTGAAGGGCATGATTTGACTCCCAGTGAGTAGCAGAAGTCTCTTAATGAGGCAATATAGCTCACCCACTGTGCTGCATGACTGCGTAGCAGGATTCCATCAAGTTGGCTTCAATTGAACTTCCTTGCTTTGTTCAGTCATGAATATAAATCTGTCACCTATGCTTTCAAATAAAGTCTGTTATCAAAATGGAAACCTGATTAGCATGGATAAGTTAGGCCGAAGGGCCTGTTTCCATTCAGTATGACTCTATGACTCTAAAGTGTGTGAGGTGTATAGTAACAATCAACCAAAAAGTTTCACTCCAACATATTATATTTTCCTTGCCTAATATAAATTGATGGTTGAGACTCATTTTTGAAAAAAAAACTTCAGAATGCAAATGATATTACACTAGCAAGAATTAGAAAATAAACCCAAACTACATACTTAAGGGGTTTTTAACTTCACCTGTTAAACTTACTGTTGGTGTTATGTGAGCACTGACGCTGAGTCAGGACACTGGTCTTGTGTTTTTAAAAATGCAGTACTTTAAAGGCTACTTTCTTACAATAGTTTATATTACTGTATTCATACACCAAGACTCTGAATCCCTATTTTCCTGGAATTGTTTGCTCTACCTCTTCTTGTGCAATCTATAAACTCATTTAGACCTTGTGTTCCTGATCCTGCCCCATGATTTCCCAGAGGATTTATCATGGCCTAATTTCATTATCAACACATTGCCCCTCAATGACATCTTCTGAAATTACAGGGTCAATGTTCATACTTCTATTGAAGATACCCAGTTCTATCTTGTTCTCAACCCCTCTGAATCTACCAATGGTCTCTCTGTTTTCCCATCGTCAAATTTTAAATAAGTCAGAAGCTTCTCCAGCACCACATCAGGAAGATTGATTGACTTCTGCACTCACTTTGAAACTCAGCTTTCTTGGATCCAGGACTCCAGCTCCTTCACAAACATCATTTGAAGAAGGAAGCATCTGTTCATTGCATTGTTCAGTTAAGCTTCCGATACAATGTTTCTTCCATCTGCTAGCCCACTTACTTTCATTTCTCCAATATTTTTTCTTCTACACTTTTGTCTCCATTCAGTGAAAATCTGAAATGCCCCTTTGTCGCTCAAATAGTCTAATGTTTCTCATTGTGATCTTCCATCTTCATTCAACTCCAGTTCTGAACACTGTCAGAGATATCCTTTCCATTTGTCCTTGCCTTCACTGCTATGCATTACATCCAATGTGTGTATCACATTACTTCGTCATCATTTTTAAATCTTTTCATAATTCTTTCTATCCCATTTCTGGAATCTTCTCCAGCTCCTTAAATTTGTGCTGAAAACTGTATCCCTTCCAGTCTGGCCTTCTGTGCTTCCCATCTCCCTTTGCTGAACCATTGATGACAGAACATCTATCCATCTTTGGGCTATTATTTGAGAAATCCACTCAAACTGTTTCACTTATAACTATCCTTGATGATGATGACTCCAGCGGATCTCTCTCTTTCTGAATCAATGTTTGTTTCCTTTCATGAAGGTGCTTTATATAAACGCAAGCTGTCAGGTTTTGAGTTGTTCTGATTGACAACAAAGTGAAGGGACTGATAAAGTAATTGAAAAATATCTCTTTGGTTGGAATCTAATAGAGATCTGTGTGGCATGGACCATGGCGAGGTTTATGGCAGAATCAGGCAAGTCCCATTTCATTCCTTTTATGCTTTTCACAAGCAGTGTGGTGAGCTTGGCACTTGGCAATGGTGAGTTACCATGTGATTGTTGCGAGTTAAATGCCTTGTAAACAGCTCAATGAGCTTCATTAATATTCAGCCTCTCACCTCACCAAATGCACCAAAGTAGGCATCGAGAAAACTCGACATGGAAGCCAGAGCAAGCACCTGACAATTTCAGCTCACCACTTGTTCTCTTGGACCTCCATGTTGGACACCAGAGCACCAATATGTCAGGGCCCGCACCAGGGTCATTAGCCACAAAGAACCCATTTCGACAGACATCGGCATCCAATAACTCTTATGGCATATCTCCATTTCACATCCATGATGCTCCTGCACTTCAATGTTGCATCTCAATTGTTATAATGCTGCAGCAAGGTCAGTGTGCACTCAGGAACATACACCCTGCTCATGGTCTGGACCAGACTGAATTAGCAGTCTCTTTTCTTGCTGTCATGGTGCTCATTGACTCTGAGCCCACCTGACTGCATTGGTAGGTAGTTGTCTATACAGCCAGGAAGCTAAAAACAGTTGCTTAGTACTTGAGTCCTTGAGCTGTTCAATTTTAAACCTGAGTCCCAAGTTTAGTTGTTGGTCCAAGTTGGTTTTTCACCCAGCACTGACTTTTTATTTTGATAAGACATACATATAAAGATGCACACAGCCTGAGATAGAGCTTTCTAGTTATTGCTTGCTATTCCTGGTCTCTGCTGTGCCACTTAGGAGCAGCTGTTAAAATATAGTTCAGTAAAGGTAACCTTATATAAGTTTATAAAATCATGAGGGGCATGCATAGGATGAATAGTTAAGGTTTATTTTTATCCCTGGAGAGGGAAGTCCAAAACTAGAGGACATAGGTTTATGGTGAGAGGGGAAACATTTAAAAGGGACCTAAGGCGCAACTTTTTCACTCAGAGGGTGGTGCATGTATGGAATAAGCTGCTAGAGGAGGCAGGAATAATTACAACATTTAAAAGACATCTGGATGGGTACGTGAACTGGAAAGGTTTAGAGGAATAAGGGCCAAATGCTGACAAATGGGACTAGATCAGTTTAGGATATCTGGTTGGCATGGAGGAGTTGGATTGAAGGGCCTGTTTCCACATTGTATAACTCTGTGACTCAATGCATTCCAGAGTGGATTTTCGTTGTTTTATCAAGCTGACTGATCAGCTGATGATTTTCAACCTAATGGGTGACTTCTACAGTGAAGGGCTCTTGTGGTGGAAGGGTAATGTCCCTTCCTCTGGGCTAGGAGGCCTAGATTCAAGTTCCAAATGCTCTAGAGCTATGTATAAACATCTTTAAGAAGGTTGATTAGGAAATATCTCCAGAGAAGGATGAATCAACTGGAAGATATGATGCCTTCTGTAAAATGTTAACTCTTGTCTCAGACTGGTCCTTTTTAATGATGGTTTCATGAGCTTCACTCAACCTGGTCAGGTGATCACGGCAGCCATTTTAGATCAGTATTTGTCCTTTCATGTCAGTCCATGAAAATCCAAGTATTAAAGACAGATGCTCAAAGCTAATTATTAGTAATTCATGTTTAGCATTATCCTAACAATGGTAACATTGCTTTGGAATTGAAACTGGGTGCCACTCCTTTCAAATTTTGTTCTTAAATAAGAGGTGTTATATTTCTGCTCTCCAAATAACTTAGTGCTACAATGATTCAAGACTACATTGTCTTGTAAAAAGTCTTTCTTTGTTGTTTTATCCTTGTCGGCATGATTCCAAATGCGCAACTATACTTTTCCATGCAGAGGGTGGTGCATGTATGGAATGAGCTGCCAGAGGAAGTGGTGGAGGCTGGTACAATTACAACATTTAAAAGGCATCTAGATGGGCATATGAACAGGAAGGGTTTAGAGGAATATGGGCCAAGTGCTGGGACTAAATTAATTTAGGACATCTGGTCAGCATGGATGAGTTGGACCAAAGGGTCTGTTTCCGTGCTGTACATCTCTATGACAATATGTCTCTATGACTTAGTGGTTTGTTATTATTATTAAGGATAAAAATATGGACAATTGATGCATGACTTTGCTTGTGAACCATGGTCTTTCTGAGAGTGCAGTTAAACCAGAATCATGATCAGGTGACTTGTGTAAGACGAGATTATAGAAAACATTGTATTCTGATTTGATTATAGAAAGCCTTCCTGATACAAATTCCTCCTGTAGGCTTTGTGTTCTTTTATAGATGGGAAGCTCTTTGGAGGAGTTGAAACTCCACGAACTACCACCTCCACAGTTCCAACAGGATCTCTGGAGTGGGGAGTGCCTGTAATACAACTGGACCACTAGATGTAGGAGCAGAAGATGCTCATTGTAAAGTTGACTATTTAGCTTCTCCATTCAATGAGATCATGGCTTGATCTGATAATCCTCGATAGACTCAGACACTTACAGCAGAGAAAGAGAACATTCAGCACATCATGTCCATGCTGGATATGACTACATTAATTCGATTTTTCAGCTTTTAGCCAACAACACTGGAGGCCGTGGAAACACTATTAAATGTCTACATGTTATTTAAATGTTCCAGGAATTTTTGATGCATCAATCTATTCATATGATCCACAGTCCCCTGAGTGAAAATTTCTTAAATTTCCACTTTGTCTACTGTCTTTTACCTTCAATCTATGTCCCTATTTATTGACCCATCTACCAATGGAAAAAAAACATATTTCCATTTATTAAAAAATGACCTTCCTTTACCAAAGCCTGCCTGATTAATCCTCATCTTTCCAAAGTGCAGATATATTCTTTCCCTCAGACTTCTTTCTGGCAATTTCACATCATCAAGATTAGTTTGACTGCTCTGGATGGTTGGGGCCGCACAGTGAGATTTCTCACCCTTTTCCATCACAGCAACGATCTCAAGGACTTTGCTCGAATATACAAGCTTAGAGCTTGTCCATTCAGATTTCCTGAGTCAGGCCAGGTATCATCATACAGCAAACATGCCTCAGGCATCAGGGCACCAAACATTGAGAACTCTAGCCCAGTGACCTTAGGGCCAATAATTCTTTTGGGCGTGAGGAAAATGCTCAAATTGCGTTTGAGTTTCTTCATTTATGTCCTGGCACATAACTGAGAAAGATGTCCTTTCATTCATTTTGGGACATCACCAATCCTCCTTTGCTTGAACAACATGCTACAGGCATAGCAAGGTAGTCTAAAAAGAGCAGGTATGCACCACTTTGTGAAACTTGAAAGGGTTCAGAAATGATTTACAAGGATGTCACCAGGGTTGGAGGATTTGAGCTGTAGGGAAAGATTGAACAGGCTGGGGCTGTTTTCCCTGGAGCATCACAGGCTGAGGGGTGACCTTATGAAGGTTTATAAAATCATGAGGAACATGGATAGAATAATAGACGAAGTCTTTTCCCTGGGGTGGGGGAGTCCAGAACTAGAGGGCATAGTTTTAGAGTGAGAGGGGAAAGATATAAAAGAGACCAAAGGGGCAACTTTTCCATGCTGAAGGTGGTACGTGTATGGAATGAGCTGCCAGAGGAAGTGGTGGAGGCTGTTACAATTGCAACATTTAAAAAGGCATCTGGATGGGTATATGAATAGGAAGGGTTTGGAGGGATATGGGCCGGGTGCTGACAGGTCGGACTAGATTGGGTTGGGATATCTGGTCGGCATGGACGAGTTGGACCAAAGGGTCTGTTTCCGTGCTGTACATCTCTATGACTCTATGACATTAGGAACTTGTCCAACTCCTGGGGCAGTTTAGGGGTATTGGAGACCTGACGGATCTGGGTTTTCTTGACTGGGATTTGAGAATTGCTTTCTCCTTGAAGCTCAAAAAATCCTTTCACTGCACAAGTTAATAGTGAATATAGTGGCACGGTGGCACAGTGGTTAGCACTGCTGCCTCACAGCGCCAGAGATCCGGGTTCAGTTCCCGCCTCAGGCGACTGACTGTGTGGAGTTTGCACATTCTCCCCGTGTCTGCGTGGGTTTCCTCCGGGTGCTCCGGTTTCCTCCCACAGTCCAAAGATGTGCAGGTCAGGTGAATTGGCCATACTAAATTGCCCGTAGTGTTAGGTAAGGGGTAGATGTAGATGTAGATGTAGATGTAGATGTAGGGGTATGGGTGGGTTACGCTTCGGCGGGGCGGTGTGGACTTGTTGGGCCGAAGGGCCTGTTTCCACACTGTAAGGAATCTAATCTAATCTAATCTAATATTGTGTCAAATTAGAAGTAATTCCATCAAATCTGTATCTAAAACTAAAAAGCATTTGATAATATAAATTATACCTTCCTAAAGCTGCATGCACTTTTCTGAAAAGTGATCACATGTGAATCTTTTTTTAATTTCATTTTCATTGAATCATGGGGTAGACAATCAGCTGAAAAGCTATTTAAAAATGTAAAATTAAAATGCAGCCACTCAACAGTTCTGCAAAGCTATTATTCAAAATGTACAATTCCCAGGAAAATTACACATGGCAGGTATTAAAGTCAGTAATCAGAAAAGCTTTAAATGAATTTGGGACAATAAAAAGATTGCAACATGTCTCATTAAGCAGTCAAAAGATGTGAGAACCATTACAGTAATTACCAGTATGGGTAAGGACTGCAAATATGTCACTGTCTTCAGTCTGGAGTAGATGAAGATGAGACTTGTATAAAAATTATTTTTAGTGAGATGAAATAATCTTGCATTGGAAAAACAAATAAATTATACTAAACCTTATACATTTAATCATTGGAACTAGCATTCTGACGACATACCAGTAATCAGGAAGGCACTGCACCATAACTGGGTCATCTAGCAATGCCATTTGGAAGAAATCCGAAATAGAGACAGAATATTGGGACTCAGAATAATGATATTAGAAAGGGATTTTTTTTTTAAAAACAGGAACCAATTCTGGAAAGCTGGAACTGATATTTGTCAAGCTATCGAATTGATAAAGAACTGAATGAAATAATGATCTCGGAAGAAGTGCAAAACTAAAAGGAAAAATACAAAATTGACCCCAGCTGCATGTACGAGGTCATCTTCAAATGAACAAGAATCCTTTTTTATCATCCATTGGTGGGATGAGGGCTTCACTGGTTGGGCCATCACTAAAAGCCCACCCCTAGTTGCCTAGACAGCACTTAAGAGTAAACCACATTGCACGGAGTCTGGAATCACACATAGACTAAACCAGGAGAAAGTGAGGACTGCAGATGCTAGAGATCAGAGCTGCACCCGATGTGGCCTCCTATACATTGGGGAGACAGGCCGCCTACTTGCGGAATGTTTCAGAGAACACCTCTGGGACACCCGCACCAACCAACCCAACCGCCCTGTGGCTGAACACTTTAACTCCCCCTCCCACTACGCCAAGGACATGCAGGTCCTTGGCCTCCTCCATCGCCAGACCATGGCAACACGACGCCTGGAGGAAGAGCGCCTCATCTTCCACCTAGTAACCCTCCAGCCACAAGGGATGAATGCGGATTTCTCCAGCTTCCTCATTTCCCCTCCCCCCAGCTTTTCTCAGTCCCAGCCCTCAGACTCAGAACTGCCTTCTTGACCTGCAATCTTCTTCCGACCTCTCCGCCCCCACCCCCTCTCCAGCCTATCACCCTCGTCTTAACTTCCTTCCACCTATCGCATTCCCAACGCCCCTCCCCCAAATCCCTCCTCCCTACCTTTTATCTTAGCCTGCTTGGCACACCCTCCTCATTCCTGAAGAAGGGCTTATGCCTGAAACGTCGATTCTCCTTCTCCTTTGATGCTGCCTGACCTGCTGCGCTTTTCCAGCAACACATTTATAGGCTAAACCAGGTAGGGATATTAGTGAACCAGATGGGGTTTTCTTAACAATCAACAGTGGATTCACAGTCATCATTTGACTTTTCATTCCACATTTTCTTTTATTAAATTCAAATTGCTCCATCTGCTGTGGTGGGATTTGAACCCAAGTCCACAGAACATTATGTGGGTCTCTGGATTAACAGTCCAGCAATAATAACAGTAGGCCATCATCTCCCCATTGAGAATGTTAGAAAGCAGTCTGCATCTTCAAATTACTTTCTCAACTACCTACAAAATAAATTACCAGTTGTTGTGAAAGGAATTTTCAAGGAAGCAAGTTAATGAATTTTTGTTTTCATAGTTATTTCAGTAAGGTATTATCCCAAAAGACTGACTCTCTTCAAATAATAATGAAGACATATTATAAAGTGTTCCAGCGTTTTGATCCACAAAACAACTGAACAAAAGCTTCAAATATTAACACTAACCAGTCTGAATTTCAGATGATTATCTGTCTGAAGTAGGAAAAACAAATAAAAGCAAAATACAGAAGATGTTGGTAATCTGAAACAACCACAGACAATGCTGGAGAAACTCAATAGGTCAGGCAGCACCTGTGGAGAGAAAAACAGAGCTTGCATTTTGATATGAATTCTGAAAAACTGCTAATGAATGTGGGGTTAAAGACTGAATCCTGACGTTGGATGAATAATCAAATATGCTGAGTAGCTTTTCAACATTATTTATAAACACATATGGTAATGCGTGTCTTTTAGGTGAGAAATTTCACAGAAGATTTCATAAGATGTTGGAAAGTCTGAAAGGAATCAATGTCAGGCTAGATTGCAAATGCCAGTGGTACAGACAAGTCGGACTATACCTCGAAATTGGAAGCCCCATTAAATCAATTTTAATAGCAGCATATCAAACTGAACAAGAGTAAAATGCAGTTCAAGAGGATAATCCTTCTTAAAATGGATTAAAATCAGTTCCTGTTCAAGTTGAATAAATGTAAATTAATGCCTTATTTTACGCACACATGGAATGCAGAGAAAGTCTGGGAACATAAAGAAATAATCTGTAACAACTTATTCTAAAATTATCTGATTATACAGTTCTTCTCATGGGCTGCAAAAGAGGATAATGTCAATTTTACTTATGATCATCACCAAGGGTAGAATTTTCCCATCTTCGCCCCCAAGTCTCTGAATGATATCTTGGGAATAGCATTCTTACACTTGAGTCAGAAACTCCAGGGTCAAGTCCCATTTCATGATTTGTCAGCCATGGAAAATGCATCCAAAAAGCAGATCAATTTTCACAACAGTGGATAACAATGGAGGACCTCTACAGGTCTGGCAGCATCTGTGGAGAGAGCAGCAGAGTTGACATGTCAAATTCAGTATGATTCTTCTTCAGAACCCAATTGTCAACCTGCAATCTTTTTCTAATCTGCTAATAGCAGGCACGAGGAACAGCAGAGTCTTCTAGGCAGACAAAAACTGCAGAAGGTAAAGGCAAATGATTGTAGTACCTTAGCATGGTCTAACCTTTTAAAATTTAATGATCACCAAGACCATCTTAGGGCATGAAACCTGAACAGAGAGAAAGAATGAGAGAGAGAGAGAGAGCAAGAAGAGAAAGAAAGAGAGAAAGAAAGAAAGAAGAGAAAGAAAGACAGAAAGAAAGAGAGAAAGAGAAAGAAAGAGACAGAGAGAGAAAGAAAGAGAGAAAGAAGAGAAAGAAAGACAGAAAGAAAGAGCGAAAGAGAGAGAAAGAGACAGAGAAAGAGAGAAGGAAAGAGGGAAAGAAAGAAAGAAAGAGAGAGAGAAAGAGAGAAAGAAAGAGTCCAGATCAAATGGCAATACCATTAGTGGCTTGGGAACTCATTGAAATCAGGTTTTCCTGAAGTTTTTCTCAACAAGCATTTTTGAACCACAACATAAATATCCCACCTCAGAGCTCCCCAACGAATCACAGGATGCAGGGAGGTGGGGAAATGCCTTGGATCTGTCAACAGAATGATTGAGGGAATGCACTGTGGGCTACAGGGGTTCCTCGGTCTTACATTCTTATTGGGAAGGCCCACTATGAGAACTGAGGGGATGGAGCACTCACAAGATCTGGAGAAAGATAAAACCTTCTCCAACCAAACAGGCATGGCAAGGAGTGGTGACAGAAGCTGGGTGGCACTGTGGCTCACAGTGCCACTGACCCAGGTTCGATTCCAGCCTTGATCAACTGTCTGTGTAAAGTTTGCAAATTATCCCTGTGTCTGCGTGAGTTTCCTCTGGGTGCTCCAGTTTCCTCCCACAGTCCAAAGTTGTGCACATTAGCTGGATTAGCCATGGAAATGCAGGGGTAAAAGGATGGGTCTGTGTGGGATGCTCTTCAGAGGAATGGTGTGGACTTGATGGCAGAACGGCCTGCTTCCACACTGACGGGATTATATAAGCAACCACAGTGTGTTCCCTCCAGCCTGGAGACAGTCACCAAGAAAATCCAGAAACTCAAGTGTTTAAGATGATTTGGTGACAACACTTTCAGCCGCCAAGCTACACTTTCCAACTTTCCCAACATGGTCTCCAGTCGCAGTGTGTGGCCAGATTCTCCATGGGAAGAAAGTCTTGTTCTGGGAGGCTGAAAATGGCAGCCACGTGATTCACAGTGAAATCCTGAACTTCCTTAAGCATGTCACATAAGTTGATCCTCTGCCTGTTGACACTGTTTGATGGTTTTTATTGAGAAGACGAGAGTGCTCACCTACTTCGAGAATGTAGAGCATAGAACATAGTACAGTACAGCACAGTTTAGGCCCTTCTGCCCTTGATGTTGTGCCGACCTTCTATCCTACTCTCAGAACAAACTGACCTATATACCCTTCATTTTACTATCATCCATGTGCCTCTCCAAGAGTTGCTTAAAAGTCCCTAATGTATCTGACTCTGCTACCACAGCTGGAAATGCATTCTATGCACCCACCACTCTCTGTGTAAAGAATCTACCTCTGACATCTCACGTAAACCTTCTTCCAATCACTTTAAAATTATGCCCTGTCATGATAGCCATTTCCACCATGGGAAAAGGTCTCTAGATATCCACTCTATCTATGCCTCTCATCATCTTGTACACCTCTACCAAATCATCTCTTATCCTTCTTTGCTCCAATGAGAAAAGCCCTAGCTTCCTTAATGTTTCTTCATCAAACAAGCCCTCCAGCCCAGGCAGCATCCTGGTAAATCTCCTCTGCGACCTCTCTAAAGCTTCCAATTCCTTTCTATAATGAGCCATAACGAGCATAAGCTGCAGCTCTTAAACTCAATCCTCCTGCTAATGAAAGCCAACACACCATCTGCCTTCTTAACAACCCTATCAACTTAGGTGGTAACTTTGAGGGATCAATGGACGTGCACCCCAAGATTCCTTTGTTCCTCCATACTGCCGAGAATCTTGCCTTTAACCCTGTAATCTGCATTCAACTTTGACCTTCCAAAATGAATCACTTCACTCTTTTCCAGATTGAACTCTATCTGCCACTTCTCAGTGCAGCTCTGCATCCTGTCAATGTCCCGCTGCAACTTATAGCAACTCCCTACACTATTCACAACTCCATCAACCTTTGTGTCATCAGCAAACTTAGTAATCTAGCCTTCCACTTCCTCATCCAAGTCCTTTCTAAAAATGACAAAGCGCAGAGGTCCCAAACCAGATCCCTGTGGAACACTACTGGTCACTGAACTCCAGGCTGACTACTTTCCATCTACTACCATGAGCCAGCCAATTCAGTATCACGACAGCCAAATTTCCAAGTATCTCATGCCTCCTTATTTCTGGATGACCCTACATAGGGAACCTTATCAAACACCTTGCTATGATCCATGTACACCACATCCACTGCTCTACCTTTATCAATATGTTTTGTCACATCCTCAAAGAATTCAATAAGGCTTGTGAGGCATGACCTGCCCCTCACAAAGCCATGCTGACTATCTCTAATCAAACTATGGTTTTCCAAGTAATCTTAAAACCTGTCTCTCAGAATCCTCACCAATAATTTGCCCATCACCGATGTCAGACTGACTGGTCTGTAATTCCCAGAGTTATCCTTAGTCCCTTTCTTGAACATTTGCCACCCTCCAATCATCTAGTTATATTCCAGTGGACAGTGAGGACGCAAAGATCATCACCAAAGGCACAGCAATCTCTTCCCTCACTTCCCGTAATAACTTTGGGTATATTCTGTCTGGCCCAGGGACTTATCTATCCTAATTTTTTCCAATATTTCCAGCACATCCTACTTCTTAACATCAACTTGTTCGAGCATATCAGCCCATTTCACACTGTCCTCACAAATGACAAAGTCCCTCTCACTACTGAATACTGAAGCAAAGTATTCATTAAGGACCTTCCCCACCTCCTCCGACTCCAGGCACAAGTTCCCTCCACCAGCCCTGATCAGCTCTACCCTCACTCTGGCCATCCTCTTATTCCTCATGCAAGTGTAGAATACCTTGGGGTTTTCCTTAATCCTACCTGCCAAGGCCTTTTCATGCCTCCATTCTAGCTCTTCCATGTCCATTCTTCAGTTCCTTCCTGGCTACCTTGTAAGCCTCTAGAACCCTGTCTGATCCTTGCCTCCTAAACCTTAAGTAAGCTTCCTTCTTCTTCGTGACTAGATGTTTCACATCTCTCGTCATCCAAGGTTCCTTCACCCTATTAACTCTTCTTTGCCTCAGTGAGACAAAACTATCCAGCACTCACAGCAGCTGCTGCCCAAACAAGGTCCACACTTCTGTGGTGCACTTCCCTGAGAATAACTGTTCCCAATTTATGCTCTGCAGTTCCTGCCTAATAGC
The DNA here is from genome assembly GCF_047496795.1 of Chiloscyllium punctatum. Lineage (NCBI taxonomy): Eukaryota > Metazoa > Chordata > Chondrichthyes > Orectolobiformes > Hemiscylliidae > Chiloscyllium > Chiloscyllium punctatum. The sequence goes on along the minus strand of NC_092741.1, from coordinate 144,205,986 downwards.
AATGTAATCCCCCCTCCCCCAACTGAATACTTTCCTATACCGTCTGCTCCTATCCCTCTCTATGACTATAGTAAAGGTCAGGGAGTTGTGATCACTATCACCGAAATGCTCTCCCACCGAGAGATCTGACACCTGAGCTGGTTCATTGTCAAGCACCAAATCCAGTCTGGCCTCCCTCTAATCATATTGAGTCAGAAATCTTTCCTAGACACACCTGACAAAACCTGCTCCATCCAAACTATTTGCACTAAGGAGGTTCCAATCAATATTAGGGAAGTTGACATCACCCATAACAACAACCCTGTTACTTCTGCACCCTCCCAAAATCTGCCTCCTAATCTGCTCCTCCATATCTCTATTACTATAGGGGGTCTATAGAAAGTCTATCACAAAAGAGTGACTGCTCCTTTCCTGTTTCTGACTTCCGCTCATAATGATCTCCCTTTCTGCGGCTGTGATAATATCCCTTTTTAGCAATGCCATGCCTCCACTCCTTTTACCTCCCCCCTATTCCTTTTGAAACATCTAAACCCTGGAACATCCAATAACTATTCCTGTCCCTGTGATATCCAAGTCTCTGTAATGGCCACAATATCGTAGCTTCAAATACTGATCCATGTTCTATGTTCATCACTCTTTTTCCTGACACTTCTTGCGTTAAAATAGACATACCTCAACCCATCACACTGACTGCAACTTTGCCCTATCAGCTGTCTATCCTTCCTCACGGAGTCTCTGCACACTGTATTTGCCTGTTCATCAGCTCCTCCATCCTCTGATCTGTAGCTCCGATTCCCACCCCCCCTGTCATACTAATTTAAACCTTCCTGAAGTGCTCTCGCAAACCTCCCGCCCAGGCTTTTGGTACCGTCCCAGTTCAGGTGCAGCCTGATCCAGCTCGAGATTGGTTTACGTGTTCTCTGCCCTTTAGAGGGGTATTTCATTGAGAAGATAGTCAGTACTCCTCATACAACATCTGACTGAACTGTGGCTCACAGCTGCCTCACAGCGCCAGGGACCCGGGTTCAATTCAAGCCTCGGGCGACTGTCTGTGTGGAGTTTGCACATTCTCCACATGTCTGCATGGGTTTCCTCTGGGTGTTCCGGTTTCCTGCACATTCCTGACGAAGGGCTAATGATCAAAACGCCGTCTGTCCTGCTCCTCAGATGCTGCCTGACCTGCTGTGCTTTTCCAGCACCACACTCTCGACTCTGATCTCCAGCATCTGTGGTCTTCCTGATCTATGGCTCTGCAATTGAATCTCAGCAAAGGTTGAAATTGGAGATGCAAAAGCTGTTCCCATCCAAGGGTGAAGTATTGAAACAAACTAAAATGGAAGGAGAATGAAATACTAGGAAGATGAAGCACCTTTCAACAGTTTAACAAACAGTGGTTGTTGATAGCAGTCTGAGAGAAGGATTTCTGGGAGCAGTAGTCTCACAGCTCGAGAAGATAGAGAGTTGAATTGTGAATTCTCACAAAGGAGAAAGAGTGGCATCTAAGTATTTCAGCATCAGGGATTAACTCAGGATACAGGGTGGATTGATACTCTTCAATAACAAGCAGTCACAGAAGATGAGACAAAGGACAGAGTTCACTCAAGCCTTATCAAAGTCAAGGATTGTCTTCAGACAGAAAAATGATTGGTCTCTAATAAACTAGGACACATCAAGTTAAACATCAGAAAGGAACTGTTTATTCGTTATTAATACCAGAAACGTTTTGACAGAAAATAAGATGTGATCTGCTCAAAATGAATGCAAGGGATATTATCACGCATCTTATGGCTTTTGATTTCATCAGAATAAAGAAACTGTAGAGTTCAAAACAAAACGGAAAGAAGCCAAGGCCAATAACATTACATTCTGCAATCTGTTCGATGACTCTGATGTAGTTGTGTCAGGTATGGTTTGCCTGGATAGCACGCAAATCAATATGTTTCACTCTACCTCAGTATGTGACAGAACAATAATAAATCAATAAAAAGGCCAAGATGAAAGTGAGCACACTTCTCTCTCTCTCTCTTCTCTCTCTCTCTCTCTCTTTCTTTCTCTCCAGGAAGCATTTGCCCATTGTAATGAAACCTCCCCAATGTTCTTTGACAGTGTGGCCTGCAAGCCCAGTCTGATCTAGCAGGACACACTAGACGCTAGCAGTTTACACTGCATCAGGTACAGTTACCAGACAGGAAGAAGGACTGAGCCTATGGCGTGTGTTAGCCTGCCTACCGGGGCTTACTCTCTCAGAGTACATCCACCTATTACCCATCAGATGCCTGCAGCATCCATGCCTTGCCTTTTAGTGGTAACTGGCACAGTCACACTACCATGTTCTGTGCATCAGTCCTTAGACAAGATTGTGTACATCTTGTTGTATGTCAGTGTGTGCCATGAGACTTTTGCACCTGTACCATGCAGCAGTTCATGCCAAACACAATACATCAGCAGCATGTCTCAGAGGAGAGATGGGAGGAGGGGAGGACTCCACAGTGAGGTCCCTTGGGGGAACATATCCATCATTGCACTTCCTTAATGGCTGATCATCCTTCCTCAAGTAAAGAGATCAAACAGCACTCAATGGTCTAGCATGGTCTTTCTAACAAACATCCTGTAAAGTTGTAGCAAGACATCCCTGCTCCTGTACTCGAATCCTCTCCCTATGAAAGCCAGCGTACCATGTGCCTTCTTAACTGTGTGCTTATAGTGACTGCTGTTTGGGAACTCCCAGGTCTCATTGCACTTCTGCCTTTTTCCAATCTATTGCCATAATAATCTGTCTGCTTGTTTTTGTGACCAGAGTGGGTTATCTCACATTCATCCACATTATACTGCATCTGCCAAGTGACTGCTCATTTCCTTAATGCTGAAACGTCCCTGCATCCTCTTTATGGCTCACCTTCCCACCCAAATTTGTGACATCTGCAAGCTGGGGAGTCCAAAACTAGAGGGTAGAGGTTCAGGGTGAGCAGGGCAAGATTTAAAAGGGACCTGAGGGGCAACTTTTCCACACAGAGGGTGGTACATGTATGGAATGAGCTGCCAGAGGAAGTGGTGGAGGCTGGTACAATTACAACATTTAAAAGCATCTGGATGGGTATATGAATAGGAAAAGTTTAGAGGGATAGCTGCCAAATGCTAGCAAATGGGACGAGGTTAATTTACAATATCTAGTCGGCACAGATCAGTTGGACCACTGTACATCTCTAACACTCTATCTGGAACGTAGTTTCCTTATCTAAATCATTAATGCGTATATAGTGTGAATATCCTACCTGCTCCCCCACGTGGTAGAAGTCTCCTAGCAGCCGGTAAAATGCCTATGGAAAAGGAAAGAGATTTTTCATGGGCTACTAGAGTGCCTGGGATGGATTAAGTAAAGAAGCCATCTGCTAGCTTTCCAGCCTCAGGCAAAATGGCATAGCACCAGGTAGATGATGGGCACTCTCTTCCACTCCTCCTACTTCCCTGCCTATCCCCAAAGGATACATTCACTCTATTATTTCGAGATGTACACACCAATCTGTAATTTTAGATGCACAGTCTTTGTTTACCCAAAATATATTTTTTTTTAAACTGCAATAAATGATGCATTTATCTGACTAATAAGTTCCATCAAAACCACAGCTTGCAAATTCGATAGTTATGGTTTTTTAAATATGCTAAATTAATTTTGCTAGTTCAAGGGGATGTCCCGGGAAAAAGTTATGAACTTCGAACGTTTTAATTTCTCTTTCACATCTGACAAGCCATGTGACCAAAGCCTTGGTTTTAGTTCAGAAACAGAACAAGTAGCCCCAGCATCTATGAAGATTAGAAATTAAAACACAAATAAAGCATAGGCGTCCAAAACTAAATGGGAAACACAGCAGACAGAAATTCACTGTCAGAATTGAAAGAACGAGAACAAAAACTAGAGGAAAGTAATGGGCAATCGGGCCAATGTGACTGTTAACAACAGAGTAGGCCTAGTAGCCAAAAATATACTGTTAGATTATCATATTCAATCAGAGTCCCCATTATTGGAGGTCTGAATGCAAAAGTAGAGTAGGGTGGAGATGAGGCACCTTCAACCGCCTGAATGGTAAAGCACAAGGTGCACTGGTTACTGAATCTCAGGTTTAAATTCCTTCAGATACCTGCTTAGACATCAACAGTTTACCCATAAGATAGAATGGATATTTGCATGGCTGCCATCAAAACAGACCGCTCTTGGAAGTGGCTAAAGGAGATCGACAGCTATGTTTGTGATTCACTCAAACCAGAAATAGAACACAGGGTAGACAGAGGTGAACTTGAACAGGGAATGCTTAATTGTACGTTGTCTCAGCTCCACAGTTGGTCTCAGGCTGCCCCCCCTGGCTCCTGCCTCCTGCTCACCTGGCCTGCACCCGTAAAGGGATGGCACATATCCAACTACATAAATAACCATGACCAAGAAGGGAATCTTTGAGTTGGAACCAATGCTGTTGTTCCTCCTGGCGACATACTTAGGTGAAGGTATTTTAAAACCTTAGCTTACTAGTTGTGATCTAAACCTGAAGTTCCTCACTGACTGCCAAGGATAAATTAGCTTTGCAGTGTGGACTACGAATACTATCCTCCCAACCAGGTTTGTGGGTGCTAAGGCAAGTAAGTCAGGCCCCTGCAAGGTGAGTGGGGCTGGGGGGGAGCAGAAATGTTACTACCTTAATTTCACTGAGACCTCAAATAAGTCACAAGTGCTGTACTTGCATATATATTGCTTCAATGTGTGTTTTAAGTGTAGGTTTTGCACACTGGTTTGTTTGATGCTTGGCATACTTCCATCTTGTAATGAATCTGTGCTTGATCTGTGCCATATTGGAAGTTTCAAAGCCTGTATGATTAATGTTAGAGTTCAGGTGCGAGAACACAGCTGGATTTTAGCAGCCTTTTGGGCTAGAAGGTGTGGTGGGGAAGCATGTTAAAAAAATGGGGGAAAGGCAGGGTGAGTAGGAGTATCCATCATCCTCCAATGGTCATGCCATTTTACCTGCACTCATACGCAGAAGATAAAGTGAACTATTTAATGGCCAATTAACCGCTGCGACTTGTTTTTTTACCAAATATGGTGAATGCTGTACCACATGAGACGTTGCCCAATGTCATTTCTGTGAGTGTACGCTTTCACTGGGCACACGGTGAGACAAAGACAGTGACATACACTCTCCTTATCCCTTCCTCCCCACTCAGGCCTGACTTCCTTACCTCAGCACCCACTAACCTGGTTGGGAGGGTAGCATTCTTCCACAGCGTCCTCCTCTCCCAGGTGCAGTCCCAGCAGTGGCCACTACTCCTAGTGGCGCTGCTGAGATGCTGACAGCTTGTAGCTCCTGGGGGTGAGTTGCCACCCGATAAAAGAATAAAGTTAAAAATCACACAACACCAGGTTATAGTCCAACAGGTTTAATTGGAAGCACACTAGCTTTCGGAGTGACGCTCCTTCATCAGCAAAGCCGAGACCTGGAAGCAAGTTGCAGGCTGGAGGTTGGAGTAGGGATCAGAGTGACCGCAGCCACAACCCAGAAGTGAGTCCTGTGCTGGAGCCCAGAGCGGGGAGCACAGCGAGCACGGGCCAAGCTGGGAGCTGAGTCACGGCCAGACCAGAGAGCAGGGAGCACAGCGAGCACGGGCCAAGCTGGGAGCTGAGTCACGGCCAGACCAGAGAGCGGGGAGCATAGTTAGCATGGGCCGAGCTGGGAGCTGAGTCATGTCCCTCATGATTTGATAAGTCTGTATAAGGTCACCCCTCAGTCTCGGACACTCCAGGGAAAATGGCCCAGCTTATTCAGCCTCTCCCTATGGGACTAGATTAATTTGGTTGACATGGATAGGTTGAACCGAAGGGTCTGTTTCCATGCTGTACACCTCTGTGACTCCAGTTCACTCCACCCACAGTTCCATTGTCAGGAATCGTGACCATAGACTCAGTTTAATGAAAATTAATCTATCTTCAAGACATGATATTACTTGATATTAACTTGATATTATTTCTATTAATAACTTGTACTGATATTTGATGCAACATACAATACGAATGTTAGGTAATAGACTGATAGTGCTATTAATTTTCTACATGATACCTTACCACAAACATTCACAGCAATTTCACCTCCTGGCATACAGCCAATGGTCACAACAGGTTAATGTGAGTGACACTGTCAAATGTTCACAGATGCTGCCAGATCCCCTGAGTATTTCCAGCAAATCTGCTTTATCATTTTAGCTGAAATGTTTTCAAGCTTTCTTAACAAACGGAATGCACAGGTCAGCACTGGACATTTAAAAAAAATAACACAGACAGAAACATAAATTGCTGGAGAACCTCAGCAGGTCAGGCAACATCAATGGAGAGAAGATAGAGTTCACATTTTGAGTTCAGTGATCCTTTATCAGAACTGGACTGGTCACTGGACTTGAAATGTTAACTGTTTTTGCTCACAGATGCTGCCAGACCTTCTGAGTATCTCCAGTAACTTCTATTTTTGTTTCAGCATTCTTTGTTTTATTTCAGTTAAAGACAGGTATTGCTATGTCTTTTAGTAGTGTGATTATTATCAAACTTGGTTTTTGATTTTGGAATGAATCAAATTGGAAAACTAATACTAATCAAACACGCAGAATAATTGATTTGTATTTCACAAACAAGGAAGGAATAAAGCATTAATAAAAAATTCTCTAATGTATATTGTGTGACGCTTATTTTCATTTGATGACCTGTTAGAACCTTCCCTCAACACAGTGAGAGTCTTAAACTCATTCTTGTGATTTTTGAGCAGTTGGTTCCACGCAATGATGTCACTGCCACCTTCAATTTCCATCTCAAGCTTTACAACATTACAGGGTGTTTTCTGATGAACATTACTCACCAAAAAAAGTACCATAACTTGTACTGATCAAGATATCATTTTGCCCCAGTTCAACAAATGATACTCAATTACCAATTATTTCTGAAAATATTAGGTCTCCATCAACTACATATGTTGTTTTCGCTCAAGGATGTTAATTTTGACTCTGGGTCAGACTATATTATAGGTGATACTCATTTAACTGCTCAATATATATCTTTCCAGATTCCCCATTATACTAACCCAAAGTCAAAAGACCCAAAAGTGAACCAAAACTAATGAAGATAACGTTCAACACTCAGTTTTTAATGGAGAAAAGCAAAAGACTAAAGGGATATACAACATTAGGACCATTTTACCATTTACTATTTCAGTTCCCCATTCTGCAAGTTCTCTTCCAAGCCATTTTCCATCCTGATTTGGAAATATATCACTGTTCCTTCTGGTTTTGGGTCAAAATCCTGCAAGTTCCTCTCTAATGGCATTTTAAGACTGCAATGGTTTAAGAAGGCAGTTTGCCATCACCTTTACAAGGACAACTAGGATGGACAATAAAAAGTGGTTCAGCCACTGGTGCCCCATATCCCACAGTGAATTTGTGGATTTTTAAAAAATTATCTTCAAATTTTAGAAAGCATTGCAATTTTCCTTCCAGATAAAAAACTTTATCTCACCTGAAAGTGACATGAATGAATTGCTCTAAGTTGCAACAGGTTGGCAACATTGATTCAGGCAAAACTTTCAGCACTGTAAGGATTCACAAACCAGGGACACGAATTAAAAAGTTACAAATAACAATATGAGGCCCATGTAACATTTTCACAGGATAATAAATACTTGTGAACAATGTTACTAAGGAAGGCCGTTGAAATTAATAATACAAACACATTCAAGAGGAAAAGAACTGTTTCTCGGGAGAAGATTGAGGGAAATGATAAGAAGGTAGAAAAGAAATATTTAAAACTCAGCAACTTTCTCCTGAAAGTTACTTTGTTCATTAATTCTTTCTGCAAGTCCTGTTCATGCAATAATTGAGTCGTGAAGTTACAGATGATTACTATATATTTTTGAATTGCGTTGTCACCACTGTTGAATATAAATAACAGTACAAATTAAAAATCATTATGTTCGGTTTTGGCAATTTAACATAACAGAATGAAAATTAATATTTACTCTATTAACAAGATGAGTGGCGATTTAGTTATTTGTGGGAATCCAATATTCACACTTATATGTACATTATAGTCTGGAGGTATGAATCAGGATGAAAAATGCTCCAATTTTCATTCCATCACATGGTTGACAAGCAAACTTTTATCCTCTTATTGCCTGCTACTATCCTGTGTGCTCAACCTGATTGCCTGCACGATGAACTCACCTTCCTTCATTATCAAGTCTTGTCCTGGATCATGCTTCCAACTTGGAGCTTCTGACTCAGAGGCAGAGACACTATCTACTGCACCACCAGACCTTCCTTAATATGAAAGGAACACAGAAGTGAGATTGCTGGCTGTTGCATCGCCATTGCAAAGTTCAGGATGTATAGGTTTATGTTAATGAGCTGGTGCTCACAGGAAGTGATGCTTCAATGAGGATGTAGAGTTGAAGGAATGGAGTAATGTGTCAGAAATCTCCCAACTTCTGCAGACTGTAGACAAGTCAGTAAAGACTGGATTCTACAGTGCAAAGATATTGAATGAAATACTGGTACCACTATTAAGTAAATTCTGCTATTATTCAGGAAATTGTTTCTAGTGACAGAACATTTGTGAACGCTCTATAGAATTCCCAATTTCATCTCTTTCATTATGGAGAGTTTAACAAAGCAAGAGAAAAATATCTTGATGCCATCCTTAGATGACCTACTGGTAGCATTGACAAAAGCCTAGAAGCAGGCCTTTTCTTTATTCATTTGTGGGATGTGGACATCGTTGGCTGGGCCAGCATTTATTACTGGTCACTAGTTGCCATTCAGAAGGTGGGGGTGAGCTGCCTTCTTGAACTACTGCAGTCCATCTGCTGTGGCTTGATCCAAAAGCCCTTAGGGAAGGAATTCCAGGATTTTGACCCAACAACAATGAAAGAACAGTGACATATTTCCAAGTCAGGATTGTGCGTGGTTTGGAGGGGAACCAGAAGGTAATGGTGTTTCCATGTTTCTGCTGCACTTGTCCTTCTAAATGTACCTTGTAGATGATGGCTCCTTTTTGGAGTCAGGTGGTGAGTAACTGGTTGCCATATCCCAAGCCTCTGACCTGTTCATGTAGCCACTGTATTTATGTTGTGAATCCAGTTGTGTTTCTAGTCAATGATAATCCCCAGGATGTTGATAATGGGGGACTTGGTGATGGTAACACCAGTGAATGCCAAGGGGTGGTGATTAGGTTGTGCCTTATTAGAAATGGTCATATCCTGGCATTTGTGTAATGCAAATGTTACTTGTTACTTGTCACTTGTCAGCCCAAGCATGGATATTGTCCAGATCTTGTTGCAGTTGGATATGGACTGCTTCAGTCTCTGAGGTTCTGAACATTGTGCAATCGGCAAACATTCTCACTTCTGACTTGATGAGGGAGGGAATGTCATTGATGAAGCAGCTGAGGGTGGTTGGGCCTAGGACATTACCCTGAGGAACTCCTGGAGAGATGTCCTGGAGCTGAGATGACTGACCTCCAACAGCTACAACCATCTTCCTATTGTCAGGTATGACTCCAACCAGCAGAGAATTTGGCACCCAGTTTTGCTAGGGGTCCTTGATGAACTGCCAGCCTCTGCCACCTGAATCACCTCATCCTCACCCTCAACTACTTCTCCTTTAACTCCTCTCATTTTCTTCAGATCAAAGGAGTGGCCATGGGTACCCGCATGAGCCCCAGTTAAGCCTGTCTCTTAGTGGGTTACATGGAACACTCCTTGTTCCAGTTGTATTCCAGCCCTCACCCACAACTCTTTTTCTGGGATATTAGTTATCATCTGTGCAGTGTTCTTCTCTTGTCCAGAATTGGAAAAAATTATCAATTTTGTTTCCAATTTCCACACTGTTCTCACCTTCACTAGTCCACCTTTGACTCTGCCTACGCCTTCCTTGATATCTCTGTTTCCATATCTGGGATAGACTGGCCACATTATCCACAACAAATGCACTGACTCCCACAGTTACTTTGGCAGCACACCCTCGCACCCTGCTTCCTGTAAAGAATGGAATGCTATTCCATTCTCTCAGTTCCTTTGTCTCCGTCGCACCTGTTCTGATAAGGCAACTTCAACAAAGGGTGCCTCCAAAACGACCACCTTCTTCCTCAATGGAAGAATTCACAGACAGAGCCTGCAGCCAGGTCAGAACCATCTCTCACAATTCAGCCCTAGTCCCCTCTCTTCCCTTACAAAATAGTGATAGGGTTATCCTTGTCCTCGCCTAACATGCCACCAGCATTCATATCCAGAGAGATTATTAGCCACCATTTCCATCACCTCCAGCAGAATGCCTCCACAAGACACATATTCCCCTCCCCACCTCCATCACCTTGTCAGCTTTCCACCCTGGTCCACTTGTCCTTCACTCCCAACATCCTCCTCACAGCCCTACGGCATTTTCCCCAGCAAGAAGGAGTAACATCTGCCCATTTACTTCCTTCTTCTCCAGTATCCAGGGGTCCAAGTACACCTTCCAGCCCTTTACCTGCACTTCACTCAATCTAGTCTACTGCATTCGCTGCTCACAATGTGGTCTCCTCTACAATGGGGAAACAAAATGTCGACCGGTTGGCCGCTTCACAGAATACCTGCATTCCTTCTGCAAAAACGACCGTGAGTTCAGGTTGTAAGCCACTTCAACACACCGTCTTGTTCCCTGACCAACATCTCTGTCACAGTCTTACTGCAGTGCTCCAGCAAAGGTCAACACAAGCTAGAAGCACAGCATCTCATTTTCCATTTGGGAACTCCACAGCCTTCTGGACTCAATATGGAGTCCAACAATTTTAAGGCTTGAGGTACCTTCTCCCATGTCCTTACCTGAACCCCTACACACCATGACTTGTTATCACATGGCCTGCTATTGCACATAACCCATTGTTAACCACTAATAGTCACCATTATTAGCTATTCATTCTCCCAGGCAGACCGTTATCCACTCCTTTGTCTGTCCAACCATTTTCCCACTTCTAGGGCTCTATCTCCACCTATTGTTTACTCCTTAACCCACTCTCTCCACCCTATCTTCTGCATAAAAAATAACCTTTTCCCAGCTACCATTTGTTCTGAGGAACAGAAAACATTAACTCTGATTTCACCCCACAGATGCCGCCAGACCTGCTGAGCTTTTCCAGCAATTTCTATTTTTGTTTCTGATTTTCAGCATCCGCAGTTCTTTCGGTTTTTACACAGACAGGTGTCCCTATCTTTGCAATAGGGAGAGTGAGTGACTGTGGAGCAGGGGGAATAGAATTACACAGAAACATTTAGAAAATGTAAGAAAGACTTGCTAATCAAGATATTTTGATTAATATACACAAAGAAAATCGATCGATGAAAAAATAACCTACAGTGAAAGAATTCAGTTTTGATAAATTCCAAACTGGTTTAACAACAGGAAGAATATAGAACATGATTAATATCAATAAATATCCCTAAAATAATTTGGTGATCAGTGTAAAAAATAGATTGCTTTAATTAAATCTGTTGTTCGTTGGCTTTCTGCATGTCCTCTTTGTTGTAATCATGTGGAATATAAAGTCAATACTGGTCTGTGTAAGTTTAATTTAAATTTTAAAATTGAATCGAGAATATCGTTCACTTTTTTTTTGGCTTACTTGAATGAGAGTCTAACAAAACAAAATGGAGTTAACATCTGGCTATTTTCACTTCAGTCTGAGTAAAGTTCACTCACTCTACCTGGGGAAACGTTTGAGTCCCTCTGTGCTACATTAAGTGGAAGTAATTTGCTTCTGCTGTAGGGTTGGAATTCACCGACTGAAAACAAAGATTGTCAAGTACAAGGCAAACCTTTAGAGCAAAGTTATGGCTCATCGCGTCGATTCAAGGAAAGGTTCTGTAAATGCTTCTACTCCCAGTGCAACTGAACTTTCAACAGAAAGGGCAAGGTCAAATTGAAAATAGAAATATATAGAAAAAATTAAATTCAACTTTTCATAAAATGTGATTGAGTTACCACTGCCTTCTTTGAACATAATTTACTCGTTCATCGGTAAACCAAATGACTTAATATTTATTTTGTGACTTCAATTTGCAAGAAAGTAGGGTCGTATCACCAAATTTCAGCTTCCAAAGAGAGAGAGAGAGAGAGAGAAACAGACACCAACAAGATAATACTTCCAAGTGTAAGAGTTTAGAGTCATGAATCACTACCTCAGCTGTCATGCAAAGTTGGAAAAGGACAATGAGGCGCAGAGTTTAAAAAAATGGAACTAGCATCCAGAGGTAAAAGGAAGTTTTTAATATGACAGAGTGATATTTGCATATAATATTAACGTGAGGGGAACAAATCCTAAATGTACATGTTTTTCAAAAGAATTAAAGTAACTCATTCTAAAATTCTCTATAAAGAAAGATTATTAATCTGTCAAATGGAGAGCTTCCAGTCGTGATAATTCCTTTTGATTAATCTGAAACTTATCATGAATGTTGACAGACTTGATGACTTATAAAATGGATGAAATGAGTAAGTTTTGTTTAATTCCACTGAAGCTCAATGAAGGCCTCCATTACATTCTACAATAACACAGTGCAGGGGTTTTAGATTCAAGTGAGTCAAATATTATTGTAGAATCTTAAAATAGCCCTCACATGCTTTGAAACGATTATTAACGTCAACAGGAAATAATTTTAAATGAGTATGAATTTTAAGAAAAATAAAGTCAATACTTTAATTCCCTTTCAGAGGGGACTTCTGAAATATTTCCCAGAAAGAAAACTTTTGAATGATGTATGCTGCAAATTCTTGAAGCAAATCTATTTAGTGACCATAGAGTAGTCAAGATTCTATGCTTAAAGAATTTCTCCTTTCTCCTGAAAATATCACAAATATAAAAACAATCAATATTAAATGGCTTGACAGAGTTCCACATTTCAAATGCTATGAACACACACGAATTCCTGCAGCCTCACTTTTAACTTGTGAATAATGTAGTACAGCCAGATCTTGAGCACATAACTTGTAAAATGTTAGTACCATACAAGCAACCACACTGATCTCTTGTTATATTTTACAGTGTACATATTTTAGAAAGGTCAGCAATAAAATCATGACACTACACTGAGTGACAAATAGCAACACTCCAGGCCCTAATGACTACTCAATATAAAGATAATAATTCACTGAAGGGTCACCACTGAGGACTATCTAAAATAGTCAAACAAGTATGAAATAATACCTTGGGTCAGCAAGTTCCTAAGGTCAGCAACTTCCCACAGGAAATAGAAGGCATATTGAAGGACCCTTGAAGAGACCAGAATGGACAAAGTGAATTTCAATGCTTATATACATAGTACAGTTTTATTTTATAGGTTTCACCAGAGGCTCAGATCTCTGCTCGAGTTGGGCATTTGTTGCGATATTTGGTACTCAATGTCACATGATAAACTTGCTGCGTATTGCTTTGTGTTCATTTGTTTTTGAAGCAGAGTGAGTCTGAGCTGCCCATAAAAGTTTTATTCCCCTTTATTGTTGCTGAAAAGCAGATTCCACACATAAATGTTTTAGCATTAAATCACCTTACAACTAAAAAGTGCGTGCAACTGTAGAATTGGAAACTAGAATGCTGCATATGGAGAGAAAGAAAGATAGACAGACAGGTGTAAAACTATCAGTAAAACCTTCAATATTTTGCAATTCCAGTCAAACTTGAGCTGCTCAGTCATGAACCTGTCACTTGTAGTTACCATCTTAGATACATCACTGGGGGGAGTGACAGAAATAGGACCCCAACTGCCATTTTAAATGATAGATGGGTGGACCTGTTGATGGCCAGAATAATTTATTTTAATTAATTTGCTTTTGTGAAACCAGAAGGAAGATTGATCCTTCTAATTTTACAAAGGGTCTGCAAGTTGCTGCCAGCCTGACTTTACAAAGTCTCAACACCACGTGTCCCCTCCACCAATTTCACAAATGCAATTCTATTCAATTACCTACATTGCAATCATTGGGATTACAGTACAAGATAGCAGATGATGACATATCCCTTCCAGACCGTCTCGAAGCCTTCTTTGCTCACTTTGAGCAGAGTTTTGGCAGAGGGGTAACACCTATTCCAACAAGTCCTGATTAACCTACCCCAACAGGCACTGCATCAGAGATCGGATCAGTTTTCCTTCATGTGAATCCAAGGAAAGCGATGGGACCAAACAGAGTACACTCAGAGCATGCGCAGATCAACTGGCAGAGGTCTTCTCAGATATCTTCAAACTCTCCCTGCAGCAGGCCTCTGTCCCTGCCTGGTTCAAGAGGCCAACATCATCCCTGTACCTAAGAAGGCTCATGCAGCATGTCTCAATGACTACCATCCAGTGGCCCTAACTTCAGTGGTCATGAAGTGCTTTGAAAGGCTGGTCACGGCATTAATCAACTCCAGCCTCCCCACTACTCTTGACCCACGTCAATTTGCCTATCGGACCAACAGATCCACGTCAGATGCCATCTCACTTGCCCTTCACTCCTCCCTAGAACATCTTGACACCAAGAACAGCTACGTAAGAATCCTACTCATTGAAGGCTGAACTGTAGTTAACGCTATTATACCCTTGAGACTGACTACTAAACTTAGTGATCTTGACTAAGGCCCACTCTCTGCAACTGGATCCTCTGTTTCCTGACCCACAGGCCACAATCAGTGAAGATTGGGGACAATGTTTCATCCTCACTTACACTCAACACTGGAGCCCCCCCAAGTGTGCATACTCAGCCCCCTAGTGTACTCACTGTATATCCATGACTGCGTCACCAAATACCAGACTAATGCCATTTACAAGTTCGCTGATGACACCACCATAGTCAGTCGAATCTCAGATGGCGATGAAACGGACTACAGATGGGAGGTGGAAGGCCTGGAAAAAATGATGCACTGAGAACAACCTAGCTCTCAATGCCGGCAAAACCAAGGAACTCATTATTGACTTTCGGCGGGATGTTACTCATGCCACACCCCCCTACACATTAACAGCACAGAGGTGGAATGAGTGGAAAGTGTCAAGCTTTCTTGGACTCTTCATGTTGACGCACTGGTTCCAAAGGCTCAACAATGTCTCCTCTTCCTCAGGCAGCTGAGAAAATTTGGCATGATGGCGAATATCCTTGCCAACTTTTATAGGTGTGTCATCGAAAGCATTCTGTCTGGATGTATCACTACCTGGTTGTGGCAACTGTACCATTCAAGATCGGAGACGGTTACAGAGAGTGGTGAACTCGGCCTGGACAATCACAAAGGCCGGCCTCCTATCTACAAAATCCATCTACCAGGCCCACTGTCAAGGAAAGGCCGCCAGCATTCTCAAAGATCCATCCCACCTTGGCAATGTTTTTCTACAACTTCTACCATCGGGGACAAGGTACAGAAGCCTGAACACACGTACCAGCCAGTTTCGTAACAGTTTCTACCCTACTGTTGTTAGAACATTGAAAGGACTCACAAACTGTTAACATTCGCCTGTACCTGTGTTTTTGTTTTTGCCGCTGTTTACCTATTATTCACTTATCTATGCTACTTAATTATATGATCTGCCCATACTGCTCACAAGACAAGGCTTTTCACTGTGCCTCGGTACACGTGACAATAAATTCAATTCAATTCAATTCAAGTGGGATCTAAACATTTGATTGGGGTTGCTAATAGAAGGTTAAATCATCCAACAAGATATTGCTGAGTGTAGTGAAATATCTTTTACTCCAAGCAATTCAGTCATTTGACTAAAATGAATAAAAGTTCTAATGCTGACAGTTCAAGAGTGACTGTTAAAACACATCAGGAAGAGAGAATAATTTCCCTCTTCTAATTTGCTTAGGTGAATTATTGTTCCACGTAACCAAAAACAATGTGAGATTATCGTGAGACGGTAAAATAATCTGCAATGTTTGTATTGGAACATGACAAATCAAAACCACATATTGAATTTTAAAAAATGTAACCAAGCCGATTGTTGACAATATCAATGGAAAATAATTGTTCTGATGAGCCATCTGAGGTCATGACCTTCCTGTTTTCAGCTTGAATTGGAAGCTCAAAATGAACAAGGTAATTGACATTTGACTAGTGATAAATGCATGTCATCATCGTAACTTTGTAAAATTTACTGCATACTGGTGACGTGTAGTGAAAGCTCAGAAGCTATCATTTAATGAAGCCCTTCTTCATCAACTGAATACTACTAAAGAATTTAATAATTGCTTTCATTTTGAACAGTGGAGATCAGAGATACCTACAAGTTATCCATAAAAGGTGCCCTTGTTGATGTTCCTCCTGCATGCAGGTTCCATATCAGTTGTCAATAATTACTCAAATGCAACACATGAATTGCAAATATTTAGTCTTATTTCAATATTATCAATTTAAATAATATCAATGCAGAATCCGGACCTCATGGAGCCAGTGGAGCAGTCCTTGGTTGGTCATAAGCTGCTGTACTTCATAATTCTTTTATCTCCTAAGCCCCTTTTAATTTTGTATAAAACTGTTGGGCATTAAAGGCATAGATTTCATAATCCCGATAGCTGCAGCAGCCATTTCATTGGACCACAGCAGCTACAGAAGGTCTAAAAGGTAATGGTTTAGGATGAATGGACAGGTCAGTGAGAACAGCAAAAGAAATCCAAATAGAAACAAAAAGTCGTGATGGGCAAGAAAAATATGGATCCAAAAGGAAAACCCCATGGGAAAGTAATCAAGCGCATGGAATTTTCACAACTGTTAGATTTCTAGCAAAGTCGAGCATTTCTGAGGCACCCCCTTCAGAATCCACTCATTATACATGGGCTGGTACACTGAGTACCTCAAAAATTAGAGAACAGATGGGTAAAAAATTTCAAATGTCTAATGAAAAGGCTCTCTTTTGGCCAACCATAAATGCCATGTACAAGTTCTTCATATTGTTAGGCCAATACAAAAATACTTAGGGTGTGCAAATGAATATGAAGCAGAACATAATGAACTCATAGCAAACTGTGGTCCATCGCCTTAGCTTACAAGATCTGGAATTTTACATACTCCAAGAAGATCTATCACTGAGCAATTGCTTCTCTGGAAGTGTGATCCTGCAGTTACTTGACATCTGGAGTAGATGGACACCAAATGTCTTACTTCTGTATTCAAAGATGTCTATCCTAAGACATTTCCATGGTTGAGACGAAAAATAAAGCACTACCTGTTCTCTTGTCAAATAAAAGCTAAAATACTGTGGAAGCTGGAGATCTGAAATTTTAAAAATGCTGGACAACTGAGCAGATCCAGGAGCATTCAGAGTGACGAAACAGTGCTAATGTTTTGAGTCCAACTACTCTTCTTTAGAACTGAAGGGGTGAATGATGGTCTTTATATTGTTGACAATGGGGGAGGAGTGATTTAAACTGCAAATGAGAGTACCCAGAGGAAAAAGGTAAAGCAAGTGTTAATGGAAGTAGAGGAGGGACATACTTGTGGATGTGAGGAATGTTGGATCAGCCATGATCCTATTGAAAGGTTGAACAGCCTCAAGTGGCTGAACAGCCTACTCCCGTTCTTATTTCTGATTAGTGTAATCATACCGAGGTGTCAATGGTGTCAGAGTCAGAGTTATTGAGCTATACAGCACAGAAATAGACCCTTTGGTCCAACTCGTCCATGCCACCAGATATTCCAACCTAATCTATTCCCATTTGCTAGCACTTGGCCCATATCCCTCTAAACCCAATTCATGTACCCATCTAGAAGCCTTTTAAATGCTGTAATTGGATCAGCCTCCACCACTTCCTCTGCATGAAAAAGATGTCTCTTATGTTTCTTTTAAATCTTTCCCCCTCACCCTATACCTATGCCCTCTAGTTCTGGACACCCCCACCCCAGGGAAAAGACTTTGTCTATTTATCCTATCCACATCCCTCATGATTTTATAAACCTCTATAATGCCAACCTCAACCTCCGATACTCCATGATGGAAAGTAGGTCAGCTTTGATCAGAGCAAACTTACACAAACAAGACATTTGGGAAGGGAGTGTAATCAAAAAGGACGATAGCATTCATGCTCCCAAGTTGTTGATGTTAATTATTAGGTCTTAAAGCAGTAGAGTGTCTCAGTAGAAATTGAGGTGCAGTTCCTCTAGGTTTCTGGTGGTTCGTTGGAGCATTGTACCAGATCTAGGATAAAGTGTTAGCATGAGAGCAAGATGATTAGCAAAGCAAAGCAAATGGAGCATATTTTTAAATGGACAGAGCTGTTACGTTACACACTTGCTTTCATCAATGTTGAGACAAGCACAACAAATGTGAGCTTCAGAAGTATAGTTAGTAAGTTTGTAGATGACACCAAAATTGGAGGTGTAGTGAACAGCAAAGAAGGTTACCTCAGCTTACCAAGGGATTTTGATCAGATGGGCCAATGGGCTGAAAAATGGCAGATGGAGTTTAATTTAGATAAATGTGAGGTGCTGCATTTTGGGAAAGCAAATCTTAGCAAGACTTATACACTTAATGGTAAGGTCCTAGGGAGTTTAGCTGAACAAAGAGACCTTGGAGTGCAGGTTCATAGCTCCTTGAAAGTGGAGTTGCAGGTAGATAGGATAGTGAAGGAGATGTTTGGTATGCTTTCCTTCATTGATCAGACTATTGAATACAGGAGTGGGAGATCATGTTGCGGCTGTGCAGGACATTGGTTAGGCCACTGTTGAAATATTGCATGCAATTCTGGTATCCTTCCTAGCAGAAGGATGTTGTGAAATTTGAAAGGGTTCAGAAAAGATTTACAAGGATGTTGCCAGAGTTGGAGGATTTGAGCTGTAGGGAGAGGTTGATTAGACTGGGGCTGCTTTCCCTGGAGGGTCGAAGGTGGAGGGGTGACTTTATAAAGGTTTATAAAATCATGAGGGGCATGGATAGGGTAAATAGACAAGGATAGGGTTAATAGACAGAACTAGAGGGCATAGGTTTAGGGTGAGAGGGAAAAGGTATAAAAGAGCCCTAAGGGGCAACTTTTTCATGCAGAGGGTGGTGAATGGGCTGCCAGAGGAAATGGTGGAGACTGATACAATTACAACATTTAAAAGGCATTTGAATGGGTATATGGATAGAAAGGGTTTGAAGGGATATGGGCCGAGTGCTGGCAGGTGGGACTAGATTGGGTTGGGATATCTGGTCGGTGTGGGCGAGTTGGACCAAAGGGTCTGCTCCTGTACTAAATAGCTCTATGACTCTAAGGTTCTAAATGTTCTCCCATCTCAAGAACATTAACAGTACAAAATAATCGTCTGATGTCACCCCATCCAATCACCCCATCAAGAGATCTGGCTATCAAATGAAATATAATGCTTTGGCTCAACATTTTGTTGATTCCCAGAGGTACTTAGTGAAATGGCTGTATTATTTCAAAACTCCTGGAACAACCGTACTAATCATAAATTGAGTAAATAAGTTACACTGAATTGACCTTTCTGCTGTCAGTGCAGCCTGGCAATGGTGTTATATCACAGGTATATTGACCATCCTTTGAACATGGCGTTCCTCTGAGCACTGGTCCCATTGCCCGCCTCCACGCTCACCCCCCCACCCCACCCCGGATCCCTCTGTCACTTCTCCATGCCTCGAACTCCATTCCACAATCTCCATCATCACTGCCTCACCCTTGAGTGGTCCTGGCCATTTTTGCAAGCTATCATTCTCCCTCCCTCATACCGCAGACTTCAACATGAAAACCATTGACCTTAAAGACAAATGCACAAAGCTGATTGGTGGACTCAGCCTTTAAGTGATTGTGACCCGTTGTCCACAACATTCCCCTGCACTATTGATTTAATTTTGAAGGGATTTTTTTTTTTAAAGTGTTAGGTTATGAGTAAGTGTACAACAAATATGTACTTGTGTATTGGACTCTTGTGGTAGAAAAAGCACTGCAGACTTTACCCTACTTTTAAATCTGCCATCCAGAAATTGAAATTTCATCCTGCATGCTATATTTACTGCTCTTGTAAAATCTATAAATTCTCTGACTCCCCATGCCCAAATTGTTTGCGATAATAGGGAACAATATAACCAAAGACCATCAAAACAAGATCATCAATTCAGGAGAAATGCATTAATCCAAAAGGTGGCAAACATGCGATTTTTCTGCTTCAGGGAATGGTCCAAGTGAACAACACAGATTCATTCAGGAAAAGCTAAACAGGTAAATGAGGAAGAAGGAAACAAATGGCTACAGTGGTCAGTAGGTCCAGGCAGGAATGAAGCATAAACAACAGCATAGTCTAATGGAACTGAATGCCTGGTTTCTGTTTCATACATTCCATATAATCTCATATAAATATTCCTGTCATTAAGGTGCCTGAAATAGTGTGATGACTGGCTGTCCCAAACATATGCCACTTCTGCATATCACATTGTCAAACTTACATGGGTGCTATGGTAGCCATAGACTAGAATGAAATGTCTGGACCAGAAACAAAGTGAAATGTCTACTTTACTTAAAGGATTGTATGTACATGTTAAAAGCAATGGACCATCCAAAAACTTAGATTACTGCTCGCTGAATAACATTAATATTCATCAATTTTTGATAATTATGCAATTTATTGATTACCTTGGATTTTGCAGACACGTTATACACTAAGATGTTAGAATGTTTATTGAATGAGTGTTGAACTTGGCACCTTCAAATGTCACAATTATTCTTTATCGTGACATGAGGAAATGCTTCTCACTTCATTCATACACCAACCCAGTTTAACCAGAGCAGTTTTCAATATTGTAAAACAAATGTTTCAAAATTAAACATGAAAATTGCAATGTAGTCTACTCACAACAAGCAACAATTTGTGCTTATATAGTCTTTTCAAGGAGGTAAAACATTCCAAGACACTTCTAAGGAATGTTAACAAAATTTGATACTGAACCAACTATTGAGATATTAGAAAACATAAGCAAATGTTTGATCAAACATGTTGGTTTTTAAGGCAGGGAGTGATAATTCTTTATTCATTTGTTGTGGTCTTCTGTAGACAGTTCAGTATCTATTGTCCCTCCTTGACTGCTCTCCTGAAGAAATGAGCTAGCCAAGAGTCATTGAATCATAGAGATATATAGCAAGGAAACAGACCTTTTGGTACAACTCTTCCATGCTGACCATTTATCCTAAATAAATCTAGTCCCATTTGCCATCATTTGGCCCATATCCCTCTAAACCCTTTCTATTCATATACCCATCCAGATACCTTTTAAATGTTGTAATTGTACTAGCGTCCACCACTTCCTCTGGCAGCTCATTCCATACATATACAACTTTCTGTGTAAAAACGTTGCTCCTCAGGCCCTTTTTAAATCTTTCCCCTCTCACTTTAAACCAATGCCCTCTAGTTCTGGACTCCCCCACCCTGGAGAAAAGACCTGGTCTATTTACCATATCCATGCCTCTTATAATTTTATAACCCTCTATTAGGTCACCCCTCAGCCTCTGAAACTCCAGAGAAAATAGTTCCAGTCTATTCAGCCTCTCCCTATAGCTCAAATCCTCCAACCCTGCCAACATCCTTATAGATCTTTTCTGAACCCATTCAAGTTTCACAATATCCTTCCTATAGCAGGGAGACCAGAATTGCATGCACTATTCTATTTCTGGCTTAACCCATGTCCTGAACCTCTTCAACATGACCTCCCAACTCCTATACTCAATACACTGACCAATAAAGGAAAGCATACTAAACACCTTCTTCACTCTCCTATCTACCTGCGACTCTACTTTCAAGGAACTCTGAACCTGTACTCCAAGGTCTCTTTGTTCAGCAGCACTTCCCAGGACTTTACCATTAAGTGTATAAGTTCTGTCCTGATTTACCTTTCCAAAATGCAGGACTTCACATTTATTTAAGTTAAACTCCATCCGCCACTCCTCGGCCCGTTGGTCCATCTGACCAAGATCCTGTTGTAATGTGAGGTAACCTTCGTCGCTGTCCATTACACCTCCAATTTTGGTGTCATCTGCACACTTACTAACCATACCTCCTGCGTTCACATCCAAATCATTTATATAAATGATGAAAAGTAGTGACTGAAATGAAGAGGAATTTTTTCTCTCAGCAGGTTGAGTGTCTGTGGAACTCCTTGTCGTAGATAGCTATGGGGCAGAGTCTCTGTGTATATTTAAGGCTGAGATGGATGGATTCTGGATCAGTAGAAGAATTAAGGGTGCCAGAGAAATGGCAGGAAAATGGGTCTGAGCAATATTGGATGAGCCATGATCCTATTCAATGGCAGACCAGGCTCCAGGGCCAAACAGACTACTCCTGTTTCTATTTTTTATGGTCTTATTGAATGGGGGTCCAGGTCTTATGGTCTGAAAAGCCAATATAGTATTAAAAGAAGGCTCTAAGCTGATGCACAACTGTAGAGCTATACAACAGGGTTGCCTACATAATGCACAAAGACATGGAAAAATGTATAATCCATCTGCAAATTAATGGATGTATACTTAACATCTTTAAAGTTGATGAAGTGGAATATAAATTAAACAGTTAAACTATTTGACTCCTTTGTTGCTCATTCTCTAAGTACTTCTCAACAACATTCAATAAAATTTTCTATTATAAAATCAAAATTTAATTTCAGTCATAGAAAAGTTTAGCATTGATTTAGGTAAAGGCTTTCTTGTTCCACAATGGAGGCAATCTACCTGCAGTGGAAATGTGGTTACACATGCTGTGACAAAAAAAATTAAATTTTCCAGAGGAAGTGGTAATATGCTTACTCAGAATACTCTCCTCCCTCACATCTCTAAGTTACAAATGAGCAACTTCAAACCTATTAATCTAGTTTTCAAAAGAGGAGGAGGAAATTCCAATTTCCTAAATCAGAAGACATATATTGTGAAGGCTTAATAATGATATTACTAATAATTATTTCATTAAAAACAAATCATACACCTACACTTGTTAGATGATTATATTTCTTTAGCAACTTGTGAATTAACTATACAAGTTGAAAGAAACCATCCTTCAGTTCCAAAGAAGAATCATTGAACTTCAAGTATTAATGCTGTTTCTCTCTACAGACCTGTGAAGTTTTTCCAGCATTTTCTGCATAACAGTGGAGATCTCTTGGAGTCTGATATTTTATTATAAAATTGGTATTGGAGGAAACACACTATTAGAAATTTGTTGTCAAAAGACGTTGTTGAAAAATATGCAAAGTATCAACTGAAAAAGCCACTAGCATGCAGTTCAACCAATCATTGTAAATATGGTTTTTGTTGAGATAACTATCAAACACTAGCCTTAGAGGCTTTTAAATTGAAATAAAGATATATAATAGACAAAGATAAAATCAAAGAAATAGAAACAGAATGCTGGAAATGCACAGCAGCATCTGTGAAGAAGGAAAACAATTAATGTTTCAAGCTGATCACTCTTGATCAGAAGAGAAATGTATTTAAAAGAGCATTTCATAGCTGCCAGACGTCTCAAAGAGCTTCAAAGAGCATTTCTGAAGTGTAATACTTGTTTATGTGTCATGGGGTAATGTGCTGGAAAGCAAACCCATTATTTCCAGAGTTGTAACAAAAGTTAAAGATTTTAACAAGTACATAAACTTCCCCAAAATACATAATTTTCAAACTCAGGTTCACAGAAAGCCCAGGTCAGAATTTTGTACTTAACTAGGAATACTAATTATTACAATAGTCTCGAGCTACAGGTAAACATTTCAGAACATTTGGCGTATAGTTCTACTGGTTAAATCATTTGGTCCCTTATAAACTCCCATTTATGCACACACACAAAAGAAAATCATGGGAATTATGGATGGAGGGAAAATTGGGAAAGCATTCAGCTGTTTCTATTCACAGGATCTGTTAGGATAGTTCTTGAGCTTATCAGTACACTGCTTCTTTCTCCAGATGCTTTCACTGGTTTCAAGAAGTCACAGATTGACTGCTTCACAATTACAAAAGCTCTGATTTATTAGTTGAACTCACAACAGCAGGAAGGAAGATCAAACAGCTTAAAGTTGTTTCTACTTCTGACAACAGAGAGTGCTCCTGACCTAGTGAGATTAGATGGCCACCCATCATTTTGTTCATAGCCTCAAGCTATTCAGCTGAGGAACAATCAAATCATTGGCAGACAGAAGATTGTTGTCATTGATAACTTGTCACTCGTCCACAGATGAATCAGCAACCCGCTGCTGGTCAAATCTCTATTTGTACATATCCTTGGCTCCAGCTTGTCTGCTCATTCTCAAACTGCTTCTGGAACCAGTCGTGTAAAACAATGCTTATAATCAGTAACTAAAACAGAAATTGCTGGAAAATCTCAGCAGGTCTGGCAGCATCTGTGGAGAGAAATCAGAGTTAGTGTTTCTGGTCCAGTGACCCTGCTTCAGAATGTTCCAATCAGAATCATATTGCTTGCTTTCAAAGAAGAAAAAAAAACAAAGCAATAACCCTTCAGAAATCTTAGGTTTTTCAGAGAGTCTTAGGGTCATTTTCAAATCAGTTTTTTTTAATTTCAGACTCCAAACTACAGAGAAATAAAACAAGACACGGTCATTAAATACTGCGGTATGTAATTGAAAAATAGTGTGTTAGGAAATACATCAGTAAAAGTGGCTACATTTTAAAAAAAGGAAAGCCAATTAAGGAAGGGAAAAGCAGCAGCTGCAAGGCGGTCAAAAATTCAAGTGAATTATTCGGGTTCTAAAAGGGAGGCATTGAACATAAAAGCATTAAAAAGAAACAATGCTAGAATTTGAGGTATCAACCTTTATTGACTTCCAGTTTATCCATGCCTGTCAAAATTCAAATCATTTCAAATCCTTCCTTGGCCTCATTCCTCCAAAACATCCAGCAACTTCACACATCCCCAATTTTATATTACTCCATTACATATGCCAAGAACCCCAAGTTGTGAAATTCCATTTAGAAATCAAAGTTTAATTAATCTATCTCTGAAGACCTACACATCCAGGCCTCTTCAGTGAGTAGTTAAGAGACAATCATAGCCATGTGACGCTTGATTCAGACTGCGTAAGAACTATAGGTTTTGTACTTTGAAAAATAAGTGCAAAAACCTCAACCGTTTTGTTAATGATAATCAAACAGTCCTTTGGTTACCTACGGTATCTGCTTTTATTTCATGAGGTTTTTTCCAAAAATGTTCATTTAACATTTCACCCAGATTATTAGTCAGGACCTCTAATCTAGTTCCATTACAACTCTACCATATAACGAGTAATAATTTCTGGATTTTCATAGAATCCATATAGTGTGGAAACAAGCCCTTCGGCCCAACAAGTCCACAGTGACCCTCTGAGGAGTAACCTACACAGATCCATTCACCTACATTTACCTCTGAGTAATGCACCTAATTTACACATCCCTGAACACTATGGGCAAATTAGCACAGCCAATTCATCAAACCTACATATCTTTGGATTGTGGGAGGAAACCAGTGGAGAATGTGCAAACTCCATACAGACAGTCACCTGAGGCTGGAATCGAACTCCGGGTCCCTGGTATGTGATGCAACAGTGCTAACCACTGAGCCACCATGCTACTTTGTTTATGAAAAGACAGCGCAGTGAATAGACCAATTAGATTTCCATTTGCAAGATCAAGTCCAAAGTACTTGTAGAGAGTTCTTATCTGGACACTTCGATTCTTCACATCAAATGCATGGCCATTATTTTGATGTTAGGTACAATTTAACTGGTGTCTTAACACAAATATTTACCATGAACGGAATTTTCTTTTTTGTGAGACTAAGCATGGAGTCAGACCAGACAGCAGGAACGCCTTCCTCTTGGGGTAGGGAGGTTTCTCATGTGATTATGTTCTTTTCATCTCATTGGTGAGTGAATTGCTGAATTTTAATGGGAGGTAAGTAGGCAGGAAGTCCAGGATGTTCCAAGTTCCAACATCTGGATGCCATATTTGAAAGACACTTTATACGCACTCTCTCCAACTAGATAGTTGGACACATTGAATGTCCCCTCAGTCACTCCCTCTCTACAACCAGAGTCAACTTTCAATCCCTGCTCATCACCCCCCCCCCCCCGAGATGTTTCAGATGAACCAACAGACAGCCCTCATGCTTCAGTGACACCTCCTTAGGTGTTTCCAAAAGGGTGTCTGCGAGGGAATTGAGCTACCTTATCCCATGGGCAGCGAAGAGCCAGCATCACCAAGGCACCAGAGATCAAGGAGGCAATGGATGTCAGGACCAATGGGAACCAGAGGAGGAACTGAAGCCACTGCCACAAGAGGACAAATGATTCTTCTGTACAGCACCCCAATGGGACTTTGTGCCTCTCTCAGTTAGCATTGCAAGTTTGCCACTATACAGGACTGTCCCATACATGACTGGTGCCAGGCATCGCCACCACGGCGATGGTTCAATGCCTGTTACATCATTGTACCTGCTTGTGTTGCACTACATAGAATCCCTACTGTATGGAAGCAGGTCATTTGGCCCATCGAGTTCACACCAACCCTTCAAGGAGCATCGCACCCAAGCGTACCCCCTAGCCTATCCCTATAACCTTGCATTTCCCACGGCCAATCTACCTAGCCTGTACATCTTTAGACAGTGGGAGGAAACCAGAGCATCTGGAGGAAAGACACACACAGGGGAGAATATACAGACCTTACACAGACAATCCCCCAAGGGTGGAATCGAACCCGGGCCCCTGGCACTGTGAGGCAGCAATGCTAACCGCTGAGCCACTGTGCCACCCATAACACCAAAAGTGGTACTGTTACTCACCTCGGCTAGGGTTCACACTTCAAACATTTAAGCAGGAGAGCTACACTACTCAGCATCATACACAAACCTCCAGCTCATTAGCCTTTAACCACAACCAGGAGAACCTACACAACTTCAGATTCTCACCTGGTTGACTTTCCCCATACCATGTTCTTCTTACAATTATCACACATAGACAATCGCAACTCTGGGGAGATACACCTCTATCTGTACCTAACAACACAGACAGTGTTGAGGAACCCTTGTGAATATCTCAGTTATCCTTTGGCAGAGGAGGAACACGCACAACCGGTGCAAGTGTATGAATCCCTGAGGTGGGGGGCCGGTGGGTGGGTGAAGAGGTGCCACACATATGGGTTACCTCCACCTTTAAGGAGTAGGCTGCCAAGCAGAGAGACCAGGCCTGCCCTGGAGGGGAGATTAGATTGGTCGAACCATCCAGTGAGAAATCCTCCAAGGAGCTACTACCAGCTATCCATCAAGTAGCAACATGTCAATCAAGCTGTGGGTAAGGCTGGGGTTTTATGACGTTAAAAGAATTGTCACCATCAGACTCCAGAAACAGAAGAAATGACCAGATGAGGAAGAATCCCAGTGGCCTGAGGTCCATCTTTCCCAGTCACAGACAACACACTCCATTCAATGAGATCATGGTTGTCCTAATTTTTAACCTTGAATCTATATTCCTGCCTCCCTGATAGGTGAAGGCTTGTCTGCCTCTGTCTTAAAACTATTTGAAGACTTTGCTTCCACCATATCTGCAGGAAGAGTGTTCCGAAGAGATGACTCAAAAGAATTTCTCCTAATATCTTAAAAGGGAGGCACAGAATTCTCCCCTTGGCGCCCATGAGTCAGTGCTGGAGATGACAGATGGGACGAAGGTCCAGGGAACTTGGGAGCTGTGTATAATGTAAACAGAGTGCGATCTCCTTGCATATTTGATACACACCTGCAGTCACAAACAAGCTGAATAAGAAGAGAATGGAATTCCCTCCTGTCCAGGAATCTGGCTGAAAGATGACTGGAAGTTTTGCTGTCACTGGCTCATTGGACCAGGGAGATTCTAGACACACCTGCAAATCGAATGGCCCTGGCCCTTTCACTGGCTGTGCCCACACTGTACAATAGTAAAACTTCACCGAGTTTTTTCCCAGAATCAGTGAACACCAATGTACTTGAGTGTTGCAGATACCGCACACATACCCAGTATTGCCTTCAAAGGATCCAAGGAACCTCAGTGCAGAGGTGTTTTCAATACCACTGGCAAAGAGTTGTCTCCCAAGCTGAACAATTGCAAATCTGTCTGCCGGAGGATGCAGAAGTAGGAGACAGGTTCTCAAGCTTCATCCACTCATCTGCTGGAACACATTCTGTACACCTTCTCATGAACCAGTGTCATTGACATCACTGGGAAAAGGAGATTCTCCAAAAAGGTTTTGAACAGTTAGGTGCTAACATTAAAAAGCAGAGCCTCATGGGTATTCATTCTTGGAATAGCACCCAGCAAACTGACAATGGATAAATGAAGGCAAAGATTTAAATGCATGAGTCAAAGATTGTGTTGGTAAAATGGGTTTCGGTTCATTGGGTACTGGTACCAGTACTGGTACGGAGGTAGAGAGAGCTATCTTGGTGGGATGGGCTTCATGTAATCCATATCAGGATCAATGTCCTAGCGAATCAAATAACTAGGGCAGTAGACTGGACTTTATTCTAGTTTGAGGAGAGTGGGTTATCAAAGAGGGGAAACATAGGTTTACAGAGCAAAAACAGTATACTGGTTGTTCTAACACACGTTTCCTCAAAGGGAATTTGCTGTAACACGATTGACGAATTGGGGACGCCATTTGTAAAGCGGGAACTTTTAAAATTACATCACCAACACTTTATGCATTATTTCTTAAGTGCGATCTTTCTGTAATGTGGGGTTGCACAGGAACGCAACCATCATGTGAGAAATTGGAATGTACAGCACCGTACAGGTCCTTCAGCTCTTGATGTTGTGCTGACCTTTTATCCTACTCTAAAATCAGACTAACTTACATACCCTTCATTGTACTATCTTCCATGTGCTTACCCAAGAGTCACTTAAATGTCCCTAATGTATCTGACTCTACACAGAGAGTGGTGGATGTGTGGAATGCACTACCAGGAGTGGTAGTAAAGACACTATTCTGACATACCCCCTTAAACCTTCCTCCAATTACCTTAAAATTATGCCCTCTCGTGATAGACATTTCTGTCATGGCAAAAAATCTCTGACTATCTACGCCTCTCAACATCTTGTACACTCTGTCAGGTCATCTCTTATCCTTCTTCACTCCGATGAGAAAAACCCAAGCTCCCTCAAACTTTCTTCATAAGAAATGCCCTCCAGTCCACGCAGCACCCTGGTTAATCTCCTCTGCACTCTCTCTAAAGCTTCTACATCCTTCCTGTAATGAGGTGACCAGAACTGAACACAACATTCTAAGTGAATGTTTCCATCAGGTTTTGAACTGGGGACCTTCCACATGTTAGGCATGTAAAAAAATTGCCTCATGTCTTTTTTTTAAATCTCTTTCCTTGAAAATGTGTCCCCTAGTCTTGAAATTTCCCATATTAGGCAAAAGACAACTACCATCAACTCTGCCTATACCTCTCCTTATTTTATAAACTGCAACAGGTCACCTCTCAACCTCCTATGCTTCAGTAAAAACAGTCCCATTTCCAGTCTCTCTTTATAACTCAAACCTTCCATACCTTGCAATATTCTGGTTAATTCCTTCTGAACCCTCTCCAGCTTGATAATATCCTTCTTGTAACTGTGTGACCAGAATGGGCACAGTATTCCAGAAGAGGCCTCACCAATGTCCTGTACAACCTCAATAGAACATCCCAACTCCCATGCTCAAAGGACTGACCAATGAAGACAAGTGTATCAAATGCCTTTTTAACCACCCTGTATATATGTGATGCTAACTTTAAAGAATTATATACCTACACCTTAGGTCCCTCTGTTCTACAAAATTACAGCAGGCCCTACCATTAATTGTATAAACCCTACCATTGCTAGTAAGAATACATCTTGGATTGGAAGACATGGAATACGTAAGAGACATAGTGAGAAATAACAAGGAGAAGACAACACTGGGAGTAGTCCATAGGTTCCCTAACAGGGGCTTTACGACAGGATAGAAAATAAATGAGGAGATTATAGAGGTTTATAAAATCATGAGGGGTATAGATAAGGTGAATGGCAGGTGGTTTATTTTTCCCTGAGAATGGGATTTTCAAGAATAGGGGGCATATTTTAAGGTGAGACAAATGGGATGACGTTTTTTTAAAACAGCGTGGTTGGTGTGTCAAATGGGCTTTCTGAGGAAGTGGGGGATGCAGGTACAGTTATGATGTTTAAAAGACATTTGGATATGTTCATGAAAAGAAATATTTGGAAGGATATTGGCCAGGAGCAGGCAGGTAGGAATAACTTAATTGGGATTATGATCAGCACGGACAGGTTGGACCAAATGATTCCATGCTATATGGACAGCATGTAAGAAAAAGACAGTACATTGATTTGCAAAGTCAAATTGGCAGAGATAGACAAGAAGAATTCATAAAGTGTAATCAAGACTTATCCCTCGAATAACATGTTCTGGATCTAACCAGGGTCAGGTTTTTTGGAATTGGTAACGTGCAACGGTATAGGTTTAATAAATGACCTGGGTAAAGGTTTCACCAAAATAGAATATCCATGGTATGGTAGAGTTCACCATTGAGTTTGGGAGGGAGAAACTTGTCAGAAACACTGCGCTAAATTGAAAGAAGGACAATTACAAAGGAATGAATGCAAAACTGTCTGGAATGAACTGGGAGAAGAGTTTAACACCAAAGACAGTTGAGGAACAATGATAAATGGTTAATAAATAGTTCACAGCTCACAACAAAGATGTATCCTAGTGAGGAAGGAGGATTCTAGGAAAGGGATAAGCCAACTTTGGTTAACCAGAGAAGTTAAAGGAAAGCAGTAAATTGAAAGAAAAAAAAACAAATGTAGTAAAGATTAGTTATAAGCCAGAGAACACGGATAGATCACCCAAAAAAAAAGAGATGAACCAATACATAAAAAGAGGAAGAAAATAAAATATTGTGAATAAATGCATGTCATGTCAAGATGAATGACAAGAACTTCTTTAAATAGATAAGAGAGAGGTCAAAATGAACATAGACCATGTAGAGAATGAGGTTGGGCAAATTATTAGGAGACAGGAAATGGCAGAGGAGTTGAATAAATACTTTGATCAGCCTTTGCAGTGGAAGACACTAAAGTCTTCTAAAATTATTAAATAATCAAGAGGCAATAAACACAATAACTAACACAAGATTTTAAAAAACTAGGAAAAATAATGGAGCTAAACATGGTAAGTCCCTGGAACTGATGGGATGGGTGCTAGATTATTAAAGTGAGTAGCTACAGAGATACTGGTACTGATCTTCCAAGAATCCTTAGAATCTGGATAAGTACCAGATGATTGAAAAATTGCCAATGTAACCTTTATTCAAAAATGGAAGGAGACAACAAAACAAAAGCCAGCTAAAGACCAGTTGGGGAAATGTTGGTATCTATTACAAAGACAGCATTTAGGAATATATATGGTCAGACTCAGCATAACTTCATAAAGGGGAAATCATATCCGAAGAAAAGTATTAGATATCTTTCAGGTAACAAACTGAATCTATTAAGGGGAATTAGTGGACGTAATCTATCTGGGTTTCCAGAAGGCACTTGAAAAGTTATCACAAGTTAGGCTACTTCTTAAGAACCCATCTTGTGTTAGGCTGTTATAAGACCATAAGACATAGGAGTGGTAGTAAGGCTACGCGACCCATCAAGTTTACTCCGTCATTCAATATGGTTGATGGGCATTTCAACTCCACTTACCCACACTCTCACCATTGCCCTTAATTCATTGACGGATCAAGAATTTATCAATCTGATTATACATTATAGTTATACATTATTAACATTAATAGAGGATTGGCAAGCTAATAGAAGATAGGGAGTAGGGATAATAGAGTGGGGAGGGTGATATTTTCATCCCTCCTGATGCTACTGTGTGCAAGAGATGTCTTTTTTTTTGTTACTTTGTGCTCATTACTAAATGAATGGAAATGATTGCTGTGCATCATCTGTGTAACAGTCTGACAACATTACAAAATGTGCAGCCTACAAAATAGTTTAATTACCGGTCCTTAACTTGCATATGAATGGGTCTCCAATTATATTGCACAATGCATGCACTAGAAACCCCACCCGAACCACTACTGACATCATTCGGCATCATCATCATCATCATCATCAAGGGCAAATAAATGACAAGACACAGTTGGGAACTGATGATCACATTTGCCACAACTGTGCAGTTAGTTTCTCTTCTGTGTAACTTGACCTACTGCTCAACCACTCAAGTTTTCTTCCCTTCATATTTGAATTGCATTAGTTAAGTGTGTTTTCATTGAGCACTAATATGTGCCAACAGATTGGTGGCCCCTACTTTTTGCATTGTGTAGTCACAGTCAGTATTTTGTAAAGCACAGCTGGGAAAAATGTTTGTGGGCAACTGCTGCTCCTTTTGTAACTTTCCCTCTTCTTCTCCTCTCTATTTCTCAGCACACTGTCCGCTCCCCCCACCACAAGGTTTGATGGCCTTCTCTGTTGTGTTGTCTCTCCTAGCCCATGTGTTAGTAAGCTTCGAAAGACATGCTGTAATGCAGTGATTATATCGTGAGGTTACATGCTGAGGGTCCAAGCATCTCATATTCTACCTGGCAGGAAACTGCCTAAAGCATGGTATACTAGTGAAAGCCTGCTGCTCTGTTTTAACCTATTAACTTAATAACAGTTCTGCTGCCTCAAGTTAACTACTCTGGAGGCAAACCAACAGAGGTGGTGGCCAACTACACAAAAACACCACCAAAGTTAGGCATTTAGAACACAAATTGAAGACCAGTGTAAAACAGCTTTGGACATCAAAGCACTCAGAAGCTCGGCGGTTTTGGAGTACAGGCAGCCACATAGTTAAGGCACTGGCAGAACTGTTTGTTTAAAATTCAGCTTCTTTTGAGAAACAAAAAAATTCTAAAAGGAGTCCCTTTACCTAAAGCCAAAGAAGGCTGAAGTTACAAGTAAAACTAAAACTAAAAGATGGAAACAGTGAGTGCTCTTTTAAACTGAAATCCAATAGCTTGCTGTATCCATTTTAACAAAAATAGTTAAAATGGTCCCGATAGTAAAATCCAAAGCATTAAATCAGCTTTTTTTTAAAGAAAAAAATAAATTAGTTTCTTACATTAAGATGGCTGACCTGGATCAGTTATGGCATTTTGTTTTTCTTAATTAGAGTGAAGTAGAAAGATGGGCTCACAGGCCTTATTTAGCATAAACACAAAGACAGAAACCTGCAACAATAAGCCTATGTTTATTAAAACAACAGTTTTAGGAAGGGGCTAAGGCCAGTACACAATAAATTAAATGTGCAGCATTTCAAAATACTCATGTAACATGGTGCACAACTGTTCAAGATCACCAGCCTTCAAGAACCTTTGAAAAATCCACCAACAGCAGTGAAGCACAGCACCCTGCATGCCTCATGCAGTTTAATGTCCCCAAGGCACATTCTTTACCTTCAAAAATACAAGAGCTTTTCCAAAGGACAATGTAAGCAATGTCAGTATAACTCAGATGATCTGTGCCATTGGTGATAGGCTACATAAGAACAATCAGATATTGAATGACTACAGTGGTTGGTAAGCAGCTTATCTTGCAACTTATTACCAGAGTTTATCTTTCGGTACCAATTAAACGCACCCTTCTTTGGTATGTTTCAACAGTGGAACTATACAGCAAAAAGGAGCACATTTGTTCATTTTAACATTGCGAATTAACAGGCTATTTTTCCGTCACCACAAACTCCTTGTTTTAGCCCACCTTCAAGATCTGCTATAACACCTGGTTTCCCACTCTTCAAGCAAGCTCCCTGGGCAAGTTTTGCCTGTGTCAGTAAAGAGACAGGCAAATTCAGACATTGTAGCCAGAGTACAGGTGCTCCTGAGCTGCTGAAGCACCAACTTGATCCACTTCACAAAAATTCGAGACTTGCTGCTCTGCATTTGCCTCTGCCCACATAAAAAGCAATGACGAGACAGTGAGCTTCAGTTATCAGAATTCAAAATGGCGTACCCAGTAGAGGAACTGAATACAACATGATTGTTACTAAGGTGACTATTATTGATACACGCCTTCTGTTCGGCAGTTCAATTTTGGCACGGCATGTAACAGTCTGCATGAAGTCTACAGATAAACCACAAGAAGAAGGCAAAGTAATAGCATCAGATCTTATGTAAAGTGATCATTATCACTAACTCACTACATCAAGAATGTAATTCACATTTTAAGATTTTAGCAGACAGAATGATTTCAAACTCCAAGTAATCTTTTAACTTTGCAATATGCTTATTTGGCTCAGGCCATGAGCAGTCCAGACAACTGCAAAGTCAAGATTTTCAGGCTGACTTCTCCATCCCAAAAAGTGGAACCCAATCAAACGGAGATAGGGAGAAACAATTACAGGCACTGTTCCATCCCCTTTAATGGAAATGGAGAATTGCAGGACAGAAATTTGTTCATGATTCCATATTCAGTAAAATATTCCAATTATCTAAGAGACAAAAACATTGTAATTGTGCAGAATTGACAGGCTTTGTTTGAGATGAGATCTCCTCAGTTCTTTGGACAGGTTATTTTGCAGTGCACTGAATGTTGCTCCACTTTATTAGATTTCATTACCAATAAGCATTCAATAATCACATTTTGGCAACTTGTTCTTGCTGTTCGTTTTCTTTAAATATGTACAACTTTAGATTTTGAGAAGTCTGCAACAGTGAAAACCATGGAATGTGGAAACCATAGTTTTTATATTGTATAAACAAGAAATACAAAAATAGAAATGGAGGAAAACATGTGGTAAACAGCAAGTGCTCGGTCAAGATGTAGGAGCAACGGTAGCATTTGTTTATTTACAATGGCTACAGAGCCACAGAACACATACATATTGCACATGACAGGAAATCTGAGCTGACGCAAGGGCACAGAAAATGTGCATGATAGGAATCAGTCATACTCCCTAAAAGGAAAGCTGTACTAAACAGCTCACTGACACTATTTCTTGCATTTCATTCTAGCTAATCTCAACCTAAATAATGAAGATTTATATTGTCATTTGACATTGAATTGTCTGACATTAACATTAATTAGAAAATCTAACATTAAAACTAAAACAAAGCCTGTGTTACTGACAGTGAGCTTATATTTTGAGGTTGAAGAGTGTGGTCAGATCTCATCATAACCAAAAACAGCATAAACTCACTTTAAAACTCACACCCTAGCAACTAATGTATCCAAAGCAAGCCGTGTAAACAAACCATTATCCTATAGTAAACATGCTTTCTCCTCAACGGGTATAATAATCATTTGGTCTGGATCAATGCACATTTATGCCAACAGCAAGCTTTGACAAGGTTAAAGCCTAGTAAATTCTCATTCTCATTTTCAAATCCTTCTACGACCGCGCATCTCCCTCTCTTCAATTTCCTTCAGTGCCTCAACCATCTGCAATATTTGCACATAACGAATTCTGACCTCTTGAGCATCCCCCCTCAATTTTAGTTGCTCCACCACTTGGGGTGATACTTTCAGCTACCTGGGCTCCAGGTTTTACAATACCACCATCCCCTCCAAAACCTCTCCTTTCCTCCAAGAAATAAGTTAAGAGCTGACTCCTTTGACCAGGTTTTAGTCAAATCATCCAATACCATCGATGGCTCAGCATCCTTTTTCATGAAAAATGTTCTTTAAATAATTTTAAGGTGTTCTGTATAAACACAAGTTTTTGAGAGAGAAAAAAACACATCTTTATATATAGATAAAAGGAATTTGACTAGCCCTAGTAAAATCAAAAATTTCTATTCAAATGACAAATCAAGCTTGTTTTGACAAGTTGGCAGTGATACCCATAAGTTTTGACATGTTAGTGGTACAACACTCCATTCCAGAGTCAAATATCTTGTTTTGATCCTTATGTTGGAAAAGATTAGTCCCTATAAACTTGTCCCAGTTGATCCAAATTCTGTTTGATAAGTCTTGCACTGTCCAGTTTACCACTCCAGTAGGCCAGCATGTGTATTTAGATAAACATATCTAGATTGTCTTGTGAAGTACACCATTTTAGGAAATATTGCAGTGATCAAAACGCAGTGGACCCATTTGAACTGAAATCAACTGAAGGGCTTTTGCCCAAAATGTTGATTTTTCTGCTCCTCGGATGCTGCCTGACCTGTTGTGCTTTTCCAGCACCACACTCTCAATTCCAATCTCCACCATCTGCAGTACTCACTTTAGCCCATTTGAACTGAAACCTGAAGTCCAATATTCAAGACTGGTGATTTGTGAGATCTTTTACTTTGGATCATATGGATCCTAGAAACGGATATAAAGTTGGAACAGGAGCTAAACTATTCAGAAGCAGTGTCAGAGGACAATTCTTCAACGACAGAAATCTAGAACTCTTTCCTCATCCTCTCCTCCAACCATGTCTCCCTCTCCTCCCAATAGCCACTGTAACTAGGTCATCTGAAAATTTAGAGATTTATATCAATTTTTCTCAGCAACTATATTTAGGGTTATGGAACCAAAGCATAACACCATAGGAGCAGAAATTAGGCCATTCACCCCATCAAGTCTGCTCCGCCATTCAATCACGGGCACGTCACAGTGGCACAGTGGTTAGCACTGCTGCCTCACAGCGCCAGAGACCCGGGTTCAATTCCCACCTCAGGCAGCTGTCAGTGTGGAGTTTGCACATTCTCCCAGTGTCTGCGTGGGTTTCCTCCGGGTGCTCCGGTTTCCTCCCACAGTCCAAAACAAAAATGTGCAGGTTAGTTGAATTGGTCATGCTAAATTGCCCGTAGTATTAGGAGAAGGGGTAAATGAAGGGGAATAGGTCTGGGTGAGTTGCTCTTCAGAGGGTCGGTGTGAACATGTTGGGCCGAAGGGCTTGTTTCCACACTGTAAGTAATCTAATAAGCTTCCTAATTTCTCCCTGTAACCCTTGATTCCCTTGACAATCAAGAACCTGTCTTAGTCTTAATTATACCCAATGACCTGGCCTCCACAGCCTTCTGTAGCAATGAATTCCATAGATTTACCACTCTCAGGCCGAAGAAGTTACTCAGTATTTTTGTTCTAAAAGATATTCCCTTTACTCTAAGGCTGTACCGTCTGGTCCTCGTGTCTCCTAACACTGGAAACATCTTCCCAACATATACTCTGTCCAGGCCATTCAGTATTTTGTATGCTTCAATTTGATCCCCCCATATCCTTCTAAACTCCATTGAGTATAAACCCAGAGTCCTCAAACATTCCTCATATGTTAAGCCTTTCATTCCTGGGACCAGTCTCATGAATCTCCTCTGAACACGCTCCAGGGTCAGTACAGTCTTCCTGAGATATGGGGCCCAAAACTGCGCACAATACTCCAAACATGCAGCAGGTGGACTGAGTCAAGATACAGATCAGGCATGATGTAGCCAAATAGTGAAACAATTTTAGATATAACCTTCCATGCTTTAAAACACTGAAGTCCATGGCAGATGTAACTTTAAAAAAAATTCTCTTGATCTGATGACATTTATCCCATAGCACTGCTGGACAAAGTATGGGAATACATACACTATGGATATTTTTTAATATTTATGAAGTTCTATAGAACTAGAAGAAATAAATATCATCCTTTTATATTTAAATTCGTCCTAGATAATTTATAGACCCATTAGCTTGACATTAACAGCAGATAAAATAGTTGAACCTAATGTTGGAGGATGCAAGAGGACATATGTAGCAATAACTTGAGCAAAAGCCAAACCGATTTAAAAAGGAAAACCAGAAATAATAATTTGCAACCTGCACAAAATTAATAAATAACTGCATTCATACTTAACAAATTTCTCTTCAATGCCTCAAACAAAAGGACAAATGCACTAAGTAAACCAAGTTATGTACCAAGTTTGGGGTAGCACGGTGGCTCAGTGGTTAGCACAGCTGCCTCACAGCATCAGGTGATGTATGGAGTTTGCACATTCTCCCCATATCTGCATGGGTTTCCTCCTATAATTCAAAGGTATGCAGGTCAGGTGAATTGACCATGCTAAATTGCTCATAGTGTTAGGTGCATTAGTCAGGGGTAAATGCAGGAGAATGAGTCTGGGTGGATTACTCTTTGGAGGGTCAGTATGGATGAGTTGGGCCGAATGGCCTGTTTCCATACTATACGGAATCAAATTGTTCATCGTGGCAGAGAACAACATTAAAAATAACAAACTCTCAACAATTTTAAGAGGTTATGCTAAGGCACAACAATTAACCAATTAGATTACACTTTGAATGCCTTCATTTTGAGCATCATACGAAAGAACTAAAGGACCTCACTTGCATTTCAAAAAGGAAACTCAAATAGTGGTCTACAAAAAATGTCGAGGTACTGTGATAACTTGAAGACAAGGGAGATACAAATAAATGCAGGCAAATCAATCAAGTGGGAAAGAAAATGGCAGATAGTGTATGTTGGAATGTGATTACTACAATGGATAGCTGGAATGGAAAAAGTAGAACAATTCTAAACGGTGAGGGAGAAGTAGATGTTTGCATTCAGAAGGACTTCCATGCCTTCAAGCTCAAATCAAAGTTGACATGCAGATATAGTAAACAATAGTTAAAGGAAAATGACATTAGCTGTATTGCAAGGTGATTGAAATATGGGTATGCTGCAACTATATCGAGTTTTGAGGAGATCACATCTGCGTAAATTGTGGAATTTTGTTTGGTACCACAGAAAGAATATACTTGCCTTTGAAGGATTATAAAAGCAAAATTCTCTAGATTGATTTTTTTTGGATAAGAGGGCAGTCCGAGGGGAATAAATGCATATATTCTGCGATTTAAGAGGATGAGGTGACATCATTGATAATGTGGAAGAGTTTGAAGAGGCTTGTCAAGGTAGACGCTGTAACATGATTTGGCCTGGCTGGGCAGGCTAAAACTAGGGTTCATAATGGTGACAGAGAAATGTCTTCACTCAAGACGGTTGCAAACCTTTGTAATTCACCACTTTTGGGCTATAGATGGTCACGCTATTCAAGACTGAGAACGTAGACATTTAAACTCTGGAGGAATCAAAAGATATGGGTAAAAAGGGAGCGTTCAGTACTCCTCAGAATTCAGAATGAATACCCATGTGGAAATGAAAAAGAATTAAGTTGAGAATGGTGACACAAGGAAGTGGTTAATTCAGTTATATGCTTGACCAATTCCATTCCTTAAGTGTCACTGGATCAAACTCTTGAAACTCCCTCACGAAATGACCTTGTGGGTCAGCCTGTGCTGAATGGACTGCAGAGGTTCAAGGCAGCTCACCACCTTCTTAAGGAGAACAGGGGAACGGGCAATAAATGTGGCAGCAATGCCCACATCTCAGGAATGACTTAATTAAGTTAACCAGATGAGGCAAACAGATGCAACAGCACATTATTGTGTCTGCGGGGAGGGAGAAGAGTGTGAATACCAGGGTGTGGGGAAAGATCACCAGAGCGTGGGGAAAGGAAGTTTGTTCTATTCGGCTGACAAGCAGCTTCTGAACCTTCATTTCATTTTCTTCGTTGCTGATTGAAATTTATGTTCCTATAGCAACAGTGACGATGTGCACTGTTCCTCAATTACTGAACTAGGTTAATAAGTGCCCTGCTATTGTTCATTGGGAGAGAACAAAATTACATCAGTCCCTTTGTTCATCACAAAAAGAACTGATGCCCAATACCGAACTCAGCTGGGAAGTTTGAGACTGCCAGAATCTGAAAAACCAATGCATGACTCTTTGGTATTTTCAAAGCCCTTCCCTTTAACAAGGGGATATACGAAACACTGTTGTAAGCGTGAGACCGTCCAACATTTAAAATAACACTGGTCTATATGCCAAATTGGATTTTTGCCTGGAATGTCCCAGCTCAAAATGTATCAAAAAGCAATTTCAAAAATGCGGAGGTTCAACATGCATGGCATTACCTTCCAGCACACCAGTCACTGATTGAGAGTTAATGTAGCTGTGTCAGCAATTTACTTGGCAAGGGACAGTAGTTATCTATGATCTCAAACATCACTGATCATTGAGAGAACAACTCCTCTGAACAACTGAAAGCCAGTTTAGTTATTTAATGTCACACTGAGAAGCATGATACAAGCTGGAGCGGCAACTGCACTCAATGCTAGTGGTTACCACCCTATCGGTTTGTTAGGCTAATCCTTCCCATCACATTCCGTTCAGAGTGCGGCCCTCCTGATGAAGGGCTTATACATAAAATGTCGATTCTCCTGCTCCTCGGATGCTGCCTGAATGCTGGCTGTGCTTTTCCAGCACCACAGTCTTGACTCTGATCTCTAGCATCTGCAGTCCTCACTTTCTCCTATCACATTTAGTTCAGGCTGATTGTACACAGAGTGCACTGTATTTTGTAAAGAAATACACGTGCTGTGTAAACCACAGTTGTGCATGCTACTAAGCCAAACATTACTCAGAGACTGTACATCATCTATAGAGCCAAATTTCTGCTCATCTTCACAAAAGGCACACATACTGCAATGAGTGTGTTTGGAGGTCTTGCTGTTTTTGAACAAAATATATATTGTTGAATTAAAGGTTCCATGATCTGGAATGCATAGATTCCTAGTCTGAATACTGATGACAATGAAGTTAAAAATGGTTAGTGTGAAAACCCAAAGAAAAAAGGTACAAAGACCTACCACATCAGCATGTGTTTAAGATGAAAGAGCTACACACCACTCACTAATGCACTTTAAAAATAAATTTTGGAACTCTGAAAAACAAATTTTGTTTTTAAATAAGCAGAGAGATCACTGGATTGCCATCTCACATAAACGACATGTCTAGCAATTTCTTTTAGAATCATAAAATACTGCTGGTAGGTTCAGTTAAGGCGAACTTCAGTGCTAAGTTAAAAATCACACAACACCAGATTATAGTCCAACAGGTTTATTTGGAAGCACTAGCTTTCGGAGCGGATATACTCCACAACCATTTGATGAAGGAGTAGCGCTCCGAAAGCTAGTGCTTCCAAATAAACCTGTTGGACTATAACCTGGTGTTGTATGATTTTTAACTTTGTCCACCCCAGTCCAACACCAGCACCTCCAAATCATGACTTCAGTACTACATTTCTTCAATTTTAAATACAGAGGAACATTGATTATCTAGCATTCGATTTTCTGAATTTCAAATTATCCGAACAAGATCACAAGGTCCCGATGTTTGGCTAAACAGTGTTATCCCACATTCAAATATCTGAACATTCGATTATCCAAACAAAATACTCCCCATCTGTGTCTTTCGGATAATTGAGGTTCCTTTGTACACGGTGGCTGTGCCTTAAATTTTATTGCTGAAAATGTGTTGCTGAAAAAGCGCAGCAGGTCAGGCAGCATCCAAGGAACAGGAGAATCGACGTTTCAGGCATCAGCCATTCCTGAAGGAAGGGCTGATGCCCGAAATGTCAATTCTCCTGTTCCTTGGATGCTGCCTGACCTGCTGCGCTTTTCCAGCAACACATTTTCAGCTCTGATCGCCAGCATCTGCAGTCCTCACATTCTCCTTAAATTTTATTTCCTACTTTCAGCACCAGGAAAGAATTTTCCTAAAATGCACCAAAGTCACACAGACGCCCTTGTGACCGGTGATGTAAATCAGTTTTCCAGCAGCTGGTGGTGAAAACAGGGTAAAGCAATACAGTGGAGGGATCAAGTAATGCTCATTCCTGCAGCAACATTCCAGAACCAGGTTGGACTGGTGAGATGGCAGTGTGGATTCCCAAGACCTCCCACCTCCTTTGCCTTAAAAGCAACCAAGCATCAGATAATGATTTGGATACATCCAGTTCATTAAAAGTGGAAATTATGGGGTTCACATGGAGATTTTCTAATGCCAAAATTAGGAAATTGATAGGATTTTTAATTTACGTTCACATAATGTGGAAGTGCCAGTGTTGGATTGGAGTGGACAAGATCAGAAGTCACATAACACCAGATTATAGTCGAACAAGTTTATTTGAAATCACAAGCTTTCGGAGCACTGAAATAGTCATTGGACTACAACCTAGTGTCATGTGACTTCTGACCTACATACACAAACTATATCCTACCGATTGATAATTTGATTCATAAACCTTGATCTTCCACAACCTTAAGACACAGATATTAACATGGGCATTCAACAGTTTTCAAATAGTCTGAATGTACTATTTCCATCAGGGTTGACTCTCACAATGGAGGAACAAAACTGTGGATATTTTATATTTTGAGACAGTTAAAAAGTACTCCACCTCCCAGCAACAAACAGGTGCTGATGCTTGTTTGACCAGGAGTGCTAAGTTTCAGAATTCAAAAAGAAACAAATTTCGTAAGCAAGACATCTCAAATACATTTTATGCAAAGAGTATATTAGGACAATACATAGCCTGTATAGCTAAGCTTAAAAAGTGCCTTCAAAAGGAGTAACAGCTACAAGCAATTGATCATACTGGAGAAACACCGTTTTGGAGCAGCTGAATAAAATGTAAAAGAAACAACATTGACACAGTTGGTATTATGCAAGATCTGGGTCTACTTGAAATTTACAAAGGCTCACTTAAATGGTGTATTTCATAACCAGTGGACATCCCAAAGCAACTTACAACTAAGTACTTCTGAAATACAAGCACTATTGTAGTTCTAAAGTAGTGCCAATGGACTCAAAACGTTAACTGTTTTCTCTCTAAAGATGCTGCCAGACCTGCTGAGATCCTCGAGCAATTTCTGTTTTTGGTGTCACCACTGGAGCATGCCAGTCTGCTCACAGAATTCTGACACAAACCTCTGCATGAATGAACTGGTACAGATCAACAAATGATTAAAAAAATTGAAATTCCTTATAAGTCCCCAAAGTAACACCACAAATATCAGATGGCCATATGCATGCTGCTTTTGCCCAAATATGCCACTGTTTCTTTAGAAAGAAATATTTAATGCCCAATTGTCTTAATATCTCACCCCAACCCTCCCAAAAACAGAGTTGGAATCATTCAAATTGGTTCCACATTTTAGTCACAAGAGAATAAAATCATGTGTATGATAGTTTAGAAAAAAATAGCAGCAGTTAGTTGTGCAATTCACAATTTATTTACTGAAGGAGAAGATCAGGACAAAACATCAAACCAAATACAATACAAACACCAGAGGCAGTAAAACCCACCATGCAGTCTCCTCTGTTCCCCTTCCACTTTACACAAACAAAAAGACGAGTAGTCCCTCTCAACACAGCACCATCCACAGAGTGAATATGAATTCACTCCCTTTTTTAATCGTGATTTTTGAGAAATTTTAAATTAAAACTTGGCAAATCAGCTGCAGCTTTCCCCACATCCCTACCCCACCCACCCCATGAGAACTTTAACTAACCATCCTCTTTGTGTTCTGAATTGGCATATACAAGCTCTCCTGAAACGCAGGCAATAGCATCCATAAGCCAAATAGGTCAAGTAGCTGTACGTACATGCAACAGACTATAAAAGCACAAATTCAAGTTAACAGATACGTACTACAGAGTCCACATATACCTACCCAAGAACATGACCATTTCACAGAACTGGTACAGGCAGTAATCAAACAATCAAGGTACTGGAGACAACACAGGAAAAAAAAAGGTATGCAAGGTAAGAAATTTCTAATATATAGCAATTTGAAAGCAGAAAAAGTAATTTGACAAGTTAAAATTAAAAAGTACAACTTATTCAGGGTTTGAGATACATACTGTACACAGATTTGTCTATGCTCAATCATTTTACAAATAGAATCCATAAAATGTGCTTGCATTGAATAGAATTCATCATTAAAAAGTCATATTTATGCTTTATTTAATCAAGGGCAATAAAACCAGTCAATTACTAAACTATTATTCAAATTACTTTGCTGAACCATACAACCAAGTTTAATCTAAATGCCTAATGCCTCCACAACTAATTCAAAAGGAAGTTGTGCAAATGAACAATTAATGCTTTATGCATGCAACCAAACTGCACCAGGTTCATTACAAAAAGGAGCCCACAAAACAAGTAGATTCAAAACAATGGCAGATATTTGTGGTCAGTCAGTCCAGGCACCATAAATATTTTCAGACACTGGCTAGGGTGCCTGGTGGAAGCAGAACCTTCAAAAGTACGAAGGAAATAAAAATTAGGAACAATTGCCATTTGTTCCTGTTATTTTTCCAGGCCATTTACTTTTAATGCAAAAAGTATACTTTATTTTTTTAGAAACCTGCATTGTCAGGAACAGACTGAATATTCCAGGACTTCATTTCAGAATTAACCTGTATAGCACTAAGCCATAAAACAGAACATTTATCAGAACTAACCATTTTGTCATTCACTTGTGTGCTAACTCAAAGCTTATTTATATTGCAATATTACTGATTTGAGAGTGCTTATTATTTGCACAACTATTCCTTTTAAGTCTTACACGTGTAAGAAGTCCTGTGTTTGTAACAGGGCAAGGTAGGCAAGTAGTCTAATTAAATATACAATCTCACAAATATTGCAATCAATGCAACAGATCACAGCTGAAAAGTAGCTAGATGTATTCACAAAGTCTTTCTTTCAAGAACAAGGATCTACTACTTCATATTTATAACACTGACAATATATGTAGCTGTTACCGTTTCAGCAGGAATGTGGGCACTTTTCAAAGAAAAAATAATTGGTTTCAAGAAGATTAGGTTAAAGAAAAATGTGGGATATGATCGTTCAACTTAACTGCCATACCATTTACAGCACCATGCTTCAACAGAGATAGGACCGATGACCAGTGGAAAAAAAAAGGTAAAATACAAAATACATCTTAACACTGTTTCAGAATACTGAAGTCC
Organism: Chiloscyllium punctatum; assembly: GCF_047496795.1. Taxonomy (NCBI): domain Eukaryota; kingdom Metazoa; phylum Chordata; class Chondrichthyes; order Orectolobiformes; family Hemiscylliidae; genus Chiloscyllium; species Chiloscyllium punctatum. The sequence goes on along the minus strand of NC_092741.1, from coordinate 144,161,115 downwards.
AAAATAAACAAACTACCAAATGTGTAAAGATTGTACTATTGGTAATATTGGGTAATACACATTTTCTCTGCATTAATACAATGGTTCCAGTAGATATATTTCAAACCCTGAATGTTTGCCAATAAGGACTTCCCTTCCAGCGAAATTACATGACATTTCATTTCAATAGCTCCTGCCAATCTGCACTGAAGTACTGTACACACAACAGATGAGTTATTCCCTCTTAGGGAACAGAGCACTAAAAATGCTCTGCTTCTGACAGTATTAAGTTTATTCAGAAAGAAAAAAAATACACAAGATAATGAAAGTAGCTACATATAAACACAAGCATTTCCTTTAGCACCCGCATTTTATGTCGGTGTGTGTGCACCTAATTCTTTTTTAATGAAACACATTGAATAAAATGTTTAAACATCAGAAACAAATTTAGGAGACTCTTATAGGAGGATTGTACGTTCCCTGAATAATGAGAGAAGGAAAATAATTAACAGTGCGATGCCAATGTGTTACATTGTGTCGAGGCTAATTAAGTTTCTATTTGTGATTTGTAACCATCATAAAATGAGTGATGAACTGCACAATTATGCATGGGTGCAGTATTCAGCCCTCTCTGTGGCTCCATGAGATGAGAAGCTGCAACATTTTACACTGCCTTTTCCTCCCAAATCAATCTAACTTGATAGCAGAACCACCCAATTTGTTGTGCTACATGTCAACCCTGAAACATCCCACTCTTCTCAGTCATTTTAAGTCACTGTACATCTGCACCATTTTTGCTTCCAAGCTAGGTCGATTCGAGGTACCATTTATCAGTTCTGGAAGGATTCCACGTGGTGGGTACCAGCTGCTAATATCTTCTCGACAACACTCAAACTGTGAGCAAACTCAGTTGAAAAAGGGGTCCAAGTCAACATCCATATTCACATCAGGTACCAACTGATCAGCTGCTTCTTTTTCGTTAGCACCATATCCGGAACTAGGAGCTGCAAAATCAGAGGCAAACCAGGGATGGTCCAAGATTTCCCGGGATGTCAGCCTTTCCAAAGGCTCACGACGCAAAATGCTACGGATTAGGCATTTAGCCCGTGGGGAAAGAGTTTCTGGAATGTTAAACTGGCCACGTCGAATCTTGCTGAAGAGTGAGCTTGGTTCCACATCATGAAAGGGATACCGTCCAACCAGCATCGTGTACAGCATTACTCCAAGACTCCAAACATCAGCTGCCTTACCAGAGTAGCTGCCATTGGTGTTAAGGATCTCTGGGCTCACATACGCTGGACATCCATGTTTGTCAGAGAGTGCATCAACTTCGCCATTCAAGATATAAGCATCCTCCAAACTTTCCAACTTCACTTGTGTCCTACAAAAGAAAAGCGTCACATCTTGTCAAGCAAATGACTTTAAATTCAAAGAAACAAAGCATTCCAAAAATTACAAATGACTAACATCTGGCTGGAACTTTCACATGGTGTAACAAATGGGTGTACAGATAAACCTTGAATACGGCAGACTTGACATTTCTGCATTTCACATTAACACAGCTACTGTTAGATATTACCCAACTTACAGTCAACTAGATATGCACAGCATTTAGAATAATACAAGTGAAAGAATCAAAAACCAACACTACTGCCTTAAGAGCAAGGAGCATTCATTATTAGAGTAACAAGAACTGAAATCTCTCCATTCCATTTTAAAAGCTATACAGCAGGACTTTTAACCAGAAAAGCCATGAAATGGAAATTCAATGGAAATTTCTTCTGGCTCCCGATACATCCAATTCCAAATTTGAGAATAGGTCATAGACTTCCTCCTGCCATCCACCACAAAATCCAGGCTCAGGAACAGAAAGGAGGACATGGATCAAATATGTTTTTCAGTGCTTGCAATTCACCACACAATTGTGCAGAGTTATACGGGCAGGCATTGCGGGTCAGCCTCTCTCATTTCACAGCACAGCTTTTAACAAAATCCCATACTGAAGAAAAAATGTAATAAGCAGGCAATCAATTCGGAAGAGAACATTATTTTAAATGGATTAATACAGAATCCCCCAATGTACTACAACTCCAGCTCAAATGTTAATAAGCACAAAACTTGGTATCTGGTTTTTCTTGAAAGCCAAAAAGTCAAATCAAGAATCTAGCTTGATGATGTGAATTTCTCTATTCGTGATGTGAATTTGAGTTAAATCTAGTGGATGCCAGAGTTTCAATGTTTGCATATGACAAGGTTTGTTGTCTTTACTCATGGAATTATTTTGATGCTTCAGTTTATAATTCAATACTTCCTGCATTTTGCCCCTTTAACCGTGTAAAGTTCAAATAACTTTAGCAGTAAGTTGTGCATTCCTGATCCCATTCAGTTGCTGTATTAAAAGAGATTTGGGTCATATCTCAATTTTTATCAATTACTGCACTTTAAACTGATTCTTTCTGCCAGGAAAAGAGAGGACTTCAGATGCTGGAGATCAGAGTCGATGGGGGTGTTGGAAAAGCACAGCAGGTGATGAAGGGCTTATGACTGAAACGTTGATTCTCCAGCTTCTCGGATGCTGCCTGACATTACTGTGCTTTTCCAGCATTCCAATCTCAACAGAGATTCCTTTTGCCGACAGGAACCGTTTCTTCCTATTTACTCTGTTCAGATCCCTCATGATTTTGAATACATCTGTCGCTGTCATGTCAACCTGATCTTCATTGTTGATTTTTCCAACATAATTGAAATTCCTCATCCCGAAGACTATTGTCATGAATCTGTTCTCCAATGCCTGCATATCCTTTCTAACACGTGGTGCCCACAACTCCAGTTGAGGCCAAAATGTTGATTTATATTGATTTAAGTTTCTTTGCTTTTGTACTACGCCCCTAATGATAAAACTAATACAAAATATGCTTTATCAACAGCTCTCAGTCTGTCCTGCCACCTTTAAATTGATTTCTGCAAAAATACATCCAGGTAATTTTGCTCCTAAATCTCCATTTCAAAATAAAGAGTATTGTGTTGTTCATATCAAAGTAAATCGCTTCACCTTTTATTAAAAAAATGAAAGTTCCACAACGTCTGCTCTTGAGTATGCTAAGCCAACACAAAATTTGTTCAGAACCTTTGAAGAACAGCATTTAAATATTCAAAGTAATGTTTCATGCATTTTGCACTGCCATCTTAGTTTGTTTCCATAGTGATACTGTGCATGAGATTATGGATGAAATTCAATGCACCAGCTGTCACAGAATAAGCTCTTTGATATATCAATTCCTCGGATATTACAGTGTGGACATATTCGGTTGTCACTCTCATGTGCCCAATTTACACAAATCAACAGTGAAGTATAGAAGAAATGGGAGAAACGTACTAAAAACAACAATGCAATGAAGAGTTAAAAAAAGTAATACAATATGGCATTTAAACTGTAGGCAATATTTCTAACAATGGAATTGCTTGTTGAACCAGAGTATATGAACAAAACAGACGCTGTTTGGGAGCAAATTACAGCAGCAATCTACTGTGAATGGGGCAGACTCCCACATCAATGACAGCTCTATGCAAGTTCAAAGAGTATTACAAATAAACAAAGCATTATTCAATCAAATAATTCAAAACACCACAACGCAATAAATATAAAAATTGCAATTGCACAACTTGGAGAGGAATGTGGCAATTTATTTTGTTATCTGAACACAGTCTCCTCCTTGTTGCGACACTTCATTTGGATAGCATTAATGCTCAGTTAGTACCCTGGTTAAATGCACACTCAGCTCTTGCACAGCCTTGGACTAGTGGGAGGAAGTCTTAATGAACTCTGCTTCAGGTTAAACATTTTTAACCATTAAAAATGTTGCTATTTTATAAAATTATACGTGTTTATCACAGCTTCAGTCTTTCAGAGGTCTGATCCCAAATGTGGAATACAGCTACATGCGCATGCAAAAACTTTTCATACACAGAAGTCCAAACTCTGGTCTCCACTAGATTAACTCAGAAATTCACATCACCAAGCTAGATCTTCTGTTGAGGAAAAGGACAAAGTAAAGGCCTGGGATCAATATTCAGGACTCACTGTTGGGGAAAAGAGTGTGTATGTGGAATCAGGATTAAGGTTATTGCAATATCCCTCATTGACTCCATCATTTAAACCCATGCAGAAACAGCACCTTGCTCAAGTGACTGAAGTCCCAAAGCACCAGAGACCGTAAATTAAAATGAGTCACCACACCCAAAGGTTGAAGGGGAACAACGTAAGTTAGGAAATTGGTCACTTACAGAGTAGTAATGAAGTCCTGGTAACAAAGAGATAGAACAACTATTCAGGAGACAAACAAATTGTGCAAAATGATGCATTAACTGTTGAAGAAGTAAATCTACTCTCAAAACTTTCAAGTACTTAAAACCCACTACTTCTGCTCAAAATGTGGTTGGCTGAGGCACCCATCACCGCTCCAGCACATACAAAGAATCCTGAAATTATCATGCTGAAGCAGCTCAGAAAATTCTACAAACCAAATCATACCAGCTAATGGGCCAATTAAGAAAAGAAGATGTATAATTAGCATACACATATTTGGAGTAATGGTAGGAAGTTTATTGAAGCTTTGAAATCCAGCTTTCAAAGAGCTGTTGCAGTCAGCAGGGATTAGGAATTGTAATTTAGAAAAATGGCTTTAATACCCACAACATTTATCCTTTGTTGTTAATTTCAAGGTTAACACTGAATTTCTAGAACATGACTTCAGCTTGCAGCAATGCAACTAGGGAAGGTGACACCTACAGCTAAGTAATTATGCCAGAATTTGGAGACATCTGCTGCTGACACATCTTATCCATCCCAAGACTAGGCAGAGGTAGGTGGGAGTCATATCTTAAGTATACCATGAATAGGCACTACACCATCCAGACAACCACCTGCTCCTGGCTACCAGAAATTCAGCATCATCTACACTGCTGTTGCCAGGCAACACAATTCAGGATGTGTCAAATAATCAAAGTAGCCCCAGGTGCATGATACCCTAAATGAATTAACAAATAGCGCATTATTTCCACATATTTATCACATACCTAGTGACAGACTAATTTACAATTAGTCACAACTTAATGCTCAGAAAGCACCATTCTCAACCTATATTGCAAGATATAGTTTTGAATATTTTACTTTGGTTCACACTGTGACTGTTGTTAATCCCATACTTCATTCATAAAATATTAAGAAGTATACTTTTTCTAGATATTGATGCTACATATAATGAGGTACATGATATAAAGTTTGCTGAAGCCCTAGAAATAAATACTGCATTCATTCAGGAACATTTCTCGATGCTCTGCTTAGAAAGATTTCCACACTCATTTTAACCAGTTACGTGCTGTGGCTAGATTTTCCAAAAAGAATTCTGAAACTTTTGGTCAGCCAACTTATGTAAAGATTATCCCATGGCACTCTTTAAAAATTACAGAAAAATCAATTATAATGGGACAATTAATACAAGCTTACAGAAATATATAACCTTGGATATATGAATTACTAAAGTAATAAGGACTGTACTGTGACCAGAGCAAAGAACATTTTTGAACTGAGAGCCAATTATCCAGATTCACATTTTCATTGGTGGAGAAATTAAGTTTTACATATAGCTGTTGCTTGTGTTTTTACTTAAATATATAAAATTAGTGTAAGAATTCCTGTGCCTGGCGAGTTAAGTAATTTGAAACCTTTTTCTGCAATTTTCATTCCAATGGAAGAAAACTTTTTACATCAGTGGTATCATCGATACATATTTCACTTCCAACACTAGATTCCACAAGCTAATTTAAAGTCTCAAGTGACCTCCCACAAAGCATTAATTGAATGCATGACTAATTTGTTATGCAAGCAAATAATTAGTTAATATGTTGCACACAAAGTAAATTATCAGTTCACAACAGAATCAGATCTGAAGCTCAGGGTGATACTTAAAATGCAGGTACACCACCCCTTTGAACCAACCTAAATAAAGAGCCCGCAAACAGTAAGGACTGCCACCAATTCCAATTTCCCATTCAAGTGAGGTATCAGCAAATACTAGAACACTTGTGCTGACATTAGCCTGCCATGTATGTTACTTGTCGTAAATATGTTCTCAAGTGTCCACGTAGAGAGTATGAGTTGTTGAAGATGAACAAAATTTAGGTTTTCCAATATTAGGTGACAAGTTTTTTAAGCAGGAATTTTCAACTTACCAATGACAAAGATTAGTACGAAATGAAAACATCCTTCCAAAAAGGCACATTAATTTTTTTTTAAAAGTAGCTTGCTATCAAATTTGGATATTTTAAAAAGCTACATTGTAACTTTTCTGGTTTAACAACATGATTACTTTGAAACCTGTTGGATGGGCTTTCGACTCAACTTAAAACCTTTATTGGCTGCAGCAGTTAAAGTAACTATAAAGAGGCAACTTCCCCTTCCACAATCACAGTCTGAGTCACTCTGCTCTTCTGTTTTCCTCATCTTGTCCAGACCCAGATGGCTGTGGACAAGGGGTATGCAGCACCTGCCAGTCTACAAGGTCTTCCATGTGCACAAGAAGTGTTTGATCCTTTGGTAACACAGTGAGAGTGCCTTCATTGTGTGATTCAATTCTGTATTAGCTGGGCTCCATTTTTTAAAAAAGTGAACCTTTGTTTGATGATACTGGGAGCAAACCAGTGTTACCTTATTTATAAATTAGGTCAAAGACAATCTATCTGCAGCTTCTGCTCAGGCAGCCTTCAATAGGAAATGTGGAGAAGGCAATGACTTTTTTTGCAAAGCAAAAAGCAAAATAAACCTCTTCAGATTGTTGCTAAACAGCTGTCTAGGTAGCAGAAAGGAAACTACGTGTTTGTAAATGCCTTCCCATTGCTGTGTGAATGAGACCACAGAGCAAGCCGCCGGAAACACGCTTCTGTCGCCATAGAGAGTTGGGGAACCTGTCACCAGGGTAAGCCTCACCTCACCCAGCCCACATCTCAAAGAGCTGAATACAACGCTGCAGTTTCTGAGTGAGCAGCTGCACACACTGTCCGCTTTAGCAGCGAGCTGCAGACTGTAAGCTGATGAACCACGACGTGCAGGAGCGGTTTTAAGAGTGCACACAAGCCAGATTATCCCCATACCGATCTTATCGAGGCAAATTTGAAATGAAAAACATGCAAATTGCAACATAAGACGTATCCGTCTAAAGTACGATTCCACTGTGTATTGCAAACGAGCGGCTGTCTCTGCGGCTTTGTGAGGAATTAGCATTGAGAGTGATTTTGCACTGTGCATCCATGGACCAGTGCACATGCAAGTGCTGAAATGTGCAATGGAGGCATTCCGCTCTTTATTTGCAATCCACGGCGACCTTCCCAGCTAAAGTGCACTGCTCTTCCCATCTACTAGCATTCACTGCAGTTACATCGATGCTCATTTTCAGCAATATATTTAGCAAGCTCACCCAAACAAATCCAACCACCGCTCTACCGAGTGGCTCCACATTTGTACAATTCATGGGAGTTGCAGCTAACTCACAACCCTATTTGGCCATAACAATAATTAAGTAAAACAAAATATAGGGAGTACCTTACTCTGTTGTGCCACAGATTGCTTAAAGCCGCCTTTTGTTTACATTAACGGGAATAAGAACAACAGCGGACATATGTTCAATTAAACTATTTTCTGTTCAAAGTGAGTGGATATTTAGCCCAGCTTCGGGAATCAAATCTAGTATCGAATTCACTCGCACGTCAGAAGCACGTTGGTCGTTTTTTTGTATCAAATCCGTGAAGCTACAAAAGCTGACTCCTTCCGTGACTGTACTCTGCAAGGTTGTGACCTCGGGTTCAGTGCGTGGGAAGGACACAGAATCTTGTAACACAGCAGCCCTTCCATGTCAATACCGTCTGATGGCCCCTAACCTGATCAACACGCTAAACGCCAGGGAGCAGAAAGATGAAACTACAGTCTTCTTTCACATAGGGGGAGCTGGTCTAATAAATAGTTCGATATCATTACTGCCTATTTACCTCTTCACACACACACCACCCCCCCCCCCCCTCCCCTCCCCTCCCCAACACCATCCCAGAGGGAAAAAAATAATTAACATTTAATTAAACAAATTGCAATGTAATGAGACCCACTCGGAGGACAAAAAGGCTTGAGTCAACTTTTAAAATAAGTTGTAAGATACTAGGTAATGGGAGAGACTTCAGACTCCGAAACCTCGATCTAAACAGAAACCAACAGCGGAACAACTAGTTACCTTATTTACCAGTTCATATAACGTCATTGACAAAACAGATCACCGGAGTGTAGCAGTTTAAACGAAAAATGCAGAATGTTATTTCGTGCAGAGCTGATTGCAGTCCTGTATCACTATGTCAAAACCTCTTATGTTTTATTTGATGGACTGGTTGCCAAACCTACCGTTCCTCGTCTTTAAATACGAATTTCCTTAATTTGAGATCTCGCAGGACCACACCATTGTCATGGCAGTGCGCTACAGCAGAGGTTATCTGGTGGAACAGTCTGGCTGCCTCGTCCTCCCTGAGCCTTTTGCAAGTGCGTACAAATGAATGCATATCCCCATGACTCTTCTCAAAGAAAACATACGATCGCTGCTCCCCCAGCAAAATTTCTGTTATCTGGTTGATGCTTTCGTGGGCAGACAGATAAAAATAAGCTGCTAATGTTTCTTGATATCGGCTAACGTCGAATACCTGTGGAAACAAAAAGAGTGAAATCTGACATCTTTTCCTCCTACTACAATAAGCAGCAATATGGGTTAATACTTAAGGGACCCAATATATTCACTGCCTTGCATTAAACCACAGATGCTATGGTTAAAATAAAAATCGAATACAATGGCCCATTAATTTCTAATCCTTATGGTGCAGCTTAAAAGTTTCAGTAAATATCCTCTTCCAAAAGGGAGTTACCGAATGAACTTCATAAAGCTCTAGAAATTTACTAAACTTCAATGGATTCAATAGCGTAAGTTTTTTTTTAAAACTCTAACGTCTCGTTAACAAAAGACTGTACTTTCAATTCATTTGCCTCTAGGGTACTGTATGTTACACTGTGTGCACACGTCATTGATTCTGAATCGAATGCTGCTTCGCTGGTTAAACTATGGATAATGGTGTGTGTACATATTTTTTACCTTACACACGAGCTCCTCGCCGCTATGCAAATGCACTGCCCCAAGCACGTGGTCACCCTCTAAAGGCTCCAACAATAGATACTGTCCGATTTGAGAAATGCAATGAGAAGAGTTCGGAGTTTCAGGTGGGCTGGGTGAGCCGAGGTTCGGGCTGAAACTTTGGCTGCAGTCACTAGTCCTCACACAAGACAATTCTTCATATTCGTGATGACTCTTATGTCTCGACCGTCCATACCTTACAATGCTGATTGGACTGGATCGCTGTATGTTCATGTGGCTGTAAATAGTGGTCCGGTTAAACAAAAGGGTTTTACTGACAAGCGTCCACGTTTGTTGACAGTAGTTTAAAAAGGATTTAAAAATGAACTCCACAAACTGTAGAAGCGTCTGTTTTGCACTTTGGTCGAGACTTGTAGGTCCAGCTCTTTTTTTTTGCGTGTTCCTCCAGCAGCAGTAAAATGAGTTCTTTATTTTAAAACGAGCACCATTTGTAGGAATAATGCAGACTGTGTGTTTATTGCTACAGCTTTTGTCTTTTGCATAGATGATTCGGGTGGGTCATACAAATGCAGCTGTTAAGAGAGCGAGCAGCCCAATGCAATCAGAGCCCTGATTTTTGTCGAAGTGGAAAGTGGAGCGCCAGTTCACAATGCGTTTTGTTCCTGTGGTTACGGAAGGGTATGTGCCGCAACGAGTGAATGACTGAGAGAGAGAGAGTGGCCCAGGCGCTTACATACACAAGCCAACCAGGTGACGATCGACTCAGGGGAACCCACTCAGTTCCTCAGCCTCCGACTCTAGATGGCGTCCGATTCCCTCTGTAGCCGTCTTTCTCTCTTTGCAGCTGAAACAAAATAGCCTCAAACTATCATCAAACAAGAGTACGGCATTCACCCTCTCGTCATCTGCTTTGCAATGTCCAAGTACAACTTTCAAGGAGATTTATTTTGCACGTACGCACTCATGAGAGAGAAAGAGAAAAAAAAGTCTTTGGCTGGCGAGTGCTTTCCAATATTGGCAAGCACCTATGAGATGTGCGTATATAATTTTAAAAATATAACAGTCAAGGACAAAAGAGATCAATGGTATCGTGTTCCCACCGAACAGTCTTAATGCCCCCAAGCACAGCGATGAAACTGATAAACTCCAGATGCCTTTGCAACTGCACAGTTGCGGAGATAACGACCTTGGGATGCAGAACGTTGCTTTGTTTTTGGAATTTTTTTTGTTTTGCAAATCAAAATGTCCCGGAAAGAAAAATATCTGCAAATTTTTTTTTGCACTAGATAAAGGGATGCCCGATAGAACGGGGCCGATCCCTTTTAGCAACAGCCGACATAAGACATGATTTCTTTTTCCTCTTCCTTTCCGCTGCCTGTCTATTACTTACGTGGCTGCAATCTGAGTAATGTCAGCGGCGGCGGCAGTAGCAACAGCACCATTAACTCCCATTCAATGCAATCGCTGACTGCGGTCCACTGCGCCTTACACTAACCCTGATAAGTCAATGGCCCGCTTCCCGGATCCCCCAGGCTGTCAATCATCCGGGATCCCGTAGCCCATTGGTCGGCCGGCCTGTCAATCAAGGCCCATGCGTCACCGCTGCTGATCAGGTTAGTCCTCCTTCACTCGCGAAAGTAGGTGATATCTCTCCGCGCCCTGTGTGTGTGTGTGTGTGTGGAGAGGGCGCTTCAAACCTCTCCAGGACCACGGCTCTTACCGCAGCACGGGATCATGCACTTCCAGAGTGCTGATGCAAAGCAAGGTTGCCCCTCCCGTGCTTTTGATTTTGCAATGTCGGGGCTCCGAGGGTAGAGGAGCATGGGCGCACTACTTTCTTTCCACTCTGGTATTCAATGAAGCGGCGGAGGGTTTCGGAGGGTTGGGTGAGCCGGCTCGCAACCTGATCCCCAGCAGCTGCGTCTCTTTATTCATAGTTATTCATAGAGGAGGTGAATGCTGAGGGCAACCTTGCGCAATACACTGAGGAATGCAGGCAGCAGGAAGAAAGCCACAGGCAACAGCATTCTTTTCTGCTGGATCTCTCCCCTCCTTGCCATAGCCATGCAGTTGCAGTATATGTCCCGTGGATGTTTTAAGAGTTCCAGGTACATACTGTAAATCTCCCACCCCCCCTCCAACATCACCCATCGTAATGCTTATTAAAAGTAATGCGTGCATTTTAACAAAAATAAAGTCCACGAGCATGCACTGCCGCCACCAGCGAGGCTCAGTGTGTACCATCTACAAGAAGCACTGCAGAAATTCACCAAAGATCCTCTCAGACATCATCTTCCAAACCCACAACCACTTCCATCTAGAAGGACAAAGGCAGCAGATACTAGGACCACCAGCCATCTTCATGTTCCCTTCCAAGCCACTCGCCATCCTAACTTGGAAATATATCGCCATTCTTTCACTGTTGCTAGGTCAAAATCCTGGAATCCCCTCCCAAATACAACCTACAGTAGGTAGACTGCAGTGGTTCAAGAATGCAACTCAACATCACCTTCTCAAGGGCAACTAGGGGTGGGCAATAAATGCTGGCCAGCCAGTGAAGCTCAAGTCTTACAAATTAAGAACAAAACAAACCAAAGAATCATTGATACTGAACATCAAGAACAAAAAAAGAAATTGCTGGTGAAACGCATGGCATCTGAGGAGAGAAAGTAGAGCTTTGGATTCAGTGACCCTTCTCATGACCAGAAGAACAAATGTGAATTTTGATGTTTAGTCATGCATTGCTGCCACCAATTATATATCTAATATTGGACTCAAAGGTGTCAAGCATCAATGTTTAGATGAATTATTTAGTGTATTGAGTATTGTGCCCTTCCTAAAATAAGAGGTAATATATGATGACCTCTGAGTATTGCTTCCTCAAATTTATGCATAGTTTATTGATGTTTCGTCTGGCCTCTTTTTCACATATGTTGAGATTTGCCAGGAATGTTGTATCTCCCAATCTCTTTATTGCTATATCACTGGAGTATCTACTTAAAACCTACCCATCCAGTCAAAGGTTCCACTCCTCATGAAATTACATCTGCCATATATCAGCCTGTTTCATCAGCCTCAGCCCCCTTGAAATCTATCGTAGAGATTTTTTTTAACCATTCAAAAAGAGGTCCTTTAGCCAACATGTCTTCAATGATCATTGATTTCAGTCCCATTTTCAAGCGGTTGACCTGTGACCTTGCATGTAATGACATTTCAAATGTTCATCTAAATAGTTCTTAATTGTCTTGAGGGTTCCTGCCTCTACTACCCTTTTAGTCAGTGAATTCCATATACACACAACCCTCTTGTTGTGAAAAAAAATTGCTCAAATCTCCTCTAAAGCTCATGCTTCTTGCAAAAATTGTGGCAACTGGTTTTTGACCCTAGTACTAAAGGAAATGTTATGCCCCTCAAGACCTCAATCAGGTCCTCCTCAGCCTTCTCTAAGGAAAACATCCCCAAACTATGTAGACCCTCTGCATAGCTGAATTGCTTCAGCCCAGGCAGCATGCTGGTGAATGTCTTTTGACCCTGTCCAGTGCAATCACATGCTGCCTATAGTGTGGCAACCAGACTCGCACATGTCTGATGCCTCACTAACAGCTCCAGCATAATCTCATTGATCTTGTATTCACAGTCCTCCTCACAGTTCACAATACCTCCAAGCTTTGTGTAGTCTACAAATTTTGAAATGATGCTTTGCATCTCCAGAGGTAGGTCTTTAGATCAAAGAAAACACAGCTTCTAAAATATTATCTTCAGGAATCCCCACCAAACACTGTTCTCCTGTTGTCTCTGTGTTCCCTGTCACTCAGCCAACTTCCAATCATATTTCTCAAATATATGCAAGTTAAGTGTACTCTGAAATGTTCCAGTAAACCATTTAGTTCTATCAAACCATTTCAGAAAAATCAAATACAAATTGGTCAGCAACAGCTGGTCAAAGCTCCTTTGACAGTACCTTCTAAACCTCTGACCTTTAACACTTAGGAGGACAAGAGCAGCAAGTTCCCCTCTAAGCATTGCTTCATTATCACTGGGTAATAATCATAGAGCTCCCTCACTTATAGTGCTTCAAGTGTACTGATATCAAAAGGACTGCAAAAGGAAATTCACCTTCTCACGTGAAGTTAGGAATGGGGAGTAAGTGCTGTCCTAGCACCAGCAATGCCCACATCTATGAACTAATATAATAAACACACACATTCTTCAGGTAAATTTAACCTAACCCACTCAGCAGGAAAAAGATGACATTGGGCCATTTCAGAAAATTACACAATTGTTATGGTGCAGAAGGACACCATTTGTCTGATTTGCCTGTTTTAAATGCCTACTGTGTTTATTTTGAAGTATAATCAAAGGAAAATAAAATACGGCTGGCTGGATTAAGTTGAAATTGCCCCCAGTAACTTTTTGACTTGAAAGTTTAAGTTTAGGCTGGCACGGTAGCTCAGTGGTTAGCACTGCTGCCTCACAGCGCTACGGCCCCGGGTTTGATTCCAGCCTCGGGCAACTGTCTGCATGGAGTTTGCACATTCTCCCCGTGTCTGTGTGGGTTTCCTCTGGGTGCTCCGGTTTCCTCCCACAGTCCAAAGATGTGCAGGTTAGGTGAATTGGTCATGCTAAATTGCCCGTAGTGGTCAGGGACGTGTGCATTAGTTAGGAGTAAATATCGGGTAAAGGGGATTGGATCTGGTTAGGTTGCTCTCCGGAGAGTCGGTGTGGACTTGTTGGGCCGAATGGCCAGTTTCCACACTGGAGAGATTCTGTGATTCTTGCTGCTCAGCTACCAGCTTAACAATGCATAATCACTATTTATCTACCAGTCATCTCAGTTCCACTAAGGTTGAGGTCAAACCAGATTGTTTTCCCTCTTCAATTCTGCACTGTTTACATAAAAACAATCTGATAAGTTTGCTCCCCTTTTTGAGGTCTCTATTAAAGTCTCTCTTCTTTTCTAAGACGTGAGAAAAAATATTACCATCTAATAGGTAATCCTTCACTTTCACATATATTTTCTTTCTAAAATATTCCTTATCTAGATTCTTAACCCTCTGCTGCAGTCTCTCCTTTTATTCTTGTAATCTTAAAAATGGCACCATATAACCACACCGTGTAGAAAGCAAGATTCATTACATCATCTCCAACTTCGGATCAAATTTTCCATGACATTCAGAATCAGAAATCTCCAAATGTCACTTATTCCTTCCAGGTTCTTACACTTTCTGGAAATTTAAAATGGAGATTTGGTGGTCATTAGTAATTATTTCCTGATTTACCATACCCTCTAAGCACTTTTTAAACCCTGATGACTTTCAATCCTGCATTGTTTGGCCTTGACTTAACAACCAAAAGTGTTATTTTGTACTTTTGGCAAATGTTGTAAGTTTATTGGACAGCTTTTTTGACTTCCAATATTTATTGTTTAAAATAAATAATATGGTACTTTTAAAACACCTGTGATTATACTAAAGGGCTTATTTAATCACTTTCTGTGGAAAGTGCATGTGTCTTGCATTTTGTAATGGTTATAATGAGGTCAGCCAGGTGAGCAATATAGAATATGAGTTCCCTGATTAGACAAGATTAACAACCTCAATCAGGGAGCTCTGGCTAACAATACAAACAGGAGTGTCAGAGGTTCTGCTCACTCTGAGAGTTGGCTCTGAGAAAGCTGGATCAGTGTTAAAGACTGTCAACATCTAAATAAAGGGGGACCTAGCGACAGGATACCGGACTCTGTTAAGTTATATCACATTCCTTATTTTCCTAAATATTTCTCACAAATCGACTGAAGGGTATTTTGAAGTACTCAGCAACAGATAACAGAACTTGATTCCCTCATTTCCTTTGAGCTTACTTACAAGTGTACTTGTTCAAAACTACCTGATAAGAACAGTGTTTCAGTTTTTATTTTCTTTTTTAACTTATTCATGGGATAGGGCTGGACCAATGTTTTTATTGCCCACACCTAGTTGCACTTGAGAAACTAGTAGTGAGCTGCCATTTTGAATTACTGCAGTCCGTGAGCTGTAGCTGGACCTACAATGCCACCAGGTAGGGTGTTCCAAGAGTTTGACCCAGTGACACTGAAAGAACAGTGAAACAGTTTGAAGTCAGGACGATGAGTAGCTTGGGGTGAATTTAGAAGAGCTGAAAATGTGTTGCTGGAAAAGCGCAGCAGGTCAGGCAGCATCCAAGGAGTATGAGAATCGACGTTTCAGGAATGACCCCTTCTTCAGGAATCCTGAAGAAGGGGTCATGCCCAAAACGTCAATTCTCCTGCTCCTTGGATGCTGCCTGACCTGCTGCGCTTTTCCAGCAACACATTTTCAGCTCTGATCTCCAGCATCTGCAGTCCTCACTTTCTCCTAGTGAATTTAGAAGTGGTAGTGTTCCCATGTATCTGCTGCCCTTGTCCTAGATGGAATGGCTCATGTGTTTGGAAAGTGCTGCTTAAGCGTCTTTCGTGAATTTCTGCGGTGCATCTTGTAGATTACACACACTGCTGTTAATGAGCATTGGTGATGGAGTGAGTAAATGTTTGCCACCATATTCCACAATCAAGTAGGCTGCTATTTCCTCGATGTTGTCACACATCTTGAGTGTTGTTGGAGCTACACTCATCCAGGCAAGTGGGGAATATCCCATCATAGTCCTGACTTGTGCCTTTTAAATGGTGTACAGGCTTTGGAGACTGAGGAAGAGCATTAGCTTGCCACAAGATTCCTAGCCTCAGGCTTGGTCTTGTAGCCATGGTAATTATACGGTTAGTCTAGTTTAATTTCTGGCCAATGGTAACATCGAGGATATTGATAGTGGGGAATTCATTGGTAGTGATGCCATTGAATAGCAAGTGGGTGGCTATATTCTCTCTAAAGTGCACCATATATGGGGACAGCTTGATGATCAATCACAAGATCCTGCTTTTATCCAGTTTCAATTCAGTCATCCATTGCTGGACCTCACTTTCCAAGGTTTGACTTGCATGTGTGACTTGCTGTCTCTTGTAGAACTGACTAAAAAGGGGATCTTGAGAAAATTGCACAAAGAACAGAACATCGGGACATGTGATGCTGGAGAAGGGTGGAGTGGGTCAGTTGGATACAATGCAAGACCAATGAAAATCTTATCAGTATGGTGGAGGAAGAAAGGTAGATAGTTAATGAACAGGATCAATAAAAGGTTGGAGTAGCGTAATCCTCAGACATGAGAACATGCTGAAGTAGCTGATTGAAGTATAGTTAGACGATATACATCAAGAAAGTTTAAGGAAATGGTGAACTTTTAAGTTGAAATTAGGAGGCTGTTATGAGCAACAGAAGAGAAAAGCACAAGGCTGCAAGATGTAGAGGACTGAGGAGAAATACTGTCTTTAGACAGTTCTCTACCATATACTATGATAAGGGTTTATCGCATGTCATCATCTTATGTCAATTTGGATTGGAAGCAGAGGTAATATGGATTTTGGTTTCAAATCTGTGAAGATTATTTGCTTCTTGAAAGGTCAGAAAGTCATATGGAACAGTGCACTAAAGGCATAATTTCCAAGCAAGATGTAGTTGACGTTAAACACCTATAGAGTTAATTGCTGAAGGTTTACAGAAATGTGTTCAATGACAACAGAAAGACAGATGGTTAGAGGCCAGAATCACGTTTCAGGTCAGAAGAATTGTTTCATAACAAAAGGAAAGTAGGTTAGTTTACAAAACAAAACTCTCGACTGCGAGCTTTTAGTTGGTTGAAATCTCCAGGTTGTAAAAAAATTGAATAAGCCAGATGTAAAAAAAAATGTATAAGGTTGTGAAAAGATGTACAGGCTATCAGGACTGGAAAGAATTCTCTCAGCCTCAATAGCCTGCAAGAAATCACCAGCAAGAAATCAAAACTGGAAGGAGATAATTGAATAAGAAATCTTAAAAGTAAAATTGGAGTAATACTTCAGTGGAATTGATTATCTTGTAAACTATATTGTTAGGGAAAGGACTGAATATTTGTTTTGCTGTTTTAGTTAAGATATTTCTAAATTGTCATATATATAGTTTTTATGTTTGTACAATAAACTTGTGTTCATTTATTAAAAGAAAATTAATTGCTACATATGAATACATTTAGTGACTAACCACAGTAACCAAACTGTATGAATTAAACTTATGATCTGTAAAGTTTGATTTTACTTTGCCACATGATTTGTCCAGTGTTACTATCACCTGGGATCAAAACAATGGCAGGAACAGAATACTGATTGTGGATGATCAGCCATGATTATAACGAATTGTAGTGCTGGCTTGAAGGACCGAATCTGAAAAATGTGTTGCTGGAAAAGCGCAGCAGGTCAGGCAGCATCCAAGGAGCAGGAGAATCGACGTTTCGGGCATAAGCCCTTCTTCAGGAATCCTGAAATAGTTGGCAGGAATTGCAATGTCGAGTACTCCAGTTGATTTATCATATCAACAGTATGTGCACATTATTTTAAAAACACAATCCCAATATCAATACAACGTTTTCTTCACTTCTTTCTTTGGCAGTCCCTCAGGATTGAGGCTGACGTGATTCTGGGGTGGGAGAGTAAGGGGTTGAGCTCTGCCATGGCTGAATAATGGATCCACAGATACTGCCACAGACAGGGCAGATGGTGTTTGAGGCAGGTAGATGGGAGTCTCTGGATTTTGTACTCTCTTGCTGCTACATGCACTTGGCCTACATGTACTCCACTCAGTGACACTTCAAGTGGTTGATGCCTTCAGTTAAATTGTGTTCAACAGCAAGCGATTCCTATGTATTCTGTCCAAGGCAATGGTCATGCACAGCCAGCTGTGATGGGCAATTCTCATTCCTGACACCAGCTATTGATGTCACATCTCATTTTGAAACATTTGAGCCAGACAATTGCACTACAGAAAAATAGTATATTATGGTGTAGAAAACAGTTGCGATTTTAAAGCTCTACTCCAAGCTCTGCAATAGTAAGCAATCACGAGGAGGGTAGAGAAAATGCCCCGAAGGACATCCTGAAACCTTCCTTAATCAAATCCCCACCAGCATGTCAGAATTACGGAATACAACAAATGGTGTACAAAATGTGAAACAATAGACATTGCAGAATGCTGTGTGAAAAAAAACAAGTATGGTTGTTAAACAGAAATTAACGAGAGCTGACTTGCAACCTTGGAACACATGTACATTATTCTTTTACAAATGGACTTCTACTTCCTTTAGTGCATTGTGCATCACTTTTAGAACTCAAAAGCAAAATGAACCAATTCATATTTTGGTTGGTAAGAATATGGGGTGGAAGTTGGACAGAGACAGGAAACAATTACTTCCTCCACCTGGGTTAATTTCAAACCCATATCATGGAGCCCTCTGCTCCGCCTAAACCTCTCTGATGTGACATTTATAAGCAATCAACTAAGTATTTGATACTTGTTTTTGTAAACCTTGTTCTTTTCTTCCTCTTACAACAAATAAGTTCTTTTTTTTAATTGTTAATTGAAGCTATTATAACTAATTTGTACAGAACAGTGATGAACCTGTACCAATAATGACCAAAGTTATCTATTGTTCTTAAGAATCTCACACCGGAGATACAAGTGAAATTCAAATCCTTTGATGAGAATAAAATAAGAATAACAATGTAATTAAATAGATGCACAGAATATAAACTATTGTGAAATGGATCGATCTCACTTGCATTTTAATTTCCCGTTAAAATCACAACTGATTGCTTTCTATAGCAAAATATAATACTTTTGTACAAAGCAATTGTCATGCTCAAAACTGTTTCAGTATAAGATGTCACATAAATATAAGGGCCTTTACCTTAACATGCCCAGCACTATATTGCCTGACACAAAATAAGTCTGATAAATAGGACGTATTATTTTAAATCATGCTGCATGAAAGATTTGCTAATCCTTCCAGAAACAGTGATGGAAAATAATCATGGTTTGTGGTCAACCAACATGGTGACTTTAATTCATTTCAATTCTGTTCAAAATAGGAAACAAGATATGACAGCAAGGGAATGAATGACTTCTTAGATAATCTACATTTTAATGGTAAGATTTGTATTGATTGTGCTTTACATTCTGCAAGAGGCAATATGCCAACATGTATTCCGTAGGAGGGTTGGTAGATGTACCTCTATTTCCTACTTTCTCACCAAACATCATTCAGATGCCCTGTAACCTTTGCATTGGACGATTCCTTTTGATACAAGTCTCTTTTATGTATTTTGGAGTCATCTGCCAGTAATTCATGTACTGGGCTCATAAAAGTACTTAATCTATTTCACATCATATATTTCAGTCATAAACATTTGTTTATAATAATTATTTAAATGGTAGCATGTCACATCCTCACCATATAGTTTGTATTAAATATATTTGTTTGTGATGGGTTATGTCTTAATGTTTTCTCCTTTGCAGATATTGGTTGTTGCAAAAATTATGATAGAAGATACTTTATTGATCAATTCATCTTTGCATCCTATTCTTTTAAAATGGAAGGTTTCTGCAAAGTGCTGATCTAGATATTAAACACTTTATTGTGTTCTTTCTCATGACTGTTCATTGTGAGGTCATGGGAATGTTGAATCATTACCATTATCTATGCAGTAATCTCCAGAAGCTTTATCTGTTTGCCAAAAACAAATGAAGGGCATTTCCAACTATCACAAAGTACTTGATCATTTCTTTAGCCGCCATGTAGCAATTTAGGGAGTGCCTCAAAGCAATATTGATTAAATAATTTATTTTGAAGTCTTTTTCTTCTTAAGTATTTTTAAACCACTGATGTTCACATTGTGATTGAAGTTCTAGGGCTATGTATTATGTACCATATTCTTCGGCATGCCTCAATAAATTCAAGGTTGAAAGCAATTTCTTTTCCTTCACATTAACAGTTCAGTTGTAGCTCTGATGCTGGAACATGACAAAACGAGTTGCAAACTCATATTAGAGGGACAATGGCAATCCTTGACTGATTTTAATATAAATGCTTGCCAACTTCCTAACCAAAATGATGGGGAAGTCAGGGTGAAGTAATCATTGAAAATTGAGCATCAGGAGACCACTAGAGATTAACTCCTGGCTCAAGGTGAATGCTTCGGGATTGACAAGGGGATGAAATCTGGGGCAGGGTTTCTTGGTGGAACTCTTGATCTTGGTCCACAAGGAGACCAGTAAATTTAAAATTCATTTAGCTGCGATGTCTCTGACCCTAACTGCTGTACCTTAATGATTTTGCCTTGTAGGGAAGACGTCACTTTTCTCCCTTTTTCCCCTTGCTGTTAAAATGACAGATGTTGCTCCAATGATGTAATCAATTCCCAACATTTGCACCTGTCTTCCAGTCGGTCAACTCAAGGCAGAGAAGTTCCTGTTCTATGTACCTGCTCTACTTCCCTGTTCCTGCTGGCAGTGAGAGTAACCATTGTCTGCGATGTTAATGACAGGAGATTCTAATTCAGTCACAAGGAGTGAAAAATAATAATTAATTTTGTCAACATCTGAAGGCATCCTATTTGTATCATCATTTGATAATTTACTGATGACATGTACCCTAGCAGATCAGTGCAAACTCAACATGTATGAAGTAACACCTTGTGTAAATCTAGTATAATACTTGATAGCATTTACTGAAATGCAAATCTAATTGTGGCTGCTCATAATTGCTACCATTTGGGCAGCAAGGAGTGCAGCTGGGAGAAGTGCAAAAGCAGCATTGGGCAATGAGGAGGGGGAGCATATGAAGAAGTACAACAGCATGAGCAGCAGCAAGTACCAGTGATCCTGGCTCTAGAGTTCTCATTGTTCAGCTCATCTTAAAGCTCTTCATTTGCACAGTCCATCCATCCATCCCTGGTCCATCAACAACCCTGAATCCCTTACCACTACAGACTTTACTACTGCAATCCTACTGCCTTCCTTCAAACTGCTTTTAACATCTTGTGCACACTTTGCCACAAATATAAATGCCAATACCAAAACCAGAACAAAAACAAATTTATTCAACAACTCAATTCCCTTTGCATCTAACATCTAAGAGAGGACATTAAGAGTGTCTCTTTTAAAATCCTTTGCTGTCTGTCTTGGTTGCCTACTGCAGTGCTCCGATGACATTTTATGTGCAATGGTACAGGTTGGGAGCTGAAAGGCTGCTTAGATTCCACTAAGAGCGCTGTCACTGTCCATGGTGTATGGCGAGAAGTGATAGCTTTTCTACAGAACAAAATCTGCTCCTCAATTGCTGCTGATTGTAACTTCTCAGTGTTTACTGTCACATTTGATCCCAGCTTGCTATGTGCTAGAAACTGGGGCAATGAGAGATCGGGTGGGAGGACATGACATAATTCTGTGAGGAAACCAGGTGCTTCTCTCGTGGACCTACGTCCACATACCCAAGATTGCAATGGCTGTATCATAATCTGCTGCAGATGCTATTTTCAATTAGTCTCTGGGACCTCAGAAACATTGACCATTCATAGTCAGGTTTCAAGGCCATCACTTCTAACTGAGGTATCAGTAGAAAAAAACCCTGCAATTTTCTGATGCTCCAGAAATGCTGATAACTACAGTCAAGCTGGTAAGTTCATTTTGCAACAGAGGCAATACCCTTTCAATGACTTGACTACTATCATCTTAGCCATCTTGATTATGACGTTATTGGCATTTAAACCGTACACCAGTTCACTGACAATTTAGGCTAATTGTTATAAGCAAAATACTATAACATACTGATTACATTACATGGCAAGTCATCTAGGTATTTTTGTTCAACTTATTCAGACATGTCATGATAGCTTTGGATCTTGTGAAACTTAAACCATCTTCTAGTCCAGAGGTATGGACACTGCCTCTGAGCCACAACAGCCGAACAAAGAGTGGTGAAATGAATAGTAGTAACCTAGATGCCGAGTCTTGGGGCAAGACTAATGGTCTAGAGATATGAGCTCAAAGGCCACTGCAGTAGCTGTGAAACGTAAGTTTATTTACTAAACAACATCAGTGGTAGTGACCATGATATTAATAGGTTATGATACAAGCCCATTTTATTCTGAGGTCCTATTGGGAGGAAATCTGTCTTCCATACCCACTCTAGTCTTTTTGTAACTCCAAATCCACCGTGATAAAGCTGACTCTTAACTGCCCTCTAAACTGACCTAACAAATCACCATCATCTTCTCAAGAACAATTAAGATTGGGCAATAAACATAACTCACATTTTATGAATGCATATAAACAGTCTAATTCACTGCTGGTGATCTTGGCACTGTAACCCAACATGAGTCATCAATTGCAGAGGATGGGAGAAAAATGTAGGAATAATTCATCAGTTGCATTGATATTTTGAACCATAACTTTTTTTTTAAACAGAAAAATAAGCTGCATTAGCAGTTTGACATATATTTGAATCAAATTAATGCTATAATTCTCATTGATTGTAAATTACAAAGTTTGACATCAAACAAATTTGCATTGAAAATTACTTCATGTATTTTTTTTAAAAAAAACATTAATTTATGTGCCATTGGAATCATTTGGAAACTAAGTTTATTTGTTTTATTTTTATTATTCTAAATCAAATGCGAAATTCATATCGAAATGGTCAAGACAGTGACCGATTCCATTGTGTAAGGTCCCACCAGTTTACTTTGTTTCCCAATGATGAGCTCAGTGCTGTAGACTGGGCAGTAGAATTGAGGAACATAGCTGGCTTCCACTCGATAAACTTTCAGGTGATCTGTGGCCCTTCCCTGCAGATGTGTGCCCGATACCACGGCAGCTGCTGTGACACCTATAATCCAGAGCTTATCTTACGTAGTGCGTTTGAGAATCCAGGAGTCTTTTAAAGGCTGTTCACTGGGAGACAAAAGATACCCAGTGTGACCATAGCTGATTGTACATCTCCTGACCAATGCAAAGGGCTGATATAAGCCTCCCATGCCTTGAGCATGCAACAGGGTGGCTGAAGATGCAGTTCTGCAGTTTTAACTGCTCTAAGGAAAGCTTCCCATCAGCCTGGACAGAGTGTGCTGTGTCATCCTCATAGACTATGTTCTGAACATTTAGAAAAGGGGATGGGGCGATTTCCTGAATATTGAGGAATGGGGGGGGGGGGGGGGGGAGTGGATGTGTTCTTCTGGGGAGGAAGGTGAGGACATGGGGGACAAGGAAGCTAACATTGTCCAGGGCAGAGTTCAGCCACGTAGGGTGCCGCAAGCCATTTTCAAAAGGCAAGAGGTGGATGCAGCAGATAACTGTGGACAATAAAAAACAAAATTCATTGCTCATGATACTGAAACCTAATTTGCTCTGTTGGGGTGACCTTTCCCTTTCTGTGTGAGTAAAAGCTCATAATTGGAATTGTCAGATTGCTTCTATGGATATGATGCTCCCTTACAGGACAAGGGCAAACCATGAGTGTCCAGTGGGCATTGGGGACAGGGTCGTGCTGACCTAACGGATGGGATGTAGCTACGGGCCAGGTAAAGTGTGTGTCGTGGTAGTTAACCTGTGATTGAGGTGAGAGAGCAGGGTTGCTCATGCAAAAAGAGTGTCAGCTGCGTTGGTTATGTGCCAGGAGCAAAGTGGCTTCATAGGTGCTGTAACAAGAGAGTGAATGTTGATTGCCAATGCTTGTCCAGGGGCACAGTGGTCTTTCAAAGTTAGCACAGGGAGTGCCGCACTTTCTGCAGTTGTTCTGGGACTGGCACATGGCAAGGAGGGGCAGGAATTGGATGTAAAGATGCCATCGACCTGTGGTGGATAGTTAATGAGGCAAATTTCCTAAGATATGGTGATAGAACTCAGAGGCATCGCAGCAAAACAAAAACCTCCAAAAAAAAATTAAATACAACTTGAACTTATCCAGAAATGTACAAGATTCAGCCACTGTGTTGTTTGTTTGAGTGTCTTTGTGTTCTGGAGCTTTGTCACAAAATCTGAGTCTATAAACTATGAGTTCTTCATGAGTTATTATTTATTACTGGGCTTTTTAGCAACTGGAGTCACAGTCATGCAGCATGGAAATAAATCCTTCGGTCCAACTTGTTCATGCTGACCAAAATCCCATACTAAACTAATCCCACCTGCCAGCTTCTGGTCCATATCCCTCTAAACCTTTCTATTCATGTACCTATCCAAATGTTTATTTATGTTGTAACTGTATCTGCATCTACTACTACCTCTGGTAGTTGCTTCCACATACGAATCACCCTCTGCGTGAAAAGGTTACCCCTCAAGTCCCTTCTGAATTGTTCTCCTCACCCCTAGTTGTGAACTCCCCTACATCAAGGAAAAGACCTTTGCCATTCAACTTATCTATACCCCTCATGATTTTCTAAACTCTAAGCTCACTCCTCAACCTCCTGGGAAAATGTTCCAGCCTTTACAGGCTCTCCTTATAACTCAAAGCTTCTTGTCCCAGTAAAGTCCTGGTGAATCTATTTCTGGACCTTCTCCAATTTAATAATTTCCTGTCTATTATAGGGTGACCAAAGCTGCACACAGTACTCCAGAAGTGGCCTCCCCAACATCCTGTACAACTTCAACATGATGTCCCAACTCCTATACTCAAAGTTCTAAACAATGAAGGCAAGCATGCTAAATGCCCCCTCATTCATCCTGCTTACCTGTGATGCAACTTTCAAAAGAACTATGCAGTTGAACCTCTCTTTGGTAGAACTCCAAAAAGTTAATTGAAACAAACCTGTAATATTTTTACTTTCAGAAGAAAAGTGCTTATGTGTGCTTATGCATTATGGCTACACTGTTAGCTTGATTATGTAACATCAGTATCTTAGATTAGATTGATAAAGTCATTTCAGTTCTAAGACACATTGTTTTATTTTCACTTGATGTGTATCTACAGTTGGCAAACTAATCATCTTTAACATTTTCATTGACTGAGTCCAAAACCCCCAAAAAAAGCAACTCTTAGAAATGAATACACCCGTCAGACCAGATTTCCACTTTGGAGTATACAAGATAACTTTGAAACAGTATGTCACTTTTGATTTTTCCTGGTGATTCCTCTGTGTGGAAATAAGGTTACATCTTTGCTTATAACCACATTCAAATTGAGCGTCATTTTATTAGCTACTTTTGTTCCAATTTTATCCCCTTAACTTTCTCTTCTCACATTAGGATTTTGTTCGAAAGATGTTAGCAACTGTACAAAAATCTGCCAGTGTGTGCATTGGTTGATTGATTTATCATTGTCACATGTACCAAGATGCAGTGAAAAGAGTTATTTTGAAGGCTGTATAAGCAGATTGTGCCATACAAAGTGCACCAGGGTAGCAAAACAGAGTGCAGGATACAGTGTTATAGCTGCAGAGAGAAAACAATCAGAATTAATATTTGTAAGGTCTGTTCAAAGTCTGATAACAGTGGGGAAGAAGCTGTTTTTGAATCTGTTTATATGCGTATTCAAACTTTTAAATCTATGGCCTGACAGAAAAGGCAGAAGAGAGTCTGACTGGGGTGAGGGGTATTTTATCATGTTGTTGCATTCCCAAGGCATTGGGAAGTATAGATGGAGTCAATGGGTGGAAGGCAGGTTTGTGTGATGGACTGGGCTGCGCTCACAGCTCGTTTTTTACGGTCTCGGGAAGAGCGGTTGCCATCCCACGTTGTGATGCATCCAAGCAGGATGCTTTCCATGGTGCACCTAAAAAAACTGGTAGAGTCAGTGTGGACATGCTAAACTTCATTAGCCTCCTAAGAAAGTAGAAGCATTGTTGTGCTTTCTTGACCATTGTGTTGATGTGGGCGGTCAAAGATAAATTATTGGTGATCATCACTCCCAGGAACTGGACACTCTCTACCATCTCCACCTCAGCACCATTCATACAGGCATGGACATGCCTCCACTCTGCTTCCTGAAGTCAATGACCTGATCCTTCATTTTACAGACATTGATGGAGAGATTGTTGATGTTACA
The DNA here is from genome assembly GCF_047496795.1 of Chiloscyllium punctatum. Lineage (NCBI taxonomy): Eukaryota > Metazoa > Chordata > Chondrichthyes > Orectolobiformes > Hemiscylliidae > Chiloscyllium > Chiloscyllium punctatum. The sequence goes on along the minus strand of NC_092741.1, from coordinate 144,135,010 downwards.
CCATGCTAATAAGCACTCAATCTCTTTCCTGTATTCTGTCTCATTGTTGTTTGAGAGCCAAGGTCAGCAAACTTGTAAATGGAATTGGGGTGAAATTTGGCCACACAGATGTGAGTGTATAAGAAGTATAGTAGGGAGCTGAGTACACAGGGGCACCGCTGTTAAGGATTATAGTGAGCAAAGTGTTGTTGGCCATTCTTACTGATGGTGGTCTATGGGTCAGGAAGTTGAGGACCTAATAACAGAAGGTGGAGGCAAGACCTAGGTCTTGGAGTTTAGAGATGAGCTTGTGGAATTATTAATTACAGTTCAGCTTTTAGCACCGTAAGTAGGAACCTGACATAAGTATCCTTGGCATCTCGATGTTACAGGGATGGGTGTAGCGCCAGGGAGATGGTGTCTGTTGTGGACCTGTTGCACCAGTAGGTCAATTACAAAGTATCAAGGCAATTTGGTCAGCTGGAGTTAATGTGAGCCATGACTAACCATGGAGGTCAGAGCCACTGGGGGGTAATAGTCATAAAGGAACGTTGTGAGATTTTTCTTTGGCTCCAGGATGATGATGGTCTTCTTGAGGCAAATGAGGGATTCAGATTGTAGTAAGGAGAGGAGTCTGGTCAGTAATGACCACATTTCCATATAGTGTGCCTTTCGCACGGTGGAGAACAAAGGTAAAAATAAATCAATAATCTATCTTTGCGTGTTACTCGTATTCATTCAGTTGTCTCCTGAGTACTTGGTGTGTGCAAGTCTAGACAATGCCATGTCAAAAGACTTTGTAACAATGTGTCACGTGAGATTCTTTCTGCTTTCAGCTAATCTCACATGAATGCTATCTAGTAACTGCTGCTAGAAAGCACAATCAGGAGTGGGAACTTGGCTTAATATCTTTTCCCATTCCCTCAGCCAGGGTCAGAAAAACCACGTGAACCTCCTTTAACATCACTGTTGCTGGAGTCAATGAATCCAGTACTGATTGTTAATCACACTCTAGCATATGACACAAGTTTCTTCGCAAACTATGGAAGGAACACTTGCATGGTTAATAGATTGAAATACAGTAGTCACAAGTACTGAAACATGTCATTTACGTGGGAGTGATGACAGTTAATTCAAAGCAGATGGAACTGGCTATTTTTAAGGCCAAGTGGTAAAATAATGGGTGATAAATTATAGACTCTTTTCAAATGTGGTCAGTAATGATCACTTTTCCATATGCAGTGTTACTTTCACATGGAGAAAAACTGAAGTAAAAATAAAATCAATGCATCTTTGTGTTACTTCTGTTCATTCAGTTGTCTCCTTAGTACTTGCACTCTACATAAATGTTGAATGAGCCTGTTCATTTGACAGGAAATAGTAAAATAATATATTAAAAACTGCTTTGTTTGAGCTAGGCTTGATTTGAATGTTAAATGCACTGGAAAACCTTATTCCCTGAGAAGAAACAACTGTGAATTTTGAAACAAAATCAAAGGTTCAAGCAACTACTGTATTTATATCATTAAATGTATAGAGAATCATTATATTTTACACATAAACCAAATCATTACCAGCAAAACTGCTCACTTAATCAGAAAAATATTTTTCTGGAGAATCAAAATGATCAGTTGATCAGCAGTGGGCCTCAAAAGGGACTTTTATCACATAATACTGGAACTAATCATGAATAGAATTGGCCTTAGGAAACACAAAATGTGTAGACAGGCTCAGCTACTGCTGAAGAAATGTTATTTACGGATGTATAATGCTCGAAGAATTAGGTTCTTGTTTCTGCAAAATAACATGAAAGGGAACCACACAGTTAAAACCATCCTCCTTATGTTTTAAAAAATGAATTATATTTGTATTCTTTCATAATAAATGTAGCAACAGCTATTTTTTCCTCAGCTCTTTGTTATGGTCTGCCATCCTCTACTTTCAATTGGAAATGTTGAAGAAGCAATTCCCAGAACTGATGTCTGCTTTTATTAAGACAAGATGTCTTCCTTCATATGTAAAAACAGTAGCGGCATGGAACACAGCCACACAGATCAAGAAGGTGCCAAGTTCAATCACTGTTTTCCAGAGGGTAGCAACAAGGTGCTAAAATTAACTTCACTATCCTTAGCCTTGAAAAGGAACTGAGCCAGTTGTCTAAAACTGCTAAGTGTCTACCCTCTGCTGTTAGGCCACATTTCGAGTATTTTGTGCAGTTCTGGTCACTATACTATAGGAAGGAGGTAGAGGCTTTGGTGTAAAAGATGTTTTCCAGGATATTGCCTGGATTAGTGTATATCAGTGATAAGAACACTTGATGGTAAGGTCCTGGGGAGTGTTGTTGAACAAAGATTTTGGAGTGCAGGTTCATAGTTCCTTGAAAGTGGAGTCACAAGTAGACAGGATAGCGAAGGTGGTGTTTGGTATGCTTTCCTTTATTGGTCAGTACACTGAGAACAGGAGTGGTGATTTCACGTTGCAGCTATACAGGACATTGGTTAATCCACTACTGGAATACTGCATTCAATTCTGGTCTCCGGGCTCTCAAAGACATGGTGAAACTTGAAAGGGTGCAGAAAGAATTTACAATGATGTTGCCAGACTTGAAGGCCTTGAGATACAGGGAGAGGCTGAATAGGCTAGGGCTATTTTTCCTGGAGGCTCAGGGGTGACCTTATAGAGGTTTATAAAATCACAAGGAGCCTGGATAGGGTAAAGCCAAGATCTTTTCCCCAGGGTAGGGGAGTCTAAATTAGAGGACATAGATTCAAGGTGACAGGGGAAAGATTTAAAAGGGATCAAGAAGGCAATGTTTCCATGCAGAGGGTGGTGCATGTATGGAATGAGCTGCCAGATGAAATGGTGGAGGCTGGTACAATTACAAAATTTAAAAGGCATCTGGATGGTTACACAAAGAGAGTTGGAGAGATATGAGCCAAATGTTGGAAATAAGACTGGACTAGTTTAGGATATCTGGTCAGTAAGGACAAGTTGGACTGACTGGTTGGTTTCCATGCTGTACATCACTATGACTCTATGAGAGATTAGACAAACTTGGATTATTTTCACTGGCAGAGACAAACTGAGCTGAAGGGCTTGTTTCTCTATATTCGGTGTCGAGATAAACAGCATCTTGCTGGAGATGAAGTGGCTGAGAACAAAAGACTCAGATCAAAAGAAACTAGCTTAGAAGTTGCTGAAAGCAAAGCACATCAAGCAAACATTTGAAGTGATCATGAATAAGGCTTATCTACACTTCGAATTTGATGTCATCTCCATATAATGCTAGGATTATAAGTAATATAGAACAATAACAGTAATCTCAGTGTTCTGTTTAACCCAAACTGAGACACTCAATCTTACACAGCCTCTTGCAATCTGTAATTTTTCTGTTTGTGACACCTCCTAAAGCCATTGGCCATTGAAACTCAACTGCGTTTGTGTTATTATCTCTCACTCTTCTGAGATGTGTTTTGATCTTGGTAGAGACCAATAAGTTTAAAAAGAAAGCCATGATTTCAGTTTCTTATGAATAGAATGAAGCTATAAAATTCAATGTTTTAAAACAGTATAAGCTTTACTTTCCAAAAGAGAAAGAAAGCATGCACTAAATTTTATCTTAAATATTGATCCAAACTCTAAAACCAGAATGAATTCAAGTTGAATATGAATTAGTCAGCAAATTGTGGTTGATTATAAACTACAAACTAATCCATAAATGGCAGCTGTAACTATGACAGATCTTATGATTTAACTCAGGAGTTCATTAAGCAAAGGTTATTCATCTCAGTTGCAAGGTCCATCCTAATCCTGCCTGCTTCATAAAGCATTTCAGCCTCTCTCCCCCTAGGAGAGAGTTTGATCCCCAGATAACTACAGTACACTTCAAACCTGAGTTTCACATCTGAGGTGTACAAATGTAGACTCTTGAATCCTGCCTATGATAGTCAACTTGATATTGATTAGTCAACAGTAACTTCAAGCAACACAAAGAGCTGGGACAGCTATATCTTTGCATTTCTCAGCTTCTGGATATGGCCTTGTCTTCTTTAACCTCCCTGATGAGACTCAGCATCATTGACATTTGAGGCCTGATGGATGAGTTCTTTTATAGAGTTTCCACCAATTTTGGTTTCTTATTTCACATTTACTCTTGATTCACTTAGCAAATGGTAGAATCAGTTTCTTTTTCAGTTATCCTGTACAAATAGGATCCATTTTGAAAATAGAAGCTTAGATCAGATCTTCCATCACACAGGCATTGTAAATTACAGAGCATTCAACTTGTTTTCTACTTGTAGTTTATATTGCACCAAGGCCTCCTCGCCCATCTTTTCTATGTCTTAGTCCTGCAATTCCTCCAATTCTTTACTTATACTCAATTCCATTTCTTCAAATCCCTGTAGCTTTTCCAATCCTAAAAATACAATGGCTCAGTTCCCCCACTATCTTATGCCGCCAGCTTCAAGCTGTCTGTTTGACTGATTCTAACCTTTAGCATGTACTCACCCCATCACACATCTGTTTATACTTCTGTGAAACCTTAAAACTATATAGTTACTGTTGATAGAATTCAGCTGTAACAGACTTGGATATGCTGTACTAGACAGTGTCTGAGTATTCCAGGTTGAGTAGCCGTCTAATTTATGATGGAACACGAGGCTGGACCTAACATTAGGAATTAGGATTCTTTTCACTGTGCTTCAATTAACCCTGATAAATAGCTCCCTCATGGATGGAGGAACAAATTACTGCAGATGTTGGAAATCACAGTGGGTCAGGTGGCATCCATGAAGAGAGAGAGAGAGAGCAAGCTAACATTTTGAGTTTTGGTGCGCTTACACAAAAAAAAACACGTTTAAATGTTCTACATTGTTAATCAATGCAGTTTGCTGGTTAATTTCCAACAATAACCCTGATGATCCCTAGACATTAGCTTTATCACTTCATACTTCAGCCCTCTATAAGTGACTCTTAAATACAATGAATTTCTAAGCATGTGAAACAATTAACTCATTTAAACATAATCCCTGCAGCTCATTTCAGTCCAGTGACAATTGCTGTAAAATTGCTTGTTGAGGATATACTTGGGCTTTCCAATTGTGATCTTTGTCATTAAATGGCTGTTGATTGTTCAAACTCAGCACCCGTGAAAGGTGGTTACTTAGGTGAGGTTCTCGAAGTTTTGCTGCCTCTGATGGAATCTTACTGCAACATGAGTCATTGTTGGAGGAGAAAGAGAGAAGCAGAAGGAAGAGGTGTACCAGTTTAAATTGTTCACCGTTTTATTTTCCCCTTGGAAAAGAGCTTCAACTGGCTGCTTATCAACTCTCATTGGACTGTGTACAAAATTATATGGTCCTTTCAGTGCCACACCCTGATACAATGCATCAACTTATTTGGGGGCCTCTCGGGTTATAAGATCAATTTTGCAAAGTCAGAGGCCATTCCCATGGGTGGTCTCCCGAGAGTGCCTGATCCTGAGGGCGGATTTCGGTTCCCCTTCAGATGGTCGCAAGAGGGCTTTCTCTAATTAAGTATATTTATTACTCGTATTTAAAGCCAATTTTGCTCATTTATTCGACAGAATCAAGCAGGACCTTCGTAGATGGGAGGCGCTTCTGATCTTTTGGTTAGGTCAGATCGTCCTCATTAAAATGAACATTCGGCCCCTCTGTTGTTTGCTATGCGAATGCTTCCTCTGCTTTTTACTAAGCTAATATTTAGAAGCCTGAATGGCTAGTTTAGTTCTTCTGTCTGGTATTGCAAGCGGCCCCTAATTAAATTGACTAAATTGCAGTTACCTTACAGACTGGGAGGAGTGGGCCTCCCCGATATCAAAAACAATCAATCAGTCAAGCTCGTTGCTATCTTACATGAATGACTGGGCCCAGGAGGACCCTCACTCACTTTGGTTGGACATTGAAACCTCTCAGGCAAGATGCCCCCTTGTTAGCCTGCAGTTCTTAGAAAAAATGGGAACAGTTAAGGAATATTGTCATAGCCCAATTGTCATCAATACTGTCAAGGCGTGGAGGGCAATGCATCAGGGTGAGGGCAATATTGCCAAAACATCATTTTTGACACCCATAGTTGGTATGCTGGGCTTTCAGCTAGGGATGGTGGACTCTGGGTTTATATTATAAGCAGCTAGGGGCATGTCTTGTCTGGGTGATTATATCGAAGGGGACACACTGATGCATTTTGACCAGTTGGCTCAGAAATATGAATTGCCCAGTCAGGATCTCTTTCGTTTCTTTCAAATTAGAAACTTCATACAAAAAGAATTGTACTGATCCTTAAAGGTCCGACATGGAGAATAGGGTGTTGTGTGCTGAGGGTACATTATCTATTAGTTATCATCTATTGGGAGAGGGTCCCTTGGATGAGGCCAAACAGTCTGTATGGGGGGGGGAGGGAGTTGGACATTGAGATCTCTTCTGAAATATGGGAGCATATCTGGGAAAATGCAAGAAGGATCTTGATTTGCACCAGGATCCACACCTTGCAGTTGAAGATTCTCCACAGGGTCCATTTGGCCCCAGACTGCCTTGCTAAATTTAAAGTGGGAGCATCTTCAATGTGTCCTAAATGTAAAGTGAGCATGGGCACGCTTACTCGTTATCTTTTGGCCTACCACAGACTGTGGGCATACTGGAGTGCCGTGATAGGCGAAATAGAGAAGGCCTTGGGGATGGGGGTGGAGATGGACCCAGTATCTCTTCTTCTTGGCTTTGTTAATTCTGTTTCATTAGATCCACACAAAAAAAAAGGCTTTTCAGTTTTTGTGCCAGAAAGAACATTCTATTAAGGTGAGTGTCAGACAATCCCTCAGGAATGATGGGTTGGCATAAGCTAGTCATGAAGCACATCCCCTTGGACTTTCTGACGAGTATGATGCACCATTGAACTGAGAATTTCTATAAGACGTGGCAGCCCTTTTTGGACTATCTGGATACAGATTTGTCCACCATACTAATAAGAACCTTTATATAGACATGGCAGTTCTAAATAATGGGTTTGGTATCCAGAGGGGAGGAACTACGAACATATGAATAAGTATAAACTTATGCACTCAACAGTATAAACTGCTGTTGGTGTTGGTCATATCTTTATGAAAAGTTTACTTGGGATAGATATTCTATCAGAATAGTGTCTGTTCTTCGAGGGTTTGAACACATATGTAAACCACAGTCAAATTTCGAATCATGGACCTGTAGTTTGCTTTTATTTCCTGTACTTTCACAGCATCAAAATTAATGAATCCAATGCATTTTTGTACTTTCTCTGAGGTCTCCTTGTTAAGTACCTGACTATGTATGTGATTTACAAGGTGTGGAATCATTGCTTTAAATGGAACTAAATGAGAAATACTCAAGTATTTATAATCCTAACACCAGCATCTTGTACTTACTCAAAAGTTTCACAGAGCCGTACCTGTTAATTTTGTGTGAAGTGCTATATCTTGTATCCTCATTGACTTGCACATAAACAAGTTCCTGTAAGCATGATTTTAAAGAATATCTTAATCCAGTCCAGGAAACGACATGAAGATAAATTTGATATAAGTTATACTTAAAAGAAATTGAGGGTGACCCCATAGTACATTGTATTGTAGCTGCACAATAACTTATGTGTGCCCACCTTTTAATATATGTTAAAATATGCAAAATATTTTTAACAAATTGACTCATTATATTGTTACCAAATATATCAGCTTTAGGGTTTTGGAAAAAGCTGCAATATTCACTTCAATTTTTGTAAGTCTTGTTTCACATGCTATAACCAGTCAAAAACACACTTCAATAAACTAAATTGTCAAAAGGTTTTCAAAGCAGAGATCTCCGATGACTCAGTAACTTGTGTTGCAAAATTGAAATGAGCTATCAGTTATCTCATCCAGACTGGGTGTTGGGTAATTCAGGCAGGATTCGTATTCTCAATTACACTCCGTGGAAATGGCACAGATGTGACCAACACCAACAGCAGCAGCTCACATTTATTTCATTCTTTTAACGTGAAGAATATCCTCAGACAGTGCTTCCCAAACCTTTTCCCACAGTGAGCCTTTGTTGAGGCTTGAAAATTATCACAAACCCTCAGTGAGACTGTAAAGACTTGTAGGAATAGGACCCCAATTGTTATTACTTGGTCTGAACTGCAGAGCAGCTATTATCTTGTGTAGTATCCCTACCTTCTGACCAGGTTCAAGGCCTACCTGCTCCATTGATGTGTGATAACATCTCTGAATGGGTTAAATAGAAAGTTTTTTTTAAAAGCCATTGCTGCCTAAGGATTCCAAAATTCACCCTTGTGCTGACCCGCACTTACACTTTAATGTCTGTGCCAATCTAATTGGGAGGAGTGGACAAGAGCTTGGATGAGGAGGTCAGTTTTGAGGGGTACAAGGTTGAAAGTCATAGAGTCATACAGCATGGAAATAGACTCTTCCATACTGAGCATAATCCCATACTAAACTAATCCCGCTTGCCTGCACTTGGCCCATATCCCTCCAAACATTTCCTTTTCATGTACTTATCCAAATATTTTTTAAAGGTTGTAACTGTACCCGTATCCATCACTTCCTCTGAAAGTTCATTCCACACACAAACCACTCTGCGTAAAAAGAATTGCCACAATGTTTTTTAAAAATCTTTCTCCTCTCACCTTAAAAATATGTCCCCTGGTCTTGATATCCCCCACCCTTGGGAAAAGACACCTGCCATTCACCTTATCTAATTATATTATGACATGCTCAGTACTTGTTGAAAGGTTTTCAGCAGATCATTGACAATTAGCGAACAGTCAGTTTAATAAGTTAGATGCAGGATGAGGATTGGATTTGCTTAGGCCATGGTGGACCTTGCGATTCAATCTTCTTTTCTGTTGTCCCATTTTGTTGTATTTGAGGTAGATACAATATATGCTTACATCTGTTTCCTGAGGTAGATTTGTCAAGAAATAGATTATTGTCTTATTACCAGTGGTTGTAGCTTGACAATTGCAACTCTGCATTTAGCTTGGCTGACCAGGAGAACTCTCCTGTTCTTTTCATTTGCTATAGACACTTCAAAAAAATGTTCAGGTGATAACCAACCATTGTGACCAATTATTCTGGAAAGGCTATTGAATTCACAACTATTGGCTCAAGGATGGTGATACTACCCATTGAGTCATAAAATGTCTTCATGATTCAATAAATCACAGTTTAATCGCAAGAGCAGAAACTGATCACTTGGGCTAGACCATTGACCATTTCTAAAGCAGTGAAACTGTACATTGGCATAATGTGATTTGGCTGAGGGACCAATTACAGAGAAAATGCCATTAAACCTGGCACCAATGTCTAGACCTAGAAGTTACAGATGATGTTTTTTGTGAGCGTTCAGCACTGATCTTCCAGCCTCCAGATCATTGAAGACTACACAGAATTGAATAGAATCCCTACAGAGTGGAAACAGGTTATTCAGCCCAACAAGTCCACACTGTCCTCCCGAAGAGTATCCCACCCAAACCCTCAACACCCAGACTACCATCATCACCCTTTAACTATCCCTTCACCACTCCTTGACCCAACCAAATTGTTCCTCTGACCACAAACTACCTACTGACCAGATCTGACCACCCCTAACCTGGCTACCCCTGTCAATCAGACCCAACTAACCTCAAATCCACCTGCCTACCCTCACTGTCTATCTCACTCACCTGTCACCTTACCCATCCACTATCCTATTCAACTAACCTGTCTTTCACCAAAGACCATACACAGTCTGCCACCTTGCCCACCTAAAACCTTACCCACTTATCACCCTATACTTAGCCACTTCATCTACCCACTTAGCCCTGTACCTCACATGTCATGCTACCACCTTACTCATTCACTTATTCATCCACTCATCTACTCACCTAGATTTGCACTGAGTCTTTAATCTGCAGCTAATGTAATACAATAGGGTCATTTCCAATATATCCCTGCCTCTACCGTGCTGCAATGGAGCAAGCTGATGTACACTAACCCGGAGCAGCTGGGCTCAGAACATCCAGAATGAAACGTGGAGGGCTCGCTTGGAAAGTTTAGCATCTGAGAATGAGCCAAGCCTTGATTTTGACACCAGCTGGCTGGCAGCACTCAGGATAAGTGAAGATTATTCCCTTCTTTCACTTGCAGTACTGGGTGCTTAAACGTGTTTCAAACGTCAGTGAACAGTGTAAGCTAATCATCCACTTTAAATAGTTCACGCCATTCTTACAAATTTTCATTCAGCTAGTGACTGTCTTGATGGGTCAGCAACGTAAATGTGAGAAGGCAAACTCAGTGTCAATTAAAACAGAAACAATTCTCAGGGTGGTTTCAACCACTTAAAGGTGACACTTAAAGGGTCTCCGTCAGTGTTGCAACTCAATACGACAGCTTGATCACCTTGGAGGCTGCTTAGCGTCTAAAATAGTGGTGGCATGTTGCAGTTTCGTCAGGGGTTACTGTGTGAACATGAATGGTAATATTGTATTCGAGAGCAATAGGTAATAATAGTGGAGGTTCCAACTTTCTTTCCATGAGTGTTGAAAGGGTGTGAGCAAAGATATTTGACTTATTGTTTTGTATTGTAGACACCACTTCCTTGTCCACCAAGTCCTTAAAGCAGAACTTGAACTTAGTAGCAGAAATGTGACCCATTATCTCCTAAGACTTCCAGCATCTGAAGTACCTGGGCAAAATACTCCCCATGGTCTTGTAATTTTGCAGAGTTGTCAGATTTTTTTTTGCTGGTTGTTTACTTTTGCAATTATTTTCCAAAAATTGTTTCTTTTGAGATGTTGTATGGATTTTTTTTTCTCTGTTGCCAATATTATCCAATTCTTAATGGTAAAAATAGACAATATTGTCAGCAGAAATGCAGGAAAGGGATGTTCAGTACAGTGACAAACTGCAATTGGACTAGAACAAAAGCTATGAATTGTTGACAACAGCACCGCTCTGGGGCTGGTGGGAGGCTTTCATGTTTCTAACCAAGCTGGTCAACAAAATAATTAGAGATCAACTGACTGGATCATCTGGCCCCTCCAAAACGCTACACAGTTGTGCCTAGATAACAGAATGGCACCCAGTTTAAGAATGCCTCAATTTTAAAATGATCCTTGTCTGGTGTTTGGAACCAACAGGACCTTGTTAGCTATGAGATCATTGGTCCCGGTTAACAACCCCAATCAATTAGGAAAACTCTGGCAGACTGATATAACCAGGAGATCAGGTCCAGGCAGCGGGCCGTGGAGGGGGGTTGTTAGGGCCGATTGCCTGCCCCTCTTCCGCGGTTACGTTAGGGCCCGGGTGTCCTTGGAGAAGGAGCACGCAGTGTCCACCAACACCCTGGAGTCGTTCAGGGAGAGGTGGGCGCCGCAGGGAGTGGAGTACATTATTTCCCCTCCAACTCTATTTTGATTTAGTCCCTACCCTCCCCTTCACTGTTTGATCACACAGCATTGCCCTTTGATGTGAAGGGCACTGCTTGTCACTGGCCACTCGGGTGTTTTCCTATCTTCCTGGTGGTGGAAACTGAATAAAGATTCGTGCACCTTGTGTCTCTCACTGTGTCTCACATCTGCACACACACACCATGGGTGCTGGGGAAAAAATAAGCACTACCACAGTTAGGTAAAAAAGGGAAAAAGAAAAAAGAAAAAAAATAGGAGATCAAGTCCAAGCAGTGAGCCTTGGGGGAGGGGGGCGGTGGAGTTGTTAGGGCTGATTGCCTGCACCTCTTCTGCAGTTATGTTAGAGCCCGGGTGTCTGTGGAGAAGGAGCACGTGGTGCCTACCAATATCCTCGATGTTTTCAGGGAGAGGTGGGCACCGGAGGGAGTGGAGTGTTTTATTTCCCCCTCCAACTCTATTTTGATTTAATCCCTGCCCTCCCTTTCACTGTTTTGATCACACAGCATTGCCCTTTGATGTGAAGGGCAGTGCTTGTCACTGGCCACTCGGGGTGTTTCTGTTCTTCTTGGTGTTGGAACGTGAATAAAGTCTTATGCACTCGTTGTTCATTCACTGTTTCTGACACCTGCACATACACAACATGAATGCTGGGGGAGGTGGGGGGAAAGGGAGAAAAAAAAAGAAAAAAACAGGAAAAAAGTAAAATAAATAAACAGGAGTTTCAAGGGTTCTGAATCAAAAACTAAATAACTAGGAGATCAGGTCCAGACAGTGGGCTGTGGAGGGGGTCATTGTGGTGTATTGCCTGCCCCTCTTTCTTGGGTGTCTCTGGAGACGGAGCACACGGTGTCTGCCAATACCCTCAAGGTTTTCAGGGAGACATGGGCACTTCAGGGTGTGGAGTGTTTTATTTTATCCTCTGATTCTATTTTGATTTATCCCCTACCCCCACTTTCACTTTTTCAATCATGTAGGCATTGCCCTGTGATGGACATGGCACTGCTTGACACTGGCCACTCACGTGTTTCCTTTCTTCCTGGTGGTGGAAATTGAATAAAGATTTCTGCGCTCGTTGTTTCTTCACTCTGTCCTACACCTGCACACACACGGCATGGGTGCTAGGGAAAATAAATACTGCTGCTGGTAGACACTAGTGTGGGGGCCTTTTAAAACAGTGTAACCAGAAGATTCAAATATCCTCAGTTCAGGGGACTGACTCCAAGCTGGCTAAAAAAAATACTCAGGAGATTAGAATCTCCTCAGTAGAGAATTGACTCTGAACTGGCTGCCCACAGCCTTTCTGTTTTAAAAATAAAAAAATTAAGCAGGACATTTGAATCTCCTCAGTTCAGGGGACTGACTCTGAGCTGACTGGCCACAGACAGTGTACTGTGCACAAATAAATAAAGGGTGACTTGGTGAAGGATTATTGGCCTCAGTGTAGTAATTTCACCTTGCTTTCAAGTCTTTTCACACCATCATCTCTCCACATCTCTGTAATATCCTGCAGTTGTCTCATCTTCCACGATGACTGTGTTGCAGCAAATCTTTTCATTGCTCTATCATCAATGGCCTTGCTTTAATTCAGGTGTCAGCTGTAATATTCGGAATTCCCTCCCTAATCCTTTCTCACCTCTCAACATCTCTCTTACTTTAAAACATTCCTTAAAAGTTACCTCATTGCTCAATGTTTTCATCATCTGCCCTAATGTTTCCATAGATAGCTCTGTATAAGATTCTGGTTCACTTGAATTGAGCACCTTGGGATGCTTTACTATGTTAAGAACACTATATCATTTTTGTTTTGATGCAATCCAATTTACACCATGAAGCTAGTTACTCTTTGTAATTTAGAGTAAGATTTTTATTCTTCCTCTTGGCTTTTGCCTTAAGATGGCCATTGGATAAGCCTGGATTGTCATTACTGCCTCATTAAGCAGTCTTTCTGTCATTAAAGTAAAACAAAGCACTGTGGATGCTGGAAATTTGAAACAAAAATGTGGATTGTTGGAGAAACTCAACAGGTCTGGCAGCATCTGCAGAGAGAGAAATGGAGTTAAGGTTTCAAGTCTATTGACCCTTCATTAGAACTGGCGTTAATCATATCCATAAAGACCCTCACCAACTTTAACAGATGCATCACAGAAAGCATTCCATCTGGGTGCATAACAGTGTGGTATGGCAACTGCTCTGCCCAGGACCATACGAAACTACAGAGAGTTGTGTGCACAGTCCAGACCATCATGAAAGTCAACCTCCCAGTCAGGGACTCCACTTATAATTGTTGTTCCAGCGGAAAAGCTGCCAACATCAACAAAGACCGATAGACCTGGGTAATGCTCTCTTACGACCCTTCCGTCAGGCAGAATGTACAGAAGCTTCCGCGCGCACACACATACACACACAGACACACACACACACCAACAGTTTCAAGAACAGCTGCTTCCCTGCCATTACTAGACCGCTGAATGGAACTCTCCAACTTCAAATAGTGTTGATCTCACTTTGCGCACCTCCAGTGCAGCTGTTACCTTGTATACCTCGCCCTGTCTAAGCACTCTATGATCTGTTCGTCCTTGTTTGCAATGGTTTTCCTGTATTGCTCGCAAAACAAACCTTTTCACTGCATTTAGGTACATGTGACTACAATAAATCAAATCAGATTAAAATAAATCCTTTCGATGGTAAGTATTTAACATTCCACTATGTTGAAGTGTGGCCTTTAGTTAATTCTTTGTCTGCCATTTTGTGTGTTTATTGCAAGTAAATGAATTGCCTGGACAAAGGTGTTAGCACTGAATAGTTTCATCCACGAGTTAATTGAATGACTTGAGGTTCTGACAAACCATGAGCAATTTAGTAGAACTTGCTGTTCAGTACATGGGTCTAAGAAGATTAAACTGGTTTGAGAGTGATGTGCATCACCCACTGTAATGATAATGTGAAGATTTAGGATGAGAGTAATGTAGGTTTCTATGGGAAGCACACCTAAAGGCAAGGTTCCACCAACAATTGTTGCAGTAATGTAGGCCTATTCATATGAGATAGAGTCACCATGGGTCTTCACAGACCTTAGGGCCACTCTCTCATTAAAGAGAAAAGACTGGTGGTGCTTTAACCTGAGGATTGTTGCACTTCGGGTGAGGGAGAAGCTAAGAAAGCAGGACTTCGACATTTACCTTAGCTGGTGCAGGAATTGAACCCATGCTCTTGGCAGTACTCAGCATTGCAAGCTATCAAGCCAACTGAGCTGACTGACCCCAAACTCTACATTCTTATAAACCTGTAAATTGCTGCTGAGATGTAATAAACAAAATTTTGTTTTCTCTGCAAGACTTTCTTCCTCAGATGAGAGGCCGATTCTGCTTGCATACTTAGAGCGTTTAAACCCCTAACAAAACCACTCACTTTGAAGGTAGGAATGACAGCACACAATGGAGCCAAAAATCTCAGAATATAACTTGACCCAAACTTCATGTATGAGTCACAATATCATTCATGGTTGGGGTTGTAAATAGCCTCAGCATCCTTATGTTTACCGGTATGTATGATATTTCTGATTTTGGAAAAAGCTGAATGAATTATATTCTTGGATATATCAGAAACTGGTAGCTGTTATTGAGCCTGAGACACTAATTGTGCAGGGATCATGCTGCACAATCACTCCACAGTTGTGTGCAGGTGGGCACCTTCATGCTGTCTGCAAATGATCATGATCGCTGGGGGCAACCAACATGAACCACGCTGTTTGTTGGCTTTAGGCATCAACAGGAGATGCAAAATCACAAGTTTTTATCACTACTCAAAGCTATCCTGGACGCCTTAAAGGAGAATCATAGAATCCTTACAGTGTGAAAGCAGATCATTTGGCCCATTGAGTTCACACTGAGTCTCAGAAGAGCATCTGACTCAGACCTAAACCATCCCTGTAACCCTGCATTTCCCATTGCTAACCCACATAACCTGTAATCACTTGTTACTATAGGCAACTTACAATGGCCAATCCATCTCATGTGCACATCTTTGGACTGTGGGACGAAATTGGAATACCTGGAGGAAACCCACACAGACAAGGGGAAAATGTACAAACTCCACACAGTCACCCAAGGCTGGAATTGAACCCAGGTCCCTGACACTATGAGGCAGCAATGTTAACCATTGAGCCACTGTGAGCAGCATGTCTGGTAGGTGTGCTTTTCCAGCACCACTCTAATCTTGACTCTGATCTCCAGCATTTGCAGTCCTCACTTTCGCCTAAATGGTGATGGTAGTCCTTTGTGAGTTGAATCTGACCTGTGACCGATTTTCACGCACTGTTGTGGAACAGGAGGGGAGAAATCCTATCGCCACAGGAAAACCAAACACACACACACAGGCAGCTATTTTGCACAAGAATTGAGTTTGTTCTATGTAAAGCTCCATGGCCTGGAGCTATGTTTGCGACCCAAGTAGCAGTGATAGGTGTGGAAAGGTGGGGGTGGGGGGGTCCAACATGGCAGCTTTTTTGACCTTCTTAGATCAGGAAGGCGAGTCCACTGTTGGATCAAGACTGCAAATCTCCTGGTCACTGGTAACCAGCAAACAAAAGCTGGGGGTGGTCTGGCGACCTAGTAGATCTCCCCAGGGAGAGACATGTACACAGCACCCATGATAATTCAAAAGCATAGGTCAGAGTTCTGGTGCCTCTGAACAGGATGCTGGATCACAGATTGCTGTGGCCAATGCAATTGATACATTGCAAATGGTGTGGGGGAAATGCTTTGTTCGAGTCGCATTTTCATTCACCTTGCGGGCTAAGTGACAATTGAAAACTATAGAGAAGGAGATGGAACGCCTGAGCAGTGTGTTGATGTCACTGACACTGGTCCTTGAATTAGCAAGAGTGTCATAGACAGAGTGAAAACATCTTCACGTCTCCATCTTCAAGCAGTGTATAACAATTCTCTCCTAAGCTGAAAATGCCAAAGCTGTTACTGTTTTTAGCAGAGTGAGCATCTGTTGACTGTGCAATCTTTCATTCAACATCTAATCTTACATCTCCCACAGGGCCAGCTGTAGTGGGGGAGGAGGCCAAATAAAGACCATAAGTCCCCGATGAATCAGGAGAGGAAGACACTTTGGAATATGTACCGTCACATAATTCCTGTGCACCCCTCACCGATGCAGGTATTTGCACCAGAGTGGCCTGCACCATTAGCACAGTACAGGTACAGTACATGCCACCTCACAGCTGGAGGATTGAGGGAGGCCGAGATGGCTGAGGCCAGATCTCGAGGTGTGGAGGTGAGGTACAGACCTGTTTCACACAGTGGAAGTCATTAACCAAGTGGCTCTACCTGGTAAATCAGCTTGAGATTTGTGCTCACATGTTAGAGTTACTTGAGCTACTATGGAGTCATGGGATGAAAGTGGAGGAGTCCATTCACCTTATGCACTGCAGAATGTCTACATTCTTTGGAGAAGCTTGATTCCATCTTCTCTAATATCTGTTGTCAGCAATGAATTGTGGATCTGCCTAAAACTCCCATCACCCTCCATAAGCAGACCAAGTCTGTTCCTGGTCTTAAGTGGGCATCAGCGCAGAGAGGGTAAATTGCTTTTTTCCCCTCATGAAACCATCTTATAACTTGGAATGTACCAATTTTGTATTGAACAATGTAGCAACCTGATAGATGGGTTTAAGGCGGCCAGTCATCCTCACAAGCTAACCAAAATACCATCTACTGCAAAATGGCAGTGTTAGCAGATAACTCCATGGTATAATCCCACCCGTCTGAGCTTCATGTATTGCCATGAAGGTTAATGACCTCATATGAATGGCCAGGGTAAATAAATATATCTCTAAATTAGGATAACTAGATATTTCAGTCTTGCTGGGATTATAGAGTCACAAAGTCATAAAGATATACAGCATGGAAACAGACCCTTCGGTCCAACTCATCCATGCCAACCAGATATCCCAACTCAATCTCGTCCCACTTGCCAGCACCCAGCCCATATCCCTTTAAATCCTTCCTATTGAGATACCCATCCAGATGCCTTTTAAATGTTGCAAGTGCAAGTGTACTAGCCTCCACCACTTCCTCTGGGAGCTCATTCCATATACATACCACCCTCTATGTGAAAAAGTTGCCCCTTAGGTCTCATTTATATCTTTCCCCTCTCACCCTAAACCTGTGCCCTCTAGTTCTGGACTCCCCCACCTCAGGGAAGTGACTTTATCTATTTATCCTATCCATGCCCCTCATAATTTTATAAACCTCTATAAGGTCGCCCCTCAGCCTCCGATGCTCCAGGGAAAACAGCCCCAGGCTGTTCAGCCTCTCCCTATGGCTCAAATCCTCCAACCCTGGCAACATTCTTGTAAATCTTTTCTGAACCCTTTCAAGTTTCACAATATCCTTGTAAATTGAGCCTGGGGGAGATATCAATTTGAAATGTTATCCTTCTTACTGTAAACACCTACTCGATCATATTACAATGCAGGCAGTATACCTAAATTCATCTCTCCACGCAGCCTCTTGACATCTCCAACAGGGTTGTGGTATCGACAGGTAAATTTCTCATGGTACCTTTTAAATAATTTATGCAAAAGCATTGCCAATTCTGGTTGGCATGTTTTGGCACATGATCACTCACCCTCAATTAACCCTCCCCAAATTCTTGCTGCATTTAAGTGTAAATGCCCAATGAATCAAATGTTATGGAGCCCCACCCATGGATTTTCAGAAAATTTAATCACCCTCCTTCAAATGTCATGTCCGAACAACTGAATCAGTAATGTGCAAAAGTGCTAAATTAATTAAAAGAACCATCTCTCACCTTACAATAACTTTTATTGGTTAGGACCCATACCTAACATTCACACTTTCACCTGATCCTCATACACTTAGTGTTGTTGCAAACTTCATAACCTCACCTTACAACTTGCACATACACATTCAACACTCACATCAGCCAAACTTGCGTGACACTCAATAGCACACTTGCCTCTGTCTTGTACGAATTGCTGTTCAATAATTGGATGCTACAGAAACTGAGCAGTGTCATAGAGATGTGCCTCCATATTCGAACCTCCTTCGAGGTCGCCAAGCCAGATATTTTGGCTGAACTGATAATTCTCAACTGCACATTGCTGTCTTTTCCCCATAACCCTTCATTTCCTCGATAAGTCTTGAAATCTGACTTACCTGACCTGGTTAACATTTGACTTTGGACCCCTAGCAAAATGAATAACTGTTAGCTGGCTCTTAAATGGCATCGGAGATCATTCTTTTCCATTCAAGAAGTTAGCTCACCACTATTTTCTCAAGGGTAGCTGAGGATGAAAAGCAAATTATTGGCTTTGCCATCAACATTCACTTTCTGTGAATGAATTTCAACAAAAAAATGCTGTACCCAAATCTTGGAGCATCTGGTTTGTGCAGAAGCCTTGAAATCAGCTAGAGGTACTTGAACACCTGCCATATGCTCCCTGGAGACTTTTAATACTTGAAGCAACTATAAAAAGCAACCAATACATGCAGAAACAAATCCACTGGCGACAGAAGTTAACTGGTTAGCAACCGGTTTCTATTGATACAAAGCAATGATGGTGAAGATTGATGTGGTGGGGGGGATGGGGTCTGCAAGAAGGGTACGTACTTCCCACTGCTCAACATATGCTCAGTTACATAAGGTTAACAGAGAGCTGGAATACTGATCTCCAAAATAGCAGCACTTGTATCAAACCAACATTTCATACTGACTGTTGGCCCAACCTGCTCACTTTGGCAAACAAACTCTGTGCTTCTACCTTTACCAAGAAGGTGTGCAAAGGGCTTTGCATTCGGTGTGTGCACATACGACAGATACCATATTAACTAGACCTGCAACAACGTGCACTGTCAAGACCAATTTCTTTGCACAATGTTTCCTGATTGTAAAAGTCTTGGTTTTGGCTGAAGCGTGCAGCTTTTCAGCCAATGTTAAATATGATCATTCATTGATTCAGCAGCTAGAAAGCTGCAAGATTGTCTCAACATTTTCAAGGCCTGTGATATTGAGTAATCCTGTGTCACTCTTCTCTGCTATTCCAAACAACACAATTCTGCAAAGTTTCTGTTTTCTGAAGAATGTTGACCATATTACCTCATACTATGGTGCTGCTAATTTATTCACTGCTTTTGTTTGCAATGAAGTGATTATGTGTAAAGGGACAGTTCCCGCCGAGCTACTTCCACAGATTTAACCTGCCTCAGTTTGACATAACTATTTAGATCAACTTACCATCGGCCTATCAAATCTTTGCAGAGATGATTTAATTTATTTAAATGAGTGTTGGTGACAATGGTGAGCCAACATTCCAGGTGTTACACTTCTATGTGGCAGGATGGTTAAATCAAAAATTTAGCTGTCCTGTTTAGTGGAGTTGATGGACATGAGTAACATTTGAGCAAAAATATCGGTCGTTTGATTGGAAAGGGCTTTTGGCGGATGCTTTTCATATTAGCAGCACAGTACCTGTAACAGCCTGTGAAGGGGACCATGAGTCCCTTTCCATCAGTAGTTCTGAATGTCCCAAGTGTTCTATTGTTTGCCATTATATTTTTTGTTTACAAATCCATTGAGATGTTGGCACCATCATTTATTGTTCACCCTTAGTTGTTCAGGGGGCCGTTAAGAGTCAGCCTCATTTCTGTGGGTGTGGAGCCAGTCTTGATCAGCAGGTCTTTTGGACAAGTTGAAGGATTATTGTTGTGATGAATAAACTACCGTTGCACCACAGGAGCCTTTGCAAACACTTACACAGCTGGCCGTACAGGGTTTGACTGATGTTGAATTTTATTTACAGCTGTGCGTAACTTTGACAGAAGAGCTTCAGAAACTCCACTAATTAGCTCTTCCACCAAAATTGTAGCAATTGTGTGGGTGGCATGGTGGCTCAGGGGTTAGCACTGCTGTCTCAAAGGGACCTGGGCTCAATTCCAACTTCGGGCGACTGTCTATGTGAAGTTTGCACATTCTCCCCGTGTCTGCGTGGGCTTCCTCTGGGTGCTTCGGTTTCCTCCCACAATCCAGCAATTTGCTTTTAGCAGATCTATGGGAACAGTCATAGAAAGCAGACAATCTTAGTCCCGCTCCGGGCTACACCAGCCATGCCGCAGCCAGAGGCCCACTCCATGCGGAAATGGGAGTTCCGCTCTGGGCCTCACAGGCCAACCGACTGGCACTGTTGCCATGCTGTCTCTGAAGACCCCACCGCCGTTCCAGAGCCCATCAAAGCTGCCTTCCCACCGAAGAGCTCTCTTTATCAGCTAAGTTTGAGAAAAACGAAGTGGGGGGAAGAAGGAATAAGAAGAAGAAAGAAAATGGATGAAGAGGACATGTCTGGGCACCAGAGCCCCAGACGCTACCTATTCCACCGCCGCCATCTTGATTATGAAGGAAGTGTCAATGTTGTCCTGGTGTGAGGCAGCTTCCAAGAGGTGTCCCCTCTTCATCCCAAACCTTCCACAGCAGGCCTCTGCCTCATCTTCCATGCAGATGTATCTGCTTCACTGCCATCGCTTGCAGTTCTTGTGACAATATCTTGTGGTCAATGGGGAAGGTGAGGTTTTGAGTCAAGGTGCCTCCCTCCATTGACTCTTAGTGACCTGAGATATCACAAAATAGCATTCAGGCCACATTGTACTCTCACCCAGTTCTTCAGGGGAGCAGGTCAGATTTGGATTGTGTGAGCTAAAAAATATGTGTGGACACATGTAGTTGATGCACAACTATGTGAGCATGACATCCTGAGGTGAGACCTGAGCCTGGATTGTTTAGCTCAGAGGTAGGAACACAATCACAATTGAGCTGCTGACTAAATGTGAATTGAAGACATTACTTTGCAGTACCCTCCAGAAAAAAAGGTGGCATTGATTCAAAGTAAATTTGGCTGCAATGTTGCCTTCTATATTTGCTCACCGTGAAACCAACTGAGTCATTCACATCTGTCTTTGTTTCTTACTTGACTGCCTTCAAAATATCGATGAAATATATGTGCAAGCAACAGTCAGAGAAAGCAAAAAACAAACTCAGAGAACTGCAGATGCTGGAAATCAGAAATTGCTGGAAAAGCTCAGCAGGTCTGGCAGCATCTGTGGAAAGAAATCGCAGTTAACATTTCGCATCAAGTGACCCTGCCTCAGAACTGATGGTAGCTAGGATCTACTTGGTCTTACTTTCTTTTTCAATTTGATTATAATGTTTGGAAGTGAAGTATTTAAAGTGTGCCTGATGCACATTAAATGCAAACATTCTTGATAATTTCTAATCAGCCTGTTCAGAAATGTAACCACACACCTCTGGAGTAGGTGGGACCTAAACCCAGGCCTCCTGGCTTAGAGGTAGGGACATGACCACTGTACCACAAGATCACATTAGCCTACCCTGAAGTCTACCTCTTTTAAATATTTCTAACCAACCTGTATGGACACGCCTCCAGATGAATAAGTTACCATTGCACCACAGGAGCCCTTGTAAACACTTACACAGCTGGCTGTACAGGGTTTGACTGATGTTGAATTTTATTTACAGCTGTGCGTAACTTTGACAGAAAAGCTTCAGAAACTCCACTAATTAGCTCTTCCACCAAAATTGCAACAATTGTGTGGGTGGCATGGTGGCTCAGGGGTTAGCACTGCTGTCTCACAGTGACAGGGACCTGGGCTCAATTCCAACTTCGGGCGACTGTTTCTGTGAAGTTTGCACATTCTCCCCATGTCTGCGTGGGCTTCCTCTGGGTGCTTCGGTTTCCTCCCACAATCCAGCAATGTGCAGATAGGTGAATTGGCCATGTTAAATTGCCCATAGTGTTCAGGGATGTGTAAGTTAGGTGCATTAGTTAGGGGTAAATATAGGGTAGGGGAATCAGTCTGGGTGGGTAACTCTTCAGAGGTGTGGATTTGTTGGGCCGAAGGGCCTGTTTCCACACTGTAGGGATTCTATTTTTTTTAAATTGCAATGACCACAGCAGAAATTATTCCCCATAGTTTCCATGTCACGGAAAGGTGATTTAGTTTGAACAATTTTTGTGCAACTGCTGCAAATGTTTTTACAGGTGGTGACAGGAGTACAAGATATTCACAACTTTTGATCTAATCATTGAATTCATTATCGACAAATGATCTTTAATTCAATCATGATTAAAAGATTACGTGAACAAGATTAGGGAAATAAGTTTTGGGTTGTTTTGAATATCACTAAGGGATCAGCAGCAAAGGGTACCAAAACCAGATACCTTTGCAAAGTACGCTGGTTAATGTCATCGCATTTAGGATGTACACAGTGGCATCAACACACATGGAGTTCCCTGCTATTTAGGAGACAATGCGATGAGGGTATGGGAACTGTCTTGTATCAAAACCAAGGCAGGCAGTCATATTCTGTCACATTGTGACTGTCACAGACACGAAGGTGGACAGGTTCCTGCTGATGCTTTACTCAGGTAAGTGGACTAAAGATCAAAATAATGTGTGAAGTCATTGGGAAATAGACAGGAGCCAGCTGCTTAATAACTGAACTGTCCAGTATGAAACTGGACGTCTGTCCCCCATAACTATCATACTAGAAACAACAAATGTTGCTTCAATTGCTCTGATACAATGCCCATAACCTTAATAGCGAACATATACAGGACGACCCTCGTATCCGTGGGATTGTTTTCCGCTGTTTTGGTTCTCCGCAGTTTAATGTGGCCTGAAAATATTATAGGGAATATTCCAGAACCAGGGACCAGGGGGTTGCTGGGAAGGTAAATTTCCCATTTAAATGCATGGGTTCTCTCCTATCCGCAGTTTCAAGCTTCCACGGTAGGTCTTGGAACATATCCCCTGCGGGCTACGGGGGTGGGGGGGGTGGGGGTTGGAGGGAACTACTGTAGAAGAATTCCTCAAAACCTGTCACACAAACAGTGGAGATCAGAGCATTAGGCTATTGTTCAGCATGCTTTCCTGATTTAACTCCGTCGAAAATTTGATGCACACAGAACTCGACATTCTGATCAATTCTTTGATTCATTATCCTGTTGACCAATGTGACCCACCGGCAAGCTCTCACACATTGTTCCTGCAATCTGAGAGTGAAAACTACATAATTATTTATGGAAGGTTAATTTGCTTGTTATTAACATTATTGTTAGGATGTCATACTTATAGAAAATGAATAATTCAGCTAATCTATTCATTGTAAGTAATTCTTCTTGAACTCTGTCTCCCAGGGCCATATCAATTCTCCCTGTTCTGTACATTGCTTTAAAACATAGAAGTGGTATCAGCCAGCAAGTATTTCTTGATTTAACCTCATTCCTGCCTACTTTATTAAGCCATGGTGTTGGTTTATTCTCTAAAGCTTTAGTTTTGGTTTCATAATGAAGTGCATTGAAGACCTGATACCGGATTGAGAATGGGTGAACTGTAGTTGAAAGTCTAGTGTGGTCTTTGCATACTTATTTGATTTAGTGAATTTGCAGAAATCACCCAGCAATTTCACCTAAATCGACAGAAAGTTGCTGAATCATGTAAATTGGAGTCCAAATTTCAACATCTGGAATGGAGAAAAAAGGGAATGAAAGGGTCTGTCTCAGGATGGCAGCCGGTGACAAGTGATGTTCTGCAAGGGTCAGTGTTGGGACCACAACCTTTTACTTTATATATTAATGATCCAGGTGAAGGAACTGAGGGCATTCTGACTACATTTGCAGAAGATACAACAGTAGGTGGATGTGCAGGTAGTATTGAGGAGGTGGGGAGGCTGCAGAAAGATTCAGACAGATTAGTCGAATGGGCAAGGAAGTGGCAGATGGAGTACAAAGTGGGAAAGTGTGAGGTCATGCACTTTGGGAGGAAGGATAGAGGCATGGACTATTTTCAAAATGGAGAGAAAATTCAGAAGTCTGGAGTGCAAACAGACTTGGGAGTTCTGGTCCAGGATTCTTTTAAGGTAAACTTTCTGACTGAGTCAGTAATGAGAAAAGCAATTGTCATGTTACTATTTATTTTGAAAGGACTTGAATATAAAAGCAAGGATGTACTTCTGAGGCTCTGGTCAGACCACATTTGCCGTATTGTGGGCAGTGTTGGGCCCCATATCTCAGGAAGGATGTACTGGCCCTGGAGCGTGTTCACAGGAGGTTCACAAGAATGGTCCCAGGAATGCAAAGTTAACATATGAGGAACGTTTGAGGACTCTGGGTTTATACTCGATGAGTTTAGAAGGATCGGGATGGGGTGGGGGGTGAAGGGGGGGGGAGGTGGGGGTTGGTGAGATCTAATTGAAATTTACAGAATACTGAATGGCCTGAACAGAATGGATCTTGGGAAGATGTTTCCATTGGTAGGAGAGACTAGGACCGGAGGGCACAGCCTTGGAGTAAAGGGGCAATCCTTCGAACCGAGATAAGGAGATACAAATCACACAACACCAGGTTATAGTCCAACAGGTTTAATTGGAAGCACTAGCTTTCAGAGCGCTGCTTCTTCATCAGGTGGTTGTAGAGTACACAATTGTAAGACATAGAATTTATAGTAAAAGTTTACAGTGTGAGGTAACTGAAATTATACATTGAAAAATACCTTGATTGTTTGTTAAGTCTCTCATCTGTTAGAATGACCATGTTAGTTTCACTTCTTTCATATGTAAATCACAAAGCTTTTTTTAAAAGTTACATTCTCAGGTTAACTTGTAACAATTGGTGTCAGCCCAGGTAATGTGTTGAAGGTGTTAGCCCCCTGTGTGCTGTTGTCTGTGCCATAATGTTTAGACTGATTCTAATCTAACAAATGAGTTAACAGAGTCTTACATGGATTCATGCAGTTTTTGAGCAAAGTAGAATATAACTCTGCAAGTACAAATTCACCCCACAAACGTATATGTGTATGTGTGTCTGGGGTGGGGGGTTGTGAGTCTGTGAGAGATAGTGTATAGAGAAAATGAAGTCACATGGTGTGCAGGGTGTTCTAGCTAGGTGGATAAAGAACTGGTTGAGCAACAGGAGACAGAGAGTAGTAGTTGAAGGGAGTTTCTCGAAATGGAGAAAGGTGACCAGTGGTGTTCCACAGGGGTCAGTGCTGGGGCCACTGTTGTTTGTGATATACATAAATGATCTGGAAGAGGGCACTGTTGGTATGATCAGCAAGTTTGCAAATGGCACGAAGATTTGTGGAGTAGCAGAAAGCATAAGGGAATGTCAAATAATACAGGAGAATATAGACAGACTGGAGAGTTGGGCAGAAAAGTGGTAGATGGAGTTCAATCCAGACAAATGTGAGGTGATGCATTTAGGCAAGTCTAATTCTAGAGCAGAAGAGCCTTGGGAAAAGTTAATGGGCAGAGAGATCTGGGAGTGCAGGTCTATTGTACCCTGAAGGTTGCTGCACAGATGGATAGAGTGGTTAAGAAAGCATATAGTATGCATGCCTTCATTGGATGGGGTATTGAGTATAAGAGCTGGCAGGTCATGTTAAAATTGTACAAGACATTGGTTGGGCCGCATTTAGAATACTGTGTACAATTCTGGTCGCCACATTACCAAAAGGAAGTGGACTCTTTGGAGAGGGTACAGAGAAGGTTTACGAGGATGTTGCCTGATATGGAAGGTGCTAGCTATGAAGAGAGGTTGAGTAGGTTAGGTTGTTTTCATTAGAAAAAAAGAGATTGAGGGGGGACTTGATTGAGGTTTACAAAATCATGAAGGGTATAGACAGGGTGGATAGAGATAAACTTTTTCCCAGGATGAAGGATTCAATAGTGAGAGGTCACACTTGCAACGTGAGAGGTAAAAAGTTTAAGGGGGATACACACAGCAAGTGCTTCACACAGAGGGTGGTGGGTGTTTGGAATGCGTTGCCAGCAGATGTGGTAGAGGCAGGCACAGTCGATTCATTTAAGATGCGCTTGGACAGATGCATGAGTAGGTGGAGCGCAGAGGGATACAGATGTTTAGGAATTGGACAACAGGTTTAGACAGTAGATTTGGATCAGCTCAGGCTTGGAAGGCTGATGGGCCTGTTCCTGGGCTGTAAATTTTCTTTGTTCTTTGTTCTTTGTGTGTGTGTGTGTGAGTGTCAAGGGGTCTAAGTCTGTGAAAGGATGCATGTGTGAGTGTAGGAGTATGTGTCTGTAGGAGTGTGTGCATGTCTGTGTATAGGAGTATGTGTGTGTGTGTCTGTGTGTGTGTGTAGTACAATGGTGGTCACCTGTAGTGTGACATGAACCCAAAATCCCGGTTGAGGCCCTCCCTATGGGATTGTTTAAAAGCAAGCAGTGGGGAAGGTCTTGGTGAGGTGCTCATCCTCACTGATAATGTGTTGCAGGCCGTGAAGAACATGGCGTAGCTTTTTGGCTCCTGGGAAGTACTGGACAACGAAGGGTACCCTGTCGGTTGCAACACATGTCTATCTCCTGAGGAGGTCATTATGGTTCCTTGCTGTGGCACGTCGGAACTGGCAGTTGATGAGTTGAGCATCGTACCTGTTCTTATGAGGGCATCCCTGAGTACTTCCAGCTGCCCGTCACATTCCTCCTCATCGAAACAGATCCAGTGTATGCATAGGGCTTGTCCATAGGGGATGGCTGTTTTAATTGTTTCGGATGGAAGCTGAAGAAGTGTAGCATTGTGAGGTTGTCTGTGGGTTTGCGGTAGAGTGTGGTGCTGAGGTGCCCATCCTTGATGGAGATGCATGTGTCCAAAAATGAGACAGATAGTAGAGAATACTCCATGGTGAGTTTGATGGTGGGACAAAACTTGTTGATAAAACTGCACAGTTGAAGAGCTCAGAGATGCCCTCTTAAGAATGGGGTACGATGCTCAACTCATCAACCGCCAGTCCCAATGTGCCAAAGCAAGGAACCGTAATGATCTCCTCAGGAGAGACAGACCAGAGGCTATGGCAGCACATGAATGGGCACCGCACAACAATCAACAGACAGGAGTGTTCCCTCCTAGTTCGAGAACACTTCAGCCATCTAGGACATTCAACCTCGGACCTTTGAGTGACCATCTTCCAAGGCGGACTTTG
The DNA here is from genome assembly GCF_047496795.1 of Chiloscyllium punctatum. NCBI lineage: Eukaryota > Metazoa > Chordata > Chondrichthyes > Orectolobiformes > Hemiscylliidae > Chiloscyllium > Chiloscyllium punctatum. The sequence continues at coordinate 144,107,561 of NC_092741.1, read as the reverse complement.
GGACAGGCAGCAGCGAACAGTGGCCGAGCAGAGGCTGATAGCTAAGTTCTGTACCCGTAGGGAGGGCCTCAACCGGGACCTTGGGTTCATGCCAGATTACAGGTGACCAATGTTACACTATACACACACACAGGTCCTCCTATACACAGACACACATACAGACACTCACACATTCCTACAGATACACACTCTCCCACACTCACACTTGCAGCCTCATTTGTTAGATTAGAATCAGTCTAAACATTATAGCACAGACAACAGCACACAGGGGGCTAACACCTTTAATACATTATCTGGGCTGACATCAATTGTTAAAGTTAACCTGAGAATGTAACTTAAAAAAAGCTTTGTGATTTACATATGAAAGAAGTGAAACTAACATGGTCATTCTAACAGATGAGAGACTTAACAAACAATCAAGGTATTTTTCAATGTATAATTTCAGTTACATCACACTGTAAACTTTTACTATAAATTTTGTGTCTTATGATCTTATACTCCACAACTGCCTGATGAAGGAGCGTCGCTCCGAAAGCTAGTGCTTCCAATTAAACCTGTTGGACTATAGCCTGGTGTTGTGTGATTTTTGACTTTGTACAGCCCAGTCCAACACTGGCATCTCCAAATCAAGAGATAAGGAGAAATTTCTTCTGCCAGAGAGTGGTGACTCTACGGAATTCACTGCCACAGAAGGCTGTGGACGCCACGTTATTGCGTATATTTAAGATGGAGATAGATAGGTTCTTGTTTGTCAAGGGGATCAATGGTTACAGGGAGAACACGGGAGAATGAGGTTGAGAAACCTACCAGAATCAAAAAGTGTGGCACTGGAGAAAACACAACAGGTCAGGCAACATTTTAGGAGAAAGAGGCTGGATGTTTCAGGCATAAGCCCTTCTGATGAAAGATGAACTCTCCATCTCCTTGAATGCTGCCTGACCTGCTGTGTTTGTCCAGCACCACACGTTTTGACTCTGACTCTCCAACATCTGCAGTCCTCACATTCTCCTGAGAAACCTATCAACCATGATTGATTGGTGGAGCAGACTCAATGGGCTGAATGGCTGAATTTCTGCTCCTATGTCTTATGGTCTTATGAATTGAAGGAATGAATTGAATTTATTGTCACATGTACCGAGGCACAGTAAAAAGCTTTGTCTTGCGAGCAATATAGGCAGATTCCATAGTTAAGTAGCATAGATAAGTAAATAATAGGTAGACATTGGCAAAAACAAAAACACAGGAACAGACAAAGGAGGTCCTCAAGAGTAGTAATATCTGGATTACTCCCAGTGCTACGAGCTAGTGAGGACAGGAATAGGAGGATAGAGCAGATGAATGCATGGCTGAGGAGCTGGTGTATGGGAGAAGGATTCACATTTTTGGATCATTGTAATCTACTTTGGGGTAGAAGTGACCTGTACAAGAAGGACAGATTGCACCTAAATTGGAAGGGGACTAATATACTGGCAGAGAAATTTGCTAGAACTGCTTGGGAGGATTTAAACTAGTAAGGTGGGGGTTGGGACCCAGGGAGACAGTGAGGAAGGAGATCAATCTGAGACTGATAAAGTTGAGAACAGAAGCGAGTCAAACAAGTCAGGGCAGGCAGGGACAAGGTAGGACTAATAAATTAAACTGCATTTATTTCAATGCAAGGGACCTAACAGGGAAGGTAGATGAACTCAGGGCATGTTTAGGAACATGGGACTGAGATATCACAACAATTACAGAATCATGGCTCAGGGAAGGGCAGGACTGACAGCTTAATGTTCCAGGATACAAATGCTACAAGAAGGATAGAAAGGGAGGCAAGAGAGGAGGGGGAGTGGCATTTTTGATACGGGATAGCATTACAGCTGTACTGAGGGAGGATACTCATGGAAATACATCCAGGGAAGTTATTTGGGTGGAACTGAGAAAAAAGAAAGGGATGATCACCTTATTGGGATTGTATTATAGACCCCCCCTAATAGTCATAGAGAAATTGAGAAACAAACTTGTAAGGAGATCTCAGCTATCTGTAAGAATAATAGGGTGGTTATGGTAGGAGATTTTAACTTTCCAAACATTGACTGGGACTGCCATAGTGTTAAAGGTTTAGATGGAGAGGAATTTCTTAAGTGTGTACAAGACAATTTTCTGATTCAGTATGTGGATGTACCTACTAGAGAAGGTGCAAAACTTGACCTACTCTTGGGAAATAAGGCAGGGCAGGTGACTGAAGTGTCAGTGGGGGAGCACTTTGGGGCCAGCGACCATAATTCTATTCGTTTTAAAATAGTGATGGAAAAGGATAGACCAGATCTAAAAGTTGAAGTTCTAAATTGGAGAAAGGCCAATTTTGACGGTATTAGGCAAGAACTTTCAAAATCTGATTGGAGGCAGATGTTCGCAGGTAAAGGGACGGCTGGAAAATGGGAAGTCTTCAGAAATGAGATAACAAGAATCCAGAGGTAGTATATTCCTGTCAGGGTGAAAGGGAAGGCTGGTAGGTATAGGGAATGCTGGATGACTGAAGAAATTGAGGGTTTGGTTAAGAAAAAGAAGGAAGCATATGTCAGGTACAGATAGGATAGATCGAGTGAATCCTTAGAAGAGTATAAAGGAAGTAGGAGTATACTTAAGAGGGAATTCAGGAGGGCAAAAAAGGGACATGAGATAGCTTTGGCAAATAGAATTAAGGAAAATCCAAAGGGTTTTTACAAATATACTAAGGACAAAAGGGTAACTAGGGAGAGAATAAGGCCCCTCAAAGATCAGCAGGCGGCCTTTGTGTGGAGCCACAGAAAATGGGGGAGATACTAAATGAATATTTTGCATCAGTATTTACTGTGGAAAAGGATATGGAAGATATAGACTGTAGGGAACTAGATGGTGACATCTTGCAAAATGTCCAGATTACAGAGGAGGAAGTGCTGGATGTCTTGAAACGGTTAAAGATGGATAAATCCCCAGGACCTGATCAGGTGTACCCGAGAATTCTGTGGGAAGCTAGAGAAGTGATTGCTGGGCCTCTTGCTGAGATATTTGTATAATCAATACTCACAGGTGAGGTGCCGGAAGACTGGAGGTTGGCAAATGTGGTGCCACTGTTTAAGAAGAGCGGTAAAGACAAGCCAGGGAACTATAGACCAGTGAGCCTGACCTCAGTGGTGGGCAAGTTGTTGGAGGGAATCCTGAGGGACAGGATGTACATATATTTGGAAAGGCAAGGACTGATTAGGAATAGTCAACATGGCTTTGTGCGTGAGAAATCATGTCTCACAAACTTGACTGAGTTTTTTGAAGAAGTAACAAAGAAGATTGATGTGATCTACATGGACTTCAGGAAGGCGTTCGACAAGGTTCCCCATGGGAGACTGATTAGCAAGGTTAGATCTCATGGAATACTAGGAGAACTAGCTATTTGTATACAGAGCTGCTCAAAGGTAGAAGACAGAGGGTGTTGATAGAGGGTTGTTTTTCAGACTGGAGGCCTGTGACCAGAGGAGTGCCACAAGGATCAATGTTGGGCCCTCTACGTTTTGTCATTTACATAAATGATTTGGATGCGAGCATGAGAGGTACAGTTAGTAAGTTTGCAGATGACACCAAAATTGGAGGTGTAGTGGACAGCGAGGAGGGTTACCTCAGATTACAACAGGATCTGGACCAGATGGGCCAATGGACGGAGAAGTGGCAGATGGAGTTTAATTCGGATAAATGCGAGGTGCTGCATTTTGGGAAAGCAGATCTTAGTAGGACTTATACATTTAATGGTAAGTTCCTAGGGAGTGTTGCTGAAAAGAGACCTTGGAGTACAGGTTCATAGCTCCTTGAAAGTGGAGTCGCAGGTAGATAGGATAGTGAAGATGGCATTTGGTATGCTTTCCTTTATTGGTCAGAGTACTGAGTACAGGAGTTGGGAGGTCATGTTGCGGCTGTAGAGGACATTGGTTAGGCCACTGTATGCAATTCTGGTTTCCTTCCTATTGGAAAGATGTTGTGAAATTTGAAAGGGTTCAGAAAAGATTTACAAGGATGTTGCCAGAGTTGGAGGATTTGAGCTATAGGGAGACGCTGAACAGGCTGGGGCTGTTTTCCCTGGAGCGTTGGAGGCTGAGGGGGTGACCTTATAGAGGTTTACAAGATTATGAGGTGCATGGATAGGATAAATAGACAAAGTCTTTTCCCTGAGGTGGGGGAGTCCAGAACTAGAGGGCATAGGTTTAGGGTGAGAGGGGAAAGATATAAAAGAGACCTAAGGGGCAACTTTTTCACACAGATGGTGGTACGTGTATGGAATGAGCTGCCAGAGGATGTGTTGGAGGCTGGTACAATTGCAACATTTAAGAGGCATTTGGGTGGGTGTATGAATAGGAAGGGTTTGAAGGGATATGGGCCGGGTGCTGGCAGGTGGGACTAGATTGGGTTGGGATATCTGGTTGGCATGGACTGGTTGGACCAAAGGGTCTGTTGCCATGCTGTGCATCTCTATGACTCTAGACTTTAAATGTTATGTGTTTGTGAGTCCATTCAGTATTCTAACAACAGTCGGGTAGAAGCTGTTGCGAAACCGGCTGGTGCGTGTGTTCAGGCTTCTGTACCTTCTCCCCGATAGTAGAGGTTGTAGAAAAACATTGCCAGGGTCTTTGAGAATGCTGGCGGCCTTTCCTTGACAGGCGGCCTGATGGATGGGCTCTCAAGATGGGAGGTTGGCCTTTGTGATTGTCTGGGCCGAGTTCACCACTCTCTGTAACCGTCTCCATTCTTGAATGGTGCAGTTATCGTACCAGGTAGTGATACCTCCAGACAGAATGCTCTCGATGGCGCACCTATAAAAGTTGGCAAGGGTATTTGCCGTTATGCCAAATTTCCTCAGTTGCCTGAGGAAGAAGAGGCATTGTTGGGCCTTTGTAACCAGTGCATCCACAGGAAGAGTGCAAGAAAGCTTCTTGTGGGTGACCACTCCCAGGAGCTTGACACTCTCCTCTCATTCCACCTCTGTGCTGTTAATGTGTAGGGGGGTGTGGCATGAGTAACATTCCACCGAAAGTCAATATGAGTTCCTTGGTTTTGCTGGCATTGAGAATTGGGTTGTTCTCAGAGCACCGTTTTTCCACGCCTTCCACCTCCCACCTGTAGTCTGTTTCGTCACCATCTGAGATTCGACCAACTCTGGTGGTGTCATCAGTGAACTTGTAAATGGCAATAGTCTGGTATTTGGCGACGCAGTCATGGGTATACAGTGAATATAGTAGGGGGGTGAGTATGCACCCTTGGGGTGGGGGGCTCCAGCGTTGAGTGTTAGTGAGGATGAAATAATGTCCCCAATCTTCACTGATTGCATGGTGTCTTATGATATTATGGTCACTCTAAGAGAATTAGTTGGACTCTATACAGCACATTGCAGTTTAATTTCCTTAAGAGTTGAGAGGTCTATTTCAGATCTTTAAAAGGATAGGTCAAGGTTTTCAACAAAGGATAGTGTTTTCGGATTGTTAGCCATTTTGTTCCCTCCAACATCTGTTTCATCTCATTATCACAGTAGAACCAACCAACCAAGTTGTTTAGCAGGTCAATTATTCCTTCCATGGGAACTGATTATTCTTTGAACTCCTTCAGGTTTTGGCACATCAGTTGACCTTGTTCAGTGCCCAAGCCAAAAAGCCTATACTATTGCTTATAAAATGTTAATGTACAGTATCTGTGATACAACACGAGAACAATATCTCTCAAGGCTACACAAATAATTGAGTTTTACTATTGCGGAACATATTACTAGGCAACTCAAGATGTGAAAATGAATATGGTAATAGTAAGACATTGACCGTAGATTGCAGAATGTATTGTGGTGCTGGTGTAAAGGAAGCAATTCAATTTTCTGACTAGATTATGATATTTGACGAATATCATTCCTCAGCAATAACCTTGGTATTATTTTCTGCTTGGATAAGCAAAAAAAGAATGGAATGAGAAATGTGTAAGTAGGAACTATGTTGTACTTTTAAGCTAATCAAGTGTCTGGAACTGTGACATACAATTCGATAGCAGTACCTTTGAAAGGATAGAATATGTAAATAGAAATAACAAATATCTTTGAAGTATTGGCCGCTGGTGATATTACTAAAATTAAGATCAACAACAAGTCTAGCTTATCCTGGTGTAGTGAAACCTTCAGAAATCAAGCATCTTGTGTGTTCTAATGAGAAGCATATTCCTGTGAATATCTTGTAACTGCGTGAAACATGAACAAATTGGAAGATATGGTTCAGTAACCTTCCAACAGAGCTGGTGTTGTAGCTGAGAACCCTGGAATGAGGCAGCAGTATAAGAATAAATAGTTTCCACTATAGCACGGCTGAGTTACACCGAATGCAATAATTGTTTAACAGGACCATTGAGACTGGATTACTGATTGCAGTTTGTCAATGGTTGCTTTATAAAATATGCTACAAAGCTTCATGAATGTGATTATTTTATGTAACCTGTTTTTCATGTAATGTCTGGCATATTTTTCAAAAGGTGAAAAATGGATAATAATAAGTATCAGTGCCCCTTTGATGCAAAACTCCCAACGACTGCCTACCATATTCTGAAAACACTGGGTTGTGGCCTGAACCAGCATGTTTGACATTTTGGTCATCCAAGTCATTTGGAGCATAGATGGTGGCTGATTTATCCCACACGTGACACTGTTTAGCCATGGGCTACATACCTGACCTCCTAAATATAGAAGCCTGCTGAAATACATTTCGATTTCGGTCTCCTGAGTAGGCTGACATGTTGAATCTTGACTACTGATCTTTCCCTTCAGTTGAACTTATGAACATATAAAGTAAGAGTAGTAGTAGACCATTCAGTCCCTTGAGCTTGTTCTACTATTCAATAACATCATGGTTGACCTGTTTGTGTTTCGAATTCCAATATCCCAACTATCGTTGATAACCTTTGAACCCCTGTCTAACAAGTATTTACACATATCTGCCTTAAAAATATTTAATAGCCGCACCTCCTTCTGAAGCAGAGATCCAAAGACACACAACTCTCTGCGAGAAAATAAATCTATCTTTATCACTCTCTTGAAAAAACAACCCATAATTTTAAAATAGTGCCCTTTAGTTCTGGTTTAACTCACAAGAGGAAACTGTCTTGTTATATCCACCTCAATACTCAGGATCTTATTCACTTCAATGAAGTCACCCCTCACTCATCCAACCTCAAATGGAAGCAATACCAGCCTGATCAACCTTTCCTTATTAAACAATATGTTCATTCCAGGTATTGGTCTAATAAACCATTACCTAATCACCTCCAACGCATTTGCAATCTTCTTTAAATGGAGACCAAAGTTGCACATAGTATTCAAGATATGGTCTCAGCAATACCCATCTAAGTGAAGCACAATATCTTTACTTGTATGGTCAAATCCTCTAGCTTCAAAGAATAGCCAGTTTTTCGTGACTCATGCACATGAACACCTAAATCCAACTGCATCTCAGAATTTCCATGTTATTTTCCATTTTATTAATATTTTGCCTTTTAACTCTTCCTATGAAAATAAACAACTTCACATTTCTCCTCGTTGAAGAGCAATCGAAGTTTTCTATATGAAGTTTAGCAAGTCAATAGTTGGTCATTACTTTGACAATGAGAATCTCAGTCAATCAGATTGAACCTTACTAACTAATAAGCACCTTTTGTTTCCTGATTTATAAATTGTTAGACGCGGTACGGCGCAGTAAACTGGTTACATCACATGGAACACAGGCACAACCAGCCATTGAATTCAAAATTGACTTGAAGGGGGGAGATGGAGCTTTTCTTTCAGACTGGAGGCCTGTGACCAGTGGTGTGCAGCAAGGATCGGTGCTGGGTCCACTGCTTTTTGTCATTTATATAAATTATTTGAATGAGAAAAAGGAGGTATGGTTAGTAACTTTGCAGATGACACCAAAACTGGTGGTGTAATGGACAGGTTATCTCAGAATTCTCAGAAAGTTGGTCAGATGGACCGATGGGCCAATAAGTGTCAGATGGATTCTAGTTTAGATAAACATGAAGTATTACATTTAGGTAAGGCAAATCAGGCCAGGACTTATACACTTGATGTTAAGGTCCTGGGGAATGTTGCTGAAAGAGACCTTGGGGTGCAGGTTCATAGTTCCAAGAAGGTGGAGTCAAAGGTGGACAGTGTAGTGAAGTAGGCGTGTGGTACACTTGCCTTTATTGGTCAGTGCATTGAGTATGGGAGTTAGAAGGTTTGAGCTGTGGGGAGAGGCTGAGTAGGCTGGGGCTATTTTCTCTGGAGCGTAGGACGCTGAGGAGTGACCTTACAGAAGTTTATGAAATCATAAGGAGTATGGCTGGGGTGAACAGCAAAGGTCTTTCTCCCAGGGTAGGGTAGTCTAAAACTAGAGGGCATAGGTTTAAGTTGAGAGGGAAAAAGATTTAAAACAGAGCTAAGGGGCAACCTTTTCATGCAGAGGGTGGTGCATGTATAGAATTAGTTGCCAGAGGAAGTGGTGGAGGCTGGTACAATTGCGACATTTAAAAGGCATCTGGATGGGGCCAGTTGGGCCTCAATTAATTCAGGATATCTGGTTGGCATGGATGAGGTGAACTGAAGGGTTTGATTCTGTGCTGTTCGACTCTCTTGACTCTATGACTCCATCTGAGAGATTTTTGCCTACTCACTCAATCTAACATGCAACACCCTTATGACTTTGACACAAGATATTTTCCTATCTATCTTGGCACTGTCTGTAAATTTAGTCACCATGCCTTGGCTCTGGTTGACTTGGAGCTAAGAGGAGTGATGTCTGAGACTCCTGGATAGCTACTGGCTTCTCGGAATTCTGCTTTTCCTCCCACTGTACACCAAAGCCTTTAAAATTCCCTCCAGCCCTTGCAAATGTCAGCAATGCTCCCTCCTAACAGAGTGGGCATTAAAAAAAAATCAAAAGCAACTTAACTGAAGGTCCAATGGTGATCCCTTTATATATTCCTCAGGGGTATTCCACTGTTTGTGTTTAATGGAGGGAGTTAATAGGAACTGCAAATACAACATCGTAGGGTGGATCTGAATCAACCATAGCAATCTGCCGACTCTTAATGTTTCCGGTATACACACAAAAGACAACCTCTCAATTACCCTTCCTAACATTGCAAATGTCTTTTCATTTTTGACTGTTAACTTTAATGCTTTCTCAACTCTTAGCTATAAGCTATTACTTCAGCTGGTCTGTAGAGCTGAATTTTACTGCCATTGTATTTCATTGAAGGTGAGTGGGAGATGTGTTGCACTGATTGTATCAGAAGGGTTTGGTGTGAAACAATACAAAAGCACAGGACATCAAAGATATTGATTTATGAACAAGCCCCGAGTTGAACCTCAAATGATAGTGTAGATTTAAATCACAAAACTTCGGTTCACATGTTCAACACAATGACACAGCCCTTCTGGCAATTTTACATGAAAGCAATTCTCATGAGGCAATGGCCTAGTGGTATTATTGCTAGACTATTAATCCAGAAACTCAGTTAATGCTCTGAGGATGGAGGTTCCAGTCCTGTCATGGTGGAATGTAAGTTTAAAAAAGAATGAAAACTAAAGGATCTAATGATGACCATCAAACTATTGTCAGATAACCCAGCTGGTTCACTAATATCCTACAGGGAAGGAAATCTATCATCCTTCCCTGATGTGCGCTACACCAAACCCACCACGACGTGGTTGACTCTTAACTGCCCTCTGAGCAATAAATGTTGACCTATGTGGAGATGACCACAACCTGTGAGGGAACTAAAAAAAAACAAATCCCATAGCCTTTGTTTTCAGTCTTATTCACACAAAAGTCTGACATATAAACAACTACCGTTAAGGGATAAGCAAAAGAAAGTGATGCAACTGACCTTAAGTGATTTCCATGCTGTGTTGTTCCACAGGCAGGATGATGGTTTCTTGGTTGATTTTCTGAAACTATCGATCAGGAAACTTTTTACAGTTCATACATGTGAAGGCAATGATACTTGTAACTTAGTTATCTATTCTCTGAGCTTCCAAGAGCTGCTCATGGGAGGTTAGGTAAGCAGTTTTCAGATCTTCCTATGACAGTATCAATAGCCAGATTGTCTTTCACAGAAAACACAGTCCAAAACCCATTTCAAACTCTGACTGCTCACAGTGGCATGGTGGCTCAGGTTGTTAGCCTCACAGCACCAGGGACCTAGGTTTGATCCCCTTCTCTAGCAAATGTCTGTGCGGAGTTTGCACATTCTCCCTGTGTCTGGATAGGTTTCCTCAGGGTGATCCGGTTTCCTCCAATAGTCCAAATATATGCAGGATATGTGGTGGATTAGCCATGGGAAATGCAAGGTTACAGAGATTGGATGATGGGATACTCTTCGGAGGATTTGTATGGACTTGATGGGCCAAATGGTCTGCCTTCACACGATAGGGATTCTATAGTTCATTTCCTGACAGACAAACCATCTCCTCCACAAGGTCCCAATTACCATTCAATATTTACTGTTTGCCTAAATGTAAGACCTTTTCCAGACTTGCTGGAACCAATTCCCAGGGACTGTCCTCATTAATAGCCAACTTCTACTATCTGTTTAAGCATAGTGCACTGCCTCAGTGATGTAGTGTCTGCAGAATCTTTATCAGGAGCCAACCTACAATTAACTTGCAGGCCTGGCCTCAAGAATAAAAAAGCTTTTTTGGTCTGCTTTCTGTTCTGTTACCCATAGTGTTCAAGTCATCTTTAGCTTGCAGTTGCTAGTTAACAAACAAAAGCTGATCAAAAAGTACAAAAATAAGGAAAAATTAGAAAAGGTTCTACCACAGGTAACAGTGAGACGGATAGAACATGATACTTGGTGGAAGGTGGTTGCAGTAGGAGAGATGCAGCGAGGTGGCATTGAGAAGATGGTATCACTTACCCCGACAAGTGGAGAAGGTCATTGACATTCTTAAAGCACAAAACCTTAAGAAATAGGAACAAATGTACACTCCTAACTACCATTTGGCCACTCAAGACTGCTCCACCGTTCAAGAGGACATTGCTTTTATATCTACTTTCTTGTCTTTTCCCTGTGAGCTTTGATTCCCCGACATCTATTTGGTTCTGGATATTATGCAAATTCAAGGGTACCCTTAAATAAGGGTGACTCACAAGGAATGAGAGCAGTGCTGGCTGAAGTGGATCAGCAGAAAAGATGGTTGAGGAGCAATGGTCATTCCAAAACAATGCAACCCCAATGGGTTGTGTGAAGTGTGGGAGAAGGATGCTGATTATCTGGAGGGGGATACTGTGGAGAGCCTTGGTGAACAACCTTGAGCATCTCTAGGACTCCGGGATTTAGATTGCTCCTATTCTGCATGACAGTGGAATAGGCTGTAGCAGAAAAGTATTGTATTCAATGTTACTCCCTAAAAAGGTTTATTCAGCGAAGTGCTTAATGTGAATGAGTCACGTAGACTTGAGTGGAATGATAGAGATAAAGCCACCACCTAGATCTCCTCACAGCCTGAGTGACAATATCTATCATATCAATGTAACTTGTACCTAATTGAAATCATGCCATAAACCTACACCTTGTTGAAGACAAGAGTTTCTGGACATATCAGAAGCATCCCCAGGCATACCTACTAATGAGATGTCAACCTGGTGAAGCTATAACACAGGGTTACTTGCATTCCAAACAGCAGAAGCAGCAAGTGACAGACTGGGCCAAGTGATTCTACAACCAGTGGATCATATCTAAGCTCTACAATCCTGGCACAGCCAACTATGAATGGTGGAAGACAATAAAAATTACTAAGAAGTGGAGGTTTCACAAATATCCTCATCCTCGGAGGGGGCCAACACAACAGTATAGAAGGCAAGACTGAAGCATTTGCAAGCATCCTCAGCCAGAACTGTCGAGTTGAAGATCTACCTCCCCTTCCTCCTCAAGTCATCTACATTATAATTGGCAGCGTGCTGTCAATTAGATTTGCTAACCATGATATCAAGAAATGAAGGGCTCCTGCCCTTCATAAAATGCAGTCAAGTCTTTAATTAATACAGGGTAACTTTAAGTAGTGCTAGCCTCGTGCAGAATTGTATCATTTCTAATAAGTGTCTCAGTTCAAACATGCAGTTAACACAGATTGGATGCAGTAGATTCGTAAATAACCAGGCAACACAAAGATGGAATGGGTACAGGCTAATCACATATCATGATCTCTGCACATATTGCCTGGAGGCACTGGATACTGCAAGGGCTCTGGCCTTTGACAACATTCCAGCAATAGTGCTGAAGGTTTTTGCTTTAGAATGAGGCATGCCCCTAGCCAACCTGTTCTTGTTCAGCACCAACATGGGCATTTTCCCAGAAATGTAGAAAGTTGCCGCGGCATGACAAAAAGCAGGACAAATCCAATCCAATTAATTTCTGCCCTCTAAGTCTATTATCAATCTCCAGCAAAGTGATGGAGGAGTTGCTGACAGTACCCTCAAATGACACTAACTCAGCAATAACCTGTTCGCTCTTGCCCATTTTTGGTTCAGCCAGGGTCACCTAGCTTCTGACTCCGTAACAGCCTTGGTCCACACATGGACAGAAGAACTGGACTCCAGAAATAAGATGAGAATGGCTGCCCTTGACATCGAAGGATATGAGGAGAAAGTGGGAAGGGGGCATTGAGTTGGATGATCAGCTATCATTGTATTCTATGGTGGAGTAAGTTTGAAGGGCTGAATGGCCTACTCCTGCCCCTATTTTCTAGGTCTGACCATGTTCAACTTTTCATCAATGACTTTGTCTCCATCATAATCAGAAGTTGAGATGTTCGCTGATGATTGCACAATATTCTGCAATGTTTGTGACTCCTCAGATACTGAAGCGCCACGTCCATATGCAACAAGACCTGGACAAACTCCAGCTGGAGCTGATATGTGCCAAGTGATAATCATGCCATACAATTGCCTGGCACTGACTGTCTAAAACAAGAGTTAATCAAACCATCCACTCCCTCCCATGGCGATAAAATTGCAAAAATGAGGGATGTGACATGATTAATAAAGGTCATTGTTTGGTGAATGATGACAGGTGGTGCAGGTGAGACAAGGCACTTTAATGTGCATGTGTTGTCCTTGGTCACTCGTGTGAGATCACTGCATTTCATGCTACATTGACTCCAGGTCCTTGGGACATGACTCTATGGATCACAACGGCTTTCTACTTTTACAAAGTTTATCTGAGGAGTGGCTGGGACACAATCAATAGAGGACATCACCCCCTTGTCTTCACCTTGTCCATCAAGGTATCCAGTGCAGCGTCAAGAAACTTTGAACATAGTCTTGACCTCTTGTTTCGCAATTAACCATTTTGTTTTGTTCAGACTCTCATGCACAAACAATTCCAGCACTTGCTTGCAGCCAGGAAGCACCTGCCCTTCATAATATGCAGTCAAGTCTCTATCTAATGCAGGGTAACTTTAGGTAGTGCTAGCCTCGCACTGAATTGTGTCATTTCTAATGAGTGTCACAGTTCAAATATACAGTCAACACAGGTTGCATGCAGCAGTTATGTAAATTAACAGTCAACACAAAGATGGTGCATTGCCTGTATCGATGGGATGGGTATAGGCTAATCACAAATCATGATCTCTGGACATATTTTGAGAGCTATCAAATTTTTGCCCTTTTTAAATTATTTCTGCTGTCTTTTGCTGTTAGAACAGCCTTCAGGGGATATCCTTTATAAACCTACTATCATGTGATTGATTTGTACTTTGTGTGTGGGTGGTCTTTTATCTGAATTTTCTGAACTTTGAACACAACGCCTACATGTTAGAAGCTAGTTTCCCTTCCCTTGGTCACATAAAGCTCAAATGTCAGTTTGCTGAGAGTGTTATCTTGATGAGAGATGCAACAAATATTCAACATTATCAATCATCATTTTCCATTTGATCCCAATGAGACTGACAGGAGACTGTTGTGAGGAAGAATAACATGATCAAAGCAGAGAAAATTCTAGCACCCCTAGAAAAAATAAATGAGGCGATTGTTATAAACAGACTTCATTAGTTACTACTCTGTAGGTTTCCACTCTAGATTCATGGCCCAGAGAGAAGCTGATCAGTTGGGGTTAAGTTACAGAGTTTTGCAATCCAACTTTGGCTGGGGTCAGGTCACTGAGAATTCTTATGGAAGACCCTCAGCTGTATTTCTGGTTCCACAGGTTCATCTGTCTTCTTGTCAAGGACATCTCTACTCAATCATTCCCACTCCCCTCTATTGACACTTCAGTTATATACACCACCCAACTGTGAAAGGTAGAGTCAGTGTCTGTTATCACTTCTAGAGATTGTACAGCATGAGATTTTCTCTCGCCTCCTCGCCAAAAAAACTTGCATATGATCAAAACTTTGAAAACTTGATCCATGCATTTTAAGTTAATCTCATCCAAATACCTGCTGGTTCCTGAAAATATTCAGAATACAATTAACTATGTTCAATGTTTTGTAAACCAGAAATGATGTCATGAAGTATTATGCATAGCTCCTCATCTTGTTAGCACTGTCATGTGCTAAAATAAAATCAGAAAATTCTGGAAATACTCAGTTGGTCTTGCTGTAGAAAAGAAAAACAGAGAAGCAGAATTAATATGACACTTCATTATATTTTAAAGTATTCAATATTCATATAACAAGGTATGTTCCAAGATAATTGCCAGCAAATGCTGACTCAACAAAATGCTCCTCCGAATCTCCGTTTGTGGGGCATTTGTAAGCCTGATGAAATTATCACACTCCACACAATCCAAGTTCAGCTTAGTTTCACTCCTTCACATTTTTGGATGGTGGAGGAAACCAGAGCAAACGTGGGGAGAATGTGCAAACCCCACACAGAGAGTCACCTGAGGTGAGAATTGAACCCAGGTCTCTGGCACTGTGAGGCAACAGTGCTAACCACTGTGCCACCATGCCACCCATATATATTCAAGACTGACAGTGACAATGCAAATGAAAGGAACCAACTCACGTTTGGTCCTAACGTGATATGTTACCCAACTGTTAAAATAGTGCACCTTCTGGTCTAGATTCAAGCTACACTATTGGCTGCCCAGTGTCTATGAAGACTAAAATTGGCAGATGAAAATCTGAAGTCAGAGTTTTGGCTTTTCTTCACAGTTCTGGCAGTCCTGATATTGCACTTAAATTTATGATATTAACTCCTTCCTTATCCATAGAATATGTCTCTTTCTCTTAATTTTGCTACATGAACACACGATATGACTGTAATCATATTCAGGCGGACGTGGGTACCGCAGATGCTGGAGATTAGAGTCAAGATTAGAGTGGTGCTGGAAAAGCAGAGCAGGTCAGGCAGCATCTGAGGAGCAGGAAAATCGACGTTTCGGGCAAAAGTCCTTCATCAGTCCTTCATTTTTTACACACAAAAATGTACAAGTTAGGTGAAATGGCCATGCTAAATTGCCCGTAGTGTTAGGTGAAGGGGTAAATGTAGAGGATTGAGTCTAGGTGGGTTGTACTTTGGTAGGTCAGTGTGGACTTGTTGGGCTGAAGGGCCTGTTTCTGCACTATATGTAATCTAATCATAAAAGGTACTTTAGGTGTCCAATCGTAACAGAATTAACAAGAGTTCAGACAATAGATTGGAACCTAATGCTTTTGATTTAATGTTTTGCCAGATGTGAAACATGTTGTTCATAAGTAACTTAACATAAAGCTTGTATGTTGTAATGGTAATTAAAAGTCTGAAGGAGGCAGAGGTTGTAACAAGGAGCAAGTCCAGTTAAAATATTCACAATCCATAAGGAAATAATTGAGGTAACACAAAATAGGTTGCTTTCACTCCAAAATGGCTGACTTCAGATGGCTGTCAGTCATGTGACCTCTACAAGGATGAAATTAAAATTCTAATTTCACACCAGTAATATTATATTTTTTTCTTCAGCTGCTCAGTCTTTAAAAATCACCAAAAAGATGTAAATATCATAACTTGCTCAATCGATAATTTCAATAAAACCTGCCAATATTGTAAATCAGAAACAAGAACAGAAATTGCTGGAAAAGTTCAGTGGGTCTGGCAGCATCTGTGGAGAGAATTCAGAGTTAATATTTTGGGTCCAGTGACCCTTCCTCAGAACTCATTAATTTAACTCAAACCACTGTCTTGACCTTGGTTTCATATAGTCCTTCAAAAGGAAACAAATCTGAAGTTTTTGTCATTTACTCTGCATACCAGGTGAACTACACAGCAGTGGGAAGAGTCTGGCCGGTAAAGTGGGAAAATGTCCACATAGAAACACATGATAATAAGGTGAGAAAACCTGCCGAATCTTCTGGCATTCAGGCAGCCTGATTGGCTTTCGGCCGTCATTGTGCCAGAATTAGTACCTGACAGCAGGAATTCCTCACTGTTAGGGTTCACCAACCAGTCAGAGGCTGGCACCTCCAGACCTGGGCAGAAGCCATGGTTACCACCTGAACAATTCTCCCACAGACTCTCAGGATGAAGAATTACCCACAAAAGGGATGAATGTTGTTCAGGACTCACAGGGTGGAGGTGATGATGACCAAGGTGTGGTTGCAGTCAGACAGGGGATGACTCTCAGTAGCCATGTATCCCTGCCCTCAGTCTAATCATAGAGTCATAGTGTCATACAGCATGGAAACAGACCCTTTAATCTAACTTGTCCATTCTAACTAAGTATCTAAAACTCAACTAGTCCCATTTGCCTGAGCTTTGTGGATAAGGTGAAGTGCCAAGGTCTTTATGCAAGGGTAGGGGAGTCCAAATTAGAGGACATAAGCTGTAAGATTAGAAGAGGAATATTCAAAAGGGACCTGAGGGGCAACCTTTTCACATAGAGGGTGATGCGTGTATGGAATGAGCTGCTAGAGGAAGTGGCAGAGGCTGGTACAATTTCAACATTTAGAAGATATTTGGACACGTACATGAATTGGAAAGGTTTTGAAGGATATGAGCCAAATGCAGGCAAGGTCCACATCATATTTAAAACTTAATTTAAGACTCTATATAAGCAGAGAGTTCTTTATCTGCATGTCTGGGTAGTATATACCTGGAAGAGAGGTTACTTTTTAATATGGCGCTTCCAACAAGGAAGATTGTGAGCCCTCAAACATTGAATGAGTAATGTTGATCAAGGGATCCCTCCACCCCAAAACAGACAGCCTTCCCGCACTGGCTTATCTGTTGAGTAAAATAACTCTTCTTGTCCTATCTGGAGCTGAAATAACTATAACCCAGACAGGGAATAGCCCTTACTTGATCATTAATTCACTGTTTCAGGGCTTCAATTCAGCTTCAGGATGAGGGAAGGTGGAACTTGAGCCTTTCCACTTAGAACTTAATTTGGTTAAAGATGGAAAGATGGTGGCTTTCTGGACCATCCTAACTATTAAGTTTACTTTCTATCTGTCAGAATTTTACGGGTTTCTATGAGATCCCCCATCATTCTTCCAAACTTCAGTGAATATAGTCCTAACCAATCCAGTCTCTCTTTGTACATCTGTCCTGCCTTCCCAGGAATCAGTCTGGTAAACCTTTGTTATATTTTCTCCAAAGCCTCTGTCCTCAGATAAGGAGATCACAATACTCCAGATGCAGTCTCACCAAGGTCCTTGCAGAAGGACATCCCTGCTCCTGCATTCAAATCAGTTTGCAGTGAGGGCTAATATACAACTGGTCCTTTTCACCTCCTGCTGGATTCACATGCTTACTTTCAGCAACTGGTATACAAAGACATACAGCTTTAGTTTTACCTCTCCCTTTACCAATTTTTCACCAAATAGGTAATAGTCTTTCCTCCACCTTTTGCTACCAAATTGGATCCCTCTTATTCATTACATTATACTTCATCTGCCATCCATTTGCCCACTCACTCAACTTTCATTCTGAAGCATCTCTGCAACCTCCTCACAGTTCACCCTCCCACCCAGCTTCCTGTCATCTGTAAACTTGCAGATATTATATTCACTTCCCTCATTTAAATCATTAATATATATCATGAATAACTGGTATTCAAGCATTGATCCCTGTGTTACCCCACCAGTCACAGGCTTCAGGAAGTGGGGACCCATTTATTCCTGCTTTTTGTTTCTTGTCTGCCAACCAGTTCTCTATCCATGTCGGTAAACTCCCAAACCCATGTGCATCTTTTACCTTTAGCTTGGCTCGTTTTAAATTCGGCATTCACAATTGCATAATCAATGTTTCGAGTATTTTGCTTAAAATATGTAATTTCTTCAAAGCGTGGAAATGATTACTTCAGTCCTACTTGTCCACCTTCAAATTAAGTTCTTGAATAAAATTACACTGTTTAATATGACAGACCCACTGTGCACATTGCGCAGTCAGCTGGAATACAAAGGAGCACGTTTTAAAAACTCCAGTCCTAGTTATGCTACAATATCATGCAAAATTTTCTTTTTGCAGAAGCAGTGATAGCTCCAATGCTTTTGCTGCCACATCTGACACCAAATACAAGGCATTTTTCTCCTTTGCTTTTACTCCCAGGGTGCTTCTTTATCTGCAGTCACACAGTAATTGTATCTGTATTGTTCATGGCAGCAGGAAAGCCAGAGCATTCAGCAAGATAGTAATTCAAAAATAGAATACTTTTGTAGTTGATGGTAACCTTGTGGTTCCACTCCCTTTCTTTGCAAGTCATTCAGATTATTTTTTTTTAGCAGTATCACAGTTGGTTAATTCCCTTGGGAATCATCAGGATGTCTCATTTTCAAAATTTCTTTAACCAAAAGTTTAAAATTATTAGTTTGAAAACAAACAAATTTTTAATATTTTCAATTCGGTATTTTGGTTATTTGTGTAAATAAACAGGATAAACTTGTGCAAACTAGTTACACAGTAAACAGAACATTGGATGTTAGCACATCATCTTGGCATTGAGTGCAAGTTCTGCTTCAATCCAGAGTAGCTGCAGTACCAAGTTGTATCTATTTATTCCTGATTATTACATGCTGCGGTGACCTATCCTAAAATTGAAGGAATGCTAATGATGTAGCTTATTAATAAACTCTCCATTCCAAATCTACCCCATTTTTCACTGCAGTTGTATTCATTGACTGCTGCTGTGGTGAATATATCCTTGCTGATTGAGACCTTCACTTTTAAGTTGGGGCAAAATGGATTTTGGTTTTCGGTTCGGTGAAAATTTGACTATTTCTGAGAGATCTGGAAGTCGTCTTTGAATGAGTTGGAGATGCCGGAGTTGGACTGGGACGTACAATCTGGTGTTGTGTGATTTTTAACTTTGTCTTTGAATAGCAACCTAAGACAGTAGGTAGAATCTTACAAGGATTTGAATGATGTACGCTATGGGACAGTGTGTGGCTAAATCGGACAACTAATGCAGTGAGGTCTACCTCGTCATTGATAGCAACTCACACCTTCTTTTATACTTTTTATAAGTGAGAGTGCGATGAGATTCTGGCTAGGCAGCAGTTAGATGCTCATCGATGGTCATTATTGCTTGTTAAATGCCTTTCTTAACAGCCCAACTCACCTCATTATCATTCAGTATCCCATCTTACCAGAATCGTCAAAAACCAGGCCGATGCCTGTAAAACCAGACAGGTAAACCTGGTGGATTCAGTTTGCTGCTGGCTCCAAATAATCTCTATGGGGGAAATTGGACATCCATATCTAAGGACTCGCTCCATGGGCACTGGCCACATCATGGACATTGGTATCTGACATGTGCCAGCTTTTTAGAAGCTTCATGGCACACATCTGCTGTACTTATAGGCCATTTCAATGCTGTGTACCTGCACATACTGGTTACTATTATTGTAATGGTTCACTAAAGACGATCTGTGCTTATGGACTGGATCAGGCTATGTCTCTGGGCGATTCGCTTGCTCCCTCCGTGTTCTCTCACTGTGAGCCAATCTGGATGCTCACTGCATCCCTGCCTTGCTATTTTGCACTTTGCTTCCCACAGCCAGGTTGATATGAGTGCAGTTCTCAGTCAAGTCAAGGGGATAACTTCAGCTCAGGCGCTCAGGCATTCCCATCAGAGTAGGCCAAAGGCAGCTTCCGAGGCCAGGCCCTGCTCAGGGTGGTCAAATCCAGGATCCTCTCCACATAAGGGATAAGGAACTAATTAACACACTACTTACTAACAAAATAACACACTACCTGGCTTGACTCTTCCTGCCCAATGTGGCCTTTACCTCATGAAATGAGGGATGAAGGGGAGGTGGAGAGAGAAAGAGAGAGACAGAGAGAGAGAGAGAGAATCAGGTATAATGGAAAATGAAAGTGGATGACATAACTATTACTGACGGTACTGGTGACGAGGTGTCCCGAGTGAGTGGGCAGCTCCAATGGCATGCAAGGTTAATGATGACAGTGTTAGGGTGGATAAAAGCAAGTGAGGGAAAATATTGCAGGCAATAGTGATATTGGTAAAGCATAAGCCTTATAAGGAGGTGGGTGTAGCAGCAGAGATAGAGGGACAGTGAAGTATTGGAGAGAAGTTAGTGACCAAAGTTTGTGAGAAGATTTGTAGCTCGGGTGCTCGTTGTTATGGTTCTGGCCGCCGAGCTGGGAATTTGTGTTGCAGACGTTTCGTCCCCTGTCTAGGTGACATCCTCAGTGCTTGGGAGCTTCCTGTGAAGCGCTTCTGTGATGTTTCCTCCGGCATTTATAGTGATTTGTATCCTGCAGAAGCGCTTCACAGGAGGCTCCCAAGCACTGAGGATGTCACCTAGACAGGGGACAAGACATCTGCAACACAAATTTCCAGCTCGGCGAACAGAACCACAACAACGAGCACCCGAGCTACAAATCTTCTCACAAACTTTGAACACCTACGGGCGAGAAGTTAATGACATTTACCTGCTAGAGTTGAGAAATACTTTAACCTTCTTCCTACAGTGCTGACTGTTCTTACTGATGGCTGAAGTGGACCAGGCTGGCATGGTCTGCAATCGTGGCCTCTGCTGCCAGTCCTGGTGGAAGGGGAAGCCCCACATGGCCACCGGCTTATCCAGCAGGACTTTCAGGACCCTGCAGGGACTGTCAGTTCTGGACTGGCACAGCCTTTAAAAATGAGGTGCGCACACAGAATGCTGGTGAACCCCAAGAGGTCCACAATTGGTGAGTTGGGCTGGGAGCAGCACCGGGTAAGATGGGGCAGGAGTCAGAAGTTAGAGATGCCATGGGCTGGGGTGAGTTTAGTAAGATACAGCAAGAAAACCTGATAGGCCTCATGTTGCTAAACCCTCCAAAAAACTCAACAACTTGGACTTAGCCGATAAAGAGTAAAGTTCAGCCTTGCATCTCCAAGAAATCATCTGTTTTTAGCAGAGTGACTAGTAAGCAGTCTAATCAGTCAGATTAAGAAAGAAGTTCTGACTTGCTTAAAACTGCAAAACTGGGTGGCTTGGTGGCTTAGTGGTTAGCATTGCTGTCTCACAGTGGGGTAAAAATAATGACTGCAGATGCTGGAAAGCAAATACTGGATTAGTGGTGCTGGAAGAGCACAGCAGTTCAGGCAGCATCCAACGAGCAGCGAAATCGCTGCTCGTTGGATGCTGCCTG
Organism: Chiloscyllium punctatum; assembly: GCF_047496795.1. Classification (NCBI taxonomy): domain Eukaryota; kingdom Metazoa; phylum Chordata; class Chondrichthyes; order Orectolobiformes; family Hemiscylliidae; genus Chiloscyllium; species Chiloscyllium punctatum. The sequence goes on along the minus strand of NC_092741.1, from coordinate 144,085,968 downwards.
AACTGCTGTGCTCTTCCAGCACCACTAATCCAGTATCTGCTGTCTCACAGTGCCAGGGACAGGGATCAATTCCCACCTCGGGTAACTGTCTGTGTGGTGTTTGCACATTCTCCCTGTCTGCATGGGTTTTCTTCGGGTGATCCAGTTTGCTCCCACAAGCCAAAGATGTGCAGGTTAGGTGAAATGGCCATGCTAAATTGCCCATAACGTTAGGTGTAATTGTCAGAGGTAAATATAGGGTAGGGGAATGGGTCTGTGTGGGTTACTGTTTAGAGGGTCAGTGTGGACTTGTTGGGCTGAAGGGCCTGTTTCCATTTTGTTGGGAATCTAATCTGAAAACTGTGGAGCAGTCAGAGACTAAAGAAACGTTTACGTTCTTTTGTTAAAAGTACATTGACAGCCTCCTGTGAATATGTATAGAGACTGACCTCCATGATAAATAAACAGAAAAGTAAATTTATGTCTATCAAGCCAAGTCTCACTCTCAGAATCTAATGGAGAGAGACAGTTTCCATTGCAGGAGCTAGACCAGAGCACACTGATTTAAAGTGGTTAAGGTCAAAAGAACCAAAAAGGAGATTTGGAGAATTATTTTTATGTAACAAGATATGATGATTTGTAATGAACTGTGTAATTGAATAGAGTGATCTGATTCAATTATAACTTTCAAAAAATAATAAAATAAATATTTTATCAGGATTGAAACATTGACTTTTTTAAACAAGCAGTTAATCGGGAAACTCTTTCAAAGAGCTGACATATCAGATGTTCTCCTTTAGTTCTGTATGATTCGTCAATCTGAATTTTCTAGGCCTCAAAAACGTGGTTTAGAGGTGTGGGTCTGTGAAAACAGGCAATCACTTCAGTTCAACAGAGCATCTCAAGTTCTCGGAGACTTTCATAAACTCTCTTGGGGCAAAGGACAATTACCTATTGCATGGGAGGGTGGTGGGGGTTGGAGGTGGGCATGGGGGTAACTAATAAGAGTAGGAAAGGAGCTGCATGCAGGCCGTTAGACAAATCACCAATATTTTGTTAGTGTTCGAATGGTCACCAAGCATATCCTGAAGCTGCCAGCTCATGTGAGGGAGTGTCCTGGCAGCAGGCCAGGGGGCCATTAACATCTTGTTGGAGCTGTGGTGATCACCAGGCCATAACTAACAGAGAACTACCCCTCCGTAATAATGGCTTGGCAGCTGTGGCCAAATTTACTTTGGATGGATTTTAGAGCTCTTCAGAGAGCCTCTTCATTTTGAGGTGCCCTTGCAGTCTCCCACCAATAGAGGCTGTGCCCTCCTTTCCTGATGGGGCTGGAAGATCCCATCGCCTCAGTCATTCTGATTGGTTCTCATGCCTGTGCAGTCCACCCACCATCCTAATTGGATGATGCCAGTGGAAGGACCCTGGAGGGAAGATCAAAGAAGCAGGCAGGTCTTGGACACCACTGGGTTCAGGACCTGATCTGATGGTGACTTTGAGATGCCAATCCTCACCTGAAAGCTCAGTCCTATGATTCTAATGGCTTCTTGTTGCACCAGTTGAAATGTGACCGAATTCTGCTTATCTGCCTGCCTTTTTAAAATCCAGAGTGAAATCCCAGTCAGTTGTATGTTATGGGCAAATAGCCATCCTATTCACAGCAGATTTGAGGCCCTGGGATTTTGAATTGGTACCTAGTAATGGTAAGTGAACTGGTTCAGTCTTGGTAGCTCAATGGAGAAGAATTGCTGCTGGCTGCTGTTTTAATGATGGTCTAATTCCAATGGCCTAGTATTAAAAGTAGTAGAATCCCCACAGTGTGGAAACAGGCCCTTTGACCCAACAAATCCACACTGACCCTCCAAAGAGTAACCGACCCAGATCCATCCCCCTGCCCCATATTTACCCCTGACTAATGCACCTAACCTACACATTCCTGAACACTATGGGCAATTTAGCATGGCCAATTCACCTGACCTGCACATCTTTGGCCTATTGAAAGCTTACCTTCAACTGATGCAAGGCAGATACATTTACTTTTAGAGGTGTATTTACCATCGGCTATAAATACAGGAACTAGCAGCATTTGTGGAATACGCTCTCCAGGAATGAATTCTCTTGCAATGTCCTCTTCCTCTGTTCAGACATTGTTGTGTCTGCTGCCAGAATGGGCCTGAATTTTATATTTCTAATTCCGTTGGGAGAAATATTTTCATTTGAATTCATGGGAATAATGTTTTTGATTAGCAGACTCCTACCTTTTCCCCAATTTCAATAAATGTTAAGTTCTGTTCAGTTTGAATTTATGAACAGCTGAATGTCCACTTTGAAACAGTTGCTGTTTGAAATGGAGTGATGAGAGCATAATTACATCTTCAGTGCTGGTGTATCATTGTCCTGAAGCACTGACTGATGTCTTGCAACAGATCCAGTAATGAGAGCTCTGTAGGCCCTGACAGACTTGCAGGTGGGAGTGATTCCATATATCTGTCCTTCTGGATGATTGTGGTTCTGTTTGAAAGGTGCTGCCCGAGGAGCCTTAGTGAGTTTCTGCAATGCATCTTCTGGATGGTGTACATTGCTACTACTGAGCCTCAGTGGTAGAGGGAGTGAATGTTTGTAGCTGAGTTGAGGCTGTTTTGGTATCAAGTGTCTTGAGTGTTAATGAATCTCATATCCAGGCCAGGGTGAAGTATTCCATCGCACTTCTGATGTGTCCCTTGTATATGGTCGACAAGCTTTTGGAGTCAAGGGGTGAGTTACCTCATGTAGGATTTCCAATCTCTGACCTGCTCTTGTAGCCAAAATATTTATTTAGTCCAGGTAATCCCCAGAATGTTGATAATGGGTGATTCAGCAGTAGTAAGGCCATTGAATGTCAAATGGCAATAGTTGGATTCTCTCCAGATAGAGATGGCCATTGCCTGGCACTTGTGTGACACAAATGTTACTTGGCACTTGTTAGCCCAAATCTGGATATGCCTTGGTCTTGCAGCAATTCAACATGGGCTGTTCACTATCAGGAATGGTTCTAAACGCTGTGAAATCATCAGCGGACATCCCCACTTCTGACTTATGATCGAGGGATGGTCATTGATGAAGCCGCTGAAGAGGATTGAGCCTAGGACATGATCCTGAGGAATTCCTCGAGGTAAAAACAATGACTGCAGATGCTGGAAACCAAATTCTGGATTAGTGGTGCTGGAAGAGCACAGCAGTTCAGGCAGCATCCAAGTAGCTTCAAAATCGACGTTTCGGGCAAAAGCCCTTCATCAGGCTTTATTCCTGATGAAGGGCTTTTGCCCGAAAAGTCGATTACGAAGCTACTTGGATGCTGCCTGAACTGCTGTGCTCTTCCAGCACCACTAATCCAGAACCTGAGGAATTCCTGTCAAGATGTCCTGGAGTTGAGGTGACCGACCTCCAACAACCACAGCTATTTTCCTTTATGTATGGTATGATTCCAATTAGTAGAAAGTTTTCCCTCTGATTCAAATTGACTCTTGTTTTGACAGGGCTCCTTGATGTTGCAATCAGTCTAATGTGGCCTTGATATCAACTTAACTAATGATGTAGCAGCCAGAGAGATGGAATAAGTCAACACTCAGAATTTTCATACATTCCAGAGACTCCATGTCATTTTTTACCTTCTGCTTCTCCAACAGTTCATTTCCACCCATCCCCCACCCTTGTGGAGAGTTGCCTCAGCGAAATTTCACTCTCAGTTACCTTCTCCACAGCCCCACCCCATCCCATTTATCTCACCCCTCCCGAGGCTCCTAGTCTCATTCCTGATGAAGGGCTTTTGCCTGAAATGTCAATTTTCCTGTTTCTCGGATGCTGCCTGACCTGCTGTGCTTTTCCAGCACCACACTCTTGGCTCTAATCTCCAGCATCTGCAGTACTCACTTCCGCCTCATTGAAATTTGACTCAAAATGCTCTTTGAAGTCCAGCCTTATACCTTAATGGTGCACACTCTGTTCCTCTGTGCTCTCCTGTGGAGGCCATAATGGTAGCTTCTGCCACTAATCCCACCCCCCCATCCCCACTCCTCCACCATGGCCTACCATACCTTCTGATGGTTTTCCGCATGCACCTCCATATACTCAGGTCCGTGCCCTGTTCTCGTCCTTGACCCACTTCTTCAAATGCCTTATCTTCCCCCTAACCCTGCCTTCATTCCCCCACCCCTTTGGCAATGATACCCCTGCTGTCACTCGACCGCCTTGCACTGTCCTGAACAATTGACGGACAGATCCCAGAGCTACTCACCCCAGCCCTCTGACAGACTTCAATAAGCTGGCCCTGGACCTGACTTACCGGACCTTTGACCACTCCGTTTGTAGCTCCTCGACTGACAAGACACAGCCCTCGTGACTGTTTGTAATAGCTCTATAGTATGGACAGCTAACCACTTCCTGGACTGTAGTTTGATACCCTAACTGTGAACTATTGATGGTGGCCCAACCCCAGAACTATGTGCTGACTATGCAAGTAACCAAATCATCCACCGACATTTCCGCCACCTCCAAAAAGACCCCACCACCAGGGATATATTTCCCTCCCCACCCCTTTCCGCCTTCCGCAAAGACCGTTCCCTCCGTGACTACCTGGTCAGGTCCACACCCCCCTACGACCCACCCTCCCATTCTGGCACTTTCCCCTGCCACCGCAGGAACTGTAAAGCCTGTGCCCACACCTCCTCCCTCACCTCTATCCAAGGCCCTAAAGGAGCCTTCCACATCCATCAAAGTTTCACCTGCACATCCACCAATATCATTTATTGTATCCGTTGCTCCCAATGTGGTCTCCTCTACATTGGGGAGACTGGGCGCCTCCTAGTAGAGCGCTTTAGGGAACATCTCCGAGACACCCGCACCAATCAACCAAACCACCCCGTCGCCCAACATTTCAACTCCCCCTCCCACTCTGCCGAGGACATGGAGGTCCTGGGCCTCCTTCACCACTGCTCCCTCACCACCAGACGCCTGGAGGAAGAACGCCTCACCTTCCGCCTCGGAACACTTCAACCCCAGGGCATCAATGTGGACTTCAACAGCTTCCTCATTTCCCCTTCCCCCACCTCATCCTAGTTTCAAACTTCCAGCTCACTTACTGTCTCCTTGACTTGTCCGACCTGCCTATCTTCTTTTCCACCTATCCACTCCACCCTCTCCTCCTTGACCTATCACCTTCATCCCCTCCCCCACTCACCCATTGTACTCTATGCTACTCTCTCCCCACCCCCACCCCCCTCTAGCTTATCTCTCCACGCTGCAGGCTCACTGCCTTTATTCCTGATGAAGGGCTTTTGCCCGAAACGTTGATTTCGCTGCTCGTTGGATGCTGCCTGAACTGCTGTGCTCTTCCAGCACCACTAATCCAGTATATGCAAGTGACAGACTATACCAGGACCCACTGAGAGACAGCAGCTCCCTCTGACTGAACTGAGGACTAGCTCTCACCAGTTTCTGAAATGGCCATTTGATTGTTAAAATGTGCAAAGTGTGTTTGCTGCACAGACAGCTGGAACATGCTGTAGGTGTTAGATTTATGTCTCAATGTGTCATATATCAAGATGCCTTTGCCTTCTCCCACCTACAGACAGATCCCTACAGACAAGCAGCCTGTCTGTGTGTCTGCATAAAGGAGCATGTCAAAATGCTAACACTGATAGCCTTTTAGCTTTAGTCGAAGGGCTAACAGGCACAGAAAGGCAAAATAAGACAAGGCAGAGATGCCACAAGCATGCAGCTAGGTGCTATGTGAATGAATGTGAAGAGTGCTAGTTAGCTGTCCTGTGATGCAGCCTTGTCCAATCTGTGAGCTGAGTGTCTGCTCACTAAGTGTCGTCGCAGCAGCTTTTCAACACTAGTTGTTGCTGTGCCCTGCAATACAAGACTGTGCTTCCTGCATGTGTATCACAGAGTTACCATGATGGTTGTGAGAGTTTGGCAAATGCCAGATGCCAATATCCATGGATGAGGGATGCGTGTGGCTAGTGCCTGTGAGTCATGCCCTGAGTTGCCCTTTTGTCATAAGCAATACAGAGGTCCTTGCCAGGTACCCACTCTGAGTGTCAATAATTAAACCGTTTGGTAAGATAGGAAACTGAATAGTAACGAGGCAAGTTAGGCTGTTAACAAGGCATTTACTAAACAATAATTCCCCTAAATTGGTAACTCACCACAGCCGAGCAAGATGTCATTGCAGCCCTTGGCAAAAACACTTTGAGCTGGAATGGGAAGCTCCTGCTGTCGAGATCAACCCCATTGGATTTCCCATCTGATTCTGCCACGAGTCTCACTTTAACCAATATCAGTCAACCCTTATCAGATTCAGTCCATGAGAACATAAGGAGTAGGACAGGTATAAGTAATTGGCCTCTTAAGTTTACCCTGTCATTTGTTGATGACACAAAGTAAGTGCAAAAATAATTCATGAGATGACATAAGAAGGCTGCAAAAGGAATACAGATGGGTTACCTAAAAGAGTAAAGATCTGGGAAATGGAGCATAATGTGGGAAAATCTCATCCATTTTGGCAAGAAGAGAAAAAAAAGCATATTATTTAAATAGTGAGAGATTGTTGAGCTGTGATATGCAGAGGGATCTGGGTGGGATAGCGCATGAACTGTAAAAGGTCCATTTGCAGGTGCAGGAAAATGAGTAGAATGTTTATTGAGAGGAATATTGAATAAAACGTAGACAGATTATTCTTCATTTATGCATGGTACTGATGGAAACATACTTGGACTATTATGTACATAATTGGTCTCTTTATTTAAAGTAGATAATCATACAATTGAAGTAGGTTCTGAGAACGTTTACCAGACTAATTCTTGAAATAGATTGTTTTATGAGGAAAAGTTAGACAGGTTATGCTTGTATCTGCTGCAGTTTAGAAGAGTAAAAGGCCTGTTGATTGAATCATACAGAATGATAGGAAGTCTTGACAGGATACTTGTGAAACTTATGTTTCCTCTTGTGGGAGAATCTACAATTTGGCATCACAGTTTTAAAAGTCCATTCAAGAGAGTTAAGGAGAAAGTTTTTGCAACAGTCTATAGGACCATAAGATCTAAGAGCAGAATTCAGCCATTCTGCCATTGAGTCTCCACCTCCTTTGACCAATACTGTTATATTTCTCAACCCCATTCTCCCACTCTTCTTCCCATAAACTTTGATCCCCCTACTAACCAAGAACCTATCTATTCTGTATTAAAGACACATAATGACTTGACCTCCTCAGCCTTCTGCGGCAACGAGTTTCACAGATTCTGTTCCTTGAAGCAGATGGATAAGCAAGAGGGTGAAATGGGATTGGAAGCAGGTGGTACAGTGGCGTAATCAGATCGGCCATGACCTCATCGAGTGGCAAAGCAGGCTCAAGGGGCTGAAGGGCCTATTCGTATGTTTGCATCTCAGAAACTTCAGCTAACCAGGTGACCATTGCCTTTCATGGAAGTAATTTCCAGATGCGAATATCTGTTGTGCACAAACTACCCTTATGTGCAATTTAACCATGGAAGTCTGACAGAAGGAAAATAAGTTCAAATCCTTCCAGAAATCCACAACCTAACACACCCACATTTTTAGATTTTGAAACATTATCAAACTAGATCCTGTATTTAAATTAATTAATGTGAAAATGCTCTTCCTGAGGTAAAACCTTCATGTTCATTTCTTCCCCTCAGAATGGACTACATTTGAAATATTAGTCATTTACATATAATTGTTCAAACCATAGATTTGAAGGCAATACAATGCCAAATGTAATCATTTTACTTTGATCATTGATTGAACATTTGAGAATTTTTCAGATCATGTCTATGTTTCCATACACGTACATGTGGATACAATGAACAAAAAATGGAGATATAGAAGGCACAAATACATTTTGGTAACTATACAATTAATGGTACCTTTTAAAGTAAGAATGACCTGGTTCATTCAAGCAGTATTGATTATTAATGTTCTGTCTCTCAATTCAAGCTGAAAACTTAATGATTTGAATTCCCAGTGGAATTCTCTGTACTTCCAGTAAATATTACATGTATGCTTATTCAACAAATATGTGAATGAATCTGACACAGCAGAGACAGAAGAGAATGAGAGCAAAATCTACGAGGAGCTCCCCAGAATTACAAATCATAAATAATGAAAGCATTGCTCACAGTGCATGAGACAGCTGATGTTGCCATGCCAGCAGAGCACAGCAAAGTGAAGGAAACGCAATATGAATGGCAAGAGGAAGAGAAGCTTGCTGGGAGCCATGCCATTAATAAAATGAGCGATGAGTTCTCAGTACATATTTTTTCATTGTTTTATATTCAATTGGGAAAGTTATTGTTTTGTTTAAGACACAGAGTCACTAAAATGCATGTTGTTGATGGGGAATGACGCAGCATTAAATGGAAAGAAGCTGCTAGACTGATTGAAGCAAATTATATGATACTCTTATGTCAGAGGGTTGGATTTCTGCGTGCGCCCTCTTGGCATGGAACCTTGTTACTGATAACTCGTGTGCGAATTCCTGACAATTAAGTTCGTCCCAGTATTGAGAGGTGCATTCTTAAAGATAAATGGGTGAAGCCATGAGCCACTGCATTGTAAACCTCCTAAAATGTGTATCTATATGTTTAATATTAGATTAAACTTGATGAGATTTTAGATTAGATTCTGGGCTCAACTGTTTTCAGCTGCTTCCTCAATGACCTACCCTCCATTATAATGTTGAGAATGGGGCTGTTTGCTGATGACTGCACAATGTTCAGCACCATTCATGACATCTCAAACAGTCTGTATCCATAAGCAGCAAGGCCTGGACAATATTTGAGGTTGGAATGACAAGTGGCCTGTAACATTTGTACCACACACAAGTGTCAATTAATAATCACCTCCAAGAAGAAAGGATCTCAATATCTCTCCTTAACATTCAATAACATTATCATTCCTATATTCCCCACAATTAACACCATTGTCATTGTTCAGAAACTGACTGGATCTATAATATAAATACAATAGCTCCAAGAACAGATCAAAGGCTGGGACTTCTGTGGCAGGCACACACCTCCTGATTGTTAAAACCTGGACACCATCTAAATTTAAGGCAAACATCAGATTATAATGGACTACCCTCAATTTGACTGTAAAACAACACTGGAAGATTGAAGACATCTAGGACAAGCAGTCTATTTGTTTGCACCCTGTCCATTGACTTAAACATTCAATCTCTCTACCACTGATGCATGCAGCAGAAACATGTACCATATGCAAAATGCATTGCATGAACTTACCCATGCTCCTTTGAAAGTACGTTCCAAACCCATGAGCCTATTATTTCAGCAGACATATGAGAGTTCCAACACCAGGCAAGCTGCCCTCCAAACCACACACCATCCTGACTTTGAACTAATTGACCATTCCCTTCTCTGTGATACAATATAAATCCTGCAATTCCCTTCTAACTAGTGACACGGTGTACCTGGATCAGATGGACTGCAGCAGTTTACAAAGATGGTTCACCATCAATTTCTGTAAAAAAATTAAGAAGGGGCAACTAATATTGGCTTGGCTAAGGGATTACCTTTTTCCATGAAACAGTGAAGAATTGAAGATGATTTGTTAAATCACAGTGATAGAATGATGAGACCCTTGATTGTCATGATTTGGCCAATTAATAGCCTCAATGGAACCATTGGCAGGAAAGCCATCTGGTACCTCTCCTGTCAGTGATCAAATTATAGTGGGGCAGAAGTGAGTAGATAGGCTGCAGGCACAGTGCCAAGGCATTTTACAAGCTGTCCCCCACTACGTGCAAACACACTGATGGTGTTCAGGGAATGTAAAATCTGGAGCCACTTTTTGGTCAGTCATAGATCATTCAGATGTACAGCACAAAAACAGACCCTTTGGCCCAACTCATCCATGGCTGACTAGATACCCTAAATTAATCTAAATCCATTGGCTAGCATTGGCCCATATCCCTGTAAACCCAATTCATATAGCCATCCTTTTACATGTTATAATTATACCAGCTTCCAACGCTTCCTCTGGCAATTCCTTCCATACTCACACCACCTTCTGTGTGAAAAAGTTTCCCCTCAGGTCCCTTTTAAATCTTGCCCCTCTCACCTTAAGCCTATGCCCTCTCATTTTGGAATCCCCCACCCTTGGGGAAAGACCTTGTCTATTTACCTTATCCATGCTCCTCGTGGTTTTATAAGCCTCTATAACTTCACCTTTCAGCCTTTGACATTCCAGAATAAATAACCCCAGCTTACTCAGCCTCTCTATAGCTCAACCCTCCAACCCTGGCAACATCCTCGTAAATCTTTTCTTAACTCTTTCAAGTTTCACATCACCCTTCCGATAGCAGAGAGACCAGAATTGCACACAGTATTCCAAAATTGGTCTAACCAATGTCCTGTACAGCCACAACATGACCTGCCAACTCCTGTACTCAGGAGTCAAATCTTAGCGTTTCAGGGGGGAAATCAGAGTGAGAGTCATAGCATGTGGCCCAACTTATATCTTGAGTTTTACACCAGTGTTGAAAAGCCAAATTGTTCCCTTTGTGCAATAAGCCTCCTGACTTTAATCCTAAGGCTTTCCTAATTGGAACTGCAGTCTCAGGGATTTGTAGTTCTTCAAAGCTGTTTCTTGTCTTCCATGAGGTTCACCTCTCAGGCTATAGGAGAAATTAAAATTGTCGAGTGTATCGTGGGGTTTCAGCAGCAGTGAGGATAAATTCACAGCGGAATAGGTCAATGTGGTGACGGGTTTGAAGATCAGCTCTAGCTCAACTATTCTCTCTTTTTCCTCTGTAATGGCGACCATAAAAAGAAACAGGTTTAGTCTTATCACAGCACTTTACATTTTGAATATGATTTCCTCCAGCTTGTTTTGTGTTTTGACTGCATAGTTCAGTGTTCTAATGCTTTGTTTGCTGCATTTTTTTTTATTGATTGTTCATCGTGGAAAGGATTTTCTGTTTCTGTGCTTGACAACTTGCAGCTTCACTGCCTATCCACTTCAATAAATTGACAATTGTGCTGGCAAGAACAGCAGTGGAAAGTCCCAACTGATTCTCATTGAATGTGGTGAAACCCTTTGATCTCTTTCAACTTCATCCTCAGCTATTTTGAGCCCATTCACAGGCGACTTATGTCACCCACTCTTTTGTCATATGTACAGTAGCTTACACTTACCAAATATTTTATCTAATTCATTTTGGAGTGTCTGAGCTGCCTACGCAGTTTCAACTGAGCTTGGTGTTGCTAGCAATGGTGACCCATTTGCATTGAGCTTCTGAAACTGGTTTGCTGATGTAAATCAGAAATAGGAAGGATCTGAACACTACCCCTTTGAGGGGCTTACCCTGGGAAGACATAACAAGGTTCATTTGACCCTCTGGATGGAGAGCATTGTCTGCCTGCCGATTGTAGTTGTCACAATTTGAAGGCTCTGATTTCATTTAAATCAGCAGGCAAGCTTCAGGATATGAAATAGCAATCAAATTGTGATGTAACTGCATTGAAATTAGACCAGCAGCTGCCTGCAAGGTAAATAGTGGAGATGAGTGTTGATGGTGGTGGAGGTAGGCGGGTGGTGATGGAAATAGAGAAAGAGTGCGCAGAGATTCACAGATACTGTTAGCATTTTACATTTCTTTTATACTCCAAAACACCGCTGTGAAACCACAACAATATTCCAGCACTTCCATTTACAACCTTTTAATAAATCTAGTGGAACGTATAAGGGAGAACCCTTGGAGCAAGTGTATCTGGATTTCAGGAAGGCTTTTGATGCTTTCCATGTAGGAGGCTAGTGGACAATGTTAAAGCACACAGGAATGACTGGGGAGGTAAAATACTGGCATGAATTGACTGAAATGGGACTGAGAATAAATGGGTCATTTTTTTATTTAGTTGGGTACCACATGGATCAGAGCTTTGGCCTCAGCTATTCACAATATACACAAGTAAGTTGGATGTGGAGGAACCAAATGTCATATTTAGTAATTTACTGATGACAAAAAAAACTAGGCAGGATTGTGAATTGTGAGGAGAATCAAGGAGGCTTCAGGGCGATCTAAATAAGTTGAGTCTGTGGACAAAAACATGGCACATTAAGTGTTACCTGAATAAGTGGGAAGTTATACACTTCTGTGTTAAAAATAGAGAGGCAGAGCATTGTTAAGATAGTGATATTTTGGGAAATGTTGATGTACAAAGGGGCTTGGGTCTCCTTGTACAATGATCAACAAAAGAAAACAGGAAGGTGCAGCAAGCAATTAGGAAAGTAAATGGTAAGTTTCCTTCATTGCATGTGGTTTAACTTCAGAAGTAGCGATTCCTTACTGCAGTTATAGTGAGACCATGTCTGGAGTATTGCATGCTGTTTTGGTCTTTCTGCCTAAGAAAAGATATACTTGCCATTGAGGGAGTGAATGTCCAACACGATAATATTGGGGATGGCAGGACAGTTATATGAGGAGAGATTGGTTCAACTGGACCTGTATTTCCTAGAGTTTAGAATAATGAGAGGGAATCTGATTGAAATGTATAAAATTCTAACAGGATGAGACAGACTAAATTCGACAAGGATGTTTCCCCTGGTTAGGGAGTTGAGAACCAGAAATCCCAATCTCAGGATATAGAACAGATTTTAGAATTGAGATCAGGAAATATTTCTGCACTCAGAGGGTCGTCAGTTAGCTGCTTAATCACTAACACAGAAGGTCACAGTATATTCAAGAAAGAGACTTACACGTTTTTAAATATTAAAGGTATTGATGTGTGTAGAGAGAGAGCTAGAATATGGCTTTGAGATAGAGCATCACCACAATCATATTGAACTTTGGAGCAGGTTTGAAGGACCAAATGGCTTACTTCTGTTCCTAGTTTCTATGCTTCTATCCCTCATGGAACTAATTGCTGCTGCTCAAACTCTAATCAGTTCTATTTTGGAGCAATTTTTGCTTCTATTGGTGTTAAAGGATCAGAACCACAGAAGTGTTATGGCCCAGAAGGACATAATTCAGTTCATTGTCTCTGTTCTGGCTCTTCAAATGGGCATCTTTATCTGGTACCAACCTCCTGCCTTTTCTCCATATCCCTGCACATTACTTCTATCCAAATAATTATCTTACATCCTTTTGAGTGAGCCAATTGAACTTGCCTCCACCACACTTCCAGCAGTGCATTCCATTCCCTAACTACTCCCTGGGTGTGAAAAAGTTTCTTCTCACTACGCATTTGCTTCCTTTGCAAGTCACTTTAATTTTGTGCACTCTGGTTGTTGATCCTTTGAAAACAGGAACAATTTCTCCTGATCTAATGCATCTTGCTGCTCATCATTTTAAACACCGCTATCAGATTTCCTCTCTGAGGGAAATAGTTCCAATGTCTTCAAAATTTTGCACCCCTAGAACTACTCTCTCCAGTGAATCCCTACAGTGTGGAAAGAGGCCATGCAACCGATCAAGTCCGCGCAAACCCTCCAAAAGAGCATCTCACCCTATACCCATAACCCCACATTTGGCACGGCTTATCCTGCTAGTCTGCACACTATGGGCAATTTAGCATGGCCAATCTGCCTGCACATCTTTAGACTGTGGAAGAAAACTGGAGCGTCCAGTAGAAATGCTTGCAGACACAGGATAGACAGTTGTCCAAGGTTAGGATCAAACCTGGATCTCTGGTGCCATGAGGTCATACTGCTAACCACTGAACCACCACATCGCCAATGAATTCACATCCTTCTTATAATGTGGATCCCAGAACTAAACCCTGATTTTAATATTGAAATGGACTATCATCTGAAACAGGCGAAAGTTTTGGATGCCTGGCCATAGACATACTTCAAAATCGAATGTTTCTGACCAGTCAGCAATCAGACAAAAACAGTCAAAATTAACCTGAACAACTAGCAAGCATCCATGCTCCCTAATGTTCAGGAAATTTCCTATTCTAGGCATGACCAGCTCATGAGTAGCAATATTCATAAGTATCTTTGTCAGAATCAAGTCCTTCTTGGATTTCAAATTAAATCAGGCCATACAGTTTTTCACAATTCAATTAGAATATCCCTCCCTCAAAAAGTGGAAGAAATTTCATTACAGAACTTTTACAGCAGTGGTTCTTTACATAACTATTTTAATAAGGGCTGATTAGCTCAGTTGGTTGGATGGCTGTTTGCGATGCTGCCAATCGTCTCTCTCTAATGGGATAGCAGCCCTATGGTCCTCTGGCACTTTGGTGACTTCGCCTTTTGCTATTTTCATAGAAGTCATGTTCATGTTTACGTTTGAGATTCTGCTACTTTACAGTACTGATATTAGTTTGAAGTTCCTGTGCCACCTTTGTCCCCCTTTCTGAAAATGGATGTTATATCAGACACTTTCCAAACCTTTAGAAACACCCCAGTCCCTCCCATCAGCCCCTTTTTAGACAAACCTTAATGCCTCACAAATCTAATCCCTTCCCTTGGTATTCAGTACAAATGAGGAGTTATTTTCCCAAAACTCTTTTAGACAGCTGTAGAGTAATTAATTTTACATGGAATATCATTAGTTAAGGATACTACGTTGTTCCATGTTAAAGACTTGGTATTGTCATTTACTGTATTCATTATTTTCCTGTGATCAAATGTTTTTCTGGTCATGCTCAGTTCTCCCTCTATTATCATTTGTTAAGGTCTATCCTTTCCTTTATTGTTTTTGTTGTTAATGTGCTCCGATAGCTGTTATATTATGTTTTCCTCCACATCTTTTCAGCTCTGCATGTTTCCATGTTCCAATATTTATATTTTATTGATATGTATGAATCCCTTCACTTTTTCCCCTCAAGGATTTAGCATATTAATTCTGCATTGTTCTTTTTGTTTCACTTGAGAATGCACTTGTTTAGTCTTTACCCCTGCTGTTTGAAGTCTAAGCTATAAATCTTACATTTTGTTTTGACGTTCTTTCATATCTATGCACACCATCCCATTATATATTCATACATAAGAGGAAACAAACAGAATATATTTACTTAAAGTTATATTTCTCAGAATAAAGCTACACAATGGGATTGAAAGAACTCTGTAAATTTAGATTATTTGATATTCAGTGAATTAGGATAGCTCCATTAGCTGTCAAACTTGGATTGCAGAGGAATAGTTAACCCTAAGTGGTCATTGCTACTTTTAAATAGACTGTAGGGAAATAGATGGTGACATCTTGCAAAATGTCCAGATTACAGAGGAGGAAGTGTTGGATGCCTTGAAACACATAAAGGTGGATAAATCCCCAGGACCTGATCAGGTATACCCTAGAACTCTGTGGGAATCTAGAGAAGTGATAGCTGGGCCTCTTGCTGAGATATTTGTATCATCGATAGTCACAGGTGAGGTGCCGGAAGACTGGAGGTTGGCAAACGTGGTGCCACTGTTTAAGAAAAGTGGTAAGGACAAGCCAGGGAACTATAGACCAGTGAGCCTGACCTCAGTGGTGGGTAAGTTGTTGGAAGGAATCCTGAGGGACAGGATGTACATGTATTTGGAAAGGCAAGGACTGATTAGGAATAGTCAACATGGCTTTGTGCGTGGGAAATTATGTCTCACAAACTTGATTGAGTTTTTTGAGGAAGGAGCAAAGAGGATTGATGAGGGAAGAGTGGTAGATACGATCTATTTGGACTTCAGTAAGGCGTTTGACAAGGTTCCCCATGGGAGACTGATTAGCAAGATTAGATCTCATGGAATACAGGGAGAACTAGCCATTTGGATACAGAACTGGCTCAAAGGTAGAAGACAGAGGGTGGTGGTAGATGGTTGTTTTTCAGACTGGACCAGTGGACTGCCACAAGGATTGATGCTGGGTCCTCTACTTCTTGACATTTACAGAAATGATTTAGATGAGAGCATAAGAGGTACAGTTAGTAAGTTTGCAGATGACACCAAAATTGGAAGTGTAGTGGACAGCAAAGAGGGTTACCTCAGATTACAACAGATCTTGACCAGATGGGCCAATGGGCTGAGAAGTGGCAGATGGAGTTTAATTCAGATGAATGCAAGGTGCTGCATTTTGGGAAAGCAAATCTTAGCAGGACTTATACACTTAACGGTAAGGTCCTGGGGAGTGCTGCTGAACAAGGAGACCTTGGAGTGCAGGTTCATAGCCCCTTGAAAGTGGAGTCACAGGTAGATAAGATAGTGAAGAAGGCGTTTGGTATGCTTTCTTTTATTAGTTAGAGTATTGAGTACAGGAGTTGAGAGGTCATGTTGCAGCTGTACAGGGAATTGGTTAGGCCACTGTTGGAATATTGTGTGCAATTCTGGTCTCCTTCCTTTCGGACAAATGCCGTGAAACTTGAAAGGGTTCAGAAAAGAGTTACAAGGATGTTGCCAGGGTTGGAGGATTTGAGCTATAGGGAGAGGCTGAACAGGCTGGGGCTGTTTCCCCTGGAGCGTCGGAGGCTGAGGGGTGACCTTATAGCGGTTTATAAAATTATGAGTGGCATGGATAGGGTAAATAGGCAAAGTCTTTTCCCTTGGGGTGGGGAGGGAATCCATAACTAGAGGCATAGGTTTAGGGTGAGAGGGGAAAGATATAAAAGAGACCTACGGGACAACGTTTTCACTCAGAGTGTGGTATGTGTATGGAATGAGCTGCCAGAGGAAGTGGTGGAGGCTGGTGCAATTGTATATTTAAGAGGCATTTGGATGGGTATATATGAATAGGAAGGGTTTGGAGATATATGGGCCGGGTGCTGGCAGGTGGGACTAGATTGAGTTGGGATATCTGATCGGCATGTTCAGATTGGACCGAAGGGTCTGTTTCTATGCTGTACATCTCCATGAATCTATGAATCTTATTATCAGGGTTGATGGAAAATCTCACAGGATGTGCTCAATCTTAACACGGCTCACCATAGTTTAGGATGAGAAGTTACATTTTACCAGATGTCAATCAGTAAGAGATTTGAACCAACGTAAGTGGTCCTGATCTTCCAAAAGATCTTTTCCATCATATTTATTTTCTTTGCCATTCATTCTATCGAAGTCTGTCAAAACATAGAGAGAAACCTACAACCTCAGAATAACATGGTCTTCAAAGACATTGAAATGAAAGTTGATTTGACTTTTGAATGCATTCTTCTCATTGACAAGTACAAATTTAGTCGATGTAATTCTCAGTAATAACTGATTTG
This sequence comes from Chiloscyllium punctatum, assembly GCF_047496795.1. NCBI lineage: Eukaryota > Metazoa > Chordata > Chondrichthyes > Orectolobiformes > Hemiscylliidae > Chiloscyllium > Chiloscyllium punctatum. Next base: position 144,068,788 of record NC_092741.1, on the reverse strand, counting down.
AAAAAAACTAATGGAATTCACTTAAATAAACTGAAAGAATACAGTTATACTACCTTTGGAAGTTAGTGTTTAGAAAATGGATACTTACATTAGAAAAATAAAGAAAAGCATCCTCGTATTACCTATAAAAAATTAACATTTACAGTCCAAGCAGAAGCTAATAATGGGAACATTTTGAACAGGAATAGTAGGTTGTGTAAATAGGTAAGATTAATCCAGATATATTACTTGAAAGTAAAGTCAAAAAACAGAGGATGAGTGGGTGTAGATTTTAGAATGAGGAGAAAGCGAGGACTGCAGATGCTGGAGATCAGAGCTGAAAATGTGTTGCTGGAAAAGCGCAGCAGGTCAGGCAACCTCGAAGGAGCAGGAAAATCGACGTTTCGGGCATAAGCCCATCTTCGTTCCTGAAGAAGAGCTTATGCCCGAAACATCGATTCTCCTGTTCTTGGATGCTGCCTGACCTGCTGCGTTTTTCCAGCAACACATTTTCAGCGTAGATTTTAGAACAGCAATTTAGAACCATACAGCTTCTTTCCTTCCTGGTAAAGCATCAGTTCTTTCCTGCTAGATGATTATTTGAATTTGGTTGAGTTACCAGGACATACATTTTGGTCATTGTAATGATATTGGAGGAAATTCAGTGAATTAGGATCGCGACAACAACTGTCGAGTCGAAAAGTGTAGCACTGGAAAAGCATAGCAGGTCAGGTAGCATCCGAGGAACAGGAGAGTCAACGTTTTGGGCATAAGCCATTCCTGATGAAGGGCTTATGCCTGAAACATTGACTCTGCTGCTCCTCAGATGCTGCCTAACCTGCTGTCCTTTTCCAGCAACTCACTTTTCGACTCTGACTCTCCAGCATCTGCAGTCCTCATTTTCTATCTTAGCTACATCAGCTATCAAACTTGGATAGTAAAGGAATAGTTAACCCTTGTAATCAGGGTTGATTGAAAATCTCACAGGATATGCTCAATCTTAACACAGCTCACCTCAGTTTAGGATGAGAAGTTACATTTTACCAGATGACAATCAGTAGACTTAATGAAATGCCAGCAATATCTATCTTTGAACCTCAGTAAATGGTCTAAATCTTGAAGAAATAAATAAATGGAATAAAATCAGTTGATGTAATGCTCAAGGAAAAAAAAGCTAACCTTTTAAAATGTAAATAAACTCATAGTCTGCTATATTAACATGTACATCTTTAAAAGTAATCAATGATTTCACTTCTGCAAGTTAAATCTCAAATCACCATTTCAATGTGTCCTTTGCGCTACAAAGAAAAAATAGTTTTGTCTGGCTCCATAACAACCACACAAGAACAAGGTTGTTATGGTTACATCATGGAACTGGTTCCAGCAAACACTTTAGATTGGATTTTAATGATCAAATCTTGCTTCCTGGAGAAGCACTTCTTTTCCCTCTCATTTAGAAATGTTAATGTTCAGTAGATTAATGCAATACCTTTCGGCATTCACATCATCCCTTTCTGTTTAATGCATTCATACGTATAATTCTGTTCTGACTTGAATGATTTTCTTAAATAGTATGTTGATCTCAAAGTAAAAAAGTACAGACCACAAGTGTGTGCAACAGAAAATAATTTGAGAGAAAATAAATCTCCCAATTAAACTCTATTATATAAAGCAAAAGCTATGTCAAAAAAGTCTTGAAATATAGGTCAGCATGAAATCCAAGGGCAAAATCTTCCTAACCAATGAAGGATTGGTAAGAAATCTGGGAAAATTGCATGACATGGTTAACAAGGATCTTCTGTACATTGACAGCATAAAGTCCCACTTTCCAAGCAAGTTTTGTGCAGCAAGACCACGTCCTCATGAATGAACAGCAAGTCACCTATTTGCATCCACTTGTGCACATTAACCTCTCATTACTACCGTACCTCACCACATTGATGTGCAGTTTCCCATTCTCCAGTCCACTAGGTAGAAGCTCAATGGCAACAATTCCCAACATGAAAGTCAAAGCTGTTACCTTGGTACCTGGTTCTCTGGATCTCCATCTTGTACATCCACATCAATGTCCCAGGGCACAGTCCATGAGTAGAAAGCACATCCACCCACTACCCCCAAGGGCTTTGGCATTGTACATGTTCCAGCTTCAATGCACCTTCATGATACATATCTGACTACTTAATATACGGTTCTGTACTGTGTTCTGGATCAGACCAGACCGACTCAAAATACTTTAAGAAAATATTCTAAACCCTAACTTTTTCTTAGTTTAAAGGTCGATGTGAAATGCATGTTCCAGATGCAATGCAAACTACTCTATGTTAAGCAAACACTTTCTTTAAAGGAGAAAGTGAGGACTGCAGATGCTGGAGATCAGAGCTGAAAATGTGTTGCTGGAAAAGCGCAGCAGGTCAGGCAGCATCCAAGGAGCAGGAGAATTGACGTTTTGGGCATGAGCCCTCCTTCAGGAATCATTCCTTAAGAAGGGCTCATGCCCGAAACGTAGATTCTCCTGCTCCTCAGATGCTGCCTGACCTGCTGCGCTTTTCCAGCAACACGTTTTCAGCACTATTTCTTTAAACCCTATAGTTAAAATGCAAACAAAAGCAAGAGGAATTTAGAATAACTTAAGTATTGGAAAACCTAACAGAATAACAGATACATTAACAATTGCTAATTAACTGTTCCAATATGGTAACATCCCATAAACACATCCCTTGGCAAAAAAGGGCAAATTTAAACACAGATTCTCACATGTAGTTCGACAATCCAGGACGAGAAAACATCAAGAGAAGACTCAAAGGGAATAGCAGCTAACTGATGTACACTGAAACTTCCAACTTTATTGAGAACTCAAGAGCTTCTGCTGTTAGTGAAAAAAACAAAACCCAAAATAATCTCCCAAGTTGTTTCCACGAGTCGTCTTCAGTAGCCAGTTCAGTACCTCTCTACAACCTCTCTTCAAAAAAAAATCCAGGACAAAATAACCTTTTGAAATGACAACATTGTCACAGCTACCATTTTGGACTTCATTTGAATGCTGCTGTAAGAGCACTTTATGCTCAGAGTCTGCTATCCATTCATAGGTTTGATCCAGGCTGTATATGAAGGCTGATTGTTCGATCTCATTTTATGCCTACTCCTCAACTTAAAGCACTCACAGTCAAAAAATGTGGCATTGGAAAAGCACAGCAGGTCAGGCAGCATCTGAGGAGCAGGACAGTCAATGTTCTGGGCATAAGATCTTCATCAGGAAGGTGAAAATCTTGATGAAAGGCTAATGCCCGAAATGTTGACTCCTGCTCCTCGGATGCTGCCTAACCTGCTGTGCTTTTCTGGTGCCACACTTTTCGACTCTGACTCTCCAGTATTTGCAGTCCTCACTTTCTCCTAGTCCTTAAAGCACTCACGGTACTTCTGTCTTGTCTTACCTCTTAGCACAGACACAAAGCTAGGAGTCTTGACATGCTGTCAGCAGTCATTACTCAAGGGCATGAACACATTGCTGAATGACACTGTACAATGCCAATCTCACACCTGAAATACGTGCCAGCAGCTTACCTGGCAAACACACTGCAAGTACGTCAACCACGTGGCCTTGACTCCAAGTCGAAGAGGAATAGTGCTCAGTTGAATGAAGGGGAGCTGCCATCAATGTCCAGTAGATCAAGACATTGTTCAATCTCAGTACAAGGCCTAGGGCACAATCAGTTGATCAGTTGGGCAGTCATGTTGAGGGGGTCCAAATCACTATAGTCCAATAGGAAGGTCGTAGAAACATAGAAAATAGGAGACAGATTAGGCCACTTTGCCCTTTGAGACTGCTCTACAATTCATGGCTGATCATCCAACTCCGTCCCCTGTTTCACCCCAAATCCTTTGATCCCTTTAAGCCTAAGAACAATATATAACTCCTTCTTGAAAACATTCACTATTTTGGCTTCAACTGCTTTCTGTGGCAGAGAATTCCATAGGTTCCCCACTCTCTACCCAACATCCGTAGACTGCGATCCCTTGTTCCGGACTCCCTGGTCATTAGAAACATCCATCCTGTGTTTATTCTGTTTATTCTTGTTAGAATTTTATAGGTTTCTATGAAATCCCCTCATGAAAGAATATTAACCTGTGGTTTACTAGCCCAGTCACAATGCCACCAGCTCACCACCTTGACAAAGTCAGTCTTACAGGTCCAATACAAACGGTTAAGCAATTCATCGTAAGTCAGCTGGAAGTTGTATATAGGTCACTCAGGGGTCTGGTCATTCATCAAGCTGAGGTTGTCCAACGAAAATGGTCTGGAGATGGGCCAAGATCAGTGCTGAGGGTCAGCTCCGTGAAAGTCATGGTCACGACTGCTTTGGTAGGGAAATTGGAGAACTCAATTCATGGGATTGAGGGCAACATGCTGGAATACACTGGGGGCAGGAACTGTGTAGGAGTGTAGAGAAGATAGTGCATTGGAGATATGGGTTACTGTGAGAGGGCAAGTTATTGATGGACACCATCATGATGGCCTCAGCAGGGGCACTGAGCAGCCCATTGGTGGGCACGAATAAAGTATATGGCCAAGGCGCAGAGGTAATGTTGAGAGCTGAACATGTAATTTCAGGAGCTGTATGGGAACATGTGAAGGATCAGTACTGATGGGCTGTCAAGGGAATGCTTTGGAGGAAGGAACATGGTGACTTGAGGAGCCCCTTTGATTACAAGGTTGAGCCTGAGACTTTGTGTGCCAAGTACGGTCTGCGTTGCCTTCCATATTCAGGCAACTTGTAAATACACACAGGAAATGGAAAATAACTGTGACCACACCCAGTGTGAGTGGAGGCAGTCATTTCTTTTGTCAGTCTGAGCACTCAGGCTCTACTTATGAGTGATGTGTCATTCAGGCTCTTTCACAGGACACATTGAAGATATCTGCAATCATATTATTGTGTGTATGAAATATACAGTATCCAACTGTGTGGGATACAAAGGCTGGTCAAAAGCAATCTTCACTAATTTGTTGGTCATTACAGTTTGATCACAGTCATCTCTGTGAAGCAGAAGTAATCACAGGTGACCTCAAAATTGACCTCTGTGGGACACAAAGCCCAAGGATAATGCACAATTTCATAGGCTGCACAGGGTCATGGAACTGAATGCCTCTTAGCTGAAGTTGTAAGTATTTGCCAACCTGCTCTTATATGCAATGGCTACTTGCCTTGGGTAATGTGGGCTGGAAGGAAAAATTTCCAGTATCAGACAGCACCTACAATCTACATCTGTCTCTTCACAACATGCCTGCCCAGAATAAAGTCCTGATAGAGGCACTTCACGGCCCTCCTTGTTGGAGTGCTCTCTGTTCCACTCTGTGCAGGAGTATGTCTAAATGTCATTATTGAGTGATGAGAATGCTGACTGTTCATATTGACTAAGGACCTGTTCTGTGCCTTCTATTCTTCACACAGGCTTAATGCAAGAGTGACTGATGGATCCAGTCAGAACAGGGGTTTTCGCTGCTGTTGCAATGGTGCAACAAAGATGCAGAGAAACGCAGGAGGGACAGATGGAGCAGCAGACCCCAGGGAAGCAGCAATCTGTAGCGGAGGCCAAACAGCCTCCTCCATGAAGAGGTTTCAGCTGTCCGTTTCCTCAGCTTCTGCAGGAGGCGCAGTCTATAGTCCTTACTGCCATTTTCTCCAAATAAGTGAGGCACAGTGTCGGTGCAGACTGGGATCATGCCAACTGCTGAAACAGGACCCAGCACCTGAAGGAGTCGGTGGTCATTCTATGCCAGTCACAGTCAAAGGGTAGACAAAATTCAATCTGGACTACTGCTTTGCAGAACACCAATGTACTGTACATAAAAATGACCCCGAGCCTCTTATTGCCTGGCCCTTCAACACACCACTGTGTTCCCTGGCCAACATCTCTGTCTCAGGCTTGCTGCAGTTCTCCAGAGAGACTCAGTGCAGGCTGGGAGAACAGCACCTCATTTTCTGCTTGGGGACCCTGTAGCTTTCAGGACTTCATAGTTCAGTAACTTTAAGACCTAAGCACCTTTTCCTGCATCCCTCACCCAGCACCACACCTCAGGCCTTGTCATCATATGTATGTTTTCAGCACAGGCAACCCATTTTCACCTCCTTACAATCCCAATAATCAGCTTTTCTTTCTCCTGCACATTCTATTATCCATCCTCTTACCTCCAAAACTGTTGTTCCCTCTTTCTGGGCTCCATGTATGCCTATCCTGTCACTCCTTTCTCTCTACCATCCCACCCATACACACTCCCCACTCCCTGTCTTCAGCATAAATACCGCCTTTTCCTAGTTACCATCAGTTCTGAAGAAGGGCACTGGACTAGCAATATTAAAATCTAACAGATGCTGCCATACCTGCTGAACATCTCCAGCAATTTCTGTTTTCCAGTATCAGGAAGGATATAATCAAATCAGAGGGGGTTCAGAAGAGAATTTTCAGGATGTTGCCAGGTATGGAAAGTTTGAGTTATAAAGAAAGGTTGGATGGTGGGGACTTTTTTCATTGGAGGTAGGAGGTAGACAGGAGGATTGTAGAAGTTTATAAAATAATAAGAGGTGTAGATAGAGTAAATGGGAGTTATCTTTTCCCACAGATGGGGATTTCAAGACGAGAGGACATATTTTTAAGGTGAGAGGAGAGACATTTCAAAAAAACATGAGGGGCAAATTGTTTACATGGAGGGTGGTTCATGTGTGGAATGAACTTCCTGAGGAAGTGGTGGATGTGGGTATAATTGCAATGTTTAAAGGACATTTGGATAAGTATATGAATATGAAATGTTTGGATGGATATGGGCCAGGAGCAGGCAGGTGGGACTAGTTTAGTTTGGGATTATGTTCAGCATGGACTGGTTGGACCAAAGGGTCTGTTTCCATGCCGTCTGACTCTATGATTCTATCTGCTGTCCTCTATTTTATTAAACAAATCAATGGTACAACTAATGAAGGACTGTATGCTTGAAGTGTTAACTTCGATGGAGTATTGCTCCTTTTGCTTATATTCCATGCACTGGCACTCGATCTTATTTAAGTCCTGAACAGTAATTTGGTGAAGTGTTCAATAAAGAAGTTGTCCGTTTAGCTTCCAGATGTACCTTATTCATATAAATTACATTGACATCCTAAAGAGGAAACGGACACGGCACATTTACAGACAATATAGAAAAAGATAATGAAATCTTGTAGCATGATTGACGTTGGTAAATTGCTGTAATACCACCACATTACTGATGTAAACAGTGACAATGAAGCACAGGGCACTCCGCACATCAGGCGAATAGTTAATAGTATAAACTGAAAACTCTTTAATATGCTGGAAACCAGCTGAGATTTTAAAATGGTAAATAGAGAGGTTTAATTAATTATGGTAATCACACCATAACCAGGTGCAAACATCTTTCGGATTTGCCCAAAATAGCTGAAACACTGAATAGATTGTGAGGGGAACTGTTGCAAATGACTTTTGCAGTAAAAGAAAATGGTTCTCATGAATTGGCCGACATAGGAAATTGTCATAAATGTGTGCAGTATCAATAGGGACCATACCAGTTAGGCATGCGACAATGAAATGAATATGAAACACCACTAAATAAATGACATTTTCACCAGAAAATAGTGAAAAATGAAAAACAAATTCCAAAAAAATTATTTTAGCTTCTATATTGTGTTTAAGTATTCATTATGACTTATTAGTTATTTATTATGAATTATTTATTGTCACATACATCTAGAAAAATAGAGTAAAAAGCATTTTGTTGCCACAATCTAGTGCTGTTTTGAGCTACAAAATGAAATTACAAAAGTAGATCGCATCTTCTGCACAAGAGGTCTTCAAACACAGCTCCAGGGTTTCTGCAAGGTCACTGCAAGTTGTCCCTGGCCTCAAGGTGACCCCACATTTCAGGCCAGGAGACTGTCTCCAGGCACCACCATCACCGCAGCTGACAACCCATCGAGCACCACCACAGACCTGCCAAGTCTCCAAGTCCACGTCCCCTGGGCCTACCATAGGCAGGATTATTAACCCTGGGCACTGCCACCGCTGCAGCTGATGACCTGAGCACTGCTCTGAGGCCGGAGGTCTCCAGCCACAGGTCCTCCTTGAGTTTGCGACTACAAGCCGAGAGACCACCGAAGCTGATTTCACCCTATTGCCCGGTCCTGCCAAACTCCATGATTCAGGGAAGCATTGCATCCATTGCTATGGAGTTGGCAGCTGCAGCCACCCAGAAACTGCCCACCTATCCGCCAACCTATATAATTAAAATGGCAAAGTGTGGACCATCAGTGATTTGGAGTCTCCACTGCTATTCTGTGTGTTATGGACCAGGCCAGACCCCCTCAAAACATTTCAAGAAGGTAGCCCAGAGCCTAACTTTTCTCGATGTTTTAAGCAGGTGTTTGTGGATATTCCGGGAGTGATGCAGCTGGTCAAACCATTCAGTTTTAAACAAAACAGCGTTTATTTGCAGACTACCGAATGAAATACAAGCAAGTGAAAAGAGAATTTAGAATAACAGCGATTTGAAAACCTGACTGACATGTTATCCCCCACAAAGTAGTACATAGCTGTTCCAATTTCCTGCAACATCTGATAAACCACCCCTTGGCAAAAGGGTAAATCCAAGCACAGATTCTTACAGGAAAGATGGAGAGATTGCACAGAAGATCAGCCAAGGATCAGTGGCTGAAAATTGGAACCTTGCTTTTTTCGCAGCACCATCCCCAGCTAAAACTAAACCAAACTAGAAAAATCCCTGAACTGGGAGAATTGGCCACTCCCCTTTCATTGTGTAAATGTTTTTCAAAAAAACGCCAGAAGTCTTTTCCTTGATTATTACCTTAAGCAGTATCTGTTATTAATAACCTATATGGCCTAAACCCAGACAAATCGGAACCTCTGGCTTTTACAGCCCCTTTTGAAAGAAACCAAGGACAACATAACCTTGTTAAAGGAGTAACATCGTCACATGTTGTTTAATGTAGATATTTCATATCCAATCAACAAATGCAAATTCTATTACACATTTTTCCAAAAGCAAACAAAATTTAAAGATTCTCAATTTCCAAATAGTTAGGAACAAAAAGAAACTGCAAATGCTGGAATAGAGTTCAACAAGCAGAAGGCTGGAAGAACTCAGCAACCAGGCAGAATCAGGAGGTGGAGAAGTCAACATTTCAGGTATAACCCCTCTTCAGGATTGGGTGTGGGTGTAGGGGGAGCTGTGGGGAAGGGAATAGTGCGAGGTGGTGAGGTAGGGATAGGTGAACATTGGTAGAGCTTGGTTGATGGGAGGAATTAATAGTAGCAACATTCACAAGTGAGCCGCTGAATAACATTAACTTAAACTCATTTAACATCTTTGTTACAAAGGAAGTCAAAATTTACTTCACAAATAAGCAGGGACAAAGTAAGAAGGGAAGAGAGGAATGCTTAGGGTAAGGGAGCCAAACATTTGATCAAACACATCGATTCTCTGGAGATTTAAGGATGGAGAGGTTCGGAAGTTGAGAGATTTAAGGAGGAAATTCTACAAAGGCAGATTGAGGTGACCACAATGTCTAAGTGAAGGAAGTCTGAAGTGAGAAAAACAGAGCATTGGGAAAGAGGTTTCATGCCAGGTTACAAAAGAAAATAAAGAAATGCTCAGAACAGATGCACTTATTTATTTAATGATTTTCCTGATGATGATTGGATGAAGGTATAGATTTAGAATTGAATGTTTTGGGAAATGCAGAACAAATATGGATGGTTGAGAATTGGATAATAGATTAGCAGCACTCACAATAATTTGTTGAGATCATAAAGAGTGAGAGAATGTAAACCTTGCAAGATATTCATTAGCCAAATCTGTGGATGACAAAGTCAAGTAAAAGATATTCAGCATGCTAGGGGACAGAATTTTTGAAAAAGGCATTTTATGCAATGGAGATGGATTTAAATGATCATGGAAAAACAGAGGTGCATTAGCATTCAACATAGGACTAAACATGATGCCAAGGCATGTTTTAGACTGAAAGAAAAGATATGTAAACACACAATGTCTTGAAGATTAGTGGGAAGACAGAGGATTGGGATGATTTAAAAACCAGGAGAGGATAATTTTAAAAATACTAAGGGGGAGAAGATGAAATATGACGGTGAGCTAGCTAACAATATAAAAGACAATTGTAAAAGTGTTTTTTTTAAAGGGATATTTATATATAAAAGCTAACATTAAAAAGCCACTGGGGACATGGGGCCACTGGAAAATGGGTCTGAAGAAGTAATGATGGGGAACAAGTAATGGTGGAGGAACTGAATAAGTACTTTGCACCACTCTTCACAATGGAAGACACCAGTGGCATACCAGAACGCCAGGAGAATTAGGGGCAGGGATGAGTGTGATGCCAGGAAAGCTGCAAGGTCTGACAGTGGTTATATCACCTGGGCCAGATGGATCACACCCCAGAGTTCTGTAGGAGATAACCTAGAAGATTATCGAGGCATTGGTGATGACCTTTCGGGAATCATTGGAGTCAAGGAGGGTGTGAGAGGACTGGAAAATGGTTAAAATAGCACCTCTGTTTAAGGAGGGAGGGAAGCAGAAGACAGGAAACTTTCTGCTGGTGAGTCTGACCTCAGTTGTTTGTAAGATTGTAGAGTCCTTTATCAAGGATGGTATCATGGAATGTTGAAAGCGCATGGAGCTGAATCAGCACTGCTTCATGACAGGAAGATCATGTTTGACACTATCTGTTAGAATTTCTTGGATCTCCAGAAGACCTTTGACAATGAGCTGCATAGGAGGCTGTAAAGTAAGAGAAGATCCCATGATGTTAGGGGCAATGTGCAGGCACAGTTAGAGGATTGGATGACTGGCAGAATATAGAGGGTGCTTTCAAATAAAGGGGTCTTTTTCAGAATGGCATCTGGTGACTAGTGGAGTTCTGCAGAGGTCATTTTTGGGATCACAACCATTCATGGTACACGTTAACAACCTGGATGAAGTAACTGAGGGCAATGTTGCTAAGTTTGTAGATGACACAAAGATATGTGGAGGAATAGATAGTTTTGAGGAGGGAAGGAGGCTGCAATTTGGTCAGCTTAGGACAGGGGGCGAAGAAGTGGCGGCTGGAATGCAATATGGAAAATTGTGAGGTTATGTACTTTGGTAAGAAGAATTGGAGGCGATGGAAGCAGATACAATAGCAGCATTCAAGAAGCACCTGAACAAATACATGAATAGGAAGAGGTTAAAAGGATACAGATCCAGTAAGTGAAGACAGTTTTAGTATGGAAGGCCAGAATGTGGCAGTGCGGGCTTGGAGAGCTGAAAGGCCTATTGCTGTGCTGTGTGTTCTTTGATCTTTGTTCTTTGAATAGAGGCTCTTTTCTAAATGGAGAAAGACTTCGGAAATCCGAAGTACAAAGGGACCTGGGACTCAGTTCAGGATTGTCTTAAGGTTAACATAAGGTTCAGTTAGCAATTAAGAAGACAAATGCCAAGTTAACATTCATTTTAAGAAGGCTAGAATACAAGAGCAGAGATGTACGGCTGAGGCTGTGTAAGGCTCTGTTCGGTCCTATTTGGTGTACTGTGAATGGTGTTTGGGCCCTGTATTACAGGAATGATGTGCTGATGTTGGAGGGGGTCCAGAGGAGGTGTACAAGAATGATCCTAGGAATGAAGGACTTGTCATATGAGCAGTTGAGGACTCTGGGTATGTGCCCAATGGAGTTTAGAAAAGCAAGGGGAGGAATCTGAAAACACTGCGAGGCATGGTTAGAGTGGACATGGAGAAGATATTTCCATTGGCAGAGGAAACTATGACCCCAAGGGTGCAGCCTCAGAGTGAAGGACTGAGATGAGAAGACATTTCTTCAGCCAAAGGATGGTTAATCAGTGGAACTCATTGCTGCAGAAGGCTTTGGATGCCAAGTTATTGAGTGTCTTTATGACAAAGCTAGTAAGGGGATCAAGGATTATAGGGAGTAGGTGGAGGAATGAGGTTAAGAAATATATCAGCCATGACCAAATGGCAGAGCAGACTGGATGGGCCAAATGACCTAATTCTACTCCTCCACCTTATGGCCTTTTGATCTAATGGAAGTGGCTGAAATAAAAGACAATGACCTAGTAATAAGTCGGCATGCTCCCTCTGTTAAGAATCCAGTCGTCCCATAGGTCATCTCAATATTTGGGAGTACATCTAGCTGTAAATAAAATACTTTATAAGATCCTTTCATGTAATTGGATGGCGCTCAGCCTCAAACATTTTTGAGAAGAATGAGCCAGGTCAGTTATTGATGGTGTTGGTTGAGACAAGGATGATAACCAAGACAGCAAAAAGATGTCCTGATTCCATATGAATAGCCTGGAACAGGAAGTTAAGTGCTTCTGTTCAATGTCATAGTGTAAGTTGACATCTCTAATATTGAACAGTCTCTCAATATTGCTCTGGGATGCCATCTTAGGATTCAAGCTCAAGCACATAACCTTGAGCCCCTGATTGTACCAGTTTATGATGTGACAAGTATTAGATTCAAGCACAAGAAGACTTTGAGCTTTTATTTCATTTAGGGTGTAGGTTTGCTCACTGAGCTGTAGGTTTGCTATCCAGACGTTTCATTACCTGGCTAGGTAACATCATCAGTGGTGACCTCCAAATGAAGCGAAGCCGTTGTCTCCTTTTTTCTATTTATATGTTTGTCCTGGATGGAGTTCCTGGGGTTTGTGGTGATGTCATGTCCTGTTTGTTTTCTGAGGGGTTGATAGATGGTATCTAGATCTATGTGTTTGTTTATGGCGTTGAGGTTAGAGTGCCAGACCTCTAGGAATTCTCTGGCATGTCTTTGCTTAGCCTGTCCCAGGATAGATGTGTTGTCCCAGTCGAAATGGTGGTTTCTTTCTCCGTGTATGGGGCTACGAGGGAGAGAGGGTCATGTCTTTTTGTGGCTAGCTGGTTTTCGTGTATCCTGGTGGCTAACTTCCTTCCTGTTTGTCCTATGTAATGTTTGTGGCAGTCCTTGCATGGAATTTTGTAGATGACGTTGGTTTTGTCCATGGGTTGGACTGAGTCTTTTAAGTTTGTTAGTTTTTGTTTGAGAGTGTTGGTGGGTTTGTGTGCTACTAGGATTCCGAGGGGTCTTAGTAGTCTGGCTGTCATTTCGGAAACCTCTTTGATGTGTGGTAAGGTGGTTAGGGTTTCTGGCTGTGTTTGGTCTGCTTGTCGTGGTTTGTTCTTGAGGAATCTGCGCACTGTATTTTTTGAGTATCCGTTCTTCTTGAATACGTTGTATAGGTGGTTCTCCTTTGTTTTCCGAAGTTCGTTTGTGCTGCAGTGTGTGGTGGCTCGTTGGAATAGTGTTCTGATACAGCTTCGTTTGTGTGTGTTGGGATGGTTGCTGGTGTAGTTAAGTATTTGGTCAGTGTTTGTCGGTTTTCTGTATACGCAGGTTTGTAGTTCTCCATTGTCCGTTCTTTCGACCACACCAAACACAGCCAGAAACCCTAACCACCTTACCACACATCAAAGAAGTTTCAGAAATGACAGCCAGACTACTAAGACCCCTCGGAATCCTAGTAGCACACAAACCCACCAACACTCTCAAACAAAAACTAACAAACTTAAATGACCCAGTACAACCCATGGACAAAACCAACGTCATCGACAAAATTCCATGTAAGGACTGCCACAAACACTACGCAAGACAAACAGGAAGGAAGTTAGCCACCAGGATACACGAACACCAGCTAGCCACAAAAAGACACGACCCTCTTTCCCTAGTCCCACCATTTCAACTGGGACAACACTTCTATCCTGGGACAGGCTAAGCAAAGACATGCTAGAGAATTCCTAGAGGCCTGGCACTCCAACCACAAAGCCATAAACAAACACATAGATCTAGATACCATCTATCAACCCCTCAGAAAACGAACAGGAAATGACATCACCACAAACCCCAGGAACCCCATCCAGGAAAAACATATAAATAGAAAGCAGGAGACAACAGCTTTGCTTCACTTGGAGGTCGCCACTGATGATGTTACCTAGCCAAGTAATGAAACGTCTGGATATCAAACCTACAGCTCAGCGAGCAAACCTACACCCTAAACCTCAACCTGAGCTACAAACCTTCACAAACCTTGCAAAAATCATTTCATTGTTCTGCTCACATAACATGACCTGTGTCGAATCCTTGCCCTTTATAATCAGTCTTAAACATTGCCCTGAGTTATGTGCAAATACTGTCACAACAATCTCATGTTGATTCAAGAAGTGAGATACAGCAAATGTTACAAACATTTTATTCAAATAAACTTTCACTTATCCAATTTGTTTACAAATGTATAACTTACAATAGTGATGGTACTGGTCAACAGGCTGCAATATAAAGACTTCAAAACAGTCGACACAGACTTATTTTGACTCTTTTCATACTTTGAATAACGGTAAGCATTAGTTCAGCATAACTTTGGGATTTGTTTATGGTTCTTGGAATAAAGCAGCTACATCTTCCCTTGTTTCTTATTAAACAACATTCTGTCTTAAAGGGAGACCATCTGATACATGAAGATAGTATGGCCCGCATGATTCATAGAAGTTTTCACCTCGAAAGCAAAGTCTGCCACCTAACAGACTTACTAAATGCTGTTTTATACTTAAATTTGTTAAATTTATCAACTAACTGTTGTGTAGATCTCTTGTTTGGTCACTTTTGAGCATACGGTAGCAATCTTACTGTGAAATAACTTCAGTTGTGGTTGTCTGTACCTCATGAAGACTTACTGGCTTTAATCTCAAGATTGTGGTTTTAGTTGTGTCTCCTAGTTTTGTCTTGTCTAATACTAGTTTTTTTTGTGGTTTTCTATTTTCTTTTCCTCTCCTGCTTTTTTGACCAACAATAGAATAAAATTAATTCAGCCTGGAATTGATGAAGTTTTAAGATCATCAGGAACAATTGAAGTTTTTTATAATAATCAAGTACATCTTTTCTCAAAAGGATGTCAGATCAAATGGATGCAATGTTATTAATGTATGTTTCATGGTTAAATTGAGGTATTTTTTAAAAATTGTACAACTCTAAAATTGTAAAATGACCAAAAGCAAGAATATTTGATGATCTATAGCATCATCACGATCCTGGATGTGGACGAAAGTGGATTCTCTTTCCATTGATTGAGAATTGTAAGGAATCTAGTGGCACAACAATTGGAACATAAATCAGTTGTCAAGGTCTGAACTAACTCTTGATTAAGCTGTTCAAAAATGTTATAGACAGATGGGACTTAAACCCAGGCCTACAGGTGATCACAGTTTCACTGTGCCATAGGAATATGCTATTGCTTTGTACAAGATGTTTGGTTATGTGGATCATAGTTAACCATGCTCAGTATCAAGCACTGTCCTCAACTATTGTGTATTAAAATTGCTTACAAAATACCTTCATGTAAGGTAATAAACAAATCATTATGTGTATTGTTGAAAGTAATTCCTTATCCTTGGATTTGGATATTTGAAACAATAAAGATTAGAGAACTTTATGAATCTGCACTTCCATTAGGAGCTCAGACATATAGCTAGTGTGTAGCAGTTGACTAACACAGAAGCAACGTGCAAAAGTGTTAAAGTCATGAAAAATTCCCCTCCAAGCATACAGATACAAAACTTAGTGTGACAAAAAGGTAAAACTTCAGACCAGATGATGAAGTATTATTAACTTTCCAGAGGGAAAAATGACGATTCTAACATCTCAGTGAAGAGTCATAGATAAAAGAAGAATAAACAAAGAATTCCTAGAAGCATGGCATTCCAACCGGAATTCTATTAACAAACACAATGAGTTAGACCTCATCTACCACCCCATGAGAAAAAGAACAGGAAATTACATCACCACAGGAAACGACATCACCAGAGTAAATGACATCACCAACCCAAAGAAACCCAAACATATAAATAGAAAGCATAAATCATGTACACTGCTTCGCCTGAGGCCCACTAAAGATGTTACCTAGTAGGGTGATGAAACCTCTGGAAATGAACCTCCCAGCTCAGCGAGCAAACCTACATCCAAACAAGAAATGGGTCTACAATACATAGTACAAATAATCTGTCCAATGCTCCCTTTGAATATGACTGTACTTTAGGAATGCAGGAAGTATGCATTTACTCTTGGGATATGTCTGCACTTACCTTTCTCCAACTCATATTTCAGTTTATTTTTCTTGCATTTAACCTTCTCACTCCCACCCCGCTCTTAATCCCATTTTTTTAGGGCTTTCTATTAGTTATCCAGCAGATTCTCCCTGCAGAATTTCTTTGCTCGCACTGAAATGTTTCCGTCGAAGTGAAATGCCAAAGGCAGAAACCAGTGATTTGCATTTTAAATTTATTTTTCAAAACCAAGTGGTATGTGTTTAATATCTGTCATTGACCCGTACACAAAGGAGCACAGAGGGGATATAGAGATTACATGACTAGGACCAGCCAACCAATATACTAAGTGCAATTGCATTTCTACAAATGTCCCTGTTTTCACAAAACTTACAAAACTGCATATATTTCATGTCTACTACTAGCGGGCATACATTTAAGGTGAGAGGGGGGAAGTTCAAAAGAGATGTGAGGGCAAGCGTTTTACACATAAAGCAGTAGGAGTCTGAAATGTGCTGTTAGGGTGGTGGTGGAGGCAGACGTGATAGGGGCAGTTAGGGGGCTTTTATGAATATGCAAAGAATGGAGGGATATGGACTGAGGGCAGGCAGTTTAATTTGGTGTTATGTTCAGTACAACATCATGGACCTAAGAGCCCATTCCTGTGTTGTACAGTTCTATGTTCGATGTTCTAATTTGCAGTTGCATGTTACAAAATTTCCAAATATCACAATGAAAATAATAATTCACTAACAATACTATGATTGGAATCTTGTAAGGGTCTAATCAATCTGGGCTGTGGCAAGATGTATGGCAGCACTGGGTGACAAGGGAGCAATTCTCCCTGTTTTTTTTTCTGTTTTCACAATCAGTGTGATGTGATAGTCATGTGGCAGCAGTGAGTTAACAACTGATAGTAATTATTATTTGTTAAATGTCTTGTTAGCAACCCAACACACCTCAGCAGCATTCAATCTCCTGTCTTACCAAACTCGTCAAACATGTCTGATGTTGGGAAAACTCAACAAGGAACCTAGTGAATTCAGAACACTGCTTACTCTGAATGACCTCCATGTTGGAAACCAGGCACCAATATCCATGGGATTTGACCACAAGCACCCCCCCTCCACCACCCCTGTAATCAAACATATTGGCATCTGGCATGTGATAGTATCTAACAACCCTCATGGCACATCTTCAGTACATTTATAATGTACTGCTGCACTCCAGTGCTGCATCTTGGTTTGCCCCAGTAACTACCACTGTAATATTGCAGCAAAAGCATTCAGAGCTCTGGAACACCTAGGCAGCTTCCAAAGTGGACCAGGCTGCATCTCTGGGTTCTTCATGTGCTCTCATAACACTCACTCACTCTAAGTTTACCTGAACACTCATAGCATCCCTGCCTTGCAGTGCATCGCTTTGAATTATTGCACTCACCAGAGATACAAGGCTCATATTCCGAGGCTCTTATTGGCACAGGCACCAAGCTAGGGATCTTGTTATTACTGTCATCCAGGCACAATCAAATCAAAAGAGATAGCCATTGCAGAGGAGTTCCCAGTGCAATCAGTGAAAGGCAGCCTCCAATATCAGACAAAACACTCCTCAGGGCAGTCAAAGTCAGGACCCTCTCCTCATAAGGGATGAGGAGCTGAATGTCAGGCAGCCTACCACCTCTTGACTTTTCTGGCCTTATTGTGTGCTCTTTTCCTTCTGGAATGAGAGAGAGAGAGAAGCAGGTATAAAAGTGTATGACACAGCTGTTACTTTTGGTGCAGGTGGACAGGTGCCCTGAGTAAGGCATGGAGGGTTCATGGTATTGGGCTAGGTGAAAACAAGTGAGGCAACATGTTGTAGACAATAGTGAGACTGAGAGAGCATGAACTTCATTAGGAGAGCATCCTAACTCTGACCACCCTGGGTGGCTGACTGGGTCCTGTCTGAACTCCTGGATTGGTACAAGAGATTGCTATTGGCTTATTGTGCCAGGATTCCTCGACTGAAGGTTAGCCACCTGAACGTGGCTAGGAACCGCTGACAACCATGACAAGCTCCATGGCTTTGTGTCTGTTCTAAGTGGCAGCATAATGAGCATGGTCGCAGGTCCAAGGTGCTGCATGGAAGTGCAGAAGAATTCTGTAAATGGATCGGAGATGGTTCTTAGAGGTTGGCACCTATTTGACACTACTGTCCATGGACATGGGCTGCCTGTAGCCAGTGCCTGTGACACATGTCCTGAAACGCTGGTATCTGGTGTCCAACATGGAGGCACTTTGGAAGAAGTGGCAAGCTGCCAGATACCCGCTTGTGTTTCCATGTTGAGATGACTGGCATTTTGGCATGCTTGGCAATATAGGAATCTGAGATGGGTTGCTGCATTAATAAGATGCTTGAAAATAGTTATAACACTCCTTAATTGGCAGCCCACTGACGATCAAGCAGGGCTTACAAATGAATAAAAGCTGCAGCAACTTGCTCCTGAAGTCTCGACAGACTTCACTGGAGGTCTCACACGATGTGGCCACAAATCTCAGCAGAGCCCACATCATTTAGGTCTCTTATAGGGTTTGACTACTAATATTTTAAATCATGTGGTTCTCCTAATGGTACACAAGCATATTGTTATTGACTGTTCATCTAGTATCTGCTTGGCCCTAGAGTGATGTTCCTTCTCTGGGAAGTGTTATTCTCATGGCATGTTCTGTTGCCTGGGTAACCTTGTTGCTGATTTTTTTCTCCTGCTGGGGATTGGTGGACCTCTTGGATCAATGGTCATTCCATATTCTGTGCAAGTTCACATCTTCCTTATCAGGTGTCTGCTATGAGGGCACAGCTTTTCCAGTCACATGGATATGCCTACGTTTGTGATGATACACTGTTCAGATTTAATACAGATCACTGAGTAACAAATGGGCTGACTGTTTTTGAGAATTTTGAATTCTGATTGGTTCTCCATTGCTCACCGCTGGTAATGATTCCAGCTTTACAAAAGTGAAATGCAATTTTGTGTCACTTTGGAGAAAGTGAGGACTGCAGATGTTGGAGATCAGAGTCGAGAGTGTGGTGCTGAAAAAGCACAGCAGGTCAGTCAGTATCCGAGGAGCAGGAGAGTCGATGTTTTGGGCATATGCCCTTCTTCAGGAATGAGGTTTGTGGGCCGGGGGGTGGGGGGTTGAGAGATAGATGGGAGGGGGTTGGGGCTGGGGTGGGGGGGAGGTTAGTAGTCACTTTGCCATCATTTTGTCAGTCATGCTGTCCAAGGTTTTACCATTTTGGTTTAATTGAAATAGTAGTTTGGGTGTCACATGACATTAATTTTTGGACTACGCTGAAATTATGTATCTTCTTTGCATATGTTTCACCACTCAATGATAGCTTTATTCATGTTTGCACTGGGTTTCTGAATTTATTTATGATAAATTTGGCAATTTTTCATTACCACCTCAGCCAATCCATTTGACTGGGGATGAGGGTAGAGATGAGATACGGTGCTGAATTTCCCAATCCTTTATGAAGTGTCTGCATTTTTCATTCAAAAATTGTGGCCCTTGTGGTTCATTACAATGCGTGGAATGTTGTAACAAGTGAATTATGCTTTCAGGCGTTTGACAATCTGACTGATGACAGCCAATACAACTCCTAGTCATTCAAACAATAGTCCCTTAGCCTACCACCACTTAAAGGTTAGTGTACACTTCTTTCTAAGAACAAATGCTTCTTATTTTCGATACACTGCATTGATAATGAAATAGAGCAAGACCCTAATGATCGTTATGACTTCTCCATTGTCTTCATATAGTGATTTGTTTACATTTGCAGAAAGCTGCTTACTAAGGTGACACATTTAGCTGAAGTCTTATGCTACACAGGAATTACCAAATATGGAGTGCTGAATGAACACAGCTTTAAGGGAACTCCCAATCCTCAACAGTTGCTCCTTTGATAAAGAAATATCCTGTTGACTTATCATAACTAACTTTGAACTAATCTATTTCTAAGATACAAGGTCGGGTCCCATAATTCTTGATTATTTATTACAAATAACATAACAAAACTACTAGGACTGTTAATAGCACATTTTGAGTAGCTACTAAGCAGAAAGCCAACATTCTCAATCTTGGGGTCTTACTGGTATTATATACCAGTTTTACCAGCTCTTCTTCCATGTCATGGTTCAGCTGGATCATTTAAACCAGATGTCTTTTTGAGGAACTGGTCCTGTCTAGGATTGAACTAAAGTTTAGAGTCAAATAGGAATGAGTGGCCAAGTTGAAAGATGGCCTGAAGTGCCTCATTATATGTACTCTCAGTGCTGTGCTGTTATATATGGAACTTAATTTTCTCAATGGGTTGAAAGCAGAAGTTAGGTTTCCAAATAAGAAAAATGTCTCCCTTCCTTGGTCTCCCTGATCTTTGATTTCCTTTTTTCTTATATTATAGAGTCATAGAGATGTACAGCATGGAAACAGACAACTCAATCCAACTCATCCATATCGACCAGATATCCTAACCCAATCTAGTCCCATTTGCCAGCACTTGGCCCATATCCCTCTAAACCCTTCCAATTCGAATACCCATCCAGAAGCCTTTTAACTGTTGTTACTGTGCCAACCTCCACCACTTCCTCTGGCAGCTCATTCCATACACATGCACCCTTTGTGTGAAACGTTGCCTTTTGGTCCCTTTTAAATCTCTCCCTTCTCACCCTAACACATTGAATTGTTGGAATTCTCTCTTCTCTTCTTCATTCTGCATTGACACTATGCTACCTATCATCCTTTGAGGACCTAGGTTCATCTTTAACTGGTTACAGTACATTCCTGAAGAAGGGCTCCTGCTCCTTGGATGCTGCCTGACCTGCTGTGCTTTTCCAACAACACATTTTCAGCTCTGATCTCCAGCATCTGCAGTCCTCACTTTCTCCTACAGTACATTCAAATATTGTAATGGATTATATATGGATTGAAAAGATTCACCACTGCTCCCTTAATATTGTGGATGTTGTTTAAGCATTTCTTCACTTTGTCTCCAATTCTCGCAACCCAAAATTCATTTTGCTTACATTTTTTTTAACCCATGCCACTTTGATTATTTTAAACTCAAATTCTCCATGGATTATGTGTCAGTGTCTTATCATTTGAATGATGCTCTCTGAGGCCACAATAACCTACTTTGTCAAGTAAGTATATATGTCTGAGAGCCATTCTTCCATGCGTTTTCACCATGTCAGTTACTCAGATGTAACTCTGCCACTAACATCAGTATCCCATGCTTATGCCACAGATTCTTGACTTGGAGGTGATTTCTTTTTGAAAGATCAAAAGTTGGTGGGGGGGGGGGGGGCACATGTGTATCTTCCCACTTGGTTTCAAAGTTCTGAGTGGTGAACATATCATCCAATTCAGTTCTCTTTTAAAAAATGCCCATAGACAAGGACTTGCATGTCTTAAGAGAAAGCTGTTAATTGCTTAATTTCATCAACACTTTCACTTGGTATGTCCCATTTAACAATGCCTAAGGTGAGTCATTCCCATTTGATGCTGCTACTGATCTTCTTGTTATTATTCTTTTGTTCGAAGTGGAACACCTCATTAATTACCTTTCAATCTTATTCAGGAGCTCTGAAGAAACCCTACTGTCCAAGGTAAAACAAAAACACATTTTCATCATATCTATAAAACAGAAATCAAACATTACTGTGCAGTTCCAAGCATTTCCGAATTCGGAGAAAGTGAGGACTGCAGATGCTGGAGATCAGAGTTGAGAGTGTGGTGCTGAAAAAACACAGCAGGTCAGGTAGCATCCAAGGACCAGCAGAATTGATATAAATTCAGCTTGGTTGTTCTTTCTTAATAAATACCTACTACGTTCTCAAATATGATTTATTAGATTATGCATAACATTTCCTTTTTTTTCAAATTATCCTAAATTCAAACATTGCAATAACAGACTTGAAGGAAAAAAAAGATGTTGGAAATCAGAAGCACAAGTAGATATTGCTGGAAAATCTCAACAGTTCCGGCAGCATCTATGGAAAAAAGAAGCAGAGTTAATATTTCAGTTCAAGTGACTTTTTAAATTTCTAATGTCCCTCATCCAGGGAGCTGTGACTTTTGTTGTCCTAATTTAAACTTTAAGCTTTCAACTCAGCTACATCTGAATCATCATTTCTTCAAAAGTAGGCCCCCATTGGTTTGTTACATTTTTTCCACTAAGTTTTGATTCCAAGTTCCCTGGGCCAGGTCAGTTCTCGCTGCATTGAAACTGATCCTCACCCAATTACATTTTCCTCTGGATTCTTCCTTGTTGTTTTCCATTGCCAATAACAACCTCGTGATATTATAATCGTTGCTCCTAAAGTAGTCCCATCCTGACACTTGATCCACTTGACTTACCTTAGACCCAGGAACACATTCAGCACTGTTTGGGAACGATCAAAGCCTACTAATGCAGAAAAGTCTTCTGAACATTCTTCAGAAATTCTTTCCCACTGATGCCATACATATACATTAGGATAAAGCTCCCCATTATTCTAGTGTTTTTATTTTCTATGTATTCAATGAAAATGTGCAATCTTTCTCACTGTTAGGTGATCAACAGAATACACATGATGTAATAGTACCTCTGTTTTTGCTTTACTTTACTAATAATATTGGGTGGCACAGTGGCTCAGCGATTAACACTGCTGCCTCGCAGTACCAGGGACCCAGGTTCAAATCCAGCCATGGGTTGCTGTCTGTATGTTCTTCCTGTGTCTGCATGCATTTCCTCTGGGTGCTCCAGTTTCCTCCCAAAGTCTAAAGATGTGCAGGTTAAGTGGATTGATCATAGTAAACTGTCCGTAGTGAGCAGGCTAGGTGGGTTAGGATTGGTAAAATGTAGAATTACAGGGATTGGATAGGGGGCTAGGACCAGAATGCTCTTCAGAAAGTCAGTGTGGACTTGATGAACCAAATGGCCTCTTCCATAATGTGGGGATTCTATGAATAGCCTGAAAGGAATCAGTGGATAATGTAGGAATACTGTATTGAAGGTACTT
Source organism: Chiloscyllium punctatum (assembly GCF_047496795.1). Classification (NCBI taxonomy): domain Eukaryota; kingdom Metazoa; phylum Chordata; class Chondrichthyes; order Orectolobiformes; family Hemiscylliidae; genus Chiloscyllium; species Chiloscyllium punctatum. The sequence continues at coordinate 144,045,604 of NC_092741.1, read as the reverse complement.
AGACGGCTTTTTACATCAGCTTGTAGATTGCTCAGCAAGAGACAATGCAACACTGGACTGAATTCTGGTGAAGAAAGTGGACTGGTGTTTGAGGTGACAGTGGTGGAGCATTTTAGTGATCGCAACCACAACACTGTACGTTTTAAATTTGTTATGGAAAAAGATGATCTGCAAAAATAGGTCTTGGAGTGGTGGAAAGCAGATTTTATTAAAATATGGCAGGGTCTGGCCAAAATAGGCTGGAAACAGCTACTTATGGGAGAACTGTAGTTGGCAATCAAAATGGAATCAGTGAGAATACAGACCAAAAACATGTTTCGTTTTGGGTGAAATGTAGGAGTGACAAGTCTTTAGAATCCTGGATATCTAAGAATATTCAGGATGGGATAAGAAGGGGAACGGGAGTTTATTTTTCGGTACAAAGGAAGCAAATCAATGGGGCTCAAAGTGAAGTGTGAGAAGTGCAGAAAGGACCTTAAGAAAGCAATTAAGAGAATAAAGCAGAGGCATGAAAAAGCATTGGTGGGTAAGATTAGGAAGAATCCTAAAATATCCGATGAATGTAAGAAGGGAAAGAGGATAACTTGGGAAACAGGAGGGCCCATGAGGAACCAATGGGAGCAATCCATGTATTGAGCTCATAGACTTTGGTCTGGTGTTAAGCAAGTACTTCACTTTGGAGAAACAGGATGTAGGTACAGGATTTGGGAATAGGACATGAAGTTTGACGTAGGGAGTGAGGAGATTTCATTGGGCTCTACATGGACAAATCACTGGGTCTGGATGAGTTGGATCTCTAGCTGCTGTAGGAGACAAGGGAGAAAATTACAAGGCCACTGACCCAAATTTTTAATTCCTCTCTGGCCACAGGGGAGGTGCTGGAGGACTGGAGAACATCTAATGTGGTTCCACTTTTCAAGATGTGTGCCAGAGATAGACCAGAGAACTGTAAACAAGTGAATCTCTATCAATAGTAGGGAAACAAAATTGAAGAAAATCCTGAAGGAGAGAATTAATCCCCACTTGCAAAGGCAAGATTTGATCAGAGCTTGTCAGCATATCTTTGCCAGAGGGAGATTATGTCTAATAGATTTAATTTAGTTTTATGAGGAGGTGACCAAGTGTGTAGATAGTTAATGTAGTTTATATAGATTGCACAGCAATGCCTTTGACAAGACCACACATGGAAGATTTATAAAGAAGATAAAAGTTCATGGGATCCAGGGTAACTTATCAAGTTGGATTCAGAATTGGCTTAGTGGCAGGAGACAGAGGGTAATGGTACAAAACCGTCTGTCTTACTGGAGACCTGCGTCAAGTGACATATCACAGGGATCAGTGCTGGGTGCCTATTGTTTGTGATATTCATAAATTATATAGAAGAAAATGTTGAAGAATGACTCAAAGATTAGAGGGCGACAGTGAAGAAGAAGATTTTAGGTTACGGGAAGATATGGATGGATTTGGCAGATGGACAGATCAGTGATGGAATTTAACCCTGGTAAATGTGAGGTAATTCACTTTGGAAGTAGTATCAAGACAAGGGACTCTTCAATAAACATGAGGAAATTCTGATGAACAGACAGATCTTGAAAGTATTACTCTGCTGATACCAAGGTGCAACTGTCATGAGAGGTGTTTCTGGGCACACAATGCTGAAAGAAGCTGCAAACTATAATAGTTGCTCCATAGTCTCAGAGGAGGGTGTGTTCACGCTGGTTTACCCCCACTATATTTCCAGGAATGCTCTGGTAGCAGTAGGAGCACATCTGAGCAAAATCCAAGAGCTGTCCCTTGAAATAATCTACAGAATGACCTCGTAATGATGTTATGATAAATTTCTATTCACAATGCTTTGATTTCATGCTAAGAGTTTACTCGCACTTGCTTCTCTGTGAGTTTTATCCTGCACCTAGCAATTTTGTTTTTGTAAAGCTGAAAATTTTGGTAAAACATATTTTGATTGATCCGGAGTAGATTTGCCAGTTCCAGTGCTTGATTGAGATGTTTTTGGCAACCAGTAAATCGAGACTTTGGTTTTGAATCTATCATATTTCATTGTGAACATGTGTCCGAATGCTTCAGTTTTATTGTGTGTCTTATTGTCATTTATGCTTCAAATAGTTCTTTATTTTGCATTTCACGGAGGGATCTGCATAATGGTCATCAGCATATTTTTAAAAATAAACCATAAATGCCATTGGACCATATGACTCAAGCTTGACAATATGACTGGGCAGATTTTTTTTGTAATCCTTTTGTGCATAGAACAATTCCGGCACAAGCTGGTTTTAAACCACTTCAGGAACCTCAGGCAGATTGTATAATATGGTTTTAATGAACATTCCAATTTGTGGTTTATGCTCGGATAAGGGAGCGATCTCTGATTAAAGCAAAGTTGTATTATTGAATCAGTGTCCCATTCTCAAATTCAGGATCAAAAGCACTTTATCATTGATTAGAGTAAATTGTGATGTAACTAGTGAATTGGGATACTGAGCTCATTCTCAAAGTGCAGCCTTAGACTCCTTACTAATGTTTCCACTTTCAGTCAATTGCATTACCAGGAATCAGCAACTGAACTGCTGGTCTGATATTATTTATTAATGATGAAATATGCTGAGTGTGTTGCCAATATCATAATAACGATATGGTTCAACAATAGTTCTTGCTTATCAATTAATAAATCCAAACTTTTCTGTCATAAAAGCAAAATATTGCAGGCGCAGGAAATCTGTAATAAAAACAGTGTTTTCAAGACTGTAAATACTCACCTGGTCTGGCAGTATCTGTGGAGGGAGAAACAATGAATGTTTTGAATCCAATATGATTAAGCACATGAATAAGAAATGTTTGGAGGGATATGAATGAAACGCAGGCAGTTGGAACTAGTTTAGTTTGAGATTATAGTCAACATAGACTTCGGTTGGACCAAAGGATTCGTTTCCATGCTGTATGACTCTATAACTCTATGGGGTCAAGAGTGTGATGCTGGAAAAGCACAGCAGGTCAGGCAGCAAGCGAGGAGCAGGAGAATCGACATTTTAAGCATAAGCCCTTCATGAGGGCTTTGCCGGAACGTCGATTTTCCTGCTCCTCGGATGCTGCCTGACCTGCTGTGCTTTTCCAGCACCACACTCTCGACTCTAATCTCCAGCATCTTCAGTCCTCACTTTCGCCTCTATAACTCAATAAGATGTTGGAATTCACCTGTGTTTGGTAAGTGATGTTTCATTCATTTCATGTTGAGCATAAACTCTGGTAGAAGTCTAATTCATCCAAATGACCCATGTCTGTGCTGTACATTCTACAAAATTCTATGTAAGTTAGAAATGTGTAGTATTACCATTGGGGTAGGTCTAATATTAAATATGGGCTTTTGCCTGAAACGTCAATTTTCCTGCTCCTCGGATGCTGCCTGACCTGCTGTGCATTTCCAGCACCACTCTAATCTAGACACTAATATTAAATATACACACTTTCTAAAGTGAACAGACTCAAAGCTAATCATGAAAAGAGATCTGAGAGTTATATTTCATCACCAACTTCATTCATGACCAATGTGGTGAAGCTACAACTTCCAGGTTGTAATCACTTGGCAATTTAGAACAAAATGAAACATTCCATTAGACACTTGTATAAGAACTTGATTAGGACTTTAATTAAAACATTACTTCCAGTTTTGGTTTCTTTACACGGTGGGTAATATTGAAAAGAGGGTGGAGGATGCTACAAAAATAATTCTCAGTTTAAAACCTCTTAGTGCTCAGCTAGGTTTAATGAGCTGGGTGTGCATGATTCAATAGATCCAGGTTGTTGAGCTTGTTTGAACAGTCCTGGAATAATTTATTAGAAGTTTATGAAATAATAATGGGAATAAACTGCTGAGTGGTGGATCCAACCACCTCCAGAGTGCCTGACACACTTCTGTTTTTACCCCTGACCCTTTAGTCATCACATTCCACCCGCAACCCTTCACCATCAAAAGATCATCCTCCGCCATCTCTACCACTTTCAGCATGATGCCATCACCAAGTAACTCTCACCCTCCCCTCCCCTGTCAGCATTCCAAAGGGACCACTCCATCTGTGATAGTGGCTCACTCTGCTATCACACTCGAAAAGCTCATTCCTCACCCAGCGCATATTCCCGGGAAACGTAACACTTGCCCTTTGAACTCCTCTCTCCTCCCTGTCCCAGAGGCCAAGCATTCCCTCCCAGTGAACCGTAATGAACATTTATGCCCTTCAATTTAATACACTCTGTTCACAGCTCACCATGCAGCCTCTTTCACATTGTGGAGATCAAGTGCAGATGAGCTCACCACTTTGTGCAATACCCCTGCTCAGCCTGCAAGTATAACCCTCACATTCTGATTGCTGCTATTTTAGCTCACCTAGGGGAGGGGAGTCCAGAACTAAAGGGCATAGGTATAGGGTGAAAAGGGGAAAACTTAAAAGAAACCTAAGGAGCAATGTTTTCATGCAGAGGGTGACATGTACATGGAATGACCTGCCAAATGAAGTAATGGAGGCTGATACAATTACAACATTTAAAAGGAAACTTGATGGGTATATGTATAGGAAGGGTTTAGAGGGATATGGGCCAAATGCTGGCAAATGGGACGAGATTAGGTTAAGATATCTGGTCGGCATGGGCGAGTTGGACCGAAGGATCTGTTTCCATGCTATATATTTCTAGAACTCTATGACTCTAATATCTCGGGGTCATTTCTTTCCTTGACTTGCTGCAACAAGAGAAACAATGTCTCATCTTCTAGGTAGGAACTTTATAACCATTTGGGACCACATATTGAATTCAACAACTTCAGACCAGGAACTCTCTCTTCCATTTTGATTAATTTTTTGCCAAGTGCCAGCCTGTTTTTTTTTATTCATATGTTTTCAGACAGAGCTGTTCATGAGAGGTTCAGGTGGAAAGAATTGCAACAGAAGCAAGGCTGGGTTTAGATTTTGAAGGGAAGTAGAAAGGCCACATGAGAAAAGGACAAAAAGAGCAAACAGGATGGTGGATGAGCAGGAGAATCGAAGGGAGGCTACATTCCCAACTCCTGGTGACAAGAGCAGAGACAAGAGTTCGATACAGGAAACTCATGCTAGAGGCAGTTATGCAAATAGGCTCATTAACGAGCCATTTAAAATCAATTATCACAGAGTTAATGGTGTCTCAGTTCTCACACAAGACATGTACAAGTGTCTTATGTTTTGGAAAAAGCTGTCCCCCTGGCCTTTTTGAGTTTTGCCAGTGGCCTAGGGAAGTGCAGGCCTCCATCTTTCACAAATATTCAAGGCTGAACGAAGGGACCTAGCATCAGAAAGAGGAAAACCCACTGAACACCACCGCTCTGTTCTTCCTTCCGACCCTACTGCCAGGCCCTTGCTAGTGGTCGCTTTCCCCACACCCCATCCCGCTCCACTTCCCTCTCACCAGGGATCGATCCAGTTATCAGCATCAACTCCTGGTGGTACTGGATTGATTAGCAAATCTGAGCGTAAGAGTTCTGTCCTGCTGACAAGTTAATCAATAGGAAGCCTGGCACTAGCTGGTTAAATGCCTGCTTGCACTCCCAGAGAAAACAATGTGCAATTCCTCTTGCTGGTCAAATTGGGTCCCATCACCACAATCAAATGAAAGAAAGTCAATTCCAATATAGAGTTTAGAATAATGGAGTGACTCAGTCATTAATTCCTTAGGTACAGGCAAATGTAGTAATTTATTTACTGGAATGTTATATGTATATTATTGGGCTACAGTTAATTTATATTATACCAGGTAAGCTTATTCTAAGGAAAATTCATTAGTTTAATCAAATTAAGAACTTGATTGTTGGAAAGTACAAAAATAAAATACTTCAAATGCTTGAAATCTGAAATAAAGACAAAATGCTGGAAATGCTCAACTACTTGGGTAGTGTTTGTGGAGAAACAATCAGTATTAACATTTTAGGTTATTGACCTTTTGCTAGATCACAACTGACCATAGACCTCAGCCTGAAACTGTCTTTGGTGAGGACGTCATTGATGAATGAATTGAGAGAGAATGCATTTGAATTTTAGCTTGATTTGAACCATGGTGGCTCAGTGGTTAGCATTGCTGCCTCACAATGCCAGGGACCTGGGTTTGATTCCACCCTCAGGTAACTGTCCCTGAGGGATTTGCACATTCTAACCTATGTCTGTGAGGTTTCTTCCAGGTGCTCCAGTTTCCTCCTACAGTCCAGAGATGTGTAGGTTAGGTGGATTGGACATGCTAAAGTGCACATAGCGTTCAGGGATGTGCAGGCTAGCTAGATTGGTAATGGGAAATGTGGAGTTATTTTGATCTGGGTGGGATGCCCTTCAGAGGGTAGGTGTGGGCTAAATGGCTTCTTTCCCCACTATGGAAATTGTAAGAAATATGATTGTTATGTTTTTGGACTGTGTATTTTATTTGGGTTAAGTTGTAACCTGTTCTAAAGTATATCCGACAACAGGCCTTGGTGATGTGGTTGTTAAATGTTGAAGAGAGACCTGTGTTGTTTCACTGGAAAGAATGCATAAGCTGTTTACACTTGAAGACAATGACAGATCTGTCTATGTTTACAGTGATTTGGAGATGCCAGTGTTGGACTGGGGTGCACAAAGTTAAAAATCCCACAACACCAGGTTATAGTCCAACGGGTTTAATTAGAAGCACTAGGCTTCGGAGTGCTGCTCCTTAATCAAGTGGTTGTACCTGATGAAGGAGCAGTGCTCCAAAAGCTAGTGCTTCCAATTAAATCTGTCGAACTATAATCTGGTGTTGTCAGATTTTTAACTATGTTTATAGTAGTCAGGTTGCAAACCTTTAACATCCCAGGAATGTGTAGAAATGTTTGTGGGGGGGGAGGAGGGGGGGAGGGGGAGGAGGAATACTTATATTTTAAATTGTCCACTTATTTCCAAGGTCAAACAGAGATGAAATCTAAGGGATAGCAAATTAGGTTTTCTGCATCAATACAAGACCCATGTGATTGCTAAGGAGATGAATATTTACAAGGCAGACTCGAGGAATGTGAGGATTGAGTTGCTGTCTTTCCTAAACTATCATCGAATCTTTCAGACAAGTCAGTCTGCCAGGATTACAGGTGAAAGCCACATTTGGGTTGGAAAGACAAAAGTTTTAAGGATTTAAAAATGGGCTGGAGGATCTGCTTAGCTTGAAGTAGAGGTAGAAAATCCAGAGAAAATCCTGACTTTGAGAATCAATTCTAGATTCGAAATGTACTGTGCTGGAAAGTAAAAATTTGCAAGTGAGCCCTCAGCAGCTAAGAACACTTTTGGACTGGTTCTGGGAAAACCGAATGTACACTTAAGAACATTTGTAGCGTGGGATTTTCAGTTCTGTTCAAAGTAAAAGGGGAAAACCCTATTCACTCAGATAAAGTATAAGTTGCCTACACAAAAAAGTTTAGTTAATGTTGCCTTAGTTTGCTTATTAACCCTAGTAAACAGTTTAAAACATGTAATTTTGTTGTGTCATCCTTTCAGCTATTAAGTGGAAGACTGGCTTTCCTCTCTAAAAGATACTGAATTCTTCACGTATCAGAAAACAGTGAAAGATCTGTTTATCCTGGAGGCTATTTGGCTCAGTTCAGGAAGAATGGGTAATCAAGTTAAGAAACTGATTTGCAGCATTGAAAGAATTAATTGGGAGAGCTGAGTTGGTTGGTGTACATTATCAGATTCAGAAAGAATGCTAAGGTGAGGGTCAAATCCTGAATGAGCATGAAAATCAGGTATTGAGGTATGGTAAAGTGAGTAGGTGGTTTACAAGAGTAACAGTCACAAAGTAAGAAATCTAGTGGCAAGTGAACATCATAACTGTATAAACTATATGATGCGCAGAGTTCTATGGATATGGGAATGAACAATGTCAATGATTGTTTCAGGACCTTATCAGGCAAAATCTTCATGTATTCTGGTACACGGGTTAGGATCGTTGTTTGCTAAGGTATAGGTGAGAGCGAGAAACAAATTGCTTGCAAAGTTCATATAGCACCTTTCACAATCTTAGAATGCTGCAGTATACTTTTATAATTAAATAGTACTACTGCAAAGAAGGAACTATAACTATCAGTTGGTATGTGGTAAAATCCTACAATATAATAGTAATAGAGAAAATATGTTTATTTTAAAGTGTTAGTTAAGGAATTAATGTTGGCAGGGCTTTGGAATTTTCCTGCTCTTTCACTGGAGGGCAGATAGGATTGTGATTTAACATTTTATCTGAAAGGCAGCAAAACACAGCAACAATGCAAGGTTTCTCCTGTCTGTCCAATTTTTTTGCTTGAGTCCCTGGAGTCCAAATTAATCCCACAAGTTTGTAACTTAGATATAAATGTGCTCTCCACTGTGTCACAGCTAACACCTTAGTACTAAGTAAAGAGTGACTACCAGTTAAGAACCACACATACAGATATGTGTTAGTAGGAAAAACTCTAACATATAATCTAGATAATAACCAGAGGTGTAATTATGTTTCATAAGAAATTGGTTCAAGGCTCAATGTCTCAAATAAAAAGTGAGTGATTACCATCCAGAAAGCAGGTGAATAAGAATTATTTTCAGTGTTATGTTGCTATGGCACCAAACAGTTGGACTGCAGGGTTGAGTGACCCGTAATAACCTACTCAAGATCTTGATGCAACAGATACTTAAGAGAGAAGTTGAAAAAGTACATCTCTACAGATGTACGTCTAGTGGATTATGTTATGTACATTTAAGGGAAACATATGGAAATATTTATGCTGTGTAATTAAATATGGATTGAAACAAAACTTATTGAGACTTGAGAAGAGGAAATCAATTGTACAGCACTCAGCGGATGTAATTATTCTACCCTTTTTCATTGGGAACAAAGCGGTCATGGGCCAAAAATAGGCGTGCTGACAGCTGCATCCTACTGAAAACTGGCATGCAATGATTCTGGGGGAGCCAGAAGGTAGGTGGAATTGTAGAGTTATAAATTGCTTATAACACAGAAGAAGGATATTCAGTCAATTATACCGGTTTTAACAACAGCTCCGTTAGTCCTATTTCCTTGCCACTTCCAGTAGCTTCTCTGCACTTTTTATTTCTATTCAGAAAATGATCCAATTGCCTGTTGAAAGCCATGTTTGAACCTGCCCACCACCCTCTCAGGTAGTGCATTCCAGATCCTAACCACTCTCTGCGCTATACTATCTTTCCTCATGATGCCACTACATCTTTAACCATTCACCTTAAACCAGTATCTTTTGGTTCTCACCTATTTTGCCAATGGGAATAGTCTCCTGTATTTACTTTGTCTCATCATTTTGAAACTCTCTATCTGATTTCCCCTCAATGTTCTCTCCTCTAGATATAAGACTCCACCTCTCCAATTACTGGATTAGTGGTGCTGGAAGAGCACAGCAGTTCAGGCAGCATCCAACGAGCAGCGAAATCAACGTTTCGGGCAAAAGCCCTTCATCAGGAATAAAGGCAGTGAGCCTGAAGCATGGAGAGATAAACTAGAATTACCCATCTAAATGAAGTCCTTCATCCCTGGAGCCATTCATGTGACTGTTTACTCCATCAGCATGGATGCTTTTACATTCTTTCTATAATGTAGTACACAGGGTTGGACTCCAGTTGAGATGAAACTAGCATTTAATACAAATTCATAAAGGTAAATTTGCTTATGTACCATATGCCACTATTGAGAAAGCTCAGTACATTGCCACCTTCAATAACTTGTTCCACAAATATATTCCTGGCCGCAACCTGCAACCTCTTTAGATTGCATCGTTTTATCTTGTATTGCCTTTTCTCTTCTTGTTATTCTCACCAGATTTAAGTTGTGACATGTAATTTGCTCTTCGTTTCTCATATGTCCTTTCTCATTGCCATCCCTTACAATAGCATGATCGCTATTTCCTAAACATTCCTCTGCTGACGTGTGATCTAGTTGACTCACCTCATCCCAGAACCAGATACAGTGATGCCTCTTTTTAAAAAATTTGACAAGAAACAATTCTAGAACATTATCCTGAACACACTGTTCCTGTTTTTAAGTCATCCAATATAACTCCATAGCTTTTGCACTATTTTACAACTTTCTTTAAAATGCAATCTTCTATGTCTTTATCACTAAAATGCACCCAATGCTACAGAGAACATGCAGTGCTTAAGAAAGTCAGCAAGTCTCACAGCATCTGTGGAGTGAGAAACAAAATTACTGTTTTCTTCATTGGAACTGAAGACTGCTGGAATATGATGGTTTCCATGCTGTTGACAACGAGAGAAGAGAAACAAGTGGGGCAGACTGTAATGATGCTCACGGCAAAATACAACGGGAAAGCCAATGGTATCAGAGGAAAAATATTGATGCAAAATAGGTGCTATTGGTTGATAGTTGAAATTAAGTTGATTTTGTTGTGAGCAAGCTCATGCAAACAAGATATGAGGGTGTAATCAAATGGAGAACAATACTCCTGATCTGAAGTGGTTGAACCCAATGTTGAGTCCTGAAGTCTATCATGTGTCTCAGTGGGAAATGAAATGTTGTATGTCTGGCTTGCTTTGAGCTTTGCAGGCATACTTCAGCAGACCTAAGACAGAAACAGTAACATAGTAGCAACATGACATATTGAAGTGCCAAGCAACTGGACTCATCTTACAGTAGGGTGTAGATGTTCTACAAAGAAATCACCTCGTCTGCATTCCATCTCATCTCAAGGCAACTGCATTGTGAGTAGTGAATATAATAAACTAGCCTAAAAGAAATAAACCATTGCATTGCCTGGAAGGTGTGTCTGGGGCCTTAGACAATGAGAAGGGAGGAAGTAAAAGAGAATTATTACACTTCCTATTAGGATATCCTCTTCAGCTTTGTAACATTGTTCTTAACCCCAATGCTGCACCTCTTCTCCTTTTCTTTACTTCCATAGTTTTCCTGAATGTCTTGTATCCAGAATTTCCAGAACCCAGTTCTGCCCTTTTTTGAGTCAGGTCTCAGTATTTGCTTTGATATCACATTGTGTGTACATCTGGCTATGTACATCTAAAGTTCACTAACAACGTTTATCACATTCTGTGCATCCAGATACAATCATTGTAAAACTTAATTGAGACATTATTGCAGTCAAACCTATTCTTACTCACCTAATGTGTTACCATTTGTCCTGAGTGCTATCTGTCTCTCCCCATGCTTTGTGCAGGTTACCCCTCATAACATAAGAAATTATTTGCATGAAGTGGAGGAATCCAAAACACATTTATTGTGGCTAACATTACACTCAAGCATTGGATTAAAATTGAGCAGCAAACTCCTATTAGTGTTTCATGCTTCAAGTGGTCCAAGTGTCTGATGGGATGTGAGATCTTTATAAATATTTTTAATCAATCAGTTCAGATGTGTTATGACACATCTCTGATGTGGAAGGAGTTGAACCCAGACTTCCTGGCCCACAGGTAGGGATACCACTACTGTGTCACAGGAACCCAAAATGAGATCTTTATACCCTCAAGTCACATGCTATGATACAGTGATGATATTATGAGCACATATGTTGAGAGCATACTGACCACCAGACATTATACAACACAGGTTAACTTAAATAAAACATATGATTTAGACTTAAGCTGCTTTTCATATACCAAATGTAAAACATGCCAACTTAAAATCCTATTAGGTAATTAAGTACATTTCTTGGTTTAACTCGCTGTCCTCATTTAGAAAAATAAAGACAATGGTAAACTTCACAAATGAAGGACCTATCTGTTACCCTGGGGTGTATTTCCATGATTTTCCTTTGCTAAATATACATTGCTGCACTTAGTTGCATACTCTTGGGCTCAGTCAGTCTGGGGCTTTATTTTTTACTGCTGCCCCGCCCACGCCTGTGCTCTGTCTGTCTGGAGCTCTGAAGCTCACTCAATTTATTGCTGCTGTTAACACTTAGCCCTGCAGTCTGGCTGCCTCAGCCCTTACTGCTGTTCTTCCTTCAGTCACCACTCAGTTATAAAGTCATAGAGATGTACAGCATGGAAACTGACCCTTCGGTCCAAATTGTCCATGCGGATTACTATCCTAAATTAATCTAGTCCCATTTGCCAGCATCTGAACCATGTCTCTCTAAACCCTTCCTATACATACACCAATCCAGATGCTTTTTAAATACTGTAATAGTACTGGTATCCACCACCTCCTCTGGCAGCTCATTCCACACATGCACCCCTCTGCATGAAACAGTTGCCCCTTCGGTCCCTTTTAAATCGTTCCCTTCTCACCTTAAACCCATGCCCCCCTAGTTTTGGATTCCCCCACCCTGGAGAAAAGACCTTGTCTATTTACCATATCTATGCCCCTCCTGATTTAAAAAATCTCTATAAGATCACCGCTCCAGGACCTTACCATTAAGAATATAAGTCCTGCTTTGACATGCCTTTCCAAAAAGCAGCACCTCACATTTATTGAAGTTAAACTCCATCTGCCATTTGTTGGTCCAGCAGCCTATCTGACTGTACTCTGTGTGTGCATCCGCCCAATGCCTAGCTTAATTTTGCAAACCACGATACTGGTTACAGTTTTACGTGACAATTATCAATGGGAAAGGCAGACATCACATAGACTTCATTTATTGGTACTAGCCAGACAATAAGCTGCATGGGGGAGTTTTAAAGGGCTGCTTCAGTTTGCCCTGAAAAAAGATACATTGCCAAATTCTCAAAGAAATTTGCTGGTGTGATGAGTTACTTGAATTTTCTCATCCGGCCATTGAGATAGACCCTGACTCCTTCACAATTGCATATTCGCCCATCTTCTACCATGCCACAATTGACTACTCTCCCTCTATCATCCAACTACCACTTCAGCTTCATCAATAATCCCCTGGATTTTTTTTGCTCCTTTCCTACTACACAACAGTGCGCCTCTCCCATCCTCTCCATCTCACACTCAGTGCAGGGAGCTGCCTGTAAACATCAGCTCAGCGCTCACAGACTGCTGGCATTAGACAAATAAAAGTCAGATGGTGAAAATGGTTCAGGCCTCCGAAATGGTGCAGTCTGCCATTCATTGTGCAGCAAAGCTGAAAATCAACCCGGGTGTCTCCAGCTTGGGTAGGTATTTCCTATAATGTATCCGACTGCTTCACAACCTGAAACCTGCAGTGAAACATCAGCCTGTTGGCGGACAGTCAAAAACCGTTGCTGCCAAACATCTGATGATAAATAGACAAACAGAGGGAACAAAATGAACGACAACATGTCATTATATGTCAGAGGATTTCCTCCTAATGTTGCTAATCCCATTTCCATGCTATTAATTCAGATCAATTAAGGATGTTAGCAGCAAAGAGAAGGACGGATAGTTTTGTAATAACACAAAGAGAAGAAGTAGAGGAAATGACCGCTTTCAGAAATTCTGTGCTATCACCCTTTTAATGTATTATAAATCACCACAGCGTTTCTAGTCAATCAAGGTGTCCAGTTGTCAATCTCAAATGAAAAATGCCTACAACATGCACCATTAAGCAGAAGGTGGCCTGTTGCCATGGCAACTGCCATGCATTGTATTTTAAGCACGTTGGATTTAACCGTTGGTGTTTTGTGTTTCAGGAGTTGTTTGGCTTTCATTTGATAAGTGTAAGTTATGCAGTACATTGATATGGCATCTAGATAGGATAAAAATAAACTCAGAAGTACTGCTAAGGCTACATCTGCTCAGAAATTACTGCAGAAAATTTACTGGGCCCAGCTAGACTTTCCATTAAGCTAAAACATTGGGGTCCTGGTTTCTCTGCAACTATTAATGAACAATTTAACTCCTTTTTGTTTCACCAATGGAGCAAATATGAATCAAAGAAATCAATTAGAGATTGATAATCTAATTTATTACATGGACTCAACTCATATGTAAGTTTTGACCATAACGGGATTGAATTATCCTTGCAATTTACATGATCTTTACAGCTCAGACATAGCTTATTCTCACAACCAGGCTAAGCTAACATTTAGGCCTGTCTCAAGCCCTCTTCCCAAGTTCTCTCAACTAACTATAATCAGAACAGCTGCAAATGAAAGTATTGTGTTTGTATTTTATTAAAATACTTCAGAAATTTGAAGACTTTCCAAGAGGGTTCTAGAGTGGTCCAAGACCACCTAGAGGGTGAAAGTGGGTACTGCAGATGCTGGAGATTAGAGTCGAGAGTGTGGTGCTGGAAAAACACAGCAGGTCAGGCAGCATCCGAGAAGCAGGAGAATCAATGTGTTTGGTAAAAGCCTTAATCAGGAATCCTGATGGCGGGCTTTTTCCCGAAACATCGATTTTCCTGCTCCTTGTATGCTGCCTGACCTGCTGTGCTTTTCCAGCACCACACTCTCGAAACCAAATCCATTTACAGCCAGGATGCACTCATTAGACATCACTTTGCAAACTCACAAACACTTCCATCTTAAAAGACAATGGTAGCAGTTACATGGTAACATCACCAGTTACTATTCCCCCCAGAGATAGAGAATCATAGCATCCCTACAGTGTGGCAACAGGTCATTTGGCCCATTGAGTCTATATTGACCCTCCAATGAGTATCTCTCCCCAAACCCACCCCCACTACCTTATCACTGTAACACTGGCCCATGGCTAATCCATCTAGCCTGCACATCCCTGGACACTACGGACAATTTAGCATCGCCAATCCACTTAACATGCACATCTTTGGGCTATGGGAGGAAACTGGAGCACCCGGAGGAAACCCACAGGGCGAATGTGCAAACTCCACACAAACAGGAGCCCGAGGGTGGAAATATATCGCCATTCCTTCAGCGTCATTAGGTCAAAATCCTCGAACTCCCTTCATACATCAAATGAACTGCTGTTCACCACTAACTGATCAAGAGTAATTTGTGAAGGACAATAACTGCTGGCCGGGCCAGTGAAATTGCACATCTCTTGAAAGAATAATAAATGACCATGTCAGGGCTTAATTTTTGTAATCAATTTGCCTATCGAGGGTATGGCTTTGGAGATTGTATAGTAGCATGGTGGCTACTCTGTCAGACATGGCTAGGCCAGATACAGCTATGAGAGGTTGAACCAGCAGAAGAAAGCTTCAGATAAATACATAGGAGGTCTCTTGAATCACAAATGCAAGGACATTTATGTGAAGAGCAGCCAATTAATGTGAGCTATTAGCTACAGGGACAATTGTTGGTGAATGTTTTGTTCTGTCTAACAAGTCAATCACAGCAACAAAGAGCTGGCATCTCTGAGTGGGGATGGTCTATGTCCAGCTTTGAAGTGGAGGAAGAGGGCACTTCAGAGAACATCATGTCACATTGTAAACCACCCTGCCCCACTCCACCTACGTACCCATCACCAGCTCAAATTCTGAAACCTCAACAGGATACACTCAAGAGTAGATTTTGGCCGACAACCTGTTTTGAGCACCACGCACAAGCCTGGCCAGCTGTTGGAGACTGTGACAACTGAAGCGTCTTGCAGTTAGAATGTTGTGAGAGGCCAGACCCATGATGAACCCTGGGCTGATGATGAGTCTCTGCTGTTGTCTTTGAAATGGCAGGTGCTGGTAGTTCACTGCAAGTTACATGAAGCGTGGCAGAGATTTTGAAGGGTATCAATATCCTGGTTCTCAGAGTGAAGGTGTCCATCCAGGTCCTGTGTTCTGCAATGGCCTTCTCCTCTGCACATTTGGTCTCTTCCATCAAGAGACTGGCACTTCTCAGTGGGTCAATTGAGCGGATGCCAGAGATTTGTACACAATCCATTGCAGATCTATGCAGCAGTGGCAGGGTGACAGAGGGTCAATGCACCTGCATCCTCCATGAAGCCCTCATCCTTCACAAGATAGCGGGGAGGTACAAGTGCACCTCACTAGGGTGAAGAAGTGTCTGATCCCTGCTTCGGGGACTTGCAGTATCACCCTGAGTGTTGAAATTATTTCTTAGTCCTTTTGCCATGACAGCAGCATCTCAGGTTGCCGCAGTGACTCAGGAAGGTTCCGTAGCTGGGGAGAAGCCCCACCCAGCATTCCAGTGTCCTCCAGGCAGTCAGAAGATGGCTGCGAAGGTCACAGAGAGCATGGGATAGTGATGTCAGCTTCCCATTTTCACCAGAACAAATTCATATCTTGCATCTAAGAGCTACTTAAGAATGACACAACCGATGGTGTAGGAATTTTGTTTGCAAGATTTTTAAAAAATGTCCAGTCTATGCTCATAGCTCTTCACTTCCAGAAACTTCTACAGTTTGTTTACTTTTCGCCAAGTCTGGAAATAAATTTTCCATCATCAACACTCATCGTTCACTTCAAAAATTGCCATAAAAATGCCCCTTTCTATAACTAACAGAAGTTTGAATGTAGATGTAGCTTACAGAATGATATGTATTATGTATACATTTGTGAAACTGTTGTTTTGGTTTTCACTGAAAAGGGTCAGATTGTGATCTCAAAATATTCATAAAAATACTGAAATCCTATCAAATAGAAACTAACACAATCACATTGAAGGATTTTGGTTATAGACTGCTCTTCAGTTGTACGCTGTTTAATGTGTATTGGCTTTTTTGGGTGACATCAGTTTTGTTGAAGGTGATCACCAGTTTTTCCAAGTTTTACAGACTGAGTTCTATGAATGACAGGTATTATAGTTCTCCCCATGCAGGATATGAGCCAAGTTATGTTTAACTAATGTATGTCCAAAATATCATGAAAGTTGAACCTGGGATTCATTCACATTTGATTATCTCAGACACGTGGAGGGAGAGGAATCTTATAATTTTACATTGAAGATGTTGCAGCTCAACTTTTACCAATGCAGTGAAAACAAATTTTCTATGTGGAGAGTAGCTGAAAATAATGATACCCTTCCAGAGAAATCTCTGGCAGCAGCTTGCACTTTGAAAGCGTATTGACTGAAGCATTTTCATTAAAACCACACAGTTCTACAAAAACACTCTCAGAAGAGAGAAGTCCTTCAAGTAATATCTCTTTCCTAAAATAGGTACTGAGCTGAGACTGGCCTGACTCTCTTGAACTTTGATGCTGTGGAGGAGTGGATGCCTATGATCAGGTGAACGTAGCTGTTAAGAATTGAAACAAATTTCAGTGATCTCGTTTTCAGTGGCATTGGAACATTTTCTTTGGAAGGATATCTATTTTACAAAAAACTTGGCTCTGTGAACATTTTTCAAGTTCCATTCATGTTCCTGTAGTTAGTTTAAGAAGTGGAACATTTTGCATTCCAGAACAATGCTTATCGTTGCAATTTTGTTTTGGAAAGGAAAGAATGTCCATCAGTGCTGGAATATATATATGAGGTAGTGATTTAGTTACTCACACATTTATTTATTTGTGAGTGTTGAACGGCTGTTATATATCTTAGCTACAGCTGCTAGGGTAACAAGAGCACATGTGTGCACAGCCTGTGGCCTGCATTCTGACACAATAACCACAAGGCTGATGGGGTAGTGTCACTAATGCCTGCATTAATCTCCAGTCAACTCCTATTTTCAGGGGACTTTTCTCCAGGCAGAATGGAACATTCAGTTCGGTTCTAGTTATATATTTTGAAATTCTTTAAAATCCTATTTTCGTTCCTCCTTTTGACAGACGTCTTTTTCACCCACTTTCTTGACTGTCCAACCCCAAACTTGATTTTGCAGAAAGCTGCTATTTGAAGCTATTAGGGTGACTTTTAGGAAACCTCACTTTGGGTGTGGAAGGATGGAAGGACAGGATGGACTGAGGTGTAAGCTAATGGTGAAGGTCAAAGCCCCTTCGCTACTCTGGCACATTTCATTGGAGCAATTGAGACACAAGGGTGGCCATCTTGCATTGAAATTAAAAACTAAGGTCAGGTCATTGTGCCTTCAGATGAGTGAAGCCAAAGGGTGCAGTCAAGAGGCCTGTATCGTCCACATCTGCCAGTGATTGCAGACTGCATTAATTACCCAACGCATATTGAGAAGCAAGCACAGATATTCAACAAGAGCCAGAAATAAGAAACAAGAATGTGCCATGCTGGGTTAAGTTATGGATACTTGATGTTGTTCCATTGATTGCACATTTTAGTTCAAAACACCAACTTCTCCACAAGCATTGTGACAAAGCATTTAATGATCAAATCATCTTCTAACCAGACTGGAAAACCTTTTTATTGACTCACCAGAGATTAAACAAACTTCCTGGTAATTTGTAGACAAGAAGCAGTAAATGTATTGTTAACACAATCATAACATAATTAAACCGCTTTTAGGAACCGAAACTATTTGGAACCAGTTTAAGGCTACTCCCTCCTGGTTGTTGAATCTGTTGTAATGTCATCACTTCTTTATTTTTAACTTTTATCTACCCGAAACAATTGTCTGTGTCATGTCATTCGCAGTTTACTGAGGGTGGGGTGTCAGTGGAGAGATTATTGATATAGATCAGCATGTTAGTCACCCAATTATTTTGGATGACTACATTTTGGAAATAGCAACATTTTTTTAAAGAAATACTTCAAAATCCAGGTCAGTCAAAAGAATCCCTTTTTTGTGTCACTTTAGCTGATTGTTTAACTAAGGAAGTGACTAGAAATCAGAAAATTAATTCATCACCACGTCATTGGCTACAGAACTGAGAACTGAGAAGGAAAGTTCTAGAAATGGATCTTGCTACCTCTTATACTTAATCCCATTGTATCACATAATTTGTAGGATCCTGTGATTTTGTTAACACGTGCAGAGCTGAAAATTACATTGTGCTTGTTTTGGGCATGGGCCAGAATTCGCGACATATATCTGCGTGTTGCCATGGAGACAAGCATCATGTAAGTTTGGTGTTGCTTCCTTGTTTACCTGGTTGTAATGTTGGTCCATATAGGGCCTGCATTTCTGCATTCCAGCACCACTAACCTACCTTTGTTAAAGAAAAGCTGCTGTTGCCTGCCCATACTTACGCTGACAGGAGGGACTTTACAAAGTCACACCAGGGCCCCAAGAGCACACTGCCAAGATGAGCAATGGAGGTGCTCAATAGTATGGCCTTGTTATTTTTACTTCCCACTCCAAATTTGCTTTCCTCCTCAACTTTACCCTTCTAAGTTCTTCCCATCAGACGAACCAAGGACTATCACTTACCCAGCCGTAGAAGGAGGAATGAGAGTTACAGCACAGCACTGACGTGGAAGCCATTTCCCCACCAGCTCAGGTATGCTTATCTCAGAAGCTGTTACAGAATTGATATAAGACCACAAGAAATAGGCACAGAGTAAGCTGTTCAGCTCTTGAGTCTGCTCCGCTATTCAATAGGATCATGGCTGATTCGACATTCCTCATGTCCAATTTCCTACCCTTTCCCCGACTGATTAAGAATCTATCTACCTCAGCCTTAGATGACCACAAAGACATTGCCCCCACAGCTCTCTGTGGCAAGGAGTTCTGAAGACTCACAACCCTTTGGAGGCTCAGTGTGGCTCCGTTGGGCCAAATGGCCTGGTTTCGCAATGTAGGGATACTATGATCCAGTAGGGATTCTACGATTTTTGAATAGGAGTGTCACATTAGTAGTTTTCCAAACCTCTGGCACTTCTCCAGAATCCAACGATTTTTGGAAAAAGTATAATCAATGCATCCCCTATCTCTGTAGCTCCCTTTGTATCTGTATATGATAAATGACTGAAAGAGTGTGCTGCAGCCAGGCAAATGGAAAGAACAGCTTGTAAGAGGAACTAGTCACAGGGGGATCTGATATAGGAGAGGCAAATGAGAATCTTAATGGGTTAGCATATAGGATGATGTTAATAAGAATGCACACTCAGCATTCTGTATGCCTTGGTCAGTGTTACTGCCAGCCTCATGTAACAGTAAAACAAAAGGAGACAAGTGTTGCTACTATTGTAAAATGCATTAGTGAGACCACACGTAGGATATTACATACAGCTTTGGTTCCTTTACTTAAAACCGGATGGAGTTGTGGTGAAGGCAGTTCAGAGGAGGTTCACGAGATCGATTCCAGAGATGGTGTTTTAGTCTTATGAAGAGAGTTTAGGCCGACACTGTCTGGAGTTTAGAAGAATGCAAGGAGATCTACTTGAGGTCTATAAGATGCTGAAGAGGATTGACATAGTAGACGTAGAGAGGATGTCTCCTCACATGGGCAATCTAGAATGAAGTTTTAGAATAAGGTTCAAAAGAGACATGAGGAGAAATTACGACTGTTGAAAGGATGTGAATCTGTCAAATTCACTAACCCAAATTATGATGGTTTTTGGGACATATAATAGGAGGTAGGCCGATTTTTACTTAGCAGCAGGTTAAAGGGTTATGGAGAACAGGCAGGAAAGTGTAATTAGACTAAGGTGAGATCAGCCATATTCGAGGGTTTGAGTTGCCTACTCCCACATCTAGGTAAAAACAATGACTGCAGATGCTGGAAACCAAATACTGGATTAGTGGTGCTGGAAGAGCACAGCAGTTCAGGCAGCATCCAACGAGCAGCGAGATTTCGCTGCTCGTTGGATGCTGCCTGAACTGCTGTGCTCTTCCAGCACCACTAATCCAGTACTCCCACATCTAGTTCTTATGTTCTTAAAGGAATTTCAAGAAGTGGACATATCAGGCAAAGACATCTCCAAAAAGAAAAAATCTAACCTAAAGTTCCAAAATAATGCAACAGCATAAAAAATAGCAATTGTTGCTCCTGGAATTCGAGGAAATCATCTCCAACACCTAAAATACCTCAAAAAAGGAGCAGCCTGTTATAACCAGGAATTTGTCCTGTCCTTCACCTTGGATTACCAAGAATCCTTTGGAATATTGCGTGCAATTCTGGTCTCCTTCCTAACAGAAAAATGTTGTGAAACTTGAAAAGGTTCAGAAAGTATTTACAAGGATGTTGCCAGGGTTGGAGGATTTGAGCTATAGTGAGAGGTTGAATAGGGTACGGCTGTTTTCCCTGGAGCATTGGAGACTGAGGGGTGACCTTATAGAGGTTTATAAAGTCATGAAGGGCATGGATAGGGTAAATAGACAAGGTCTTCTCCCTTGGGATGGGGAGGGAATCCAGAACTAGAGGGCATAAGTTTAGGGTGAGAGGGGAAAGATATAAAAGAGACCTAAGGGGCAATCTTTTCATGTAGAGGGTGGAACGCATATGGAATGAGCTGCCAGAGGAAGTGGTGGAGGCTGGTACAATTGCAACATTTAAAAGGCATGCGGATGGGTATATGAATAGGAGGGGTTTGGAGGGATATGGGTCGGGTGCTGGCAGATAGGACTAGGTTGGGATATCTGGTCGGCATGGATGGGTTGGACTGAAGGGTCTGTTTTCGTGTTATACACCTCTATGATTCTGTGACTATAGCCATCATCACTTACTATTCAAAAGCGTCGTGATCACTGAATTCCCACGATTAACCGCCTGGGGGTTACTATTACCAGAAACTGAACTGGACCAGCAAGTAGCTCAAATCCTGACTCTCTAGAGCCTAGGTAAAAACAATGACTGCAGATGCTGGAAACCAAAGTTTAGATTAGAGTGGTGCTGGAAAAGCACAGCAGTTTAGGCAGCATCCGAGGAGCAGTAAAATTGACATTTCGGGCAAAAGCCCTTAATCAGGAATAGAGCCTGCTTGTCATTGAAAATTAAGTCACACATCAGGGAGGTTATAGTATACTCTCCATTTGGCAGGATGAATGCAGTCCCAACAATGCTCAAGAAGTTTGACCCATCCAAGACAAAGAAACCTTGTTGATTGGCTCCACATTATTGTACTGTAGCAGC
Organism: Chiloscyllium punctatum; assembly: GCF_047496795.1. NCBI lineage: Eukaryota > Metazoa > Chordata > Chondrichthyes > Orectolobiformes > Hemiscylliidae > Chiloscyllium > Chiloscyllium punctatum. The sequence goes on along the minus strand of NC_092741.1, from coordinate 144,023,814 downwards.
AGTGTGTAACATCTACAAGATTCACTGCAGCAACTCACTCAGGTTCCTGTGACAGCATCTGCCAAATCCACAACCAATTTCTCGGAGGACAAGAGCAGCAGCTAAATGGGCACACCACTCATATATGCAAGATTCCCTCCAAGCCACTCGCCATCCTAACAGTAAATACGTTGCTGATATTTTACTACCACTAAGTGCAAATCTGAAAACCCTTTCCATCTTCACATGGATGGCAGCATTTCAAGAGGCAGCCCATCTCCTCATCAAGGGCAACATGGGATGAGCAATAAATGACAGAAACATGATAAATAAAAAATGAATTTAGCTCCAACTTGTTAGAGGGCTTTGTGCAAAGCTTCCCCTCTCTGTTGCCAATATTCCAGCCTCACCCTTTTGCAAGCTCAGAGGTAATGCAGTTCCCATACTTGCTGAAACCTTTGTGTGAAAGAAAATTTCTCATTCTCCTGCCTTTCCTATGAGCAGCAACACTCCCTGCTATATGCAGGAACTCATTACAGCAGCTTCATTGAAATATTCTCAGTGCATCCAGAAACTTTGCAGTAGTGAAGGGGTCGAGATGGCCTAGTGATATTATCACTAGACGATTAATCCAGAAACTCTGGTAATGCTCTGGGGACCTGGTTTCTAATCCTGCCACAGCCGATGGTAGAATTTGAATTCAATAAAATATCTAGAATTAAAAGTCTAATGGTAATCATGAATCCATTGCTGATTGTTGTAAAAACCCATCTGGTTCACTCACATGAAGAAAATCTGCCATCCTCACCTGGTCTGGCCTACATGTGACTCCAGACCCACAGCTATGTGGTTGAGTCTCAATTGCTTTCTGAAATGGCCCAGCAAGCCATTCAGTTGTGTCAATTGCTACAAAGTCTCAAAGAAATGAAACTGGATGGATCACCTCGCATTGACCTAGGCAGCAGAAAAGACAACGGCGAAACAGTCCTGCCGACCCTGCAGTGTCCTCTTCAATAACATCTGGGGACTAGTGCCAGAACTGGGAGAGCTGTCATACTTTACAGACAATGACCCAGACACCACCATCACCATCATCATCACCATCCTTGGATATGTCCTGTCCCACCAGCAGGACCAGCCCAGCAGAGGTGGCAGCACCGTAGTATACCGTCAAGAGGAAATTGTTCAGGGAATCCTCAACATTGACTTTGGACCTCACGATAGCCCATGGCCTCAGGTTAAACAGGGGCAAGGAAATTTCCTGCTGATTACCATATACCGTACTCCATAGACAGATGCATTTGTAGCTGGCAGATTGGTAAGGTTGAGATCAGGTATGTTTTCCTCTCTTGTTGGTTCTCTCACCACCTGCTGCAGACCCAGTTTAGCAGCTATCTCCTTTAGGACCCCAGCCAGCTCGATCAGTAGTACTGAAGACTTGTGCTCTAGAACTTGTTGCTCCTCTAGCCAAGCTGTTCCAGTACAGTTACAACACTGGCATTTACCCAGTAATGTGGAAAATCGCCCAGATATGTCCAGTACATAAAAAGCAGGACCTATCCAATCAAGCCAATTACTGCCCCATCAGTCTCTCAATCATCAGTAAAGTGATGGAAGGTGTCATTGACAGTGCTATCAAGCAGCACCTGCTCAGTGACGTCCAGGTTAGCTTCCACCAGAGCCACCCAGCTGCTGAGCTCATTACAGCCTTGGTTCAAACATGGACAAAAGAGGTGAATTCCAGAGACTACATTCGACCTAGTGTGGCATCAAGGAACCCTAGCAAAACTGGAATTAACGTCTATCAGGGCACATGCACGCTGCTAGATGAAGTCAAACCTGGCACATAGGAAAGTAGGTTGTGGTTGTTGGAGGTCAGGCATCTCAGCTCCAGGACATCTCTGTGGGAGTTCCTTGGGGTAGTGTCCTAGGCCTAACCACCTTCAGCAATGACCTTCCCTCCGTCATAAGGTCAGAAGTGGGGATGTTCGCTGATGATTCCACAATGTTCAGCACCATTTGCGACTCCTCAGATACTGAAGCAGTCCATGTTCAAATGCAACAAGATCTGGACAATATCTAGGCTTGGGCTGACAAGAGACAAGTAACATTTGTGCCACGCAAATGTCAGGCTATGACCATCACCAATAGGAGATGCTAGGTAGCAACAATGTCTATTATCTACAAGATGAACTGTGGAAATTCACCAAAGATTCTTAAACAGGATCTTCCAAACCCAGGATCACTTCCATCTAGATGGACAAGGGCAGCAGATACATAGGAACACCACCACCTTCATGCTTCCTTCCAAGCCAATTACCATCCTGACTTAGAAATATATTACTGTTCATTCCCTGTGGCTGGGTCAAAAGCCTGAAATTCCCTCCCTAATGATATTGTGGGTCAACCTATAGCAGGTGAACCTCAAAAGGCAATTCACCACCACCTTCTCAAGGACAGCTAGGGATGGGCAATAAATGCTGGCTCAGCAAGCAACTCCCACATCCCACAAATGAATTTTTAAAAAAAGTTATACCTGTTGGTCATGACTGGTCATTTTAATAACATTAGTGTTGAGACTCACCTCCAGCTGGACATTTGTTCTTTGGTGAGCAGCAAATCAATATTGTAAAGCATTATATCAGTTGATATGACTGTTCATGCTCTGGCAGCACTGGTTTGGAGGATCCTGGTGCACACCACAGATGCCCTTCTGGGTTGATTTCCCAGGATGCACCACAAATGGCTCAAGAGAAGTAACCCACCAACAGGGCCTCCAGCAGCCAACCCCCTGCCCCCATCACCTTGCATCACGGTCACGATGCTTAAAGGTGAATTTGGTTTGCATTGAGAGCTCTGTGGTGGGGAAAGTTTTACTCAGCTGTTTGATGCAGCAGTCTGGACCACTCTGCTGAATTAGCAATAACCTAGGCAGTGTGTGCTACTGTGTCATGCCTGCCAAAATGATGATCTCACATTGCAGCAAGAGGCAATTCCTCTGAAGACTTGGGATGCTGTGGCGAGATCCGGCTGAGAGCTGATTGGACATGAAGGTTTCCAAGTCAACTTTCTGTCTTTAGTTTATTGAAAGTGGAAGCATGATCTCATTGCTTTGTTGTGTCTAAGTGCAGTCCTAGCAGCAGTGTTGGAGCATCATTGTAATCTGAATCATAAACAGTGACAGTCACAAATTAAAATAATGTTAACAAACAATGGCTCAATCTTAAACAAACTTTTACTTTTTATGATTAGAATGTGTGTAAATGTTGAACCAGTTTGCACTGACCTTTGCTTATTTCTAAACCAGCTTGTGATTCTTTCGACCCTGCACTTGTCATTCCAGTCGTTGCAAAATAATTAAGGATTGAAGTCTGAGTGCTGTTTCATCTACTAGAATACAGGATGCGTGCTTAAAAATAACACCAGCTCCAAACAAATTCCCTCATAAATCTGTCTCGGGCACCAGTTAAATACCAATCAGATGCACTTTAGGAGTTGTACTTCTGCAAGTTATCTCAATGCCTGAGAGACACCACTGTTTTCCATAAGCAGCCAAGAAGCAATGCTAACGTTTTGTTGTGCTGTTAAAAACTATTCCGGGGAAGTCAATGTTATTCACTGACTTTGTCATATCTCGATATCCAATCTTGAAAATATACAAAAATAAATAGATTACCAATGAAGCTAGTCATTACGAAGTGCAAATCATATCTATGTATTAATCATAAGTAAGTTCAATAATTTAAAAATAGGGCAAAATATTGAAATTCATGAACTGTGGTGAGAATTTTGGAAAATACTGTGAGATGGCCAGCAAGGAGCTTCTTGATGTTAAGAACAAAATGCCCCATTTCCCAAGTAAGTATTAGATGGTCAGGTGAGATCCAGTAATGAAGTGGAGGCCTAATACAATAACTTGTATTAACATCAGATTATGGACATGGACATCGGTGTAGTTACTTGGTGAGTCTAGCTCATCGCTCGCTCCTCTGGATGTTCATCTTGGACACCAGGCACCAACATCTCACGGCATAGTCCAGGAGCATTGATCATATGCACACCCAGTCCATGGACCTTGGCATCCAGCACCCACCAGCCTAGCTGTATCATCAGGGCACATTTGCAATCCATTTACACTATAGTTCTGCAGTCAATGTTGCACTTTACAGGACATCAGCATTGTTAAATGGAATGGTACTAGAAGGGAATATTTTATGCACAAGGATAAGCTCCCATCTCATGTATGGCACCAGTGCACACCACAGACCATGCACTTTGTACCTACTTGGATGCCCATTGTTTTCCTGCCTTGCTCTGAAATTCCCTGACTTACATTTTTGCACTTTGCTCACTCAGTCAGAGATTAAAGGCATATACCACTTTGATCTTACTTTGCAGTTGTGTGCAGACCTAAAGGCTAGGCAGCATGTAATCTTAATCATGTTGCTGTGTGGTACAATATCATGTCAACTTTACACCTGTGCCATATGTCAGCAACTTATGTAGCAAACACACTGTTCATCAACCCTGTGGCCATTTTCTCAATCTAAGGGATATAGTAGTCAGTCAAGTCAAGCAGGACTGTTAGGGACCATTTCTGAGGGAGGGAACATGGGGAAATCAATTGTGGAGTGCGAGGCAGCTTTCTGGATGCAGAAAGGATAACAGTTATGAAGGCTGGGGTGCAACTCAATACAGTACACAAGGCAATATGCCAATAAACATACTGTGGGGAGGACAGCCATCAACAGTCAGCAACCGATGAGGAGATAGTAGATAATTAGATCTGCTATGTTGATCTCATGTACTGAGAGGATAAAGTAGGGAGATGAAGATTTCGATAGATGGGTTGGGCAGAACATGGCACCAGTGCTTTCAAAGCCAAAGGGGTTGATTTGGAGTGATACCAAGAAGGGAATGTGTCTATTTGATGGTTCGTAGAGAGACAGAGCTTGAGACTTACTGAGGAGTGCTTGCTGTTTCCTTCGATTGTAAATAGCAAGAGTACGCAATGGAGGTGAAAATGCCAGCAAGTGCACCTGAAGCTGCCAGGGTGAGTTCAAATGACAACAACACGACACAGAGGCATACGCAGTATGGTTCAAAGGCGACTGTAAGCACCCCATGCTGTGTACCTCAGGCATTGTGTGGAATACAAATCTGAACCCAAAATACTCTTAATTACATTATGCAGAATCAGGAATCCGAAGCCAATTTATCGTCTGTAAGATACAATGCAGAAGTGTGATGGAATATGCTCAATTGCTTGGATAAGATGAGCAACAGCAACAGTTAAGAAGCTTGGTACTATTCAAGACAAAGCAGCCTGCTCAATTTACACCAGATTAATATACATTCACACTCTCCACCACCAATGGTCAGTAGCTTTAGAATGTACCATCAACAACATGCGCAGCAGAAATTCACTCTAGCTTCTGTAACAGAACTTTCAATCCCCATGACTACACAAACAGAGGCAGCTTAAACATAGGAATGTCATCAGTTCAAGTTCCCCTGTAAGCCGCTCATTATCTTGACTTGGAAATGTATCGCCCTTTTGCCAGGACAAAATTTTGGAACTCTCTCCCTATCGAATTGTGGGTCTACATCTACTGTGATAGCACTCCCAGATTATAGTGAGTAGTGACAAATCACAATCACAATCACAATTATGTGCCTGCTATGTGCTGGGAACTCTATTGAGTTTAACTGCTTTGAATGTCAGTCAAACTTATACCACTTTTGCATTAATCATAAAATGGACTGCCATGGTTCAAGGAGGCAGTTCACCACCACCTTCTCAAGAACATCAAGGAATAAGCAATAAATGCTGACCCAGCAAGTGACGGTCAGATTGTGTGAGCAAATTAAAAATGAATAAATAATTGCTGACCTTGCAGCAGTGGCCAAATCCCATAAACAAATTGGAAAAGGTGCAATATTCAGGTTGAAATGATGAGAGATTTTGAAGTGAGGGGAAGCAGGAGTTAAGAAGATAGATTTGAAATGAATATATCTATACAGCAAGGGGTTAACTCCTGGATATGTTGACAGGAAACTTTTTTATTGGAGATGTCAAGACTAAATGATGATAAATATGATGATGAAATGACTGGTGTGAAGGAGTAGTAGCTTAGACCTCATGTGAAGTTTAATGTACACAGTGAGCATGGCGTAAATAAATAACTGTTTTAAAAATGGCCAAATCCTTACCTTTGAGTAAGATTTCATCTAAAACTCAACCTGACAACAACAGAATACTGGATTAGTGGTGCTGGAAGAGCACAGCAGTTCAGGCAGCATCCAGAATACTATCATTCTCACTGCTTTTGGAGCTATTATTAGCCATACCCTCAGTTATGGTTACAGTGACTTGACAATGGAACTGAGGGCATATAAGCATGCCTCTCCTCTGCCATCGACACACTGCTACCTTTGGTTATGAGCCATATTATTGTGCAAGAGAAGGAAGTGCGTCAGTGAATGTGGTGCATTTTGTTTGAATGATTCACTTGCCTCAGTTAAATAGCTGGCAGATCATGTAAGCTATAAGATGTGAGCGTGCAGTTTGCAGCGGTACTGTATGTGAGAGGGAGCTGACATTATGAGTATGACGCCTGAGTCATGGTTAATGGAGATTGTTGGTAAGCGAGGGAGGTAGGTGTGGTGAGAAGAGCAGTGAGGCTGGTGGTTGATTTGAAAGAAAGTGACACTTTGAAGATTCATTCACTGATCTTGATCTCTTGTGTGAAGTAATTAAAGTATTGCATCAGAGCCCATTGGACTGGAGTTTTGGTACTGCAACCTACTCCCACTGTCTTCTTAGCTTCTAACTGGAGAGCTTCCTAGCTCCCCAAAGGAGAAACACTCCTCTCCTCCTATTCCAAGTCCTCCAGCATTGAATCAGAGAAGCTTAGGGCATAGTGCCTGGCCTCTCACAATATTCTTCAAGGTTCTTCCTACTCTTTAGTTCCTCGTTAAGCATTTCTGGCATTTTCCAGAGCCAGGACACACTTTCCCTTTACAAGGCACTGAGTTTGCATACTCCTTATGTTACTTTGAGCAGATGTGCACTAGACCTGCATCACAATCCCCACACTCAATTTCAGGAACTATTGAATTTTGCCCTTTCAGTGTATTTGCAGGAAGGAAACTTAAAAAGAAGCCACCATGAACATTTTGTTTTGTCGTGTTGCCTAAGTATTTTTCCCACTGCCTCCGCAGTAATAAACTGGAGAGATTCTGAGTCAGATCTGAGTATGATGCATGGCTTGGATCCCATTAAATTAGATGATCATAAGACGTTCCTGGTGATAATAAATTTATCAGTTCTACACTGCTTAGAATTTGTTCCCTTTACCGTAGAGTACTTTGAATATTTCAAAGCAACTTCTATGTTCAAATACCTCTCGCAAATAAACTGAATGTGCACAAGCTTGCGGAATGACTGCGAGTTTCTGATAATACTGTGGATCTGGAAGCAGTTCATTTTGTCGCATGTGTATCCTTACAGAGTTGAGATGGCTTTAGCTGCACATTATAAGATCTTGTGACATATGTGGTATTGCTCCATCCCACTCAGTGTAATGGAAGTTTCTATGTTGATCACTTGATATAGATTTTAAATCAAAAGGAACATTCTCACAAAGAGGATATGGAGTTACAAATTCATGCTAAGTACTGACTACAGTTTAGCTAAAACTGCAAATCAGAACTGAGCTGAAATCAACTGGGGAAAGGGTCACCATACTGAAACAACATTCTTGTTACAGTGTACTGTTTTAGCACTCCCAGATTATCGTAGACAGAGAGCAAATCACAATCGCAATAATGTGCCTGATATGTGATGGGGATTGTACTGAGTTAACTGCTTTGAATGTCTATAAAACTTACACTACTTTTGCATTAATCAATAATCTTGTACATTACCAGTAAGGAAATATCTACTACCATTTGTCTAAGCTTCTAACATTGCTCCTGGGATTTAATAGATCCCACATGCCTTGATGCACAGATATCGAATGAACAACTTTTGCCTGATTAAAAGACCAGTTGAAAAACTCTTGCAGTTCAAGTTTTAAAACAAAGACGTTATTGTTGTTAGTTCGGGACCGGCTGAGAAAGTAGAGAAAGTAGGAAATGTGAAGCTTGATCTGAAGCAGCAGAAACAAAAGCTGAACTGAGGGAATCCACAGAGTGATAATGAGACTGCAGTAAACTCCACACTGTCTTGATGGGAAGATGGTCCCAACATGGCTGTTTAGCATACATTACCAACGATATTACATTATCAGTTACATTGCTCTGATATATCATATCTGCAATTTGGAAGGTGAAATTGAAAACTAGAAACAAAATACTTTTATTGGAACAAGAACGTGCCTGGTTAATGAGTGAATTTAGCTTTTTCATGAAGTATCAGTATTCTAATTGGAAGGTATGATATGTTGAATGGGCACTGTCTGGGTTCAGTCCAGAACTTGAAGATTCTTACTGCAGTTTGAGAATGTTCTGCTGTTTCTGATTGTTAAGAGTATAGAAAAATAAGAAATTTACAAGTATTAGGAATGCCCATTCAGGTATGTCTGCGATTTGACAGGCCTGGTAAGTTACCATGGCAACAAAATTGGAAAACGTTGAAAATACAACAGGCCCAGCTGAAAAGAGAAATTGCAGATTGACAGGATCCTATTTTTGGGAAGAGAAGAATTGCTGCGATTGTTAAAGGGCACTGACCTGTGAAGCTGTGTTTTTACTTTCGGATGCTGGTAGACTTGGTGTGCATTCACTGAAGTTTTGTTTTCCCTCAGATTTCCAATATTTTCTGCTTTTCCATTTCCACTGACTTTATTATACATAATGGAATGACAGTTTTCATTTATAACCCATTAATTCCAATCGGCATATTGCATGATTATATCCTCTGTTTTGAAAAAGACAGCCCGGTTTCATTCATATCTTTTAATACATTGCACCACATTCACAAACATCCAGTCCCTTACCACTGACACACAGTGGCAGCAGGGGGGAGGATCTACAAGATGCACTGCAAAACTTCAGCAAATCTCCTTAAGCAGGACTTTCCAAATCTACAAAAGCCATCGTCAGGAAGGACAAGGAGCAGCAGATGCATGGAAACACCTCGAATTGCAAATTCCCTTCAAGTCACATGCCATCCTGATTGCAACTGCATTGCCATTCATTCGTTGTAGCTAGGTCAACGTTATGGAATGAAACATTCAGAAAAATCATTATTTCAATAAGGGGTTGTACTTTTCGTATATACACATTTAAATTAAAAACAAATTAATTGCAACAGCAGACATCAATGTATGGAAAGGTGCTTTAGATGCATGAAGCTCTTCTTACTATGAACAGAGTGAAAGCAATGGAGGCCAACGTACATTGTAGCAAAATTTGCCAAGTTATGCAGGTTAGAGATTGTGATCTACACAGTTACCATTTTAACATACACTAGGTTAGCGCTATGAATGGAGTACTCTGACTGGTATCTTAGCTATGAATATGGAGCAATACAGGACAAAGTTTCAGACTCTTGTCAATGAAGTAAAGGAAAGGGAGATCTAAAATTATTTTCTTTACCTCATTTTCAATGCATTCAGATAAATGTTGGAAGTCTCACCAAGAGGGATATTTCTTCAGTTTGTCCAAGGGATGTGAGCTTTGTTGATTAGACCAGCAATTACTGTCAATTCCTAGTGCCCTGGAGAAGGTGGTGTTAAATTGTCTTTCTGAACTGCAACAGTTTTTGTAATGTCGGTACACCACAACACTCTGGAAAGGAGTTCCATAATGTTGACCCAGCTACGACGAACGAATAGCAATACAGTTGCAATCAGGATGGCATGTGGCTTGAAGGGGAATTTGCAATTCGAGGTATTTTCATGCATCTGCTGCTCCTTGTCCTTCCTGATGATAGTAATTGTAGATTTGGAAGGTCCTGTTTAAGGAGATTTGCTGAAGTTTTGCAGTGCATCTTGTAAATCCTCCCCCCTGCTGCCACTGTGTGTCAGTGGTAAGGGACTGGATGTTTGTGAATGTGGTGCAAACCAATTGGCCAGCTTTATCCTAGATGGTCTCAAGCTTCTTCGGTGTTGTTGGAGCTCCAGTCAAGTAGGAATTATTCCGTTACATTCCTGACCTGTGCTTAGAAAATGGTGGACAGGTTTTGGGGAGTCAGGAAGTGAGTTACCTAGAATAGAATAGGATAGAATATATTGTCACATATGCTCAACGAGTACAGGTCATTCTGCTAGAACACATGTTTCATTGACACAAACTTGCTATACCATGATTGGTGAATTGGGGACACTGTTTCTAAAGCGCAAATTTTCAACGAGTGAATTGGTCAGAACACAATCTTGGCCCCATTAGTTTAAATGGTCCTGCAAGATTGCATAGGAATGGAACTACTGTGTTATAGCAGAACTGACTGCACAGTGAAAAGTTTATATGTGGCCAATTACAGCACCGACTTAGATAGAAAAGTACCTGGGCACAGCCTCTTTTGTCACAAGATTTGTTACAGAAATAAAATGTCCAGTATTACAGGAAAGAATTCAGTACAGCAGCCCATATTGGCATTTAACCTCCAGTCCACATGGGCCCTGGCAACATACTACACCAAATAAACACCTTGCCTGGCAACTAACGCTCCAGGGAATCGTCATTCCCTGCTGGAGATTGGGAATCGTCAGTCCTCGCGGGAGACCGGGAATCGTCGCTTCTTGCAGAAGACCAGGAATCGTCACTCCTTGCCAGAGACCGGGAATCGTCGCTCCTTGTCGGAGACAGGGAATCATCACTCCTCGCCAGTGACCAGGAATCGTCACTCCTCACAAGAGGTCGGGTCAAAGGGAAGTAAAGAAGAAGGAGAAGAAGAAGAAAAAAGAAACACAAGGAGGAAGAAAAAGCAGAGAGAAAGAAGAGGAAGGGTGGGTAGAGCAGATGAGTTCTGGCTGGAGTTCCCTATTCCACTGCTATCTTCCAACCTGCTGAGGGATTCCTAGCTTCTGACCAACTCTTATAGTCACATTACGTATATGACCAGTCCAGTTCAGTTTCTGATCAATGGTAACTTCTAGAATATTGATAATTAGGCTTTTATGATGGCAATGCCATTAAATATCAAGGGGTGATGTTAGATTGTCTCTTGTTGGATATGTCGATTGCCTAGCACTTGTGTGCAAAGAATTTTATTTGTTACTTGCCAGCCTAAGCCTGGGTTTGTCCAGGTCTTCAGATATGGACATGGACAAGTTTAGTGTCTGAGGTATTGTGAATAGTACTGAACATTGTGCAATTGTTAGCAAATAACCCCATTTCTGACCTTATGATGGAGGGAAGATGTTGAGGCAACTGAAGATTGTTGAGTCTACAACACCTGCCAGAGGACTCGTGCAGTGATATCCCATGGCTGACATGATTGCCAATAGGGTAAAAACAATGACTGCAGATGCTGAAAATCAAATACTGGATTAGTGGTGCTGGAAGAGCACAGCAGTTCAGGCAGCATCCAACGAGCAGCGAAATCAACGTTTCGGGCAAAAGCCCTTCATCAGGAATAAAGGCAGTGAGCCTGAAGCATGGAGAGATAAGCTAGAGGAGGGTGGGGGTGGGGAGAGAGTAGCATAGAGTACAATGGGTGAGTGGGGGAGGAGATGAAGGTGATAGGTCAAGGAGGAGAGGGTGGAGTGGATAGGTGGAAAAGAAGATAGGCAGGTCGGACAAGTCAAGGAGACAGTAACTGAGCTGGAAGTTTGAAACTAGGATGAGGTGGGGGAAGGGGAAATGAGGAAGCTGTTGAAGTCCACATTGATGCCCTGGGGTTGAAGTGTTCTGAGGCGGAAGATGAGGCGTTCTTCCTCCAGGCGTCTGGTGGTGAGGGAGCGGCAGTGAAGGAGGCCCAGGACCTCCATGTCCTCGGCAGAGTGGGAGGGGGAGTTGAAATGTTGGGCCACGGGGCGGTTTGGTTGATTGGTGCGGGTGTCTCGGAGATGTTCCCTAAAGCGCTCTGCTAGGAGGCGCCCAGTCTCCCCAATGTAGAGGAGACCACATCGGGAGCAACGGATACAATAAATGATATTGGTGGATGATGATTGCCAATAGCCACAACCATCTATCTTTGCGTGAGGTATGGTTCCAATGAGCAAGCATTTGCCTCTGTGTCTCATTGACTCCAGTTTTATTAAGGCTTCTTCAAGGCATATTCAGTCAAATGCTGCTTTGATGCCTAGTTCAGCCAACTTCACCTCACCTCTGGAGTACAGCTCTTTTCTCTGTTTTGGACCGAGGCTATAATGAGGTCAGAAAGTCTAGCCGAACCCAAAGCGAGCCTAAGTGAGCAGGTTATCACTGAGTAAGTACTGTTTGATGTCACTATCCATTTTGCTGATGGTTGTGAGTAGACTGATAAACTGATAATTGGCCAGATTAGATTTGTTCTGTTTTCTGTGTACAGGATGTTCTGGGACAATTTTCCACACTGTCAGGTCAATGCTAGTGTCCTCGGTGTACTGGAACAGATTAGTTCAACTTAATAGAGTTCTTTGAGGAAGTGACTAAGTTGTTAGATGAAGGGAGGGCTGTTGATGTTATACAGATGGACTTTAGTAAGGTGTTTGATAAGGTTCCCCATTGTAGACTAATGGAGAAAGTGAAGTCACATGGTGTGCAGGGTGTTCTAGCTAGGTGGATAAAGAACTGGTTGAGCAACAGGAGACAGAGAGTAGTAGTTGAAGGGAGTTTCTCAAAATGGAGAAAGGTGATCAGTGGTGTTCCACAGGGGTCAGTGTTGGGGCCACTGTTGTTTGTAATATACATAAATGATCTAGAAGAGGGCACTGTTGGTATGATCAGCAAGTTTGCAGATGACACAAAGATTGGTGGAGTAGCAGAAAGCATAAGGGACTGTCAGAGAATACAGGAGGATATAGATATATTAGAGATTTGGGCGGAAAAGTGGCAGATGGCCTTCAATCCGGACAAATGTGAGGTGATGCATTTAGGCAAGTCTAATTCTAGAGCGAATTATACAATGAATGGAAAAGTTGATGGGCAGAGAGATCTGGGAATGCAGGTCCATTGTACCCTGAAGGTTGCTGCACAGATGGATAGAGTGGTCAAGAAGGCATATTGTATGCTTGCCTTCATTGGATGGGATATTGAGTATAAGAGCTGGCAAGTCATGTTAAAATTATATAAGACATTGGTTCGGCCACATTTAGGATACTGTGTACAGTTCTGGTCGCCTTATTACCAAAAGGATGTAGACGCTTTGGAGTGGGTGCAGAGAAGGTTTATGAGGATGTTGCCTGGTATGGAAGGTGCTACCTATGAAGAGAGGTTGAGTAGGTTAGGTTTATTTTAACTAGAAAAAAGGAAATTGAGGGGGGACCTGATTGAGGTTTACAAAATCATGGAAGGTATAGACAGGGTGGATAGAGACAAGCTTTTCCCCAGGGTAAAGAATTCAATAACGAAAGGTCATACTTTCAAGGTGAGAGGTGGAAAGTTTAAGGGGGATGTGTCTGGACAGATGCATGAGTAGGTGGGGAGCAGGAGGATACAAATGCTTAGGAATTGACCGAGAGGTTTAGATAGTACACTTGGATTGGCTCAAGCTCGGAGGGCCGAAGGGCCTGTTCCTGGGCTGTAAATTTTCTTTGTTCTTTGTTCTTTGATGGTAAGTTCTGGAGCACAGGTGGAAAACCAAGGTCTCTTCCCCAGGGTAAGGAAGTCCAAAACTAGGTTTAGAGTGAGAGGAGAAAGTGAGGACTGCAGATGCTGGAGATCAGAGCTGAAAATGTGTTGCTGGAAAAGCGCAGCAGGTCAGGCAGCATCCAAGGAACAGGAGAATCGACGTTTCGGGCATAAGCCCTTCTTCAGGAAGGGGTGAGAGGGGAAAGATTTAAAAGGGACCTAAGGGGCAACATTTTCATGCAGAGGGTGGTGCATGTATGGAATGCGCTGCCAGATGAAATGGTGGAGGCTGGTACAATTACAACATTTAAAAGACATTTGGATGGGTATATGAATAGGAAGGGTTTGGAGAGATATAGGCCAAATGCTGGCAAATGGGATTAGATTCACTTCGGATATCTGATCAGTATGGACAAGTTGGACCAAAGGGTCTGTTTCTGTGCTGTATGTCTCTATGACTCTATAAGGTAATCAGTACTGTTTAAGAAGAATATGCAATAAACCAACTAAAGAATAAACACTGCAAGTTTAGGGAGATTTCCAGGAAAAAAAAATTTAAAAAGCAGGTTTTTAAATGTCAAGGGCCATAAGCTGTAATTTTTCTCTTGATGATTTTCGCACTGGGTAAGCTCTAAGCTTCAGCTGTGTCATCTGGAAAACACACCCATTGGATGCCAGCCTTCTCCATGACCTGGAAGGACCTTAGAAAAATAACATTCCCAAACACGTATTAAGAAATTTGTATAAATTTCAGGCAAAGTCTGAATTTTAGAGAAGGTTGAATCAGGGGAAGGCATTCTTCCTGGCATATTGCCTCGTAGCTGCATCTTTGAATTTAGCTTAATTTAGAAACAAAGTTTTGAATAAAATTTAGCAAGACTACTAGCATAATGTTAAATATATGGGCTGCATCAATTCATGTTCTGTATTCATTGAAACAACTTGATTTGGTGAAGCACTGAAATTGACTTTTAGGTAGCTATGTTACTGACCTATTTTATGGGCAATTGTAAATTAAACTCTGCTGATTACGGCCAGTAATTCTTACCAAGGTAGGTAACAGCTAAATTTCCCCATAACACACCGAGACCTTTATGTTCCTTCAGTTCTAGCCTTTTGAAACACTGCTTTGTTCAGGCCACCGTCAGTGCCTGCTCCTTCAGCTGTTAAGTTCTGGAATTTCCTCCCTCGCCCTCTGCAGCTATCTACTTTCACACTTGAAGTGTTTTTGCTAAAACCTAGCTCTTTCTCCAAACCTCCTTCTCAGGCTCAGCATCAAGTTTTGTCTGATTACTTTCCGAGATAATTAGCTCCGTCAAAGGTTGTGCGACAGAGTAATTGTTGTGCATGCTGCCACATATGGCTGCCAACTGTCGATGGAAACAGCTATGCAAACAGGTTTCATCAGTAAGTCAGCTTTGCTTGAAAATTTCACACAAGCACGTTAATTCACATCTATCCAGTGATGTGCATCACTCACATCACTTGAATCAGGCACCAGTCCAAATTTATGCAGTACACTTGAGCTGAGGACTGAACATGGGGTGAGTCACTGACCACAGTGGAAACATTCTGCTTGACTTCTCCTCAAAGTTCAGCCTTCGTTACGTTTAGATTTTACCTTCAATCTTTAAATCTTTGCCATGATGGGCAATTTATCTGGAACAAATTCGAAATCTCTTCCATTGTCCATGAAAACTTTGCTCAGCTCCACCACAAGTGAGAGCATGAGGAACCTAATTGATTTCAGTGCATTTCTAAATCATATAGAAGTCCCACAGTGGTCCTTACTTCCTTTCCAAATTATATGAATATAATATTTTAATCCAAACATTTAGTACTGATGCCAGTATTTCTCCTTCAAAATTATACTACACTTAGTTTCTCAAATGATTGACATGCTTTATGTTGCATGTGGAATGTATATGATTAAATTTATCTGAAATTGGTCACTGGCCAATGACACTGACTAACGTGACCTTACAGATCCTATGCCCTCATGTTCTCTTTTGAGGTCAAATTCGAAGTATTTTAACTGGGAACTGTCACACTGTTATTTCTGAAGGAAATTAAACCCAATCCTTTTTTTCCCTGAAGCATCAGGCCAAACCCAGCTGGCTATTTCCCATTCAAAATAATAAAAATTCTTCTCATCCTCGGCAGTAAAACAATAACCACATTGCATCACTTTGGGCGAAAGGGAGAACACAAGGCCACATGTATGTTCAGTGATGCAAGGATCATATCTAACAGTGTCCTCCTTCACTGGCTCCATGCAGTGCCCAGCTCAGCAATACACAGCAGACAGACAGAACTGCTATTTTGGGAGTATCTTGAACATCTGTCTGTCTCAGGCCAAGGTAAACTTTCATCTGACTTCTGGACGTGGCCTTCTCCTCCATCATGCTGAACAATCAATACTCAGAGAACAACTTAAGTTTATTCCTTTCCACCCCCGCCTGAATGAATTTTGGGCATGACGTGACACTGAATTCTTCTGTTGTATTTGCCACCCATTCATGATTGTCGTTGGATGGGAATCCTCTTCCTGCTGTTCGAAACCTTCCAACATCTCCAATACTCACCCTTTATCTAAACCTCTCCCTCTCGCCTTTTGCCCGTAATTGATCTCTTCAATGAGAATAGTGAACATACATGGGCTGCCTCAACATCTTTAGTCTGCTCACCCAGTCCAACCTATCTCCCTCTGAACCTGTTGCATGCACTCTGGTCCCTCAGGTCAAATCCCAACTCTTCACGAGGTCAATTCCTGGAATGGCAGGATTGCCTTACACGGAAAGACTGAAGCGACTGGGCTTGTATACCCTTGAGTTTAGAAGACTGAGAGGGGATCTGATTGAAACGTATAGGATTATGAAAGGACTGGACACTCTGGCAGGAGGGAACATATTTCCGTTGATGGGGGAATGCCGAACCAGAGGACACAACTTAAAAATACGGGGTAGACCATTTAGGACAGAGATGAGGAGAAACTACTTCACCCAGAGAGTGGCGGCTGCGTGGAATGCTCTGCCCCAGAGGGCAGTGGAGGCCCAGTCTCTGGATTCATTTAAGAAAGAATTGGATAGAGCTCTTAAAGATAGTGGAGTCAAGGGGTATGGAGATAAGGCTGGAACAGGATACTGATTAGGAATGATCAGCCATGATCATATTGAATGGCGGTGCAGGCTCGAAGGGCAGAATGGCCTACTCCTGCATCTATTGTCTATTGTCTATTGTCTATTGTCTATTGTCTATTATCAAATCTGCCAATAAGGATGATGCTGTTGTCGTGCTGACCTTTGCCTGTATGCCAGCTCTCAGACAGTTCCTGCTCTCTTCCCTTGGAACATGACCTCACCACTTAACACCAAATCTGTTATTTCCGGGGTTTTTGGGGACCTCAGCTCCTCCGGAGATCTCCCTGCCACAGCTTCCCATTGCTGCCAGTCCTCCACAGCTCACTTCAACCTCCTTACCAAAGTCCACAAACAGGACTGCCATGGCAGACCCACCATTTCAGCCTGTTTCTGTCTCACTGCACCGATTTCTTACTATTCTGACTCTATGCGCTCCCCCCCCCCCCCCACCCCCAAATTGTTCAGTCATTTTTTACTTACAATCTGACACTTTATGTCTTTTCCATAATTTCCAGATTTCTGAAATGAGCTGCCTCCTCTTCCCCATGGATGTGCAATCCCTCTACACATTCATCCCTTATAAAGATTGTCTGTGGGCTCTCCACCTCTTCCTTCCCATTCACCACTGCCCCACATCACCTGGCTGAGCTTCTTCTCACTTTGAACTCACCCTCACTCACCGAGTCAATGGTGCGGCCATGAGTACCCACATGAATCCTAGCTTTGCCTGACCCTTGGTGGTGTATGTGGAATAGTTGTTGTTCCATGCTTGCTCGGGCCACCACCCACAAATCTTTCCCTGATACATCGATGATCAGTGCTGTTTGGAGTTGAATAAATTAATCAGTTTTACTTCCAATTTCCATCCTTCTCATTTTCATCTGGTCCGTGTCTGACTCTTCCCTTCCTTAGCTTCACTTTTGTAATTTCTGAGGTTAAGCTGTCCAACAATATCCATTACAAGCCCACTGAAACCCATAGTTTCCAACTAATGTCCCTCACACATTGCAAAGATTCCATTCCATTCTTTCAGTTTCTCTGTCTCAGTCATATCTGTTCTGGGTTGCCTTCTACATGACCTCCTTTCTCCTCAATCAAGAACTGCTCCCATTGCAGTTGACAGAACACTCAGCCATGAATGGCCCGTCTCCCACACTTCAGCCCTCACTCCTTCCCCTCCTTCCCAGAACAACAAGAGGGTTCCCCTTGTCCTCACTTTCCACTCCATGTTTCAAAAGATCCACCACTTCTGCCATCTCCAGTAAGATGCCATATCAAAACATCTTCACCTTAGCTCCACCATCCACTTTCCGCAGGGACCGTTCCATCAGCAACACCTTTGTTCATTCCCACCTCACTCCTAACATTTCCACACTCCCTGATGGCCTCTTCCTCAGAAGTTGCAGGCAGTGTAATGTATACCCATTGACCTCCTGCCTTCTCATTTCCAAAGTTCCCAAACACACCTTTCAATTAGAAAAGCCCTAGGTCCCTCAAGCTTTCCTCATGCCCACCAGTCCAGGCAACATCCTGGTAAATCTCCTCTGCACCCTCTCTAAAGCTTCCATATCTTTCCTACAATTAGGTGACCAGAACTGAACACAATATTCCAAGTGTGGTCTAACCAGGGCTTTATAGAGCCACCACATAACCTCATGGCTCTTAAACTCAATCCCCCTGCTAATGAAAGCCAACACACCATACTTCTTCTTTATAACCCTATCAACTTGGGTGGCAACTTTGAGGGATCTATGGACATGGACCCCAAGATCCCTCTGTTCCTCTGCACTGCCAAGAATCCTGCTTTTAACTCTATATTCTGTATTCAATTCATCTTTCCAAAATGAATCAATTCATACGTATTCAGGTTGAACTCCATGTATCACTTACCAGCCCAGTTCTGCATCCTGTCAATGTCCCATTGCAAACTACAACAGCCTGCCACACTATCCACCACTCCACCAATCTTCGTGTCATTGGCAAACCTACTAACCCACCTTTCCACTTCCTCATTCAAGTTATTTGTAAAAATCACAAAGAAAAGAGGTCTCAGAACTGAGTCCACTGGTCATCGAGCTACAGGATGAATACTTTCCATCTATCACCATCCTCTGTCTTCTATGGTCCAGCCAATTCTGTAACCAGACAGCCAATTTTCCTGTATTCCATGCCTCCTTACTTTCTGAATGAGCCTACCATCGGGAACCTTATCAAATGCCTTGCTAAAATCCATGTGCACCACATCCACTGCTCTACCTTCATCAATGTGTTTTGTCACATCTTCAAAGAATCAGTAAGGTTTGTGAGGCATGACCTGCCCCTCATAAAGCCATGCTGACTATTTCTAATCAAACCATGGTTTTCCAAGTAATCATAATTTCTGCCTCAGAATCCTCTCCAATAAGTTGCCCACCACAGATATAAGACTGACTGGTCTATAATTCCCAGGGTTATCCTATTCCCTTTCTTGAACAAGGAAATAACATTTGCCACCTTCCAATCATGTGGTACTACTCCACTGGACAGTGAGGATGCAAAGATCATCACCAATGATGCAGCAATGTCTTCCCTTGTTTCCCCTAGAAACCCTGGTTATATCCCATCTGGCCCAGGGGGCTTATCTATCCTTATGTTTTTCAATTTTTTCAACACATCCTCCTTGTTAATATTAACCTCTTTGAGCATATCAGCCTGATTCACTGTCATCATAATTGGCAAGGTCCATCTCAGTAGTGAATACTGAAGCAAAGTATTCATTAATGACCTCAAGTACCCCCTTCGACTGCATGCACAAGTTCCCTCCACCATGCCTGATTGGTTCTAACCTCACTCTGGTCATCCTCTTTTTCCTCACGTAAGTGTAGAATTCCTTAGGTTTTTCCTTATTCCTACCTGCTAAAGCTTTTTCATGCCCCCTTCTAGCTCTCCTAAGTCCATTCTTCAGTTCCTTCCTTGCAACCTTGTAACCCTATAGGCCCCGTCTGATCCTTGCTTCCTCAACCTTAAGTATGCTTCCTTCTTCCTCTTTACTAGACGTTCTACATCCCTTGTCATCCAAGATTCCTTCACCCTACCATCCCTTCCTTGCCTCAGTGGGACAAACCTTTCTAGCACTATCAGCAAGTGCTCCCTAAATGACCTCCACCTTAACTTAAATCCATTTATATCTATTTTTCTGTTAGCACAATTAACAACCTCTTTTTCTTTTGCACTTGGTCCCCTCACCTCAATTTCCCTCACTCCTCCTCTACCTCTGTCAAAAGTAGAACAGAAACATTTTCTAATCCCTTCCAGTTCTTGTGAAGGGTCACACTGGACTCCATACAATAAGTCTGTTTTTTGACAGATGCCACCAGACCTGCTGAGTTTCTCCAGCGTTCTTTGTGCTTGTTTCAGATTTCCAGAATCCACGGTACTTTGCTTTTATTTGTAGTGGTGGGTTGCTTAGGAGGAAGTATCTCGAAGGCCACTGATGATTTAATCTTTTGCAATGAATGGCATTGCCCCCTAACATTTACTGAAAAGACCGAATAATACCTCCTCTGGTAGTCCAACCCAACATCAGAAGCCCCTTTTGGAGTCTATTGCATCTCCTTTTACTTGTTGTCCTGGCTGCTACCTCAAAGGTGTACCCACTGTGGACTGGGTGTAGGTATTCTTGGTTTAAGGACCCTCACTCATCTTGCCAGTGTAGATAGAAGTCCCACCTTTTAGGCTGCACCAAGGAATCAATGAAGACCTGGCACAACTTCCATCTGGGTTCCACCAGACCGCTGCTTAGGTTATGCTGGAATGTTAACAAAACCTTTTGGTACTCATGGTGCAATAGATACTTCACTTAGAAATGAGAGATGATGCGATTCTTTTCAGCAAAGTTTCCCTTTCCCTGGACTTCTGGCTGTTTCTCTCTATTCACCACAACAGTTGTCCATTTACCTTGGACAGTCCGTATGTCCGTACGACATTAAACTAAATCCTTGACTGCTCCCTCTGGTGGTTACAAAAGATCACATTGTTCAAAATGATCAACATTTGTCCTTCAATCAACACAACCCAAAACTGATTAGCCAGTCATTTATGCGCTTGTTTTATTTTATTAACTGATGGGACATGGTGTCACTGGCTGGGCCATTTATTTGCCCTTAAGAAGGTGGTAGTGAGCTGTCTTCTTGAATCACTGCAGTCTACCTGCTGTAGATAGACTGACAATGCAGCCTAAGAGGCAGTTCCAGGATTTTGACCCAGTGACACTGAAGAAACAGCAAAGAATTTCCACATCAGGATGGTGGGTGGCTTGGAGGGGAGCTTGCAGGTGGTGTTGCACTTCTTGTTTCTTACCGAAATGGTCATGGGTTTGGAAGATGCTACTTAAGGGGCCTTGGTGCATTTCTGTAATGCATCTGTGCTGTTATACATTACCGCTCCTGAGTATTAATGGGGGAAGGAGTGGATATGGTGCCAATCAAGCAGCCAGCTTTGTCCTGGAGTATTGTTGGAGCTGCTCATCCAGGAAACTTGGGTTGGCCATCATACTCCTGACTTGTACCTTGTACTTGGTGGATGGGTTTCGCTGCTCGTTGGATGCTGCCTGAACTGCTGTGCTCTTCCAGCACCACTAATCCAGTATTTGGGAGTCAAGAGGTGAGTTACTTGCTGCAAAATCTCATTCTTTCTTTACATCGAGGCTCATTAAATATCCAGATTTCACTCTCAGCATGTCTTCTACCTTCAAGAGGGAATATGACAGTCTAAAAAAAGGTGAATTCTAGCAGCATTGCAGCAGTGTCATGACTGGATGACAGAAAGACTATGAGAGAGACAATAAAGGACAGAACAATCTGATGTTTACAGAATATATCCCATTAAATGCCTATATTGAGAACAGATAGTTCACAGGTAAGGGATGTAAAAATCTATGTAAGATAGGAAAGGACTAAGTAGTGACTGGAGTCAAGGTTTTTAATAGCTTTATATTGGGAAACAGCTAATATAACTCCTTTATTTAAAAAGGGAGTAAGAGAGAAAGCAGAAAACCACAGGCCAGTTCTTTTGACATTTGTCTTAAGGAAGAAGTTAGACACTATTATTAAAGATGTTATGACAGTGAAAAGAACAGAAATTGCTAGAGACACTCAGCAGGTCTGACAGTTTCTGTAGACAGAAAGCAGAGTTAACATTCTGAGTCCAGTGACCCTTCTTCAGAATATATAAAGCGACGGAAGGTATGGCTGCTAAATTTGCTGATGACACAAAGATAGATAAGAAAGTGAGTTGTGTGGAGGATATAGGGAGCCTACAAAGGAATATAGATCAGTCGCGTGAGTGATCAAAGATCTGGCAAAATGCAGAAATATGTGGAAGTGTCCACTTTGTCAGAAAGAATACTAACGAAGCATATTATCCAAATGGAGAGAGGTTGCACAGCTCTGAGATGCCAAGAGATCTGGGTGTATGAATCATAAAAGATTAACATGTAGGTACGGCAAGCAATCAGGAAAGCTACTGAATGCAAGAGTAAATAGGTTATGCGTCTGTTATATAGAGATCTGTGAGATTGAATCTGATATACTGTGTACAGTAGCCTTGGAACCTATAGAAGGATGTTAATGTGTTGGAAGCAGTTCAGAGAAGGCTATATAGGCCAGTACTTGGAATGAGCAGATTGCCTTTTGGGAAAAAAGACTAAATAGGCTAAGACTGTATCCTCTGGAATTTAGAAGAGTCAGAGGTGACTTAATTGAAACATCTAAAATCCTAAGGAGACTTGACCAGGTTGTTGTTGAAAGCATGTTGCCTCCTAAGGAAGCAATAAAACTGGCCATCACAGCTCAAAGATAAGGGGTCACCCATGACTCGACATCGCCCTCATGCCCTGTCCTACCTGTCCACCTTCCTTCCCACCTATCCGCTCGACCCTCCTCTTTGACCTATCACCAACACCCCCATTTCCATCTACCTAACATACTCTCAGCTACCTTCCCCCCCCAGCCCCATCCCCTTCCATTTACCTCTCAGCCCCCTTGGCCCACAGCCCCGCTCCTGATGAAGGGCTTTTGCTCGAAACATCAATTCTCTGCTCCTCGGCTGCTGCCTGACCTGCTGTGCTTTTCCAGCACCACAGTCTAATCTCCAGCATCTGTAGTCCTCACTGTCACCCATTTAAGACAGAGATGAGGACTTCTTTCTCTCTCAGAAGATTGTGAGTCATTGGAATCCCCTTCCTCAAAGGAGGTGGAAGCAGGTAGACTCTTGATACCAGATTATCAGGGCATGCAGGAATGTTGAGTTGAGGTTAATATTGGATTGGCAATGACCTTATTGAAAGCCAGAACAGATTCAAAAGGCCAAGTGTCCTACTCTTGTTCCTTACTCATATGTTCCATTTTATGCTTGTACAGTGAGGGCACTGTAATTGGATATGTAACTCTGTCTTCCAATCATTTACACCACAATTGCTATCACCTCTGTGGTGGTCAATGGCATTTGCAAAGATATTTGGATTTCCAATGACTGACTGAGAACATTACATAACGTGATTTCACATTTTTGTCAAAAAAGGAGGAACAATGACTCATCTTTCTATGGCAGGAAGTCTATCCTCGAAGCTACAGAAGAGTTTTCCCATTTAAACTTGAAAATGACCAAAAAAAACCTTAAATGTGATTAACTTTACTCTATGCCTCGAGTAGATAATTATATTTCCTGGAGCTTCAGCAAAGCTCGTCTCCATTCCCAGTTACCTGCCTCCTTTACCTTCCCAAGCCTAACCACTTTCACTGTGAAGAATGCACCAGTGATTTCTTCTCTAAAACTCAAGTCATGTGAGTCTTCCGGTCTGCCTTTCAGTCTCAGGAACTTAGCCTCTTTGACCTTCGTGTGAACTCTGACCTTTCCTCTGCATGTTGAAACAAACAGTTGGCATTTTCATTGCTTCGGGTGCAGGCCAGGTTGTCTGTTTGCCTGCCTTTTGCCTTTTAATCCCCATATATTGGCTTTATTTCACTGCTACCAGTATTGACCCTTTCTCTCCAAGCCCATGGGGAGTTGCTTGTGGGCTCCTGGAACCCTTCAAAGGCACTCAGTGCACAATAGAGGGAGTTGGCCTTGGAAAGTGGAGATCCACTGTGAGTTACACCCTCCATTCCCTACTTATGCTATAGTGTTGCTGTTGACTCTGATAGACTAGCAAGCTCTTGGCAATGGGACTTCTGCCAGCAGGCTTCTTGATCCCAAGTCAGGCCTACTGCTGACCAGTATTGTGCCTGGATGACATTTATTTCAGTAGGCCCACTCTAGAAGTCACATTACGAGACTCCTATTAGCTCTGCAGCTTACTGAAGAGAACCACATAGCCTCTATAAAAAAAAGCAAGATGGCGCAGAGTTTTGATTCCAGGAGAAGACCTGATGGGTTAATGAGAACTGCAGTGCCTCAGCAAGATACAATCCTAACTATCCACCAATTGTTAATATGAGTTCTTGACCATTGTTTGCATGTTTATCATCTTGCACTTTCTCAATAGGTTACTTAGCTTGAGGCCTCTCTTTAACCTTTAATGATGAAGTCACCCAGGACTATAGTTGAGCAAAATTCAAAGCAACACACTGACATCCTCCATTGCTCCATTTTACCCATTAGAGACCGTTCCAAAACGTATAGATTTCATAAATCGTGTATTTGTAACATCGTAATGTTCAATTTTAAGCAACTTTGTGGAAGGCAAATCCCTAGTGTTCATCCTTAAATGTCTACAACACTGTTTGAACACTCCCTTTGGTATGAATTGCAAAAGTGCTAACTTGTGCAGGCCCAGTAAAGAGGACCAGAATGTTGTGAGTACAATGGAGCACTGACAGCTGTGCCAAAGTTCATTAAAAGGAAAGTCGTGTCACATCAGAGCTGCATCTGTGCTTCTTTGTTGTCGTAAATCTTTTTCATAAATCTGGTCCTGACTTTTCAAAATATGTTCCAGCACATGCAAAGCAACACTGTAAAATTAGAATTGGAAGGAAATGAAATTTGTGTTGACTTTGTGTATCATGTATCTGCATAGTGCACAGTTGTTCTTTGTCGGTTTTCCCTTATGGGCTCGCAGCTTCCACATGTTTAATTTAAACATCACCAATCAAAAGTTGCTGTCATTAGCACTCTGCATCTAAGCAGGATGCCCTGGGTACAAGTGCAGTCAAAGTTCTGTAACCGCTTCTACAGGAAACATAAGTTCCAGAAACTGCTGACTTCTGTCTAGTAAATAGTCTGGATATATGGCTCTTTTAACCACACTATAAATTTATTATATTAATGCCATAAAAGTAGAAAATGACTATATCAATACAACCTCAGCAAACTGTCGCTACTCTTGAGGAGATATTTCACAAGAAGGTCAACAGCTCTGACACCTGTGCTGTTCTGCATTACACCAGGTGCTGTTCATAAGCTTGGCAGAAAAAAAATGTTCCTTTCACTTGGTGGATTAATGCAGAATGACTGCTTCGAATTTTGGGAGTTTTGAATTTGTTAAACTCATGACATTTCCATCAATGCTCACATTAAATAATGTGGCCAACAGGACCGAGTTTTTTTTAAAAATCGTTTTGATGGTGTTTTTCATATAGTAAAAAAAAACCAACAACATTTAAAACAGGACAGGGATGGCTAATTATTGTCATTAGATTTTTTAAAAATGTATTTATGTTATTCTTTTCACAGTGTTTGGCTTCCCTGAAGGGCTTTAGAGCAAATGAAAAATTTTAGAAGTATAATGACTGGTCTAATATAGGGAGCACAGTAACTAATTTGTACAGAGCAATCTTCAAGTGACAATGACCAAGATTAGCTGTTTGAGGGATCAAGATTCTCTGGCTCTATTTCAAAGTAGTACCACTGGATTGTTTATGTTTATATGGAGAAACAAGGCCTCAGTATAATATATCAGCTGAATGGAGATCCCTCAGACAGGGTAATATTCCCTCAATACTGTGTTGGAGTTTCATCCGACATTTTGTGCTCATACCCAGTAGGGACAGGAATTGAGTTGGGCAAGTGCATGATTTCAAACCAACAGCCAGGGTGGCACCACATGAACAGAAGAGCTTAGAGGGGTGTGGGCCAAATGCTGGCAAATGGGACTAGATTAATTGAGGACATCTGGTCAGCATGACGAGTCGGACCGAAGGGTCTGTTTCCGTGCTGTACACCTCTATAACTCTATTATGCCATCTCACACTCAGGTTGAATTAGAATTAAGATTAGAATTCCTACAGTGTGGAAACAGGCCCTTCGGACCAACAAGTCCAAACTGTCCCTCAGAAGTATATCCCACTCAGACCCATTACCCGACACTTCCCCTGATTAACACACCTACCCTCACATCACTGAACACTATGGGCAATTTGGCATGGCCAATTCACTGAACTTGCACATCCTTGGACTTTGGGAGGAAACCGGAGCATCCAGAAGAAACCCATGCAGATAAAGTTAAAGTTGTGAATGAGTGAAGGGAAACCATCCCTGAAGACCCATTCAACTGTGAGAGCCATCACATTGCTGACACTGGATGGAAACACTCCTGGACAAAGTCTCACCTGAGGAATCCGAATCCCAAATTGGTGGATCCAGGATCCACTGTTCAATCTGGGGAAGCACAATCCCAGGAATCCCAGAAAAATCAATCTCATTCCTGAAGGAATTGTGTGTGAAAAGCAAGATGTAATTCTGTGTAGCTGCTGTGATAGGGAAGGATGGACAATGATGTCCATATTCACACTGGGACAGGAGAAGCTCACCATTCCTCAATAATACTCTGGGAATATCCTGCAGTGGACCCTAGGAAACCCACGAGGTAGGGAATGGACAGGCACAAGGCACTCACTTTAAGCTAGGCCTGAAAAATGGGTAAGAAAGGGCTAAACATTTCAGACAGAACTTGTTCCTCTTGGGATGGCCAGACTGTGACACTGGGAGAGCATACACTGCTCGGTGCCTGTGTAACTGTGATTATCAATACAACTAAAGTGGTGAAGGTTACTGTATTTCAGGTGGCAACAATTAAGGTCAGACTTCTGGGGGTTGTTGTGACCTGCTTTCTGTCTCTTGGGCAGAAGGGGAATGAAATTTATCTGAGAGTGAAAAGGTTACCATGTTTGATATGGATCAATGAAATGAATGGGTAAATACTTGGCCCATTTCGTCAGGAAGAATAAAAAAAAGCACATTGTCTAAATGGTGAGAGTGTGTAGAACTCTGAGATACAGAATTTGTGGGTCTCCTGGTACATGGATCATCAGGAAGGTTGTCAGATACAGCAGGTCGTAAGGAAAACTCAGAGAATATGATCGTTCATTGTGAGGGGAACTGAACAGAAATGTAGCGATGTTCTGCTTCACTCATACAAGGTATTAACAGCCAATGGAGGACTGTCTACAGATTTGCACTCCTTGTTGAAGGAAGGATACAAGTGAATTGGAAGCAGTACACAACATGTTTACCAGCCTATTACATGGATTGACATGTGGTGTCTTATGAGGAAAGGGTTGATTGGCTCGGCTTGTATCTGCTCGAATTCAGAGAGTAAGGGAGGCTTGACTGAAACGTGGAAGATCCTGAGAGATCTTGACAGATTTAGATTTGAAGATGATGGTCACCCATTTGTGACAAAATGTTTTTCCTCATCTGTATCTTAAATGGATGACCCTTTAGTTTGAAACATTGAGCCCTAGTTCCAGATACTCCCATAAGAAGAAGCATCCTCTCCTCAAAATGTGATTGAAGCAGAATCTTTGAGCATTTTTAAGGTAGAGGTGGTTAGATTCCTGATAAACAAGAGGGTTAAATGTTATCGCGGGGTAGATGGGAATGTGTAGTAATCAGATCAGGCTCTCACCATGATCTTATTGAAAGTTAGAACTGATTCAAAGGGCTGAATGGCCTACTCCTTCCCCTACTTCCTTTGTTCACCTGAATGTAATTATAGAAATGGGGCAAACACTGAAAGTTATAACTGGATCCATATAGAACAACACTTATTGAACCAAGAAGGAGCTGGAACAAAGACTTCAGAAGCTCTCCATGGTCTTTTCTTCCACCTTGGTCAGCAGGCCTCAATCTCCCAGGTTACACTCCACAGGCAACAATCAGCCACCTTCCCAGTTAATGAATGCTGGCATTGTCTTATCAACCACACACGTCTCCAAGCCACAGATCTCCATTTCAATGCTGTGTTTTGAACTGCACAGTTACCTTTCATTGTAATGCCCCTGACAGGCCACTTTGCACACAGGGGAAAGCACCCATTTGATGGATCTGACCAATTCTCCTCACTTACTTTCTTAGTGCTCACTCATGTTGTGCCTACACCGATGTTAACAGCACGTCTGCCTTGCCTTGCTGCCCTCTCAGCCAGAACCAACACGCAACAATACCTCTGTCTTGACTTGCTGTTTAGTGAAAACACAAAGCCAAGCAGCTTGTCACGGTTATTGGCAGTGATTAATCAAACAGTGAATATGTTGTTCTGCAGTGCAATGCTACATCAGCACTAAACCTGCACCATGTGCAAGAAATGCATATGCTTCAACCAAATGGTCTTGGCTAAAAGTCTAAGGGATTAGTCCTCCTTCAGACTAAGGGAGACAGACAGCCTTTGCTTAAGGAGTATCAGTACGGTTTCACAAGGGCAGTGGCTAATATCAGTCCACGACACAATCAGTTGGTCATATAGGGCAGACAGGGTGATGGATCCATGGTACTATAGTCTCAGGAGTGAGGCAAGCACAGGTCCAGTATAACCATTCCAGAGATTTGCAGTATTTCAATCAGGGAGCTACACAGAGGTTCGTCGGGATGTCCAGTCATTCACCAGTCAGGGCTGTCCATCCATCTTGTTCAGGAGAGGTAGGCCATGGTCAGTTCTGGGCTACTACTGGATGAGAGGTAAGGAGGGTTATCAGGGGCTATTACTGGTGTAAGAAAGTTGGGAGGAAGTCAATTCTGGGGATTGGAGGCTTCGTGCTGGGATGCAGACCGTTCAATAATTGTGAAGGGAGAAATCTCAACATAAAAATGCGGTGAGATGATAGTGCATTGGAAAACATGGTTACTGCAGAAATGGGATTCGTTGGGGTTGACCACCAGCCTGGCTTCAACAGGGAAACATTGTAGCACAATGGCTGGTGTGGCTGAAGTGCAGAGCTAGGAGTAAGGGGGTAATGTTGGGAGATGAGGATCTGAATCAAACAGTTGGGTGGGAAAACATGAAAGATGAATGATTGAGTGATTTATTTATTGTCACTTGCATTTTACAGTGAATAACATAATAAAATACAGTGAAAAGCTTCAACGATCACCACAATGTGGTGCCATTTTGAATAGTTTAAGAACCAAAAAGCTGAAAGATGTAATTGAGAGTCCTGAGCTGAGGTGTCATCAATGACACCTGTGCTGCCACTCACTAACGTAGCTGTCACAACCTTTTAGGTGCCATCTCTTCACCCCTGGACCCACCTCACTGACACCACCCCGCATCACCCCCGCAACCAGGAGTGCCCGGCTCCACTGCTGCATCGGTGGCACCGCTCCGGGCATACCACTACTACGGCTGCCACTTCACTAAGAGTCCCGCTCCGGCCACCTTTCTCCAAAATGTCGCCATCTTGAAATGTCTGCTGCCTCTGATCGCTGG
Organism: Chiloscyllium punctatum; assembly: GCF_047496795.1. Taxonomy (NCBI): domain Eukaryota; kingdom Metazoa; phylum Chordata; class Chondrichthyes; order Orectolobiformes; family Hemiscylliidae; genus Chiloscyllium; species Chiloscyllium punctatum. The sequence goes on along the minus strand of NC_092741.1, from coordinate 143,994,294 downwards.
AGGAACTCTGCTGCCGCTGTCAGCCCCGAACACCAGGAGGATGTCCCTGCTGCTGCTGCTGGTGCCTTCACCACTGCCAGCCTCACTGAGAAACCTCATCTGCCACTGCCATTGAGCACCGGGAGGAGCCGCCATTCCCACACCGTCGCTAGGCCCGATCTTATCGACTGACGGGGGGGCAAAAGGCTCCAAAGGAAAGAAGGACGTAGGAAGGAAATGAAGGAAAAAGAGTAGAAGTAAAAAGAAGAAAGGAAGCATGTGGAAATGGGTAGGCCACAGACAAGAGCCTGCACGCAGCCCTGCTACTCCGCTGCCATCTTGAATCTATAAATACATGCTCTTGGTGTCAACATGGAGTAACAGGGTAAAGGAATATGGAGGTTCCCTTCGGTGGAAACCCTTAATTACCAGGCTCAGCCAGTGACTCACTAGGCTAGACATGACCTACATGGCCTTCCATATTCATGCAAATTGTGAACGTGCTCTGGAAATGGAAATTAGCTGTGCCCACAACCGTAGTGAGCAGGGTAAATTGATGTTTTTCTATCTGAGTAGATAGACTTACTCATGAGCAATGGAAGGGCCTTTTAAGGGGCAATTACATTAATCAGACACTTACTAGAGAATGAAGCCATCATCACTGCACCCTGCGCGTGAAACCCGCATGTAGTGTCCAACTGTGTAGGATAGAAATCAAACAATCCTGGCTGTGCAATTAGTCATTACAGATTGATCATAGTTATCTCTGTGAATAGGAGACCTTAGAAGTGGCTTCTGCGGGCCACGGTTCACAAAAACTATCTGAGATTTCATAGGCTGCACAAGGGCATGGAGCTGATTTCCTATTGTACCATTAGGTGTTGGCCAACATGTTGCTTTTAATGGGTGTTTGGGGGGGAGTGCAGGGGGGAGAAGCTGGTTGGTGGTGTGGGGGAACAAGGTTACAGCAGTCACAATCTCCTGCTTCATTTGTATGACATCTCGTTGTGCTGCATTCATCAGAACTAGGCCCCTGTATTAAAATTCAGGTCAGAGTCCTCCGTGTCCCACTGTATGAAGGACTATGCCAAACTGTGTAATGGGAATGCTCACTGCTCACGTGACTAAGGACCTGTTCCATTTCCAATATTCCCCACACAGGTTCATTGGAGAGATGACCAAAAGAGTGCAGCAAATGTTTACTAAGCTAAGCCAGCAGTGGAAAACTATTATTCAAGGAGAGAAAGATTCAACTAGGTCTGAATCCCCTGAAGTTTAGAAGTATGAGAGGGGATCTGTTTAAAATATATGAAGTTCTAACAGGATTGGACAGACTTGATACTGAGTGAATGTGTTCCCTGGCTAGGGTGTCTAGAACCAGGAGATACAGTCTCAGGGCTATTTAGATCTAAGACAAGGAAACATTTCTTCACTCCAAAGGTGGTGAACCTGTTGAATACTTTACCACAGAAGGTTATGGAGGCCCCAAGTCGCTGAATATTTTCAAGAAGGAGATCAATAAATGTTTAGATTTCAAAGGCATCGGGCAAAAGCAGGAGAATGGTATTGAAATAGAGCATCAGCCACAATCATATGGAATGGCAGAGCAGGTTTGAAGATCTGAATGACCTCCTCTACTCATAGTTTCTACATTTCATTCAGTGTTTCCTTTATGTTCAGCAATTTCCTTCAAGTTGTACGTTTTTTTAAATCTAGAAAGGCAAAGTGCTGCACATATATGGTACAGTTTTTCAACTCTGTATAGGCACCTTCCAAAGGAAAGATTCAGACAAGACCAACTTATGAAAAAAATTGACAAATGAAAATTCCTCTTTTACTTCCAGACACATTTCTTGCTATGTGTCTTGATACACAACAAGAGACATCTGGGGAGGATTCTGTAAGACAGATTTACATTCTACAATGTTGTTATTTGTACATTTTTGAGAATTAGTGGGTACATTCTATTCAATATACCTTTATTTAAATTTTACCCAGCAGTAAGTACAACCTAGCTGACAGTTTCAACAAATGCAATATCAATTTTCAATAGATAAACATACTGATTAATAACACCCCAGGAGTTAATGAGGAAAGAGCATCATGGTGAACAAAAGCAAAATAATATGAATGCTACAAATCTGAAATAAATGCAGAAATGCTAGAAATGAACAACCAATTTTTCTTCATTTGCTCCAAGTAGCTATTTTAAAACAAACAAAAGTATTCATTTTGATTTCATTTACAATTTTATGACCTGTGGGAGACAGAGAAGATTCCTCTGTATTTGCTTGTGCAAGTAGTTTGTTTAAGTAATGACACACATGCATCCTATAAAACTATGTTGTGTGACAAGTGCATACAATGTGGAATAGTTCAGTCAATTAGCTACCAAATTATTAAGTAAAAGTAGGGAGTAATAGTTTTAAACTCCAATATCTTAAATAGATGTTGTGATTATGAACATCAATAAGATCTTAAAATGCTTTGATTGCAGTGTTCCGTTGATTATTTCCAATATTCTTCTAAAAATATATTGCTGTAAATATTAATACGTGCTTTTTTTAAATGGGAAAATAGTTGTTACATTCCTTGAAGAAAAAATATCCGGAATTTAATAGTTTGCATTTTTACCCTGTTATTCAATTGTTGATGTTTTAATATCAGTTCATGTTTTTTGGATTATGTACACATCTTTAGACAGTGAGCAAGTTTTAATCAACTCAGTCCTAGAAGTTGCAGTTTATTTCCCTGCTTTGCATGGGTTTCATCCATCAATATAGAGAAGTCACTTTGAGCTCAGTTTTGTGTTGAAGCCAGCATTTATCTCTCCGCTCTGGGACAGTCCTTGACTACTGCCACTTCCGTACATTCACAGTTAATAATATTGAACTGGACTGAAATTAGGCCCACACTGCAGAATGAATCAGCTCCTCAATACAACATTCAATGTCAGTCGGTAAAGTTTTTGATTAGATTAATCCATCTTCTGTCAAAAGAAACATCAGGAATGCGAAAGGGCCACACAGCCTTTTGAAGCTCTTTCCTTTCATTTATTAACTGTCCCATTGTAATATTTAATTGTGTTTCAGATGTTTTTACCTCTAGTATTTTGTTTGGCAGATTGCCGCAGACATTTATCAATGCTTTTTGCACAGGCAGCTTTTCCTGAGAAGTCCTCTAACTTTACTTGTAGACAATTTCCTTCAGTCATCTCCAATCTGATAAGGGCAATGAATTTGACTTTGAGGACTGAGCTTCCTAATATGCTTTGACATACACTGAAATGTCATACATTTGACTGTTTATTAGTCATTCAGATTATTATCTGCTTGAAGCTGAGTTCTTCTTCTCCATATCGAATGCTTAGTGGAAGGCCATAAAACAGTGATTAATTGTTGTTGCCCCTCCATACTGATAAATGCACACGTTTACAATGACTATCTACCCACCCCCACCTCATGTTCAACTTTTACTCCCATAATGGATTGAACTGCCCATCCAGCTACAGGTCCAGGTTTACTTCGTCCTGTGGCCTCCCCATGCTCCCTGCTCAATTGGAAACCAAAACTGCCAAGTGGCCTTTGAACGAATCAGTCATCACATGGCCAATGAGAAATTCAAACTTCACAGTGTGTTGGGCATTCTCAACTTCCCCACATCTTCCTGACACTGAATAAAGTCAATTCAAACCCAGGCTTCATTTTCTGGACAGTTTCTCTGCTTCTACAGCTATCGTGTGGTTTTATTCACGCTAGTAGAATCCCTACAGTGTAGAAAGTGGCCATTTTCTACACTGCACTGACCCTCCAAAGAGCATTCCACCCAAACCGACTGCCTCCACTATCCCCATAATGCTCATTTCCCATGGCAAATCCAACTAACCTGCACTTTTTTGGATCATCTGGAGTCCAAAAATGTGCAGGTTAGGTGAATTGGCCGTGCTAAATTGCCTATAGTGTTAAGTGAAGGGGTAAACGTAGGGGAATGGGTCTGGGTGGGTTGCTTTTCAGAGGGTTGGTGTGGACTTGTTGGGCCGAAGGGTCTGTTTCCACTTTGTAAGTAATTTAAACCCACGCAGACACAGGGAGAATGTGCAGACTCCACACAGACAGTGGTCTGAGGCTGGAATCAAACCGGGATCCCTGGCACTGTGAGGTGGCAGTGCTAACCACTGAGCCACCCAAAGGCAAGAGTCCACTGAGTACTAATAACAGTTTTAGTAAGACAGTACATACAAGTGCAGTGATCTGTCTGCAATACTTAAAGGTCAAAAGTAAACAGCTACCCATTTGCTGCTGTGTATGGCATTTTCTGTCTGTGGAAAGGAAAGCATCAGGTGATCAGTGTTACGTGGGGCATGCCAACTCACTCGGACTGAGCTGTTGCTTGTGGCGAATGTTGGTGCCTCCATCTTAGGAAACTATGAGGCCTGTTTGATCTCGTGTGAGAGAGGGAAACCACTTCCTGTCTCCTACTGGAGCCACTTGTAGTTAACAAAGTTTAGTTTATTGTATATTAGCAACAAGTCACTGGTTACATTTGTATGAGAGACGCTGTTTCAGAGGCTTTGAGAGGGATCAAATGTTACATCTCATTCCTTCAAGATGCTAAGCTGATTTATGTGCAAGCCCAAAGGACAGCATCATAGTGAACTGTGTTTATGGATTTCCTGAGTATTAACTCTTTCAAACTCATACATGTTATCTCTCCCCAACCTGTGTTTTGTTTCCATTCCTAATAATAAACATTTGTGTATATAATTGCATTGACCACAACCCCATCTTCAACCCACTTCTCCTGAAACTCTGGCTTTCCAAATTCAGACTATCTGCAATCAGTTTGGAAGCAGGCCATTTGGTCCATTGAGTCCACACCGACCCTTTGAAAAGCAGCCCACCAGACCCAACCTCCCCCAACCTATTCCTATAACCCTGCATTTATCATGGCTAATCTACCTAGCCTGTACATCCCTGCACACTATGGGCAATTAAGCATTGCTAATCCACTTAAGTTTCAATTTGGAGAGGTCGGTGTTGGACTGGGGTGTACGAGGTTAAAAATCACACAACACCAGGTTATAGTCCAACAGGTTTATTTGGAAGCACTGCTTTCGGAGCGGATGTACTCCACAACCACCTGATGAAGGAACGGCATACCGAAAGCAGTGCTTCCAAATATAACTGTAGGACTATAATCTGGTGTTGTGTGATTTTTAATCTTGTACGCTTGCATTTCATTAGCATCTAGAAAGCATTCTCTTTGGACTTGGACGACCAGTAGTGTTGTGGGTGGCTTAAAGGACTTTTGATTTGCATGTTAGCACCCAGATACAGGTTGCATTGAAGTGAGAAACACTGTAACAAGGACTTTGAATACGTCCAAATGTTAGGCCACACGCCTTTGAGTCCCCAAACTCTTCTGACCACAAGTCCATATCTCATCATCATGTGTAGGTGGTGCTAATGCTATTTCTTAATATTAACCCTTTCACTCCCAAATATATAGCAATCAGCATCTATAAAGTGAAGGGGCAGATTCTGACATTTTGTGAGTGTGATTTTCATCAAATCTGATGCTGCGAGATAAGCAGGCATTTAACAAAGTTGGTGCAATGACACAGTGTAGTAGGGAAGATGGGGAATGTACATTTAGAATTAGCAGATAAATCAATTACAGTAGACAATTCATCGGTTGAATGGTCATTAGAAAACTGGATTTGATTTAGGTGGAAAGTAAGAAATATTTCAAATTTTAAACTTGGCTGCAACCTGTCTCCATCCCTCACACTTCCAGTTTAAACAATAAACAATTTAACTTTGGATCAGTAGGCTGATGGTCTGCAGTTATTTCTACACAGTCAGGAGTCTGTGTGCCTTCATTTGAAAAGACTTATCAGTTATAATGTTGACTGGATGTCCCACATTTTGGATATCCTTACAGATGAAAGAAAACTGCTTATTGGATTGTTAACAACACAAGCGTCTTCCAAACCAATAAGGTTATTTGTTTCATTTTGAAAGAGCAATTTCACTCCTCTCCCAATTCACGTCCAGTATGTCCAATCCAATCTCCAACCTTCAATTCCCAGTACCCAAAAACTCTACCACGTCTGAGATCATTCAACTCCCACCGTGATCTACAATATTCCCAACCGTGCAGTGCCCAGTCTTTAAATTTAAACCGAAAGAACTGTGGATACGGTGGATCAAAAACAAAAACAGAAATTGCTGGAAAAGCCCAGCAAGTCTGGCAGCATCTGTGGAGAGAAATCTGAGTTACTCTTACGTGTTGAGTGACCCTTCCTCTGAACTGATGGTAACTATCATATAGACCAACATTTTCCTCATTACCGTCGGTTCTGAAGCAGGGTCACTCGATCCAAAACGTGAACTCCGATTTCTCTCCACAGATGCTGGCAGACCTGCTGAGCTTTTCCAACAATTTCTATTTTTGACCCCCACTCCTCGGCTGTTTTCCCACCCAAAATGCAGTCTGCATATTACCAGTGGGAATCTTACAGGAAAAATGTAAAAGAATGTACTTCTCGTGAATGATAATCCAGCTCTCCCACGCCCACTTCTCATGACCCCAAATAAACATTGGGGCCTGTGAGTGCAAAGTGAATAGTTAGAAAGGATATTTGTAAAAGAGGGGTGGGTGGAAGTAAAATGCAAGTGAGATCATTTAAAGAAAATCTCAAGAAATTTTTTCTGAAGTCAAAGTTGCAGCAAAGGAGCAGCTATGCAATTTAAACAAAATTTAGAAGCCGGGAACTGCCAGCACACAGTTAGTATTGAACTGTGATAAAGCATTCCCAAATCAAAAGTGTTCTCCTGCAGACACTACCACTTCATAAGTACCGACACATATGGACAAAATAGAAAATGTGCCTTTTATTTGAGGCTACAGTGCTTTAGGTTCAAACCCATAGCTCCCTGAAAGTGGCAACACAGGAGGATAAGATGGTAAAGAAGGTGTACAGCAAGCTTGCCTTCATTCATCAGTGCGTTGAGCAACAAAGTTGACAAGTCATGTTGCAGCTGTATAAAACATTAGTTAGTCCACATTTGGAATATTGTGGGGAGATTTGGTAGCGGCACTATAGGAAGGATATGAGGCTTTAGAGAGGGTGCAAAAGAGGTTTACCAGAACGTTGCCGAGATTGGAATGTATCAGTAACAAGGAAAGCTTGGATAAACTTGGAACTGTTTTTGCTGGAGCTCCAGAAGCCGAGGGCTAACCTGTGAGATACAGAGGAACCTCCATTATCCGAATATCAATTATATGAAAATCGGATTATCCGAAGGAGGTCTTGAGGTCCCAACAGTATTGGATGTGATTTTGGGGGGTGGGTGGGAGGGACAGTGTTGGAGGTGGACAGGAGCGCAGGCGGGGGCACGGGGTTGGACGGGGTTGGGGGGGGCAGGCAGAGGGTGTGTTGGGCAGGGTTTGGGGGTGCAGGCGGGGGGCGCAGGGTTGGACGGGGTTTGAGGGTGGGTGAGGAGGTGTTGGGGCGGGCGGGGGGCCGGTGTTGGATGAGGTTTAGGGGTAGGCGGGAGCTCGCATGCACTGTGCTGCAGCTAGTCTCCTGAACGGGGAGCAGACTTCATAGAAAACTCCAAGCCCTAGAGGAAAGGCATTGAATAATCAACTGAATAATCAATTATCCGAACGCAATAGTGCCCCCCCATCTTGTTCAGATAATCGAGGTTCCCCTGTACATAAAATTGTGACAGGCATGGATAGGGTGGAAAGTTCGAGTCTTTTTCCCAGGATGGAAATATCAAATGCGATGGCGCAAAGGTTTAAGGTGAGATAGGGAAAGTTGAACAGACATGTGCAAGGAAAGTTTTTGTTTGTAGAGAGTGATAGGTGCGTGGAACATGCTGTTAGAGGACATGGTAGAAGCAGATATGACAGCAGCAATTTTGATCTCCTCCACATTGCTGTGGTGATTTTAACGGTGCAGTTCCACTTTCAACTGTTGCTTTATTTTCTGGATTATTTTCACAGAGTAGAATTATCTCTTGAGACTGTCAAAATAGTGTGTAAGACCAATGTATAAATAGCAGCTCATTCTATGAAACTCTGCATAATTGCCCTTCAGATTTTCAGTTCACAGGCATTGCTGTTTCGTGCACAACATTTCAAGGTTCAAATGAATACCGTGTGTGACTCATTGTGAATAAATATTATTTCAATTAGTTATGCAAATATTTAAATAAGCTGACATTCTATGTCCGTGAAAACAATAGAAATGTGTATCTCGCCACATCAGAATATTTCATCTTGAACCGGATCACTTGTTGGAATGGAACAATCATCACTTTGGATAAGATTTAAACATTTGCCTCTACTGTTTTTCAATGTGATCAGTTAGGGAATCCTACCTGCTGACAGCATACATGTAGAATATACTCTCCATTTTGCACATTGTTTTCTGACCAGTTGTTTGGAACGTATGAAAATTGTGAACAGCGTACATTAGAATTCTTGGTGTGTACTTCTGGAAAATTGCCCTTTAATTGTTGTTCTAAAATGTGTCAGCTTCACAGTCGGCATATTTCATTGCCAAATCTTCTTCACATGAGAGTTTAGATTAATCTGCTGTTGGCAAGCAACCTGTGGCCTGCAGTACTCCTTGGCACAGTCGATGATTAATCAGCTAGCCTGGCTCATTGATAGAACCTGCAGGTGTTGGCAGGGAACATGGCAGAGGCAGACTTGCTGTAAGCATCAAGGAATCACTTAGTTCTGGACCAATCTACAAGCCAATGGGCTATAAGCAGGGTAGTCCCAGCTGCATAAATTGTGTGAAGATTAGATTACAATACAGTGTAGAAACGGGCCCTTCAGCCCAACATGTTCACACCGACGCGCAACCCACCCATACCCCTACATTTACCCCTTACCTAACACTACGGGCAATTTAGCATGGCCAATTCACCTGACCTGCACATCTTTGGACTGTGGGAGGAAACTGGAGCACCCGGGCGAAACCCACGCAGACACGGGGAGAATGTGCAAACTCCACACAGTCAGTCGCCTGAGGCAGGAATTGAACCCGGGTCTCCGGCGCTGTGAGGCACAGTGCTAACCACTGTGCCACCATACCGCCCACAAGCTGAAGCTGAAAGATGATTTCTGCTGGGAATCTGTTACAGTCTTAGTAAGTCATACTTCTTCAGTATTCTGCGACACGTAATGATCAATCCAAGTTTCCTGGTCAACAGTGAAATGCCGAAATTAACCCTGAAGAAAGCTGCTCACACCCTTATTACAACCTCTTTGGTTTGGTTCTCCCCTTATCAGATATCAATTTGAATTCAGCATCAAGTCTAAAGAATCTCCAAATGTCCAGTATCATCAATCAGCCAATTATTCTTACACAGTCAGTAAATCAGGAAGTAAACGACACTGGTTGTCTTTCACTTTTAATGACATTTTACAGACAACATTAAATGATGTGGGATACATATGAGTTTAAAATGAAAACCAAAATATTACAAACAAACTTTTTTATTTGAAAATGCATACATTTGTCTTTATTAACTATAATTTCTAAGGTGTAATTCGAACGTAGAGAGAAAGTGAGGACTGCAGATGCTGGAGATCAGAGTCAAAAGGTGTTGCACTGGAAAAGCACAACAGGTCAGGCAGCATCCGAGGAGCAGGAGAATTGACATTTCAGGCATCAGCCCTTCACCAGGAATGGCATTCCTGATGAAGGGTTCATGCTCGAAACATTGACTCTCCTGATTCTCATAATCTGAACACAACACACATTGTTACAGTAAGTCAAATGCCAGGACGATGTGAGTTCTCTCTTTGATTCAATGGCTTATACTCGATTCTCTCTGTAGACTTCAAACTGTTTAGAAAAATGTAGAAAACACTAACAGCAATTTCTGGACGTTCATGTTGATTATGCACATGTAAACTTCAGAAGTTGTAAGACAGGCAAAGTATGACAGAGGCTGGGGGCCTGAAATAGAAACAAAAAGTGCTCAGCAGATCTGGCAGAATCTGTGGAGGAAGATTAATAATGTAGACCAATGATCGTTCACCAGAACTGGAGGTAAACCAAGTTCTAATTTAACAGGAACACAGAAAGGGATGGCTCAGGGGATGAGCAAAAGTGAAGATCTGTGACAGGGTGAGAAAGTAAATAATAAAAACGGGTAATGGTTCAATGCAAATATGGATGGTAATTGTACGAGTAAATCAACAAGAAGGTTTACAGGAGGTATAATTTGGTAAAGTTGATCCATCGTCAAAATTTCCAGTGGTTAGCACTGCTGCCTCACAGCGCCAGGGACCCGGGTTCAATTCCAGCCTTGGGTGACTCTGAATCAGATTCCTGATGAAGGGCTTATGCCCAAAACATCAACTCTCCTGCTCCTCGGATGCTGCCTGACCTACTGTGCTTTTCCAGCAACACACTCTCGACTCTGATTTCCAGCATCTGCAGTCCTCATTTTCTCACAATCCAAAGGTGTGCAGGTTAAGTGAATTGGCCGTGCTAAATTGCCCATAGTGTTCAGGGATGTGCAGGTTAGATGCATTTGTCAGGGGTAAATATAAGGTAGGGGAATGTGTCTGGGTGGGTTACTCTTTGGAGGGTCGGTGTAGAATTGTTGGGCTGAAGGGCCTGTTCCCACACTGTAGGGATTCCAATTCTAATTCTAATTCTAATTCTAAAAACAAAAATCAAAGGCAAAATAATAGGTACTACAGTCATAATCTGGAATTGTTGAATTCAAGGTTGAGTCTGGAAAGCTATTAAATACTGAATTGAAAGGTGACATGTTGTTTCTCATTCATGACGAGCCTAATTGGATAAATAAATAAGTCAAAAGTCAGAACAGAAGTGCAATTCAACATCACCCTTCAATGGTCAACTGGAGTATGCAGTCATAGATGTAACAAAGATTGATACCTGATATCCTGGCAACAATCATTGTTCCTCCACGCTGTGGCAATTTTCTGTGCCATCAAGCAAAGGCAAACTGAGGGGGGTTAATGAATGACAAGGTCTATCGACTGATCAGGGTTAATGACTGGTGTGCAGTCCACATGCGTGTCCGTAAATCCTTTATAGTAATTGGCATGTAGATGCAATAGAGCAAATTATTGCTGTTGCCATAGTCTTACCAGACCATTGGGGCTGCTTATTAGCAAATTATACCTCCTGTAAACCTTCTTGTTGATTTACTCGTATGATTACCATTCTTATTAGAGAGAGGAGCAACTGGTGGTGATTTAACTGGAGGGGCGCAAGACCTCAGGTGAGGGGAGATGGTCATGGTATCCTCCATGGTAAACCCAAGCCAGTAATGGGAATTGAACCCACCCTTGGCATCACACTGCTCTGTATATCAACAATCCACAAGGTAAAAACAATGACTGCAGATGCTGAAAACCAAATACTGGATTAGTGGTGCTGGGAGAGCACAGCAATTCAGGCAGCATCCAACGAGCAGCGAAATCGACGTTTCGGGCAAAAGCCCTTCATCAGGAATAAAGGCAGTGAGCCTGAAGCGTGGAGAGATAAGCTAGAGGAGGGTGGGGGTGGGGAGAGAGTAGCATAGAGTACAATGGGTGAGTGGGGGAGGAGATGAAGGTGATAGGTCAAGGAGAAGAGGGAGGAGTGGATAGGTGGAAAAGAAGATAGGCAGGTCGGACAAGTCAGGACAAGTCAAGGAGACAGTTACTGAGCTGGAAGTTTGAAACTAGGATGAGGTGGGGGAAGGGGAAATGAGGAAGCTGTTGAAGTCCACATCGATGCCCTGGGGTTGAAGTGTTCCGAGGCGGAAGATGAGGCGTTCTTCCTCCAGGCGTCTAGTGGTAAGGGAGTGGCAGTGAAGGAGGCCCAGGACCTCCATGTCCTCGGCAGAGTGGGAGGGGGAGTTGAAATGTTGGGCCACGGGGCGGTTTGGTTGATTGGTGCGGGTGTCTCGGAGATGTTCCCTAAAGCGCCCTGCTAGGAGGCGCCCAGTCTCCCCAATATAGAGGAGACCACAACGGGAGCAACGGATACAATAAATGATATTGGTGGATGTGCAGGTGAAACTTTGATGGATGTGGAAGGCTCCTTTAGGGCCTTGGATAGAGGTGAGGGAGGAGGTGTGGGCACAGGTTTTACAGTTCCTGCGGTGGCAGGGGAATGTGCCAGAATGGGAGGGTGGGTCGTAGGGGGGTGTGGACCATCAACCAAATCATCCGCCGACATTTCCGCCACCTCCAAACAGACCCCACCACCAGGGATATATTTCCCTCCCCACCCCTTTCCGCCTTCCGCAAAGACCGTTCCCTCTGTGACTGCCTGGTCAGGTCCACACCCCCCTACGACCCACCCTTCCATTCTGGCACTTTCCCCTCCCCCACTCACCCATTGTACTCTATGCTACTCTCTCCCCACCCCCACCCTCCTCTAGCTTATCTCTCCATGCTTCAGGCTCACTGCCTTTATTCCTGATGAAGGGCTTTTGCCCGAAACGTCAATTTCGCTGCTCGTTGGATGCTGCCTGAACTGCTGTGCTCTTCTAGCACCACTAATCCAATATCAACAATCCAGTCAACTGAGCTAAATCAATTCCCAGATGCAACAGAGAAAATTGTTGGCACACTAAATCGAAAGGTTCATTCCCCCCATTGCTCTGTAAGAGCCCTGCAGTACCTGGTAAAGTGAATGCTAAGATCGACTTTGCTCTGCTGAGTATGAACACACCATTGTGACGCGGCAACCAGGATGAGAGGGTCAGGAACACAGTGTGAGGAAGAATGGGAAGAAGTCAAAGAGAGGAAGCAGCCAAGACCACCCCTTTCCGTTTGGACTGACAATAAAGAATAACAGTGAAGATTAATCATGAAAATGAAATTGTTTCAAGAAAAGACATTCTAATATTGCAATAATAGAGAATGGCAAAACAAATTAGGCCTTTATTTCTTAAAATTAAAAAGCAGGAAGGGTGAAACTATTGAAATATACAAGATTCAGGTGGAGATTGATAAGGTGAATGTTGAAAAAATGTCTCCAGTAGTGGAGAAACTAATTGGGAAATAAGATTACAGAAGAAGGGAACAGTTATGAAGCAAAGGAAAATATTCTCTCAAGCGTAATGATTGTGCAGAATTCTCTACCTCAGAACGTTATGGAGACTAGATCATTGGAAATATCTAAAGAGAAGGTCAATAGATTTTGATATATTGAGGAGTTGATATTAATGAGCCAGATAAGATTTTCCTGACAATCAACGACAATCTCATGATCAACATTAGAGTCTTAATCCCAGATTTCAGTTCAAATTCCACCATCTGCCATATCAAGAATTGACCCTTGATCCCCAGAACATTGCCTGGTGTGGCTAGCTTAGTAGCCTCCTGATAATACCAATAGGCCATTCCCACCAACAGGGTCAAGGGAATCAGTGAGTGTTAGGGAGCCACTGCTTGTGAATGCTGTTTTTCACTGGCTGTTGGATGAGCCCAGCTTGTGCTCCTGGATGTGCAAACACCACACAGCCAGTCACCCAAGGCTGAAATCAAACCCAAGTCCTTGGCGCTGTGAGGCAGCAGTGCTAATCACTGAGCCACTGTGTGGACCAAGAATATGGAACCTGTCCATTTGAATAGATCTTTGTTCATACAGAATTACACATTGGTACTGGGCCAAAACCTCTCACAGGGGCCTGTGTACCACAATTTGAGCTGGACAATGGAAATTACTGCCATGAGCTTCTGATCAGCACAGAGCTGCTTCCTTTGCAGGCAGCTATAATGCACCCTTCACTTGCTTGCTTTTGCCTACCATTTGTATATGCCTTGGCCTTCCATTTTACTGTCCATTGGTGGAAGAGACCCCAAAACTTTTAAAGTGAGAGTAGCCGTTGTTATCATCGGGGTTCTGAGGTAGAGGGTGTTGCACGCAGCAGTCCTGTGCAATCACAAGTAGGTTCAAGGATGCCAGCTCTCTTGATATTTCTGCAGCCTTAAACCTTCTATGGTCCACCCATGTAGAAATTGCAATAACATTCTGGCCCTCTTTAATTACTTAAAGGAGCTGCTTCTAAATTTCTGACCACACTTCTGTCCCATGCGCCTGAACAGTTGAGCAGGCCAGTACAGAGACAGGCAGGTAGATCAGAAGGCCTCCTCATTAATCAGCTCTTGGGCCTGGCTAAGGTGGCCACTAACAGGATGAGGCAATAAGCCCTGGAGAGTGGTGTTGCTCTTGACTTCCTGTCTTCCTTTCAAATTTATGTTCACATTGGAGTGACTTTGGATTGGGAGAAGAGGGTGTCTGTTGGTGCACTAACAGACTCAGTGACCAATGGGTACCACAGGGTCTAATGTGTATCACCACACCACCAAAATGACATTTTCATTTGAACTTAGAGGCTCCCTTTGGTATTTTCTAACTTTAGTAAGAGTGTCCTTCAAATGCTCCTGGTTCTGTTTTATGTTTCATTTGGTTAATTGCTGTATTTTGAAATGTCAAAAATGAACATTGGTGGCAGTGCCATGTTCCTGCCAACAAGCTGCCAGTGGTTGGTACTTCAAAAAAGTAATAATAACAACAAGCAACCGTGAATATTCCCTAACAGTTGGGAGCTGCCGCCTCTGATTATGTATGAACTTGGTCTGAAAGACAGAAGCAGGTCACTCAGTGAATCTGGTGCATTGCTTTTAGCTGATATGGCTGTTATGGTTGAATGTTATCTAAGCTGTGAGATGTGAGTGAGATGCTTAAAGCAGTGATAAATGTGTGAGAGTGAGGTGAAGCTATAAATATGAGTTGTGATTGATGGAGGTCAGTGAAAGGGCTAGAGACCATAAGACCATAAGTTACAGGAGCAGAAATAGACTATTTGCCCAAGCAATTCTGTTCTGCCATTCAATCATGACTGATATTTTTCTTGAACCCATTCTTCTGCCTTCACTCTGGAAACCTTGATCCCCTTACTGCCCAACTCTGTCTTAAATATACTCAGTAACTTGGGTTCCACAGCGTTCTGCAACAAGTTCCACTGATTAACTACCCACTGGCTGAAGAAATTCCTCCTCATCTCAGTTCTAAAGGTTCATCGCTTCACTCTGAAACTGTGCCCCTAGGTCCTCATCTATCCTACCAATAGAACCATCTTCTCCACATCCACTCTATCCAGGTCTCTCAGGATTGTGTAAGTTTCAGTCACATTCCCCCAATCATTCTAAACTCCATTGTGTACAGACACAGGGTCCTCAACTGTTCCTCATATGACAAGCTCTTTATTTTGGAGATGATTTTTATTATCCTCTTCCGGATCCCCTCCAAGGCCAACACATCCTTCCTTAGATATGGCGCCTAAAACTGCTCAGAATATTCCAAATGTGGTCTAACCAGAGCCTTACAGAGCATCAGCAGTAGATCTCAGCTCTTACATTCTAGCCATCTTAAATTGAGCAAGGTCGGAGGCTAGTGACAAAGTTGTAAGGATACAACATTTAAAGGTGAATTCTCTGAGCTTGACTGTTGTGTCGGCACATTAAACTTCTCCTGGATCCTCTATGAATACAGCACTTTCCAGTCGCCTTCCAGTGCTGCGACAATTAAGGAACTTCAGAACACGCTCTTTGCCTCTTTTCCATAACCACTCGGTTACCTCCAACTCAGAATGTCTCCCTCAGCTATCTTCTACAGACAGAATGCCCTTCCCCTGTAAGAGGTACTGG
Source organism: Chiloscyllium punctatum (assembly GCF_047496795.1). NCBI lineage: Eukaryota > Metazoa > Chordata > Chondrichthyes > Orectolobiformes > Hemiscylliidae > Chiloscyllium > Chiloscyllium punctatum. The sequence goes on along the minus strand of NC_092741.1, from coordinate 143,978,598 downwards.
CTGGTCTTTGGTGCTACTGACTTCAACTGGTGCTAGTCTCACAGGAATTTCAGCCCACCAGACACACAGACATTCAACAGTGTCTAATCCTATTTGCGTGCCAATGTAATTGGAAGGAAAGGGCACAGCTTCTTTGTGCGTCTTGGTGACCTTGCTCACTTTCTGGGGCTAAGTTTTCCCCCAAAATCTGTTTTGCAAGCTTGGCAACAGTGCCCAGAAATTGAAACCATGCCTCACCAGAGGAAGTTCCTGGGAAGTACCAGACTCGAGAATATCAACGTGTTTTCTATAATCTCATAATAACTGCAGTAAAATGATACAATGCTGGTTGCTACTGAATGGATTTAATTTCCATTGGAACATTGCCTGGGGTGAATATTGCAGCTGTTCATTCTCTTGATCAGCAAAACAGATGTTATAGGAATTAATGATCAAAAAAAAGATCACTGGAGGACCTTTTATAATGATCACTGTATTATTGCACCTCACCAAGTTAATTATGACATGTAATTGTCCTCTCTCTCTCTCTGCTCATGATTAGTCACTTTGCCCAATTAGTTTAGACCGTCAATGCCACATGCTGTTCACAACAGAGAAAGGAACAAGAACTTTACTCTAAAACTTCCTGCCAAAACTTCACAGGAACATCCTCTGGTGAGGCATGCTTTCAATTTCTGGGCACTGTTGCAGGCTTGCAATCAGATTTTGAGGGAAAACTTAGATAGTCCCAGAAAATGGACAATGTCACCAAGATGCAGACGGGACCGATGCCCTTTTGGAAATAAACTCAACGGAGGCCAGTATCTCATCATCAAGTCATCCTTTAATCACACGTGCACGCACGTGGACTCTGACAGAGCCAGTCCCTAGAGTAGGGAGAATGTCTGATGCCTGTTTATGTCTGTCAGCCCGGGCTCTCTGATTGGCACAGCGTAACAATCCCAATCAGGGAGCTCATAGCCAATGATGTCCACGTGGTCCTTGTTCCAATCACTATACTTTCCTTCCATTTAAATCATCACATAAGCAGGAGCAGCCACCAGCGCTGATCACGCTGTTGAATGTATAAATACATTCATAATTCCCTGTTTTTATCGAGTGGATGAACCTTATCTTCACTGGCTACTTCCTTTGCTCACTCTGAATGAGAATCATTACTGTTGAGGATTAGGCATACAATTCAACATTATGTGACTCATATAGACTTCAGTAAGGCGTTCGACAAGGTCCCACATGGGAGACTGGTTAGCAAAGTTAGATCTCACGGAATACAGGGAGACCTAGCCATTTGGATACAGAACTGGCTCAAAGGTAGAAGACTGAGGGTGGTGGTGGAGGGTTGCTTTTCAGACTGGGGGCCTGTGACCATTGGAGTGCCACAAGGATTGGTGCTGAGTCCACTATTTGTCGTCATTTATATAAGTGATTTGGATGTGAACATAGGAGGTATAGTTAGTAAGTTTGCAGATGACACCAAAATTGGAGATGTAGTGGATAGTGAAGAAGATTACCACAGAGTGCAATGGGATCTTGATCAGATGGGTCAATGCGCTGAGGATAGGCAGATGGAGGTTAAATTAGAAAAATGTGAAGTGCTGCATTTTGGGAAAGCAAATCTTAGCAGGACTTATACACTTAATGGTAAGGTCCTGGGATGTGTTGCTGAACAAAGACATCTTGGAATGCAAGTTTATAGCTCCTTGAAAGTGGAGTCACAGGTATATAGAATAGTGAAGAAGGTATTTGGTATGCTTTTCTTTATTGGTCAGAGCATTGAGTATAGGAGTTGGGAGGTCACATTGTAGCTGTGCAGAACACTGGTTAGACCACTTTTGAAATATTGCCTACAGTTGTGGTCTCCTTCCTATTGGAAGAATGTTGTCAAACATGAAAGGGTTCAGAAAAGATTTTCAAGGATGTTGCCAGGGTTGGAGGATTTGAGCTTTAGGGATAGGCTGAACAGGCTGGGGCTGTTTTCCCTGGAGTGTCGAAGGCTGTGGGGCGACCTTATAGAGGTTTATAAAGTCATGAGGGGCATGGATAGGATAAATAGACAAGGTATTTTCCCTGGGGTGGGGGAGTCCAGAACTAGAGGGCATAGGTTTAGGGTGAGAGAGGAAAGATATAAAAGAGACCTAAGGGACAATATTTTCGCACAGTGGATGGTGCGTGTATGAAATGAGCTGCCAGAGGAAGTGGTGGAGGCTGGTACAATCACAACATGTAAAAGGCTTCTGGATGGGTAAATGAATAGGAAGGGTTTGGAGGGATATGGACCAAATTCTGGCAAATGGGAGTAGACTAGATTGGGATATCTGGTCAGCATGGACAAGTTGAACCAAAGGGTCTGTTTCCGTACTGTACATCTCTATGACTCCATGACTCTATGACTCTATCATTCCTCAACTTTCTTCAAAGATACAACATTCAGATGGAACAAATGCATGGTTAACAATGGAATGTTCGTATCTGTCGGTCTAAATGACAAAATGCATTTCTATAGGTTCTTTAACAAGGTGGCAAGACCCAAACAAAATTTGACAAGTCATGAGAAGGGATAATAGGACAATTTTTACAAATGACTGAAGTGATAGGCTTTAAGGGCCATGTTACATCAAACATTTTGTGGATTCTATGTGTAGTCAAAGAGAGGACCTTTATTTCAGCCCTTTAATATTATTCTCCACTCTGATCCAATTTAACTCCTGCATGGAGATTACTCCCAGTTCTGCTAAGATGCAACTTGTCCATTATATACAGGTCACTACTGCTCCACAACTGGTCTTAATGCCTGAGCAATATGATACTTTCTCCTTTAGATTAGATTATCTACAGTGTGGAAAGAGGCCCTTCAGCCCAACAAGTCCACGCTGACCCTCTGAAGAGTAACCCGCCCAGACCCATTTCCCTCTGACTAATGCACCTAGCACTATGGGCAATTTAGCATGGCTAATTCACCTGACCTGCACATTCTGGGTGGAAACCAGAGCACCCAGAGGACACGGGGAGAATGTGCAATCTCCACACAGGCTGGAATCGAACCTGGGACCCCGGTGCTGTGAGGCAGCAGTGCTAACCATTGAGCCACCTATGTGCAAAAGCACTCAATTCCCTCATTTCTTTGATCGCTGACACATGGAGCTGAGATTATTCTTGGGATTGCTGATTTCGAGGTCTTTTTTTTGCCAATCTCCTTCCCTCCGACCTCTTTCTCAGCATCCTGAAATCTGCTTTCAGGACCCTAGCCCGTTCCTACGTAAACCATTGCTACCAGAGAATAGTGCAGGTATGCTGCAGCTGTGTAGGGTTCTGTGAGGCCACACCTGGGATATTGTGTACAGTTTTGGTCTCTTTACTTGAGAAAGGATGTACTAGCACTGGAGGGAGTGCAGAGGCGGTTCACTAGGTTGATCCCAGCATTGAGAAGATTTGCTTATGAGGAGAGGTTGAGTAGATTGGAAATATAGACATTGGAATTCAGAAGAATGGGAGGGATCTTATAGAAATGTAGAAAATTATGAAGGGAATAGATAAGAGAGAAGTAGAGAGCTTGTTTCCACTGGTGGGTGAAACTAGAACTAGGGGGCAGTGCCTCAAAATAAACGGGAGCAGATTTAGGACTGAGGTGAGGAGGAACTTCTTCACCCAAAGGGTTGTGAATCTGTGGAATTCCCTGCCCAATAAAGCAGATGAGGCTTCCTCGTTAAATGTTTTTAAGGCAAAGATAGATAGTAAAGAAATTAAGGGTTATGGTAAGTGGGCAGGTGAGTGGAGCTGAGTCCACAAAAAGATCAGCCATGATCTCATTGAATGGTGGAGCAATCTCAAGGGGCCAAATGGCCTACTCCTGCTCCTAGTTCTTGTGTTCTTATGTCTGGCTATGTCCTCTAGCTGCTCTTTAATGTACTTAACTCCAGCATCAGAAGTAACATACCTCCATGGATCCACATTTATGGCCTCAGAAATGCCTGTCTTTTCTCCAAGCTAAAAATGATCATTGCTGCTTTTTCACTCATCTTCTCCCACCCCCATACAGCTGAGCTGTCTGTGGTACCACTGACTTGGTTTTGGCCACACTCCCCTGAGAAATCATCACCCTCACAAATCTCAAAAGTAGAATTGCAAGCAAGATCATCTCGTTGGCTTGCTAGAGTACCTGACTTGGTCCCTTGGATTGCCTTCCAGCCACCCATCTGTCTGCGCATCCCCAGGCTGTGGTGTGACCATCTCACTCAGAATGCTGTCGATACAGTCCTCTGCCTCATAAATGCTCAGCAGTGACTGCATCCCTGTCTCAAATTCCAAAAGCACTGACACTTTCTGCCAATATTTTTAACTGGGACGCAAAATGTATCCTTGACTTCTCGCATTCCATCGGCTATACCTACCTGGACCACTTGGATGAGCTGACCTACCATACCTTAACTATGTTGACTATTTATTACAGGTGGAATAGCTCATCAATTAATCACAAAATAGCTCTTTCTTCTGCTCAGAAATAGGAATCAAATTCTAACAGTGGAGAAAGTAGACAGAAAAATGGAGATAAAAAGAGAACTTCATCCTCCCTTTGCATAATTCACTAATCATCAATCTCACTCCACTTGAAATCTGCTCTGTATCTATAACTTTATTCAATTGCTGCATCCCTTCAGCTCTTAATATTAAAATTATTTTCTTCTAATTTTAATATGCATTAAAACATTTTATGCACATTGCAATCATGCTGGAAGCATGTTCATATGCATTTATTCATAAAATTGGGTACACGATTCCATGCATGTTAGTTTATAAAGCAACTGAAGTGTGGATTGAGTCATGTGACAGCACAGCAGCCATGAAACTCTATTACATTTGCAAGCTTTGTTTACATTGTATTTTTCATTCTTAACAACAAATTCTGTGAAAGGTTTTTGAATGGGGTCAATGCTAAAATGAGGAATAAAATTAACACTCTGAGAATATCATAAACAACCACAGACTTCAAAGTAAGCGAGCTTTCAGTTCTTGTGTGATTTTTATATAATCCTTTTAAACCTAATGTATGATTTTGTCTCTCATGGTTTTATTATTTGAAGATTTGATTGTTATTAGAAAATGGCCATCATCTCAGTTTTTTTTATTTTTGGAATAGAACTAATTTGCTGCATAAGTAAAGATAAAATCAATACATTTTTTGTAGGTACAAAACCTTGGTATTTTGCCTTCTGCGAGCTTTGACAACTGACACTACATCTCTTATCCTTGTTCACATGAAGCACATTTTGTCTATCAAGCCACCCTTCATTGCCAGGATCTCGATGCAGTATCGATTTTGGTTTAGATGAAGTTTAGCTTCATTTGATGTGATTTTCAGAGGTCTTAGTTTGAAGTCTTCTCCAGCTGAAGCACACATTGGAAATTCACACACACGACATGCCAGAATATGGAGTTGCACGACTGATGGAGGAACTTCCCACCAAGACTACAGTACTGAATTTGTGTTGTGCCTTTGCAAGTTGGGATCTTTTCAAACAGTCACAGCTGGATTTCATCAAACCTGACTATCTCTTTTCATTGAATGATCCATCCAAAATAATGCAGTTTAACTCTCTCCTCTATCTTCTGGAGATATCTTCACATCTAAACTCTTGAAGTATCATGGTGTTAGTATGCGTAGATATGTAGTACATCAAATGTTATTTAAATAGTTTAAATGCAGATAGCTTTGACTCTTCCGTGACCATTTTGAAGAGGAGTGGTAGCACAAATTTCTACAGGAATTTTTTTAATGTTCAGACTCTTCTATATCCCTTTCAACTTAAATGATCCTAAAGTTTTGCAATGTGAGAACAGAACTGCATTAGTCTCATGTTGTAATATTACAACAGGCAACATGTTGAATGTGATCTCTAAAGAGAACAAAGCATAATATTTGATGAAAGTGATGAAATCAGCAAAGCTGTGGTGCTGGTGGAGATTGGCTGCATGTTGCTCTTTTCTGCAGATGGTGCAGTTTTGTAACTGATTCAGTGACAATCCAAAAGTTTGCAGAGGCAACTTTTCATGTTCATTATTGCTTTAGAGTCATAGAGTCATAGAGATGTACAGCATGGAAACAGACTCTTCGGTCCAACCCGTCCATAGATAACCAGATAGCCCAACCCAATCTAGTCCCACCTGCCAGCAGCCAGCCCATATCCCTCCAAACCTCCCTATTCATATACTCATCCAAATGCCTCTTAAATGTTGCAATTGTACCAGCCTCCACCACATCCTCTGGCAGCTCATTCTATACACGTACCACCCTCTGCGTGAAAAGGTTGCCCCTTAGGTGTCTTTTATATCTTTCCCCTCTCACCCTAAACTTATGCCCTCTAGTTCTGGACTCCCCAACCCAAGGGAAAAGACTTTGTCTATTTATCCTATCCATGCCACTCATAATTTTGTAAACCTCTATAAGGTCACCTCTCAGCCTATTGACGGTCCAGGGAAAACAGCCCCAGTCTCTTCAGCCTCTACCTATAGCTCAGATCCTCCAATCCTGGCAACATCCTTGTAAATCTTTTCTGAACCCTTTCAAGTTTCATAACATCTTTCTGATAGGAAGGAGACCAGAATTGCATGCAATATTCCAACAGCGGCTTAACCAATATCCCGTACAGCCGCAACATGACCTCCCAACTCCTGTACCCAATAAAGGAAAGCATACCAAATGCCTTCTTCACTATCCTATCTACCTGCGACTCCACTTTCAAGGAGCTATGAACCTGCACTCTTTGTTCAGCAACCCTCCCTAGGACCTTACCATTAAGTGTATAAGTCCTGCTAAGATTTGCTTTCTCAAACTGCAGCAACTCGCATTTATCTGAATTAAACTCCATCTGCCACTTCTCAGCCCATTGGCCCATCTGGTCCAGATCCTGTTGTAATCTGAGGTAACCCTCTTCGCTGTCCACTACACCTCCAATTTTGGTGCCATCTGCAAATTTACTGACTGTACCTCTTATGCTCGCATCCAAATCATTTATGTAAATGACAAAAAGTAGAGGGCCCAATACCAATCCTTGTGGCACTCCACTGGTCACAGGCCTCCAGTCTGAAAAACAACCCTTTACCACCACCCTCTGTCTTCTACCTTTAAGCCAGTTCTGTATCCAAATGGCTAGTTCTCCCGGTATTCCATGAGATCTAACCTTGCTAATCAGTCTCCCATGGGGAACCTTGTCGAACGCCTTACTGAAGTCCATATAGATCACATCTCTGCTCTGCCATCATCAATCCTCTTTGTTACTTTACACACAAAGAAAACTGCAAATGGAATTGGTGACTGAATGGTTGGTGCTGTCCTGGCTCATACATCAGCTGATCTCTTCAGCATGTCTTCGTTAACCCTCTTCGTCTTCAAAGATGAAAACTTCAATTAGTTTTGAAAATAAACTTTTTTGCATTTGCAGAAAAACATCCGCTTGGGGAGAAAACCAGCATTTATCTGTGTTAATTTGGTTTAGGTGGTAGTATTAATATGTGTGTGCTGTAAGTGTCATTGTTTTGTGAATCCTGAAGGTTTTGACCTTGCAATCCAGGTCACTGTTGTAGACTCTATCTGAATGATGATGTATTATAAAGAGGAAGCATGAGACTTGGACATGCAGTAGGCCACAGAGATCATGAAGCAGAGATTCTTTATTCATGGAAGCCCATAATAATTACTGACTTGCCACATTTTAATGTACATTCTATAGTCTTGATTACGTATCATTTACGGAATATTACGGAATATTTACTTGTGTCCAGCACAGAAGCTTCAATACCAGCTATGGTGCACTTTTGTTGGCCTGACTGCCCCAGTAATACATTTTCCAAATAGTACTGTGCTGCACTACAATTTCTTAGAAGTTCAATTTAGCCCCATTGCAAGTGATAATCTCAATGAGGAATAGTGCTTACTGTCTCTGGGGAAGGGAAATGTTAAAGATACTAAGTGAATGAATACCTCAAACATCCCAAATAGAATCTCATGAATTTTCTAACAGACATGAAGGGAAATTAAGATTAAACAGGAAAGTATTCACAATATTTACACTGAATGAAGCTTGTGGTTTCCATTCAGTTGAGGAACCTTTTGTCTTTGCTCGTTCTTCCCAACAGCCATCTTTCTCCCAAGTACACCTTTCTTCCCATTGCAGGTCTGTTCAGCTGCTCTCCCTCATCATTACCATCTGCTCTTGAAGGTCCTGGCACAACTGATCAAACTCCTCTGCTCGACATGCTCCCTCACCATTGCCGCTTGCTGTTGGAGGTTTCTGTGTAACCGAGGATGCTGCTGTCTGTTGTAATTGAAAAATTTTCCAAAGATCTATGTGTGGAGGAGCTTCTGTCCACCTAAGGTTTTCACCAACAGTCATCCATGACAAACACCAACGAGAAGACCAACCGGTACTTTAACTCAATTCTACTTGTGGGATCATTCTTTGAACAAGCTGAGACTTAGACCTATCTAGATAGCACAGCACACCAGAAGGAAATTCATGAGATGTGACTCCATTTGGGATCTCTCAAGGTATTCATTCACATAGTACCCTTAACATTTCCCTTCTACAAAGACAGTGCACATTATTCCTGGGGGAGAATGATGGCCTATTGGAATTATCACTAGGCGATCCAGGTAGTGTTCTTGGCAGCTGGGTTCGAATCCCACAATGGTGGAATTTGAATTCAATAATAATCTGGAGTTAAGAGTCTAATAACCATTAGGGAAAAACCCCATCTGGTTCACTAATGTCCTTTAGGGAAGGAAATCTAAAACCCTCACCTGGTCTAGCCCACATGTGGCTCCAGACCCATGACAATGTAGCTGGCTCTGAACTGCCCTCTGGGTAATTAGGGCTGGACAATAAATGCTGGTCCAGCTAGTGAGACCCACAACCCATGAATGAAGAAAACACAGTTGGGATTATTACTCGAAATGTGCTAAATTGAACTTTGACGAGATGGCAGTGCTCCTTGGAAAGTTTATTATCTGGATGCAGTCAGGCCAACAACCGGCATCTGAACAATACATAATCAAGACTGTAGAATGTGCATTAAAATATGGCAAGTCAGTGATAGTGAGGGACTTGTGTAGATTGCTCCAAAAAATAAAATAAGTTGTAATTAATACGGAAATGCGAATTTACTGATATATTTATGGATTATTGAAGCTCAAATTTCCAGATTTAATTACCTCACTCTGCAGAACAATATTAGCCAGAGAAAATTTCCAATTTTCTAATGGCTGCTCATAGACCTTAGCTCAGAAACTCAACATTGTGGAATTAATAAGGACAATGTCATAGTTAGCTATCTTCCATGTAGAATAAACCATCAGCACTCATCGTCAGCTATCAATAAAGTTTCTACTCGCTTGAAGAACTGTATCATTCAAGAGAGAGAGAGTGGTAGAAATAGAATAAAGAATTTATTTTTGTTGTAAAGATTTTCGCAACTGGGAAGAGACAAATTGGTGATTGCATATATTGGAGTTTTAAAATTTTATTTAGGCCAATACATAATAGTGCTCTTTATTTTCCAATCTATTTCTTTACCTCTCCTCTCCATGCAGTCATATCATTCTGTGCCGCCAATTGTTCAGAAAAGCAATTAACACCCAGAACTACCACCTCAGCAGCTACCACATCAGCAGCTTGATTGTTTCCTCTAACAAACAGTATTTTGGAAAATTACTTTTTTTTAAAAAAACAAGTCTTTTAGTATAGGTAATCAATGTAAGTACCAGTAATTCATTTTTTAAAAGATATTAGTTTAGTTGTATTTCTTATCAAGCGTCAAGATATTGAATGCAATCTTCTCTCTAAGCCTCTGATTACCTGGCCACCTTTGAATTCAAGTTCTGCAGCCATTATTATACTGTATGCAGGTGGACTGCAAAGCAGGGAGTTGATAGGAAATGCCTGAGTATCCCTGAAGCTTGGATTGACACTGGCAGCACTTCTCACTCAGCTGGTCTGCAAATTATTGGAAGGAACAATAGCAAAGCATGAAATGTTTTTCCCTCAACGTCCTTCATAAGGTGATTCAGGGAGAAGTGCTTAAAAAATGAGGCTTCCGAGCTTCTTATCTCATAGCTACCGCGAGTAGCTGGCTGTGATTGTCTTGTTAGTGTAAATATATGTAAGCGTGTTTTCCTGTGCATTGCTCTACCTTACTTTTTAATGGCCAGTGGACAGCAAGAAAATAAGTGGCTATAAACCAGCATTGCACCAAATTCCGTCATTTTCAAGTCAGTGGGTTATGTTAAAATGATCCCCTGCTTCAGGCTTCATGAGGATTGCCACAATTGGGAAGCCCTGATGAGAAAGATTTCCTTTTGGACTGCCAGTCCTGAGAAAACCTGCAAAGTTCATCTTTATTTAGCTATCAGCTGTGTGAGACACTTCCTGTGGGAGGTGGCAATTAACATAAAATATCAAAGCTATTTTACATATAAAAGGAAACCACAAAGGTTTTCTTCAAAGCCAGACTGTGTTAATTGTTATTGATAAAAACACAAACACAGTGATGCTGGAAATCCGAAAGAAGAAAAGAAAATCATAGAAATAGCAGTTTTGACAGCAGCTGGGAAGAGAGGAACAGGGTATTGTTCAAAGTTCGTAACATTTTATTAGAATATTCTCTCCACAGCTGCTGCTTGAGCTGTTGAATATTTTCACCATTTTGTACGCTTATATAAATTTCTTTATGTTTTACTGTTGCTAAGTAGCATTAATGAGGTATATTAAACAGCCTAGCAATCAGATGCCATATCTTGATTCCCAGTTCAGATGCAGTACAGGGATTCTGCAGCACATTATTATAGACTGTTAGAAGGACAGATTTTCAATACAATGGAGAACAGTTCAATGCATTGTCATGCAGTTTGTACACACTCTGTTACTCTATGGCACATTAGAATATCACACAATCCATTCAGACATCAGCAACTGGAGATAAATTATAAACAAAACTAACAATATTTTAAAAAACTGCTAAGTAGTCAGCTTCAAAGATGCCCAACATTAATTATTTTCCTAAAAAGACTAGTAACAAGTATAGTAACTCTATACTTGTCATACTATAGTAACTCTATACTATATGATTTGGAGATGGCGGTGTTGGGGTGTACAAAATTAATAATCACACAACACCAGGTTATTGTCCAACAGGTTTAATTGGAAGCACCAGCTTTCAGAGCGCTGCTCCTTCATCAGATGGTAATAATTCTACCAGTAAAGTGTGCCATTGGCATGAAAGCACTTTGGGACATCCTGCAGTTATGAAAACACCTTTTAAATTCAAGTTGTGTTAATAAAAAGATTATCTCGATGCAAAATTCAGCTAAGAAATCATCCAGATACTTTTGTTTTTATCAGCAAATGATTGAAAGATTTCTTCTGCAATACCTAAATGGATGAACAATGGGGAGGAATGGTCTGTGACTGAAAATGAAAGATCTGCATTAAAGTATAATCATGATTGAAAATCCTTGGTCCAATAGTTCTAAAGGAAGAAGGTTTTAATGACTGTAATCGATAGTTTTCAATATTTGACTGAGTCAACAAATAGGAGTGTGAAATCAAGCAGAACTCATTCAGCCTTGATTTGTAGATATTTTACGCCAAAGGTTGGCATGATACCATCCTTTCAGAAAATTGCAGGCCTCTAACTCAAAGTGGTAAGGATTTGAGGCTTATCTGGAAAAACATTATGCAGGAGACCAGGAAGCCATCAATAGCAACATAATTGAAAATCATTTACGCTGATGAACCGGCCCACACTGTGTGTCCTCTCATGTCACTGAACCAGAAGCTCATCATTGATTTTGCCATTGAACCCAAATTGAAATTAAAAACTCAACACAAATTGAGATTCACATCCTGGGTTTCCTAACAGCTTTTCCATTTCTCTTGGGCTTGTTTGGTGTTGGCACAGGAACAGTCCCTTTAAGTTTAAGGAATCATACAAAGCTCTTTATTCTCATTATTCAGTCAGAGTTCTGGCTTCAGGTCCAAAGCATGCTGCAAGTGCATGTAAATTAAGTTATTAATATTAATGAGTGACATGACCCTTTGTTCAGTGCTATCACATAAGAAATATTTTTTTGTCCTATGTCGTACGGAACTGCTTTATGCTGTTAGAATTGCTGACGCAAATAACATTGAGTTCATAGCATTGTCTTGACCTTCCATCAATACTTAACTATGGCCTTGCAGCAATTACTTCCTGTCCCCATTTTCAAACTACAAACTTTTGACATCTTTTCAGTGAACGCACTGAACCATTGTTGAAATATAGGAATTGCATGGTAGAAACAAGCATGTTTGACTCTTTTTCTAATAGTGAAGTAAAACAATTGTATTGAACAGCAGATTTTTTAAATAATGTAATTTTATATAGGACTCTTTGCTTTCTATTTCTTAGCCTACTTTAGTTTTATGGCAAACTACCCTGTCTAATTTTAACCAATGATTGTAAGAGAAATGCAGAAATCTAAAATGAGTAAAAAAGAATCATATCTCTCAAATAATGGGTTGGAAAGGTCTGCAAAATGTGATGTTATAAAATTTCAATACTCAGAGTCCAGTTGCTTTATTCAAGTGGTGTCTTTATTACCCTTGCAAGGAGCCAACACTGATCAGCACAGAAACTTCTCCACTCAGTTTAAATTAGCACAGTTTATGTATGGCTTCATTACAACTTAAAGATGTTAACTGGCAAAGCCCACAGCACAATGTCCTCTGGTGGGCTGATAATGTGTTGCTGTAGAGTCATAGAGATGTACAGCATGGAAACAGACCCTTCAGTCCAACCCATCCATGCCGACCAGATATCCCAACCCAATCTAGTCCCACCTGCCAGCACCCAGCCCATATCCCTCCAAACCTTCCTATTCATATACCCATCCAGATGCCTTTTAAATGTTGCAATTGTACCAGCCTCCACCACATCCTCTGGCAGCTCATTCCATTCCCGTACCATCCTCTGCATGAAAAAGCTGTCCCTTAGGTCTCTTTATATCTTTCCCCTCTCACCCTAAACCTATGCCCTCTAGTTCTGGACTCCCCCACCTCAGGGAAAATACTTTGCCTATTTATCCTATCCATGCCACTCATAATTTTGGAAACCTCTATAAGGTCACCCCCTCAGCCTCTGACACTCCAGGGAAAACAGCCCCAGCCTCTTCAGCCTCTCCCTGTAACTCAAATCCTCCAACCCTGGAAACATCCTTGTAAATCTTTTCTGAACCCTTTCAAGTTTCACAACATACTTCCGATAGGATGGAGACCAGAATTGCACGCAATATTCCAACAGTGGCCTAATAAATGTCCTGTACAGTTGCAACATGACCTCCCAGCTCCTGTACTCAATACCCTGACCAATAAAGGAAAGCATACCAAACGCCTTCTTCACTATCCTGTCTACCTGTGACTCCACTTTCAAGGAGCTATGAACCTGCACTTCAAGGTCTCTTTGTTCAGCAACACTCCCGAGGACCTTGCCATTAAATGTATAAGTCCTGCTAAGATTTGCTTTCCCAAAATGCAGCACCTCACATTTATCTGAATTAAACTCCATCTGCCAATTCTCAGCCCTTTGGCCCATCTGATCAAGATCCTGTTGTAATCTGAGGTAAATTTTTTCGCTATCCACCACACCTCCAATTTTGGTGTCATCTGCAAACTTACTAACTATATCTCTTATGCTTGCATCCAAATCATTTATATAAATGATGAAAAGGTAGTGGACCCAGCACAGATCTTTGTGGCACTCCACTGGTCACGGGCCTCCAGTCTGAAAAACAACCCTCCACCACCACTCTCTGTCTTCTACCTTTGAGCTAGCTCTGTAGCCAAATGGCTAGTTCTCTCTGTATTCTGTGAGATAACCAATCTCCCATGGTAATTACAATGCAGACACTTGGTATTGTCCTTCCAGCGACAGTAAGACATGTTATGGACCAGATCAAATCCCCTCAAAATAAATTAAGAAGGTAGCCTAGAGCCTAACCTTTTCTTATTTTAAAGACAAATGTGAGCTACTGTGTACAAGATACAATTTGAAGCAACCACTCAACATTAAGCAAAACACAATTTATTCAAACACTATAGTTAAAATACAACAGATGAAAGAAGGAATTGGAACAACTTAACTCTACTGGAAAACTTAACAGCATAATAGATACTGTAACAATTACTAATTAACTGTTCCAATATTGAAACATCTCATGGACCCACCCTTGAAAAAGGGCAAATTCAGACTCAGATTGACTCACATGCAACTCCTGCAGTAGGTAGAGAACCCCCAGATTTTGGCTGTAACGGAAAGAGGGAAAGAGTTGCTTTTTCTTCAAGACACCAACAGCAGCTGTTGAAAACTAAACCTAAAATTCTTGTTTCAGTGGGAGTTCAACCACACCTTTCTATTTTTCCACCTTGAATAAAAACAAGGTCTCAGAAGTTGTTTACTTTCCTACAGACTGCTTGTTACCTCTAGTTCTAGCCAGGTGCCAATTCGCAGACACCTCCTCCTACTGCCCCATTGACCATGACCTCACCTCCCAAATCCAAACCATCATCTCCCAGACCATCCACAACTTTGTCACGTCTGGGGATCTCCCATCCACAGACTCCAACCTCATCTTCCGTGAACCTTGCAGCACCCGATTCTACCTCTTACCAAAGATTCACAAGCCCGACTTCCCTGGTCAACCCATTTTCTCAGCCTGCTCCAGTCCCATTAAACTCATCTCTGCATATCTTGACACCGTCCTGTCCCCCTTAGTCCAGGAACTCCCCACCTATGTTCATGATACCGTCCACACCCTTCACCTCTGCCAAGGCTTTTGTTTCCCCAAACCCATACTCCTTATCTTCACCATGGACATCCAGTCCCTGTACACATCTATCTGCCATGACAAAAGCCTGCAAGCTCTCCATTTCTTCCTCTCACACCATCCCAGCCAGTACCTTTCCACTGACACCCTCATTCACCTGGCTAAACTGGTCCTCACCCATAACAACTTCTCCTTCCAAACCTCCCATTTCCTCAAACCAAAGAGGTGGCCATGGGCATCTGATGGGCCCCCAGCTATGCCTGCCTCTTTTTCGAGTACGTGCAACAGTCCATCTTTCGCAGCTACACTAGCACTATCTCCCAACTTTTCCTCTGCGACTGTATCAGTGCTACCTCATGCTTCCATGAGGAAGTTGAACAGTTCATCAACTTCACTGACACCTTTCACCCTAACCCCAAAATCACCTGGATCATCTCAGACATTTTTCTCCACTTTCTGGACCTCTCCATCTCCATCTCTGGTGACCAACTAACCACGGACATCTATGACAAACATACGGAACCCCACAGCTACCTGGACTACACCTCCTCCCACCCTGCCTCTTGTAAAAACACCATCCCTTATTCCCAATTCCACCATCTCTGCCGCATCTGTTCCCAGGATAACCAATTCTGCCATAGAACATCCCAGATGATCTCCTTCTTCAAAGACCACAATTTCCTCTCCCACATGATAGACAATGCCCTCCAGCATATCTCCACTTCCTGCAAAACCCCCCCCCCTCCCCCCCGAACCCTACCCCTCCCAATGTAACAAGGACGGAACTGTCCTGGTCCTCATCTTCCACACCACCAACCTCCATATACATCACATCATCCTCCGCCACTTCTGCCAATAGGGATATATTTTCCTCCTCACCCCTACCTGCATTCCAGAGAGATTATTCCCTCCGCGACTCCCTTGTCAGATCCATGCACCCATCAGCCCTCACACCTATCCTGGCACCTTCCCCTGCCACCGCAGGATGTGCAAAATTTGCATACACACCTCCCCGCTCACCTCCATCCAAGGCCCCAAAGGATCTTTCCACATCTGACAGAAATGTACCTGTACTTCCACTAATGTCATCTACTATATCAATTGCATCCGATGTGGTCTCCTCTATCTTGAGGAGACAGAACGCCATCATGGAAGGAGAAGAATGCAGATCATTTTAGAGAACATCTCTGGGACACCGCATCAAATGAACCTACAGATCCGTGGCTGAACACTCCTCCCTCCCATTCCAACAAGGACATGCAGGTCCTGGGCCTCTTCCATCACCAAATCCTAACCACCTGATGCCTGGAGGAAGAGCGCCTCATCTTCCACCTTGGGACCCTGCAACCACACGGAATGAATATGGATTTCACCAGTTTCCTCATTTCCCCTTACTCCACTTTATCCCAGTCCCAAGCCTCCAACTAGTCACTGCCCTGTTGACCTATCCATCATCCTTCCCACCTATCTGCTCCACCCTACTCTCCAACCTATCACCTACTCCTCCACCTTCATCTACTTATTGCATTCTCAGCTCCCTGCCCCCCATCCACCCCCCCCCATCCCATTTATTTCTCAGCCTCCCACCAACCCCTCCCCCGTCTCACAAGCCTCATTCCTGATGAAGGGCTTATGCCCAAAACATCAACTCTCCTGCTCTTCTGATGCTGCATGACCTGCTGTTCTTTTCCAGCACCACATTCTCAACTTCTAGCCCAATCTCTCTTTTACAAAATAAGGCCACATGATCTTTTATTCCCCAATCAAAATAAAGCCACATAAGAATGTGTGTGCATTCCACATCAAAGGTTTATGTGGATGAATTGATGTGCTTTGGGACCATCCAACAATATGACAGTGGCCTTACCATTTCTTGATGAGGTTATCCTGTGTATATGTTGTGTGATTCCCATTTATTAATCAGATCATCCTCTATCATTATTTGAGTATGTTTTGGTCCTGACTGACACTCCAAAATAAGTCCAAATTTTGCACCTTTAGGTTTGACATTAACCATCCAAAGACAGACAGGAGAAAGTTGATTAGGGGTTTTAAATGTTTAAAGGCATGGCTAACCCACCATCTAAGCATCTGTCTCCATCTTTGTTTACGAGTGCTTTGAACCCAGCTGACCAGGACAAGTCAGATCTTAGACTAAGATCTGCATCTTGTATGTTGTTTATTCTTTTTGCTTTTAACAGGATGGCCTTTTATTGAAACACAAACAAGCAACGTTGCAGATTTGGGTTTAACAATAAAAGAGTTGAAATTAAGATAAAATAGAAGAATTCAAACAATCTACATATAGTATATATTTAAAAATTTCAAAACCAGTAGTAAAAATACAATCCCATCATCCAAACAGACTCCCATTATAGTACTCAAACAACAGACAGAATTCCCTTCTCTGTCACACAGAGGGCTTGATTAAGGTGTGGCTTCAATTCCCAGTCTTGGGAATCTGACAGCCTCTTCCTTGGTTCATCATATAACTGAGTCTCAGCTTCACATAATCCCTTCGGGGATTTAACCAAACTCTTCTGGACTGGAAATGTTAAACAAACCTCCTTATACCAAGGTAATGTCTTTCTTAACAGTCTTAAACTGCCCCCTTTCTCAGAAGTAACTGACTTACACATTGAAGTTCAGCTAAGACTTCTGAAAAACTGTTCAAACTATCTTTCCCTCCACCCCAATTACCAATGCAGTTCTTCCCCTTTCAACACATGATCTTTTATTCCCCAATCATCAGGTGCTGGCTCCAATGCTTCCCATCTCTGGGTGTCTTCCATTGGCCTTCAATCTGATAACTTGGAAACAGAATGAAAAGCTGCTGATGAGGTTTTTGCATTAAAACAAGCCTGAGTTCCATGTTTCTGACAATTTCTAGGTTTCCTTCCCACTGCTGTACTTTCCCACTCCCAGCTCACCTGCAGAATTTCTCACTGCAACAGAATAAAACATCCACTCTTACCAGGCAAAAAAAAAATCACAAACAGCATAAGTTACTATACTCCATTATTTTAAACTGAAAATTATCACCTAGTGTCAATTTGAATTGACTGCTATGTGAAGTTACATTGCAAATTTCAATAAAATCAGAAAATGTTGCAAGCTTTTCAGAATGCAAAACAAAGGGTCATTTGCAGATGCTAATTGACCCAATGTTCAGTTCCTGCTCACTTAAGATTTCCAATGTTTAATTTTTTTTTAAATTAAAGCTTAGGCAAGATTCAAACTTATATTTCCGATCTGTTATACAATACAACAGTTTGCAGGGGTCAAACTGCGGTTTGCCATGTCCTGATAATTTTGCTTTTAGCAAGAGGATACCGTTTCCATGCCAGCAATCCTTAATCAAGTTTTCTGAACTGCATATAATTTCCAGAGTAATTGGGTTATTTGACAATCCAGTGCTCATTCATTTGTGTCCCAAGCAGATTGTAATACTGGCAGCAACCAGTACAAAGGGGAGCTTTGTAGTTTTAGTTCAACATACTGCATTGAAAAAAATGTTACTTATAGATTGTATTGTCTCAAGAAAAACTATTATATAATATGGAACTGTATTATTGTATTGAGATGACTGCAGGATCATTAAGGTCAGTTAATATTTGACTAATCAATTCAAAGATAAAAGTTAAATTGGAGATTTAATTTAACAGAGATCCTTTATCAACCTTGGAATATATAGGTTGGAAATAATTGTTTCCTTTACACTTCAACTTTATTCCATCACTTCAAGATTACAAATCAATTAAAGATGGAATAAACACCTGGCTGGGTGTGGTGGTAAAAAAATACAATTGAGGACAGAGCAGTTTGTTCTGATTAGTATCCCTTCAATTATCAATTCCCTGCTCCTGCAATATTTGTTATAGGACTCACTGCAGCAACCTGCCAAAGTTATTTCAAAATTTACTTTGAAATGACCTCCATGACACAAAAAACAAAAGCATCAACTTGGTAGGGACACTGTCACTTCTAAGTTACACATTGTCGTGCCTTAGACAATCAGCGTTCTTTCATCTCAGCTACTCCGAATCAGCACCATTATCAAAGGGGTATTATTGTGGATACTGACAGAATGTAAGGAGAAGGCACAGCTCTACCTCCTTATAGACATTTGAATTAAAATGATAAATATAGTTTTGTCCAGCTTATCCAGAAAACAGATTTAATAAAAATCAGAGAAAGAATTGCAAAACTGCCTTTGCTTGGAGGGACCAGAACAATTCTTCCTCCAGGATATTTTAAATTCAATTTCAAGTAACACTTATAAAGGGAAAGCTTAAAAGAAAACTTAATGTTTCAGATGGATCTGTGTCAAAGTCTGTTTTATTAGTTTGTGTCAGAAAGTTACTGGCATTGATAGGAAATTCTAATAGTGTTTTAAATTTTTGAAGCTTCAAGCTTTCTGATTGATGTTGATTTGTGTTGTGTGATTGTAAGAAACTTTCTGCTCATTGTCTCCATTGATGATGATGTTACAGGTTTGACAGGAATGTGGTTGATGTGACCTTCTTTGAAGTCCTAATGACATAACTGGTGAGAGCCAATGAGCAAATAGCAACAGGTGAGAGTGCAAATATATAAGCCATCTGTTCTGTCTATTGAACTTTGCTGAGTGGGTGTCGGTATCTGTATAACACTGAAATTGGGGGAATTTATTTTTAAAACCTTCATTAGTTTCTGCATACCTAAGAGAGAATTAATTTAAAAGTTATTTCAGCTGTTGGTATTATAGAACCACAGGCTTTCATCTCCCCCCTCCCTCCCCCAGGTATGAATGGTCTGAAGGAGTGTGCTTGCACCACTTAGTTTGCACAATCTTCCTTTTTATTGGATCTACTAACATTACTAATAATATTAAGCTTCAGAATTGAAGCAATGTGTGGCAGAGTGTGATATCGTGCTGTTACAGCTTTTCTGGCCATCATTAAACTGTTTAAATCTATCAGTGTTCTTATAGGGAAATATCCATTCATAAATGTTTCATTGTAATTAGTAAACCCCAGTTCATGTCCACTTTGTAAATACAATGATCAAACAATACATATCTGTAATAATAGCCAGAGACTTGTATTTGCTTAAACATGCTGCTCAGAATACAGTGATGTGTTATGGGAAGAACGTCTGCCAAATGCAGCCCCTACTCAGTGCTTCTCTTCCGAACTAATTGCACATTCTATATATGGGAATCTCTATCTTGTACCAGTTCCTGATGAGTTGGTATTGTATCAGTTGGTGGCAGCTGGTTGATAATAATTGGTTAGTATATCACAGGAGCAGAAGACTGGATTGCTGGTGTTAAGTATTGCCTGGACACTTATGATGTTCAATTATATTCTGAGTAGGTATTTTTATAAAACTGCCTCCATTGGTCTGTGATTGTGCAAGAGCTATTCTCAAATTTTTAGTTAAAAATCGCACAACACCAGGTTATAATCGAACGGTTTTATTTGGAAGTACTAGCTTTCAAAACGCTGCTTCTTCATCAGGTAACTAGTGGGGCAGGATCATAATACACAGAATTATAGCAAAAGATCACAGTGTCTTGCAATTAAAACAATACATTGAATCATCCTAGATTGCTGTTGTCTTTTATCCTTTAGAATGGTTTGCAGGTTTCAATTCATTAATATGTAAATCCCAAAACTTTGTTTAAATCAATTTTTAGTGACAGTCATTACAACAGTCATTACTCTGTGAGTTGTAGTTTGATAATTGCTCTCCAGAAGAAATATCTCTACTTGTGTTCTGAACTCTTCATTTTATTTTATCATATCCTTTGTTTAGTTTGTTTATCTCTTTTTATTCCAACTTCCCCCAGCTCCCTGCTCCTCCTCCCTCAATATAATACTTACATTTTTGTTAGTATTTGTCAAAGCTCTTTCTGATAACATTGCAATTTGAGATCAAGGACCAGATTTTTGTCACAATGGAGGAAGCTCCTTTAGCATTTTTTAAATATTTTCTGTCCCACTCTGAGACCCTTTAATAACTTTTGTAATTGGACCTCCACACTTTCTAGCTTTTCGCCATTTAGAAAGTGCTCTGGTTTTATTACATTCAAAACAGATGACCTTGCACTTGTTATTTTGAAGTCCACTTGCCAAAATTTCCCATTCATTTAAGCTACTCAGTTTCTCCCTTGTAATTTTATACTTTTATCTGGGGTGCTTACCATGCCGTCAATATTTTTGTGACATCAGCAAATTTGAGTATTTTTTTAGATTAGATTACTTACAGTGTGGAAACAGGCCCTTCAGCCCAACAAGTCCACACCGACGAGCAACCCACCTAACACTACAGGCAATTTAGCATGGCCAATTCACCTAACCTGCACATTTTTGGACTGTGGGAGGAAACCGGAGCACCTGGAGGAAGCCCACGCAGACACAGGGAGAATGTGCAAACTCCACATGGACAGTTGCCTGAGGCGGGAATTGATCCCGGGTCTCTGGCGCTGTGAGGCAGCAGTGCTAACCACTGTGCCACTGTGCTGCCCATGCAGTTTTCTACTACATGATATAAGTCATTAATACATAATTAATAAGAGAATAGTTGAGACTCCTTCACAGAGCAAGTCACATCCTGCTAAATAGAATACCTGCCCATTATCCCCACTCTCTGTCCCTTACCACTCAGGCAACCAGTTTCAATCCCATGAGATTCAATTTCAGCTAATTACCTTTTATGTGGGAATTTTGCAAATGATTTTGAAATTCCATATAAATAACATCATTTGACATTCCCCGGTTCACTACTTCAATCACCACTTCAACAAAATGTTTTACGTTTGCTTCCCACGGAATCTGGCAGAACCTTACTCCATTGACAATCATGATGAACAGATTGGACGGGCAAAAGGAACAGAGACACATATCACAAATCTCTGACAAATTTAAAACTAGGATTATTTTCTCCAGGAAATGGTGGCAGCTTCTGAGTGCATCAAGAGGTACATATACTCAAGCTAGGTGACAGTAATTATATATCGCATTTTCTGCTACACCAAACCAAAAGTGATGAATTTTAAAAATTAGATTCCAGTGGACAACAGGCAGGTACCACTGTTGGTGACAATGGCATCTGTGGGAGAATTCACCACAAGGAGAACAATAAGCTTTAAATGTTCTGTGCATTCCCCCCTCCACCAGCAGGTTTAGATGTTGAAGGACCAACTGGGTCATAGGTCATCGAGTCATACAGCACAGAAACAGACCCTTCGGTCCAACCAGTCCATGTTGACCATAATCCCAAACTAAACTGGTTCCATCTGCCTGTGCTTGACCCATATCCCTCCAAACATTTCTTATTCATGAACTTATCAAAATGTCTTTTAAACCTTGCAACTGTACCCACATCCATCACTTCCTATGGCAGTTCATTCTACACAAACCACTCTCTGTAAAAAAGTTGCCTCTCATGTCTTTTTCAATCTTTCTCCTCTCACCTTAAAAATATGCCCCATAGTCTTGAAATCATCTACCCTAGGAAGAAGACACCTACTCACCCTATGCCTCATGATTTTATAAATCTCTTTGAAATCACCCCTTAATCTCCTACACAGCAGTGAAAAAAGTCCCAACCTATCCAGCCTACCTTTATACCCCAAAACCGCCATTTCCGACAACATTCTGGTAAATCTTTTTTGAACTCTTTCCGGCTTAATAATATCCTTCCTGTAACTGGGCGACCACACAACCAATTTTGGTCTCATCTCCAAACTTATTAACTACACCTTCTAAATTCTCATCTAAGTCATTTATATGAATGGCAAGCAAAGGTGGACCCGACACTGCTCCCTGTGGAACGCGGCCGGTCACAGGTCTCCAATCCAAAAATCAACCCTCCACCACCACTTCCTGTTTCCTGCCATTAAGCTAATTTTATATTGAATTGGCAAACTCGCCCTGAATCCCATGTGATTTAACTTTACTAATTTGTCTACCATGCCAATGCAGAAGGTCCTTCAGGTGGGCTTTATGACTCATCTCCAATTGCTCTATAACCGTTGCAGTGCTTGGGGTGTACGGACACTCACTGGGAAGGAGTTCAAGTACTTTGAGCCAAAAGCAGAGTGAAGGTGTAAAGAAGTCTGTGGAGACATTGAGGATACTTTTCCTGCCAAGATAGTGTAGCATACAATCTGCTGCCACTGCACACCTAGAGTTGTAAAACTCAGTTTGAGGACCTCCAAGAGAGCAGTATGTGGTGATAATTTGATTTAATTTCTTCCTCTCTTCCTATAGAAATGTATTAATAGCACTGAGATTTGTCATTAATGTACAATGGTAGGGATAGTCCATTTTCATTACAGTTTCTTCACTTCTGCTGCTCTGTCCTATTCCAAACTCGAGTCTCCCCACCCCCACCAACCTCCGCACCCATGCCTTTGATCACTGCTCAGGTAATCAGCAGCTTACGTCTGTACTTCTGACTTCTTTCAAACACTGCTCCTGAAAACTTAGCTTTCCAGGTTTTCCAGTTGATGCTTCACTTCACCTGAGGGAACAGGGATCAGAAAAGTGAAGCTCTTTATTGTACACTGTAGGGGAGGGGAAGAATTATTCACAGTTTGAAAATAACCCTTGCTGCTAGCTTGACATTTAGTAATGGCAAAAAAAGGGCACAGTTAATTGTGGTGTTGGCTTTTTAATGTGCTATCTCACTTCTTTTCTCTTACTGAAGAGAATTATGTCAGAATCATTTTACACCATGGAAGGTACACCACTGAGATCTTGTACGAGGGTGTTTTTGTTTTAATTTATGCTCACCGTAATCTTTATCGAAAGAAGATAGCTTGAAATCTTGTAAATAAGGCCTGGTAGCCTTCTTAGCTTCCAATGAACAGTCTAAACCTCTTTTTCTTTTGCTTCAGATACTAGTCGATTGATTCCGCTCTCTTCCATTTTAATCTTAATCATTTTTTGTTCAGAGAGTACTGTTAAGAGCAAAACTGAAATTTTGACAGTTAATTGTCAAAAGTTCCACCCCTCCTCTCTGTTGCACCAATTCATTATGATCACATGAGGGATTATAATGAGTTTGGAATAAACTTTCACTTTTTATTCCCCAAATATATTTTTATTTTCCCTTCCCTACCTCTACTGAACTGAGGGTGTTGTATTACAACTCCATGTAATACTGCCTGCCATTAAAATAATCCTCGTTATGTGAATGAAGTAAGTGTTGACAGGACCAGGTCATCATCATTGATCTTTACCCCTTGTCCCGACACCTTCATTTT
The DNA here is from genome assembly GCF_047496795.1 of Chiloscyllium punctatum. Lineage (NCBI taxonomy): Eukaryota > Metazoa > Chordata > Chondrichthyes > Orectolobiformes > Hemiscylliidae > Chiloscyllium > Chiloscyllium punctatum. Next base: position 143,954,491 of record NC_092741.1, on the reverse strand, counting down.
GATGATTATTATGTTCGTGAAAGTAATTTAATTGAGTAAAATTGTGTTCTATTTAAATGTATAAGAAATGTACCTGATATGAAAATATGAAAATGAAAATGTATGATGGATAAGTTATTACTAATGCCTTATGCATAAGAGAAAAAATTGAGCCAAATTCTCAATTGCAGGAAGATACATTTGTAAGCTCTGTCTTGCTATTGTTACCCTAGAGGCATAAGTTTCAGTCTGAAAGCTGCAGACTAAACTGATGTAAGTTATATTATCAATATCACATCTTTCACCAACTAGGACAAATAAAATGTTTTTGCACACATGCACAAACCCCAGCTCTCTGGTTCCCCAGAGAAGCTTATGTTTTTAATCATAAAAAAGAGCTAATGAGTTAGATTTTGCTATCATTCAAAGTTTTTGTGAGAATTTTTGATGAAATTTCCCAGCTGGTGCATTTTAATATCTTCTTTTTGAATAGGAGTTTTAGACAAACTGGAGCTGACTTATTCTCAAAACTCTTTATCCTTGTGATGATTTTGCAACGTGCAGGAGAATCTGAAACAGGTATATAATTAAGGAGGATGAGGAGGCCATTCAGCCCTTGTGTTTGGTCCCCCAATCAATATGACTGTAACTGACCTAATTGTAAATTCTCAGCTACCAGCAATAGCCATGCCAACTCTTGCTTATCACAATTCCTCTTAACCATATTCAATGCTTCTGCTTCCACTGCCTTATGAAGAATACCATTCCAAAATACCACAATATTTGGAAGGTCCCTGAGCTGAAAAACAGTGAGGCCTCGTCCTTGATTTTTCTCTTAGAGAAAACATACTCTCCACATCCAACTTGTCATGAACCCTTAAAATCCTGTCTATATCAACCAAGTCACCTTATACTCATGTGAATTTCAGAGGATGTAAACCTAGCCTGTCCAACCTGGCCTCATAAGACAACCAGTCCATTCAAAGTATTAGTATGGCAAGCCCATGCACTAGGACACCCAGATCCCTTTATATTTCAGAGCTCTGAAATCTCTCACTGTTTAGAAAAGAATCTTCTTCTTTATTTTTCCTCCCAAACTGAACATTCTCACATATTCCAACATTACATTCCATTTGCCTCATCACTTTACCAATCTATAGTTTTTTGAAGACTCCCTTATATCCTCTTCTTAACTTGCTCTCCGACCTTCGACAAATCTAACACCATACCTTCTCTCCCTTCAGCACGAAACCCTGTGATGATCTTGATGACAGCTAATAGGGTGTAAACAGATTAAAATTGACACTGAAACCAAAGAGAGATTAGACAGCTGGCCAAACATTTGGTCAGAGCAGAGTATTTGAAGGAGAACCTTAAAAGAGGAAAAGGAGTTGATGCGGTTTAGATTTGGAGGTGCCGGCATTGGACTGGGGTGTACAAAGTTAAAAATCACACAACACCAGGTTATAGTCCAACAGGTTTATTTGGAAGCACTAGCTTTCAGACCACTGATCCTGCACAACGTGGTTGATGAGGGAACCAACTGACGAGGGAACAGCACTCCAAAAGCTAATGCTTCCAATCACAAAAGCTGGGTTGTGTGATTTTTAAGCAAATGGAGGAGAGTTTCCATGAGAGAAACTGGTGCTCTCCAAAGATTGGGAACCTCACTTGTTCTTCTGAGTATTAGGCAGTTGATTGACAGCCAGTCTCCTGAAATTCTGGCCTCAGAACCCGAGTCCCAGCCTACAAGAGGTCCTAGTCAATCAGATGTTATCAGTTCCTAAACTTCCCCATGCCATCATGGAGACTGTGGTTGTTGCAAGGACAGCAGGCCCCTGATTCCCAGGACAAAGAATAAGCTGATGGGAAAGCTGTCTTGTTTGGAAGGATCTCACTGAACAAGGTCATAGGAACAGGGTTGTGTGGGTGGTCTGAAACAAACACTCTCAGTTGCCGCCCCTCAATCCTGGGTCTAATCCCTTGATCATGCACAGATTAGTGCAGACTGAGGCATTGACCTTAAACTGAGAGGATGTCAACACTGGGTAATCAGTCAGTTTGGCCAGTTCTTTCTTGTCTCACCTGGAGCCATTGCAGTGCAGGTAGATGAGATCCTGAAGTAGTCATTAGATGGCAGGGCTCTTGTCCACCACCACTCTATCCAATTACATTCTCTTCCCACTCAAGGCCTACCACACCTCGAGGTTTATGCCTAATTTGTGTTAGTTAGTGTGCAGGTGACAGGTTTTTGGTTAATTTCATGTTGTGGAGAGTAGATGATTGGAGACCAACCATGCAGTATTGAGCTAGTACAGGCCAGAGGTGATAAAGACGTGGGAAAAGGTTTGAGAGTCAGATTGGCTGAGGCTGAGGTAATATTATAGAGATGTGGTAGAGGGCAATTTTGATGAAAGCCAATAAGGATGTTAATGGTCATCATTAAAATTGAATGCTTTGATAAACTAGCATTAAAGAATTATTCATAAAGGATGCCATGATTTATCTTTCAGGAAGTTCACTGATGTCAGTTCCGTGATAGCCATTAGTAATACAGGTTCAAGAACTTACTAAGAGAATCCAGGATTCAGCCCAAAGAAATATGCCATGACTAAAAGTATAACAACCAATAAATCATTCTTTGGCACACTAGTTCTCTTAAAACATTTGTCCAAAAATATGAACCATTTTATTTCACCTCCAGCTGCCTAATGAGCTGCTGTGAGTTTCCATCAATTTTCCTTCCACAGTCTCTCTTTGTTACTCAGCTGTTCATATTGATTTTCCTCAGCCACTGAGAGATATGGCAAACAGGAATTGAATTTAAAGCTATCTGATAACTAAAAAATAGGTTGGAAGATAATTTGTGAGATTGTGTTGTATTCACTGTGTAGAACATACAGCAGAAGCAGGTCATTCAGGTCAACATGTCTACTCTAGTTATTACGTTTACCCTACTTTACCTCATTGCATCCTATCAACATATCTACTCCTTTCTTCTTCATGTACTCACTTAATTTCTCTTCAGATGTATCTATTCTGTATGCCAACAATACTCTATATGGTAGAAAGCTCGAGAATCCCAAGCACTCTTTAGATAAAAATATTTATCCTGAATTCTTTACTGTATTTATTTATTCATAATAATATTTTATTTGTAACCCATTGTCCTGGTGTCACTTACAAGTATAAATATATATATATCTACCCTATCAAACTGCTCATAACTTTAAAGGTCCTCAATAATCTTTCATGATAGTTATAATCTCTCAATTCTTGGAAATGTTAGTTATACCTTTTTTGTTTTATTAAAGTTTCATTTCAATTTACCTATTTTTATTCAAATTTGACCCAAATCTAAATACTGCTTGAAATATGTTTAATTGTCTGCATTATCAACCTGACACAAGGAAAATAAACCACACTCTGTCAACTCAAAAGCTGTATAATGGAGCATAAAGTAAACTAACAGAACTTTAATCTTTGAGAAAATGGAAATTAGTAGCTGAATCCTTAGATTGAATAAATAAGCAGATAGGTGTGACAACACTTTGTTTTAAGAATTTTGATGGAACATTTTGGTGGGAAATAGATCATTATAAAATGCAATTGGATGTAAATATAAAGTATCAATGGTGGTATGCTTTTATCTGTAATTATAAATTTAGATTAGATTACTTACAGTGTGGAAACAGGCCCTTCAACAAGTCCACCCAGACCCATTCCCCTACATTTACTCCTTCACCTAACACTACAGGCAATTTAACTTGGCCAATTCACCGAACCTGCACATTTTTGGACTGTGGGAGGAAACCAGAGCACCCGGAGGAAACCCACACAGACACGGGGAGAATGTGCAAACTCCACACAGAGAGTCGGCTGAGGCAGGAATTGAACCCGGGACTCTGGCGCTGTGAGGCAGCAGTGCTAACCACTGTGCCACCGTGCTGCCCATTTGTGTAGGGGTGGAGGGGCTGTAACTTAATGACATACACCATGAGATTTCTAATTTCACAAACACTTTTTTTAGGAGGGTAAAAACTTAGATCTTGAATAATACCCACTTAAGATTGGAACAGCTAGTACTATTCTGAAATATTACAGTGAAAGGTTAATTTATAATGGGTTGTGGGTATAAGGCAAATATCACATATTCTTCCTATTGTGTGATATTGTCACTGAGTCCTTATATTTTAAGGTTACATAAGGTAGTTTACTAACCACACATTGTGTAATTGTATCAAAATGGAACAGGATTTCTGTTTTTTTCCGTTTGCTTAGCAACAATAAAGTCTACAGCACAGGACTAGTATACACTATTATATTTTAATCAATGATCCCATATGGAGAAACAGAACAAAATGTTTCAAGAATCATTGCGTTAAATTCTTTATCAAAGAGCATTCAAAATAATTGCTTGCTACTAACTAATGAGAGGGGAATTTCAAGATAGGAGATGTATTTATTAGTTGTATGGCACAGCAGTTAACATAATTATTTGTTGATTTAGATATATGTAGTGTGCTGACCCATAAAATAATATATTCTTCTCTGTTTATTTTTAGGGTAGAATTACAACTAGGAGATGTAGTTCCTTTACATGTAAAGTTAAAAAAGTGAGTCCTGAAATTCCATTGGGATCCTCTACTTTTGTTGTGATGGTAGATTGACAAAATTTCTAGAGAAACATGATTTAAGTTATGCTGAAGACAGCAATGTGTCAGAAAACCTACAAAAGAGTTTGAACCCAGATTATCCACCAGGACTATAGTGCTAAGAGGCCAGCAGGCACAAAGACTAAAGATTTGGCAGGTTTAAAAATTGTGGCAGGTATCACTCTCTCTATTTTTCTCTCAGCAAAGAAAAGGTGTCTTTGTTAGAAATCATCGCAGTCTCAACCAATACAAAATCAAAGGCCTGTCTTATTTTGTTTGAAATTAATGATTTTGTCTACTTTAACAATTTGTTATGTATTTCAGGTGATATATAAATGCAAAATTCATCATTAAGGAATAGTTTATGGAAAATAACCCTTTTGTTTACATTGTCGGCCCATATATTTCAGTTGTGGCCAGCAGCTCAAATGCTGCTATCAGACCTACCTTCAAAGCAGATGTAAAACAAGGGCTAGGCACAATTTGACCTGCATACAGACCAGGGATAAAAGAAGATTCTTTTATTAGCTATGTGAAGAACAAATTGAAAGACAGATCTTCTGCACAGGACTCAGATGAAGATGTCACAGTAATTCAATAATGCTGACAGGCTGATGAGCACCAGGACTTTGGGTGCATTGATTGGCCTGTCATTGTTGAGGACCATGGAAGCAATCAGTCCCAACTACGTGGAGATATTGCACAGACCTTGCCCTCTCTGCAGTAACTGTTCTATTTCTCAGTCTGTCCTAAGATTGGTTGAGCACTCAGGTTAAGTAAGAATGACAAGTGTGCTTCGGTGTGACATTACATGTATTGAAAGGGTAGGAAAGAGATTTCCTTAAGATACACATGCTCTGGTCCCAGTTCCACCTTGTTCAGAAAAAAAACCATGACATCACTGATGGCATAGTCTCGAATTATCACTGTGTCCCATCACACTACACAGTCATAGAGCATATCTACAGGAACTGCAACTGCAGTCTCTGCAGATGTTGAAATATGTGGTTGGACAAGTTAACTTTCCCTGGAGCATCGGAGGCTGAGGGGTGACCTTTTGGAGGTTTATAAAATCATGAGGGTCATGGATAGGATAAATAGACAAAACCTTTTCCCTGCGGTGGGGGTCCTGAACTAGAGAGCATAGGTTTAGGGTGAAAGGGGCAAGATTTAAACGGGAGCTAAGGGTCAACTTTTTCACATAGAGGGTGGTGAGTGTATGGAATGAGCTGCCAGAGGAAGTGGTCGAGGCTGGTACAATTACAACATTTAAAAAGCACCTGGATGGGTATATGAATAGGAAGGGTTTAAAGGGATATGAGCCAAGTGCTGGCAAATGGGATGAGATTAGTTTATGATATCTGGTCAGCATGGACAAGTTGGACCGAAGGGTCTGTTTTCGTGCTATACATCTCCATCGCTCTATGACTATATCTATGACTACCTGTGTGCCATTCTTGTAGTGATGAGGGAATATTCTCTGGTAAGTGCACATATTGACACAGGAGCTTTAAAAACTACACTCGAGTAGTCTCAAACAAGAATAGAAAAGGTCTTGAATGTTTAATTTGCCTGTAATCAAATACTTGACTCTTTAAATAATGTGCCACGGAGCCAACGTTGCTGATTCCTGCCTCGTTTTTTTAAAAGAGTGGATAATATTGGCTTTGCCAGGGCTTGTATTGTCTAAATTTGGAATCCTAAAATTATATCAGCCAGATGACCTGTATGATATCAGGTAAAGCACTAATCCAACATGATCACACACGGACAATGGAGGTCAATGAAGGCCATGACTGTTCATAACCCTAGAAAACACCATGCAGGCCGGATAACGGTGTAAGATAAGGCCAGATAGACCTTTAATACCATACCCAGTGTGAACAAATACATAGACAAAAGAGGTTGGTTGTATAGAGACAAATCAAGATCCACTGAAGTTGAACACCATTCATTATATTTACAGACATTCCTCATTGCATCATTTGGGGGAAGGTAACTGAATCAAAACTGATCAGAAATGATTGCTGTTTCTTCATAAAATGCAATTACAAATGTATCAGTTAATTGATCTGCCTGATATGAAAGAGTTCCGCCAGCTGCTTCAAAACAAGAGGAAGTTCCATCTATTATTAACCACAAGGGAACTATTAGTTATGCAAATTCTTTTTTTGATGAGACATTGTATTTTAATCACTTAGATGTGAGTCAAGACCATCTAACCTCACTGGCAGGTCTCCTGTAACACTACTGTTATTAGCCAGAGGTTGCAACATTTTCTAAAAACAGGAGTCTTATTTTTGTAATAGGTTATTTAACCGTTATGTTGATGGGGTGTATAATAGGTACATTCCTTTAAGCCCACAAGTCCTGCTAAGCTCCATTAGATGGTAATTGTGGTTAGGCACATCTACAGTTCAATTAGAGACCAATTACTGCTATAGTAGCAAGTCTTCTCTAGATAACTGCTGAATATTGTTTTATGATTCATTCCCGAAGTCCATAAGTACAGGGAATAACTTTTTTATCTATTTAAACTAAATTTATATTAGTAAAAATTTGATGCGAAACACTTATTGAATCATAGATGATATGTGTACATATATTTGTCTCAACCTATGAGCATATCTCTTATGGCATTGCTTGTAATGACTTGCAAGATCAATATCTGGGCAGAATCTTACATTTTACTGCCAATGTGTGAATTATGTTAAGTTTTTATTTTGGAAGTATTCTCATCACAAGGCCCAACAGGATTTCTTATTGTACTTTAGTTGATGCATCTTACTAACTGCGTAGCCCCCATCTCTCGGTCTAATTGAGCTATTCCGTAAATGAATCACCAGATATTCATCCCTTGTACCCGCACCATTTGAAGTCACCACTGTGCACATGGACAATCATTGACATTGCCCCTAACCAGCAACATCATGGCACAGCAGTCACAAAGACACTTACCCAGTATGCCTGACACTCCCTTACACATACAGCCTGGCCACTGGGACATACAGTTTACTTGTGTATAGTTATGTTCTGTCTGTACAGCCCTCTAAGCCAGTGCTTCTCTACTCCCAATGGCCACTGGAGACCTGAACATTATCATTGTCCAGTTGGGGAATATCACATAGAGGCAAGCAATTGGATAATTCCAAACATGAGCTTTTAGTTGGAATCAGCAAAAATGAGCATGGGCAAAACCAACAGAGGCTGTAGCACACTCCCACAATCAAAGGCTGGCATCACAGCCAATGACTGGCTTCCAGGCTGTGATGGTCTGTTGCACCCGGCTCCAATCGACTGAAAGCAGGTATCAATGAGGTCCTGCCCAGCTTGGAATGCTCGACACAGCTGAGCCTCTGTTATGGCGCCAGGAAAACTTCGTCCTCGCTAATGTCTTTATCCTCATCCTCGTAAACTGCTCCGGTTCCCCAGTTCATCCAGCACGCCGCGCACACAGTCTGGACTATATTGGCACCCCCACACCCCCACCCCTCTCCCTACAGATCACCCCAAGCAGCAGAAACACAGCTTTAGTAGCCCTACACTCGGCCCCACCACAGCACTTGTTGAGATATGGGCAGCATTATATCTACACTCCAGGTCAGATGCCAGTGCACAGGTTACCTCAGGTGATCCCCGAGCAATCCTAAATTAAAACTCTTAAACCTTTCTCCACCAGTTTCTTTCTTCAGCTCCTTACCCTCTTGCTGTCTTAATCTATTATTATTTTCTTCATGTTTATCCTCTCTATGTCTTAACTCTCTTTTTAACCCTGAATTTTCCTAATGGTCCGGTCTTGTCATTCCCCTTCACCTATGCCTGGGTCTAACCATTTCCACTCTTCACCCTCCCCCATCCCCCTATTCTAACAGCTACAGTTATCCTCTTTGCTCATAACAACTTTGCCCAAGAAAGTACTTTATTACTCACAACCTGGCACTTAGTACTTGCTCTCTAGTTTGCATTTGTGTGGTGGTTTCATGTACGAAAGTGTCACAGTGCTCATAATGCATTTTCAAATGCCACTTCCCTTTCTTATCACAGATATTCTAGATGCTCTAAGCGATTAACAAATACGCTTAGAGTCACAGAGATATACAACAGACCCTTTGGTCTAACTCGTCCATGCTGATGATATGTCCTAACCTAATCTAGTCCCATTTATCAGCACTTGGTCCATATTCCTCTAAACATTTCCAAATCATGTATCCATCCAGATGCCTTTCAAATGTTGTAATTGGACCAGTCTTCATCACTTACTCTGGCAGTTCATTCCATACACACACCACCCTCTGCATGAAAAGGTTGCCCCTTAGGCCCTTTTTGCATCTTTTCAATCTCACGTTAAACCTATTCCCTTTAGTTTTGTGCTCCCCTACCCTGGGGAAGAGGCTTTGGCTATCCACCCTATGCATGTCCCTTATGACTTAAGGCCACACCTCACCCTCTGACACTCCAGAGAAAATAGCTCCTGCCTATTCAGCCTCTACCTGGCAACAATCTTGTAAATATTTCTTGAACCTTTTCAAGTTACTTATAATCCAGTTCAGCCACAAAGAAATCCAGAGAGGTCAGGCTGGACAGAAATGTGGTGTTTTAGAGGCAGGGCCCAGCAGGAGAGCATACAATTACTTTTATTGTTCTCTCATAAGTTATTTCATGCTCATCTCTAATTGCCATTAGGAAAGTGGTCATGAGCTGCCTGCTTGAATTGCTATGTAAAACCCCCACGCTGACTGATGATGTCACTTCCGCCCCCATCATGGCCACACCCACAGCCACTTCCACCCCTCACAATTCCTCATGCACCACGCGTGACATCACTTCCGCCCCTCACATCATCGCTGATGTCACACGCTCAGTGACTTCCGCCCCCCCCCCCCCTACTGCCGTGTTTGCCACCACTTCCGCCCCCACCAACGCCACTCACCTGCATTCTGCTGACACACCCCCACAGATCCCACTGTCACCATTCCCGGCCCCCAGAACCCTGAGGGGAACACCACCCCTTCTCATGACTCCACCCCCATTCCCCCCACCATCACACCCACTCCAGTTACAGGTTCCGCCCCCACTCCCAGCTCTACACCCACACCAGATCCCTGCTCCCGGCCCTGCCAAGTTTTCACCATCCCCCCAGACCTCCCACTCACTGAGGACGAACGATCAGTCCTCAGCAAAGGACTCACCTTCATCTCCCTCTGTCCACGCATCAATGAATTTAATACACGCCGTGACGTTGAACACTTCTTCCACACCTCTGTCTCAGAGCTTACTTTCACAATCAGGACTCTTGCCCACCTTCTGAGGACCCCTTCGCCCACCTCCAACACACTGCATCCACGTGGACACCCTGCACTGGCCTATTACCCGCCCTCGATCTCTTCATTTCCAACTCCATTGGGACATTAACCGCCTCAACCTGTCTACCTCCCTCCCCCACTCCAACCTCTCACCCTCACAATGCGCAGCCCTCCAACCCCCCTGCTCCAATCCCGACCTCACCATCAAGCCAGCAGATAAAGGGGGCGCAGTGGTAGTCTGGCGCACTGACCTCTACACCACTGAAGCCAAACGCCAACTCGAGGACACCTTTTCCTACCGCCCCCTCCACCATGACCCCACCCCCCATCACCAAACCATCATCTCCCAGACCATACACAATCTCATCACCTCAGGAGATCTCCCACCCACAGCTTCCAACCTCGTAGTCTGGAAACCCCGCACTGCCTGGTTCTACCTCCTTCCCAAGATCCACAAGCCTGACCACCCTGGCTGACCCATTGTCTCAGCATGCTCCTGCCCCACTGAACTCATCTCTACCTACCTCGACAATGTCCTAACCCCCCTAGTCCAGGAACTCCCCACATACATTCGAGACACCACCCACACCCTCCATCTCCTCCAAGACTTCCATTTCCCTGGCCCCCAACACCTCATCTTCACCATGGATATCCAATCCCTCTACACCTCCATCCGCCATGACCAGGGCCTCCAAGCCCTCCATTTCTTCATCTCCCGACATCCCCAACAGTACCCTTCCACTGACACTCTCATTCGTTTGGCCGAACTGGTCCTCACCCTTAACAATTTCTCCTTTGAATCCTCCCACTTCCTCCAGACCAAAGGGGTAGCCATGGGCACCCATATGGGCCCCAGCTATGCCTGTCTCTTTGTTGGCTACATAGAATAGTCGATCTTCCGTAATTACACCGGCACCACTCCCCACCTCTTCCTCCGCTACATTGATGACTGCATTGGCACCACCTCGTGCTCTCGCAAGGAGGTTGAGCAATTCATCAACTTCACCAACACATTCCACCCTGACCTAAAATTTACCTGGACCATCTCTGACACCTCCCTCCCCTTCCTAGACCTCTCCATCTCCATTAATGACGACCGACTTGACACCAACATTTTTTACAAACCCACCGACTCCCACAGCTACCTGGATTACACCTCTTCCCACCCTACCGCCTGCAAAAATGTCATCCCGTATTCCCAATTCCTCCGGCTCCGCCGTATCTGCTCCCAGGAGGACCAGTTCCACCACAGAACACACCAGATGGCTCCTTCTTTAGAGACCGCAATTTCCCTTCCCACGTGGTTAAAGATGCCCTCCAATGCATCTCGTCCACATCCCGCACCTCCACCCTCAGACCCCACCCCTCCATCCGTAACAAGGACAGAACGCCCCGGTACTCACCTTCCACCCTACAAACCTTCGCATAAACCAAATCATCCACCGACATTTCTGCCACCTCCAAACAGACCCCACCACCAGGGATATATTTCCCTCCCCACCCCTTTCCGTCTTCCGCAAAGACCGTTCCCTCTGTGACTACCTGGTCAGGTCCACACTCCCCTATAACCCACCCTCCCATCCTGGTACCTTCCCCTGCCACCGCACGAATTGCAAAACTTGCACCCACACCTCCTCCCTCACCTCCATCCAAGGCCCTAAAGGAGCCTTCCACATCCATCAAAGTTTTACCTGCACATCCACCAATATTATTTATTGTATCCGTTGCTCCCGATGCGGTCTCCTCTACATTGGGGAGACTGGACGCCTCATACCAGAGCGCTTTAGGGAACATCTCCAAGACACCCGCACCAATCAACCCCACCTCCCTGTGGCCCAACATTTCAAATCCCCCTCCCACTCTGCCGAGGACGTGGAGGTCCTGGGCCTCCTTCACCACCGCTCCCACACCACCAGATGCCTGGAGGAAGAACGCCTCATCTTCCACCTCAGAACACTTCAACCCCAGGGCATCAATGTGGACTTCAACAATTTCCTCATATCCCCTTCCCCCACCTCACCGTAGTTCCAAACTTCCAGCTCAGCATTATCCCCTTGACTTGTCCTACCTGCCTATCTTCTTTTCCACCTATCCACTCCACCCTCCCCCGACCTATCACCTTCATCCCCTCCCCCACTCACCTATTGTACTGTATGCTACTTTCTCCCCACCCCCACCCTCCTCTCACTTATCTCTCCACCCATCAGTCTCTCTGCCTGTATTCCCTGATGAAGGGCTTTTGCCCGAAACGTCGATTTTACTGCTCCTCGGATGCTTCCTGAACTGCTGTGCTCTTCCAGCACCACTAATCCAGATGCTTGAATTGCGAAACCCTGTGGATGGTAGATATGTGGAACTTTCAGTGTTTTAAAAGTTACATTCTCAGGTTAACTGTAAATTTAAAAAATGTTTTGTGATTTGTGTATGAAAGAAGTAAAACGATCATGGTATTCGCATAGTTGAAAGACTCAACAAACAATCCAGGTATTTTTCAATGTATAATTTCAGTTACATCACACTGTAAACTTTTGCTCTAAATTCTATGTCTTACAATTGTGTCCTCCACAACCACCTGATGAAGGAGCAGCGCTCCGAAAGCTAGTGCTTCCAATTAAACCTGTTGGACTATAACCTGGTGTTGTGTGATTTTTAACTTTGTACACCCCAGTCCAACACCGGCATCTCCAAGTCATGGAAGTTCCAGGATTTTGATCCAGTGACAGAACAAACACAGTGACATAGTTCCAAGCCAGGATGTAGGGCAGATGGGTCACCAATTGTGGCACTGCATGCTCTGGACAGCTGACAGTCAGACTGCGAGATGTTGGCACCTTTGGTGGAGGAAGAGTCAATGTTGACACCTCAAGGTGGTGGCACAGCCTGAAGACTTAAGAAAAATGACAGAAGTAAGTATTGCCACAGATGTCAAGTTGGCCGTCTTTGGAGAGAGAGACCAGGGGGTGGGCAGGAGGTGATAAGGAATGGTTTAGAAATAGTCCATTTGGCTGGAAATATCCCACACCTTGTCCTTTCACATGGAACCAACCTCCTTTCAGATTCTACTCCAGCGAAATCGTTTACAGGTGGAACATAAGTTGGGGATTTACCCCCATAATAGATCTTCTAAAATTGTCTGACCCCTGCTTTTAAAACTATGGCTATATCATTCTTATGTCAAGGGTGTGGTGCCGGAAAGCACAGGAGATCTGGCAGCATTTGAGGAGCAGGAGAATCGACATTTCAGGCATAAGCCCTTCATCAGGAATGCTGTCTGACCTCTCCCGCTCCTTGGATGCAGCCTGACCTGCTGCGCTTTTCCAGCACATTCTCGACTCTGATCTCCAGCATCTGCAGTCCTCACTTTCTTCGACATCATTCTTATGGCTAAGCTCTGAGAAGAACAGAATTGAATGCTATATCCTGAATGAGGTGTAACCAAAGTCACGTGCTGTCAAATTATCATGCTTTCTTTTTCAGACCCAATCATCCTAACTATACAGCGAATGGCCTGTTTGCTATAACTTCTCAACACTTCAGATAAAACACTCCCTGGCCTCAATGGGAGTATTATGCCTAGTTCTGGGTATCACACATTAAGAAAGCATTAGAGAGGGTGCAGCAAAGATTCATAAGAATGCTTCTTGAGGCAAGGAACATTCATTCTGTAGATAGATTGGGAAAGTTGTCCTATTCTTCCTGGAGAGAGAAAGTTGAGAGCAGATTTAATAGAGCCTTTCAAAATCATAAAGGGTCTGGACAGATGTCACATTCCTGATGAAGGGCTCATACCCGAAACATCTTGCTCCTGGGATGCTGCCTGACCTGCTGTACTTTTCCAGCACCATACTTTTTGATTGTAAAATAAATTTGGCAGCTGTGTCAGGGATCATAGTGTTATGCTTAATATTTTGAACACAAATGTTGCTAAACCCATGTGTGTTATTCATAATGATTTGGAGGGTATATTTGTCAGGTTTGACTTTGGAAAGGTTCAGATCTTATTTACATAAAGCCACAAGCTGCAAGGCACCAAAGACAGTTATGATTCAAATTGTTGGATTGAAGCTGTCCATTATTGAGCTGAAGAGTGTGGTAGTAAAGAAAGTTTGTTTGTGGGGGTGGTTGGGAGCTGGGAAGTGGTAGAGTAGTGTCCCATATGCTTAAAGAAGCCGACTGCAAACATACTGCTGTTTAGATTAGTCCCTTTCAAAATAGTGCTGTTTGCACTCTCATAACCACAGGCAGTAACACTGTTGATTTATTTTGAGACGATTACCACCCTCTTGCCTCCAGCTTAACAAATGAAACTTGACCCTATTGTTGTGTGCATTCCATACTAACCAAAACCTTGGCGAAAACAACTAAAAAATTACTTGCATTTAATGGCATCAAGTTGCTATGTTCTCTTTTACTGTTGTCCTGCACCTCTGTATAATGAATGGTTCTGTGAAACCCCAAGAATACCTCTCCTTTGGAAATGAGCTGAATACTGTGGACATTGTTGTCTTGCTTCTCAAGATTAGAATTGCCTGGCTGTGAAAAATACAGAGACGTTGTGATCTTCACAATCGCAGATAAAGAGACTCTGATCCACAAATACCCTCTCCTCACCCGGTCCAATAATTGTGTTTTCAGTATGAATGAATGAGAAGTTGGTTGATCTGTGTGATATTAAGACACCAAGGGCACATTTTCATTCCAATGATCTGTAATAATGCAGTGATGGTGCTGAACTAGTAAGCAATCCAATTAGAGTACTTGTGGGTGTCCTTGAAGCATATTGTAATGGAGATGCTTCCTGTCTGGCATCTAAGTGGTGCCTGCATTTGAAATCCAATGTCAGCTAATGTGCTGTTTGGAACATCCTTTGTTTTGTCAGGAAAAACATTAAGTTGTGACCTTTTTGCACTGTGCTAAATATGTGCCTGTGACAAAGTAAATGTGTCATGGAAATGGCAGCATATTGCTTTTTTTTTGTTGCACCAGAACTGTTTTCTAAGCTTTGTGGGGACCTGCTGTTTGCCAAGCTCTGGCATCAAATAAGCAGCAACCTCAAACATTAACACAGATAGAGGTTAAGTGGTTGAACTTGAGTCCAAGATCCTAAATGATGAGGCAGCCCTGCAGTGGAGAAGGCAAGAACAGGAATCAAATGCAGCACTCCAGACACCACTACCTCTTGGAACATCCTGCCTGTGGAGAGAATCAACCTGTTGATTATGTAATGCCACACATTTGCAACCTTGAATAAACATCCTTCTTGAATCAAAGGACAGCCACCAATGATTAGATTCAATACCATATTTAGCTCTTTCTGCCTGATTACAGACTATTCCTGTTTAGGCCCACCACTCATTGCCATACCAGTTGGGAGGCAGCCATTTGGAACCATAATTAAAGAAAATAATAATTAAAGCTCCTGTCATATTTATCTTGACATACTTCTGGCAGTAATTTTTTTAAGTGTTCACAACCCCCCTCCACTTTGAATAGTTCTGAAGTGTTATATAGTTGCTTCTGTACTTCTGTTAGCTGCTGCTCCAAACTATGCTGCTTCATGCTGCTTTGGAGTGGCATGGTGGCTCAGTGGTTAGCAATGCTGCCTTACAGTACCACAGCCCCCAGTTCAATTCCAGCCTCTAGCTGTTTGTGTGGAATTTGCACATTCTGTCTGTGTCTGTGTGTGTTTCCTCCCACAGTCCAAAATGTGGAGCTTAGGTGGATTTACCACTCTAAATTGCTCCATGGTAAATCTCCCCTCATCCCAGATTCAACTCAACTCAGCACTGTCCTTCCTGTCCATCTTCCTTCCTTTCTATCTGCTCCAATCTCCCCACTGACCTATCGCAATTACCTCCTGTCTGCATCCACTCATTGCCTTCCCCCCAATCCCCCCAATTTATCTCTCAGCCCCCTTCCCCCTCCACCTTCCTGATGAAGGGCTTATGCCCGAAATGTTGAATCTCCTGCTCCTCAGTTGCTGCCTGATCTGCTGTGCTTTTCCAGCACCACACTTTTCGACTCTAAATTGCCCATAGTGCCCAGGGAAGTGCAAGCTAGGTGCATTACAAGGGTAGGTTAGTGAGGTGGGATGCTTTTTGGAGGGGAAGTACGGATTCGGTGGGGCAAATGGCCTGCTTCCACACCTTAGGGATTCCTGTTCCTTTGACTAATCATATCTGCTCTTCAAACTGCTTCCTTCAATCCTGACAAATGGAAAAGGTGCCCAAACGGCCCCTGTCCAAATCAAAGAACTACTCAGGAAGAAGGGGTTAAATTCAGCGGTGGATGCTCACAAAGTGTATTGTAATGAAGGCTGACCAAGAAAAACGTTTGGTTCATTGCTGGGACACTCAGTTCATTGTCCGGACTGCTATGTCCACAATCCACCCATTTACCATGGGCAGACAAAACCTGGTCATCCGGTGTGAGCAAGTTATCTTTAGACAAAGTCTATACGCTACTTTGCACGTGTGTGTGTGTGTGTGTGTGTGTGTGTGTGTAGAAAGGAGTTAAAGAATTGCTTCAATGTAGTGAGTACATTCTGTTTCTTGTCAGGAAAATGTTGAATTAGGAGGAAAAAAGCACGGTTCAGCAATAGAACACCTAACTGTTCAAGTATTCTCTTTAATTTCAGCTCTAACTTATCTAAGGTAAACACTGATTTCCTTTTCATGGATTCAGTTGATCATTGTATTGCAGGCATGCCTGCAACCAAACGCAAGTAGCTATCTACAGCGTAAGGATCACCGTTGGTGAGAAACTGAACAATACCAGCCATATCAATAATGTGGCCACAAGAGCAGTTCAGAAGTTAGGCAATTAACTCACCCATTGACTCCCAAAGATTGTCTATCATCTAAAGGCAACAAGTCAGGAGTGTGATAGAATACTCCCCATTTGACTGGTTGAATGAAAGACAACAACACTCAATAAAGCATGACACTATTCTGGACAAAGTGGCTTGCTAGATGAGCACCCCAAACACCACATTCCTAATTCACTTACTCCACCACAGAAGCTCAGTGGCAGCAACGTGAACCATCTACAGGCTGTGTTACATCAGCCCATGAAATCTTCTTTGACCCGGAGCTTATAAACCTGCAACATGTACAATCTCGAAGAATAATGGTCGCAGGTGCATGGAAAGACCATCATCTGTAATTTACCCTCTAAACCATACAATATCTTGACATGGATCTACACCGTTGATTCGACAGTGTCATTAGGTCAGAAGCCTGGAGCTCCCTTCCTAATAGCACTGTGGTTATACATGTCCTACTTCGACAAATAGAAAGAAGTTTAACACCACCACCCTCTCAAGGACAATTAGCAATAAAAAGTAAATGCTGGTCTAGCCAGTTCCACCACATTTTGAGAATTTTTTAAAAAATTAATAGATTTAAAATGTTGAATTTTGTCTGTTTTTAACTGCCTCTTTTTCAGCACAATAATATAGCCTGTTTAGTCTCACGAACATGGCTGTTGTTTGAAATCAGGGATTTTGCTGACAATACCCAGATGCCCAATCTGATCCCAGCTGCAGGTTATGCACCTGTTCAATTATCTCTACAGGCAATGATAAAAATCTGTAGTGACCTGCGTCTGGGGACTAGGAAACAAAAGCCTTTAATCTATATCATTAAAAGGTGTCTTGAGTCAAAAGGCTGGCTGGCTTTGTTGTAATAACATGCACACGTGGCCTCAACTAATATTTTATTGAGACAACTGTAAAAAATGTCAGCCCAGCTGTATTCAAATACCTTGACCAAAATACTTTTTCTCTTGCTGATTGATGCAAGCAACTACCTTGTTTCATTGATTTGTACCGTTTGTTTCACAACGCCCAGGAACTGCGATAGGATCACTGTAAAGAAGGAGGATGGCTAAGGCTGCAAGATCTGTTTTTAGCGATTTTTGAGCTCTGTTCTTTACCTTTGAACTTTTCACTTTGTCAACTGTAAATAATGCTTTTCTGATAAATGTAACTAGCTCAATGAAACAGGGAGGTTTGTTTGTGAATTCACAATGAAGTATACAAAGAATCCAATAATGGCTGTTGTGACACAGTGATAATGTCAGAAAGTGTGGCGCTGGAAAAGCACAGCAGGTCAGGCAGCATCCGAGGAGCAGGAGACTTGACATTTTGGGCATAAGCCCTTCATCTCCCTCCCTCTGAGCCAGGAAGCCTGAGTTCATCCTCCAATGCTCCAAAGGTGTGTAATGGCAGCTCTCGGCAGGTAAATTTTAAAAATGGTATGCTTTAAAATAAAGAATTTGATGCCGTTGTACAGCCAGAAAAGACTCAGAAGTCTTGGTTAATCCCACTTTGCCGCAATTAGCCATAGCCTTGAATGTTATGATATTTCAAATATCATCCACATACTTTTGAATGTTCTGAAATTTCCTGCCTCGACTGCCCTTGCCAACAATACATTCCAAATTCCTAAGACCGTCTGGGTAAAAACATTTTTCTCAAATTCCTTCTAATACTCCTGCTCTTCACCTTAAAATTATGTCCCTTCTTAATGATCCTTCAATTAAGGGGAACAGCTAGTTCCTATCCACGCTGCTCATGCCCTTCACAATCTTATAACCTCAATCAGATGTCCCCTCAGCCTTCATTATACTAAAGAAAAGATCCCTCGCCTTTTTCTAGCCTCTCTTCACAGACAAACTGCTCCAACTCCGGCACCATCCTGCCGAAAGGAGAAAGTGAGGACTGCAAATGCTGGAGATGAGAGTCGAGAGTGTGGTGCTGGAAAAGGACAGCAGGTCAGGCAGCATCCGAGGAGCAGGTGAATCGATCTTTCGGGCTTAAGCCCTTGATCAGGAATCTTAAGCCCTTCCTGATGAAGGCCTTATACCTGAAACATCGATTCTCTTAGTTCTTGGATGCTGCCTGAACTGCTGTGCATTTCCAGCACCACCCTCTCGACCCTTACCATCCTGCTGAATCTTTCCTGCACCACTTCCAGTGCTACCATATCCTTCCTATAATGTTGTGAGCTAAACTGCAGACTGTACTCCTAAGCAAAGCTTTGTACCCAGGTCTAACAGAATTTCCCAGCTCCTGTAATCTATGACAGATAATTATATTTGCCTTCTAGCAACCCTATTATGTGCTTGGTGTGCTTTCAATGACCTAGAGACAAGCATCCCAAGATTCCTCTATTCTTTTGAGTTTCCTGAAGTCCTGCCATGCATGGACCTAATAATGGTGTGATAGTGTGATCCAGAGTGGAGTACTGAATGCCTACCCTATGGGCTCGGTAACTCTATTACACCAAGCTGATCAAGGTGCTATAAAGCTGCTCCTTTACATTGAGTTTTGCATGTCCAGCTTTTAGCACATGATACATTGGCATAGCACATAAACCAGTTTTCAGGGAACTGTAAATTTTCAGGGTCTGCAGGTCCTCAAAAGGAAAGTTGCATTCACATAGCTGGAATGAGGGGTAGAGAAAAAAATATTCAGTGGATGGAGTCTTTCAGAGGTTGAAGCAATATAGGCTATGGCAATATTTGTGACAGAACTGGATGAGAAATGCAGCCTATCTGGATGTTGGGAACTCTTGCACCATCTTTTAGCCTTTTGTGAAGCAAGTTTATGGGGGATTACAGCTTGTCAAATGCCTTACAAACAGCCAAACTTGCCTCATTAATATGCAGCCTCCTATCTTACCAATTGTGCTGAACTGTCGAGAATTAGTTATAAGGAAAGCAAATGGAATTTTGGCATATATTGTTCAAGGAATAGAATATGAAAGTAGGGAAGAGCTGTAATAATTGTGCAAGGTATTTGTCAGACCATACCTGGAGTATTGCATACAATTTTTGTCCCCTTACTTCAGGTCCGTACTCTTTAAAGTTAGAAGAATGAGAGGAGATTGAATTGAGGTATTTAAGGTGCTAAATGGGATTGACACATGGTAAAGATATTTCCTCATATGGGGCAATCTGAAACAAGAGGCTATAGTTTTAGGATAAGGGGTAGCAGATTTAAAACAGAGATGAGGAGAAATTACTGCTCTCAAAGGGTCATGAATCTGTGAAATTCACTACCCCAGAAAGTGGTGGATGCTGGGATGTTTAAGGAGGACAATAACCTGGTGATGTGTGATTTTTAACTAAGGAGGAGATGGACAGATTTGTAATTAATAACGGGTTGAAGGGTTATGGAGAATGGGCAGGAAAGTAGATTTGAGGCCGAGATGAGATCAGCTTTGATCATATCAAGTGGTGGAATGGATTCTATTCCTGCTCCTGGTTCTTATTTTCTTCTGAATTCTCAACTTGAAAGAGCGTATGGGTATATGGTGACTTCAGCTCACTATTTGCTCTATAAGACCTCCATGTTAGACACCAACATCTCAGGGCATGCTCATGGCAGCGATTACACGTACTGCATATCCTTGGACATTGGCACCTAACATATGCTACCCTCCAAGAACCCTAATGGGACACTTCTGATCCACTTCTAAGTCTCAACGCTATACCTTGGGCTGCACTGACAACTATCATTGTACTACTGCAGCAAGGCCAGTTTGTGTTTAGGGACATTAACCTAGCTCATGGATTGAACCAGGCTGCATCTCTGGGCTCCTTGCTTGCTCTCTTAACACTTACCCAAAAATGTGTTGCTGGAAAAGCACAGCAGGTCAGGCAGCATCCAAGGAACAGGAGAATCGACGTTTCGGGCATCAGCCTTTCTTCAGGAATGAGGAAAGTGTGTCCAGCAGGCTAAGGTAAAAGGTAGGGAGGAGGGACTTGGGGGAGGGGCGTTGAGAATGCGATAGGTGGAGGGAGGTCAAGGTGAGGGTGATAGGCCAGAGTGGGGTGGGGGCGGAGAGGTCAGGAAGAAGATTGCAGATTAGGAAGGCGGTGCTGAGTTCGAGGGATTTGACTGAGACAAGGTGGGGGGAGGGGAAATGAGGAAACTGGAGAAATCTGAGTTCATCCCTTGTGGTTGGAGGGTTCCCAGGCGGAAGATGAGGCGCTCTTCCTCCAACCGTCGTATTGCTATGGTCTGGCGATGGAGGAGTCCAAGGACCTGCATGTCCTTGGTGGAGTGGGAGGGGGAGTTGAAGTCTTGGGCTACGGGGTGATTGGGTTGGTTGGTCCGGGGTGTCCCAGAGGTGTTCTCTGAAATGTTCCGCAAGTAGGCGGCCTGTCTCCCCAATATAGAGGAGGCCACATCAGGTGCAGTGGATGCAATAGATGATGTGTGTGGAGTTGCAGGTGAATTTGTGGCGGATATGGAAGTGTCCCTTGGGGCCTTGGAGGGAAGTAAGGGGGGAGGTGTGGGCGCAAGTTTTGCATTTCTTGCGGTTGCAGGGGAAGGAGCCGGGAGTGGAGGTTGGGTTGGTGGGGAGTGTGGACCTGACGAGGGAGTCATGGAGGGAGTGGTCTTTTCGGATGGCACTTCAGAGAACACCTCTGGGACACCCGGACCAACCAATCCAACCACCCCATAGCCCAACACTTCAACTCCCCCTCCCACTCCACCAAGGACATGCAGGTCCTTGGACTCCTCCATTGCCAGACCATGGCAACATGACGGTTGGAGGAAGAGCGCCTCATCTTCCGCCTGGGAACCCTCCAACCACAAGGGATGAACTCAGATTTCTCCATTTCCTCCAATTTCCTCCCCCCACCTTGTCTCAGTCAAATCCCTCGAACTCAGCACCGCCTTCCTAACCTGCAATCTTCTTCCTGACCTCTCCGCCCCCACCCCACTCCGGCCTATCACCCTCACCTTGACTTCCCTCCACCTATCGCATTCCCAACGCCCCTCCCCCAAGTCCCTCCTCCCTACCTTTTATCTTAGCCTGCTGGACACACTTTCCTCATTCCTGAAGAAAGGCTGATGCCCGAAACGTCGATTCTCCTGTTCCTTGGATGCTGCCTGACCTGCTGCGCTTTTCCAGCAACACATTTTCAGCTCTGATCTCCAGCATCTGCAGTCCTCACTTTCTCCTCTCTTAACACTTACTCAATTTGACCCTACCTGGATCCAGCACTGTTTGTCATACTGTACAATTAAAAATATTCCACATAGATGTTTAAATATTTTCCCTTCAAGTATTTGTCTAATTCCCTTTTTGAATATCGCAATTAAGTCTGTTTCCATTTTGGGCAGTTCATTCACAACTCGCCATGTAAGAATATCACTTGGCCTCAGAGTTGGCAATTACCTTTACTAAAAGCGCTCACAATTTAATATCAGTGAGAAAATATCTCTGGGTAGGGCACAATGCAGCATGAAGGTAAAATAATGCACTGCTCTGCATCAATTGTTCAGCTACTTCCCAAATGCACAGGCATGCCTATGTTTTAGCAGGATCCTCTGAGTTGCTGCTATAACAGAATTTTCCACGTGGCATATAAAATCTGGCAAACGAGAAAATGCCTGTTTTATATTCACACCATCATAAAGGTGGTTGCTAGGCATTTAGGTCATATACATCTCTCACATTCTTATGTCACAAAGCTCCTTGTTCCTGGTGTTACAAAGACAGAGTAACAGTGACAAGAAAGAAGACAGCACACACTGCTCAGCAGCAATTCTCACCAGAGAGGGGCCCACGTATGACAACAGACCCCTGGAAATCTAGGACAATTAGGAAATAATGCAAACTATCTTTACTGGTACAAGCATTATCCTTTTCCTTTTCATTCCTCCTCCTTGTTGTTTCATTTTTTCATGCACTGTAGCACTGCAGTCTTTTTTTCTGGCATATGCCGTATGCTCTAATCCTGTCTTACCCTTCGAGTGAAAATGGTCAGCGCTCTGTCTTGACCAAACACCACCCAGTAACCTGCAGCACACACTGCTCCATTCATAACCTCAGGACGAGAACAGACCCTGCTTAGTTATTGGACGGGACATTTGGTGAGGCACACAACACAACTGAGGAAGAACCAGTGTCGATGAAATTGGAACGTGCTGGATAAGGCCCATCCAAAGAAGTCCAGCTGCAACTGAAGCCTAAAGGTGGGAGGCTCCTTTAAATGTAGCTTTGCAACTAATCTTCTGAGTATGCCAACCAGTCTGTTTAGCAGGGAGACATGCACAACCTGCAACTGTCTGATGCTACACACAACCTGGCCAAGCTGCTGATCACAGAGGAAAATATAGCAATAACAGGGCACCATGCAATGAGAGACACCCTGTGTCAGTGAGTTTGGCTCCTGGTACACCTTCCACCATACATATTGACTAAAGTTCTGCACACCAAACTATTTTCCCACTAAGTTGCAATGCCTGTGGCCATACAACAGCAAGGGAAAGGCCACACATGTGTTTTCAGTGTTACACCCGCGTCCCAGACTCCACAAAGACATTTAAAGATGCTGTGACAAAACACACGTACTTTGGGTGAATAGGAATTGGGATCTGCCAGTGTTTTACGAGATCTATTTGCTATGGGTTGTTAAAGATTCATTACTTGTGGGTGCTGCTATGGTCAAAGTTGCTGATGTTAGGTTCAGCTTTATTCAGCTAAGGTATTGAGTATTACACATAAATTGCTGAAGGTTTACTAACGTTTAGAATTTAATAAATACTTGCTTGCTTTATGACCAAGGGATACATTAAAAAATTAGTAAAATGACCTGACAATATGAAGAAATAACGTGGTTATGTCAAAATTATTCCTTTGGCATTTCTTGTGGTTATGTTAACTCGTTTTGATTGATTTGCCAATTATTTGGTGTCCCTCCTGTAAGAGGCCATCTTCTGTAATTGATTGATGAGAGTGCTCTGCTCCATGGTAGATCCCCTTAATAGAGTGAAGACATGTGAAATGCTAGAGCCACAATAAATTTGTATATCTTTGCAGGGCTGTACATTAGCACTCAATTGATCAGTTTAAACCTCCTTCAGCCATGCAGCACGTATCTTATCAAAAAAGCAGAATGAGTAGGTTTGGCAACACCTTTGACAAGAGAAATAGAGTTAACATTTCATGTCAATGTCATCCCATTGCAAATGAAGTAAGTTCTAATGAAAGTTCACATCTGGAATCCTCAGTGGAGTTCTCACCTTGGGAGTGGGATGCAGGAGCTGGGAACTGTTTCCAGATCCCAAGCCCAATTCCGGGAGAAAACAGTCATTAATTGAAATTGTGATAAAGGAACACACCCGCTCCCCCCGTCTTCCGACTTCACTGTCCAGTTAAGGGAAGTAGATGAGCTACCAAAAGAGAAAGTGCTGAAAAATCTCAGCCGGTCTGGCAGCATCTGTAAGGAGAGAAAAAAACTGACGTTTCGAGTCTAACTGACCCTTTGACAAAGGGTCAGTTAGACTCGAAACATCAGCTATTTTCTCTCCTTACAGATGCTGCCAGACCTGCTGAGATTTTCCAGCATTTTCTCTTTTAGTTTCAGATTCCAGCATCCGCAGTAACTTGCCTTTATGAAGTAGATGGGCTCTTTAAATCAATCAGAGGCTTTCACGCTTCAGAGAACTACTCAGCTCCACAAGTAAGTAACTGAGAGGTTGTTACAACAAGAATGTGGAATCTTGCAGCCACTTTTTAAAAATGCTGATTATGATGGAGATGTAGCAGACAGGCCACCTCTGTGGGGTGGAAGGGGAGCCCCTTCGAGAAGATAGACTTTGACAGCAGTCAGGGATCAGGGCCTGTGAGTTTCACTGGAGTACTAGCACCCAGACCTCCGGCTTGGTGCCCATCCACAGGCATTGAACTGCCCGGTCACACCAGGAGACTGGAAAGCGACTGGAAAATCCTGGAGAAACAGACCTTTAACAAAGGTCATAATCAGCCAAGTTGGTTAGCTGCTCAATAGCAGCCATGCCTATTCCAAAATCCAATCTTGGCCAAACTAAACATTTCTGAGATCGGAGTTGGGAGATTAGCATGCAGCTGATTTTCAAGTCCCATCTAATTCTATTCCCAGTCTTGTTGTGGAATCAATCCTGCCTTTCTGCTCGGACTATCTGTCTGCCTCTCTCTGTCTCTGTCTCTCTCTCTCTCTGTCCATAGATGCTGTTAGACTGATTGAATATTTCCAGTATAGAGTATTTCCTGTTTTTTTATTCTGGATTTCCAGCATCTGCAGTATTTCACTTTATGTATTTCATCACTTTATTTTTCTGTTGTTGTCCTGGGATTCATTTTTTTAAAAATTGTTACTTTGATAATTAGCAATCCTCACTTGGACAGCACCTGTCACCAGTCCCCACTTGCAGTTGTGAAGATCACTTTAAGCCAACTCATTTTGTCCCAGTAACCCGTCTCTTCCCGTTAGCCATGCATATAATCTCTCTTTAGAAATTGTCCAATTCTCTTTGGAAAGCCATGTCTGAAGTGACTTTCACCACATTCTCAAACAATACTGACCTCCCGCTGTGGAAAAACATATTTTTCTCATGTTGCTATTAATTGTTTTGTCAGTTTCCTACATGAGTGCATTCTGCTTTTCATCCCTCTTTTTATGGAGCGAGTTCTTCCCTGTCTACTATGTCTACTATTTTGAACACCTCCATCAAATCTCCTGGTAATCTCTCCAAGATAAACAGCGCCAGCCTCTAAAATCTATCCAGATTTCTTAAGTTCCTTATCACAGAAACCATTTCCCTGAATCTTCACTGCATCCTCTCTATGCCTTCACATTTTTCTTAGTGACACAATGTTTTAATTGAGGCTAATCCAGTGGTTTGTATAGGTCAATTGTAATTTCTCTGCATTTGTACTCAATGCTTCTACTTTTAAAGCTCAGGGTTCCCATTTGATTTATTAACAGAGTTCCCAACCTGCTCTGCCACTTTCAATAATTTATACACATATACTCCTGTGTATCCTGCATTAAATAAAGGTGGATTCCTATCTGATCCACAAGTAGAGTACTGCATTGACAGAATTGCATAAATATGACTAAGATTGACTTGTTAAAAGGATGTAGACAAGTTACGTTCACTGACAGGTTGAGAGAAATATCAACTTTCTTAACATTTGATGGATTTTATCACTGTGTAGTTATGCCATTTGGAATGAAAAATGCATCAGCAACTTTCCAATGATTAACCAAAATAATTAAAGGTCTATGTAACTGCATAGTCCTCACCATCAACTAGTGCCAATTTGTTCATGAGTAAATATAAAAGTGCATTTGCCATACTTGGTCATACAATGGACAAAGCCAATTGGTACCGAGAGAAGAAAAATGAGGGCTCCCTTGGATTTTCCTGTGCCTACAACAAACCACGAAATTCTGGAATATGGTGGCAAGACTCTGATTTTATTGGAATTTTGATCTAGATTTCAACACTTTGTGGCTCCTTTCACAAATTTATTGAAGAAATGCAAAATATTTGAATAGACTGAAGTTGTCAGAGCTGTTTTATAGCATACATTATTTCCGATTGGTGCCCTGGACAAGTCCAGGTGATAAAACTGTATCAGCAAAAGTAGGGTCCGAACACTAACCTCTGGTGAACACAACTGTACCATTCCTCCAGTCTGAAAAACAGGAATCTCTGAAAAATGGTTCGTCTTGTTAAGTCAATATTATTAAGTCAGTATTTTCTGTTTTTTGTTCCGGATTTCCAACATCGACAGTATTTCACTTTATGTATTTCATCACTCTATTTTTCTGTTGTTGTCCTGGGATTCATTTTTTTAAAAAAACATTGTTGCTGTGATAATGAGCAACGCTGGCTAGGACAACATTCCCCAATATATGATGGTGGGGAGTTTAGCAATGATGATCCCACTGAATGTCAAGGAAAGATGATTAGATTCTCTCTTGTTGAAGATGGTTATAGCCTTGCACATTGAGGTGCAAATGTTAACTGCTACTTATCAGCCCAAATATTGCAAATATTTAATGATATTTAGTAATTCACCAGACATCTCTCACTATCTCTTGAATCAATTCCAAGCATTGGAGACTTTTTGACAGTCCTGATAGCTCTCATTCTGGATTAGTGGTGCTGGAAGAGCACAGCAGTTCAGGCAACATCCAAGGAGCTTTGAAATCAACGTTTCGGGCAAAAGCCCTTCATCAGGAATAAAGGCAGTGAGCCTGAAGCGTGGAGAGATAAGCTAGAGGAGGGTGGGGTGGGGAGAGAGTAGCATAGAGTACAATGGGTGAGTGGGGGAGGGGATGAAGGTGATAGGTCTGGGAGGAGAGGGTGGAGTGGATAGGTGGAAAAGGAGATAGGCAGGTCGGACAAGTCTGGACAAGTCATGGGGACAGTGCTGAGCTGGAAGTTTGGAACTAGGGTGAGGTGGGGGAAGGGGAAATGAGGAAACTGTTGAAGTCCACATTGATGCCCTGGGGTTGAAGTGTTCCAAGGCGGAAGATGAGGCGTTCTTCCTCCAGGCATCTGGTGGTGAGGGAGTGGCGGTGAAGGAGGCCCAGGACCTCCATGTCCTCGGCAGAGTGGGAGGGGGAGTTGAAATGTTGGGCCACGGGGCGGTGTAGTTGATTGATGCGGGTGTCCCGGAGATGTTCCCTAAAGCGCTCTGCTAGGAGGCGCCCAGTTTCCCCAATGTAGAGGAGACCGCATTGGGAGCAACGGATACAATAAATTATATTAGTGGATTTGCAAGTCAAACTTTGATGGATGTGGAAGGCTCCTTTTGGGCCTTGGATAGAGGTGAGGGAGCAGGTGTGGGCGCAGGTTTTATAGTTCCTGCGGTGGCAGAGGAAAGTACCAGAATGGGAGGGTGGATTGTAGGGGGGCGTGGACTTGACCACGTAGTCACGGAGGGAACGGTCTTTGCGGAAGGCGGAAAGGGGTAGGGAGGGAAATATATCCCTGGTGGTGGGGTCTGTTTGGAGGTGGTGGAAATGTCGGTGGATGAATTGGTTTATGCAAAGGTTGGTAAGGTGGAAGGTGAGCACCAGAGGCGTTCTGTCCTTGTTATGGTTGAAGGGGTGGGGTCTGAGGGCGGAGGTGCGGGATGTAGACGAGATGCATTGGAGGGCATCTTTAACTACGTGGGAAGGGAAATTGCGGTCTCTAAAGAAGGAGGCCATCTGGTGTGTTCTGCGGTGGAACTGGTCCTCCTGGGAGCAGATCTGGTGGAAGCAGAGGAATTGGGAATACGGGATGGCATTTTTGCAAGAGGTAGGGTGGGAAGAGGTGTAATCTAGGTAGCTGTGGGAGTCGGTGGGTTTGTAAAAAATGTCAGTGTCAAGTCGGTCATCATTAATGGAGATGGAGAAGTGCAGGAAGGGGAGGGAGGTGCACCTATCCACTCCACCCTCTCCTCCCAGACCTATTACCTTCATCTCTTCCCCCACCAGATGGCCTCCTTCTTTAGAGACCACAATTTCCCTTCCCACGTGGTTAAAGATGCCCTCCAACGCATCTCGTCTACATCCCGCACCTCCACCCTCAGACACCATCCCTCCAACCGTAACAAGGACAGAACGCCCCGGTGCTCACCTTCCACCCTACCAACCTTCGCATAAACCAAATCATCCGCCGACATTTCTGCCACCTCCAAACAGACCCCACCACCAGGGATATATTTCCCCCCCCACCCCTTTCCGCCTTCCGCAAAGACCGTTCCCTCCGTGACTACCTGGTCAGGTCCATGCCCCCCCTACAACCCACCCTCCCATTCTGGCACTTTCCCCTGCCACCGCCAGAACTGTAAAACCAGCGCCCACACCTGCTCCCTCACCTCTATCCAAGACCCTAAAAGAGCCTTCCACATCCATCAAAGTTTCACCTGCACATCCACTAATATTATTTATTGTATCCGTTGCTCCCGATGCCTCTCCTCTACATTGGGGAAACTGGGCGCCTCCTAGCAGAGCGCTTTAGGGAACATCTCCGGGACACCCGCACCAATCAACCACACCGCCCCGTGGCCCAACATTTCAACTTCCCCTCCCACTCTGCCGAGGACATTGAGGTCCTGGGCCTCCTTCACCGCAGCTCCCTCACCACCAGACGCCTGGAGGACGAACGCCTCATCTTCCTCCTCGGAACACTTCAACCCCAGGGCATCAATGTGGACTTCAACAGTTTCCTCATTTCCCCTTCCCCCACCTCACCCTCGTTCCAAACTTCCAGCTCAGCACTGTCCCCATGACTTGTCCAGACTTGTCCGACCTGCCTATCTCCTTTTCCACCTATCCACTCCACCCTCTCCTCCCAGACCTATCACCTCCATCTCCTCCCCCACTCACCCATTGTACTCTATGCTACTTTCTCCCCACCCTCACCCTCCTCTAGCTTATCTCTCCACGCTTCAGGCTCACTGCCTTTATTCCTGATGAAGGGCTTTCGCCTGAAACGTCGATTTCGAAGCTCCTTGGATGCTGCCTGAACTGCTGTGCTCTTCCAGCACCACTAATCCAGAATCTGGTTTCCAGCATCTACAGTCATTGTTTTTAACTCGCTGATAGCTCTCATGACTGCTCACTAGCTACATAAATATCTGGCTTCAAGAATGTATAGACTTCTGTGATGACATGCTTGGGGAAGCTGATAGCTTCTACACACAGATTTTGTTCAATCTGCCCTGTTGTAAATACTACCAATGATAAAATGACAGGTTGTTAAAATCTCTTGAGATTCACATGGGCTTTTCTGGCATGCCTGTCCACAATCTGCAAGGAGATTGCATGCCCAATGAGTTGCTCTTAGCTCTTCTCAAAATCACACATCATGGCTGTTGCCTGGAGAACAGACAAAAGTAACAGATGTAGTTCAGAATTTAAGATCTGTCAATGTGTTTCATCGTGGTTTTTAACACGCATGCACACATAATTGCACTATGGGAAGTTGAGAGAATATCTGTTGATTCTTGAGATGAAAAGATTGCTTTATGAGAAACGTTTGAGCAGTTTTGACCGACAATCATTCACATTTAGAAAAATGACAGATTATGCTGAGGGATGCTTGACAGGGTCGATTATGAGAAGCTTTCTTAAGTCTGTAGCTCGGGTGCACAGGGTAGAAGAGAGGACTAGAATGTAACTCGGCAGGATTTTTCTGTTCCAGGAAACTCCCATTATCCTCCCTCCACCTGAGGTTTTGGGTGGCAAAGTTCAAACTCCCCCTTTTCTCCCTGTCTCCAACAGATGTCTTTAAGTAATCAGTTGATTCCACTTACGGGCTGCAATTATTTCAATCCTAGGTAGGATGAGAAAGGATTGGGCCTATTTGATTGCTTAAGCAATAAGAGCAGAGTTTCAGCTGAGTGGAAGGGTCTCTCAAAGCTGTACAGTTAAGGGATTGAACGTGGGCAGAAGTTTGGCCTGAAATACCACCTTCTGTCCTTGTTTCTGATCCTCATGGCCACCCTGTCCCTTTGATCACCACCCTGTGTACCTGCTCCTTAAACAACAGTTAGGATCTCTGTGTTTGCTCCTCCATTATGGAAGTCCAGAGTTGTTGAATCTGCAGGAACTACAGCCTCTACTGTGGTACTGCCCAGTTCTGGACCTGCCAGTCTCTGAATGACCACTTAGTTTTGGCAGCTGGGATTACCTCGTTCTGAGGCATAGTTCCAGTTAAAAGCCCACAAGTCAGCAGTGAGGTACTTGCTGGCCAGGGGACCTAGTGGGCTTTCACTTCTTGGCTAGTCATGGCTTTGTCACGTCCAATCTTCCTCACTTTTGGTAGATACCAACAGCAGTTTCAGAATAAGAGGTGACCCCTTTAAGATGGAGATTACGAGGAATTTCTTCTCTCAGTGATTCATGAGTTCTTTATCACAGAAGATGGTAGAGGCTGAATCATGGAACATGTTCAAAGCTAAGATAAACTCTTCAACTCCAGGCAAGCCAAGGGGCCATGGGAAGCTGGTTGGAGAGTTGAGGCCAGGCTCAGATCAGCCACCATCTTTCCAAATAACAGAGTAGGTTCAAAAGGTCATACAGCCTTTAGTTCTTATGTTCTTAAAACAGAAGAAATTAATCACAAACAGCTAAACAGAAATATAGAAATCTGCATTTAAAAAACAAAACCATTACAAAGGCTCAAATGCTATGTATGGGGATTGCATGCACTGCCTATTTTATATGGCTACTGACCAGGGCTCTATACACATTATGTGGACATCCCTAACTTACATGTAACCAACAAACTAACTTGTCTAGAGCAATAAATGTGCAACACTTTTTTGAACCAAGGCTCAAATTCTGAAAATACAAAGTTCGTTTGTGCAGTAGCACAAGAAATTGTCAAACACTATGTTATTGTCCCCATTGAGATGTTCGCCCAGAATTCTACTATGTCAAAGCTAGTTTAAAAAGTACCTTAATTTTAAACTTTGTACTTCAACATCTTATTGCTACAGGGGGATGGCACAGTGGCTCAGTGAATAGCACTGCTGCCTCACAGCACCAGGGACCCAGGTTTGATTCCAACCTTGGGTGACTGTTTGTGTGGAGTTTACACGTTCTCACTGTGTCTACGTGTGTTTCCTCTGTTGCTCCAGTTTCCTCCCACAGTTCAAAGGTGTACAGGTCAGGTGAATTGGCCGTACTAAATTGCCCAGAATGTTCAGGGATGTATAGGTTAGGTGCATTAGACAGGTTAAATATAGGGTGGGTTGC
This sequence comes from Chiloscyllium punctatum, assembly GCF_047496795.1. Classification (NCBI taxonomy): domain Eukaryota; kingdom Metazoa; phylum Chordata; class Chondrichthyes; order Orectolobiformes; family Hemiscylliidae; genus Chiloscyllium; species Chiloscyllium punctatum. The sequence continues at coordinate 143,923,002 of NC_092741.1, read as the reverse complement.
TCTTCAGAGCCATTGTGGACTTGTTGGGCTGAAGGGCCTGTTTTCCATACTGTAGGGATTCTATGAAGAGAGATGTAAAGTTGCTGCTTATACTATACTGATTGTTCTCTTATCAATATTTGGATTTCCGTCAACTACTTCTGTTAAATTATGATAATTTTATTCGGCAAAATCCAGCACCTGGACACCTTCTTTAATGATTTGGATTGGATTGGATTGGGTCAGTGTTGGATTGGGGTGAACAAAGTTAAAAATCACACAACACCAGGTTATTGTCCAGTAGGTTTGTTTGGAAGCACTAGCTTTCAGAGCACCCACCGTTCCTTCATCTGGTAGTGGTACAACTACCTGATGAAGAGACGGTGCTCCGAAAGCTAGTGCTTCTAAATAAACCTGTTGGACTATAACCTGATGTCGAGTGATTTTTAACCTTCCTTAATTGCAGAATGGATGACCAACTGAAAAGCATATGGGAAATATGTAGGAAAGGATTGTTTCCCAGTCAGAATCTCATTGCTTCCCATAATAATGCCTGATTTAGAATAGATACACAAGAAATAGGGACAGAAGTAGGTAATATTTCCTCTCAAGCATCGGAATATAGCAACAGGAATACGCCAGTCTGACTTATTTTACCTTATGTCAATGCACTCTTCCTGCACCATATCCATGATGTCATTAGTCTACTGATTTCTATTTTGAACATGATAGAAGAATGATATTTCACAGCCCTGTGAATTGGAGAATTCCACTGATTCATCATCACGTAAGTGAAGAAATTCCTCCTCACCTCAGTCTTCAATATCCTACCTCTTACTTTAACATGACATCCCCAGGTTCTATGCTCACCAGCCAGAGGAAACATCTTATCTATATTCATCTTGTCATCCCCTGTACGAATTTTGCAATGTTCAATGAGACCATCTCTCATTCTTCAAAATTTCAAAGATTGCAGGTACAGTTTTCTCATTCTCTCCTCAGAAGACAGCTCCACCATCCCAGGTGTTAGTCTGGTCAAACTACATTGCACTGCCTCCACTCTCAGTGTATTCTTCTTGGATAAGAAGACCATTATTCCAAATTATGGCTCACCAAGATTGTATACAGTTGCAGCATGACAGCCTTACTTCCAGACTCAAATCCCTCCACAGCAAAGGCCAACACAGTAATTGCGAAGTACAATTGCTGTACTTAATGTCACAGAGTCATAGAGATGTACAGCACAAAAACAGACCCTTCGGTCCAACTCATCCATGCTGACCAGATATCCTAACCTAATCTAGTCCCATTTGCCAGCCCTTGGCCCATATCACACAACACCAGCTTATGGTCCAACAGGTTTAATTGGAAGCACACTAGCTTTCAGAGCGCCGCTCCTTCATCAGGTGATAGTGGAGGACACAATTCTAAGGCACAGAATTTATAGCAAAGATTTACAGTGTGATGTAACTGAAATTAAACATTGAAAAATACCTTGATTGTCTGTTGATTCTTTCATCTGTTCGAATACCATGATGGTTTCACTTCTTTCATGTATAAATCAAAAAACCTTTTTTTAAACATTGCATTCTCAGGTTAGCTGTAACAATCGGTGTTAGCTAGACAATATGTTGAAGGTGTTAGCCCCCTGTGTTCTCTGTCTATGCCATGATGTTTAGATTGATTCTAATCCCAAACTCATCGACCGCCAATTCCGACGTGCCACAGCAAGGAACCATAATGACCTCCTCAGGAGATAGACATGTGTTGCAACCGACAGGGTACCCTTTGTTGTCCAGTACTTCCCAGGAGCTGACAAACTACATCATGTTCTTCGTGACTTGCAACACATTATCAATGAGGATGAGCACCTCACCAAGACCTTCCCCACACATCCAGTACTTGCCTTTAAACAACTGCCAAACCTCAAACAAATCATTATTCGCAGCAAGCTGCCCAGCTTTCAGGACAACTCCATACAACCCTGTCACGGTAGGCGCTGCAAGACATGTCAGAGTGAGGACATAGAAACCACCATTACATGAGGGGACACTTCCCACCTTGTACGTGGCAGGTACTCATGTGACTCAGCCAAAGTTGTCTATCTTATATACTGCAGGCAAGGATGCCCTGAGGCATGGTACATTGGTAAGACTGAGCAAAGGCTACGACAATGGATGAATGAGTATCGCACAACGATCAACAGACAGGAGGGTTCCCTCCCAGTTGGGGAACACTTCAGTGGTCCAGGACATTCAACTTCGGACCATCGGGTAACCATCCTCCAAGGCGGACTTCGGGACAGGCAGCAGCGAAAAGCGAGCTTAGGCTAATAGCTAAGTTTGGTACCCATAGGGAGGGACTCAACTGGGACCTTGGGTTCATATCACATTACAGGTGACCACCATTGCACTATACACACACACAGATACTCCTACACACACACATACACACGGACACACATATACACAGACACGCACACAGACAATCACACACACCCTTACAATCAAACACACTCCCATACTCACATAGGCATCCTCTCAGAGACTTAGACCACTCTACACTCATGCACACACATATACACTCTCTCTCACAGACACTCACAACCCCCACCCCAGACACGCACACACACTTCCACACTCACACATGCACCCCCTCACAGACTTAAGACACTCTACACTCACTACACACACATATACACTCTCTCACACACTCACAACCCCCAACCCAGACAGACACACACACAGACAGACAAAGACCCACATGCACACATTTATTTTGTGGGGTAAATTTGTACTTGCAGGGTGACATTGTACTTTGCTCAAAAACTGCTTGAATTCATGTAAAACTCTGAGCTCAAAAACTGCATGAATTCATGTAAAACTCTGTTATCTCACTTTTTAGATTAGAATCAATCTAAACATCATGGGCACAGACAGAGAACACGGGGGCCAACACCTTCAACATATTGTCTAGCTAACATCCATTGTTACAGCTAACCTGAGAATGCAACTTTTAAAAAAAGGTTTTGTGATTTACACATGAAAGAAGTGAAACTATTATGGTATTCAAACAGATGAAAGAATCAACAGACAATCAAGGTATTTTTCAATGTATAATTTCAGTTACGTCACATTGTAAATTTTTGCTATAAATTCTGTGTGTTAGGATTGAGCCCTCCACAACCACCTGATGAAGGAGCGATGCTCCGAAAGCTAGTGTGCTTCCAATTAAACCTAGATTAGATTATTTATAGTGTGGAAACAGGCCCTTCGGCCCAACAAGTCCACACCGCCCCGCCGAAGCGCAAGCCACCCATACCCCTACGTCTGCCCCTTACCTAACACTACGGGCAATTTAGGATGGCTAATTCACCTGACCTGCACATTTTTGGACTGTGGGAGGAAACCGGAGCACCCAGAGGAAACCCACGCAGACATGGGGAGAACGTGCAAACTCCACACAGTCAGCCGCCTGAGGCGGGAATTGAACCCGGGTCTCTGGCGCTGTGAGGCAGCAGTGCTAACCCACTGTGCCACCATGCCGCCCTGTTGGACTATAAACTGGTGTTGTGTGATTTTTAACTTTGTACACCCCAGTCCAACACCGGCATCTCCAAATCATGACTTTTAAATGTTGTAATTGTACCCTCCACCACTTCCTCTGTCAGCTCATTCCCCCATATACGCACTACCTTCTGTGTGAAAAAGTTGTTCCTTAGCTCTCTTTTAAACCTTTCCCCTGTCATCCTAAACCTATGCCCTCTAGTTCTGGGCCCCCACCACCCTGGGGAAAAGACCTTGCCCATTTATCCTACCCATGCCCCTCATGATTTTATAAACCTCAATAAGGTCACATCCCAGTCTCTGAATTTCCAGGGAAAACAGCCTCAGCACATTCAGCCTTTCCCTATAGCTCACACCCTCCAACCCCGGCAGCATGGCATTCAATAACTTTTACACCTGATGTCCACTTTATGACTGTTAAACAATCCTCAGTCTGTCCCATCCTCTTTAACTTTGTTCACTAATCCATTGTGTGGGACTTTATAACACCCTTGTAACACTTGACTTTCTTGTAGATCAAAAATCTAACAGCCTCGAACATATTGAATGACCCGGCCTTCCCTGGTCTCTGGGGAAGAAAATTCGACAGCCTAACGATCCGACCAGAGAAAAATAAAACTTTCCTTAGCTCAGTTTTAAATAGGCAGCCTTTGTTTTGAAACTGTGCCTGTAGTTCCAGATAACTGGCAGAGGGTATCTGGCAGAAGAAATTTGGGTGGCTTTTGATTGCCTTTTGCAAGGAGGGGATATCAAGAAGGTTTCAACAGAGAAAGGATTCAAGGGAGTCTGTGCGGTGGATTCGGGGGCATTGATGTTCTTGCGATCCCATCCATCCTGCGATCCAAAAAAGTTTTGACTTGAAGAGCCTCTTGGTCTTTTCCATCACCTGCTGACTGATTTGCTTCAGCCTGAGATAGAAAGGCAAGGATTCATCAGTGGTTGCAACTAATCCCAATTTGCATAAATTGTCTGCTTTAGATTGATACCTCATCTGTCTGAACCTCAACATGTTCACTACAGAGACAGAAGGAAAGGACAGAGTTCTGAGCACATAATCTACTTGCTTTTATTATCTGTCTGGTTTCCAAAGATCAGGCAGGATCAAAATTTATTACTGTAACTTAAACTTATATGTTATCATCAAAAATATTGTGCAGCTTTAATTAATCCATTAGAATCTAAATCAATTTGCAGTGCTTTTTAAAAATAGATGCATAGTTCTTACATCCACATGGATTATATGAGCCCTGAAACTAGTTAAAATATTATCTTTTTACAGCTTAGATTGTCAGCTGTCAGGGTTCTAAGTAATCAGCTTTGACAGTTTCCGCCCAGTTTCTGTTGGATGCAAGCCCATAGTACAAGAATTGACCATAATTTGGATCTGATTGTAAGTGAGTTGGCAACCTCACTCAGAGGGCATGGGTAAGGCTTGTATTAGGCAAGGAGAAATGATTCAGATGCAGCAGAGGACACATTGCTCTGTGCTTGACTCTTCCAGTTCCTGATTTGTGAATCCTGGATGCAAACATTGGCCCAAATATTCCCACAGCCTTGAAGTGCTTGGAGCAGTGCAGACTAGACTCATGCATGGGAGGAGACCCAGACAGAGCAGACAATGTTGCAATTTCCAAAGAAACTGGATTTTCCCACACGCGATTCCCCTGCACCCTTCGAAACAGCCCATCATGTCGGAGAATTGGGAGGGTTCCGATTTAATTAACCTAATAGATAACCAGGAAAAACCAGAGGATTAAAAAATACTCTGCCTCCTAGAAATCTATTATATTGAAACTCCAAAACCACTACTGAGACCCCCCACCCCCCACCATGACATGACCCCTCACCCCTTATACAATACCCAGACTCCAATATCCTGCCCAGCAAAGCTCCCAACATGTTTCCATTCCTCTACCTGGGGCCTGGCAATCCAGCTTGATCACAGCTTTCCCAGATCCAATAACCCCTGCCGCTGGCCTGACCCTTCCGCACCTTAAATCTCCTCCCAGATCTGGCAAACCCCTAACCCGACAGGTCAGACACCCCTGCCACCAGCCCACTTCTCTGGGCACAACACATCCACCACCAGCTGTCACTTGTCCCTCATGCAGCACACCCCTGACTGTGACCTATCTTAAATAGACAAGCAGGAGGCTGGAAGAACTCCACAAACCAGGCAGCATCAGGAGGTGGAGAAGTCGAGGTTTTGGCCTGGCATCCTAACCCCACAATTACCTTACTTTCTTACCCTTTAGACTGATATTTTGAAAGCAGCTCAGTGTGCTAGACTGGTATTGCACAAAACACGGTGGGGCTGGTTTCCCCGGAGCATCAGAGACTGAGGGCTAACCTTATAGTGGTTTATAAAATCATGAGGGGCATGGATAGGATAAATAGACAAGGTCTTTTCCCTGGAGTGGGAGAGTCCAGAACTAGAGGGCATAGGTTTAGGGTGAGAGGAGAAACATATAAAAGAGACCTAAGGGGCAACTGATTCATACAGAGGGTGGTACATGTATAGAATGAGCTGCCAAAGGAAGTGGTGGAGGCTGGTACCATTAAAACATTTTAAAGGCATCTGGATGGGTATATGAATAGGAAGGGTTTGGAAGGATATGGACCAAGTACTAGCAAATGGGACTAGATTAATCTAAGATACCTGGTCAACATGGATGAGTTGGATCGAAGGATTTGTTTCCGTGCTGCACATCTCTATGACTCTATGACACCAGAACTGACTACTGCAAAAGGAGATGTCATTTCCACCCTGATAGTCACTGTGGCTGGATACTTGGATTACTGGAAAATTTCGTAACAGGAAGTCCCTGTCTGAATGCTCCAAAAGATATCAACAATTACGTGGATACATTTTACGTGATCAGGGACAGAAATAATATTTTCAAACATGATTGAAATATCTGGCCTATAGTTCACAGCCAACATCATTTGAAGGGCACAAAATAGGCACTGGATATGAATTCCCATGGGGGGGGTGCTTTCTCAATTTTCACAGAAAGTGTTTGAGTTTGGCATGGGAGCATTCCTGGTAAGGCTCTGTAGCTCTGCTTTCTTTCAGAAGCCACATGCCTTCTGGGGGTGGGGGTACTGGGGGGTTAGATGGGGATAGGTGAAGGCAGGTAGAGGGTATGACGTGGTTGGTCAATTGGAGAAATGAATCCGGTTGGTGGCTCGAAGGAAGGGTCGATGAGAGGAATGGAAGGGAGGGGGATGGGCTGGAAAAGGAGTCGGGAGAAGAGAAGGAAAGCCCTTTGGAAATTGGAGAGCTCAATGTTTAGTCCTCTGGGCTGTGGGTCTCTTCAATTATCGGACCTCTGCCCCCAATGCCTTAAATCTATGTAAGTAAGGTCTTGTACAAGTAAGAAAGGTCCTTGTTTGTTGGACGGAGTTAAACTCTAATCTTTGTTTTTCCATATGCTACTACTGTATACAGAACCCTACTGCTTCAGAAACTATGTATGTATATAAATATATTTTATGAATAAAGTATATTTTTGCATTTAAAAACATAGAACTGCTCATTGGACAAGCATATGGATATACATGGAATAGTGAAGTTTAGATGGGCTTCAGATTGGTATGTCAAGTTGGCGCAACATCGAGGGCCGAAGGGTCTGTACTGCGCTGTTATGTTCTATGTGCTATAGTTCGAATACACATGATCTGGGGTATTGTTAAAAAGAAAATGAAGTTGCTAGTTTTCCATCCAAAACCACCTAATACTGTGGTGGAGTATAGATGAATTCATTTGATTGGGATGTGTATGCAACTCTAATAAGTGAGAACACAATTTGGCTCATTCTCCCAACTCTAATGAACTGTAGGTAAAAGTCAGGGACATTGCTCTGATAAATCTTGTGATGATTTATGAACACATGGAGCTGTACCTATAACTTTACTGTGAATTTCTAAGTTAGAGGCAGTAGCCTCTTCCTTTTTTAAAATCTATAATCAAAGAACACTGACTTCATAAAAAATAATTGTTAAGACTTCTTTTAGAAGCCAACAAGAGACAAGCTAGAAGATACTTTCATCACTACAGTGTCACGTGGCACATGTTGAGGCCAACAGCAGGACAATGTACCATTTGTTCCCACCTGATATCAGATATTGCCCTGACCAGCCTTATCCTGTGTCCAATGGGCCTAGGACAAGGTATAGTCAGCCCAGTGACTACATTCAAGGGGAAGGCCCATTTTCTGACCGATACACTTGAACTCATTTGGAAGGACAAAATGGTAATTTTAAAAATTGTTTTTTGGTACTTGTGTTCACTATTTTATTTTAGCTCTCACAAGTGACAATTTTTGCAGTAAATGAGTACCAACAACCTTTCAATTACTACAGGGTGTAAATGTCCAAAACAGGGGATGTTCTCTGTCGTACAAGCTCACTCCCCTCCCCTGACTTGATGTTCCTCATGTTGTATGCTCTATCAGGATTATGTAAATGTTTTAACATCATACTGCATTGGCTCTGCCCCTTCATCAGAAACTTTATACGTTTTTTGGTTGCAATGCGCTTTTGCAATATTTATGCAACTGTTTTGCTTACATGTAAGTAAATAATAATGGCACTTAGTAAATTAGTTTTATGAGTATCGTTGTCCTTTAAAAATAAATGGGATTTGCTCTCAAACTTTTTTGGCATTGATCAATTTCCAAGTTCACTGTAGTCATTAGAAACTGAAATACAGTTGAATCATGGTAATAATTAACAAATTTTCTTGAAATGCTATACTGCCATCTGAATTTGCAAAAAACAGCAGATAAGCCAGTCAATTTGCTAATCATTACATTATGATGATTCATTCAGCAAGTTGGCTTATTCTAGAAGGTGATTCATAACACAACTCTAAGGCTGTTGTTTTCTCATGGTTTGTGTGCAGTGTACCTTTAAGAGACAAGCTCATGATATCATTACTTTGTCAAAGCATGTAACATGGAGTATGAAGGTCTTCTATTTTCTTTTATTCCCTTATGGAATGTGGGCTTTGCTGGCTGGGCTGGCATTTATTGGATGTCTCTAGTTGCCATCAGGAGGCGATGTCTTCCTCAACTGCCGCAGTCCTTTTGAAGTAAGAACATTCGCAATCCTGATAGGGAGGGAGTTTTAAAACTTCTGGCTATTGATACCGAAGGAATGGAGAAATAATTACAGGTGAATGGCTGGAAGGAAACTTGCAGATGGTGATGTTCCCCTGTTTCTGTTGCCCTTGTCCTTCGAGATGGCAGGGGTTGTGTGTCTGCAAGGTGCTGTCTGAGGAGCCTTGGGGAATTTTTGCATTTTGTAGATACCACACACTGCTGCTACTGAGCGTCGTTTAGGGGAGTGGATGCTTGTGGATGTGGTGCCAGTCAAGTGGGCTGCTTTGTCCTGGATAGTGTCAAGCATCTTGAGTGTTGTTGGAGCTGTACCCATCCAGGCTGCTGCAATAAGTGGTGCTAGATGAGCAGCTGATGAACCTGTGCATCCAAAAGTCCAGGAGCAACCTCCAGCTGACAGGGAGCCAACCCCTACTGCAGAGTTTACTGCCATAGGATATTACTGCATTGGAACAGTTACTGTTTAATAGTGAAATAATCAATTATTCTGTGAAATGTTTAAATAGAGTTAGGTTATTCCAATTGTTCTGTCTTTTTGTTTGTGTTTAAGTATAATGTAAGAAGAAAGTGTGTTTTTCTTCAAGCTTAGTAGCTTGACCAATCCAAATTGCATCCAGAACTTAATACCTGACACTTTCTTTTAACAATAAGAAAAAGTTGGAGTCTAGGCTATCTTCTGAATATATCTTGAGGGAGTTTGGTGTGGTTCATATCACTGTTTCACCTGAGAATGTCTCTTTATTCCCAGCACAAAACTGCAGCCCTCATGGACACCCATTTTCCATCCCATTGCCTCAGTGCAGGCATACAGAGCAGAGAGTTTGAGGATTACATGGTGCCTCTGTACCAATACAAAAACCTAGACATGATCTCGAGTCATAGAGTCATAGAGCTGTAATGCATGGAAACAGATCCTTTGCTCCAACTCATTGTTTCTGACCAGATATCCTAAATAAATCTAGTCCCAATTACCAGCACTTGGCCTATATGCTTCTAAACCCTTCCTATTTGCACAGGAACCTCGATTAGATTAGATTACTTACAGTGTGGAAACAGGCCCTTCAGCCCAATAAGTCCATACCGACCCTCCGAAGCACAGCCCACCCATTCCCTTACATTTACCCAACACTACAGGCAATTTAGCATGGCCAATTCACCTGACCTGCACATCTTTGGACTGTGGGAGGAAACCGGAGCACCCGGAGGAAACCCACGCAGACACGGGGAGAACGTGCAAACTCCACACAGTCAGTCGCCTGAGTCGGGAATTGAACCCGGGTCTCTGGCGCTGTGAGGCAGCAGTGCTAACCACTGTGCCACCGTGCCGCCCACGATTAACTGAACCTCGATTATCTGGACATCAATTATCCGAATTTTGGATTATCCAAACAAGATCACAAGGTTTGGCTAAACTGTGTTATCCAGCATTCCTTAAGCCGAGCATTCAATTATCTGAATAGAATACTCCCCACCCATGTTGTTCACATAGTCGAGGTTCCTATTCATATACCCAATCTTTTCAATGTTGTAATTATATCAACCTCCACCGCCTCCTCTGGCAGCTCATTCCATACACGCACCACCCTCTGCGTGAAAAAGTTGCCCCTTAGGTTCCTTTTAAACCTTTCCCCTCTCACCTTAAGCCTATGCTGTCTTGTTCTGGACTCCCCCACCCCAGAGGAAATATGTTGTCTATTTATCCTATCCATGTCCCTCATGATTTTATAAACCTCTATAAGGTCACCCCTCAGCTTCTGACCCTCCAGGGAAACCAGCCTCAGCCTATTCAGCCTCTCAAACCCTCCAACTTTGGCAACATCCTTGTAAATTAAACTGAAGTGGAGAGGCCATCCATTGAGGCAGAACAATACAGATCACATTGGTGGACTTCTTCTTGCTTCAATTTGGTTTACCAAGTGCCTCTGCCAACCAGCCTGCTGCTCTTGTGTCTGTTTTGTGACTTTGTATAAAGTCCTGAATTGCCAGCACCAGGCAAATCCTCTCCTATCAGCAGCTGAACAGGTGCCTGGTCTCCAGCAGCCCTCAGAGTGCCAGGCCCTAGGGCAGCCAGCTATCAGGCATGGTAGTGAACGACTCGCCACCATGTGCCCCTGACTCTAATCCAGCCCACGGAGGTTGAGTGAGTGGAAGGTTCAAGAGGCAGCCTTGTTGGTGCATCTTCTGAGGGATTTGGGGTTTCTTTCTCAGAGATGGAAGAGGAGATGATGTTTTGCAAATTTGCTTTCTCCTGAGAGTGAGGATTGTTTCAGATGTCACTGGTACCTGCAGGAGACAAATAGAGACAAATCGGTTGCAAACTAAGGTGGAAGCTTAACATGCTACTAATGTTTTCACTGTGAGGGTGAAGGAAGAGCAGCAATAATATAAAATAAGAAATAGCTGGAAAAGCTCAACAGGTTTGGCAGCATCTGTGCAGAGAAACAAGAGTTAATGTTTCAGGACCAGTGACCCTTCTTCAACTCTGACCCAAAATGTTCACTCTGCCTTCACTCCACAGTTGCTGCCAGATTTGCTGAGCTTTTCCAGCTATTTCTGATTTTGTTTCTGATTTCTGGCATCTGCAGTTCTTTGGGGTTTTCTTTTTGCACATGACAATGAATCTTGGTTGCAGGGATATGGAGGTCACAGCATCATCACACTCCAGTTAAGGCAAGGATACCCTCTTCATCGGTCCAGGAGGAGAAAGGGAGACAGTCCTCTGTGCATTTTCTGTCCTATTATGGGCCATTTTCTCCAAGACTGAGACAAAGGGAGAGAGAGAAGGAGATGCAAGCGGCTGGCATAGGTTTGTGGGAAAAAGATGGTGAGATGTCCCTCATGAGTGAATTGGCAGTGCAGAAGCCACACAGGGTTATTGTAAGGAAGGCTGGAGTCATTATTAGTGCGTGAAGGAAGCTGTTGCATGCACTAGTGAGGGCGTTAGACTTGGTGGGAGATGGGTAACAAAGATTGAGAGAGGGAGAGATATCAGAGAGACAATGGTAGCAGCTACACTCAAGTAGCACAGAGTGGCCATCAACCTTCTTCCATGATTGTGAGGCATTTCCCAGGACTATTGAGACCACAGTAACTCAGGTGGCAACCTCAGACCGGGGTCCAGTGGCATAGTTTCCTCAGGTGGTCCTGAGGAAAGAGAATGATGCACGCCTGGCACTACCTCTTCCACCTGAACTTCCAGATAAGGCGGCACGGTGGCTCAGTGGTTAGCACTGCTGCCTCACAGCGCCAGAGACCTGGGTTCAATTCCTGCCTCAGGCAGTTGCCTGTGTGGAGTTTGCACGTTCTCCTCGTGTCTGCGTGGGTTTCCTCTGGGTGCTCCGGTTCCCTCCCACGGTCCAAAGGTGTACAGGTTAGGTGAATTGGCCATGCTTAATTGCCCCTAGTGTTAGGTGAAGGGGTAAATGTAGGGGAATGGGCCTGGGTGAGTTGCTCTTCGGAGGGTCGGTGTGGACTTGTTGGGCCGAAGGGCCTGTTTCCCCACTGTAAGCAATCTAATCTAATCCCTGTCAGTGAAACAGGGAGTTAACTTCCCTTTCTTAGCTGTTTCTAGGGCATTTATTCATATACATGCCCCTGCGCAGGGGGACCTTGGGACTGATAGCATTGGAGTTGATGTGGAGCTGCATTTTAAAGCTGAGGTGTTGGGCCATGGAGGCCCCAGCACTGGTCAGTATATAGGCAAACATAAAATAGGAGAAAGTGAGGACTGCAGATGCTGGAGATCAGAGTTGAGAGTGTGTTGCTGGGAAAACACAGCAGGTCAGTCAGCATCCGAGGAGCAGGAGAATCGACATTTCGGGCATAAGCCCGACATCCTGATGCCCACAATGTTGACTTTCCCTGCTCCTCGATACTGCCTGACCTGTGCTTTCCCTGCAACACACTCTCAAGCATGAAAAAGCAAGAGCTGGGAGCCACAGAGACGTGGTGTATAACTAATGAGGCAGGCTGCAGGGAGTACTGCGAGAAAACACTGTAGAGATCACATAGAGAATGATGCATGGATTCCTGTGAAGGAATTTCTTTCAGGGCTCTGATGGAGCTTCTGCTCAGCTCTAGCTCTCTCTACGTCATCATGTGACATTACCATTATCATTATACTTCATCATTCATTTGACATTCTGCTAACGTTAATCCCATTACTCTGCACAATGCCCTTCCAAAATCTCAACGTCTAGCCTTGCAATTTCCGGGTGACAAATGGGCAGCGTGTAGTTGGGAATATTCCTCCCCTCCCTTGTTATTTTTTTCACTTGTAGACAGTTAAGTTGAAGTTGAATTTCACAGAAATGGCCCAGACTCTGTCGGAAGTTCACTTGATGACCACATTGCAAAAACACCACATTTGCTTTACTGCTAGACCGCTCTTTGTGATCTAATGAAACTTATTATCTGTAATCTTCCTGGGGCAAAGGGTAAGTGTGACAATTTCCTCATTTATCAGACCTAGAGAAGCTATGTTTCTGATAAAAAGGTAAACATCACCAACTGGAGATATGATTCCTCTGTGGCAGCTAGCTGCAATTTGTGTTTGTTAAAGATAAAGTAGCTACATCAACCAAGAATAGTCCTGTGTTCTTCAGTTTTCCTTCTCACTATTCCACTTCAGCTTGCATGCTGAGTGTGAATAGCAACACCAGAAGAAATCACTTCCTCTGAACACAATCAGCCATCGAAACTTCAAAGTTACTGTTGAGAACGGCAAGGACTTTGAAATCTCTGCTTCCTCTTCTCTTTGGTTTGTTTATTATTTGTGTCTGTACTAACCTTCAGATGTTGTAAATGGATCTATCTTGAACACCTTTGATCTGCACACAATGCCCTGGCAGCACAAAGTGGCAGAAGAATGTGATAACTCTCCCACAAACCCCCAACAAGATCCAGGAACACAATAAGGATACTTCTGGAGACTTGGCAATAACAAATGTTCCTCAAATTAACCTTATATGCAATTTGGATAACTGGTCTTCTAAATTACATTAAGTCTGGGTCACATAAACAGCTGAGCAGGAGTAAGTGATATATGAATTTATTACAGGAGCCTGTGTTATCCAAATTTGATACATCAATTGTTATGAGGTTACAAATCACACAACACCAGGTTATTGTCCAATAGGTTTAATTGGAAGCACTACCTATCAGAGTACTGCTCCTTCATCAGCTGATGGAGTGGTGCTCCGAAAGCTAGTGCTTCCAATTAAACCTGTTGGACTATAACCTGGTGTTGTGTGATTTTTAACTTTGTACACCCCAGTCCAACACCGGCATCTCCAAATCACATCAGCTGTTATGGATCCCCTCCAAATATTTTACAAAGTTAGCCTTAACCTTAACTTTTTATTATTTTAAAGGTAAATGTAAATTGCTGTGTTCCCAGTTTAATTGAACTGGTCAAACTACTCTACGTTAAGCAAAACACAATTTATTCAAAGACTCTAAGTTAAAATACAATAAAAGAAAGAAAAACTTAGAATAACTCGACTGTATTGGAAAACGTAATGGGATAATAGATATATTAAATATTACTAATTATCTGTTCCAGTGTAGTAACATCCCATAAGTGTACCCTTTGGCAAAAAAAAATCCAGGAAGCAGATTTTGTCTCTCATGCAATCCAGCAGCCTGGCAAGAGAACTCCTAGCTTTTGGCTGTAATTGAGAGGGAAAAATAGCTTCCACTTCTTCAAGATCCCAACAGCAATTACTGAAAGCTAACTAAAAATCCTTAATGTGTGAGAGCTATACCACACCAACTCGAGCTGCTTCTATTGTTCCAACTTTTAAAAAAACCTTTTAAATTAAAAGACATCTTTTGCTATAAATTGTGTGTCCTATGATCCTGTTCCACTAGCTATCTGATGCAGGAGCAGCGCTCTGAAAGTTAGTGCTTCCAAATAAACCTGCTGGACTATAACCTGGTATTGTGTGATTTTTAACTTTGTCCACCCCAGTCCAACTCCAGCACTTCCATATCATATAATATCAGGCCTCACTACAATATTAACGAGACAGATTCAGACTGTGTGTATCCTGTCATAGCAATTCAGTAATAGGGATGGTCAGAGTCTGCAATGTCCCAAAGAATATGGTTTATAAATTAAAATATTTACTTTACTAATGATTCCACATAGAACAGGAGTGTTCTTTGAAAGAAAATCCTGTCCCCTCCAACCCAATGGCAAGACCCCAACGCAGAAGGACTCAAGATCTATGCATCTATGATGAACTTAAGTGCCAAGATCTAAACGAGATGTGAATTACCCCAGGCCTCATTTCCAGGGCAAATTTGTGGAATCATGTCTCTGATCACCCACAAAAAAAATGGCATGAAGTTCAAATCAAGGCCTTTGTCTGCTTGTGAAAACCGCAGTCTAGCCATGAACACAAATATAGATATTGGGAAAAAGCCAAAGCTGTAACACATATGTCCTTAACATCCACATGGAATGTTTGAAACATATGGATCACTTCCCCTTCAGGATAGTTTGGGTTTTCTGCAATGTCTGTGATACTATATCCATTTCGTTCAGTTCTCGCATTGTGGCATGTGTAGTTTTTTGTCTGTTTCGGGGCATTTTAAGTATTTTCACATTCCTCTGCTGCTCTGGCAAGGCCTGCTAAAGCCATGTATTAAAATTAATACAAAATGGCTTCATTTAACTGCTCCTTCACAAACCACAAAAAACATTTCAAGCCACGGAGCGTTGCACTAAAGGGCTTACTGCGTTACTCAGAACACTTACACAAGAGGAAAAGAAGTGCGTGGCTGGTGTGTTAATCAAGAATGAAAAAAAGGCCATGCTAGCAACTTACCGAAAGTACTTATTCAAGTTATATTAAAACAAAAGAGACAGTAATATTATGAGATATTCAAAATAACAATAGAAGTAATCATTGAAAATTTAAATTCACTTGCTTCTGTAATTGGAGAGACACCTGAAGGTACAGAACACAATGATGTGGGTGGAACAGTGGCTAAGTGGTTAGCACTGCTGCCTCGCAGCATTCGGAACCTGGGTTCGATTCTGCCCTCAGATGATTGTCTGAGGGGAGTTTGCGTGTTCTCCCTGTGTCTGCTTGGATCCCTTCTGGGTGCTTCAGTCTTCCTCCCACAGTCCATTGATACACAGGTGGATTGTCCATTGCATCTGGAGATATGCAGGCTAGGTGGATTAGCCATGGGAAATGCTGACTTACAGGCACAGGAAAGGGGTGGGGGTCTGGGTGGAATGCTCTTCAGACGGTCAGTGTGAACTTGATGGGCCAAATGGCCTGATTTCACACTGTAGGGGATTCTATGAATAGATCAATGCAGTTTTTGTTATCCAAAACAGGAAACTTTATTGACTTTGTGATAACTGTGAGTTAGTGTTTTGACTATTGACCATAACAAGGAAGAAGATCTGGATGACTCATCCCATCTGATTTAATAAGGCAAAAATTCTAAGTGACTACAAAGTGCACTTAAATGCAGAAAGCAACACAGCCAGGGTAGATGTTTATGGCCTTACCTCACTATCAGGCTACATCAGCTTTCTTCCTCTCACTATAATATTGTGTAATTTGGCTTGTATAAACACCTGTTATTCATTAACCCCGTGTTAGCTAAAGGAAGATGCAATGTGAATATACAAGTGATTTACAGGTTTCCAGGAATCCCATTAAATTGCTCAATCTCCTGCACAACATAAAATCAAAATAATGCAGATTAGGAACAGGACAGTTGGCTCAGTAATTCATCTGTGATTATTCATGGTCAGATTCAACAACATAATGTATAAAAAATTAATCATGGTTCTGTCTGGTTATGAATTCAGAATCTAGCATTTGTTTCCTTGTGTTCTACAAACCGTTTCTGGTTCTGCTTTGAAAATCAGAAATGAACAATGAACATTAATATGCGCCATTGTTCTAACATAAATGAATACTTCTTCCTTGGACCCTTTTATTTCAACTACATGTGAGATTGTTGAGATTGCAGACATGACAACATGACTGAGCTACCAAGATAAACTTCCATGATGGCGGCGTCGGTGCAGGCAGCTTAAAGGCTTCCATGCCCAGGCTTGCCCTCTTCATCTGCATTTTTTATTTCCTTAGGGAGGGCATGGTGGCTCATTCCCAGGTTCAATTCCAGCCTCAGGTGACTGTCTGTGTGGAATATGCATATTCTCCCTGTGTCTGCATGGGTTTCCTCTGGGTGCTCTGGTTTCCTCCCACAGTCCAAAGATGTGCAGGTCAGGTGAATTGGCCATGCTAAATTGCCCACAGTGTTAGGTGCATTAGTCAGAGGGAAGTGGGACTGGGTGGGTTACTCTTCGGAGGGTCAGTGTGGACTGGTTGGGCTGAAGGGCCTGTTTCCACACTGTAGGGAATCTAATCTAATCTTCTCTTTTCCTTCTTCTCCCTTTTTTTCTCAAATTTACCTGAAAAAGGGAGCTCTTTGACAGGAAATGGTTTTGATGGGCTCTGGAGTGGTGGTGGCTGCAGAATCGGTCAGGAGTGGGACTCTCGCTTCCGCATGCAGTCAGCCCCTGGCAGCTGGAAAACCTGGAGCGGGACTCGCTCAGCATCATGGGATGGGCTGGAAAGCCTTGAGTGGGACTCTCTCTGCAACATGGGGTAGGCTAGAAAGCCTGGAGTGGGACTCTGACAGTGGCATGCTGTAGCAGTTCAGAAGGAAATGTTGGACACTCTAAATTATCTTTATTAAAATTTTATTCTTAGTTAATGTAAATGGCACCGATGTGCAGGTGACAGAACACACATTTCACTGTACATTATTCAGAATCCACGTGACAACAACAGGATTTCAGTTGAGTTTAAAGCAGTTGATTGCTTTATATTTCTGATATGAAGTCAGATCCTTGAACACTGACAGCTTTGGTCATTAGCTCAGGCTCAGTGGGCCTACCCTGCCGATTAGCGTCATTATCATCCACAATTTAGTTTCCTCAGCATCACTTGGAAAATCACACATTTCAATAAACCTTCCTAGCTGGGCCACTGGAGGATTTTATGTTTGGCCCAAAGTAGGTTTAATATTGGCAGAATTTCCCAGTGTGTCAGCTGAAGACTTGAGGGGGAGAGAAGTGAACACGCTCCAAGGTTGGGCCCAGTTTACGTTTTCTCAGTAACCTGTATGCACGAAATGATTCCTCATTGCACTTCTCAGTTTATGATGTGGAGATACTGGTGTTGGACTGGGATGGATAAGGTCAGAAGTCACACAATGCCAGTTTATAGTCCAACAGATTTATTTGAAATTACAAGCTTCCTAGTGTCGTGTGACATCCGACACTCCTAATTTATCACTGAGAATGATCCAAGACCTGTCAAAAGTCAGTAGACAGGTATATTTCCCGCTCACACTACAGTAAAGGTAAAACAAGAGCAAAATTTACCTTTCATGAACATTCAATCAATATGCCAATGAACGCAAAACAAGAATGCAGTTGGGCTTTCATTTGTTGCAGATGGACATCATCTGACATTTGTACTACTTATCATGCAATAACCCTTAGTCTTTAGGTTGTCCATATCCAACTTCAGGACACAGGCTGCTTCATGATTTGACAGAATCAGAATGGAGCTGAACATTAGGCTGAACAATAAGCGTTCTCACCTCTAACCTTATGACAGAGATTTTGTCATAGATGAACTTTTACACCTGAAACAAACTATGCTGAGGACCTCCTGCAGCACTGTCCTGGGACTGAGATGATTAGTTCATGAAAACCTAGCATCTTCTTTTGTTCCAAGTATGACTCCAGCCAACTGAGAGCTTTTCCCCTGATTTCCACGATTTCACATTTACCAGGTTTCCCTGATACCATACTTTGACAAACTCTTCATATTCAGTGTAGTCCATTTCACCTCAACTCTGCAAATCACTCTATTCATTCATGCATGTGGGTGCCGCTGACTGGGCTCTCATTTATTACTGATGGTGGGGAGCTGACTTCTTGAATTCAGTCTTTTTAGTGTCATAGAGATGTACAGCACAGAAACAAACCCTACGGTCCAATGCATCCATGCTGACCAGATATCCTAACTTAATCTAGTCCCATTTGTCAACACTTGGCCCATATCTCTCCAAACACTTCCTATTCATATACCCATCCAGATGCCTTTTAAATGCTGTAATTGAACCAGCCTCCACCTCTTCCTCTGGCAACTCATTCCATACACACACCACCCTCTGCATGGAAACGTTGTCCTTTAAGTCCTTTTTATACCTTTACCCTCTCACGCTAAACCTATGCCCTCTAGGTCTGGAATCCCCCACCCCAGGGAAAAGATCTTGTCTATTTATCCTATCCACACCTCTCATGATTGTTTATGGAAACTCACAATGTTGTTACAGACGAAGTTTCAGGAATTTGACTCATTGACATTGAAGATATATATTTCCAAATCAGGTTGGTGAGTGACTCAGAGGGGAATTTGCAGATGGTACTGTTCCCAAGTATCTGCTGCCCTGTTTCCATCTCGATAGTAGAGGTCATGAGTTTGGAAATGATGTCTAAGGAACTTTGCTGAATCTCTGCATTGTTGATGGAGGGAGTAAATATTTGTGAATGTGATGCCAATCAAGCTGGTTGAGTTGTCCTGGGTATTGCTTGATTGTTGAAGCTGTATTCACCGGGGCAAGTGCAGAGTATTCCATCATACTACTGACTGGTGCTTGTAGATGGTGGACAGGCTTCGGGGAATAAGGAGGCAAGTGAGTAGCTGCAGTACTCCTGGCCTCCAACCTGATCCTGTAGCCATTGCATTCATTCGGCTAGTCCAGTTTCTGGTCAATGGTAACCACCAGAATGTTAATTGTCAGGGATTCAATGGTGCAGATTGGATTTATCCTCCGTTTTGTATATGGGACATTTTTGGAAAATCTTGCACATTGTCAGATAAGTGGGACAGGAAGAGCTGGATGCATGGCAGATTTGGAGCAGCCATTTTCAGTAGTATTTCTGGAAGTTTGTCAGGGCCTTTGGCCCTTCCAGTATACAGTTCCTCCAGCATGATATCATGCAAAGGGAATCACATTGGCTGAAGACTGCTATTTGTGATGCTTTAGGGGACCTAGATGGATCACTCACTTCTACCTGAAAATTGTTGCTAGTCCATCAGCCTTATCTTTTGCACTGATGTGCTGAGCTTCTCTATCATTAAGGATGGGGATATTTGTGAAGCCTCCTCCTCCAGTGAGTTGTTTAATTGTCCATCACCATTCATGATTGGATGTGGTAGGACTTCAGAATTTAGATCCTTTGGTTGTGGACTCACTTAGCCCAGGCAATCACTTGTTGCTTATGCTGTTTGGCATGTTAGTAGTCCTGTTTTGTCACTTTACCAGGTTGACACTTCATTTTTAGGTATGCCTGGTGCTGCTCCTGGCATGCCCTCCTTCACTTTTCATTGAACCAGGGTTGATACACTGGTCATGGTAGAGTGAGAGATATACCAAGCCATGAGCTTACAAATTGTGTTTGGTTACAGTTCTGATGACAATGATTAGACTCAGTGCCCAATGGATAGAATTAGAATTAGGACCCCTACAGTGCGGAAACAGGCCCTTTGACCCAGTAAGTTCACAACAACCCTCCGAAGAGTATCCCACCCAGACCCATTACCTTACATTTTCCCCTGATTTATGCACCTCACCTACACATCCCTGAACACTATGGACAATTTAGCTTGGTAATTCACCTAACCTGCACATGTTTGGACTGTGGAAGGAAACCAGAGCACCCGGAGGAACCAACACAGACAGAGGGAGAATGCGCAATCTCCACACAGATAGTTGCCCAAGGCTGGAATCGAACCTGGGTCACTGGTGCTGTGAGTTAGCAGTGCTAACCTCTGAGCTACCATGCCGCCCTATGAATTAATGGTCATCATTAGACTCTTCATTCCAGATTTTCTTTTATTGAATTCAAATTCCTTTATGTGGTGTGGTGGCGTTTGAACCTAGGTCCCCAGAACATTACCTGGGTCTCTGGATTAACAGTCCATAAATAATACAACAAGGCCATCACCTCCCCATAGGGCGGCACGGTGGCTCAGTGGTTAGCACTGTTGCCCCACAGCGCCAGGGACCTGGATTTGATTCCAACCTCAGGTGACTGTGTGCATGGAGTTTGCATTCTCCCCGTGTCTATGTGGGTTTCCTCCGGGTGCTCTGGTTTCCTCCCACAATCTAAAAATGTGCAGGTTAGATGAACTGACCACACTAAATTGCCCATAGTATTCAGGGATGTCTGTGTTAGGTGCTTTAGTCAGGGGTATATGTAGAGTAATAGGGTAGTGGAAATGAGTTTGGGTGGGATACTTTTCCGAGGGTTGGTTTGCACTTGTTGCGCTGAAGGGCCTGTTTCCATACTGTAGGGATTCTATGGGTGTCCAGTCTTGAGTTGCTAGATCTACTTGAAGTCCATGCCATTTAGTGCCATGATAGTGTCACAAGTCACAATAACAGACATTCTGAATGCATGGATGGGACCTCATTTCCATAGGTCTGTGGCTGGTCATTCATATTGATACTGACATGGACTGTTGTATCTGCAGCAGGCAGACTGATGGGGATAAGGTCAAGTATGCTTTACCTTCTTGTTGGTTTCCTCACCACCTGTCGCAGACTCATGCCAGCACGTTTCAGGTTTGGCTATTTTAGTCAGGAGCGGTGCTGCTGAGCCATCTTGGCAATGGGCGTTGAGTCCGCCACCCAGAGTACATTCTGCAGCCATGCCACCCTCAGTGCTTCCACCAAGATTTGTTCAACATGGAAGAGAACTTGATCATCAGCAGAATGGCTAGTCATGAAAATAAGAAGGATGCTTCTTTGCCCAGTTTTGACAAGATGCTATGAGACTTACTGGGGTCCAGAATCATGGTTGAGGACTCTGAGGATAACTCCCTCCCAACTACATACCAGCATGCCACCATCTCTTCTGGGTCTGTCCTGTACATACCCAGGATATACCCAGGGTTTGGTCTGGGAAACTCCATATGAAGCAGTATGTAAGCTATAATTCCTTGAGAATGATTGTGTCAGGCTGTTTTTGGACTATTCTGCCTTCCCAGTTTTAGCACGAATGCCCAAATATTGGTAAGGAGAATTTAGCAGGGTGAACAATGCTGAGATTGCCATTGTTGTTTTGGTACCTAGGTGGTCAGATGGTCTGTTCAGTGTCATTCCTTTTTGTTGAGTTTTTTTTAAGTAGTTTGATACAACCAAATGGTTTGCTGGACCATTTCAGTGGATGATTAAGGGTCAACCACATTAATGTGGCTCTGGAGGTGGTCCTAAAAAAATCAGTGAACCAGATAGGATTTTATGATAGTGGATTTGCAGTGATTGTTAAGCATTTTAATTCCATACGTTTATTGAGGGAAAATTCCATCAATTGGCATGATTTCAAACCCACAGAACATTACCTGAGTCTTGATATTGCTAGAGTCAAAGAGTGTGGTGCTGGAAAATCACAGCCAGTCAGCCAGTCAGACTGTGCTTTTCCAGCACCACACTCTTTGATGCTGATCTCCAATATCAGCAATCCTCACTTTCTCTATATTACTAGTCTAGTGACAATACAGCTTCACTACTGGCTACTCTTTTGTACTCACTCTGATGACGGCTGGAGTTAGGTTGATGGGGGCTGTTGTACTTTTCTTATTATTTTGTGCGCAATATGTACCTGGGAAATTTTCCATGCACAACAAAAACAGAAATTGCTGGTGAAACTCAGTGGGTCTGGCAGCATGTATAGGAAGAAAGCAGAATATATTTTTCGAATTCAGTGACTCTTCATGAGAACCTGAAACCAGACTTGAAACACTAGCTCAGCTTTCTTCCCACAGATGCTGCCAGACCAGCTGAAGTTCGCCAGCAATTTCGGTTTTCGTTTCAAATCTCCAACATCCACAGTTCTGTTTTATTTCAATTTTGCATTCATGTCAGTGTATTAACTGAACTGGAATACCATAGCTTATGCCTATAGTTAGTTTTGAAGCACAGGTTTTCAGCACCACAGCTGAGATGTTGTGATAGTTTTGCCATGTCCAATGCACTCAAGCATTTCCTAATGCCATGTGTTGTGAGTCAAGATTAGATTAGATTAGATTCCTTACAGTGTGGAAACAGGCCCTTTGGTCCATCCAGTCCACACTGACCTTCCAAAGAGCAGCCCACCCAGACCAGTTTCCCCTCTGACTAATGCACCTAACACTATGGGCAATTTAGCATGGCCAATTCACCTGCCCTGCACATCTTTGGATTGTGGGAGGAAACCGGAGCACCTGAAGAAACCCATGCAGACACCGGGAGAATGTGCAAGCTCCACACAGAGAGTCACCCAAGGCTGGAATTGAATCTGGGACTCTGGTGTTGTGAGGCAGCAGTGCTAACCATTTGACCAAAGACTGGCATCTATGATAGGGGGACTTCAAGAGGAGGCCAAAACGCATCATTCATTTGGGATTTCTGACTGTAAATGGTTGTTCATACTACAGCTGTATCCCTTGCATTCATATGTTGATATTGCAATTGAAGAACTACAACTGGTTTGCATGTTTGAACAGCCTATCTCTTCTGGGTAGGAGTAATGGGAGCTCATTTAAAGTCTTATTTTTAACTTAAATAGGATCAGAACTCAGGTAAGCAAATAACTGTCTACGGACCATAGCTCCTTTCCTTTGATTAATGATATTTTTCAGGGAGGAAACAGGCAACCAGCAGTTGAAACTACCATTCATACCACCGTTATTAATTAAATCTTGCATTTGGTATAAACTTAACAACACGTCCTTTATTAAAGAGTTGGTGTAATGTAGGTCCTTCCAACTTGAGATTTCCAAGTGCAAATGGGCACTAAATGGTACAAAATGAGATAGCTGATCTTCCAATACTAAACTTCCACTTCATGCTTGAAACTAATGTCAAAATATTCTCTAATTTGGAATCTGTTTTTGGCCATATATCGAGTTTTTTTTAACTTAAAAAAGAACCAACGAACTATGATACTGTAAGTCAGAAACAAAATCAGAAGTTGCTGGAAAATCTCAGTAAAACATTGAAAAATGACCCTGAATGTCTGGTTGCCTGCCATCTCAACACACTGCCATGTTCCCTGGCCAACATCTCTGTCTCAGGCTTGCCGCAATGCTCCAGTGAAGTTCAGCACAAGCTGGAAGGACAGCACCTCATTTTCTGCTTGGGGACTCTGCAGCCACCAGGACTCAATGTTGAGTTGAATAGTTTCAGGACCTCAGCACCTTCTCCCATATCCTTACTCTAAACCCCACATACCCGGCCTTGTCATCACATAAGCTGCTTCCACAAACAACCCATTGTCAGCCACTAACAATTCCTCTGAGCAGCTATTCATTTTCCCAGACTAACCTTTGCCCACACCTTTGGCTGTTTTTCCCTCTCTCACTCTGGGCTCCATCTCCACCTATCATTCACACCTCCTCACCTCCTCCCACCTCAATCCCATCTTCACCATAGCAGCCGTTTCACATCTACAATTAGTTCTGAAGAAGGATCTGAAATTTTAACTCTGCTTTCTCTCCACAGATGCTGCCTGACCTGCTGAGTTTTTCCAGAAATTAAGTTTTTGTTTATAATTATTTTGCTAATATTTTTCCACCTAGATCTAAAATTGTATCTGATACGCTGGTGAAAGGAGAATGAGAACAGATTAGTAGAAAGCAAAAATACTAAAACAGAGTCTACTTCCTTAATTCTAAGTTGCATAAATTTTAATACTGATTGCAATTTTTCTTAGGATGTGAGTAAAATAACTCCTCAAAGGCCAATATTCCATCACCAAGTCACCCTTTATTTCCACACATATAGTACATTACACTGACTCAGCTAGCTCAGAGCCAGCTCTTTGAGCGAACCAAGCCCCTGACATTTCTCTTTATATCTGTCAGCCAGGGCTCCCTGATTGGACCAGATTAACAGCCCAAATCAGAGAATTCATATTCTATGAGGTGCATTTGGCTAACCTTTTATTCCAATCAGTACAGTGAAGACATCGGTACAATCTATGTTTCTTATCCTACGAAGATGATAGGCCTATTTGAACTGCTGCAGTCTTGGTTTCGAAAATGGTATCACATTGGTATTTAATTCAAATGATCTTATAAATTATATGAACAAACATACAGACATGCAGTTTATGAGCGAGAATAGGCCATTCAGCCCCTTAGGTTTCTCCAATGCATCATGGCTAATCTAATTATAGCCTCAAATTTGATTCACTCCTACCATTGGTAGTCTTTCATCCTCATTAGTGCAAAATATCTTTAGGTACAAGTAGGCTATCGATTAGATAAAATGATGCAAAATTCAAATTATTAAAACTAAGTAATGCTGTAGACAAATTAGAATGGTTACAGGTGATAGTATTATCACCTCTATTTTCTCAATGCTTTCATATGGATGAGCTTTAGAGAAAGAACATAGAATTTCCTTGCTCAGTCAGCAAACTGTAAGTAATCACTCTCCTATCGATTCCTCTATTATTCCCAGTGTCATAGAGTCATAGAGATGTATAGCATGGAAACAGACCCTTTGGTCCAACTTGCTCATGCCGACTAGATATTATAACCCAATTTGGTCTCATTTGCCAGCCTTGGCCCATATCCCTCTAAACCCTTCCTATTCATTCACCCATCCAGATGCCTTTTAAATGCTGTAATGTCCCAGCCCCCACCCCTTCTGGCAGCTCATTCTATACACCTATCACCCTTAGGTCCCTTTTAAATATTTCCCCTCTCACCCTTGTTGCTCTGTCAATCACTCTGTGCTGGATCAGTTTATCACACTGATTGATGGAAAACAATGTACTCTTTCCATCGTGTTCTGTCTGGAGTTCCTTCGATAACCTCATCAAATCGGATTGACAGATATTCTGTGAGTTTGCTAACATGTGAATTTGACTAGGGAAGCAAGTGGAAATGATGCCAAAATTTTGAATGGGAGCATGGCACCTCCACCAATGAAACATTCCCAAGATGCTGCAGTGAAGTATCAGCCTGGATTTTTGTGGTCAAGTCCTGATGTTGATCTTGACCCCATAACATTCTGATTCAGAGGTATTACAATCCAAGCTGACAGTAATACTTTGCAATTTTTGGATTAGTGGTGCTGGAAGAGCACAGCAGTTCAGGCAGCATCCAAGCTACTTGGATGCTGCCTGAACTGCTGCGCTCTTCCAGCACCACTAATCCAGAATCCGGTTTCCAGCATCTGCAGTCATTGTTTTTACCTCGTAATACTTTGCAAGTCAGATCTGAGTGAAATCTAGTTTGATAGGTCTAGTTTTTGTAGTTTGGTTATTGTGGTGATCAATCACTGTATACATTCACATAAGGCTGCCAACACACTATTATAATGAAACAAGGAAAAAAGCTATATCGCAAGTTAGAAAAATCTTAACATGAACAGCAAGAAGAATTCCTTGAAGTATTCTCCTTATCATAAACTACCATCAAGTCACAACGTTTACATCTCAATTGGAACACATCTACCAATAGTTCAAGTCTCCCCAACTTGAAAGTTGTTCAGGAGCAAGTTATGGTGAGCGGGGATGGATTTTATGTTAATAAGACAAATCATCAAATTCTAACCCCTTCCATGACCTTTCAATGGGGTTGGGGAAGTGGAACAAAGGCCCACTCTCCTAGAATTCTGTGTATATCACATAAGGAGTCGGGGAGTCCAAAACTAGAGGGAATAGGTTTAGGGTAATAGGGGAATGGTTCAAAAGGGACCTAAGGGGCAACTTTTCACGCAGAGGGTGGTGTGTGTATGGATGAATTGCCAGAGGAAGTAGTGGAGACTGGTACCATTGCAATGTTTAAAAGGCATGTGGATGGGGACATGAATAGGAAGGGTTTAAAGGGATGTGAGCTAAATGCTGGCAAATGGGACGAGATTAATTTAGAAATCTGATCGGCATTGTTCAGTTGGACCCAAGGGTCTGTTTCCATGCTGTATATCCCTATGACTCTCTGACTCTTATGAGGACATTCATGCAACCCTGTCTCTCTACAGTGAAGGAAGATTAAACGGTGAATCTGAATCTCCGGCTGGAAGGGGTTTAAGTTTCCGACTGAAACTTGATTTCATAATTTGGTTTTAAGCTGACCTCAATGATGAACTTATTTACATGCTTCATCCTGTATGAAAATTCATGCATATGCATGTCCGCATCAACATGCACAAGTACAAACAGAAACTGGTTCATTCCAGTTTAGCAATTCCTGTATGGTATCATTTTGCTGGAACTTCATTTTGTTCATTTGTCCACGCAGAAAAAATGTCTTGCTTATTTTCTCTCATTGTACTTGTCTTTCACTTAAGATCTCCATAAGTCCAGATAGAACAAAAGGATTGAGTTTCTTTCAGAGTTTATCTTACCAAGATTTCTCATTTCAAACCATTCATTGTACTAATTGATATATGTATTGGCAGGCTTTGACTGAAATACTACTGTACATACAAATCAATGCTTGTTTAATTTAGAATTCATGAACTTGAAACCTATGCCAGAATTTACACTGAGAACTGAAAAGGAATAGTCAATGATTCTTTAGTTTGTGAGTGAGGGCTTTGCATGCACATGTGGGAGTGAAATTCCTCCGTTAATGAAAAATAGGAGAGAGCTTTTTTTGCTCTCCAATAATGAATGACTCAATAAGAAAATGGTCTTTATAGATATTGCGGGTGGGGCTAAACAAGGCCCTGTGGCAACCAGGCCTTCTGTGCAGCAGATGACTTATTAGTATATCACGGACAATCTGCTAAAAAAGTCCCACCCATTGGTATTAATGGATCAAAAATCTTTGTCTTTAAATATATCCTTTCGCTAAGGTGCTTGTTATACTTTTCTTTTCACACCTTAAAGGGAGTTCTGTTCTCAAACAGAGAAACCTATTTCTGCCAAGTCCTCAGCATGTTTAATGAGATGATGTTGCAGAGGAATATTGAGATGGACAGCCACCTGATCCTGGTGATGGGTTGCACTGACCTACCATCCTGAAGAAGTAGATCCTTGGAATTCCACCAGGGACATTTGGGTATGTCAAAGAAGTTGTGGCATTGCCAGAGAGGTCTCTCTACAAGTCATTCTCTCATATAAAGTATCTTGAGTTGCTAAAAGTTGAAGGACACATGCGCACATGCACGCACACAGGCATGTACGCACACACATACACACAAGCATGCATGCACACACATGAACGTGCGCACACACACATACTCACACGCACGCGCACACACGCACATACACACATGCACACGTGCACACACACATACGCGCACACGCGCACATACAGTGACAATCATGTGTGATTTGGATAGATTACAGTTTTACAATAGCTTAAATGGCCTTGGATAGTATGACTGATGGATCTCAGATGGATACTCTCAATGCTATCATGTGGCTGTGCTTTAGAAATGGAACATAGAATTTCCATGTTCAGTCGGCAAACCATAAGTAATCACTCTCTTATCAATTCCTCTACTTATCCCAGTGTCATATCATCATAGAACTGTACAGCATGGAAACAGACCCTTTGATCCAACATGTCCATGCCGATTAGATACCCATAACCCAAACTAGTTCCATTTGCCAGCACTTGGCCCAATATCCCCCTAAACCCTTCCTATTCATATGCGCATGCAAATGCGTTTTAAATACTGTAATTGTCCAAGCCTTCACCAATGTCTCTGGCAGCTTATTCCATACATCTATCAACCTTAAGTCCCTTTTAAATCTTTCCCCTGTTACCCTTGTTACTCTGTCATCACTCTGTGCATGCCACACTGATTGATGGAAAACAATGTACTCTTTCCATTGTGTTCTGTATAGACTTCCTTCAATAACCTCATCAAATCAGATTGACAGATATTCTGTGAGTTTACTAACATGTGAATTTGATGAGGGAAGACGTTCTATTGAGTACTGTAACCTGTTGTATCCTCCTCCTGGAATATCCCATTATCCCATACCTGGAGTGCAGTGATTGGAATGAGGTCAGCCAGCTGAACTTCATAGAATATGAGTTCTCATGATTGGGGCTGTTAATCTGGTCCAATCAGGGAGCCATGGCTGACATATTAAAAAATAATATGCCAGAGATGCTGACACTCTGGTATTTGACTCTGAATGAGGCAGTACTAAAGTCAAGGAATGTCCATGAGTAATAAAGAGTGACTTGGTGATGGGCTACCAGCCACTGTGGAGTTAGTACAGGAGTGTTCCATGTCCTGGAGTGTCCCGTGTCCTACAATCTGGAATGCCCTATGATCTAGAGTAGCGTGCAAACCTGCAGTAGCCTGTTCCTGGAATATCCCATAACTGTGACCTGCAATGTCAAGTAGCCCAGAGTGTTCTGTGACTCGGCACAGAAGGAAAAGCAGAAACAAAACTAGTAATACTTCAAAATGACCAGACCGGCTTTACAGACCTCTACACTGAGGTATACAAGCTGAACTAGGTCAGGGTGAGTCTTTCACTAGTTTTACTAGCTTTTCCTATGGGTGATGGCCAGTGACCTGGCGTATTCTGCAGTCTGGAGTGTCCTGGTATTAGATTAGATTAGATTAGATTAGATTACTTACAGTGTGGAATTATTGTTTCAGTGCAATTTGCTTAATGTCACTCAAACCTGTGTAAAAAACCTTTAAGTGTGATTTTCATTCAGATTTTTTGCTCTGGTTTAAAACAGACTTTAAGCCAACCCAGCCCACAAAATTGGATAAATTCTCAGATCAGATTAATCACTTTTGGAAGTTTCTGTTTAGTGTGCCTGTGCGCAGGCCATCAAGGCAGATTCTAAGATTCTACTATTTCAGTTGTAAGGGCACTGATAGGTTTTAAAGATGGCAAATGTTTTACTTGTACATGGGAAATCATGTCTCACAAACTTGATTGAGTTTTTTGATGAAGTAGCAAAGAGGATTGATAAGGGCAGAGTGGTAGATGTGATCTATTGGACTTCAGTAAGGAATTCGACAAGGTTCCCCATGGGAGACTGATTAGCAAGGTTAGATCTCACGGAATACAGGGAGAATGAGCCATTTGGATACAGAACTGGCTCAAAGGTAAAAGACAGAGAGTGATAGTGGAGGGTTGTTTTTCAGACTGGAGGCCTGTGACCAGTGGAGTGCCATAAGGATCGGTGCTGGGTCCACTACTTTTTGTCAATTACATTAATGATTTGGATGTGAGCATAAGACGTATAGTTAGTAAGTTTGCAGATGACACCAAAATTGGAGGTGTGGTGGACAGCGAAGAAGGTTACCTCAGATTACATCAGGATCTTGATCAGATGGGCCAATGGGCTGAGAAGTGGCAGATGGTGTTTAATTCAGATAAATGCGAGGTGCTGCATTTTGGAAAAGCAAATCTTAGCAGGACTTATACACTTAATGGTAAGGTCCTCGGGAGTGTTGCTGAATAAAAAGACCTTGGAGTGCAGGTTCATAGCTCCTTAAAAGTGGAGTCACAGGTAGATAGGATAGTGAAGAAAGCATTTGGTATGCTTTCCTTTGTTGGTCAGATTATTGAGGACAGGAATTGAGAGGTCATGTTGCAGCTGTGCAGGACATTGGTTAGGCCACTGTTGGAATATTGTGTGCAATTCTGGTCTCCTTCCTGTCGGAAAGATGTTGTAAACCTTGAAAGGGTTCAGAAAAGGTTTACAAGGATGTTGCCAGGGTTGGAGGATTTGAGCTATAGGGAGAGGCTGAACAGGCTGGGGCTGTTTTCCCTGGAGCGTTGGAGGCTGAGGGGTGACCTTATAGAGGTTTACAAAATTATGACGGGCATGGATTGGATAAATAGACAAAGTCTTTTCCCTGGGTTGGAGGAATCCAGAACTAGAGGGCGTAGGTTTAGGGTGAGAGGGGAAAGATATAAAAGAGACCTAAGGGGTGACGTTTTCAAGCAGAGGGTGGTACGTGTGTGGAATGAGCTGCCAGAGGAAGTGGTGAAGGCTGGTACAATTGCAATATTTAAAAGGCATTTGGATGGGTATATGAATAGGAAAGGTTTGGAGGGATATGGGCCGGGTGCTGGCAGGTGGGACTAGGTTGGGTTGGGATATCTGGTTGGCATGGACGGGTTGGACCGAAGGGTCTGTTTCCGTGCCATACATCTCTATGACTCTAAGAAACTAACTTGTGTGTACCAATCAAACTAATGTGCATTTCTGCAGTTTTCTAAAGTCATTTAAAATTATTTTAATGTGGGCTCCTCACAGAACATACACTAGACAGCAACTAAAATGTTCATTTTTGTCATAAACCCACTTTCACTGCACCAGGTTATTGGTCATAAACACATCAAGAAACATCTTGGAATATAAATCAAAAAGCTATTTTCTAAAGTGCTATCTAACTGAGTTGGTCTATGAAAACATTTTACATTAGAATTTATGAGTTTGAATAGAAACTGAGGAAAAAACGAGGAACTAGGGAATGTTGAACTCTGATCATCAATTGAGACCAAAACACAACTGTTGGCCAATATGTTTAACTTGTAACCTGCAGTTTAATTTTTTTTTGTGGTTTCTAACATTAGCTTAATCACATGGAAATACATTTGCTCTCCCCTTACCCCTCTTGGCAATCTATGAATGCCAACTTATTAAGTGTAGTATCCACCCAAATACTTTGCAGCTGAATCATACAGTCCCACTCAAACCAAAACAACTCGTCTCTGTGTAATAATCTCTATGATGCAACTACTGAAAGCGTGGAATGTATCCATCAGCATACATTTTAGTTGCCACCTGAAATAATGAAGTTACAGGGGCTAACCACCTTCAGCACCGCACCACATTAGAACCGTGTCTGAAGGAGTGCTGCTCTTTCCCTGGGTATGCAACAGGGAGTAAAGCTTTGCCATTGTTCAATGTGAGAGTATCACAGGTTGGAAACCATTTAAGCAGTTGAAACCATTTATTGAACAACGGGAAAAGTGAAGGAAAAACAAGCAGAGAAGTTACATTTTCTTCTGAGATTAAACAAGAGCTGCTTGCTTTTCCAACAATAACAGGTTGGAATAATGAATAATGGTTTCGCTCGGCTCACATCAGCTGGGAACCAATTATTGATGAAGTCCAGGTCAGTTTGTCCCTGCTGTATTGTGATGCAAGTGGTGTTCCTCCTCATCTTCCTCCTCAGAAAATTGTAGCCATTCTCCCAGCTCTCCTGGGTCCATCACACCCCACTCTTGCCTGCTCCAGTTGTACACAGCACAGCATGCAAGGATTATGGAACATAACTGTCTAGAAGGCCCACCAAGCATCAGAACTTCATTTTCAGCTAACCTATCATCTGTGCCATGATGGTCCTGATGGCTGTATTGTACCTACTCTTAGCCTCAGTCAGGGCTTGCATAACGGGATATGCACCATGCAGAGGGTGACACTTGTCTTGCAGTGATCATTTCAGTGAGGCCTCCAGCCTTTTCAATGAAGAAGGAGTCTGACAATTATCAAAGATATAGGCTTCACAGCAGTTTCCAGGGTATTTGGTGCAGAGGTGTAAGACATGATGCTGCTGATCACAAATCACTTCATGAAATAGAATACTTTACTATTGAAAAACTCAGCCGTATTGACAACATACCACAAGTTGGTATGTTGTAAAATTATACAAGGCACTGGTCAGACCACAGTTGGAATACGACTGTATATAGAAGATGAGACTAGACTGTAATGAGATATGAATGCATGCAGAGGTCTCTCACCACTCTTGAGCTGGACTTCCATCTCACTGTTTAAACATTGGGTCAAAACGCAGTTGGTTTTCACAATGTCAGAAACCTCATTTTTCTGATATCACCACACTTTCCAACTGATCCACCATTGCCCATGTCATTCAGGGGCCTGGAGGATGCTGCTTTAGATTATTCAATTGTAACCTTCCCATTGTTTAACTGCTGGCTTCTGCCTGCTACTTACAATAATCCAATATGTCACCACTTCCAGAGACTCTCTGCTGAATTAGAGCTGACTGCTCAAGAAATAAAACTAGGATTTACAAGTTGATAATTACAACAAGTTAGTAAATGCCATAAACAGTGAATATATGATCTTGCTTACTTCTACTTAAAATAAAGCTAAAACTGTTTGCCACAGATGGGATTGGTGATACAAAATTCATTTGGTTGTATTAGAAGACTCTTCTGCCAGATAACATAAGAAATACCTTACAAAAATTCATGAGCATCATCTTTCTGAGACCTCAATGACTTGGGCTATGTTGACAAATTTGGAATAATCGTGTGTGGACCCAAGCAAGGCTTTTCTCAATATTGGGTTAAACAACTTCCATTTTCCAAATAAGTTCTAGATGTCGAGAGTAGATTCTAACATTAATGGCAAGATGCTTCTCAATGGAGACTATGTCTCATTACCACCCTCATCATTACTTTCACACTCTATAAGTGAATAAATAAAAAAACACTCTCCTATTCTACCACCAACCAGATAGAAACTAGACGCCAAGAATTCCTGACATGAAAGTCAGAGTAGGTACCTGGTGAGTCCAGCTCACTGCTCCTCCAGCCCTCAGCACTTGCACAATAATGTCAGGGCATGCTCCCAGGCAGCAGCCTCCTCTACAAGCACCGACATCCAATACGTGCCAACCTCTCCACACCCTTGTTTCACATCTCCAATCCATGGATAGAGGGTTCTGCACATCAGTGCTACACAATGGGGCACAGTAGCACCTCTCATTGTAATGCTGCTACAAGGACAGGTGCCCGGCCTACAGGGATTGGACCCGGCTGCATCTCAAAGCTGCTGGCTAGCTTTCTTCGGACTCACTCACATAGCACTCCACCTCACCTTGTCTTTTAGCACTTTCTCCCCTCAGCCAGATCTTAAATGTTCACTGTACTTCTGTCTTTCCTTTGCCTTTAGCACAGACACAAAGCCAGGAAGCTTCTTATGGTTGTCAGCATTGATCAGTCAAAGGGGTGGGTGTGTTGCTGTACAGCACCGTTCTATGTCAGTCTGGTACCTACACTGTGTGCCAGCAGTTTACATGGCAAATACACAACTTTGCTTCAAGAAAATGGTAACATTTTAAAGTCTAATGGGAGTAATCCTCAGTGAAAACAAGGGAGACATCCTTCAGTCAGTAGATCCCAGCACAGTTAAGTCAAGGCAACCTCCAATATCAGTGCAGGAGCTTGGGGGTACAATGAGTGGTCCACTTGGGCAGGTAATGGTTAGGGTCCTCTCCTCACAGGAGCTGAATGTCTCCTCACCTCATCACCCATCTTTGACTCTTCCTGCCCTGTTGTGGGCCTGTCCCCTCCTGGTGTGAGGGAAAGAGAGACATTGTGTGAGATGAAAGTGGGTTAGTATTAATGCGCGTGGGAGACAGAAAGCGAGGTGTTCCAAGTGAGTTAGTCAACAGCACAGAGAGCTTAGAGAGGTAGTAACAAGAGGTGATTGAGTGGATAAAAATGAAGGAGGGAAGATGTCACACAAAATAGTGGGAATGATAGAGCTTGGGCCTTGGTGAAAGATGTGTGCAGTAGCAGAGATAGAGTCAAAGTGAGGTATTGAAGAGAATATGGTGGCATTTAGACTCGTGGAGCAAAAAAGATGATGGGCTTTCTTGGTACATTGCTGGACATTCTCAGGGGGCTGAGATCTCACTGACCAGGCAGAAACTTCAAACTAGGCTGGCAAGATCTGGTATGATGTCCTCTTCTGGTCCCATGAGAAACTGATGCCAATCCTCTGCACTGCTCTGTCCACCAGGGCCTCGAGGTCCCTGTCAGAAAAGCAGGGCACCAAGCTTTCCTTATGATCATAACAAGTGGCGCACAGTATCTCAGTGCTTAGCACTGTTGCCTCACAGTGCCAGAGACCCATGTTCAGTTTCAACCTCATGCGACTGTCTCTGTAGATTTTGCACATTCTCCCTGTGTATGTGTGAGTTTCCTCCAGATGCTCCAATTTCTTCCCACAACCCAAAGATATGTAAGTCAGGTGAATTGGCCATGTTAAATTCCCCATTATGTTCAGGGATGTGTAGGTTATGTGCATTAGTCAGAGGTAAATGTAGAGTAATGGGGTTGGAGAATGGGTCTGGTGGGTTACTCTTCTGAGGGTCAGTGTGGACTTGTTGGGCGGAAAGGCCTGTTTCCACACTGTATGAGTTCTATGACTCTAATGAAGTATCAGAAACAGCCTCGGGGATGGGGGTTTGGACTGACAGTGTTTGACCAAGTTGACAACGGCCTTTTAAAGATGGCTCCAGAACTTTTAGAATACCAGGGCACTGTATTTCTGTCTATAGTGAGTGGTAAAATTGATGTGACATTGGATGAGAGGGCGTCATAGCTGTTTGGTATGAGGTTAGCTTGCAATGTTAGCATGAGAACATTCACCAGGACTCATGGAAGGAAACCCTCCATGAAACCACACTTTGCCAAAATATGGTTGGATCCCTGACCTCATTCTTCCATACTGCCAAGAATCTTCTGTTCATCCTCAAGCTTGACATTTCTAATGGCCTTTGTGGCCTCACAAATCCCATCTGAGATAACCACCAACTTATCAGAAGATTGCCATCAATATCTCACCCACCTCATTCCACTCACTATCAACCCTGCCTTTGCTACCCATCTGGTTCAAAGTCCCTCAACTTCAAATCCTCAAATTTGGTTAAATATTTGTCCATGACTCCATTCCTTAAGCTCTCTGTTTACCTCTGTTCCCTGTTTTCATTTTTTTTAGATTCCCTACAGTGTGGAAACAGGCCCTTCAACCCAACCAGTCCACACCGACCGTCCGAAGAGTAACCCACCCAGACCCATTTCCCTCTGACTAATGCACCTAACACTATGGACAATTTTGCATGGTCAATTCACCTAACCTGCACATCTTTGGACTGTGGGAGGAAACCAGAGCACCTGGAGGAAACCCACGCAGACACGGGGAGAATGTGCAAACTCCGCACAGACAGTCGCCCGAGGCTGGAATTGAACCTGGGACCCTGAGGAACACTGAGTCACTGTGCCACCGCTTTTGAGCTCTTCCAATTCTGGTATATAGTCTGTTGCACTCTCGATCATTCCGACTGTCAAAGGTACTTATTTCAGGCATCCTACCCCCACAATCTCAAACTCTATTTGTAAACATCTGTGTTATTTTACATCTTGACCATGTTTAAGAAATCTCAGAATCGGTGTCTCCAACCATACATCCTCTGATTTCCCTTCTGTTAGGGCTTGGTCCAAAATGGCACAAAACTTTGGGATATTGACCTTTTCAACTATAATTGAGTCCGACCTGTATTAACGCACCCTTTTCACAGAGACCATTTGACCAAAGGTGCAGACTCTCTCTATCCAGAAACTCACCACACTCCTGTTCTGGAGTTTAACTGTGGTAGTGATTGTTGCCCAGTTGGGATCATCCAATACAAACAGAACTAAATCGACAGAACAGAGTATAAACTTGGGATCAGTTTCCATTACCATGTATCTGATTTAACCATTATGGTTAAATGTGGTTGAGTGTAAGTGGGAAATGGAATTTAACTTTTTATTTCACCATCCTTGAAAGGTCGGCGGAAGGTGATTTGATAGATTTTCTGAAAAGCAGAGAGGTACATACTTTAAAAGACAAACATCTGAGGGGCCATAGGGAAAGAGAAGGGAATGAGTTTGGCTGAATAATTCTTTGTAAGAGCTGATACAGACACAACAGACTGACTGAACATTTCCATCGATGTTGTACAATTCTGATTTCTATGTTTAATTAAATATTTTGAATGGAAAATTATTTACTGCTCATAACTATTAAAAGAAAACCTGTACTTTGAAAAATATCTAAAATCACTATATATGTATCTATTTCAGCAAATGAAAGTTATTTAGACTGCTTTATAAACATTATGTGTGAATTATTTTCATCATCTTTTGTATCTGTCTTGTCTCACTTGCTTTTTTATTATGTCTTACTTTGTTATTGTCTTTCTTGAAGACTCATGTCAGACAACAACTGGCAAGGCGTTGTATCAGACTTAGCAATGAGAATGTGGCAACATAAGCAAGGACACAATTATGTCATTTTAATGTTTTTATTATGGGAGATAAATGTAAATAAAAAACACTGTAGAACTTTACAGCAGTCAATAATACATTGCAAGCAATGAATGAGACACCGTCATCTGAACAGTACTCTTTTATGGAACTCCTCCATCACGTTTTCTATAAGACTGTACCACGAACAGTAATGGGATCTTCTGTGCCAGAAACCTTTAAAGGACTGATTGCTGTACATACAAGTGAATCACTTTTCTTGCCAACAGAGGCTGTGAGCTCATTCAACAATTTGTGTTGCAGGAACTTGCTCAGCAAAGCACAGTTAAATTAAGAGAGCGAGCACCCCTCTTCAGCAAGGCATGATACCAGAGTAACCCTGATAGGTTTTGGTGAAACAGACCTTCCATAAGTACCTTCTATATCTGCAAGCTCAAAGGAACCGATATTCGTTATCATTTGAGGTTAGACTTATCAACACTCAGAAAGGTTTTGTCTAGTGGTTTGGAGATCTTGAATCTAAAGTGGGTTCATGATAAGGATTGAGACAGTGGTTCAACCCTACATGCCACAGCGCCGACATAAATATTAGGCTTCATCAAGTATCTGAAAATGATCTCCAGCATCTGCAGTCCTCACTGTCTCCTTTGTCAAATTTCTGCCGAGCATAAGGAGAATAGCTGGAGTTGGCTTGAAATGTCTCTCAGACCAATGCCACAGGTCAACTATTATTAAAATTTCACTCAAATCATAACAATTCAGTGGCTAAGTCCCTGGTGGGCATCTTTGGAATGACAGGACCATCTCCATCTTCAACTCCATCTCCATCCCCAAAATCAAGCCATACCGCACAATACACTTGCTATTTATCTCCAGTTCTCTTTATGTTGCAAGAACAGCTGGAAAGACAAAAGGTTTAGGGGGTAGGAGGCAAGGACACTCTGAATGCAGCACAATACACTTAACATGGCAACGTCATATATTTGACTAACAAATATTTCATTTTTTTGCAGTATGAGCTGAAACAAGAGTTTTATTTGGCTTGAGAATTGAGCACATGTTTAAGACTATTAAACATAGACAGGAAAACAATATTAACAGAAGGCTCGAAGGTTTAGTTATGGCTATGAATGCAACAGTTTGAGCTGCTTCTTTCATAGGAAATTCTTCTCTTTGAATAGACTTGTCAAGTTCAGCTTTTTCTCTCTTGCTTTTCCTACAAACTCCATCATTGGCTCCATAAACAACACAGTCAGCAACAGTGGCCTCATTGCCTTGGCAGGGTCTCCTGTTTGTTCCCAACAATGGATTGCAAATGGAGTTGCTCAACAATCAGCAAGGTATATAGAGTCATAGAGATGTACAGCATGGAAACAGACCCTTCGGTCCAACCCATCCATGCCGACCAGATATCCCAACCCAATCTAGCCCCACCTGCCAGCAGCCAGCCCATATCCCTCCAAACCCTTCTTATTCATATACCCATCCAAGTGCCTCTTAAATGTTGCTATTGTACCACCACTTTGTCTGGTAGTGCATTCCATACACATCTCATTCCTCGACAAACACTGCTCCAGGTTAAATTAATAGTTATGGCTTATATATTAAGTTTAATCAAGAGACATATCTCCAAAACATATGATCATGAAAGAATCCACTCCACTCACTACTGCAGATTCTCTGTAGACCACACTTAAAACAACGATGAACTTATCTGACTCTGTGCTGTGAACTTCGCCCAACAGTTCCTCCAAGAGTAGTTGTGAATTTCACTTTGTTAATTTTCCCAGATGCACTCCAATGTCTGATACATGAATTCAAACAGCAAAGGCAGTAACTGTGCAGGTTCTCTCTCTCCTGCATTGTCCTCACCATGTACTTCCTTTGTCTGTTCTTCTCCCTTTTAAACTGCTGTTGTTTTGACTTTTTTATCCCAAAGTTCTAAAACAATGCAACAGCATATAAAACAGTAATTGCTGCTCTTGGAATTCAAGGAAATCACCTCCAACACCTAAAATACCTCAAAAAAAAGGAGCAGCTGTTACAGCCAGAAATTTTCCCCATCCTCCATCTTGGATTACCCAGCATCAGGCAGACTGTACCTTTCACGAGCTCATATCCTCTGAGTTAAACTAATAAGTTTGATATGGAAACATAGAAACATAGAACATAGGAGCAGGAGTAGGGACTTCAGCCTCTTGAGTCTACTCTGCCATTCAATATGATCATAGCTGATCATCCAACTTCGTACCCTGTTCCCAGTTTCTCCCCATATCTTTTGATCCCTTTAATCTTGAGAATTATATCTATTTCCTTCCTATAAGTCCCCAATGTTTTAGTCTCAACAGTTTCCTGTGGCAGAGAATTCTACAGGCTCACCACTCTCTGGGTGAAGGAATATCTCCTCATTTCAGTCCTTTATACTTAGACTTTAACTCCTGATTCAGGACTCCCCACTCATCATGAACATCCTTCCTTCATCTACTGTATCTGATCCTGTTAGAATTTTGTAGATTCCTATGGGATTCCCTCACCTTATTCCAAACTCTAACACATATAGTCCTAACTGATCCAATCTCTCCCCCATACACCAGACCCATCATCCCAGGAATCAGTCTGGAAAACCTTTGCACTCCTTCAATAGCAAGAACATTGAACATAGAACATAGAACATTACAGCGCAGTACAGGCCCTTCAGCCCTCGATGTTGCTCCGCCCTGTCATACTAATCTGAAGCCCATCCCACCTACACTATTCCACGTTCGTCCATTTGCCTGTCCAATGACGACTTAAATGCACTTAAACTTGGCGAATCTACTTCCGATGCAGGCCTAGATAGCAAGAACATCCTTTCTCAGATAAGTAGACAAAGCCTAAATGTAATACTTCAGATGTGGTCTTAGCAGTGCCCTACTCTTGTATTTGAATCTTCTTGCGAGGATGGGACAACCATTTGCCTTCTTCACCACCTGCTCCACCTGCATGTTTAACAGGGGGTTTTCAATATCACTCTCTCAAACAATTACTTTAGGTCTTCCTTTGAAATTGTTATTTCCAGGTTAGTTGCTACTATTCCATCGAAGTTTGAGACAATACATTTTCTTAGCACATAGGAAACCTGACAGTACAGGAGCATCATTTTAATTTTGATTACCTGGTAGAAAATTGTCTCCC
This sequence comes from Chiloscyllium punctatum, assembly GCF_047496795.1. NCBI lineage: Eukaryota > Metazoa > Chordata > Chondrichthyes > Orectolobiformes > Hemiscylliidae > Chiloscyllium > Chiloscyllium punctatum. The sequence continues at coordinate 143,883,040 of NC_092741.1, read as the reverse complement.
ATGTTAAAACTAACATTGATCGTCCACCATGGGATTATTACTGTAATGGTCGGAATCCAAAGCATGGATATACATCGATTATTGTTTCATTTATTATAGCCTGAGGCCTTCTATGTGATGAAGGACTTGTCAAAAACTGTCCTTCAAACACTTTAACCTTTGGATATTCCTTTCTTCAACACTCATCAAGACTTACTGCTGGAAAATGTAATCAACCTTAGTTCATGAGCTTTGACTTCTCCATGACTGACTGACAGAATGATCACCCATTCCACCAGCAAAGACAAAGACTAAGGTAATAATTATAGCTTTAGAGTAAAGGTACATACTGAGCACGTGTTAAAGGAACTTTGCAAGGTTTGATGTTGGACCAGATGCAACTGCAGCTTTGATTTGTAAGGCCAGAGCAGCATGTCATTTCTTATCACGGCTTGTCATTCTGTTATTTCAGAATGATGTGAACACTGCATTTCTGCAGAAATTGCTGGAGAAACTCCACGCCTGAGAAGAGAAAGCAGAATTTACCTTTTGTATCCAGTGACCTTTCTTCAGAACAGTTCTGGAAAGCTTTTTTTTAGTAAAGGGTCTGCATAAAAGCTGAAGAAATATAGGAAACACAGAAAGCATTTTGATAGGGCTCAGGCGAGAAAGCATAGGTCGAGGTGATTTTCTGGTTTCCATTTGTTCACCACTATCACTCACTCTGCATTTGACTTTCCCTTTCATACCTTCAGGTGCCCAGAATTGGGAATCAGAATCACATTTTAGAAAGCCTATTAATGTTCACTCACAAAACTATGGTAATGGAAAATGAACAATTGCCAAATTGAATCCTTAACATGTGATCATGTGAATATCCAACAATAGCAATTAGGATAATTTTTATTTCATTGACCCCCTACTCCCACATTAAAATTGTTCGATTTACCTTAAACAGCAGGTACTTTGGACATCTGGAAGTAGGCCGCTTTGCAAAAGAGTGAAGACTGTTTTATTGTTTTAATGCTATTGAAGCGATTACTATCTCATTAATGCCAGGTAAGTGCAGTCCAAATCACTCCCTTACCTTCCCTCTCTATCACCATCATCAACTGGTGGTGTAGATCCTGGAGAACTGCTGAACTCCTTTCATCACCAGGTGCTGGAGGTGACATCACATTTATGGTAATCATTCATGGATCAAGTCATAGAATACAGCAAGGAAATAGACTATTCAGATCCAACTCGTCCATGCCGACCAGATACCCTAACCTAATCTAGTCCCATTTGCCAGCGCTTGGCCCATATACCTCTGTTCATCTACCCATCCAGGTGCCTTTAGAATGGTGTAATTGTATCAGCCTCCACCACTTCCTCTGGCAGCTCATTCCATACATGTACCACCGTCTGTGTGAAAATGTTGCCCCATAAGTCCCTTTTATATCTTTCCCCTCTCCCGCTAAACCTATGCCCTCCAGTTCTGGAGTCCCCCACCCCAGGGAAAAAAAACTTTGTCTATTTACCCTATACAGAGGAACCTCAATTATCTGAATATCAATTATCCGAATATCAATTATTCAAATTTCAGATTATCTGAAGGAGATCTCAAGGTCACGATAGAAATGTTACATCAGAAAGTTGTTACCAACACTGATTGCACCTTTTGTTTACAATGATTAAAGGTGAACTCGGCTTACTGAAATGCTGGCAAGAACAGTCCTGGACATCGATGGGAGCCCAGACACCGTCTCCAAATGACTGACCTCCCGCCCCCTCTCTCTCTCCCCACACTTCCCCCTGAGTTCTACACAGGGGTGTATCCTAAATCCCCCTTCCCCAGATAGTGTCTCCAACATTGTCCTGTACAGGGCAGAGTGGGGAACTTGTCAAAACATTGTGTGTGTGTGTGTGTGTGTGTGTGTGCTATTTGTGACTCACCCCCAAAGGTAGCAGCAGTCTTGCTGTTGGTGTCCAGTCTGGTGTGCTGCTGCCGAGTCTCCTGAACAGGGAGCGGACATAGCAAGTACTCACTCTGTCAATCCCATTGAAGAGAAGCAAGAGCAGGAAGAGGCTTCAGCAATGCTAACAAGTCCCTTACACACATGTGTGCGTCTGCTCAGAAACAAACCCTGAGACAGAGAGAGGGAGCAAGGCAGGCAGAGTAAGGAAAAAGGCAACTTCAAAAAACTCCAAGTCCCAGAGGAGAGGCATTGAATCAGTTATCCGAATAATCAGTTATCTGAACAAAATACCGCCCGCCCATCTCATTCAGATAATCGAGGTTCCTCTGTACATATCCCTCATTATTTTATAAACCTCTATAAGGGCATCCATCAGCCTTTGATGCTCCAGGGAAAACAGCTCCAACCTATTCAATCTCTCCCTATAGCTCAAATCCTCCAACCCTGGCAAAATCCTTGTAAATCTTTTTTGAACCCTTTCAAGTCAAGTATAGCACCACCAAATCCTGAGGGACTGTGCACCATCAATAAACCTACATGATGCTTTTCATTCCATGTTCCACAGCAGCAATCCTGTGAAAGTACCAATTTGCTTCTGTAGACCTGCAACCAATTGGAAAAGGATTGAAAGTGACCAAATTTGGCCCCAGTAGGTCCAGATTGAATTCAAGCCCAAATCTTACAGAATGTTCCCATGTCGAATGCAAACACCATGCAGACAACTGGTCTGTTAAGTAAACATATGGATTTGAAGTATTACAGATCCATTTTGGACTAACCATTGCACTGTACTTGTAGATTGCAGTTGATGCTAGACTTGATTTGGTTCTGATCGTCAATTCAATTTTTTTCAACTAAACTTTTGAATGAAAAAAGAACATTAAGCTTTTAATTTTTATTGCTAGCTTTTTTTCATGCACCTCCTGATGATGGTCCAAATGTTCAGTTAATTTGTAGTGCATTCATCTACAACCTGCTACTGAACTTTAAACATCAGAAAAATCTTAAAAGCCAGACAGAAGACACAAATTGATTTATTCAACTATCAGTAATGCTCTTCATGTTATACAATGAGCTTTACTGCCAAATTTCCAACAGAATTTGCAAAAACATCTGTAGGTCTATGATGAGGGAAACCAGATATCAATCAAACTCTCAGTATTGTCATGTGCCTAAATTATAAGCACTGTCAATGCCACATTTTATATAACTCGCAATGCATTTACTGCACACATCTCTGAACTGATGCCATCGAGTATGACGGTGTGCCTGACATGTATGAATTAAAGGCAGCGAGGTCGGGTTGGAAATAATGAATCATCTGTTCCAACATTTGTAGCGGAGTCAATGTAAAACCAAACTAATTTTGAAATGACTCACTGTAGTACTTTCAGCTCAGGCAGTTTTGCAGAGAGGAAATCCTATTTAAGGGTATACCTTTAAGTGAGGTTTACAGGGCAAGACTTCCTGTGGCATATGTGACAAATGTAATTGTATTTTCTTTTCAGTCTGTCTGCAAGCTATTTGTAGAAAGCCGTGGGAGGTCTTTTAATCCGTGTCAAAAATAATTTGTCAGTTGATGGCAGCTAAACATTGTGGCAGATCATTTGTTGATTAGAATCAAACTGAATGGAAATCTACAGGTGTTGGCGGCAATTTGAGAAAATGAGGTGGTTGGAAGGGGAACACAGTAATAAATACTTGCAGACACAATTCACTCAACACTTCTTGTTCAAAAAGTCTGGATTTACAGTTGACCTTTCAGTCACCCACGTTTTCATATTTCTTCAATAAAAGATCCTTCATTATAGTTGTTATGAGCCTACTGTGACATTTCTGGATGATTGTGATGGAAATGTAAGACTATAGTCAGGGTGTATTTTCATGCAGATTTGTTGTGTTCACTGAACAACATTAGCTATTCCATCAATGTAGAAAAAAAATAATCAGTACTATCAAGCAAGAATGATTTGGTGACACCGGTGTTGGACTGGGGTGTACAAAGTTAATAACCACACAACACCAGATTATAGTCCAATAGGTTTATTTGGAAGCACCAGCTTTCGGACCACTGCTCCTTCATCATTTCTCTACAATCACCTGACGAAGGAGCAGTGCTCCAAAAGCTAGTGCTTCCAAATAAACCTATTGGTGTTGTGTGATTTTTAACATCAAGCAAGAATGCACCTTGAAATGCAATTCATCAAATTGGTCTTTGTGGTTCCACTTTATTTTACACAAAAGAGGAGATCATGGTGTAGGGAGAATCATATTAGCATGGAAGAAGGCTTAATTATCTAACAGGAGACAAAGAGTACTCACAATTGGGTCATTTTTGGCTTGGCAATATGTAACAACTGAAGTGCCATAAGAGTCAGTGCTCGAACCTCAACTACTTCAGACAATCTCAGTGTCTTGGATGAATGTATCAGTGCTACATTTGCTGATGACACCAAGGTCAGTAGGAAACTAGTTATGAAGAAGACATGAAGAGCTTGCAAAGGGTTGTAGTTAAGTTAATTGAGTGGGGAGAGGCTTGTAAATGGAGTATATTGTGGGGAAGTGTGAACTTTCCCCAGTTTGGCAGGAAGAATAGAAAATCAGAATATTATGACGAATGATTGCAGAACTCTGAGATTGAGAGGGATCTGGATGTTCCTGTGCATGAATCACAGAAAGTTCACAGGCAAGTTCAGCAAGTGGTTAAGAAGGCCAATGGAATTTTATCGTTATTGCAAGGGGAACTGAAGATTAAAAAATAATAAATATAAACAAGAATGACTGGAAAGGTTGAGAAGTTGGATCTCTATCTATTGGAGTTTAAAGAAATGAAAGGTGATGGTCTTAAAACATTTGAGATCCTGAGGCACCTTGATAGGGTGGATGCTGGAAAATGTTTTCTCTTGTGGGAGACACGCAAAGGACCTTGCTATCTCCTGTCGTTGCTAAAATATCATCTTTTCCTGCATAATCAGCAATGTTGCCTTCAATTTCTTTCCTCATCCACCATATGTCCCTGAAATTTGGGGATTTGACCCCCCATTCTTGTCTCTCTGGAACTCACATTTATTTTCCTCTGCTCTCCAAATCTTACCTGCATTTGATTACAACTTTGTCCACCTTCATTCCATATTCCTGCTCAAAACTCACTTCATGTGGTTTCACTGAACTTTAAGATAATCCAAGCTGGATTTTAAAAATTTCTCAGCAGGAAAAAGAGGAAAATCATTCAGTTAAGCGGTGGCTCTGGGAAGGGGTCAACTGGGCTAAGAGGAGGGAAGTCCAGAAGTTAGCCCAGAGAAAAGTAGAGAGGAAGAAGTGTAGAAAGGATAGATAAGCTGGCAATAAAACCAACATTGTTGACGTGTAGAAACATGAGGGATGAGAGTCAAATAAGATTTCACATGAAGTATGGAACGTCCTCTAGGTAAGAGGACTTATATAATATCAGTTTGCCATTATTAAGGTTGAAAAGTAGTTTGTAAATCCTTAGATTGAGTTTTCATTCAGCCTTACATCTTTCACAATGACAGCACAGTCGATATAGTTGTCTCAGAGTATTGTGACATTACCTCTAAACAGTGTGAAATTTTAAACACATTTGCTACGTCAACCTTCTGAAGATGGTGATCAAAGTGGTAATGGCAGCCTTCAACAACCACTTTGATTTGCTTTATGACATTGTTGTCTTTTTATTCCTGACTGAGCTCCATATGGATCCCAGTGATCAATAAACCAGGCTAAATAATAGTAGTTTATTAAACTATAATCTGCAGGATATATTATGAATATATTGTGTACATTGTCCTACTTATAAATGTCCCACTGATGGTTGCTTAGAATATGTTTATGACACAAAATTCAGATCAGTTTCATTTATTGTCAGCTCAAGTCTCTAGAGGGGGTGGTTGAACTGACAATTCTGTGACTCAGAGGTGAGCATGCAATCACAGAAACAAAATTAACACCTAAATCTACATTATTTTATTAATATCCACGAATTTCTGAAGCAATGTTGTCAAATGTGTCAGACATGGCTTAATAGTAACGGTTGTGATTTCAAATATCACTCCAAAATTTAAACAAAATAATCTAAACTGACGTTCAGGACAGTATTAAGGGAGAGCTGTATTGTCAAAAGTAAATGAGACATTAAATCAGGTCTCTCTCTACCCTTCTGAGTGAACATATTGTAAAATACTCTTTGGCACTACTACAGGTAAGAGCAAGGTTATTGTGCCTGTAGTTTTACTAAGTATCTGTTCCCCCCAAAAAAAACAACATAACTAAAACAGATTTCTAGGTCATTATTGCGTTGGTGAATGAGGAAGTTTGTGTCATGTAAATTAGTTGCTAAATTTTCTACATTGGAACAGTAACTAAAGTTCAAAAGTGTTTCATTGGTCCTAAAACACTTTAGGACATCTGGTGGCCATGAAAGGAAATATATCAACACAACTCTTTTTTTTGATGTTCAACCAAAGTCCTGCCTGTCCAGTTGGATGAACTAGACCATGTTCAGTGTGGGTTAAGCTAGTTTCCCATGAGTCATGGCTAACATTTATTGTAAAACCAATGTAATGAAACAGATTTCTTGCTCATGATCATATTGCTGTTTGTTGGACTTTGCTATAACACACATTTGCTGTTACATTACAACACCGAGTACGCATTAAAATAGAAACATGGTTGAGGCCATTAAAAGCATTATGTAAATATGCTTTTTTTTGCTTTATATATAGTATTCAACAAAGCATTGCATGGGTTTTGATGTAGGATTATATAAATATCTTCTGATGTTGGAGAATTTAGGACAAATAAATTTGAGGTCTCTTAGAAGTTTTTGCATTTTTAAGAAGTTCCAACTTGCTTATAAAACAGTTGTTACTTTTTTCAGGTGATAATGCTGAAGTCTGGAACACTTTCTGCACAATGTCTATGTGCAATGCATGCACTGTCAGGTATTGTATAAGGGGAGGTGGTGGTGTAATGTCATTGAATTAACAATACAGAACTCCGGACTAGTGTTCTGCAGACTGGGGTTTGAATGCAACCATAGCAGATGGTGAAATTTGAATTCAATAAAACGTGGAATAAAAATGCACTTGAAATGCTGACTATGTAACAAATATCAACAAGAGATAGAAAACAGGACCCCTTAAAGATCAACAAGGTCATCTTTATGTAGATCTTCAGGAGATGGGAGATACCTTAAATTAATATTTTACACCTGTTGTTACTGTTAAGAATGAAATGGAGGCTAAAACTCAAGGAAATAAATATTGATGTTTTGAAAACTTGTCCACATTACAGAAGAAGTGTTGGCAGTCTTAGAAAATGTAAAGGGATATAAATCTCCAGGACCTGATCAAGTACATTCCAGGATGTTGTGGGAAGTTAGGGAGGAAATTGTGGGACCTCTAGCAGAAATATTTGTATCATCTGTAAATACAGGTGACGTACTAGAGAGTTGAAAGATGGCTAATGTTGTGTCATTGTTTAAAAAAAGGCTACTAGGGGAAGCATGAAAACTATAGACTTGTGAGTTTGACATTGGTGTTGGGTAAGTTAGAACAAAGAAAATTTACAGCCCAGGAACAGGCCCTTTGGCCCACCAAGCCTGAGCCAATCCAAATGTACTGTCTAGATCTATCGCCCAATTTCTAAGCATCTGTACCCCTCTGCTCCCCACCTCCTCATGCATCTGTCCAGACGTATCTTAAATGAATCTACCATTGTTGGAGGTGATTTTGGAAGATAGGATTTACATGCATTTGGAGAGGCAAGGATTGATTAGGGATAGTCCGCATGGTTTTGTGTGAGGAAATCATTTCTCACAAACTTGATTGAGTTTCTTAATGAAGTAACCAAAACGATTGATGAGAGCAGAGCAATAGACATTGCTTACTTGGACTTTAATAAATTTTTGACCATGTTCCACATGGTTGACTAATTAGTAAAGTTAGATCACATGGGTTTCTGGCTGAGCTTGCCAATTGGATATAAAATTGGCTGAATGGTAGGAAATAGAGAGTGGTGGTTGATGGTTGTTTTTCAGACTGGAGGTCTGTGACTAGTGGTGTTCCACATGAAACAGTAATTGGGTCCACTTTTGAATGAGAATTTAGAGGGCATAGTTAATAAGTTTGCAAAAGACACCCAAAATTGGTGATTCATTGACAGTGAAGTGGGTTATCTAAGATTACAAAAAGAGATCTTGATCAACTGGGTTAACGGACTGAGCAGTGGCAGACGGAGTTTAACTTGAATAATGTTTGCAGTTGACACCAAAATTGGAGGTGTAGTGGACAGCGAAGAAGGTTACCTCAGATTACAACAGGATCTGGACCTGATGGGCCAATGGGCTGAGAAGTGGCAGATGGAGTTTAATTTAGATAAATGTGAGATGCTGCATTTTGGGAAAGCAAATCCTTGCAGGACTTATACACTTAATGGTAAGGTCCCAGGGAGTGTTGCTGAACAAAGAGACCTTGGAGTGCAGGTTCATAGTTCCTTGAAAGTGGAGTCACAGGTAGATAGGATAGTGAAGAAAGCACTTGGTATGCTTTCCTTTATTGGTCAGAGTATTGAGTACAAGAGTTGGTAGGTCATGTTGCAGCTGTGCAGGATGTTGGTTAGGCCACTGTTGGAATATTGCATGCAATTCTGGTCTCCTTCCTATCGTAAAGATGTTGTGAAACTTGAAAGGGTTGACAAAAGATCTACAAGGCTGTTGCCAGGGTTGGAGATTTGAGCTACAGGGAGAGACTGAACAGGCTGGGGCTGTTTTCCCTGGAGCGTCAGAGGCTGAGGGGTGACATTACAGAGGTTCACAAAATTATGAGGGGCATGGATAGGATAAATAGGCAAAGACTTTTCCCTGGGGTGGGGGAGTCCAGAACTAGAGGGCATAAGTTTAGAATGAGAGGGGAAAGATATAAAAGGGACCAAAGGGGCAACTTATTCACACAGAGGGTGGTACGGGTATGGAATGAGCTGCCAGAGGATGTGGTGGAGGCTGGTACAATTGCAACATTTAAGAGGCATTTGGATGGGTATATGAATAGGGAGGGTTTGGAGGGATATGGAGGGGGTGCTGGCAGGTGGGACTAGATTGAGTTGGGATATCTGGTCGGCATGGATGGGTTGGACCGAAGGGCTTGTTTCCATGCTGTACATCTCTATGACTCTATGACTCTAAATGAGAAGTATTGCATTTTGATAATAAAAACAAGGACAGGACTTCTACAATTAATTACAGGACCCTGGGTATTGCAGTAGAATAGAGAGACTTAAGGGATTCAAATGCATAATCCTTTGAACTTTGCGTCACTGTTAGACAGAGTGATTAAGAAGGCATTTAGCATGCTTGCCTTCATTACTCAGACCTTTGAATAAAGGAGTTAGAATGTCATGTTAAGGTTGTACAGGACTTTGGTGAGGCCTCTTCTGCAGTGCTGTGTGCAGTTCTGGTAGGTTTGTGTGTAAGGAAGGATAATAGTAAACTAGGGAGTAGGTTCAGAAAAGATTTGCCATGCTGTTGCCAAGAATGGAGGGTTTGAGTTATGAAAATAGACTGGATAAGCTAGGACCTTTTTCACTGCAGCATAGGAGGTTGAGGGGTGACCTTATTGACCTTTATAGAATCATGAGGGGCATAGATAAGGAGAATCACAAGAGTCTTTTACTTAAGGTGGGGAGTTAAAAACTGGAGGGCATGATTTAAGGTGACATGAGGGGCAACATTTTTACAGAGAGTGGTTTGTGTGTGGAATGAATGGCCAAAGAAAGTGATAGTTACAAGTACAGTTACCACATTTAAAAGACATTTGATAAGTTCATGAATAGGAAAGGTTTGGAGGGCCAAGCGCAGTCAGGTGAGACTAGTTTAGGTTGTGAACATGTTTGGCATGGCCTGGTTGGATCAAAGGGTCTGTTTCCTTGCTATGTGACTCTGTGACTCTATGATTGTTTGAAAATCTCATCTCATTCACTAATGGCCTTAAGGGAAAGGAATCTGCTATCTTTACCCAATATGTCATTCCAGCACCACTCTTAACTGCCCTCTGGGTAATTGGCGATGGACAATAAATTTTGGCCCAGCCAGCAATGTGCATGTCCTATAAGTGAACAATCTTTTTTGAAAAAGCCATCATTAGAAACCATCTTTACCACAACTCTTGCCAGTACTATGCCAAATTTGAATACTTCAATGATGTACGTTCATCTGTTATAGTTAACCAGGACTGGTAAATTAACTTAACTTTCAAATTATAACCAGCACTGTCCTAATTTACTGCCATTTGATATGATGCTGCTGACAGAGCTCTAATGGTGTAGTGATAGTGTCCCTACATCTGAATTAGCAAGCCTGGGTTCAAGTCCCATCTTCTCAAGAAGTGATGTGAGGGTATTGTGGCCTTAAGTGAGACATGTTCTGTGCTGTTTCTCTTACAGAGAGGTGTTGCCACAATGGTGGTAAGATGTGTGCTTCAGACACACAGTTGGTAAACAGCTTGGAAGGATCCCTGGGTGTTTTTCTTTAAATTAGACCAAAGAAGTGTGAGTGGCTGGGGTCAGGGCTCACCCAGACCCAGGAAGGTTTTTAGTTTTCCTTTCAGTTAGTGAGATGGTTTCTGCTCCTTCTGAGCTAACGACTTGAGATCTCTACGACTAGAGTCTGAAATGAGAGGTTTCCTCTTACAAATAAAAAGGGACAGATTGCTCTTTTTAAAAATATTTTGTTCTGCTAGACTGGAAAGAGGCAGCACATGAGAACCTTAACTGTTTTGCAAAATTGCCTAGCCAAGGATGTGTTTATAGGATGTTGTCTATATTGGAACAGTTGATAATTAGTGGTTTAAGACCATGACCATAAGAAATAGGAGTGGAAGTAAGGCCATTTGACCCATCAAGTCCATTCTGCCATTCAATCATGGCTGATGGGCATTTCAATGCCACTTACCCACACTCTCCCCATAGCCCTTAATTCCTTGCGAGATTAAGAATTTATCAATCTCTGCCTCGAAGACATTTAATGTTTAGTTATACATTATCTTGTTCAGCATTTCAATAGAGTTAAAGTCAGGCCAATTTTTCATTTTTTTGTATTTTAAAGGTCATAAGAATAAAATATGTTTTGATGAAAGCCGAGTAGTGGACCAAACAAATCACATCTGGAACACAGCACCTTTAAATAAATATAAAAGCTAGAGTTGAGGCCACCTCTTTCCTATATTTGGAGAGAGGACTGGTCAGGCCTATAACGATAGCATCTCTGTGCAGGTTGATTTGGAAACTAACCACGGTGCTGCTGAGTGTGATTTGGTTGGTGAAACTTTAAGCAGTGATATTCTTCATATAGAAAGACTGTAAATTCCCACAATGTGGATTGTTACTTGGCACAGCAGCAATAAATTGATAGCAGCTGCCACTGAAAAGCTCCATTAAACAAATCTGGTTAATGGTCAGTTTCTTAATACCACATTATAAGTTTATCATTTGATCTTAGAACCGATCAGTCACCTTAAACACAGCTTTGATCCAAACAACAGTCTTTTATCTTTGCTGACTCTTCAAGAAATGCTCTAGTTTGCTGAGAGCCCTCTTCCCTTTCCTGTTATGAAAGAAATTATAATTTAACACAGCAGTTCACTGTTGAGTACCTACTCCCAATTGATTAGGAACCAATTAAAATTAAGTTTGGGTCTAGGAAATGGCATATCCAACAGACCACCACCAGCTAGCAGTTACAGTAGATGACACGGTCGCTCAGTGGTTAGCACTGCTGCCTCACAGCACTAGGGTCCAAGGTTCAGTTCCAGCCTTGGGCGAATGCCTGTGTGGAGTTTACACATTCTCCCTGTGTCTGCGTGGGTTTCCTCCGTGTACTCCCGTTTCCTCCAGCAGGCCAGGTGAACCGGCCATGCTAAATTAGGTGTGTTAGTCAGAGGGAAATGGGTCTGTGTGGGTTACTCTTTGGAGGGTTGGTGTGGACTGGTTGGGCCGAAGGGCCTGTTTCCACATTGTAGGGAATCTAATCTAATCAATTCTCCATCCTTAATGGGTCTAAACAACAGCAGAGGATGAACCATTGATGTATCGTAATGAAATGAGGTACTTGCCTGAAGAAGATGTAGTTTATTGCATTATAACAAAATGTTACGTTTACTAGTTAGACTTAGTAATTAGACATAATAACAAAGATTATTAGGAGACAATGATAATACATTTATCCTAATCAGGATATGGAGCTCAACTCTTCATTTCCCTATTTGAGACTATATAACATCATTAGGTTGATTAGTCTCCAACATTAATCCTTTTCTATGCCATTGCTTTGTGTAACTGAAAAAGAAAACACTAAAAAAGTGTTAATAATGCTGAAATAAACTTGACATTTACTTTTTTTGCTGAACAAAACTTAAATGAGGAATGCAGTTACAGTATTGGATATTTTAACAGTCCCTTGTCAACCCAGAATGCACTGCAAAACAATCATAGTCCCATCAGGACTGAGAAATGCTGCACCCTGCTCTCACATTGTATTTCTAAGGTTTCTATTGGGAAGGATTCCTACACACCCATGGAAGGCCACGAACATTGTGAAAGAGGAAATAACATATTCGGGGGCTCCTGCTTCCAGAGCCTAGAAGATATAAAGCTTACATTTGGAGGTCAGTCCATCTTGCAAGACAAGGTGTACCAATTTCTCGAAGGCAATTTGTCAGATGCCCTAACAGAGGGCAGAGGCTGCAGATGTGCCTAAACATCACCAAAAGACTGTTCATGTGGACAATGCCCCAGACCCCAGCAAAGTGAACAGCTTCAGATGATATTATGGCTTTCAGAGGTGGATTTTGCCCTGTTTCTTTCTTGAAGAGAAGTTTCAAAACAGACGTGTCGAGCGACCTGCTCAGTGCCATGATAGTCAGCATTTTTGAGAGGCCTTGGGTTTTTTTTAATTGAAAGTTGGGACCACGGAAGCATCCTGAATGGTTTGGGGTCAAGCTCCCACAGAGCCATGAGATTTAGTTTTATTTATTCAGTAGCAGCAGTTGTTGCTGGGGTCTCAACAGCTACAGTAAATCTCTTCCTGCTGCTTTCCCTCTCAGAGATTTCTCTTGATGTTTTTTTACTTCCTGTTGCTGGAGTTGCATGTGAGACAATCTGTTTTCCTGAATTTGCCTTTTGCCCAGGGTGTCTTTGTTGGGTGTGATTATATTGGAACAGTTACTATTTAGTAGCTAAATAATCTGTTATTCTGTTAAGTTTTCCAATATAGTTAAGTTATTCCAATTTCTTCTTTCTTTTGATGTATTTTAACCACAGTGTATGAATAAGGCATGTTCTACTTTAAAGCTGGTAGTTTGACCAGGAGAATTGCATCTGAAACGCAACATTTTACACTTAGCTTTAAAATCATAAAAGGTTAGGATCTAGACCACCTTCTGAATAGATTTGAGGGGATTCGGTCTGGTCCATAACACAGCAGATTTGCAAAGTTTGGTGCATTCCAGCTTAACTGGTGGGACTGGACTACCAGGGATTTTTGAGTTCAATCTGTTTTTATACTCATCTCCTTACAATCAGTACTGAAGGATTTATCTGTAAAACAAATCATTCTAACCAGGCTTAAATAAAGGAAACATTTATAACACCGAGGCAATATCCTCTTGCATTACCGTTATGGTAACATGAATAGTTCAGAGTTTGATGCATGTCATTGGCTGTGTGGTCACTATCTTCCAATTCCTCTATATCATTATTCACTTGGGACGAGTATGGTTCTGTTCCCAATGGCATCTTCCACAAATGGTTGACTCATGAGACAAGTTCCCACCTAATGGTTCGATATGAAACTGATAATGTAATCAGTCCATTCTGTGTTAGCAGTGAGCATAACCAAGTGCTCTGCACGTCTCACTCAGTACTTCATTTGAGTCGGCATCAAGGCACCTAGCTCCTAAACTGTAGTCTGTCAATATTTATTTATAAAATGGGGGCAGCACGGTGGCTCAGCAGTTAGCACTGCTGTCTCACAGCACAAGATACCCGAGTTCGATTCCAACCTCGGGTGACTGTGTGGAGTTTGCATATTCTCCCTGCGTCTGCGTGGGTTACCTTCCACAATCCAAAGATGTACAGGTTGGGTGAATTGGCCATGTTAAATTGCCCAAAGTGCTCAGCAATGTGTAAGTTAGGTGTATTCGTCAGGGGGCAAATGTAGAGTAATAGGTTAGGGGAATGGGTCTGGGTGAGTTACTCTTTGGAGGGTCAGTGTGGACTTGTTGAGCTGAAGGGCCTGTTTCCACACTGTAGGGATCCTATGATTCTATGAAAGAGGTTTCCTGAATACGTCGGTATGAAAATTGCAGAATAATTTGGCAATTCAGCCTTGGGCAGAAACCCAAATCCATTTGAGCCATCAGCGTAAAAGCTTCCTCCAACAGACCATCACACACAAGATACATCTCACAGAATGTGATGTACTTGTAGCCTTGTGAAAGGTTAAGATTAAAACTGTTCAGGGTGGATTCATAAATTCAGGCCAGATGTTCTTAAGATAACAAGACATTACCATCTGCTCCCTCCTAATATTGAAAATTGTCATTGAAGTACAGCTTCATGCGTGCTTCCCAGGAGGTCATGTAATGGTCATAAGTCTTGCCAGGGTAATCATACAGTCCTAGAGATGTACAGCATGAAAACAGAATCTTCAGTTCAACTTGTCCATGCTGACCAGATATCCCAAATTAATCTAGTTCCGTTTCCCAGCATTTGGCTCATATTGCTCTCAGCCCTTCCTATTCATTTAACTAAAATGTTAAAACTTTAATGTTGCAATTGTACTAGCCTCCACCACTTCCTCTGGCAGTTTATTCTACACATGCAACACCCTCTGCATGAAAAAGTTACACTTTAAGTCCCTTTTAAATCTTTTACCCTCTTACCTTAAACCTACAGTCTCTTGCTTGTGACTCTCCTACCATGGGGAAAAGAACTTGACTATTCACCCTATCCATACCCTTCTTGATTTTGTAAACCTGTGTAAGGTCACCCCTCAGCCTCCAACGCTCCGAGGAAAACAGCCCCTGCCTATTCAGCCTGTCCCTATTGCTCAAACCCTCCAACTCGCAACATCCTTGTAAATCTTTTCCAAACACTTTGAAGTTTAGCAACATCTTTCCTATAACAGGTAGACCGGAACTGGACAGTGTTCCAAAAGTGGCCTAACCAATGTCCTCTACAATTGCAACATGACCTCCCAACTTCTGTACTCATTGCGCTGATCAATAAAGGCAAGCATACCCAGTCTCCCTGTGACTCCACTTTCAAGGAACTATGAACCTGCACCCCAAGGTCTGTTTGATCATCATAAGACCATAAAACCATAAGACCTTAAGATATAGGAGTGAAAGTAAGGGCATTTGACCCATTGCATCCACTCCGCCATTCAATCATGGCTGATGGGCATTTCAACGCCACATACCCACACTCTCTCCATATCCCCTAATTTCTTGAGAGATTAAGAATTTATCAATCTCTGCCTTGAAGATATTTAACATCCCGGCCTCTACTGTGCTCCATGGCAATGAATTCCACAGGCCCACCACTTTCTGGCTGAAGAAATGTCCCCTTATTTCTGTTCTTAATTGACCCCCTCTAATTCTATGGCTGTGCCCATAAATCCTAGTATCCCCACTTGACGGAAACAACTTTCCAGCATCCACCCTTTCTAATCCATGCATTATCTTGTAAGTTTCTATTAGATCTCCTCTCAACCTTATAAACTCTAAAGAATACAATCCCAGGATCCTCAGCCGTTCATCATATGTTGGGCCAACCATTCCAGGGATCATCCGTGTGAATCTCCGCTGGACACGTTCCAGTGCCAATATGTCCTTCCTGAGGTGTGGGGCCCAAAACTGAACACAGTACTCCAAATGGGGCCTATCCAGAGCTTTATAAAGTTTCAGAAGCACATTTTTACTTTTATATTGCAATTCTCTTGAGATAAATGACAACATTACATTTGCTTTCTTAACCATGGACTCAACCTGCAAGTCAACCTTTAGAGAATCCTGGACTAGCTCTCCCAGATCCCTTTGTACTTTGGTTTTATGAATTTTCTGACCATTTAGAAAATAGCCCATGCCTGTGTTCTTTTTTCCAAAGTGCAAGACCTCACATTTGCTCACATTGAATTTCATCAGCCATTTCTTGGACCACTCTCCCAAACTGTCTAGATCCTTCTGCAGCCTCCCCACTTCCTCAGTACTTCCTGCCTGTCCACCTAACTTCATATCATCAGCGAATTTCGCGAGAATGCCCCCAGTCCCTTCATCCAGATCATTAATATATAAAGTGAACAGCTGCGGCCCGAACACTGAACCCTACGGGTCACCGCTTGTCACCAGCTGCCATTCCAAAACAGAACCTTCTATCCCAACTCTCTGCCTTCTGTCAGACAGCCAATCCTCAATCCATGCCAGTAGCTCACCTCGAACACCATGGGCCCTCACCTTACTCAGCAGCCTCCCGTGAGGCACCTTATCAAAGGCCTTTTGGAAGTCTAGGTAGATAACATCCACTGAGATTCCCTGGTCTAACCTCCTTGTTACCTCTTCAAAGAATTCTAACAGGCTTGTCAGGCATGACCTCCCCTTACTAGATCCATGCTGACTTGTTCTAATTCGACCCTGCACTTCCAAAAGTTTAAAAATTTCATCCTTAACAATGGATTCTAGCATTTTACCTAAAACCGATATTAGGCTAATTGGCATATAATTTTCTATCTTTTGTCTTCATCCTTTCTTGAACAAGGGGGTTACAACAGCAATTTTCCAATCATCTGGGTTTTTCCCTGACTCCAGTGATTATTGAAAGATTACAACCAATGCCTCCACTATTTCCTCAGCCACCTCCCTCAGAACTCTAGGATGTAGCCCATCAAGGTCAGGAGATTTATCAATTTTTAGACCTTTTAGCTTGTCAACTACTTTCTCCTATGTAATTGCTACCATACTCAACTCTGCCCCTTGACTCTCCTTAATTGTTGGGTTAATACTCATGTCTTCCACTGTGAAGACCAACACAAAATATTTATTAAGTTCTTCAGCTATTTCCTTATCTCCCTTCACGAGCCTTCCTGCATCAATTTGGAGCAGCCCAATCTCTACTTTTGTCTCTAGTTTGTTTTTTATGTATTGAAAGAAAATTTTACTGTCATTTCTAATATTACTGGCTAGCTTACCTTCATATTTGATCCTGTCCTTCCTTATTTCTCTCTTTGTTATCCTCTGTTTGTTTTTGTCGTCTTCCCAATCTTCTGATTTCACAGTGCTCTTGGCCACTTTATAGGCTCTCTCTTTTTCTGTGATACAGTTCCTGACTTCCTTCGTCAGCCATGGTTGTCTAATCCCACACCCCTCCCCTCAACCCCCCCACGCTCCCATCCCCCCACCCCTCAACCCGGTAATCTTTCTTTTCTTTGGGATGTACCTCTGTACCATGCCCTCAATAACACCCAGAAACTCCTGCCATTGTTGCTCTACTGTCTTCCAGTCAATTTTTGTCAGTTCCTCTCTCATGCCCCTGTAATTACCTTTATTTAACTTTAACTTTAACACTTTTACATCTGATTTTGCCTTCTCTCTTTCAAACTGCTGGCTGAACTCAACCATATTATGATCATTGCCTCCTAGGTGTTCCCTGACTTTAACATCTTTTATAGAGTCTGGCACGTTACACAGCACTAAGTCCAGAATAGCCTGCTCCCTTGTGGGCACCATCACAAACTGTTCCAAATCATGTGTTTTGCCAGCTGTTCTTTGCACTCCACACACCCTGAAGTCTCTGTCTAATCTTGTAAAATGAGTCTATAGTGAGGGGGGGATATACACTCTTGGAGTGAGGCATAGCCTCGAAGGGCATAGGAGATAAACCCTCTTCCAGCTTTACAGTAGACCATGCTGGTCAAGGTGCCAAGTCTGTCCAAAACATTATGGCAGAAGTGGAATGTGTCCCTCAAGTGACTCTTAATCGATCACTTAAGGGCCTCAATAGACCTAAGAGCCCTTGGATTGCCAATACTATTGTGGAAGGGGTCAGAACTGGACAGGAAAATGGCAAGTCGGCCATTTGCTTTGTTTGATTTGGCTCCCTGCCTTCAAATATGTAAGTGGGGCTCTAAACTTCAGGCCAGTATTTATGTACCAACAATCCAAAGTCACTCCATTTCTGCAGTCACTTTTTCAGAGACCAACGTATTCAGCAAGTTATTAGTTAAGGCTTTAGCTTCTTGAAAGCTCAGCTCTGATCACAAGGTCAGATTAGTGGATTAGGAGTAATATCATTGAAATATAAAAGGGTCTGCATTTCAATTGGTCACAAGACCAGTGGAGCATGTCTAAAGTCTCCATGGCAGTGATGCATTGCATTTTTCAGTTTCAGTTAAGCTTGAACACTTTGTAAGATTTGCACATGAATACCAACACTATACTGGCTTGGGGTCTTCGCTGTGACTCATGACTGAGAAAAAAAAGGATGTGAAGTCTCCAAAAGGTAATGCGAAGCAAGCAAGAAGTGACCTATTTTAACAATGCCAGACAAACCAGAGGGAGCAAACTACTGTAGTGGGCTGCAGTCTGAAAATTATCAATATTATTGTGCAGGGATTCCATCAGGCTTTGTTAGGGAGAAAGGGATTTATCAGAAGGAAAATATTATAAGGTAGCATCTACTCACTTGTGATTTTCAGAACAACTTGCAACATTTATTAATTTGGTGACATGGCCAGCCTAATAACATTGGTGACAAAAGTACAGGGAGTAGGAGGCAGATAATGAGTTCTATTCATGGCTGTAATTCACACTATGACCACCATGTCACTGAAGCATACTACACAGGCAATGGCCAAAATTATTATGAAAAGCAGACACATTTTTATTTTAAAATGGCGAGTATGCACTTGCCCACTCTCATTAGCATATGCTATAATCCCTTTCTTAGTAATCTTAACTTTTGGAATGCTTTCCAAACCTCTTGTAATGAATCAGTGAGTGCTGCTCAAAATAAGCATCTACTTGAAGATATCTTGTTACATGAGCATGCACATGTCAAATTATCAATTAATTAGAAGAATAATTATTTTTTACTTCAGAAACATGATGATAGCTCTGTGGAATGGAATGACATACACGGGTATTGCCTATATTGTTACCACATCCTTGTTTTCAGATCTCACATTTGCTATAGTTGAATCTTCCTCTCGCCTCACAATGTCTCTCTGGGAATTCTATTTGTTCCAAACCCTGCCCTCATGTGCTATCTTGCTTTTCATTGCTTCACCATAACTGGCTGTGCCTTCAGCTGCCTAGGCCTTAAGAACTGAAATTCCTTCCCTCAACATCTCTTCATCTATATCCACCTCACCTCCTTTAAGACACTCCTCAGGATCTAGATTTTGTATGAGCCTTCTGATTTAGGAGCCTGATCTTCACAACTTTTTCTTGACTCAGTGCCAGTTCAGCAAGTTCCATGGATTGCTTCTCTTTGTGAGGCCTAGTGGAACTTCTCGCAATGGTTTGCATACCCCTCACCCCGTTTCTAACCCTGTCCTACCATTTGTCAGAGAGACGCCCAACAGAAACTGGAGGAATAACACCTAATATTTCACCTGGGGAGCTTACAACCCAATTGCCTCAACATCAACTTCACCAGCTTCAAAGTCCCTCCTTCTCCCCCAGCCTTATCCCATGTCTAGCCCCAACCCACCTCATCACCTCCCTGACCTGTCCTAACCTTTCCATCTTCCTAATCACCTATCCACTTCACACTTCCCACTGGCACCCTACAATAACCTCATACCTGCATCCACCTATCACCATCACACCTACCCTTCCCCCTTCTGGGCTCCCTCCCCCTCCCCATTCCTGACAAAGAGTTTCGGCCCAGAGGTTTGACATTCCTGCTCCTTGGATGCTGTCTGACCTGCTGTGTCTTTCCAGCCTCACATCTGTTGACTCTGGTTTCCAGCTTCTGCAGTCCTGACTGTCTCCCTGTCCTACCTTTTGGTGTTTCCAGACACACTTGCTACTGTTGCAATATTGGCATCCCTGGCACCTGCACTATCTTTAAAATGCTGCTGTGGACCCAAATGAGAACTGGCATTCTGAGGGTCTCCCACTAGTCGTAGGACTGCAATTCCAAAGGTGTTTCAGAAGATGGAAATGGGACCACGATTGTCCAACAGGGATTTGGAACTCCTGAAGGATGGGATAGTCTTGAGGAAGGGGTATCCTTTTGCTTGTGGACTGACAGAGGAGGCTATGCCACCAGACCCTGAAAATTGGGCCTGAAGTCACCATTAGGTCAGTGCTATCTCCACACTCTGGAGGAATGGCCAGCAGTGTCATAGACAGATCGGTTATTGATCATTAAGTGCCACACTCTACTCTCTGCTACCTCACTTTCACTTTATCACTGTCACCTCACCCACTTTCCACTCAGGGCTCAACCTTTCTTACTACTGCCTACCATTCTTACTATCCCCTATTGGGGAAGCAATGGCCTAGTGGTACCATCACTGGACTGTTAATAGACAGATCCAGGTAATGTTCTGGGGAGCTGGCTTCACATCCTGCCAGAGTATATGGGAGAATTTGAATTCAATAAATACCTGGAATTAAGAGTCTAATGATTACCATGAATCCATTGTCGATTGTCAGTAAAAACCCACCTGGTTCACTAATGCCCTTTAGGGAGGAATCTGCCACTCCTACCTGGTGTGGGCTACATGTGATTCCACAGCAACATGGTTGACTCTTTACGATTAGGGATGGGTAATAAATGCTGGCCTAGTCAGTAATACCCTCAGACTGTGAATGAATTTTAAAAAGTCTTTCTTTACTCTCATGTTTCCCCCTAATTCCCCACCTATCCACTTCAACAACTCACACCATGGACCTCTCATGGCCTCTGAATCTCCTGAAGGTATCTCCTCAATCTCTGAGGATGAGGGTTCACAGGAAGCATTGGCAGGGCTGCCTCATGAACCACCTTTCAGCTCAGATCCGCACAGCCCCAGTTGGGAACGTTGAGTTTAGAAAGTTTCGCAGCCCCATTTGGTGAGCACATCCTCAGCTGCCTGAGGAAGAAATGCCCTGGCCGCTGGCATTCAGAGGAGTGGCAGAGACCAGGCACCTCCACAGGCCCAGGCTGGAGAGGACACTGGGTACTGTCAGCAATCAGGGACCTCATGTCAATGCGCAGGGAGGAACAAGAGCAGCAGATGGATGGATGGGAGGCAAAGGCCCTCATAATCTAGCGGCTGCAGAATTGCAGCTGTGCTTTGGAGAACCCTCAAGAATATGATTGTCCATCTCCCTGCATGGACAGATTGGTGGCTGATACAGAGTTTTCTCAGGGTCTGGTGCATATGAGTGCACACCTGCACTGCATCACCTTTAGACATTCATCCTCTGACCCAACGGTATGGTGACAGGGGAACAAGGAACATGGTGTACACTGCAGATGTCCCCATAAAGACAAGGCAGTGCCCAGAGGCATCCAACCAGTATAGAAGCCACTGACAAACCACGCAGGAGTGTCTTCTCAGGTCATGCAGAGGCGGATTCACCCTCTGACCCTCGGATGACCCTGCCAAAGAAGGTCCATTTGCCTTTGCCAAGGAAACCCTCAGCACGTCTGGGCTATCAGGTTACAAACAGTCCCAGACTCACACACCCAAACCTCCATGACCAAACCCAAGGTGGCGACAGCGGAGTAGGCAGCTGCCTGGACCCGTGTGTCTGGGGGCCATCCACTCCTCCTGCTGGACTGAGATTGGGAAGCTGCCCTCAACGTATTGTGCTGGGAGCCCAGACTGAGAGCTGCCCCGTGTACGATTGTGAGGACTATTCTGTTTCGATTTTGAGACGTGGCTGTTTCCTTGCTGCACATGCCATGTATTTGCTGGCACATGGAGGAGGTATGAGAGTGACAGCAAGATAAACACCTCCATGACTGAGCACTGCTGACTGGCAAGGCAAGCTGTCCGATTGTGTGACTGTGCCGACTGGCACAGCATGGCAAGGCAAGGCAGGGACACTGTGGGCATCCCAGTTGATGTAAACACTGAAAGTGCAAGCCCTAACTTGCAGCTTGGTCCACTTTGTGAACTGGGTCTCTATCCCAGGGTGTCCTCACAGTGGCCTGTTAATGCTTGCTGCTGATGTGACCTGCAGTATGGGTTTGTACTCCCTAAGGGAGAGGGGCCATGAGGATCCTGAGAGGCTGGCAATTAGCAGATGCCAATGTCTGTGGATAATAGACAATAGACAATAGGTGCAGGCGTAGGCCATTCTGCCCTTTGAGCCTGCACCACCATTCAATATGATCATAGCTGATCATCCTTAATCAGTATCTTGTTCCTGCCTTATCTCCATAACCCTTGATTCTGCTATCATTGAGAGCTCTATCCAACTCTTTCTTAAATGAATCCAGAGACTGGGCCTCCACTGCCCTCTGGGGCAGAGCATTCCACACAGCCACCACTCTCTGGATGAAGAAGTTTCTCCTCATCTCTGTCCTAAATGGTCTACTCCGTATTTTTAAGCTGTGTCCTCTGGTTCGGCACTCACCCATCATGGGAAACATGCTTCCTGCCTCCAGAGTGTCCAATCCTTTAATAATCTTATATGTCTCAATCAGATCCCCGCTCAGTCTTCAAAACTCAAGGGCATACAAGCCCAGTCGTTCCAGTCTTTCAGTGTAAGGTAATCCTGCCATTCCAGGAATTGACCTCGTGAACCTATGCTGCACTCCCTCAATAGCCAGAATGTCTTTCCTCAAATTTGGAGACCACAACTGCACACAGTACTCCAGGTGTGGTCTCACCAGGGCCCTGTACAGCTGCAGAAGAACCTTTTTGCTTCTATACTCAATCCCTCTTGTTATGAAGGCCAGCATGCTATTAGCCTTCTTCACTACCTGCTGTACCTGCATGCTTACCTTCATTGACTGGTGTACAAGAACACCCAGATCTCTCTGTACTGCCCCTTTACCTAAATTGATTCTATTTAGGTAGTAATTTGCCTTCCTGTTCTTGCCACCAAAGTGGATAGCCATACATTTATCCACATTAAACTGCATCCGCCATGCATCTGACCACTCACCTAACCTGTCCAGGTCACCCTGTAATCTCCTAACATCCACATCACATTTCACCCTGCCACCCAGCTTAGTATCATCAGCAAATTTGCTAATGTTATTGCTGATACCATCTTCTATATCATTGACATATATTGTAAAAAGCTGCGGTCCCAGCGGTACCTCACTGGTCACTGCCTGCCATTTCGAAATGGGGCTGTTTATCACTACTCTTTGTTTCCTGTCAGCCAACCAACTTTCAATCCAAGTTAGTACTTTGTCCCCAATACCAGGCACCCTAATTTTGCTCACTAACCTCCTATGTGAGACTTTATCAAAAGCTTTCTGAAAGTCCAGGTCCACTACATCTACTGGATCTCCCTCATTCATCTTCAGAGTTACATCCTCAAAAAATTCCTGAAGATTAGTCAAGCATGATTTCCCCTTCATAAATCCATGCTGACTGTGACCTATCCTGTTACTACTATCCAGATGTGTCGTAATTTCATCCTTTGTAATAGACTCCAGCATCTTTCCCACCACTGAGGTTAGACTAACTGGTCTATAATTTCCTGCTTTCTCTCTCCCACCTTCCTTAAAATGTGGTACAACATTAGCCACCCTCCAATCTGCAGGAATTGATCGCGAATCTATCGAACTCTGGAAAATAATCACCAACGCATCCACGATTTCTCGAGCCACCTCCTTCAGTACCCTGGGATGTAGACCATCAGGCCCCGGGGACTTATCAACCTTCAGACCTAACAGTCTCTCCAACACCAATTCCTGGCAAATATTAATTCCCTTCAGTTCAGGGCCTTCAGCCACTCTTACCTCAGGGAGATTGCTTGTGTCTTCCCCGGTAAGCACAGATCTGAAGTACCAATTCAATTCTTCTGCCATTTCTTTGTTCCCCGTAATATATTCCCCTGTTTCTGTCTTCAAGGGCCCAGAGCTTGAAGCGTGTGAGCACCCAGTGCAGGCGTGTAGGCACCCAGAGCTTGCCCTGAGATGCTGTGGTATAGTGCGCAACATAAAGCATCTTCATAAACTTTCTAAACTCAATGTTCCCAACTGGGGCTGTGCGTATCTGAGCTGAAACATGGTTCAGGAGGCAGCCCTGCCAATGCGTCCTGTGAACCCTCATCCTCAGAGATTGAAGAGATGCCTTCAGGAGATTCAGAGGCCATGAGACGTTCATGGTGTGAGTTGTGGAAGTGGATAGGTGGGGGAATGGGGGGAAACATGAGAGTGAAGAAAGACTTTTTTTAAAAAGCTGAATTTACCTAGCACCCACTTGGATTTCACATTGAGAATTCTCGCTGTGTAGTTTGCTTGTGGTTGGTGGCAGGATAGAAAGCTCCATATTAATGAGGTGTGATGTGCAGTTAATAGGACCATGTACAAGTTACAATCCAGCAACTCGCCACTGCCTCATGAGAATTATACCTCCACGCCTGGAACTGCAGTTATGGATGTAACGAGTAGTTCCAATGTCGAGATAAACCTCATCACAATCCATGCACGACTCTGCTACTTTTTATCGCCATAGTCTACGTCGTTCAGCAACTTATAAGATTCTGCCCAGTATCAAAATTTGTTGGAAAATGCTTCTGAGGATTACATTTTAAGGTATTAAATGTGTTATGTAAATGTAATTTGTTATTGAAATGTCAATGCTCTCACATTGTTGTCAATTAGTTTTACATCTATACATTAATCACATACAATTTCATGAATTTATCTGCAAATTATTTCCTGTTCCTTTGTACTGAAGGCGTCGCAATTGTTAATTTAAGAGGCACTGTCTGAGATTCTATGTTTGTAGAACAAAAGGGGGTGGTTCAGTGGTTAGCACCACTGCCTCACAGCACCAGGGTCCTGTGTTCAATTCCCACCTCAGGTGACTGTCTGTATAGAGTTTGCACATTTCCTTCCCCCATGTCTGGGTGCTCCTCACACAATCCAAAGATGTGCAGGTCAGGTGAACTGGCCATGCTAAATTGCCCGTATGTTAGTCGGGAGGGTCAGTGTGGACTTGTTGGGCCAAAGGGCCTGTTTCCATACTGTAAGAAATCTATTCTTCACAGTCAGTCCAACAATTGACCACAGCCAAAAACTGAGGGCTGAATCTCAAAGGATTCTTTTTGGCTAAGTGTCATCTAGCGAGACGTCTCACCACATCCTACCAAACTTCAGCTCATTAACTACCAACCAAGCATCACCTCATTAACTACATACCAAATATCATCTCATTAACTACTGACTAAACATTACCTCATTAATTACCAACTCAACCTCTATGATGTTCCATGTGTCCAATTCTACCTCCATCTGACCATGTGCTGTTCCTGAGACAACATACCAATCACCAGATAGCCGTTAAAAGGCCAGCACCCCTTGCACCTACACTATCTCTGAGAGGTGGCTGTGCACTCAGTCAAGTGTTGGTAGTTACACGTTGTCCTTTTTCAGCAATGTATTGCCACAGCAGCCATGAAGGGCAATTGTTCACAGCCAGCGTGGCTGACACAACATCACACAAACAAACCCCGTTCTCTCACTCTAGTGACTGTTTCAGAACCGTGGCCCGTTCACATGTCTTTAGCTACATCCCACCTAAAAACCCTCCCTACTCTGTCTCAGTACCCTGTGTAGACCTGCAGCTTATCGCTGTCCAGTAGGGGAACATCACATATTGGCACGCAGTCAGAGAATTCCAAACATGAGGTTTTATTTAATTCCAAGTATTAGTCTTGGGGAAGGCTCTGCCTAGTGGCATTATTGCTGGACTGTTAATCCAAAGGCCCACGTAATGTTCTGATGAAG
The DNA here is from genome assembly GCF_047496795.1 of Chiloscyllium punctatum. NCBI lineage: Eukaryota > Metazoa > Chordata > Chondrichthyes > Orectolobiformes > Hemiscylliidae > Chiloscyllium > Chiloscyllium punctatum. Next base: position 143,857,118 of record NC_092741.1, on the reverse strand, counting down.
GGCTTATGCCCAAAACATCGACTCTCTTGCTCCTCGGATGCTGCCTGATGTACCGTGCTTTTCCAGCGCCATACTTTTCGACTCTGACTCTCCAACATTTGCAGTCCTCACTTTCTCCTAATGTTCTGGGGAGCCAGGTTTGAATTGCACCAGAGTATATGGTGGAACTTGAATTCAATAAAAATCTGGAATCAAGAATCTAGTAATGACCGTGATACCATTGTTGATTGTTGGAAACTCCCATCTGGTTCACTAATATCCTTTAGGGAAAGAATCTGCCATCCTTACCTTGTCTGGCCCACGTGTGACTCCAAACCCACAGAAATGTGACTGACTCTTCACTGCCCTCTGGCCAATTAGGGATGGACAATAAATGCTGACCCAGCCAGCGATGTATACATCCTGTGAATAATGAAAAAAGATTTTACAGCCAATAACAGTGAACACCAATAAAACCAATAGAGGCTTCAGCTTCCCCTACAATGCTAATCAAATGCTGGCTTTATGACCAGGAATTATTCCACATTCCCTGATGGTCTGATGCACCCTGACTGTTGATCAACTCCTGTCTGGCTTGTACATCAGGCTGAGCTCTGTCACACATAAGGAGAGCTTCTTCTACCTAATGTCCCCATCCTCCTCAGGAAACTGCTCCTCAGCAACTATCACATACTGGATTAGTGATGCTAGAAGAGCACAGCAGGTCAGGCAGCATCCAAGTAGCTTCGAAATCGACGTCTCGGGCAAAAGCCCTTCATCAGGAATAAAGGCAGTGAGCCTGAAGCGTGGAGAGATAAGCTAGAGGAGGGTGGGGGTGGGGAGAAAGTAGCATAGAGTACAATGGATGAGTGGGGGAGGGGATGAAGGTGATAGGTCAAGGAGGAGAGGGTGGAGTGGATAGGTGGAAAAGAAGATAGGCAGGTCGGACAAGTCCGAACAAGTTATGGGAACAGTTACTGAGCTGGAAGTTTAGAACTAGGGTGAGGTGGGGGAAGGGGAAATGAGGAAACTGTTGAAGTCCACATTGATGCCCTGGGGTTGAAGTGTTCTGAGGCGGAAGATGAGGCGTTCTTCCTCCAGGCGTCTGGTGGTGAGGGAGCGGCGGTGAAGGAGGCCCAGGACCTCCATGTCCTCAGCAGAGTGGGAGGGAGAGTTGAAATGTTGGGCCACGGGATGGTGTGGTTGATTGGTGCGGGTGTCCCAGAGATGTTCCCTAAAGCGCTCTGCTAGGAGGCGCCCAGTCTCCCCAATGTAGAGGAGACCGCATTGGGAGCAACGGATACAATAAATGATATTGGTGGATGTGCAGGTAAAACTTTGATGGATGTGGAAGGCTCCTTTAGGGCCTTGGATAGAGGTGAGAGAGGAGGTGTGGACGCAGGTTTTACAGTTCCTGCGGTGGCAGGGGAAAGTGCCAGAATGGGAGGGTGGGTTGTTTGGGGGCGTGGACCTGACCAGGTAGTCGCGGAGGGAATGGTCTTTGCGGAAGGCGGAAAGGAGTGGGGAGGGAAATATATCCCTGGTAGTGGGGTCTGTTATAGCCTGCTCCACCTGTGCTGGGTACAGCACACCACGATGATGCAGTGCATGATGTTTGGATTATAACAGACAGCACCCCCCAGATCAGTACAAGCAGTGGGACCATACCTTCAATTGTCTGATGCTGGGGTTCCCTGATCTATGAACACTCGTACTTACCAATGCGATCTCATGTCAGGGTACAAGTTTGAAGATGAGACATACAAACATGTCTGTGGCTGTCAGCCAACCCCTCACCTTTTGGAGACCTCCCACATTGAACCTTAATGATGCCCATCCTACTCCTCTATGTTCCCTTTGTGAAAGTTGCAGTGGTGGCTACTGCCTGTAGTGCCCGCTTTCATCGCCAACCATTCCCTCTGATGCTGTTTCGTCTATCCCAGCTCCCTGCCTGACAATGCACAATTCCCCAGGCCTGCTGCTGGCTTTCTGGTCCTGATCATTGCTCACTCCCCTGAATGGAGTCAGACACATCCCTGACTGGAATAGGCCCAAACAGAATGTAGGTGAAAGTGAGGATTGCAGATGCTGGAGATCAGAGTCAAGATTAGAGTGGTGCTGGAAAAGCACAGCAGGTCAGGGAGCATCCGAGGAGCAGGAAAATCAATGTTTCAGGCAGGAGCCCTTCATCAGGAATGAACAGCCCTAGACTGTGGGCAGACTGTCACTAATAATAGTGAACCCACCCCCACCTCCTAACAAGTGTGAGCTAAGGACTGGGCCTTGTCTGTTTCTGACATGGCCATTTGGCTGATAAAGCATACAGTGTTTGCCTCACAGGCAGCTGGGCCATGCTGCAAGTTTTAGATTGACATCTCGGTGTGATTTATGGCAAGATTTCCTTCTGTCATACAGTTCCCTGGTGAAAGCGCGACCAGCACCTTGTTTGTGTGTCAGCACAAAGCAGCTCATCAGGACAGCAGTACTGATAACCCTTAGCCGTGGCTAACATGCACAGCATGGCAAGGCATGGACTCTGCAAGCATGCCCAGAGGCACTGAGTGAATGAGCAGTAAGGGAGCAAGCCAGCAGCCCTGAGATGCAGCCTGGTTCAATCCAGGATGTGAGACCCTGTCTCTGCATGCAGTGTGGAGAAAGTGAGGACTGCAGATGCTGGAGATCAGAGCTTAAAAATGTGTTGCTGGAAAAGCGCAGCAGGTCAGGCAGCATCCAAGGAGAAGGAGAATTGACGTTTCGGGCACAAGCCTGAAGAAGGGCTTGTGCCCGAAACGTCAATTCTCCTTCTCCTTGGATGCTGCCTGACCTGCTGCGCTTTTCCAGCAACACATTTTTAAGCTCTGCATGCAGTGCTCTTGCTGTATCCTTTCAAAGCTAATTGCTAGTGCGTCCTGCATTACAAACCTGTGCCTCCTAAGCAGTCTGCAAGTGGATGGGAGAGGTGCCATGCTGGTGGTCAGTGGTGAGCAAGTTTTAGTTACCAATGTCTGTTCATAAGGGGTACATAAGGCTAACTATACCCTGTTTATAAGGGATACATAAGGCTAACTCATTCAGAGCAAGCAATGAGTTGAATTCACCAGGTTGATTTCCACTCTGATTTCCATGCTCAGTTTTCTTGACATCAAGCTTGCTTGGTGAGTTTTGGTAAGATAGGAGCTGAATAATAATGAGACATAATGGACCATCAGTAAGGTATTTCTCAAGCTTTAATCCTCCTCACTTCGTAACTCACTGCTGCTGGCAAATACATAAAAGAAGCATTGAGATGTTTCTGAGGTTGAAATTAGCTCTACCAGATTTTTTGTCCAATTCTGCCACAAATCTCAATAAAACCCATATCACTCAGGCCCCTTTAAAATTCCACCCTGATTTTGTTTATCTATAGGAAGTAATTTTAAGGATGCATTTACATTATATTTGTAATAAATACTAGTTTGAGACCACAAGAGAGGAAAGTACAGCTTCTTGGAGATTATAGTATCTCTTCACTCTGCTTATGTTATGTCTTGATCCATGATTTACATGACTTGGTGTCAGTATGAATATCAAACCAGGTCACATCAATGCTTCTCAATAACACAATCACACCATAAAACTGAAATCTGCTGTCAGAGTTCAGAAGGTTTATATTATCTTTCAAACTCCTTGATTAGATTCTTGCCTTTTAACTTCTTTCAGGTATTGATATTACTAGAACTGTTTAATAATAATTGTCAAATTGCAGTATTATTGCAGGCCATTATTTACCTCTGTGACTAACCTTAGCTCATAAAAGGAAATGGACTTCTTTATGTGATACTTCAAAAATAATTTTATTGTCATAGGAAAATGAAACCCAGGTAAGGTCAAAAGCTTACTGTTCTCAATGTTTTGCTATAAATTGTTTGTTTAAGGAAATTAATAATGAAACCATCTATCTCAGAGGTTAGAATGATTAAAGCTTTGCACATATTTCTGAAGCAGTTTATTTTTGGAAGTAATTGCAGATATGGTCCATCAGAGACAGGTCCACATGGGCTACTGGTTCATCTTGTTAGTCATCTGTTGGGAGGTTTCAGCTAAATCCCACGAAATGGCGACTTTCTCTATACACAGCGCTATTAGTCAGGAACCAGATACCTAATGTGGAGAGACTGATCCCTGGGTCAGCCTTTCTTCTGCCTTCCTGGCATTATTGGCTATGTAAGGGTCAGAGGAAGTTTATGGGCCATAAAAGACCAATTGGGACTATGCTTCGCTGGGGCTTGACTTTGTGCGATTGTGCAAAAAGAACAATAGAAAGTCAGCAGCCTATCTAACATCTATCCCAATTTATGCTTCCACTGAGCTCCATTGAAGAGTTTACTCAATTATTTTATAGCTGTTCAATATGCTCCCACTCCTAACAGTGACTGTTGCTGGCATTAGAGGCAATTCAAAGAATATTCAGTGCAATAAATATGTGTGAAGGGATTTTCCTATGAGGAGAGGTTGTGCTCGTACTCATTGAAGTTTAGAATAATCAGAGGAGACATAATTGAATTATATAAGATTTGTACGGGGCTTCACAGAAATATATAAGATTTGTACAGGGCTTCAAAGGGTAGATACAAAAAGATTGGTTCTTCTTTTGGGAGACTCTAAGACGCGAAACTATAACTTGAGAGTAAGGGATCATTCATTTAAGACAGAGATGAAGGAGGATTTTTCCTTTCAGAGAGTAATGAATCTGTAGAATTATTTACTGCAGCGGGCTAAAGAGGCTGTGTCATATTCAAGGCTGAGATACAGAGATGTGTAATCAATAGGGGATTAGAAGTTATGGGGATAAGGCAAGTGGAGTTGAGGATTACCAGAACAACCATGATCTCATTGAATGGTGGAGTAGATTCAATGGGCTGAATGGCCTATTAATCTGCACACTAGCGGAAAGAGGGATGTAAAGAATAAACGCATAAATGCACTGCACTTGGAGTAGAACTACCTCAAATTGCCAAGGTATCTGAAACTGTATCAATGGTTGTGGAAATTGAGCTCATTCTGAGCTACTGCACATGGATCTAAATCCTGAGTTACTGAGGCAACCTTCAATAAATTCAGGGCTTACATTTTTCGCAGACTGTGGTGGTTCCCATAATATCACAAATCTTCTTGCGTTGTGTGAAATGTCACATTGCTTCATAAATATCGTGAAATCAGATCATTCCAAAATTCAAAGAAACTTGGCGAATGAAGATATACAATTGGAAAGTCTAAACTCTGAATTTCATCTCCCACATTCCTGCAGTGAGGGTCTCAATCTTTTCAACATAGAACCTTCTCATATACTGGTACATCCAATGGAAAACACTCTGCAGCTATATTTAGTAACAGAAGTAAGCTGTTTGGTCCATTGAGTCTGCTCCATATTCAGTGAGATCTTGGATAATCCTCAACTCCACTTTCCTGCTGTCTTCTCATGACCCTTGATTCATACATAACTGATTAAAAATCTGTCTATCAGTGCCTCACATATCCACCCCTCGAGAGAAGTCAACAGCTTGACTATCCTTTTGAGGGGGAAAGAAAATCTTCATCTGTATTTACATTGTGGAGACTTGCTGTATCATCAGTTCTGTTAGTGTCCTCTTGCCATTTTATAGGCGAGAGCAATAATTGGAAACCAGAGTCATAGAGTCATAGAGATGTACAGCATGGAAACAGACCATTCGGTCCAACTCATCCATGCTGACCAGATATCCCAACCTAATCTAGTCCCACCTGCCAGCACCTGGCCCATATCCCTCCAAACCCTTCCTATTCATATACCCATCCAGATGCCTTTTAAATCTTGCAATCTTTGTAGCTTCCACCACATCCATACTCGTACCACCCTCTGTATGAAAAAGTTGCCCCTTAGGTCTCTTTTATATATCCTTTCCCTCTCACCCTAAACCTATGCCCTCTAGTTTTAGACTCCCAACCCCAGGGAAGAAACTTTGTCTATTTATCCTATCCATGCCCCTCATAATTTTATGAACCTCTATAAGGTCACTCCTCAGCCTTCAACCCTCCAGGGTAAACATCCCCAGCCTATTCAACCTCTCCCTATAGCTCAAATCCTCCAACCCTGGCTAGATCCTTGCAAATCTTTTCTGAACCTTTTTAAGTTTCTCGACATCATTCCGATAGGAACCTTGGGTAAGTCAATTTCCAATTTATTTTAATGTTCAGAAATTAGGACGATGTTTCTCCACAGCATGAAACATACTGGCTGGTAAACCTTAACTCTATTATTGTAAAATGAATGAGAGTAAATCTATTATACAACTTGCCCAATTATAAATTTCTGTGGATGTCAGGAGCACTGTAAAATAACTAACCAATTTTTTGCTATCTGTTTCACACTAATGCTCAAAATTAAGATCAACTACCACCTCCACCCCACCCCCATCCTTATAACATGGTGTTTATAAGCCTTTCACTAACAGTTTTCTTTTTGTCCCCAGTGAGTATTTGGTATAACGCTTCCTTGCCCAATATCATCCATTATAAGTCAACAGTAACATCAGGATCAATGCAGTATTCTTATTGAGTCAGCCTTATTGTTAACAGTCATTTTAAAAGTCAAGCAAGAAAAAGAATATGTGACAGAAAATTGAGTTAAGTTTGCGTTTGACCCTTGGATCTTAGTAGGATGCAAACTAATTTCCAAAACAATGCTAATTTAATTTCTGTTTAGTACAAAGCTCTGCTTAAGTCAACAAATGCTCCATTTTCTTCAATAGGATACAATTACAATTCACAGCTTATTCAATTTGCTGCCACACCGTAAGGACCAATAGTCAGAGGGATTTAGAGCCTGTAGGAGGAATGGGAAAGGTCAGACAAGGCTGGAGAAGTGGTGGTCATTCCTCATTCCTCAATCCTGATGAAGGGCCTTTGCCTGAAACATCGATTCTCCTGCTCCTCAGATGCTGCCTGACTTGCTCTGCTTTTCCAGCAGCACACTCTCAGCTTCGATGTGGTGGTCATGTCTAATTTAACATTGGTACCTCAAAGTCATTTCTTTCTTGAGTTTCTCACTCAGCAGCCAGGCAAAGGAGCTTGCTGGCTATGTGCCAGCCAAAGAGACCAGCAGCAGGAAGCAGCCAGATAAGCTTGGATATGGTATCTGGCTAATCAGAAGTATCTGGGCTTGAGTGGGCAGCTCACTGATTGCCAGGGGCTAGGGGGGAAGAGGAAATTGCAGTTTTAGAGGGAAATCAAAGGTCACATAGGAGGTATTTACCACCTTGAACAAGCAGCTCCCACCTGCTTTTATCAAACTAAGGACTGAAGATGTTGCAAATCTGAAACACAAGCTGAAATTGCTGGAGAAACTTGGCAGGTCTGGCCGCACCTAGAGAGAGAGAAAGCAGAGTCAATGTCAACTGATGAAGAGTCATTGGACTCTCCAGACTAGCTGAGTTTCTCCAGCAATATTTGCTTTTGCCGCACCTGCCTTTCACTCTCAGGATTTCTGAGCTCTGGAAAATGTAACCAGACACTGGTAACTTCAATCAGACTCCCAGTTGATCTAGGCAACTTGATTTGAATGTACCTGTTATGGATCCTAGCTGTTCAAACTGGAACACTACAATGCACAGTATGGACTTCTAGAAAATTATCAGGTGATAGAGTCATAGTGATGTACATTGGGTTGAAAAGTGTGGTGCTGGAAAAGCACAACAGGCCAGGCATCTCATAGAGATGTACATCAAGGAAACATACCCTTCGGTTCAACTTGTCCATGCTGACCAGATACCATAAATTAAGCTAGTCCCATTTGCCAATATTTGGCTTATATTCCTCTACACCCTTCCTGTTCATATACCCATCCAGATGCCTTTTAAATGTTGTACGAGATCGTCTGGCAGTCCATTCCATATAATATGCCCCTCTATGTGAAAAGGTTGCCCCTTTGGTCTCTTTTAAGTCTTTTTCCTCTCACCATAAACTTATGCCCTTTAGTTTTTGATTTCCCTACCCTGGGGAAAAGACTTTGACTCTTCACTCTCTTCATGCCCCTCTTAATTTTATAATCTTCTATAAGGCTACCCCACAGCCTCCAATTCTCCAGGGAAAATATCTCCAGCCTATTCAGTCTCTTTCTATAGCTCAAAATCTTCAACCCTAGCAACATCCTTGTAAGTCTCTTCTGAACTGTTTCAAGTTCCACATCATCTTTTCTATACCAGGTTCTCTTTTTTAGCAGGTTTTTATTAACCACACCCAACCATCTCCCTCCCTCACTTAAGGTAGAGGATAATCATATCAAGACCAATATATCACAGCTTGACAACATAACAAAGTTCTATTACTGTAGAATGTTACAACGTTAGATAACAACACAGCAGGGTTTGTGATGCATCCTGTAATCTTAAAATCTAAGATCCTCAAACCGTTTTACAGCATTCTGTCAATGCTCATTTTAATGCAGGCTAAATTTACCAATGTGGTGATGCCAGCAGGATATTGTGCACAATGAGAGCACAGATTATAGATGCATCCATCACAATGTTGCACTGATCAGGATTGCAATTGTTCATGTTTGAAAACGGCTTTGAAATGTTGACTTCAATTGTAAAGGGATCAATTATAATTTTCTTAATTAGAAACTCTTGTCCATGGATCAGGCAATCTTTCTATTAGAAGTAATGCCGTCAGGAAGGAAATAACATGAAACTTATTTGGCCTGAAACAAGGGAGAGAAACAGCAGAGGGATGAACAGAATGCATATTTTGTAAGGAATTCTGTGAAAAGTGCTGTTAAACTGGATATAAAGTCGGAGACAGCATTACTGCTGCTCCTTCAATTTTGCCCGAAGCAACTTGTCTGCTTAGTAGGGTTTGGAGTCAGATAAAGGAGTCGTTGGGGAATTTGTGCCAGAAAATGTTGTGAAGCCAGCTCAGGAAGTTCTGTAGAATTGTGTTGCCTCCAAAGCCATTAGTTACAATACGATTCTTGGTGGCTGTGATATGAAGGTTGAATTCATTGAGTGAAAAGGTTGCATATCCAATGTAGTAGAGGCTAAACAAGAGAATTTTGACACTGCAAGGTGGTGACAGATGTCAACATGGAGTGATGTGACTACATTGTAGCGGCATAAGATTTATCTTCATTGCATCAACCACTTAAAGTGAAATTTACCTTTTTTTAAGTTGAAAAATCATTTGCCTGTTATTTCATGTTTGTATTGGTTCTGATTTATGTTAAAGCAATAATTACAATAAGTAAAATACTGACACTTTCTTCATTGGAGGGTAATTTGATGTAGTTATTTGGGTTTATGGTTCCTCGTGGGAATTCTAATAGAAGTCAAACAAATCCTGGATGTGAAGAATAATAAGGGCATTAAAAACCATTCACAGATTCAGATGTTTATTTATTACACTCAGGTTGGACAAATAGAGAATTGAAGAAAAATATATTTACCTTAAGCTTACTTAAAATCTTTAAGTCACTACCATTAGTTTTAGTTGTGATAAATACAGAAACACATTTTTAAGATAAACGTAGTTAAGTGTAAGATGAGGAGACAAATAAAATGATACATTGGTGAAGTCTGGTGAAGGCCGATGTGGAAAGTCAACACTGTATAGTATTAGTTGAGTTCTCTGCTGTACACACAAAGTCATTCCTTCTATGCTACAATATAAAGTAGTAACCCAGGCTATTTGGTATTTAAGACAAAAATTAGGTCAGATTTATTAGAACATAGAACATAGAACATTACAGCACAGTGCAGGCCCTTCAGTCTTCGATGTTGCCCCAACCTGTGGAACCAATCTAGAGCCCATCTATCCTACACTATTCCATTCTCATCCATATGTTTATCCAACGATCATTGAAATGCCCTTAAAGTTGGCAAGTCTACTACTGTTGCAGACAGGTCATTCCACATCCCTACTACTCTCTGAGTAAATAAACTACCTCTGACAGCTGTCCTATATCTATCATCCCTCAATTTAAAGCTATATCCCCTTGTACTAGCCATCACCATCTGAGGAAAAAGGCTCTCGCTGTCCATCCTATCTAACCCTCTGATTATCTTATATGTCTCAACTAAGTCATCTCTCAATCTTCTTCTCTCTAACGAAAACAGCCTCAAGTCCCTCAGCCTTTCCTCATAAGACCTTCCCTCCATACCAGGCAACATCCGAGTAAATCTCCTCTGAACCCGTTCCAAAACATCCACATCCTTCCTATAATGCGGTGACCAGAACTGTACGCAATACTCCAAGTACAGCCACACCAGAGTTTTGTACAGCTACAATATGACCTCCTGGCTCTGAAACTCAATCCCTCTACCAATAAAAGCTAACACACCATATGCCTTCTCAACAACCCTGTTAACCAATTTTTGAAGATATTAATTTTGGAGATAACAGTCTTTCAAACAAGTTTCCTTTTAAAAGGTTTGGAAACACACTGAAATCCTGATATCAAGAAAACATTTGATTTAACACGAGAAACTATTGAACTGTGAATTTGTGATTTTCTGAGAAACAGTGAAACATTTGCATTACAACTTTCCGCAGCACTGCTGACAATCACGAGATTGTAACAGAAAGGATAATTCATTGCTATATTAGACCTTCTTAAACTTCCACACATGATAAGCTTGTGATTTTCTTCTTGTTCAATACTTCTGGACATTTTTGTTTCTTGTCAACTATTGAACTATAAAATATGACTTGGAACATTTTAGTAAGGACTTGTATGAACAGTCACATGCTGGTAATGTCTAATATATCCTGCATTATTATTGATAATGCATCTCATCACATCCATGCTTATTGATGCGAGTTCCCTGCTTAGAATTTAACCCTTGCTGTGCCAATTAGCAGCACCCACTATGCACTTAATATAACAGGCATTTCACTCAGCAAATAAGGCACTGCTTACTTTACGTACAATAATTTAGAGACACTGTCTCATCCCTGCTCTTTTATTCAGTCATATCAGCCTTTGACAAAATTTGACTTGATGTTTTACTGTCCAAATCTTATCAATGAATAAACTAGGTTTAAGTAATTACAGGCTTACTCATGCACAGCCAGTCCAGATAGAATAGTAAACTGCTGTAATGGGAGATAAGTGTTCTTCACTAAAATAGGTAATTTATCAGCATAGATTCAGAATGCAATGAATAAAATTGCAATCTTCACAACAGAATCAAATGTTAATTCAAGTGCCTGAGGCCTGAAAACATTGTAACACAGCCTGAAGCCACAGTGATTTTCACAAGTTCTCAAACTAAATGGGAAGAAAACAAAACTGCCTTGTTTAAATGAATATATTCAATCAGGTATGCCATGTGATAGGAGATTTAGTTCAGATATTGTCAATGTCCCTGAGTCCCTCTCTATGGCCTATTGAGGCTTTGTGGTGAAGGAAGTATATTTTCCTTCACACCTGCATTGATGGGTTCCAAATAGGTTTTGTCAGACCAAGTCCTTTCAACTATTGGACTTGTGCTTCCAAAGTAACCTGAACACATCTTGTCAGTACCTTTCATGAGGCTTTCATGAAAAACTTTTAGAGCCTTTAGACCCCTAACCGTAGAAAGAGACATGAGACAGTCAGTTTTTCGGCATTGGGCCTTAATTTACATGGGACGAATTAGCTTCAAAAGAACTGGAGACTGTCCCTGGTGTAGATAGGAGACAAACCACTTTCAGGTGATTCATGGGGAGCTCGGAAGGTGCTAGCAAGGGTCTCTGATGCTACTTTATATCCAGGATGCCCATGATCTTTAATGTAAACTATTACCTATTTCTTTATTTTTCTAATATTCTATGAAGTAATGCTTAACTTTTTAACTCTTGTTTCTCTCACTACTTCAGCTTTTTTGTACCAAGGTATCTAAGATGGCGCCATATGTGGTGACATTATACATTTTTCACTATACTCCTATACTTCAGTACATGTTACAATAAAATCTAAAACCAAAAATAATTGCCCCTCCCTGATCCACATTCAGGTATGTGACTTCCAAAAGAGGAGTCCTTTGTGAAGGTAGCCCATGGTGATCACCTTTTTTGATTCATTCATAGGATGTGGATGCCGCTGACTGACCAGCATTGATTGCTTGTCCCCAGTTGCCCTTCAGAAGGTGGTATTTTTGAATCACTTCAGTTCACATGCTGTCGGTTGACCCCCATTGCCCCTGGGAGTGAATTCCAGTATTTTGGTCCAGCAACAGTGAAGAATATGTCTCCAAGTCAGGAATATGTGTCTCTTGGAGTGGAGCTTGAAGGTGATGGCATTCCCTTGTATCTGCCACCCTTGTCAGGTCTAGCAGCATCTATGGAGAGAAAGCTGAGTTGATTAATTGGATCACAAATTATATCAGTTACCTTCAATAGAAATTAAAATTCTGATGTATAAATATTATCCCCAGACAGGAAGAAAATAAATCAAATGGTTTTTTGGATGCTGCTTTGAAATTGTTTGAAAGGAAAGATCTTTGATTGTGAAGTAAGATGTTGGAAAAGATCACAGAATCTTTAGCACACCCTTTATTTCATAATATTTTGCATGCATGTGCAGTTTTCAAAGCATCATCTACCCCTTTTCACTGAGCAAGAATCCCAAAACTCACCAAAATATCAAACATCAATGCAGTTGAACAAATAGTGGGGAGAAATAAGATAATGATATTCAAGCGGAATCCCTGGATGATTCAACAGGCTTTAATGTAGGGTAGAAATGATGGTAGCTGAAAATGTGTTGCTGGAAAAGCGCAGCAGGTCAGACAGCATCCGAGGAGCAGGAGAATCGACGTTTCAGGCATGAGCCCTTCTTCAGGAAGGGCTCATGCCCGAAACGTCGATTCTCCTGCTCCTTGGATGCTGTCTGACTGCTGCGCTTTTCCAGCAACACATTTTCAGCTCTGATTTCCAGCATCTGCAGTCCTCACTTTCTCCTAGAAATGATGGTAGTTGGAGGGGGCCAAGGAATTAAAAGTGGAACAAGATGAGTGCTTCTGCTAAGTTAACAAATAGTCTATATTCTCAGCTGCATTGATATCTGCCCTTGGAGAACATTGTAATGCTACGCATGCCCCATCCCTTATGGATTCTTCACAGTAATTGTGAATCACTGTTAGTTTGTGCAATTTAGATGTTTTGAGACTCAGATACAACGGACAACATTTTTGCCTTCGGATGATCCTCTGTTAAGATGAGCAACATCAGAAGTAACAGCCTGATACTGGGAGGGCTGCAGATGCTCAGCAGAGAATGAGAAGCTGGGAGGGGAGGGGGTATTAAGCTGGCATGGGATACCACTTCTTTAACAGGATATACAGGTAAAGGCACAGTCTCCTACACCTCTGGCAGTGCTTTAGCTTGCTGATGTTGTCATAGCATTTCAGGTGTTGGCAGCCAACAGCTGCCTCTGAGTGCATGTGTTGTCGGGACAGATCATCTAGGTTCCACGGTCATTTAGCTCACCCAGACAAGCACCTCACATTGACTGGACAATTACAAAAGCTGAGTAGACTGTGGTTTTGCCCTCTGGGTCCCCTTACCTGCCTCACTTGCAGTCACAGTCTCCTGCCTGTGTACCCTGACCAAATAAAATGACCCAATCATTAGAGGTGTGAATCCCTCCCATTTACTGACTGTTTCTCAGATCTCAGCTCACTAGCTAAGATTTGTTGAACTTCAAATATTTGCTACAGACGTGTTTGCTCTGGACCAAACTGACATCTAGTAGCTCCCACATTTTGTAATAGTGACAATTCACCAAGCCTGCCATTGTTAATGTGTTCCGCTGAACTACTTAACTTTTTATTCAATCGAATATTTATGTTTTATGTTATTAACATTACAACCAGTTGCTATACTATGTCGACCTTTAGAAATAGAATAAACTTTAGTCACTTACAGATACTCACTAAATAAAGCTCTTTCTTTTGTAGCTGAGTAAAAAAATCAATTCCTGGAGGCTGAAGAAGTTAGAGATAGAAACAGCAAAAAGACACTTTTGAACCTTCACTGTCTTTGGATCAATATTCGGGAACTCCCTGCAGTGGTCCAAGAAGGTAGCTCACTTCCACCTTCTCCCGGATAATCAAGGTCACTGGCTTAGCCAACAACACCCTACATGTTCTGAATAAAGCTTTTTAAAAGTGTCATTTTTTTAGGAATAATGGGAATGTTGGAGACAAGATGTTGTCTGTGCAAAACAATGGCAGTGCAGTGTAAATCAACCAACAAGTTCTGTTGATTCATCACCACTGCAAATTTTTGAATTTGCTATTAACAATGGGAGTAGGGGCTGGTTAGCTCAGTTGGCTGGATGGCTAGTTCATTAATGCAGCATGATACCAACAATATGTGTTTAATTCCCACAATGGGTGTGATTACTGTAAAGGACTCTCATTCTCAACCTATCCCCTCACCTGAGGTAGGGTGATCCTTAGGTTAAGCTGCCTCTTAGTGGTGAGAAAGCACCTCTATGGGATGATGACAATGTTACCATTTTTTAATAATGGTATAATTAACATGCCATTATTTTTCCCATAATCTTTTATCGTGGTTTAAAGTTGAAAAAATTCTTGGTATCCTTTGTTTCCAGGCTGAAAGTTACGAAGATTGAAACTGAATTTGTTTTATATGAATAACATTAACTGGTATATATCAAGTTTGATCAATGCCAACTCCTTATGGTCCAGTGTTTCTGATGCATTTCAAGGGAAAGACAACATTACACAAATACGTTATGACATCTGTTTAGAGGACACGCTTGAACTAGGCAGAAACATTGGCAGAGAAAAGTCAGACCGTATTAGGCAGTCTAGGGAGACAAACAGACGTTAGTCATAACATGGAGGTGCACATGAATGCATCAAAGCCTTTCTATAGCCACAAAGACACTGAAAATCTGCAATTGCCAGTGAAATCCCTTCACCCAATAATTTCTCTTTTCTCTAAAATAAAGCCTATAATTAATGTACACAAGGCACCAAGATTCATTAAATGAATTGCAGATGCTAGCCATTCCTGATGGGAGATACTGGGATGATCTTTCTATTCTTGTCTACTGCATATGAATTGCATGCTAGGGCACAGGGATTTGGAGTCTGCCGGATTTCCCTCCCGAACTGCAACCTCACTTAGTGTCTGTGGGAAAGGTGCCAGAAATCTACACAGCCACTTGGAACAGAGTCTGGAGGCTTGGGTGGTTGATATGGTGGGAGTCAGCAAGTCAGCACAGTGAGGCAGCTATGAATGTTTGTAAGTGGGTAATTAACTGGAATTTGATGGGGGAGTTTGGATTTATTGAAGGCACGTGGGGACCCCTCGGCTTTCGAGGCTCACAGTTAAAAGGAGTGATAAAGAAACGTTCCTCTGTGTGTGTTTATCTCAGGCGGCAGGTAGGCACTGTTGCTGGTGTGAAACAAAAACAGGAAATACTGGAGAAACTGAGCTGGTCTGGCTGCACCTGCAGAGAGAAAAACAGTTAAAATTTCGAGTCTAGTGAGCCTTCATCAGAACTAAAAATAACTGGGAAATGGTTGTATTTATGTTGAAGATAGGGTGGGTAGAGAGTAGAGTACATGGACACACAATGCCCAGAGAAAGAGAAAACAGAACAGAGGCAAAGAAAGATTGCTGATGGTAAGCTGCTGGTTGACCGCTTTTCCAAACACCTATGCTCTGTCCATAAAAAAAATCACCCTGAGCTTCCACTTGCCAGCTATCTGTTTGTCTCTCAACCTCATCCTCTCTCTTGCACATACTCTCACTCTCTGGCTTTTCTTCCTCTCTCTCACTCACACAGATACTCTTGCTTGCTCTCTCCTTTTGCACACATAAGATGTCTCTATCACGCACATCCTCCCTATTTACATCCCCCACCCCTCCACCCCATCAGCATAAATGCCATCCCTCCCCAGCTATATTCTCTTCTGACAAAGAGTCACAGAAATTGATGGTTTCTGCTGAGTTTCTTCAGCATTGCCTGTTTTTCATGGGTGGCAAACACACACAGGGATGCCAAACAGATATAGCTTTGCCTGTGACAGATGTTCTGGGTGACCGTGGAGTCGACCATCGATCTCTTGGAGATGAGATGCTGGTATCCTAATTGATCCAGAGCAGCCCTTTGATATGCCTAAGAGAAGGTACCCCGTTTCGCAGTTTGACTGCTCTACATAAGGACTGTGTGATCCACAATGCCTTCCCTAATAATGGTAAGGTCCTAGGGAGTGTCGCTGAACAAAGAGACCTTGGAGTGCAGGTTCATACTCTTTAAAAATGGAGTCGCAGGTAGATAGGATAGTGAAGAAGGTAAAAACAATGACTGCAGATGCTGAAAATCAAATACTGGATTAGTGGTGCTGGAAGAGCACAGCAGTTCAGGCAGCATCCAACGAGCAGCGAAATCAACGTTTCGGGCAAAAGCCCTTCATCAGGAATAAAGGCAGTGAGCCTGAAGCATGGAGAGATAAACTAGAGGAGGGTGGGGGTGGGGAGAGAGTAGCATAGAGTACAATGGGTGAGTGGGGGAGGAGATGAAGGTGATAGGTCAAGGAGGAGAGGGTGGAGTGGATAGGTGGAAAAGAAGATAGGCAGGTCGGACAAGTCAAGGAGACAGTAACTGAGCTGGAAGTTTGAAACTAGGATGAGGTGGGGGAAGGGGAAATGAGGAAGCTGTTGAAGTCCACATTGATGCCCTGGGGTTGAAGTGTTTCGAGGCGGAAGATGAGGCGTTCTTCCTCCAGGCGTCTGGTGGTGAGGGAGCGGCGGTGAAAGAGGCCCAGGACCTCCATGTCCTCGGCAGAGTGGGAGGGGGAGTTGAAATGTTGGGCCACAGGGCGGTTTGGTTGATTGGTGCGGGTGTCTTGGAGATGTTCTCTGAAGCGCTCTGCTAGGAGGCACCCAGTCTCCCCAATGTAGAGGAGACCACATTGGGAGCAACGGATACAATAAATGATATTGGTGGATGTGCAGGTGAAACTTTGATGGATGTGGAAGGCTCCTTTAGGGCCTTGGATAGAGGTGAGGGAGGAGGTGTGGGCACAGGTTTTACAGTTCCTGCGGTGGCAGTGGAAAGTGCCAGAATGGGAGGGTGGGTCGTAGGGGGGTGTGGACCTGACCAGGTAGTCACGGAGGGAACGGTCTTTGCGGAAGGCGGAAAGGGGTGGGGAGGGAAATATATCCCTGGTGGTGGGGTCTTTTTGGAGGTGGCGGAAATGTCGGTGGATGATTTGGTTGATGCGAAGGTTTGTAGGGTGGAAGGTGAGCACCAGGGGCGTTCTGTCCTTGTTACGGTTGGAGGGGTGGGGTCTGAGGGCGGAGGTGCGGGATGTAGACGAGATGCGTTGGAGAGCATCTTTAACCACGTGGGAAGGGAAATTGCGGTCTCTAAAGAAGGAGGCCATCTGGTGTGTCCTATGGTGGAACTGGTCCTCCTGGGAGCAGATACGGCGGAGGCGGAGAAATTGGGAATACGGGATGGCATTTTTGCAAGAGATAGGGTGGGAAGAGGTGTAATCCAGGTAGCTATGGGAGTCAATGGGTTTGTAAAAAATGTCAGTGTCAAGTCAGTCGTCACTAATGGAGATGGAGAGGTCCAGGAAGGGGAGCGAGGTGTCAGAGATAGTGCAGGTAAATTTAAGGTCAGGGTGGAATGTGTTGGTGAAGTTGATGAATTGCTCAACCTCCTCGCGGGAGCACGAGGTGGCGCCAATGCAGTCATCAATGTAGCGGAGGAAGAGGTGGGGAGTGGTGCCGGTGTAATTACGGAAGATCAACTGTTCTACATAGCCAACAAAGAGACAGGCATAGCTGGGGCCCATACGTGTGCCCATGGCTACGCCTTTGGTCTGGAGGAAGTGGGAGGATTCAAAGGAGAAATTGTTAAGGGTGAGGACCAGTTCGGCCAAACGAATGAGAGTGTCAGTGGAAGGGTACTGTTGGGGACGTCTGGAGAGGAAAAAACGGAGGGCTTGGAGGCCCTGGTCATGGCGGATGGAGGTGTAGAGGGATTGGATATCCATGGTGAAGATAAGGCGTTGGGGGCCAGGGAAACGGAAGTCTTGGAGGAGGTGGAGGGCGTGGGTGGTGTCTCGAACGTATGTGGGGAGTTCCTGGACTAGGGAAGAAGGCATTTGGTATGCTTTCCTTTAATGGTCAGAGGATTGAGTACAGGAGTTGGGAGGTCATGTTGCGGCTGTACAGTACATTGGTTAGGCCACTGTTGGAATATTATGTGCAATTCTAGTCTCCTTCCTATTGGAAAGATGCTGTGAAACTTGAAAGGGCTCAGAAAAGATTTACAAGGATGTTGCCAGCGTTGGAGGACTTGAGCTATAGGGAGAGGCTGAACAGGCTGGGGCTTTTTCCCCTGGAGTGTCGGAGGCTGAGGGGTGACCTTATAGCGGTTTACAAAATTATGAGGGGCATGGATAGGATAAATAGACAAAGCCTTTTCCCTGGGGTTGGGGAGTCCAGAACTAGAGGGCATAGGTTTAGAGTGAGAGGGGAAAGATATAAAAGAGACCTAAGGGGCAACCTTTTCACACAGAGGGTGGTACGGGTATGGAATGAGCTGCAAGAGGAAGTGGTGGAGGCTAGTACAATTGCAACATTTAAGAGGCATTTGGATGGGTATATGAATAGGAAGGGTTTGGAAGGATATGGACCGGGTGCTGGCAGGTGGGACTAGATTGGGTTGGGATATCTGGTCAGCATGGACGGGTTGGACCGAAGGGTCCATTTCCATGCTGTACATCTCTATGACTCTATGACTTTAGGTCTGGAGGAGGCTCCTGACTAGATAATGCCATGTGAAGGATCCAGGGATACTCAGAAAGCGTAATGAGATACAAGCAAGGAAGCTCAGGGTACTAGAATGTAGGTGTTTCTTATAACCCTAATTACATTTCTTAGACGTAATTAATTGAGATGTTCCAAAAAATCCTTATATTTATGCAGCCATACTGTTATTTCCTTCCTTGTAATCTGTTGTCAAGCCTCCAGGCACATGTCTTGCCTTGGCAAAGCTGAAGAGATGACACAGGAAAAGAAAAGGGAGGCAGGTAACACAGCTAAAGGAAATTACACCTTTACTCCATGGGCAAAGAAGAATTGCTTCAATGGAGAATGACTGATTATTGATTTTCAGGTTACAGAGGGACCCAGGTATTTTTAGTGAATGAGTCACAAAGAGTGAGCATATGGGCACAGAAAGTGATTAAGAAACAGGATGCTATCCTTTATTATGAGAGGAAATGAACAAAAAAGGGATGTTATACTTCAGTTATCCTGGCCACTGGTGAGACCAAATTGCGAATGCTGCATGCAGTTTTAGTCACCTTCATTTAAGGAAGGATTTAAATGGTTTGAAAGAGTTTTACAAGATTGGTGCCTATAATCAGTGGGTTGCCTTATGAGGAAAGATTGAACAGACTGGCCTTATGTCAAGTTTAGACCAGTGAGAGATAGTGTCCTTGAATGGCCTTTACAAGGTGGAGGTGGAAAGGATGTTTCATCTTGAGGTTGTGTCTAGAATTAAGGGATTACCCTTTAATGACAGAGGAGAAGAATTCTCTTCTCTCAAAGGGTTGTATGTCATTGGGACTCTGCCTCAGAAGGCAGTGGAGGTGGGGCCATTAAATATTTTAAGGCAGAGATGGGTTGATTCTTGTTCGGCAGGGGAAGCAAGACTTATCAAGGGGAGATAAGAATGTAGATAAGCAACACAAAATAGATCGGCTGAGGGATCAAGTGACTAACTTCTGCTCCTAATATGTTTGTATGTGCTGAGTATATGCAAAAAGAACCAAGCACAGCGAAGTCACATCATATGGAACTGGAGCCTGAATCTGTTGTACATGGCTATGAGAGTCTGAAAGGATTAATACTGAGAAGTATTCATATTAATATTATTTTAAGCACCACCTACTATAATGGCATATTCGACTTGGTGGGAGAACAGCTTGAGATCTCATAGGAGAAGACCAGCCATCCAGGTCCTCCTCAAAGTATAACAATGTCGGTCATATCACAGAACACCAGGTGATAATCCAACAGATTTAATTGGAAGCACTAGCTTTCAGAGCACTGCTCCTTTATCAGATGATTGTGTCACCTGAAGAAGAAGCAGTGCTTCAAAAGCTAGTGTGTCCAATTAAACCAGTTGGACTATAACCTGGTGTTGTGTGACTTTTAACTTTGTTCACCCCAGTCCAACACTGGCACCTCCACATCATACCATATACAAGGGTCCCCAATTTACAAAGTCCAACTTACAAACACTTGTACTTACAAATACGATCCCATACAAGGCTGTAATTCTATCAATATGACATGCTAATATTTCCTGCACTTATAAACAACCTGTTTACATTGTCCTGCATTGTGTTCCAACTTGCGAATGGGCTCTGAAGCAAAACCCAGAGTTGCCTGTATCTTACTTACTAACGTGCAATTATTTGATTTACTCCTGGTATGTGGATGTCATTGGGCCAGCTTGCATTATCCATCCCCCTAGGTGTACTTGAGAATACGGTCATGAGCTGCCTTCTTGAATTGCTGCTGACTATTTTGAGATGGTACACCCACAATGCTGCTTGGGATGGAGTTCAAGGATTTTTGACCTAGCGGCACTAAAGGAACAGCGATATATTTCCAAGCCTGAATGGAGAGTGGCTTGGAAGGAATTTGCAGGTGATGCTGTCTGAGGATCTTCAGTGAATTTCTTCAGTGCATCTTTTACATGTTGCATACAGCTGCTGCTGAGCATCAGTGTGGAACAAGGATGCTTATGGATGTGATGACAATCAAACAGGCTGCTTTGTCCTGGATGGTGTCAGTCTCCTTGAGTGTGTAGCTGCACTTATCCAACTAAGTGGGGACCATCCCATCATACATTTGACTTGTGCCTTTTAGATGTTGGTCAGGCTTTGAGGATGTCAGTTAATCACTGCAGGATTCCTAGCCTCTGAGCTGCTTTTGGAGCCACAGTACCTATATGACTAGTCCAGTTCAGATTCTGGTCAGTGGTAACCCCCAGAATGTTGGTAGTACAGGTTCAGTGATGGTAATGAAGGAGCGATAGTTGGATTCTCTCTTGTTAGAGATGGATGTCACCTGCCACTTGAATGTTGTGAATGCCATGTCAGGCCTATCCTTACTATTGTTCAGGTTTTGCTGCATTGGAAGATGGACTCCTTGTTGCTACAAGAGTATCTTGTCAGACAATCAACTGGTTTTCTACTATCACCCTGGGGTAGGCACCAACAGTCCCTAGAGGATGGGATAGAAAACCTATCATATGGTGAATTACAGGTAGCCACAAACAACCTTTTTATTCCTGATGAAGGGCTTTTGCCCGAAACACGATTTCGAAGCTACTTGGATGCTGCCTGAACTGCTGTGCTCTTCCAGCACCACTAATCCACAAACAATGTAGTGGTCAGTGGTGAAGATCACTTATACAATGGGGGCTGTGGAGCTTGGAGCAAAGTGTCATTATGCGAGAAAGTGAAGAATGCAGATGCTGGAGAGTCAGTGTCAAAAGGTGTTGAGCCGAAAAGGCACAGCAAGTCAGGCAGCATCTGAGGAGTAGGAGAGTCAATGTTTCAGGCATAAGCCCTCTGATCAGAATGTTGGGGGTCAGTGGAGGCTGAGAGATAAATAGGAGGATAGGTATGGGGCTGGGAGGGAAGGCAGTTGGAAAGGCGATGGGTGGATGAATGTGGGGGTGATGGTGATAGGTCGGTAGGGAGGTTGGAGCAGATAGAAGGGAAGAAAGATGGGCAGTTAGAATAGTTCAAGAGGGTGAGGCCGAGTTGGAAGGTTGGATCTGGGATGAGGTCAGGCGAGGGGAGATAAGGAAGCTGGTGAAGTCAACATTCCCTCCCCTCTCCCTTCTCCCACCTCAATGTCAAATTCATCGAATAAGCCCTTCATCCCTGAGGTCATTCTTGTAAAACTCCTTTTGGACCCCCTCCACTCCAGCCCATCCTTCCTTAGATACAGGGCCCAGAACTGCTCACAATATTCCAAAATTGGTTTGACCAGAGCCTAATATGGCCTCAGGTGTACATCTGAGATTTCCTCAACAGAGTAGGCAGAAGCTCCTTGAGGTCATCTGAATATCTGTTTTGTAGTCACTTCACATCCCACACACAACTCCATTTCAACTTAGCTTTAAATTATCAAAACTTGGGATTCAGTTCCTTCATATTGCGTTATCTTCTCAATACTTACTGAACATTCTACTTCTCAAGTTCGTAAAAAGTCAGTTTTTACAGTCAGAAATTATTTCTTCCTTTGAAACTTCCGCAATCTCAATTGCAGCCAATTTTCTCACTTTAACACAACGGATGAAAATTTGGGTACAATATTAGCCTCTTTTGTGACAAAATTTCTATTCCACTATACTCCCATTGTAACTACCTTTCCCTAACATCACACATCAGACCATTTGCGTTTCATTTTTAAGAAGAAAACAAACTGACCTGTGAACATAATTTTAAGCACTAAAAATTTTGTACTCCGAAACAGCCACACAGAATTCAGTATAATTATTCACCTTAAACCAATGCCCTTTGATGACAGACTTTCAGGGCTGTTTTTCAATTGTGCACTGGTTTCAGCTGTCAATAGTTTGGGGATCTTTATTTGAAACTTGTTATTGACGAGGCCAGACCACTCCAAACTTTCTTAAGCTGGCAGCCCAGACTATAACCTTACAATTTGTTTCGGTAAATGTACAGTGACAATTACCTGGAGTAAGTTAGTGAGGTTGACTACCAGGTTTTAAAACAGATGAACATTTATTCATAAAATTACACAATGAAACACAAAGAACAGAATAAAGAAACCCTACAGAACTCCAGTCTATCCAAACTAGACTTAGCTATGCTGTTCCGAATATACACAACAGTCCCTCGAAGCAAACCCTCTTAAAACACAGTAAAAACAATGGAACAGATGCTTACAGGTTGAAGTTAGAAGGGCAGAAACAGAGAGAGAGCCTGTTCACACAGTCCACTGCTGAGCTCCTAATTAATTCTGGACTGAACTGCTCAACTAGAGAGCTGACCACTCCCCTTACATCATCCAGGTCACTTCTAAAACATTACCACTTTGGCCTGAAGTCTCATCAACAAAAGGCCTCTCAAAATCTTTTTCATCTCTGTACCAAACTAGTCTAATCGGAGCCCGGCCTGTTTACGACACCTCTGAAAAAAATCAAGGATGCAATATCCTTGAGAAAAAGAACTGCTTTTCGAAAAAAGGGACCAGCTTTGTGACAAGCTGTACTCCAGCTTTCCAGGTTGGCCTGTGCAAGTAAATAAGACTCTAACATTCAGGAGCTTGTGTTGAGTTGTGACACAAGTGTTGAAAAAGTGGTAATAAATTATGCCCAAAGCACTTTAAGGATGTTGAAGGTAAGAATGTTATTGGTCAATTGATTATTCATAAAAATCTATATATTGTAGCACTCAATAATAATAGTTAAAACAGAGTCTTTTGTTCTCCTGCTTTGAAGTTTTACCATGGCGTTTCTCTAAGAATTGAATGAATGAAGCCGAAAAATTATTCTAGAGATGGAAAGAGCTGGAATCACTTGTGGGATGCTGATACACCACTAAACAGCAGGAACTGAGTAGATAACTGCATTGCAATGATTTCCCTAAGCTCAAAAAGGGAGTGTACGCATTGTGATTTGTATAAATACAGAAGGAATCCCCATCCTGAGAATTCCATAGGAATTGTGCTGCAGATTTTAATATTTCATCTTTGAAGGCTGTTAATGCTTTTGTACATGATTAAGAGTTGCTTCATTGATAAATGTACAGCAAGCACAGGGGTGTATTGAAACAGAAAAGTGCAGTATTACAGCAATTTATCAGGACTGTCACTATTATCAGCATATACTCAATCAGTACATATAATCTCAATCCATTTATGGCAGCGTAGCTGGCTAATTATTAGGTTATACTTTAATCCTCCTGTGAACGGTGGACCAGCTTCTCAGCTGTAGCCATTAATGAAGCTTGCATACAAAGTAAAGTAGCTATAGATGCTCTTATTGCAGTGTTAGCATTTACGGATTCTGCATTTGAATGATGAATACCATCACAACAACACTGCTGTGGTAATTTGGAAAGCACTGTTTTTGAAATATCTGCAGTTTATAGAGAAGCACGAGACTAATTTCTGATCAGTATTTGACAATGAAGCTACTCTTCAAATACATAGGACCAATGTTTTTGAGTGGTTTGGTCATCTGCCATGAAATTACTTGGAAACATAATCCCAACACTCATGTTATGATTTGTACTGACTGATGACCTCTAAGACTGCCCACATTGACAAGGCGAGGTCAATTGGAGTTTGTTCTACTTGCCCAGGTTCAGTGGGTTTGGGTGCAAATGAGATCACCAGATTGGTCCACGTGAAGAGGCATTAGGTTCCCCAACCCTTCACCCAACCCCATCCTGACACCAGCCTGTGCATGCAGTAGCTCCTACAACAAACTAAAATGTGTTCAGTTATGGACGTTACTTCTGACTCATCCTGGTAACTGAATACTAATATTGAAATAATTTAAGAATAAGGTTGAGAGACAACACAAATATCAATAATTTTCAATTTCTCAGCATGAATTAAGGAAATCCCTCAAGTTCTGCCACAGCCTTGTATCATTTTAGTGATAGATTCAAGGATATCTACAACTTAAGTTCTGCAAATCATTTGCCTCACAGCAGTTTCTGTTGAACTAAACTGCGCCCAGGACTGCTCTCACTTGGTAGCTTTGTTGTGAAAACCATAACTTGACTGTCCATGAATGTGTTCAGCTAGGAAATCACTGAGTACAGATATAGATATGAATAACCAATTCTTTAAAATTCGTTTGTGGGCATTACTAATTGGCCAGCATTTATTGCCCGACCCTAGTTCCCCTTGAGAAGGTGGTGATGAGCTGCCTTCTTGAACTGCTCCAGTCCATGTGCTGTAGGTTGACCCACAATGCCCTTAGGGAGGGAATTCCACAATGATTTGAATTGAACACTGACCAGAGATGGAAGGTGAACACCATCCTGACCTACTGGGTTCAAACTAGGTTGCTTTGGGAATGACTATTTGTGTTTTGAAACCACTCCCAATTCTTCCCATTAGGACCACACAGCTTCTCTGAAGAGAGGAAGTGGCTATGGGAAATGTAGTGTTATGAGGTTAGGGTAAGGGCACAGGTCTGTATAGGATGCTCTTCAGAGGATTAGTGCAGACTCAATGGGCCAAATGGACTGTTTCTGCACTTAGGGATTCTATGATTTCTTTCGAACAAGGGGTTTAATACACCTGCTTGAGTGGTCCACCATAGAATGTAGTCATTTCTGTAAGTTTGAACAAAAACCTCATAAAATACAAGTCATTTTGAAATAGGAGCATGCACAGTAATTAATAAATGATTGCAGAATATTCTTCATCCCACTCTTGTGGACTCAATGGGCTGAATGGCCTACTTCCACACTGTAGGGATTCTATGATGAAAAGCTGTACAGATCAGTGCTGAGAGTTAATGTTGAAATAATGGACGGATCAGCAATACCAGGAGGGATTTGCACACAAAGAAAGTGTCAACCCACAGATTCCCAATTCTGTTTTCAGCCAAAGTCCATTCTCTTGCTCTGGC
Source organism: Chiloscyllium punctatum (assembly GCF_047496795.1). Lineage (NCBI taxonomy): Eukaryota > Metazoa > Chordata > Chondrichthyes > Orectolobiformes > Hemiscylliidae > Chiloscyllium > Chiloscyllium punctatum. Next base: position 143,831,446 of record NC_092741.1, on the reverse strand, counting down.
TTCCATCACTAACATGAATGCTTGTTACCTCAGATGCACACAAACCAGGCAGGAAAAGATTTTAAAGTAACAACATACATAAGAAATAAAGATGGGACATAGTACATCAGTATGGTGCAAAGGAGAAAAAAAAGGACACCAATAATACTAATTGGGAGAAGTGATGAAGGGAAAGCAGGGTAATCAGATTTATCTTTATTTCAAGCTATATCACTGAGTATCCAACCCAGTTAGGGTAAAATATGCAGCTGTGTTTGAGAAACTTCATTGTTCTGTTGAATTAAATTTTACTTCAGTGATGCATGAGTTGTAATCTTGAAGAAAATGTCTTTCCAAATTGGAAATTTCCTGAGCTTCCTGCACTAAAAGGATCCAATTACTCAACAGTATGATGTAGCTTCATCCTTGGAGTGCGTTGAATTAGTTTATTTGATCAGTTCACTGCAAAGGGGTGCCCTGGCATCAGGAAATGCCCCAGATTCAAGAATCATAGAATCTGTGCAGTGTGGAAGGAGACCCTTCAGCCCACAAAGTTCACACCTGCCCTCAGAGCATCTCACCCAGACCTCCTCCATCTCTGGCAACTCTCCATTTCCCATGGCTGATGTACCTAGCCTGCACATCCCTGGACACTACGGGACAATTTAGCATGAGCAATCCATGAAACAAAAGCAAAGGTTGCTGGAAAAGCTCAGCAGAGTTGATGTTTTGGGCCCAATGACCCTCAGGAATTCCACCCAACCTGCACATCTTTGGACTGTTGGAGGAAGCAGGAACACCTAAAGGGAACGCAGACACAGGGAGAACGTGCAAACTCCATATAAACAATCATCAGAGGGTGGAATTGATCCTGGGTCACTGACGCTGTGAGGCAGCAGGGCCAACCGCTGAACCACTTCTAGTTCTGTTTAACACCCAGGCACTCATACAGATGTTGAGTGAAGATTGGATTAGACTGTGCTTTGATGGCATAATGAATGACAGTCTATAAATAATCACTGTATCACAAGAAGAATGGATACCCAGGTGAAGTACTGGTGAGTGTTTGGCACCCATGGAAGTGGAAAAGAAAGACTTGCATTTTTATGACACTTTTCTCGACCTTAGGATATCTGAAAGCCCTTCACACCCAATGCTTAGAAATATGGCAGCTAATTAATGCACAATAATGTTATGGTAAACAGTCAGTTTCTGTAATGTTTGAGGGATAAATAATGACCAAGACACCAGTGATAACGCCACCATTTCAAAAGTAATGTTGACCTTGCTTTTGTGCACCTCCTGTGCCTCCTGTGCATTTGTAACTTTGTATGCATTGCTCTGTCTAAACACCCTGTAATCTGTATGTCCTTGTTTGCTATGATCTGCCTGATCTGCTAAACAAAGCTTTTCATTGTACTTAGGTACATATGACAGTAATAAATCAAAACAAATCAAATCAAGCGACAACAAAGAAATGGTGAAAGTTCCAAGTCAGGATGGTGTGTGACTTGAAGTTGTTGGAATTTCCTTGCATCTGTTTCCTTCTAGATGATGCAGTTTTATAAGGTGCTATTGATGAAGGCTTGGAGAGTTACTGCAATGCATTATGTATGTGGTGTATATTGCTCCCACTGTCTTTTGGTGGTGGAAAGGAGTGAATGTTAAAGGTGGAGAATGGAGTGCTGACCAAGCAAACTACTTTGTCCAGGATGGTGTCAAGACAACCAGATTACCTCATCATTTTAATGTGTGGACAAAGTTCCGAGTGACCTGGTCAATTAACTTTGTTTTTCTCTCCATAGTTAAAAATCACACAACACCAGATTATAGTCCAACAGGTTTATTTGGAAGCACTAGCTTTTGGACTGCTGCTCCTCACAACCACCTGATGAAGGAGTAGTGCTCCAAAAGCTAGTGCTTCCAAATAAACCTGTTGAAACATGACCTGTGTTGTGTGATTTTTAACTTTGTCCACTTCAGTCCAACTCCGATACCTCCAAATCATTTCTCTCCATAGATGCTGCCAAGCCAGCCGAATATTTTCGGTTTTTATTCATGAGAATCCCTGGAAAGAACGAAATGACCTTCTGGGGTAAAGAAGAAAGGAAAGCAGGTTCAAAATAAGACGAAGTGCTAAATGTAAAACGAGTAGCACAGAAACATGTTGTGACATCCGTAACAATGGCAATCTTCATTAAAATAAAATATGATCTATAAATAATATTAAATGTTTACATTCCCACAGTTTTAGGATTTCTCCTACCAGACAGTGTAAAAGATTATCAAATTTTGTATTGGCACAACAGTTAACGATTCAAATCCACACTTAGAGAGTTATATGTAAACTCCACTTCAGGTAGAGGTATTACATGTGGACTTCATCAATGTAGATATTAATAGTTATGCCATTTAAAAGCTTCTTCAGCTGATATATTACCCATCTCTGTAAGTGCTTTTGATTAACTTGCTGATGTAAGGGTACACTTGAACAGTTTCCCAGTGTGTCTAAAATGAAGGTTTAGCAATGTTTATGACTCACAACTTAAGTCATGAGATCAGACTGCACTGTAAGCAGATCTCAATGGAAGCAGTATAAAAATGCAGTTCCTCGCAACAATTAAACAATGAGCTAATGCAATGTCTAAACTTGCTGGGTTAATTTTTAATACCATCTGTGTACAATATTTCATTAAGTCACTAATGGGATAGTCTTGTGGTTTTATATTATTTCTGAACATGGTAATAAAATTAGCTATACATCCAGTTATGCGATTAATGATTTTTTTTAATTTTTAGGGATGATGTACCAGGTTCACGCTCCAAGATACTACATCATAAAGAGTGATAGGATGAGTGCGCTGCTGCAAAAGTGATAATGCCATCAGTGGGAGGTAGCAGGTGAAGGTTGCCATTGCTCAGTTATCGAATTACAACTACTAAGCTGCAACGCACTACTCTGTACTCTCTTCCTCCTTCTTACATTGAAGTCAACTCATCATCTCATACTGCTAGTTTACCCTTTTCCATTATATCTTTATGGTTTTCTTGGAAAGGATGGCAATGCATAAACAAGTCAGTAAACATTACACCCCCTACATTGTGCTAGCCATAAGTGGCGACTTCTACACATTTCATTAGACTCATTTGAATACATGTGACAATAAGCTAATTCTATTTTATTCTATTCAAAGGGTAATGCTGATTTTATTACATGGTGCAATTAATAACTTCACAGGTATTCACAGAAATATTGCAGTGATATGAGTTATAGATTATAAAATGATATTTCACTGATTGAGAACGTGTCACTTCTCAAGGTTTTGGTACATCCTTCATCACCTTGGATAATTTCTGCGTGTCAAAGTAAATCACAATGCCATCTGTGTGCATTAGCATATAGCCTTTTCTTCATTCATCCTTTTCTGTGGCCTGAGTAAAGCAATAGTAAGAAATAAAAATCATAAGGTGTTTTGATCTTAAAAATGGGGAAGGATTGATACAGTATTAAAGCACATGTGTGAATATATATTTATAAAAATAGATATTATAAATATAAAGAGAGTTGTGTGCATAAAGTGCACTTCTGATGTTTTAACATTACATATTTATGTAATGTAAAATGTATTTGTTTTGATATTTATTCAGTGGTGGCATGTTAGATATTGCTCAAGGTGTCTGAGTTGCTGTGGCAACATGTACTTTGTATGCATAGTATAGTCTGAAGCTATAGATAGTGATGATACAGACTCTGATTCTTTTCCAACACATGGCTGACCAGGAATCCTTCCCACCTTAATGCCTATAGATAGTGATGGTACAGACTCTGATTCCTTTCCAACGCATGGCTGACCAGGAATCCTTCCCACCTTAATGCCTGACATTGGAGTCTGTCAGAAGAATTTGCAGATTGATAATCAGCCTGTTTGTTTATAGTTAAGAGTGTGCCTTCTTTGGCCAACAGTTCCTGGAATGCAGCTCAGAGGGAAAGGCTACAATGGTCAGATATTCGGTGTGTTCTGAAGAAGGGTCACTGGATGCAAAAATTTGACTCTGCTTTCTCTCCAGAGATGTCACCAGACCTGCTGAGTTTCTGTTCAGAAACAGCAATCTTTGTTTTTTGTTTTAGCATCTACAATTCTTGATCTTATTTTATTCAAATATTCATTGTTTAGTGAATGCCATATTTATTCATTTTTAAAACTTATGCTATAAATAACTATAGCAATGTAACTTTTATTTTCTGAATTTGTCTAGTCTGTATCTAAGATTTGTACCTAAGATTGTGTGGGATGACATTGTAAACTTTGCACAGTACTCCTGTACTTGAGTTCACGTGACAGTAAACCTAATTCTAAATCGAAGTATGTGTTCACTGCTTTTGTGTGGGATTAGTTCAGCCTAGGTATAAGATAGAGAAACTAAAACTATAGGCAAACAATTGGGACCAAGACAGCAAATGTTTTAAAACATTGAACAGAACATTAACTCAAATTTATTACCTTAATACATCTACAGGGCATAAAACAGGAACACTATGGATTGTGCCACAAGAACACCCAATTGTTCAGCATATTAGATTAGATTAGATTCCCTACAGTGTGGAAACAGGCTCTTTGGCCCAATAAGTCCACACCGACCCTCCGAAGAGCAACTCACCAGACCCATCTCCTCTGACTAGTGTATCTAACGCTAAGGGCAATTTAGTATGGCCACTCCACCCACACATCTTTGGACTGTGAGAGGAAACCCACGCAGACACGGAGAGAATGTACAAACTCCACACAGAGAGTTGCCTGTGGTTGGAATCGAACCCAGGTCCCTGGTGCTGTGAGGCTACAGTGCTAATCACTAAGCCTCTATGCTACTCACATATGTCGCACAGCTTCTATTCCATATCCATGTAGCATTTCCAGCTTAAAGTTGATTGTCACATCCCCTTCCGGGATTAATTATTAATTTAGCATGTGGGTCTCTTTCCTCAATTGTTTAAATGGTTCCTACCTTTGTCTGAGCTAACCACAAGCCATCATAAATGAAAGGGAAATAGGAGTGAAAAGTGGCACAGTAGCGTTCCTTGTTCACTGTTGGTTCAGAGTCAAAAGTGTAGTGCTAGAAAAGCACAGCTGGTCAGGCAGCATCCGAGGAGCAGGAGAATCGACATTTCAGGCATACGCCCTTCATCAGGAATGAGGTTTGTGGGCCAGGGGGCTGAGAGATAAATGGGAGGGGGGTGGGGCTGGGGGGAAGGTAGCTGGGAATGTGATAGGTAGATGGAGGTGGGGATGAAGGTGATAGGTCAGAGAGGAGGGTGGAGCAGATAGTTGGAAAAGGTGATGGACAGGTCAAGAAGGCGGTGCCGAGTTGGAGGCTTGGGACTGGAAGAAGGTGGGGGAAGGGGAAATGAGGAAACTGGTGAAATCCACATTGATCCTGTGTGGTTGCAAGTTCCCAAGGTGGAAGATGAGGCGTTCTTCCTCCAGGCACCGGGTGGTTAGGGTTTGGCAATGGAGGATGCCCAGGACCTGCATGTCCTTAGTGGAGTGGGAGACCCAGCACCTTTGCTCATTTCCCCTCTCCCAACTTATCGCAGTCCCAAGCCTCCAACTTGGCACCGCTCTCTTGATCTGTCCATTGTCTATCCCATCTATCTATCCCACCCTCCTCTCCGACCTAGCACTTTGCCCCCCCTCCAATCTTCACCTACCTATCACACTCCCAGCTATCTTCCTGCCAGCCCCACCTCCCTCCTATTAATGTCTCAGCCCCCCAGCCCACAAGCCTCATTCGTGATGAAGGACTTATGCCTGAGACGTCGATTCTCCTGCTCCTCGGATGCTGCCTGACTGGCTGTGCTTTTCCAGCACCACGTTCTCGATTCTGATTTCCAGCATCTGTAGTCTTTCTCCTCACTATTGGTTCTCCCAAGAATTAGACTAAAGCCCAAAAATAGATGGTGCAGCAAGATGATGGGTTACCTGGTACAAATGATAAAAGACTGTTGAATCTGTCATTTTCTTCCAGGATTGAGAAAGAAACAGAGCGCTGCTGGTATTTTGCCAGCACTTTCTGGCTTACTATCCCAGCCAGGGAATGGGTAAGGGAATTGAGAGACATGCAAGATGGAATAATATTATAATTAAAAGGAAATTGCAAAAGAACTGGCGCAATGATGCAAACTATGATGTTGCATAAGGTAATGGTTCTGAAGGAGTTAACAATCATGTTGTTTGGCTCCACTCATTCTACTGATGTCATACACAGTCTGTGGATGGAGACAAAGATTTCTAATCCAGCTTCCAGAGGGATGAGATATATCTGCACCAGTTCCCTAAGGTCCTGGTAATTATGCCTGACCAAATATTGTTGTACTTTTTTCTATCATGCAATAAACCTTTCTTGTTAACTTGTTTTTGACAATGGACATTCTATTGAATTTAAGCTGGATGCCAGAACCAAGCTCATTATTCTATCAGACTGGTTACTATGGCAGAAGCAGAAGCCACAGCTTCCAGAAATCAAAACTGGAAATAATACAAATTGCACTGAAACACTTGGAGCATGAGACAGTTAAAAAAAAATGTGTACTTAGTTCACACTCAAAACCACTTACTTTTGATCTAGCATGCTTGTATGAACCTCAACCTCCTTAAGAAGGCAGAAGGAGTCCTAATAGTTCCAAAAGACTGTCCAAACAATTGCTGATCAACCAGTCAAGAAGGCAACAAGTAGAATATCTTACTGGACTTTGTAGACTCATGGCAGAATCCAAAACCAAAAAAGAACATGAGATTATCTACAATAGTATAAAGTAAATGTTTTGTGAGGACAAGAAGATTCAGTAGCTCGTAACCAAAGAGACTGAAACACAAGAACAAAAGAGTGACCATTATTCATTAAGATTGTGTTGAAGAAGAGACAGACCAAGAGTTCAGCAAGTTGCCTGAGAATGAACACTTTGATTTTGGGGGTTCATGATCACAAAGTTACTAATATAAGCAGTTGATGCATTAGAGCTATTTTATGATAGTTTCAGTTTGTTAAGAAGCAGCAGTTTCGATATGACACAGTAGTTAATTAGGCAAACAAAATGATATGCCCATGACAGATGAGAACACATTGCCGATCCCAGAACTAGCCTGTAGAATGAAGAAGATGACATAGTGGTTTTGAAGTGGTGTCTTTTCTGTTCCTCAGGCTGATGTATCCAAACTCCTGGTCTTCTCCCAAGAAGATGGTGACTCGCCCCCATCTCTGTCCCCACCTACTCCTGTTGCTATACCTTATTTTTGAACTGGCCATCTATGCCATGTCAATCATCTGTCTAAACCTTCTTGGCCAATAACCAAGGGCAGCTACTCATGATACCAGGATGACTGTTGTCCCCTTACGCACCTCCATCTGAATATTGGTTTTCACTCCTTCTTATTTTCAAATCATTGCACTCAAGAGGGTAATGTGGCACCCAATATTTATTTGTTTGTGCTGTTACTACTTTAACACAGATATATGAGGTTTTATGCCATATCAGAACTACTTCAAACCCACCAACTCCCACGGCTACCTGGACTATGCCTCCTCCCATCCCCCTCCAGTAGAACCTGATCCCTTACTCCCAATTCCTCCTACTCCACCGTATCTGCTCCCAGGAGGAGCAATTCCACTCCCAGATGGTCGCCTATTTGAAGGACTGCAATTTCCCCTCCCTCCCACGTGGTCAACAATGCCCTCCAACACATCTCCTCCATTTCCTGCACCTCTGCCCTTGAAGCCCACCCCTCCAACAAGGATAGAACCCCCCCCAGTCCTCACCTTCCACCCCTCTAATCTCCAGATACAGCACATTTCCACCACCTACAATCAGAACCCACCATCAGAGATATATTTCCCTTCCATACCCCTACCAACATTCTGCAGAGACCATTCCCCCTGTGACTCCCTCATTATGTCCACGTCCCCCCACTAATCCACCCTCCACACCCAGCCACCTTACCTCACCACTGCAAGAGGTGTAAAACCCACACCACACCTCTCTCTGCCCCTCTGTCCAAGGCCCCAAAGGATCCTTCCACATCCAGCAGAGATTTTCCTGCACATCCGAACACCTCATCTACTGTCTCCATTGCTCTCAATGTGGTTTCCTCGACACTGGGGAGACAATTCGCCAACTCGCGGACCATTTCAGGGAACATTTCTGAGCACATCCACCAAACAACCCCACCGCCTTGTGGCCGGCCACTTCAATGCCCCCTCCCACTCCACCAAGGGCATGCATGTCCTGGGCCTCCTCCATCATCCAATCCAAGCCACCTGACGCCTGGAGGAAGAACCCTTCATCTTCTGCCTTAGGACCCTCCAACCACATGGCATCAACATCGATTTCACCGGTTTCCTCATATCCCCTCACCCCACCTCATCCCAGATCCAATCCTCCAATGCACATCCCCCTCTTCACTTGTCCTATCTGTCCATCTTCCTTCCCAACTATCCACTCCATCCTCCCCTCTGACCTATCACAATTATCCCCCCCACCTGCACCTACCTACCACCTTCCCAACTACCTTCCCCCACCCCCACCCCCACCCTCCTATTTATCTCTCAGCCCCCTTCCTCCTCACCATGTTCCTGATGAAGGATTTTGCCTGAAACGTTGATTCTTCTGCTCCTTGGATGCGGCCTGACCTGCCGTGCTTTTCCAGCACCACACTTTTTGAATCTGCCACAGCAGAACTACCAAATACAGAACTCTAAATGAACACAGACTTTAGGAAGACTCCGATTTCCAACAGTGCCTACAATGTTTCCCAATCATTAGATTACTTACAGTGCGGAAACAGGCCCTTCGGCCCAACAAGTCCACACCGACCCGTCGAAGTGCAACCCACCCAGACCCTTTCATCTAACACTACAGGCAATTTAGCCTTGCCAATTCACCTGACCTGCACATTTTTGGAGTGTGGGAGGAAACCGGAGCACCCGGAGGAAACCCACGCAGACACGGGGAGAATGTGAAAACTCCACACAGAGAGTCGCCTGAGGCGGGAATTGAACCCGGGTCTCTGGCGCTGTGAGGCAGCAGTGCTAACCACTGTGCCGCCATGCCACCCACATTGCTTTCCAGTGAATGACAGATTAGTTATCCCAGCTTCTTTTTATGAAATAGTATTTAAAAACATACTCTGGGAATGCTTATCAGCTATCCCAGATTCTTTTTCTGAAATAGTATCAAAAAATGTACTCTGGGAATGCTTAAGCATTGCCAAGTATACAAGTCAATGGTATCATGGCTAGAGATTGCAAAAGATATCAGATGAAAATCAAAACCATATTTATCCTTACAATTCACATCTATAGTTAAAAAATATAAGGGTGATTTACACTACCGAGACAGAAGATATGCAGTAAATGAATGAACTTGTACAATTTTCTCAATGGAATGTATCAAACAATAAGTTACTAGAATGTATACTGCTTTTATTATTAATTACAGAAGCATTTGGAATCTATAGCATCTCAAAAATATTAAATATCCATCCAGCTTTCTTCAAGCCGATCTGACATGTATACTAGTTTACAGGCATTTTGTATCAACATGTTAGCAGGTCGTCAATGGTCAAGGTAATTGTTTTCATCAAAGCCAGGCTCACTCAGATGAAATCTGAAGTAATCAGTGGTTTTACCACTGAAGTCTCTCATTCATGAATGATGATTGCTATTTTTTTCCACTGAAACTGCTGATTCACCACAGCATTTTAGCTCAGCTAATGAAGAATGGATAACACATTGTGGGGGACTTATTAGTAGGAGGTGGCGATGGCATATAGTATTACTTCACTGTGCAATGTGAAAATAACATAGGCTGAACTGATGATTCCTGAGATTATCGTATTCTGTGGGAAGCATTTACAGATGAATGGGTTTATGAATTTTGTAATGGAGGTGAACATTTCTGCAGATTTGTTTATTAAGATTAAAGTTCAGCGAGACTTTAATTAGTTTACTTTTTCAAGTTGCAAGTTGTTTAATCTGATTTATTGTACCATTCAATCGGATTAATTGATGATCTCATTGAGAAGGTGCCCTTAGGAGGCAGCAACCATAATATGATTGAATTTTACATTTACAGAGGAGAGGGACAAAGATAATCTTTCACAAATTTATTTGTTGGCAATTATTAAGGCTTGAGGGTAGAGCTGGGCAAAGTGAATTAGCAAATTAAGTTAATGTATAGGTCAACAGAGATGCAGCGATGGATATTTAAGGGAATATTTCAGAAGATACAAGAAGAGATGCATTCCAATAAGTACAAAATATCAACATCCGTGATTAACCAGAAATGTTAAAGATTGTATCAACATTAAAATGAATAGTACATAATTATACAAAGATGGTTGATGATCTCAAGATTGGACAGAATATAAATAACAACAAAAAATGACCAAAAATTAATAGGAAGGGAAAATTAGAGTACAAGATCAAACAAGCCAGTCATATATAAACAGATAACAAGAGTTTTATAAGTTTTTAAAGAAAGAGTGAGTGAGCAAAGAAGTCAAACGGTAAAATGAATCATGAAAAATAAGGGAATGGCAGATGATTTCGGCAGGCATTTTACAGGAATCTTCATGATAGAGGATACAAGTAATTCCCAGAAACAGGTATAAATCAGGAAGAGGAAAGGAGGGAGGGCCACAGCTATACATGACATTGGTAAGACCACATTTGCAGAACTGTGCGTAGTATTGGTTATCTTCTTTAAGGCAAGATGAAAATGTGTCTGATGCAGTTCAGCAAAGGTTTGCTGGACTAATACCTGGAAGGGGGAGGTTGTCTTATGAGGAAAGGTTGCAGAGGCTTGGCTTGTATCTATTGGAGTTTTAAAGAGTAAGAGGTGATTTTGATTGAAATATAAAGGATCTTGATAAGGCAGATATCAAAAGTATATTTCCTCTTATGGAAGAATCTAGAATTAGGAGTTATTGCTTAAAAATCAAGGCTTGCCCATTTAAAACCAATTAGGCATTTTTTTTTCCCTTTTGGAGTATTGTGAGTCCTGGAATTCTCTTTCTGAAAAGCTAGTGGATGCAGAGTCCTTGAATATACTTAAGACATAAGTAACCTAAGAGTTGAAAGATTATCAGAATAAGACGGAAAGTGGATTTACGGATACACTTGGATGATCCATTTACTTATTGAATGACAGAGCTGGCTCGAGGAGTTGAAGGACCTACTCCTGTCTCTGGGTCATGTAGCTAATAAGGTGGATGAGGCTATTGGTGGATAAGCAGGAAGGCCTCATGATGTTGTGAGAGTCAGACCCAAACAGCTTTAATGTCCACTCATTTAATGAAATGGCAACTAGCCCACATTAAATTTCTGGCATGCAGCCTAAGGTCAAAGCAAAATAGGAGAGAATTCAAGTGATGTTCAATAAAAGACCCAAACTCTCTAATGTCTTCCAGATGATATTTGTGGAGGAAATCAGAAAAAGTGGAGATTCTGTGTCTCAGAAGTTATCAGAGTATCCCCAGGGTTAGGTGTTTGCAGGTTTTGGACGGAGATCAGTACAACAAACTGTGTACCAGGATCGGGTATAGGAAGAGGTTCAATGCAGCATAAAACTCGTTACTTGTCTTGGAAGCACCTTTCAACTCTTTCTCCACCACTCTCAATAGCTCCCTCCTCTGTATCATGTTGTCCTGTATACATCGCACACAATCACACTGCAACACCCATCTTCTTATTCCAAACATTATTTCCCTTCCCTTTGCTCACTTCCTAACACACATCAACATAACTCCTCCTACACCCCCTGGCACAGTTGTGCCTGACTGCCTTGGGCATGTTGTCTGACCATGAAAGTTGCATTATTAAATGGGTGGCAGATGAGAGAGAAAGGGGAGTGAATGAGTGAATGATTGATTTTATAGTCACATGTATTTTACACTGAGAACAACAGTAAAGTATAGCAAAAAGCTTTCAATTGTTGACATGATCAGGCGCCATTTTGAATTGTTTAAGAGTAAGAAAAACAAATAACAAGATGCAGCTTAAATACTCCTGAGTCAGCTCATCCTCAACGAGGACGTCCAACATAGTCAGGCACAACTGTGTCAAGGGCTGTAGGAGGAATTATGTAAGCAAAGGGAAGGGAAATAATGTTTGGAATAAGAAGATGGGTATTGCAGTGTGAGGTGTTTGCAGAATTACATGATAAAGAGGAGGGAGCTATGTAGCCATCCTCCCACATCACCTCACTACCATCTACAGCAAACCCAATGGCAAAGTCGCCAATGTTCAGGCCCTGGCTTTTGCTGCTGGACCGCTTTTCCTTCACCCCACCTACGCCAGACCCACCAACATGAGAGTCATATCTCTGGCCACTGGACCTACCTCATCGATGATGCTATGATGTCTCTTCCACCATTGCTTCACCATCGTCAATGCTGGACCCAACCAATGATGAAGTCAACAATCCTCAGGCACCATCTTTCAACCCTGGGCCTACCTCACCGACGTCACCTCCGGCGATGTTGCAGCCACTGATTCCGATGCCAGGTTCCATGCTCATCCTGGAAACGTAAGTAGGGCGTTCAGTTAACTCAACGCTGCTCATTCACCGCTGCCATGAGGTCCATGCTGGGATTGAGGTCCGAGCTCAGGACAAGAGGAAATCAAAGGAAAGTAAGGAAGGAAGAACAAAGAGAAAAAAAAAGAAAAGCCAAGGGGTCAGAGCCGACGTGCCCAGGAACAAGAGTCCGACTCGACCGCCATCTCAATAACAAATGCACGTTTACGTTTTCAATTACAATCTAAAACTATCCACCACACCCAACCCTCCCCCATTCCTACCAGGTTAAAATCAGGCCTTTGCTTTAGAAACAATTGGAGCAAATTTGAGGAGGTAGCAGGAATGAGGGGATTTTCGGGCTGCCATTTAAGTTCTAAGCAGGTTAATAAAGCTGGCTGGTATGCATTCCTTAGTTCCATTTTGTTCTACTTCATTATTCCAAAACAGAATGTGGAGATGACAGGGATAACTGCTCGCACATTGCTGATCAAACTACTTGGCACTCACTTAGCGGAGAGTCGAATGAGGTTGACTGGGATTCTCTGGTTGGGCCTCCACGTTCACAGAAGAGATTGAGACTAGTTTGCCTGCCTGGAGATGACCTTCTGGTGTCAGACCACAAGGGAAAACACACCAGGCAGGACTAGGTAAATGAGCAACCATGGATTGACTTGTAAAGGGTTTACCACCTCAGCCTCATCCCTGCTCCCCACCTCAACCCACCTGCCTCCCAACCCTTTGAGTGCCTTATCCCTCACTTGCTTGCCATGGTAACCAGCTGCTGTTTTCAGGCTAAGAAGCTTCTGCCAAACATGTCCTCCAGCCTTTTCCTGCACACTCTGGGAGAAAAGACAGCTTCACACACAGTTTACATATTTAACCCTTGTTTGAACCAGGTAGTGTTCAGATGCTCACAGAGGAAATCATGTCCAAGGATGGCACGCTCCAATTCTTGCATGGTTGCATGTAAACGTTTGACTAATGAGCAGGTTATCACTCATCATCACAGCGAACCCCGTTCTAGAATACTCAGTTATCTCAAAACAAAATCCAGCATTATCTGTCACCAGAGCTTACACTAGCAACTAAGCATGTGGCTCTCATTACACGGTCACCTTCAGCATGATGGATATGTAAAAAACAACAGGATTCCTGGCCAGTCTCTTCATCTACAAACTATTCAAAACCACGGAGTCAAATTCATAACATTAGCACTTATGAATTAATGGAAAATTTTAGTTTTAAAGGGGGAGACTTTATGTGTGGAGCATACTCCTGGAAACAGACTTTATTTTAAACCATGCAACAGTGAGAGATTAGAAATTAATTTGGTGAAATTTGTGGGAGGATGAAACAGATACAGAATACTTCACAGCCACGTCGTACATTAGTGGTAGTGTTCCTACCTCCGAGCTATCAAGCCCAGGTTCGGCATGCCCCACCTGCTCCAGGGATGTGTCATAACATCTCTGAACAGACTGATTAAAATACACACCGGCAGCAACACAATAATCATGAGAAATGTTTTTTTTCTCTTGGTAGAAGACATGAGAGATTGGGTTAGTTAGCTTTGGCATTTCGTGACTACTACATTTCTCAGAATGGAGTTACAGCAGACTGTGTTCCTTTTCGTGTCTGAATTCACGGGTGGGAAGATTGACATATTTCCTTCTCAGTTCTCACTCAACTGCTATTGTGATATTTTCTTATCTTGACTCCCAGTTAGCTGTATCTCTGAGCTGGCAATGTTTGCAGCTTTAAACTGTGAGATACAGAGAGGTGATGGTCTTGACACTACTAAAGTTGTGGCAATGGCTTGAAATAGCTGTGCCTAAAAGTTAATGATATAACTTTAAACCATGGATAGGCACAAATTTTCAGCTTCAGCAAACAAAACAGTCTCCTCGATGCAGGATCTAAGTCATGGAGACTGGTTCATGTTGCCCTTGTGCAGAGATGATATAAATTTTATCGAAAATGAGACAGTTAGTTTGTAGAAATTCAATTGGATGATTAGTCGCATCTACTTCCGTAATTCCACTTTATTATGGATAGACCACAGACAGCCATGAAAGGGAACGGTAATTCAGATGGAGATCTCAGTATAGTGCCGCAGGTTGTAAATCTCCATTTAACTGAGCAATCAAAACAATCTGAAATGGAAGCTAGCTCAAAGCAATTTATTTATTCCTCAGCACATGGAATATTAACCTATAATTTTTGTTTGTAGCTCCTGATTTCGAGGAGTTTAGAAGAACGTGGAGTGTCTGTATTGAGACACACAAGATTTTGCAGGGGCTTGAAGAGTACGAGTTGAGAAGACATATAAAATCATGACGGGCATGGATAAGGTGAATGCTCTCCAGGTCATTTTCCCAGGGTAAGGGAGTCCAAAACTAGAGGTTTAAGGAGAGCAGGGAAAGATTTAAAAGGGAGCTAATGGGCATTGTTTTCATGCAGAGGGTGGTGTGCCTGTGGAACAGTTTGCCAGAGGAAGTGGTGGAGGCTGGTACAATTACAGCATTTTAAAAGCATCTTGATGGGTACGTGAAAAGGAAGGGTTTAGAGTGAATGGGCCAAATGGTGGAAAATGGGACTAGATTAATTTAGGATATCTGGTCAGTATTGGACAAGTCGGACTGAACAGTCTGTTTCCATGCCATACATCTCTGACTCTACGACAAAGATGTTTCTACTAGTAGGAAAATCTGAAACTATGCGACATCATTGCAGGATAAGGGATACTCGTTTAAAACTGAAATACAAAGAAATTTCTTCTCCTGGAGGGTGGTGAATATCTGGAATTCTCAGAGTGTTGTGGAGGTTAGACCACCCAAACTATTTAAAGAGAAGATAAACTAATTTTTTGTTTAAAAGATCGACTAGTTGACAGCTGTGATGAACCGGCATGGATGAGGAATTGAAGCCGAGGACAGATCAGTAATGATCTTGTTGGACAATTACTTGAGGAGCCAACTGGCCTGTTCCTACTTTTTATGTCCTTATGACCATTTTCTTGTTTCTGGTATTTTGAGCTTCAACAGCCAATACATTTCAAATTTAATCACTCAGTTGGTTTCTGTTTTGTGTTCTTTCTTCCTCTCTTTGTCAGTGTTTCTTACTTCTTGGCTAGTCTGTTTTGCTCCATGCTTCCATATTATTCCACCTATACTGTTTTTGCACTTCTGCCGTTTTTAAAAATCATAGAATCCTTACAGTGTGGAATCAGGCCATTCAGCTCATCAAGTCCAGACCGACCTTCCAAAGAGCATCCCATCCAGACCCACAACCCTGCATTTCCCATGGCTAATCCACCCAGCCTGCAAACCCCTGGACACTATGGGCAACTTAGCATGGCCTGTACAACTAACCTGCACATCTTTGGACCATGGGAGGAAAGCAGATAACCTGGAGAAAACCCACGCAGACAATGGGAGAATGTGAAAACACAGTCGACTGCGGGTGGAATCAACCCTGGTTCCCTGGCGCTGTGAGGTAGCAGCGGTAATCACTGAGCCATCGTGCCACACAACGTTTTTATCTTTTTAATTATTATCTTCAACCTTTGTACACAGGCCAACTGAAACCAAGGAGGAGACTTGGAAACAACATTTGTATTTGTCAAAATTTGCCGTACACATGTGTGATTAAATCAGATGTTTGCAAGTCAAACACTGCTTATGTTTTTCTCCAAAGTTCAAACTAATGGTTCTTGGAGCACTAGAGTTTGCCAGGTAGTTACAGTACTGGAACAGCAACTGAGAGGTCACACAATTAAATTTTACTGTGAGAGTGTGAAATAGAATTCAATAAATCAGAATACGTATGGGTACGAATCAAGAAAGAAAGAGAAACAAGGGCCAGGAAAGCTGCTAATTTTAAGGAAATAAAGCTAAAATGTTCACTAATGCCTTTGAGGAAATGGAATCTGTGTTCCTTACCAGGTCGTATGATCTAGTCACGTGAGTGATGAATGCTTAAAGTCCTCAGGCAAAGAGGAATGGCCAATAAACCATACCCTACTCATAGCCAATAACAAATGAAGCGGAAAGAATTGCTCATTTGTTCGTGATTGCTGTTGGAAAATCCTGGATATGGCTTATACTGTTTTTGTAACAACACACCTTTTCAAAACCTCTCAGAGCATGACAAGGCAAACCTGCACTCACTGTGTATGTAAATATAATGGTTTTGGTGCAAGTCCAAGTTACGGTTTGAAGTTATGATTCCTAGAAAGATGAAAGAAATAGTGTTCTGTGCACCACGCCCAGTGCCTCAGGTGTAAGGAGGTATCTTTTCTTAATTCTTCCAAAACAAATACCTCACACATAATTCTTACAAGTCAGATATAGTTCACTCAATTGTTTGCCAAGAATCTTATTTCTATAGCATCCCTTCATTTCACAAAGTCTCTGCTGTCTTTGTGCTCAAATTCGAATTAAACAAAGTCTATTCCAGCCTTGGGCGACTGTCTGTGTGGAGTTTGCACATTCTCCCCGTGTCTGTGTGGGTTTTCTCCGGGTGCTCCGGTTTCCTCCCACAGTCCAAAGATTGCAGGCCAGGTGAATTGTCCATGCTAAATTACCCGTAGTGTTAGGTGCATTAGTCAGAGGGAAATGGGTCTGGATGGGTTACTCTTCGGAGGGTTGGTGTGGGCTTATTGGGCCAAAGGGCCTGTTGCCACGCTGTAGGGAGTCGAACCTAAAACAGATTTCACTTTTTAAAATTATTGAATTTTGCTGTAGGAAGTAATCTGCCAATTTACATGCTGGATTGTTGCATGTATCTTGGCAGATTAATTCATACACTAACACCCACTTCATGGTGGTAATAGCCTGGAATGTTTTGCCAAAACTGTATCACGAGTGCATTTAAGCCATTGTATTTCTATGGGAAATGGACATGTAACTGTTTTCAGTCCATTTGGCACAGAACAATTGGATGATTTGCTAAGTGTGAATTTTGCTAATCGTTCACGGGGCTTCTATGGTGTATTTATTGCAGAACCATAGCTCTGCCTCCATGAAGAAAGCCAGCTCACATGGCTTTACTGATCAGCATAGCCTAGATTAATGCCCAACCACTGAGGAGCAAAAAAACTGCTGGTCATTTGTTGGACAAACAAATAAGACTTCAGTATCTTTGAAGTTTGCTGCTGACATTTGATCTGATCGATAAGTTTATATCACTTGGCACTTAGCACGATTCCCTTCTCTTTTAGACATGTATCATAAGAGGATTTATAACCTTCTAAGGAAGGTAGACAGAATATCTACTTACTCCCTCATCTATAGCACAAGCTATTTGGAGGAATGAACTATCTGGAGTGAACTGTAAGACATTGCAGTTTGACACGTTTGTCTGCAATGGAAGACTTTAAACATTATACAGTCATAATTAAAAATAGTATAAGGAGAAATTTCTTCAACCAAAGAGTGTTGAATCCAAGGAATTCACCAACACAGAAGACTGTGGAAGTCAGGTCATTGAGTAAATTCAAGATTTGGAAGTGCCGGTGTTGGATTGGGGTGTACAAAGTTATAAGTCACACATCACCAGGTTATAGTCCAACAGGTTTCTTTGGAAGCACTAGCTTTCGGAGCACTGCTCCGCAACCACCTGATGAAGGAGCAGCACTCCAAAAGCTAGTGCTTCCAAATAAAACTGTTGGACAACAACCTGGTATTGAGTATATTTAAGACAGAGATAGATAGATAGGTTTTTGATTGTAAAGGAGATCAAGGGTTACGGGGAGAAAATGAGAGAATGGTGTTGAGAAATGGATCAGCCATGATTGAATGATGGAGCAGACTTGATGGCTGAATGGCCTAATTTCTGCTCCTATGTCTTCTGGTTCTATGGACTCTCATATGCTACTACGTGCAGTGCGAAAAAAGTTTATGTCCTTGTTAGTAATGTTGTTCACCAGCTTCCAGTCAGAAGACACCCTTTGTGATGTGTATATAATAAGATAGATTCTTGGATGTGGAATGGTGCTGGGCAGCAATGAGGTGGCATTTGTCCTCAGGGTTACATCAGGTTTGCAGCCAGATGTTCCGGGTGTTGCAGGAAACAGCCACCCATTCGGTCCCACCATCTGGATGTTTTGGCAGAAAATCCATCAAATGTCTGCCATCATTGTCAACTAGCTATCTCCAGATTGTATCTATGACTATTGGCAAAATTGTACGTATGGGCAGTTTGTAATTGCTACCATCTGATCTCCTTGGCATTCCTTCTTCGATCATCTTCACTATTCTGCTATGAATCCTACTAGCTAGGTCCATTGCCAGTGTTTTTTGTATGACAACCCAAAGAGTCGATGGAGAACATATCCCTGTTACTTATCACGTCAGCGGAGCCATTTTATCAAGGAGGTTAATTGGCTAGAGGTGGGAGCCCCTAGTGGACATGTCACCTCAGAATTGCTTGTCAATCAAATTGACCCCATCTCTTTAAATAAACTGGAAGCAAAAAAAAATTATCAATGTACAGATGTGAATAACGTTTAGTCACCTCCTGAAGATTTTTCATTTTCTTTACAGGAGGCGACTGGGATACAAAAATCTTAATTGAGTATGTGGTAAATTCTGAAACTCACGATTCCAGCCCTCACTGATCTAGACCCTGATGGTGAAATCCTTTTCACTGACAGAGTCCCAGTCATGCCATCATCTCCACAAAGCCCTGAGAAGTGAGCTTATTCAACATTCCTGTCCCATTTCCACCAACTTCCAGCCACATTCCGACCTCTCAGTGAGATGTCAGTTTAAAATTGACACGTGTGAGCAGTGTTCCCAAAGACAGTTCACAAATAAGAGGATGTTTTGAGTTTCCTCACTGAACGTTGGAGCAAACTTGTTAATATGTTGCTTTTCACATTGGTATTTGCTTAACAGCTTCTCTTAAGAACTATATTTCAGGTATTTTAAGGGAATTCAGCTGCAGTGTTTGACTCCATGGCATCGCCAATTTCAGCTCCACGGGAACCTGGTAATGAATACAAATGATGAGAGCCCACTCTCAATAACATCATTTTTAACCTGCGATGATCAGCAGGTTAGGAGAGATGTTAGTAAGGGCAGTCTGTGTGTATGTTAGAAGCATGTAGTATGGGACAATTGAGCCAGGAGGCTTGGGTTCAAGTCTCACCTGGTCCAGAGGTATGCAGTAACATCTCTGAACAAGTTGATTAGAAGATATCTATAATGTGGAAAAATGCTAACAAGACAGTAGGTGTTATACTAATATACCATCAGATTGCCATTCTGCAATTTGCAGGTCCTAAATTCCCTTTAACCAAACATACATCAATTACAAAAGGGGCCCCCTTCCCTCTTGACAATTTCTACTGAGTAAGAGGAAGCGCAATGCAAATTTCAGGTGGAGGTCTTTAACTTTCTCTTGATACTGCAGCGTTAGTGTAGGTTCTTTCAGTCAAAAGAGAGTAGATATAAAAAGGGCATGGAGTGGACCTGTTCCCGCACATGGAGGTTGTGAACGCAATTCCTCTTGGGCTGTAGTCACGTGGAAATTGAGCAGAGGGAGCAGAGAGAAGGACCTGTGCACCAACAATGAAAAAAGAAGATTTTCCATGAAGCCCTTAATCATCCCTTATCCTCTCTCCATGTCATGTAGGAGCAGTGTCTGAGGTGGCTGTACTTTACCAAGTCACTAAGCTATCACCCTCTTAAACTGCACCTGTGTCTACGTATCTGGGCAAGGATGGTGCTGCCAGGGATCATCAATGTCATCTTGGCCCTTAATTTATATATCAACAGTTTCTTCCAGGGTGGGGTCAGCAATCCTACCAACATGTTGCATTTTGTCACTAGGACATACAAATCTGTTGTGTTTGCATGTTGATATCATGGAACCAGATCTGGAAACCATCTCAGGAGGTGGGGAGAGAGAGAAAGAGAAAGAGAGAGATAGAGAGAAAGAGGAAGCATTCAGAACATCATCAGTCTGGATGGACTGATTGTGAAGAGCTCATTAACCTTCAATCCCCATGAAAATAATGATCAGAAAACCATTATTCCACACTGCTTCACCTTTAAGGAGACGCTGGTCAAATTAGGGTTGTTTTCTCTGGAGTGGCAGAGGCTGAGAGGAGACCTGACACTTTCTAATGCATTCATTGTAAATTTATAGCTGGGATTTTACTACTGATAAAGCACCTCATACTTTTGAAAAGATGGCGGCTAAGTTCTGCTTGATTTCAACCACTGAAACCTCAGACTACGCTAAACATATTTCAAAAATTCTTAACTCTTACTTGCAAACAGCCTAAATCCTAAATTAATGTCCACAACATGCTATAGTTTTAACCTTAGAGTCCAGATATGGTTCCATGATATCAGCATGCAACCACAACAAATTTGTATGTCAATCATTTGCATGTTATTTTAATGTAAATACAAACTGCTATCTAAAAAGAGTCATTTCTTCTTTCCTCCATTAAGCTTCATGGACATGAGATTTGCAAGGATTCCCCAGTTCGTCAGGCATGACTTTGGCAGAAGAATTTCAGAAATACCCTTTTTAATGCTGTCTTTCCATTGGAGTCCAGCTACCCTTTAAATACCCATTGCCATAGAATAGCATACTTCAGCACTGTATGCTCAGAGACATCTATTTTTACCTGAAGAGCAATTCTTATGCCCTTTGTGTTTCGTTTTTAGTGGGTTTCTCATCATTTAGTACTTTGCAAATAAAGATAAATCTCCCGTACAAATCAACAAAGGTAAAAAAAAAATCCTCGGCATATGTGGATTGGATATGCTTTCTTTCCAGGGCTAGGTTCTGCAATCATTTCTGTTAGCCACTTACAGGGCTCACAACCTGGTTAATCAGATTATCATTAATGCAGAGAGAGTGATCTAGTTATCAAATCAGCTTCATTCATGTGATCATTATCTAAAAGTAACTTCACTCTCATGTTACATTATCTTTTATTTTAATTTTATCATTGCTATAACTTTTACGTTTCACCACCTTCACAGCATATTTTTAAAGGTGGGATAAGTTAACTGAAGACTAAAGGTTTAACCAAATTACATTGGGCGGATCAAGATTGGAGTCGAAACTGACCTCCATTCAGTCATTTGAATCTTTTTTTTTCCGTAGCTTTTCATTATGCTGATCTTTTGATGTGCTTTAAGGGAGAGATGACTCAGTCCTGTGCTTTTTGAATGCTGGCTTACATGTCTGTCACACAGTCCTCCCCGTTGCCTGCAGGCTTTCAGTAAACATCCCATCCTGCACCCTTTATACGGTTACTTGAAATACAATGTGAGCAGCCACAACAGTGAACAAACACAGGAAGCAGTCAACCTGATGTCTGGTGATCAGTAAGCCTGTCTGATTTGCTTTGACATTTCATCTCTGCCTTAGTAATACTGAGTTAAAAATCACACAACACCAGGTTATAGTCCAACGGGTTTAATTGGAAGCACACTAGCTTTTGGAGCGACGCTCCTTCATCAGGTGATAGTGCCAGTCCAACACCGGCATCTCCAAATCATTAGTAATACTGACTCACCTAGCCATTGTTTTAGTTCATATTGCTGATTTGTATAGCAACATGAAACGTAACAGCAATATTGTTAAATTCCACATTATCAATGGATATTATTTAACTAAAATGGCAGCAAAATGTTTGATAACTAGAGCTCTTAGAATTGTTTCTTTTTTTCAGTGAATTGCAACATTTCACTCATATCGTTTACTGTTTCTGGTGTCTCCACCACATTTTAACTTCTCTGTGATAACAGTAGTTTCAAAATAACTCTGAAATGGCTGTATATAAATTCAAAGCCTTTTATTATATTGCAAAGCAATCGAATTAGCAACCTCTATGAGTAAGCTGACAAGCTGCCCCACCCTCTTGAATGAACAGAAAAGAATGATGTCAAATGTTATTCAGGAGGAAGCAAGAGTAACTGAAAGCCAAAACAGCAAAGCAACATCACTAGGGTTACTGACTTTAGGGTTTAACAACCTAGATTTACAACCAACATCAATATTTCAATCAAAATATCTCTCCATGAATAACCATACAAATCTCTTAGCTTTTAATTTGAAAGTTCAGCATCTACAGTTGCTATGGATTTGTCTCAATATTAATGTGTTCATACCTGCTGTACTATCTACAGTGTTGTGGTTTTTCATCCATCTTCCACTCTCTTATCTTCCCACTTCTCACTCTATTCTTTTCCCCTTTATATTGGCACTGACTTCAACTATCCATCGCAAAAGTGATCAAGAAATAAAAGGTTCCCATTTGTATTTTTAATGGAATTAAAAAATTACAGAAAAGACAGTTTGGATTATATGTGGTAGTACTTTCAAAGGTAAAACATCAGCTAACACTGCAGAGTGATGTAATTGGCCTTTGCCTAATTATTGCACCATTTTCCCTTGATTTTACGATAAATATGTATATCTTATCACCATGATTATTTACTACCTAGTTCGGCAATTAGTTTAAAGTATCTCTACCCCAACCTCCACCTATAGCATTTAAATTCATCTCTCTCACAATTTGCACTTCCAGAGAAACCTTTTTGTTTGATGCTGTACGTTTTATCTTTTTTTATGGTCGGCCCTAGGCAGTTAGGCTTCCTCTCATAAAATATACTGCTTTTTACTCAGTTTGGATTCTAAAGACAAAGGTAATGAGGGCTCAGATTACAATCAATAAACGAGCAATCACAGTCAGGATTTTCCCCAGAGTGAGTCAGAGTGGATTTACCTCTGGTGGTAATGGCAGAAAATCTGCCACTGCACAAAGTTTAAATGTGCCCCTTGGGGGGTATAATTGTCAGATTTAAATTAACTATTCCTCTTGATTGCTAACCGTAATGAATATGTGCGCAAAGGTTTGGTAGGTTGTCTATGCAGTAAGGGTTGCTTTGTAGATCTATTTAGTGGTATTTGATTTGTATTTATCTTGTACTGCAGTGAAGCTGACATTTCCAAGAGGCATTTTCAAACAGAGTAGTGACCGTGTGGAGATTAAAGCTTCCTGGGGTCACCCTGAGGCATAATTGGGTGTTGTTATGGAAGTGGGCGCAGGTGGTCTTAGTGTTGGCACAGTGCATTAACAAGCTCTTCTCAAAGTCAGGTATAATACCAAGGTTGAGCAGAGTCAGGGTCAGCATCAGAGAGTTGCATTGGGGAAAAATGGCGGTGTTACCTTGGGAACAGAAGTGAATATTGGGGATCACTCCCAGTGTCAACTCCCCTCCCAGTGTCAAACCCCAATCAGTATGAACTACCCTCCCAGTATCAACTCCCTCCCAGTATCAACTCCCCTCCCAGTATGAACTACCCTCCCACTATCAACTCCCCTCCTGGTATGAACTACCCTCCCAGTATCAACTCCCCTCCCAGTATCAACTCCCCTCCCAGTATGAACTATCCTCTCAGTGTCAGCTCCCCTCCCAGTGTCAACTCCCCTCCCAGTGTCAACTCCCCTCCCAGTGTTAACTACCCTCTCAGTATCAACTCCCTCCCAGTATGAACGCCCCTTCCAGTGTCAGCTCCCCTCCCAGTATCAACTCCCCTCCCAGTGTCAACCCCCCTCCCAGTATCAAGTCCCCTCCCAGTATCAAGTCCCCTCCCAGTATCAACTCCCCTCCCAGTATCAAATCCCTTCCAGTATCAACTCCCCGCCCAGTCTGAACTACCCTCCCAGTATCAACTCCCATCCACTATCAACTCCCCGCCCAGTATGAACTACCCTCCCAGTATCAACTCCCTTCCACTATCAATTCCTCCCAGTATCAACTCCCCTGCCAGTGTCAATTCTCCTCCCAGTATCATCTGCCCTCCCAGTATTATCTCCCCTCTCAGTGTCAACTCCCCTTCCAGGGTCAGCTCCCCTCCCAGTATCATCTCCCCTCCCAGTATCATCTTCCCTCCCAGTGTCATCTCCCCTCCCAGTGTCAACTCCCCTCCCAGTATCATCTCCCCTCCCTGTGTCATCTCCCCTCCCAGTGTCAGCTCCCCTCCCAGTATCATCTCCCCTCCCTGTGTCATCTCCCCTCCCTGTGTCATCTCCCCTCCCTGTGTCAGCTCCCCTCCCAGTGTCAACTCCCCTCCCAGTATCATCTCCCCTCCCTGTGTCATCTCCCCTCCCTGTGTCAGCTCCCCTCCCAGTGCCAACTCCTCTCCCAGTGTCATCTCCCCTCCCAGTGTCATCTCCCCTCCCAGTGTCATCTCCCCTCCCAGTGTCAACTCCCCTCCCAGTGTCAACTCCCCTCCCAGTATCATCTCCCCTCCCAGTATCATCTCCCCTCCCTGTGTCAGCTCCCCTCCCAGTGTCAACCCCTCTCCGAGTATCATCTCCCCTCCCATTTTCAGCTCCCCTCCCAGTGTCATCTCCCCTCCCAGTATCATCTCCCCTCCCTGTGTCATCTCCCCTCCCAGTGTCAACTCCTCTCCGAGTATCATCTCCCCTCTCAGTGTCATCTCCCCTCCCTGTGTCATCTCCCCTCCCAGTGTCAACTCCTCTTCAAGTATCATCTCCCCTCCCATTTTCAGCTCCCCTCCCAGCGTCATCTCCACTCCCTGTGTCATCTCCCCTCCCAGTGTCAACTCCCTTCCCAGTATCATTTCCCCTCCCAGTGTCAGCTCCCCTTCCAGCGTCCGTTCCTCCCAGTGTCAGTTCCCCTCCCGATATCAGCTCTGCTACTTGTGTTGATGTCGTCTAATGACAGCTCCCCTCTTGGATTCACTTCCTATCACAGTGTCAGCCTCATTTTTGATGTTCAACCCCTCCCTGATGTTTAGAACAGCAAGAATAGAAGCACGAGTAGTCCAAGCCATTCAATACAAACAGAGCAGACCTTTGACTCCAACTCCCTTGTACCTACTCCCTGTATCCCTTGTTTCTGGAGAGGGATGAAAATTCAATTTATTTCCGCCTTAAATGTATGTTAGTCCCTTGTTACAAGTAACAGAGAATTTTATATAATCAGATCCTGCTATTAAACATGACAGGACCTCTGGGAGACCTTTGTTTTGCCAAGTTTCTCAGACATTAACTCATTACACCAAATCTCTCCAAATTTGAGGAAAGACATTCTGGCTATTGAGGGAGTGCAGCGTAGGTTCACGAGGTTAATTCCTGGAATGGCGGGTCTACATTACGCTGAAAAACTGGAGCGACTGGGCTTGTATACCCTTGAGCTTAGAAGACTGAGAGGGGATATGATTGAGACATATAAGATTATTAAAGGATTGGACATTCTGGAGGCAGGAAGCATGTTTCCCATGATGGGTGAGTGCCGAACCAGAGGACACAGCTTAAAAATATGGAGTAGACCATTTAGGACAGAGATGAGGAGAAACTTCTTCACCCAGAGAGTGGTGGCTGTGTGGAATGCTCTGCCCCAGAGGGCAATGGAGGCCCAGTCTCTGGATTCATTTAAGAAAGAGTTGGATAGAGCTCTCAAGGATAGTGGAATCAAGGGTTATGGAGATAAGGCAGGAACAGGATACTGATTAAGGATGATCAGCCATGATCATATTGAATGGTGGTGCAGGCTCGAAGGGCAGAATGGCCTACTCCTGCACCTATTGTCTATTGTCTATTGTCATACACACTCCGTGTCTCGTTGTTATTTTCAGAGCCGATATTTTTATCTTTTGAATCCAATTGTATGTTTTTTTCCTCAATAGTTTACCAGGCCATTTTTAATATTGCTGTTAACTACTGTGTGAAATAATTCTGTTGGAATTCTCAAATTTGAAGTTCTTATTGTGTCTTGTGGTTAATGTTTATTTCTGAATAACACGACTGAAACAACTTTAACAATCTCCTTTTGTTCTTTCTAAAACTTCTTTTGGACGACCAAAAGCTGTCCACTCCTCAAATGAGAGCAATGTCCTTAACCCTTCTACATAACTTGGATTTGTAAGGTCTCAGGAGATGTAGCCTAACCCAAGTCCTAAAAGACCCAAGTTTGTAAAAGATTGAAATTAAAGGAAAAAGCTCTGGAAAGATTTGCATCTGTTAGAAATTGTCTGATGTAATGCTCTGAAATTCCATATAATTGGTAAAAACCTGAAAGAACTGTGGATGCTGAAAATCAGAAGCAAAACCAGAAATTGCTGGAAAAGTTCAGCAGGTCTGGCAACATCAGTGGAGAGAAATCAGTGTTAACATTTCAGGTCAAATGACTCTTTGTTATAACATAATTGGTAGGCAGCAAAGAGCAAATGTGCAGTGGTTAGCACAGCTACTTTACAGCACTATGGACCTGGGTTCAATTCCACCCTTGGGTTACTGTCTGTGTAGAGTTGACATATTCTGCGTGGGTTTGCTTTGGTTTTTTTATCGCAGTCCAGAGACATGCAGGTTAGGTTAGATTGGCCATGCTAAATTGCCCATAGTGTCGAGAGATGTGCAGGCTAGGTGGATTGCCATGGGAAATGTAGGGACGGAATGGGTCTGGGTGAGATGTTCTTCAGAGGGTTGGTGTGGACTTGATGGGCCAAATGGCCTGCTTCCGCTCTGTAGGCATTCAAGGTGTCTTCCTGATCAGGTATTGTGGAGAAAATTGCTGAAGCAGTCAATGAAAAGGCAAACATGATCCTGGATTTTATGAGCAGAGGGATAGAACAATAACATAATAAAATTGGGGTGGAGAGCAAAAGGTGAAATTAGGAAAAGTCTACATTTATTAGACCTGTTTTTCCTTGAATGTAAAAGAGTAAGACATGATCTAATGGAGATGTTTAATGTGACTAAAAGAGTTGATTAAGACAGAAGTTATTTTTCTGAAGTTCAGAACAAGGGATGCACCCTTACATTTTGAGTGTGACCATTGAGGGATGCTGGCAAGAAGGATTTCATTACATGAAAAAATAGCAGTGGAAATATCAAACTCTTTTTCATAAGGAATGGAGTATAAAAGTAGGCAGGTTTTGCTAAAACCAGACAAATAACTAGTCAAACGATCGCTAGATTAATGCATACAGTTTTGGGCCCCTTATCTAGATCAGATTAGATTACTTACAGTGTGGAAACAGGCCCTTCGGCCCAACAAGTCCACACCGACCCATCGAGGCGCAACCTACCCAGACCCATTCCCCTACATTTATCCCTTCACCTAACACTACGGGCAATTTAGCATGGCCAATTTACCTAACCTGCACGTTTTTGGACTGTGGGAGGAAACCGGAGCACCCAGAGGAAACCCACGCAGACACGGAAGAATGTGCAAACTCCACACAGTCAGTCACCCAGGTCTCTGGCGCTGTGAGGCAGCAGTGCTAACCACTATGCCACCGTGCTACCCACTAAGGAAAGATATATAGTACAGGCATTGGAGGCATTCCCAAGAAGGTTCACTGGGCTGATACCAGGTATAGAGGGGCTGTCTTATCGATTATCAATTAAACCTGTACTCATTGAAATTTAGAAAAATGAGAGGCAAACTTGCTGAAATATACAGGATTTTTAGTCAAGAGTGTGGTGCTGGAAAAGCACAGCAGGTCAGGCAGCATCCGATGAGCAGAAGAATCAACGTTTCGGGCATAAACCCTTCATCAGGAAAGAGGCTCATTCCTGATGAAGGGCTTTAGCCTGAAACATCAACTCTCCTGCTCCTTGGATGCTGCATGACCTGCTATGCTTTTCCAGCACCACACTCTTGAGTCTAATCTCCAGCATCTGCAGTCCTCATTTTTTCCTGCAAGATTTTTAGAGGACTTGGCAGAGTAGATGTGGAGAGGTGTGGGAAAGTCTATGATCAAAGGGCACAATCTCAGTAGAAGGTATTGCATGCTTAAGGCAAGGATGAGGAGGAATTTCTTCTCTCAGACAGAACCTATGGAATTCTTTACCACAGAGCTCTATTGAGGCTGGGTCATTATGCATTTTTAAACTGGAAATTTTTTAATCAGTAAGGGAATAAAAGGGTTATAGGGAAGAGCCTATAAAGTGCAGTTGAGAATGAAGTGGGAGATGGCACGGGGCAGGGTGACACTAGATACACGGACACACAAGATGGCTGCTGAGCCATCAGTTGGCCATTTGACACACAAGATGGTCGCCGGACCACAATATGGAGAGAGACAGTAGAGCAAATACAAATACTGCCTGGGGCCACCAGAATGCAAGCACAATGCATTCACAACCTAGTTGATTAGTTTAAGGCCGGCGGGGGAGAGAATACACATGAGTAGCATATACTGCCCACCAAAGTATCTGGATCCAAGTAACACCTTTGATAAAAATGCTAACAGTTTGATACGGACTCAATACAAAGTACTAATAGCCAGGGCTGCAGTAATCATCCTTCTCAGGAAGAGCAATTAGCGCCATTACTATAGCAATGGACTTCCACGCAGTCATTGAAACTAACGATGTCTGCTCTGAAACCGACAACAACCACCCTGAAACTAACAAAGACTGCACTGGAACTGACAATGACTGCACTGAAACTATTCGCAATTCAGCAATTTTACCATAAACAAACCATGTTACAAAGACAATAATCTCATCACTGACGTATTATTACAAAATGTCTAAAAGTATCTTGACATGTGCTCTGGGTTGAGAGAAGACTCGCAGCTGACCACTGTGCTGTTGGTGTCTTTCTCTCCCCAGAGCTCCAGTATTTCCTTGTACAATAAACTCTGTCGCTGAACCCTGACTCTGACTCCGAGGCTGGTGATTTTCCCCACAACAAGAATGATCAGATCACTGATGATGGAAATGAATGGCAGAATAGACTCGTTAGGGTGAATAGCCTAATCCTGTCCCTGTAGCTTGTGGTCTGATTCCTGATAGAAGCTACTTTCAGGTCATTACCATTTATAATGGTTTAGAAATATGCAGTACTGCGAAAAGGGAGGAAAACGATTACTCTGGTTGTCGGAAAGGAGATGAGTAAATTTAGGAACTGGGGTAAAGGGTATTGTGGGGGAGAATAGGGAAAAGCAGTGTAGATCTTCAGCTGTTGACGACATGGGTTGGGGCAGAAGGCAAAGCTGAACATCTGGCCAAGGATGTGGGAGTGTTAATGAAACTAGGGAAGACTAGAAGAACTAAAAAGACTGAGTGAGGGGGTGGTGTAATTATTACAGTATGAAACGGGGAGACTGGGAATTCAGAGAAAAGAGTTGAAGTGAACAATATCCTGTACTGAAGACTTCCATCAATACCACAAATATTCAGTCTTTCATTGTTCATTTCCTGCAGCATCATTTCTTTATCATTGTTAATCATTCCCATTTATTGTGCCTACGAATTCCAATCATCAATTGTAGCCTATCAACTTTTGTGTCATGCTACTGGTTGAATCTGTGGTCACCCCTTTCTTAGGCTGAGAACATGCCATTGTCTTTCTCCTTTAGAGATTACATTTCAGAGAGATTGAGGACATTTATCAAAGTGATAGTGCCAGTTTTATTCAAATATAAGAGATCACCACAAATCAGGGTGGGGTTTGTACCCAGTTGCATGTCTTATTTTGGAATTCTAACAAGTCCTGCTCATTGCTTGTCCATATGAGAAACATAGGAATTCAGAGTGCAGGAATACGCCATTCAGCCCATCCAGCCTGCGTCACCATTCAGCTAGATCCTGGCTGATATTCGGCCTCCACATCATTTTTCCATTTTACTATTTGACGCCCTTGGTATCTGGAAGCCTCATGGTGAATGATGCTCCACAGCCTTCTGAGATAGAGAACACCACAGATTCATAAAGTGAAGAAATTTCTCCACATCGCTCTCCTAAATGACCCACCTCTTACTCTGAGGTTGTGTCCCCTGGTTCGAGACACCTGTATGGTTTATCCCCACTGCTTCTTTTGTGCTCCCCCTCCTGCATCTACCTTGTCAATCCCTGTAAAAGTTATGTATATTTGATTTAGATTGCCTCTCACCCTTTCATACTCTAGACACCAAAAGCCCAGTCTTCTCATCCTCACAGGACAATCTTCAGTGTATCCCCTCAATGTCAAATATGTCCTTCCTTAGATAAAGAGACCAAAACAATGCACAATACTCCAGATGTGGTCTCACCAGGGCTCAATACAATTGCAGCAAGACGTTTCAAATATTCAAATATTTTACCAATAAAGCCAAGTGAACATTTACCTTTCTAATTGAGCTGCAACGGCATATTAGTTTTCAGTGACTCATGAACATTACTATTAACTCATCTCTTACAATTTAAGAAATATCTATATTTATGTTGCTCCTGCCAAAATAACTTCACATGTTCCACTTTATATTTCAACAACTATGTTCTTTCCTGTTCACTTGGCCAATGTAAACTCTCTTGAAACCTATTTACATCCTCCTCAAAACATACAGTCCGGTTCCTGGGTCATCAGTGAACTTAGAGAAATTGCTGTCAGCTCCACATCCAAATCATTGACTTCAATTGTGAACAGCCACTGACACGTGCAGTACCTCATCAGTCTCAGCCTGCCATCTCATGAATAATCTGTTTATTTCTATTCTCTATTCTATGTCCATTAAGCAATTTTCAATGCATGCCAGCATATTACAGTCAATCCTATCTTCTTTAATTTTGTTTACCAACCTCGTGTACGGGACCTTACTGAAAGTCTTCGAAAATCAAAAAAGTGTTGCATTTTGGCAAAACAAATCAGAGTAGGTCTTACACACAGAATGGTAAAGTCCTGGGAGCATTGCTAAA
Source organism: Chiloscyllium punctatum (assembly GCF_047496795.1). NCBI lineage: Eukaryota > Metazoa > Chordata > Chondrichthyes > Orectolobiformes > Hemiscylliidae > Chiloscyllium > Chiloscyllium punctatum. Next base: position 143,800,208 of record NC_092741.1, on the reverse strand, counting down.
CAAAGAAACCTTAGATGCAGGTTCATTGTGCCGTGAAAGTAGAGTCACAGGTAGACTGGGTAGTGAAGAAAGCATTTGGTACACTTACTTTTGTTGGTCAGAGCATTACGTATAGGAGTTGGGATGTCATGTCGTGGCTGTATAGGACATTGGTTAGGCCACTTCTGGAATAGATCTTGCATTCAAATCTCATATCCCTGCTATAGGAAAGATGTTGTTAAACTTGAAAGTGTGCAGAAAAGATTTACAATAATGTTTCCGGGGTTGGGGGGCTTGAGGGATATGGCCTAATGCTGTGAAATGGGACTAGATCAATTTAGAATGACTGGTTGACATAGATGAGTTGGACAAAAGCATCTGATTCCGTGCTGTATAACTCTGTGACTCTCTGACTCTATGATACTACAACCACTGGTTCTCCCTTATTTATTCTGTGGTCACATCATCAAAAAACTCCAACATGTAAGTCAGACATCAGAATGGCAAGGAATATGGAAAGTTCTAAGAATCAAAGTCTCTTTTTTAAAAAAGGTTTGACCGTATTGTGGCATTGTAAGGGATTGTCCACCTGACAAAAAATACAGGTAACATGCAAACATTATTTTGCTGAACTCATCTAAAGGGGGCCGGAAAGTGGAGAAACAACAGAGCTCATTATGTTTTTCCCAAATCCTACCAGGCTAAAAGGACAAGGTGAACGTGAGGGCTGCAGATGCTGGAGATCAGAGTTGAAGAGTGTGGCGCTGGAAAAGCCTAGCCAGTCAGGCAGCATCCAAGGGGCAGTGTTTCAAACATAAGCTCTTCATCAGGAATGAGGAATGACTGAAAGGACAAGCCAATTTTGCATCCCTGGGAAATCTCTTGGTATCTGGACCACCGATCTACTTTGAAACAATATTATCAAAAATGGAGGAGATTTGTAATCCATTCACTCAGGTATTGATTGTGAGATCTTCAATGTGCGTAAGTTTGCTGTCGTTATTGTAACAAGAATGGCTACATTTCAAAATATCTTATTGACTATGAAGTCTTCTGATCTCCTCAGTGTGGGAAATCTTTCCTTAATCAGTGCAGGAGTTTGTTAGTTCAGTTGACTGGATGGTTAGTTTGCTATGCAAAGTAAAGCCAACTGCAAGGGCTCAATTCCCAACCTGGCTAAGATGACAACGAAGAATTCTCCTTCTCAGTCTCTCCCCTTGGCTGAGGGAGGGGGACCCTCAGGTTAAACCACCACCAGTTGACTCTCTCTTTAATGAAATCATGGTTATATATGGAGACTCTAGCTCACCAGCTGGAGAATCAGTTGCCTTCTTTGGGGAAGGCGCACTCAATTAAGTGCCAATCAGGGAGTTCAGACAGCAGTGGGAAACCTCCCCTGGGATCAAAAACCCCAGAATGATGTCCTGTCCCACCAAGAGTTGCCAACCCATCAGAGCTGTACTGTGCAGGCAATGGGAGTCCATAATGCACCCATCAAAGGTCCAGTATCAGGCCACAGGTAAGTGAGGGCAGAAGACAATTGTGTGGGCAATGTTGGCAGCAAATGTTGGAGAGAGATATTGGATCCTTCAATCAGGCACCAAGCACTATAACAATGAGGGACTCTTCCCTCCCTGCAGAGTTACTTTTCAGGCTCTATGTATAGTTATCTCTCCACCGTCCGCTACCCACTAGTTCCATGCCACTGGCAGTGGGATAAGACCCTTAAATGGGCACCGATTACTTACCTAATAGCCTCAATTGCTCATGGGTGGAAAGACCTCCACAAACATTCCTACCCCAGACTTATTCAGACTTGTGAGGGTGCTTGGTTACCAAATAACACACTCTAGCCTGACTGTAATGTTCCACCTTCTCTAAATTCACTTAGGTGGAGAGCATTAAATTCTGCACATTCTGTCCTTTATAATTTGTAAGATTATCCAGCTGTAGATCAGCAAAAGCACGCCGTAGGGTGGTTCAATAATTAATCTCTTGTGACTATTGTTGCTAAAAACATTTACTCAATCAAGTATTCACCTGGGCAAATGTATGAGGAACAAATGCCGAATCTATCAACATTATGGTTATTGACACGGTTTTTGAGGTTACCTGATGTTGTTTACTTCTGCTTCATTTACAGTAACAGAACATATTCCCGTTCCTCATTTGTCTATAACGTCATTCATACACACATTTCTCACACCTGAACACAACAGAATAAACACTTTTCTTTCATACTGTTCCACTATTTCCTGAGATAATTTGATCCCAGCTGAAAAGAGAAATAATATCCCACAATTTCCATCATTTAAATGACATATTAAAATAACACTTATCTGTTAAGGCAGGTGGAAGATGTCTTATAGGTGTTTTAAAAAAGCATTGAATTTAGTTGGTAGTCCTGTTTAGTTTCCACCTAATATCCCATGTGTATCTCATTTTCTATATGTTACTGTGTACTGTATGCAAATCTGTATTCAAAACATAGCATCCACACTTCAAATTAGATGAAAAGGTGCTTTTGGATATGCTGGGGTTTAATACTAATACAGGTTGGCTCAGTGGTTAGCACCGCTACCTCACAGCGCCAGGGACCTGGGCTTGATCCCAAGCCTTGGGTCACTGTGTGTGTGGAATTTGCACACTCTCCCTGTGTTTGCATGGGTTTCCTTCTCCCAGTCCAAAGGTGTGCAGGTTGGTGAATTGGCCATGGGAAATGCAGGGTCACACGGATAGGTAAGGGGGTTGCTCTGAGTGGGGTTGTCTCCAGAGGGTTGGTGTGGCTTGATAGGCCGAATGGCCTGCTTCCACACTGTAGGGATTCGATGAAGTTCTTGTTACCTCTTTCTCCATATTTCCTGGATGGAAAGACCAGTCCTGCCCAATGCAGTTGGTCTTTCTGCAGCTACATTTCTACCTGTGGTCTTTACTCCTGCTACTAGCATAGAGGGGAAAAAAAATATCAAAAAAGCCAGTTACTCGGAAATGAACGTACTGGTTGTACTCGAGCCCATTTTGAAGTATACGCGACAGGTAATGTTAGTTCATCTGATTCGCAAGTTTTACTGGTTTTTCCATCTGAGCAGATGACTTTGCAATTCAAGTAAATGGCTTCTTCTACGATGGAGAACAATGTCTCTTAAAGATTTTTGATAAAAGGACCCCTTTCCATCAGTAACCCCACTGACCCACATCTAAGATGTAATACTATTTAATGCTGAGAAAATGAAAGTGCCATGTGAAACATAGGCTTTAGTATTGCTTTTTTTGAAAGAGTAGGTGTATTTACAGTTATCAGCAAGATTGGTGGATGGGATTCTCACTGCAGAATCTACCCTGGGCAGGAGCACTGAGAAATCTATAGCTCAGTGAGAGTTGGAACTCGAGGATACCCAGGCCACTGAGAAAACATGAAGGAAACATGGGGAATAGCAAAGCAGTCTGCAGCATATCACAGAGAGTGCAGAAGCACAGAGTGTAGGTTGCTGAAGACAGCAGAACAGGGGAACACGAATAGATTATACTATGAACCATGGGGCTTGAGATTCAGCTAATATGTCAGGGATGGTTTAAAATATTGCCAGCTGCCCATCACCAATTAAACACTGAAAAAGGCTTTGAATTGCCTTTATAGAAGACTTCTGCTCCAAATTCAGAAGGACGTCATGCCTTAAAAAGCTGTCAATCAATCAGTCCCAAGCAAGGCCAGGCAGCAGCGATAACTACTGTTGGGTCTACAGGCATGCAGGAGCTCGGACTCTAAGTTACGCTGTGATCTTCCTGGGGCCAGGCCCCATCGAGAAGGTGAGGGGGTTGGAGGGAGAGGTTTGAAAGGCCGGGGGAAAGAGTAATGAGGAAGGATCTTGGGAAGGGGTAGAAGGCGGGAGTAGGGGTGTTGTTTCCATTCAGCACAGGAGACCTAGGAAGAAGATTGAACCCTTACCCAACACCAGCCTGTGTAGCTAAGCTAAGTTAAGTTACTACTGTTTTCCATCAATTAAAAGGAAAAAGCATCAGTCCCTGGGGAATCACTCATTTTTATCCTTGTGCTTTCTAATATATGAGATACAGATAACTGTATCAAAATTAAGTAAATGTTGTTGTTTTTGCAAGCATTAAACTAGAGTTAATGACCAACATAAGCTTTATATTAAAGAAATAGATCCCCCTTCTATTGGTGTAGGACATATTGTTGTTAGGGACCTGGATGTGAGGTTATCAGTGGCCACTGCTGTGCATTGAACATGGTCATGCTACTGTCACACATTCTGAATTACTCTCTAGTATGAGAGAAAATCAGTTGGTGTTTCTGATATTCTGTACACCCTCCTAAAAGAAGCCAGGACGATTATAATTGAGGGTAGTACTGACATTGATAACCCTGTTAATACTGAGCACATGGTGGGAATAGCTGAGTACCTACTCTCTAACTAGATATTCTCTGAACGTGAGTCTGTGAAGATGGTTTGTTTACATTCTTGCTGGAGGGCTGTGATGGGAGGGCTTTAATGTTCAGTGGTATAATGAATACAAGTTCCCCTCTGGTGTTCTCTGGTCCATAGTTTTCTTTATTTTCTCTTTGAAATACGATCATTACAGTTTACCTAATATCAGATCACTTCCTCAAACAGTTCTGGCCAATGACAGGAAAATAAACATCCAAAGCATGGTCTTCCTCCTATCCATTACTTTGAACTTTTGCTGGTGGCTCTGTGGCTAGCACTGCTGCTTCACAGCACCAAGGAATGGGTTCAATTCCACCCTTGGGTGGTAGTCTTTGTGGAGTTTGTACATTCGCCCCATGTCTGTGTCTGTGTTTCCTCCCACAATCCAAAGCTGTGCAGGTTAGATGGATGCGCCACAGTAAATGTAGGATTACAGGGTTGGTAGGGGATTGGGTCTGAGTGGGATGCTCTTTGGAGGGTCAGTGTGGACTCAGTGGGCTGAATAGCCTGGTCCCATGCTTTCTCTTGCTGGGTACCTTTTAGCGATTCCCATCAGACCCTTGTAAAGATAAGAGGGTAGACATGGCACAACAACATCCTGGAGAACATCCTGTCCCTCAGCCTCTGACTGTTAATGCGTTTCTCATGAGAGAGAAAGAAGAGCATCATGCTGTACCTGCTAATTCTAGAAGCATTCTAGAAACATTCTCAAAGCTCCATTTTTAGATTAGATTCCCTACAGTGTGGAAACAGGCCCTTCGGCCCAACAAGTCCACACCGAACCTCTGAAGAGTAACCCACCCACACCCATTTCCCTCTGACTAATGCACCGAAGGGCAATTCAGCATGACCAATTCACCTAACCTGCACATCTTCAATTGTGGGAAGAAACCAGAGCACCTGGAGATAACCGACACAGACATGAGGAGAATATGCAAACTCCACACAGACAGTCATCCGCGGCTGGAATCGAACCTGGGTCCCTGGTGCTGTGAGGCAGCAGTGCCTACCACTGTGAAAAAATTACATTAATGATTCCCTCATGTAGAACTAAAATATTTAATGGAATTTTCACACACAGCTCTTGGCTGCCAGCAACCAGTTCAAGAAACTGTCACAAAGTGTGGATCAAAACTGGGGATATTTCCACCCTCACAATATTGTGCCATTTCGTCTTCCAAAATGGTGGCATGGCAAGGTAGGCAGCATTCAGGCTCCTGAGCCCGTGCACTCCAGACCAGCCACTTCTGCCCTTCTTCTTTACCAGTCTGGTCTTCTTTCTTTCTCTTTTTCTTTTTTTCTTCATCTTCCCGTTGGAGGAGGTGACATTTCGGATACCGGAGCAGGATGCCTGGCAAGGCAGAAGAGGCAGCCTGGCATGGCAGCCATTCTAGGGACTCCTGTTCGCAGTAGGCCAGAGCAGGGACTGTGGTATTGGCGAGGCGGCAGTGGAGCCATGACTCCTGGTTGCGGTGGCAGTGAGTCAAGAACGGGGACTCATGGTTCTGGTATCAGTGAGCCCAGAGCAGGGACTCCTAGTTGTGGTCACAGTAGGCCTGAAGCCAAGGACTCCTGATTGTGGTCGGAGTAGGCCCAGAGAAGGGACTCCTAGTTGAGGTCACAGTAGCCCAGACCCAGGGACTCCTGTTTGAGGTCGCAGTAGGCCCAGAGCCAGGGACTCCTGTTTGAGGTCGTAGTAGGCCCGGAGCCAGGGACTCCTGATCGTGGTCGCAGTAGGTTTGGAGCAGGGACTCCTGTTTGAGGTCGCAGTAGGCCCAGAGTGGGGACTCCTAGTTGAGCTCACAGTAGGTTCGGAGCAGTAGGCCCGGAGCAGGGATTCCTTGTTGCAGTACCACTAGGCCCTGAGCCAGGAACTTCTGATTGCAGCCACAGTAACCCCGCAGCGGGGACTCCAGGTTATGGAGCAAGTTTGGGTTGAGCACGGGATCCGGAATCGGTGATGGGTTTGGTCAGCTGGGCCTGGTGGTGAAGAGATGGTATCTGAAGAGTGGCATCTCCCATATTGTTGGGTCTGATGTGGGCAGCAGAAGTTCCTGGCTCAGGGCCTAGTGGTACTGCAACAAGGAATCCCTGCTCCGGACCTACTGCTCCGAACCTACTGTGAACTCAACTAGGAGTCCCCACTCTGGGCCTACTGCGACCTCAAACAGGAAGTTCCTGCTCCAAACCTACTGCGACCACAATCAGGAGTCCCTGGCTCCAGGCCTACTACGACCTCAAACGGGAGTCCCTGGCTCTGGGCTACTGTGACCTCAACTAGGAGTCCCTTCTCTGGGCCTCCTCCGACCACAATCAGGAGTCCTTGGCTCTAGGCCTACTGTGACCACAACTAGGAGTCCCTGCTCTGGGCTCACTGAGGTGACGGGGGGAGCGGGAGCGGGGTTGGCCAGGCAGTTATACCTCAGGACTTGTGGAGGAGGCGGCAGAGAGAAGATAGACTCTCTTTCAGTTATATCTTTTTATTCTTAAACTAAATATTAACAAAACTATGCTTAAATGGCATCATATTGTGGCAACAGTTGAAGCTTTTCACTGTATTTTTTTGTATCATTCACTGCAAACTACAAGTGACAACAAATCATTCAAGAATTTCCCAATTCATGCTCTTACCATTCATTGATACACCCCGTAGGAGGAATACCATCCCACTCATGTATTCTGTGCATTCTAGCTTCTCAGTAAGTGTTTTTTAATACATATTTAATTAAAGCAACATAAAGATTCTCTTTGAAACTGTTGTTGACTTGACAACGGCACCACACTGCTTTAACTGGTTCTGGTGAAATACCAGTCACAGTAATGGTTAGAAATAAAAGTTTTCATTCAATTTGTTTACAGCCAGCGTATAGTATGTGCCCGTACTTCAGTTTCTGGTGATGTATATGTGATGAAGAGGTGGCATCAGCTTGGTATATTGGAGGATGGAGTTTATTCTGCCTTCCTCTCTGTGACTGCCCTGGAGATTCATTTTCACATACAAATAACCAAGCTTGTTCCAAAACGTACTTTTGAGTTTTAATTTCTGTAGATCTTTGTAACAGGAAAAGGCACAAACGAATATCTAAGAGTGAGTATTATGTTTGCACGGCTAAGTGTGATTTGCATGGTTTTTTTGGAGGGATCCTCACACAGTCATCCCCAGAACAACTGGTCATTCAGCAGATATCCGTCAACAGACCATCATTCCTTGCACCTCTGTGCCTCTGACCCCTCCCCGGATAAGCAGGTGCTTCATGTCCTTGTCAAGTGGGTGATACAAAGGGGGACTTCGACAGGTTGGTCTTTGGTTGTAGCCCGTGTCAATGTCACAGCCATGGGCCGGAGGAATGGTCAGTACTTCTGTAATTGACCTTTTCTGCTGTGCCTTCTCTGCACACTCACACCCATTCTATCTCCACCTACTGCACCCTTCTTCCACCAAGGCTCATGGTCAACCACACTCACTAGTGCCTGCAACATCTTCAAAGATTCATAGAATTGTGACAGTACAGAGGAGGCCATTTGGCCCATCGTGCCTGTTCTGGCTCGATTTTCTAGTGTCAATTTCTTGCCTTTTCTCCACATTCCTGCACACTATTATTAAGCAAGTAATCATCCAATGTCCTCTTGAGTGTTTCAATTTAATTTGCTTTCACACATATTTCCGGGCAGAACATTCCATATCTTAACAACTCACTGTCTGAGAAAGTTCTTTTCTCACACCAACCTTGCTCCATTTCCACATTATTTTAAATGCATGTCCTCTTGGCCTTTTTTTCTTTTATGAGTGGGTACAGCTTCTCCCTACCTACTCTGTCCAGCCCACTCATCATTTTGAAGGTCTCTATCAGATCAGCCTTCTTGTCTCTGAGTAGAACATGCCCAACTTCTTCAATCTATCTGCTCAACTGAAGTTCCCATTCCTGGAACCATTCTTACAAATGACATCTGCAGTCTCTCTCCCTAATGCATTACAGTGCATTTCTTATTATGTGGCAACTGGAATTATTCACAATGCTCCAGCTGTAGCGGAAGTGTCTTATACAAGTTCAACATCACTTCTTTGTTTTTGTCCTCTATGTCCATATAAATAAAGCCAAAAACACTCTGTGTATTAATTGCTGTTCTCTCCACCTATCCATCTACTTGTCTATTTGAATCTGTGGAACTCATACTGCTGAAGGCTATGGAGGTCAAGTCATTGAGGGTCTTCAAGACAGAGATAGATATTTTCTTGATTATTAAGGGGATCTAGGGTTACAGAGAGAAGGCAGAAGAATGGGGTTGAAAAACATATCAGCCATGAGTGACTGGTAGAGTAGACTTGATGGGCCGAATAGTCAAATTCTGCTCCTTTAGCTAATGGTCTTATGATGCGGCAGTATCAAATACCTTCTGGAAGTTCGAGTTATACCACAAGCCTTTCTGTTTCCTCTTCAAAAAATTCCAGCATATTGGTTAAACACACTTTCCCCTTTAGAAATCCATGCTAATTATTCCTGACCAACCCACCTTTCTCCACTTCACAACTAACTCTATCCCGAATAATCGTTTCTTGAAGTTTCTGTGCCACCAAAGTTAAACTAACTCGTCTGTAGTTGCTGGGATTAACCATGCAGACTTTCTTGAGCAAGTACTATTTGCAATTCTGCCATGCTCTGGCACTCCCCCAAGTCCAGGAAAGACTGGAAGATTATGACCACATCTAGAGACAGTGCCTTGTCAACTTTAAGTACAGCAATCTATCCAAGGCTTCTTCCTTATAGAGTTAGAATCCTTCTAGTGACAGATTTGTTTCCTCCTACGAAACATCCTCCATTTTGTAAAGACAGGTGCAATATACTAATTTACTACATCAGCTATGCCCTTACTGCTCTGTGGAAATCCCTCTGATCTGCCAACTCCCCATTCTTTGACTGTCTAGATGCCCAGAGAAGACTTGGGGATTTTTCTTTCTGTTGGATGCTGGCCTTTTCTCAGAGCTCTTCTTTGCTTCTCTTACTTGCTTTGTCACCCATCCCGTACGTTTTCGGTATGCATGTTGATTCACAATTTTACTTCCTGCCTTACCTGTCGTGAGCACACATTATTTTTCAAATGTTAGTTTATACTTCCTTTGTCATCCGGTGACTCTGAATTGGTTTGACCTACCTTTTCCATCAGAGAAAATATACCTGAACTGTACCCAAACCACCTGCTGTTTGAAGGTGGCCGATTGTTCAGTTGCTTTATTTCCAGCCAGCTTCTTGTTCCAATCTATCCTGCCTCAGCTCTGTTCTCGCCCCATTAAAGTCAGCTCTCCACCAATGGAGCTTTCTTACTCTGGATTGTTATGTCATTCTTGAACATTGTCCTGAACCTTATGATGACACAATGACCTCCCCTCACTCACTCTCAGCCCCTACTAACCCAGGTAAAAACAATGACTGCAGATGCTGGAAACCAGAGTCTAGGTTAGAGTGGTGCTGGAAAAGCACAGCAGTTCAGGCAGCATCTGAGGAGCAGTAAAATGACCTGTGCATTTCCTCCTCATCCCTCCAGAACATCTCACACTTACCTTCTGTCCCCCCGCTATCGGAAAAATGTTATTAAACTGGAAAAGGTGTAAAACCGATTCACAAGGATGTTACTGAGACTGGAGGGTTTGAGTTGTAAGGAGAGGCTGGAGACACTGGAACGTTGTTTCCTTGGAGACTCAAAGGCTGAGGGGTGACCTTACAGGGGTTTATAAAATCATGAGGGGAGTAGATAAGGTGAAAAGTCAAGGTCTTTTCCCTGGGGTGGGGGAGTTCAAAACTTCAGGGTATAGGTTTAAGGTGAGAGGGGAAAGATTTAAAAGGGACCTGCAAGTCAACTTTTTCACACAAAGGGTGGGGCATGGATTGAATAAACAGCTGCAGGAAATGGTAGAGGTGAGTACAATTACAACATTTAAAAGGCATTTGGAGATATGAATAGGACAGGTCTAGAGAGAAATGGGCCAAACACAGGCAGATGGGACTAGTTCAGTTTAGAAATCTGATTAGCATGGACTTGTTGGGCCAAAGGATTTGTTTCTATGCTGTATGACTCTGTAATGCTATGATCACCTTCCCTAGCAATGCTCTCACCTTAGTCAATCCTTCCCTTTCTCTGATTGCAAGAGAAAACAGCCGGTAACTGGGCCAAAGGAGCCCAGATGGGTGGAAGAATGCACCACATTAGCCCCCTTAGCCCCAACGAGGAGAGAATCTTGTTCATTGCAGGAGAAGACCAGAAATGTTCTTATGGAGATACTGAGACATCCATGTCCTGCCAACTGTATAATGCCAGTCTAGCTTCCAATCCCACTTGCACAGTAATTCTAGAGGCAGTCTTGCACATTGTACACCATCTCTAACCACTGGCTGTGACACCTTCTCTTCTCTGTCTTGTTTTGCAAGTTTCAATAATATCTCCACCACCTCTGCAGAGACTTCCCCAGAGCCATGTCCTCCGCCTTTGAGGATGACAGTAACAAAGGCCTCAAAGGAATCATCGACAGGACTGCCTCCTCCACCCCCCTCCCACCAGTCCAGACACTGACCTTTCAACAGGAATGTTAGCCTCAGGAAGAGTGTGAGCACAACCCAGTGAGCACTGCTCTGTGGCTGGCCACAGGAAGAATTGCTGGAAGGACTGACAAGGACCTGCTCACCCCCAGGTGGAAGAGGGCTCTGCCGCGTACACAGATTAGGACATTTTCCACATGCACAGGGATGATGGGAAGTGGCAGACTAGTGTGTGGAACGCAACAGTCTTTATTGTCCAGAAGCTGCAGGAATGCGGTGAATCATGTCACTGACTGGCTGCCTCCATGGACAGGTTGGTAATTGCCATGGATGGCCAGGTCCATCTCGCTCAGAATCTGCTGGAGTGTTACACTCACCTAACCTCCATCATCCATCCATAGGTCCTCGGAACCAAAGACATGGTGACAGCTGTCTGCCCCCTTGACTGAGGACTGCTGAACAACAAGGCTATCTGGCTGCTCATGTGACTGGGCTAATTGACACAGCAAAACAAGGCAAGGGATGGATGGTTCAAGCATATGGACGGGTACTCGGGCAGGCAGAGAGTATTCTGAGAGCACGTGAGCAGCCCTGAGATGCAGCCTGGTCTAATCGGTGAACTGAGTGCCTGTTCCAGTTGTGTAATGTGTTCCTGCTGCAGCCTTTCAATGCCAGTTGCCAATGTGTGGTGTAATGCATTTTCTGAGCAACCTACAAGTATATCAGAGAGGTGCCATGATGGTCATGATGTGTTGGCAAATGCCAGGTGTCAATGTCCTAGATGAGGGGTGGGAGCCATGGCATTATGCCCTGCAATAAGAACATAAGCAGATAAGAACTAGGAGCTGTCTGGCCCTTGGAGCCTGCTCCGCACCTCAGTAAGATCATGGCTGATTTTTTCATGGACTCAGTTCCACTTACCCACATTTTCACCATATCCCTTACTTCCTTTATTGTTCAAACAAAAATCTATCTTAGCTTTAAAAACATTGACTGACATAGTATTAATGACTTCACTGAGCAGGGAATTCCATAGATTTACAACCCTCTGGGTGACAAAGCTCCTTCTCAATTCAGTCCTAAATCTGCTCTCCCTAATCTTGAAGTTATGCCCTCTCATTGTAGTTTCACCTGCCAGTGGAAACATCCTCTCTACTTCTATACTATCTATTCGCTTTATAATTTTATATGTTTCTATAAGATCCTCCCTCATTCTTCTAATTTCCAATTAATATAATCCTAGTCTACTCAGCCTCTCCTCATAAGCCACCCCTCTCAACTCCGGAATCAACCTAGTGAACCTCCTCTGCACCCCCTCCAGTGCCAGTACATCCTTTCTTAAGTACGGAGACCAAATCTGCACACAGTACTCCAGGTGTGGCCTCATCAGCACCCTGTACAGCTGCAACATAACCACTCTGTTTTTAAACTCAATCCCTTTAGCAATGAAGGACAAAATTCCATTTGCCTTCCTAATTACCTGTTGTACTGGCAGACCAACTCTCTGTGATTCATGCACAGAGACCCAGGTCCCTCTGCAAATCAGCATGCTGCAACTTTTTACCATTCAAGTAATAATCCTTTTTACTGTTACTCCTACCAAGACAGGTGACTTCACATTTATTAGCACTGTATTCCATCTGCCAGACCTTTGTCCACTCACTTATCTATGTTCTATGAGCATCTACACATATCTATACGTATCTATCTGAACGTATCTATGTTCCTCTGCAAAGTTTCACAGTCCTCTGCACACTTTGCTGTGTTGTTCATCTGCAAGCTTTGACACATTATATGGGTTTCAGATCGGTTCAGGTGGAGACCGTCCCATCGATACAGATCCCGCCTGTTCCAACACTGATGTCAATGCCCTATGAAATGCAACCCCTCTTTCTATACCATTCCCTTAGCCACACGTTTACTTCCCTAATTTTCTTATCCCTAAGCCGATTTGCATGTGGCTCAGGCAGTAATCCAGAGATTATAACCCTTGAGGACCTGTTCCTTAATTTCGTTCCTAGTGCTTGATAACCCCCAAACAGGTACTCTGTCCTAGCCTTCCCCATGTTGTTTGTCCCAGTGTGAACCACAACAACTGGATCCTCTCCCTCCCGCTATAAATACCCTTCCAAGCCCGTCAGAGATGTTCTGCACTCTGGCATTGGGCAAGCAACACACCATGCGGGGCTCTTGATCCGGCTTGCAAAAGATACTATCTGTCCCCTAATTATAGAATCCCCGATAACTACCACTTGTCTTTTTGCTCCCTCCCTCTTGAATGGCCTTCTGCACCATGGTGTTGTGGTCAGCTGGCTCATCCTCCCTTCAGACCTTTTCCTCTTCCATACACGGAGCAAGCATCTCATACCTGTCGGATAAGGTCAACAGCTGAGGCTTCTCCATTCCTAAACTCAGGATTCACCTGCCTACCTCATTTGCAATCATACCTTGTTGTCCCTGATCAGCAACTGAGTTTGAATTACTTAATCTACCAGGTGTGACTGCCTCCTGAAACAAAGCGTCCACGTAACTCTCCCCCTCCTGGTTGTGCCGCAGTGTTTGAAACTCAGATTCCAGATCATCAACTCTGAGCCCAAGTTCCTCCAGCAACCAAAACTTGCTGCAGATGTGGTCACCGCCATTCACAATGGAATCAGGCAGCTCCCACATCATACAACGACAGTACATCACCTGCCCAGCCATCTCTACTGAGTTAATAACTTTATTAATTTATATAAATTTATAAGTTAGTTAATTTCCAATACTTCTCTACTATGCTCTTTTTCAAACTTTGTGCAGATTTCGGCAATGCCTCCTGGGCCAAAGAAATATGGAAGTCCTTTCAGAGCAAGCAGCAAGATAAAGTCACCAAGTATCGGCTCTGAATCCCACCTCAGGTTTGTTCAAACTTGTTTTGATGCATTTGGGAAGTAGAATACTGAATAATAATAAGGCGTCAGAGTCATTAATGAAGCACTTCATAAACAATATTCCCCCTTAGTTGGCAACTCATTGCTGCCTCGTGAGAAACTAGCCTGGCTGTTTATTGAAAACACAAAAGTTGGAGCAAAATGCTTCTGACATTGAGATAAGCCTTGTTAGACTTCTCATCCAATTCTACCACAAAAAAAGGACAAACTTCCACTTGGATTCTTCCAAATGTCAACCTGAATTTCAACAAAGGATTGGCAGAAACCTGGCTGAAAAGCAGAAAGTTTCCGTTTCTGACAGTTTCCAGAATTTTTGTAGATTAACAGAGTGAAGAAGATTCAGAGGCCAAGGGATGAACTTATAGAGGTTTATAAAACAATGAGGGGTGTGGATAGGGTGAATAGCCAAGTTCTTTTCCTCAGAGTAGGGGAGCCTGAAGCTAAAGGTATGCTTAAGGTAGGAGGGGCAAGATTTAAAAGCGACCTAAGGGGCAACTTTTTATCGCAGAGGGTGGTGCGTGTATGGAATGAGCTTCCAGAGGAAATAGTGGAAGCTGATACAGTTACAACATTTAAAAGGCATCTGAATGCATACATGAATAGGAAGGGTTGAGAGGGAAATGGGCCTAGACTTAGTTAGGATGTCTGGTCAGCATGGTTGAGTTGGACCGAAGTGTCTATTTCCTGCTATACAGCTCTATGACTCTATGCTCAGAGACCTCCCACAGAAATTACAGAATTTGAAATAGTAGATACATAATATAAAATTCCCAAATTCCTGTTCAAAGTATTGACAGTCTATTCCATGGGTCAAAGGAGATTATAATTGAACTCAGTTGTGACACAATACCTGACCAAACTTTGATCTCTTACAGCAATACATCTCTGACACAATTTGAACCACTGAACTTTCTTTCCATCACTAACTGAGTAATTTGCATAACCATGCACTGGATGCCCAACAATGGCACGTCAGATCTCTGCTATCTGAGCAGAGTAGAGCCATTTATTACTGTTGCTTCATAGAATGTGGGGTGGGTGGAACACCTTCACAGTCCTATTGTAGGTTGCCAGTATACATAAAAAGGAAGTTTCTTAGAATTAAACACAAGTTTGTTATGTTTACCTAACAGTTTGTGTAATTATTTGTAAGAGTTAACGTATTACAAAAATGACCGAAATGTTGCTAACCCGTGACAAGAAGATCTTAAATAATTAATACAAAACAGCATACCTTTTCGTTTAAACACTCTGCCACCTAATACATTTATCAAGTTTAAATTACATATTGCAACATTTATATTGTCTACAAATTTAACAGCCTTGTGTCTCACATCTATCGATTGCATCAGAAGGAATGGGCTCACTTCAAGAATTGACCCTTGTTCTTTTTGTGCAGCAAAAAGCCCTGACCCTCCTTTTAAAACGAAGAATTAACAGTTAAGTTGCTCATCAAATACCCAACTGACATCCCACGAGCAGGTTGATTCAATTTCTAGGTATCAAAGAAGAATGAGGTGGTGGCAGAATGAGCTATCAAAATGCTTACCTTTCCAGGCATTGTTAACCTTGAACTAATAACTAGGTGAGATTGACAAACAAATGGTTTAAATAATTTTGCTAACCTGGTTTGGAATACCATCTTGATGCTCCATCTAGTTAATGATTTTATCTTTATAATTAACATTCAAGCCCAAGAAAACCACTACAAAATCACTCATTACTCAAAGTTATATTTGTTAATCTATGTTTGTAGATCACATGGTAGGGGTGGCATGGTAGCTCAATGGTTAACACTGCTGCCTCACAGTGCCAGGAACCCAGGTTCGATTCTAGCCTTGGGCAACTATCGATGGGGTGTTTGCACATTCTCCCCATGTCTGCGTGGGTTTCCTCCCACAATCCAAAGATATGCAGCTCAGGTGAATTGGCCAGCTTAAATTACACCATAGTGTTCAGGGGTGTGTAGGCTAGGTGCATTAATCACAGGTAAATGAAGGGTAGTAGGGGAATGGGTCAGGGTGGGTTATTGTTTGGAGGGTCAGTGTGGACTTGTTGGGCTGAAGGGCCTGTTTCCATACTGTAAGGATTCTAAAAAATATCTTTGGAAAATGTTTCTGTGCAAAGGGCTACTCTGTGGTCAGACATCTTGAATGGTTGGTTGAAGAATCAATCATTGAGCTAGATTTTTTTTCTCTGCTCGTGCCTTTGCTCAACTTAAGCTGCAGGTCATGTTTTTGGTAATATGTATTCTAAGGGAATTATTTGAACTTTACTTTTATTAACATTTCTGAAGAGTTCAAATGTGTATAAATCTGTTGATTTATTTTTGATTTAGAAGGCAATTTCTGGCTTTTAAATTATGTTGCAATAAATCTAGAATTAATAGCTACTCAAAAGGTGATTGTGAGTCTGTTGTTGATTTTCATAAAATCACATCTGGGGTTCACTAATGTCCTTTAGAGATTAAAATCTATCACTATTATCATTCTGAAGGTTACTGTTGATCAGAAACTCAACTGGACTCACCATGTAGTTGAGACATCATGTTGTGATTGTACAGGATATTGGTGAGGCTACTTTTGGAGTATGGTGTATAGTTTTGGTCGCCCTGCTCTCGAAAGGATCTTGTTAAATTGGAGAAAGTGCTGAAAATATTCACAAGGATATTACTGGGGTAGAGGGTGAGTTATAAGGTCAGGCTGGATAAGCTGGGACATTTTCACTGGAGCACAGCAGAATGAGGGGTTTAAAAAATCATGAGGGGCTTAAATAAGATGTTCAAAACTAGAGGGCATAATTTTAATGTGCTAAGAAAAAGATTTAAAAAGGAGCTGAGGGGCAACTTTTTCACACAGAGGATGGTTCGTATGTGGAATGAACTACCAGAGGAAGTGGTTGATGCAGGGACAGTAACAACATTTAGAAGACATTTGAACAGGTACATGAATAGGAAAGGTTTAGCGGGATGTGGGCTAAACACAGATAAATGGGACTAGTTTAGTTTGGAAAACTTAGTCAGCATTGACGAGTTGAACCAAAGGGTCTGTTTCTGTGCTGTATGACTTTATGACGCTATATAAATACAGTGGCTACAAGAACAGGTCATAGGATTGGAATACTGCAATGAGTAACTTACCTCTTCACTCCCCAAAGCATGTCCCCCATCTACAAGGCATAAGTCAGGAGTGTGATGGAATACTCCCCACTTGTCTGGATATTGTCCTCTAATAATAAAAAGAACTTGATACCATTCAGGACAGAGCAGTCTGTTTGATTGGCACCACATCCACAATCCATTCCCTTCACCACCAATGCTCAGTGTGTAGCAGTAGTGTGTACTATCTACAAGATACACTGCAGAAATCCACCAATGATCATTGACAGCACCATCCAAACCCAAGACCACTACCACTTATGAGGGCAAGGGCAGCAGATACATGGAACACTAACAAATGTAAATTCCCTTTCAAGCCACTCATTATCCTGACTTGGAAATATATCGTTGTTCCCTCATTGTTGCTAGTTCAAAATCATGAAATTCCCTCTCTAAGGGCATTGTGGGTCAACCTACAGCAGATGGGCTTCAGTGGTCGAGTAATCAGCTCATCACCACCTTCTCAAGGGCAACTGGGGACCGGCGATAAATTGTGGCCAGCCAGCAACACCCATGTCTCTAATGAATAGAAAAAAATGTCCCAGGCAGAAGTCCCCCAGGCTATGTCCTGTCCCACCAGCAGACACACCTACAAGTAGAGGCAGTACAGTAGTACATAATCAAAATGGAGTTGTCCTCAATATTGACCTAAAACCCAACAAAGACTCAAGACAAATGTGGGCAAGGAAATGTCCTGCAGGCCATCACCAGCACTCTACAATTGGCTGATGAAGCAGCTCTTCTTTGTGTTGAGCATCAATTAGAAGGAACACGGAGTGTGGGCAGGATGTAGAATGTATTCTGGGTGGGCTCTTCAACATCCTTCCCTGAGAGTGGCTTGGCAGAACCATTGCTGATGAACCTGGCCAAGTACTAAAGGACATAGCTGCTAGTCTGAGGAAGGTGATGGGGGAGCCAACAAGAGGGAAAACTCATTTGACCACATACTCGCCAACCTGTTACAGATGCATTTGTCCTTGACACTATTGGTGGAAGTCACCATTGCTTAGTCCTTCCAGTGGAGACATATCCTCTCTGTCCAAGATAATATCATCCATCATATGGGTGGCACCATGCCAGATGGAGTAGATGTTGAACAGATCGAGTAACCCAGACTGGTCACCCATGAGGTGCTGTGAGCCATCAGCAACAGCAGAATTGTACTCAAATGCAATCCTTAACCTCATGGCTCTGGCATATCCCTCACTCCATCATTACCACCAAGCCAGGGGTCAACCCTGATTCAATGAAGAAGGGAATGCCCAAGGACTAGCACCAGGCATATATAAAAAAGAGACCGCAACTTGTTGAAGCCACAACATAAGACTACTTGCATATCAAGCAGAGAAAGCAGCTTCAATAGACTGGCTAACCAATCTCACAGGCAATGGATCAGTACTGAAACTGCAATCCTACCACAAGCAGGAATGGTGACAGGCAAATAACACACGGATGGAGGAATGCTTCAAAAATATCCCTATCCTCACTGAGGGAGGACCCAAGCACTTCATTGCAAAAGACAAAACTGAAACAACAGCATGCAGTATCCTGACAATATTCTGGTGACAGTACCGAAAACACGTCTTACAAAAATTAGCCCCACAACACTGGCATCAAGCTTGCATCATGGAAAATTATCCACCTATATCCTATGCACAAGGAAAGGACAAATCCAACCAGCATGTCACTGCCCCATCAATCTGTTCTTGATCAATAGCAAAGTGCGGTCACCTGTCTAGTGATATTTGTTCAGCCATACCCTAATGATCAGTTTGGTTTCCACCAGGGCTGCTTAGCTCTAACTTCAATATAGCCATAGCATAAAAACTGACAAAGAGCTAAACCTCAGAAGCAAAAGAGAGTGACAGCTCTTGACATCAAGGCAGCATTTGACAGAGTCTGGACTAGGGAGTCTGAGCAAAACTTCAGTCAATCAGAATCAGGAGTAAACTCCACTTGTTAGAGTCCCAGTTACCATTAAGAAAGATGGTTTGGCTGTTGGAGCATTAGTGTGCTTTGAAAGTCACAGTTGAAGAACTATCCCCTAGTCACCCCTGTGTTACAGGTAAAAGGGTTCTCTGACTCTCAGTGACAGAAATCAGCTAGCTCGCAGCAAGACAAAAGCAAATGGAGAACTCTCTTTCACCCTGAATGCTGGAGTTCAATCATGATTGAAAGGAATTAGAATTACAGAATATCAACTAACCTACAAAACTAAAGATCGGAAAACCAACTGGTCAAATATCAATGTCAATGGTAACCTCTACAGTTTCAAAGTTGAATAATCCACTCTTCATAAACAATTCAGAGACTGATCTGTATATTATTTTAACCTTTATTCTTTTAGATTTGCCTCTTCTTTATAACCTCTTTTTGTGTTATTAATTCTTCACGTATTTATTCATTAATTAAGAAGCTCACTCTTTGTTAATTCAAAAAAGCCTGATTAATTTGGATCCTTTTAAAGCATAAGTTTATTTGAACTGAGAGAAAGGTATCCATAAGGAAAGAGATCCTTTAAAAGTTAACCTTGTTGCAACTGAATGACAGGGTGGGTGAATAATTAAGGCAACTAATTCCTAACCACCAGAGACCTTAAGGATTTGGGGTATTCCATCTGGAATCATAACAAACTGGGGATGGTTACTTATGGTCTTGGCATAACAAACTATATCTCCTTAACATTCGATGGTGTTACTATCTGTGAAGCCCTCACCATCAATACCTTAGGGATTATCATTGACTAGAAACTGAACTGAACTTATCCTATAAATGCTGTGGCTACAAGAGCAAGTTAGAGGCTACGAATTCTGCAACAAATAACTTGCCTTTTGGCTTGCCAAAACCTGCCCACCATCTGCAAGGCACTAGTCGGGTGTGTGATAGAATACTCTCCACTTACCTGATGAGTGCAGCTTCAACAAAACTCAAGAAGTCTGGCACCATCCAGGACAAAGCAGCCAGCCTGTTTGATTGGCAACCCATCCATAACTTTAAACATTCACTTTTTCCAACACTGATACCTTGTGGCAACAGTGTGTACCACTTACAAGATGCACTGCACTGACTCACCAAGCCTCCTCTGACGTCACCTTCCAAATCCAGAACCTCTACCACCCAGAAGGACAAGTAGAGCAGATGCGTGGGGGCACCACCAACTTAAAGTCTCCCTCCAAACCACACACCACCCTGACTTGGAATGACTGTCACTGGGTCATAATTCTAGGACTCCTGGTTGAGCTGCCTTGATGAGATATTGCAGTCAGTGCAACGTAGGTGCACCCACAAAGCTGCTGAGGAGGAAATTCCTGGGATTTGACTGAGTCACAATAAGAAAATGGCAATATAGCCAATAGGTGCAGGAGTAGGCCATTCTGCCCTTCGAGCCTGCACCACCATTCAATATGATCATGGCTGATCATCCTTAATCAGTATCCTGTTCCTGCCTTATCTCCATAACTCTTGATTCCACTATCCTTAAGAGCTCTATCCAACTCTTTCTTAAATGAATCCAAAGACTGGGCCTCCACTGCCCTCTGGGGCAGAGCATTCCACACACCCACCACTCTCTGGGTGAAGAAGCTTCTCCTCATCTCTGTCCTAAATGGTCTACCCCGTATTTTTAAGCTGTGTCCTCTGGTTCGGCACTCACCCATCATGGGAAACGTGCTTCCTGCCTCCAGAGTGTCCAATCCTTTAATAATCTTATATGTCTCAATCAGATCCCTTCTCAGTCTTCGAAACTCAAGGGTATACAAGCCCAGTCGCTCCAGTCTTTCAGTGTAAGATAGTCCCGCCATTCCATGAATTTACCTCATGAACCTACACTGCACTCCCTCAATAGCCAGAATGTCTTTCCTCAAATTTGGAGACCAGAAATGCACACAGTACTCCAGGTGTGGTCTCACCAGGGCCCTGTACAGCTGCAGAAGAACGTCTTTGCTTCTATACTCAATCCCTCTTGTTATGAAGGCCAGCATGCTATTAGCCTTCTTCACTACCTGCTGTACCTGCATGCTTACCTTCATTGACTGGTGTACAAGAACACCTAGATCTCTTTGTACTGCCCCTTTACCTAAATTGATTCCATTTAGGTAGTAATCTGCCTTCCTGTTCTTGCCACCAAAGTGGATAACCATACATTTATCCTCGTTAAACTGCATCCGCCATGCATCTGACCACTCACCTAACTTATCCAGGTCACCCTGTAATCTCCTAACATCCTCCTCATATTTCACCCTGCCACCCAGTTTAGTATCATCAGCAAATTACTAATACCATCTTCTATATCATTAACATATATTGTAAAAAGCTGCGGTCCCAACACTGATCCCTGCGGTACCTCACTGGTCACTGCCTGCCTTTCCGAAATGGAGCCGTTTATCACTACTGTTTGTTTTCTGTCAGCCAACCAACTTTCAATCCAAGTTAGTACTTTGCCCCCAATACCATGCTCCCTAATTTTGCTCACTAACCTCCTATGTGGGACTTTATCAAAAGCTTTCTGAAAGTCCAGGTACACTACATCTACTGGATCTCCCTCGTCCATCTTCAGAGTTACATCCTCAAAAGATTTTAGAAGATTAGTCAAGCATGATTTCCCCTTCATAAATCCATGCTGACTCTGACCTATCTGTTCCTACTATCCAGATGTGCCGTAATTTCATCCTTTATAATAGACTCCAGCATCTTTCTCACCACTGAGGTTAGACTAACTGGTCTATAATTTCCTGCTTTCTCTCTCCCACCTTTCTTAAAAAGTAGTACAACATTAGCCACCCTCCAATCCGCAGGAACTGATCCCGAATCTATCGAACTCTGGAAAATAATCACCAACGCATCCACGATTTCTCGAGCCACCTCCTTCAGTACCCTGGGATGTAGACCATCAGGCCCCGGGGACTTATCAACCTTCAGACCTAACAGTCTCTCCAACATCAATTCCTGGCAGATATAAATTCCCTTAAGTTCAGGTCCTTCAGTCACTGTTGCCTCAGGGAGATTGCTTGTGTCTTCCCCAGTGAACACAGATCTGAAGTACCAATTCAATTCTTCTGCCATTTCTTTGTTCCCCATAATATAGTTCCCTGTTTCTGTCTTCAAGGGCCCAATTTTAGTCTCTAATATATTTCCGTTGTGGGTGTACCAATACCTACTGAGTATAGCAATCCATATTATTTATTCCCAGATGCTTCTCTGTTGCATCATTTATAATTGACCCCAACATTTTCTCAATAACAGATGTTAAGTTCACTGGCCAACAGTTGATAGTTTACTTGTGTCTCCTTTCTTTTTTAAATAAAAGTGTTACATTGAGAGTTTTCCAACTTCTTGAGTCTTTCCCAGAATCTAAAAATTCCTGAAAGATTAATACCCGTTCATCCACTATCTCTGTAGCTACATCCATTATCTCCAAGGGTGCATCCTATTCGATCCAGAGAACCTGTTGGTTTTTAGCACCATTAGTTTCTGTCACATTTTTCATCCAGTGATAGCTATTGTATTGTAATTCTTTCCATCTCCTCCTTTTGCCCTGGATTATTGTTTTCCCAAAGCATTGTCCCAGTGCACTTTGCAAAATCTTTCTTGCTGCTGCATTTTGTGCAAGCAAATTTTAAGCAAAATATATATTCGGACCAATGAATTGTTTTGCATGTTTTTGGAATGAGGTACTGCAAGCAACACAATGAATGAGTGAAGAACATGAAACACATCAGCAAGCATCTCAATTAGGATGTTTAAAATACTTTCAATACACCTCGAAATAAAACCATTTAATTGTCAAGTTTTGCCTCTTGCTTTTCATCGTATGGTATTCAGAACTGAGCTGAATAGAATGACCACATTATTAGATTAACCCATCAACATTAACACAATGTTCCAATTACCTTTATGTCTTTGTTTTGTGTTGGCACATGCTCATTGCCTACAGCATACTTTTGGCTTCCATTGGGAGTGTCTGACAGATTTCATTCAAGTTACATAAAACAAGTATGAATTCATTTCCTGAAAATAAATGTAGCCATAGCAACTGACTAGAATGTTCCGGTCAGCTGTGAGCATTGAAATTAAAACAAGTTTGACTAGCTACAACACATAGCAAAATATTTGTTTTATTCGTTCATGAGATGTGAGTGTTGCTGATTACCTGCCTCAGTTGTCCTTGAGAAGGTCGTGGTGAGCTGCCTTCTTGAATTGTTGCAGTCAATGTGGTGTACATACACTCACAAAGCTGCAAGGGAGGGAGTTCCAGGATTTTGACCAGGTGACAATGAACAAACAGCAAGATGTTTCCAGATCAGGCTGGTGTGTTACTTAGAGGGGAACATGCATGTGATTGTTCTATCTGCTGCCCTTGTCCCAGTGCACTTTGCAAAATCTTTGTTGCTGCTGCATTTTGTCCAAACAAGCTTCAAGCAAAATATATATTCAGACCAATGAGTGGTTATGCATGTTTTTGGAATGAGGTGTTGCAAGCAACACAATGAAGAGTGTTTCTAGGTGGGAGAGGACATGATTTTGGAAGGTGCTGTCTAAGGAGACTTGGTGAATGTTGTACTGCATTGTGTAAATGGTACACAAGTCTAGAGCTTTGTCTAATGTTCTTTCCAGCTGTGCAGGCCTCCAAAGTCTTTTGGTAACATGGAACTTCTAAAGGTTGGTGTCAATACTACAATTGGCTTGTTGACACTGATCATGTGTATGGAACGTTATAGCCCCTGTGTCCACACACATACACACAGTTTAGAGGGAATGTTGCACATGGCTTATTCTCTCAGCAGGTTCTTGCTATCACACGCCACACAACAGCAATTCTGTCCACTTGTTTCTTCTTGCACATGATTTCAAACGCTTCTCTGTTGCTATAGTAACATCTAAAAATGAAGTTTACACACCATTCGATTATCAGCGCAGACATATGTACCACTGACTGGCTGCCAAAATTACAATGACTTAGTGATAATGATTGCTCCTCATCAACAATGTTTAAATTTAAATTTAGTGTTAATCATTATTTCAGATGCATTAGAAGTATTTTAGAGCTATCAAAGGGAACACCAGCCTCTTCTTTAACAATATCCCCACAAAGCTTAGTTTTCAAACCAATTCTTCATTTCATGCATATTATTCAAATGTACAATAGATAACAATAGTTGAGAGATAGATGGATGAGCTTAATATTAATTCCACATTTAGTAAGAAAATACAACTCAAATTCGAAATATGTATGAAAGTGAACAATGTTACAATCCTGGACCATACCACTGAATTTGCAATAGAATTTGGCTAGAGACTGATAACAGTGTTTTTAAGACAAATGGCTGAATCTTATAATTATTGGCTAAATGTGAGGCATGTCAGGTTTTTTGGAGGATTTCTCATTGTGAGGCCTATTTCGACTAGATTACTTACAGTGTGGAAATAGGCCCTTCGGCCCAATAAGTCCATACTGACCCTCTGAAGAGCAACCCACCCCCCTACATTTACCCTTTCACCTAACACTACAAGCAATTTAGCATAGCTAATTCACCTAACCTGCATATCTTTGAACTGTGGGAGGAAACCAGAGCACCCGGAGGAAACCCACGCAGAAACAGGGAGAATGTGCAAACTCCACACAGACAGTTGCCAGAGACAGGAATTGAACCCGGGTCTCTGGCACTGAAGGCAACAGTGCTAACCACTGTGCCACCGTGCCACCCACCATATTGCTCACCACATCTAACCAAACTCACCTCATTAACTACCAACTTGCCACTATGACATTCCTAATATCCAATTCTGTCCCCACGTTACCACACACTGTTCCCAGACTAGCTTGTCATTTATGAGATATCCACTAAATGAACCTGTGCCATCTTTAAAAGGCCACAGTGCACTCAGACAAGGGTTGCAGGTCCGGCAATCTAATGGCATAGCAGTCACGAAGCTGTGCTGTCTACAGCACCATCACACACACACACACACCCCATTCTCTCACCCTCATATCTGTTAAACCACCAGATCACACAGTGTACCTGTTCTTAGCTGCATCCTGAATAAATACCATCTTGAAGTCACTACTTAGTCGTTACTCACTGTTTACAGCACTACCCACTGGATACCCGTATTGACCAGTATGGGAACATCACATACAGCCAAGCATTGGAACAGTTCAAGGGGAGGTTTTATTTGCAGCCACCACCAGTGGACACAAACAAAATGAATAGCTGCTGTGGGTCACCCATACAATGTAAACTAAATGATGACTAAATGGCTACTTGACATTCCATGATGGTCTGCTGTACCCAGCTCCCACCTATTGAAAGTGAGTCTCAGTCAGGTCCTGTCTGGAGTGTAGCGCTTGAAGCTGCGAGCTCTGTTATGCACAAGGAGAGCATCGTCCACCCCAGTGTTCTCATTCTCTTCGATGGACATTTTTGGCATCAGAACCCATCTGATCAGGGGGTAAACCTCATCCCACCTTATCCCCCTTAACCAGACACCCTTTGTCTCATTTTACCCTGATATCCCATTTCTAACCATCGCCCATGGAGACTCACCACAATCATCTTTGCTTCCAACCTTCATCCTTTCCCCCTGACGTTTCTGATGCTGATCATGGTCCTGTACACTCCCCGTGTGAGGGCCACAGTGGTGGTCCCTACCAATAATCACACACGCCCCACCCCCTGAGCCTACCATCTCCTCCGATGCTGTTCTACAATCCTCGTACCTTGACATGCCCCATCGCCATCTTTGTCTCCAACTCAACGGAAACTTCTGCCTTCCCTGTGGGCAATGTACCCCTTTTAGTCCCTATAATATCCCCCTGCACCAACTTCGCAGGCTAATGAACATTCCCTCATAATGTTCTAACGCTCACTCACTTTGAACCTACCTGGATACACACAGCATCCCTGCCTTGCCTTGCCTGTTTTGTAGTTAACCCCTCAGCCATTGATACCAGGCCCACAGTATTGCGATATTGCATTTAGTGCAGAAACAGATCAGGAACTTATCAGAGTTGTCAGCTGTCTTCCGTCACATAAAAGGAGGTCGCTTTTGCTCAGGGGATTATGGCACGAAAAGTCAAGAGCAGCCTCAGATACCAATCCAGGGGCTTGGATTCTGTCAATCAGCCACTCATGATGATTAGAATTCCATATGAGGAGTGAAGAACCATTGGTTGGGCAGCACATCATCTGTCTCAACTCTCTTTGCCCATTATGAGCAACTTTCCACCTACAACAAGAGAGAGAGAGAGAGAGAGAGAGGCAGGCAATAAGGGGGATTAAGGGAGGTGACCTTCAGACCCTTGCCCACAATGAGACGTGCCAAAGTTCTCGTGTCGACCATCTTCGGGGCAAATATCGAGAATTGTGCAGAGCAGCTCCAGTTGACAGTGCTTATCCAGAAGTACAATGACCTTTTAGCCACAATGCAAGGTATCCCAAGTTACCCTGAGATGTCCAAGGTCACCCTGGGATATCCCAGCAGTGATGAGTAATTCTGGGCATAGCAAGTGATAGAATGTGGCTGGATGTGGGGGAGACGGATGTTGTGGATGAAGGTTAGGTCATTAATGAGGTGAGTTTGGTAAGACATGTTGAGAAATCTTAAGCCTCATGGAGTTAAATCTTCCATGACAGTTGACATTACTGACATTTGGGCTGGGCAGGAAATACAAGATTCAGCCCTTAATTCCTGAAAACATGACCTGAAGAATCTACTTCATAGTGACTGTTCTTATATCAATAACCTAAATTTATATCACTCCAATTGTCGATTACTGATCATCCTTTATTCATCCAGAGGACAAATCTTTCAGTAACTGACATTCAGAAGGTTTGCTGAAAAAAACACTTTAGCTTCCTAATTTTACACCACCTTCAAAAAGCTGCTGAAATTTTTCAACTGTGTCTTTGTTCCTCCTGCATTGCACTCTCCCACTTCTCTTGCAAACTGTTCCACATCTTCCTATTGTAGGGCTGAGAGTCTTTCTGATTTATGAATGAGTCTGCAGAGTAACAACTGAAGCAGATTCTGGATTAGCGGTGCTGGAAGAGCACAGCAGTTCAGGCAGCATCCAAGTAGCTTCGAAATCGACGTTTCGGGCAAAAGCCCTTCATCAGGAATAAAGGCAGTGAGCCTGAAGCGTAGAGAGATAAGCTAGAGGACGGTGGGGGTGGGGAGAAAGTAGCATAGAGTACAATGGGTGAGTGGGGGAGGGGATGAAGGTGATAGGTCAAGGAGGAGAGGGTGGAGTGGATAGGTGGAAAAGAAGATAGGCAGGTAGGATAAGTCCGGACAAGTTATGGGGACAGTTACTGAGCTGGAAGTTTAGAACTAGGGTGAGGTGGGGGAAGGGGAAATGAGGAAACTGTTGAAGTCCACATTGATGCCCTGGGGTTGAAGTGTTCTGAGGCTGAAGATGAGGCGTTCTTCCTCCAGGCGTCTGGTGGTGAGGGAGCGGCGGTGAAGGAGGCCCAGGACCTCCATGTCCTCGGCAGAGTGGGAGGGGGAGTTGAAATGTAGGGCCACGGGGCAGTGTGGTTGATTGGTGCGGGTGTCCCGGAGATGTTCCCTAAAGCGCTCTGCTAGGAGGCACCCAGTCTCCCCAATATAGAGGAGACCGCATCGGGAGCAACGGATACAATAAATGATATTAGTGGATGTGCAAGTAAAACTTTGATGGATGTGAAAGGCTCCTTTATGGCTTTGGATAGAGGTGAGGGAGGAGGTGTGGGCGCAGGTTTTACAGTTCCTGCGTGACAGGGGAATGTGCCAGGATTGGAGGGTGGGTTGTTTGGGGACGTGGATCTGACCAGGTAGTCGCGGAGGGAACGGTCTTTGCGGAAGGCGGAAGGGGGTGGGGAGGGAAATATATCCCTGGTAGTGGGGTCTGTTTGGAGGTGGTGGAAATGTCGGCAGATGATTTGGTTTATGCGAAGGTTGGTAGGGTGGAAGGTGAGCACCAGGGGCGTTCTGTCCTTGTTACGGTTGGAGGGATGGGGTCTGAGGGCGGAGGTGCGGGATGTAGACGAGATGCGTTGGAGGGCATCTTTAACCACTTGACACTGACATTTTTTACAAACCCACCGACTCCCACATCTCAGGCAGCATCCAAGTAGCTTCGAAATCAACGTTTCGGGCAAAAGCCCTTCATCAGGAATAAAGGCAGTGAGCCTGAAGTGTGGAGAGATAAACTAGAGGAGGGTGGGGGTGGGGAGAAAGTAGCATAGAGACAATGGGTTAGTGGGGGAGGGGATGAAGGTGATAGGTCAAGGAGGAGAGGGTGGAGTGGATAGGTGGAAAAGAAGGTGAAGGGTGGCAGGTATAGGGGAGATGTCAGGGGTGGGTTCTTTACCCAGAGAGTGGTGGGGGCATGGAATGTGCTGCCCGTGGGAGTGGTAGAGTCAGAATCATTGGCGACCTTTAAGCGGCATTTGGATAGGTACATGGATGGGTGCTTAATCTAGGTTAGAAGTTCGGCACAACATCGTGGGCCGAAAGGCCTGTTCTGTGCTGTATTGTTCTATGTTCTATGTTCTATGTTCTAAGATAGGCAGGTAGGACAAGTCCGGACAAGTTGTTGACTAGTGAAGAATGCATTATGTCTCTTCCAATCTTCAATCTGTGCAGATCCGGCACTACAGGTCAAGCTAAAATGTACAATATTGTTCAATATAAATATTCAGAAATTGAAAATTTCTTATTGCGCTTGGTTATATGCAGTCAGTGCATTTATTGGCAATAAAATATGGCAGTGCGATAACGTTAACAGAAAGCAGAAAAAGTGAAGCACTTTGGGAACTCCTGGGGATACATTAAAGTGAATGTTCGCTCTTTCTCTGATACAAGATATAAAGTTCTTTGTACCCTGGAATTCATTATCTCACTGGTTGTGTGAGATGACCATTACCTAAAGGTAAATTATGCACCAAGGCTTTTGGAGTAAAACTCTATCTGATGTGTCAGTGCATCAAAAGCACCTCCCTTGCATTTCTCGCGTTTATGTTATATTAATGTACTGGACATGATCCCAAATCAAGTAATTCCATTATTTATGAGTAGATGCAGCGATATGAATGTACAAAGTTTTGCAGATGCTGAAGATCTGAAATATGAAGAGAAAACAATGAAGGAAAGCGCCTGCGGCAGCATCTATGGAAAGAAAAACAGAGTGAACATTTTGAGTCCAGTATGATCCTTCTTCAGAATACTTCTTCCGAAGAAGAGTCACAGTGAACTGTAGACATTAACTCTGTTTCTCTCTCCCAGATGCCCCCAGACCTGCTGCATTTCTCCAGCATTTATTGTTTTTATTTAATATAAAAGGTTTTGAGTCACATCAAATCATAAAAAAAGTGTTCAAAGGGAGTGAAAATGAACAAGTTGCTGCAGGTCAACAGTCACCTCCAAAGAGTTTAAAAATAATCAGCCCATCTGAGCAGCAAGTCTTGCTTTCAACAACTGGGCGTGTAACCTGACTGAGATCAATTTACCCCTTCATTCCCACAGCATCGAAGAATGTGCCAGTATCACCAAAAGTGATGGCAACTCAATTGATCTGTTACAGGTAATGGAAAGAAATCCATTAGAACTAAAATATATACCTTTACTCATGTTATTAAATTTGCTTAGCTTGACCAGTTTCAGTCTCAGATTCTCAATCACCTCCACCTCACTGTCCTTTTCACCAGCAATTTAACCAACTGCATTTTTGTTTCACCTGCAAGCATAATATTATGACATGCCTAATACCAGTTCAATTGATTGTAGTATTTACATTTCCACAGGCAAATTGTAAAATTAATGGATAATTCACTATTGAGAAATCACTATTTAAAATAATTTTCTTTGTGAAATGTAAAAACGTAACAACACTTCCAACTACCTTAAGATTATGAAATAAAACCGAAGTGTTAGTTATTATAAACTACGTCATGCACTTTTGTGCAGCTTGAAATGGTAACCAAGGTAGTTTTGTTGGAATTAACATATTGTGCATTCATATGTCATTGTCAATTCACCTAAAAAAGACCGCATTGGAAAATTCATTAATTTACATAATTGTAACAGTCTTTACTATTGTTCCTGGTGGATTCAAAGGTGCAAAACAAGACCATAAGACCATAAGACATAGGAGTGGAAGTAAGGCCATTCAGGCCATCGAGTCCATTCTGCCATTTAATCATGGCTGATGGGCATTTCAAACCTACTTATCTGCACTCTTCCTGTAGCCCTTAATTCCTTGCGAGATAAGAATTTATCACTCTTTGCATTGAAGACATTTAATGTCCTGGCCTCCACCGCACTCCGTGGCAATGAATTCCACAGGCCCACGACTGTCTGGCTGAAGAAATGTCTCCTAATTTCCGTTCTAAATTGACCCCCTCTAACTCTAAGATTATGCCCACAAGTGCCAGTATCCCCGCCTAATGGAAACAACTTCCCAGCATCCACCCTTTCTTAGCCAGGCATTATCTTGTAAGTTTCTATTAGATCTCCCCTCAACCTTTTAAGCTCTAATGAATACAATCCCAGGATCTTCAGCCATTCATCATATGTTAGGCCTACCATTCCAGGGATCATCCGTGTGAATCTCTACTGGACACACTCCAGTGCCAGTATGTCCTTTCTGAGGTATGGGGCCCAAAATTGGACACAGTATTCTAAATGAGGCCTAACTAGAGCTTCATAAAGTCTCAGATGCACATCACTGCTTTTACATTCCAACCCTCTTGAGATAAATGACAGTATTACATTCGCTTTCTTAATCACTGACTCAACCTGCAAGTTGACCTTTAGAGAATCCTGAACTCATATTCCCAGATCCCTTTGTACTTCAGCTTTATGAATTTTCTCACTGTATAGAAAATAGTCCATGCCTATATTCTTTTTTTCCAAAGTGCAAGAACTGACATTTGTTCATGTTGAATTTCATCAGCCATTTCCTGGACCACTGTCCGAAACTGTCTAATACTTTCTGCAGCCTCCCCACCTCCTCAGTACTTCCTGCCTGTCCACCTAACTTTGTATCATCAGCAAACCTTGTCAGAATGCCCTCAGTCCTTTCATCCAGATCATTTATATATAAAGTGAACAGCTGTGGCCCCAATACTGAACCCTGCGGGACACCACTTGTCACTGACTGCCCTTCTGAAAAAGACCCTTTTATCCCAACTCTTTGCTTTAATCCTCATTGTTTCAGCCTCTTGTTCTGATTTGAAACAGGTCTTTTGCCATTCCTTTATCCTGTGACTTTGACTAAATTCGTCCTTCCTTAGATCTTGCGAATTCTGTGCTAATCCCTCACTACTTCCCTCTTCTTCTTCCTAATGAATGAGGTCTCTTCCTGAAAGTCTTGCGAGGTGTTTGGAAAATGTGGCTGTGATGGTGATGTAGGTGACAATCCAAGTGTGACAGGTGTGTTTGTGTGAGCAAACAGAGGTTTAGTGAGGGGCGCTTCAGTGATGATGCAGGGCAGTGAGAAGGGCAGTGTTCAGAATGTATTCAGTGTTTAATCAATGGTGGAGGTGCCAGTGTTGGATTAGAGCGGGCAAAGTCAGAAGTTACACAGCACCATGGCTGTGGTCCATCAGGTTTATTTGAAATCACAAGCTTTCAGAGCACTGTTCCTTCATCTGATGAAGGAGCAGCACTCTGGAAATTTGTGATTTCAAATAAACCTGTTAGACTATAACCTGATTCTATGTGATTTCCAACTTACTTAATGAAGTTATGAGGGGTGAAGCTGCACTCAGAAAGCATTTGCAACAAATTTGTTACTTTTAACAACTCCACCCACTCATTCCCACCTTTCGGGTTTCAAGTGCAGCATATTACCAACAAAAACAATTTACGTTTGTTTAGCACCTTCAATGCAATGAAATGGAACATTATAAATCAAAGTATAACTACAAAATGAGACACTCAATCGGACAAGCAAAGGCTTGGTCTTTAAGGACACAAGGAATGCCTTAAAAGAGGAAAATGAGCGAGAGAGACAGAGAATTAAAGGGAATGAATTCCAGAGGTTGGAGCCTAGGCAGTCGAAGGCACAGCTGCCATTGGTGGAGAAATTATTCTTGGGAATGCGTAAGAGTCCAGAATAAACGGCACATGGATGTCTCAGTGTTGACGGAGACAGATGGAGGGGCAAGGCCACAGAGGGATTCGCAAATAAGGATGAGAAGTTGAAAACTAAGACATTGCTTGACTAATAGCTACCGTAGGTCAGAGAGAAGAACATGTGACGGGGGAATGGGACTCGCTGTGAGTTATGAAGTAGGCTAGCAGAGTTCTGGATGAGCTCAAACCTATGAGAGTAGAATGTGGATGAGCAGCCTAGAGCACCTTCAAATAGTCAGGTGAAGAGGTAATGAATCAAGGGCATCAGTCGATGAGCTGAGTAATTTTGCCAAGATAGATGGAGGCTGTAGAAGATGGCCAGAATATGATTTTAAAAGCTGCTCTCAGGATTAACTGAGACACCAAAGACTGGATGTCTACTCAAATGCCAAGAGCACAGCCAGAGCATCCTCAAACCTCAGCACACGCCTGGCCCAGGAAAAGGGGCCTGAAAGGCCATGTTTTCATTCTGAGGTGGAGAGTTTGCCTTTGGGCAGGCAGGACAATCTCAGAGGCTACTCCCCTCAGGCAGTTGTTGCACCAAGGCCTTGCCTCAGGGCTCCAGCACTGTGCTGATATTTATTTAAAAAGGAAAAACCATGCAAAATCCCACCAATCTTGGCCTCTCACTCCTCCATGCTAACACACAGTATGGCTAAGTACCTTGACATGATGACAACACATTTTGAAAAGTCTCTTTTAACAGTTGATTCTGAAAGGTCTGTGAACAGTTCCAATGATCTGGAACCTTGCGGTAATGCATTTTTGTAATTTTCACACACATTTAGGTGTACTT
This sequence comes from Chiloscyllium punctatum, assembly GCF_047496795.1. Classification (NCBI taxonomy): domain Eukaryota; kingdom Metazoa; phylum Chordata; class Chondrichthyes; order Orectolobiformes; family Hemiscylliidae; genus Chiloscyllium; species Chiloscyllium punctatum. Next base: position 143,767,251 of record NC_092741.1, on the reverse strand, counting down.
TTAACCATATCAAAGTCAGCTGACCTCCCCAAATGGCACCTGAACTATCCCAGAGGTGTCTTGGAACCAGATCCATAAGGGTACCCTGCCTCTCACTAGCTGGTGTAATGAATTCACACAATTCCAACTTGCTGAACCCCGATTTGAGCAGTACCCTTCGGGTTTCACCCTCCAAGGTGATGAGTGGTTCACTTCAGTGGAGGTGGGTCATCATTCAAATGACCAGCTGCCTCCACAAAATGTGCGAGCTCAGAAAACACTCTGCCCCTGTTCCCGACTCCTGAGAAAACACAGTGCGGTTTTCGGAGATAAAGTGTATGAAATTCAGTCTCTTCCATCATCATGATGACTCATGACAGAGAATCTCTCCATTGTGGTGAAAATCGAATCCAAGACTTTGAACAGACAGGCTTACTGTTGCCAGGGAGATGGACAGATGTAGGGAACTGAATTTGAAGCAAGGACCAAAATGATGGCTTCAATATTCCCAACATGGGTCTACCCGCAGCACACGGACTGCAACGGTTCAAGGAGGCAGCTCATCACCACCTTCTCAAGGGCAAGTTGGTAATTAATACTCGCCCAGCCAACAACACTCATGTCCCGTGAGTGAACTTTAAAAAATTGAATTGGAGGAAATTTCTACTCAACCAGTCCTGGATGGGGGTTAAGCAGACTGATAGGTTAGCAGCAGTGGAGAAGTCAAGAGATCTAGAACTTCTGTGAACCATCAGAGAACCTTAGTGCATGTTCAATACATCTTTTAGCCATCTCGTAATTAAGTTGTAACACGGACTTTACAGCTCACGAGCACCTTCCTTTTTAAAAGTTCCTGGCTGATTTTAGAAGGTGCAGCCTGTATTAATCATTACTACTATGGGTATTTTATGTCCCTCCATTTGGTGTAATTTGCTAACTAGGCCGGTAGGTTTCTCATACAAAGCCAGTTAGCTAAATTGGTTAGACATCACTATTTGTGCAGATCAAGTTAGCACCAGCAGTATGGGGTTCTATGCGTGTTCTGGCTCTGGTAGACCGGGGACCCTCTGATTGTCCCTACCATAGAAAATGTCATGGCACTTTGAGTAATTGTCAAAAACCTGCCTTCGGGTAGAGAAGAGAATTTTCATGTAACACATTGTTCATGAGCAGAGCAGCTGCATCACTCTGGTAGTTTATTTTTGGTAAACCATCACTCACTGACCTTCAACCTCTGTGAATCTCCAATTTGTTTTAGATCTGCATTTGAAAAGCAAAATTCTGTGGCATCTCGCTTGAGCATGGTATTCAAGCATAACCCAAGGGAACAGATATATTACCCATGCTGCTTCATAAATGAGTCATGCACTCTATAATCACTTTTGTACCACTCTGTTTGTGGAGACAGCATGGTTTAAATGACAGTTACTTCACCAGAGAGACGCTGCCAGTAAATGCATTGATTTGTGGGACTTGATACAGGATTTGTGGAGAATTAAAAATAAAACAGAAGTAGCTAAAATGCTGAATGTATTTTTAGAACACAGAGAAACCATTTTGCAGACTTGAATGAATGAAGATTGGCTGACTTCACAGACCATTCACTGTCACAAGAAAAATGAATGCATTTTGGAACTGAACTAAAAATCATTACGGAGGGGTTAGCTATCGTTCTTTGGAGACTTAGACAGTTGGCTTTTCTTACATTAATCTTTATCTTGCAATGCCGATGACAATAAATGCTAATGACTAGATCTTGAATGAGAACCTGCCATTCATAAATGCTTGAAAGTTAAAGATTTGGAATTGCAAATTGCAGCCTTATTTCATTGGCAATTTTTTTATTGTCTTAATTACTAAAGTTCTGTTGCAACCTCAAAATGTGATTTGGCGTATTTATAAAGTGTTTTTTTTTAAGAGCTACAGTTTTGTATTTTGGGACTCTAAACAGGTTTTCCTTTGTGCATGAGAATAGGGATGGCTGACTGAAAATTACTTTGTCATCTGAGCTAACCATGGAGAATGTCTATAGAGTGAGGTACGTTATTAAATCCTGTTCATGGCCTTATTGGGTGTTGGGATTGGAATGAGGATCAGGTGGAGCTCATTGACTATGAGATCCTTGATTGGGATTGTTAACCTGGGCCGATCAGGGAGCACTGGCTGACACATATATCTGGAGACACAGCGAATCTTTTTGCTCTAGGAGCTGTCTCTGATCTGGCTGGTCAGAGCCCATGTACAATGTACATATAAGTAAAGGGTGACAGGATACCAACTTCTGTGCACTTATTCAACAGGTATTAAGTCATGCCTTCTTGGGTTTTAATTCTAGGAATGGTTAATCACTTTGTGATTTGGAAAATAACTAAATGGACATTACTGTAGCTTTGTCCCCAAGGGATGTGATCAGCAAGAAACTCAGAAAGTGGAAGTAGTGCAAAAGAGCGTGTTGAGGATGAATTTTAGTGTGATTTTAGCAGAAAGTAGTAATGAGGCAGAACATACCAAGTGATGGGGAAGGAGGACTCTGGCATATTGGTCAATGGCCACAATTCAGTGCATATCATATGTTACACTATTACTTGCGTTGTCTGTGGAATCATTCCCCAATTTTTGGTACAAGTCCCAAGTATTAGTGAGGAGAACTTTGAAAGATCAATGGCTCTGAGTTTGCTTTTGTCCTCATTTGATGCTAATAGACCAATGAGGACGCAGTTAGGGTGTTTATAAAGCCAAACCTTAAACTCTGATCCAGATTGTAAAGTCTCTGAAGCATTCGTGAGAATAAAAGCCACTAAGCCCCTGATATAATCAATCTATAACCAGGAAATGGATCCAGCCAGCGACTTTTCTCCATGCTCCACAACTCATGAGATCAGACTACAACTGGTATCTGAAGTAAAAGATCTATACTGTTTGATCAGACTGTTGCTTGTCGAGTCCAAGAAAACTGTCACATATTAAACCAGAAAATAAATGTGGTCACCAACAAACAGATGAAGAACAATGATGGTCAGGAAAATCCATTTTGCCAATAAAGTCATAATGCCTGCAGCATTGTCATTAGACATTTTCTATTCTATCCACCAAAAGAGGTGAAAAAAAACCAAAAAAAAATCCATGGCCAATCGAAGGAAGAAAAAATGGAAAATTCCCCTTTCCAACTGACTTGGTTGATTTAAGCTGGAGCAGGAAATCATATTTTATCTGATAATTTGCCAATCATTGATAAGGCATCCCTCCTAGTTAGCAATTGGTGTAGTTCATTTCTGATGTGCAAAGAGTTGAGGTACGCTGTACCAGCTGGTAACTTGTTCCTTAGGTCTTAAGGAAATTAAAATCTGGCTTAATATTGACCTCATCCAATCCTTGTATCGGCATGTGATCCGTCTCCAGTTTTCCTCAACCACCACACTGTAATAATGCTTCAATAGGAGCACAGTCTAATAAAAGGTCATTTTGAAATGTTAACGCTTATTTATTTTTCCACAGGAGCCACCTGTATTCCTGAGTGCTTCCTGCGCTTCTGTTTTTACTTCATGAGTCCAGCACACACAGTAGTTTGCCTTTGTCTTATTTTGACAGTGACATTTTTAATATGGCAAAATATCATGGTGATAAAGATTACATCTTATGCAGGCTATTAAAGGAAATTTCTAATTTTAAACTCGATTTCATGTTTTTTTTAAATTAGTACATGAGTTATTTTTGTATGAGTCACAGGACATACACTTGCAGAAATTGGATAAATCCTGACAATGGCTATGGAGGCAACTCACAAACCTCCACTTCTCTGCCATCTTAAATGCTGCTCTTTGTAGTCCAGCAGTAAACCTGCCACTGAGTGTTGGCACACCTCATCAGAGGCTCAGGCCAAGTTAGGCTGGTACGACTTAAAACAAATATGCAAACTTAAACCAATGGGCACCTCTTAAAAGATGGTGCATTCTGGATCCAGCAGATACTGGAAGTGGCTGGGAAGATTGTCTGGTCAACAAGAGGAGTGAAACGAGCAAAACCTAGTCCAAGCTTTCCCAATGCAACACAAGAAGCCTTGATGGAGGAAATAAAGCAAAAAGAGGTTCTCTAACCATAGTAGACCTTCCAGACTATAAAGTGATTAAGAGCTCTTAATTGTTGTTTTCAATATCAGTAGTCTAGCCTTCAGAATCCCCATATTGTGCTTTAAAAGGATTAATGAACTGACTTGAGTACTCGAGATCAGTGAATGCATCTTCAAAAGTCATGCTGTTACAAGTGAACCAGTGACTCCCACACTTCAACACCTGTCTTCATCAACCAAGCACAACATTTAGGTAATACCCATGGCCTCACCTCGTCTTCATCCACTTATTACTGCTGCAAACCGCACACCCACATCTCACAACTTTCACCTACTATCAGCTAATAAAGTATGCAAGAGCAAATTACTGCAGATGCTGGAGTTTGTGCTGGAAACAAGAAATACTGGAGATCACAGCGTGTCAGGCAATATCCAGGGAGAGAAAGCAAGCTAACGTTTCCAGTCTCAATGGCTCTTCATCAGAGCTGCATCCCTCCCCCAGCCCTGCTGTGTCTTCGTGGTTCACATTCTGGTTCCGCTTGCTAAAGTCCATAGATTTTGTCCGACTTGGAGGCAATTATGGAGACACCGCGATATTCAATGAAAATCCGAGACAGATGTTGTTCAATTGAGATGTCTGGTCATTCTATTTCAGACGGAGAACTGCCAGGCTGGCAAAATGTTGGCACTTGGACACTGAAGTGGGAGAGATGTAGGTTACTCTTGATGAAGAAACACTGCCACGCGATCTGGCAGCAACTTGCTTGCACATTGGAAACGTGCCAGATTTCAGAGGACAGCACTGAAGTGGCAACTCCACATGGTGACCCATGAGTAGTCCCACAGTCAAGTCAGGGGGAGGTGATGGCATGGGTGCCAATTTGCGGAAGGTGGTGTCACGGGCAGGTTCTGCTGTTGATGCCTCTAATAGCTTTAATGAGACAATAAACAAATTCAGGCTGATGAGAATTCACAGTGAAATGCCAGAAAACCAGCTGTTAGTATTTTTATTCAGCTCCAAGTGCCTCATGGCTTTGAACAATGCTCATCCTTTTCAGCATGGGATTGGTAACCAGCTCCATGGCAGCATGTGTGGACCTGGCCATAGTGTATCAGATCTAGACCATCTAAAGCCAGTGCTGCTCCAGGCTGGCCATAAGGCCATCAGCTGCCTTCCCCATTGACATTATTAAGGCTTTGACCAGTTATACTGCAACCACTGGAGTAGCACGGTATAGGAGCACAAGGAGTTGGGAGGTCATGCTATGGTTGTACAGGACATTGATTAAGCCATTGTTGGAATATTGCATGCAATTCTGGTCTCCTTGTCGGAAAGATGTTGTGAAACTTGAAAGGGTTCAGAAAAGATTTACAAGGATGTTGCCAGGGTTGGAGGATTTGAGCGATAGGGAGAGGTTGAACAGGCTGGGGCTGTTTTCCCTGGAGTGTCGGAGGCTGAGGGGTTACCTTGTAGAGATTTACAAAATTATGAGGGGCATGGATATGATAAATAAACAAAGTCTTTTCCCTGGGGTGGGGGAGTCCAAACCTAGAGGGCATAGGTTTAAGGTGAGAGGAGGAAGAATTAAAAGGGACCGGGGGAGCAACTTTTTTCATGCAGAGGGTGGTACGTGTATGGAATGTGCTCCCATGCAAGTGGTGGAGGCTGGTGCAATTACAACATTTAAAAGGCAGCTGGATGGGTACATGAATAGGAAAGGTTTGGAGGGATATGGGCCAAATGCTGGCAAATGCTGGGATTGATAGGAAGGGTGAGGGGAGTAACAAATTAAAAATATTATATATGAATGCACGAAGCATTAGAAATAAGGTGGATAAGCTTGAGGTTCATTTGGAAATTGGCAGTTACGATGTTGTGGGGATAACTGAGACATGGCTTCAAGTGGACAGGGCCTGGGAAATGAATATTCAAGGCTATACGTGCTATCCTAAGGACAGACTGACGGGCAGAGGGGGTGAGGTGCCCCTGTTGGTAAGGAATGATATTCAGTCCCTTGCGCAGGGAAACCTAGAATCAGAGGATGTAGAGTCAGTGTGGATAGAGCTGACAAATTCTAAGTTTAGAAAGACCCTATTGGGAGTTATCTATAGGCCCCCAAACAGTAGCCTGGATGTAGTGTGTAAGTTGAATAAGGAGCTGAAATTGGCCTGTAGCAAAGATATCACTACAGTTGTTATGGGGGATTTCAACATGCAGGTAGACTGGGAGAATCAGGATGGCACTGGACCCCAAGAAAGGGAGTTTGTGGAGTGCCTCTGAGGTGGATTCTTAGAACAGCTTGTGCTGGAGCCTACCAGGAAGAAAGCAATTCTGGATCTGGTGTTGTGCAACAAACCGGATTTGATCAGGGACCTCGAAGTGAAGGAGCCATGAGGAGGTAGTGACACAGTACAATAAGGTTTAATCTGCAGTTTGAAAGGGAGAGGGTAGAATGGAAGTGACAATATTTCAGTTGAATAAGGGGAACTGGGGAGCTATGAGGGAGGAGCTGGCCAAAGTTCAATGGTGCAATACCCTAGCAGGGATGACAGTGGAACACAATGGCAGGTATTTCTGGATATAATGCAAAAGGTGCAGGATCGGTTCATTCCAAAGAGGAAGAAAAATCCGAAGGGGAGGCAGGGGCGGCCGTGGCTGACGAGGGAAGTTAAGGACTCTATAAAGATAAAAGAGAAGAAGTATAACATAGCAAAGATGAGTGGGAAATCGGAGGTGGGAAGCTTTTAAAGAACAACAGACGATTACTAAAAAGGTAATATGCAAAGAAAAAATAAGGTATGAAGGTAAACTGGCCAAAAATATAAAGGAGGATAGTAAAGTTTTTTTCGGTATATGTGAAAAGAAAAAAAATGGTTACGACTAAAATTGGGCCCTTGAAGACAGAAACGGGTGAATTTATTACGGGGATCAAAGAAATGACAGAAGAGTTGAATTGGTACTTTAGATCTGTCTTCACTGGGGAAGACACGAGCAATATCCCAGATGTAATAGTGGCTGAAGGACCTGAACTGAAGTGAATTAATACTAGGCAGGAAATGGTGTTGGAGAGACTGTTAGGTCTGAAGGCTGATAAGTCCCCGGGGTCTGATGGTCTGCATCCCAGGGTACTGAAGGAGGTGGCTCTAGAAATCGTGGATGCATTGGTGATTATTTTCCAATGTTCTATAGATTCCGGATCAGTTCCTGCGGATTGGAAGATGGCTAATGTTGTCCCACTTTTTAAGGAAGGAGGGAGAGAGAAAACAGAAAATTGTAGATCAGTTAGTCTGACCTCAGTGGTAGGAAAAATGCTGGAGTCAATTATAAAGAGTGAAACTGACACATCTGGATAGCAGTAACAGGATAGGTCAGAGTCAGCATGGATTTATGAAGGGGAAATCATGCTTGACTAATCTTCTGGAATATTTTGAGGATGTAACTCTGAAGATGGACAAGGGAGATCCAGTGGATGTAGTATATGTGGACTTTCAGAAAGCCTTTGATAAAGTCCCACATAAGAGATTAGTGAGCAAAATTAGGGCGCATGGTACTAGGGGCAAAATACTGACATGGATTGAAAATTGGTTGGCTGACAGGAAACAAAGAGCTCCCTTTTGGAATGGTAGGCAGTGACCAGTGGTGTGCCGCAGGGATCAGTGCTGGGACCACAGCTTTTTACAAAGCTGGGTGGCAGGGTGAAATGTGAGGAGGATGTTAGGAGAATACAGGGTGACCCGGACAGGCTAGGTGAGTGGATGGATGCATGGCAGATGTAATTTAATGTGGATAAATGTGTGGTTATCCACTTTGGTGGCAAGAACAGAAAGGCAGATTACTACTTAAATGGAGTCAAGTTAGGTAAAGGGGCAGTACAATGAGATCTGGGTGTTCTTGTACATCAGTCAATGAAAGCAAGCATGCAGGTGCAGCAGGCAGTGAAGAAATCTAATAGCATGCTGGCCTTCATAACAAGAGGAATTGAGTATAGAAGCAAAGAGGTCCTTCTGCAGCTGTACAGGACCCTGGTGAGACCGTACCTGGAATATTGTGTGCAGTTTTGATCTCCAAATTTGAGGAAAGACATTCTGGCTATTGAGGGAGTGCAGCGTAGATTCACGAGGCCAATTCCCAGAATGGCGTGACTATCTTACGCTGAAAGATTGGAGCGACTGGGCTTGTATACCCTTGAGTTTAGAAGGATGAGTGGGGATCTGATTGAGATGTATAAGATTATTAAAGGATTGGACACTCTGGAGGCAGGAAGCACGTTTCTGCTGATGGGTGAGTCCCGAACCAGACAACATAGTTTAAAAATAAAAGGTAGGCCACTTAGAACAGAGTTGAGGAGAAACTTCTTCACCCAGAGAGTGGTGGGTGTATGGAATGCTCTGCCCCAGAAGGCTGTGGAGGCCAAGTCTCTGGATACTTTCAAGAAAGAGTTGGATAGAGCTCTTAAGGATAGTGGAATCAAGGGTTATGGGGATAAGGCAGGAACAGGATACTGACTGAGGATGATCAGCCATGATCATAATGAATGGTGGTGCTGGCTCGAAGGGCAGAATGGCCTACTCCTGCACCTATTGTCTATTGTCTATAAATGGGACTAGGTTAATTTAGTAATCTGGTCAGCATGAATGAGTTGGACCTAAGGGTCTTTTTCCTTGCTGTATAACTCTATGGCTCTATGACTTAGGGTGTAGCCAAGATATGTTTACATTGTGCACTTTTCCAAATTTCTCCAGGCCATAGACATCAGTCAGGATGGGTGTGGGATGATATTTGTCCACAATACCTCCCCCCATCTCCCCAACTGCTCTTCAGCTGCCAATTGTCAGCATTTCAGCTGAGAAATGGGTGGTCAGCAGCTGGAAATTATCCTCAAGGATTACTCACTCAGCACAGCAAACCCTCTGGAATATTGCCCCCATAATGATGTGTTGGCGTGGAACATGTGCATCTTCACATTGTCTGGCTAATATAACATAAGCTCTTCAAGTAGCACAATCGACTTTTGTAAAAGACATGCTTTTTCTTTCATGTGCATGAGCGTTGGCTATGAATCTTTTGTCTGTTGATTCTTTTTATTTCAAATTGGGATAACTTTCAGACAAACTTACATCAAGTTGATTTGCATATGTTATGTGAAACATTCATCTCCATATAAGATCTAAGAGTAACAATATGAAACAATGTCAGACCAAGGAGGTGTCATTTCAATAAAAGGTTGTGTCGGTGTGAGGATGCAGGTACAGATTCAGGATCTGAATTTTGTAACAGAAAGGTTCTGGTAAAAGATCTCAGCTGGAATTTAGAAAAAAGGATGATGTCCAGTCAGGGATTAATTTAAAACTACAAAACCTTGCATGTCATCCCGTGACTCTATGCATAATTACATTTCAGCTGTGTTTCCATAATCACATCTGCGAATGAAAAATATTTGTAACAAAATCATTCTCCTCTAATGAACCATAAATTTTAGTTTCCTTTTACACCCACCGTCATCCAAATATTTACCAAAATAGTACAGCATGCCACAATTGCTTTCTGTTCCTTATTGGTTAAAAAGTGTGGCAAAAGCTTTTTCACCAGTTCAACACATGAAAAGCTTTGTTGATATATATTATGGACAATTGGATGAAATTAGAAAGATGCAATACAGAAGCAATTGCACTGTAATTTTTTTTGTTGCAACTCGATTATGTTAAAAAAATTGATGGATAAGTTAATTCATTCAAACATTTTCTAGGTGATTTTAAGATAGTTGACCTGACATATGACGTTCAGACGTTTGTGACTGCAGGGCTATAGTGAAAAGGCAGCAGTGTGGAATGAACTGAACTGCTCTCAAAGAAAGCAGTGAGACCATAATGAGCCATATGGCCAACTTCTGTGTTGCAAACATTCACCGAATCTGTCAAGCTATACTGAATTCTGATTCTTTAAGACTTCTTTATATTGTTCTGGAAGTAAAAGCAGCTTACTTGGAATTATTCGACTGTGGCCAGAATTTCTTTTCCTTGTCAGTTTTCTTCCCTCCTTCTCTGGAAGGTACAGCTCCACACAGAAACCAGCCCATACCTATATCATATTATGTAAGGATGATTCACAAAGTCATTCAGCACAGTCTGTGTCAATTCAGTTCATTGCCTGCTCTGGTTCTTTGAAAGCGTGGTCCAATTAGTCCCAGTCCTCTGCACTTTCCTCATAGCCCTGTGATGGTTTTCTTAATGGAGCAACCCACTTCCTCATTGAAGATTACTATACTTTCGAATTTGTTTTAACCACCCTTTCAGACAGCGCTTTCCAGATCATAAAAACTTGCGGAGTGAAAACATTTTATCTGATCACCTACTTCTGCTTTTTTTATTGCTACTTTTTTCACCTCAACTTTTCAGTTCCACAAATCCAAATGGAGGTTCCATTAATCCGAGCCAATTTTCAGCATTTACAGAAGTATGCCAATAGATCATGATATATAAGTTGACCAAACACATGATATTTCTAATTTTCTGGCACCAAAATAAATATGTAGACCTGCATTACATATAGGTCAGCTCATTTAATACTGTACATGCATGTTTGAAGCTATGCCCACAGTGGGAGTTGGCCTCAGTTTGTAACTCAGACACATTTTGAGTCTTATACTAGTCTGGCACATGTGATCAGGGTGGTGCTGGAAAAGCAGAACAGGTCAGGCAGCATCCGAGGAGCAGGAAAATCAATGTTTCGGGCAAAAGCTCTTCATCCTGATGAAGGGTTTTTGCCCAAAACATCAATTTTCCTGCTCCTCGGATGCTGCCTGACCTGCTGTGCTTTTCCAGCACCTCTCTGATCTAAACTCTGGTTTCCAGGATCTGCAGTCCTCACTTTTGCCTGGCACATGTGATCAAGCAGGTGATAGGGGGCCATGTTGCCAAAAAGACACATCCACAAGGAGCAAGCTGTGTATGGTGACTAATAAACTGCAATAGACCCTCCTGCAACTAAAAACAGAAGTTGCTGGAAAAGCTCAGCAGGTCTGGCTGAGAGAAGTGAAGAGAAATCAGAAGTTAGAGTTTCGGGTCCAGTGACCCTCCCTCAGAACTCTGAGATCCTCTTGCAACAATATCAGTTAGGCCAGGTGAATTCCTGTTTTGGAAAGGGGCTATTGAAGCTCCAGAACGTCAACTTATACACCAGAACCAATCTGAGGTTTCTAAACCACACACATGGTGCAGCATCAGTGATTACCCAGCTACTGAACCAATGCCACCAAAGATTAACTAGATTAGTGAATGGATTAAAATGTGAAATGCTACTCATTCAGTACCGTGTGAGGCTGGGCTAAAGCAAGTTGGCCATTTGGTTTGACCTGTTGTTTCTTGTCTTTCAGATTTGAAGTGTGAGATTCAGGACAGAGCGTGGCTTTAACTTTAGCTATCCTGTGGAGATAGCTTACCTTAGACAAAACAAAAACACAGACCAAAGAATTTTGTGGCCTTAACTCTAAAAGCTGACAAAACTCTGTAAATTGCTCTTTTACTATCTTGTAAATTACTATTCTTGTGTGAATACATCTGTGCAATGCAGATGCATGCCTTACCATGTAGGCAGCCAAGACACCAATTTACCGCTGGTGGTAGAGACTTTGGAGTCAGTGGTAGGAACTGACCAGCAATAAATCTTCAGGATTTTGTACACTGCAAACTGATTAGAGTACTCCCCTCACATTTGAATTTCCTACATATTAATCCCATTGCGGACTGCAGGGGGACGTGCAAAAATTATTTCTGTATAACATTATTTAAAAAAGAATCAGCAAATTAGCCAGTCTGGCAAGAAATCAGCACCTACATTATATTTCACTGTGGTCTTGGTCTTGATGTTTTCCAGACACATTTTCCCTGCACATGGTACCCCTTCTTATGAACTGAAGCATGACCCTATGAGCAATGTAATTGGAGAAACAGCATATCCCAGGTGAAAAATAAGTTTATTTGACATCACTGTCTACATCAATGTTGGTAAAATCTCCAACTGAGGGACAAATAATAATCTGAGAGCCTGCATACCTTGGCCTCCAAACTACAATTTAGACACCTCAAAGAGTAATATTAAACAGAAACAGGAGAAAACACAGAAAATTTCATAAAATACAGTAAAGCAATATTTGATTTCTTGCCAGCAATTCAAATCCTAAAATAGCATAAGTCTTGAAATATTAATAATTCTCCTCATTCAGAATACGTCTGTGAGGAAACTTGGATGTTCATTCAGTTTTTCTAATAGTCTGAACTCTTTCAACAGCTGGCAAAGTATGTTTCATTCTGGAGCCACATTACAGGGCAGCAGTTGCATCCACAATTACTTTTGATTGTGCATGGGATGTGGCATTCATTGCCAACCTTAAGTCCCTTATGAAGGTGATGTTGATCCACTTTCTTGAACTGTTGAAGACTATGTGATGGAGATACACCCACATGCTGTTCGGAAGGCTATTTCAGGATTTCGATTCTGTAGAAGTTATGAAACAATGGCATAAGTCCAAGTCAGGATAGTCTGTGGCTTAGCATGTGAAAGTGATAGTGTTCCTATGCACCTCTTGCCCTTGTGGTAAATGTAAGAGTCATAGTCATAGAGTCATAGAGATATACAGCATGGAAACAAACCCTTCGGTCCAACTCGTCCATGCCGACCAGATATCCCAACCCAATATAGTCCCACCGGCCAGCAACCGGACCATATCCTTCCAAACACTTCCTATTCATATACCCATCCAAATGCCCATTAAATGTTGCAATTGTATCAGCCTCCATCACTTTACCTGGCAGCTCATTCTACACGTACAACCTGCTGCGTGGAAAAGTTGCCCTTTAGGTCTCTTTTATACCTTTCCCCTCTCACCTGAAACCTATGCCCTCTAGTTCTGGACACCCCATCCCAGGGATAAGACTTTGTCTATTTATCCTATCCATGCCCCTCATTATTTTGTAAACCTCTATAAGGTCCTCCCTCAGCCTCCGACGCTCCAGGGAAAACAGCCCTAGCCTGTTCAGCCTCTCCCTGTAGCTCAAATCCTCCAACCCTGACATTATCCTTGTAAATCTTTTCTAAAAACTTCCAACTTTCACAACATCATTCCGATAGAAAGGAGACCAGAATTGCACGCAATATTCCAAAAGTGCTCAAACTAATGTCCTATACAGCTACAGCATGACCTCCCAACTTCTGTACTCAATACTCTGATCAATACCTGTAAAAGAAAGCATAACAATTGCCTTCTTCACTATCCTATCTACCTGCGACTCTACTTTCATGGAGTTATAAACCTGTACTCCAAGGTCTCTTTGTTCAGCAACACTCCCTAGGACCTTACCATTAAGGGTATAAGTCCTGCTAAGATTTGCTTTCCCAAAATGCAGCATCTCACATTAATCTAAATTAAACTCCATCTGCCACATCTCAACCATTGGCCCATCTAATCAAGATCCCATTGTAATCTGAGATAACTTTCTTCGCTGTCCACTACACCTTCAATTTTAGTGTCACCTTCAAACTTACTAACTATACCTCTTATGCTCACATCCAAATTATTTATATAAATGACAAAATGTAGTGGACCCAGCACCTATTCTTGTGGCACTCCACTGGTCACAGGCCTCCAGTCTGAAAAACAATCTTCCACCACTACCCTCTGTCTTCTACTTTTGAGCCAGTTCTTTATTCAAATGGCTAGTTCACCCCTCTGTATTCCATGAGATCTAGTCTTACTAACCAGTCTCCCATGAGGAACCTTGTCAAATATTTTACCGAAATCATTATAGATCACGTCAATCATTCTGCCTTCATCAATCCTCTTTGTTACTTCTTCAAAAAACTCAATCAAGTTTGTGAGACATGATTTCCCATGCACAAAGCCATGTTTACTATTCCTAATCAGTCCTAGCCTTTCCAAATACATGTACATCCTGTCCCTCAGGATTCCCTTCAACAACATGCCCATCACTGACATCAGACTCGCCGGTCTATAGTTCCCTGGATTGTCCTTATCGCCTTTTTTAAATAGTGGCACCGGGTTAGCCAACCTCCAGTCTTCCAGCACCTCACCTGTGACTATTGGTGTTTGGAAGGTGCTATTAAAGAAGACATGACAATTTGCTGCAACTCATTCTGTAGATGGTGCAAACTGTTGGCAATATTCACCAGGAGTGAAGGAACTAAATGCTTTTATGTTGTTGATCCAGTCAAGTTCCTGGTCAACATCAAACTTCTAGATGTTGATAATGGTAGATACCATGATACATTAAATGTCAAGGAGAAGTTGTGAGATTCTTTCCTGTGAAAATGCTCTTTGCATGTCACTTCTATGATGTGAATGTTCCTTGCCAGATATAAACCCAATCAATTCAACTCAACTTAGCTAGAAAGTGTCTGTGTCTTTCTAAGAGCCATTTACGCAGGCAAAGGAATTATGAATGCAGTTGTGGTAAGAGACTGTATAATTAGGAGCATAGATATTACAGTCTGTCGCCATGTGTGGCAGTTTCAAAGGCTATGTTGCCTGCCAACAGGAGACAACTTACAACGAATAAAGAGGGAGAAAATAAACATTGAGCGTAAACTTGCAAGCAATATCAAGATGGACAAGAGCTTCTTGAAATACATAAAATGGATGAGAGAAGGCAAGTGAACACATCTTCTTACAGAATGAGTCTGAGGAAATAATAACAGGAACCAGGAAAAGACAAAGGAGTTAAATAAATACTTTAACTAGCACCAGAGAAAACGTGTCAGGGAAACTAATAAGGCTAAAGACCGGTAAATCTGATAAGTCTCCTGGCATTAATGGAATACATCCTAGGATATTAAAGGAAGTAGCAACAGAGCTAATGTTGGTATTGGTAATAACCTTCCAGGAATTATTAGATTCTGGATAAGTCCCAGAAGATTGGAAAACTGCCGATGTAAAACCTTTATTTTAAGAAAGTGTCTATATTAACTATAGACCAATTAACTTAATGTCTTATTATGAAAACTTTAGCATCCGAGGGCCTGTTTCCAACCTGTAAGTAATCTAATCTAATCTAATCTAATCTAATCTATTATAAAGGAATAATAACAGAACATTTAGAAATGTATAGTATGACCAAATAGCATCAGCATGGTTGCATGAAGGAGAAATCATGCTTATCAATTTATTGGAAGACTAAAAAATGGAAAATCCTAGACAACATTACCAATGGAAAATTAACTGCTTTTAACTAATTGGGTTTCACTGTCTACAACGAGTGGGTAAACCACTTTCTAAACCAGTGCGGTTTCTATTGAGTGCATTTAGTGAGAAATCCACATTCTATATCACTGGGAAAATGCCAATCAAAAACGAGTTGGGCAGTCAACGTGAACAGTTAGTGATAGATCCATTGTCCATAGCCTATTGTTTAATCAGTGTCTACAGATAGAAAAAAGGGTGGAGAGGTGGAGCGGACGGTGCCTGGAGTACTGAGGGATTGATTGTCTCCAGAGAGTAAATGATCTACCAACTAATGCCAATGAGGTATCCACTGTCTACAAGCAGCAAGATATACATTGCCTTCAACCAACAGAGGTATCTACCATCTGTAAATCTGTAGCAGATCCCCTGTTGATAACCAGTTATGCAGTCACTGTCCACCACCAATGGATGACCACAACCTGCAGTCAATCAGAAGTTCATTGTCTGTGACTAAAGGAAGATCCATTACCTTTTCCCAGCAATGAACTTACAGGCTGCAGATCAAGGAAAATCTACTGCCCTTAAGCACAGTCTACAACCAACCATCCATATTAGTAAGGAATTCACTGAGGGATCCATCATGTCCAACCAGTGCCAAATCTGCTTTGTCTACAATTAATAGAAATCCACTGTGCAAAGTCAGCCAGGAATTGACTAGTTACACCCACAAAGGGATGATCCATTCTGCCTGATTACCACTGAGTTTTTCAAGCTTTCAGTGAGTGAATGTTGCCCAATTAAAAGAACTGAACATTTTGATACAGTCTTACTGAACATGTGCTATTCAACTGCAATGTTAAGTACTGTATTAATGCTACCAAATTCTGAGTGATGGCTCAAAGTGATACTTGAGAGCAATGGGATAAATTTAGTAACAGGATCTCACTACACTGTCTGGAGATGCAGATTAAGTTAATGTCTGTATTTGCACTCCAACCCTAGTATGGTGTCAATGTGAAATCAGAAACTATTATGCAGCAGAACTGAACATTTTGTATAAATTTATTCTGGATTATACTTGCACAAAGGCACATTCAGGTTTTGTTTTATAACAAATGAAATGCAATTATTATCTGCTTCATGGATTCCTTTTCCACTTGAATTTAATTGTAAATTGCTGTCAAAACAATTGCAGTATGCACATAAGTCAACAGCCTGACACCCTCACAATAATTGATTGTGAGTATTGAATAAGTAACTGCTACTTAATCTGCTGTGGTGTTACTCAAGGAACAAAAAAGAGGATAATTGTAAATCCAGATTGAGTGAGGAAGGCTATATTAAAATTTTAAAATTTGCAAATTTGCTCCACTTTCAGAATCCATCAATGACAGTGGTGAAGTGATTTAAATCCAGAATGCACAACGGCTCATAATGGAGCACTGGGGAGCTGTCCAAGAGTTATAAAACTGGAGGGGTTTGTGAAGAGAAGGAAGGGATGTCTCACCCTTTCCCCCTCCTCACGTATCTTCTTTTACCTGAATGCATTTAATTTGTATCTCTATGTGCATGTGTGTGTGTATGTGTGCGTATATGTGTGCATGTCTTTGTGTGTGTGTGTTTGTCTGTGTATGTTAGTGTTTTTGTGTGTGTGTATGTGTATGTGCTTGTGTGTTTGTGTATATCTGTGTGTATATGTGTGCGTGTGTGTTTGTCCCTCTGTGTGTGTGTGTGTGAAGTAGGTGAGAAATGATAGGGGAAAGGACACTGAGGGCT
Source organism: Chiloscyllium punctatum (assembly GCF_047496795.1). Classification (NCBI taxonomy): domain Eukaryota; kingdom Metazoa; phylum Chordata; class Chondrichthyes; order Orectolobiformes; family Hemiscylliidae; genus Chiloscyllium; species Chiloscyllium punctatum. The sequence goes on along the minus strand of NC_092741.1, from coordinate 143,750,235 downwards.
AAGTGGGACCGAGACAAAATTGAGACCTCTGAGCCAACAAATTGTGTCTGTTTTTGTGACTGTTTTAAGAATTTGTTCAGCAGCCAGTTAAAATGACCTAAGGGACTCTCACACCCGCTGGGCACACCAGACACGTGCCATATTCAGGATGTTCATTTAAAAACAGTGGAAGCTGCTGGCTACATCTGTGCCATTACTGCCCTCTACTGAACCACTGAGCATAATTTGATATGCATTGAGTTGTGTTCATTAAGCTCCATGGAAACACTATGACAAACTCCAGAACAGTTATACCTTCATTTATAATACAGCTTTGCTGACAAAACTCAAGAAATATTCAAATTTAACTCATCTATGGACATGGATGGTTGAGATCATCATCCCAAATAAAACCCATAGCATGTGGGTTTGGGAAAAAATGTTCAAAATCTGAACTGAACTTCAACATGGAGAAGGACTTAGAGTGGCCTGTGCAGAAAAATCCATGAAATAAATATTAGCAGTTCTAAAGAGGTCACTCAACTTGAAATGTTAACTCTGCTTTCTCTCCAGATGCTGCCAGACCTGCTAAGTTTCTCCACCCGTTTCTGCTTTTGAAACAAATATTTGTTTTTGGTCAAGGAAGATACAATAAGACATGGTGATTGATTAACTTCGCACCTTATTTACTTATTGAATTGTTGGTGATGATGGAGATGATGTGGAGATGCTGTTGTTGGACTGCGGTGGGCAAAGTTAAAAATCACACAACACCAGGTTATAGTCCAACAGGTTTATTTGGAAGCACTAGCTTTCACTGCTGGAGATGGCACAGCAGTCATTTACAATCCCCTGTGTATTCAGTCAAAAAGATCATTTCAAGCATTTGGTTCAGATCCCAATTAGCACCTTTTCCTGCAGCTGTTCCACTTTGAAGTCAGATGGTGATTCATCTAAAGCTAAGCAAATATTGCCTACAGGTAGCAATAAATATCTTTAAGAAGTGTTGTGTCAACTGTTACAGACAGGGGAGAGAGACAAACTGAAAGCCCCCAGTTTCCTTTCCCTTCTGCCTATAATCAGTGTGGTTTATTTTTTTGGAAAGGTTGATGTGTGTGCTCCTAAAACCTCATTAGTTTGAGGTCACTAGCAATAGACTTTCAGAGACTTAAATAAGAAAGATTTTTTTTATTCACGCACTCACTCTGGAAGGACTGATGCTACGACGAAACACTGGAGTTCCCTTCCTAACAGCAACATGTATGTGCCTACAACTCAAAATCTGCAGTGGTTCAAGAAGGCAGCTGACAAGGGCAAAGAGGAATATGCAATAAATGCTGGTTTAGTGACAGACATCCATATCCTGTGAACACTATAAAAAGATTCTCTTCATTGAATGTTTTAGCCACTGTTTTATATTTATATTCCCAATTATTAGCCTTTCTTCCAAGTGACACCTTCAAGGTGAGATATGTATGGCCAGAGAAACTGGAAATGGTGGAGATCCTGCAGATTTTTATGGCAGGTACTCTGAGAAAGGTTATCATCCATTTTCCACATGGCTAAATTAAGAGGTTAGGTGACTCAAGAAACTCCACATAGATATAAAGTTAAAAATCACACAACGCCAGGTTATAGTCCAACAGGTTTAATTGGAAACACACTAGCTTTCGGAGCAACGCTCCTTCATCAGGTGATTGTGGAGAAGCAATGCTGTTGGACTATAACCTGGTGTTGTGTGATTTTTAACTTTGTCCACCCCAGCCCAACACCGGCAACTCCAAAGCATAGATATATGGAGACTAGGAGAATACTCCGAATGTGACAGTGATGAACACGTAGACATTATGGGGGAGGGGGGAAGAGACAGAAAGCGCAAGAGAAGGTGAAGAGAACATCGGGGTTGATTGAGATTGAGTCAAGATTGATTAGGAAGGAGAGATCACAGGAAGAGATTATGGCAGCTCAGTGGAACATTTCGTGGGGAGGGAACGCGGGAAGAGATTACAGGGAGAGATCGTGGGAAGAAATCTCTGGGTGGTCAGTAGATAATAGCAGCATTGGTTGATTGGACTTTGGGAAACATGTTCACTTCATGTGGTCCACAAGCAGAGCTGACAAAGCACTTACCAGCTGGATTTCTTCATGAAATTTTAGAGTGCTTCCCTTTAGAGTGCTTCACACTCATCTCCCTTCTATTGTTGGCTTTCCCCAGTTCTTGAAAATACTGTCTGAAATTATGAAGTTTAACTAATTGGCAAAATCTAAATAATGAAACCTTGTTTAAAATTTCCAATTACAAAGTCACTCCTTCAAACTGGCTTCCTTGACCCACACCAAATGCGTGGGTTAAACAGCAGGAGAGCATGTCATGACAGATTGGTGTTGGGTTTCACACTTCTAACAATTTGCCACCTCACTTCTCTTCTGCCCTTCAGAAGTTAAAAATTCCTTTAATTATTTTTGCATTTCCTCTATTGACCCACTTAATAATTACGAAGATGTTTATCTGATCATTTCTCGAGAGAAAGTACCCAAGCATATGCAAACTTCTTTGCTGATAAGAGTCATGATTTGGAGATGCCGGTGTTGGACTGGGGTGTACAAAGTTAAAAATCACGCAACACCAGGTTATAGTCCAACAGGTTTAATTGGAAGCACTAGCTTTTGGAGCGCTGCTCCTTCATGCACAACCACCTGATGAAGGAGCGGTACTCCGAAAGCTAGTGCTTCCAATTAAACCTCTTGGACTATAGCCTTGTGTTGTTTGATTTTTAACTATATGCTGATAATTATGCTATTTCTCTAATACCTCCATATTTCACTCGTAATACAGAGATAAATCACACGACACCAGGTTATTGTCCAACAGTTTATTTGGAATCACTAGCTTTCGGAGTATTGTGTTATTTTTAACTTTGTACACCCCAGTTCAACACTGTCACTTCCAAATCATAATGCAGATATGTATAACAGTGCTCTGTCTTTCAAGTATGACCAAGTTACAGTTATACTGTATATAAAATTTAACATAATTTATCTGTTTCTCAGTTCATAATTTAATCCCAGTGTGTTCTTTTAATTTTATGTAGCTTTTGTTAAATTGCACTGTGCAAGTTAGTTTTTTTTTAGATTGCTTTGTGGGTGTCTAGGTGGTTAAACCTCACCTGTTTCATCATGTATATGTACTCTGAAATATTATCAGTATCCAAGCCACATTGGCCTCCTGGAAGTAATTACCATTCCTGAGGTTAAATTATTTCGCTTCATCAATTTATCCATCATCAACAGAGGTGACTGCTGAATGTTAACAGCTTTAAGATCTCTTCATGTGTAACTGGGATATGTGCTGACTCCAACTGTACCCGGCAATTCGCTGATTGTTTTTATGACATCCGCCTTTGTGCTACATGGAAGAAATTTGTTTTGCATTGAATGTATCAGTAATTGTTTTCCTTTCACTGTATCTCTGGTGGCAAAACCAGAACTCAATCTAAGAACTGGTGCATAATTCCTGTCGCTCTCTGACACTGTTTTATAATGCTGATGCTGTAGCAATCTTGCTGAAGGATAACAATACTGAGCAACATTACTGAGCTTCAGTGAAGCAGTCATGTGTTCTAAACAAGGTGACATGCCAACACAGAATTCAAAGCTTCCACTATAAATGGAAAATGGAAACAGAAAACAGTGCAGAACCATCTTCATAATGCCCAGGGGGAACAGGAGACAATCTCACCCAAAAAGTCTTGGTACCATGGGAAAAAAATCAAACACAGGGTTGACCATTTGGAAAAATGGCATTGAACATGGGCTTGAGAAATTTGGAAGGATCTCTCCTCTGGTCAAAGCTATATCTCCAAGCTTCAGTAGGAATATGGAAAGCAAAGCCTGTGAATGGGGAAGCGGCGAGGAACTGAGTAGCAGTGGGGAGCGAGACCTGTAAAACTTGGGGGTGGGGGGAAGGGGGTAAGGTGGGGACAAGTCAGGCAAAAGTGAGGACTGCAGATGCTGGAGATCAGAGTCAAGAGTGTGGTGCTGGAAAAGCACAGCAGGTCAGGCAGCATCTGCGGAACAGGAGAATCAACATTTTGGGCAAAAGCCCTTCATCAGGAATAGGAAGTCAGCTGAGTGATGCCAAGGAGAATGTTATTGCCATGACTATGGATCATAATCCTAGATTGTCTAGGGAGATGTCAATTTTTAATAACAACATATGTTTATTTTTCACCTAAAAAGGAACATAGAACCGAAGGTTGACACAGATGCAAATTTTGTGACTGCCTGGAAAAAGAGAGGGAAACTCTAGAATGTCACACCTGACAAGGTGTCAAAGACGTTTCAATCCAAGAAAATATTCAATAAACTGAATATCTGAGCCGTATCTCAGACTGTGAACATAATGGTTAAAAAAAAAGACGCAGTCTGGGGAGAAGCATTATTTGTATTTTCCCCTTTCAAGAATAGGAAGGATATTATTAAATTGGAGAGAGTTCAGAGGAGATTTACCAAGATGTCATCAGGAATCAAGGGTTTGAGGCATAAAAATAAATTAGAAGGACTGGGACTTCTTTCACTGGAGCACAAGATGTTGAAGGGTGAGCTTTTAAAGGTTTGTAAAATCATGAGGGGCATGGATAAAGTGAATAACAAGGGTCTTTTCCTTAGGGTGTGGGAGTTCAAAATTGGGGGCCCATATTTTTAAGGTGAGAAAAGAAAGATTTAGAAAGGTTATGAAGGGCAACCAGAAGTTGGTTTGTGTGTTGAATCAGTCGCCAGAGAAAGTGATGGATACAGTTACAACATTTAAAAGACATTTGGATAAGTTCATGAATAGGAAGGGTTTGAGAGAAATGGCCCAAGTACAGGTGGGTAGGACTGGGTTAAGTTTGGGAACAAGGTCAGTATGACTGGTTGGACAGAAGGTCTGTTACCATGCTGTATGACTCTCTAACTCTATGACTCTAATACACAGGGGGCAGGGTTTTAAAGCAAGATTAAGTTATAAGAGTTGATAGGTACATACACAGTTGGGTGATCAAAGAAGGCAGAGGAGTGTTGTTGAGGAGCGCTTTTCTGACTGGAGGTCTGTGACAATAGTGTTTCACAAAGATCAGTGCTGGAATCTCTGTCGTTTGTAGTATATGTAAATGATTTGAGTGAAAATGTAGTTTGTCTGATCAATAAAGTTGCAGGTGACAGGAAAATTGGTGGAGTTTGTGGATATGAGGGAGGTTATCAAAGGATGCAGCAGGATATAGATCAGTTGGAAGGTTGGGGGGGGGGAGGAACGGCAGATGGAGTTTAATCTGGACAAATGTGAGTTATTTTTGGGAGGGTGAATGCAAGAGGGAAGTACACAGTGAGTAGCAGAACCCTTCGGAAATTGATATACAGTAGGATCTTGGACTGTAAATCTGTAGCTCCCACAGAAGTGCATAAGCTCGTGAAGAAGGTGTCTGGTATGCTTGCCTTCATCAGTTGGGCCATTGAGTATAAAAATTGGCAAGTCATTTTATAGTTGTATAAAATCTAGTGAGGCCACATTTGGAGTACAGGGTATTGGGTACAGTCTGGTCGCCACACTACAGGAAGGATATGCAGGTTTTGGAGAAGGTTTAAAAGAGGTTTCCCAGGATGTTGCCTGGATCAGAGTGTGTCAGCTACAAGGAAAGTCATACAGTCATAGAGTCATAGAGATGTACCGCACAGAAACAGGCTCTTCAGTCCAACTCGTCCACGCTGACAAATATCCCAACCTAATCTAGTCCCACTTGCCAGCACCCAGACCATATCCCTCCAAACCCTTCTTATTCATATACCCGTCCAGATGTCTTTTAAATGTTGCAATTGTACCAGCCTCCAACACTTCCTCTGGCAGCTCATTCCATATTTGCATTACCATCTGCATGAACAAATTGCCCCTTAGGTCTCTTTTATATCTTCACCCTCTCACCCTAAAGCTATGCCCTCTAGTTCTGGACTCAACCATCCCAGGGAAAAGATTTTGTCTATTTACTCTATCCATGCCACTCACGATTTTATAAACCTCTATAAGGTCACCCTTGAGCCTCTGATGCTCCAGAGAAAACAGCCCCAGCCTATTCAACTTCTCCCTATACCTCAAATCCTCCAACACTGGCTACATCTTTGTAAATCTTTTCTGAACACTTTCAAGTTTCACAACATCCTTCCAATAGGAAGGAAACCAGAATTGCCCGCAATATTCTAAAAGTGGCCCAACCAACATCCTGTACAACCGCAACTTGACCTCCCAACTCCTGTACTCAATATTCTGACCAATAAAGGACAGCATACCAAACGCCTTCTTCACTATCCTTCTACCTACGACTCCACTTTCAAGGAGCTATGAACCTGCACTCCAAGGTCTCTTTGTTTTGCAACACTTCCACGGACCTTGCCATTAAGTGTCTAAGTCCTGCTAAGATTTGTTTTCTCAAAATGCAACACCTCGCATTTATCTAAATTAAACTCCTCAGCCCATTGGCCTATCTGATCAAGATCCCATTGTAATCTGAGGTAACCTTCTTCGCTGTCCTCTACACCTCCAATTTTGGCATCATCTGCAATCTTACTAACTATACCTCCATGTTCACATCCAAATCACTTATATAAATGAAGAAAAGTAGTGGACCCAGCACCAATCCTTGTGGCACTCCACTGGCCTCGTCTGAAAAACAACCTTCCGCCACCACCCTCTGTCTTCTACCTTTGAGCCAGTTCTGTATCCAAATGGCTAATTCTCCCTGTATATCGTGAGATCTAACCTTGCTAATCAGTCTCCCATGGGGAACCTTGTCGTACGCTTTAGTGAAGTCCATGTAGATCACATCTACCGCTCTGCCCTCATCAATCCTCCTTGCTACTGCTTTGAAAAACTCAATCAACTTCGTGAGACATGATTTCCTATGCACAAAAACATGTTGACTATTCCTAATCAGTCCTTGCCTTTCCAAATATGTGTAAATCCTGTTCCTCAGGATTCCCTCCAACAACCTGCCCACCACTGATGTCAGGCTCACTGGTCTATAGTTCCCTGGCTTGTCCTTACCTCCCTTCTTAAACAGTGGCACCACGTTAGCCAACCTCCAGTCTTCTGGCATCTCACCTGTGACTATCAATGATACAAATATCTCAGCAAAGGGCCCAACAATCACTTCCCTAGCTTCCCACAGAGTTCTAGGGTACACTTGATCAGGTCCTGGGGATTTATCCACTTTTATATGTTTCAAGACAAACAGCATTTCCTCCTCTGTAATATGGACATTTTTCAAGATGTCACAATCTATTTCCCTACATTCTATATCTTCCATGTCCTCCTCCACAGTTATCACTGATACAAAATTCTCGTTTAACATAACCCCACCTCCTGCGGCTCTATACAAAAGCCGCCAAGTGATATTTGATGATTTTCGCAAGAGTTTTGGAGGCTGAGGAGCAACCTCATTAAAGTATATAAAATTATGAGAGGCATCGATAAGGTGGTCGTGATTTGGAGGTGCCGATGTTGGCTGGGGTGTACAAAGTTAAAAATCACAATACACCAGGTTGTAGTCCAACAGGTTTATTTAAAAGCATGAGCTTTCGGAGCTTTTCTCACTTCCCAACTTTAAACAATCACCAAACCTCGAGCAGATCATTGTTCGTAGCAAACTGCCCAGCCTTCAGGACAACTCCATACAACCCTGTCACAGTAGGTTCCGCAAGACGTGTCAGAGTGTTCACACAGATACCACCATTACACATGGGGACACCTCCCACCACATACACGGCAGGTACTCATGTGACCTAGCCAACCTTGTCTATCTCATATGCCTCAGGCAAGGATGCCCTGAGATGTGGTACATTGGCGAGACCAAGCAGAGGCTACGGCAATGGATGAATAGACGGACAACAATCAACAGACATGAGTGTTCCCTCCCAGTTGGAGAACACTTCAGTGGTCTGGGATATTCGACCTCAGACCTTCAGGTGACCATCCTCCAAGGCAGACTTCAGGACAGGCCACAACACAAAGTGGCAACAACACCTTAACAACACATGGGGATGGCCTCAACTGGGACTTTGGGTTCATATCACATTGCAGGTGACCCCACTGCACTACACACACTCTCTCTCATAAGCACACACACACACACTCCTACAGACCCATACACTCACACAGACCCTCTCTCATACACAGGCTCTCTCTAATACGCTCACACAATCACACCCACCCTTACACAAACACCTTCTGACAGACTTATACCCCTTTATACTCACACTCACACACATACACATACACACACTCTCTCACTGATACACGCGCGCACGCACAAACACACATCGACACAAACACACACAGTCACACACACAGACACATAAATTTGTGGGGTGAATTTGTACTTGCAGAATTATATTTTATTTTGCTCAAAAACTGCATGAATCCATTTAAGATTCTGTAAAATCCTTTTTTTAGAAATAGAATCCGTCTGAACATTGGGGCACAGACAGCCTCATACAGGACACCTCACATCTTCAGTGCATTATCTGGACCAACATGACACCTGTTGTTAAAGTTCCCTTGAATCAACTGTAAGAACGTACTGGGATTTACGTATGAAAAAACTAAAACCAACATGGTCATTCTAAAAGATGAGAGACCTAACAAACAATCCAGGTCTTTTTCAATATATAATTTCAGTTACATCACACTGTAAGCCTTTGCTATAAATTCTGTGTCCTATGATCTTATACTCCACAACCACCTGATGAAGGAGCGTCGCTCCAAAAGCTAGTGCTTCCAAATAAACCTGTTGGACTATAACCTGGTGTTGTGTGATTTTTAACGATGGATAAGGTGGATAGTCAGAGTCTTTCTTCCAGGGTGGAAATATCAAATACTATGGAGCAAAGGTTTATGTCAGGTGGGGGAAGTTTAAAGGAGCTGTGTGAGGCAGATTCTTTCCAGAGAGTGCAGTAGATACCTGGAACCTGCTGCCAGGGGAGATGGTGCCTCACCTGGTGACTATTGCAGAACTCCTGAATTAACTTCTTCAGCAGACGCAAGGATGGTGTGGGAACTCACTTCGAAGAGTATCAAGGGTACGTTAATATCACGGATATCCTGACTGATGACAATCCATGCTTTCAAATGTTATAGGAACTAATGTTTCAGTTGGAGTCTGTAATGAAGGTGTAGCTGAGTACTATACCTTAACGAGAGAGTGAAAACTAGCATGGACTTAGCAAGCATAGAGTATGCTGAAAATTTAAAAATGTAACATTTGTCTGTGAAACAACTAGCTGAGCTGTGTTGCTATGGTACATAGCAAATTCAAATTGGCCAATCAGTTTAAATTATGTGCCGCACCTCCGCCCTCAGACCCCACCCCTCCAACCGTAACAAGGACAGAACGCCCCTGGTGCTCACCTTCCACCCTACAAACCTTTGCATAAACCAAACCATCCGCTGACATTTCCGCCACCTCCAAAAAGACCCCACCACCAGGGATATATTTCCCTCCCCACCCCTTTCCGCCTTCCGCAAAGACCGTTCCCTCCGTGACTACCTGGTCAGGTCCACACCCCCCTACGACCCACCCTCCCATTCTGGCACTTTCCCTTGCCACCGCAGGAACTGTAAAACCTGCAGCCACACCTCCTCCCTCAGCTCACCTCTATCCAAGGCCCTAAAGGAGCCTTCCACATCCATCAAAGTTTCACCTGCACATCCACTAATATCATTTATTGTATCCGTTGCTCCCGATGTGGTCTCCTCTACATTGGGGAGACTGGGCGCCTCCCAGCAGAGCGCTTTAGGGAACATCTCCGGGACACCCGCACCAATCAACCAAACCGCCCCGTGGCCCAACACTTCAACTCCCCCTCCCACTCTGCCGAGGACATGGAGGTCCTGGGCCTCCTTCACCGCCACTCCCTCACCACCAGACACCAGAAGGAAGAACGCCTCATCTTCCGCCTCGGAACACTTCAACCCCAGGGCATCAATGTGGACTTCAACAGCTTCCTCATTTCCCCTTCCCCCACCTCATCCTAGTTCCAAACTTCCAGCTCAGCACTGTCTCCTTGACTTGTCCGGACTTGTCCGACCTGCCTATCTTCTTTTCCACCTATCCACTCCACCCTCTCCTCCTTGACCTATCACCTTCATCTCCTCCCCCACTCACCCATTGTACTCTATGCTACTTTCTCCCCACCCCCACCCTCCTCTAGCTTATCTCTCCACGCTTCAGGCTCACTGCCTTTATTCCTGATGAAGGGCTTTTGCCTGAAACGTCGATTTCGCTGCTCGTTGGATGCTGCCTGAACTGCTGTGCTCTTCCAGCACCACTAATCCAACATAATTTGAGCACCAAGCGCATTTTCCAATCGTGAATGATTTGTTGGGAAATGATGAATGAACTGACCATTCCATGTTCACTTCAGGAAGATGTCTTGAAAAAGCTGCATCAGGGACACTTGAGGAGTATCAAGTGCACTGCCGGAGTTCAGTCAGTGATGTGGTGGCCTGAGATTTCATGGAAATTGAGAATCTCAAACATTCTTTGAAACTTGTGCTATTCACAGACCAGAGCAACAAGCGTCATTGGTACACATCAACATTCCATCATGTCCTGGGAACATGTGGGCACACATCCTACCTTCTTGCCATGGACCACAGTTTGGTCATGAGTGTTTCAGCCAATGTGTGGCCAGTTCTGGATTTGAACGCATCGCGAGCTCACTGAGGTACCCTCGGTGAATGGGGAATCCAAGGCTGGTTCAAGACAGTCAAGCTATTCTTGAAGAAAAAATTGCTGACTTCTACACTGCACTGTTCAATTACAGATCCCCCCTGCTCTAACCTGGTTTAGCACCATCAGTGTTGTTGAGGAACAGGAAACTGAAGACTCAGCTCCCTATCCTACCAAAGAGGTTGACTCCAAATTTACATCCACAAGGCTATCCAGATGCTTATACATACAAAGAGCAAAAGCAAGCCTTTCCATCCCAGCTCTGCCATGTTCTAAGATTGTAGTTGATCAGAATGCAACCTGAAATTCACTTTCCCACACTTTGTTTAAGAAGATTCTCTCTATCTCTGTTGTAAAAATATTCAAGGAGTCTACTGCCACCATTTTTTCACAGGGTATCAAAGACACGCAACCCTCTGTGAAATGAAACATTTTTACCCACCTCTGTGTATAAGGAGCGATACAGCCATGTGCCATGCACTACAACAGGCATCACCACAGACAGTTGGTACTACATTTAAGCCCAGGCAATGTCGATAAGGATTCTTAACCGATAAAATCCTAGGAGCTAAATCAGTAGGGATAACAAATTGTTCATACAATCAAAGGAGATGTATGAAGGAAGCACAGAAACGTCATCCCATTGTGGGTCCATCATCCACCACTCCTTGTTTGCGATAAATTCAATGAGGAACGTGACCATGCAAGGAACCCTCAGACCTCACGCTGACAGGAACAGAATTAAAATCAACCATCTCCAACCCAGAGATCTACCAGTCCATCGAATCCAATATAAACATAGTCTGGGAGAAGAAGAAACCAACAGAATTTGTGAAGCCAGAGTTTTTGGAAAAGATTGGATTGTGGTGCATATAATTATATGCACAAATATATAATATTAGTCATGAAGAAAACACGAAAGGGAGATATTGTATACAAGTGTAAGGGTCTGAAAGGGTTACTGCAGAATGACTTAAGCACCATTCTCTATGATACTGTCATATGGACTTATTATTGGGCACAGCAGCTTATGATCTTAAAAGAGCAAGACTCAAAATCAGGTCAATCTTGTCAACTCCATAAATTGTTTATTATATCAATGTAACCTGTAACTCATTAATAACATGCACAAACCACTCTTGTTCAATACAAGAGCTTTTTCAGGTTAGATTAGTAAGTAGTTACCACAATGGACCCAATAAGCCCTGTAAATCCCTACACTTAAAGAAAAAGGTTTCAACAAACTTACAACACGGTGAAGTGCATATTTGGTTTAACTGTATACACAGCAACTGCTATCAGCTTACTGTTTGTAAAAACAATTCCAGTAAGTCACAGCAAAATCCTAGGCCGCAACAGCAGGATGTGCATAAATTCCGCATCAGAAATGTCAAAGAGGTAAGTCTGTTTTTCTTTTTGATTACATGTAAGTGATAGCGACAGATGTTATTCACTTTTTTGCTCCGTTTAGCTCACTTTGCCAGATCAAATTTGCTCTGATTTCATTGCTAGTTACAAAGTGATAATGCCGAAGGTTTAAGATGATAGTGATATGAAAAGTCACAATCCACGATCAGCTATTTTACATTATCGGATGAAGTCAAAATCCTTACCCATATTTTCTTCTGTATCACAGTGAAGTTAAGACTAATCAAAACATCCCATCCACTCAAATTCAGCACACAGCAGCCTCAAACAAAGACAGCAGCTAACATTTGCCTGGGACAGTCTCTGGAAAAGGTTTTGAGACCCTTCTGACCTGTGTTGGAGTATGACAAGATAATGCCCCCATTATCAATTGGAAGCAAGAAGGAAAAATAGTGGATAGAAATTTGTAGCAATTTGACGATATTAATTGTCATTATGCATTCCCAGTGTGTCATCTCTAAGCCAGTGCACTGCACTGAAGATAAAAATGTATTCAAGTGCTTAAAGTTGCAAAAAAAATTCCAAAAACTTACTTCTGTGAAAACTTCTGGGCAGTTACTTCAATGTACCTGTACAAATTGTTTATTTGTTCACTAGCTTCAATGTTTGTTTGTTTGAAATGTGTGATACCATAACACCTCCCTTTGTAATTTCTTTCCACTGCACTCTCCCATTGACCTGACTAGCTTCAACTCATTGAAAAATTGTCTCAATGTTAATTTATTGTTAGTGTCTGTGGTCTCCTGTTCACTCCTTCCTTTTATTGTAAGCTTGAAAGAATTGTTTGATTTAGAACTTTGTAAGTAATAAATGCACACGTTAAACTTATAATAAAACCGCTTCAGTAGAAAGGGGAGTGCTCTGGACTAACTGGTCACTGTGTGTAACTCAATTGATATCAAGGTTGCAACTACTCCTCCTCTGTGAGCTTTAGAAAGGTTATGTTGTTTCATAATTTTACACAAGTTCAGAAAACGAAACATTTGATCTTACATCGTAACTGTACTTCCACTGGCATTGACATGACCTTATTTGTTAAAGACTGTCAAAGCAGTAAATGAATTAAAATTAGTGTTTTAAATTTTAATCTGTTTATACCTGCAAATATTTTTTTATTTCCTGTGCGTTTACCCAAAATAATCACATACATCTGCAGATTCTTATCTGTAAACTCAGTGACTTTGAAAGAGTGACATTGGTAAATCTTCTGTAATTATGTAAAAAGCTGAACAGTGGTAAAATGATATTTTTTGGTGGGAGGAGGATTATTCAACCAGTGATTTTATTTAGTAATTTCTTTAATAGACCTGCGTTTGGAATCTGAGGAGTTCCCAATGTCATCAGACATTTCTGTTCATCTGTCAACTTCTGCAGTTTTTGTTAACTCACCCTCCCACCCAACCTTTCCAAAGCTCACAGAGGAGGAGTAATTGCAACCTTGATATCAATTGAGTTATACACAGTGACCAGTTAGTCCAGAAAACTTCCCTTTCCATTGCGGTGGTTTTATTATAAATTTTAATGTGTGCAGGCAACTAATGTTTATTACTTACAAAGTTCTAAATCAAACAATTCTTTCAAGCTTACAATAAAAGGGGAGGGTGAACAGGAGACCACAGACACGAAAAATAAATTAACATTGAGACAATTTTTTCCATGAGTTGAGATTAGTCAGGTCAATAGGAGATTGTAGTGGAAAAAATTCACAAAGGGATGTGTTATGATATCACACAGAAAACGCTAGAGAAGGTCAACAGGTCTGGCAGCATCCAGGGAGGGAGAAACATAGTTAATGCTTCAAATCCAACACAACTGCTTTGGAAGTTCTTATTTGCAGGTTGCATAAGTTTTGGTTTAATTCGGATACATAAAACAAAATCTCAAAGAAAAAAAGAGTAAGTTTAGAAAAGTAAGGATTTTAGTTTGAAAGCTCCAGACCAGAAGTGTTAATTTAGAATTCTGAAGAGGCATTAAAAACTAAGAAAAAGCCAAGCTCAATTGCATAGAGAAGTATTGAAATCAATAATTAAGGAAGTAATAGCAGAATATTTGGAAATTCATAATCTAAACACGCAGTTAGCATTGCTTCAAAAAAAGGGAAATCACATTTGACTTTTTTAAAGATCTGCACCTAACCTGCACATCTTTGGATTATATGGGGAAACCCATACAGACACAGGGAGAATGTGCAAACTCCACAAAGACAGACACCCAGTGGGGTCGAACCAATACTTGGTGCACTTATTAGAGTTTTTCAAGAAAGTCTCAACCAGAGTGGGTAGAAGGAACCAGTAGATGTGTTGTATTGCAACTTCAAGTTGTTCACCAAGGTACCTCACAAAAGGTTAAGTCATAAGTAAGAGCCCAGTGTTGGAGATAGTAAATGATCAGAGAATTGGCTTGTTGGCAGGAAAGACAGGTGGGGATAAAGGGTTCTTCTTCAAGTTGGCGGCACATCACCAGTGGAGTTTCAATGGTAGTCAGTGCAGAAGCGTGACTGCCTGCAATATATATTAATGACTTGAAGGAATGAAGTGAATGCACTATAGTGACATTTGTAGATGGCACAAAAACAGGTGGAAAGGCAGATAGTGAGAGGGATACAAACAGATTATGGAGAGATGGGTTAAGTAAGCGAGCAAACAGTTGGTGAATGGAATATAATGTAGAAAAATGCAAAGTTGTTCTTTGGGAAGGGAGAACAAAAGAGCAGAACAGTATTTAAATGGACATTTGACAAGGGATAGTAGATGAAGGGGATTGACCACTGTGCTCTGCAGCAAAGAACGTGGTTGCAGACTGCTATGTTGTCCAACCTGTGCCAGAGTTCAGGTTTTCTGTTCTAGGCTGGAGAACTTACATTGGAAGGAGGAGAATCCAGTGGTTGTGGTCCACATGCTACAATGACATGGGAAGATCTAGGCAAGAGGTTCTTTTGGGGGAATATGAGAAACAGGGATCTAATTATAAAGCAGAAAGTCAGAGGTATTAGTCTTCTGCATTGCTACTGGATCCACATGCAAATGGACACTGCACATATCATTATAGCCCATGTCACTCAAACATTATAGGATTGCTGAAGAAGGGTCACTAGACCTGAAATGTTAACTATGCCTTCCTCTCCATAAATGCTGCCAGACCTGCTGAGTTTCTCCAGCACTTTCCACCATCAACAGTTTCTTTGCTTTTTCCTTTATCCTTCTCTCTCTTTCTGACTTGACACTGGGACTTGATTGAAACCTGAGAGTGACCTTTCCCAGTTAAGGGAAATACTGGTCCTGGCTCCAGCCACTGAGAGTTATTTAACATGAAAGGGTGGGAGGTGGGGTTGAAAAGTTACATTATGCCCCTCTCAATGCTGGTTAAATCTCCCAATTGGGCGTCAACCTTTTCCCAATTAAATTTATTCATTAAGATTATGTTTACAAATCAAACACAAATAACTAACTGCAAAACACTTTTATATATCTGGTGGCAGTGAAGAGCGTTGGAGGCTGAGGGGTGACCTTATAGAAGTTTATAAAATCACGAGGGGCATGGATAGGATAAGT
Organism: Chiloscyllium punctatum; assembly: GCF_047496795.1. NCBI lineage: Eukaryota > Metazoa > Chordata > Chondrichthyes > Orectolobiformes > Hemiscylliidae > Chiloscyllium > Chiloscyllium punctatum. Next base: position 143,734,520 of record NC_092741.1, on the reverse strand, counting down.
AGACAAAGTTCTTTTCCCTGGGGTGGGGGAGTCCAAAACTAGAGAGCATAGATTTAGGGTGAGAGGGGAAAGATATAAAAGAGCCAAAGGGGCAACCTTTTCACGCAGATGGTGGTACGTGTATGGAATGAGCTGCCAGAGGAAGTAGTGGAGGCTAGTACAATTACAACATTTAAAAAGCACCTGGATGGGTATATGAACAGGAAGGGTTTGGAGGGATGTGGGAGGTGATGGCAGGTGGGACTAGATTGGATTGGGATGTCTGGTTGGTATGGACAGATTGGACTGAGATGCTGTACATCTCTATGAGTCTATGACTCCATTTTTAACTCTTTCTGCTAGGAGACCAGCAAGGTCCATGAAGAATTACAGCAGCTATGTTTTTGCTTCTAAGTAAACTCCTTTTAGCCGTGATTTGTTTTCAAAGTCACAAACAATGTCCCCCAGCTAACAAAAACACCAAGCAAACTTGATGATTCAAAGATTCCCAGCTCTCGCAAAACTGGCACATTATTAATCTTAGACAGGACTAATCACATGTCACCTTGGCAGAACTATTAAAAGGCATTAACATTAACAACCTGCAGAGTGCTTTTCTATTCTTCCAGCTAAATTGCTGAATACGAGAAACAATAATTGTGGATAAATCAAGAAATTATCTTTCCAGCATTCGTATAAAAGCATAATTTATTAAAGAAGCTCAATCACACCTTTCAACAATTCCTGCCATGATATATTTAAGGAGGTTCATTAATTTATTTGACGCTTTCATTCAGTTGCATGGCAATCATTTATTGATTCCGAAAGGTTCTAGATTTATGGCTCATCATTATCTTTTTATTGCGAACAGAAATGATCATTATTGATCAGTGTGAGAAAAGAGGGTTCTTGCTTCTTCCATGATTTATAATTTGAAAGGTTTTCAAGGTCGTGTTAATCAAGTCAATGTCAAATGGAGTCTGGCAACTTTGGTAGCTTTTTTATGGAGACCGACATAATAAACCTTCCTTTCACCTAAAGAAAGATTTGGAAATTTTGCCTGAAGGTTTCCAAGCTGTGTAAAACATCATAGTTTCCACTATCTGTGTACATCATGGGGAAAGCCATAACTCTCTCTGGGTGAGGCAATGAAGGCCAGCTTCCTGCCTCTCTGAAATATTGAATCAGAAGGATGGGTACAGCTGCAAAGTAAATGGGTGTGAGGAATGATGATGGGAGTCAGTTTGAAATTGTAGAGTGGGGTAATGCAGATAATAGGGTTTTGGTGAATTTTCTCACCTTTCCAGACCTGTCTAACTGCTGGAAGTGAAATTAAAACTACACTGAATCCAGGAGTAAGATTTCCTGCTGCTTACCTTTTCAGCAACCTCCAACCACACCCTCTTGGTCTCAGCTGAAAGGATCTTCCTTTGGGAACAATATCCCTCTCTGTGGCTCTCTTTCATCCTCAAAGCAGCCAGCAATGTTTTACAGGATGTGTCAATCATACAGGATGCTGCTTTTCCCCACTAGACCTTAACTCTGACACTTGCTTCTCTCTTCTTCCCAATCCTTACATTGCATGTTCAGAATACAGTCGTCCCCCCAGCCCCCATAGCCGTGGGGGATACATTCCAAGACCTACCACGGATGCTCGAAAACATGGATAGTAGCAAACCCATTCATTTAAATGGGAAGTTTACCTCCCCAGCAACCCACCGGTCCTTGGTTCTGGAATGTTCCATGTAATATGTTCGGGCCGCGGTAAACACAGGTAACTGAAACGGTGGTAACTGGACCCATGGATACGGCAGTGATCCTGTATACCTTCAAATATCAGAGTTGAGATTGTGCCCACTGACACATCACACAGAAACCCGAAAGTAACATTTTCATGAGGAGGTTGCTGTTACCTCAGCTTTCCTGATTGTTCCTAACCACTCTCAGAACATTGCAAAGTTACATTTGAAGAATTTGTTCTTTGTTTTCTGTTCAAAATTTATAAAAGGACGTTACCTTGATTGAGCAAGTATACATGTCACAAATGTTTATGTACTTTTGTCACAAGACTTGATTCTGCTCTTTATGGCATAAATATACCGAAAGAAAACATTTTTTGTATGTTCATTTGGTGTAACCATGTGTACATTGAAGTGGATATTGTAATTTGCAGACACTCAACATTTCTTCCACCGGGGCTGCTTCTGATTGGACATTTTTAAAAACAGAAAGATCTGAGAATATTGTAAATCAGAGTCAAAGATAGAAATTGCTGGAAAAGCTCAGCATCCCTGTGCCTAAGAAGGCTCATGCAACATGTCTCAATGACAGCCATGATCATATTGAATGGCGGTGCAGGCTCGAAGGGCAGAATGGCCTACTCCTGCATCTATTGTCTATTGTCTATTGTCTATTGTCTACCGCCCAGTGGTCCTAACTTCGGTGGTCATGAAGTGATTTGAAAGGTTGGTCATGGCATTAATCAATTCCAGCCTCCCTGCTACTCTTGACCCACTTCAATTTGCCTATTGAACCAACAGATCCACATCAGATGCCATCTCACTCGCCCTTCACTCCTCCCTAGAACAGCTTGACACCCAGAACAGCTACTGAAAATGTGTTGCTGGAAAAGCGCAGCAGGTCAGGCAGCATCCAAGGAGCAGGAGAATCGACGTTTCGGGCATGAGCCCTTCTTCAGAAAACCAAGAACAGCTATGTAAGAATCATACTCATTGACTACAGTTCAGCCTTCAACACTATTATCCCCTCGAGACTGATTACTAAACTGAGTGATCTCGGACGAAGCCCCACTCTCTGCAACTGGATCCTCGGTTTCCTGACCCACAGGCCACAATCAGTGAAGACTGGGGACAATATTTCATCCTTACTAACACTCAACACTGGAGACCCCCCCCAACCCCCAGGGGTGTGTACTCAGCCCCCTACTGTCCTCACTGTATACCAAATGCCAAATACCAGACTAATGCCATTTACAAGTTCGCTGATGACACCATCATAGTCAGTCGAATATCAGATGGTGATGAAACGGATTACAGACGGGAGGTGGAAGACCTGGAAAAATGGTGCACTGAGAACAACCTAGCTCTCAATGCTGGCAAAACCAAGGAACTCATTATTAAATTTTGGCAGGATGTTACTCATGCACCCCCCCCACCCCCACCCCCCACACATTCGCAGCACAGAGGTGGAATGAGTGGAGAGTGTCAAGCTCCTGGGAGTGATCATCCTCAACATGTGGACTCTTCATGTGGACACACTGGTTACAAAGGTCCAACAATGTCTCTTCTTCCTCAGGCAACTGAAGAAATTTGGCATGACGGCAAATACCCTTGCCAACTTTTAAAAGTGTGCTATTGAGAGCATTCTGTCTGGATGCATCACTACCTGGTTGTGGCAACTGTACCATTCAAGATCGAAGACAGTTACAGAAAGTGGTGAACTCGGCCCGGACAATCACAAAGGCCAACCTCCCACCTATAGAATCCATCTACCGGGCCCGCTGTCAAGGAAAGGCCGCCAGCATTCTCAAAGATCCACCTGAGCCAAGCAATGTTTTTCTACAACCTCTACCACTGGGGAGAAGGTACAGAAGCCTGAACACATGCACCAGCCAGTTTTGAAACAGTTTCTACCCTACTGTTGTTAGGATACTGAATGGACTCACAAATTGTTAACATTCGCCTGTACTTGTGATTTTGTTTTTGCTGCTGTTTACCCATTATTTACTTATCTATGCTTCTTAACTCTGTGATCTGTCTGTATTGCTCACAAGACAAAGTTTTTCACTGTGCCTGAGTACACGTGACAGTAAACTCAATTCAATTCAATTCAATTCAATGCAGCTAGTTCTGGCGGCATCTTTGGAGAGGAATCAAAGTTAACGTTTCAGGTTGAGTGATCTTTCTTCACATTCTCTCCATAGATGCTGCCAGACCTACTGAGCTTTTCCAGCAATTTCTATTTTTGTCTCTGATTTACAATACTTGCAATTATTTCACTTTTTAAAAAATATCCAATCAGAAGCAGCCTCTGTGGAAGAAATGTTGAGTGTCCGCAAATTATAACATCCACTTCAATATGCACATTGTTGCACCAAATGAACATATAAATAATTGTTTTCTTTTGATATATTTATGCCATAAATAGCAAAAGCAATTCTTGCTGTAAAAGCATCTGAGGAAGGGTCACTCAACCTGAAATAGTAACCTTGATTTCTCTCCAAAGATGCCACCAGAGCTACTGAGCTTTTCCAGCAATTTCTATTTTTGTCTCTGATTGGTCATTGTCCACCAAACAGAGTGGAACTGGAGGCTGCTCAGCAAATCATCACAGATACAACCTCCAGAGGGTAAACTCCCTTCTAAAAGTTCCTAAACATGTGGATGCTACTGAGAATAGATTAACTCAGACTCCACTGTTCTTCCAAGTCGTCTGAGTCACTTTACATTTGGACTGCTCAGCTTAACACTCTGAAATCTTGAAGGATTAGACCAGTGCTGTCATCCTGTTTGTTCATGGAATGTGTTGAAATGACCAGTACTTGTTCCCTGTGTTCAATGTTCTTGGAACCTGTCAATTTAAATGGCAACTCAGCCATGATTTTGTTCAACAGATGAAACAGAACTTTACAACTGGGAACAGATCATTTGGTTCAAAAGATTTCAGCCAAAGCTGAAGTATGTAGAGGAACCCCCTTCCAACTTTTAGCCTGTTAATAAATCCTTCTCTAAATATCAGATCAAGACCCAATTTCCATATTAGAGGACTGAAATCAGAAATTTTTTATTGGTCAGTGCATTGAGCACAGGAGTCGGGAGGTCATGTTGCAGCTGTACAGGACATTGGTTAGTCCACTTTTAAATATTGTGTGCACTTCTAGTCTCCTTCCTATTGGAAGGATGTTGTGAAACTTGAAAGGGTTCAGAAAAGATTTATAAGAATGTTGCCAGAATTAGAGGGTTTGAGCTACAGGGCGAGGCTGAACAGGCTGGGGCTGTTTTCCCTGGAGCGTCGGAGGCCGAGGGATGACCTTATAAATGTTTATAAAATCATGAGGGGCAAGAATAGGATAACCAGACAAAGTCTTTTCCCTGGAATGGAGAAGTGCAAAACTAGAGAGGGGGAAAGAGACCTAAGGGGTAATTTTTTCACAGAGAGGGTGGTGCATGTATAAAATGAGCTGCCAGAGGAAGTGGTGGAAGCTGGTACAATTACAGCATTTAAAAGGTTGGGTAGATGACTAGGAAGCGTTTAGAGGAAGTGCTGACAAATTATGGTGTGGTGGCTCAGTGGTTAGCACTGCTGTCTCACAGTGCCAGAGACCTGGGTTTGATTGCAGCCTCAGGTGACAGTTTGTGTGGAGTTTGCACATACTCCTTGTGTCTACATGGGTTTCCTCTCGGCGCTCCAGTTTCCTCCCACATTTCAAAGATGTACAGACTAGGTGAATTGGCCGTGCTAAACTGCCCATAGTATTTAGGATTGTGTAGGTTAGGTGCATTGGTCGAAGGTAAATGTAGAGTAATGGGCAGTGGGTTTGGAAGGGATACTCTTCAGAGGGTCATTGTGGACTTGTTGGGCTGAGGGGCCTGTTTTCACACTGTAGGGATTCTAAGAAATGGGCCTAGATTTATTTAGCATATCTGGTCAGCATGGAAGAGTTGGACTGAAGGGTCTGTTTCTGTGCTGTACATCTCTATGACTCTATGACTGAATGAATGGCAAGGCTGTGATGTCAGGCCAAAGGCGCTGGGGTGAAGACTATGAATGAGTAGGAGGCCAAGGCAGGTGAGTTTTATATTGAACTATTACAATAGCTGGTGGGTGAACAGGAGCAGGAGGACTCAGCCAGCCCTGATATAATAATGATTTAGACCTCCCTTGGCCTGGGTTTCCCACCACTCCTGATTGCATCCAGAGATTCCCTTACAATGTATTTGAAATGCCTTTCGCCTTGGTGTTTAATTTGATGGGTGTCAATACCCGTGCAGGAAAATGGGATTAGGATAGTTAGATGGCTATTTCTGACCAGCATGGATTGATGAGCTGGACCGAAGGGCCTTTTTCTGTGCTGTAGACCTCTCTGACTCCCCAAACTCTCCACATGTACGACCAGCTTTGGGGGTTCACTTACTGAAGCTATCGACTGTCACATTTCTTTCATCTTTTTCATGATGTTCGGTATTATTTTCTTAACCAATGACTTTTTAAATATTAACCTAAAGAAATGAATTAAAAATTCAAGGACTTCTGTGAGAGGCAAAAGTTCTCAGAGAAACCTATGGTGTTTTCAGTGCTTCTTTGTTTGCAAAGGAAATTAAACCATTGAACCACAAGCTAACTTGCACTGTAGGTGAGATTTCAATCTCGCTGATGTACTTTGGTGCACCAGAAATCATATTTAAATGTGAATTATAATTATACCGAAAGGCTCATGACTTCCCTGCTAATAGGACATGAAACATAATCCTACAGTATTGGCTTCAAATTTTTTTGAAAGCTTTTTTTCTCATCTAACATTTGACAAAAAAGTGATGTGACATCAATTTCTAATTGCGATTGTAACCAACCCCCAAAATAAACATTCAAACGCCAAAAGACAAGTGGCTTTTCAATCCCTTTGATTTTGATGAATAGGCACCTGTAAATTTTAACAATTTTTTAAGTATTGTCCATAGGCTTACTCCTTGCCTTTCACCGTAGCTTGTTGCTACATCTAATAGTTCCACTCTGGACACAACAAATTCCATCACTTATATGAGATGGAATACTAGGCAGAGGTGGGTACTTCAGATGCTGGAGATCAAAATCAAGATTGAAGTGGTGCTGGAAAAGCACAATAGGTCAGGCAGCATCCAAGGAGCAGGAAAGGGCAAAAGCCCTTCTTCAGGAATACTCCCCACTTGCTTAAATGAGTGCAGCTGCATCAAAACTCAAGAAGCTCAACGTCATCCAGGACAAAGCCACCTACTTCATTGGCACCACAGCCATTTTATCCACCACCAAATCTCAGAAGCAGCAGTGTGTACTATCTACAAGACGCAATACAGAAATTCACCAAAGATCCTTCGACAGCACCTTCCAAACCCACGACCACTTCGATCTAAGAGGTCAAGGGCAGCAGATACATAGGAAGAGCATCATCTACAATTTGCACTTTACAGTCCTGATTTGGAACTATATCACCATTTCTTCAGTGTTGTTGAGTCAAAATCCTGGAACTCCTTCCCTAAGAGGATTGTGGGTATAACTACAGCACCAGGACTGCAGCGGATCAAGAAGGCAGCTCACCCCACCTTCTCAAGGGGCAACTTGAAATGGGCATTAAATACTGATCCAGCCAGAGATGCTGACATCCACTGAACAGACACCAAAAAGATAAAGGGCTGACTCGTATAGCAGTCTGAGCAATGTGGGCTTTGGTGAAACTTGAGGTAGAATCAGATAAGAATTTTGGCAAGACCAGCTTGATGTTGGTAGTATCGTTCATGCTTTTGATGAGCAGTGAGACAGTGATGGATTGCCAATCAAAGTGGATTATAACTTATTAAATTCCTTTTCAATGCCACAACTCACTTTGTTAATATTCAGCTGGAATTCTTGACAGTAGAAGCAGAGTAGATACCTGATGCCTTCAGTTCATCTCATGCTCTGAACCACCTCCATGTGGGTTAGTCCTGAACAATATCTCAGGACATGGGATATGGGCCAAGTGCTGGGAAATGGGACTGGATTAGGTAAGGATACCCAGTTGGCATGGATGAGTTGGACCAAAGGGGCTGTTTCTGTGCCGTATATCTCTGTGACACTATGGATCTATGACATGATTCACAGGCTCTGGATTAGTGGTGCTGGAAGAGCACAGCAGTTCAGGCAGCATCCAAGGAGCTTCGAAATCAGGCACCGACCACACAGATCCCTCATCAGTGGACACTGGCATCCAACATTTGCCAACCCTCAAGACCAGCCTGGTATCTCACCAATCCACTCGCAGGTCACTCTGGATAAACAGGGCACTGCAAGGCACATTTAACATTGAAAGGCTGCAGCTAGGACTCAATACGCAAGGTCAAAAGCCCAGCTCATGGACTGGAATAGGTTGCTTCTCAGAGCTGCTCCCTTGCTCCCTTGGTGCTCACTCACTTAATGCCTACCTGCACAGCAACTGCACCTTGCCCTGCCTGTCATTCCAGGCCAGTTATCATGTTTGCACTTCAGTCAGACCCAAAGGCTATCAGTAATGCAGTATTAATGTGCTGTTATGCAAAACCACACAGACAAGCTGCTTGTCAGCAGGAATCAGTCAAGGAAGACGGAGACGAAATCTCACTGGATGGATCGCTGAGATGGGAAGTTCGGAAAGTGATGCTGGGCCCCTTGCTGAGATATTTGTATCATCAGTAGTCACAGGTGAGGTGCTGAAAGACTGAAGGTTGGTTAAGGTGGTGGCACTGTTTAAAAAAGGTGGTAAGCACAAGTCAGGGAACTATAGACCAGTGAGCCTGACCTCGGTGGTGAGCAAGTTGTTGGTAGGTTTGGGAGAAAATAAGGGTCCCAGCCTCCCCATGGCATGACCACAAAACAGACAACACAAAATGTCTGCACTTAGCCACTAAGCCTACCCACAATGCCTCAAATTGACCAAACCAGCCGCCCCAGGCATCACACATACCTCAGAACATGAATCATCCAGCTACAGACCAAGAGAATATCCTTCTTCAGATTAACTGATAATGAGCTTCCCACTCCACAATAGCCCAGCCACCTCTGATGTCCTTAAGGCACAGGTGCTCACACTCATTTCAGAAGAAGGGCTTTTGCCTGAAATATCCATTTTCCTGTTGCTCAGATGCTGCCTAACCTACTGAGTTTTTCCAGCACCACTCTAATCTCTGCTCTCACTAGGAGTCAAGCCTTCACAAAGGGTACCCAGACAAGGAGGCACCAAAAGTATTTCGCTTACCCCTCAACAATACAAACACATTGATACCAAGGTGAAACCCACTAACACCTATTCCAGCCAATCGTCGGAATCTCCTGAGTAAATTCAGAAACTCGATGTCAGACACCGGACGCTTGAATCTCTTCAATTAATAAACTTTATTTCGCTTTGTTGTACAACTCATACCATTGTCTCAGAGCTCATACTTCATTGTTGTAAAGGTATAAAACTCCATTGTATTCTCTGTTCGGGGGTAAAAGCTATGGTTTCCTCTGAACAGCCGGTCCGTGACTGTTTCAGTGGGGTCAGGTCTGTTCAGCGATATTGCAGTTTGTTAAATAAATCCTTTTCAGTTCTCAGTCCAATCTGTGTGTTTGTGATTTCTGATTAATTGGGCTAAATTCTCCGACATAGGGAATCTTGAGGGACAGGATGTACATGTATTTTGAAAGGCAAGGACTTTAGGGATAGTCAACATAGGTTTGTGTATGGGAAATCATGTCTCACAAACTTGATTGAGGTTTTTGAAGAGGTAACAAAGAGGATTGATGAGGGCAGAGCAGTAGATGTGATCTATATGGACTTCAGTAAGGCATTCGATAAAGTTCCCCATGGGAGACTGGTTAGCAAGGTTAGATCTCATGGAATACAGAGAGAACTAGCCATTCGGATACAGAACTGGCTCAAACGTAGAAGACAGAGGGTGGTGTGGATAGTTGCTTTTCAGACTGGAGGCCTGTGACCAGTGGAGTATCACAAGGATCGGTGCTGGATCTACTACTTTTCGTCATTTATATAATTGATTTGGATGTAGCAGAAGAGGTATAGTTAGTAATTTTGCAGATGACACCAGAATTGGAGGTGTAATGGACAGCAAAGAAGGTTACCTCAGATTACAATGGGATCTTGATCAGATGTGCTAATGGGCTGAGAAGTGGCAAATGGAGTTTAATTTAGATACATGCAAGGTTCTGCATTTTGGGAAAGCAAATCTTAGCAGGACTTGTGCACTTAATGGTAAGGTCCTCAGGAGTGTCATGAACATAATCTGCACTCTGTCCAGGGTGATGGCCATGATCAGTCACCAACTTGGGCCAATCATAGTCATGGGATCGGTCTGACTGCAGTCCAAGAAGTGAACATAGGTCTGTCCTGTTGAGCCAGCAACAGCAGCCAGGGGACCTGAGTATCGTCAGTCAGCAAGCTGAAAACACAATGGTCAGGATTCTGGTCAGTCAGATCTAGGGGCTGCTTGTCAAAGTCAGTCAGAAATCTCCAGTAAATATAGTGCTGTGGGTCCATAGATGATCAGTAAGTGGAGCCTGTAGGTTCAGTGATGGGAGGTCCTTATGTCAAGGAATGAGAGAGTCAAGGTTGCAGGAAGAATGCAGAGGCATTTGTGGAGGTGGCAACAATAATGTTGATGAGGAAATATCAAGGCGTAGGTAGTATACAGGATAGCATCAAAGGACATGGTGGACTCCAGGAGAGTAGGAGATATTGGCAATGACCACTACAATCACCTGCAGAGGGGACCATAGAGGACCAGGCATCATTAAATCATGCTGTTCAGGTTCATGGAGCAGGGAAGGCAGTTGGAGATGAGGTTCATTATAGTTCATACCAGCATTACAGGGATGGATGTAGATGTGCTGTCGGCTGGTGTGCAGTGAAAGGGGTCCCCTGTGAGCTCCATTCCCCACCATCACTTACCATTCTCTAGATGGATATTGCAATTGAAAGTGGCTAGGACAATGTCCAGGGTGGGAGGACTCAGTATCACTTCAATGGGTGAAAGTATAGGATCCATGCTGCTTGGCATTTGGACATTGGATGGGCAAAAACATGAAGCACAAGTTTGCAAACTCCAGTTCCATTTCACTTACACACATTTCTTCACAAATATGCAATACATGCAGTGGGGACATCCTTATGTGTCAAATATTGGTCAAAGATGGATTGCACCATGCCAATGGTACTAGTCAAATGAACAATGTCATGTCAGTGATGCAGGGGTTAGCAGCAGCAATAACTGAAAAGGAGGCGAATATTGGCCAAATGTATTCTATCACTTGTGGAACTCCCAAGAGTACTGTGGGATGAGCACTCTGTAAGTATGTTGATGGACTGCAGTAAATACAATCGAGAGTGGAATAGTTGAGGTGGGTTTGGGATAGGAAAGGGGTCAGAGTGCAGTTGACAGTCACGTTTTGATGGGATATGCTGGTCTATCAGCCGGTGTAGCTCCTTCACCAGATTGGTGCCTGTGGTTGTGGTGGATTGGACAATGAGGATGTTGAAGGTACACACCAGCACCTGGAGGGGTTTAGGGATGGGAGTGGGAGGCCTCCAGTACAGTCCAGACTGAGTGTGCTGCACCACCCTAGTGTGCAAAGCAGTGTCAGCATGCCATCTGTGTACCGTGATTATTGTGGCTTTGTGGCTGCTGTGCTATTTCACACTAATGAGGGGCAACGCCAGACCACCAACACTTGTCCAGGCACACAGTAGTCTCTCAAAAATGGCACAAGGTATGCTAACCAATATCTGATTAGTGGTACATTGTTCTAGGATTAGCACATGATAAAATGGGAATAAATGTTGCCAGGTTTGGAGGATTTGAGGTATGGGGAGAGGTTGAATAGGCTAGGGCTGTTTTCCCTGGAGCGTCGGAGGCTGAGGGGTGACCTTATAGAGGTTTATAAAATCATGAGGGGCATGGATAGGATAAATAGACAAAGTCTTTTCTCTGGGATGGGGGAGTCCAGAACTAGAGGGCATAGTTTAGAGTGAGAGGGGAAAGATATAAAAGAGACCTAAGGGACAACATTTTCACGTCGAGGGTGGTACGTGTATGGAATGAGCTGCCAGAGGAAGTGGTGGAGGCTGGTACAATTGCAACATTTAAAAGGCATCTGGATGGGTATATGAATAGGAAGGGTTTGGAGGGATATGGGCCAGGTGCTGGCAGGTGGGACTAGACTGGGTTGTGATATCTGGTCAGCATGGATGAGTTGGATCAAAGGGTCTGTTTCCATGCTGTACATCTTTATATGATTCTATGACTCAAGACATAAGAGATGTCATGGGTTGGGATGGCTTGTTAATGAGCAAGATACGGTGAGAAATCTCACTGTGCTCTGCATTGTGTATGTCACCAAAAATCTCATCGCAACTCGCACTTGTAATAAAACTTAAGTTTCAACCCACAACATTTTAAAATGGTGTGTGCAGCCATTTTTTGAACCATGCTTCCTATTTATCATATCTACCAAGCCTCCATCAAATTTAACTTTTGCTGAAATACTCACAGTATCACATTGCATCTGTAGAAAAGCACTCAGTTAAACCTCACAACAGCTATGGGCTCAGATTTATATTTGCAAAGTAAATGCTTTAGCTTTCAACTCCTTTTTTGCATATAAAGTCAATGAAATGCGTATTTTATTTTTAACTGAATTAAATACCTATGCTCTGTTTCGCTTCAAATGTAGGGATGGGGCAAGAATTGTAACATTAAGTTCATAGCTTGTATAAAGTTTTTAGGTGATTAGGTGTACCTAACCTTGGGTTGCTCGAGACATTGCAAAAGTGTAGTGGATTCCAAAACAGTAAACGTTATCGGTACAAACACTAAGTACATTTCCATCATGGCTGTTATCAACTTACTAAAACCACTTCCTGCAAATGCGACATATCAGTCCCAATTGCTCCATTTAGATATTCTTCAACTGCTGTGTGAGCATCAACAGACACACTAATGTCAGTTCATGACCTGGCTTGAAGTATAAAGATAAAATCCCTGTTTTGCAGATTCTAACTTCAGTCCTCATAGTTTTTCTGATACAATCCTTATGCATCATTGTAATCATTGGACACCAAATGCATGCTTTCAAAATTCCAATTAACGAGTTGGAGGCAATATTTTATGATCTAGAACCTGATCACTTGCCAATATTGTTGATGAACTACAGAAGTGATGGGTGTTTGCTTTATTGCATAAATGGAGTAGACTCGATGGGCCAAATGGCCTTACTTCCACTCCCATGTCTTATGGTCTTATAAGAGCTTACTTGACTAACCACAATAGATTGTACCCCACCTCTTTTCAGAAACGTTAAATAACAATTAGATGTCAGAGATGGAGATCCCAACAAAAGATTCATTTTTTGAAAGCTGGGCAAAGGACTGGGGATTACATTATAGAGTAGTTAATCTTCCCCCATTTAGCCAGTTGTAATTATCCCTTTAACCTCCAGAACTTGGCTTGAATTCAAAAAAACAAAAGTTCAATTGAGAAAGGAACTGGGTGGAAAGTAGAAGATGCTGACACATATTTCCTTATTGCAGCCCTCTGGCAGTGCCTCCGGGAGGTATACAGCAGCACCTGAGTCAATGCAGCCTCAGAATTTTCCATTTACTCCAGTGGAAAACGCCAGGTGTGACATAAATTATATCTGACTCCAGGGTGTGACCGAAATCAGGATTCCACTGAAATGGAACAAAGCATTCAAGCCCGCAACGAACGCTATTTCTGAGCTTGGTGCTGAAGTTACAGTTTATTGACCAAAAGACTGATCCTGCTCCATTTCCAACCCAAATATTCCCGCTCAACGGGAAAGCAGATCAAAATTTTCAGAAGGAAAGGACCATTCATGATACCAGCTCTTTCAAGGTCACAATGTCAAAGCCTTTTGAGATTGTCTTTTGGATTCTTTGCAGACAGTAATGTGACAAGAAGGAAATAGAGAACAAAGCTTGTATGGAAACTGGCAAACCCTGTTGACATGATTGGTCTTCAGAATAGGCCTCAATGAGTCACGCATTGTTCACACTTCCTGCTGGGTTTGATATGAAAATTATGTAAATTGTACAAGCTGTTCATTTCAAAGAGACTGATCCACTGGAGCGCCTAATTTGTGTGATGAGTGGTGTCAGTATCTCTGGGAATTATGATCATTCTATGCAAACCGATGGGATGACGTAAGGCCAGAAGTTTTCAAGGGTTTGGTCAATGCACCTCAGTAATCCCCTGTCAGAGCCCAAACAATGTCCTCAGTGCTTGAGAAGGAGCGTGACCTTTGCCCATAAATTCAAAGGAAAGAAAAACCAACAGAAACTCCTGGAGAATAAGAATGTCCCACCACCAGAGTTTCTGTAGGCTGTAGTGGGACCTGATGTCTGGGTGGATGGTAATGTGCTACATCAATTGTAGCACTCTTGCCCATACCAGTTATATATGGGCCCACCAAATGCATCCTGCTCAGGCAGGTAAAACAGACCACTGAAGATCAGAGTGTGCATTCTCTAAATTTATGGTTTATTCTTCATACTCAAGGGGTCAAAAAATGACTAGACACAGGGAGGGTGAACAGGATTGAGGAAATCTAGCAGCAGGTAGGTGCTGAGCAGTAGTGGACATCTGGAGGAGAACAGTGTCCAACCCACTTCTGAACATACTCGGGATTCACTGAATCCCACAGGAATCAACTGGGCAGAGTGCAAGGAGCAAACCTGGGAATATCCCCAGACAAGCAAGGGAAGCAAGGTCATAAGCCGGAAGGTGTATCAGCCGGATTGGAGTTTCCGACGTTGGTCAAATAGTCCAGTAACACGATAGATCTGCATTTGGCTCCAGAATGAATTCCAATTATGGTCAGAAATGCACCAGAATTCATCCTTCTCTCTACCTGAAATTTAGGACAAAGTAGTCCCAAAATTCCTCAAATCAGCAGGTCCAAACTGGACAGAGCAATTCAGCAATGACCCATTCGGAGTTTGCAGAATCACTGGGAGAATGTTTGCACAGGCCGATAGTGATGTAGAACATTACAGCAAAGTACAAGCCCTTCAGCCCTCAATGTTGCGGCAACCAGTGAAACCAATCTGAAGCCCATCTAACCTACACTATTCCATTATCAACCATATGTCTATCCAATGACCATTTAAATGGCGTTAAAGTTGGTGAATCAACTACTGTTGCAGGCAGAGCATTCCACACCCTCACTAATCTCTGAGTAAAGAAACTACCTCTGACATCTATCCTATATCTATCAGCCCTCAGTTTAAAGCAATGTCTCTTCATGCTAGCCATCACCATCTGAGGAAAAAGGCTCTCACTGTCCACCCGATCTAATCCTCTGACCATCAATCCTCTGATCCTCTGGCATGACAGGTGAGCCAATACACAGCATCATCAGGGCTGGTCAAGAGTTCAGTATCAGAGCACAAGAGAAGCCTTAGGCAGGAGTTTGTGAAAGAATTCCAGAACCAGCTCGAACCTTTGCTCTAAATCCATCACAATAACCAGGCATTTGGGCAGCACTGGTTATGCCTGGGATTGCTGTTCATCTCAGCTCCCCATTGGGTTCTGACACTGAGAGTGCAGGGTAAGGGTTAAACATTCTTCAAATGACAGATTTTACTCCTTGACTTTCAATCAGGGCGACTTACTGTCCCCGTCCCCAACATTAGATTACCTCTGGCAGTGTTTCCAAACCTTTTGGCAAGAGTAAAGCAGTTGGAGTGAAGATATGGAAAACCCAGACATAGTGCCCTTATCTGGGTCAGTCTACTCAAACCAGCCTTGATTCCAGATGGATCATGGAAAGTAATTTGTGTGCAGCCATTGGAACTTAATGTTACTTCACCCTGTCTTTATCAGATTCAATGGCATCCACGTTCACCGAATGGAAATGGTAGAAAATGGAAACAGTGGAAACTACACAGTATTCAAAAATAATTGTGGCTAATTTCAGCAGATTGCTGCTGCTCCAATGTTGCTAATCCTAACCTTAAATGGAAATCCCCTCGTGTGCTGTGACTGCAGGCTATAGAAGGACTGTAATGTTTATCTTTTAACTTTATTTCTTTATTTTCCTAACTAATATTATGAAGAACTGTAATGTAGAACCTTTAGCTTTTTTCTTTATTCCTCTACTTTTACACTTCATTTATTTTAGTATCCAGGTTTTGTAACAAGGTACTTTAAACCTAAGATGACACCATGTGTGACACTTTCCATTATAATCCTGCACTTTTGGACTTGAGTAAAAATGGCAATAAAACTTTATTCTAGTTCTAGTTCTAATTCTAATTCTAATCCTAACATAACCTTAACTGTAACCCTAACCCTAACCCTAATCCATCCTTTACCCTAGTCCTAACACTAACCCTAATCCTAAACCTGACCTTAACCCTAACACTAACCCTAATCCTAACCCTATTGCTTTTGGCAGTTACCCTGTTCAGGCAGAAAAAGGGGGTGGGTAAGAACATACCAAACCATGCTTAAGTTATATTTGCAGTGTAGGAAAGTGCCAAGGAAATTTGCCACCAATGCCAAACAGAATGCCAGCCTGGCAACTGGGTTTTTCCATTCACTAATTAAAAATAATACTTTACTTGTACCTAATCTGACACTAAAGGTCTCAGAATTACATCTATCAACATGGCCGTGCTGGGTGAGTTCATTATCAATCTGAAAAGAAAACCTGTCTGTCTAAAATATGCTTTTACTGATAACTGCTATGAAAGCTATTAACAATCCAAAGCTGTCATTTTTATACAGTTATCTTTCAGAGTAAGCTAAAAAATGCTAATGTGAGAATTTAATGTGAATGGAAAATAATGGATTGCGGTTTGTGATCCACTTAATCACGTTGAGATATTAACCGATCTTCAAGGTCATTGAGTCAACAAAAAAATCTTTTATTCAGTTCTCCTTCCTTCCGAACAAGGGAAAGGAAATACAAGCTACCAATAAAGCTGAATAACAAAACTTATCGAGTGTGAAAGTCCATGTGGCGCTATATTGGGAGTATCAACCTCAACATTTTTTTTCCTGCTATTTTGCAAAGTTCCAATGTCATTATGAACGCATCTGGGTTCACTGTAATAAGGGTGGAAAGCTTGCTTTAACACAAGGTATTGGGAGAGGAGGCGTAAGAACCTGCACTATGCAAGTATATGATTCTACAGCTCTAGCTGATCTGATACAAAAATTATCAACATCCAAATCTTCAGGTGTCTAGGCTTCAATTTTGACCTGGAGTCCCAATATCCGTCACTGGGTCTGGAAATGAGACAGAGTATCCATTCCCCAGTCAGGATCAAGGCTGGGGTCTTTTCTTCCTCCACAAACTTAACCCAGGATAAAGTTGTCCAAAGGTTGGAATTTTCATTGTAGGGTGTCGTGTTTCTCCAGGGGTTGAGCCGGGTGACATTGCAATAAATGTGGAAGCTACGAGTGCAGAGGTGGACTATGTGAAATGACTGCTTCAGTAGTCCAACTCTGTGTTGTTGTTTTAAACAGAAGGCAAAAATCAATCCACCGCCTCTCACCCCTCATTACACTCATACTCTCTGTACCTCATCCATGCTGAAACATGCTGTGGATTCTGCAATCCCACCCCACCCCTTCATACCTTCCGTGTCAACCTATGTCCCCTCTGGTAGCCATGGTGTGGAGATTTATTTGAAATCACAAGCTTTCGGAGCGTTGCTCCTTTGTCATGTTCCCTTGACTGTTGGACTATAACTTGGTGTTGTGGACTCCTGACTATGATCCCTCTGCTCACTCCTGCTGTGCTTTTCCAGCACCACACTCTCGACTCACCCCTGATAAACACTCATACAATCCATGCAAACTTTTTTTTCCTCTGCACACTCTTAACTTCTCTTACCCTCAATGACAACATATGCCCCTGAATGGACTGAGCAAAGGGACCCCTTCTATCCCCGTTGACAGCTTCATTCAACTCATGCTATTCCACGCTCCTCCCACCCGCCATCATCATACATGTTGTAAGCCAACTCACTAAGTAGGCAGAAAGCAGGACACGTGGTGAGATGAAATACTAAAAGGTAAGATCTTCTGATATTTAGTGCAACAACCAACTCTGATGGGGGCATCTCAAGAACCATCAGATATTCCAGCACAATATGTCTCCAGAAATTTCCAGGGAGATGGACACTCTTATTTGCCCTCATCTGGAACCTGCCAAGAACATTCTCCAGCTCTGAACCAGAGGCGCAAACTTTATAGGGTTTCCACTGACCGACCTGAATTCCTACCTGGGAAAAGTTAGAAGAGTAAAACATGCTCTAACCCCTGAGTAACTGCAGGACTGACTCACCCCATCACTCTCCACAGACATCCGAGTCCCTGGATATGTGTTGCTCCCCCACCAAGGGGTCCCAACCACACAATCCCTTACATCAATGGTACCACCCCTACCAACTAGCTCTGGGTAGCTGGAGCTGGCAGTCACATGGTAAAATGGCTAACACCCTCCAGGGATAATGGAAGGCTTTGAAATCTGCCCTGTAGTTCTAATTAAGCAATCAAAGCTCTCAGGCTTAAGTCAACAGTCAGATAGAAATAGCAAGCAATGATTCCAGAAATATTTGTAAACTTTTAAAAGGCTTGTGTTTTAAATGCCTTGAAGCCTTTGAAAATTCTCTTTGACTCTCCCTCTTGACAGGTTCCATTGATATTTTTGACAGTGTGTCTTGGCAGTTCCAATCAGGGGTCAAAGGCCAGCGGTCATACACTTTTGATGGATGTTCATGCCTCTTTTAAAAAAGTCACAGGTCACTAACCACTTCAAAAAGGCACCTGATCTCTCCCAAATGTGCAACAGGATGATCTGCAAAGGGTACTTTCCTTCAACTCTCCATGTTTGGCTCACAGCTTGAAATGTCTGTACTAGCCATTCCAAATCTCTCATAGACAGGTTTGCATGTCATTACAAGGGAGCTTGTCAAAAATAATCAAAATGACCTGACAATAGAAAATAAGGGGAGGTCTGGAGTCTAACTTTACAACAGCTGGTTGAGGGCAGTGTGGTGGTTCAGTGGTTTACACTGCTGTCGCACAGCAGCAAGCAATTCTAGGGATGTGCAGGTTAGGTGAATTAGCCATGGGAAATGCAGGGTAATGGGGTCTGGGTGGAATGCTCTTCAGAGAATCAGTGTGAACTTGATTGGCCAATGGCTTGTTTCCACAATTTCCACAATTTCCACAATTCTATGACCATATAGCTACATTTTCGCCAGTGTTGCTGAGCAGTATAAGATCCAATCTATTGTTTTAAAAATTGACATAGGAAGGGAAAACTGTTGGATTTAAGTAAAGCATGGTAAACTAAACTGAGACTCACATGCAGAGCATTCATTGGAACTATCCAGAATCACAGTGAAAAGCTGAAGTGCTTTTTTCTCCCCTGTGACACAAATCTCATTAAACATTCAGAAACTATTTAAATTGCTCCCACTCCAGATTCACTTGCTTTCTCTTCACCAGCCATCCCTGACATAAATTTTGCCAGGAATACAAATTCAAGGCTTTAAGCAAGTTCATCCTAAGCATCTTAAATATTAGATCATTCTTCATTCAACAAATCATTCAAGTATGGATTAGTTCAGATAGGCTTCCAAATGAAAAGACAGTGAGGAGCTAGTGTCATGGTTTAGTGTGTGAATGCATCATTGGGTGCATTGGATACAGTACAGGCCAAGTTCAAACCCTAGTTTGAGTAGAATTAGCTGAGTTTGTAACCACAAATGGTACAGCAGTGCAATTATTGCCAATGCTGGATTACAGACCAGAAGTCTCCTTCATTTAAATCATTATCCAATGACATGAACTGCTTGAGGGCTGATTGTTTTCACAAAGTCTCTTAGCTAAATTATGCAAACAGTTGAAAAGGTTTAGCATTTACAACTAGACACTAGATGTAGACACTTATTTCAAGTTTGACATCGCGGGTCATTTCGATGGAGTGAACTTAATGAAGCCCTGTGTCTGCAATAGGACGCAGCAGCCAGTTTCTTCCGGGACTGGGAATCAGGGAGGTAGATTCCTGGCTATGACCATTTAGGGTCCCAGCACAGAGGCAGCTATTATTTATTAAGGACAGCTGCACCAATAATGCTGGGGTGAGAATACATTAACAGCCATGTAGCTCCGAAGGCTGGTAAGTGCAGCCCCAGGGCCAAACATTCAGATTTTCCCAATCAGTGTAGTATAGGGATAGCTCCGTTGCTGTGTGGGTGGCCATTGCTGCTAGTGGGCGTCTCCATGGGCTGTGAAGTGTTAAAATAGGAGGACCTTTTCAGAGTCTTCAGGGAGACTGCCAAGTGTCAGTGAGTGGTCTCCCATGCAGCGGTGGACTCCTTCCTCCATGGCTGGCAGTTCAACAGCAGAGATGCAACATGTAACTTATGTTGTTCCCTTAGGCTTCTGATGGTCTGCTCGTCTTTCAATTTTCCAATTTCTGCCAAAACAGAATAGCACAGGAAGACAATAAGCATGCCTCCATAATGGCTTTCCTACACAATTTTGTCAGCCATACCATCTCCCAATCCAGTGCCAAGATAAAATTTCCTATGTCATGGAACATGTTCATACTAGTTGAACATCTAACTTTAAAATCATTCCAGGATTTGAATAGAAAGCCCTTGTTGTCCTATTCTGTTTTGATATTGATGTTTTTTGTTGTTTTGTAAATATTAGTCCACATAACGTATGCCACAAACAGTTAAGTTCAGTTATGTCAGATATCTTGCAATTTATTTACAGCACTATTTGGAAGCTACTATAACATAGACTAACACACAGAGTCATAGTGTCATAAAGCAGGGGAACAGGCCCACCAGCCTCACAATGTCAATGGCAACCAGTAAACAACAAGCTACACTAATCACATGTACCTGCACTTGGTCCATAGTCTACTATGCCCTAGCATTTTATGTTCTTCTTAAATGTTGCAGGAGCCCCTGCCTCCACTAGCCTCTCAGGCAACATGTTCTACCAACCTCTGGGTGAAAAGATTCCTTTCTCAGATTTCCCCTATACCACTTAATCCCCACCTTAGCTTATACTTTCTGGTCTTAGATATGTTTGCAATGGAGAAGAGATTCTCATGATCTACTCTGTCAATGTCTCTCATAATTTTGCAACTGACATTGCCTTTCAATCAAATCCCTGGATCAACTTCTGCTCCGGGGAAAACAAACCCATCTTTTCCAATCATTCCTCATAACTTTTCATCCCTGGCAACATTCTGGTGCATCTCCTTTGCTCTCCTTCCGATATAATCACATATAAAACAGAACTGCAAACCATTTTCCATCTGTGGCCGATCCAATGTCTTATAAAGTTTTAATGAAACTTCCTTGCTCCTATGTTCTATACCACAACTAACAAAGATAGACATTCTGTATATCTTCTTCACCAGCCTGTTCCCCTGTGTTGCCACCTTTAGGGATTTATGGGCTTGTACAATCCCAGCCTTTCCAAGTATGGATTAATTCTGCCCCTCAGAAGTTTTTACAATAATCTATCTAAGACTATCTGGCCCCCTTGTCCTCACCTTTCATCCACCAACGTCCATCATTCTCAGCCATTTCAGACAATTCCAACAGAATTCCACCACCAAACAGATCTTCCCCTCACTCTCCCTGTCTACATTTTCCAGGTATTGTTCCCTCAGGGACACCCTATTCCATTCCTCAACCACCAACACCAACATGCATCACATGGCACCTTCCCATGTAATAGCAGGAAGTGCAACACCTGCCTATTCACCCCTCCCTGCTCACCATCCAAAGATCGAAACAATCTTTCCAAGTAAAGCAGCATTTCACTTGTACTTCCTCCAATCTGGTCTAGTTCATTAGCTACATCCAGTGTGGCCTACTCCACATTGGAGAAACCAAAGACAGACAGAGTGACCGCTTTGCAGAATACCTCCAGTCTGTGTGCAAACATAGCCCCAGCCTTCCTGTAGCCAGTCACTTTAACACAGCGTCCTGCTCACATGCGCACGTGTGAGTCCTCAGAATGCTACAGTATTCCAGTGAATCACAGCTCAAACTGGAGGAACAACATCTCACCTTCAGACTAGGCACTTTACAACCTTTTGGACTTAATATTGAGCTCAACACCTTCAAATTGTGGACCATTTCCCATTCCTCTCTTTCTTCTAGCTTTATTTGTTGCATTCTCTGTCACTGTGTCCTTTCTCCTCTCTCCATTTGGACTGCCTGTTCTATCTTCTCTGGCAGTTAGTCACACCATTGTTCTGCCATTCTCACATTCCGATCACTTAATCTAAATTATCAGCATCCTTTCTCCCCCAGCACTCCAACACCTCCCCCACCAATGTAGCATATATGCCAAACCTCCACACTTCACGTCAGCTCTGATGAAGAGCCATCGACTTAAAACAGCAGCTTGCTCTCTTTCCATGGATGCAGCCTGAGCTGCCATGATCTCCAGCATTTGTTGTTTTCAGTACAGATTCCAGCATCTACAGTAATTTGTTCCTTCCTGGGTTGGAAGACCATTGTGTTGAAGTTTATTTTCCCATTTTATAACTTATTCCTAAAATCTGCAATGATAAACATTTTACTTCTCTATTTTTCTAAGAAGAAGAAGCTGTACCTTAAGGCTTTTATACCTAAGATGGTGCCACAAGGGGAGAATTGTAAACTTTTCATTGCATTCATTTAAGTACATGTGACAATAAAGCTAATTCTAATTTAGTTCTATTCCCTTAGTGGGATTTCCATACTGACTTAGAACAAAACTGATGATAATTATCTAAAACAAAAACTTTGCTTTCTGTCCACAGATACAAGCTGACCTATTGGGTTTCTCCAGTAATTTTTATTTTTGTTTCAGATTTGCAGCATCCGCAGTATTATTGATTTTGTATTATTGATGGTAATTATAGTTGAATACCTTAAATAGAAAAAAAACTGATATTGTATTAAGACCTTTTTAATTTATTCAAACTTCACTGATATAGTTTGGACTCAATCCAGCGAGGTAATAGCAGATAACTGAGGAATTCACTGAACAAGGTAATCCACTGGGCATTATTTCGAATGTAATTTTGTTTAAATCACACCTAATAAATGTCACTTCTCTCATTCATTCACTAGAATTCAGAGACAGACTGATAAACAGCAGAACATCAAAAATGAAATACTAAAAAAAGATAAAGGAAGAAACATGTACTTTGAGTGATAAGAATAATTTTGCTGAGATTGATCTCAAGAGCTGCTGGAGAACTCTGAGTCACTATTTAAATCGTCACCATTGAGACCGTGTCACATGAGTCACCCTCATTAAATTCTGGGAGTTTGGGAACATCTGTGAAAGTGTAAATTGAATTTTAACACCCCAAATGAACAGTGAATTAGATTCATTGTTCAGTACGTGATAAGAATCCTTCAGGATGAATTAGCCACTCCAGCAGAGTTGAAAAAGAATTTTAGTTATAAAAAAATTGTCATACAATCATTGTTAAAAACAGATGTGTATGACAGAATGTGATTCACAAATGTACATAAGATTCACTGCTATAACTTTGCTCGCAACTGAAATATTGTGACCCACTAAGTAACAGTTCAAAGAGATAGCTTGGGAAGATTTTCTTTAGCAATAAAAGCAGGAATTGCTGGAAAAGCTCAGCAGGTCTAGCAGCATCCATGGAGAGAAATCAGAGTTAACATTTCAGGTTCAGTGACCCTTCCTCAGACCCAAGATGTTAACTTTGATTTCTCTCCACAATATTGCTAAACCTTTTCAGCAATGTGTGTTTTTGCTTCTGATTTCCAGCATCCACAGTTCTTTTGGTTTCTCTTTAATAATGCATTGTTACTTAAAAAATTAAAAATTGCAAAAGAGCTGAAACATTTCATTCTTTTGTTTTCTCTTGGTTCATGAATTAATTAGTCAACATTTAAAAGCTATTTGAGAGCGAAATGCTGCCCTATTAGACTCACAGCTGTAGAATGCTGACTTGGGCAAGCTACAGTAACCCCTGTGGAAGCCCTAGTGTAAGTATTCGGGGTCAACCATTATTTTGTTATGATGTGGAAGTGCCAGTGTTGAACTCAGGTGGCCAAAGTTAAACATTACACAACACCAGGTTATAGTCAAGAAGTGTGGTGCTGGAAAAACACAGTAGGCACACGTCAGGCAGCGTCCGAGGAGCAGGAGAATCGATGTCTTGGGCATAAGCCCTTCATCAGGAATGGTGGGGTGGGGGCTGAGAGATAAATAGGTGGGGGGGGTGGGGGTGGGGCTGGGGGAAGGTAGCTAGGATGCAGGTGGGGAGTGATGGTGATAGATTGAAGCGGATGGTGGAGTGGCGTTGAAGTGGTCAGCGACAGGGCGGTGTGGTCGTTTAGTGTGTGTGTCCCAGAGATGATCTCTGAAACGTTCCATGAGTTGGCATCCTGTCTCTCCAATGTAGGGGAGACCATCAAGAGTAACGGACACAGTAAATGAGGTGTTTGGAGGTGCAGGAAAATCTCTGCTGGATATGGAAGGATTCCTTGGGGCCTTAGATAGAGGTGAAGGGGTAGGTGTGGGTGCAGGATTTCCACCACTTGCGGTGGCAAGGGAGGGTGCTGGGAGTGGAGGGATGGTTGGTGGGGGGGGGGGGGGGTTTGGACCAAACAAGGAAGTTGCTGAGGTAATGGTCGCTGCGGAATGCTAAAAGAGGTGGGGATGGAAATATATTTCTGGTGTAGGTGGCAGAACTGGTGGAGGATAGTATGCTGTATTTGGTGGTTGGTGAGATGGAAGGTGAGACCCAGGGGGCGTTCTATCCTTGTTGTGATTGGAGGTGTGGGGTTCAAGGGCGGAGCTGTGGGAAGTGGGAAGAGATGCACTGGAGGTCATTGCTCATCACATGGGAAGGGAGATTGCAGTCCTTGAAGTAGAAGGCCATCTGAGATGTTCTGGAGTGAAAGGGATAGCATATTTACAGGAGAGGAGGTGGGGGGGAGATGTAGTCCAGGTAGCTGTAGGAGTTGGTGGGTTTGAAGTAGATATCCGTGTTGAGTTGGTCACCGTTGATGGAGATGGAGAGGTCCAGGAAGTGGAGTGGGGTGTCGGAGATGGTCGAGATAAACTTGAGGTCAGGTTGGAAGGTGTTTGTGAAGTTGATGAACTATTCGACCTCCTCACTATCCCTTGCTCCCAATTCCTCTGCCTCCACTGTATCTGCTCCCAGGAGGACTATTCCACTCCAGAACATCCCAAATGACCTCACACATCAAGGACCGCAACGTCCCCTCACATGTGGTCGACAACGCCCTCCTGCACATCTCCTCTACTTCTCACACCTCCGCCCTTGAACCCCAACCCTTCAACTGCAACAAGGATACCCCCCCCCCACCCGGTCTTCACCTTCCACCCTGCCAATCACCGGAATCAATGCATCATCCTGTGTCATTTTTGCCACCTACACTCAGACCTCACCACCAGAGATATATTTCCCTCCCCACCCCTATCAGCATTCCACAGAGAAATTTCCCTCCCCAACTCCCTTGGGACACAGCGTGCAACTTGACCAATGTTGTCTGTCTCATACACTGCAGGCAAGGATGCTCACAGCATGGTACATTGGTGAGAACAAGCAGACGCTACAATAATGGATGAATGGACACCATGCAACAATCGCCAGACAGAAATATTCCCTTCCAACTGGGGGACACTTCAGTAGTCGAGGACATTCGGCCTCGGATCTTCAGGTGACTGTCCTCCAAGGCAGACTTCAGGATATGCAACAATGCAGAGTGGCCAAGCAAAGGCTGATAGCCAAGGTCGGTATCTATGTGGATGGCCTCAACCAGGACCTTGGGTTCATGTCACACTACAGGAGACCCCACCACATCACTTTCACACACACACAATCACACATTCTCACACACTCTTGCACATGATCACAGTCCCACACTCACACAGACCCTCTCTCATCCATTCACTCTTTCTCAGATACACACACCCAAACTCACACTACATGCACACCCTTTCACAGGCATTTCATCTGTCACTTTCGCACACATACTCTATCAAGCACACACTCTCTGTCTCACACACACACACAAACTCTCTCTCTTCCTCACACACATGCACGCAGACATTAGTCTGTGGGGTGAATTTGCACTTGCAGATTTGTATGTGCAGATACGTTTTGTTCAAAAAGTACACAATCTATAGGCAGTCAGTCCATGTGACATTTTCTAAACTCCTACTTTGGAAGTAGAACCAGTCTGACTCGTGGTTGTAATACAGACAGACTCTAACGTCACAGCTTTAATGCATTATCTGAGCTGAGATGTCACCATTTTTTTATAAAACCTTTGCGTTATCTCAGGACTGTGACTTGAAAGCAGTTCTGGGATTTACATGTTAATCAACTGAAACCTGCAACACATTTTAAGTGATTAAAGACTTAACACCAATCTAGGTTTGTTCAATACATCGCATCATAAGACCATAAGACATAGGAGTGGAAGTAAGGCCATTCGGCCCATCGAGTCCACTCCGCCATTCAATCATGGCTGATGCGCATTTCAGCTCCACTTACCAGCGTTCTCCCCGTAGCCCTTAATTCCTCTAGACAACAAGAATCTATCAATCTCAGCCTCGAAGACATTTAGTGTCCCGGCTTCCACTGCACTCCGTGGCAATAAATTCCACAGGCCCACCACTCTCTGGCTGAAGAAATGTCTCCGCATTTCTGTTCTGAAATGACCCCCTCTAATTCTAAGGCTGTGTCCACGGGTCCTAGTCTCCTCGTCTAACGGAAACAATTTCCTAGCATCCACCTTTTCCAAGCCATGTATTATTTTGTACGTCTCTATTAAGTCTCCCCTTAATCTTCTAAACTCCAACCAATACAATCCCAGTATCCTCAGCCGTTCCTCATATGCTAGACCTGTCATTCCAGGGATCATCCGTGTGAATCTCCGCTGGACACGTTCCAGTGCCAGTATGTCCTTCCTGAGGTGTGGGGACCAAAACTGGACACAGTACTCCAAATGGGACCTAACCAGAGCTTTATAAAGTCTTAGTAGTACATCTCTGCTTTTATATTCCAACCCTCTTGAGATAAGAGACAACATTGCATTTGCTTTCTTAATCATGGACTCAACCTGCATGTTTACCTTTAGAGAATCCTCGACTAGCACTCCCAGATCCCTTTGTGCTTTGGCTTTATTAATTTTCTCACCATTTAGAAAGTAGTCCATGCTTGTATTCTTTTTGCCAAAGTGCAAGACCTCGCACTTGCTCACTGTATGACACTTTGATCTTTTACTATAAATTCTGTGTCCTATGATCCTGCCCCACTACCCGATGAAGGAACAGTGTGCTGAAAGCTTGCACTTACAAATAAAGCTGTTGGACTATAACCTGGTGTTGAGTGATTTTTAACATTATTTTGTCATGACAGTTCAAACAGGGTGACAGCAAGTCACCTGGAAAAGAAACATTGCATCTTCAAACTAGTCACGTTTTAGGCTCAATATCGAGTTCAGCACCTTCAGATTGTGAGCCCACTCCTTCCCTTTCTTTTAACCTTTCCATTTTCTGTCACCATGACCTCTCTCCCCGCCCTCCACTACAATGGGAATGCCTGTTCTTTCCAGTCTGTTAGTTAGACACACCATTGTTCTGCCATTCTCACATTCTGATCACTTAATCTGACCCACCAACACCCTTTCTCCCTCAACACTCCCCTCATGATTGGATAAATGCTGTTTCCTGCACACTTCATGTCAGCTCTGATGAAGAGTGTTTGACTCGATATGTTAGCTTGCTCTCTCTCCATGGATGTTGCCTGACCTGCTGTGATCTCCAGCATTTGTTGTATTTATATCCTGGAACATTAACCTGCCAGTCCTGTCTGTCCCTGAGGCATGTTTCTGTAATTGCTATGATATCCCAGTCCCATGTTTCTAACCATGCCCTGAGTTCATCTGTATTTCTTGTTAGGCCTCTTGCATTGAAATAAATGCAGCTTAATTTATTAGCCCTACCTTGTTCTCTGCTTTGTCCCTGCCTGCCCTGAGTGTTTGACTCACTTCTTTTCTAAACTGTACCAGTCTCAGATTGATCTCTTTCCTCACTATCTCCCTGCATCCCACCTCCCCCCCCCCCCCCACCTTAATAGTTAAAATCCTCCTGAGCAGCTCTCGCGAATCTCCCTGCCAGTATATTAGTCCCCTTCCAACGTAGGTGCAATCCATCCTTCTTATACAGATCACTTTTACCCCAGAAGAGACTTCAATGATCCAAAAATGTGAATCCTTCTCCCATACACCAGCCTTCATCTGCTCTAGCCTCCTATTCCTGCCCTCACTAGCTTGTAGCACCGGGAGTAATCCAGATATTACTACTCTCGAGGACCTCCTTTTTAAATTCCTGCCTAACTCTCTATGTTCTCCCATCAAAATCTCAACTTTTTCCCTTCATATGTCGTTGGTTCCAATGTGGACAATGACCTCCTACTGGTCCTGCTCCCCCTTGAGAACATTCTGCACCCTCTCTGAGACACCCTTGATCCCGGCACCAGGGAAGCAACACACCATTCTGATTTTTCGCTGCTGGCAACAGAAGCATCTATCTGAGCCCTGGACTAGAGAGTCTCCTATCACAATTGATTTCTTGGAACCCGACGTATGCCTCATTGCATTAGAGCCAGTCTCAATACCAGAAACTTGGCTGTTCATGCTACGTTCCCTTGTGAATCGATCACCCCCTACATTTTCCAAAACAGCATACTTGTTTGTAGTGGGGATAGCCACAGGAGATTCTTGCACTGCCTGCCTACCTCTCTTGCCTTTCCTGGAGTTAAGCAACACGACGGCTGGAGGAAGAGCGCCTCATCTTCTGCCTAGGAACCCTCCAACCACAAGGGATGAACTCAGATTTCTCCAGTTTCCTCATTTCCCCTCCCCCCACCTTGTCTCAGTCCCAACCCGCGAACTCAGCACCACCTTCCTAACCTGCAATCTTCTTCCTGACGTCTCCGTCCCCACCCCCACTCCGGCCTATCACCCTCACCTTATCACCCTCACCTTAACCTCCTTCCACCTATCGCATTTCCAATGCCCCTCCCCCAAGTCCCTCCTCCCTACCTTTATCTTAGCCTGCATGGCACACTTTCCTCATTCCTGAAGAAGGGCTCATGCCCGGAACATTGATTCTCCTGCTCCTTGGATGCTGCCTGACCTGCTGCGCTTTTCCAGCAACACATTTTCAGCTCTTTCCTGGAGTCAACCCATTTACGTGACTGTATCTGCAACTTTTCTCCCTTCCAATAACTGCCATCCATCACATCCCCTTGCTTTTGCAAATTCCTCATTGCCTCTAACTGTTCTACAACCAATCCATTTGCAAGGGCTAACCAGAAAGATATATGCCAACCGTCACGCTACATCTCACCATTTTATGGTTTACATGGTCATCACGTCAAGATCTACCAAACTATCTCCACATGAAGAGCTAGCTTTTTAAAAATGTAACTCACTGCAATAGAGAATGTTTCATCACATAGAAGCAATCACTAAACTTAGTGATAATCACTAAATTCACACTCCAATCAACCCCACCTCCCACTTGCCAGCCATTTCAACTCCCCCTCACACTCCCCCAATGACATGCCCATCCATTATTTTGCCAGCTCCACCACCAACCTAAGGCCACATGCAAACTGGAGGAAATACACCTCATTTTCTGCCTCAGGAGCTTACAAGCTTATGGCCTCAACATAGAATGCATCAGCTTCCAAATCTCCCCACCCAACCCGCTCACCACTTCTCAGATCCAGCACTCCCTCACCGCCCAGCAACTTTGACCTGACCTGACTTGTTCATCTTACTTCCTACTGACTAATCTCATTCACCTCCTACCCGCATTCACCTATCGCCATCTCCCAACCCCAACCCCCTCCTTCTATTTATTTAGTCATAGAGATGTACAGCATGGAAACAAACCCTTTGGTCCAACCCATCCATGCTGACCAGATATCCCAACCCAATCTAGTCCCACCTGCCAGCACCCGGTCCATATCCCTCCAAACCCTTCCTATTCATATACCCATCCAAATGCCTCTTAAATGTTGCAATTGTACCAGCCTCCACCACTTCCTCTGGCAGCTCATTCCATGCATGTACCACCCTCCATGTGAAAAAGTTGCCCCTTAGGTCTCTTTTATATATTTCCCCTCTCACCCTAAACCTATGCCCTCTAGTTCTGGATTCCCTGACCCTAGGGAAAAGACTTTGTTTATTTATCCTATCCATGCCCCTCATAATTTTGTAAATCTCTATAAGGTCACCCCCTCAGCCTCCGACACTCCAGGAAAAACAGCCCCAGCCTGTTCAGCCTCTCTCTCAAATCCTCTAATCCTGGCAACATCCTTGTAAATCTTTTCTGAACCCTTTCAAGTTTCACTATATCTTTCCGATAGGAAGGATACCAAAATTGTAGGCAATATTCCAACAGTGGCCTAACCAATGTCCTGTACAGCCACAACATGATCTCCCAACTCCTGTATTCAATACTCTGACCAATAAAGGAAAGCATACCAAACGCCTTCTTCACTATCCTATCTACCTGCGACTCCACTTTCAAGGAGCTATGAACCTGCACTCCAAGGTCCCTTTGTTCAGCAACACTCTCTAGGACCTTACCATTAAGCATATACGTTCTGCTAAGATTTGCTTTCCCAAGATGCAGAACCTTGCATTTATTTGAATTAAACTCCATCTGCCGCTTCTCAGCCCATTGGCCCATCTGGTCTAGATCCTGTTGTAATCTGAGGTAACCTTCTTCGCCTTACTGAAGTCCATATAGATCACATCTACTGCTCTTCCCTCATCAATCTTCTTTGTTACTTCTTCAAAAAACTCAATCAAGTTTGTGAGACATGATTTCCCACGCACAAAGCCATGTTGACTATCCCGAATCAGTCCTTGCCTTTCCAAATACATGTACATCCTGACCCTCAGGATTCCCTCCAACAACTTGCCCACCACCGAGTTCAGGCTCACTGGTCTATAGTTCCCTGGCGTGTCTTTACCGTCCTTCTTAAACAGTGGCACCATGTTTGCCAACCTCCAGTCTTCTGGCACCTCACCTGTGACTATCAATGATACAAATATCTCAGCAAGACGCCCGGCAATCACTTCTCTAGCTTCCCACAGAATTCTCGGGTATACCTGATCAGGTCCTGGGGATTTATCCATTTTTAACCTTTTCAAGACATCTAGCACTTCCTCCTCTGTAATCTGGACATTTTGCAAGATGTCACCATCTATTTCCCTACAGTCTATATCTTCCATATTCTTTTCCACAGTAAATACTGATGCAAAATATTCATTTCTCAGCCTTCTTCCCCACTCCCCAGTCCCAATGAAGGGTCCTGCATGAAACATCGACTATCCTGCCCTTTTGGTGCTGTGGACTTACTGTGCATTTTGCCACTCAGTGTAATGGCAAGTTAATCTGCTGGAGGAGTTACAAACCAAACTTCAAACACGTTCCCTTCCACTGGGCTAATTAAACATGCATTGTGTTTTCCATTCAGTCAACTGGCAAGAGTGTATACATTGGATTGACACCTCAGTGTGCCACCACAGCAAGATATCCTTCCCTTAGCCTATGGCTATGCAAAGGAGCTTATCAATCTGACAGAACTGATAGCCTTTGACCCTGGCTGAACCACCAATTCACTAACAGGATACCATGCGCACACACATCAATGCTATGTCAATGAGCTATAAAAAGGTGAATGATCCCTTTCAAATTGCAGCCTGATCCAATCCATCAGCTGGTTGCCTGTCCCTATATGAAAAGTTTCCTTACTGTAGCTCTTTAATACTGGTTGCCAGTATACCCTGCAATGCAAGTCTGCACTTCCTGAGAGGTCGATAAGTTGAGTGGAGAGATGCCATGATGCTCATGAGGGATTAACAAATATTGGGTACCAATATCCATGGATGAGGCGTGTATACAGCCCATGGATCATGCCCTGAGATGTACTTCAGTCCTAAGCAAGGTAGGGGCGTTCAGAGTAAGAAGTGAGTTAAAGGCGTCCGGTATCCATTGCAATTCCCATATTGCCATTTCTCGTCCATTAGTTTGCTTTATCCATTTGGTAAGGTATAAAGCTGATTGGTAATGAAGTGAGATAGACAGTTACAAACAGCTTTAAAAAGTGATAATTCCTCCTTAACTGGCATCTCACTGCTCCCTAGCAGGAAACCTGCCTCACTGCTTGTCAAAAGCTTAAAAGATGGAGCAAGATGTCCCTGATGTCAAGGTGTCCATTTTCGGATTTCTCATCTGATTCTGTCACAAAGCTCACCATGGCCCAGAATCCTACCATAGATTTAATTTCATGCATTGTAATGTTTCCTATCATCAAATTATATTTTGACACCTTTTTGTCTTTATAAATTATGGGTTGACTTCATGTGTAATGTTGGTATGTAAGTAATAGAAAATAGGGGCATGAGTAGGCCGTGTATACTAATTAGTCACAACAACTACATCACATGATCTTAGAGGTCAATTCACTTAATCTCTGTTCCTCTGAAGCAAAGCAATACTTTTTTAAAAACAACCCAACAAATAGTTGCAAAGATATGAGAGATTTATGGCGCGGCAACTATAGAAATTATGGATCGGATTAACTTAAATTTTTGTGTTATAAAGCATTGGTGTCACTCTTGCAATAAGAGAGCAAGTTGTTTCAAAATACGGTGACAGCTGTAAACCAGACAAATGAGGCAGCCACCACACACAACCGGATTCCCAAAATAGCATTGAAATGAAGGGTTAGTTAATCAAGTGTTGATTGAAAGAGGAATGTTGCCTAAAGCAGGAGGTGAATCCTACTCTTCATGCGATGATGTGCGGGTTGTGACATTCATCTAGACCAATTAGCTTAACTTCTAATGTAAAGAACAACAAATATATTAACATAGTATGCATTCAACATTCCACCACAGAGATATCAGCCAAGATTCTGTACTCAAGACGTAAACCTTTGAACTTTTGACTCAAGACATGAGAATGCCACCAACTCAACCGGTCTGACTATATTTGATCATTTTATGACAAACCCAACAAGCAACTTCAGTGAACTTATAACATTGTTTGGTTAATTTTGTTATTCATCATCATTTCTAAAGAAAATACTATGAAAGTAGGTGACTGTAGTAAAATTGACCCCTTGTCAATATCTATTCATATATTATCAAACTAAGGCGTGTCTTCTATTTCCTCTGCATGTCACAAATGTTATGCTCAGTCAGTTTCATTTTCTTTTCAACCACCAGAACACACTCACAACATTTAGAGCTATTGCAAAATACATGCTATATAGTTTCCATTAACAGAATAGCGTTGAGTCATGCAGGATTCACTGAAGTCATTATAGTTTTAATGATACTCGTAAAATGAAACCCTGGTCCAACATTTATCATTATGCCTATAAAGAGATGAGTTAAGAGAGTATTTTAGTTACAGTGCATTACTGATTATTATGGTTCTGATGAAGATTTGTGCTCCAATTGTGATCTCACTTGGCCAACCCCTAATTTGCTTTTTAACTCATAAAGAAATTAATGTGAGCTTGAAACAATGATGTACATTGGGCAGAATTGAGACCAGGCATCATGACTGATGAATAAAACCACTAAATCTGTTCCTTTAATTTAGCTGGGTTTCTCTAGTGCTATCCTGTTGTACAGTACTACTGCTCAATATTATTTCTACAGATATTTTTATGAAAAATCATTTGCTCCCTGGGATACAAAATGGGTTTATTTTTATGTTAGCTGATGTTGTAATAAACAGCATCTATCAGTGAAGTTACCACAGCATAGTCACCTGCACTCCGATTTTATGCATGGACTCCCTCCTGAATGATTGACCCTGGTACTTCATCATTGGTTGAAAGTGAGGACTGAAGATGCTGGAGACTAGAGTTGAGAATGTCGTGCTGGAAAAGCACAGCAGGTCAGGCAGCATTTGAGGAGCAGGGGGGTTGACATTTCAGGCAAAAGCCCTTCATGAGGAATCCTGATGCCCGAAATGTCAACTCTCCTACTCCTTGGATGCTGCCTGACCTGCTGTGCTTTTCCAGCAACACTCTCAACTCTTTGTCATTGGTATCTTGTCATTGGCTGCTTGTCTTTTGGAATTTAGGTACTGTCCCACAAACCAGTTTGTTTTGTCAGCCAGTGAAAATGACATGCATGTTTCAAATTGTCCTTCATCCTTCCTTACTAGTTCAGTCATAGAGTCATAGAGATGTACAGCATGGAAACAGACCCTTCGGTCCAAACCGTACATGCTGGCTAGATAGCCCAACCCAGTTCAGACCTTGAGTCTTTAAGCTCAATTTGATGGTTTAAGGTTGGATCTCCACTTTGTGCTGACTTAGCTGATCACAGCCAAAGCATCTATAGAACCGATGGCTCTATCCCGGGATAAACTAGGAGAAGATAGTCTGGAATTGCCACCTAAGTTTTGTTCAGCAACCCCTGAGTAAGGAGAGAATCAGCTGGCCTCTGTACTCCTGGAGCATCAGAGGGATGACCTGATCGAGGTTCGGGATTGGGGCGTCCATTACTAGAGGACATAGGTTTAAGGTGAAAGGGGAAAGATTTATAAAGGACTCAATGGGCAACCTTTTCATGAAGAAGGTGGTGCGTGTATGGAATGAGATGCCAGAGGAAGCAGTGGAGGCTGGTGCAATAACGACATTTAAAAGGCACCTGGATGGATATATGTAGTGAAAGAGTTTAGAGGGATATGGGCCAAATGCTGGCAAATGGGATTAGATTAATTTAGATATCTGAGAGGTGTGGATGAGTTGGACTGAAGGGTTTGTTTCCATGCTGCCCAAGTCTATGAGTCTGTGCCTCGAGAAATATGTCTATTCCTATCAGCAATGTTTATATACAAATTTTTAGTGTGTGTAGATTATTGAAATAGGTTAAAGTTAATGTAATGATAGCACAGCAAAGAACGTAATATTCCCTGTTCAAATGAGTAGAATTGTAACTGGTGTGGTCAAATGTTTTCACTCCTGACACAGTGTTTTGGTCAATGGAAACATGATCAGAAAATTGGCCGGAGTCCTTAATTTCTAAGCAATAGGTTTTTACAATTGAAAAATCACGAGCAGGCTGTACCATAGCTGAAATAGGATCTCCTGCACTTGAAGCATACACAGAGAATACTGGGGAAACCAAGCAGGTCTGACAGCATCTGTGGATAGAGAAACAGAGATAACATTTCGAGTCTGAGATGACATTCTTCAGATCCTGTACCTGCACCTGACTGTTTCAGTTTCCTTTTATTGACCATGTTATTACATGGAGGGATCATTATAAAATGTACCCATCGATATTGATAAATTATAGAGTCATAGATTCATAGACAGCACAGAAACAGACCCTTCAGCCCAACTTGTCCATGTCCACCAGATATCCTAAATTAATCTAGTTCCATTTTCCAACACTTGGCCCATATCACCCCTAAACCCTTCCTATTCTTGAACCCATCCAAGTGTCTTTTAAGTGCTGTAATTGTACCAGCTTCCACCACTTCCTGTGACAGCTCATTCTATACATGCACCACCCTCTGAGTGTGAAAACATTATTCCTTAGGTCACTTTTGTGTCTTTCTCCTCTCACCGTAAACCCATACGCAGTCTGTGGTTGGATTCTAGCTTTCAGAGGGAACAAATGTATTTGCATTAGCTCCCTTTGATACCTGATCAGATATAGTTGCACCCGTTGCTATCATGCAACACACCTTCTTGTTATTTAAGAAGGTACCTGTTCTATAGATGCACTAGGTTGGTGTATCCTCTATCACTAATCATTAGATATTCTCAAGAAGATGCAAGTGGGATCAGTGGCATTGAACTATCTGTTACCCTGTAACACATTCTGGTAAATGCAGCAAAGACCACAAGGTGTCCGGTATATGAGTAGTCAGCTCACACTGCCCACTTCTGTTTTGCAGGCAGGTGACTTACAGTCCATACATTTCTGGTGGCAGTAATATGTCAGAAAACTGGGCGGACATTGTTCTCTGCTTTATTCCTAATCCTCATCTCCATGCCCACCAAGCCAGTGTTTGGAAAATTCAGTCCAATGGAATCAGAAAGAGTTGCATCTGTGGCAATAACTGGAATTAATAAGTTAAAAATCACACAACGCCAGGTTATAGTCCAACAGGTTTAATTGGAAGCACACTAGCTTTCGGAGCGACGCTCCTTCATCAGGTGATAGTGGAGGGCTCGATCATAACACAGAATTTATAGCAAAAATTTGCAGTGTGTGATTTATAGCAAAATTTTTGCTATAAATTCTGTGTTACGATCGAGCCCTCCACTATCACCTGATGAAGGAGCGTCGCTCCGAAAGCTAGTGTGCTTCCAATTAAACCTGTTGGACTATAACCTGGTGTTGTGTGATTTTTAACTTTGTACACCCCAGTCCAACACCGGCATCTCCAAATCATGATGTTTAGATTGATTCTAATCTAAAAAGTGAGATAACGGAGTTTTACATGAATTCATGCAGTTTTTGCGCTCAGAGTTCTACATGAATGCATGCAGTTTTTGAGCAAAGTACAATGTAACCCTGAAAGTACAAAATCACCCCACAACATATATGTGTGCATGTGGGTCTTTGTCCGTGTGTGTGTGTGTATGGATTGGGGGTTGTGAGTGTGAGAAAGTGTATGTGTGTGTATAGTGAGTGCAGAGTGTCTTAAGTCTTTAAGAGGGTGCATGTGCGAGTGTGGGAGTGTGTGTGTCTGTAAGGGTGTGTGTGGGTGTCTGTGTGCACGTCTGTGTGTATGTGTGTCCATGTGTATGTGTGTGTAGGAGTGCCTGTGTGTGTATGAGAGTGTGTGTGTGTAGGAGTGTCTGTGTGTGTATAGTGCAATGGTGGTCACCTGTAATGTGACATGAACCCAAGGTCCCGGTTGAGGCCCTCCCTATGGGTACCGAACTTAGCTATCAGCCTCTGCTCGGCCACTTTTCTCTCCAAATCATGGAATTAATAACACTCAGTTAATATTAAAAATGCTTAAGCACTCACATTTGAGACTGAATTTATTTTTTAGCTACACATCAATGAATAATGTACTGTCTTGGACAACCTGAGATCCATAATGTGCCAAATAAATGCAATTTCTTTATTTAACTGCTATTAGGAATAGCAACAGTTTTTCAATGAGCATTTCAAATATCAGACCGCCACAGTAAAAGACACAGTATCAGAATGCGAACGCAGGATAATTAACACAGTTGGGTTGTGCAGTATCATTGCCTGTGGAAACCATTAGAAATGGAGAAAAGGCTGTTCTCAAATCCTCAATTGAATGCGATCCCTTGGATTGTAACTGAAATACTAAAGAGCAAACTAACTGAGTAAGAAGGGAAGTAGATTTTCTTTTTAATTTAAAAGAATTGGAGATATATTGGGAGTAAAACTGACCTTGAATGATTGCATAATCCAAGTAATGAGCATTGGCAAATCAATAGTGCATTTTACACACCACCTAACTGCAGTGGAAGGTTAATTGGGCAGTGAATAAAACAAACTGCTGAGTCATGCTCTCCCATTCCATCAGGATCAGACCCGTGACAGGTAACTTAACAACTTAAGTAGAAAATATTCTTGAAACCATATCGCAATCTGAATGAAATACAGAAAATCAAAGCCTGTTTACCATTGCGTACAGATGGGCAGCTTTTAAACATTTTTTCATGTCCTGAAATTATCTCAATATTGGTTAGCTATAATTCATCAATTCAGTTGATTTCTGGTACACTGTGGATGATAATTGTACTAATTGTAAGGAGGTCAGCCATGGGGGTGCTCAATGAATACGAGTTCCCTGATTGGGGCTGTTAACCTTGTCTAACCAAAAATCCCTGCCTGACAGATATAAACAGGAGTGTCAGAGGTTCTGTTCACTTTGAGAGCTGGCTCTGAGGGAGCTGGATCAATGTTGTGACGATGCTGTGGCTTTGAGAAGGTCGTTTTGTTCTGGTTTCTTCTACAGAGACATTGGAGGACAGATGTCAAGTAGTCTATGAGAAGATAAATAACTTGTGAAGCATTAGGTGTTTTGTTTTAAAGGTTGGAACAATAGAAGCAGCCTGAATGGGTGTGACCAATCCTCCATCCACAGAACCAGAGAATTTAGATTTAGCTGTCAGCAGGTGCTATTGTGGGCTTAAAAAAGTAGAAGCTATTTTTCCCCAACTCGATTATAGCCAAAAGCTGGGGTTTCTCTCCTTGGGCTGTTGGATTGCATGTGCAACAAAATCTGTGTTTGGAATTTGCTTTCTTGCCAAGTGTGTGTTTATGGGATGTTATTATATTGGACCAGTTAATTCGTAATAGTTACTGTATCCATTGTTCTGTTAAGTTTTCCAATAGACTTGTTATTCCAAGTTCTTTGTTCTTTTATTGTGTTTTAACTATAATGTTTAAATGAATTGTATCTGGAACACAGTGCCTGACATTTACCTTTAAAATAAGAAAATGTTAGGGTCTAGGCAGCCTTCATAGAATCCCTACTGTGTGGAAACAGGCCCTTTGGCCCAACAAGTCCACATCGACCCTCCGAAAAGTATCCCACCCAAACCCATTCTCCTATCCTATTGCTCGACTGATGCACCTGACATACACATCTCTGAACACTATGGGAAATTTAGCATGGCCAATTCACCTAACTCACACATCTTTGGATTATAGGAGGAAACCAGAGCACACCCACACAGACACAGGGAGAATGTACAAACACCACACAGTCACCCAAGGCTGGGATTGAAATCAAAACCCTAGTACTGTGAGGCAACAATGCTAACCACTGAGTCACAACATCACCAATATGTTAGCTTTATAACATATTTTGAGACACTGGTCCGTAACAGTGTCAAAGACTCCCCATGTGAAAACAAAGGGTGACTTGCTGAAGGGCTGCCAGCGTCTGTGGAGTTATTTCACTAATGTACAATATTGTTCCCTTATCTTGTTCATTTCAAAGGAATGGTTTAATTTTTGGTAATAAGCATATATGCCACCCTTATTATGTCCCAGTGACTGCTGCTTGTTTTTTTCAGTGTTGATACCATCTTGAATCAATCATAAGGAATGCAACAGGCGCTAGTATTCTTTGATCATTTGTTGGTAGGTGTTACAAAGTTGGATGAAACTGATCATCAATTACATAATTTATATCCATTTAAGAATAGCCAGTAATATTGGAGTGAGTTGAAGAGTTGTTCTAAAATAAAATGTCATTTTGTGGAAAGTTGGTTCTGTGAGAAAATATTCACTCACCAGACATTGTAAAATTTGCTGCTTTTTCTTGGAAGCAACTACAAAGTGCAGCAAGCTTTGGACAACTTAACATAATGGCCCCTAATAAAAATTAATTGGCTTAGTTTGCACAATCGCAAAATTCCTCTGAGAATTTTCTATTCATACTTATCACCAAGCATGCAATAATGTCCATTAAGGGGAAGCTAGCTAAGCATATATGAGAAAAATGACTGGATGGTTTTACTGATAGGGAGAGATAAAGTAGACTAGGAGGAGACAAATGTGATGTATGAAGTCAGCTGTTTCTTAAAGCATGTGGAGTGAATCAAAATGGCTGAAGACTGGCGTCTGTGATGCTGGGAAGTATAGGAGTTGGCCGACACAGATCATCCACTAGGCATTTCTGATTGAAGTTTGTTCTAAATGCTTCCATCGTCTCTTTTGCACTGACATGCCGCGATCCTCCATCAACGAGAATAGGAATATTTGCGGACCCTTGCTCTCCAGCAAGTTCATTAATTCTTCACCACCATCCATGACTAGATGTGGCAAATCTGTGGAGCTCAGGTGTGATCCATCATTTATTGAATTGCTTCACTCTGTTGAATGTGTATTGCTTTCAATGTTTGACATAAAACCACTGTTGTGTTATGGCTTCACCAGGCTGACACCCGCTTTTTAGGCAAAAGTGAGGAATGCAGGTGCTTGAAACCAGACTCTAGATTAGAGTGGTACTGGAAAAGTACAGCAGGTCAGGCAGCATCCAAGGAGCGGGAAAATCGACGTTTCAGGCAAAAGTCCTTTATCAGGACTTTTCCAGCACCACTCTAATCTAGACCCACTTTTTAGGCATACCTGGTGCTGCTCCTGGCATGCCCCCCTGCACTTTTAATTGAACCAGGGTTGATCCCCTGATTGTGGTATTGGTAGAGTGAAGGAATATGTTGGGCCATGAGGTTACAGATTGTGGTTTAATACAATTCTGCTGCTGTCTCATGAATGCTTGAGTTTGAGTTGCTAGAACTGTTCAAAGTCTGCCCCATTGGTGCTACACATTGTGCAGGGTTCACCCAATGTGAAGAGAGGACGTGGTCTCCATAAGAATTATGCAGTGGTCAGTATTACCAATACTGACATGTTGCCTCTGCAGCACTTAGATTCGCAAGGATGAGATCAAGTTGTTTTTTTTCCCTTTTGTTTGTTCTCTCAGCACATGCCCCAGATCCTGTTCGGCATGTTCGATTCTTTAGAACTTCACCAGCTCAGTCAGGAGTGCTTCCGCTTAGCCACTCTTGATTGACATTGAACTTTCCACCCCAAACATTCCATGACCTTACAACTCCCAGAACGTCCTTAACATGGGGAAACACTGATTCAACATCCAAGCAGGGAGTGATGCAGAGGAGCACTAGAAGGTAATGAGTCGGAGGTTTCATTTCTTGGCTTGGTGCCATTAGACTCTGCAGTTCTAAGGGCTACGTCCTTCCAAGTAAACGTGGAGAAAGTGGGAAAATGGGGTTGAAAAATCTACTCGCCACAATCGAATGGCGGAGCAGACTCAACGGGCCGAATGGCCTAATTTCTTCTCCTATGTTTAATGGTCTGAAACACCATCACGGTGTCACCTCTGCTGGTGGAACAGGATTTACTCAGAGATGGTGATGGTGTTGTCTGGGACAGTTCCATGACTACATCAAACTGTTGTTTGACTAAATTGTGGGGCAGCTTTCCACAATTTTGCCCAAGACCCCTGCAGTTTGTTGTGACTGCCTTCCTGGTGCCTAGGCCGATGCTGGGTTAGCCATAAGTTGGCACGGTATCGTACTTCTTTTTGCAGTGATTTTGACAGAACTGAGGGACTTGCTTGGCATTAGCAGGGTCTGAATAACTGTCTTTGGATGAAGGAATGAATGATTTTATTGTCAGCTATATTTTACAGTGAGAAAAACAGTGAAATACAGTGAAAAGCTTTTCCACTGCTGCCACAATCCGGCACCGTTTTGAATGGTTTTAAGAATAAGAAAAAATTAGAAAGATAAAGTGTAAAGAGAGTCCATCAGCCCTAAGTCAGTTTATCATCAGCAACGCCTTCACTATCATCCCCCCTCCAAACTCTTGCCATTGTCTACACTGGACTCAACCACTGTTGACTTTGCCAATCTTCAGGCATCATCTTTCACTGCGGGGCCAATTCTCTCTCGCCTCCAGCCTGCGCCAGACCTACCGACATCAGAGTCGCATCTCTCATCACCAGGCCCACCTTGTCAATGTTGCTGTGATGCCCCTTCCACCATCATTTCGTCGTCGCCAGTACTGGACCCAACCAATGACGAAGTGACCAACCCTCAGGCACCATCTTTCATCACTGGGCCTACCTTGCCGATGTCACCTCCATTGATTGTAGCCAGGTCCCGGGCTTGCATTATTAAAGTAAGTGATGGCTCACTCGAGTCCACTCTGGGCCCACTCACCACCACCTCGAGGTCAGTGCTGGGCCCCCTCAATTCCGTGCTGGAGTTCCTCACCATCGTTGGTGCCATCTGAGCTCAGGATAACAGGAACCATTAAAAAGAAACAGAATAAAAAATGAAGAAAGGTAAGTGCTTGGAGAGGATGAATCCAATTCAGGAGCCCTACTCCATTGCCATCTTGATGCAGCATTAAGAGTCATCACGTTGCAGTGAAATTGAAGTCACATGAAGGTGAAAGTACACAAGGACAACAGATTTACTTCCATTAAAGTGTAAGACCATAAGATGTAAGGGCAGAATTAAACCATTCGGCCCGAGTCTACTCTGCTATTCGGCCATGTTTCTCAACCCCATTCTCCTGCCTTCTCACTATAACCCTTGATTCCCTAACTTATCAAGAACCTATCTGTCTTTGTCTTAAACATATTTAATGGCTTGGCTTCCACAGCCTTCTGCGGCAATGAGTTCCACAGATTAACCAACTTCTGGCTGAAGAAATGCCCTCTCATTTCAGTTCTAAAAGGTCATCCCTTCACTCTGGCACTATGCCTTGGGTCTAAGTCACTCCTACTCATGGAAACATCTCTCTATGTCCACTCTGTTGGGACTTCTCAGTGTTCTGCAAGTTTCAGTCAGATCCTCCCTCATTTTTCTAAGCTCTATCAAGAACAGATCCAGGGTCCTCAAATGCTCCTCATTTGACAAACCTTTCATTTGTGAGATTATTGTTGTAAACCTTCTCTAGATCCCCTCCAAGGCCAGCACATCCTTCCTTAGATGTAGGGTACAACACCATTCACAATATTCCAAATGTGTCTGTACAGAACCTTCAACAGCCTCAGCAGTACATAACCATTCTTGTATTCTAGCCCTCTTGAAATGAATGCTAACATTGCAATGGCCTTTCTAACCACCAACTGAACCTACGTGTTAACCTGAGGAGAATCCTGAACAAGGACTCCCGACCGACATTCGATATTAGTGAACGGGATGGGTTTTTATACCAATAGTGCGATGCTTTTAATTCCAGGTGTTATTGAATTCAAGTTTCACAATCTACCATCGTGAAATTTGAGCTCATGTATCCAGATTACTCTGGATTACTAAATCCTGGATTCTAGACCAGCTACATTGTAAACACTCCTCCTCCTCCTTTAATGTAATTCTGTGCACTGTACAGATGCATAACTATGTTAAGCATCTTTTGACTTGATTAATTTTTCATTAACATGTTAAATTTCAATTTTTAGAAATAAGAAATAGAATTTCAAGCGGGTATAAGCTAATCAATTTGTTTTGGTTCAGAACCAGTGACATTTCGACAGCAGTGTCATCATAGTTTCATTATTATAAGTCTGGCAATCGTTTTTTGATTTGATTTTATAAGTGGTGGCTGTGGATGTATCAGAGGTCAGAATGGTGTCAAAATGTGTGGCGCTGGAAAAGCACAGCAGGTCAGGCAGCATCCGAGAAGCAGGAGAATCAAGATTTCGGGCATAACCTCTTCATCAGCCTCATTTTTGATGAACAGCTTATGCCTGAAACATCAATTCTTCTACAGCTCGGATGCTGCCTGACTGACTGTGCTTTTTCAGCACCACATCTTTTGACTCTGATCTCCAGCATCTGCAGGTCTCACTTTCCCCTGATACCAGAATGGTATCTCACACCCAAACATGAATGTTCCAATGAGGTATCGATCCAACCAAAAATGAGTAGATGTAAGAATTTGTGACCACTTCACCCACCCCGCACTGATCCACTTGTATTTCTCAGGATATATGTGATTTGTAAAACATAAGCAATCCTTCTGTGTGTGGAATGATTTTGACTAGAAGCTCATCTGCATGTGCCTGGAAACTTGCATGCCCAGTTGGCCCTTCAATGGCAGGAGAAATCAGGCCTGTGAAGGAGTAAGACATTGACCAGACAGCACTTCACTCTTTCTTGAAATTTTCCTGAAGAAAGTGAGGACCTTTCTATCAAAAAGATCAGCCTGTTGGGTACAGTTAGAGCTACCAGAAATAATGGAGGAGTTCTGTCTTGTTGTGCCAATAAGTTTGAAATAATAATAATTTTAGACAGAAAATGCTGAAGCTCCTTTCAAATATTGGTCATGGATTACACTCTGTGCAGCAGACTGGTCGACTGTTGCTCAGCACCAGACTATAATTGGATATTGGTAACAGCAGTGACTGTTTCATGATTCAAGGCTGGTGTCTCATCAAAGATGAGAGTTTT
This sequence comes from Chiloscyllium punctatum, assembly GCF_047496795.1. Lineage (NCBI taxonomy): Eukaryota > Metazoa > Chordata > Chondrichthyes > Orectolobiformes > Hemiscylliidae > Chiloscyllium > Chiloscyllium punctatum. The sequence continues at coordinate 143,690,684 of NC_092741.1, read as the reverse complement.
TACCAAGCAGCTCTTCATGTGACTGAAAAGATCGACTCTTGACCCACAGATCTTTAGCCACACATAGCAGGACATTGTGCAGATAATGTAGAATTTGCTTCCTTTCCTTTCCTTCTTTGCAGTCGCTCTGCCTCATCGTAAATGTGTTTGGACTCAAAGCAAACATCTTGAGAGTCAAATTGCTCATTGTCTGTGCTTCCCAACAATTAGTAGCAAGCTCTCCCAGTCATTAATTACAATTTTGCCACACTTCAAGGAGAGCTTTATGTTGTCTTTGTAGCTTGCCTAGATGCACATGCACGTAATGATATAGGTCCCAAATCTTTATGAACAATGAAAGAATACAAAATTCAACTTTTCTTTGAAAACGGCATCTACGTACTGAAGTAACTTTTGCAACTTATTATATGTCTAAACTAAAGATGATTAAGAATCAACTCTTTATCACTAAACTGAACAAAAATTCTGAGCAGGGAGGCCCACTAATTTGGTTAAGGAGAGCATGAATGAAATTTGCAGAGGAATGGGCATCTGCATAGAGAATAGAAAAGTGGAATGAGCTGTATGCTGCCAGAGTGCGAGATAGTACTCAATATGGGAGTGCTTTAGCATTAGATAGGAGTGAATAAAAATGTCTATGTCAGGATTAAAGTGAACAAACAAATGCAAAAATTAGAAGTAAGTCATTTGGCCCTTCAGACTGCTTTGCCTTTTAATAAATTGTGGTGGATTTATTTATGTTTTGAATTTACATTCCAATCCAGCTTTTGGCTCCCTTGCCAAGCAGGAATCTATTTAATTTCACCTTAAAAATATTCAATAACTCTGCCTCCACTGCCTCCTAACAGTTCCAAATTTACACAGTCATCAGAGATAAAAAACAATTATCCACAGTCTAAAAAGAGTGCCCCCTAATTTTTAAATCATGCCCTCTACTTATGGACTTAACTGTAAGGGAAAAATATACCTTTCACATTCATCCTGTCATGACAGTTTAGAATCTCACAAACCTCAATTGAGTCAACCCTCATATTGTCAAACGCCAATGAAATTGAGTCCTGTGTAACTGACCTTACGATGAAGCAGAAATCAGACAATGAGAGATGCCTTAGGGATGTGGTAGACTATTAATGTGACAGGTTTGGTCACTCTGAAAAACCCACCAAAAAGTTGATACAATTAGCCAACAAAAGGAAGTTTCGGCTCTGTGTTGCTCCAGCTGTTTCAGTCACTTGAAGATAATACTGGTGAACCGGCACCATCCAGACCATCAAAAATAGTGTTCAGGAGTTCTGCAGACAGGTGTCATTTTCAGTGAAGACAATGGCTGCGGAATTCGGATTAGTTGTCCCCTACTGTCAGCTGGGATTCAGATTAGCTCCTAAGAGAAGAGGAGCTGAAATTACCTGAGAACGATAAAATTCTGAAGAATTTTCTGAGAGCGATTATGCTGGATGGACTGTCAAGCCAGATCATTACATGTTAGGATGGTTATACTGGACCTAATTCACTGGAGTGTGACAGAGCGAGGGTTGACTTGATTGAAGTATATGTGATCCTAAATGGTCTTGACAGGGTGAATGTGGAAAGTATATTTTCTCTTATGGTTTAGTCCATAAGTAGAGGGCATTGTTTAATAATTAGAGGTAACTCTTTTCAGATAAAGGGGAATTTTTTCTCTCTGCTAACTGTGTAAATTTGGAAGTGTCAGAAGGCAGTAGAGGTAGGGTCATCAAATATTTTTAAAGTGAATTTAAATAGATTACTGTTAGGGAAAGGAATCTAAGGCTATCAGAGTTGGGTGGGAATGTGAATTCGAAACACAAATAAATCAACCACAATCTTATTAATGACGAAGCAGTCTCAAGGGGCTAAATGGCTTATTTTCTGCTCCTAATTGCTGCATTTCTTTTTTCACTGTAATCTTGTTTTTGTATTCTTAGAGACATTTTAGTTACATATGCAGTTTCTTATTTATTGTAGACTGCAACTTCCCATAAGATTATTGTTTAACTTATTTTGATTCTGGATGTTAGGGTATAGGCAATTATCTAAGTTTATAGTTAAAGTTTGCTTTGTTTGCATTTTGTATTGTTAAAAGAAATGTGGAGTCATTTGGCTCCATTTTTATAATAAATAACTGGGATTTTGGATCTCTTCTTTTTAAATAAATAAACAATAACTATTCCCTGTTGAGACAATATAACATAATCATCCCACAATCATCATAGTCTGTAGTTCCCTGTTCATTATTATGGCTTTTCATTTTAAAATGATTCACTGAGTTTTACTGGCTCTTTCTGGCACAAATTTTGATTGATTTTCCTCAATCTAATTCAATATCAAACCAATTCAAAAAATGTTGTATTTTACTCAGACACCCTTTTATCTTGTTTCCAGAATCTGAAATATAACAAAGCGAACAAAGAAAATTTACAGCCCAGGAACAGGCCCTTCGGCCCTCCAAGCCTGAGCCGATCCAAATGTATTGTCTAAACCTGTTGGTCAATTCCTGAGCATCTGTATCCTTCTACTCCCCACCTACTCACGCATTTATCCAGACGCATCACCGTGCCTGCCTCTACCATCTCTGCTGGCAATGCATTCCAAATGCCCACCACCCTCTGTGTGAAGTACTTGCCACGTGTATCCCCCTTAAACTTTCTACCTCTCACCTTGAAAGTGTGACCTCTCATTATTGAATCCTTCACCCTGGGAAAAAGCCTGTTTCTATCCATCCTGTGTATACCCTTTATGATTTTGTAAACCTCAATCAGGTCCCCCCTCAATCTCCTTTTTTCTAGTGAAAATAAACCTAACCTACTCAAACTTTCTTCAGAGCTAGCACCTTCCATACCAGGCAACATCCTCGTAAGCCTTCTCTGTACACTCTCCAAAGCGTCCACCTCCTTTTGGTAATGTGGCGCCCAGAACTGTACACAATAGTTAGACTTTTAGATGCAATTTGCTGGAGTTTTCTTTGAATGTATTTCACATGGATCATACTGAACTGATATTTTTTGTTTGGAGCCTGAGTGCAGTACACCAGCAGAATTCTGGATATACATTCACAAAATAACATTGTTTCTAACCCTTTATGGAGAGTATCATTACAACTAGAGGGTATAGGTTTAAGGTGAGAGGGGAAAGATTTAAAAGGGACCTAAAGGACAACGTTTTCACGCAAAGGGTGGTGCATGTATAGAATGTGCTGCCAGAGGAAATAGTACAATTACAACATTTAAAGGGCATCTGAATGGGTATATGAATAGGAAAGGTTTAGAGGGATATGGGCCAAGTGCTGGCAAATAAGATTAGATTAGTTTAGGATATCTGGTCAGCATGGACAAGTTGGACCGAAGAGCCTGTTTCCACGCTGTACATCTCTAAAAAAGTTTATTAAGCTGAACAGGTGTTACAGTATTGGAGAATACATCACTGCATTCCATTAGCATAATGTATTAAGGACACTTAATATTTCCAATGACCTCCTTCTGAAATATTTACACACGTTTAACATGAATGTCCAATATACAATGGGTTTGTGCTCCAGCTTTTTACAAGTGGAGTTAAGGGTTCGTTCATATTTATCATCAAATTGTGTTCAGACCTAAAGAAATAGCCCAACTGATGTAGTTAAATATTGTGTATACCTGACATCACATTCCCGGGGAAAGGAGTGACCCTTTCCCCAAGGACTTCTCATTGGAATCATGGCAGACAGGTATTGCTACTTAGAACTTGGTTGCCCTGAATTCCCATAGTGACACAGATAGACTCTCACCATTACTCAGGCAGGAATTCAGTCCAAATTATCAAAGAAATTGAGCAGCCACAGCCCAGGAAGGGCAGAACAGAAAACTGGGACAAGACCCAGCCCTGAAGAATGTGTTGCTGGAAAAGTGCAGCAGGTCAGGCAGCATCCAAGGAGCAGGAGAATCGACGTTTCGAACATAAGCCCTTCTTCAGGAATGAGGCTTCTTTTCGGATTTGTTGTAGGTACTGGTTGTCCTGGTTGGGTCCAAATTTTGTTAGTCTGAACGCAGTCCGGAGTCCATGTGGAGTCAGTTGGTTCAGTAGACAGGTGCTGAGGAAGGAGATGTGGCTGTAGTAGCGAGTTTGTCTCAGGACGTGGCTGAAGAGCTTTAGGGCAGAGGAGATGACCTGGGGGTTGCAGTGAGAGAGGGACTCACTGAGATCCTTGTAGAGGGAGGAAGAGAGCTTCTTCAAGGAAGGCATCCTTGCAAGAGGATTTGCAGTAGGTTAAAATCAACTAGGAGAAAGTGAGGACTGCAGATGCTGGAGATCAGAGTGGAAAAATGTGTTGCTGGAAAAGCGCAGCAGGTCAGGCAGCATCCAAGGAGCAGGAGAATCGACGTTTCGGGCATAAGCCCTTCTTCAGGAATGAGCCCTGTCAAGTGACTGACTCTCATCCAGCTCATCAGAATTTCTGAACGAGTTGGAAGGGGGCTCACTGCCAACAAATGGCGGCCTTACACAACTGTAGGAGTGATGTCATCTTTGGTCCTCATTTGCTACAGGAATCGGATGATTTTGAAAACTGAAATTATACAAACATGGTGTAATTTCAACACTAATAGCAGCCTCTCAAAAAAATACTCTTTATTGAGTTACTTCAGTCCAGCATCCTCAGTGTTACAAATTGAGTAAAACTTAATTTCAATACATATCTGTGTTACATATGATTAGACATCCTCTTAAAAACACATTGAACAGACCCACAAGGATGGCTGTTCTAATTATGCAAATGGACTCAGTAGTTATTCTTCTAATTTTTCCTGCTGTTGTGCAGATATCTATACATAGCTTCTGGAGCTGGAAGTCTGTGGAGCCTCTGAGCATCATAGACAGAACGTTGCTCAGCAGTAACCTTCTGGAAGCTTCCAGAAAGTCAAGGTCAGCCAGCTCCTGATGAAGAGCTAATGCTGCCTGACTGATTGTGCTTTTCCAGCGCCACACTCTTTGACTCTGACCTTCAGCATCTGCAGTTCTCACTTCCTCCCAGATACAATCAATGCTTCATCTACCTCCTGATGAAATTAGAATGCTAAACTACTGTGTTATAAACTGCCAAAGCAATGATTGTCTGCAAGATGAAACAGGATGTGCACAATGGGGTTGCAAGTTACATCTATCTTTAAGGAGAATGTGCTCGTGATGTTCTATTTAACTTAAGAAATGCTTCAGAGACAGTTGATTATTTGCAATGCAACCCGTTGCTTTGGTTGCAATGATGCAACCCTTGCCCGACAAAGAGGCTTGGTCACATGACTCTTACAGTGTTGAACCCAACTGCCTTTTTATCCACAAAATTTCAAACTGGCCGATAGTTAAGGGCTCACCACATCTACTGACAACATCAACAGCACCAACTCTGGGCATACAAAGGAAACACATCTGGCATGCAATAAAAGCAGCTACCAACCTACAGTTGTATATTCTACAAGTAAGCACCTACTTTCTCAAAAAGTCACATTTCAGCCAAACATTTCCAAAAGATGTTTGAAGGAAACTGCAGGCAATTTCTCAACTGCTGGCTATCAACTTGCCCCACGCCCACAAAGGTATTCCAGATGGCTAACTGCAGTTCCAAATGTTTGGACTCTATTTTTAAAGCAAAGTCAAGGGTGCAGTTAATCACTGGATGGTTAAAGGTCATGATTTGTCTGCATTTTACTGCAATAAATCTCCCAGGGATTCGTCCTGATCAACCGATCTCTAAGTGTTGAGAATATGCCTTCAGAACAAAAAGATGAACTTAAGTTGAAATTTGTGTTTTCTGCACTGGTTTGTCTTCCTAACATTAAAATTTGGACTTGCCGAGATCACAAGAATCTATTTTAACCAAGGGCCAAAATGCATATCCCCATGAATTACAAGGCAATTAATTGGCAATGAATGCCAATAAAGTTTGAAATCACAATTTGATTAACAGGAGATGTAATATAATTCAATCATAAAGAGTCGTCATTTGTGTTATCCCATTAAGAACCCATAGTTTATATCACTAACAACATTTATCATCTGCAAGTTTGGCTTCATTCAACACTTTCAGGAAGGAATGAGGAAACACCTAAGATTTACATTTGGAGTTTAAGAGCAAGAGAATTAACAATGATACATTATTCTTAGTTTGAACAGGGTTTATGCATTATGACAAAAGTTATTGTTCCACTACTAAAAAAAACATGGAGAAATGATTCATTTAATATATCTGTCTCTTATCTGAGATGAAAGGCCACTTTTGATCTATGGGTTGCTGTGCCCACACCGTGAGCAAATATAAGAAAAATAGTTGCCAGATGTAAGTATTATTTGCATGAATGTCTTTGATAAGTGCATATTTTCCATTGTTGAACTTAAAAGTAAAAGGTTCACTGTGATTAGCAGCATGATAACTTTCCAACTGTGACTACTCGTAACAGAGTTCTGCAACCAATTAGAAAGGGATGACTCCGGCACTGTGCAATCACAGTAATTTTAGCAAGGCAGCGTGGTTTAAATATTTTCTACATGTACCACATGGGCATGGTTCAGAATATTACATTCATGTCATGGTAAAATTGTCCTGTAGAACGTTTATGTTCAGTAGCACAGCCTCAAAGGAAGCAAGCATTTTACCAAATAAACATGTCTCCTCTCGATTCTGTACACAGGTAAAGGAAAATAAATGACAGAAGAATTATCACATCAGCACCTTCAGGGTGTTGTTGAATTGAATCTACTCATTGGGTGGCATGGTGGCTTAGTGGCTACCTCACAGCACCAGGAACCTGGTTCAATCCCAGGCTTGGGTGACTGTCTGCATGGAGCTTACACATCCCCCTGTGTATTTGTGGGCTTCTGCCCACAATCCAAAGAAGTGCAGGTCAGGTGGATCGGCCATACTGAATTGCACCACAGTATCCTGGGATGTGTAGGTTAGCCATGGGGAACGTGGTGTCCTAGAGATGAGGTAGGGGTGTGAGTCTGGGTGGGATAGTCTTTAGAGAATTGATGCGGATTTGTTGAGCCAAATGGCCTGTTTCCACATTGCAGGGATTCTGTGGTATGAACAGAATAGCAAATTAGACAAAACGTGGCTATTTAGGAAAAACTACAATACTTGGTAAATTTCACTTTACTGGGAAGCTGCTAAATATGCATCCTTTTTACTATTATTTAATCCCTATACTGTTGGATAAATCTGAGCATGGTACATGATATAATAATTATTCATGTTAAGAGATATGGGAATTTTTGTTTGTTCTTTCATTGGATGGCAGGGCCAAAATTTGTTACCCTTCCCTAGTTGACTTTGAATTGAGTGGCTTGATGGGACATCTCAGAGGGCTGTTAACAGTCCCATGGAGGACAGACCAGATTTTGTTTCCTAATGACCATCAGTGAATCAGATGGGCTTTGAACAACACTCAAGCACAATCTTCCCTGGCACTGAAGAATGTGGACGTTAGTCAAAAAGCTGAGAAAATAGTGTGAGGTCAGAAGTGAGAACATTGAGAGCAAAATATCCCATTTTCCAATAAAGGTTGAACAAAGAGGTGAGATTCTTGCTTATGAGTGATAAGAGGCTGATTTGCATGCATTAGTATCTCAGGGATTACTACTTACCCTCTTAGTGTTCACTCACATTGTACTAACTTGCATTCTCACACCATCCCTGCGTTGCCTTGCCCTACAGCACTGTTTCAGTCAGCCAGAACCTACAGGCTCACTGGACTTTCTATTCTGACTAGCTTTATAGAGCCGACACAGGCCTTTTGAACAGAGTCCTAATGCAGCTTCTCTTATGCGTGTTTGGGTGGTTGATGTTGTGGTTCAGGATCTGGTCGGTGTGTGTGGCTTTCCTGCACACTTTCGTGATGCATTTACCTATCTGTGTTCTTCCTACCATCGCCATCAATGGGAGTTGATTGCTGGTTTCCTCTTCTCTCGTAAATCTGATCCCTAATGATCATCTGAACTGATGATCGTGGGGTTGATCATCTGATGTTGTGTTCTCAATTTCAGTTCTCTCAATGAGAATAAAAGTATCATCCACCCATCTGATCCAGAGTTTGGGTTAGGTTTGTGATAGGGCAGTTTGTTCCAGTCTTTGCATCACTGCTTCTGCTCTGAGCCTCAGGGCAACTTCTGTCTGCCTAACAGCCAAACAACGCAATGAGGCCATGCCACAACCTAACTCACTAGCCACGCTACCTTACATAAAAACATCTCGGAACTGACAGCCAGACTTCTCTGACCACTGGGATACATCACAGCCCATAAACCGACAGCCATGCTCAGACAACAACTCACCAGGACAAAAGACCCAATACCCATCATGTGCAGGACTAATGTAATTTACAAGATTCCATGTAAAGACTGCACGAAACACTTTATAGGGTAAACAGGCAAACAACTAGCAATCTGCATCCACAAACACCAACTAGCCACTAAACGCCACAACCAGCTGTCCCTAGTAGCCATACACACAGATGACAAGAACCACAAATTCAACTGGGACAAAACAACAATCATAGGACAAGCTAAATAGAGGACAGCAGAGAATTTCCAGAAGCGTGGCATTCATCCACAGACTCCATCACAGACACACCGACCTAGACTGGTATACTGACTACTACAGCAAATGACTGGAACCAGCAACCGGAAGCAGCAGGAACGGAACCAAATAAATTCCAGAAGACACAGTACAGCAGCGCTTCACAGGAGGCTCCAAACACTGAAGATAGATGTCACCTAGACAGGGGACGAAACGTCTGCAAATCAACTTCCCAGCTCGGCGAACATAACCAACAACTATGACAATCACCTGATGAAGGAGCAGTGCTCCAAAAGCTAGTGCTTCCAATTAACCTGTTGGACTATAACCTGGTGTTGTGTGATTTTTAACTTTGCGCAACTATGACAATTGGCACCCGAGCTACAAATCTTTACACAAACCTTGATCAGTCAAGCGGATGGACATATTGCTGTACCATACTGTGCTAAGTCAGTTTCACATCTGCACCATTTGCAAGCAATATACACATCAAGCATACTGTATGTGTATCAACCAAAAGGCCATGTCTCAAAGTCTAAGAGCTCACATGAGAGAGCAGACAATGTGCTGCCATGGATCAGTGAGGGGCTAGCAGACAGAATACAGAGATTAGGAATAAAATAGTCATTCCTATGTTGTCAGGCAATGACTAGTAGGGTACTACAGGGTCAGTACTTGAGCCCTAGCTATTCACAATGTGCATCCATGATTGGGAGGTGGGGACCAAATAAAATGTTTCCAAATTTGTAAATGATACAAAGCTAAGTGGGAATGTGTGTTGTTCAGATGATGTAAAGTGGCTTCAGAAGGTTTTGGATAGGCTGAGTGAATAGGCAAGAATATGGCAGATGGAATATAATGTGAGGTTATCCATTTTAGTAGGAGAGACAGATATGCAAAGTATTTTTTAAATGATAAGAAGTTGAAAATGTAGATGTACAAAGGGACTCGGATGTCCTTATCAGTAAGTCATTGAAGGCTAACATGCAGATGCAGAAAACTGTCAGGAACACCAACAGGATGCTAGCACTAGCATGTATCAGAAGATGACTTAAACACAGACGTAGTGAAGTCTTACTTTGGTTGTGTTGAAGCTTGATTGGACTGCACTTGGTGCACTGTGTGTGGTTTTAGTCTTTTATCTCAGCAAAGATATTCGTGCCACTGAGAGAGTGCAGTGAAGCTTCACCAGCCTTGTTATTGTGCTGGCCTCTGAAGAAAAATTGTACAATCGGGCACATATTCTCAAGAGCTTTGAAGAATGAGAGGTGATCTCATTGAAACTTATAATATATTCAAAAGTATAGACAGGGTAATTGCAGGTAAGATGTTTCCCCTGGTTGGAAATTTAGAATTCATGAGGTGGTGGGAGGTGGGGGAGAAGTGCATTTTAATGTAAGGGAAATGCCACTTAGGTCTGAGATAAAGGGAATTTTTTTTTTACTCTGAGGGTTACGAACTTTTGGAATTCTTTACCACAGCGAGCTGTGGAAACCCAGTCTGTCTAAGGTAGAGATGAATGGATTTATGATCACCAGGTTATGGGGATGAGGTGCATAAAAGGCACTGAGGTCATTGATCAACCATAATTGCATTGAGTGGTGTGACATTCAGTATTGGCCTCCTCCTGTTCCTGCTTTTCCATGAGCAGTCATCAGTCAAGGTAGGCAATCTTCAAGGGGGCTCACGCATAATAACTCAAGAGTGTCCTCAGCATTACAACACATTGATGGGATTGGAAGGAAGCATGCTGGGCTGCAGAGGGGTCAATATTGTGAAGGGGGCAAGTAAAAGGAACTTAGGAAGAAAAAGGTACATTGGGTGACATGGGATATTGTGAGAGGGGATGATATTAATCAGGGTCAAAATTACCCGGGTCACTATAGAGGGAGAGTGTAGCTATGATTGACTTGACTGAGCTGTAGGAATTCAGCTCAGGGGTCATATTGAGAACTGGATTTCAGAGAGGTTTGTGGGAATATGTGGAGGCTTATCACTGATCAGGTTAACAGGGAATGCAACAGGAAGATTCAGAAAGTTCTTGATTCCCAAACTCACTGCAGCTCACTATGCCAAGCAAAATCTGTATGGCCTTCCATATTCATGCCAATTGTAAAATGTGCACTGAAAATGGAAAATATATGCAGCACGTCTAGAGTGGGCTGACTATATGCATTTTGACTGTCTGATCACATGGTATCTATCTGACAGTGATGGGAGGTCTGTGAAGGGGCAGTTACATTAATCAGACACATTCACATAACATTGTGCACATGAAATGCATGCACAGTCCAACTGTGTGGAATACAAATCCTGGTCACAATAAAATCTTGACTACGTTGTTGGTCACTGCAGATTGAAAATGACCATCTCCGTAAAGCAGAAGTAACCATGTGACCTTAAAAGTGCATCTTTGGGCTACATGGGATGTAAGGGACTCTGAAGAGCTGGGGGAATGGTAGCATCTTCTGAGGAGGAAGATGAGGATTATCAAGCAGGAAGAACATCATTTTCTACATGACAGAGTATAGCAGCATCAAACACAGGAAGCAGACTTTACTGACTCCCCATGCCAGTAGATGGGAGCTGACTGCAGTGATCATTCATTGTTCGTACATTGGGTCGTGTTCAAAAGGCAAGTGGTCCCTATCTGGGCCCAAAAGCAAATGGAGCTTCTAACTGTTTGCTTTCTGTTCGCTTTTGCTGTTGCAGAATAAGTTTGAATGCTTAAAATCTGTTTGAAAACTTTCCAGTGTATGATAGTCCCACATGGAGCAATTTGAAGGTGTCAGGCTACACGAGGCATTGGGGAAAGACTAGCCCTCTCTTGGGACAAGGATATAAAATGGCACAAGGCTGAGAATGGGTAAAATGTTTCACTTGGCTCTTTAATAGCAACAAGGTATAAACGTGTATATGTAATGAGTGTATTTGTTTTTGTTTGTCTCCCCGTACGTGTGCTGTGAAGGGCTGCTCCAGACTGACAGCACTTGACCAGGAGCATGGCTAGCTTTTCAAGGTGGTGCCATTGCCCTGAAACCCAGGAGATTGTGGCACCACTGAGTAATTTGCTGACAGTGAGTAAGCTTCTTAGGGGTGTGGTGCATAAATAATTAAACAAGTTTGGGTAAATAAACTGAAAAATCACACTAGATCTCACGAGAGAGACCATCCATCAAACTCACCAAAGTTGACCAATTTCTGGACCAATTTAAGCGTTATGCTGAGCCAGAGCATTTACCTGGCCTCTGCATTGCCAGTTCAGTGACATTAGCATAGTAACTACCAACTCCTCTTATTATTCTAGAAGTTAAACAAGGAAGGGTACTGTTGCTGCCATGACTTTTGTCAAAGGATGCCTGCCTTGAAGAAGTTCTCCTCCTCTGTCTATAAGAATCTCAGTGAGTTTCTCTCCACCCTGCAGGCTTCCTGCCTCTATTCCTGATGAAGGGCTTTTGCCAGAAATGTCGATTTTCCTGCTCCTTGGATGCTGCTTGACCTGCTGTGCTTTTCCAGCACCCTCTAATCCATGACTTTTGTCCCAACCTGCTTTAGCAACTCTTTAGCTCTTCTGCCGGGCTGGTAGATGTCCTTGCATGAGAGCACTCATTTCCTCATGCGCACCACTTTGGAGTGGCAAGGTGGCTCAGTGGTTAGCACTGCTGCCTCACAGCACCAGGGACACGGGTTTGATTCTCCGACAGCCTTGGGTGACTGCCTGTATAGAGTTTGCACATTTCTCCCCATGTCTGTGTGGGTTTGCTCCGGTTTCCTCCCACAGCCCAAAGAGGTGCAGGTTCAGTGAATTAGTCAGGGGTAAATGTAGAGAAATGGGTTTGGGGTGGGATACTCTTCAGAGGGTCAGTGTGGACATGTTGGGCCGAAGGGCCTGTTTCCACACTGTAGGGATTCTATGAGCACCTTGCAAGTACCTGACATTTCTTCTAAGATGTGAGCTCCCTGCCTGGATTCCTTTCAATGTCTGCAGGTGAATTGTCACAACGGCATTTCTCATCTCTCTCAGTGTTGTTAGTACCTTCAGAAATGGTAGTGATCTGTTAAATAGGTGGACTGCATATCAAACTCTTAGCAATATTCATCATGAATGAAAAGTAAATAGCGACAGTTAGCATCAACACATTGCAAGAGCTGTTCAATATGAAGAATGATGTGGACTACCACAGTCAAATAAATTTCTATATCTAATATATTTTACCATGTGAAAGAACCGCATTTCACCTAATAGATCTGTGCTGGTATTTATGGTCCATCCACATTACACTTAGCCTCATCTCCATACCCTTCAAGCCTTTTTCCTCTCGTGTACTTATTCAATTGTCATTAAAGGTGTTGTCCAAGTTACTTGCATCAAATACTTCATTGGAAACTTTGAAGGTAGTTTATGCTGATCTGAATATTTGTACATTATGTGTTTCCAACCCCTTTCACTGCCCTGAAAAACACCATAAACGAGAAAGTGATGCTTCTCCTGTCATAGCTCAGTTCTTCTTTTCTTCAACAGTTATTGGTGGTTAGCTTAGCAGCATTACTCTTTGGTTAGAGAAAAAAGCAAGGTCAAGCAATGGGTATATAACTTCCAACATGTTTAAATTGATACTGTGCAAGGCTCTATCGAATCACAGCTGTCCAGTTGGAGAAATACCAACATCCCATGGTGATTCAATACAATATTTGCTGGTGAAAGCAATTCGAGATAATCATTACCTGCAGCTCTGAGGTTCATATTACTGATGACCCAAATTCCTGAGATGTTTAGTGCATATTAGATATTCCACATAATGTGTAATGTTCATTGTTTAGTGGTGAACTCAGGTGATGAATTCTAAGCTAAACAACGAAACAGAGTAGGTTCATCTGCTGGGCACATTAAGATTTATTCAGTTTGAAAAGAGTGGAAATAATTAGGAGTGCTTTAACACCCATAATTCCACAAAATGCAATTGAAAATTCTGTAGAATTGTAGAGGACTTGATCTCAAGATAGCTCAAACAAATAAGGTGTTCTTTTCTCACTGATCTACTGTTCAAAGACCAAAATGGAATACTCAAAAATTCTGACTCCAGCTTCCAGAGGAACAATATTGCCTTTAATTTGACAAGATATTTTAAACAATGACGTGTACACAGAGCTCCTCTGAGAATCAGAGTATTCATCCACCCAAATGAAACAGGAGGTGACTTAGAGCCAGGAACACAACCATTGAACATTGAGTTTCAGAGCTTCACCATCATTAAAACCACAAATCTACACTGGCCAGCAACAAAATGCCAATCATGAAAATCTGAAGTATAAATGGCAAATACTGGCAGCATTATCAGGTCACGGAGAAGCTGTCGAGAGATAATGTGTAACAGCTTTTAACAACCACAATAAAATAAGAAAATGGAGTGAAGCGTAAAACAGTTAAAAGTCACACACCACCAGGTTATAATCCAGCAGGTATTTTTGGAAGCACTGCTCCTTCATCAGGTCACCACCTGCTAGTGCTTCCAAATAAGCCTGTTGGACTATAACCTGGTGGTGCGTCATTTTTAACTTTGTCCACTCCAGTCCAACACCGGCATCTCCAAATCATGTAAAACAGTAACTGCCTGTGGAATGATGATTCATTTCACATGTTTCGAGGGTTTCTCATGGACGTTTTTGCAAACTTCAGGATGGTGCTTTTTCTTCAGTTTTCTTCTACGACTGAATTCAAAGGTGTATCGGAGAGCCTGCTGTCTATGGAACTTTTTCACTTGGGTCCAGGTTCCCCAAATTATATCGCCAGTTCTTCGTCACTGCATTTCCAAGCCACTCCTGTTTGCGTGGTGTGGCATCATTGTGTTTCACAGATTGATTGATTATTAAACCCAAAAATCTCATTTAAGTCTTGAATGATCACACTAGATGTAGAGAAATGTAAAATTTACATTTGGAATGCCGTCAGTACCGTAACAAATGGTCTAATGTATATGTTCAGGTAAGCGAAATCATCTTTTCCTGCTTTCCCATTCATTTTACAAGATGTAATTAATTGCCTTGTTAATTGAAAATCTTTGTGATAGTTCTTCACCAAAATTGATATACCTTTCTTTTTTAATTATTGGCTATTAAAGGGCATGCTCATTTAACATGAATAGTATGATTTAATCTTTCAAGTGCAATAATTTAGAACACTTTCAAGAAAGAATATAAATGCTTTCTTTGTCCTTCATAATGTTGTGACCTTCATCTCCGAATTTGATTTTACAGTATTAAAGAACATGAACCTGAAGTTATTTCATTTGGATGGTATTACGAGGGCATTATTTCATTGCCATAGAATTTTCTGTGTTGGACAAGAATTTTTCCCCTCAGTTTCCAGCTGCCCCCTGACAATTCTGACCACGTTTGGGTGTCAGAACATTCATTCATTCAACAACTGTGTAGGTACCACAATGGGTGAAGCTGAAACAATGGGTGGACTTTATGCAGAAATGGCGGCTCCACTCTGCCTGAAGTCAAGTTGAGCCCACCTCCACAAGGCCAAGATGCCCTGCAATGAATAAGAGCCCTTTGGTCATTGATTGGTTCAGGGCAAGACTGGGACAAAGTGAGGACTGCAGATGCTGGAGAGTCAGAGTTGAAAAGTCTGACACTAGAAAAAGCACAGCAGGTCAGGCAGAATCCAAGGAGCAAGAGAGTTGATGTTTCGGGCATTAGTCCTTCATCATTTCGGAAACCAAAATGTCGACTTTCTCACTCCTCGGATGCTGCCTGACCTGCTGTGATTTTTCCAGTGCCACACCTTTCGACTCGGGAAATGCTTCCATTCCCAGAGAAGTGATTGCCAATCAATCAGCCAACAGGCTTCTAGTCCCAGCAGACCCAATGGGAGCATTGTTGTTTTGTTGATGGAGCTGAACACCCTGGTCTGTTGAAGGGTTGAGGGCCAGGGATGCCGGCCACTTTAGGGTGCCCAAATGGAAGGGATGACCTCTGCCCTCAACAATGCAACCAGGGTCTCCCGCACTTCCCACCCACCATGGGTAAGATATATGTAACAACAGGAAGAAACCCTTAGATGACCATTAGTCATAAGGGTCGCAAATGACACAAGAGGGGGCAAGCTGTCCAATTCCACACTTGCTGCTGGAAAACAGTTTCTCCATAATAATATCCAACTTTATAATCTCTTCACTTGCCAGCCTGCTTTCAAGAAGATTGTGGAATTCCACAATATAAATGCTGTGTCTCTATAGTCAATTAAGACTAGAGGACTTGCTTCTCTTTATGTAAAGTCAAGGGAATTATACTTTACTATAACAATAGCTATTGAGCAAATGCAGAAACTGAATCTACTTCTATCAGTCCACAGACTTAAGAGACAAATAGTACCATAATATTGATGTTACTGGGCTAATAATCCCATAGCCATAAATAATGTTCCAGAGACATGAGTTCACATTCAACATGTCAGAGGGAGGTATTTAAATCTAATTAACTGATAAATATAAAATTGAGGACTAATAATACTGGAATGTGATCTGGACTCTTAAATAAAAACAAGTTACTCTTGTTGCTGGAAATCTGAAAGAAAAACAGAAATTTCGGAGAAACTCAGCAGGCCTGGCATCATCTGTATGGAGAGAAACAGAGTTAACATTTTCAGTCCTGTGACTCTTTAGTCGAACAGAATCTGCCATCCTTCCCTGTTCTGAACACTTTGCTCAAATTGCCTCTCAATCTCTCTTCTTTGAGGAGAACAAGTGTGCTTCTCCAATTTATCCACAGAGCCCAAAGCTCTCACACTTCAAAATATTCTCATGAATCTTTTCTGCACTTTCTCTTAAGTTTTTATATACTTCCCAAAGTGCAGAACTGGATGTAAAATTCAGGTGCTTTATAATGATCCATCAGAACCTCCCTCTTTGGCACTCCGTGGGTCAGGTTTTCACAGAATTGGGCCAACTCTGGAACCTTCATGAAATGGAGGTCTGATTATGGGCTGTTTTCGCCAATGCAATTATCATGGAGTTCAGCCAGCTTCTCTGAACACGTGCTTCACAGGCCCTCAGAGAATTCATGAACCATAGAATATATTCAGGAAGATTTTGAAAGTGGTTTTGTCCATGCCCTCCATGCCCTCCCCTTCTATGCCCTCCATGTCTGGCCATGTGTTTTTGTTGTTAAATCCATAGCCTGCCTCATATGGATGGCGGGCTGAGATTCAGCACTCACTAATGAATTTATGTAGGGTCTGTTTTCACAAGTAGAAGGGTAGTGTTTGTTTGAATTGATTATAATAACCTACGTTTTCTTTGAACTCTTTGTTTCATTATCTGTATGTTCAAACAGACAAAGATAAGAGGGATGAGGTGAGGTATAGCGTTAGTTTTTGGTGCTAGAATAACTTTGTTTGATTAATACTCTTAAAGTGTTGTTACAGCATCAGTATTTGTCAAAACTGTCTTCTGAATGGGTGTGTTGAAATGCATTTCAAGACTTTCCTTTGTTACAATATATTGAATGATCATCTGGAGATTGGGCATAAAAAAGATGACAAGAAAGAGGTGTAAGGGCATAGAGGTGACATGGGAGTAGTGGGGTGAGGAGGTGTGAGAAATTAGGGCTTGAGTGCCAAACAATCTTTAAAAAAATTCTATGAGTAGTAAGAGTCGAGAGTGTGGTGGTGGAAAAGCACAGCCGATCAGGCAGCATCTGAGGAGCAGGAGAGTCAATGAGGCTCATTCCTGATGAAGGGCTTATGCCCGAAACGTCATGTCTCCTGCTCCTCGGATGCTGCCTGACCTGCTGCGCTTTTCCAGCACCACGCTCTCGACTCTGATCTCCAGCATCTGCAGTCGCCACTTTCTCCATTGTGAGTAGTAAGGCAGGCCTCCTAATCAGAAAATGCTGGCAAATCTCAGCAGATCTGGCAGCATCTGTAAGGAGAGAAACGAGCTGACATTTCGAGTCCAACTGACCCTTGTAAATAATGTTATTTCCTGAAGTGCACATCTCATCTTCTGAGCTCAAAATTGAGCTGTGTACACCAGAAATCTTGAATTAAAACAGAGTGTTGACAATGCATGAGTTGGTTAGTCAAGAAAGTCAACGCTACTTATACCAACTCCTGGTGAACCCCATTACATACTGTCCTCCATTGCAGTATCATATTGTAGCTTTTTACAAGTCATACCTAATTGTCTCTGAAAATTTAAAGCTAAGTATAAATAATGTCATTTTCTGAAGTGAACTTTATTCCACCTGATTATACTCTTCTGGTGAAGTCTGCCCTCTCAACCCTGATAAATTAAATACAGTCGCACATTCACAATCATGTTAAATTTGATAAAGAAACAAAAACAGAAGTTGCTGGAAAAGCTCAGCAGGTCTGGCAGCGTCTGTGCAGAGAAATCAGAGTTAATATTTCAGGTGCGGTGATTCTTTCGGTTTTTATTTAAATTTGATAAAACTTCCTTGAATCAAGATTTTTGTAAACAGAAAATAAAAATCAGCTGATGCATCTACTTAGACATAAATTTATACTATTACGATGATTTTGACAATTAGATGGTAGTTGTCAATTTTTGTGATAAAGGGATAATTTTTATTTTGCATACGAAGGTAAAGGGAAGTCATGGCCTAGTGCTATTATCACTGGACTGTTAATTCAGAAGCCCAGGTAATGATCTGGAGACCTGGGTTTGAATCCCATCACAACAACTGGTGGGATTTAACTCCAAATTAAAAATCTGGAACTAAGAATCTAATGATAACTATAAATCAATTATCAGGAAAAAGCACATCTGGTTTGCTCATGTCCTTTAGGAAAAGATTCTGTCATCCTTACTTGGTCTGGTTAACATGTGACTCCAGACTCACAACAATCTTAACAGCCCCGTGGGCAAATAGGGATGGACAATAAATGCTGGTCTAGCCAGTGATGCCCTCATCCCCTCTGAATGAATTCAAAAAAGGGGTGAGCTAGTCAAGCATTTTTATAATCTCCTCTGATGTTTATAAATCAGAAGAAATGTAAAAAGGGGCATGTTAGATTTGCACGCAAGGTCAAAGTTACTCCCTCAGTGTGCTGAGCCCACCCTGACTCTGAACTTAATCTAATTCACATTCTGAGAGTGAGCTCCGGATGTCAGTAATATTTCACATTCAGTGTGGGTGGTAAATTAAGGGTTGTGGAGGTCTGCAGCTGCTGGCAGGAGTATACCACTTTCTGAGAGCTAAACAGAACGCAGACTTTTGGCCAAAATAAATAAACAACCGTATAAAACAATTCTTTTTTTTATTCTCTCAGGGAACATGGGCAACATTGGCTGGGCCAGCATTTATTGCCCGTCCCTAGTTGCCCTTCAGAAGGTGGTGGTGAGCTGCCTTCTTGAACTGCTGTAGTCCCTGTGCTGTAGGTTCGCCACAGTGCCCTTAGGGAGTGAATTCCAGGATTATGACCCAGTGACAGTGAAGGAATAGTGATATATTTCCAAGTCAGGATGATGAGTGGCTTGGAGGGGATTCTACAGATGGTGATATTCCCATGTAACGTCTGTATTAATATATAGTAAATGACTGATATAACTTTAACAAATCATTCCAGCCAAAGACTTCTCTTGAGTTTGAATGGAGCTCTCTGGACACACAGAAGCAAGTGAGCTAAGGGAGAGAGGCCCTCTTTTGGACTGATGGCTGGCAGTTCTCAGTAAGAATGGCTCATGACGCATGGCAAGAAAAGTGAGCAGTTGTACAGTACTGATCAACATAGTGTGATTTTAAACAAAGAGAAGGAAGGATGAGCCAGCTGTTATGTCTGTCTTTGTTATCTCTCTTTCCTTTGAATCACTCCTATCATTAGGGCAAGTAATGCCCTGGGGGGTTATTGCTAAGCTAATCATCCAGAGACTCAGCTAATGACCTTGGACCTGGCTCAAATACTGCCATGCCAGATTGTGGAATTTGAATTTAATTTTTTTTAGAAAAACGTTAAAAGTCTAATGATGACCATGGAATCATTGTAGCTATTGGACAAGCCCATTTGGTTCACTGTTGCCCTTTAGGAAGGAACCTGTTGCCCTTACCTGGTCTGGCTTGCATGTGAGTGCAGTCACACAGTAATATGGTTAACTTTTAATTGTTGCCAGTGCAATTGGGGAGGACAATTAATGCTGGCTTAACCAGTGATGCTCACTACCCTTGAATGGATAAGAAAAATGAGACCAAACACCAAAACTGTTCAGAGAAACTTATTTGTCTCATTTTGTAGGGAAACCTTCCATAAGTAAGAAAACAAAAATATAATCTCCAGTAATTATTTATCTTAATATCTTGATAGGTTCGTACTTCTGTTAGGTAGAAGTGAACCATGTCAGATCAGATTTTAGTTTTAAACTTTATTGCAGTCAAAATGAATAAACAACCATATTTAGCAATTGTATTTTTTTAATTCATTCCTGGGACACAGGCATTGCTGACTGGCCAGCATTTATTACCCGTCCCTAGTTGCCCTTTAGCAGTGGTAATGAACTGTCTTCTTGAGCCATTGCAATCCACCTTCTGTTGGTTGACCTACAATGGCATTAGGGAGGTAATTCCAAGATTTTGATCCAGGGACGGTGAAAGAACAGCAATATATTTCCTTTAAAATCACACAACACCAGATTATAGCCCAACAGGTTTATTTGGAAGCACTAGCTTTCAGACCGCTGCTCCTTCATCAAGTGGTTGTGGAGTATAAGATTGTAAGAGAGAATTTATAGCAAAAAGTTTACAGTGTGATGTAACTGAAATTATACATTGAAAAAGACCTGGATTTTTTGTTAAGTCGCTCATCTTTCAGAAGATTCCCCTGGCCTCGGAATCTATTCCGCCATTAGCCATGCGGCTGATGCAGCTGCCACCCACATGCTGATTGATGATGTCACTTCTGCCCCCATCATGGCCACTCCCACAACCACTTCTACCCCTCACAATTCCTCATGCACCACACGTGACATCACTTCCGCCTTTCACATCATCGCTGATGTCACATGCTCAGTGACGTCCGCCACCCCTACTGCCATGGTCACCACCACTTCTGCCCCCACCAGCTCCACTCACCTGCATTCTGCTGACATACCCCCCACAGACCCCACTGTCACTATCCCCACCCCCCAGAAACCTGAAGGGAACACTAGCCCTGCTCATGACTCCACCCCTATTCCCCCCACCATCACACCCACTCCAGTTACAGGTTCCGCCCCCACTCCCAGCTCTACACCCACACCAGTTCCCAGCTCCCAGCCCTGTCGAGTTTTCACCATCCCTCCAGACCTCCCCCTCACTGAGAACGAACGATCAGTCCTCAGCAAAGGACTCACCTTCATCCCCCTCCATCCACGCGTCAGTGAATTTAATACACGCCGTGACGTCGAACACTTCTTCCATCGCCTCCGCCTCCGAGCTTACTTTCACAATCAGGACTCCCGCCCACCTTCCGAGGACCCCTTCGCCCACCTCCAACACACTGCATCTACCTGGACACCCCGTGCTGGCCTATTACCCGCCCTCAACCTCTTCATTTCCAACTGCCGCTGGGACATTAACCACCTCAACTTGTCTACCTCCCTCCCCCACTCCAACCTCTCACCCTCACAACGCGCAGCCCTCCAATCCCTCTGCTCCAATCCCAACCTCACCATCAAGCCAGCGGATAAAGGGTAGTCTGGCGCACTTACCTCTACACCGTTGAAGCCAAACGCCAACTCGAGGACACCTCTTCCTACTGTCCCCTTGACCATGACCCCCATCACCAAACCATCATCTCCCAGACCATACAGAACCTTATCACCTCAGGAGATCTCCCACCCACAGCTTCCAACCTCATAGTCCGGGAACCCCGCACTACCGGTTCTACCTCCTTCCCAAGATCCACAAGCCTGACCAACCTGGCTGACCCATTGTCTCAGCATGCTCCAGCCCCACTGAACTCATCTCTACCTACCTTGACACTGTCCTATCCCCCCTAGTCCAGGAACTCCCCACATATGTTCGAGACACCACCCACGCCCTCCACCTCCTCCAAAACTTCCATTTCCCCGGCCCCCAAGGCCTCATCTTCACCGTGGAAATCCAATCCCTCTACACCTCCATCCGCCATGACCAGGGCCTCCAAGCCCTCCATTTTCTCCTCTCCAAACGTCCCCAACAGTACCCTTCCACCGACACTCTCATTCGTTTGGCCGAACTGGTCCTCACCCTTAACAATTTCTCCTTTGAATCCTCCCACTTCCTCCAGACCAAAGGGGTAGCCATGGGCACACGTATGGGCCCCAGCTATGCCTGTCCCTTTGTTGGCTACGTAGAGCAGCTGATCTTCCGTAATTACACCGGCACCACTCCCCACCTCTTCCTCCGCTACGTTGATGACTGCATTGGCGCCACCTCGTGCTCCCGCGAGGAGGTTGAGCAATTCATCAACTTCACCAACATTCCACCCTGACCTTAAGTTTACCTGGACCATCTCTGACACCTCCCTCCCCTTCCTGGACCTCTCCATCTCCATTAATGACGACCGACTTGACACTGACATTTTTTACAAACCCACTGACTCCCACAGCTACCTGGATTACACCTCTTCCCACCCTACCTCTTGCAAAAAGGCCATCCCGTATTCCCAATTCCTCTGCCACCACCGGATCTGTTCCCAGGAGGACCAGTTCCACCACAAAACACACCAGATGGCCTCCTTCTTTAGAGACCGAAACTTCCCTTTCCACGTGGTTAAAGATGCCCTCCAACGCATTTCGTCTACATCCTGCACCTCCGCCCTCAGACCCCACCCCTCCAACCGTAACAAGGACAGAACATCCCTGGTGCTCACCTTCCACCCTACCAACCTTCGCATAAACCAAATCATCCGCCGACATTTCTGCCACCTCCAAACAGACCCCACCACCAGGGATATATTTCCCTCCCCACCCCTTTCCGCCTTCCGCAAAGACCGTTCCCTCTGTGACCACCTGGTCAGGTCCACGCCCCCCTACAACCCACCATCCCATCCTGGCACTTTCCCCTGCCACTGCAGGAACTGTAAAACCTGCGCCCACACCTCCTCCCTCACCTCTATCCAAGGCCCTAAAGGAGCCTTCCACATTCATCAAAGTTTTATTTGCACATCCACTAACATCATTTATTGTATCCGTTGCTCCCGATGCGGTCTCCTCTACATTGGGGAGACTGGGCGCCTCCTAGCAGAGCGCTTTAGGGAACATCTCCGGGACACCCGCACCAATCAACCACACCGCCCCGTGGCCCAACATTTCAACTCCCCCTCCCACTCTGCCGAGGACATGGAGGTCCTGGGCCTCCTTCACCGCCGCTCCCTCACCACCAGACGCCTGGAGGACGAACGCCTCATCTTCCGCCTCGGAACACTTCAACCCCAGGGCATCAATGTGGACTTCAACAGTTTCCTCATTTCCCCTTCCCCCACCTCACCCTAGTTCTAAACTTCCAGCTCAGCACTGTCCCCATGACTTGTCCGGACTTGTCCTACCTGCCTATCTCCTTTTCCACCTATCCACTCCACCATCTCCTCCCTGACCTATCACCTTCATCCCCTCCCCCACTCACCCATTGTACTCTATGCTACTTTCTCCCATACCCCCACCCTCCTATAGCTTATCTCTCCACACTTCAGGCTCACTGCCTTTATTCCTGATGAAGGGCTTTTGCCCGAAACGTCGATTTCGAACTTCCTTGGATGCTGCCTGAACTGCTGTGCTCTTCCAGCACCATTAATCCAGAATTTTAGAATGACCATGTTGGTTTCAGTTCTTCATAGGCACCTCCAAATCAATATATTTCCTAGTCAGGCTGGGGCTTGGAGGGGAACTTGAAGTTAGTGGTGTTCCCACTTATCTGCTGCCCTTGTTCTTCTAGCTGAAGTGGTTGTGGGTTTGGAAGGTGCTGTTTAAGGATCATTGGTGAACTTCTGCAGTGCATCTTGTTGATAGTAGACACTGCTGTTACTGAGAGTCAGTGGTAGAGGAATGAATACTTGTGAAGTGATGCTAATCAAGCGGGCTGCTTTGTCCTGAATGGTGTCAAGTTTTTGGATATCACATTATACCTACATCCTGTGAGTCATCTCAGGTGAATGTAAAAGATTTAATGGCACTATTTTGGATAATATTTATCCCTCAATTAAATCAGTAAAACATGTCAGTATCGCATAGCTGTTTCTGATATGTGCAAACGTCCTAATGTGCTTCCCACATCACAACAATGATTACACTTCAAAAGTACTTAAGAGGCTGTGAAGCACATCAAAAGCAACAGGTCATGATTGACATTATTAAAGTTTTACTCTGTCTTTTCCATAGTGTTAAGATGCTTCATTAGAACAGCCTGTACACACTGCATTCACTTCCTTTTTGTCGATCTGACATGCTGCTTATACCGTTTCTGCTTTTGCAGACTGTCTGCTTTCATTACAGAGTCAGAAATGAAGCAGTTAGTTGGTTTGATCATGCAGCACTTGAATATAGTAACTCTGCATTCAAAAAGCTTTTTTACACTAACAATTTCATTTTTGAAAGAAGATGCAAAAGAAAAACGAAGTTCTAACCAAACTGGTTATTGCAATATTTCCAAGTAGTTTCCCTCATATATTTCAGGTTACCCAACACCTAGCTAATGACGTAGAAAGAACCTGAGGAGCAGGCATAGTGGAGACACTGTGATAGGCAGTCAGCATCACACAGAGGAGTGGGTGAGCTGACAACCCTTACAATGAAGCAGACAGACCAGCTCCAGACTGACAGTGCTTGTCTGAATGTGTAATGGACTTTGAAAGATAGCAGGGGCTGCTGGTCTTTCAGCGGCTATCTGGTGAGTAACAAGTTGTTCAGGGAATAGTGCGGTAACATGAAAACTAGAATTGGATAGGAGGGATTCTTAGGGAAAGGGTAAGTAGTTAATGATACCCCTTTGGTAAAATATGGTGAGAAATCTCACTGGGCCTTGTAATGGCATTCCCTCAAAACAAAATTGACACTTGTATTTAGCCAAAAATGTAAGATTCAGCTATCAAGTAAGAGGTAGCATAAAATAAAGTCTGGAACTCAATGCCTTAAAGGGTTGTTGAGTGTGAAATACATGTAACATTTAAGCAGTATTCACATATTTGCTTGTGTCACCGTAGCCTTCAGGCTGTGAAACGAAAGCTTGAAAATGGGATTAATGTTGTCACATTTTTGTTGACTTGTTAAAAATCACACAACTCGGTAAAAACAATGACTGCAGATGCTGGAAACCAGATTCTGGATTAGTGGTGCTGGATGAGCACAGCAGTTCAAGCAGCTCCTCGGATGCTGCCTGAACTGCTGTGCTCTTCCAGCACCTCTAATCAAAAATCACACAACACCAGGTTAAAGTGCAACAAGTTGATTTGGAAGCGCTAGCTTTCGGAGCGTTGCTCCTTCATCAGATGGCTGTGGAGAAAAGGGTTGTAAGACACAGAATTTATAGCAAAAGTCTGCAGTGTGATGTAACTGAAATTATACATTGAAAAATACCTGGATTGTTTGTTAAGTCTCTCATCTTTTAGAATGACCATGTTGGTTTCAGTTCTTTCATATGCAAATCACAAAACCTTTTTTTAAAAGTTACACTCTCAAGTGAACTCTAACAATTTGCGTCATGTCAGTCCAGATAATGTATTGAAAGTGTGAGTTTCCCTGTGTGAGGCTGTCTGTGCCACAATGGTCAGATTGATTCTAATCTAAAAAACAGATTTGTAGAATCTTACATGGATTCATATAGTTTTTGAACAAGGTAAAATGTAATTCTGCAAGTACAAATTCAGCCCACAAACTGATACGTGTATGTTTGCATGTGGGTGTGTGTCTGTGTAGATGCAATGGACCAACTGGCCTCCTTCTGTGCTGTAAACAGTTATAAGGCAAGTTGCACATCTTATACTGGTACATTGCACCTTATGGTCACTGTACATCCTCCTGCATTATGTTGTGGAGATGGACAACAGCTTACCACCATATGGTCTGATGCACCTTGCCGAATATGCTTTACTATAACATCCCTGGAAATCCACTGCTGCACGACATTGATGGATATAGTTGAGAATTAGGAGCCCCTTCTTCTGTTGATACCTTAATTCCTGAGAAAGCTGATGTCATTGCAGCCTCCCAGCATTTAAACTCACGTCTTCTTTTCATCTTTTGCTGGCTACTTCATTTAATTTCCCTCCCTCCCCATGACAGGAGCCCAATGGGGATAAGTCAAAAGCTAATCAGAGACGGAAGACGCAAAAATAACATTTGCTTAAGCAGCAGATTTAGAGTGGCAAACAGGAATCTCACCACCGCTAAGGGCAGGTCTTTCATTTTTAATTTTGATTGGGCAGAATAATTTCAAACAAACCCATAAAAAATAAAATTGGACATGTTTAAAAAGTACAGCTGAGCTGACCCAGTCACCTTTCTGTTAGTTGGATGAGGTTAAAGTTGCAGTTTATATCCTGTATAGTTTCTCTCCACCTTTAAAAACGAGCTAATTGAAATAAATGTATTACCGGTTGAGTTATTCACTTGCAGCCATCTATTCTTCTTTTTCTTGAACTCTATTCCCAAAACATAGATCCAACCCATTGCCCATGATCTCCACTATGGGTAAGTCCCAAATCCACACCAACCAGAATGGGAACGAAACCCCATACTTTCAGCATCAATATGATCCACGCCAGCCATCTGGCCTCCCAGGGAGTCCAAGTTGATTTGGCAACATATATTTGGACATGTATGCAGTAGCCTGGAGTTATGATAGTGACTGTAAAACAAATAAATGCAAAACTTATACAGTTAAAAGTAAGGCCTTAGATAGTGTTGTGAAACAGAGAGACCGAGGGGTTCAGGTGCATAATTCTTGAGCGTTTACATCACATATAGATAGGATAGTTAAGAAGGCTTTTAACATGCTTGCCTTCACTACTCAGACCTTTGACTATAGAATTTGGGACATTATGTTGGGCTTGTACATGACATTGGTGAGGTCTCTTCTGGAGTCCTGTGATCAGTTCTGGCCTCCCTGTTATAGGAAGGATATTATTGCGTAGGAGGTTGAGAGGTGACCTTATAGAGGCTCATAAACTCATGAGGGGTATAGATAAGGTGAGTAGTAGAAGTGTCTTTTCCCTTGGGTGGGGGATTTCAAGACTGGGGGAACTATTTAAATGATTCAAAAAAGACATGAGGGGCAATTGCTTTACACAGAAAGTGGTTCATGTGTGGAATGAGATTCCAGAGGAACTGGTGGAGCGGGTCCAGTTACAATGATTCACAGACATTTAGATAAGTACATGAATAAGAAATGTTTGGAGGGATATGGGCCAAGCACAAGGAGGTGAGACTAGTTTAATTTGAGGTTAGCATCAGCATGGACTGGTTGGATCCAAGGGTCTGTTTCTGTACTGTATGACTCAATGTAGAGGCAAAAACAATGACTGCAGATGCTGGAAAGCAAATACTGGATTAGTGGTGCTGGAAGAGCACAGCAGTTCAGGCAGCATCCAATGAGCAGCGAAATCGACGTCGATTTCGCTGCTCGTCGGATGCTGCCTGAACTGCTGTGCTCTTCCAGCATCACTAATCCAGTCAATGTAGAGGCCTCATGTTTATTCTCATTATGTCACTGAGAAGGAATTTCTGCCACTTCTACTGCCTGCCTTTGGCATACAATGTTGATACTCAATCTACTTGGCCACAGGTGGCATGGTGGCTCAGTGGTCAGCACTGCTGCCTCATAGCACCAGGGTCCCAGGCTCGATTCCAGCCTCGGGCTGTTTGAAGTTTGCACATTCTCCCCGTGTCTGTGCAGGTTTCCTCCGGGTGCTCCAGTTTCCTCCCACAGTCTAAAGATGTGCAGGTCAGGTGAATTGGCCATGCTAAATTGCCCGTAGTGTTAGGCGCATTAGTCAGAGGGCAATGGGTCTAGGTGGGTTACTCTTCGGAGGGTTGGTTGGGCTGAAGGACCTGTTTCCACCCTGTATGGAATCTAATCTAATTATGAATGTAACTTGCTTAGCCACCAAATATCTGAAGTGGGACTTGAATGCAGAGCTTTTGGTTCTATAGTAGGATACAACCACAACACATCCTTTAGCATCTATTCAATGGGGTTTACTTCAATTATTTGAAGGTTGCATCTCCCACACACAAAGTAAAGCTGTTGTGAAATGGAAGATATAAAGAATATGTAGTGGTGTAGTATTAAAATTCTCAGAAATCGCAAGTTTTAACATAACTGTACAATCCAAAATTTTTTGACTTCGCAAATGATTTTGGTAAGGGGTTCCTGTTTCTTTTTGTTAAAATAGAATGAAACGCTCGAAACTGGAAATTTACAATTTCCTCATCTGCTTTCCATTATTAATCAGTTATGCTTATAATAAAGCAGCAATCAGATATTAGAATCTTCTAGCACTGCCTCCCCTAGTGATTAGGTGGGTAAATGTGTGGCCAAGGTGGAATGGAACAGTACAGACGAGAGGAGGACCAGGCTTTGACTCACAGTCTGTGTTACATTAACTGATTTCAGCCTAGCCAAAAAAATGGCCCTCGTGGAAACATGTATTTCAGTATGAGTTAGGATGGTGTTTAGGAAATGAGGAAGGAAATTAGAAGGAATCAATTAATTCCTAGAAAGACCTTCCTTTCATTCCTTGCTAAGTTACTTGTACTTTGCTGCAGTCTGGATCATTTTTTTAAAAAAAAAGCAGGAATGTGGAATTTGACACTGTTCATTGCTGGGCACAAGATGATTACTTTTTTTCTCTCTCTCCATAGCTAACGCCTTATATCTTCTCATTTTCTTGGACCTTCTCGGGGGAAACTTTTTTCTGTTCCCAGTGCCAATATCCTTGAAATTAGTTCAATATGGTTATTGCACTGGTAACAGTGCAGTGCTATTGTTGTTCCATAAGAGTCGATGAGTCATTCTGAGGTCTTTCTCAGGAGTGCAAGTACAAAGGAAATGCACTGTCACTGGTGTGGTATTCTGGTTTGGCTCTGGTTAAGTTCATTCCCATGCCATTGAGAACTGAAAAGTACAATGCAATAAGATTTAGGATATGTTGCAATGCTGTCCCAACAGAGGAGGCATTATCATTCTCCTTCTAACCTGTCCAATCAATCTGCTTTAATTCCAATGGTTAAAGACATACGTATGACTCAAGAGTGAAGGTAAGCCATTCTGTCCTGCAATGCAACTTATTAATTATTTTCACTATCAGGTACATTCCCACAGAGGATCAGCTGGAAGCAAATGCCGCCTGACTCAGAGCATGTGTAAATAATTTCATTTCCAGAACTTCTATTCTCATTGCTTGCCTTCCCTCTCACAGCTGAGACATTGTTCTCCTCGACTTCACCTTCCACACCAGCTGCTTTGAGATTCAATAAGGGAAGATGATTGTGTAGCAGTAATGAGCACTCTAGAGGCCCAGACTAATGCACTATTCAGATCCCATCATGATAGCTGGTCACATTGAAATTCAATCAGTAAGTCTGAAATTGAAAGTTAGCCTTGGCAATGGTCACCAAGACAAACATTGATTGTGGTGAAAACTCATCTGGTTCATTAATGTCTTTGAGGGTAAGAACTCTACCATCTCTTTGGGTCTGGCTTACACGTGACTCCAGACCCACAGCAGTGTTGACTCTTAATCAGCTCTGAAATGGCCCAGCAAATTCCTCAGTTCAAGGGTAATTAGGGATGAGCAACAGTTGTTGGCTTTGCCAGTGCCAACATATCCTGTGAATGAATAAAAACATCCTCCATCAGCTCCAGTACAAAATGCCAAACACCTTCACTTCCCTTTTCAGGATTAAAAAGTTTTATTCCTTCTGAGACACAATGATCTATTTCTCATCACCCTGACATGTACTCCCCTCCATCTATTAACAGAGGAAACACAGTGGCTAGCACTGCTGCCTCACAGCACCAGGGACCTTGGTTCGATTCCAGTCTTGGGTAACTGTCTGTGTGGAGTTTGCACATTCTCCCCGTGTTTGCGTGGATTTGCTCTGGTTTCATCCCACTATCTAAAGATGTGCAAATCAGGTGAATTGGCCATGCTAAATTGCCCATGGTGCTCAGGACAGTGTTAGTTAGATGCATTAGTCAGGGGTGATAATGGTTCTGGATGGGTTAGCTCTTTGGAGGCTTGGTGTGGACTTGTTGGGCTGAAGAGCCTGTGTGCTATTCTATTCTAACACATAACCTTTTACTCCTCACTTCTCACCATCCAAGATCCCAAACACTCTTTCCAGGTGATGTGGAGGTGCTGGTGTTGGCTTGGGGTGGACAAGGTCGGAAGTCACACAACACCAGGTTATAGTCCAACAGGTTTATTTGAAAGTGATTTCAAGTAAACTTGTTGGATTATGACCTGGTGACATGTGACCTCAAATTAGCATTCTGTACTCACTGTTCACCATGTGATCCCATTACCATCTCCCATGTTGATACAATCATCCCACGTCATTTAATTTCTCTAGTATTTGGTCCTATCACTGACCTTCCATTTTCCATTTCTACCTCCCTACATTCCTTGACTCGGTACTTGCCTAAAACCTGATACATTTCTCACTCTTTCTCACCATGTCAAAAGTTCATTGACTTTCTCTGT
Organism: Chiloscyllium punctatum; assembly: GCF_047496795.1. Lineage (NCBI taxonomy): Eukaryota > Metazoa > Chordata > Chondrichthyes > Orectolobiformes > Hemiscylliidae > Chiloscyllium > Chiloscyllium punctatum. The sequence goes on along the minus strand of NC_092741.1, from coordinate 143,660,439 downwards.
CCACAGATGCTGCTAGACCTGCTGAATTTTTTTCCAGTCTTTTTCTGTTTAAAAGTTCTGTCATCCTGTTTTGCTTTCACTATCATGGGACCAGGGCACATGGGAACGGAAGTAGGCCATTCAGCCCATTGACTCTGCTCTGCCATTAAATGACATCATGGCTGATCTAAATAATCCTCAACTCCACTTTCTTGCCTTTTCCTCATAACCCTGGATTCCTTTACTGTTTAAAAATCTCAACTTTGAATATACTTAACAGCCCAACTGTGACACTTGCTGAAGTGAAGAATTCCACAGATTAACTCCCACTGAGAGAAGAAATTCCTCCTCATCTCTGTCTTAAATATGCATCCCTTTATTCTAAGATTATCCCTCTGGTCCTAGACTCCCTAACCAGGGAAAACAACTTTTTCACATCTACCCTGTCAAATCCCCTAGGAATGTTACATGTTTCAATAAGATCCCCTCTCATTCTTCTAAATTCAAATGAGTACATGCCCAACCTGTTCAACCTCTCCTGATAAAGCAGCCCCTCTGTACCTGGTGTCAGCCTGGTGAACCTTCTCTAGACTTCCTCCAATGGCAGTATTTCTTTCCTTAGACAAGGGGCCCAAAACTGTTCACAGTATTACAGTTGTGGTCTGACGACTGCCTTGTACAGGTTTAGTAAAGCCTGCCGAGCATTACACTTCATTCCTATTGAAATAATTCTGTTTTCCTTCCTTATTACTCACTGAACTTGGATGCTAGCTTTTGTAATTCATGCACAAAGTCTCCTGAATCCCTCTGTTCTGTAGCTTTTCCTGCAATCTTTCCCCATTTAAAGAATATTCAGCTCTTTTTTCCTTCCTGTCAAAGGCCATAATGTCATATTTTCCAATATTATATACCATCTGCCAATCTTTTACCCCTGTCCATATCACTCTGTCCCCTTTAGGTCAGCCTCACCACTTGCCTGCCCATCACTTTTGTATCATCAGCTAACTTCATTCCAGCACATTCACTTTGCTCATCCAAGTCATTAGCATATGTTGCGAATAATAGAGACATAGAGCCATAGAGATGTTCAGCATGGAGACAAACCCTTCAGTCCGACTCGTCCATGCAACCAGATATCACAACCCAATCTAGTCCCATCTGCCAGCACCTGGCCCATATCTCTCCAAACCCATCCAGATGCCTTTTAAATGTTGCAATCGTACTAGCCTCCACCATTTCCTCTGGCAACTCATTCCATACATGTACCGCCCTCTGAGTGAAAACGTTACCTCTTAGATCTCTTTTATATCTTTCCCCTCTCACCCTAAACCTATGCCTTGTAGTTCTAGACTCCCCCACCCCTGGGAAAAGACTTTGTCTATTTACCCTATCCACGCCCCTCATGATTTTATAAACCTCCATAAAGTCACCCCTCAGCCTCCGACTCTCCAGGGAAAACAGCCCCAGCCTATTCAACCTCTCCCTATAGCTCAAATCCTCCAATCCTGGCAACATCCTTGTAAATCTTTCTGAACCCTTTCAAGTTTCACAACATCTTTCCGATAGGAAGGAGACCAGAATTGCATGCAATAGTGGCTACTGCATCAATTCCTGTGGCATTCCATGAGTTACAGGTCCTGACAATGTCACCTTCCCTCTGTCCTAACCCAATTTTCCATTTTCTGTTATTAACCGATACTTTCTCATTCCTGATGAAGTGCTTACACCCGAAACGTCGACTCTCCTGCCCCTCAAATGCTGCCTGACCTGCTGTGCTTTTTCACACTTTTTAATACTTTATCTATGTCAATATACTATTTCTAACACCATGAGCTCTTATTTTACTAAGTTGCCTAATGTGTGGTAACTTAACAAACACATTCTGAAAATCTAAATTTATGACACCCACAGCTTTCTCTTTAACTATCCTGCTTGTCACCCTTTCAAGAATTCTAGTAAATTTGTTAGGCATGATTTCCCCATCATGACGTTATCCTAACTCTGCTTGATCATATTATGTACTTCTAAATGGTCTGCCAATACATTTTAGTCACCCAAAGGCAATTTCTGCACTCTTTTATTGATAGATACATCCAACAAAATCTATTTCAAACTCATCACTGTAGACCTTCAATCTTCCCCTAATACAGGATCCTTGATATATATAAACATTCTGCCTTGTTTGTGTAATCAATGATCACTGATTTTGTAGTCAAGCTGATTGTCACCATCTGTGCCACATGGATGTAGCTTCCAATGTTTTTTGGACTAATGGCCACTTATGGGCCCCTTCCATTGGTCATCGGGATTTTAAGCACATCCATGCTAAATGTGTATCCTGACAGGTTTCAATGTTGAGCAAATAGCTGGTTGTTCAAAGACAGATGAAGCTTCCTTCGTTGGCCCTGTGCACCCTACCTCCCACCCCCATTGTCTCCACTTTGTTCCCACACCTCACCCTGAACTCCTCACTCTGGCCTGGCAGCCAGGCTATGGGAAGATCCAGATTGAATTGAAAACCCAAGCTCCATCACAGCATGTTGTCATTAGGACTGGTTGTGATCCCCACAATAGCCACTGCTCCTGGTGAGACTGATGGGACCAGGGAGCTGCCCACCATTTGATTGATTGACAACTCTCAGAGACTTGTCCTCTTTTGCAGTTAGAGGAACGAGGTTGGGCTCAAGCCATGACAGCTAAACAAGGCAACCTTTATGCCAGCTGAACAAGAACCAGACCCCTCCCTCCTGAATTTTCATTTCAAGCGGAGTCATTAGCTGCAATTGGAAGGTGCGTAAAAGAGAATGTGCTCTTGTGTGTCAGGTAGAAGCACCCTCTCTCCAGCGTATTTATAAGATAGATTCAGCAGCCAGGCCACCCCTGTGATGACTGAGGATGCCCTTTTTACATTTGTGGCCTCAGACTGCTCCTGTACCTCAACAGAAATGCCATTTGGATCGACCTCTTTTACATGGCCTCAATTGGGATGTCAATGAGCATCATTATTATTCACCACATGAGGGTCGCTCATCTCTCCTCTGAAAACACAGTATGGAGATAAGAAGGTCCCTAGGAACTGGTTGACATGGGTATCGGATTCAGCAAGGCGTTTCACCTCTCGAGGCAATGCTTATATTCTCTCCCATAAGGTAAGAAACTGGATGTGGGAAAGGTAATGTTACCATAGCCACATCAGGCCATAGGACTGCTCTCTCATTACAAAGAACTGATGGTGGTTTAACCTTAGAGTCACCACACCACAAGCCTGTGGAGAGGTTGAGAATGAGCCTCCTTCATGGTAACCTCAACTAATGCACAGATTGAAGTTGGTGTTACTTTGTACTGTGAGCCAGCATTGATCCCAGTGTGTGGATACTGTGGTATTGAAGAATCCAACATACAGTTATTGCAGCTAACTATTATATAGAAACATAACAATCATTGCCACAAGTGTATGGACTTGTCTTAACATATCATATTACAGCACAGAACAACACAATTCCAGTGGAGTGATATGTTTTGCTTTAAGAGATTAAATTAGATTACTTACAATGTGGAAACAGGCCCTTTGGCCCAACAAGTCCACACCGCCCCGCCGAAGCGCAACCCACCCATACCCCTACATTTACCCCTTACCTAACACTATGGGTAATTTAACATGGCCAATTCACCTGACCTGCACATCTTTGGACTGTGGGAGGAAACCAGAGCACCCGGAGGAAACCCACGCAGACACGGGGAGAATGTGCAAACTCCACACAGTCAGTCGCCTGAGGCGGGAATTCGAACCCGGGTCTCTGGCGCTGTGAGGCAGCAGTGCTAACCACTGTGCCACCGTGCCGCCCACAAAGATAGAATCCAAGATGGAATCTGAGAATGTTGCACCCTCAGTTTGCATGCCATGATGCAGTGATGATATCATGAGCATGTACCTTTACAAACATATTGATCAGGAGCTATAACACATACCAGACAGCAGGGCTATTTTCAGCTTCTATGTGCATCTCATCTAGGTCCTGGATCTAGAATTTCAGTTCTAGATCTTTACCACCGAACCGTGATATGTTGGAAGACATTGTCTGATCTGCTCTGAACATTGCAGCAATATAAAGGATGATTTGAACAGCACTCTTGAAGGCTCATTTATTTATAATAAAACTCTTGTTAGTCAGAAAATGCCTTGCGGTCATAACGGAGACAGTTCTTTCATCACAATGCTTCACATATTTTCATTTTTCTAAAAAGAGGGGTATATTAAATAAGAGAGGAAAGCAATCAGGTCAAAAAGAACCTCCGGTAAAAATCAAGTCACGTTGATTTACTTTCTTATGTTATTTTCACACTATGCAGTCCTAAGTTTTTGGACAAATCTCTGAAGTAATCGTTACTGTTGTTCCAATTTTTCAATGCAAAACATGTCATATCCATGCTGGAAGCAGTCCTATTCTTTGGGCTTTTGAAATAGGATGAAAGTCTTGAAGTGGCTTGTGATGTGCTGCCAGATTTCTGCAGATTTTCAGATGGCCCAAGCTCCAGTTGGGCTCTTTCACTGAACAAGGTGCGATTGCATCATAGCTGCCATTCCTTTGGTGTGGTGTTGCTGCTTGACATTTCCACAGAGGAGACATTATCTGTGGGCATCTGCCCAACGCAAGGGGAAAGAGGATTTGGAACTAAATGTCAGCTGTAGAAAATGTTGGAATATTTCAAGATAGGTTTGTATGTTTCCTTGTTTTGATTGGATAGAAAAAGCCAAAGAGATACTGTCATGTCTAAGGATACCAAGTAAATAGCTTTCCTTCTTTTGTGAAACTAATGAATTTTTGTTAGAACATTGAACTACTTTTGACATTGCATTTCCTATGCAACATACAATCCTTTGCAAGGCACCTCAGTGTCAATATTAACAACATGATGTAGTTTGAATGTATGTTAAAGCATTGACCTTGTTCATTAAGGTAACAGACGCCTCAATCCTTCTCTGTGGTGAATGAGCTATTTATTACAGAGGAAGATAGACTGCTGCAAAGTAAAAAGTGGGTATATTTTCTTTTCCTTTCTTTGAAAAGAAACACCGGCAATCCGAATTTTTTTTTTTCAGAACATCTCCAAGAGCTAACCAAACCACAGGATATTGTAGACCTCAGGGAGAATGAGCAGCTCCTCTGTGGAAAGTAACTGGATGACATCCAGCATCCTAAGGGCAGCCAGGCATAAAATTCATTCCACGGCCACAAAAGGCTGCAGAGGAAGTGAAGCGCTACAACAATGGGGGAGGACTCTGTAACCTTGAGAGTCAAACAAATGGGGTTGCCAAGTGATGCAATATGTGGAAGAAGTTAACAGGGGGAGGTGGGTAGGTTTGGGGGGAAGTAATGTGGGATAGGGGGTTTGGGGGGAAGAGTCAGAGCTTCTCTGAAGAAGCATTCATTATTCACCGTGACCTTCCAGAAATGTGCTGACAGGTGCAAAGTGTGTTTGCATGACATTCTCCCAGTGATCCAGAACTATTAATTCAACGTGACAGCTTCCTGTCAAAATAGCACCACCTGCAGTATTTTGAACTGAATGGGAAAGAAAAAGTTATCTGGCATGGTTGAATTGGCGTTGAACTTTCAGTAATCTTTAAGCCATTTTAAAGTTGAATGCTTTTGAAGCTGCAGGTTGCAAGGTGCAGGGTGGAAATGTTAGGCACGCAAATTAGCCAGTGCCCAAAAACATCATTGAGGCTTAACAACTAGATAAAAGAATAATCCTTCCAGAATTGAAAAAAAGCATTGCCATTGATATGAAAACACACCAGATGGAAGTATTCTTACTCAATATTTTCAATTAAAATGTATTTTAAATGGGTTAATGTCTCTTCTGAAACAATGTTCCATCCTCAGTTAATATCAAAGTATTTGTTTTGTGTTCTCAAGAAAAAAAATTCGCTTTTTATTGAAGACGGGTTGGATTTGGTTGACTGCATGCAACTGCGGCACAGCGGGTCAGTGGCTAGCACTGCTGCCTCACAACGCCAGGGCCCTGGGTTTGATTCCACCCCAGGTTACTGTCTGTGTGGAGTTTGCACATTCTCCCCATGTCTGCATGGGTTTCCTCTGGGCACTCTGGTTTCCTCCCATAGTCCACAGATGTGCAGGTTAGGTGGATTGCCCAAGGGATACACTGGGTTATTAGGGGAAGGGGTTGGATCCTGTTTGAAGGATTCAATGGCCTGCTTCCACACTGTAGGGATTCTATGAACTGGATTTAGTGTTGGAGGATGGAATTTCTCCATTTGCATTTGAAGTGTTTTGCCCAATGGGATTCACGCTGCTTGCTCCATCGGGGTGCCTTCCTCAGGGAGGTGGAAGTGGTCACCAGTGCTAGGGGCTTCTGGTTTCCATGCCTTCTGGTTTCACATTTCAAATCCAGCTGCACCCCAGTGCAACACTGCCAGCCAGGAACTGTATGCTCAGACATTATTACTGAACACATGGCCCAGAGAGAAAGGAAAGCTTCCCCCCAATCCCCCCCACCCCATCACGGACAGAGACCTGAAGGTGTTGGTGGACAGGGAGGTGGAGAAAAGGGTGTGTCCAACTTGGAGACATTCACCTCAGTGGGTATCTAGATTAGACTTGGGAACACCATCTAGTGAGCACAACATTGGCACCCTTCTGCAGCTGGTTGAGGGAGGGACCTGCCAAGTCTCTGTGGACTGCTGGTGACCAGGTGCCTGCTAAGCCCCAAGCAGAAGGTGGTCATTAATGACCTTGTCAAAATGCAGAGGAACATCAAAATGGTTTGTCAGTGGCTACCAGTAAACTCGATCAGAGGGTGAAGGGATTCACCAACATTTTCAATACCATGATGGCCTCAGCGTATGTGTGTCTCCTTGGACAGGTTGGTGACAGGCCACTCAGTGTCTGCTGGATAGGTACACATGGCTGCTCTCCTTCAAAGGAAAGATGAGGGGGTGTAGGGGGGTGACCTCACTCCCAGTGTTCCTTCTTCTCGGGGGGGGGCATGCCGAATTCAGTGGGCATCCACAAGGATGATAAACAGATTCCCTAGAAGCTTGTTCTCAGGACAAGTGCCAGTCCCTTGCGCCCCCTGTTTGTGATACCAGTGGTCAATGTGAACCTCCATTAACAACTCTTGTACGGAAGGTGGGGATCACTGCCAAGGCCAGCAATTGTTGCCCATTTTTAGTTGTCCTTGTATTGATTGACTTTAAAAGGTCATTTCAGAGGGCAGTTGAGAGTCAACCACATTGCTATGGGTCTGGAATCATATTTAGGCCAAACAATTTCCTTCCCTTAAGGCAAACTTACAATAACTTGGACAATGAGACATTTATTAAATAATATAAAAGATCAAGAACTGCAGAAAGAATTAGGTCCACATATCCTTTGCAAGAAACAGGGGACTGCTTGCCATATGACAATATTAAACAATTAAATGAAGTCCAAATTCAGCTCATTTATCCTGGGAGTGGGTTTCTAGCAGGCACTCTCTGGCATTGCTCTTATATCACCAGCTTGATTGTCGTCCTCATCTTCAGCATCAGACTACTCAGGTTGCTCTTCGGAGGGTCGGTGTGGACTGGTTGGGCCAAAGAGCCTGTTTCCACACTGTAGGGAATCTAACCTGCAGTAAAAAATCTGCAGTAAAGCATCCTAATATCTATTACTGTCAATCCTCCATTTGGTTGGTGTTCATGAGTAAATCGTTTACTAGCTCCTGTTGTGAAAGGGGACAGCATGTCAGCATATTAGAACACATTCTTTCTGAAATATACTGCAAGACCCCCAGAGCATCCTGACTAACCTCACTGTAATCTCTGGACTACATGCAGTTGACCTGCAGAACTGATTATGGCCCAAGCTCTGGACTGCATTTACACAGGTTCCTGGTCTCTGGTCAGAACAAGTGATTGACTGACCATGGCCAATCCCTGTAGGGTAATTAGTCAACACCCTTTACTAACTGTGGTGGCATCCCCTGTCAGACTGTACTCCTCCTTCACCCTTTAGGACTGAGTCCCTTTGTATTCCACACATGGCCATTAGCTTAGTATGTGCAATGTTTGGTGCATAAACTATTGGCATATGCTGTAAGTCCCATGTTGACAAAGCATGGAACCTGACCCCCAAATCCTTGCAATTGTCCAAAACTGAGCTAGAGCATTTATTTCATATACTTCTCCCCCCCTCCTCAAGGATCTTCTGACTGCCAAACTTACAGCCAGGTGCCCCCATTCCCTAAACTGCCTCTTAGCCATTTACATGGTGGCACAGTGGCTCAGTGGCTAGCACTACTGCCTCACAGCGGCAGGGACCCAAATTCGATTCCAACCCCGGGCGATTGTCTGTCTAGAGTTTGCACATTCTCCCTGTGTCTGCGTGGGTTTCCTCCAGGTGTTCCAGTTTCCTCCCACAGTCCAAAGATATGCAGGTTAAGTAGATTGGCCATGCCAAATTGCCCATTGTATCCAGGGATTTACAGGCTAGGTGGATTAGCCATGGGAAATGCAGGGTTACAGAGATATGGTAGGGGTATGAGTCTGGGTGGCATGCTCTCCAGAGGGTCAGTGTGGACTCAGTGGACCAAATGGTCTGCTTCCAACTGTAGGGATTCTATTTTACATTAAAACAGAAATTTGGATGATCCAGGAACTTGGCAAAAGCATAAAATTTCTGATGCACAACACGGTTTGCTTAGCAAGAGAGTCCCAAGGAGAGAAACCTTTTCTAACTGGAGTGTTACCAGCTAAATATGGAGTCAGCGTGTATCTATACAACAGCTAAATGATACTAGAGAGCAATGGAGTGGACACCTTGAGGAAAGTATCTCACTTTGCTCTGCTTCAGAGATAACTTGACCTTCTCAACTTATGTAGAGTCCGAAGGTGGGATTTAATGGAACTGAAATCAATCCAGTCCATCAGCAAGAAACATGTGCCACAGCTGAGGGGAGGCTCAACCAAATTAAATACTAGGCCAACATCAAGCCTTCTATGGGCCTTTGGTTGCTGGGGATAAAAATTCCTTCCAAGGATTAAGAGGTCAGCAGCTCTCTATTGCCTGCCATGCCACAGAGAGTGATAGCTCCTTCAAATCATTGTGCGACCCCTGGGGCTAAGTGAACACGTGTGAGATGGGCTTCCTGGAGTGGAGGGAATGGGAATTTCAGAATCAAGGGCAGTGGAATGGCTTTCAGATGGCCATTTATCACATTTATGATGCCAGTTGACCCAACTGAACACGGGGTTCCGATAGGGACATCTCCAAGGGCTGGAGGGTTTGCCTCCTGGCCATCAGGAGGTGCGGGAAAACTGTGCCACTCATAATCAATCCCTGAGCTACCACTGCATGCCAGTTCCCTTTGAAAAAGATAGACGTCAGTTGGCTCATTAATGACATAATTGACATCCTGCTGCCAGCAGAAAAGCTTCACTCAGGGATCCTTTCCAGCATCTGACTTAATTATATCTACTCATTCACAGAAAGTTGCTGATAAGGCCAGCATTTAATGCTCACTTTAACTGACCTTGAACTGAGGGCTTCGCAAGGTCATTTAAGAGGGCAGTTAAGAGAGAACCATATTGCTGTGGGTTTGGAGTCACAAGTAGGCCAGATCTGGTAAGGATGGAGAATTTCCTTCCCTAACAGACATTAGTGAATCAGGTGGATCTTTACAATAATCAACACAGTCACAATTTGGCTAGCTTTAACTCTAGTTCTTTTTTTTTTGAACTGAATTCAAATTTCACTGTCTACCATGGTGGAATTCAAACTCGTATCCACAAAGAGGTTTTACAACCACCAGGGGACTGACATGCAGCCATTCCTCCGATTAGGTGGATCCATCAATCATGGAATGAACTGCATTCCCCTCAGCCCATGATTGTAGTGATGTTGTAAAGCCCAAAGCCACTGCATACCAATACTAAACTTGTAGTATAAATACACTGTTGGATGCATTATTTCAACTGATTGAACTTTTCTAGTCTGTAACATCGCTCACTCATACTTCTTGGTATATTTCTTTGCATGTTCTATTGATGTGAGGAGCTGTACATCAAAGTGAAGAATTTCCAGACGGAGTGGAATACCTAGCATCAAAGAGAGTTGAATAGTTATATAGGTGGAGATAGCAGGCCAACAGAATCAGAATCTATTCTCAACTTTGTCCTTCAAGTTTTTCGTTTGACCTTTTACACAAATCTACCTGTTACTGTTTTACTGTTCCACAAGGAACTCATTAAAGCCCGATGAATTTAGCCAAACTCGTAAGATTGCATCGCACTGAACCCAGTATAAGAGGGTGTTTTACGAACAGCTGTATGCAGCTTAATGGAGGAGGAGGCTTATGATTGTAAGCATCAGAGAGAGTACACTTAAATACAGGATGGGATGGATGCAGTCTTGGTGGAGTTATCATCATTTTGAGCGTAATTTTTTGAAAGTGCACTGCCACTAGGCAAGGTCCATCATCACCAATGTGCACTGGAAATATTTAGGTTTCCATGTACATCTCTATTTATTATTTCTAAAGCTACAGTCAGTAAAAAACATTTAGGGATAAATGAATCAAATTGGGAAATAACAATTAACAGAATAATGATTTACAGGTGGCTAATAAACCAGAAAGCCTGAAAATAATGAAACCTCAATGTAATATTTATCAAATGTAACAGAAGTGAATGCTGTCTCCCTCAAAGTTTCATGACTTTTTTTAATGTCAATTTGAAACTGAGCAGTAATTGGAATTTTTTAAGTCAGCTGTGAGTTTGATGTGAATTACAGTGCAGCTGCCAAAAAAGCTACTGGAGGTGGTGTTAATAAGATTTTTAAACTGGGCTACAATGACAAAATCAATTTATTTCAACTATTTTGTGTTTTAAACTAATATCTCAAGCAGAATGCCATAATTATGGCAATTAACAATAGGCAATGTAGATTCAGGTGACTTAGAGATATTAGAAGAAACTGAAAAAGGGTCACTGGACCCGAAAGATAAACTCGGACTGCTCTCCACAGCTGCTGTATGACCTGCATTCTCTGGCTTTGTTACAAGAAACTTGTTTGAGGGAAAAAAAATGACTAATCAAAGTTAAGAAGCTTAATTGATTATTTTAAAAAAAAACAGGTTTGTGAAATGTTGCTGTAAACAGAGATTATGCAACAAAAGATGAATTTGATAGTGATCAAATTTAAGACTAGAAAAACTTTTCATCTGTTGAGGATTTAAAATTTATCTTTTTTGGTCGTTTATTTTATTCAATATATTACTTTTTAATACATTTTGAATACTGGTGTGTGTGTGCACACACACATTTAGAGAACAGAAAGGGCAATTAGAGATGGACAATATTTGTTGTCCCAGCCAGAAATGTCTATATCCCATGGAGGTATTTTTAAACAGGGTTTGTGATCATGTTCATAATAAATAGAAAAGTTTCACTCAAAGTCATAGAGTCATAGAGTCATAGAAATGTACAGCATGAGAAACAGACCCTTCGGTCCAACTCATCCATGCCAACCAGATATCCCAACGCAATCTAGTCTCACCTGCCAGCACCCGGCCCACATCCCTCCAAACCCTTCCTATTCATATACCCATCCAAATGCCTTGTAAATGTTGCAATTGGACCAGCCGCCACCACTTCCTCTGGCAGCTCATTTCATACACGTACCACTCTCTGCATGGAAAAGTTGCCCCCTCGGTCTCTTTAATATCTTTTACCTCTCACCCTAAACCTATACCCTTTAGTTCTGGACTCCCCCACCCCAGGGAAAAGACTTTGTCTATTTATCCTATCCATGCCCCTCATAATTTTGTAAACCTCTATAAAGTCACCCCTCAGTCTCCGACACTCCAGGGAAAACAGCTCCAGCCTGTTCAGCCTCCCCCAAAGCTCAAATCCTCCAACCCTGCCAACATCCTTGTAAATCTTTTCTGAACCCTTTCAAGTTTCACAATATCTTTCCAATAGGAAGGAGACCAGAATTGCATACAATATTCCAACAGTGGCCTAACCAATGTCCTAACCAAGGATTAACATTACTGAAAGCTGGGAATTCATCTAGTCTAAGTTTTATATTGAAGCAAAGTTAAAAATAACGAAAGCATTGGTCATAGTCCTTCAACCCTCACTTGATGCAGGACTGAAAGTTACAAGTTTTCTGCTCCTTCAGTCGTGTCAAATCATAAATTAACAACCACATTTTGCCAACATTTTTAATATTATAAATGCAATTAATAATCTAATAATGGCTGACAGAAAAAAGGACAAAAAAGACCAGATAATCTTTTTTTGGTGTAATGGATACAGTCATCATCAGCTTATGCTGAAAACATCGATTCTCCTGCTCCTTGGATACTGCCTGTCCGGCTGTGCTTTTCCACACCACACTCTTTGACTGTGATAGATACCAGCCAGGATACTGGAGATAACTCTCCAGCTGTTCTTCAAAACGTTGCCATGCGATTTTATACATGCACCTGAACAGATAGATGGAGCTTCAGTCTAATTTCGCATCCAAAAGACAGCACTTCTGATAGCATAGTGCTCCCTCGGTAACTGAACTGGAGTGTAAACTTTGATTTTTATGTGCCCAAACTCTGGAGTGGGTATTGACTTAGAATCTTGTGGTTCCAAAGCAAGAGTGCTACTGACTGAATAATTATTGCTAATATTATAGCACCATTGAAAAAGGTGGAATGGATAAAGAAGAAAACTGTCAGTAAACTAGTCTAATTTTGCTGGTGCAAGAGTTATTGGAAGCCATTGTTGTGGAGGGAGAAATAACCTGTAAATTGGAAAGACATAGGCAAATAAATGAGAATCAACGTGAATTTGTTAAAGATAGATTATATCTGACTAATTTAAATGAATTATTTGATGGGGGAAGAGAAAACGATTGATCAACTTCATATAACAAATGTATGTATTTATCTTTGGAAGGCAGTTGACAGTGAAAAACAGAAGGTTAATTTAGAAAAAAAATTCTAAAATATTTAGAAAATAGAATCCCATGGAACTAATTAAGGGGGAGTGGGATGTGGATATGAAGTGCGCTCCTGACAGGAAGCGAAGAGTAGCAGTGGATGGTTGTTTTTCAGATTAGGTAGAGGATTACCCAATTGTTAATTGTGCGTCAGATTGCCCTTATCCATTTTTATAAATAACATGGTGTCTAGACTATGAAGTGGCATAATAATGATTGCAAGTGATACAAAACTTTGGAAAAGCTAAGTGGTGATGACGATAGCTGTATACCTTAGGCTGACAGAGATAAGATGGTGAAATGGGTAGAATCTTGGCAAATGGTCTTCAAAGTGAAGAAGTGCACCTTGGAAGGACTAATACAGAAAGGCAGAACACTAGAAATTACACATCTTTATGTACAGAAGGGGAGATGAACAGGGATTTTGGTGTACACGTATAAATATGTGGGTTTATAGGCAGCACAGCAAGTTGATAAGTGGAGTAAAATGAGCTACTTGACTTTATAACTAGAGGAATAGAATACAAAAGCGACTAGATCATGATAGAAGTTTATAAGCTACTGGTTAGCTGAAGTACTGTGAATAATTCTGAAATCTAGCCTGAAGGAAAAATACAAATGTCTTAGAAAGGAAACCGAAGTGGTTTGCCATGATGTGACCAGGAATGAAGGACTTCATGAAGAAATTGGAAAAGATGAGATCATTCTCCTTGGAACAGAAGAGATTGGGAGGCTTTCAAGATGATGAAAAGTTTTGCAAGAATAGCTAGATCAAAACTGTTGCCTCTGCCGATTAACAGTCAAAGATAATAGAGTCATAGGGACGTACAGCACAAAAACAGACCCTTTGGAAACAAGTCCAACTCCTCCATGCTGACCAGATATCCTAACCTAATCTAGTCCCATTTGCCAGCACTTAGTCCATATCCCTCTAAACTCCTTCTATTCATGTATCCATCCAGATGCCTTTTAAATGCTGCAATTGTACCAGACCACTTCTTCTGGTAGCTCATTCCATACATGCCCTACCCTCTGTGTGCTTTAAAAACATTGGCAAAGGAGCTGGAGGAGAGCTTTCTCTCATTCAGAACCTATTTTCTGAAAAGGTTTTGGAAGCTGATTCCATAAATAATTTGCAAAAGCTGTTCGGCAGGTACTTGAGAATGAGGAACTTTCAGAAAAAGCAGTGGAGATGTTGGTGTGAGCCCTTTCAAACAACCAGCATGGGTGTAATAGACCGAAGGTATCAATGAGATTCTTTCGCAACTTGTATGCTACTGTAAGGATGAGTAATCAATGCTGCTATATAACATGCTGACTATAGCAATCTATATATTGTTCCAACAGAAACCTTACTCATCACCTTAATCTATACTTAACAGCGACAACACTAACCTATTTAAATAATGCTGTTATAAAGTAAAACATATCAAGGTGCTTCACAGGAATATTATTAAATAAAATTTGACAAAGGGCAACTTGATTTAAAGTCACCATAGTTCGAGTGGACAAATTGCTCATTAGAGAGAAATGACCAGTTGTGGTTTAACCTAAAATCAGTATGTTTCAGGTGAGGGGAAAAGGTGAGAACATAGGACCCTCAATTGGCACGGGAATTGAACTCGTACTGCTGGCATCCAACTGCATTGTAAATCAGCAATCCAGCTAATGGGTCAGATGACACAATATTTGTCCAAAGAGGTGGTCTTTAAAGAGTGTCTTAAGAGTGGAGAAATAGGTAGAGAAGCAGAGATATGTAGGGATGGAATTCTAGAACTCGTGTTAGGTACAGGCAGCAATTAAAATCCCTGGATGCTCAAGAGGTCAGAATTAGATGAGCACAACTATCTCTAGAAATTGTGGAGCTGGAGGAGATTAGGAAAGGTGAGGCTACGGAGCGATTTGAGAACAAGAGTGAAAAGAAAACTTGAAAGGGTTTAAAAAGCTTTATAAGGATGTTGTCAGGGTTGGAGGGTTTGAGCTATAGGGAGAAGTTGATTAAGCTGGGGCTGTTTTCCCTGGAGTGTTGGAGGCTGAGGGGTGACCTTATAGAGGTTTATAAAGTCATGAGGGACATGGATAGGGTGAATAGCCAAGGGGTGGGGGACTCCTCAAAACTAGAGGGCATAGGTTTGAGATGAGATGGGAATGATGTAAAAGGGAGCTAAGGGGCAACTTTTGCATGCAGAGGGCGTTGCTTGTATGAATGAGCTGCCAGAGAAAGTGGTGAGGGCTGATACAATTACAACATTTAGAAGTCATCTGAATAAGTATATGAATAGGAAGTGTTTAGAGGGATATGAGCCATGTGCTGGCAAATGGGACTAGATCAACTTAGGATATTTGGTCTGTATGGATGAGTTGGATTGAAGGGTCAGTTTCATACTTCACATCTCAACGACTCTATGACTCTAAATGAACACACCATTCGACCAGGAGCCAACATAGACCAGTAAGTGGAAGGGCGGTAGGCAAAGAGTTTTGTCACGGGTTGAGAGATGCAGACTGTAGCATTTTGGATACTGTCTCAATCACAGAGGGTAGAATGCAAGAAACCAGCCTGGAGTGCATTACAATCATCAAGTCTAGAGGTAAAAGTGCCACAAACAATTTTGGCAGCAGATACGTTGTGGCAGGGATGGTCAGGTGCTCACAGATTTGGGAATAGCACAAATATAGGGTTGGCAAATCATCTCAGGATCAAATGTGACACTAGGTTGAAAACATTCCAGTGTAAAGACAGTCAGTGTCTAGGAAGAGCAGTAGAATAGAATAGAATTGAATAGAATAGCCTTTATTGTCACATATACTCAATGAATATTGTGAAAAGTTTATAAATTGCCAATTACAGCGCTGATTTAGATACAAACGTACCTAGGCACAACTTCTATTGTTACACGATCTTAGACAATACATAAATAAAATGTCCAGAATTACAGAAATAAAAGTTCAGTATAGCATACCATACTGGCATCTAGTTTCCAGTCTTCACCAAGCCCTGGCTCCACACCACGCTGGTGACACGCCACACCGGGAGGCCACTCCAGGAGGCCAGAAGGTCATCACACCATGTCAGGAGGTCTTTATGGGAGGAGATCACCTGACAAGGCTGGGAGGTCACCATGCCATATCGGGAGGCCACTGTGCCAGGCTGGGAGGTCACTGCATCAGGCCGGAAGGTCACCACACCACACCAGAAGGCCCCTATGGCAGAAGGCCACTGTGCCATGCCAGGAGGTCACCACAGCATGCCGGGAGACCCCTATGGGAGGAGGCCACTGTGCCAGACCAGGAGGCCACTGCACCAGGCCAGAAGGTCACCACAGCAGGCCGGGAGGCCCCTATGGGAGGATGCCGCTGTGCCAGATCAAGAGGTCACTATGCCATGCTGGGAGGCCACTGTGCCAGGCCAGGGGTTCACCACATCATGCTGGGAGTCATTGCCGGAGACCAGGAATCATCACCGGAGGCTGGGAATCATCTCCTTGGATCAGATTGGATATAGAACCAAACTCAATGGCTTCTGTCTTTCTAATAATTAAATGGAAGAAATTTGAGCTTATCTGGTATTGGATGCTGGATAAGCAATCTGATGATTTTGCAGCAATGGAAGAATTGAAAGAGAGGCGATGGAGAGGTAGAGTTGGATATCATCACATGTGAAAACTAGCACTTTGCACCTGGATGATTTCACCAAGGAGATGTAAACGAGAAATAGAATAAGGCTAAGGATAGATCCTTTGGGAATGCCAGGGGTAACAGCCCATGAGCAAAAGGAAAGTCCATTGTAAGTGATTCACTGGCAGCAATTAGACAGATAAAGAGGGTTGAAAAGCACTGGAGGATGATACTGTGATCAACCATATCAAAGGCTGCAGGTCACTCACAAAGAGTGAAGATGGACAGCTTAACTTTGTCCCAGTTACTTAGGATGTCATTTACAACTGTGATAAGGGCTGTTTCAGCATTGTCATGGGTAGCAACACTTCAGAAATGGATTTTTTGGGGAAGAGGGCAAGGATTTTGGAGACAAAAACAGATTCAAGGACATTGGAAAAGAGAGGCTGTTTGGAGATGGGGGAAGAGTTTGCAAAGATATTGGAGTCAAAGGTTTTCTTTTTGAGGAAAGAGATGATGAAGATTGGAAGGAGAGAGAAATATCACCTGAAGAGAGAGAAACTTTAACAATATCAGCTAACATGGGCATCAGGAGGGGAAATATGCTCAATGGTTGAGTGGAAATAGGGCTGAGGGAGCAGGAGGTGGATCGTATGGACAAGAGGAACTTGGAGAGTGCATCAGGAGAGATAGAGAGAAATTGGAGAGTGATATGAGTTCAGAGCTAGAGCAGGCAGAGCTTTAGATGATGGTTGGTCAGTTGGGTTGGTGCAGGAAGTGGTAGCAGCTGAGGTAGCTGACTGGATGGTCTCAATCTGAGTGACAAAAAGTCCTTACATTCCCTGAAAATTCATGTAAATGACAGTGCAGCAAACAGGAAGACCGACTGTAGTGGAGTAAAGAAGCTGGTTGTTGTGGAATATTGAGCAGATTTGGCAGACAAGAGCGGGATCCTGTACTGTTTAATATTGTACAGCTATTTCTGAGAGTGAATGATTAACTGTCACGCACCATATGTGCTTACGTTAGCTTCCCTTGGACTTAGAAAAGTGGAGGTGAGTGCAGAGAAGAGGAACAATGCAGAGTGAGAGAAAGTAGTTGTTAAGGGATCCATCATTATTACATTTACAAACCTTTTACTTTAAGTCTGAGGCACCTAAATTTATTCCAATTCAAAACAACTTTGTTCCTTCATGTTGATTGTTTCCTGAATTCCTTTTCAAACCATTAACAACCATGAAAGAGTAGAAGTAGTAATTTACCCAGCAGTAAAATTATTAGATAACCAGCTGAAAATGACTCCATTTGTCTGATGCAATCATCATTTAGAAAGTAGGTCAATATGGGGAAGACAGAATTGTGTGTAATCAAGTCAAGGCTTAAGTTAGGCTTGGTTTCTGCATTTTCCATCAAGCACACTGTATATCACAATTTTTATAAAGTAGCGACACAAGAAAAACAAAATATATATTTTGGGCACGAAATGAGATGATGTGATGGAGAATTCAGGAGGTGGAAGGAAGGGCATTCTACCTACATCTGTACAGTAATTAGGAGAAGGGAGCTGATGAAGTTTGGTAACATCTGTTGAATGTCGAACAAATGAACACTCAATCAATCGTTGGTATGAATTCCAGATGGCAAGGAAGAAAAGGGGCCAAGTTAAAATCTATTGGCACAACATTGTAGAAACAGGCCACAAGGAAATTATATTGCCCCAAAGGAGGAAAGAGGAAGTGCTGAGTACTAGAGGATACAAATAAAAGTAGCTCCTTTGTACTTGACCACAGAGAATTTGAGTCTACAGCATTTGGAAGTGATGCATGGAATCTGTGTTTTACTTTAGTGAAACCATTTTGAAATTGCTGAACATGTTGAAAGTATACTCACACAAAAGAAGTCAATTTCTATCATTGTGTGTAGATTCGGTGACTAAGTAAACATTCTAAAACTTGGGGATTCTATCGTTTTATAAACGCTTCAGGAATGCTCAATGATCTGCCAATCCATTTCAAACCACTAAGTTTACTCGGGCTAATTTTGCAGCAATGCAGTTATTACTGAAACAATAATGCTCATACACTCACAAAAACAAGTGTCTTGCTTTTTCTACAAGTATATTTCGCCTTTCCACAATGTAGGGAAGGATTCACTTTTATGAATAAATGAATGAGATTCAACATATTGCCTACCTTGCTTTTCTGTGGAGTATGTGTGAAACAAACAAGCCAACTCACTATTGTCATTTTCATCTGACATTAAAAGTTATAATTGCAGCCTTCACCTCCCCCATTAATTCCTCTGTCTCCTTCTCTCTGACTTTTTGATCATTTTCGAACCGTTTTCTCTTTGTCTGCCTCATCCTCTCATTGCCTCTAATTCCACTTTTAGTCACATCTCTTCTTCATACTTTCTCTCTCTATTTTTCTCCATCTTCCCTTTCTTAAATTATAATTTCTAAATCGTTCTGTAGGACTGTCACAGGTCCTTTTTTCTGTATATGTCTCACTCCCTGGCTATCTTACTCTTTCTAAATATCCTTCATTCTAAGTGTCACACATTCTCCCCTCTTTCTCTCTCACTGTCACTTTTGATCCTTCAAGATATCTCTTATAATTTGCTTATCCTTTCACCAACAAATGGTCCTGTCTCTTCAGGAGAGAAATAAAAGTTATCCTGTTGAATTTGCGTGTACATCCCACAGGATGGGAATACAATAGCTTCAGCCCTGCTCAAGCCAAGTCACAGACCCTCCATCTTCCTGTGTTGGAACTGAATGGTAAGGTGTAGATTAAAGATGGAGCAGAAGAGGAAGAAGAAAGTAGGAGTTTTAAGAGTTGGGGAAATTGCTTTTGATTTGATTTGAAATATTGTTGTCACATACAAGATACAGTGAAAAGTATTGTTTTGTTTGCTATCCAGACAAATCATACTACATGAGTAGATCAGGGTGATAAAACAGAATGCAGTATATTGTGTTGTAGTTACAGAGAAGATGCAGGAAAAGATCATCTCTAACATGGGAAGAGCAGAGTGAGCAGTGAAGACTCAGCTCATTCTGGGCCAGGAGGAGCTGTGGGGTTTGAGTGGAACCTCATGGAGAGAAGGAGAGGACTAGAGATTGGGAGGGAGCTAATGGGGAGCTACAACCAGGAGAGAATGTGCAAGAGACT
This sequence comes from Chiloscyllium punctatum, assembly GCF_047496795.1. Lineage (NCBI taxonomy): Eukaryota > Metazoa > Chordata > Chondrichthyes > Orectolobiformes > Hemiscylliidae > Chiloscyllium > Chiloscyllium punctatum. Next base: position 143,640,668 of record NC_092741.1, on the reverse strand, counting down.
TTACTTCAATGGCACTAGCTGAAATATGACTCTAGCATGAGCCTATGGCTATTCCAGAGTTTTGAACTTAGTCCAAACATGTGGCAATTTATTATTTGACCGTTCGTGTGTTTAGGAGTCACAATCTACAACTCTTTTCCTTTCCAGAACTGGCAGGTTAATTGGTTACTATTATCCCACAAGTGAATTTTTGCTGTACAGTACTGTGCTTTGCACACTGAAACAGTTTCACCCGTTACATTCCTACTCAATTCCTCTCATGTGAAAACAAACCTATTATCCTAAATTGTTATAGGCAAGAGTCTCAATAAATGGCCCATTAACTCTAACTCATTAACATTCACATTCCTTTTGGTAACAATAGTCTGTTTTTCAACAATGGGATGGCAGAAGGAGCATTGACTGACAAAATGACTGACATTTTGAGCAAGAACTCTTAAAAACTGAGAATAGAGAATTTTGTTGACTACAAAATCATTATGTGAGAAACAAGGTGCAATAGTTGATCGCATCAAGTCCTCTTCTTCCTTCAGAAATGACCACTTTTCCCCATTTCTGTTATTTACAGTTTTCTCTTTATTCTTTACAATGCAGACAGAGGCCATTTGGCCCATTAAGTCCACACCAACCCTCCAATGAGCATCCCGCCCTATCCCTATTACCAATGGCCAATCCACCAACCTTGCACACCTTTGGATTGTCGGAAGAAGCCTAAACACCCAGGGGAAACCCATAGAGACACAGAGAGAATGTGCAAACTCCACATAGACAGTCACCCAAGGCTGGAATTGAACCCAGGTCCCTGGCACGACGAGGCAGCAGTGCTCACCATTGAGTCACCATGCTGTCCAACACCAGGACCAACACCAAAATATAAGAGTATTATAGCTATAGGTATCTAAACAAGAAAAGATTAGCAAGGACAAACATGAGCTCACTACAAGCCAAATTTAAAATAGAAGGTGGAGAATTAGCAGAAAAGCTAAATAAAAGCTAAATAAATAACAGGGTAAGATACTTGGAATCTGTCTGTAATAATTGAGATCCAAGAGCCTAGTGAGAATGTGTTCCTCAAAGAAATGAGCATTTGTTAAAAAAGTAATTTCAGAGAAATTAAGTTAAAAATCACACAACACCAGGTTATAGTCCAACAGGTTTAATTGGAAGCACACTAGCTTCCAATTAAACCTGTTGGACTATAACCTGGTGTTGTGTGATTTTTAAATTTGTACACCCCAGTCCAACACCAGCACCTCCACATCAGAGAAATTAAAGTAGACAAATGTCTGTGATCCAATGACCTCCATCCCAGTGCATTGAAAGAGATAGCTACACAATTATTGGATGCATTAATGATCATCTTTCAAAATTTGATTAAATCTGCAACAGTGCCTACAATTTGGCATCTTGCAAATCTAACTTCACTGTTTAAGAAATGAGGGAGAGAGAAAGCAGCCAATGTCAGAGGTAAAGAAAATATAAAAATATATCGCAAAGGATGTGATGACTGAATATTTAGAAGTTAATTATCTGATTGGACAATGGCAATGCAAATTCATGTTTGACAAATTTGATAGATTTCTTTGAATTTGTCACTCACAGAGTTGATCAGGTGCAACCATCAATGTGGTATCTTTGGATTTTCAGACATTTCTAATAAAATCTAAGCCAGATTGTTAAAAACAAAATGAAAGTACCTGGGATTGGTGTTATATACTAGCATGGATTGATGATTGGTTAACAGGCAGAAAGCAGAGTGTTGGAATGAATTGGTCATTCACATGTTGGTAGACTCTGAGGAGTGGAGTGTCCCAAGGATTAGTGCTTGTACCCCAGAAATTTACAATTTTTTTATCAATGATTTCAATATGGAGTTAATTGAGATAATTTCAAGTATGCAAATGGTACAAAGTTTACTGCAACTGTGAGTTGTGCCAAGGACACAAAAGGATTTCAAGGAGATTTAGAGAGGCTGAGTGAGCAGGCTCTTGGATCTCAGTTATTACAGAGAAATTCCTTGTCTCTTACCCTGTTAAGGGAGACAGACATATTTATTTAGCTTTTCTGCTAGTTCTCTACTTTCTATTTTAAATTCTGCCTGTAATGAACTCTTGTTTGTCCTTGCTAATCTTTTCTTTTCTTTTGTCATGTTGTCACTACCCTAGTAATCCAGAGGTAAAACAAAGAGCTGCAGGTGCTCGAAATCTGAAACAAAGTTAGAAAGTTCTGGAGAAACTCAGCAGGTCTCGCACAATCTGTAGAGAGAGAAACAGGGAACATTTCAATTTCAGTAGCCCTTTGTCAGAACTAAAGGGAATCAACAAGAATGAAAATAATACGTGAACTCATCTTCACCAATCTTCACCAGGTGGAATAGGTGGAGAGTGTCAAGCTCCTGGGAGTGGTCATCCACAACAAGCTTTTTTGGACTCTTCATGTGGACACACTGGTTACAAAGGCCCAACGACTTCTCTTCTTCCTCAGGCAGCTGAGGAAATTTGGCATAATGGCAAATACCCTTACCAACTTTTATAGGTGCCCCATCGAGAGCACTCTGTCTGGATGCATCACTACCTGGTATGGCAACTGAACGATTCAATATTGGAGCCGGTTGCAGAGAATGGTGAACTTGATCCAGACAATCACAAAGGTCAACCTTCCATCTATAGAATCCATCTACCAGGCCCGCTGTCAGGGAAAAGCCGCCAGCATTCTCAAAGATCCATCCCACCTTGGCAATGTTTTTCTACAACCTCTACCATCGGGGAAAAGGTACAGAAGCCTGAACACACGCGCCAGCCAGTTTTGAAACAATTTCTACCCCATTGTTGTTAAAATACTGAACGGACTCACAAACTCTTAACATTTGCCTACACCTGTGTCTTTGTTTTTGCCACTATTTACCTATTATTTATTTATCTATGCTATTTAACTCTGTGATCTGCCTGTATTGCTCACAAGACAAAGCTTTTCACTGTGCCTCTGTACACATGACAATAAATTCAGTTCAATTCAAACTGTGGCTGAGTGGGAGCCTGACTCTGTCCATTCATGCTGCTTCTATTGTCCCAACTTTTTAAAAGATAGCCCAAGGTCTCACAGGCTGTTTACCTTATGAGCTTGGACAAGACAACTCATTCCAATCGGGCTCAAAACCTCATAAAAAATGAACCAATACTCTTAAACCCATAGTACACATGACAATAAATTAATTTCAATTCAACTCAATCTTTCTGCCACAGACTGCTCTGTCCCTGACAGATGGTTAAGTGTGACTATCGCACAGTCCTGTCAAGACAAAATCTTGTCTTCATATTGAGACACCTTCTATTACATTGAGTGGCATTATCCTCACGTTAAGTGGGATAGATTTGGAACAAAACTAGCAGCTGGGCATCTGTGAGGCACTTTGGGTCATCAGGAGAAATAGAATCATTAAACAACACAATTGGTAACCTCGCAGCCTGGCACATTTCGCACTCCACAATGATCACCAAGCCAAGGGATCAAACCTGGTTCAATGAAAATGCATCGATGGTATATGAAGGGCGGCACTCGGCATACCTAAAAATGTAGGTCAAACTGGTAAAGCTACAGAATAGGACTACTTGCATGCCAAACAGGATAAGCAGCAAGTGATCGACAGAGCCAAGGAATCCCACAACCAATAGATCACATTTAAGCTGTCCAGACCTGCCACATCTAATCAGGAATGGTGGTGGACAATTAAACAATTCACTGGAGGAGGAGGTTTCACAAATATTTCCATTTTAAGTAATCAGAGAGCCCAACACATTAGTGCAAAAGATAAAGCTGAAGCATTTGCAACAATCTTCAACCAGAAGTACTGAGTGGATGATCCATCTTGACCTCCTCCAGAGGTCTCCAGCATCAGAGATACCAGTCTTCAGCTAATCCAGTTCACTGGATTGGCTAAAGGCATAGGATACCGGAATATCTATGAGCCCCGACCTCACTCCGGCAATGGTACTAAAGACTTGTGCTCTCGAACTTGCCGCTCCCCTAGCCAAGCTGTTCCAGTACAGTTATAAAACTGGCATCTACCCAACAATATGGAAAATTGCCCAAGTATGTCCTGTAAACAAAAAGCAGGACAAATCCAACCCAGCCAATTACTGTCCCTTCAGTCTACTCTTGGTCATCAGTAAAGTGATGGAAGGTGTCATCACGAGTGCTATCAAGCAGCATCTGCTCAGCAATAATCTGCTCAGTGATGCCCAGTTTGGGTTTCATCAGAGCCTCTCAGCTCCTGAACTCACTACAGCTTTAGTTCAAAATGGACAAAAAAGCTGAATTCCGGAGGTGAGTTGTGAGTGACAGCCTTTGATATCAAAGCCACATTCAACCAAGTGTGGCACCATGGAGCCGTAGAAAAACCTGAATCAATGGAAGTAGGGAAAAATCTCTCTACTGGTTCGAGTCATATATGGCACATAGGAAGATGGTTGTGGTTGTTGGTGGTCAGTCATCTCAGCTTCAGGACATCTCTGCAGATGTTCCTTAAGATAGTGTCCAATCATCTTCAGTTGCTTCATCAATGGTCTTCCCTCTGCCATAAGATCAGAAGTGGGAATGTTCACTGATGATGTGCAGCACCATTCACGACTCCTCAGATACTGAAGCAGTCCATGTTCAAATGCAACAAGATCTGGTCAATATCAAAGTGGCAGGAAATATCTGCACTGCATAGGAACCAGACAATGATCACCTCTAACAAGAGAGGATCTAACCATGTCCCTTGACATTCAATGGTATCACCAACACTGAACCCTCACTATCAACATCCTGGGGGTTGCCACTGATCATAAACAAGTCAGATAAATGCTGTAGCTATAAGAGCAGGTCAGAGGCTATCAATTTTACATGGAATAACTCCCTTCCTTTCTCACCAAAACCTATTCCATGTTCTACAAAGGTCAAGTCAGGAGTGTGATGGACTACTTCATACTTGCATGGACGAGTGCAGCTCTAACAACACTCAAGAAGCACAGGATCAAAGATTCTCATTGAAATTACATTGCACACTGGTAAAACCACATATGAAACCTAGTGAGCAGTTCTGGTTCCCTTACCTTGCCATAGAGGAGTGGGAATTCATCAGACTGACTCCTGATATGCTCACAACTGTCCTTTGAAGAGTCATTGAGGAGATCGAGGAGTTGGAGGAATGAGAGGTAATCTCATAGAAAGTTTTAAGATTGTAAAAGAATGGATTGAATGGATGCAGAAAGGTTGTTGCCACCTCGCTGCGTGGTCTACAACCGGGCAACAAATCTCAGAATAAAAGGCAAAGCATTTAGGAGTGAGAATGAGGAGGAACATCTCCACCCAGAGGGTGGAGAATCTTCGAAACTGTCTTTCACCATTCTTTCTTTCTTGGCCATTGATTAAATTCTAGACAGAGACTGATAGAGTTCTAGATTCTTGTGGCATCTAGGGACATGGAGATGCTGATGGAAAATGGCATTGAAGTAAATGATCAGTGGTGATCTAGAACAGTGTAGCAAGTTTGAAGAGCTGAACGGCCTACTCCTGCTCCAACATGTCTATGTTCCAAAGGCCACTCACTCAAATCTTGATTTTAAACCATTCTGAATACAGTATAATAGGATTCAAAGGCCTAAGGATAACACATAACATACATGAGAACTGGTCCTTGTCACTTTCAATTTCTAACAAGTGCACAAAACATTTATTAATCATCAAGTTCAACAGTAAATAATATTATTGAATCATAGTACTAAATATATTGGTTATTGATGTCAATCCAAGACAAATCATATCCACTGGTTAAAAATAATTTCTGTGAAAGCACAGAGAGAGAGAACGTGCCCAGATGCACACGTGTAGATAAATTTAACTTTAGTGTAAGTTGAGTGATGTCAGATCATATAAATATAAAGGGTGGGTGTATAATGGGCAGCTGATTCAACATGTTTGTTTTACAACCATTACCCAAGATTATATTTATACCATCATATCTACTTTGCTTTTTGGTGTATTAATATTCTTATTTTTAGGTCCATTAACAGTAATACATTTCTTTATGTGAAGCCTTCTCACTGCAATCCTTCCCCCCTGCCCAATACCATTTTCAACCAGGAACAATCTTTCACCTGTTTGGTATTAATGTATAAATCTGTCGAGTCCAAATCCACCTCAGATTTCTGCAGTGGCTTAACTGTAACACTTGTAAAACTTGGGTGATGTTAAATCTCTTGACACAAACGGGAGGCTTCTCACCATGGTCGCCTGTTTGAAGCTATGCCAGTGAAGTGGAGACATCTTGGAGGAAATCACCAGCCACAAAGCAATACCATTTTGTGGGTAAGGCCCTGTCCCATACCTTCTGTCAGCCGAAACAGCCATTAGACCTAAAAAGGGGCCTGGTATCTATTGGAGAAACCATCCCCAAATTGGTCAGAAAGCTTGATGGATATTATCATGTACAAGTTTTAATAATTCCAAATGGTGTAGGAGGGACCAGGTCATTATGAAGGATCATTGGAGGCTCCCAAGAAATAGGCAGATTTTATGACCTCAATCTTCTTTTAAACATACCTCAATGAGGAGCCTGAAGGAGGAGAGATGCTCTTTTGGCCTCCACAGAAATGTCTTGGAGCCTCTCTCCATTAACTGATTTTGCTTCCTCCCTTCAGAAGAATTGTCAGCATCACAATGTAGACATTAAGTCTCATCATCACTTAAGATTCCTTATACTGAGATAATTTGTCTCCTGCCAGTCCTAAAACTACCGCCCTTTCTCAGGACCAACTATTTTGACTTCCATCTTCAGCCAAGACTTTTGCAAAACTGAAATCCAAGAGCTTTCTTCAAGGTATGGGCTTTCCCCTAAACCATAGAAAGAAAATCAATCTCTGACCTTCTAAACTGAAACGTGAATTCTGCTTTCTCTGCACAGACAGTGCCAGACCTGCTGAGCTTTTCCAACAATTTCTGTTTTTGTTCCTGTTTTCCAATATCCACAGTTCCTTGGGTTTCTTTCAATAATTTTAGGGCCTGAGCACCTTCTTCCATGTCCTGTCCTCAACCCCCAGTCATCAGGCCTTGTTATCACAGAGGCTACTAATGACAACCAACCCATTAACTGCTACTAATGGTCCACATGAGCAGCTATTGATTCTGCCTGGCTGACCTTTACCCATTCCTTTGTCCGCCTGAATGTTGTTCTCTTTCTCTGGGCTCCATCTTCATCTATTATTTACTCCTTTCCCCCTTCTCACCTTCAGCACATAGACCAACCTTTCCCTAGCTACAATCATAGAGTCATAGAGATGTACAGCATGGAAACAGACCCTTCGGTCCAACTTGTCCATGCCAACCTGATATCCTAAATTAATCTAGTCCATTTGCCAGCACTTTACCCATATCCGTCTATTCATATACCCACCCAGATGCCTTTTAAATGTAACTGTACCAGCCTCCACCACTTCCTCTGGCAGCTCATTCCATACCCGTACCACCCTCTGTGTGAAAACATTGCCCCTTTGGTCTGTTTAAATTTTTCCCTTCTTACCCTGAACCTCTGCCCTCTCGTTCTGGATTCCCCACCCCAGGGAAAAGCCCTTACCTGTTTACTCTATCCATGCTCCTTATGATTTCATAAACCTCTATAAGGTCACCCCTCAGCCTCTGATGCTCCAGGGAAAACAGCCCCAGCCTCTCCCTGTAGCTCGAATCCTCCAACCTTGGCAACATCCTTGTAAATCTTTTCTGAGCTCTTCCAAGTTTCAGAACATCCTTCTGATAGAAAGGAGACCAGAATTGTACACAATGTTCTGAAGAAGGGTCACTGGACCTGAAACAATAACTCTGCTTTCTCTCCATTGATGCTGCCAGACCTGCTGAGTTTTTCCAGCAATTTCTGATGTCGTTTCTGATTTCCAGTATCTGAAGTTCTTTGCATTTTTTTTAGTTAAAGCATAATGGCCTCAAGCCAAAAAAAAGAAGAAAATTAAAGATTTTGTTGCAAAAGAGATTTAAAAGAAAAGGGTAATGTGACCTCCTCAATTGTAACAAATGAAAAGATGAATTTATAGAGAGACATTTAAAAGAGATAGGAAGATATTTTTTATTCAAATTAAGTCTGAAAGAATGAAATTCCACACTTGTAAAAGTACATTGTCAGTGCCAAAGAGAATGTATATTATGCCGTTACACATTGAATGACTCACCATCACTCTTATTAGTGTGTTCACTGGATAAGTATCTAACATCAGGCTCTTCATGTATTTGAATGCCAAGTCTCTCAGTGAAGTAAACTCAAAATGGAGGAATAGAGTAATTTGGACAGTGGCATCCTGGCTTTTGTGTTTGACTGTGCCTGATGCTGTCTCCAGAACTGGAGACAGCATAAAGACGGATTTTACAACTGCTTGTCTGTTGTCAAAATTATCCCATTACAGCGGTGAGCACTGATCATCTTATAATATCGTGGCCACAAACATCAAACATTTCAGAGGCACTTCAGGCAAAGTGAACTGCCCAATCATGGAAGACTTCCAACTGATGAGGTCTCAAGTGCAGTCATTGCCATCCTGTGTGTCGTAGCAGAGATACTCCTTTCAATGATAATGTTCAGAATGTAACAATCGAGACACGGTGACAACAGACAAGCAGTTGTAAAATCCGTCTTTATGCTGTGGCAAGGGGAATTCGTGCAATTTACAATGTACAGTTTATCATTCAGTGTAGCAGCAGACGAGGATCTCTCATGAGAACACGTCTTCTCACAAACAAGATGCATAGGTATGCATATTGTGTACATTCCAAGAGCAACACAAAAGCCTCAAGGAAACATCCTCAGCTCCTGGATGTAAGGCTGACATTGATTTCTTGCACCAATTGGTTACTGGCAGCTTAAGCAGAGACTTTCAGATCTCCTTTGGTGGATCTGAGCCATTGGCCCCTGCTGCATCCCCAGAAAGGAGAGCAGGTGGAAGGACCTTATAACCCAGCAATTTGAGAAAAAGCATGAGGACTGCAAAAGCACTGTAGCAGACACACAGAAAACGTAACTCATCCATTCACTTGCAGGTGCACATTTCCTTTACATCCTACCTTTGAAGTAAAGATACCTTTATGAATGTCACTGTTCCACACAAATGCTTTATCATAGAATCCCTACAATGCAGAAAGAGGCCATTTTGCCTATTGTATCTGAGCCCAACCCACTGAAAATCCAGACCAAGCACCCTATCCAAATTCCCATAACTTCACATTTATCATGACTAATCCACTTAGCCTGCGCATCTTCGGACACTACAGACAATCCAGCATGGCCAATCCACCCAACCTGTACATCTTTCAACTGTGGGAGGAAGCCAGAGCATCTGGCAGAAACCCACGCAGACACAGGGAGAATGTTTATGTATTGGGCACATAAAATTAGGAAGCTGTTATATATCACTTCTGTGTCATTGCAAAGTGTTGTCTGTGGTGTGAGATACCCCTCAGTGTTGTTGCCATGCAGAGTTTAAGTAATGTAGAGCAAAATTCCAATGCATTGACAAACCAACTTTAAAAAGTGTTATGACATTCTGAATGTGAGCAATTTTCTTCATTTACAAATGTCCAATTTGCCAATTGTAACTCGTTGCACACACAGTGGTGACCTTGAGTCACAATTCCAGAAAGGCCCAACAAATAACACTCTACAAATGAGTTTTGTCGATATCAGTCTCAGCAAAGTTGAAGTATAACATGAGGCTTAATGAGTCGGAAAGGGATCTGCATGGTAACACACATTAGCGTTAAATAAATGTTGCTACTAATTAAAACATTAGGATGCCTGTGTCTGTTCTGCAATCCCCAAAGGGCATCAGCAGATGCTCGTGTTGATAAATTACTGGCGAGTTACAAGACAACAGTGAGTGAGGAGGTGAGACAGATCTCATTGTAACAACACTAAATAAATGTCCTAATGTAGCATTTCAATGGTGAAAAGCAGCAATGAAAATTGCTACTGTGATCATGCTCCTAGCTTCAGTAGACAGATATATATGACTCCTTGTCCTGCTTTATCAATCGTGCTGGTTGATCACAGTTAAGTGCATGCCGACACCTCCCTGCATATTGCAAAATATCCATCACATTGTGACCATTTGTCCACTTGCTTGCAGTATCATTAACATTGCGACCAAGGCACTGTGAAGGCGGGCTGCTGAGGAGAGGCAGCGGGGGTAAATAGACTCTACAAAGATTAAAGTAAAACTCCAAAATTGTTTGCCAGTAGATTGACCCTGTATTGACAACCAGCAAGAGCAACTGAGACATCCATCTTGTCAAATTTTAGTCTTCCCAGGATTTTGTGTGAGATGCTTTATTGGACAGCCACATCTCCGGAACCATTGTTAGTCGACTTGTCCATGTAAAACCTACCTTTTAATGATGTCATCAAGAGCTAGCATTAAAATGATGGTTAGCAAAGATAATAGGGTGGGCCTAGGACACAATGAAGGCAATAATTTAGCATAGGAAAATATGCTATTGGAAAAAATATACAACTTTATTTATAGAAAGTTGTAGTAGAACCACCTTGTGCAATGCAAGGAACTCTGCCTTCAAGAAGAACAAGGGTAGATGGATTGACTGACTAATAAAGTTGAAGGAAAATATGGAAAACCAGTATGCTGGAGTGGCCATTGGGAATTTTGTTTCTGTACCACACAGAAATTGAGATGGAAAAACTTGAACAGGAAAAAGTGGGAGAAGCATGTATTCTTAATTAATTTTGTTAATTCACCAAATATCTTAGCAGATGAGGACACAAATTTGGGTAAACCTAGATAAATGATGCTTGATTTTAATTTAGTAATGCCTGGTCTAGTTTCGTTAATGCCTGCTTCTGGTTAGCAAAACTAAGGGTTTCAACAAACACCTATGAAATATGAGCCTCAGATAAACCCAATCTCAGTGCTACCTCACTTACCCTTTGGTATTTAGCTAAAAGGATATTGCTGTCTAGACTGTATCACTGTCCCCTCAGGTCTCTATTAAAACAATAACAGCTTGTGCTTTCGAATTGAGTGTATGCTGGAAACACAAGGATTGCTGCTTAAAACTTTGTTTACAGACTGACAAGAACATACCAAGGACATAAAAATGTACCTTTCATGTTTATTGTAAATACACAATTCTATTCTTAATTTGAAAATATGGTGCAAATTTAACTATAGGCTATTCATAGTAGATAGTTAGACAGGAATTTTCTGGTTGTGAATATTTTCCTGTTTTGTATTTTTCTGATTGGCGAATTACAATAAAGTAGGGAAGCAATGCAATGATCTTAACAGTATGCCAGACCCCAAAGATCTAATAAATGAGTGGGGAGTCATAAGCAGTTTGACTGCATTTTATACAATATTTCATGAATGTTTTAGAATGGACACTGAGCATGCCTGCAGCAGAATTGATTCCTAGTCATTGGAACTGTGGAGCCAAGCAGTGGAAAGCAATTACTTGCAAAAGGCTGTTGTGGCTTTCAGACAAACCAAATCAAGCTACCCATTTTGAAATAAATACTTATATATGTGGTGGGTTCTCTGTGAGGCTTTCATTACATGCAGAATAATGGATACCTGGGAACAATTACAAACCATTGCGAGATTAGATGACATCATAAGCTGCATGAGCAAGATTGGCGTGGTTAATTTTGAGACCCATAAAAGGACTGCAGTCCTGAAATCCCTTTGGAATTTCTACTATACTTTAGATACTTGTGATGTTGCTTACAGACTTGTATGATTTTGAGTATGGATACTAGAAAAAAAACTGGCATCAATTTGCAACAAAAAACACTTCATAGAAATAAAATAGAGTTCTAATTGCAAACTATAGTGATTTATGTTACAGGAGTTACTTGGAACAAATGCAATATTTGGATATTAATCAGTAACTTCAACTCTTAATTTAACTGATTATAAATCAGTAATAAAATTTTAAAAAACACATTTTTTAAAGATACACGAACCCTGAGGTCTTGGCACCAGATATGGACAATGCTGTTGCATATTGAGGTAGTTACATGATTAGTTAAAATTAATGTTAAGTTGTTATTTTTAAACTGTCAATGGGAGCTCACGGTTTCTATTTAGTCAGCGAGAACGTGGGTGACGTGTTAGCCCAAGTTTAAAAGGCTGGTGTGCAATAGAAAAACTGAAGCAAAATGGCAGAGGGGCAAATGGGAGAAAGATCAACAACAGCTTGCATTTATGTAGTCATAAACCACAACAAGGCACTTCATAAGATTATCATTTTTTAAAAAAAATTGACACCAAGCCCTATTTTAGGAAAACCGCTTGGTCAGAAAGTTAGGTTTTAAGCAGTGCCTGGAAGCTATTCCAGTCAATACAAGGTATGGCCACTAACAGTGGAGTGATTGAATGTAGAGATGCTCAAAGAGTCAGAATTAGAGAAGTACAAAGGATTATAGCTTAGGCCAAGAGATACTCCTGAGGTATAAAATACTTGGACAGAACGCAGAGTAGACCCTGACAGAAGTGTCAACTCATTCAAAATCATGAATCAGGAGGTGAAGAAATTCTTTAGTTGGAATGTTTTATAATACATAACATTCCTTGAGCTGTCTATGCACTGAGGTTAAATCACTGATAAAGTGAAAGGAGAACTCTCTCTGCTGGCCTTTGCTAACTTTTATAAAGTTACCTACAGCAGATCTCAGAGCTTCAATACTACAGATACTCCCACTCACACTCTCTAAACAAGTACATCACAACCACCCGACAACAAAATCTCGGGCAGAACAATAACAGCAGCAGCTGGACAATCCGTAACAAGATATTGTGTGACTGAAGTCAATATTGAAGCCACTAGTTCAGCTCAGATATGGAGCCAGTAATATAAAAACAGCACTTGTTTTTAAAGATTGCTACCACTACACTGGTCTTCAGTCTCTGATACCTGCTGCAATGTCATATCTCCTCAGAATCGAGTACGGTGGCATGAGACAACGTTGCAAAGCATCCTGTGCCTGGGTCTAACCCTGTCTATACATTCATATATTAAACAATAGCATCCCTTTCATTACTTGGCTTTCAAAAGAGAAGTAGGCTATCATTGTTGCCTGAGACCATGACAAGAGAAAGACCTCTGTCTCCTTCTTGAGCAATCCCTTGGAGACTCAGATGAGCAAAGGCTTCACTGACACACAGGAAGCATTATTGAGTTTCATCATTGACGGTCTGATTGAAGATTATTAAAGGATTGGACATTCTGGAGCCAGGAAGCATGTTTCCATTGATGGGTAAGTCCAGAACCAGAGGACACAGATTAAAAATAAGGGGTAATCCATTTAGAACAGAGTTGAGGAGGAACTTCTTCACCCAGAGAGTGGTGGATAGATGGAATGCTCTGCCCCAGAAGGCAGTGGAGGCCAAGTCTCTGGATACTTTCAAGAAAGAGATGGCTAGAGCTCTTGAAGATAGTGGAATCAAGGGTTATGGGGATAAGGCAGGAACAGGAATCTGATTGTGGATGATCAGCCATGATCATAATGAATGGTGGTGGTGGTGGCTCGAAGGGCCGAATGGCCTATTCCTGCACCTATTGTCTATTGTCTGCGCTGGCTGAGAGGAGTCTTCCAATGTCAGACAATTGATCTACATTGTACAGTGCCTCAACATGTGTCTGGATAACCTGACCGCAGCATTATACAGTAGGAGCAGGCTGAGACATGACCTTTGTCTTCCAGATGTTCAGACTATAACCCACTGTCTCATATACCTCCATGAATGCAGTGACAATGGTTTTGAGCTCAGTTTCTGAGTGTGAATACACACAAACATCATCTTCATACAGCAGTTCAATGACATTGGATGGTTTTGCTTCTGGACTGGAGGCAAAGCAAATTGATCAGTTTCCTGATCGTTCAGTAAAGGGCAGCACGGTGGCTCAGTGGTTAGCACTACTGCCTCACAGCACCAGGGTCCCAGGTTCAATTCCAGCCTCGGGTGACTGTCTGTGTGGAGTTTGCACATTCTCCGCGTGTCTGCGTGGGTTTCCTCCGGCTGCTCTGGTTTCCTCCCACAGTCCAAAGATGTGCAGGATAGGTGAATTGCCCATTGTGTTAGGTGCATTCGTCAGAGGGAAATGGGTCTGGGTGGGTTACTCTTCGGAGGGTCAGTGTGGACTGGTTGTGCCGAAGGGCCTGTTTTCACACTGTAGGGAATCTAATCTAATCTAAAGAAACTTTACTCTAGCAGAATCCTCATGGATATGGGATGAAGCGTTGCAACATGGAAGACAGAGAAGAACATTTGTGCAATGATACAGCCTTGTTTGACCCTAGATCACGCAACCCATCTCCCTTTATAGACAATGTGCAAGTCAGCATATTCATTATTCATACTTTTATCCATTTCAATCATCTGGTAGTTCCAGAAAGGTGGTCTCTAATTTGCAAAACTTATTACACAGTTGTCTAAATATATTCAATGCTCCTCACATCACATACCAACTGTGCCTTACCTGGTCTCCACAAACAACACTGTTCCTGAGAAAAAAAACAATCAGAATGTCCTGTGGAATATTTAATTTCCGAATGTCATTGCTGTAACCTCCAGCACGTTTCCAAACTTATTTCGTTAACACTTTTAGAAGCAGGACATTCACTCAGTCTTAACTATTTTAATGTAACAGCATTTATTTAACTTGGAAGAGCATGACCTATAAATCTATTACAACTCAGTGAATAAACACAGCAATCTGCAGTAAATGTGGAGGGAATGTAACATTTGAGAGCTTAGTTGCAAGATAGAAATTAATGTGGGGAATAAAAAGATTTATGTGGTGACTCATTAAAGGGAACAGTTCCTTATTAAGTGCAAGAAAAAGCTTCTAATTGAGGTGCCTGAAAAAGTTGGAATCCCGTCTATTAGATTATATCCATGAGGAAAAGTACTGAGTTAAGCATATTGAAAACTAAGATTTGCCAAAATTACCTCTGTAAATAAATGTCATTATCAATCTTACTCCCATTAAGTAACGTCAACCATAACTGTAATTTATTTTCATTCCACCATTTTTTAATGTAATACCATATCCTGAGTATCTAAATAAAAACAAATGAAATTGGGCTTTTTATCCTTTAAAGATGCCAGCACATTCAGGAACAGAGAAGTTAGATTTAAATTTGAAACAAAACCACAGTCTCCGGTCTGGGAAACACAGGATGAGTCACAGGAAGAAGCCATACAGTTGCAGAACTCATTAAAAATAATGTTAGACAAAATGGATTTCCTGAATCAAAAATAGATTGCTGTCAGTGGAGAGGTCAACTGATACAGGCTTGGGAATTTGCTGCAATATGAATGAAGGATGGAATACTGATGAAAAATAGAATGTTGGCATAATGTCTGTGAACTGTGCACACAATCTTCACACAACAGAGGAAGTGCCAATAGTTCAAATAATGGATCAGGCTTGCTAGATTGCCTGAAGAATTGGAACAACCAATTTAGGGCCTTAATCAAAGGAAGAGAATGTCCTCATTATGAACAATGCCTCCGCAGTGCGGGCACTGAGAACATGTTCAATGATTTCTGATGGAACTACGAAAATCATTAATGAGCAGGTATGTTTTATGGTACAAGTTTCAATTTCAGAATAGCAAAACAAAAGGTCCATTGAAAGGGAGCTGGGCCCTCACAATTATATCAGAGATTTCCTTATCTTTGATTAATTATTGTAAGGAGAATTATCTAACCTGAGGTAATTATAATGTAATCGTTGCATTCTGTTGAATATTAATATGGACCATAATGCCAATAACACAAAGGACTGACATAGCAATTAAACTAATCATCACAAGCAGATTGAATAATGTAAGCCAAACAGTAGCTCTTTTTGTGTGTGTGGGTAACACTTTGTGTAATATTCTTGGCACATTTGAAGTAGGTAACAAAACAGAAAGCTGCTGGAGAAACTCAGCATCTGTGGAGAGAAAGCAGAATTAACATTTCGGCTCTAATGATCTGAAGAATGGAAATAGGTGTAATGTTAGCCACATTTGTCTAAGCCAAGAGGTCATGAGTGACTTGGACAGTCATCATTTCAAGGGCAATGCTTACACTCAGACAAATGTGGCTCCTGGCATCCATCCCATTTTGTGTTATTGGTCAAAATGGATTGAATGTTTTTGCATGCTGTGAGCCTGAAATCTCTTGAATTCCCAGCCTTTCTTTGCAGCGGCATTCAATCATTATACCAATACCCAGGGAGTGAGAGTCAGAAATGACACTAAGATGAAGAGGAGTCAGAAGAAGAGACAGCCTACAGGAGTCGCTCGGCAGAAGGATAAGAGAATCCCAGCTTCAGCTTGGGGAGTGAAGAAATCACTATCACTGTGAGCTTGGAGGAACAGACAGACAACATGAAGTGAGGAGAGAAGGAGAATGTCAACATGAACTAAAGAAAGGTGACTCAATTATTAGCACTGCTACCTCACAGAGCCAGGAACCTGAGTTTGATTCCACCCTCGGGCGACTGTCTGTGTGGCATTTTGATGTGGAGGAGCCGGTAATTAACTGGAGTGGACACAATTAAAAATCACACAACGTCAGGTTAGAGTCCAACAGGTTTATCTCGAAACACTAGCTTTCCGAGCTCCTCCGAAAGCTAGTGCTTCTAAATAAACCTGTTGGATTATAACCTGGTGTTGAGCGATTTTTAACTGTGTGGAGTTTGCACATTCTCCCCACCTCTGGTTTCCTCCCAGTGTTCCGAATTCCTCTCACAGTTCAAAGATGTGCAAGCTACGCAGATTGGCCATGCTAAATTGCCCTTTAGTGTGTGGGTTAGGTGGGTTAGCCATGGGAAATGCAGGGTTACAGGGAAAGGGTAAGGTGTTGGGTTTGGATGGTTCGCTCTTTGGAAGGTCATTGTGAATTTGATGGGCCGAATGACCAGCTTCCACACTGTAGGTTTCCTATGATATGATTCCAACAAGGAGGAAGAAGAGTCCAAGTATAAATGTGAGCTGTGGGTGGTGCTAAGTTGAATTGCATGGGCAGTTGGGTGAAGGGAGCCATTGCAAATTGAGAAGAAATAAAGAATGGGCAAAGAAAATGCCATTTTGCATGAACCAAAGAGGAAAGGAAAATGCCATTCTTGGGTGAAAGAAGGAAGCATTTCAGCATGGCTGGTGTTTGGTGCCCTACATTTAGAAGGCAGAGAGTGACTGTAGCTTTTGCAAAATTCACCGGGCTGTTTGCTTATTGACTTTTTATTTTTTAAGTGCAAAACCCTTTTACTTGTGAAGGGTGACAATGTTGGGTAAAGGAGGAGAGCTCAGCATTTGGAAATGTTAGATTGAACATAATGACAGTCGTAGTGGTCCCATCCATTGGCCCAAAACGTTGGTGGGAACCCACCAGAGCTATTTCCAGACATCCCACTGGGATGAACAGTCAATATTAGACAGTTAGTTGCCTGCCTCTTCAAAAGGCAGAAATCAGGAAACTATAAGCCAGTTAGCATAACATCTGTTAAAACATTAGTGTTCATTATTAAAGGAGAGAAAAAAAAGCAGAACACTTAGAAAATGTTCAAAATGCAGTCAAACAGAGGCAACATGATTTTGTGAAAGGCAAATCATGTATGAGATTTTTGTTAAAATTCTTTGACGATATAACAAGCAGAATTGATATTCAGTACACAGAAAATAGAGAGTTGGAATTAATGGGTCTTTTTTAGATTGGATAAAGTTAACAAATAGAGATATCAGTCCTAGAGCCTCTGTTACGTACAAAACATATTAATAACTTAGAGGAAGGGCAAAGTGTGCCAAAACCAAATTTGGTGAGGACATAAAAATAAATGGGAGGAAGTATTGTGATAAGGACAAAAGGAATCTGCAAAAGGATATATATAGACTGAATGGGCAAAAACCTGGTAGGCAAACTTTAATAATAGAAAGTGTGACATCATGCTCTTTGGGAGCAAGAATCAAAAGTTAAGGTTATCAATGGCTTGTGGTCAGTTTTAGTTTTATCCAGTAGATTTAAGATGTGGTCAGCGAATTCCAAGTCACTACAAGTGGCAGCATATCTCCACCCTGTGTCAGTAGGACCTCTGAAAGTGTAGCAACCTGACTGCCATTATGTTAGATCTGAAAGAAAATTGTTCCTAGACTTGTGAATGATGCAGCTATCACAGTAAGGACAGGAGGAGCCGAGTATCAATATATACAAGGACATTGAACAAAATGAACACGCCTTTGACTCAAACCAACTCCATACCTGATCTTGCTTCAAAAATTGCCATTAACTCTGGATAACAGTTAGATGTATTTTCCCACCTGGTAGACCATTCCCTTGAGCTGTTGGAGCAACATTCCTGCATGGTACGGCTTCCATTTTCTGCATGTCTGCTGGGATCCCAGTTGCCTGATTAACATGGCCCAAATCATTGGCTTTGAGAATGTGAGTATTAATTGTGAACCCAGCATCCTTAACTTTCTCAATAATGTCCAATAATGTGCAGGTTAGATGGATTGGCCATCCTGCATTGCCTGTAGTGTCTAGGAATGTGCAGGCTAGGTGGATTATCCAGGGTAAACGTAGAGTTATGGGGAAAACATAGGGAGCTGGGTCTGGGTGGAATGCTGTTCTGAGAGTTAGTGCAGACTTAATGGGCCAAATAGGCAAAAGTGTGGACTGCAGATGCTGGAGATCAGAGTCAAGGTTAGAGTGGTGCTGGAAAAGCACAGCAAGTCAGGCAACATCATCCGAGGAGCAGGAAAATCAATGCTTCAGCAGGAGTCCTTCATCAGGAATTAATGGGCCAAATGCCCTCTTTCCACACTGTAGGAATTCTATGATTCTATGACTCTCTTTACTCTGCCTTCATGTTGGGCTTTACTGAGCCCATAGATGAGCATGTTAATCTTTAACACATGAAACATTCAATTTCTTTCAACATGTTGGACATTATCCACTGGAATATCTCAGGTACAGCTGTGATGCCAAAGGGCAGGCAGTTAAAAAAACTAACTTCCAGATGGTATCATAAACATAGTCAGCGGTTTAATGTCCTTGTCTAGAGTAAGTTGCCAGAAGGGACTGTTCACATTCTATGGACCAGACCAAACCCCCTTCAAATAAAACAAGAAGATACCATAGATCCTAACTTTTATCTTATTTAAAGGAGAGTGTAAGGTATTATGTTCCAGGTGCTGAAAATGTGTTGCTGGAAAAGTGCAGCAGGTCAGGCAGCATCCAAGGAGCAGGAGAATTGACGTTTCAGGCATAAGCCCTTCTCCAGGAATGAGGAGAGTGTGTCCAGCAGGCTAAGATAAAAGGTAGGGAGGAGGGACTTGGGGGAGGGGCGTTGGAAATGCGATAGATGGAAGGAGGTTAAGGTGAGGGTGATAGGCCAGAGAGGGGGTGGGGACGGAGAGGTCAGGAAGAAGATTGCAGGTTAGGAAGGCAGTGCTGAGTTCGAGGGATTTGACTGAGACAAGGTGGGGGGAGGGGAAATGAGGAAACTGGAGAAATCTGAGTTCATCCCTTGTGGTTGGAGGGTTCCTAGGCGGAAGATGAGGCGCTCTTCCTCCAGCCGTCGTGTTGCTATGGTCTGGCGATGGAGGAGTCCAAGGACCTGCATGTCCTTGGTGGAGTGGGAGGGGGAGTTGAAGTGTTGAGCCACAGGGTGGTTGGGTCGTTGGTCCGGGTGTCCCAGAGCTGTTCTCTGAAACGTTCTGCAAGTAGGCGGCCTGTCTCCCCAATATAGAGGAGGCCACATCGGGTGTAGCGGATGCAATAGGTGATGTGTGTGGAGGTGCAGGTGAATTTGTGGCGGATATGGAAGTATCCCACGGGGCCTTGGAGGGAAGTAAGGGGGGAGGTGTGGGCACAAGTTTTGCATTTCTTGCGGTTGCAGGGGAAGGTGCCGGAAGTGGAGGTTGGGTTGGTGGGAGGTGTGGACCTGATGAGGGAGTCACGGAGAGAGTGGTCTTTTCGGAACGCTGATAGGGGAGGGGAGGGAAATATATCCCTGGTGGTGGGGTCCGTTTGGAGGTGGCAGAAATGACGGCGGATGATACGCTGTATATGGAGGTTGGTGGGGTGGTAGGTGAGGACCAGTGGGGTTCTGACCTGGTGGTGATTGGAGGGGCGGGGCTCATGGGCGGAGGAGCGGGAATTGGAGGAGATGCGGTGGAGGACATCGTCGATCACGTCTGAGGGAAAATTGCGGTCTTTGAAGAAGGAGGCCATCTGGGTCATTATGTTCCAGGTGTAATTTAATTGGTTACACCACTCAGCTTTAAGCAAAACACATTTTATTCTTTCCCAATAGTTAAAATACAAACAAAAGAAGAATTGGAAAAACTTAACTCTTATTGGAACGCCTAACCGAATAATAGTTTATTTCATTACTAAACAGCAACTATTCCAATAGAGTAACATTCCACAAACACACCCTTGGCAAGGGCAAATACAGTAAAACAGATTGTCTCACATGAATTCTAGTAGCAGAGAGAACTCCAGCTTTTATTTGTAACAGAGAATGGAATAACAGCTTTCAAATCCAGCTTCAAAACCCCAGCAACTGCTTGCACCCCACCCCTCAAATATTAATAGCACAGAGGTGGAATGAGTGAAGAATATCAAACTCCTGGGAGTGGTCATCCACAACAAGTTTTCTTGGACTCTTCATGTGAATGCACTGGTTACAAAGGCCCAAAGACATCTCTTCTTCCTCAAACAGCTGAGGAAATTTGGCATGACGGCGAACACCCTTGCCAACTTTTATAGGTACGCCATCGAGAACATTCTGTCTGGATGTATCACTACCTGGTTGTGGCAAATGTACCATTCAAGATCAGAGACAGTTACAGAGAGTGGTGAACTCAGCCTGGACAATCACAAAGGCCAACCTCCCATCTCTAGAATCCATCTACCAGGCCCGCTGTCAAGGAAAGGCCGCCAGCATTCTCAAAGACCCTGGCAATGTTTTTCTACAACCTCGACCATCAGGGAGAAGGTACAGAAGCCTGAACAAACACACCAACCGGTTTCGTAACAGTTTCTACCCTACTGTTGTTAGAATCGTGAATGGACTCACAAACTTTTAGCATTCACCTGTACCTATGTTTTTGTTTTTGCCACTGTTTACCTATTATTTACTTAACTCTGTGATCTACCTGTATTGCTCACAAGACAAAGCTTTTCACTGTGCCTCTGTATACATGACAATAAATTCAGTTCAATTCAAACTGTGGCTGAGTGGGAGCCTGATTCTGTCCATTCATGCTGCTTCTATTGTCCCAACTTTTTAAAAGATAGCCCAAGGTCTCACAGGCTGTTTACCTTATTTGCTTAGACAAGACAACTCATTCCAATCGGGCTCAAAACCTCATAAAAAATGAACCAATACTCTTACATGGGGAGAAAGTGAGGACTGCAGATGCTGGAGATCAGAACTGAAAATATGTTGCTGGAAAAGCGCAGCAGGTCAGGCAGCATCCAAGGAACAGGAGAATCGACGTTTCGGGCATAAGCCCTTCTTCAGGAATGAAGAAAGTGTGCAACTGTCGTGTTGCTATGGTCTGGCGATGGAGGAGTCCAAGGACCTGCATGTCCTTGGTGGAGTGGGAGGGGGAGTTGAAGTGTTGAGCTACGGGGTAGTTGGGTTGGTTGGTCCGGGTGTCCCAGAGGTGTTCTCTGAAATGTTCCGCAAGTAGGCGGCCTGTCTCCCCAATATAGAGGAGGCCACATCGGGTGCAGCGGATGCAATAGATGATGTGTGTGGAGGTGCAGGTGAATTTGTGGCGGATATGGAAGTATCCCACGGGGCCTTGGAAGGGAAGTAAGGGGGGAGGTGTGGGTGCAAGTTTTGCATTTCTTGCGGCTGCAGGGGAAGGTGCCGGGAGTGGAGGTTGGGTTGGTGGGGGGTGTGGACCTGACGAGGGAGTCACGGAGGGAGTGGTCTTTTTGGAACGCTGATATGGGAGGGAAGGGAAATATATCCCTGGTGGTGGTATCCGTTTGGAGGTGGCGGAAAAGACGACGGATGATGCGCTGTATATGGAGGTTGGTGGGGTGGTAGGTGAGGACCAGTGGGGTTCTGTCCTGGTGGTGGTTTGAGGGGCGGGGCTCAAGGGCAGCGTATCATCCGCCGTCATTTCCGCCACCACCAGGGATATATTTCCCATCCCTCCCATATCAGCGTTCCGAAAAGACCACTCCCTCCGTGACTCCCTCGTCAGGTTCACACCCCCCACCAACCCAACCTCCTCTCCCGGCATCTTCCCCTGCAACCGCAAGAAATGCAAAACTTGCACCCACACCTCCCCCCTTACTTCCCTTCCAAGGCCCCGTGGGATACTTCCATATCTGCCACAAAATCACCTGCACCTCCACACACATCATCTATTGCATCCGCTGCACCTGATGTGGCCTCCTCTATATTGGAGAGACAGGCCGCCTACTTGCGGAACGTTTCAGAGAATACCTCTGGGACACCCGGACCAACCAACCCAACTACCCCGTGGCTCAACACTTCAACTCCCCCTCCCAAGGACATGCAGGTCCTTGGACTCCTCCATCGCCAGACCATAGCAACACGACGGTTGGAGGAAGAGCGCCTCATCTTCCACCTAGGAACCCTCCAGCCACAAGGGATGAACTCAGATTTCTCCAGTTTCCTCATTTCCCCTCCCCCCACCTTGTCTCAGTCAAATCCCTCAAACTCAGCACCACTTTCCTAACCTGCAATCTTCTTCCTGACCTCTCCGCCCCAACCCCACTCCGGCCTATCACCCTCACCTTGACCTCCTTCTACCTATCGCATTCCCAACGCCCCTCACCCAAGTCCCTCCTCCCTACCTTTTATCTTAGCCTGCTGGACACACTTTCCTCATTCCTGAAGAAGGGCTTATGCCCGAAACATCGATTCTCCTGTTCCTTGGATGCTGCCTGACCTGCTGCGCTTTTCCAGCAACACATTTTCAGCTCAATACTCTTACACCCATAGTATCACCAAACCTTCACCCGAAACAAAAATGAATGATCAATATATAAAAATGATTTCATATTTAAAAACCTTTAGTCTTAAAACTTTAAGTCAACCATAATATACATGCATTACATTGACTCTAAGCATGCAAACATTCACTACTACAGTCTATTTCAATCCATTTCTTTCATCACTACCTTCATCACAGTCGTAACAAAACGTTGCCGATTATGTTCTCTTGTCCTGCCACGTGTAGAATATTCAAATTAAATGGCTATAACAATAAACTCCATCTGAACAGTCTGGTATTTTTATCTTTAAATTTTTCCAGAAATGTTAAGGGGCTATGATCAGTACATAAATTGTCTCAGATACACTGTCTGCAACATAAATGCTGAAATGTTGCAATGCCAAGAGCAAACTCAAGGTCTCTTTCTCAATTGTAGAATATTTCTGTTACCAAATATTCAACTTTCTGGGAAAATACTCAGTAGATCTTTCTATTTTTTCATTGCCTTTTTACAAGAGTAAAAATATTTCCAAGTACAGTACCAATACCCACGTCACTCACATCGACAGCCACTTTGAATTGTTTTTCGTAATTAGGTGTGGCTAACACTGGGGCAGTGGTTAACACAGCTTGCAGGCTGTCAAATGCTTTCTGATATTCCTCTACCTACTAAAACGTTCTGCGCTTCTTCAAAAAGTCAGTCCCAGAAATTGTAGTATTTCCCTTTTCATCAATGGTGTGGAAAACTCCCTTATAATCTTTGTTTTCACATCCTGAGGCCATCTGTCCAGGTCCAATGATATGGCGTAGGAACGTTATTTGGGCTTTTGCGAACTCACTATTAGCCAGGTTTATCACCAAGCCCGCCTTGTGAAATCACTTGCGCAATTCCGATAGATGCTCCATGCTCCTTCCATGTGTTACCAAAAATCACCAGACCGTCTATGTAACTGTACAATTGGGTAATCCCAAAATGACATTATTGGTCAGTCTTTGAAATGTAGCTGCTGTATTTTTCATATCAAATGGCATACCTTTAAATTGGTACAGTCCATTCGGTGTCACGAAAGCCAAAATTTCCTTCAACCTGTTGGATAAAGGTACCTGCCAGTATTCCCTGTAAGTCCACCTTCAAAATACAAGTTGCTTGTCCCACCTTCTCAACACAGTTTTCTGGCCCTAAAATACGCTATGAATTGCATTTCATAACTGCATTGACTCTGCAGTAATCAACAAAGAGTCACAGAGTCAGAGCGTCATACAGCAGGGATACAGATGCTTTGGTCCAACCAGTCCAAGCCAACCATAATCCCAAACTAAACTAGCCCCACTTGCTGTGCTTGGCTCATATCTCTCCAAGCACGTTTTTATTCATAAATTTACCCAAATGTCTTTTAAACATTATAACTGTACCCACCCCGCCACTTCCTCTGGAAGCTGATTCTGCACAGGAGCTACTCTCTGTGTACAATGGTTGCCCTCATGTCTTTTAAAAATCTTTCTCCTCTCCCTTTAAACATATGACTCTTATCTTGAAATCCCCCACCTTAGGGAAAAGACACCAGCCATTCAACTTATTCGTACCTCTCATGATTTTAAAAACCTCTATATGGTTACCTCAACCTCCTCTGCTGAAGTGACAAAAACCCCAGGCTATCCAGCCACTCCCTATTTCTCAAACTTTCCATTCCTGGCAACATCCTGGTAAAACTTTTCTGAATCCTCTCCAGCTTGATAATATTCTTCCTACAATTCTTAAACATTGGGTACCATCTGGTTTTGGCACCATCACAATGCGTGAGCTCTATTCACTCCAAATCATTTCAATTACATTGTCTTTGAGCACACTTTCAATCTCTTTTTGAACTTGTGCCAATTTTAGAGGTTTAAGTCTATAAGGACATTGCTTAATTGGAAAAGTATTTCCTATATCAACATCATGCATAATCATGTTAGAACTTCTCAGTTTATTCCCACATATCTTTCCATATGATTGTAATAACTCTTGCAGGTAATTTTGATTTTCCTCTGGAAGGTAACTCAATTATTGTTCCCAATTTTTGAGATCTTCTTCATTATCCAATTTAATTTGAGGAATATCAAATTCAAATATATCTGGATTTGGTTCTTCACTCCAAGTTGTAATAAGTATGCCATTCTCCTTTTGTTTTCCTTCTCTATCAAAATATTATTTGAGTATATTCACATGACACACTTTGAGTTTTCCTTCTATCTGCTGTTCTTAACAAATAATTCACTTCACTCAATTTCCTTTTGTTTTGATAATGCCCAATAAACCTTCCTTTTAAAGGTTTACCTACCATTTTACCTACCAAACTATCATTTTATCGCCTCTAGCCAAACTACAAAATTTTGATTTCTTGTCTGCTTCCTGCTTCATCACATGCTGTGCAACTTACAAATGCTGTCTATCCAACTCAGACATTCTATTTAATTGTTCCCTAAAATTTGTCATGTAGCCCAAATATGTGGTTCCTGAATACTGACATGCCAACTTTTCCTTAATTAGTTTTAGTGTCTTCTTACCTCATGAATGAAAACTAATTCAAATGGAATTAATTTAGTTGATTCATTAGGTGAATCCCTAACTGCAAAAAGTGCAAACAGAATTCCTTTATCCCAATCCTCTGGATAGTCATGACTATAAGCCCTCAACATGGTCTTTAAAGTTTGATGCCACCATTCTAATGCTTCTTGCGATTCCGGATGATATGCAGTTGATTTAAATTGTTTTAGTCCTAAGCTACCCATAACTTCCTTGAATAATTTTGATGTAAAATTTGACCCTTGATCTGATATTATCTTGGTGAGTAGTCCATTTCTATTAAACACATTGAGTAACTCTTCTACAATCCTTTTAGCCATGATACTAATCATGGAATGGTATCTGGAAATCTAGTGGACACATCCATTATGGTTAACAAATATTGATTCCCACTTTTTGTTTAATGGAGTGGTCCTATGCAATCAATTAAGACTCTTCTAAAAGGCTCCTCAAATGCTGGAATAGATATTAATGGTGTTGCCTTTATCACTGCCTAGAGTTTTCCTATTACTTTACACATATGACATGTCTGGCAAAATTCAATCATATCTTTATGCAGTCCAGGCGAATAAAAATCTGTTTGTATTTTGGCTTGAGTTTTCCTCACCTCGAAATGACCTCCTGCTGGTAGTTCATGTGCTACCTACAACACCTCCTTTCTATAATGCATCAGTAATGCAATGATGGACATCTGCCCGTTTTTCATCTGCCTGAATATGTAATTGTTTCCATTTCCTCGTCAAAACTTTATTTTTAAGATAGTAACATTCTGAGAATACACAGATTCTTCTTTTGTGTGCACTTTTTGATTCAATTGCTTTATTTTATCATCTTGCTGTTGTAATTAAACTCATCTCTCTGAACTAAAAAAACTCCACCTGTTTCCACCTGTTCTTATTTTTTTTCTCAACCATTTGATCAAACATTGTTTCTGACAATTGAACTTCAACTTCTTTATCTTTATTCTTTCATTTCTCCGGCAGTTTCAACCTGGGACTTTGTGACCTTCGTATCCCACAGTCAGGAAAAATCCCAGGAGATACTTCCTGTAACATCTCAGTTGCTTGATTTTCCACTGGCTTTTCATCCACAGTAGATGTCGTTCCCACCTGTGATCCAACCAAATCATTCCCGAGGACAAACTGTATCTCTCGAACAGAAACTTTCTCTACTACTCCTAGCACCACTTCACCATTTTTCAATGCACTCTCCAATCTCACGTTAAACAATGGAACAGTGCTGTTCCCACCATGAATTCCACATATTACTACCTTTTCTGGCAATACTCCTTATAAAGTACATACCTCTTCTTCTCTCACCAGCAAAGATTAACTGTCTCTTGTATCTCTTAAAATATCAATTTATTTACCTACTCATCCTGGTACACATGAGTAAATCTTACCCACGCAGGTAAATTCCTTCAAGAGATCTGCTGCGTTCTTATTAACCAACTCCTGACCAGACTGTACATTCTTTTGCCACTCCTTAGCTTCCACTGGGCTTTCCTATCATTAATATTATTAACCAACATTTTGTAAAAATGTGAACATTAATGCAGAACTTCTAATCCTAATGGAAAAAATACGACATTCAACAAATATAAAGTTACTTTTAGATCTCAGTATGTTTAACAATAAGTATGAATTTAATAAATTAATTAAAATTCAGCTAACACCTTTCTAAGTGGAAGTGGGAATTTTCTGGAGCAAGAAATGTGACATGCAGGTGAAAAATTTGTCCATGGCATTTTTGTAGCATGTTGTCTATGACATTGGCCTGTAATAGTTTCATCCTAGTCATAGATTTGTACAACACGAATACTCTTCGATGTGAAAAACTTGTAATAAAGTCTTATCTTCAAGATAATGTCAATGGCAGTCTAAAATCTCTTGACAATAGCTTGTATGCATTTAAAGGTAGTGTGCGTATAAGTTAGTTTTGCGCCGTTGCATGTAAAGTCATTCACCTTTGTCATTAAACCTTATGCCACAAGGTAAGGGAGCAGGGGCCCTTAAAGAGGGATCAGAACTGGAAATAATGCATGAGGGGGCGTTGTGAAAGGTGTCAGGATGTAGAAAATTGAAAGAGGGATCCAGAGGACAACCAAGGATAGAGTTAGGAGTATGGGGAAGTGAAGTGGGAATGGTCTTTTTTTTGGGAGTGGTGTGGATGAATCAAGATCAATCAATCAAGGGAAGAAAACAAAAGACAAAAACAAAAACAGAAATTGTTGGAAAAAAACTCAGCAGCTCTGGCAGCAGCTATGAAATGAAATGAGAGTTAATTGTCGGGTCCAGTGACCCTTTTTCAAAAAAATGATGTCATTGGCAGTCTAAAATCTCATGGCTGCTGGCTTGCATTCATTTAAAGGTAGTGTACGTGAGTCAGTTTTGCGCCCTTGTGTGTAAGGTCATTGGTTTTCATCATTTAATTTTTATAAAGGTGAGTACCAGTACTACTCATATTTAGACATTGACTAGCAGAATCCTTATTGTCTCAGGGGCTCACCTACAACATTTCAAAACCTCTCTGAGTTTGCTCTTGAAGAATGTCTTTTATGATGCATAGAAGCATGAGACAATTGTTGTGGCAATTTCAATCACATCCCTCATTATGATTAGGATAACTCTAGAAACAAATACGAACATTCAATGACGAGTGAATACAAAAACACAATATTTTTTCAAGTATAAAGGAAATTTCCATCAAAGTGTGTCATTTGAGGCATGTCAATCTAATTAATTCTGATTAAACCAATCTGAACAAATAACAATGATACATTGTTCAGAAGGAGGTGTAATCAATGTAATGACTAATAACTACAAGTGTCGTTTAATTTTGAAGAGGACCCAGGCTGGTTTTGTGCACTCGGGTTTTACATTGATGGCAATGGAGTTAGGCAGGAAAGTTGTTGTGGTGATGCAGATCCTCCCTGTTTCACCAAGAGACCCTTTAATAGGCCTCTGAAGATTAGCTTTGTCAGCTGACAGCTGCTTTAACCAAAGAAAAGCTTTCCTAGTCATTAAACTGAAAGAGTCTCGCTTCCGCACAGCTGATGCTTTGAATTTTATTTATACTCGTGTGGGAACAGACAAAAAGAGGGAAAGCAGAAGTGGCGAGTAGTGAAATGGCATGCTATTGACAAAATCTTAATGCAAGAGCTTTTAGAGGGGATTAAAAGTATAAGAGTAAAAGATTTCCTCAAACAGAAAGGTCCATTCAGCCATCGGAGCCCATTCCTCCCACAGATAACAAGCAATTGAACAATCGACACCCATCCTGTCCTAATTCTTGAAAAGCCTTAGGGTCATAGAGTCATAGAGGTATACAGCATGGAACCAAACCATTCGGTCCAACTTGTCAATGCCAACCAGATATCCTAACCTAATTTAGTCCCATTTGCCAGCACTTGACCCATATCCCTCTAAAACTTGCCTATTCGTATACCCATCCAGATGCTTTTTGAATGTTGCAATTGTACCAGCCTCCACCACTTCCTCTGGCAGCTCATTCCATATACACACCACTCTGTGCATGAAAACGTTGCTCCTTAGGTCCCTTCTATATCTTTCCCCTCTCTTCTTCCATGCTATTTTCTACACAGCCATCACTATGTGACATATGTTAATGAAAATCAAGTGAATCAGCTTTATTTTTGTTTGCTAAATTTGTACCTATTATCGACATTCAACTGGATCACTTCTAAATTGTATTACCACACAGATATGTTTGAATACTCAGAGGTAACTATATATATAATTACTGCACTGGAAATACCTTATTACCTTTGGATGGGAACGGTAGCCCTATTTCTTAAGTTTGAAATTCACGTTTTTCTTTCAATCTAATTCAGGTATTTTGGATCTCCCTTCGAATCATGAACCTGTCTACTGATGTTGATTACAGAGGTGGCTTGCAAGCCTGACAGAGTGGTTCCATTAATTGCAATGGATATGATCCATTTGCAGTGGCACTTTGGAACACAGGCACCCCATACAGTGGTAGAAAAAGGGTGAAAAGGTTAGCAATAAGAGCATAGAACATGCCTAACACAAAGATCACCTCTAAAGTTTGGAAAAAATTTAGAAAGATATTATTACGGTTGGAGGGTTTGAGCTATAGGGAGAAGTTGAATAGGGTAGAAGCGTCGGAGGCTGAGGAGTGACCTTATAGAGGTTCATAAAATCATCAAGGGCATGGATAGGATAAATAGACAAGGTCTTTTACCCAAGGTACAGGAGTCCAAAACCAGGAGGTTTAGGTTTAAAGTGAGAGAGGAAAGGCTTAAAAGGGGCAACCTTTTCACACAGAGGGTGGTGCATGTGTAGAATGAGTTGCCTGA
The DNA here is from genome assembly GCF_047496795.1 of Chiloscyllium punctatum. Lineage (NCBI taxonomy): Eukaryota > Metazoa > Chordata > Chondrichthyes > Orectolobiformes > Hemiscylliidae > Chiloscyllium > Chiloscyllium punctatum. The sequence goes on along the minus strand of NC_092741.1, from coordinate 143,610,731 downwards.
GGAAGTGGTGAAGGCTGGTACAATTGCAACATTGAAAAAGCATTGAGATGGGGCATGAATAGGAAGGGTTTAAAGGGATATGAGCCAAATGCTGGCAAATGGGACGAGATTAATCTAGGATATCTGGTCAGCGTGGACAATTAGGACCCAAGGGTCTGTTTCTGTGCTGTACATCCCTGTGACTCTATGACTCTAACTGACACTGCTTAACTACAAGTAAGTATAAAACAAGAAGATCCGAAAGAAATTTTATGTGTGATCAGTTGTTTAAGAAATATGGCAGCTTATTTATTTTAATTGAACTAAATTTGATGAAAGTCTTTTGCACGTGTCTGCATTTGTGTTTTGAAAGGTACAATGAGCATGATTGACTGTTCAGCTGCTGGCGGGTTAAAAGAAAATTAGTTTGCTTAAAAAATCTAAAAAGAGCTGCAAAATAAAAATATGATTCTGTTTTCCCTTTGAAGATTATTTGATTATTTAATTGCTTTAAGCATCAAAGCAACAATGGTATCCTGCTTTTGACAATGACGCTAATACTTAACCACATTGTACAATGGATCTCAGATTGTTTAGCAGTTATGGGAACAAAGAGCTATTTGCATCTGGCAGCAAACTCATCCAACCCCAGACTAAGATTACTGTCACACCAGTCGCAAACAATACACTTGTCTGGGAAGCTGATCATATAATTATCATTTCAAAAGCCCTTTCTTCTTCAAAAAGAAGTTGTGAGGCAACTAATTCTGGATCAAAACATTCTGGAGCTTTAATCCAGACAAAGTATTTCATATCCATCCATAAGAGGATTCAGTACAGTGGCAGAAATATATTTTAAGGTTCACCACCATTAAAAAAGGATACATACGCCAGACAAAACAGAAGGAGTGTTTTCATTTTTGCCAAATCATTATGCTCCTTAATAAGCTTCAGATGAATTTAATATAAACTTATATCCATGAATTAGATGCCACTTTGTGTGGACGATTTTACGGTCAAGCAGAAAGTGGGTGAGACATAGACATTAGTGTCATTGCTTGCAACCTGGAGTGCCTCTCATTAACCTCATAACTTCTACATTGTGCAATCAGTGTGCGGACAGAATTTCTCTGAATGTTCTCTTGATCTCCTGCTATAGCTGCCTCAGAATATTGGCAGAAACATCCACCAAACTGGAGCAAGTGGATGTTTACCTACCAGCTCAGAAGTCCTGCACATTATTGCCTTCAGGTAACATGGGTGCTCACGGGGTGGAAGGGTGTTGTGTGCATGTGTGAGGTGGGGAGGTGGGGGAGGATGGGAACTGTAGGCAGTGGAGGGGGAGGTGAGAAGGTCAGCGGGGGGGGGGGGGTGTGAGAAAGTGGGGATTGCTGTGAGAGTGTTGGGAGGGGGATGGGGGGAGAGGATGGATCGGTGTTTGGAAAAGCCCTGCTTAATTATTGGTTATTCTACTACACCTTGGAGACCCGTCATGCAAACTCATCAAGAACCGATGCAGGATGGGAAACTACAAGTAGATTTTATTATACGAAGTCTCCAATTTGTCTAGCTCCACAGACTGGCGTAGATTACAGGTCTCACCACTTTCCCGATGAAGGGCTTTTGCCCAAAACATCGATTCTCAAATTCCTCAAATGCTTCCTGACGTGCTGTGCTTTTCCAGTACCATGCTCTCAATTTAAATCTCTAGCATCTGCAGCCCTCACTTTCACCCAGGTCTCACCATGACACCAGTGACCACTCACGTACCCCACTGACTGGTAACATGCGGTAGACATGGAGGAGGCTGGAAGAGGACAGCAAGCCAGGCAGCATCAGGAGGTGGAGAAGTCCATGTTTCAGATGTAACCCATCTTCAAGACTGGATGTTGGGGTACAGGAGCTACAGATAAAGAAGGGGTGGGGTGGGGTGAGGAGAGCAGTAGAATGGTGAGGTAGTGATAGGTGAACACAGGTAGTAGGTATAGCCTGGTTTGTCGCTGGCAGGGATGAATCCAGTTGGTGGCTGGGAGTAAGGTTCAGTCGGAGGGATGGAAGGGAGGAGGTGGACCTGCAACGTACTGATTTACAACCTGATTGGATGATCATTTGCTTAGTCTCTTAAAGTGATTTCACATCATGTACTACCAGAAGTCAAAAGGAACCAAAAAGCCCTCACCACAAACACTTAATTTTTTAAGTAATGTATTTAAGATATACTTTAGACGCAGTGGGGAAAGACCACTATCTGAAGTCCTTTTGCTGAAGTTACATGGCAGCCTGTTCAGTTATCAGACCCTCCTCATGCCTCACATACATGTAAATATAGTCTTGTACAAGTAAGGGATCCCTTTGGTTAATTTGGATAGAGTAAAACTCCAAAGTTTGTTTGTTTCCTTAATATGCCATTGAACGGAATCGAACTGTGTTTATGACTATATATAATAAAGATATTGTTATGAATAAAGTATATTTTTGAAATTTAAAATATTTAAATATATTTTACAAGCATCTACGCTTGATATGGAGATTCACCCAATGGTGAACATGTCAGAAATTTGTGGTTTCTACTGTGCAGGTTTTCTGCCAATGATGGAGCACAGATTTGTCAAATGTGTCCTTAGATTTAAAGTAATTTATCGCAATGAACTCAAGCAAATATAAAAATGACGTATTGCTAAAACATTCCTTGTACTATGACTTGTTAGGGAACTTTGCATGGATAGATGTTCAAGAATAGATCAAGCTAGCTTTTGACTTATAACCCAGGCTTGTTAATCTTTGTGCTTCCAATATACTTCTCACCGGACACCTATTAATCTCAGTAACATTTTATATCTCTGACAAAGGTGAAAATGTTGCTCATAACATGGCCACCTAATAATTAACCCTTTTGGTTTTGAAGTGAAGCCCAATTAAATGCAATTGTTATCTCTGAAGCCTGAATCCCCATATTAGGATTATACCTGGTTACTTCAGAATGCTGTGTTTGTGGTATAATGTACACAGTGGTTTTCTCTGTATGGCACAAAATGCACTTTATCTTCCTTCACTAATAATAGATAGACCACCCCTTCATTTGTCTACGTTACATACAGACAGTTGATGAAGTTCCATGGAGCAGGTGGAGGCACAAGGGACACAGTTAATGATGTTTATCAATTCCTTTTAACATCACACTAGTTACAACCATTCATTACTTATTTAATATATCTTATTTATTCCATCCAAAGTTGTTATGCTGATTCAGTCTTGACTTTTCTGTTTGTGATTACTAGATTAGATTAGATTATAGTGTGGAAACAGGCCCTTCGGCCCAACAAGTCCATACCGACCCACCAAAGCACAACCCACCCATACCCCTACATTTACCGGAAACCGGAGCACCCAGAGGAAACCCACACAGACACGGGGAGAATGTGCAAACTCCACACAGTCAGTCGCCTGAGACGGGAATTGAACCCGGGTCTCAGGCGCTGTGAGGCAGCAGTGCTAACCACTGTGTCACCGTGCCACCCACAACATGATTATATAGAAAGCATGCATTGGCTGAGTTAATATGATTTCTTTCATAAATTTGGGTGAAAATTGATTCTGAAAATTAGACAATTTGCAACTTCAATACCAAACAATTCATAAGGGCAGAAGTGGATACTTAGTTAAGCTAAGAAGTGTTGGGGAAGGTGACGTGGTCAGAGATGGGCATTGGAGAGTCACTTGTTGGGCAGGAGAGAATAGGAAGACATATTGAGAAGGAATTTCACAGTGTGGGCGTCTGCAACCAAACATCCTGGAGAGAGGGGAGTTGCACATTAGTTCACAGTCAGAAGAGTGAAAGATGTCTACTTATATTAAAGGCTACAAGTGGGAAAAGATGAAAAAAGAAAGAATTGCATTTGTACAACACTGTTCATGACAACCAAATGTCCCAGAGCACTTTGCAGCCAATGAAATCCCTTGTGTAGTGACTGGAACAAGGTTAGCCAGGTGGACCTCATAGAATCTGACTTCCCTGATTGAGGCTGTTAACTCTGTCCAATCATGGAGCCCTTGCTGACAGATATAAACAGGGGTGTCAGGGGTTCTATTCACTTCAGAAGCTGACTCTGAGCTAGCTACATCAGTGTAATGTATAATGCACATGTAAGTAAAGGATGATTTGATGACGGGATAACGGCTTCTATGGCATTATTTCACCTTACAACATAGCCTCTTGATGTAATGTCAGAAAAGCAACCACCAATTTACCCACAGCAAGCTCCCACAAGCAGCAATGTGACTGTGTCCAAGCAATCTATTTGATAACTTATGTGGCAGAGCACTTGTAAGACCAGGAACAGTCTGATAATGCTACACTTCTTTTTGCATTTATATTTCATTGTTGAAATCTGGCAAAATTGGTGCTTAATTGTTTATAAATTACATTCACTGCCAATATTGATAAAATGGCAATCAAGTTTAAAATAGCAAAGACTAAATTAGAAATGTAGCTACTGCGGACATTTTGAATAATTCATAGGACAAATACAGCAGAAGGCTAGATAATTAGGCCTCAGGATGTATTTTGTCAAGCAGAAAACAGGTGAGAAATAAAATAGGTGATTCTCTTCTGAATATTATCACACAATCAACTGTCTGTTATTTTAATGATGGAAATGTTCATAGATGAAAGCAAGCAATGAATTTTTCTGGTCCCTCCTTGCACAATTCTGCTGATAGATGCTTTACAGTAAGACATTTAAAACAGTGAAAATTTTCAGCAAGACAACATTATTACATTCCTACAATAGCCACACATGTCACTAAATATAAATCGACAGGGGTTCTGCTGCCTTGTCCCAACCTAACGTTAATTAATTAATTGATATTAATTGGAGGTACAATGTAACTGATTTGCCACAAAAACCTGGAATTTTAAATGGGAGTAATGTATGTTTATTAATGTCTCTTTGTCCTTCCTCATTGCTGTGTTTACAAATAAGAATTTCAGGAGCTGACGATTTTAGCTGACTCCCACTTTAATTATATCATAAAGTGGCTGAAATATCCAGTTTTCTAGTTGACTACACACTGTCCCAGAAAGGGGAAATGAGTACAGGCCTCAGCCTTCAAGGTGCTTTTAACCAGCAATTTAAAATGTAAAATTCAGGAATAAAGTAAGATTGTGATCTGCCCAGGAACTTGAGAGCACTCCTTAAGTGCAGCAGGAAGAATTGCAGAAATTTTCCTTTCATATGTTCAAACAGAAGAATTTACTATATCAGTTCTGCAATGTTGCTTAGCTGGTTCAAACCTTTCAAGTCACGGAAACCCCCAAGATCCAGTTAAAGTGGGCATTCTCATATGTGCAGTGAATTTCGAAATGTCAGATGATGGTCTTCAGTCAGTTACTATCTGTTGTGGGTGAGCAGAGTTTATTAACCTTTAAAGATTTTGAAGCCTGCAGATATAAAACCAGTTACGTTAGAAATATAACATTTGCCAGCATCTGTGCTTTCAGACAGGATAATGCCTATAACTCTTTCATAAAGTTACTTCCATATGCAAACATGCAAGACAGCCAAGATCTCCAAAAGGAAGCTGTCACATCAATAGGACAATATTCCATTCAGTGCAGCAAAGAGTCATGCTGGAACTACATTTATAATAAGGAAATGCCCTGTCATTTAAGTTTGTTTAATTTACTTTTTTTAAAAACATGGATCTCTCTATGTCCTGTTGGCTTTAAAAATCATGTACAATGCTGGGTGAAGTAGTAGATATAATGTACATATGTCATAGAAATCAAGCAAAATGCCACAGAAATGGATTAAACTAAATGCATGGTTGCCTCAATGTTAGAAGAAAGTGAGGACTGCAGATGCTGGAGAGTCAGAGTCGAAAACGGTGGTGCTGGAAAAGCACAGCAGGTCAGGCAACACCCAAGGATCAGGAGAGACGATGTTTCGGGTATAAGTGCTTCAATAGGAATAATGATGGGCTTATGCCCAAAATGCCAACTCTCCTGTCTGATCTGCTGTGCTTTTCCAGTGCCCCTGCATTAATATTTCAGACTGGCAGAGGATGGCTGCTTCTCAAAGAAGGAGTAACTCTTTCTCAATCATGACAGAAACTTACATTTTTCTGATCTAGAAATTAGTTCTAAGAAGCATTTTTGCACTGAACATTTACTCTTTGCTGCATTAGAAATAGACATTTTCTTTAATGATTTGCAACCAGTCTGCGACAGCTATGAATTAATCTTTGGGTATATGTGTTCAAAAACATTGCAGCCAATGCTAAAAAGATATTTAAGAAACAGAGCCTAAGCACATGAAGAAATATCTCCACATGGCCCATTTATAAACAACATATACTATTAAAATACCTACCCAGATAGCTTCATTTTTGTTTGTTTGCATTGTTGTAGGTCAAAGACATTCTTTCATTTTGCATGGTTTTCTCAAATATTCTTCCTTACATCTCAAGTTTCAGGAGTAAAGCATGAGGTGGCATTTTGACTCGGTGATGAGCATTTACTGCTTCACAGCGCCAGAGACCTAGGTTTGATTCAAGTCTTGGGAAACTGTCTGTGCGGAGTTTTCATGTTCTCCCCATGTCGGCAGGGGTTCCCTCCCACAATCCAAAGAGGTATAAGTTGAGTGGTTTAGTCATGGGAAATGCAGGGTTATAGGTAGGGCCATGGGTCTGGTTGGAATACTCTTCGGAGGGTTGGTATGAGCTGAATGGCCTGATTCCACACTGTAGGGACTCTAAAGTATTAATTCTGTATCTCCTAGTGATCTTTTGATCATCACTTGCAATTTAGTATGTTACCTCAGTTTCTCACTGCTCTTTAGATTTTATTGCAACAAAGTTGCTTAGTTACAAGAGTCCGAGGTGCAACTAGCCAGTAAGAGAATTCACCTTTAAGGAATCCATGAGCTATGTGTATGCAATACTGTGAACCTATCTACCTGTTAATCTGTTCTGTGTTTGCAAGCTGCACAAACCATAGAAATCGGTTGGTTTGCTGTGATGACTGCGTCACAACTTATAACGTGCTTTACTATTTGAAATAGACTAACCCTCAGAGTTAATCAATTCCTGATGAGTGATTGATTATTAGGCCAGTATCAGTTAAACAGCAGTGGAAAACATCATGTTGATGAGACTTATGCTTGAACAGTCCATGAGCAAGTTAATCTACAGGCGAAAAACATTGTCAATCCAATAAAATTGTGCGAGACTTGCATGAGACAACCTTTGACGTTTTTGCTCAGTACAGCATCAGCGAATCTCAAAAGCACAACTGGCTTCTCAGCAAACAAATCCATATGAAGAAGTAAATTTAACTTACTTCAGGAGGGTAATTGATCAGCTGGATCAATAACAAGATAGAGATTATCAGAAGCATATTGTCAGAATGTTTTCAAAATTCCCTTGGGATACAAAAGAACTTCTGACAAAATGTAAAATGTTTTAAACTGCATTCTGAGCAATGGGCCTGGAATTTCCAGCCTTGACCATCATAGGCATTGATGAATCAGCTGGGAAAATATGGCGAGTTTGTAAAATGACATTCATGACATTGAGCAAAATAATGTGGTTCTGCCACACCTGTTAAACAGCAGGAAGGAAATCTTGCCACAGAGCAGTGAGAGATCTACTTGCACGCATTTTCTTGACATTTGTAGCTAATCTTGCCTCATTGAGTTTCCTATTCCCTGACATGCCAGATCATTAATAGAACACAAAATGTGGCTTCATTATTTGAACAATTGATATTAAAGATTATAAGAATCTGACCAAAACAAAAATCATTAGTTTGTTTCCGCCTGTGTCTGCCTGATTTTAATGCGAGATGCCACGTCAAACAGACATCTAACCAAAACATTAGCATTTCGTGCATCTTGATTTTGTTCTCTTGACTATTTTGCAAAAGAATGTGCCAATTAATATGCACCTTTTTCTTAATCTCCAAATTAAAATGGACTTGAAGATACCCTCTTCATAAAACGCATGGAATTCTGTGGCATTTGCTGAAGTATTTGGAGTAGGTAATTGTCATCTTTGTAGGAGTGTGTAGAGAGCTGAAAATTTACAATTGCAAATATGGAGGAACTCCAAGCAGAATCTTAAATGCAACATACAGTTTGGCTTCAAATTATGCAGTTACAAATCACACAACACCTGGTTATATAGTCCAACAGGTTTATATGGAAGCTTCCTAATGAAGGGTTTTTGCCTGAAACGTCGACTCGTCTGCTCCTCAGATGCTGCATGACCTACTGTGCTTTTCCAGCACCACACACTTGACTCTGATCTCCAGGCCTCACTTTCACCTAGTTGATTTTTAACTTTGTCCACCCCAGTCCAACACCAACACCTCAAAGTCAAATGATAGAGAAAGAACTATCGTATTGCCACCTGTTTCCAACCCTGATGCACTGTCATCCATTTCTTTTTTATTGTGAAAGGAGGACAGTGTAGAATTCCAAAAGGACAATGACAGTTGGGGGTTTTGGCAGACAGATGAAGTTCAAAACAGAGAAAAGTGAAATAATATATATCTGTAGAAAATGCAAGAACTGATAATATAAGATAAGGAGTACAATTCTTAAGGAGTCACAGAAACAAAGACCTGGATCTATATGTGCATTGATCATTAACAGGACTGATGGAGAAAGAAAGTAATTAAGCTTATTGTATCCTGGGGGGCATAGAGTATAAGAACAAGGAGGTTATGCTAAATTTATAAAGATACTTGTTAAGACTTCAGCTGGAGTATTGTGTGCAGTTCTGAGTGAAAACTATAGGAAAGATGTAAGTGCATTAGAGAGAGTGCAGAAGAAGTTTACAAAAACAGTTCCAGGACAAGGAAACTTCAGTCATGACGATGAATTGGAGAGAGTAGGACTGTTCTCCTTGGAAATTGGAAGCTAAGAAGAGACCTGATAGAAGACTTCAAAGTCATGTGAGGTGTGGATTGACGAAAAAGGAAGAAACTGTTCCCACTTGTAAAAGGATTGACGACAAGAGGGCATAGATTTAAACTTGCAAAAGTAGCAACTGTGATTTGAGAAAAAGATTTTTTCACACAATGAGTGGTTTGGGCGATCTGCGTTGCCTGGAGGTAGGTTCAAGTCGAAAGGTGTGGCACTGGAAAAGCACAGCAGGCCAGACAGCATTAGAGGAGTGGCAGAGTCAACATTTCAGATATAAGCCTTTCAGCAGGAACATGGGGTGGAAGGGAGCTGAAAGATAAGTACAAAGGGGAGGGTGGGGCTGGGGGGATGTGGCGGGGAAGGCGATAAATGGATGCAGTTGAGGAGGGTTTGTGATAGATCATTGGGGAGGGGGAATGGATAGGTGGGAAGGAAGATGGACAGGTACAACAGGTCAAGGGGGCGGTGGCAAATTGGAGGGTTGGATCTGGAATGAGGTGAGGGCAGGAGAGATAAGGAAACTGGTGAAATTGATGTTGATGCCACATGGTTTGGGGGGGTCCTGAGCAGAAGATGAGGTATTCTTCCTTCAGTCATCAGATGGCTTGGATTTGGCGGTGAAGGCGGCCCAGGACCTGCATATCCTTGGGGGAGTGGGAGGAGACTTGAAGTGGTCAGCCAGAGGGCGGTAGGGTTGTTTGGTGCATGTGTTCCGGAGACGTTCCCTGAAACACTCCACAATTTGGTGGTCTGTCTCCCCAATGTAGGCATGCAAGAGAACATTTGAAACAATGTGTAAAGGTAAAGGGGAAAAGTCAGGGGGGATGGCACTATGTCATAATGCTCATTTGGAAATCTAGCACAGACACAATGGGTTGAATGGACATCTTCTGCACTGTAACAACTCTGTGATTTATATAGTGCCTTTAACATCACAAAGTATTTTTGGTTCTTCACATCACCACTGCAAAGCAAAACCTGATACTGAGCCTGTCTGTTGTGATTCACTGGAACCATACATGGAACACTGGGTAGATGGAGGTGAACTTGAACAGGGATCATTTTATTGTACATCCTCTCAGCTCCACAGTCAGTCCTAGACTGCCCCTCAACTTCTGCCTCCTGGTCACCTGACCGGCACTCTTAAAGGGGCAACATCACACAAGTACTTATATTACATACCTCCCCTTTATTTCCACACTCCTTTTACCAATATATTTAAATCCAACAATTATAACTATTATACAAGCATTGTGGCTAACATATACACATATCGTCAGGAATATTTACAAAAATAAAGAAAAAAGAAAATGGCTCTTCTATAGTTTACATTGACGTGACCAGTCTCTCAAAATGATCGTGATTCCTCATCTCCTTGTGACAGGAGACTTTTCCAGTGTAGTCATCCGGGCTTCCGAAGATCCGTCTCTGTTTGTTTGGCTGTTGTCTCCTTCTTTGGTAAGGCAAATCCTGGCTCAGAGACAGGTAACCCGGTCAACATCACTGGTCCCATCTGGACTTATTCAGTGCTCTGAAGGACACGGTGGCACAGTGGTTAGCACTGCTGCCTCACAGTGCCAGAGACCTGGGTTCAATTCCCGCCTCAGGCGATTGTGTGGAGTTTGCATGTTCTCCCCGTGTCTGTGTGGGTTTCCTCCGGGTGCTCCGGTTTCCTCCCATAGTCCAAAAATGTGCAGGTCAGGTGAATTGGCCATGCTAAATTGCCTGTAGTGTTAGGTAAGGGGTAAATGTAGGGGTATGGGTGGGTTGCGTGTCGGTGTGGAATTGTTGGGGCGAAGGGCCTGTTTCCACACTGCAATCTAATCCAATCATATAACAAACATTCCCCCCCAACTGATGAGGTGCAGCGACGAGCTAGCCCAAATCCTTGGTCTGCACCAAATGTGACAAGGCCCAAGGCTTACCTGAGTTTATCCAGTACTTTCAATTTTTGCTTCAATCCCCTCATCTAAGTTATTCAAAAAAGCTTTTTTTAAAAAAAGGCTATAAGACAATAATTGAACAAATTCCAAATTGCTCACTTTGATATTATTGATGCATTTATTAGTTATGGTCTGTGCCAATCCCAACATTTGTACCAATCCTCTGAAATTCTTTGAACCATACAGATATAAATTGAGGAAGTGAAAGCAGAAATACAGTCAAGTTGGAGGTTCAATGGAGAATAAAATCCAGCAGAGTAGAGAACAGGAGATACCTGTCAGTTTTCTCTGGGTATGTTAGGTCAGCATTATTCTCAGTCAGCTGGTCTTTGTACAAAATGTTAGAAGGCAGTCAAGTACCATCATTATGAAAGAAATTAGAAATATTTGAGTGGGAGTATGATCATTCAATGCCATGTTGTCGGAGTCAGGTTCATTGATCATTGACGTGGGCATGTTGCACTGCTTTTCATTCTGGATTATTATACTGCTTTGAAACAGGTGAATTCAAAACTCAAAGGTGTTCTGAATGTTCATATTACTGTAAAATTAAGCTAGTTAATGATTTGTATCAGGTCTCATTTCAGAATCAACCCCTACGCTTATTAAAATAAAAGTCTTTGATGTAATTATTTTAAAAACTATTCATATCAGTTTATTCTAAATATAAATTCCACAATCTGGCAGTTAATGGCCAACAACCATTTATTGATAAATGTTTAAAATAGATTGTTGGAATTTTACCAAGTATTATATTAATGAAAAGTAAGAGTTCATTCATAATACCTTTGGTCTTTAAATATTTATTATTCTGAGTGAGCGAGAATTGAATTTGAATTATTCATCATGTAGCACAGCTACTGCAAAATAAGAATGCAATATTGGCTTCATTATGTTTAATATAACACCACATAAAACAAAATACATTCAATTTTATGAAAAGAGTCAGATGCTTTGTCAGCTTAATATGAAATGTTTATATTTGTTGAATATAGATATTATCTATTCAGAAAGTAAGTTCTCCAATTGTACATCTGCACAGGTGCTCAAGTAAGATAATATTGCATGACAATTATTTTATTTAAATAATTAATACTGTTATGTCAAACATTGTCTTGTGGAGTGAAACTGTCAAAGGATGAACTGCACCTGATGAAGGAGCAGTGATCCAAAAGCTTGTAATTTCAAATAAATCTGTCAGACTATAGCCTGGTGTCATGTGACTTCTGACTGTCCACCCTATTCTAATACCAGCACCTCCATATCATGGGTTTATTCATTCAGATGGTCGATATTCAGGTCTATGCGTGATTTAGAGCACTTGAACATTGTAAGTAATGTGTGCAATTGGCTTCTCCCATAACATGTCAATGTGTGGTAAATAAATCACTTGCCACCAAACTGTCAAGAATTAGATTGTCCTCATTATACTGTCAACAGTGGAATTTAGCTAGTTTGGAGGGGAGTTAATTTCTTGACCCTTTACTTTTCCAATGTAGCTTCTTACAAGTGACTTTTGAGGGTAGAAAGTATTCTTTTGTATTTATTCATGGAATATAGAGAATCCATACATTTATTGATAATCTCTGAGTGGATGATGGTAAGATAACTACCTGATACTCTGCTGTGCATGTGCTGAATGTGCACAAAACAGTGTTAGGGAGGGAGTTTTGCTCTTCTCCTCCAGACACAGTAAAGGAATGGCTATATAGTTCCAAGTCAGAATGGCGAGAGACGATGGAGGGGAACCTGCTGGTGGTGGTGCTCCCATGCATCTTCTGTCCTTGCCCTTTTAGGGAGCAGTGATACCAAGTTTTAGAGGTGCTACCAAAGGAGCCTTGCTAAGTTAGTGCAGTGTATGTTGTTGGGCGACACGTTGGCACAGTGGTTAGCACTGCTGCCTCACAGTGCCAGAGACCCAGGTTCAATTCCTGCTTCAGGCAACTGTCTGTGTGGAGTTTGCACATTCTCCCAGTGTCTGTGTGGGTTTGCTCCGGTTTCCTTCCACAGTCCAAAAATGTGCAGGTTAGGTGAATTGGCTATGCTAAATTGCCTGTAGTGTTAGGTGAAGGGGTAAATGTAGGGGAGTGGGCTCCTCTTTGGTGGGTCGGTGTGGACTTGTTGGGCCAAAGGGCCTGCTTCCACACTCTAAGTAATCTAAATGGTAGACATGGCTGCCACTGTGTGATCGTGAATGTTGGTACTAATCAGGTTGTTTATCCTGGATGATGGAGAGTTTCTGGAGGGTTTTTAATGGAGTTGCACACATCCAGGCAAGTGTGGAGTACCCATAATATTTCTGACTAATGCCTTGCAGATGGTGGCCTGATTTTGAGGAGCTAGAGCTGGGTCACTCACCACAGAATGCCAAGTCTCTAACGTTCAGGTTCTGGTCAATGTTATCACCAGGAATGATGATGGGAGGGAATTTAGCTAGATACTATTGAGTGTCAAGAATAGACAGACTGTGTTATTGGGAATGGTCATTGCCTGGCACTGGTGTGGTATGAATACTGAATGCCACATTTCAGCCCAAGTCTGACTTTTGTTCCAGATCCACTGCATGCTATCACAAACTGCTTCAATACTGGAGGAGTTGTCTACTAAATGTAATATGGTGAAATCTTACGGAATGTCCCATGCTTGATTTATGATGGAGGGAAGCTCATTTTGAAACAGTAGTAGGAGTTTGGGGACAACTACACTTTGATCAACAACTGCTGCGATCCCTGGGGCTAAAATTATTGCCCCCCCCCCCCAACAATCACAATTATCTTCCTTTGTATTAGATATAACTTCAAGCAGCAGGGAGCTTTCTGCTTCAATCCACACAATTAACTTGTGAGTAAAGTTAGAGCTCATTGAATAAAAGGAACAGTAGCAATATGGATACAAAATTGACTGAGTGACAAGGTCTTTTCCCCAGGGTAGGGGAATCCAAACCTAGAGGGCATAGGTTTCAAGGTGACAGGGTAAGATTTAAAAGGGATCTAAGGGGCAACTTTTTCCACTCAGTTGGTGATGCATATATGGAGTGTGCTGTCAGAGGAAGTGAAGGAGGTAGGTACAATTACAGTATTTAAAAGGCAGCTGGATGGGTATATGAATAGGAAGAATTAAAGAGGGTTAAGGGCCAGGTGCTGGGAAACAGGACTAGATTTATTTCAGATATCTGGTCAGCATGGACAAACTCGACCAAAGGCTTGGTTTCTGTGCTATACATCGCTTTGAGAAGAAAGGGAATAATGGTAAAATGGATGTTTTTACTTCGAAGAGTGAGTACAGGCTTTTTTTTTCTTTGCTGATATAGCACTATAATTTGTGGATCTTAGGAGCAGGTTCATTACAGCAGCCCTCATAGACAACTCCCCATCAACCTGTGCCTACTTCACTCATGCTGTTCAGATAATTTCTCCCGAGAACTCTACCCTAAGTAGTTGCTTAGAACCAGAGCGTAACACAGTTCAAGACTCAGAATGGCTGCTGCCCCAAAGCTGGTGAATTATACTTCCGTATTAGACACTAGATTAGCCTAATTCTAGAGTACAGACCAATCCATTGTCTTTTCATCAGCATAATTAAGCTTTTAAACCATCGCAGCCATTAGCTTGAATAACTCACTCTGTCTGGTATTTTGAAAAATAGGAAGGGCCATTTCAGAAAATTGTTGTCACAGAGTTTCAATTCAATCATTGAATTTCAAAACTTCTTGTAACTTTTATTTGAGACAAGTACAGTCTGGTTCTAACATCAGCTGAACACAGGCTAGTCACTGGCCATCTGGGAGCCATTTTCTAAAATTTTGTGCCCAGTTTGAAGACATTATTTAAAGAATGCTCACTTATAATATATCTTTACATTCATGACAAACAGGTTTGAAGAGACGCTATCTTCATGGTTGAGGTATGGGAACTAACATACATCCAAGCATCTGAGGTAAGGGAGAATGAAGATTGCAAAGGTGGTGGCTGCCATCATTTTCCAATCGTTCTCAGATGACCAAGAACAAGAGGAGTGCAAATCTTACTCTTGTTCAAAAAAAAACAATAAGCAACAATAGGCCAATCAGTTTATCCTCATCTGCTTTTAGAAATGATTTTGACAGATGTTTGTTAAGGAAAGGCAGTTGAGGTCATTAGAGGTAAATCATGCTTAATAGTATCACCTCCATGTTAGTTCAAGAGTCACAGAGAGTAATAAGTGCCATACAACAGACCGGTAAACAAAGTTAGAAATATGCAGGACAGTGGCAACAGGGATAGCCAATTTTGTATGTGACAAGAAACAAAGTACAAATGAGCAGTTACTTTCAGGATCACAGGAAGGGCTGTGGCGCAATGGCTCAGATTGGTGTTAGGGCCCCTGTTGTTCCTAATTTAGGATTAATGACCCAGTCCTGTGTGCGCTGGGCACAAATTCAAAATTCGCAGAAAACAGAACATCTGAAAAAAGAATAGGTCATTCAGCCTCTCAATCTTGCTCTGTTGGTGGATGTAGAAAGTAAGAGCACAACACCATTTGGCTCTTCAATCATTCTATACCATCACAGCTGATTGTCTAACATAGTTCCCTCTTCCCTCCACCACTCCCCTTCCCAAAGTTCTTTGACCCCTTTAGCCCAAGAGCTGTATAGAGTCATAGAGATGTACAGCATGGAAACAGACCCTTCGGTTCAACCTGTCTATGCCGACCAGATATGCCAACCCAATCTAGTCCCACCTGCCAGCACCTGGCCCATATCCCTCCAAACTCTTCCAATCATACCCATTCAGATGCCTTTTAAATGTTGCAATTGTACCAGCCTCCACCACTTCCTCTGGCAGCTCATTCCATACATGTACCACCCTCTGTGAAAAAGTTGCCCCTTAGATCCCTTTTCTATCTTTCCCCTCTCACCCTCACCCTCTACTTCTAGACTCCCTGACCCCAGGGAAAAGACTGTATTTATCCTACCCATGCCCCTCAATTTTCTAAACCTCTACAAGGTCACCCCTCAGCCTCCGACACTCTAGGGAAAACAGTCCCAACCTGTTCAGCCTCTCCCTGTGGCTCAATTCCTCCAACCCTGGCAACATCCTTGTAAATCTTTTCTGAACCCTTTCAAGTTTCACAACATCTTTCCGCTAGGAAAGAGACCAGAACTGCACACAATATTCCAATAGTGGCCTAACCAATGTCCTATACAGCCGCAACATGACCTCCCAACTCCTGCACTCAATCCGCTGACCAATAAAGGAAAGCATACCAAACTCCTTCTTCACTATCCTATCTACCTGCAACTTCACTTTCAAGGAGCTAGGAACCTGCACTCCAAGGTCTCCTTGTTCAGCAACACGCCCTAGGACCTTACCATTAAGTGTATAAATCCTGCTAAGATTTGCTTTCCCAAAATGCAGCACCTCGCATTTATCGGAATTAAACTTCATCTGCCTCTTCTCAGCCCATCGGGTTCAGATCCTGTTGTAATCTGAGGTAATCCTCTTCGCTGTCCACGACACCTCCAATTTTGGTGTCATCTGCAAACTTACTAACTGTACATCTCATGCTATATCTAACTCCTTCCACATATATCATTGTGTCCTTAACCACATTTGTTGGCAAAGAATTCCACATACTCCACACTCTAGGTGAAGAAATTTCTCCTCGTCTCAGTCCTAAATATCCCAAACTAGATCGTCAAACTGTGGCCCTTGCATTTACCAGGTCTTGGCCGGTTCAAAACGATCTGCCTCAATGCCCTATCAAAGCTTTTCCCAAATCTCTCCACATTATGGTTTACATGATAGCAATTGATAGATTTTTGGTGATGAATAAAGAGGATAGCTTCAAACCTGGTGCAAGTAAAACCTAATAGAGAATGGGGAAATTAACTTTGGCGAGAACATAGATTCCTCTTCTGTGGCACCTCCTTTCGTCAGAGTGTGTATGTACCGATATACACTATCGGTGTAGTAATTGTAATGAGATCAACCAGGTGGAGATCACAGAATGAGTTCCCTGAATTGGGGCAGTCAATCTGGTCCAAGCAGAGAGCCTCAGCTAACATATAAACAGGAGTGGTTTGCCCTTTTGAGAAGGGCATTGCTGGTCATTGGCCACACAAGTGTTTCCTCTCTTCCTGGTGGTAGAAATTGAATAAAGATTTGTACACCTGTTGTCTTTCACTGTCTCACACACACACACACACACACACACACACACACACACACACACACACACACACACACGGTGGTGGGGAAAATATAAGCACTACTGTAGTTAGGCAGTAGTGTGGGGGAAATAGTAAAAGGGAAAAAAAATAATAATAATAAACAGGAGTAGCTGTGTTAGTGTTTTTTTTAAATTCAGCTGATAGGACTTGGTCTACATGTATTTACTTTTACCTTGTCCTTTCTTCAGTAAATTATGGAAAGATTTAGGGTTTATCTGCATTTCCCTGTGAAACAACAGGAGCCTGAATGCAGTAATGATTCACAAGAATTGTTCCAGGGATGAGGAACTTCAGTTGTTTGGAGAGATTGGAGGTAGAGAGATGTGATGAAGATTTTTAAAAAAAAAATGTCAGAAGGGAGCATGGATAAAGTCAAATACCCAAAACTGTTCTGATGGATGGAAAGCATGCATTTAAAATAATTTGCAAAAGCAGCAATGGCATTGAACCATTTTCATAAGTGGTTAAGGCCTGGAACACAGTGCCTATATGTGGTGGAGGCAGGATCAATTGAGTTTTTTCAAAAAAAAAAGGGCAGTTGACCTTTAGCTGAAAGGCTGAGCTTCTGAGCGATGCAATTAGAGTACACACATGCAGAGACAGTGCTACATCAAACAGCAGCTGACTGTCAAAAAAATGGTGCTACCCATGTACTCTGGTACAGTGAAGAGAAGCCACCTGCCTTGCAAACTCAGTAAGAAACTTGAAAGGTAGGAAACCCAGGTCTGATTTATTTCAAGCACATTTGAAAAATCAATAATGAAGACTTACAACACTTGTGTAGTTGGGAGAGACTAGTTTTTAAAAACCTCTATATCTCAGCCAAAAGTGTTGTTCGCTTAACAGGGTGGCGAATGTTCTTACGACTAATTCTACACTTTGTAATCAACGGTTTCATCTACTAATTCATTTTTGTGGGACTGATAGCTTCCTGGTCTCCACCCAGTTAGTTACAGACCTACCCACCACTGTATACAGACCCCCATCACTATTACCAGGTAGACATCCTGTTATCAATATCTGTATGGAAACAGACTCTAAAGCCAGGGGGCATTCTGCACATCCCTGCAGCCATTTTAATCATTGGGAGTACAAACCCAAAATGTCCAAAACAAAAAAGTTACAGGACTGCAGGGGAAAGGAGTAAAAAGAATGAAGAAGCAGTTTACCTAACTGCAGAGGGTCAGCTATAACAGGCCAAATGGTCTGGTTCAATGCTATAGGCATTGTCAATATTAAGTCAACCCAACTACAAATAAGCTTGAAAAGTTATCAATCTTAAGCATATCGTCTCCTACAAAGAACTAGTATCCAATTATTAGATTAATTATTTTCTCTATTCTTTTGCCAGCTAGACGGGTGTTCCACAATGTCAGCCTTTCTGGCTCAGCCCAATTTCCCTGGAGCAGCCATCCTCTTAAACCACTGAGGTCTAACCAATGGAAGTACGCTTAAAGTTGTTGACTTATGTAGCATTTTGGTGTAGTCAAGTAACTTGAGGGACCAGGACAGAGGACAGTAAAGAGTCAATTACTGGGTGTGCATCAGGACTCAGATGGAGTCAGCTAAGGATAGCATCTCTAACTGTGACAGAATTCATGAACCTGCTGCATTTTTAAAGGACAATCTGATGATTTCATGGTCACCATCTCCAAGATTAAGAAACTTTGATTTGGAGATACCGGTGTTGGACTGGGTGTGATTTTTAATAAATTTTGGAATTTTAAAGAAAGTTTCACAAGCTGTTGCAGTGAGAATTTTAACCTATATCCCAGAGCATTAAGCGGAATTGTGGCTTATAGAGGACAGCGACATTCCTCAGGTGGTTGTCCCTTCAGCAGCACAGGCAACAATATGTCTCATTCCAACAACTTCACTTAGAGTCTTCTGAAGATTCCCAATTTGTCTGCGTGCGTGCGCGTGTACACACATGCTGTGCTGCTGCTCCTTGGGGAAGGGAGAGTCCCATCTGAGTACCACTTGGTTCAGCAGGACCTCCAGCTCCGGCCCCAAAGGTAAGCTGCCCATTTCCTCCCATTCACCATGCTAATGGCAAATATTAAGACAATACACAGGGAAACCGACTGACTGTACTTGTCTGGATGCACAGTGAGTTTTGAGATGCTGTTGACGCAAGGCAACACAATGGCTCAATGGTTAGCATTGCTGCCTCAGCACCAGGTTCAATTCTTACCCTTGGGTGACTGTGTGCAGTCTGCACACTGGCCTGTGTCAGCGTGGGTTTCCCCCAGTTGTTCTGGTTTCCTCCCACAGTCCAAGAGATGTACAGGCTAGGTGGATTGGCCAGGCTAAATTATCCAGGGATGTGTAGGTTAGGTGATTAGCCGTGAAAAAATGCATGGTCCCAGGGATAGAGCAGGGTCATAAGTATGGGTGAGATGCTCTTTGAGAGTTGGTGTGAACTTGTTGAGCCAGTGGCCTGCTTCCACACTGTAGGGGTCCCATGAAATAAAGTGGATTCCAGGATATCCATAGTGGCAAGTCATTCTGGAAACTGCATGTCCTCAGAGGAGACTGGGATCAGACATGGAGGGGCTTGGTAGTTAAATTAGTGGGTTTGATTACATATGACTATTAAATTCACTGGACAGAGTGATGGCAATGCCTTCAAAAAAAACTCACTTGACCAATAAAGTAGAAGATTGAGCCCTCAAATTAACAATTCTGCTTTTATGGAGCAATTTATTTGCATGTAGCATTTTCCTTACAGTAACATTGCAATTCAGAAAGAATGTTGTAATAATACATAACAGATTTGAAAACAAAGCTGCAATTACTTATCTTTCATAGAAAGAAAATACTCTTTACTTTACACTCTGGGCCTGATTTTCCCCTAGTTTAGTTGCCGCTGATAAGAATCAGGCACAAATTACAATCCATCACAAGAATGGCACTTTCTAACTTTGTGACCATTATATCAGAAGAATAAAAAAGATAAAATACTATGGATTCCACTATGGATGCATGGTTATTGTGCTTTCCAGGAGGATATTTTAAAATTCATTCATTTTACATCGCTCTTCCTCAAATCAGAACAGTTAGCAATATCCTGGAATTAGAGGGTTTCTTTTTGTGGAAATGTTACAACAAAAAAAAAGTGAAACAGACTCATTAGACAATGACCTCAAATGTACGAGATTATCCTTTCTTCAAAAAGATCTTAAAACATTTTTGCACCTAGTTGAAGCCATTTCCAGGATAAAAAAAAAACCCTTGTTGGATATGTACTGAACCCAGATGGTTAGAGAAAGTCCATTCCGTTCACCCGCCAACCAAATGCCATACTGTAGTGCATGGCAGAGAGTAGAGACTGCTATTGACAGTGCAAGGCAATAATGTTGAATTGCAGCCTGCAATCCAATTGCATCTGCAACCTTACATGAAAAAAAAGGCTAACACAGGGCTGTGAAAAAAAAAAGTGCTCTAAATTCTCAGCAGCTCTGGCAGCATCTGAGGGGAGTGTGCTGGAGGGAGGGTAAGAAAGAAAGAATATTTCAGATAGATGAATTTTAAATTAGAACTCAATCTGACATGTTAAGCCTGTTCCTCCCTTGACTCTAGCCTGACCTACTAAATAATTGCAACATTTCCTGCTTTTACTTCAGGATTTCCAGTAACTGCAGTATTTTGCTTTAACAATTTTGACCCCAGTATTCCAACTAGGTATTAAAAAAAGTCTGAGCAAAGAATTTAAAAGTTTTAACACCAACAAGTTATTTGCTATCCATTTTTCAGAAAATTAAAGTCAACACAATAATTTGACTCAAATTAAAATACATAAAAACTGTCCTGAGAGAAATGCCTCAACATCAAAACTGTAAAACAATATTTAGATTTCATCCATAGTCCCACAATAGCTTGGTGGGCAAAACCAGGTACATGTCAATAGGCTGCGGTGACCTTTAGTTATGGAAAAGTAAAGCATTGAGGTTTACTTGGTCAATCATCTCTAGCCCAGCTGAGGTACAAACACAGGGATGATGTGTCTGTGTCCAGTTAACAGCTGGCAGTCACAAATGCAGCCCAGCAGAAGACATCACCTTCATGAAAGAGAAAAAAAAACAGGGGTGAAAGCATGTAGGAGTGGTGGGTGGACAGCAGCTGGTGAGATCAATAATTTAAGCTAGATTAGCCTTAGAAGCTGCAGTGTTTACTGGGGCATGAAAAACTCATCTAAAAATGTGAACGTAAATTAATCAAAAGTGCACAGTATAAATAATAATTCTACATCTGTTGAGGAAAACTTGGTGAATATTTTTGAAGACCACAAAAAGGAGTGTTTAAGAGTGGATGGTAATCTTTTAAAAAAAAGATAAACTGTGGCATCAACTTGGAACACATTACACAAAATATTGACAATAAAAAAAAGTTATTTCTCCTCATGAAACCTGGTGTTTAACATACCTCTATCAAGTAATTTCATTCTTAACCTGTAATAATATCCTTACAGAAGGACAGTTCATAAAGTAAAAAAAAGTTCAGTGAAGGGATAGCAGCTTTCCTATGATATTACTTTCAGCTTATCTCAACATGAGCAATGGCTGCAAGCACTTCATGAACAAAAACCATTTCACAACGTGCAGAGTTTAATCCTGGGGAGCTTTGAGGTTTTCCACATTTGGCAGCTGTTCTCTCCAGAAAGTGAATTGGCTGTAGGTATCAGAGCAAGGGAAGTCAGAGGAATGCTCTCTCTTTAGCAGAGGGAACACATGGTCAACTATTTCACTCAGCCTTACGTAACTGGAAAAAGAAACAGAATGGATTTTGTATTAGAGACTGAATGCACCCTCACAAACACAGACTGTTTAAGCAAAGTTACCACTTTGTCTCTCACCCCACATGCCCCAGAAGTCTAAAGTAGTTTGCGTTTCACCAAGACTGTACTTTGACCTGTACAGTTTGAGCCTCTTCTGGGCAGTATTAAAAGAGGGAAATCAAATATCCTGGACAATTATCTCTCATCTGTCCTGCAATCCATTTTCATTTCTATATCTAATCTCAGAAGCTCCAGAATTTTGGATGAACCGGCTTCCAATGTTCTGTTGGGAAGAATGGAGTTAAGTTGAAGATGGCATTGCATTCTGCATTTACACACTATCAGTGGGTTCTCAATCAAGTATACACCAGTATTTGATTCTCAGGATAACACCAGACTGGCTAATATTGAGGGGTTAGTGCGTCAGAATCCAGAATTAAATGCTTGTTACAAATCAAAAAAAAGGTTTACTTTAACTCAAAAAAGCAAAGCTTGAAACTAGTTACAGGAGAACAGGTATTTATTAAAAATGACAACAGTTCAGTATCACTGAGGATTTGAATTTTTGGCAAAAAGGTTTTCACTTCAGCATTTTAAAAAATTTGATAGGAGCAATCTAATGAATACCAAAAACATTAGATCTGGGGGGGGGGGGGGGGGGGAAAGAGGGGGAAGGAGGGGTGGAAGAGGGCGGCTGGAACTGGATGAAAAGGAGCTAACACCAGGAAGAAGATTAAGCTATAAAATGGAATAACCAACCACCAATGCATATTCATTGCCATAGAGAATACATCTACTGAAATGTCTTTATCAGAGTCCACTTGACAAAGTAACATTATCCCCCTCAAGTAGAACAAATACGGGTTTCCCCTTGCCAGATGAGTACAAGATGAAAAGCTTGAACAAAACATTTTAAACAAATGTATATTCAGAATATTACATTTATAAAATATCATTACCATTCCAAATGTTCCCTTTACAAAATACCAACAGCATTAAAAAAAGCTATTTGGCCCAACAGATCCACATCAATGTACAACACAACCTTCTTCCAAGTCACCTTCGTCTCTTTCCTGAACACATCCATACCCATTAGCACATTCTTCTGTCCCTTATTGCTTCATTTACTATGTAATGGTTAATTTCATTTCTGTAAATTAATCGCCCATACTAATCAACAGGCCATATAACTACTTTCTCCCTTTTCAAGCAGCACTGACTGACATACTAACATTAAAACAAAAACAAACATTCATTTGTCAGATGCTAGCAGGCAAAAGATATCAAGAGGTGCCAAAGGCAGAAACCAAAATAGAATGGAGTGTATTGTTAAAATATCTAAATACATGGAACATTCAGAAATGGTTAACATGATGTGATAGTACAAGGGAGGTAAAGGATTGTGAAATAATTGCCAGAGAAACATGGCCCCCAAGGTGACCAAGACTGGGAAGGGAATATCCAAATATATTCTACATTTGAAAAGGCTATGGGGGAGGGGGGGGGGGGGGGGGGGGAGAAAGAAAACAAAGTGGGTAGTACTCTTTGGAAGAGGATTTTAGATCAAAATGATCAACATGTAGATAGTTTGGGTGGGATGTTAAAATTGTGCCGAGTCAACATGGATTTATGAAAAGGGAAATCATATTTACAAACAGTCAAATTTCAGATAGTATTTTAAACATAAAAAAAGGACCAGTTGATGCAATGTAGTTGCAT
Organism: Chiloscyllium punctatum; assembly: GCF_047496795.1. Classification (NCBI taxonomy): domain Eukaryota; kingdom Metazoa; phylum Chordata; class Chondrichthyes; order Orectolobiformes; family Hemiscylliidae; genus Chiloscyllium; species Chiloscyllium punctatum. The sequence continues at coordinate 143,587,175 of NC_092741.1, read as the reverse complement.
TTTTTTTAGGAAAGTTTTGGTAAAGGTCCCATACAAGATGTTATGAACAAAATTAAAAACATACATGACTTGAGAATTGGTTCAGAGACAAAGTGGAGAACAGAAAAAAAAAGGATCACTCTCAGCATGGCAGATTTTTGAGGTACCACACAAACTACCACCAGTGCTGGTTCTACAGATATTCACAAACTATTAAAATGGTTGGAATTTGGAGGATGAATAGTATTTCCAAATTTACAGATGCCATAAAATTAGGAGGAATGGAAGTTGAGAGAAGGGCACTATAAAAGGGGGCTTAAACAAACCAGTGAAAAGGGCCAACAACATATCAAATGGAATAAAAATGGGAATGGGACATGTTATTCACTGAGATAATTAAAACTGCAAAATATGAGGGGTTCATGAACTGTTAAAGTCTAAAGTGACCCGACTATCCTTGTTCACGATTCACTAAAAGTTAGTTGCAACAAGCAATTAGAAAAAGGTAAATGCAAAATCCTCACATCCTGAGGGTCAAAGTAAGTACCAAGTAAAGATGCCCTGCTGCTCTGGTGTAGAATCTTGGAGATCATATCTGGAACAACATGTGTAGTTTGGACTCCTTACAGTGCACAACAGAGCTTTACCAGACCAATCCCTGGGATGGCAGGATCAGAATGGGGAAAGACTGAAGTAACCAGTTCGTAATCACTAGAGCTTTGAAAGGAGTGTGACCTAATTGAAGCTTACAACGATACTTGTATATAAAAAAAAGGTTGTCGTCCTAGCTAGTGAATCTAGAACCAAGGGAGCCAATTCTCAGGAATATGGAATAGGTTGTAAAGATGGAGAGGAGGAAAACAGGCACTTTGAGTAGAGCGAATCTTTGGAATCCTCTATTACAGACTAGAGATTATTAACCATTGAGCAAAGTCAAGAGAAATCAATAGATTTTTGGAGATGAACATTAAGAAATATGGAGATGGTGCAGGAAAGTGGCATTGAGATAGATGATTAACCATCATGTACCTGACTGGCAGGAAAGATCTAATAGGAATGGGAATAGATCATTCAGACTATGTTAAGAAGCAATAACTAAAGTAAAAATTCACATTCATGGTCAAAATGACATAGCTTTGAGACAGTGAGGTACAACAGTGCGCCACTTCAGATTTCAATTTTGAGAGCACGCAACCATGGCCCTTGCTTGTCACAAGTATGTTATTGCTAGTATTCAGTTTATCTGGTCCCATTTCATCCCAGTGCAATTTCTTCAGCATCTAACTACATTTAAGTTTCTGCTTGTAAATAAAACAAATGGAACATCTGCTGTATTTTTTCCTCATGTCAACAAGCAGAGGTGTATTTAGCAGGGTACAATAAGTCAAGCTCTGATGTTTATTTTGCTGTTAGATTTCCTTTTGCTGAGAACCAAAAGATAGCCAAAAGCTGCAATAAAGCTCACCCAGAGAATAATTTAACATTAGTACAGTCAAATCTGCAAAGTGACTTGGGCCTTCAATCAGATTTGAGCTTTCATGTACTGGGAGGATTTTTTTTTTAAGTTAGTATCAAAAGATACACCTTTAACCATTTACCTTTTAACTTTATTATTTTTCATTGCTTGGGAGGCAAAATCAAGGAAGATCATGGGATTACATCAGAGTGGGATTAGTCCATTCAGTCTCTGCAGATTCTTCTGAAAGATAATAGCTTATCTGTACCTTAGCTATTGTTTACCATGCCCTTCCTCAACATCCCTTGGTACCCTTATCTGATAAATACCCATCAATTGCTGTATGGGTAAAAGGAGGAAATCAAAGTCTTAGATTTGAAGGCCTGACATTGTATCATACCCTGTATCATATGCTTAACCATCTGACTTGGATGTATTCATGCAGTTACACCAGATTACATTTAAATATTGAAACTATACAAACAGCAAACAAACCAAGTGAATTGAACACTCACTATTAATATTGAACTCTGATTGTAAAGTCAAATTTATTTGAAGTTTTTCAAATATTGAGAATCCTATTGAGAATCCAATATCATTCATTTCAAAGTGCATATAGAGCATTTTGCACAATTTAATCTGTGGAGATTGTTAGGAAGGAGGTAGCGTTTATATTTCGTGATTAGTACTTTAATAGTTGTGTGGGGTGCTGCAAAAGCCTGGCAGGTCAGGCAGCAGCTGAAGGAGGAAGAAAATTGATGGGTCAGGCAAAAACCCTTCATCCTAAAAAGGGCGATTTTCCTGCTCCTCAGATGCTGCCTGACCTGTGCTTTTCCAGCACCACATGAACCTCCAGTGCTGTAGTCCTCACTTTCGCCTAGTATTTTAATAGTTTCAGGGCGTATTAGGGAATGTTACAATGTAGGGTTCCAATAACTATTTTCACATCAAAAAAGTATGTTACCAGAGTCACAGGAGAAAAAAAAAGTTCAGAATTGTCAACTTAAAAACCAACCTTTCTACTATGCAATTCTGATCACAGTGCCACAATTCAAAGTAGAAAATATATATTTTCTATCACAAGGATTGAATTGTTTTGGAGTTTGCTAATGAGTGCTGACAGAGCAGACTTGCAGAGGATTGCCATACTTAAGTGGCAAGAACAAATTTAACAGGAGAGGAAAGAATATAGAAAAGTTGTGGCAAGATTGGCAGTGCCAAGTGAGAAGAAATATTAGGGAAAAGTAGATGGGCATTTGCAGGTTTGAATGAAATAAAAGGAAACATTGCAGGGTTTGATGATTAGTGGCATGGAGGGTGAGAAAAAAGGAGTTAGGGCGCAAAAGGAATTTTTTTAAAAGTGAAAGGGCAAGAACATAGAATTTTTTGTAAAAAAGAAGTGCACAACAGATCAGAGCTTTAGCTTAGTTAGCAACGTGTTACTGGAATAGTAAGATTCTATCAACTTTTGGGTGTACCAGGATGCTAGAGTGCAATTACAGGAGTGTATGGACATTCAAAGGAAAAAGTGTTAAGTGAGGATTGGGAGTGTTGAGAGACGCAATACCGCCTGTCTGCTGACTGTCTGAGGAAGAGGTTGAGAAACAACTACCTTTGTGGGAATCAATTCCACACAGTTGGAATCGCTCTGTCTTACCAACCAGCCACCTGACCTTTTACAGCTTTTTAATATTAAAAAACAGTACCAAACATGAAAGCCCAGATGCAAAAAGGGTTAATTGTGCATCATGGGCAAATGTATGATGAGATGGCAGGGAGATAGCAATGGGACTGTGTGGAGATTAGTGATCAGGGTTAGGAAGCAGAGAATGTCCTAATTGGGCTATGGCAATGTGCCACAGCAGTGAGAGGGCTTTTTAAAACTAGCCTCACTTGATACTTTGCTGTCCAGTGAGATTTTTTTAAAAATTCATTCACAGGACGTGAGCATCACTGGCCAGCATTTATTACCCATCCCTAGCTGGCCTTAAAGTGGCAGCAGTCAGCAGTCCTGAACTGCTGCGGTCTACCTGCTGTGTGTTGACGCACAAAGCACATGGAGGGAATTAGAGGATTTTGACCCAGTAGCAGTGAAGGAATAGCGATTATTTCCAAGTCAGGATGGGGAGTGGTACTCATGTATCTGCTGCCCACATCCTTCCAGATGGAAGTGGTCATGGGTTTGGAAGGTGTGTGGGCAGGCAGCAGTGATTGACAGAGGTTGAGAGGGGGTGATACTCCGACGTGAAACAAAATAAACAGTCCAGAGATGTAATTTAATGGAGAATGAGGATTCAATCTGCCAGCATTAGCTCTGATGTAATAGCCTGGAAGAATTAGAAGGCACGGTGGCACAGTTGTTAGCACTGCTGCCTCACAGCACCAGAGACCTGGGTTCAATTCCCACCTCAGGTGACTGTGTGGAGTTTGCATATTCTCCGTGTCTGCGTAGGTTTTCTCCGGGAGCTCCGGTTTCCTCCCACAATCCCAAAAGTGTGCAGGTTAGGTGAATTGGCCATGCTAAGTTGCCCGTAGTGTTAGGTGAAGGGGCGAATGTAGGGGAATGGGTCTGGGTGGGTTGCGCTTCAGGAGGTCGGTGTGGACTTGTTGGGCCGAAGGGCCTGTTGTTTCCACACTAATCTAATAATAAAAAAAAGAGGCAATAATTCAGAATGAAGTATCTTGAAAAATGAGACACTGAGCTCTGAGCTTTGCTTTTTGCATCAACCACTCCATTTCTGAAGTCTGTCAGAAAATAGACACAGCAATGTATATCAAGAGGAAGTGGAAGGGTTTGACTGAGATAAGCAGCCTGCGATACGAGAGAGAGTATGGAATGTAAAATACAACAGGTAAAACAATGAGTTTCAGCAGATGGCAGACAGCAGGAAAAAGAAAAATAGTTTAGAGTCTGGCAAATAACAATCAAAATTAAGTGACTGAGGATGTGTTTGGGGGAGGTGTAGTGAAACACTAAGAGTTTAGACAGAAGAAAAAAAAAAAATATTGCTGTCTAGGTGAAGCCATGAAGATATGATCAATACACAAATCACAACAGCCGAAGGAGGGATACACAAATTCTGTAAAACAGTTTACAACATAAAAATTCTCATTCAACAAAATTTAAGCAATTAATGTTTACTCACGATGATACATTGGTCTTTGCATGCTCCTGTATTAGTTCACCTTTAGGATTGACGGTAAAAATCCTATTTATTGGAACACCGACTTGTTTGTAGGAGAAAACATCCTATTGGGAAAAAAAAATTGTATTACCGGTTTATGAACTCCTATCATTTCTGTAACTGGTCACTTCTTCCTTTGTCAGCCAGTTCTCTAGTTGTGGATGAAAGGTTTGACATTTACAAATTGATTAATTCAGAAAACCGTTTGGCCAGATAGGGTTGAGGAAGAGGCCGTTATTGCTGCTATGTCTCACTTTACAGACATGCTCCACGTCATCACTATATCGTGGCACTTGACCTCATGGTGCAAAGCTCACAGCCCATCCTATAAGCTCTGTCCTCATGTTAAGGGAAGTATGCCACATTACATTCAAACTGCTTCGCTTGAACCCAGACACAAAATTCCTGCAATTGTAATGTGTATATGTGTAAATACCAGGCACTGTAGTAAAAGTGAACAATTTGAAATTTCTCAGTACAATGAGATCCAGTGTCTATATGTAACACAAGGATCTTACATACACAGCACAAAGATGCAAATTATCAATGCATCAGCTACCACACTACAGCAGATAATACCAAAATGGATGAAAAAGTAATTATCTAGTCATAATAAAACTGTGGCATTACTTAGTGGACTAAGGCGTATGAATACCAGGAAAAGAAGTTTATACCAGCTCTAAAGAAATTACACATTTACTAAAGACTTTTAAAACCCTGTTCACCAGGAGGGGTTTAAACAATTTCTTCAGAACAAATCTGATGACACTAGAGGTGATCTTGACAGGGTGCATGATGAAAGACTTTCCTCTCGAAGGATCTAGAGCTAGGAGACAGTTTCAAGGGAAGGGGATTACCTGAGCAATTCCTCAGGGGCTGGGGAGTCTTCAGAACTATTCCTCAAGACATGGAAAGACGGGTGGCATTCTACATATTTTTAGTTAAGTGAGTGTTGTTTGGAAAGATTACCACCACAAGGCCCAACAAGTTTATCATAAGAAACACTGCTCTAACTACCCACCCTGTTCATAAGGAGCCTATCACATCTGATTCAGGCACTATCTTACCACATGACTTTCCCAGAACAACTTGGTATTTAAATGGATATCCTGGATTTCACTGACATCCCTTGCTGTTCCTATCATTAAAAGCCTGTGTACATGTGGACAAGCACAGGGTGGGGGTCACAGACGAAAGAACAAAAGTAGTGATGTCCCACTTTTGGTGGTGGTGGTGGTGGTGGTGGAGAGAAGAAGAGGGGTGCACAGTGAATTGGCACTCCACTCACTCAGCAAACAGCACTGGAGGCCTGACACTAGACCATGCCCACCAGGTCAGAGGGGTCTCAGCCATCTGGAGGAGCATTGTGGGAAAACAGTTAGTGACTTTGCCCATTCTAGAGTCTGACTGCGTCCGAGCCAGAGGATGCTATCTGAGGCTATCCTTAACTTTTGGTGATCAGAGCTTCCTCCTGTCACTTGGATCTCCTTTGACTTGATCAAGGACTGCCAACACCTTTCCTATTTTTGTCTCTGCACTAAAACATCACAGCAAGGTAGAGAAAAAAAAACTTTTGTGCTGCTGGCTAAGGAGGCAAAGAGCAAAAATGCAAGGCAACAATGCAGAGCACAAACCAGGCTGGTTCAGAGGAAGTGCTGTGATAGCAAGCAAACAGAGGAGCCCAGAGAGACCGCCTTGTCTAGTCCATCAGCTGGGTGCAATCCCTGAGCATATGTGTCCTTGCTGCAACGTTACCATGAGAGTTGCCAGTGCAGCATTAAAGTTTGAAGTGGATCAGGGATGTGCCATGAGGATTCTTGAAGGGTGACACATCAGATGCCAAAAGTCCATTGGAGCATCTGGCAATATTCTATGTCCTGAAATGGTGGCATCTGCTACCCAACATGGAAGTCACTTGGAGAAAGCAGTCAGCTGAAGTTGCCACTTGCTCTGGTTTCTTGGCCTTGAGCCGGTTTGATATGTTTGGTAAATTAGGAAGCAGAATATTAAGTGAGTTGGGCCATCAACAAAGGTGTTAAATAAGCAGAAGTCCCCTTTAAAATGGAAGCTCACTTTCAACTAGTGACTCACTGTTGTTGGTGAAAAGCATAAGACAGACTGAGTGAGATACTCAAGGTTAAGATCAGTCTCACCAGCCTTCTACTGATTGTCACAAATCCCACCATTTGTCACCTCACTCAGAACCCCTACGCTTACACCCAGTCTGACTATTTTTCAGGTAGAGGTAGATAGATTCTTAATAGGCAAGGAGGGTGCAAGTTTATCAAACCAGTAATGATACTATTGAATGGTGTAGCAGACTCAGGGGGCTGAATAGCCTTACATGCCAATCCAAGGCAGGTGCAGGTTCTCAAAAAGATCCTTTCCCTAGGTAGAAAGGATAGGTCAAAAACTGCTCCCAACATTTTATAATACCAGCTCTTACTGGAGCTCTCTGGTGTCCCTGCGGAGACATTTGTTCTTGGAGTGTAAGCCAAGGCTAACACAGAGACAAGTCAAGTAATTAGGAACAGCCAGAACTGCCTGGCACATCACACACTGAACATACTCTGCCAACAATGTTGCCTGTGCCTTAAGTATGCAACAAAGGAAAACATGGGCAAGCTATGCTCATTACAGGCAACAAAAAATTTTCCCAAACACTTACTTTCCAAATACTTAAAAAAAAACTAAACTATTTTGGGGGTTTCAGGATTGTCTAAATAATGCTTTCAATTGGTGTAAAGTGGCTAATTTTATGTTGTTAACAAAATCAGTTTTCAAATTTACAAAGAGCTGTGAAAAGAGCTAACTAAATAGTTTTAATTTAATAACATCAAGCAAAAAGAGCGCAATCTCAGTAGAATAGGTTTTCTATTTTTAAAATGTGTCAAACTACCTGGATGGAAGCAAAATATTTATACACAAGTTACAGAATCCGCTTCCAAAACATTGGAAAAGGAACAAAAGAGCTGGAAATAAGATTGTGTTGAGACTGAAACACAAGCAAGCACTCCCAGAAGTGAAATCTTCAATCTCTATCTTCAGATATTTCCAAATCCAATTCTGTATGCGTCTTTAATATAAAAAAGAAGCATGAATCCAGCCTAAAAGAACAGGAGCTCAAAAGTAGCATACAAAACTAGAAAGATATTCCTTCATTACAATTAGGTAATAGAAGTCTAGAGAACAGAAACAGGGAATGAAACCTGGCAAGTGGACCTGAACAAAAAAAAAAAGAAACCAAGAATTGTCATGCTACAATTCCAACACTTGCAGTTTACAGGTGGGCATTTAGTTTACATGTCAGTAGCAGTAATGAAACTATTTAAGCCTGAAAAAAAAAAGATAGTTGGACAACAACTCTAGGATAGCTCCAGGTCAAAGCTTACACGAATTAAACCACAAGTTGAGTGTTGCACTACTCAAATGGCTTTTATTGTGACTGATCACATTTTTTACAGAATACTGCATTAACAACCCATTTCATAAGGTTTCTAATCTTTTAGATTCAAGCTTAAGATAACATGAATTATTTTTAAAATTGTTTTATACAATTCCATCTGAATTTGTGCATCATGAACCAGAAGCACAGGGACTAAAGTCAAAATAACAAATGCAATTCTAGAGAAAGTTCTATCATAAGAGTCAGATGTCCAGCACGGAAACAGACCCTTCAGTCCAACCTGTCCATGCTGACCAGATATCCCAACCTAATCTAGTCCCACCTGCCAGCACCTGGCCCATATCCCTCCAAACCCTTCCTATTCATACCCATCCAAATGCCACTTAAATGTTGCAATTGTACCAGCCTCTACTTCCTCTGGCAGCTCATTCCATATATGTACCACCCTCTGCATGGAAAACATTGCCCCTTAGGTCTCATATCTTTTAAATCTTTCCCCTCACCCTAAACCTATGCCCCCTAGCTCTGGACTCCCCAGCCCTAGGGAAAAGACTGTCTATTTATCCTATCCATGCCCCTCAATTTTCTAAACCTCTAAGGTCACCCCTCAGCCTCCGACGCTCCAGCGAAAACAACCCCAGCCTGTTCAGCCTCTCCCTATAGCTCAGATCCTCCAACCCTGGCAACATCCTTGTAAATCTTTTCTGAACCCTTTCAAGTTTCACAACATCTTTCCAATAGGAAGGAAACCAGAATTGCACACAATATTCCAACAGTGGCCTAACCGATATCCTGTACAGCTGCAACATGACCTCCCAACTCCTGTACTCAATACTGACTAATAAAGGAAAGCATACCAAACTCCTCCCTCACTATCCTATCTACCTGCAACTCCATTTTCAAGGAGCTGTGAACCTGCACTCCATGGTCTCTTTGTTCAGCAACACTCCCTAGGACCTTAGCAGGACTTATGCACTAAATGGCAAGATTTGCTTCCCCAAAATGCAGCACCTCACATTTATCTGAATTAAATTCCATCGGCCACTTCTCAGCCCATTGGCCCATCTGGTCCAGATCCTGTTGTAATCAGGAGGTAACCCTCTTTGCTGTCCCCTACACCTCAAATTCTGGTGTCATCAGCAAGCTTACTAACTGTACCTCTTACGCTCGCATCCAAACCATTTATGTAAAATGACAAAGTAGAGGACCCAGCACCGATCCTTGTGGCACTCTACTGGTCACAGGCCTCCAGTCTGAAAAACAACTCTCCACCACCACCACCTTTGAGCCAGATCTGTATCCAAATGGCTAGTTCTCCTTGTATTCAGTGAGATCTAACCTTGCTAATACACCTTTGAAATAAAACCACATTCAATTTCTCAAAAGTTAAAATCAGATGCTAGTCTTAAGTTTTGTTTCAAAGAAAAAAAGCAAGCATTACACCTTTAAATTTGTATGAATGGTATGCTGGTCATTGCCATGCATTCTAACATGCTTCAGTGTGTTTGTGGCTCAGCGGAAAGAGGGTTTTGACTTACATTAGTTCGGTTTCCAAAAGCTGCATAGAAAGGCTCTTTATTTGGGTGAAAGAGGTTCCTGATGTCCGTTAGGCACTGGATCTTAAACTTCTCTGGCTTCTTCTCAATTACCTCTCTGAAATAAAAATCATGAATGGGAAACACTTGAAATGAAGTTATAAACTTGAAGGATCAGAGTGGGATCTTAACCATTAAAAATTTTGAATTAAAACCAAAAATTTTAAATCAAAATGTTGACTGAGCTCCTTCTTATTTTAAGATTTATCCTGAAAACAAATAGAATTTTGGTGAATTATCGTATCTTATTAGGAAAGCTAAACAACACAGTTTTCAGATTAACAAACCTAAATCTATTAGTACCTGAAAATGATCAGATTTCTGGACTTAAATTTAAAGTGGGGAGACCGAATTATTGAGACTAAGCTGCTAAAACAGCAGACACTACTTCAGCAGCAATATCCACTTGCAAGCGTTTTGAAAATTATTTTGGAAGACTTAAGTAAGGTCATCAAGGGAGTTCAGCATTTTACATAATCAATGACTGTACAGGACATTAGTGAGGCCACTTTTGGAATACTGCATTCAATTCTGGTCTCCCAGCTATAGGAAAGATGTTGTGAAACATGAAGGACTCAAAAGATTTACAAGGATGTTGCCAGGGTTGGAGGGTTTGGTCTCTAGAGAGGCTGAACAGACTGGGGCTATTTTCCCCTTGAGCATTGGAGACTGAGGAGTGACCTTACACAAGTTTAAAAGGTCAAGAGGGGGCTGGATAGAGCAAACAGCCAAGGTCTTTTCCTCAGTAGGGGAGTCCAGGACCAGAAGGCATGGGTTTAAAAGCAGAGGGGTAAAAGATCCTTTTTTTTTGTAAAAAGAGATTCGAGGGGCAACTTTCTTTACACAGAGGGTGATGCATATATGGAATGAGCTGCCAGAGCATGCAACATGACAGTAATGAAAACTAGAGAAATGTTACCTGTGTAATGCGGAAAACACACTACTGGGACACAGCAACAAAGGGCCTTTTGGCAACACTGTTCCCTTTTCATTAACCCAGTGCAAATATCCACGTGTCATATCAGCCATCCCAATAGCACGTGCCGAGCAATATAGGAACTTGTACCCATTTCTGTAATATAAAAGATGTTTACAGTGCTAAGTAACCAGCCCTGCACTGCATTTTCTTACCCATTCACATTCAATTGAGGTACATATTGGAGAAGCTGGTTTCTCTGATAGAATACTAAATGAACATTGTCCATTTAGAACTGCAATCAGAAGTCATTTGTCATACTCAATAGTGAAAATCTAAGTTACTCACCTGAAAGAAAGACAGTGATTGCTATATCAATTGATATTTTCAGAAATGAAAAAGATTAATAGAATTTTGTTCTGCAATGCAATTAAAAAAAAGGTGGGTAGGTGCAGTTGAGAATCAAGGGAGTTATTCTGGGTGCTTTCACAAATTTAATGTCCCACAAACATCAAGTAAAAGCATCAGATCGTTATCACAGTTTTTGGGATCATGCTGTGTGCAATTTGACCACTGTTTCTCTTACCTTACAAGAGGACCTATGCTTCAGAAAAGTGCTTAACATATTGTAAAGCACTTTGAAATGCATGGCTGCTGTAACAGTCACTATGTAATTAAGTCTTTTGTTTTCAGAATTCCATCACCTGAAATCCCAGTGTAACTATGCAAGTACTGAGTATTGTAGCATTCCAAACTGTAAAGCTCTACTCCAGTCATTCATTTGGCAAAAATCAAATTGGAGTAAGGCAATGATAGCTTGGGTGTTTACAAGTAATAATATCAGTGTTAAAGCAGGGCTTTTAGCCTTTTTCATATCTATAAAACCTCTGGCATGTTTTGCCAGGAATAATGAATTGCACCAAAATACAAGTGTAATAAAATAAGTGACCTGTGCACTTTCCAGAAAGTTCCATATGTAACAGTGATGTCATTGTTTTGTAATGCCAGAGATTTAGTCTTGTGGAGGTAAAAGGCTAGGAAAATTGATCTAGCTACTGGAATTAAAAGTCACTATACTTACAGGACCAACCAATGCCCAATGTCACCATGATTAAATAGTTATTCCTTGCCTATGACCTACATAAACCATTCTAATTTCTTGTTTTGACTACAGACTGTCTGTCTATCTTGTCAGAATACAGACAAGCAACATGAAACACAAAATGTTTCATTTTCCACTATTGCTATTTTTTTTTTAAATCTGAAGAAATTCAAATATAGAAGAGCTATTTTGAGAAGTGGAATTAAATTATTTCAATAATACCAATAATCACATTAACAGTAGTACAGGACTCACTCCACTTTTCAGATACTTGCTAGGTTATGGCTCCAAAGACACATGTAGACCAAAGGGAGCCAATAACAGCATGGGGGGCGGGGGGGGGGGGGGGGGGGGCGGCAAGGGACCAGAGTGTGGAGGCTGGTACAATTGCAACATTTAAAAAAAAAGGCATCTGGATGGGTATGTGAATACAGAATGTTTGGGAGGGATTTGGACCAAGTGCTGGCAAATGGGACTAGATTAGATTCACATATCTGATCAGCATGGACCAGTTGGGGCAAACAAAAAAAAAGGGTCTGTATCCATGCTGCATATCTGTATGATGCATTTTTGATTTATTTTTGCCCCCCCCCCCCCCAACCACCACCTTCCACATTTAGGGGCAGAGTAGCTCTTTTCAGATTGTTGTTCCTGGGGGAAAAGACTTTACTTTTTTCCCCAGAGTTCAAGAATGTAGAAACAAATTATGACCACCTGTGGCTGTCCTGGAGAATTAAGTTGAGCTGTCTCCATAAACATCACTATTGTGTATCATCAATTATCGAGAGGGTGGTGCGTGCATTTGAATCAAACTGATGGGAGGATTCGTTTTGGTCAAAACTAAACCTTCCAACATTGACTATTGACCATTTTCCCCCATTCCTAACTTCATGAACCAACGTCACATCCTCAGATTATGCGCTGAAAGTGTTAGCCTCACCCCATGGTAGCATCTGTGCGAGACTTGGGTACAAATCCCATTCCAAAGAAGAATGGAGAATTCGGAGTGTGTCAGATACAAACCTTTCTAAAATGATCTATGTCGAAACAGAGGCCCAATCACTTTCAGAGAAGAAGATTTAAAGATTCCATAGTCAGATTTAAAAGGGACTCTTGCCAAGGTCACAGCCAACAATCAATCATTCTCTAATTGAAGAAAAATGGACTCTGTGGGACATGAGTGAGGGATGTGTTTGCCTCACTGCAGGTGAATAAAACTTCCAAAATAACTTATGGCTGCAAAATCCATGGAAAACTCAAGTTACATAAATTCAAGATATGGTTTCTACTGAAGAACTGCAGTGGTGGAGGAACTGGCTTATTTCTTTAAGATTTATTTAATTGCAAATTATAACACTCTGGCAGCTCCCTGCAAAAGTAACTGCTAATTCCCATACCCAGCAGTGATACAATTGTTCTCTCAAAGATATGATCCAAATCCTTTTTGAAAGTTAAGATTCAACCTGCCTCCATTACACACACTAGCACTGTGTTCCAGGTCCTAACCACTCACTGCTATTAATTAATATATGTTTTGAGTATAACTTTTCAGTTGCAAACAGAAATTTGAGAATGCAATATAAATGAGATCCATCTTTTTGTTCCTGCATCCCTTTGTTCAACTATTATTCTCTCCTTGTTCCTTCTCTCAAAAAGACGACTTAAAATGGTTCTCAGCTTAAACTTTTATTGATCATGTATCCACCTATCCCATCAGCTTATGCAACCTGGAAGTCTCCTCACTGTTCACAGTACTTGCAAGTTCTGAGAGATCTGCAAACTTGGAATCTGTGCTTTGTATTAGGACCAGATGCCCTCGGTCCTTAATATAAAAGCAATGGTATTTATGTAGCATTCAGATGTTTCAAAATCATAATTCCTGGCATTTTCTACACTAACCTGGAGAGAACTTGTAACAAGGAATACACTGGAACATCCACAACAGAAATTTAAAAGAATTACAAACTTGTGGAAAAGTAGCTACAAATACTTACTGGCTAACTTTGTGATACAGTTTTGCTATTCCTTGATGTGTCCAGTCCTTACCAAGTGTAGGCAAAATGTGACCCAAGGCATCAGATCTGTACAAATGCAAATAGACAAACTTCAGAATCCTATCTGCATTTGTAAAATAAATATTTCTACTTCAAACTCATGTTTAAACAATACTAACGACTATTTAGAAGTACAACAAATCACCACCTACCTTGTAATTGTTCCATCAATATCAGAAATAACTATTTTGTCATTCCAGTTCCAGAGATAGATAGTACCTTCACAACGACATGTGCCCTGGTATTGTGTTGTGACACTAAACACAACATCATTTGGACCTTCCTTTAGCTGGAGGCTTTTCTGTTAAATCAAAAAAAGATGGCTCGATTAACCAAACATTGAGAGAAAACCTTTGCCCCTTTAAAAAAGGACCAGTTTTTGTATACAATGAAATATCAATTTAGATGCACATTTACCTATAATTACTAACAATTGGCTTAATTTAAATTCAGCATATATGGGCCCCACACTACAAAATGCAACCACCCAATATTAGCAATCTTGATTGTGGGGATGCTGGGAGAGAAGACTAGGTCACTCTAGACACTATGTTGCAGCAGAATGAGAGAGGATCACTAATGTGGTGCTGCTAATAAATATTCTTGTGCCTTTCAGCATGCTATTCAATATGGAGGCAAACAACGTGACAAGAGTAGGAAAATTTTTTTTAAATTAATGTTTAAGGCAATGTAACTTTTTGTCAGTTGATAAGCATAAGTTCATAGAATATTAAATAAAGCTAGATTTACACCACAGAACAGGAAGCTGTGTTGGAGCTTCCTAGAATGGTCTGATGCATCATAACTTTAGTATGCCTAATAATAGATTTGCAGCACCACATTTGAAATGATGTGCACACAAAACAACTTTGTCTGTCTTTCTAACTTGTAATTATATTGCCGCACAGAGTATTTAAAGTAAGCCAATAACAAAGCTTCATCCTGTAGCATTTCCTCAACAGACAATTTATCCTCCACATTTTCCCCAAGGATATTATCCATTATATGGAACAGACACCACAGAAATTAGCCATTAAGCTCATCAGTTGATACTGGTAGATAGTCCAAAGCCTCATGAGTAAAGTCATGCCTATCCTGTTGCCAAATCCCTTTATTCACTTTCCTTTGGGGAGGGGGCGGGGGGAGAAGAAAGAAGAAACAAAAAAAGGGCCAGCTAACCAATTCTTACAAAAAGTTGGCAAATTTTCTGTTTCAATCCTTGGGCCCTGCCCCAGCACTCCATGGCTTTAGAATAGTCTAGGTTTCTCTTGTTCTGTCCTTAATCTCTCAAGCGCAATCTTGTAACTTGGTCTGTCTCAAGCTAAACCGTGCAACAATAATCAGTGTCAGTTTCTGCTGTGCCATCCCTTAATAACATCAAGCAACATTACTTAATCTCCACTGTTCTAATGAATGATTTAGTAAACAATCCCAGTTTTTTCCAAAATGGCTGTGTTCCTTATACTCACCAATTTCCATTTATCCTTTTAAATAAGCCACTATCCTCTTCTCAATATTTATATTAGCAAGAATTGATAAATCAATCCATAAGTGTGTAGATTAATTTTCCACATGATTCATAGCCTAGCTTTTCTTTTCCCCTTCAAGATCTTTCCCCAAGCTCTCGTACCCATTAGCCCGCTGCGATTTTCTAACCCCCCCACCGCCTTTATCCACAGCATTCAAAATCTTGTAGTTCCTTTTAATTACTTTAAAAATTTTCCATTGTTAATATCCAGTCCTGCCTGCTAATTTCTCTTTCCACCTAACCTCTGATCTTGGTCAGATTCTAGATACACAGATGGGACGACAAAATGAAATCAAAAAAAATCTACAGTTGAGCAGCAAACAATGTTTGGATTTTGGAAAGGGCTGCTGAATTAGTCAGTTGAACCGGATGATATGGTTATGGCCTAGACCAGGCCCCCTCAAAATATTTCAAGGTAGCCTAGATTCTGCCTTCTTATTTGAAATGGTGGAATGTGAAGTACTGAGTTCCAGATATGATGCAACTGGTCAAACTACTTGATATTAAGCTAAAACAATTTAAAAACTAAGATGCAAACAAGAGGAATTTAGATTTACCTAAAAAAATACTGCAGTAGATACAGTAACTATTATTAAAGTAACTGTTCCAGTGCACAGAGGCGCCTCAATTATCCAGCATTCGATTATCCGAATTTCGGATTATCCGAACAAGATTGCAAGGTCCTGATGCTTGGCTAAACTGTTATCCGGCATTCAATTATCCGAACAAAACACTCCCTGCTATTGTTCGGATAATTGAGGTTCCTCTGTAGTAACATCTCAAAAACACCCCTTAGCAAAGCAAAGCAACAATTCAAACATTCTTGCATGCAATTCTCCAATCCAGGAGGAAACACCACCAAGAGAATTTGAGAAAGGAGCAACAAGGAATCGTTCATTCACTGAAGCTCGCAACTCGAGACCCCATGTGGCTTCTGACTGCTGAAGCTAAACAAAATTAGAAAGCCCAGTCAGAGCTGGCCACATCCATTTGTCCAACTTAACACCTAAAGGCCTCATGTGGTTTACTCTTGTGGTTCTGGTTAGACTGCTTGATACCTCTGCCTCATAATCCCTCCAAAAATGAAACAGGACAAGTAACCTTTTAAAGTGACAGCATTGTCACAGCATATAGACGGATTCCTTTTAAAAGAAAGAGGAAGACTAACTCTGTCCAATAGCAAGAAAGCTGTATACCACAGAGGTGGTTATAACAATTTTCAATGAGTGAGTTTGCAATGTACGTCTACATTGGTCCTCATTTCAGTCAGTCAACAAAATAGTAACAGTCCAGATCTTCACATCAATTGAAGTGCTGTTAGTTTGAGTACGTTAACATGTCTCATGCCTAAAATGAAGCAACGATAAGCTTTTTTTAAAAAAAAAAGTTCTTTGCCCATTGTTCAGCATGGCCTCTACTTCAGCCAACCATGGGAGGAGCAGAATGTATGCATCATGGGCTTTTGAGTCAGAGTCCAGAGTCCAATGTACAGACTCTTCGGTGCAACTCATCCATGCTGAGCAGATATGCCAAATTAATCTAGCCTCATCTGCCAGCACTTGGCCCACATCCCTCTCAACCCTTTCTTCACATACCCATCCAAATACAATTAAACATTTTTAAAAAGTACCAGCTTCCACCACTTCCTCTGGCAGCTCATTCCATACACGCACCACCCTGTGGAAAAAGTTTGCCCCTCAGATCCCTTTTAAAATCTTCCCCCTTTTACCTTAAAACCAATGCATTCTAATTTTGGACTCCCCCAGGGGGAAGAACGAACTCTATTTATCCTATCCATGCCCCACATGTTTTTAATCCTCTAAAAAGGACATGCTTCAACCTCCGACAGACCAGGGAAAACAGCCTAGCCTATTCAGCCTCTCCCGAGGAGCTCAAACCCTCCAACCCTGGCATCACCCTTGTAAATCTTTGCTGAACCCTTTTCATAAAAAATTAAATGCTATATAGAAGCACAAAAATCTAAAATTTTGTAAAACATTTGATTGAAATGTACCCTCTATAACAGCACTGTTGCAAACCAAAAAAAACTGAATGGTAGACTTCTGGGACATTAATTAGCAGATAGCAGCCTTCACATATAGGGTTTTATTACAGCTCAGAAGAAACCTCATCCAAATTCTAGCCAACAAAACACTTGGTACTCACAAGTTGTTCAGAACTAAGTCGAAGGGATTTCACATATGAAATGTATGACAGAGATGACAAGTTGTGATCTTGCTGGCCTGCACTACAATTTTGGTTGATCATTCTCACATCTTCATCGCTGGACGATGATTCATCTTTTAACCTACCGGAAGAGAGAAAGTTCAAGCACAGGTCAGAATGGACAAACTACAGCATTTCATTAATCTCTGAAAAAGTTGTAACACAAATATCATTTGAAGGAATAGGCAGTGCTGGTATCATATCTAATTCACAAGATCAACCTGCTCTTTTTCAAAGAAAATTAAAAAGCCTTTCAAATATCTAAGAATAGACTTACTCATGAGAAAGTCGAACTTCCCAGTTTTAAACATGCACCTACTTAAGCCTGAAAGAGTGGAATATTGTGCAATTCTGCTCCAGAACAAACATTCCTAAACTGTACACATGCAACATTTGTACAAAAGGTTTTCCCCACATTTATGCAAAGTGTTAAATGGATATCATTAAAAACGGTAAGTTTGAAATGCAGTATGGTTGATTCCCATTTGCTCTTTCCCAAACACTCAGGAGTGAGAGAGATGGCTCAGGAGTGGGTAACAAAGCTAAGGGGAAACAAGAGGAAAAAGAACTACATGAGACAAAGATAGAATCAAGGACATTAGGAAAGGCAGCTCTTAATTGGCCCTGAGTTAATGATTAAGATTGGATTCCCTACAGCTTAGAAAAACAGGCCTTTCGGTCCAACAAGTCCACACAGACTGTCCAAAGAGCAATGCACCCAGACACATTCCCCAACATTTACCCCAACACTACGGGCAATTTAGCATGGCCAATTCACCTAACCTGCACATCTTTGGACTGAGGGGAAACCCATGCAGACATTTTGGGGGGGGGGGGGGGGGGGGGAGGGAGGAGGAGAATGTGCAAACTCCACACAGACAGTTGCCAAAGGTGAGAATTGAATTGAACCCAGGTCCCTGGTGCAGTGAGGCAGCAGTGCTAACCACTGAGTCACTGTGCTGCCCTAAAGTTACATGGTGCCTTGGCAGTCACTGAGTAAATTGACAAAGTTTGGAACCCCAAGTGAACATACAGACCCCATATATCCATGATACTATAAACAAGATGATGGGGAATGAAAAGAGTAAAAACAGGGACTTTATTCAGTACACTTTCCCTTAGATGGTAGGGCAGAATTTTTAAAACTTGTGCATCATGTCAATGCTGTGAACTAAAACAGCAACAGCTCTTTTTCCTTTTGAAAGGAAAAAGGAGTAATTGGAGAGGAATGATAAACCCCTGATCCAGACCAAATTCCTATTGAATATTACTGGTCCGTGTTCTTAGCCCATGTTTGTGGCACAAAGGGAGTTAAGAGATACAAATGTTGGGAAAGCATAGGAACAGTCAAAGCAATTTTAAAATAGTGAGTTGGAGAGCTCCTACTAACCAACTACCCAATTCCCTAGTCCAAATAAAAAGATAACAATCTCATCTTGTACATAACTAAAGTGTATTGTGAATTAACATGCTTCACCACTTAAAGGCTCTCTTTATTGCATTTTAAGACATCACAGCAGTAATGTTCATTTAAAGATTCCTCCGGGCATTACATGATAAACAGTATTTGAATAAATTTTAAGCTGGAAGAAGCATTTTCATCTTACAGTTCTCCACCAGTGAAAGAAAACACAGGGAGGCAATGTAATTAAGGGCAGGAGTGCAGAATTTCTACCACTTATTACCTGCTCCCAGGATGTGCGGATTGCTGTCTTGTATCCTGCCCACTTCCATTCTGCTCAATTTCTGGTTCCTTTAATATAGAAATGTAGATAAATGAATCTAAGCTATCTTCAAAATGAAATTACAGGATGGTAAAGTTACATTTCTTGCTTTACCCCTATTAGATATTAAAGCATTGAAAATCAGTTTTACATTCTTCCTAGAAGCTGTTTTAAAAGAATTATTTCACAGGTTTCTTACTAAAAAAGACAAGTTAACAATGAATTCACTATGTTGTTGTTTCTGCAAGTAGGTTACAACATAAATCTGGGTCAATGCCAAGTGGAGTGTTCTGTGACCAAAAATACAATTCCCAAGTATTTCTTCAGATTATGCAGATTTACAACTAGAGTGGCATTCACAGCTCATGGTGGCAAGCACACTTCTAGCAAAGAACAATTGAAAATGGGGATTATGTCACTAATCCCTCTTTACATCAGAAAAATCTTGCAGGCATTTGCTAATACAAAGTAAATTCAAACTACACAACATGGAAGAACCTTTAATGGAAAGATATACCATATCAGAATTTTACACTTGCTTTTTCCATCACTATTATTCCCATTGTGTGAGAGTCAGACAAAAATAATTGTATTCTTTGCTCTAATACAGATCACGGAGGCTCATGTTCCCCACTTTTAGGGCCAATGCTTGATCTCATAGAAGCTTGCAGATGTTTATTGCTAGGCTTTGCAGCTGTGTTTCGAGACTGCAAAGTCTGGAAACCTAATGCCGATTCTAATCAGCGTGTTTGCATGTGCATACTCTACAATAATGGTCTTGCTCGCAAATAAACAGCCGAGGCTTTCCTCTCAGACTGACTGTCAACTGCTCACTTCTACTGTCACTTCCTAATCCAATTCAAGATGATTTAGGAGAGAATTCCAAAAAAAAGGAAACGTTTTGTACACAAAATGCAGGTGTTCCAAAATCAAAGACAGAAGAAACTGCTGCTTCAATAGAAAAGTATGTAGCACATTTTTATTTGCATTGCTGTCTTCAGAAAATTAAATCTAATTTCACATTTTAAAGGTCTCCTAACTTAGGAACGGAGATCTGTCATGGTGCATTTCCTATCATCTTGCTATTTCAAGGTTTTTTTTAAAACTCGAGAAAAGTTACACATTTCTCATTTACCATCCAAGGGAGCAGAGCCTTTGCATTATTGCTCACAGTAGCTCACGTACACCATCTAGTGTTCGTAACCTATAAAAGCAGCTCAATTTTCTTCTATTCATGACATGTCATTGAGATAAGAGTTATTAAAATTTTAATGCTGTGCAATTCAAATGGCAACCCAAGTCTCAGCTGGTGTTCTTCCAAAAAGATGAAGACATATTAATTACAATTCTTTTTAAAACAAAATGAATGTCAGATTCACAATTGAAACAGGTCGATTACTAAAAAGATAATTAACACCCATAGCTAAGATGCAGTGTAGAGAAATCCAACAGATTGTGGACGGTCTCTGGTAAAGGCAAGTATAAATTGAGAATTCTGTGTAGAATCATTAAATGCATAAAGATGTTTTAATTAAGTGGGCCTCTTGTCAAAATTCTAAGTTTTTTTTGACAGAGGGGTGAGGAAAGAAGGTGGAGTGAAGCGAGGCCTGCTGGGAAGGTAAGGGCTTAATTTATATTTGGGCAGAGATACTACACGTGTAGTATCTCCCTCCCACCCCCCTCCTCTAACCAGAAGAAAAAGTCTAAGGTAAGGCTTTTAATTCTTTATATATTTAAAAGTGCATTGTTTGGTTTTAGTTAGTGCATATAAAACTAAGCTTACAATGGCAGGGGACCTCAGACCCATGGCATGTGACTCTTGCTTTATGTGGGAGCTCAGGAACATGCCTGACGTTCCTGACTAACACTTGCAAGAAGGTGTGTCCAGCTGCAGCTGTTTGAACGCATGACTGCTCTGGAGCTGCGGATGGACTCACTGTGGAGCATCCGCGATGCTGAGGTGGTCATGGATAGCACCTTTAGTGAAGTGGTCACACCGCAGGTTAGGATTGCTGAGGGAGACAGTGAATAGGTGACCAAAAGACAGAAAAGAGAAGAGTAGGAAGGTAGTGCAGGTGTCCCCTGTGGTCATCTCCTCCAAGGCAGGTATACCGGTTTGGATACTGTTGGGGGAGATGGCTCACCAGGGGAGGGCAGCAGTTGTCAAGATCATGGCAACGTGGTGGGCACTGCTGATCAGAAAGGCAGGAAAAAAGACTTAAGGCCACAGTCATAGGGGATTCTACTGGGAGGGGAGTAGATAGGCTGTTCTGTAGCCGAAAACAGGACTCAGATGGTATGTTGTCTCCCAGGTGCTCTGGTCAGGGATGGCACCAATCAGCTGCAGAGCATTCTAAAAAGGGGAGAGTGAACAGCCAGCTGTTAATAGGCATCAACAATATAAGTAGGAAAGGAGTGAGGTCCTGAAAGAAGAATTCAGGGAGTTAGGAGAGAAGTTAAAGTGGAGGACCTCAAAAGGATTACTGCCAGTGCCACATGCTAGCCAGCGTAAAAGTGAAAAAATAAGCAGGATGAACATGTGGCTTGAGAGATGGTGTAAGAGGGTGGGGTTCAGATTTGTTGGACATTGGGACCGGTTCTGGGGAAGGTGGGACTATTACAAAATGGACGGTCTGCATCTGAACCAGACCGGAACTAAAATGTCCTTGGGGGAAGATTTGCTACTGCTGTTGGGGAGGTTTTAAACTAATGTGGCAGGGGACTGGGAACCAGAAGAGGAAACAAGTAGGCAGTGAGGGAGACTAGTGACTGTAAGAATGATGAAGATAGCATTAATAAAAGGGAAGAGTAGGCAGAGAGCAGATGTGTGCAATAGAACTGGTGGCTTGAAATTCATCTACTTTAATGCAAGGAGTAGAGTGTGCAAGACAGATGAACTTAGGGCTTGGATTGGTGCCTGGGAGTATAATGTTATTGCCATCACAGAGACTTGGTTGAAGGAAGGGCATGATTGGCAACTAAATGTTCCAGGATATAGACACTTCAGACAGGACAGGGAGGGAAGTAAGGGGGCGGGCAGGCGGGGGGGGGGGGGGGGGAAGTTGCATTGCTGGTCAGGGACGATATCACGGCTGTGCTGAAAAGGAGGACTGGTAGTGAGGGACTACGAGTGGAGCTGATGAGGGAAGGAGCCATATTGGACCTGGTACTGGGGAACAAGCCAGGCCAGGTGGTAGAATTTCCAGTGGGGGAAATTCTTTGGGAACAGTAACCACAATTCTAAGTTAAATACTCAAGAACAGAGTGGCCCTAAGGGAAGATTACTAAACTGGGCCAAAGCCAATTATATCAAAATTAGACAGGAGCTCAGAAATGTGGATTGGACACAGCTATTTGAAGGGAAGTCCACACTTGATGTGGGACGCTTTCAAAAGATAGGTTAAAGATAGTGCAGAATAGGCATGTCCTGTTGAAAGCAAAGGATAGGAAGAGTAAGATTTGTGAACAGTGGATGACAGGAGAAATTTTACGACTAGCCAAGAGGAAAAGGGAAGCATACATTAGATCTGGGCTGCTAAGAACAGAATGGGCCCTGGAAGAATCAGAAGAGTAGGACAAGTCTTAAACGAGGAATCAAGCAGGCTAAAAAGGGGTCATTAAATAGCTTTAGCAAGCAGACTTAAGGAGAATCCCAAAGCATTTTATTGTTTATATAAGCAGCAAGTGGGTAACTAAAGGATTGGTCCACTAAAGGATAATGAAGGAAGGCAGTGTTTGAACCTGAGAGAATGGGTGAGATTCTGAATGATTACTTTGCATCAGTGTTCACTGAGGAGAGAAACATGATGAATCTTGAGATAAGAATTTTGATTAGTCTGGATCCCATAGGCATAAAGAGAGATGATGTGTTGTGTAGGCTAGAGGTTAAGGTGGACAAATCCCCAAGACCGGATGGGATCTATCCCAGGTTGCTGAGGGAGGAGAGGGGAAATAGCTGGGGCCCTGACATATCTTTGCGGCATCCTTAAATACAGGAGGGGTGCTGGAGGACTGGAAGGTTGCTCATGCTGTCCCCCTGTACAAGGGTAGTAGGGATATTCTGGGTGACTACAAACCAGTGAACCTGACATCAGTAGTGGGAAAGTTGTTGAAGAGGGGACTGAGGCATAGGATCTATTTAGAAAAAGAAAGAATGGGCTTATCAGTAATAGACAACATGGATTTGTGCAGGAGAGATCATGCCTTACTAACTTAGAGCTCTTCGAGGAGGTGACCAAGTTGATAGATGAAGGAAGGGCTGTTATCATCATATACATGGACTTTAGTAAGGCTTTTGCTAAGGTTCCCCATTGTAGACTAGTGGAGAAAGTGAAGTCACATGGTGTGCAGGGCGTTCTAGCTCAGTGGATAAAGAACTGGTTGAGCAACAGGAGACAGAAGTAGTTGGATGGAGTTTCTCGAAATGGAGAAAGGTGACCAGTGGTGTTCCACAGGGGTCAGTGCTGGGGCCACTGTTGTTTGTAATATACATAAATGATCTGGAAGAGGGCACTGTTGGTACGATCAGCAAGTTTGCAGATGACACGAAGATTGGTGGAGTAGCAGAAAGCATAAAAAGGGACTGTCAAAGAATACAGGAGGATATAGATAGACTGGAGAGTTGGGCAGGAAAGTGGCAGATGGATTTCAACCCAGACAAATGTGAGGTGATGTATTTAAGCAAGACTAATTCTAGAGCGAATTACACAATGAACGGAAGAGCCTTGGGAAAGGTTGATGGGCGGAGAGATCTGAGTGCGCAGGTATATTGTACCCTGAAGGTTGCTGCATAGATGGATAGTGGTTAAGAAGGCATATAGTATGTTTGCCTTTATTGGACAGGGTATGGAGTATAAGAGCTGGCAAGTCATGTTAAAATTTGTACAAGACATTGGTTTGGTCACATTTAGGATACACAGTGTACTGTTCTGGCTGCCACATTACCAAAAAGGATGTGGACGCTTTGGAGAGGGTGCAGAGAAGATTTACGAGGATGTTGCCTGGTATGGAAGGTGCTACCTATGAGGAGAGGTTGAGTAGGTTAGGATTGTTTTTGTTAGAAAAAAAAAGGAGATTGAAGGGGGATCGGATTGAGGTTTACAAAATCATGAAGGGTATAGACAGGGTGGATAGAGACAAGCTTTTTCCCCCCCCCAAGGTGAAGGATTCACTAACGAAAGGTCACTACTTTCAAAGTGAGGTGGAAAGTTTAAGGGGGATACACGCAGCAAGTACTTCACACAGAGGGTGGTGGGCACATTGCCAGCAGAGGTGGTAGAGGCAGGCATGGTAGATTCATTTAAGATGCGTTTAGACAGATGCAGAAGTAGTGGGGAGCAGAGGGATACAGATGCTTAGAAGTTGGGCAATAGGTTTAGACAGATTTGAATCAGCTCAGGCTTGAAGGGCCGAAGGGCCTGTTCCTGGGCTGTAAACTTTCTTTGTTAAGTTTTGTTGAACACCATAAAAAGGAAACCTTTCAGTGAAAGGAAGTTTTAAAAATCATTTCCAATTCTACAAACATCTACAAAGAATAATGGCTACATCAAGTAGCAAGTTCTACACCCAAAAAGAACCTTCATTAAAGCTATAGGCTTCAAAGCTATAGGTTTCATAATCTTTGGTTTTTTTAAAAAAATGTCCTGGAGATGGCAGTCTATTCACATGCATTTCATGCAGATCTTACTATCTCGGTGGTGTTATTTATCGTCTTAGTTAAGTATGAAAAATTACAATAAAAGAAAAACAAAAATCTATTATTTCATCATGCCAAACACTTTGACAAAAGCTTAACAGAAAGTAAAGAGGTCAGTAAACCTGTACTTCAATTTTCATCAATAGAAATATTTGTTGTTTTATTTGGAAATGAAAGCTGAGCTTCAATGTTACAATCCATTTCAGGATGGTCAATGCTTAGAAGTAGCAGTTCAGTGAAAAATAAATCTAAGAAAGTTAAACCAAGTAAACTATTAACAGAACACTAATTTACAGATTTGCATTATGAAACAGTCCTACTTTTATTGCCTACAACACCCCCAAGCTATCCCTCATCTTACCATACTTGTAAAAAAAAAAGGTTAATTCACTTTTTCTGGAGTCAACTCAAAAAAAAAAAGGTATGTAACCAACCATTCCCTGGAATTCACAGATTTCTCTTCAGTGTTCCAGCAATTCTCCAAGGTGCAAGATTTCACCGAGCAACTTTCATTAGCTTTTGGCCAAGTCATGAAAATATTGACCAGCAGGACTCAACTCCAGCACAGATCTCCCAACCTGTAGTGGCTTAATACATCAAACCACCCTGGCTTACAGTAGCCCACTGCTCGGATTTCAAAGCTTCCCAACTACAATAAAAGGATCTTTTATTCAGATGATTACTGCAAACTTCCTTTCAATTTCAAACTCAGTCTTGCAATTAATTTTCCTTTTTCCAAACTTTGTCTTATACTGACTGCTAGTTCTCACATTAGATCTAACATGGAGTCTGCTGCAGTTGTAGGGCTGGTTTTATTTCTGAACTGTCAAGGAATTGCAGTCAACACAGGAAGCTAAACTGACATTGTCTCAGCTACTTCTGAACTCCTCCACCTGCTGCTTATGCCTGGAGTTCAAAGAGGATCACAACACAAAATCTCACTGAGGCCCGGCCAGCAATGTGTCACACAGACTGCTCCCAGGTATACACAAATTAACCTCCTCAAATTCAAGCCTTTCCCCAATTCTGAGAAACCACATAAAAGACTTTTTTAAAAAACTAGAAAAAAAAGTGCAGACTTCATGACTCCAGGGTTAAGGCCACCTAACATCATATTACTCTCATCTTTACATTGACTTTATCCAGACAGCACATTCATTATTATGAATAAGTGATTTGCCACTACCTGGATCTTACCAGGATTAGGGTTAGCACCCAAGACGATCTTGGGAAAGGAGCTAGTACTGGGCTAGTACAAAATAAAATTAAAAGTAGTCACCAATTTAAAGGGGGATGAGGGGAATTTCTTTTCTCAAAAAGGGTCGAGTGTCTTGGAACAGTCCATCCAGTTCTGGCATTTGTTTTTTTAAAAATCCTCATGAGGAATGGGGTTAGAGGTTAGCAGGGGATGAGAACTAATGAGATCTGTTATTTTATTGAAATGGTGGAGCAACCATCAGGGGCCATGTGACAATTCCTGCTCAATTTGTACATTCGTATGCAAAATCAGTGCAGACTCAACGGCTTCATAGTAGAGGCTAACAGAGCAAATACTGAACAAATGAGCAGCTGAAAGGTAAATTTTATAGGCTATTTATGTCACTTTACTCTATTGCCTTGATAAAGATTGACTATATATCTTTGTGAATTACTTCTTGAGTATCCTTTCAATCATTAGAGCTGTAGTCATATCCATCTTGAAAGATGGAATCATTCCTGAACTGAAAATTATGTCCAAATGATTTTACCTTGAGCAGCAAGTGTTTTTCTTCCTGGGTGAAAAGTAAAATGACCTGCTGTATAAACTATAGGAGTACAATGCAGATTTATTTTCCAAACAGATTGATCCAGCCTATTTGCAAGAATTGGATTGGTGCCAGTATTGATCAAGTAAATTCAACAAGGGAAAAGAAAAAATGAATGCCTGAATTGGTTTTGATAAACAGGTAGTTTCCCAGGCAGAAATGACAAGCCCGTTAATGGACACAATACATTTGAAAGAAAAAACACTTGGCCTGGACGCAATGCAAACTTGAAACATCAAGCTGCCTGAACAACACAGAGATAGTGCAGACATTGTTTGGACTGGTAACCCCAAATCACAGAGACCAAATATGTACAATGTGGGCTTGTTTCTACTGGAGGGGAACAGCAAAGGGGTAACCTGATTGATCAGAACATTTTCCATTTCAGTCTCCATATGGTAGACTTGGAAGGGATACTTCCAGGGGGGAGGGAGAATTAGGGAGCAACATTTTAAAGTTAGGGTTAACTATGATTTTTTTTAAAAAGAGCAGGATTCTTCCCCTCACAAATGTACAACTTTGAAACACTGCCTCAAAACATGGTCAAAATTGATGTCAGAATTATGTAAAGGTTGACAGTTTGTTAGAATGGAAAATCGAAAACATTTGAGCTAGCTGGGTGTATGAATTCCAAACAGATCAGCCATGATCATAGTAAATGGTGGAGTAGTCTCAAAAGGCTTGCTTCTGATTTTAAGATATCAGTACACAACATTAAACCAGAACTCTGAACATCAGAGCTTTGTACCATACTGTAATAGTTCAAGCTATGGTTGCAGATGAGAATAAAACAGGTGCCACGCAGTTTTCAAAAACTGCACTGAAGACCTTGGTGAGAAAACGAAGTTGGAACTAAATAGATTTTACATTCCATTTGGAAGATCAGGAGCAGCAGGCAGTTCTCCAAACACCTGCTTAGACTGATTGGATAGTCTAAAGCAGCACAAATTGTCTCATGAACATGGATCGAGTGCAATAAGACAAATAAAAGTCAGTGAGATCAATCCTCAGATGGCATTTCCAATCAACCCATCCAGTAGATTCATCGATTGTTCAAATTCACTCGAACACCATCTGCCACCTCCTTAAAAAAAACTACAATCAGCAACCAACTCTTCAGTTTCCAAGATTCTATTCATCCAACAAAGGCTGTATCACTGAGCCACATTGTATGAGGGAGTATCACTCGCGCTCCTCTTTCCTGTAGGAAAAGTGGCACACAGCGAGAGCGAGACATGCTGGCATTCTCTAAACCCAGAGGCGATAATGAATGCCTTGCTGAGGTTAGGACATGCAACAGATGGAGAGGCACAAATCCATCAGGAGTATACCCACATGCCACTGCAGAAAGTGTAAGCTTAAAAACATGCACCCCCACACAACAGGGACAAGATCAAGGGGAAAGAAAGTCAATCCCACAATGCCCTGACTAGTGCAATCCCCACCCAAGCTTGAATTTTCCAGTGCTGATTCACCAAAGTCTGAACCATTCAGATTCTAAGAAAATTTAACCCTAAAAAGATGATAGGAACAGGATTAGGGCATTCAGCCACCCATGGATCTGTGAGCCTACTCTATATACGTGCCTAATGACACCTTGAAAGTTGGAGAGATAGAAATGGCACCCCACAGTAACTACGAAGTGTGGGGGAAAATGGAGCTGCAAGACTGAAAACCTCAAATATACTCCTGTCTCAAATGTCATCTTCCTGTATTACTCAAAAGTAACACTTCCTACCCAATATCCCACACATTCCCACTGGCCCATCACTCCAACCTGTTGTTCTCTGCTGCCCAGCACGGCAGGAAGCAATGAGGGAAGTATAGCACCACATGTGGTGCTAACACCAGGGTGGTCTTGTGAAGATGGTTCAGGTGAAGTCAACAAAATGTTCAGAAGTGCTTCAATACCTCAATGCAAGCTGAGTTCTCATGTGGCCTTCACATTGTTAACAATGTTGGATTTAAACAATGCAAGCAGTATGTAGCAACAGGGCCTGAAGCAGACAATGTTGGAGAAACTCAACAACTGACAGCATCTCCAGAGAGAGAGCACAAACAAAAAAAAAAAAAAAAAAATTTAAATATTTAGTCAGTAGGAATTTTTCAGAACTGCACTTGTGATGTAGTCATATTCAGCTCGAAACAGCAAGTGTTTTGAATTTTGTCATACACCGTATTTGGCTTGCATTTTAGGGCCAGTTAGTAGATTTGACCCATTTGAACCAATTCTTACCACAGACTGTAGCAGCTTCTTCCAACTTACATGGATTCTCCAACCTGCCCAAAAAAGATTAGGGGAGACTTCACCTCAAAACACTTTCAGCCCAGAGAAAAAGAGGGGTTTCCCAATATACTGAGGACAACTGCAAATGCTCGGATGCCACATGTCACATCAAAATGTTGCCGTGATGATCATCATGGCAGGAGGTGAAATGCCCTTTGGTTTCTGTGAGCCGACACTTAGGAATTTGACTCAGTTCTGCAGTGAGACTGAATGGGCAGTGCCAGTCAGCTATCACTCATTCCATTGCACTGTAGGTTGACCAGAGACAAATGACTAAGACAGAAATCACCTTATAAAATTAAGAACATTAAGGTCCTCCCCCACACCCACCCCAGAGTAGGAGAGTCCAAATCTAGAGGACATCGGTTTAAAGGAAGAGGGGAACAATTATATATTAAAAAAAGGACTAAAGGGACAACTTTTCCACACAGGATAGTGCATTATGGAATGAACTGCCAGAGGAAGTGGAGGAGGCTGGTACAATTACAGTATTCATATACCCATTCAGATGCCTTTTAAATAAGAAAGGTTTAAGAGGTATATGGGCTAAGTTTTGGCAAATGGGACTAGACTAATTTAGGATCTCTGGTCAGCATGGGAAGAGTTGGACCAAAAGGGTCTATTACTGTGCTGTACATCTATGGCTGATTTCAGGAGGTCACATCAAGATAAGTTCAACAAGGAAATCAAACTGGCTGATTTGTCAACAGCTAAACTACAGATACATTTCCTTCTTTGGGCTGGTGTCTCATTAAAGAATGATTTGCAAATCAACTGGATTGATGAAATTTAATCCATGGGAATGAAACTGTACACTGCATATGTGGGCGGCACGGTAGCACAGTGGTTAGCACTGCTGCCTCACAGTGCCTGAGACCCGGGTTCAATTCCCGCCTCAGGCGACTGACTGTGTGGAGTTTGCACGTTCTCCCAGTGTCTGCGTGGGTTTCCTCCGGGTGCTCCGGTTTCCTCCCGCAGTCCAAAGATGTGCAGGCCAGGTGAATTGGCCATGCTAAATTGCCCATAGTGTTAGGTAAGGGGTAAATGTAGATGTAGGGGCATGGGTGGGTTACGCTTCGGCGGGGCGGTGGGGACTTGTTGGGCCGAAGGGCCTGTTTCCACACTAAGTAATCTAATCTAACCTAACCTAACCTAACCTGATATTCTTTACTTAGGAAAGTTAGTAAAAAAACACTTAAGGAACAGCTCACCAAGCATCACAACCAGATCTGCAGGGGTTAACTGGACCTCCCAGTCACCGCCCATTTCCATTCCCCCAACCACTCCCTTCCTGACATGACCATCCTTGGCCTCCATTGCCAAAAACAAACCACAGTTCATATCGAAGGAATACCACATCTTCCGACTGGCACCCTAGAGCCCGGAGAACCCAACACAGTTCTCCAATTTCAAAATTACCTTCCTCACCATCCCAACTCTTCCCAGCCCCGACCCCTCCCTTCCATTCCATTCCTCCCAACCACCAACTAGGTCGTACCCTTCATCTATCCTCACCTCACCACCATGGCCCTACCTCCCCCTTTATCTGCAGTTTCCCCTACACCCACCCTCAGTCCTCAGTTAGTGACTTCTGCACTTCCTGATGCTGCCTGGCTCACTGTGTTCTTCCAGCCTTCTGCCTGTCTACTTTGGATTCCAGCATTGTAGTTTTTTTTGGGTCTCTAACATTACATTCTGAGCAGTTAGTTATTTGGACGATTACTATGTAGGGGGAAAAAAAAAAATAAAAAAGATAAACTTACCACTTTCACTTTGGTGTTCCTTCCACGCCATGAAAACCACCATCTGCCTCCTTTCTTAGGCATCTTTTCTTTAATCAGATTTTCCACTGTCACCTATTACAAATGCACAAAAGTAACTAATGGAATAACAAAAATGGTGAACCTAAATGCTATAGAGAAAAAACAAACATGAAAATGCTGTTTTCCCAAGTGAAGGAAGCAACAAAAACATACTGTGGGCATAAAACTAATCTTTGAAAACCAAAACGTTGCAACATTAAACAGCGACTGCAAGTAACTGAGGCATGAGTACTTGAATGATTTTTAAAACAAATTCAAATCACCACAAAAAAGGAAAAAAAATGAAAAAGGGAGAGAAAAATTATAGTTTAGAAATACATAAAATATAGGTTAACATTTCAGATTTAACATTAAATAGAATTGAAATTCTAAATCCAACATGTATTATGTATGCATTAAAATGTTCAAGTAATTTAATTAATTACTGAATTCAGTATTTAAATATACTAAAGTTTGTATATTGTTACAAGATAATAATATCTGTTAAAGTGAATTATACTCCCCCCAAGACCACCTCACTAAGGTCTCCATAACCTTTGATAATGCATCAAAAATTAGTTAGTACCATTCTGGAATACTTTTGTGCATAGGGTTACAAACCAGCTGAATGCATTCATCTAGATTGCCCTACTGGTCGTTCAATAAAAGGCAACTACTATGACATGAGTGCACCTTCTCTGGACTGCTAACGTGACTCCATGGGAAGTGAATTGGCTATTTCGTGAAAGTACATTCAAGAGGTTGGGCCTGGGCCTATACTCATTGAAGAAGAAGAACAAAAATGTGGTGATCTTGTTGAAACATACAAAAGATTGGAGGGATACTGGGAGGTTGTTTCCCCTAATGGAGAGAATTAGGGCTAGGTCTCCAATTGCATAAAATTAATGTAACAAAACTTTTTTTTTTAAATTTAAAAGTCTAAATATTGGATGACTGTAGTCTCTATGCCAGTTAAAATGTTAACTCACCTTTGGCAATGGTTTCTGGAATGTTTGCACAGCTAGAAGCATGGGAGCAGCTGTTGGCCAGTTATAATACCTAGAGATTGTGTCAGAAGATTATATTCATATCAGAAAATATAGAATCCCAACAGGTGGATTGATCTTTCACAAGTAGCAGAATGAAACTTGACAAGTTTCCCCACATAAGACAATGTAGTTCAGTGCTTCTCAAACTTCTCTCCCTTCTCCACTCCACCCACAGCAACTCCAACTCAAGGCTTGGATATTGTTACTACCCCTCCCTGAAATCAGAAAAGGGGGAAGACATGGAGAGCAGGTTTGGCGAAGACCATTACAGGGAGCACAGCTGATATACCTCAGTTGGAGTCCCACAGTGACCATGGAGTTGGCAAAACAAACAGTCTCAGCATGGGACTCCACACGAGAGCCTAACCCAGAGTTTGAGAAGCCCTGATTTAGTTCAATCCAAAACTCAATAGGGTCAATAAAACAAAATGGTAAAAAAAAGGTACGATGGAAAGTCAACTGTGATGGAAAAGACATTTTGAAGCAGAAGTGTACCAAGGTATACAGGCAATGGCTAGCAGCATAACAATGTATACTTGGCTCATCATATATTCGTTGAAGGCAAACACCTGACAGGAATAGATTAGTCAACTATGAGGAATAAAGTTAAGATAGTATCAGATCAAAAGGGGGCAGTTAATACAAAAAGATTGAGGGAGGTGGTGGCCAGAGATTATTGGAAGCAGCCCATTGACCCATTGTGAGTAAAGACCAGATGTTCCACCACGACTCAAGTTCTAATGCACCGACTTAATTTTAAGCTTAAAAACTTTCATTCTCCAATTCGGAAGCATCCCAACCCCACACCAATCCACTATTCAGGCCCTTCCTCAAACCCAGGTGAGCTTGGACAGTCCCCCTAACAACCTCACCACCCCCCCCCCAAACAACCTCACCCATTTGTCTCGTTCTCTACGTCGAGAAAAAAAACTCACTTAAAAGCTTTAGTGCACTTAAGTGCTTTTCAGGTTCTCTCAACCACTTCCTCCCAGGATTCTTGGGCTGTCCAAGTTTAGAAGGACCCACCATCAGACAATTGCCCAGAAAATTCAGACCAAAAAAAAGTTAACAGATACATGTGCCTCGTCATCACTGGAAAATGGGATTCCAGCACCAATTGGAAGATTTTGGTTAATACATTGAGTAATCAGTTGGTGCATATCACTATCACTTAGAGAGCAAGATGTGCATCCTATTGCACTCACTTGTTTCCGATCTTCACAACCAGATTGGGATCATCAATCATTCCTGGATTCTCTGCAAACTGTTGGTATGTGACAGAGTGCTGCAAAAATTGTTCTGCAAAAAAAGAACCCAAAAAAATTGTATATCAAGTCTTGTTACAAGATCAAGAAAATTAAAAAAAAAAGGACCATTTGTCTCATCTTCATTCACCTATCCAAAAATAGGAAGTCTCTCCTGTTGGTCTTCAGCAAAGATTTGCCTCCTGCTATTCCATTGGCTTCAGTTGGCAATACTTAGCCATGACAACAAAAAGCCAAAAATTCCCAGGTTACATTCAGTTTTACCCTGAACCTTACCATTGTCTTTCATGGATTAGGCAGAATGCCATCCTTCCTACAGCTAGTACTAGAGATTTGTTCCCAAGAAAATATCCCTTCATTGCTCTGCCATGTGTATATCTTGTGCAATGACGGAGCAAACCAAGTTGCCTGCACCAAAGCCATTGCTGTTCCCCCTCACATTTTGGCAACATCAAGTGTATTTAAGAGCCACTGATTATAAACAGATCATATTCTTCAGACCATTGCAGTTCTCAAAAGGTGCCCTTACCCAGTATGCCAGCCCTGTTTTAAGAGTTGAGAGTGTGTATCACACTGGAAAAGAACAGGAGGTCAGGCAGCATCCAAGGAGCAGAAGAGTCAATGTTTCATTTTGGGCATTTTTAGCTCATTCCGGATGAAGAGCTTATGCCCAAAACAGATTATCTTGCTCCTCGGCATGCTGTGCTTTTCCAGCACCACGTCTTGACTCTTAAAATACTGAGGACTGCAGATGCCATATTTTAAAGAGTTATAAATCTGGTCTCGTAAAAATGGAGTTTTACATAAAGTTGCTAAGTATGACATTGTCTTTTGCAATCTCTGGCCAATGAAGCATACAACAAAATGCTTTTTGCGACAACTTAGTTGATTTTTGAAAAATCAGATTTGTACAAACTTGCTTCTAGAGATTATGATACTATAAGATTTAGCATTGTTAAATCATAAAAGTTATGGGAGCTTGGTGCAAAAGGAAGCTGCCTGATGGAGCCACTTTCACACCTCATGCAACTGTAATTTTTACTGACAAAAACAAGTAATGGTTAAAAAACATGTTATTAGGAATTTGAGCAATGCAGTGTATCTAAACAAAAACAGAAAAAGTCCAATTGTACTTAATGTGCTAAACTATTAGATATAAAGCAAATTAAAATGGAAGTGACATGTCTTGGATGCTTTAAATACTAATCAGGTCAGAACCATAGATTTTTCTACTAATACAATTAGTCTATGACAAAATGTAAATTCAATTCACAGGTGTTGCAATTAAATGAATACATGGATATAATACATGGCACATTCGCAAGATCTGGATTAGAGTGGATCTTGTTTGGTTATTTTCTGACCAATTTAGGCCTCCCGGAATGTTTACCTTTTGTTATTTCTTTGTAGTCATTAAGCCCACCGCAGAGTGAAATAGCAATGGTGGGTAGGTCCCCAGTAGTATCAGAGAAACTGTCAACTCCACTGTCCATTCCAGAGCTGCCTATAGTCTGCGGTGACTGATTTTCTGAATGCACTCCATTTTCAGACTCATTCCTGTTAGCTGCGCCATTTTCACTGTGGAAAAAAAATTACAGAACTACTGTTAGACCAGGTACATTCTAGATTATACCATTAACTGAGCTCTGGAAAGAAATCCACAATTTCATTGAAATTACCATTTTGGAAAATAAAGTGCTGCAATCTCCGGATTCATCTCAGTGATATCATCCAGGTAAACACCATCTGTGCCCAGGTGACGACTGCGTTTATCTGAGAATGAAAGAGAAAAAAGGAAAAAAAGGAAAACTAAAGATACAAATCTAGGCTTCAACACCAGTAGCATTTCCATTTTATCATTACCAAAGGTTGGAAACACATCAGAGTGCACACAAATCAATCCCATACAGTTTCAGCAAACATTTTCAGTGAACTTAGATTCCCGTTGTAAGTGGACATCTGCAGTGAAACCAGTAGGTACAGGTAAAGCTCATGGTATTAATCATGTCAGAACATTTTCAGTCCTTGGTTTAACCAGACACCAGAGTGCATGGAGCTGTAAAATGCATGGGCGCTATCAGACAGACAGTAAAAGGAACATCTTCCCATTTGGAAACTAAAATAAAAAGTACAGGAAGCTGTGCACAAAAACTAGGTCCAGAAATGGTGATATATATGTTTGCCCACAAGAACAGTATAAGTCAAGATAAAAACTTGTCAATTTGATAGAAAATTTTTTATTTTTGGAAACGTGTTTAAATGTCTGAGGAAACAGACTTGCAAATCAACATCCAATTTCAAGGCCCTTCTGAAAATACACTCCAAATATTTAACATTCCACAAGTTGCTGACTTTCTGGACTCTGTTCATTTGTAGACTTGTGAATAGTTGCCAAGTGTATTACTACATTTCAGATTTCTGGCAACTTCCATTTACTATCCAATGTGTTGACTGAGGTAAGAACTCTTCTGCCTTGAACAGAACAGAAGAGAACTGCAGAGGAGGATTTACATCCCCACTCTCAAAAGGAACGTATCTTACAAATGTATTGGAACTAAAGTTCAAAGACATCTTTTATACAGTACAGAATTACTAAAAACGGACAAGGAATTCACATCTTTAGTTTATCCCTAGTTTTGCGAAGTTTCTCACTCCAGCATAAAACCAATGCAACTCACTTGCTCAAGAGTCAGGTCTTAGTGAATCTAAGATTTCAGAACAAGTTATCCAAATGACAACTGACAGGGAGTATTTTGTTTGGATGATAGAATGCCAGGTAGCACAGTTTAGCCAAGCATCGGGACCTTGTAATCTTGTCTGGATATTTGAATGCCAGATAATCAAGGTTCCTCTGTACGCAAAGTACAGAACATTTACATATGTATGGGTCCCATCATTTTTGCTTTAAAATGGTGAAGTTTGTGACATGTTAAATGATCCATTAAAACAGAACCTGCAGTTCTATTATGCAAGCACAGCAGACACAGCAGAGTGCTTCAGTGTCATTTTAGACATTCTTACCTTTCTTCTTTGATGGGGAATCGGTTTTGTTGACTTGTTTCGTTTGGTTGCTGGTATGGACTGGCTCCCGATTTTCTGTCACAACTGGAGCTCTCAAGGGTTCAAAGGTTTCTGAACTGCATGTAAAATTGACCATTGACTGAGAAGCAATCTCTTTTACTGCTAGAGGCTCAGGTTTCACTAGAGGAGGGGGAGATGGTGAACTGTTGTGTGTATTTACATAGGGGGCGCTTTCAATCACTCTGAAGTGAGTGTTTCCAGATGGAGTGATGTTAACCCGATTAGGTTCTTCAGTTTTCTGATGAGTTATGAGCTGAAAAGAAATTAGAAAAAAAAAGGGATTAACTGTTGGACATACATTCATAAAAATGCTACAGCTTTTGCTCCATGTCTCATTAACAATAGAAACAGTAGTTTTAAGAACAGGGATCTTGTGATTAATAAAAAAAAAGGCCTCAAATCCCAAAAGCTAGGTTAGATTTCAAAAAGTAAAAAGATGGAGTAAATAAATAGGAGAACGAAAGAACAGACAGATGGAAGAATGAAAGAGAAGAAAGAATGAAAACACGAAAGAAAATGGAATATCATGCAGCTTTTCCAAGATGGCAGCTTCAGCCAGTGCTCATCTACACCATCCATTTCTTCAATTCCCCCACCCCCCAACTCTTTTGTATTTCATTTTTGCCCTCTTCTTGGTGGGGTTCTGAACTTAGTGTCAGTGCAGACTGACACTGCCTCACTTAGAAGTTAAGGAATCCCTACAGTGTGGAAGCAGGCCTTTCAACCCATCAAGTTGAAACTGACCTTGCAAAGAACTTCCCACACAGATCCTCCTTTCAACCCCACCCCCAACACCCTGCATTTCCCATCACTAATCCACCTAGCTTGCTCATCTTGGACACAACAGGCAATTTGGCATGGCCAATCCACCTAACCTTCATATTTTTGGATTGAGAGAAGAAACCAGAGCATTCGGTAAACTGACAAGGGGGTGATGGGGGTGGGGGTGATTTGCAAACACTAGAGAGAGTTGCAGGAGGCTGGAATAGAACCCAGGTTCCTGCCACTGAGACAGCAGTGCTAATCACCGCGCCACCATGACTCCCAGTAACACGTGGTAGTCTTTTGACCTGGCATGCCCTTTTACCCTCAAGGTGATTCTAGAGTAATGTAGTCTCCCAGACCACAGATGAAGTCTGATGCAGATCGGAAGCTAGGTACCAGCACTGATTAGTTTGGAAGGGCTATTGTTCTAAGCTATTTCTCTATTGTCTAATTTATCCTTACCTGTAATGTTAACCCTTTTACTGCCTTATTTTTCTAGTTTGTCATCTTAGCAAGATGTCCTGAAGAATCTGTAACTAGGGACTTTGTACCGAAGGTGATGACCTAAGTGATGATGCGTAAACCGGTTGCTGAACTCATTTAAATAAGTGACAAAGTTAATTGAATTCAATTGGCAGACCTTTGTCAACCATATTCACATCCTGGCTGCATACGCACAACTCCAAACTGAAAACTGATCAGCATGAAGGCTCAGTGGTTAGCACTGTTGCCTCAGTGCCAGGGACCCGGGTTCAATTCCCACCTCTGGTAACTGTGTGGAGATTGCACATTCATCCCATGTTGTGAATTTCCTTCGGGTGCTCCGCTTTCCTCCCACAGTCCAAAGATGTGCAGGTCAGGAGAACTGGCCGTGCTAAAAATTGCCCATAGGTTAGGTGAGTCAGAGGGAAATGGCTTTGGGTGGGTTACTTTTCTGAGGGTCAGTGTGGACTTGTTGGGCCAAACAGACATTTTCCCCCTCACTGTAGGGAATCTAAAAAATTCTAATCAGTTTTTGGTTGGGGGGAAGCAGCACACAGTTGGCAGACTTTTTAAAGGGTCTATTAGAGGTCTCTTCAAGCAGAGTTAAGCATGAATAAACTGAACAGGATAGTAAGTTTAAACATTTGAAAGAGGAAAAAACATTGTAAGGAGAGGATGAGCAATAAAAAAAAGGTTGAATAGACAGTGTGAACGTACAGCATTACCGGAATAAGCCTCATGGAATAAAAAAAAGGAGAAATGTCAGTGGGGAATTGGTTTATGTCTGACAACACTAAACTATATGCAAACATCAAAATATCTTTCATTACACAAGAATACAAAAAACCTTGAAATATTAATAAGCTTACCAAAAAAAGGTACTCCGTTATCTAACCTTATAGCATTTTCTAGATACCTTGCTGGTTTGCGGTAGTTCTCCCCATGCCCAATGCATTTCTGTGTTTATTCTATTCATCCCTCTTTCAGATGGCTTGCTAACCAATTCAGAATCACTGTTAGGTGTTGGAGGACGGGATCTTGCAATGCTGTGAAATAAATAAGTAATTAGTCAATGGACATAAAATCTCAGGTGTAAGATGGTCAGTTTGCCATTAGTCTAAACAAGTCACATGGTCACGAATGGATGACTTAACTACTCACTTTTGTTTTAAATTTGATTTCTTATTAGGGAGCCCACCCAAAATTATTCCACACCTGTACCAATCAAAAACAGAATGGTTACGCTTTATTAATATGTTAGATGAACACTGATTATATACCAGTTCAATGGGCTAAATTTTAGTTCCATTAAAAACAAAAAAAGTGATACTCTTTTGATTTAAGTGCACAATAGAAGCTAGTTCTTAATATTCAGATGGAAATGCAATCACAAAAAAGCCCATTAGTTGGTTCAAATACAAAATGGCCTACACAGGTTAAGAAGTATAACCACTTCCTAGACATAACCCCTCAAGGAAAAAAAAGCTTTTCAATCATTTTTAAAAAAACACAAGCAGCAAATATTCAAACAGCCAGAACTCCGTAAAATTACTGGTGCTCCGAAAGATCAAATGGACAGAAACTCTGCTTATTTTGGATTAGTATTCCATGAAATAAATTTGGTTTTTACCTTCTTTATGGATTTGGGAAGCAATAGGTTTGTTTCCAAAAGGTAACCAAGAAAAAAAAAGGGTAGTCACAAAATTAGCTCAGTGCCAGGAAGGTGCATTGATTGACAAATGTTTGTGACTAGAAGCTGATTATAGTGGAGATTCACAGGACAGTAGTAGATCCAAAAACCATGAGCTGCTGGAAAAGCTCAGCAGGTTTGGCAGCTTCTGTGATGAGAAGTCAGAATTAACATTCTTCAGGTTCTGAAAAGGGTCACCAGACCAGAAACATCAATTCTGATTTCTCCTCAGCAATGCTGCCAGACCTGCTGGTCTTTTCCAGCAACTTTTACTTTTGCTTCTTATTTATAGCTTTCAGTTTTTATTTACTAGGAAATCATTTGATATACTGTATATATCCAATTAAAGCAATAACTTGAATTGCAGGAGACAAGTTTTATAGATGATATGAAAGCATGTGATTGTAAGCACAGACTGACGGACAGAGGGGGTGGGATGGCCATATTGGTAAGGGATGATATTCAGTCCCTCGCATAGGAGGGCCTAGAATCAGGGGATGTAGAGTCAGTAAGGATAGAGCTGAGAAATTCTAAGGGTAAAAAGACCCTAATATAGGCCCCCAAACAGTGGCCTGGATGTCAGATGTAAGTTGAATCAGGAGCGGAAGTTAGCCTGTCGCAGAGGTGTTACTACAGTTGTTATGGTGGATTTCAACATGCAGGTAGATTGGGAGAATCAGGATGGTATTGGACCTCAAAAGAGAGAGACTTTGTGGAGTGCCTCAGGAGATGGATTCTTAGAACAGCTGGTGCTGGAGCCTATTAGGGAGAAGGCAATTCGATCTGGTATTGTGCAACGAACCAGAATTGATCAGGGACGGAGAAGGAGCCATTGGGGAGTAGTGACCATAATACAAAAAGCTTCAATCTGCAATTTGAGGGGGGGTAGAGGGTACAATCAGAAGTGACACTATTTCTGTTGAATAAAAGGGAACTATGAGGAAGAAGGAGCTGGTCAAAGTTCAATGGTGCAATATCTTAGCAGGGATGACAGTGGAGGAACAATGGCAGATATTTCTGTGTATAATGCAGAAGTTGCAGGATCAGTTCATTCCAAAAAGGAAGAAAGATCCTACGGGGAGGCATGGGTGGCTGTGGCTGACGTGGGAAGT
This sequence comes from Chiloscyllium punctatum, assembly GCF_047496795.1. NCBI lineage: Eukaryota > Metazoa > Chordata > Chondrichthyes > Orectolobiformes > Hemiscylliidae > Chiloscyllium > Chiloscyllium punctatum. The sequence goes on along the minus strand of NC_092741.1, from coordinate 143,546,970 downwards.
TAAGAAATGTATAAAAGTTAAGAGAGAAAGTATAACATAGCAAAGATAAGTGGGAAAACGGAGGACTGGGAAGCTTTTAAAGAACAGAGGATTACTAAGAAGGAAATACGCAGAGCAAAAAAGGGAGGTACGAAGGTAAACTGGCCAAAAATATAAAAAGGAGGATAATAAAAGCTTTTTTAGGTATGTGAAAGGCCAAAAATAAAAAAATGGTTAAGACTAAAATTGGGCCCTTGAAGACAGAAACAGGGAAATATATTATGGGGAACAAAGAAATGGCAGAAGAATGGAATTGGTACTTCAGATCTGTGTTCACTGGGGAAGACACAAGCAATCTCCCAGAGGTAACAATGACTGAAGGGAATTTATATCTGCCAGGAATTGATGTTGGAGAGACTGTTAGGTCTGAAGGTTGATAAGTCCCCAGGGCCAGATGGTCTACATCCCAGGGTACTGAAGGAAGTGGCTCGAGAAATCGTGGATGCGTTGGTGATTATTTTCCAGAGTTCGATAGATTCGGGATCAGTTCCTGCGGATTGGAGGGTGGCTAATGTTGTACCACTTTTTAAGAAAGGTGGGAGAGAGAAAGCAGGAAATTATACACCAGTTAGTCTGACCTCAGTGGTGGGAAAGATGCTGGAGTCTATTATAAAGGATGAAATTACGACATCTGGATAGTAGTAAGAGGATAGGTCAGAGTCAGCATGGATTTATGAAGGGAAAATCATGCTTGACTAATCTTCTGGAATTTTTTGAGGATGTAACTCTGAAGATGGATGAGGGAGATCCAGTAGATGTAGTGTACCTGGACTTTCAGAAAGCTTTTGATAAAGTCCCACATAGGAGGTTAGTGAGCAAAATTAGGGCGCATGGTATTGGGGGCAAAGTACTAACTTGGATTGAAAGTTGGTTGGCTGACAGGAAACAAACAGTAGTGATAAACTGCTCACTTTCGGAATGGCAGGCAGCGACCAGTGGGGTACTGCAGCTTTACACAATATGTTAACGATATAGAAGATGGTATTAGTAATAACATTAGCAAATTTGCTGATGGTACTAAGCTCGGTGGCAGGGTGAAATGTTAGGCAATTACAGGGTGACCGGGACAGGTTAGGTGAGTGGTCAGATGCAGTTTAAATGTGGATAAATGTATGGTTATCCACTTTGGTGGCAAGAACAGGAAGGCAGATTACTACCTAAATGGAATCAATTTAGGTAAAGGGACAGTACAGAGAGATCTGGGTGTTCTTGTACACCAGTCAATGAAGGCAAGCATGCAGGTACAGCAGGTAGTGAAGGCAGCTAATAGCATGCTGGCCTTCATAACAAGAGGGATTGAGTATAGAAGCAAAGAGGTTCTTCTGCAGCTGTACAGGACCCTGGTGAGACCACACCTAGAGTACGGTGTGCAGTTCTGGTCTCCAAATTTGAGGAAAGACATTCTGGCTATTGAGCGAGTGCAGCGTAGGTTCACGAGGTCAATTCCTGGAATGGCAGGACTACCTTACACTGAAAGACTGGAGCGACTGGGCTTGTATGCCCTTGAGTTTAGAAGACAGAGGGGATATGATTGAGACATAAGATTATTAAAGGATTGGACACTCTGGAGGCAGGAAACATGTTTCCGCTGATAGGCGAGTGCCGAACCAGAGGACACAGCTTAAAAATACGGGGTAGATCATTTAGGACAGAGATGAGGAGAATCTTCTTCACCCAGAGAGTGTGGTGGCTGTGTGGAATGCTCTGCCCCAGAGGGCAGTGGAGGCCCAGTCTCTAGATTCATTTAAGAAAGAGTTGGTTAGAGCTCTCAAGGATTGTGGAATCAAGGGTTATGGAGATAAGGCAGGAACAGGATACTTATCAAGGACGATCAGCCATGATCATATTGAATACTGGTGCAAGCTCAAAAGGACAGAATGGCCAACTCCTGCACCTATTGGCTATTAATGATGAATTGGGAGAAAGGCAGCTTTATAAAATGTAGTAAAATATTGAAATGTTTGACAAAAAAAAATGACAAATAGGATGCAAGAGAGACATATGGGGAAATGAAATGAGGATAGGTCAGTGTGAGTAAAAATCAATAAAGGAAGGGATTATACATAGGATAGAATAGAATAGAATAGAACAGAACAGAACATTATAGTGCAGTACAGACCCTTCGGCCCTCAATGTTGCGCTGCCCTGTTAAACCAATCTGAACTCCATCCAAGCTACACTTTCATTATGGTCCATAGGCCTAGCCAATGACCACTTAAATGCCTGTAAAGTTGGTGAGTCCACAACTGTTGCAGTCAGTGCATTCCATGCCCATACCACTAAGTGATACAAGAGCCATTAAATTTAGTAGAATCACATAATACATTAGATAGACAGGAGCTGAAAGATTGTGCATAATCCTAATGCTAAGATCAGAACTAAGTGGTGAAAAGTACAAAAGGGCATTGCAAGAATTCCACTAGAAGTAGGAATTGGCTAGGCTGGGGTTACTCTCTCTCCCAAAGAGAGAGAAGGTAGAGGTGAAACTGAATGGAGGTGAATAAAATTATGTGGGAGTTTTTGTACAAACTGGATAGGAATTACCTATTTTCATTCAGAAAGAATCAATATGCAGGGGACATTGTTGATAGAATGATTAGAAGGCAGGAGATATTCTTCACACCCAGAGGCAATGGGCTTACAGAAAGAGATCATTTATCCAAAATTTTGACTGACCTACCCCAAACCTAGAATTTTCAAAAGGGTACTTCTCCCCAGAAATCTAAATTATTGGCTACTTGAAATGTTTATTACATGAATCACTATGCATTTTGTCTGCACTGAACAGATTTGTAATCCAATGGAAGTTTGGACTTTTTACACCTGCATCGTTATTGACAAAAAAATGTTTGAAGATGGTAGCTCATAAGGAATGCTCATAATAAACAACAAATACAAGATGCTGCCTTCAACTCAAAGAACCTAAACAAATGAATGTTGCAAGTCATGTTTTAAAGTACCCTTAAATTATTAGATTTAATAAACTAAAATCCATGAAGTAAACAAGATTGATTTAAGATAATGCATTGCAAATATAGAGGAAATAAAGCTGTTGACCTCCTATCCAAGACTGGACTACTGTTCCAGCATAATTAACATGTCTGTGCTTCAAGTTTCCAAATGCAAAGCCATAAAGCAAACTTTATCAACAAGTTTGTGATACATAAAATGTAGCTACATTTTGACTAAATACTTCTAAAATTTTTAGAAATCCAGGAACTGGCACAATGTTGCCTGGAAGCTATTAACTTGGGTGCAGGTGTTTTATTCATTGAGGAGATTTGCATGCAGATTTAATTTTAAAATATTACAATGGGTCAATTTCCTGGTTTCTTTGCATCATTTAAAGTGTACAGGTATCAAAGCATCTGCTGCTCATGTATATCTCTGTACTGAGAAAGGGCCAACATACAGAAGATTCTGGATTGATGTACTACTGTTAAATTTAAGGCCTGAAATTCAACTGTAACAAAACCAAAGTTACTTGCTATCAAATGTAACTAAGATGGTGGCATTCTTTGATTCCCCGGAATTCTTTTCCAATTTATAATCTACGCTAAATTTAACAAAGCTGTGCTTTGAAGCATATCTCTATGTCAGCATGGTGGCTCAGTGGTTAGCACTGCTGCCTCAGCTCCAGGTTCAATTCCACCCTAGAGTGACTGTGTAGTTTGCACATGCTCCCAGCATCTGCATAAGCTTCGTCCCACAGTCCAAAAGATATGTAGGGTAAGCGGATTGACCATGCTGAATTGCCTGGTGTCCATGGAAGTGCAGGCCAGGTGGATTAGCCATGGGAAATGCAAGAATGGGGTGGGTCTCTCTGGGATGCTGAGGAAATGGTGTGGACTGGACAGGCTGAAAGGCATGCTTCCACACTGTCAGGATTCTGTGATCCTGTCTTTTCCAATGAACATGATCAGGTGTGCTGCATAACATTGGAAGGTTACAAATGGAGCATGCAAGGGAATTAATGTGATCATTGTGATGACAGACCAGTCACAGCCACCATTTTGACAATACTACATCCATCCAGTGATCAGAGATCAGTGGCCTACAGAATCTGCTTCATTATTTTAGAAATCACTTCAGTACAAACTGACATTACATTGACTGAGTCCTCAGTTCTTTTTATTTTCCAACTGTTTCCACAGTTGGAATCAGAGCGGCCAGATCTCTGTAAGGAAGCCATGACAAAAGGCCTCTTCACTCTGCAATGTGCTTTGGTCTCGTGTCATAGCTGAGGGTCCTACAGAATACTTGAGCAATGGCCATACATAAATTTAGACTCCTCAGCTAACATCCAAAGGTGACCCCTCCAGTACATCTTCCATCACAGTGATGCAACGTAGCACATTACACTGAAAGTAATTCAAGCTGTTATTTGAAGGTTGAGTCCCCACAACTGTAAACAAAAAAAAGGACAAGACATGCGTCACATAGTACTGTAGAATTCAATAAAACTTTTAAATCACACCTGGTGTCTATATTTATAGATAGACACGACAAAATCACAGAGCAGAGCAGAGGTGAGCACATGTGGGCACAAGGTAAACAATTCATGTGTACTGCAGTTCATTTCCTTCAGCATGTCATGCTGCAAGCTAAGATGAAGACAGCTTTAAACCATTATGTCACATGTTCTAACAAAATGACAACATGAAAAAAAAAGGTGACCACCTTAGTTCAACCATAAATTTGACCAGTTTCAGATATGATATTACAATAATTGCTCTCAGGCAATACATTAAAATTTATTTCATTCTTGTGCTGATTCAAAAAAGTCTTTAGGCCCTTGTTTCCAACCCCTCAGCTTCTTAAAAAGAAACTTTAAGTAGTGATCAAATTGGTGCATGGCCGCAGGAAAAATCTACAGGTTGCAAATGCTTACAGACAAAGTCAGCATTTGGAAAAAAGGTACAACACTAAAGCTCATAAGGGAGGTTATTCAGGGACAACTGCAGCATATTCAGCTCTACTTTTAATTCCTGAAGAATTGATTCATCCCTGCTGGCATGAGTGCTTCCAATAGACCGTATTCTGGATGGAGTAAATGAGTGCCAAGTAATAACCATCTCTAAAAACTCTTCCAAGATATTTTCACCAAATAGCCCCACACCATTGACCAGAAACTCAACTGGACCAACCTTACAGTAGCACAGCTCAGAGGAGAGGTGCTCTGTTTGACTGGCTCACCTGATTGTAAGTGCTTTTAAAATTAAACAAACAGCAGCAGAATGCAAGTCAAGAATGCCAGAACACACTCCATTCAAATGTTCCTGTAACTGCATTCACCAGAGTGGCAAGATATCCATCAGTGTACATACCCAATCCTACCGTTACCAGTTTTGGTTGTGTTGAATGTTTATAGATTCCCTGAATCAAAATCATCAAGACCTGTTTCATGGTCACCTCCAAAACCTGCAACCTTTACCAGCCAGTAAGGAAAAAGACAGCAAGGTGTACAGAAACCATCACCTCCATGTATTTTTCCAAGTCACATACAATCCTAAATTAAATAAATATTGCTTCAAAAGATTTCCCTCCCATCCCAAAGAGCAACTAGCTATGGGCAATAAATACTGCTCACTAATATGTTTTCACATATCTGGTGAAAAATATTCACCGTATCACCCTGGTTCCAATTCATCTGTTTGGAATAAAGTTTTTGTGCAGCTCCCAAAGTAGAAAACATAACTGCATCCTCTATCAAAGCCTTTTCATTGTATCTTAGTGAGCTTGCTTCAACTCCCAAACCTGCCCGATCAGCATCCCTCACATCCAACTCCAGACCAATCTTACCATGTGCCATTTCCAGGACAAGCTTACCACAAATCCATGAATACCAGCATCCCTCGTGTCCATCCCATCTTCAAAATTCCATTGTGCACCCAAAGCACAGTCAGTCCAGAGCTGCCCTGTATGGTTGCTGATGTTTACCTCATGGCAGGCAGGAACCTGGGTGTCCTGCTGGAGGGGGTGGTGCACAGGTAGCACTTTGTTCCCTGACAACCAACGATGGTGGCACTAAACCAGACCATGCCAACCTGCTGAGGTTGCCACCCAGGTCAGTGCAGTCTCAGCGATCTGGAGGAAGGCTCAATGCAGGAGGATTACCTTCCCTACTCCATCAGCAAGAGTGCCCATTTTCTCTGCAATCCCTCACTTGCTATCTGCTTCCCTGTTACTATAAATCACATGCTCTACCACTCTGCATTGCTTACAACATGATTCCTCATTCACTGTCACTTACTCGAACTAATCCTGCAAGCCCTTGGAGATGACAAAAAACAAAACTGAGTAATGGTTAGTTGTTGCCAAGATTCAATATTAACAAACAAGATCAGGAACTTCCAATTTCGTTTTATAATGTTCAAAAGCTAATAATGTTTCCCCAAAGTGCAAGTGAGATATCAATTACCCATATTTTTCTTTATTATATATCTGGGGAGCAAAATCACTAATTGGACTTCAGAAAGGTTTGCTTCCAGATGAAACAAAAAAAAAGCTATTAGACGGGTGACAAGTCACTAAGTTAGGTAGGTGACTGCACAGCTTAGATACTTCAAAGACTAAAATAGAGTAACTTAAAAAAATGTTCAAAGTACATGAACACCACCACTTACATGCAGAGTATATTTAGGAGTGGGTTTCCAGCTCCTTGCATGCATGGAGGACTTTTGGAAAAAATTTTAGCCAAGATCCAGGAACATAAAACAGTGAGTGAAGCTAAACAGAGGGCTACCGATCACACTGCATTACTACAGGCCTGAGAGAAGTCACTAAGGTAGTATTGTAACAGCATTACAAACATATTTTAAATGACCACAAACCGTGCAGAGATGTTTAAAAGGCTCTGAGGCAACTATTTTATTTAAATATCACAAGGTTATATAAAACATGCCCCAGTCAGTAACACTACCCAGAACTTGAAAAAAAAAAAGAGCTTTTACTTCTGCCAACAGAACATTGGGTACAATATTCAGTTTTTGTAAGTGTAGAAAGAGAGAATGTTTGTGCAATCTGACTGACAAACAGACAGAACAAAAAGACGAATGCAGCTAGAAGGTTCAAAATAAAAAGCATGAACAGACTGCACCAAGGGTAAAATTACAGTATAGTAAAGCTATGAATAAAACACTCACATGAAGAAACTAATCAATTAACTCCACCCTGAAACTTTATAAACCTAAAACAGAGTATGGCATCCAATAATTTAAGACTTTCAAACTCTGGCATGTACAAATCAAATCTCCCAACTTGCTCTCGGGTCTTGGGTGCATTTTTAAACAGGCTACAATAATTCCCAATTCTTTGAAAACCAAAACAAATTCAGATTATATTTCAAAAGCACAAGTATATGAATAAAAACATTTCTTCATGTTAATTAAAAAAAATAAAACATCAAGAATGGTTAATATGTTAGCAGCATCACAAAGCAAAACATTGCAGCAGCATTCTGACTGATACCTGAGCAAAGATGGAAAAAGAGGCGATGGCTGTGGACAAGAGCTAGACAAGCCTCCAGCAACAGGAACCAAAAGATGTGAAGTACGTTCATTGTTTTCTACAGGCAGACTGGAGTTTTTGCAATGCAGCAAAGGAAGCAGAATTAAATTAGAGATTGACCAGCTCTTGCCAAAACAGCTGAACAAAGTACAAAATGGCACTGGCTGTTACATTACTGATGCATGACACTTACTACAAATGACAAGTCACAATACATATCCAGGACACATCTGAGCTAAGCAAACAGTATTATTTTCAGACTGAAAATAGAAGTGATTTTGCTTTTTTTAAAAACAAAAAAAAAGTAAGATCTAGCAGAGGATGCTGAGAACTCAGCAGGTCTGTGGAGAGAGAAACAGAGTTAACGCAGAGTTTTGTAGGACTCTTACAGTTCAGAAGTCAGATTGGACTCAAATGTTTTAACTGTTCCACTCTACACATGCTGCCAGACCTGCTGGGTTTCTTCAGCATTCTCTGTTGACATGAGATTTCCAGCATCTGCAGTGTTTCACCTTCAAATCTAATTAGCTGATTAAAATATTTGAGACATTGATAGATGGAGAATTAAGTATATTAAAAAAAAACTGTGCAGGATGCCCCCTTTTGATGCCTTTAGTTGTATTTGGATGAGGAGTGGGGTTGGGGGAAATCCAAAAAACAAAAAGCCTCAAGAATCTTTTACATTACAATGCTGACTGCCCAATTAATTCCAAGGTTTTCTATTTTATTTCAGATAACCAGCAACCCTACATTTGTTTTTAGTGACTCAGCAAAACAACTGTGCCAAGAGGGCTGCCAATTTTAGTGAACAATTCAGAATAATTTGTGAATTTCTTGCTCTGATGAAACATGACTGATATCAGCCACAAATAGTCATCTAACAGTCTGCTCGCTACTAATTAACAGGCAATCATTCAGATTAGGGAAAAGCAAAATGTGGTCAATATTTCTGTAACTTTACATTCTCTACTCTAAGCTCCAGAATCTGCAGTCCTCATGTTCTCCATAGAAAATAGTAGGCCAAGTCAGCCCTTTCTCCTGATTTCACCATTCATTCATTCAATCTGATCATCCAACTCAATAAACCTGTTCCCTATATCAACCCATACTCTTTGGTCTCTTTAGAAATAGCTCATGGGGGCCATCTTCAAGACAGTCAGTCAATGATACTGGCCTCAACCTCTTTCTGTGGCAGATAATTCCAGAGGTTCACCATTCTCTGATGGAAGAAATATCGGATCATCTCAGGACCAGATCAATGAATTGCCTGACTCTGATGAATAAGTTATTGCTCACAGCTTTGAGATTGTTCAGTTCTGCAGACTTTAAACACAACTTTTTGTAAATGCTGCACTCTGATTAAGAATGCAGTAGTGATGTGGCAATCTCATCAGAAGAATCTTGAACGCTGGGTTAATGCTCTGGAAAAATCGGGTGTTCAGAAACCAACCATCTGACAACAGTACACTGACCAGATTATGCCCTGCTTACAAAATGCAGGACAAACCCCATTTGCCAATTACTGGACCATCTGTCTGGTCTCAAAAAGGTGATAGAAGGGATTATTGATTATGCTACAAAGCACTTGCAAAATGAATAGCCTGCTAACAGACATGGTGTTTGGGTTTGATCAGAAACAGTTCTCAGATTTGTTCAAACAGGAACAAAAAGGCAGAACCGTACAGAGGAGAACAACTGCCCTGGATGCAAAACCAGAGACAGAGGGAACTGGGATGCAGTGGGGAGCACTCTACAGTCCAGAATCACACCTGGCACATAAACAAAAGGTTGAGATTGGTGGAAATCAATCTTGGCTCCAGGACATAATTATTCCCAAGAGTTCACAGGACAGTGCCTTATGTCCAAACATCAGAACTTCAAAGGCCTACACTCCACAAGATCAGGTGTACAGTGACAATTGTTTCCTTTTCAGGATGACTTGCTTTCAGTTAGTCACTGAAGCTGGCCCTGTCTGAACACAGCTCACCCAGGCTTGATCTGACAAGTAAAATAAGAGCCACATGAGAGCTAGACAATGACCTTCTCAAGAATCTAAAACATCGCTTCTTGACATTCAATGGCAATATAATTGCTCAATTCCTCACTTCCAACATCCTGACAGTTATCATTGACCAGCCATATACATATATGGAGGCAAAAGTAGTCAGAGGATAGGAAATAGAGATATTACTTGCCTATTTGTTAAATCTGTCCACTTAAAGGCCCAGGACAGGAGCATGATGGGACATTTGCCCAGATGAGTTCAGCTACAAAAGGCACTCAGGAAGCTTGGCATCAGAGGACAAATCAGCCTGCCTGATTAGCTCCCTATCTACCACCACCTCCCAGTAACAACAATGTACCAACTACAAAACACATTGCAGAAATTCTCCAAGCATCCTTAGCAGCTTCTATGACCACTACCACCTAGAAGGACAAGGGCAGGAGAGCATGACCTGGATGTTTCCATCCAAGCCACTCACCATCCTGACATGGAAAATATAGTCATTCCTCCATAGTCACTGGGACAAAATCCTGGATCTGATCCTAACTGGTTTATGGGCGTCCCTTCACTGAAAAAGGACTATTTCATGACAGCATCGGTCACCATTACCTTCTCCAGAGCAAACCAAGAGATGGACAAGAAAAGGTAGTCCTAGCCAGTAGTACCATATCCCATGAGCAAGTGTTTTTCAAAAAAGAAAAAAATCTTCACACTTTGACCATGCAATAAACACTAAAATTGCTAAGAATTTGCACTTTAAGTTCTGACTACACAACATGCTAACATGAGGCTCCAAAAATCACAGTATATGGATTCAGAAATAAATTTTAGAATACTTGTCAACTCAGTGGTGTTTCCCACACCTACTACACAGTGCATAAAAATAGAAATTTTATTTGTGTTGATGCTTACATTTTACATCCTACACTATTGGCAGATTGCTGCACAATACAGATCAAAGGAATTAAATGACCCAAGATACAAGAGAAAAAAAACTGCTTTCCCCACCCCCTCATACCCTTAACTCCATTATGCTCAATGCATTGCTTGCCACTTGGAACAACAAGCACTAGCTCAAACAGAAAGCAGATTGAACAGCAAGTGCAGTATTCGTTAATGCACAAATGAGTCAACGATATCACAAAACTAAAAAAAAAAAAGGCCACATACCCAGGTCTGGAGGAACATTCGCTGTCAGAAAGTGGATGTACCTGAAGATTTTTGTCACCACAAGTATTTATGGAGTTCCTTCAGGAGGGAAAACAACACAGTCATGAAATGGGAAGCTTTCAACAGCAATTTGTAATTGTTCAGTGTGAGAATAATGACATGGCCTAGAATTCTACTTCAACCATTTGGTGTCCCCATTATTTTCCCCGATTTAGAGCACAAGTTAGCAACAATTAAACAAAATTAAACCCAGAAAGAAATAATTCTGGGCCATGAATAGATTTTTAAAAATCATTCACAAGGGGATACTGATGGGGAAAGGTCTCAATGCTCAAATTTAACCCAGTCCTAAATTAAAATGGTGCAACTCAACCTCTGATAACAAATAGAATAGATAAAGGGGGAAGCAGTGGATAGATTGGGATTTTCAGGTGATGTTACATAAAAGGTTACTCTCAGGTCCTATGGGATTAGAGGGACTGACTAATTAATAGGTGACAGATTTGAGATAAGGGGACACTTTCAATATGATAAACTAACTAGTGAAGTGCCAAAGGAATCAGTGCTAGGGTCACAATCATTTACAATATATTAATGACTTTGGTGAGGAAAATGAATGTACTATAGTCAATTTTGCAGATGACAAAGTAATTAGAAAAGCAAGTAGTAAGTATGACTACAGTCTGCCTGGGATAGATAGGCTAAGCTAGTGGATAAAAACTTGGCAGGTGAAATATACAGAGAGGATTTTCCACTAAAGCAGGAGGAATGGAACAGGTGAATATTATTCAAAAAAAGAGAGACTGCAGAAAGCTACAGCAGAGAATCAAAAGTCCTTCTGCATTAAAAAACATATCAAGCAGTTATTGAAGGAAGGAAGGCATACAGGAAGTGAAGGTCACAAGGCTGATCCCAGGTATGGAGAGATATTCTTACATGGAGAAGGTAAGTCACAGATTATACATATATTCACTGGACCTTAGAAGAATGACAAAGGTAAAATCCTTAAGGGACTTGACAGACTAGATGTGGAAAGTCATTATGGGAGAATCTAGGATCAGAGGGCATGATCCCAATTCATTGAGTGCTCCAATGCAGTAACATAAATCTACCACTAAGTGGCACTGTCGTCAAGTGTTTTCTTTCTTGTTGCTGTTCTGGATAAAACAAACATTAACATTTTACGATAAACAGTCTAGAACGTCCACTCAATTAACCAATAGAACTCTACCACTCAAATATATTGATATAGAAGTGCATTCCAAATGTAACCAATTAGCAAATTTCTGCTTATTTCATAAATCTACCACAGTCAGTCATTAACAATGAAGGGTGAATATTTTAAAAAGTTTCATGCTTTGTAGAAAAGCATATTTAACTTTTGAACAACCTAAAGTCTCAGGCTGGCGATCTGAGAAATCAAAAGACAATTAAGGTTTCAACATGCACTACGTGACATATGAAGGAGAAAGACGACACTAGACAAATGCTATCTGATCTTCAGTACATTTAATGCGTAGGCAGTGAATGATCGAAGTAAACAAATGTAACTTGACTTGTGCTCCGTACTATAATTAGCGGCTGGCACTCAGAGGAATGAAACCATCACAAATGCACTGCAGCATCTGACCTGTACAGAATAAGCAGAGCAAAAAAAAAAGTGTCAGCTGTCGACAAGTACAGCACTCAAAAAAAGAGAGGGGGCTATTCGGCCCAATAATTCTGCATGCTGCCCGAAAGTGTTAGTCCAAGTTGAAACTTATTGGCGAAATCCATTTAAGAATTCATCCAATTAATCTGAAAACTACAATATGTATACTTTCGAACTCTCATATCATGCAGTACAAACTCCAGTCATTGGCTGCAAGAACTAACTTTTTAGATTACTGATTCTTTTACCACTCACTCACTTTTTAGAAGAATGTTCAGCCAAAAGTTTCATTTTTTAAAAAACTTTATTCATTTAATAGTTTAATTGAACTTAAAATCAACACATTCTCTGCTCAAAAAAAAAACACCAACTGAGTGCTTCCAGTCAGCTCATGACACCAATTATTCATCTCAAACCATTTCAGACCCCTCTTCTACAGCTCCATAAGCTTTGTAGCCTTCAAATTGCAGCACTTTAGGAAAAAAAAGTGACAATATGTCAGAGGTTGTTGAACTTGTGTCAGTACAACATCATGACCTGTGTTCGGTGTCTCAAATTAGACAGCCCAGGATTCTATGCCACCTTCAAAAGGATTTGAACACAATTGCCCCAGATCTGAATACAATATTTAAAAAGGAAATGCCAGCATTATATCCCTTATTCTCCTCACATGACCTCATGTTTTTCTGCACGGTAACTTCTGTCAGTTATCAAGTTATTGCATCAGCCTAACCATGCCCCCTTAAAAGCTAATCACCTTTCTCACCGTACACTTTCAAATTAAGCATCGGCAAATTTCAAAGCTTAGACCTTGTACTGTCAAGTCCAAATCATTCATGTACGAGTTATTCCAGTAGTGAATGTTGAAAACACCATTGTGACTGCAAGTTACTGCACTGGTCAACCACTGACATCTCTAAAATCCTTCCAGAACAAAAAAAAAAGGTCAACTTCAAAAATAGGAATCACTAGTGTGGAATGCTACCATTTTGAAAAGGTGAAAAAAAACCTTAAAATGTGCCATTTATAATTAAAAAGTGATGGTAGCTAGAAAAAAAAAAGTGCATCTTTGTACAATTGAACATTCTAAAAAGCAGTCAAATTAAAAATGTCTAAGCATCCATTGCAAAGAGTTCAAACTTAACTTTAGCGATGGCATAATTGGAAGAAGCCCATATTGGATCAGATGTGATGCCTTAGCTTTCAGAAGCGCCCCTCCACAACAAATCTCTAATTCCACATTGGAAGTTTTAAAAGTAAAAGTGGAATAATCTCATGACATATGTACACTAATAGCATTCCATGACTTGGCACTTAAACCACACTAAGCATCAAGCAACAGAATACACCTTCCATTCTTTGGGGAAAAAAAAGGTTCTGTTAAGTATCTGTCTCTTTCATTTGGCATAATCACGATTCTTGAAAGGCTTCAGGCATGTATCCAGACCTGCATTAATTTGCATAGTTAGATGAATTGGTGAATGAAGTAACATCCAACAATTCAAATTTTCTTCACAAGATGGAAGTGAACTGGTTGACCTACAACAATACCAGATTCTGCCAATTCTTAAGCCCTGCAAACTGTTCTAGTTTTAATGGAGTTCAGGTTTCCCCCCCCTCCATCCCCATCTAAATTAAAACAAGTGCTACCCAACAAGCAAGAGAGCTTCTGTTCTCTCCACCAGTTGCTAGTAATGCAAAGTTTTTTTTATAAAAAGTATATTCTACATTAAAGGTTTTCTCCCCCAAACACCAAGGCCTGAAGTAACATATGCAGAAGAGATCCACAATTTCCCATTTACTCATTTCTTCAGCTAACAGCGAGCCCATTTGGCTGCTGCTCAGTTCGAGTCAAATTGAGACATGTGCAATCTCAAGAGGTTTCACAGAATGCCATTTTTTAAAAACTAAAAGACTGATTTAGACAAGCAATTCTATTCTTCAGTTTCAGAAGATGTCTAGCACCAGTCTGCATTTGGAAAAATGGCTAACAAGAGTGCGCAAGAGAAATAAGTGAATACAAAAAGTTATCATCCTGTATCTGCTGTTTCTCCCATCACCCATGTGAATACAATCCAATGTGCTGGAAAAGAAGAAAATTGAGAGACAATGGAAGAGGTGAACATTGGGTATAAGGATCCTGTAAAAGATGGAAACATTAAGCAATTTCTATCTAGGTCACTTTAAATCGAACAGTTATCTAATTTTGCAACTTCAGGTTCATCATTCCAAACTATTACATGACATGACTAGATAAAAGTAGTTTTAAAAAAAATCAGTCCATCAAAACTGGCATTCAAAACACTGTGCAAACAGCCTGAAAACATGATTCTGCATGTCCCTTCGATTTGAACAAAGAGCCAAAATTTTGACATTTGTGAATTCTGAAAGTAATAAAGTTGTAAGCAACATGCTTCCTTTGAATTAACTTCTAAATTTCCAGAGAGTCCAAATTTTTTTGTACACACCTGACAGTTTCAGGGAATTCAATCTCTTCCTCAGAGCCGATTTCAATAGGAAACATATCTTCATTCTCTGAAGTATCACTATTATCTCGTTTTATACTATCCATTCTTGACTTGCGCCTCCTTTTCCTTCTTTTCTTTGCAGAGCTGTTACTCAGTTGGTTCTCTGGAGTAGCCTGCGTAACATGAATTGGTACGGATGTGTGCGTGGATCCAGTAGAATCTCTCAGTCTTCCTGTTCCTTCTTTTAGCACAGCACCTTCTGATCCAAGGATAGGTGAAGTGTTCAAGTGTAAAGGAACATTTGCCTAAAAACAAAAAAAAAAATTAATTTCAATTGCACCTAATGTGAATCACTATAGCAGTCAGAAGTGAGCACTCATTTGTTATGCATTAATACACAACTGAGTGACAGACTCCGGATCCTTTGGCAAAAGGAAAAATTTTCACAATCCCATACCCATAACCTCATTTCAGGTATTGCAAGGGTAGCATTTATACGGAGGCATGTTTAATCAAGTGTTTTTTTTCTTCTGAAATGCATCCAAGTAACAGTCACCAGTTTATCATGAGATTTTAGAAAGGGACTCATGGCTGAGTCAGAATGTTCTGGGCACAGGTTCCATTTCAAGACTAAACATACTAACCAAGGCAGACATTACAGGGTGTTGAGAGTGCAACAGTAATCAGGAGGTGCAATCTTTAGAAATGCAACATTCAAGACCTGGTCAGCCCCCTCAAAAAGACCTTAACAAGAGCAGGGGTAGTGCACTCAATGCCCTGGTCAATATTTGTCCCTCAAATCAACATCACACACACAAAAAAAAGGTTTAACATTATCAAATTGCCTTCAGTGGGAGTTTGCCGTGAGCAAATTTGAATTGCTAGTGTGGAAGCAGGCCATTCAGCCCATTAAACCCACACCGACCCTCTGAAGAGTATCCCACCCAGTTAATCCACCTAGTCCGCAACATCCCTGACCATTATGAGCAATTTAGCATTGACAATCCACCAAACTTGCACACCTTTGGATTGCAGGAACAAACTAGAGCATCCAAAAAGGATATCCACACAGACAGGGAGAATGTATTTTTGGAGTTTGCACAGAGGGTGGAATCGAACTTGGATCTCTGGTGCAGTGAAGCAGCAGTGCTAACCACTGAGCCACTGCTGTCTAGTGGCACATCACATTTAATACATTAAAGCAGCTTCTTTGACTGGACAATGTACTGTACAGAGAATTGTACAGTCACAAGTGACACTCTAGAAACACAAGCTTTATTTTTCTTCAGGAAAAAAGCAAATATACCCTGGCAATCTCATTTTACACCAGTTAGACTACATTCCCTATAGGATGCACTGCCCCACCTTCCTTCAAAACTTTCAATGTCAATACCAGGTTTAGAATAATTATCTAAATGCATTTAAATAGTGATTTTTTTCTCTCCAAGTTTCTTCAAAAACAGGGTGACTGGGGTGCATCTCAAGTGTGCACAACACAAGGTGAATACACTGACCATGAAATTTAATATCAAACAAACATTCTATTCATGGTAACATTAAGTACTTGGGATTTCATGACCGCTCCACTTGCTACACTCAATTAAAGGAAAAAGGGACTCCAGTCAAACTTAGAAGTGTACTGGATGGTTATGGTTATGATCTGGAACGTACCATTAGAAGGTGGTACAGTGAGTCATCACACTAAAGCAACTTGCAAAGAAAAAAAAGAATGAAATGCACATCTATTTGAAGAGAAAAGCTTACAGGGTTGAGACAAGTGGGAAAATATTAATAATGTAGTTCATTCAAAAAGGGCTAACCTTCTTCTGTCTGATACTTTCTATACTCTTCAGGATAGGCCCAGTGGAGTCGGAGTGGGATACTCATGCCACCCCAGGGGGCATAAGAGAGGACTTCTATCCCAAAATGTAAAACAAAAATTAGGACAAACCCATAACCAAAGGCAGAAAACACAAAGAAGTTTGTTCTACAGTCTTCAACAAAACATTAAACTATTATAAAAGTTCCTAATATTTTTGTTTACTGAACAAAAAAATTCCCAGGAAGACTCCACAGCAATCGTTATGTAATCTCGTAACAATTCCAAAACAATGAGTAATTGCAAATAGGACTTGCGAATGCTGTCTCTGCAACCTTTCATCTAAATCACATGACAAACCAGTCTTCATTCCAAAAAGATAGAGTTTTGTTTTTAAAAAAAAAACAATGGTTACGAGAAGGGGTACAATTGAGGTCTGTTTTAGCATTTGGTTTATACACATTATTACACTTTGAGGCTAAAGTGTCAAATGGAGGGTAGATGAACATGATCAAGTAACCAGTGCTGAAATTTACCAGATACCAGGCTTCTCTGATTTAATTGCCAGAGATCAATGGAAATCTCATTGTTCTACTGAAAGAGGGTGCACAATATTCAGAAATTACAGTCATTGCCCCCAAGTCCCCAATAAATAGTGTAGCCTTCTCTCCCCCAAAGTTTCTGAAATGTGTAATAGCAAGTGGTGGTGCTTTAAAGAGGAAGCTGTGATCAGAAATAAAGTTAGCATCTCTACTTAAACAAAACAAAAAATACTAATGCATTTCCTTTTGATCTATTGCTGGATGGATGGCAGTAGAGGAAGTGAGAGGACATGTCAAATCAAATGGGCTGCTTTGTGCTGTTGGGATTAAAGAATCCAGAACACAGTACAAAGTTAGAGTACAAAAATATAGCTAGTAGAAAAGAAAGTCAAAGGTCAAAACAGCTCAAATAGTCTTTGCAGGAACAGGCTATATTTTTACTCCAATATAAAAAAGATTCCAACACATGTGGAATGTATACATATTTTATAAGGCACCAAAGGAAGGTCAGAGATATTAGTAAATTGCTGATAACCTTCAAACCAATAGTTTCCTGACATTTCCATTGAATGCAGTCGTAATTGGCTTCATTAAAAAAATCAAGTTACCTTGTGCAATTATGCAAATTAAGGTAAAACCTTAAGAATAAATTTTGTGCTGTCTCAAGATCACATTCCCCTCTTTCTCAGCATTGGATGTGGCATTTCAGTGCAGGGGGTCAGATACTACTGGTTGGCTTTTTAAAAAAAATTAACAAAGATTTATATGCAGTACAAAAAGGCCATTCAGCCCATTCATGAATAAATCAAGTCAATCCCACTCAATCCTCAGACCTGCAAGTTTATTTTCCCAATTTCAACTTTCACTTGTTTCCATTATCATTACACCAGGGTGTTACCACTCATTAACCATTCTTTACATCCTCTTACACCACAAACACCTTTAAGACCTAAATTGTACAAGAAACCTGATCAAAAGTTATTCACTATTGCAAAAAAAAAAAAATCACATCTAAAAGTTGAACAGAATGAAAATTAAATTCCTGGGGGCAATGCCAAATAACATTGGGTAATTATTTGCTGCTGTTTACCCAATCACGTAGTTGCCGACATGACGCACTGCAAGAAAAACAAAACCAGATTATCAATCGTCATGGACTACCAGTTCGAAAGCAGATTGTTCCATACTGTTGATATCAAAGTGCATTTGTTAATTACAATTTTAAATAATAAAAGTGCAGGAAATGATTCAAAATGTGAGCATGTTTTTGGGTCTCAATTGGTTGCAGCGTGGTATCAGGTTTAAAACTCTAAATAAGCCAAGCAATAAAATTGCTGATGAATTATGGCAAGCCAATAGATTCCATTCCAAAATAGTCATTATATTATTTATAATACCATGTAATGTCTCCCCCTCCTTGCACCCAAGTGAGATAGGTTCCTTAGACTAACTGCTTTGACCACACAGATGTTCTTAGATTCTTATGTAAAGTCAGATAGTTAGTGGATTTCCTGTGGGTTTTTCTCCCCCCCACCCACCATCTGACCTATTGGTTACAGGTTTATTTTTAAAGTTGGAAATCAGCCTTCAGTGATCTATGGACCTGCTTTCTGTCCTTACAGTGTTGCATCTGATTCAGAAACAACCTTGTACTTCCATTTAATAGACTGCGGTTATCGCTCAAAAATCAGCTGCAATTGTTTGGAGTGGAGCAGCAGAGTCTCCTGGTAGGTGCTGCATATAATGGATCGATGGCCAGACTACGCACTGTGGATATTCTGTTACCAGTTCGTTGACAAAGTGCCAGAATCAGCACCTCACATTGAATCAGTCTGTCTTCAGGAGTTATGGTCTGTTACATTTCCTTAAATGGGATCTTGTTACTATTGCGGTTTAGGCTAGACAATCAAATTTGGAGGTCAGTCCAACAGCAATCAGCTCCTTCCATTGCCTGAGTGATATGGACACCCTGGAGATCTCATGATTAGTCATGTAGGCAGGAGTCTATGTTTAGTACAATCTGTTTCCATGAGGTCTTCCATATGGCTCAAAAAAAAAAAGGATATTCCTTTTGACCAGACCATATTCTTGATAGTTAGTTTCCAAAAACCTTCTTTGGCAAATATCCCTTTCCAATACATCCCTCCCAACTCAACATTAAGAGGAGAATCAATATCTCCCTCAGGCACCCAGGAAACACTGGTCAAGGATAAAACTGAACCCCTCGGCCTCAGCTAGTACTGTGAAGACTGGGATATAGGCACTAACAATTAGTCTAATGCTTCTGGGTTAGGGGATGCCTTTTTAAAGGAAAAGTGTTTGGCTAACCCACAAGGGAGGAGGTCGATGAGAGGAGAAAGGGAGGACCGGAGATATAATCTCCTGTTACTGATGAGAGGAATGCAGTTAGCACTCACTGGAAGCAGCCTTTGAGCCCTCAGTTGGAGTTGAGGGGTTGGGCAGCTTGATGGGGCAGGGGAGCATAAGCATCTCAAGAGATTGAAAACATTATTCAAGTGAAAACCAAAAGTCACAGACACTGTTCCCAGTGAAATGCTAAAGTATAGAAGAGTAGCACTCTTGATAGGGAGAGCATGCTTGATCCAAAATGGTGAACATCTTCACGAAAGGAGACAAGACTGAATGCAGTAAGAGGCACAGAGGAATCTCCCTTGGGTGGGTCACGGAGAAAAGTCATTGCAAGAATCCTCAAATCACCACCTCCCAGAATCACAAATGGAGATTCAGTCCATCATGGAGGCAGTGGGTATGATCTTCACAGTAAGACAGTCCAAGGAAAATGCACAGAGCAACAGTAATGTCTATACATGGACTTTTATCATTCCCCCACTTAAAGCCTTAGAATCCAACAAGGTGGGAGGATTGGTCTTCAAAATTTGGCCACTTGTAGAAATTGTACAACAGGCAGAGGATAGTGACCAATGGTAGACAAATAAGCTATCCTTACCAACAGAATTGAGCACAGTACAAAATTTTGTGAAAAAGTAGTGTTGAGCCAGGCTGTGTCATAGCAATGCTGTTCTGAAATACCTCCATGGGAGGACAATATCCCATTACCAAGTCATTTATTTATAGACATGGTCCTTTACTTGAGGACTGCATCTTCAGAGC
Source organism: Chiloscyllium punctatum (assembly GCF_047496795.1). Taxonomy (NCBI): domain Eukaryota; kingdom Metazoa; phylum Chordata; class Chondrichthyes; order Orectolobiformes; family Hemiscylliidae; genus Chiloscyllium; species Chiloscyllium punctatum. The sequence goes on along the minus strand of NC_092741.1, from coordinate 143,526,635 downwards.
AGCAATATCTCGGACACGTTTGTCAGCCAAGGCTCCCTGATCAGACTAGATTAACAGCCCCAAATCACTAATGCACCACTGTGTTCCCTGGCCAACATGTCTCAGGATCACATGCGGTGCTTCACTGGAGCACTACAAAGCTGGAAGAACACCTCTTGCTTGGAGACACTGCAGCCCTCTAGGCTCTATACAGTTTAACTTCAGGACTTGAACTCTCCCATGCCTTATCCCAATCCCCACATAACTGGCCACATTATCACAGCTTGCCATTACACAAAACCCATTGTTAGCCATTAATAGTCCCCATTAAACAGCTAATCACCTTCCTAACCAGATTATCATCCACTCCTTTGTCTGTCCGTCTATTGTTCTCATTCCTTAGACTCTATCCCCTATTTGCTCCTTACCACCTCCCCCACTATCTTCTGCATTAAAAAACATTTTCCTAATTACCATCAATTCTGAGGAGTCACTAGACTCAATGTTGTTAACAGATTTCTCTCCACAGATGCTGCCAGCAATTTATATTTTTGCTCACAATCTTAACTCATTCCATCAGGCTAAACATCCAGATATTAAAAAAAAGACCAAGTTCCAGTGAGGCATTGGACAATTATAGATCAATTCTCACACCTTGGGAAAATCTCCTCTCCTTGGCAAACTACTGCACATGTGTTTGGCTGCCTGAGGAATATTGTTTGATAAGGTCATCAAATCCAGGATTAAGCTCATGCCCAATAAGACAGTAGAATTAGCTGCCCTTCTGTATAGATTGGTCAAAGTTGAAAATCACAACACCAGGTTTAGTCCAACTTGTTTATTTGGAAGCACTAGCTTTCACATCACTGCTCCTACATCAGGTAGCTGCACTCCAAAAGCTGATGCTTCCAAATAAACCGGTTAGCCTATAACCAGGTGTCATGCAATTTTTAAACTCTGCCCACCCCAACCCAACCCCTGTTCCTCCACATCATGTATACATTGGTGATGTGGACAATACAGTAGACTCTCCAGATCCCAAGGGAAACATCACCAGAAATGCCTCAATCCTGCAAATCAACCAGGGTGATCACTGCTGCAGTACGTGTGCCCTCCTTCAGTACATCCCCAGTATTGAGGCACTGACTATGGCCCATCAGCTGCAGTGGGTGGGTCACATTGACAACATAATCCGACCAGACCTTTTACTCCAAGCTTCAGCATGACAAGCATGGAGAGTAGAGGAATGGTGCTAGGAGGAGGTCCTCAAAAAAATGCACAGTCTACACCATGTGGGACATCTCTTACCCAGGATTGCCCAAACTAAACAAGCATCAGCAAAATAAAAAAAAAGGGGGCCAATCTGCAAATGGCCACCAGTGGGCCAGTTGAAAACAAGTACAGACAACCAAACAGGTGACAAAACCCAAACATCCCATCCATCCCCAAGTGGGGAAGGGTCAACTCTGGGCTCAGCTCCAGAATAGACAAATGTTGTTATCATTGATCCTGAAGGACAGAGGAAAGCCTTCCACACTGGGCATTCTACTCCTGGAAAGTTACATTGTAACTTCAACTTGACTTGCCTCTCCACCCCATTCCCTCTCCCCATCTCAATACCTGTGGCCTATTTTCTCCCCACTCCCCCAGCACTCTAGGTTATTGAGCTTCTTCACGGTCCTTCATGCTGCAGTAAGATACTCTCCTGTGTCAAAGCATCCTCACTGAGCCAGTTAACCAGGCCTTTAATTGAAAGATTACAGCATCTTGCCTTTCCACATTCTCATCTTTGTTGAAGTGGCGATTGCACACTAGCCATGCTTCCTGGTTTGCACTTCCTTTATACTTAAGCTATTCTGGTGTTTTCTAAATTAACCAAGTTGCTCCCGGAGTCCCAGTACCCTTACATTATTTGACTGGAGAGGTAACTGCAAGTTAAAAAAACAAATTGGTCTAGCGTTTAATACTGTCATTTCCACATTAAAGTGGACTCATTTATCTAACTCTAGTAGAATCACTTATGATAGGCTAAATGATTCACACCTTCATAATTGCTAGGAAAGGAATTCAAAAAATTCATCTGCTTTTTCCTTCCTGTGAGGGACAGGGACAGGCCTGATAGAATAATACATTCAGATGATCCATAGTTGAGAATAGTCTATTCTCCTGTTCCTCAGATGCTGCCTGACCTGCTGTGCTTTTCCAGCACCGCACACTGCTCTTTTCGCCTGCATTTGCAGTCCTCACTTTCTCAGACGATCCATAATCGTGGGATCCATGGCTAGCTTGAACTTTATTACCTGATCAAAATGTATATTAGCCAGAGATACTCAGCTCATTTGCTTATTTCACCACCCTTTACTCATGAAGCTGCATACATTCCTCGTCACTATTATTCATTTCTGCTCAAACCCATGACATGACTGCCATAATTAAGCTGTCTCAAGAGCTAAATCTCTCAATGCCATTATCAGTAGCTTATTCATGCTCTCAATTTCTTTGAGGATCAGCCAGCCATATTGTAATCCATGCAGTTTGTCCATCAGCCAGAGCATGGTGACCCACTTGACCTCCTATCAGGATCAAATGTATCGAAGCAAGAAAATATGCTGTACTCAAATCCCACCATAGATTGGGATCACTTCACAACTTTCAACTCTAGCCAGACCCAAAATTAAATAGACAGAGGTGCCAGTGTTGGACTTGGGTGTACAAAGTCACACACCAGGTTATAGTCCAACAGAACTATTTGGAAGCACTAGCTTTCAGAGAGCCCCTGATGGAGTAGTTGTTGAGTTTGAGAGCAAGATCTTAAACCTCCACAACCACCTGAAGGAGCAGTGCTCTTAAAGCTAGTGCTTCCAGATAAACTGGTTGGACTATAACCTTGTGTTGTGCGATTTTTAAACTAGACACATGCATTAGTAATTCATTTTACTAAGAATACATGCAACAGAAATCTAAAAATAGTACAATTTTAGAAAAGAGTAGGAACAAATGAGTGTGCACTTAAATATTTACGAGGGTTAGAACTGTTCAAAACACTGATACAAATTCAAACAGGATCCTTGATTTTACAAACTAAAAAGCTGTATGGAGTAAACATGGAAGGTATGCTAAACATTTATGAAGCACTGGTCAGCCCCCACACACTAGCAGAAATATCAAAACATTGCATTGTGCAGAGGAGATTAATTGGAATGGTATCAGGGATAAAAGCTGTCAGGTTACACAGACTAGAAAGTCTGGATTTGTTTTTTATTTATTAGATGTTGAGGAGAGAGTTTGATAGCCAGCCAAAATGATGAAGTGGAGGGGCTAGTATTGGACTGGGTGCACAGAGTTAGAAAACACCAGGTTATAGTCCAACAGGTTTCTTTGAAATCAAGCTTTTGAATAAACCTATTGGACTATAACCTGGTGCTGTGTGATTTCTGACAAAAATGAAGGCTTTAGATAAGGTTAAATAGTTTCCAATGGTAGACTGATTGGTGACCAAAGCAAACAGATTTAAAAAGGCAAGAGACAAAAAGAGACAAGAGGAGAAACAACTTAGGTAGTGAATCATACAAGATCTTGATTTTATTGTGGGAAAGGATAATGGAAGAAAATTTAACTGTAAAACTTCCAAAAGGGAATTGAATACTTAGGAAAAATTCATATGGCTGCTGGGAAAACAACATCAGCAGTTTTTTGCAAAAATATCTGCATTAAAAAAAAACTTTGAACTGAAAGGAACTACAGTGTTGAAATTACCACCTCGGATATAGTGCTAGTCTCTATCTTGGTTATTATGCACCCACAACACATCAGCAGAGCACTCTGCTCAACTGAGAGTCAGTTACACACTGGCTTTAAGATGGGGACAACACAAAAAGAAAGTCAGTATGAGCAGATGGATCTTTTGATTATAAAATATATAGTTTCCACTTGAAAGTGGAGTGCTATATGCAGTGAACAGCACAGATCAAAGGCAATGCAAAATTCATTGAGCTGTTCAGCTCTATCTTGCTGTTGACTGACCTAAGATCTCTGCACTTCTACTGTGCAGCTTTTTCATACTGTTTTAGTGATAGCAGCCTTCTGATGTATTATCATTTCATCTCCCTGCTGACAGCCAAATCCTCAAGTACCTCAGGACCACAAGGCTGACATTTCCCAAAAAGCCCTTTTATTTCTTGGCTTTTGCCTAATATTTAAAACCCAAGGCTTTTTCCCTTTTGAGAGGAGCTTTCAATTGTTTCTTAATTCTCCCAGTAGACAGAGCCTTTTTAAGCTTTTGACTCCCCTCAAAAGTCCTTTGGTGCATTTCTAAGTTAAAAGATGCTGTACAAACGCAAGTTGTGCCTATTTAATTCTGCCATTTCCTGTCTCATCTAAGAATGAGTGAACTGGTTTTATTTCTGCTGTACATAATGTACTCTGGAAAGTTGTCAGCTGAAGGTTGGAGCAGAGATAGTTAAAATTGCAAAAAAAGACTAAAGGGAAAAAAAAAATCAAATGACTGACAAAGTCAAAACTTTAAGACAAATTGCAATATGATTAAATCCAATACTTTTGAAAAGTGAACAAATAATTTCAGTTGCTTCAATGCCGATTCAGAGTAGTGAAATGAAAACATTTGGTTTGCAAAAGATGAAGGCACGGTCTTCACACAGCCCAGCAAATGACTCCTTGATCTGGTGTGGCTAATTCACAGGATTACAGGCTCCAACCAATTGAATTTTATCAGCTAGGGTAACAAATAGCCCCATAAAAAGAAAACAGTTTTAACGTAAAAAGTGATCAGCATTCAAAATACATTGCCCGACAGGATGCTGGATACAAATACAACATTATCTCCTCCATACTGAGTAACGGGAGATGGTGGTGAGTGAAGGATGGGAAAGAAAGAAAGAACATTCAGAAAAGGAGGAGTCTGACAAATGGATTGGCTCTTCAAAAAAGAACCAGCACTGACTCAAGTGGTTTATTTCTTTCCCCATGCTAATTTAAACAGAGAAGGGGGGGGGTGGGGGGGGAAAAGCAAGAGCGAGAAAGCTATAGCCAAACCTACAGCCACAAAGCAAACACAGAACATGCACAAATATAGAGGGAGCTGGAGTCCTCAAACATAGCTCTTTGAAGGGAGCAGCAATGTCTAACAAAGCACAAGGGATCTTGCACTTAACCAGAAGTTGAGGAGATGAGCAAAAAGTAGTACTCAGGACTCAGACCTGATTAGGTCACAACTGGTGTCCTGTGTCCAGTTCTGGCTAACAAAGGAAAAAAGATCCTCATGAGGATACAAAAGGAGACTTTACAGAGTGGATTGAACATAGGAAGTAAGGTTGGAGCAACTAGCGTGGCACTCCTTGGAACACTTATGTAGAGGGATGCAAGAACATCAGTTTCATGAAGAAAATGTTGTTCTTATGAGATGAAGGTACAGGATGAAGTGGCCATGACCTTGGGAAAGAAATGTAGAGGGGGAAACAAGCAAGAAATGAGCCATGTGCAACAGTACATGAATAGCATTTCAGTAAAAAAACTATAGAACATATCTGCACTGTAGATCATAAAATGCAGCTATGGATTAAAAATAAAATCAATATTGCACAAGGGCAAGCTGGCTAGTTACTGGAACTATCACTTACTGCTTACCTTGATTTACAAAGTCTAATTAGGGTCTGTACTTAAACTAAAATTTCAACTTACCTTTTTATTTGTTGTTTCTTGAACAAAAAACGCTTCCCCATTGTCTCCAAGTTTCATCTGTAATTGCACAGGCTCTCCATTGATTTCTATATCCACCTAAAAAAAAAATTGTATAATACATAGGTCAAATCCATATTGTGAAGTAACTGCAATGAGTTTACTAAACCACCCCTCTATTGATTGAAGTGCAAAACCCATAAATCTAAGTACTGGATGACAATGATCTGAAATGCAGGTCATGTTGCTATATTCCAACAGTAGAAACCAAGGTCTAAAAAGAAAAACATTTCACTGTTGGTTCAAGGTTTGCTAGTTGCCTCGTTAGTACTATACTCCGAACCAATTCATTCTAAGAATACAACATACTGTTCTTGATTTATATCTATTATTACACATATCTCACCTCACTAGTCAAGTCCCACTATTCCCCAAGTCATCAAAAGTTAAAGATTGTGTCAAAAGCATCACCAGAACCAAAAATGTTAACTGATTTCTTTCCAGATGCTGACAGACCTGCTGAGCTTTCCCAGTAGGCTAGGTTTTTGTTGTGATCAGTTTACATGCCTTTTTAATCCAAGTTAATAGAAAGCATCATCCAGGTTTCTGGACTTGACAAAGTGACTTTATTACAAATAAAGTCCATTTACCCATAGCTATGAGCTGATTGGTCAAACTCTTAACCCCTCCCATTTAAAGAAACCTCCCCAAGTGCAGATGTAGAGACAAAAACCAAAACTGATTATGGGCGGAAGGAAAGACTTGTAAAGCCAATGGGTTAATTTGCTAGGACTTGTGCTCTTTGATCTCTCGTCGCCAGCTACTTGCACTTTTTCCAGGAAAAACAGTGCGACTGGCTCAACTTATCAAGTCTGATTTCATGAATAAAGGTCACAGCTTACAGCAACTCAAGGGAAGATAAGTTGGCTTCCTCCTAGCTTCAGGTTTGTTTCAAACTGCAGACAGAGAGTGCACCTTCCTTTCCCAGTATCTGAAATTTTGATCTTGTTCATATCCACAGGCAGTTACTAGGGAGCCAACCACCATCAATAGCAGGGAGAAGGCCTTAGTCATCACCAACTGGCCACCACTCCATGGACCAATTACCAACTTGTTGCTGGCCAAATCTCACTCTGTACATATCCCCTGACTCCATCTCAACTGTGACTAAAACTTCTGTTGCAGCTTCAACAAACAGCAATACAACAGTCTTTACACACAGTAAAATGTTAACCAGTGACAAATGGATTTCAGGTTTCTCCAAGCAAGCCTGGAAAGTAAAAATGTTTTCCTTTTTATTAGTGTTCTCTCTGGACAGAAAAAAAATTCAAGATTCCTTCAAAACCTCAATTAGCAAATCTTGAGCCGGGCTTTGGTTTAATATTAGACATGTGTTGGTTGATCCAACAAATTAACATCCTAATATAGCACCTTAGGTTAATAGAAATTAAGGGCAGGATGTCCCTGCTTGTTTGACTTATTGCCAAACTGATCCACAACAGCACCCTTCATTGCACTGGATTTTTAACAAACATAAAACTGGGTAAATGTAGGAGATTGGGGTCTGGGTGGGTCGTGCTTTGGTGGGTCAGTGTGGACTTGTTGGGTTGAAGGGCTGTTTCCACACTATCTAATCTAATAATCTAAAAAAAAATCTGTGTGCTTTATGGCATGACAAACTCAACCTCTTGGCATTGAACATCAAAATATTTTGCATGGTGAACAAGCTAGTTTAATTTGGGACATTAACAAATTAGACTTCAAATCAGAGACGTACAGCATGGAAACAGACCCTTCGGTCCAATTCGTCCATGCCAACCAGATATTCCAAAGCAAAGCAAAGCAAAGCAAAGCAATCTAGTACCACAAGCAGATCATTCCATCAGTCTGGGTTGGATCTTGGACTCTAGACTCCAACAACTAAAAAAGGACTGTTCAGAGATCTACTTATGCCATCCATATCCCAACAGTTCAGTTTCAACCTTGGTTTGCTAGGCCTGTAAGTACAAGGGAAATTGCTTGTCCTAATTAAGAAAGGCTGTCACTTACCACTTTTTCTCTGGAACGGAGCACACCAAGTTTTCCAAAGCGAACATGAAATGGAGAGCACTGGAGACTTCCGTCAGGCTGTTGGACTACGATGATATCGATACACCCTGATAAAGTTGCAGGATTCAATCCTTTGTAAAGCTCTTTCACTGTGACAAACACCTGCCCAGCCAGTTGCCCAACGTAATTCATGGTCTGCGTCTTTAAAAGAGGGTAAGATTTATAACACTAACCACAAAAACTGAACATGCATGGAATGGATCATAATGTCAAAACAGATTAGAGAAAAACCCCAAGACAAAAAGGAAACAAAAAAAATGCAAATTTGCCATTTCAAACAAACAATGGACATTTTAATGTTCAATAAAAAGATATTTACTCAAAAGCTCGCATTTAACTAAAATTCAACGCAGCTAAACCCTGCCAGGGATTTGTATGTTTCCCTCATGGAAGATTCAATCATTGTCTGTCAAGAAAGGAAAGCTTTTACATGAAGGATTTAAAAAAGCAAAATAATGACCTGAACTTGCTATGATTCAAAAGGGAGACATTTCCCCATGCCTCACCCCTTCCCCAAATGGAAATAGGATAACTACAGAAATATTTACAGCAAAAAAGTTGAACATTAAGTTTGAATAGTTATGTGTTTATTTTTAAAAAAATATAGCATTCTGGATAATGCTATAACATTCATAGCATTTAAGCATTGTTAAACTAAACATTGACAAAGCAACTTGGCCCTGTTAGTATTCAATATTTACCAAATTCTAAACCCCAATAAGTAAATGTATCTAAAAACTAAAATAGAAAATGCTGGTCACACTAGAAAGTTTTGATTCTGGAGGAGATGGGAAATTTCTGGATATTATCACTATGTTGATTGAACTACATTCAAGTTTATGATACAGAAATTGATTTGCTATGTAACATTACAGATGCAGAAAGAGAAAAAAAAAGACTGAGATGAAAACGAGCAAAGATAATTTAGACCACTGAAAGAATAGGTCCAAACAGGAGCCATATAGTTTGCTCCACATGGTGATCCAGGACCCTGAGTGCATCTTCTTCCTCTTATCAGTAATTACTATTACTATTAATATTTTCAAACAATTGTTTAATTGTGTCTTAAATCACCCTTCAGGTCCTGACAAACCACTGTTCCATGCATGTCTGAACAGAGTCTATACCTCATTGTGGTGTTGACTTGCTGTAACCAGCCTCAAATGCGTAGGGAAGAAAGGGCCAGCTTAATCTAACTTAGTAGAGGAAAACTACTTCTTGGTCCACAAGAGTTCCCCTTATACTACATGTTGGCCACAGTTACAGTAGGTAGACGTTCCAACAGGGATGAACGAAGAAAGACGAGGTCTATTCAGTCACCCTAAGTTGGTCTGCCACAAGTCTATGACATTACTGTAGTGAGGGTGGATAAAAAGGTTCTTCAGTATTAATCCTTGCAGTCCCACATACAGCAGACATTGAAGTGAAAAGTAGAGAGAGAGTCTTACTGTTGGTATCCTTTATCAAAATTCCTGATGAAACAGGAAAGTGAACCGCAAATTATCACTATTACTGAAGGACCATTCTATCTTAATTCTATTAGCTCCTTCAGAGTTACTTTTTTGTTTCAAAGATTTCTACAACTGACGCTTTGACCTCTTCTGCAAGGTTGCCCTGCTTTGTTTTACAGTGCAGACACAATGCTGGAAATACTCAGGCAGCAACTACGGAGGAAACTATTTTGTTATGGTCGAATCTTCTATGCTACCCATCTGATGTTTGGTAGTGGTGGTTGGGTGGGGCATCCCACCATCTGCTTTGACTAATCTAGGTAATTAATGCTGGTACACAACCCTACTGCCCAACTCTGAAGCCTTAAGTGGCCAATATGCTGACTCAAGCATTCATCCCACTGACAACAACCCTACAGTAGTTGGAGTTTGCAATGCCAGAGTACAACAAGCAAAACTCTTACTTCTGCTGTCGGTGGTCTCCAGCTGAGGCTAGAGCAGGGAGATTGGGTCCTGCAATCCCCACAAGGGAAGGGCCCAGCATTGGGATGGTGTTAGTGGCTGATCCCATCCTAAAAAAAGTTAATTATCTCCCTTGTCCTCACTGCCTCTAGGTGTAGGGTTGCTCAGTAACTGCAGGGAAAAGTGTTGTACTAACATTCTGTAGCGTCACTGGGGAGGTAAAAAAGCAACCAGCTACTTGCCTCTGATGTGACCAAAAGTTCAGTGAGTAAGATTTCCTAGTCCTGGATCCTAGAGAAACTGGAAAGCCCATTTACTGGTCGGTTCAATCCTAAACATCAGAAGGTGCATTGGGCCTTCCTGAGAAGGAGGAATGAAGGCTTTCAAGCCTGTGGACAAGATCACATGCCTCCACAAGCTTCCACACTACATGTCAAACTCATTTCGTCAGGCAGACCAATCTTGTTTTGATTGATTTCTTTTAGGATTTTCTCTGCCTCCCACTTTATTATTTTCCCCTCCTACTTGGATTCAAAAACTTCATTCCCAGTGAACACTTCACTTTTGCTTGCCTATTCAAAAGCAGGTCAGTTCCTGGAAACCTCATCTGCTGTGGAAATATTTAATCATGTTTCAACTGAATTCACCTTCTCTGAAAGGTCTGTATATCAGATTACAACTACCTCTCGGTAATGGAATGCTTTTGAGAACAGTTCACGATCACAGGCTTGATCTAAAGAAATACCCAATTCAAATGTCTTCAGGCCTGTAGAAACAGGTTAAGTTACAACAGAAAGCCAGTTTAAAAAAAAGGTGGTGTCTTTCAAATTAAAAATGTACATGTCACATTCATCTGTGATGACATACTTTGATTTAATAGATTTTTTTGATAAATTTCTTTTGGCTTGACTGTTCGTAAAGTTACATACTGAAAATCTCTACTTTCCTATAACAGTTTTTGTCTGAAGGGCTGTCTATTTTTAAGATCACAGACAGTAACCTAAGATAGGACATTAAACTGCATACCTCTGGTCCTACTGTCATCACACAAACTGAAATCTCAGCAATCTTTGAATAAAATCAGACTAACTGTCCAAGACATGGTATATACAAATATATTGCTGCCATTGGAAAAAGGTAATTTTCAAATTGCGGATGCAACAGCACTTATTACCTAGAACTACTTTTTGTAATAAATGCAGGCTTGTGGGGGATGTTGGTTGAGGCAACATTAGCTGTTCATCACCAGTTGTCCTGCAGATGGTTACAGAGTGTGGTCTTGAACTGCAGTAGTCCTGAGGGCATAGGTACACCTACAGAGAGTTGCTAGTGGGGACTTACAGAATTTCAGCTCAGTCACTGTTGAAGAATGGTGATGCGGCTCCAAGTTAAGAAAAGAAACTTAAGTGGTCACATTGCCATGCATCTGCTTCTGCCTTATCCTCTTCCCTAGTTAAAGTGGAGAGTTGAAAGGTGCTGTTGAAGGAGCCTTGGTAAGTTATTATAGCATATTTGCTGTTAATTATAGATGGTATATTGCCATCATGTTGGTTGCGAAGGAAGTGAATGTTGACAGTAGTAGACAGGATGTCCTAATCAAGCAGGCTGCTTTAATGGGTGATGTTCAACTGGTGTATTGTTGGAGCTGCACCCATCCCAGCAAGTGGGGAGTACCCATTCTACTCCTGACTTGGGCCTTGCAGATCTGAGCAAGCTTGAGAGACAGGAAGTGAATTACTCACTGCAAGATTCTGTGTGTCAGACCTGCTCATGGAATTCAGCCCTGAATAGGGCCATTGAGCTCTACACAGTCCCCAGTGATTACATGAAAGTGCACTAATTGGGAATGGCTGCTTTTGGGATTAATGGTCAGGCAAATCAGTGCTGACATTTCTGCACTGAAGCTCAGCATTTGAAAAAAAAATTATATAGACAGACAAAGGCTGATCATAACCATTTCAAATCAGTATGGAGTTGAGATTCCACAGATGTTACAGAAAAGGTTTTCCCCAAAATACCCCTTTTTCAAAGTCAGGATCAGGTATACTTCTGGAATTCCAGATGATGTCAGAAGTCACACAAGCCCAGGTCATAGCTCATCAGGATTTGAAATCACAAGCTTCTGATGTGCTGCTCATTAGTCACTTCATCTGACAAAGGAGCACTGCTTCAAAAAGCATGTGATTTCAAATAAACCTGATGAACTGTAACCTGGTGATGCGTTATTTCTGACTTTGTTTACCCAAGTCCAACACTGGCACCTCCACATCATGAAGCCCAGACAATAGCAAGGCTGCTCGTTAAAGAGCAGTCAGGCAGGTAGTTCACAAAAAGGTCATGGTAATTACATCATTGCCATGGAACAGGACAGACAAGTTGTTTAATAGTCTACCACAACGAAATTTGGAATCTCAATATGACACTAAGCAAATTCCTGACCAAGAACAAAGCTCACATGCAAGGTCATAGCAAAATAGTATAATGCCTTCAGACCTTGGGTTACAGGAGTCACAAGTTCTAAGCTAACAATAGGTTGGTTTACATCTGGCCAGGGAGAGGGAAAATCTGAAAGTGTATGCAAATTAAAAATGACACTCCAAGAATAGTTAGTGGCAACAGAAAGCCAAATACTGCATGACACTCAAAGTTGGAGTTTGAATTAATTTGACTAGTCTGATCTGACTATAACCAACCTAAAAATTGCATGTAACATTTACTAAGGTTATTGATTAGATTCCCTACAGTGTGGAAACAAGCCCTTCAGCCCAACAAGTCCACACCAACCCTCCGAAGAGTAACCCACCCAGATCCATTTCCCTCTGACTAATGCACCTAACACAATGGACAATTTAGCGTGGCCAATTCATCTGACCTGCACATCTTTGGATTGTGGGAGGAAACCGGAGCATCTGGAGGAAACCCACACAGACACAGGGAGGACAGAGACTGACCGACCCTGGGTTCCTGGTGCTGAGGCATCAATGCTAACCACTGAGCCACCGTGCTGCCATCAACCAACAAAAATTTAATCTGCACCATAACAGAATTAAAATATGCAAAACTAATACATATTCAAATCTTCAACAAATTGGAAAACAGTCAAAGAATTGGTCAAAGTCAGACTACTTTTGATGTTGTTACTATTCTGCCTGACTGCCTAAATCAGGGTGCACTAACAAGTTGGAGAAAGTGAGGACTGCAGATGCTGGAGTACCAGAGTTAAAAGTGTGCTGGAAAAACACAGCAGGCCAGGCAGCATCCGAGGAGCAGGAGAATGGACGTTTCAGACATAAGCCCTTCTTCAGGAATGAGAAGGGCTTATGCCCGAAACGTAGATTCTCCTGCTCCTTGTTAGTGCAGACCAGGCAGCATCCAAGTTAGTAATTCCATTCCCACTATAAGCAGAGCAGCGGTGCTGAATTTTACAATTGCACCCTTTATTAAAGAGGAATAAAACTGACATTCCTTTCTCCCCCCCCCCCCAAAGAGACAGGGTATTACAACACTTCTAGGATTTTGCTTCAGATTTCCAGCATCGGCAGCATTTTAAGGCAAAACCAGAGTTTGCATTAGAGTGGTGCTGGAAAAAGCACAGATCAGGCAGCATCCGAGGAGCAGGAAAATCGACGTTTCGGGCTAAAGCCCTTCATCAGGGAAGGGTGCATTCCGGGTGAAGGGTTTTTGCCCGAAACGTCGATTTTTCTGCTCCTCGGATGCTGCCTGACCTGCTGTGCTCTTCCCCCAACACTTGTAAACCCCAGTATCGTATTTGTCTTATTACATTCATTTAGTTATTGTGTTCCTGTGGCAGTGTGTGTGTCCTGGAATTCAGCATTGTCTGGATTTGTAACCCTTTTGCCACAAAACTGGTTTATGCGGAATACTGTACCAGGCAATAAAGGAGGATGCGGATTGAGTCCTTGGTAACTCCTACCAGGACTTCCGTTCTCACGTAAGTCATCACGTAAAAACATACAACGAAACCATTTTTTTTTGCCGCATGGAATTTTTTTTAAAAAGGGACCAGCAGATTCGACTGACTTCAAAACACAAACTACTGGCAAAAGCAGAATCCATTGCATTTTTAAAAAAAGGTTCTGGAGGAAGCCCAGCCAAAAAGTGGTAAACGTATGTGTGTTTAAAATTTGTCAGCACAGGAAAAAAAAGTGAACCAATTCATCCCTTTGTGTTGCAATCCCTCGGAGTTGGTTTTGAACACAGATTTACATCGCACCTGGCTGTCTTACAGTCTCTACAGGGACCCCAGAATATGGGGGGGGGGGGGGGGGAAAGAAAGAAAGGACAGGATTAAAAAAAAAAGTTAAATAAAATCAGGGCTTAGCCTCAAGACAAAAAAGAAAAAAAACTGTCGAGTATTTGCAAGTTAGTGAAAAATTTTTCTTCTTGTCTAAAGCATGTTTAAAAAGTGCTTCGTCCCCCAAACCAACCAGGGTAAACTCAAAATCCAGATGTTAATCTCCCCCCCCCCCCCCCAAACACACACACCAAAAAAAGTGTTCCTTTTTAAAAAAAAGGACACTCGCCGAGTAAGCACTCGTGTTACAAACCAGTCACATTACCAAGTGAGATTACATCAATGAGTGCAGATTATATCTGCAGTGCTTCAGGCATCTATCACAGCCCAGCTCAGAACTACAGTCTTCAAAAAACGGCAACGCTTCTTGAAAAATCGCTTGAATTAAGACAAATCTACCTTTACTCCTCTCAATCCGTTAAACGAAGGTGATTGACCAGGTCTTACCTTTGGAAGACTGTCGGTTTAACCGGTGTTAAACAGGACAATCTAGTCACTGATGTGGCGTTGGAGGCTAGACATGTTCTTGTGTCTGCAAAGTGAAATCTGCTCCTGACATCAGGATGGAACAATATCCCTCTGACAAACTCACCGCGGTCTAAAAACCCCCTGACTCATCATCGCCGGGGTTGGTTTAAAAAAAATGTGATCTCTGGCAACGGGGGGGGGGGGGGGAACTCCTTCAAAAAGGGTGCACTTTAAAAGCAGCACAGAATTAAAATAGCAGCACCTTTAGTGTTTAGCCATTTGTAACTATTGGAAACACCAAACCCTTCGATTTAAAGCTGCAGATGAACTGCTATTGCAGGAAGTGCTGGCTGGGTTTTGTATTTCTTTGGAAATCCTTCCTCACACATAAACAAACGCAGGGGCACTGCAGGGTGTGTATAGTCACCGCAGCCGGCTCACTTCATCTGTCAGGCGATAGAAACGGCGTGAGGTGATTGACTCGACCAATAGAGCAAGATCTGACACACGAACACCGCTCTTGCAATCCTCGGCTGGTTTTATTTGCGTACAGGCGACATTACTAGTCATTTCAAGGAAGCTCCCAATTGGTTTGCCAGCCAATTGTTTGTTTTTAAGCTGAATCAGCTGAGAGCGGGCGTAAGCGACGTGTTTAACACGTTATTGCCTGGTAGACCATATTAACTTGAAAGTTTTGAGGAGTAATGTAACAATTGTTTCCTATTTTTGCTCAAAGAAGGGGCTATACGATTTGGCAAGACAAAAGCGACAGACATGATCGGGAGTAGTTTAGATTTCAGACAAAGGGATTGGGGGAAAGAGGAGATCGTAGAATAAAGGTTAAGTTTGCAGGGAACTTTTAAGCGGATTGTTAAAACTCAGTAAAGACAAGTGCGGGTCATTTACCGTCAGAAGCAGAGGAAGTGAAAATGGAGAACCAAAACATATTGGTTTGTCTTTAAAAAAAAGACCCATAACAGATTGCTGGAGAAACTCAACCGATCTGACAACATCTGAGAGACAAAGCAGAGTTAACAGAGTTCAGTGACCTTTTCAAACTGATACGAGCGAGGAGGATACTGCAATATTTATGTTGATAGGTGGGGGAGAAAGTGTGAGCAGACGGGGACAATGGTGGTAGAGAGAGCGATGAAAAAAGGTGAACGTGATTTCAGCACAGCCAAACCATGTTAGGTTGGGAAAAAACAAAAAAAAGGGGTAACAGTTGAAAAGGGGCATTAAAAAAGGGTGGTATTCAGAGCCCAAGGTCTGTTAAGCTTGATATCGGGTCCTGAAGGCTGTAGGGCCCCCAAGCAGAAGATTGATGCTGTTCTTCCAGCTTGTGCTGAACATCACTGGAGATGAACCACAAACCAGATTGTCACTTAGCAGTATACCTCCTGTCCCGAGGAAACAGGACTAGATGGAGGGTAAATGCAGGAAGGATGGTCCCAGAGTGAAGGCAAGGTCCATAATTGGGGTGATTGCCTAAGAATGTGCAGATAGGCCATTTATAACTGTTGGAGGGATTAGAGGAGGGCTGCTTTTCAGACTACAGGCCTGTGAGCAGCAGTGTTTCATCATTTAAATGATTTGGATGTGAACATAGGAGGTTCAGTTGGGAATTTTGCAGATGACACCAAAATAGAAAGTGTAGTGTTCAGCAAAAAAAGTAACCTCAAGTACAATGGATCCTGATCAGATGGGCCATTGGACTGAGGGGTGGCAGATAGAGTTTAATTTAGATAAATGAGGGGTGCTGCATTTTGCAAACTAATGATGGAGGTATTGGTATTGGACGGAGACAGACAGTTTAAAAAAAAAATCACAACACCAGGTTATAGTCCAAACAGGTTTATTTAGAAGCACTACCTTTCAGAGCACGGTGCCTTAGTCAGGACTATAACCTAGTGTTGTGTAATTTTAGCATTTTGGAAAAGCAAATCAGACCAGGACTGAATAGTAAGGTCCTGGGGAGTGTTGCTTAACTGAATCTGCACTCCAAGATCTCTTAGTTCCTTGAAAACAGAGTCCCAGATAGACGGGATAGTGAGGGCAGCATTTGGTATGCTTGCCTTTGTTGATCAGTGCACGGAGTATAGCAGTTGGGAGGTAATGATGTGGCTGTATAGGACATTTTAGGCCACTTTGGGAATATTATATGCAATTCTGATCTCTCTCCTAAAAAGGATGTTGTGAAACTTGAAAGGGTTCAGAATGGATTGTACTGGGTCTTTTAAGTTTGAAGGGGGGTACTTAGGAGACTATCAGGTAACTGTAGGTGCCTTCTCTGGCAGTGACTTGGGGAGTTATAATCCTCTATTCAGGGTTCTCTTTTGTTTTGCCTTTCCTGCTGTACCTCTGTTTATTCCATTCAATTGTAGCCTCCTCACCTTGACTGTATGACCCAACATCCTAGAAAAGTATTGTTAATGTTACAGCGTTTGCTACTTTAAAAAAAAGCTGAAGGCTATTTTTGGTAACACCTTGTCTTTGTAATCAAGAACCTGGGAAACATTGACCCCCATTGTCCAGGGTCATAATCATGGGAGGTGCCTTCCTTCCAGAAGGAGGGAAAACAAAAAAAGTTGCTCTGTTAACAGATACTGTGCCTCAGTCCTTTGCTATACCCCTCAGCCAACCAGCCAGACTACTACAGTCTCCACTAAAAATGTGGCAGTCTGTATAAGGTGGGAGACCAATAAGGGTACTGAGGGCTCTTGGGATGTATGAAGACAATGTTGCATCTGTAGGCCTTTCTCAAAACCATTAGTGATTGTAACAAGGTCAGCCATTGGACCTCAATAGGCTTTTCCTGATTAGGGCAGTTTAGTATGGTCCAGTCAGGGAGCCCTCGCTGACCTAAGGGTGAGTGCAAAGGACTCTGGTGCTTGACTCTGTATGAGGCAGCACTATGATCAAGAACTGTTTACATGTAACTAAAGCATGATTTGGTCATGGATGCTGGCCTCTGCAGTTATTTCATTGATCCATTATTGATTTTTGTCAGACAAAAATCTGTCAGTCATCTAGGCCACAGCCACCATTTTATGAACATGGATTAAATGGGATCTCTCCACAGTTGACAGTCAGAGCACAAGCCATTGCTATCCCTAGGGTTCATGACCCAAACTTCTCATCTTCCATCCCACATGACCCACTGTTTGGGAATCTATATTAAAAAGGCCTGGTCATTATTATTCATCCAATAAAAAAATAAAATCGGGAAGTGGGGGGATTCTGGTGACCCTATGAATTATAGATGGGGAGTTTAAGGGGTGGGGGTTTTACATGCCACATAAGGAGGAGGAACAGAGGATTCTGAGAAGGTGCTCCTATTGCAGAAAAAAAAAAGGTCATTCACTGAATATAATAGACCCCCTTTCATGCATTTGTCAATTTTTCTTTTTACAAAAAAAAATAAATGGTTCACACCAGACAGACTTTGTACCAATATTGCCCTGCTTATGCCACAAATAATCCTTATTTATTTCAGCACCCACCCATTGTCCATACACTGGGCATGAGCTTGAAGTGTGTAGGGCAGGGCTCATGTCCTATTTTATCTGCTTCCCACACTGCCAAAAAACACCTGGCAGGGGCATGTCATATCCTGCCCCACTCCTTCACACAAAGGTACTTGCTTCCAAAAAAGTTGAGACTGAGGCAATAGAAAACATAGGGACTGATTCTTTGTTAATTTTAACAGATTGTTAAAAAGTAAACAGTTGGATTAATGATCAATAAATCAATATTAAATTAAATCTCACCTGAATAGCAAGACAGGCTATTATGTTTATATATGGAGATAAATGTAGCTTATTAAATGAAAGCCTGCAAAAGGACACCTTTTCAATTCTGTGTGAAAACATGCATCAACCTTCACATTATTCAAAATCTATGTAAAATATATTCAATTTCACCAAACACAGCCAGTAACTTAGTTGAAAATATGAAATAATAATTACAGAAGCTTTACAATTCAATAAGAACAGATACAAACCAATTTGTTGTTCCATCGTTGGAAGGAACGGATATCTGTTGATTTGACGTGGTATTTTAGGGAACATAATAGCTGGGGAATAATTCCCATAATGTCATCTTTCTTCCCACATTCAGGGTCAGAATTCTGTAACACTAATGAAAACACATGCAGTACGTACAAAACCACACTACCATTGCCAGCTTGCTGTCCTGTCTAATTAATGTTTTTTTTTGCCATACAAGCTGGTGTCCTAACACATGATTGCAGTAAGGTGATCTTTTGAATGAGGGTTTCACGGTGTAGATTCTAGTAACTGCACAATCACAGCTCATTCAACACCACTGACTGCCACAGCATAATTGTAACCAGAATTTTCAAGACCATAGCAAGAAATTAATACAACACATTGTAAATACTAAAACCAGTGGCCAGGTTACACACAGTCAGTTACTGAATTGTGAAGTTAAAGCTGTGTTGGCATTGCAACAGTGAAATAAATGCAAAGTGGCTTAGCTTCAGAGTGAGCTGTGTGCAAACCCAGGATTACCCTGGAATCTGGATGGATTATCATTCCAGGTTTAAACTACAACATTTCAATAAGTAGCGAGCAGCAGAACCTCTTTTGCTGATCATTTTATTTCCTCCCTGGTTTTGGAATCATTGGTGACTTGAGGTTCTAACTATTATACTGCTTTGTGAAGCCAAAAGTATAAAGAAATGCAGTCATTTGTTGATAGTACTGAAATTGAATATTTCAGAGAGAAAAAAAAAAAAGAGGCATGTTGCTGAAGCTTTCCATCTTACATTCATGTGAGAATGCTAAATTTCAACTGCAGGAGAAAAACCAGCACATTATAAATAGCTTGCTTCTTCAGTTCACTACATACAAGTATCCATGAACTGCCTAAAACAGCAGAAAAAGTCTTGTCCCTTTATGCCCTATGACTGGTTGTACATGACATGAATTGACCACATTGTTCAGCCATTTGCTGCAATTAGTGCAGACTGAGTTTTCCCACATATAGGTGAGGAATTCCTACACTAAGACCTACCAACCAACATCAATATGTCCATATGGTCATTCAATCTTGCTGGCCTATTCATTAAAGCAGCATTCAAGAAGATAGACAATTGCATTGCATCACTATATCACTAAAACCTAGACTTCTGTATTGTCTAAGTTGGTATTAATTGACTGAATTTAGTAATTTGCACAGCTGAGTTCACTCAATGATGATATTTGCTTAACAGATGTTGGCATGGAATTCCACTTTGTGCATTCTCTCAAACATTTTTAGTAGTTTCTATGAAAAATTAATTCAGTGTAATGGTCCCTAACTTCCTCATTTCCAATGTGCAAAAAATTTTGTTTAGTCAACTGTACAAAAGAATTTATGTACAGATCTTAATAGACTCCACCCCAAATTCAAATTGCTCCATTTTGAAAGGTGAATGATCATTTTCTACAACAAGCAATTTGCAAAATCTGGTCATGTGTTCTCTACGGTCAACCAAATGTTTATGGTCACTGGTTAGCGTACACACTGGTCTTCCTACACTGTGCTCTACAAAGTTGGTTTTATCAGCCACTTCATAAATAGGACCAAAATCCTTTACTTGCCATGCAAGCTTGGATACTGTTCCAGAACTGATTAAAAGCTATCCAGCATAATAATTGCCAGCCTGATCAGATCAGATCACAATAAATCATGCAAACTCCCACACACTTGATCTTCGTGCACCCGGTACGGAGGAGGGAGGGCAGGTCCGAGGACCTCCTCATGGGTTTGCTCCTGGGCCTGGCCAAACTGGCCATCAACAGGTCCAGGCAGCGGGCTGTGGAGGGGGTAGTTGGGGCAGGCAGTCGGCCCTACTTCGTGGTTACGTTAGAGCCCGGGTGTCCTTGGAGAAGGAGCACGTGGTGTCCACCAACACCCTGGAGTTGTTCAGGGATAGGTGGGCGCCGCAGGGAGTGGAGTGCATTATTTCTCCCTCCAACTCTATTTTGATTTAGTCCCTACCCTCCCCTTCACTGTTTGATCACACAGCATTGCCCTTTGATATGAAGGGCAGTGCTGGTCACTGGCCACTCGGGTGTTTTCCTATCTTCCTGGTGGTCTCACAAAAAATAAGCACTACCGCAGTTAGGCAATAGTGTGGGGGAAAAGAAAAAACAATAAATCACGCAAACTCATGAACAGGCTTAAGGCTACTACTTTTGACTCTAAAATTAGCCCAGCCTGCCTCAACCCACTCTTTAATAAAAGGTGAGGGGTCTCAAAACTTCCAACAGTTAGAAATGCTCGAATTTATACACTGCTACAATGCAGTAGCAACATAAGCAATAATCTCCACTAAGAGGATGCTGCCACCAAGCTCAAAAGACAGTCTGTCTACCACAAACAAAGATATATCAGTTTCATCCCAATGGTGACATTAGATCTGTATATCATGTGTCAATGACTGGTGGGTCATAAAAATCCTCAGCTATTTGTTGATCATGCTTACCCAGCTACACCTGCAAACTTCAGAACACAAATTCAGACATTAGATAAGATCCCACAATTGAACAAATACTGACCAAGCCCAAGTTACACAGACAATTGGCGAGTATTAGTCAAGCTCACACTGACTGGCTGATGCTTGCAGGCAATTACCTATGTTGAGCCCTGTGCTCTGCAAACAGAATATGCCCGTGTAACTTTCAACAAACAAAAGCCAATGCATTCAATGTATTGACCAGAGTTGCAAAAAAAAAGTTAAACTAAACTAATGTTTATGGAATAACTATTCCTTGATATTTTCCCCATGGCATAACCTCAAACAAACAGAGTCCACTTGCTAACCAAATCAATACTTTTTGCTCATGCAGCATAAACTGTTGTAAGTTATGAAATATTATATTTTTGTATCTGTTCTGGTGACTGATGGTAATCTCTTGCTTTGGAAAAATACAAATATCCTTGCAGGTTAAGACAAAGGCAACAGAAATAACACAAATTGTAGGGAAGGAACTGGTTTTAAATTATAGATCCAAATCGTCAGCTTAAAATTGTAATGCTTTCAGGATTTGGCTGTATAGCAGCGTAATACTGATTTCTTCCTTTTTTAAAAAAGGATTCATGTCGGTAGGCTTGCGACGATAAATCCAAACAATTTGGTTTTTCTGTTCATTTACACAAGTTGGTAATCCCAGGAATTTATTAATTTTTTTGTGAAAGGGATTCTATTATTGAAGCATAAATATTTTTGCATTTACTTGCTAGATCAGCTGATTTCGTTTGCACATCTAAGATCTCAATCAAGCTTGATCAGAAATGTTCCTCATGCATTTTATATAACAGATCAACTCAATGACTTGAAAAGTGATTTTTTCATCCAGGTTAAATGGGAGATCTCCAGCAATTCAGTTTCGCAATGCTTTGGCAAGATCTGAAGAATGAAATCTGTTGAGGCAACATTTTGCAAGCCAACTGGAATACAGGAGGATAAAAGATGTGAAATACCACTCCTGTATCCCTTTATATTTAAAAAACAGTATCTGTCTTTGTTGACAGTGTTCGGTTGAGAGAAAAGAAAACCACTTTTGTATAATTTAGAGCAAGTCAACAACTGAGTTTCTGAAGTGGCTACATTTGCTAGGAAAAGAAAAGGTTACTTGTTGAACATTGGGGGAAGTTGGGAGAGGGTGGGTGTGGGAGTGGAGGAAAAGAATAAGCGATAGGTAGAGATGGAGCCCAGAGACAAAACAACAAGTATGACCTCACAACTCTTCACCTTATTTCTGGAAAACAGGCCTGAACAGTGCCTATCCACCACAGCCCTCCTCTGCCTGTCTGAACCAGTCCTCAGCCTGAACAACTTCTCTCTTTCGACAGAGTAAAGGAGTGGCCATGGATACCTGCACGGTTATGCCCATCTGTGGGGTACGTGGAACATTCCATGTTTAGTCCTATGTCAGGCCTCATCTACAACTTGCTCTGGGATGTTGATGTCCTGTGTGTCTGGCAGGAGAGGGAAAAAAGGAAGCAACATCAAATCTAGAATTAGAAAAGTTCCTTTATTTCACTTCCAATTGCCACCCTGCCCCCACCTTCACTTGGTCCATCTCGATCCTCCCGTACCATACTCTACATCAGCTTCGATTTCTGTGGGAAAGGCTGGCTACCAATATCCACTACAAGCCAACTGATCCCCACAGTCACCTTGACTATACATCCTCACGACCCGCTTCCTGTAAAGGCTTTTCCAGTCTCCCATTTTGTCCAACTCATCTGTCTTGATGATAGCTTCTATGAGGTTCATCCAAAAATGTCCATCTCCTTCCCAGAGGATTCCCCATTACTACTGTTGACAGGGGCCTTAACTAGGTCTGACTGGTGTCTTGCACTTCAGCCCTCACCTGATCTTTCTCCCACAACAATAGGATCCCCCAGTCATCAGTTACCATCCACCAGCACCCACATCCAAAAGGATCATTGGCTGCCATTTCTATAACCTCCAGCAGGACCCCACCACCAGACACATTCCCTTCACCTGTCAGCTTTCACAAGGGATAGTTCCTTCTGGGACAACTTGGTACACTCCTCCACAAATCAGTGTGGAACACCTGCTCATTTACTTCCTCCCTCCTCACCATCCAAGGCTCCAGACACCTCCCAGGTGAATCCGGTCACTCAAATGACTACTGTATTGGCTGCTCACCACATGGGGAGCTCTACGTTTTGGGAAAAACAAAAAGGCAGACTGGGTGAGTGCTCGGCAGTCTGCTGATGTTCTGTCTGCAAAAACAAAAAAAGTGACCAGAACCTCCAGTTGCATGTCACTTCAGCAATGTTCCCAGGCTTGCTGCAGTGCTCCAGTGAAGCTCAGTAGAAGCTGGAAGAACAGTACTTCATTTGCCACTTGGAGGTCCCTGCAGCTTTCAGTGCTCAATATGGAGTGGACTAATTTTAAGGCTTGAAAACCTTCTCCCATGTCCTTGCTCCAACTCCAGTCCTTATCATATGGGTTGCTACCACAATTGATCAATCTGAGAGAATCAACTGCTAATGAATTATTACCCACTTCTTTGTCTGCCTACGATGCTGTTCTTGCCGAACTCCAACAACTCCACCTATTGTCTACTCCTCCCCCACCCCATCATTGTCAGCATATATATACACCAAGCCTTTTCCTAGCTACAGGATGCTATGAAAAAGGGTCACTGGGCATGAAATGTTAACTGTGCTTTCTCACCAGATATTGCCAGACCTACAAAGAGTAACAATCATTTTCTTTTCTAAAAAAAAGGGGAAAAAAAGACAGACCATTGGGTCATGGAGTTCCCCAGCGATCAGTTTCGGAACGGTTGCTTTTCTGGATATACAAAAAATACAGATCTTGGAATGCAGGGGATCATCAAGAATTGCAGATGATGCAAACAAGAAAAAAAAAATCAGGGAACTGTGTTTTTAACTAAAGAGGACAGTGTACAATTTCAGAAGTTAGTGAGTGGACAGTTGCAGATGGAATTCAATGTGGAGAAGTGGTGATGCATTTTGGTGCATGGTGCAAAGTCAGCATAAAACAAAAAAGGGTCATACTAAAAAGGATTAAGAGCAACGATATTGCACAAGTTGCTAAAAGGCAGCAGGACAGGTAAAGAAGAAGACAGCCAATAAACATAGGATATTTTGGACTTCACTGTAAAAGGGTCATAAAGTACAAGAGTAAGTAAGTCATGCTGCACCTTTATAGGAGCAACAGTTAGAACTCAACTGGAGTACTATGTATAGTTCGGAGTGTCACATTTATAGGAATGAATACATTGGAGAAAGAGTGCAAAAATCAATTGACAAGAATGGTTCTAGAAGTGAGGAACTTCAGTTAATGAAGGACTGAAAAAGTGGTGTTTGTTCTCTTGAGAAAAAAAAAAGACAGGTATAGGAGATTGAATAGGGATTTCAAAATCATGAACAGGCTGGAGAGGGAGAAGCTGTCCTTACTCAAGAGAAGGATGAGGGGGCATAAAATGATATCCAAAGCAGCAAGAGTAAAAGTGAGGAAATCAGTTTGTCTTCATTCAGCACATACTTAAGGTATGGAATGCAATGGCTGGAAGTGTGATGGAGGTTGGTTCAATTCAGACATTCATGAGGACATTGTGCTGTAATATTTATCAAGTCATCCAAAGATATGGGGGGGAAAAAAGGCAGGAGATTGGGACTAGATAATATTGCATATTTAACAAGATGGTGCAGGCACAATAAACTTCTCATTCAAAAAAAAAGATAGAGATAAGATTAGAATGAATGCCAAAGGCTCAGTTTGTGCAAGCTGTGAGCATGAAACGGAATTTCCAGAAATGGCTGGACAGTTGATGTTCCCATGCATCTGCTGCCCTTGTCCTTCTAGGAAGTCATGGATTTGGAAGGTATGGCAAAATGAATCTTGGCAAATTACTGTATGGTGCATTGGTGGTGAAGTTTGAAGGTGGTGGATGGGGTGCCAATCAAGCAGACCGCTTTATCCTGTTTAGTGTCCAGGTTCTCAAGTGTTACTGTAGCTGCACTGATCCGCAAGTAGTGTCCCAAAACTCCTGACATGCACCTTATAGAGAAGGTGGACAGGAATTAGGTCGTCAGGATGTGACTGAAGTGCCACAGAATTCCAGGATGTAGCCACAAGGGGAATTCAATGATAGTAATGTGATTGAAAGTCAAGCAGTATTGGTCAAATTCTCTTGTTTGAGATCGAGATGGTCAGGCACATGTGTAGCTTGAATTGTTACACATTCTGCTCATCCCAAAAATAGGAGGATATTCAAAATAAAAAACAAACAGCTTCAAAAGAAACAGGAAAAAAAAAGGATCAGGAGTAGGCCAAAACAGTCCCATTGTTGACTAGCAACATGGCTGATCATCCAATTTAGCACCCTGTTCCCACTTTCACCCCTTTCGCCATAACATCTATTTCTAGCTCATCCTTGAAAATATTTAATGTTTTAGCCCCAACTGCTTTCTGTGGCAGAGAATTCTTCAGGCTCACTGTCTGCTTCAAGAAATTTCTCATCTCACTCTTAAATGGTCTACCCAGATTTTTTAGACTGTGGCCTCTGATTCAGAACTCCCAGTCATTGGGAACATTCTTTTTGCATTTAAAATGTCTGGCACTTAAAACTTTAGCTTTGTTTCTGTGAAATCCCCTCATTCTTCAGGAGTCCAGACAACAATCTGAACCAAAATCAGATTTCTTTCATATATCAGTTCTGCCATCCTAGGCATTAGTCTGACAAACCTTTGTTGCACTCCCTCTAGAGCAGAGGGATGTGGCTGCTAAGGAAAGCAAACTGCACACGATACAGGCATGATCTCAAAGCTCTATATAAATGTCAGTAAGAAATCTTGCTCCTGTACCTGAATCCTCTCACTACAAATGTCCAACATGCCATTTACCTTTATCACCTGCTGCACCTACAATGTAGAATTTCAGCCACTGGTATAGAAGGATACTCAGGTTTTGTTGTACATCACCTTTTCCTAATGGATCACCATTCAGGTAAGAAAATCAGCCTTCCTGAGGTTTGCTCCCAAATTGGATGACCTCACATTTATCACATTATACTTGATCCACCATGAATTTACTCACTCACCCAACTTGTACAAGTCGCACAGAAGCATCTCTGCATCCCATTGCTGGCAAATCGAATATAATGTTGGACAACAGGTGGTTGTCCATTTTGGAATGGGAGAACAAGGGAACAGATTATTTCAAATGAAGAAAACCTGCAGAGAGCTGCAACACAAAGGGATTGGAGAGGGTACTTGTGCATGAAACAAAGTGCACACAGGTGTGACAGGTGATCAGGAAGGCTAATTGAATTTTAGCCCTTATTTTACAGGGGCATGAAGTAACAAGACTTTGCAGCAAGAATTCCCTAAAGTGCTGGTCAGATCACTTTTTAGAAGTTTATACAACATGGTAGCGCATTTATTGCCCCTCCTGATTGCTCAAGAGAAGGTGGTGAACTGCCTTCTTGAATTGCTGCAGTCCACTTGCTATGGGTTGACCCACAGGGCTGGTAGGAAGGGAATTCCAGAATTTTAACCCAGCAATAGTGAAGAAACAGTGATATATTTCCAAGTTGGGATAGTTAGTGGCCTGAGGGGAATTTGCAAGTGGTAGAGTGTCCCATGTATCTGCTGCCCTAGTCTGTCTGGAAGGAAGTGGTTGTGGGTTTCGCAGCTGCTAAGAATCATTGGTGAATTTCTGCATGTTCTAGACAATAGGGCAGAATGGCCTACTCCTGCACCTTCGAGCCAGCACCACCATTCATTATGATCATGGCTGATCATCCTCAGTCAGTATCCTGTTCCTGCCTTATCCCCGTAACCCTTGATTCCACTATCCTTAAGAGCTCTATCCAACTCTTTCTTGAAAGTATCCAGAGACTTGGCCTCCACAGCCTTCTGGGGCAGAGCATTCCATACACCCACCACTCTCTGGGTGAGGAAGTTTCTCCTCAACTCTGTTCTAAGTGGCCTACCCCTTATTTTTAAAACGGTGTCCTCTGGTTCAAGACTCACCCATCAGCGGAAACCTGCTTCCTGCCTCCAGTGTGTCCAATCCTTTAATAATCTTAAAGATCTCAATCATATCCCCTCAGCCTTCTAAACTCCAGGGTATACAAGCCCAGTCACTCCAATCTTTCAGCACAAGATAGTCCTGTCATTGCGGGAATTGACCTTGTGAACCTACGCTGCACTCCCTCAATAGCCAGAATGCCTTTCCTCAAATTCAGACCAGAACTGCACAGTACGCCAGGTGTGGTCTCACCAGGGTCCTGTACAACTGCAGAAGGACCTCTTTGCTTCTATACTCAATTCCTCTTGTTATGAAGGCCAGCATGCTATTAGCTTTCTTCACGACCTGCTGTACCTGCATGCTTGCTTTCATTGACTGGTGTACAAGAACACCTAGATCTCGTTGTATTGCCCCTTTACCTAAATTGACTCCATTTAGATAGTAATCTGCCTTCCTGTCCTTGCCACCAAAGTAGATAACCACACATTTATCCACATTAAATTACATCTGCCATGCATCCGTCTACTCACCTAGCCTGTCTAGGTCACCTTGTATTCTCTTAACATCCTCACATTTCACCCTGCCACCCAGCTTTGTGTCATCAGCAAGTTTGCTAGTGTTACTTTTAATACCAGCATCTATATTATTAATGTAGATTGTAAAAAGCTGTGGTCCCAGCACTGATCCCTGCAGCACACCACTGGTCACCACCTGCCATTCCAAAAGGGATCAGTTTATCACTGTTTCCTGTTAGCCAACCAATTTTCAATCCATGTCAGTATTTTGCCCCTAATACCATGTGCCCTAATTTTGCTCACAAACCTCCTATGTGGGATTTTATCAAAGGCTTTCTGAAAGTCCAGGTATACTACATCCACTGGATCTCCCCTGTAAATCTTTACAGTTGTTGAAGAGTGGAGGAGAGAGAGAGTGGACGTAGTGCCAATGAAGTTGCTTTGTCCTAGATGTTGTCACGATTCTTGCGTTGTTGTAGCTGCAGCCAAAGAAGCACACGGTGTCCACTGACACCCTGGAGTTGTTTCCCCCTCCGACTCTATTTTGATTGATCACACTGTTTGATCACACAGCATTGTCCTTTGATGTGAAGGGCACTGCTTGTCACTGGCTACTTGGGTGTTTCCTTTCTTCCTGGTGGTGGAAATTTGAATAAAGATTTGTGCACCTTGTGTCTTTCACGGAGTCTCACCTGCACACACAGCATGGGTGCTGGGGAAAAAAATAAGTACTACTGCAGTTAGGCAGTAATGTGGGGGTAAAAAAAAAAACAGAAGTGTCAGACATTCTGTTTACTCTGAAAAAAAATTTAGAGCTGCAGCCATCCAGCCAAATGGAATGTATTCCATCAAAATCCTGACTTGTGCCATGTAGAAGCCAGGTGGTGAGTTACTTGCCATAGTATTCCTAGCCACTGCACTGCTCTTCTGTGGCAAGAGCAGTTGAGTTTCTGGTCAATGGAGACTCCCAGGATGTTGATCATGGGGGATATCAGTGATGTTAGTTGACATTCAATGTCATGGGACAGTGATTAGATTGTCTCTTATTGGAGATTTTTGCCTGGCATTTGATTGGCAAAAAAAATGTTACTTGTCACTTGTTAGTCCAAGTCTGGATATTGTCTAGATCTTGTTGCATTTGAATCTAGACTGCTGAACAATTGTCAGCAAATGTCCCCACTGCAAGCTTTATGAAACCCCTGAAGAGTTGGGATTTTTGACACTACCCCGCAGAAGTCTCTTGAAGCAGAGATGATTGACCAACAACCACAATCAACTTCTTTGCCAGGTATGACTCAACCAGCTGAGAGTGTACACCCAATACCCACCAATTCCAGCTTTGCTCAGGTCCTTTGATGCCACACCCAGTCAAATACAACATCAAGGGATGTCACTCTCATCTAGAACATAAATAAAGATCAAAACTACTCGAAGTAAAAGAGATATCATTTCATTTGGAGCAGTTCACAGAAGGTTCACCAGGACAATCCCTGGTATGGAGAGATTGATTTATGAGCAAAGGTTAGTTGGGACTCTACTGACTGGAGTTTAGAAATTGGAGAAAGGATCTAATTGAAACAGAAAAGGATTTTTAAGCAGCTTGACAGGGTAAGTGCTGAATTACTTCCAGTGTCATGTCCTATATAGGAATAGGAAGATAAGTTAAATGAACACATGGCTTAAGGGATGGTGTGGGGGTGTTTCCTCGTGATCTCCTCAGAGAGAAGGAGAAGGGAATCCTGGATGTCAAGTCATTGAGAGTTTGACAAAAAGTATACATCAGGTACAAAACATTAAAGACAGGACAGGCCCTTCACTCTATACTTGTGCAGGTTGCCCTCTTAAAAATTTACTTTTTAAAGCAAAAGGGACCCACAAAATATCATTGGCGGATGGGATCAAGGAAGATGGAGGCTTTAAGATTAAAAGGTAAGAGGGTCACTGAAATAAGACACCAAAAGGAGCAACATTTGTGTTGAATCGGTGAATGTGGGTGAAGTCATGGAGTCAGATGTACAGCACAGAAATAGACACTTCAGTCCAACTCATCCATGCCAACCAGATATTCATAGAATCCCTACAGTGTAGAAACATGCCATTTGGCCCAACAAGTCTACACAGAAGAGTAACCCACCCAGACCCATTCCCCTACCCTATGACTCAACATTTACCTCTGACTAATTCACCTAACCTACACGTCCCTGAACATTATGGGCAATTTAGTACAGCCAATTCACCTAAACTATGTATCTTTGTATCAGAGGAAGAAACTGGAATACCCAGAGGAAATCCATGCAAACACAGGGAGAACATGTGTGGAGTTGACAGTCACCCAAGGCTGCAATCGAACCAGGATCCCTGGTGGAGGCTGTAGTCCTAACCTAATCTAGTTCCATTTTCTAACACTTGGCCCATACCCCTCAAGAGCCTTCCTGTTCACATACCCATCCAGATGTATTTTAAGTGTTGTAGTTGTACCAGCCTCCACCACTTCCTCTGGCAATTCATTCCATACATACACCACCCTCTGAAAAAGTCACCCTTTACATCTTTTTATATCTTCTCCCTCATGCTAAACCTATACCCTCTAGTTCTGTATTCCCCATCCAGGGGAAAAAACCTGGTCTATGTACCCTACTCATGCCCTTCATGATTTTAAAAACAAATCATCTATAAAAAGGTTTTACTCCACAGCCTTTGATGCTCCAGGGGAAACAGCCTCAACCTATTCAGCCTCTCCCTATACCTCCAACCCTGGCAACATCCTTTTAAATCTTTTCTGAACCGTTTCAAGTTTCCAAACATCCACCCTTAAGATTGATTCCTTTACTAATCAAGAATCTAAGGATATGAGAAGGCAGGAGATCGCAGCGGAGAAACATACCTGCCATGACTGAATAGTGGAGCAGACTCGGGCCAAATGGAATAATTCTGCTCTCCCATCTTATGGCTTTGTGGCTCCTCAAGATGGTTATGCTTCCTCTATGACAATAATGTCTAAGATTCACCAGATGAGAGAGACAAGAGTTCTCAAGAAGCAATAATGGATTTGAAGCATTAACACTTGTCCCTCCACAGATGCCACTAGACCCATTGAGTTTCAAGAAATTGTTGTTAAAAATTCAGACTTGTTCCCAGAAGAACACTGTACTGAAAGAACAAACTGGCCTTATATTGTGTTAAGCTTTGAAGGCTGAGGGGTGATCTTGTTTAAACACTCAAAATACTTAAGTGATAGACAGGTAATATACAGGTAAGATGATTCCCCAGGTTGTGGAGTCTAGAAGCATGGGGCACAGTGTAAAAATGAGGGGGAATGCCATTTAGAACAGAGATGAGAAACCTTTGTTTACTCAGAGGGTTGTGAATCATCTGAACTCTGTCACAAAGGGCTATGGAAGTTCAGTCTTTGGTAATCAGAAATCTATCAACACCACAAAAGTGCAACAGTGACAGTGTGGATATTGAAGTGTTCAGTCAGCCATGATCGTATTGAAAGCAGCAGCAGCAGACTTGACAGGCTGAATGGTCTGCCCATATTCCTAGCCTAGATGACAGTCTTGCACCTCAAGATGGATTAAAAGGCTAAAGTGAAATTAAAAGATGCAAGAACAGTTGTCAATTTAAAAAATTGAGCAAATGCTGTTTGAGGGATTTTGATTTGCAGATGGTGGTCTGAGAGGTCGACAATTTTCTCTTTTTATCACATGACTACTGCACACAAAATTGACTGGCACTTTTGATCTGTTTTGTTTCCCCTCTAATACGATTGAGGGGGTGGAGGATATCCACATGCAAATTGAAGCACTTAGCCTCTCAGATCAAGTCCTTATTTAAAAAAAAATTTTAGGAGCTAAATCAGCTTCTGAATATAATAGTCAGCTTTTATAATTTTTCAAAGTTTACAATATATGGCAATTAAAACTAATTCGCACCAAATACTTCTGCCAAAAATCTAATCAAGCTATTTTAAGAATAATGAATTTGTTCTTATGCATATTCTTATCTAATAAAATATCACACTATTTATCTTAAAGATATGGAAGCATTTGTGCAAAAGTGGCTCAATTTGTCTATACAATGGGCACTATACAGAGCAATTTGTTGCAGATTTAGTACTAAGCCAATATGTACATTCAAGTGCACATTCAGGAAAGTCAATAAAATTACGTTATTATAAACATTAAGTTTAGTTTAACAGTTTTGACTTGGCTAAGAAAGTGAAAAATTATTGTTCTGGTTAATTGTAGTCAACACAGGGCATTTCTGCACCATGTGTCTGACCAGGAAGAGCTCACCACATTGTTTTACATCACAGACTGAGAATTTACAGCCTTTCAAGTTTGCTTGAGCAAGCTTACATTATTAAATCTTTACAAAAATACCTGGTGTTGGGTGAAGGCAAAGTAGAAAAAAAGTTTATCATGAAGTCACAGGCAGCAGGTGAGTGAGGGGCTGGTGACTGGTGAGTAGTTTTTCTTTTTAATTTTCCCTTTGCTACTGTTGTTAGCTTTGGCAGTGATGCAGCAATTCAGGAACTGTTCGGATGCCCTGGCTCTTTGACGTGTGGGGAAGTGAGTCTAGCTGCAGCCCCCGCCTGACAGCTCTGGAGCTACAGCGGGATTAGTTTTGGAGAAGCAGAGTGGCTGAGGAATTCATGGGTAGCATGTTCAGTAAATTGGTCACACTGCAGATAAAAATTAATGAGGAAGGTAGGAAATGAGTGACTGATAGACAGGAAGAATAGGAGGTGAGATGTAGTCATCTCCTCCAAACTAGGTATACCATTTTAGATACTGTTGGGGGAAGATGGCTCACCAAGGAAGGCAGCAGCAGCCAGACTCATGGCACTGTTACTGGTTCTGCTGCATAGGTGGGGGGGGGGGGGGGGGGGGGGGGGGGAAAGAAGGAGAAGAGAAAGTGACAGAACTCTAGTGATAGGGGATTCAATTCACGTTAGATTACTTACAGTGTGGAAACAGGCCCTTCGGCCCAACAAGTCCACACCGCCCCGCCGAAGCGTACCCACCCATACCCCTACATCTACCTCTTACCTAACACTACGGGCAATTTAGCATGGCCAATTCACCTGACCTGCACATCTTTGGACTGTGGGAGGAAACTGGAGCACCCGGAGGAAACCCACGCAGACACTGGGAGAACGTGCAAACTCCACACAGTCAGTCAGTCGCCTGAGGCGGGATAGCCATTTCTGCAGTTGCAAATGAGAGTCCAAGATGATATGTTGCCTTGCTACTGCAAAAGGTCAAGGATGTCAGAGTGGCTACAGGGCATTCTGAATGAGGAGGGTGAACAGCCAGCTGTCATGTTGTATATAAGCACCAATGGTACAGGTTTAAAAAAAATGGGATGAGATCCAACAAGTTGCATTTAGAGAGAGTTAGGAGTTTAACTAAAAGGTAGGACCTCAAAAATTAATAATTTCTGGATTGCTACCATTGCCATGTACTGGTCAGAGTAGGAATAGCAGGATAGCTAAGGGGAGTATGTGGCTAGGATTGTGCAAGGAGGGATTCAAAGTTTCTGGGACTTTAGAATTTGTTCTGGAGAGGGTGGGACTAGTACACATTGCACCTGGACAGGACTAGAACTAGTGTCAGAGGTAGAATGTTTGCCCCTTTCTGGGCAGGTTTAAATTAGTATGGCAGGGGAATGAGAACCAATGCAGGAAGTTGGAGGAAGTAGAAAGTGGGGCAGAACCAAAAGCCAGTAAGGGTGTTATGAAGTTGAAGGCATGTACTGTACATTAGGAGTGAAAGTTAAAGCTGGCAAGCACCTGTCACATCACAGGAGTGTGCTGGAAAATTGAAAGATGTAACATTTGGCTGTAATGCAGCAGCCAGGTGAAGAGCCAACAACTGGTCTCTAAATGTGGACAAGACGCAAGAGATGGTTGTTGATGTCAGGAGGACACGGAGTGAACACTCTCCACTGGACATAGTCAGATCTCCCGTGAAGAGTGTGAACAGCACCAAATTTCTTGGTGTATACCTGGTGGAGAATCTCACCCAGACCCTCAATATCAGCTCCATAGCTGAGAAAGCCCAGCAGTATCTCTACTTTCTGCACAGACTGAGGAAATTCCATCTCCACAGCAGCCCCCCCCCCCCCCCCCCCCATGCTACAGAGGGTTCATGGAGAGTACCCTGAACTGCTGCATCACTGCAATTCCCAAATCAGGCACTGTCTCAGACCTTACAACGGGTAAGGAGGACAGCTGAGAAGATCATCAGGGTCTCTCTTCCCATCATTACAGACATTTACACCCCATGCTGCACCCAAAAAGTGAAGAGCATTGTGAAAGACCCCTCACTCAAACACTTCTCCCTCCTGCCAGCTGGCAGAAGATACCAAAGCATTCAGTCTCAGCCAGACTGTGCAACAATTTCTTTCCAAGCCATCAGGCTCCTTAACCTTGAATGAGTACCTCTCATCAGTATTCAAATGGAAAAGGAGATTGTTAGTGGCAATCTCAGTTAGAATGGGGAGGTTCTAGAACACATTAAACAAGGTTAATAATGAGGGTGTTTTAAATGTTTTAGCAAGCATTCAGGTGTCTAAATCTCCAGGGCCAGAGGAGATGTATCTCAGGCTGATGTGGGTGGAGACTATAGTCCCAGACAGGTAAATGGGATTAGTGTAGTTTGTTGGTTAGCATATAAGCAGTGGGCCAAAGGGCCTGTTCTATGAATCTAGGTTGAAGTTTGTTTCAGCTTTGGAGGCTGAGAAACTGCCAAAACAAAGATCCATTTAACATTACTTTAGAATCGAATGCCTGAAACAATACTATAAATCTGATGAAGGAGCAGTGCTCCAAAAGCTAGTGCTTCTAAATAATCCTGTTGGACTATAACCTGGTGGTGTGCAATTTTTACACTTTGTACACCCCAGCTCCAACACTGGCACCTCCAAAATCAAGACTATAGATCTTCATCACTATAGTTACAAATCACTTTGTTTAGACTTGACGTTGCCAATCTGTTGGATGGTGTAGAGCTTGGTTTCTCTGTGCAGCGAAAACAACTGTTTTAACTGCAAATAAAAAGGACTTTTCTTGGTTTGAAGTGATGACTACAGCAATATTTGCAACTTGACCTTTGAACTGGTTGGTCTTTCCAAATACTCATTTTTCTCTACATTGTTGCACTTCTCAAAAAAAGGTCTAAGCTGCTTTGCAAAAAAAAAAAGCAGTGCAAAAAGGCCTGAATTGCTAAGAGTGGGCAGGTCTGGGCTGCTTATCCACACTGGAAAGGCTACCCACTCTCCCTTTTTGGGTGCTATAGATGTTTATTTACAGGCTCAGTTTGAGTTTCTGAACACATGTGCTACTTCAGGCCTCAGATTTGCTTCCTTTAGGAGTCACACTGCCATTGTACAATCTTATGATTTTTCAAATGACATTTCCATAATTTAAGAGTTCAGTTTCATTAAGCTCACCTAATTGAAATGTTCCAAATTAGTCCCTTCAAAGCATACAGTATAACCATTCCAGATTTGGCTGCAATATCACATCAGCCAAGACGAGAATGCCAAGCTAATGAATAATGAGATTGTATTAAACATTTTCAAGGAAACCATCTCTATTTGATAGTTTACTTTGACAAAAAAAAAAGAAACTTCCTCATGCCCCCATGAGGACCCTTATTTGTTCTCTGTTCATCGGAAGTGATTGCAAGATAACTGCTGTCACTGAATGTTCATGTCACATGATTACAAACCAGGAAGGATAATTGAATAGCAATGCCATACTGTCTAAACAATCAGCACCCAGCATTCTGGGAGCCTGTTTAAATTGCAAAAGGTTTTTCAAATGTTTCTGCTTGGAGAAAGGTTCCTACACAAAAAAGGAATAAAATAAAACATTTAACTGAGATGGGAAGATTTCCACTACACAATATATACCAATCAATAGGGTAAACCAAACTGGCACTAATATTTTGATCTTTCACTTTGCTGTAAAGTGCAGGAAGTGATTCAATGGTTTTATACAAAACTTTGTTGAATGAGGCAGCTCCCCCTGTTCCCCCCCCCCCCCCAGTTTTGAACTCTGCTCATCTGTGAGCAGAAATATCCTCAGTACACATACTCAATGGTGTCTGTAAACAAACGTGTCTGATATGGTTTTGGTGCAGGTTTAATTTCTACCATACCCCCAAAGCATGCTGGGAAGCAGTTGACAAATTCAAATCACTACACATTTATCCAAAGTCACACAGCTGCCAACTGAGGACCAGATTGGTCTGTGGACTCCATTCCACTAAACACTTAAGACGGCTTGGAGGAGAATAACCAGTATCACAAAAAAGAGTCAGCCTCACCAGCTTAGACTGGCCTAAGTTGTTCTCATTACATTGAAATGGCTCAACTGCAATGTTGAGTAGCACTATGGAAAAAATAGCTGGCTTATATGCCAGCCTGTATTTGCATATTGATGTTGTGCTTTGGTGCAACTGAGTGCCTCCATTTTCTATTATTCTGATAGTGTAAAGGTCACACAGCATGCATGATCATGAAGGAACAAGGATTACCTCTGAATATAAATGGGAGGTTGAGCCTTTGGCCCATTAGTGGAGCTTTCTATCCAGTGTGTGTTTTACTAGTTATTGCATTTTCCAATAAAAACAGCAAACCTCAGTAGGTAGCAGTGGGAGAATGGATCCTACAACTGATAAACCTTATACAAAAAAGCTCTAGATTCCTTTTCATCATGTTGGTATTTCCTTTGGAACTAGGAATTACACTAGGTAGACATACATTAAATCTAAAACGGCAATGCTTCGCTAACAATGCTCACATCCCCATAGCCAGTTCTAGACTGGACCCAAGCTCTCACCCTTTAGGTCATCTGGCCAGCTCAAAAAACAAAGAGGGGCAGACCCCCTAAAAGAAAAAAAAAAGTTTCTCATCTATCTCCATGTGCCTGGACCTTCGGTGCAAGGACATATTGTGAACATTCCAAGTTAATTTTTCTGACTGGTTTTTAGCAATGCCCATTGACAATTATGCATTTAGGAGTGTGTGCACAAGTGTGGGTTCTCAATTAGAGACCTGCAGGTACAGAGCCTCAGTAACCCCCATGGGAAAAGCACCACAGAGGGAATTCAGCTAACAAGGAGGGCATTCTCAATATCCAGACCTCCAAAATGTACATTCAGTCCCTTGGACTGAAAGAAAATCCCTTTGCTACATTATGGAGAATTGTGGTGCATCTGATTCCTTGGAGTAGGCAGCCCCCAGCTCCAGTACTCACCCAGATTGCCACAATAGGGACACTTTATTAAGCTGTGCACTGTGCTGCAGAGCCCAAATAACGCCACTCACCTAATTTGGGCTTCTATCAGCTGCCAGGTTCTGGTGAATGGTCTGATCCACATTCAGGACAGAGCCCACCTCCCTCCCCAATCACCTCATTTCCAGAGGAATGCTGTTCTGATGGAACTTTCAGCTATTTCCCAGTCTCCTAGCCCACTTTATAACCAAACAGCTCAGCACAGTACAGGCCCTTTGGCCCTCTATGTTGTGCAACTTTTTATCCAATTTCAAGATCAGACTAACCTACATTTTACTATCATCCAAGTGCCTATTTAAAAGGCACTTAAAATGCCCCTAATGTGTCTGACTCTACAATCATTGCTGGTAGCACATTCCACAACACCACTATGCTGTGTGAAGAACCTCTCCCATAAACCTTCCTCCAATCACTTCAATTATGCCCCTCATGATAGCCATTGGAGACTAGGAAACTTGGAAGTTTCAACCCAGAGCTTTAAAAACTGAAGGAAGAATTGAGAGGGCAGTCTGAAGTGTCTGTACTTGGAAGCTCAATGAATTGGGGTTGGAGAAAGAAGAGAAAAAAAAAAATTAAAATGTCTGGTCAGGAAGTTGCATCAAATTAGAGTGTTTCTGGTTTCCTCAGTTTCTTTTTAAGGTTCAGTTCTAGCCTTGTGACAGCAGCCCAAACCCCAACACAAGCTAGAGGAACAGCATCCATTTCTGCTTTGGCACTTTACAGGACTCAACTGTAAACCACAAACTCTCCTCCATTTTGATTCCTATCCTAATGTTTTGTTTGCATGGTTTTGCTCTTATGCAACTAGGCCAAACCACTCAGATTCTTAAGCAGGCAGTACAGTGAAAGTGACCCAAAGTTAGTGAGGTTGAGTACCAGGTTTTAAAACAGACAAATTTATTCACAAAATTGCACTATGAAACACAGAAGAGTAAAGAAACCCTACAGAACTCAGTCTATCCAGACTAGATGTAACTATGCTTTTCTGAATATACACAGCATTTGCACTAAACAAATCCCATTTTAAAAAATCACAGTAAAAAAAAATAATAGAACAGATGCTTACAGGTTGAAGTTAGAGAGAGTGCGTTCACAGTACACTGCTGAACTCCCAACTGGTTCCGGGCTGAACTGCTCAGCTAAAGAGCTGACCAGTACCCTTCCATTATCCAGGTCACTTCTAAAACATGGCCACTTTGGCCTGAAGTCTCATCTGTTTACATATATACAAAAGGCCTAAGAATACTTTTCATCTCTGTACCAAACTCTTAAAAATCAGAACCTGGCCTGTTTACAACCCCTCTGGAAAAAAAGGGATCAAGGACACGGTCCTCGAGAAAAGGAACAGCTTTTAGGAAAAACAAAAGGAACCAGCTTTGACATCTCAGCAGCACTAACCCATTTTCTGCTATTAACATCATCCATTCCAATCTACTCTGCATCAGTAGATCTTCTCTACTACAGTAGCACTCCCTTATCTTTTGTTCAGGGAGCACCTTTGCTGAGAGTGTCACCTGCTCCACACTTTGTAAAACCTACCATTCTTCCAGCCCCTTCAATTCTGAAGAGCCATTTTGGACTTAAAACATTCCTGTCAGACCTGCTGAGTTTCTCCAACATTTTCTGGTTTTAATACATATCAGGTAAATGTTTAATGAATGCATTTCCAAACCATACATCAATTTTTGTCTTCCAAGCTGCACACCATCTTGACTTAAAAAGTTGTTACCTCTTTAATGTTTCTGGTTCCAAGTTTAACAATTCCAGGTCTATATAAAAAGAGCTGCTTAAAAATGTGTTGCTGGAAAAGCGCAGCAGGTCAGACAGCAAAGGATCAGGAGAATTGACATTTTGGGCATAAGCCCTTCTTCAGCCTTTCCTGAAGGACTTATGCCCGGAATGTCGATTCTCCTGTTCCTTTGCTGCCTGACCTGCTGCGCTTTTCCAGCAACACATTTTTAAGCTCTGATCTCCAGTCCTCACTTTCTCCTATAAAGGAGCTGCTATCTGCTATCTGCTACACCTACAGGTTTAATTAATTCAACTTCTCATGAGTAACAAATAAAAAGCTGATCTTGCTATCCTGATCATGAACCAAAAAACCCAACTATTCTGCATATAGGAATTAAGGTATTGCTTAGGTTTGGGAAAATTATACTGTTGATAACTACCAGAAATACATTCAGTAAATATTTATATCCTTATAAAAACACCAGTTAATATTACTAGAATCCAATAGTTAAAAATCATGTTTATGCCAATTAATCTAAACTTGACAAAAATGCTAAGTGCTTGTTATTTAAAAAAGCTTGTCCGACTTTGACTTTATCTTGATTGGAGGCTGCTATTTAGTGTGAAAATGTTGGAAAACTTTTTACACAATTGATAGTTATAAGGAAAAACCTCACTCAAAATTAGCTTCAGGTGTATGGTTGTCCTTTCATTATACTCAGACCTCACCCACTCAGGAATATATTCCTATTCTAAACCTACCTGCCTAGAATCAAAGTAGTAAGGGTGTCTTCTTCACTCACCTGAAATAGACTGAATGGTGTTGGATAGAGCCTTTTGCTGAGTCTATCAGGAAAGGAGGTCAGCCCAAGAGGGGTGATCATTCCAGGCTGCACAGACCTGCAGGTCAAAGTCTCCTTGTACATGGATAATGTTACTGGTTTTGCTTAGATCTGCTGTCATTATACAGACTCTGCAACAGTTCAAACTGGCTTCTGGAACCAAGGTAACAGAGGCAAGAGCAAGGTGGTATTCTTTAGGAAGAGAGCCAACCAAGCCTTCTCCATCCAGGCTGGAAATATGGGTTTAAGGTGGGCTGGGGTGTACACCAATGCTTGGAGCATATTGCCAAGGGAAGGCAGAAACTGAGCAGATGGGATCATGCTCCTACTCCATTGTGGGTAAAAACCTGGACATTAGGTGTGAAGTGAAGTGATCTAGAGTTGCTGAATGTTGTTCAGGTTTGGCCTCTTCCCCAAGCCTGTGCCAGTGCAGTCAACTGGACCATCTTCCAATTTTAGATAAAGTGGAAAGATGGTGTATAAAGCCCAGGGGGTTAGAGGTTCCAAACACAATCCCAATCTTATGGCCACCCTGGCGTGGCCACATCAAGCTGTGCATAGACCCTCAGTCTGCAAACATCACCTATCACTATGTACAGATTCTTCCGATCCCTGGTGTTACAAATAATAAATCTGGCCTTGGTGCCACATAATGCTCCAAATGGTTAGTCCATTCCATATGTCCCTCATGGGAAAAATGTTTAAAAAAATTTAAACACTTGACCACAAGTCCATCAGGAAGTAGTCAGGACATAGAATCCTAGACACCCTGCAGGTAAAGGAGAGGGTGCATCCT
Organism: Chiloscyllium punctatum; assembly: GCF_047496795.1. Lineage (NCBI taxonomy): Eukaryota > Metazoa > Chordata > Chondrichthyes > Orectolobiformes > Hemiscylliidae > Chiloscyllium > Chiloscyllium punctatum. The sequence continues at coordinate 143,486,413 of NC_092741.1, read as the reverse complement.
GTCACATGGTTCTCTGAGCAGACGGTCAAGGTCATTGGGCAGAATGCCACAACACCAGAACTTTCCAAACAGCACCAAGACATCAATTGCCTATTGGTGAGAAGGTCATTACTTGAGATCTTTTACACAGCCAGACTCTGCTCAACCACACTGCCCTCAAAGCAGCTACGGAGATGGAGAGAGGCTGCCATACATCTCCTGCTGCAATGTGCCTACACAGCAAAGGTAGGGAGAGAGATGCAGTAGTTTGTGTCAAGTTTCATGCCAAGCAGTTCTATGACACAGGACTCTGCTCTATGGTCGGTTCCCCAGTATGCACAGAAACAATTGAATGCACCTGGAAGACCATCAACTCAGTGAAAGATGCTCTTTAATCTGCCCAAAACTGGTTGTCCAGTGCAAAAAAGTTGACCACAACCGTGGTGTTGCAATTGGCACATTCCAAGGTCCAGGACTATGTGCTGGGGATACATGAAAGCTCAGGGCAGCCAATGCCAAGCAAGGCATGCAGTGGTGCAAGACCACCATCTAAGGTTATTCTGCAAAAGTACATGGGGGTCCATTCATTACCTCAATTATGTAAATTGAGTTTCTTGCATGAGTAAGGAATGTCTTTGGGTTTTGCTGCAACTGTAAATAAAGTCAAACTCCAATGTTTGTTTGTTCTCTACATCCAGAACATTGTAGCAAACATTTGAAAATAAAAAAAAAAGAGATAAAACTGCTATGAAAAAAAAAAAGAGGATGTTTTTGCATAAAAAGAAGCAGCACGGAGGCCTCATTGCACATAGCCTATGAATCAAGTACATTGTAACCTGACTGCCAGTATGTTGCGATCTTTTTTCAGACTTCCAAGTACTCCCTTCCCAAGTTCACAAAGTGGTTCCTCTAACCTGCCCTTGTAACATAAACGGAGTAGGTCAAGACTCCCCTCTGCCCCGTCTCCATGATTGGAGGGAAGAGGAGTTTGTAAGATGGGTTAATCCATATATTAAAAATATTGCCCATTCCACCACAATGTACCTGCTGCTATTTTTGTAGCAGCAATTTCAAGTCAGGGTTCAGGGTTGAATAGCCTCCTGAAACTGTCGAACTATGACCTCAGTTCCCTGATGAGAAAAAAAAGGGGTTTTTAAGGTTTCGAAACCTGGTCAGGTATCCATGTTGGGCTCAGCTGAAATAGAATCCTTAGGTAATGGCTACAATTAAGTAATGGCATGGTGTGTCAATGGTTAGCAGTACTACCTCACACCATGTCAGGGACCCAGATTTGATTCCAGCCTCAGGCTACTGAGTGTTGTTTGTACACTTTCCCCATGTCTGCATGGGTTTCCTCCAGGTGCTCCAGTTTCTTTCCACTGTCCACAGATTTAATGGATTGGCTATGTTAAATTGCCTGTCGAGTCTAGGGATGCATAGTGAGGCAAATTAGCCATGGGAAATACAGGGTTGTAGAACATGGGACTGGATGGAGTGCTTTTTGAAGGGTTGATGTGGACTTGATGGGCCAAATGGCCTGTTCTCATGCTATAGGAATTCAGAGGAAAAGTCTATTGAAACATTAAAAACAAATAGCTTTTCTCCTCCCTCACAACTAGATCAAATGGCTCGTCAAGAAAGGCACACAGCAGGATTTTATTTTCTGACTATTGGATAGCTGCTGGCTCCTTTAAATCCATAAACTTTAAGATTTTTTTTAAAACCAAGGCTTAAACTGACCTTATCTGCCTGCTACAAGCAATAAAGCCCTCATTTCATAGATTTGTGCACCCCCTCCACTGTTCAGAGAAGATTTGGAGATGCCAGTGTTAGACTGGGGTGTACAAAGTTAAAAATCACAACACCAGGTTATAGTCCAACAGGTTTAATTGGAAGCACTAGCTTTCAGAGCACCACTCAATCAGGTGGTGTTGAGAGATTTTTAAACTCTGTTCAGAAATGTTGTTATTACACACCTCTGGAGCCAGGCTTTACCATAAGAGGGCTCTTACAGAAACATAAGGTTCACAATTAACAGGAATAAGTCTCATCGGTAATGAGTGTATGAATCCAGCAAGTTCTTAACAAGAGGGAAGCTAAAGACAAAATACCACTTTCCCAAAACAAGCTCTAAATTGTTCAGAGATTCCTGGACGCTGTTCTTTCACTAGTTGTTAGACTTCCTCTCACTCCAGCATCTAAAATCACACTAGCATCACACTAAATCAGATCAGTAAATAACAAATGTCAAGGACAGCGAGTGAGCCAAAACTTCCATACCTTAAACTAGTGCTGCAATAGGGAGCAGCTGCTCCCTGCTGTGGAGAAATTATATTACATCACTTCAAGGAGAATGGAAAGGAAGCATGCTAAATGTAACTTTGTACAGCCCAATTTTAGTTTGGATCAGTTTGTCAGGAGTCCTATGGTGAGCAGTACATTTGAAGTAAACAAGGGAAAGAAATTTTAAACCAGTGAGCCTAATTTACTGGTTTTAAAAATCTGCATCCTAGTGATATCAAGGTCAGTACTTGGGATTGATAAAGGTGTTAGATGGTGCTGACTAGATGTCGCAGTTCATCTAGTCGAGACGAGAGAGATAACTTAAAAAAGGAAAGGTTAGGCCTTATCCAATGAAATGAGAAGAATAGAGAGATGGTCTAAGACTTGACAGGGTGCACGCTGGGACAACATTGCCTCTCGTGATGTTGTCTAGTTCTAGATCATTTAAAAATAAGACTCCGGAGAGGAGTATTTTGTCCCCCTCAAAAGGGCTGAGGATCTGTGGATGACCATCTTCTCCAGAGATCAATGGAGGAAAGATCATTGGATATTCTCAAGACGGAGTTGGATGGATCTTTGATTTACAAGGGTGTCAAAAGGGTGTGTGGGAAACAGGAAAAAAATGCAACTAGGGCCAAACCCGGACTGGGCACAAGGGTGTTAAAAAAGATGGAGTAGGTCAGAGGGCTGAATGGCATTCTCCTACTCCATTTCACAACAGCACTTCTGTTCCTCTTGACCCCCCAGGCCACCAAACAAATCATAGTTTAAAAGCTTATTTTTGGCCTCTTATGGTGAGGTTTCAACCTTGGTCTTCGAGGTCCTTTGCTGATCTCCTGAATGATCAAGTTAAAATGCTGTTGCAGGGCCAATGTCGGTATTATGGTAGAGATTGAAATTAAGCCCAAGGTGCCCAAAGTTGGCAACTCAGTTGATATTAAAAAGGCAATGAAGATCAAGTGTCAACACTGGCTTAAAGCTGTAGAGCATACAGCGAGGATTCAAACTTCTCCCAATTGCAACAGTCATGTTAACCCCACTGCAATAATAAGTCATTGCTTTGCTGCAGGTGTAATTTAATCTTTAAAAAATGACAAAGTCTTAGCAGAACAATGGAATATGCTCATTTACAGCACTATATGTCAAACCTTACTGAATACATACTTTAATACCAAAGTTACCAGCATCTTCTAATGAAGAGTGCCAGGTATTAGAAATCATTTGGAAATGCCGATGTTGGACTGGGGTGTACAAAGTTTAAAAATCACTATGCCAGGTTTAGTCCAACAGGTTTATTTGGAAGCATTAGCTTTCAAAGCACTGCTCCTTCAGTGGTTGTGGAGAATAAGTTTTAAGACAATTTATAGTAAATATTTTACAGTGTGATGTAACAGAAGTTATATATTGAAAGAGAGCTGGATTGTTTGTTAATGCTCTCATCTTTTAGAATGACCATGTTGGTTTCAGTTCTTTTAATAATATACAAATCACAATTTAAGTTACATTCTCAAGTGAACTTTAACCATTGGTGTCATGTCAGCCCAGACAATGTATTGAAAATGAGTGTTTCCCTGTGTGAGGCTGCCTGTGCCACAATGGTCAGACTGATTCTAATCAGAAAATAGATTCACAGAATCTTACATGAATTCATGCAGTTTTTGATCAAAGTAAAATGTAATTCTGAAAGTACAAATTCACCCACAAATGCAGGTGTGCATGTGTTTGTCAGGGGTAATGAGTATCTGTGAGAGAATGTGTATGAGTGAGAGAATGTAAAGGGGTATAAATCAGAGGGTGCATGAGTGTGTGTGGAAGTATATGTATGGTGAGTATGAGAGAAGCTGTGCTTGTGTTTATGGGTCTGTAGGAGCAGCTCACCAAAACTTTCCCCACACCTCTACTTCTTTCCTTTAAATAACCACCAAACCTCAAGTAAAGCATTGATAGTAGCAAACTGCCCAGCTTTCAGGACAATGCCATACAACTGTGTCATGGTGGACACTGCAAGATGTGTCAGAGTGTCAACACATACCACCATAACACATGGGGACACCTCCCACCATATATGTGGCAGGTACTCATGTGACTCAGCCAATGTTGTCTCTCTCATACACTAAGCAAGGATGCCCTGAGGCATGGCCCAGTGAGACCCAGAGTCTATGGCAATGGAATGAACACCGCACCAACAGGAGTGTTCCCTCCCAGTCGGAGGGAACTTCAGTGGTCTGGGACATTCGACCTTGGACCTTCAGGTGACCTTCCTCCAAGTGGACTTTGGGATAGGTGACAACAAAAAGTGGCCAAGGAAAGGCTGATAGCCAAGTTCAGTACCCATGGAGATGGCCTCAACTCGGACCTTGGGTTCATGTCATACTACAGGTGACTGCATTGCATTATGTACACAGACACATATTCTCCTACAGACCCATACACGCATGCAGACCCTTTCTCACACACACCCTCAGATGTATACCCCTTTACACCCTCTCTCAGAGAGAGACTCAACCCTCGCCACCACCATCCCCCACCCACATGTTTGTGGGGTGAATTTGTACTTGCAGAATTACATTTTACTTTGCTCAAAAACTGCATAAATTCGTGTAAGATTCTGTGAATCCATTTTTTAAGATTAGAATCAATCTGAACATAGTGGGACAGAGAGTCTCACACAGGGTAGCTTAGTGCATTATCTGGGCCAACATGACACAGATTGTTAAAGTTACATTCTCAAGTGAACTTTAAGTTCTGGGATTTACATATGAAAGAACCAAAACCAACATGGTCATTCTAGAAGATGAAAGACTTCAACAATCCAGGCCTTTTTCAATGGAAAGTTTCAGTTCCATCACACCTGTAAACTTTTGCTATAAATTCTAAATTCTGTGTCTTAATCTTATATTCCACAACCACCTGATGGAGCAGTGCTCCAAATAAACCTGTTGGACTAGAACCTGGCATTGTAATACATAGTTAAAAATCAAAAGTCATTCTAAAATTTAGTCTTGATGAGAATATCTTAAAAGGAGTCATAGTGGGGCTTAGAGAATTAACTTTCTCACCATAGCTGCTGCCAGACCTGCAGAGTTTTCTTGATTCTAGTATAAGTTATCACAAGGAGAGTTTTTTCTTAATAAAGAATTTCTTTATTTAAAATGTGAAATTAAGCGGAAAAAAAAGTTGGCTGAACCTTACTTGTCCTAATGGCTTGATATTGTTAGGTTTGCAGATGATAACAAAATTGGAGGTGCAGTGGACAGCGAAGAAGATTACCTCAGAATACAACAGGATCTTGACCAGATGGGCAGAGAAGTGGCAGATGGTGTTTAATTTAGATAAATGTGACGTGCTGCATTTTGGAAAGGCAAATCAGGGCAGGACTTATAAACTTAATGGTAAGGTCCTGGGTAACATTGCTGAACAAAGACCTTGGAATGCAGGTTCATAGCTCCTTGAAAGTAGAGTTACACGTAGGTAGGATAGTGGAGGCAGCATTTGGTACACTTTCCTTTTATTAGGCAGAGCATAGAGTACAGGAGTTGGGAGCTCATGTTGTGGCTGTACAGGACAATGATTAAGCCACTTTTGTAATATTGTGCGCAATTCTGGTCTTCTTCCTATCGGAAAGATGTCGTGAAACCTGAAAGGGTTCAGAAGAGGTTTGCGAGGATGTTGCCAGGGTTGATGGATTTGAACTATAAGGAAACGCAGAATAAGCTGGGGCTGTTTTCTCTGGAGCATTGGCAGCTATTGGGTGGCCTTACAACTGATTTTATAAACTTCTGTATGATGGCATGAATAGCCAAGGTCTTTCCCTCGAGTGGGGGAATTCAAAACTAGAGGGCATAGACTTAGGGGAGGGGAAAGATTTTTAAAAAAAAGGACATAAGGGGCAGAGAGCGATGCACGTCTGGAATGAGCTGCTGGAGAGAAAGTGGTGGAGGGCAGTACAATTACATTTAAAAGCCATCTGGATGGGTAGGGGAGTAGGGATATGGGCCAAATGGGATGAGGTTAGGATTTCTGGTCAGCATGGATGAGTTGGACTAAAGGGTTTCTGTGCTGAACATCTCTATGACTCTAATAGTACTTTTGTTTACAGCTTATCATTTTGAAAGTACTTTCCAAAATGAATTACTTGAAGCAAATGGGATTGCTTTCCTAAATACGGTCGTCACATTCCATAAAAGGCAGCACTGCTAGAGATTGGAATGGTGACTAGAAAAACAGGAGGACTGATTCTCCATAATAATACTATGGACCTTTACTATCCATTTCAATCATCAGAAACAAATACACTTTTATCATCTCAGACTTCAAAGTAAATGCTTCAAGGAGGAAGCACTCTATCACAGCTGTACAGCACAAAAACACATCCTTCGGTCCAACTTGTCCATGCCAACCAGGTATCCTAACCTAATCTAGTCCCATTTTCCAGCACTGGCCCATATCTCTCCAAACCCTTCCTGTTCATGTATCCATCCAGATGCCTTTTTAAAAAAAGGTTTAGTAGCTTCCACCACTTCCTCTGGCAGCTCATTCCATACATGTACCACCTCTGCATGAATGTGTGGCCCCTTTGTCTATTTTAGATCTTTCTCCTCTCACCCTAAACCTATGCCCTCTAGTTCTGGACACCACATACCCCAGGGAAAAGACCTTGTCTACTTACCCTATCCATGCCCCACATGATTTTGTAAACTTCTAGAAGGGTCATCCCTCAACCTCAGGTGTTCTAGGGGAAAAATAGTCCCAGTCTATCCCTATAGTTCAAACCCTGCAACCCTGGCAACATCCTTGTAAATACCAGTTTTGGTCCAAAACTTTGTACAGACAAAAAAAGTTAAATTCCCTTACTGAATTCTAAAACTATGGAGGTAACAGCTATAAGTGCACACAAGATCAACAGAAAAAAAATCTTTCCTGACTAGAATTCTATAGCATCTTGAGAAATAAATCAACAGTAGTGCCCAAAAGCATTGACACAAAACAGAGCCTAAGGGGAACTATATTCAAAGGTTATAGGACAAAGCTTGTGTCAGTTGTTCACAAACTGATTGTTGAGGTAATTGTCTAATGTCAACTGGCATGAAACTGGCACAAATGATTAATGTTACTTTCTACTGACTTCCAATTTAATCTACCAGTTGGATTAGTTACCCCCATGTTCACTTACTATAACATCAAGTCCACTCAGTGTTTTCACAATACACAATTTCCTGGGTTTTATTTTGTTATAATGAACAAAACATAGTGGAATCAATATTAACCCTCACTCTCCCAACAGTCTTTAGGGAGTATTGGTTTGGGAATTAAAAATTAAAGTGGTGAAATCTGACTGATATCTACCAAAACATCTGTTACTTTTTAAAAAAAACAAAAAAGTATAAATGGTTTGAAAGACCTGTCTGATCCCTACTTGCAGAACATTTTAGTACAAAATTGTAAAAACAGGCTCCCACAATGCACTTGGTCTCAGTTTAGAAACTGCCAGCTAAATTTCACAGAGCTTGAGAAACTTTGCAGCTAAATGGAGGTGGAGGCTGTTTATTGCAGAAGATATGTGCATTATTATTAAACTTATTTTCTTAATCAAAATTTGTTCAAAAAAGTGTTATTACACATGTCTGGATCAAGTGGGACTTGAACCCAGGTCTCAGTTCAGTACAAGTTTGTAAGCCAACAGGCACAGGTGATCCTCATGGCTCCTTCAGCAGGCTTACTACTAAATGTCACCTCGACTCACCAATGCAATGAGTCAATACTCTGCAAAACCATCACACCAAACCTACTCCCCTCAATCCCACCCTCCACACTGATAACTGGGAAAGCCAACAGTGTTGAATTAAGTAAAACAGATAAGATGCAATGGAAAGGTAATTAAAGAAAAACAGGTTCAGATATTTTGTCTAAAGTCCACATGCTTGGAATTTACAGGACTTCCTCAATATCATCCTTGCCCACTTTAAATTGCTGTAGAAGGAACAATTTATTGAAATAAACCTCAATTGAAAGCTTTCAACAAAGGCATTCACCTTTAATTGAAGACATCTGGTTCAATTTCTATGCTGCAACCCCAATTATTTGAATCAAAAGTAGCTGGTGGATGTTTGCTCTTAGGTTTCTTTTCCTCGAATGTAACTTCAGTATCAACATCTGACAGAAAATAGCTTCGGGAAGTAGCATGCCCTGTACGGCATGTAACCAACTCTTCATATAGATCAAAAGGAGGCATTTTGCAAAAACTGAGTTATTTTCAAATACCTGAATTATAGGAACTAATTAAAGATTACCCAAGTCAAATAGAAACAGACAGAAATATCACACAATACAGGTTTTGCCCTTTTGATAGTCACTAGGAAGGGATCAGAATTAGTTTGGTCTACTTAAACTCATTTGGAAATTAATACCAAGTCACAGCAATAATTAGTGCATTAATTAGATATCTGCATAACATAATAAACATATCAAAATACTGGTCTTTCATGTCAAGGTATCATGTTTATTTTATTAGATTCTCAGAGTGAAAATTATTAAAGTACAGAACTTACCCACGACCAAATAGATTCTGTTGGACTTCCAATATACTTAATTTCTTCTTCATTTTCTTCTTCTATCATTTTCTTTTCATACTTTCCTCAATACAAGTTAAATGCACGTCCTGAGCAGTGTTGTTTCAAAGGAAATCTTGTCTACTGAATACCCAGTATGTTGCTGAACATGTTTACGTGCTAATTTTACATGGCCATCCAAGCAGAAACCTGAGCAGAGCGTCAGACTACAGTCCCTGACCCCTCAGATATTCCAGAGTTACAAAGCAACAAGTTCAGCTGCAGTTTTAATGGAAGGTTTAAAGATTGGTAAACAACCCAATTAAAACTAAGTATTTGAAGCAGTTTAAGTATTATTAAATCTTATGCATCACAGGCTTGCTAACATCACATTTCTCTAGAAACCTTAAATTGGACAAGTTTCAATTATCACAGGATCCATTAGGGAACTTGCAGTGCAAGTTGCTCCTGATTCAGAACTTGGGGAATCAAAATAAAAAAAGAAGACAACGTACAAAGCATTGAACTAAAAAAAAACACAAATCAACTGCAATCTTATTTCCATAATTATTTGATTATATTAGAACATTTAAATGGTCGCAAAGAACGTCATATTGATAACAGACCTCCTTTGCAAGCAACTAAAGGCAATTGGGCTTATTGCTTAATAGAATAAGGTCAAATGAAAGGGCTCGTTCACAACTGAGAGGATAAAAACAAGGTCAGAGAGCAAAACATCTTAATTTAAGTGAACCAACATTGAAAATATGTCAAATGTGTGAGTCAAACATGTTTCTGCTTTAAGACTTTGTTTAGGGTCTGCAGCTGCAATATGTGTGTATTATTTACACTTTGCTGCTTTATTCTGGTTGTGATGTACTGCATTTGAATCATCCTGACTACCTCTGAGACAAAGGTGATGAACTTTTGTGCAGCTCCTCCACCTCCACAATCGTAATTTTAACAGTTTAGACATTTAGGATCGGAAGTGGGCGAAAGTCCTGAAAAATTCACCTTAAGTTGTTGATGTAAATATGGGTTGGGAGAAAGAGAGTGCAAGAGAAATGATCAGTGGCTAATTATAGTAAAATAATAAATATTGATATTGGTTGTACGTTTGCTCACTGAGCTGGAAGGTTTGTTCTCAGATGTTTCGTTATCATGCTTGGTAACCTCATCAGTGAGTCTCCCTTGAAGCACTGGTGCACTGTCCTGCTTTCCATTTATCTGTCTTGGTCTGTTGTGGTGGGCGATATCACTTCTAGTTCTTTCTCTGAGCGGTTGGTAAATGGGATCCAAATCAATGTATTTGTTGATGGAGTTCCGGTTTGAATCCCAAGCCTCTAGGAACTCCTGTGTGTGTTTCTGTTTAGTCTGTCCCAAGATGGATGCATTGTCCCAGTCGAACTGGTGTCCCTTGCTGCCTGTGTAAGAATACTAATGATAGTTGATCATGTCTTTTGGTGGCTAGTTGGTGCTCATGTATCCTGGTGGCTAGTTTCCTGCCAGTCTGTCCGATGTAATATTTATTGCAGTCCTTGCAAGGTTTTTTTAATGCCCAAAGTTTGTGAGAAGATTTGTAGCTCGGGTGCTCGTTGTTGTGGTTCTGTTTGCCGAGCTGGGAATTTGTGTTGCAGACATTTTGTCCCCTGTCTAGGTGACATCCTCAGTGCTTGGGAGCCTCCTGTGAAGCACTTCTGTGATCTTTCCTCCACCATTTGTAGTGGTTTCAATCTGCCGCTTCCAGTTGTCAGTTCCAGCTGTCCATTGCAGTGGTCGGTATATTGGATCCAGGTCGATGCGCTTATTGATTGAATCTGTGGATGAGTGCTATGCCTCTCGGAATTCCCTGGCTATTCTCTGTTTGGGTTGTCCTATAATAGTAGTGTTGTCCCAGTCAAATTCATGTTGCTTGTCATCTGCGTGTGGCTACTAAGGATAGCTGGTCGTGTCGTTTCGTGGCTAGTTGGTGTTCGTGGATGCGGATCGTTAGCTGTCTTCCTGTTTGTCCTATGTAGTGTTTTGTGCAGTCCTTGCATGGGATTTTGTACACTACATTGGTTTTGCTCATGTTGGGTATCAGGACGAGGAGATGCCGCAACCCAAAGGACTAGCCACACTACCATACATCAAGAGCATTTCCGAACTGACAGCCAGACTACTGCGACCACTAGGACTCATAACAGCACACAAACCAACAGCCACTCTCAGACAACAACTCACCAGAATGAAGGACCCGATACCCAGCATGAGCAAAACCAATGTAGTGTACAAAATCCCATGCAAGGACTGTACAAAACACTACATAGGACAAACAGGAAGACAGCTAACGATCCGCATCCATAAACACCAACTAGCCACGAAACGACACGACCAGCTATCCTTAGTAGCCACACATGCAGATGACAAGCAACATGAATTCGACTGGGACAACACTACTATTATAGGACAAACCAAACAGAGAACAGCCAGGGAATTCCTAGAGGCATGGCACTCATCCACAGATTCAATCAATAAGCACATCGACCTGGACCCAATATACCGACCACTGCAACGGACAGCTGGAACTGACAACCGGAAGTGGCAGATTGAAACCACTATAAATGGTGGAGGAAAGATCACAGAAGTGCTTCACAGGAGGCTCCCAAACACTGAGGATGTCACCTAGACAGGGGACAAAATGTCTGCAACACAAATTCCCAGCTCGGCGAACAGAACTACAATTTTTTTTTAATGCCGTTTGTTCTGCTGGTTGTTGGTAAAGGATCCTTTAAATTCATCAAGAGCTGTTTCAGCGTGTTGGTAGGTTTGTAGGCTACCATGATGCCAAGGTTCTGGAGTTGTTATCTCTGACATGTCATTAATGTATGGTATTGTGGTTGTAGTTTCTGGGAGCGTTGTGTCTTCTTGTTTAGGTTTGTTGTGTTAGAATTGGTGGACTGTGCTTATCGGATAGCCATTGTTCTTGAATACATTGTATAGGTGTTTTTCTTTGCCATCTCATAGTTCCTGGGTGCTGCAGTGTGTAGTGGCTCATTTAAATAATGTCCTGTTGCAGCTCAATTTGTGGGAGTTGGAATGATTGCTCCTGTAGTTGAGTATCTGGTTGGTGTGTCACTTTCCTGTTAACCCTGATATGCAGCTCTCCATTGGCTTCTCATTGGAAGAATCCAACGCACCCCATTTCTATGGATTACCAAAGGCATACAAACCAGTGGCCCGATCAGACCCTTTGTCTCACATCCCAGCACTCCAACATACAGACTAGCAAAGGAGCTTCAACACAAACTGAAATACCTAATAGAAGACTCATGTCACTCCATCCAATCCACCCAGAAGTTCCTGAACATCATCAAAGACCACACCAAGGTAGAGGACAACGAGGTCATGATTTCCTTCGATATAATAGCCCTATTCACACCAATTCCTATCAGCTTGGCCAAAGAAACACTGACCCCACTGCTAGATGAACCAAGAACACAAACTCCAGGCAGCACCAACTCTATCACAAGGACACCATCCTCAAACTAGTAGATCTGTGCCTTACAACCCACTTCACCTTCAACGACAAGACCTGCAAACAAATCAACGGGATACACATGGGATCACCGATATCGGGAATCTTGGTGGAAGCAGTTGTGCAGAGGGTGGAATGATCCAGCCCAAGCAGGGGTCCGCTATGTGGATGACATTTTTATCATCACAAAACGGAACAAATTTGAAGAAACTCATAAACAACATCCTTACTGGTGTAAAGTTCACCGAAGAGGAAGAAAACAACAACAGACTTCCCTTCCTAGATGTCACAGTAGAGCGAAAAGCCAATGGAGAACTGCAGCCTAGCACCTACAGGAAAGTGACACACACAGACCAGATACTCAACTACAGGAGCAATCATCCCAACTCGGGCAAACAGAGCAGCATCAGGACATTACTTAGCTGAGCCAGAACACACTGCAGCACCCAGGAACTACGAGATGCTGTATAAAAACACCTTTACAATGTATTCAAGAACAATGTGTCCCCGATAAGCACAGTCCGCTGATTCTAACACTACAAACCTAAACAAGAAGACACAACACGCCCAGAGACTCTAGCCACATGACCATACATTAAAGATATCTCTGAGATGATGACCAGACTACTCCAGCTCCTTGGCGACATGGGGCCCCATAAACCTACCAACACACTGAAACAGCTCTAGATGAATTTAAAGGGCCCTGTACCAACAACCAGCAGAACGAATATCAGATACAAAATGCCCTGCAAGGACAACAACAAATATTATATTGGACAGATTGGTAGAAAGCTAGACACCAGGATACATTATCACCAACTAGCCACCAATAGACATGGTCAACTATCACTGGTATCCTTACACATAGACAACAAGGGACACCAGTTCGACTGGGACAATGCATCCATCTTGGGACAGGCTAAACAGAGACACACATGAGAATTCCTAGAGGTCTGGGATTCAAACTGGAACTCCATCAACAAACACATCGATTTGGACCCCATTTACCAACGTCTCAAAGCCAGAAGTGATATCACCCACCACAACCAAGACACATAAATAGAAAGTGGGACAGTACACCAGCGCTTCATCAGAGGCTCACTGACGCTGTTACCTAGCATGGTGATGAAATGTCTGAGAAACAAACCTTCCAGCTCAGTGAACAAACTTTACAACCTGAACCATAACCTGAGCTACAAATCTTCACAAAAATCGTGAATATTGATATTGCGGTCAATTGATATTCATAGTAAAATAACTAATTTTTTTTATAATACACATTTCCTATTTCACTGCAAAAGGAAAGGTCCTGTTAAATGAAGCACTTGTTTGGGGGTAATTGACCATTTGACAATAACTGATATTTTTACCCTCTGATCAGATTAAGTCTAGTCCTTTTTGAGTTGATCTTGTATCTAACGGTACTGTTTTTTTTTAATGAAGTGAAGGACTTTAACACCAAAAATGGTTAAGCATTAATGGATTCCTTTAGTTGCAAAGTTACCCCTCTCGGTGTGAGCTCCCGACTGAGCTGACCCATAATTTCATGTATACCATTCCAAACATCAAGCTAAGGTTCTGTATAGACAAATAGAGTGCTGTTGTGGTTTCTCAGATGTTGTAATGAATCATCTTCTGAAATGACTGAGATTGTACCAAAGGACTATTCATCATCAGGCTGAGGGTTTCACACTTGCATTGTCAGCCTTCTGGGCCAGCCGTGGAGATGATGAGGTGGGAGTTGTGCAGAATGTTAAGTGCCACTACAGCACCCTTGATAATGCAGGAATTGTCACCTTTGGTCACAAGTGAGTGAAATCTCTTTCTGTTCAGGAAGCTGGCTAGATGATGCCAGGCAGCTTTGAGGGCCATGCCAGCAGTAAATGGCCTTCTGAGGAAAATCCAGGTCCAGCAAATCCTATTGCTCATGCAGATTAACTCCCTGGGTCCGTGGTGAACTGAAAAACTATTGCTTTCCTGTCAACAGCATCAGTTACATTGTGGGTGCTTTTGTGGGCTGTTAACTGGGGGATGCTACATTAGTGTCCTGTGAAGGTTTGGAAGAAGCCAGTGGTGAGGAAAATCAATGCTGCTATGATCTTCAGTCCTGCATGTATATTCCTTCCTCCCAAGCCAATCAACTACAGATCTGCCTGCAGCCCGTAGCAAATAGATATGACTGTTTTTCAATCTGTTGTTCCTTCATACTGTTGTTCAATACTGGAGGTAGCTACACCATTTTCTGGAGTCCCTTTCTTTACTGGGATCGGTTAGCTCAGTTGGCTGGATGGCTAGTATGCAGTGGTGAGTGAAGCCAACAGCTTCAGTTCAATTCTCACATTGGCTGAGGTCACCAAGAAGATCCCAGCTTGACCTCCCACCCCCTCCCCTGAGGTGTGGTAATCCTCAACTCATTGAAAGTCCACATTCATCCAGTGAACAGATTCACAAGGAAGCCACCTTGTGTGTTATGCTGTCTTGTTTAATCTGTGGTCTGGCTGGGTATTTGGGCTCACTTATGTGGGCAGTCTTGGTGTCACATGATTTTCAGATGTCCAGTAAAGCTGGGCAGCTTTTAGGTGGGTGCAACATGCTGCATCTACTACAGATTTTATTCATGTCATGCAGACCTTAGTAATAGTGTTGGCTACAGTGAAAGTGTGTAACTATTGTTGGTGGGTATTTCCCTTTCTCTAGCCCAGAAGATCCTTCCTGAAGGTTAGAGTCATAGAGATGTGCAGCATGGAAAAAAGACCCATCGGTCCAACCTGTCCATGCTGACCAGATATCCCAACCCAATCTAGTCCCACCTGCCAGCACCTGGCCCATATCCCTCCAAACCCTTCCTATTCATATACCCATCCAAATGCCTCTTAAATGTTGCAATTGTACCAGCTTCCACTACATCCTCTGGCAGCTCATTCCATACACGTACCATCCTCTGCATGAAAAAGTTGCCCCTTAGGTCTCTTTTATATCTTTCCCCTCTCACCCTAAACTTATGCCCTCTAGTTCTGGACTCCCCGACCCCAGGGAAAAGACTTTGCCGATTTATCCTATCCATGCCCCTCATAATTTTGTAAACCTCTATAAGGTCACCCCTCAGCCTCCGACATTCCAGGGAAACCAGCCCCAGCCTGTTCAGCCTCTCCCTATAGCTCAAATCCTCCAACCCTAGCAACATCCTTGTAAATCTTTTCTGAACCCTTTCAAGTTTCATAAACATCTTTCCAATAGGAAGGAGACCAGAATTGCATACAATCTTCCAACAGTGGCCTAACCAATGTCCTGTATAGCTGCAACATGACCTCCCAACTCCTGTACTCAATACTCTGACCAATAAAGGAAAGCATACCAAACGCCTTCTTCACTATCCTATCTACCTGTGACTCCACTTTCAAGGAGCTATGAACCTGCACTCCAAGGTCCCTTTATTCAGCAACACTCCCTAGGACCTTACCATTAAGTGTATACGTTCTACTAAGATTTGCTTTCCCAAAATGCAGTACCTCGCATTTATCTGAATTAAACTCCATCTGCCACTTCTCAGCCCATTGGCCCATCTGGTCCAGATCCTGTTGTAATCTGAGGTAACCCTCTTTGCTGTCCACTACACCTCCAATTTTGGTGTCATCTGCAAACTTACTAACTATACCTCTTATGTTCACATCCAAATCATTTATGTAAATGACAAAAAGTAGTGGACCCAGCACCGATCCTTGTGGCACTCCACTGGTCACAGGCCTTCAGTCTGAAAAACAACCCTCCACTATCACCCTCTGTCTTCTACCTTTTGAGATAGTTCTGTGTCCAAATGGCTAGTTCTCCCTGTATTTCATGAGATCTAACCTTGCTACTCAGTCTCCCATGGGGAACCTTGCCAAATGCCTTACTGAAATCCATATAGATCACATCTACTGCTCTGCCCTCATCAATCTTCTTTGTTATTTCTTCAAAAAACTCAATCAAGTTTGTGAGACATGATTTCCCACGCACAAAGCCATGTTGACTATCCCTAATCAGTTGCTAATTCATTAGTGCTCTAAGAGCTCTACTGAAAAGTCACACTCATGCCTTTGGGGCATCATCTGCTGACAAACTAGACAATAGACTCTTGGGGTTTCTCTCAGTACGAGATGAGTCTATTAATCCTGAGATTATTTCTTACCTTGAGCCGATCTTACAACCTCCTTGAAATTTTCTGGATCTTCCTGATTAACCACATAAATACCAGGTCTATTAATTCTGCAAAGCCCCTCATTGCCAATAATATTCACTTCCTGGATCATCCATCAATTGTTTTGTAAAATAGAATTACATACATTGCTTGAACAGGTATAGTTCAGCAAAAGTGACTAGATGCCTATTATATAATGAGCTTTCTGCTATCCATGAATTCAACAGTAAAAATGTCGGATTGTACTTTTAAGTCAGTGTAAATTTTTAAAAATGTTCTTTAGATTTTGTGTCAGTAAAATTTAAGTGTCCTTTTTTTTAAGAAGAACTGGTGCTGTTGTAAGAGTTGTTACTTTTGTTTGATTTTCGGGGACAAAGCTCAAAAACTATTTTTATTTTGTCTCTTAGTTTCATTTAGGCAATGTTAGAAGTTTCTTTTATTGAAGGAATTTAGAGCTAATCTATTGCTGATTAAAATGAGTGTCTATCTACAGATCTGTACAGCTGCTTGTACCCACAGAACCTAGTGATGCCAAACCACTGAATTCTTTGATGGTCAGGATTATTATCCACTTGATCTTTAAGCCAGTTTTCCAAATTTCTGCTACCAAGATCTTGGAAGATAGTTAGTGCTGCTAACCATTGGGTTTTCTTTAATATATAAACATGTATCAGGTGTAGATAATAAAATGCTTATGTCATTCCCCTTCGCCTAAGAAAATAGAAAATATTTTATTGAAGGATCCAAAGTTGTACAGTTCATCACCCAAAGATAAAATAGACCTTTTTAGGTTTTGGATGACACAAAACTACTTTCTGTGTCCACTTTATTCATTGTCAGTACTTATAGACACATCAGCTCAGGAATTTGGCACAAACAGTTTTTAAGTGTCTTAATGAAATAATTATCTAGACATGCCAGACCTCCATTCCAAAAAAGACTTGAGGAGTTAATGTCACCGTGCCACACTTGAGAAATATTTAGTGTACACCAGAATTTTATTGCAGCTATTACAAACAATTATTATATTCACAGAAACAGATATTTAAGCATCTATTAGGCGACCAAACATGTTTCTATTAACGTGTCATGTGTCAAGTGATCCCCAATAAGTGAAATCTGAGACATTTATGCCTTGAGTCAAATGCTATGATACAATGATGATATCATGACTGTGATACATAACACAGCCATGGCTTTTTTTAAAGTAAGGGAACAAAAAATAAACGCAATATTTAAAACCTGGTCACATTCAGGCCAGGTAAAACTCTCTAAGATTTCTCGTTTGTATTTATTGCACTGACTATACAGTTGGACGTAGTGCAAATGCTGAAATGGAACAGGAGATGTGATACTGAGGAAGTTTGTAAACATAAGGAATCTCCGTTTTGC
Organism: Chiloscyllium punctatum; assembly: GCF_047496795.1. Lineage (NCBI taxonomy): Eukaryota > Metazoa > Chordata > Chondrichthyes > Orectolobiformes > Hemiscylliidae > Chiloscyllium > Chiloscyllium punctatum. The sequence goes on along the minus strand of NC_092741.1, from coordinate 143,468,517 downwards.
AGAAAGTCTGTGAATTTTGTGGTAATGGCATTTGAGCTTTTAACGGAATGTGCTCAGTGAGGGTTTGGAAATTCTGAAGTTCATTTGCAGCACTGTAACTGCTAAGGGCATACTATGCTGCTGTTAACTGGCTCAGTTAAGTGAACAGTGCCATACAACGTTTATTCAAAGTCCTACCACCGACAGAATATCCATTTGGAAATATTTTTGGCTCTGTTTTGTCGAATCCTAAAATCCCTATATTGTGGGAACACCAACCCTCCAAAGAGCTCCCCACCCAGACTAACACCCCATTCCTGTAACACTGCATTTCTCATGGCTAATCCATCTATCCTGCACATCCCCAGACACTACAGAACAATTTAGCATGGCCAATCCACCTAACCTGCACATGGGAGGAAACCAGAGCACCCGGAGGAACCCACACACACAGAATATTCAAACTCGACCTAGACAGTCACCAAAGGCTGGTATTGAACATGGGTCCTTGGCACTGTGAGGCAGCAGTGCCAACGACTGAGCCAACATATCATTCTTATAATATTGGGTGTTCTGACCTAGCCCCACTCCACTGCTCAGGTCTTCAGGCATTGTGATGTCTTACTGGCCTGAAGCAGCTGGTCATTTGTGTATAGCTTAGCAGTGAGGCTGGGCCATTTAAAATTGACCCAGAGCTGCACTGAGTTGTACAGTTTGTCACCAAAAGATAAAATAGACCTTTTAGGTTTTAGGTGATGCAAAACTACTTTCAGTGTCCGCTTTATTCATTGTCAGTATTTACTACTGATTACTGATACTGATACTGATTCCTGAATCTGTAGCTCAGGAATCTGGCACAAACAGTTTTTAAGTATCTTAAAGAAATAACAATCCAGACATGGCAGACCTCCATTACAAAAATGACTTGAGGAGTTAGTGTCACCGTGCCACCCTTGAGAAACATTTGGTGTTCACAAGGATGTAGCCAGGGTTGGAGGGTTTGAGTCATTGGGAGAGGCTGAATAGGCTGGGGCTGTTTACCCTGGAGCATCAAGGGCTGAGCGGTGACCTCATTGAGGTTTATAAAATCGTGAGGGGCATGGATAGGTAAATAGACAAGGCCTTTTCCCTAGGGTGGTGGAGTCTAAAACTAGAGGGCATAGGTTTAGGGTGAGAGGGGAAAGCTATAAAAGAGACTTAAGGGGCAACCTTCTCATGCAGAGGGTGGTGCATGTATAGAATGGGCTGCCAGAGGAAGTGGTAGAGGCTGGTACATTGACAACATTTAAAAGGCACCTGGGTGGGTTTATCAATAGGAAGGGTTTAGAGGGATATGGACCAAGTACTGGCAAATGGGACTAGATTAATTTAGGATACCTTGTCAGAGTTGGACCAAACTGTCAGTTTTGGTGCTGTACATTTTTATGATTCTAAGTAAATCTTTTCTGTCTTCTCAAACTCCAACTCCCCTTTTTACATGCAGGTTTATTCCGAGAAAAGATACAACTTACATTAGGATTCGCCATATACATTCCATGTGGCTACAAGGGCAGATTAAAAACCAATACTCCCCACTTGCCTGGATAAGTGCAGCTCTAATGACAGTCAAGAAGCTTGATCCCATCCAGGATAAAGAAGCCCACTTGACTGGCACTGCACCCACAAGCATCCACTCTCTCCACTGACACTCAATGGCAGCAGTATGTAATACTTACACAATGCACTGCAGAAATTCACCAATAATCCTTAGACAGCACCTTTCAAAACCACAACCAATACCACCTTGAATTTCAAAGGGAGCAAATATGTGGGAACACCACTTGCCTGTCCAAGCCACTCCCATCCCAATTTAGAAATGTATCACTTTTCCTTCAAGGTCAAAACCCCAGAACTCCTTTCCTTTATGGCATCATGAATGTATCTACAGCAAAAGGACTGCAGTGGTTCAAGAAGGCAGTTCATTTCAACCTTCTCGAGGGCAGCTAGGGCGAGGCAATAAATACTGGTCCAGTCAGCGATGCCCACATCCCACAAATTATTTAGAGAAAGGATAAAATGCTCAGTATGTGGAACAGAAAAGATGGGAAGTGTCACCTAATGTGATGCCCTCTATGGAAAAGATCAAATATTCTAAACTGAATATTTCTGCTGACAAGTGAATGGACAAAGTGGCATAAATAATTGACACATAAAGCTGGCAGTGTGAAGCCGTCCTCAAAGCTGCTTTGAAATGGTGGCTGTCTCAAAATTGCTGAGCCACCACTTCCAGTTTAGTGAATGCGTATGTTTATACATCACTGTTCTAAGGTGAGTCCTCACCACAGTTGCTTATGGTGTGAAATCCATCAAATTCAATTTGCCGCCACCATCCTCGGACCTGATAATAATCTACAAGACCTTCTTGGTCTAGTGTAGCAAACCATTTAATATTCTAATGAGAAGAGGCTCTTGTCTTAAACAACATGCAGACAACAAAATGTACACAATAATAAACGTGTTATTTAGTGGTATCTAGCAACTTGGCACAAGCGACACAGGTACAATAGACTTTAAAGTCTCCCTCGTCGCCTCAGTAACAAAGTTAGAGCTCACTCCTTTGACACAGAATGCTGTTCCCACGTCTGAATCCATGTGACAACATATCATGTGGTGCTGAAAGTGTCCACAGCTTGAACCTCTTTGGACCCTTACACTCTCATACAACAATTACTATAAATAACTTCAAAAACTCCTGTACAATTGTACTGAAAAGCTGATCAAAATGATGTTACCTACTTTCCTGAAATTCTACAGTCCTTGTTCTTTTGTAGTTTGTAGAATTACTACAGTGTGAAAGCAGGCCATTTGGCCTATTATGTCCACACTTATCCTCCAAAGAGTATTCCTCCCAGACCCACCCCCATCCCTGTACTTCCCATGACTAATCCACCTAGCCTGCACATTCTTGGATACTATGGGCAATTTAGCATAGCCAATCCACCTAACCTGCACATCTTTGGAAGGTGGGAGGAAACCAGAGCACCCAGAGGAAAACCACACAGACACAAAGAGAACAGGCAAACTCCACACAGTCACCCGAGGTTGGAATTGAACTCCGGTCTCTGGCACTGTGAGGCAACAGTGCTAACCGCTGAGCCACCGTGCCACCCTTTAACAGTTCAAATCATGTGTGGTTTGTTACAGAGGAATGCGAATTCACAGGAATTGACTTTGTTTCAAGTATTTTAGACACTGCCATGTGTTCTCATTTGTAACAAACCTAACCTTAGTACATGTGTCGATTTGAGGCAGGACCCAGAATCCATGGAGAGTTTTTCGGGAGGTGGCGCCTAATTTTGCTGGTGGCTGACGAGTGGAATTCCTGCCACATTCCCCACTTGTAGCCTGATTAAGTCTGTGACAGAGAAGGTGTGTGGACCGCATTCCCACCCTACTACCAGTTGCGGCTCTGAACTAGACCATAATTCTACTACAGCTGGTGATAACTCAGTGAGGGTAAGGCTCATGGGGTGGGGAACTCACTATACAAGGGGCGTTACATGCATAAGTGTGCTACTGGTTCACCTGGGCGATTCCTTTTTCCAATGGCCCCAGTGCCTGACTGAGGGTCCCAGCATTGAAAAGGGGTATGGCTAGCTAAGAGAGTTTCACTGCTGATACGGCTCCCCTCCCATGATCAGCATCCTCAGCAATCCATGGATGGGTGGATCGAAATGTAACGGGCCTTCTCAAAAAGAGGATACGCCAGCACTCTCACTAAAGGGAAAAAGCTTGGAGCATCTTTGAGTCCACTCAATGGAAGACAATACCAATAAGAACTATTGTTAAACCTATCTGGAGCTGGCACCAAATTAAACACTTAAGTGTGCTACAAAGTTAGATAAACTGAGACATATTCTGAGATTCCATAGCACTCTAAAATGTATCAAACATTTGAGTTGTTATTGGCTTGTAAAAATGTCAAAAAGATTGTAAAAATGTTTCCATGTTCTGAATACTTAGAATCCCCACAGTGTGGAAACAGGCCCTTTGGCCCAACAAGTCCACACCAACCCTCCAAAGAGTAACCCCCCACCACCCCCCCACCCTATATACCCCCTACCCTGACTAATGCACCTAACCTACATATCTCTGAACACTATGGGCAATTTAGCACTGCCAGTCTATCTAACCTGCACATCTTTGGATTGTGGAAGGAAACCAGAGCACATGAAGGAAACTCATGCAGACACTGGGAGAATGTGCAAACTCCACACAGATGGTTGCCTGCAGTTGGAATCGAACTCAGGTCCTAGGCACTGTGAGGTAGAAGTGCTAACCACTGAGCAACTGTGCTGCTGCCCAATTTATGATTATTCTGCATTCCATGTTAGAATGTCCACAATTTCTATCACATCAGTTCGTATATTTGCATATTACCCTGTCAAGTTGCTACCCGATGGTGTAAGTCCACCTTATTTGGTCTACAGTTTCTAGCCCAGATATCCATGTCCCACAAACATGTGGATACTATTTCACTAACTGTGGTAAACCTTTACTAAACTACTTAGAATGACTGGTTGCTGAGATGTCTCATGAGTGAGTGGTCAATCATGTGGTCAATCCATCTATAATTCTCCAAGTTCATCTTTGGAGCAGGAGGCCAAGCTGTTCTTCTTGACAAAATCAGTGGGCTGTTTTGAAGGTTTTCTTTAAACTCCTTTTTTTCACTTAACACAAGGTAATACGAGTTTTTGGCCCATTTAATTGTTTTTTAACTATATCACTGTCCTGTTCAAAGCACTGCCAGTTGTAAATTTTCCAGAAATTGCTGGAGAAACTCAGCAGGTCTGGCAGCATCTGTGAAGAGAAAGCAGAGTCAATGTTTTGGGTCCAGTGACCCCTCTTCAGAATTATGTATATTCTCTGGGCCTCTTTTTTTTTAAGGCTATCCTTGAGTAATCACTAACAGGGTCTGAGGTATTATCTCCAAAACCATTGTCAAGCTCCAATGTTGGAGTGAATAAAGCACAATTATCGTCACAGAAAGAATGGGGCCACAGTTCTTTTTACAGTTTCAGCTCAGTTTAAGAATCACTTTACAGACTATAACAAATCTGTGTTGTGTCCAATATTTTCCCTTCCTGTTCTACAACCCATAATGCAGTTCTTTAGTTAGGGTTCCAATTTCTCCTTCCATGTTCCACTCCATGTCACATGACAAATTCAGTGCACTGGTCTCCACCTGAAAGAGTTTGTATTAATTAATTTTGAATACAGAAAACCATGGTTAATTGATTCAAAATGGTTAAGACAATACAAGGGTAAATAATACATTTGGCTTACAGAGATTGAGTTTGTATAAGCATGTGTGGGTGGTTGTGTACGTGTGTAAGTGTTAGCTTGCAATGCATTCAGCAACAGCACAATGTCTGGAGCTGTCGTTGTGGCGAATGAGATGTTTTGCATGCAGAGAATGCATGCAGAAATAACAAGCTGAAGTGAGAGAGCAATATGGTATCGATACATCTTAATAAGTGCAGTATGGCAATGAATAGCAGAAACATTTGCACATCAGCTGTTTAAACATGGTCAATTGTGGTGGCTCATGGTGTCACTTGGCATTACTGACAGGACCCAGCAAGGTTTTATTTCATATAAAAAGCTGCAAAATTTGTAGAAAACTCCCACATTTCACCCACAAAACTCACTAAAATCATTTTAGAATTGATTTTTTTCTTTGCTTTTCTTAAAGCAGCCTTGCTCACCATCCACTTGAATAACAACTCTGCATGCATTCTTCATTAAGATCCCTTTTGCACTTCCCTAGTACAGACTTTGACTGTAAGGTGGTTTCTCATAGTACAGCTCTGATGTTGACACCGAGAGCAAACTGGCACAGTGAGCAGAGCTTTAAACACATGAAGAAAGCACCAGCCTCAGCTTGACAGTGCCCACTTCATTGCAATAAGTGTGCAAAGTGTGCTGGAGAGTCAAGACCGTGCACATTCATACTTTCTGTAACTGAACTGTTTTAACTAAAATAAATGGATTCATATATTGAGATTATGTTTGGATATGGAACTCATTATTCCCAACCTTCCATTTGTATAAAAGAAAATTCCTGCATTGAGCAGCCTAGATATTAACAAAGTATTAAGTATATTTAAAGCACATTATTAATACCATAATTCCTTTATATTTAACCCTTTGTATTCATTGTTCTGTTCACCAAATGTGCAGGGCTCTGCGGTCATGTTACACATTGATAATTCTGTAACTTTAACAACCAAGATGGCAATCGAGAGACACGGAGCAAAGGGTTGAGCTCCATATATTGGCCATGATCTAATCGAATAGTGAAGCCAGCCCAAGAGGCCGATTGACTGACTCCTGTATCCCATGAAGCAGTGCTCAGTCTGATGAGCTGGCCAAAGTTTCAAACTTGTATTCAGGATTCTTCTGGGATTGTGAGCAGGTGAGATTTGTTACTGATTGAACATATCTGTGCAGAGTTAGAATGAATTACTTCAGATTGTCAAACCATATATCTCAGAGGGTTGTTAAAGTTACAGAATTATCAGTACCTGTCAATGTGTAACATGACCGCAGAGCCCTGCACATTTTGTGAGAACAGAACTATGGATACAAAGGGTTAAGTATAAAGAGATTATGGTATTAATAATGTGCTTTAAATATACTTTGTTAATATCTAGGCAGAAATATGAATTGCTCAGCGGCTCGTGTGGCAATTATAGTTATTTTCTATAAATTCTGTGGAATGGTAGAATAGATGGGATTTTCCTAGCTCGCGGACAAGGTGGGCAATGACAGGAAAATATGGAGGGATTGGAAGAATGATATTCCCAACATCAAGGAAAAGATACCCCTGATTTTACACCCGTGAATGGCTCATCGATATGAAATTTCTGATTCTTCCACATTCCAGACAGGAACTAGATGGCAACGAGTGGCAACTTAGCAGGTACTTAGTGGCTCCAGCTCACCACTTACGGTATCCAAATTGGCCAACATCTCCGGTTCTGTTCTATGGGTAATGATCTCCTGTGCACCCTGTCCATTTGCATTGGACATGCACTAGCTGCACTACATCATCATGGCATATTTTGCACTGACTTGGATTGCAGGTTTCCACTGCACGCTAGAGTGCACTGATACCTTTCATCATCAGGCTTCAGCCAGGCCACTTTGTGTACAAGTACAGGCAGCTATCTCATTCAATGGACCAAGGTGCATCTCCGTGCGTTCAGTTTGGTCTCTTAGTGCTCACTCGCTTTGCACCAACGTTGTGCTCACAGCATCTCTGCATTGCCTTGCCTTTTTTGCACTTTGCTGTCGTATTCAAGGTTTACTGTTTAGTTCTGATGCAAAGTCAGGCAGCTGGTCATGGTGGTTGACTGTGATCATTCAAGAAACTGGGGCACCATACTATGACAATGTCACACTGACAGCATGTGACAGCAACTGATTCGGTAAATGTACCGTATTTGCTTTAGTCAAATGGCCATGCCTCAAAATCTAAGGGGTGTAGGCTTCAGTCAGTGCAGCACGATGCTTGGCCTGGCTAAGCTATAGAGCTGGGGCTCAGGGCATAATGTCAGGAGATAAGGATCACTATTAAAGAGTTGGTTGGGAATGCGTGGCAGATCAGGAACTGGTGGTCAGAGTGTAAGGAGGAAAGTGAACCCATGGACTTACTCTCCGAAGTGCAACCTGTGTTGCCTTCCATCCTGATTTGAATTGTAAATGTGCAATGGAAATCAAAAGTGGCAGCAAACTCAACTGGAGTGGACTGAATAATTTGTTTTCCTGTCTGAGCACACAGGCACTGTATATGAGCAATGCCAGGTCCTTCACAGGACAACTGTGTAAATCAGGTTGAAGAGAGCTGTAACCACAGCACCCCGTCTGTGAAATGCATGCAGTGCCCAACCGTATGGGATAGAAATCCTGGACCCAAACAATCTTCACCATGTCATTATCATTACAAGCTCAAAGACTGGTCAGTTCCCTGTATTACACCTCTTGCACGAAGACAAATGATACGTCATCTGTAACAGAGGGGTCAAAGACAACAGCTTGGATTTTTTTAATGCCCTGAACATCGGCAGAATTTTCACGTAGAGCATAAACAGAGTATAGAAACACTCGGCCCATTGGCATGTTTCTCTGCTGTAACTGTTTTATGGAGAGTATGCAGATGGCTAAGTACACCTTGACCAGAAACCGAGCTAAGAGTTGAGATCTGCATAGGACTAGATTGAAGAATGTTCAATACACTCTACCTACAGCAGCAATAGTTGGGAGCTGCATAAATGTCCAATAAAACACTCTTAATTTTGAGAAAGTGAATGGAGTTAAAATAAACACTGTTAGGCTACTGTTCAAACAAATTGGCAAGACCTGCACATTGCCCTGCCACATGCAGAGAGGGGATGAACATTCACAGTGAAAACAGAAGAGGGTTATAATCAGAAACTGGAATTGGTTTAAACAGTGAGTGATCAAGGGGGCAATAAAAGCACTCCGGAATAAAAGAAATTAAGTTACTGGAAAATAAAGCAGGTTGGGAACTCTCGCAGTCTGTTTGTGAATATTGGTGAGACAGTGGATATGGGTCTTGTAGTGTTGTTGAGTTGGTTATCTCACATAGAAGCTCTCTGTAATAGCTGAAGCTAGTCATAATCTGGAAGCTGATGTGTGGTGTTCAGTCTGCAACAGGTAGCAGCAGTTAAATGAATGTCCTTCTATCACACAACAATGGCTCCCTTGTCAGCCTGTTTGTTGATGATGGGGGGTTTCAACTTGTCAATCTGTCCTCCGTTAATTACTAACCAATGCTAGATCCACAAAGAATTTCACAGATTTTTTTAAATTGCTCAATATGTGACTTGTATTCCAGAAGGAAACTTCACTTAAAACTGACACCATTGTCACAGGCCATCTTTAAACATTTCTATGCATAAAATTGAGGTAACACAATCTACCAACATGATACGTAGCCATTTATTGGCATAAAGAATGGCCTCATGTCAAACATTGACAAGCTACCTATTTTGGAAAATGCACCACTGCAAATGCAGACAATCACCCACCTAAGCCAGAATCACCCAGTGTTGTTGAGTGTCCCACTCACTTGCTGAAAAGATGGTAAGACTCTTGTGAGGATGCTCCACGATATCTACCCCTAATCAGATAGTTTGCAGGAGAGCACTCTCACTTTCCCCAGAAATCACGTTTCCCGATATAGAAATCATGTCCAGTGAGAAATGACAGCCAATCGGGACCGGCACATCAGATGGTCAGCGGTATTGTCAGGGAACCTGCTGCTACTGCGAGGAGGACATCCAGCATCTCAAGAACCATAGTCTCAATGAGACTGGAGAAAGGTGTGTGTGTGTGTGTGTGTGTATGTATGGGGAGGGATCCTCATCCATTTAAAGATGACACAAAGATAAGTGGTCCTAGTGGCCTCACCCCTGCTCAAAGTCCAGCCCCTTGAAGGTGCACAGGTTAGAGTGAATCTAGGATTCTCCATACCCTCAATGGACAGCCTGCCTGTACCGTCTTGCCAGTCAGATGTGTAGATGATGCTTGTCCTGCCTGGAGGTGAGATAATTGCAGCCCAGGTGGCATAGGCTTTTAAATAGTCATTAACTGACCATTCAATAGCCTCAATTGATTACAAGGTAGGAACGTTGAGCTTGGGTCTGGACAATCCAACCCCTGATATTGAAGAGGTCAAAATAAAGCTTTGAGGTGACTTTTACCACAATGGGTGAGCCATTGGTGTCTGCTTACCTGTACTTTCTATGTACTTGCAACAGAGCAACACTGATCTATCCCTTATCCTTACAATACAATAGTAGCTGCTAAGATTGTATTTGCAAGGACTATGTGCATTTTAAGGTTGCTTCTAGTAGGCTTTACTCTTCAATAAGACTGTGTTTGAATTCTCTATGTACTATTAATAAGTTTTAGCATAAACATTAATCCTTTTTCTAACTTCAATAATAATAATTTATCACAATTAGCAAAAATGTTTTGAAATGTTAATATTTGTAATTTGGGAATTGTTTAAGGAATTTTTGTAACTTGGGAATTGTTTTATATTTCATAACATTTTTGCTAATTGTGGTAAATTATCACTATTGAGGTAAGAAAAAGGATTCATGTTTATGCTAAAACGGTTAATGAATCTTTGTTTGCATTTAAGGAAATGTTCATTTTTCACAAGTGAATAGAATTGTAATAGCCACGTTCATTAATTCAGTGAAATAATTAAGTGAACAAATCTCTGGGAACACATACTCTACCTGCATTATAAATACTTAGGTGTAATATATCATGAAAGCCACTTATCATCATTTCAGAGTTAGACCAGAACAAAGAGGAACAAGAGTAAGCCATTTTGTCCCATAAGCCTGCTCCTGCCATTCAATCATATCATTGCTGATCTGATATTCCTCAAATCCACTTTCCTGCCCTTTCCCTAGAACCTTGATTCCCCTACTGATTAACAAACTATCTCAGACTTAAATATACACAAGGACTGTGTCCCCACAGCTCTCTGTGGCAAGGAATTCCAAAGACTCTCAACTCTGAGCAAGAAGATATTCCTTCTCATCTCAGTCTTAAATTGGTGCCCCTTTATTCTGAGACAACACTCTGTCTTAGATTCTCCCATGAAGTAAAAACAATGACTGCAGATGCTGGAAACCAGATTCTGGATTAGTGGTGCTAGAAGAGCACAGCAGTTGAAGCTCCTTGGATGCTGCCTGAACTGCTGTGCTCTTCCAGCACCACCAATTCAGAATTAGATTCTCCCATGACAGGAAATGTCCTCTCAGCGTTTATGTTGTCAAACCCCGAATAAGGTCACATGTCATTCTCCTAACTTCCCATGAGTGACAGTCCCAACCTGTTTAGCCTCTTTTCAAAAGACAATCCACTCCATACTGGGGATCATCCAAATGAATCTTCTCTGAACTGCCTCCAATGAAATGCTAACGTTTCTTAAATGAGGGGATCAAAACTGCTTATAATACTCCTGATGTGGTCTCACCAGCACCTTGTACAGTGGCAGTCCCTAATCTTATACTCAACCTTCCTGAAATCAGGGCCAACATTCCATTAGCGTTTTGATTACCTGCTGCACCTGGGTGCTAGCTTTCTGTGTTTCATGTGCAAGTCCCCTCACGTCCATTGTGCTGCAGCTTCTTACTTAAATAAATGTTCTGGGGTTTTTTTTCTCCCTTCCAAAATGAACAAATTCCCTACATGTTACTCCAGTTTTCGGGTGTTACCACTGCAATTTTTGAAATTATCGAACAACGTTTGCTCATTTGACTTGTTTGAAATGTAGGAGAAATTACACTGGGGCCTCAACGCAGGGTAACAAAGTTAAAAATCACAGAACGTCAGGTTATAGTCCAACAGGTTTATTTGAAAGTACAAGCTTTTGGAGCACTGCTCCTTCGTCAGGTGTGTGGTGTGATTTTTAACTTTGTCCACTCCAGTCCTACATTGGCACCTCCACATCAGAGTAACATAATTCCACACATTTGCAATGTGTTTCCTCCTCTTTTTAATGAAACATTTACCCAGAAACAATGAGAATCATTTTCAAGCTGGGAGTAAACTGACATGTTTCTGAAATCTGGGTGAAAGCCAAAAATACTCCATGTCAAAAGATTTCTCAAACAATCTGGTTTTAATGTTCAAGAGTTGCTGGATGTTTTGCAGTTTCCATTATAACATTTTGCACAAGTGTAATGAGAAACCGAAATGAAGGTAAATTGTGAGGGAAGTCCAATCATTTTTAATTATGTACCAACCCCAAAGAAACCATAGAAACACAAATAGTTTTATTTGTTCACAACAGAATTTCAAACAAAAAAAATTAATTACAAACAATACAGTTCATTTGCACACTTAAGATTTCAAAATTATAATGCATGGACTTTTGCACATTCCCACACAGCTGGAAACTGTAAACACAAGGAAAGAAATTTCAAGCTTTTGTCCATAATGTGAAAACAACAAAAAAATCCAAAGATATATGAAGGTGTCATCGCCTGTATTCTTAAATTACAAAGATCACATAAAACATTTTGTTCAGTTGGTCTAGATTGTGAAATACTACCTGGAAAAGTCTTGTTGCAGTGGAAAACTTTCCACTTCACTCACTTTGTGCATGATTAAGACTATTCCAAATTACTGTAAACCAATTAACTTGATTTGTTTTTCTTTCTTGTTTTGCCATCTGTCGGTATTTGTTTCTAAGCGAATTGGTTTAACATGACTTCCAGCTAACTGGTGAAATGTTAGTTTGCTACTTCAAGTTTAATTATACATTTCAAAGTTGTGATGCACTCAAACAAATGCCATTTATATGAATGTTATTTTAACCACTGGCCTACAAATATCTAAAATAAAAACAAGAGAACATATCTCTTCTAATTATTAATTTCAATATTTGTGTATGTTCCATTTAGTTAGTTGTTTAATGGGCATAGCTATTTTAATGTAGCAATGATCATATACTTGAACCTGAGGAAGCTAAAAATTACCTTAGTGAATTTTGACTTGGAGGAATCTCGCAACACCAGGTTATAGTCCAGCAAGTTTATTTAGAAGCACTAGCTTTTGAAGTGCCGCTCCACCTGATGAAGGAGCAGTGCTTCAAAAACTAGTTCTTCCAAATAAACCTGTTGGACCATAACCTGTGTGATTTTTAACTGTGTGTACTTTGTTCATTTTGGACCTCCAAACTTTATGAAAATGAGTTGTGTTTCTTGCATACAGTACAGGACGGACCTATCGAGAATCAGCAGCTCAATTTTCTTCCACATAAAATGAATTGTGTCTGATTATACTTTCGGAAGGATGTCAAGGCTATTTATCAGATAACAAGGATGTGACTGTACCAATCGTGGGGGTATTAGAAAAGGGGAATTGTTCTTAGATCTGAATTGTTTAAGGTGAGATTTACAAGAGCTATTGAGGTTTACTTTTCCGAGTATGTTGGTATAGGTTTGCAATGCACTGGTTGATGGACTTCCAAAAGTGAACTGAATGTATATTCGAAAATGACAAAATTACAGGGCAAAGGTGTAACAGCAGGGGAATGGGGCTAATTATCTCTTTCAAATGGAGGCTGGATGTTCCCTCTCTTTGCTGTGAAATTTTATGAAAAGTAAATCAAACAACCTCTTTGTTTTATATATCACTTGGTATGAGCAGTCATTAATTACATATTACTTAAAATCGACTAAACTTAGGTAACCATTTGCATATATTAACTAGCCTGAAGTATATCTCTGATTTCTTTTGATGGCACATTTGTGCATTATATTTTGAAGTCATTATCACCAGTTTTATTTCACTTTTGTTCTGAATTAGTACCTTACAAAATTCTAATATATAGATGACTTCAATTATTTCTACACAAGCACACCTAAGTGCCAATTAAAGTACAAGTACAAAATATGCTTGGCAAATACATTAATTCCAGTGTCAAATACAAAAGTACCAAAGAGCACAAGGTCTGTTTGTATGTCCTAACAAATGTAATAGGTGTATAAATAATATACAACAAAAAGTTTCTGCTCTTAGTAGATGGCAATGAAACCCTGGAAAAGTAATTTTATAAGATATTGGAATACACTAACAAACCTGTATTCTGCTTACTGTACAAAAATATATATCGTTTGTGAAACTATTGTTGCACTGTGAAAGAGAATCGTCCCAAATTCAACACTAAGTCTGGTCCTTGGAGCTTAGAGACAAACTTATGCCATAAGTATTCATGAACTCAGCTGACAAAATAAAAAACTCTCAAAGATACCGAGAAAGTATTTCAAGAGGAATTTGCTATAGATTAAGTACAGAAGGTTTATCCTTATGAACAGTGGGTAGCAAGTGAGCAATATAATAATTGCATACCCTTAATTCAAATAGAGAATTGTTCACAAATAATAGTGAAATGGAAACAGGCCCTTATGCTTCACAAACATAGATTCAGTGTTTAGATTGTAAGGGTGTGGACAGGGGGAATCTGAAGATATAAGCTCAGTCTTCAAACTTTGCTGGTCTCAAGATTTCACTTAAGAAACACCTTGGGGACAATGTTAAGCCATTGAACCTGGTGGGGCTAGGACAGGAATGCCTAAAATTCCCTGTATGTTTGCTCTGCCATGCTTCCACCCATTCTCATATGCCTTAGGCCTTTGTATGGTTTCCCAGCTGCCCACTCATTTTAGGATGGAGCCTCAGTCAAGTCTTCTCTCAAGGTCTTATGATATACATAGGGTCAAAATATAATTAGGATTAATGTTTTTGTGGGACCAGTTGAAATACAATTGTTTTCACAACCCACTGCTACTGTTCCATCCCCTGAAGGGGAAATTGGGCCCCTCAGAGATTCTCACATCTCCTGGCAAGCTAAGCACAAGCACTGGCAAAGAACTTTAGGGTCCAGTAGTCAAATGTTAAAGGTGCTGAGGATGGCTTAAGCCATTGAGTGGGTACTTTGACTGAGATGTTGTAAGCTGTCTGCTACTCACCGGAAATCCACACAGATTTTAAACTGACCTTTTCTGCACAAATGTAAGTAGCATTTCCTGTGGCAGTGTTAGAACTGTGCAACAGACGTGTTTCGGGATGTTTAAACATGCCGTCTCTGTTCTTCTGCACGTGCGAGGGTAAAGTGAATGGGGAGGACATGGCGCAGAAACAGAAATTGTGTTCAAAGAGAGACAGGAAGAGGGAACTGGGAATAGGAAAGAGGATGAGGATGGGAAGAGGAGTGGGAGGGGATGGGAACAAATTTATGGACAGGTTTCTGAATTCACTCATGACGTTTTGTACATTTGGGTGATTGGGCCTTTTAGTCAGGGTTGAAGAATATGAACACACGTGGAATTTGTTGGCAGTCTTGTCAAGATTGCAATGATTGTTACTTGATAAGACAGAATCAGGTAACAGCAAGTCATCTGAGTTTTCAACAAGATCATATGGTCTGAACTATGATGCTGGAAATCATGATGTGATAATACAGAATAATAGAACAACATTACACTAAAATTATTTTACAACTAAATCTGCTTCACCACATGTTAGAAATGAGCATATTAACAACCAGAGAAATGCTGAGATTCACCTAATTCCTCTCATTTTGACTTTGATGTTTGTATTATACACAAAAAAAGGCTTGTGTAGCAGAATACTTTCTCCCAAAAAAAAAAGTAAGTAAAATAATTTTGTTTTCTTTAAAAGACACTTTGTGCACAATCCTCACGGGGCTTTCACTTTACTCTGAGAGTTCTGAAGTGTTGGTAAGTAATGGAATCCCACATCCCATCAGAATTAAATGGTCAGAGGGAGGTATGGCAGTAGGTAGCTGAATGGAAAAACAAGAGCTTTATGAGACAGCAGAGGAGTATGAAGAGAAAGATGGGAGAAGGATAAAGGAGAAACATGAGAGACAGAATTGGGATATGGGGAGGAGCAATGAGGGACTGACAATGAGGTGTGTAAAAGAAAAACTTGGCACTTGAGAAACTGATGACAGGAATATGTGGGCAGGAAAGCTTTATCAGAATCCCTAGTGTGGAAGCAGGCCATTCAGCCCATTGAGTTCACGCTGACCTTCTGAAGAGCATCCTACCCACCTACCCTCTATTTCCCATGGCTAATACACCCTAGTCTGCACATCTTTAGACTGTGGAAGGAAATTGGAGGGAACCCACGCAGACACTGGGAGAATGTGTAAATTCCACACAGACAGCTACCCAAAGGTGGAATCGAACCTAGGTCCCTGGTGCTGTGAGACAGCAGTGCTAACCACTGAGCCACTGTACGACCCCACTTTAAGGATAGGAATCTGCTGCAATAAGCAGGGATCACATTTCACAGGACTCGCTCTCAGTGGCAAAGTGCCCTACCTCTGGCTTAATATCCATCGAGGTTATGATTAGTGTTGGCTCACTTTGGAGGTTTTCACTCCAATTATTAGGAATCAAACTTTCTTTAATTCCACATAATAATAATAGCTCTTGGACATATGTGTCAGGTTCCACTGAACATTTGTGTGTTAGTTGTTTTATAAACAAGAGACAATGAAGTTGAACAATCTGGGAGAGACTATAAGAAGCCAACACTGGTCAGACTGCAATCCCTATTCCATTCCAGTACATCACTAATTGGAGCCTCCCTCCTCCTGAATATTCAACTCCATACTCTACTGTTTGTGAACTAATTAAAAGTTGGGGAGGATGGAAAGCTGAGCACTACATTCCAGCCAATCTGTGATGATCGATGGAATTTGAAAAATCACAGCTATTCATAGAGTTCCTCCAGTGTGGAAACAGGCCTAACAAGCCGACACCGACCTTCCAAAGAGTAACCCACCCTTCCTATTCCCATAGCCCATTACTCTACATTTACCCTTGACTAATGCACCTAACCTACACATCCCTGAACACTGTGGGCAATTTAACATGGCCAATTCACCTAACCTACACAGACAATCACCTGAGGCTGGAATCCAACCCAGGTCCCTGGTACTGTGAGCCAGTGTGCCACCATTGGTGAACAGGGTTTTCTTGCTGTATTAGTGAAGATTACATTTGAAGTTCAGTATATTTAGATTTAGATTTAGGTATTACGCTTTGCTCAACAAAATTTTACTTGTTAACAAAGGGAACTCTTGACCCAGATGAGGAATCTATGTTAAGGCCTACAACATTGCTATACTGCCATCTAGAGCCTTTACACTGGAACTGCACACCTGCTTTCAGGACCAGGATCAGGACACGTTAATTGAAGCTTTGCAATTCACTGCATGGCAAGATCTAAACACATGCAAAACACAGAACACCCTCACCTGATAGTACAGCATCATCTACAGGAATAACTAGGAATGCAGATAAGTGTCTTATTTTGAATGGGCTTCCCTCTTGGCAAAGCTACATATTGGAGCATTCAACTCATTTCAAAAGTGAGTGTTGTGACCCACTCAGGATTGGAATACATGGTTAGAAAAACATGTGATTAGGTTTTGCTTTTGAGAGTGGTGTTGAAGTAACCTTTTGAATTCAGGGTTTCTACTCTCAAATAGTGTCCTATCAATGAACGTCACGAGATTTTGAAAGCAATGGTTGTTTTCCTTTCCGTCTACTGGCGTGCTTTTGTTATTTAATATTACAACTACCTGGGTGTTGAGGCATTAGGCTCCACCAAAGATGCTATTACCATACTGCACAAGGAAATTACCACAGATGTGGAAATCAGAAACAAGATCAGCAAATACTAGAGGTAATGCAGATCTGGCAGCATCTGTAGGAAGACAAAAATAAAAATGATGTCTCTGGTCAGTGAACCTGTCAATACTGATGAAAGGTCTTCAGATTGAAATGTTATATCTGTTTTCCTTCCTCCACAGCTGCTGCCTGACCTTCTGAGTAATTCCAGCATTTTCTGTTTTTATTCTGGTATTACTGTTTGTTGTCAAGTTAGTCACATGAATGCAAATTGCTCTTACATGCATCTAAAACATCTTTCGCTTTGTTTAGAATGCTTTTGAAGAAGCATCACTGGACTCAAAATGTTAAGTTTGCTTTCTCTCCATCAATGCTGCCAGACCTGATGAGTCTCTCAAGCAATTTCTACTTCTGTTTCACAGTCCTAGCATCCAGTTTTTTTTTGTTTTATTACAATCTTTTAAAATGTCTTGTCGACTCTTCCAGAACAAAAACGTATTCAATATTTGCTGGGGATAAGGATTTAAATTCTATAGATATTGAGTTGAGGGGGGTAATCAAAAACTTTCAAGCGGTCTTCTTCATAGGTTAGTTGACTTTGCAATCATCAAAATGCTCACCTTCTTAAGAAAAAAATATTTTAATCATCTTTTACTGTAGTTTTGAAAATGTAAACAAAATTGCTTTTGTATCATGATGCAAAATGTCAATGTTTATTCTGATGACATTGTTAGGTCAAATTTAAACGGATTCAATTACCTGCATTCACCTTTGGAATTTTTTGTCACCAATGTTGACTTGGATTCACAGTGTGAATTCTGCGTGAATGCTGTTGTGTGCTCACATACCAGGAGAAAGTGAGGACTGCAGATGCTGGAGATCAGAGCTTAAAAATGTGTTGCTGGAAAAGCGCAGCAAGTCAGGCAGCATCAAAGGAACAGGAGAATCGACGTTTTGGGCATAAGCCCTTCTTCAGGTCGTGTTGCTGGCGGAAGAATGTAGGAACCCTCCAACCACAAGGGATGATTGCAGATTTCTCCAGCTTTCTCATTTCCCCTCCCCCACCTTTTCTCAGTCCCAACCCTCAGACTCAGCACCACCTTCTTGACCTGCAATCTTCTTCCCGACATCTCCGCCCCCACCCCGTCTCCGGCCTATCACCCTCACCTTAACCTCCTTCCACCTATTGTATTCCCAACGCCCTCCCCCAAGTCCCTCCTCCCTACCTTTTATCTTAGCCTGCTTGGCACACTCTCCTCATTCCTGAAGAAGGGCTTATGCCCGAAACGTTGATTCTCCTGCTCCTTTGATGCTGCCTGACCTGCTGCTCACATACCATTCTGTTAAGTTAAGCTATTGAATAAAAAATGTTCTTGCAGCCACCTATTTACACTTGAGATACAGGTTCATGAGATCTTTTACCTATTCAGTTAATTCAAACAAATGTTGTAGATGGAAACAGATCCATCTATTTGTTAATCTGAAAAGCGAGGCAGTAAGACATTCAGACTAGGACAAGACCAGCTTGGATTGCTGAACTGTGCTGTTGGTTGAACACATCTGTAGTGGTCTTATTTGATTAGTCAAATTATCTGGTTGAGGGTGATATGAAATTAGAAAAACTTGAAATAAAACATCACACTTAGAACCAATCGCAGTAAACAGCTGATGACTCACAAAAGGAAGAGCAGGGAAAAAAGCAAAGAAATTGGATAAAATTCTATATCTAATATCATAGTAAGATGTGATATTATTAAAGGTCAAGGGCTCATAGGTAAATCAAAATATTAAATCAGGGCTTCCTTTAATATCAGCTAATAATCCAATGTTGGCATTAAATTTGTACCTCAAGTGTGCCATGTTTAGAGACATCTAACTGGAGTGACATCAAACCAAACATGAACTACTACGGCAGTTAAAAAGTCCATTGAGCGTTTGAGTTATGTTCACATTTTCCATAAAGATTTGACAGGTACAATATTTCATAGTTTTTTTTAAGAATCAAAGATATAAGTAGTTAAAATGGAGTTAAGGGGCATCAATAGATAAGGTGTTTGACATTGGAGATATACGCTGGAGATTTCCACACTCAAGTACAATGTCACTTCAAAGATGAGAACCTACAAAGTGAAGCTTACCCACTTTGTCAGGAATAGTAACCATAGTGAGAGGATGGAAGAAAAAATAAACTTAGATTTTGAGTTGAGTTGGAACATGGCTGCTGAATGTGAGAAAGGGAGGGTTCTGATTCAGAGGGCAAACCACGCCTCCCTCAGAGGCCTCAGAATCGTTCAATGCGAGGCCCTTTTTCCACAGTTCCATTTGTCTTCAACTCATAGCCAGCTAGAAGTACTAACTAACGGGTGGAACGGATCAGGATTTGAACCAATTGGAGGATGCAAGTAAGGATACGAGAAATGGTCCCGAGCTCTCAACAAAATATTTGGAAGGATGAGGTTGGAATGGCAACAAAGTCAGTGAGAGGGAGGAAAGCCTGGAGCAAGGAAAGCCAAAGATGGAGCTCAAAGGAAGACTCCTTCCTAGCGAGTTTTTGAGAAGATTTGTAACTCAGGTTGAGATTCAGGATGTAGGTTTGCTCGCTGAGCTGGAAGGTTCATTTCCAGATGTTTTGTCACCGTACTAGGTAACAGCTTCAGTGGCCCTCTAGGTAAAGCAATGCTGATAATTCCTGCTTTCTATTTCTATGTTTGGGTTTCTTTGGATGGTGATGTCATTTCCTGTGGTGATGTAATTTCCTGTTCTTTTTCTCAGGGGGTGATAGATGGGGTCTAACTTGATGTGTTTGTTGATAGAGTTCCGGTTGGAATGCCATGCTTCTAGGAATTCTTGTGCGTGTCTCTGTTTTGGCTTGTCTTAGGCTGGATGTGTTGTCCCAGTCGAAGTGGTGTCCTTCCTCATCTGTATGTGAGGATATTAGTGAGAGAGGGTCATGTTGTTTTGTGGCTCGTTGAATGTTCATGCATCCTGGTGGCTAGTTTTCTGCCTGTTCGTCCAATGTAGTGTTTGTTACAGTCGTTGCACGGTATTTTGTAAGTGACATTAGTTTTGCTTGTTGTCTGTATAGGGTCTTTCAAGTTCATTAGCTGCTGTTTTAGTGTGTTGGTGGGTTTCTGGGCTACCACAATGCCAAGGGGTCTGAGTAGTCTGGCAACCATTTCTGAGATGTCTTTGATGTAGGGGAGAGTGGCGAGGGTTTCTGGATGTGTGTTGTTTGCTTGTTTGGGTTTGTTGCTGAGAAATTGGCTTCTGTGTTCACTGGGTACCCATTTCTTTTGAGTGCACGGTATAGGTGATTTTCCTCTGCTCTGCATAATGCCTCTGTGCTGCAGTGTGTTGGTTCGTTGAAATAATGTTCTGATGCATCTTCATTTGTGGATGTTACATCCATGTGCAGAAGCAATCATCCTGATATCCACTAGTGAAGCTGCATTAGAACATTATTTCAACAAGCCAACACACACTGCAGTGCAGAGGCACTACGCAGAGCAGAGGAAAATCACCTAAACCGTGTATTCAAAAAGAACGGATACCCAATGAACACAGTCTGCCGATTTCTCAGCAACAAACCCAAACAAGAAGATAAAACACATCCAGAAACCCTAGCCACTCTCCCCTACATCAAAGACATCTCAGAAATGACTGCCAGACTATCAGACCCCTTGGCATCATTGTAGCCCACAAACCCACCAACACACTAAAACAGCAGGTAATGAACTTGAAAGACTCTATACAGACAACAAGCAAAACTAATGTCATTCAGAAAATACCGTACAAGGACTGTAACAAACACCACATTGAACAAACAAGCAGAAAACTAGCCACCAGGATACATGAATATCAACTAGCCACAAAACGACATGACCCTCTCTCACCAATGTCCGTACATACAGATAAAGAAGGGCACCACTTCGACTGGGCCAACACATCCATCTTAGGATAAGGCAAACAGAGACACACACGAGAATTCCTAGAAGCATGGCATTCCAACCAGAACTCTATTAACAAACACATCAAGTTAGACCCCATCTACCACCTCCGATAAAAAGAATAGGAAATGACTCCACCACAGGAAATGGTATCATTAACCCAAAGAAACCCAAACATATAAATAGAAAGCAGGAATCAGCAGCAGTGCTTCACCTGGAGGCCCACTGAAAATGTTACCTAGTAGGCTGATGAAACTTCTGGAAATGAACCTTCCAGCTCAGCGAGCAAACCAACACCAAGATGACGCCTTCCATTTCTAGTCCAGATCTGCTTGCCACAAGGCTCAGTCTAGTTAAAAATTATCATGCTGTTTCATATTCACAAAGCTCCCAACTACATTGAATGCCTTAGCCACTTCCAAAAACTGCGATTAAAATGGCAGTGATCAGGCACACAGAGAGACTACTATGCAGCTATTTTAATACCTTGTCTGACCTCTTCTCATCAGGTTACAGGGTTAGAATTTGTCTCATGTTTTATGCAATAGATTACATTGAGAATTACATGACAATCCTACCATTCGGTCACAATTAGTTTTACACTCCTCAATATTCCAACAATTACTAACTTTGAAATAAAATGAGATCAAAAGACATTCAACTCTATGACATGATACAAGTCCTTCCAATATTGAGGTGAATTCTGATATTTAAATCTTGCATTAAAAGCTCAAACATTTCATGTGTGTATACGTTGCCCTTCAATTGGTGAATTGCTGAGAATAATTATGCAACATCTTCTTAATGGCAATTTCAACCTCAGTCATTTGGTTTTTTTTTCCAAAGAGTATGGAAAGGTTTTTCCAATAGGTTATTACAATACAAAATCTGACTGTCAGCTTTTAGTATGATCCTTGACTTTTCTATTTAAGGCTTCCCACATGTTGGCAATATTGACACTTCAGTATAAAAATGTTACAGTCTCCAATGTGAAAGGAAATCAAAACAAGATTTAGAACGTTTTTCACGTTAGTTCAATTAGAACATGTTCATCAGTTTAGATTTTGGAGCCAGATTATCTGAAACCTTTTGGGCTGAACTAGGATCTTGGAAAATTAATAAAAGACAAACAGGAACAAGTGGATGTAATACTTCTAACTATACAAACCCTTCTCTGCATTCCCTACCCATCCCATATCCAGGAAACAATTTGTAGAGACAGTAAAAGCATGATTCTATACTCCATCTTCCGAGGCTAAGTCTCTGACCCTCCATATCTTCAATTTATGGTCTTAAAGGATGCAGTGGATTAACTAGATATGTCAGTGTGTATATCAACTTCTGATAAGTTTATTTAAACTCCACCCTCACTCCAAAAGAAAGGCTTTCATCTTGGCAACAGAAAAGGTATTTCAGCCATCGAAGTATTTAATAGCCCATTGCTTTTCACCAGATCAGCAGTTTCATAATGCCCGATTATGAGTCAATCCATTACCTGCAAGGGGCTACATAAGAGTTCAGTCTCTCATCATACGTCTCACAGTTAAAGGTTCTAAAGTGCAGATTTGCCACCAACTTCCACAGTGTCTAGTGAGGAGGGTACTCTTCCTGATTTCTTTCAAAACAGCAGAGTGGTGATTCAAACCAGAATGTTTAAAATTGGATCAAATACAACATCATTGATTCTAAACTACACAAAACATTAAAGCTTACACTTCTGTCTATTGCTCAGGCAAGTAAAGACACTTCAAAAATTCCATTTTAAAATATATGTTACGGCAGTGCATAAAATTGAGGAACGTTTACAGGAAATTGTTCTTGATGTATATCCGTCTTTACATTTGATTAATTTGGTACCATTCAGTTTTTCTTTTGTACAACACTGTTTTAAACATGTTAATATGTTCATGGCTCAAAGTAAATTCTGCGTTACTTATGGAGTGCTCGGTTTTGCAGTCTGTGTGTTACTGGGAAACGTTCGTGTCTCAGACGTGTCGCCCAGTCAGAAAAAAGAGTGGCTTGTCTTCTTGGGAGTTAGCTGTCTGGAATTCATCTCGCAGTCGGAACTGCCACTCATCTTCCAGCTCTAATCTTACAACAGTCTGACGAAGAGAGCTACGATCTTGACAAATTACACAGAGTGTGGCACCTAGACAAATGAGTTTATGAAGTCAGTATTGGCAATCAATTTTTAAAAATAAATGTTGGTTTAAAAATGCCCACGCCAGCAGTCATTAAGGCATATATCAAGATTGACAGTCATTTGCAACACTAAAGCCGTACATTTTATGCAAGGAATGCAGAGATGTGGACCAGGGGCAGGCAGAAGGGTTTAGTTTAACTTGGTGTCATGTTCCGCACAACACTGTGGGCTGAAGGGACCGTCCCTGTGCTGTACAGTTCTATCTTCTAATCAGATGTTATATTTAGATCAGGAATAGGTGACCTTCTGAAACTGCACTTCAATCATATCCTGCAATGACTGGCTAAGCTTCATCCTTTAATCCATGATTTTTTTGCTCGAGTACATCTGTGTCAATTGATTCCTGGATGGTAATGTTCAAATACAGTTTTGATTCTCAGCTGTAGTCTGTATGTGTGGCTTGCCCATTTCTGCTCCATGCAATGTCTCCGGATCTTCAGATAGGGAGCCTGCAGCTAGATTACTAAAAAGCCAGAGATTTCCAAAACTTGGGGCAAAGGCAGTGGGGTTCCACTATTCACTGGCGAGATTGTGGTGATGGCTGCTAATTTGGAGTGTCAGTCAGAACATGGAAGGGGAACACAATTATTGAGGGATGTTGACAGGCAGAAATACTCCAGCTTCCTCTCACTGACGTCCTGTAAAGGCATCTATCTATACCAACGGATAGTGCACATTTATCTGTCGGGTTGTTCGAGAACCATGAAACCTGTTAGCTATAGTCATAAAGTGAGTAATGTGCACACACACATACAGGCACACATACATGTACACAAACACATAGACACACACACATGTACACAGACGCATGCACACACACACACACACATAGAGTTTGAAATGCTTAAAATGTTAATCTCTACTCATGATTTATGGTTAAAAACCCCACCAGTATTTCTGAAAGTCCATTTTAAAATAATGACAAGGGAAAAAAAACTGTAACTTTTCAAAGCAGAACAGCAGACTTAAAAAAAAATGAATAAAACATAACCTTACCTTTTAGAAAGTGAAATTTTTTCAAAATATTCGCTGTGACAAATGAGTCACAGAGATACAGCAGGAGCCCGCTGAAAGTAAGGCCAGAGGTGTTTATATTTAAAGAATGAGGACGTGAACTCACAAAGCAAACTGTAATCTGGAATATTAATAAAAATGAGTTTGTAAATGTCACAACATCATAATACTTTGAAACACAAAATTTAAATAACATATTTCAGACAGAAACAAGTACTTTGAACACTGCTGATACCTGCTGCTGCCTCTCAATAAAATGAAGAGTGATGTTAGATATGACAATGCTGCAAGAGCGCAGAGCAACCGAACCTAAAGAGGTGAGCCTGGGATGTACTTGATAGTAATATTTAATAGTAATACTTAATAATACTCATTTAAATCAGAGGCTACACATCTCCAGCAGCTTCCTTCCAGGACCAATGTTGATCGGTCAAAATGGGAGAGGTGATCAGGAGTTGTGGAAATAATCTGAAAAGGCACTCCTGTTCCTCCTGTCTCCACATTCTTTTTAAACTTAAATCTTGTTGGTGTCAGCTTCCAGCAGTTCCTTGAAATACTTCTGTTTAGGCTGCATGTAAACTTGGTCAGAGATGATAAATTGTATCTCTGATCTTACTGCAAGGAGTGCTTTCCTTTGCACTGTTACAGTAATCAAAGAGTTTTAAACATTTCTTGTTCTTCTAGTGGTAGTTGTCTATAAAATCCTTTAAAATACAGTAGCTAAAAAGAAATCGACCTGATGTGACTTCCGCACAAGGTCGCGGAATTGGACAGTAGCAGGACGCACAAAAAAACCACCACCAAAATTGTCTATCCTGCATATAAAACAAGTGCTGACAGTGGTATCTAATTTTATAGCAAGACCTTGATGAGATCTCTGGTGCTGTCCTACCCACTCTCACACTATATTAGTCTCACATCAGTCTGTTCAGGGCAGCGTGTGATAAGTCTTACCCTGATGGTACATTGCTTGACAAGAGGCTGGCTCCCCCTGGCCCTCACAAGGCACATTACCTCTTGCAGCCAGGAATTAGGAAGGAAGACAAGCTGATTCTATGACCACATTCTTCACACAGGCCATTCTGTTATAATGTATGTTTTGTCAACGCGAATTTGCTGTAACATGACTGATGACTACGTGATGCTGTTTCTAAAGCATGAACTTTTTAAAAGTGTGTTGGCTGTAAAACAATTACAGCACCAGCATCTTTAACGCTGTTTCTAAAGTGTGATTTTTCTATAAAGTGGGGGTGCCCATGAATGCAACCATCGCATTATATAAGAACTGACTGTACTTAAAAATAGGCTCTTCCCTAGCTGCCATGATGTGGCCATTTTGCATCAATGTGAGGCATTTTCTTGATTCTTACATTTGGGACCCATTCATGCCTTCCTACAAGCAATAGCGGCAAATGGATCATGCTCTTCCCTCAGTAATTGTCAGTGTGATTACAAGGAGCCATCTTCATCAACTCTTTCCCATTCTGCTCATTCCACCCATCACTGCCCCTTTGAATACTGTGGGAGATTTCGTGAAGAACTTATGAAATAAAGGTTGGTTGGAATAGGATAATAATATGAGTGGTTAAGATTATAAGGATGGACCTGGCCTTGTCACCATGGTTGAAACCATGGGAGTACAGAGGCTACAAGAAATGGCAAGGCTGCAGCTGTGGACCTCAGTCTGGGCAGGAGAGTTTATATCGTTTGAGGTTCATGGAGGCAAGGAGGATAATTATGGGAGTGGGTGAAAGTAGAATTGAGATGTACACCAAAGCCACCTGATTCTAAGTTTTATTTTATGGACACTACAGGCACCACTCCCTCCACATTTCCCTCAAGAATATCTGTTCAATCCCAATCAAGGGTCTTGATAACAAAAATCTGATTGTGAATGATTGCATTGACATCCTGGCTTTGACTGAAACTAGGTTTGTAGATGGTACTTGCTGAAGTCTCTCCACCTTGCTGTAGTTTTCAGGATGTTCAATTCAAATGCCACAACAGATCGTAACCTCAGGCTCACTTTGGTCTCTCCCACCAACCCCCAGCTGCCTTCTCCTACTTTGCCCCATCTTTAAAACCCTCTCTGATTTATACTACCTTAGTGTTTCCTAATGAAAATATCCTTCTCCCATTCTTTCTTCAAAATCAAAATTCAGAATCGGGTGGCTTTGGTGTACATCTCAATTCTACTTTCACCCATAACTATCCTCCTTGCCTCCATGAACCTCACTCAATATAAACTCTCCTACCCGTACTTAGGTCCACAGCTGCAGCTTTGCCATCTCTTTTAGCCTCACCATATTATTATCCTACTCCAACCAACCTTCATTTTGTAAACTCTTCACAAAATCTCCCGCAGCATTCTTTTGTACATTTAACTGCAGCCCATCACCGATACCTCAGCAGCTGACAAATTTCCTAGTCATTCCTTTGTTGCCCTTATCCTGGCAAAACTTTTGCTGTCTCTCTTCTCAGGTGGTCACCTTGACATGGCCCCTATTTTCACTCCCTCAAGTCAAATTGCAGCATATCTGGTTCAGGCATTCATCGAGACTTCACTGGACAGGAGTTTATCTCCTCCACCTACTACTCCAAGATCACCACGGAGAGCAAAGCTAACTTCTGGCTTAATTTCTGCATTGCTAACCATCCCGGTAAGCACTTCCCACTCCAGCTCTTTTGCCATCCCCACCCCTCACTTCAAGCAATGAGTATCATGAACTCCAGCTTTTTATCAGTAAGACTGAGAACACTCTTTCAATGGTCTCAGTTGCTTTCTCCTTTCTCTTTTGCAATCATGCCAAACATCACCCCCTTTGCTATCCTGAACCCACATCTTCTCCCAGTTTCTCCTCATAACCTTGCAAAGTTCATGTTGACAATAAGACTCTCTCTTGAACTGCTGGAGAGTACTGCCGGGCCCCACCATAAAGACTATGCACCTCCCATGAATTGAACATTCAAATCATACTAAATAACAACAGTGTGGAGATTTATAATATTAGCACCATACCTCTTGACCTAGGTTGAGATAACAGTCTACTGAGAGCACTGGATGACTGTAGTTCCTTACAGACAATGGGAAAAGATGGTTACTTGTGTGTTGCAGATACTTTTCAAGCAGTAATTGGGCTGGTGCAGCTAAAAACGTGTGTTTGCTGTCTGGAGCGCAGATATACTGAGATGGGGAAATGGACATTGGTGCATCAGGAACCTGGAACAAATATAAATCAATTCAATGTTGTCAATCAAAGGACAATATACTTATGGACTTTCCCATCACAATATACATGAAAACGAACAGAGCGATTAAAAATTCTTTTCTTTGAATGCGATACCAAAGTATGGAATCGGGTGTCATATTGATCACAAGTTATGGTTTTCCAGTGAATAATGAAAACATGCAAATGAAAATAAAACTATCAGCAGCACTCTACGCTTCAGTCCAATTCTGACCGAAAGCTCTGAACCGAAATAATTTAGGGAAGATATCACCTGCTTCCAGAACTACAAAGAACTGGAGAAAATCTAAGGGGTCCACTTCAGTTTTGTTGTGTAGAGCCAGAGTTGATTCTCTTTGTTCACTGAACTCACTTGGAATGCAAAAAGCTGACCTCATACAATAATATAAGGTCATTTTTGGATGTGACCTTTGTTCCTTTGTATAGTGAATGTCTTCTGGGATTGGAAAGAGGGTGAACAGTGGGGGGTGAGTATCAGGCAACAGCAGTTTTAAGAGGTTTTTGATCATTATAATTTATATGATTTTTGAAGTGTAGCAAATTCATGCTGAACAGTTGAGAAACCTGTGGAGGGCACTGTTTGTGTCAAATGGCTGGCGAAAGAAGGTGGTCGTTTTTGGAGCCAAAGGTCACCCTCCAATAATGAGCAGTCCCAAACCTTCTAGACAGAAGTGAAAACACCAACTGCTGAAGATCACAGCAGGTCAGGCAGCATCCATGGAGAGAGAGCAAGCTAACGTTTTGAGGCTTGATGTCTCTTCATTAGAACTGAGGTGAAGTGTGGAGGGGATGGCATTGATGCTGTTGTTGGGGGTGTGGTGGAGTGTAGAATGTTGGGGGAAAAAGAATATTGGTAATTCAGATTTAGTGATCGGGATGTGATCACATTCCGATCACTCAATCTGAACTATCAACCAACATTCCAATCATTTAATCTGAATCATCAACATCCTTTCTCCCACAGCCCTAGACTCCACCCTCCATCCGTCAAACTATTGCAGAAATGCTGTCCCCTCCATACTTCACATCAGCTGTGATGAAGAGTCATCTCGACTCGGAATGTTAGCTTGCTCTCTCTCCATGGATGCTGCCTCACTTGCTGTGATGTCCCACCATTTGTTGCTTTCAGTACAGATTCTAGCATCTGCAGTAATTCGCTTCTCAGGTGGAAGTAGCTAAAATAATGATCGTCTTCTCTCCTACACATCAAACCTGGGTACAATGAAGCAAGGGAAAAGAGGTGAAAGAAGGCAAGTGAGTGTGCTTATCTTTTGCATTATTCTGGAATAATGCCTTGCAATATCTCTGACTGAATTCTTATTTATAAAACAATAATCTCAGTGCAGTCACACATCAATTTATATACACTAGTTGCATCAAATTCACAAAGAAAAGCAGCCATATTAAAATTTACACAGTTCCATTCAGTTGGTCTCTCTGTAAAGAAAATACTCCTTCACAGCTGAACATGGATTAAAATCCATACAAAGCACCCTCCTCAGCTTCAGAAACAAAATACCACATTCCAACCTGCTTCCTGAATAGCATCACGATGTGGTTCATTAACACTATCTTTGTCAGTAATCATGTTTCTCAGTGGACATTTCATACCACAGATAATCATCTTCTATGCCAGCAAATACTTTAGACATCCCAAATTTAGTCATAGAGTCATAGAGATGTACAGCACAGAAAAAGACCATTCAGTCCAACTCGTCCATGCTGACCAGAGTCCATCCTAACTTAATCTAGTCCCATTTGCCAGCAGTTGACTCATATCCCTCCAAACCCTTCCTATTCATATACCCATCGAAATGCCTCCACCACTTCCTCTGGCAGCTCATTCCATACAAGTACCATCCTCTGCATGAAAAAGTTGCCCCTTAGGTCCCTTTTATATCTTTCCCCTCTCACCCTAAACCCATGCCCTCTAGTTCTGGACTCCCCCACCACAGGGAAGAGACCTTGTCTATTTATCCTCTCCATGCCCCGCATGATTTTGTAAACTTCTATAAGGTCACCCCTCTGCCTCTGATGCTCCAGGGAAAACAACCCCAGCCTGTTCAACCACTCCCTACAGCTCAAATCTTCCAACCCTAGCAGCATCCTTGTAAATCTTTTCTGAACCCTTTCAAGTTTCACAACATCTTTCCGATAGGAGGGAGACAAGAATTACATGCAATATTCCAACAGTGGTCTAACCAATGCCCTGCGCAGCCATAACATGATCTCTCAATTCCTGTACTCAATACTCTGACCAATAAAGGAAAGCATACCAAACGCCTTCTTCACTATCCTATCTACCTGTGACTCCACTTTCAAGGAGCTATGAACCTGCACTCCAAAGTCTCTTTGTTCAGCTACACTCCCGAGGACCTTACCATTAAGTGTATAAGTCCTGCTAAGATTTGCTTTCCCAAAATACAGCACCTCGCATTTATCTAAATTAAACTCCATCTGCCACTTCTTAGCCCATTGGCCCACCTGATCAACATCCCATTGTAATCTGAGGTAACCTTTTTCACTGTCCACCACACCTCCAATTTTGGTTTCATCTGCAAACTTTCTAACTATAGCTCTTATGTTCATATCCAAATCATTTATATAAATGACAAAAAGTAGTGGACCCAGCACCGATCCTTGTGGCACTCCACTGGTCACAGGCCTCCAGTCTGAAAAACAACCACCACCACCCTCTGTCTTCTGCCTTTGAGCCAGTTTTGTATCCAAATGGTAGTTCTCCCTGTATTCCATGAGATCGAACCTTGCTAATCAGTCTCCCATGGAGAACCTTGTCAAATGCCTACTGAAGTCCATATAGATGACGTCTACCACTCTGCCCTCATCAATCCTCTTTGTTACTTCTTCAAAAAACTCAATCATGTGCCCAATGCACTAAGCCATGCTGACTATCCCTAATCAGTCCATGCCTTTCCAAATAGATGTACATCCTGTCCCTCAGGATTCCCTCCAACAACTTACCCACCATCGACGTCAGGCTCACTGGTCTATAATTCCCTGCCGTGTCCTATTTCTTGAATAATTTGGTAGCAATCTCTGTTTGAGTTCTACAACTCATTTTGAGTTGGTTACTAATGTTGGATACAACATTTGGTGTCTTCCATTGAGGATATCGTCTCACCAGTGATCACCCAGCAATTGTAATTTTTCCTTATGCTATCTTTGAAGGGTGTGTTTAGAGAGACATGCAATGGTTGAACAAGGTTAGTTAGACTACAGGCAATCACTACACTATCATATTATACAATCTAACCTCAGCAGCAACATCAATGATAGGGGGTGGCCTGAACATGTCCCAAATAGAAAATGTTTTTTTTTAATATGATCCCAATGCTCAGAAATTCCAAACTTCCTCATTCATATTTTCAAGGCACCTTCATGAATCCATACATTTTTTTAAAAAATGAATATGGACAACTATTCCTTTTGGGTTTTGTTGGTTTGGGATGGTCTTTCTCGTGAACATCACCATTGACTTGGAATATTGTGTACAGTTCTGGTTGCCCATTACAGGAAGGATGTGGAAGCATTGGAAAAGGTGCAGAGAAGATTTACCAGGATATTACCTGGTCTGGAGGGAAGGCCTTATGAGGAAAGGCTTAGAGACTTGGGTCTGCTCTCATTGGAGAGAAGAAGGCTAAGAGGGGATTTGATAGAGACACACAAGATAATCAGAGGATTAGGTAGGATCGACAGTGAAAGTCTTTTTCCTAGGATGATAACGTCAGCTTGTACAAGGGGGCTAGCTACAAATTGAGGGATGGTAGACTTAAGACAGATGTCAGAGGCAGGTACTTTAGTCAGAGAGTGGTAAGGGCATGGAATGCCCTGCCTGCCAATGTAGTTAACTCAGCCACATTAGGGAGATTTTAAACAGTCCTTTGATAAACTCATGGATGATGATGGATAGTGTACTGGATGGGTTTAGATTAGTTTACAGGTCAGCGCAACGTCAAGGGCCGAAGGGCCTGTTCTGCGTTGTATTGTTCTATGTTCTATGACTTTTGCTTTGTTGCTTGGACATTCACCACTGTGCTATAGTGTATCTACTCTCTTCACAGACAGCTGCTTTCACTAACACTGTTCTCCTTCTAATGTTGCCTCCTATTTGACTGGCTGACGTGTCAATATCATGAGTTTCATTCTCGTTCCTAATACAAGTCAATGTGAGTTGTTCTTTTGTTAATGCTCAATTTAAAACTGTTGAAATACAATAAGCCTGTGGTCCACATCCACTGGAAGATGCTGTGTAATCCAGATCCACTATCACAGTATAACATTGTTTCCTTTCATTAACATTCTACTACATCCAGATTGAGCTTTCCAACCTGCAACACATAATTTTTGTGTTTATTTCGGGATGTTGCGGCTGTACAGGACATTGGTTGGGCCACTATTGGTTTAGTGCGTGCAACTTTGGTCTCCCTGCTATAGGAAGGATCTTGTGAAATTTGAAAGGGCTCAGAAAAGATTTACCAGGATGTTTCCAGGGTTGGAGGGTTTAAGCTATAGGGAAAGCTGAAATAACTG
Organism: Chiloscyllium punctatum; assembly: GCF_047496795.1. Classification (NCBI taxonomy): domain Eukaryota; kingdom Metazoa; phylum Chordata; class Chondrichthyes; order Orectolobiformes; family Hemiscylliidae; genus Chiloscyllium; species Chiloscyllium punctatum. The sequence goes on along the minus strand of NC_092741.1, from coordinate 143,436,311 downwards.
GAACTATTTTCTCTGGAGCGTTGAAGGCTGAAAATAGAGGTTTATAAAATCATGAGGGGCCTGGTAGGGTAAATAGTCAAAGTTTTTTCGCCCCCAGGGTGAGGGAGACCAAAACTAGAGGGCATAGTTTCAAGGTGAGAGGGGAAAGATTTGAAAGGGACCTAAGGGGCAGCTTTTTCATGCAAAGGGTGATGTCAAAGGAAGTGGTGGAGGCTGGTATATTTATAATATTTAAAGGGTATCTGGATAGGTGTATGAATAGGAAGCGTTTAGAGGGATGTGAGCCAAATACTGGCAAATGGGACTACATTTATTTGGGAGGTCTGGTTAGCATGGGGACAAGTTAGACCAAAAGGTCTGTTTCCGTGCTGTGTATCTCTATGACTCCATGAAGATTGACATCGATGCTGGAGAAACTGAGCCTCCATTCCGGTGATTTTCATGAACTATCTTGTGACTTAATTCTCCAACAGCAGCTTTCCTCAGTTTGTGCATTTATTCTTAAACATCCGCCTCAGCCTTCAAATGTTCACAGCTTTTCACCTGTAACTCAAACTCTGCAGCTGAATTTTGTAGGTTTATTTGCAATCTCAATAATTTTAAATTTGAACTGGGCAGTGTGTATGAACTGGGCAGTGTGTATGGTAAGGGAGTCCAAAACTACGGGGAAAGGGGAAAGATTTAAAAGAGACCTGAGGGGCAACTTTTTCACACAGAGGATGGTGTGTGCATGGAATAAGATGCCAAAGGGTGTGCAGTAAGCTGGTTCAATTACAATATTTAAAAGGCTTCTAATGGGCACATGAATAGGAAGGGTTTAGAGGAATATGATCCAAATGCTGGCAAATGGGACTAGATTAATTTCAGAAATCTGGCTGGCATGGGACAAGTTGGATTGAAGGGTCTCTTTCCATGCTGCACATCTCTCTGACTCTGGTAGTAAGTAAAAAGAGGCTGGACTTACTAGCCATAAATCAAGGGGTTGACCTTTACACAAGATTGACTATTACTCAAGTATATGTTGTATTTTAGATGAATGAGGCATGATTGAGTGAATGTTTTTTTAAAATTATATCTATTGAGATTTTGATTAAAATTAGACAAAGGCACAACTTGGGACAGAGCACAGTGGATCTCAATCCATGTTTAATCCATTCTACACATTATTTGGGAATCATTGATTGTTAACACTGGGAAATGAAATGTTCAACTCCTCAACACTGCCATTCTTACCAAGACGAGATGACAGTTATCTGTAGATTCAATAGTAAAAAAGATTACAAATGTACAATAATTGATGTCCTGCCGTGATTTGGTGCTGCCAAATGTTTGTAAGTTTGAGCAACTTACAAAGTTTTGCAAAATAGCATATCTTGTCATGTTTTCTGTTACCTTTGACTTGATATGGAATGTTCTGTGCCCCCCAATGGCAATCTGTTTCTTCATAACACTGAAGCTATTGAAACGACAAATAAGAAGACCAGCACTGTGGACCCGGAGATTGAAATCCACATCGTCACAAGTAAATCTGAAAGAAAGCATAAACACATGAAATTATTTCTTTTGCAGGACAAATTCAAAAAAACATTCATTAAGTATAAGTCAACTAACTTCAAGTTGCTATATTTCAGACTGTAATAAAACATCAAAGAACAAATTGAGATCCGGTGGGAGGTCTGCAATGTTCCTGTACCAAGTGTTGAAATTTCCCACATTTTGGCTAAATATCAACTTTGGAAAGGTTCTTGGAATGGTTCCCTCTGTGGCAATACCACAGAGCCCTGTTGAGTATTCTCATGCAATTCTTCACTGCTCGCTCTGTGAATGATGCAATCCTCTCTGCAGCACCCAATCCTGTGGTCAGCGGTAGAAGAGCTACTCAGTGCTACTGGGACTGTTCATGTTGCAGACACCAAATTTAATTCACAGCCACACAACATTTCCGATGCTGGAGGCCTGGAAATGCTGTCTGTGCATTGCTGTTCAACACAAAAAAAATGGACCTAACAGATGGAGTGGTTGCAAGGTTGGCCATACTCTTTCCCCAGGACTGACAGAGGAGAATACAGCACCAAACACTGCCAGATTGGACTGATGTAGCCACAGTGCAGTGCCCGGCTCCCTTTCTGGGCTCCACAAGGCTAAGTGCTAACACCTCTTTCTGCTACAGCACGCTCACTAAATCCGCTACTATGCTCATCTTCCCCCAAGACCCATGCTCTGCCACTCCCAATATTGCATGCAGCATGTTCCCTCAATGGTGCGCACCCCACTTCCCCAAACTACTAACCCTTCCTGCCCTCTGCATTTCGTATTCACTCACTCGGAACATCTCACTATCTGATCTGAGTGAGGAAGGGCCATCTCCCAAAATGACTTAACAGTTTCCCTGGATATACAAAACCTGCAGGACTGTTGTGGTTCAATCCCTAGATTGTAAGGACCCTGACTGCCCAAGCGCAAGGCTCACTCACGGTCAACCTTCCTCAGACTCAGAAAAGACAACAGCCTTGACTGACTGTGGTTGCTGCCTGACTGACCATCGCATCCCTTGATTAGACTATGGACATTAAGACATGGTAATTTGGTTGAAGCATATGCAGTGTGTTTGCTGTGTAAATTGCTGGCATATCCTGCAAGTATGACATTGATATAGCACGGTGCTGTGTAACAACAAGTCTGCCCTCTCAACCATTCAATGTTGGCAAGAATGACAAGCTGCAGAAACACAATAAGCTGCCTGGCTTTCTGTCTGTGGGGAAAAACAATGCAAGGCAGAATTACTGTCTCCCTGTAAATTCTGAGTGGAGCAGTAAGGCTAAGTAGTCATGTTAAATTAACGCAAAGTAAATGAGCACTAGAAAAGCAAGCTGAGAGGCCAGAGATGTATCTTGGACCTGTCCCCGTGTGGAAAGTGGCTTGGCAGTAGAACTGCAGTGTAAGTTATCCGTGAACTAAGGGCATTATTCACGTGATGAACTGTATTATAAGCAGTCCAAGATGGCCCATGGTGATGGGCAATCACAACAATGTGGTGGTAAGTCTACTTCATTACTACCAACAACCCCAGCAAGTTAAAATCTTCCCTCCTTGCGTGTTGATTAAGTGCCACAGAGCTCATTATCATTTTTTCTTGTTGTAAATTGAGACATACTTATTCATTGTGAATGGGCAATATTCAGCATAAATCAAATGACTGTATTTCTCAAACTAAATGTCAATAACTAACCACCCTCTGAAAGTAATAAAACACAGTTGTTCCAAGTTGAAAGATAACTGGAGAGCCACCAAAGGTTTTAAGTACACCCAATACCGTAGCAGTCAACCCATAAGTCTACTATAACCATTCAGCAAAAAGCAAGCAGCAGATACATATTCATCACCCTTTCTACTTCCAGAAGAATAAGAATTATTACAGTACCTTGTAGAGATGCCCCACAGAATCAAATTATATTGAATTCGGAATGCAAATCAATAATGTAACACAAACAAAATATGTTTTGGTCACAAGACATTCAGATTAAACATTCAGATTAATAGGACCCAAAACTACACTGAAGCCAGTTAATCTGACATGATGATATTTCTCTCAGATCATATCAAGATAGTGAAGAATATTTATCTTCCAGATGACCGTTCCCATGATTTCCGAAATCAAAATAATCACTGAATGAAAACTGAGTTGATTAACCTTCTATATTAGTTATTGCAAATAATTACAAAAAGAACTTCATTTCAGCTTTAATTAGTTTTTACACCAATGAATGTCAGTTTTCTTTTAGTGACAGCTATTATTGCAGCAGCAGTTTTAAGCATAAGATGACTTGTTTATAAATTCCATAACCACAATCAAGGAAGCCTTAAACTGCTGATATGACTTTTCTTTTGCAATTTCTAATGAAATGGTGAATGCTGTTCCTGACTTTGCTCATAACCCAAGTTACATTAAATTTGTGTTACTATCTCACAAAGCAGAAGTGCCAACATTAATCAACTCACCTGTTCTGATTGTACTGAACATTTTGAGTCAAGTCTACATTTAGCAGCAAGAAATCATGTAGATGGCAGCGAGAGAAAGGTTCCACAAAGTGCAGGTTGGTAATTTTACTAGACCACTTCCGGACCCCACAGAGGGCATAGTGTGAAATTTCAGCAGTTGCCTCAATATGCTGAAGTACATACTTCAAAGAAACATTCCTCTCTAAGGTATTTGGTTCAGCAGGTGCACTGGACAGTGAAAAAGGACAAATGAAAATTCAGTTAGTTCCTCTATTCATAATGGGAATCAATGGGGACAGGAGACATAAAAGGTTATAGTATATATAAAAACTGTTTTGATTTGCAAGAGTAAACTGTTCTGTTGAAACCAAGACACTCTTGATTCAAATAATCAATTGCTTGACTATAATAATGTGTTAAAGTTGTCAGAATCTTCAACTGTAATTAATTAGAGCTGGAACTATGTAGTTGCTGCTCTTCAGATGAGAGATTGAAAGGATATGTGGATGTCAAATATCCCAAAGCATTACTCAAACACGTGAATGGAGCTCTACTCATGTCCCTTAATACCACAAAATTATCTGAACATTTATTTGACTGCTGTTTTTGTGATCTTGCCCATGTGCAAAGTGGCTACAATGTATTATTTTACTTGAAAGCACATTGCTTAAATTGTATTCTCAAAAAACGTTTGAAATTATTAAATTTTCACTAACATCTCATGTTTATCTAATTATGTGTACATACATATATTAATATAGACTGATCAAATTGTTTTTTTTGAAATAGTACTTGAAACCAGCTTTATTTGCTGAAAATGAATAAGATTACAAGTTATCTTGAGTGGTTATGTAGAAACACACAATATATTAATTACACTGTAGAGCTGGATATAATCAGAAATACCTCCATTAGTTTGACCTCGTTAGTTTGTAATTTTGTTCAGTTCTCAACTGCAGCAAGGATGACGGTTTTAACGTTTGAATGCTTTGACTACCTGGTAGCGTTCTTAGAAACGTCAGTATTAAGACTGTTCCACATCACACAGGAGTCATCAGCAATGACAATGAATGGCCACACATCCTGGGGTTTAGATCCAAGCTCTTCTTGGCGATTACGTTCCAGTTCCAAATTATGATAGGACAGTTCTTTGATCAAAAAATGAGCTGCACCTAAAACACAAAGAACCATATAGCTAATTGGATGAATGAATCTGATTATACTGTACAGGTCATTCTGCTGTAACACTCATTTCATTAATGCAAATTCGCTATAACACAATTAACAAATTGGGGACACTGTTTCTAAAGTGTAAACTTTTAAAGTGTGTATTGGTTATAACATAGCTTAAATGGTGCTGTTTTTATGTGATTTTCTTATAACACTGAATTGCATTAGAATGGAACTACCATGTTCTAGCAAAACCGACTATGTTTCAGAATACCAGGTTAAGAAAAAACATTATGCAAATTTGTATGGAACTCTAATTGGCTGCTCTTCATAATCTCTTGAACAGACCTACCAGGGACCTTCAACATTGCCGTACTGTGTTTGCTGCTAACTTGGCGAACCAATTCATTTCCCAACACAAATTAACTAGCCAGATCAGGTAAGGTTAATTGAAGCCAGTTGGTATTTTAATAACAAACCAACTGATTTGATAATCATGTTTTAGATACTAAATTTATTGAATTTACGATCTCTGAGATATTAATCCCTTTGGAATAAGATGTGAGAGGCATAGAATTCTGCAGTACATAACTCACCTTCTGCCTCCCCAAAGCTTGTCCATGATCTACCAGGTACAAGTCATGAGTGCAGTTGAATACCCTTTTAGCTGTCTAGATAGTACAGCAACAACACTCAAAAAGCTCAAAACCATCCAGGACAGAGAAGCTCACTTGATTTGCTCCACTTCAACCACTTTCAACATTCACTCCCTTTACCATTGATGCATAGTGGTAGCAGTGTGTACCATCTACAAGATGCACTGCAGTAACTTAACAATAGTCCTTTGACAGCACTTTCCAAACACATAACCTCTACCATCTAGAAGGTCAAGAACAACAGATCAATGGGGTCACCATCACTTCTAAGTTCCATTCCAGGCTGCACTCCATCCTGACATTGAAATACATTAACAATCCTTCACTTTGGCAGGGTCAGAATCCCGGAACTACTTTCCTCGCAGCACTGCAGATACGCCTACACTTCAAAGACTGCAGAAGTTCAAGAAGGCGCATCACCACCACCTTCTCAAGGACACTTGAGAATGGGCAATGAATATTGACAAGTGATGTGAAATACCATTATCCCATGAATGACGTTTAAAAAAAACATAATAGGCACTAGGCCATTTTATCCATTTCTAGATTTACAAAGAACATTCAACATATGATTGTGATTTAGTTTGTAATATAAAGCAGCTCTTTTAAAGTGCTGTATATTTCTGTAAAATAATAAGTTGAGTTAAAATATTTCAATCAGGGCGCTGATGAGCAATTACCAATGCTGATTACCAATGGGCAGAGAGGATGCCATACATATTGAGCTTTAAGTGGCTGAAACAGCAGTCATTAAAGAAAACACTGGTCAGGAGAGTAGGAGCCCTAAATTATTTATTTTTACAATGATAAAAGCTTTTCTGGTAACAGAACAGCTCCAAACCCCATTGTCAGATTAAGTACCATTGACACTTCCACTGCAACGTTGTCATAATGTCCTTGAAGTGTGACTCAGTTCCTAGGAGGAACCAACATATTCACATTCAAATGAGAGTCTTATATTGTACAATTATAATAACAGCAATGAATAAAGATTATTTATTAGGTAGAGCATATGTTAGTGCCATCAAAGAACAGCATATTTATTCATCTTTCACACCTTAAGCTCCAAATAGAATATTTACAAATCGGGTTGGATTTAGTAAATCCACTGGAATTTTAAAAAGGCTCTCTCAGACATATGTTGCCAATGTAACTCACATTTGTTGTAAATTATTCTTCCACCAAAATGTTACAATGCAGAAACAGGATGTTCATCTACACAGATCAGCATTTCACATTTTCTTTCTTTAGTCCCACGGAAACAAGATCTGAAGCTAAATTCTAGTATTTTGGGCTCTGTGAGAGTCACATTGAGGTTGTCTGAAGGGGTTCTCACTGCACGTATTTTCTCACTAAATCTTACCAAACTCACTGTTTTTATTGCACTTCCCGCTCCGGTGGCATGTATCACGTCTAACTTCTGCCCCGTCAGATCATGCACCATTCCCAGAACAACTCACCATCCACAGGATATCCCGGAGTTGATCAGCATTCCTGGCACCAGTGTATCTTTAAAGTCCCATTGTGGACCCAAACAGGCCAATCTGGAGTTGCCTTGCTTGGTTCCTGACCTTTGCCCTGGATATGGCAGACAGGGGCAGACTGTTGCCCTGCTTTGAGGGTAGGTCGTACTGGATGGGGTAGTGCCAGTGTAGAGCTTGCTCCTTCCCCCAGCACCAGGAGTGGAGACCATGACAGCTGACTATGCCAGTCTGGTCTGAGGTTGCCACCTCAGCTAAAGCAGTCTCAGCCACCTGGAGGAATGTCCAGCGCTGTACGAAGAAGGTGAATGACCTTCTCCACTCTGACAGTGTGCCACCATCTTCTCTCCAATACCTCCTACTATCGTTGCTGCTGTACCAACCTCCCATCAAGGCTCATGCTCAACCACACGCACTATTCCCTGCTACATTTACCCTCACTCTCCCCAACCCTAATCAATGACCCTCATGAACTCTGTGCTACTTTCTCACTTACTCCTCCCCACTTGCAGCAACGTGAAGAGCTGTGCCACCCACTTTCACCTCCATCTGTCTCAGTCCTCAAGAGGGGAGAGAGAATCAAGATGGCTGCTGGGCTCATTTAGCTCCTAGCCCCTTATTTGGAGAGGATCCTGACTCTGCCTTCCCTGAGCAGGATCTGGACTGGTATTGGACACTTCCCTTGACTTGGGAATCCCCAACTGAGGTTTGCTGACAAATAGAATAAGCTTCCTTACAAGCATGCTGCACTAGCAGCACGACAAAGCCATAATAACGAGCCTGGTATCTTTGATTGAGGAGGCAAGACAGTGCAAGGCAAGGACTGAGTGAGTGTAATAACAGCAAGTGGAGAGCACAGAGATGCACCCTGTTCTGGTCCAGGAGCTGAGTGCATATCCCTGAGTGCACAGTGTCCTTGCTGCAGCATTACAATGATAGTAACTAGTGCAGCATTGAATTGTAACAGCATCAGGAGGTAGATCAGAGATGTGCCAAGAACATTCTTAGAGGTTGGTACATGTTAGATGCCATTGTCTAGTGACTTCGGTGCAGGTGGTTGGTGCCCTTTGATGCAAGCCTTGAGATGTTGGCGCCAGTGTCTAATCTGGCGGTCATTCGGTGTTAGTGTCCGATCTGGAGAACATTCAGAGCTAGCGGCAAGCTGAATCTGCCAGGAACTCTCTCTGGTTCCCACGTCCAGTTTCCCGGTGAAGATTTTTGTGACAGTTTGGGAAGTTTGCAAGCAAAACATCATTAAGGTGAGTTGGGCTATCAATGAGGAGTTGAAAGCATTAATTGGCATCATTTGGCAAATTACCTCTCCTGGCTAGAATCTTGTGAAAAAGCATAAAGGATGAGCAAGATGATCTCAATGCAAAGATGTGCCTTGTAGGACTTCACACTCAACTCTGCCACACGTCGTGACAGAACCCATGGAGGTCAGAACTCTTGAGATTTCTGCCCCAAGTTATAACTAACTAAAAGGTGACATTCACAGAACAACCACTAGAGGATGATATACACAACTCATTGAATAATAGCATCAACAGCCTTGATACAACTGACAGTCAGCAATAATTGGTGATCAGTGGGCAGTGGGATAATGCTATTTAAGGGCAACTGCTACATCTTTGGAGGTTTTCAGCTATAGGAAGAGGCTGAATAGGCTTGAGCTCTTTTTTCCTGGAGCGTTGGGAGGCCAAGGGGTGACCTTACAGAGGTTTATAAAATCATGAGGGGCACAGATATAGTGAATAGCCAGGTCTTTTTCCCAGGGTCGGGGAGTCCAAAATTAGAGGGTATAGGTTTAAAAAGAGAGGGGAAAGATTTAAAGGGACCTAAAGAGCAACCTTTTTCACACAGAGGGTGGTGCGCATATGGAACACGCTGCCAGAGTTGGTGGTGGAGGTGGATGCAATTATAACATTTAAAAGGCATCTTAATGGGTACATGAATAGGAAGTGTTTAGAGGGATGTGGTCTAAATGGTGGCAAATGGGTCTAGATCAATTTAGTGTTATGAAGTTGAAGGCATGTACTGTACCTTTAAGAAAGAGCGAATGCTGTTCTGAACTGAGAGATTATAAGCACCTGTGTATATTACTTGATGGCAATCCCAGAGTGTGCTAGAAAATTGAAAATATGTAACATGTGGCCGTGAAATCGATACCTGGATTTGGGTTGCTGTTTTGACAACAATTTGAATTTAACCAATCAGTTTAAATTATGCCCTAGGATACTAAAACCCAATTGAGTTTGAATTTATTGTTTTGCCAACATCGAACCAATGAGACAACCCGATGCATGGATATAAAAATGCCAGCATTTTCAAAATTGGAGAGGGAGCAACAGCCATCGAGAGACACCTAAGAAATTAGGAAACACTGTCTATCAAAGGTACTTTCTCAGTAAAAAGAAAGAAGACACCGCAGGTAGATTTTCAGCCAGAAGAAGAAAGACACCAAAGATGACAGCAGCTGTGTGGTTTTGAAATTAAGTTGATGAAATTTTAATAAGAGTCTTATTGGAATAGCATATATTATAGTTGGAGGCAGGTAATAAGTAGTTAAGAGAAAGGGGGGGCTGAGAGTTGTGAGTAGTTGTTGCTTAATGCTCACGTTTAGAGTTAAAAAGTAAATGAATGTTATTTTCTTTAAATAATGGAATTTAGGAGTTTTCTGTCACTCATATTTTAACAGATTATGAGATGAGATGAGCTTTTCTGGGTTAACTAACAGAGGGGTTCACCGTCATGTCGTAACATTAGGACATCAGGCAAGTTGGATCAAAGGGTCTGCTTCCATATTGTATGACTCTTCCAAAGCAAAATTATGTTTTAAAGCTCTTTCTCCCTTCTAGTGTTTAACATACAGTACAACTACCTAAACATTTCCTTCACTAACAATGTTTACTTTTGAGGTACTTACCTCAAACATGCTCAATCTATATCACATTAGTCTATCCTGAAATGCTAACTGTAGTTTGAGTGTGTTAGTGCTCCATGGCAGAATGTAATTTTCTTGATTGCCTGTCCTTACCTACAATGTCCACAGTCCTCTGACAATCTCTGAGGTTCTAATTTGCAAGACCAGAGGAATGTTTTAATATTTAGTAATTAGGCACAAGAAGAGTAAAGGTAATGATTTTGAAACTCAGAATTTCCTCAAAAATTAATTTGCAAAGAAATGTCACGTGTTGATTGTCAATTTTTATTAATAAGATTATTTGATATTTCACAAGTTGGACTTTGAATGATAAAATATACAAAGTAGGACAAAAGCATCTAAAGAGTTTTTATTAGATTAATGTTATCTTATTGTGTTGAAAATAATAGATCTTGGTTACCAGTATGTTTTATTATGTTCAATTTATTTTTGACAAGTTGTTAATATTTGTATACCATTGGAATTATAATGTAGCTTAAATATAGGTTGACTGGCACAGAAAATTAAATTTACAAAAAACATTGCATTTCTGAGTCTTTCTCTTCTGAACCTCCACAAGATACCATGATTAGTGCAAAATATAATTTATCCAAATTGTTGGTTATTCTATTCCAATGATTGCTACACATAGTTTCACTACAACAATAATAAATTCTTAACCAGTTATGTAGGGTACACTTAATTGATTTTAACTACACAATAAGGCTCCCAATAGAAGACATGTAAACTGTGATTCTTTTCCTGGAATGTGTGCATTATCTGTTAAAATGCTGGTCAAGCTATTTGTATTTGTGGGATAACAAAACTTTAAGAATAAACAAACCTTTGTCTAACAAATGCATAATGAGGTCAGCTAGGTGGATTTCATTGAATATTACTTCTGTGATTGAGGCTTTTAATCTGGTCCAACAGGGAACCCTGTCTGACAGATATAAACACAAGTGTCAGACACCCTGCCACTCTGGGAGTTGACTCCGATGAGGCTGTACCAAAGTCAAGGACTTTCCCTGTGTAAAGGAAGAGTGAATTGGTGATGGAATACCAGCCTCTGTGGACCTACTTCAGTGGTGACGAGAGTAAAGCACATTCTGAAGAAACTTGATTTGGAGATGTCGGTGTTGGACTGGGGTGTACAAAGTTAAAAACAATCACCTGATGAAGGAACAGTGCTCTGAAAGCTAGTGTTTTCAAATAAACCTGTTGGACTATAACCTGGTGTTGTGTGATTTTTTAACTCTGAAGAAACTTGCTCACAACAGTCATCTTTGAGCTGGGGTAAGCATGTCTGGCACCATGCTGTTATTTGGGGTGCTGACTCATTTGATCATGTGTTAAAGACTGGACCCAGTAGGTGGAAAGAGTACATTATTTCTTCTGGGCAGACAGGGCAGCTGTAAAGCAATGAGTAATTCACCTGACAGCTTGTGGACCTGCAGCTTTTTTTCCAGTTATTTGGAGCCTAACTTCCCTGAGACACCAAATACTGAAACCTTTCAAGAATTGACAGATTTAGTTAAGAAATATTGCAACCTCAATCCTCCTCTAATTCTGAGATGCTTTCAGTTTTACTCGGCAATTTGAGAACAAGGAAAATCATATTAGGATTTTTGACTAGGTTAAACAACTGGCAAAGGAATGTGACTTTGGTTTAACCCTTAATGAGATGCTGAGAGAATGGTTCATATGTGAGATTAATGATGTAACCGTGCAAATATGCCTTCCAGCTGAAACTCAACTGGATTTCAAACAGGCACTACAGTTGGCTTTATCATTGGAAAATGCAGCGAGTAGAACTTATGAGTTGCAGGTTACTTTGATGCAAGTAGATACTCTCGCCAGTCTAACTGAGCTTGGGGAACACCACTTGAGTGAAGACAATTGCATAGCCTCACTCAGGACCTATCCTGAACAGAGAGACTCTAAGTCAGCCCACAGCAAAACTCAAAACAAAGCCCAGCCTTGGCCAAATGGTTAAAGTTTCCTTCAGAATCCTAATTAAGTCCTAAGGAGAAAACTTCCTAAAGAAGTCCTAGGTTTTTCAGGAAGGCCTCAGAACATTAAAAGGAGTCAAGGCCAACTTGCATGTTGACCTGGAAGCAACTCCATGATTCTGCAAGGGTCGCCCAATGCCATTCGTCTTACAGGCAAAAGTAGAGGCAGAAATCCAAGGTTGGAAAGCGATGGAATCATCTGGGAGTTAATTCTGATGAGGCTGGACAAAGTGTCAAGGACTTTCAATATGTAAATAAAAGGTGATGAGATACTAGCGGAGTTACTTCAAAATGTTTTTTTTAAATTTGATAAGAAGAAGCAAAACTAACCGTGATTTTACAGAAATTGCTAAAGTTAAGACAAAAAGAAATTTACTTGAATTAATGTTTCAAAACATACCAACTCCAGAGTTGTTGAAGATGCTGGGAAGGACAAGCATGATGTGGTTTGGCCAATATTTCTTATAGACTGCCATCTCATACTCCTTGATCACCAGCACATGCAAGTGGTTGGCACCATCCATAGCATGGTACAGATTGAAGAGACCGTGTTCATGACGCCCAGTTGTAGGTGTGAAGACTGGACTCTTTACACAGTCTGGATTCTGGGAAAAATCAAATGTTTTGAATTGTCAGGCTGCGGTTCAATACATTAAGACTGCAAATTACCAATAAATATTATTTTAGCATTTAAGAGCATTGATACTTTAAAGTTTTTCTTTATCCTGGACATTGTGTGACTGATTAGGAAAGGAAAGATTTTTTAAACATCTGCACAAACGTCGAAAGCCCAAGGTTAATTCTCATATCCACCCTTCTCTTATATGTGGAATTAAACAGCTGAAATCTCACCATTCACCTTGCAGAAACCTTCATAACATTGAAGACATATTTACACATACATGTGTAAAGGCATATAAGGCTATGGGTCAAGTGCTGGAAAATGGGATTAGAATCATTAGGTGGTTATTTTTAACCAGGGCAGACTAAATAGGTCAAAGGATCAGGGTCCTCTCTGACTCTATGACATTCCGAGGCAAAAAGACATTGCCCAGGGAAGATGTCAAAATATTCTAAAACTTGAGGTCCTTCTAATTAAATTGCCGTCACATTCCTCATGCAATATCATCAGAAACTATTTTTTCTCTCCATATACTGAGTGATTCCAGACCAGAATCTGATCATCTATGTTCATACTAATCACTGCAGCAATATTGTTGACAGTTTGACAGTGAGGCTGGTGTGCATCTGCAAAGAGATGTTATTGTCTCTCTATGGCTTTGGAATTCAAAACCTTTCATTGGACCAATCAACTCAAAACCGAACCAGGATCGAGGTCAGGTAGCGTCAAATGAGCACAAATAAAAACACATCACTTCAGATTTGGCAGCCAGCTTATTTCTCACAAAAACTGTGAGATAAACGGTAAAGTCACCGTAGTCCTATCGGACTACAGAGCTGTTCTGTCATTAGGAAGAGACAACTGTGATAACTTAACTGAACAGTCACCACACCTCAGATGAGGAAAGAGGTTGAGAAGGAGAGACCTTCATGGTAATCTTTAGCTGGTGCAAGAATTGAACCCACTTTGTTGGCATTGTCTATGTCACAAACTAGTCATCCTAGTTAACTGACCCCACGGTGAAACAAAAACAACAAACATTGGAGTAGTTTGATCTGCTGCAGGGAAGGCCTTATCTATTTTTGCCAATACGTAATAGCCTGCTTAAAATCAGTGTCAATCTGTTTTCCATTTACTCATAGGAGGACATACAAGGGAAAAAAGGTTAAGTATTTCTCAGAATTGGTGAAGAAGCACCAAATGACCTATGGTTTTGACATGCAAGATCATCAGCAGCACCCAGACATTTCCAACTGAAGGAGACATTTTTTATGGAAATACTTTTTAACAACATAGATCATATGGGTTTCAGGGAGAGCTTGCCAACTGGAAACAAATTTGGCTCTATGGTAGGAAGGTGATGCTGGAGGGTTGTTTTTCCAACTGGAAGCCTGTGACCAATAGGATTCCACAGAGATTGGCACTGGGTCGACTTCTGGGCAAGTGGGGCTATTTTAGTTTGGGATTATGGTTGGCCTGGTCTGGTGGTACCGAAGGGTTTGTTTCCATGAAGTATGACTCTATGTTCATTTCCCCCATGTATCACAATGCTGGTCTGGTACAACGTTACTTTGCCCTTGAGTTTTTTTTCAGAGAGGGGATAATTGGCCAGGCTCCATCATGTCTGAAGTTTGAATGGCTCACTGGGGCCTTGTTGTTTACCCTAACAGATCGTGCTTCAGGCCAAAAGTTTGAAAGGTCTTTTGAAATGTGGTATAGTCAAGGGGCGTGGCTCTCTAGCTGTGCCCAGGGAAGCTAGCTGTGCGGTTCAATTCAGTTCGAGAAAGAGTTGTGTAAGGTTCAAAGGGGAAACTGGAAACATTCTCTCTGTCCTTCTGTCCTTATGATGCTGAACTGTGAGTTGCTTGTGCCAGTGTTTCCTGTTTGTGCTAAGGTATATGTGTATTGGGATTGTTGCAAGTATTTTCAGAACAACATCATTAAGTCGGGTTTGGCTAGGATAAGTTATCTGGGATTCTGTTTTCTGTTCTTTGTGTTTCATTCCGTAATTTTGTAAATAAATTTGGTTTGTTTAAAACCTGGTAGTTGACCCAGCTAATTTACTCTGGGAATATCCACGATATACCTAACTAAAACAAATAGTAAAGTTACAGTCTGGGCTACCTGCTTAAAAATGTTTTGAGGGGTCTGGCCTAGCCCATAACACCTGTAAAGGTCATTTTTTTAAAAAAATCCTCAGATCGGTAGAGTTCCTATCTTGTTTGCAACAAGAGCCAATTTATGTTTACTCCTTCCTTTAAAACAATTACAAGTAACAGTCACTTCAATTGAGCTTTTGTGTAGCTGGCACAAAAGAAACTCCCATCAGCCATTAGCAGTGTCTTCCCACTCTGTTCTTTGCTGCTCATGCCTTCTGAACAAACCACTTCACAGGCATTGGATACCTGGTACATATGGAAAACTAGAGACAAAATCAAAAATATGATAGAAAATGTTAAAACTGCCACAGAACTAACTACATACACGTATCATACAGGCTGTTAGCTCTTGTCACAACAGGACAAAGCTATAGGGTGACGATGTTCTAATTTTAAAAAGGCTATTTTGTCCTTGGTTCTTTTTTTTCAAGAGATGTCGTAAAGGTAGAGGTGCTGAAATGGCTCAGAAAAAGCCTACTTCAACAATGGTAAGAGAGTGGCCAGTTCTCTCCCAGTTCGGGTTTCTTCTAGTTTGGTTTAGTTGTAGCAGAGAAGCTGCTGGTAGCAGGCACAGAAGCTGCAACAGTGCAAAAAGGTTCCTTGCTTCAGCAGATGATGCCTGGCTGACTTCTCTCTCTGAAACCTCTCCTGCTTGTAAGAATCTGTGTTTGAATTTACCTTTTGCCAAGGGGTGTGTTGATGGGATGTTGCGGGAATTGGAACAGCTCCTTAGTTAAGTTGCTGTATTGAGTTGGCTGAGCTTTCAAATAGTGTATTGTAAACTCAGTTTTCTTTTGTTCGGGTTTCAACAGTGATGTTTAAATAAATTGTTTTGCTCAAAGTTGAGTAGTTTGACCAGCTGTATCAGACCTGGAACACCCACTTCACACCTGCTTTTAAAATAAGAAAAAAATTAGGGTCTGGGTTTCCCTCTTAAAATATTTTAAGCGGGTCTGGCCTGGCCCATAACAATAGTGTTATAATTTACAGGTATTCTGCAAAAATCATTGGGTTTAGAAGGTTATGGGCCAAATGTTGGCAAATGGGATGAAGTTAGTTTAGGATATGTGGTTGGCATGGATGGATTGGGCTGAAGATTCAATTTCCGTGCTCTGTGATTTTATGACCTCAATCTATAGGTGCTCCTCTCAGCCACTTCTACAGACATGCAAGTATAAATATTCAAGCTGCCTGCAAACATTAGCAACAGGTCAGGCATTGAAAATAAAATCCAACTATCCTTCAGCCAACCCTTCATCATTAGCACAACTAATGGAAATAAAATGGTTTATTCAGTGAAGAGCCTAAGATAATTTCTCACCTTGTCAGTAAGAAGTGGTAACCTCATACTTTCCAACTGCCTTCCAGGTTGACTGAAAATAAAATTCTGTTCCTTTGATTTGGGAATAATAAAATGGAGCTGGACCTCCTCCCCCAGCATCGAGCAGGAGAAGGTGAAGGCGTGGAGTGTGGCATCATATGGCTAACGAATAAAACAAAATAGTGAAATTAATTCTTAACTTATTGTAGCAAGCAAAAGAAATAATTCTTTATTCCACTTTATACCTATCTTTTTGAAAAACTGTAAAAATAATCCAACAACATATACTATTCACACTGTCTCTTGTCAAAGTGCCACCCCTTCACTATTTTTAAGCTCGCACTTTTGTCCAAGTCCTGCCGCAGATTCAATTTCCCCAAAGTATCAGATCATCAGGCCTGGGCAGTGAAAGCTCTCCATAGACAATGCAACTTCCTGTGATTCCACTTTCCTGATCTAAAAGGAGCTCTCTCAATGAGCCAGGTCAGCCACACATAACTTGCCAGTGTTCAATGAGCAGATTATGAAAGGCATGGGAGACTCGTGTCAGATTAATTAAATCAGGGAGGTTGCATTAAATCACGAATTGCATGTAAAATGCACTTTAAAAGTATTTGAGGTCCCTGCTGCTAATGGACAAGTTTCCTGCTTACTTACTGTCCCACCAGCAACTTAATTAGAAACCTCCTGCATGTCTCTTAAGAGCATGCTTGCCATCTTTTGTGCTCTAAAATCCAGACCCTTCTATGTATCAGTTAGTATTGTCTGGTCAAAGTGATGTGATTTCTTACAGATACCATTAGATAAATCCTGCAACCACTGTGAATTCTATAAGATAGGTCAGACTCTGAAAATGATTCATGTTGTCCCAACTTTTAAAAGGAATATTTTAAAAGGTTTACACTTGACCAACTTGCTTGGATAAATCTTTGTGAGCAGACTTCAAACTAATATATGTTAATTAATTTAAAAGCTTACCTGTGCTATTGTTCCTATAAATTATAAACCTGTCTGATAATACTGTTTTGACAGAAATTGATTGATAATATCAGTCTTCCAAGTATGCATGCAGTATACCCTTCCATACTATGATAGAAATGGGACATGCTACATTAATTTATCTTTGCTTTATGTAGAGCCTCAGCTTGCTAATAACACTGGATCTCTTAGTTTGCAAACAAGAAAGTTTGTAGAGTAGTGACATGTGTCTTTACTGTCTAGATTTCAAGACAACAGTACTGTAGATACCCCTGCCATACACATACCTGGCATCTGGGATTGAAACCCATGTATTCATGACACTGCTCGCAGTGATGGTAGGTGTTATAGGCAGCATACTTGGACAGCCTCATACGTGTTGTTTGGCGTCGCAGATAGATGTCATCCTCTTTCTTATTAGCTTTATATCCTGTTAAGTTAAGGAACTTTGGTAAGCAACATGTGGAAACATGGAGGATAGGTTTCCCTAATTTGTCTGTCTATCGTGACGGTCATTCTCTTGGGAGTGCTAACTTTTATCTATTCATTTAGCTAAAAGGCAATTCTGGGCATGCACCGCTAACAGGAAGGCTCCAATTTGGGAATGCAAATTTGTGGAACAATCCTGACACCTGTAACAGTATATAACTAAATGTACATTGCAATCCTGATGAAAATCAATGTGGAGAAGATGTTTACGCCATATCACTTAATTTTCTACAATTCTTATTCTGGGGATCCACTAATTCCCAGTTAAAATCGCCAGTATGTATTTTCAACAATTAAATGAAAGATGAGATGCAGGAAGTTGTGATATTTCCAGTCTTGGTTTAAAGCAGGTAATTCTAACCTATAACAAATATTGCCCAAGTAGCTGAATCTGGGCCTATAGCTCCTCTTGCTCTCTTCCAAGTTCAAGGTATTTCAGGCAAGTGGCAAACCCATAAGAGACACAGAAGATTTATTTTGAAAGGTAATAATAAGTCATAGAAACATTTGATTCAGTATAACACGTATACAACACAAATTTTGTTGACCAGAACCTGAGATTTGCATGTCCCAGTCCTATTTATTTGAAACAGCCAGCTCTTCTGAGTGCTAATTGCAAGTTGGTGGCCTACAATTTATTTAGTGTACTCTGTTTTTGAGCTACAATTATAATGTTCAAAAGGTATCTGGATAGATACATGAAGAGGATGGATTTAGAGGGCCAAATGCAGGTAAATGGGACTAGATTAATTTAGGATATCTGGTTGGCATGGACAAATTAGACTAAAGGGTCAGTTTCTGAACTGTACAACCCTATGATTTTATGACTCTTATAGGCCGCCTTCCTTCAAACATTAATTTTGATAAGCACACAAAATAGAACTACACTAGCAAAGGTACAGTTCCTACTCTAATGTTAACCTTACTTAACACCCCAGGAATTACACACTAGGACTCATTTGCAAATCTTTTCAATATTTTGTATGCGGTATCACGAGTCCCCAACAAATGGTGGCCTTTAGTCCTACTTTTAGTGTCTCTCTGATTGTAATTTGGAGATGCCGGTGTTGGACTGGGGTGTACAATGTAAAAGAAAACAACACCAGGCTATTGTCGAACAGGTTTATTTCCACAACCATCTGACAAAGGAGCAGCGCTCCAAAGGCTAGTGCTTCCAAATAGGCCTATTGGACCATAACATGGTGTTGTGTGATTTTTAACTTTGATTGTAATCATTTTTAGTGGTAATACATTGGTAGAATTAAATTAAAAGAAAAAATTAACCTTTGTTATTTACAAGATCCCTTGAGTAAACTGGACTTGCATCTTCATACTTTGGATCATGAACAGTGTAATCAAATGACAATTTACTGAAACTCTCCAAATCAGGCCATGGCAAGCTTTCTTTCTGTTGTAGGGAAAAACCTTCTTTGGGTTCTAAAAGATAAAACAAAAATAAACAAGAACATTTTGCTCCTCCAGAGTGATTCAGACAGTGAACATGTTGCTCCGATTACATTTTATGCGGCTTCATGCCTCTCATTGTAAAAATAGGACCCACTTGCGTGAGTTACAAAAGCAGAATCATGAGCCAAGCAGCCAGCCTGTGTCACCCAACAAACACCTTTCAGTTTCTCCTCATAGTTCAACAGCAGGTCACACAGCGGACTGCTGGACTATGGAGATACAAAGCCTGCTCCGAATGTGACCGAGCATCGCAGCCGGGTCCGCAGGGTCTAACTGAACCTCCCAGTCACCGCCCATTTCCAATTCCCCCAACCACTCCCGTCCTTGGCGTCTTCCATTGTCAAAATAGACCACAGCTCCTATTGGAGGAACAACACTTCATCTTCCACCTGGGCAGCCTGTCGCCCGGAGGACTATATATTGAGTTCTCCACTTTCAAATAACCCCCCTCCCCATCCCCTGACTCCCTTCCCAGCCCCTCCTCCTCCCTTCCATTGCTCCCTGCGACCAACCGGATTCATTCCTCCCACTGACCAACCAGGTTGTCCCCTCTATCTGTCATCACCTATCCCCACTCTGCCTCACAGCACCAGAGACCCGGGTTCATTTCCCGCCTCAGGCGACTAACTGTGTGGAGTTTGCACGTTCTCCCAGTGTCTGCGTGGGTTTCCTCCGGGTGCTCCGGTTTCCTCCCACAGTCCAAAGATGTGCAGGTCAGGTGAATTGGCTATGCTAAATTGACCGTAGTGTTAGGTAAGGGGTAGATGTAGGGGTATGGGTGGGTTGCGCTTCGGCGGGTCGGTGTGGACATGTTGGGCCGAAGGGCCTGTTTCCACACTGTAAGTAACCTAATCTTCAATCACTTCACCACCCTTCCCCCACCGCTCTCTTTTTATGCAGCTCCTCCCAGACCACAGCCCAGTCCTGAAAGAAGGGTTACACCCGAAATGTCGACTTCTCCACCGCCTGATGCTGCCTGGCTTGCTGTGTCCTTCCAACCTCTTGCCTGTCTACTTTGGATTCCAGCATCTGCAGTTTTTTTTGTCTCTAACCATGATACCGAACACTGACTTGAGCATTAAGCGAGTGGAAGTCCTTAGCAAATGCAGTAGTTTTCTCAGTTTAAACAGGAGATGGACTGGGAGTGAGAGTACCTTGATTGTGGAAGGGTCATAAGATTCCACTCACCCACTTCCATTTCCCACCACTGCCTGTCATCTAAAACCCATCAGCAACAAAGCAGGAAGGAGCCTCTAACTGGGCGGCACAGTGGCTCAGTGGTTAGCACTCATGCCTCACAGCACTATGGAGGTTCGATTCCAGCCTCGGGTGACTGTCTGTGTGGAGTTTGCACATTCTTTCCGTGTCTGTATGGGTTTGCTCCGGTTTCCTTCCACAGTCCAAAGATGTGCAGGTCAGGTGAATTGGCCATTCTAAATTGCCCCATAGTGTTAGGTGCATTAGTCAGAGGGGAAATGGGTCTGGGTGGGTTACTCTTCGGAGGGTCGGTGTGGACTGGTTGGGCCGAAAGACCTGTTTCCACACTGTAGAGAATCTGATCCCTCAGCGTTTCTTACCCACCTCACATAAAATCATAGCACTATCAGGGGCAGGAAAGTCACCTGCAGAATATAATGGACAACTCTCCTGTAAAATAA
This sequence comes from Chiloscyllium punctatum, assembly GCF_047496795.1. Taxonomy (NCBI): domain Eukaryota; kingdom Metazoa; phylum Chordata; class Chondrichthyes; order Orectolobiformes; family Hemiscylliidae; genus Chiloscyllium; species Chiloscyllium punctatum. Next base: position 143,415,376 of record NC_092741.1, on the reverse strand, counting down.
GATGTCCCTGCAGGAGGCGAGAGAGGGCTGTACAATTCTGCCCTGTGTAATGCAGATGTTTCTCTACTTCTGATGTGAAGCTGATTCGCTCTAACCTTAAAAAAACTGAATCCTATGGGCACAGAGAGGATACAGATGTCTAGCTTCTACGTCAAATAGCTGTCTCTGTTTTTTTGTGGTTTTCCAAGTATGATATAACAATTAGATAGATTACATTACTTACAGTGTGGAAACAGGCCCTTCGGCCCAACAAGTCCACACTGACCCGCCACCCACCCCCCTACATTTACCTAACACTACAGGTAATTTAACCTAACCTGCACATTTTTTTTTTAATTGTGGGAGGAAATCCACGCAGAATGTGCAAACTCCACACAGAGAGTCGCCTGAGGCAGGAATTGAACCCGGATCTCTGGCGCTGTGAGGCAGTAGTGCTAACCACTGTGCCACCGTGCCGCCCAATATTTGAAACTTTAATGGTGACAGACAAGAAATACATGTTCTTATTACTAATGATAACATTATGGACACACTGTAAAGATCATGCCAGAGTCTACCTGGAGAACAAAGCAAGCACTCACTGAGGTTAATTTCTTCTTCATCATAAACATCTACCTCCATCAGTCGAATCAACATTCTCGATAAAATACTAAGGAACTGCAGATAGGCTCCTGTCTTCCCCACCTGAGAACAAAGATTTGCATTAAAGAAACAAAGCATGTTCACAAAACAAAAGACATTAAGACACTGGCCTTCTGCAGCCAATAAAGCACAATATGGTTGGAAAAGGTGCAGACCTATGTTTATCTTGAAGGTGTGTGGTCAATTTTAAAACTGCATTACAAAGACTGATGTCAGAGACTGGAATCTGAGGGAAGTTAGCAACTGGAATTAAGTGGTTGTTTTTGACAGACTGTACCGTAGACTTCTATGATTCTATGACTTTTCTGAATCGAAGCAGTGATTTCTGAGCATCCAACTGCCTCAACAGCCTCATGATTTCTGGTACAGGTACATAGGAAATAGATTGCTCACAGTTGACTCTCTCCCTCATGGAACTGTGCAATTTTACCATCCAGGATTCAGCCACAGGTTCCACTGCACCTTTTCCAGCTCCCTGAAACACTGATTCTATACTTCTTAAACTATTTTGCCACTTCCCTTTCATCATTGTTTCCTATTGGACATTCCACATCCCAACATCCTGGTATCACGTCTTTGGAGTCAGAAGGATGTATATTCATTATCACTCTGCACCAACTTGAGAAGAGATGTTCTGCAAATGTTGTATGCAGACCGTGCTGCACTACTGATTGCTGGTACTACCTCTTCATTGAGATATTAAACCAAGGCCACTTTTGTCCTCTAAGCTGGATGTAAGGGATCATGGGACACAAATTTTCAGAACAGCAATGGAACAGATCCATTGTATCCCAAACATTTACTCTCCACAAACTTTACTGAAAATACAGATGATCTAGATTTTATATCTTTGCTGGTTGTGTGAACTTGTGGTTTGTAAATCTAAGTTTTCTCCCATAAACTACAATCGTGACTACACTTCATTATCTGAATTCCTATCTTTACACAATTCTAAACCTTTTCTTTCCTTCACATTAAAATCTAACTTTTCTGTGTTGCTTTGGTGATTGTAAATGTATTTTGTAACTGTTCTCTTGACAAAATAACTAAGTCAAAATAAGCATTGGTGTCGTGACTTCACCTAATAAAGGAGCAGCACTCCGAAAGCTTGTCAAATAAACCTGTTGGACTATAACCTGGTGTGATGTGACTTCTGAAAATAAGCATTGCAGAGCATGTCGCCTTATAATAACACAATTTACAATTAAATGTAATTGATAAGTTATCAGAATTTGAGGGGCAGAATTTTCTTAACCCTGAAGTCGAAAGTTATGATGCTGCAAAAACACAGCAGGTCAGGCAGCAGCTGAGAAGCAGCACAATCGACATTTCAGGAAGAAGCTTATGTCTGAAACGTTGACTCTCCTGCTCCTCGGATGCTGCCTGACCTAATGTGTTTTTCCAGCGCCACACTTTTTGGCTCTGATCTTCAACATCTGCAGTCCTCACTTTCTCCTCATCACTGGTGTGACAAGAGTATTGGCAGGAATGGTGAAAAAATAGGGTGAATATGAAAATTGACGATTTCCCAATCCCAATAAATATTTTGCAGATTTTCCTTGCAACTCTTAGAGATTTCAAAATTTCACCATGAGGTGAGAATTCCCTTCCTTCCAAATATTTGCATCTCATTCAAGCCTCAATGTGCCCTATCTATATTCCATTTTTGTTTCTCCTCTACCAAGAAACTAGGTGGCACGAATTCCCAACAGGTAAAACAGAGCAGAAACCTGGCAAAAACAGCTCACAAATGCCTGGGCTTAGGCCTGGCCACCATTGCAACTGCTTCTTCACAATAACATCACTGCCATCCTCCATAGCCACCATCCTCTTCACTCCTTCATCCACACAACCCTACACAGGCAAACCATCAACTTCACCACACCTTGGAGCAACTCAGACCCTACCTCAGGCCTTCAACACTTGGAGCTGATGGGGCAACTCCAACTTGCATGCTTCTGCCAGGTTTTTAAAAAAAATTATTGTAGGACGTGGATGTCGCTGGTTGGGCCCACATTAATTGCCTATTCTTAGTTGCCCTTGAGAAGGTGGTGATGAGCTGCCTTCTTGAACCCTGCAGCCCATCTGCTGTGGGTTGACCACCATGGCATTAGTGAGGAAATTCCAGGATTTTGACCCATTAACAGTGAAGGAACGACAATGTATTTCCAACTCAAGATGTTGAGTGGCTTGGAGGGGAACTTGAAGGTGGCCATTTGGGAAGTGCTGTCTGAGGATGTTTGGTGAATTTCTGCAGTGCATTTTGATGATGAACATTGGTGGTGAAGGGAGTGAGTGGTTGTGGATGTGGTGCCAATCAAGTGGGCTGCTTTGTCCTGGATGGTATGAAGCTTCCTGAGTGTTGTTTAAGTTACATCCATCTAGGCAAGTGGCAAGTAATCCATCACATTCCTGACTTGTGTCTTATAGAAGGTCGACAGGCTTTTGAGAGTCAGGACATGAGTTACTCACCGCGGTATTCCTAACCTCTGATCTGCTCTTGAAGCCACTGTGTTAATGTAGTGAGTCCAGTTGAGTTTCTGGTCAATAGTAACCTCAGAATATCGATAGTGGGTGATTCAGTGATGGTAACACCACTGAACGTCAAGGGGCAGTGATTAGATTGTCTCTTATTGGTGATGATCATTGCCTGGTATTTGTGTGGCGGGAATGTTATTTGCCACTTGTCAGCCCAGGCCTGGATATAATTCAGATCTTGTTGCATTTGAACATGGACTGCTTCGGTATCTGAGGAGTTGGGAATGGTGCTGAAGATTGTGCAATCTTTGGCAAACATCCCCACTGCTGACTTTATGATGGAGTGAAGGTCATTGATGAAGCAGCGAAGATGGTTGGGCTGAGGCGACTACCCTGAGGAATTCCTGCAGAGATGTCCTGGAGCTGAGATGACTGACCTCCAACAACCACGACCATCTTCCCATGTACCAGGTATGACTCCAAACACTGGAGAGTTTGCCCCCTGATACTAATTGACTCCAGTTTTGCCAGGGCTCCTTGATGCTACACTTGGTCAAATGCAGCCTTGATGTCGGGGGCTGTCACTTTCACCTTACCTCTGGAATTCAGCTCTTTTGTCCATGTTTGAACCAAGGCTGTAATGAGATCAGGAGCTGACTGCCCCTGGCAGAACCCAAACTGGGCTTCACTGAGCAGGTTATTGCTGAGCAGGTGCTGCTTGTTGGCACTGTTGATAACACCTTCCATCACTTTACTGATGACTGAGAGTAGGCTGAGGGGCAGAAACTGGACAGGTTGGATTTGTCCTGATCTTTAAGTACAGGACGTACCTGGGCAATTCTCCATATTGTTGGGTAGATATCAGCATTGTAACAGTACTGGAACAGCTGGGTGAGAGGAGTGGTAAGTCATGGAGCACAAGTCTTCAGTATTATTGTTGGAATGTTGTCAGGGCCCATAGCCTTTGCAGTATCCAGTGTCTCCAACCGTTTCTTGATATTACGTGGCGTGAGTGAAATTGACTGAAGACTGGTACCTGTGATGCTGGGGACCACTAGATGAGACCGGATCATCCATTCGGCACTTCTGGTTGAAGTTCCAGCCTTCTCTTTCACACTGATGTGCTGGGCTGTTCCGTCAGTGAGGATGGGGATACTTGTGGGGCATCCTCCTCTGATGAGTTGTTTAATTATCCACCACCATTCATGACTGGATGGAGCAGGACTACAGAGCTTAGATCTGATCCATTGGCTATGGGATTGCTTAGCTCTGTCTATCACTTGCTGCTTACGCTGTCTGGCACACAAGTAGTCCTGTTTGGTGACTTCACCAGGTCATTTACACACAGGAACAGTTAGGTGACTCCTACATGTGCACAGGGTGCTTTTGTGCTGGCGTGGACACAGCTGATGGCTCTTTGCCTTTTTGTTTCATACTCACGGAATTTAGCATTGACTTGCTTGCTGCCAGGCTCCATGGTTTCGATTGCTTTTTAGCACAAAGGCAGATGCAGGTGGGGAGCATTGAATAACCAATCTATCAGTTAGACATGGGGGTAGAGATATCACTGTATGACAGTGTGCTACGTCAATGTCAGAGCTTCAGCATGGACCAGCAGCTTATGAAACAAGCTGACTGCACGTGCTTCAAGCCAATGACTATGTGTGAAAGTCAAAGCAGAAGTGTGTTTAGTTGGGTCGAGGGAAGGTGGAGTCAGCTGGGGGGACCGCCGCAGTTTAGTCAAGGGTCTCGCCTAAGTGGATTAGAGGGGGTTGCCTGTTGTCCAGTAAAACCTATTCTCGGATCACGGTAAGTCTGTCAGAGTACTGTCAAGACATCAGTGCAGTGCAGTGCAGTGTCAGAGTACTGTCAAGACATCATCTTCCAAATGAGACAAAGGCTGAGTACGATGACAGTGGGTGGAAGAGCATTTAGTGGGGTGAGCAGGAGGTGGGGTTCCTGCTGACTGAGTAGGAAGTGCTGAAGACAGGAAAGATCAGTAATCTGGGAGGATGAGGTAGGTGAGAGCCCTTAAGTGGACATGATTTTTGGAATACTAAGGGTTGCAGTCCCTTAACCTTGGTGAGATGACTGCGCAGTGGCAAACTAGAGAGAGACTTTGCCATGGACATGAGGTGGCAAAGAGAAGTCAGTAATTATCTGTTTGCAGACTCTCGTCGACCTCCTTATAGCATGCTAGGCATCTCTATTCACTCGGGAGCCAGCGATGACTTGGTCTGCGATGTCTGGCTGGGTTTGTTGGCAAGTTCTCTGTCAGTGGTCAGCAGGGAAAAGGAAAATGACTGCTATCCTCTCCACCGCCCATCCACCAGCACGACCAGGTCTCTGTCCTGGGAGAGAGGAGCCAGCTTTACTTTCCCTTTGAGACATTTCCAGAGTTGAGCACCAGAGTTTGAGGTGTCATTGCTGGCTTTAAAACCAGTGCCAAAGACACGGAAGCTGGAAGGTCTCTTTTACTGGTCACTTGAATTAATTATGCAAGCTAAAATATCAGATGCATAATTAATGAGGTAAAAAGTGGAAAATTATGTGGGAATGTTTATCCCAAGCCATGCCAGACTATACACAATGAAGCTCACTCTCCACCACACTTTAACTATAAATATGTAAATTCATCCCCATCCACTACTTTTCTAACCCTGCTCTCCATGACCATCTTCTAGTTCATTGTCATAATTTTATTTGCTACTTTGCAAACAGGTTGAATACTGTGTCCAATTAAAATCTTTTCACTCACCAATGTGTTTGTATACGAAGTTTTCCACTGGGAAAGAACTTAAAAATACCCCAAATATTTAGAAATGCACTAGGTGACCTATTGTAAATGTCAGCACTTTTGCAGATGGCACCAAAATTGGAGGTGGAGAAGACAACGAAGAAGACAATGAGGACAACAGGATCTTGGTCAGATGGGCCGATAGGCCAAGGAGTGGCGGATTAAGTTTAATTTAGATAAATGTGAGGCGCTGCATTTTGAAAAGGCAAATCAGGGGGGCTTATACACTTATAAGGTGCTGGGGAGTATTGCTGAACAAAGAGCCCTTGGAGTACAAGATCATATTTCCTTGTTACTGGGTAGATAGCATAGTGACAAAGGCGTTTGGTATGCTTGTCTTTGTTGGTCAGTGCATTGAGTAAAGGAGGTCATTTTGCAGCTATACAGGACATGGGCTAGGCCACTATGGGTATACTGTGTGTAATTCTGGTCTCCCTGCTATAGGAAGGATGTTAGAACTTAGAACATAGAAGAATACAGCGCAGTACAGGCCCTTCGGCCCTCGATGTTGCGCCGATCAAAGCCCACCTAACCTACACTAACCCACTATCCTCCATATACCTATCCAATGCCCGCTTAAATACCCATAAAGAGGGAGAGTCCACCACTGCTACTGGCAGGGCATTCCATGAACTTACAACTCGCTGAGTGAAGAATCTACCCCTAACATCAGTCCTATATCTACCCCCCCTTAATTTAAAGCTATGCCCCCTTGTAATAGCTGACTCCAAACGTGGAAAAAGGTTCTCACTGTCAAACTGTGAAACTTGTGATGTTGTGAAACTTGAAAGGAATCAAAAAAACATTTACAAGGATGTTGCCAGGGTTGGAGGATTTGAGCTCCAGGAAGAGGCAAAATAGGCTGGGGCCATTTTCCCTGGAGTGCCAGAGGCTGAGGGATGACGCTACAGAAGTTTATAAAACCCTGAGGGGCATCTCAAAATCACAAGGTCTTTTCCCCAGGGGAGCAGAGTCCAAAACTAGAGGGCATAGGTGTAAGTTGAGAGGGAAAGATTTAAAAGAGACCTAAGGGGTAACTTTTTCACACAGATGGTGATGTGTGTATGGAATGAGCTGCCAGAGGAAGTGGTGGAGGCTGGTAAAATTACAACATTTAAAATGCATCTGGATGGGTACATGAATAGGAAGGGTTTGGAGAGATATGGGCCAAATGCTGGCAAATGAGATTAGATTAATTTAGGATATCTGGGTCCGCATGGACGAGTTGGACTGAACAGTGTGTTTCCATGCTGTACATCTCTATGACTCTGTGGCTCCAAACAAAAGCAGGAACTGTGGATGCTGGCGATCTTTAGTCATGGTGTAGGAACTTGAAATTCCATGGATATAAATTTAAGTTTTCAGGGCTGGAGAGGTTACTGTGAAATAGTTATGACTATTAAATGCCAAATACATCATGGTATATAGGGATATAATGTGAGAAAGGGATTGAAGTGGATGAATAGCCATGGGAGTACCAAACAGTGGACCTGGCTTAAAGGCCTGAATAGCCTAATCCTGCTATTATGTTTCCGTGTTCCTAAAATCCCAAGGACATGGCTTTTGAGAAGTCTGATCGATAGCAGAGGGACTGGCTGGCAGAAAACAGCTAGTCGCTTACATGGGTCTTTGATTAGCTGGATATGACAAATGGAATCCTGCAAGGATCTGTGCTGGGGTCTCAACTTTTATAAAGTACATCAATGGCTTAGATAAGGCCTTCAAAGGCCGGCTAACTAACTTTGCAGATAATACCAAAATCCTCACTCAGGAATTCAGGTACATGTATCGGGGACTTTGTAAATCTCTGCTAATTCAAGGAGAACAGTCAGCTGCCATCTTTCATTTGGAGCCAAAGTTGTTGAACAATATTCGAGAGAGATGAAGTCAAAGTTAGATGGTATTGGCTGCAGTGTAATTTTGAGCTGCTCATACTAAATTTCCATTTCTAATATTTTAAATCATCCTCTATATGTTGAAGGGAAACACATAATTCCATCAGAACATTACCAACGCAGATTAACGACTCCTACAATCAGTGTAGAGATAAAAAAGACTGCAGATGCTGGAATCCAAAGGAGGCTGGAAGAACACAGCGGGCCAGGCAGCATCAGGAGGGGGAGAAGTCAATGTTTCGGGTGTAACCCTTGTTCAAAACTGGGGGTGGGTGTAGGGGGAGCTGCAGATAAAGGGGGTGGTGGGGGCGGGGTGGTGAGGTGGGGATAAGTGAAGACAGGTAGAGGGTACAACCTGGTTGATCAATGGGAGGAATGAATCTGGTTGGTGGCTGAGAGGAGTGGAAGGGTAGGGGAGAAGCTGGGAAGGGAGTCAGGGATGGGAAGGGAGGTTATTTGAAATTCGAAAACTCAATAATGTGTCCTCCAGGCTATAGATAAGGTGTTGTTCCTCCAATTTAGAGTTTGGTTCATTGTGGCAATGGGGGAGGCCAAAGATGGTCATGTCATAAATGGAGTGGGAAGGGGAATTAAAATGGGCGGTGACTGGAAGGCCCAGTCGGACCCTGCGGACCCTGCAGGCCCGGCTGAGATGCTCAGTGAACCGTTTCCTAAATTTACGTTTGGTCTCCCCAGTGTAGAGAAGACCACATTGGGAGCACCTGATACAGTAATCTAGGTTGGAAGAGAGGCAGGTGAACCTCTTTCTCACCTGGAAGGAATGTTTGGGGCCCTGGATGGAGGTGAGGAGGGTGGTGTACCAGCAGGTTTTGCATGTTTCCTGGTTGCAGTGGACGGTACCTGGAGGCTCAGGGGAGTTGGTGGGGAGAATGGCGTAAACCAAGGATGGTTGGAGGGAATGGTCCTTGTGGAAGGCAGAGAGGGGTAGAGAGGGCATGATGTTCTTGGTAGTGGGGTCTAGTTGGAGTTTAAGGATGATGCGTTGAATGTGAAGACTGAGGGGGTGGTAGGTGAGGACAAGGGGATTCTGCCTTTATTGCGTTGGGTTGGGTTTAGAGCAGTGAAACTGGGAATGGAGGTAGTGCGGTGGATGGGTTGTCTGAATGACAGAGGGAGGAAAAGCACGTGGTTCGAAATAGGTGGACATCTGGGATGCTTGTAAATGGAATGTCTCCTTGTCTGAGCAGGTGTGGTGGAGGTGGAAGAATTAGGAGAACAGGATGGCATCCTTGCAGGATACTGTGTGCTTGGGAGCGGAATCAATCTGTCAGCATCTGTGATAGCACCTTCTCAAAGAATCATTGGATTCAAAACATTTACTTGGTTTCTACATCCCCAGATGCTGCCAGACCTGCTGAATTTCTCCAGCATTTTCTAGTTATCTTTAACAATGATTTGGGTTTAAGCCTCGAGGTAGTTCCAAATCGAAGGCATTGTAATTCCTTCACAACCAAATTAAACTGCAAAGTGATGTTAATTAAACTGGAAAGAGGGGGCTAAGATGCAGCAGATGAAATTAAAGATCCATAAGTGGACATATAATTCAAAACAGTTATGTTAACTGATTGAAAAAAACAATAATTTACAACTGGTGGAAACAGACAATGGGTCAGTCAGAATCATTCAAGATAAAGGACTGCTTAAATGTTTTGGTTATCAGAACTGCAACAAAATTAACAGCATTTCAGATAGGATAAGAACAAAGAAAAGAGAGGGGAGCAAACAGCTGTCCACTCCAGAGAGGAAGTAGAAAAGAATGCCCTTTTATCTGCTTAAGAGAGAAACAAGAGATAGTTAAGTGGCCGAGGTGATGTTAACAGGAGATGGTCTGAAGGGAGGAAGTGTAATAAAAGGAATCAAAGAGTAAAGAGATACAGAGACAAAGAATGTGTGAATAGCGGAGGGGGAGGGGGAGGTTAAAATTGGTCTCAAATTGAAGCAGGGAGGCTTGGCAAACAACATAGGTTTGAGCAGCCTGAGGAGAAGGAAAACAGGCCATAATCTACGTTTTAATCCTTTGCCCTTCCCTTTAGGTCCACTTGTTTTGGTTCAAACAAAGAATGACAATCTAAAAATGAACTCAAGGTTATCTTAACTCTTGGAAAATGAAACAAAATACTCAATACCTACATTATGGAAAGCAGATCTACTTGTGCAAAAGCCTCAAAATAACTTAAAAGGGGAAAGATAGTGTGACTCATCCCTGTAATGCGTATTTCAATTATTGTATATAGTGAAGCTCTTTCTGACTTTATTTGACATTATCCACTGGTTTTTATTTATCCATTACAGTCTATACAATTTTTTAAACTGTTGAAGTACATACCTAAGATTGAATAGAATGTTCAGAGTTTGGAGTGGGGTGGATAGGGGGTGGGGAGAGAAGTGTTGCTGACAAGAGTAAAATAAAACTATTCAACAAAAATAAAAGCCTCAAAGATTACTGGCACTTTTTTTTGTTTTGTGAACTGGGAGCTTAGTAGTACTATTCTGACATTTTAGTAAACAGATTCCAGGATAGATCCCTCCCACCCTGATTATCTTCCAACTCTTCCATTGGACAGAAGATGCAAAAGCTTAAACACGTGTACCAACAAGTTCAAGAACAGTTACTTGCCCAATGTTATTAGACTACTGAATGGACCTCTCAAATTTCAAATTTAATGTTGACTTCGCTCTTTCAATACCTTCTCTGCAGCAGTAACACTGTGTTCCTCACTCTGTTCTATTACCCTATGCACTTCGTATGGTATGATCTGCCTGTACTGCACGCAAAACAAAACCTTTCACTTTACGTAGGTACATGTGACAATAATAAATCAAATTAAATAAACTACAACACTGGCATCTACTTGACACTCTCGAAACTTGCCCTGAAAGGACAAATCCAACCTGGCCAATTGCCACTCCATCAGTTTAGAACTGAAAATGTGTTGCTGGAAAAGCGCAGCAGGTCAGGCAGCATCCAAGGAACAGGAGGATCAACATTTCGGGCATGAGCCCTTCTTCAGGAATGAGGAAAGTGTGCCCAGCAGGCTAAGATTAAAAGGTAGGGAGGAGGGACTTGGGGGACGGGCGTTGGAAATGCGATAGGTGGAAGGAGGTTAAGGTGAGGGTGATAGGCCGGAGTGGGGGTGGGGGCGGAGAAGTCAGGAAGAAGATTGCAGGTTAGGAAGGTGGTGCTGAGTTCGAGGGTTGGGACTGAGACAAGGTGGGGGGAGGGGAAATGAGGAAACTGGAGACCCCTCGAATTCTCCAGTTTCCTCATCTCCCCTGCTCCCACCCTGTCTCAGGACATGCTCTCACCACTAAACCACCCCCACCCCCACCCACTAAAGGTTAGTGCACACCCTGATATAATGGAGATCCTAGTGAGTATCTTTGCATGAGAAATTCATACTTTATTAGTGACAACACACTAGTAACAACTCCTGATGACTTCCCGCTCAGATTTCATACGTGAACTGCAGTAATTTGCTCCTTCAGCCAAGAATTCATCAGATAACTTGACACATCTCTTGGTGAATTATGAAATTAACTTGGCATGACAAGCAGCTAAATAGTGCTGCATAGTTATACCATTGTGCTGACTTTTCCAAAGACTGGAATTACTCGGAAGTGAATGGCATTACTAGCATGGAACAGACCCTCTCTTAAATTCCATAAAAGGAAATGGATAACATACGCTGAATTGTCCAGACTGTGTAACAGGATTCAAGCCATCTTTGAGGAGGTGTCATTAATACAGTCTTGGATTGGTAAAACCCAGATTGCAGATTCGAATTCCATCATGGCAATTTGAAAATTTGAAATCAGCTTTCAAAAAAATATGTAGCTACCATTCATGCCATACAAGTGCCGACAGTAACCATTTCCCAGAGAAAGTCTAAACACATCTCCTTGGCATTAACCGGGTTCAATTCCCGCCTCAGGCGACTGACTGTGTGGAGTTTGCACATTCTCCCCGTGTCTGCGTGGGTTTCCTCCGGGTGCTCCGGTTTCCTCCCACAGTCCAAAGATGTGCAGGTCAGGTGAATTGGCCATGCTAAATTGCCCGTAGTGTTAGGTAAGGGGTAGATGTAGGTGTAGGGGTATGGGTGGGTTACGCTTCGGCGGGGCGGTGTGGACTTGTTGGGCTGAAGGGCCTGTTTCCACACTGTAAGTAATCTAATCTAACATCACTGAACTGTGGTAAAGACAGAGAATCAAAGTTTAACATCCATCAAATTCTTGTCACCTCTGAGACTGTTCAAGGATTGAATTGTTTTTAAAAAGGAAGAAACATGGACCTGAAATGGTTGTGGTGGTCACTTGACCACAGATTGAGACAAACTTCAGGAGACCCACGTGGAATGAATGAAGCTACCTGCACTGAAATTACCATTTTTCTCTAAAGCCATTGTGACCAGGTGACCGAGTCCACGTCAAGAAATGTACATCTCCTGTTTAATTCACACATGTCCGATCATTCCACATGGTGTGAGCTGAAAGACTCACCTGCCAGCTCAGAAAGGCAATGGACTTAGATTGTGGAATATACACTGGACTACATTTGAACAGCTATGTTCGAACAGCAGGGAAAATGAAGCTGTGACAACAAACTCTCTCCTCTGGGCCTGTTTCTCTCACTACCCCAGAAAACCATACCCAGTGTTAATGCCAGTTAGGAAAACATTCACTGAGAATTTAGCTACCTAGAGATGCCAGTACTGCTGATGCTAAGAATCTAATACTCAAGGACTCTTAAAACCTTTTAACTGTGTACCCATTATTCTCCTGTCTGTCCCAGATGTTTAAACTTGTCTTCTATGTTTGTGTATGTAATTGATGTCACACTTCTATGATTTTTCTCAGGATTAATAAGCCATAAAATACCTCCTCCTTTCATTCAGAAAACCTTGGTTATTGGTTTCTTCATTTTCTTGTGAGTTACTTTACAATTGAATTGTGATAGCTATGTGCAAAGATGTTTGTTGTGACTGACTAGGAGAAGGTTTTACAGGAGGGAGCCAATGTTCTCTGCTCACTCGATATTAACAAACAGTAGCCATGATCTTGTTGAATGGTGATAAGGGTTGATGAGTTGAATAGTCCAGTCAGAGAGGGATACAGTCGTACAGTATGGAAACAGGCCCTTTAGTCCAACCAGTCCATGCTGACCATAATCCCAAACTAAACTAACTTCCACCTGCCTGGCATGGCCTATTTGCTACCAAACATTTCTTATTCATTGGTGAATGTTCACTGAGCTAGTAGATTTGTTGGCAGATGTTTTGACCCCTTTCTTGGTGACAGTGCTGTGTTGCCTCTTGTGAAGCACTGCTGTAATGTTCCACTTTGAATTGATGTGGTTCTGTTTGAGCTGTTTCCGGTTGGTGCCAGTCCCAGTTCTGGTTGCTAGTTGGATGCGTGACATGAACTGTCTGCCTGTTTGTCCTCCATACTGCTTAGTGCAATTGCAGTATTAGGATCCTGTTCAAAAGAGCAGCAACACACGGCAGCACCCTGGAACTGTAAGAGAGGAAGAAGAACACCTATACAAAGTCTTTGCTAAAACGGTTACCCCCACAGCTTTGTTTTCAGATGCCTAGTGGACAAGCAACACCAAGAAGACAAGACATGCCCCAACACACTAGCTACTCTCCCATTCATTAAAAACATTTCCAAACTGACAACTAGACTGCTCAGACTACTAGGGATATTGACAGCACAGAAACCGACCACCACACTCTGACAGCAGTTCACCAGAATAACAGAGCCGATATCCACTAGATTAGAGCAGAATTAGAATCCCTACAATGTGGAAACAGGCCGTCCGGCCCGACAAATCCACCCCGACCCTCCGAAGCGTAACCCACCCCAACCCATTTCCCTCTGACTAATGCACCTAACACAATGGGCAATTTATCATGACCAATCCACCTGACCCGCACATCTTTGGACTGTGGGAGGAAACCGGAGCACCCAGAGGAAACCTCTCCTCAATTCTTCCCACGCAGACACGGGGAGAATGTGCAAACTCCACACAGACAGTCGCCCGAGGCTGGAATCGAACTGGGTCGATGGCGTTGTGAGGCAGCAGTGCTAACCACTGAGCCATTGCACCGCCCCTGAAAGGCAGGACTATATGCAGGATGAATGTAATTTACACTATCCCATGCAACGACTGCATGAAGCACTATGTCGGACATACAGGCAGACAGCTAGCGACCTATATCAATGAACACCAACTAGCACCCAAGTGACACGACCAACTCTCCCTGGTATCCACACAAATGGCCAACAAGAACAATGAGATTGACTGGGACAGCACAATGGTACTAGGAGAGACCAAATAAAGAACAGCAAGGGAAATCCTGGAAACATGGTGCTCACCATCGGACTCCATTAACAAACACGTTGACCTGGATCTGATATACAAACCGCTGCAATGGAAAACTGGAACTGGAAACAAGCAGAAACAGTTCAAACAGAACCACATCAATTCAACGCAGAACAGTACAGCAGCACTTCACAGGAGATAACAACACTGATGGTATCACCTCGAAAGGGGACAGAGCATCTGCTCTTAAATTTACCAGCTCAATGAACCAACTAACAATGAATCCAACCAGCTCCTGAGCCACAGATCTTCACAAAAACTTTAAATTTCTCTACTTCTTCTTCTTCAAATTCATCTGATCTCAAGATTATGAACGAACAATATGCATGGAGCAGGGAGATGCCAGTGGTATGAGTCAACACTTCACAGATGTTCAGCTGAATAAACATAGCTACTAGAGCAGGTTAACTATTCTACTCCTTACTCCCCAAGGCTTTGCCAGCACCAATGAAACTTGAGTCAGGAGTGTGATAGGATATTCTCCTCCTGTCTGGAGCTCCAAGAACACTCCAGGCGTTTCTCACTGCCCAGGATAAAGCTGTCCACTTGAATGACACCACGTTCACCCACTGTAAAATACCGACACACTCCAGCGCTTGCACGCAGTGTATCATCACAAGATGTACGGTGCAACTCATTAATACTTCTGTCCCAGCACCTCTCCAAACCCATTATCACTACCACCTAGAAGAGGAGCAGCTAGATGAGAACACTATTACTTTCCAGGTCCCTAAAAGTGACAGATTATCTCCAATTGAAGATTCCATCATCAGAGCTGCTACCTGGACCGTCCTTATCGATGTTCCTTGGTGGGTAATCTCAACTGTGAACTGTTCTCAACAGCACTACAGGCTTGGACTTCACTTTCAAAAGGCAGCCATTTGCGATTTGAATCCAGTCATTATTGTTACTGTAAGATCTCCATATCAAGTGCTTGACTGTTAAGTAGCAGCTATCAGGTCCTGAAAATCTTTAAAGGAAGCATGGATCATTGACGGAATTAGCTCCTGTTGTGGTCACTGCCATCAGCCTATGCTTCTGTGCAGCTGCAGTTATTGTCTGCTCTCAAGGTGTTTAAGATCACAGCCCGTTGAGCAATGATGCTGCAAGTCGGCAATCAATTATCACGCATCAAAAGAGACATGATTAATATTCCTAAAAAGCCTGATTTTCAAGCCCATACCTGTTGGTTCTTATCCTGTGATCCCAAAGTACTTATAGGCATCCTTCATTTGCAAAGCAAAGACTACAATTGGCAAATTTTCCCCATAGTTTAGATCAGACTGGTGCTGAAAAAGCACAGCAGGTCAGGCAACATCCGAGGAGCAGGAAAATTACGTTTCAGGCAAAAGCCCTTCAAGAAGGGGTCAATTTTCCTGCTCCTTGGAAGCTGCCTGACCTGCTGTGCTTTTCCAGCACCAGTCTGATCTAAACTCTGGTTTCCAGCATCTGCAGTCCTCACTTTTGCCTACATTCTCCCCAACACCTAATTCCTCACACTCTGAGTTACCTGATGTCACATCCGCATTTATTCTCGGCCTGGGATAGAGGGATCTGAGCTTAGACAAATGAAGGTGGCAATGAGATAGTAACAGAAAAACAGAGGGAAGAAAGCAGCTTAAAGGCACTGCTTTCCAAACTTTCTTCCGATATGAGCCCATTTTACTCTCTCAGACTGTATGTGACCCCAGAGTGAAGATGCAGGATGGGGGGGCTGCTGGGCTGTTGAAACACCAGTTGCTGAGGGACCATGATGAGGGGGGTGGAAGGAATGTAGCTTCAATTCATGACTTGTTGGGAGCGAAGGTTGGAGAAACAGCACTGGGTTTTGATGAAAAGGCATATTCATGAATAAGCAAACACTCAGCTATTCACAGGCCTCTGCAGCAGCAGTACTGGGCCTCAGAGCAGGGTTCATTTGATAAGGATCACACAAACTAAGGACTGTGTGCGCAGCTTCCATTTTCATCTTCCACACAAAGCAGTCAGAGTCAATGAGATGGAAATTGATGTGCTTGCCTGACAATTCACAAGATGTCATGGTAACCCCATTTAGACTCTTAAAAAGTCCCACTGTCCTCACTACCTCCCACTACTACAGTATAGTTGCCTACCATCGCTCTGAATACTGTGTGCAATTACCTCCTTGAACAAGATGGATGTTATCACAGTTGAAGACTGCATTCATGGGGGTTGTGCTTTCTGGAGAACATAACAGATTGAGCTGTGAAGCACTTCATGTCATCCCTAAGTTCTGAAAGGTGCTTTACAAATGCACTTCTTTCAGTCTTTTTTTTCACTTCCAGCCTGGAGTGGAATACTCCCGTGCTTCCTCCATCACCCCCAGGTTTAATCATTGCCAATTTCTGCGTTCCAGCTTAAAGTCCATTTCTAACTTTTGCTTTTCCAGCTCACCTCCAAATCGGGAAGAAAAAGACTGCAATTTCTGCCCAGCGAAAGTGAGGACTGCAGATGCTAGAGATCAGAGTCTAGAGCGTGGTGCTGAAAAAGCACTGCAGGTCAGGCAGCATCTAAGGAGCAAGAGAGTTGACGTTTCAGGCAAAAGCCCTTCATCGGGAATGAGGGCCTTATGCCTGAATCGTCAATTCTCCTGTTCCTCGGATGCTGCCTGACCTGCTGTGCTTTTCCCACCACACGCTTCTACTTCAATTTTTGCTGGGGAGGTCTTGTTGCAGAGTAGACTGCACCCTGCCTCTGAACCAGAAACTCTGGGTTCAAGTTCAACCTTGGGATTTTGATGTCAATGGTAGGTCTGCTCATGACATGATCAAACAGCTCGACCGTCGACACATGCAGAGTATGGATCTCAGGCGATCGGAGCAAGAGAAGTTCCTGGTCAGCTATGCTGAATGCAAAGTAGTGCCCCTCAACTCACAGCCTCAGAGCAGCAGCTTCGTGAGCCGTTCCAGAAAATACTATCTGCAGGAACAAACATAAACCCATGCTTTGTCTACCTCAAGTATCATAAGATTTCAGAGGCCTTTAAGTCTAAGTCTGGTGAAAGTTCAGTGTCAGCATTCTTTCCCCCTTACTGTTGTGGGTTCCAATGCACAGATTCATGCACAGAAGTTTGGTAAACATTCCAGTACAATAGTGAGGGAACACAACACTATTGAAGGTACTGTCTTTCAATATGACCTCAAGTGGAGTTTATATATAGTTTATGTACATCCTGGTAGATAGAAAATATCCTGTGGTGCCACTAGGGAACAGCAGAGAGGTCATCCGTGGTGTCATGGCCAATATTTCTACCACGATCTGTTATAGTGATCTTGGCTATCTACTCATGATCACATTGCTGCTCATGGGTCCATGTTCCATGCAAATTAGCTGCCTCATTGCTTACATTACAACAATGACCACGTTTCAAAAGTATTTCAGTGACTGTAAAGTGCATTGAGGTAACCAGAGATCACAAAAGGCACCATATACATATAAGTCTGTTATTGTCTTTCTCTATATCTCCTTCCCTCATCCTCTTGTTTTTCACTGGATTGCTGGCTTTTATCTTTGCACTTTGCTTTGCCCCCACTTCAAAATATACTTCCTCTAACAAACTGGTAAAAGTAAGGCATTCTTTTCTCCCCCAAAGCCATTCTATATTTGGACCCTCGTCAACACTTAAATCCAATCGTCCCCTAACTAAAAAAAATTATGTTGATCAACTAAGGGAATAAAAAGAAAAATGCTGAAGAAACTCTGCAGGTCTGGCAACATCTACAGAGAGACAGACACAGAGCTGATGTTTCCAGTTTGATATGACTCTTCAAGTCGCTAAAGGACAACAAAGTGTTAATTTCAAAGATGTTAGTTCTCTTAGCGATCTCCAAACTGCCCAATTTCTAAATTTTGAAACAATTATTTCATCTTCCTTACTTATAGAATAGAATAAAATCCCTACAGTATGGAAAAGGCCACTTAGCCCAGTGGATCCATACTGATCCTCTGAAGAGCACCCCACCCAACCCCATTCCCCTACCCTATCCTTGTGTTTCCTGTGGCTAACACACCTACCCTACATATCTCTGGACACTATGAATAATTTAGCATGGCCAATCCATCTAACTAGCACATCTATGAACTGTGGGAGGAAACTGGAGCACCCGAGGGTGGAATCGAACCTGGGTCCTTGGCGCTGTGAGTCACCATGCCACCCGCTTCCTACCTATTCTAGGGATTACAACCCATTTACTCTCAATCAGGTTTTTCAAAAACATCCTATTGTTATTCAGGCCTCCTGTAGATTTGCAATTCCTTTACCACAATCTATTTATTGTAACCCTGCAATCACTTGCCTGCAGCCAGCACCTTCAATCTCATCTCTCTCCATCATCTTTCAAGAGACAACAGGACTCTGCATGCTGCTGCTTTTTCAGTCTACTTTGGACCTTGTAACTACAAAAAGATTTATTTTTTGTCTCAAGTCTACTTCTCTTGAGTTATGTCCTTGCAATTTCTTGCCTATTCCTATCAAGTGCTGTGGTGTATTATTCAAAACAAAGGGAGGCGATAACCTAGAGGTATTATCGGGTAACCTACTAATCCAGAGACCCAGGTAATGGTTTAGGGACTTGGGTTCAAATCCTGCCATCACAGATGATGGAACTAATTAACAGTTTAATGATGCGCATAAAACGATGACCAATTGTCAGGAAAAATCCATCTGGTTCACTAATGCCCAAAAGAGAAGGAAACCTGCCATCTCTCTGCTCAAGTGTGACTCCTGACCCACAACAATCTGATTGACTCTTAACTGCCCTCTCGGCAATAAATGCCGGTCCAGCCAGTGATGCTCATATCCCATGAATGAATAAAAACAACATTAAACATTTCATGTAAAACTGTATATCTAATGAACTGAAATGAAGGTCATGATAGCTCCAGAGGCTGCGCTTTCATTGGAGAGAGAGAAACGACTGATGGTGTGTTTAACCCAAGGATGGTCACACCTCAGGTGTGGCAAAGTTGAGAAGGTAAGGGCTCCGTGGGGACTTGAACTGGTATGGGAAGTGAATCTAATCTGGGAGTGTCACTTTGCACCACAAACCAGCGTCTCGCAACTCCTTGAAAGTGGAGTTGCAGGTAGATAGGATAGTGAAGGCGGCGTTTGGTATGCTTTCCTTTATTGGTCAGAGTATTGAGTACAGGAGTTGGGAGGTCATGTTGCAGCTGTACAGGACATTGGTTAGCCCACTGTTGGAATATTGCGTGCAATTCTGGTCTCCTTCCTATCGGAAAGATGTTGCAAAACTTGAAAGGGTTCAGAAAAGATTTACAAGGATGTTGCCAGGGTTGGAGGATTTGAGCTATAGGGAGAGGCTGAACAAGCTGGGGCTGTTTTCCCTGGAGTGTCAGAGGCCGAGGGATGACCTTATAGAGGTTTACAAAGTTATGAGGGGCATGGATAGGATAAATAGGCAAAGTCTTTTCCTTGGGGTCAAGGATTCCAGAACTAGAGGGCATAGGTTTAGGGTGAGAGGAGAAAGATATAAAAGAGATCTAAGGGGCAACTTTTTTTACGCAGAGGGTGCTACATGTATGCAATAAGCTGCCAGAGGAAGTGGTGGAGGCTGGTACAATTGCAACATTTAAGAGGCATTTGGATGGGTATATGAATAGGAAGGGTTTGAAGGGATATGGGCTGGGTGCTGGCAGGTGGGTCTAGATTGGGTTGGGATATCTGGTCGGCATGGATGGGTTGGACCGAAGGGTCTGTTTCCATGCTGTACATCTCTATGACTCTAACTGAGCTAACCAACTCTAATCAGCTGAGTGATGTCACTTTCAACCAATGATGTAGACATCAGCAGTAAGACAGATGCATTGCAATCAATGCACATTCATGGGCTTTATTCCACACTGCTGCTGTGTTATAGCTACACAGGGCACATCTTCACAGACTAGGTAACACCACAAACCAGACTGTCACTTGTAACAGATCATGATGCAGTAATGTCAGATTGTTTTGCTGGTTCTCAAACTATCAATGCTGTTTCTGTAATGGAAGAAAAAGAACCTGCACCAAACTTTGTTAAATGTTGCAACCCATTGGTAAATATGAACAACACATTTAGCTCTAAACTAAGCAAAACCATTCATATCTTCATTCAACAGTTCAAGGCTAAACATGCCGTTGTTTTAATTTTCCAGGTTTCACACCATGATCTCAAGGTGGTTCGACAGCTGAAGCATTTTTTTTGATTCACTCATGGGACATGGGCTTCACTGGCTGGGCTAGCATTTATTAGCCATCCTTAGTTTCCATTGAGAAGGTGGTGCTGAACTACCTTCTTCAGTTGCTACAGTCCAAGTGCAGTAGGTAGAGCCATTCATTGTGCTTTCTTGTCATTTCTCACCAAGTTCAGCAGGAGACCCCAGCTGTTTACATTGCTCTACATTAATAATTGACTTTGCCTTTGAAATAACTGCACAGAGGCTGGTATCCCATGACCAAGTCCGCCTTTATTTACATTCACTGTGCATGGGCTCTGACCAGCCAACTCAGTCTCCAGACTGAGGAGACCTTCTGAATCACCTTATTATATCTGTCAGCCAGGGCTTCCTGATTGGCCCAGGTTAACAGCCCAATCAGGGATCTCATAGCCAATAAGATCCACCTGGCCCTCATTCCAATCACTGCAGTCTTTAGAATTTAGGTACCTATGGAAAATTGGTTCCTGCTGACACAATCTCCTTAACATAACTTTAAACAAAACTGTCAGCTGGAATTCAGTTGAGGTGTCATAATACCAGTGATGTAACTTTTCAGATCAACGTGACAAATACTTAGCCATTCCACAATTTACGTAGAGTGTGTTACTCTACATATGAAATGGATGAAAAGAAAAGTCTTTCGCAATCAAACCAGAAGGAGCATGTTCACAAACAGACTGATGGGAGCTGTCTCCTGTTGCTAGTGGGCGAGTGTGGGTTCTGGACTGTACATGTACTGCAGCAATACTGAACATGTGCAGACACTGAGGGTACTCAGGCAGAAGGTGGTGATTCTGGACAGTAGGAAAATCCATGGGGGCTACTCACCCTGCTGTAAGTTCCTTCCATGAGACAGCTTCCTCTCACAGGTACCCAGCAGTCAGTCTCTCTTTCTCTCTACACTGTTGTGCCTCATTCATATGCATTTATAGATCAGTCTCACTTAAACTGTGTCTTTGTCCAATCTCTTTCTACCTTTATCAGCTGCCTGTCTCAAGTCATCCATTTCAAAATTCTACAACTTCTTACAGACCATCTCCTATTTACCATTTCAGGTTGTTTAAAGACTTGCATCTGCAATTGACATTGCACACAACACTATGACCTCAAACTCAACCACAGCCAAAATGTACAAAATGTATTAACTCCATTACTTACAGTCAGCTTGGCATCTCTGTGGCATATCAATGGTATAAATAGCTCCAAAGAGGTTTGTAGTCAACATTAAGAAGGCACATGAGCAATTATTTGAATTCAGGTATATGATGAGTGTGTAATTTTGTTTAAATTTCACTGCCAGTATTTGAAAACTTCATTAAAAAATTTAAATCTATTGTTACCGTTCCTCCCCCTCACCTGTGGTGGGCCATTCAGCAGAAGTCTACGCGGATGAAATATCTCAGTCCTATTCTGTGCTTTGTTGAAATCCATATGGTTTTGTTTAGCCACTGTCCACTGGCGATAGTACAGGGATTGCTCTGTGGAGGTCATCATCTTGGCCAATGAAGGATGAAAGGAAGTCACCCAATTAACTGAATGGTGTGGGAGAAAGGATGATAACTTAGCCACTCCAGAACTGTCCACTTTGGTAACAATCTCATAGATCAGTTTTGGGAGGAACACAGTTGGTGGTTGGCTTGCTGCCTTTGTCCTTGGGCACTGGGATGACATCTGTTCCAGAATGGAGGTCTGAATCGACGAAGAGACGGAAAAGGTTTTAGAGGTTCTTTGTGAGCTTTTGTTGTTGTCGCTTTGATCCAAGTTTATTCTATACTTTTCTGAATACTGAGCCTCGTGATTAGGCTTCTGTTGTACGCTGTCTGATCTCAGCTTAGGTTTCTCTCTGGTCCCACCACCATCCCCAATATTAACAGGTTCAGCATTCAGTGGATGTCTTGCAGAATCTTCAGCTCCAGAGGGTGAGAAGGGATCACTGTCGCAAAGGAAGCCTAATTTTGCCACAGGGAAAAAAAATAAATTTGCGTCAAATGAAAAACCATAGCAAATTTGAGCAATCTCTCAAGTAATAAGTTAAAAGCTGAAAATGCTAGAAATATTCACCAGTGAGGCAGAATCTGTGGAGAGAGGATCATTCCGAGTTTATCTGTTGAAGAGTCAGATGAAGCAAAGGATGAAAGTGAACCACAGACCAAGGCAGCTTTGAGATAGAGAAGCACAGGATATACATTGCTTTGTGCGTGTGGATTTTAGGATGTAGCAAATGCAGTGGTTCAAGGGACGTCAAATATTTTGGAAGTATCCCTAATCACGAATGGATCTGAATCAGATGGAGTTTCATTTGAAGTTCATGTGGAATAAATCAGAGTGAGAGACAGCTGCTTAAGGAACGTGCAGTGGCTGTGAAAGTAAGCTTTACAAGATAGCTCATCAAACAGGAGAAGGGGAGAAGACAATTGCAATAAGAGTGAACAAGGTGAATGTGCCAGTCAGAAATCCAGTCAGTGAAAAGGACAGAACTTCAGAGTGGGCATTCCTGGAGGGTAAGTAGCAGCGAATTAAAGACTAATACAATCTTAAAATACTGCAGATGCTGGAAATCTGAAACATTACCAGCAAGCTCTGGAAATATTTAGCATTCTCTGTTGTCCTTTTCCTGGCTCTGAACCTGTTTAAAACCTGTCACAATGTTACCCTTCTCTTTAATTCTGATTAAAGGTTGTTGATTTGAAATGTTGCCTTTGGTTTTCTCTCTCTCCATAGATGCTGCCAGACCTGCTGAGCATTTCCAGTATGTTCGGTTTTTGATACAGATTTCCAAATCTGCACTATTGTGCTTTTCAGGATTTGATATTCTGGTCCTCAAAACTCAAGAGCATTTCTCTTACTTGATGTTTTTGATGATCTAGATGAAGCTGACTGATTAGAATAGGAACGCTGTCTCTTATTATTACTGTTCTTTCCTGAGTCTGCAACTGTTGTCACTAAAACAAGAACAACAAATAAGATGTCACAGTGTGACACGAGTCATTGGAGTACATCTCATTTCACATAGATTGGTGGTCATCAGATTCGCCTGCAACTAAAACCAATACTTTTGAATCCCTACCTCTAATCCTTTGAATCCAGCAAAAATTCCTTTCTTATCCCTGTACCACCAGATGGTGAATCATCTAATATTACACTGACCCAATTTAATATGTGGATATGAGTGATGAGGTTACAATTACTGGGTTATACCCAGTTCAGGGCAATCTAGTTTAGGAATCAGTTCAGACTCAAGAACAATTTGCAGCGGAAATTCACCATGATTGATGCTAGGGTGACAACATTTAGTTAGAAGGAAATATTAAATAAAACAAAGCCCTTTTAATTGGATGGTTTGAAGACGCCAGTGTTGGACTAGGGTGTCACCTGATGAAAGAGTAGCGCTCCAAAAGCTAGTGCTTCCAAATAAACCAGTTGGACTATCACCTGGTGTTGTGAGATTTTTAACCTTTTAATTGGAGTGGAGCAGGTTTAACAATTCTAAAAGGAGTACATGGAATTATAAGGGGTAAATAAGGAAACGATTACTTCTACTTGTTGCAAGGTGGGTATATAAATTGTAGATCAAAAGAACAGGGGAAGATAGTTTTTCATTTAAGAAAATACTATTAGATAGCAGTTAGGACATGGAATGCTCTTCCAGAAACATACATGGAACCTAATGCATGACTACTTTGAAAAATAATGTGTATAAATATTTGGGGAAAAAAAAGATATAGGGAAAGGCTAGGTGGACCCGACTTCATGTTCTTTCATGTTCTGAGGAAAGGTTACTCGATCCAAAAAGTTAACTCTGATTTCTCTCCACAGCTGCTGCCCACCTGCTGAGCTTTTCCAGCAATTTCTGTTTATGTTCTTTTATGACAGGCTGAATGGTCTCCCTCTGTGATGTGACATTTCATGGAATATCAATATTCCATGGCTTGTCCATTGAGTTCAGCCTTCAAATTTTATGCCGATTGTACTGAGCCATGAAGACCACAGTATTTGATCACTCTGTGAATCACATTTTTAGAAAGTAGATGGGAGCACGACCAATTTGTACCCATGACAGGGAGTAGGAACTTGCATAAAATTGAATTTGCTGGTTATGATTCAGAGCATAAAAGGCAGGTGAAGCTTCACCTCTACATTTTTCCCTGCACTTCTCAAAAGCAACAGCACATCCAACAATACAATGCTACAGGGGCTCCCTACTACATTGGCTCACGAAAAGTTACTTTGGGTCATTTTGGAGACTTGCTTTTAAATAATGGTGCATCAAAGCCAAGCCTACATAACACACATCCAGAACTGTGAATGTTCCTGTGGTTAGTACTGGTCTTCGGGAACTGAAAAATCTGAGTTTAAAAATATATACATTTTTCAAGTAGAGACAGGGAGGTTATTTATGACATTCCTCAACACTGTCCTGCCTACTCAAGTTAACTCAGCACTGAACAAGGATTAAAGCTGGGTGTGTCGACCACTTCACAATCAAATCATTGTATTCTAATCAGATTTCATCGACTGGTCTCAGAAATCACACACTATTTAGTTACTTGCGTCAGATTGTTTGATTCAAAACGATGTACCTTCAATTGCAACACTATCCTCGTCATCGTCAGTACTGCCTGGTTTATCCAGGTCACTCTCGGAGAGATCATTCACTATCATTGTCTGCCCAGAGGTTTCAGGAATGACATAGCAAGCTGCCAGCCCCAGTTCTTGTTCCAAAGCAGTACGCAAAAGACAAGTTGAGTTTATTAAACGTAAATCATAGTACTTTGCAGACCTGTGCACAGATGAAAGCAGAAAATCAGTTCATGTAATGTCGAGTAAACTTTCTGATTATCAAATTTACTTCAACAACAAACAGAGCACTCAGCTCAGAATAAGAATTCTGGTCGATCAGTAATGTGAAACACAGAACTGAATTTTTCGAGCTGAATGGCACCTGATTTTGCAACTATATTGGATTACTGCCCCAATGAAGCTAGGGGTGCACTGTTAGCATTTTGTGGGCTGTCTCTGAGATATCCATCTTATTATGGATGCGAGGCATGATTGGGAGGCAGGGGATAGAAGCAGTGAGCTGCATTTAGAGGGTACCTATTTGTATTCAAACCAAGCTGTCAGCTACAAATATATGAAAGGGACAACATGTGCCTGAGCAGGAAGACCTCTGGACAGGAAGTGTACAGGAGAAAAGATCACATAATACTCAGGAGTGAAGTGGTTGACTTGGCAACATTGATGGAGGCGGTGATTCCTGACCATGTGATGATCACAGCACTGAAGTCAGTTGGAGATGGTGAGGCTGATTTGAATGACCCATTAATGCACTTTGCAGCAGCTTCCAGGCTGTAGGAGGGTGTTTCCAGTGGATGACCCCAGAGAGATGAAGAAGTAACCTCTGGGTAAAACGTTTCATTGGAAGCACACTAGCTTTGAGAGCGCTGCTCCTTCATCAGGCGCTCCGAAACCTAGTATGCTTCCAATTAAACCTGTTGGACTATAACCTGGTGTTGTGTTATTTTTAACTTTGTACATCCCAGTCCAACACCAGCATCTCCAAATCCTGGGTAAAGTGGTGTAAGTAGCTGACCTTCTCTCCTACACAGGGCTGGTACTGGAAGAATAATGAAGTAATTGGAGGACTACTGTCACAGAAGTGAGATACATTGTCAACCAGTGCAGACACAAACAGCACAGTGGGCTTTTTGTGGTTTTTGAATGAAAGGGTCAGGAGGGAAGCAGCAAAAGATAGATAGAGGCAGCTGTGGCTAGTCTCCATTGGGGACAGCAGTTCCAGTCATGCTTACCCAACTTGAGATGCTGAGTCTTTGGGACCATGTAAAAAGTGGATGGTTATGGACCAGCAAGGGAAGATGTGTTACCATCTGTCAGAGCTTCCTCAGACAGATCAGTCTCCAACACTGAAACTGGGTGAGTCCATTCATTACATGAACTCTGCAATGGCCTTGACTTATCAGAACACAAGTTCTTCTGCTGTAAGATGGACAAACCTCACAGAGAATCACATGAGACAGTATGCTAATAAGCAGAGCCACTAATCAAGGAATCCCAACCTCAAAAGCTGATCCCTCCCTGATTATGATACCACTGATGCTCATGCCCAGATCACTGAGCTTGTTGCCATACATTTGCAGTAGACGTGACCTGTCACAGTGTCCCAATACTTACTCTGGCTCTGAGGAAGGGTGCAATGGGCATTACAGTTGCTGGGGCACCCTCTTGAACAGCCTGCCTACACAGAGTCATACATCATGGAAACAGACACTCAGTCCAATCAGTTCATAACATACATAATCCCAAACAAAACTAGTCCCATCTGCCTGCTCCTGGTCCATATCCCTCCAAACCTTTCCTATTAAATGTCTTTTAAACATTGTAATCGTGCCCATATCCATCACTTCCTCAGGAAGTTCATTCTACACGCAAACCACCCTCATGTAAAATATTTGCTCCTTGTGTCTATTTTAAATCTTTCTCCTTAAAAATCTTTAAACCTTAAAAATATGCCCCCAGTCT
Organism: Chiloscyllium punctatum; assembly: GCF_047496795.1. Lineage (NCBI taxonomy): Eukaryota > Metazoa > Chordata > Chondrichthyes > Orectolobiformes > Hemiscylliidae > Chiloscyllium > Chiloscyllium punctatum. The sequence continues at coordinate 143,388,387 of NC_092741.1, read as the reverse complement.
TGAAATCCCCTGTCCTAGAGAAAAGTCAACTACCATTAGCTCTACCTATTCCACTTCATTTTATAAACTTCCATAAGGTTACCTCTCAACCTCCTACGCTCTAGTGAAAAAAAATGTCCCAGCCTATCCAACCTGTCTTTATAACTCAAACCTTCCATACCCGGCAACATCCTGGTAAATCACTTCTGAATCCTCTCCAGCTTAATAATGTCCTTCTTATAACTGAGTGACCTGAACTGGACATAGAAGAGACCTCACCAATGTCCTCAACATGACTTCCTAACTCCTATACTCAAAGGACTGAGCAATGAAGGCAAGCATGCCAAATCCTTTTTAACCACCCTGTCTATCTGTGATGCAAACTTTAACGAATTATGTACCTGCACCCCTAGCTTCCTCTGTTTCACAATACTACCCAATGCCCTGCCATTAATTGTATAAGCTCTATTGCACCAAAATACAATACCACACATTTATCCAGTTGAACTCCATCTGCCATTTTTCAGCCCATTGACCCATTTGATCAAGATCTCTCTGTAATCTTAGAAAATGTTCTTCATTGTCCACAATGACAGCAATTTTGGTGTCATCTGCAAACTTACTCCATTCTCATTTAGATAAATCTGCTCCAGCCACACGGAGAAATGTAGCTCATAAACGGGAACAGAGAAGTGTTGCTAGAACCGTCTTCCGTGCAGATTATGAACCTTGTGCAGAGCGCACACTTTCGTTTGAGTAAAATGGCAAAAGATTGAAACAAAAATTTCTTGCCTAGCTCATTCTGGGAAACTGCCACTGAGCCAGATTATCCTGCCTGAATGTGAGGTCGCAGGGTAGCAGTGTGTGATTGGGGACCACTTATATGTCGCAACTGTGAAAGGTGGATTGCTTTTTATATTCTTCACAAGCTGTATATAAAATGGCAGCTGGGGTTAAATTCTTCTGTTCAAATGCAAATTCTATCTTGTACAAATTGAGCTTTTCCACAATCTTTCATTCTTATTTTAAAAGCGTTCACACTAAGAACTGGCATCCCACTAAATCCCCACCTCGAATGAATCACCTCTGGGAAGTACTGCTAACTGAACCTACTTTAGACTTCAGATGAAACTCTTAAAAATAACACGTATTTTTGAGGCAAATGAACACTAAGACAAGCTTTTATGGCTTTTAAATATAACTTTTAATTGACAAAAACACACTTGACTGTAACAGAAACCATTTACCATTATGTTGGAGCAAAGTCACTTTAAGTTTTTAAAAATCAGATTACAGTCCTCACAGACAGTGGACTAGACACTGTTTCAAAATGCTATTCTCCTGAATAAATCCATCTTCAACTGGATTAATCAACATGCTTCAATTTACAACATATATTACATATCTCAAGGAAGAGTTTTTTTTCAAAGAATCATATCTGAACAACTTCCTGATCGCTATGGAGACTAGAGGATTTTGTATTCAGCTATATGCAAATAATTTTTATTCACTCCTGGGACATGGGTGTCGCTGGCTGGGCAAGCATTTATTGCTGATCCCTAGTTGCCCTTCAGAAGGTAGTGGTGAGCCGTCTTGTGACCCACTTCAGTGCGTGAGTTGCCACAATGACCTTAGGGAGGGAATTCCAGGATTTGACCCAGCAGCAGTGAAGGAATGGCGATATGTTTCGAAGTCAGGACGGTGAGTTGTTTGGAAGTGAACTTGGTGGTGGTATTCCCACATATCTCCAGCCCTTGTCTTTCCAGATGGTAATGGTCATGGATTTGAAAGATAAGGTATCTATGGATTTACAAAAGGCTTTTGATGAAGTTGCAACTAACTAGCTTGCCAGAAAAATAGATGCCCAATGAATACAAGAACAATGAAAACATAGATACAAAGTTGCCTGAATGACAGGACACAATGTGTAAGAACAGTTGTTTGTCAGATGACATGAATGTACACTGTGAGGTTCCTTTTGAGACTGTGCTCTGGGTTAATAGGCTAGACTTGTAGGGTACAGTTCCAAAACTTCTGAAAACATATTGTGAACTACAGGACGACAGTGATAAACTTCAAGGGGTTATAGACAGACTGGATGAATGGACAGGCCACCATACCTTGTGCTATTCAGGCATTTAACATGTCAGTAGTGGGCCTTTCCTGAAATCAAGTACTCTGGGGTCAGAGGTCAGACACCATCAGGCTTCATCTTCTGTACTCAGCAGCGCCACTGGGGAGGCAGTGGCTGCTGCTGGTATCACACACACCTGATTCCTCCAAGATGGAACTGAGGTCAGTCGAGGCAAGTTAAAAATCACACACCACCAGGTTACAGTCCAACCGGTTGGAGGCACTAGCTTTCGCAACGCTGCTTCTTCATCAGGTGGTTGTGGGGCAGAATCATACGACACAGAATTTAGAGCAACAGGATGGCAGTGTCATTGTAACGTAACATTAAACAAATTTAAAAGTCACACAACACCAGGTTATAGCTGAAAATGTGTTGCTGGAAAAGCGCAGCAGGTCAGGCAGCATCCAAGGAGCAGGAGAATTGACATTTTGGGCATGAGCCCTTCTTCCTTTTCCAGCAACACATTTTCAGCTCTGATCTCCAGCGTCTGCAGTCCTCACTTTCTCCTAGAAGATCAACACCAGGTTATAGTCCAACAGGTCCAACTACACCACTTACATGCACACCAAGAAATTTTTAATCTGTTGGACTATAACCTGGTGTTGTGTGACTTTTAACTTTGTACACCCCAATCCAACACCGGCATCTCTGAAACAAATTTAGCTTGAGTCTTTCATCTTTAAGCGTGATCAGGCACTCTACGTGGCAGATACTAATGTGACTCGGCCAACGTTGTCTATCGCATACGCTGCAAGCAAGGATGCTGTGAGGCATGGTACATTGGCGAGACTGAGCAGAGGCTGTGGCAACAGATAAAGTCATAGAGTCATAGAGATGTACAGCATGAAACAGACCCTTCGGTCCAACCCATCCATGCCGACCAGATATCACAACCCAATCTAGTCCCACCTGCCAGCACCCGGCCCATATCCCTCCAAACCCTTCCTATTCATATACCCATCCAAATGCCTCTTAAATGTTGCAATTGTACCAGCCTCCACCACATCCTCTGGCAGCTCATTCCATACATGTACCACCCTCTGTGTGAATAAGTTGCCCCTTAGGTCTCTTTTATATCTTTCCCCTCTCACCATAAACCTATAGCCTCTAGTTCTGGACTCCCCGACCCCAGGGAAAGGAATTTGTCTATTTATCCTATCCATGCCCCTCATAATTTTGTAAACCGCTATAAGGTCACCCCTCAGTCTCCGACACTCCAGGGAAAACAGCCCCAGCCTGTTCAGCCTCTCCCTGTAGCTCAGATCCTCCAACCCTGGCAACATTCTTGTAAATCTTTTCTGAACCCTTTCAGGTTTCACAACATCTTTCCGATAGAAAGGAGACCAGAATTGCACGCAATATTCCAACAGTAGCCTAACCAATGTCCTGTGCAGCCGCAACATGACCTCCCAACTCCTGTACTCAATACTCTGACCAATAAAGGAAAGCATACCAAATGCCATCTTCACTATCCTATCTACCTGCGACTCCACTTTCAAGGACCTATGAACCTGCACTCCAAGGTCCCTTTGTTCAGCAACACTCCCTAGGACCTTACCATTAAGTCTAGAAGTCCTGCTAAGATTTGCTTTCCCAAAATGCAGCAACTCGCATTTATCGGAATTAAACTCCATCTGCCACTTCTCAGCCCATTGGCCCATCTGGTCCAGATCCTGTTGTAATCTAAGGTAACCCTCTTCGCTGTTCACTACACCTCCAATTTTGGTGTCATCTGCAAACTTACTAACTGTACCTCTTATGCTCGCATCCAAATCATTTGTGTAAATGACAAAAAATAGAGGGCCCAGCACTGATCCTTGTGACACTCCAATGGTCACAGGCCTCCAGTCTGAAAAACAACCCTCCACCACCACCCTCTGTCTTCTACCTTTGAGCCAGTTCTGTATCCAAATGGCTAGTTCTCCCTGAATTGCATGAGATCTAACCTTGCTAATCAGTCTTCCATGGGGAACCTTGTCGAATGCCTTACTGAAGGCCATATAGATCACATCTACTACTCTGCCGTCATCAATCTTCTTTGTTATTTCTTCAAAAAACTCAATCAAGTTTGTAAGACATAATTTCCCACGCACAAAGCCATGTTGACTATCCCGAATCAGTCCTTGCCTTTCCAAATACATGTACATCCTGTCCCTCAGGATTCCCTCCAACAACTTGCCCACCACTGAGGTCAGGCTCACCGGTCTATAGTTCCCTGGCTTGTCTTTACCGTCCTTCTTAAACAGTGGTACCACATTTGCCAACCTCCAGTCTTCCGGCACCTCACCTGTGACTATCGATGATACAAATATCTCAACAAGAGGCCCAGCAATCACTTCTCTAGCTTCCCACAGAGTTCTCGGGTACACCTGATCAGGTCCTGGGGATTTATCCACCTTTAACCGTTTCAAGATATCCAGCACTTCCTCCTCTGTAATCTGGACATTTTGCAAGATATCACCATCTATTTCCCTACAGTCTATATCTTCCATATCCTTTTCCACAGTAAATACTGATGCAAAATATTCATTTAGTATCTCCCCCATTTTCTGTGGCTCCACACAAAGGCCGCCTTGCTGATCTTTGAGGGGCCCTATTCTCTCCCTAGTTACCTTTTGTCCTTAATATATTTGTAAAAACCCTTTGGATTCTCCTTAATTCTATTTGCCAAAGCTATTTCATGTCCCCGTTTTGCCCTCCTGATTTCCCTACATTTTTTATACTCTTCAAAGGATTCACTCGATCTATCCTGTCTATACCTGACATGTGATTCCTTCTTTCTTTTAACCAAACCTTCAATTTCTTTAGTCATCCAGCATTCCCTACACCTACCAGCCTTCCCTTTCACCCTGACAGGAATATACTTTCTCTGGATTCTTGTTATCTCATTTCTGAAGGCTTCTCATTTTCTAGCCGTGCCTTTACCTGCAAACATCTGCCTCCAATCAGCTTTCTAAAGTCCTTGCCTAATCCTGTCAAAATTGGCCTTTTTCCAATTTAGAACTTCAACTTTTAGATCTGGTCTAGCCTTTTCCATCACTATTTTAAAACAGTAGAATTATGGTCGCTGGCCCCAAAGTGCTCCCCCACTGACACCTCAGTCACCTGCCCTGCCTTATTTCCTAAGAGTAGGTCAAGTTTTGCACCTTCTCTAGTAGGCACATCCACATACTGAATCAGAAAATTTTCTTGTACACACTTAAGAAATTCCTCTCCATCTGAACCTTTAACACTATGGCAGTCCCAGTCAATGTTTGGAAAGTTAAATCCCCTACCATAACCACCATATTATTCTTACACATAGCTGAGATCTCCTTACAAGTTTGTTTCTCAATTTCCTTCTGACTATTCACGGGTCTATAATACAATCCCAATAAGGTGATCATCACTTTTTTATTTCTCAGTTCCACCCAAATAACTTCCCTGGATGTATTTCCAGGAATATCCTCCCTCAGCACAGCTGTCTTATCAAAAATGCCACTCCCCCTCCTCTCTTGCCTCCCTTTCTATCTTTCCTGTAGCATTTGTATCCTGGAACATTAAGCTGCCAGTCCTGTCCATCCCTGAGCCATGTTTCTATAATTGCTGTGATATCCCAGTCCCATGTTCCTAACCATGCCCTGAGTTCATCTGCCTTCCCTGTTAGGCCCCTTGCACTGAAATAAATGCAGTTTAATTTTTTAGTTTTACCTTGTCCCTGCCTGCCCTGACTGTTTGACTCACGTCTGTTCTCAACTGTTCCTGTCTCAGATCGATCTCTTTCCTCACTATCTCCCTGGGTCCCACCACCCCAATTTACTAGTTTAAATCGTTACAAGCAGTTCTAGCAAATTTTCCTGCCAGTATATTAGTCTCCTTCCAATTTAGGTGCAATCCATCCTTCTTGTACAGGTCACTTCTCCCCCAAAAGAGATTCCAATGATCCAAAAATGTGAATCCTTCTCCCATACACCAGCCCCTCAGCCATGCATTCATCTGCTCTATCCTCCTACTCCTGCCCTCACTAGCTCGTAGCATTGGGAGTAATCCAGATATTACTTCCCTTGAGCACCTCCTTTTTAAATTTCTGCCTAACTCTCTGTAATCTCCCTTCAGAGTCTCAATCTTTTCCCTTCCAATGTCGTTGGTTCCAATGTGGACAATTACCTCCTGCTGGCTCCTTTCCCCCGTGAGAACATTCTGTACCCTCTGAGACATCCTTGATCCTGGCACCAGGGAAACAACACACCATTCTGCTTTTTCTCTGCTGGCCACAGAAACATCTGTCTGTACCTCGGACTACAGAATCTCCTAACACAATTGATCTCTTGGAAGCCGACGTACCCCTCGTTGCACTAGAGCCAGTCTCAATACCAGAAACTTGGCTGTTCGTGCTACGTTCCCCTGAGAATCCATCACTCCCTAAATTTTCCAAAATAGTATACCTGTTTGAAATGGGTATATCCACAAAAAAACTCCTGCACTAGCTGCCTACCTCTCTTACCCTTCCTGGAGTTAACCCATCTACGTGACTGTATCTGAGACTTCCCCCCCTTCCTATATTTGCCATCCATCACATACTGTTGCTGTTGCAAATTCCTCATCGCTTCTATCTGTTTCTCCAACCGATCCACTCGATCTGATAGGATTCGTAGCCAATAGCATTTATGGCATGAGTGGACACCGCACAACAATCACAAGATGGGGCTGCTCCCTCCCAGTCAGACAGTAGTCAGCGGTCAGGGACATTCGGCCTCAGACCCTTGGGTGAACATCCTCTAAGGCGGACTTCAGAATAGGCAACAATGCAAAATGGCCGAGCAGAGGCTGATAGCCAAGTTCGGTACCCGTGAGGATGGCCTCAACCAGGATCTTGGGTTCATGTCACACTACAGGCGACCTGACTGCACTGTCACACACACACACACACACACACACACACACACGCGCGCGCACACACACACCCTCTCTCATACAAAAGTTGTCTCTCATATGCTCATACATACACGCCCCACACTCAAACCCACACAGACAGATTTTAACTTCACACCTTCAATGCATTACCTGAGCTGAGATGGCACTTATTGCTAAAAGCTATCTTGAGAATGTAACTTTAAAAAAGTTCTGAGATTTGCATATGAAGGGACTGAAACTAACACGATCACTCTAAAAGATGAAAGACTCAAACTACATTTGTTTAATATTACATTCTAAAGACACAGCAATCCTGTTGCTATAAATTTTGTGTCATATGATTCTGCTCCACAACCACCTGATGAAGAAGCAGCGCTTCGAAAGCTGGTGTCTCCAAATAAACCTGTAGGACTATAACCTGGCGTTGTGTGATTTTTAATTTTCGAGAGTGTGTGGTGCTGGAAAAGCAGGTCATGCAGCATCCGAGGAGCAGGAGAATTGACATTTTGGGAGGGAGCCCTTCATTAGGAATGGGGATTCAGAGGGCAGGGTCTACAATAAGGGTGGATGGTGGTTCTCAGCAGGATTTTCCCCATTCTACTAACAGGTGGCACAAAGTGGGTGTTGAAGTAGCAGGAAACCCTGATCTTGGAATGGCAATGCTCCCCACCAACCTTCGATTAGATTAATACATGGCTGTGGGATGTGGCCCTTACGTGTGCATTAACTGCCCTGGACTTAATAGGGTTTGAAGATGGTAGGGCCATCCACCCCCTACCCAACACCTCCATACCCAATTTGATGCCCACATCAGCAAAGCAATAACAATTGAGGGCACGATCTTACCCATACATAGAGGCACAGAGTACAAAGCAAGGAAGTAATGGTAAATCTTTACAAAACAATGATTCAGACTAAGCTGAAAGTCAAATTCCGAACACTACACTTTAGGAATGATTTGAAGGTTTAAGAGAAGACACAGAAAAGACCGAAGGCAATGTCTCTAGGGGTGTATGACATTGGTCGTGGATATATTGGAGAACATCAAATTGTTTTCCTTACAGAAGATGTTCGGAATTGATATCAAATCTCAAGGGGTCCAGTCAAAGTTGGTAGACACAAATTATTTTCATCGCAGAAGGGTTGAAAACCAGAGGTCATGGATTTAAAGTGATCGGCAAAGAGCCAACATTGACATGAAGCTGAATTTTATGCAGTCAGTGGTTAGGAGCTGGAATGTGTTACTTATCCAATTGATGAAGGCAGATTCAACTGTGGTTTTCACAAGAGAATTGCATCAGCCCCAAGATTACAAAGAAAGGGTCAGAGGAAGGGGTAGCTGAGTTAGAGACTCAATGGGCCAAATTTCTGACTGTGACTATTCTGACATGTTTCTCATCAGTTACATAAGTTAGCCAGGCTTTCTTGGACTGGAAATGGTGAAACATAAATTAAAATGGTAAATTTAACAAAGGTAAGAACAACATTGTGACTTGATTGGGTTACAATCATTTCAAGTCTAAAAATGGTCAGAGGGAACAGAGTGAGGATCTGTGGCTTGAGTTCTCTATGTGCTTTGCCAATGATGAAGTCATTTAAAATTTTAACCATCATCTTCACAGCAATTTGCACAGCAATAAGTGGGAATGTTATCTCTCTCTTACAATGCAGATTAAATTCTCACAATTTCCTAGCAAGAAGACTATGCTAGTGAGAATAGAGCGCCTGGGATCTTACAAACATTCTTCATATTGTCATTTTAAAAATTATATAGATATTTCAAGAATAAAGAGCTCAAATTAATGAATTTGAGATATTCATAAAATCTCCACATCCTTTCAAGAAGGAGATATTACTGAAACAATGTGACTGACTCTTAACTGTCCTGTTAAGTGGACAGGGAAGTAATTGTACCAAACTGCTGCAGAGAATCCGAAAAAAATCCATATCTCAGCTGCCATCAGACCCTTGCAAAACTACAGTGTTGGCAGCTGCATTTTGGATTTTAAAAAAACAATGTAACTGCCAGAAAGGAATGCTGAGAGTTTTTACAAGAAATTCCTGATGAATTTGTTACTATTCCCAATGCTTTTATCTCAACAGTTCAAATATGATTTGTGAGAATAGTTTTGTGTTTTTTTTTAAAGTTGTTTATTGTCTGCTTGAAGACATCTTCGTTGAAAAGATGAGGCAGCTCAACTAAAACCAAACTCTATCACAGAATTCCTATGGGGCAGATACAAGCCATTCAGCCCATCAAGTGTGCACTGACCCTTTGAAGAGCATCCTACCTACCCCGATAACCCGCATTAACCATAGTTAACCTGTCTAGCTTGCACACTTTGGGCAATTCAGCATGGCCAATCTACCTAACTGGCACATAGAGTCAGAGAGTCATAGAGATGGACAGCTCAGAAACAGACCTTTCGATCCAACCCGTCCATGCCGACCAGATATCCCAACTCAATCTTGTCCCACCTGCCAGCACCCGGCCCATATCCCTCCAAACCCTTCCTATTCATATATCCATCCAGACGCCTTTTTAACTGTTCCAATTGTACCAGCCTCCACCACTTCCTCTGGCAACCCATTCCATACACGTACCACCCTCTGCATGAAAAAGTTGCCCCTTAGGTCTCTTTTATATCTTTCCCTCTCACCCTAAACCTACGACCTCTAGTTTTGGTCTCCCCGACCCCAGGGAAAAGACTTTATTTATCCTCTCCATGCCCCTCATGATTTTATAAACCTCTATAAGGTCACACCTCAGCCTCCGACACTCCAGGGAAAACAGCCCCAGCCTGTTCAGCCTCTCCCTATAGCTCAAATACTCCAACCTTGGTAACATCCTTTAAAATCTTTTCTGAACCTTTTCACTTTTCACAAAATCCTTCCAATAGTGCCTAAGCAATGTGCTGTACAGCTGCAACATGACCTCACAACTTCTGTATTCAGTACTCTGACCAATAAAGGAAAGCTTACCAAACACCTTCTTCACTATCCTATCTACCTACAGTTCTACTTTCATGGAGCTATGAACCTGCACTCCAAGGTTTATTTGTTCAGTAACACTCCTTAGGACCTTACCATTAAGTGTTTAAGTCCTACTAAGATTTACTTTGCTACATCTGAGGGCTGTGGAAGGAAACCGGAGGAAACTCATGCAGACAGAGAGAATGCTTAAACGCCACACAGACTGTCGCTCGAGACTGGAATCAAACCTGTGCCTTTGGTGCTGTGAGGCAACAGTGCTAACCAGTAGGCCGCATTTGAAATGTTAAAATTTGGCTCAAATTGAACAGCTACATATACGCTCAGAAGTAGGCCACTCAGTCATCATCCTATAAGATCATGGCTGATCTGCTTACAAGCTTAATCTCACATTCCTATCTACTTTTGATCGACTCCCTCCATTTGTTTATAAAGAAGCTCTTGACCTCTGCCTTAAAATTACTCAAAGACATTACTTCCACTGCCCTTTGAGAAAGAGATTTCCAAAGAATCATAAACCTCTAAGAAAAATTTCTCCTTATCTCTGTCTTAATGTGATGACCCTTTAATCTGAAACAGTGTCTCCCCCAGTTTTGGATTCTTTCACAAGGGGAAGCATCCCCTGCAACACATCTATCTTGTCTAGACCATTTTGGACCTTGCGCGTCAATTAAGCCATCTGTTAGCCTTCCAAAACGTCAGGGGATACAAAGCTAGCCTGTTCAATCTTTCCTCATGAGACTATTCCAGATTCATCTTCTATTTCGGATGGTAGTCTAGTCAACGTTATCTGAATTACTTTTTTTCCCTGTACAAACAAGATTTAAGGTCTTGCATAGTACATTGTTAATAATCATTTCCCAAATGTTTTCCTTCTCACCAAACAAGCTACCTCAAAGAGAACTTTTGGCTTACATAATAACTACTTACCAAGCTCATTCCTTACAACTGATCCCATTGGTAGTGGTACATGGTTAGTGTCGAGAGTGTGGTGCTGGAAAAGCTGACCTGCTGTGTTTTTCCAGCACAACATTCTCGACTCTAATCTCCAGCATCTGCAGTCCTCACTTTCGCCTGGCAGATGGTTAGTGGCTATTTTCAGGTCAAAACATAAGCAGAGCATGCTAGCCAAACATTCAAATGGATTGCAAAAGGATGCCTTTCCTTTGAATTCAACACAAGTTATAAATAGGGTGCTCACAGGTTTTTGGTGAACTAACTCAGTAAATTTGGAACCCAAAGAGTCCGACTATAGTTGGGGATTCTCCTGCTCCTTGGATGTTGCCTGACATGCTGTGCTTTTCCAGCACTACACTCTCGATTCTGATCTCCAGCATCTGCAGTCCTCACTTCCTCCTTGTCGGACTATAGATCAAGCGTAGAAAGACTACCAACTTCCAACTCATTTGCATGTTCCTCAGTTCCCACCCCGATGGATAGTTATCTTTTCGCAAAATAACAAGCAGCCAACAAAACACTTACAAACGTGGTCATTTGGAATAACTTCCAATGTTTGGCTATACCTTTACTGCTCTAGAGAGAAGTTTTAGCAGGTAATAATAATCAAATCTTCTTTTTAAAAAAAAGTTGCTTACCGTGGAAAGGATTCTCCGTAAGGATCGGCACCGGATAAGATAAGTATGCATGGTAGGTCTTCCAGATCCAAGTAGGTTTCAGGCTTCCAATCTGGATCCTCTATCTTTTGCCAATTCTTTCAAAACAAGAGATAAATACCAATTTATTCTTGTTGGCTATTCTGATCGGTAATTGTAAAGGTTTCTACAAAAGAACAGACACTTTTAAAATGCATTAACCAAGTCAAAAAAACCACAGGCTTTTACAATGCACAACGTCTGTGTTGCTTTCAGTTAGCCATTGGTGGTCAGTAACCAGTATTTAATAAGGTAAAAACAATGACTGCATCATCTTCACCATGGATATCCAATCCCTCTACACCTCCATCCGACATGACCAGGGCTTCCAAGCCCTCCATTTTTTCCAGACGTCCTCAACAGTACCCTTCCACCGAAACTCTCATTCGTTTGGCCGAACTGGTTCTCACCCTTAACAATTTCTCCTTTGAGTCCTCCCACTTCCTCCAGACCAAAGGGGTAGCCATGGGCACACGTATGGGCCCCAGCTATACCTGTCTCTTTGTTGGCTACGTAGAGCAGTTGATCTTCTGTAATTACACCGGCACCACTCCCCACTTCTTCCTCTGCGACATTGATGACAGCATTGGCGCTACCTCGTGCTCCCGCGAGGAGGTTGAGCAATTCATCAACTTCACCAACACATTCCACCCTGACCTTAAATTTACCTGGACTATCTCTGACACCTCCCTCCCCTTCCTGGACCTCTCCATCTCCATTAATGACGACAGACTTGACACTGACATTTTTTACAAACCCACCGACTCCCACAGCTACCTGAATTACACCTCTTCCCACCCTATCTCTTGCAAAAATGCCATCCCGTATTCCCAATTCCTCCGCCTCCGCCGGATCTGCTCCCAGGAGGACCAGTTCCACCACAGAACACACCAGATTGCCTCCTTCTTTAGAGACCGCAATTTCCCTTCCAATGTGGTTAAAGATGCCCTCCAACGCATCTCGTCCACATCCCGCACCTCCGCCCTCAGACCCCACCCCTCCAACCGTAACAAGGACAGAACGCCCCTGGTGCTCACCTTCCACCCGACCAACCTTCGCATAAACCAAATCATCCGCCGACATTTCCGCCACCTCCAAACTGACCCCACTACCAGGGATATATTTCCCTCCCCACCCCTTTCCGCCTTCCGCAAAGACCGTTCCCTCCGCGACTAGCTGGTCAGGTCCACGCCCCCAAACAACCCACCCTCCAATCCTGGCACTTTCCCCTGCCACCGCAGGAACTGTAAAACCTGCGTCCACACCTCCTCCCTCACCTCTATCCAAGGCCCTAAAGGACCCTTCCACATCCATCAAAGTTTTACTTGCACATCCACTAATATCATTTATTGTATCCGTTGCTCCCGATGCGGTCTCCTCTAAATTGGGGAGACTGGGCACCTTCTAGCAGAGCGCTTTAGGGAACATCTCCGGGACACCCGCACCAATCAACCACAACGCCCCGTGGCCCAACATTTCAACTCCCCCTCCCACTCTGCCGAGGACATGGAGGTCCTGGGCCTCCTTCACCACCGCTCCCTCACCACCAGACGCCTGGAGGAAGAACGCCTCATCTTCTGCCTCGGAACACTTCAACCCCAGGGCATCAATGTGGACTTCAACAGTTTCCTCATTTCCCCTTCCCCCACCTCACCCTAGTTCTAAACTTCCAGCTCAGTAACTGTCCCCATAACTTGTCCGGACTTGTCCTACCTGCCTATCTTCTTTTCCACCTATCCACTCCACCCTCTCCTCCTTGACCTATCACCTTCATCCCCTCCCCCACTCACCCATTGTACTCTATGCTACTTTCTCCCCACCCCCACCCTCCTCTAGCTTATCTCTCCACGCTTCAGGCTCACTGCCTTTATTCCTGATGCAATTTCGAAGCTACTTGGATGCTGCCTGAACTGCTGTGCTCTTCCAGCACCACTAATCCAGAAACCAGTATTTTAATAGCCTGTTGGTTCTAGCAATGTCGTTCCACGTTGTAACAGTAGTAGAAATCAGCATATAACCCAGACTGTATACGCAGTCCGAGATGTTACATTAGTGTACGTGGTCATTTGTTAATAAACTTCCAGATAGCAGACTCCCTGTGGCATCTTTTATGTGTACTAACATAGAGGAAATCACAATAATATCAATGGGTAAAAACAGTTTTAAGTTTGGACAGAACCAAATAAATACAATGGGAATAAACAAAGCACCTGGAACAATTATAGCTTTAATCCAAGGGATCTGGAGAGAACAAATGAAGAAAGCACAAAGGCATTAGGGAGATGCGGAGGTGCCAGTGTTGGACTGGGGTGGACAAAGTTAAAAATCATGCAACACCAGGTTATAGTCCAATAGGTTTATTTGGAAGCACTTGCTTTCTGAGCACTGCTTCTTTGTCAGACAGTTCACTACTAGCTACCTGACAACGGAGCAGTGCTCCAAAAGCTTGTACTTCCAAACAATCCTGTTGGATTATAACCTGATGTTGCATGTGTTTTATCATTAAGGAGAGACCACTTTTCACAGCTCAGGAGTGTATTACAGCATATGACACAATTTTGAAATTACAAGTCATTCTGCTACAACATGTGTTTCGTCAGCGCAAGTTGGCTATAACGTGATTGACGAATTGTGGTTGTTGTTTGGATACCACAAACTTTCTACTGAATGGGAATAGTGATTTTCTATTAGCAATCATCTACAGCGCAATTTTCTATTGAGCAAGGTTGCAGAGGAACACAACTGTTGGGTTACAGCAGAACTGTCCTAAGGGGTAAAGTTGCAATGACAACTTTATGTACAGGGCCAGACAAGGTCAAAGCCTTTGATGAAGTTCAGTGTAATATTGAACAAAGAACTGCATGTCGTTGCTAGGAAAATCAACAATGGTATGACATCCAGAAAAATATACTGACAATCCTAAACTCTGTCACAACCTATCAGGAGCTGGATAATTTGAATTTACAAGAACTTTCATGGCTTTAGAAATTATTGATATAATGGTAATACGATGAAAGTTTCTGAGCTACCACGGATTATGGGCTGTACTTTGCACTGAGGGCAGGTTCCCCACATGCATATGTACATGTTGTGGGCCAGCTGACCTCCACTTACCCTACTGTCCCTCCACCTTCATTTCTCATGTGACAACCCTTCAGTAAGAGGTGGCACCTCCAGGAGGAAGTGCTGCTTATAAAGCGGCTCATTGGCAGCTGTGACGGTGGTAAGCAATGGTAGTGGCTACTGCTGGTATGCCAAGAAGGTGGGACTCAGTGATGGGCCTCGACAATTGAGTCAGGGATTTTGCTGGGGCCAGGATGTCAGTCTCCAGTGAGAGCTGGGTGTAGGGAACATCTTGGACAAGTTGGGGGAAAGCTGGTCCATGGGGTCCTGGATAGGAGGCATCTCCCACTTCACAGATCTAACCGTTGGTGGGAGGATTGATTGGCAGTAAGTATACCACTGTTGGCATGTGCCCGAATTCCAACAAGTGCAAGTTTTGCTGAGCTTAACTTGGATGGATTTTCACTGTGATGTCTAGTGGTCATTCTTGCTGTATCTTACCAAACTCACCTTTTCAGCAATGGATTAAAAAGTCAAAGAACTGCAGACACTGGAAATCAGAAACAAATATTTGCTGGGAAAACTCAGCAGGTCTGGCATTTTCTGTGGACAAAAAGCAGATTCGATGACCCTTCTTCAGAACATGACTGTTAACTCTGTTTTCTCTCCACAAATGCTGTTAGGGCTGCTGAGTTTTCAGAGCAATTTCTATTTTTGATTCGTTCACGACCTATTTGCCCTTATGGCTACTCACATTTCCAAATCTATCCCCATTCTACCTATCAAGGTACCCAGAACAACTTGTCCCCAGCACCTGGCACCGTGCCATCCCTAAAAGCTGATTGTGCACTAAGTCAAGCACTGAATTCCAATGCTGCCCTGCATGGTTCCTGATATTTGACCCAAAAAAGGGAAATTTGGTGTCCTACTTTGCAGGTAAAGGCCTAGGGGCCTTGCCGAATGGGGAAGTACATAAGCAGAATGTCCTCTTTGCACAGGGCCACCGGAGGCGGCCAGTGCTACAGAGGAGGCCAGTCTGGTCCAAGGCTGCCACCCAGATCAGTGCAGCCTCAACTGGAGGAATGCTCAGCCACGTAGGAAGAAGGTCAATGACCTTCTCCACTCCACAAGAGTAAGTGCCACCATCTTCTATCTGATATCTCACACTCACTCTATCTAGGCTACCGTATACACCTCCCAACAAGGCTCATGCTCGAGGTTAGCCACCCCAACCCTCTGCTACCACTAACTTCCTGCATGCCCTCTGTGCTGTCTACTCTCTCGCCCAAGTAACCTGCCCACTGGCACTAAAAATCCCAGCTGTGCCGTTCACTTTCATCTCCTATAAGTTCTGCTTCTCTATCTATCTCATTCCAGGAGAAAAACAACCCCTTATAAGGCAGAAAGAATCAAGATGGCCAGTGGACAGCCTGGAGAAAGTGAGGACTGCAGATACTGGAGATCAGAGTCAAAAACTGTGGTGCTGGAAAAGCACAGTCTGTCAGGCAGCATCCGAGGAGCAGGAGAATTAATGTTTTGAGTATAAGCCCTTCATCAGGAATGAGGGCCTGGCGTAGAGCTCCTCACAGTTAATATGGAGAGGATCTTGACTCTGACTGCTTCAGTGGCTTGACTAACCATATTCAAAGGAGAAAGTGAGGACTGCAGATGCTGGAGATCAGAACTGAAAATGTGTTGGTGGAAAAGCGCAGCAGGTCAGGCAGCATCCAAGGAGCAGGAGAATCGACGTTTCAGGCATGAGCCCTTCTTCAGGAAGTCCTATTCAAACCCCTGGACTGGCATTGGAAGTTGCCTTTAACTTACTCCTTGATCGACCCTCTCTCCCTTGACTTGACTGTAGACTGCTGACAACCAAGCAAGCTTGCTTTCTTAACGACTGCACTAAACAGAACAGCAATACAGAAGCACTGTGAGACTGGTAACTCTGGCTGCGGGGATAAAGTGTAAGAAGGCAAGATAGGGCAGGGTTGCACTATGTCGAAAAGTGTGGCGCTGGAAAAGCACAGCAGGTCAGGCATCCGAGTAGCAGGAGAGTCAAAGTTTCGGACATAAGCCCTTCATCAGGAATGTGATCTCCAGCATCTGCAGTCCTCACTTTCTCCTCAGGGGTTGCAGTGAGTGTCCAGGTTGCCCAGAGTGAGTGAGCGCGACCACAGCAAAGTGAACAGCCTGGAGGTGCAGCCAGGTCCAATTCATGGGCTGGGTACAAATCTCTAAATCCACAGTGTCCTTGCTGTAGTATTACAATGATAATTGTCAGTCCAGTCCAAGCTGAAGCACAGAAACAGACTGTAGGTGCATTGGAGATCTATCAGGAGGGTTCTTAGAGGCCGGCATATGTCAAATATCAATGCCCGTGATTGTTTTTTTTGGTGGGGGGGGGGGGCGCAGGGGGGCACTCCCATGAGCATGCTCGGAGGTGTTGGTGCTCAGTATGTAACATAGAGGAGCTTTGGAGGAAGCAGTAAGCTGAAGTAACCAAGTGCATCCTCGGACTTCCATGTTGAGAATCCTTGACACCGAATTTGCTTGGTGTGTTGGTTAAGATGGGAAGGTGGACATTAGTGAGGCAAGTTACTGCATTAATAATGATGTGGAGGTGCCAGTGTTGGACTGGGGTGGACAAAGGTAAGAGTCACACAACACCAGGTTATAGTCCAACAGATTTATTTGGAGTCAAGCTTTTGGAGCGCTGCTCCTTCATCAGGTAGCTAGCGGATCATAGGACATAGTCCTATGGAGCAGCGATCTGAATGCTTGTACTTCCATATAAACCTGTTGGACGATAACCTGGTATTGTGTGAGTTTCAGCATTAATGAGGCATATAACAAGCTGTCAACTCCTTTAATTGGAGATTGCTGGTGCCTGGAGAGAAAGCTTATCTTCCATGAAGCAGATGCATGCATTAAAGATGCAGTGAGCTGCTTTCAATGTCGAAGTGGGGCCTTGCCAGATTTCTCAGCTCATTCTGCCATCGATCTGACCATGGCCCACATCATTCATGTCCCTATAATATTCCACTCAGAGTCTTGTTTTCATTCAAGCCTCAAAACCTCTGTGGTAAGATTTTTCTTTTTAAACTTCAGATAGGACAAAATATCACACATTTTATCCAAACCTTTTATCTGCTTTCTGAAACGCACAAACAATTTTATTTAGTGAGGGAGTGAAGTGAGCCAGGGAATATCTGAAAATTTTCCATTCGTGCTCTGTGGTGAATGTAACATGGAAGGAAGTAATTCTGTATTAATTGCATCAGGAATTGTTCAACTTTGAAATTCTGAATCTATGTAAAGCTTATCGATGCAATGATCACAAATACCATGAAATGTGAAAAAAACAGAACTTCTAAAAAATATTGCTGATGGAATGTCAGCATCTCTAGCAAGTACAGCACTTGCTTTCCACCTCTATTTGCATTCAAAATAGTGATGAGCTGTCTGTTAAAATACTTCTAGCCCATGTGGTGCATGTATATATTTGCATAGTGCTGTCAAGTAAGGAATTTCAGGATTTTGACCCAGCGACAGTGAACAAGTATTGATAAATTTCCAGAGAAGGGTGGTGTGTGAAGTGCAGAGGATCTTGCATGTGCTGCTGTCTGTCTGCATGTGCTTTCCTTGCTCTTCAAAGTGATAGAGACTGAAGGTTAGAGAAGGAGTCTTTAA
Organism: Chiloscyllium punctatum; assembly: GCF_047496795.1. Taxonomy (NCBI): domain Eukaryota; kingdom Metazoa; phylum Chordata; class Chondrichthyes; order Orectolobiformes; family Hemiscylliidae; genus Chiloscyllium; species Chiloscyllium punctatum. The sequence continues at coordinate 143,369,985 of NC_092741.1, read as the reverse complement.
AGATTACTGTAGTGCACCTTGCACATGTTACACACTGCACCCACATTACGCTGGTGGTAGAAGGAGTGAATTTTTTTCTTACAGTGGTGGATTGAGTGTTTCTTTTCTTATGTCAATGTTAATCGTTGATACGTTAGACATAGAGACAACCTATTGTCTGTAAGCTACAATGGGAAATCAGGTAACATTCCAAGTCTGCAATAATCCATTTGTTGTAAGATTAGTATAAATCCTGATAGGTTTCACTGTGCTGTAGTTCTACCATTTCATCTTTCCGCCCTCCCTCATATCATTTGCAATAAACTGGGACTTGGCAGGCAGAAATAGTCTTCTAACACTTGGGTAAAATACTCAAAACTGAATCCAAATTAAACTGGTATGGGGGGGGGGGTAACACAAATCATGACACGGGATTCTTTCCCGGCTCGACAATATGATACGATGCATACAATCCTCAAGAGACACGTAACATTTTGGGACGAGTGTTCAGTACCTTCTGTGATGTGTCAGGAGCAATTAAGCAGCATAATGCTGCAAAAGTAACAAACTACAGTCTGAGGTGGCAGGACCGGTTACAGAGATTACACTTTTGGTCTTGTTGGAAGGCACAACTCATTGGGATACAATATCTTCATGCTTTGTACTTTTTGTGATAATATACAAATGTAAGTTGCGCTGGTTGTATCATGTCTTTCACCATAATCTGTGTTTTGTACAGTCAACTTAGTGTGAAACAGTGCAGTTTACAAAACAGAAGTTTTAACATGGTCTACTTTCAGAACAGTATCTGATATAGAGATCCAGTCTGAAACAAAAGAAACTTTTTTTTGCAAACACCTTCACCTTCCACTGCCCTCCCCACGCCCACAACCACATACTGGAAGATATTGGTCGATGGAAATCAATATTCTAAAGATTTGGTAACCAGATTATGTTAGAAAGCAACCAGACGCTAAATGTAGGAGAAAGTGAGGATTTCAGATGCTGGAGATCAGAGTCGAGAATGTAGTGCTGGAAAAGCACAGCAGGTCAGGCAGCATCCGAGGAGCAGGAGATCAGGCAACTTCTGAGGAGCAGGAGATTAGGAGTATCCGAGGAGCAGGAGATCAGAGAGCTTCCGGGGAGCCAGAGATCAGGGAGCTTCCGAAGAGCTGGAGATCAGGCAACTTCCGAGGAGCAGGAAACTGCTTCAACTCCTCGGATGCTGCCTGACCTGCTGTGCTTTTCCAGAAACTAAATGTAATCAAGATGAATTAATATTTTAACCAAGGATCAGATAGTATTTCCATTGAGACATAAGATTATTCTGCTTTACAGCAGTAACATTAACAACTGTAGTTATGACTTCACAATAGCAAGTGATAACCTTCACTTATGATGCTTTAGATTAACAAGTAGGAACATCAACAGAAGGACAGACATATTTCTGGCAATTGGGGAAGAATAGGAATAGGAACATCCACAGCTATTGGATTGAATAAAGTTAGTTTATTGGCACTAGCAGAACAGTTCAAGAATAAAAGCAATTAGAGTTATAGAGTCATAGAGCACAGACATAGACCATTTGGCCCAACTCATCCACACCAACCAGACATCCCAATCTGACCTAGTCCCAGTTGCCAGCACTTGGCCCATATCCCTCTAAACCCTTCCTATTCATATACCCATCCAGATGCCTTTTAAATGCTGTAATTGTACCAGCCTCCACCACTTCCTCTGGCAGCTTATTCCTTACACGCACCATCCTCTGCATGAAAAAGTTACCCTTTAGGTCCCTTTTAAATCTTTCCCCTCTCACCTCATTGTTAGGCCACCTGGTCAAGAGTCATGTCAAATAAAACTGATCTCGTCACAATTTAACGCCCAATTTATGACACTACACCTTACAATAGCTAAGAAAAAGGTGTCCTTCCAAAATCCAGATCTCGTTTAAGATGGAACAATAGTAAATGTAAAGCAGTAGTTACCTTCAGTTGTGTCAGAAAGTGCTGGCTAATGTTTATTTTCGTATTTGGAGTCCCAAGGATGATTTCAAATCTGTGCTGTAGACCCAGGCGGTGTCTAACCTGACACAATCGCTCATATGCCAGTGCAGCAAGTGAAATGGAGGGAATCCTGAGCAAAACCATGTAGCCGTGGTTGTTTGGACAGTTTCTTGTAGAGTTTGTAAGACTCTGAACTATTTCTAGAGTTTCCACAGAAGAATAGTTCTTCATCTGTGAGTGCCCTGCAGTTACCATCATGGCTGCTGAGTAATGCTGAATTAAGATGTATGTCCAGATCACAGCACTGTGCATCTTGGGAAACCTTAAGCCGAAAATAAGAACAAGTAAAAAGAACGTCAAAAAAAAAACTCTCATCAAAGTTAAAGTTACGTGCATTCATACTCAGGTTACATTTAATGTTAGGGCTGATGCAGAATTTAAAATGATTTGATTTGTAATTTGCACGGAGCTTTTAAAAAGTGTTAGATTTTATTGCTGTCATACGGACACTATTTTTATGTTGCTTGTTACGGTTATTTTCACAGAATCACAATCATTACAGCACACTTTACCATCATGCCTACACTGGTTTTATTATATAGCACCAATCTCCTGTCATTTCCCATATCAATTTCTATCCAAATAATTATCCAATGCCCTCCTGAATGCCTCAATTAAACCTGCCTCCACCACATTTTCAGGCAGTGCATTCTATACCCGAATGACTCACTACTTGAAAAAGTGTTTTCTCACATCAACCTTGGCTCGTTTGTATGTCATTATAAATAATGCCCTCCTGTTCTTGTTCCTTTATAAACTGGAATAGCATCTCCCTTTCTAATCTATCCAGCCCACTCATGGTTTTAAAAAACTGTATCAAATCTCCTCTCGGTCTCTTCTCTCGAGGGGAGACAGTCTCAACTTCTTCAATCTAGTGCTACCTCTCCATCAGTTTCTTGCTCCATTGGTTTTGGAAGTGGATGAAATCAGACTGGATTATTGGGAATACGTTTTTGAACTGGTTAAAAGATTTCTGAATCATCTGGAACAAAAGCAGCAAAGTCTCACCCTATCTATTCTAATACGTGCAACTGTACAAATAAATCATGCTCACAGAACGATTAATTCACACGCACCAAGAGAATTATGATTAATGGGATTGATGGTGAGAGAAAACCAAAGTCAGAGAACATGACAGGGAGCAGAAGAATCAGAAATGAGAAAGCAAGGACAGAAAACAACAGCCAAAGTAGTTGCGTATTATCTTTCCCTAATAATTAAATCATTCAGATGTTGTCTCCTTCCTGTTTTTCTTAAGTATGACCATTAGATGGTACTGTAACAATTTAAAAAAAAAGACTCAATGCAGTTCATAGTAAAAGGCAACTTGCAGGTTAACCCTAGTTGGCCAGGTAGAAATTCAAGCTACTTTGCCAGATATAGTTGAAGCTTGAGTAATGTTTAAATGAATATCCAGTTAAAATTATGACATAAATGGACTGGAGAAAAAGGCACTAGAGGTTGGAATTATAATTCCATACAATGGTTTGAATTGTTCAAGGGAGCTGGTGGTGACTCAAATGTTTCAGCTTTCAGCTAGACAGAGTAACAGCAGGGTGGACGTCACTTACAAACAGTTAGTTCATGCGGATTATTATACTCTTGGTTATTTTAATCATTGAGTGAAAAGAAGGTTAAGGATGGACTTAAAATTATCATTTCCTTTGAAGACATTTTACTAGAATCCATTTGCATGTTATTGTTCTTATTTCTAAAAAGAAATAACACTTCTAATTCCCCTCCTTTAATTTTGCCTATAATTGGCACCATACTTCCAATGAATAATTAGAAGCCACATTTTTTTTACAACCATTTTTAAAGTGTCTCAATTTCCAAAAATACAAATGGAGACAACATGTCCTGTGAGATTTAAGCTAGTGGGACAACACACACTGACCACTCCAATCTGACTGTGCTCCATCTCCCACCTCATCGTAGCCCATATTGAAAACTCTAAAGAAACATAATTGACCCAAAACATTAATCTGGTTTTTCCACAAATGTTGACTGAGTAGTTGCGTATTCTATTTCAATAAAAGAGATTTAAGGACAGGCAGCCAAACGTTTGGAATAAAATCGGTTGTTGGAAAAGGCAGGAAATATGTAATACAATGAATGGGAGCAGAATTAGTCTTGTTTCACTGAACTGAAATATCTCTCAGTACTAGCTTTTCCATGTCAAATCAGTTACATTAGACTGATCTCACTTCTGGCATCAAAGCTAGTCATGTCAGTGTTATTTCTACATCAATCACCTACCTTTCTTCCACTGCAGTAACCATTGCTTCAAAAGAACTGTCATATCTCAACAATGGAAGTTTGTGTCCTGAGTAGGTGGAATCAATGAAGTCTGAGAGTCCGAAGTACTTATTGTTTTCATGGTACAAGTTCACTTCCTAATGATGTGAAAGAACAGAATAAAAGATAGCAATGTTAATCAAATGCAATGTATTCCCCGAATTATTAAACATAGTGCTGAACTCTTAGATGTAAAACTTAACATTTGGAATTGAAATCTCCACCATCTTGGTGGTGAATTTGGAGGTAGTGGGAAAGGATGTAGAGAAGGGAAGCCCCCATCCTGCTTCCTGCCTGCACACAATTAAAGGAGGGTCGGAACACTTACGGACAGTCTCTTGTTTAGAACCTAACTGATGCTCTTAAGTATGCAATTGATGCCCTTTAAGTGGTTTGTCTCACCAAATCTGGTATTCAACCAGCAGTGGGTGGAGAGGTCGCCGCACAGAAAGCCTCAAAGCATCTGATCAGAGACAGGTGGAAGGCAGGGAGGATGGCGTGGGTTGTGGGTAGGGGAATGCAGTGTTTCTTCATTAACAGGCAAGCAGCTCATATCCTACTTCTTTCTTCTAAGATCCCTGGATTTGTATTTTTAAACGTTTACACAAGTAACGAATATAGTACAAGAGAAGGTCATCTTTTTTCCCATCAGACAATTTTAAATACGTGATAATGGTATCACATAGTGTCAACAGTAAAACAATTTTCCAATTTCCATTGAGGGGTCGCTAACAAGAAAGCAATTGTTTATAACAAAGCAAGTGGTACTGAGACCCATTGTCCAAAGAAGAAGTATCAGTCCAAAATCTTTTCCTATTTCAAACTGCAGTTATTTACAAGAGATTAATTCCTCAAAAAACTGACAGTTATGTTAAGTTTTCTTACAAAGGACTGCTCCACACACAGGCACATAATATAATGCTATAATGGAGTGCAGTTTCAAAGGCAAAGTGAAGACAAGACTACATTTGTAAGCGAATGTTATCAGTACAGGGTAGGTTTGAGAAGCATAATTTTTTGACTTGGAACTTCATGTCCCATTAAGAAAAAGAAAATTATGTAAAAATGTTTCTTACAATATTTTTAATTAATTATTTATGGAATGCAGATGTTGCTAGCTGTGTCATTATTTACTACCTGCCCCTAATTGCCTGATGAGAAGTTGAAGGTGGACTGCCTTCTTGAACTGCTACAGCATGTTTATTGTAGGTAGACCCATAGTGCCATTAGAGATGGAGCTCCAGGGCTTTGAAAGCAGCAACATTTAAGTGACGGCAATGCATTCCCAAGTCAGGATGGTCTCTGCTGCTCTTATCTTTCTCGGTGATAGTGGCCGTAGGTTTGGAAGGGGCTGTTTAAGGACCTTTGGTGAATTTCTGCAGTGCATCCTGTAGTGGTGGTAAGAGTGAATTGTTTGTGGATGTGGTGCCAGTAAAGTAAGCTGCTTTATCCTGGATAGCGTCAAACTTCTTAGATATTGTTGAAGCTGTACTCATCCAGGCAAGTAAGGAATATTCCATCAGAGGCCTGACACATGTCTTGTAGATTGCAGGCAGACTTTGAGGAATCTAGAGGTGAGTTATTCATTGCAGGATTCCTAGTTTTTTAACTACTCTTGTAACTACAATATTCAAATGGTTAATTCAATTTAGTTTCTGGTCGATGGTAGGCCACAGGATGTTGTTAATGGGGTATTCAGCAATGGTAATGCATTGAATGGCCAAGGGGCTATGGTAAGATTCTCTCTTACTGGAAATGGTCATTGCCTGGTAATTGTGTGCTGCTAACTTATTTGCCACCTATCAGTCCAAGTCTAGATATTGTCCAGGTCTTGGTGTATTTGGACATGGATTTCTTGAGTATCTGATGATTTAAAGATTTAATGTGATGATATAAATTATGTTAAATGTGGCTGTTATCTGCAATTCTCCTTGTAATACATTCTGGATCAGGGTCAATCCTTTAAATGCCCACATTCCCCTTGGGAGAGAGGAAATACAGAGTCTGCTTACAGAAGAAACACTGGCTAAGATTATACACAGGGATTGCTCATGTTTTCAGTTCGTTAATCAGTGTGCAGGCAAGAATCCTAAAGAGTCCAAAATAGAGTGAAGTAGGTCAAAGCACTTACAGAGGTTTATAAAATCACGCGGGGCATGGATAGGCTAAATAGCCAATGTCTTTTTCCGAGGATGGGAGAGTTCAAAACTGGAGGGCATAGGTTGAAGGCGAGAGGGGAAAGATTTTAAAAGAACCCCAGGGGCAACGTTTTCATGCAGAGGGTGGTGCATGTCTGGAATGAGCTGCCAAAGGAAGTGGTGGAGGCTGGTACAATTACAACATTTAAAAGACACCTAGGTGGGTATATGAATAGGAAGGGTTTAGAGGAATATGTGCCAAATGCTGACAAATGTAATTAGGTCAGATTGGCCATGTCTGGTCAGTGCAGATGAGTTAGACAGAAGGGATCTGTTTCCATGCTGTGTCACTCTATGATTTTACAACACTCACCATTATTATCTGTTACTCTTTTACTGCCACTTCAGGTCGCTTTCAAAAAAAACTAGTACTTTGTTGGAATTTGAATTTTGAGAAGTAACAGCACATTTTGATCATTTTAGCCATTTTGATTCCCCCAATCAAGTGATTAATTATTATAAATTGGCTATCCCACTGAACAAACATGCCCCATCATGATTTCATCCACAGTTTTCAAAACTGCTTAATGAATGACAATATGAATAAAAAGCGTTGGCTTATCTTTCCCTCACTCGCCCCTGGTTGTACTTTCAGCACCTGCTTTACATCAATAAACTTTGGAAGGAGCAACCAAGTATTTTCTTTTTTCCAATTGTTTTATTAACCTTTAAGCCTAAGAATTCTAAGGATTAGCAGAAAGGATGCCAGTTCCTTTACACACTATCACTCCATTGTAGCAACACTGAATTGATAAACATTAGGAATACTTCAGTAAAATTTACACTGTTGCAGGATGATGGCCAATGGATCTCATTGTAGGGGCTGATGTAGGTCTGCTGTGTTTGAAGGACGTAGGGGAAAGATGTAACTTGGAGTGTCAACACGTTCAGTGCTTCTTTAATTTCTTTGCAGTTCACAATTCTATCAGCCAGGCCCAGAAACGGTTCACTCTGTGAAAACATTCCCCCACTGGAATCGAGATAAGAACACAATACTGAGAATTAATGAGATCTTTCAGGAAATCCATAAACACAGACACACACAGTCGTATTGCAAACTGTCACTTAATACAAACAAATTGCAGAAAAATTGGAAACAGCAAACAATAAATGTCTAATCACTTAAAGTTTAAGGACAGTAGAAATAAATGAAATCACTAGGAACAAGAGGTTAAAAGTTAACTTAGTTCTAAAGTGTTGCATGCTTATATGTGTTGACTGTACACTCAATCTAAGAAATCCATTTATCTTTCATTAAAACCAAACAGTCGTATAGTATCAGTAGGCTGTGGAAAGGCTAACCCTTTTCTTAGATGGATTGCTGGTAAAGTTACTGCGTCAACACATTGCACAACCATTAATCAAACTTTGCCCAAAATAGAAACCAATTCAATTAGAGAATGGCTGAATGATCCCTGGCAGCTGAAAGCCAAGAATGTCCCTCTCTGTGTTGGCAAACGTGAGCAACGTACGATGTGATGTTCTTTATTCTAATTCCAATGTACGAGCAGAATGAGAAGGTAATTCACTAAACCAGAGTCTGACCAGATTTATTAGTAGCACGTTTGTTGTCAATTTTGCTCAGCCATCAATTATTCTTCCATTGTGTTGCTAACACCTAATTGCTGCACAAGCTTGAACCTCTGAGGACTTTGAACTTACTTTGTCGATTTTAAAAAAAAATGTTTAACAAACTCTTCAATACACAAGATTACAACTTCAAAAAAGGCTACTGTGTTGCTGGTATAAACCATTGAGTGACAAGCAACAAAAACTTCAAAAACTGGTGAACCTGATGAAAGAAAGATCACACCAACTTTGATCTACAGAAGTCAGAACTCTGCTTTTTACTGGTGCTTGCTAAGGGGCTGATTTTAGTGGTGTCCAGTTACTGAGGGGAATGTCCTTCATAATTTAACTAGTAGAAATGGTAAGTAGCCTGCAGGTCAATTTACACAGAGTATCAAAATACCAAACTCAGGAATTGTGTGTGTGAAGGAAGTCTCTGTTTAAAGAATCAATCTCTTTTGAAGGTCAAGTTTGGCATGGTGCTGAATTTTAACATGAATTTGTTATTTCTTTTGCAGTTTGAGACAGATGAAGGAGATGCCTACGCTGCTAGTGACAGGTGCATACTTAATCAGGTAGCGTGGTTACCTGGCAGTGGGCTACTTCAGATCTTTGGAATTATCACTTGTGTAAAAAACAAGAGGCATTTTTGCAAAGACATGGAACAAAATATCACAGCAGTCTGCTCGACTGAGTATGTAAGGTGAGATTGTAATGAGTGAGGGAATTTTTTTTATTCATTCATGAGCTGTGGGCCTCGCTGGCTGGGTCAGCACTTTTTGTCCATCCTTCATCGCTCTTGAGAAGATGGTGGTAAGCTGCCTTCTTGAACCACTGAAGTCCATATGCTGTAGGTAGACCCATTAGGGAGGGAATTCTAGGATTTCGACCCAGCAACAACAAAGGAACGGCGATATATTTCCAAATCAGGGTGGTGAGTGCCTTGGAGGGGAACTTGAAGGTCCAAGTCCTTCCAGATGGAAAGGGTCATGGGTTTGGAAGGTGCTGCCTAAGGATCTTTGGTGAATTTCTGCAATGCACCTTGTCATAAAGTCATAGAGTCATACAGAAATAAGCCCTTCAGCCTCACACATGCCAACAAGATTTCCTAAACTGAATTATTCCCACTTTCTTGTACTTAGCCCACATAGAGGCATAGCCATAGAATCCCACAGCACAGAGACAGACTCTTTGGCCCAAACTGGTCCATGCTGACAAAAATGCCCGTCCAGACTTATCCCATTTCCCCGCACTTGGCCCGTATCCTTCTAATCCTTTCCTATCCGTGTAATTGACATATGCCCTTTAAATGTTGTTAATGTACCCACCTCAACCACTTCCTCTGGCAGCTCATTCCATATGCATACCACCCTCTGTGTAAAACAGTTGCCCTCAGGTTCCCTTTTATTCTTTCACCTCTAACCATACCCCACTAAACCTTTCCTATCCATGGATCGGGCCTGTTTCCACACTGTAAGTAATCTAATCTAATCTGTGCAATTGTCTTTTAAATGTTGTAACTGTGCCTGAATCTATCACTTCCTCTGGAAGTTTTTTCCATTGAGACATCACCCTCTGTGTGAAAACGTTGCCCATCAGGTCCCTTATAAATCTTTCCCCTCTCACCTTAAACCTCTACCCACACGTTATGGATTCCCTTACCCTGGGGAAGAGTTCTTGTCTATTCACCTTACATATGCCTTTCATGATTTTATAAAACTTTATAATGTCACCCCTCAGCTTTCCACACTCCAGGAAAACAAAAGCTCTGGTCTATCCTGCCTCTCCTTATTACTCAAATTTCCAGTCTCAGTAACCTCCTGTAAATCTTTTTTGCATCCTTTCCAGGGTGAATAGAATTATTCGCAGTACTCCAAATGTGGCCTTACCAATGTCTTGTACAGCTGTAACATGGCATCCCAACTCCTGTACTCACCAATGAAGACAACCCTGCCAAACGCCTTCTTCATCACTCTGTGTACCTCTGATGTCACTTAACAAACTATGTACTACACTCCCAAAGTCTCTGTTTGACAACACTCCCTCGTGCCCTACCATTAACTGTGTAAGTCCTGCCCTGGTTTGTCTTACCAAAATGCAACGTCTCACATTCATCTGAATTAAATTCCATCTGCCACTCCTCAGCCCATTGCTCCAATGGATCAAGATCCCTTTGTACTTAGATAACCTTCTTCACTGTGCACTAGGCCATCCATTTTAATGACGTACGAACCATACCTCCAGTATTCATATCCAAATCATTTATACAAATGAAAAACAGCAGTGGACCCAACACACCAGTGGTCACAGGCCTCCACTCTGAACAACAACCCTCTATCCTCACCCTCTGTCTCCTACCATCAATCCAACTTAAAATCTTAGACAGTACACACTGCTGCAACAGTGGTGGAGGGAATTAATACCAATCAAGTTGGCTGCTTTGTCCTGGATGTGTGTCATGCTTCTTGACTTTTCCTTGAGCTGTACTTATTGAGGCATGTGAGAGTATTCCATCACATTCCTGACTCCTGCCCTGTAGGTGATGGACAGGCTTTGGGGAGTTACTTGCTGCAGTATTCCTCGCCTCTGGTCTGCTACCGTTGCCATTGTATTTCTATGACCAGCCCAGTTCAGTTTCTGGTCAATGTGATAGTGTAAGATTGAGGACTACTGGTCTGATCATTCACATGTCAAGAAGCAGTCCACAAGAAGGAGCAAGAAACAGCAAGACTTCAGAATGGTGGAGGAGAGGGATTAATTCAGTTTGCAGGTACTTAATTGGTTTCTGATTTTCGCAGAATTCCTTCTCTAAATTGAGGCAGTTGCTTAAACAAGATCCAGGAGATACAAGCACTGTATTTGCTTTATAAGTTAACTAGGTATACTAGTTAGTATTTGATTTAATTTGATTTATTGTCACATGTACATAAGTTTTGTTTACGAGCAGTACAACCAGGTCATGGTAAGCAAGGACATACAGGCAGCTCTCTTCGCAAAACAAAACATCAAAATAGGAGTATGAAATGATTTGGTTCAGAAGGTCAAGATGTAGAATCTGTGGATGCTGAAAATCAGAAACAAAAACAGAAATTGCTGAACAAACTCAGGATTTGGCAGTATCTGTGAAGAGAAATTAGAGTTAATGTTTCAGATCCAGTGACCCTTCTTCAGAACCAGTAGAATCAGTTTGGGTTGAGATATGGAAAGACAAGGGAAAGAAGTCATGGTGGGAGTAGTTTATAGATCTTCCTACACTGTAGTACAGACATTACGATCGCAGCAGACGGTTTTACCAGACAAGCCAGTTCCCAGTCAGAAATTTGACTTGTCAAGTAACATTTTTACTTGTCTTAATGAAGACTTCTTTTGTTGAAACATCAACATGCATTGCTGCACATTTTGCTTTAAGAACAAAACAGTGGTTTATTGAGAAAGCAATGGAGATAAAATAGAATCATCTGAACTATCTACCATAGAATCAGCACAGTGTGGTACAGAAGGAGGAGGCAATTTGGCCTATCATGTCAGCCCTGACTGTTCAAATCAGCATTATTACCTGCTGTCAAACTCTTGCTTTACCCCTATATCTTTGGATATTATTTCTACCAATAAATCATCCAATTGAACCTGCCAAATAATGAATTATAATGCAAGTTCAAAAATTTCAATATATAACCAAACTATTCTTCCCAAAACACACCTACATAAGTTGTAAAGAAACTGAGCATCTTTTGCATAATACCCAAAACACCCCAATACAGGTTTTAAAATGTCACACACCACAGCTCCTGTACATAACAACTCAGTCGGCTCTAAGTCACTTGTGGCTTCAACTGAAACTGCAAATAACTTCTTCCTGGAGTTACCATATCTTTGAGCTTTAATGCACTCAGTTTAAATAACCACTTCCCAGCTTTTATCCCAATACTTCTGGTCTGGGGCTGACACTAAATTTTCACTCCAAGGAATCTCATTTATTAAATCTCTCATTCCTTTCTTAGGTGTGCTGCTCTATACAGCCATCCTGTTCCAAGATCTTTGCAGGACTAACGCCACTACTCAAAGTCAAAAACGAAACTAAAAATCTCTCTCCTCAACTATGGGCGTTTCCCTGAAGTTGAAAAATAAACAGATTCCAGAACTCTCTAACCAATCTCTATTATTTGCCCTATTTTTTGCCAGGCTGGATCACCAACACGCTAAAATAAACAAAAGTCTATCAGTGCACAAGAACAACATTCAGTCTACAGCCAGATTTCAAAGACTATTTTTTAAGATGAAATTGACATTGTTGTAGAAATGTGTATAATTTAATTATTACCTTCAGACACACAGAGAAACCCATCAATTACTAGCTCAAAGCCAGATATCCAAACAATTAATATTAAAATTATCCATATAAATCCCACAATTCACATAGCACAAAGTATAAATGATATATTCTGTGAAGTATATATAATAGGGATTTATAAGAAAGGTGCTCCTCTCCATTGATTGGACTATCCAGGAATCAGGCTGTTTTAAAACCGGCAATATGAAATGAGGGGGATTGATTAATGATCCCATAATAAAGGATCCTTCAGAAAAAGTGATCACAACATAAGAAATTTCACATTCAGTTTGATGATGCGAAATCTGGGTCTAAACGTAGTATCTTAAACTTAATTACAGACTTTTAAAAAGATAAAGAAAGGCGGGATAGACTGGGACTTTTTTTACTGGAGCATAGAAGGTTGAGAGGTGACCTTCTTGAAGTTTATGAGGGGGATCATGAGGGGGATAGGTAGGGATACTGGTAGGTGTCTTGTCCCTAGAATGAGGATTTCAAGACGAGGGGTCGGTGAGAGGAGAGAGATTTAAAAAAGACATGAGGAGAAAATGTTTTACACAGAGGAGAGTTCACGTTTGGAATGAAACTTCCTGAGAAAGTGGTGGATGTGGGCACAATTATAACATTTGAAAGACATTTGGATAAGTACGTGAATAGGAAATTGCAGGAATATGGACCAGGAGTAGGCAGGTGGGTCTATACTGGATTAGTGGTGCTGGAAGAGCACAGCAATTCAGGCAGCATCCAACGAGCAGCGAAATCGACGTTTCAGGCAAAAGCCCTTCATCAGGTGGGTCTAGTTTAGTTTGGGATTATATTCAGCATGAACTGGTTGGACCGAAGGGTCTATTTCTGAGCTGTATAAGGCTATGATTCTATGACTCTATGACTCTGAATTGGGAAAATAGATTAAGAGACAAGATGGTAGGTAAGAAATTATAGATGTTTAAAGAGATAATTCATCAATTACAGCAAAGATATATTCTATTGAGAGCCTCTATTAAAAGCTCTTGTAAGTATACAAACAGCAAGACTGTAGCCAAGGGAAGCATTGACCCCTTCAATGATGAGATTGGGAAACAACTTTAGAAATAAGGAACTGATGGAAACTTTGAAAAACTATTTTATATCCAACGACATGATACAAAACAAGAAAAACATCCTCCAATATAGTAGAAAAGCAGGAAAGTGGTGCTAAGGCCACAATCAGATTATTGGATGGTAGAGCAGGTTCCAGATGCCAGACAGCCTACTCCTGCTCTTGTTTCTTGTTATCTTATGCTGTGCATCAAAGAAAAGACATCCTGTCTGGTAAAGTGGTGAGAAAACAATTTGAAACATCCGGGAACAGAATAAGGGTCTGGTCTCCAGCAGCCCTTCAGAGTCACAAGGTACTCCCAGTTGGCAAAGCAGGATGCCAATCTGTCACACCCCTTCAAGGTCTTGCCAAGTGTACAGCACCCCAATAAAGGCAGATCCTGTTTTGCAGCCTTTGAACTCGGCTTAAATATAACATCGATAGCTTGAATGGCAAAAGGTCCTGGCGGTAGAGTATAATCACCAGGAGGGAACTCTCGAAAATTGACATCCTCAAAACATGGGAAAAATCAGCCATTCATGACAGTGCAGAGCAATGCAATGCTGCCTTGGGAGGGGATATGAAATTGAGGCTTCACATTCCTTCCCAAGCAGATGTAAAAGATCTCATGGGTACTATTCAAAGACAAACAAGAGTGACTATTAGACCACCTTTTCATTCTCGGTGTATTAACTGGATTTAAGTACCACCACCTGTCATGGTGGGATTTCAAGATCATTTAGCTGGGCCTATAGGTTAATAGTCCAGCAACATGATCTCTCCACCACCACCACCAAAATAAATAATATTCTTAGCTAAAACAATGCACTGCAGATCTGAAACACAAAAACGAGAAAGCGCTGGAGAAACTCAGCAGGTCTGACAGCATCCGTGGAGAGAAAGCAGAGTTAATGTTTAAGGTTCAGTGACCATTCTTAAGGACAGATGCTGCCAGATCCACTGAGATTCTCCGGTGATTTCTTTTCTTGTAAACAATATTAAGGTCCTGTTTGTCCCTAAATTCTCAGAAGGTAAAGAGGGGGTCAGTTCACATCCACATTGTAAGAGGCAGCAGAGCTTACAAAGCCCACCCTGTGATGTCACTAATATAATAGATATCACATTCAGTTAATAACAGCAGAAAAAGGGTCACACGACTCTACTTTGAACAATGGCATGTATATTTTTAAAGTAAAGTTTAATTTAAAAAGTAAATAAAATAATCACAATAAAACCACAATTCAAGTTCTAGATATGGTGAAGAAGCAGATGCAACTTCGGATTTATCAGACATCTGGTCCACAAAGCTTTAAAGAATAAAACACATTTCAGAGTTTACCTGGTCAAATCCCAGTGTGCATGGTCATGGATCAGTATGAAGAGTGTGTAAGGACTTTTTAATGCTCTTTGCTGGAAGCCTTCAAACTTCCCCTGAGCTTCTGCAGTAAGCTTCATAACATACTGCTCTGCGCATTGATTTGCTGTACACTCTGTTTCCAACCCAAGTTCTACCAAAATCCCTGCAAAAAATACAGGCAAGAGTTGGAGTTTAGACTTTGCTGTGTATCAATCCCAACAGTGGATCAATTACAAAATTTGCTTTGGGTTCTTAAAAATATTATAGCCATGCTTAATTGTCAAAGATTAACTTCTGATAATATGCTGTTGAATTTTCAGCGCAGCTTATTTTAAATAAAAGGTTTCAAGTCAGATGTAATTCCTCAACTGGTTCAAAGATGTAGATGATGGTTAAAAACATTGAGATTTGCATTGAAATCCTAAATATCAATTAGTAATAACCACAATCCAAAGATATGCAGGTTAGGTCGAACTGGCCATGCTAAATTGCCCACAGTGTCTGGAGATGTATAAATTAGGTGGATTAGCCTTGGGATGTACAGGGTTACAGGGATCAGAGAGAGGGTGGGTTCCTCTTTGGTGGATCAGTATGGAGACAGTGGGCCAAGTGATCTATTTCCACAGTGCTGTGATTCTATGATAATTAAGTCAGGAAAATAGTTATGAAATGCAATTGTCCTTTTCCTTACAGAGATATATCAGGTATCCTCTATTCCTGATGAAGGGCTTTTGCCCGAAACATCGATTCTCCTGTTCCTTTGATGCTGCCTGACCTGCTGCGCTTTTCCAGCAACACATTTTTAAGCTCTGATCTCCAGCATCTGCAGACCTCACTTTGTCCTGAAAGTTACCGATCCAAGCCAAGAAAGTGAGGCGCACCTTTAAATAAGATACTGAGCCACCATCCCACCGTGAGATTTCTGACAAGGCTGTGCTCACCTCATCCCAGGCTCCAGTTCGCCCAACATGATCCAACCCTAATCTCACACATCAGCTCCTGGATGCCCAACACAAGGGCTGCCCACATTAAAAGCTTAACCTTGCCTTCACAAAATTGAAAAGCCCTTCACTTCCAATCCCCAGTAAGGATATAATGGTTGTTGAGGCCACCAGTCATCTTAAGCATTTCTGACTAGGTTATCAAGTCAATCGGGGCCACTGAATCTGTAATACCAATGTTGGATTGTGGAAGTAAACCTGCACAGGATTTGTCTTTACAACTTTCTGCAGACTGGGTCAGTAAACATTCTGCTCCATTGTCTTATTGTCTATAAGATTCATTCATGTTTCCAAACGCAGACTGGGACTGCCATAGTGTCCATGACTTGGATGGAGAGGGCTTTGTTAAGTGTATACAAGAAAGTTTTCTAATTCAGTGTGTGGATGAACCTATGGAGAAGGTGCAAAACTTGACTTACTCTTGGGAAATAAGGCAGGGCAGGTGACTGAAGAGTCATTGGGGGAGCACTTTGGGGCTAGTGGCCATAATTCTATTAGTTTTAAAATAGTGATGGAAAAGTTAAAGTTCTAAATTGGAGGAAGGCCAATTTAGGGAAGAACTTTCAAAGGTTGATTAGAGGTGGGTGTTCAAAGATAAAGGTACGGCTGGAAAATGGGCAGCCTTCAAAAATGAGATAATGAGAGTCAAAGACTATGTTCCTGTTAGGGTGAAAGGCAAGACTGGTAGGTGTAGGGAATGCTGGATGACTAGAGAAATTGAGGTTCTGGTCAAGAATAAGAAGGAAGCATATGGCAGCAATAGACAGCAGAAATTAAATGATTCTCTAGAAGAGTATAAAAGCAGTAGTGGTAAAGAGGAACCTCGATTATCTGAATTTCAGATTATGTGAAGAAGATCTCAAGGTTCCGATAGAAATATTACATCAAAGAGGCGTTACCAATGCTGACCACGTTTTTGTTAACAATGATTAAAAATGAACCCGGCTTAATGAAATGCTGCTGAGAACAGTCCTGGGAGCACAGGCACAGTCTCCAAATGACTGACTGCCCGCCCTCTCTCTCTCTCTCTCTCCCCACACTTTCTCTAGAGATCTACACAGAGGTACACCCTAAACCCCCATTCCCCATATAATCTCTCCAACATTGTCCTGTACAGGGCAGAGTGGGAACTTGTCAAAAAGGTGTGTGTGTGTATATACATGCATGCGTGTGTGTGTGTGTGTGTGTGTTTACATGCACGCACGCGTGTGTGTATATACATGTGTGTGTGTGCATGTACGTGCGTTTGTGTATATACATGCGTGCTTGTGTGCATGTGTGCACGCATGCATGTATATACATGCATGAGTGTGTGCGCGCGCGTGTGTGAGTGTGTGCGTGTGTGAATGCGTGTGTGCTATTTTGAAATTAACCCCCCAAAGGCAACAGCAGTCTTGCTGTTGGTGTCCAGTCTGGCTGCTGCCTCCATTCCAGGAGCGGGGGCAAGGTGGGGATGCGTTTTGGGGGTTTGGGGTGGGGGGGGGGTGGGGTGGGGGGGGGGGGGGGGGGGGTTGCACGGTGTGCTGCTGCCTAGACTCCTGAACAGGGAACAGACAAGTCAAGTGCTCACTCTGTCAATCCCATTGAAGTGAAGCAGCAGTGGGGACATGCTTCAGCAATGCTGCAGGTCCCTTACACACAAGCGTGTCTCTGCTCAGAAACAAATCCTGAGACAGAGAGGGGTAGCCAGGCAAGCAGAGTGAGGGGAAAGGAAACTTCAGAAAACTGAGTCCCAGAGGAGAAGCATTGAATCAGTTATCCAAATAATCAATTATCTGAATGAAATACTTCCCGCCCAGCTCGTTCGGATAATCGAGGCTCCTCTGTATATCTAAGAGGGAAACCAGATGCATAAAAAGGGGACATGAAATAGCTTTTGCAAGTAGAGTTAAGGAGAAACCAAAGCAATTCTACAAATACATTAAGGACAAAAGAGTAACTAGGGAGAGATTAGGGCCCTTAAAGATCAGCAAGGCAGCCTACTTGTGGAACAACAGGAGATGGGGGAGATATTAAATGAGTATTTTGCATCAGGGTTTGCTGTGGAGAAGTATATGGAAGATAGAGAACATGGGGAAATAAATAGTGACATCTTGAAAAATGTCCACATTACAGAGGAGGAGATGCTGGATGCCTTAAAATGCATAAAAGTAGATAAATCTCTGGGACCTGATTAGGTGTACCTTAGTACTCTCTTGGAAGTGAGGGAAAAGATTGCTGGGCCCCTTGTTGATTTACTTGTATCATCGATAGTTACAGGTGAGGTGCCAGAAGACTGGAGGTTAGCTAACATGGTACCACTATTTTAAAAAGTGATAAGGAAAAGCCAGAGAACTATAAACCAGTGAGCCTGACATCAGTGGTGAGCAAGTTGTTGGAGGGAATCCTGAGGGACAGGATTTATATGGATTTGGAAAGACGAGGACTGATTAGGGATAGTCAACATGGCTTCTTGTGTGGGAGATTGTGTCTCACGAACTTGATTGAATTTTTTGAACAAGTAACAAAGAGGATTGATGAGGGCAGAGTGGTGGACGTGATCTATATGGGCTTCAGTAAAGCGTTCAATAAGGTTCCCCATGAGAGACGAGTTAGCAAGCTAAATCACACAGAATAGAGGAAGAACTAGCCATTTAGATATAGAACTGGCTGGAAGGTAAAAGACAGAGGGTAGTGATGGGGGATTGCTTTTCAGACTGGAGGCCTGTGACCAGTGGTTTGCCACAAGGATCGGTGCTGGGTCCACTGCTTTTTATCATTTATATAAATAATTTAGATGTGAACATGAGAGGCATGGTTAGTAAGTTTTCAGATGACATGAAAATTGGAAGTGAACAGCGAAGAAGGTTACCTCAGAATACAAAAGGATCTTGATCAGATGGGCCAATGAGCTGAGGTGTGGCAGATGAAGTTTGATTTTGATAAATGGGAGGTGCTGCATTTTGGAAAGGCAAATCAGGGCTGTCTTATATACTTAATGGTAAGGTCTTGGGGAGTGTTGCTGAAGAAAGAGACCTCAAAGTGCAGATTCATTGTTCCTTGAAAGTGGAGTTGCAGGTAGATAGGATAGTGAAAAAGGCTTTTGATTTGGTTGCCTTTATTGGTCAGTGAATTGAGAATTTGAGTTGGGAGTTCATGTTGTGGCTGTACAGGACATTGGTTAGGCTCCTTTTAGAATACTGCATGCAATTCTGGTCTCCTTGCTATAGGAAGCATGTTGTGAAACTTGAGAGAGTTCAAAAAGAATTTACAAGAATGTTGCCAGGGTTGAGGAGTTTGAGGTATAGGGAGAAGCTAAACAGACTGTGACTAATTTTCCCTGGAGGGCCAAAGGCTGCAGGGTGCCTTTATAGAGGTTTATAAAATCATGAAGGGCATGCATAGGATAAATAGACTTTTCCCTGGGATGGAGGAGTCCAAAACTAAAGGGCACAGGTGAGAGAGGAAAAATATAAAAGGAACCCAAAGGGCAAATTTTTCACGCACAGGTTGGTGCATGCATGGAATGAGCTGCCAGCGGAAGTGGTGGAGGCTAATACAATTGCTACGTTTAAAAGACATCTACTCTACCATTCAACGAGATCATGGGTGATCTGGTAATCCTCAAATCCACTTTCTGGCCTTTTCCCCACAACTCTTGATTCCCTTACTCATTAAAAGCCTACCTATCTCAGCCTTGAATATACCTAGCCACCCAGCTTCAATAGATCTCTGCGGTAAAGAATTTTACAAGTTCACTTCCCTCTCAGAGAAGAAATTCCTCATTGCTGTTTTAAATGGGTATCCTTGTACTCTGATCATGCTCTCTGGTCCTAGATTCTTCCACAAGCTGAACCATCCTTTCCATATCTACCCTGTCATTTCCCCTAAGAATCTTGTATGTTGCATCCTATTCTTATGAATTCCAATGAGTACATGTCCAACCTAATCAAACTCTCCTCATACAAAAATTAATCTGTATCTGGGATCAGCTGAGGGAGCCTTCTCTGGACTGTCTCTAATACCAATATATCTTGTCTTAAATAAGAGACCCAAAACAGTATTCCAGCTGTGGTATGGCTAGTGTCTTCTACAGTTCTAACAAAACCTCCCTTCTTTTATACTCCATTCCTGTTGAAATAAAACTCAACATTCCATTTGCCTTGGCAGAAGTGCATACTCCAGATGCTGGGGATTAGAGTTAAGATTAGAGTGGTGCTGGAAAAGCACAGCGGGTCACGCAGTGTCCGAGGAGTAGGAAAATCGACGTTTCGGGCAAAAGCCCTTCGTCAGGAATGCCCGAAACGTCGATTTTCCTGCTCCTCGGATGCTGCCTGACCTGCTGTGCTTTTCCAGCACCACTCTAATCTTGATTCCATTTTTCTTTTGGGATTTCTGAAAATTATCATCATGAGGATATACAAATTTCTCTTCCTTGTTGTAGTCCTTTGGGATGAAAGGGCTGCTCTCTCATTGGAGAGAAATGACTGACTGGTGGCCGTTTAACCTGAGGGTCACTATACCTCTGGTGTGGAGAGAGATTGGGAAGAAAAGTCCTTCACTGTAACCCCAGTAAGGGCAGTGATTGAACCCACGCTGTTGGCATTGTTCTGCATGAGAAACCAGCCACCCAGCCAACTGAGCTAAACCACTGGGAGCATAAATACCAACCTGACTGCTTGACGCGCAACATAGTCTGTTGGTAGGCAACTTCCGATGGAGGCACCAAAATAAGGAAGTCCACTTTCTCAAAGGAGCCCAAATCCAGGTTTTGCGTGCTGGAATCAGCAATTGCGCAGACATGAGACAGTAACTTTCGAGCCACTGCAAGCTGAACTGGATGAATCTGGCATGTTCCTTTGTTAGAAACTGTGGAACCCAAATAGACATTAAAAGGACAAAATCCAGCAAATGCATAACTTCTTAAAATGTCAGATTATTGAATTGGTTTGCCTATGTATTCAAACTGAATAAATTGACAATTGTACAGATTTGATAGTATTCTTCCAGTCATCCAAACTAAAAGCATACAGTCTATCACCAGAGAAAAAAACTGCAACTCATTCATCACCTTCACTTAAAATGAACTATAATACTGAACAAATATTCACAGATGATTTTGTTCCATCATTCATCACATAATGAATCCTAGTCTCTCATTTGTCCACCAACTTTTCTTCATGGGCAGAACTGTCCTGAATTATTAGGTCTCAAAGTAGATTTTGCAGCAGGAGGTCCAACCTGCCAATGAGAGGGAGGGAGTTCCAGTAGTCCACTGTGCTCCAGACTCTCATGATGGAAGGGAAAGCACAATGCTGATTGAGGCACCAAGTTCTGAGATTGGGAATGGTGATGGCAAGGGAGGGAAATGGTGGGATGACAAGCAAGTGAGTCAAACCCAAAGGCGGGAAGATGGCCACGCCGCTGCCTGTGGTCAAATCCCTCAGTCATGAAAATAAGACAGCCCCATTTGATGGCAGGGAAGGATGTTCAAACTTGGACCTTGCCACCCAGAACCAGAACTTAATGAGGGCTAGAGTGGGAAGGTGGTAGTGTTCCAATGTTAGGATGATGAGGGGTGGGGTAGAAGGAGTCACTCATGGTGACAGGGAACGTTAACACTGTGTCTTCCACCTTCCCATCTAGATGTGACAGCCATAAAGTCCATTTCCACAAGACTGCGCCAATTAACATTCTTCCACTGATCGCAGGAGTGACCTTTGACTTCCAACAAGTGGTTTGAATGTTCCTGGATCACACTTAATGTTCCCAAATGCTTCTAATGACATATAAATTGTGAAGGAAGTGGGTTTGGACGTTTACCTGAACAAATGGCTGGTCTCTGGGTTGTGCTGTCATCGAATTTCTTGAAGGAAGTAGTGAGAGAAGAGCCTTGACCATTCTTTGCCAGACTATACTTTTCTAAGAGCGTGTCGATATCTCCTTCTAATCAAAATAGGTACAGAATGCAGAAAAGTTAATAATTATAACATAATAATTCATTGCATGTCAGGGATTGATTAATCTTGTGACTTAGTTTATTGAAAACGGTAAAACACATTCTAAGTTCAACACTGTACACATACGGCACATGCAGTCTTTCAAGGGAAAGTGCACATACAACATATTCCACCTCTCTGAAAGAAGCCACAACACAATATCAAATGCACCAATGCATCTCCATTATGTCTAAATTTTCTGAAACGTCCAGATCCTGTGATGGTGACGTTAGGGGTGTCACTGATTTCTATGGTCATCAATGTTCACGTTTTCCACCATGGATTGGAGTTGCTGTTCCTGAATTTTTCTTATCCTGATGCACTGCGGCCAAGACAGAGTTCTGAGTGGTCCAAATATTCCTGACATTTATTGCTGTGTTGCCTAAAAGCTCCCAGCATTTTTTAAAGCTTTGTCTTTTCCTGCTGGATTCTTCCCATTCTCTCAAAGTTTGAGACTTCTGTTGACCCTGCACATTTCTCTCCTCGTAAACTACGCTAATGACTGTCCATTCTCTTCAGTTCTTTTTTTTTAACTTTTTGTTTTTGTTGATACCTGCACTTCCACTTATTGCTTCGGAAGTAGTTTGGTTTCCTTTATACTCTGCTCCAGTTTTATCACACCAGCATCTGCTTCTGAATGGAGTGATTTGACATTCCATGTTGTGTGCACTGTACAACTTGCCCTCATTTTCTCTGGCGTTGCTTTGAAGTCAGGCCTGTGTTTCCATTGCTGCTTCTGGTGGGCTTGATCAGTTTTACATGCAAGTTTACATACATCTCAACTGGTAATGCTTTAATTACATTGATGATACTATTACCTTTCTTTCCCTCTCAGCTCTTCATTCATCATTGCGAACTGAGCACAGATATCTCCTGAAGACATTATCATCTCAAAGATGGGATTCTCAAGTCTGGAACTCTCCTGCTAATTATGCAGCCAATTCCTCTTGAACTTGCATTTTTCTTTCCAAAGCAGAGAGCTGGGACTTTAACTCTATTGATTCAAAAGGAAATGATGTGTTCTGAAATTCTCTCATATAGAGTTTTGCAAGTACTTATTGAATAGCTTACTGCGTCTCTTGTGTTGCGTCTCTAACATCTGGACTGATTTCATGGACTGTGACCAGTGTAGTATCACAGACCTGCTGATAGACCACTCCAGCATTGTCTATGATGACGAATATCCGTTGCATTCAAATGGACTCCAGTATTACTGATATTACACAAAAAAATTAGTAAACGTTATAAGTTTAAAGTTATACATTCATAGGTTTCATCATGGCTTCCTGTAATTACAGGTTAGTGCTTAGAACTTGTCTTAATCTTGGCCAATAACAAATGGGCATCAATTTTCTCAGTACAAATAGTTTTAATATTTGCAAATACTTTGCATGTTGTGATGAAATAGGTATTTACTCTGAGCTTGACAGCGTGAAATGTGGTCACTTTTCTTTATCTAATGTACATGGTCAGAATTTGGTTGGTCCATTGCTTCACAATATGCCTCTGGAAGGATACTGGATGGTCTCTCTTGAAGCTTGCAGGTACTCCTTGTGCATGATCGTTCGGGGCAGTGCACAGCTCTTTGCAACTGCATCATCTTTGCTCTGGTGTGCTGCCTCTGCCAATGGTTTTTACTGCCACCTTCCTCGAAAACTTGATCAAAAATGAGCATTTCCTTGGATAAATGAAGACGACTACTGCTTCCACATATCTTGCTGTGCTTAGGTGCTCTAATATTTGTATCAACTGTTGAGTTCGTACTTAGGACCTGGACATTTCATCGACCTGAGAGGATCACAGTACCTATGACCATCCTTCAATAGTTCTTTGACGTGGCAACGCAAGTTACGGTTTGTCTAGCAAATATTTCTGGAAAGCTCCCACGGGGTTGATATGATCACCAGTTCAACAATTCTGTCTGCTAGCTCCCCATAAAATGATCCCTTTTTTTCTGCAACTGTGCATGAAGTGGCCTATGGATTCTGAGGACTTCTGTCTGAATGACATGAATTCTAGTCGAGAATATGGAAGTTTAATCTGATTCTGAATTGGCCTTTTAATGTTGTTCATAACCCTCAGGAATCTTTTAAGCTCTTGGGGCTGTTAGCCTTACAACAATTATGGAGAAGTTCAGGCTAAAAACCCCACATGAAAATGCTGAACTAGGGAGTGCCAATTTGAGTAAGGTGAAAAGGATCCTCTCTTGAACAGATTGAAATCAAAAGTTGTCAGGTAAAATTGTAAATCAGCAATATGAGGCATTCAAAGAGGAGTTAACTTGTGTATATCTGAGATACATTTCCATGATGGGCAAAGGAGGACATCAAAAGCTGGATGTATGTTTGCTCACTGAGCTGGAAGGTTCATGTTCAGAAGTTTTGTCACCATACTAGGTGACATCTTCAGTGAGCCTCCAGGTGAAGCATTGCTGTTGATTCCTGCTTCCTATTTATATGTTTGGGTTTCTTTGGATTGGTGATTTCATTTCCTATGGTGATGTCATTTCCTGTTCTTTTTTCAGGGGGTGGTAATTTGGGTCCAAATCAATGTATTTGTTGATAGAGTTCCGGTTGGAATGCCATGCTTCTAGGAATTCTCGTGCATGTCTCTGTTTGGCTTGTCCTAGGATGGATGTGTTGTCCCAGTTGAAGTGGTATCCTTCCTCATCTGTATGTAAGGATATTAGTGGCGGAGGTTGATGTTCATGTATCCTAGTGGCTAGTTTTCTACCTGTTTGTCTAACGTAGTGTTTGTTACAGTCCTTGCACGATATTTTGTAAATGACATTAGTTTTGCTTGTTGCTGTATAGGATCTTTCAAGTTCATTAGTTGCTGTTTTATTGTGTTTGTGGGCTACCATGATGCCAAGGGGTCTGAGTAGTCTGGCAGTCATTTCCAAGATGTCCTTGATGTAGTGGAGAGTGACTAGGGTTTCTGGATGTGTTTTATCTGCTTATTTGGGTATGTTGCCAAGAAATCTGCAGACTATGTTCGTTGGGTACCCATTCTTTTTGAACTCTGCTCTGCATAGTTCCTCTGTTGCAGTGTGTGGTGGCTCATTGGAATAATGTTCTAATGTAACTTTGTTTGTGGATGTTGGGATTTTTGCTTCTGTAGTTCAGTATTTGGTCCGTATGTGTTGTTTTCCTGTTGACGCTGGTTTGAAGTTCCCCACTAGCTGTTCGCTCTACTGTGACATCTACGAATGGCAGTTTGTTGTTGTTTTCCTCCTCTTTAGTGATTTTTATGCCAGTAAGGGTATTATTGATGGTCTTGAAGGTTTCCTCTAATTTGTTTTATTTAGTGATGACAAAGGTGTCATCCATGTAGCGGACCCAAAGTTTGGGTTGGATGGTTGGCAGAGCTATTCAAGTGTCTGCATTACTGTCTCTGCTAAGAACCCTGATATCAGAGATCCCATGGGTGTTCCGTTAGCTTGTCTGTCGGTTTTGTTGTTGAAGGTGAAGTGGGTGGTAAGGTATAGGTCCACTAGCTTGATGATACTGTCCTTGTTGATGAAGTTAGTGGTGTTTGGTGTATGAGTCTTTGGGTCTTCTAATAGTGTAGTCAGTGTTTCTTTGGCCAGGTTGATGTTGATTGATGTGAACACGGCTGTTATATCAAAGAAGACCATTATTTCGTC
Source organism: Chiloscyllium punctatum (assembly GCF_047496795.1). Classification (NCBI taxonomy): domain Eukaryota; kingdom Metazoa; phylum Chordata; class Chondrichthyes; order Orectolobiformes; family Hemiscylliidae; genus Chiloscyllium; species Chiloscyllium punctatum. Next base: position 143,344,485 of record NC_092741.1, on the reverse strand, counting down.
CTCTTCTATCTTAGAGTCTTTGATGGTCTGCAGGAATTCTTGGGTGGAGTGGATGGAGTGGCGTGAGCCTTCTACCAAGTGTTTTAGTCTTTGGTATAGCTCCTTGGTCAATCTGTAAGTTGGTGTTCCCAGTAGCACAATTATGGGTCTGAGGAGGGCTCCATGTTTGTGAATTTTGGGTAATCCGTAGAGGCGTGGTGCGTTGGATCTGTTTGGTTTCATTTTTTTGGAAGTCAGTCTTATTTATTTCTCCAGATTTCTGAAGCTTTTTGAGTAGGGCTGTGATTCAGTTCTCTAGTTGTGGGGTAGGGTCTATCGCCACTTGTTGGAAACTTCAAACCAGCGTCTACAGGAAAACAACACACACAGACCAAATATTGAACTACAGAAGCAATCATCCCAATATCCGCAAATGAAGATGCATCAGAACATTATTCCAACAATCCACCACACACTGCAGGCACAGAGGAACTACACAGAGCAAGAGGAAAATCACCTAAACAGTGTATTCAAAAAGAATGGGTACCCAATGAACACAGTCCGCAGATTTCTCGGCAACAAACCCAAAAAAGCAGATAAAACACATCCAGAAACCCTAGCCACTCTCCCCTACATCAAAGTCATCTTGGAAATGACTGCCAGACTACTCAGACCCCTTGGCATCATGGTAGCCCACAAACGCACCAACACACTGAAACAGCAGCTAATTATCTTAAAAGACCGTATACAGACAACCAGCAAAACTAATGTCATTTACAAAGTACCGTACAAGGACTGTAACAAACACTACATTGGACAAATAGGCAGAAAACTAGCCACCAGAATACATGAACATGAACTAGCCACAAAACAACATGACCCTCTCTCATTAATATCCTTACATACAGATAAGGAAGGACACCACTTCGACTGGGACAACACATCCATCCTAGGACAAGCCAAACAGAGTCATGCATAAGAATTCCTAGAAGCATGGCATTCCAGCTGGAACTATATCAACAAACACATTGACTTGAACCCAAATTACCACCCCCTGAGAAAAAGAACAGGAAATGACATCACTATAAGAAATGGCAGTACCACAGGAAATGACATCACCAACCCAAAGAAACCCAAACATATAAACAGAAAGCAGGAATCATCAGCAATGTTTCGTCCGGAGGCTCACTGATGATGTTACCTAGTATGGTGATGAAACGTCTGAACATGAACCGTCCAGCTCAGCAAGCGAACTTACATCCAGAACCTCAATCTGAGCTACAAATCTTCTCAAAACTCGCTAACATCAAGTTAGATTTAGATTAAAATGGAATATTAAAAGCATCTTTATGATAAATGTCACACCCATAATTCAGAAAGTAGATAACCAACCTAAGTACAAGCAGAGAATGGAGATTGGGAATATTGGAGGCAGAGAGAGCTCATTAGAATAGGAAACCCTAAAAGATTTTCAATTCTAATTGATAACAGGCTAGCCAAGGGAAGTATAGGGATGTGCGAGGAACACCTGGCTAGAATATTTTACCCGGACAAAGGCTGCTGAAAAACGCTCCTAGAGCCCCAACTTTTCCAGTGACGAGCTCATAGTTGATTTCTTTCAGATGATCTTTGGGACTAAGCATTCTCTCTGCTAGAAATCCAGCTTGTCGCTTTCCTGTGAAAAGCAAAGATAGGTGCAGATGAATAGTTGGCAACTGGTCAAAATAAATTACGCAGCCAAAAACTTTTATCAAGCAATTTTCAAAAAGGTTTCTCAATGGACAAAATTAAGCCTTTTAGCAGTTGTACAGACTAAGAGTAAACTAAACGGTTTAAGATAACATGAAACAAAAGCATCATCTTGGATCATGGCAGTTTATTAACATTAAAGGCATTTAAAACAGAATTTCAAAACATTGCTGACTAACAAACATTTAGAGGCCAGCAAACAGAGAGAAAACATTTCAAAAACATCTATCCTCATGCACTTTTTGTCGAGATCTCTTAATTTCAGCCAACCCTTCTGCAACTCAGTATTTATATTAATGCATGACAAATGGGACTTAGCAAGTATATGGTTTGGAAATAAAGACATCTACAGTGGAGTCAGTAAAACAAACCATTTAGAGCCATAGAATGTGTTTTCTGTGAGAAGCAACCGAGCTGTTGATGCTGCTGCATGAAGATCTGAAAGGCCCCGGTCTAACCTCCCATGAGCAGCTCTTGGAAGCTCAGAGAATAGTTAACTAGGTTATAAGTGACATGCCTTCATCTGTGTGAACTGAAAAGGCAACCTTGATTGATAGCTTCAAAACACCAACCAAGAAACCATCATCAATGCTTATCTTGAAATAAGAAATAGGAAAGATGCGGTCACTACGGAGAGAAGTTTATTCCCCCCCCCCCCCCCCGCCAAGAGATACAAGATTGGGAAGAGTATAGAGGAAAGTAACAAATGGGACATGTCAGAATAGTACTGCAATCATCATGGAAAATTTTAATGCAGATTGGACAAACAAATTTGACCAAGGTAATCGAAGCTTATGCCCAAAACGTTGACTCTCCTGCTCCCCAGATGCTGCCTGACCTGATGCTTTTCCACCACCACATTCTCGACTCTGACCTCTAGCATCTGCAGCCCTCACCGACTCCTAGTCTAGAAAATTAGTTAATTCAGGACAACCTCTCAGACCAGTACATTGTAGAGTCGGCTAGGGAGCAGGCTATTCCAGACCTGACAATGAGCAAGTGATGAGCAGTGAACCCCGATTTATCAATAACCTCTTGCTAAAGGAACTGCTAGACAACAACGCTCACAAATGGTGGAATTTCACATTTAGGTGAAGGAGAGATGTTTATCCCCATGACTATTATTTTAAACTTAAATGCAAGTAACTACAAAGATATGAAGATAGAGCAAATGTAGGGTGGCACGGTGGCTCAGTGGTTAGCACTGCTGCCTCACAGTGCCAAGGATCTGGGTTCGATTCCTGCCTGTGTGGAGTTTGCACATTCTCCCAGTGTCTGTGCGGGTTTGCTCCCACAGTCCAATGATGTGCAGGTCAGGTGAATTGGCCATGCTAAATTGCCCACAGTGTTAGGTGCATTAGTCAGAAGTAAATATAGGGTAGGGGAATCCCTCTGGCTGGAGTGCTCTTTGGAGGGTCAGTGTGGACTTGTTGGGCTGAACAAGTAAGGAGTCTCATCTAAACAGAGAAACTAATGCTAAACACTGAAATATAGTGGCAGAGTTTTAAGACAATATTTAATAACCTTGAGCAAGGATTTATCCCAGTGAGAGTGAAAATTGCTTATATTTGAGAAGGGATCCAATGGATTTTAAGATAGCAAATGATGTATTATTATTCAAGAAATAATGCAGACCCAAAGCAGGAATCTAAAGGCCAAGGAGCCCAACATCTAACATCAGGTAACTGTTAGAATTCATTAAGGAACAGAGTATAGCAGGATGTTTCGAAAGTCATCATCTGATTGGGCAGAGTCCATGTGGTGTTGTGAAAGTGAAAGTGAGCTTTTTGAGGAAGTAACAATTCAGATGGAGAAACAGGAACCTGCAAATGTGTTATACCTGAATTGATAAAAGGAATTTTATAGGATGTTAAATGAAAAGTCATTGGATAAAATATGAGCTTGCGATTTATGGAGCAACGTATTAGCATGTATAAAGGATTGGTTACCTAACAGGAAACAGAGGGTAGGGCTACATGGTCTTTTTTAGGTTGGTAAACTGTAGCTTGTGGAGTTCCACAGGGCTGGTCCCCAAATATTTACCATCTATAGCTTTGATGTGTGGATCAAATGAGTGGTAGCTAGATTTACTGATAACACCAAGATATATGTAAATTAGACCACAACAGGTTTCTGCTGAGACCACATTTGGAATACTGTATACAACCTTCATGTCCTTATTTGAAAAAAAAATGTCATGGCATTAGAAGCAATTCAGAGAAAATACATTGGACTCATTTCTGAGATAAAGGGCGTTCTGACCTCCATGATTGAATCGATTTGCAACTGCCCTGAAATGCTACTTTTGACAATCTGTACTGCTGAGACAGCTTTAAAACCAACAATACCCTCCACTTTGATAGCACACTTACACTGTAAATCTTCAAAGAAACATTAGCAATGAAAAGGCTGACACAAAGCCACAGAAAGAGTCCACATGCACAAATAGAGTCAGAGAGTCACAGAGATGTACAGCACGGAAACAGACCCTTTGGTCCAACCTGTCCATGCCGACCAGATATCACAACCCCATTCTTGTCCCACCTGCCAGCACCCAGCCCATATCCCTCCAAATCCTTCCTATTCATGTACCCATCCAAATGCCTCTTAAATGTTGCAATTGTAACAGCCTCCACCACTTCCTCTGGCAGCCCATTCCATACACGTACCACCCTCTGTGTGAAAAAAGTTGACCCTTAGGTCTCTTTTATATCTTTCCCCTCTCACCCTAAACCTGTGCCCTCTAGTTCTGGACTCCTCCACCCCAGGGAAAAATTTTGTCTATTTATCCTATTCTTGCCTTTTTCGAAGCCTCTATAAGGTCACCCCTCAGCTCTGACGCTCCACGGAAAACAGCCCCAGCCTGTTCAGCCTCTCCCTGTAGCTCAAATCCTCCAACCCTGGCAACATCCTTGTAAATCTTTTCTGAACCCTTTCAGGTTTCACAACATCTTTGCGATAGGAAAGAGACCAGAATTGCACATGATATTCCAATAGTGGCCTAACCAATGTCCTGAATAGCTGCAACATAACCTCCCAACTCCTCTACTCAATACTCTGACCAATAAGGGAAAGCATACCAAATGCCTTCTTCACTATCCTATCTAATGCAACTCTACTTTCAAGGAGCTACGAACCTGCACTCCAAGGTCTCTTTGTTCAGCAACACTCCCTTGGACCTTACCATTAAGTGTATAAGTCCTGCTAAGATTTGCTTTCCCAAAATGCAGCACCTCGCATTTATCTGAATTAAACTCCATCTGCCACTTCTCAGCCTATTGGCCTGTCTGATAAAGATCCCATTCTAATCTGAGGTAACTTTCTTCATTGTCCACCGCACCTCCAATTTTGGTGTCATCTGCAAACTTACTAACCATACCTCTTATGCTCACATCCAAATCATTTATATAAATGATGAAAAGTAGAGGGCCCAGCACCAATCCTTGTGGCACTCCACTGGTCACAGGCCTCCAGTCTGAAAAACAACCGTCCACCACCACCCTGTGTTCTACCTTTGAGCCAGTTCTGTATCCAAATGGCTAGTTCTCCCTGTATTTCATGAGATCTAACCTTGCTAATCAGTCTCCCATGGGGAACCTTGTCAAATGCCTTACTGAAGTCCATATAGATCACATCTACCACTCTGCCCTCATCAATCCTCTTTGTTACTTGTTCAAAAAACTCAATCAAGTTAGTGAGACATGATTTCCCACTCACAAAGCCATGTTGACTATCCCTAATCAGTCCTTGCCTTTCCAAATATATGCACATCCTGTCCCTCAGGATTCCTTCCAACAACTTGCCCACCACCGACGTCAGGCTCACTGGTCTATAGTTCCCTGGCTTGTCTTTACCGCCCTTCTTAAACAGTGGCACCACGTTAGCCAACCTCCAGTCTTTCGGCACCTCACCTGTGACTATCGATGATATAAATATCTCAGCAAGAGGCCCAGCAATCATTACCCTGGCTTCCCACAGAGTTCGAGGGTACACCTGATCAGGTCCTGGGGATTTATCCACCTTTATGCATTTCAAGACATCTAGAACTTACTCTTCTGTAATATGGACATTTTTCAAGATGTCACCATCTATTTCCCTGCATTCTACACCTTCCATGTCCTTTTCCACAGTAAATACTGATGGAAAATACTCATTTAGTATCTCCCCCATTTTCTGAGGCTCCACACAAAGGCCGCCTTGCTGATATTTGAGGGGCCTTATTCTCTCCCTAGTTACCCTTTTGTCCTTAGTGTATTTATAAAAACCCTTTGGATCCTCCTTAATTGTATTTGGCAAAGCTATCTCAAATCCCCTCTTTGCCCTCCTGATTTCCCTCTTAAGTATACTCCTACTGCCTTTATACTCTAAGGATTCACTCGATCTATCCTGTCTATACCTGACAAATGCTTCCTTCTTTTTCTTAACCAAACCCTCAATTTCTTTAGTCATCCAGCATTCCCTATACCTACCAGCCTTTCCTTTCACCCTGACAGGAATATACTTTCTCTGGATTCTTGTTATCTCATTTCTGAAGGCTTCCTATTTTTCAGCCGTCCCTTTATCTGCAAACATTTACCTCCAATCAGCTTTTGAAAATTCTTGCCTAATACCGTCAAAATTGGCCTTTTTCCAATTTAGAACTTAAACTTTAGATCTGGTCTATCCTTTTCCATCACTATTTTAAAACAGTAGAATTATGGTCGCTGGCCCCAAAGTGCTCCCCCACTGACACTTCAGTCACCTGCCCTGCCTTATTTCCCAAGAGTAGGTCAAGTTTTGCACCTTCTCTAGTAGATACATCCACATACTGAATCAGAAAGTTTTCTTGTACATACTTAACAAATTCCTCTCCATCTAAATCCTTAACACTATGGCAGTCCCAGTCTATGTTTGGAAAGTTGGAATCCCCTGCCATTTCCACCCTATTATTCTTACAGATAGCGGAGATCTCCTTACAAATTTGTTCCTCAATTTCCCTCTGACTATTAGGGGATCTATAATATAATCCCAATAAGGTGATCATCCCTTTCTTATTTCTCAGTTCCACCCAAATAACTTCCCTGGATGTGTTTCTGGGAATATCCTCCCTCAGCACAGCTGTAATGCTATCCCTTATCAAAAATGCCACTCCCCCTCCTCTCCTGCCTCCCTTTCTGTCCTTGTATCCTGGAACATTAAGCTGCCAGTCCTGTCCATCCCTCAGCCATGTTACCTTAATTGCTATTATATCCCAGTCCCATGTTCCTAACTATGCCCTGAGTTCATCTGCCTTCCCTGTTAGGCCCCTTGCATTGAAATAAATTCAGTTTAATTTATTAGTCCTACCTTGTCCCTGCCTGCCCTGACTGTTTGACTCGCTTCTGTTCTCAACTGTACCAGTCTCAGATTGATCTCTTTCCTCACTATCTCCCTAGGTCCCACCCAGCCCCCAATCTTAAGAGTTTAAATCCTCCCAGGCAGCTCTCACAAATCTCCTTGACAGTATATTAGTCCCCTTCCAATTTAGGTGCAATCCGTCCTTCTTGTACAGGTCACTTCTACCCCAAAAGAGGTTCCAATGATCCAAAACTGTGAATCCTGCTCCCATACGCCAGCTCCTCAGCCATGCATTCATCTGCTCTATCCTCCTATTCCTGCCCTCATTAGCTCGTAACACTGGGAGTAATCCAGATACCACTACTCTCGAGGACCTCCTATTTAAATTCCTGCCTAACTCTCTGTAATCTCCATTCGGAATCTTAACCTTTTCCCTTCCTATGTCATTGGTTCCAATGTGTACAATTATCTCCTGCTGGCCCCTCTCCCCCGTGAGAACATTCTGCACCCTCTCTGAGACACCCTTGATCCTGGCGCCAGGGAAGCAACACACCATTCTGCTTTTTCGCTGCTGGCCACAGAAACGTCTGTCTGTACCTCGAAATAGAAAGTCCACTAACACAATTGATCTCTTGGAACCCAACATACCCCTCATTGCATTAGAGCCAGTACCAGAAATACCAGAAATTGTTCAGGAGCAGCACTGTGGCTCAGTGGTTAGCACTGCTGCTTCACAGCACCAGGGTCCCAGGTTCAACTCCAGCCTCGGGTGACTCTCTGCGTGGAGTTTGCACATTCTCCCTGTGCCTGTGTGGGTTTCCTCCCGCAGGTCAGGTGAATTGGCCATGCTAAATTGCCCATAGTGTTAGGTGCATTAGTCGGAGGGAAATGGGTCTGAGTGGGTTACTCTTTGGAGGGTCGATGTGGACTGGTTGGGTCAAAGGGCCTGTTTCCAACCTGCAGGGAATCTTTTCTAAAAAAAGTAGCACTGGGAGAGCAAGAGTTAAGAGAAGCCATTGAGGTAATGCTCAGGCAATAATTGCTGATCAAAAATGGAGCCACTCAAGAGGAATGTTATGAGGCTGGACATGCAAAGAGACGAATTGAAGGACAGTGGCATAGATAACATATCGATGCATGCAAAAGCAGTCAAAAAGGATCAGGACGGATAGTTTACCATGGGTACAATTACACAGGGTGTTATCTGTGACTCTGAGGACTGTTTCAATGCTGTGGCATACAGCAAGTAAGAGTGAAGGGGTTCAGAAATCAAGTCGAAAGTCGATTTTGGGAGGCAATAACATATTCACATATTGTATGTGTCATCAATGAATGCCCAAAGTTTGCTGGCAAGTTTGTAAATAAGCACATACATGCATTTCAAATACTGACCTGTTACCACCACACACGATTCAGTGCTTTGGTTCTTAGTGACGCAAATAATCACCACAAAATTCTTCCCCAATAATTTTCCCTCACTGAGGAGCTTAAATGTTTCCGTGAGACCTTCCACCAATGAACTTGCTGAATCCAGGATCCTGACGACATTCTTGCAGGAGCTAGCTGCTAACTTGGCCAACCAAGTGAGTTGCTTTGGGGTGACTGCCAACATTGATGATGACACGTACGGCACTGAATGAGAAACAGCTTGTTGGTATTGTTTGGTTTCAGTAAGATTCGATTCCTGCCATGCTCTCACCAATATGTGTTCCAAGTCCTCAATCAAAGGAACCTGATCTGGGGCTAGGATTCAAGAGAACAATACATCAGGTTGCCATTAGTATAAAGAACCAATACACAAGACTATTTAGAAATAATCATGATTTGGAGATGCCAGTGTTGGACTGGGGTGTACAAAGTTAAAAATCACACAACATCAGGTTATAGTCCAACAGGTTTAATTGGAAGCACACTAGCTTTCGGAGCGTCGCTCCTTCATCAGGTGATTGTCACCTGATGAAGGAGCGACGCTCCGAAAGCTAGTGTGCTTCCAATTAAACCTGTTGGACTATAACCTGGTGTTGTGTGATTTTTAAATTTAGAAATAAAACTTCTTCAGGGGCTGTTGGGCATCACTGGGAGTGTCAGCATCTGTTGCGTATTCTCATATTTCCCCTTTCAGAGCAGATAAGGATGAATGAAGTATGTTGCTGTGGATCTGGAGTCAGACAGAGGCCAAACCAAGTAAGAGTGGCAGCTTTCCTTTTTCTAGGTTAAACATCACACAACACCAGGTTATAGTCCAACAGGTTTAATTGGAAGCACACTAGCTTTCGGAGCGTCGCTCCTTCATCAGGTGATTGTGGAGGACACAATCCTAACACACAGAATTTATAGCAAAAATTTACAGTGTGATGTAACTGAAATTATACATTGAAAGATTGATTGTCTGTTAAATCTTTCATCTATTAGAATACAGTGATAGTTTCACTTCTTTCATGTGTAAATCACAAAATCTTTTTTTTTGAAAAGGTTGCATTCTCGGGTTAGCTGTTAATAGCTGGTTAGCTGGTGATAGCCAGACAATATACTGAAGGTGTTAGCCCCCTGTGTTCTCTGCAGTTTTTGAGCTCAGTTCTACATGAATGTATGCAGTTTTTGAGCAAAGTGCAATGTAACCCTGCTATGTAATCATTGTGCTTCGCTCAAAAACTACATGCATTCATGTAAAACTCTGTTATCCCACTTTTTAGATTAGAATCAATCTAAACATCATGGCATAGACAGAGAACACAGGGGGCCAACACCTTCAACATACTGGATTAGTGGTGCTGGAAGAGCACAGCAGTTCAGGCAGCATCCAACGAGCAGCGAAATCAACGTTTCGGGCAAAAGCCCTTCATCAGGAATAAAGGCAGTGAGCCTGAAGCATGGAGAGATAAGCTAGAGGAGGGTGGGGGTGGGGAGAGAGTAGCATAGAGTACAATGGGTGAGTGGGGGAGGAGATGAAGGTGATAGGTCAAGGAGGAGAGGGTGGAGTGGATAGGTGGAAAAGAAGATAGGCAGGTCGGACAAGTCAAGGAGGCAGTAACTGAGCTGGAAGTTTGAAACTAGGATGAGGTGGGGGAAGGGGAAATGAGGAAGCTGTTGAAGTCCACATTGATGCCCTGGGGTTGAAGTGTTCCGAGGCGGAAGATGAGGCATTCTTCCTCCAGGCGTCTGGTGGTGAGGGAGCGGCGGTGAAGGAGGCCCAGGACCTCCATGTCCTCGGCAGAGTGGGAGGGGGAGTTGAAATGTTGGGCCACGGGGCGGTTTGGTTGATTGGTGCGGGTGTCTCGGAGATGTTCCCTAAAGCGCTCTGCTAGGAGGCGCCCAGTCTCCCCAATGTAGAGGAGACCGCATCGGGAGCAACGGATACAATAAATGATATTGGTGGATGTGCAGGTGAAACTTTGATGGATGTGGAAGGCTCCTTTAGGGCCTTGGTTCCTGATGAAGGGCTTTTGCCCGAAACGTTGATTTCGCTGCTCGTTGGATGCTGCCTGAACTGCTGTGCTCTTCCAGCACCACTAATCCAGTATTTGATTTTCAGCATCTGCAGTCATTGTTTTTACCTTGTTGATTTTAACCCTACTGCGAATCCTCTTGCAAGGATGCCTGCCTTGAAGAAGTTTTCCTCCTCTCTCTACAAGAATCTCAGGGAGTCCCTCTCCCACTGCAACTCCCAGGTCATTTCCTCTGCTCTGAAGCTCTTCAACCATGTTGTGAAACAAACTCGGTACCACAGCCACATTTGCTTCCTCAGTGCATGCCTCCGTAACCAACTCATCCCACACGGACTCCGGACCACATTTAAACCAGCAGAGTTCGGACCCGAACAGGACAAACAGTACAGACTACAGATTCAAAAACACCAGCAACAGTTCTCCTTCAGGATCCTCCGCTCCACGCTTGCAGCAATGCGCCGGCACCTAACCTCTCTCCAGTCAGCCCTGCCTCAGCTGAGGGCCACACTCTCTCAGAATTGCAAAGGACCCACTCTGTACTACATCCTCAGGAGAATTCATACTCTCAACAAACAGTATTTCAATTCCATCTCAAACATCAAAAACTGTAAGTACAACAAACTTTTATCCACCCACCTCCATAACCAGCGCTCCTCAAACATTCCAGAAGATTCCCCTGGCCTCGGAAACGCCATTAGCCATGCGGCTGACGCAGCTACCAGCCCCACGCTGAGTGATGATGTCACTTCCGCCCCCATCATGGCCACTCCCACAGCCACTTCCGGCCCTCACATCATCGCTGATGCCACATGCTCAGTGACTCCCGCCACCTCTACTGCCATGATCACCACCACTTCTGCCCCCACCAGCGCCACTCACCTGCATTCTGTTGACACGGCCCCAACAGACCCCACTGTCACTATACCCACACCCCAGAACCCCGAGGGCAACATTACCCCTGCTCATGCCTCCACCCCCATTCCCCCCACCATCACACCCACTCCAGGTACTGGCTCTGACCCCACTCCCAGCTCCACACCCACACCAGATCCCAGCTCCGGCCCTGCCGAGTTTTCACCATCCCTCCAGACCTCCCACTCACTGAGGACGAACGATCAGTCCTCAGCAAAGGACTCACCTTCATCCCCCTCCGTCCACGCATCAATGAATTTAATACACGACGTGACATCAAACAATTCTTCCGTCGCCTCCGCCTCCGAGCTTACTTTCACAATCAGGACTCCCGCCCACCTTCCGAGGACCCCTTTGCCCACCTCCAACACACTGCATCCACCTGGACACCCCGCGCTGGCCTATTACCTGCCCTCGACCTCTTCATTTCCAACTGCCGCCGGGACATTAACCGCCTCAACCTGTCGTCCCCCCTCCCCCACTCCAACCTCTCACCCTCACAACGCACAGCCCTCCAATCCCTCTGCTCCAATCCCAACCTCACCATCAAGCCAGCGGATAAAGAGGGCGCAGTGGTAGTCTGGCGCACTGACCTCTACACCGCTGAAGCCAAACGCCAACTCGAGGACACCTCTTCCTACTGCTCCCTCAACCATGACCCCACCCCCCATCACCAAACCATCATCTCCCAGACCATACAGAACCTCATCACCTCAGGAGATCTCCCACCCACAGCTTCCAACCTCATAGTCCGGGAACCCCGCACTGCCCGGTTCTACCTCCTTCCCAAGATCCACAAGCCTGACCACCCTGGCCAAACCATTGTCTCAGCATGCTCCTGCCCCACTGAACTCATCTCTACCTACCTTGACACTGTCCTATCCCCCCTCGTCCAGGAACTCCCCACATACGTTCGAGACACCACCCACGCCCTCCACCTCCTCCAAGACTTCCGTTTCCCTGGCCCCCAACGCCTTATCTTCACCATGGATATCCAATTCCTCTACACCTCCATTCGCCATGACCAGGGCCTCCAAGCCCTCCGTTTTTTCCTCTCCAGACGTCCCCAACAGTACCCTTCCACTGACACACTCATTCGTTTGGCCGAACTGGTCCTCACCCTTAATAATTTCTCCTTTGAATCCTCCCACTTCCTCCAGACCAAAGGCGTAGCCATGGGCACACGTATGGGCCCCAGCTATGCCTGTCTCTTTGTTGGCTATGTAGAACAGTTGATCTTCCGTAATTACACCGGCACCACTCCCCACCTCTTCCTCCGCTACATTGATGGCTGCATTGGCGCCACCTCGTGCTCCCGCGAGGAGGTTGAGCAATTCATCAACTTCACCAACACATTCCACCCTGACCTTAAATTTACCTGGACTATCTCTGACACCTCGCTCCCCTTCCTGGACCTCTCCATCTCCATTAGTGACGACCGACTTGACACTAACATTTTTTACAAACCCACTGACTCCCATAGCTACCTGGATTACACCTCTTCCCACCCTATCTCTTGCAAAAATGCCATCCCGTATTCCCAATTTCTCCGCCTCCGCCGTATCTGCTCCCAGGAGGACCAGTTCCACCATAGGACACACCAGATGGCCTCCTTCTTTAGAGACCACAATTTCCCTTCCCACGTGGTTAAAGGTGCCCTCCAACGCATCTCGTCCACATCCCGCACCTCCGCCCTCAGACCCCACCCCTCCAACCGTAACAAGGACAGAACGCCCCTGGTGCTCACCTTCCACCCTACAAACCTTCGCATCAACCAAATCATCCACCGACATTTCCGCCACCTCCAAAAAGACCCCACCACCAGGGATATATTTCCCTCCCCACCCCTTTCCGCCTTCCGCAAAGACCGTTCCCTCCGTGACTACCTGGTCAGGTCCACACCCCCCTACGACCCACCCTCCCATTCTGGCACTTTCCCCTGCCACCGCAGGAACTGTAAAACCTGTGCCCACACCTCCTCCCTCACCTCTATCCAAGGCCCTAAAGGAGCCTTCCACATCCATCAAAGTTTCACCTGCACATCCACCAATATCATTTATTGTATCCGTTGCTCCCGTTGTGGTCTCCTCTACATTGGGGAGACTGGGCGCCTCCTAGCAGAGCGCTTTAGGGAACATCTCCGAGACACCCGCACCAATCAACCAAACCGCCCCGTGGCCCAACATTTCAACTCCCCCTCCCACTCTGCCGAGGACATGGAGGTCCTGGGCCTCCTTCACCGCCGCTCCCTCACCACCAGACGCCTGGAGGAAGAACGCCTCATCTTCCGCCTCGGAACACTTCAACCCCAGGGCATCAATGTGGACTTCAACAGCTTCCTCATTTCCCCTTCCCCCACCTCATCCTAGTTTCAAATTTCCAGCTCAGTTACTGCCTCCTTGACTTGTCCGACCTGCCGATCTTCTTTTCCACCTATCCACTCCACCCTCTCCTCCTTGACCTATCACCTTCATCTCCTCCCCCACTCACCCATTGTACTCTGTGCTACTCTCTCCCCACCCCCACCCTTCTCTAGCTTATCTCTCCATGCTTCAGGCTCACTGCCTTTATTCCTGATGAAGGGCTTTTGCCCGAAACGTTGATTTCGCTGCTCGTTGGATGCTGCCTGAACTGCTGTGCTCTTCCAGCACCACTAATCCAGTATTTGATTTTCAGCATCTGCAGTCATTGTTTTTACCTTCAACATATTGTCTCGCCATCACCATTGTTAACAGCTAACCTGAGAATGCAATTTTTTTAAGAAAGGTTTTGTGATTTACACATGAAAGAAGTGAAACTATCATGGTATTCAAACAGATGAAAGACTTAACAGACAATCAATGTTTCAATGTATAATTTCAGTTACATCACACTGTAAACTTTTGCTATAAATTCTGTGTGTTGGATTGAGCCCTCCACGACCACCTGATGAAGGAACGTCACTCCAAAAGCTAGTGTGCTTCCAATTAAACCCATTGGACTTGATTATAACCTGGTGTTGTGTGATTTTTAACCTTGTACACTCCAGTCTAACACCGGCATCTCTAAATCATTTGTTTTTTTAAACTATTTCCCCTAATCAACCTGCTCAGAGATGTTATTGCACAGCTCTGGAGCAGGTCGGACTCAAACCCAGGCTTCCTGGCACAGAAGTAGAGACGCGATTGCTGTGCCACAGCAGGGCCTGGCAGAGTTCCTTTCCGAATGGCAATTAGTGAATTCAGATGTTTTGTTCCTTCTCTTGAAGCTAGCTTTTAATTTATGATTTTGTTTTACAAGCTAAATTGACATTAATTGGATTTAAATTACCCCACTGGCCAAGGTGAGATTTAAAGGTGGTTCCAGAAGCATGATGCTGGATTATTAGATTAGTGTGGTGCTGGAAAAGCACAGCAGGTCAGGCAGCTTCCGAGGAGCAGGAAAATCGACATTTCGGGCAATAACCCTTCATCAGGATGAAGGGTTTTTGCCCGAAATGCCGATTTTCCTGCTCCTCGGATGCTGCCTGACCTGCTGATCTTTTCCAGCACCACCTTAATCTAGACTCTGATCTCCAGCATCTGCAGTCCTCACTTTTGCCCATGCTGGATTATGAGCCCAGTGATATTCCCATTCCCCACAATAATGGGTGAAAAAAACAAGTAATGTGAAGTTACACAAGGTAAAACTGGTTTACAATGAATGATTCAGTACTGATAAACCAGTATATGGACAACAAACACCTGGATTTCATGACACACCTTCGAGGTTAAAAAATAATTTTCCACTTGCCAACATACTGTGTGCCCAACAAGTCACTAACATGACAGGAGAAGCCCTCTAGGATGTAAAATAAGTCAGTAAGATAATAAAGTTGCACAATTGAAACACCCCAGTCCTCGTGAATAGAACCACCATGTAACAAAATCAGCTCAAGAAGTTCACAAGCACAATTTGAGGGAATTTCAATTTTGCTGGACTTCATTTTTAATGATTTATTCTTTACTATGCTTTTCTGCCAAGCGAGAGCCAAAGATGGGGGTAAAGCCCCACAAGTTCATAGTTTGCAAATGACAGACTTTCATATGGGTCACCTGTGTTCAAATACTACTCCAGCAACCCAAAAACAAAACCTAAGCCAATGCTCTAGTATATACTGAGGGAGGTCTGTACTGCCAGAGGAGTGATTTTGACATGTTAAAGCAAAGACCCAGCTGCCTCTTCTCCAGCCAAAGAAGACTCTGTGAGATTGCTTTGGAAAGTCTTTCTCGGTGTCCTGTGCAATGCTTTTCCCTGCCAAAACAAATCATCCAATCATTGTTGTGCAGCTGTTTGTGGGATTTTGCTGTGTGAAATTTAGGCTTCCTTCCTTCATGCATTACAACAATTTTCACAGGTACATAACCGGCCTCAAAGCATTTTGGGATAGTCTGAGGTTTTTTTTTGATGATTTAGACTATTGAATGGGGCATGATGAAAAAGGCTGCAGGGGATATGAAAAGTGATGATGTGGTGGACAGTAAAGATGCAGACTACAAGAGGATATCAATAGACTTGTCAGATAGACAGGAGAAAGTGAGGACTGCAGATGCTGGAGATCAGAGCTGAAAATGTGTTG
Source organism: Chiloscyllium punctatum (assembly GCF_047496795.1). Classification (NCBI taxonomy): domain Eukaryota; kingdom Metazoa; phylum Chordata; class Chondrichthyes; order Orectolobiformes; family Hemiscylliidae; genus Chiloscyllium; species Chiloscyllium punctatum. The sequence continues at coordinate 143,328,486 of NC_092741.1, read as the reverse complement.
CTGGAAAAGCGCAGCAGGTCAGGCAGCATCCAAGGAACAGGAGAATCAACGCTTCTCCTGTTCCTTGGATGCTGCCTGACCTGCTGCGCTTTTCCAGCAACACATTTTCAGCTCTTGTCAGATAGACAGACAATCCAGGGAAGCTGGATGCATATTGCATTTGGGAGAGGATGCAACAGACAAGGAATACACAGTAAGTGGATTCTGAGGAATCTGGTTCATGCAAAAGTAAAGTCAGTGTCAGCTTAAGGAGTCAAAGTAATTGAAAACAAAATGCAGGAACTATGCAGGTTGTCTGGCAGCAGCTGTGGAGAGATACAGGCACAGAGTTAATATTCTGCTCAGTGCTTCCTCTTCATCCGATCTCTCTACAATTCCATCACCCATCAGAACAAGCTAAGGGCTCTTTCTTCCTCATTAAACAGAGGTCCAATCAGTCTCCACCTACCAGAGACTTCACAGTGGCTCAGTGGTTAGCACTGCTGCTTCACAGCACCAAGGACCTGAGTTTGACTGTGTGGAGTTTGCACATTCTCCCAGTGTCTGTGTGAGTTTCCTCCAGGTGCTCCAGTTTCCTCCCTCAGTCCAAAGATGTGCAGGTCAGATGAAGTTCCATAGTGTTCAGGGATGTGTAGGTTAGGTGCATTAGTCAGGAGAAATGTAAAGTAGCAGGGGAATGGGTTTGGGTCGGTTAATCTTCAGAGGGTCAGTGTGGACTTGTTGGGCCAAATGGCCTGTTTCCACACTGCAGGGATTCTATGATTCTTTAGCCTGATTATACTTGTTCTCTCATTGAACAAATTCTCCTCCAATTTGTCGGCAAAGCAGTAACGTTGTTGCTCTCTCTACAGATGCTGCCAGACCTGGGTATTTCAAGTACCTTCTGTTTTTTTTTTGTCAGATTTTCAGCATTCTGCAGTGTTTTAACTTTTGTTGAGTTATATTAAATTGTTTTTCAAATTGGAGTACAATAGTTAGTGGTAGCCCCAAGCTCAATTGGTAGGTCCACTTCACAGACATAAATAAAGGATATTGGAATACTAAGTAAAATTTAAAGATTGTCAATTATACCAAATTTGGTGATTTAGCCTATAATCCACAGTAATGCAACATAGACAGGCTAAGAGAGTGGGCAGATAGGTAGTGATGGAATTCAACAGAGTGAAAATTGAGATGATGAAGTTTTGGCTGTAGCAATCAGGAGATGTGAGAATGGTGCAATTCTAAAGCAGCCAGCTCAGAGTTAACTGGAGGTTTGCGTGTGTACGTTTTTGAAGATGGAAAGACACATCTTCAAAGCACATGCGATCTTGAGCTTCGGAATTAGAATTAGTAAGGACAAAAGAAAGGAAGTAAAGTTGAGCCTTTGTAGAGTTCTGGCTGGCCCACAGTTGAAGTATTATAACCAGTTCCAGTCACCACACGCGAGAAAGGATGTGATTGAAATAGTGCAGAGGAGGTTTACCACAGTAATTCCAGGATGGAGGGATTTTAGCTATCAGATTAGGTTTGACAAGGGGGGGGGGTTTGTTCTCCTCAGACCAAAGAAGCAAGAGGATACTTGATAGAAATGTACACGATAATGGCTGGTTCAGATCAGGTAGTCAAAGAAAAACTGTACCCATTAGATTACAAGGTCTAGGACACTTGAATTTAAGATTCTGGCCAGAAGATACAGTGGAATGTGAGGAAGAACTTTTCTCATGTAGTGAACGGTGAAATCCTGGAACTCACTGTTTCCGAAGGTGGTGAAGATGGAGGCTGTCTTTGATTTCTGAAGGAACTGAATGGGCACTTGAAGGAAATAAACCTGCAAAGCTACAGAGATACAGCAATGAAAGTGAACAGACTGCTTTACTCTACGTTGAGCCAGCGTGAACTCAATGGGTTGAATAGAGACAGGTGTAGACCATTCAGTTCAATGCCCTTCACCCACAGTATCTCCACAACCTTTTACAACACTGATAATCAAAATCTGATCAACCTCTACTTTAAATATCTTCAGAGACTGAGCTTCCACAACCCTCTACTGCAGAGAATTTCAAAAGATACTCCACTCTCTGAGTAAGGGAATTTCCCCTAGTTTCAGACCGAAATGACATCCCTTTATTTTTAACTCATACTGCCTGGTTCAGAACTCCTCAACCAGGGAAACATCTTACTCTCCTCTACCCTCTCCATTTTGTAAGTTTCAATGAGATTACCTCTCATTCTTTGAAACTCTAGAGAATACAAACCCAGTTTGCCCTGACTCTCTTCACAGGATAATTCCACCATCCCCAGGAACAAGTCTGGTGAACCATCGTTGCACTCCCCCCGTAGGAATTCAATCTTTCCTGTGATAAGGAGACCAAAGTGCACACAGCACTCCAGGTGCAGTCTAACCAAGCTCCCATAAAATTTAAGCAAGACTTTTGCAATTCCTATACTCAAATGGGTGCCTCCTGTGAAGGAACAAGTGTGAGCTTTGGAGACTATATCTACAGATTGTTGCAGGTAGCAGGACAAGCAGATAAAAGTTGCCAAGAAGTGGCCCGTAAGAGCTGAGGCCTGGAGTATAAGAACAGAGAAGTGATGCTAACACTGCAGTTTAGTATTTTATACAACTAGATTAGGACAAAGTGAGGACTGCAATGCTGGAGATCAGAGTCGAAGAGTGTGATGCTGGAAAAACACAGCTGGCCAGGCAGCATTTAAGGAGCAGGAGAATTGACACTTCAGGCATAAACCTGATGGTCCTCAGATGCTGTCTGACTGGCTGTGCATTTCCAGCACCACACTCTTTGGGTTAAATTAGGGCATACAGTACAGGCCACCACACCACAGGAAGAAACTGATCACACTAGAGGGATTCATAATGATGTTACTGCAAATGTAAAATATTAATAATGCAAAAACATTCAGACTTTGTTATATTTGGATGGAGGAGGCGAGATTTAATAAAGCCTTATAAATTAAAGAAATGACCTAAAATGAATAGGAAAGACTTCTTTCTGTCCACAAAGAGACCAATAAATGAGGGGGATGGATGTAAAATAATCCAATGGATGTATTCCAGATACCGGAGGAGTTACCCTTTCACCCAGAGCTTGGTGTAGGGCTTCTACACTCAATAAACTTGAGGATTTTCAAAACCCTGCTGGCTACATTCAAATACCCATCAAATTTTACAATGTCTGTGAAGCATCTTGAGAAAATTCATCATACTAAATCCACAATGTACATAACTTTATTGTTAATTCCAAGAATTTATTTGTAGGGAAAGAGGCATGGTCATTTCCAAATATTTTAGGACAGACGATTCCAAAGTCTGAAATTCACGAAAGTTGACTTTTATGAATGGGGGGTTCATGAATTTATTTTCCAACAGCAACAACTTGCATTTGTGTGTTACCTTCTTATATTAGAAAAAATCCTGGGGTAATTCACAGCAGTGTTATCAATGGCTTCAATACAGGGTCACGTACAGAGATGTTTGTACGGATGATTAAGTGATTGCTCAAACAGACAGGTTTTTAAGATGCAAGTTGAATGAGGAAGAGGTAAAGAGATGGCGAGACCAAGAGATTTAGGAAGAGAATCCAGAGCTCCTACACGTAATAGCTTTATTGTGCCTTAAAAAAAAGCACTGCTAAAATAATGAAATTTAAATATATATAACATTCGCAGACTCGAGAAATGTAACTCATAATTTATGAATCAGAAGACAACCAATCAACACTTACCAAGTTGAGCTAGGTAGTAAACTGTCAGTAAGATTTGCATCTCTACGGACAATACCGTAGTTACAGATGTACTATGTTGTTCATACGCTCGAGGGAAAGTTTGAGTGTTTCGATAGCAGTTCTGTAGCATTGGACTGACTACTATATCATTCAAATTACCACAGAGGTAAGGAAGGTTTCCATGGCCTAAAAAATGAAATTGTTGCATTTACCCTCACTTTTCACAATTAATTATCTCACGTCGATTCTATGCTGGGCACTTTTCATATTCAGTTTTAGCAACATTCACAATTAAAATTTCTTTATTTTTATTATTTGCAAACAATTATTTGCAAAGTCCCAAGTGTAGTACATAAATGAATTAACCGTTCAGCTGTTTGACTTGGTAGAGAAGCATTGAGTGAATTACTGACTTAATGTTCTTATGCCCTTACTTTTACCCATCCCTCCCCAACCTAGGATATCTGGTCAGCATGGACGAGTTGGACCGCAGGGTCTGTTTCCATGCTGTACATCTCTATGACTCTAGAGACAGGAAAGGGCAAATTACAATCTTGGAAATGAAAACCCCAATAATAACCGACTGCAGTGACAGTAATGTTAACTGTAGCATTGTAGGCAATGACAAGGTAGTCAGACATAAGCACCATGGGAGCTCAGTGGTTAGCACTACTGCCTCACAGTGCCAGAGACCTGGGTTCGATTCCACCCTCAGGTGACTGTCTGTGCGGAGTCTGCACCTTCTCCCTGTATCGGTGTGGGTTTCCTCCCAAGGATGTGCAGGTTAGGTGGATTAGCCGTGGGAAATATGGGGGTCTGGATGGGATGCTCTTCAGAGGATTGATAAGGGCTTGATGGACCGAAGGGTCTGCTTCTGCACTGTGGGGTTCTATGATTCTTGGTATCCACTTAATTTACAAGCAGCGCAATATAACATTGATGTGAAGGTCGGGACAGTACTGTATGATGCAAGTCTTGGAGGGAGAAGCCAACGGGCTAGAAAAGATCACCGTTGGAAGGTTCTCGGCATTCCCCAATCTATCCTCCCAGGTGACACAATGTGAAGGAATGTTACCTTTCCCCATCTCCCCCAGGCCCAATCCCCTCAAATCCAACCCAAAGCATGCACTCACTGCTAAAGGACTAACCTATGATCATTACCTTTAAAAATGACAGGTCTGGTCCTGCAGATTTTAAGTAAATTGTCAGGTACAACGACAGGTTCTTCTGAGGTAGGAAGTGGAGAAGAAATGGATCCTAAAAGGCTGGATTGAGTCATGCAAGCTAATTCCGCAATGTCTGCAACTAGCAAAAGGAGACAATAAATTTCATAAGTCATTATTGAACGATAGACAGTTCAATATGGAATGTGAACCCTTACTGCATTGAGTTAGGAATGCTATGCACCTACATGATGTAACACAATCACAACTGAGCAACCAGACGTATTCCAGGCATTGTCCCCATGTCTGGTATAGAAATTGGAGACTGATCTACAATGACATTGCTCACATGCAAGTTTTGGGGAGTGATGAATATCAGAGAATTTCTGCAGCAAAACTATAGAATCTCCAGTGAAACAGGAGCTTGCCTAATTTAACAATGCTGTGTCAGAAACGGCAACTGTGATCTTAGAAGTTTGAAGAAATACTTTTGCATTCAATCTGTTCTCCAGGGTAGGACAAATCATGTTCTCCGCTCAATCAAGCATACATTTTGAAAATGCCAGAATTTATTTTGGTGACTGACAGCAAGAGCAGCTATTCACATAACAATTAATTTTCCTATTTATAACCAATTCAGGGAAATATTGTAGAATCATAAGTATCACATTACAGAAGGACTGTCAATCCTTTTGGATGTTGCTAGCTCTCTCCATCTACTTTGTCTATATATTTAAAAGTTTTGAACACTTTTATAAAGTCTACTCTCAACCTTCTCTTCTAGAAGTAGAACAACCTCAGCTTCTCCAAACCACCCAGGTGACTGATGTTCCTCAACCTAGAATCTCTCTCATTCAGCACCCTCTCCACAGGCTTCACATCCTTCTTAAAATACAGAGGCCAGCACTGGACACAATGCTCGAATGGTTTAATAAAGGCTCTGATCTCCAGCTATTCACTCCACCCCTCTCCCCGGCAACAGTCGAAAATAAAACTAGCATGTTTCCAACTTTGGTGTCATATTTGACCTCAAAAGAAGCTGCCAGTAACATAGCTGTACCATTATTACGAATGCCTATTTCCGTTTCTGTAGCATCCTTTAAAAAAAAACCCTTATCTGCTATTGAAACCCCCATTCAGGCCCCTGTTCTTATAGATTTGTCTAACTCATTATAATCTTGGTTGTTCTTCCACAGTCTATCTTCTGCAAATGTTATGCTATCCAAAATTCTGCTTCACGTGTCTGTTAACTTGCACCAAGTTCTGTTCATCTATCAGCCCTGTGTTTCCTGACCTATGCTGGCTCCTGGTTAAGCAATGCCTTTAATGTTAATGTACTGATTTTCATTTCATATCCGTCCATGATCTTTATTCCAGCCCCACCTCTGTGATCTCCTCTAGCCCCACAATTATCTCAAGTTATCTGTTCTCATTTACTTCTAGCTTCCTGAATATTCCTGATTTTAACTGCCGCAACGTGGATCACACACTTACAGTTGCCTTGGAGCAAAACTTTGGAATTCTTTCCTTAAAATTCTTGGTCCCATTGACTCATTTTCCTCCATTAGTCCTTGAAACCAACTTCTTTGGCCAATATTTCAATTGCCTGTCCCAATTTTGTCAAATGAGGCTTAGTGTCAGATTTTACTTTAGCATGCAACTTAAAACATCTTGGGAAATAACATCATGCTAAAGGTATTATGTAGCTACAGGTTGTTCAGTTCATCATAACTTCTTAAACCACCATTATAGTGTCTTTTTAACATCCTTCCTAATCTGCTCTTCTATCTTCAATGCATACTTGAAGATGTCACTCTGTTCCAACTTCAACTGTAGAATTACATACTCTATTTTGTATTGCCTCTCTTCATTCTTTCAAAAATGTATCGTTTCTGATTTCTTTGCATTAGATTTCACCTGCCACATGCCCAGCAACATTGCCTTTTCAATGTTTCCTCAGAGGTCTATCCTTCTCAAGGTCACTATGCTTCAACATTTTGTGTCAAGTCTGCAATTAAGTCCTGTAGGCCCTGACACAAGTGAGGACTGCAGATGCTGGAGATTAGAGTCGAGAGTGTGGTGCTGGAAACGCACAGTAGGTCAGGCAGTATCCGAGGAGCAGGAGAGTCAATGTTTCAGGCATAGGTCAGAGAGGAGGGTGGAGTGGATAGGTGGGAAGGAAGATCGACAGGTGGGAACAGGTCGAGAGGGCGGTGCTGAGCTGGAAGGTTGGAACTGGGATATGGTGGGAGGAAATGAGGAAACTGGTAAAGTCCACATTGATGCCCTGGGGTTGGAGGGTCCTGAGGCAGAAGATGAGGTGTTCTTCCTCCAGGAGTCACGTGGTAAGGGAGTGGCGATGGAGGAGGCCCAGAACCTGCATGTCCTCGGCAGAGTGGGAGAGGGAGTTGAACTGTTTGGCCATGGGGCACTGGGATTGGTTGATGCAGGTGTCCCAGAGATATTCTCTGAAGCACTCTGCGAGTAGGCATCCTGTCTCCCCAGTGTAGAGGAGTCTGCATCAGGAGCAACAGAGATCCCCTCCAACCTATCACCTTTACCCCCACCTATTGCACTCTCAGCTACCTTCCCTCCAGCCCCATCCCCCTTCCATTTATCTCTCCACCCTCAAGGCTTCCAGCCTCATTCCTGATGATTTTCCTGCTCCTCGGATGCTGCCTGACCTCCTGTACACCCTGGTCCAAGTCTCTAATATATATCAAGAAAAGCAGTGGTCTTCATATTTATTATCAGATGCAATAAAGAGAGAAGATGTGTTAATCTAAATTCTGAAAGCCACAGATAGGGAAACATGTAAGGAGAGTGATACAATGTGGGAGTTGTAAACCACCCAGCCGAATGTCCACATACTGGCACTGGTAGAGACACACAAGGATAGATGCACCATCAGTACTTCAAGGTATTACAACTGTTGACAGAGAAAACTTTACAGCACATTCTCCAGACCATTGTGAATGGACAATTTAAAACAAAATGGAGTTGAGAAATCAGGGGACCTGTTAATTTTCTTCCAATGGACATGGTCCTTGTCGGTTCCTGAGCGAAGCTGTACATCTGGACAAGTCATGGAAATCAAACAATCTTTTTGGTGAAAATTTGGTAAAGTCATAAGTCACAAAAGTTATAAATCACGCTTTTTCTGATCATGGCTACTCTTCTCTAAATTGCCTTGCTTCACAATATTGTTTACAGACTTTTTAACTTTGCATCCACTAACAGTGGTTATGAAAACCCCCATTCTCTTTTGGTGGTAAACAAATGGGTGAAATTCATTGTGATCAATGATAAGAAAATTTGGAAAATACAGTCAGAATAAAAAAAATCAGGTTTGTGACATCGGGAACAATTTTTCTGATTTTGCACTTCAATACTGATTGGCAATTACCTCATTTCCACTTATTTGCATTTCCTTAATTGCCGAAAAAAAAAGTAAAAACTGTGGATGCTGGAAATCTAAAATAAAAACAAAAAATGCGAGAGAAACTCAGCGGGTCTGGCAGCATCTGTGGAAAGAGAAACAGAATTAATGTTTCAAATCTGATAAGACTATTCAGAAATGAATAGAGGTGCAAAACAACGATATTTAATGCCCCACAGACAAATTGGGTGGGGGGGAGGGGTGGTTAAGAGTGAGGGAAACAAATGGCAGGGACGCCCAGAGCAAGAGACAAAACTAATGGTGGTAAAGGAGAGATAGAGATGTAAAATAGGTGCAAATGGCAGGTGGGAAAAGCAGAAAATGGTCTGCTCTACTGAGAACAAAGCCAACAAGACACTGAGGGGGGGGGGGAGGTGCTGTTGTAATTAAAATGCACAACAAAGTTCATGCTCTGGAATTGCTGAACTCAATGTTGAGTCCTGAAGACGATAAAGGAAAGGGACGGAACATTCCCCAGGATAACTGCAGCTCCAACAACACTCAAGAAACCTGACACCATCTACGACAAAGCAGCCTGATGACAGGCACCCCATCCACAAGCATCAGTAGCAGCATTGTGTACCGTCTGCAAGAGGTCAAGAGTGTGGTGCTGGAAAAGCACAGCTGGTCAGGCAGCATCCGAGGAACAGGAGAATCGACATTTCGGGCATAAGCCCTTCATCAGGAATGAGGCTTGTTGGCCGGGGGGCTGACAGATAAATGGGAGGGGGGGTGGGGTTAGGGTAAGGTAGCTGAGAAGGTAGATGAAGGTGGGGGAGAACATGATAGGTCGGAAGGGCGGGTGGAGCGGATAGATAGGAAAGATGATGGACAGGTCAGGAGGGTGGTGCCGAGTTGGAGGCTTGGGGCTGGGAAAAGGTGGATAATGTGGCTTGAGCCCACCATCTCCTACAGCTACCTAGACTACACCTCCTCCCACCCTATTTCCTGTAAAAAATGTCATCCCTTATTCCCAATTCCTCTGTCTCTTCAGATACTGTTTCCAGGATGACAAATTCCACCTTAGAAAATCCCAGATGGCCTCCTTCCTCCAAGATCGCAATTTCCCCTCCCATATGGTCAATGATGCCCTCCAGCACATCTCCTCTTCCCCCATCTCCGCCCTTGAACACCACCCCTCCGACCGCAACAAGGACAGAAACCCCTGGTCCTCACCTTCCATCCGACCAACCTCTGTATACATCACATCATCCTCCACCATTTCCACCACCTACAAACAGATCCCACCATCAGATATATTTTTCTCTCCCCCACCACTGTCAGCGTTCCAGACAGACCATTCCCTCCACGACCCCCTCATCAGATCCACCCTCAGCCCGCCCCTCCCCCATCAGCTCACACCTCACTGCCGGCACCTTTCCCTGCCACCACAGGAAGTGCAAAGCCTACGCCCAGATCACTCCCCCTCACCTCCATCCATGGCCCAAGAGGATCCTTCTACACCCGACAGAAATTTACCTGTAGCTCCACCAATGCCATTTACTGTATGTGTTGTACCGAATGTGGTCTCCTCTACATTGGGGAGACAGGACACCTATTTGCAGATCATTTCAGAGATTATCTCTGGGACACCTGCACCAACTAACCCCACCGCCCCGTGGCTGAACATTTCAACTCCCCCTCCCACTCCACATAGACATGCAGGTCCTGGGCCACCTCCATCGCCAAACCCTTACCACCCGATGCCTGGAGGAAGAACACCTCAACTTCCTCCTTGGGACCCTGCAACCACACCGGATCAATGTGGATTTCACTAGTTTCCTCATTTCCCCACTCTCCACATTATCCAAATCCCAAGTCTCCAACTCGACATCACCCTTCTGGCCTGTCCACCATCTTTCCCATCTATCTGCTCCACCCTCTTCTCTGATCTAACACCTTTTCCCTCGCTTTCATCTACCTATTGCATTGTCAGCTACCTTCCCCTAAACCCCCCACCCCATTTATCTCTCGCTCCCACCCAGCCCAGAAGCCTCATTCCTGACTAAGGGCTTATGCCTGAAATGTCGATTCTCCTGCTCCTTGGATGCTGCCTGACCTGCTGTGCTTTTCCAGCACCATTCTCTCAACTCTAATCTCCAGCATCTGAAGTCCTCACTTTCTCCTATTATCTGCATGACGCACTGCAGAAATTCACCAAACATCCTCTGACAGTACTTTCCAACCCTAACACTACTTCCACATTGAAGAACAAAAGCAACAGATACATACAGACACCATGACCTGCACGTTCTCCTCCAAGCCACTCATCATCCTCACTTGGAAATATATCCTTCATCCTTCAGTGTCTGGATCAAAATCCTTGCATTTCCCCCCATACCAGCTGATGGGCTGCTATAGGAATAGTTAATGAAGACAGCTCACTGCCACCTTCTCAAGGGCAACAAGAGATGGGCAATAAATACTGGCCCAGCCAGTAAGGTCGGATCCCCCTTGAAATGAATTTTAAAATATGGCTCGTGATACCTTTGCAAATCCCTCAGATCAATGCAGAATTAAGATCTACTGTTGTTCGTGCTTCTAGCAGAGTCAGAGAGGCACAGACCCCACACCTCCACATGATGGATCACTCTGGCAGAGTTAGCAGTGTAGCCCAGAAATGGTATCGTTGGGGCCTGCTGTGGCCCTCACAACCAGAGGTGACGAAGGAGGGATATCCGAGATACAAAGGAATTGGGGATCCACAGCAATTTGCCAAGGGTGAAGATGAGGATGAGGGTCACAACAACAACGAGGTCCACTCCAACTCAGCATGACAGAGTAATGCATTGTCAAATCTGCAAAGCCAGAAAGAGGTGGCACAGTGGTTAGCACTGCTGCCTTCACAGTGCAAGGGACCTGGGTTTGATTCCAGCCTCAGGCCACTGTCTGTTTGGAGTTTGCACATTCTCCCCATGTCTATGTGGGTTTCCTCCCACAATCCAAAGATGTGCAGGTGAGGTGAATTGGCCATTCTAAATTGCCCATAGTGTTCAGGAATGTGTAGGTTAGCTCCATTAGTCAGGAGTAAGAGGGGAATGGGTTTTCGGTGGCATACTCTTTGGAGGGTCGATGTGGACTTGTTGGGCCTGATGCTCTGTTTTCACACTGTAGGGATTCTATGAAATGAGCAGAGTTTGGTCTTTTGTGAAATGGTTTAAAATTCTGTTGTCAATCTGGGAAGTAGCTCCATTTTAGTGTAAAGGACCTGGCTATTGTTGCAGTCCTTGACCTATTATATTTCTGAGTAACTGCCTTTCGGTCCATCTGATTGGACACGTGTTATCTTTGGGTGATCCCACTTTCAAATATCAAATATTAGATGACCTACTGACTGTTAGGGGAAGATGCAGTTAGTGAGATGGTGAACTGATGTTGTATAGCAATGAAGTTAGGTAGCACTGATGGCTTCAGTCAGTTGATCATATCCAAGTGCTGTCTACTGGAGTCCCTCATAATAGTCAGCAGGATCACAGGAATCCTGAGGAATCTCCTTTTGACCATTCTATCACTGGTAACCATTCAATGATAGAGTCTTGGGGTGAAATCTCTATTTTTTTCTTATTAAAAAATATTGTCTTCAGTTCATCTAGAGATGAGAACAAAGGGTCCATCCCTATCATCTCTCTCCAGCTTCTAACATAAACCAAAAAGCAGTTTAAAAAAAAAACTCCTTCATCTCACTCTTGAAAACTTTAGCTTTTCTTGCACGTCCCAACTAAAAGCAAAAACATGCGATATAAACATTAGACATAAATCTAACTAATTCACATGTAAACAGCAAGCAATTAGAAACAAGCATGAGCAAGTATGAAGGAAGTATGAGAACTGCCAATTAGTATTCAGCATTTAACAAAATAACTATTACGAAAATATTTAGCAAATTGAAAAACAACCAGACTCAAGTCAAAATATTTTGCTTTGTTAGTAACCCAAAAACGCAGCACTGAAACAAAGATTCTAAATATTTGAAATTGAAGACTCAGTTACAAATTACCACAAAATAAACATACAAAAAAAGAGAAATTGCAAATTCAGTCGTTCACATTGGAAACTATTTCCATGTACTTCCAAAAACTGAAATAAATATAGAGTGCCTACAAAGATTCGTTTATTGAACTAGGTTTTTGTTATTCATTGATGTGATGTGGGCACTGCTGGCTGGTCAGCCCATATTTATTGCCAGTCCCTAGTTACCCTTGAGAAGAAGGTGGTGAGGTGCTTTTTCTTTCACATGCTGCAGTCCTTGAGCTGTAGTTGACCCACAATGCCCTTAGACAGGGAATTAATTCCAACACTTCTGCCTCATTAACAATGGAAAAGATTATCCAGGAAACTGTTAGGTACATCAAGTGTATATATAATAAGTACAAAATAATGGGTGTGAAAATTCAAAATGATAAAGTTTGTCAAAGGAGACATTTCTTTTCCTTCCATTTGACTTGAAATCTTCATCATGTATGTTCCTCGAAATATGTATGTTGACTAGTAAATGTCCTTGGGGGGGACAATACTATTGTTTTTGAGATGTCTATGAATTATATGTTGACAGAACCACTTAAAAAAAAAACCAGTATGGGATGCATAAAACTTGAGGTCAGCTACACAAGACATAATTTTTAAAAATGTTCACACATTTAAACAAATTAGGAAACTTACCAGATTAATTGTGTTAAAATTACATCAACAACTAGTTATAAAAACAAGGGTTGGAAAGACCAGAAGCATTTGGAGAAAAAGAGGATGAAACATGATTTGCACCAAAAAATAAATGGAACGTGTAACCCAAACACTCAATTTCCACCCCACCAACTAAACCTGGATATCTCAGCATGAATACTCAGTTATACAAAACACGACAAATACATTTCATGTGCACTAGACAGTTGTACCATCACTAAGAAAGTAATAGTCTGTTGTATAATACAAAACGAGAAACAGGATAAACATAGACTGATAGTGAGAATGTTGGTGATGGATCTTACCAGCTTTGCTTCCTAAAGTTTGAGCCGTTGGATTGCTCTGAATGGAGAGTGTTTCTATTGCTGAAGAGGAGTCTGGTGACCAGCCCCTATGCCGTTTCTTGGGAGGCCCTGAATTAGCTAAATTGCCTGTTCAACAGTATAAAAGATGTCAGTTCTCATGATAACAGCATGGACATGTACAGGCTGGAATACCATGCTTCCATTTATGCAGACATGAAAGATTCTTATTTAAAGTTGCTACCAACAATCAAAATGAATACCTTCTAAATTAAATTCAGTTAATTCAAAGCATGAACTTATGATTCATTCCAGTGTGCACTGAGATATTTGCACAGCTTTTAGATGGACAGCAATTGTACTCGTAACCTCAGAGGAACAGGAGCAAGTCAATCAGTCAGTCTCACCTCATTCTGCAATGTAACATTACAGCTCTATACCACAATACATTGTCCTGCTGTTACTTCAACTCTTTTCATACTGCTTCCTAATGAAAATCTATCAATCTCAGTCTTCGTGATTTCAATTAATCCAGCATCCACTATTTTTTTTCATATAGTAAGTTCCAGATTTAGAGTCATAGAGATGTACAGCATGGAAACAGACCCTTCGGTCCAACTCATCCATGCCGACCAGTTATCCCAACCCAATTGAGTCCCACCTACCTTTCACCCTAAACCCTTGTCCCTCTAGTTCTGGACTCTCCCACTCCAAGGAAAAGAATTTGTCTATTGACCCTTTCCATGTCCCTCATAATTTTATAAACCTCTATAAGGTCACCCCTCAGCATCCTAGGCTCCAGGCTTTTCAACCTGTCCCTGTAGCTCAAATCCTCCAACCCTGGCAACATCCTTGTACATCTTTTCTGAATCCTTTCAAGTTTCACAACATCTTTTCAATAGGAAGGAGACCAGAATTGCATGCAATATTCCATCGGTGATCTAACCAATGTCCTGTACAGCCGCAACATGACCTCTCAACTCCTGTACTCAATAATCTGACCAGTAAAGGAAAGCATACCAAACGCCTTCTTCACTATTCTATCTATCTGCGACTCCACTTTCAAGGAGCTATGAACCTGCACTCTATGGTCTCTTTGTTCAGCAACGCTCCCCAGGGCCTTACCATTAAGTGTATAAGTCCTGCTAAGATTTGCTTTCCCAAAATGCAGCACCTTGCATTTATCTGAATTAAACTCCATCTGCCACTCCTAGCCTTTGTGTAAGAAGTTCCTGATTTCACTCCTAAAGGGCCTAGCTCCAGTTTTACATCTGTGTCTTGTTATAAACAACAATGTAGATTTCCACAGAAGCCAGAGAGGTGGTCATCAAGCAAAAAGACCAGCTTCTAGAAGCGGGATCCCCCCATAATCTTCCATCATTCAGTGCTCAATGATTGCTGCACAAATCCCACAATAGGGTGTGCACCAAAGGATGCCATGTTGTCCTCACTCACCCATCAGTCTTTAATGAATTGCTGAAGTAAACACAAGCCAGTCCTTTAACCAAAGGTTACATTTAGCTCCAAAAAATACATTAGTTTTTGAAAAAGGCTGCATGTTTTCAAAGTGGTGCCCAAATATAGGGATATCTCGGACACTTTTCTTTTTGAAATATTACTTTGAGTTCTTTTATATCCACTTGAGAGAAAAGACATGGTCTTAGTTTAATCTCTCATTTGATGAATGTATTTCTGACACCAAGTGAGTGGCACCACAAGAAAGCATTTTGATTTGCAAATACTGTACCTATCACTGACGGCCTCGCCATATTCTGAAATGATATGGTGTTGGTCTTCACTGTGCTGTGATGCCTGGCTGATTCTCTGTTGATTTGACTTGCAGAAGCCCCTATAACAGCTCGTGAAACAGCCTGATCTGTTGGAGCACCTGTAATGACAAACAACTCTGGTGAAAGACCATTCCAAAAAAATAGAAAGGAGAGACAGGGATATAAGGAGGTATCACACTCTTCATAAAATTGTTATTTTTTTTCTGAATTAATAAGCTTGAAATGCAAAATTAATGTGTTAATGCTCAGTGAGTAAATTAGAAACACGCTCCCAGTCACACACAGAAGTGCTAACATATATAGACTCTTTATGTACATTCCATCCTCTTGCCCTTGTGAACAGGGCCATTGAAAGCAGGCAGGCTGACCCTTTCTCTTTGCTTTGGGAAATCTAGGCCAAGAATATTTATCACCAATCCCAATAAAACATGTTTCTCTTCAAAAGCTGTGCTGTCCAGATATGCATAAACCCACCAATATCCTGCCACCAATTTTTAAATTTTATGAAAGCAGACAGCTCAAAGTAGATCTTCCTAACAATCCATTCAATATGAACAATTCTAATATGGAAAATATGAACAAAATCATCTTACAAGTAATAGCAAAGCAGACTACACGGTAATGTCAAATTAAACCCGCACCATAAAAATGGAACCAACCTATTGTGATCGAAACATTAATAATGAAGAAAAATTCACACGTACACAGAGCATTTCCTAATCTAAAGACATTCCCAAGTGTTTATAGCCAATAAAATACTCTTGTAAAACTGCCACTGTATGACTGAGTTTCAGCCAATTTCTGCACAATACTCTCCCACTTAGAACCAGAGAGAATGACCAGAGTGATGTTGATTGAAGGATACCCATTGACCAGGACTCCCCTGCTCCTCAAAATAGTGTAAGAGGATCTTCTATGTTCACCTGACAGTGCAGATGCAACCTCAGGATATCTGTTCAAGGACAGAGAGAAAATTGCAGGGACTGGGAGAATCCAGTCATTTTGGTCACATGGGTATGAGCAACACAGGCAGATCAAAGGAAGGAGCCCTGCATAAATATTGAGGAGCTAATAGGCTGAACCTCAAAGGTAATAATCTCTGAATTATTATCTGAGCCACAAGTATTTGGCAATTAAAATTAGAGAAGTAAGTGTATTATTCAAACACTAGTGAAGTGGATTCCAGTACATGAGAGACAGGCACCAGTACTGGGTGAAATAACTCCACAGGCGAAAGTGTCCTTTCACCAAGTCAACCTTTATTTACACATGGAGGTTCCATGACACTAACTCAGCTCCCTCAGCGCCACCTCTCAGAGTGAACAGAACTTCTGACCCTCCTGGTTATTCTCTTAATTCCAGATTTCTGTTTTATTTCCAGAATTTTGTTAAATTCCTACATCTGCCATGGCAGGATTCAAACCCAGGTGCCCAGAACATTAACAGTCCAGGGATAATACCACTAGGCCATCATCTCCCCTCACACTCCTGTTTCTTTTTTTTTTCATTTTTTCAATTTCCACAATCTCCTGTTTTATTTTTTATTTAACCCCCACACTACCGCCTAACTGCGGTAGTGCTTATATTTTTCCCAGCACCCATGGTGCGTGTGTGTACATGTGTGAAACACTCCTGTTTCTATCTGTCAGCCAGGGCTTCCTGATTGGACCAGATTAACAGCCCCAATTCAGGGAACTCATATTCTATGAAGTGCATCTGGCTGACGTCATTACGATCATTACACTGGGGAAAATGGAGGCTGTATGATAGGACAGTTTATACCCGAACCTGTTTCAGCCTTTTAATTAAGTAAGGGTGGTTTGGAGGAGGTTTATGTGGCTGATACGTATGGGGGTCAGTTATCTCAGTTGACTCGATGGCTGGTTTGCAATGCAGAATGATGTCAACAGCTTCGGTTCAATTCCCATGCCAGCTGAAGTTACCATGGAGACCCCGCATCTGAGGTGTAGCGACCTTCAGGTTAAACTGCCATGGGTCATCAATTTCTAATGAGAAAGCAGCCCTGTGATGGGGTAGGACTATGGCAGTGTTACCCTTTACTTGAAATTAGAGGGTTGCTTTATGAGGATAGATTGGACAAGCTGATAGGTTAGAAGAGTGAGGAAAGACTTGATTAAAGTTTATAAGACCCTGAATGGTCTTGACAAGAAGCATGTCGAAATAATGTTCTCTCTTTGGGTCTGTCCAGACCTAAGTGGCACAGTTTTAAAAAAAAGGGGTTACACATTTATTTTTGTTTCTTGCAGGGTACTAAAACTTTGGAACTCTTGTGATGATGATGCTCCTTTAAACAAGGTTATGTTGGTCTTGGTTTTATTTTCAAAGGCTTTAGAAACACAGATATTCTAGGAGGTTTAGGTTTGAAGGGTTTTAGGGCCAATTTGATTACAGCTAACAGATACCGCCTCAGGAAAAGGCTTTCAAATAAAAATAAACTTGTACAATGAAAGTGGAGCGGCCAGCTCTCCCAGCTCAGCTTTTCCCTGGTTTGGTTTGGTTTGGGAAGGCAGTCAGTTCTGAAGCTGCTGGACCCAAAGAAGCAGGTCCATGCTGATCCTCCCCCTCTCTGCATTCTCTCCTGGAAGACCCTGTGTTGGATTTTTCCTTTTCTGCCAAGGCGGGTGTATGGGATTGTTGCAGGAGTTTGGAACAGCATCATTAAGTTGGAATGGACTGTTGCGTTTGTGGATAGGTTTAAGTTATTCTGTATTCTGTACTCTTTTGTTTGTGTTTCATCCAGTAATCTTGCAAGGAAATTCTGTTTTATTTAAAACTAAGTGGTTGGGCCAGCTGCATTACTCCTGTAATATCCACTCACCCCTGCGTAAAACAACTAGCAAAAGGTAGGGTCTGGGCTAATTTCTTGAACTGTTTTCAAGGGTCTGGTCTCATCCATATCAGACTGGGGGGCTCACGCAGGATTTGTTCTATAGTTCCAAATTGGGATTGGGGTTGCTTGACTCAAAGTCTGTGAGTGGCAAGTGTTAGTGTGTTTTGTTCTGGGTGGTGAATTCAGTTGGTTTAAACCATGCTTGGGATCACAATGGCTCTTTCAGTCACTAAGAGTTTTCTGGGGGTGGAAGAAGTGACTTTGGGAGTTTTAAAAAAGGTGATTAAGGCCAAGCTGCTGGAATGAGCAGACGGGCTGGGGTTGGAGCTGCCTCCTTCCGTAAGGAAAGGAGAGATAATGCCAGCAATAGCTCAGCATTTACATTTGCTGGAAATGCCATCAGAATCTTTAGAGATGGGTAAAACGTAATTGAAAATGATGGAGCTGGAGTTAGAGGCAACCAACATTGAAAGGGCAACAGAAACGAACTACGATTAAAAGCAGAAGAGACAAAGAATGAGATGCTTTAGCAGAACAAAAAGCAAAAGAGAGAGAAGAGAGAGAAAGACAGAGGGAACAGAGAGAGAAAAAGAGAGAGAGGAAAGAGAAAATTGACACTTAGATAGGAAAGTCAGTTTAAAGGGATGAAGATGAAGCTGAAGGTCAGTTGAGAGAGGAAGAGGGTGAGGAGGAGCAAACCCACGGTAGCCAAAGGCCTGGTGAGAAACTGTTTAAATATATTCAAGCATTGTCTAAATTTGATGAGAAGGAAGCCTTTTTTATCTCATTTGAAAAGGTGGCTAAACGAATGCAGTGGTCAGTGATAATGTAGGTTTTTGTTGACCCAAACAGAACTTGTAGGCATTCATATCATGATCAGAGGAGGTATCTGGGGCATATGAAGAGGTGAAGAAAGCCATCTTAAGTGTGTATGAGCTTGTGCCAGAAGCCGACAGACAACGCTTTAGGAATCAAAGGAGGAACCCTGGTCAATTCTACATTGAGTTTGCAAGGATCTCTCTTAAAGAGA
The DNA here is from genome assembly GCF_047496795.1 of Chiloscyllium punctatum. Classification (NCBI taxonomy): domain Eukaryota; kingdom Metazoa; phylum Chordata; class Chondrichthyes; order Orectolobiformes; family Hemiscylliidae; genus Chiloscyllium; species Chiloscyllium punctatum. Next base: position 143,309,506 of record NC_092741.1, on the reverse strand, counting down.
CAATTATTTTGGAGGAGTTCGAAAATGCACTTCCTGAAGTAGTGAGAACCCATGTGGAAGAGTAGAGAGTTAAAACAGCAAGATGAGCAGCTGAAATGGATGATGATTATGGGTTGGTCCATAAATCAAAGTCTGGCTTCCAAAATCAATTTCAAACCATGACGGAGAGAAATTGGGAAAAAAACGAAATCTTCACGTGGAACGGGAAAGGTAGATCGAAAATCCTGAGGATGACTTGCCACAGGGTAAAAAGGATACCCTTGTTGGGGAAAGAGAAGTTAAAATGCTCCGGTGTTTTCACTGCAATAAAGTAGGCCACATGAAATCACAGTGTTGGTGGATTAGGAAAAGCACTGGAAAGCCAAACACAGGAAAACAGGATTAGCCAGTGAATTTTGTTGGAATGGTAATGGAAAGCACAGGGGAGGCTGGAAAGCTGCACCAGAATATACAACCTGGTCAGAGGTTGGTTAAGGAGGAAGTGCCAGATCTTTTTAAACCATATATCTGAGAAGTTAAAGTTAAATTGCATAGGCCAGGAGCAGCAGGTAAAGTGGTTACAATATTAAGAAATCCCTTCAATATTTGATGTTGAAAGATGAGGAGATATGTACCTCTGAAGGACTACTGCCAGAAAAGGTGATAGTAATTGGAATTCATGGTGAGACAAGAAGCGCTCAATTATGGAGAGTGAGGTTAGAGTGCCCGGTGAAGAGTGGACAAAGCATGATAGGATACTGGACAAACTCTCAGACCCAGGAATACAATTTGTCCTTGCTCATGATATAGCTGGTTCACAGGTGCTGACTGTGCTTGAAAAGCTAGTGGAAACTCAAGCAACTGGACTATTGCAGGACACATATTCTGGAACTTTTCCCATCTGTGTGGTAACGAGGTCACAAAGTCACTAGTTGAAACAGGAGAGATCAAAAAGTACAGATAAGAAAGTTAAAGTGGAATTAGCAGAGACCCTGTTTGATCATGTTTGAGACAAACCAAGAGCAGATAGATGACAAAGCAGACATCTTTAGCTCAGATAAACTTACTGAGTTATAGCAGCAAGATGAAAATTTAAAGAATTGTGTCAGAAGGCATCCACGAAAGAAGAATTCAAATGTATCCCTGAATGCTACTATCATAAAAATGACATCTTAATGAGGAAATGGAGACCATCACATATTCAGGCAGATGAGAAATGGGCAGGATTCATCAAGTCATATTGCTAGTGGGCTATAGAATGGAGATGTTGTGAGTGGCGCATGAACTACCAGTAGGGGGTCATTTAGGAGTGAGAAAAACTCAAGATAAAATACAAAAACATTTTTACTGGCCTGGACTATACAAGGACATTGTTGAATATTGCCAGACATGTCATACATATCAGGCAATAGGAAAACCACAGGCAGTAATAAAATACGCACCTTTTAATATCTATGCCTGCATTTCAGGAACCTTTTACAAGAATCTTAATTGTTAGCGTAGGACCCTACGTACAACAAAAAGAGGGAATCAGTATTTGTTAACAATAATGGATGTGTCCACTAGATTTTCAGAGGTCATTCCAATCCCCAGGACCTGATCAGATGTACCCTAGAACTCTGTGGGAAGCTAGAGAAGTGATAGCTGGGCCTCTTGCTGAGATATTTGTATCATTGATAGTAACAGGTGAGATGCCAGAAGACTGGAGGTTGGCTAATGTGGTGCCACTGTTTCAGAAGGGTAGTAAGGACAAGCCAGGGAATGAAAGATCAGTGACCCTGACGTTGGTGGTGGGCATGTTGTTGGAGGGAATCTTGAGGGACAGGATGTACATGTGTTTGGAAAGGCAAGGACTGATTAGGGATAATCAACATGGCTTTGTGCGTGGGAAATCATGTCTCATAAACTTGATTGAGTTTTTGAAAAAGTAACAAAGAGGATTGATGAAGGCAGAGCGGTGGACATGATGTATACGGACTTCAGTAAGGCGTTCGACAAGGTTTCCCATGGGAGACTGGTTAGCAAAGTTAGATCCCATAGAATACAGGGAGGACTTGCTCTTTGGCTCAAAGGTGGTGATGGAGGGTTGTTTTTCAGACTGGAGGCCTGTGACCAGTGGAGTGCCACAAGGATCGGTGCTGGGTCCTCTACTTTTCATCATTTATATAAATGATTTGGATGTGAGCATAAGAGGTATAGTTAGTAAGTTTGCAGATGACACCAAAATTGGAGGTGTAGTGGACAGCGAAGAGGGTTACCTCAGAATACAAGTGGATCTTGACCAGATGGGCCAATGGGCTGACAAGTGGCAGATGGAGTTTAATTTAGATAAATGGGATGAGCTGCATTTTGGGAAAGCAAATCTTAGCAGGACTTATACACTTAATGGTAAGGTCCTAAGGAGTGTTGCTGAACAAAGGTTTATAGCTCCTTGAAAGTGGAGTTGCAGGTAGATAGGATAGTGAAGAAAGTATTTGGTATGCTTTCCTTTATTAGTCAGCGTATTGGGTCCAGGAGTTGGGAGGTCATGTTCCAGCTGTACGGGACACTGTTGGAATATTGCGTGCAATTCTGGTCTCTTTCGTATCGGAAGGATGTGAAACTTGAAAGGGTTCAGAAAAGATTTACAAGGATGTTGCCAGGGTTGGAGAATTTGAGCTGTAGGGAGAGGCTGGGGCTGTTTTCTGTGGAGCGTCGGAGGCTGAGGGACGACCTTATAGAGGTTTATAAAATCACAAAGGGCATGGATAGGATAAATAGACAAAGTCTTTTCCCTGGGATCAGGGAGTCCAGAACTAGAGGACATAGTTTAGGGTGAGAGGGGAAAGATATAAAAGAGACCTAAGGGGCAACTTTTTCACACAGAGGATGGTACGTGTATGGAATGAGCTCCAGAGGATGTGGTGGAGGCTGGTACAATTGCAACATTTAAAAGGCATTTGGATGGGTATATGAATAGGAAGGGTTTGGAGGGATATGGGCCGGGTGCTGACAGATGGGTCTAGATTGGGTTGTGATATCCGGCCGGCGTGGTGAGTCGGACCAAAGGATCTGTTACTGTGCTGTACATCTCTATGACTCTGTAACTTCTGGAGGCAGGCCACTTAATAAACCTGGCTAAAAGGTGAATTTGTCAAAGCCAAAGTCACCATCCTGGGTCATGTCATTGGATATGGATAAATGGCCCCACAGGATGCAAAAACACAAGTAATTGGGGAGTTTCCCACACCATCGACAAAAAGAGCAGTACTACGATTCCTGGGATTGAGTGGATTTTATTGAAAATCCGTACCAAATTTTAGCAGTGTGGCTGCTCCACTCACTGAATTGCTAAAGAAATGCAAGACATTTCAGTGGGCAGCAGGCAGTTACAAGGCATCTGACCACCTGAGACCTATGGTAACCACTGCCCCAATATTAGCCACACCTAATTATGCAATGCCATTCAAGGTGGCTATCGATGTGGGTGACGTGGGTGTCGGTGCTGTGCTCTTTCAAGAAGATGACAAAAACAATAGAGAGGTCTATCAGGTATTTCACCAGGAAATTGAACATTCATCAGCAGAAATATTAGACAGTTGCGAAGAAGCCTTTGAGCTTGGTGTTGGTATTGCAACATTTCAATGTTTATGTTACCAATAATGTGGCTGAGGGAATCATATACACTGATCATAACCCATTGAAGCTTGTGGAGAAATTTAAGGACAAAAATGCCAGATTGTTTAGATGGAGCTTGTTATTACAGCCATTCCATTTGACAATTGTGCATGTGGCAGTATGAGAAAACATGATTGCTGACGCATTGTTGAGGCTTGAATGAGAAACAGAGGCATTCAGTGGTAGGAACAAAAGAGACTGAATGTGGTAGTGCATGTTTGCATGACTATTGTCAATGTTATATATATGGGTGTTGTCGTGTACGAACAGTTTAAGACTAAAGGGTTTAACAAGGTAATGTTGTCCTTGATGTTTTTTTCAGAAGGTTTGTAAACACAGAGATTCCAGGACATCTAGGTTTGAAGGGTTTTATGGACAATTTGTTGACAGCTAACAGATAAAAGGAAAAGGAAAAAGGCTTTCAAGTTTTTTTTAAAAAAGCACTTGTACAATGAAAGGGGAATGGCCAGTCCTCCCAGCTCAGCCTTTCTCTGGTTTGGTTTGATTTTAGAAGGCAGTCAGTTGTGAAGCTGCTGGACCCAAAGAAGCAGGTCCATGTTGATCCTCCCTCTCTCTGACATCTCTCCCTGTAAGACCTTGCGTTGGAGTTTTCCTTTTTTGCCAAGGGGTGTTTATGGGGATTGTTACAGGAATTTGGAACAGCATCATTAAGTTGAGATGGTCCGCTGGGTTTGCAGATGGGTTAAGTTATTCTGTTTTCTGTACTCTTTTGTTTGTGTTTCGTTCAGCAAATAAATTCTGTTTTGTTTAAAACTAAGTGGCTGGGCCAGCTGCATCACTCCTGGATTATCCACTTCACACTTGCTTAAGGCAACTAGCAAAGTTAAAGTCCAAAGCATGGCTTTAAAAAGCACAAAAATTATAATATTTTATAAACTGTCGTACCTATGGCAACATGAGTATGACCAGAAAGCATTGGGCTCAATGTTATTAACTGATGCGAGGATAGTTATATGAATTTGTATAAGGCCTTAACTAAAGGGAGTATGTATCAGGATTTAGAAAATCATGGGGGAGGTGGGTGTCGATCCCAAAACCCTGACTGTGAGTCTCCACATCAAGGATATGGGTATAGAAAATCACCTCGAACTATTTCACTTCTGCTATTAAAACTGACCTAGTTAAGCTACAAATAGTGTACTAAATTTCAGGTAAAATTCAATTCAGGCAGAGCCACAGAAGAATCAATGGATTGATCATCCCAAACCACCCCCACCAACCCTCACACTATTTACCTCTGCATTGACTTCAAAGGGGGCAAAATCTCCCAGGACTTATAAAGGATCCATTGCTGCCTCTTCTGTGCTGAAACCAAAATTTTGTTTCACCAGCTCTGCCATTCTAATTGGTGCTTATACATTGCAAGATTTAAAGTAGAAAAGTGGAGGCCGATTGACGAGAACACTGATCAAAGTTAAAAGACAGTCTTGAGCACCTGTTTGTAGTAATCCAGTTAATGCATTCTGATTATTTCCAGCAACGTAATCTGCTGATGCTACTGTTGTCGATGAGGCAGGACTCTCCGGTGGTTGTGAGAGAATGCTCGAGGTGGAACTTGAGGATGACTGCTGGGTCCTGCCTTCTGTTAGGTTAAAATACAAAACAAGTGGAATTTTCACCAAAGTGGTTCACTTGGAATTTTTTCAACCTTACAAACAAATCTAGGCTGGAGATCACTCAGTGACTGCCTCCTGTATCACAACAGAAACAACTTGCATTTACACAATGGCTGTAATGTAGGAGAATAACACACCGCGCTTCACTGGAGCGTAATGAAACAAAAATTGACAAAACGAGAAAAAGTTGACATCAGAACACTTTTGTCAAAAAGATCAGATTCAAGAAGTACCTTAAAAAAAGCAAAGTAAGTAGCTTTTGGAAGAGAATTCTCAAGCTTAGAGTTTCGATAGCTGAAAGTGTGGCTACCAATCGACAAGTCATAGAATACTACAGCAGGGAAACAGGCCCTTCAGCCCAAACTGGTCCATGCTGCCCACTCAGCTAGTTCCAATTGTCTGCATTTGGCCATATTTCTCTAAACCCTTCCTATCCATGTACCTATCCAAATGGTTTTTAAATGTTGCTATTGTACCTGCCGCAACCACTTTCACTGGCAGCCCATTCCATACACGCACCACTCTCTGCATGAAGAAGTTACCCCTCAGGTCCTTCTTAAATCTTTCCCCTCTCACCTTCAAACTATGCCCTCGAGTTTTCAATTCTCCATCCGGGAAAAAGACTTTGTGCATTCATCCTATCTAGGCCACTCATACTTTTATACACTTCAATAAGGTCACTCTTCATTCTACCAGGTTTCATGAAATAAAGTCCTATCCTGGTCAACTTCTCCCTACAACTCAGGCCTACTAGTTACTTCTTCACCTCCTGACGCTGCCTGGCTTGCTGTGTTCTTCCAGCCTCCTGCCTGTCCACTTTGGATTCCAGCATCTGCAGTTTTTTTTTGTCTCTACTTGTCTTGGCAACATCTTCGTAAATCATTATTGCACTCTTTCCAGTTTAACTATGTTTTTCCTGATCATAGTGCAAGACGTGCAAGAAACCAGAATTACTGGTTCCCATTATTTCCATCTGATTTTGGGCTGGAGGAGTCTGCAAAGATCATGGTAAATGTTAAAACTGAAGGATTTCAAGCATTTTTGCTGCTTAAGTGTTGAAATACAGTCATAAGACACAGGAGCGGATGTTGGTCATTCGCCCCTCAGTCTGCTCTGCTAGGAGTTTGAGACATTCTTGATAATAACTTTTCTGCACAAATCCTCAGAAGCAACTAAAATCAGGATTTCTTTGGCATTGATCTGTACCAATTTGTTTTTGACAAAACCTGGTTGATCGATTTCTTTGGCTTGCAGTGTTTATCCATTGCATTCTGGACAGTTTCTTTTCCTTAACAGATTTCATGATCCAGCTCTCACCTGTGCCCTTCCAACAGATTAAAGGTCCTTTAGTTAGACTGCCTTGTGCATTTTTAATCAGGTAATACTTCAGGTGCTTTTGTTTCTTTGGCTGGGTGATCAGTTTCAGGTTGATGTGATTAGAAAACTCCGTGAAATAGCGAAATCCCTTTTCTCCGCAACCAACACAATTGCCAGAGAAACCTACAAAACATTGAGAATAAATGTAGTTAACAGAATTTCAGATTTATTGTACAACATGAATAAACAAGATTATTCAAGCTCATTTCTCTCAGCAGTTCTGCAACTGGTCAGAGAAATGGCTTTGTCTCCCCACTCCAATTGTAATAGTCTCTGTTTACATTAATGCTACAGTCAAGAAAAAGTCTCTACATCCTCAGGAAGCTAAGAAGATTCAGCATGTTCACGTGACTCTTACCAATTTTTATAGAGGCACCACAGAAAGCATCCCAACTCAATGACTCGATATCTGGATACCTCACAGCTTGGTATAGCAATTGCTCTGCCCAAAACGGCAAGAAATTACAGAGAGCTGTGAGTGCAGCCCAGTCCATCACAAAAACCAGCCTTCCTTCCATTGACTCCACCTACACTTTGAGCTGCCTTGGGAAAGCAGCCAACATCGAAGAACATGCCCACCCCAGTTATACTCTGTGCCACCCTCTTCCATCAGGCAGAAAATACAGAGGTTTGAAAACATGTACCAACAGATTCAAGAATAGCTTCTTCCTGTCATTATCCATCCTTTGAACAGACCTCTCATACACTAAAGTTGATTTTTTCCTATACCTTCTCTGTAGCTGTATTACTATATTCTGCATTCTGTTCTATTACCTAGGTCATTAGCCCCTCAATCTGCTCTGCTAGGAGTTTGAGAGACATTCTTGTACTTATGCAAAGACCTGATGATATCTTCCAGTGTCAGATGAAATCTTCAATGGAAATAAAAGTGTGCCGTCCATAACTGTCTGTTACAGCACAGTGAACATTCTACAGTGCAGGTTTTCGGGATAAAGCAGATTTCGTAGCAATCTTCAGCCATAAGTGACGAGTGGATGATCCATCTCGGCTTCCTTCAGTGGTCCCCAGCATTACAGATACCAGCCTTCAGCCAATTCAATTCACTCCATGTGATACGAAGAAACGGTTGGAGACACTGGATACTGTAAAGGTGATGGACCCTGACAACATTCCGGCAACGGTACTGAAGTCTTGTACTCCAGAACTTGCCACTCCCCGAGCCAAAGGTGTTCCAGTATAGTCGCAATATTGGTATCTATCCGACAATGTGGAAAATTGCCCAAGTATATTCTGTACATGAAAAGCAAGACAAATCCAACCCGGCTAATTACTGCCCCATCAGTCTAATCTCGATCATCAGTAAATTGATGGAAGGTGTCACTCTGTGACAATGCTATGAAGCAGCACCTGTTCAGTAATAACCTGCTCTGACACTCAGGATCACTCAACTCCTGACCTTGATCTAAACACTGACAAAACAGCTGAATTCCAGAGGGGAAGTGAGAGTGACAGCCCTCGACATCAAGGCTGCATTTGAACAAGTGTAGCATCAAGGAGCCCTGGCAAAACTGGAATCAATTGGTATCGGGGGGGGGGGGGGCAAACTCCCTGGTGATTGGAGTCATACTTGACACAAAGGAAGATGGTTGTGGTCGTTGGAGGTCAGTCGTCTCAGCTCCAGGACATCTCTGCGGGAGTTCCTCAGGGTATTGTCCTCGGCCCAACCATCTTCAGCTACTTCATCAACAAGCTTCCCTTCATCATAAGGGCAGAGGTGGGGATGTTCGTCAATTATTGCACGATTGTTCAGCACTACTCCCGACACAGCAGGTACTGAAAGAGTCCATGTTCAAATGCAGCAAGATCTAGACAATATCCAGGCTTGGGCTGACAGGTGTCAAGAGTGTAGTGCTGGAAAAGCACAGCAGGTCAGGCAGCATTCAAGGAGCAGCAGAATCAACATTTTGGGTATAGGTCCTTCATCAGGAATGACAGGTCAATTCTCCTGCTCCTCAGATGCTGCCTGGCCTGCTGTGTTTTTCTAGCACCACAGTCTCGACTCTGATCTCCAGCATCTGCAGTCCTCGTTTTTTACTTGGGCTGACAAGTGTTACAAGTAACATTTGAGTCACACAAATACCAGGCTATGATCACCACCAGTAAGAGACAATCTAACAACCACCCCTTGGCATTCAACAGTCTTACCATCACTGAGGACCCCACTACCAACATCTTGGTGGTTATCATTGATCAGAAACTCAACTGGACTCACCACATAAACACAGTTGGTTACAACAGCAGGTCAGAGGCTTGGAATACTTGGCATGTAACTCACCTCCTGACTCCCCAAAACCAGTCCACCATCTAGAAGGCACAAGTTAGGAGTGTGACAGAATACTCCCCACTTCCCTGGATGGGTGTAGTCTCAACAACACTCAAGATGCTTGACACCATCCAGAACAAAGCAACCCGCTTGATTGGCACTGCATCCACAAGCATCCACTCCCTCCACCACCAACTCTCAGTAGCAGCAGTGTGTACCCTCTACAAGAGGGACTGCAGAAATTCACCCATGATCCTCAAAAGCACTTTCCAAACCCTTGACCACTTCCATCCAGAAGGACAAGGACAGCAGATACATGGGAACACCACCATATTCAAGTTCCCCTTCAAGCCACTCAACATCCTGGCTTGAAAATGTATCACCATTCCTGCACAATCGCTGGGTCAAAATCCTAGAATTCCCTCGCTATTGGCAGTGTGGGTCAACCCAAAACAGGTGAACTGTAGCGGTTCAAAAGGTCAACTCACCACTACCACCCTCTCAAGAGCAACTTGGAACGGGCAATAAACGCTAGTCAGCCAACCAGGTCAACATCCCACAAATGTACAAAATAAAACAATTCAAAAAGTGATGACCACTCTTCGCTGATGTCCTTATTTTTCTCTACATAGCACCAAAATGTTTGGTAGTAGGGTTCCATGGAAATATTAGAATATTTTGTATCTCTTCTCAAGACCTGATCAACAGTTTTGGGATGAGTTTCCTGGGGTGAAATGTACTTGAATGGCCAGACAACTGGGGCACGGTAGCTCAATGGTTAGACTACTGCCTCACAGTACGAGGGACCCAGGTTGGATTTCACCCTCAGGCGACTGTTTGTGTGAAGTTTGCACATTCTCCCCATGTCTGCATGGGTTTGTTCGGCGTTTCCTCCCACAGTCCAAAGATGTGCCGGGTAGCTGGATTGGCCATGCTGAAGTATCCAAGGATGTGCAGGCCAGTTGGATTAGCCATGGGTAATGCTGAGTTACAGGAATCAGATTGAGGGTGGGTCTGAGTAGGATGCTCTTGGGAGGGGCAGTGTGGACCGAATGGGTCAAATGGCCGGCTTCCACTCTAGTAGCAATTCTATGAACTGAGAATGGTGATGATGGAGTGGAGAGTAATGGAGAGAGATTCTGGGAGGAGATTCTGTGGAGAAAGGTCAGTGAAAGGAGTTGATTCGGTCACTGAGGATGTTAATGAGGCTTGTTTGGTAGCAGAGGGAGGGTAGGGGGCACCTCTCCTCTTGTTGGCACAAGCAGTGTGAAAAATGCATTTCTATACTCCATTCAGCTGGTCTCACCTTCCTCTCGCTATCATGTAAAGACATCCGAGGTGCCTCTGAAAACACTTAAAAGTGGGGAGGCTGATACAGCTTCCTGCCAGAAGCAGATGAGGCCCATCTTTGGAATATTGCATGCAATCCTGGTTTCCCGCCAACTGGAAGGACATTGCAAAGGATGCAGAAAAGATTTATAAGGATGTTGCCAGGTTTGGAGGATTTGAGCTACAAAAAAAGGCTGAATAGACTGGGGCTGTTTTCCCTGGAGTGTCGGAAGCTGAGGGGTGACTTTACAAAATCATAAGGGGCACGGATAGGGTAAATAGACAAGGTCTTGTCCCTGGGGTGGGGAGTCCAGAACTAGAGGGCATTGATTTAGGGTGAGAGCAGGAAGGTATAAAAGAGACCTCAGGGGCAACCTTTTCACGGAGAGGGTGGTACGTGTATGGAATGATCTGCCAGAGGAAGTGGTGGAGGTTAGTACAACTGCAATATTTAAAAGGCATCTGGATAGGTATATGAATAGGAAGGGTTTGAAGGAATATGGGCCGGGTGCTGGCAGGTGGGACTAGATTGGATTGGAATATCTGGTCAGCATGGATGACGGGTCTGTTTCCATGCTGTACATTTCTATGACTCTATGAGTGGTCTGGCCTGGTCTACAACAAATGTCACTGAGGTAAGGCTGGTAGGCCCCAACAAGGCAGGGAAAGCAGGCGGATGTTCACACGGGGTGGTGATGAGGCCTCCTAACCCTCCAGACCTTTGCTGGGCAGCTTGGCCCTCATGAGCAATAAGCTCTTCATTTCTATCACCCTCAGGAAGAATTTGAAAGAGTTGAAAGGGGATGAAAGGTCAGTAAAGAGTTTTGATCATCAGAAATTATGTTCTTACAGTCAGCAGATATGAACATGTAATGATTTAATTGGATAATATAATCTTGCACACAGATTTGAATGTGATTGGACAATACGTTACTGTGTACTAACTTGAAATATGGTGTAGAATGAAGACTATTAGTTAGTGTGTAAGTGTGCACTATTTATTGGCAATTGTATCTGTAAAAATGGTATAAATGCATTATTTTGTAGCAAGTCAAGGTGCTATGTGTCACCTTTGATGGGTACACATGCGTGAATTAACACTTGAGACAAGGTTTAATTCGTTCTTTAAGGGATCAAAGGGTTAATAAATTATCCCCCTCAGGATAAAGAATAATCTTACCCAGTAGAGCATTTCGGCCATTATCATCCGGTAAAAATCGCTTATCCACAGCACAGACTAGAAGGTGTTCAGGAAGATTGGGAGACTTGGCACCAATGAGGAGGAATCCGGATGGCACTTCAATCTGCTCATTCGACATCGAAACAAGCCGCAAGTCCTTTCCCGCCTGACAGAAGCCTAAAAGGAAAGTTGTTCCTATCAGTAAAAAGCATGTTCACTTCTTTCCCAGGCGTTAAAGAAAAGTTAACCTGCTCGCAGCAGAATTGGAGCTTCCTGAATTTTAAAACCTACAAATTAACTGGGTTGTATGGTTGAAGTTTTCATGTGATCTGGTCCATTCATTGAATTAAATCAATTTCAAATTGATACCTGTTTGAAAATTAAAGCTAGCCTTTCAATAGTTAACATGTATTCAAACCTACAGACAAACCAAATAGTTTATGTGCCTTTACAGAAAGGGTAGAAACACACAGAATCCCAACAGTGTGGAAGCAGGCTATTCAGCTCAGCGAGAGCATACAGCCCTTCCAAAGAGTATCCCAGGCAGACCTTATCCCTGTAACCCTGCATTTTCAACATCTATCCACCAAACCTACATATCCCTGGACACCATGGACTGGCCGTGCTAAATCCCCAAATAATCTGCACATCTTTGGATTGTGGGAGGAAACCTGAGCACTCAGAGGAGACCCACACAGACAATGGGAGAGCGTGCAAACTCCACACAGACAGTTGCCCAAGGGTGGAACCAAGCCAATGATAAGATTTCCTACAGCATGGAAACAGGTATCTTAGCCAAACAAGTCCACACTGACCCATTCCCCTACCTTATATTTATCCCTGACTTAATGCACCTAGCACTATGGGTAACTTAGCATGGTCAATCCACCTGAACCTGTGGGAGGAAACCCATGCAGACACGCGGAGAATGTGCAAACTCCACACAGCCAGTCGCCCGAGGCAGGAACTGAACCAGGGTCCCTGGGACCCGTGAGGTAGCAGTGCTAACCGTTGAGCCACCATGCCATATCTACCAGATCAGTTTCATATGCCCCCCCCAGTCGTGTACTGAAGAGTTGGCCTCCCCATTCTCGGCAGATGGATGCAATATACAAAGCAAAGAGAAAAAGGTAATTGAAAGGATTGTGACCTGAAATTCCTTTTCCTAAAAAATACTTATTATTTATTGCTGCTTGTGGTTTATCTTTACACAGGCAATTCTGTTAAACAGTTAGCCACTTCAGCAAAAGGATACTAGAATTATTTTTATTAACATTAACATTACTAAGCATCATTTTAACTGGAAATGACAGCATAGATAACTTATTCAATGCCATTACACTTTTGTTTTCCAGATAACAAACAGAAATAAATTTTGGATGTTGACTGAAAGTTTGTGAATTTCAAACATTCACACTACAAGAAATGCATGCTGAAACTTGGAAGACAGTTGTTTTATGAATAAAGATAAAGACAAAAAGGTAGCTCAGTTCCATTGTACAAAACTATATATTTAAGAAAAATTTGCCCAAAAATGTTGGAATTCAGACCCAAATTTTACATTACGAAGGTAAATAATTCACAACAAAAGCAGTAAAAACAAAAAAAACAAAATTCAGACTCTATTACATCTCCCATCTTGTTAGACAGCACTGCACACTTTCTCATTTAATTCATCTCACTTTTGCCCAGTTATGCTGCCTCTTTCCAGTTCTACACTGGCCCCCTCCCACAACTCTTTCTTTCAGAACATCGATGACTATTTCGGTACCACTTCATGCTCCTGCCAGAATCTTGAAACATTTGTTAATTTTGTCTCCAATTTCCACCCCTCTATTATTTTCACATTGCCCATTTCCGATACTTCCCCTCCTTTCCTTGACCTCACTGTTTCCATTTTGGGGAAAAACTGTCCAATGCCATCCACGATAAAGCCATTGACTCCCAAAGTTACCTTCGCTATAGCTCGTCACACCCCACATCCCGCAAGGACTCCATCCCATTCTCCCAGTTCCTTTGCCAAGGTTGCATCTGTTTGGATGATGCCACCTTCCATTATAGTGCTGCTGACATGGTTTGCTTCTTTCATAACCATGGTTTCCCGCTCACCGTGGTTGACAGGGCCCTTAACTGCATCCGACCTATCACTCATGCTTCTGCCCTTGCCCCTTCCCATCATTCAATAGCGTGGTCAGGTCCACCTTGTCCTCACTTTTCATCCCACCAGCCTCCGCACCCAAAGGATCATTTTCTGTTATTTCAGACAACTCCAGCAGAATGCCACCATCAAACACATCTTTCCCTCACTCCCCCTGTCTGCATTTCACAGGGATTGTTCTCTTCGGGATACTTTAGGCCATTTCATGACCAGCAACATCACTCACCCCCATTCCACAGAAGATGCAACAGCTGCCCCTTCCCCCCATCCCTGCTCACCATCCAAGGGCCGAAACAGTCTTTCCAGGTGAAGCAGTATTTCACCTGAACCTCCTCCAATCCTGTGTATTGTACTTGTTGCACCCAATGTGGTCTACTCTACATTGGAGAAAGCAAATGCGGACTGGGTGACCGCTTTGCAGAACACCTCTGGTCTGTGCACAAACATGGCCCTGACCTTCCCGTAGTCAGTAATTTTAACACAGCATCCTGCTCACAGGCCCACATGTCTGTCCTCAGAATGCTGCAGTATTCCAGTGAATCACAGTGCAAACTGAAGAAACAATATCTCATCTTCAGACTAGCCACTGTATAGCCTTCTGGACTTAATATTGAGTTCACCACCTTCAGATTGTGAACCAACTTCTGTTCCTTTCCTTTCTTTTGGCTTTACTTGTTACATTCTCTGTCACCATGTTCCCTCTCCTGTCCCCAACTCCAGTGGGACTGTCTTCTCTTCCCAGTCTGGCAGTCCGACACACCATCGTTCTGCCATTCTCACATCCCAATCACTTCATCGGAATGTGATTTGGAGGAGATGGTGTTGGACTGGGGTGTACAAAGTTAAAAATCACACAACAGGTTATAGTCCAACAGGGTTATTTGCAAGCACTAGCTTTCGGAGCGTTGTTCCTTCATCAGGTGGTTATGGAGTATAAGATGAAAAGACACAGAATTTCTAGCAAAAGTTTACAGTGTGATGTAACTGAAATCATATATTGAAAAAGACCTTGATTGTTTGTTAGGTCTCTCATCTTTTAGAATGAACATGTTGGTTTCAGTTCTTTCATATGTAAAATTTCAATATATAATTTCAGTTACATCAACGGTAAACCTTTGCTATAACTTCTGTGTCTTACAATCTTATACTCCACAACCACCTGATGAAGGAGCAGCGCTCTGAATACCAGTGCTTCCAAATAAACCTGTTGGACTATAACCTGGTGTTGTGTGATTTTTAACTTAATCTGAACTGTCAACATCTTTTCTCCATCAGCACTCTACACTCCACCACTCCTACACTATCCTGACCCACCCATCACCGCTCCCCCCCCCCCCACCCAACTGCTTATCTTTAAGAATAGTAGGGTAGTTATGGTAGGGGATTTCAACTTTCCAAACGTTGACTGGGACTGCCATAGTGTTAAAGGTTTAGATGGAGAGGAATTTGTTAAGTGTGTACAAGACAATTTTCTGATTCAGTAGGTGGATGTACTCACAGAGAAGGTGCAAAACTTGACCTACTCTTGGGAAATAAGGCTGGGCAGGTGACTGAGGTATCAGTGGGGGAGCACTTTGGGGCCAGCGACCATAATTCTATTCATTTTAAAATAGTGATGGAAAAGGATAGACCAGATCTGAAAGTTGAAGTTGTAAATTGGAGAAAGGCCAATATTTACGGTATTAGCAAGAACTTTCAAAAGCTGATTGGGGCCAGATGTTTGCAGGTAAAGGGGCGACTGGAAAATGGGAAGCCTTCAGAAATGAGATAATGAGAATCCAGAGAAAGTATATTCCTGTCAGGGTGAAAGGAAAGGCTAGTAGGTATCGGGAATGCTGGATGACTAAAGAAATTGAGGGTTTAGTTCAGAAAAAGAAGGAAGCATTTGTCAGGTATAGACAGGATAGATCGAGTGAATCCTTAGAAGAATATAAAGGCAGTAGGAGTATACTTAAGAGAGAAATCAGGAGGGCAAAAAGGGGACATGAGATAACTTTGGCAAATAGAGTTAAGGAGAATCCAAAGGGCTTTTACAAATACATTAAGGACAAAAGGGTAACTAGGGAGAGAATAAGCCCCCTCAAAGATCAGCAAAGCGGCCTTTGTGTGGAGCCGCAGGAAATGGGGGAGATACTAAACAAGTATTTTGCATCAATATTTACTGTGGAAAAGGACATGGAAGGTATAGAATATAGGGAAATAGATGGTGACATCTTGAAAATTGTCCATATTACATAGGAGGAAGTGCTGGATGTCTTGAAACGGTTAAAGATGGATAAATCCCCAGGATCTGATCAGTTGTACCCCAGAACTCTGTGGTACAGAGTTCTTACTGAGATATTTGTATCATCGATAGTCACAGGTGACATGTCGGAAGACTGGAGGTTGGCTAACGTGGTACCACTGTTTAAGAAGGGTGGTAAGGACAAGCCAGGCAACTATAGACCAATGAGCCTGACCTCGGTGGTGAGCAAGTTGTTGGAGAAAATCCTGAGGGACAGGATGGACATGTGTTTTGAAAGGCAAGGACTGATTCGGGATAATCAACATGGCTTTGTGCGTGGGAAATCATGTCTCACAAACTTGATTGAGTTTTTTGAAGAAGTAACTAAGAGGATTGACAAGAGCAGAGCAGTAGATGTGATCGATATGGATTTCAGTAAGACGTTCGACAAGGTTCCCCATGGGAGACTGGTTAGCAAGGTTAGATCTCATGGAATACAGGGAGAACTAGCCATTAGAACTGGCTCAAAGGTAGAAGACAGAGGGTGGTGGTGGAGGGTTGTTTTTCAGACTGGAGGCCTGTGACCAGTGGATTGCCACAAGGATCGGTGCTGGGTCCACTACTTTTCATCAGTTATATAAATGATTTGGATGTGAGCATAAGAGGCATAGTTAGTAAGTTTGCAGATGATGCCAAAATTGGAAGTGTAGCGGACAGCGAAGAAGGTTACCTCAGATTACAACGGGATCTTGACCAGATGGGCCAATGGGCTGAGATGTGGCAGATAGAGTTTAATTCAGATAAATGTGAGGTGCTGCATTTCGGGAAAGCAAATCTTAGCAGGACTTATACACTTAATGGTAACGTCCTCGGGAATGTTGCTGAACAAAGAGACATTGGAGAGCAGGTTCATAGCTGCTTGAAAGTAGAGTTGCAGTTAGATAGGATAGTGAAGAAGGCATTTGGTATGCTTTCCTTTATTGGTCAGAGTATTGCATACAGGAGTTGGGAGGTCATGTTGCGGCTGTACAAGACATTGGTTAGGCCACTGTTGGAAATTTGTGTGCAATTCTGGTTTCCTTCCTACCGAAAAGACGTTGTTAAACTTGAAAGGATTAAAAAAAGATTTACAAGGCTGTTGCCAGGGTTGGAGGATTTGAGCTATAGGGAGAGGTTGAATAGGCTGGGGCTGATTTCCCTGGAGCGTCGGAGGCTGAGGGGTGACCTTTTGAGGGTTATAAAATCATGAGGGGCATGAATAAGATAAATAGACAAAGTCTTTTCACCTGAGTGTGGGAGACCAGAACTAGAGGGCATAGGTTTAGGGTGAGAGGGGAAAGAGACCTAAGGGGCAACCTTTTCACGCAGAAGGTGGGACGTGTGTGGAATGAGCTGCCAGAGGAAGTGGTGGAGGCTAGTAGAATTGTGACATTTAAAAAACATCTGGACGGGTCTATGATTAGAAAGGGTTTGGAGGGCTATGGGCCGGGTGCTTGCAGGTGGGATGAGATTAGGTTGGGATATCTGGATGAGTTGGACCGAAGGGTCTGTTTCCATGCTGTACATCCCTAAGACTATAAATGCTGTCCCCTCCACACGTTCACTTTAGCTCTGATGAAGAGTCATCAATACTCAAAACGTTAGCTTGCTCTCACTCCATGAATGCTGCCAGAGTCGCTGTGATCTCACGCATTTGTTGTTTTAATTTCATCCATGATAACACCTAAAAAGCCACAAGGGCCAGTGGAAGAAGCAACGATACAAATATGAAACAGCAGTGAAGCACCAATCATCCAAATTCCAGGTCACAAAAGCAGGATGAACACTTGGAAAAGTGCCGCATTGCTTTCCCAGTACATGTCTTAATGTGAGAGAAGCCAATAGGCATTGGACAGAGAGAAACAAAATTCAAAGCATACAATACTGTCAGGGACTCTTGTAGTGAAGTGGTAGTGTTCCTACCTCTGGAACAAGAAATCTGGGTTTAAGTCCCATCTGCTCCAGAGATTTGCCTGAACACATGGTTGAAAAATATCTATAATGTAGTTAATAGAAAGTTATGATGGTTTGCTGACATGTACCTTTTTAAAACACTGTAAAAGGGGGCCCAGTGGTATTATCACTGGGCTGTTAATCCAGAGCCCCAGATGATGTCCTGGGGACCCAGGTTCAAATCTTGCCACGATAGATGGTGGAATTAAAATTCAATTTACAAAAATCTAGAATTAAGGGTCTAATGATGGCCACAAATCACTTGTGGGAAAACCCACCTGGTTCACTAATGTCCTTTAGGGAAGGAAACTGCCTGGTCGACATGTGACTCCAGACCCACAGTAACATGGTTGACTCTTCACTGCCCTCTGGGTAATTAGGGATGGGCAATAAATGCTGGGCCTAGCTAGCGATGGCTTCAACCCGTGAATGAATAAAGAAAAAAATAATTGCAATGTTCATTCAGTCCCTGTAACAGCTCAGACTCCAACCTTGTTCGCAATTAGTTCAGAACTTCCCAACCAAGGAATTGTTAGAGCTTAGTTTAGTTGTACATAAATATTTTACATTTGAGGCCAGTCACTCTTGATAAAATTGACATCCATTGAAAACCAGCATCCCCTCAATGAAAGCTTAGTCTACTTACCATCAGTGGTACAACATCCCTCTGGAGGAGGCTTCATCTGATATGGAATGAGGGGGCTACTAGACTCTGACCCATCATCCTCCTCTTCCTCCTCAGTTCCTGGTCGTTTGCAAGCTGTGTTAGGTAGAAACCCATCTGTATTACAAAGGCATTGTATCCATCCTAGCTACCAAAATCTTCATCTAATTTAACTCCACTTCACACAATGGTTGAATCCTTAAAAACAAGCCATTAATAATGGGGTACATTCTCCTTACGTGCCATTTGTGTTAGAAGGAACCCGGAACTAAGCTTTAATCTTAATAGAGAAAAAAATAATTGATGGATGTGCCCATAACGTGATAAGGATCCATGGTTTAGATCAGAGTGGTGCTGGAAAAGCACAGCAGGTGAGGCAGCATCCGAGGAGCAGGCAAATCGACATTTCGGGCAAAAGCCCTTCACCTGATGCTACCTGACCTGCTGTGCTTTTCCAGCACCAATCTGATCTACACTCTAGTTTCCAGCATCTGCAGTCCTCACTTTTGCCCTGATAAGGATCCATGCCAATAGAACAGAAAGCAATGTTCCTGCGATCTATCTATGTTAGGAAAACCAACAGGAGCATGCAGGAATGGTGAGAGCGTTGTAAACGAGCCAAGAATCACCCGAGAGAAGAAGAGGTTGCAACTTTTAACTCTGGTCCACCTCTGAAAGTTTCCACTTCAATCAGCCAAAACACACCATTCCCCATTCCCCTGCCCTCCGGACAGAGACGCAAGGCTTCCCTTGACAGTTTCAAATTACCCATACAGGAAATGAGAGTGATCCCAGAGCTGGACAGATGTGGCAGATTGGAGATGCGCTGCTTCTGCTTAATACACCCAGTCAGAGGGGCTCAGGAAAATCAGTCTTATCGTGGCATCATTAAGCTGCAGACAAGTTCATTTAGCTTACTTATTGAAGATAATGCTCAAGGCTATTTTGAACAAGAAATGCTGGTCCCTCAGCAGCGCTGACTCAGTGCTGGCAGAAAGGCAAACACATGAAATGCTCCTCAGGAGCAGAAGAGTTATCTGCATTTGCCAAGACACCAGTTCGCAAAGTACTGTCTAAGCATACAAGAAATTTAAATGATGCAGAGGTCCAGGGTTGGACTGGGGGTGGACAACAACACCAGGTTATAGTCCAACAGGTTGATTTGGAAGCATTAGCTTTTGGACTGCTGCTCCTTCATGAGGTAACTAGTATTTAAAGATATGCCCATGTGCAAGAGCATCCTTCTTAAACAATTGAAAACTGAATTTGCCTCAGTACAGCTGAGAATTCAAAGGGGGCTGACAAAAGCCTCCAGAACTCCAGTGTACCTTGGAGGAATGACCAAGCTAACCTCAGCTCCATTTGCTTCAATTTTTAAAAACAATATACTTATAAATATTTTACATACGTTGGAGTGGCAGCATCTAGTTGGTTGTTTAAGATCTGCTGGCATGACTGCAGATAAACAGCACTATTATCTTGAACACAGGAGGCCATGTGCCAACTGTACTCACAGCCGTTCAATTTGGGAAGTTTAATCATGAAGCTGTTAGACACCCCCAGTTGCATATGCCGAAACCAAACACATCATTCTAGTGCAGAGCCTATAAAGCAATATGGCATCTGGCAAGAACTATACACACACATGCACACCACTTTCCATACTGAATGCTCTGTCCTTATTTCACAACATATTTATTGCCTTTTAAACCTAACTTGACAGCGAGGGGAGAAATCTAGCTATCTTCGCTCAAAATATTCATGAATTTAGAATGACGTTCGAAGTTGCCATCTGAAAATGTACCGGCCAAAGGCAACTAGCATTTATGATGTTGAACAAGTGGTCAGGAATTGAATACTTGGCTGGAAAAAAAACTTTCACACTTACGAATTTTGAAACATGTAGGGCATTGTAAAGTTAATTCCAGGCACCAGTGTGCAAATCATCCTCTGAGAAACAACAATCCTTTTATCCTTTGCTTTTGAATACAAACCATGCACTGAACACATGATTTTACTTTGACTTAAAAAGTACTTTGGTCAATTGAACTAAAAAAAACGGAAGATAGCCTTACCTTCTAAGTTTGAGATCAACTGGTGCTCAGCCTCGAGATATAACTGGGAAAACACAGGCCTGGGAACCAAATTGTTTGACCGCAGGGAGGCTTCAATCGAATTGTGCAGGACCTCTTCAAAACGTGTCGTCTTTAGTTGCCCAGCATACGAGTTTCCCATCTTTATAAAAACAGAAGCCACTAAAAACTCAGAAGCATCATATTAAATGAACTGAACACAGGGCAGGAGTACGTATCTCTTAACTAATTTGAGCTGTTCATAGAGGCATTAAAATTTTCCTTCAGCAGTTTCTGAAACCTGGTCAGTAAAGCAAGACCCCAAGAGCTCCCTGCTGGTAAATTACAGGAAACCATGTGCTCACAGCCCAGGGCAAAGGGACTGCAGAATTTAACACCCTTTTTATGGAAGCTATTGACACCTAATGCTACAGCTTAATGAGGCATGCAGAAGTAGAGTGCTTGCATTTAAAGTAGTAATAAACCCTGTCTACAACACAACCTCTTTGCCCCATGTAAGAGGCAGCAACAGCTATTCAAATATCTGTGAAGCTGAGGGTGCATGTTTGTTTTGTCACATGGATTAGTCTAGACTGGGACTGAAAGCTTTACACTTATTTTGTGGGCTATAGCTGATTACTCGTGTTACTTATTCTAAGACCAGCTGTTTCGTTTTAGACCAGTTATGTCAAAGGTGGAAGGTGCTAATTGGTCAGAATTTGAAAATCTTAATGAAATACTCACTGCTTGATGAAACATTGGTTTGTAGTTGCAATCTGTTAGCAAATACTGCACAACATTGTGTCAGAAGTGATATCTAGTAAGGATGGACTTTGCGAAGACGTACCATAAAACAGTGACACAAAATAGCTTTACTGAAAGACGCAATTTAAGTGTTCCCAGATGACTGTCTGCCTTCCTCTTTTCCCTTGGTGACTGTTCTTTCTATTGTCCCATAAAATCATAAGATTAAAAGAACATCACCCTTGGATGCAACCACAGACATGCTAATTCAGGGTTATAATGCGCTGCTCATAAGAGTGGAATTCAATTCGTGGAATATTACTGATAGCTTATAGGATTGTCTAATGTTTTTTCCCCATCATTAATTCAGCCACAAATGTAGATAACAGATGAAAACGAAAGACTGTTCAGAATTTTCAATAAAACAAATAGAAATATTTCAATGCCTATGGAGGAGTGAAGTCCAATAAATAATACAACTTGTGATGATAGTGGTCAGGGATGTAGAAGAGATTTTTCTGTTGCACAGAACATCTTATCCATCAACTGATACAGATAAGAAATATCAACTTGGGGTGAGACTTTCCAGAGGCATTTTCCTTTTCTAACGATCTCTATTGTAACGGAATTACAGCCATAAGAGTGAATTTGTTCCAAACAACAATCATTAACTTCAGCTTGGGATAGAGATCCCAGAGTTGGCTGGGAGCAGCAATGGGATGCACCTGACTCAGAGACACTCCAGCACAAAAACTGTTTGACTGGCTCTGGGCATCGCCTGTAATGGTGATTCGTTTTGAAGTTAGATAAGCAATTGCACAATGAAAACAGAGCCTCAGAAAATAGTCGTTAGAGATATGTTCAGGCCCGAAGATTTACACAAATGTACTTGCGAGATGAGCATGGTACGTGTCAAGGTTTACTTCCCCTGCAGCTACAAATACAAAGTAAATGTTCGAGAGTTTTTAAGATGTTTGGAAAACCAGGGGGAAGAGAAATGCTCACGCCCCACTTCCTCCAACAAAACCTACAAATACGTACAAGAGACTGAAGAACCAATTCCTGGTGACTCTCAGTTTTCTAGCTTCAGATTCCAGTACAATTTCTAACTCTCCAAATTACACCAACACAAACTCAAACTCAATAAAAATTTAAAGAATTCCCTTTGCTGGAAGTCAGAAATAAAAACAGAAATTACTGGAAAAGTTCAGCAGATCTGGCAGCACCTATGGAGAGAAATCAGAGTTAACATTTCAGATCCAATGACCCTTCCTCAGGTTCTCAGATGCTGCCAGACCTGCTGAGCTTTTTCAGCAATTTCCGTTGTTGATACAATCTTAAACTCTCTACACTTGTTTACATGTTACATTCCTGGACAAACAAACGCTCCATGCTTCAGACAGCACATCGATTCTCAATGATTACTCTACTATGCAAAGTTTACTGACCATATTGAAGTCTTAAACCTGTTTTCAGCATCAACTGAAGTAAATTCCCTAAACACGTTAGCTTTGCTGGCCTGTCGCTTCCAAAATACAATAATGTACACATTAAATTATACTTTAATATTGCATACATTGGCTGGTTGTGCATATTTAAGTGAAGGTGATCACTAACAACTTGAAAATGCTGTGCTGAGCGATCCAGTGAAGGTTGTAGCAAGATGCCTAATTCTCTTACCATGAATTAATTATAGCATGATTTAACAGAGATTTACACTGTCACATCCCTAACATGAATCTAGCCCGGCTGTCTAAAGGATTTGCGTGGACCGCAAAGTAAGAAGTGATAAGCACAAAGACTATCCATATTTATCGAGCACTGTAATGAAAGTAAATGTCCCAAGACACTTCATAGGAGCATTACAAAGCAAACCTTTAACTCAACCCACAGAAGGCAATAGCAGGCAGACTGCCAAAGGTTTGGTAAATGAGGAAGCTTTTGAGAAGACTCCTCAAAGCAGAGAGAGGTAAAAAGGGGGAAGTATTTAGGCAAGGAATCCTAGGCTGTCGGCCCAAATAATTGAAGGCACGGTCACCAACAGAGCAGCAAATAAAATGGGAGATGCTCAAGAGGTCAAATAAGAGAAACGCAAAGGTTTGGGAGGGCTGTAAAGTTGGAGGAAATTACAGAGAAAGTGGGTTGAGGCCATAGAAAAAATTGAAACTAACAATGAGAATTGTAAAGTTCAAGGCATTGCTGGATAGAGAGCCAATGTAAACCAGCAATACAAAGACAATAAGTAATCCAGACTTAGTGGAAGGTCACAGCAAGAAAATTTTAGGATCACGTCAAGCCTAATGGTATAAATGGCTTAGAGGAGGGCTGTAACCCTGGATAAGCTAAGGTATGGAAGAAGTTAGAGGATATCATGGAGGTAAGAATAGGCGGTCTAACTCATAGTGCAGACATGTGGCCAAAATCTGTTCTCTGGAATAAGACATGTCTCAGATGTTGCAAACTCAACATTTGCCAGTTCCTAGAGAGAAGAACAAAATTCAGAATAGGAACTGAAGACAATAGTTGTAGTCTTCACAATACATATGGAGGAAAATTGTGATTGTCAAGTATTGCATGTTGGATAAGTAGACTGGTATGTTCAGCACAGTGGAGAAGTCAAGAGAGACAGTATTGAGGTGGAATTTAGCATTGTCAGAATGGATGTACAGCATACACTAAAAACCATTGCAGTTAAGAAAGAATAGGGTGCAAATTAAACTTGGGACATAGAGTTAAAGGAGGAGCTGAACAAACTTTAAAGGAGTTAATTATTATATAAAATCTAGTTTTTAAATTCCAGCAAGAAGTGTGTCCAGCTGCAGCTGTTGTTTGACCGCATGACGGCTCTGGAGCTGCAGATGGACTCACTGTGGAGCATCCACGATGCTGAGGAGGTCAAGGGTAGCACTTTTAGTGAACTGGTCACACCGCAGGTTAGGATTGCTGAGGGAGACAGTGAATGGGTGATCAAAGACAGAAAAAGAGTAGGAAGGTAGTGCAGGTGTCCCCTGTGAGCATCTCCCTCCAAAACAGGTATACCATTTTGGATACTGTTGGGGGAGATGGCTCACCAGAGGAGGGCAGCAGCTGCCAGGATCATGGTACCGTGGCGGGTTCAGAAGGGCAGGAAAAAGACTCGGAGGGCCATGGTCATCAGGGATTCTACTGTGAGGGGAGTAGATAGGCTGTTCTGTGGTCGAAAACAGGACTCCCAGATGGTATGTTGCCTCCCAGGTGCTCTGGTCAGGAATGTCACCGATCGGCTGCAGAGCATTCTAAAAGGGGAGGGTGAACAGCCAGTTGTCTTGGTGCATATAGGCACCAACGATACAAGTAGGAAACGAGATGAGGTCCCGAAAAAAGAATTCAGGGAGCTAGGAGAGAAGGACCTCAAAGGTAGTGATCTCAGGATTACTGCCACTGCCACGTGCTAGCCAGTGTAGAAATGAAAAAAAAGGCAGGCTGAACACGTGGCTTGAGAATGGTGTAGGAGGGAGGGGTTCAGATTTGTTGGACATTGGGACCGGTTCTAGGGAACATGGGACTATTACAAAATGGACGGTCTACATCTGAACCAGACAGGAATCAATGTCCTTGGGGGAACTTTTGCTACTGCTGTTCGGGAGATTTTAAACTAATGTGGCAGGGGACTGGGAACCAGAAGAGGAAACAATAAGCAGTGAGGGAGACTGGAGACTGTAAGAATTGTGAAGATAGCATTAATAAAGGGAAGAGTAGGCAGAGAGCAGATGAGCACAAAAAAACTGGTGGCATGAACTGCATTGACTTAAATTCAAGGAGTATAGTGTGTAAGGCAGATGAATGTAGGGCTTGGATTGGTGCCTGGGAGTATGACGTTATTGCAATCACAGAGACTTGGTTGAAGGAAGGGCATGATGATTGGCAATTAAATATTTCAGGATATAGACGCTTCAGACAGGACAGGGAGGGAAGTAAAAGGGGGGGGGTGGAGTTGCATTGCTGGTCAAGGACGATAGCACGGCTGTGTTAAGAGGAGAACACTATGGAGGTCTTGGGTAGTGAGGCATTATTGGTGGAGTTGAGAAATAAGAAGGGTGCAGTTACATTGTTGGGGCTGTATTACAGGCCTCCCAACAGTGAGCATGAGGTAGAAGAACAAATAGGTAAACAGATTATGGAAAGATGTAGAGGCACTAGGGTAGTGGTGATGGGAGATTTTAATTTTCCCAACATTGACTGGGATACACTTAACGTCAGAGGTCTGGATGGGGTAGAATTTGTAAGAAGCGTCCAGGAGAGTTTTCTAGAGCTGTATGTCAATAGTCCGACGAGGGAAGGGGCCATATTGGACGTGGTATTGGGGAACGAGTCAGGACAGGTCATAGATGTTGCGGTGGGGGATTTCTTTGGGAACAGTGACCACAATTCTGTAAGTTTTAAAATACTCGTAGATAAAGAAGAGAATGGTCCTAAGGGAAGAGTACTAAACTGGGCCAAGCTCAATTATATCAAAATTAGGCAGGAGCTCAGAAAGGTGGATTGGACACAGCTATTTGAAGGGAAGTCCACATTTGAGATGTGGGAGGCTTTCAAAGATAGGTTAAAGATAGTGCAGGATAGGCATGTCCTGTTTAAGGCAAAGGACAGGAAGGGCAAGGTTCGTGAACCATGGATGACAGGAGAAATTGCACGACTAGCCAAGAGGAAAGGCAGCTGAGAACAGAACGGGCCCTGGAAGAATATCATAAGAGTAGGACAAGTCTTAAATGAGGAATCAAGCGGGCTAAAAGGGGTCATGAAATAGCTTTAGTGAGCAGAATTAAGGAGAATCCCAAAGCATTTTATTCTTATATAAGAAACAAGCGGGTGACTAGAGAAAGGATTGGTCCACTAAAGGATAATGAAGGAAGGCTGTGTGTCGAACCTGAGAGAATGGGTGAGATTCTGAATGATTACTTTGCATCAGTGTTCACTGAGGAGAGAAACATGATGAATCTTGAGATTAGAGATAGAAGTTTGATTAATCTGGATCATGTTGACATAAGTAAGGAAGATGTTTTGGGTGTGTTAGAGGTTATTAAGGTGGACAAATCCCCAGGACTGGATGGGATCTATCCCAGGTTGCTGAGGGATGTGAGAGAGGAAATAGCTGGGGCCCTGACAGATATCTTTGTGGCAACTTTAAACACAGGTGAGGTACCGGAGGACTGGAGGGTTGCTTATGTTGTCCCCTGTACAAGAGGGTAGTTGGGTATTCTGGGTAACTACAGACCAGTGAGCCTGATATCAGTGGTGGGAAAGCTGCTGGAGAAGGTACTGAGTGATAGGATCTATTTATATTTAGAAAAGAATGGTCTTTTCAGTGATAGGCAACATGGTTTTGTGCAGGGGAGATCGTGCCTTACCAACTTAATAGAGTTCTTCGAGGAAGTGACAAAGTTGAAGGAAGGGCTGTTGATGTCATATACATGGACTTTAGTAAGGCATTTGATAAGGTTCCCCATAGTAGACGAATGGAGAAAGTGAAGTCACATGGTGTGCAGGGCGTTCTAGCTAGGTGGATAAAGAACTGGTTGAGCAACAGGAGACAGAGAGTAGTAGTTGAATGGAGTTTCTCGAAATGGAGAAAGGTGACCAGTCGTGTTCCACAGGGGTCAGTGTTGGGGCCACTGTTGTTTGTAATATACATAAATGATCTAGAAGAGAACGCTGTTGGTACGATCAGCAAGTTTGCAAATGACACAAAGATTGGTGGAGTAGCAGAAAGCATAAGGGACTGTCAGAGAATACAGGAGGATATAGATAGACTGGAGAGTTGGGCGGAAAAGTGGCAGATGGATTTCAATCCAGATAAATGTGAGGTGATGCAATTAGGCAAGTCTAATTCTACAGCAAATTATACAATGAATGGAAAAACCTTGGGAAAAGTTGATGGGCAGAGAGATCTGGGAGTGCAGGTCCATTGTATCCTGAAGGATAGAGTGGTCAAGAAGGCATACAGTATGCTTGCCTTCATTGGACAGGGTATGGAGTATAAGAGCTGGCAAGTCATGTTAAAATTGTACAAGACATTGGTTCAGCCGCATTTAGAATATTGTGTACAGTTCTGGTCGCCACATTACCAAAAGGATGTGGATGCTTTGGAGAGGGTGCAGAGAAGGTTTACGAGGATGTTGCCTGGTATGGAAGGTGCTAGCTATGAAGAGAGGTTGAGTAGGTTAGGTTTATTTTCATTAGAAAAAAGGAGATTGAGGGGGGACCTGATTGAGGTTCACAAAATCATGAAGGGTATAGACAGGGTGGATAGAGACAAGCTTTTTCCCAGGGTGAAGGATTCAATAACGAGAGGTCATGCTTTCAAGGTGAGAGGTGGAAAGTTTAGGGGGGATATATGCGGCAAGTACTTCACACAGAGAGTGGTGGTCGTTTGGAACGCATTGCCAGCAGAGGTGGTAGAGGCAGGCACAGTAGATTCATTTAAGATGCATCTGGATAAATGCATGAGTAGGTGGGGAGCAGAGGGATACAGATGCTTAGGAATTGACCGACAGGTTTAGACAGTACATTTGGCTCAGCTCCGGCTTGGAGGGCCGAAGGGCCTGATCCTGGGCTGTAAATTTTCTTTGTTGTCTTTTTTCTAATCATACCTAATGCAGACAGTTATCAATGTTCCATTATCTGTTTCAAGGCCATATTCACTGTTCAGCTGGCTATTTGTTGTTTAAAAACTCAGTTACACTTCTGAACAAGGCTCGACTATTCATGGGATTTCCAACGTGAGATCAGGAATGAAAAGGAACTCTTATCTAATCACTGGATGTTGCTGACTGTTCGTCCGGTTGAGGAGCGAGCTCTACGACAGAGCCTATGGCACAGCAGTAAGTGAAGAACAGGCTTCATCTTCAAAGTTCCTGAAGTTCTGAGGAAGGGTCACAGAAACATGAATTCTCCCTCCACTGATGCTGTCAGATCAGCTGAGCTTTTCCGGCCATTTCTGACTTTGTTTCTGATTTCCAGCGTCTGTAGTTTCTTTGTCTCTCTTTTTCTCTCTGTCTGTCTATCTCTGAGCACCGACTCCAACTATGTGCTCACTCCTCCTCAACCTGTCTTCAGCTGCCAGACCCGCTGAGCTTTTCCAGCAATTTCTGTTTTTGTGACCATTTTATATGGATTGATAAGATGTGGATATTGCTGGTCAGGTCAGCATTTATTGTCCATCCTTCATTGTCCTTGAGCAGGTGGTTCTGAGCTGCCTTCTTAAACCGCTGCCATTTACTTGCTGTACGTAGGCCTACAATACTCTAATTGAGCTCCCGGTCTTAACCCAGTGACATTGAAAGAATAGTGATATATATGTTCAAATCAGGAAGGTGAATGACTTGGAGGTAAACTTCCAGGTGATGGTGTTCCTATGTGTCTTCTGCAATTGTCTTTCTTGATCGCAGTGGTCATGAATTTGGAAGGTGTTGTCTAAGAGGCCTTGGTAAATTTCTGCAGTGTTCCTTGCAGGTGATACACACTGCTGTTACTGAATGTTAGTGTTGGAGGGGGTGAAAATTTGTGGATGTGCTGCCAATCAAGCAAGCTACTTTGTTCTAGATAGCATTAAGTTTCTTGAGCTTCTTTCGGGAGGCAGGTGGTGATTTACCCACTGCAAGATTCCTATCCTCTTGGCTGCTCCTGTAGTAACTGGACTTATACGGCTGGTACAATTCAGTTCTGATCATACATCAGCCCCAGGATGTTTCAGTGATGATAATGCCATTGAATGTCAAGAGGCAATGTTTAATTTCCATCTTGTTGGAGATGGCCATTGCCTCACAACCTTTATTAAAACTTCCTAAACATATGTTTAGTTTCAATCTGTACTTTTGTCATGTTCTGAACTTGTTATCCCACATATCGCATTGTATTTTAAATGCTGTCTTCCGTCTTCTCCCAAAAAGTGTTTCCACTGCTGATTCTCTTCTTTAAATTTTAAGTACAGTGAATGAGTCTTTGTCTGATTGAATGAGGAGATTCTCAGATAAGTTAATTGAAGTGCTTAAAATCGTTAATACTTCTGATGATCTTTCATCCTGTTGGGAATCAAGGATTTATCAACCTCTGTCTTAAAAACATTTAAAGATTATGTATTCACTGCCTTTTGATGAAAGAAATGCCCAAAATATTAACTCTGATTTCTCTCCATAGATGCTGACAGTGGCTCAGTGGTTAGCACTGCTGCCTCACAGCACCAGGGTCCCAGGTTTGATTCCAGCCTCAGGTGACTGTCTGTGTCGAGTTTTCACGTTCTCCCCGTGTCTGCGTGGGTTTCCTGCGGGTGCTCTGGTTTCCTCCCGCAGTCCAAAGATGTGCAGGTCAGGTGAATTGGCCACGCTAAATTGCCCATAGTGTTAGGTGCATTAGTCGGAGGGAAAAGGGTCTGGGTGGGTTATTCTTCAGAGGTTTGGTATGAACTGGTTGGGCCGAAGAGCCTGTTTCTGGACTGTAGGTAATCTGACCTGCTGAGTTTTTCCAGTAATTTCCCTCATCTCTGTCTTAAGTGGGTGACCCTTTAATTTTATCCCAAAGCCTCCACATGTACATTTGCCCACAAGAGGAAACATCCTTTCCACATCCACCAGATCAAGTTCACTCAGGATCTTATATGTTTCAATGAGGTCACCTCTGACTGACAGGCCATTCATTCCAAACAGCATCCCACCCTACAATTTCCCATGGTTAACCCACACATTCCTGCACACAACGGGCAATTTGGCATTGCCAATCCACCTCAACAGCACATCTTTAGACTGTGAAAGGCAACCAGAGGAAACCATGCAGGCACACGGTGAATGTGCAAACACCTCAGACACCCAAGGCTGGAATCAAACCAGTTCCCTGACACTGTGAGGAAGCAGTGCTAACCACTGAGCTACTGTACTGACCTGGCCAGCTGCTCTTGCTCAGTATTATCCCAGGATCATTTTTCAATCAGCATTGATTTGCTTAAAAATAGGGGTAGGGTTAGCTCAGTTGGCTGGATGGCTGGTTTGCAATGCAGAGTAATGTCAACAAGCGTGGGTTTAAAACCAAAAGAGAGATGCTGGAAAATCTCAGCAGGTCTGGCAGCATCTGTAAGGAGAGAAGACATTTCGAGTCTAACTGACCCTTTGTCAAAGCTGACAAACCAGCTTTGACAAAGGGTCAGTTAGACTCAAAACGTCAGCTATTTTCTCTCCTTACAGATGCTGCCAGACCTGCTGAGATTTTCCAGCATTTTCTCTTTTGGTTTCAGATTCCAGCATCCGCAGTAATTTGCTTCTAAATGCCAAAGGATACAGTCGAGCCTGTCTAGCCTTTCCTCATAAGGCAATCTACTCATTCTGGCTATTAGTCTGGTCAACCTTCTCTGAACTGCTTCCAACCATCCATAAGTATGGTGATTAATACTGTACACAGTATCCAGATACAGCCCCACTAATACTGTACCCTGTACAGCTGAAGCATAACTTCTCTACTCTTGCATTCAATTCTCTTTACAATAAAATATAACATTTGATTTACTTTCCTGATTCAAGTAATTTTTTTGTCAGCAAACTATCAGTGTTTACCATTATCACTCTTCTGAATCTCACAATATTGTACCAGCACAGACTGCTACAGAAATCCTGAAGGTGCAACCTGTTCTGCAGTTCAGAAGAAGGTCACTGGACCCAAAATGTTAACTCTGATTTCTCTCCACAGATGCTGCCAGACCTGCTGAGCTTTTTCCCGTAATTTCTGTTTTTGTTTCTGGTTTTCCAACATCCACAGTTCTTTTGGATTTTTAGTAGTTATTTTTGCTCCTACAAAGCAGTCAAATTTGTGTAAAGTACTTCCAACCAACACAACATGTTTGACCTAAATTCTGCAAAAGCGTTGCAGAACAATTTTGATAAATTGGAATTAGTAAACTAAAGAAATTCCTTCATTGATGAATTATGTGTGGAATACCATGGTTGCAATCCTTTTAAGGTCACGAGGGTTACCTGCAGAACGCAACTGATGTGAGGTGAATGATGTAGATTATTAAATTAGATTAATAGCCATAGAGTTTCCTCTTAAATCCTTCTGGAAGTTACGAATAAATTTTATTATCTTAAATTCTTGGAGATTTAGTTTCCCTTTAGAAGATTAAATACGTTGGGGCAAATCCAGATTGTAGATGGTCATTTCAGAAGACACTGGTCAACAACTAAAATCATTAATACTCAACATAATTATGGCCTTTCACCACCATAACTTTTTATGTGGTCTTTTGATTTTCTTTCATTGTCTTACCTCACTTAGTTTTCAGTATTATGTAGTAGTCTTCTATTTGACAATTTATTCCTCCCATTTATTTTTCATTGAACATAGAACATAGAACATAGAACCATACAGCACAGAACAGGCGCTTCGGCCCACGATGTGGTGCCGAACATTTGTCCTAGCTTAAGCACCTATCCATGTACCTATCCAATTGCCGCTTAAAGGTCACTGATGATTCTGACTCTGCCACTCCCACAGGCAGTGCATTCCATGCCCCCACCACTCTCTGAGTAAAGAACCTACCTTTAAGCTGGTTTGTCAGCTTTAACAAAGGGTCAGTTAGACTCGAAACGTCAGCTCTTTTCTCTCCTTACAGATGCTGCCAGACCTAAGATTTTCCAGCATTTTCTCTTTTGGTTTCAGATTCCAGCATCCGCAGTAATTTTCATTTTTCAAGCATGGGTTTAATTCCTGCACCAGCTAAGGGTTACCAAGAAGGACTCTCCTTTGCAATCTCTCCCTTCACCTGAGATAAGGTGTGGTGATCCTTGGGTTAAACCACTACCAGTTCCCCCTATTTCTCTCTCTCTCTCTTGCTAACAAGTGAACAGCCCTAAGGTCCAGTAGGACTATGACGACTTTACCTTTTACCTATATGAAAATAATACTAGCAAGAAACTCCATTCAGTAAGACAGATATTTGCATGACCTATTATTATCCTAAAACATGCTAAAGTGCTTCTTCAGAGCCAAATCAAACAAAATAAAAACACATCCGGTCAAAGGAAGGGTTATTAGGCAGGTTAGTCAGAGATACATAAATAAGGAAAAAGCACTGGAGAGATTTGGGGGTAAAGTTCCAGATGTTGAGAAAAATGGATTTTAGGATGATGAGAGTCATGAGAATAGCATGAGAATAGCAAATAGGTCCATAATGGATCAGATCAATGAATTCCTGCTGAGCAATACAGGAAGCTCAATTTATAATTGGTAATTTCAAGTCAAATCATGAAATAAAGAGAAGACAGATATAAATAAGAGAAAAAATAAAACAAAAATTTCTTAGATCTCTCAAAACTATTAACATCTACAGAAATTAGATTCTACACATGTAAAGTCTAATTTCCTGTGCCAGGAAGGTTACTTGAAAATAACTATGACTTACTAAGCCATAATAAAACACATCTAAAAGCTGGACATTGCAGTGAGTGGAGTGTATTATTTCCCCCTCCAACTCTATTTCGGTTTAATCCCTGCCATCCCCTTCATTGTTTGATCACGCAGCATTGCCCTTTGTCACTGACCACTTTGGTGTTTCCTTTCTTCCTGGTGGTGGGAATTGAATAAAGATTTGTACGCCTGTTGTCTTTTACTGTGTCTCACACGTGCGCACACAGGGATAAGTATAAGCACTACCACGGTCAGGCAGCAGTGTGGGGGTAAAAATAAGTTTTAAAAATTAGAAAAAAAACAAGAAAAAAACCAGAACATGTACACCAAACTAGACCAACCTCAACTCATTCATGTTTAGTGTGTATACAACATGTGGGTACTACAAATTCACATTGATCCATGTTCTGTCAGGTTGTTATTCACTCAGGTAGCGTTATAGGAAAACTTATAAAGAAAAAGGTAACTTAGAGATCAAGTATTAGACTAACACATTGAACTACACTTGTCAGAAGTTGTTGAATTTTCACTTTTATAAGGGTGAGGGTTGAAAGCGCCATCATTATTTTCACAAAAGGGTTCACAGTGGAAATCTGAACCAAAAAAATGGCCTTTTGACAAAATTTTAAACTTAATACTTGACCAGCAAGCCTTGGGAAATTAGAAAAGTGCTGATGAAGAGATGCTTGTTCATCATACCTCTGAACTTACCAAGCTGAGAGACCCACCAAATACTGTCAAGGGAAACTACACAGAGAATACAGCCCAATAACTAAACAGAGTTTCAGTTATGAAGACTTGACCTTGAAGTAAGGTGAAGCACAGTAATTCATTAAAATACAAACATCTGTTCTTGGAGACTTAACTAAATCAGGCTTCACAGAATTAAAAGTTATTGCAGGAAGCAAAGAAAGATGAACAACTTTCTTTGTGATTGAAATCATGGTTTAAACAATGGCCACAGAATATTATCTGTTTTCTTAAGCGGTCCAGGCAGCGGGCCGTGGAGGGGGTCGTTAGGGCCGACTGCCTGCCCCTCTTCCGCGGTTACGTTAGGGCCCGGGTGTCCTTGGAGAAGGAGCACGCAGTGTCCACCAACACCCTGGAGTTGTTCAGGGAGTGGTGGGCGCCGCAGGGAGTGGAGTGTATTATTTCCCCATCCAACTCTATTTTGATTTAGTCCCTACCCTCCCCTTCACTGTTTTGTTCACACAGCATTGCCCTTTGATGAGAAGGGCAGTGCTTGTCACTGGCCACTCGGGTGTTTTTCATATCTTCCTGGTGGTGGCAATTGAATAAAGATTTGTGCACTTTGTGTCTTTCACTGTGTCTCACACCTACACACACACACCATGGGTGCTGGGGAAAATATAAGCACGACCGCAGTTCAACAATAGTGTGGGGGTAAAAATAGAAAGAAAGAAAAAAAACATACTCTTGTTCTATAAAAAAGAAAAATAAATAAACAAGAGTGTCAGAGGATCTTCTCACTAAAAATCTATCATCTGTTTTCTATTTTTAAAGAAATTTCATGGGGTACAATACCCCATCCCTTTGTAAAAAGCTATAGGAAGAGTTAGCATGTTGGAAACCTGCACTGAAGCCAAAGAAAGAAGTTCCAACAAATTGGCAGGGAGAAATCTCAAAGAGAAGACAGAACTCAACAGACCATCAGAGACAAGTGTCTAACCACAGGAGGCAGGCAATTTAAGTATGTATATGGCCAGGGTTAGCATCATACCGAAACTAGATAGCAGTTAAGTATTGACTTGCTAGAAGTAAAATAACAGAGTAGCCACAGTTTTATATTGGAGGAGAAAGTGAGGACTGCAGATGCTGGAGATCAGAGCTGAAAATGTGTTGCTGGAAAAGCGCAGCAGGTCAGGCAGCATCCAAGGAGCAGGAGAATCGACGTTTTGGGCATGATCCCTTCTTCAGGAAGAAGGGCTGATGCCTGAAACGTCGATTCTCCTGTCCCTTGGATGCTGCCTGACCTGCTGCGCTTTTCAAGCAAAACATTTTCAGCACAGTTTTATATTAACAACTTTTTTCTTTCTTTTCTCAAACTGTAAATCTATAATTGTTTTCTGTAGCCAATTTAACTTTTCCATAACCATTTCAAGCCTGTAATCTTGGGTACAAATTACCGAACACCATGAAGCACAGCAATCTTTTCAGTGAGTCACCCCTTTCTCTCTTGCAATCTCAGGCCCTAAGTACAGTGTTTCACAAAAGATACAAACTCCTATGCTGTAAAAATCTAGACCATTGCTTTCCATTAAATAACCTTCCGACTCAAATGAGACACTTTTATCTTTGGACATTTGATAGCAGATTATGAGCCGGCATTGTCAGGAAGATAGAAACATAACAGTTGATTGAATGATTCAAATGTTCTTAGTGGTGAAGGAGGTAACAAGGACTGTTAATGTAGAAGGGGATTCTGTAACATTCAGGAGAACAAGGAAGTCAAACTAAAGCACTGAAAATTTGAATCATCCCTGGTTATTGCTAGCTGTCAGGTGTTTTACACTAACAGCCTTTCACCTGCTCCCTCACTACCTGTTCATTAATCTTTGAGAGTTCCTGCCCCACTTGCAAACTCCCTTGAACTGTGGGGTTGTGCAACAT
Organism: Chiloscyllium punctatum; assembly: GCF_047496795.1. Taxonomy (NCBI): domain Eukaryota; kingdom Metazoa; phylum Chordata; class Chondrichthyes; order Orectolobiformes; family Hemiscylliidae; genus Chiloscyllium; species Chiloscyllium punctatum. The sequence goes on along the minus strand of NC_092741.1, from coordinate 143,274,151 downwards.
GTGTCAGGTTTGCTGTCAACACGAAACAATTGGATCTGTAAAGGGATCTGAGTGCCCTTATATACCAGTCACTGAAAGGAGACAGGCATGGGCAGCAAGAGTTGTGGAAGGGAATTGATATATTGGCCTTCATTGCAACAGCGTTTGAGTTCAGGAGTAGGGATGCCATATTGTGGTCATACAGGGCCTAGGTGAATATTGCATGCAGTTTCTTTAGTGCTCAGTTCTAGGCTCTGTGCTTGCACTGTTTATTAGTGCAGAGGGTACAGACACACAGATTGTGATGGTGGGGAACACTGTACCAGGGAGCATGGTACAGCAGACCGACAGCATGTACCAGCAGGTAACACTACAAGTAGGTGAAGTGAAACTGCAATAGTTCCATAGGGCAGCTCGAGAGAGAGAGAGAGAGACAGATGGGTGGTGGTATGTTTAACCTGAGGGTCACCATGCCTTAGGTGAGGAGTCACTTCGCATTACAATCCAGCCTTCCAGCCAACTGAACTAACCAACCCTCACTGCAAATACACTGCATGTGCTTGAAGCATATGTCCATGTATGAAAGTCAAATGGGGCCAGTCATTAGTGAGGTGAAAAGGATTACAGTCAGCCAGTCAATGTGGCCAATGATTCTTGCCAAGAAGTGCATAGAGTGAGAGTGAGTGTAGGCCCTGACAGGGTGAGGGAGCAGAGAGAGAATGGTGGCACTTGCAAGGCACCAATCACTGCCTTTCTTGCTGAGATGTACTGATCTAAACTGCTATCCATGTCCAGCCTGGCAAGGTCTGGAAGCATGGCCAGCTTTCTACCAGCCAGCTCTCTCCAGGACGCAGAGAGTGAGATTTCCTTTTCTTCTGGATCATGTGCTCAGTGATAATGGTCAAGCACCACAGTGTGAGGTCAGTTCCTCACTGGCAGGATCGGATGCAATGTGGCGGACATGGTGTGGCAGATGTTGTGTGGTGGATGTGGTGTGGCGGAGGTGGTGTGGCGGACACCGTGTGGTGGATGTGGTGTAGCGGTTGTGGTGTGGCAGGCATGGTGTGGCGGAGGTGGTGTGGCGGACACCGTGTGGCGGATGTGGTGTGGCAGGCATGGTGTGGCGGATACCATGTGGTGGACGTGGTGTGGCGGATGTGGTGTGGCAGGCATGGTGTGGCGGATACCATGTGGTGGACGTGGTGTGGCGGACGTGGTGTGGCGGATGTGGTGTTCCGGGCATGGTGTGGCAGGCATGGTGTGGCGGATGTGGTGTGGCGGATGTGGTGTTCCGGGCATGGTGTGGCAGGCATGGTGTGGCGGATGTGGAGTGGTGGATGTGGTATGGCTGATGTGATGTGGTGGGTGTGGTGTGGCGGACACCGTGTGGCGGATGTGGTGTGGCTGACGTGGCATGGTGGATGTGGTGTGGCGGATGTGGTATCGCGGGCACCATGTGGCAGATGTGGTGTGGTGGATGTGTTGTGGTGGGCATGGTGTGGCGTATGTGGTGTGGTGGAAGTGGTGTGGCGGGCATGGTGTGGTGGATGTGGTGTGGTGGAAGTGGTGTGGTGCTCATGGTGTGGCAGATGTGGTGTGGCAGACATGGTGTGGTGGATGTGGTGTGGCGGACACCGTGTGGTGGATGTGGTGTGGCTGACGTGGTGTGGTGTATATGATGTGGTGGGTGTGGTGTGGCGGATGTGGTGTGGTGGACGTGGTGTGGTGGAAGTGGTGTGGTGGATGTGGTGTGGCGGACGTGGCGTGGTGGATGTGGTGTGGTGGATGTGGTGTGGTGGGCATGGTGTGGCGGACGTGGTGTGGCGGATGTGGTGCAGCGGCCACCGTGAGATGGACATGGTGTGACGGATATGGTGTGGTATCCATGGTGTGGAGGATGTGGTGATGCGGATGTGGTGTGGCGGACACCGTGTGGCAGATGTGGTGTTGCGGACATAGTGTGGTAGATTTGTTGTGGCAGGCGTGGTGTGGTGGATGTGGTGTGGTGGATGTGGTGGGGTAGATGTGGTGTGGCTAACGAGGTGTGGCGGATGTGGCGTGAAGGTGGTGTGGCAGACACAGTTTGCCGGATGTGATGTGGTGTATATGGTGTGGCGGACACCTTGTGGTGGATGTGGTGTGGTGTATATGGTGTGGCGGAGACCATGTGGTGGATGTGCTGTGGCGGATGTGGTGTGGCAGGCATGGTGTGGCAGATGTGGCATGGCGGAGACTGTGTGGCGGATATGGTGTGGTGAACACCGTGTGGTGGACGTGGTGTGGCGGACGTGATGTGGTGGATGTGATGTGGCGGATGTGATGTGACTGGCATGGTGTGGCGGATGTGGCATGGCGGAGACTGTGTGGTGGATATGGTGTGGTGGACACCGTGTGGCGGATGTGGTGTTGCGGATGTGGAGTGGTGGATGTGTGGCAGATGTGATGTGGCAGGCATGGTGTGGTGGACGAGGTGAGGCGGACGTGTTGTGGTGGATGTGGTGTGGCTGATGTGGAGTGATGAATGTGGTGTGGCAGATGTGGTGTTGTGGATGTGGCGTGGTGGATGTGGTGTGGCGGGCGTGGTGTGGCAGATGCGGCATGGCAGACACTGTGTTGTGGATATGGTGTGGTAGATGTGGTGTTGCCGATGTGGAATGGTGGGTATGGTGAGGCTGACGAGGTGTGGCGGACACCGTGTGGTGGATATGGTGTGGCGGGCATGGTGTGGCGGAGGTGGTGTGGTGGATGTGGTGTGGCTGACGAGCTGTGGCGGACACCACGTGGTAGATGTGGTGTGGCGGAGGTGGTGTGGCGGAAGTGGTGTGGCAGGCATAGTGTGGCGGAGGTGGTGTGGCGGAGGTGGTGTGGTGGGCATGGTGTGCTGGCATGGTATGGTGGATGTGGTGTGGCTGATGTGTGGCGGATGTGGTGTGGCCGACGTGGTGTGGTGGGCGTGGTGTGGCGGATGTGGTGTGGCGGACACCGTGTGGTGCACGTGGTGTGGCAGATTTGGTGCGGCAGATGTGGTGTGGCGGATGTGGTGTGGTGGATGTGGAGTGGCGGATGTGCTGTGGCGGATGTGCTGTGGCGGATGTGGTGTGCCGGACACCATGTGGCGGATGTGGTGTTGCGCATGTGGTGTGGCGGACGTGGTGTGGTGGACGTGGTGTTGCGGATGTGGTGTGGCGGACGTGGTGTGGTGGACGTGGTGTGGCGGATGTGCTGTGGTGGACGTGCTGTGGCAGATTTGGTGCGGCGGATGTGATGTGGCGGGCGTGGTGTGGCAGAAGTGGTCTGGCAGAAGTGGTGTGGCAGATGTGGTGTGGCGGATGTGGTGTGGCGGATGCGGTGTGGCGGATGCGGTGTGGCGGTGCGGTGTGGCGGATGTGGTGTGGCGGACACCATGTGGCGGATGTGGTGTTGCGCATGTGGTGTGGCGGACGTGGTGTGGTGGACGTGGTGTGGCGGATGTGCTGTGGCGGACGTGGTGTGGCGGATGTGCTGTGGCGGACGTGCTGTGGCAGATTTGGTGCAGCGGATGTGGTGTGGCGGGCGTGGTGTGGCAGACGTGGTGTGGCGCACGCGGTGTGGCGGACGTGGTGTGGCGGAAGTGGTGTGGCAGATGTGGTGTGTCAGGCGTGGGGTGGCGGATGTGGTGTGGTGGTTGTGGTGTGGCGGATGTGGTGTGGTGGATGTGCTGTGGCAGATTTGGTGCGGCGGATGTGGTGTGTTGAGCGTGGTGTGGTGGATGTGGTGTGGCTGATGTGGTGTGGCAGATGTGGAGTGGCGGGCATGGTGTTGCGGATGTGGTGTGGCGGATGCGGTGTGGCGGTGCGGTGTGGTGGACGTGGTGTGGCGGACACCATTTGGCGGACATGGTGTGGCAGGCACCATGTAGCGGATGTGGTGTGGCGGATGTGGTGTGGTAGACGTGGTGTAGCGGATGTGGTGTAGCGGATACCATGTGGCGAATGTGGAGTGGTGGATATGGTGTGGCGGACATGGTGTGGTGGTGTGGTGGAAGTGGTGTGGTGTGTGTGGTGTGGCGGATGTGGTGTGGTGTGTGTGGTGTGGCGGACACCGTGTGGTGGACGTGGTGTGGCGGACACCGTGTGGTGGACGTGGTGTGGCGGACACCGTGTGTCTTAGTCGTATGCTAATGAAATAGAAAACTTTGTACTATTTCACTATGTGCTGTTACACAGCAAGGAGATACAAAGCCAAATTGGTTGAAGCGAAATTGAAGTCTGATGTCAGGATCGGTCACTGCAGAGTGACAGAGTGATTACTGAAGTAATTCAGTAGACATGTGGATACTATGACAGGAGCTCTGTGCAATATTATTACAGTACAGACTACACAATGTGCAGCATTTGGAAAATCAACATCTAACTGAATGGGTCTGTGGAAAGTGAAACAGCGTTCACATTTTGGATCGGTATAGCTCTTCTTCAGAACTGAAGAAGAGTCATACCAGACTCAAGACATTAACTCTATTACTCTCTCTACAGATGTTGCCTAGGTAAAAACAATGACTGCAGGTGCTGGAAACCAGATTCTGGATTAGTGGTGCTGGAAGAGCACAGCAGTTCAGGCAGATTTCGAAGCTACTTGGATGCTGCCTGAACTGCTGTGCTAATACAGATGTTGCCTAACCTGCTGAGTTTCTCCAGCATTCTCTGTGTTTGTTTAGATTTTCAACATCCACAAGTATTTTGTCTTTACCTAACTGGTATTTACATATATGCAAACAGCCAAAAGGGATTTTTATTACAGTCAGAGGAGGGGCGGGAAAAGACAAGAATTATAGGTGAATAATGTCCATCATTAGCATTCATTTATATGAATAATTTATGGTGTTAATTATGTACAATAACAAAGCAATGGTGCTCACTACAGACCCTACAGAAGATGTGTACAAAACATGAACAATCTCTGCAGTGTAGATTTCACTTTTCCCAGTGGTAATTTGAATCTGACCCCATGCCAAAAGCTTTTGCAGAGGCATCAAGCTATAGAAAGGATGTTATTAAATTGGAGAGAGTGCAGTTTTGGAGCTCAGAGGTTAATCAGAGTCCTCAAATGTGACAAACTGCCATTGGACCACGTAACAAGCCATCACTTTCACAAAGATTTTTCCAGCAATGTTACATTTTTAAAAGGAGAAGTTTGTGTAAGTTCAGTGACCTTGAATTGATTTCCTACTGCAGAAACCTCAGGCATATAAAAAGATTTGAAAACGAATACAAAGGGTAATCAGTTTACTGTAACTATTAATAATTGGTAATTAAAAACTGACTTGGAAGCATAAAAATATAGAGCAAAGCAAGGTAGCTTCTTGGATACAGAGTTTGCAACATGTTAAAGTGTCTGCAATCTATTTATTTACATCACTTTTGTTAAAACAGTTGTATTGAAAATGGCACTGTCAAAGTCAGAAACAAAAACAGAAGTTGCTGGAAAATCTCAGCAGGCCTGCAGAGAAATCATGAGTTAGCATTTCAGTTCCGGTGACCCTTCCTCGGAACCTCAAGGTCACCCTGTCCCAAAAAACAGTCCACCACGATTAGCTTTGAAGATTGAACCAGTCTGAAATAAAACTCAATTCGAATTCAAATGAGGGACAGATGAAAGGCTACTAATCATTGTGGTCGATTTCTGCTTGTGTAATCGTACATAAACACCAGTATCAGAAAAATGGGCTTCGCCTCATTTTCCTTAGAAGTAGCTGGCATTGTACTGTAATGTTAATTTGTTAATTAAATCACTCAGTTGACATTGGTGGATACACGTCAATACTCTTGTTCTATTAAGACATACATATCTGAATGAGTATTAAAAATAAAGTGTTTTGGTTTAAATTGTTTAGTTTATATTAGGGCACCATCGTACAACATCCCCAGTGCCATTGTCACTTTGGTCAATGGTTGGCTTTCCTTGAAGTAAAATCTGGAACTATTTTAGTTGTAGCTACATCTCTTACAATTCTTCTGTTATTGTGCCAACCTGCTTACTAATGCTGCCAAAGGCCTGGGCTGTGTCACGCAAGTGTACAAACCAACCCAACCCAAAACGTAGTTTTCCATCATCATAAGATACAAGGAGATCTATGACTGTGAAAGATTTTCCTGGTTTGCTCTCATTAGGTTCATTCGCATTTTCTGGTGCGGGGTGAATACTTCAGTCCCTTTGCCTTTAAAAATGCCAAAATATTCTGAAGTGTCAGTCAATTTAAATCCTCAAGTGCAGAGACAATTGACACACACATCTCCTTCCCACCCCCACACACTAACCACACTGCAGTTACAGATAGTAGTCCAACTCCCTGCCTGATTGAGACCACATAGCATTAATCAAATCAGTGACCCTTGACTCTATGTACTTTATTATTACCATGACTGTGTTTACTGACTAAAGAATTGGACAGGCTAAAGCAAAACTTTAACCATTAAATTATTTGACAAGATATGCTATTAGAAGGATTGCACGACTACTCTATCCCAACTTAAATCATTCTGTTACCTAACATGAGCAGATACAGCTGATCCCTGAGGATTCATTCATCCTTCAGATGGCTAATACCTTATGTTCAGATTCACTTATACATGCAAGCTTCCGTCAAATCGTCTTGCACGTAGGGATACACATGCATCTCATGCATCTACCCTGGCTGTATTTAATGATTCTTAGCTGTGTTCCTTTGGGGTTCACTCACCTTACATTTACTTGGAGGCTGCCAGCCTGTGGGGCTGACATTACTTTTTCATGACATGGAGTACTGAACAGTCAGTGGGGTGTCTATGGAACTGCAGGGCACTGTGCCACCTCAGTGTCACACCCATAGCACGGGCAGCAGCTTATGCAGCATACACACTCTATTTCCTTCCTAAATGGCATTATGTGAACATCAAAGCTGTCCTGACCAGACCTGAAACGTTAACTCTGATTTTTCTCCACAGATGTTGCCAGACCTGCAGAGCTTTTCCAGCAATTTCTGTTGTTTTTTTGTTTCTATTCATATAACTCCTGATAGCTTCCTCACTGTAGATGCTGAAGACAAATCCATGAGTCCTTATCAAATCTACTGACAGGATTTTTTTCTCACAAATCTGAGAGGTGAATGATTTCAATTCTAAAAATCTGTAGATTTCTAACCAAAATCTCCTGGTTGTTTCACAAACTATACTATCCTACTGAGATAAGGTATTCCCTGAAATCCACTAAATCCTGCTTCTACGAGAAAAACTAAACTTGTTTCTGAACTCAAAGCTGACAGTTTCCGAACTGAATTCAAAACTTGCTTCTGAACAGGTTTTAACAAAATCTTACTTTCTTCTGGCCTGTGAACAAAGCTAATTGTTGTACATATTTACGTTACATGTGATACACGCCACAATATCAGCATCTTTCCATTAAAAACACAGAGATTGCAAATATATCAAAGAGCCAATCACTTTTTCAGAGGAACCTCTGGTCTTGTTTTATTTAAAAAGGAAACCCCTTCACAAAAGTTATCAACACCCTGTCACTTTTTTGAAATCCATGTTCCAAAACTGATGTTAATTGATATAAATCTCCCTTGAAGAAACCCTACAATTCTTCAAAATGAGTTAGCTCCACTGAGTCTACAGTTCAATTCAGATACATCTAGAACGTTTTCAGTCTCGCAAAACATTCTCATACAATTGACCGAAACCTTCACACTTCAACTATGCCTTTCGTTATTTTGACAACATCCTCACAATATCCAAATAACAACACTGAAAGTATCTTAACATTCAATGGTTGTTTGACATCTTGGCCAAAATTTCCACAGAGTCAGAATGATTCAGGACCATTTAAAATGGCTGGTGGAACCCAATTGCAGGATTTCACCTCTGGTACCGCCAATTTTCACTGGATAAGGACGAGGGTGGTGAGGCCATAGCTTACATTCCAATTTGCCAGGAATAGAATTGCTACTCTTGGACCATCTCAATTTTTGTGGAATCAGGCCAGCTACTGACTGACATGTGGTCCATGACCCCTCTGAGTTGTCAGGGAACAAGAATGCTAACACAGTGTCAACCCATGTATCCCATCTAGACCAATGACCACTCATAGTTTTTGTGTCAGATCATGCCAACACACCCCCTCCAACTCCCTTGGCCCTTAGTACACTTATGCCATCTCATGTCCATCCTATGCCTTGTCACCCAATGTCTACTATGTACTGAACCAACGGACTATATAATAACAGATGTAGACCTATTCCAAAAGTAACATTCATTCATTATTTTTCTTTTAAAAACTTTTCACACAATTCTATAACACGTCTAACCCAACAAATCATGAAGTAATGAATAACAAAGACTTCAAATAATTTGCACCTCTTAGTCTTGTTTCAAAGAGGTGGCAGCCTAGAGGTATTATCCCTTGACTGTTGACCCAGCTTTGAATCCTGCCACAGCAGATGGTGGAATTTGAATTCAATAAAATATGGAATTAAGAGTCTAATGATGACCATGAATCCATTGTCCATTGTCAGGGAACACTCATCTGGTTTGCTAGTATCCTTTGGGGAAGGAGATTGTTGACTATATCTGGTCCGGCCTACATGTGACTCCAGACCCACAGCAATGTGGTTGACTCTTATTTGCCCTTAGGGATGGGCAATAAATGCTCGCCTAGCCAGTGACACTCTCTTCTCATGAATGAATTTTAAAACACGGAACTGAGAATTTGAGAAAAGAGATCGCAGGAAGAACAATCTGTTACAAACACTTAAAATGTTAATCAAACCAAATGGACCTTTCTCTCCAGTGGTCTAACTTGCTGAATTAAATGTTTTATTAGTCTGACACCTCAGTTAAGTACTGAATACATAATGAGGGCAGGTGTAAAAGTACTTTCATTGGAACTGGATGGCTTAATTAATGAAAGCCCAACCTCAGCAGTAAGTTGGGTACGGAGTCTATAACGGGCCACTTGGCATAAATGGGGGCATGAAGGATTTAGGGAGAGAAAGGAGTGGATGTGTTGGGGAGACAAGACCACCTAACTGTCCTTAATACAACTGAGATGTAGTCCAGAGAACCAAGTCAGGGTATCTAACCAGCCCGCTCAGCTACCTCTCTGATTGCCTATGCTTTGCTGCTGGGGTTGGAGGCTCCAACTCTATCCTGTTGTACCCCCTCCCAGAGAGAATATCAGAGACTTGGGGGCTTCGCTACTGAGGTGGATCCAGCAAGGTGTGAAGTTTCCCTGCTCAAGCAATCCCATCTCAGTAGCAAATATCTAACCTCTTTTAATCACAATAGTTGTTGACTTTGATTGCAAAAGGCATTTTCAGCATTGATCAGTCTGTGACCTGGTACTGACAGTTTGATTCTGGGTGAAAGAAAATTGCTTTTGCCGAATGCCAAGACTCAATTTACTCCAAGAACAGTCTTCATTCATCAAACAGCATCCTCAATAGAGGTTCACTCAATCAATTTCAACCCTTTCAGTCAGCTTCTTACCTCCACCACCTCTATTTCAATGAAAGATTATTTTTTTTAATACAAAGGTCTGATTGTACCAAAGTATATTCAATTTAGATCTAACATTTGCTATGATTGATAACTATCACACCATGTAATTCCAATTTTCTCTAACTCATGAAGATTTTAGCGTAGAACTTTTTTCGAGAATCACAAACATCAATGTTCATTTGTTTGGTCATGATTTGGAGATGCCGGTGTTGGACTGGGGTGTACAAAGTTAAAAATCACACAACACCAGGTTATAATCCAACAGGTTTAATTGGAAGCACACTAGCTTTCGGAGCGCCAACCACCTGATGAAGGAGCGGCACTCCAAAAGCTAGTGTGCTTCCATTAAACCATTTGTTTGGTGCCATTGATTGAGGTATATTCGGCTCACAGCAGAAGCGTTCTCCTGTTCTTATTGTATGTATGCATGAATGAGCAGACAATTGCTCAGTTACAGAATCCCTACAGTTTGGAAGTAGGCAATCCAGCCCATTCTGTCCACACTGACCCTCCGAAAAGCATCCTACGCAGACCCACTCTCTACCCTATGACTGTCATCCTGCATTTCCCAGCCAGCCTAAACTTTGGACTGTGGGAGGAAATTGGAGCACCCAGAGGAAACCCACGCAGACACAGGGAGAATGTGCAAACTCCACACGGTCACCCCAGGGTGAAGCCGAATCTGGGTCCTTGGCGGAGTGAGGCAGCAGTGCTAACCACTGAGTCACCATGCCCCCCCCGTCACATCACTCAATGGGGTGGAGGTTCCATTCTGAAGAATAGTCTTACTGGAGTCAAAACATTATCTCTGTTTTTCTCGCCAAAGAACCGCTGAGTTTCTTCAGCATATTTTGATCTTATTATAGGAGGAATTTCACCGTGCTTATGAAATGGGAACAGAGTCAGCAGGGTGGCCTGTGAGGCTATTCAAAGTAGCTATTTGAAGGCTGAAGTTCTTTCCAGGGCCTTCTCTCTGTTGAACTGAGCTGGCAAAGTACACTGGGGTGGCACGGTGGCTCAGTGGTTAGCACTGCTGCCTCACAGCACTAGGATTCCAGCCTTGGATGACTGTCTGTGTGGAGTTTGCACATTCTCCCTGTGTCTGCGTGGATTTCCTCTGGGTGCTCTGGTTTCCTCCCACAGGCCCGGTGAATTGGCCCATGCTAAGTTGCCCATAGTGTTAGGTGAATGGGTCTGGGTGGGTTACTCTTTGGAGGGTCAGTTTGGGCTGAAGGGCCTGTTTCCACACTGTAGGGAATCTAATTTAATCAAATCACTCATTGTGATTTTACTGATCAAGTGCTTGTTAGCTCTTTGTATCTTATTTTTCTTGGTTTCGTTTGCCCTGTTCTTTTGTCATGCTAAAGAAATTAGTCATTCCTTTTGATCCACAGTACTGAATAACAAGATGAGAAAATAATTGAATTTGGTCACACTGACCTGTACATGCTGAGCTTACAAACGGGTCGAAAGCAAGTTTAAAATGTAACTGTACAGTTGAAATAATACATAACTCTCATTTCTAAATGTTCCACCAATTCCATATAATTGCAGTCAGCAGCTCGCAACCTCTACCCATTTGACCCAGAGAAGAAAGCAGACTGCAAGCCCTAGTTTTCAGATGCCAGTCACTCACTTGCGATAGCAGAAATATTTGCTGGGTCATGTTGCCCTAACCAGCAGTTCGTTGTTCTGGTAGCCTAATTCAGGAAAAACAAAATCAGATAACACAAAGAAATTCAAAATGCATAATGTGTAATATCTCACTGTAAATCTACTGCTCAACAACCACATTTAATAGAGGACTAAACATCTTTTAACATTACTAACAATAAATTCCCCCAACAGCTTCACTCAATAGCTGCCAAATTCATGAGAATTCAGGAGTTAAGAGTCAACCCATGCAGTGACCACACACTAGACTGCTTCAGAAGACAGTTGAAAGATTTCTCAAACCAGGCAAAGTTACTTTTTATGAATATTTAGCTTGCAAGAAGCAAAATGTAACAGTTTATGAACCCAGATAAGTGCCATCATTGCATTACAAGACTGTTATGTTATGGCTTAACTCACTGGGCCCATGTTTCCCCAGACTTCTTATGGTTAAAAGACGGAGTTCATAGCAATTAAGCAAAAAAATAAAATGCCCAGGCTGCCTGCTATCGGCGTAGCACACTTTTCCTGTCATGAATTCAATTTTTGAATTGTTCACTAAAAAGCGCAGTCTTTTGTTGGTGGAAAAGTGTCACTCTTCAGCCAATTGTGATCAGATATTTTCACAACAAGCAGGTTTTTCCGGGAAAGTAGATCAGGAGCTGACTAGTTGCCGGTCAATGGTTTCCCAATCTGCACTCCCTGCTCTTTCTCTGCGTTTTCAATGCAAGATTAGCCCTTATCAGCGAGTTTAGAGAAACATAATAGCAGCTCCCACCAAATGCTACAGTGAGCAGTTGTGCAAGATCGGGTCTCATTAATTAAGTCCGAAGGAGGAGTATTTTTAGCAAATGTCTGAATTAGTGGCTGGCCAGAGGTAAAAGTGCAGAGTTAATCTCCCCTGCACCAACAACGTCCCTTTCCTAATGCAATCTGAAAGAAAATATAACCGAAAATTGGACAGCCTTTATTTCTGCCACTGATGAGAGAAATATTAAAAGGGAATCTGCATTTTTAGTAGAGTAACTTTCAAGGTTGCCAGTAAAACAATTGTCTTCATGCCATTTATTCCAATGATAACCACTGACCTGGATATAGTGTTGCCTCTCCCTTTTTTCTTTCACACAGCAAATGGCAAGACAGGCAATAATGACAGCAGTAAACAGATCAATTACAAATCTCCGTGTATTCAATTGAAAAGGAGTTTTGTGTTCCAATTAATTTTTCAATTAGTTTCAAGGATGCAAGGAGGTGATTCATGAAGGGTTTCTCCCCATGAACTCCAGAAAGTCTACTTATGCAACTGACCGCTGCTCCTCTCATTATGTGCCTCTATGGCACCACACTGGCACTATTGGGAGAAATATTGCCCCCTACTGGTACCTTCTGGGATTTCTCACTGCCACCACATTGTGCACCAGGTCCATTGCTGCAAGCCAGATGCAATGTGGATAAATTCGGCCCAGGGCTGACAGGCAGAGGCAGGCTGGCTCCACAGGGTCAAGTCATAGAATTCTGTGGATCACTTAGTTACTCAACTCAAAGCATCCAGGGAACTCATCCCAACTCATAACTCACAGTCTTTCTCATTAACCCTCAATCCACTGTGTGGTATCTTCACAGCTTCTGAATGACATGGCCATTGACAAGTCACAGAATCCCCACAGTGTGGAAGCATGCCATTCGGCCCATCAAGTCCTCACTGACCCTCCAAAGAGCATCCCACTCAGTCCCAGCCCCCCACCCTATTTCTGCAACCCTGCCTTTCCCATGGCTTTTCCACCTAGACTGCACATCCCTGCACACTATGGGCAATTTTGTATGGTCAATCCAGCTAATCTGCACATCTTTGGACTGTGGGAGGAAACCCACACAGACACAGGGAGAATGTGCAAACTCTACACCTGAGGGTGGAATCGAACTTGGGTCCCTGGTGCTGTGAGGCAGCAGTACTAACCACTGACCTAACATGCCACACATGACGCTCACAGAGGCTCGCATAAGTCAGTTGGGAAAATTGGATGAGATTGGCAAAAATGGGATTCTCAGTGTTGAGAGAAGAAAGTCCAATTCTCCAAACAAATATTGAAACGGCAGGATAAGAATCTCACTAGTGAATGGCATAAGGCTCATTTGCAATCTTGGATTAGTGTCCCATTTTTACCTAATCTCACCTCATCGATATGCAGTTTCCAATTCTCCTGACTACCAGACAGAAAGTAGACAGCGACAATTCCTGACGTGAAGGTCGGAGCTGGTACCTAGCAACTCTAGCTCCCCACTTGAGCTCCTCCTAGCCTGGTCATCAAAAGCACTCCCTGACATCTCAGGACACACTCCAAGGGTAAGGCCAGTCCACATTCCAATCCATGGATATTGGCATCTAACGCATAACAGCCTCTCCAGATACTGACTGCAAATCGCCATTTACAATATGGGTCCTTGAAGTCCTGATGGACGGGGTGCCGGAGAGGACAGTTGGCCCCCAAGATCATCAGCGTAAACCAAACCACTCTAACTGCAGCATGCAGCATCTTCCCTTAGCTACCCTTACCCACTGTATGCACAGCTGGAGATTAGAGTCAAGATTAGTGTGGTGCTGGAAAAGCACAGTCGGTCAGACAGCATCCAAGAAGCAAGAAAATTGGTGTTTCCTAATGAAGGGCTTTTCCGGAAACATCGATTTTCCTGCTCCTCAGGACACTGCCTGACCTGCTGTGCTTTTCCAGCACCACTCTAATCTTGACACAGACCACAAACTGTCCATGCACCCTGCACTTCCTGCTCACTCACTTAGGGCACCTCATCAACTATTCCTTACTTGCAGCAGAACTAAAAGCTGCTGTGAGCCACTTTCATGTCACTCAATCCCTCTCTTTGTCTCATTCCAGGAGATCACAGCCCAAAATAGGACACGGAGGGCCAAGACGATGGGGTGCCTGACACTCCTTATTAGGTCTGCAGCCTTGCCTTAGCAGAAAAGGACTGGGACTGCTCATGCGGTGTTGCCAATACTTCCATATCCCAGAAACCAAGTAGGATTCATTGTCCATTGCTGTGCTGCTCTTCTGTTACTCTCACGGTGAATGCATTCACAATACGCCCAAACTTCCAAACCTATTTTGCAACTCAGTCGCTGTCTCTCTTCTTCTGCAGGAACCAGTGGCATCCACAAAGTGAGAAAGATCAACCCTTCAGGATATTATCTCTCCATCTCCTTGGAGGAAGAAGCCAAAGATCTTGGCAGCTCTCTGGCTCAGTCAATTGGAGCACAGACAGGAGCACATGCTGGTGAGCACCCCACTGGCATGTCTTTGCAGTTGAGTGAGATTCTGGAACTCAGAACGATTAAAAACCAGACACCTTCTCAGTCCCAGGCAGGCGCGGAAGTACTGCTTTGGCCTTTAATGACTTCAATTGAAGACATACGGAGGTACAGGAGCAGCAGGCAGGTTTGTCTGAGACACTCAGGAAACTGAATCAAAAGTACACAGTACAGTTTGTAGGACATCTGTAATCAGGGAATGTGAAATAAAGGCAGTGATCAATTATGTCAAATACAAATCCTGCCCACAAACAATCTTGACCATGTCATTGGTCATTACTGATTGAGCAGTCACCTCTGTGAAGTAAAAGGAATCACCGGTGATCTTATAAGTGATACTTGCACATCACAATACACAAAGACAATCAAAGACCTCAAACGAGATAAGGAGATGATCTCCTCTGACTTTGAACGGTAAGCATTTGCCAACATGCTGTCATGTACAATGCCACTGTTCATGGGTAAAGTGGGACTCAAGGTGTCAGCAATCATTAACATTGACAAATTCCTATTGTGTTTGGACAGAATGGCTTGCGCCGCATACATCAGAATAAGATCCACTATGTCAAAGGACAATGTACATCCATCCCATTGTCCTCCTCGATGGAATGCTCCATGGCTCTCTGTATGAAGGCCTATGTTAGACCATGATTTGAGCAAGATATGACCGCTAAGTGCTCACGTTCCGGAGGATTTGTTCTGTTTCTGGAAATCTCCACATAGACTCTTTGGAGCTGTGATGGACTTGATGTAGCCACAAAGGAATGTTTATTGCTGTGGCTGGGCTAGAACAAAGGAGCAGTGAAAATGAGCAGTTTGCAAGCCCAGGGCCAGCAGCCATGCCCACCAACTGTCCATGAGAAGGAGGCATAGCTGAAAATCTTCAGGGTGCACCGTGGAGGTAAAGTAGGCCCAGCATCTATCAGCCTTAGAAATGGTGGAGTAACCAAACTGTTGCTTTCAGGGAAGTGAAGGAACTGCAATGTTTGTATAAGGTGTTGGCACACTATAATAATCATAGAATTACAGCATGGAAACAGGTCCTTCAGCCCAGCAAGTCAACACTGTCCCTCTGAAGAGTAATCCACCTAGATCCATTCCCCAAACAAATGCACATCTCTGGATGCCATGGAACAATTTAGCATGGCCAATCCACCCTAACCTGCACATCTTTGGACTGTGGGAGTAAACCAGAGCACCTGGAGGAAACCCACAAGACGCAGGGAGTATGTGCAAACTCCACACAGACAGTCACTCAAGAGTGGAATTGAACCCAGATCCCTGGTGCTGTGAGGCAGCAGGGCTAACCACTGAGCCACCATGCTGCCCCCTCCCAGCACCTATCATTCTTGAAGCTATTTCTTCCAGACATCTGAGACACATTACAGCTGTAGATTGAGGATGTCCTGGCACACACTGGCATAGAACTGTGTCACCTGCTGGAGCAGGATCTGTGGCATGAAGATGTACAGGACCATCCTGTCCCAGTGGTCATCAAGACAGCTCTGCTAAAATTTTATGCATCTGTTTGCTTCCAAGGAATCCATTGGGGATCTATGTGGGGTCACCCAACCCTCAACCAGCCATCTACCAAGGCTAGTACTGATGGATATACTCCTTCAGCTCATTTCCCAATGAGGAAGTGCAGGAAGTAGACTTTTCCAACAAGGTTGGCTTCCCCCAGGAAGAATAGTTACTGGGAGATGAGGGCAATGTTGGACTTGAAACATTAGCTTCTTCTGCTTTCACAGATGCTGCCAGACCTGCTGAGTTTCTCCAGCAATTTCTGGTTTTGCTTCAGATCTTCGGCATCCACAGTTCTAAGTTTTATTTATAGACAAATTTGTATTCAAGGGAAAAAGGCAGGAACGTGTCACTGAGGTTTATCAGATTGGCCACGATGCCAATGAATGGCAAAGCCAACTCGATGGGCTGAATAGCCTACTGCCACTCCTGTGTCTTATGGTCTTATAGATAGCCTGGTGCACACGCGGGCTTTAAATATGGCCCATGGGAAGGTCCCAGCAGTGGAAAATGCGTCTGCTACTGGGTGAGCGAGATAGCGTAAACACAGCACCATACAAAGTGCATACATAATGAGGTGAGCAGTAGGGAATGTCATGAGAAAATGTACAAGAGCTCATAAGACAGAAACCCTGCATGAAACTCCCTGAACTTGATGTGTAGGCAGGCTTTGATAAAATTCAGCTCCATGTATCCAACTTGGTCCTCCAGACAGTAAAGCAATAGTCAACTAAAACTTAGCATGTTAAAAATTCAGCTCTATGGCACATACATCAACATTTCCAATTAGCTCAGCAGCAAGCTGAACACAAGGTCAAAAAATGACCCCAAAAAGTCAATTTGACTTGAAATTCATTAACCATTTTCAATCAGAGGTAAAGGAAATCAAAATGAATCTGGATTTTATATATTAGCCCCGATATTTAAGAAGAAAATGTTTATTTCAAGGAAGTGCAACTTTATTTGCTGTGGGGGTACTTAGGAGGCATCAGTTCAAGTCGCAAATTTTGTCCCAATTTGTTAAAACAATTGTTGAAAAATATCATCCTATGGGCATACCAGAAGCTTTCATTATGCACTCTTCATGGTGAAAGCCTAGTTCTTCAGTTATACATGGCCACATTAATCTAGAACAATAAGGCCAAGGGCAGTGGATACATGGGGACACCACCCCTTGCAAGTTCCCCCTCCAAGCCACTCACCATCCTGACTTGGAAATATATGGCAGTTCCTTCACTGTCACTGGTCAAAATCCTGGAATTCCCTCCCTAAGGGAGTTGTGGGTCTACCTACAGCACAGGAACTGCAGTGATTCAAGAAAGCACGAGAGCTCACTTGGCTGCAACCATGCTAGAAAAGCTGTTCATTGGTGCCTCTTCAGAAACATCGTTATGGCTTGGTATTTTACAATCCAAATCTCAGTGCTGCCGTTATAGCTTTATTCTATCTTATAAAAATACTGGAGAACCGCCTAAGTACTACTTATATTCAGGGCAGTGTTGCCATGGTTATGCTCCTGTCCTTTGTCTGAAAATTCATTTGGATCATTCGAGTTCTGCAAAATGGAAGGCAAAGCCATCACTTGGATCATTCAAGGCGTCTGGGTACATTTCAAGTGGGTAAAAACAATGACTGCAGATGCTGGAAACCAGATTCTGGATTAGTGGTGCTGGAAGAGCACAGCAGTTCAGGCAGCATCCGAGGAGCAGTAAAACCGACGTTTCGGGCAAAAGCCCTTCATCAGGAATACAGGGTCCAACTTGACTGTGTTGTACAAACGCAAATTTTTGCTTTCTTTCCTTTGTCCTCGACTTTGTTGTGCAAAGTACTTTGAATTTTGAAAACATTGTCTATTCATTTTGTAAATTTACAGTACATTTAGATCACATGGGATCCAGGAGGAGCTAGCCAATTGGAATCGAAATTGGCTTGAAGGTAGGAGAAAGAGGCTGGTGGTTTTCGGATCGGAGGCCTGTGACCAGTGGTGTGCCACAAGGATTGGTGCTAAATCACTGCTTTACTCCATAACATACACAACTTGGATGTGAATAAAGGAGGTATGGTTCGTAAGTTTGCAGATGGCACCAAAATAGATGGTGCAGTAGATGGTGAAGAAAATTATCTCAAAGTACAGTGGGACCTTGATCAGGTGGGTCAATGGGCTGAGAAGTGGCAGATAGATTTTAATGTAGATAAAGATGAGGTGATGCAATTTGGTAAAGCAAATCCGGGTAGGACTTATACAATAAATGGTAGGGACCTGGTAAATAAAGAGACCTAAGGTGTAGGTGGATAGTTCCTTAAAGTGGAGTCCAGGTAGATAGAGTGATGAACAAAGCACTTGGCATGCTTGCCTTCATTGGTCATAACATTGAGAGGAGGATTGGGATGTCATATTGTAGCTGTACAGGACTTTAGTGAGGTCACTTTTAGAATATTGCATTCAATTCTGGGCACCCTTCTATAGGAAAGATGTTGTTAAACTTGAGAGAGTTCAGAAAAGATTTGGAAGGGTGATGCCAGGTCATCAGGGTTTGAGCTAAAGAGAGACAGGCTGAACAGGCTGGGGTTTCTTTCCCTGCAGTATAGGAGATTGAGCAGTGACCTTATAAAGTCACGAGGAGCAAGGGTAAGGATAAATAGCCAAGGTCTTTTTTACCTCCAACAGTGAGTCCAAAACTAGGAGGCATAGGTTTAAGGTGAGAGGTTGAAAGATTTAACAAGGACCGGAAGGGGAACTCTTCAAGCAGAGGGTGGTGTGTACATGGAATAAGCTGCCAAAGGAAGTGGAGGAGGTTGGTATATTTACAACATTTAAAAGAAATCTGGATGGGTTTATGAATAGGAAGGGTTTAGAGACGGATGGGCCAAATGCTGGCAAATGGGACTAGGTCAGTGGATATCTGATTGGCACGGATGAATTGGACTTCAAGGTCTATTTCCATGCTGTTAGACTCTATGATTCCATAACTATTAAATTTAGATTAGTCAAGGTTAAAACTTATCTACAAGTACTAGAACAGTGAACGGATTTGAGGAACAAAACTCTGGACAAGGGCGCTCTGATGGGCCCACGTCACCCATAAAAGGAGGAGATACCCCCTCCTTTCTAACCACGAACCTGACTGGAAAGTGCCTCTGAGCCTCTGCCATAGTGCCAGTAAGGCTGGAAGCAGATGTGCAGTAGCCATTTCTCCGGTAGCCACCTCACCCCTCTCTGAGACTTGTAAAAGTACAGCCAGGGCAAGTAGACTGCCATCAGGACCAGTGTCTATGGCATTGGACCAATTTATTGACATTTACCCACCCGCCCCTCCCATCCATCTTCCACAGTATTCACATGCATAAAATTCTGTCCATGTATTTGCTACCCTTATATCTGTCTGCTACAATGACACCACTCTTTGGACTTGGTTGGACAGCAGGCCTGAGGAAAGACACATAATAATGTGTACCATGATTCAAAATGCCATGGGGGCACCCATTTCAGAAACAGCTCTATTAACTTCAAGAAAGAAAAGCTTATTGAAATGTTACATGTAAAATAACAAAGATGCAAAACTTCCAAGTTGGAGCACTGTACAGGCTGACTGGGACATTCACAATCACCACCATATTCTGATGCAAAAGCATAAACAGCATTGGAAATATCGTTTTAGTTTGTAAGTTTGCCCCCTGAGCTGGCAGGTCTGTTTTCGCCACCATACTTGGTAACATCATCAGTGAGCCTCTGGTGAAGCACTGTGGGTGATATCATTTCCAATTCTTTTCCTCAGAGGTAAATGGGGTCCAAATCAACGTGTTTATGAATGGAGTGGCAGGCCTCCAGGAATTCCCGGGTGTGTCTCTGTTTAGCCTGTCCCTGGATGGATGTGTTGTCCCAGTTGAAGTGGTGTCTTTGTTCATCTGTATGTAAGAATACTCCATCAATAAACACCTTGATTTACCAACCACTGAGAAAAAAAAACTGGAAATGATATCACCCACCACAACAGACCAAGACAGATGAATAGAAAGTGGGACAGAAAACCAGCGCTTCAACAGAGGCTCACTGATGATGTTACAGAGTGTGGTGATGATATGTCTAAAATCAAACCTGACAGCTCAGCGAGCAAACTTACAATCCAAAGCTCAACCTGAGCTACAAATCTTCTCAAAAATCACAAATACCATTTTAGATTACATTTAACAAAGTAGAATCGTTGAATCACTACAGTGTGGAAGCAGGCCATTCAGCCCATCGCGTCTACACTGACCCTTCGAAGAGACTGCTACCCGGACCCCCTTCCACCCCGCATTTCCCCATGGCCAATCCACCTAACCTGCACATTTTTGGACTGTGGAAAGAAATCACAGCACCCGGAGGAAACGCACACAGACACGGGGAGAATGTGTAAACTCCACACACAGTCATCCAAGGGTGGAATCAAACCCAAGTCTCTGGTACTGTGAAGCAGCAGTGCCAACCACTGAGCCACCATGTCACACAAGTAATCTGTACACACAATGTGTACAGACATAACAAACAGGACAAAGCTGCAAAAATATAGGTTATTTTACTAACTTTACACATTGTTCTCTTTTACAAAATCCTTTTCCATCCACAATTTTTTTAAAATGTTGCATTTACATGACTCATTTGATTTGAGTCAGAGCCTTCCCAAGGAAAGTAAAACTTGCATTTATATAGCATCCTTTTTGACCACGGGATACTTCATGATGTCAATGAAAAACCTACTGAAACTGGGCCACAGCTGAAATGTCAGAACTGCACCAGCCAACTTATAGCAAACTCCCACAAATAGCAATCAGAATTCTCGAAGAGTTTTGTTATTCACATGACACACCAGAGCGACTAGCTTCATGTTTTATTGGATTTCTGTGTTGTCAAATCATCATTTAATTCAGATGTCAGCAAAATCAACTGAAATTAAATCACTCCAGAAGTTCCAAATCTTCTCAGCTTGGCTATAATTTTCCAAGTGCATATGAACAATAGATACCTTGGAACAATCACATCAGTAAATTTATCAAGACGTTTAAGCATTATAAACCCGGATAGCAAATTCAGGGCACAAGTGGGCATAATTTCAGTTTGTAAGTAACCAGCTGACTGACAGTTTAATAAAAAGAGGGGCAGAACATTGTGCAATTTAAAGAATAAAAGACAATATTATTCATGAAGACTTACCCCAAGTATTTCTTGAACCTTGTCGCTCAGTATATTCTTATTCTGGGTATTCATTTGCAAAGAACTTGCAGCATAATCATAATAATTGCACCGAGTCTGTTAATCTGATCAGATACCAGGAAAAATATAATTGTCATAGATATGTCCGTACATAGTTTCATGAGACTTAGATTAAATGGCTGAAAATCTGGACTGAAATGCAATTTTTCTAAAACAGGAACAGCAAAGGGATATCAGAACGCATTCCTCCTCCAGAAAAGCAACTTGCAGATTGTTTCTCTGCATAAACCCTGGAAAAGTCATTTTCAGTTTGGGTCATTCTGACCAGAACTCTAATCTCCAGAGGTCTGAAATATAAACAGCGATATTGATGGTTCTGAATTTACTGCATGATCTGTTTTATCAAAAGCAAAACTGACTAAATACTTCACATCAAATCGTAAATGCTCTTTAACCATACACGTAGGTAACTTGAACATTTGTTTTCAAAAATACAGGTAATTGTCTCAAATCAAGGCATGTTTTCCAGGCTCAGCCTGCATTCAATCTGCCTGCTGATACCACTATTTAAACAGGCTTACAAGACAGCAACCTCTCTCTCCTCCAGTATATTGTTAATAAGGGGAAACAGCAATAGCACAGGGATGCATAAACCTGCTGTCTTCACTCAAGATAACAGTAATCATTCTCCCATATCTGTCACTTCAACAGTGCCCTTGCTTTTACTGTTTAGACAGCCAGCCTGCCAAAGTGATAATCTGCCACACAATGGGGACATTGTGATTTCTAGGAGAAGTGAGGACTGCAGATGCTGGAGATCAGAGCTTAAAAATGTGTTGCCCGAAACGTCGATTCTCCTGCTCCTTTGATGCTGCCTGACCTGCTGCGCTTTTCCAGCAACACATTTTTAAACATTGTGATTTCTGCCAGGACACCATGCATCAACCTGCATTATTACTGTGTACAGCCGCAAACTAACTGGATGCTTAGGGAATGGAATCTCTCTTGATTGTGTTACATGGTTGAATTGATATGTGGCTCACAAAGCAAGGAGCAACCATGTCAATGCCATCCCACACCCTGGAGGGTGACCTGCAATCAGTGAAAAAACTGCATATTCTCTCAGCTAATATCATTCCAGCAGGCGGGAATGAAATGTATTCAACTCTTTTGGAATACAGTGCAACAATAGATCGAAAATTGGAAAAGAATGTAGATGTCATTTATTCAAGCCTGGAAGATGTTTGGGAAGCTCATGCCATGCACACATTTGTAACCATTGGATATGCCTTGCTTGAAGCCTGCAGTTGTAATTAAAAAGGGCAAGATATTTCATTGATGACCTTCTTAGTGAAGGGGTGATGTCTTAAACATAGGTCCTGAGAGGTTCAGACACGATACTTACTTCCTACAGACAAGTAAATACATAGAGCTTCTCCTCTGTCTTCTGGGAGCTCATCCACATCTGCATCAGTTCTGCCATCTTCTTCCTGACATGTAAAATATAAACTACCAAAACCTCATCAATGAACAACTGACTTGTGTGGATTCCCTGAAACCTTCAGTGAATCAGCCAGGCTCGGCAGGGAATGGATAAACCAGTTGTCTGCGATACCCACTCAAACTGCAGCCCTCAGGTGCACACCATGGAGAACAGTCAGAGTGAGACACAGCAATGCCTTCATAGGGATTGGAACATTGAAGGTGGAGGTGAGAGAGCGGTTGAGCAGATCATTAGTTGCAGAAATGTTGACTTTTATTGATGGCCTCGAAAGTAAGGAGGGTGAAAGAAGGAAAAATTTGCATCTTTATCACATTTTTCATCAAGAGTGCAGTTGTAAGGGAATCAGGAAAATGCTAAAGGATATAATAAGCGGTTCAAAAAAAGTTCACACGTCCGATTTCTGGGATAAAGGAGTTATCGTACCTAGAAACAAGTTGCACAGGTTGAGCGAGTTGGACTCAACCAATTCAAAGCGTACAAGATCCTTTGGGGTCTTGACAGGGTGGATGCTGAGAGGATGTTTCCCCTGTGGGACAATCTAGAACTTGAGAACACAATTTACAAAGTAGGGGTCTCTCACTTGAGACAGATATTTCTTTTCTCTCATAATCTGTGGAACCCCCATCTGCACAGAACAGGGGTGGCTTGATTGTTTGAGACATTCAAGGCCAAGTCAAACAGGGTTTTGTTTAACAAGGAAGTCAAGAATTATGGGGCAGGAAGCAGAAAAGTGGAATTGTGACCACAATCAGACTAAGTATGTTTGTGCAGAATGGCAGAGCAAACTTGAGGGGCCAACTCCTGCTCCTAAGTTGTGTGTTTATTTTTTATTGACATATGGGATGTCTGCTGGTTTTCTCAGCAACTTGGCTGCACTGCATCCCCAAATCCCAGAGGAGGCCACACACCAGTCATTTTGCTTTTCCATAGCATGTAAAGGTAATTTACCGAAGTCGCATGCTCAAATGGCTTTTTCATGAGTTAAAAAAAGGACTGAAAGTTCCAGTGGGGCAAATTCTTTTTCTCAAGAGTGGAGAGAAAGAAAAATAGTAGGGTTAGAAGAGGGTAACAGAATACAGCTGGAAAGTGGTGTTGGGATGTAATCAGACTTGAGCTTGGCATTACAGAGTAGTGAGACTCTATGAGATGGCAACCTGAAGTAGATGGTCATGACAATGAGTCGGGGAGGTCATGGATAGATTGCTTGTTTCCCATGATCAAAGTGTATTTATTTGTGATGTCCATTTATTTTCTGACCCAAGAGAGTGATCATCCCATTTGTAATAATTCCAACAGCGCACTTTTTTATAATGTAAAAATAAACAAAGATTTTTTAACTGCATGTTTGCCTTGCTGGTTTAAAAACGTGATATCTCACTTAGTCAACTCATACACATCACCATTTGAAATCTTAGATGAAGATGAGGAAAAAACACAATTACAATTTAAGATTATTTCAGTCTCTTTGTAGTAGGCATGTAGTTTCTTAGATAAGTTGATGACTTGGTTAGAGTGAAGATCTTGAAAACAGAAGATTCTTAGTCATCTGAGAGACTTATGATAGGGAAATTACTAGGAGCTTGGTTCTCAGCTGAGTTTACAGATCAAACTGAGGGTATTTATTTTCACTTTCACTTAGTTGACTGCAAATTACTCAATGACCTTCTGCTGGTCTCTGACTGCAAAGCTGCTTCTCACCAGTGTGATGTTCTTATAAGCTCAGATTCCTTTTCTGAATAAGATGATGTACTAGGGTTAATCAGCATCCAAAATGCTCAAGAGAGCCTTTTGTGTTCGAATGAGGAATCATCACACTACATTGTCAGGTCAATGGATCCATTTCATTTTTGTCTAATAGCCATTGGGTTTTTATGTCTCCTTCATCCATCTTGAAATGAACCATGAGTCAGTTGTTATATTGTAGTTCTTATTGTTGATGGTCTAACCTTAAACAAAGTGTTAATTTCTCAAGTGACTGTGGGGGAATCAGGTTTCAGTTGTAGACTCTGCTGGCTGCAGTTCAAATGACAGGTCACATGGTATTCAGAAATGAATTGAACAGTTGTTTAAAAAACATATTTTTTTAAAATATGGTCATGAGAGCTCGTGTGGCACAGTGATAGTGTGTAACAGGTTAAATTGGAAATATCAAAAACATTATCTGGAAGCATCCTCGTAGTCTCCCTAACTCTGAGTCAGGAGGTCTGGCTTCAAATCCCACCTGTCTCAAACATTTGTCATGATATATCTGAACAAGTTGTTTACAATTACTTCTCAGTGCAGAAGCAGATGAGACAGTTTCACTTATTTTATACAGAATAAGTAGGACTTATACAAGGTCTAAATATGAGATTATGGGAATTCGGAAAGAGGAAAGCAATGTAAAAAGTTTAATGATTACTTTCAACAGTCTTGATGAGTTGGGGCCAATTTAATTATGTCTTAAAGGCAGTGACCTACACCATACTAAATGTGTTATCAGCCTTCTGATAATGTACACCAATGACTGCAGCAGATCAGTTGACTGAACGCTATCACTGTATGATGATCCTGTTCCAGCATTTGTCCAAAATCTACTTACGTATGCTTCCCAATCAAGGTCTCTGTACTCAAAACCCCAACTGTCTTTTCTCTTTTTCTTTCTGACACTGCTAAACCAAATACAGTGCCTCTTCTTCCTCAACCTGATGGAGATGAACTAACACAGCATAGACCTAGGATTGAATTTTAACTCTTCCACGACTGTATGAATCCATGTGTGGATGCGTAAGACATATTTCTCCCAACATTGCGGCGAGGGGATTTTGAAGCTCTACTTAGTTTTAATTACCTGACTACACAGTACTAAAGAGCTATAACCATTTTGCTCAAAGTCCTGTCTTTGTGTTCCTCAACAACAATCAGCAGAAAATATTTCAGAAACAATTGACTCAGAGGAAATTATCCACCATCAAAGGTGTTCTTCATATTTATTTTTATTGCTATTCAACAACATTACTTCTTTCTAAAGATATTGTAAGGAGCTTCCTCAGAGTTGCTTAAGCACCATCTTGACTGAAAGTGTCATGGAAACCTTATTTATACATATATGAGTTGTCACTGTGCAACTCTGAGTGAAGGTTTGGCATCAATACTGATGCTGTTTTGAGGAAATGTCTGTTCCTTAAAGCTTTTCAATATCTCCAGTTCAAGCTCATATGTCTTTCAAGGCAGAATATAGTCAGACAACTGCATTGATGAGGCAGGATCATTTGAGAAAATCATGTTCTCAGCAGACCGTTATTCTACAACTAAGAATGCATCTTTGAATTTGGTAAATACTCCACAATAAGTAAAGAGGGCATTGCATGTCTGCATATTCAAGAAGTTTTCTCAACATTCGGAACTTTTCCAATAACTGTGCAATAATAGTGTGTCTGAGTCAATTTAAGATCATGCTTTAAATCAAGACAATCTGTGATCTTAATGCAATATTTAAATTCTGTTAACTTACTCTGAGTCAGTTGCTTCTGAAATATTATCTGTTGAGTGCTGACAAAGGCAGGATTTTGAGCAAAATGGTTACAGCCCTCTAGCGCTATGTAATCAGGTAATTAAAAAATAAATAGAGCTTCAAAATCATCTCGCTGCAAAGCTGGGAGAAATATGTCTTACGCATCCACACAGATTTATACAAACGTGGAAGAGTTAACATTCTTCATAAAATATTACCTAATAGCAAATTTTATTAAATTGTCCAATTGAGATAACTGATTTTCTGACTGGTTCTGTGAAATCTCTTCACCATCAATGACAAATGTTGAAAGTATTGAAGCTCTATGGGCAGAGTTATCTCTTCTAGATTTTCTGGCATTACTGTTGTATAAGATAATAGCTCAGAAGGAGTTAATGCCCACATTAATTTCCTGCACGGTCTTTGACTGGAGGTGGTTGAGTTCTGTGTCAGTATGCAAAGGGAACCGATACATTTGGCACACCTCCCAAGAGTCCTTCAGAATTATGACTGACTCATAAGTGAATTGTGACAATTGCTTTCATTCAATACGCCACCATTTTTTATTTAAGACATTAAATAAAATAGACTCATTAGTGATCTACTCCCTGCCACTAAATATTGGACAGGGACTAGACCTGTTGCTAGAAAAAGAGTTAAAAAAAAGAGAAAAAGGTTTCTGAAGAAGGGCTACTGAAGTCAAAATGTTAATTTTGCTCTCTCTTCTCAGATGCTGCATTTCTCCAGCTATTTCTGTTTCTTTGTGAGAAAGAAAAAGAATTGGTGGCAGCAAAGTCCTCAGACCTAAATGGAACAAGCAGATGGAGGTTGTAGTACCTGAAAATGAGACAATTACCTCCAATGAAATGATATCTTTCCTTAAATAAGGGAACCAAAACTGCTCACAATACCCGAGATGTGGTCTGACCAGCACCTTGTACATTGTAAGAGTTCCCTACTCTTATACTCCAGCCTCCTTGAAATAAGGGCCAACATTCCACTGGCCTTCCTGATTACCTGCTGCACTCATGTGGACCACTTGTGCACCAGTAGCCCCAAGTCCCTTTGTGTTGCAGCTTTCTGTACTTTTTCTCCATTGAAATAATAGTTGTTTTGATCTCCCTTCCAAAACGAAGAACTTCACATTTTGCCACGATATACTTCAGTTGCCAAATTTTTGCACACTCTCTTAACCTATCAAGATCTCTCTGCAAACTTTGTATCCCTCTTGCAACTTGCCTTTTGTCCTTTTTTTTGTGGCATCTGAAAACTTGGTCACAATGCTTTTGCTTTCTTCCTCCATGTCATTAATATATATTGCAAACAGTTGTGGTCGCAGTGCTGATAGCTGTGGAACCCCACTGGTCATAGGTCGCCAACCTGAAAAAGAACTCCTTACCCACACTCGCTGTTTCCTACCTTTTAGCCAGTTCTTTATCTACATCAATATACAACTTCCAACACCATGGGCTCTTATCTTATGAGTTATAGAGTTAGAGAGTCATAGAGATGTTCAGCATGGAAACAGACCCTTTGGTCCAACCCATCCATGTCGACCAGATATCCCAACCCAATCTAGTCCCACCTGCCAGCAGCCGGTCCATATCCCTCCAAACCCTTCCCATTCATACACCCATTCAAATGCCTCTTAAATGTTGCAATTGTACCAGCCTGCACCACTTTCTCTGGCAGCTCATTCCATATGCGTCCTACCCTCTGCAGGAAAAAGTCGCCCCTTAGGTCTCTTTTATATCTTGCAATCCACAGTCCAGTCAAGGGGGTAGCCTTCACTCGGGGGAGGGGATTCTTACACAGCAATCTAGAGACACTTTCTCTTACCATAGATCCCCTTCTTGAGTCTTTCTGTCCTATTGTGGGTTGATTTGCTCCTGGAATGAGAGAGGTGGAGGTATTATAGAGGATGAAAGTGCCTGGCACAGTTGCTGGTAAAGTGGAGAGGTCTCCCATACAATGAGTAGGCAGCATATTGGGCACACAGTGTCAGTAGTGTCAGGGATTGGGGTAAGGAAGTGAGAGGGGAAGATGTTGCAGGCAATAATGAGAGTGATAGAGCTTGAGGCTTGGTTGGAGTTGCTATGTGCAAGATACTGTATGGAAGATGATGGCACTTACACTGGTGGAGTGAAGAAAGGCATTGTTCTTCCTCCGGCAATACTGGGCATTCCTCCATCATTCCTGATGAAGGGCTTTTGTCCTAAACGTCGATTCTCCTGCTCCTTGGATGCTCCCTGACCTGTTGTGCTTTTCCAGCACCACACTTTCGATTCGTCCAGACAGATGAGACTGCACTGACCTGGATGGTAACTTGAGCCTGGCACAGTCTGATGTCATGGCTTCCTCTGCAAGTCCTGTGGGAAAACGACTTCCCATGTTGGCACTACTCCACCCATCAGTTGCCCTGCCCACAAAGCAGAGTGCCAATATTTCCACCTGGCACTTTCTCCGTCTGCCACACGCAGGCCAAATGCCAGGAACTATGCACAGCAGCTCCAGACTGACAGTGCTTATCTGGATGCACAACATGTTTTTCAAGATGACATTATTACGAGGGATGCTGCTCAGTTCCTGAATCTCTGCTGAGTGGTGAGTTGGTCTGGGAAGAGCACACCGTAAGATGGCCTGAATTCAGATATAATCCTTGCCATAAGGGCAAGAACAGATATTGATGAGGCTCATTTGTTAAGATTCAGCGAGAAAACTTGTTTGGCCTCATGGTAGATTCAAGATTTTTTTTATTCATTCACAGGGATGAGGGCATCACTGAATAAGCCAGTATTCATTGCCCATCCCTAATTGCCCAGAGGGCAGTTAAGTGTCAACCACATTGCTGTGGGTTTAGAGTCACATATAGGCCAGACCAGGTAAGGATGGTAGTTTCCTTCCCTTAAAGAGAATAGTGAACCAGATGTGACTTTTCTGACAATCAACAATGGTTTCATAGCCATCATCGGTCTTAAACCATCTTAATCCCAGATTTTTATTAAAATCAAATTTCGCCACCTGTCATGGCAGGCTTTGAACCCAGATCGCCAGAACATTACCTCATTCTCTGGATTAACAATAATACCACTAGGCCATCACCTCCCTATGTTGCCTGGGGAAAATCTCTGTTATGAGGATTGAATGGATCGGCTGTGTCTGTTTTCCCTGGAGCACAGGAAGCTGAGGGGAGATCTGATTGAAGTATACAAAGCTAAGAGGGGCATAGATGGGGTAGATTGTGAGAATCTTCTCCCTGTGGCAGACATGCCCAATACCAGAGAGCATAGGTCTAAGGTGAGGAGTAAGTGGTCTCAAGGCGATCTGTTTTCACAGAGGGTGGTAGAAATGTGGAACATGCCTTCGAGGATGGTAGAGGGCAGGTACTTTTGCAACACTTAAGAAGCATCTAAATGACCAATTAAATTGCCAGGGCATACTTGTCTACAGACAAAAACAGATAAATGGCATTAGTATGGTTTGGTGTTTGCTAGTTGGCACAGACGTGGCGTGCTGAAGTGTCTGTTTCTGTGTTGGATGACTCTATGACGACTGTAGATTGCCGTGACATACACCTAGCCAAGAACAAACATTCAGTCCATAGTGACATTTTGGCCCAACAAAGCCATGCCAGTTCTCAGTAGAGCAAACTAGTCCCATTCTCTTTGCTCTATTTTCCTAATTCTACAATTTGTTTCCCTCAAATATCTAAAAATGTTCCTTTTGAAATTATTGTTCACTTCCAATTCCTTAATAGACAGAGTGGATTCCCAGTAATTAATGCTCACTGCAGAAATTCGACCTCATACTACCTCATGGCTTCGCAACACCTTAAATCTCTATTGTTATTGTTGTATAAGAAGAAGAATGAGAGTCAACATGAACTTGTTGGAAAGTTTTTTACTACTTTGGACATTAGTTTGAAACAAAACTTAACATTACGAGTCAGATTAATGTACTTTTTCGATGAGCAACACTGTTACATTCTATGCAGGTCATGCAACAAAATTATCAGTTTAAAACAAAAGTATATTTCAAAGTACTTCTAAAATATTACCGTGTGAAGAACTAGAATCTTCAGAAGGGTGGTTTTGCACATTGTATCTTCCAAATTGTCACCTTGCCCACAATGAATGTAGTTTGGTCAGGCAAAGACATAGGCCCCATGTTTACAGTCATACAATCAGAGAGATGTACAGCACAGAAACAGACCCTTCGGTCCAACCAGTCCATGCCGACCAGATATCCCAACCCAATCTAGTCCCACCTGCCAGCACCTGGCCCATATCCAAACCCTTCCTATTCATACACCCCTCCAGATGCCTTTTAAATGTTGCAATCTTACTAGCCTCCACTACTTCCTCTGGCAGCCATACCATACACGTACCACCCTCTGTGTGGAAATGTTGTCCTTTAGATCTCTTTTACATCTTTCCCTCCCACCCTAAACCTATGCCCTCTAGTTCTGGACTCCCCAACCCCAGGGAAACAGCCCCAGCCTATTCAACCTCTCCCTATAGTTCAAATCCTCCAACCCTGGCAACATCCTTGTAAATCTTTTCTGAACCCTTTTAAAGTCTCACAACGTCCTTCCGATAGGAAGGAGACCAGAACTGCATGCAATATTCCAAAAGTGGCCTAGCCAATGTCCTGTACAGCCACAACATGACCTCCCAACTCCTGTACTCAATACTCTGACCAATAAAGGAAAGCATACCAAACGCCTTCTTCACTATCCTATCTACCTGTGACTCCACTTTCAAGGAACTATGAACCCGCACTCCAAGGTCCCTTTGTTCAGTAACATTCCCTCAGACCTTACCATTAGGTGTATAAGTCCTGCTCAGATTTGCTTTCCCAAAATGCAGCACTTCACATTTATCTAAACTAAATGAACTGATGCGCATTGAAATTAACTGATGGGGAAACATGGGGAACATACACCCAAAATCCTGGAATGTGCTCCCAAGTAATGGTAAGTTGCTTTCCGAGAAGGAGAAAATGTAGGTGAAAAGGAATAAAAAAAAGTTCAGCCAACTCTGCATCTCAATTGTTAAAGAACTGCCAGAAATGTAGAAACTGTCTGCTTATTTGGTACCAATGTGGGACAATTATATTCAACTAAAACTTAAGTACCCAGAACTTGACCAATTTATTAACATTTATTTATACAGAGCCAGCTTCTTTAGAAATAAATGTTGGTATAAGAGACAAGATGATTACTTTTATCAACAAACTAATATTTTCTTTATGAAGTCAAAATGATTTCTGAGCAGTCCCATCTGTGGGGGAGGTGTTTAGAATGGTTTAGAATTTTCTGTTCAGAACAGTCAGGGAATTTGGTACCAGGAAGGAGAAATTTATTTTTCTTGTACATTCCCTTTAAATCTTGGGTCATTTTTATGTTGACCAAGACGAAAGATTCTTTCAAAACTATGGATAAGTCAGTAACCTGGGTAAGATTTCAAAATATTTTAATTTTAAAAATATAAACAGAACATATGGGAAATGATTCACGTTGACAGTGAACTATTTTGATGAAGCAGGAATGACAATGAGCTTGGAATAAAACTGCAAACTGTCCTCATTTATAGGGATCAACACACTAAGTTAATGAGCTCAATTAAGGTTGCAAAGAGTCATTTTGTACTCGAAACATTAACTGTTCTCTCAGCCATCCCTGCTGAGTTCCTCCAGAACATTTTGTGTTTTTGTTTTCAGGTCAGTAGCATCCACAGTGTTTTGCTTTCAATTAGAATTTTGCCAATGGCCTGTTATACAATGAAACCAATGTCAAACACCAACCTTTATCTAGGAATATTTCAAACCATTTACATTATTAATTGTGTTGCTAATATTACCAACAACCCAGATGTCTTCCAATCTCAAATCATTGGGTAAGTGACTGATTATCTGTGCCCTGGACTGAATCATTGACAGAAGCTGACTACAAGCTGAGGACAGATTTGTAACTAAAGAAATAAATTTGACTTTATTGACATTTTTCCTTTAAAAATTAGACAGTTTTAAGATTGATACAGATGGATTGTAAGCAAAAGAGCAATGGGAACTTGCAATACATAGTGCAAAAAATGGAGAAGTAGATTTTTTTACCTTGTAATCCTCATTGTTTGATTGGAAGATCCCCTTCACACACACATATGGGTGCTGCCTTCTATTACACACCTGAATAGAAGGTAGAAAGAAAATCAGGCCTCTCTGAATCTCTTTTAGATGCTCAGATTACAATTTGTTATAAGTTCAAGTCTTGTGAAATTGTATTCATATTTGCAATGTAATTTTCTCTGACTATGTTCTAGAAGTGCTTGAGACAAACATCTTAACTAGGGGTTTGGCGTGGGTTATAGATGGAATAACAGATACCTGGGAGTGAGTATCTGTTGATTGAAATCTAATTGAGGGGTTTGGGGTGGGTTATATATGGAATAGCCGATACCCGGTTAGAGTCCAGCTTTGTTACTGATTCAAATTCCATCATGTGGCATGCCAGGGTTCAAACCCAGATCCTCAGGGCATCATTTGGACCTCTAGATCAAGAGTGCAGTGATAATGCCACTACGCTATTGCCTCCATTTCAACACTTCCAATGTCCCTGGAACTTTTCCTTGTTTAAGTGACATGTAAATGGATTTGTGTCACTTTGTGGACAGACTGTACAGGTGAACAACCTTTGGAATCTGGTTATTCACTAAAGTCCTTAGAAGGTTGCTTGCTTTCATTTTCTTTTACACAATTTTTATTTTAATACCTCGAGGCCAGTTTTCCCTTACCTGGTGACTCCTGGAAGGAGGTTGAACGAATGTCTGTACAATACAATTCAAGAGCAATGGCAATGATGCCTCCAGGCCCAACATTCCATGTAATTTTGACTCCACAAGTGTACAAATCATACCCCATCCCTTGGTGGTCTGACTCACCACAATAATGTCTGAACACCCCCACTTCACGGAACATCCCTTTGGCTGCTTTCTAGCCCAGCAGACTGCTGGTCTGGCTGGAAACTTGCTCAAAATCTTTTATGGACACCCTACCATTGAGCTTGGTAGGCAGTGAGGGAAAAGCACAGCCAGTCAGGCAGTAGCCGAGGAGCAGGGGATTCTGATTCCTGATGAACAGCTTTTGCTTGAAACATCGACTCTCCTGATCCTCGACTGTGCTTTTCCAGCACCACACATTTCGACTCTGGTCTCCACAGTCTGCAGTCCTCATTTTCTCCCAGGGAGCGAGGGCAAATCATACTTTCAGACTTCTCTCTGAGAAACCTCCACAGCCACCCTCTTTTCTTTCGGGCTTTGAGTAAATGTCAGACCCTGAGCCTCAAATGTGATTTGCATGGAAAGGGTTGCCTTTGATATTTGCCAATGGTGATTCAGACATGTTTTATTTTTCCCACCAGTCCTGTCTCCGAATTTGCTGCTTAATATCCTGCTGATCACCTCTTCGACGTCAAGTCACAGGAAAGGTCAGTTTTCCTTTGCGTACGGATTTAGAAAACAGAATGGTTTCCCATTCACACTTGTATGCTTCAAACAGTGCCCTACAGCACTCAGGTGGTCTGTTCAGGATGGATCAGCTCTGCAGCCTTAGTTTCTGCAAACCCTTTCAGTCCACGTGTACCAGTCTGTTCACAAAGCAACACAAATATCAACATCATTTGTATATGTCATTTAAAGTAGGGAAAAGTTCCAGAGTTGGGGGGGAGTCATCGATAGCATGAGCTAAAGAAAAGAAAGATTCAAAATAGTAACTAAAATTGGCTTGAACAGCTGCATATTAAGCAGTACTTGAGAATGGGTTCTCAGCTGCATAAAGTTACTAAAGTATGAAGGAGCATAGTCTCTCCATTTCCTCGTCCAGTAACATAAACTGCATCACATGACCTAAACATTGCTAAAAAATCTTTCACATTCATCTGGATAGGTGCATAGGACCTCAGTTTAACATCTCAACTAAAGAACTGCGATCAAATTAACCAATGCGGATCTCACCACTTGCATCAGATTCTGGTCTCTTGACTCACTATTCTAAGCATTTGGAGAACATCATGATGTATACATTGAATCCCTACAGTATGGAAGCAGGTCATTCAGCCCATTGAGTCCACAATGCCCCACTAAAGAGCATCCCACCCAGACCTAACTCCCAACCCTATTCCTGCATTTCCCATGGTTAACCCACCTAGCCTGCTCATCCCTGGACACTATGGGGTAATTTAGCCAGGCGAATCTACCTAATCTGCATATCTTTGGACAATAGGAGGACACCGGAGCACCGGGAGGAGACCCACACAGACACAGAGAGAATGTGCAAACTCCACACGGACAGGCACCCAAGGGTGGAATTGAACCTAGGTCCCTGGCACTATGAGGCAGCAGTGCCAACCACTGAGTCACATGCTACCCTCACTTGGCTAGAATTCTAATCCTGGGCTGTACCTGTTCATTGGCATACTTGTGCTTTTTTTTGTCAGACTTCATGCATTCAGAATATACTCTGACACAAGAATGACTTTGCTCAAAAGACTCAAATACATGGGTCACGACCATCAGCTGTCTGAGTTGTTTATAATAACTATCAGCATAATGCACAAAAACTGCAAGCCAGTAGGTAATGGCATTTTAGTGAAGCAATTAATGTCTCTTAAGCCATTCCAAGGTGACAAAGCTACTTAAAAACAGTAACTTCCACTCTCAAATATGAAATAAAGCAACATACTTAATTTCATTTATTTTCTTTTAAGTGGGAGGTATTTCGACCATTTTAGAAGTAAACCCAAATTACTCTTTTCTCTACAACCATTTCTACTTACTACTTACTCACCAACGTCCTATACAAACTCGACATGACATCCAACTCCTATATTCAAAGTACGACTAAACTAAATGAACTCTTGCAATGTTGTTTATTCACCATTTTGAGTCATAGAGTCATACAACATGGAAACAGACCATTCGGTCCAACTAGTCCAAGCCAACCATATTCCCAAACTAAACTAATCCCACCTGCCTGCGTGTGGTCCATGTCCTACCAAACCTTTCCTATTCACGATCTTATCCGAATGTCTTTTAAACCTTGTAAATATACCTGCATTCTCTACTTCCTTGGGGCAGTCCATTCCATACACGAACTGTTCTCTGTGTGAAAAAGTTGGCCCTCAGGTCCTTCTTAAAACTTTCTCCTCTCACCTTAAAAGTATGTCCCCTAGTTTTGAACTCCCCCACTTTAGGTAAAGGACTCTTGTCTGTGCCCCACATGCTTTTATAAACCTCAATAAGGTCACCCCTCAACTTCGAGGAGAAAGTGAGGTCTGCAGATGCTGGAGATCAGAGCTGAAAATGTGTTGCTGGAAAAGCGCAGCAGGTCAGGCAGCATCCAAGGAACAGGAGAATCGACGTTTCGGGCACAAGCTCTTCTTCAGGAATTCCTGAAGAAGGGCTTATGCCCGAAACGTCGATTCTCCTGCTCCTTGGATGCTGCCTGACTTGCTGCGCTTTTCCAGCAACACATTTTCAGCACCCCTCAACTTCCCACATTCCAGCGAGAAAAATTCCCAGTCTCTCTGGCCTAGTTTTATATCTCAAACCCTTCATTCCTGGCAACATCCTAGTAAATTGTTTCTGACCCCTCTCCAGTTTAATAATATCCTTCCCATAGCTGGGAGACCAGAACTGCACACAGTACTCCAGAAGAGGCCTCTGCAATGTCCTGTACAACCTAAACATGTCATCCCAACTTGTATACTCAAGTTCAAAGTCTCCTCAGTCCACTAGAGAAAGAATTAGAAGTTTTAAAGTTAATACAAGCATATTATTGCATAAGCGTATTTAGCTCACAGATTTATTTAGTCTCCAGTCTGTGTGGAGTTAGTTAGTTCAAAGACGTCATGCCTAAAAGTTGCAAGTTTGGAATTCAAATCAAGCCTCTGTTACTCTTAGTAACCGGACATCAGAGCCAAACAGATCTGCAGTACTCCCAGGTACTGTTTATCATTAATTTGACAAACTGCCTGGTCAATGGGACCTGGAAAGCTAGACCTGGCACTGAGGATTGGAATTTTTCCCAGTAAGCCCCAGATAACCTGGGAAGCCAATCTCCTACTGGATAAGCAGTCCAGGTTGGACAAACAGCAGAATGGTTACCAGCGCTGGTAAACTGCAGTTTTACCCAATAAAAATCCAGAAGTATTTCTGCGCACATGTTTTTGGCTTTTGCTAGCACTTATTGAAGTTGTCTGATAAGCAAGGGAAATAATCACAGAATGTTGAAGGACAGCAGGAGACCATTCAGTATCTGTGAAACCATTCCCCCTTATTTCCCTTATAGCTCTTTAGCCAACCTTTGTAAATCTGATACTTTCGAGATAGTCTCACTTGTTATTGCAAATATTTCTTCCAAATATGCTTTTTCAAAAGCCCTTAATTTTGTATGTTAGATTTCCCTAACCTAAGTAAAACATTCTCAAAACGCTCCACATAACTCTTCTCTAATAAATCTCTCTACAGTTTCCAAGGTCTTGACATCCTTGCTAAAACATAATGCCCAGATTGTACAAAATAGTCCATTAGGGGCCTAACCAGAAATTTGAAAAAGTTTAACGTGACCTCAAAGTTTTCATATTCAATGTCCCTCTTTACAAAGCCAGCTATTCTGTTTGCTTTCTTAACTGCTTTATCAACTTGCACTGCCATACGACTCTGCCAGATTATGTTATGCTTTCAATGTACTTGTACCATTTCCTCAATAATGGTTTCCAGCATTTTGTCATGACTAATGGTGTTTAGTTTCCCATTTTCCCTATCCCTCCTTTTTTGAAGAAAACTATATTTGCTTCCTTTCAATCGACTGAGATCAGGACCATCACAAAAAGCATAATCAATATCTACTTTTTCAACATAAAATATTTTATTGGGAGTGAGGTTGAAGAACATAATGCTTTGAGGGGCCCGATTCTCTCCCTAGTTACCTTTTTGTCCTTAATGTATTTGTAAAAAACCCTTTGGATTCTCCTTATTTTCTTTCCCAAAGCTCTCTCATGGCCCCTTTTTGCCCTCCTGATTTCCCTCTTAAGTATAGTCCTACTTCCATTATACTCTTCTAAGGATTCACTCGATCTATCCTGTCTATACCTGACATATGCTTCCTTCTTCTTCTTCTTAACCAAACCCTCAATTTCTTTGGTCATCCAGCATTCCATATACCTACCAGCCTTTCCTTTCACCCTAACAGGAATATACTGTTTCTGGACTCTCGTTATCTCATTTCTGAGGGCTTCCCATTTTCCAGCCGTCCCTTTACCTGCAAACATCAGCCTCCAATCAGCTTTCAAAAGTTCTTACCTAATATCATCAAAATTGGCCTTTCTCCAATTTAGAACTTCAACTTTTAGATCTGGTCTATCCTTTTCCATCACTATTTTAAACCAGTAGAATTATGGTCGCTGGCCCCAAAGTGCTCCCCCACTGACACCTCAGTCACCTGCCCTGCCTTATCTCCCAAGAGTAGGTCAAGTTTTGCACCTTCTCTAGTAGGTACATCCACATCCTGAATCAGAAAATTGTCTTGTACGCTCTTAAGAAATTCCTCTCCATTTAAACCTTTAACACTATGGCAGTCCCAATCTATGTTTGGGAAGTTAAAATCCCCTACCATAACCACCCTATTATTCTTAGAGTTGATGCACTTGGGCAGGACAAACAAGGCAAGGGAAAACATAATAAACAGTAGGACCCTGGGAAGCACAGAGGATCAGCGGTATGCACAACAATCCCTTAAAATATCAGGGCAAGTGGTTAAACAGTTAAGGCGGCACGTGGTGTACCTGCCTTTAGTTGAGGTTTAAGCAGAGGAAGGTTATGCTGGAAATGTATAAAAAATTAGTGAGGCCACAGCTAAATTATTGTATGCAGTTCTGGAATCCACATTCTCAGATGGATGTGATAGCACAGGAGAAGGTGCAGAGGAGATTTACCAGGATGGTTCCTAGGCTGGAGAGTTTCAGTGCTCAAGAGAGATTGGACAGACTGGAGTTGTTTTCCTTAGAGCAGAGGAGATTGACAGGGAACAGGATGAAAATATATAAAAGTATTAGGGGCACAGATAGGATAAATAGGAAGAAACTCTTCCTTTGAGGGATGGATTAATGATAAGGGAATATAGGTTTAATGTAAGGGGCAGGAAGCTAAGAGGTGATGTGAGGAAAACCGTTTTCATCCAGAGGGTGGTGGGAATCAGAAACTCACTGTCTAGCTGCAGGAACTCTTACATTTAAGTATTTAGATGTGCACTTGAAATGCCAAGACATACAAGGCTATGGGCCAAGTGCTGGAAAATGTGGTTAGAATACTTAGGTCATGTCTTTGACCGGTGATGAGCTTAAAGGCCTTGTGATGTGCTGTAGATCTCTATGACTCTATGACTAAGGAGGAGAAGAGATGAACATCAATAAAAGCAAAAGTTCAGGAGGCTGCAGCTGAGCAGGAACAGGCAGCATATAAAAAGGCAAAACCAGGGTCTTCATTACCGTTGAGTGATGCATTGAGAGAGAAGTGAAAAACGGATCTGAAAGCACCTTCATCTGACTAGGGACATGTATGGCATCTCCCAACCAACAAGCCACAAGTGCACTTGAGAAGTTCACTGATGCTCATTACTGGAAAGCAACTTGTTTGGCACAATTTACCATGTACTGATGGAGCCAACAGCAGTGGCTGGATTTTCGCACATGCAAGTGGCCGTTGACTGCACGCATCATGGTGCTCACACCTCCGTGGCATCATCCAGCCAGATTCTCAAACAGGGAGGGATTTCACTGTCGCAATGGGCAGCACCTTTGTGACAACAGGCAACAGTCCTACCATCCAGGGAGCTCTTGGGTTGTTTACATTGTGTGCACCTCTCAGGTCCCTCAAATGTTAAAAGGAATGAGTTTCTGACTCTTGAAATACAAACTAGAACTGAAAACCAAAACCCTATTCACTTCTACATTAAACTCAATATTCCCAGCTAACAATAATATTATAATCTTTTGGTATAATTTCTGTAGGCGAACCCAAAAGCATTGGAATGGGCAAATGATTAGTCAGTCACTGTAAATTGTATCTGCACAAACAAGCAAGAAATACAATTGAAGATACTCCAATGCAAGTTGCATGGTCTTATTGCCTACCATTCATATTAAATGTGGAACCATTATGGAGCTAGTTTAGATAATTCAACTTATGTTTGAACTCAATATAACACAGAGCTGCCACCAACATAGCAGCACTTCTCTGTAATCTGGCCTGAACCAATTATATCCTCCATTTTCCCTTGACTATTTTTTATTGGCTACAGAATTCACTGTATGCCCTTGTCATTTTAGAAAAGACTAGCTACACCAGACACGTGGTAAATTCAGTCAAGCACAACTTACAGCAGTTATCAAGGTTAGTTAAAATGATTACATTGAACCAGATAGTGAAAGAGATAAACTGAAGTCATTTAGGTGATTAGCTTTAATGTTTTAGTTTGTAGATTGTGTTTTAAAAAAATGTGAGACTTCTCAGAGAGTGAGGAGCTGTCCAACTACAATAAATTAGTCTTTCTCAAAGTTCAGGGTTGCACCTGAATTGGGAGGGGACCAATATTCTGGCGGGGAGATTAGCCAGTGTTATTCAGGAAGCTTTAAACTCATAGCAGGGGTGGGACCCAAAGATATAATGAGAAAAGACAGGAGATAAGAGGAGCAAGTTAAATAGTCAATGCAGGCAAAAGCACGGCAGGGAATGAGCTAAGACAGATACATTGAACTGCATTCTCTTCATTGCAAGAGGCCCGACAGGGAAGGCAGATGAACTCAGGGCATGGTTGGGAACATGGGACTGGGATATCATAGCAATTACAGAAACATGGCTCGGGGGCAGCAAGACAGGCAGCGTAATGTTCTGGGGTAATGCTATAGGAAGGATAGAAAGGGAGGCAAGAGAGGAAGGGAAGTGGTGCTTTTAATCCGGGATAACATTACGGTTGTACTTCGGGAGGATATTCTTGGGAGAACATCCAGTGAAGATATATGGATGGAATTGAGAAATAACAAGAGGATGATCACCTTATTGGGATTGCACTATAGGCCCTTCAATAGTCAGTGGGATATTGAGAAGCAAATATGAAAGTTCTCAGATACCTGCCACAATGATCGTATTGCATTGATAGGGGATTTTAACCTTCCAAACGTAGACTGGACTGTAATAATGTTAATGGCTTGGATGAGGAGGAATTTGTCAAGTGTGTACAAGAAAACTTTCTTATTCAATATTTAGATATACCTACTAGAGAGGGAGCAATACTTGATCTTCTCTTGGGAAATAAGGTAGGGCAAATGACTGAGATGTCACTTTGGGGCAAGTGATCACAATTCTATTATTAATAAAATAGGAAAAGGGTAGATATGATCTAGAAGTTAAAGCTCTAAATTGGTATAATGCCAATTTTGATAGAATTAGGCAGTCAATTGGGGAGGCCGTTTGCTGGTAAAGCGACAGTTGGAAAGTGGTAGACCTTCAAACATGAGATAACAAGAGTTCAGTGACAATATGTTCCTGTTAGTATTTAGGATAAGGCTGGTAGATGTAGGAACTGCTGGATGACTAGAGAAGCTGAGGTTCTGGTTATGAAAAAGGAGGAGGCATATGTCAAGTATAGACAGCTGGGATCAAATGAATCCCTAGAGGAGTAGAAGGGCAGTAGGAATACACTCAAGAGTGAAATCAGGAGGGCAGAAAGGGGAAATGAAATAGCTTTGTAAATACGGTTAAGGAGAATCCAAGGAGATTCTACAAATACATTAAGGGCAAAAGAGTAATGAGGGAGAGAATAGGCCTCTTAAAGAGCAACGAGGTTGTCTATGTGTGGAACTGCAAGAGATGGGTGAAATATAAATGAATATTATTCATCAGTATATTCTGTGGAGGAGAACATAGAAGCTAGGGAACTTGGGGAAATAAATAGTGATGTTTTGAAAAATATTATAGAAGTGGTGCTGCTGGGGTCTTAAAATGCATAGAAGATAAATTCTCGGGACCTGATCAAGATGTGAACATAGGAGGTATAGTTACTAAATTTGCAGATGACACCAGAATTAGAGGTGTAGTGGATAGTGAAGAAGATTATCGCAGAGTAAAATGGGATCTTGATCAGCTGGGCCAATGGCTGAGGAGTGGCAGATGGAGTTTAAATTAGATAAATGTGAGGTGACGCATTTTGGAAAGGCAAATCAGGGCAGGACTTATACACTTAATGGTAAGGTCCTCGGAAGTGTTGCTGAACAAAGAGACTTGGAGTGCAGGTTCATAGCTCCTAGAAAGTGGTGTCACAGGTAGATAGAATAGTGAAGAAAGCGTTTGGTACACTTGGTCTTTATTGGTCAGTGCATTGAGTATAGGAGTTGGGATGTCATGTTGTGGTTTTAAAGAACATTGGTTAGGCCACTTTTGGAATATTGTGTGCAATTCTGATTTCCCTCCTATCGGGAGAATGTTGTGAAACTTGAAAGGGTACAGAAAAGGTTTACAAGGATGTTGCCAGAGTTGGAGGATTTGAGCTACAGGAAAGGCTGGAAAGGATGCAGCTATTTTCCCTGGAGTGTCGGAGGCTGAGGGGTGACCTTATAGAGATTTATAAAATCATGATGAACATGGATAGGTAAGGTCTTTTCCCTGGGGTGGGAAGTCCAGAACTAGAGGGCATAGGTTTAGGGTGAGAGGGAAAAAATTTAAAAGGGGCCTAAGGGCAAATTTTTCACACAGGAGGTGGTGCGTGTATGGAATAAGCTGCCAGAGGAAGTGGCGGAGGCTGGTACAATTGCAACATTTAAAAGGCATTTGGATGGGTATATGAATAGGAAGGGTTTAGAGGGATTTGGGCCAAATGCTGGCAAATGGGACTAGATTAGGTTAGGATATCCAGTCAGCATGGATGAGTTAGACCAAAGGGTCTGTTTCCATGCTGTACATCTCTATGATTCTCTGAAGATATCTTGGGGGCTAATTGTTTAAATTAAAATGTCCAAAAATGCGCAGAGTTTGTGGCATGTGATTTGAGCTGTTCATTGTGTTGCAGGCAACTTGTTAACTGTATGATACCCATCCTGGAATTTACTGTGCAACACAGAGTGTGCCGTGCCAAATTCTCCGTTTTACTCACTGATATATTTTGTCTGACACATAGGGACAACCTTTACCTTTTACAGTTGTAAACAGAAATTAATTTTCACATGCTATGTGGAAGTCATACATTTATGGTTTCTTTTTTAGCTTGTCCAGGGTCACGCTCCTCATGATTGTTTCACCTTGTTGCTCATGACGACATTCATCCACTGGTCAAACCACAGGACAGCCTTTGGATTCACACCGCTGGGACATCCAGAAAGTGGGTGCTGCCTCCAAGTGTGGAGGTTCACTGCTCTGGTTATAATTTACTTCCAGGGCCCCAAGTCAGATATTGGGTGTGGGCCGAGAAGCATTACCTGTTACCTCTTCAACCTACAGGAACCTATTAGACAGTCAGATGAAGAAAAGAAAAACTGGAAGTCTGCAGAGAATGGTAGAGGAGTGACACAAATTGAGCTGCTCTTGCATAGAGTCCAGATGGACATGACAGGCTGAATGGCCCCCTATAGTTTTTACAGTAGTAATATCCTGGTTTCTCACATCAGTTCCTGGTATACATCTTATTCATTTGTTTACACTGCCGTCAGAGAGAAAAAACTTTATCCTGCAGTGACTGTCCAACTGAACCAAATCGAAACATGCTGCAACAAACCTCCAAAGCAAGCACCTTTCTCAAGCTGCACAACTTTCCAAAAGCAGGTGTCACATAGCAGCACGGCGATGTGATCAGTGTCTAGCCACAGAACAGAAGCAAGCGGGAACATCGATCAGTCAAGACACCGCCTTAAGACTAGAGAGAACAGATTTAGGACTGAATTGAGAAGGAACTTCTTCACCCAGAGGACTGTGAATCTATGGATTTCCCTGCCCCGTGAAGTTATGACACTACTTCAGTAAATGTTTTTAAAGCTAAGATAGACTTTTTTTTGAACAATAAAGGATATGGTGAGTGGTCAGGTAACTGGATCTGAATCCATGAAAAGATCAGCCATGATCTTATTGAGGTCTGCAGCAGGCTCGAAGGGCCAGATGGCCTACTCGTGCTCCTAGTTCTTATGTTCAATCTTATCCATTGGAAACCACAACCTCAAGTAAGCAGCCATCACTCCAACCTCTGAGTACATTCTGGAATTGAGGGAGAAAGACGTGGCTGTGTGTGATAAAATGTCAGGTAAAGATTGAGAGTGCGCGAGTGCTGGACATAATTCAAAAATAAGGATTCACTCAAACAAAAATCTAACTCCCCACTTCCGAAATTAATGTCAGCTACTAAAAAGGAATACGTGCCATAATTGCAAGGTTATTCTAAGCAATATGAGTACAGGTTGTACCTTCCTAAGCCAGCAGTCTCTGGTCCAGCAGCCACAGCATGGTTGCAATTCTGGACTATGTAAAGCCACTGTTTGGGTCACGTGGCTATGGAGAGCACAAGTTCAGGCTGCACCCTACGTACTTCAGTGGTATCTCTTTTCTCTGGAATAATTGAGATTGTACTTGCTTAACCCTTCGGTAAAAATAAATGATTTATGTTGTTGCTCACAGTTGGGTGTTGGGAGACATAAAGAATTAAATGCTTCAACCTCACACTGGAAAAAAAAAGTGCTTCCGTTGTCTTTTAAAAACCCCTATGCTGACCCAAGCACGCTGACCTCCCTCCCGTGGTCTGGTAAACCCTGTGGTCTGGCAAAGGCCCAGTCCCAGAGGTGATGGATGAGGCAGTCATATAATGTGAGCGCAAATCAGGGGAAAACAGAAAACACACAAAAATCTGATTACTTCCAGACT
This sequence comes from Chiloscyllium punctatum, assembly GCF_047496795.1. Classification (NCBI taxonomy): domain Eukaryota; kingdom Metazoa; phylum Chordata; class Chondrichthyes; order Orectolobiformes; family Hemiscylliidae; genus Chiloscyllium; species Chiloscyllium punctatum. The sequence goes on along the minus strand of NC_092741.1, from coordinate 143,230,019 downwards.
CACTGGGATTCAAGGAGAAAAATATTTCAGTTTGAAAACAGCAACAGTATCCCAGCTCTGCTTTTTTTTTCAATGTCCTCCTGTCCTTTTTTTTGGAAGGCACTTTTATTTATTATAGAAATGAAATCATATAAATACAAGTAGTTTTAGTTCCAAGCATATTTCTGGGAAGCTTGCAAGAGAAGCTAGCCACTACAATACTGACAAAATCATAGCTTGGATGCTACCTGAACTGCTGTGCTCTTCCAGCACCACTAATCCAGAAATGACAAAATCATAGCTATATTTCCCTATGCACTTGTATAGTTCAGTCTGCCTGTATAGCACATAAGACAATACTTTTCAGTACACATGACAATAATAAATCAAATCAAAATTATGTTCAACTTCCATTTGGCATTTTTCCCAGAGATCAGAAACTTGAATTGTGAAAAAAATAATCTGATATCCCATTCACTCTGTGACACTGCAAAGCAGTAAATAGAACATAGAACATAGAACATAGAACAATACAGCACAGAACAGGCCCTTCGGCCCACGATGTTGTGCCGAACTTCTATCCTAGATTAAGCACCCATCCATGTACCTATCCAAATGCCGCTTAAAGGTCGCCAATGAATCTGACTCTACCACTCCCTCGGGCAGCGCATTCCATGCCCCCACCACTCTCTGGGTAAAGAACCCACCCCTGACATCTCCCCTATACCTTCCACCCTTCACCTTAAATTTATGTCCCCTTGTAACACTCTGTTGTACCCGGGGAAAAAGTTTCTGACTGTCTACTCTATCTATTCCTCTGATCATCTTATAAACCTCGATCAAGTCACCCCTCATCCTTCGCCGTTCCAACGAGAAAAGGCCGAGAACTCTCAACCTATCCTCGTACGACCTACTCTCCATTCCAGGCAACATCCTGGTAAATCTTCTCTGCACCCTCTCCAAAGCTTCCACATCTTTCCTAAAGTGAGGCGACCAGAACTGCACACAGTACTCCAAATGTGGCCTAACCAAAGTCCTGTACAGCTGCAACATCACCTCACGACTCTTGAATTCAATCCCTCTGCTAATGAACGATAATACTCCATAGGCCTTCTTACAAACTCTATCCACCTGAGTGGCAACCTTCAAAGATCTATGTACATAGACCCCAAGATCCCTCTGTTCCTCCACCTGACCAAGAACCCTACCATTAACCCTGTATTCCGCATTCTTATTTGTTCTTCCAAAATGGACAACCTCACACTTGGCAGGGTTGAACTCCATCTGCCACTCCTCAGCCCAGCTCTGCATCATATCTAAGTCCCTCTGCAGCCGACAACAGCCCTCCTCACTGTCCACAACTCCACCTATCTTTGTATCATCTGCAAATTTACTGACCCACCCTTCGACTCCCTCCTCTAAGTCATTAATAAAAATTACAAACAGCAGAGGACCCAGAACTGATCCCTGCGGAACTCCACTTGTAACTGGACTCCATGCTGAATATTTACCATCTACCACCACTCTCTGACTTCTACCGGTTAGCCAGTTTTCTATCCAATTGGCCAAATTTCCCTCTATCCCATGCCTCCTGACTTTCCGCATAACCCTACCATGGGGAACCTTATCAAATGCCTTACTAAAATCCATGTACACTACATCCACTGCTCTACCCTCATCCACATGCTTGGTCACCTCCTCGAAGAATTCAATAAGACTTGTAAGGCAAGACCTACCCTTCACAAATCCGTGCTGGCTGTCCCTAATCAAGCAGTGTCTTTCCAGATACTCGTAAATCCTATCCCTCAGTACCCTTTCCATTACTTTGCCTGCCACAGAAGTAAGACTAACTGGCCTGTAATTCCCGGGGTTATCCCTATTCCCTTTTTTGAACAGGGGCACAACATTCGCTACTCTCCAGTCCCCTGGTACCACCCCAGTTGCCAGTGAAGACGAGAAGATCATTGCCAACGGTACTGCAATTTCCTCTCTTGCTTCCCACATAATCCTAGGATATATCCCGTCAGGCCCGGGGGACTTGTCTATCCTCAAGTTGTTCAAAATGTCCAACACATCTTCCTTCCTAACAGGTATCTCTTCTAGCTTATCAGTCCGTTTCACACTCTCCTCTTCAACAATACGGTCCCTCTCGTTCGTAAATACTGAAGAGAAGTACTTGTTCAAGACCTCTCCTATCTCTTCCGACTCAATACACAGTCTCCCACCACTGTCCTTGATCGGACCTACCCTCGTTCTCGTCATTCTCAGGTTTCTCACATATGCATAGAATGCCTTGGGGTTATCCTTGATCCTATCCGCCAGGGATTTTTCATGCATATGCATGATAATGAGGCATATCATTAGGCTATCTTGATTATTATTTATGATAGCATCAAAGATCACACAACATCAGATTATAGACCAACAGGTTTATTTGAAATCACAAGCTTTCAGAGCAACCACCTCACAATCAAACTCACAACAAAAAGACGCTTGGAGAGGTTTCATGAACTTGGTCATGGTCCACTCCATCTAATTCACCCACGTCCGTTATCAAATGAAACTGCCATTCTTACCTGGTCTGGCCTATATGTAACTCCAGACCCATAGCAATGTGGTTAGTGCTGAACTGCCCTCTGGGCAATTAGGAATGAGCCTACCTATATCCTGAGTGAATTTAAATGGAAATATTATATTCAACTAAAATGATAAATGCAGCAACAAAGAGCAGAAGGAAATTTTATTTATTGTTGAACTTGATTGCAAATTGTACAAAATGTTAAACTGGAAACCTCCATTTTGTAAATAATTTACCAGATGCCATCACAAATAAAAACTATGCATGAGGATAATGTTTCATTATAAGAGTGTGCCAGTTCAACCACAAAACTGCAACTTTAGTGCAATGATACCTGAATTGCTTAAACCAGCTCCACAGAGTGCCCTAGACGATGGTCAGGTATGTGTGGGCATTGTGGTTGATGAAATGCTTCTTCCCTTGAATTTTAATAACCTCATTGAGTGTACTGCCAAATAAAACATGAATTATAAAATTAATTAGAATGATAATTTGAATCAGACCCCAGTGGGAAGAAAAGGCGAGCTGGCAATAACAATTTGAATATTAGAGTTACTGCTTTTGTACCTACAACAACAACCCTTTGTAGACTGTGCTATACTTCACAAGATAATTAATCATATTTCACCACCAAGGTTATGGGGGTCCAAACACAGACTAGAGGCACAGCTGAACCTGATTTAATGTTGTGTTGTCCATTTTTCAGAATTTACATTTAATGTTTCATATGTGAAGAAGTTATTCATAAAACTATAATATAGAATGTTACAGTGTAAAATCTCATTCAGAATTATTCAGTGCTGAGTCCAAAATCATCAGAAGCATTTTTAAAAGTATTTGTACTCTGACATATAGAATTTTAAACACTTCAATAGCTCAGTAGGTTTCATTGTCATGAGATACGAAATAAGCTTTTGCACAAAGCTAAATAACTGAAACGGACGCAAAATTGTCTATTTTGTCTCCTTATAAAAGAGCAAAGAGTAAAGTGCCAATACAAAGTCCTGCAATGCGTTAGACAAATACAAATTTAGTCTCATCAATTCAGAAATCTTTTCAGGTCATTTTCTGGTGTTCAAAGGAAAATACAATCAGGAAAATTGGTTTGAGAGAGACACAACAGTAACAAGACAAACTTCAAGTCTCATTTTAGGTTAACAAAATAAAGAGATTGCCTTTGTGAAGGGATGCCCTTCCAGATACTACTCCATAAACTGTTTCACCACTGCAGATATTTTCTACAGTTGACAACAATGTCAAACTGGGCTTTTTGTGAATATTATTTCCAGTCCTGACAGCTAATTTTGCTTACCCATCATCGGAGCAAAGGAAGCTAGGAACTAGAGTAGGCCACTCAGTCCATCCAGCCTGCGCTCCCCCCCGCACTTCAATACAATCATGGCTAATCAAACCATTTCAACGTCTTTGACCACCTCATCTCCAATACTGTGTATGCCGTTAGTGATGTCAAACCTATCAATCTCCACCCTAAATGTACTTAAAGTCACAGCCTCTACAGAAAATTTTACAACACTGAGTAAAAAGAAAACTCTCCTTATTTCAAACCAAAACGGCAATTTTAAAATTTTTAAATTGTGCCTTTTGTTGCACTTCCTCTTTGGCAATGATATCTTTCCTGAAATAAGGATACTGAATCTGCAGAAACAACTCCAGGTGCAGACTAACTAAACTCCTACACACTAGAAGCAACACCTCACTATGCCTGAATACAAATCTTCTTGCCATGAAGACTAACATTCCTTAGCCTTCCTAATAGCTTGCTCCACTTGCACATTAGCCTTAAGTGGCTTACTGACAAGGACACCCAGGTTTCTTTGTACCTTTGATTAGATTACTTACAGTATGGAAACAGGCCCTTCAGCCCAACAAATCCACACTGCCCCGCCGAAGCGTAACCCACCCATACCCCTACATCTACATCTACCCCTTAACTAACACTACGGGCAAATTTAGCATGGCCAATTGACCTGACCTGCACATCTTTGGACTGTGGGAGGAAACCGGAGCACCCGGAGGAAACCCACGCAAACACAGGGAGAACGTGCAAACTCCACACAGTCAGTCGCCTGAGGCGGGAATTGAACCTGGGTTTCTGGCACTGTGAGGCAGCAGTGCTAACCACTGTGCCACCGTGCCGCCCACTCTACCTCTCTACTCTCCAACCGTGTAACTGTAAAGAAATACCCTGCATATGTGTTTGTCCAGCAAAAAGGTTAATCTCATATTTTTCCACATCGTATTCAATCGACCCAGGTGCTGATCCTTGTGGAATTCCATTAGTCATAACCTGCCAGTGTGAGAATAGTTCATTATTCCTACTCTTTATTTCCTCTCTGCTATCTTGTTCACTGTAGATAGAAATATTGGTTCAATCTTATTGTTCAGATCAGTAGATTCATTACCCTACAAAACATTCAATTCTAGGGGGTGGCATGGTAGCTCAGTGGTTAGCACTGCTGCCTCACAGTGCCAGGAATACAGGTTCAATTCCAGCCTTGGGTGACTGTCTGTGTGAAACTTGCACATTCTCCCCGTGTCTGTGTGGGTTTCCTCCCACAATCCAAAGTTATGCAGGCTAGATTTATTAGCCATGGGAAATGTAGGGTTACAGGGAAAGGGTAGAGGTCGGGGGGCACCAGGGTGGGATGCCCTTCAGAGGAGTAGTGTCGACTTGATGGGCAAAATGGCCTGCTTCCATACTGTAGGAATTCTACTTTTCACAGATTCATATAGCACAGAAACAACCCTAGACATCCCAATCTCACCTAGTCCCATTTGCCAGCATTGGGCCTATATCCCTTCAAACTCTTCCTATTCATGTACCCATCCAGTTGCCTTTAAAATGTTGTAACTGTACTTCGTCTGGCAGCTCGTTCCATACAGGCAATTCCTCGAACTCACAGCTTGAGTGTGGCTGTTGTAATCAGACTCCAAGTGTGTCTGGGCACAAAGGATTCGCTCTTTCAACATAGGTCAAGACCCAATCTAGGGGCTAGAACACACCAGCTAGGCTGGCACTTCAGCGCTGAGGGAGTGTCGTGGTGTAAGAGGTGTTACCTTTCTGTTGGAATGTTAAACTAAGGTCTGATCTGCCATCGAAGGTAGATGTAAAAGGTGGCACCAAAGAGGGTCAGTTATGCTCTCAATATTCTGGCCAACAATTGCGCTATGAGCAAAATCTAAAAATAAAGAACTTAATTATTGATTTTATTACAGTTTGTCGAAATGTGTGTAAGCTGGCTGCTGTGTTTCCCACATTATGCAGTATAGCATTTCAAAGTACCTCTCCTGCTATAAAGTGATTTGGGATATCATGAAAGCTGCTAATTAAATGCAAATACTTTGCTTATTTATTTTTAATACTCCCCTATTTATCTACCAGTGTGAGTCCTCAGCAGATAAAACATCATGATAGGGATTACTTGGTGATTACTTTGGCCCCATTAGTTCAAATCGAGGGACATCATGAAGCTAGATGTGGAGAATCACAGTGGTGACCAAAACCATGGGTCCCATGGAGGGAAGCTGACAAAGAAGATTCTGAAGCAGTGTCATATCAGTCTCAAAATGTCAACTCTGTTTCTCTCTCCCAGATGCTGCCAAACCTGCTGAGTTTCTCCAGCATTCTCGGTGCTTGTGACAAGAGTCCTTCATGTGTTATTCAGTTATTTTTACTTAAAGCAAACATATATACATTTTAATTTAAACAATTAGCCCCCAAGATATCTTCAGAGAATCATAGAGATGTACAGCGCAGAAAATGGCCCTTTGGTCCAATTCATCCATGCTGACTGGATATCCTAACCTAATCTAGTCCCATTTGCCAGCACTTAGCCCAAATCCCTTTAAACTCTTCCTATTCATGCATCCATCCAGTTGCCTTTTTAAAATTGTAATTGTACCAACCTCCACCACTTCCTCTGGCAGCTCATATTTTGTGTGAAAAAGTTGCCCCTTAGGTCACTTTTATATCTTTCCCCTCTAACCCTAAATCTATGACCTCTAGTTCCAGACTCCCCCACCCCAGGGAAGAGATCTTGTCTATTTACCCTATCCAAGCCCCTCATGATTTTATAAACCTCTGAGGTCACCCTCAGCCTCCGATGCTCCAGGGAAAACAGCCTCAGCCTATTCAGCTTCTCCCTGTGGCTCAAACCCTCCAACCCTGGCAACATCCTTGCAAATCTTTTCTGAACCCTCTTCTGTATCTCTTCTGTAGCTGGGAGAACAGAATTGAACAAGAGTGGCCAAATCAATATCCTGTACAGCCGCAAAATGATCTCCCAATTCCTATACACAATAAAGGCAAACATACCAAATGCCTTTTTCACTATCCCATCTGCCAGCAACTCCACTTTCGAGGAACTATGAACCTGCACTCCAAGGTCTCTTTGTTCAGCAACACTCCCCAGGACCTTACCATTAAATGCTGATTATTTCTAATCAGACCTTGCCTTTTCAATACATGTAAATCTTGTCCCTCAAAATCCAACAACTTGCCCACCACCAATGTCAGGCTCACCGGTCTATAGTTCCCTGGTTTTTCCTTCCCACCTTTCTTAAATAGTGGCACCATGTTAGCCAACCATCCATATTCCGCAATCACTTCCTGAGCTTCCCACAATGTTCTGGGGTACACCTGATCAGGTCCTGGGGATTTATCCAACTTTATGCACTTTAAGACATCCAGCACCTCTTCCTCTGTAATGTGGATACTCTTCAAGATATCACGATTTATTCTCCCAAGTTCTCTAGCTTCCATGTCCTTCTCCACAGCAAACGCTGATTCAAAATACTCACTTAGTACCTCCTGTGGTTCCACATGTAGGCAGCCTTGCTGATCTTTACAGGCCTCTGTTTCTTCCCCAGTTACTCTTTTGTCCTTCATGTATTTGTAGAATCCTTTTGGATTCTCTTCAACCCTATTTGCCAAAGCTGTCTCATGTCCACTTTACAATCCCTTGTGGTCATCCCTTTCTTATTTCTCAGTTCCATCCAAAAAGCTTCACTGGACACAACGCTACTCCCCCTCCTCTCTTGCCCCCCTTTCTATCCTTCCTATAGCAACTATACCCTGGAACATTAAGTTGCCAGTCCTATCCATCCCTGAGCCATGTCTCTGGAGTTGCGACGATATCCCAGTCCCATGTTCCTAACCATGCCCTGAATTCATTTGCCTTACCTGTCATGCTTCTTGCATTGAAATAAACACAGTTTAATTTATCAGTCCTACCTGGTTCTCTGTTATGTTCCTTCCTGCCTTGACTGTTTGATTTACTCCTTTTCCCAAATGCACCAACCTCAGACTGATCACTTTTCTCACTATCTCTCCTAAACCTGCTACCCCCTTCCCACTGCCACACCCTCACTAGTTTAAATCCTCCGAGCAGCTCTAAGCAAATCCTCCTGGCAATATATTAGTCCCCTTCCAATTCATGTGTAATCCACTCTTTGTAAACAATTTATATCCAAGAAAACATTTCAATGATCCAAAAATTTGAATCCTTCTCCACTGCACCAGCTCCTCTGCCATGCATTCATCTGCTCAAGCCTCCTATTCCTCCTCTCACTAGACTGGGAGTAATCCAGATATTACAACCCTCAAGGACCTGCTTATTAACCTCCTGCCTAATTTCCTATATTCTCTCGTCAGAACTTCATTCTTTTCTTCTCCTATGTTGTTGGTTCCAATGTGTACAATGACCTCCTGCTAGTCTCTCTCCCCTTTGAGAATATTCTGCACCCTCCCAGAGATATCCTTGACCCTGGAACCTGGGAAGCAACACACCATTCTGATATCTTGTTGCCGGCCAAAGAAACATCTGTCTGTTCCTCCAACTAAAGAGTCCCCTGTCACAATTGCTTACTTGGAACTTGACATATCCCTCATTACACTAGAGCCAGTCTCAGTCCCAGAAATTTGGCTGTTCATAATACACTTGCCTGAGAGTGCACCACCTCGACATTTTCCAAAACTGCACACCTGTTTGAGATGGGGATAGCCAGAGGAGACACCTGCACTACCTATCTACTCTTCCTATGTTTCCCAGAGCTAACCCATTTTCCCAACTGTATTTATGGTTTTTCTACCTTCCTGAAACTGCCATCCATCACATCCCCTGGCTCCTGAAAATTCCTCATTACCACAAACTGCCGCTTTAACTGATCCATGCGATCCAATAGGATTCGCAACCAAACACACTTCCTGTAGACATCATTATCAGGAACACTGAAATTATCCGGAATCTTCCACATCCAACAGGAAGAATACGTTACTCTACTAAAGGCCATCTTTGCACCTTAACAATCTACGGACCTAGAAAATAGCACAGTCTAAACTGCCCTAAAAACACAGCTTCAGGATAACTTGGTACCAATGTTTATATAGTCAGAAAGTTTAATCAAGTGTCAGGTCTCAATAAACATAGAAACAAAACTATTTCAAATTTACAAAAAACATCAATAAGGTTAGTCGTAAAAAACGAAATGGTTAGCTGAACCCCCGCCTCTGTTGTGAACAGTTCTCGAGAGGTCCCTCCAAGGTCAGCTGTGAATCTCACTGTTTGTTCATTTTCATAGAGCGAACTCCAATGTCCAGAGAAACTTCAAACGAAACAGCACAGGTAGTCAGGTGTGAAAGTTCACTGTTCCTTCTTTCACCTCCCACGTGGAACTTGTTCTCTGAGCACCGCGTGTTTTAAAAGTCCCTTTGTTTTGATCTTCACGCCCCCTCCGCGCCCCCCCCCCACCCACCACCCATGTTCCAAAATAATACAATAGCCAATAAAATAGTAACAACTGCTCCACAAATTTAAGGAAATCAGCTCCAACTCTGAAACAAACCTCAAGAAAGGAGCAGCTCGTACAGCCACAATTTTCTCCCGTCCTCTGTCTTGGATGGTCCAGAATTATACAAACAAATTCCTGGAGAGATGAATCAGCTGCCAACGCTGACCAACGTTTCATGGAAGGTATTGGGGAAGGCTATACGGCTAAGAGTGTGGAAATAATTGTTTAATTGGTCATTGCTTCCCATCCCATTATATATGTCGCAAATGGACAGTGGTAGAGGATGCAGGATCTGGGCTCAGAGCCTGGGGCTCAGCCACTCCATTGGATTTTATTTTTTTACATTTTCTTTCACTTCCTTGCTCTTTTTTTTTAAGCTTTGTAGTTGTTTGTTTATAACTTACCTTCTGGAGAGGGCTCAATCATGGAGGGGACAGGATTAGAGTCCAGAGTGCGGCAGCGATAAGGATCCTCAGAGCGACATTATCCCTCGGTGATGAGGCGGCTGGCATTCTGGGTAGAATGTAGTGGTCAGCAGCATCATGGCATAGCCAAGGACCGGAGCGGTCAGCGGCCAGGCAGGAGTCCGGCAGTGGTCAGCAAGATGGCAGCACAGAGGACAGCCAGGCCCAACACGGAGCTGGGAGGTGGGGAAGTGGGGGGACGGTGGTTGAGCCTGGCTTGAGAGTGGGGGGGGGAGGGTATAACAGAGCCCAGAGTGAGGTGGGGAAGGGTGAGAGCGAGCCCAGCATGGGAGGTGGAGGGCCGTGATTGAGCCCAGTGTGGGGGTCGAGAGGGGGTGTCAGTGACTGAGCCCTTTTGTGGAGTTCAAGCTCTCATCAGGAGAGGCCAGTGTGAAGCATCCAAAGGCCCATGACTAAAAAAGGACTGAAACACTGAACTTTTAACTGCCTTTCTTTATTTTTCAACTTTAAACAAAGAAGAACTGTCCTGTTGAACTTCATGTTTTCTTTATTTTTCTACTATATACCTCAGCTTTTGTACTTGTATATTTTTATACCCAAGATGGTGCCAGAAATGGTGACTTGGTCCACTCTTCACTGTAGTCCTGTATCTCTGTATGTGAGTACACATGACAGTAAAACCCAATTCTAATTCTACCTTCGAAGGCAGAGTAATTTCAAACTATCATGGATTATATTTGCTTAAAGATTTGAAACAAAGTATGATAAGTAACCTTGAAAGCACCAGCTCTGAACCACTGGAAACATAACAATGCCCTCATGTTTCAGAAATAACGTGGAGAACATAAGCTTTTGCAGGAAATAAGGGATACCTCACCTAGACTTCAGGAAGAGAGAAAACATGCAAGAGGTGACCAAGATTCCTACAACAAGGCAAAAGAAAAAGATAATGAAACTGGTGATGCAAATAAACAGACACGCAACTCAGAATTCGATGGATCACTTAGTTACTCAACTCAAAGCGTCCAGGGAACTCATCCCAACTCATAACTCACAGTCTTTCTCATTAACCCTCAATCCACTGTGTGGTATCTTCACAGCTTCTGAATGACATGGCCATTGACAAGTCCTAGAATCCACACAGTGTGGAAGCACGCCATTCGGCCTATCAAGTCCACACTGACCCTCCAAAGAGCATCCCACTCAGTCCCAGCCCCCCACCCTATTTCTGCAACCCTGCCTTTCCCATGGCTTTTCCACCTAGACTGCACATCCCTGGACACTATGGACAATTCTGTATGGTCAATCCAGCTAATCTGCACATCTTTGGACTGTGGGAGGAAACCCACACAGACACAGGGAGAATGTGCAAACTCTACACCTGAGGGTAGAATTGAACTTGGGTCCCTGGTGCTGTGAGGCAGCAGTACTAACCACTGACCTAACATGCCACACATGACGCTCACAAAGGCTCGCATAAGTCAGTTGGGAAAATTGGATGAGATTGGCAAAAATGGGATTCTCAGTGTTGAGAGAAGAAAGTCCAATTCTCCAAACAAATATTGAAACAGCAGGATAAGAATCTCACTAGTGAATGGCATAAGGCTCATTTGCATTCTTGGATTAGTGTCCCATTTTTATCTAATCTCACCTCATCGATATGCAGTTTCCAATTCTCCTGACTACCAGACAGAAACTCGACAGCGACAATTCCTGACGTGAAGGTCAGAGCTGGTACCTAGCAACTCTAGCTCCCCACTTGAGCTCCTCCTAGCCTGGTCATCAACAGCACTCCCTGACATCTCAGAACACACTCCAAGGGTAAGGCCAGTCCACTTTCCAAAAATCCATGGATGTTGGCATCTAACGCATAACAGCCTCTCCAGATACTGACTGCACATCACCATTTACAATATGGTTCCGTGCATAAATGCTATACTTCGGAACACACAGTCACTTATCATTACAATAATGTTGCCAGGAGACATTATGTAAGATTGGCACCCATCTTACAGGACAGAGCATCTCAGGGCTGCCTGTTTGCTGTCTTAGTGCTGACTTTGAACCTGCTTAGATGCTCCCAGCATCTCTGGCTTGTTTTATGCTGTCTTGCCTTGCCTTTTTGCACATTGCTCCCTCAGTCAGAGCGATTGTGGTGCAGACAAAGTGCCTGCTGAAGATGGGGTTCGGAGGCTTGCATCAATCTGACGGGCCTAGCAGACAGGATGTGCTGCATAATCTTGGTACGCTGTGCTCTGGAGAATGTAATAAAGCCTGAAGAGCTAGGAGGCTATTTTCTCCAAGGAGGAAGATGGTGAGGAACATCACTTTCTGTTTGATAGTGCACTGTAGCATCAAACACTACAAGATTGGCAGGACTTCATTGTTGCCTGACTCAAGTAGATGTGAGCTGGTTATACTTGTTGGTAAAAAATTTGTTGCTACCCTAAAAGCAAATTCCAGGGAAATCCTATAAGCAGCATGTTGTGGAGGTATGGTATAAGTAATGAGGCTAGTTTCAGAAGTGAGTTATTTCAAGAAATTCATCTAAATTCACACTGTCAATTTCTGGTGAAAGTCAACACCATCTCTTGACACAACAGTTGAAAAATAAAGTGAACATTTGTCCTCCAAAACACCAGTGTGGTGACAGGTAAAACAGGTTACTCAGCAACAGTAATAATGAGAAAACCAGATTTCCAGGAGTGAAATGTTCTGCTTGTCAAAATGGTTACGATTTAGTATCAGCCAGATCTTCATCTTTGTTCCAATGGGGTTGGTTTCCCTTCAGCATTCCTTGTTGGATGCAACTAACAAAGCTCTGCCAACGAGTTGGCAATCAAGAAAAACTTTCCTGTTGTTTTGAGAACTTGATACCAGGGCTTAACAATGACTAAGTACAAGTAAAGCTGAAGACTTTGAACACGGAACTGGGAAATATTGAAAGACAAACAACTTAAAACTGAATATGCATGCGGAACTCAAGAAAGCATTTTACTGTTATTGGTAAAATATGAAAACAGCACACAAATCAATTTTACACAGAAGGAAATGTGTCCCAGGTAGGGAATAGGAAAATGTCCTGTTCAAAAAGTACTTTTTGCTACTTTTAAAAGCCTGGATTTAATATAAAAGCCTCAGGCCTTCTTAAGTGGAGAGTGCAATTACACAAATGGAGAATAGGTAAAGATCAATTGATCCATTGTGACTGACCGAAACTGATCACAATAATTTCTTCCTCTTCCCTCTGCCCCGGCCCCGAAACAAATCTCTCTCAATCACTGATAAAATCCACAGTTTGCAATTGATTTGTTCTTCTCTAATTTTGGGTTTCAAAGCCTGTGTCTTTTGAGATCGTCACTATTAGAAAGAAAAACTATCAGAAAATGGACTATAAATTTGAATTCCCAGCTGCTACACTAGACAAGTTAAAGAATAGGACCTGAAAACTGCGCTCGGAGACAGGGGTAATGAACAAAGGTTACTGCCACTAACTTCAGTTTTAACCGAAGATATTGAATGAAGCTGACTCTGGGAAATCTGTCTTCCAGACAAGTGTAAGCTAAAAACTTTCTGCAGAGCTGTTCCTTTTGTAAATAACTGTCTCTGTGGAACTGATGGGGCAAAAAAGCAATTTCTGAAAATTTTGCGTGATTGAAAAGGAATTGAACAGTACCAGAAGAAGACACGGTTGTGAAAGACTTTAGCATTGCACATGTGCTCAAGAGATTGCCAGCAAGTTTCTTACAACGAAGATGTATCTGCTATTCAAAGGTCAGGTTTGATTTCTATTGAATACACTTTGCTGATTTAATTTATGCTGATTTTGGTTTAATTATTAAACTTTAGACAAGGTTGAATCTTGCCAGTCATTTCTTCTTCGCTTGTGATTGTTTATATGTCATGGTTTTCCATGGGGATTGGAACAATTCAACAGTTACCAGTTGCGTCAGCAACACAGGAAGAATCATCCCACTCTCTTTAGAATATTTGCAGTAAATCCCCACTCACTACATAAATCAATGTGTCTCCTCTGGAAATAAATTCCAGCACTTTAAGACTGTGTAAGAAGAGGATTTAAACTGGACACTATGTTATAAATACACCTAATAAAAGCCTTGTACAAACAAACAAACAGCACAGGATTTTTCACATATCCGGGCAACAGAACCTAATATTATTTGGATTTCCAAAGGCCTTTTAGCTCTGATCATGAATCTCAATAGCCTCATGAGAAAAAAAATCCTGTACTTTGTATAAAAATGAGAACAAATAGAGAGCCTGATTTTCCCGAATTAAATCCGGTTTTCAAAAAGAATCTAATAAATTCCTTAAGTGTAACATTATCTCCAAGAAAACTATCAAGCACTAAGGGGACATATAACTTTGTGATTCACAGGGGACAGAAAGTTCAATTCACTGATTCCCATCATAAATATTTTGAAATTAATCTCTTTCCACAAAAAATGCACGAGAAATACAGAATATGAGGTGGATTTCTAACATTAAACTTTGACGCTAGGCAACATTTTTCACACAGTTGTTCTGACCTTCAATAGCTGGTCATATCAGGCCTGCATCATCCCCTGTACTTTCAGTATAGTCATGGTCATGGTATTTCCTGGCAGTGAGAGAGAGTATCCATTAGTCTCCAAAGGAGCACATTAACCCATTCACATAACAAAACTGATCATTTGGGACAGATTTTCAAATTGGTGCAAGTGTTTGTGCAAATCATGAGTGAATGCGTGACAGCGAAGACAAACAGGCAAGAATCCATTCTGGTGCAACAGTTTCTTGCCACCAATAATTTTAATAGCACAGTTTTGATAAGCAATCGCAGCTGGAAATAAAGACAGGCACAAAACCATGACTTTGTTTTGTGTCTTGGTATGTGAATGGTCAGAGTCATTTTAACTAAAGACCTGGTCCAGGAATTATGGAACAAAACCTATTTTTGATTGTAAGCAAAGAAAAAGTACTGTCGTGGATATTAAATACCCTGCATCTGCATAACCCACACATCCCTGTTCATACAGCCATGCACAGTGAGCTAGGGACATCTGAGAACTGAGACTTTTTACTTGTGGTGTTCAGGAGAGTCAGCTCTCTAAACAGCAAACTCCTGCACTATAAAACATTTTGTCCTTTCGATTATTGAACCGCTGCTGCCTCAGACTGCTTATTAGCCTAAGGTGATGATGCCAATGACAGATGTCGTGAATAATACAATGCTGGAAGAGTGCTGGCTTTTTGTGTAAAAGAACTGGAACACATTCCCGAGGCTAGGAGGGCTGTAGAAACAGAAGAAGATGATCTGCAATACTGGACACTCCGATTACGGTTAATTATTATTGACTAGTTAGCATTTTGAGTACTATATCACAGCATTGCATAGAAAAACACCCTAGTGAATGGGTATGATGAAAGGAACAAACAAAGGAGATGCTGGCATATTGGCAATATTTTGGGATGAGCAATCCAGAGGTCCTTGTAAATTGTCTGTGGGACATGAGTTCAAATCCCACCTTTGGGATTTGGAAGGTAATAACATCAAGAATTTTATACAACTGGTTTCAGTGATTACCACTAAAAACCCATCTGATTCACTGATGTAGTAGAGGAAAGGAAATCTGTCTGCCTGACCTAGTTTTGTCCACATGTGACTCTGGATGCAGTGCAATGAGGTTGACTCTTCCTACCTTCTCCAGCGCCTGCCCAACTTAGTTCAAGAGCAATTAAGGAACTAATCTAAAGTCTTGCACATTCTCCCTGTGTCTCTGTGGTTTCCACCCATAGTCCAATGTTGTGCAGGTTAGGATGATTGGCCATGCAGACTATCCAGGGATGCGCAGAGTAGATGGATTAGCCATGGGAAATACAAGTCTACAGGGATAGGGTAGCGGGGCAGGGGGAGGGGGTCAGAAGGTTGGTTTGGACTTGATGGGCCAAATGGCCTGCTTTTACACAGTAGGGATTCTATGATGATGAGTCTATATTGCATTCAGGTCCACCATCTAAATCTTTATGAATAACTGGTCACAGGCCATGATCTGTTTATTCCTGCTCTTTGTTTCCAGTCTGTCAAACAGTTCTCTATCTGTGTCAGTACACTACCCCTGACTCAAGTCCATGTAGACAAAATCTACTGCTCTGTCCTCATCTATCTTTTTGGTCATGTCCTCAAAATACTCAAATAAAGTTTGTGAGACATGGTTTCTCATGCACAAAGCCATGCTGACTATTGTTAGTCATGCCTTGCCTCTCCAAACGCATGTAAATCCTATCTCTCAGAATCCCCTCGAACAACAAACCCACCGTTGACCTTAATCTCCTCAGGTCTGTAGTTCCCAAGCTTCTCCTTATGGCCTTTAGTAAAAAAAAGGCACAACATTAGCTACCCTCCACTCCTCTAGCACTTCACCATAGCCGTAGCTGATACAAATATCTCTGTTGGGGGCCCCGCAATTTCTTCCCTAACTTTCCGCAACACCCTTGGATACAGTTGATCAGGTCCTGGAGACTTATCCGCCTTTATGTTTTTTTTTACGACATCCAGCATGTTCTCTCATAATGTGGGCTGTTTTCAAGACAGCAATATTCACTTGCCAGATTTCCCTAACCTCCATTTGTTTCTCCACAGTAAAAACTGAAACATAATATTTATTTAGTTTTTCTCCCATCGCGTGTGGGTCCACATATAGACAACCTTACTGCTCTTTAAGAGGCCCTATGCTCTCCCTAGTTGCTCTTCATGTTCTTGTAGATTGGGGGGGGGGATTGTGGGGAGAGGTTGGTGGAGAATGAGGAGTATTGGAATGTGGAGGGTATGAGGGGTTTCGGAGTGATGGGGGAATGAAGAGTGTCAGAGAGAGGTGAGAATGAGAGGCATCAGAGTGAGGGGGAAATGAGGGGTGTTGGGAGTGAGGGGGAATGGGGGTGTCAGTGAGGGGGGAAATGAGGGGTGTGAGAGTGAGGGGGGAATGAGGGGTGTGAGAGTGAGGGGGAATGAGGGGTGTGAGAGTGAGGGAGGAATGAGGGGTGTGAGTGAGGGGGGAATGAGGGGTATGAGAGTGAGGGGTGATGAGGGGTGTTGGAGTGAGGGGGATGAGAGGTGTCAGAGTGAGAGGGGAATGACGAGTGTTGGAATGACGGGGTAATGGGGGGTGTCAGAGTGAGGGGAGAATGAGGAATGTTGGAGTGAGGGGGGAATGAGGGGTGTCAGAGTGAGGAGGGAATGAGGAATGTTGGAGTGAGGACAGAATGAGGGGTGTCAGAGTGAGGGGGGAATGATGAGTGTTGGAGTGAGGGGGGAATGACGGGTGTTGGAGTGAGGGGGGAATGAGGGGTGTTGGAGTGAGGGGGGAATGAGGAGTGTCAGAGTGAGGGGGGACTGAGAGGTGTGAGAGTGAGGGGGGAATGAGGGTGAGAGTGAGGAGGGAATGAGGGGTGAGAGTGAGGGGGAATGTGGGGTGTTAGTGTAAAGGGGGAATAAGGGGTGTTGGAGTGAGGGGGAAATGAAGGGTATGAGACTGAGGGGGATGAGGGATATTGGAGTGAGGAGTGAATGAGGAGTGTAAGAGTGAGGAGGGAATGAGGGGTTTTGGAGTGAGGGCGAATGAGGGGGGAATGAGAGGTGTCAGAGTAAGGGGAGACTGAGGGGTGTCAGAGTGAGGGGAGACTGAGGAGTGTTGGAGTGAGGGGGGAGTGAGGAGAGTTGGGGTGAGGGAGGAGTGAGGGGGGAATGAGGGGTGTCAGAGTGAGGGGAGAATGAGGAGTGTTGGAGTGAGGGGGAATGAGGAGAGTTGGGGTGAGGGGGGAGTGAGGGGGGAATGAGGGGTGTCAGAGTGAGGGGAGAATGAGGAGTGTTGGAGTGAGGAGGGAATGAGGGGTGTTGGAATTTGAGGGATCTATGCGGAGTGTCAGAGTGAGAGGAGTGAGCAGTGTGGCAAATTGGAAGAGGTCAGTTGTTGAGATTGACAAGCCTTATTAAAGCTCTGGAAATCAGTAAACCTCAGCAGGCTGTCTGCAGCTTGTGGTGTAAAAGTTGGCATGGGCTCCTGGGTATTTACACCTGATCTCTGGGCCTCCCCAGTCTGTTCACCAATAAACTGGTGCTGAAATCAGGAGTGACAGCCTGAAGGCTCCAGTTTTAAATAGTACAGGGATAGCTTTAAAGATCACTAATGTGTGTTCCCACTCTTCACTGACTGGAAAATGTGGACTATAAAAAAGGTGTAATTATACTTTCTAATTGTCAACAAAAAGTAGGTGAAATCATTGGGTTTTGTCCAAAGTGCTCTGGGTGCTACATCTAACAGCTGCTGAACAGGAGCATGGTAATCTCAAAGCACAATTAACTTGTGCCCATTGACTGCACGCCAATATTATTCTTCATGCATCATGGTAATTATTTGTGTGTGCGGTAAGCCCTAACCACACAATTTGTTAGCTACATGCATCTTAACTTGTTAACATTACTTATAGTACATTGTGACTGTTATGCAGGAACTGAATGTACCCTGGGAACTGACAAGAATGGTACAACTGGAAGAGAATAGGTTCCAAATTGTTTGGGTGCTTCGTGAGGTCACAGTGGATGGGTGGAAAGAAGATGATGTCTCCCGTGTCCACAGGGGGCCCAGAAGCTAATGTTCTGGTGACAAAGGTTCAAATCCCACCATGATAGCTGGTCCAATTTAAATTTGATGAAGTAATAATATGGAATCAAAAGGTAGTAATGTGGATCATGAAATAACCAGATTGTCACAAAAATCCATCTGGTTCATGACTGCCCTTTCCAAAAGGCCATCCTCGAAGAACAGTCTCGATTATCCAAATGAGACAGCGGGGAGCATCTTGTTTAGATAACTGATTGTTCGGATAATTGATGTTCGGATAACTGAGATGGTTCTGTAATTCTTAACCACTCTATCTATGTATAATGCATCTTTCAAAGAACTATGTACCTGAACCCTAGGTCACTCTGCTTGACAATACTCCCCTAAGCCCTACCATTAACTGTATAAGACCTGCCCTGGTTTGTTTTGTCCCATTTGTCCAAGTTAAACTCTGTCACTCCTCAGCCCATTGATCCAATTGATCACTTAGGTAACCTTCTTCACCTTCAACTATGGTTATGTGGTTGACTCATAACTACCATCAAAATGGCTGAGCAAATGGCCTGATTGTGCAAACCACTGCAGGAAGGTCAAAAGGGAAATAAACTAAAGTGAGTCTGCCTAGCATGTGCTGAGGGACAGACTGTCCAGTCAATCCTGCAAAGTATTGAGCTGTATTTAATAGGACACTGTGTCCCTGAGCCCCCTGGCTAAATGCCATTGCTAGTTGGAGCCTGCCATAATGTACAACATGAGATCTAAAATAGTTTGGCCTTAATTGGTGCCTTGCTTCAGGAAACTGTAATGAAGGAATGTTAGAAGCAAATATTGTTCCATGTAGACTGATTTGTTCAGTCTACATGAAGATTAGAGTGCCCCACTGCTTTAATACTACTTCCTGAGGAAGGGCTTATGACTGACACGTCGATTCTCCTGCTCCTCAGATGCTGCCTGACCGGCTGTGCTTTTCCAGCATAACACTCGTTGACTCTGATCTCCAGCATCTGCAGTCCTCACTTTCTCCTGCTTTAGTACTACCTTTGTTACAAATGAAAATTTATTGTTTCTCGTCCAACAGTGTAAATTACTGTGACAGGGTATATAAACTATACTTACCAGTGTACTCTCACCGTAGTGCTATCAAATCTCAACTTATATGGAGTCTACTTCCCAATTGTTTGAGTCAACATCCTGTTTCACTCAAGTGCTGATGTCATCGTTTATTTCATGGCTACCATTCTTCCTCTTCCATTCTACCAGTCTATTCAAACTGTTGCATCCCCTGGAAAATTTATTTCCCAACTTTGGTCACCTTGTAACCATGTCTCTGATGAAAATTAGATCCAAACTATTTATGTCCATTTATGGTTCATCTACCTCACAGCATATGTTCCAGAATCACATAAAGTGACTTTTCAATTAATTACAGTCCCTGTATAGTATCACTAAGACAGGGAGGGACTGAGAGTTTAATAAACAGCTTGTCTTTACCCACATTGCGACATTTTAATGTCAGCTCAACATTTATCTTTGAATTTCTAACTCGCCCTTCACCCACCTCTCCTCTGGCCTTATTCACTTAAAGTATTTTTTCCCAATTCATTTTGCTGGCCTATTCTTATCTTGGTGTGGTCTGTCCTTTCTTATTGATAATAGAGTCTGACAAAAAGGAAATAAAAAACATGGGGCATAATCTGAGAGCTGAGAGATTTGCAGCAGAAGTCAGATGAGGCCTATTTTGAAGCCATCTTTTATTTCTGATTGGCATGGAAAGATTCTTGCTAGGGAGTGCTGAGTTGTTAATTAAAGGGGATTATTGCTTTTAAAAGCCTTGCTAATGCTGCAATTTGCCTCAGTAACATTCAACTTCCTACAGTCTGTTCTGATATATTACAATACTGTGGTTGCATTCCCATGCAATCCCACGTTATAAGAAAATTGCATAAAAGCAATACCATTTAAGCCAATAGGGCTGGAATCACGTTATAGTGAATACGGGTAAGGTAAGTTTGCATTCTACAAATAATGGTCTAAATTCTTCAATCGCATTATCGTCAATTCACGTTGACAAAATGCGCATGATAGCAGAACCGACTGCATCTTATCCTAGAATATTGGCAGATATCCAATAAGTGGAATGCCACGTGCTAAGATAGGGATAGAGATCAGATGTGAGAGACACCACACAGGCAAGGGAGGTAGTTGATGAGGCCTGTTTGGTAAGGTATAGTGAGAAAGCCCGCTGGGCCTCATGGCAAGAGTCCCTCCAAAATACTCAACTTGCCCTTAGCAAAAAGATTTCGCGCATGGACTTGGCTTGTGCAGAGAGTTTATTGACCATACCAATCAGGCAACTCTCTCTTCCAGTCTCAGCTGTTCATATTGAAACTAACAGCCTAAAGTCTTCATTCTAACCATACTACTTGTTATATTTACAGGTTTCCCATGTCTCTTTAAATACATTTTAAGTGTGCAACTAATCCTTAAAATTAATGACGAGTTTGTTTGTGTATTATATTTTGCATTGTAATTCATATCAACCTTCCAAATGCCGCCTCGTTCTCAATGAAAAAACATTACAATGTGTTCAGCTATAAAGAAATCCAAACAAACAATTGATTTTCCATGTTCTTATAAAACAAGATGACCTTCTTTGAGGACATCTCAATTTCTTAGTGTAAGCATTCTTTTTGAAAAACAATCTGATCCATTTTACTTTAGAAATCTCTTCTATTTGCAAAACGTTCTTCATACAAGCAAGGTCAATTCTCTACTTTCATTTTCTCCAACACCCCTCCCTCGCTGAATGAGCATCATCCTAAGAAAGAATGATTATCCATTCTCTTGTCTCTTGTACAGTATTTCCTTCTGAATATTAGGCAAGTACCGATTGCTTGCCATAGTGCCAGTTTTTCAATGGCTAAGTAGCCTTTCTATATTTTTTGGTTTCCCAGGCTAATGAACCACATTTACTATTCTTTTCCAAGAATATGATAAACCCTGCTACACGAGAATGTCCATTTGGAAGTCTGGCATGTGAAACATTGCTAAAGGTGATGAATTTCATGTCTTATTATCTTTAGGCCAACTTAGTGCCATCTCACGCCCACTTCATTTTCACTCATCATCCTCTGTAGCAACTCACCAAGTATCTACCACAAACAGACTTCAGGATTCACACTGAGGTGAAATCAAAAAGAAGTTCTGTATTTATTACAGACTTCATTATCGTTAAATAAATTCCTGAAAATCTATTCAATAATATCTAAATCCCCTAAAATACTTAATCCTTTATGAAAACCAACATTTGCATTCATAACCCTACATCCATGACAGCTAATTCTTTAGCAACCTCTTTTTTTTAAACCTATCATTCAAACTCTAAGTTTACAGTCCACTGCCCACTACGATAATAACAACATGCCTGAGCAGTGACCAGCAACAATGCTATAATGATAGCCCTTAGGATTGAAATTGCTCAAACTAGTTCTTTTTTGCTCACTCAGTTACAGTCAGGCTTTTTTGTTTTCATTTTAAAGGATGGGTGATTAAAATCATTTGATAGCCTCACAGCTTTACATGCCTTTCCCATCCTTCAAGAGTTTTTAACATTAAGGTCACAGAATGCACAATGCCATAAATATCAGATCTAATTTCCCTGCACACTGAGTTTAATTAGCCTAGTCAATTTGTACTTTATGCCTGCATCTGTAGCATAATTTAGGGCATCCACACATCATTCCTTTAACTCTAATGTTCAAGTCAACATTGCTCAATACTCACATCAACAGTCATGTCAGGCACCAGCTGCTCTTCACAAACTGAACATTGGCACTTCCCAATGAACTCACGACTTTCTATGGGTGTACTTACTGATGTGAGACCAATAGCTACATTTCTGGTTCCAGCCAGGGTGAAAACTTGTTTAGAAGCAAACACTATACCGGATACAGAAAGGTTAGAAGTAAAAGGTTTGGCTAGCTGTGGTGGAATATTAACAGCCCTCTAAATTAGGATGAGGTGATTTACCCCACCACTTTGAAAACCTGGTTTGACACATTTGATCCTGAATTCACATTTGATCCAGAGTCAAACTATGCAGGACAATACCCCCCCTCTCCCCAAACTGCACATTCTCCCACTCCACTTCTTTTTTTTCTTGGTAGAGTAAATTTGAATTTAAAGTACAACTTTTCGTAATCGATCACTTTGTAATGGCACTAAATGTGCACAGTGAATAAACCGTATTTAACACCGTATCTAAATATGGCCTCTTGCAGTTTTGAAACTCTCCATTTGTCCTACTTGAAGCAGTAAACAGTAAACCTATCCTAATGCATGCCACCCTCCTCACTAAAACAACATAAAATCAAATTTTTAATAATTAAACTTCATTATCTGAGTCCATTTCTTCAGCTTAGACATAGGAAATAAACAAGGTGGACAGGTTGTGTGGTGAATGTCAAGGACTTGAGAGGTCTGTGTCTGGAACACAGCAAGACTGAAAACAATCTTTTATTTTTGGCTAAATCAACAATGATTAGTCTGCTCATCTATTTCCAAGGTTGAAACAAAGCAGGGCTATTTTTATTTGGCTGATAAATCTGTTAGCTCTTTGGATGCTCTTACCACTTGTGTCATTAACATGAGGCAACGAAAAAGTAGTTGTAAGCCACCTGGTTTCACTTTGAAGATTGTCATTAAGTGCTCTGTGCAATGTAAATAATGTATAAGTTGGGTTTCTCTTTCAGGAGCTAGAACAAACATAATGGGCCAAATGGCCTCTACCTAGACAGTACATAATTGCCACAAGCCATTCTAATTTGTTGAAATATTGCTTTGGATACATAATTTTCTGAATAACTGACAATATCTATCTCTCCACTTTTTAAGGGCTCTCTGCATGTTCCTTTGTAACAACATAAAAACTACCTGAAGTCACAAGAGAATTACCTTAAAAGAAACCTCATGCCTCATCAATCAGGCCTTCAGTGCTGTGTGTATTGGAAACATCGATAAGAACAGTATTTGCTTTATGCACCAATGCTTTGTGCTTCATTCTGTATTGGTACGCAATTAGCAATGCTTTTATGACATGCTGGCTACTGCCCAAACCTTTCCTGTGCGTTTTTGTTCCATCAACATTAAAGTTTGCAAAGGGAGTCATGTAAAACAGCTCAAATACCATTCACCTTTGCCCACCTTGGTTTATGGTCCGAAAATGTTTTTTTTCACAATGTTAACAGTAATAACACCCACCTCATAAGGTCAGGCATCACGTTATACAAATAGGTAGGTCATGGTCACAATGCACTCACACCCAGATGACACCAGTGCTGCTTTGCTAATTTCAAAGCTCAGCATTTATCAGGTCAAAAACAACCTTGCTTTTCTTCAGCTGCTCCAACAGATTAAAACTAATACATTGGTATAAACTATTCATAACATAATAGTGCCAGAAGCTTTATAACTCGTACATTTTGAACTATAAAATTGGATCTTTGCCACCGATAAAATGTCTTAGAAGAAAATACAGAGACAACTCCAACAAATTATCAAAGAGTCTACCTATTAGGCACCATCAGACATTTACTTCAGCTCACCCTTTGGAAGAAGGCAGAAGCTCAGCTAATTCCAAAGAAAGACTAAATGGTTTTACGTTGCTTTACATGTAGTTTAAATATTGATAGCTCTTTAGTTGCCATTTAAATGACCTGAAGATTGGTCTGCTGGACTTCAGATGAACTTTTGCTTCTCATATTTTTGGCAGACAGATCATGGAACTTCAAGTCCAATAATGATCCACTTCTAAAGTAATTGATTAATTGTCACTCTCCAATAGCATCCAGTTTTTGTACACTAGAAAGCAGAAGCTGCCCATTCTCAGGTTGTGATGCCAGAGAATTCTGATTTTCATCATAATCCTCGAGGCACAGAAAAACAGGTTACAAAAGGTTGGTGAATTAAAAGCAAATATTGTGGATGTTGGAAATCTAAAAACAAAATCAGCAAGAGCTGGAAAGACTCAGTAGATCTAGCAGTATCTACAGAGAGAGAGAGTTTGAGCTAACATTAAAATAACTCCTTTTCAGAACAAAACTTTAGGGTTAAAGTAGCAATAGAGACAAAATGCCATAGCTAAAAATAATTCTGTTGCTACTTTTGTAACTGTTTCTGTGTATCATCAGATACTAAATATTAATTCTGTGCCAGTAAAATTAACATGCGAGTTGATTATGTTTTAAGATCACAAAACACATGAATGAGAAAAAAAAAGTATTAATAAATGTTTTCCGCAGAAATATTTGCATTAATATCCTGAGTGGATTTTTTTTTGCTAGAGTTGATTGTAAATCTTTTCAGTAATTTTTTTTTACATGTAAGGATTAAGCTAATTGTTAAACAGAATACATGTATGGTCAGCTGGAAGATTGGGAAACATTCAAAAGTAAACAAAGGGATACTAAAATGTAATAAAAGGAGCTAAAGTAAATTACAAAAGAAAACTTGTACAAAATATCAAAAAGGATAGCAAAAGCTTCTATAGGTATATAAAAGGGAAAAGAGTCATTAAAGTGAATGTTGGTCCCATAGAGGTTGAAACCAGACAGTTAATAGTGGGCAACACTGAGATGGCAGAGATGCTAAATCAATACTTTGCCCTCAGTTTTCATGTTGGAGGACAATAGTACCACTCCTGTTGGAACGGGCAAGTCAGAAGCAATAGATAAGGTGGAACTTAGAATGGTCACCATCAATAGGGAAAAGGTACTGAGCAAATTATTAGGATTGAGGACAGACAAATCCTCTGGGCCCGATGACCCACATCCCAGGGTATTAAAGGAATGGTGGCGGAGATAGTAGATCCATTGGTTATAATATTCCAAATTCCCTGGATACAGGAAAGGTTCCAGTGGATTGTAAAATGGCTAATATAATGCTCGTATTAAAAAAAAGGAGGCGAATATGGGAAATTACAGATCGGTTAGTTTAACATCTGTTGTTGGGAAACTGTTAGAATAAATTATCAAGGAAGCAATATCAGGACATTTTGAAAGTCAAAACGCTATCCACTAGAGTCAGCATGGTTTTATGAACGATAAATCATGTTTCACTAATTTGCTAGAAGTCTTCGAAGATGTAACTAGCAAAGTGGATAATGGGGATGCTGTAGATGTAATTTATCTGGACTTCTGGAAGGCATTTGATAACTGCCACACAAAAGGTTAATTCACAAGGTTGGATCTTATGGGATTGGGGTAAATTATTAGCCTGGATACATGGCTGGCTGACGGACAGAAGACAGAGAGTAGGGATAAATGGTTCCTTTTCTGGATGGCAAGACGTAACTAGTAATGTGCCACAGGGTTCGGTCCTTGCACCCCACCTATTTAAAATCTACACAAATGACTTGGATACAGGGAAAGAAGGCTCTATAGTCAGATTTGCAGATATCGCAAAAATAGAAAGGACGGTAAATTGCAATGAAGAAATAAGAATCTTCCAAATGGATATAGTTAGATTAGGAAAGTGGGCCAAAATGTGGTAGTTTAATGTGGATAAGTGTGAGGTCATGCATTTGAGTCAAAAAATAGAACGCCCCTTAATATCTAAATGGGGAGAGCCTTTGGGATGCTCTGGTACAGAGGGATATAGGTGTACTTGTTCATGAGTCACAGAAAACTAGCATGCAGGTACAGCAGATAAAAAAGAAAGTGAATGGAGTGTTGGATTTTATAGCTAAAGGAAAAAAAAATAAAGGCAAGGAAATATTGTTGCAACTGTACAAGGTATTGGTGAGACTGCACTGGAGTATTATGCACAGTTTTGATCCCTTTATTTGAGGAAAGATGTGGCATTGTAGGCAGTTCAGAGGAGCTTCACTAGATTGATCCCAGAGAAGTGGGGTTTGTCATGTGAGGAGAGATTGAACAGTTTAGGCCGATAGTCTCTGGAATTTAGAATAATGAGGGGAGGTCAAATTGGGGTATTCAAGATGATAAAAGGTGTAGATAAAATAGACATGGAGCAGAAGCTTTCTCTTGTGGGATATTCTCGGACAAGAGGTCATCATCTTAGGACAAGAGGTAGCAAATTTAAAACAGATTTGAGGAGAAACTACTTCTCCCAAATGGTTATGATTCTGTGGAATTTGCTATCCTTAAAGACGGTGGATGCTGGAACAGTGAGTAAATTTAAGGAGGAGTTAGACAGATTCTTAATTGGTAATGGGTTGGAGGGATTTGGAGAGAAGGCAGAAAAATGGGAGTGAGGAGCAAACCAGCCATAATCAAATGGTGGAAGAGACTAGATGGGCCGAATGAACTAATTCTGCTCCTATATCTTATGACCTTATATGAATGAACCATGGTGAAATATGAATGGAATTCTGTGGAGGAGACCTCAGCACCCTACCAGGCTTCAGCCTCTACATTATAAAATGTTTCTGCAAAAAAAAATGCTTGGTTCAGAAAGAGCAAGTTACTGAAGATGATTGTACCCTCCACAGTTTGACGATGGAAGTATTTTCTACCAGCTACATACCTCAATCAGATAGTCAGATTTGTGAATGCATCTTTCCCAACTTTATCTAATTGGTAAGGTTTGTTCCCTTTGAACTAAATTCCAACAGGCTGGAGTATGAACGAGCTCTCATGACATGCTAATAAAGGCAAACGTCCAAAACGTAACATCAAAACTTTAACTCACCATCAGGAAAAGTTTGCTTCCCTCCCAATTAAGTGAGCACCACCAACACCCCCTTCCCACCACCCTCCCCCAAATGGACTTCGAAAAGTCTGTTGAGGTGGCACAGTGACTCAGGGGTTAGCACTGCTGCCTCACAGTGCCAGTGACCCGGATTCAATTCCAGCCTCAAGTGACTGTCTGTATGGATTTAGCATACTCTCCCTGTGTCTTGGGTGGGTTTCTTCTGGATGCTCTGGTCTCTGTCCACAGTCCAAGGATGTGCAAGATTGGCCATGCTAAATTGCCCATCACATCCTGGGATTTGCAGGCGAGGTGGATTAGTCATGGGAAATACAAGGTTACAGGGATAGGATGGGGAGGTGGGATGCTCTTCGGTGGGTCAATGTGGACTTGATAGGCCAAATGGCCTACTTCCACACTGTAAGGATTCTATGGAAAGCTCTAGACAAAGCTGGAGGATTCCTTCTGATGTGCATTTGTTTTTCTTTTCCCTGAATGCTCATCCAAGTGTCCAGTGTTGTATTGGCTATCCTGTGGGATATGGCTGAACCTGCCAGTTCAACTGGCTCTCCCTTGCATGGAAAGGACATTAGCTGATATTGCTCCTGGCAGGGATAATTGCAATGGTGTAAGCGAACTTATAGCAGTGTAAGGACTCTGCCAGCCAACACTCCGAGATGGACCTACATGCGGACAATTCTGGCATTGCCCTTCAGAACCCCATTTGCTTATTGTGACCGACCAATGCCGCTAGACAGCACCATATCGAGGCATTTCCCTCTTCCAATCCACCATGTGCCTGACCACACTTCACACACCACCCCACCACTGTCTCCTCCGTCCTGGTCCCAAGTCTCTACGTGAGCTACCATTCTCCTGGTTTCCTCCCTCTGCCACAGATTTTAACCTAATAAACAGCTGACATCAGGAAAGTCCAGAATGCTCACTGTGAATGAACATGAACCAGGTCCCATGAGATTCTTGTGAGCCACTAATTTTATCTTAAAGGTATAATTTAAAAATGTTTTCATGCTAAGTCATGGATTTATGCTCATGCCAGTGACTTTAGCATATGACCTAGACTGACTGAGAGAAGAAAACCAAATCTCAGCATCTCATCTTGCCATTAAGAAATTGAAATTTTAGCTCATGCCAAATTTAATCACCTCACACCAAATTTAATCACCTTTGCAGGAGCTCCATAAGATCCCATCAATGCGTCCACACACTTCCAAACTGAGGGACAATTCATTGCAGTAATCACAAATATAATTCTAACAGGATCTGTCACTCCTGTGTGAGATTAATAAATTAGTATCCATACTGGTTTCTTCTGCAACTGTAATAGCAAATTACATTTTATCTATATATAATGTAGATAAGTGCCTCTTTTAACCCAGATTAATCTTTTTTTTGAAATTTCATCAATTCTACATCACAACATTATGGCACCTCTAACAAGTATATTGCACAGAGGATAGTTGCTATTTCCTGACATTAAACAATTGCAAATACAATTCAGACAATGTAGGAGATCAGTTTTTAATGTGAAAAACAAATCTATTTTCTATTCGAGTTAAATCAGCCAAAACATTTTGGAAGGTGGAGAGGAGAAATTATTATTCCATCGGGTCTTTCTATATGCATTTGGTTTGAGCATTAAAAGACATAAGGTGTAACTTTGCTTTGATGGATTTAAAGGCTTGTCACCAAAGAAAATCTGTTTGATGCTTTTGTTAAAAATCTCAATGGGATAAATGTCTTTTGTCAATCCATATTTGCAGCAGAAAGAATGAACCAAGATGTATGATCATTAAAAAGAATAAACTGGTAGCCCAGAGTTATCTTTGGCTTGCATATGAGCAGCTGGGCAAGGAGTATACTGGGTGATGGCACTATTGCGAGCTCAAAACCATGTTAACACCCAATACTAATCTGCAAATTGGATCCCAGAGGGAATAACTCAGCGCTTGATTGGTAGGGGCAGAATTTTGTACAGGAGATTGAGGGAATTATGAGATCATTGAGTTTGAGCATGGAGAGAGAAGGGCTCCTGCTCTCCTCACAGAATAAAGCCAAGACAGAAAATAACTTGACCTGCTTTCCTGTCTTCTGTGTTAGATGTGGCACAGTGTTCAACTTCCAAAATACACAGTTAAAATCACAATTAAGATCCTAATTGTTGCACTGGTGCACAATTTGAACACATCACTCATACTTGCATGTGGCTCCCAATCCAGCCTAATGCAAGTACTCTGGTGCTTCCCAAAACCCTGAAGTTCAAATGGTAAGAGAGGCAGGAGTGGAACACTTCAGTATTTGAATGCATTTTAAACCTTTCAATGAATTCACGATGGGCACGGGAAATAAAAAGTGGAAGCTGGTGATTAAGCTATCTGATTAACAGGTCGTTGTTCAATGACATACTTACTAAAAAATATATTTTCTTTATGAAAATTCATGATTGTGATTACAGAAAGTTTGGACAAGAAGTGGTGTAGAATTCTTTAACGTTGCTTGGTCAACTGCACGTATAAACATTAAAATTGGGCTTTGAATGTAGAGGCAAGATGAAGCCAGTTGACACATGGTCTTAAAGATAGTGGATGAAACATAGCATTGGGAGGCAGGAAGAACAGAAAGAAAGAGAGAGAAAGGAGGGGAAGGGGCTAGAAGAAAAGAGATAGCATTGAAAGAGAGAAACAGAGAGAGGAGAGAAGAGAGAGTTAGAGAGAAAGAGGAAAAAGAGCAAAAGTTGGAGTGAAAGATGTATTGGGACAGAGAAATAGAGAAAGCCTGAGATCAAAGAATGAAAGAGAGAAGAGAGAAGAACATGAAGTACAATTTCTGCAGGCTGGACTAGCTGTGGTTGGAATCTCAAATACATAACCAAACAAAATCTCATGAAACTCACCAGTGAAGATATTAATAGTGCTTTTGTTTTATGTAGTCTGTATTTCAAAAGGTGACTGGTAAAATCTGCTGGGATAGCTTTCTGCTGTAATGCTTGATCATCTTGCTGAAGTCCATGGGAATAAAAAGTACTCGCAATGATTGAGTGGCATTCCAAAGAGGCCCACTCACAACTAATTCTTGTGAAGGATATTCACCGTTTTGTAGACAAACACAGCAGTCAATTTGTTCATAGCAAAAGCTCCTGGAATCATCAAGATAAATCACCAGTTAAATTGTTGTCATGGCTTTGGTTGAGGATTGACTGTTGACCACGACCCAGGGAGATCTCTTCTGCTTGTGTCTGTGTAGCACAGAGACCTTTTGGATCCACTTAAACATAGGGAATCAGGGTTTAACATTTTAACCAGAAGACAGTACCTCAAACAATGTAGTGCTGTTTTAGTGTCACACTAAAATGTCAGTCCAGGTCATGTGCTAAAGTCTGTAGCATGAGTATGAACCCATGACTTTCTGATTCAGACAAGAGTCCCATCACTAAGTCAAGCTAACACCATAAATAAAGATGACGCTGACCAAGAAAATTTAAATATAGACCATTAAAAAGCAAGTCACATGACAATATACTACCCTGCTTTTGAATAGGCAGACTGCCAAAAGTTAGTACCCAAAGTTGGCTATCTTTCAGGGAATGTCCACATCATGTAAAGGAGAATCAAAAGTGAATGAAGTTGTGTTGGAGATATAAAATTGTCCAGGTATTACTTAAAGTATGAAAGCCCATGATCAGTATATAAGAAGTACTTTGAAGATTAAAGAAAGAAAACTACCATCATTTACTGAAATGTGGTAAAACATCCATTTTGACCAGTCTATATAAAGCAATATGCAAAAGCCCTGACGTTGACTAAACCCCATTACTTGCAATGTCATCCAATCACGTTTTCTTTACATGCGTCCTCACATGAACCCAGATGTTAGCCTCCTAGTAGAGAAACTGAAGTAGATTGAAAGACAAACTCCAGGGAAATGCTTTTTGTTTTGAGGAACTGGGGAAAATGGGGCCATGAGGAATGTAATTAGCACGTATATAATAAAGCAGCGCAATCATGTCCAAGAAAGATTTTGTTTCAAAAGATTGGATTTGTCAAATATTTGATCAAGTCAAAAAGAACAGCAAACATTTTTTTTCCTGACAGGCAACAAAGTGAAAAGGTTACTGTGACCTAGTGAGTTCATTGGCTGTATTGGGTAATTGCAAGGTCTGAAAGGAGCAGCATCAGACATAACACATGATAAAAGGCAGAAAAGCTGATGTAGTTTTGCTGTAGTCATCTAAAAATGGTCAATTTCACTTCAAAGATGAAGGTAACTCATAAGGTAATTGTCATATTCAGTAGCTCGGGTTTAGTTTCCTCTGAAGGTTTTTGTCCTTATTAAGGTGAAGAGTGTTACAAATGAAGAATTTTTTTTCCCCCATTTGGCAACAGAGATTACAATGGAGCCTGTTAATGCACCAAGGAGAAGAGTAGCACTATTTTGAAGAATGAACCCATAATTATGCAAATCTTTTACTGAATGAACCCATGATCCATGGAAAGATCAAGCACAGCAAAGTAATAATTTTCCATTTGCAAAACATGAATGAATAATAAAAACAGAAGATAACCTCAGCAGGTTAGGTAGACTACGTGAAGAGAGGGAGAGGGTTAACCTTTCAGAATGATGACTGATCATCAGAAATGCAGAAGGTACAATTAAATCGATATATAGTGCTTTGTGCAAAATGCAATATGGCCTCAAAGATTTCCAGCATATTTCTGAACACAGGGACTACGGGCTGCATTAAACCTTTAAAAATGGAACTCCATTTCAAGAAACTGTATCTTTGCCTATTTGGGAAAGGGAATATCAGACCACAAAGATTTCCTGTCTTCCTTTAAGACTGACTGCTTGGAAGATGTCCAGCTTACCTCAAATAGGCCAATATGGTCTCACATGTTCATGGACACATTGACTTGAATCAAGCTTTAGTTTCCAGTTCAATTTGGAAGGCATCTTTAAGTTTGAAGTCTAATCAGTCAACTTGCAGATCAAACGGTATATCTTTTAGAACATTCAACACAACAGCGTAGTTCAGGTTCTTCAGCCCGCAATGTTGCGCCAACCTGTCAAACCAATCTGAAGCCCCTCTAAGCTACACTATTCATTTTAATCCATATATTTGGCCAATGCCCATTTAAATGCCCCTAAAGTTGGTGAGTTTATTACAGTTGCAGGCAGAGCGTTCCATGCCCTTACTATTCTCTGTTCTATATCTATCACCGGTCAATTTAAAGCTTATGTCCCCTCGTGCTAGCCATCACCATCAAAGGAAAAAGACTGTCACTGTCTACCCTATCTAACCTTCTGATTATCTTATATGTCTCAATTAAGTCACGTCTCAACCTTCTTCTCTCCAATGAAAACAGCCTCAAGTCCCTCAGCCTTTCCTCATAAGACCTTCCTTCTATACCAGGAAACATCCTAGTAAATCTCCTCTTAACCCTTTCCAAAACTTCCACATCCTTCCTATAGTGCGGTGACCAGAACTGTACGCAATACTCCAAGTGTGGCAGCACCAGAGTTTTGTACAGCTGCAATATGACCTCCTGACTCCGAAACTCAATCCTTCTACTAATAAATGCTAACATACCTTCTGCCTTCTTAACAACCCTATCAACCTAGGTGGCAATTTTCAGGGATCTATGTACATGGACACCGAGATCTCTCTGCTCATCTACACTGTCAAGAATCT
Source organism: Chiloscyllium punctatum (assembly GCF_047496795.1). Classification (NCBI taxonomy): domain Eukaryota; kingdom Metazoa; phylum Chordata; class Chondrichthyes; order Orectolobiformes; family Hemiscylliidae; genus Chiloscyllium; species Chiloscyllium punctatum. The sequence goes on along the minus strand of NC_092741.1, from coordinate 143,197,187 downwards.
TACCATTAGCTCTGTATTCCTGTTGCTCCTTCCAAAGTGAACCACCTCACAATTTTCCGCATTAAACTCCATTTGCCATTCTCAGCCCAGCTCTGCAGCTTATCTATGTCTCTCTGTAACCTGCAACATCCTTCAGCACTATCCACACAACTCCACCAACCTTGGTGTCATCTGCAAATTTACTAACCCATCCATCTATGCTCTCTTCCAGGTCATTTATGAAAAAGACAAACTGCAGTGGCCCCAGAACAGATCCTTGTGGTACACCACTAGTATCTGAACTCCAGGATGAACGTTTCCTATCAATCACCACTCTCTGTCTTCTTTCAACTCGCCAATTTCTGATCCAATCACCAAATCACCCTCAATCCTATGCCTCCGTATTTTGAGCATTAGGCTGCCATGGGGAACCTTATCAAACACTTTACTAAAATCCATGTACACATCAATCACTTTACCCTCATCCACCTATTTGGTCACCTTCTCAAAGAGCTCAATAAGGTTTGTGAGGCACAACCTACCCTTCATAAAACCGTATTGACTATTCCTTTTTCTATCAAATTATTCCTTTCCAGATTATTAAATATCCTATGTCTTATAACCTTTTCCAACACATTACCCATAACCGAAGTAAAGCTTGCGAGTCTATAATTACCAAGGTTGTCTCTACTCCCATTTTGTTTGACCATTCTGGGTAGCTTGCTCAGTGCATTGTATGTGACTACCAGGTTATCTAGTTTGTAGCTAATTTCACAAACATAACCTTGAGTTTTTATCAGGAGACACTACAATTTTCATGGTGCACCATTCAATGGTTTTCACCAAATTATCTCCAATGGTCTGTCGTCAGTCTCTACTCAAATTGTTGGCGAGATAGCTAGGTATGTGAGTGCAGAATCTGAAGTTAATGTTTCCCACTCTATCAGTTGGAGTTTGATTTGTTGTTGTCACATGTACTGAGGTACTGTGAGAAGTGTTGTATTGTGTGCATATGGACAGGTCTTGTCATACAAAGTGCTTCAGGGTAGCAGAACAAGTGCAGGATACAGTGTTACAGCCCACAGAGATTAGAATTAATATTAGAGAGGTCTGTTCAAAAGTCTGATTACCTCAGGAAAGAAGCTGTTCTTGAATCTGTTTGTATGTGTATGCAGACTTTTATACCTTCTGTCCAATGGAAGAGGGTGGGAGGGGCCTTTGATTATGTTGGCTGCTTTTCCGAGGCAGTGGGAAGTACTGATGGAGTCAATGGATGGAAGGCTGGTTTGCATGATGAATTTGGCTGTCTTCATGACTCTCAGTGGGTTCTTGCGGTCTTGGGCAGTGCAGTTGCCATGTTGTGATGCATCCAGATAGGATGCTTTCTATGGTGCATCTATAAAAAATTGCTCATTTCAGTAGTTGGACTATACTAAACAGAAATTTTGAAGCAAATCCAATTGGCTTGCCATTTTATGGTGTACATGATCCCAGACTTTCCGTAAATCTTTGATCTCCAGGGATTTTGTCTCATAAACCTGCAAGTTTGATGCTTGTGAAGGTGACTGTTAGAGTGCTTCAAAGAGGTGCTGGTGATCCTCGGTGCCATTGGAAAGGTACAGCCTTTCTCTATAAAGCCCTCAGTAAGGAAGGCTTTTGAGAGAAATTGGAAATGTTTGGTGAAAAGAAGTAAAGGAGACTGAGACATATTCAAAGATTGTTCTTGACTCAAGGAACTGATGTGACTTTCATGCGCTCTATTTCACTTGGATCAGGATATATGCCAACAGTAGGATAAACAGAACCCCAAAAAGACATTGATCCAGGACATGTTGAGGTGACATCTCTGACTGCTGAGTACCATCATTCATTGTGTGCCACTTGTACCAATAATTGCAGTTTGTGGTTTATTGGTGTCTGGGTTTATTCTTCCAACCATAGCAATGTAAACAGTGGAACATCGTACATAATACTTGTGCTTGGAAGAAATCCTGACTAACACATAGATTGAAGGGGAGTCCTCAAAAACACCATAGTCTGAATGGTGCCCTGACATGGAATGTAGTGACATTTCGGAACTTTTCCACATGATATACTGATGAGGAACCATATATCAAGCATCACGACACATCTTACACTTGGCTGCCTCAGATCTTCCTGTAAGAGGTATACTGTAAGTCTACCATTTCAAACCCTCTGGATGTTGTGGCTTGAGATATACTCTCAAAGATTGATCCTTCTTTATGATGTGTTATGGAGCTACATTAATCTGAGAAAAATTTCATCTCACCTTATCTAATCTCATGCAATCCTCAATTTCTGCTTTAAGGGGACTGTGCAATTCGGTGATGGGTCAATGTTCTTCAAATACAATGTTGCAGCTCCTTTGAAACTGACAATTTTATCAAAATATTCTGGATATTTCAGGGGTGAGTTGTGAATTCTGTTATGAATATGTGGGTGTACTTTTAAGAGAGTGTACCTTTAAAAGCAGCAGAACTACTGGACACAGCACCAAGTGTTCTCAATAAGGTAAAATGTATGTAACACTGGGTTGAACAACTCATGTAGTTTGTTGCCTGGAGACAAAAACAAATTCAAATTCGGCCAATCAATTTAAATAATACCCTGATAAAAATACTAATTTCCAATTAAGTTTGAATTGAGTATATTAACAATCTTAAAAGCCAATGACACAATCTGATGCTTTGGGGTATAAGACCGTAAGGGAAATTGAACAGTTGAGAGGAGAACTGACAAGCCCAGCATGTAAACAGACTGTCTGGAAAAATAGCTCTCTTAAAAGTACCTTTTTGATTAGTAACCTGTGATGAAGAAATTCCAAAGAAAAGAATACACAGGAAGATCCAAATAGAAGAACGAAAGCTGCCTAGTTTTTGAGATAAGAAATGTTGTTTTGTAATTCTTAATTGGAAGCTTTATCGGACTAGTATTATAGAGGGAAGGAAAAGATAGATGAGAGAAAGAAATTATAAATAGTGGTTGGTTAATTATTCTCTGTTACACTTTAAGAAATAAAGTTATTAATTTTTACTTTACATAGTTCTTAGTCACTTGAATTTTTACAGATTACTGCATGGAATAAGTCTTTTCTGTGTTGCTGGTTTTAAGTAAAGCAGGAGGGTTTACCCCATTTGCAACAATTGAAGGGAGAGGCACAGTTTTAATTTATTGCATCATGTCAGAGTGATTCCATGGACTGTGATTTGTGCAATGTCATGGAATGTTGGTAGACTTGCTGTTGCTGGTCCAGCAGTGTAGAACTGAGATAAAAAAGGGATGATCATGTTGCTGGGATTGTATTATAGGCCCCCTAATCATCAGCAGAGAAGCAAATATGTAAGGAGATCTCAGGTATCTCTAAGAATAATAGGGTTGCAATGATAGGGGATTTTAACTTTCCAAACATAAACTAGGATTATCATACTGTTAAGGGCCTGGATGGGGATGAATTTGTTAAGAGTTCTCAAGAAATCTTTCTTATTCAGTATGTGGATGTACCTACTAGAGAAGGAGTAATGCTTGACCTTCTGTTGGGAAATAAGGCAAAGCAAGTGACTGAGGTGTCAGTTGGGGAGTGCTCTGGGGCCAGTGATCACAATTCTGTTAGTTTGAAAATAGCTATAAAAAAAAGGATTTACCAGAACTAAAAGTTAAAGTTCTAAATCGTAGCAAGGCCAATTTTGATGGTATTAGGCAAGAACGTTCAAAAGTTGACTGACGGAGGTTACTTGCAGGTAAAGGGACAGTGGGGAAGTCGGAGGTTTTTAAAAATGAGATAACAGAAGTCTAGAGACAATGTGTCTCTGTTAGTGTGAAGGGTAAGGCTAGTAGGTGTAGGGGTTGCTGGACATAAATTGATGGTCTGATCAAGAAAAAGGAAGTATACGTTAGCTGAGACCAACTGAATCCCTAGAGGAGTATAAGGGCAGTAGGAATATACTTAAGAGGGAAATCAGAAGGGCAAAAAGGAGACTTGAGATAGCTTTAGCAAATAGAGTTAAGGAAAATCCAAGGTGATTCTGTAAGTACCATTAAGGCAAAAGCATAACTAGGGAAAGAATAGGGCCCCTTAAAAATCAGCTTGGTCATCTACGTGTAGCACAGGAGATAAGCAAGATACTAAACCAATGGTTTGTGTCAGTATTTACTATGGAGACAGATATGGAAGCTAGGAAACTTGTGGAAATAATTAGTGATGACTTTAATAGGACTTCATATTACAAAAGAGGAGGTGCTGGATGTGTTAAAATGCATAAATGTAGATAAATGCCCAGGACCTGATCAGGTGTACTCCAGAACTTTGTGGGAAGCTAAGGAAGTGATTATTGGGCCCCTTGATGAGATATTTGTATCAGCGATAGCCACGGTGAGGTGCCAGAAGACAGGAGGTTGGCTAACGTGGTGTCACTGCTTAAGAAAAGTGGTAAGGAAAAGTCAAGAAACTGTAGATTGTTCAGCCTGACATAGTTGGAGGACAAGTTGTTGGAGGGGCTTCTGAGGGACAACATTTACATGTATTCGGAAAAGCAAGGACTGATTAGGGATAGCCAGCATGGTTTTGTGCATGGGAAATCATGTCTCTCAAACTTGATTGAGGTGACAAAGAAGATTGATGAAGGCACAGCATTAGATGTTGTCCATTTAGACTTCAGCAAGACATTCAACAAAGTTCCACATGGCAGACAGGTTAGTGAGGTTAGATCACATGGACAGCTAGACAACTGAATACAAAATTAGCATAAACGTAGGAGACAGAGTGGTGGTAGAGGGTTGTTTTTCGGACTGGAGGTCTGTGACCAACAGTGTGCCACAAAGATCAGTGCTGAGTCCACTGCTTTTCATCATTTATATAAATGATTTGGATGTGAATGTAGGAGATATGGTTAGTAAGTTTGCAGATGACACCAGGATAGGAGGTATAGAGGACAGTGAAGATTATCATCTCAGAATACAACGGGACCTTGATCAGATGGTCCAATAGGCTAAGGAGTGGCAGATAGAGTTTCATTTAGATAAATGTGAAGTGTTGCATTTTGGTAAGGCAAACCAGAGCAGGGCTTATACAGTAACCAGTAGGGTCCTAGGGAATGTTGCCGAACAGAGATCGAAGGGAGCAGATGCAAAGTTCCTTGAAAGTGGAATCGCAGGTAGACAGGATAATGCATTGGCATGCTTGCTGTCAATGGTCAGTGCATTGGGTATAGGAGTTAGGACATCATGTTGGTGCTGTACAGGACATTGGTGAGGCCGCTATTGGAATACTGCATTCAGTTCTGGTCATTCTTCTAGAGGAAGGATGCCGTTAAACTGGAGAGGGTTCAGAAAAAATTCAAAAGGATGTTGCCAGGACTGGAAGGTTTGAGCTACAGGGAAGGGCTGAATAGACTGGGGCTTTGCTTCCCTGGAGCATTGGAGGCGGAGGGGCAACTTTATAGACGTGTATAAAATCCTGAGGGACATGGATTGGGTGAACGGCCAAGATGGAGGAGTCCAAAACTCAAAGGCAAAAAGGACCTGAGGGGTAACTTTTCACACAGAGGGTGGTGTGTGTATGAAGTGTGCTACCAGAGGAGGTGGTGGAGGCTGCTACAATTACAACATTTAAAAGGCATTGGGAAGGTGCACGAATAGGAAGGACTTAAAGGGATGTGGGCCAAATGCTGGCAAATGGGACTAGATTAATTTAGGATCTCTGGTCGGCATGGACAACTGGGACCGAAGGGTCTGTTTCCGTGCTGTACATCCCAATGATTCTAACTGACACTCCTTAACTACAAGTAAGTATTCAATAATAAGATGCAAAAGAAGTTTCAATTAAAACTGTTGGTAATTAAACTCCCACTCATGCTAGCATGTAAACAGGCCACATAATTAGGGGCAATGCTCAGTGGAAGGGTGGCGCAGTGGCGCAGTTGTTAGCATTGTTACCTCACAGCATCAGGGTGATTCCAGCCTCGGGTGACTATCTGTGCGGAGTTTGTACGTTCTACCTGTGTCTGCATGGGTTTCCTCCCACAATCCAAAGATGCGCAGGTTAAATGCATTAGTCAGTGGTAAATGTAGAGTAATAGGAATGGATTTGGGTGGGATGCTCTTCGGAGGGTTAATGTGAACTTGTTGGGCTGAAGGGCCTGTTTCCACACTGTAGAGATTCCATAATTCGTTGCCAATAATTAACAACTACCGGAGGATACGTGATTTCAAATTTTGCAAATACTTTGAACAGTGTGTTGACATTAATATTTTCCAGAATATTTACAATGTGAACCGTGTGTTCACTGCGAATGGTGAAAATAATTTTTCTTGAGAGGTCATCTTAAGATTTTTTTGAGCACGTTTCAGTGTTCAGGAATCTCTTTTTCATTCTCACTAATTTCTTTGATCGTGTGATGCTGGCACATAGTCATATTACCTTCTATATTTGTATTGAATTATGAGGTATTTGGACACAACAAAAACAGAATTAGAAGATATCAACAATATGCTCTCCTAGAAATACACAAGGAAGAAAATGAACAACTGACGATAATCCAGTCTGCATGTACTGATGGAAGAAGGTGTGCCAGCCTGAATTCAAGCATGAGGGTTCTGTAAGTGTCGAAGAACCAGCTACTAGTCACCTCCTGCATTGCAGGTAAAGCAATTGCACTGCAACTCCAGAACATCTCTGTAGGAGTTCCTCAGGGTAGTGTCCTAGGCCCAACCATCTTCAGCTACTTCATTAATGAACTTCCCTCCACCATAAGGTCAGAGGTGTGGATGTTCACCAATGATTGCACAATGTTCAGCACCATTTGTGACTCCTCAAACACAGAAACAGTCCATGTCCAAATGCAACAAGATCGAGACAATATCCAGGCTTGGACTGATAACTGGCATTTAACATCCACACCACGCAAACCTTAGGCTATGACATTCACCAGTAAGAGACAATCTAAACACCACCCCTGGACATTCAATGGTGTTGCCATCACTGAATCCCCCACTGCCAACATCCCAGGGGTTATCATTGATCAGCAACTCAACTGGACTCACCATATAAATGCAGTGGCTACAAGAGCAGGTCAGAGGTTAGGAATACTGCGAGTAACTCACCACCTGACTCCCCAAAGCCTATCCGCCATCTACAAGACACAGATCAGGACTGTGATGGAATACTGCCCACTTGTCTGGATGGGTACATCTCCAACACTCCAGCAGCTTGACACCATTCAGGACAAAGCAGCCCACTTGATTGGCACTAGATCCACAAGCATCCACTCCCTCCATCACTGATGCTCAGTCGCAGCAGTGTGTACTGTCTAAAAGATGCACTGACGAAATTCACCAATGTTCCTCAGCCAGCATCTTCCAAACTCACAACCACTTCCATCGAGAAGGACAAGGGCAGCACATACATGGAAACACCACCACCTTCAAGTTCCCCTTCAAGCCACTCATCATCCTGACTTGGAAATATGTCACCTGTTCCTCCATGTCACTGGGTCAAAATCCTGGAGTTCCCTCCCTAATGGCATTGTGGGTCAACACACATTAGGTGAGCTGCAGTGGTTCAAGAAGATAACTCACCCCCACCTTCTCAAGGGCAACTAGGGATTGGCAATAAATGCTGGCCCATCCCTTAAATGAATAAACTTTTAAAAATGTCTTTGCTCTATGTACTGCAATCCAACCAGCCAGTGAAACAGTCGAAAGGAAACAGAATATTAGAAGAACCATCTTCCTCCAAGTGCTACCTGTCAACCACCATCACATAGAAACAGGACTAAAGGATTCCAGCTGACCAAAAGACAAGAATCCCAAAAATGAATGTTCAGCTGTCGACAGTCCACTATCTCCTCTTCACAAGTGACAGAGAAAATGATTCATATTGTATTCAAATTTTTTGGGGGATTCACTTATTATTTGGGATCTGTACTCATGTGTGCCTGTGTTATTAATTTTGTTCACAAATTTGTAATTTTTGTTAATTCAAGAAAGCCCGGTGAAGTTGGTACCTTTTTAGGACATAGGTTAATTTGGTCTGGGAGATCGGCACCCACAGGAAGGGGATCCTTTGTGAACTGACCTTGTTGGAGCGGGTGCGTGAATTTTGTTTAGTATTTTGGAATTGTCATTGTGCAATATGGGTGGCACGGTGGCACAGTGGTTAGCACTGCTGCCTCAGCGCCAGAGACCCGGGTTCAATCCCGCCTCAGGTGAATGTCTGTGTGGAGTTTGCACATTCTCCCCGTGTCTGCGTGGGTTTCCTCCAGGTGCTCCGGTTTCCTGTAGTGTTAGGTAAGGGGTAAATGTAGGGGAATGGGTCTGGGTGGGTTGCACTTTGCCGGGTTGGTGTGGACTTGTTGGGCCGAAGAGCCTGTTTCCACGCTGTAAGTAATCTAATCTAATACACGGTGGCTCAGTGGGTAGCACTGTTGCCTCACAATGCCAGGGAGCCAGTTCCTCTTTGCTCACATGGAAGGGTTTGGAGTAACCTTCTGGAATGCTAATAACTGGGCCACCTCACCCAGGGCCCATTCCTAACACTGGTAAGCTGCAAAACTACACTTCCTCCTTTGATATTCCTCTGCCACCATCATTTTCCAGTAAATCCTCCCCTTTTGCTGCTCCCCAACTCTACTTTGCAGATTCACCTCACCCCCAGCCTCACTCCCAGGGCACTGGTCTTGCCTCCCTCACTTCCCACAACCACTCCCCTGCCTCCTCGTCACACTCCCACTGTTCTTGCAGGTCTTGCATCGCCAAGCCATATATTAGGGGCCCTGCTTCCTCTGGCCTCTGGTCCTGCTGGTTCCGACCACCCCAACTGTAGCACTGCATGCCCCAGCTTGCACCCACACTCCTTCCATGCCCACCATCCTCGGCAGATTTGCTCACAGCTGACAAGTACTCTCTCCCTGTCCTTCCAATCACAGACTACTGCTCCTCTCCCAAGTTTGCTGCTGATAAACAGAGCCAGAGTTTATTGATTAATGTGTTAATCAGCCAGCGATTAGTGAAGGAGCTCCAGCTGTACAGTGACTTATCCCTGATTGGTCTCCCCAATGATTGAATTTTCCCAGGCCAGTTGGACATTTTTGGGATGATATCCATCCTTGTCCCTATGCCTTTTGAACACTGTTCATTACTCTGTCTCATGCCATGTGCATCATCAGATTCAGGTTTTTCAATCACTTCACGTCTGTGTTTCTGTGAAATTAGCAGATGATCCTCATTGAAGGTAATCCTCATGTGTGATCTGTTTGGTCTGCCGTACAATTGCAAATAGCTGTATCAGGTTTTGCTGATACTGCACTGTCCCTGCCAACATCCTTTTCTGCCACGCACCCAGAAAAATACACTGAAAGCTGGACATTCCCTTGGTTCGTGCTCAGGGCCACACCTTCCACATATCTCACTGTGTTTACTGTTCTAGCTATAGTGAAGAGTGTGAGGTGTGAAGACTGCAGATGCTGGAGATCAGAGTCGAGAGTGTGGTGCTGGAAAAACACAGCAGCGTCCGAGGAGCAGGAGAATTGACATTTCGGGCATAAGCCCTTCATCAGGAATCTAGCCATAATGTTAATTGCCGAGCTTACACTTAGATTAGATTCCCTACAGCATGGAAACAGGCCCTTTGATCCAACAAGTCCACACCGACCCTCTGAAGAGTTACCCATCCAGACCCAGGACCTGTAAGCATTGTTGACCTGCAAGGATTGTTTTGTACTTGTATCCATCCTTCTGAGCTCTCCTGGAGGTTTTGGATTATCTAGCAAATCTTTCTGGAAAGGTTCCATGAGTTCTGCCTCCTCATTGTCTCAAAAATCACGACAGCTCCTTTTCTCTGCATCTGCTCATGACACGGTCTAAAGGTTCTGGAGATGTCTGTCTAAACAATCGAAATTCTAGTTGATGAAAACGGTAATTTAATCTGACTCTAAATTAGTCTTCCAAATGTAGTCCATATCTTTTGGAGATTTTTTAGTATTTTGGCTGTTACTCCCAATGCGTTACATCTGTGTTGCCTTTGACTTTTACTCCCAATTGCTAAGCAAATCATCCTGGCTTGTTTTTCTGGTTTCGCCACATCTAAATCTAAAAACCATTTCTCAGAGCGCAGTGTAAACATCTTGAATTCTGTTAGGAGAAATGCAGTATCCCAATTTAATTTGGGGAATGTTGTGGATCTTCTGACAATATGCCTTTGACTTTCCCTTGCTTGTGGTTAATCTGAGGTGGACCTACACAGACTTATGAATCATTATGGTGTGGATTGAAATCACAGAGCCCATCATGTCTGCATTAGTTCCCTGATCATCTTCACTTTGTGCCATCCTCCACCCTTTTCCCCTTAACCCGACTCCTTGTTACTATTTAAATAATCTGCCCTCTTCAATTGAGCCCATCTCCACCACTCTTCCAAGCAGTGCATTCCAGACCATATCTACACTCTATGGGAAATAATAAGTTGCTTTCTTAACTCACAGTTCGAACAACCAACACCAATTTCATTTTGCAAAACCAGCTATGTCAAATGTTTATCAAGGATAATTAAGGATCACCCTAGGACAGCCCCTTTTGTGCTTGCTTGTGTGCTCTTTTATCTGTTCTAATGCTTCTACAAGGTTTATCCCCAGTGTCCACAACCACCTGATGAAGGAGCAGCACTCCCCGAAAGCTTGTGCTTCCAAATAAACCTGTTGGACTATAACCTGGTGTTGCGTGAATTTTAACTTTGCACACCCCAGTCCAACACCGGCATCTCTAAATCTTAAAAAGTTAAGCATTACAGACCTTCATAAAATAAGTAGAGAAATAAAGAAATAAGATAATCATTAACATTAAAGTCCTTCTTAATATAAACTAAAAAAGTGAAGGAATAAAGTGAGAAGTTCAACAGTCTTTTATGAGAGCTTGCTGGGAGTTCAACCTCCTGCACTTGACTTACTCTCCAGATGACCTCAGGCACCTGTTGTCACCCCCGCTGCAGAGAGCAGGGGACCTCCCTCACCATTGGCTCTTCCCATATTAGGCTGTGATGACATCACCACTGCCACTGCAGCTGCCGCCTCTGGTCTCTTCCTGCTCCCTCTGGAACATGCCCGGTATGTAGGGCAGGATAGCCGGGCCATCTGCTTGGTACTAACTGACAAAGCAGGTGATGGGGTGCACCATACTGTCATCCTAAAGGAAGCAGATGCCTCACACATGGAGCCAAGGTCACTCTTGTATACCTACACATCATCATTTCCACCACTGTACATGAGGCCAGGGTGCAAGAGTGATGTGACGCTCCAGAACTCCTGTGAGCACTAACCCCCAGAGCAAGGTGGTAACCAGCTAAACTACGATGGCAGTTGTCTGAAAATATCATTAGAGATTCTACCATGTTAACTACCACTGTCCTTTTCATGAAGCTGTATACTCCACTGATGTTGGACAGCAAGTCTCCATACTTTGAACACAAGATCTAGCTGGACTCTTCCACACTGTATGCAATTGCACGTTACATTGGCAAGTTCCTTCAGTGTGTGTTCATCAGCATTTTACAGCTTCCTGGGCCCTAACGATCAGCACCTACATCAGCTAACCAGTGAGCTTGCCATCCCAAGGAGCTAATGTCCATCAACTCCTGACCTCTATCCAAGCTCCTACATGTGAGTACAGTGATCAACCATGTGAATTAAACTGTCAAGTCTCTGAGTTGGTGTTTGTGTAGACTGGGTCAAATTATTCTGTATATTCAGAAATGTTTGCCTCCTCGCACTGAAGTGGTGCAAGGGCTTCCACGTTTTCTGGAAAATAAAACTTTTTCCTTGCACTTTGTACCTCTAATCATGAGTGTGGAACAAAGTAAAAGGAGAACTTCCTGCTGACCAACCCCCATGCCATTTCCACAGCTAGGAAATAGTCACCAGTGTGCTGTTCAGACAATTTTATTTATTTGGAAGTGGCATTAAGGTCTCTTGTTGAAGACAGAAGGGATGCCAAGGGCTTGTCTCCATCCCACAGAATGTGGCTGGGGGTAGACTGGTGAGTTAAGAGTTGTATTGAAATTCTGCAATATCTAAAATAAAAATTATTTCCCAAAATCTTTTCAAGTGAGATGATCAAGTAAGAATATGATGTAAATCCACCCTTAGCAGAAATTAGCAGAAGATAATCTTTGCACCTGCAGGACCTCAGGTTACAAATGTACAAAATCAGCAGATTTTAGAAAAAGGAAGAAATTAGAATAAAATTGGTTGTCAGAACTGGATTTGAGGAAGAAGAAATCTAATTACAAGTAGGTTTTGTTTTGCAGTATATGAATCCTGAATGTTTACTCACTCATATTATTGACAGGTTTGAGAATTAACCTTCCTACTTCGCTTTTAAAATTTCTTCTATTGTAGTCATAATAGAAAAAGCCATAATATGTTTGATGTTTTATTGATTTTCTGTTGGATGTATTTAGTAAATGTGCTTCAATATGTCAGTAATGCTTAATTTGCATCATGTGATGTACAAGATGCAGAAAATTTGAAAAAGCGTGTGTGTGTGTTGAAGTCTTACTATTTTGATATTTGTTGAGCTATACTAGCATTGTTTTCTCTTGGGGAAAAAAAAGTTCAAAACGTTTGGCATTTTGTGACAGTACAATTGGAATTTCAACATTCTGAAACAAAAGCTCCTTTTAGAGTGAGGGGGCAAAGCTGCTTATTGCAAATAAACTGCTTCTAACGGTAGCTGGCTGGTAAATTTAAAGACTGCAAGATAAAATATTGGTAAATTTGAACGTGGTAGTCTTAGGTGTGGCAAAACGTCCCTGTTTTGTATATAGAGTAGCTTTATTATCCAGCTTGATCATAGCTCAATCAAGTCTATTGTGATGTTCCCTTGGTAAAGGGCAAAGGCAGGAGGCAAAGAAAGGGGCAATAAAACACAGTCTGGACATTTCTTTGATGTCCCTCGGCAGCATCCTCACCAACTAGGCTGTGGAGACAAAAGATTGCTGAAAATCACAACCCCAATTCTCACCACCTTTGACATCTTAAACCCTTGTACCACGACCTACGTATTGAACACAAAGGCCACATTTTAGGATGAGTCAGTCAAGTCGAAAATGCTATTCAGCAGCAAGTCAGTGAGCCTGAGATTTCTCTCTTCTCTTATCAGCTTCCTTCTGAATACCAATTGAGAACAGACTGGAGAAATAATTTCTTGTGCTCTCATTGGGAATTTCACTTTCACTTACAAGTTTGAACACAATTACTAGGGAGACAGTAAAGATCTGTACACAATTTCATTATAACTGGAGCTACTATAGAAAAGTAATTCACATGCTGAAAAATTAATGTTCCTTAATTTAACCAAATCATCAGTTATGATGCACAATGCTTCAATATAACAAAGGATAATTTTGACAGGAATCATGTTCTGATGGCCAATTCCAATCTCAGTAAGTCACAGTAAAGTGTAGGCTAGCCTCTGTACAGTATCACTTCAGATAGTATGACAAAAATAAGAGGATGTCACGTTGCCAGGCAACATTGCATGACATTTAGCAGCCAACTGAAACAACAGGGTGAAAAGGAAGACTGCACAATCTTTCTTTGTGGCCTCTAGGTAGTTTACTTTAGAAAAGACACAGAAATTTCCAACCTTCGACTACAGTGCAATTAAAATATACATCCACATTAATTCACAAAACAAACCATTATCCAAATGATTTCTATTAGTGGAAGATTAGCAAAACACATGGCAGATAACATGCTGCTGTGCCAACAACAGAGATATTGATAAGTTCAAGCAGAATATTATTAACTGACAAACCACCATATTGTTGCATATGTCTGTACACATATGTGTAATATGAGGACTTATTAAACAAAAGCACTTTGCTTACTATGAACACTAATTATAGAAAGCAAGTGTTTCACTGAGAAAAAGGCTGAAAATTTGATTCAAGGTGAACTAAGATGCATCACTGAATGATGTTGTAAAGCTGAGTTTGAAAAGGGAATTAGACAAATACTTGAAAGGAAAAAGATTTACAGACAGCCAAGAAACAGCAGGAAGAGGAATTGATTGAATAGTTCGATCAACGAGCTGGCATAGGTGTGACACACCAAGTAAGTTCCTTCGGTGCAATATATTCTATGAAAATCATTCATTTTCCTCGGAGTAGTCAAGTCATTTTTGGTTCCACTAGTCATAACATTGAGTGCAATACCTGTTAACATAGTAAGTTTAGATCACTGTGAATCGCTGTCTTTGCAACATAGACTTACCGAAGATTAAAGGGGTTGTTGTACCTAATCTTAAACTGAAAATGGGTTCCACAAAAAATGGAACTTTTCTACTATATATTAGGCACTCCATCTTGTTGAAGTCTCCACTATTAAAGGAACTGCAGAAGTGTTTCTACATGTCAACTATTCATTATACAGATAACAGTACTTAATAGAGACAACATTAGTGCCATTGTAGTTGGATTCAAAGGAACCAACATTGTCATCCAATATGAATAAGAGAAATACTTTTTTTTTAAACTCTCGGGGTATTTATCCCAAAAATGAAGACATTCACTTTGTACCTTTCACAATCTCTGGGCATTCCAATATGCTTTACTGCCACTGCAATGTGTTTAAATATTGGCACAGTTGTAACGTAGGAAAAATTGCCATATTTCTTACCATAAATTGTGTCATGTGCAGTATAGGCAGGAAGATATTGTGCAAGGGATGGGATTGCATTATAGAGGGTGCAGGGCAGATTCACTAAGATGTTACCTGGGCTGGGCTGGAGCACTTTAGCTGTAAGGAGAGACTAGAAAGAGTGAGGTTGTTTGGAGCTGAAGAGGGATGTGACTGAGGTGTACAAAATCTATGAGGGATTTAGATAGGGTAGATAAAAAGAAATGTTTCCTCTTAGTCAAGGGATCAATAACAAGATGGTATGGATTTAAGATAAAAGGCAGGAAGTTCAGTGGGGATTTAAGGGAAAATAATTTCCCCCCAAAATGGTGGTGAGTATTTGGAACTCACTGCCTGACAGGATGATAAAGGCATTTAAGACTTTGAAATTAGTAGTTTAGCACTACATTTTCAAGGCTATAAGCCAAATGCTGGAAAATGGCACGAGAGTAGACAGGTGCCTGATGGTCAACAGAGTTCACAAATCACTGTTCACTAATGTCCTTGAGGGAAGGAAACTGCAATCCTTACCCGGTCTGGCCTACATGTGACTCCAGACCCACAGCAACGTGGTTGACTCTTAACTGCCCTCTGAGCAATTAGGGATGGGAATAAATGTTATTCTGGCCAGTGACACTCACATCCCATGAATGAATAAAAAAAGAGACATGATGGACCAAAGTGCCTCTTTTTCCATAGCTCGATAGCTCTATGTCAAGCCTCATTTTTCAATTAAATGGACATAACAGTTAAGATGGTTGACAACATAATTTGACTTTGGCCATATCAGATGGTACTGAGACTCTTAGCAAGTTTTGTTATTCACATATGGGATGTGGACACCATGGGCTGGCAGGTATGTGGTGCCCTTCCTTAATTGCTCTTGAGAATTAAAACACGGATAACCACAGCCACTTGTGAAGTTCATATATTTTAGATTAGATTAGATTAGATTACTTACAGTGTGGAAACAGGCCCTTCGGCCCAACAAGTCCACACCGCCCTGCCGAAGCGCAACCCACCCATACCCCTACATCTACCCCTTACCTAACACTACGGGCAATTTAGCATGGCCAATTCACCTGACCTGCACATCTTTGGACTGTGGGAGGAAACCAGAGCACCCGGAGGAAACCCACTGCAGACACGGGGAGAATGTTCAAACTCCACACAGTCAGTCGCCTGAGGCGGGAATTGAACCCGGGTCTCTGGCGCTGTGAGGCAGCAGTGCTAACCACTGTGCCACCGTGCCGCCAATTGGGCCAAAATCTACAGACAATGGGATTTGGGTAAGAGTGTGGAGCTGAAAAAGCACAGCAGGTCAGGCAGCATCCGAGGAGCAGGAGAGTCAACGTTTTGGGCATAAGCCCTTCATGAGGAAGATTCCTGATGAACGGCTTATGCCCAAAATGTTGATTTTCCTGTTCCTCGAACGCTGCCTGACCTGCTGCGCTTTTCCAGCACTACACTCTCAACTCTGATCTCCAGCATCTGCAGTCCTCACTTTCTCCTAGACAATGGGATTTGTAGAGAACTTGTCTCCTTGCTTCACAGAGGACAAAAGGGAAGACTGAATCTCAAATTGTGACAAGTCAAAATGAACAGCCACCACTTAGCAATTATATTTATGCTATTATTTGACAATGGCTTCCCCATTCTGGCCAGAACGCACCAGCAACGCAAGTGTTAACCTCACAGAAATGGGTATCAAGGATTGCAGTGTTTTTTACCTCAGAAAGGGGAAAAGGAAAACATCGCAGCCTTCAGTCATCAGTTTGAAATCACTACAAGCTATCGGGCAGCTGATGCAATTTACTTGCAAGTTGATCTGAAAATCAATGTCTTGGATATTTGATTGCAAGTAACCTTACAACTTGCTGTCAATCCTTTAATCTGTGAAGTCCTCATTGAAGCTTTGAATATTGGATCCACCATGGAATACTGAAAGCCTGCCACATGGGAAGCCAGTGTTTGTACAATAAAGGCTGTATTGAATTTAATCTTGAAAACATTTGATATTTATTCGCTACCCAATGTTTCTGTATGTGTGGTTACAATGTCCAAAAGCCTGCTGCTGAATTATGTGAATTACAACTGGATAACGAAAATGCACCATACTTTCCACATGTACATCCTGATTACAGACTCAGTGGTAATTCATACATTCTCTCCACAACAATAGTGATTTACCACTTTAACCTATGAATAGGAAGGGTTTGGAGGGATATGGGCCGGGTACTGGCAGGTGGGACTAGATTGGATTGGGATATCTGGTCAGCATGGACGGGTTGGACCGAAGGGTCTGTTTCCATGCTGTACATTTCTATGACTCTATAGTAATGGCAGTCAAAAAATGTGGTGTTAGAAAAGCACAGCTGATAAGACTGTGCTTTTCCAGCACCACACTTTTTGACCCTGATCTGGAGCCCTCACTTTGTCCAATAGGAATGGTTGTTTCAGTAAAGATTGAAATCGTCGTGCTACATGATTTACAGGTTTTTCCCATTGAATATCTACAGAGTAGAAAAAGGCCATTCAGCCCAACGAGTTCGCACCAACCCTCTGAAGAGACTCCTATCCCTGTAAACCCACATTTACCCCACTTAACCCACATACTACAGGGCAATATAGTATGGCTGATCCATCTAACCTGCACACCTTTGGAGTGTAGCAGAGGGAATCCACCCAGCCACAGGGAGAATGTACAAACTCCACACAGACAGTCACCCAAGGCTGGAATCGAACCCTGGTCCCTGGCGCTGTGAGGCAGCAGTGCTAACCACTGCTTTCAACTGCATGTCTGTAGTTTAAAGCCCAGAATAAAGTGGACAATTCTTCAAACTATTCAAAGAACCAAAATATAACATGTGCCACTGAAAAGTCTTTTTTGTGCACTAGGAAATTGTATCAAACTCTAATTCAATTGATGACAATTGAGGTAAAATTATTACTTGTGCACAGTGAAATCTCCATTACGTTCCACAATAAGCAATGTGGCGCAACGGTTCCTTTCCGAATAAATGGAGACTAGTAAATAGTCAGATATCCTAAATTTTGGTCGAACATATATCATGCTTCACTATCTTAGAGATAGCAATGAAAGCAAGTACTGCAGAAATAAATTCAAACTAAGCTTTTTTGAACTAAAAGTTTCTATCAGACAACAGACTCTTATAATTTCTTACCAAGGCTTCATCCTACAAAATTTCTGTTTCTCTTCATTCCACTTACATGGTGTAGGTATCATTTACTGTCCAGGAGGCACTTATGGGTTAACTATATTATTGTGGGTCTGGACTCACACATAGGTCAGCCCAGATAAGGATGGCAGATTTCTTTCCTTATGAACTACGTGGATTTTTACTACAAATTGATAGTGGTTACTTTAGCCTATGTCTTATTTCCAAAGTTTTGTTGAATTCAAACTCCATCATCTACCATGGTGGGATTTGAATTGATGTTCCCTTGAACATTGACCTGGGATTCTGGACAACTCAGCCAGTGGCGTTAAGACTACACCAAACCTTGCTTGATTTATTTCTCTATTATAATTAAATCATTGAATTCCTGCAACGTGGAAGCACTGAGTCAATACCGAACTTCCAAAGAGCATCCCGCCCAGACTTACACCCCAACCCTATCTGTGTAACCCTGCATTTCCCATGGCTAATCCACCTAGCCTGCACAACCCTGGATACTACGGCCAACTTAGCATGGCCAATCCACCTAACCTGCACATCTTTGGACTGTGGGAGGAAACCACAGCACACGGAGAAAACCCACCCAGACATTGGGAAAATGTGCAAACTCCATACAGACAGCTGCCTGAGGGTGGAGTTGAATCCAGGTCCCTGGTGCTGTGAGGCAGTAGTGGCAGCAGGGGCAGCATGGTGGCCCAGTGGTTAGCACTGCTGCCTTACAACCTGGGTTCTATTCCAGCCTCAGGTGACTGTCTGTGTGGAGTTTACACATTCTCCCCATGTCTGGGTTTCGAATGGGTGCTCCGGTTTCCTCCCACAGTCCAAAGACGTGCAGGTTAGGTGGATTGGCCATGCTAAATTGTCCAGAGTGTACAGGTTAGATGCATTCTATGCACTGTGTAGGTTGGATGCATTATTCAGGAGTTAAATGTAGGGAAATGGGTCTGGGTGGGCTACTCATCAGAGGATCAGTATGGACTTGTTGGGCTGAAGGGCCTGTTTCCACACTGTAGGGATTCTAATTTGAATTCTAGTGCTAACCACGGAGCCACTGTGCCACCCACTATGAAACTACCATTGCTTTGAAATAGCCAAAATAAACAACAAACTTGACGCACTAACGATAATGTTATAGATCATTTTGTAACGGTGTAATTAATTGATGACACCAGAGTCAAAAGGTTGTAGTTTCAAGCCTTGTTTCATGACATCAGCATAAACATTGAAGCTGACGTTTGAAGAGCAAAGCTACATTTTTGGAGGCAAAATCCTTCAGTTGAAATATTAAGCCAAGGGCAAGTTTATTCAATGAAGGGGATTTGTGGCAGATATGAAAGATGAGCAGGGAATTCTCCAGTTATTCTGACCAGCATTTCTCCTCAAACAACATTACTGATAGTTGAACTGTCTAGTCATCACATTCCATTATTTTGGGAGGTCGCAGTACATGGAATAACTGCCACATTCAGCTACACGTTTGCGATTGTCAATTACTATAGAAAATGCATTGAGGCGTTTCCAAGAGACATATAAAGGCAAGCTCTTTTTGGAAGCTGGGTGAACTGTGAATGGGAAAGGAAATCAGGAAATGATGCCTGTGTTAAATTACATTTTCAGGCTAAAATAACCTAATTTATAATTAGGCCATTTTGTTCCTGGTAACAAACTGTCAACGCAAAAGAAGTAGCAGTTCCACAGGATATTCTACAGGCAGCTGTCTCTTCATTACCAGGATCAAAAAACCCAATGATCAAAAGTAGGAATCGCTCACTTAGAGCGGGTGGGAAGGAGGGGATATAAACTAACACTCCAAAATCAAACTAAATTGAGGTTGATTTTCTTTCCAAGTCATCTCCAAAAAAATTAGTGGAGGATCCACAGAGATCAGAAAGGAATAGCACATAATACATGAACACTGTTAATGCGATGTTCATAAATATCTTTCTCCAAAGTTACAAAAAGTTATGGTTTACATGAGTGGACCAAAAGAGCTAAATATATACTTGCAATTTTGACCAAGATTAGACAACAGGATCTTTCATCATTCAGGAAGGGTAAATGAAAGAGATATCCAGATTTCTGATTAAATAAAAGGAAAGGTGGAACAGCCCTCATTCATTCATGGTTATGGGGAAACTTACAAGTTCTAATTTGGCACATCTGACTCAAGGCCTTATAGAGGTTTACAAAATCATGAGGGGCATGGATAGGATAAATAGACAAAGTCTTCACCCTGGGGTGGGGGAGTCCAGAACTAGAGGACATCGGTTTAGGGTGAGAGGGGAAAGATATAAAAGGGACCTAAGGGGCAACTTTTTCACGCAGAGGATGGTGCATGTATGGAATGCGCTGCCAGGTGAAGTGGTGGAGGCTGGTATAATTGCAGCATTTAAAAGGCATCTGGATGAGTATATGAATAGGAAGGGTTTAGAGGGATATGGGCCAAGTGTTGGCAAATGGGACTAGATTAGGTTAGGATATCTGGTCGTCATGGACTTGATGGACCGAAGAGTCTGTTTCCGTGCTGTACTTCTCTGTGATTCTATGACTCTATAACCTCTTGTCAAACAGGATCTCTGTGTGTCTGATCATTGCAGGGGACATCAGAAATAAATTATCAATGGGGTCTGGGGAAAAACAGGAAAATGCAACATCAATCGAGTTCATTTATTTTTCAAAGATACTGACTTTTTGGGTCAAGTTGATATTCACATCTCTAGGAACACAATTTAAGTTGCCAAAAGAAGCATATGAACTTTGATGTGACATTCTTCCAATGCGTGAGCATTCATAGACTCATAGAGCTGTACAGCACAGACCCTTCAGTCCAACTCATCCATGCTGACCAGATATCCTCAATTACTCTAATCCCATTTGCCAGCACTAGACTCATACCTCTCTAAACCCTTCCTATTCATATACCCATCCAGGTGCCTTTTAAATGCTCTAAATGTACCAGCCTCCACCACTTCCACTGGCAGCTCATTCCATACACGCACCACCATCTGTGTGAAAACGTTACACCTAAGGTCCCTTTTAAACCTTTCCCCTATCACTGAAAACCAATGCCCTCTAGACACCTCTACCCTGGGGAAAAGACCTTAGCTATTCACCCTTCCATGCACCTCATGATTTTAATAAATCTCTATAAGATCACCCCTCAGATTCCAATGCTCCAGGGAAAATAGCTCTCCCGATCGCTTAAACCCTCCAATCCTGGTAACATCTTTGTAAATCATTTCTGAACCCTTTTGACATCCTTCCTATGCAGCAACATGACCTCCCAACTCCTGTACGCAATTCCACAAGCAGTACTTAAAATTATTTTTTCTGGAGTTGCAGCATTCAGCATGGTCCTACAGCTATCTTGCTCTTTTCCTCCTTGGAAAAACCACTTGCTGCTTTCTGCTTGAATCTTAAAGAAGTGGATTAAAAGTAGATCCTGTAAGTATAGTTGAGAAGCAAAACAAGAGGTTTTCATAATCTTGGCAGAAACACAAGTGTGACCGTTTGATCATCAGGATATTACACGCACTGCTTTTTCAAAGTATGTTTATATGCTTGGCATTAGGAAGTAGTAATGAATCCAAATCCCTACAAAAGAAACAGCCAGAAGATAAGTAATGAAACACAATGTATTTACACATAGTAAGAGCAAAATTTCTGTGTTTGGGATGGAGCAGCGATAGTAAAGACTGCAAACTTGATTTAGCATGGTTTCAGAGCTTGATGACTTACTCAAATTTATTCTCTTACTTATGTAGCAGAGGCAATCCTATGGCTGAGGCAGTGAGCAGACCTGTTCTTTCACTGGGAAAATTACTCAGATCACTCAGGGCACCAAACATGGATCAGCATAGCATGTGGCACTGAAAGAACTCCACAGAGGTCGATATCTAAGTCACCCTCCACTCATGGAGAGTCCTTGACATTGATCCAGCTCCCTCACAGCCAGCTGTCAGAATGAACATGGGTTTCCTCCAGGTGCTCCAGTTTCCTTCCTCAGTCCAAAGATGTGCAGGTTAGGTCGATTGACCATCTAAATTGCCCAGAGTGTTCAGGGATATGTTTTTTCAGGTGGATTAGCCATGAGAAATGCAAGGTTACAGGAATGGGGTGGGGGTGTTAGTCTGGGCAGGATGCTCTCCAGAAAGTCAGTGTGGACTTATTGAGTCGAATGGCCAGTTTCCACAATTCTACGATGGACAGAACCTTTGACACTCCTGTTTATACCTGTCAGCCAGGGCTCCCTGATTGGACCTGACTGACGAACAGCCCCAATCAGGGAACTTATATTCCATGATGCCCACCTGGCTGACCTCGCTACAGTCAGTCCATCCCTCCCCGTTCGACTCTGAGGACATAGGTCAATTCTTTTGTTGAAGTCCCTCCTGGGGGTGGTTTAGCATCAGGCCAGGTTCCCCCAGCTCTGCCTCTGATACAGACAGCGTGTAACACACAGTAACACGCCTCTTGTGCCAGGAGCATCTTGACGGAAATTCATTCTCCTCTTCAGGCAGCAAAGGCCTCGAGGCCGTGAATCCCACTCAGATTCCGAGGTCTCTTCAACACTGGACAGAGAGGGAGAGCCCAAGGGTTCTGGAACAATTAGAAAGGCAGTCAAAGACAGGTACATTTTGTTCCCGCACTGTTTACAAGTTTGTAGTTTTCACATGGTCCACGTGCTTGTTCAGGACCATCCCACCGACCTGAATATTGTACGTCACTGGACCTGACCTCATGTTGACTATGCCTCTTACTCAAACAGGACCATTCCTATGGTTCCTACACCAAACTTCATCCCTTGAAGTAAACTCTCTCGCTTGCATAAACAAAGTCTTCTGACTGGCACTGGTGTTCCTAATGCCATTTCACCCTCCCCACTAAGGTCCCCATTAGCATCTCTGCTGGAGCCATCCCTGCAATTGCACGAGGGGTGGTCCTATAATCAAACAGGAACCAGGACAGTTTGGTCTCTCATGAAGCTGTAGGCTGTTTCTTTAAGCCTGTCTTCAAAGTTTGAACTGCTCTTTCTGTCAGACCATTGGATGACGGATGTTATGGAGCTCTCCTTAAACAACAATGCCACTCGACTTTAGGAAACATCCAAGTTCTTTGCTGGTAAATGATGGCCCATTGGCTGTGACCAACACTTCTGGGAGTCCGTGTATTGCATAGGATATCTGCCGTTTTTCCAACATCATCCCTGTTTTTGATGAATGAACTCTATGTATCTACTTTGACTGGGCATCCACAATGACTAAGAACATTAACTATGCAGGTCATCTTCACGAGCTGAATGTATAATCGAGTCCAGGGTTTACCCAGCCATTCCCATGAATGCGGGCGAGCAGCTGGTGGTAATCTTTGTTCTTGTTGGCAAACTGGGCACTGCCCCAACAACGCAGCCATGTCTGCATCCGATCCTGGCCACCAGACATAACCTTGTGACAACATCTTCATTTTGGAAACCCCTGGATGATCCTGGTGAGTTTAGCCAGTATCTGGCAGCGGCCTTTGCTCAGGACAATCTCTCTTGCTCCCCGTAATAATATGCCGTCCCTTGTGATCTGGTCTCTCCGGGTCCAAAGAGGTTTCCATTCTGGTTGTGACGATCCTTTTTGGTCTCCCCATCACCACCAGCTGTTTCCGTTTTGCCAGGACCGGATCTTTCCAGGCCCAGCGCCTGATATTGTCAGCTGTGACTGGAAGTGTGTCCAAAAAAATTTTAAACTACTGTGGACTCTTCCCGTGACGGTACCACCAAGGGTGTGTCTGCCTGTGGGAGGTGGCTCAATTCATCCGCATTTGCTACTCAGCTTCCTGGAAGGTGTCCCAACATATAATTATACGCACTTAGTGGTAGAGACTGAGAAAAAGTGAGGACTGCAGATGCTGGAGATCACAGTCGAAATATGTGGTGCTGGAAAAGCACAGCAGGTCAGGCAGCATCTGAGGAGCAGGAGAGTCGACACTTTGGGCATAAACCCTTCATCAGGAATGCCCTTCAGGAATGGCTTTTCCAATGCCAGACTTGTCAGCACTTAGTGTTAGAGCCCACCGGTGAACTCGGCCTGAAAATATGGGTGGCATTGTCTTGTCCTCTTTAAGTAGATCTAGCAAGGGTGTGTATTCCTTTATTATTGCAAATTTACATCCATAAAGATATTGGTAGAAGTTCCTGACTTCAAACATGACCGCCAAACCTTCCTTCTCTATCTGGGCGTATATATGCTCTGTAATAGCCAAAGTCCTGAATGCACACGCTATTGGGCATTCCTTTCCATTGAGCCACCTATGAGCTAATACTACCCCAATGCTGGATAGGGAAGCAGCACACGTCAACACCAGATCTCGCTTGGGATCACACTTTAGGGGATGATTTTCTTCTCTTCCCTGAAAGCTATGGTTTGGCTACACAACCGTTTCCAAGGTTAACGAGTTGTTACAAAGCTGCCAGGATGGAAGCAAGGTTATGGACAAACTTTACATAATAATTCACCAGCCCAAGTGCTGTCTATTAGTCTTCTCTCTTATCAGCACGTCATTGACATAAATGGTCCCATTCTGCAAAGTATGGTGCCAATTTCCCTTTGTTGGAGATGTCCGGGGCTAGGACAGATCTGGACTCACAATGCTTGGTACCCACCTGAGTTTTAAATGTGGTGCCAAACCAATATGCCCTCATGAATCCCAGCAGTGGTAAAAACCCGCAGTGAGTGGGAGAATTTGACAAGCAGAATGGCATGGGGCATGGCGCATAAGTCATGAGGCGACTTTGGAAAGATAGCTTGAGAAATTGTGTTCGGCCTCATGGAGAGAAACATTTCATGAAACTTGCCAAAGTCAACACTTAGCTGATTCCTGATAAAATTCAGCCCATTATCTTGACATTCATCAACGTCTCGGTATATTTTGTACAAATTGGCTGCTGTGTTTACCAACAAAGCAGCAATGACAACAGTTTAAAAGTTAAAGTTCTTGGCAGTCCTTCTCTTCACAAACTTTAACAATTTTACCGTGAATTACTTAATTTAGCTTGCTAATATATCCTTTTCTCCACATAAAAGATCAGTAAATATATTTTCCTTGGGATGCTGCCCTGTTTCAGGTTGCTGTGACTTGACTTCATGAAACTTCCCATCGCTACCGCCAGGTCACTGATCAGTGACCCTGATTAAAGAGACTCCACCATGCAGTATACAGCAATTCCTGGAATCCACCAGTGTCACACTGTGCTTAGTTCCCAGAATGCAGCTCTACAGCTGTCTCCCTTCCAAATCGAAGTGACATTTTGAAACAGTGCATGCCAGGATTTATCGCCATCACTTGACTGCACTTTCAAGTGAGTGCCCAGATTCGCTCTTTGTAATCCTCAATCCTTTCCAGCCATTCAGTGACGGAAGTGACAGTATTAAAAGGTAGAATATTACAAGAAATTAGAATTAAACATGAACCACTGAACTCTACCTGAGATCATTTTGACTGAAAACATAATGCCAATATTCTTGAAAGCCTGCCTTGGATAATGAAGTTGTTGTAAGTATACTGGGGTGATTGTAACAAGGTCAGCCAGAACCTCATAGAATAGGAATTCTCTGATTGGGGCTGATAATCTGGTCTGATCAGGGAGCCCTGGCTGACAGATATGAACAGGAGTGTCAGACATCAAGTTCACTCTGAGAGCTGGCTCGGAGGGAAGTGGATCAATACCCTTAGTGCAAATAGTTTGGATGCAGCAGACTTTGTCAGGTGTGCCCAGGAAGGATTCCTGACTCAATATGTAGATAAAAACAACGAGATAAAAACAAGGACTGCAGATGCTGGAGACCAGATTCTAGATTAGAGAGGTGCTGGAAAAGCACAGCAGTTCAGGCAGCATCCGAGGAGCAGGAAAATCGACGTTTCAGGCAAAAGCCTTTCATCAGGAATAGAGGCAGAGTGCCTGCAGGGTGGAGAGAGAAATGAGAGGGGGGTGGGGTGGGGAGAAAGTAACATAGAGTACAATAGGTGAGTGGGATGGGGATGGAGGTGATAGGTCAGAGAGGAAGGTGGGGGGAGGTAGCAAAGAGTACAATGGGTGAATGAGAGTGGGGATGAAGGTGATAGGTCAGAGAGGAGGGTAGAGTGGATAGGTGGAAAGGAAAATAGGCTGGAAGTTTGGAACTGGGGTGAGGTGGGGGAAGGGGAAATGAGGAAACTGGTGAAGTCCACATTGATGCCCTGGGGTTGATGCCCTGGGGCAGAAGATGAGACATTCTTCCTCCACACGTTGGGTGGTGAGGGAGCAGCGGTGAAGGAGGCCAATATGTAAATAGGCTGACTAGAGGGGAGGCCATATTAGATTTGGTGCTTGGCAATGAACCAGGTCAGGTGTCAGACCTCTCAGTGGGAGAGCATTTTGGTGATAGTGATCACAACTCCCTGACCTTTACTATACTCATTACGAGGAATAGAAGAAGACGGTATGGGAAAATTGGGGGAAGGGGAATTACAATGCTGTTAGTCAGGAACTGTGGAGCGTAAATTGGGAACAGATATTCTCAGGGAAATGTACGACAGAAGTGTGGACGTTGTTTGGATAGCACTTGCTGCAAGTGCTGGATAGGTTTGTCTTGCTGAGGCAAGAAAGGGATAATAGGGTGAAGGAACCTTGGATGCCAAGAGATTTGGAATATCAAGTCACAAGAAAGAAGGACGCTTACTTAAGGTTGAGGTGGCAAGGATTAGACAGGACTCTAGAGGGTTACAAAGTATCCAGGAAGGAAATGAAGAATGGATTTAGAAGAGCTAGAATGAAAATGACATGGCAAGTAGAATTAAGGAAAACCCCAAGGTATTCTACAATTATGTGAGGAACAAGGAGATGATCAGAGTGAGGGTAGGGCTAATCAGGGCTGGTGGAGGGAACTTGTGCCTGGAGCCGGAGGAGGTGGGGCAAGTCCTCAATGAATTTTTGCATCAGTATTCACCGAAGGGACGCTGTCATTTGTGAGGACAGTATGAAACAGGCTGATACGCTCAAATAGGTTGATGTTAAGAAGGAAAATGTGCTGAAATTTTGAAAAACAAGGATAGATAACTCCCCTGGGCCAGACTATACCCTAGGTTACTCTGGGAAGTGATAGAAGAGATTGATGCACCTTTGGCGATGATCTTTGCGTCCTCACTGTCCACTAGAGTAGTATCAGATGATTGGTGGGTGGCAAATGTTATTCTCTTGTTCAAGAAAGGGAACAGGGATGACCCTGGGAATTATAGACAAGTCAGTCTTACATCAGTGGTGGGAAAACTATTGGAGAAGATCCCAAGAGACAGTATTTATGATTACTTGGAAAAGCATAGCTCGATTAGAGATAGCATGGTTTTGTGACGGGCAGGTCATGCCTCACAAGCCATGTTGAATTCTTTGAAGACGTGACAAACAACATTGATGAAGGTAGACCAATGGATGTGGCGTACATGGATTTTAGCAAGGTGTTTGCTAAGGAGGCATGGGATACAGGGAAATTTGGTTCTCTGGATACAGACATGCCTGGCCCATAGAAGATAGAGTGTGGTGGTTGATGAAAAGTATTCAGCCTGGAGCTCAGTGACCAGTGGTGTTCCGCAGGTATCTGTTCTGGAACCACTGCTCTTTGTGATTTTTATAAATGACTTGGGTTAGTAAGTTTGCCAATGACAAAGGGTTGTGGATAAAGTGGAGGGCTACTGTAGGTTGCAACAGGACATTGACAGGATGCAGAGCTGGGCTGAGAGGAGTTCAACCTGGAAAAGTATGAAGTCATTTATTTTGGAAGGTCGAATTTAATACAGAATACAGGGTTAAAGGCAGGATTCTTGACAGTGTGGGGGAACAGAAGGATCTTGGGGTCCACATCCGTAGATCCCTCAAAGTTGCCACCCAAGTTGTTTGGGTTGCTAAGAAGGCATATGGTGTGCTGGCTTTCATTAGCTGGGGGATTGAGTTGAAGAGCTGCTTGGTTATGCTGCAGATCTATACAGCCCTGATTAGAACACACTTGAAATATTATGTTCAGTTCTGGTTGCCTCATTATAGGAAGGATGTGGAAGCTTTAGAGAGAGTGCAGAGGAGAATTATCAGGATGCTGTCTGCACTGGAGGGCATGTCTTATGTTGCAAGTTTGAGGAAGCTAGGGCTTTTATCACTGGAGCGAAGAAGGATGAGAGGTGACTTGGTCGAGGTGCACAAGATGATGAGAGGCCTAGATAGAGTGGATAGCTAGAGACTTTTTTCCCCAGAGTGGAAATGTCAATAATGAGGGGCATAATTTTAAGGTGATTGGAGGAAGGTTCAGGGGAGATATCAGAGGTAGGTTCTTTCCACAGAGAGTGGTGGGTGTGTGGAATGCATTTCCAGCTGTGGTACTAGAGTCAGACACATTCGGGACATTTAAGCGCCTCTTGGATAGGCACACGGATGATAGTAAAATGAAGGGTATGTGGGTCAGTTTGATCTTAGAGTAGGATAAAAGGTTGGCACAACATCGAGGGCCGAAGGGGCGTGTGCTGCGCTATACTGTTCTACGTTCGATGTTCGAGTGTCAAGGACTCTCCATGTGTAAATAGAAGGTGAGTAGGTGATAGATACCAGCCTCTGTGGAGTTATTTCAGCAGCTAGTTTCATCCTCCTTGGGCCCTTGCTTTTTGTGTCACAATGGAAGGAAACAGGGGGCACGCTTCACAATTAGTCACATGCTCATTTTCTTATTTTAAAAGTAAGTGTAAGGTGTTGCATTCCAGATGCAATTCAATTGGTGAAACCTCCACTTTAAGCAAAACCGACTTTATTTTAACTGTCATGAATAAATAAAGACAAAAAAAAGAGTAAACGATTGGTTTAACTGTAACTATCAAAATGGTTGATAAAATGATATATTACTAATGCTTAACAAAATAATTATTACTATTAATTAACTGTTTCAATATAGTATCATCCCATAAAGATACCTTAACAAAGGCAAATTCACTAAACTAGATTGTCTCACATGCAATTCTAGAGCAGGAAAAGAAAAGGGCGGCACGGTGGCACAGTGGTTAGCACTGCTGCCTCACAGCGCCAGAGACCCGGGTTCATTTCCCGCCTCAGGCAACTGACTGTGTGGAGTTTGCACATTCTCCCCGTGTCTGCGTGGGTTTCCTCCGGGTGCTCCGGTTTCCTCCCACAGTCCAAAGATGTGCAGGTTAGGTGAATTGGTCATGCTAAATTGCCCATAGAGTTAGGTAAAGGGGTAAATGTTGGGGAATGGGTGGGTTGCGCTTCGGCGGGTCGGTGTGGACTTGTTGGGCCGAAGGGCCTGTTTCCACACTGTAAGTAATCTAATCTAATCTAAAACCAGCTGTTAGCAGTAACTGAGAGGGAAAACAGCTTCCACAGCCATGCGTCAAGAGCCCAGCAACTGCAGAAAGCTAAAACTAAAAGGTCCTGGTTTTGTGCGAGCTTGATCCCACCCATTCAGGCTGCGTCTATTGTTCCAACTTAAAAAAAAAGTCCAGGCCTCACAAGCTGTTTACTTTATTGCTTTTGAGCAGACTGCTCGGGACTTCAATCTGAACCTTTCTTCATAATAAAAACCAGGAAAAATTACTTTTCTTAGAGTCATCGTATCATCACACCAGCTTCCTTCCTGCAGCAGTCACCCCGACAGACCATAGGATATAGCAGCAGTAGGCCATTCAGCCCACCGCGTCGGCACTGCCATTCAATGAGATCATGGCTGATCTGATAATCCTCAATTCCACTTTCCTGCCTTTTCCCCATAACTTTTGATTCCCTTATTGATTAGAAATCTGACCGTCTCAGCCTTGAATATATCCAATAGCCCTCCATGCTTTTAATGGATGGACTATCAGGACTGATCATGGCCCACTCCCCCTGACCGACATGGACAGCAACATCAGCTGATGAGAGGATGAACCCCTTTACTTATTGCTGTGCAACTCCCTGACAGACGCGGGCGAAAGCCATCAAATCGTCAGAAAAGAAAGAAGCTGTTTTTAGTCTGTAATATAAAGCATCTCAAGCCTGAAGATAGCCAGCCTACCTCCCTCCCCGCACCTGTTAATGTCAGCTGTGACTTTTAAATAAGAAGTCAGAGACCTTTCCAAGTAAATACTCCTGAAAGCAAGTCCAAGTACCTAGAGGAGGAAGATTGAGTAGCAGTGTTATGATCAGCAAAGGGAAGCTGAAAATGTACAACTTTTCCATCATCATCTAACAAAGAATTAATTGGCTAAAATAAATTCATCCTAAATTCTGGCCTGTCTTAACCTTTCATATCTCAACAGACCTGTTTCATAATTTCAGCCTTCTTCTTTGAACCAAACTGCTTTGGTGTTAACAAAACCACCTTATAGAATGTTGGAACAGTCAAACAGTAGGAGATCTGGTCAGCATGGACGAGTTGGACCAAAGGGTCTGTTTCCGTGCTGTACATCTCTGTAACTCTCTGACTTTATAACGTGCAAATGTGACAGGTGAGAAAATAAACTTCTCCTTTCATTTCACTCCTGTATTCAGAACTCTTCCAAGCGTGTGATATGGACTCTCAATGCGTAGAGCTGTGAACTCGAAGCTGAGTGAGAAAACTTGCCCCACAGTGCTCCAGCCAGTCTGCTGCTGTTCACCTCCTCTGGCTGTTGTGCTTTACTTTGTTCCTCAAGAGAGTGAATGTTTTCAGATTGCCCAAAGGTAAAATAAATATTAATACTTAAAGTGTGGATAATATAAAACTTGCAACTTTATGTTTTCTGCTGTTCACAGTTGCAGTCTGTTTCCTATTTAATTTTTATTTTACATGAAGTTGAAAGAATTTAAATGTGAAATACATTAAAAGTCTTCCATCGTATACACGGTCATGTCTACACTGTGTTTTCCTGTTAGTGTTTCTTCATCATAGTACATTGGGGACAATGCTGACACCACATCTGGAATGAGTTGTGTTCATGTACATTTATTTGTCACAGCGATTACACTAACTGGCTGGTGGTAGGTTTCTCCTGTGTGTAAACATTCTCAGGAATCCTCTCTGGAAAATTACTGAGTCCTTGGGCGACATAAGTATTCTCACCAAGTAAATTTTGGACTTCATCCATGTAGTTTATCCTCTCTCACTTTTGAGGTACATTTTTCACCTTTGAACCTTGCTTCAAGATATGACCCTTCTGAAATGTCTCAATCTACACTTTAAATGCAAACAGCAGGTTCTTTTTCTCATCATCTTTTCTTTTCTGTTGGTATTATAACTCCCACTCATGCTGGAGTGTAAACAGGCTATATGTTTGGGGTGACAGGGTGGCTCAGCAGTTAGCACTGCTGCCTCATAGCACCAGGGACCCAGGTTCACAATCCAACCTTGGGTAACTGTCTGTGTGGAGGTTGCACATTCTCCCTGTGTCTGTGTGGGTTTCCTCCCACAATCCAAAGATGTGCAGGTCAGGTGAATTGGCCATGCTAAATTGCCCATAGTGTTAGGTGCATTAGTCAGGGGTGACTGTCGGGGAATGGGTCTGTGTGGGTTGCTCTTCGGAGGGTGGGTGTGGACTTGTTGGGCCGAAGGGCCTGTTTCCACACTGTAGGAAATCTAATTTAATCTAAATTGCTAATAGTGTTCAGGGATGTGTAGGTTAGGTGCATTAGTCAGGGGTAAATGTGGAATGAGAAGGCTGGATTACTCTTTGGAGGGTTGGTGTGGACTTGTTGGGCCAAATGGCCTGTTTCCACACTGTGGGGATTCTATGATAATTAGTTTAGCAAACTGGACAAGCAAAAGAATATCAGTTGCTTTATTTTTGAAACAAAACTGCAAAGTAGTGGAATAAAATTCAATTTGTTGTTGTCATGATCAGAAGTGAAGGCTGACTTCCTCCTGGCATCTTAAATGAACAACCACCTCAATATTATCCCTTACACTGGGACTAAATCTGCAAGGAAACCAGCAAGTTGAAAATTATTTAGGACAGAATGTACCATTTCCTGGAAAAGAAATCGAATCAGATCTCTATGCCCTGATCAACTTATTTATTAAAAACTGATAGAACTGTGAATGCTGTAAGTCAGAAACTAAAACAGAAATTGCTGGAAAATCTCAGCACGTCTGGCAGCATCTGTAAAGAGAAAATAGAGTTATTGTTTCGGGTCTAATGACCCTTCCTCACCGGACACAAAACATTAACTTTGATTTCTCTTCACAGATGCTGCCAGACCTGCTGAGCTTTTCCAGCAACTTTTGCTTTTGGTTCAGATTGTTTATTAGCCATTTCAATAAATCCTCAGCACTATCTGTGGGGAGAGGAGCAGAATCAATATGACCTTTCACCTGAATATTACATTCAGATCGAACTGGCTGCATGATATATCACAAGACTGACAAGTACAATCAAACTAACACAAACACATTCACATCCTCCTTATAAAATCAGACTTCCTAGTGTCATGTTCTTGTGTCAGCCTCTTCACAAATTCCTTCTTTGGCATTTATAGTGGAAACTGCCTCCGTAAAGTTGTCTTGCTGTCATTACATGCTGAGACCAGCCCCTCAATTTTGTATCTCACAGCTTGGACAGTACAGGAACCTAATGTTTCAGCTAATTCAGCTTCTTTGCCTCCCAAATCACTATAATATTCCTTAACTATTAATACATTAAAATAATAAGTAAAATAAAATGGACAAAAATCGCATTTTAAAAACTGCATTTCTCAAACTTTCTAGCCATACAACATTTAGACAAGAGCAAAAGATCACATCAATCATTTATCTGTCCCACTCTCCCACCTTTGCTTGTTACCACAAACAAAAAGCTCAATAGGAAAAAATGGCATGTCAAGTGAATGGAAACTAATGAGGTGACGCATGGATTCAAACCCGAGAGCTTGTGCCATGTCCTGCACTCTAAGCTCAGCCGGTCCCCCCGTTATCACCCTTCAGGTGCTGAAAATCCAAAACTGCAACTGAATGTTTCACTGATGATCTGCATCTTACTTATTAAACTACAGTTCTATGTTCACCCTTGTGATGTCTTATCCTGCGTACATAGGAACCGGTCTGGTTGTGCGACAACATGCAAATTGTAAGCGTGAGTGTCTGGCTTCTCCTCCTGTATGGTTGCACATCAGTGGTTTGCATCCTGTATCAGCCTCTGGACTATACTTTAAAAGCCATTACTTTGAAATGATTAAATTATGCCTAGACGTCCTTGTCCAATTAGCCATAGCTCTTTCAATCTTCCACTCTCCTACACACATCACTATGTGAGATCAAATAAAATGTGAATTTTCCACATATTGGTTCATGGATTTATAGGCTTCAATAAAATTGCTTGTAAAAGTATAATTTTGTAACTAGCAATCATACATGACTGAAGAGAACATTGATAACGGGTTGTTACCTACTAATAAACTTATAAAGCACACTTTATAGTCCAACTCAATTTCCATAATCTGTATGACAAGTGTTGGCTTGTTCAGGATGATAAGCAACATAAATTCAGACACACCAATGCCTCACTGTGTCAACAAGACAGAGAATGCAGGATACAGTACTATATTTTTTGGTCATCCTAGTTTCTAAGTTACCAAAGGAACCTCGATTATCCCGAAAGACACAGGCGGGCAGTATTTCATTCGATTAATCAAATTCCAGATAATCGAATGCTAGATAACATACTCCAGCCACACACTGGAATCTTGTGATGTTGCCGGACAGTCTGATATTCGGATGATCAAATGCCAGATAATCGAGGTTCCTCTGTATATCTGTCAAGGCTCTGTATCATAGAGTCATACAGCATGGAAACAGACCTTTCAGTCCAACCAGTCTTGCCAAACATAAGGCCAAACTAAACTAGTTCCACCTGCCTGCTCCTGGCGCATATCCCTCTGAACATTCTTATTCATGTATTTATCCAAATGTCTTTTAAACGTTGTAACTGTACTCACATCCACCACTTCCTCTGGAAGTTTTTTTTCCATATATGAACCACTCTGTAAAACAATTGCCCCTCACGCCTTTTTTTAAACCTTCCTCCTCTCATCTTAAAAATATGTTCCCAAGTCTTGAACTCCCCCATTTTAGGGAAAAGACACCTACCAATCACCTCATTTATATCCCTCAGGATTTTATAAAACACTGTATGGTCACCCTTCAACATGCTACGCTCCAGGGAAACATGTCCCAGCCCATCCAGCCTCTCCTTATAACTCAAACCCTCCATTCCTGGCAACAACCTGGTAAATCTCTTCTGAACCCTCTCCAGCTTAATAATGTCCTTCTTATCAGTAGCAGGGAGCCCCAAATTCTATTCTTCAGTTGAAATTATCTCTTTTTTTAATAGGTATTTTTATTGAAAGAAAAAAGATTTTTTTAAACATTTTTTACAAAATTACGAAGTAATACAAACAAATATAAACACTAATATACAATTAAATATATATATTAAAAAAAGAAATAAATTCTAGCCAACACAACAAAAGAAAAAAGCTCAGCTAACTACTAATCTATCCTGCAAACAATCAAAGCATAAAATATCTTACATTACTAGTAAGAAATAACGTAATAATTAAATAGGTACTCAAACTGGATTAACATCAAATCATAAAACCTGTATTTTATACAGGATTCCTCCCCCGGGGTGCCCCTGGACCAGCCAGAACCACAACCACAGCCAGACAAAAGCCCTTGACAATATGGCCGAAATATCTGTGTCTATATAGTTCAAAAAGGGCTGCCATATTTTATAGAATAATTCAGTTTTTTGGTGCATCATATTTGTGAGGAAGCCAAGGGGGATATATTCCATGATTAACCTATGCCAATTCGAAAGTCCTGGAGGGCCCTCAGCTACCCAATTCACTAAGATATTTTTCCTTGCACAAAAAGAGAAAATGGAGAATAATCTCCTCCCATGCACATCCAGGGAGGGCAGATTTGAAAAACCCAGGAGAAGAAACACTGGATCCAATCCAATCTCCGTTCCCAAGATTTCTGTCAGAGCATTCACTCCTCTGTCCCAGTATTTGCAGATCGTGTGGCATGTCCATAAACAGTGTGTGAGAGTACCCACTTCTATTTTACATTTAGGACACATTGGGGATGTTCCTACCCTAAATTTTGCCAGTCGTTCCGGTGCTATATGAGCCCTGTGGAGTATCTTTAATTGAATAGCTTGAGTTCTATGACAAATAAGAGATCTTTCTGGCATTTTCCCAGATGTCCTCCCACATTTCTGAAGGGATTTCTAACCCCAATTCCTGGTTCCATATTTTAAACAATTGTTCCATGTCTTTCAATACCTCATTATGTAATGAGTGATAAAGAGTACTGACCGAGGGTGGACCCATTGGCCATCACACTTTTCTCTCCCTATCCGATTTGTAGGGACTGTCTAATAATGTGGTCTTCTTCTGTATATAATCTCGTATTTGGAAATACCGAAAAAGGTCTCCATTAGACAGTCCAAACTTCTGGTGCAGCTGTTCAAAAGACATCATAACCTCCCCATCGAACAGGTCCCCTAAGCAAGAGACACCTCTGGACCTCCAGGTTTTAAACGTAGCATCTGTCAGCCCTGGCTGAAAACCCCATGCTCCCACTATAGGAGTATAAGGAGAGGGTTTTTTGTAAGTTACCCTCATTTTGCCGCATTATCCTCCAGGCTTTAATTGTATTTAATACAATAGGGTTTTTGCAATAGTCCATAATAGCTCTCATCTTATCTAAAAATAAAAGATTGATGAGGGGACACTTTGCTTGGGAGGTCTCGATGTCTAACCAGATTGATTGTGAGTCACAAGAGACCCAATCGGCTACATAGCCTAATAGAGAGCTGAAGTGATACCTCCTAAAGTCTGAAAAGTCCAGTCCTCCCCTTGCTTGTGGAAGCTGCAGCTTCTCTAATTTCATAAGGGGCCATCTATAATTCCAAATAAAGGAACCATGCCAGCCGTGTAGTTTATGTAACGTCAGTCTCAGCAACATCAGAGAGAGCATTCTCACAGGATATAAGAAACGAGGCAGAATATTCATTTTAACTAGAGCTACTCTGCCTAACCAGGATATTAGGAGATCTCCCCAGGGTTGAAGGTCCTGCCTTATTTTCTCTAAGAGGTGTATAAAATTGGCTTTATACAGCTGACCAAATATTGGGGTGATAAAAATACCTAAGTATAGAAAACCCTCCAGTGACCACCGAAAGGGAAAACAAGATCTGTCCGATAAATTGGATATACTAGCGAGACCATCTAGTGGCATGGCCTCCGATTTCGTCAAATTGATTTTGTAACCTGAGAACGTACTAAATAGATTAATTACTTGAATTACGTGGGGTACAGATATCAGAGGATTACTTAAAAACAGGAGGACATCATCTGCGTAGAGAGTGATTTTATGTTTACCCGAACTAACCCTCAGAGCCACTGTGCTAGAGTTGGTTCGTATAGCTTCTGCTAGATGTTCAATTATTAGTGTGAAAAATGACGGTGAGAGAGGACATCCCTGACGACAGCCCCTGCCCATGCTGAAGCTATCTGAACCTAAACCATTAGTAATCACGGCTGCTTTGGGGTCATTGTATAGTATTGAGACCCACTGAGAAAATACCTCTCCAACACAAAACCTTTCCAACGTGTAAAAAAAAATGACCATTCAACCCGATCAAATGCCTTCTCTGCCTCCAAGGAGATAACTATCCCTGGTATTCTTTCCTGTTGACAGGCTTGAATCATATTTAAGACCCTTCTAATGTTGTTAGATGATCTATGGCCCTTGATAAACCTCATCTGGTCTTCTTTTATGATATATGGTAAGACCCTCCCCAATCTTAATGCTAACGTTTTAGAAAGGATTTTAAAATCTACACTTAGCAAGGATATTGGTCTGTATGATGAGCAATCTTCTGTGGCCTTTTCTTTTTTAAGAATGAGAGAAATATTTGCTTCTGTCAATGAAGGTGGGAGACAGCCTTGACTATGTGAGTAATTATACGTGTCTATAAGTGGACCAGCTAGTTCCCCTATGAATTCTTTATAAAATTCAACCTGGAATCCATCTGGTCCAGGTACTTTGCCACTCTGAAGCTTTCTAATTGCATCGAGTACTTCCTAGTTACCAGAAGGGCATTCAGGATCGACACCTGCTCCGAGGTTAAATCCGGAAAGGCCAAGTTTTTAAAGAAGGACTCCATCGTCTTAGTTATATCCTCACAATCCTGCGATTTATACAGTTCAAAATAGAACTTTCTATTGATCCTATTACAATCACAAGTCAGAGTACCAGCACTTTCCCGAATGGATGTGATAACTTGAGGAGTCTTTTTTTTAACCCTAGCAAGATATGCTAGGTATCTGCCAGGCTTGTCACCATATTCATATAGCCTTTGCTTTGCAAATAATATTTCCCTCTTTGCTGTTTGGGTAAGTGCAGTATTCAAGGCTGTCCTAAGGGCTGTGATCTGCTGTAGCTTAGTAATAGAGGGCCCGTCAACATACGCTGTCTCAGCTGCCTTCAAGCGAGCCTCGATCAGGCGCTGTTGCTCTC
This sequence comes from Chiloscyllium punctatum, assembly GCF_047496795.1. NCBI lineage: Eukaryota > Metazoa > Chordata > Chondrichthyes > Orectolobiformes > Hemiscylliidae > Chiloscyllium > Chiloscyllium punctatum. The sequence continues at coordinate 143,159,768 of NC_092741.1, read as the reverse complement.
TCTTTTGTCTTTTCTGGGTCGCCGAATACGAGATGACCAAACCTCGTGCATAAGCCTTAATGGTCTCCCACATCGTCGACGGGTTACTGGCCATACCTGAATTAATTTCCAAAAAAGGTTTTGAGTTCTTGAGAGAAATATTTTATAAATTTGCAATCCTTCATTAAAAAGGAATCCATACTCCAATGTCGGGGCCTGTCCCATCGTCCCTAGTCTTAACTTTCACATATACTCAGGCATGATCAGCAATTGCTATGTTACCTATTTTGCAAGACAATATGGAATTCAAAAGGGTCAAGGGAGCAAAAAAACATATCAATTCTAGTATGACACTTGTGTGGGTTAGAGTAGAAAGTAAACTCTTTGCCCTGGGGGTGAAGGCACCTCCACACATCTACTAGCCCTAGCTCCTTATTCAGATCCACCAATTGTCTGGATCGAAGAGATATACCCATAGTACTCTTGGGTATCCTATCTGCCTCTAAGTCCATAATACAATTAAAATCTCCTCCTACAATTGTATGGCGGGCCCCAAAAGCCATCAACTTGGAGAACGCTTCTGTTACAAATTTGAAGGGTTGTGCCAGGGGGCAATAAAGATTCAAAATCCCATACTCCTCTCCATTTATTAAAGCTTTGATCAGTATATACCGTCCAGATTCATCTTTTGTCTGGCTTAAGATTTTAAAAGGAAGATTGTTCCAAATGAGGATGACTACTCCCCTACTTTTTGAGCTAAAAGATGAAAAAAAGGCCTGGTCATATCCACTCTGTTGTAATTTTAAGTGCTCTTTGTCAAGTAGATGTGTCTCCTGTAAAAGAGCTATATCAACTCTTTCTTTTTTGAGGTTTGATAGTATCTTTTTCCTTTTGATTGGTGAATTACTCCCCTTGACATTCCAGGTGCACCACCTAAGCGAATGGCTAGCCATGATCGTCCAGGTAGGTCCAAGACCCCCCCCAGGAAGAAGAACCCCACCCAAAACACCCCGAGTAAAGACCATGAAGAATTCACCAAAGCAAAAATTCTTTAAGACATTTACACCAATACAATTAAAAACTATTCCTAAGTAAAATAAACAATACAAACAATACAAGGAAATTTTCCCCGTTGCTCACAGGGGGTGTAACTACCTATCAATAACCCACCATAACCTCTCCTAACTAGTGCCCCGCCCTCGACCCAAGCATTATAAAATGGAGTAGACAAATTCAAGTGTTCTATAAAACTAAAAGTTAAAAAAGTAAGTCACCCACCGCCACCCTCCACCCCCAGCCTACCACACCAACAACTAGGTGCATTAAGCAAACATAATGCAAAATATGAATATATAAAACTACCAAGTTACAATCCTGGCAATTATTAGAAAACTAAATCAGACGACAGAAGAAGAGAACCACGCTCTAAAAAAAAGGACAAAACAAAACCCCCTCCCACATAAATTAAATAAGCTGCACAGCCTGTAAAAAGAGAAATTACATAGTGAATAACAAATAAGCCCCCCTCCCTGCCCCCGGAAAAGGTAATAAACAAAAAAGGGATAGAGAAGGAAAGAAGGGGTAAACCGGTGGGGCAGGGTGGGGGGGCAAAGCAAAATCGCTATCCATATGATTGGAATCTTACAGTCTATTTAAGAGAGTCCAAACATTCTTTAGCTTTCTCCAGTGATCCAAAGCTGTATATGGATCCTTCATGGCTGAAGCGCAGCGTTGCTGGGTAACACAAGGAATATTGGATATTTAGGTCTCTTAGGCACTTCTTCACCTCATCGAATGCCCTCCTCTTACAGACCACAGTTGGAGAAAAATCCTGGAATAACATAATTCTGGAACCCCAGGCATCATGGCCTGGGGATCCTTCCACAGGACTCTGCTTCTCTTTATAGCATTGGAGCCGGAACAGAACCAGGCGGGGGCACTGGTCCGGCCCGGGCCTGCATATAGCAACCCGGTGGGCCTACTCCACCTATATTTGGCTTGATCCGGACTCCAACTTTAATATTTCAGGGAGCCATTGCTCCAAAATAACGGCAAGCTGGCCTTCCTCTTCCCATTCGAGAAGGTCCAGCAACCGAATATTTTTTCGACGACCCCAATTATTGAGGTCCGGACTCGCTGCTTGAGAGCCCAGACCCGAGGCCGAGGCCCGTTGCTTCGTCCCTCCAACGCGTTGTTCGAGTTTTTCAATTTCTCGGTTGTGCTTCTGCAGCATGACCGAAAACGACTCCCACCTGGTCCTGGATTCTTCAATGAAGGCATCAATCCTCTCCTGCAGCTTGTTGATCCCGGAGATCAGACTCGCCGCTGCAGGTAAGTCCCCTGAGGGGGCTGTGGACGTCTCCGCTGCTACTGGAGGGGGTGGGGAGGGGTCCCTGCCTGTTGTGAACTTCGGGAATTTTTGCCCTGAGTCATTTTAAGAACAGCACCAAACTGTTCAAGTTTGATGCAAAATGACTAAGTGTGCTGGGCAAAAACTATTTTAAATGAATTAATAGATGTGGTGAAGGCAGGTGCCCCACTTTGCCCGAGTCTTCGGCAGAGCACTACAGACTCAGACTTGCTGGGTCACCGCCATCTTGAGTCCCTCCGAAATTATCTCTTAATCCAATACCAGTTGGCATTCAAAAGTATTAGAGTTAAAAGCTATGAAACACTTCAAGGCATCAGGTTATTTCTCATTGTATTAGGAGTGGATTTTCATTCCCATTTTCCACCTGATTGACATAAATTTATATCTCTTGCACTTCTAATTTAATCATAACCAATAATCCATAACAGGCTAAAGGCAATCAGCCTGGCACTATCTGGCACTCCACTATTTTTTTTAATGGAGTATTTTCATTAATGTTCATAAACATGTTACAAAAGTAAATAGTACTCCTGATAACATTGAAAAATTGTGCATCCTTACAGAAAGGGTGCAAATAAAATTAGACCTTTTAAAGACTAGCTACTTGGGGCTGGGCAAAGTATTTAATTTCACATGGCAGCTGAGACATCTCTCAAACTTTTTCTGATAAATAGTAAGCCATTATGTTTTACATATGTGCATGAACATCAATATATTGTTTATATCAAGGTCTAAAACATCTCAAATCTATGGGAATAAAATATATGAAGATTTGTTTCCTTCAGGGAATTTTTTTTTCTCATCTCATTCTGAAACGAATGACTTCCCATCTGAGATAATGCTCCCTGCCCTTGACCATCCAAGTAGGGTAACACCACCTCGCAACATCTGATCAGTAAAAGGAATTGGACGATGATTTCTGAGACTGATTAATATGAATGGCATTTTGTAAATTTGCACAGAAATTAACCTTTGAGATTACTGAGAACAATGGTGTAAAATTCAGAGCACGACAGGGACTATGGGTTCAGAAACATAATTCTTTGAAATCTACACCACAAGTAGATAAGGTGGTTGAGAAGGCATTTGGCAGCCTTGCCTTCATTACCCAGATCTTTGTGTATAGGTTTTGGGACTTCCTGTTGAAGTTGTACGGGATGTTTGAATTGCGTGCAGTTCAGGTTGCCCTGTTACAGGGAGGATACTGTTAAACTGGAGAGGGTTCAGAAAAGGTTTACCAGGATGTTGCCATGAACGGATTGTTTGAGTTATGAAAATAGGTTAAATAGGCTGGGACCTTTTTCACTGGGATGTGGGAGGTTGAGAGTGATCTTATAGATGTTTATAAAATCATGAGGGGCTTGGGGAAGGTGGATAGCAAAGGCCTTTTCCCTACCGTGAGGAAGCTTAAACCTGAGGCATATTGTTAAGGTGAGAGGAGAAAGATTTAAAAAGGACATGAGAGGCAAAGTTTTTTTACACAGAGAGTGGTTAGTGTGTGGGAAGCACCGCCAGTGAAATTTATGGATGAAGGTACAGTTACATCATTGAAAGGTCATTTGGGTCAGTACATGAATAGGAAAGGTTTGGAGGGTTCTGGGCCAAATGCAGGCAGGTGAGACTAGTTGGACTGAAGGGTCTGTTTCCATGCTCTATGAGTATTACTGTGGAACTTGGATTTGGAAATTCTGGGTAAGATCCCCATAGTATTCTGTCACAGCTTTTAGATCATGAAAGCATTCCTACTAAGCTAGCTACAGTGGTCCAAACCCCACTGTCAAAGAAGTTGAATTTTCCAAAAGCCAGGCATTGTTCTCTCTGCATGTTATTCATTATTTACACTGCCTGTGTACTAAGTTAAAAATCACACAACACCAGGTTATAGTCCAACAGGTTTATGTGGAAGCACTAGCTTTTGGAGCGCTGCTCCTTCATCAGGTGGTTGTGAAAGGTTACAAAAGCTAGTACTTCCAAATAAAGCTGGTGTTGTGTGATTTTTAACTTTGTACACCCCAGTCCAACACCGGCATCTCCAAGTCATGTCTATGTACTGTCAGCATGACGATTATGAGATGAATGACGAGACTGCCTGCCTTGTCCTTCAGCTGTAGTACGATTCCATGCTTGTAAAGAGATGCAAAAGAACTGCCCTTGATGGTGTCCCTTCACTTTGAGGCATGTGTCAGGGTGGCCCTTTGTCTGGCCCCCATTGGAGGGCTCACTACATGAGAGTTCAGCCCCTTACCATCAGGGACCTGAACCGAAGAGTATTGCATGAAGCAGTCCTGCGCAACAGCAGCTTCAGCAGGTTCATTGCCGCCCAGGTTGCATGTCATTTTAGCAGCCTTGAGGAATCCTTCGACCACATTTATATAAATTGTGATGGGCAACAGATGCTGTTTTGTTTGTTCTTTTTTAAAGGAAGCATTGTTAAGCTTTCAGCTGTCCTTCAGCCCCATGCTCCCAAGTTTTGGGACTCTGGTGTGGAGTGGGGCAGCCAGATCAGGGTCTGCTGCTAAACCACTAACAGCTCCAGGGAATGGGCTGTGCAATAGGTTGTTGCACCTGACTGCCTCCCTGCCTCTGATCTGTACTTAAGTCCATACCTGGTGTCTTTGGAGAGGGAGCTTGCATTCTCTTCCAATATGCTTCAACACTGCCACAGTGGGTGGATACCACAGCTGCTGGGGTGTATAAATAGCCTCCCTGCAACTGATATTAGAATTTGAACGGCTAAGCTTCTTTTATGATTCAATTTTTTTAAATTACAATACCACTTAAAGGCTGACTGCCCTAATTTTATTTAGCTTGTTTGTTTAAAATGGAAGAAACAAACATTGGTTTCAGCACTCAACCCAAACCACAAACTGAGAGTGTTTGCTTTGACAAATGACAATTGCACTGGACCAAACTTTAACAAACAAACACAATTACATTGAGATACACTCTCCACTATTTAAACACAGAGGTTCATCAAGTTAAAATAACAATGAATATACATTGATGGACAGCTAGAGATCCTTTGATCCAGCACAGTCAGTCACACACTATTGGGATACTTGAATAACACTACAGACATTTTCAAACCTTTTTTATCTACTGGGAAAGGTAGAAGAGACACTCAAGTCAATCTGGAAAAATGATATTTGATACTTTTTGCTCAAGCATTTAGTTAATTAAAACTAGTCCAGGGGAATACACCTGCCCTAAATTTCCAGAAACATCCCTTACCATTTGTAAAACAGTTATATGACCCTGAACAGAAGTAGGTCCAACATGTCATCTGAAGGGTCTAAGGAAGTCACTGTCCACTGTACTATCCAGCTCCTATTCCTCAGCTGCCCTATTCTCTTGGAAGTGAACACCTCTTGACATTTAGTTCCTTCCTAATCTACTTTACTGAAACAAAATCAACTGGAAAACATTCTATTATTTCCTTCAGTATCTTACAAACTTCAATCTGATCACTCCAAGTCTGCACTTACCCAAAGTGTAAAATGCCAACCTATCTTAATAACTAGGTTGCTGTATACATCAGGTTTTTCTATTGACCAACATCCTACAGATTTTCCAAGGTCTCAAGATCACTCACCATGTGTGGAGATCAAATCTAGACACCGTATTATAACTGAGATCTAGGCGAGGTCTGGTTACTCTTGGACAAAGCAGTATACATAGTCTTAAAAAGAAAATGTCAGATCAAAATACCCAACACCACAGTATGATGTAGGTCACATATCATTAGACAGCTATTAGAACAACTTCTTTCTTAAGCCATTTTTTGTACTTTTCCCTGAAGGCTATTTGAATATCCTAGCCACATGCAAAATCCAATACACATCAACTTAAACATCATTTTCCATGCATCAACCTGGTCTCTCATGGCAAAATGATTACAGTGCACAATGAGGCCATTCAGCCCATTGTGTCTTCACCAGTTCTCTGAATATTTGACTTAGTGCCAATCTCCCGGCTTATCCCATGACCCTGCACATTACTTAAACAGGAACAATCACTCAATGCCTTCTTGAATGTCCCTAATGACCTGCTTCGACCACACTTCCAGCCAGTCTATTCAAAACCCAACCCAATTGTTCGAGTGATGAAAGAGTTTTCTCATCTTGCTTCTTTCACAAAACCATACCGTTTGGTTTTGGATCCTTTACTACTGGGAACAGTTTCTCCCAATCTACTCCGTCCAGGTCCTTCATGATTTTGAAAATTATCTTCAAACTTCCCCTTAGACCACTCACCATGGAATACAGTCACAACTTCTTCAAACTATTCTGATCACCAAAATTACATTGAGATCACTTGATCAATAACCAATCTCATTGATCTTAGCATCATCTGAAAAACTGCAAATGATGTCCCCAACATCAAATGAACAATAAAGACAAAGTACAGTGGATGCTGGAAATCTGAAATAAACACAGAGAATGTTGAAGAAACTCAGCAGGTCTGGCTGGAAGCATCTGAATGCGCTCATTATCAAATTCCTCTTACAAATGTTTTGAAAGCAATGTTCTTGATTTAGAGACGAAACAGAATCAACATTCCGAGTCTAGTCTGACTGTTCTTCAGACATTTCTGAAGAAGCGTAATACCGAACTCGAAATGTTAACTCTGCTTTTCTCTCTCGAAATCAAGAACATTTCTTTCAAAACAGTAGCAAGAGGAATTTGATAATGAGTACATTCAGTATTCATGCTCCTTCACGATTCAATAATTTTCAGGTTTGAGCCCCTGTTTGTTCCATTGCACAGATTATTGACTTTGTTATCCATTATGTTATTGTGCAGCAAAAAAAAAGCCTTTTAACAATTCTTAAACAACCTCAGCAATTAAGGTTGCTGTTAATTTCTGCCTGATACGTCGCTGTATAAATCATTCTGTTGAAAATGTGAGGCTATTGAGATTTAGAAATGAATCAACATGAAATAGGAAATAAAACTGTTCGGTTTTATCTCTTTGTCAAAACAAAGATTAGAATAATTTATCTCAATATTTCATTTCTACCTTTAAGGTAAAAGTTGGCTTTGTCTGGCTTTTGGACCCTGATATGATTCTTCTTCAGAATCTTCTCAGTCCTGATGAATTGTCATATCAGATTCAAAGTGCTCACTCTGTTTTTCTCTCTACAGATGTTGCCAGACCTACTGAGTTTCTCCAGTACTTGCTACTTTTGTTTCAGATTCCCAGCATGCATATTATTATCTTTCTTAGAAGATGATGAATAGGAATATTCAGGATTGGATATAGAGGAAATGAGCTATCTATAACAGGTACCAAGGGAGCGACACAACAGATGAGTATAGGAAGTACGGGGGGGGGGGGGGGGGGGAGCTCAAGAAAGCAATTCGGAGAGCAAAGAGGGGGTATGAGAAAATGCTGGCAGGCAAGATTAGGGAGAATCCCAAAGTGCTCAACAAGTATATCAAGTGTAAGAAAATACAAAGAAAAGAGTGTGATTTATTAGGGACCAAAAGGGGGAATCCACGTTTGAAGCCATCTATTTTTACTTGGGGGAAGGAAGATGCAAGTATAGAATTCAGGACGATTAACTGCAACGTTCTTCAGCAGATTGATACAAGAAACACGGAGGTATTGGAGGTTTTGGTAGATTTAAAAGTGGTAAAATCCCCAGGTCCGGATCAGTTGTATCCTAGATTGTTGTGGGAGATGAGAGGAAATTACAGGGGTTCTGACCCAATTTTTAAAAATTGACTCTGGTCACAGGGGATGAGTGAATGTAGTTCCATTTTACAAGAAGGATGGTAGAAATAGAACAGAGAATTATAGACCAGTGAGTCTAACATCAATGATAGGAAAACTATTGGAGAAAATAGTGGAAGAGAAAATTGATTTCCATTTAGAATGTCAAGGATTGATCAGGGACAGTCAGCATGGCTTTGGCAAAGGGACGTCATGCCTAACAAATCTAGTCGACTTTTTCAAGGAGGTGATGAAGTGTTTGTATGAAGGTAGAGCAGTTGATGTGAATTATGTGGGAAACTGATGAAAAAGGTAAAAGCTCATGGGATCCAGGGTAACTTGTTAAGTTGGATCCAAAATTGGCTTTGTGGCAGGAGACTGAGGGCACCGGTTGAAGGCTGTTTGTGTGACTGGAGCCCAGTGTGCAGTGGTGTAGCACATGGATCAGTGCTGGGTCCTTGTTTTTCATGATATTCATAAATAATGTAAATGAGAATGTCGGGAGCGGGGGAATGATGAGTACGTTTGTGGATAACACAAAGATTGGCTGGGTGGTTGACAGTGAGAAGGAAGGTGTTTGGTTACATGAGGACATAATGGATTTTTCGCTTGGGCATATCAGTAGCAGATGGAATATAATCCCAATTAATGTGATGTAATTTGAAAGAAGGAACAACAGAAGCTTAGAGAAACACAGGGACGTTGGGGTACTTGCCCACAGATCACTGAAGATGGCAGGACAGGTTGGTTAAAAAGGCTTACGAGACACTTGCCTTTATCAAACGTGGCATAGATTATAAGAGCAAGGAGGTCATACTGGATCTGTGCAGAGCTTTGGTTAAGCCACACCTCGACTAGTCTGTGCACTTCTGGTCACCACATCACAGGAAGGATGTGATTGCTCAGGAGGACATGCAGAGAATGTTACCTGGGATGGAGCATTTCAGCTATGAAGAGATGCTGAATAGAAACAGAAAAAGATAGGAGCAAGATAGGTCATTCAATCCCTCGAGCCTGCTCCTCCATTCAATATGATCATGGCTGGTCATCAAGCTCAATACCCTCATTCTGCTCTCCTGTCATATCCCTTAATTTCTTTAGCCACAAGAACTGTATCTACCTCCTTCTTAAAAACACAATGTTTTGGCCTCACCCACTTTCTGTGATAATGAATTCCACTCACTCACCACTCTCTGGGTAAAGGAATTTCTCATCTTAGTCCTAAATGGTTGATCCCTTATCCTTAAACTATGACATCTGACTCTGGACTACCTCACGTTTGGGAATATCCTCCTGCATCTAACCTGCTTAGTCCTGTTAGAATTTTATAGGTTTCTGTCAGATGCTCTCTCATTCTTCTGAACTGCAGGGAATACAAGCCTAACCGACTCGATCTCTCCTCATATGTCAGTCCTGTCATCCTTCGCTGTGCTCCCTCTGGAGCAAAAACGTCCTTCCTCAGATAAGGAGACCAAAAATGCACACAAACTTTCAGGTGTGACCTCACCAATCCCTTGTATAATTGGAGCAAGATATTCTTATCCCTGTACTTGAATCCTCTTGTGATGAAGGCCAGCATATAGTTGGCAGCATAGTGGTGCAGTGGTTAGCACTGCTGCTTCTTAGAGTCAGGGACCCAGGATCAATTCCAGCCTTGGGCGACTGCTTGTGTGGAGTTTTCACATTCTCCCTGTGTCTGCGTGGATTTGCTCTGGGTGCTCTGGTTTCCTCCCATCGTCCAAAGATGTGCAGGTTAGGTGAACTGGCCATGCCAAATTGCCCGTAGTGTTCAGGATGTGTAGGCTACTTGGTTTAGCCATGGGAAATGCAGGGGTAATGGATACGGTAAGTGGGTGGGTCTGGATGGGATGCTCTTTGGAGGAGCGGTGTGGAGCTGAATGGCCTGCTGAATGATAAAGTTTGAGCATTCTCCTCTCCCAATTTACAGCCATTGAAACTCAGATTATTTTCATTGGAGCAGAGAAAGTTGAGGGGTGACCTGATAGAAGTGTATACGATTATGAGGAGCATGGACAAAGTGAATAGAAAGAAGGTGTTAGCCAAAGGGTCAATAACAAGGGAGCATAATTTTGAAGTGAAAGGCAAGAGATTTAGAGGGAATTTCAGGAAAAACGTTTTTACCCAGAGGGTACTGAGAATCTGGAATACACTGCCTGGAATGGTAGCTGAGGCGGGAAACCTCACAACCTTTAAAAAGTACTTGGTTGAACACTTGAAATGTTATTACATTCAAGGTTATGGGCTTAGTACAGCAAAGTGAGAATAGTGCAGGTCATAGTTTATTTTTTGAGAAAAAGACTCAATTGCCCAAAGGGTTTCTTCTGTGCTGTCTATGATGCAAAAAGGACTCGAATGCAGGAGTGAAGATCAACAAATGAATTAACTGAACTGCTTGCTGTATCTGCATGTTAACTTACAGAGACTTGACCAAGGATACCCAACTCTCTTTGGCATTCAACACCTCCTAGTCTCTCACACTATTTAAGATGTTCTGTATTGCTGTGTTTCCCACCAAAGTGAATAACCTTACATTTACGCACATGGTTTTCCATCTGCCAAATTTTCCCCCAATTACTTAGCTTCTCCAAGCATCCACCGCACAATCACACTTCCATCTAGTTTTGTGCCAGCTGCAGATATGGAAATATCACATTTAATCCCCCTATCCAAATTATTAATACATATTGTAAATAGTTGGGGCCCAAGCACTGATCATTGAGGATCTGGTCACTAGACAAACTGACTGCCAATGAAAATGACCCATTTAATCCCACTTTGTTTTCTGTCCACTGACTAGCCACCATTCTCCGTGCTCTAATTTATTTTCTGATCTCTAAAGCTGGCATACAAAGATATACATTGAAACAAATCAAATAATTCACTAAAGCCCTTGACCAGAAAAAAAATGCCATAAACTCAACAAATATTTAATCATATGAAAACTATTTTTTCTATATGAAAACTCTATGAAAATTATTTTTGAGGTAACGACAAACAACTCAGAGTAGGTAGGATATGACAGGGAGCCTAATGCTTATGGTGAAAAATCACAGGCCACCAAGAATAGGCAGGTTTCAGTCAGCATTGTGACTAGGAAAAGAGGCCTCTTGGTTGTGGGAAAATAGCCAAAAGGCAACAGTAACCATTTCATCAGCACTTCTGCGGATACCTTCAGTGTACCTTCAGCAGTAAAACACAAATATTTTGGGAATGAAATTAAATTTGTTTTCAAGCCTTATCCATACTTACAGTGTTCTTAATCCTATCAAGCCAATGAGGTGAAAGCAGAATTAATTGTATTGTTGCACTTGCCTCTGTTCTGGACAGTTTTCCAAAGGTTCCAAATATTTCAAGTAGCAACCGAGAAGGTTCAGCCGTTTTATTCTAAAGAAATCATAAAACTCATCAGAGTCCTCATATTTGATATATATGAAGTACAAGAACAATTTGACTTGTAAAATATTTCCATCAAATCAGCCTCAGCATTCAACCTTGCAACTTTATAACTCCTGCACTGTCTCTTCTTAAATTTCCAATTTTTACAAAATACAGCTCATTTTCTATCCTTGGCTTTGAACAAACTATTTCATTATGTCTCCACTATCTTTGCTCAGGTAACTCTTTGGATAATTTTTCATCAACATCTTGATTACAGTTCCTTTGCCTGTATTCCATCAACATTGTGAGCTACCCTTCATGACTACAATTTATAAAGTGTAATTGGCATAGCCTAAATAACCAATGTTCTCATCGTCTCAAACCCAATTTCTAAAATCATTCACGGATACCAAGACTATTGTTGTCATTCTCTCTTTTCCTGGGGTTGTTCTTGATTACCTGAGTATTGTTGATTATGGCTGAAAAACTCATGCTATCAAAGTGGAATAGGTCCCAAGAGCTAACTAATCTGGAAATTAGGAACAAAGAAAATAGGAGCAGAAGTAGATCATTCTGCCCTGCAAGACTTCTCTACCATTTAATATGATCATGGCAGACCATTCAGTTTATTACACCTTTCCCATTTTCTTGCCTTATTCTTTGATCCTTTTAACACGAAGAATTATATATAACTCCTTCATGAAAATGTTCAATGGTTTGGTCTCACTCGTATTCTATGGTAAAGAATTCCACAGACCACTCTCTGGGAGACAATATTTCTCTTCATCTCAATTCTAAATGGCCTACCCTGTAGCCTTAGACTGTCACCCCCAGTCCTGGTCATAGCCATCCTTCCTGAGTTTACCCTGTCTAGTTCCTGTTAGAATTTTATAGGTTTCTGTGAGATCCTCATCAATATTCTAAACTCCAAGGAATATAGGCCTAGGTTTTTCTTCATATATCAGACCGGTCATCCCAAGAATCAGTTTGGTAAACCTTTATTGCACTCCCTCCATCTGGTATGGGAAGCAAGATCAAATTGGCAACATTATCAGGCAGTGCACGAGCTTATCGTTCCTTCATAACTGATAATGTTTCTGGAGTTTGTACACAGTTAGTAAAACATGGAAATCAGGAAGTTGCTGTCAGTGATTCTAAGCTTCTCTTTAGGGTACATTGTTGAAATTCCATTATACTGTAAATAAGTAGAAAATCATTGAAATTATGAAAATTTATTCTGAGAAAGTGTGACCAGGTAAAGAAAGAGTTAAGTTTTGAGTTTGTCAAACAAAAGGTTCAACTCGCATGACTTGGATCAGATAAGAACTTGCAGTAAATAATGAGGTGTTGGAGGCAAGGGTAGTGGGTTAACAAGGTGCAAAAGCATTCATTATGTCAAGCCATTTAACAAAATGAAGAAGAATTCAGTGTGTGAAGTCAGTTAACAAGTCTTCTTCATCTTGTTAAATGGCTTGACAAAATGAATGCTTTTTTACCTTAAGTCACTACCCTTGCCTCCAGCACCTCATTGTTTACTGCAAGTTTTATTTGATCTAAGTTATGCTAGTTGAACCTTTTGTTTCATAAAACTCAAAACTTAATTCTTTCCCTGCCTTCTTATATCTTATACACTTTCTCATTCCCTCCTTTTATCATTTCATGATAACCAATAGCATTATTGGTTTTCATAAGACTCTGACAGCCAGTATTTAAGCAAGTTATTGATGCTCAGCATACAATAATTATAACAAAAAAAACTAGTCTGTTACAGTAGATAGAACTTGAAGAATCCTCCCTTGTTGAAAATAATTCACCAGTAAAGTTCATAAATCCACGGTCCTTAGTGACCACTCCATCCTCTCCAAGTTGAGTGGAAACGAGCCAGTTCTCCAAAATCTCCATCAGTAAAGTCCAGCGTGAAAACAGAATTCAGTCTGTCCTTGCATACCACTCCATGGAGAAATCTGAATTCTTGGATAAGACCAATTAAATGCTTCACAAAACTGACCAGACTTCCACCGTTCCGGAGATGCTTCCAATGGAGTTTACCAGCGCATCTGAGTGTGCACTGCAGCAGCTGCAGCAGCAGGATAGGTGAATGCAGCATTCTTTGCTGCATCTGCTCCCACTCTGCTATTAAATGTAACAAAGCCAACTGGCTGTTGTGATGTTAGCTTGATCAATGAACCTTCATATCCCTTAAATGATAGAAAAACAAGATAAGGCTTGTGTGGTTTAATGTCTCGAGGAAGGCCACTGGCAAAAAGCATACTGACCTCCTCTTCACTGTTGTTAATTTCTTCACTTTTCGTGCTTATGACTGGGGAGCTGATTGAATCCATTGGATGAGGTTGTGGAGGGGTGTGTGGTGGTCCGAAGGCATGAATGGAGAAACTCTAGAGAAGATGTCAGCTGCTGAAATTATCTTTGCATTTTCCCTCTCATTCCTTCCTTGCCAAGGTGGTTATCAGTATGAAGACAGGCACACATTTAACGACACTAAATTGTGTCTGCCTATTTCAGCATTCTCAGTCATCTTGAAGTCTGTTACTCTGTTCACTATTTATGACATTATCAAGTTTTATACATGCAGAATATTGTAAAATGTGTTCTCCAAAGGAAAATTCCCAAATAAAAGTCAGAACTACAGTGGGAACTTTGGTAGAGATCAACATTCTTTGAATTTGCAATATGAAGGGGGCCAATGAAGTCTTAGCAATAATGAACAGAACTGAAACAGCTCAGCCCCGAGTTCAAGTATGGGGACAGCAAACATGAGGGAACACAACTTTAAAGTGAGGGGAGATAGGTATAAGACAGATGTCAGAGGTAGTTTCTTTACTGAGAGCGTAGTAAGGGTATGGAATGCTTTGCCTGCATCGGTAGTAAATTCGCCAAGTTTAAATGCATTTAAGTCGTCATTGGACAGGCATATGGACATACATGGAATAGTGTAGGTGGGATGGGCTTCAGATTAGTATGACAGGGCGGCGCAACATCGAAGGCTGAAGGGCCTAAACTGCGCTGTAATGTTCTGTGTTCTATGTTCTCATATTCTCCAGAGAAAGTTAACAAAACATCAAGCTCAAAATGCACTCTTCCTTTTGTGAACACTCTGCATTAAAAACACAGCAGCAGCAAAGATATTTTAATGCAATACTCTCATCTGGCTAAAGCATGACCAGTGACCCAATTGTTTTTTTCAAAAGGCATTGCAGAATTTCAAACAAATCAGGCACTCAAGGCACTCAATCAATTTGTTTTAAGGTTTCAAGTTTGATCATTTTTAAAAGGACATAATGTTGTACAATTTCATTGTAAAAACAAAATCTTCCTCATTACATAGCAGACAAAATATTGAATTGAGATCCTGATTCAAACGAGGCAAAGCAGTTACTTAAAGGGATTTTCTGAACCAGTACTTTAACAAACCAAAATTTTTAAACATCAAAGACACTGAGCATGGCACAATTTACATTGAAACTTTATTTTTTCAACCCAAGTATTAGCACAACCTTAATTTCAGCGTTTCTTGTTTTTTTGCATCCTCTTACTGAAATTACACTTATAAAAAGAGAAAGCCCTCACAGAGGACCACATGGCACCACAGTGTCAGCCATTCTCTTCTCCCAGAGGAAAGACTTGCAGAGCCTCAAATTTGGCCACTAGGGGACTTTAACCCCTTTCTCACTTTGCTTCTCATGGGGGCTCAAACCGCAATCAAACACAGAGGACTCGAATCTCAAATAAACACAAAGGATTCGAATCCCACTTAAACACAGAGAACTCGAACCCCTGTTTGTCAGCACTTTGGGGACTCGAACCCCAAGTAAACCCAGGGGACTCGAACCCCAAATAAACCCAGGGGACTCAAACCCCAATACTGCGCTGAGGACTTGAACCCCAATATGGAACGGAGGACTCAAACCTCAAACTAAGCCAGGGAACTCGAACCCCAACACTGCATGGAGGGCCTGAACCTCAATTAAACCCCCCCCCCCAAAACTGTGCAAAGAACTTGAACCTCAATTAAACCCCCTCAATACATCGCAGAGGATTCAAACCCCATATTAACCCAGGGGACTAAGGTCCTCTTCAAAGTATTGGGGTTTGAGTCCCCTGGATTAATTTGAGGTTCAAGTCCTTCAAGCTTTATTGGGGTTCAAGTTCCCTGGGTTAAATTGAGGTTTAAACCCCAATACTTTGCAGAGGACTTAAACCTCAATTTAACCCAGGGAACTTGAACCCCAATAAAGCTTGAAGGACTCGAACCTCAAATCAACCAGGGGGTTCAAACCCCAATACAGTGTGGAGGACATGGACCTCAATTAAACCCCCCCCCACCCCACAAATACTGCCTGGAGGACTTGAACCTCAATTAAACCCCCTCCATACATTGCAGAGGATTCGAACCTCATATTAACCCAGGGGGCTCAAATTCCAATACTGTGCAGAGAACCTGAACCTCAATTTAACCCAGGGATTCAAACCTCAATAATGCAGGGAAGACTCAACCCTCAAATTAAACCCAGGGGACTTGAACCCCAATTTAACCCAAGGGACTCGAAACCCAATACACCTCAGAGGACTTGAACCTCAATTTAACCCCAGCCTCCCCAGTATAGCACAGAGAACTCAAACCTCTGTTTGTCAGCGCACTTGAGAAACTGTGTCTTTTGCCTGAACTAATTACTAGTCGAGGAGCGATCGAACGAGGGGACTGCCTCCAGCACACAGGAATATCGAGAGGGACCAAGGTTAAATCTTACCTTATGGGGTCATCCATCTCGAGACACTGATGTTCTTGGCAATTGCTGACACCATCCAATCATAACTATTCGTTTGGATCCTGTCAACTATGCCAATATTGTCATCCCATTTCCCCATCCCCATACCGGTCGAAGCAAAACGCTCAGAGACACAGTATGGCTTTGCCTCCTTCATCTTTATTCCCGGCCCTGGAGGGAGAGAGAATGATCGCCCATGTGCACAGAGACATGAGTTCTCGGTCTTCCCTTGAACAGCAGTTTCTCTAATTATATAGTCATTTACAGGAAGGAGCATCCAGGTAAGGCAATGTACATATTGATTAGTTGCCCATTACAATCAGTGAGTGTTAATAGTAAAGATTAAGTCATCTAGCGTTATACAATTAATGTTCTTTTCTTGGTTAACTGGCTTCGCATAATAAATGCTTTTCACCTTGTTAACTGACTTTACATACTGAATGCTTCTCAATCTTGTTTAATGGCTTTATATAATGAATGCTTTTTCACCTCGTTAACCACTACCCTTGCCTCCAGCACCTCATTATTTACTGCAAGTTCTTATCTGACCCAAGTCATGCTAGTTGAACCTTTTGTTTCACAAAAGTCTAAACTTAACTCTTTCCCTGCTCATACCTTATACACTTTCTCATTCCCTCCTTTTATCATTTCATGATATTCCTTTATATTATGTGTCTATCTGTAAAACTTCTTGAAAAACAGACATCGTAATCAATATCGTTTACACTCATCATAGAGTCATCAAGATGTACAGCATGGAAACAGACCCTTCGGTCCAACTCGTCTATGCCTACCAGATATCCCAACCCAATCTAGTCCAACCTGCCAGCACCTGGCCCATATCCCATGGCTTAGTTGAGTATTTAAACTTCATACTAAGTTCATAGCTACTGCTGTAAAACTTCTATGGTTCTCTAAAACTAATCTTACATTTTTTTAAATATCAAATTTCTCTATTACGAAAATGACCACTATATTATGGTGTTACTTTTACCTATTTTATTTTGTGCTCTATGCAATATGGTCAAATTGAAGGAGAATCAGGATATTTTACTTCCTGGTTTTCAGTCTGTGAGAATTCTTCAATGTGATTGGCCTACTCTGCTTGCTGACAGCATTGTTGCTCGTCACATGAGTCCATTTTCTTGGTACCAGATTTCAATTGGCCTCACGAAAGAGGGAATTCACATTAAAGAGATCATTCGATCTTTGTGGGCAACTTTCTGGAAGCAAAACAGGATATGCCATAATTTCCCTGTTAACATAAAATCTGGACCTATTTGTGGAGACGCTTTGAGGTTGATAGCACATAGTTGTCCCAATCCTCTGATATTTTCAATATTGAATCGTAAATAAACAAGATTGGTGTGGCAAAATCACACTCATGGACTATTGAATTAACTCAAAAGTGAATAACAATGATATTTACATAACGCAGAAAATGAACATTTGCACTGTACTGTATGCTTCATCATACCAATACAATGCTCAATTGGAAACAAATAAAAGCAAAGCAAGAGAGACTGAACAAAAGAATAACTTAACTAGGATCTTGGGTAAAGTTAATTCAAATCACTGGAAGGTCAACATGCCTAGAAACAACTGTAACTTCAAAGCAGTCAATTAGTGTAAGAAGCAAATACATAAAAGAAAATACCAAGCCAAAATATATTGAAGAAGGAGCTATGAGACTATATTAACACAATTTTAATTTAAAACCAGCAAGAACATTAGACTGAATTTCAACCACTGTATATAATCTGTAAAAGTCAAATTTGTTAGATTATCTTTAAAGGTTCAATTTATAGGGTCGACTATCACACAGGCACTAGTTTTGAGGGGCTGAAATTCATTCTGCAGTTCGAATTACTGTATTATTAGCAGAAGTTGATTGGATCGCTCAACTTATCCCGGGTAAAGAAGTTAAATACAATGAATTACGGTAAAGGTAATTACCAGGTAAAAGCAAAAGAAACAAGGCTGAATTACTGTTAGGAAATTTTATTTGTACATACCAGGATAAAAATTTAACATGTCAAAGATTCATTGAAATCCTGCAAAGTCACACTGTTCAGCATTGTCATGGCCTGGTATAATGGTACACTTAAAATGAAACATTGATTACTATCGGAATATGTAAGCGTCTTGAACTTTCTCGCCAAATTCTTCCGTTTCCTCCCATTTACTCTCACATGTAAAGAACCTCAGCAACATTAACAAATTTGTCGAAGAATTAAAGATATATGTAGCTAATATATCACACTTCTATTAACATATTAGGGCACAATTAAAATGATTAGCTTTTTAACAATATTAACTTTTGCAGGTATAGTGAACAAAGTGCAATAAGTACCAATAGACTTAGTACAGGTCTGAATGAATCAAAACGTGCTGTAGTAAACCAAGTGGGCTAAGTATATTTATGAATGAATGAATGAAATTGGTAAACAAGATAGTAAACAAAGAGCAATGAGTAGAGTTACCAGTATGAATGAATGAATGTGATTTCATTTACATGGGTTAATGGGAACACGCAGTTTCCTTTGCAAAACATTTATGATGTGATATTGGAGGGTCAACCTTTACATGAGATGTATGGAAAATACAAGATTTTTTGGCCAAAAATAAGGAGTCGACTTTTACATGAGGTCGACCTTCACACGAGTATATATGGTAACTATCAAAACAGTAAATACATCTTATGATATGTCATAATGCATCTACTAAAAGAACAGGTCACTCATAACACTAACATTCGTTTAGTCTCTTCTTCCTTTTGATTTTCCTATCCTAGTCCTTGACCAAGCACCAATGGGTTACGATGACCTTCTCTGTGCCACTAACTAGACATAGTTGTACCTTATAGGGTCATGATATGAATGTTAGATTGAAAATCATGGCTGCAAACATTTAATATAAAGCAGTACTTCAGTTCTTGACAAAATGTCATCCTAACTTTATTTTGGTACATGCAAACATTGGAACTGTGATGACATGTTTACAGTCATTACTTTATGCAAGTGTCATACCCATTCTTCTATGGACAGTGTTTCTAATGTAAAATATCCAAGGAATAACAGTGTTATTTCACAATGTCCTCTCCTATGGGAATAGTGCTCCCTATGGGAATAACAACTGGAGGAACAAAAAGCAGACCTTTCATCCGATAAGTTGCGGCCACAATAATGGTTTTCTGGACAACGGAAAAAGTACAAAATGGAAAATAATAACTACCAATGCAAAAAGACTTCAGTGAAAATCCACAATGAAAGAGCAAGTTTTCAGATAACTGCAACAATGACTAATGTCACAAAAAAAGATCTCAATGGTTATTACATGTGTTTGCCCCTGGGGTGGGGAACTCCAAAACTAAAGGGCATAGGTTTAGGGTGAGATGGTAAAAGATTTAAAAGGGAGCTAGGAGGCAACTTTTTCATGCAGAGGGCAGTACATGTGTGGAATGAGCTACCAAAGGAGGTTGTAGAGACTGGTACAATTACAACATTTAAAAGGCATCTGGATGACTATATGAATAGGAAAGGTTTAGAGGGATTATGGGCCAAGTACTGGCAAATGGGACTATATTAATTTAGGATATCTGGTCGGCTTGGACACGTTGGACCAAAGGGTCTGTTTCCATGCTGTACATCTCTATGACTCAATGACACTTTAAGTAAGCAACCATCAATTAACATAAAATCAAAGTAAAATACAAAGATGCAAGGTTACCGATAATCATGTGACCATCAGAGGTACTATTATCCATGGCAGTTGTGCTTTCTTCTATCTCTCATGGTCTTCTGCTCATTAGAACACAAGCAAATCTTTAATTCCCAAACAGCATAAACCAAAGTGCACTAGAAAGTCACAGATTTAGCTTTGATTTTAATGGACATTCAAGCAACCAATAATTAATCTTATATCACAAAAACCTGTTACATAGAGAAAGAACACTAACAACTGAATCCCTATCAGGAAATCACAGCCTCACGCAAAAATATTCACTTTACAGACTTGATTTTCTTTGCGCTGAAAATAATTCTATGTGGCCTTTAAGTCCAACTGTCATTAGCAAAGAAAACAAAGGTATGCCTCAATTGGTAGTACAGATTAAATAGTGCTTAAGAAACTCAGGACGTAATATCTAATATTAGACATCTATGATTCTATAGTGGACAACACTTACCGAACAGAGCAGAAAGTAAGGACTGTAGGTGCTGACGATTAGAGGTCAAGAGTGTGGTGCTGGAAAAGCACAGCAAGTCGGGCAGCATCCGAGGAGCAGGAGATTTCCTGATGAAGGGCTTTTGCCCAAACTGTCAATTCTCCTGCTTCTTGGATGTTGCCATGTTTTCCAGCACCACACTCTCAACACTAACCGAACAATCCTAAAATAAACTAAAATGACAACTAATTTATGGCCATCAATCAGGCTTGCAGTGTTGCTTATCTACTCATTCCAGAAGCTATGTGCAGTTAAGTGTGAGGATGTTGAAATAACAGCACAGAGGCTGGTATCCTGTCACCAAGTCACCCTTTATTTGCACATGAACAGTCCTTGACTCTATACGGCCTCTTCAGAGTCAGCTATCAGAGCGCCAGAATCTCTGATACTCACCTTTTTATCTGTCAGTCAGTGCTCCCTATCTGGATCAGGCTAACACCCCCAGCCAGGGAATTCATATTGTATGAGGTCCAGCTGGCTGAACTGATTACAATCACTACAGATGAGTCAGTCATCCGCAGGGAAAGAAACAAGTCTTCTTTTAATGCTTTCATTAAGTTTATCAGAACAAGCTCCCTCACATATTCTACAAATCAACACCTCAAATATTCAGGAGCAAGTTGGCAATCAGCACCATTTCTTTTGAAGTAAAAAGAAATTTGGTGTTCTTACAACTGTTACGATGCATTCCAGGCAAAACGCTTTAGCAGTGCACCTCTCTTTCCAGCAATACTCAATTGTAGTTTTGTTAACCTTCATGAAATGCAGAAGCAAAATCAGGACCAAGTCCCCTTGCCTTGGTGGAATTATAAACAAAAGGTCCTTTTCCAACACTTCATATTTGCATCCTCTTAAAATCTTAAGGATTATGACTTCTGAAGCAAGCTTCACTGTAAAGTAAAATGTTGCAGCTGGTCAGAAACTGTGCAAAAGCTACTATTCTAATTATTGAGCTGGTGAATCAATTTTGGGACAATTAAATGAAGCTAGTTTGCTTTGGAGCCAATACAAAGAGCAAGTTGAAGTTTTGACTCAAGTTCTGTGTTTTCTCTATTAACCCAAGGTGCATGAGAGAATTAATTTTGCTAGTCAGTCTCAAAGAGTCATGCAACACAGAAACAGACCCTTCAATACAACTCATTCATGCCAACCAAGTTTCCCAAACTAAATTAATCCCAGTTAGCTAGTTTATTAGTTCGTCAATCAGTCTGCAGTTGCTGGTTTGGTTTTGTTTCATAGTTATAAATAGACAAAGTTTGCTGGTTTTCAATGAAATTTGAGAACATCATTATGGGTTGTAAGAATGAGCCTGGGAGAAGAATCTTCTTCTTCCGATAGGACTGACAACCTAAGTACGCTATTCAGCACAGTGGCTTATTTGTGGAAACCAGGCTTTTGAACAACTTTCTTGTGCTTGACCTTAAATTGGCCAGATTACCACACTTCAATGCAATTTTATCTTCTGTGCTGTTGTTTTCCAGTCATGACACAATTGCTTCTTTTTATTCTTTCACAGGATGTAGGTGTTACCAGCGAGACCAGCATTTATTGCCCATCCTTAATTATCCTCATGAAGGAAATGGTAAGCTATTCTCTTAACAACTGAGTGACTTTCCAGATCATGTCAGAAAAGAGTTAACAGTGACCTGCATTGCTATCGGTCTCAAGTCATATGGTCACCATTTCTGATACCAGACTTTGAGTCCAAATTTAGTCAAATTGCAGATTTGGAATTCCCCACCTATCATGATGGAATTTGAACTCATGTTTCCAGATTTTTCTTTCACCTAGGCCTTTAGATTCCAAAAACTGTTCTACAATAAAAAGACAAAAAGGATTTATTTACTTTGCGAGCCCAGTAACATTGATGCCTATTATTGTCCTCTACTACCTCAGTTGATATCAAATACTGGACAGCATTGCCAAAGAGACCTTGAGGTGCAGGTTCATATTTCCTTGAAGGTGGAGTCACAGACAGGATAGTGAAGAAGGCATTTGCCTTTATTGGTCAGTGCATAGTATAGGAGGTGGGATGTCATGTTGCAACTGTACAGCACATTGATTCAGCCACTTTTGGAATATCGTGGTTAATTTGGTCTCTCTGCTAAAGGAAAGATGTTGTTAAACATGAAAGGGTGCAGAAAAAGATTTACAAGAATGCTGCTGGGGTGGAGGGTTTGAGCTATAGTGAGATTCTGAATAGGCAGAGGCTATTCTCCCTATAGTGTCAGAGGTTAAAGGGTGACCTTATAGAGGTTTATAATATCATGAGCGGCATGTATAGGATTAATAACCAAGGCCTTTTTCTGTGGGTAGAGAATTCCATATCCAGAGGGCATAGGTTGAACATGATTTAGGAAAGATATAAAAGGGACCTAAGAGACAATTTTTCACACAGGGGGTGGTACATGTATGGAAGGAGCTGACAGAGGAAGTGGTGGAGGCTGGTACAATGACAACATTTAAAAAGCATCTGATGGCTACATGAATAGAAAGAGTTTAGAGAGATATGAATCAAATGCTGGCAATTGAGACTAGATTAATTTAAGATATGGACAAGTTGGACCGAAGGATCTGTTTCTATGCTAAACAGCTCTATGACTCAG
The DNA here is from genome assembly GCF_047496795.1 of Chiloscyllium punctatum. Taxonomy (NCBI): domain Eukaryota; kingdom Metazoa; phylum Chordata; class Chondrichthyes; order Orectolobiformes; family Hemiscylliidae; genus Chiloscyllium; species Chiloscyllium punctatum. The sequence continues at coordinate 143,136,686 of NC_092741.1, read as the reverse complement.
TAAAGGCCAGTGCATGAACCAAGGATCTAAATGGTCCATCTGGCTTAGTAGATCACACACAAGCCCATTATTATCGTCATTCACGGAGAAACTTATAACATGCAAGAATTTCACAATAAGAGCTCCCCTGTCCATAATGGCTACCTGGGTGACTCAATCTTAAGAATGAGGGTATTTCAGAGTTCAAAGATGCAATCTTTAGCAAGAAAAGTATGACGGAAGTTATATTGACCATGTTCCTCCCAGATGTCAAATTTTCAGATGCTTTTACAAATAGTACAATAAGTTAACTATCACATGGCAATGACTCAGCAAACAAATAGTTCAACCGAGGCTATACTGAGTACAGTAATTTCAAGTTGGTGATGGCTGAATTCTAGTTAATTTAGTTTACTCTGACCGCCGATGCTTGTGTGTGTTAGCTTTGAAGGACAGGAAGAGGTTCAATTGTGATATCTCTCTGCAGTTGAATTACTGTGGACATTATTCTGGAAGTCACATAATAAATGAACACTGAAGTAGGCGAAAGTAAAAACTGCAGATGCTGGAGATTAGAGTCGAGAGTGTACTGCTGGAAAAGCACTGTAGGTCAGGCAGCATCAGAGGACCAGGAGAGCTGAGGTTTCAGGCAAAAGCCCTCCATTAGGAAGAGCTTGGATGAAGTATCAGAGTGGAAGTAACATTTGGGAAACATATTTTACTAAGGTCTATATATTCACAAGAGATCAGAAAGGAAAACATTGGCAGGAACAGCGGTAGAAGTATTCTACAGACCGTGTTTATTGTGAATTGGAGAAATGAGCTTGTACGTGCAGGAACACAACATTCTGACCAGTTGACATCCTGATATCTCATCCATCCACATGTCTGCAGCCATTTTATCAGGCACAGTCACATCTGTATGAGTAGGTGGATCTGAGTCAGGGGGAACACAGGCAGAAATGGAGAAGACTGGACAGGCATGTGAGCAGCCCCAGCCTCCAGGCACAGCCCCCCTGTTCTGGATAGAGCCTTGCCCTGGATAGTGCAGAAGCTGGAGGGAGCTGGGAAGCAGCATGCTGAACAAGGAGTAGTCAAGGAGACCACCAAGGAGGTGAAGCTCCATTTTATCAACTGCAGCCTCCACCTCCTCGGCCCCTTCATCCCTTGCTGATGATGGTAGCGGCATATACACATGCTGACACAGCCTGCTGCAGCTACATGCAATCGTGGGCTGAAGCTGCACAGGAGCTATTTGCCATTAGACATAATCACTCCATGTTCAGCCCAAAATATTGCAAATTGTACTTAAAGATTACATTTAAAATACCTACAAAGTACAAATTCCTATTTTGTTAAGATAAAAGCCTCAGATTAATATTTTCACACGGACAACAGTAACAAAGCATCATTGCCTACTATTTATTTTCAAAGATATGATTTGTGAGCATTTACTTTAAATAGAAAGCACCAGCATACTTAGTATTCAGCGTGACAGTAACTGTTGCTATGGTGCACTCAGTATTAAGTGACCTGATGAAATACCATGTCACAGCCATCTTCAATTGGTCCTATCTGCTTCTCTCAATATCTTATTCACTTTTGTTCATTATAATATGTCTTGGAAAAATAACCAAGTAGGAATTGTTTGGACTAGAGAATCCATCTGAATATCATATGCACAAAATTATTCTGAAACAAAAGATAGTGAAGAACCCATTGACCAACTCTTGCTCAACAACTTGAAACACTGGGAATATTTCCAAAACAGCAAGGAAGGCTAAAATGAGATTCAAGAGCTTTTAAACATGACAGTTTTATTTCGGATTAATTCAAAGATTTTCTTGCATCTAGTTAGAATGGCTAAACAAATTTCTTAATCTCAAATTGTCACTAAAAATGCAGAGGTACGAGAGAAAAAGAAATCTCTGTCCTGTTGTTGGAGCAAGAAATGCTTTGTACGGGGAACAGTTTAAATGCATCTTTTAAAGGAAACAAAAATTAATACTGAAGCAGAATAAAATGGGACTAAACAGCAGGAGGGCAGCTCTTGAACAAACTGCTAACACAGACTGAGACAAATGGTCAATATCACCATGCTGAAATTAATCCTGGTCAAAGCCATGTATTTAAGCTGAACTATTTACAACAATTTACTGAGTGCTAACATGGCGTTAGCACTGTTTTTCAAAATATTTTAAGAAAATATATTTTAATGTATGCATACCATAAGAAATTCATTTTAATGTGTTTATACAAAAGCAAACTCGTGCAGCCAGTGCAAACATTGCACTGGTTTGCAAACTCGTGCAAACATTTAAAACGTTGCTAACCGAAATATAGTTGCACCAGACCTTACTGGTGATATCAACAAAGCAATGCAACTACTGGTAGTGACAATCTCCTCCGAAATATTCTGCAGAGGATTAGCAGTGAACACCTTCGTCCATGCCACTATGATACAGAATTCAAATGTGCCACAGGGAAGAGTTTAGGAAAGCGCAATAGCAGTATTTCTCAGAATGTTAATGACCACTCGCGAAATGGCAAAAGCAAACACGTGGAGGAAACGGACTGCAATATCGATTTGGGAATGGTCGTGCCCGTTCGACAATAACTCACAAGCGTACTCATGCTTCATGCAATTCCCGATAGTTGTAAGATAAACCAGCGCCTGAGGGAGGCTTGCTCCAAAGGCGAGCCAGCAACACTCGAAATTCTTCAATTGCAAGAAGTCAGCAGAACAATGGCAATAGAATGCTGAATTTCCTCACCACTCTTCAGTAACCCGTCATGACATAGAACTGTGAAAGATCATGCTCATTGTTGATGTGTTAGTTGAGAACACAAGTGGCAACTGTTACTTACAAATAGCTACTAACTAACAACACTTCGGTCTGTAACAGTTTGCCAACATTTAACGAGAAACAAAAAAAAAACAACCGAAGCTCTCGATACCCAAGCAAGCAAGTTCCCATGCTCCAGGACTACGTGCTTCTTTCAATTGGTGGAAGAGGATAGCGAGTATTTTAGATTGCAGTGCACTGTCATAGCTGCAGTCAGCATGTTCAAAAGTTAGTTAATTTCACGAGATGTCAAAAAAAATTTGCTGCGAAGGGAAATCGAGTTCTCAATCTTGATTATTGTGTCCGGGGTGATGGGGGGGGAGGACACATTCACCATTAAGTCACTCACCACAACTACTATCATTTCCAAGCTGTGGTCGAACTTACTGATTCAACAGAAGTAAGCAGAGACAAAGCGTGTTTAAACCCTGGCCCCAACAAGCGCGTCGGTCTAAATGAGCGCTCTACTATTTTATTTTGCCTTGAATGGCTCGCAGCATGTCAAACAGACAAACAAAAAAAACTTTACCTGCACGCAGCAGAAGAGGAAACAAATAGATCACACACACAAAAAAAAATACCCCTTACCGCAGCGGCTGGAGGTCCAAAGCGGCCAAGTGTGGTCTGTCCCGGGTTATCTGGTGCCTGGGAAATACCAAGCAAGGGAGTGAGAGAACACACGCTCACCGCCCAGCGCTGCCAAACTCCTTGGGAAACAAACCCAAGCCGAACCGTCTGTGTAGATACCCCCCACCCCCCGCAATCCACGTGGTGGAGCCTCCCCAACCCCCTGAAGAGAGCGAATGTAAATTGGAGATGAGGAAGGGGGGGTGTCAGGACCTTCACTCCATTTGACCACCTCCTTTTCCTTCTTACCGATACGGTTTTAAGCTGCTCTGTTAAAACCCACTACTCAAGACACAACACCAATTAATCTCGGCTCCTTTTGTATTTTTTTATATAATTTAGAAATTTCTACCTGCTGGCCGGGGTTACCTCTTGCCATTTATTGCTTTGAATGTTGAAAGGCTCTCGCACTGAAGGGAGATCGGTGGAAGAAAAAATGTTATAAATTTGACTGAGTTTCGCAGGATATCATGTTAACAATGTTCATTAAAGGATAGAGGTTTTACCGTTTTTTTAAAAAAACTGGGAGATATGATGCTTGTGCCACTCTCTGCACTGTTGGAGCCAGCTGCTGGAAGCTGCATGTTTTAAACTCGGTGTGACTGTGTCTTGGGAAGAACACTCGCGCCCTCTTCCTACCGCTCTGCACAGTTGTTGCCAAAGTACACAGCGTTGCCCTTCTCCTGTGTGAGCTGAGCTAAAGAAAGAACGTTACTTCTTTTGTATAGCGCCCTTCATCACAGATGGAGATGCCAAAGCTCTTCACAGCCAACAAGGTGCCTCCGAAACATAGTCACTGTTGTAATGCAAGGAAATTCAGCAGGCAATCTAACCACAGTTCAATCCCTCAACCAGATGATGACAGGATTACCTTTTGCTCAGGTGCTCAGAGAATAAGTTGTTAGCAAGGGCACTCGTGATCGACCTCAAATAAGGTTATGTATACTAACGTTCATTTGAGGGAACAATCAGATTTTAGTTCCACATCCCAGCCAAAACACCAACATTTCTGGAGTACTGGGCTGATGTGTCAGACACAAGCCTACAGCGTGGGCCTTGAATCCACAAACTTCTTTCTCAAGAGGCTCCAGACATAGTGCTCAGGCAAAACTGACCTCTGGCATGCAAATATCAAAAATGGTATAAGAAGATAGCATTTCACTGAGTATCTCATCCTGTTTCACAAACATGTGGAAGTTAAATGAAATCATGAAAATGTCTGCAGGGCAATTATATTAATGTAACATAAACAACACACCAATTTGATGCTGCCTTCTCAAGGAAGGATGGTGAAGGACAGCAACCAGCATTCCTTGCACTGTTGTCCACAGCAGCATGGAGTCACCAGACTCATGAAAGCTTGTCTGTGTGTTTCAAAGTCAATGTGGCAGGAATGAGGTGAGGTGAGGTGGGGCGGCACGGTGGCACAGTGGTTAGCACTGCTGCCTCACAGTGCCAGAAACCCAGGTTCAATTCCCGCCTCAGGTGACTGACTGTGTGGAGTTTGCATATCCTCCCCGTGTCTGCGTGGGTTTCCTCTAGGTGCTCCGGTTTCCTCCCACAGTCCAAAACTATGCAGGTTAGGTGAATTGCCCCTAGTGTTAGGGGCTGGGGTAAATGTGGGGAAATGGGTCTGGGTGGGTTGCGCTTTGGCGGGTCGGTGTGGACTTGTTGGGCTGAAGGGCCTGTTTCCACACTATAAGTAATCTAATCTATACAACTGCTCCTCATATCAAGGGGAAAGTGAGGGCTACAGATGCTGGAGATCAGACTGAAAAAGTGTGGTGCTGGAAAGCATCTGAGGAGTAGGAGAGTGTTTTTCAGTGCTTCTTGATGCTGCTGCTCATTTCAAAGCAACATAACCAAATGTGGCATCAAGCAGAGCTAATGAAATACATGTCACTCACTGCTGTCTGATAGACCTAGCCCAAGAAATGATTTGGAGATGCCAGCGTTGGACTGGGGTGTACAAAGTTAAAAATGACACAACACCAGGTTATAGTCCAACACGTTTATTTGGAAGCACTAGCTTTCAGAGCAGATTAGATTAGATTACATTACAGTGTGGAAACAGGCCCTTCGGCCCAACAAGTCCACACCAACCCGCTGAAGCGCAACCCACCCAGAGCCCTACATTTACCCCTTACCTAACACTACGGGCAATTTAGCATGGCAATTCACCTAACCTGCACATCTTTGGACTATGGGAGGATACCGGAGCACCCGGAGGAAACCCACGCAGACACGGGGAGAACGTGCAAACTCCACACAGTCAGTCACCTGAGGCGGGAATTGAACCCGGGTCTCTGGCGCTGTGAGGCAGCAGTGCTAACCACTGTGCCACCGTGCTGCCCACACTGCTTCTTCGTCAGGCGGTTGTGGAATATAAGATCGTATGACACAGAATTTATAGCAAAAGTTTACAGTGTGATGTAACTGAATTATACTGTAATTGTAACTGAACCAGCAGATAAAGAAGGAGCCATCATCATTCAGAATAGAACAGATTACTGCAAGGAAGTGTACCGACAACTGAACAACCAGGAACACTACAGGTAACTCCGGCCAATCCAACCAAACAGTACACCCGTGAACTAAACACATTGATCAGGACTTTGGATACAGTCCTTCAGAGTTCCCTACACGTCCTCATCCCATGTACTTCTCGCATAGGTGACGTCTAGTGCCTTCCAAAGGTACACAAAGCCAACACACCAGGACCTCCCATCATATCAGGCAATAGGACCCTGTGTAAGAACATCTCTGCTATGTCGATGGCATCTTGAAACCCATTGTACAGAGGATCCCCAGCTTCTGTCGCGATACTATGGATTTCTTACAGAAACTCAGCACTCACGGACCAATTGAACCAGGAACATTCCTCATCACAATGGACATTTCAGCACTCTACACCAGCATCCCCCACAATGATGGCATCTCGGCAACAGCCTCTGCACTCAACACCAACAACTGCCAATCTCTGAGCACTGTCCTACAACTCATCTGTTTTATCCTTGACCATGACGCTTTCACCTTTGCAACCAGTTCTTGATCCAGACACAAGGAACAGCCAGGGGACCAAATTTGCACCCCATTATGCCAATATTTTCATGCACAGGTTCAAACAAGACTTCTTCTCTCCACAGGACCACCATCCAACACTATGCACCAGGTACATTGATGACATTTTCTTCCTCTGGACCCATGGCGAGGAGTCACTGATAAAACTACACAGCGATATCAACAAGTTTCATCTCACCATCAAACTCACTATGGACTACTCTCTACTATCTGTCTCATTCTTGGACACATGTATCTCCATCAAGGATGGGCACCTCAGCACCGCACTCTACCACAAACACACAGATAACCTCACGATGCTACACCTCTCCAGCTTCCACCCAAAACATATTAAAATAGCCATTCCCTACAAGCAAGCCCTACGCATACACATGATCTGTTCAGATGAGGAGCAAGGTGATGGGCACTTGGAAGAACTTTCAGATGCCCTCATAATAATGGGGTACGATGCGCAACTCATCAATCGCCAGTTCCGACGTGCCACAGCAAGAAACCATCATGACTTCCTCAGGAGACAGACACGAGCTGCAACTGACAGGGTAACCTTTGTTGTCCAGTACTTCCCAGGAGCTGAGAAACTACGCCATGTTCTTCAGAGCCTGCAACACATTATTTATGAGTGAGGATTAGCACCTCACCAAGACCTTCCCCACATCTCCACTTCTCGCCTTTAAATAACCACCAAACCTCAAACAGATCATTGTCCGCAGCAAACTGCCCAGCTTTCAGGATAATACCATACAACCCTGTCACAGTAGACGCTGCAAGACATATCAGAGTGTCAACACAGAAACCACCATTACACGTGGGGACATCTCCCACCATGTACATGGCAGGTACTCATGTGACTCAGCCAATGTTATCTATCTCATACACTGTAGGCAAGGATGCCGTGAAGCATGGTACATTGGTGAGACCAAGCAGAGGCTACAGCAACGGATGAATAGACACCGCACAACAATCAACAGACAGGAGGGTTCCCTCTCAGTTGGAGAACACTTCGGCGGTCCAGGATATTCGACCTCGGACCTTCGGGTAACCATCCTCCAAGGCGGACTTCCAACAGAGACAGCCAACAACACGAAGTGGCCGAGCAGAGGCTGATAGGCAAGTTTGTTATCCATGGGGATGGCCTCAACCGAGACCTTGGGTCCATGTCACACTACAGGTGACTCCACTGCAACACACACATGCACACGCATACATGTACGTTTGTGGGGTGAATTTGTACTTGCAGAATTACATTTTATTTTGCTCAAAAACCACTTGAATCCATGTAAGATTCTGTAAATCCCTTTTTTAGATTAGAATCAGTTTAAATAGACAGCCTCACACAGGGCACCTCACACCTTCACTGCATTATTGAGCCTGTTGTTAAAATTTGCTTGAGAATGTAACTTTAAGAAAGTTCTGAAATTTACATACAAAAAATTGAAACCATCATGGTCATTCTAAAAGATAAGAGACGTAACAAACAATCCAGGTCTTTTTCAATATATAATTTCAGTTACATGACACTGTAACAATTTGCTATAAATTCTATCTTACAATCCACAAACACCTGATGAAGGACCAGCACTCCGAAAGATAGTGCTTCCAAATAAACCTGTTGGACTATAACCTGGTATTGTGTGATTTTTAACTTTGTAGCCCAAGGAAATGGTTATGTTCAGTGAACACCAACCATTTCAACCTCATGGCATTATTGCAGGAATTTCTCAGTGTAGTATTCCAGGCTCAACAACCTTCAGCCACCCCAATAATGTCCTTCCTTCTATCATAAGGCCAGATGGGGATTTTCACTGACAGCACAGTGTTCTCTTCAATCCACAATTCCTCAGATGATGAAGCACCTAGTGCCCCTGGATGTCAAGACAAATTTTAAGTTATGTTTGGAGTGAGCAAATATCCCTGCTAGACAAGTGAGAGTTAACGGCTATCTCCAACAAGAGGAAATATAGTTACCTTCCCTTGACATTCATAAACATTACCATGTAGTACTTAGATGTCATCAGTGACCAGAAACTTAACTGGATGAGCCACATGTATACAGCAGCTACAATAACCGGGAGAGAGGGTGGAGGTGGTGGAGAGGGGAAGGCGGGGCTTGGGGAGTGGGGGTTAGGTGGAATCAAATGTTAAGAAGGACCAGGTTGATGAAGAGAGTTAAAATGCTCTTCATTTAAAAAATTTTTCAACTGATCCATATCGCAAATTGGCTCTTCTCAACAACCCAGGAGAAAGTGAGGATTGCATTTGCTGGAGAAGTCAGAGTCAAAAAGGGTGGCGCTGGGAAAGCACAGCAGGTCAGGCAGCAGTAGAACTGACGTTTCCGGCAAAACTGTTCATTATTCCTGCTGTGCTTTTCCAGCACCACCCTTTTCGACTCTCCTTATCAAATACCTCATGCCCTGCTACACATGTTTATCCCTGTTTAGAACTGTGGGCAGAGGTGTGGACTCAGTATTTGGTGTCACTAAACCAGACAGCTCCGGGTTGGTAGAGCTAGTGAGCCTTAATTGATTGTCAACCTCAGAAATCAGAATTAGCATTTTGGGTTGAGTGACCCTTCCTTGTAACTCAAAGGCCCTGAGGAAGGGTCACTTTAACTCTGATTTCTCCCCACAGATGCTGCCAGACCTGCTGAGCTTTTCCAGCAGTTTCTGTTTTGATTGTGTAAGGGAGTGCAGAATGTGCAACAGCAGCCTGTACAGGAAACTTCTCCAGATCAAATGGGAGGAATCAAAAGGAATTTCTTTCAGCCAACTTAATTTGTAGGGTATGGGTCCTTAAGGGAGGCTTCAGGACCTGGAGCCAACATGAAATTCCACCTGAATAGGGATCAATCCAGATAGAAATCCATTGCATACTCAATGACACAGCTGGACCCAGGATTGAATGCCAATATTTTGAGGCACCATCCAGCCCTCACCTTCACTATCCAGCTCATCCTTGAGTCTTGACACCTAAGCGGCTCAACTCCTCTCCTCTGCTGGTCACCAAAACCCTTACTGACAGAGGTGTAGATACCTGACCAGTGGCTCCCTAACAACAACACCTACTCCTAACAGGTGAGAATTCTGATATGAGGTGACAATGACTAAACCTTTGATTACGTCCTGGTAAAGGACAGGCAACTCCTGTAAAGCGTTTGAAAGCCAGAGGGATCCACAAACAGGAGTTGTATGGGCCAGAAGAAATAATCGAGGTAAAAACAATAACTGCAGATGCTGGAAGACAAATTCTGGATTAGTGGTGCTGGAAGAGCACAGCAGTTCAGGCAGCATCCAACGAGCAGATGCTGCCTGAACTGCTGTGCTCTTCCAGCACCACTAATCCAGAAGAAGTAATCACCAGGGCACATGACTGAGGAGGGTCTCAAATTAATGGTTTTGCTGTAGGACCTGACAGTAGAAAATCATCTTGTTGTGACTGCACGCCAGTGCTGCAGCCTTCATCAGAGACTCAATGATGACACATCGCTGCCTTTCTAAAAAGCTATTCGTTGTTCATTCCTAGTTACCCTTTACAAGGTGATGGTGAGCTGCCTTCTGTTCTTTACCTTCCAATTCCTTTAGTTTCCATGTGCAATAGTCAATGGATAATCACAAAGCCATGCAGGAGTTCCAGAGCTATGTTCTGACATGACAGCTGTGCGCATGGCTAAGAACTATGTGCTGCTGAACCTGCTGCTGGAGTGCAGGTTCATAGTTCCTTGAAAGTGGAGTCTCAGGTAAGACCATAAGACATAGGAGTGGTAGTAAGGCCATTTGGCCCATTGAGTCCACTCCACCATTCGATCATGGCTGATGGGCATTTCAACTCCACTTACCCACACTCATCCATAGCCCTTAATTCCTTGGAGATCAAGAACTTATCAATCTCTGCCTTGAAGACACTTAACATCCCGGCCTCCACTATGTTCCATGGCAATGAACTCCACACTCTCTGGCTGAAGAAATATCTCCTCATTTCCATTCTAAATTGGCCCCCTCTAATTCTAAGGCTGTGCCCACAGGTCCGAGTATCCCCGCTTAACGGAAATAAATTCCCAGCATCCACCCTTTCTAAGCCACGCATTATCTTGTAGGTTTCTATTAGATCTACCCTTAGCCTTCTAATGAATACAATCCCAGGGTCCTCAGCCATTTATCATATGTTAGGCCTACTATTCCAGGGATCATCTGTGTGAATCTCTGCTGGACATGCTCCAGTGCCAGTATGTCCTTCCTGAGGTGTGGGGCCCAGAATTGGTCACAGTCTTCTAAATGGGGCCTAACTCGAGCTTTATAAAGTCTCCGTAGCACATCGCTGCTTTTCCATTCCAACCATCTTGAGATAAATGACAACATTACATTTGCTTTCTTAACCACGGACTCAACCTGCACATCAACCTTTAGAGAATCGTGGACTGGCACTCCCAGATCCCTTTGTACTTTGGCTTTATGAATTTTCTCACCGTTTAGAAAATAGTCCATGCCTGTATTCTTTTTTCCAAAGTGCAAGACCTCACATTTGCTCACATTGAATTTCATCAGCCAATTCGTGGACCATTCTCCTAAACTGTCTAAATCTTTCTGCAGCCTCCCCACCTCCCCAGTACAACCTGCCTATCCACCTAACTTTGTATCATCGGCTAACCTCGTCAGAATCCCCCCAGAAAAAAGATGAAGGGATAGCACTCTTTATTCATGATGGCATCAGCACAATAGAGAGGGTGATCTAAGTTAATGAAAGCAATATGTAGAAGTGATATAAAGATGAGAATGATAAAGACGAGATTATTTGTTGTCATGTGCTTTCTAATGACTTCCAGCATTCTCCCCCATGCAACCCCCCCCCAAAAAAATACCAAACACCATGCTGCAGGACAGAGTATAAAGGAAGAAATAATAGCAACTTGTCAAAATAGTACAGGGAATTTTAATCTGTATACACAGTGGAAATGTCAAATGGCCAAAGATAGCCGAGACAAATTTTGTCAGGTTATATTCTGAGAACAGCATATTCTGGAGCCAACGAGTGATCAGGCTATGCCAGATAGGATTAATACATGATATCATCGTGAATACATCCATAAATAGAAGTGACAATAATGTAATTAAATTTTACATACTCTTTGAGGAAGAGAATATTAGATCCAAAACTAATATTTTAAGCTTAAATGAGAGCAGTTATGAGGCATGGAAGCAGAACAAGCTAAAGTGACAAAAGCAAACACAGAAGTTGCTGGAAAAGCTCAGCAGGTCTGGCAGCATTTGTGAAAAGAAATCAAAGCTAATGTTTCAGGTCCGGTGACCCATCCTCAGTTTCTGTGTTTAATTCTAATTTACAGCATCTGTAGTTCTTTCAGTTTTTCTAAAGGGACAAATTTGGTTTTGTCACATGTCATTTGAGATGAAGTACTGGGCATTTAATGGGATCTTTCAGGATACATAGAGTAGATACATTCTAAGAAAGAAAAATTCATGAGGACAGCACACCATCCATGGTTAACAAAAAGAGTTAAAGTTTTTGTAAAAATCGAACGAAAAGCATAGGATTGCAGAATTTTGGGTTTCAGGTCAAAAAATTGGAAAGAATGTTAAAGGCAGCAAAGAATTACTAAAATATTCATAATAATGGTAAAATTAGCATAAGAGATAAGCCAATTAGAAACATAAAAATGAAAACATAATATTTATTTTTAAAATTCTCATCACCAGGGAAAAACTACTGATTAAATTATTTGAGCTGTGGACTCCCTAATTCCTGGTTCCTGATGGACTTCATCTGAGAGTTTTAAAAGAACTGCCTCGTACAATAGTTCATGTGTGGGTTTTAATTTTTAAATATTTCATTGATTCATGGAAGGCTCCATTAGAATGGAAAATAGCAGATATAACTCTTATATTCAAAAATGAAGGGAGTCCAAGCATAGGAAACTAAAGGCCACATGGAACATATTGGAGTTTATTATGAAAGATGTTATAACAGGCCACATATAAAAGTCCAATGCAATCAGGCAGAGACAACATGGTTTTGTGAAAGGGAGATCATGCTTACCTAATTTGTTGTAGTTCCTTGAAGAAGTAATGAGGTTAAACAGGGATGCGTGGATGCATAGTAACTCAGTGGTTAGCACTGATACCTCACAGTGTGAGAGACTTTGATTCAATTCCCAGCCTTGGGTGACTGTCTGTATGGAGTTTGCACATTCTCCTCGTGTCTGTATAGATACCTGCTGGGTGTTCTGATATCTTCCCACAGTCCAAAGAGGTGCACGTTAGATGGATTGGCTATGCTATAGTACTCATTGTGTGTTGGGATTCACCATAGGAAATGCAGGGGACAGGGGAATGAGTCTGGGTGGAATGCTCTTCAGAGGGTTGTGTGGACTCAGTGGGCCAAATGGCCTGCTTCCACACTGTAGGGATTCTGTACCTAGATTTCTAGAATGCATTCAACCAGGAGCTGCATTATTGAAGAAAATAAAAGCTCAAAAGTGTATACGATAACATATTGGCTACCTCAGAAACAGGCATCTGTCATAAATGCACTATTTTTGGTTGATAAGATGTAATTAATGATGTGGAACGGAGATCAGTGCTAGAACCTCAACTTGTACAATTTATATAAATGACTTGGATGAAAAGTGCGAGTTATGGTTGCAAAATTTGCTAATGACACAAACATAGGTGGGAACTTGTGAAGAGGATCCATGAAGACTACAAAGGAATAGAGATAGATTGAATGATGGGGTAAAGATTTGACAAGTGGATTATAATGGGAAAAAGTCCATTTTGGCAGGAAAATAAAACAAAGACGTGTAATTGCAGAGCTCTGAGATGCAGAAGGATCCAAATATCCTTGGATATGAATCACAAAACATTCATATGTTGCTGTAGCCAGTAATTAGAAAAACTGATAGAATATCATTATCTTTTGTGAGGGGACTTGAATACAAAAGTAGGGAGGTTATACTTCAGTTATACAGGGCATTGCTGAGAAGGTTTAATACTTGGAATGGAGGCTTAGTGTTATTGAAAAAGGTTGGAGAAATGAGATTTCTAACTGCTGTATTTTACAAATTAAGAGGAAAATTGATTAAATTATATAAGATCCTGAGAGTTCTTGACAGGGTAGATGCAGAAAGAATATTTCTTCTTGTGGGAGATTCTTGAATGAGTAGTTACTGTTTAATAATAACAATAATAGAGATGAAATATTTTCTTACAAGAAGGTTTTACACCTTTGGAACTTGCTTCCTCAAAATGCAGTGGAAGTAGAGTTATTGAATATTTTTAACTGAGGCAGTTGGAATCTTGCTAAGCAAGGGGGGGGGGGGAGGTGAAATGTTATTAATTCAGTGGAATTATGGAATAATCAGATCAGCCATGACTTTATTAAATGGTAGAGCATGACTGAGGAGCTGTGGAGCCTCCTAATTAATATGCTCATATGTGAGAGCTGCATTTGCATGTACTAAACCCACGGAGTTATGGGAAGAGCCATTACAAAGGCTGTATCCACCATTTGGGCTTATATCACCAAAAAGGAAATTTGTACACCTTTTCTCTTTGCACTTTTCCCATCTGTCTAAATCTGACAGAAAAGTGACTAATGACATGCTCTTACTTCCTCCTTGTCACTTAGTGTGAAGCTTATCCTTTTCTCCTTTAAGAACTAAAGAACTACAACCTTTGCAAGCTGTGGTAGAAGAACAAGGAGAGAGCAATAATGAAGAAACATTACCACTTGATTTCACAGTTGCAGCTTTAGTTCAGATGCTGACACTAACTCCTTTAGTAATTTGACATCCAGGACAATACCCTTTACAAGTGTGCACACATGTCGCAGATGCCATTTTGGGCATTTAAGGATCCTCACCAAAATTTGGCTTCTATTGAACCTAATTTCATGCCAGGCTTTACAATCTGGAGAAGTATCTATTCTCTGTGCCAAATATTTTTGTGGTGAGAGGAGAAAGATTTTAAAAAGACATGAGGGGCAATTGTTTTACAGAGAATGCTTTGTGTGCAGATGTGGTAGATGCAGTTACAATTATAAATTTTCAAACACATTTAGGTAAGTACATGAATAAGAAATGTTTGGAGGGATATGGGCCAAGGACAGGCATGTGGGACTACTTTAGCTTGAGATTATGGTTGGCATGGTTGGACCGATCGGTCTGTTTCCGTGCTATGTGTCTCTATAACTATAACTCTAAATGACTCAAAAGATTGCATTGCATTCAACAGATTGTGATCGTGTTGTTTGCATAACAAACTTTTTCCATCTATACATAGCCAAGTCATTACTGTGACTCACAACTCCCTAGTAGGACAATTGGCTAACTGCACTAGTGGTCACTAGATAAATCTGTTTGTATGCAAATACTTTGTTAAATGTCAACCCAGTATTCAAAGGCTGGAACTCTGATCTGCGACTCAGTGTAGCAGTAATGTGACATTTGCAAACTAAATGATTGAAATAGATACCCATAAAAGATTTCATGGATCTTCACCATATTATTCAAGATGATATGTGGCTGAAGTTTTGTAATCCCTTACTATTATCTTGTTGCTGTTGCTTTAAACTTTCTCAGATGAGCCCATTTCCCCATTTATTGCTCACTTTCTGTTTGTCTTTTAACATTTGCTTTTCAGTACATATCTTTTAATTGTTTGCCTTGGCTATGTGCTCTGTTAGATTATTCAATAATATTTAGTTCACCATGATCATTCTTCTTGTGGACAGACATTAAAACTGCCCTCTGGAACTTTGGGTCTGGATGTTGCAATTTGCCTCAAATAGTCGTGGTCAGCTAGCTGCAAAGGAACTTGATAGCTTGTAGCATTGATTTCCAAAATCAATGCTGTTCTTTCTCCTTCGTACCTAGAGCAACATTTAAATCAACATGTATATCACCTTCCCTCGTAGCTTGGCAATAACACAGGAGTCCACTTCATTCCAGCGAACTCACTACTAAAGCATGGGACACATCACTCTCTTATTCAACTTCCATGCAGACTGGCTTTTCTTATAACCTGTAAGATCAGATAGCTGCTCAGTTTGACATTGTTTCTCAAGGCTGGCTGAACTATGAGCTCCTACATTCACCTATATCTTAACCATACAGATTCAGTTGATAATATGCTTCTTGTGGTTGAATGTTTTGACTGTAATATTCTCAGCAGAGAGGTCACCATCTAGTTCAACTTGGCAATGCTTTCCTGTTCCAAGAACCTTTCCCAAAACAAGCAAATTTTACTCTTTTGAGGTAGAGGCTAGCTAATCAGTGTGTGGTTTTCCAGTAATGTTGAACAATTCGACTGGAGTGCAATATACTTGAGAAGCTATTCACAAATGGTAGACTAGTTAGCAGAGGTAAGATACAGGGAGAACAGAATTGGCTTGAAGGTAGAACACAGAGGGTAGTGATGGAGGATTGCCTTTCAGACTGGAGGTCTGTGACCACCGGTGTGCCACAAGGATCAGTGCTGGGTCCACTACTTTTCATTATTTGTATAAATGATTTGGATGTAAACATAGGAGGTATAGTTAGCAAATTTGCAGATGACAACAAAATTTGAGGTGTAGTGGACAATGAAGAAGGTTACCTCAGAGTACAATGGGATCTTGATCAGATGGGCCAATTGACCAAGAAATGGCAGATGGAATTTAATTTAGATCAATGTGAGATTCTGCATTTGGAAAGGCAAATCAGGGCAAAACTTATACACTTAATGGCAAGATCCGAGGGAGTGTTGCTGCACAAAGAGACCTTGGCGTACAGCTTTGTAGTTCCTTAAAAGTGGAGTAACAGGTAGATAGGATAGTGAAGAAGGCATTTTGTGTGGTTGCCTTTATTAGTCAGAGCATTGAGTGCAGGAATTGGGAGGTAATGCTGCAGCTGTACTGGACATTGGTTAGCCCACTTTTGCAATATTGTATGCAATTCTGGTCTCCTTCCAATTGAAAGAATGTTGTGAAACTTGAAAGGGTTCAGAAAAGATTTACAAGGATGTTGCAAGGGTTGGAGAATTTGAGCTATTCGGAGAGGCTGGGGCTGTTTTCCTGGAGTGTCAGAGGCTGCGGATGACCTCATAGAGATTTTATAGAGCTTTATAAAATTATGAGGGGCATGGACAGGGTAAATACACAAGGTCTTTTCCCTGGGGTGGGGAGTCCAAAACTAGAGAGCATAGGTTTAGGGTGAGAAGGGAACAATATAAAGGCAACTAAGAGGCAACTTCTTAATGCAGAAGGCAATAGACAATAGACAATAGGTGCAGGAGTAGGCCATTCTCCCCTTCGAGCCAGCACCACCATTCATTATGATCATGGCTGATCATCCTCCATCAGTATCCTGTTCCTGCCTTATCCCCATAACCCTTGGTTCCACTTTCCTTAAGAGCTCTATCCAACTCTTTCTTGAAAGTATCCAGAGACTTGGCACCCACAGCCTTCTGGGGCAGAGCATTCCATACACCCACCACTCTCTGGGTGAAGAGGTTTCTCCCCAACTCTGTTCTAAATGGCCTACCCCTTATTTCTAAGCTGTGTCCTCTGGTTTGGGACTCACCCATCAGAGTGCCTCCTGCCTCCAGAGTGTCCAATCCTTTAATAATCTTATACATCTCAATCAGATCTCCTCTCAGCCTTCTAAACTCAAGCGTATACAAGCCCAGTTGCTCCAATCTTTCAACGTAAGATAGTCCCACCATTCCGGGAATTGACCTTGTGAACCTACGCTGCACTCCCTCAATAGCCAGAATGTCTCTCCTCAAATTTGGAGACCAAAACTGCGCACAATACTCCAGGTGTGGTCTCACCAGGGCCCTGTACAGCTGCAGACGAACCTCTTTGCTTCTATACTCAATCCCTCTTGTTATGAAGGCCAGCATGCTATTAGCTTTCTTCACTGCCTGCTGTACCTACATGCTTGCTTTCATTGACAGATGTACAAGAACACCTAGATCTTGTTGTACTGCCCCTTTACCTAACTTTACTCCATTTTAGGTAGTAATCTGCCTTCCTGTCCTTGCCACCAAAGTGGATAACCACACATTTATCCACTTTAAATTACATCTGCCATGCATCTGTCCACTCACCTAGCCTGTCCAGATCACCCTGTATTCTCCTAACATCCTCCTTACATTTCACCCTGCCACCCAGCTTTGTGTCATCAGCAAATTTGCTAATATTACTTATAATACCTTCATCTATATCATTAATGTACATTGTAAAAAGCTGCGGTCCCAGCACTGATCCCTGCGGCACACCACTGGTCACCGCCTGCCATTCCGAAAGGGAACCGTTTATCACTGTTTCCTGTCAGCCAACCAATTTTCAATCCATGTCAGCATTTTGCCCCAAATACCATGTGCCCTGGTTTTGCTCACTAACCTCCTGTGTGGGATTTTATCAAAGGCTTTCTGAAAGTCCAGGTACACTACATCCACTGGATCTCCCTTGTCCACCTTCAGAGTTACATCCTCAAAAAATTCCAGAAGATTAGTCAAGCATGATTTCTCGTTCATAAACCCATGCTGACTCTGACTTATTCTGTTACTGCTATCCAGATGTGTTGTAATTTCATCCTTTATAATTGACTCCAGCATTTTTCCCACCACTGAGGTCAGACTAACTGGTCTATAATTCTCTGTTTTCTCTCTCCCTCCTTTCTTAAAAAGTGGGACATTAGCCACCCTCCAATCCACAGGAACTGATCCTGTATCTATAGAACATTGGAAAATAATCACCAACGCATCCACGATTTCTAGAGCCACCTCCTTCAGTACCCTGGGATGCAGACCCTCAGGTCCCGGGGACTTATCAGCCTTCAGACCTAACATTCTTTCCAATACCATTTCCTGCCTAATATAAATTCCCTTCAGTTCAGGTCCTTCAGCCACTATTACACCTCGGAGATTGCTGGTGTCTAAAGTACCAATTCAACTCTTCTGCCATTTCTTTGTTCCCCATAATAAATTCACCCGTTTCTGTCCTCAAGGGCCCAATTTTAGTCTTAACCATTTTTTTTCTTTTCACATACCTAAAAAAGTCTTTACTATCCTCCTTTATATTTTTGGCCAGTTTACCTTCATACCTTTTTTTTCCTTTTTAGTAATTCTCTGTTGTTCTTTAAAAGCTTCCCAGTCTTCCGATTTCCCACTCATCTTTGCTATGTTATACTTTTTCTCTTTTGTCTTTATATGGTCTTTAAACTTCCCTCGTCAGCCACGGCCGCCCCTGCCTCCCCTTAGGATCTTTCTTCCTTTTTGGAATGAACTGATCCTGCACCTTTTGCATTGTATCCAGAAATACCTGCCATTGTTGCTCCACTGTCATCCCTGCTAGGGTATTGCACCATTGAACTTTGGCCAGCTCCTCCCTCATAGCTCCCTAGTTCCCCTTATTCAACTGAAATATTGTCACTTCCATTCTACCCTCTCCCTTCCAAACAGCAGATTAAAGCTTATTGTATTGTGGTCACTACCTCCTCATGGCTCCTTTACTTCGAGGTCCCTGATCAAATCCGGTTCGTTGCACCACACCAGATCCAGAATTGCTTTCTCCCTGGTAGGCTCCAGCACAAGCTGTTCTAAGAATCCATCTCGGAGGCACTCCACAAACTCCCTTTCTTGGGGTCCAGTACCATCCTGATTCTCTCAGTCTACCTGCATGTTGAAATCCCCCATAACAACTGTAGTAATATCTTTGCGACAGGCCAATTTCAGCTCCTTATTCAACTTACACACTACATCCAGGCTACTGTTTGGGGCCTGTAGATAACTCCCAATAGGGTCTTTCTACCCTTAGAATTTCTCAGCTCTATCTATACTGACTCTACATCCCTTGATTCTAGATGGCCCCGCGCAAGGGATTGAATATCATTCCTTACCAACAGGGTCACCACACCCCCTCTGCCAGTCAGTCTGTCCTTACGATAGCACGTATTGCCTTGAATATTCATTTCCCAGGCCCTGTCCACCTGAAGCCACGTCTCAGTTATCCCCACAACATCGTAACTGCCAATTTCCGAATGATCCTCAAGCTTATCCACCTTATTTCTAATGCTTCGTGCATTCATATGTAATATTTTTAATTTGTTACTCCCCTCACCCTTCCCATCAATCCCTATTTCACTTGACCTTACAGCATGATCCTCTTTTGAGTTTTCTGCTCCATTGATTCCATTGTCTTTCTTGACATCTCTTGTTCTAACTTTCCCTTTAACTTCCTTCTTATACTTCCAGTTTGTCCCCACCCCCCGCTATTTAGTTTAAACGCAGCTGTGTTGCAGTGGTAAACCTGCCTGCCAGAATGCTGGTCCCCCACCTATTAAGGTGCAACCTGTCCCTCTTGTATAATTTATGCTTACCATTAACATACCCCAGTGATCCAAGAATTTAAATCCTTGCTTCCTGCACCAGTTCCCCAGTCACACATTTAAGTCCATTATCTCCCTGTTCCTGTCCTCTCCAGTCCGAGGAACTGGAAACAAACTGGAGATAACCACCCTGGATGTCCTGCTTTTCAGTCTTCTTCCAAGTTCTCCGAAGTCCTGTCGTAGAATGTCCCTCCTTTTCTTCCCGATGTCGTTTGTGCTGACATGTACCACCACACCTGGCTCTTCACCTTCACCCTTGAGGATTTCCTGCACTCCGTCTGCGATGTCCTTAATCCTGGCACCAGGAAGGTAACACACCATCCTTAAATCCCACCTGTTGCCGCAGAAACCCCTTTCAGTCCCTCTCACTATGAAGTCCCCTATTACCACAGCTCTGTGTGATGTCTGACTCCTCGGCTCTGCCTCCACACCAATTTCAGATTGGCAGACCTGACTGTCTCTCGGATTGGCAGTGACATCTGTCTCTACGGTTTCCAAGAGATTCAACCTGTTCCTGACAGATACTTCCCCCGGGGTCTCTTGCACTTGTCTCATTTCTGCCTTCCTCATCATTTTCTCCCTTCTACTCTTTTCTGGTATGTTCGGAGTAATAACCTCGCTGAAGGTCCTGTCCAGAAAGATCTCGTTCTCTCGGATGAGCCTGAGGTCATCTAGTTCTTTCTTCAGTGTTGCAATATGCTCTGACAGAAGCTGAATGTGTACACACTTTCCACAGTTATATGAGCCAGCTACACCAGACTCCCACATCATGCACGCAGTACACTGAATCAGCTTGGCAGTCATGTCTTCACCCTCTTCAACTGCGGCATAATCACTTCTCTCAACTTCTTTGTCAAAGACAAGATTCACTCTTTTCTCAACAGAAACTTCCCTTGACCCCCGTGTTTTTTTGCAAGACTGTGGACTTTTAATTTAGGTCAGAGGAGGATGGTGGGAGGGAGGCCCTACTGTGTAGGACCTGGGGCCTAGAACACACCTACTTAAATTACACTCACCCACCTTCCCAACAGCCTCTGCACTCCGACTTCACTTCCATCCAGCTCCTGCCGCTCTCTGACGCAAAAAGACCACGAGCTTCGAGATAAGTACTTAAATGACACTCACCCACCTTCCCAACAGCCTCTGCACTCCGACTTCACTTCCACCCAGCTCCTGCCACTCTCTGATGCAAAAAGAGAGTGTGTATGAAATGAGCTGCCAGAGGAAGTGATGGAATGACAGCATTTAAAAGGCATCTGGATGGGTATATGAATAGGAAGGATTGAGAAGGGTATGGGTCAAGTACTGGCAAGATGGGACTAGATTAGTTTAGGATCACTGGTTGGCATGGACAAGTTGGACTGAAGGGTCTGTTTCTGTGCTGTACATCTCTTTGACTCCATAACTATATCATTTGTGTCATTTTTGGTGAACTGCAGGATAAAGGGAAAAACATTACTGCTTTGAGGATTTTCACAAATGTTTAAGTAGACAAATGTCAAATAATCCATAGATAGCAATGAATAAACAGGAAAAAGATCTGTAAGGCCAGCCAGGAAGTGTCATGAGGACGTTTTATGACTCTGTAGCTTTGAATTTCTGAAGAAAATATGTAGGGCAATGTCCAGACTCATTCAATAGCATCTATACTCACATTTGTTCAAAATTCTCTTGATCATATCCTATCCTGCATCAAGTTCTGTTTGTCCAAGGCCTTTACCTCAATGGGCTGCATTGATTTCCAAAACTTCAGCACCTCAAATTTAAAATTCTATCCCTGTTTTTAACTTTGCACACTTCTAAATTCAACCTACTTTCGAAATATTGGATTTCAAATTATCCAAATCAATTTGGAGAGATGGAACAAACTGTTGTCTGAAAGGGAAGGACTTAAGGAAGGATAGTCAACATGGATTTGTTAAGGAAAGATTGTGTCTGACTAACTTGATTGAATTTTTTGCAAAAGCAACAAGGAGGATTGATGAGAATAATACAGTTGATGTTGTCAACATGAATTTTAGCAAGTCTTTTGGCACAGTCTCAAATTGTAAATAGTTAAACAAATAGATATCCAAGGGAATGTATAAGAAACAAAACCAAAAATTGCTAGAGAGATTCGGCAGGTCTGGCAGCATCTGTAGAGATAAAGTAGAGTTAATGTTTCAGCTGCAGTGACTCTTCCTAGGAATGTAGCAGGTTGGACATAAAATTGGCATGAAATAAACAGTAAATGTTGATGTGTGTTTTTGCAACTGGGACATTGTTTCTAATGGCATCCACACAATTCAGTACTAGGCCCCCAATGTTTTGTGGTATATATTAACAATTTGGATATAAACGTAGGGGCATGGTAACAAGTTTGCAGACATCACAAAATATGTAGTGTCATTGATAGCACGGAAGGTAGCTGTAGACTGTAGGAAGATACCAATGGACTTGTCAGGTAGGTAGAAAAGTGACAAATGGAATTCAGCTTGGAGAAGCATGAGGTGGTGCATATGGTGAAGGAATACACAGTTAATAGAAGAATAATGAGAGGGTAGAGGAAGTGAGGAACATTGGAGTGATGCACGCAAATCTTTAAAGGTAGGAGGATGGGTCGTTGAGGTGCTTAAAAGACATAGAATCATTTCCTTCCCTAACAGATGCATACAACGTATGCTTAATTGTATAAAATACCAGTTATGCCATAACTTGAGTGCTTTGTGGAATTCTAGTCATCTCATCACAGAAAGCATATAATTGCCCTAAGGAAGGTACAGAGGAGATTTTCAAAGATGTTGCCAGGACTGCAAAATATGAAGTGAGATTAGTTAGGCTGGGATGGGTGAATGAAGACTAGATTACGATGTATAAAATTGTTAGGGA
The DNA here is from genome assembly GCF_047496795.1 of Chiloscyllium punctatum. NCBI lineage: Eukaryota > Metazoa > Chordata > Chondrichthyes > Orectolobiformes > Hemiscylliidae > Chiloscyllium > Chiloscyllium punctatum. Next base: position 143,113,907 of record NC_092741.1, on the reverse strand, counting down.
CCTGGATAAAGTGAATGGGAAAAGCTTATTTATCATAACAGAGAGGTCAATACATTTTAAATCATTGTTAGAAAGATAAGAGGGAGGTAAGGATTTCTTTTAACTAGAGGGTCTAATGGTTTTGCAAATCATTGTCTAAAAGGGTAGGACAGGCAGAAACACTCAATTAATATAAAAGGAATCTAGGCTATGAACCAAATGCAGGAAAGTGGGATTAGGCTGGGTGTTCCGCATTTTAACTCAAGCAGACATGATGGTTCAAATGGCCTCTTACTGTACTTTAACCCTTTCATTTTACAGTGTGACCATTCCAAGGTCCAGAACCATTTGCAACTTAATTGTTTGTGTATCGTCCTTCCCTTTATCCCATCATTGGTAGCCACACTTCAGCTGTATAGTACATTTGAGGATTCCTTCCTCAAAACATTTAATCTGTTATATTTTTAAAAATATACCTTTGCTCCCTCTCCTAAACTTGGTTAGAGACAAAAAATAACTGCAGATGCTGGAATCCAGACAGGTGAAGAACAGGTGGGTGTAGGGGGACCTACAGATAAAGGGGGTGGGGGGGGGGAGCAGGGTGATGAAGTTGGGAGAGGTGAAGACAGGTAGAGGGTACGATCTGGTTGGTCAGTGGGAAGAATGAATCCGGTTGGTGGCAGGGAGGAGTGGAAGTGATGGGGAAGGGCTGGGAAGAGAGATGGTGGAATGGGAAGGGTGGTTATTTGAAATGGAGGATGCCAAGGATGGTACCAGAGAGACCAAACATAAACTTAAGGAATGGTTCACTGAGCATCTCAGGCGGACCTCCCAATCACTGCCCATTTTAATTCCTCTTCCCACTCCCTTTCCAACATAAGCATCCTTGGCCTCCTCCATTGCCACAATGAACCAAATCACAAATTGGAGGAACATCACCTCATCTTCTGCCTGGGCAGCCTATAACCTGGGGGACTCAACATTGAGATCTCCAATTTCAAATAACCTCCTGTCCCATCCCCCATCTCCCTTCCCCACCCCTCCCCCTCCATTTCACTCCTCCCTAACAGCAACCAGCTTCATTCCTCCCATTGACCAACCAAGTCGTACCCTCTATCTGTCTTCACGTCTCTCCCCTTCACCTCCTTGCCCCCGTCACCCCCTTTATCTACAGCTCCCCCAACACCCACCCCCAGTCCTGAAGAAGGGTTACACCTGAAATGTTGACTTCTCTACCTCCAGATGCTGCCTGGCTTGACGTGTTCTTCCAGCCTCCTGCCTGTCTACTTTAGACTCTCTTAAACTGACTTTCTTCAGTTTGATATGAAATTTCTTCACCATCCTATTAAGTCTTTGGGGTGTTTGTCAACATTAAAAATGTTATACAGATACAATTTGTTGCTTCCTTTGTGTAGAAATATTACTGAGTAGTTCCCAATGTCAGATGCGAATAGGTTTTGTTCTGTAATCACAGCTTACCAGAAAGCCTGGTTCAGATTTTTTGTTGTCGTAGTGGATCTAATGACCATTCTGCATTTAATCCATTCCTGCAGAATAAAACATATTTCTCAACTTACTATTATTCAGTAGTTGGAGAACCAGGTGGCAAAGTACAAGCCAGGATTTTGAAAGGAATCTTTCTTATTCAATGGAGGAGTGAGTGCTGAAAGAAAAGATATTGACCGATGCATTGTCAAGTTGTAGATTATAAGTACATTAATTACTTGGGTTTCCCCCATTCCCATTCCAATAGTGTTCAAGATTTTGGAGATATGACATTAAATGATGATAAAGAGTGTTAGAGTTTCCAATGGTATCCCTATAATTGAGCCTTTAAAGGACATGAACAAGAGATACCTTTACTATGGAATTGAAGTGTATAGTGCCATTCCTAGTAGGGCTTCCCAAGAGCAGGACTATGCATTGTTCAATGGTTTGGGTACATAAAGCAGCAACTGGCTAATATGATGCCAGAATTCCAAATTTGGGCAATGCATGTCCTGGCAGCATCTGAGTTATTCAGTCCTGAAAAAGAAATGTGAAACACATGATCAGCCGTGACATCACATTATTTATAGAGGCAGGCACCCTGATTGTGGGTAAATTAAGCATTTAGAATGTTTCATATGTAAGTGTCACAAAGTACTCTGTAGAGTTTTTGGAGGTTTTGCTGTATTTACCAGAGAATGTTTTCATATTTTCACAGTGAAGTCTTCACAAACACATTGTTTATCTTTAGCAAATCATCAAAAGTGAACACATTTGGACTAGTTCCATATTACAAAGTATATGTCCAATTAAACAAACTAGCAATATCTTATGGAAACGATCAGAGAATAAATAATGGAAGATTGACATGCTTCAATGATTTTGGTACATAAAACAGCAGCTAAGTTGATGTGATATCAGGATTCCAAATTTAAACATTGCATATCCTGTTGGCATCTATGTATAAACCAGCCCTAACTCCAAATCAGTGTGGTTCCAGAAAGAGTGAAAGTATGCTCAAGCTATTGCGAAACATAGAGGAGATCAAGAGTCAAAAGTGGAAAGCAAAGTTGAAATTTTTGGATTTGAAATATTCATGTTCATGCATTATTTATTTAATAATGTTGCAGTAGGAGATGTTTAAAATGTGTAATCCTGTGATTTAGTACCCTCAGTTAATAACTGAGAGTTCAAATGTCTTTCTAAAAGTTACTAGTCTCCAGCAAGATCAAACAACCCAAGACGGACTTGATAAAAACTCCTTAAAGTAGATAATTCATCAATGGACAAGATGCAGTTACATAATGGTGGCATAATCAACATGAAATAGCAAAGAAAAAGCAAAATTCAAGTAACACAATTAAATGTGCACTTAATGTTTTTTGAACAATATTTTAAAATTATTTTTAAAGAAAATATACATAAAGACACTATTTCTCATGATCACCAGTTATCTCAATGCACTTTATTGTCATTACATATTTTTGAAATATTGCCACTATGTCACCATGTAAGAAATTTGTTAACACTGGTTAGCATTGCTGCCTCACAGCTCCAGGGACTTGGGTTTGATTCCTGCCTCGGGAGACTACCTGTGTGGAGTTTGCACATTTTCCCTGTTTGGGTTTCTGTTGGATGCTCCAGTTTCCTTCCACAGTCCAAAGATGTGCAAGTTTGGTTGATTGCCCATGCTAAATTGCCCATAGTGTTTAGGGATATGTAGTCTCGATGGATTAGTCATAGTAAATGTGGGGTGACAGAGATGGGGAAGGAGGTTGCTGCTGGGTCTGGGTGGGATGCTTTTTGGAGGTTTTGTGTGGACTCGATGGGACAAATAGCCTCTTTCTGCACTTACAGATTCTGTGAAATGCAGTAGCAAGTTTTATGCGCTAAAAATTAGCATTCAGAACCAACAAAGTCCTGAGGAAGAGTCATATTGGACTCAAATCATTCACATTCTTTCTTTTTCTATAGATGCTGTCAGACTACTGAGTTTTTCCAGCATATATGGTTTTTATTTCAGATTTCCAGCATCTACAATATTTTGCTTTTAATTGAGAATAACTCCTCTGCTATTGTTCAAAATTGTACAATGGAATATTTTAGATTCATTTGATAAAATAATTTGAACTTCATTTAAAATGCAGCACACCCTCGGTATTGCACCTGGTTTGAGAAGTTAGTCGACAGAGCCAAAATAGTTGCAAATCAAAGGGAGTCCTTTATTTTGATGTCTATGTTTGAATTGCTAAAGCACTAAACAATGGGTGATCCCTGGATGGGCTTTGTGATAGAGATGGAGAAGCTACCATTGATGGAGAAACTACCACACTGTCCCAGTTAGGAATTACATAAAATGAAATCTTGAATTTGGAAATAATTAGCTTAAATTTCATTTTGCACAACCCTGGTTTCCATGGAAATAGTTTGTAGGTGTTTTTCTTTTCAGTTTTGTTTCAGCTTATTTCTCACAGCAACAGGCATTTGTAGTCAGATTGGGATCAACTTTGATACAGACAGACAATCTTCCAGGAGCAGTAAGTTATGGTTATCAGAAACCAATAATTTCTGATATAGAGTCATTCAGCAGGAATGCCATGAGATCCATGTTTAAGCTGGGGAATCCACAATTGTGAGGTATTGAAGGAGTGATGGAGGAATTAGCGAGTAAGATGCGAGTCAATGGGACTCTAAGAAATCTTATACCTCAGGATAGGTGGAAGACAGAGAATTAAAGTGAATTCCTGAGAGCTGCGGTATGCCAAGATAATATAATTGGCATGAGATACCTTGACAAAATTGAATTGCATACATCTGTGATGCAATTATACATGGCCTACTGGCTTCCCTGCAATGTTATTATCTGCATGACTTCAGTAACCTTACTCAATGATTTTGGTACATGAAACAGCAATTGATCGATGTGATACCAGGTTTCCAAATTTGGATGATGTATGTCTTAGCAGCATCCCTATATTATCCACTTCTAACCCCAATGCAGTGTGATTCCAGGAGAAGTGAAGGAATGCTCAAGGTACTGTGAAGTATAGGGGAACTTGAGTCAAAATAAGAGATCAGGAATTGTCCTGTTGAAATTTTAATATTTGATGTATACTCATTCATACAATACTTGTTTTATTTAATGCCTTTTCAATAGATGTTTAAAATCTTGTGGTGTAGTACCTTATGTTAATAACAGAGTTTGAATTCCTTCTTGAAAATTATTGGTCTCCACTGGGATCATTATACCATGAGAGGAACTGGAATCTTGAACCTTGTGATGCAAAGGAGCCATAGATGTAAAACAAAATCCAGACTGTAAAATGCTAGGTGTACATAATTAATATATATTTTGAATAAATCTCCTGAAGAATTCTACATTATATAACTGTAAAACAGTAAAACATCACCTATGCTACTTAGGAGTCCATCAAAGGTAGATGAAACAAAACAATAAAAATGGTAAATGCACATTTTAAGTCCTACAAGGACATTTTCTTTTAAAATTAGCTCTTCCCATAGATTCCTCAAATAGTTCAATTATCTCCTACTTCTTTATTGAACACAATATTGCACAGTTAAAGAGAATAGAGGAAATTGAAGAAAGTAATTCTTTGGATAATCTACTCCTCTAATTGTCGTTTCCTTCTGAAGATGGCTTACACATGTACCTGAAAACAAAATGATCTGATGACGCACACCTTAGAAAAGTCACGCTGGAAAAGATCTGATGTCACCCATGTGAAATGTAATATGAAATTATTGCTAGATTAACCCGATTCGCTCTAAATATAGCAATAGCTAGTATTGCGAAACATAATCACAGTTTGATTTCACCAAACTATACTTAGCCTTCTCTTTATTGACACTATATTTAGTACTTAGGCAACTCTGTTGCAAGAGACCAAGATCGGAAAGTAGTACAGTACTGCACTAATACCTATCTTAACTCAGCGTTTATAATGGCTTATTTTTCTTAACTCAGCATTTGTAAACTGTGTGACACACTGAGCAACAATTGACTGGAATTAATTCCTCAGGGTTTAGAATCGAATGATGTAGGCACACAAGTCTGATTTCGTTTCTAAAATCGATCTGTTCGACAGTCGCCTTTTTTTTCTTTCATTTAATATGTTCTCTGAAAAGTAATTATTTCACTAATTAGGTAATTCAGAATTAAAAAAAAATATTTGAACAGCATGATAAATCCCTTCAAAACAAAAACCGAAGGCCACGTTATAATGAAATGTCCAGGTCGAGTTTAGGTTGATTTTGTCTCTTTATTATGTTTTGTATGAAAAGTGCTCGAATTGTTACACTGACAAATGATTAAAAGAAATCCAAATTGGGAGAACACTAACAGCATGAATTGAAGCTGACAGGGCTCAATCTTTTTATTTTCACAATTATGATTAGACACTAAAAAATAGCAAATGATCCGAAAATTACGAACTTGCTCATGAATAGGTTTGCCGTAACACTTTGCTTGTTTCCTTTTCTGGACAGCTTATGATTTCCCACAGAGATTAGTGTTAAACTTCAAAGTCACAATAATTACGACTTTTGCCCTGACCTTAGCACAGCCATGTCAGGATTTAGGAATGTGATATACAGTAAGTTCAGTTCGAAAGTCTCAGAAGCAAGAGACTTAAATTACTCGCCCTCCCCCACGCTGACCACAGATATATTGTAACCGGGTATCTATAATTATCCGCATGGAATACATACCGATACACAGTGTTAAAGATATTGCGATACAAGGGAAAGTAGATCCATTTAGTATATTGGTCTATTAGTGTTACATAGTTATGTACTCTTTTTCAAAACGAACTAAAAATGTTGAAATTCAAGGGCCAAAATAAGGCACGAATTGGTAATAATATTAAACAAACGAAAGGAGAAGGGTTCATGACCAATTAATTCCCTTTTCAGATCTTATGCACAACCCACTTGCATGACCTCATAATTTAATTGCGGCTGCAGTTGTCACATAGAATTGAAGTGACAGCCTGGAATGCAATTGATTTGTGACTGTCCACGAAGGCGTTGCAGCAAACACTGTTCTCATTTGAAGGAACGGCGCCCGAAAAGTTCACCTGTCCTCCTCTACCACGATGCCAACTCCGACATTCCTAGCATTCCTGTTTTAGGTTTTCAGCAATTCACAGCATTGTCAGCTCTGAGCTGGGAGGTGCCTGTATTAAAGATGGCCGCGCCCCCCTCACACACACATACATATCCGGCTGCCAGGCAAGGCGGGAGCGCGCTTCCTCTTTACCCCTCCCCCTAAGCCGTCTGGAGGGCAGACGGGAACAGAGGGGGAGAGAGAGAAAGGAAGGGACGGCGGGAGGCGCGCGCTGTCCTTTCAGCCTGGAGTGCGCGCGCGCACGCCCGGCCAGTCCATGTCCCGAAGCTCCGCCCATCCTCCCGTCAGGCTGCGCTGCCCGAATTCCGATGACGTTAGGAACGTCTGTGCGGTTGTTATTGTCATCGGCTCCGAGTAATTGCCTCGCGGCTTCCGATTCAAATCGGCCCGGCGGCCGTTAGCCTCGCGCCGGGGGAACGTGAACGAGCAGCCGCCAGAGACCCGGGAGAGAGAGAGAGAGAGAGAGGGTGGGGGGGAGTTGGAGACCGGCGGGGGTGGTGCTGTTACGCTGCACCGGGCCGGGCCGGGCCAGGCCACCCTCTCAGCTTATGTCTCTGGCAAAGTTTCCCGTTCGCCTCTGTCTTCCCGAAGGCAGCTGTTGTAGGCCCAGGCTGCCGGGGCCTCAGAAGAGACGGCGGTAGTGGGGAGGAACACAGACCGAGAGAGAGAGAGAGAGAGAGAGGAGGGCAGGGGGAAGCGTGAGCCCGGGTTCTTTTCCCCCACAAACCCCCCCCCCCCCCCGGGCTCCCTTCCTCACTCAGAGGAATCCACACTGAGTCAGAATCGGGGGAGGATTCACGTTTGCCCTCGAGATGTCGTCGGCGGATGACCTGAAGACGCGGCTGAAAAAGCTCGAAGCCATGATCCGGGACCCGAAGTCTCCGGTAAACGCGGAATGTTTGCTGGTGAGTCCGAGAATGGGAAATGTTCTTTCCTGATCCCTCCCCATCCCCCTCCATCACCAGTTGCGGTGCAGCCAGACTCTGTCTCAGCCTTCCAACGCAGGGCGTGTTTAGACCTTAAAAAACTGCAACTTTAATGCTTTTTTCCCCCTTGTGTTCGAGAGCATCAAGCGTGAATGTGGAATCGCAGAACTCTTTGATGTTTACTCCGGGCAGACCGTCGAGAATTGTGAGCACCTTGGAATGAATTTACATCCCCTACCTTGACTTTGAATTTGCGAAGCTTACCCAGCATTTGATGTTTTTGCATTACATATTCAGATTGTTGATCTATCCATTAAAGCGGCTAGGCTATTTAAAAAAAATATGTTGTGCCCTTTTCCATATGTCATAAACTATTGCCTTTTTAAGCTACCCCGGTAGGAAGCTGTGGTCAGCATCTCCGGTTGGATGATATTTCTGTCACGGGCAGTTGGTTTCGTTTTTGTTGAATTGAAAAATCAAAGCACTGCAATGAGATTGTTGACAATGAGCACAAGCATGCAATCCATATTTAGGATTTTGGTGTTTCTCGAAATCAGTCAAGTGTGATTGGTAGGTGACTGAGATTTTTGCAATTACCGGTTGTCTCGAAATACTTTACAACCACTGAAATGCTGTTGTAGTATGGTATGTTGCAATGTTGGAACTGGTATGGAAATGATACATGGTGGTGATTCAGTTGGCTGCTGCTTCTATTCAAAAATACGTATTTATGTCATTGGCAAATAAAGTAGAAGTGTGTAATTTGTAAAAATTTTGATGACTTTTAAGTTGAAAATGTCAACTACTATTCCACTTTTTTTTTCCAAAAATTCATTGTTTGGGAGAAGGGCCACGTTGGCAGGCTAGCATTCATTGCCCGACTCTAGTTGCCCTTGAGAAGGTGGTGGTGGTGAGCGCCTTGAACCGCTGCAGTCCATTTGCTGTGGGTTGACCCATAATGTCATTCGGGGGGAATTCCAAGATTTTCACCCAGCAACAGTGAAGATACAGAGATATATTTCCAAGGCAGGAAAGTGAATGGCTTAGAGGGGAAATTGAAGGTGATGCTGTTCCTATATATCTGCTGCCCTTGTCCTAGATGGAAGTGTTTGTCGATTTTGAAGGTGTTGCCTGAGGAACTTCAGTGAACTTCTGCAGTGCATCTTGTAGATATTACACATTACTGCTACTGAGATTTGGTGGTGGAGGGAGTGACTGCTTGTGGATGTAGTCCCTGTCAAGTGGACCACTTTGTCCTGGATGGTGTCAAACCTGTTGAGTATTGTTGGGGCTGCAGTCATCCAGACAAGTGGGAAGTATTCCATCACACTCCTGACTTGTGCCTTGAAGGCTCTGGGGAGTCAGGAGGTGAATTAATTGCCACAGTATTCCTTGCCTGTGATCTGCTGTTGTAGCCACAGCATTAATATGGTGAGTCCAGTTGAGTTTCTGGTCAATGATAACTCCCATGATGTTGATAGTGGGGGATTCAGTGATGGTAACACCAGTGAATGTCAAGGGGCAGTGGTTAGATTGTCTCTTAAAAGCAATGTTCATAGCCTGGCATTTGTGTATCGTGAATGTACTTGTCACTTTACTAGCCCGAGCCTGGGTATTGTCCAGACCTTGTTGCATTTGGACAGCTTCAGTGTCTGAGGAGTCGCAAATGGTGCTGAACATTGTGCAAACATCCCCATTGCTGACCTTACAATGTGATTTTGTTATAAGATTGGACTTAAAGCCAGGGAAATGTAAACGAGTAATATAAGATCAAAGTTTTAATGTTTTGGTATACAGTAGAAGTTTTAATTTTCCCTTACATGACACGTGCCTTTACATGTCTTCTATTGACTTTTGCAAACGTCAGTTGTGGTTTTGCCATGTCTTGCCCGAAACGTCGACACTCCTGCTCCTCTGATGCTGCCTGACCTGCTGTGCTTTTCCAGCTTCACATTCTTGAATCTGATCTCTAGCATCTGCAGTTCTCACTTTCTACTTGCTATATATCAGCCTGCTCTGGGAATGGAGGTGCAGTGACACAGTTTAGGTTTCACTGTATGTTAACAAAAGCATCACGTTCTTGATTTGATTTGAGAGACAGTGAAAAGTATTGTTTTGCATGCTAACCAGACAAATCATATGTTAGTACATCAGGGCAATAGAACAGAATACAGTGCTACAGTTACAGAGAAAGATCAACTCTAATGAATTCTAATATATCATAAGTCTGATAACAGCAAAGGAAGAAGCTATTCTTAAATTGATTGGTACAGGGTTTCAAACATTTGTACCTTCTGCCTGATTGAAAAAGGAGGAAGAGAGTATAAGTGAGGTGGGGGAGTCTTTGGTAATTTTGGCTGCCTTTCTGAGGCAGCAGGAAGTGTAGACATAGTCTATGGAAGGAAGACTCGTTTTTCTAATGGACTGGGCTGTATTCACAACTCTGTAATTTCTTGTGATCTTGGGCGACACAGTTGCCATACCAAGCTGTGATGAATCTGAATGGGATGCTTTCTATTGTGCATCTATAAAAATTGCCAAGAGTTGTGGGCATGCCAAATTTCCTCTGCCTTCTGACGAAGTAGAGGAGTTGGTGTGCTTTCTTGATGATAGCGTCAATATGGATGGACCAGGATAGATAATTGGTGATATTTACTCCTAGGAACTTGTAACTCTTCATCGTCTATGTAATCATTGTCGACGGGAATCGTGCCAGAAGACTGGAGAATAGCAAATGTTGTTCCATTGTTCAAGAAGGGGAGTAGAGACAACCCTGGTAATAAACTAGTGAGCCTTCCTTCAGTTGTTGGTAAATTATAAGAGAGATAGATAGGATTTATAATTATCTGGGAAGGAATAAGTTGATTAGGGATAGTCAGCATGTTTTTGTGAAGGGTAGATCATTGAGAAGGTGACCAAACAGGTGGATGAGGGTAAAGTTATTGCTGTGCTGTATATGGATTTCAGTAAGGCGTTTGATAAAGATCCCCATGATAGACTACTGCACAAAACATGGAGCCATGGGATTAAGGGTGGTTTGGATCAGAAATTAGCTAGCTGAAAGAAGACAGAGGGTGGTGGTTGATGGGAAATGTTTATCATGGAGTTCAGTTACTCGTGGTGTACTGCAAGGATCTGTTTTGGGGCCACTGCTGTTTGTCTTTTTTATAAATGTCCTGGACAAGAGCATAGAAAGATGGATTAGTAAATTTGTGGGTGACATAAGAGTCGGTGGAATGTGGATGTGCTGAAGGATGTTATAGACTACAGAGGGATATAGATAAGTTGCAGAGCTGGGCTGAGAGGTGGCAAATGGAGTTTCATGTGGAAGTGTGTGAAATGGTTCTCTTTGGAAGGAATAACAAGAATGCAGAGTACTGGGCTAATGGTAAGATTCTTGGTAGTGTAGATGAGCAGCGAGATCTCTCTGTCCATGTACACAGATTCCTAAAAGTTGCCACCCAGGCTGATAGGGCTGTTTGGAAGGCAATGGAGTGTTAGCTTTTATTAGTAGAGGGATTGAGTTTCGGAGCCAGGAGGTCATGCTGCAGCTGTACAAAACTCTGGTGTGGCTGTACTTGGAGTATTGCATACAGTTCTGATCACCACATTATAGGAATGATGTGGAATCTTTGGAAAGGATTCAGAGGAATTTACTCAGATGTTGCTTGGAATGGAGGGAAGGCCTTGCAAGGAAAGGCTGAGGGACTTGAGACTGTTTTCATTGGAGAGCAGAAGGATGAGAAGTGACTTAATTGAGACATATAATCAGAGGGTTGGATAGGGTGGACAGTGGATGGTGATGGCTAGTATGAGGAGGCATAGCTTTAAAGTGAGGGATGATGGATATAGGACCGATGTCAGAGATAGTTTCTTTACTCCGTGGTAGGAGTGTGGCACGCACTGCCTGCAACAGTAGTAGACTTGCCAACTTTAAGGGCATTTAAATGGTCATTGGATAGTTATATGGACAAAAATGGAATTGTGTAGGTGAGATGGTCTTCAGATTGGTTTGACAGGTTGGCAGATCAAGGGCCGAAGGGCCTGTACTGCACTGTAATGTTCTATCTTCTATGAACTTGAAGCTCTTGACCACCTCTACTACAAACATGGGTGTGTTCATCACTCCATTTTCTGAAGTTGATGACGAGCTCCTTTGTTTTACCCATATTGAGGGAGAGGTTTTTGTTTTAATACCATGTCACTAAGCTTGCTGTCTCCTTCCTGTACTCTGTCTTGTTGTTTGAAATCCAACCCACCAGGGTGGTGTCATCAGCAAATTTTAAATAGAGTTAGTGCTGAAATTGGCCACACAATTGTGAGTGTATAAGACGTATAGTAGGGACTGAATATGCAGCCTTGTGGGGCACCAGTGTTGAGGATTATTGTGGAGGAGTTGTTGCCTGTCCTTACTGATTGCAGTCTATGGGTTAGGAACTTGAGGATCCACTTGCAGAGTGGGGAGCAGAGACCTAGGTTTGGAGATGAGTTTTGTTGGAATTGTGGTTTTGAAGGTGGAGCCAAAGTCAATAAATTGGAGCCTGGCATGGTGACCTTGTTATCCGGATGTTCTAGTGATGAGTAGGGCCAGGGAGGTGGCATGTGCTGTGGACCTGTTGTGACAGGTGAATTGTAGTAGAATAAGGCTATCTGAGAGTTTGGAATTGATGTGTGCCATGACTAACCTCTCGAAACACTTCGTAATGACTACCACCCAGTGGTTCTACCATCCTCATTAAGGCATGTTGACAGATTTTTCTTTGGCACCGGGATGGTCGTGGTCTTTATGAAGCAGATGGTAACCTCCTAGTATCTGCAAATATTCTGGGGAGTCCAGACCTAGAGGGCATAGGTTTAGGGTGAGAGGGGAAAGATATGAAAGAGACCTACGGGACAACGTTTTCACACAGAGGGTGGATCATGTATGGAATGGGCTGCCAGAGGAAGTGGTTGAGGCTGGTACAGTTGGAACATTTAAAAGGCATCTGGATGGGTATATGAATAGGAAGGGTTTAGAGAGATATGGGCCAGGTGCTGGCAGGTGGGACTAGGTTGGGTTGGGAAATCTGGTCGGGATGGATGGGTTGGACCGAAGGTCTGTTTCCATGCTCTATGACTCTATATATACTAATATTGTCAAGGTTTCAAATTGTGAATGTGTAGCACGAATAGTTTGTGTTGCAACTTCTTCTGACCACATGGATGTATCGAGAACGCAAGTGTCAACTTACTGAGTTTCATTCCTTTAGCTTCTAGTGCCTTTTGTCATGGTTCTGTAAATATAAGTAAATGGTTTAAATTTTCTTAAGTTGGACGCAATTCCATCCTCAAAACTTGTCAGAAGTGGAGCCATGTAGAAAACTCTTTAATGGAAAAGTTCACATAAACATTTTTAGATTTATTATTTAAATTTGCTTATTTCTAACTTTTCCTCTCATAAGATTGTTTCCAAGGACTGGAAGCTTGTAATACGATCCTAACTCTGAAAACTAGAAACAAAACAGTGGCTAATTTTCAGCAAACGGTCCTGTAGTATGATTTAGATTATTATCTTTACTTGTTCAAAGTAACAGTTTTTTTTACATTGTCTATCACCGTGGTACATGTGCGAGTGGCACATTTTGATTTTTGTTTGATTAAAGTTTCTTCTTGTCAGTCTAGCTTGTACAAGTTAACTGTCAAAAAAAGGGATTCCAAATATATTTACTGATTCCTTTCGTTGTCTTTTATCAAAGGAAATTCTAAAAATAAAATTTAGATCACTTGTTCACAGTCAGAGGGGTTGACTTTGATAAAATATTGTACTCCATAGCCCTGATTGTCCTCTTAAGTAGGTGTGCAAAAGTCACACAGTAAAAGAGATCGGGACATTTCTTTACAAAAGCACAGATAAAGTAGTCATTAATCTCATTGCTTATTGTAACACCTTGCTACTTGAAAATCGGCTAACTTTTTTCCATGCTTTCCATCCAACTGTGACTACACTTTAAAGTAATTAGCTGAATTAATTTAGGATACCTGGAGATTGTGGTAGTTGCTGTATAAATACAGGATCTTTTTTGTTTCTGAGAAAATGAACAGGGATGAGTGAGTGTATTGTGAATAGCTGAAAGTTGAAAATGCTGCTGTTCTTTGTGCATGTGAAGATGATTTGGACTTGATATCGAGACTGTGTTGTCTAAATTTATAATGGTATCAAACCTGCCACTTTTCAGTCTGTATGGAACACTGAAAGGTAAAAACAATGACTGCAGATGCTGGAAACCAGATTCTGGATTAGAGTGGTGCTGGAAAAGCACAGCAGTTCAGGCAGCATTCGAGGAGAAGGGAAATTGACGTTTCGGGCAAAAGCCCTTCATCAGGAATGGAGGAAAGACTTCAGGAGGACATAGACAAGTTAGCAGAAAAGGGCAAGAGTTTTTTTTTAATAACTTCTGTTTTGTTCTGAAGAATATGGGTAGCCAAGGAATAACAGTTTCCTCTGGGAATGTTATAAGAAGTAGTTGAAAAAACATTGTCATTATGTGATAGTTTAAATAAATTAGTTTTACATAGAAGTTCAGAATATTTTAAAAGGGTATTTGGTACCAGGACCATTAAAAAGAAAGATTAGATCAAACAATTAACACGCAAAGTGTGACAGGAAAGACAGATGAATTTAGAGCTTGGATTAGTACATATAACTATGTTGTTGTAGCTATTGCAGGGACTAGGTTGAGAGAAGGACAAGACTGGCAGTTTAAAGTTCAGGGATTTAGATGTATGAGCCAAAATAAGGATACAAAGAAGATGGGGAGTTGCATTTCCGATTAGGGAGGATATCACAGCTGTAATGAAGGAATACTTCTTGAAGGGCTCCTTCAGCGAATCCATGTTGGTAAAATATAGGGGAATGAGCTTGGCCAGGTAACTGAAATTTCAGTGGGGTACATGTTGGGAACAAATATCGTTATACTGTAAGGTTAAATTACTTAGAGAAAATGATTGTAGTAGGCCTCAGATGAAAGTACTAAACTAGGGAAAGGTTCACTATGACACTATGACAATGGGTGGCACAGTGGTTAGCACTGCTGCCTCACAGCGCCAGAGACCTGGGTTCATTTCCCGCCTCAGGCGACTCTGTGTGGAGTTTGCACGTTCTCCCCGTGTCTGCGTGGGTTTCCTCCAGGTGCTCCGGTTTCCTCCCACACTCCAAAGATGTGCAGGTTAGGTGAATTGGCCATGCTAAATTGCCCATAGTGTTAGGTAAGGGTAGATGTAGGGGTATGGGTGGGTTGCGCTTCGGCGGGTCGGTGTGGACTTGTTGGGCCGAAGGGCCTGTTTCCACACTGTAAGTAATCTAATCTAATCTAAAAATCTAAATCTAATCTAATATTAGGCAGAAGCTGGAGCATGTCAATTGGGGTAGATGTGTGAGGTTAAATCCACAACTCCGTTCCCAAAAGGAGGAGTTTGTGTGGAACCAGAGGAAGTAGGTGAGGTCCTTTTAATGAATATTTCACAGTGGTATTCACAAAGGAGAAGGACATGATGGATAGTGAGTCTAGAGAGGGGTATATTGATGTGAAAAACGTGGTGCTGTTAGTTGTTGTGAAAGGCATTGAGGTAGACAAGTCCCTAGCACCTGATGGGATCCATCCCACAATACTAAGAGAGTTGAGGGAGGAAATTGATGGGGCCCTGTATAAAATATTTGTATTCTCTTTCGTCACAGGAGAGGTCCCAGAGGAGCTTAACGATTGGATATTATCCACTCTTGCTCTTTTGTTTGAAGTCACATGATACCAGCTTATAGTTCAGCAGATTTATTTGAAATCATAAACTTTCAGAGGGTTGCTCCTTCATCAGATAAAGTGAAGAGAAGCATGCAGGCAGTGAGATCAAAAGATCATACAAATGGCTTGAGTGGAGTGTTAACAGACTGAACAACAAGCCTTTGCAGGGGATCAAAATTGTCAGACGGTGTGAATGAAGTGTCAACAGCTCAATAGCAAGTGAAAGAATGACTTATGATCCGAATAATTGAAGCAGTGAGATAATTATAAAAATAAGGTGGTGGTGGAGACAAACCAAGTGATTGGAATAACCTTGATGGTATAAGAGTTGCATGCCGAGGGTCTGACCAAGGTAACCAGTATTCCAAAAGGGTACAAGTCAAAATCCGTACGCATGAAGATCGACTCAACCATGATCTTGAGTTCATGTTGAGCTATATAACCCCACCATTTCTGTCCTGTATTTGTAAAATATTTCTTACTGTCCTGTTTTGACACGATCACCTTGAAAACTTGCCATCACCATAGCTTAATTAGTAAATACAGTTTTTTGGACTTTTTGTTCACTTTGGTTAAGCCCTTGGCATGCGACTCTTATACCCATAATCTTATTCCAGTCATTTGGTTTGTCTCCGGCACCACCTTATTTTTAATTTTCTGTGATTATCTCTCTGCTTCAATTAATTGCATCATGGCTTATCACTTCACGTGCTATTCAGCTGTTGACACTTTATTCACGTTGTCTGACACTTTTGATCACCTGCAGAGACTTGTCATTCAGTCTGTCGACACTCCACTCACACCATTTGATCTTTTGATCTCTCTGCCTAGAAATTGTTTGTGTACTTGTCTTCATTTCACCTGACGAAGGAGTAGTGCTTCGAAAGCTTGTGATTTCAAAAAACATCTGTTGGACTATGACCTGGTATTGTGTGACTTCTGATCATGTTCAACTCAGCCATACACCAGCACCTCCACATCACTGCTCTCTTGTTTAAGAATGTCAGCAGGGATAAATTGGGAAGTTACGTGCTGGTCAACTTTACATCAGTGATAAGGCAACTATTGGAGAAGATTCTTAGGGGCAGGGTTTACTCACACCCGGAAAAATAAACACTCAGTGGTTTATAGCATGACTTTGAGTGGGGAATTCATGTTTCACAAAGTTGATTGAGTTTTTTTGAGGAAGTGCTCAGATGATTGAGGGCATGATGGGTGGATGTTATCCATGTGGACTTTAGCAAGGCATTTGACAGGGTCCCTCATGGCAGGTTGATACAAAAGACAAAATCACATGGGATCTGCGATGATGTAGTAAACTGGCTTATTTTAAAAGACAGAGTAGTGATGGAAGGATGCTCTTCTGACTGGAAGTTTGTGACCAGCCATGTTCTGTGGGGATCAGTGCTGGGACCCTTGCTCATATATATAAAAGAATTGGCAGAGAATCTTGTGGTGGCACAATATCTCAATGGTTAGCACTGCTGCCTCACAACACCAGGGACATGGGTTCGATTCCCACCTCCGGCAACTGTCTTGTGGAGTTTGCACATTGTCCCTGTGTCTGCGTGGGTTTCCTCCGGGTGCTCAGGTTTCCTCCCGCAATCCAAAGACTTAAAGGTCAGGTGAATTGGCCATGCTAAATTGCCCATTGTGTTAGGTGCATTAGTCGGGTAAATATAGGGTAGGGGAATGGGTTGGGTGGGTTACTGTTCGGAGGGTCAAGATTCAAAGAGAAGTACAGCATGGGAACAGGCTCTTCAGCACTCCAAGCTGTGCCGATCATCATGTTCTTACTAAACTTAAAAAAAAGTTCTGCCCTAATTCAGTCCATATCCTGTTTTCTCTCTCTTTTATGTAACCATCCAGATGCATCTTAAATGCCACCAACCTGTATGCTTCCACCATCTCTTCTGGCAGTGCGTTCCAGGTTCCTTTCATTGTCTGCCTGAAAAACATCCCTTGCACATCTCCCTTAAACTATCTTCCTCTCACCTTCAACACAGTTTCTTTTTTTTTTTGTCCAGGGTTTCACTAAAAAAAGTCCACTTACAAAAATTTAGACACCACACACTTCCAACAGAAAACAGAAATGCATAAAATGTTATCAAATGATCGCATTTGTTTTATATATTTCACACCTTTTTTCATTTTTTGTTATATTCCTAAGGCTGGTTCCCCCATTACATTGCTGAGAATCCAAGAGAGCAAAAGAAGGAAGTTTGTTGGTTCCCTTTTATTTGTTACTATTAGATTTTCCCATCTTTCTCTCCACTCCTGAAGGTGGTTGGAAATAACATTCATCAGCTATATTCAGTAAGCAAGCAAATTATTTCAAAAATTGACTTGTTGGGCTGAAGGACCTGTTTACATCCTGTAGAGAATCTAATCTAATCTATAGAATGTCGATGGTCTAATTAATAAATTTGTGGATGCTACAGATTGGGGAAGCTATGAACAGTGAGGACAATTGCAAGATGATATAGGCTGGAGACTTGGGCAGAGAAATAGCAGGTGGAATTTAATCCAGACAAAGACATGGCAGTACATGGCAGAGCCTTGAGAAACATACAGCGGGATCTAGGCATATAGGTTGACAGTTCTCTCAAATTGGAATCATAGGGTGATCAAGAGGGTATATGACATGCCTGTCTTCATTGGCCAGGGCATAAAGAATAAAAATTTGAAAGCCATATTGCAGTTGTATGGAACTTTAGTTAGATTGCATTTGGAATTTGCATATAGCTATGGTCAGCACACTTCTAGAAGGATATGGAAGCTTTGCAGACAGTACAGTAGAGGTTTACCAGGATGTTGCTTGGTTTGGAGGATATAAGCGATGAGGAGAGATTGGACAAACTTGGTTTGTTTTCTCTTGAACATCAGGTGATGGCAGGTGACCAAATACAATTTACAAAATCGAGATGCATGGATAGTTGGAGTCTTTTTCCCAGGGTAGAAATGTCATTTACTATAGGATGTAGGTTTAACATAAGGGGGGGGGGGTTAGGAGTTTCAAGGAGATGTGAAAGCTACGTATTTTACCCAGAGGGTGGTAAGTACCTGGAATATATTGTCAAAAGTTGAAGAAACATATACAAGAGCAGCATTTGAGGCATCTTGGCAGAGAATAGAGGGACTTGGACCTCATAGAGATGAAATATTTGTAGTTTAGAAAAGCATCTTGGGTCAACGCAAGCTCAGTGGGCCAAGAGACCTATTCCTGTGTTGTACTATTTTTCTTTTGTGCCTTATGACATATCTCAGCTGAAATGGTATGTTTAGAATATGTTGGAGAAGGAACTTAGATTGCCTTTAATTTATTAGAAAGCAAAACTAGGTTCTGGAGAAAATCAGCTCTAGTAGCACCAATGGAGCAAGAAGCTGTTAAAACTTTCAAGCCAACATTTTTAGAACTGATGTGGAATACTGATGTGCTTTATACTGCAGATAAAGATGAAAAGGAGCAAATGGAGCAGAAGAAAAGGGGAAGCTTGGAAGTTTAGGGGGATTAAAGATCACAGGTATCATAGAACAAAAGGATATGGTAATGTTTGTAGAGAAGAAAGTGTAATGTATTGTGTTTAAGACAATATCGATCAGCTCTGCTGAAAGCAGAATATTGGTGAGATGGATTGAAAATAGCGGACAGTGGGAGTTGTTTGAACTCGACATTTGGATGAATATGGCTGTAAACTGTCGGGTTGAAACAGAGTTAACACTTCACTGGAAAGATGCAGTGGGCATCGGACTGAAATGGGAGCATGAAAGCAAGACAACGTCTTAAAATTGGCAAGTAACCAGGACATCTGATTCAGGCTTTGCGTAGCGGTCACCCAGTCTATGTTTGGTCCCTGCTTGTGGAAGAGTTATGAGTAGCAAATGCAGTATGCTAGATTGAAAAAAGTATAAGTTTTATTACTACTTCACCTTGTGCATTGAATAGCTCACATCCATGCAGATATCAGTGGCCACTTATTTTGTTTGGAGGAACTGAGACAAATTAAAGGTGAAATTGTTCATTTAGAGAACATAACTCAGTGATGCAAGAAGATGATGAAGATGGTGATTGCTTGCATCTATATTCAAGGAAGAGGAGGAAAGCCTTTGGATCATCATAGTGTTGAGTGAGAATTTAGATGGATTGAACATTCATGGTGAGGTGAAGAGAAGATATTTAGGACCAGGAAATTAGAAGTTGTTGAAATATAGGAAGTTGTCAGAAGAATTGTGAATACAGGTTTACAGATTACTTAGTGTGGAAACAGGCCCTTTGGCCCAACAAGTCCACACTGAGCCGCCGAAGTGCAACTCACCCAGACCCATTCCCCTACATTTACCCCTTCACCTAACCTATGGGCAATTTAGCATGGCCAATTCACCTAACCTACACATTTTTGGACTGTGGGAGGAAACCGGAGCACCCGGAGGAAACCCACGCAGACACTGGGAGAATGTGCAAACTCCACACAGTCAGTCACCTGAGGTGAGAAATGAACCCAGGTCTCTGGCGCTGTGAGGCTGCAGTGCTAACCACTGTGCCACCATGCTGCCCACAGGTGGTAAGACAAGGGGAGAAAAAAATAAGACTCAAGAAATACACTGAGTGCGACAGGGTCAGGCTAAAATGATATGTCTGCAGGGTAGTCATTTTTGTGAATTTTGAGGTAGAACCAGGTTGTATGGAATTAGATAGCTGTTGAGGGGAAAGATCTCCAAAGGAGATAAGGTGACTTGCCTTGATGTTCTGTGGTTGACTGGATCAGAGCTTCATAGAGTTAGTGTCTCGCCTCTGGAGTTTAGAGGCTGCTACCACATGATAACAGCACCACCCTTGCTAGCAGGTTTGATAACATATTCAGAGTTAGACCTGAGAATGCAGCAGAGCAAGTTCAGAGACAGGTTACAGTCAGTGAGGGAAACAGAGAAACTGAGGGAACAATGACATACTAATATTTGTTAATGAAAAGATAAAAGCAAGAGGCCAGAGGAAGATACCTAGATTGAGGGAGAGTACTAGAAATTGATGAAAGGATATGTGAATTGGTAAGAGAAATTCTATTCAGAATTGCTGTTTTGTCTTTAATGTATTTATAGAATCCCTTTGGATATTCTTTAACCTTATTTGCCAAAGCTACTTCATGAGGGACCTTGATCAGGTGGGCCAAGGAGTGGCAGATGGAGTTTAATTGTGATAAATGTGAGGTGCTGCTTTTTAGAAAGGTGAATCAGGGCAGTGTTTGTACACTTAACAATAAGGTTCTGGGTAGTGTTGCTGAACTAAGAGACTTTGCAGTGCTGGTTCATAGTTTCTTGAAAGTTGAGTCCAGCTGCTCCCTGTGCCCAACAAAAAACTCAACAATTTGTGGGTGGTAAGATGTATCAATGGTTAGCACTGCTGTCTCCTAGCGCCAGGGACTACATTCCAAACTTGGATGGCTGACTATGTGGAGTTTGCACAATCTACGTGTCTGCGTGGGTTTCATCCGGATGTTCCAGTTTCGTCCCGCGGTCTAAGTGTATGTGGGTTTGGTAGATTGACCACGATAATTTGCTCATAGTGTCCAAGGATGCAGATTATGTGGATTAGCCACGGAGAATGCAGGGCTACAGGCATAGGATAGTGCGTGGGTCTGGATAGAATGCTCTTCAGAAGATCGGTGTGGGCTTGATGGGGCAAATGGCCTGTGTCCAACTGTGGGGATTCTTTGATTATGGTTGTCGATCCAACAAGCAAGTTCATTAACAGCCCTCACACTGCACATGCTCTAAATGCAGCAGGCTGCTGCACATGTGCACTGCTATCCACTGTAGTGACTGATGGCTGGTAGCAAGGTGGCAGAAGGCTGCTCCCCCTGGAGGGGTAGTTTTGTCTTGCCTCAGTCTCACCTTGCAATGACTATGGGGTGTGCAGGTGGTCACATCACTCTGCACAGAATGCAGTAGCACCAGCAATGCATGCATAGTTACCTCCCACGACCTGTTATGGTCTGCTTCTGTCGGTTAACTATTTTGGCATTTGGTGTAATTGCTCTGTTTTTCATTGCCCTTCAGGTTATTTCAGAATTAGTGAAAGTGAATAAGGTGAAATGAACAAACTGAAATTCTCTTGGTCAGATGAGAATACCTTACTCAAGGTAGACCTTCCAAGAAGAGAGATGGCAGTGAATTAAGCACCCAAGCATTAGCTTACCTCTAATTTTGTTTAAACTTCTGCCTCGAGTTATTGGAGCTGTGACATACTGTGATTAATTTTGCAGGCTCCCTTCAGCCACAATAATAATAATCATTTTTAAGTACTTGAAGAATAAGTTACCTTAGGTTTTTTTAATTAATTGGCAAGTAAAATTTGTTTTGTCGTTTAGGAGTTAAATTGTGCTGTTGTCGGAATTGACCCAGGAACTGTATTGCATAGAGCTTAGTTGATTGCTGTACTTATGATGTGAATAAAGCACTGAATATAATCAACTTCTGTTTAGTGCTGGTTCTGTGCTTTACTTATATTTGTTCAATGTATTTATTTTATATATGGGTTATCTTATGCATGTGCTATTTCCTTTGAGATGTAGGAAACTATGATATTGACTTTTTGTACTAGAGAACTCTGCTTCACCACTCAATATGATCATGGCTGATCAGGTTCTAATCTTTCATCCTCTTGCTTAACAAGAATCTTTCTCTCTATCTTAGTCTTAAAAATGTTCAAAAACTTTCCCCCACTTTTTCAGGAAGAGTTCCAAGGATTCACAACCTTCTGGGAAGGAAAAAAAACAACTCTCTCTTTTTAAAAAATGGACAACCCCTTATTTTCAAAATGTAATCTATTATTAGCAGCAAACTAGAGAAAAGTGGCCTATGATTAGAGGAGCAGTGAGCGGTAAAGAAAATAATCAATAGCCGTGAAAGAGGTACCATCAGCCAGAGTTTTTGCTGGGGACCGCACATTTGCAGTGGCTATATGTCTTGACAGATCTTGATAGAGACAATTGGGGAGTGTAGGGGAAACCAAAAAGTGGCCCCAGCTGTCATGCCGTTTCTGCTTGAGTCGAAGCAAAACACTTAGAGACTGCATAGTTTTATCTCCTCCATCTTTATTTCGGGCCGTGGAAGGAGAGAGAACAATTGCCCATGTGCACAGAGACACGAGTTTCTCTCGAGCAGCAGATTCTTAAGGAAATATATAGTCACTTTCAGGAGCAGCATCCAATTAAGGCAACTTCTATATTGATTGAGTGACCGTTATAATCAGCGAGTGTCAATAGCAAAGATAAGCCATCTGGCGTTATATAAGGAATAACTGATTTCATGTAATGAATGTTTTTCACTTTGTTAACTGACTTTACATGCTGAATGCTCCTTCACCTTGTTAAATGGCTTTGTATAACGAACGTTTTTTCACCTTGTTAACCGACTACTCGCCTCCAGTACCTCATTGTTTATTGCAAGTTCTTACCTGATTTGATTCATGCTGAGCTGAACCTTTGTTTCACAAAATTCAAAACATAACTCTTTCCCTACCTGCTGATATCTTATACTCTTTCTCACAGCAAATTTCTAGAAGAGTTCTCCCTTGGAATTTGTAGATTGCAGCAGAATTATTTTTGACCGTATAGTGTAGATTTTGACTTTAATGTTCAGAAAATATTATCTAGTTCTATTTACAGTTTGCCTTGAATTGTACTATAACTCTACAATTATACATTATAGTAATAAAGACACTGGCACCATATATTGATGTAGCAGATGACTGTATCTAAGGTCAATCCAGTTGCGGTAAATGGTCTAGCATCAGATTTGGCATATTTGGTGTTGAATGTGCTGTCTGCTAAATGCAAAGTAGTTGTAGTGGATTATAACACTTGAGAGCAAATGTGTCCATAAATTATCACTTGTTTAACCAAGGTTCTTGAATTATTTTCTGTGGTTGGGAACACATTCAAATCATTGGCAGAATGCCATTTCTTTTCAATAAGCTGGGCTTAATGGCTATCAATGAAAGAGATAAGACATGCTGATTGCATTCCAAGATAAAGAAATTGATTTATGCAAAGCATTTTCAACAAAGATGACTTCACAGCAAAAGCCACAGTCTTATCAGGTATAGCAAGAGTTGTCTTTTCCCTCGAATGGGGGATTACAAGACTATGGGACACATTGGAAAATGAGGGGAGAGATTTAAAAAATGAGGCAAATTTTTTACACTGGGTATTTTGCGTGTAGAATGAATTTCCTGCAGAGGTGGTGGATGCAGGTACAATTATAGTGTTTTAAAAGACATTTGGATAGGTACATGAATAGGAAAAGTTTGGAGGGATATGGGCCAGGAGCAGGCAAGTGGGACTAATTTAGTTTGGGACAGACTGGTTGGACGGAAGGGTCTGTTTCTGTGCTGTATGACTGACTTCTGTGACTCTGTCTTAACCTCAATGATCAAAAATCAGTTTGGTCACTTTATAGTGAGGCGACCTGTTGTACAGTGCAACAGCAGTGTAAAGAAACGGATTCATGACATGTAAAGTACAAAACATACAGATAAGTTACTGTCCCAAAATAAGATCTAATATAAAGTGGGCAGCTTGGTATTATTTTGGTCATTGCTGTTTACAAGTTATTGTTGTAAACTCGGGTTAAATTCCAGACCATCAGTCAGGCCTAGTTTTTAGCCTGTTGAACTTTGTTTGATGATTGGAGTGGCAATGGAGAAATCTGTTAGTCAATTGAAATTATTCTCCTTTGATTGCAAGAGCAAAGAAGTATGTTTTCTGTTTCCTTGATGCCACAAATAGTTCACATTTTGGCAGGAGACAGTACAAAAAATATAACAGCAGAAGAGGCAAAGTGTGTGGGTGCCAGATGTGGTTAATATTGGTATTAATGGGGACCAGTTTTTAGGATGAAATTGTAAATATTGATCCTGACTATCCATTTAGTTGAATGTTAAAACTGCTTTATAGAGTAAAGGAACCAACAGGACTTAACTAATTGAAACCGACCTTGTGATCTTATTCATCTTGAGAACCAAGCAATCTTATAACTGAACGTGGGTTAAAGAAGTTGCTTTATATCCAGTATCTCCTGTAATGTGTATCAAGAAATGCTGGGTACTACTTGGCAATATTAAGCATGTTCACTGGATTAAGATTTAATTGTTGGACGAGACCGGTGGTAGTATGCGCAACTTTGAACACAGTTCTGAGAATTGGATGTGTGAGGGGAATCATGATCACTTTCTACAATTTCGTTTCATTTCTTATTTCATATTTTAATTGAAATCTCCTGTTTGAATTCAATGTTTTATCCTGGAATATACAAGCTCTCCACTGGAGTGCATCTGAACTTCGTTCATTCAGATAACTTGTTTAAATGAGGGCTGAGCTAACTCCAAGAATGTAAATGCAGGCATCTCAGTGCAACTATGAATAGAATGCTAGGAGTTGCATTAAAAGGGAGTTTCTGAAGAGGTGTTCCTTTGCTTTCTTTCACTTTTTTGACCCTGCTAGGTCAAAGGAGTTTCTAGCGGTTGAGGTCTATTCTGTTACTAAGGTTTAAAAAAGCACAGGAATTGATGAATTGGTTACCAAACAAATAAAAAAAAGAAAATAATTAAATAATGAAACTGAGTGCGTGAAAGAGTTGGATGAACAGGGAATGGAAGTGCTGTTTTATTTTCTAAATCAGTTTCTCTTCCTGCAAGTTCTACAGTTGAGAGGGGAAAATACCTTGCATATATGTCCTGAGATGTTGTCATATACCTTTTGGGTCTTCTGGTTTGCTCGGCTCTTGGGAATAGGGTTGTGTGGCTTCAGCTAAAGAAAGTAAGGGTACCTAGAGGCAGGACTCTGCCTTTGCAATTGACCCAGAGATTTTGAGGTTGTTTCAGGTTGTTTGGATGAGAATGGTGGTTATATAGTGGGTGAGCTAACTCCTCCTGGCACCATGATGCTGAACGTCAATCAAATGAGCAGAATAATTACTAATGTAGTAGTAGTAGAAGGAACAATAGTAAAGGGGACTGACTCAATTCTTTGCAACAGAGAACTAGAGTCCAGAAGTGGCAGGGTTTTGGAAACTTGCCCTTCCTAGTGACAGGGTTTGGGAAGTTTGCTCTGGTTAGAATGTTCCAGTGATGTATGTACCAACATGGGCAAGACAAGGAAAGCAGTTCTGCCTAGTCAGCATAATAATCTATCCACCAAATTAAGAAACTGCATCAAAGGTCACAATCTATGGCATATTTCCTGAGCCACCTTTTATTGACATAAGTTAAATATGATTAATGAAATGATGCTTGGCTGAAAGTCTGGTGTGATAGAGGTGGCTTCTGGTTTGTGATACTGGGACCAGTACTAGGGAATGTTGGGTCTGTACTTTTGGGACCATGCAGACGCAAGTGTTCTTGAGAACTGTCTAATGAGGGAAGTAGAGGAGCTATTAAACTAAACAATGGGCGAAAGGGATTAAATTTGTAAAGAATGGCAAGTCAAAAGAGTAGAGCCAAGACTAGATAGAATGATCTTAATATAGGAAATGACAAACAGACTGAGAGGAAGGGGTAGAAAGTACACATCTGTATCAAAAGATAAGCCTAGCAGTTATAAAAAAAAGGATAAAACTAAAGGCCGTGTATCTGAATGTACGATGTGAAAAATATAAACTGAGTATAAATACAAGTAAGAAAGATCTGACAGCCATTACAAGGCATGACTGAAAGATGACACTGGGACCTGAATATTGAAGGGTGTCTGGCACTTATGAAGGCCAGGAAACGCAATAGAAAGGGATGACTTAAAGTTCAGGCAATGAAGATGCAGAAGCAGTTCGAACAGTGATGAGAACTAATATAGGCAAGAAGTCACCTTTGGGATGGCTATATGAACACCCTGACAATAACCACACAGTAGAATACAGGATGAAATAAAAGCTTAACAGAAAGGTATGGTGATAATCCTGAGAGATTTTAATTAACATGTAGACTGGAAAATCAGGTAGACGCAGGAGGCAGAATTAAATTTTATAGAATTTCTTTTGGCTCATTACTCAGGACAGTATGTTCTGGGGCCAACCAGAGATCAGACCGTACTGTATTTGGAATTGTGAAATTATATGCAATTAATAACCAACTTTGTAGTGAAGGCATGCCTAGATAGCAGTGATTAAATTTGCATTCAGTTTGAAGGAGAGAAGAGTGGGTCGGAGGCCAGTATTTTAAACATAAGGGCAGTTGTGAATGCGGTGCTAGCCAGAGTGGATTGATAAATTAGGTTAAGTGATTAATAGAGGTGAAGTGGTGCATGTTCAATAAGGTATTTGAAAATTTACAATATGGTCACATTCCAACGAGTAAGCAAAATTCCAAAGGGAGGACCCAACATCTGTGCTTAACTGAAAAGTTTGACAATGGTAACTGTTATGGAGCGGAGGTCAACACCTCTCTGATAATTAAAACTGAAACACCCAGAGAAGCTCACGTCACCTTGTAACCTGTTAAAGAAATGTGACAGTGATATAACCTACCTCCCACAATCCAGTCTGTTATAAAGGGCAAAGTTAAAAATCTCACAACACCAGATCATAATTCAACAGGCTTATTTGGAAGCACTAGCTTTTGGAGCACTGCTCCTTCGTCAGGTAGTTGTGGAGCAGGATTATGAGACACAGAATTTAGAGCAAAAGGTTACAGTGTCATGCAACTGAAATGATATGTTGCACAAACCTAGATTACTGTTAATTCTTTCATCTTTTAGAATGGGTTGCAAGTTTCAATTTATTAATATGTAAATCCCAAAACTACTTTTAAGTGACATTCTGAAGATTACTTAAGGTTTTATTTTAAAAAGTGACATCGCAGTTCAGAGAATGCGTTAAAGTTGTGAAGTCAGAGTCTGTCTCTATCTCAATCTTGAATCAGACTATTTCCAAAGTAGGAATTTATCAAATATTACGTGGATTGATTGCCTGCATTGACTGACTGCAGATTGTGCGCTTTTTGAACAAAATAGTGTGTGCCCACAAATAAAATTCTGCAAATGCAAATTCACCCCATAGACTTAAATGTGTGCGTGTGCATAACCGAGAGAGAGAGAGGGTGTGTGTGTGTGTTATATGAGAGAGAGTGTGTATAGTGTAGTGGGGTGACCTATCACGTGAGCCCAAGGTCCTGGTTGAGGCCATTGTCATGGGTTTTGAACTTGGCTATCAGCCTCTGCTTGGCCACTCTGCATTGTTGCGTGTCCAGAAGTGCGCCTTAGAGGATGGTCACCTGAGATCTGAAGATGAATGTCCCTGACCACTGAAGTATTCCCCCATCTAGGAGGGTACAGCTCTGTCTGACGATTGTTGTGCCGTGTCCATTCATCTGTTGTCATAGCATCTGCTTAGTCTCAACAATGTACCATGTCTCTGGGCATCCTTGCCTGCAGTGTATGAGACACAACATTGGCAGAGTCACATGAGTACCAGCCGTGTAATGGTGGTATCCCTGTTGGCACGCTGGCACATCTTGCAGTGGTTGCCGTGACAGAGTTGTACAGTGTCCATGTTGTCAGGAAGGCTAGGCAGTTTGCTGCAAACAATAGTCTGTTTAAGGTCTGGCGGTTGTTTACAGGCGAGAAATAGAGACATAGGGATAATGTTGCGACACTTTATCCATTAGGATGAGCACCTCGCCAAGACCTTCCCTATGCCTCCACTTCTCGCCTTTAAATAACCTGCAAACCTAAACAGACTATTGTTCACAGGAAACTGCCCAGCCTTCAGGACAACATGGACTACAACACTGTACAAACCTGTCATGGCAACCACTGCAAGGTGTGTGAGAGTGTCAACATGGATATCGCAATTACACCATCTACCATGTATGTGGCAGGTACTCATGTGACTCGGCCAATGTTGTCTGTCTCATACGCTGCAGGCAAGGATGCTCAGAGACATGGTACATGCAGATGCAATAACAACAGATGAATGGACTTAGCGCAACAATTGCCAGACAGAGGTATACCCTGCCAGTTGAGGGGTATACTGTCTCTCTGTACACGTGTACACACACACACACACACACACACACACACACACACACACACACACACACACACACACACACACACACACACACACACACACACACACCCCTTCACAGGCTTATGCTTGCACACGTGTAAACACAGTCTCACGTGCGCGTACACTCTCATGCACTCACTCCACTGTCTGTCTCTCTCTCTCTCTCTCTCACATGCACACACACAAGTCTATAGGGTGAATTTGCATTTGCACAATAATATTTGCAGATGCATTCTATTTTGCTCGAAAAGCACACAATCTTCAGGCAGTCAAACCATGTAATATTTTATAAATTCCTACTTTGGAAAAAGAACCAGTCTCACTCAAGATTGGGATACAGACGGACTCTAAGCTTACACCTTTAATGCATTGTCTAGGCTGAGATGTCGCTTTTTTTAATGTAAATCCTTAAATTATCTCGAGAATGTCACTTAAAAGAAGTTCTGGGATTTACATATTAATGAATCAAAATCTGCAACCCAGTCGAAAAGCTGAAAGACTTAACGGCAATTTAGGTTTGTTCAATATATCATTTCAGTTGCATGACACTGTAATCTTTTGCTAAAAAGTCTGTGTCTTGTGACCCTGCTCCACAGCAGTGCTCCAAAAGCTAGTGCTTCCAAATAAACCTGTTAGACTATAATCCGGTGTTGTCTAGTTTTTAACTTGTCCAGCCCAGCCCAACATTGGCTCCTCCACCTCATGTTATAAAGGAGTGGGTTAAACAAAATGAATGTAACAATTTATTTAACTAACTCCAACAGTGAATAAATTAACAGAACAATTTGGATTTGGAAACTGCTGTTGAAGAAGCCTTTTATAATCTACAATATATCCTGTAGCTGGTACTCACTAGAGCCATGTTATGTCAACAGTGCAGTTCGCTAATGTTTAATGTAGTGACTACTGAAACCTGCATTTTCATGGTGTAAGGGTTAGCATTGCTGCCGAACAGCGTCAGGGATCTGGGTTCAAATCCAGCCTCTTGCGATTGTCTGTGCAGAGTTTGCACATTCTCCCCATGTCTGCATGAATTTCCTCCCTCAATCACAAAGATGTGCAGGCTAGGTGAATTGGCCATGCTAAGTTGCCCACTATTCAGGGACGTGTAGGTTAGATGCATTAGTCAGAAGTCAGTGTAGAGTAATGGGGATTAGGTCTGGGTGGAATACTCTTCGGAGGGTTTGTTTCCACACTGTAGGGATTCTATGATTCTAATTAAGAAACTGAGCCATTCCTCTCTAACTACCTGTTCCCGAATTGAGCAAGATCCTAATAGGTTGCTGTTAGAATAAATACAACTCCCAATTATATTACAAAGCAATAAATGATAACTTAGTCTCTAAAAGTTCTCACAGAATGTCTTCCAAAATGCACCTTCCTGACTGCTGATCTTCTTTCTGAAATGCTTTTGCTTTGTCCAAAATGCCTTCTCAATTGTTTTCCTCTGTACAAAATGCCTTTTCCGATGTTTGTATCGATGTTATTTAGATTGTGCTTTCTCTAATACGTAGGTGACTGAGAGCTAATTTCTTTCTCTAGAGCTGAGGACTTTTAATTGTGGTGAATGGCAGTTGCCTCTCCCCAACTTTGCAAAATGCCTGTATTTTTTATGTCCTCGATGTAAAGAAATTAATAAGTCAATCAGGCTGGTTCCCAGTAATCAAAACCATGAAGTTTAAACATGATAGGTTTTCAGTATCTAAGGGTTTAAATTGATTGGCTAAATTTGAAAAGACTTGTATTGGTAAAAATGTTGCTTGGCTGTTCGATACAAAATGTTTCAATTTGGGTGCTGTCTTTGCACCTGCACTTTGAACTACTGTTCAGACATCCTTTTTAACTCCAAGCACTGAAAAATATACTATCTTTTAAAAGGACCATACAGTGCTTTCCCCCATTTTTACAATTTTACATACACCAACTTCGCAACATAATACTTAAAATATATAAAACTTGCAAAAATGGGTGTTGGGTCAGAAGGTTGAACGGAATGTTTTAAACAAGGGAAAATAAATCACTCTGATTCAGAGGAATGTTGGAGTAGAAGCAAAAGCCAACTAAAACAGTAAAGATGCTAGGTACTTTCTATAGATATTCAAAAAGTGAATGTTGATCCTATGGAGATGCGTCTTGTTAATTAATAATGGGTAAGTAGGAGAAGTAGATTAATAGAGGTGTTTTGCATCGCTGTTTAGCATTGGTCTTCATCGTAAACCATACAAGCAATATACCAGAAATAGCTATAAATCAGGAAATGGGAAGAACTCAAACATTGCAATTATAGTGATATTGAGCAAATTATTGGAGTAATGGGGTCAGCAGTTCCTGGTCTAAATGGACTTCATCCTAGAATCGTGAAATAAATGACATTGATGTGTTTGTTTTAATTTGCCAAGATTCCCTAGATTCTTGTCATGTTAAATTTGCTATTTTCCAACATAAATGGAACTCCTTTATTTCAAAGGGAGGGAGACAAAAGCAGGACATTTCTGGCCCGTTTGCTTTCATCTAACAGAGGGACAATATTAGGAACTATTATTAAAGATGTTTTGGCAGGTCTCTTTTTAAAAATAACTTAAGTTTTGTGAAAAGAAAAATAGATAGTCCAATTTATTGGACTTCTTTGAAGCAGTAATGTGTGTTGTGGATGCAGTGTATCATTTCCAGAACGTATTTGATAAGGTGCCACACCAATGTTGATTGCTGAACATAAAAGCTCATGGTAAAAGGCATGGGTAGGAAATAGGCTAGTTAACTCAAAACATGTGTAAATAGGTCTTTTTGGTTGGCAAGATATAAAGAACAGTGTGCCACAGGGATCAGTGCTGGGGTCTCAACATTTTACAATTTGTATGAATGACTTAGACTTGAGAACCAAAGGTGTGGCTGCTAAATTGGCTGATGTAAAGATAGGAAACTAATTTGTAAGGAAACATGAGGTTACAGAGAGATGTAAGTGGGTGGGCAAAATCTGGAAAATGGTCTATGATGTGGAAATTGTAAATTATTTTGGTTTTTGGTAGGTAGCGTGAATAAGCGTGTCATCTGAATGATGAGGGATTGCTGAACTCTAAGATGGAGAAATCTCCTGTTGCGCTCGTATATAAATATGACTCTAAATCCCAAAAGGTTAGTGTACAAGTAATTAGGAAAGCCAATAATTGTTAGCATTTATGTGAGGGAAATTAAATACAACAAGGGAAGGTGAGTCTTCACTTATACAGGGCATTGCTGACATCACAATTTAAGTTCTGTGTGCAATATTGATATCCTCATTTCAGGATTGATATAAATGTATTGGAAGCAGTTCAGAGATTCACTGAACCAATACTTAGAATGGGTTAGTTGTCTTATGCAAAAAGTTTCAATATGCTAGAGTTTAGCAGAATGAGGCTATTTGATTGAAATGTAAGATTGTAAGCAGTCTTGTCATGGTGGAAATGAAGATAATGTTTCCTCTTGTAGTGTCATCCCATCCCATCTCCCCCCCCCCCCCCCCCCCAAATCGAAGCAAAGCGCTCAGAGACACAGTATAGTTTTACCTCCTTCATTTTTATTCCGGTTCTGGAGGGAGAGAGAACGATCGCCCATATGCACAGGGACATGAGTTCACGGTCTTCTCTGGAATAGCAATTTCTCAATGAACTATATAGTCATTTTACAGGGAAGAGCATCCAGATAAGGCAACATACATATTGATTGTAACGGTCACACAATCAGCGAGTATCAACAGTGAAGATTAAGCTATCTGTTGTCACACAATGAATAACTGGCTTCACATAATGAATACGTTTCACCTTGTTAAACTGACTTCACATACTCAGTATTACTTCATCTTGTTAACTGGCTCTACATAATGTTTTTCCACCTTGTTAACCCATTACACTTGCCTCCATCACCCCATTGTTAACTGTAAGTTCATCCGAGTCATGCTCAGCTGAACCTCTCTTGTTTCACAAAACTCATAACTTAACTCTTTCCTTGCCTGCTTATACCCTATACACGTTCTCATTCTCTGTACATTCTCAGTGGGAGAGTATAGAATTGTGAGTTATTGTTTAAAAGCAAGGAGTGAGAATTTCTTTTTCTGAGGATTGAGTGTCTTTGGAACTCATTTTCTCAAAAGGCAGTGGCAGCCTTAAGATAGAGAGTAATGCATGATGAGGATGGGTTGAAACATTATTTGGGGTCGGTGGAAATGAAAAGATAAAGCATGCAGTAGTCCAGTGATTTTCAAGTTTAAAACCGGGTGGGGCTATTGAACTAGAGGAGCTTGCAACAGTACAGAGATGAGAAACTGTAACAGGATTTGAAGATGAAAGTTGTAAAAATTGCTAGATACTGTAAAGATTCTGCTGATATTATAACATAAGATTTGGGTGATTTGAGTTGGTGTAAAGTAGCCCTCGGAAGCCCAAAGAAGTTGGTGTGGCAACACCCTATGTTGATGTTGACAAAGCACTGCTTGAAGGATTAATTTATAAAACATGTTCATTGTGATCAGGACCTCTCCCTTGAAAAGACATCTTAATGTATTTCTTCAGCATTTACAATTCACATCTCCAAAGATGTTGTGCAACTTCAATTGTTATGGAACATTCTGGAGCAGTTGTTTCTTTGGCAGTCTTTTTCATTCAAATGCTGTTTGTTTTAAAATTTAAACATTACTGAGACGTCATGGTGGACCCTGTCTGTTTGCAATAAAACCAGAGGGGAAGGGCCACAACCCTCACCCGAAAGCAGTTCCTGGTTGGCCATATCCACCAGCTGGTATGTAAACAACATGAGGCTGAGTGGATCAGGGCCAGTGCTGTGGTTTACCTGGTCACCTGTCGATGAATTGCTGAGCAGTGAAATTCTCGATCTTGCAAGGACCATAGCTTGGGACAATGAGGTGACCCACAATCCCCTACCAACTGCAGCTGCCACCCTCAATGATGAACATCTCCAGGGTCTGGGAAGGGTTGCTATTATTCAGGGCAGAGTCCTGCCCAGTATCCAGGCTTGCAGCTGCCCAAGAAAGCTAGACATCTCAGCAAGGTTTATGCCTGAAAGGAGGCAAAACCAGCGGTCAGAAAAAAAAAAGCATAGTTAGCCATTTTACTGTCAGTTTAGACTGTAGGGGATACTCTGCTGTGGTTCTGTGTTAAGTAAACTGCATGTGATGCTCGATTTTTGATTAATTTTCAGTGAAGACTACAGATTTTCAGAAGCATAATACAATGTTCCTTACATTATAGCCAGTAGTTTTGATACTTTGACAAGGGGATGGTGAGACGTTCTAATAATGTTTTTCACTTCAAAAATAACTGATGGAAGCAAACACTATTGCAGAACATTCCTTTTTCCTATTAAGTAGCCTCTTAAAAGCCAGTGGTGAATATATCCTTTTCTGGGTTGGAGCATTGCTGTTTAATGACTGCATACAAAGAAGCACTGTGACAATGTGGTTTAGAAAAAAAGAATCAAGAGATTGGATTTTTACTGAAATAATTTGTAAAGATTGTTTGAATAGCCTGAATCTGTATAAATTGATTTATTGCACTTTTGAGTGTTTAAAGCAATTTTTCAGCATTATCTTTCAATTTGGAAAGGTTTTAATTTATAATGTTTTGCTTTCCAGGTTCATATAGTAGTCATTTTTAATTTTGGGGTGTATCAGAAGGATTTAACGCTTTTGATCAATGTGATTTTTTGTTATGAAAGTTGTTAGTTGCAGAGGAGCAGGAATAGGCCATTCAATCCCTTGAACCTGGTCTGCTATTTAGATTGACTGATTGTATATCTCAGTGCAACAGAATCCGAGACGTTTTACAGCACAGAAGGAGGCCATTCAGCTGATTGTGCCTATACCAGCTCATTAAATGAGCACCTTTATCTAGTGCCAATCTCCTGATTTTCCATCATACCCTTATTCCAATAATTGTATCCAAATAACTAATCCATGTCCTTTTGAATATCTCAACTGAACCTGCCTTTACCACATTTCCAGGCAGAGCATTCCATATCCTAATTACTCCCGAAGTGAAAACATTTTTCCTGACTTCACTGTTGTTTCATTTGTACATGATTTCAAATCTATGTCCTCTTATTCTTTTTCATTTTTGATTCAAAGCAGTTTCTCCAAATCTGCACTATCCAGTCTACTCATGACTATGCTACCCTGGCCATTCATCTTTCAATCTACGAGAGATAGCCAGTCTTTGGAAAATCGGATCCATTATATATAATCCTCACATCCAGTTTTTTGATTATAGGTTGTACACACCTGGGGCACCAAGAAGTGATACTTGAGATACCCTTGCATCTTCAGAATGACCAATTTATTCCTCGCTTCTGTCTATTAACTGATTCTCGATCCATGCCAATACGTTATCTGGTAATCCATGGTCTTCGATTTCTGGATTCTAAATTATATAAGACCTTACCGAAAGCCTTCAGAAAATCCTAGTAACCACATAACTGGTTCCTGTTGTGTGTTCTGCTTGTAACATCTTTTAAAAAGCTTTAATTATTTAACACACCTGCTATTTCCCTGTTTATTAGTATAAATTCAGATTTCTTTGGACCCAAGTTTTTCTTTCTTATTCCTTTCCTCTTTATGTATCTGTGGAAGTTTTTATAGTCTGATTTCGTGACTCTTGTCAGTTACAGTAATTTTACTTTATCATTTTATTTTGCTTCCTTGGCTAAATTCCTAAAATGCTCCCATTTCTTAGTTTAGTTCCTTTTGGCAATGTTTTATGCCTCATCCTTTGTTAGCCATCTAGCCTGTTGGATCTTCGTGCTTTAATTAATAATGCAATGAAACATCGTGGAAGTGGATGTCCAAGAAAAGATGAGGAATAGCTGGTTTTTCTATCCGAAAAGAGAGGAATAAGTAAGAAGTTTAGCAGTCAGATATAAACAAAATGAATGCAAGTTAATTTTAGAGTTCATGTTAGAGTGGTTTTGAGTTTTTATTAAAAAAGTAGTTTGTATTCGATGAGTGACCCATCGGTTAAAGTATGTTATTTGTTGAACACTGAGTTTTAGGCATTAACTATTTATGCTTTACAGCTACAACATTGAGTGTATTTTTGATTTGACAAGTCCAATTATTTTCTTCCCATTTCTCTCTCCTGTCTCATTTTCTAATTTATTTTAGTGTGCAGCATCATTTTTTCCTCATTGTACTTGATCTTCTTGAATTCATAGGGCAGCCTGGCTTCATTAAAAGCTTTTGACTTGCATTTGTCCCATTCATTTTAAAATAAAACAATCCATGCAAAAAAGGAGATCATTTGCATACTCCTTGACAAATGTTGTGATAGTGCACTATCTTTTAAGAGATTATTTTGTTCTGAGTTAAAAATCACACAACACCAGGTTATGGTCCAACAGGTTTGTTTAGAAACACTAGCTTTTGGAGCGCTGCTCTTTTATCAGGTGGTTATGGGCAACCTAACGAAGGAACAGTGCTCCGAAAGCTAGTGCTTCCAAATAAACCTGTTGAACTGTACCCTGGTGTTGTGTGATTTTTAACTTTGTACACCTCAGTCCGACACCACCAGTCAAATCATTATTTATTCTGGGTTTTTTATGAGAGAGATTGAATGAGCAGTGCTGAGCAGAAGCTGCAGGACTTTTGAAGAAGTAGAAGCTATTTACTCCCCTCTCAGTTTGAGCTCGAAACTGGGGTTTTGCTCTGCTGCTGGATTACCTGAGGCAAATCATTTTTTCTGAATTTGCCTTTTTTGCCAAGGCGTGTGTTTATGGGACGTTACCATATTGGAACAGTTTATTATTAACAGTTGCTGTAACTATAAATTCTATTAGTTTTGCAATTGAGTTAAATTATTCTAAATTTCTCTTTGGTTGTGTTTTAACTATAGTACATAGAACATTAGAGCGCAGTACAAGCCCTTCCGCCCTCGCTGTTGTGCCGACTTGTGCAACCAATCTGAAGCCTTTCTATTCTATACTATTTCATTTTCATCCATGTGTTTATCCACTGATAATTTAAGTGCCCTTAAAGTTGGCGAGTTTACTACTATTGCAGGCAGTGTGTTCCGCGCCCCTATTACTGAGTAAAGAAACTGTCTCTGATATCTGTCCTATATTTATCACCCCTCCATTTAAAGTTATATCCCCTCATGCTAGCCATTACCATCCGAGGGAAAAGGCTCTCACTGTCCACCCTATCTAACCAACTGATTATTTTATGTGTCTCAGTTAAGTCACCTCTCAACCTTCTTCTCTCTAAGAAAAACAGTTTCAAGTCTCTCAACTTTTCCTCATAAAGCCTTTCTTCATAAGACCTTCCATCCATACCAGGTAACATCTTAGTAAATCTCCTTTGAGCCCTTTCCAAAACTTCCACATCC
Organism: Chiloscyllium punctatum; assembly: GCF_047496795.1. NCBI lineage: Eukaryota > Metazoa > Chordata > Chondrichthyes > Orectolobiformes > Hemiscylliidae > Chiloscyllium > Chiloscyllium punctatum. The sequence goes on along the minus strand of NC_092741.1, from coordinate 143,077,168 downwards.
TTCCTATAATGTGGTGACCAGAACTGTATGCAATACTCCCAAGTGCAGCCACACCAGAATTTTGTACAGCTGCAGCATGACCTCGTGGCTCCCTCTGCCAATAAAAGCTAATATACCATATGCAGCCTTAACAGCCCTAAATCTATATACATGGACATCAAGGTCTTGCTGTTCATCTACACTACCAAACATCTTACCATTAATCCAATACTCTTTATTCCTGTTGCTCCTTCCAAAGTGAACCACCTCACACTTTTCTGCATTAAACTCCATTTGCCACCTCTCCGCCCAGCTCTGCAGCTTATCCAAGTCTCTCTGTAACCTACAACATTCTTCAGCTCCACAACTTCACTGACCTTTGTGCCATCTGCAAATTTACTAACCCATCCTTCTACGCCCTTATCTAGCCCAATTATAAAAATGACAAACAGCAGTGGCCCAAAACAGATCTTTGTGGTACACCACTTGTATCTGAATCCCAGGATGAACATTTCCCATCAACCACCACTCTGTCTTCTTTCAGCTAGCCAATTTCTGATCCACACCTCTAAATCACCATCAATCCCATGCCTCCATATTTTGTGCAACAGTCTACAGTGAGGAACCTTGTCAAAAGCTTTACTGAAGTCAAATGCACCACATCAGCTGCTTTACCTTCGTGCATCTGTTTGGTCACCATCTCAAAGAACTCAATAAGGTTTGTGAGGTACGATCTACCCTTCATAAAACTGTGTTGACTATCCCTAATCAACTACTTCCTCTCTAGATCATTATAAATCCTATCTATCTCTTACAACTTTTTCCAACACTTTACCCACAACTGAAGTAAGGCTCACTGGTCAATAATTACCAGGGTTGTCTCTACACTCCTTCTTGAACAAGGGAACAACATTTGCTATCCCCCAGTCTAATGGCACTATTCCTGTAGACAATGATGACATAAAGATCAAAACCAAAGGCTTGGCAGTCTCCTCCTTGTCTTCCCAGAGAATCCTAGGATAAATCCTATCCAGCTCAGGGAATTTATCTATTTTCACACTTGCCAGAATTGCTAACACCATCTCCTTGTGAACCTGTCCAGTATTCTCCTCGACAACGTTTTCTTTTTCAAGTGTGAATACTGATGAAAAATATTCATTTTGCAGTTCCCCTATCTCTTTGGACTCCACGCACAACTTTGCACTACTATCCTTGATAGGCTGTAATCTTCTAGGCAGAAGTGGGTATTGCAGATTCTGGCGATAGCAGGAAAATCGACATTTCGGGCAAAAGTGTTTCATCAGGAATGCAGCAGGTCGGATGCTGCATGACCTGCTGTGCTTTTCCTGCACCACTCTATTTTTGGCTGTAATCTTCTTCTAGTCGTTCTTTTATTTCTGACATACCTATAGAAAACTTTAGGGTTTTCCTTGATCCTATCTGCCAATGACTTCTCATGGCCCCTCCTGGCTCTTCTTAGCTCTCTCTTTAGGTTTTTCCTGGCTAACTTGTAACTTCAAGCACTCTAACTGAGCTTTCACATCTCATCTTAACATAAGCCTCCTTCCTCTTTAGTCATAGAGTTATAGAGATGTACAGTATGGAAACAGACCTTTCAGTCCAACCCATCCACGCCGATCAGATATCTCAACCCAATCTAGTCCCACCTGCCAGCATCCGGCCCATATCCCTCCAAGCTCCTCCTATTCATATACCCATCCAAATGCCTGTTAAATGTCGCAATTGTACCAACCTCCACCACATCCTCTGGCAGCTCATTCCATGCACATACCACCCTCTGCGTGAAAATGTTGCCCCGTAGGTCTCTTTTATATCTTTCCCCTCTCACCCTAAATCTATGCCCTCTAGTTCTGGACTCCCCAATCCCAGGGAAAAGACTTTGTCTCTTTACCTTATCCATTTTGCTTAATGTAGAGTAGCTTGACCAATCAAATCGCATCTGGAACACAGCATGTTACATTTGCCTTTAACATAAGGAAAACCTAGGATCTAGGCTGCGCTAAAATATTTTGAGGGGGTATGGCCTGGTCTACAACAATGTGTACTGCATTGCTTTTTAATGCACACTTTAATGCAATGTTTAGTTATTTTGTGAAATGCAAATAATTGTTGTATACTTGTCAGATATGCAGAGTGCAACGAACAAATTTGTTATGCACAGCACTTGATCTTTAGTGGCTACTGAGCATGCTCTACAGCATTTAGATGGAAATTTCTGGTCATTTGGTTTTAATGTTGACATTGGTTCACCTTGTGTTAAAGAGTGAAAGATTATAGCAAGTTTTGAGAAGATTTGTAGCTCAGGTGGAGGTGCTGGATGTAGGTTTGCTCACTGAGCTGGAAGGTTCATTTTCAGATGTTTCATCACCATACTAGGTAAAAAGTTCAGTGAGCCTCCGGATGCAGCACTGGTGGTGTAGCCCGCTTTCTATTTGTGTTTGGGTTTCCTTGGGTTGGTGATGTCATCTCCCGTGGTGATGTAATTTCCTGTTCCTTTTCTGAAGGAGTGATAAATAGGATCCAAGTGTGTGTTCCAGTTGGATTGCCATGCTTCTCGGAATTCTCGTGCGTGTCTCTGTTTGGCTTGTTTGAGGATGGATATGTTGTCCCAGTCCAAGTGGTGACCTTCCTCATCCATATGTAAGGGTACTAGTGGGAGAGGGTCAGGTCTTTTTGTGGCTAGTTAATGTTCATGTATCCTGGTGGCTAGTTTTCTATCTGTTTGTCCACATTGACTTCGATCCCATTTACCACTGCCTGAGGGAAAAAAACAGGAAATGACATCACAATATGAGATGTCACCACAGAAAATGACACCACCAACCCAAGGGAACCCAAATACACAAATAGAAAGCGGGATACACCACTAATGCTTCATCTGGAGGCCCACTGAAGATGTTACCTAGTATGATGACAAAACGTCTGAAAACGAACCTTCCAGCTCAGCGAGCAAACTTACATCCAGCAAAGTTATTTTAGAAATTCGCCTTTTCAAAACAATTACACAAGACACTTTATCTCTTTTCAAGGGGCATTTTTACACTGTTGGAAGTTTATAAGTCACATGGGGATTTAAGCATGAAATACAGTTATATAGTTAAGATTTAATCTGGCTAACACTAAACAGCAAGTCAAGTATGGTGAAATATTTATCACACATCGGAAATCAGCCCTAGAGAAGAGATTTTTAGGTAGGTTTTACCAAATTGTTAGTTTACCATTGCAATCAATTTTTTAATAATTTGTTTTCTGTTAATTAAAGTTAGTCTGGTATACATGCTTAAAATGAATTAAGTCAAACCAGGAAATATTTTGGTATTTGATAACAAGTATAATAATCAGTTAATTATTTGGAGTCACGCTGATTTGAGAGCTTTGTGGAGTTTTTTTTTGATACTGATGAGAGAGTTGGTGAAAAAGCACAGATAATGTCAGGATCTTCTGGATTGAAAACTGCTGGGACGATGGTATGCAGATAGTTGTAGAGGATTTGTCGTGTGAGAATTTGGCTATGATAATTTCAATACTGAAAACATTGAAAACTTGACTTGGATACTTTAAAATGTGGGAGACTTAAGGGATGGCAGGTGAGGGGCCCAATACTTTGGAGAGAAAGGACTTGCATTTATTAACCACCTTTTGTGACCTTTGAGCTGCCTAATTACTTTACAGAATTAAGTAGTTTGTTTGTGCAGATGCTTACAAAGGAGTGAAACAGCAATCACTTTATACATGGTGCATTTCCACAGACAAGTGAGATAATTCCCTCAGCGTTTATTTTTCTGTTGTTGGTTGTGGCTTAAATGTTCACCAGGAAAGAGAAGGCCAATAATCTCCCCTTCAATGCAATGTCAGCCTGAGATGGTTTAATGTCTTATTGTAAACATGATAATGCCAAAATGCAGTCTTCCTTCAGATTGTGTTGAAGTATTAGCCCAGATTATTGGGGATGTGTTATGATCAGTCCCAGGTCAGCATATTTAAGACTGGAATAGATAGCTTCGTGAGTATAGGGGAGATCAAGGGTTATTGGAGAGAAAAAAGGAGAATGGAGTTGAGAAACTTGCAATGATTGAATGGTGGAGCTGATTTGATGAGCTGAATAGCCTAATTTCTGCTTCTATGTCTTATGATCCTACGTGAAGTTCTACGTAGAATGCCTCCAACCATTAAGTTTCCTGGTGATAAGAGGTATTTCCCTCAGTTGGACATAACTGGGCTAATTCTCTTAAAGGTACCTTTCTCCCAGCCCAAATGAATTTGTCCTAAAAGGAATCAATTTCACCAGGCTTTCTTGAATTAAAAGATAACTCGGGGTTAATTGCTAAGTGTGAGAAGACATTGCAAGCACAACACATATGCACTCAGCAGAAATTAAAAGTCAGCCCAAAAGGGGAAGAGCTCTTAAAAAAAAGATTGTATCAGTCTCTGAATTGTTCATGAAGAGCAGGTAATTTAACATTTGTGGCAGTTGCAATGGAAGTTACCTGAAGTATTGACATTACCTGAAGTAATTGGACAATCGATTTCAACATTTTTAAATGGCTGATCTTTAAATGGCTGCTCTTAAAGTTGAGCATCATAACATTCTAGGCCACACACTAGGGCATCAGACCACTGATATGCACAAATCAGCATTAACTCTTTTAAATCCTGTATATTTTTGAAAGGGAAAAATGCAAATACATGTCCTAACCAGGCTATAGTGTGTTTTTATCTTGATGTTCGCTTTGAGATATACCCAAGTGATCACAAGTTCAATTTGCAGTGCATTTTGTGTCTCATGAAGATTTAGTGATGTGCTATTAAGTGTGACATTGTCTGTCTCTCTGTCTGTCTCTCTGTCTGTCTCTCTGTCTGTCTCTCTGTCTGTCTCTCTGTCTGTCTCTCTGTCTGTCTCTCTGTCTGTCTCTCTGTCTGTCTCTCTCTCTCTCTCTCTCTCTCTCTTTTCCCCCCCCCCCCCCCCCTCCCCCTGTGTCTGTCGTTCTCACTCTCCAGACAGTCATTGAATGTACATCTATGGTCACTGTTTGGTGGTACTGTGTAAGAATCTATCTGCATGCCTGAAAACTGAAAATTCATAAAAATCAAAAATTCTTTTTGAAAGCAGACTCAAACAGACCTGCTGAGGATGAGCTCTGTGAAATCAAATATCATAGATTCGTAGAATCCCAGTGCAGAGAGGCCATTCAGTCCATTGGGTTTGCACTGACTCTCCGAAGAACATCCCAACCACACCCAGTACCACACTGCATACCTGTAACTTCATGTTTACCATGGCTAATCTACCTAGCCCGCACATTCCTGGACAGTACGGGCAATTTAGCATGGTCAGTCTAACTAACCTGCACATCTTTGGACTGTGGAAGGAAACTGGAGCATCCAGTGGAAACCCATGTAGGTACGGGAAGAACATGCTAATTCCACACAGACAGTCACCCAAGGCTGGAATCAAACCTGAGTCTTTAGCCCTGTGAGGAACTGCCCTTTTTGCTTGGCCAGGATGGACCTAAAAGCAAATGTTTTCCCCTACTGCTCAAACTCAGCATGCCAACAGGTCTGTTTGTGCCCCTGAGGGCAAAAAAACCTTCACTTTTAGGTCTATTTGGGTTTGCTCAGGTCAAGTGAGGTTTTTTTCCCAAATGGACCTAAACAGATCTGAATGGATGTGTAGATAAGTGTTCAAAAACTGAAAACATTCAAGAAACAGTTAGTCATGAGGTTTTTAGATAAAGGATTCCTGCTCTTTGTGACCTTTCTAAAAGTTCAAGATATCCATAGGTGATCCTACTTATTAATTTTGATTAAGGATGTTGAAGATATTTTTTTAAAACAGGGCTTTGTAGAGATTACATGACAGGTGATAAGGAATTGCTATTCTGTAGACTGTGCTGAAACTGTTTTGAACCATAACTGGCTTGTAGAACTGCTTGTTTTGTTTCATCCAGTTGGTGGGATGCCTGCTAAGAATCAATTAAGTTTAAGGGAAGCATGTTTCGAACAAGCTGCTTAGCTGATCCCTCTCATTTTTAACCAGAAAACCCTCGACCTCTATTCATTGTGGAACCTGCTTGTTCTTTTGAAAGAGTGTTTGAGAAAAATGTTGATGTATTTCCTGAGTATCCTGCTTTTGCAAGACTTAAGAGAACTATGAATGAGTAATGACTTGTTCTGATGTCTTGCCAGGTGTGGACAAGATTAGACTGCTGCTGGAAAAGCACAGCAGGTCAGGCAGCATCTGAGGAGCATGAAAAATTGACGTTTTGGGCAAAAGCCTTTCATCAGGAATGAGTCTGGGAGCCTCTGGGGTGGAGAGATAAATGAGAGGGGGGAGGTGGGGCTGGGGAGAAGGTAGCTGAGGGTGCAATAGGTGGATGGAGATGGGGGGTGAAAGTGATAGGTCGGCAAGGGTGGAGCGGATAGGTGGGTAGGAAGATCGACAGGTGGAACAGGTCATGAGGACGGTGCTGAGCTGGAAGGTTGGAACTAGGGTTAGGTGGGGGGAGGGGAAATGAGGAAACTAGTGAAGTCCACATAGATGCCATTGAGTTGAAGGGTCCTCAGGCAGAAGATGAGGTATGCTGTGTACTGTACTGTAAGTACAACAAACTTTTATTTTCCCACCTCAATAGTCAGCGCACCCCCACCTTCATCCACCTATTGCACTCGCAGCTGTCCTCTCCCTAGCCCCACCCCCCCCTTCCATTTATATCTCCGCCCCGAGGCTCCAAGCCTCATTCCTGATGAAGGACTTTTGCCCGATACGTCGACTTTTCCTGCTGCTCAGATGCTGCCTGATCTGCTGTGCTTTTCCAGCATAACACTCTTGACTCTAATCTCCAGCATCTACAGTACCCACTTCTGCCAAGACATGAGAACAGTCGACTCTGGCATAGCTTATGCCTCATCATTTTGTCTTCAAAAATAATCTATGGGCCAAAGTCCTTTTCTTTCAGTTACCTATCGCTGTAGATAAATCTTTGTTTTCTTTTCCTAAAAAGTGTGTGGATTTGTATTTTTGTGTCTATTCTGGGAATGCTGAGGCATTTATGCTTGTTACTGTATATGTTAATAAAGAATTGTAGTTTATTGAATAAGTTTTGTTTTGATTCTAAACTCATAATTGTCTTTAATAAGAAACCTGCTTAATAGATCTTGGTGTTTAAAACCTGATATTGAGAAGGTATTTAATTGGTCATCTGGATAACTGGAAAAGGTGTTTTTAAAAATTTTTTACTTTATAATCAATGGGAATAGAGTGGCAGTGCACTTCTCCAGCCTAAGTTAATGCAGTACTAAACTGGCAAACGAACTCATTTTAGCAGGTAGACACTTTAGCATTTCAGCTCACTCTTTTTGTGATGAGGTAAACATTGGTAAGACAGCATAGGTTAAGAATTTGATCATTATATAGTTGTACTGTCATTTGTGCTGCTAATATCATTTGACAAAATAAATGAACAAAAATAAAGCGTCTGGTTAAATAATATCTTGATTTCCTAGGGGTGTTCAGAAATGCTTTCCCAGCCAATTCCACATCCACAAACATTTACTCCCTCCACCACTGACATGCATTTGCATCAGTGTGTACTATCTATAAGTTGCAATGCAGAAATTCACTGCCTCTTTGATAGCACCTTTCAAACCCATGCCATTTAGAAGAATAAGAGCAGCAGATACATGTGACCACAAATTCATGAACTTTTTGGCAAAAGTGAATCAAAATGCAATCTCTAGGAAGAACCTTTTAATTGTCTTGTTGATTGTTGCCAAGATGACATCTATTCTCATGGAAATCATTTTCAGTTTCAAATAGTTTTACAGAACTTTTGTGGCACAGTGGTGCTGTCCAGACTTGTGGACTGGAATATTGGGGATCTAAGGCCCACCTGCTTCAGAGATGTGTCACAATGTCTGAATGGGTTGATTAAATATATCTCAAATATTTATAATTGCAGCCCAAATATGTTGTAGCTCCTGTTAATTTATAAGGTGTGGTATTGATATACTTTGCAGAGTGTATTTGTAATCTATCAGTACTTAGTCCCAATTAAGAAATCTGAACAGTTCTTTTTTAGTTTTCATGAATCTTGTACAGTTGATTGAAGCCCACAATTGTTTCTTAATGTGGAACCTCCATTATTGTTCCAAAACAAAATTTAGCTTTCGCTTCAGGAGAATCTAATATTATTAGAATATGCTTTAATTGCTTCTAAATGGTGCACAAGCCAGTGAAGTAATCTAATCTATAAGCAGTTGCCAAGCTATTCATGAAGTAAAATATCGCATTTGTCATGCCATCTATTTGTGGGGGTTAGATGTGTTTTTTGAAGCAAATACCCAAAAGTGCTCAAAGAACAAAGAACCTTACAGCACAGGAACAGTATCTTTGGCCCTCCAAGCCTGCGCTGATCCAGATCCTCTATCTAAACCTGTCGCCTATTTTCTAAGGATCTGTATCCCTTTGCTCCCTGCCCATTCATGTATCTGTTGAGATACATCTTAAATAATGTGATCATTCCTGCCCCTACCACCTCTGCTGGCAGGGCATTCCAGGCAACCACCACCCTCTGTGTAAAGAACTTTCCCCGTATATCTCCCCTAAACTTTTTCCCTCTCACTTTGAACTCGTGACCCCATGTAATTGAGTCCTTTACTCTGGGGGAAGAAATTTCTTGCTATTCACCCTGTCTACACCCCTCATTATTTTGTAGGCCTCAATCAGGTTCCCCCTCAACATCCTTCTTTCCAATGAAAATAATCCTAATCTACTCAACCTCTTCTCATCGCTTGCACCTTCCGTACCAGGCGAGATCCTGATGAACTTCCTCTGCATCCTCTCCAAAGCATCCACATCCTCTTGGTGATGTGGCCAAACCAAAGTCTTGTACAACTGCCAATGAAGGAAAGCATGCTGTATGCCTTCTTGACTACTCTCCTGACCTGTGTTGCCACCTTCAGGGAACAGTGCACCTGAGCACCCAGATCTTTCTGTACATTGATTTTCCCCAGGACTTTTCCATTTACTGTATAGTTTGCTCTTGAATTGCATCTTCCAAAATGCATCACCTCGCATTTGTCCGGATTGAACTCTTATCAGACATTTTTCTGCCCAACTCTCCAATCTATCTATATTCTGCTGTATTTTCTGACAGTCCCCTTCATTATCTGCAACTCTACCAAGTGTCATCTGCAAACTTGCTAATGAGGCAACCAACACCTCCTTCCTCCAAATCATTTACGTATATCACAAGCAACAGTGGTCCCAGCACGATCCATGTGGGATGCCACTGGTCACGGGTCTCTGTTTTGAGAAGCTCCCTTCCACTACTACTCTGTCTGCTGTTGCCAAACCAGTTCTCTATCCATCTGGCCAGAACACCCTGGACCCTATGCAACTTCACCTTCTTCATCAGCCTACCATGGGGAACTTTATCCATCCTTTCCTTCATCAGTCAACTTTGTCATGCTCAAATTGCTCATGCAATTTAAGTTGAAGTTCAAGAGAAAACACTTGGATCATTTTTGTTAGTGTTGGTGAAGTTTTGACTAAAGGGACAGTGACAATAGCAATAAATCTTTGGATTCAAAAAGTTGAGGCCGTTGTCATTGCCCCTAACTTGTTTTAGAATCTTGAATTGATACACAATAATATTTCAAATGTCGCAGAGCATTATTGTCGATGTGGACTTGGTATAATCAAAGGCTTATCAGTTCGGGCATTTTTTTCTTGTTTCTTGCAGCTTGTGGAAATTTAATAAGTGGCACAAGCTGAAAGCATTTCAAAAATGTCTGCTCCAGTTTCCTTGTAATTTATCAGCATAACATCAAAATGAAACACCAGCTGCATAACATCAACTTCAGGGAGGCAAAGTTATTTTGAAAGCTTTGTATAACAAGATTCTGAGAATAGTAACTTTACGGATCACTAGCAGAATTTTTAGCATATCAACCTAAATTAAGAGTCAGCGATCTTGATTGAAGAAAGTTGTCAATAGGTATTGAGAAAAGCATCAAGTTCAACTAACATTAAAAATGGAGATGCCAAAATAAGCTTTAAAGTCTTAAGCCATTCAAAATTGATGCATTTATCTTGATTTATAATGTGCAAAACATTTTGGGTTTTATGTAATTATTTCCAAGGGAGTAAAGAATATTTTGGGCACGAATATTCATGTTGGTTTTGTTTGTTGTTGTGTAAATGTTCATTTGGTCCTATCATTTTGAGGAAAGGTAATATGGTTATAAAAGAAAGTAATTGTATATAATTGTCAAGAAAAACCTTCTTTTATTTTTTGCTCTCCATCTCCCATCCCTTTTCCAGGGTGTACCTCATAAATGTGACTGTAGTTCATTTGCTGATCTCAGTTGAACATTATCAATCAGTTTTAACTCTATATATTTTAAAAACCAGAACTGGACTAACAATGTGAAGAATGATATGTAGAAGTTAAAACATTCTCAGTAAATCCAAAACTTGTGTTTCTACTACTTTTTGATCTTCCATACCTTGCATTATTTGGTGGAAACCCTGATTCTGGGTTTGTGCTGTTTTTGTTCAGCATTGCATGCAGTTGCTGTGTTGCAAAGGTCAAACAATCTTAATACCTGTAATCATTTCAAAAGTCAGAACAACTGTGATAGACACAAATTACCGTATATATTTGTGTAAAAGTCAAATTTTTTTTGGAGGTTAAATTTATGGGGTCGACTATTTCATGGATATTACTTTTGAGGGGCTGAAATTCATGCAGCAGTTCAATTTTTGTGTCATTAGCAGAAGCCCAATTGATCTCTAAATGAACTTAAAGAAACACAATGAATTACGGCAATTCCATGAGTGCTACAGGGGAACTGAGCTCAGCTGAGCTGCACACAAAGGGAGGTTGTCACGTGACTCTGACCTGATGTATCTTAAATCTTTATGCCAAATTTTTCCATTTCCCTCTGTTTTTCAAACTAATATTTTCAGCTTTTATTTCTGATGCAACTTTTTTCAGACATTTGACTCTTATACAGTCTCACTGATCATTGTAGCCTTGTAAAATCATCAACAGCTGCACAGTAATTATAATGAGGGAAATGCACAAAAGCCTATCTTATATAGGAAATAATGGTGTGTTAAACTTTGTATCTCACTAATTATAGTGCACCATTCGATATTGAATTTAAGAAATCCATAGCCTAACTTTGGTGTGAATTGTACATCAAAACACATTATAGCATGAAAAAGAATTAATTTCCTCATCGTAGCATTTCTGTACAAGATAACACCTTGACTCTCAAATGTTGATCTGTTATCTGAAGAACTAGGGTTCACGTTTACATGAGAAATATAAAAAGTTCCAGATTTTCATGGTCAAAAATAGGTTATCTACTTTTATTCGAGTATATACGGTACCCTATGGCTCTCTGACTTTAAATGACAAAACTAAAAGATGCTGAATAAGGGAGAGAAAAGTGGACCTACAAGGATTCCATTCCATTTTCCCAATTTCTCTATCTTGAATCTATCTTCTGCTGGGCTGCCTTCATTTTGTCTTCCACTTCCCTCGATCAAGGATTCCCTGAACATGGTTGACAGGGCCTTCAACTATGTTTAGCCCATCTCCTTCCCTTCTACTTTCCCTCTTTCCCTTCCCTTGAAGAACAACAGTGAGGTTTCTTTTGCCCTCCTTTGCCACCCCACCAGCCTCCACATTCAAAGAATCATCCTCCACAATTTCTGCAATCTCCAGCAGGACATTGCCACCAAATATATCATCTCCTCCCTTGCACTGTCAGTCTTCCACAGGGATCATTCCGTCTGTTACACACTGTGGTCCGTTTCCCTGTCACTCCTAATACCCCCTCCAAAACAAAAAGCACCTTCCCTTGCAATCATAGAAGATATATCACTTGCCCATTCACTTTCTCGCTTCTCACCATCCGAGGCACCGAATACACCTTCCAGGTGGAGCAGTGTTTTACTTGTACTACTTCCAATCGAGTGGACTGTATTTGTTGCTCACAATTCTGTCTCCTTTACATTGGTGAGACTAAACTGGATGATCTATTTTCAGATCACATCTGTTCTGTCTGGGGTAGAAATTATCCTGATCTTTCAGTTGCTTGCCATTTTAATAAACTACCTTAATCCCATGGTAGAATTTTCATCTGGGTCTTGCTAGAGATCCACCCAAGCTCAACTCAAGCTGGAGGCTCCAACACCTAATTTTCCACTAAGTACTTTACAGCTTCCCAGTCTCAACATTGAATTCAGCAGCATCAGAGTATGATCTCTACCCTCCATTTTTCCTTTAGTTCTGCAATCTCCCTGCCTATATCTCATTTGGATCCACTCTGCTGAGAAGAAATTCAACAAGAGACAATTTGTTTTCACACCTTCATTTACATCCATTTTCCATTTCCAGCTCTCCTTTACCACCACTGAAATTTCTGTTGTCATTAACTCTGGGCATCTTCTCAATCTGTTTCACTTACTAAGCTTGAGGTAATTGATGCTATCTCCATATTGTTGCCCTTGTTGGTCTTAATCCTTAGTGGATGGAGATGCTGTTGAGGCAACATTCATGAGTTACACTGCATCTTGGAGGTTACAGTGTGGAGGGATTGGACATAAGTTGGCCACTGCTCTGTGTAGTGCTAAATAAACTTATGATTGTGCCTGCACCATTTAGGTTGAGTGGTGAATGTCTCAAAAATGTATCATTTTAGTCTTGTAGATGGTGGGACTTTTTTTTTTGAAGGGTCTGAAGGTGAGCCACATATTGCACAGTACCTAGTTGTTATAATCGTGCTGTTAATAAGGCTTATTCTATTTAGCCACCAGTCAGTTGTGACTGCGTAAGATGTTGATGGAAGACTTTGCAGTGCTGCTGCATTGTGGAGATCATGTGCATTCAGCTGAGTTTTTTCTTGTTAATGGTCATACCAGGTGTTCACAGGTGGGAATGTTGTATGCTGTTTCTCAGTCCTCATCTGAATGTTATCCAAGCCCTGCTGTGTCACCTATCAGTGGATTTGTGATGGTAAACACTTTGAAGTCAGCAGCAAACTTCATGGCAGAAGGAAAATCATTGAAACAGTTAGGTCAGAATGGTATTGGCACTGTATTGACATGGTTTATGATAACGGCAGGCATCTTCATTCAAGAAGCAATGGCTCCCACCACCGAAGCGTATTTGCTTTCATTCCCTTCTTTTTTATATATCAATTTGTGGGTTGTGAGTATGGCTGGCTTGCCAGCATTTACTGCCTGTCCCTAGTTGTCCTTTTGAAGGTGGTGATGAGCTGCCTTCTTGAACTGCTGCTGTAATAATAATGTGGTGAGTCCGGTTGAGTTTCTGATCAACGATAACCACCACCAAAACCTCCCCAATCTCTTCTTCTCCCCCCCCGCCCCGTGGATGTTGATGGTGAAAGATCAAGTGATGGTAACATTATTGAATGTCAAGAGGCAGTGGTTAGATTGTGTCTTACTGGTGATGGTCATAGCCTAGCATTTGTTTGGCACGAATATTACTTTCTACTGGCTATTGTCCAGATCTTGTTGCATTTGAGTGTCTGAGGAGCTGTGAATGGTGCTACCGTTGGTGAACATTCCCACTTGTGACCTCGTGATGGAGGCAAGTTCATTGATGAAGCAGCTGAAAATGGTTGGGCTGAGGACAGTACCCTGAGGAACTCCTGCAGATGTCCTAGAGCTGAGCTATTGGTTTCAGTTGTGTTGGGCTTCTTTGTTTGCCATACTTTTGCTGGGTGCAGCTATAATATTGAAGGTAGCTACCAAATATGGTTGCTTAAACATTACTGTTGTTTGACAAAATATAAATCCTTTCAGCACTGTATTTCAGAATGAAAGTGGTGGGAGAAAAGTATTTGCAGAATATGGAAGGAAATAAGAAAAAAAGTAAAGCATGTAGATGCGGAGAAATTCAAGTTAAATAAGCAAGCAGTAAGTCACATGATAGTTCAACCCTTGATTTTATTTTTTTCTATAATTTTAAACAAAGTGAGTTTCAGCTCTCTGTTTTGGGCCATGTTTGCTCCATTGGATAAATGGCTTGCATATTGTTCAGAATAACACTAACTACATGGTTTGATTCCCATTTAGTTTGAAGTAGATTTGGAATCTGCATCCTCATCCTAACTCCTGAGAGTAGAAGGTGATAACAGCACCACTCTCAAAAACAGTCAAGAAAATGGCTAAGGCTGAGACATCAGTCTGAGATATGGACATGCCTTCAGGCAGAGGACCCAATCCATACATTACACCTTCGAGAACAGAAGTTTTTAAATAAAAAGATTCCAGTTGTTTACTTAATTATTCTGATCACGAAGGTTTTAAAAAAACAGTTGCAGTGTGGGAAAGAAGCCAAAGTTGCAAATGCCATGTAATATTGTCTTTATGATTTCTTGCTTGAATTGGCAAGAGGAAAGTGAGCGAAACATTGATGCGTACTTTCCCAAAGTGCTTTATATAAAAGAAATTGTCAAAATGTTAGGATAAGCCCAAGAGAAAGCTCAAGGCTCATAATGTCATATACTAAAGTAGTTAGCAAACTTCACTGTTAATTCCCAAAACAATAAATATAATTTTGTTGAGGTTTGGAAATCCATCGTAAAAGCTTGTTGGTATGTAGCTTATTAAGAACATAGAACACTACAGAATAGGAATGACGTCAGTGCCTATAATGATGCCATTCTAAACAATCTCATCTGTGTGCACGTGGCACATATCCCTCTATTTCATGCCTGTTCAGGTGTCTGCCTAAATGACTGTTACACGTTTTTGAGTATATATTGTCTAGCTGTCCCCATTGTTAACAGCTAATCTGAGAATGCAACCTTTTTTTAAAAAAGGCTTGTGATTTATACATGAACGAAGTGGAACTATCAGGGTATTCTAACAGATGAAAGGCTTAACAGACAATCAATTATTCAATGTATAATTTCAGTTACATCATATTATAAATGTTTGCTATAAATTGTGTTAGGATTGAGCCCTCCACTACCACCTGATGAAGGAGCGACATTCCAAAAGCTAATGTGCTTCTAATTAAACCTGTTGGACTATAACCTGGTGTTGTGTGATTTTTAACTTTGTACACCCCAGTCCAACACCGGCATCTCCAAATCATGACTCCTGAACAGCAGTTTCTTAATGAATTATAATGTTGTTTTACAGGGATGAGCATCCAGATAAGGCCCAATACAGATTGATTGATTGGGTGGCCATTACAATCAGCGAGTATCAATAGTAAAGATTAAGCCATTTGCTGTTACACAATGAATAACTGACTTCACATAATCGATACTTTTCACCTTGTTAAACTGACATTACATTCTGAATGTTTTGAATATTGTTAAATGGCTCTACATAATGAATGCTTTTCCACCTTGTTAACCCATTACCCTTGTCTCCAGCACCCCATTGTTAACTGCAAGTTCTTATATGATCTGAGTCATGCTCAGCTGAACCTCTTGTTTCACAAAACTCAAAACTTAACTCTTTCCCTACCCTATGCACACTCTCACAGTATACTCCAAACCAGGCAACATCCTGGTAAACTTCTGTATCCGTTCCAAAGCTTCCACGGCGTTCCTATAGTGTTATGAGCAAAATTGCACATTATAATCCAAATATTGTTTAACTAAAATTTGATAGTTTTGCAACATGACTTGCCAACTTTTATGTTCAATTGTTCTGACCAATGAAAGCAAGCATGTCACACCTTTTTAACAACTTTATCCACTTGTGGTGCTACTGTTTGGGAATCTATCGACTTGAACCCAGGATCCCCTTGTATATCAATGTGTCTAGGGTTACATATTTTCGTCTTGTATTTGATCTCCCAAAATGCATCACCTTAAACTTGTCTGGATTAAACACCATCTGCCATTTCCTTGCCCACTATTTCAACTGATCTATATCCTGCTGTATCTTTTGACGGCCTTCCTCATTATCCATAGCTCCACCAGTTTTTGTGTCATCTGCAAACCCACTAATCAGGCCACCTACATTTTCATCCAAATCCTATATTACAAAGAACAGATCTTAACACTGATCCTTGCAGAACACCAATGGTCACAGACCTCGAGTCAGGAAACCACTCCACCACAACTACCCTCTGTCTTTTATTGCCGAGTCAGTTTTGTATCTAACTCACCAACTCACAGTGGATGATTAGCCTGTGAAATTTTCTACTACAGAAGGCAGTTGAGACTAAAACGTTGAGTATTTTCAAGAAGTTGTTAGATTTAGTTCTTAAGACTAAATCAGCTCAAAGAATATGGGAAGAAAGCAGGAAGAGGTACCAAGTTGAATGACCATCCATGATAATATTGAGTAGCGATGCAGGTTTGAAGAACCTGGCCTGCTTCCACTTTCTGTGTTTGAATGAGATTGCTTATTTGTGACAGTTTTGAAAAATGCAAACCATTTGATTGTATGGGCAAAATGGAGCAAAGCAAAATGCTAACAGCCAGTCACTACAAATGATTACACCAGCTGTTTCCTAATCGTGGGCCACTAGCCGAGCATGAGGAAGATGACTTAACCAACAGTGTTACACAGTAAGAAGAAATGCAGAATGGTGCTATCTTAGTTCAAATCGTCAGTTTCTAAAAGTGAATATTGTCAATGTTAGCTTCCAGAATATGGTGGGGTTTTATGTATTGGCTGGTGATTATTCTAAAACTTCTTTCTGTGAGGACATATTCCAATCAGGACAAAAACTTAAATGAGGACAAGTTGCCAACTCCAGAACTACTCAAAGGTGCTCTGACATAATTCCATTGCTCAGTTGATTAAGGACCAAGCTATTAACTCCATCATTTTGGATGATGGACCTTGACTGAAAGGAGAGCTCATTTGTCTATTTTAATCCAATCATTTTGAAGACTTGACCTGGAATGACCTTGTTGTGACTCCTTTTCAGGTTGGGTTCAGTGATTTTTCCAGATTCTCTGGTGAGATGTTGAAAATGCTGAGGAACAAATCTGTCTTTTCCTCTGGAATAAACAACTGCTTGGTTTATATTGAAGACACTGTATGTGCATTTTGTGTCGTCTGCAAACTTAACAACAATGTTCTTAGCTCTTTTGTCCAGATCATAAATGTGTACATGGATTTTAGTAAGGCATTTGATAAGGTTCCCCATGGTAGGCTTATGCGGAAAGTCAGGAGGCATGGGATAGAGGGAAATTTGGCCAATTGGATAGAAAACTGGCTAACCGGTCGAAGTCAGAGAGTGGTGGTAGATGGTAAATATTCAGCATGGAGTCCAGTTACAAGTGGAGTTCCGCAGGGATCAGTTCTGGGTCCTCTGCTGTTTGTAATTTTTATTAATGACTTAGATGAGGGAGTCGAAGGGTGGGTCAGTAAATTTGCAGATGATACAAAGATAGGTGGAGTTGTGGACAGTGAGGAGGGCTGTTGTCGGCTGCAGAGGGACTTAGATATGATGCAGAGCTGGGCTGAGGAGTGGCAGATGGAGTTCAACCCTGCCAAGTGTGAGGTTGTCCATTTTGGAAGAACAAATAAGAATGCGGAATACAGGGTTAATGGTAGGGTTCTTGGTCAGGTGGAGGAACAGAGGGATCTTGGGGTCTATGTACATAGATCTTTGAAGGTTGCCACTCAGGTGGATAGAGTTTGTAAGAAGGCCTATGGAGTATTATCGTTCATTAGCAGAGGGATAGAATTCAAGAGTCGTGAGGTGATGTTGCAGCTGTACAGGACTTTGGTTAGGCCACATTTGGAGTACTGTGTGCAGTTCTGGTCGCCTCACTTTAGGAAAGATGTGGAAGCTTTGGAGAGGGTGCAGAGAAGATTTACCAGGATGTTGCCTGGAATGGAGAGTAGGTCGTACGAGGATAGGTTGAGAGTTCTCGGCCTTTTCTCGTTGGAACGGCGAAGGATGAGGGGTGACTTGATAGAGGTTTATAAGATGATCAGAGGAATAGATAGAGTAGACAGTCAGAAACTTTTTCCCCGGGTACAACAGAGTGTTACAAGGGGACATAAATTTAAGGTGAAGGGTGGAAGGTATAGGGGAGATGTCAGGGGTGGGTTCTTTACCCAGAGAGTGGTGGGGGCATGGAATGCGCTGCCCGAGGGAGTGGTAGAGTCAGATTCATTGGCGACCTTTAAGCGGCATTTGGATAGGTACATGGATGGGTGCTTAATCTAGGATAGAAGTTCGGCACAACATCGTGGGCCGAAGGGCCTGTTCTGTGCTGTATTGTTCTATGTTCTATGTTCTATATTCTATGAAAGGTGAATTGTTGTGGTCTCAACATTGACCTCTGCACAACCTCAGTAGTCATTAGCCGTCCTAGTGAAAAAGACCCCTTTATCACCATTCTCTTTTTTTTTGTCAGTCAGCCAATCCTCTAACCATGCCAATACCTGGCTCCTAACCACAGACTGCTGTCTTATTTAGTAGCCTCCTGTGCAGCACCTTGTCAAAGGACTTGTGGAAGTATAAATAGATCAAGTCCACTGGCTGTCCTTTGTCTAACTTGCTCATTACCACCTCAAAGAATTCTAACAGATTTGTCAGATATGATCTCTCCTTGACAAAGTCATATTGACTCAACACTGTTTTAGTCTGCACTTCCAAGTATTCCACTATCTCCTCCTTAATAACGAATTCTAAAATCTTAGCAATGACTGCGATTTGGCTATTCGCCCACACTTTCCTATCATCTGCCTTGTATCCTTCTTAAATAGGGGTGTTATATTTGCCATTTTACAATCTTCTGGGACCCTCCAAAATTACCCCCATAAATTCCTGCTACTTCTGCTCCCTGTTAAGCTCTCCTTCTAATCAATTCTGGCCAGCTCCCCCTCATGTCTTTTATAGTTACTGTTACTCAATTGTAATACCATTACACCTCATTCCAGCTTCTATGTCTCAAACTGCAGGGTGAATTCCATCTTATTATGATCACTGACCCCAGAGTTTCTTCATCTTGAGCTCCCTAATCAAATCTGCCTCATTACACATCACTAAATCCAGAATTGTCCATTCTCTAGTGAATTCCATAATCTAGCTATATGTGACAGAGACTGAACATTGCTTGTGGGAAATTTCTATTTGTGTATTTTGAGGATAGAAAAAGCCCTAAAATAAAAATCAAGTGCAGAGATGCTAGCAGATATCTGACTTGATATTTGAGGATTGAATCTGGTATTCAAAATCGTAATTCGTGTTACAGTTGGGGAATCTGGGGCCATGTTATCCCCAGTAGGTACAACCCAGCTGAGCTATCTTAACATGTGCTTTGAGCAAAACTTGCCTGACAGTTAATAGTTTTCCAGCTGAGAATTGGGTTTGCCAGCCAGGAGTCATTAAGTCTGGACAAAGGCAAAATGTTTCTGCTGGAAATCTGAAACAATAATGGAAAACATTGGAAGCATCCAACAAGTCATCCAGCATCAGTGAAAAAGATAAATTTTGATAATTTGGCGATGACCGTGTCTGTTGTCCCCTCCACAAATGCAACCTGATATTCTGAATGCCTCTAATGTTTCCTGATTGAAGTGTGGGATAGGATGACAAACCTCAATTGATGATTAATTTGTTAGCCATCTTTGACCATTTAAGAAGGCACTCATGTTATACTTTTGACCTTTGTGAAAAGCACGAGAGAGATTTCAGAATCAGTCAACAAGGGCTGCTTGTTTGTATTTTTTTGGTTCAATAAAGAATCTACCACCACAATTGATGACAAACAAGTTGAACATATTTGTATAAAATGGCTTGTATTGAACTTTGCATGTTTTACATACTACAGAATAAAGTAGGTTTCACATCAGGCTGGACCACATCATGCCTTGCCTGTTGTTAAAATGGTTTTGTGGAGATTAAAGGAAGTATATTCAGTTTTTAGCAGGGTGTTCTTTTCGGTTGGAGGTAGCAAGAGTATTGGCATTGTAGCAAGTTAGTAATGATTTAGCTATTCTGAAGAAGAGCTACTAACCAGATTTAGAAAAAAATCCCCTTCTCTTTACTCTCAAGCCAAAATATTTTCTAATTTTATTTGAGGGTCACTGGCTGGGCCAGTATTTATTGCTGTATCATAAATGCATGGGGCCATTCCAGAGGGCAATTAAGAGTCAGCCACGTGCTGTCTGAAGTCACGTATAAGCCAGACTTGGTAAGGGCGACAGATTTTCTTTTTGTAAAGCTGAAGTAGATGGGTTTTTAGCAACAATTTGCGATTGTTGCATGTTCCATTAAACCAGTGTTTTGTTTCAGATCTTCACCTGTTGAAAGAAAATGAATTATCTGCCAAAGTGGGATTTAAAGCCATGTCCCCAGATCATTTTCTGAGATCCCTGGACCGCTTGTGACATTATCACTGTGCCATACTTCTCAGCATGAACAATAGTCATGTTAGTTACTGTATTTTCTGGAAATAGCAAGTTGTGGTGAAGAATGTAAATAGACATCTCATCAAAATGTTACAAATCAAAAATACCGTACTAAACCTAGACCATGTAGAAAACCAGCGAGTTTTGAGAAGATTTATAGTTCAGGTTGAGGTTCTGGATGTAAGCTTGCTCGTTGAGCTGGAAGGTTCATTTTCAGATGTTTCATCACCATACTAGGTAACATCAGTGAGCCTCTGGTGAAGCACTGGTGTTAGTGACCTCTTTCTATTTGTATGTTTAGGTTTCCTTGGTTGGTGATATCATTTTCTGTTTTTTTCTCAGTGTGGTAAATGGACCCCATTTACCACCGTCTGAGGGAAAAAAAGGAAATGACATCACCACGGGAAACAACATCGCCAGTCCAAGGAAACCTAAACATACAAATAGAAAGTGGGTCACTAACACCAATGCTTCACTGGAGGCTCACTGTTGATACCCAGTATAGTGACAAAACATCTGAAAATGAACCTTCCAGCTCAGCAAGCAGACTTACATCTACATGTAGAAAACCCTTAGCGTGCCATTGGGCAATATGTTATCAGCCAATGATTTGAAGGTGGGGCTGAACGATGTTTGGCAAAGAAAATTTATTTGTTTAGGCCATTTCATAGCATCTTGACAAATTGCAAACAGAGTTCATTATCAAAGCCACTGCAGTGCCTCTGAATGAAAACAGTTATCCTTCCAGCAAAATGAGAGAGTGGAGGATAGTTAAAAAAAATTAAATGTTACAAAATATGTAACATTAATTTCAGTCATGTAGAGCAGTGAGGACCTGAGGTACAATTGCTGCGGAATTTCCCCTATTATCTTTGTTCTAGTCAGGAATAGTGATGGCACTGTATATTGCCAACTCTTGACACTGACCTGTCTCTGCTTGGTTAATATCAGTCTGATGGACTTTTGCAGTTTCTATATCCTGTTCAATGCTGAGTTGAATCCTTACCCCATGTATTCTCCATTATTAAAGCTATCTGCTTTAACCTCACAAGGACACTGCCACTTTGCTTTGTTCTCAGCCCATTGCTATTGAAGCCCTCATCTATGCAATATGACCTTCAGACTCCAGTATCCCAATGTTATTTTGGCTTGCCTCCCATCCTCAAACTTCAGGTTTATCCAAAAATCAACTGTCTGTTATTTATTTTTGTACCAAGAGCTATTCACCAATTAGTTATGAATTTGCTGATCCATTGCTGGTTCTTTGGCAACTTAACATTTAAAATGCTCATCTTTGTATTTGATTTACTATGTGATCTTGCCCTTCTCTACGTCTAATCACCCCTATTCGAGACACATTTTGTCAGATCCCAACTTGCTCTTCATTTCCCTTTATGTTGCATGCTTTGAAATTTATTCCACAAACCATTCTGACTTTTTCAGACTCTTTTGAAAACATTTTGCTTTTTGTCATACATCCAGTGCTATTAGTAGTAGAAAATCTGCAAGATTTTTCTTTGTATTGCTTGCTCAGGCTTATCGTCCATCTTAAAAGCACAGTATTTAATGCTGGAAATCTGCTACAAAGCAGCACCTGTGGAGACCCATGGACTAGTCAAGCAACAACCTGATATAGTCATACTCTCAGAATCATACTTTATATACACAATGTCTCAGACCCCACCATTGCTATCCTTAGGTGCATGCTGACCTGACAGATGAACATGTTGTGGGATAATGGTATACATTTGAGAAGGCGTTGCTCTAGGATTCCACAACATTGACTCCAAATTCCATGAAATCTCATGGGATCCAGCTCAAGCATGAGCAAGGAATTCATCTGCTGATAGCCGCCTACTGTTTGGCTGATGAGTCAGTGTCCTCCATGTTGAACGCTATTTGAAGGAAGCATTGAGGATACCAAGGGTACAGATTGCATACCTGGCAGGGGAATTTAATGTCTATTGGCAAGAGAGGCTTGGTAGCACCACTACAGACTGTGCTAGTCAGGTACTAAAGTACGTTGCTGTTGAAGTGCATCTGTAGCAAGTGATGCAGGAACCAACCAGAGAAAATCTACTTTACATTGCCCTCACCAGTCTACCTTTGGCAATTTGCCCATTACCATATTGGCATGAGTGACCACTGCATAGTCTTTCTGGAAACTAAACTTCATCTTCCTATTGAAGATAATCTCCATTATGGTATGTGACATCAACAATGGCCAAATGGAATGGATTTTGAACAGCTCTAGCAACTCAACTGGGTGTCGATGAGATGCTGTGGGACATCAGTAATCTCAATTGAATGCAATCACAGTCTGAATCTCATGGCCCTGCATATCACCCACTCCTCTATTATCATCAAATGACAATAATCAGAGTTCAATGAGAGTTTAAAAGGGAATTCAGCAATGGCGGTTACCTGGTGTTTGTGTGACACAAGTCACTATTTTCCATTTATCAGCTAAAACTTGAGTGTCATCTAGTTCTTACTGTATGTGGGTATGGGCTACTTAATTGTTCTAAGATGTACCATTGAGACCAAACCAGTTATCCTTGAAATGTGGCTGTATGAGAACCAAATGCTTCTTTGTCGGTCATGCAGTAGTCAGCCTTTTAAGTTGCCATGTGTGCATGGCTGCACAAGAACATTTAAAGGTCCAGACCCATCAAAAAAAATTGATGTTGGATTGAACACTATGCAATCATCAAAGAGCGTTGCCAAATCTGATTTTAGATTTTAGATTACTTCCAGTGTGGAAACAGGCCCTTCGGCCCAACAAGTCCACACCGACCCACTGAAGCGCAACCCACCCATGCCCCTACATTTACCCCTTACCTAACACTACGGGCAATTTAGCATGGCCAATTCACCTGACCTGCACATCTTTGGACTGTGGGAGGAAACCGGAGCACACGGAGGAAACCCACGCATACACAGGGAGAATGTGCAAACTCCACACAGTCAGTCGCCTGAGGCGGGAATTGAACCCGGATCTCAGGTGCTGTGAGGCAGCAGTGCTAACAACTGTGCCACCGTGCCGTGATCTTGTGATTAATGTATAAACATTAATGATGGTTGTGCCTTGAACTCTGCCCTGAGAAACTCCTGCAGTGTTATCATGGGACTGAGGTGATTGGTCTTTAGCAGCCTCAATATCATCCTTTGTTTAGCTGGGACTCTTCCAAGGAAGCAACTACCTGATTTCTATTGACTGCAGTAATAAAGGCTTCTGAATGCTGTAGTCAGTGTTCTGCAACAGAATAAGACCATAAGACACAGGAACAGAAATAAGGCTATTCAGCCCATCGGGTCTGCTCCGCCATTCAATTATGGCTGATAATTTTCTCAATCCCTTTCTCTCCATAACCCTTGATCCTCTTGGTACTCTGACCTGGCCTCCAGCCTTCTGTAACAATGAATTCCTTAGATTCATCACTCTATGGCTGATGAAGTTTCTCCTTAGCTTAGTCCTAAAAGGTCTTCCCTTTACTCTAAGACTATGCCCTTGGGTCATCGTGTCTCCTACCAATGGAAACGTCTTCTCAACATCAACTCTGTCCAGGCCATTCAGTATTCTGTATGTTTCAATTAGATCCCTCCTCATTCTTCTAAACTCCATCGAGTATAGACCCAGCGTCCTCAAACGTTCCTTATATGTTAAGCTTTTCATTCCTCGGACCGTTCTTGTGAACCTCCTCTGAACGCTCTAAGGACAGTGCATCCTTCCTGTGATATGGAGCCCAAAATTGCGCACCGTACTCCAAATGTGGTTTGATCAGAGCCTTTTAGAGTCTCAGAAGTACATTCCTGCTTTTATACTTAAGTTCTCTCATTTCACTTGCCTTTCCAACTGCTGACTCAACCTAGAAGTTCTAAGTCTCTTTGCACTTCAAACTTCTGAATTTTCTCCTCATTTAGAAAATAGTCCATGCCTCTTTTCTTCCTACCAAAGTGCATGATCTCTAACTTTCCCGTGTTGTACACCATCTGCCACTTCAATACCCACTTTCCTAACCTAATCCATCCAAATCCTTCTTCAGCCTTCCCACTGCCTCAACGCTATCTGTCTATCTACCTATCTTTGTATTGTCTGCAAATTTAGCTAGTATGCCCTCAGTTCCTTCAACTAGATTGCTAATGTAGAAAGTGAAAAGTTGTGGTCTCAATACTAACCTTGCGGGACACCACTTGTCACTGGTAGCCATCCTGAGAAGGGCCTTTTTATCCCCACTCTCTGCTTTTTGTCTGAGACCCTTCCTGATTCCAGCAATTCCTGAAAGATCCCCACTAATGCCTCCACTATCTCTTCAGCTATCTCTCTTAGAACTCTGGGGTGTAGTCCACCAGATCCAAGTGATTTGGCAACATTCAAGCCATTCAGTTTTTCTAGCATCTTCTCGTGTTGGCCACCATACTCAGTTCTGACCCCTCACTCTCAAATTTTTGGGATCTTACTCATGTCTTCCACCATGAAGACTAATGCAAGGTTATTATCCAGTTCCTCTGCCATTTCCTTAACTCTCCAGTGTCAGTTTCCAGAGGTCCAATGTCCTCTTTTGCCCTTTAGTTATCTAAAGAAACTCTTACAGTCTGTATTTACAGATTTATATTTGCAGATGCATTCTATTTTGTTAAAAAGCACACAATCTGTTGGCAGTCGGTCCATGTGACGTTTTATAAATTCTTACTTTAGAAATAGAACCAGTCTGACTCAAGGTTGGGATACAGACAGACTCTAACCTCGTGCCTTTAACGCATTGTTTGAGCTGAGATATCACTTTTTAAAAATTCTTTGCGTTATCTTGTGACTGGCTTGAAAGAAGTTCTGGATTTACATATTAATTAATCAAAACCTGCATCCCAATCTAAGGGATTAAAGATTTAACAGCAATCTATTAATACATCGCATCAGTTGAATGATGCTTTGATCTTTTACTGTAACTTCTTTGTCCTATGATCTTGCCCCACTTGCTTCCTGGCAAAGGAGCAGTGCTTTGAAAGCTTGTACTTCTAAATAAATCTGTTGGACTTTTACCTGGTGTTGTGATTTTTAAAAAAAAAAGTTAAAAATGTAATGATGAATTAGTTCTTGTATGAAATACTGACCTGGTCTTTGCGCATACAAATACAAGAACGAGGTCTATGAGTAGGCGATTCAGCCCTTAAGCCTGCTGTCCCATTTGATAAGATCACAGCTAAACTCATCTTGGCTTCACCTCCACTTTCCTGCCCACTCTCCATAACTATTTAAGTGGTTACTAATTAAAATTCTGCGTCTCTCCTTAAATTTGAGTTTCTCTGATGTCTGCAACACTCTGGGTTATTGAACTCCACAAATTCATGACCCTTTGAGAGAAGTAATTCCTCCTTTATGTATCAAAAAAAACTCTTACAGTCTGCATTCCTCGTTTGTTTTAATTCTCCCACTTTTTACCATATTCTAGATTTCCCCATAAGTTTACTTTGTCAATCTACTTTCGCATCTTATATATCTTAACGAGATCTTGTCTCATTCTTCTAACCTCTCACGGGTATAGGTTTAAACTGCTCAATCTCACTGTAAGGTACACCTTTCATTTCTGGAATTAATCTTGTGAACCTTCTCTGAATTGCCTCCAGTGCACTTCAAGGGAACTCCAGATGTGGTCTCACCAATGCCCTTTACAGTTACAACAACTTTTTGCTAATTCAGCAATATATGCCAAAATTCCAGTTGTCGTCCTGCTATACCTCCTGTATGTGCATTCTGGTTTTGTGTGATTCATGCATGTGGCCATCCTGATCCCTCAGCACCCAAGCATTTTGAAGTTTCAAATAATTTGCCGCCTTATTCTTCTGACCAAAATAGATAACCTCACACTTATTCACATTAAACTCCGTCTGCCAAATTTTAGCTAATTCACCTAACCTATCTTATCCATTTGTAAATTTATTATTTCTTCATTACAAGTTAACAATTTTAACTAAACTGCATTCTATCTCCCCATCCAAATCGTTCATATGGTTTGTAAATAGTTGGGGCCCAAGGACCAATCCTTGAGGCACCCCACTAGTTACAGTTTTCCAACCAGAAAAATACCTACTAATCCTCTTTACTTTCTGTTGATTAGCCAATTGTCTATCAAATACCTTCTGGAACTCTAAATATGTTACATCTACAGGACCACCATTATCCACTTGGTATAACTTTGAAGAACGCTGTTTACCTTCTGTTAAAACCATGCTGCCTCTGATGGATTGTACTTTGACTTTCCAAGCATCCCATTAATTATTCCTTATTAATGAGTTCCAACAATTTCCCAAAATATGCACATTACCATGCAGAAAGTCGGTAATGAAACCATTATCTGTGGATGCTGATTAAAACAAAACAGAAATTGCTGGAGAAATCAGCATGTCTGGCAGCATCTGTGGAAAACAGAGTTAACATTTCAAGTCCAGTGACCCTCCTTCAGACTTCTGTTTTTGTCCCACAAAGTCTATGTTCCTGTTTAGAGTGCAATATGAAATTACCCACAGATTGCACTCTTCGCTGCAGGTATGATTTAATTTGAAAACATCCATGTTTGTTAGCCATGCTGTTAAATGTGCTCGTAAAGACATTGTAACTTCAGAGTGACTGCCAAAGGCAGTTAATGAACAAGATGAGGGTTTTACTAATTGATAGTGGTTACATAGTTGCCATTAGGCGTGCCTTTTACTTCAAATTTCGTCATCAGTGCAGGAGAGAGAGAGAGAACCTGCAAAGTTAATGCCTTTGCTGTTTTGAATTCATGTATCGCTGGACATTGGAGTGTGTCTGGGAAAATCAACAAACAGTGAAATTCTCAACTAATCTTGGAGGAACCTCTTTGGGCAAAGTTCACAGCATAGAATTCGATAAGTTAATCGTTGTTTTAAGTGTCCAACAGAAAGGCTGCAGTAGCAAGTAGAGTGGGTTCTTTCTTGATTACATGTTTTTGGAGATATGTTTCTTGATTAAACTTAATATGTAAGCCATAACTATTAATTTAACCTGGGACAGTGTTTTGTAGAGGACTAAGTCAGTGTTATTTTTTGGATCTGTAGAGTGTGAAGGAGCAAAAATGGCCTATAGTACAGTGATTATGTACTACTTGTCAGATGTGGGAGTTTAAAGAGAGTTCAAGGGTTACTGCGGATTATATCTGACATAAATGCTGTTGGATGCGAATTTTATCAGATTGAATGGATCGGTTCGAGAGATAGTTAGAAGGAATGAGGAATTTGCAACAGCAACAGTGTGTGAGGATGGCAGTTATAGGAAGGGGGGAAAATCTCAGATAGAGTCACATAGATGGGTTAACTCCAGGAAGGGTAAGATGGTAGGCAGCTAGTGCAGGAGTCTCTTGTGGATATACCCATTTCAAACAGGTATGCTGTTTTGGAAAACGTAGGGGGTGACGAATTCTCAGGGGAATGTAGCACGAGCAGCCAAGTTTCTGGTATGGAGACTGGCTCTAATGCAATGAGGGGTACGACGGCTTCCAAGAGATCAATTGTGTTAGAGGATTCTGTACTCAGAGGTACAGGCAGACGTTTCTGTGGCCAGCAGCGAAAAAGCAGAATGGTGTGTTGCTTTCCTGATGCTGGGATCAAGGATGCCTCAGGGGGTTCTGGAGAGAGGGGCCAGCCAGAGGTCATTGTCCACATTGGAACCAATGACACAGGAAGGGACAAGGTTGAGATTCTGAAGGGAGATTACAGAGAGTTAGACAGAAATTTAAAAAGGAGGTCCTTGAGAGTAGTAATATCTGGATTACTCCCAATGCTACGTGAGGGCAGGAATAGATTAGAGTAGATGAATGCATGGCTGAGGAGCTGGTGTATGGAAGAAGGATTCACGTTTTTGGATCATTGGAATATCTTCTGGGGTAGTAGTGACCTGTACAAGAAGGACGGATTGCACCTAAGTTAGAAGGGTGCAACCTAACTGCACCTAAGTTAGAAGGGTGCAATATACTGGCAGGGAAATTTGCTCGGGCTGTTTGGGAGGATTTAAACGAGTAAGATCGGGGAAGTGGGACTCGGGGAGATGGTGAGGAAAGAGATCAATCTTAGACTGGTACAGTTGAGAACAGAAGTGAGTCAAACAGTCAGGGCAGGCAGGGACAATGTAGGACTAATAAATTAAACTGCATTTATTTCAATGCAAGGGGCCTAACAGGGAAGGCTGATGAACTCAGGGCACGGTTAGGAACATGGGACTGGGATATCATAGCAATTACAGAAACATGGCTCAGGGATGGGCAGGACGGGCAGCTTAATGTTCCAGAATACAAATACTACAGGAAGGATAGAAAGGGAGGCAAGAGAGGAGGGGGAGTGGCATTTTTGACAAGGGATAGCATTACAGCTGTGCTGAGGTAAGATACTCCCAGAAATATATCCAGGGAAGTTATTTGGGTGGAACTGAGAAATAAGAAAGGGATGATCACTTTATTGGGATTGTATTGTAGACCTAATAGAGGGAAATTGAGAAACAAACTTGAAAGGACATCTCAGCTACCTGTAAGAATAATAGGGTGGTTATGGTAGGGGATTTAACTTTCCAAACACAGACTGGGACTGGATTAGTGTTAAAGGTTTAGATGGAGAGGAAGTTGTTAATTGTGTACCAGACAATTTTCTGATTCAGTATACGGATGTACCTACTAGGGAAGGTCCAAACTAGACCTACTTTTGGGAAATAAGGCAGGGCAGGTGACTGAGTTGTCGGGGGGGGGGGGAGGAGGAGGGAAGCACTTTGGGACCAGTGACCATAATTCTATTAGATTTAAAATAGTGATGGAATTGGATAGTTCAAAATTGGAGAAAGGCCAATTTTGATGGCATTAGGCAAGAACTTTCGAAAGCTGATTGGGGGCAGATGTTCGTAGGTAAAGGGATGGCTGGAAAATGGGAAGCCCTCAGAAATGAGATAACGAGAATCCACAGAAAGTATGTTCCTGTTAGGGTGAAAGGAAAGGCTGGTAGGTATAGGGAATGCTGGATGACTAAAGAAATTGAGGGTTTGGTTAAGAAAAAGAAGGAAGCATGTATAAAGTATAGATAGGATAGATCGAGTGAATCCTTAGAGTATAAAGGCAGTAGGAGTATACTTAAGAGGGAATCAGGAGGGCAAAGAGGGGACATAGCTTTGGCAAATAAAATTAAGGAGAATCCAGAGGGTTTTTACAAATACATTAAAAACAAAAGGATAACTAGAGACACAATAGGGTTTTGATTTCGCTGCTCGTTGGATGCTGCCTGAACTGCTGTGCTCTTGCAGCACCACTAATCCAGTACCTCAAAGATCAGCAAGGCGGCCTTTGTGTGGAGCCTCAGAAAATGGGTGAGATACTAAATGAGTATTTTGCAACAGTATTTACTGTGGAATAGGATATGGAAGATATAGACTGTAAGGAAATAGATGGTGACATCGAGCAAAATGTCCATATTACAGAGGAGGAAGTGCAGGATGTCTTGAAATGGGTAAAGGTGGATAAATCCCCAGGACCTCATCAGGTGTATCCGAGAACTCTGCAGGAAGCTAGAGAAGTGATTGCTCGGCCTCTTGCTGAGATATTTGTATCATCGATAATCACAAGTGAGGTGCTAGAAGACTGGAGGTTGGCTAACGTGGTGCCACTGTTTAAGAAGGGTGGTAAGAACAAGCCAGGGAGCTATAGACCCGTGAGTATGACGTTGGTAGCGGGCAAGTTGTTGGAGGGAATCTTGAGAGACAGGGTGTACATGTATTTGGAAAAGCAAGGACTGATTACGGATAGTCGACATGGCTTTGTGCGTGGGAAATCATGTATCACAAACTTGATTGAGTTTTTTGAAGAAGTAACAAAGAGGATTGATGAGGGCAGAGCAGTAGATGTGATCAATATGGACTTCAGTAAGGCATTCAACAAGGTTCCCCATGGGAGACTGGTTAGCAAGGTTAGATCTCATGGAATAAAGGGAGAACTAGTCATTAGATCTGGCTCAAAGGTAGAAGACAGAGGGTGGCGGTGGAGGGTTGTTTTTCAGACTGGAGGCCTGTGACCAGTGGAGTGCCACAAGGATCAGTGCTGGGTCCTCTACATTTTGTCATTTACATAAATGATTTGGATGCGAGCATAAGAGGTACAGTTAGTAAGTTTGCAGATGACACCAAAATTGGAGGTGTGGTGGACAGCGTAGAGGCTTACCTCAGATGGGCCAGTGAGCTGAGAAGTGGCAGATAGAGTTTAATTCAGACAAATGCGATGTGGTGCATTTTGGGAAAGTGAATCTTAGCAGGACTTATACACTTAATGGTAAAGTCCTGGGGAGTGTTGCTGAACAAAGAGACCTCAGAGTTCAGGTTCATAGCTCCTTGAAAGTGGAGTCGCAGGCCGATAGGATAGTGAAGAAGGCACTTGGTATGCTTTCTTTCATTGGTCAGAGTATTGAGTACAGGAGTTGGGAGGTCATGTTACGGTTGTACAGGACATTGGTTAGACCACTGTTGGAATACTGCGTGCAATTCTGGTCTCCTTTCTAGCGGAAAGATGTTGTGAAACTTGAAAGGATTCAGGAAAGATTTGCAAGGATGTTGCCAGGGTTGGAGGAATTGAGCTATAGGGAAAGACTGAACAAGCTGGGGCTGTTTTCCTTGGAGCGTCGGAGGCTGAGGGGTGACCTTGTCGAGGTTTACAAAATTGAGGGGCATGGATAGGGTCAATAAGCAAAGTCTTTTCTCTGGGGTTGGGGAGTCTAGAAGTAGAGGGAATAGGTTTAGGGTGAGAGGGGAAAGATATAAAAGAAATCTAAGGAGCAACGTTTTCACACAGAGGGTGGTAGGGGTATGGAATGAGCTGCCAGAGGAAGTGGTGGAGGCTGGTACAATTGCAACATTTAAAAGGCATTTGGATGGGTATATGAATAGGAAGGGTTTGGAGGGATATGGGCCAGGTACTGGCAGGTGGGACTAGATTGGGTTGGGATATCTGGTTGGCATGGGCGGGTTGGACCGAAGGGTCTGTTTCCATGCTGTACATCTCTATGACTCTGTCTGCCAATGTAGGATTTGAAGGAAATGGGTCTGGGTGGGTTACTCTTCTGAGGATCGGTGTGGACTGGTTGGGCCGAAGGGCCTGTTTCCACACTGTACGGAATCTAATCTAATCTAAAAAAAAATTAACCTGGAGGTTCTGGATTACTTATCCAATGACATCACTGTGCCACCACCTCACCTTCACAATAATATGAAAAAATTCCAGTTGTTTAAACTTATATTCAACTTTATTTTAACATCTATCTTAATTAATTCATAATCATTTATCTCACAAACTGAAAATTTAAATTCGTAACTGCAGGATTTTGAGTGTTGAACTTCCTGGTTTGCAATGTACAAACGTAGTACTTTGTAATCAACTGCTGCTGTCTGCCATGACTACCATCTTGACTGGCACATATTTAAACTGACATTAGCTGAGGGTCAAACTATCCAGAAATCACTCGGTCTTTGTGGACAGCTTTCTTCAAGATTAGAAGATGGTTATTAAAATAGGGCACAGACTACCTCTGAAATTGTTAGCAATTCTATCTAACTGCTATAAAAATTACAGCTACATATAACCTTTGTTCATCACTGACGTCCAAATCTGGGTATTCCTGATTAGTTGTAGTTCGCTAGGTAAAGAGCACTTGGCTTCTGAGTCATTGTGAGGCCATAACCAACAGCAGCTATTTGTATAGTGCTGTTAAAGAAGAATATTGTCAGACAAAATTTAACACTGATTCACATGGACAATACAAGAATAAGCAACTGGTAATTTTGTCAGTATTCAATATTGTGGTGGAGCAGTTAGTGGAATCTGTAAGGTTAAAGTAATTTTCTGTTTTTATGGTATTGAATGTTATGTTGGATTTTACATTTTGATAGTCAAATAATGTTAACATGGTTCTAAATAATACAATATTCCATGATTTGATGAGGAACGCTTTTTTTTTGTGCATTAGGGGTTTTTTTCCCTTAATGTTGCAAGAGCCATACAAGGTTCTGTCAGGTATCCAAAGAGCAGCGCTTGTTTTTCCACTTTATCCATATTCAATAACCTTTCCAGTTTTGTTCGTGGAATTTGAGGTGGCAACTGTTGTTTGCATAGGAAAGCGTGTAGGTTTTACCATGCTAAAGGGTGTTAGAATAGATAGCTCAGCTTCTGTGAGTGAATATTACACCATTGCAGTTGACCCAAGTTTGCTATTTAAAAAGAATGTTTGTTACAAAAAAGGATTTGAATTGCAGAAATAATAAAAATGAAAGTTGAAACGGCTTTCTTGACATGAAAACTCAGGTTAAATAAATATGTTAAATGTTTCCTTTTTTAGGTAATTTCATTTCATTTGTTGGAACAATTTTTTGTTTTAACGTTATTTTTGGCACCTGACACCTGTGTTTTGACTTCGAGTCCTAGAGATGTATAATGCAGAAATAGACCCTTCGGTCCAACTTTGTCCATGCCGACCAGATATCCCAAACTAATCCAGTCTGACTTGCCAGCACCTCCAAACCCTTCCTACTCATACACCCATCCAGATGCCTTTTAAATTTTGCAATTGTACCAGCCTTCACCACTTCCTCTGACAGCTCATTCCATACATCATACACGCACCATCTTCTGCTAGCCCTTTCTATGTCATCTGTTTAATTCGTTCTCTCTTAAATACATCTATTCTAGTTACTTCATCTACTCCTTATGAGGATGAGTTTCACTTAGTAGCTACTGTCTCCTGAATTTCTGATTGGATTTATCATTTGTTAACTTCTGTTTATGGTCCCCAGTTCTGATTGTTCTCAAAAGTGCAAATGTTTTCTCTATAACTACCCAATTAAGCTACTTCATTTTGTTCAAGGTTTATGTAAAATCACAAACATTTGGAGTGCTCCCCCTTCATCAGGTGAAGTGCCCACCCTAGTCCAATACTGGCACCTCCACATCATTTTGTTAAAGACCACGATCAATCAGGTCACCCATCTGCTCTCTTTTCCAGCTTGTTTAGACTTTGTGAGAGGTGTAAGCTCTCAATTCTGGAAAGTGAGTAGATGAGGGGAATTTGACCAACAGACTCATCTGGAGGAAAACGCCATGGCCTATTTTTTAATACTCAAACTATCTGATTAGATAATAAGTAAAATGCCTTAGCAGTTAAAAGTACCATGTGAGATATTGAGGTACATAATTCAGGAAAGTATTCTTCTGATTCAGTCAAATTTACAGCACAAAGGGCTATAATTGCTTTCAAGTGTTGCTTTTGTATGGGCAATTTCGAACCGGGTTATCGGATGAGCATGAAAATTATATAGCTGTAACTTTGATAGCAGTTTGGCAGAATTGCTAGTAATTTCAGTGGTGATTTGTGTCCTGTTTTAATAACCAGTACATCTCTGGTTTTGCCTTCAGGAATATTTATGCAGTATGTGGTAACTTTTTCAAAATTTGCTCATGGGATATGGGTCAGTATTTATTGTCCATCCCTAGTAAACTTACTTTAGAATAAACATGTTTGAAATTCCTTTTTGGTGAATAATTACTGTGCCAGTCTTCTTGGGTTTTAATGTGAAACATAAACATGCTATCCTATTTTCTGAAAATTCAAGGACTTTTTTTATAAAACTTGGGCTCTTTGCCTTCTAATATTCTCCCTCCATCCAGATACGGTTGTTTGACTGCATTTCTTCTGTCTAACTTACTCTGTGATTGCCGTTACGTGGCTTTCCCAACATGAAGCTGCTTCTGGCTTTTTCTTGGTCTTCCAGTTTCTAAAGTTTCCTTCAGTTTGGTCCTTTTAGCCCTGAAATTCCTGTTGCCTTAGCTTATATAACTAAATTAAGCAAATCTGAGATTTCCAGAACTTGAAACTCTGTGATAAATACTTCACTAGAAGCTTCTAATTATTTGTGTAGCTCGAATGTTGCAAGTGTCAAATGTTGCAAGTGTCAAATGTTGCATTTAGGGAGTATGTGATGAAATGTAGAAGGCATCAATAACAAGCGTTTAAGGGGAAGGGCAGAAAATTTATTGGCATTTAAAGAAAGACGTTTTCACCTGAGGATAATGGGCATTTCGAACTCACTGCCTGAAAAGGTGGTAGAGGTGGGAATTTTCACAACACTTAAGAAATATGTCAATAAGGCTTGAAGAGCCAAAGCATACAAGGACATGAGCCAAGGGTTATAACTTGGGACTCGAGAAGAGCGTGGTAGTATGGTGCTGGGAAAACACAGCAGGTCAGGCAGTATCCAAGGGGAGGAGAATAGATGTTTCGGTGATGAAGAGCTTATGCCTGAAACATCAATTCTCCTGCTGTCTGGATGCTGCCTGACCAGCTGTGCTTTTCCAGCGCTCCACTTTTCGACTCTGATCTCCAGCATCTGCAGTCCTCACTTTCTACTAGAAAAGAGAGGTGTTGTTTGACCCATCCGCACACTGGGCCACAGGACATTTTTCCATGCTTTAAAGTGCTGACTCTAAGGCAGGAGAAGAAAGGTCCATAAATATAGTCAGTTGATGTGACTGCTTATTTTGGGTTGGGTGTTGGTGAGGGGGTGGCACAGCAGTTTTGATATATTTTAGGGATTGCATAATACCAATTTTGCTTTTTCTCTTAGTGTTACTGTCATGCTTTTCTTAACTCAGGACTGATGGAAAGTAGACTTCAGTTATATGGAGACTCTAGTGAAGTTGATATTGCTTTCCTCAAAGCGGAGGAATTTGAGGAGAAATTAATAACAGGAAGTACTGGAATGCTCAGCAGATCAGGAAACATGTGTGAAGAGAGAAACAGTTAAAACTTTGCAGTATGACTCCTCAGAACTGTCAAACTTTTGCTTTATCAGATTTTTAACATCGTTAGGAATTTATTTTACTTTAATGTTGAAGAGAAATTTAGTTACGGATTTTCAAAATAGAGAGGGATATTGATAGATGTGGAAAAACCATTTCTATTGGCACAATGATTGGAAACCAGAAAGCGCAGGTTTAGAGTATTGACAAAACAACCAGAGACACTTGAAAATATTTCTAATGTAGTGAATCATTATACCTATAGGACATGGAAGTAGATAACCTTCAAAAAGAAACTGAGTAAATACTGGTACTTATAGAGTCATAGAGATGTACAGCACGGAACCAGACCCTTCGGTCCAACCTGTCCATGCTGACCAGATATCCCAAGCCAATCTAGTCCCACCTGCCAGCACTTGGCCCTTATCGCTCCAAACCCTTCCTATTCATACACCTATCCAAATGCCTTTTAAATGTTGCAATTGTACCAGCCTCCACCACTTCCTTTGGCAGCTCATTCCATTTACATACCACCCTCTGCATGAAAATGTTGCCCCTTAGGTCTCTTTATATCTTTCCCCTCTCACCCTAAACCTATACCCTCTAGTTCTGGACTCCCTGACCCCAGGGAAAAGACTTTGTCTGTTTACCCAATCCACGCCCCTCAATTTTGTAAACCTTCTATAAGGTCACCCCTCAGCCTCCGACGCTCCCAGGAAAACAGCCCCAGCCTGTTCAGCCTCTCCCCATAGCTCAAATCCTGCAACCCTGGCACATCCTTGTAAATCTTTTCTGAACCCTTTCAAGCTTCACAACATCTTTCCGATAGGACGGAGACCAGAATTGCATGCAGTATTCCAACAGTGGCCTAACCAATGTCCCATACAGCCGCAACATGACCTCCCAACTCCTGTACTCAATACTCTGAACAATGAAAGAAAGCATACCAAGCGCCGCCTTCACTATCCTATCAACCTGCGACTCCACTTTCAAGGAGCTATGAACCCGCACTCTGAGGTCTCTTTGTTCAGCAACACTCCGTAGGACTTTACCATTAAGTGTATGTTGGGGAAAAGTTAACATTGTTTGCCTGGAAGCCATTTTCCTGATTTGGCTGAGAGTTCCATTTTGTGTCCCCAGCCAGACCTTTGCTGGCTATGCATTCCTTACTATGAGGTCATGTGAAAGGTTGTCCATATCTTCCTTCTCAAGATAGTGTCTCCTCCCTCTGCTGAATGATCAGTGCAGGCTGTAGAACCAGTCAAGCTGACATAGACTTTCCAATTAGTTTCCCTTCTCTCATTATTGCCTCTTCACGGTCATTCAGCCAATTAGGGATATCTCTGCTTAGTGTTAGCAATCTGTGTAACTAGATCTGTCCACTTGCTTTAGGTTTGAACTTAATGACTAACCTCTAATTTAGTACCAACTTGTAAGCGTGCCAAACTGTGTAATTAATGGTCAGCTCCTAGCTGTTTTCTCTATATAATCCTGTAGTATCCGATGTACTTCGGAATAACAATGAGCCACAGTTAGGACGGTGAGTTCCCCATGATCTATGTAAGAAACTAATCAGTTCACAAGGTCAGAATCTTGAGAGCTTTCTTCAGCAGTGTATAAGTCCTGCTAAGATTTGCTTTCCCAAAATGCAGCACCTCGCATTTATCTGAATTAAACTCTATCTGCCACTTCTCGGCCCATTGGCCCATCTGATCAAAATCCTGTTGTAATCTGAGGTAACCTTCTTCGTTGTCCACTACACCTCCAATTTTGGTGTCATCTGCAAACTTACTAACTGTACCTATTATGCTACATCCAAATCATTTATGTAAATGACAAAAAGTAGAGGACCCAGCACCGATCCTTGTGGCACTCCACTGGTCACAGTCCTCTAGTCTGAAAAACAACCCTCCACCACCACCCTCTGTCCTCTACCTTTGATCCAGTTCTGTATCTAAATGGCTAGTTCTCCCTGTATTCCGTGAGATCGAATCTTGCTAACCAGTCTGCCATGGGGAACCTTGTCGAATGCCTTACTGAAGTCCATATAGATCACATCTACCGCTCTGCCCTCATCAATCCCCTTTGTTACTTCTTCAAAAAACTCAACCAAATTTGTGAGACATGATCTTCCACACACAAAGCCATGTTGACTATCCCTAATCAGTCCTTGCCTTTCCAAATACATGTACATCCTGTCCCTCAGGATTCCCTCCAACAACTTGCCCACCACCGACGTCGGGCTCACTGGTCTATAGTTCTTGTCCTGACCACCCTTCTTAAACAGTGGCACCACGTTAGCCAATCTCCAGTCTTCCGGCACCTCACTTGTGATTATCGATGATACAAATATCTCAGCAAGAGGCCCAACAATCGATTCACTAGCTTCCCACAGAGTGCTAGGGTACACCTGATCAGGTCCTAGGGATTTATCCACCTTTATGCATTTCATGACATCCAGCACTTCCTCCTCTGTACTATGGACATTTTGCAAGTTGTCACCATCTATTTCGCTACTTTCTACATCTTCCATATCCTTTTTCACAGCAAATACTGATGCAAAATACTCGTTTAGTATCTCCCCCATTTTCTACGGCTCCACACAAAGGCCACCTTGCTGATCTTTGAGGGGCCCTATTGTTTCTCTAGTATCCTTTTGTTCTTAATGTATTTGTAAAAACTCTTTGGATTCTCCTTAATTCTATTTGCCAAAGCTATTTCATGTCCCTTTTTTGCCCTACAGATTTCCCTCTTAAGTATACTCCGACTGCCTTTATACTCTTCTAAGGATTCGCTTGATCTATCCTGTCTATACCTTATGTATACTTCCTTCTTTCTCTTGACTAAAGAAGTTGAGCTTTTGGTTATCCAGCATTCCCAATACCTACCAGCCTTTCCTTTCACCCTAACAAGAATATACTTTCTGTGGATTCTCGTTATCTCATTTCTGAAGGCTTCCCAATTTCCAGCCATCCCTTTACCTGCGAACATCTGCCCCAATCACCTTTCGAAAATTCTTGCCTAATACCATCAAAATTGACCTTTTCTCCAATTTAGAACTTCAACTTTTGGATCTGGTCTATCCTTTTCCATCACTATTTAAAATCTGATAGAATTATGGGCGCTGGCCCTAAAGTGCTCCCCCACTGACACCTCGGTCATCTGCCCTGCCTTATATCCTAAGGGTAGGTCAAGTTTGCTGACGAAAAAAAAATACAAGGTTACAACAGCAGAAGAACTAATGCGGCAGCTCTTTTAAAGTTCAGACATAACAGGCTAAGTGGCTTCCTGTTCAGTATGATTAGGTGTAAAGACATATTGGCCCTTTATATAGCCCCAGCTCCTAATCCCACATCTAGTGTTGAAGAAGGGTTATAACTGAAACATTGACTTTACCTCCTGATGCTGCCTGGCTTACTATGTTGTTCCAGCCTCCTGTTTGTCTACTATGTAGTTTGGCCTCTACCTTGCTTCTAAATCCTAGTTTCAGAGAGCTGTTAAGCATATTTTTAATAACCAGCATTTGTTCAGCAGTTTAGTCCTATTAACATTCTTGCACCTGCTTAAGTCAGACAATGAGGTCACTCAGAATTAAACTACATTTATTTCAATGCCAAGGGTGACAGATAAGGTGGATGAACGCTGGTCATGTAGGAGAACTTAGGACTGGGGCATCATAACTATCATAGAAACATGGCTGAGCGAGGGACAGAACTAGTAGCTCAATATTTCCGGGTGAAGGACGAGTAGAAAGGAAGGCAAGAGAGAAGTGGTTTGATTATGAAAAGTATTACTGCCATACTTGGAAAGGATATTTCTGAAGTATCATCCAGTGAAGCTATATGAGGAGATGATCACCTTGATGGGATTGTAGTATAGGCCTCTCAATAATCAGCAGGAAACTGAAGAGCAAAATATGTAGAAAGATCTCAGATTTCTGTAAGAATTATACATTTATAATAGGGGATTTTAACTTTCGAAACAGATGGGGACCATTGTGTTGAAAGGTTGGATGAGGGTAAATTTGTTCAATGCATAGATATACCTACAGGAGAAGGAGCAAAACATGACCTTCTCTTGCTAAATAAAGCAGGGAAGGTGACTGAAATGTTGGTGGAGCATCACTTTGGGGCCAGTGATCACAGTTCTATTAGTTTTGAAAAGGTTTTTGAAAAGGATAGGCCTGGTATAAAAGTTTGAATTCTTGATTTGAAGTCAGAGCAATTTTGACGATATGGGACAGGAACTTCCAGAAGTTTATATGAATTGACTGTTTTCCGGTAAAGGGATGACTGGCAAGTGGGAGGCTTTCAAAAGTGAGGTAAGAGAAGTTCAGAGACAGTATGTTCCTATTAAGAATGAATGGTAAGGCTGGTAGGAACAGGGAACAATGGATGAATAAAGATATTGAGGCTTTGGACAAGAATAAGAAGGAGGTATATGTTAAGTAGAGAAAACAGGGATCAACTGAATCTCATGAAGAGTATAAGGATTGTGGGGGCATTCTTAAAAAGAAAACCAGGAGGACGAACAGGGGATATGAGAGACCCTTGACAGATGAAGTTAGGGATAATCCAGAGACATTCTATAAGTACATAAAGAGCAACTAGGGAGATATAAAGTCCCTTAAAGATCAGTGAGGTCATCTGTGTGGAACCACAGGAGCTGGGAGAAATACTGCATGCATATTTTGCATCAGTATTTCCTATGGATGAAGCCATGGAGGCTAGCAAATTTGGAGAAATAAACATTGATGTCTTGAAAACAGTCCACATTACCTTAGAGGAGGTGCTGGAGGTCTTAAAAACAACAAAGATGGATAAATCAGAACATTGATGGGAAGCCAGGGAAGAAAGTGCGGGGCTCCTAACAAAGATATTTGTATCGTCTACAGCCACAGGTAATGTCATGGATGATTGGAGGGTGGCTAATATTGTGCCTTTTTTCAAGAAGGAAAAGCCTGGGAAGTATAGACTAGTAATTCTGACATCACGATTGGTGAGCTGTTGGAGGGGATTCTGAGAGCTAGGATTGACATGCATTTGGAGAGGCAAAAACTAATTAGGGAGTAGTTATCATGACTTTGTGTGTGGAAAATTATGTTTCACAAACTTGATTGAATTTTTTTGAGGACATTATCAAACAGATAGATGAGGGTATAGCAGTAGATGTTGTCTACATGGACTTTAGTAAAAGCTTTGACAAGGTTCAGCATGGTAGACTGATTAGTAAAATTAAATCACATGGGATTCAGGGAGAGCTTGCCAATTGGATACAAAATTGGCTTGATGGTGGGAGACAGATGGTGGTGGTGGATGGTTTTTTGGATTGGAGGCCTGTGACCAACTGTGTTCTATGCTGGGTCCACTTTTATTTGTCATTTATATAAATTTGAATGCGAATTTAGGAGGCATGATTAGTAAGGTTGCGGATGACACTAAAATTGATGACATAGTGGACAGTGATGAGGGTTATCTAAGATTACACTTATCTTGATCAATTGGGCCAATGGGCTGAGAATGGCAGATGGAGTTTAATTTGGATATATGCGAAGCATTGTATTTTGGTAAAACCAACAAGGGCAGGGTTTATACAGTTAATGGTAGGGCCCTGTGTAGTATTGTCAAACAGAAAGGCCTAAGGGTTTAGGTACATAGTTCTTTGAAAGTTGCGACACAGGTAGACAGGCTGATTTAGAAGATGTTTAGCAACTTGTCTCCATTGCTCAGACCATTGAATAAAGAAGCTGGGACATCATGTTGCGGTTGTACAGAACATTGGTGAGTACACTTTGGGTACTGTGTACAGTTCTGGTCACACTGCTATAGGAAGGATATTACTAAATTGGAGAATATTCATAAAAGATTCAAAGGATGATACTTGGATTGGAGGGTTTGAGTTATAAGGAGAGGCTCGATAGGCTGGAGCTTTTTTTCTCTTGGACTGTAGGAGGTTGAGGGGTGATTTTATAGACGTTTATAAAATCATGAGGGGCACAAAGGTTGAATAGCCAAGATCTTTTTTCCTAGGGTAGGGAAGTTCAAAGTAAGGACATATTTTTAAGTTGAGCAGGGGAAGATTTAAAAGGCATCTGAGGGCCAACTTTCTCACACAGAGGGTGATCCGTAGGTGGAATGAACTGCTAGAGGAAGAAGTAGATTTCGATAAGTTAGAACATTTAAAAGACATTTGGGCAGGTATGTGAATCTGAAAGCTTGAGCGGGATATGGCCAAATGCAGGCAAGTGGGGTGGGTTTAGTTTGGGAAACTTGGTCAGCATGGACGAGTTTGATTGAAAGGTCTGTTTTTGTGCTGTATGACTCTCGTCATGTCAGATGAGCCTTTTAAGTAGAAATACTCAATTTAATTATGCAAGACAACATTTTCATCCTTTTTTAAATGAGGAATTTTCCTCATTACGTTTCGGGTTCCATTTGAAATTTGGTCGTTAGGTGTGTGAAGATTGCTTCAGAATACCAGAATGAAAGTTATACTTCACTACAATGTTGGATTGCCACCAGGCAACATAATGTAATGGTAGAAACATACTGTAGTAAAAGAAACTGTAAGGCAATATGTTTTAATGTTGTTGATACACTTTATTATGTTAATTTGTAATTTCAAATTACTCCACTGCTGCTAACTGTAGATTTGCAATTGATTATATTACAGTTGAGTGAAAACCTTTGGTGCTTGTTCATGACCCAATTGAAGTTTGTAACTGTAAAATCTCCTTGATTAT
This sequence comes from Chiloscyllium punctatum, assembly GCF_047496795.1. NCBI lineage: Eukaryota > Metazoa > Chordata > Chondrichthyes > Orectolobiformes > Hemiscylliidae > Chiloscyllium > Chiloscyllium punctatum. The sequence goes on along the minus strand of NC_092741.1, from coordinate 143,035,215 downwards.
TCGACTACATGCTTTCAGTTGAATGGTATGCAGTGCCAGGTTTTATGCATAAGCTGAGATTTTGCATCTATCTAGCACAGTTATGGACTAAGGTACAGTATTCTGCAGGTATCTTCTCTGATTCAGTAATGTCAGTAATCCCATTGTAATGTTCTGCTGGCATGATACTGGGACCCAGGTGTGTAAATCCTTCTATAATTTGCTTTGTAAGCTTGTACTCCCTTCAGTTGCTCATGGCAAGAATGATTTGCTCTTGATGAACCAGTATTTGGCTCCTTCTGCTTTATTCAGAAATGAAAATTATATGAATATTATGTTCACTTGGTACGTTTAAAGTTACAGTCACCCCTGCATGTATAGGAGAGATATGTTCCAAGACCTACTGTGGAAACTTGAAACTGCGAATAGGCGCGAACCCATCCGTTTATTTGGGAAATTTACCTTCCCGGCAGCCCCCGGTTCCTGGTTCTGGAATGTTCTCTGTAATATGTTTGAGCTGCTGTAAACCATGGAAAAGTATTCTGCAGATACGGTATTTCTGTTTAATAATTGCTCGAGAATAATAAAAATTATGTATTTCAGCCATTTACTTCAGAAAGTTTCATGTCAATATGCTGAGTATATTCAATTTCTTTGTTATTTGTCCAAACAAGCAGGTAAGAGGTTTCTCTGTGTCTTATCAGTGTTGGATCCCTTTTAAACAAAGGCTGTTTCTGCATTTAAAATATTGCTTAACAGTCACTCACTTTAGAACTCCTCGTGGGACTCTTTGGAGCAGGTACTTGTTGTAGTAAAGGTCGCATATACAGATATTCAGTAGTCCCAGTCAGTTTGAAGATGGTGAGGCGATTGTTCTCTTGATTAGGCCTTGACCCAACCTGTTATAATTAACTAACTGGGATTGATTTGTCTCTCTCAATTTGTATTGTGTAACCCAGGTATTGTATACTTTGCTTTAGAAATAATCCTGCTACGCTCAGGAGACTCTTCAGTAGTTTTGATTTATGAGTGAGGAGGCTTAGCTTGTTCTTCCCATTCTGTCTTCAGTTTGGTAATTGACGCTGATGTTAATTTTGACCCTGCTGCTTGAAGCTCATTTTGAGAGGTTAGGAAGAGAATCCACTTTTATTCCAGTGGGCCGAAGCAATTGTGACCGAACAATGCTGTTCATAGAGAATTATGGCTTCAGGAACTTGAACATTATGAATAATGTACTAAAATCCCATTGTCTGTTATCATTGTTGGAAATTAGACTTCTGATAAATTTCACCCACCCCTATTTTTTTTGTTCAGAAAAGGTCCAAAGTGTTAAAATAATTTAAGTTGTGATGCCTGAGGTGAAGTACATGGTTCTTTTCTGCACTGTACTCACAGCTCAAACATGTTTCTTGGGCTTTTTGATGAAGTAGTTGCTCACTCATCATCCTTTTAATGTGATCTTAAGATAGCTGTATAATTTTAGCACAGCATCTTTTATTTGTCAATAACATATTGTAGCAAATAAAATATTTCAAAGGTAAACATTTAAGTATCTTTTGTGGTTATTGAATTAGTTTATTCACTTGGTACAAAATTTAGTGTCTGATGGGAAATGACTCAGTTATTTTTATAAAGATGTACCTGAGCTTTGTGAGTATGTATTATTACACACATTATAATGAGGCCAGCATTTAATGCAGCAAAACATTCCAAGATACTTCTCATGATGCTATCAAACAGCATTTGATACCAAACCATGTGAAGTAATGCAAATAATGAAATGTTTTGTTGAAAAAGTAATATCTTGGTGAAGAAAATTGTGGTTTTGAATTTTAGGGAGGGAATTCCAAAGCTTCAGGGGTTTGGCATTTGAGAGCCTGTTATGGAGCAGCTAAAGTTGGGAATGTAAAGGAACTGGAAGAGCTCAGATATTTTAGAGGGTTGTTGGATTTGGGAAAACTACAGAGGCAGGGTGGGGTAAGGCCATGAAGGGACCTGTAAGTAGGATTGAAACTTTAAATTGTATTGCTAAGTTCTGAGCCAGTGTAAGTCAGTAGTTGAATAGCTGATAGCTGAATAGGACTTACACAAATTGGGAGGTCATGTTGCGGCTGTACAGGACATTGGTTAGGCCATGTTTGGGATATTGTATGCAATTCTGATCTCCCTCCTAAAGGAAGGATGTTGTGAAACTTGAAAAGGTTCAGAAAAGATTTGCAACGACGTTGCCAGGGTCGGAGGGTTTGAGCTATAAGGAGAGGGGCTGAATAGGCTGGGGCTGTTTTCCCTGGAGTGTCGGAGGTTGAGGGGTGACCTTGTGAAGGTTTATAAAATCATGAGTATCTTGGATAGGATAAATAGACAAAGTCTTTTCCCTGGGGTGGGGGAGTCCAGAACGAGAGGGCATAGGTATAGGGTGAGTGAGGAAAGATTTAAAGGGATCTAAGGGGCAACTTTATCAGGCAGGGAGTTGTGCATGTATGGAATGAGCTGCTAGAGGAAGTGGCTGATACAATTACAACATTTAAAAGACATCTGGATGGGTACACAAATAGGAAGGGTTTAGAGTGATATGGGCCAACTGCTGGCAAATGGGACTAGATTAATTTAGGATATCTGGTCAGTATGGACAAGTTAGAATGAGGGTCTCTTTCAGTGCTGTACATTTCTAGACTCTGTCTTGGTATCCATTCAAATTTGTGTACCTTAGAGATGAGAGTTGTACTAACAGTAACAAGAGTCAGTGTAGCAAAGGGGTTCACTTACAGATTTGGGTCCCCTGAATTGTTGATGATCTGTTGTGCCATAATGTTTGATAGGTGGATGAAATAGTGGACTATACGGTAGGAAAATGAGCGTTTGTGTTTGGGTCTTGGGTCAACTGCTGTGATACTTAGATAAAATTTTATCTGTTAGATAAGACCCGTTAGACCCTGAAAACATTTTGCCTGTTTTCCTACTTATCCACTCAACCCTGACTTAAGTTTTTGGAAGTCTTCAAGCAAAGCCACATGAGGTTTGTAGATTGAACTTGAGTTCAGCATTACAGTAGACATTAAATCTTGATGAAAAATCAAGAAAAAACTAAGCTTGCAGAAATTAAATTTGGTCTCCAGCATAACTTTGTGTCAAATTAAGTTCGCTAGTTCCTGCAATGGCTGGTAGGGCTGAAGATTCTGTGTGCGCACATTATGGAGGGAGATGTGACGTTAGGTGGAATGGAGCCCAGAGAGAGAGAACCGCAATTGGACAGAAAAGATCTATGAATGCAAGTAAATGTGTATTAATTTTCCTTAATGATAATTTTCCAACAGCCAGCATTATTACTTCATGACAGTTTTCTGACATATTTATCAGAATCTGTTGTTGGACGGAAAGTTATCACAACCCCACACTTCCTGCTCCACCTCTCACAAAATAATATATGACTTAATATGGATTATTTCTTTCTCTCCCTCCCTCCCTCCCTCCCTCCCTCCCTCCCTCCCTCTCTCTCTCTCTCTCTCTCTCTCTCTCTCTCTCTCTCTCTCTCTCTCTCTCTCTCTCTCTCTCTCTCTCTCTCTCTCTCTCTCTCTCTCTCTCTCTCTCTCTCTCTCTTCCCTCTTCCTCCCCCATTTTGATAGGAAGAACATTGAAAGAAAGTGCTTACCATTCTAAACGGGCGCAGGAGCAAAGGGACCTAGATGTATATGTGCATAGATCACTGAAGGTGACTGAGAAGTTTGAGAGTGCAATTAATGTGGCATAAAGTGTAGTGTATAAAAGCAAGGAGTAGTTGTTGAATTTGCGTAAGATGTTTGTGGATAAACTGGGGTGGTAAAACTCACACAACACCAGGTTATAGTCCCAATAGGTTTATTTGGAAGCACTAGCTTTCAGTGCGCTGCTCTTGTTAGACCTAAGCTGGAGTAAATACAGTTCTGGGCGATACAGTATAAGAAGACTGAATGCATTGAAAGAAGTACAGAGTGATTTACAAGAATGTAACCAAGGATGAGAAATTTCACTTACACAGATTAATTCTAAAAAGTGGAACTGTTCTCTTTGGAGCAAAGAAAGCTAAGAGGAAATTTGATAGATGCTCTCAAAATCACAAGGGGGCTAGGTGGAGTAGATATGGAGAAACTGCTCATAAAAGAATCAAGAGCCAGTGGGCACAGATTTAAAGTGATTTGCAAAAGTAGCAAATGAAGTGAGAATAATTTTTTTCACACTGCGAGTAGTTACAGTCCAGAATGCAGTGCCTAGAAGTGTGGCATGTTTAATTGAGATATTCAAGAGGTCATTGGATGATAACTGGAATAAAAATAATGTACAGCAGCATGAGGGAAAAGCAGGAGGTTGTCACTAGGTAATGAAGTTCATTTACTGAGCCAGTGCAGGCATGTTCAGCTGAATGGCTGCCTCATGCATCATAACAATTCTGTGATTCCATTACATTGAGTGCAATGCTATGGCTTGATCATGTGATATGTGGTCAGATTGGCAGTAAGTGACCATGAATATTTGAAGAGGTGGTGCAGACATGATGGGCCAAATGACCTCTCCTGCACTATAACACTTTTGTGATTCAGTAAAGTCAGATGGAGGAAAATAGTGAAAAATAGTTTTTTTTTAAAAACTGGAAGGTACTTCTTGATAATAGCTTGGTGTATTAAATGGATTTTTGCTTAACTGTTTGTAATAACAGGAGTAGCATGTCTTCAAAGGGCAAATATTTTAAAATAAACAAGAATTATAGATATTCAGCATGTCTGCTAGCATCTGTGGAGAGAAAGCAGAGTTAACGGTTTGAGTCCAGTGATCCTTCATTAGAATTAGTAGTAGCTAGAAAAAGGTATTTATATGAATGAGATGGTGGACTTGGCAGTAGTAAGCAGGTGGAGACAGTCCAGTGTGAGAGAGAGAGAGCGCGCATGAGTGTGCGACAGGCAGTCAAAGGGATGGTTAATAGTAAGTCAGGGAAGGAGAAAAGCTGGGGACAATGAGTAGGTGAAAATGAGTTGGTTGTGCTCAAACCAGAGTATGTTATGGGACATGCAAGGTGGTGTTCAGGCTGTAAAATTAATAAACTCTATTGAATCCTGAAGGTTGCAGAGCCTCCAAGAGGAATGTGAGATGCTGTTCTTCCAATTTGCCCTGAGCCTCGCTGGAGCATTGCAGCAGGCTTGAGACAAAGTTTGACTGTGGAATATGATGTGTTGAAGTGGCAGGCATCTGGAAGCTCAGTGTTAGTTTTAGGGACACAATGTAGGTATTCTGCAATATAGTCACCCAGTCTGTTTTATCTCATCAATGTAGAGGAGATCACATTGTGAGCTATGAATTCAGTAGACTAACTACATTTGAGTGACATTCAGGTAAATTGGAAAGTGTATCAGGAACCTTGGATTGTGAGGAGGAAGGAGGTAAGCAGGTACGTGGTGTACTTTTGTGAATGTATGAGAAGGTGTTGGGTCCTGGAGGGAATGGTCCCTGTGAATTCCTGGTAAGGGCGGGGTAGGGGAATATGTGGTTATGGCAGAAATGATGGCTTATGTTCTTTTAGTTAGGGATGCTGGTGGGGTGGAAAGTGAGTTCCAGTTGGAGAATAGTTCTTGTTCGTAAATAAGCTAATTAGTTTAAGCTATTTTCTCTGCACTAACAGAACTGACTGCTTGGGCTCAATCTTCCCAACCCCAGATCATCGTGTACAATGGTGAGTCAGTTGGGAAAGTACAGTGACATTGAAAAACATTCCCTTCCTATCAGCCCTGAAGAAAGGTCTCTGGACTTGAAATGTTAACTGTGCCTTTTCTGTACAGATGCCAGATCTGCCGAGTTTCTCCAACAATTTCTCTTTTTGGTTTATATCTTTAGCATCTGCAGTTCTTTGTTTTATTATACGAGAATTTTCAAAAGATACATTGATTGCAATCCAATCAATCTGGCTCGGGATCCTGCAAAATCAGTCAGTGAGGCAAAATGTGAGATAGCTGGAAAATAAACAAAAATGTCAAAATTCACCTTGAAGAAAAGGAAAAAGGGGTAAAACTAAGATTGTGTGTTGTTTGGATGGATCAAGCATCTTTTTAGATTTTTTTAACGCTTTGTTGAATTGTTTTCCACAAGTATATCTGCCTTTCAGATGTAAAGAAGGTGATATTGTGACATGCTTAATTTGTCTATGTAGGGAACTACATTTCTAGATCTGTAGTGTGATGGTGTCAGCAAGACCGGTTTCTTCTGTTTGCCTTTACTTATTTAGCTGCTGCATATTTTTAGACCGTATAATCACTTCTACTGAATAGTCAATGCTATGCATCTTCTTTGCCAAGCAAAACTTTAAAAATGTTGCAGCCAGGAACAGCATTTAGACCGTTACTTAGGTCATCGATGTTGGCAGCAAAACAGTCATAGTACTGTAAGTAGAAATGTGATGATAAATGGTGTCCTTCTTTGGGCAAAATTGAAATTATGTCGGAATTATTTATATTTTCCTTTCACTAAACACTGTTTCTGATCCATGTGATAGGTGGTCAAAATGTCACCTCTTGATTTGGGGCTCCATTTCCAAAAATAAAAAGGAGTGCTCCAAATTGCTCTGCTAAGACTTGTAAGAAGTTAAAGAACAGCTTATTTAAATAATTTCTGATTTTACTTTTATTTCCAACATCTGCTTATGGATAATGATCTAATTTAGCTCATAAAACAGACAAGCATTCACAGTGCCATATATTGGAGACCAATAGCGTTGTGGTTATTGTAGTCTGTCAGAACACTCCACATTCTAGATCATCTTTTTTTACTTTAACCTTTCTATATTCAATTTCTACTTCATATAATTCACAGCAAGAACTTAAATTCATGTAATGCCTTTAACAAAGGAACACAATCAAATGAATAGCAGCCAAAATGTAGAAGATTTTGAGTATGGCCAGAGAGATGAGCTTTAAGGAAGGGCTTCAAGGACAAGACAGGTACAGAGTTTTACCTGAAACCAAAATAGATGAAGATGTTACTGCCAGTGTTTCAAATGAAATCAGGATGTTCAAGATACTAAAGTCAGAAGAATGCAGATGGGTTGCTGGGCTAATAACACTGGACAAACTAGCACTGTCAGTGTCACTTCTCAGTTTGCTGATTATTTACATTGAAATGATGTGGCAGTAATTGAATAGATTGGATTTGTCCTGCTTTTGTGGACAGAATGTACCTGAGGAGTTGTCCAAATTGTTAGCTGGATGGCAGAAATGTATCTGCACTGGAACAGCTTGGCTAGTGGTGTGGATTGGTCAGGAGTACTAGGTGCTACAGATGAGACTCTGTTAGGCCCATACCCTTTGCTGTATCTAGTGCCTGCAACTGTTTCTGAATATCATGTTGAGTGAATCAAGTTGACTGAAGACTGACACCTCTGATACTGGATCCTTTAGAAGGACATCAAGATGGATTATTGATTTTGGTGTTTCCAGCTAAATATGGCCTCAAGCACCTTTTAGCCTTAATCTCTGCACTGACATATGCTGTACTGTCATTGACAATAATTGGTGTTTTTGGAGCTGCCATTTCTCATTAATTGTTCAATGTGTTGTGAATCACTAGTTCAGAATTTTTTTGATTTGATTTTAGTTTCAGCAATTATAGTATTAATTCTAGATGAATGAGGTTTTTGTTTGAGATATGAGGAAAAACAGTTCTGATGTAAATGCAAATCAAAGAAGCCAAGGTTTAATTTATATATGTTTATATCACAAGATCAGAGTGGAATAAAAACTTAAGAGGCTCATATTTGACCTCTGGTGGAACTAACTTGTCTATTATCTCAATAAAGAAGCTAAGAACTAACAATTTTAGGGAAGAGTCTTAAGCACAATCAGAAATATAAATTATTCACAAATTTCAGAATTCAAGTAGTGTTGAAGATAAAATAGCTTGTTTTACATTAATGGTTGAATCATCCCAAAGCATGCCACGTTGCCATAGTGATTCAGGGTGGAGTCTTGGGTCAAAGTCCTTTTTTTATTTAACTTATGTGTTTGCCAACTGGCAGTATAGAGAGCAGTAGTAAGCTTTGCTTTGTTGAGGATGGTGAGATTGAAGAGACAGCTAGCAGGAAGTGATACTCAGGTAATACAAGTGGAGAAGGAACTAACTTTACTGTTCATTGTGTGAAATGCAGATGGATTCTATCTCAAATTGGGTTTCATGAGATAAAAGGAACTGGATGATTTCTTTGAGATTGCAGCTAGTATGATGGTCCTCACAGAGCCTTATGGCAGTAAACTGTTCGAGTTAAATAATAAAGCTTGGGGTTAGCACTTGAATGCCAGCAACCAGAACGAGAAGCTAAGGCATCTACAGTCAAGAAGTTGGTTTAAAAACAAAGGTGGAGAGTCATGTTGCCAAAAGCAAATGGAAGAATTGGCTTAACTGCAGAGGATTTTTCCAAATAGTAAGGAAAATTAGAAAAATTCCAGTGAGCTGTGATATACCTTTCAGCTACTCCCAGTGAAAGTGAATGAACAAACAATTCCTGAGCAGCATGGGGAAGTAATATATTTATACCATATATAGTGCTACAATGTTGATGTTTACTTTGAAATTTTTTTATAAACGGTAAAGTTTGTTTTGTTTAAAAATGTGAAATCTTGTGGAATTCTTGTTGGATAATCGTTAGGTGTTTGGATTTCTTCTTCAAACGTTAACAGTTCCAAACAGGGTTGTAACAAGTTTGCTGGGTTTACTCTTGCCTGCTGTCCGCTCTTGAGGTTTGGTTGTCTGGGTTGATGATGATTACAGTGAGAGTGACATGTGGGACCATGAGGTTATAGCTTGTGGCTTAATACAATTCTACTGCTATTGCCCCACAGCAAGGATAACTGTTTTTATAACTTGTTGATGAGAAATGGAGAGGAGAGCAAAGATAAATCCTTGACAGATTCCAGAGGTAAAAATTGTGGAGGTGAGAAGCTGTTGCAAATGATTGTGACTTTGGACTGGAAAGATAAGAGTGGCACCAGCTGGTTAGCTAGATAATGGATGAAAAATATGAGAAAGGTGTGTTGACTTGTGCCAAAGACTGCACTTAAATCACATTTGCAAATATATGGGATGGTATTTGATTTTTGAGGATCGTTTCAGTGAAATAACTGGGTAGAACCTGATTGGAAATATACAAATGTAGACTTGTTGGGAAAGAGGGGCATGGATTTACAAGGTTCTAAAATGTTCAAAGATTTTGGAGAGAAAATGGATATCGGAAATGGAAGTGTAAGTTATAAGCACCCTTTGTGATTAATGTGTTCATTTTTCTTAAACCCAACACATTAAATGCACAAAAACCACTGAATAACATAATATTTATATTTGTTCATGGTTAGTAACATTACTATCAAAACTGGTATTTATTGCCCTTGACTGTGTTTTTAACACTTTTAGAGCAACTCATTTACAGTCCTTAAAAGAATACCAATATGAATTCTCTTGCAGCATTACTAACAATTGATTTGAGGGTTGGTTTGTTTGTTTGTGTCAGGTAGTATTTCTATAATTTCAACTTTTCTGAGTTACTGAAAGCAAGAGCATACAGGCAACCACCCGCTATAATTCAATTCTAGTATCCTTCATATTCTTGTACTGTAAGATTGTTGGTTTCATCTCAAAAATTTGAACAGAGAGGCTTGAACAGGCTTTGTTAAACTTATATTTATTACAGTCACTTTCCACCTTGTGTGCTTGAACTTTAAAGATGTAATAATATCAAACTTACTTACAACTCCTCATGTAACGTAAAGATGAAGTACTTTGCAAGATAAGTTGTGAACATTGAGGGAAAAAAAGACCAATTTGGGGGGGGGGGGGGGGAGTACTTTTTAAAACTTGCAGTTACGTCACATGTATTAAAAGATTTCAAATAGTTTGATTTGCATGTATGAGAAAGCTGTACACTGATGAGATAAGTTAGTTGGCAACTATAAGTTGTCAGATTTTTGCCTACATATTTTGATAACATCTACAGAATCCCATCATCTTCAGTTACTTTCAATCCCCTTTTTGAGGTTAGAACTGGGTGTGCAAATTGCCACCATGATTATGCATGAGCAGAGCTATCTGAACAATCTGCGATTGGCAATCCTTTCTTCAAGGCAATATCCAGCATTGTTTCCAACATTTTGTCTGAAATGGGAAAGTGGCAAATCACAGTCAGAAACCTCTGCGACCCTGTCCCCAAACCACAGCAGTGGTGCAATATTCAAATTGCTGGTTGGAGTTTTAGTTAATTTTATGGAGTCCCTCTAACTTAGGCTAAATTTAGATTAGCAAATTTAGATTGTGTTTCTTTCCACTTAAAAATCTGCTATCGTCTTCCATTGCATCAAAAATGCAACTGTTAATCCCTCCATTTTTGCAAACTATCATCTCTCCAACCTAATTTTCCGCTCCAAAGTCCTTGAACATGTTGTCATCTCCCAAATCCCATTCATTGCTTTTTTTGAACTCAGTGCTTGAATTCCTCCCTTTTTGCGATATTGAACCAGCTCTTGCCAAAGGCACAGATGGCACCTATTTAACTGTGACATGAGTAAATTTTCCTTCCTTGTCCTTTGACGTTTAATCTGCATTTGATAATGTTTGCCATGCCACCTCCTGCAATGCCTCTGTGCTGTCATCCAGCTGGATGAAACTGCTGCCATATATTACCATTTTCACTTAAACAATCAAAAGTAGATAATCATTTGCAATGGCTTCCCTTCCTACTCCCACATCATTATCTCGTTCCCTACACTTAGTCTTCTCTCCGTCTTACCTCCTTGGCAGCATCATCTTAGTTTTCATATGTACATTGATATCACTCAGCTCTATGTCAACACTAGCTCGCTTGACGCTTCCACTACTCTAAATTATCAACATCCAGTAACAGCGGAAATTTCCATGAATTAAATGTTGGAAGACTGAAGCCACAGTTTTCACTCCCCACTCCAATTCTGTTGTCTACCTACCAACTCTATCTTTCAACCTGGTACTTTGAGGCTAAGCGGTCTGTTAACAGTCTTTATGTTACATTAATCCTGAAAGTTTATTTGCGCATCACAAATAATTTATTTCAACATCCATAATTTCACTCACTGTGCCCTCTCTCACCTTATCTGCTGTAGCCCTTATACTCATGCCTGTGTTACCTCCAGATTCAAATGCTTAAGTAAATTCCTGAGCAGTCTCCAAAGGTCTATCCTCTGTAAATATGAAGATATCTAAACCTCAACTGCTCATGTCTTAACTGGCGACAAAACCCATTCCCCTTTAATGCCGTTCCCCTGTGTTCGATGACCTACATTGGCTCCTGATGAGTCAAAGTGTTGATTTAAAATTTCTAACCTCTATTTTGGTGGTAATATCCTTTCTTTGCTACAATCTTGTTGCATTCATGTAAGGGAATTATTGAAATTGGTAAGGAGTGAGAAATAAATGCTAAAAAATCAATTTTTTAAGATACTGATGAAGAAATCTTTGAAAATATAGGAAATAAAGGTTGTGATGAAGTGACTCACTGTGTACCTGACAAGTGGTTTGTTTGGCACTATTTTGGGTTCTAGAGTAGGCGTAGAGAAAACAAAATGACACCAGAAAAAGGAAATGAGCAATAAAAAAACAAATTAAATGATTCCTGACCTGAATATAAAAACTGCCAATCTGAAGTACAGGATTATAATTTCCTGGATTACTGGCCTATACTTCAGTTTATTGAACATTCATTAATCTTGTCTCAGGGTTCAAGTATAAATTGTTTACTATTAGCAATGAATTTGACAATTCAGTGCATTTTTCACATTTTGTGTAATCAAGCACTTTCTCCTCTTGTTTCCCTTCCAGGGGCTTTGAAATTCATTATTATTAGAGCATTCATAATCAAAAGCCTGATTAGGGAGATTTTAAAAATGTGAAGAATGTAGAGAGATTAATTTGGAAAGTTTTGAATTCCGAGAGTTGGGGCAGAAGTGTGGTTGGAAAAGGTAGTTTAAGTGGGTTTTTAAAAAAATTCATTCATGGGAAGTTGACCAGCATTCATTGCCCATCCCGCATTGCTCTGTAGCTTTGAACGTTGCAGTCCATTTGGTGCAGATACACGCTCAATGCTGTTAAGGAGAATCTTTCAGGATTTTGGCCCAGCAACACTGAAGGAAGGGTTATATATTTCCAGCTTAGGATGATGAATGGCTTGAAGAGAACTTTCAGGTGGTGGTGTGTTCATGTATCTGTTGACCTTGTGTTTCTAGTTGATAGCACCTTCCAAACCTACAAACACTAAGTGGCTTGGTAATTTTCTGCTGTGCATCAATAGTGAATGGAGTAATTGTCTATGACTTTTGTGATAATTAAGCAGGCTACTTTATCCAGATGGTGTCAAGCTTCTGGAAATATCTAGGTAAGAAAGATATTCCATTGTACTCCTGACTTGTGCCTTATCGATGATGGGCATGCTTTTGAAGGTCGGGAATGAGTTACTTGTTGCAGGATTTCTAGCTCTGATTTGATTGTTAATCCATCGTATTTGTATGGCTTGGTTCAGTTCAATTCATGGTCAGTGGTGATATCCAAGATGTTCTGAGTGGGGGATTAATTGCTAGTAATGCCATTGAATTCATGGGGTGGTTAGATTTTTCTGTCATTGGAGATGATCATTGCTTGACACTTGCGTGGCACGGCATAGAGATCGGGGACTACTGTACATGATATGGGCACCTACTCTGTACATAGCTGAGGTTGAAAGAAACATGTTGGTAAATTCCATCTGCTGTATTCTTAGAGTGGATAAATCTTGACGTTTCAGACTGATGTACTTGGTAATTTTTTTAACGGAATGAATCAGAATGTTTTATTTGTTTTTACTGTTACATTTGTGATTAATATTTCAGCAGATAATAGCTTTAAGTGCCCAAGTGCATGCAAAATCATAGTCTTAGCATTCTAAAGAAAGCTACAATTTGATAAATCTATTAGCAAATCTATTTAATGCTATTGAAATCTGAATATATAATTCATACAAATTAATGTCATTTTAAAAGCATTTCCTTAAAATATTTCTGTTAACTGTGATTCCATTTCCTGCTAATATTTTGTACTTTAAGCAAGAACCCTGGGAATCCAGTTAACTTCCTGTCCTCTGATCCTAAAATTGAGCCTCAACATCCTTCCCCTCAATGTCATTTTGTTGTGAAGGAATTTTGGTGCTGAACATAATTTTAGTTGGGAAAAAGTCATTTTATTTTTTGAGTTTTCTGAGAGCCAAGCTGTTGAGATGGAGCCTTAATGTCTAATGATACAATTATAAGGTTTATAAGAATGTTATTATGGAGTAAAAGCTCATCAAGTCTGGCAGCAACTGTGGAGAGAATTCGGAGTTAACATTTTGAGTCCAGTGACTCTTCCTCAGAATTCAGGGAGGAAGATTCTGAGGAAAGGTCATGTACCTGACATGTTAACTCAAATTTCTCTCCACAGATGCTGCCAGACATGCAGAGCTTTTCCAGCAATTTCTGTTTTGGTTTCTGATTTCCAGCATTCTTTTGGTTTTTATTTATTATTTAGAAGCTATTTCTTTAAACTTAAGACCAAATGACGATGGTCACGTGATCTTTGTAGCCTGTTTGCAAGCCAGCTGGAGCAGTTCCTTGAACAAAGTCAAAGGGAAGAATGGATTGTGTTACTGGGCTAGTGGGCTTTGCGGTTAGTTCGGCCGCTCTGTTTTGGTCTCTCTGCTAAAGAAAGATGCTCTTAAATTTAAAAGGGTTCAGAAAAGATTTACAAGGATGTTGCTGGATTGAGCTATTCGGAGAGGCTGAAAAGGCGGGGACTCTTCCCTGGAGCGTCACGTGAGGGGCATGCATAGGGTAAATAGCCAAGCTCTCTCTCCCAGGGTAAAGGGGTCCAAAACTCGGGGGCATGGATTTCAGGTGAAAGGGGAAAGATTTAAAAAGGACCTAAGGGACAACCTTTGCATGCAGAGATGGAATGAGCTGCCAGAGGAAGTGGCGGAAGCTGGCACAATTACAATGTTTAAAAGGCAAATGGATGGGTACGTGAATGGGAAGGGTTTAGATGGATATGGGCCAAATGTTGGCAAATGGGACTAGATTAATTTAGGATTTCTGGTCAACATGGGCGAGTTAGACCACAGGGTCTGTTTCTGTGCTATACAGCTCCATGACTGGATGACAATGGCAGCAGTTTGAGTTCACAATGGTCAGACTTGTTTTCCAAAGTCCCAGAAAGATGTTGAAAATAATCAGGATGTAAACAATGGTGCTATGGCTTGTTTATTTATTTCTAAAGACGAAAGAGATTTGGGGTCAATAACAACCAAATCAGCATTTCTGCCTGGATGCAAGGCTCATAGATTTAAGGTTGGCATGGAAGAAGCCATTTCTGAAGTCAGGTTACAGGCTTCTCTGCAATAACTATCTCACCAGTTTTATGTGATCAGCTATGAGACTTCTTGAATTGAATGGAATTGAATTTCTTGTCACGTGTACCGAGGCACGGTGAAAAGCTTTGTCTTGCAAGCAATGCGGGCAGATCACAGAGTTAAGTAGCATAGATAAGTAAATAATAGATAAACAGCAGCAAAAGCAAAAACACTGGTACAGGCGAATCTGAAGAATTTGAGTGTCCATCCAGTATTCTAACAACAGTAGGGTAGAAGATGTTTCCAAACCGGCTGGTGTGTGTGTTCAGGCTTCTGTAACCTTCTCCCCAAAAGTGGGGGTTGTAGAAAAACATTGCCAGGGTGGGATGGATCTTTGAGAATGCTAGCAGCCTTTCCTTGGCAACAGGCCGGATAGATGGATTCTATAGATGGGAGGTTGGCCTTTGTCACAGTCTCCGATCTTGAATGGTACAGTTGCCAAATCGGGAGTGATATATCCAGAGAAAATGCTCTCGATAGCGCATCTTTAAAAGTTGGCAAGGGGATTTGCCGTCATGCCAAATTTCCTCAGCTGCCTGAGGAAGAAGAGATGTTGGGCCTTTATAACCAATGCATCCACATGAAGAGTCCAAGAAAGAGTTTGGTTCTTGGCTTTGTGAACAATCGCAATGAAGGTGGTGTCCAGTCAAAGAGATACACCTTACGACTCTTTGAAGATTCCAGGAAATTCACCCTGACGTGATGTCAAGAAATATTGGACAAGCTTTACTGCTAAAATCAGATAAGGAACTGCTTTAAAAACTAAAGGAGACACCTGGTGATTGTCACTTGAGGTTATTAGTTGTAGAAATGCAAAGCCATTGGAAACTGGGAGCAAATGTAGGTTGTTTGCTGTAAAGACTTTGGAGGGTTATGTATGGTAAGCATTAAGGGGGAGATGTTCTGTCTTTTGAAGTAGATGCTGCCCAGGCAAGTAGTGTTCTCTATGTAGTATTTTGATCATTTATCACATTAAAAGTTTCCAATGTGAAATCTTGTGATGTTTTTCTTTGCAGCTGTTGAGTAGAACTTGAAATTTCTTGCCAATGTTATTGGTCTTTATGAGGATTGTAATGCAAAGAACATAATTATTTGTTAAATAAAAAAATGGAACATTTGAAAAACTGGACCTAGCAGTTTTTGCTTAATCTTCTCCCAAAAGCCAGTTCATGAAAATGATGAAAGTTTCTAAAACAGCATAACTTTGTACAACCGATTTTGATCACTTCCTTAGCGTGTTTATAGATAAAGTCATCATACTTGTCAAGGACTATAGGGTTGGTCTTACATTATAGAGATGACTGATGACTTAACCTGAGACACACCATGCCTCAAGTGAGGAGAGAGGTTGAGAAATTGAAGTCATTATAATCTCAAGCTCGTGCAAGGATTGAACCTGTGCTGTTGATATCTCTTTACATCGCATAACAGCCATTCAGCTCACTGAGCTAATCAACCACCTGCATGATCATAGAGCATACTAAACCAATACACTGTACCAGAAGTTCTGAGATACTCCCAAGAATGTCACCAAGGCTCTTTCTATCTCTGTCGTGAGAGGAAAGTTAGAGAGAATATCAGCATGTCCTAATTGAATGTGTGTCTTTATTAAAAACAATATGTAAACCATAATTTTCACTGAATGTGATAGCTCAGCATAAGATACTGTTCCACAAGCACAAGTAGCACTAAGCAAAAATAGAAATTGTTGGCAAAACTTAACAGGCCTGGCATCATCTTTGAGAAGAAAGCAGAGTTAGTGTTTCAAGTCTGGTGAATCTTAATTAGCACACATTAGAGTCATTAGACACGAAACATTAGCTCTGGTTTCTCGTCCCAGATGCAACAAGATCTGCTGAGTTTCAGCAGTAATTTGGTTTTGTTTCAGATCTCCAGCAGTTCTTTTTCCTGTTAGGCCAATAGTTTTGTATAGGAGATCTGTCAAAAACTGTGGTTTCATGTTAGCCACTGGAATAGAAACGTGATCTGACATCCATCCATAACGCACACAACCTACACCACTGTGCACACCGTAAGATGCAGGCAGTACCTGGTGTAACTGAACTCCCAGTTTAACACTCTAGAATTTGCAAATATGTTCATATTGATGTTATGAGCAGTGCATCTAACTTCACATTCCTTTGGACACCTGATTCTGTTTAATATATTATGACTCTTTGCTCTGTGTCTAGTTGTATTATTTTTTAGTCTTCCACATTGTCCTTTCCTGTTTGCTCTTGAAGGCGATAATTCATTGGGATAAAAAAAATTCCACAGATGCCAGCAATCATTTTGACCATTCAGATAGGCTATTTGTGGAGCACTTTTGCAACATATGAGCCTGTTTATGTATGAAGATATTTGCAATATATGGAAGCTCTACCTATAGTTTGACATGTGCAACTTTTGTGTCACATATGGAGTAATTGAGTGTGAACTACTCTATTTATTCTTATATAGAGTATATTAACTCTCTTCAAATTTAGTGTATTTTTAAAAAATTACCAACCTTTTATCATCTTTCCTAAAGCCTCAACAATCTGAAAGGTTGTTAAGGATTTAGGGAAGATGATTGATCATGCAAAGATTTTAGTCAACATCTCCTGACTTATCTTTTAATTAACATCATTTAAAGTGGTTGGCAGCTAATTATAATTAGTGTTGAGAGGAAAATATTAAAATGATTTCAGGGTGTTCCCTATATTTGTAAAGTTTTGATTGTTAATAATGCATATGTAACTTGTCTATAACACAGAGTAGCATGAAATAGCCTGATAGAAAGTGACCAGTTTTCTAATTTCAATGCTCTCTATCTTTATTTCAAAGTATAAGAAACTTGAATCAAAAAGTTGAAAAGAATAGAAATTTAGTTGACCCATAGGGTAGACCATAAATAGTAGGATCTTAAAGAGTACTGAAAATAGGAGGGTCCTTGGTATGCATGTGCACAAAACTCTGAAAGTTCCAGAGCAGGTAGATATTAAAAGGCATATGGGACACATCTTTATTAATCAAGTCATGTACTGCAGGATCAAGGTGGTTATGCTGGAACTGTATGCTGGTGACGCCACAATTCGAGTACTGCATACAGTTCTGATCACCCCATTATAGGAAGGATGTGATTGCTTTAGAGGGGGTGCAGAGGAGAGCTACCATGATGCTACCTGCACTGGAGGGTCTGAGCTGTGAGGAAAGATTGATAAAGTCAGAGTTACTTTCCTTTGAGCATCTAAGATTGTGCGGGAACCTATTAATGGTGTATAAGACTATAAGGGACATAAATAGTATGGATAAGAAGACATTTTTTCCATAAATTTAAGGTAAGAGGGAGAAGGCTAAGAGGAGAGTTGAAGAGAAATGTTTTCACCAAATGGTTGGTGGGAATCTGGAAGTGACTACTTAAAGGGTGGTTAAATCAGAAGCTCTCGACATTTAAGCAGTATTTAGATATTCACTTGCCTTGCTGAGGCCTCCAGGACAATGGATCAAGACCTGAAAAATAGGATTTGAGTAATTAAATTTTTGTTAGCCAGCACAGACAGAAGGGCCAAAAGGTCACCCTGCTAAATATGAGTGTTTGAATAACTTCACTCGTTTGTTTCAAGAATCAAGGGGGAGGGATAGTTTCATTGGAAGAATCTGAGTAAGGGTTTCTGACCTCAACCTTTTCTGATACTTTACAACTTTGATGAAGGCAGAGTGATAGATGTTGTCCATATAGACTTCAAGACCTTTGACAGGGTTCAGCATTATAGATTGGTTAGCAAGGTTGAACCATATGGAATTCAGAAAGAGCCAGCCATGTGAATGCAAAATTGGCTCAAAGGTAAGAGACAGAGAGTGGCAGTGGAGGGTTACTTTTTCAGACTGGAGGCCTGTGCCACAAGGATCACTGCTGGATCCAGTGCTTTTTGTCATAAATGATTTGAATGTGAATATAGGAGATACGGTTAGTAAATTTAAAGATGACATCAAAATTGGTGGAGTGGACAGCGAAGAAGGTTACCACAGAGCACAGCGGGATCTTGGTCAGATGGGCAAATGAGCTGAGGAGTGGTAGGTGGAGTTAATCTGGATAAATGTGCGGTACTGCATTTTGGAAAGACAAGTCAGGGCAGGACTTATACACTTAATGGCAAGGTCCTGGGGAGAGTTGCAAAACAAAGAAACCTTGGGGTGCAGGTTCATATTTCCTTGAAAGTGGAATCACAGGTAGACATGGTAATGAGGAAGGCATTTGGTATCTGCTCCTTTGTTGGTCAGTGCATTGAGTATCAGAGTTGGGAGGTCATGTTGTGGCTATACAGGACATTGTTGAGGTCACTTTTTGAATATTGCATTCAGTTCTGATCTCCCTGCTATAAGGAAGTTGTTGTGATTCTTGAAAGAGTTCAGAAAAGATTTACAAGGATGTTACCAAGGTTGGAGAGTTTGAGCTACAGGGAGAAGCTGAATAGGCTGGGGCTGTTTTCTGTGGAGCATCGGAGTCTGACGGGAGACTTTATAGGGGTTTATAAAAATCATGAGGGACATGGATAGGATAAATAGACAAGGTCATTTTCCCATGGTAGGGGAGCCTAAAACTAGGGAGCATGGGTTTAAGGTGAGAGGGAAAGATATATGTAGGGACCTAAGGGGCAATCTTTTCACACAGAAAGTGGAGAATATTTGGAATGAGGTGTCAAAAGAGATGGTGGAAGCTGGAACAGTTACAACATTTAAAAGACATGTGGATGCCTACGCAAATAGGACAGGTTTTGAGGGATACGAGCTAAATGCTGGCAAATGGGACGTCTCATTGGCATGGATGAGCTGGACCAAAATGTCTGTTTCTGTGCTGTATGGCTCTGTAATTCCGCGGCTCAATGATTCTATAAACTTGTAACTACCTGATGTTCTCTTTTGCATAGTAACTTAATATCCAATCTATTTTGTTCTCTACATGTTTCAGTGTTTGGGCTAGAAGACTTATTTTCTGATGAGCTCTTTAATTTTAAAGCAGAATGTCTTATGTATTTTTGTAATGGTATCTTGCTTTTTATATTGAAAAGCTTTCACTTGCAACTTATTTGATAACTTCTGATTTATTTATGTCAGTATTTGATGCACTTAAAAAGGCTTTGTTGTATTCAGTTAGTTATCTTAAACAGAAATCTTACTGGTTTTATGTTTTGAATGGCACTTTTTCTTCATTGTAACCTATATTGCTGTTCTTGTGTGTGTTCTCTTTGAGATTATATAAACAAATATAGTAAAAGTAGTCATAGGTTTCATGGTAAATACATTATTGTCAAAAGACATTGTAAAGTACTTCATAGTTAAAGACTGTTACAAGTAAAAGCTTACTTTTAATCCCCTATTTATAATTGGAATGAATTGATGGTGCTGTATAGCGCAGAAGAGGCTCCCCACTCACCCATTGTACTCTATGCTACTTTCTCCCCAACCCCACCCTCCTCTAGCTTATCTCTCCACGCTTCAGGCTCACTGCCTTTATTCCTGATGAAGGGCTTTTGCCCGCAACGTCGATTTCGCTGCTTGTTGAATGCTGCCTGAACTGCTGTGCTCTTCCAGCACCACTAATCCAGTATTTGGTTTTCAGCATCTGCAGTCATTGTTTTTACCTGTTTACTGATCAAGTCTGCACTGACCTAGCTACACTAATCTTGCTTTTCAACACATAAGCCATAGCTTTGAATCTTATAACATTGCAAGTATTCATCTATGTACTTTTTAAAGGTTGTGAGGTTTCCATCCCTACTGCTCTCCCAGACAGTGCATTGCAGACTCCCATCATCCTCTGAAACTATTTTGCCTCAAATACCCTCCATTCTCCCACTGTAAAATTCTGTCCCCTCATTATTGACTCTTCAGCTAAGGGGAGCAGCTGCTTTCTATCCACTCTGTCCATCCTTTACACTCAATCAGGTCCAAAGAAATCAATCCAAGCCTGTCCAATCTCTCTCCATAGCCAAAATGGTTCAACCCTGGCAACATCCTGGTGAATCTCTCCTGCACCCCTTCCAGTCTATCTATCCTTCCTAAAGTGTGATAACCAGAACTGCATACAGTACTCCAGCTGTGGCCTAACCAAAGTTTTGCATAGCTGTTATACAACCTCCCTACTCTTATAGTCTGTGTCATACAAATAAAGGTTAATGAAGTGGTGGTCTTCAGGAATCTGTGGACAGACACCTCAATGTCCTTTATTCCTCTGAGCTTCCCAGTGTCCTGCCATTCAATGAGTGTTCTCTTATCTTGTTACTTCTTCCAAAGTGCATCGTATCATATTTTGCAAGGTTAAATTCTATTTGTCACTGATCTGCCAATCTGACCAACTTGTTTGTATCTTCCTGTAAACTGAAATCCTGTTCTTCCCTATTAACCACCCAGCCAATCTTCAGGCCATCACAAACCTTTAACACTCTGTCTGTCTGTCTGTGTCTCTCTTCTCCTCCTCTCTCCTCCTCCCCCACATCCAACACCTCATCCATGTTGTTTATTCATTAATGAATCCATATCTTAACTTAACTTGCAACGTTGCTAATTATATGTTCTTGTATATTTGAGTTGCACAGCTATCAATACAGCATTCTGTATGCCACAGTTAAATGTAGCTGGTCCGACTGCAACCAAAATACCTTTTATAAGCTTGTTTCTCTATATAATATCCTCTGCTCAGTTGTGATGGAAGAATCTCTGGTAATTGAGAAAATGATCTGTTTCCTTGTATGTATTATCACAGAAAACAGAATGAGCTGTTATATAGTAGTATAAAACTTTTTTAAAAAATACCCATCTCTTAAGATGATGAATATAACTGTGTATCACTGAAATGACTATAAACCTTGCTTTCAGCTTTCATTAACAGTTCAAACTTATCGAAGATCCAAATAAGATAATTTATTACAGCAAACACCAAAAATTCAAGATACAACAGTATTCTTACATTGAAATAAATATAACTTTATACTGGCACAGTTAATTATCAGCTACCTGAAAATAACTTTATCAAAATTGAGTAACAAAGCCAATGTATTTTCTTTTCTCTTTGCTACGTTTCTTCTAACCTAGCATTCAACGGAGCAAGGGAAAAGCTCTATAGGGACTCAGTCACCCTCTAGTGCAGGAGTGACCATTCCAACAAAGGTAGTCTTTCAGAACTCTTTGGATATAGGTACGGTAATCGAACTGGAGAATTTTAAATGTTATCCTTGTTTGGAAAGGGGTGTAAAGATAAACCCAACCTGATCAATTGGTCAGTTTAATCACTGTGGTTCTGAAACTTCAGAAATGATCATCTTGGACAAGTAACTAGTCACTTGATCAACTGTGAATCAACAAAGGAAAAATAAAATACAAATTTTTTTGGAAGGCAGTTACTAGCTTGCTGCTTTATATTTATATAAATTGCCAGAAACAATGCTGGCAAGCACAGTCCTGTTAACCATGTTAAGTCCTGCATACTGCCATCTCGGGACTTTTACCAGTATTGGGAGAACCATCCCACAGATTGAACAGCAGCCTGACAAAGTTATACTCCAGGACTCGTACCTGGACAATGTTCCAAGCATCACCATCACGACCTGAGTATGTCCTGTACCATCAGTAATTCACCAAGTTCCTCTGTCCCATCTGTGTCTGGGTTAAAAACCCAGAATTCCCTTCCCAACAGCATTGTGGTTGACTGTATCTCCAAGGGATTGCACCAGTTCATGAAGGCAGCTCTCCACCTCCAGGGCAATTAGGGATCAGCAAAAACTGATCATCTAGATAGTGATCCCACAAATGAATAAAAATATGTTACTTATGACCTTTGAAATAAAATGGTGTTAGGGATGATGTACAGATATTTGAGTAAGATGAACAAGAAACTTTGCATTTCTTCAGAATGGATAGTCCAAACCTGAGGATTGATACTTCTGACTATGCTTTGACTATTCTCATTGATGCTATGCTTCAAATGAATTCTTCAAAGTATATGTAGATTTGTGACTTAGCCTACATATTTGACTAGCAGCTTTCTAAATTTTTGGTCCTTAGCTTTAAATGGGCGAATGTATCTTTGTGGTTCTACTGTTAAAATTCACTATTTTGTGCTTTCCTTTTCTTTAAATAGATATATCCCTATTAATGTTACACTTGTATACATTTCATGAGTAACACAAGCTTTATTTTTCAGGATGGCCTCAATGCGCTGGTCCAGGATTTGGACTTTCCCGCTCTAAGGAAGAACAAAAACATTGAAAATTTCTTAAATAGATGTAAGTTTAAACTTTTTATGTGTCTTAATGACTGTACTTTGTCATTAGTCACCAGAGTTATCATTATTGTTGTTTACTTTAGAAACTTTGGTGCAAAACTTAAAAATGTGTTGTTGTGTTTTTAAAGCTCATAGCTGAAGTATTTGTCTCGAATGATTGGAGCAAGTATGTCCTCCTCCTTTTAATGAACCATATGAGTGATTGAATAGTTCAATAGGTAGTTGTAAGTGATGGACATAAGCATAGATTCAGAGGGTCGTGGGTTTGAGGAAAATGTGGGACCATAGAGCAAGGAATTATTTATGGAAGGAAGAGACAGGTAATTTACACAAATAGCACTCTGCTAGTAATGGGAGATTCTATAAGTAAGGAACTATTCATGCTGTGTAGCCAAGTCTCAGACCCTTAACTAGAACTTCTTTGCGCAGAGTTCCTTCGAGGTTGCATGTCCACACAGCGCTTTTGAAGTTTATCAAGTTTTAAAATAAAGCAAGCCACTCAGTGACAAGCATGGGTGTAAGCAGTGACCGGATTGAGAGTTTCAATTCACTGTTCTCTGAAGTGAATGGATTGTTAAGGTGGAATGTGATCTTGGGCTGAATTTCAAATTGGTGTTTTCTCTTTTTCTTTGAAATTGCATTTGCTATCCTACAAGTGCCATTTCTTGTGTTTGGGCAAGGATGTGCGATGTGGAAAATGAGACAAAGTAGGGCAGATATGTGGAAGGCTGGATAGGACTTTTAGATCAGAGGGAGAATGTGGCACATGAGAGGTAGAGGTGGAATAGGGCCTTCTAAATGGAATGGGACCCATGGGAAGCAAGCAGTGCTGCTGCTAACGTGTAATTGGGAATGAGTCATGCATTGAAATGCATGCAGGCTGTTCACAGCTTGTGAAAGTTCATGGACTTGTAAAAATGTAAGCTGGTCATGGGTAGGGAAATACTGCTTAGATGAATTTGTAGTTTATCTAATACACCTGTACAAAGAAAATTTGGAGGGAGCATTGGTGCTTGAGTGGAAAATGTCACAGAATGGGTGGTAAACCAGGAAAGAAAAACTTATGGTCCACAGTGAAACCAAGGTTGTGAATATAAATATTACTGATACCTTGTGAGGGAGTTTAGCAAGTTTGGCACTAGACCAATGGAAATAACATTGTAAGAGCCATCTCTGAATATCTTCATATGCCACTGTGCTACAGCTTATTCAAACTGTTGCCTAGATAATGAATATTTTCTCGAATCAATGTATACCAAGATTTTGTAAGATTGTTTGTAGATAACAAAAACAGTTTTAAATGCATTTCCTTTCTCTCCAGATGACAAAGTAATGGGCAAAGTTCGAGAAATGCAAATGAAAGCAGAGGACTATGAGGTTGTGAAAGTGATAGGACGAGGTGCATTCGGTGAAGTTCAGCTGGTAAGTAATTTTCAATCCTTTGGAGCAAATAAACCAAATGACCATTGACTCCATCCAAAGTTAATAAGAAGTGGGAAGAGTCTTTTGAGTGGAAATTACGTGAACAATCATGATGGCAGAGTGAGTTGTATTTAAACTCAAAATTAAGATCAGGTTATAGATATTTACCTTCAGATTCTCTTTATTCATTTGGACAAGCCTTGAATTCCTAATGCTTTCTCTTCACACATTTTTGGGATTCATACTGTTAATTCTGCTTTAAAGTGAATTGGTGAGTAATGAAGTTTTAACAACACAGGAAATGGCAGTGGAGTTTACGATTGACTTGTGATTTGGATTTAGATGATTACTTTTGTGTCCAACAAATTTATTTGAAATCACAAGCTTTCGAAGCGCTGCACCTTTGTCAGGTGAAGTGATTTCACCTGACCAGTGCTCCAATAGCTTGTAATTTCAAATAAGCCTATTGAATTGTCATGTGTATCTCTGTCCACCACAGTCCAACAATGGCATTTCCACATCGTACTTTTGTGTCAAAACACAAGGCATACTTATTCTGTTTGCCAAACATCATTGCTTGATAGAAACACAGGAGATGTAGTCCCACAAATGTAGTGTCTGCCTGTTTTATTTCCTCATAATAAAGACATTGCCTTGGTGAAACATATGATAGCAACTCAAATTTAGGTAAGGGTGAATTTAGTTATGAAAATATTTATGATTTCATTGCAGTTTTCCAAAGGTTCTTTTGGAGTTGAGCAACATTATTGAGTAATAGAGCATGACTTGAAAAGTGCAATGAAACCATTTTACAATCAGTCTTTTTTTGTTTATTGCTACAATGTATTAATACCAAAAGCATGAAAATTACTTAGAAAGCTGGCACTGAAGATTACTGTGTTAGATGTGTGGGACATCTCTCTCTGTGCATTTGCAACTTGTTTTGAGAAATTTGGAAATCCAGGAATAAGTTTTGGCA
Organism: Chiloscyllium punctatum; assembly: GCF_047496795.1. Classification (NCBI taxonomy): domain Eukaryota; kingdom Metazoa; phylum Chordata; class Chondrichthyes; order Orectolobiformes; family Hemiscylliidae; genus Chiloscyllium; species Chiloscyllium punctatum. The sequence continues at coordinate 143,010,126 of NC_092741.1, read as the reverse complement.
TAAATGTGTGGTATCAAGTTCAGGCAATTGGATATGAAATTGTTCAATTACAGCAGCAACATCTTATATTTATGTTTGTGCCTTTAATGTAGTAAAGTATCCCAAAGCTTCACAGGAGTTCTAACTCAACAAAATTTAAGATTAATTCAAAAAAAGTATCATAGCAGATGATTAGTCAAGGATGTGAGTTTCAAATGTTTTAAAGGTTAAAAAAAGAAGCGAAGTAGGCTATGAAGGGAATTTCAGAGTAAAGACTTTCAGATGTTAAAATGTGGCCACCATTGGTAGAACAGATAAAATTAAGAATTAACAGGTGTTAAGAATTTAGAAGCAGGCATGTATTGCAGAATGTTGTGGGGCTGGAGGAATACATGTTTCAGGGTGAGGTATGAAAGAATTTGAAAATGATGAAAATATTGAAATCCTGATTCAACCAGGAGCCATTGCTGCTCAAAACGCAGAGAATGATGGATGGATGATGATACTTGGTGTGGACTAGGACAAACTCAACAGGGTTTTGCATAAAACTCTGAGATAGGGATAGGAGTAGGCCATTTGGCCCCTAAAGCCCATTCCTCCATTCAGTAGGAACGTCCACTTTTCTGCCCCTTGACTCTCTTACTCCTGCTGATCAAGATTTTATTTATCTCAGCCTTAAATGTATGCAAGGACGCTGCCCCCATCATTCAGTGCTTTGAGAGAAAAGAAATCCTTCTCATCTCAGTCTTAAATTTGCGCCCCTTTATTCTATGATGGCGCCCTCTGGTCCTTGACTTTCCCATGAGGGGCAATGTCCTCTCAGCATTTACCCTGTCAAACCCCTTAAGAATCCTATCTGTTTCAATGGTATCACCTCTCATTCTTCTAATCTCTGGTAAGTAGATCCCAACCTGTTTAATCTTCACTCATAAGACAACACCCCCCCCACAATACCATGAATCATTTTACTTCTCTGCCTCCAATAAATTGATATCTTTCCTTAAATAAGTGGATCAAAACTACTCTCCGTATTCCAGCTGTGGGTTTGACCAGCACCTTGTACAATACAGTTGCAGTAGGGCTGTCTCTGTTCTTTTACTCCAATCCCCTTGAAGTAAGGGCCAATATTCCATTAGCCTTCCTGATTACCTGTTGCAACTTGATGCTAGCTTTGTGTTTCATTAGCAAGTACGCAAAGTCCCTTTGTATTGCAGTTTTTGAAAACTTTCAATTATTATTGAAATAATATTCTGTTCTTTTGTTCTCCCATTGGTGACAACAAGAACTCCGTATTCCCACTTGCTGTTTCCTGCCCATGAACTAATTCTCTACCCATGCCAATATACTACCTCCAGCACTATGGGCTATTATGAGGTACCTTGTTGAACATCATCTGGAAGTGCAAATGCAACACATCTGCTTGTTCCGCTCTACTGTTCTGGTTGACAGTTCTTCAGCAAACTCTAATAAATCAGTCAGGCACAGTTTGCCTTTCATGGAGCCATGCTGACTGTGCTTGATTGTCCAAATGTTGTGCAATTACTTCCTAAATAATTGACTTGAATGCTTCTTGAAAAATAGATGTTGGCCTATAGGTACCTGCTTTTTTGGCTCCCTCCCTTTTTGAATTGGAGTGTTGTATGAGCAATTTTCCAGTCCTCTCGTACTTTTCCAGAACCCGATAACTTTTGGAAAACTACCAGCAATGTATCCACTGTATTTGTAGCTGCCTCTTTTAGAATCCTAGAATGGAAGTCATCAGAGCCAGAGAACCTATGTGCCTTCAGCCCTGTTAGTTCAACTAATACTATTTTTTTTTAGTGATTATGATGGTACATGATCCCTCCCCTGTATTCTTTAATATTAATGAAATGTGCAACGTATCTTCCACTGTAAAGACTGATGAAAAATATCTGTTTAACTCCTCTGCCATTTCTTTGTTCCCCAAACTGTCTCCCCAGATTCATTTTCTAAGGTGTCTATATTCACTTTGACCCCTCTCTTCCTTTTCATATATCTAATAAAGCACTTACTGTCAGTTTTTATATCCCTCACTCGTTTACCCTAATAGCTTATGTTTTGTGTCTTTATTGTCTTTGTAGGCCTCCTTTATTGGATTCTGAATTTATTCCAGTCTTCAGGGTTATCACTGACTTTGGCATTCTTTCAACTTAATATTCTTCTTCACTTCCTTGGGTAGCCATGGTTAGTTTAGACATCCCTTAGAATGTTTTCTCCTTACTTTTTTGTATGACTTACCTCCTCAAGTATCTGCTACTGCTTGCTAGCTATCATTCCTGTTAATCTATCTACTCAGAGCTGAAAATGTGTTGCAGGAAAAGCGCAGCAGGTCAGGCATCATCCAATGAGCAGGAGAATCGACCTTTCGGGCATGAGCCCTTCTTCAGGAATGAGGAAAGAAGGGCTCATGCCCAAAACGTCAATTCTCCTGCTCCTTGGATGCTGCCTGACCTGCTGTGTTTTTACAGCAACACATTTCCAGCTCTGATCTCCAGCATCTGCAGTCCTCACTTTCTCCTAGAAGAATCTATCTACTCAGTTTACTTCAGCTAACTCCATCCTCATTTCATTGTAATTCCCTTTATTTAAGTTAAACAGTTATTTCGATCCAAGTTTCTCACTGTTGAACTACATATTAAATTCATTGTGTTATGATCACTACTTCCGACAGGATCATTTTCTCTGAGATAATTTATTAAACTACCTTTTTACCCATTACCTGCTGATTACCCATGATCACCTGCTGCCTCATTAGCTCCATGACTTATTGATCCAGGAAATCATCTCCAATGCACTCTTTGATTTAGTTGTTGTCGCAGTCCTTTCTAATTTGATTAACTCCGTCAACGTAAAGATTAATGTCACCCATAATTATTTCTCTATTTTTACATACTCCTATTATTTATTGATTTCTAGTCTCTCCCACAAATTAACTACTCTTTGGGAGTCTGTACACTACTCCTACCAATGTCTTCTTTCCCTGTTTTTTTTAGAACCTCCATTCAAATAGATTCTAAATCATCTGAGCCTAGATCATCACTATAGCTTTTGTATTGTATTAACAGTACTGCATCACTTTTTCAATCCATCCTGTCTCTCCGAAAGGTCAAATATGCCTCAATGTTAAGTTCCCAGCTTTGATTTCCTTGCAACCGCATTTCCTTAATGGCTGTGGGATCATAATCATTTACCTTTATTTCTGCTGTAAGTTATTCAACTTTATTTCAAATGCTTTGTGCATGAAGATATGAAGCCTTTAAGTTTGTTCTGTTACTGAGTTTCCGTACACTTCAATGGTTGCTTGGTGCAAGATGACATTTACACTTTCTGTTCCTTTTTTATTTTCTGGTAGCAATCAACCTCATCTCTAACCTGCAATCCTACTTGCTCCTTTACTTTTGATTTCATAATTTTCCATGCAACAGAACTCACCCCCTCAACTATTTAGTTTAAAGCCCTAACTACAGCCCTTGTGATGAGATTCACCAAGACTCTGGTCTCAGAATGCTTCAGGTTTCTGAAGCATTAGAACAGCTTCTTCCTTCCATCATGCTAATGCCTCCTGAATTCAAACTAGTTTGTTGCAAACCAATGTTTGAGCCACATGTGTATCTCTTTAATCTTGATTTCCCTGTCCAAATTATCTCGTGGTTCAGGTAGTAATTTGAAGATTATTATCTTTTTGGTTATGTTTTTTAATTTAGACCCCAACTGCTCTCATTCCCTCAGCAACATCTATTTGCTCATTCTACCTCTATTGTTGGTACCTTCATGGATATGACAGCTGGACCTTTCCTCTCCCACTCCCAAGTTCTTCTGCCACCCAGATGAGATATCTTGAACCCAGGCACCAGGCAGGCTACACCGCCTTAGATCCTAGGTGTAGAGAACAGTGTCTATCCCCTAACTATACGTAAGCATGAACTTACATTTTGTAGAGGATTGAATATGGGAGGCTTGTCAGATAAATTTTAGAATATTGGTAAAGTTTGTACCAATAGGATTTGACAGCAAGTAAACTGAGACAAGGATATGATTATATAACCACTCTTACAGATGACGCAGATCCATGATTAGAAACTCTTCTTTTTTGAGTCAAGTATGATGATAAGGTTGCAAATAGTCTGATTGATCCTGCAACAGTTGCCAGGAAAAGGGAAATGAGTCATTGGCTAAGCAATATAGTTTGTGATAAGAGCTGAAGATAATGGCTTTGATTTCTGCCCATCTGCCAGTGGGTGTTGGACAAGCAGCTAAAAGTTGAGGCAGTGGGCAGTTTGGGATAGGGAGCAGTGAGCAGAACTGCACCTTTTCCATATACAGACACTACCAATGAGGAGAAAAGCATCTGAAGCATATGTGGGAGGAAACAAAGGATAAATGCAAGTGGAAAAAGAAGCTATGGCAAGTGACTCCTTGGTAGTGACTAGATACATAAAAATTCAACTGATATGTATAAAATCCCACGCAACTAGGCAATGAAAATTCAGGTTGTTGGAAATTCTAAATATTTGCAAATAACACCTCAAATTTACATTTTAAAGATATATGAATCCAGAATAATAAATTATACTTTCCCAATAGGTTCGACATAAAGCATCTCAAAAAGTATATGCAATGAAACTGCTGAGCAAGTTTGAAATGATCAAGCGATCTGATTCAGCATTTTTTTGGGAGGAAAGAGATATCATGGCCTTTGCAAACAGTTCCTGGGTTGTCCAGGTAAAGTTATTTTAAAATATTTTCAAATTGCATGTTTGTTAAATCTATTGAAAATACTTTGTGATTGTCTTCTAACAATTAATCACAGTATTAATAATGCTGTGGATGATATTTATTTTTCAGCACAATTGAGCTTTTTGTGCTGCTCTGCTTGGAAACTCTCCACAGCTCTCTGCTTGGGTTATCTGAACAAGACTGAGGTGTTTGAGAATCATATGTAACAAGCATAAAAATGAAATAAAATACAACCTCGAAGCAGAAAACAAATTCTGATTTTCTGACCCTCCAATCTAGCCTATCTTGAGCCCAAATTTTCTTCACCCCATCATTGGCTGTGCTTACAATTCAACAATCACATGGTTTAGAATGTTTCATTCTTAAATGTACCTTCAAATATGCCTCTTCTCCCTTTCAGACTTCCTTTTAAAAACCCACCACAGTGCAATACATGTTGTCCAATAGAAATTGCTGACTGAGCAATGGTGCAGGTGTGGCAATGCACTTAAATCCACAAAAATTTGTGTGTACACTTGCGCAATTCAGGGAAACTTAGTTCAAGTGTATGTTTGCTAAACAAAAGTTTTTCCACTATTTAGTAACCACAGAAGTAGTGTGCTGACAACAATGAAATTAATTCCGAGTCTGCTTTTTGTATAAAAGTTTTTTTCTAAGCAACGCATGTCAATTATGAATACATTTGCTCCCCCAACAAAAAAACTGTTTTTGTTTCCACATAATATTTAGAAGTTTGTCTACATGTGCATTTCTTAAATAATCATAAAAATAACTTATTCTGGACAATACTGCTCTGAGAAAGAACCAGCAAAGCAATGTTGGTGATTTAATCTTCTATAGTATTAAAGCTTCTGCATGTTTATAATTCTTGGTCTCCGTCTGTTCCACGCATGCAGCTCGTTGTAGAAAAGGTTTTGTATTTGTAGGTATTTCAATTTACATTAACTTAGGATCAATCTAATAACACATTGCTAACTGATGTATTGTTTAACATATCTATTGTAAAAACTTGACATCATATGGCACTCTTTTGCTTTTCTTTTATTTTCTGGTGACAGTATATTTTGCAGTAACTTTTAAGTTAGCCAAATGATACATGGTGTATCAAATAAAACAGTATCAGATTGACTATTGTATGGCTTCATTCAGTTTTCTAAGAAAATCCTTCATCCAGTGTTGCAGTATAAATCTATGAAGGCCCCACCTGTTGCGTTATAGCGATTTGCCTTCATTGTGCAATCTGGGTGAATTTAACGTTCTTGAAATAAATCCTGTCTTTTTCAGACCAATAAATACTGCTCAAGTCCAATATAATTTCATAGTTATTGTTTCATATTTTAAGGCAAGCTAAAGTACTTTAATAACTCCCATTTGACTTAGACATTGTACGCAAAGTAATTATGCCTTGATGGAATGCGACACCTCACTAAATAACTATTTTTACCAGAGATGTCCAATACATTGTAATGGGATGAATATGATAACTTTATGGTACTCAGAATGATCATAAAAAATAATTGGTGCAATATTCCTGATTTAAACAGTTGAACAGTTAAATGTTTAAGTAGTGTGGACTGGACAGTTTTAGTTGTGTATTTACTTGTATTTAGGAGCTAATTTTATAATTTCTGAATAGAAATTTAAGGGGTGTTCAGTATAATTAAGAGATGCTATCTGATTTCCTCATGAGGGCAGAGGGTGGATGTGTATTATGACCCATATTCTAAAAATAGTTGTGCAAACAGTTGGTTTAGTAGCACTGATGTTGAACAGGATGTTCACAAATAATTTGGTACTATTAAAAAAATATTGTTATAATGTTTGCTATTTTTCTTGCAGCTATTTTATGCCTTTCAAGATGACAGATATCTCTATATGGTAATGGAGTATATGCCTGGTGGTGACCTTGTAAACCTCATGAGCAATTATGATGTGCCTGAAAGATGGGCCAAGTTCTACACTGCTGAAGTCGTGCTCGCCTTGGATGGCATTCATTCAATGGGTTTTATACACAGAGATGTTAAGCCTGATAATATGTTGTTAGACAAATTTGGACATTTAAAGTTGGCAGATTTTGGTACTTGTATGAAAATGGATTCGGTAAGTTGATATGTGGTGAAATGGTATCAAAATGTTTCTTAACATTGAACCTAACAAGGTTTCTTTTAAAAAAAATTGTGCCATTGTGCAGGGGCTATTTCTGTTGGCTGGACGTTTGCTAATTATATGATTAACTAATAACTGTGGTTTTCTAATATGTCCGTATTTTGAAAATTGTGTGTAAAACCAATATTTGTCCCAATGTAAATAAAATAAATTGCCACATCTTTTGCTCATTTTAAAATGTGACTGTATTACTATTCTTTAAAGGTCACCTGATTTTAAGTTGAAACGAATGACGAATTTTTAGATTTGTATTTTTATTGTGATCTGTCATTTGTTTTCATGTAATCATCTTAATTGAAAATGTAACCAAAGTTTACATGTACCAAAAGGTCATTTTGGAGAAACAATTGAATTATTTTGAGTGTTTTTATTGCATAATTTTGTTACTTTTCCATTGACTTCGAGTGATGTTGCATTAAAGTAACGTAAGCTACAGTCCTGTTGGACCATAAAGCTGCGCTCTCATGAGCGAGAGATAACTTAGTGGTGCTTTAACCTGAAGGTCACCACACCTTAGGCGAGGAAACCCCCATAGTAACGTCAGCCAATGCAGGAATGAAATCTGCCCTGTTGGCCTCACTCTGCAAAGCAAAGCAATTGACCTACCCCATACCCTATCATAAGTGAATTAAACCCTGAGATGCTTGACTTTCATTGTCAAAGCAAGAACTCTATTGCATACCATTTCATGTTGAATGAATTTTTGTTGTATTTTTTGAAATTTAGACGGTTGCCTTTGATATTAAATCCAGACTTTTATTTATTGATGCAAACTTTCATTTGAATCTTTGAATATAGAAGCAAATGATTGTCTTGTTTTGTTCCCCTGCGGAATATGGAATCGGTTGTTTTGGCGCCCTCTTTTGTTTGCAAAGCAAAAAGCAAAAGACACTTTTGAATTGTGCATAAACAACTTCTCATTGCAAACTGTCCGAAGCATACGGTTTTGCTGGAGGACAGCGTGACAAGCACTCACCCGATAAACTACGTGGCACACATTTTTTCAAAAATTATTTTTAGTTTGTTAAATTAGCAACAGTATTGTAAAATTGTGTATGGTTGGGAAGATACCATACACCAGCTTCCAATTCTTTCAGACTATGTTTTGATAAACCAAGGCGCATGCACTAAAATGTGCACAGTTTAGAAACTGTAAAATATTTGGCCTAATAAAATGCATTGCATTGATGACACTGTATTTAAACACTAACTTCAGAGCATGATTTAAAACTGCATGCTTTGTATTTTCATTGCATTTTGTAAAGCATTTTCTTTTTTTTTTCTCATTGCCATCCTCTAAATACACAGACTGGAATGGTTCACTGTGACACTGCAGTTGGAACTCCTGATTACATATCTCCTGAGGTACTAAAATCACAGGGAGGGGATGGTTATTATGGCCGGGAGTGCGACTGGTGGTCTGTGGGAGTTTTCCTGTATGAAATGCTAGTTGGTAAGTTTAGAAACCTGTATTAAATTTGTTTTAAAAAAAGAATGTAAACAGAAGATGGCATTGCCTGATAATAGCATTTTTTTGGTGACAAATTTGTTTCGTCTGCAGATAAGCCAGTTAACAGCTGGCAGCAGCTTTTAACATGATGCATTTCTCCAATTAAATAATTAAACCTTGCAATGTTTTGTTGACTTGATTCACAGTTATGCTATGTGATTGCAGAGTTTTTCGTATTTGATATTTTTCACGATCATCAACCTCAGTTAGGTACTGCAACAGATGTCTTTACACAAAGTTGCTTAATAATTCTGGGGGGTTAACAGGACCTGGCAACAAGAGAGAGAGAATGCTATTTTAAGTATATAAAATCTACTACTCGGGTGTAGCCATTTGGTTCTAACTGCTCTATAGCAACTTTATTTTCCACACAGTTCTCATTTTTGATCTGTTTATCTTTTGCCCCTATCATTTTCTTTCTTTCATCCTCGGTGAGTGAGGATCAGCTAATTAGATTCTAGCTGATCTGCCCTACAAATGAATTTACCTGAAAATGATCTGTGTCCATTGATACAATTAGCTAATAAAAATCTGACATCAATCTTGAAAATTTTTATTGACTCGGCACGTTTTCAAGGAAATGTTCCTGATTACTATATTTTAAGGGGAATAGATGCTTCTTGATCTCTTTGCTAGATTGCCCACCTCTAATCCAAGAGACATTCATTACGTTACATTGCATTACTTTCAGTGTGGAAACAGGCCTTTCGGCCCAACAAGTCCATACCAAACCGCCGAAGCGCAACCCACCCAGACCTATTCCCCTACATTTACCCCTTAACCTAACACTACAGGTAATTTAGCATGCCAATTCACCTAACCTGCACATTTTTGGACTGTGGGAGGAAACCCACGCAGACATAGGGAGAATGTGCAAACTCCACACAGTCAGTCGCCTGAGGCAGGAATTGACCCGGTTCTCTGGTACTGTGAGGCAGCAGTGCTAACCGCTGTGCCACCGTGCCGCCCAGATTCATTCTTGATCTGGATCTTTATTATATCACTGCATTATTTAGTTGAATTACATCGCCCTGCACCCTGTTAATTCAAAGTAATACAAATCAGATTTATGTAACTTTTTATTTGTTCCTGGAGTTCATGCATCACTGGCATGACTCGTACTTATTGCCCATTCCTAATTACCTTTGAAGATAGCAGGAACCCACCTTCTTGAGCCACTGCAGTGAATGTGGTGTAAGTACACCAGACTACATTTAGGAGGATGTTCTGGAATTTGGACACTATGATAGCCAGGTCAATATGTTTTGTGACTTGAATTTGCGTGTGGTTCATCTACTGCCTTGGTCTAACTAATTAGTTAAGTTTGGGTGATTGAAAAGTACAGTTATAGGGAACCTGGTGAGTTACTGCTTTACAGTTTTTCCTCGTGGCAGTACACCTGTTAAGCACAAATCATATTGATGAACTTGTATTATACAGCCAAAGCACCACTTTTGTACTTCAGTCCCTTCTGATAAAAGGCAACATCTCATTAACTTTGTTTTCTGCTTGTATGCCAGTTGTTAGTGGTTTGTATGTATGAGCACCTAAATCAAGCCTGCTTAATTTTCAAGCCTATTAATTATGCTAAAATCCACAGAACAGCAAACGTTGGAGATCAGAAACAAAATCATAAATTGCTGGAAAAACTCAGCAAGTCTGACAGCATCTGTTGGGAGAAATCAAAGTTAACATTTCGGGATCATTGATGCATCATAAAGAATAAGTTATAAGACCATAAGACATAGGAGTGGAAGTAAGGCCATTCGGCCCATCGAGTCCACTCCGCCATTCAATCATGGCTGATGCGCATTTCAGCTCCACTTACCAGCGTTCTCCCCGTAGCCCTTAATTCCTCTAGACAACAAGAATCTATCAATCTCGGCCTTGAAGACATTTAGCGTCCCGGCTTCCACTGCACTCTGTGGCAATGAATTCCTCAGGCCCACCACTCTCTGGCTGAAGAAATGTCTCCGCATTTCTGTTCTGAAATGACCCCCTCTAATTCTAAGGCTGTGTCCACGGGTCCTAGTCTCCTCGTCTAACGGAAACAATTTCCTAGCATCCACCTTTTCCAAGCCATGTATTATTTTGTACGTCTCTATTAAGTCTCCCCTTAATCTTCTAAACTCCAACGAATACAATCCCAGTATCCTCAGCCATTCCTCATATGCTAGACCTGTCATTCCAGGGATCATCCGTGTGAATCTCCGCTGGACACGTTCCAGTGCCAGTATGTCCTTCCTGAGGTATCTCTGCTGTCTCTCCACAAATGTTGCCAGACTTGCTCAGTTTTTCCAGCAATTTTTGATTTTGTTTTTGTGAATTTGCTCTTTCACAAAATAAATCTCTGGGTTTTTTTAACCTTTTTAATATTTGCATTTTCTTAATTCTGGTAACATCTTTATCACTTTTCTCTGCACATTTCAAGTACTTTACAAAATAAAAACTGAAAGAACTGTGGATACTGTAAATCAGAAACAAAAGCAGAAATTTCTGGAAAAGTTCAGCAGGTTTGGCAGCATCTAATGGAGAGAAATCAGAGTTAATATTTCGGGTCAGGTGACCCTTCCTCAGAAGCCTGAGGAAAATTGTGAGGAAGGGTCACTTGACCTGAAATGTTAACTGATTTCTCTCCACGGATGCTGACAGAAGTGCGGAGCTTTTCCTGCAATTTCTATTTTTGTTCAAGTACTTTACTATGTTCTTGGTTTAGCAACCTGAATTGCACATAGTGCCCCAGGTGTGGGTTAATTAACATCCTGTACAAATTTAACATTACCTCCCAGTTTTTATGTTCATTCTGAAATCCTCGAATGGTTAGAGCAAAGAAAGAGGCCAGTTGGTACACCATTGTAGTCGTCATCATCCTTAGCAAGTCATACAGCACAGAAACAGACTCTTCAGTCCAACCAATCTGACATGTTTGTTATCTCTTTGCAATTGGAACTGTGCTGATCCTACCTTCCTGTCCTTTCCCTGTGGTTCTGCATTTTGCCTTGTCAGTTGCTTATCTGATTGCCTTTTTTAAGGCTATGATTAAATCTGTCTTCACCACACAGGCAAGTAATAACACCTAGATCTTAACTATTTGCTGCAGAAAAAACCTTTGTGTTGCGTTCTCTGCTTTTTATTGCTAGTCACCTTAAATTGGTGCCTTCTGTTTCTTGGAGAAAGTGAGGACTACAGATGCTGAGACCAGAGTTGAAAAGTGTGGTGCTGGAAAAGCGCAAGAAGGGCTTATGCCCGAAGCGCCGATTCTCCTGCTCCACAGACACTGCCTGGCCTGCTGCACCTTCTGTTTCTTGACCCCTCTGCTAACAGGAACATTCTTTACTATCTACTGTATTTGTACCCCTAATGATTTGAACTCCATTTGCACATTTTATGATCTTGCAAACTTGTCTTGCTACCTGCAGTTTACATGATGGCATCACAGTAATGATGTCACGAGACTAATGATTTGGAGCCTGGATTATTGGTGCTGGAAGAGCACAACAGTTCAGGCAGCATTCGAGGAGCAGTAAAATTGACGTTTCGGGCAAAAGCTCTTCATCAGGAATAGGGGCAGTGAGTCTGAAGCGTGGAGAGATAAGCTAGAGAAAGGTGGAGGTGGGGAGAAAGTAGCACAGAGTACAGTAGGTGAGTGGGGGAGAGGATGAAGGTGATAGGTCAGGGAGGAGGGTGGAGTGGATAGGTGGTATGTTCTGGTGTGTTCTGTGGTGGAACTGGTCCTCCTGGGAGCAGATAAGGTGGAGGCGGAGGAATTGGGAATACGGGATGGCATTTTTGCAAGAGGTAGGGTGGGAAGAGGTGTAATCCAGGTAGCTGTGGGAGTCGGTGGGTTTGTAAAAAATGTCAGTGTCAAGTCAGTCGTTATTAATGGAGATGGAGAGGTCCTGGAAGGGGAGGGAGGTGTCAGAGACGGTCCAGGTAAATTTAAGGTCAGGGTGGAATGTGTTGGTGAAATTGATGAATTGCTCAACCTCCTCGCGGGAGCACGAGGTGGTGCCAATGCAGTCATCAGTGTAGTGGAGGAAGACGTGGGGAGTGGTGCCGGTGTAACTATGGAAGATCGACTGTTCTACGTAGCCAACAAAGAGACAGGTATAGCTGGGGCCCACACGTGTGCCCGTGGCTACCCCTTTGGTCTGGAGGAAGTGGGAGGGTTCGAAGGTAAAATTGTCAAGGGTGAGGACCATTTCGGTCAAACGAATGAGTGTGTCGGTGGAAGGATACTGTTGGGGACGTCTGGAGAGGAAAAAATGGAGGGATTGGAGGCCTTGGTCATAGCAGATGGCGGTGTAGAGCGATTGGATATCCATGGTGAAGATGAGGCGTTGGGAGCCAGGGAAATGGAAGTCTTGGAGGAGGTGGAGGGCATGGGTGATGTCTCTAGGTGGTGGGGGGTTCCTAGATTGGGGGGATAGGACAGTGTCAAGGTAGGTCGCGATGAGTTCAGTGGGGCAGGAGCATGCTGAGACAATGGGTCGGCCAGGGTGGTCAGGCTTGTGGATCTTGGGGAGGAGGTAGAACCGGGCAGTGCGGGGTTCCCGGACTATGAAGTTGGAAGCTGTGGGTGGGAGATCTCCTGAGGTGATGAGGTTCTGTATGGTCTGGGAGATGATGGTTTGGTGATGGAGGGTGGGGTCATGATCGAGGGGGCGGTAGGAAGAGGTGTCCTCGAGTTGGCGTTTGGCTTCAGCAGTGTAGAGGTCAGTGCGCCAGACTACCACTGTGCCCACTTTACCTGCTAGCTTGATGGTGAGGTTGGGATTAGAGCAGAGGGATTGGAGGGCTGCGCGTTGAGGGTGAGGTTGGAGTAGGGGAGGGGGGTAGACAGGTTGAGGCGGTTCATGTCCCGGCGGCAGTTGGAAATGAAGAGGTCGAGGGCAGGTAATAGGCCAGTGTGGGGTGTCCAGGTGGATGCAGTGTGTTGGAGGTGGGCGAAAGGGTCCTCGGAAGGTGGGTGGGAGTCCTGATTGTGAAAGTAAGCTCGGAGGCGGCGGCGGCGGCGGAGGCGGAAGAAGTGTTCGATGTTACGGCGTATATTAAATTCATTGATGCGTGGACGGAGGGGGATGAAGGTAAGTCCTTTGCTGAGGACTGATCTGGAGCTCTTGGCTGATGCTGTGGAGATGGGGATTGAAAACACATCATGGCAGCTTTTGAAATACAAATTCCTTGAATCTAGAACAAAGCTTGTGGCAGTAATTGAGGCCATTGTCTGTTGGTGTAAAATCCCACCCTGCTTCACTGATGTCCTTGTGGAAGGAAATTTGCCATCCTTAGTTGGTCTGGCCCATGTGAGGCGAAAGACCCACAGCAACATGGTTAACTCTGAAATAGCCAAGAACGCCACTTAATCATTGAAAACCATAATGGAATCATGAAGCAATGAAACTGAACTGAAACCTCCATGTAGACCTGGGTATTGGAAATGACAATAATACACTCAGCCCTGTGAGCCCTGCGAAGTCCTCATTACTAATCTCAGGTGCTCATGTCAAAATTAGGAGAGCTGTCTCACAGATTGGCTAAGTAAAAGCTTGGCATGCTCACCAAGTCAAAGTTCCCTGACACCACCAATCATTATTGTGAAAATATCCTGTCCTACCAGCTGGATGATCCTACTCGAGGTGGTGATTGGAAGGAGGATGTTGTAACGGATGGACAAAATACTCCATTTGATTGACCACCTATCTGCAAAGTTCATTTCTTTTACTAATGGTACACACAGTAGTGTGCATCTACAAAATGTATCACAAAGCTCCTGTGGCATATACCTTGAAAGTTGCAATGTCTGGCACTGTGAAGAACAAGAGCAGCAAATACATGGAAATATCACTGCCCAGTAGTTTCTCTCCAAGCTATATCATCCTGAGTTGGAACTATATCACTGTTCCTTCACTTTCATTTAGAAAAAAATCCTGGGATTCCCCTCTCATGCACTGTGGACTGCAGTAGTTCATAAGGCAACTCACCCACCACCTCTTTAAGAGCTGTTGGGGATGCGCAACAAATGCTGGCCTAGTGAGTGACATGTCCACATGTAGTTGAAAAATAAATCATCTTTAAAAAGTTCACTGATTTCTCTGCTCCTCCAAACCATTTAGCTTCTTATTTTCAATATTAATTGCCACTAATGTGACTACTGTCTAAGTCTGTATGCTTTTGCAGTTCCTCATATTGGTTATATACTTGCAATTTCTGAGTCCAAATTATTTACATGTGATCAATAGTAGCTGCCTCATCCTGGATCTTACTGGACCAATTTGTACTATTTTCTGTCTGTATGTGGAGTTTCCTCAAGTACAGTTGCATGTAGTTTGTTGTGGCCATATCTTTCCAAATATTCTTCCACCTTGTTGCTGACTCTATTTTTGCTGAACTTTGTCGCATGAGCTTCTTATGGAAAACCTTATTGAAGACCTTCTGATAGTTCATGTATATCACATTCAGAGCAGTGTTCTTTTGTGCCCTCAGAATTAGCATGATTGGTTAAATGTTACCTTGCCTTTATCAATCTATTATATTACGTGTAGTGATAGAAAACATCTTTCCTACTATTGTAACAACAAAGATTGTTGGAGAAACTCAGCAGGTCAGGCAGCACTGTGGAGAGAAAGTAGAGTTCATGTTTGAGTCCAGTGACACCTCTCAGAATTGGTAAACTCTCCTTTCTCTCCACAGTTGCTGCCAGACCTCCTGATGTTCTCCAATGATATCTATTTCTGTTTTAGATTTTTGGCATTCACACCTTTTTTTTCAGTTGTTCCTACTATTGCTCCATAGCTCCTTAGATTTGTAGCTCTGCTTTTGTAGGTGTGAATTAGATTTACATTGAAAGTTTTCCATTGCTATTCCTTCATAAATTGAGATTTTGTACATGAATACTGAGAGTGCATCTTGCGTATCCCCTTAATGGTTCTATTTCTATTTCAGTCTTCTATTTGTTGCTTATGTCACTGTGGGATACGTGTTCTTTTTCTATTCCTTAATGTTTTAATTTTAGACATATTCTTTTTCCTGATTGTTTTTAAATCCTTTCTACAGTTTAATACATTTTCTTTGCTGTCTGGTCCTTAATGTGCTTTAATATATGTCACTCTTTAGCTTCAAAGTTTCCCCCAGTTCTTCTTTAAGCTCAGCATCACAATTTTGCCTGTTTGTTATTGATATTGAGCAGGTTTTGAATGATATGGATGGAGAGTAGAAAATGGGTTGGGTTTGGGTTCAAGCACAAGGTGTTTTGATTCTAAAGCCATCTAAATGGTGCTACTTCAATTACAGGGCAAGTCAGAATATTAAAAAAGAGCATTGAACAGCCTCAAGTAGGTGACCATCTGACAGTCCATTGGCATACTCTGCCTTTCAAATATGTAGCAGGCAGAAATCATGCCTGCGGTATATTAGGGTCTCACTTTGCTTGAACGGAATCTGTTACCATAGAAAGGCAAACACTCACATTATTTCACAAAGGAAATCTTTTTAAGTTTCTTGGAGATCACATTATTTTTCTCACTTCATGTTTATGTGAAAGCTTTTGCAACTTCATTGCTTAGCCTCTTGTTAAAAAGACGTGACAGTCTGACCTATGACAGCCTGATTGGGTCCTCATCCATGTTAAATGTAATCTTAGTCAGCAATTGGGATGAGAAAATGGAACCACCTTATTTGATCACTTCCGACTGAGTGTAGAACATTAAACTCCCATTTCTTTTTGTAGAATAAGTTTATCTTGATTGCTTACCAAAATTCTCCTTTAAGTATTGTTTATTGTGTGCATTTTGTGTGTTGATGGTGAATTGATTGGCTGTTTAAGTTGGGGAGTGATTTGCTGATTAAGTGGAATGCTTTTGTCTAAATCAGGCTTATCCAGCCTTTTTGCATTAAAGAGAGCTATATTCTTTTCTTACTCAATATGGGGGTTGGGAGGTGCTGAGCAAATTTTAAGGAAATAAAATGAGGCGGCTAATTTGTGGTCGTCTTTACACTATAGCGAAGACTGATTCAATGAGATATCTAGCATTGCCTAGATACTATAAACTAATGTCTGCCCATTGATGTAATTAAACTGCCATCACTATTGGACCTAGATCTTTGTTTCAGTCAACTCTGCTTTTCCATAGGTGTTGCCAGATCTGCTGAAGTTCCTGTTTTAACTTCAGGTTTCCAGCATCCACTGTGTTTTGGTGATTTTTGTTAAGCAAATGTAGTAAGGGAAATGGGCCAAAGGCAGGTATATGGAGCTAGGCCACAGATCAGGCATGATCTCACTGAATGGTGCAGCAGGCTCGAGGGGCTGAATGGCCTACACCAGTTCTGGATGTAGGTTTTGCTCGCTCAGCTGGAAGGTTTGTTTTCAGACATTTCGACATCATACTTTTGTAACCTCATCACTGAGCGTCCAGATGAAGCACTGGTGGCATGGCCCACTTTCTATTTATGTATTTAGGTTTCCTTGGGTTGGTGATGTCGTTTTCTGTTCTTTTTCTCAGCAGATGTTAAATGGGCTCCAAGTCAACGTGTATGTTGATAGAGTTTCCGGTTGGAATACCATGCTTCTAGGAATTCTTGTGCGTGTCCCTGTTTGGCTTGTCCTAGGAAGGATGTGTTGTTCCAGTCAAAATGGTGTCCTTCCTCATCCGTGTGTAAGGATACTAATGAGAGTGGGTTATATCTTTTTGTGGCTAGTTAATGTTCATGTATCCTGGTGGCTAGTTTTCTGCCTGTTTGTCCAATGTTCGCATCCATCAACACTGACTATATTATTAGAAGAACCAAAGACACATACACCACACACCTCCAATTTCATCAGCAAGGACAATGTCGTTAAGCTAGTGGACCTATACCTTACCAACCACTTCACCTTCAACAACAAAGCCAACAGACAAACCAATGGAACACGCATGGGATCTCTGATACCAGGGTTCGTAGCAGAGGCAGTAATGCAGAGACTCTAACAAATGGCTCTCAACCATCCAACCCAAATTTTGGGTCCGCTAAGTGGATGACACCTTTGTACTGATCTACAGAAGCAATCATCCCAACACCCACAAATGAGCTTCATTAGAACAATTATTTCAATGAGCTACCCCACACTGCAGCACAGAGGAACTATGCAGAGCAGAGGAAATCACATATACAGTGTATTCAAAAGGAATGGGTACCCAATAAACGCAGTCCGCTGATTTCTCAGCACCAAATCCCAACAAGCAGACAGAACACGTCCAGAAACCCTAGCCACTCTCCCCTACGTCATAGACATCTCTGAAATGACTGCCAGACTATTCAGACCTCTTGGCATCATGGTAGCCCACAAACCCATCAACACACAATAACAGCAGCTAATGAACTTGAAAGACCCTGTACAAACAACAAGCAAAACTAATGTCATTTACAAAATACCTTGCAAGAATGTAACAGACAACCAGGCAGAAACCTAGCCACCAGGATACATGAACATCAATTAGCCACAGAAAGACTTGACCCACTCTCAGTAGTGTTGTTACATACGGATGAGGAAGGACACCACTTCGACTGGGATGATGCATTCATCTTAGGACAAGCCAAACAGAGAGACGCACGAGAATTCCTAGAAGCATGGCATTCCAACTGGAACTCTATGAACAAACACATTGACTTGGATCTCATTTACCACCCACGAGAAAAAGAAAGAAAATGATGTCACCATGGGAAATGACATCACCAACCCATGGAACCCTAAACACATAAATAGAAAGCGGGCCAGGCCAGTAGTGCTTTATCATTGATGATGTTACCTACTATGGTGACGAAACATCTGAAACAACCTTCTAGCTCAGCGAGCAAACCTACATCCAGAACCTGAACCTGAGCTACAAATCTTCTCAAAACTCACTTTCATTCATGCTGTGATTTTTTTTTTGTTTCATTTAAGTAGTTGCTGTGTTTTCTTCTCTAATGCTTGCTTATATCAATAGATTTTACTCATAATCTATCCCACCCCATTTGTGTTTTTGATTTTTTGGGGGGATTCTTTTGGTATGCATTCATCAGTTCCCTTCAGTTTGCATAATTTCTTTGTATTCATTATTGATACTTCTTGTGGAGAGGGGATTACAGCTGCTCAAATCCTGAAATGGTAAACATTTTGAAAATATACAGTATCATTCAGTGTCTCAAAAGAACAGTTAGGACTTTTCATTTGTGCCCTTCATTTCTGCTTTTTCATTTTGCAAACTAAAGGCTATAGCAGTAAATTTAGTAACCTTTTATGGATCTTTACTTTTTGACATTAATCAAGACTATATATGTGGGAAGCCTTGTCCAGCATACATCCCATCAAAGTACATGAAAATGTTAGATTGATCTTGTTAATCTCAGCTGCCAACCTGTCAATCAAATACATTAGATATCCTCTGTCATCATTATACTTGTCATGCCTTCTTTTATAATTGTAACTTTGACTTAAAATTTGACTTCAAATTGTTAAATAAATTCCAAAATTGGTATATTTATTTTATACAAGTATATGACGAGGATTTCAACATTTCTGATATTCTTTCTGCAGAGAAAAGTTAATCATTTATCCAAATATGTTGCACCTGAATTCTTCTGTATTTCTTTTTGCCAGGTGATACTCCATTTTATGCAGATTCCCTTGTGGGGACATACAGTAAAATCATGGATCACAAAAATTCGCTCAATTTTCCAGATGATGTTGAAATTTCAAAGCATGCCAAAGACCTCATCTGTGCCTTCTTGACTGACAGGTATTCTTCCGCAGTTTCAATCGCATTTTTAGTAATAATTAGCAAGTTAACAAATGCAATCCGTATGACGTGGTACAATCTATTTCTGAACATGATATAAACTTAGAGATTTACATGGAGGCATACTAGTCTAGTAGGCGAAAGTGAGGACTGCAAATGCTGGAGATTAGAGTCTAGATTAGAGTGCTGCTAGAAAAGTACAGCAGGTCAGGCAACATCCGAGGAGCAGGAAAATCGATATATCCTGATGAAGGGCTCCTGCCTGAAACGTCAATTTTCCTGCTCCTCTAATGTTGCCTGACCTGCTGTGCTTTTCCTACACCACTCTAATCTTGATACTTGTCTGGTAATCTAGTGATTCAGGCTAATGCTGTGGGGACATGGATTCATATTTCATCTGTAGTTAATAAACCTGGACTATATTTTTAAAAAAGACTAACTCCATTAATAGTAACAGTGAGACAACCATCGATGCTATTTAAAAACCCATCTGGATCGCTAATGCCTTTTAATGAAGGAAAACTGGAGTTTCGAAGAGGAGTCATTTGACTTGAAATATTAACTGTGTATACATGGATGCTGCCAGGCACGCGGAGTTTCTCCAGCCTTTTGTGTGTTTTCACCCAACTTCCCCTTCTGAAATCTGTTACTGACATTGTAAATGATTCTTGCTGTCTTGCGGTGTTTTCCCTCCCCGTCAAATCTGCTGCTGTTCCAACATATCAGGTTGTAAATTGTTGGAAGCAGTTCGGAGAAGGTTTGCTAGGTGATTACCTGGAATGAGTGGATTGCCTTTGAGGAAAGGCTATACAGGCAAGGCCTGTATCCTCTGAAGTTTACAGACATTAGAGATGACTTAATTGAAAGATGAAGATCCAAAGGGGACTTGATCAGCAAATGTGGAAAGGATATTTCCTCTTCTGGGAGAATCTAGAACGAAGAGTCACAGGTTAAAAATAAGAAATTGCACATTTAAAACAGTTGAGGAAAACAATTCATTTATTTTTTTGTCAGAGGGTTGAGTGTCTTTGGGATTCACTTCCTCAGAAGGCAGTGGATACAGAATCTTAAAATATTTTAAATTCAGAGGTAGATAGGTTACCAAGGGGATAAACAATTATCAGGGAAATGAGGGAATGTAGAGTTGAGGTTAAATTCGGATCAGCAGAGATCTTACTGAATGTTGGAGGCTGGAATGATCGAGTGACCTATTCTTGCTTATATGTTCACATGCTCTCCGCCAGAAACCCACCCTGAGCCCTCCACCCTTGCAAACTACCATTCTCCAGTTGTCCCTTTTTTAAGTCATTAGCTGAATGGTTACTCCCCGCCAAATCATTCCTCCATCATACTCAGCACTGCATTGTTGATTTCATCTACTCATCTTTCTGTCCCTGCCTGTAGTTGTGGAATGGTTTTGTCTCTTTATCAGTCACAAAAGACATCCTACCTGACTGCAACTGACAATGACAAAGTAAATTTGCTGTCTGCAATCTTTGCAACTCATCTGCAGCCTTTGATGAGGATGAACTCAACATCCTCTTTCTACACTGTTGGCCAGTCATGTGGCTCTGCCCTCATGTTACTCCTGTTCTTATATATCTAATTGTAGCTACAGTTGAATCAAATGTGATGTCTTCACCTTTGTAGTCCTGTACGGTTATCTCTAGTATCCATCAATGATCAATCCTTGATCTCCACGTTGTTCCTTGACACATCATCTGAAGCCAGCAATAGTTTGCACAGATACAATGATGACATCTGACATTACCTCACCATCCATTTCAATTCTTCCCCTCTTTCCAAGTTATTCGATTCATTGTCTGACCTCTTGTAGTAGAGGAGCAGAAATTTCCTCTAATTCATATGGAGAAGACTGAAGCCATTATTTTCAGTGCACACTCCAAACTCCCTTCGCTAACTGCTGACTTCATCCTTTCAGGTCTGAGTGCCACATTTTAAAAAGGATCTAGATGCATTGCAAAGAGACCATAAGTCATTTGCAAGAATTATTCTCGGGATGAGACACTGCAGTTTAATGATAGATTGGAGAAGTTGGGACTGCTTTCCTTTCAGAGACAAAAGTTTGAAAGAGATTTGATAGAAGTTTTAAAAATTCATAAGGGGTAACCATTACCGCTTGTAAAAGGGTCGAGAATCAGAGAGCACAGTTTTTAAAGTGTTCTGCAAAAGAAGCATATGCAAGTTGAGCAAATTTTTTTCACACAACGAGTATTTAGGATATTTGACAGCGTGTGGAATCCATTGCTTCGAAGTGCAGTAGAGGCAGGTTTAGCTGAGGCTTCAAGAGGACATTGAATGACTATTTAAAAAAAAATTAAAATGGAGAGTTTTGTGGAAATGACAGGAGTTTGGCACAAAGTTCAAATGCTCAGACAACGGTGCAAGCACGATAGGCCAAATAGCTGTCCCCTACCCATAACAGGTTTGTGAATTTAACTTTTGTCAAACTAATGAAATTAAGCTACAATTAAAAATATGACAAATGCCTCTCTCTGGTATGATGGTATAATGGTTATTCTGCTGAACTTAAAACTTAGGGGTCATTCGTTCAGTTGCTAGCATGGTAAATTTTTAAGATTAAATTTAGTAAATTTGTTAATTTGTGGACTGGCATGTTAATTTGTAAATAGGTATTAAGGGGAATACGGCTTTTCTTTCCGCTCCGTCAGCCTCTCCTTTGTTCTAATGAAAGTAACTCCAGCACATTTAACCTTTGCTGAAAACTGGAGTTCTCCACTTCAGGCAACGTCCTCTTTAATCTCCTCTGTGCCCTGTAGTGCAATCACATTTTTGCTATTGTATGGTGAACAGAACTAGATACAGTACTCGAGCTGTTGCCTAACCAGTGTTTTATACCGTTTGAGCATACCCTCCATTCTCTTGGATTCTGGGCCTTGGACAATATAAGGTAAGAATCCTTCTTGTCCAGCATCCTTTAGGGATCTGTAGGCATGCAATTTAAGGTCCCCTTCAGTTCATCTACATGTTTCAGTATCCCACTCTTGATTGTCTATTTCCTTGGCTTGTTAGCCGAGAGCACTTGTATTCTTACTTCTCTGGATTGTGCTCCATTGCTATACTCAGTTCTGACTAGTCTGTTGATACGTTCTTGCAACCTACTTCTTTAGATTAGCTTAGATTACCTACAGTGTGGTAACAGGCCCTTTGGCCTAACAACTCCACACCGACCCTCTGAAGAGCAATCCACCCAGACCCATTCACCCCTGACTAATGCACCTCACACTACGGGCAATTTACCATGGTCAATTCACCTAATCTGCACATCTTTGGACCGTGGGAGGAAACCAGAGCACCCGGAGGGAACCCATACAGACACTGGGAGAATGTGCAAACACCACAAGCCAGTTGCCTGAGGCGGGAATTGAACCCAGGTCCCTGGCGCTGTGAGGCAACATTGCTAACCACTGAGCCACCGTGCCACCCCTAACCACTGAGCCACCATGCTGCCTGTTCTTCTTCTTCATCAACCACTCAACTACTTTTTGTATCATCTGCAAACTTTTTAATCATCCCTCTTATATCCAAATCTCAACCTTTGATATCCATCACAAAAAGTAAGAGGCCTCAGACTAAGTCTTGCAGAACCTCTTTTGGAAATGCAGTCACAAAAGCACTCATTGGTCAATGTCTTCTGCTTCTCGCCTCAGAGCCAATTTTGGATCTCATCTTAGTTACTGGATCATTTCTTAGTGCACTGCTGTGTATTTTTGGAATTGATCTGTATTTGTCTTAAGTTTCTAGTTCTCTGTAGAGAGTGTCCTGACTGGTGCTGAAGTTTGAGGTTAATGCAGGAGCCAGATGTCTCTAAACACAAGTGGGCTGGTAGACTTTCCTCTCGAAATTGAGTAAGGCTGAGAGAATGTAAAGAAGTCACGCAGAGCAAGAGGGTCAGCAAAATTCAGACCCAAAGAGGATCCTGAGGGGACTGAAATTCCCACAGTGACTGATGCTTGAGATCATTGCACTTAACAAATGAGGTTCCAACTGACATTGGCTATCTAACCTCAGAACAGGATAAGTACCATTTTGCCTGTGACTGTCAAGCTGGCTGTGATTCTGAATTTAGCTTAGCTCATTCCAGGGCACTGTTAGATGTTAGTAACATCTTGCAGTTTGTGGAGCACTGCTTTATAAAGAAGGTCACGGGGACTTCACATACAGAGAGAGAGAGAGAGAGAGAGAGAGAGAGAGAGACAGACACAGACAACCATGCTCAGCCAGGACTGCTGAATGGATATTTTCTGTGTCAAATAAAAGGGCCTGGGTGATAGCAGGTGTGTGTTTGATTTTTTTTTCGTAACTGCTTCATAAGGGAGGTGGAGGAATAGCAGCAAAATAAAAGAATGGAGTTCAAGGTGATGCTGACTTTGGATAATGTTCCAAACCACCCAAAGAGCCTTGCAATCGAACAGCAGAAGGTCCAGGTGATGTTGCTTTCTCCCAGTCTCTCGACCAGCATATGATCTCAATATGTAAGGCGTCTTATGTTGGGCATACTTTCAGTCCAAGGGCACTGATGCAGCCCTCGATGTGTGAAAAGGTTGGAAAGATTGCAACATTGTTGACTGCATCGCAACATAAAAGGAGCTCAGGATATGTTGACATTGGCAACGGTCAGTACTTAACGGTGGAAGTTATGGCTAGAAGATTTCTGTCCATATAATCTGAAATCTGACACATCATTGAACTAGCTTGTGCAATTGGAGAAGGAATTGCCAACAAAGCAGAGGAAGAAGCTGTCGAGACGCTTCACGTAAAAGGCAAAGTTCTAACAATGTAAATTTGGAAAAATTGATATGAAGTGATTCTGTCTAAATAACTGAAGATGAACAAGAGGTTGAAATCACTGTCTGTGTGATGAAGAGGCTGGCAGAAGTGAAGAGAACTATGAAAGTGTTAATAGGTTTATTACTTAATTATGAACTGTTACGTGTGTATAGCATTTACATTAAAAGGAATGCAGAAAATATTTTGGCTCCTTATTCAGAAATTTAAAGGGAATTCGAGAAAAAGAGTATCACACCACACCACAATGATACCATTGCAAAGGCAAAGCCAGTGGAAGAATCACAATCCCATGCCTCACGACATAGGTAGGAAGAGGGGTGGGGAGGTCATTCAAGAGCTCAAGGAGTTAGGCTGGAAGCTAAAAGCTAGGACAGACAGTCGTCATCTCTGGGTTGTTGCCGGTGCCACGTGACAGAGAGGCAAAGAATAGGGAGAGAGTGCAGTTGAACACGTGGCTGCAAGGATGGTGTAGGAGGGAGGGCTTCAGATATTTGGACAATTGGACTGCATTCTGGGGAAGGTGGGACCTGTATAAACAGGACGGGTTGCACCTGAACCAGAAGGGCACCAATATCCTGGGGGGTAGGTTTGCTAGCACTCTTTGGGTGGGTTTAAACTAATTTGGCAGGGGGATGGGATCCGGACTTATAGTCCAGCAAGTAAGCTAGCTGTGTGTCAGGATGTCCAAGACTGTAGGGAGGCTGTGGAGAAGGTAGCACTGACAGGGACTACTTGCGGACACAGAGATGGACTCAAGTGCGTATACTTCAATGCAAGGAGTATCAGAAATAAGGTGGGTGAACTTAAGGCGTGGATCGGTACCTGGGACTGCGATGTTGTGGCCATCACGGAAACATGGATAGATGAGGGACAGGAATGGCTGTTGGAGGTTCCTGGTTACAGATGTTTCAGTAAGATTAGGGAGGGTGGTAAAAAAGGAGGGGTGGCATTGCTAATTAGAAATGGTATAACGGCTGCAGAAAGGAAGTTTGAGGGGGATCTGCCTCTGGAGGTAGTATGGGCTGAAGTCAGAAATAGGAAAGGTGCAGTCACCTTGTTGGGTGTTTATTATAGGCCCCCCAATAGCAGCAGAGATGTGGAGAAACAGATTGGGAAACAGATTTTGGAAAGGTGCAGAAGCCACAGGGTCGTAGTGATGGGCGACTTCAACTTCCCAAATATTGATTGGAAGCTCTTTAGATCAAGTAGATTGGACGGGGCGGTGTTTGTGCAGTGTGTCCAGGAAGCTTTTCTAACGCAGTATGTAGATTGTCCAACCAGAAGGGAGGCCATATTGGATTTGGTACTCGGTAACGAACCGGGACAAGTGGTGGGCTTGTTAGTGGGTGAACATTTTGGTGATGGTGACCACAATTCTGTGACTTTCACCTTGGTTATGGAGAGAGATAGGTGCGCACAACAAGGAAGATTTTACAATTGGGGGAAGGGAAATTACGATGCTGTAAGACAGGATTTGAGGAGCATACGTTGGGAGCATAGGCTGTCAGGGAAGGATGTGGTGGAAATGTGGAACTTTTTCAAGGAGCAGATACGACGTGTCCATGATATGTATGTACCGATCAGGCAGGAAAGAAATGGTCGTGTGAGGGAGCCTTGGTTGACGAGGGAGGTTGAATGTCTAGTTAAGAGGAAGAAGGAGACTTACATAAGGTTGAGGAAACAAGGTTCAGACAGAGCAGTGGAGGGATACAGGATAGCCAGAAGGGACCTGAAGAAAGGGATTAGGAGAGCTAAGAGAGGGCATGAAAAATCCCTGGCGGATAGGATCAAGGATAACCCCAAGGCATTCTATGCGTATGTGAGAAACCTGAGAATGACGAGAACGAGGGTAGGTCCGATCAAGGACAGTGGTGGGAGACTGTGTATTGAGTCGGAAGAGATAGGAGAGGTCTTGAACAAGTACTTCTCTTCAGTATTTACAAACGAGAGGGACCGTATTGTTGAAGAGGAGAGTGTGAAACGGACTGATAAGCTAGAAGAGATACCTGTTAGGAAGGAAGATGTGTTGGACATTTTGAACAACTTGAGGATAGACAAGTCCCCCGGGCCTGACGGGATATATCCTAGGATTATGTGGGAAGCAAGAGAGGAAATTGCAGTACCGTTGGCAATGATCTTCTCGTCTTCACTGGCAACGGGGGTGGTACCAGGGGACTGGAGAGTAGCGAATGTTGTGCCCCTGTTCAAAAAAGGGAATAGGGATAACCCCGGGAATTACAGGCCAGTTAGTCTTACTTCTGTGGTAGGCAAAGTAATGGAAAGGATACTGAGGGATAGGATTTACGAGTATCTGGAAAGACACTGCTTGATTAGGGACAGCCAGCACGGATTTGTGAAGGGTAGGTCTTGCCTTACAAGTCTTATTGAATTCTTCGAGGAGGTGACCAAGCATGTGGATGAGGGTAGAGCAGTGGATGTAGTGTACATGGATTTTAGTAAGGCATATGATAAGGTTCCCCATGGTAGGCTTATGCGGAAAGTCAGGAGGCATGGGATAGAGGGAAATTTGGCCAATTGGATAGAAAACTGGCTAACCGGTCGAAGTCAGAGAGTGGTGGTAGATGGTAAATATTCAGCATGGAGCCCAGTTACAAGTGGAGTTCCGCAGGGATCAGTTCTGGGTCCTCTGCTGTTTGTAATTTTTATTAATGACTTAGATGAGGGAGTCGAAGGGTGGGTCAGTAAATTTGCAGATGATACAAAGATAGGTGGAGTTGTGGACAGTGAGGAGGGCTGTTGTCGGCTGCAGAGGGACTTAGATATGATGCAGAGCTGGGCTGAGGAGTGGCAGATGGAGTTCAACCCTGCCAAGTGTGAGGTTGTCCATTTTGGAAGAACAAATAAGAATGCGGAATACAGGGTTAATGGTAGGGTTCTTGGTCAGGTGGAGGAACAGAGGGATCTTGGGGTCTATGTACATAGATCTTTGAAGGTTGCCACTCAGGTGGATAGAGTTTGTAAGAAGGCCTATGGAGTATTATCGTTCATTAGCAGAGGGATTGAATTCAAGAGTCGTGAAGTGATGTTGCAGCTGTACAGGACTTTGGTTAGGCCACAGTTGGAATACTGTGTGCAGTTCTGGTCGCCTCACTTTAGGAAAGATGTGGAAGCTTTGGAGAGGGTGCAGAGAAGATTTACCAGGATGTTGCCTGGAATGGACAGTAGGTCATACGAGGATAGGTTGAGAGTTCTCGGCCTTTTCTCGTTGGAACGGCAAAGGATGAGGGGTGACTTGATAGAGGTTTATAAGATGATCAGAGGAATAGATAGAGTAGACAGTCAGAAACTTTTTCCCCGGGTACAACAGAGTGTTACAAGGGGACATAAATTTAAGGTGAAGGGTGGAAGGTATAGGGGAGATGTCAGGGGTAGGTTCTTTACCCAGAGAGTGGTGGGGGCATGGAATGCGCTGCCCGTGGGAGTGGTAGAGTCAGAATCATTGGCGACCTTTAAGCGGCATTTGGATAGGTACATGGATGGGTGCTTAATCTAGGATAGAAGTTCGGCACAACATCGTGGGCCGAAGGGCCTGTTCTGTGCTGTATTGTTCTATGTTCTATGTTCACCCACTTCTAATGTTATTGACTTTTGTATCTGTGTTGAATAGGGTACTCCATTAATGGTATTGCACTGTATATGCATCTTTGATTGCCCTGTGCAGTGCAGGACCATTTTAAGTTAAATAGTTTTCTGATAACTAAATAGTATCAGTTCCTTTTAGATAATTTACTTACTTGTCCAACATAATCGATCATGTTTCATTGCACATGCATTGGATGTGGGGGAAGAGGCTTAGCAATGTCAGTAGTATTCACATTTTTTTGTATCTGTGGAAAATGCTTGCCTCTATCCCTTACAGAGAACGAGTACTTAATGTACCTAAAAGAACTGAATTTGAAGTAAGGCAAAACTGCCTCAACATCAAAGTAGCATTTGGCGGAGTGTGGCATGAAGGAATCCTGTAATTGTAATTAATCTGTGTGAAATGAGATGCAGACCAGGGACCTTGCTGCTTATCTTTGAAAAATCTAGTCAAAATAAAACGTTTTAAATAAAATTTAAGCTTTCTTACATCGTGAGTACCCATTAAGTATTTCTTCTTCTGAAAGTGCAATCATAAATTTTGGACAAATGTGAAAATTAAGTAACTGCATTAATACCTAGTTCCATTAGTTTAATAGGGTTAAAAAAAGTGGGTAAGTTGAATTAAATTGCATGTGTACAAATCAAATGTATTTTTAAAATAATTTTAAAGACTAGTTTAATTTATAAAACAGCCTTTAAATCCAACAATCTGCCAAGTTTTGGAATTTTCTAATCCGATTACAACAAAAAAGACAAATATCCATGCATAAAAGCAATGAAGTATACATTTTATTTGGAGGTGATTAAGCAGTTATGTTAGTTTCAGGGGTTAATGGTTCATCTGAATGTAAATTTGTAAACTACAGGAAAACAGTAATCCATTGTTGCCTTAGCAAAATAAATCTACAGTTCCATCCACAAATTGGTTTAATTGCAAATGAAATCAAGGGGCAAATTGAAGCTCATGTCCAATAACTTAAGTATTCAAAGAAACATAATTTTTTCTTGACTACACCACCTTGAGGAACTACTCCCCTAATAACATAGTATGTTGCAACCAACTGTGGAGGGACATTCCTCCTCGTAACCCTCTCTGTTTAGTCCCAGCGTTTCTTTTAAAGCATTCATAATAGTATTAAAATGTAGTTCACTAGGAAACAAAAGAGCTTATTTCAGAGGTTTTCTTGAATTCAAGAAAAGGGTCACTTTATTGCCTACCAACCCTGAGAAAATAAGTGCATAAATGTAACAGCAAATACACAAATACAGGTAATAGCTTCAATCTATTCATTTAAACCTATCTAGCACAATCAGGAAGGTGAAAGTAAATGTAATGTAGGTTCTTAAAGTTCTTCAATTGCAAGAATGAAACTCTTGCCTACGACTGTTTAGCTATTGTCTTGTTTCCTCAACGAAAAGGAAATATGTAGAATTCAAGAGTTCTCTGTGAATGGTTATTTTCCAAGTTGCTTTTGTTTTTAAAACTTGGCACTAACTTTGGACGCTGAGAGAACGAGAAAGAGAGAGAGAGCACAAACCTTTCAGGTTCTGTTGTTACAAATCTATGGTCTCGCTGTTTTGTTGCTGAAGGATACTAATTAAAATAAGACCTGTTTGTACATTTCTGAATATATTGCTCCATTGTCCTTTCAAGGTGAACAATGGCAAATGGCCCTTTGATGTCTAATATGTGTATTTACCACAAAAGTGAGAATTGGACAGAAGATGCAAATTTGTTGCTGACTTCATAGAATTATTACAGCATAGGAAATGGCCATTCGGCTCATCATGCTTGAGCTTAGTTGTCTGGTTTCATTGTCTTTAGAATGCTAATCTTGGTACTGATGGATTTAGCATATCTCATGCTGGTTCCATGAAGTTCGCCTCAAATTTGATTATATAATCGTGACAGCCATTTTAGGTCAGTTACTTTCCTTTAAAGAGAGCACTTCAATCCATGAAATGTCTAGGGTGTTAAGAAGTTGGAAAGCGTGGATTGCCATAGATACTTGTATCACAGATAGCCAGATATAAAAGTTGGTATAAATCTGAATAACTGTTAGGTGCACCAATTTTGTGGGATTATTTGCAGCACAACTTCACATACCTTGGTACAACTTGCATCATCAGCTGAGTTTACCACATCTTGATCCATTTTTCCTCTCAACTGTGCAGATTTGTGAGATGCTTTTTGGGAAGTTTTATAATATGTAAAAAAAAATTCAAAAGCAAGTTTGGTTATGACGTCTTTGCCAGAGAATGGGAGGAAGAATTTTGAGTACAGTTCTGTTTTTAAACCAGAATGAAAATAGTGCTTGTAATGAAAGGAATAATACTGTTTCTCTTTTGGCTGATGACATTTGTCTGTACACTATGTTGGCTCAGAATTTGAAGATATATATTGGATGTGGACAAAGCATAATGTTGTGAATGAATGCACAAGTTGGTCACCAAAGAAAAGAGGCCTTAAGAATTGTGAGCTGCTGCAAGCTGCTTTTGATTTTCAAAATGTTGCTTTTTAATTAGAAATATACATTTTTTCAGTTTAGTAACTCATTGCTTATGATGTGCTCTTTTCTACACTAGGGAGATCAAACATAGATTTTGTGTCATCATTCACGACACAAATGTCACCCTATATTTCTGGTCACCCAGTGTTTTAAATCTCTGTCCCATTCCATTTGTCATCTTACCTCCTAAAATGTTCTAAATGTCATTTTACAGTCTTATCGACCTGACATTATTTCAGCACTTCAAAATCATTCCCACTATTCCTATTTTTGGTACTGATTGTACTGTTGCCATTTATCTCCTCTAGCCCCACTTTTTATTTTGCTTCTTATCCTAGCCTTCCCACTTTTGCCTTCTCAAGTTATTCCTTTTGTTATTTAATCATTTCTGCCTTCTATCTTCACACCAATCTTCCATTTAGAGACATAGAGTGCAGCACAACAAAAGATCCTTTGTGCAATTTGTCCACGCCGATCAGACATTCCAATCTGACCCAGTCTCGTTTGCCAGAATTTGGCCCTTTTCCTTCTAAACCCTTCCTATTCATATACCTGTCCAGGTCCCTTTTAAATATTGAAATTCTATTTGTCTCTACTGACTTCCTACAGCAGGTCATTCCAAACATGTAACGCACTCTCTGCCTGAAAAAGTTACTCCTTAGGGCCTTTTTAAAATATTATCCCTCTCATCATAAACCTATACCCTCTAGTTTTTGATTCCCCCACCCTTTTTAAAAAAAAAGGCCTTGGCTATTTAGTCTATGCATGCACCTCATGATTGTATAAATGTCTATAAAGTCACCCCTCAGCCCCTCACCCTCCAGGGAAAAAAGCCCCAGCCTATTCAGCAGCTCCAATCCTGTAACCCTGGAAACATCCTTATAAATCTTTTCTGCATCTTCTCAAGTTTAATACTATCCTTCATATAGAAGGGTGGCCAGAATTATATGCAGTATTCTAAAGGTGGCCTTACCAGCACTCTGTACAGCTGCAACATGATTTCCCAACTCTGTCTTCCTATTTGTTTAAAACCTGATAAAAGATCTGTCACATTTTTCTGTCCTAATTAAACATTTGCTACTCTTTCTCTGCAAAAATGCGACCTAACATGCTGAATATTTCATATTTTTCTATTTCTTTCCTTCTCCTTATTCTTTTTGTGTTTGTTTTTACTTGAAATCATGACTTTTTAAATGCTGCTCATTTTTTTCAGCTTTTAAATTTTGTCGGTTAATGAGATACACAGTTGTCCCTGACATTGACTGATATTGTGAAAGCCCTGAATCAGTTTGCACTCGCACCAACTCTTCGTTGAGGTTATGGGGAAATGGTTTAGCAGACCAAGGTAGTGCCCTCTTCTGGGTTGTCAGCATTAACATATTGAAAAGGCAACAAATTTCCTTCTGAAGAGAATCTCCACATATTGTCTTACTGCGTCATACGTATTTGGTTTTATCCCTGTCCTGTTTTGATTCAGTAGACCTCAGTCTAACTAGAGATAAGAGCACTGTAACTTCAGCCTAAGGAGAGAAAATTATCTGGGAATTCTGCCACTAATTATTGTCCATTCATTTGGGGAGGCAGTGGCCTAGTGGTATTATCACTAGACTGTTAGTCCAGAGAATCCAGAATCCATGTGATGTTCTGGAGATCCAGATTCAAATCCAAACATGGCAGATGATGGAATTTGAATTCAATTAAAAATTTGGAATTAAGTGACTTAATTCCACCATTTGGATGGTCGTGACACTGTTGCCGATTGTCGGTTCACTGATATCCTTTAGGGAAGGGAAACTGTCATCCTTATTTGGTCTGGTCTGCATTGACTTAAGACCCACAGCAATGCGGTCAACTCTTAACCGCTCTCTGGACAATTAGGGATGGGTAATAAATGCTGGCCTAGTCAGCAATGCCCACATCCTGTGGATGAATAAAAATTCATACTTAAATGTTCATGTGTGCATGTTAGACAAGAATAACATATTTTGAACTGTAAAATATGTTTCCTCTTTGGTTACTTTGCTATCTTGTATGTGAGCTTACATTGAAAACAGTTACTTGGACAAAGTATTGCTCCTACTACTCCAATACATGGAGGAAAAAATAAATATTTTTATTTGGTATGTAATTAGCTGTATATAACCATACTTGTTAAGCTATTACAAAATTGCTATTTATTGTATATGGTTGTTAACAACATTAAACCGATAACTTGTTAAATAATTAATTTGGAAATATCAAACTTTGAAATAGGGTCCATGAACAAAAACAATCTTAATATTTAAAAAGGCAAAAGGAAATTAGAGTTTGTGTCCAATTCAGATATTGATTTAAAAAAAAACACCTAGGAGCACTTTAACCACGTGCGGATAGTTTCCTGTTTATACTGAAGTTAGAACTGGAAATATTTGAAACAGCTGCTCACGTTAAAGCGACAAGTTAGCAATTCAGAATTTGATCCCATGAGCCTGAACAAATTCCATCTGATCATTCTGTAATTCAATATATTAAAAAGGAATGCAACCTTTTTGGAAATAAAAGATACTTTTATAGCTAATCTTCTAGGGCTAGAACTTTTTTGATTAGCTACATTAATTCTCAATTTAAATATCTTAGTCATCGTTGAAGATCATCCAGTATATTGCAATTGCTTGGCACCACCTGAAGTTCTGGTAGCTGTTTTGTTGGCTGTGTTCTGAGTCCCCCTCCCCCAATAAGGTTCTTAGTGTTTAAATGGGTCTATTCCACACGTGGCAGAATGCAGCATTACAGCCATGTTCATACTTAACCAAAAACCAGAAGCATTTAACACGGACCAAAAATTGATGAAAAGCATTCACCAAAGAGGATTTTTTTTTCTGAGTAGCAAGGACAACTTGATTTAGGTTGCTATACCTCAGTACTCCCAATTTATTTCAATGTTCAGGGAGGTGCGGTTAGGAAGAAATGGAGTGGAAGAAATCAAACGTCATCCTTTCTTCAAAAACGATCAGTGGACATGGGACAACATACGTGATGGTGAGTCCATTATGGTGTTTATGATCTGGCTTATGTTCAAGATATAGTTAATGTTTAAATGGCAGAAATGTAACTGAGCAAGATAGTCAAACCATGGTTGTGTATTTTCCCTTTGCTTAGAAATGTACTAAAATTCAATCGAAGGCTTTCAAAGTATTCATCAACTAAGGTAACTTTTTTTTAGACAATCTATCGAATTGTTGCAGTGATTTTCAACTTTTTTTGCATACCAAAAATCTCTTTAAACATGAAGTTGTTTACAAACAATCGTAATTCTAATTTCTGAGTGGCAACATGGAGTATCAAAAGGAATACAGCAAATTTGTAAAGAATACTATTTTATACAGTGACAGAAATAATATGCTAGTGAGACAACAAATAAAGAAATATATAGAAAACTAATGAAACAAGATGATGATTTTATGGACATCAGAAATCTCTTAGATTTTTGGATCCTGTTTCGAAGGTCCAGGCTTTAATTTTATTTTGCTTCAATTCTGATGCAGACATTTAACTCTTTGGATATTGCATTGATGACATGATACTGGTATTCAAAATTGTCATTTGTTATTTTCAGACTGCTTTTGAATGTGATATTGTTTAAAAATATTTTCCTAATTGTTAAAAAAAAGTTCTTTTCATTTCAGCAAATTCACCAGAAACCTGATCACACTTGCGTATTGGTCAGTGATTCTAAGATTACAGCACAAATGTAGAAATATTAATGAAGACATGCATATATCGTATGACATGAGAATATTCGTGATATTATGCTTGAAGTAAAATAATTTGAAATCAACCCAGTGCTGCAGATTTATAGATTTTGCTTCAGTAAATTAAAATAAACTGTCAGTATAGTGTAAATCTGGAAAAAGTAAAATAAAAACTGAAAATTTTGGAAACACTCAGTAAGTTTGAAAGCATTTTGAAAGTAGTGATGATCAATGCTGTTATCTGTATTGATACAGCCATGCCAGTTCATTGCTTCCAACATTTTTAGTCATATATTAGATATTCAGCACTTGCAGGTTTTATGTTTGTAAAGGAGAATCAGAATCAAAAAAACAATACTTTTATATAATAAATTTGTCTTAGCGGTACATTAGCTAAGACCTTTATTGGTCTTTCATATGCCTAACCTTCAAACACCTTGTAATATTCAGTTCAGTATTTTCTCTTAAAATGAGAGGCAAGAAGGACATTAAACTAAGGGAGTAGGTATGTTTTCATAATACAACATTGTCAGCACTCACTTGCTACTTTGTTGAGTGTAAAGTGTATACATATATAAATATATATATTGCAAAGATTTGTACAAAAATGTGAAATCCATTGAATCAAGCACTTCATATTTTCTTCTATATGCATATTTAAAAGTCTGTGGGCATATTGATTAAATCTGCACAAATTTCAAAACTTTGAGTACAAGTACCACTTGGAGGGTATCTTTCCTATGACAGGGTGCTTTTTTAAAAAAATGTGATTCACATAAGTATTCCCATTTGTTTGTTTGTAAGTAATAGCTGTTGAGAATAAGTTAGCTGATATTCAGGTAACAAAACAAAGGCAATCTTATTTTTATTCATTGTAAATTTACAAAGGATATAATTGACTTGGATTCATCTTGAACTAGGTCTTTTTAATACAGCATTGGTACAAAGTATGAGTCTGACAGTTCACAATGGTAAATGAGAGATGGATTGCTGACTGAAAGTAATTTCAGTTGCTCATACAAATAGGTTTGTTCAAGTTAAGATAGACATTGATCCACTATACAGCAGTTTGCTTTATCTCCAGCCTTGTTTGTATGGGAAATGATGCAGTGTTTCAACCTGTAATAATTGATGGATAAACATTTTCAAATCATAATTTACTTGACCAAAAAGGGAGGTTTAGGAATGTACAATTTCAGAATCAGAGACGTTGCACCATGAAAGGAGACTGCTAATCAACTATATTCATTTTGCTTCAAAAGTAGTACAGAAAAACAAGTCAGTATCAGAAGAATTCTAATTAATCTTGAAAGGAAAATAAATTTAACTAGCTGAAGTATCCCTTGATTAGCTGCAAAGATTGAATGCCCACAAGTTCTGGAACAGGTCTACATTAAGCATTGATGATTTCAACTTCAGATCCACCTGAAAACTGTTCCAGATGAGCAGGGCTTTGGGAAGTCACATTACAGGCTGCTGATACAGATGGTTGCAACTGTGGAATGAACAAAATCATAGCTGGGTTCGAGGATTTGAGCTATAGGGAGAGACAGAATAGGCTGGGGCTGTTTTCCCTGGAGTGTTGGAGGCTGGGAGAGATGACCTTCTAGAAGTTTATGAAATCATAAGGGGCATAGGATGGATAGACAAGGTCTTTTCTGTGGAATGGGGTGAGTCCAGAACTAGAGTGCATAAGTTTAGTGTGAGAGGGGAATGATATAAAAGGGACCTAAGGGGCAATGTTTTCCACAGAGGTTGGTGCGTGTATGAATAAATTGACAGAGGAAGTGGTGGAGGCTGGTACAATTGCAGCATTTAAAAGGCATCTGGATGGGTATATGAAATGGAAGGGTTTGGAGGGATATGGGCCAAGTGCTAGCAAATGGGACTAGATCAGATTTGGATATCTGGTCAGCGTGGACGAGTTGGACTGAAGGTCTGTTTCCATGCTGTACATCTCTGACTCAGCGGCCATTGAAAATCCTGATAAAGGCAATGGTACAATATGGCTGATGTACTGGGTGGTATATGGTGCTTTCAGTGCAACTGAATTATTTTCTGACATCTTTGTTTCCTGGTTTCCCTTATGTTAAATATTAAAAACCTTAGCAAGTTTTGAGAAGATTTGTAGCTGAGGTTGAGATTTTGGATAGGTTTGCTCGCTGAGCTGAAAGGTTCATTTCCAGATGTTTCGTTACCGTACTAAGTAACATCTTCAGTGGGCCTCATGTGAAACAATGCTGAAAATTGCTGCTTTCTATTTATATGTGTGGATTTCTTTGGGTTGGTGATGTCATTTCCTGTGGCGAAGTCACTTCCGGTTCCTTTTCTCAGGGGGGTGGTAGATGGGGTCTAACTTGATATGTTTGTTGATAGAGTTCTGGTTGGAATGCCATGCTTCTAGGAACTCTCGTGCGTGTCTCTGTTTGGCTTGTTCTAGGATGGATGTATTGTCCCAGTCGAAGTGGTGATCTTCCTCATTCGTATGTGAGGATACTAGTGAGGGAGTGTCATGTCTTTTTGTGGCTCGTTGGTGTTCATGTATCCTGGTGGCTAGTTTCCTGCCTGTTTGTCCAATGTAGTGTTTGTTACAGTCCTTGCATAGTATTTCATAAATGACGTTAGTTTTGCTCGTTGTCTGTATAGGGTTTCTCAAGTTCATTACCTGCTGTTTTAGTGTGTTGGTGGGTTTGTAGGCTACAATGATGCCAAGGGGTCTGAGTAGTCTGGCAGTCATTTCTGAGATGTCTTTGATGTAGGGGAGAGTGGCTAGGGTTTCTGGATGTGTGTTGTCTGCTTGTTTGGGTTTGTTGCTGAGAAATGGATGGACTGTGTTCATTAGGTATCCATTCTTTTTGAATACACGGTATAGGTGATTTTCCTCTGCTCTGCGTAGTGCCTCTGTGCTGCAGTGTGTGTTGGCTCGTTGAAATAATGTTCTGATGCAGCTTCGTTTGTGGGTGTTGGGATGATTGCTTCTGTAGTTCAATATTTGGTACATATGTGATGTTTATCTGTAGACGCTGGCTTGAAGTTCCCCACTGGCTGTTCGCTGTACTGTGACATCTAGGAATGGCAGTTTGTTGTTGTTTTCCTTCTCTTTTAGTGAGTTTTATGCAAGTAAGAGTATTATTGATGGTCTTGAAGGTTTCCTCTAACTTGCTTCATTTAGTGATGACAAAGGTGTCATCCATGTAGTGGACCCAGACTTCGGGTTGGATGGTTGGCAGAGCTGTTTGCTTAAGTCTCTGCATTACTGCATCTGCTAAGAACCCTGATATTGGAGATCCCATAGGTGTTCCATTGGTTTGTCTGTAAGTTTTGTTGTTGAAGGTGACATGGGTGGTAAGGCATAGGTCCACTAGCGTGATAATCTCCTTGTTGATGAAGTTAGTGGTGTTTGGTGTATGTGTCTTTCGGTCTTCTAATAGTGTAGTCAGTGTTTCCTTGGCCAGGTTTACGTTGACTGAAGTAAACAGGGCTGTTACATTAAAGGAGACCATTATTTCATCCTCTTCTATCTTAGTGTCTTTGGTCTTCAGGAATTCTTGGGTGGAGTGGATGGAGTGAGCCTTCTAAATGTTTTAGTCTTTCATGTAGCTCCTTGGCCAATCTAAGTTGGTGTTCCAGGTAGCGAGACTATGGGTCTGAGGGGGGCTCCGGGTTTGTGAATTTTGGGTAATCCGTAGAAGCGTGGTGTGTTGGATCTGTCTGGTTTCATTTTTTGGAAGTCGGTCTTATTTATTTATCCAGATTTCTGAAGCTTTTTGAGTAGGGCTATGATTCAGTTCTCTAGTTGTGGGGTTGGGTCTCTTGCCACTTGTTGGTAAGTGTTGGTATCTGTAAGTCTCTTTGATTTAGAATGACTGTCTAGCATCCTTTGTCTGCAGGTCAGATAACATTTTTTTTAAGTCTTTTCTGTGCTTTCTGTTCTTATGTCTTGAGTGTGTTTCCTTTCTTCCTTCTGCGTAATGATGGTGCCACTACCTATTTGATGGATTGTTGGGTTTCTTCTGTGAGTTGGTTGTCTTTTAGTGCTGTTTCTAATGCTGCTAAGAAATCTTTCTTGTCCATATTGTGGCAGTTGTAATTTAATCCTCTAACTAAGACGGCTTTTTCAGTGTCTGTTAAGGGTCGGTCAGATAAGTTTTTTTTAAATCCATGTTTCTGTGTTGTCAGTGTGTTACTTTGTGTAAGTTTGTCTAGTTTTTTTGTGCAGGTCTAGTTTGTTCATTTTCTGTTTGCCGCTGTCTAATATCTATGGCTTGTTGTACTGCATCTGTCCATTCATGGTCTGTTGCATGACTGAGTAATGATTTTTGGTGTACAGTTTCCCGGTTGTATTTACGGAGTCTGTTCTGGGCATCCTTAATCATTTCTGAAAACGTTCTGCAGCCGTTTTGCTCTGCTATTCTTATGGGTGGTGGGGTGTTAAGTATCCTCACATACAGATGAGGAAGGACACCACTTCGACTGGAACAATACATCCATCCTAGGACAAGCCAAACAAAGACAGGCACGATAATTCCTAGAAGCATGGCATTCCAACCGGAACACACTCAACAAACACATCAAGTTAGACCCCATCTACCACCCCCTGAGAAAAGGAATAGGAAGTGACTTCACCACAGGAAATAACATCACCCCAGGAAATGACATCACCAACCCAAAGAAATCCAAACATATAAATAGAAAGCAGGAATTTTCAGCATTGCTTCGCCTGAGGTCCACTGAAGATGTTACCTAGTAAGGTAACGAAATGTCTGGAAATGAACCTTTCAGCTCAGCGAGCAAACCTAAATCCAAAACTAAAAACCTTATTGGGGAGAGGGAGAGACTTGGAACACAGCCAACAAATTAGCTACCAGAACTTCACGGTGGTGAATATTCATTGGGGGTCAGTTATCTTAGTTGGCTGGGCGGCTGGTTTGCAAAGCAGAGTAATGCCAACAACGTGGGTTCAATTCCCACATCGGCTGACGTTACCACGAAGGGACTCCTCAGCTTTTTCCCTCACCTGTGGTGGTGACCGTCAGGTTGAACACCACCAGCCATCTCTCTTAATGAGAGAGCAGCCCTCTGGTCTGGTGTGAATATGGCAAATTTACCTTTGAGCCATACTTTACTATTTGACAACATGTGATCTGAAATGGATATTTCTTCTTTTAATTAGTTAGACACATTACTGTGAATCAAGGAGTTTGAAATTCTCTTAACCAGCAAGTTAAAGTTGTTTGACCAAGCACCTGTTTTGGCTGTACAGGGCTATTACATTTTACAAATTGTAAAACCATTCATGGACAACCTGGACCATAAATTGGCCTTTTCATCCTACCAAGGTTGTTCAACCATTCAGTGACATCATGGCTGATCTGCGACCAACTCCATCTTGTTTTTTGCCTCATTCCCATAGTGTCTTTGGTAAATAATAATGTTCTGAATTTGCTTTGAAAGTTTAACAACTAACAGAGCATCTGTTGTTTTCAGAAGTGTTATGAGCTCCTATCACTTTAGTTTGTTGAAATGTGCAGCCCAGTCCATCATGAAAATCAGCCTTCCTTCCATTGACTCCGCCTACATTCTTCTCTTCCCCTGCCCCCACCCCAGCCTCTGGAAAGCAACCAACATAATCAAAGTCTGTTTGTACTTTTTTCCACCCTTATCAAGCAGAAGACACAAGTTTGAAAGCACATACCAATAGATTTAAAAACAGCTGCTTCTTCCTCACTGTTATAAAATTTATGAATTTACGAATGGAACTCTCGTATATTAGAGTTGATCTTTCTCTGCAACTTCTCTGTAGCTGTAAAATATATTCCACGTTTTTAGTCCTATTACTCTGATGTACTTATGGAAGTTATGATATGCCCACAAAACAATACTTTTGATTGTATCTGTGTACATTTGACAAACAATAACTTAAAGCAGTTTAAATCCTATAAATGTTGTTCCTTGGTCCCTCATCTTAGCCTCCCAAACCAATAAAAGAGTTTTTGGTTATCCTATCTGTTGCTTCAGTATTAATCCTTGATTAATCTACACCTGAAACCTCTAAATTATAGGGAGCATTATCATTCATTGAAATGCAGGTACAATTAGAGTAAATCCATGTTCTACTTCCTCCAAGGTGCAGTGTTTGGAACTGCTCATAGTATTCCAGGTGTGATCCAGTCGAAGCTTGATACAATATAGCATGACGTCTGCACTTTGTTTTTTAAGTTTTAATTTTTTGATCATTTTCTTTATCAGTTCATGACAGTTCAGTACCTTCTCTGTACCTGGATCTCCAAGTCTCTTCAACACGCCACTATTTCTATTTTTTTCACCAGTTAGGAAATTCTCTGATCAATCTTTTTAACTTCAAAGTAAATTACCTCAGAATTTCCTACACTGAACTCCATTTGTCACAGTTCTGCCAATTTGCTTATTCTATTATTACTCTGTAATTTTATGCTTCCATTACCATTGCTTACAATACATTCTGTAATCCGCAAATTTGAATTTGCGACCTATGTATCCGTGATTTACATGATAGAGTACATATCATGAATAGTAGAGGCACCAACGCACATTATTGTTGGTCACTGTTAGTTTCATCCTGCTAACCAGAAACATTCTCTATCAGCTACACTCAGCCGATTTTCTAACTGGGTCAATTTCAGTTTCTTTAGCTTTAGTTAACAGTCTGTTACGAGAAACTTTTATTAGGTGCTTTTTGGAAGTCCATGTAAACAAACATTTATTTCCTTGATCACTATTTTAGTCACTTCAAATAAATTAGTCACTTATCTTTTACAAATTCATGTTGTCTTTCATTGGCATGGTGGCACAGTGGTTAGCACTGCTGCCTCACAGTGCCAGAGACCCGGATTCAGTTCCCACCTCAGGCAACACTCTGTGTGGAGTTTGCACGTTCTCCCCGTGTCTGTGTGGGTTTCCTCCGGGTGCTCTGGTTTCCTCCCATAATCCAAAAATGGGCAGGTTAGGTGAATTGGCCATGCTAAATTGCCTGTAGTGTTAGGTGTAGGGGAATGGGTCTGGGTGGGTTGCGCTTCGGCGGGTCGGTGTGGACTTGTTGGGCCAAAGGACCTGTTTCCACACTATCTAATCCAATCCAAAGTTGTTCATGAAAATTCGAAAGAATTTCAGTATAGAATCTGGTATTTCAAAACAACAAATATTCATCTAATTAGTCTGCAATTCCCTAATTTTCACCTTTCTCTTTGTTCAAACAATGGAATAAATTGCACAGTTTTCCAATTTGGAAGGATCGTTCTTGAATTGTAAAAGTTCATAAAATTCCTGTCATTTCCTGATTTGCTTTGGAATCAGTGCTGCCAGCTTTCAAGGATCCCAAGTTAGCCCTGACTACCTGTGCCCCTGTTTTTTTTTTCTATCTCCTGTCCTTGTTTCCAATGTTTTGGCCATAAGCTTCCATTAGATTTATCTATTTGCAAAATACTTTGCAATTGCCTTCTGTGACCTAGAGACATTCTTACTGTTTTCCACCAGGCGTGTTGGATGGGTTTACAGTTTGATATCAACCTGTTTGGCCTTGTTGGCCAGAGGCACATTTTTAACAAAACTCTTATGTTGTCACTTTTTTTTAAACATTGTCCACTGAACCTCTGCCTTTTTATTCATTTACGGGTTTGACTGATTTACTGTGGGTATTCTCTGTCTCATTTCATTGATATTAGCCTTGCCTATATCTACAGTCTTAGCCATTTCATGTTTTTTGTTGTGTGAAGTTTCATTAAACTAGTTTGGGATGAGACAAATGTTTGTGCACAGTACAGCTGTTAACTAAATCTGGCGCCTCACTCATAACTAAATCACATATGACATGCCTTCTTGTTAACTCCAGAATATAGTATTTCAGAAAGCTACTCTGAGCACACTCAAGAAAGTCACTTCCACTCTGATATGTGCTTGTCCGCTAATCCCATTCTACGTGAAAGTTAAACTTCTCCATAAAATGTCTCTGCCTTTTGTTATACACATATCAAATCTTTATAGTTGATACCTGGGCCATATTTGTATCTCCCACTGGAGCCTTACATGCTTCTCATTTTTGTAAAGACCTCTCGTTATATCCTCTCATTCACTTGAAGGAATTTTGTCTTTAATTTGCTCAGACTGCTTATCCCTTTTACCATTTAGCACATTAAGTTCCTTGTCCTGTGTTATGTCATGGACGTGATCCCCTCTGTTAACTAAACCAAACACCCAGAAAAGCTCACCTCGCCTCGTAATCTGTTAGAATATGAGTGACAGAGAACGCCCAAATTCCACTATTTAAAGAAAATAACAAAAATTATTTTTTAGCTCTAGAAGTGAGCATTAAACAGCTATTCACACCTCTAAGCCTCCCTTTCTCTTAATTGATTACTATCTGCCTCCAACTCTATAACAATATGTTGTTCCAATAAGACACTTATTAAAATCACAGCAACTTAATTTCAAAACCACACAGCCGCTGTCATCCTCTGTGCCTTTCTTCTTCCAGATGAGGATATCCCTGGGTGTTGTCTTTCTTTTTTACTGCATGTTTCATATGAAAAGGTACCTGAGATGGTGTTTCCTAATTTCTTGGACAGCAAGATCTTAGCTTTCCCTGCATTTCTGTTGTGACAGCAGTTGCTCCCTGACCAATTTTCAAAAATGTCTGTATTTTATACCCCCTCCCCATATTGGATCATCTCATTGGTTTGATGTAGGCACAACAATATATTGAAACTCAATTGGGTTTTAGTATCCTGGAGCATAATTTAAACTGGTTAAATTCGAATTGTTGTTAAAGCAGCAACCAAAACTCAGGAATCCATTTCACAGCCAAATGTTAAATATTTTCAATTTTCCAATACACTCTGTGACTGCCATGGAGTCATCTGTACAAGTGCTTGTAATCTGTCTGTCCAGAACAGCATTCACTCTCTTTTTAAACATACAATGCACACCTTCAACTTCATAACACCTATTGCAGCTTTGTCTTAGTGTTGTCAAAGGCCACATTTGAATTTATTACTTAATTCCAAAAACACTGTGTGCTGATATAATGAATGCTTAGTGTGCTAGCCTGGCCTGTCATTGAGAAATATTTTATTAATGTATTTCTTAGTTTGTCTCCTGATCTTCTGACTTTACACCTTTTCATTGCCCTTTCACTTGTGATATCTAATGTAGAACTTATGACAAAGGGTGGATTTGTCTTTGGTTACTCCAGAATATTCTAAGTTTAGTTAGCTTTTGGTTTCTTGCTTTATCTAAACAGCAAATTACAATAAT
The DNA here is from genome assembly GCF_047496795.1 of Chiloscyllium punctatum. NCBI lineage: Eukaryota > Metazoa > Chordata > Chondrichthyes > Orectolobiformes > Hemiscylliidae > Chiloscyllium > Chiloscyllium punctatum. The sequence goes on along the minus strand of NC_092741.1, from coordinate 142,966,988 downwards.
CACTGGCAAAAATTTTGTAATTGCCCTTCAGTGTTGCTCTGTGCTTTTGCCCAGCAGTTCCTATTTTTGCTTGCTGGTGGTTTTGAACATATAGACATGATATCAGATTCAAATCGAGCGACTTAGCAATGTCTTATGATACTCAATGGAAAGCAACTAAAGAACTGTGATAATATTGTGTTTGCAAATTAGAAGTGACAATTACTAAATTTGCAAAAGTTAGGTTTATTTAATACATTTCAGATTTGACAAGAGGAGGAAAATCATTTTGTGAAAGGAAACCATGAATACAATTTTTACATTTTCAAACATTTACATTTTATGCCAATTGGCAGTTTTGCTAAAACTGTTGTGCTAAAACAAAGCAGTAATTAATATTTTCTCAGATGTCGATGTTTTATATTTAACATGTTGCGTTTTGCAATAACCAGCTTATCAGTAAGGTAGCACATGTGCATCTGATTTAATGGTGAGAAGAAAAATGATAGCTAATACAATATTTGAAATTTTTCTCCTATTATGAAAACAGCTGCTGCCCCGGTAGTGCCTGAATTGAGCAGTGACATAGATACGAGTAACTTTGATGATATTGAGGATGATAAAGGAGAAGTGGAAACCTTTCCAACCCCAAAAGCCTTTGCTGGAAACCAGTTACCGTTTGTAGGATTCACTTACTTCAGAGACAGCCAGTGAGTATTTTTGTAGATTCATACCTGAAATTAACTAAGAATTTTATTTGAGTGTGGGACTGATTAATTGCTCCATTTGTTTCTTTCTTTTTCTGTCTTCAGTAAATTAACAATTTGAAATTTCTAGGTAAAATTCTTGGGAAGAATGAAAATTTTTCATTTTTTTTATTCTTGTAGCATCAACCGCTTTATAATTGCAGTTGTTTTTATTTTAAAAAATTGAAGTGCTAACTGTCTTTATTTAAACGAATTAGAAATAAACTAAATTTGTTTGCATGTGTTATATGCGTTACAAATTTTGAAATACTACCCTTATTATATAAGTATACTGGTGGATACCAGATGCATGTGCTTGTCAGTATTTGTTGCCAGTACTGCTCAAAATCAAAAAGTAATATTTTGATAAACATAGGTAAAAGTTTTCTCTTTCACCTCCAATTTCTTCCTTTGCTGAGATTCTGGGAATTATGCGGGATAACTGCTAAAGATGGGCCCAGTTAAAGCAATGCATGCTTAACCGATGTCTGTTTAACTAGGAGAAAGTGAGGATTGCAGATGCTGGAGATCAGAGCTGAAAAATGTGTTGCTGGAAAAGCGCAGGCTTATGCCCGAAACGTCGATTCTCCTGCTCCTTGGATGCTGCCTGACCTGCTGCACTTTTCCAGCGACACATTTTTCAGCTATACCTGTTTAATGTCATTCAGGTAGCTTACTAACTCCGACCTTTCTGGACTGGTTGCTGCATGCATCTGCAGAGAGCACAAAATCCATTTCTTTCTAGCACTACTTAAAGCTAACATGCTCTGCTTAAATCCAACCTGAGCCTCATGTAGATATGGTGAGTTGTGGCTGGAGCAGACTGGCAATCATGCAGGAAGGGAATGTTTCTGGGAAACAAAGGTGTGGGAGAGCGAGTATTCCAAGGATTGTAAACAGTGCACTGGAGATTTGATGGAAAATAGGAGAAATGCACACTTTCAGGTTGGGAGGCCCTCCATATATGTGCTTTATTGTCAGTGTCAGGAGTTGAGCCATGAGCGGGTGCAGTGCTGGTAGATGGCCTATGACCTCATGCTTCAGTTAACTCTAACTACTATGTGCTTTCAACCACACCACTGGCCTCAGTTACTGCTCAAATCACCACACTATCACTCTCTGTCAGCAATCGCTATCAACAAAGGCTTACATATCAAGTTCAGATAGTTCACCTCCCTTTTATATATTGTATTTGGGAATCATTTGCCAATGAGTATGGTTGTCCCCTTAGAAATTTTGTGGCTGTTGTGTAGCTGCTAAACCTGATCTTAGAGTCACATTTACGACCACACAATCGGCAAGTATTTCCACAAAGTGGAAGTGAGCAAAATTGGAGATGTAGTGGACAGCGAAGAGGGTTACCTCAGATTACAACGGGATCTTGACCAGATGGGCCAATGGGCTGAGAAGTGGCAGATGGAGTTTAATTCAGATAAATGCGAGGTGCTGCATTTTGGGAAAGCAAATCTTAGCAGGACTTGGGCACTTAATGGTAAGGTCCTCGGGAGTGTTGCTGAATAAAGAGACCTTGGAGTGCAGATTCATAGCTCCTTGAAAGTGGAGTCGCAGCTAGATAGAGTAGTGAAGAAGGTGTTTGGTATGCTTTCTTTTATTGGTTAGAGTATTGAGTACAGGAGTTGGGAGGTCATGTTGTGACTGCACAGGATATTGGTTAGGCCACTGTTGGAATATTGCGTGCAATTCTATTCTCCTTCCTATCGGAAAGATGTTGTGAAACTTGAAAGGATTCAGAAAAGATTTACAAGGATGTTGCTAGGGTTGCAGGATTTGAGCTATAGGGAGAGGTTGAACAGGCTGAGGCTGTTTTCCCTGGAGCGACGGAGGCTGAGGGGTGACCTTATAGAGGTTTACAAAATTATGAGGGACATGGAGGGTGCTGGCAGGTGGGTCTAGATTGGGTTGGGATATCTGGTCAGCATGGACGGGTTGGACCGAAGGGTCTGTTTCCATGCTGTACATCTCTATGACTCTGTGGTCCTTGACCATGAGATTGCTGGTGTTTCTTTCTGGTTTCTTTTCTATACTTGTTCTTCTAATTGATATTCTTGAAGAATTGTGTTCCTTAATTTTCACCAAGTCAATTCTTTTGAACGAAGGTCTCCTATGCATTGACATTTATGTTGCATTTTTTGAAAACAGCCTTTAGGGAGTTTTTGAATCTCTTCCTTTGACCAACTGTTGTTTGAGTGCCTTCCTTGAGTTGGGTGAAGATGATATGCTTTGGCAGTTGGAACTCAGGCATCCTAAGCATTTGTCTAGCCCAGCGGAATTTGTTTTGGTTGACGACAGCCTTGACGCTGGTGCTATTGGCTGTTTCAAGAAAGCCAGTGTTAGCATGCCTGTCCTCCCAGCTGAAGCAGAGAATCTGCGTCAGATAATGTTGTTGGTACTTTTCAAGGGTCTTGACATGGCATCTATGAGTACATAGAACATAGAATAGAACATTACAGCACAGGCCCTCGATGTTGTCAACGTTTTATCCTACTGTAAGATCAAACTAATCGACATAACCTTCATTTTACTATCATCCCTGTGTCTATCCAAGAGTCGCTTAAATGTCGCTAATGTAAGTTTCAGAGCCATATAGAAATGTTAGAAGGATGAATGCCTTATACACAAGGATCTTGTATCGGCACAGATGTCATAATTGCTGAAGACACTCATCATTGGGTGCCTGAAGGCAGTGCTCACAGATTAGATGCAATGTTAAATCTTCACATCAGTGTCAGCCTTCAATAACAGGTAGTTTCCCATATAGGGAAAATGTTCCACATGTGGGAGGATTCGTCAGTTGATCATAATGGGAGGGATGGACGAGAATTCAACCTGGGGCAGATTGGTAAAGAATTTGAGTCTACTTAAGGTTACAGCTGAGACCAGGTATGCTTCTGTGAAGTATTAAGCGAAGCTTGGAGATTCTTTTCCAAGAGAGCGGAGCTATGTTTTCATCCATGTATTGAAGCATAAATGTATACTTCTTACTTGACCACATCAAACCTTGCCCATGTGGTGGAACACTATGGTAAAGACACAGCACCATCACTTGATTTCATACTTGCAGGTATCTGCTTAGATCCTGACAGTACAGTATCTTGGAAGATAAGTTAGAGGAGGCACATACCTGTTGTGAGAAATTGGGAACAAATCATCTCCAACTTGAGCAAGGGACAAAGATAGTGCAGGTGCTAGTTCTCTGGAAGGCGAGGTTGCACCTGTGTTCTGTACCCATTTAACTGAGGATGAACACTGGCGCAACATATAGAAGGGAATTGATCAGTGTGTACACAAAATGCTTGGTTCATTGTGAAGCCAACCAGCAGGACATGTTTGGTATCAAGAAACATGGATCAGTCCACTCTCAACTTTCCACTGGGCTTTTCACAGAAGTTGGAACCCATTCTTTCTAACATGACGGTGGCTAATAATTCCATGTGCACTAGTGCAGCCAACAATGAAACAGTGGCCGGTGTCTGATGTCAGAGATTCCAAGTTCTAACTTGGAACAGATTATTGTTGTAATGGCTGCGAATCTGTTATGCCCAATGGGACTTGCAGGCTGTCACAACCAACTAACAACCTGTCCTCCAACAGGTTACTAGAATTCCTAGGCCATTACCTTCGAGAAATAGCACCAGCTCAGTGGAGCACAAACTTGCTCTGTTTGAGGATGATAGTGGACCTCATGAAGCAATGCTGAAAATTCCTGCTTTCTATTTATATGTTTGGATTTCTTTGAGTTGGTGATGTCATTTCCTGTGGTGAAGTCACTTCGTGTTCCTTTTCTCAGGGGGTGGTAGATGGGGTCTAACTCGATGTATTTGTTGATAGAGTTCCGGTTGGAATGCCATGCTTCTAGGAATTCTCGTGCGTGTCCTTGTTTGGCTTGTCCTAGGATGGATATATCCTCCAACCACTGCCATTGTGCCAGTGCCTTTGCTGGTGCTTGACAGCAAACCAAACCAGACCAAACTGTCTGCAGTCTCTTCAACTGAAAACCAGTTTTCTACTAGACATGTTTCAGCCACCGAGGCAACACTGCATGGAATCAGTAGACAAGGCAAAGACATCTAGTGAATGCACTAAAGTGATTATTTGGCTTTAGTATGCAATATTGAATGATTTTATTTGTAAATTTGATTTGCAATGTTTGTTCTATAGTAACTTTGCATTGTAAGTAAGCACACTCTGATGGTCAGTGATACAAGGAATATAAGGCTGTTATGAATAGCAATTTCAGGTTGCAGTTATTCAATTGCCTCTTCCTATTTCTCTACCTCATGCTCCTGCTCCTTAACTGTTCTCTGTATAAAGTCTCCTCATAATAATGAAGTTTCCATCCTATAACAAACGATGATAAATCTTGATGATGTTCTGTTAAGTAAAGTGTGACTGCTGCAAAGCAGTCTGAGGAGCAGATTATTTGTTTCAACATGACAGTGGCCAGCTCTATAATGTTTTGTATGGCAGTATGAATTTTCTTTTGTGCACAGGCTGTGTACTAGTATCAATAGCCATGTTGTCAGTGGTATAAATCCTGATGCACGATAGCCACCTTTTGTTTTCCAAGGCAACTTGAATATAGTTGAAATAGAGGACAGTCCAAGAATTAGGGCTTAGTGACTGCTGTAACTATTGAATGCTGGGTGTTAATCTGCGAAAGGGAATGGAACCCCTTTTGGTTCTTATCTACGACAGAGTTGCTGCACAGTGCCCACAAAATGATGTGCATGCAGCCATTGCAACCCTGCACCTTAGGAAAGCCTGTCATCCTAGCAATTCTTGGGTACTTGTTCCACATTTGTCTCATTGAATAGAGAGGTCTGTGACCTCAGTCACATAAAGTGTTAGCAAAATGTGAAATGCTGCAAGTGCAGGAGGCAGATCCATAATGATTCACTGTTGTGGTCACCTTCTCAGCCACTGGCTGTGTGGCTCTTAGCCTGTTCTGGGTTTGTGGCAGATGTCACACTTTCATTGGGGTATCTTACCAAAGCGTGGACATTACGCAGCTTCCTTGCTGTGGCTCAATTTGCAGAAATGGTCTCTGAATACTATGTGTGTATATGACCGACTGATTCCTCCTTTTCCACCCACAGCCCCAACCCCTTCTAGTTCCATCAGTTAATTGTGTGCTGGACAGTATGGCCTCTGTTCATTCTCCCTGTGGCACTGTATTCCAAAGGAGTGACCTGCTCATGAATCAGTGTCTCTGAGCATCCAGTTTGTGGAAAAGCCTGGAAGTGAATAAAAAGTTCTTCTGCAGCTGCCAAACCACTTCCTGAAAATGTTATCAATTTTAATCAACCAAACGAACTGCTTGAAATTTGTAGAATTGGAATAGTAGCTAGGAAAAAAAAATCATCCAAATATTAATCTGCATTTGGACTTGAACCCTTTAAATAGAACTGATGAAGAATCCTTCCCGCTGTTGAAATGGTATTGGCTAAAACATTGAACTCCAAACTAACAAGTTAGCATTGTACTAACATAGCATCAGGTCTCATTTGCCAAATAGTTGTATGCATATACACCATTTTCTTCAAGGTCCTTGTTCAAAAAAGTATTTAAGATCTCTTGCCTATGGAGTCATGGAGCAGAAAAACAGCCTGTCCCTCTGAAAGAGTTATCTAATGATTCACATGCTGTATTCTCACAGAACAACATGGTGTTTCCTTATAAAAAAGAATTGTATGGTTCCTCTATCTTTTCAATACCAATCACCAGAATAATTCAAGCATTAATTTTTAAGTGTAGAGAATGAATTCTGACCATCTTATTTTGTCTGCAGTGCCCATGCTTTAAATCAACTCCCATTGCATCACAAGCTACATTGTATTGTTTATCTGTATTAATCTCCCAGCTGCCTGCAGCGCTGAGTGGATTTTAGTGCATACGCCACAGCTCCAGTTTTCTGACTCAAACTATATTGCAGAAGATTAATCTGAAGCTTTCCCAACATCTTCAGCCTGAAGAGCTATGTCATTGATTAATTTCTGTCTTCTGCTGCGGTTCTCCGCTTCACAGATGCCAATTATCAATTTGTTGCTCTTCACATGCTATCCGGAAGTGATTTGAAGGTGCTGGTGTTGGAGTGGGGTGAACAAAGCTAAAAATCTCAACACCAGGTTATAGTCCAGCAAGTTTATTCGGAAACACTAGCTTTCGTAGCGCTTCTCCTTCATCAGACCACCTGATCAAGGAGCAGTGCTTCGAAAGCTAGTGCTTCTAAATAAACCTGTTGGGCGAACACCTGGTGTTGTGAGATTCTTACCTTTATCAATCGATGCCTGAGGACATTGGATGCAATGCCAGCTTTTGTCTGAAGGCATCCTGGCCACACTGCAGATGACATGAGCTAGATATTCCAGCACAATTATTGTATGGATATCCACCAGAAAAAGTGGGAAGTGAGGTGGTACGGTCTTCCCCAAGGTAGTATTTGACAGAGTGTGGCATTAAGAAGCCCTAGAAAAAATGAAGTCAGTGGGCAGTAGGGAATATTCTGATTAGATTAGATTACTTACAGTGTGGAAACAGGCCCTTTGGCCCAACAAGTCCACACCAACCCTCCAAACAGCAACCCACCCAGACCCATTCCCCTATATTTACCCCTTCACCCAACACTACGGGCAAGTTAGCATGGCCAATTCACCTAATCTGCACATCTTTTGGACTGTGGGAGGAAACCCACGCAGACATGAGGAGAATGTGCAAACTCCACACAGACAGTTGCCTGAGGTGGGAATTGAACCCTGGTCTCTGGCGCTGTGAGGCAGCAGTGCTCACCACTGTGCCACCGTGCTGCCCACTTTATGCTGTATAGAGAACAACTTGTTAAAACCACAAGCTCCTGGGATGGGGGAAAAGATAGGTAAAGAGAAAAACATTAAATCACATCTCTCTTAAGGATATAGTTATAATTGTTGGAGGTCAATAATCTCAGCCCCAGGACATTGCTGAAAGAGTAGCTCATGATGTTGTCTCAGGTTAACCATCACCAGTAACCTTCATGCCAGCATAATGATAAATGTAGGGATGTTGGCTGGTTGATAATTGCATTCCATTCTGATCAGAACTCCTTAGATAACTCCTTAGTCTGTGCTTACATGCTGCAAGACCCGGACAACATTCAGGCTACTGTTAAGTGATAGGTAATATTTGTACCACACAGTGTCAGGCAGTAAGCATCTTCAACAGGAGTGCTGAACATTCCCATAACTTCAGTATCCCAGGGCATTTGTTGGTGTCTTTTTAAAACCTGGATGCTACCATCAAATCATAATTCAAGAGCGCAATGGAATAATTTTCTCTTGCCTGGATAGATGCAGCTCCAATAGCATGCAAAGTTGGAGTCCTCCAGGGAATCTCAATTGATTGGCAGCCAATCTATTGATGTAACTATTCATTCCTTCAGCATCTTTGCAATTTGTATGCAGGCTGTACCAGCTTTAGGATGCATTGCAATAACTTGCAAAGACATCTTTTGATAGACCTCCCAAGAACATGATCTGTTCCAGCTAGAGAAACAGGCAGACAGGGAGCAGCACATTTTTAAGTACTACTCTAAGTTGTACACAATCCTGACTTGGAAAACTATCACAGTACCTTGATCAGAAATCATGAAACAACCTCCTTAATTGTGCCTTCATCATAGTGCAACAATTAAGAATGGACAGTAAATGTTGGCTTTGGTAGCAATGCCAAAGTCATTTGAATGAATAATTTTTGAAAAAATTCTTTCTCTCTATGATTCTGCTAAGCACTTAAAGCCACTAAGCTGTAGGAGATCCAAGAGAGCTTTAATTAAAAAACGAGTGCATTGGAATGATCACAGAAGTTGTCAAATGTTGAATAGAAGGGTTGTGTTTCTCCCCCAGGTTGCTAAGTGACTCGCCTGCATCGTACAAAGAGAATGAGCCTAATTTACCCAGTAAAATTGAGGTGGGTGTAAATCTGTTTAATAGTTACAATGTAAAATAATGTTGAATTTTTTTTTGAAGTAGTCTTAATATAATTTAGCTGGCACTCCATTTAAATCTAGTTTATCTGATGCAACTTACTTTTACTAATTAGAGCTTTTATTTAATGTTACTTTTCAGTTAATGTTTGGGACCACTGCCAGGCGACAATTAAGAATAACACTTCATTGTGTTCTGAATAAACATTGTCCGAATAGTTGAATGCTTGAAATCTGAAAATAGCAAAAACCTATCTACTTTAAAATGCTAATTAGTACTGTTCCTCAGCTCTTATTGAATTGAAACTAAGTACTGTGGGGCCAAAGTATAATTGACATTCATTTAGGCTTGTGCCTGTCGATTGAACTGAAATGATTTTATGTAGATAGATTGAATCAATACTAATGAGAGCCCTATAAGAATCAAAATAAAATATAATGATTAACACTTTTGGGCGGTAGAGGTTATGGTGGCAGTGTGTGATAGTGCATATCATTTTCTGTTAGATTATCTTTTGCATAAACATTAATGCTTCTCCTCTTTAGCAGGACCTACCATATCATGCCTGCAGCAATTAGTAATTTCAGTTTGACTTCATATACTATTTGCTTCTGCCTCCTCCAAGCCATTTGCTATGCTACTGATACCATCAGTACTTCCTCTGGAAGTGAAAGGATGAGAGAAACCATGATTGAAAGAAATAAGAAAAGGAAGCTCTCAAAAATTGATATTAATTTTCTCTTGACTTTATTTTTCCCAGTTTACTTTTGAAACTATTTACTTCTGGATTTATAGTTCCATAAGCATTCAGCAATCTTAAATTTTCTTCTTGAGTCCTAAATATTGAACATGAATAGGGTATCAGACAACAAGAGCAGAGAGTAAGGATGGGTGCAATGCTTATGGATCTTTTCTCAGCCCATTCCTTTCATTTGAGACTCACATTGATAATTCAGTTGAGGGTTCCCACATAGTGTTTTGAGGTGAAACTGTGGAACATTTCCCCCTCTAACTTACAGTAGTGAGACCAACTGTCATGTCTCTTCAGCCCTAGTAAAGACCAGGGTTGAACCTTGAACCTGCTTTGTGAATCTTTGCAGTTCACCAGACAATAGATGGCATGTTTAGAGAAGTCAGCTAAATTGAATCTGTGGACTTCTTTCAAAATGTGGGTTGTTAAAATATTTCTATTCATTAGAACTAAATAGTCAGTTGGCACTTGTTTTGTGGAGGTAGGCATTAGGGATAAGGATGGTTTACTGAAGTTGCATTTTTCTTAATTTGAATACTAATGCAAACAGTAAAAATGTTAGTGCAGAAATGTAAAACAATATATTATGTAAATAATTTTCCCTGTTTAAACTGGCATTGGTTACATTGAGTTGACTTTGCTGTGTTTAAATTTATGTTGTTCCAAGTAGACATTATAATTTTGTTGTAATAGAAAATAAATGACATTAATTCATGCAAACATTGTCAGGATGAAAAGTTGAGTATTTGAATTACATAAATCAAGCTTGTTAATGTTAAATTGCTATAAATCATGGACCTCCATGATGCATTTTATTTGTATAACATACAGAAATTTTCAGTTCAACTAAACAAATCGAAAAGTTATTTTGTTCTAACAAAAGCAAAGTACTTGTAATGCTGGAGATCTGAATTAAAACAAATTGTTGCAGAAACTCAGCAAGCCTTAAAGCATCCCTGTAGAGAGAAACAGAGCTAATGTTTTGCATCCAGTGTGATTGTTCTTGAGGGTGGAAGTTTGTTGTGATTCCAGCTGATACTATTAATGGACAAGTTTGACCCAAGACTGAAACTTGACTTGATAGATTATATTTTCATTCATTTTCATTTTAATGTAGTGCTGCCTCACTGAAGTGTAAACATGTAACTCGAATTTTGTTTCAATTATAAAACAGAAGTTTATGAACAAAAGCTATTAAGATAAAATAAACCATACTTGTAATAAAAATTCAGAGATCTTTAAACACAGTGAAAATATAAGGCACTCCTTAATAAGTTAAAAGAAAAGCAACAGCTTTTTGTTAGTACCCATGACACATCTCGAGTACCCATAAACGCACCTTGTACTCGAAAACATTGCTCACTCCAGTGTCTCTGATTCTTAACAGCTCGTTAGGCTTAAGCCATCTGTGACTTTAAATTATAGAGTGGACCTGTATACAGCTTCACTCTGCAGAAGTTATACACCTGACCTTAACATAATAAGCTTTAAATAACCTTTTCAAGGTTTTATCCAACCGCATCTGGCCTGGGACTAACACTATATGCTTCCCTTCTCAGGAGCACTGATCTGTGCAAGCATTTTCACTGATGGACTTCAGAGAATGTCCAAAACTCAAAGTAGAATTAAGAAAAATATCTCCCTCTAAGCTATGGGTGTTTCCCATAAGTTCAAAAATACTGCCCTGACTGTCTAATCTGGAACTCTTTTATCATATTCATTTGTAAAATTTTACCAATTTGCACAAAAAACTCACTAATTCTAAAGCTTGGTCTCAAAACCTGTTTTAAAAGAAATCACCATTACTATAGTCACAAATTAATTACTAATTTCAGACATATAGAGAAAACCTACAACTTACAAATTCAAACCTAAAGTCCCAAACTTGGAATAAATGATATGAAAATGATTAGATAAATCTCAGTGTATATCACATGAGCCATACTGAACTTGAAATGTTGACTCGGTTTTTCTCGACACAGTTTCTGTCAGACATACTGAGTTTCTCCAGCACTTTGTGTTTTTATTTTAATTATTTCATTCGTCTTGATTCGTATGGCTTGGTTGTACAATATAGAAAGCAAATGACAATATTACTTCATGCAGAGTAGTATAATGCAAGTAAGTTATTGATAATTGATATTATGCAGTTTTAAAAAGCTACCATTAAAAAATAGAATGTAGTACAAGTGTGACGAATGTGGATTTTACAAATTCAATTTAAGAAAAATGACACAGAAGTAAATAGTAAATGATACAATAATATTTAATAATTTGTGAAATATAAAATAACATTCAACCATTTATATCTATGCATAGGATAATTTAGAAGTGTATTGTCTTTATCTCTGACAACATTTTTCTGAAAAATAATTGTGTACAAACTTATTGCAATGTTGCACGTGTTCATATTATTACTATAGTCCGCAAAGCTGCAGAAGAAGTTACATCACCTTGAAGAACAATTGAACAATGAAATGCAAGCCAAAGACGAAATGGAACAAAAATATAGGTATGTGGCAACATGGACAATTGTCCTATCACCTTTAGAACTCGTGTTTGAATCCAGCTTAGCTTGAAGAATTAAAAGTAATCTGCTTTATGTACATTAAAATGTTTTTTGAGCATAATTGTCTATATTTGTCTAAAGGACGGTTAGCATGAAAGTTTGTACATTTATTACTGGTGCAGTACTTGTTTCTGTTATGAGGCTGTTGCTGGAGTCATTTTTGGGTTGCTAGAGTGAAAAGTTTAGTATGAATCTAGTCCATACTGTGTGATTTGAGCATGTTTGCTATCAATTGCTGGTTCTCAATAGTAAGTTGATTAATGCCACTCCTCATATTTATCACCTTGATGAGCATGATTCAACAAAAAAATGTCGGGAACTAATTACAATTTCATTTTGGAAAGCATTATTTTTGTAAGAATTAATTGCATATTGAAGAAATTATGTCATTTAAATAAAATTGTTGATCTTGTAACACAAAAGCCAAATACTGCAGATGCTGGAAATTTGCAATAGTAACATAAAATTCTGGCAACACTCAGCAGGCCACATGGCATTCTGATGATTTGCAGAGTTAAATGTTTCATGTAATGTTCTTTTATCAGGAGTTCTGAAGAAAGATTATCAGCCCAAAATTAATTGTTTCTCTCCACAGGTACTGCCTGACTTGCTGTCTGTTTCTAGCAGTATCTGTTTTTGCTTGTGATATAATCTACATTGTACTCAATTTTTAAAATTAAGTGTGTAATATAATCTTCCTGTAGTTCACTAAATTACCATAATCATGGCTGTGAATAAGTGAGTGTTTTCGTTCGCAAAACCTGAAGACAAAATGAAATGTTATCTCAATAATTCACAGCCAACTAATTACAGGTGTACAGAACAACTTCAATTATCCGAGCATCAATTATCTGAATTTTGGATCAAGATCTCAAGGTCCTGTAAAAACATTGCATCAAAGAGGTGTTATAGACACTGGTGTGACAATCGTGTCTTTTGTTTACATTGATTAAAAGTGAACTTGGATTACCTCTACTGAAGAACATGTGAAAATGTTACATCAAAGAGGTGTTACTGACACTGGTGCAATGATCACATCTTTTGTTTACAGTTCTCTAGTTTGATCTTTAAACAGTGTTAAAATACTTTTCACACATAAAAATGATTGCCATGCTGAAGGATTTAAAAGCATGGAAAAATGAGTGGTGTCTTCATTCGCTGTATAACTTTGTTCCGAGTATGTATCTGTTATAAGTGATTGAGTTTGTTGCTGTTATCATGTCAGTGAAGAGAAAGCGAACCAATATTGACAATCAAACAGAAAAGCGAGATTTTACAGCGTCTGGATTGTGGTGAAAATGCATCAAAATTTCCCAAGCATACAGCATTGCAAAAGCAAGTGTCCAACATCGCGAAAGCAAGACCTGTGATTGAGAAATTTATCAACCAAAGTGACACTTCATATGTGTTAAAAAGAAAATCCATGAAGCCAACGAAAGATGAATAACTCAACCAAGCCATATTTTTGTGGTTTTCAAAGCAACGTGAGAAGGGGCTTTCCATATCTGGCCCGATGTTACAAGAAATGGGTTCCAGTTTCCATGAACATGAAGCAGAACAGGAGTCCAATCACAGCATATCACAGGCTGGTTATAGTATTTTAATGTTTGTCACGGCATTAGACAACTCAGCATTCTTGGAAAGCAGAGGTCCATGGATGACAGCACAGTGGAAAAATTCTGACAGAAACTACAATCCATCATCCGTGAAGAAAATTATGAACTTGAACAAATGCTGACAAAAGTGAAAATCCGCCCCAGGCGACTGACTGTGTGGAGTTTGCACGTTCTCCCCGTGTCTGCGTGGGTTTCCTCCGGGTGCTCCGGTTTCCTCCCACAGTCCAAAGATGTGCAGGTCAGGTGAATTGGCCATGCTAAATTGCCCGTAGTGTTAGGTAAGGGGTAGATGTAGGGGTATCGGTGGGTTGCGCTTCGGCGGGGCGGTGTGGACTTGTTGGGCCGAAGGGCCTGTTTCCATACTGTAAGTAATCTAATCTAATCTAATCTAATTGTTCTGGCGTGCATTGCCAGACAAAACACTTGCATCCACCAAGGCAAACCAGGTATCGGGACATACAGTGCAGAAGTATTGCATTACGATTTTCCCTTGCATCAACGCCATTGGCACTCATAAATTGCTGCTTGTCTGCACTGGGCATTATTCTAATCCATGTTGCTTCAAGAACTGTGACAAGAACTCGTTTCCCATGAAATACAAATCACAAAACAAGGCATGGGTGACATATCCACTTTCTTCATCCTGGTTTCAGGAAGAATTTGTACCTGCCATCAGATTGCATTAAGCAAGTGTTGGACTTGAGCAAGGTGCCCTTCTTGTTGACAACGCAGGGTCATACGCTATGATAGACAGCCAATTAGAGTCACCAGATGGAGCTGTCAAGTGTTTGTTTTTACCACCAAGCACCACTCCAAACTTACAGCCACTCAATCAGGGAGTCATCGCAATAATGAAGAAATATTATTGCTGTAACATGTTGCATGCCATAGATTAGATTAGATTCCCTACAGTGTGGAAGCAGGCCCTTCAACCCAACAAGTCCACAGCGACCCTCTGAAGAGCAACCCACCCAGACCCACTCCCCAACATTTACTCCTGACTAATGCACCTAACACTATGGGCAATTTAGCATGGCCAATTCACCTAACCTGCACATCTTTGGACTGTGGGAGGAAACTGGAGCACCCGGAGGAAACTCTCACAGACACTGGGCGAGTGTGCAAACTCCACACACAGACAGTTGCCTGAGTTGGGAATTGAACCCGGGTCCCTGGCACTGTGAGGCAGCAGTGCTAACCACTGAGCTGTATAGTCGATGAAGAAAATGCAGGCAAAGAATTGCCACAAATTATCAAGTCCTGCACGGTCAAGAATGCTTTGTTCATGATTGCTGAATCTCTGGACCGCATGAAGCCATCGACAGTTAGTGTTGGTACAATGGTTTGCGTGTTGGTAGCTGTGACAGTGAAGAGGACACCCATCCAGATCAAAGGGTAACCACTGAAATCACTAAGAGTTGCAGATATCTGGGATTAGGAGACTAAGTAGAGGCTGAGATAGATGCTTGGGTAAACTGTGGCAACAACATCGGAACAGAGATGCTCAGCGATGATCAGATTATCAACAGAGTCACAGAAGAACAGTGGAAAAGTATGGACACTGTGAACAATAAGGAAACTCAGATGCTAACACCACCTCAGACCCCATTAGCGAAGTGGTTTGCGACTTTTCATGGAGCGGTATGAAGCACAAACCGAAGTTGATGGATCATTGTCAAATGTTATCGCTGGCAAAAACAAACCCAAGCACCTCAAGCAACAGCAACTGTTTTCTTCAAAAAATAATAACTAACCTCCACCACAATGAATTTCATGTACACAAAAAGTGATTTTATATGTAAAATATCATGAATTTTTAAGCAATATCCAGTATTTGTACATATTTTATCGATTGAAATAAAAACTCTGTAAACGTGCTTTTTCACGTAATTATGTTCAGTATGACTTCCTTTGGTTATGATCAGATCAGTTTTCTGAACAATCAGTTATCTGAACAAAATACTCCGCACCTGTCTCATTCAGATAATCAAGGTTGTTCTGTGTTTAGTTATTGCTTATAGAGATAATTGAGGCAGCCACTTTGCATACTGCATATATGATTACTATTCAACTTTATTTTTGTTGATGAAGAGACCACTGATGAACTAAATATGGGGCAACTCATTACTTTTGTTCAAATTCACACCAAACTGGACAAGGTTAGGTGGGCCTTTGGTTTAATGTCATACCTAATTATGTTACCTTCAATAATACAGCCTTTCCTCAGTATTATAGTAAAGTAAACTTGATTGTTTTTCATGTTTACATCGGAGATCATTCTTAATAGAGTCAAACTGTGTCTTAAATACATTGTAATACTGTAATGGATTGAATATAACGTAGTATGCAGACATTTTAAATGAAATCAAAATGATCATATGAAATTGGTAACATACTAATTTTTTGGATTATAACTACACAGGGACAGCACGGTGGCTCAGTGGTTAGCACTGCTGCCTCACAGCGCCAGGGACCGGGTTCACTTCCCACCTCAGGCAACCGTCTGTGGTCAGTTTGCACATTCTCCCCGTGTCTGTGTGGGTTTCCTCCGGGTGGTCCAGTTTCCTCCCACAGTCCAAATATTTGTAGGTTAGGTGATTTGGCCATGCTAAATTGCCCGTAGTGTTAGGTGGATTAGTCAGGGGTAAATATAGGGGGGTGGGTTTCTCTTCGGAGAATCGGTGTAGACATGTTGGGCCGAAGGGACTGATTCGATACTGTAGGTAATCTAATCTAAATCTGAGTTTTTGTTTGAACTTGAGTCCTTCTTTCATAGAACTAACAAAACCAGCTCTTATTCAATTTTTAATCTTTTTCTCTTTCCTTCCAGATTTTTGATTTTTATCTTATCGTTACCTTCTGCCTGTATAACCTTAGATAAAAGAATAATTTGTGTTTTGATAATAAGCCATAATTGTATTTATTAAGAGTTGATTAACCTTTCTGTTTAAAATCTGATGTGCATAAGGTAATTAAGTAATCATCTTGGCAACTGGATGAAGTAGTATTATTTAAGTTGTAACTGATAGAGTAAAGTGAACAGGGAGACACTGCATTCCTTCAACCTCAGTCATAACATTGTGCTTCTGGTTTGTAGAACATCAAGTAATCGTCTTGAAAAAGTATCCAAAGATTTGGAAGATGAGGTACAGTACTGTTTTCTGTATTCTAGTCCAAGTGCATTTTAATTTTTGTCTCTAATTTAGGTCCATTATATTCAGTTATAGAAACAGTGTTAGATCATTTTTAAGTTAAACATTCCATTATCTTGATCTTTGATACTTGGATTGGCAGGCAGGGCAGAGTAAAACACAAATGTAGTAGTCAATTGTAACAGTAATCAACTTACGAAGGAAATGGATTATGTAAAAGTTATACTAAATGAGAAGAGAGTTGTGGACAAGGTAGGAATAGACAGAGAAGATATGCACTAGATTAGCATTACTGAAAATTAGTTTGCCACCTGATCTCGATGGAATGAACACAGAACAGTGCCACAGTACAGGCCTTTTGGCCCTTGATATTGTGCTGGCCTTTTATCCTATTCTAAGATCAGTCGAACCTACATAGCCTTCATTGTACTAACTTCCATGTGCCTATCCAAGAATTGCTTAAATGTCCCTAATGTATCTGACACTACCACCTCTGCTGGCAGTGCATTCCACGAATCCAGCACTGAGTAAATAATCTACAACTGACATATCCTCTAAACCTTCCTCTAATCACCTTAAAATTATGTTCCCTCATGATAGACATTTCCGCCATGGGAAAAAGTCTCTGTCTATCCATTCTGTCTATGCCTCTCAACATCTTGTTCACTCCTATCAAGTCACCTCTCATCCATCTTTGCTCCAATGAGAAAAGGTCTAGCTCCCTCAACCTTTCATCATAACACTCCAGTCCAGGCAGCATTCTGGTAAACCTCTTCTGCACCTTCTGTAAAGCTTCCATGTCTTCCCTATAATGAGACGACCAGAACTGAACACAATATTCCAAGTGTGGTGCAACCAGGATTCTATAGAGCTGCAGCATAACCTCACCGCTCTTAAGCTCAATCCCTCTACTAATGAAATCCAACACACCATACGCCTTCGTAACAACCCTATCAACGTGGGTGGCAACTTAGAAGGATCTGTGGACATGGATCCCAAGATCCCTCTGTTCCGCCACATTGCCAAGAATCCTGCCTTTAACCCTGAATTCTCCATGCAAATTCGACCTTCCAGAGTGAATGACTACTCACTTTTCCAGGTTGGACTCCATCTGCCACTTATCAGCCCAGTTCTGCATCCTGTCAATGTTCCGTTGCAGCCTAAACAGCCCTCCACTCTATCCACAACTCCACCAGCCTTTGTGTCATCGGCAAACTTACTAACCCACCCTTCCACTTCCTCATCCCAAGTCATTTATAAAAATCACAAAGAGCTGTGGTTCCAGAACAGATCCCTGCAGAGCACCATTGGTCACCAGTTCCAGGCTGAATGCTTTCCATCTACCATCACCCTCTGTCTTCTATTGGCCAGCCAATTTTGTATCTAGACACACAGGTTTCCCTGTATCCCATGTTTCCTTACACTCTAAATGAGCCTACCAAGAGGAACCTTATCAAAAGCCTCGCTAAAATCCATGTACACTACATCCACTGCTCCTCTTTCATCCATGTGTTTTGTCACATCCTCAAATAATTCATTAAGGCATGACATGCCCCTCACAAAGCCATGCTGACTATCTCTAATCAAACTATGGTTTCCCAAATATCATTATTCCTATCTCTCAGAATCCTCTCCAATACTTAGCCCACCACTGACATAAGACTGACTGGTCTATAATTCCCAGGATTATTCCTATTCCCTTTCTTGAACAAGGGAATAACATTTGCCACCTTCCAATCATCTGGTACTACTCAAGTGGACAGTGAGGACACAAAGATCATTGCCAGGGGTGCGGCAATCTCTTCCCTCGATTCCTGTAATAACCTGAGGTATATCCTGTCTGGCCCAGGGGATTTATTTATCCATTTGTTTTTCAAAATTTTTAGGACATCCTCCTTCCTAACATCAACCTGTATCACACTGTCCTCCGAAACGTCAAGCTCCCTCTCAGTAGAGTTATACAGTCATAGAGATGTACAGCACGAAAATGGACCCTTCGGTCCAACTTTTCCATGCCAACCAGATATCCCAACCCAATTTAGTTCCACCTCCCAGTACCCGGCCCATATCCCTCCAAACCCTTCCTATTCACATACCCATCCAGATGCCTTTTAAATGTTGTAATTGTACCAGTCTTCACCACTTCCTCGGCAGCTTATTCCATACCCGTGCCACCCTCTGCGTGAAAAAGTTGCCCCTTAGGTTTCTTTTATATCTTGCCCTAATCCTATGCCCTCTAGTTGTGGACTCCCCCACCCCAGGGAAAAGACTTTGTCTATTTATCCTATCCATGCCCCTTATGATTTTATAAACCTCTATAAGGTCACCCTGCAGCCTCTGACACTCCAGGGAAAACATGCCCAGCCTATTCAACCTCTCCCTGTAGCTTAAATCCTACAATCCTGGCAACAAATCCTTGTAAAACTTTTCTGAAATGGAAATGAATTATCATCATACTTGTATTCAGCAAAAATAAATGGTGAGCGAAAAATGAAAATGAGATAAAGTGACAAAATGTTCTGGAATCAAAACCTGCAACACACACTGCATATTTTTAGATTCTAAAGGTATTTTGTTTTTATCACATTAAGATTTACTTTATGATGACTCAACTAGTTTGATTACATTGTAGTTCTCCACCAGAAGCCTGATGCAAAGCCAACATATGCATAGAAACCAAATTTGTAAAAGGAATAATTTTCTCACATTCACTCTCACATGCACCTCTCTCTCTCTCTCTCGCGCGTGCACACACACACACACCACCAGCCCCCCCCCCCCCCCCAATGCGCGCGCTCTCTCTCTCTCTTACACATGTACTTTCCATCTCAAAGACATACTCTCACACACTGACACTCCTGTCTCTCATGTACAGTCTTTCTAACACATTCATTTTCACATGCACTCTATCTTGCACCCACTCGTTCTCCCTCTCACATCCTGCATGTTTAATCTATCACAGCATATGTTTATATTCTCTTTGTTTTTTAACTTTATATAACTGAGCATGGAGCTTTGACTTTAGAGGCTTGCATGACAGGAGTATGTAGTGGGAATTCAAGAGTTAATTTTAAATTACAGAAAATAGTGGAGTTCTTATCTGATAATTCAATATGGATTTCAGTCGCTGGAAGTGCAAAATAAGTGCAGTTAGTCCATAATTCCTATAGCAGGTTTCCTTCCAATAATCTTCATTTGGTGCCTTTCTGCTTTATGTAGAGGCTAGTGCCTTTTTAGTTTACAAAATTTAAATATGTTGCGTTTGAAATGCGACAAATTATGATAATAGTATATTGGATTTATTAATTTGTTCATGTTGCATAATTTGATTATTTTTTCTGCATTTTTTTAGTTCAGATTGAAATTTCTGGTAACCACAAATGAAAGTATAATAATTCAAATTTTTTTTAAAAATTGTGCTAATTTAGAACTGTATATCAATTTTAGTAAAAGTACGTGTTCTGAGGACATTTTCAAAAATACTGTTTATTAATTAAGCCTCTGACATTTAGATAACTTGTAGAAAAGATGTAGAATCAGCATTAAGGCAGCTGGAACGGGAAAAGGCACTTCTTCAGCACAAGAATGCAGAATATCACCGTAAAGCTGAAATGGAAGCTGATAAAAAGCGTGGCCTAGAAAATGAAGGTAAGGCTTAATTATCTGATATCACTATACATTTTCAATTGTAGCAAGAATTATGCCAGGAAATTTTCAACAGAGTAAAAGCTTTTTGATATATGTAGACCAACAGATGTAACAACAAGATATTGCAAATGCTGAGGAAAAAAAAGAAAAACTGAAATTATTCAGCAATCAGGTCTATGGACAGAGAAATAGAGTTAACATTTAATTCAGTAACCTCTCATTAGAGCTTAAACAGGTTTGAAGCAAGATGGTCAAATGGGAATATTTGTTTTGGTTGGAAGGCAGAAGTGATTAAATGGCAAAGATAGTGATAGCACAATGCAAACAAGATGGTGATGGAAATCAGAATAAACAAAATTGAACTGAAAATGACAAAAACATGATCCCTACCACTCACTACTATTCCCAGAAAATCTTGAATATTAATCTGAGTTCTTCAGGAAATAGTTCTTGGCCAATCATGCTTAGTTACCTTCCTTCCATTATAATCTCGTGCACAAGTCTTTTGATGAACAATTCAGTTTCTCAGATCTCTGAAAATGAAGCAACCTTTGCCAATTTATAGCAGGACCTGAACAACATCCAGGTCTGAGCTGACAAGTTGTATGTAACCCTCCGGTTTCATGAGCACTAGGTAATAATCATCTCAAACAACTCCCTGCCCCTAACCTTCAACATCAGCATGATGGTTGAGCTCTACCCAGCCCGAATATCATTAGTCTGCAGCTAAACTGAAGTAATCATATCCAGTCATCCAGACTGACCAGTCACCAACACCATTGCTGCAAGAGCTTCAGAGAGGCAGAATTGTCTGCCAAATGGCTCACCACTTGATCCTTTAATGGTTCCCCACCTTCACTGAAGCTCAATTCAAGATTGTGATAGAATGCTCACTTTCTCCTGGAGGTGCCAGACACCAGTTAACTCAATATTGATACCAGGAGAAAGTGAGGACTGCAGATGCTGGAGATCAGAGAGTGTGGTGCTGGAAAAGCACAGCCAGTCAGGCAGCATCTGAGGAGCAGGAGAATCAATGTTTCAAGCATAAGCTCTTCATCAAGAAACTTAATTTGGTACTATTCAGACTAGAGCAGTCTATTTGACCTTTTTATGCTATTATAGTGTCACAGAGTATTACAGCACGGAAACAGACTTTTCCCAAACTAAACTAGTTCCATTTGTCTGGGTTTGGCCCATATCCCTCTAAACCTGTCCTATTTTTGTACCTGTTGTAACTGAACCTGCACCTACCACCTTCTCTAGCAGTTCATGTGCGAAAAATTTGGCAGTCAGCTCCCTTTTAAATCTTTCTCTTTAATTGCACTGTAAACTCCAGTGGTAAATCATGTCTTCCCGAGCAACTACAGGCAGCTTAATAGTAATTCGCAATGCTACTTTGGCAGCAGCTCTCAGCACACTGATCTCCTCCACCAAAATAACTAAATATTTACTATCCAGTCATCCCCAGTTCTTTTATAAATCTTACACCTCTCTAACTTGCATAAATGTTTCTTTTTTTTGCTATTGTTGTGTAAAAATTCTGTAGTTATCTTATTCATGTTATTGCGGAAGCAGCAAAATTGTAAAGGTGAACTTAACCACTTCCTTAGAAGAAAGTGCTGTTGCATTTTCATTGAAAAACAAATATCTCATCCATTTGATTAAAGGAAAAGAGAATTTGCATTACTAAAGCACTGTCGATGTCCTCAAGATGACCCAAAGCATCTCCCAACTAATAAATTACTTAGTGTAGCTGCAGCTATACATTTGGTAAATATAGCAGCCAATTTGTACTCAGCAGTATTAATGGTGGTCCCGTATTATGCTTGGCAAGGTACTACTGTGCTTAAAGATAACTGTTAAATAGATGACCAGACATTTTCCTGATTTTGGGGAACTCAGTTTTTGTTTATATAAGTTGATGTTTTAGGTGAAATTTCAGGTGACACAAAGTTAGGAGACGCTACATGTTGAGTCGATAAAAGGAGAAAGTTACAAAGGGAAACAGCCAAAACTATGGGTCTGAAGTTCATTGTTTAAGTGTGGGGGTATCCACTTTGGATCTGTCAAGACAAGTTGGAATATTTTCTTAATGAGGACAGGCTAGGAGATTTGGAGGCATACACAGTACAACCTCGATTATCCAGACAACACAGATGGGGAATATTTTGTTCAGATAACACAGTTTATCCAAGCATCGGGACCTTGAGATCTTGTTTGAATAATCTGAAATTTGGATAATCGAGATTATATTGTATAACTAAAAGCTATTGCAGAGGTCTGAAATGTAATCAGTGCACGAATGGAATATATTTTAAAACATTAGAACTCAGAAATGAGAATGAGATACTCAAGTTGTACAGAACCAAAATTAATCAGACTGTCTTGAAGCATGATATTTTTGCTTTCGGTATTGAGCCTCCGGAAAGATTTATTGGAAACGATTCAATGCATCTTTACTTGGGCATAAAAGGTTAAATTGCCAATGGCAGTACCAATATCCCAACTTCAACGGAATACTCAGCTTAGCAACTGAAATTGTGCTTTTTTGGAAGACTCTTAATTGATTTTTAACCTCATTAATAGGTTGTTTAATGAAATTCACTAATTCGTTGATCACCTGGAATTGATGTTTAGATTTATTTCCTGAAACTTGTCTTATTGAGTATCTTCGAAGCTTTTGCCGTAAATGAGATCATAAGTTTGTTTCTGAGTCTATGGGTATGAAGTCAAGATTCTGAAATGCTGAAGTATCCAAAAACTGCTGAGCACCTCATGAGAGATGTCTCACATTATTCAGTCCTAGATCTTGCAGAATAGTTAGCGGAACAACTTGAATTAATGAAATTTCTGTTACGAACAACTCGCCACCATAATGTTGTAAAGTATATTTAGAGATGGTGAGGAGGTCTTGTGGCACAGTGGTAGCATTGTTACCTGTGAACTGGAAGCTCCCATTCAAGTCCCTGCCAAGACTTGCTGGTCATTCGTGTTACATTCGTAGCATGGCCAAACAGGCTGATTAACCTTAAATCCTTCCACTGTGCCTGATGGTACACAGTAAGAGTGGGAGGGTTTCCTGGTTAGCTATATGATGGAATGCAACAGCAAACCACAGTAGTATCTTGTCAAGCATAACCCTGAACCAACATAAATCAAATATGAACACAAGTTATGAACAGGATTAGGCCATTCAGTATCTCAGCAGGTCAGGCAGCGTCCGAGGAGCAGGAAAATCGACGTTTCAGGCAAAAGCCCTTTGTCAGGAATCAGCTCTATTCCTGATGAAGGGCTTTTGCCCGAAACATTGGGCCTGACCTGACCTGCCTGACCTGCTGTGCTTTTCCAGCACCACTCTAATCTAGACTCTGGTTTCCAGCATCTGCAGTCCTTGTTTTTACCATTCAGTATCTCAGGTCTACTCCTGGTTAATCTTGATTTCTCTTTCACAAGACCATGCTGATGTTCCCTTATTACCTTAAACTTATCTAAATGCCCTCCTGTAACTTATTTAGTAATCATTTATAACATTTTCCCAATAGTACACCAATATTAAGCTTACTGGCTTACAGTTTTCTGCTTCGTCTCCCAACTTTTATGAATGAATGAGTTGCGTTTGTTATCTTGCAATCTAATAGGACAACCTCTGAATCAGGGAGTTTTTAAAAATCAAGACCAGTGAATCCACTAGCTCCCTCGTCACTTCTTGTAAAACCCTAGGCTGAAGTCAGTCAGGACATGTACATTTGTCAATCCATAGCTGCAACAAATGGATTTCTGTGTTTGCCAGTGCCTTCCCAGGGGATGGTACCTAAAGACAGAGGAAGAGATCTTCCAAAGTTGCATGTTAGTGTTGTATAGAAAAGCAAAGTTTACTTTTCAGATATTAGCCTGTGTTGGAATATGTCATTTTATTAAGTACTCATGAGAAAATTGTGCTTCACAGTTAATAGTCTGAAGGATCAACTTGAAGATCTCAAGAAAAGGAATCAGAGCTCTCAAATTTCAAATGAGAAAATGGCTCAATTACAGAGACAGGTTAGTTAAACTATCTTGGCAAGTAATCTTGTGAAATTGGTTCAAGACAATGGAACTGAAGTACTTGTGCATTGACTGTGTATTTGTAATATCAAAATGAAACTGTATTGTTTGAACTTTTAGGATTCCTATGGCTTGACCTTAAGAAATCTTAGTTAGACATGTTCCAGTTTTATCCAAAGCATTTGTTAAATTATAACAAAACCTTGCTGATGTGTTTGATAGACAAAAAAAATCAATTTTGCTTCATTTCAATAAATAAAATTAAGTTTTACTTTCTCAGATTACAATTTTTTTTCATTTTTCTGGGCTAAAGTGTACCTGCTCAGTTGTTCATTTTAATTTATGCCAGTATGATTGGTCAAAACATTGCAGGTCCATCAGAAATGATGGCAGACATTTAAACAAGTAGCCAAGGAAGGGGAGTCTCTGTTAGCATCTTTGGTGCATGTGCCAAAGACAATTCGGAAGCATCTGCAATCATCTTATGACAGGACTGAAGATTGACTAATCTTTCTTGGCTTGTTAATTGCCCCACCAGCATAGGTGGCTGTCTTTTTAGTTCAGTTCAGCCCCACCTGATATCAAGAAACATCTGAATGGATGTAATGATGAAGACCTGTATGCTAAAACATACCGCTAAGCACACCAAATGATACTGGTATCGATGTGATAATGTGACAAATGCCCAGCAATGCTCTTTTAGACTCTGACAGAAGCACTTGTCTCATTACAGCCTGATTCTAAACATGAGATAAATTTCAGGAATGAAATGAGAGTGGTTGTCCTCAAAAATCAAGGTATTTAGCCTAAAGTCGCAGGTTGGAAAACCAGTCTATTGAGTCAGGAAGGAAGCCATGTAATAGGCGGAGTGATATCTAGCACAAAGATAGTTCTGTTTCTTGTAATGCAGTCATCTCTATTAAAGTATTCCACCATGAACTTGTTTTCAATGTTTTCCCTCAATGATCTTCCTTCTGTATTCAGGTTGGTAAACAGTAATGGCTTATGATAGTATTGCTCATCTGTATTTGCATTCTATGATGATGCTTGCATGCAGTAAAACCCTTTGAATATCTGTAGCATTTGTTTTTACTAATGCCTGCAATCTTTTAGAATAGGGTTCCACTTGGTAGACTGTCAGCTAATTAAAATTTCAACCCCATTGTTAGATTCTCATGTGGCAGATTTTACATTTGCATAAACAGCAAAATAAATTTGCCAGCGATTAGATTTTGTCTTATTAAAAATGCTGAAAATACAAGCCAAGTTTGTGGTAGCTGTTTGACTTTCAATATTAGGATCAAGATTGTTCAATGAGATTAGTTTGTTTTAAATACAGTCTCTCTCGATCATTTCATTGATACTGTTCCACTTGAAACATGTGATGTAATTTATAGTTGTAAGTTTTCTCCTGTTATGAGGTGGTTGATTTTTTGCTCAAGGGCAATTCCATGTACCGTTATCCCTCTGGTACTTGGTCCAGGTCATAATTTACACATATGCACCTCAATATTGAATTCTGGCAAAGTAATTAAACAAGAGAGACCTAAGGAGCAACTTTTTCACACAGAGGGTGGTACTTGTATGGAATGAGCTGCCAGAGGAAGTGTGTGTACAATTGCAACATTTAAGAGGCATTTGGATGGGAAAATGAATAGGAAGGGTTTGGAGGGATATGGGCTGGGTGCTGGCAGGTGGGACTAGATTGGGTTGGGGGTTGGACCGAAGGGTCTGTTTCCATGCTGTACATCTCTATGACTCCATAATCAGCCATTTATATGTCAGAGAACATTTACTACAATTTTTATTTTTGATCTTCAGAAACTCTTGGAAAGTAGCACTTGCAGATCAATGTCTAACAGCTGGTTTTATCTTATTTCACTTTGTGAATATCCCAATCTACCACAGTCTTGAATGTGAGAAACTCATTGCAGAACACCCTTAAGTGTTTTCCTTTCTAAAACACTGTGTGCAATTAGGCCCTTTGTCCTCATCCTGTGTTTTACTTTAATTCTTTCCCTTTATAAATGTATGTGTTTGCTATGTATGATAAATATATTTTTATACAATCATGATAAGACCAATATTTGTATGTGAAATGCTTTGTATGCATTTTTCCCTTACCTACAAGTAAGGTATGGAGGTGCATTCAGACAATATTGTATTATTTACTGTTTACTTTTTTTGTCTTCATGAAAACTAGCTGGATGAAGCTAATGCCTTATTGCGGACAGAATCTGAGACAGCAGCAAGATTACGAAAGAACCAAACAGAACTTTCAAAGCAATTAGGACAGTTGGAAACTAACAACAGAGAGCTACAAGACAAAAATGCTACATTGGATAATACCAAACTCAAACTTGAAAAGGACTACATAAGTTTACAGTCAGCACTAGAAGCTGAACGAAGAGACCGCACTCATGGGTCTGAGATGATCAGTGATTTACAAGGTACGATGATGTACTAAATGTCAACATTGATTATTAAGACAGGTGTGACTATAACATTTCTTTATTTCTTAATGTAGCTGAAACTACATTTTAGAGCTTTTAGAGCTTTGAACCATGTATGTGGTAACAGATGTCCTCATGTTTATGTTTAGAATTAATTGTCTGTAACTATTGGACTTTTAATACTAATAACATATTGATACTAATAATACTTTCATTAGTTTACAATATCTATTACAGAATGGTTATCTCCTCTTACCCCTCCCCCACCACCCTTCTCAGCTCTCCAGTCTCAAAATTGACTTATGGGCATGGCAGGGGAGGTGAAGAAGAAAAAGATCCTGACAGACCTCCAAGAACTTACCCAAATATCTCTTCTTCCTCTGAAACCAACATAGTGGATGAAATTATTCTAAAACTATTTCCATTAAATTAAATTTTATTTCACAGCTCTTCAGAGAGGAGCTATAACTATTATTCATTAAACAGAAAACTGTTCAGAAATTCAGAGTTCACTTTGTCTTGAAACTATAGCCGAATATATTGGGTGGTAGATAACACCGTCTGCTTTAAAATTGGATCAGTGTTCTTGCAGCGATCTTTTACACAAGATATCTAACTGTCCAGTAACTGCAATCCATTGTTTTATTTTTAATCGCAAGTTAACATTTTCACTGATTTTGACGAATGCATCAGCTGCTTCAGCCTTTATTAATTCCCTTATGAGGCGTTTGTGTATCATTTGTCATATTTAGATGAACAAATACAAAGCAATATTTTTAATCCAAGGCTTCATCCCAGGTGGGATTAACACAGTGGTAAGTTCCCCAAAATATCATTTGTTTACTAAATAAAAGTGTTTAAATGTATTTATGTCTGCCAAGAGAAGAATGGGGGTGATAGGAAAACAAATGGCTTTCCTTCTGCACCTCCAATTGCCAAAGTGTTTTGTTTCCTTTCCAAGGAAAACCACTTTGAAAAAAGTATTTACCCAGTTCTGCCCCAACGGCTTGAATACTTCTAAAAATTCACAATTCGCTTCTTGAACGAAACTTTCATAGAACAGGAATTGTATCAAAGTTTCAGATCCTGAAGATATAAATAAAATGGCTTATGGCCATTTTAATCTCTAAATGGAATGCAAACCAACCATATGCAAGTTAGTGCACTGTCCATTACTAGCTGTAATCATCTTAGCATTTCCAAGAAAGGAGTTTCCATGATTGCATTAAATTATGCTATTTCTTCTTTAGCGGGTTGGGGGAGGGTGGATTGGCCACTGATTTGGAAGTATTGGTCTATTTGGAAGTTCTGGTTTTGTGAAAGTATACAGTTTGATTAATCTTGTTATTTTGTTTGGCTTTATCGGAAAGTTTTTTGGCATTACCTTGATCCACTTGAGATGAGGTAGATCTGAATCCAATTCATATCAAATTGTAAAAAATGGCTCCATTACTTTGAGCAAGTGTGGCAGTTTGGCTGGTCCATTGCACATCTATGTTCATGACTTAAAGCCTGTGTCATAGAATACCACCAATGTCGAAAAGTATCCCAAGGTCCTTTTGATACGTGGAATAGAGAAGTGCTTAAAGAAGAATCTATGAGAAACAAAGACTTCTAGAGGCAGACAAAATTCAAGAAGATGAGTCTACGTGGCTGAAGGCATGTCCACCAATGGTAGGGTAAAGGGTGCTATGAAGAGCACAGAGGAATGGAGAAATCTTTCAATTGTATGATTTGAGAAGATGAAAGGGATTGGGAGAGGAAATGGTGTGAAAGGAATCAACTAAAAAATGAGAATTTTAAATTAAAATCAGGCACCTATTTAAGACAGCATGTCCACGTGGCACTCAACACTGCTTGGGGGGCACGGGGCGGGAGGTATGATGAGATAAAGAAATGATTAGGTAAGTGGAGATGAGGCCCAAAGTGTGAAAAAGACAGCTGAACAAAAGGATGGCAGATGGTAATGCAGGGGAAGGAGGAAAGCTGGTAATGGGGGCAGTGAATAGGTGAAAATGAATTGGCTGTACTAAAAACAACCCATTTGATGTCAAAGCCTGGATTGTGGAGGTAAGTAAAGCACTGGAGGGTAGTGTTCAGGCCCTAAAATTATTGAACTCTATATTGAATCCTGAAGACGATATGGTTCCCAAGCAGCAGATGAACTGCTGTTCTTCGATCTTGTGCGTTTTGTCAAAGAATTTTGCAAATCATATCAAGCATATCCGTTCAACTGTAACAGCAAGATAATGATCTTCCCTAACCCAACCTGTCTTCCAAAACACTCAATGCTGTCCAACATGAGATTCCATAATTAGGTCATATTCGCTAAATGGTCCTGATTGTATGAAGAACTACAGAACCTGCAATTGAGGTTTATCATGTGAGCTCACAGTGTGGCACGCTTGCATGCAGTGGAAGTTATATACATTAATATACAGAGCCATATACTTTGCAGACAGAACATTTACACGTACTGTGTCTGTTTAAGCTCAAAAAAAAAGATGTAATTCACAGGTTCATCCCTCAGCCTTGACCACTCAGATTCCATCTGCTTGATTTAAAATTTAAACAAAGTTTGGTTGTTAACTGTCATCTTCATTGTCATTCATCATTACCTGGTGTATCCCGCTTGGCAACACCTTTTCCATCCTCTTGCCAACTAGTTAGCACATTCTTCTGATACAATTCAAATATTGCCTTCCCTTTACATTGGTAGTTCTTTCAAATTGTCATGAAGTGTACATGATGGAAAAATGTGTATTTTTTTCAGCAGTACTCAGATTCATGCCTTTGGTATGGATTTTTAAACCTAAAATTGTGTACTGTGGTTTCAAGTTAAACCAGTTGGGATGTCTCTAAAATTCAGAATCTCAGAACTGTTACGGTGTATCAGGAGGTCATTCAGCCCATTGTGCCGGCACTGGCTCTTCAATTGAACATCGTTACCTTGTATAAATGTCCTGCTTTTCCCTCATGTCTCTGCACACTATTGCTATTCAATTTCACTGTATTTTACAACAAAATACACGTGACGGTAAATAAATCAAATAATCTTCCAATGCCCCCTTGAATGCCTCTGCCACCTTTGCAGGCAGTGTATTCCATGCACTTAGTACTCACTGAGTGAAAATGTTTACTCTCCCATCACCCTTGCTTATTTAACAAATCACTTTTGTTCTTGTTCCATTTATGAACAGGAACAGCTTATCCCTATCCAGCTAGCTCATGATTTTGAAAACCTCTATCCAGTCTCCTATAATCACCTCCTCTCCAAGGCAAACTATCCCAACTTGTTCCATCTATCCTCAATTGAAGTTTCTCATTCCCAGAACTGTTCTTATAAAGTACTTATGCAGCATATCCAATGAACTTGCATCTTGTCTGTAATGTTGCACCCACAACTGGAGACAGTATTCTAGCCGAGGTCTAACAAGTATCTCGTGTAAGTTCAACATCATCTCCTTGCTCTTATACACTTAGAATTAAAATAAGGTAGCAAGCCAAACACTTAAAGACATTGAATCAAGATTGAGAATTGCACAAATGTTCAAAGTTGTGAGGAAAGGCAAGAATGTGCTAACTGGTTGGCAAGAGGACTCCGTATGGTAGAGGCATCGCCGAGGGGAATGCACCAGGTAATGATGAATGATAAGACGACAGTTAACTACCAAGCTTTGTTTAAATTTTAGATTAAGCAGATGAACTCTGGTCAAGGCTGAGGGATGAAACTGTAAATAACATCATCTATTTTACTGAGCTGAAATAGATGCATTACGTGTACATGTTCTTTCTGTCTGCAAAATGTTGAGAGGCATGGTAAATAGAGTTATGAGTAACTTATTTACCATATCCTCTGCATCTTAGTTTGGAAAAAGGTTACAGAATGCACAAATTTAAAATGAAAATTTACCTTAGAATAAGGCTCAGTGCTACATCACAGTTCCAGGGGCTCAAGTTTGATTCTAGCCCTGGATGAACATCTGTATGGAGTTTGCACGTTCTCCTTGTGTCTGCGTGGGTTTCCTTTGGATATTCCAGTTTTCTTCCACAGTCCAAAGATGTGCAGGCTAGGAGGATTGGTCATGGCAAATTGTCTACAGTGCGCAGAGATGTGCAGGCTAGGTGGGATAGCCATGGTAAATATGGGGATATGGTGAGGCAGCTGGATTTGGATGGCATGCTCTTCAGAGGGATTCGTGCAGACTTGATGGGCTGAATAGCTTCCTTCTGCACTGTACAGATTCTTTCGTGAAATTATTGTTCACAGGTAATGGTTCTTTGATTTTGCTGATGTATCAATTCTTTAATGTGCTTCAATTAATCAATATATTTACAGGGCGGATTTTATCGCTTGGAGATGAATTGCAAAACAGTAAGAGCTCAGTGACCAAAACGGAAATGGAGAAAAGACAACTTCAAGATAAACTGACTGATTTAGAGAAGGTAAAACAGCTTTTCTTTCAGAATTGGTTTACTTAAGCCCGTATGATATACTATTTCTCAAGTGCATTTACTTCTTATGAAGAGAAATTAACAGACCACATTCTTCCCTGAAAATCATGTGATACATTTACTGTATTTTGTTGTTTGTAATTGCACCATTTTACTTTAAACCTGACCCCTTTTTATTCTCTTGGATTTCTTGCAGGAGAAGAATAATATGGAAATAGATATGACATACAAGCAGAAAGTATTACAGCAACGACTTGAACAGGAAGAAGCAGAACACAAAGCTACCAAGGCACGATTAGCAGACAAAAATAAGATCTATGAGTCAATAGAAGAAGCAAAATCAGAAGCCATGAAAGGTTAGTCATAAAATTCCAAGGGAGAGTAACTTGAACTTGAGTTGGTTTACTGAAACTTCCTTTGGAAATGTAGGAAAAAATGTGAGTATTCTTTTTTCAGATTGCTCTGGTTAGAGATTTGTATTTTCTTTGAGAACCTTTTGGTGCATTTTATTTTTTTGTTGCATTCTTTGGCAAAAAAAAATCAGTTATTTTTGTGTGAAGGCTTGGGTCTGCTATTTCTTAAGCAGCCCAGTCTTTTTTGCCTCAAAATTGCAGTTCCACTGGGTTACATATTCTTGAGCTGTTGGCTTGGAAAATTAGAATGATTAGTGCAACCTGCTGAAGATGTGGCTTGCTCAAAGTATGTTTGGTTCCTTTATCCAAGTGAGAGAATGAGAAAGGAAATATATTTGCAAAAACACTATCCTTTGGAGAATGTTCCAGATGCAGCTTCTACTTGAATGATAAAGTATTATTCATCAGCTGTGATGTTGTTGAGTTATGAATAGCAAAGTAACAAAAGCAGACAATGTCCTTCCCATTCAATGCTTAATCCTCCCATGTTAGTCTTTTTCTGTTGGATACTTTCACAAACTGAAAATGACTTGACTGATAATAGTTGGTTGAACTGCTCATGTCTCACCCATTCTCTTCTATTTTAACACACAATTCCTTGGTAAATACCTAAGCTGGTGCCCTGGATGGTTCGATGAATGATGTCCACCCTGATGTGATTACATTAATCCACATTATGTAAATTTGTTTCATTGAAATAGCTTTAAGAAATTGATACTATACAGGTGAATTTTGTTTCAGCGAATTATATCCTTTGCTCTACAATGGATATAATTCATTGTAGACCAAGAAAATTAAGTATCAGGTGGGTTGAACTTATTTTAATAGATATGCTTTGTAACACCGCATAAATGTCCTTGCCTCTAATGACGCCACAAAGCTTTGCCTTGGTGCAGCCAGTTCTGTACTGTACGTTTCTCTTGGTAACTTATTCCCATGTCACCACAAAATTACAGTGTCATGTGACTAATGTTAATAGAAGCAAATATTGTGACTTGTTAATTTTTTAAAACTCTTCCCACTATGTGGGGAAATTAGACTGGGCATTCATGTTACTGCACCAGGATACAAAAGTCTGCCTACTGGACTTGACCTGATGAAGGAACAACTTGTGATTTCAAATAAACCTATTGGACTATAACCTGGTAGTGTGTGACTCCTGACCTACTGGATGATACAGACTATTTCCAGACATTTATGGTAGTGAATGAGTTCATTATGACTTGTTTCACTAATGCTTAAGCTGCTGATTAACGTATCATTGCAATTGCTATTCTTTGTAAACAAGCTAGTTTCACTGAATTAAGCATTTTGCTCATCTTAAAGCAACGAATAGGGTAAGCCAGCTTCTCATTGAAGACCAATAAACTGAGAGAATTGAGTGCACCTACAGGAGGTGGTCCCTTTGTGTTAATATCTTTGAACTAGCAATCTGGAGTCCCAGCCATTGTTCTGGGGACATAGTTTCAAAATACACCATGGCAGCTGGAAGAATTCAAATTCTTTAAATTAATTTTAAGAATTAATAGTATCAGTAATGATGACTTAAAACCACTGCCAATTATCATTAAAAGAAACCCAACATTTCCATTAAGATCCTTACATGGTCTGTCTTCAGACTTCAGACTCATTGTTATGTGATTGACTATTAACTGTCTTTTGAAATGGCCTATCAAAATGTGAGAAAAAACTTAAAAGAAGTGAAAGAAATGGGTTGGACTGACAAAAACAGACATCCACCCAAGCCACATTGTATCCTGACTTGGAACTATATTGCCACTCCTTCACTGTGTTGCTAGTTCAAAATCCGAGAACTCCCTACTTCACAGCACTGTGGGTATCCCTATCCTGCGAGCACTGCAGTGGTTCAAGAAGATGGTTCATCACCACCTTGTCAAGGGCAATGGGAGATAGTCAATATATATTGGTCCAGCAGTAATATCTACATCCATGAAAAAAATCTAAATGAGGAAATTTTGTTTGTAGATCAAAAATTGAATTTACAGAAACATGAAAATAAGTAACCACAGTATCACAAAGCAAAGAGCTATATTACAGATTTGCAAAGAACTAGCACCATTTTAAGATGATACAAATTATTAAAGTGGTTCTCTTTTGAAATTTAACTGAACATCATATTTTCTTAAGTAGTTCAAAAGTCTGTTACAGTCATTGTAATATTGCATTTATACTTGGATCTTGTACATGTTTTGTAAGTGTTTTTCTTCTTACTTTGTTTCTGACTATCAAGATATATACTATATCTCAGTTCCCACCCAAAGAGAAATTGTAAATTCTGTGCTCACAGTTTTTCACTAATTCTGTTTTTGAGCTAGCTATCAGAATGAAGAAGTATGACGTGATTGCTTTCCTATTTCATTTGAAAACCACAAGAAACAGGATCAGGCCAGGCTTGCTCCAGCATTTATCAAGATTACGATTGATTGATTGTGAGCTCAGCTTAATTTTGCTGCTTTTCACCTATTGCGCTTGACTCCCTTGTCAATTAGAAATCTGTCTAAATTGGCTTTAAATATAACAAATGATTCAACCTCCATTTCTCAGCGTAAGAGAGTTCTCTCCAATGCCCTGTATAGTTACAGGAACGCTTGCCTAATTTTAGGTTTTACTTCCCCTTGAGTAAGTATCAGCATTCCATTTGCCTTCCTAATTGCTTACTGTAATTCATATGAGGGCACGAAGATCCCCTTGTACTAGAACATTTAGTACTTCCCCCATTTAAGTAAAAATCTGTTTTTCTATTGTGTCAACTCCTCAGTGAGAACAGCAAGAGTGAAATAGGAGGGCTGAGAGAGCAGGGCACTTATAAGAGGAGCAGAGTGATATAGGAGGGCTGTGCCCGCAGGAGCAGAGTGATGTAGGAGGGCTGTGCCCGCAGGAGCAGAGTGATGTACGAGGGCTGTGCCCGCAAGAGCAGAGTGAAGTAGGGGGGCAATAACCAAAGGAGCAGAGTGATGTAGAAGGGCTGTGCCTGCAGGAGCAGAGTGAAGTAAGAGGGTTGTGCCTGCAGGAGCAGAGTGAAGTAAGAGGGTTGTGCCTGCAGGAGCAGAGTGAAGTCGGGGGGCAATAACCAAAGGAGCAGAGTGATGGAGGAGGGCTGTGACTGCAGGAGCAGAGTGACCTAGGGGGGCTGTGCCCGCAGGAGCAGAGTGATGTAGGAGGGCTGTGCCCGCAGGAGCAGAGTGAAGTAAGAGGGTTGTGCCTGCAGGAGCAGAGTGACCGAGGGGGGCTGTGACCGCAGGAGCAGAGTGACCTAGGGGGGCTGTGACCGCAGGAGCAGAGTGAAGTAGGGGGCTGTGACCGCAGGAGCAGAGTGGTGTAGGGAGGCAATGACCACAGGAGCAGAGGGATGTAGGAGGGCTGTGACCGCAGGAGCAGGGTTATGTAGGGGGGCAATGACCGCAGGAGTAGTGTGATGTCGGAGGGCTGTGCCCGCAGGAGCAACGTGATGTCGGAGAGCTGTGCCCGTAGGAGCAGAGTGATGTAGGAGGGCTGTGCCCGCAGGAGCAGAGTGATGTAGGGAGGCTGTGTCCGTAGGAGCAGAGTGATGTAGGAGGGCTGTGCCCGTAGGAGCAGAGTGAAGTAGGAGGGCTGTGCCCGTAGGAGCAGAGTGAAGTAGGATGGCTGTGCCCGCAGGAGCAGAGTGAAATAGGAGGGCTGTGCCCTTAGGAGCAGAGTGAAGTAGGAGGGCAATGACTGCAGAACTGTTATAACAGGAGCAGAGTTGTTTTAACTGTTCAAGCTCCGTGTTGGCAATTGCTGCCTCTGAGCTCTGGACGCCAACCCATCTTAGGGTCCCCACTTCCAATCTACTACTGTTTCCTTAATAATGGATTCTAACATTTTGCCAGTTACAGATGTTAGGCTAACTACCTATCATTTCCTGCTTTCTGTCTCCCTCCTTGACTATAGAGGTATTACACTTGCATCTTTACAGATTCTAATGAGATTTGGATAAT
Source organism: Chiloscyllium punctatum (assembly GCF_047496795.1). NCBI lineage: Eukaryota > Metazoa > Chordata > Chondrichthyes > Orectolobiformes > Hemiscylliidae > Chiloscyllium > Chiloscyllium punctatum. The sequence continues at coordinate 142,931,206 of NC_092741.1, read as the reverse complement.
TGCCATTAATGCGTCCATGATTTTTGCTGCAATTTCTATTAAAACCTGAGGATGCAAACCTTCTGGTTTTGGGACTTGTCACTTACTTTCAGTCTAATTTTTCTCCATCTGCACAGACCTCCAAGGTCCTTGCATGGCAGAGATTTCCTGAGCTGAAAATCAATGCATCCACGCACTGGTGCGGCCCCTCCAAGCATAGTGTTGAGAGAATGTTGCTTGTTAGCCTTTTGTCGCATTTGTTTCTCTAGTGATCATGATGGTTTTCAATTCCTCCCTCCCTTTTGTCTCTTGGTTTCTACTATGCTTCTTTATATACATTTTTATACTATACTACTTGTGTCATCTATTGTGAAGGCAAGTACAAAATATTGTTCATGTATCTGCCACTTTGTTCTTTCCCATTCTGAATTCTGCAGTGTTGTCTTCTATGTGATCATTTACTTCAGTGATTCTTTTCCTTTTTATATGCCTGTAGAACCTTTTTATTTTCTGTTTTTCAATAGTCTTAAATTGTAAATGATGATAGGACAGCTTTGTTACAAACTTGGGACTGTGTAATTTACAGGAATTGTTATTTTGTCAGAATCAATGTCTTGCTACTGCAATGGAATGTGTTCTATTTAGCTTCTTGTAAAATTGCTGTTTGAACAGAAATGGAGAAGAAACTCCAGGAAGAGAGAAGTTCAAAGCAAAAAGTTGAAAACCGTTTGTTGGAAGCTGAAAAGCAGCGTTCAATGTTGGACTGTGATATTAAACAAGCACAACAAAAGATCGAAGAATTGCTTAGGCAAAAGGAGAAATTAACTGAGGAGGTGAGATTCACCACTTAGTTGTGCTTAACAATGAAAATGATTCAATTTGTTTAGCTTAAACTGTACATCTATACGAGAATTTGAGTGTGAGCATTCATTAATTGGCTCTTTCTAATTGCAATTTTGCATAAATATTTTGAGATTTTAAAAATTTCACTAATTCATGAGATGTGAGAATCGCTGCCATGGCCATAATTCATTACTCATTCCTAATTGTTGCAAAGAAGATAGTGATGTGCTGCCTTGTGAAACTGCTGCAGTCCATCTGATTTGGTATATCCGGTCTTTTTAGGGGAGGAGTTAGAGGATTTCAATCGAGCAATCGTGAATGATGGTGATATTGATACAAATTAGAAGAGAAAGTTGCTTGAAGGGGAATTTACAGGTGGTAAAATGTCATGCATCTGTTCCTCTATCCTTCAAGATTGTCAAGGGCCTGGCTTTGGACAATGCTGTTGAAGGAATGTTGTTGAGTTGCTTCAGTGTGTGAAGTAGACAATAATTAATGTGCATCGGTTGTGGAGGGAGTGAATGTTTGAGGGTGATGGACATGGCGTTGCAGTCATTCAGGCAAATGAAGCGTATTCCAATGATCTCCTCACTTGTGCTTTGTGAATCAGGAGGTGATTTTCTTGCTTCAGAATTCCCTGTCTCTGACTTGGTCACATAGCTGCAATATTTATATCTCGCGTAGTTGATCAACTGCTCACTGGGAACCTCCATGATGTTACTGGTTGCAAATTCAGCAATAGTAATGCCATTGAATGACAAGAGGCGATAGTTAGGTTCTGTCTTATTGGCGATGGACATTGCTTAGCGTTTGTGCCATATAAATGCTGCTTGTCACTTATCAGCCTAAACTTGGAGGTTTTTCCAGAACAGTATCTAAGGAGTTGCAAATGGCACTGAACACTGCAATCATCAGCAAATTTCCCAACTTCCGACTTATGGAGGTAAGGTAATTGAGTTGAAAACTGAGGCACAAGCTTTTAATAACTCCTGCAGCAATTTCTTAGGGCTAGGTGATTGGCCTGCAACAACCAAAAGCATGTTCCTTTGTGCTGGGTATCACCAACCGATGCTGTCTTCCACTTTGTCAGATGGTTGTCAATGTTGTAGCAATTTGGGACCAGTTTAGTTAGGACTGCAGCTTGTTCTGGAACATAAGTATTTAGTATCACTGTCTGGAGGTTGTGAGAGCCCATAGCCTTGGCTATTTTCTGTCCTCAGTGGAATGAATTAACTTGGCCGAAGATGATCTGGCATTTCTAATAATGGGTACTTTGGCGAGTTCAACATGAATAACCACTCAGCAGTTTTGCTTTAACCTTGACTTTTGCACTTTTGTTCTTGATTCCCCATCATTGAGGATGAGAATATTTGTGGAGTGTCTCCTTCAATTAGATTTTTTAATTGTCCACCATCGTTCTCAAGTGGCAGAACTGAAAAGCTTGGATCTGATCCTTTGGTTCATGGATCATTTAATTCTGTTGCATGCTTCTTCCATTGGTTGACCTGCACGTCATCCTGTGCTCTGGTTCACCAGGTCAGCACCCCAGGTTTAGCTAGGACTGATGCTGCATCTGACATGCTGTCCTATATGCTTCATTAAGCAAAGTTTGATCCCCTGGCTTGATGATAGAGGTTGAGTGAGAGATGCACAGGACTCTGTGATTACAGACTCTGGTTGAATGGAGTTTTGCTGCTGCTAAGTACCCATGATGGCTCATGGGTACCTAGTTTTAAGTTGCTATATCTTTTCTGAATTCATGTCATTTAGTAAGGTAGTGGTACCTGACAAAACAATGTATACAGTAATCCTCATTTCATGCTGCCCCCTTAGCATTATTTTGTTATAATGTTGTCTGTTCTTTGAGCCCAGTTCATTACATTTTATGTTGCTATTTTGTTTTTAGCATGTTTATGTGTATTGTCAATGTTTACCACCATTGCAAATCAAAATCCAGTACTGTATACACTCCTCTACCCCACCATTTCCATGTTCCGCCTCTTAGTCCATCCAGCGAAATAATGGAATATTCATTTTTCTTTTGCAATTGTACATTTGTTTTGGCCTAAGAATTGTCACGTACCAATGTAGAAATTTAGTACCACCTGTACATTAAATGTCTATGTTTCAACTCCGAAAGTACAAATATAATTATTTCTTTCCCTGATAAGAAAGGCCCACAGAACCTAACTCTGATTTTATCCAGTTTAATCCTTACAGTAATCAATGCAATACTTGAAAAATCTTTTCACTGAAGTCACTGTACATTCTGTGCCTTCCAACCCTCAAGGCTTTTTTCCAAGTAGTGTTAAAATCGAAAGTATGTTGATTAATTAGCAGAGTTAAGTTGGTATGTAGGCTGTAATCAGCTGGATGTTTACTTGCCCAACTTTGATCTTTGACACTGGGCTCCATGAAGTCTCAATTTGAGGGCTCCAGTCCGTTGCCTCCTGACTATTTACCTGCTAGTGCATCACAACATGTTCTGGGATCGTAATGGTGATGTCAGGGATAGCATTTCTAAGCTATGATTTGGTGAGTATGACTATGTCATTCTGTTGATGACAAGTCTAATGGGTAGTTCTCCCATTTTCATACAAGCTCCCAGTTGTTGATAAGAGCTTTATAGTTTCAACAGGACAGGTTGTGCCCTTTTTCTTTCTAGGTCAATGTGTGGTGGTGAATTGGTATTTTGATGGACATTTAACAACTAATAATGTGGATCTGGAGTCCTATGTAGATCAGACCAGGAATGAGTGGTATATTTCCTTCCCGAAAGATATGAACGACCAGATTAACTATTGTAAAAAAAAGTTTCATTCTTACCATGACTGAGATCAGCTTTTAGTTCAATATTTATTAGTTAAATGAATTTAATTTCCATCACCAGTAGTGGGATGACCACGTGACTAGACCATTAACTTGGGCCTTTTGGATTGCTCATCCATTGACTCCCTCTAATTCTGCCATATGGGCCACTAATGTGATTCTGCTGAATGCTAACTAATTCATCTTTGGTATAGTTTGAAAAGGGGGCAAATAACAGATGATTGCTTTATACTTGCATTTTAAACTGCATTTATATGTTTTACGTTTTATGACAACATTTTATTTTGCAGGTTAAAAATCTGTCACTGAAAATAGAACAGGAGACGCAAAAACGTAGTTTAACTCAGAATGACTTGAAGATGCAGACACAACAAGTAAATGCATTGAAAATGTCAGAGAAACAACTGAAGCAGGAGATAAATCACTTATTGGAGACTAAACTGAGCCTGGAAAAGCAGATAGGAGAGCTGAGAAAGTAGGTCCTAAGTAGTACTTCTTTCCTTTCTACATATTCCATGTAAAATAGCAAAGACTTGTGTAAGAAAACCAACAGTGTAATAGTTTATGAAGCTCACAAAGTTTCACATCTCAATTGTGTAAGGGATATCTTTCAAGGGTTGTCAATTGTATCCTATCACCTGGTATTGTGAAAGGTTACCAATTTGTCCTTTGACTTCTAGATTTGTAATGGTAAGTGCAGCATTTATTTACTTTTATGTGTGTTGCTAGAAAAAATGCAGGGTTGCTCCACATGAAGTAGAATTATACTTTCTTTGCCATCTAAGTGCTGATACATATAGGATACAAACATATGTTACCTTCAGCTATGTTTTTTAAGTTGCATTGTCTTGAAGTGTCAAAATATTCTAACTAGTATTATCAATAAGTTCTACAGTTGCTTCACTCTAGAAATGATAGGGTAGAAAATATAACCTGAGACACTTCTAACTTCTAACTGAAAAAGCTTCATAAGAATTTTGTCAAATCCCCTAAATGCACCTGACATATTTCTTTTCCCCGTTATGTTATTTGACTTGTGTTTGTTTAAATCACAGTTAGAAGTGCTGTGTTATGACTAATAGCTTGTTCTTTGAACAGTGTGGAATCAGTGAAGTGTTAAGTTGCGTTTCTGTAACTTCAGAATTGCTTTCTCAGTAATAAAACTCTTCGTTCTTATCTCTCACATAGAAAAATATGCTATTTTGGACACTATTAAAGAAATTACCAATGTAATTGCTGGATTTTCCTTCAGCATTTGCTCTATTTAGCACTTCATTTGGACAGCTACCTTTGCCTAATTTGTTTCAGTTTCTTATAAATTTTTAGTGAATCAATCTGTGAATGATTAGTTTTACTGATTATTTACTTGTCTGTCTACTTGTTACTATAATTGAGCAGACTCACATTTTGAACTTGAGATCTCTGATTTGATTTAGTGACCTGAGGAACATAAAGTCATCTAATATCACGATAAGAATAACCAAATGACTTCTTGCCCATTGGTTTAGTAATGTCTGGGTTAATAGCATTCTCAGAGGAAGGCTAGATATTCTTAAAGCTATACTGAGTTAGGACCCAACCATAGGAGTCCTATAAGACCTAAAACACCAGGAATCATAATAAAGATCTTTAGTACCAATTAATTATTATCTAACAATTTGTTTTCTGATTTCTTGCATAAAATTGTTCATATAAACTCTAAACTTTTCCACTCTGTGCTACTTAGTTTATGCAAAATATTCTCTTTCTGTTTTTCCATTTCAGTATCTAGAGCAGTTGAGTCTCTGCAATGGCCTAAACAATTTATTAATCAATAATAATTGTTGTCTTGCTAATTGAGTTACCTGCTTATGTAAATTATTTAATTCTAACATATTTGTCTACTGTTAATTTGACAAGAGGTGAATACTTGAATTCTTGAAAATCTTGAATTAGAAGGCCAGCATAACAATAATACTATACACAAATCTCAGCATGGTAGTTTATCCATTGTTGATGTTATTGATTGCTTAAAAGAAGTTTTAACTCCACCTACAATCATCCTGCCCACCCTATCCCTTAATGGTCTTTACACCTAATCCTGCTTTGGACAGCTTTTAATTGACTAATATTTGACGATTCTGCATTGTCCTCTCCAGTTTTTTTTTAAATTACGGGTACGATTGAAAATGATAGCTTGTAAACAAGAGGGTGTAACAATGTTTTCAATGGTGACAAGTTCCTTTAAAATTTAACAGCCCTCCCTGCATGTTTTCTGTGGAGTGGCAGCTGTTTGTAATGTATGACTTTTCGGGTTAGGTGATAAAACACTTGGAAATACCTTTTGGCTGAAACGCTCTAGTTTTTCTTTTTTTAAAGATATGGAACTTACTGACTGGGACAGTAGGCCCACTTCCAGTGAACACAGATTCTGATTGTAATTATTTTGACAAGAATAACTTTTAAGTATTGTATATAAATGCCAAACTTGAATTGATATGATTTCTTGGGTTTAATCACTTGAAAATACCATACAAATACATTGTGCAGTGATTAAATCTGTGTTTTCTATTATCCTTTCCTGGCAGGGAAAAAAGCAGTTTTTAATGAAGGGATGGAACTCAGTTAGTTACCCATTGTAGCAAATAGTTGGAATCTGTTATTAAGGAGCTTATACTACTTAGAAAAGGAAAATTAGACATTTTCAACACAGTTTTGTGAAATGGAAGTCATGTTTGACTAATTATTAAAGTTCGTTGAGGGAGTAACAAGCAATATAATGGGCAACCTGTACATATAATGTATTTAGATTTTCATAAGGTATTTGACAAGATACCACATTAAAGATTACCACAAATAAAAAGAGCTCATGACTAAGGGGTAACATATTTGTACGGTTGTAGAATTGAATAAAAGAAAATACAGGGTAAGCATAAGTGAGTTGTTTTTGGATTGCTAGGGCGTAATGCGAGGAGTGCCACAGGGATGTGTCCTAGGACCTTAACTATTTACAATCCCTGTCAATTAATTAGATGGCAGGACCAAATGTATAGTTGTGAAGTTTGTTTGTGATACAGAGATAGGCAGAAAATTAAATTGTGAAGAGAACATAAGGACAATGCAAAGGGACATGGGTTCAGTGAAGGGGCAAAAATGTGGGAAAATGTGATCTTCTCCACTTTGGCAGCAAAAATAGAAGAGCAACATACTATTTAACTGGAGTGAGAGGTGCAGAGGCACCTGGGTCTCCATGAATCACAAATAAGTTGATATACAATCTAACTAAGGACAGGGTTTCATAATAACAGTTATTCCTTTTAAAATTGAGACAAGCAGAAATTGAATATCTTAAAGGAATTTATATCCTTGACTACCAAATAAATCAAAGAATATGGATGTTGTTGAGCATTTTAAAAATAACTGGGTCAAACCTCATGTCTGATAAAACAGGAAGTTAATAGTTTATTGTGACTTAGGCCAACTTTTCAAAAATTTGTCATTGCAACCTGAAAATATAATGTAATTACTTGTTTGTATTTTCATCAATTTGTAAAATAATATTTGTCTGAATTTTGTCCATCATTGCAGAGAGCGCCAGGATGCTGATGGCCAGATGAAAGAGCTTCAGGACCAGCTGGAAGCAGAACAGTATTTTTCAGTATGTTCTCTACTTATGAGTTCATAGTAGGGAAAGCTTGATACAATTAAGTAAGACTCTTAAAATCTTGTGTGGAAGTCTTCGCTTTCGTCAAGGCTTTCAATAAAGTATTTCATAGTAGACTGGTTCGTATGGTTAGGTCACATGGGATCAAGGGAGAGCTTGCCAATTGGATACAAACTTGGATTGATGGTAGGAGACAGGGTGGTAGTAGAGGGTTGTTTTTCAAACTGGACACCTGAGACTAGTGGTTCATCATTTATGTAAATGATTTGAATGAGAATATAGGAGGCATGGAAAGTAAGTTTGCAGATGATACCAAAATTGGTGGTATGGTGGATAGTGAAGAAAGATATCTGAGTCCAGTAGGATCTTAATCACCTGGGCCAGTGGGCTGAGGAATGACAGATGGAGTTTAATTTAGATAATTGTAAGGTGTTGCATTTTCATAAGACAAACCAGGGCAGGGCTTACCCAGTTCATGGTAGGACTGTGGGGAGCGTCGCCAAACAAGAGAGTCCTAGGGCTTCAAGTACAGAGTTCCTCGAAAGTGGTGTCATGGGTAGGCAGGATGGTGAAGAAGGCACATGGCATATTTTTCTTCATTGATCAGAGTGCGGATTGGCTCATTATGTTACAACCGTACAAGACATTGGTGAGGCCCCATTTGGAGTAAGGTGTTCAGTTCTAGTCACCCTGCTGTCAGAAGGATATAATTAAACTGGAAAGGGTTCTAAAAGGATTTGCAAGGATGTCACTGAGACTGGAAGAGGAGAGGCTATATACACTGGGATATTTTTTTCCCTGGAGCTTAGGAAGCTGAGGGGTGGCCGTGTGGAGGCTTATACAATCATAAGGGGCGTAGATAAGGTGAATAGATACGGTCTTTTCCCCAGGATAAAGGAGTCCAAAACTAGAGAGCAGAGGTTTAAGGTGAGAGGGGAAAATTTATAAGGAACCTGAGGGGCAGTTTTTTTTCACACACAGGTTAGTGCGTATATGGAACTTGCTATCAGAGGAAATGGTAGAGGCGAGTACAGTTACAACATTTTAAAAGACATTTATACAGATACATGAATAGATAAGGTTTAGAGGGATATGGGCTAAACATAGGCAAATGGGGCTAGTAAGTTTAGGAAATCTGATAAGCATGGGCAAGTTGAGCCAAAGGGCCTGTTTTCATGCTCTGACTCTTTCATTAATTTGTGTTGACCTGCTTTTAAACTAACTTTAAGTCAATTGATGAACTTTAAATTTTGGGTGCTAACTAAATTACGGGTGAGGAAATGCGCAACCCTATTGATATTATCAGGGAAGGGTGTGCATATAGAGTTATTACTGTGATGCTGTATGTATCTGAAAGTATTCATGTCCTATTAGCTAAAGAATGAAAATAAATTCTTCATTTGTTTGAGATCACACAGAGACAATGAAATAAGAATCAAATAAGTGAATCATCTTTCAAATTCTTCTGTATCTAATTCAAAGAAAAACAGTATGCCAGGGAAGGTAGAGCAGAATTGAAAATGGAGAATTAAAAAATAGCTTGAACGTACATCCAATAAGTTTGATAGATATACTTCAAAATTTATGGTTCACTGATCATGAAATGGCTGAAGTGTAAAATTTTGAAGGCTGTAGAATACTGTGTTTTTTTTTAAACTTTAAAACCATTTTATTCACGGGTAAGACCAGAATTTGTTGTCAAAGTTCCCTTTTGAATGAATTGACCTGCTGCAGTGCAAGTGGTTGGATGTACAACTGCAGTGCTGTTAAGAATAGAGTTATAAGGGTTTTTCACACAGCAACATTATAATAGTAGGCTGTGGCTTATATTATTTCTTGCTTTCAAATTTACAGACATTGTACAAGACTCAAGTAAGAGAGCTGAAGGAAGAATGTGAGGAGAAAAGCAAGCTTTGTAAAGATTTGCAACAAAAAATGCAGGAGCTGCAGGATGAGAGGTATAAGTTCATTGATGTAACCTCAGAACAGTTTTTGTTTAGTTTGAAGCAAAATCAAAAATATACCTCTATTGAACTTTTAAAATGTGTATAATTCTCACAATTCAAGAAAAAGTATAAAATTAAAGCCCTGAATTTCCAGGTTATATTTGTTAAAAATTGATCTCCTGTTTTGTGTAGAATAAACATAAATTAAAAGGAAATATAACACAATCACAATGCATGGAAAGTTGTAACTTATGAAATAAGAATTGCTTATTTATGAAAGGTGAAGGCTTGTCTTTAAAATAGTCTGTGCTTGTGTTTGAATTCAAATTCTGAGACGAGTCCTAAATTCAAATAATGATGTCATTGTGAACATCAATCAAACTTGTTGAGTAAACTGATGATCCTCCTCCTCAGAGATTCTTTGGCAGCACAACTTGAGATTACACTAACGAAGGCAGACTCTGAGCAGCTTGCACGTTCAATTGCAGAAGAACAGTATTCTGACCTAGAGAAAGAAAAAATTATGAAGGAGTTAGAAATTAAAGAGATGATGGCAAGGCATAAGCAGGAGCTGGCTGAAAAGGATGCTACAATTGCATCTGTGAGTAAATTTACCTTATAATGTTTTGTCATTATTCATAAAATTTGTGAATAGAAAAATGAACCATAAGCACCTCTAAAGGTAGTATTAAAATTTCCAGTTTGTTACTCCAGAGCAGCTAATCAGTGGTACTTGCTTTATTCAAAAATTGGGTACATTTTGTCCATTATGATTAGTGCCATAAAGTAGGGGTGAGACATTTCAGCCTTATTATTTATGGGAATTTGGGCAACAGTTCCCAGCCGAAGACAGCAAGACTGAGGAATATGATACCCTGAGAGATTGGAAATTGGGAATGGGAGATGTCACTGGAATTGAAAGTGGTTGGAGGAAAAGCAGCGATGATTGCTGGTGCCTCCTTGGGAGAAGATTTGGGGTGGTGGGCCCTGGAGGAGTTCAGGATTTGAGTTGGGCTCACTATAAAGGAGATCACATTCTGTGAAGGGGATGTTAAGCCATGAAGGACATCAGGAGAATTTCAGATGTTCGGAGTGACAGGGTTGAATGGGCTAAGTGTTAGCAAGGGGGTTTGGGATGTAAACACTCTTCCTCCTGGCCCACAAGCAATGCTGTAAAAGCAGTTTCCTGCTCCATGTAGCAATTCTTTACCCTTTCTCCTCTCCTCCCCCAACCTTTCATATGCCAGGTTCCCTAAAGCATGAGAAATCCAGCTGGTTGACCGCAGAATCTCATTAAATTAATGATATGAGTGTTCCATTTCCTGGGGAGCAGGTTGTTTGTCTACTAACCAGTCTCAATTAAAACTGAAAGTGGCTTTGAAAATCTTTCAATTTTATTTTCCCATCTAACCCAAAGCTGTCCAATTCCAATCATACTTAAGTCAAAAGCTCAGTTAAACCGAAACACAAGTTCTCACATATAATCTGTGGATTTAAAATGGTTTCAGTTGGAAGTGAAATTCGAAACACAAACATTGCTGAAAGGGAATAATTTATGTCAAAGTTTAAATTGCAAGTTCATAAGGATACTGATTGAGTAGTTATTTTGTGAAAACTTTAAAATGTTTTTCGGAGATAAATTTGAATATTATTTATTGTACTTCCTGCTAAATGTTTGGCTATGTAAAGATCAGAATGGCATGGAATTCAAAGTTATTGTCACTGCTGAATTAAGAAAATCTCTGGCATTCGTTAGAAGATTTCTTGATGTCACGCATGTAACACCGATTAGTCATTAAAACAAGGTCACAATTCCTTTGGAGAGGCCTTAAATACCTAACACAAATATACATTTATATATTAGAAAGTCTTGTTGCAAATTCCTACAATTTGCTGATGTAAACTTTTATTCAAATCAAGTTTGAGAGTTTGGAAGCTGTTAGATTAGGCACTTTTGTAAACTGCCAAGATGTTACTAGTTTAATAAAGTTAAACATTTATGTAACTTGGGTGTTTGATTTAAATATTTTAATTTGCCATTTAGCTAGAGGAGACCAATAGAATGTTGACTGCAGATGTAGCAAATCTTGCAAGTGAGAAGGAGGAACTGAACAACAAAATGAAGGAGCTTCAGGACCGTAAGTACAAATTAAATTTCAGCAGAAACTGTCAATGTTCCAATTCCTTTGTGCACTTGTCAACCAGGTTCTCAGTGAACAGTCCAATTTGGAGAACAACTTATATTCATGTAGCACCTTATATTCTCTCAATATATTTGCAACCAACAAATTACTTTTCAAAATGGAGTATCTTGTATGAGTAAAAAGGCCAATTTAGTTCCTGATAAAAAGATATTCATTTCACTGATTTCTTGAATGTCTTGAAATACATCCAGCTCTGATTTCAGTAGAGACCAATAACCTGTTTAAATTTCTTTTTAGGATCCTGAACTCAACGTATTTACTAAAAGAAAGAAGCTCAAGGTTCATAGTCTAAAACAATTAGAACATAGTACAGGAACTGCCCCTTCCGCCCACCATTTCTGTGCCACACTAAATTAATCCCATCTGCCTACGCACGATCTATATCCCTCTATTCCCTGCCTGTTCATGTGCCTATCCAAAAGCTTCCTAAACATTGGAATCATATCTGCTTCTGCTACCTCCCCTGGCATTGTGTGCCAGGCACCTGTCACCCTTTGTATAGAGAAAATTTGTCTTGCCCACTTGTACCCTTTAAATTTCCTACTCTTACCTTAAACCTATGCTCTTGGTGTTTGATATTTCCATTCTGGGAAAAAGACTCTGGCTATCCATCCTATCCGTGTCTTTCAGAATTTTATATACTTGCATTAAGTCACCCTTCAGACTCCGATACTCTAGCGAAAACAACCCAAGTTGTCCAACCTCTCATTATAGCGAATATACTCCCCTATGTATTATTTTATTTTCCTGTCACCCCGACTCTGCTAGCATACAAACCCTCCCATATCTTCCAACCTGACAGCCTTGCTCATTGCTGCCATTCTTCATTATTATGCTGTTCCATACAAGCTTATTTTTATTTCAAAATATTTAATAAGATATGTGGTATTTCATCTTAGGAAGTTGTTTTGAATCCTGTCAAATAGAAAACTCTTATCTTGTTATTAGTGTATTTAAGTATTAGTTGAGGAATGTGATGGTTTTATTCTAGACTGTTAATCCAGTAATTTAGGCAATATTCTGGGAATTTGGGTTTGAGTCCTGCCATGGCAGTTGGTAGAACAATTAAACCTGAAATTAAGAGTCTAAAGATGATGATGTTGATTGCCAGAAAAAACCCATCTGGTTCAGTAATACTTTTTATGGAAGGAAACTGCCATCATTATCTGGTCTCCATGTGACTCCAGAAGCACAACAAAGTGGATCAGTATTAACTGAATTAGGGGTGGGCGATAAATGCTTGTGTAGCCAGTGACACCCATATCCTGTGAATGAATAAAAAAAGTTGTCATGATTTAGTTTTATATTTCATGCTAAATAAATTTATGAAGTTCTGCTGTGCAAGCGCAGCATGTTGACATCTCCAATGGGTTTTGTTTTTCAGAGGTTCAGAAGCTGAAAGAAGAGGATGCAAATTTAGCAAGTATAAAATTTCAATTTGACAAGCAGCTGCTGACTGAGAGGACTCTCAAAACCCAGGTAAGAAAATAGAATAAGATTTTAATTATAAACACATCATATCACTGGTGCTCATATTTAAATTTATTCAAATGATGTTATTTCTGTGCACTCACTTATCTTGACTTGGTCATATTGTTATAGTATCACTGATAAGGTCTCTATCTATTTAGGTTTTCTCTCTCCACGTGTTTCATATTAAAGATTCTGTAACTTTTAATTTCAGTATTTTTATTCTTTAATGCATTCTTTATGACATTCTTGAACCAGCCACTAGGAAGTGCAAAGAATGTTCTCATTTATTTTTCTTTGAATACTGTAGTCCCTCACTTTCTGTAGAAAAAGTAATCTACAGTGACAGCTGTTCTCAGTAAGACTGACATGAATTTACCTTGTGGTGTGTTTTAGGAGCAAGACCATAACATCCGCACCCCATTATGCAGCTCATTAAATTCCATTTATGCTGTAGATTAGAGGACCAGGAATAGATCAGTGATTGCTCCTCCCAATGCCTATAGGCAACTGAAGCTCTGACCAAATAGGTGAGGATGACATTGATAGTTCATGGTATTAATTCTCCCACGATCCATCACAGTTCCTATGTCCTTCAGGGCATTGTCAGGAATGGTGCTATCAATTCACTATTGATGGACCTTGAAGTCCTTTAACTAGAGCAGATCCACGTCTTTTCTGCTCTCAATACTTCCAAATAGTGATTTTTGAAAGAGTATTGTTTCACTCACTGAGGGAGGGCAGTGGGTGGTAATCAACAGAAAATTACCCTATTAGTGCATGAGCTAATGTCATGAGATTTAAGATTGCCTAGAATCACTGTAGAAGAGTCGATGGGCCACCCTGTTCTGACAGTGCGCCACTGTACCACAAGACCTGGTGATTGAGGAATCTGGAATGTTGTCTGCAAGGCATGATCCTGTGTGTGTGACTGTTGCTCAGCAGCTTTGTAGACAGCTCTCCAAATACTGTCATAAGTCTGTAAGGCTAGAAATGAGGACTTTGCAGAATTAACTGGGCTGCATGTGTCTGTGTAGTATCTGCTACCTAATTCAGTGCTTGGTTTTCCACCGAGGTTAACTTTTAATGTAGTTTTTTAATCACTTGTAACAAAGGAACTTGCAAGGTTATTTCAGATTACAAAGAATAAGCGTATGCTACATAGTGTTTTTAAGGCAGCCTTCCATCTGAATATGATGGTTTCGATCATGGTGGTCACCTCTGTGGTAAGCATTACCTTGAATGGTTTGGGAGCCATACTGTGTTTGGCAGTCTCTCCAGATGAAGCCACTGGGTTAAGAAGGTACTTGATTTTTTGGCTTCTGTTTTCTCTAGGCCCTCTTCTGAGCGTTTTGTTAGTGTTGTTCACTTCCAATTCATCAGCTTTCAGAAGCTATGACCATTGGTCATTGACTTCTAGTCATCAGTGTTAATGTCTACCGTCAATGTATCTCATTTGCAGGTGCCTTATAACAGAGGCATAGAAATATGAGTTCATGACCCAATGGCCAATTCACAACCAAAAGGTGTTTAAAAAAAAAAATCCTGGTGGTAGCACATACGTATTCTTTGCAATCTGAAATAACCTTACAAGTTACTTTGTTGTATTATATCATGATAAAACTATATTGAGAATTAAACCAGATGAATAACCAAGCATTGAATTAGGTGTTGGATATTTCAAAAGCACATACACCCATGTTAATTCTGCAAAGCCCTTGCAGCAATCAGCCATCATATCATCAATGAACATGGCCAAACCAGCACAGACTTTGTTTTAAAACCCTGTGCTTGCTGATGAAATTAACACCCATCAGGACCTCTGAGTTGGTGATATTGTTCTGCCAAGATTTATACCTGGGACACTAGATACTGTTCAGCATTTTCTCTTGCTTAGTATATGTTGTTGAGATCTCAGCACTGTAGAGGAACACATTGAGGATGCAGGCTTGCATTTAGTTTTGTCAAGGTGGTAAAAACAATGACTGCAGATGCTGGAAATCAGATTCTGGATTAGTGGTGCTGGAAGAGCACAGCAGTTCAGGCAGCATCCAAGTAGCTTCGAAATCGACGTTTCGGGCAAAGGGCTTTTGCCCGAAACATCGATTTCGAAGCTACTTGGATGCTGCCTGAACTGCTGTGCTCTTCCAGCACCACTAATCCAGAATTTAGTTTTGTCAGTCAGGTCATATATTCCACATCTCCTCTCATTTAGCTTTGGTATGAAAGCTTCAGTTTTTTAAATGTGTGTCACTTTAACATGAAGTGACAGATTGGTGATTGTCGAGCTAGGACACGTGAAACCATTAACAGCTACTAGCTTCACATTGTCCGTGCTGACCGTAAGTGGTATAGCATCTTCCTGGACTATGTTGATAGTCACCCAAACCCTTCACAGGCATGAGAAAGTCTCAATTTTCAGATGAAGGTGTTTATCGTTATGCAGTGTCAGTGCACCATCATCAGCACAGACCTACACTCTGACAATTTGGCACACTTTGCCTTGGATCTCAAGGAATAAGGCTGAACAATTTTCAATCAGTACTGCTATGTATGTAGACAACCTCTGGATGATCTAAAGACATACAGCCGAAGCCTCGGGAAGACTGTGCTAAAATGTGGCAGTGCCAGAACACAAACCTTTTCAACTGCACTGTGGATGACTATTTTGATCTTGCCACATCATAGGGTACCTTCTTCATTTTGTCATGAAAAGAAATGACATTGATCTGCTATAGCAGACAACACATTTTCTCCAGCCTCTTAATTAAACTACCTCCGCTCAGAGTCAAGCACATTGTGAAATCAATAAAGTCACTACATAGCAGTCTCCTTTGCTCAATGCATTTCTTTTGCAGCTGTTAAACTGAGAAAATCATGTCAGTTGTAGATTTTCATGTTCCGACTAGGATTCAGATAGATGCATTCTTCCAGGATTTGTAATGTGATGAGGACAACGCAAATACTTTTCCGATTGCTCAGAAGGGAAATTCCTGTATAGTTGGTGCAATCACCTAGTTCGTGTACAGGATCAGTCTTTGCATTACGTAGAGTGGCCAGCTCTTCTAGTCATTATAGACAGGAAAGGTCATTCGGCGACAACAGAAATTTTAGTTTTCAAAGACATTTATACAGATACATGGATATGTAAGGTTTGGAGGATACATTCATTGACTTAGCTCTGTTTTCTATATCCTAACCAATTTTCACTCCTTGTCAGAAGTTTGTTTTCAATTCTGAACCCTTTTGATTGTCTTTAATGCTCTTGTATGGAACTTTGTCCGATATCTGTAGAAACATATTATAAATACTATCCTTATTTATCACAGTGGTAAGCTCAAAAAAATTTAGTTACATAAAGATGACCTACACTTTGTAAATCCATGTCAGTGCTAGCTAATAAATTATTTTTTGGTCAGATACTTGCTCTCTCTGTCCCCATGATCAAAATCTAGGAACTAGTAGGTTACTAATTTCTTCACCATAAGACATAGGAGCAGAAGTAAGGCCATTCGGCCCATCGAGTACACTCCGCCATTCAATCATGGCTGATTGGCATTTCAACTCCACTTACCCGCATTCTCCCTGTAGCCCTTAATTTCTTGTGACATCAAGAATCTGTCAATCTCTGCCTTGAAGACATTTAGTGTACCGGCCTCCACTGCACTTTGTGGCAATGAATTCCACAGGCCCGCCAGTCTCCGGCTGAAGATGTGTCTTCGCATTTCTGTTCAGAATTTGCCCCCTCTAATTCTAAGGCTGTGTCCACGGGTCCTAGTCTCCTTGCCGAACGGAAACAATTTCCTCGCGTCCACCCTTTCCAAGCCATGTATTATCTTGTAAGTTTCTAAAAGATCTCCCCTTAATCTTCTAAGCTCCAATGAATACAATCTCAGGATCCTCAGCTGTTCCTCGTATGTTAGACCTACCATTCCAGGGATCATCCGTGTGAATCTCAGCTGGACACGCTCCAGTGCCAGTATGTCCTTCCTGAGGTGTGGGGACCAAAACTGGGCACAGTACTCTAACTGGGGCCTAACCAGAGCTTTATAAAGTCTCAGTAGCACAACGGTGCTTTTATATTCCAACCCTCTTGACATAAATGACAACATTGCATTTGCTTTCTTAATCACGGAGTCAACCTGCATGTGTTTACCTTTAGAGAATCCTCGACTAGCTCTCCCAGATCCCTTTGTACTTTGGCTTTACGAATTTTCTCACTGTTTAGAAAGTAGTCCATGCTTGTATTCTTTTTTCCAAAGTGCAAGACCTCGCATTTGCTCACATTGAATTCCATCAGCCATTTCCTGGGCCACTCTAGATCCTTCTGCAGCCTCCCCACTTCCTCAGTACTACTTGCCTGTCCACCTAACTTTGTATCATCGGCAAACTTCGCTAGAATGCCCCCAGTCCCTTCATCCAGATCATTAATATATAACGTGAACAGCTGCGGCCCCAACACTGAACCTTGCAGGACACCGCTTGTCACGGGCTGCCATTCCGAAAAAGAACCTTTTATCCCAACTGTCTGTCAGACAGCCAATCCTCAATCCATACCAGTAGCTCACCTCGAACACCATGGGCCCTCACCTTGCTCAGCAGCTTCCCGTGTGCCACCTTATCAAAGGTCTTTTGGAAGTCTAGGTAGACTACACCCACTGGGTTTCCCTGGTCTAACCGACTTGTCACCTCTTCAAAGAATTCCAGCAGGTTTATCAGACACTACCTCCCCTTACTAAATCCATGTTGACTTGTTCTAATCCGACCCTGCTCTTCCAAGAATTTAGAAACCTCATCCTTAATGATGGATTCTAGAATTTTACCAACAACCGAGGTTAGGCTAATTGACCTATAATTTTCCATCTTTTGACTTGATCCTTTCTTGAACAAGGGGGTTACAACAGCGATCTTCCAATTACTGTACTTAACTTATTGTGTGATGTTGGCTGTTTTCTGATCAGAGGATACAAGTTTAAAATTGATAGTTTTTGGAAAATTATGATAAGCGTTTACAATTTCCTCACCGATGTTGCTAAATTCTGAGATTGATATTGGAGATATTATGCGGTTCAGTCTTATGAAGTCCAACAACTTTTCCGTAATAAATCATTTTAACAATGCAATAGCATTTAATACTGTTAAAATTTTAAATAACACAAATCTTAAAAAAAGTCATTGCTCTTGCATTGATACAGTGTGGCAAGTTTTAAAACTCAAGTATTGACATATATCATTACAATTTTGTTTTGCAATATTTCATTGTTTAATCTTTGGTCTTGGATGCAAGTTAATGATTTGCGTCTCTATTGGTCTGTTTTCTTAAGGCCATTGTAAACAGTACATTCATCATAAGTTTGTATCACAAAAAAGTAAAATTGGAGGTTGAAGTAAAGAATTTCAAGAGCAGTAAAAAATAGATAAGATTGTAGATATTAAGGAAAATATGTGAAGAATCTTGTTTAATTTAAAATGTACAACATCACCAATAGCTGTAAGATAAACCAGATCAGAATTGCAACTTTATGGGAGAATTTAACCAAACTTGACACAAAACTGTGTAGAAGCCATTTTGTCACAAAGCAATTTTTGCGGTAAGATTTAAGCCTGCTGCAAGATTGATTTTCCCCAACAAACCTTTTTAAAAATTAAAATTGATAATTTCAGCTCGTCAATTGTTATATCATAATGACATCTTTGTAAAAGTTTCTTTTGGGAAAAGGTTTTGAATGGCTCCCCATTTTCATTAAAGACCTGCTTTGAGACATAAATGATACAAGTAAAATTCTTCAATGATAAGCCTAGAACAAGGTCTTAAACAAGTATTAAACCAGCCTCTAACGTGACTGGAATTTGGAACTAATTTATTTTGCTGTATAATGTTGGTTATTTAAATAATGACTGTATTTTTATGATTTTGGACTGGAATTGAAAACTTTATTACAAAGTTGCTCATAAATGGAAGCAATATCACCGGTTTCCTCCTGGATTTGTCTAAATGCTGTGCTGAGCAATGGAATTAGATAAAGTTGAATAATGTTTGTTATGAGGTTGGCTGAATATTTAGGAATTTTATTTAATATTTGGATTATTCACATGAAAATTATCATGTTTAGGCTGTTAATAAATTAGCTGAGATTATGAATCGGAAGGACATGAAGAGAGACCATGGCAGACGTGGAACTGACACTGATGTTCGCAAAAAAGAAAAAGAAAATCGAAAACTGCAATTGGAGCTGAGGTCAGAGCGGGAAAAGCTGTCACAAATGATGATTAAATACCAGAGAGAGCTGAATGAAATGCAAGCGGTAAGATTATGCATGAAGATTGCCACACAGGGCAAGATATAAGTTTATTCTATGTGAAAACTTAATTGCATAAAAAATTGGTCTTGAGGTCAATGTATGGATTATGACCATTTTCTCTGCAGCAGTACTTGGATTTTGATGCTGTTGATTTTAATAATAATGACTAATAAACTGTACAAATGCAGTCTGAAATATAAAAAAAATGAAATGGGTAAAGATAGTAGAAATCTTAAACGTAGGCAGTTTGTTGAATTGCTGTAGGCTGTCCTGTATTATAATTCTGCATAATGGATTTTGAGTTTAAAAATATAAAAAGCATTTGAAGGGTTACCGTTATTTTGATCTGGCATAGAATTCTTTAAATTATAATTTTCAAATCATTAAAGCATTTCATAAAAATAATTCAGTCATTTAATTTGTACAATTTGATGTACAGCTTAATGTTCTTTCAGTGTTATAGTTTCATTGTTTATGCAGGATTTTATTGAAATTTAGGTATAGAATCAAAGATTAATTTGGAAACTAAATTGATTACTTTGCAAATCTTTAAGATGAAAAATTCAAGTTTTCATTAATAGTGAAGGATTTTGCAAGTTTGCATATCTTGAAACCTCTACTTTCCTATTTTGACAGTGACCTGTTTAGCTTAGAACTAGCTATCACTTTTCTGTGAAAATAACCTAATGGACAGATGCATGCATATGGGGAGATGTGGTCCAATGATTATCTAATTGGACTAGTAATCCAAAACCCCTGCCTAATGTTCTGGGGAATTGGTTCAAATTCCATCAAGGCAAATGGTGAAATTTGAATTCAATCAAAGTCTGGAATAAAAAGCTGTCCTAATAGCAACCATATAACCAAAGTTGATTGTTGCCTGGCCTGCTAGTGATCTCAGATTCATATTAGGAATAAACAAAAATTTCCTGGCAGTTTGAAATATTTATTTGCTTGCTTCTCACAACTTAATAGAGCACCACTAGAAAAATAATTCCATGTCGCTTTCAAGGGGTGCCATTTGGGGATAACTCAGTTGAACATCTTCAAGATTACACTCCAGTGCTATATCACTTCAAATAATGTGAGATGAGCATTAGGAGTTACTGTTTAATACAACATTTGAATGTCAAACGTGTGATTTCTTCAAATAATTGTTCAGCATTATATGGTTAAGGAAAGTCAAAATTGCCATCTGAAACTAGTGAGGAACATTGTTATGGAAATTCATTGCACACTAAAGTCTTGATGGAAATTAGTTTTGGAGTGGTTCGAATCGTATTCGTATTTTCCCTCAGCAAGCATTCATTGCAAAAGATTGCTGTTGCATTTGATGTGTCCATAACTATAATATATTTCTGGTTGGAGCATTACACTTTATATAATCCTAACAGTTTTTATTTCTAGCAGAAAACCATGTATTTTTTCCTCCTTTCTCCATCATCCGCATGTTAGGCACAAGTATCCATGTATATCTGTGCATACAACTGCAAGCATTACTCTATTCTTCTTAACACCTTGCAGAGAAAGCTGTTGTATCATATTAGCACCAGAATGAGTTCAAATCAAAAGCAATCAGTGAGTTCCTAATAGAATGAGATGAGATTAGAGTGAAAATAGTATTTGCATAACAAGAATTTAATTCACACTGAGAGTGAAAGGGGAATATTGTACCTTAATTGTAATTTAAATTGATAGCATTAAAAGTGAAATATGAATTGACTAACGTTTATCATGAGAATGGTGACTCGTGGAAGAACAATGGAGTGTGATTTCTGTATATTACAGAGTTTAATTAAACTGTTCATTCAACCAAAAATATGTCATAAATTAGATTACTTAAGGTCCCTGAACGTGTACAGGAGTTCAAATATGGGGGGTGCGGTGGAGTGTGTAAGAGATGTTGCTACAAGAAGAGTTGACGGTAGTTGCTGGAAAACGTGGACCTTGCTATTGTAGAGGGAGGAAAATCACAGCTTTGCAAATTTCAGGAACAGCAAGGAGGGACAGGCTCGAGCAGGAACTTTGGTATTTAATTGCCTTCCCTTATAATAACTTTGAAGCACTGACGTCTAGTTAGAAGGATGAGGTCTTTGGGCAGAACCATCAAAGAGATTGCAATAACACTAAAAGTAGATTTGGGTTAAGAATCAGTGGTTCAGCGAGTTTTGAGAAGATTTGTAGCTCAGGTTCTGGATGTAGGTTTGCTCGCTGAGCTGGAAGCTTTGTTTTCAGATGTTTTGTCACCATACTAGGTAACATCTTCAGTGAGTCTCCAAATGAAGCTTAATTCGGAAGCTCACTGAAGATGTTACCTAATATGGTGACAAAACATCTGAAAATGAACCTTCCAGCTCAGCGAGCAAACCTTCATCCAATCAGTGGTTCAGTTTGAAATGTAGTAATTATTGGCATTGACAGTTAAATGGAAGGGCAGTTTTGTAATTCACTGAGAGCCGTAGATGCTTTGTTGCCTTTTGAAGTGGTAGGGTGAGAGAGATTCTGGGAAATGTAGAGAAGTTTATGTAATATGAAGGTGAAAATCTAATGTTTGCAGTTCATGTGGGAGGCAGTGATATAGTAACAGAAAGCACTAAAGTCTAGAAAAACGACTTTAGAAATTGGGAAAGCAGGCTTGTGAAGGGATCTTGAGGATGTTATCTCTAGATTACTACTTCAAAGGACAGCTTGGAAAAGATCTAGAGTACAGGAGGTGTAAAGGTTAAAGCGAGCTAGTTCCAAACAAGGTAAGGTGTGAGCTGCTGACCTGGATAGAAAAGGTAGGCTGTTTGGAATAAGTTTAAAAGTAGCAGAGATTGTCAAAACATTTACAGTCTTTAAAAATTTAATACAGTCATAACTAAAATACAGGTTTCCAGTTAACCTTTTATCAAATACTTTAACAGAATAAAAAATCATCACTTTGGAAAAACCGGCATAAAGCTGGACATAGATAGAACATAGAAAAGTACAGCACAGAACAGGCCCTTAGGCCCACGATGTTGTGTCGAGACTTAATCCTAATGTAAAATATAGGAACTTAACCTACGCACCCCTCAACTCACTGCTATCCATCTGCATGTCCAGCATTCACTTAATGTTCCCAATGACTTCGCTTCCACCACCACTGCTGGCAACGCATTCCATGCATTCACAACTCTCTGCATAAAGAACCTACCTCTGATGTCTCCTTTATACCTTCCTCCTAATATCTTCAAACTATGACTTCTTGTACAGTCAATCCTGCCCTGGGGGAAAGTCTCTGGCTATTGACTCTATCTGTTCCTCTTATAATTTTGTACACCTCGATCAGGTCTCCTCTCTTCCTCCTTCTCTCCAGAGAGAAAAGTCCGAGCTTATTCAACCTTTCTTCATAAGGCAGGCCCTCCAGTCCAGGCAGCATCCTGGTAAACCTTCTTTGCACCCTCTCCAAAGCCTCTGTATCTTTCCTATAGTAGGATGACCAGAACTGGACATAATATTCCAAGTGTGGTCTCACCAGGGACTTACAGAGCTGCAGCAAAACCTCGTGGCTCTTAAACTCGATACCCCTGTTAATGAAAGCCAAAACACCATATGCTTTCTTAACAGCCCTATCCACTTGGGTGGCAACTTTGAGGGAGCTATATACTTGCACACCCAGATCTCTCTGTTCCTCCACACCGTAAGCAGAAATTTAAACAAGCAAATATTGATTTGCTTGTTTTTTTTTAAAAAAAAATTAATTCTTGTGTTGTGGACATCGCTGGCTAGACCAATATTTATTGTCCATCCCTAATTGCCTAGAGGCAGTGAGAGTCAGCCACATTGTTGTGGATCTGGAGTTGCATCCAAGCCAAGCCAGGCAGATGTCCGATTCCTTCCCTAAACGACATTAGTGAACCAGGTGGGTTGTTCCAACAGTCAGCAGCAGTTTCATGATCATCATTAAGGCGTAAATCTCAGTTTTAAAAAAAATTTTTGAATTCATTTCCACCATGTTAAGATCTGAACTCAGGTTCCCAAAACATTACCTGGATATCTGGGTTAATAGTCTAGTGATAATACCACTAGGCCATCACCTCCCCTATATATTGTCATAGAACATGAAAGACTCCAATTGGAAAATGTTTTCTGCTGATTTGAAATAGGCAGGTTTTCATCTGATTGGCTCAATATTATTTGAAGAAAAAATTCTCAATTTCAGCATCTATCGTTGAAGAAAGCAGCTTTCTTCCAACCAATTGAGTATTTTAACAATATCCATGTTCAGGATTCAAGTTTATAGTAGTATATTCATAGAAACTAGTATTCTGTAAATATCCTAATGAAAAGAAAGTTGTTAAGTATGAGATGGGTGCGAGGCAACTGAGCTGGAGAATAAGCAGAAATTGGAAGGGTAATTTGAGTGTCTGTTTGCAAAGGATAACACTTTGGAGAATATGGCATGCCACTTTTCCATTAGCCTCTGTAAAATGACTCGACATTTTTTCCGGCATTAATGTTATCATATAAATGCAAGTTCTTGAAGAATTCATTGTAGAAGTATAAGGCTGTTTCTGACAGTGATTGAAAATAGATGGCAGTGATCCACTGAGTGCTGTTCTGCTACCTTTACTATTCATTGGATAAACACTAAGATATAAAACTGGAGGGTTTGTTTGTAAATACAATGAAAATAGGAGGTAAAACAAATAATTCTGCTAACTAAAGGAAGCTGCAGGATGGTATTGATAAGTTAGTGAAATGAGCGCAAAAGAACAAGGCAAAGTTCAATGAGATTGTATTACTTTTCTTTTGTTTTTAAAGGGAATAAGTGGCCAGTACAGAGAATTTGAGGATTCAAGTTCACTACTAAAAGGCAATATTGCAAGTGGGCAAAAATGAATGGAATTTCATGATTCAATGAGTTGCTCAAAATTAAAATGCTCATTTAGAGAGTTGCTGGAGACATGATGGGTCAAATGGCCCTCTACTGTGCCTTAACACTTCTTTGATTCTGTCAATGCTTATTTGAGTAGAGGATTTGGCTCTTGGAATTAGGGCTGCAGCCCTTATGGGGAAGTAACCCCAACATAAGCCTCTTGGGCCAAATACCCTCTTTCCATATTATAATTTTATGTTTGTTGACAGAAATATAAATATGAGTCAGAGGTACAAGGCACTGCAATATGATTAGTCCACTGATCCACCAGATGCTCACTTGACTGACTAGCAGATTCCTATGCTGAACAGTACTATGGTTCTGTGCCCATTATACCGACAAATATATAAAGCAATACTTTAGGTAAGGACTATATTCCATTAGTGTGCAACCTGATTTAATGGGTTTTTTGGCAGTTCACTATAAATGAAGGTTTGAGGCATCAAACTGTATTTTTGGCCAAAATTGTAGGCAGAAGGTATTCTTATAAATGAGTGAGTCATTGAAAACGATCTGTTTAAAAAAAATGTATGGGAAAGTTTTATTATTGTTGAGGTTGATATTGAGGGATTTATATTAGGTCGACAGTTAGCCTTGAGTGATTGTAAAAGTATTTGCTGTTATCTATCAGTGTAATTAACTTGTATAACATTAATCTTCCAACAGCAAATTGCAGATGAAAGCCAGGTGCGAATTGAGCTGCAGATGGCACTGGATAGCAAAGACAGTGATATTGAGCAACTTCGTTCTCAGCTGCAGTTAGTGCAGGTGGGACTTGACACTACCAGTATTGGCAGTGGGCCAGGTGATGCAGAAGCAGATGATGGATTTCCAGGTATGTATGTGTTTTTATTTTCCTCTTAAAAGTAATAAGATATATTGTCTTTGATACTTTTGAAGTTATCTTTCATTATTTGACTACCTATTCATTTACAATAAAGATGAAATCTTGATTAACTTAATAATGACAATTATATAAAACTACATTTACAGCTTTCAGGAAGAAAGTTCTAACTGAAAGATGTTTAATAAATTTCTTTATTTTGTACGTTTGTAATCAGTTTGTGGTCACTATTCTAACAAATTGTTTTAAATCCAAATGGTGCTTATGAGTTTGTTTTGCTGTTTTGATAATATTTCAATACATATTGTTTAACTCCTGACTTGCTAATAGTACAGAAACTAGTACACTGATATTCTGGGGAGGATTCAAAGGAGAACAACATGGTTGATACTAGGAGTTGGGGCTCTTAAGTTATACAGAAGGGCTTATGGCACAGAACTCTATTCACTTACGGTTCTGGTGATGGGGAGGCACTAAATACTGACTGTTGTAGATAATGCCGAAATGAATAGACTATTTGCCTTAGAATGAGTGTGTCAAACTAGAGGACAGTAGATCAAAATCAGTAAGATTAAAAAGAGATTTGAATGCATTTTCTTTTTCTTATAAAAGAGTAGGAGCTGTAAAATTATAAAATAACCAATATGTAAAATAAAAATGTGACAAATATTTGATGTGTTATTTAACTACCATAGATGAAGAAGTATCTGGTTGCATGCAGGGCTGAATGTTACAGAAATTGATGAAAGGCTATTTCAAAGTGTGCTGTGGCAAGTGAAGACATTTGATTCAATTGGCCCATCCTTAATTCCCCTTGCTTTAACTGTAGTTTTATGTATTCATAAATTATTTAGACTACAAAGTATTTATACCCAGAAGTAAAGCAAACAATTTAGAATGAGAGCCCAAAATCATAATAGTTTATTTTAAAAAAAAAGACTGTACACTTCAAAGTCTACATTGTTGTTTCCAAGACTGTTGATGTGGGAGCTGTGGACTGGGATTTAACGGTTTCTATGATATTGGGTTTCAGGGATTGTGTATGTTCAAGATTGAGAGCAGCAGGCCAAGATTAAAAAGTAAAATTTTGGCAAGAGATACATACATTATTCTGAATTTTTTTTCTCTTTGGAGATCAGGCATTATTTGGAAATTTGCCTTGGGGAATTTGAATAGTTTGCCATTGATATAGGAAGTGCTGCAGAAAATCAGTAGGTTTGTTAGCAACAGAGTTACTGTTTTAAATCCCATAACTGTTCTTCAGAACCTGTTCCAAAGAAAATGATCAACCAAGTAGAATGTATTCAGGATTAATAATCACAAAGACATTTGAAAACTATGCCATTTCACTGTTGATTGTAAGATTGGGACTACCTACGTAAAATATGTAATAACTCAAGTTTGCAAGAACAAAGACTTTGAAGTTGAACTTAAATAATCTGTAGTAAAATATGTTTACGCAGTCTTGACCCATGTCCCAGTGGATGTGAATTCACAGCAATGGTTTGGTAACAAAAGGAAATGTATTTCACTCTTTGCTCAATAACTGTAGAAGTTCAGTATTTACTTTGAGAGGTGAGCAGTTAAAATTCTTTGTAAAACACTTTATTTTTGTGTAACAATATAAAGTACGGCTGTTTTATCCATCTTTAAAAAAACACATTCATAATTTTTAAAAAAATTCCATTAACTTCTTGCCCATCTTTTTTCTACCTGATTATTTCAATTTAGTTTTGTTTTTCATTTTCTAATCCTTTTCTACACTGAAGTTATGAAAAATAAATATCTTTGCTTTTCTACCTGTTTGTTGCCTTGGTTTTCTCAGTTCGTATCACTCAGTCCCATACAACGGAGTCCATGTCTTTTAGCTACAAACGCTCTTCCACTTCTGTCACCCTTGCCACTAAGCCCTCTTATTCTTACATCCATGATTCTGATTCTGAGTCTGAGTCAGACGAAGATGCAGAGCCCTTTGTACGTACACAGTCTGATCCTGGCTCTGAGCCTGAACTTGAACCTGATTCCCCAGGTGATGTACTGCATGTGACTTGAGCATTATTTGCTTTTTAAAAATAGCTTGACTGTTATTAGAGTTTCTCTAATAGTCTTTGTATACACAAAGATTGAGCTGACAAAATGTTGTTTGGAGTATGACTGCATGCAGAAGAATACAGAAGAAGGAAATATTACTTTTATGTAAAGTTCCCTTATCATCATTTGCATTGGCATTGACCTATATGTAGAAACCCTTTTTTTTAAATCGATACATTCAGCTTAAAGATACAGTAAAATGCTGACATATAACTTATTAACTTGGAATTTAATTCTTGGCATGGCCTATTGCCTTAATCTCTTAATTTTAAATTATGTGGCTTTTGTTCTCATTTGTAATGCAGATTCTTGACTGTAGCATGTTCTGTTTTGTTCAAACAAATTAATATTAAAGGGATCCAATGGTTTGGACAAGTCAAATTTCATTCTTTTTGTAAAAAAGTTTGGGAATTACTGTAATTTCTTTAGGACATAATATTTAGTAGTAAGAAATATTGGTCAGAACATTGAGTATAGGAGTCGGGAAGTCATGTTGCAGCTGTACAGGCCACTTTTGGAATATTCTGTGCAATTCTGGTCTCCCTCCTATAGGAAGGATGTTGTGAAACTTGAAAGGGTTCAGAAAAAATGTACAAGGGTTGGAGGGTTTGGGCTGTTTTCCCAGGAGCATCAGAGGCTGAGGGGTAACTATATAGAGGTTTATAAAATCATGAAGGGCATGGGTCGGGTAAATGGACAAGGTCTTTTTTCCAGGGTAGCGGAGTCCAAAACTAGAAAACATAGGTTCAGGGTGAGAGGGGAAAGATTTAAAAGGAATCTGAGGGGCAACTTTTTCATGCAGAGGGTATTGCGTGTATGGAATGAGCTGCCAGAGGAAGTGGTGTAGGCTGATGCAATTACAGCATTTAATTAAGGCAGCTGGATGAATACATGAATAGGAAGGTTTTAGAGAGTTAAGGGCCAAGTGCTGGCAAATGGGACTAGATTAATTTAGGATCTCTGGTCAGCAGGGATGAGTTGGACTGAAGGGTCTGTTTCCATGCTGCACAACTCTATGACTCTATAAATGGTGAGAAAACAATACGGATTCAAATGATTGAAGATGAAACAATATGTTCTGCAGGTTTGAATTTCTACATTTCTTCACTTTTATAGTTAGTCACACTAATTGCGGATGGAAGATGTGCTTCCAGGTTGGCAGTAATTTTTCAACACATCGTTTATTAAAGCTGGATTACAACCGTAAAGTAAAAACGGTCAGTTGACTTAGGCTTTCTAAATTTAAAAATGGTGAGATATTGGTGTCAAAGCTGGAACCAAGTATGGATGCTACTCCATTTAGATGCCCAGAATGTTTGGTCAACTGGGAGTGTAATTTTTTAAAATCCAAGATTAGAGTAGTGCTGGTAAAGCACAGCAGGTCAGGTAACATCCAAGGAGCAGGAAAATCGACATTTCAGGCAAAAACCCTTCTTCAGGAATCAAGAGCCATTCGTGATGAAGGGCTTTTGCCCGAAATATCGATTCTCCTGGTCCTTGGATGTTGCCTGACCTGCTGTGCTTTACCAGCACTACTCTAATCTTGACTCCAATCTCCAGTATCTACAGTACCGACTTTTACCTAGTGTATTTTTTTAAAGCTCATTTCCATTTTTCTCAGAATCCAGATTGGAAGGTTGGCTTTCCTTACCCATGAGAAACAACACAAAGAAATTCCTATGGCGAAAGCAGGTATGGTTTTTCCTTCCAATGAACTTCCCTTTTAAGTGAATATCTGGATTAATAATCCTCAATTGAATAAAGTATCTGTTTGAAATTGAGTGAGTAGTATTAGTAGGTCTCTGTCCCATCTGGTGATGACTGCAGTGAAATAGCCAACAATATGTCTTTCATGGTTTATAGGTGGTGACCAGTTGAGTAATATATTTGCATATAATTTTCAATGTTTTGATGAATGGCTGGCCTGTTAAATCCTATTCTGACAATTTGTCTGATTTGCAGACGTGAAAATAATACAGTATTTAATGCAAAAATGTTAACTGTGAAGAAAGACTTTGCATAAAATTTTTATATAAGAAAAAGTGGTCATGGTCGTTTTGGTTTCTAGAGTTTCCAAAACGTGTATTAACAATGTAGATATGGTTGTGACTTCTATTCATTGTTCCCTCAATTCCACCAGATTTGGACATTAATCCAATTAGCCATTATGAAACCTGGCTGTCGGGGCTCTCTGATGGTCTTTGAATGTGTAGACTCAAACTGAAATTGAATTTAACTTAAAACTTCTGAAAACTGTAAAAGAAACTGCAAATCAGACAATATATTAAAAAAAAACCATCAAGGGGCAATTTATGTCAATACTCAATTGTCTGAATAAGGGCTAATTGCTATGAGCGCGGAGCTGTGTGAGTACTTTTAATTTTAGTGTGGCTCAAAAAGGCTGCAAAATTTAAAAGTACACAGAGACTGTTGACGCATAATATGCTCACAAAGAAATCTAAAATTTAGAAATTTTGGTGGAGAGGGCTGTGCAGTTCTGCTTTTTGCCTCCTACTTGTGGTTTGTGTTGCAGGTAAATGTTTAATTTAATCTAACCATAATTTAAAGTGGATCAAGGAATTAATTCAAAATTCTATGCCAAGTTGATTATAAATGAACTTCAGTTAATTAAATAAATAAATATAGATAGGGAAGGGATTGCAGGTGGAATACCACACTACAGCTGTGATGTTTGTGAAAGGTAATACAATCCTGGACAACCCTATACTGTATGCAGTTAAGTCACTGCTTTTCAAGAAGCTCCAGCTGAAATTTTGAGTTACAGTCCAAAACGCAGTAATTGTCGTGTATCAGGGAAGGGGAGAATTTCTTGGACACTGATCCAAAAGGAATTCTCCCCTATTAGACTAGAACTGGAATGCCCCATTCATGGTCATATAAGAGACGAGGGATCAGGCGCTAAGTAGATCCCGAGTGTATCGCTTGATTAGCCTTGTCTCTTATCCAGGCTGTTATTGCCTGGGTGGATATGGGCAAACTGACTGCAATACCATGAGGTATGAGGACATTCAAGTGGGAAATGTGATGAGGAATGTGGTAGTGTTGGGGACAGTATGGTTGAGGTTAAATATTGTAGGCACTACAGGGAGACCCAAAGATTTGTTAAGGACATATTGTTATGGTTGGAAAAGAAATTTAAGGAGGCAGATCCTGTTGTGAATAGTCCATGTGGAAACCAATAATGTTGGTGGAATGAAGTTCCATTGGGGGAGATTATTGCCTTTAAAATTCTGCTTATTAATTTGGACCCTAGGTAATCTCTGCACTCCCTCGACCCTGTTAAACTAGCACAGTGTGAGATAGATCAGAGGGTTCAATTGGTGGCTTGAAGACTGGTGTGGGAGATGAAGGATTTGATTCATTGGACACTGGCAACAGTACTGTGGAAAGAGAGAGCTGTTCTGTTTATTGAGGTGCCAATGAAATTGGGCTGGAAATAGTATCTTTGCACTTTGAATAACCAGCATAATTGGTAGGATTTTAAACTTTTTAAAAATGGTGTGGGGTATGTAAAATTTATAAATGTAAGGAGAAAATCCAAGGCAATAGAGCAGTGCAGCAATTTAGTTTAGAGTTACAAAAGAAGAGACACAGGTTTGTGTATTAATTAATAAGGTCAAATCAGAGCAAACAGCTTTTAAAAACTCAATATTTATGTAGCCCATTTCACAACCGAAGATCATCTCGTGATTTGCATTCAGTGAAGCATTTTTGAAAGCTCACAAACTGTTGAGATGTAGAAAATGTTGCAGCTACAGCATTACCCACAAACAGTAATGACCAGATAAATCTCGAGAGGTTAAAATTGGCCAATACTCTTGGTAACTTCTTCACTGTTCTGTGAAATTTTGTCTGAGGAACTTTTATATTGTTCTCAGAGGGAAGATGGCATAGTTTGATATCTCATCTGAAAGATGACATCTCGACCAGTGCAAAAATCCCTGAATGCTGGAAAATTATAGCAGCCCGCATTTTTATGCTCAGATCATGAACTGAAATTTGAATTCCCAGTCTGGGAATAACTGACACCAGTTATGACGTGCCAAAAATTTATTACAAAGTAAGTGGATTATTGACACAGAGGTTCTGATCTACTTAATAACCAGCACAGAAACTGCAATGCATGATGGCTGAGATTGGAACTAAATATTCCAGCACTTAACACAGTGAAAAGAAATAACCAGAAAAGAAAAGGAGCTGGGAAAGTAGACTTAATTTTAAAAAAGAATGACACAGGACAGTAGTGAAGGAAATTCTTTGGCCCAGAGAAGAAATGTTGACTCCGTTGTTGAAGATGTGAGAATGTCACTTTGACTACTTTGACTCAGATTGGATTTAGGAAAGGAAAGTTGTATTTGATGCATTTGAATATTTGAGGATGCAACTATTAGGGAATTTCAAAACTGAACCAGTAATTGTATATTTAGATTTTTAAAAAACAGAAAATAAAATGTCTCATGAAAAGTTGTTACAAATCACCATGGGGTTGAAGGTGATAGTCTAGCATGAATAGAGGATTGTTTAAAGGGCAGAAAATAGAATAGGATAAATAAACCATTTTTGAGTTGTTAGGCTGTCAACAATAATCAGTTCTCAGACCTTAACTGTCCACAATCTATCTTATGATTTAGATGAAGGAATAGAGTGAAATGGACCAGGTTTGCTGATGATACAAAGCTCGGTATTATGGCTATACGTATGAAGTTCTTAGCAAAACTCTCTTGTGTTATTTCTTCCAAGCTTTAAATTGCATTATATAGCAATACTGTATCTGCACCATTTACTTGAATTTTCCAATTGAAAAATTAGAACAATTCTTTTTAATAGTCAAAATGTTGGTTTATCTCCTCCAGGAGGATTTTTCACGTCTTCTACAGCCAAGGTGGAATTTCCCACTTCTTCACTGGCAAAATAGACATTTTCCTGCCTTTCACGACCCAAAACACAATACACATCCCTTCTTTAATTTTTAAGCGAAACTTATATGGCGGCACCTTAAGTAAATTATGTCACTTTTCTGACACTGCGGCATCAGTGTGAATTGATTTTCTGGTCTTTGCTCTTGTTAGCTGTAGCTGTGTCTTGTGACCCTTCATTCATGACAGTGGCAATGGGTTTTTTGAATCATTATTGTAATATTTTCTTCCCCTTTATCTTTAGGGAGCTTTAATTTTGCTCCCTGAGTTCCCACTCAATCCCAATAAGCCCTCTTCTCTGAAGACACTCTCATTTTGGGCCTGCACTGTTTTTCTTGTACCTCTTACCAGCTCTGAGACAAAGATATCCATGTCTCAAGGGGAGTGCTGCTTTTGTCCTATTGTGAGCTGCACGAGTGCTGCTGACTGTTTGTTGGGGTGTACATTTCAGTTGCTTTGTTTTCTTCAGGTGGTAATGTACTTAATGATTAACTCACTTGTTTTCAGATTTTTTTTATTTTCCTTGGGCTGAATGGGTTCACTTTGGCATTTCTATCTTGAGGTATTTCAGTAACAGGGCCCACCACTGATGACCATTTCATATTGGGCTCTGAGTGGTTGAGGTACTGTGCTCCTACCTATTCTCTTTTCTCTGTCTATGGGTTTGTCTAATTATCAAGGACAGAGTATGAGTTTTTTTTAATCAAGAAGAAGGCTATGGGGAAAGAACAGTAGACAGGATAGCTTCTACAGAGTTGTCACAGGGCTGATATCACCTTCTGAATTGTATGATGCTGTGACATTCTCAAACTGGAATTACTGATGTCCTGTTCTCTGGATTATTAATCCAGTGAAAAAAAAATCAGTAATGTACACAATTCAAATAAGATAGGGCGTCATGGCTCAGTGGTTAGCACTGCTGCCTCACAGCACCAGGGACCCGGGTTCGATTCCAGCCTCGGGCTACTTCTCTGTGTGGAGTTTGCACATTCTCCCCGTGTCTGCGTGAGTTTCCTCTGGGTGCTCCGGTTTCCTCCAAATGTGCAGGTTAGGTGAATTGGCCATGCTAAATTGCCCGTAATGTTAGGTGCATTAATCAGAGGGAAATGGGGCTGGGTGGGTTACTCTTCGGAGGGTCGGTGTGGACTGGTTGGGCCAAAGGGCCTGTTTCCACACTGTAGGGAATCTAATCTAAGTGGCACTTGTGCTACATAACACAAGGCAGTTTATTGCATGATAGCAATAGGTACAAATTACATAGTGTAGAGTAAGTATGTGTAAATAGTCAATCAGGAAGTAGACCTCATGCTAGACTGTCTGAGTATCTATCCAAAGATTGCGTGATATCATATGCAACAGTTATGACCATTACTGATGGTTGTTTTGTATTCCTGCTTTTTAAACAAATTGACTTTAAATTCTACAGGTGCCACGGTGGGATTTGAACTTAAGTCTGATGCATTTCTTCAGACCTCTAGATTACTCATTCAAAAGTACTGCTACTATGCTATCCTTCCCTCTCATTGTAATTTTATTTTGTTAATTAATTATCCCACATGCTAAATTTACTTTGGCTAAGGATTTGAAACTTTGAACTAATTACTAGATTATAAGTAGATTAAAGTAAATATTTATCTGCAATGCAAGCTGCTGTAAGTAATAGAGGCAAAAAGTATCACTTTAATTTCTACATTTGATACAATTTATTTTATATCTGCGTTGTATCATTTGAGGCACGTCCAAGTTCCATGTGCAGACTCCATTTCCTGCCCGTGATAATATGCATTGATTTGAACAGTCATTTGCAGCTGATTTAAATTACTTTTTTCCTTTTTAAATATTTGTAGCTTATATTGTCTATTTTTATATTTCATGCTAGTTTTCTGACACTACTTTCTCCATTTGTTTTGTAGTTATCCTTTCCTGCATTCTAAAACATTGTGAATCCATTGTCCTACCAATAAACTTCTCAACCATTGTACACCTTCTCTTTCAATTTGATACCATCTTTAACTTCCTTTGTTAGTCTCCTTCCAGCAGTCTTTCCAAATTGTCTATAATAATTACTACTGCTTCTGTACATCTTATCTTTTATATCTGTTTATCTAGTCCAGGTTGGCCAACTCTTCTTCATACCTTTTGTAATTCCTTAAGTTAAAGGGAATAGTTATAAGACTTGCATTTCTCTCTGTCAATCTTGCTTCCCTTGACAAGCTCCATATCATTGTCAATAATTCCACTTACCCTTCCATGTTCATTGTTTTAATTTGAATCAAGGTATAGTTAGTAAATCAGCAGATGACACCAAAATTGGAGGTGCAGTGGACAGCGAAGAAGGTTACCTCAGATTACAACCAGTATCTTGATCAGATGGTCCAATGAGCTAAGAACTGGCAGGTGGAGATTCATTTAGATAAATGCAAGGCGCTGCATTTTGGGAAAGCAAATCTTAGCAGGACTTATGCATTTAATGGTAAGGTCCTCAAGAGTATTGCTGAGCAAAGAGACCTTGGAATGCAAGTTCATAGCTCCTTAAAAGTGGATTCGCAGATAGATAGGATAGTGAAGAAGACGTTTAGTATGCTTTCCTTTATCGGTCAGATTATTGAGTACAGGAGTTGAGAGGTCATGTACAGGACATTGGTTAGGCCACTGTTGGAATATTGCGTGGAATAATCTGGTCTCCTTCCTATTGGAAAGATGTTGTGAAACTTGAAAGGGTTCAGAAAAGGTTTACAAGGATGTTGCCAGGGTTGGAGAATTTGAGCTATAGGGAGAGGCTAAACAGGCTGGGGCTGTTTTCCCTGGAGTGTCAGAGGCTGAGGGGTGACCTTATAGAGGTTTACAAAATTATGATGGGCATGGATTGGATAAATAGACAAAGTCTTTTCCCTGGGTTGGAGGAATTCAGAACTAGAGGGCAAAGATATAAAAGAGACCTGAGGGGCAACGTTTTCACACACAGGGTGGTACGTGTATGGAATGAGCTGCCAGAGGAAGTGGTGGAGGCTAGCACAATAGCAACATTTAAAAGGCATCTGGATGGGTATATAAATTGGAAGGGTTTGGAGGGATATGGGCTGGGTGCCAGCAGGTGGAACTAGATTGGGTTGTGATATCTGGTCAGCATGGACAAGTTGGACCGGAGGGTTTGATTCTATGTTGTACATCTCTATGACTCTAAATGTTTGCAGCCTGCACATCCTGTTTAATGTTACTTAACTTCTGCTCTATGCTGTTGATTGTAAATACTTCACCTCTTTAGCATCCTTTATCTCTGCTTCCCCCAATCCACTGTTGAAACTCTTGACCACGTCAACTCCAGCGATCTTATTTCAGTGGTCTAATAGCAGATCTCCCTTCTTGCTGATTTTGTTAACTTCAGCTTATCTAAAATTCTGCTAATATTGAACCGTCATAAAATTCACAAGTGACTACAATCCTTGGTGATCTATATTGATCCACACCATAGATTTAAGTTTTATTCTCATCTTGCACTACATTCTTGGCCTTTCTCATCGCTACCTTTGGAATCTCCTTCAGCACTAAAACTCCAAACAGAACACCTTTTTTAAAATCTGATTCTGGTCTCTTATTCATCCTCCCTTCACCAAAATAGTGTTGAGATTGGTAGATTTTTGATTGATATAGGTCAACAGTGCATGAGGGATAGATCTGACATGACCTAACAACAGATAACAAGTTAAGGGGCTGAATAGTCAACGCCTTGTCTTTTATTTGCTCCATCATGAGTGACCATATCTGCAGATGTTTCAGCTGTACACTGTACAAATCTATCCCTCAGTCCATCTGCTTATCCTCTCTATACAGAATCGTAGAAGTGTTATGGCATAGAAGGAGATAATTCAGCCCATCTTGTCAGCACTGACTCTTCAAATGAGCATCATTGCATCATGTCAATTTCCTCCTTTTCGCTCCATACATTTGCATGCTATTTCTATCCAAATAATCATCCAATATCCTCTCGAATAACTTGACTGAATTTACCTCCACACTACTTCCAGGCAGTGCATTCCACATTCTAACAACTCACTGAGTGAAGAAGTTTCTCTCTTGCTTCCTTTCCTTTGCTTAGACTTTAAAACAATGCCCTCTCGTTCATTTACCCTTTTGTAACTCAGCTTGCTGATGATTTTGCAAAGCTCTATTACATCTCCTTTCTGGAAATAAACTGGACTCCGTGTTAACTCATAGAGTCTTAGAGATGTATGGCATGGAAACTGACTCTTCGGTTCAACTCGTCCATGCCAACCAGATATCCTAAATTAACATCCCATTTGCCAGTATTTGGCCCATATACCTCTGAACCCTTCCTATTCATATACCCACCACGACCATATTTTTCTTTCCACAGATGCTGTCAAACCTGCTGAGATTCTCCAATGTGCTCTGTGTTTGTTTCCTCGCAGTCTTCTACTCTCCAAGGAGAACAGTCCCAGCTTAGAACATGAAGCGTAGAACAGTACAGCGCAGGAACAGGCCCTTCGGCCCTCCATGTCTGTGCCAGCTGCCTTCAATCTAACCTCATAACTGAAGTTTCTCATTTCTGGAATTATTCTTGTAAATTGTTTCTGCACTCTGTCCATTACATTCACATCTTTCCCATAATTAGATTAGATTAATTACAGTATGGAAACAGGCCCTTCGGCCCAACAAGTCCACACCGACCCGCCGAAGCGCAATCCCCCAGACCCATTCCCCTACATTTGCCCCTTCACCTAACACTACAGGCAATTTAGCATGGCCAATTCACATAACCGGCACATTTTTGGACTGTGGGAGGAAACCCACACAGACACTGGGAGAATGTGCACACTCCACACAGTCAGTCGCCTGAGGTGGGAATTGAATCTGGGTTCTGGCGCTGTGAGGCAGCAGTGTTAACCACTGCCACCGTGCCGCCCACTAATGTGGCACCCACAGCCACACACGATAAATAAGTTATTGTCTAAAACTGTGCTCCTCATTATATCCATGTCTTGGAATAAAACTATAAAATGGATTCTGTCCACCTTCAAATCCTAATTGTCCCCATTTCCCATGCTGAGCCTAGAATTTGTGATCTTGTACACTTTTGTCCCTCCATGGTGTACCCTGCATAATTTCTCTTCTTACTTTACCTGTGCCCAGGGTTTGGCCTCAGAGTTCATACAACACAGAAACAGACCCTTTAGTCCAATCAGTCCATGCCAAACATAATCCCAAACTAAACCAGTCCCACCTGCCTGCTTCTGGTCCATATCCAAACCGTTGCTATTCATGTACTTATCGAAATGTCTTTTAAATGTTGAAATCGTACACGCATAACACCACTTCCTCAGGAAATTCGTTCAGCACACAAACTATCTTCTGTATAAAAGAAATTGCACCCATGTCTTTTTTTTATTAAATCTCTCTCCTCTCATTAAAAAGGTCCCCTCTGTTGTTGGTGAGTGAGACCTACAACAGCCGCTGAGAGAGCTTGAGCTTGACCACACCACCGACTTAATAATGGTGACCATTTTTGACCCTATGTACCTCTGCAGTACTTTGCGATGCCTTTTGACACTCAAGATGCTTTATAAATGCAAGCTGTTACATTGATCATGTGATTAGTCCTAAGAGTATGATGGAACAAATATTTTGGTTGTAGTAACTGAATTTTAAAAATTACAATTTTTCACAAAAACATTCATCAAAGCTTGACTAATAGTTTAACTGATCCTTGATAATTTTTTATGTTTTACAGTATGTAGTTGTGAGCAGTAAGAAGATTCTATTTTATGACAGTGAGCAGGACAAAGAATTGTCTAATCCTTCTATGGTGTTGGATATAGAGTAAGTAACGAATCATGTGTAAATTTTGTATTGAAGGAATAAATGATAAATTAAGTTATGAAGGTGAAGTGTGTATGGGCTATCCAACCCACCTCTGAGGCACAAGTCAGGAATGTGAAGGGATATGCCTCAATTGCCTGAATGAATGCAACTCCAGCACCACTCAAATGCAACACTATCCACTTGATTGGCATTCCATCCACCACCTTAAACATTTACTTCCTCCATCACTGGTGGACTGGCAACATCATGTGCCACCTGCAAAATGGATTGTTGCAAATCACTAATGCTCCTTCGCTGGCACCCTTCAAATACAGTTCCTACCAATTTGATGAATAAGGGCAGCAGATACTTGAGAACCCTGCCACCTGTAAATTGCTCACCATTTTGCAACATTCTCATTTGGCAGTGTACGAAATCCTGGAGCTTGTCTCTTGAACAGTTGTGCTCTTGCACCATATTGACTGCAGTGGTTCAAGAAAGTCTCTTACTACCACACTCTCAATTGTTAAGAGTGGGTAATCGTTGCCAGTGATGCCTGTATCCCATGAGCAAATTTGAAAATAAGCAAGTGTTAATGTAACTATACTGTTGTGAGGTTATGCACACTCCACATCATTAATATTTTCATCGTCCAAATCAATTACCTCTGAACTGAATGAGTTTGCAAATCAGCATCACTAATGGAGCGTTCTCTATGCTTGGCATGTACCACAGCTAGAGTGTCTGATCCTGACAATTCGTGTCAAAGATGGAAAGTATTTTCCATTCCTTGTGCTTTGGCTCGTTCACATTTACTGATATTTCTTTTGTTCCTTTTTATACAGAGGTAGTCATGCTTTCTTTTGTGCCTTCTGAAAATCATTCATTTGTTTCCTAATTCAAGAACAAATTAAAATGATTTTGAACATTCAAAGCCGAATACACTTTTGGTGCCATCTCAGTGTATCAAGAAAATGATGCTTATGAATCTGTATTGTACTTTGGAGAACCCTGTGTAATTCATCAATTAGTTTTAGATAGCCACTCAAGTTATACTTAAATATAGTTTGGAGCAATAAAGTATAAAAGTGTAGCTGCAATAGAATTGTCAATGTTGATATGATTTAAATCATCATTCCATCTTTGTGTGTTGTCCGATTCACTTTCAATCGCAGTTCACTCATGCACACAAGACATTCTCAAGTGACTCCCAAAAAATCTTCAACAGTTTGTGAAGTTTGTGAATTACTGAATAGAGTAGCCTTTCTGTAATCCAAAATAGTGACAAAATTTAATGTCCGGTTGAGTAAAAGAGTTGTAGATAACAAATGAATGAAGCTCAAAAATGCACCTTTCAAAGTGGTGTGTTGCAGTTTTGGTGATGAGTATTTGAGTGACAGGCACAAACGTCTAAGTGCCTAACTTTATCTTGAACAAAGATAAATGCTGCTGTAACTAAACCTCATGACTAAATTGCTTTAGTTTTAATAATAAAATCGTTACAATTTGTCAATCTTAACAGGAGCAACAACAGGTATTTAAACCAATGATTACAGTAAAATCTAGATTAAAAACAAAATTCATCTTCTGTCTGAGTTTTCTGACTTTTTTTTTCCCCCCTTGGTAGAAAAGTTACCTGTAAAGAAGGATCAATTTTTTCATGTTATGGTTAGCAATTTTCAATCCAGTATTTCTGCTTGACCTGTATTATTTTCTGTGATTAGATGCAATCTAATGAAAGCTTATGAATGTAACTCCCCTTGTCATGTAAAATCATCATACTGCAAAAGGGGTGATAGTTTTAGAATGTCTTTTTAAAATAATGTGGTATCTGCTAGTCTGATACAACAGCGAGTGACTTTCACTTTTTCTTAATTTGTTTTTGAACTAATATATTTTAAAATTATCATTTGGAAATGGCTGATGGTAGAATAGTGTCATTGAAAATTTATATTTTTTTGTTTATATGTCGCTTTTCACAGCAAACTTTTCCATGTTCGCCCAGTTACGCAGGGTGATGTATATAGAGCAGATGCCAAAGAGATTCCTAGAATATTTCAAGTAAGTAGGACTTTGCAATCTCTGCCTTTGAAACTCATTGAAAAGCTTTGTTTTAATGAAAATGTTCCCTTAAAAATATATACAATTAATTATAAGTTTCAAACTGATGGCATTCGAAACATCTCTGTTCTATACTTTATAGATCCTATATGCTAATGAGGGAGAGAGTCGGAAGGAGCAAGAATTTCCAGTGGAACCACCTGCTTTGGGGGAGAAGTCAAGCTACATTCCTCACAAAGGTCATGAATTTATACCCACGCTATACCATTTCCCAACCAACTGTGAAGCCTGTACAAAGCCACTGTGGCATATGTTTAAACCCCCACCAGCTTTGGAGTGTCGCCGCTGCCATATCAAATGTCACAAAGATCACATGGATAAAAAGGAGGACCTTATAGCACCATGTAAAGGTAGGTGTTAGGGATTTGTCCATGTTTCATATTTTTTAGTACAAGGCAAAATGTTTTTTGCAGTTTGCTTACAATTTGAAACTTAAATATCTCAATAAATTTCACCAAAAATTGCATTTGCAAATAATTTGAAGCCATTAAAATATTGCTTTTGTTGTAATGCAGTATTTTCCTTCAGTGTATGTTTGTAAAGAAATTTGTTTCTAACTGCATTTATTTGCTAAAAAGGTATTATGTATTGAAATTGGGGGATTCTTTTCCCAATGGTCTTTCGTCTTGGTCATAACTTTCAAGTGTGGTGAATGGGATATAACAATTTCTCCTTTTCCCCTGGATAATGTTTAAAATATTACAGATCATCCACAAGTGACTTGCTAATTTCTTTGTTTAAGTTTGTTAGTTTGATATGTTTTAACCTAAAACTCATACATTGCATCCAGATGAAAAGTTAAACAAATGAAGAAATGGAAGAAAAATAGCTTGCACAACTTATTCTTAGGTTTTTAAAAGAACAAAATAACGTTACAGAGTCCCCAGAATCTCCTTTTGTGTCGATGTAGCATTTTGTTTTTTGAATTATTAGTTTATTCTTGCTGCATCTATTTGATGTAACTTAAATAGGCAATTCTCCCAAGTGAACTCAAGTCACAACATCATTGTGTATCATACTTCAAGCTGTGTTTTTCTGAGGTGCTGTGAAAATCTAGTTTAAGTTAATTTCAGCATAATAGGAAAGGTGCTACAAATTTGTAAGCAAAGCAGGAGAATGAAAGAAGCTTGAAGACAGTAAGGACTGCAGATGCTGGAAGCCACAATCAATAGATGTCAAGCTGGAAAACACAGCAGGTCAGACAGCATCCCAGGAGCAGACAAATCAACATTTCAGGCCTAAGCTCTTGGTCAGTTGACTTTCCTGCTGCTCAGCTGCTGTCTGGCCTGCTTTTTCAGATTCACATCTAATAATAGAAGCTTGAAATTGTTTAAAATCCAGAACTGTCACCAGATAATTCATATTTACCCAATCTATTATGCTGGAGTAAATGTGCTTTAGTGACCAAAATCCATAAGGGCAAAGCCACAAACTCATCAAATAATCAGGAACATTTCAATTTCAAGCAAGCAATTGGACCATCAAATAGATTTGAATGGAAGCGTGAAAAGCTGTGCTTCATTCACATGATCATTCACTCCAGTACTTACTAATAAGTATATCAACAGCAATCGTGTAAGAGTGAGCACTGCAAATGCTGGAGATTAGAGTCAAAAAGTGTGGTGCTGGAAAAGCACAGCCTGTCATTCCTGATGAAGAGCTTATGCTCAAAACGTCAACGCTCCTGCCCCTCAAATGCTGCCTGACCTGCTGTGCTTTTCCAGCATATCACTATTTGAATAATGGGAGAGAAGCAACCTGTGATTAGAGGAGTGATGAGGAGCTAGATAAGTAACTACCGGCAACAAGGCGACCAGGAGGGGACAGTGAGCAGGATGCAGGAAGGTAGGGCTAGGCGCAGATCTTGTACATTTTGTCAGCAGGGGGAGCGGCAAAGTGCATTTTTGTCAAGGTGTCCTCTGTCCATTGAGCTTTTGGGTAAGTAGGAAGCTGCAAGGGGCTGAGAGAAAGGAACTGAAAGTGGAAAAGAAAGGTGGCTGTAAGAGACTTCAGACATTGAAGCAGAATTAGGTCATTCAGCCTATTGACTCTAGTATTGACTTACTTTGAGGCTATTTCTCTGATAATAGACTGTCCCACAGGGGAAACAACCCCCCAACATCTATCCTGTCAAACTCACTAAGAATCTTCTGTATTGTCACTTTTCATTCTTCTAAACCCCGAGAGTATAGACCCAACTACTCAATCCCTTCTCTTAAGAAAATCCCTCTATATCTAGAATCAACCGAATGAACCTTCTTTGTACTGTCTCCATTGCTAGTGTATATTTTTGTAGATAAGGGGACCAAAACTGTTCACAATATTCTGAATGTTGTCTGTTTAGTGTGTTTGGTAGCTTTAGCAAGTCTTCCTTCCCTATACTCCATTTCTTCGAAATAAATACCAATATTCCATTTGTTTTCCTGAAGGAAAATTGAAGAGCTATTGCAATCATGCTTATTGAAGGTGGGTTGGTCAAAACAGATATGAGCCAGAGAAACTGGGAAATTAAATGGTATCTGAACAGAAAGTGAGATAGGACAAAATAGAGTTAAGGCAGCTGTTGGAATCAGTGGGACGTGTTCAGGAAACATCCCTCTTACATCAAAGAAGTGCATGATGTCAGATTGGAACAAAGCATGTTTTGTATCACCCACAAAGTCAGGTCTGTCAAGAACTAATAGTAACACCTTTGCTTTGGAGAAAGTGAGTGGAGTCAAAGGACAAGTTCTCAATGTGAGATGGATAGTGAGTTTTTTTATTCATTCGTGGGACTTCACTAACTGGTCCTGCATTTCTTGCCCTTCAGAAGATGGTGGTGAGCTGCCATATTGAACCACCACAATGTGTTTGATATATGCACACCAACATTGCTGTTAGGGAAGGAATTTGTCCCAGTGACCGGTAATTTTTGGATGATGAGTGGCTTAGAGGGGAACTTGCAGATGGTAGTTTTCCCATGCATTTGCTGCCCTCGTTTCTACATGGTAATGGTCGTGGCTTTGGAAGGTGGTGTTGAAGGAACTTTGGTGAAATTGTGCAATAGATGATACATGCTGCTGATGGAATTGAATTGTCTTTATTGTCACATATACTCACATGAGTACAGTGAAAAGTTTGCAAGTCATCACCTGCTGTGCTATTTTAGATACAAAGGTATAGATTCATGAGCACAAATTCTTATGAAAAGAATTTTTTTTGAAATCCAGCACTTACAGACCTTCAAAACTACAAAATTATAGTAATAAATTTGAAAAGTAAAGAAATAAAAAGTTTGGAGTAACAGCCTTTCCATGATAAAATACTTTTTTTTTCAAAAAAGGAAAACCTTTTAAAGAAAGTCCATTTCACAGCTCTGGGCTCGAGGACCCGACCACGTTGGAATCACGTGATACTCAGTGTCGGTGTTGGAGGGAGTGAATATTTAGGCATATGGTGCTGACCAAGTGGCTGCTTTGCCTTGGGTGGTGTTTAGCTCCTTGAGTGTTGTTGGAGCTGCTCTCAACCAGCCAAGCAGGATCCATCACAATCCTGACTTGCGCCTTGTCGATGGTGGACAGGCTTTGGGGAGTGTGAAGTGAGTTACCCACTGTAGAATTTTGAGCCCTGACCTGCAGTTACAGCCACAGCATTTTTATGGCTAGTCCAATTAAGTTTATTGTCAATGTAACTCTAAAGATGTTGTAATGGGCAATTAAGGATGATGGTGTGCCATTAAATGTCAAAGGGCAATGGTTAGTTTCTCTGTTGTGAAGATGGTTATTGCCTGACACTGGTGTGGCACAAATATCGCTTGCCATTTGTCAGCCTAAACCTGGATATTGTCCAAGCCTTGCCTGAACAGAAACTGACCAAAGACTGCTTCATT
This sequence comes from Chiloscyllium punctatum, assembly GCF_047496795.1. NCBI lineage: Eukaryota > Metazoa > Chordata > Chondrichthyes > Orectolobiformes > Hemiscylliidae > Chiloscyllium > Chiloscyllium punctatum. Next base: position 142,887,406 of record NC_092741.1, on the reverse strand, counting down.
ATCTGAGGAATTGCAAATGGTGCTGTACATTGTGAAACATCATCTCTTCTGATTTTAATATGGAGGGAAGGTAATTTATGAAAATGGTTGAGCCCTGAGGAATTCATGTAGAGATGCCCTGAAGTTGAGTTACCTGACCTCCAAAAGCCACAACCATCTTTCTTGTGTCAGGTACGATGTCAGCCAATGGAGCAGAAGATGGCCCTTTGTTCAAAGAGCAAATGGGGGATTTTTGATCTGTCCTGCATGCAGTTTGGGGCAGTGGATATGAAGCAAGTGTTGGGGAGGTTTGATGCTAAAAGGAAAGTAAACACTAGTAAAATGGACAGAGGCTGTTGGGCAGTTATGGGTGTAGATGAGAAGACACAGGAAAAGAGAAGGGAAGGTGGTGTTGAGGTAGGAAGTAATCATTCTTTGGGATAAACAGCAGAAAATTGTAACTTTATATCTCATTCCAGATGCTGCGTGACTTGGGTATTTCCAATATTTTGTGATTTTATTGCCAATTTCTACTTCTGCAGGAATTTGCTGTTGTTGACTTCAGTCTCTCTGTCCTTTTCATGTTCGCTAATGCAGTCTTTCCTACAATTCTGTCTCACTCTGTATATCTTTATTTTGCTATTGGTGATCTGTGTCATTCTTATAAATGCATTTTCTCTGTCACTTTCCTTTTCATTTTCTACTTCTGTTTCTCTCAGCTTCTATAACTAAGCAGTGTGGCACAGTGGTTAGCACTGCTGCCTGACAGCGCCAGGGACCCAGATTCAATTCCACCCCTGGGCAACTGTTGGTGTGGAGTTTGTACATTCATCCCGTGTCTGCATGGGTTTTTTCCAAGTGCTCCGGTTTCCTCCCACAATCCAGAGGTGTGCGGGTTAGGTGAATTGGTCATGCTAAATTGCCCATAGTGTTCAGGGATGTGTAGGTTAAGTGCATTAGTCAGGGGTAGCATAGAGTAATAGGATAGGGGGAGTGGGTCGAGGTGGGTTACTGTTTGGAGGGTCGGTGTCAATTTGTTGGGCCGGATAGCCTGTTTCCACCCTGTAGGGATTCTATGTATGCATACAATTACAGGGTGACCCCCGTACCTGTGGAATCGTTTTCTGTGGTTTCAGTTACCCGCGGTTTACCGCGACCGGAACGTATTATAGAGAACCTTCTGGGGCCAGGGGGTTGTTAGGAAGACAAATTTTGTTCCTCTCCTTACCTTCACTGTAACAAACGTTTGGTATTTTCTCATTGGCAGTGAATATTTGTGGCCTACTTCATTAGAGCTCTTCACATCCGTCTTCACCCTGGAATTCAGTTTGCAATACAAGAATGATCATTCTGATGAAAATTCAAAGATGCAGCTAAACTTGCTGTATGTTTCTAGTTTTTGCTGTTTTTATCTCAGATTTCTAACAACCACAGTACCTCACTTTGTAACTACAACAATAATAATCTCATCAAGAACTCAGTGTTTTATTCTTCTCCTTAGCCCTCATAGGCTTTTAATAGTTGCAACACCTGATTGAGAGAGGCATAGACAACATTCACATTTGGTCAATATTGAATTTCATTAACCTAATTCATTCTGTTTTGCAGTGAATTATGATGTTTCATCTGCAAAAGATCTGCTATTATTAGCTAATTCAACAGAAGAACAGCAGAAATGGGTGAGTCGACTGGTGAAAAAAATTCCAAAGAAACCTCCTGCACATGATCCCAACTTCCATAGATCTTCACCGAGGTCCTCAATGCGGGTTCCTCCTAATCAATCCATAAGGAGGCCAAGTCGACAGCTGCCACCAACTAAGCCCAGGTAAATATTATTGATCTTATAATTTTAAAGCCTCTATCACCTCTGAGAATTGTAGGCTGAGAATCATTATAACCAGGCAGTCTAATCTTCACAAAGTTATTCATTATTCTGCTATTAACAATGTAATCTTGTAACATTTAGCAGTCCAAACAATCTGCAGTTTCCCGATATGTAGTTTTTTTAGGTTTAATGAGGAGTGCCCCCTCTCCCCCACCTCGCCACCTCCCCCCCCCCGCCCCATCACCACCACCACGACCAATCTCAGTTAAAAATCATTGAGTCACAATTCCAGATTTTATAATTGCTTTAAATATACATTTACTCAGTTCCCAAGAAGTCGTTATATTATTCAACTAGCACCTAAAAACCTTGCGTTTGATTCACAATATCTCAAGTTGTGAAGTTTAATTCACTGAATCTAGTAATTAGAGCAATAGCAACAGACAAATTGATAACACATTAAGCTACCCCATCATTGTCTTTTGGGAACAGAAGCTGGCATCCATTTCTGCACTGGCCTACATGGAACAACAAGCAAAATGAACTCCTAATACCGTCAAGATAACTGATGGGCAATAATTATCTACTTGTCAAAAAATATTTTTTGGATTTTATTTTTGAACAGCTCTTCCTTGGAAACCTCTCTTCACTAACCACCTCCTACCCCCACTTTCCTTTTAAATTCAGGGTGGCATGGTGGCTCAGTGGTTAGCACTGCTGCCTCAAGACATCAGGGACCCAGATTCAATTCCAGCCCGGAAGAAACCCATGCAGACACAAGGAGAATGTGTAAACTCAACATAGATAGCTGCCTAAGGCTGGAATCGAACCTGGGTCCCTCGTGCTATGAGGCAGCAGTGCTAACCACCGAGCCAACGTGCCGCCACATTCTGCATGGATTTCCTCTGGGTGCTCTGGTTTCCTCACACAGTCCAAAGATGTGCAGGTTAGGTGAATTGGCCATGCTAAATTGCTCATAGTGTTAGTTACATTAGTCAGAGGGGAATGGGTTTGGGTGGGTTACTCTTTGGACAGTCGGTGTGGACTTGTGGGGCTGAAGGGCCTGTTTCCACACTGTAGGGAATCTAATTTAAATTGGGTACGAGTCAGCAAAATGCATTCAACATTCTAACACTAAGGTTGATCTTTGTTATTTTTTTCAATGTTTTGACATCATCCTTTTATTCTTATTCTGCACTTATGTGATCCCAATGTTGAAACCTAAGTGTTCTGTTATTAACAACCTGGTTACTTTCACTGTTCGTATGTTTTCTATCAAGGGGCGGCATGGTGGCTCAGTAGTTAGCACTGCTTCTTCACAGCACCAGTGTCCCAGGTTCGATTCCAGCCTTGGGCGACTGTCTGTGTGGAACTTGCACGTTCTCCCCGTGTCTCCTCCGGGTGCTCCAGGTTCCTCCCACAGTCCAAAGATGTGCAGGTCAGGTGAATTGGTCATGCTAAATTGCCCATAATGTTAGTGCACTAGTCAGAGGGAAAGAGGTCTGGATGGGTTGCTCTTCGGAGGTTCTGTGTGGACTTGTTGGGCCGAAGGGCTTGTTCCCACACTGTAGGGAATCAAATCTAATCTAAACTACTGTTTTAGCTAACTTCACAGAACCCAATCATCTCAAGTATGTCGTCTTCTCCTTATTGTCTTATTTGTTTAACTAATTTGCACTCTAGCATTTCCACAAACCAATCCCTGTAAGATTACTTTGGTTAGCCCTGACAAGCTTTTCAGAGATGTAGCCTACCCCTCTGATATTCACACTGATTCTATTTACAGTCCACATGCTAATTATTGCCACATTGAAAGCACTAACTTCCTTTTTTAGAATAGCTTTACTATTTGCTGCCACTAATTTGACTTGCTGTTAGCCATTTAAAAATCCTTTGTTATACCCCTTATACTGTATAATACAACAATGTTATGGACAAATGAATGGCACATTGCATAATTTAAGTTTTACCAATACAGCAAACCGGTTTGACTCCCCTCATAATTCTATTGCTTACTAAAATTGTCCACCATTTTAATAAAAATTCTGATGCTAAACAGTTTTAAATTGAAATATTTTTAATTGTAAGAATTTGATTTGATTTGTGGCATAGGAGACCAATGTTGGTCTAAGGGAGAGAAAACAGTGAACCACTACTAATATTCCACATTTGGAGGTGTGATTGCATGGTTTGTAAAATTTTTATCCTACCCCTCTCCTGAAACTTAATTTCATTGTTAGAAAATGATTCCCAACTATCCTCCTAGTTGCTCTTGAAGTAACCATTGCAGTATAAATGTATGAACTTTGACAGTAATTGGCACCAGTTAGCATCACACCAATTCTGGTACTGTTCAAATGTACCTACCTATTTCTGCAGCATAATAATGAGAAGTAGAAGCTTTGACCAATTTATAATTCACTTGAATTGCATCTAATTTCATCATCTGTACAATCAGCTAACGTAATTTAGACCAGAGATCTATTTTCTATTTTTATTTATCTATATGGTTCTGCTACTTATTTGATAAACTTACTGTCAGGAAGAAGCTATGCAAATTCTACCTTACCATGTTTTTAATGCTTCTCTAACATGTAATTATTTGCTTCATTTCCATCTTTATTGCTATTCTTGTAGCTCTGACTCTGGCCCCATTCTTCGAATCATCCTGCATTGATACATTTTAATTGTACCAGTAAGTTTAGCGGGTCACTGTAATTTTGCTTTGCATGTGCCAACACTGATTTTAAACGTTTTGCCCTAACTATTTCATCCTGCATGATAATTTTGCATCTGCATGCAAATGGAAATTATACTTTTCATTTCAAATTCATGCTTTGAAATCTGATATCAACTCTGGCTAAGTCTTAAAAGTCTCTCGATCAAGTAATTCCTAAAATTGTCAATTCAATCAGTTCCTGTATTTGTAGAAGCAAAAATAACACTGCAGGAATTGTTAACTGTGCAGTTTCTTCTGTTCTTGATGGAGGAATATAAATCTCGTACTTTATTCCTATTTCTTGAAGACATTGACCCAGTTCCATAGTTTTAAGCAGAGTTCTGATGCTTTGTCTAATTGTCATTTTTTATATGTGTGTTTAGACAGGAGTTGTATAATTGGGGAAAAAAGTTATTAATGTAAAGAAGTGTAAAAAATGATAGTTGAAATGATGTGCGTTCACTAAATAAATTTGCATTCCCTGAACTGTTACAGATTGCTTGATATGGCCTTTAAAGACTGGGACTGGCCGTTTGATGATGATGATGATGATGATGATGATGTTTTTGATTTTTGAAGAAGTTATTTTACCTGAAGGGGGTAACCTATCAAAGTACTGGTTTTGAAGTCTGCAGTGATGTTGATATGAAGCATGGTTTGGCTTGAGTGCTCCTATAACTTTCATTGAAAGTAGAAAATGTGAAATTCTAGCTTTGTTAGTAGTGTGATTCCTAAAAATAGGCATTTTAATAGCTTTTTTTAACCATACACATAGTTCCATTGTGATTTTTGGCAACTATAGCAGGGCAGTTTGATAATTCAGTGCCTGTTTTTCATCACTAAATCAGTGATCAGAATTCCTTATCTTAGGACTTTCCACAAGCAATTCAGCAGCAAATTGTTTTTTTTAAAACCGAATTCATGACAGCTTTTTTCCCTAGACAAACTGATTCTACAAATTAGTGTTTCCTTGGAACTGCTAAGTGTGTTTTATTTGCCATAGATAATTTAATATCAAATACTACATGAATTAAACATAATTCAATATTTTTGAAGGCAGGGTTAAGTAAAAATTATATTATTCCTTAAGGATCAAATCAGTCAATGTATGAGCTTCCTTTAAATTTATAGAGATGTTTTGTGGCCTTGTAAATACATAGGCAAGTATTATTTCTATTTTCTGAATGTATGAATATATAAAATGGCAGGCCATTTTAGAATAGACCTTACAGAGGATCACATTCAAGGTAGATTGAGCATTATTTCTATAAGATGGAGGAGTAGAATTAGACTATTCAGCCAATCAAGTCTCTTCGCTATTCAGTCGTGGCAGATTTGTTTCTTCGCCCCTTTATCTTATCTTCTGTCCATAACCCTTGATCCCTTTACTAATCAAGAACCTATCTATTTCTGTTTTAATTGCACTCAATGTCTTGGCCTCCACAGCCCTGTGTGGCAATGAATTCCACAGAATCACCATCCTCTGGCTGAAGAAATTCCTCCTCATCTCCATTCTAAAGGGTTGACCCTTTACTCTGAGGCTGTGCCCTTATGTCCTCATCTGTCCTACTAGTGGAAACATCTTCGCCATGTCCACTCTATCCAGGCCTCTCCGTATTCTGTAAGTTTCAGCTAGATCCTGACTCAACCTACTGAAGCCCATTGAGTACCGCCGCAGAGTCCTCAGCCACTGGAATTTGAGCCTCATTTCCAGAGTAGTGACAAAATATAAAGATTTTATAGAGCACATGGAATTCCCAAATTACCTATTTTAAATTCAGATTGATAGAAAGCATAGACTAGGTTTCCTTCCCCACCAAGAATTACTGTTTATTACAAATAAAAAGATTCTAACTGCTGATAAGCAATTATGAACTGTCAACATATAATTCTACTAGTTAAAACTCTAACCTGCTTTTAAGACTCCTCCCACACATACAGGCAGGCAAACACAAAAATAAATGGGTGTCATTGGCAGAGGGAAAGACTGTAAAGGCAGTTAAGTGGTCCCTGTCCCAGAGGCTTTTCTGACATGATCCTTTTGACTTGTCAGTTCCTACTGTTACTCAATTTTTGTTCTCCAGGTACTTTAACTTTCCTGTGGGAGGTGCAGAGTGATTGGTTCATATTTATAACTTATTGTTAAAGAGCCATAGCTTGCAGCACTAATGAGAGGAGAAATAAACTGACTTTCTTCAGGTTTAATTTTTTTTCAAACAGCAGAGATAAGATTGCAATTGCATCAGGTGGTGTTGCGTTCTCCTTCCTTCCCCCGCCCTGCTTGAACGAACAGCAATGTAAACAGCACTTAGAATGAATGAAATTGATTTTTAAAAGAGCAGTAATCTTTTCCATGAACCTTATTTCATAAAACAGTCCTTTCCCATTTTTGTCCACAATCAAAAGTATAGAAAAATGAAAAGATGTGGTTTTTGCACAGTTTTCCATAGAATTTAACAGAAAATGTAAACGTTCTTCATTGAAGTAATTCAATATTTTAGGAGGGCGATTGCCCAGGGTGTAGCCAGGACAATTTCTCCTTATTGACATGTCATCATAACAATTGTTACCAAATTTTCACTAATATGCTACATTAAACCAATCTGATGGGCACTCATAGTAATTATCTCAACCTCTACCCTTTTAGATGTTAAACAAAAAAAAGTTAATACTGTATTTGTTTAAAAATATTTTACTAATACCTAACAAATAATTGAGTTGTTACATTCTGGATAGTTTTGTTTGAACTGATTTGTCAGTCTGTATTTAATGATTTACTGCTCATTATTATCATATGCATTTACCACTGGTACTTATGGCACACTTTAATATGTTTGTTTTACTACAAGCATGCAAATGATTGTATGTAGTGTGGTTGTTTTCACTGTGCATGCATTTCTATCTGTTTTAATGATTCGTAAACTTTTTAAAATAAGAAGGGAGTGTCTTTTGTAAAAGTTAAATTCTACAGATGTTAACAAGTGAAGATGGCATTATTAGAGCTCACGTCTTTGCCACTCTGTCAATGTTGTTATGACATACAGCTCTTCTTTGAGACATTTCCTTACATGGTTGGTGTGGTGTAACTTCAGAATTGCTTTATTAAGAGATTTAACCACACTGAAGAGCAATATTCTCTTTTTGTTTCTCGAAGCATGGACCTCAAAGGTCCGTATGCAGCACCAGTTTGCAAAACTGGAATTCAGTGTATCAGCACACTGATGTGCACGAAACCTTGTAGGAAACTGAATGTCTGTGCAGTCATGCAGCTTAAAGGGAGCACAAAGTGGAGGCTTCAGCCAATCACATCTAACAACCTGCTCTGCGAGCACTGATCATGTTTTGATGGCTTGACCAAATTTCACTTCAGCTGCTGAGACAATCCATGTTTCTTTTAAAATCAATTTGCTCTGGTTCCCAATGTTAGCTGATCTTGTAGAAATAAATTCCTCAAACTGGAATTGTACCTTCACCACAAACTAATCAGAACTTTGACCATACCTTATCAATGTACAATGGTTTGTTGAAATCCATTCATTTGTTTCTGAGATTTTTTGTTTGCAATAAGACTAGTAAATGGGGGGAAAATACAAATTCCATCAATTTTCAGTGGCAAAAATAGTGAAGTTGCAGATTGTGTATTTATCTAATGATTAATACTGCAGTTAAGCCACAAACTATTTTCTGGATCAGAATACATATGCTATTAGTACCCAATGATATGTTCTTCATATGGCTGAAGCAACTGGATTTCAACCGTTTAGTTTTCCTGTTATTTTAGTGGAAACTAAATTCTCCTTCTATATCTTATGGTCTTTTGTAGTTATACCAATACTTGACCTTGATGCAAAATCCATGTCACCTTCCCAGGAGGTTAGCTTGCACTGATTTGAGGTGGATCATCTTTGTGTAATAGTACCTGAGAAACTTTGAAATGCAAAACAGATAATTACTACCACTCCCAATATCCTATGCAGAGTTGCAGAAACTAAGAGTTGTGCAAAAGCACCTTTTTTTCCTGATGATGTCATTTTTTCTGAGAGGAAATATCTGATCTTTCTCAGTGTCCAGCTGAAGTAGAACTTCCAATGTAGGAGCTCACTTTGAGTCTTCTGGCTCAAGTTATTCATAATTTCACAGCTAACCTTGGTTCTTAAATGGTACTCTGGAACAGATAAGCTTGCTTGAGTTAATTTGCTTTATGCTTTCTTACGAAAAGGTCTGCATTTGTGATCTTAGTGAGAGCCAGCAGGGTTGAAACCTTAGATACCTTAATCTATTTCTGATTTTGTGACCATAGCTGAGACAAATTATGTAAAGCACTTGCTTATTTAGTAATGCATATACTATGTTAAATATGGGCATGCTATTTTTTTTAAATGTGTGGAGCCCATATAGTTTTTCTTAGCACCAATGTGGATTGCTGTTTATGTGAAAAATCCATATTGTTTTGTTGAACATTGGACACTAATTTCTTTGTTCTGATGGCTTTGAGAAGATTGTGCAGAATTTGCCAAATCTAGATCAATTGCTGATGGATTCCTTATAAAAGTGTAAAATCAAGTTTTTTAATCATCAAGCTTGTTATACTGGTGTGGACATCAACATCAGCCTGGATCTGTTGAGTTAAATACCCTTTCTGTACAGTAAATATTAAGTGAGGTATTCTATGTAAAAGATTCCCCTTATTGTCATTGATTGCATTTCAGTCACGTTTCATTCCTTTTATGTTCCATTTCCCATTCATATTCCTTAAAAAATAGGATGAGGCAACATTTTAATAGTAATAGCATGCACGATTTTGGCATTTTCAACTTTTCATCAAGACACAATGATTAGTGTTGATCTGATGTCATGTAAGTATGCTATCAGCGTGATATATTTTAAACAGCATTAAGTGGATCTGCTATTTTTATCCTCTTTTGTTGTCAAAGTTCAACATGAAATAGCAATTGAGAGTTGTTTGGTATTCAGCTCTGGGGTTGAAGGCATGTTTTAATTCCATTTATCTTTGTTTCTTTTTCAGCTAACTGTGCTGGGGAATGCAGCAATGTTCGAGATTATGGGTTTCCCTCCTCAGCAGAAAAAAAAAGACTGTGTAGTATACTCTGACATTCAAACAAGAGTGCACAAAATGCTGCAATTTATTTTATATGAAAGGAGCTAAACATGACTGTCTACAGATCAAAAGTTTCACAATAGTTTACAGCACTTTGCAGCAATGTAAAATTCTAAACCTGGGAACAGTATTGGTGTGATGCAATCCCAGACAGCAATAGAAGTTGATGTAAAGATGCCCCCAGGTTGGTTGTTATGCATAATCTCTGTAAAGCTCTCTTGGATGTGATACTACTTGGCAACCAAGTGAAATAAACACTAGATTGGTTGGGACGCAGGATGGAGAAATGCGCCACTGCCCAATGAACTGAAATGTTTTCAAGCAGAATGATGAACTTGAGGTGGTTACATCAGTTTAACTAGAATAAGAAACCAAATATGATGGTCATATGAAAGTATGTTGTCTGGAACAACCCAAGAGAGCTTCTGAATTTGAGTCAGTCATACCTTTTCAGTTGTATTCAGAATAGTAATTAGTGAAAGGAAACCACAATTGGCTTGGCACAAAGTACATCCACGGTATGTATAAAGAACAAGCTTTTGTTATCACAGTTGCATCTATGCACTTGTATAAAGCCATAGAGTTTAACAGATTTGCTTATGAGCATATTATAGGAAGCTGCATCTGAAAGGAATCTGGGAAAATTGCAGTCCTTCAGGTTGAGGAAGTTTTGAGAATGTTATCAGTCAGAAATACACATTTTATAATGGGCAAGTCGTGATTTTCATTTCGTATCAAAATAACGCCTTAACATTTTCTAAATGTTTGCCCATCCTGTTAAATTGAAGTTTACTGATGACTGTTATAATGGAAATTAAATGAGAGTTTATTGTTAAGAAAAATAGTGCACTATTTTTACATGTAACCATTTGCATTGGCCAATTTTGAATGTGTTTCTATAAAATTATTGAAGAAAATATTCATGTATGGAATAGTAAAAAGAGCTAGCTAATGTACAACTGTTACTACCCTTTGAAGACTAATCGTACAAGGAATGACATGGTATTGGCCCTTTCAGTTATATTACTGTAATAACAAATTTATGGGATTTGTAATCCATTAGACTCACTAAGTGCTATGAAACCTTATTTGCCTTGGTTTGTGTACCATTCTAGATGTTTTATTTTCATTATTATTTCTTAAAAAAAGCATCCGTGTCTGTTATTTTTACTACATTCTCACAGCACATATATAAAAATTTTTACAAACTCTAAAATGATTTAACTAAAGTCATACTGTAGATGTATTTTAAAAGTTTGTATAGAGTTCTCTATTACTGTAGCTGTAGTGTAGACTCTAGCACGGTTGCAGTAGTTCATAATGAGGACTCGTGTGTAGCTGGAAAGCTGAGCCCTTGCAAATGGGCCATTCGTACATATATATTGTTTTACATGCAATCTTACAAAATACATAATTTATATTGGCTTGGCCATTTTGTATTTATAAAGGCTTTCATCCTGAAATGCATGTTTTATACAACTACAGTATGCTGAAGATAATGTAAACATATTTGACAATAAAACCATTATGTAGCCTTCCATTATTTTGTTGTACAAAGTCTTTAATACTATTATTAGAGAGATGTTATGTTCACAAATGAAAACCAAGCTTGCTTAAACCTTTCAATAATTTTTTGTAAGCCTTTTGCTTTAAAGAGGCATTTATTCATGCTGTTTTACAGAAGCTCTGAATCCATACAGAACAAACTATTAATATTTTCTTGAGTTATTTTTAGAAGCTCTGCCACTCCTGAGGTTAAACTGACTGGCTTATTTTTACACAATTTGCACTTACCCATTAAATCCTACTGTTTTCCTTTTAGCTGACTTATCCTTTGTCCGTGATAACATGTTGTCCATGACATCATGAGCTTGTATTTTGCTTAATAACCTTTGATGTGATGTCTTATGAAATACCTTCTGAAAATGTAAGTACATCACATTTACAGGTTCCTCTGTAATTATGTTGCTTGTTACTTTCTTGACAGTTTTAATATTTTATTCAAACACTATTTCCTTTCCAAAAATCGTTGGACTCTGACTGATTTTTGAAATGCTGTGTTATAACTTCCATTATAATAGACTCCAACAGTTCCCGTTGTCAGAAGTTAATTATCTTTCTGATTTTTTCCATTTAAGATTAAAAACAAACTTAAATTGTTCTTTATGTTTATCCATTCATTAGACAAGGGCATTGCTGGCTGGGCCAGTATTTCTTGCCTATCCCTAGTTTCCCTTGAGAAGATGGTGGTGAGCTGCCGTCTTGAACCACTATTGTCCATGTACTTAGAGAGGGAATTCCAAGTTTTGAACAAGCGATAGTGAAGGAACAGTCTATTTCCAAGTCAGGTGAGTGGCTTGCAGGGAACTTGCTGGTGGTGGTATTCCCATGTATCTACCGCCTCTCTCTTTTTAAGTGGTAGTCGTCATAGGTTTGGATGACAGTCTTTAGTGAACTTCTGCAGTGCATCTCACTGTTGCTACTGAGCATTCTTGGTGGAGTGACTGAATGTTTGTGGACTTAATGCCAGTCAAGTGGGCTGCTTTGTCCTGTATGATGATAGTTTTGAATGTTGTTGGAGCTGTACTCAACCAGGCAAGTGGGAAATATTCCAGTGCATTCACTTATGCCTTGTAAATGGTGGACGGGCTTTGAGGAGTCAGGATATGGGTTATTGGCTGCAGTATTCCTTGCCACTGACCTGTTCTTTTAGCCACTATGTATATGGTGAGTCCGGTTGAGTTTCTGGACAATGGTTTTTAGACCCCCCCCCCACCACCACCACTCCAGATGTTGATAATGGGGGATTTCAGTGATGGTAATACCACAGAAGATTGTCTCTTGTTGGAGACAATCATTGTCTGGCACTTTTGTGACATGAATATTACTCACCACTTTTCAGCCCAGACCTGGATTTTCTTTGCATTTGTGCATGGACTGTTTCAATATCTGCGGAGTTGTGAATGGTGCTGAACATCCCCACTTCTGGCCTCCATCAGAGGGAAAGTTATTGATGAAGGTGGTTGGGCATGAGACACTTCTCTGAGGAATTCCTGCATAGATATCCTGCAGCTGAGATGACTGATCAACAACCACAACCACCTTCGCATATGCAAACTATGACATGAGCCATCAGATACTTTGCCTCTGATTCCTATTGACTCCAGTCTGGGTAGAGTTCTCTGATGCCAGACTTGGTCAAATGTGGCCTTGATACTCGCTTCACCTCTGGAATTCGGCCTTTTTATCCATGCTTGAACCAAGGCTGCCATGAAGTCAAGAGCTGAGTGGTCCTAGTGGAACTCAAACTTTGCACCATTGAACAGGTTATTGCTGAGTAGGTGCTGTTTGATAATATGTTGATGACACTTTTATGATTGAGAGTGGGCTGAAATTGTGGTAATTGGCTGGTTTGGAATCGTCCTGATTTTTATGTCCAGAACATAACTGGGCAATTTTCCACATTGGTAGGTGCCAGTGTTGTAGCTGGAACAGCTTAGCTAGGGATTCAGCAAGTTCTGGAGCACAAGCTTTCAGTACAGTTGCTAGAATGTCAGGGCCCATAGCCTTTACATTCTCCAGTGCCTCCAGCTGTTCCTTCGTATTACACGAAGTGAATTGAATTGACTGGCGATTGGTATCTGTGATGCTGGGACCTTTGGAGGAGGCCAAGATAGATCATTCACTTGGCATTTCTGGCTGAAGCTTGTTACAAATGCTTCAGTCTTATCTTTGGCACTGATGTACTAGGCTCTACCATCATTAAACTTGGAGACATTTGTGGAACTCCCCTCCTCCAGTGAGTTAATTGTCTGCCACGATTCATGACTGGATGTGACAGGACTGCAGATCTATTGGTTGTGGAATCGTTTAGTTCTGTTTATCACTTGCTGTTTTTCCTGTTTGGTAACTTTGCCAGGTTGACATCTCAATTTTAGGTGTGCCTGGTGCTGCTCCTTGTATACCCTTATGCATTTTTTATCGATTTCATAGCGTGGTGATAATGGTAGAGTGGGGGATATATTAGGTAATGATTTTTTTTCTCCCCGCCTATTTTCCAATCTGATGGAACTTCTCCAAAATCTAGGGATTTTTGTAAAATTAAAATAATATATCCGTTATCTCAGCAACAACTTATTTTAAGACTCTAGGAAGAATGGTGGTTGTAATTAAATTTCTCTCTTCCTTTCACTTAAAATTACTTTTGGGATTTTGTATCTTTTACAGTAGAGATAAACACACAATCCTTTCAGTTCATCTGTCATTTATTTTCCATGATTAATTCCCAGACACTTCTAAAGTGATTTGCTCTTTTTAAATACCTGTAGAAACTCTTAGTGTCTTTTTAGTTGCTGTTAGCCAGCTTTCTGCTATATCTTAACTGTCCCTTTTTAAGTTGTGATTCATTATACCTCATCCAATCTTCTGACCTTCACTGCTATCAGTCTTTGCGGAATTGTATGCTTTTTCAATTTGTTGCAATATTTAATTAGCCCCATATGGATGGTTTGTCCCACCTCTAATACCTTTCTTACTGGAATGTATCTTTAATAATTATTATGAAATATCTTCCTTGATTTATACCAGTCAAGATGTGTGAACATCGATCAGAATGGAAATTGGATCATTAGCGGATACTGATGCTCATCCACCAAATGTTAAGCCTTTGTCTTTTTTCTGAACTCTCAGGTGAACATAAAACATTTGATGGTACAATTTCAAGAAGAGAGTGGGGAGTTTTCTTAGGTGCCTGGGCATTATTTTCCCTTTACAAATCATTGATTACCTGGTCATTACCATATTTCCTTTGTGTGCACATTTATTTTGTACAATTCTTGTTTCTTACCTTAATGAGTGCACTGCAAAAGTACTTAATTGATTGTAAAACCTTTGGAAATTCTGGAATTTGTTATATAAAATGAAAGTCTGACTTTCTGGTATTCATTTCTCCTGTGGTTGTCAGGTTACACAGCACCTGTCAGCTTTGAACTGCTACAAAGGTGTAATATTCATCTGGAGTATGTGGAGTCTCTGATTATATTTTGCAAGGCTTTTCTGCAGTTATTGATAGATAAACTGGAATGCTTTGTAATGACACCTTCAAATACCACCTATTTAAAAAAAAATCCTTACATTTCTATAAGGACGACTTATTTATACTTCTAGAATATTCCAAGATTGTTCATTTATTTTCCTTAAATATTCTTCACATGTTAATAGTGTTTCTTTTTCATGCACGTAACACACTACTCTTGAAATTCTATTGCAAATTGTGGTCTCATTTCCAATCTTCCTTTCCTTTCCAAATCCCTTCACCTCAGCATATGGTACACCTGATCAATTGAGGTGTACTTCAGTCAGTGGTTGCAAGGTTCATCCAGCATTCAAGCTGAGACCGTATCCAGGAGACTCCTTTTTCTCCGCATCCAGAGAAAAAAGCAAGTTGATGTGCTCTTGCTTGTTATTTGAAGTTTAGGTATAGAGAATTGACTATTTTTGGTGCCATAACTTTTAAAAATTTATTTTCTGCCATTTTCCCCCTTTTACTTGTCAGCTATTTTGCACTATGCACCAGTGCCTATTAAGACTAAAGTTGAATCTTTTCAAATTATTTTCAGTTGGGCTCCCACCCAAACAGAAATCTAAAAAACAACTGCCATTCTGGCTAAATTCAAACCCAGGTATCCAGAGGTGAAACAACAATAGCTTTGACCCTTTTCGTCAATGGAGAGAGAGCTGGCCTTCTGTTTTCTCTCAGTGGACTCTCTCTCTCTCTTAATATATGGAAGACTTGGTTTGATTTGAAGAATTGAAAACATGGCTTACTGACTTAAGTTTCAGGAACAATCAGAATTTTAATTCAATTGTGATTTAAATGGAACACTTAATGTTAAGTTATTGTATAATGTACATATCCCACAAATAGGATGGGAGATGGGACTAAATAGATACAAAATATAAAAGATTAGCTAAAAGTAACACTGACAACATAAACTCTAATTATGCTTTATAATCAAAAAGTTATTTTTATTCCTGATTATAAAACTGGGTTCTCTGATTTTGTTCTGTAAATATGAGTTTGGTTGTTAGGTGGCAAATGGCCACTCTGCTATGGAGATGATTCATCTGCTTGCCTGCCAATCAACACTCTCAGCTGACAGGGCAAGAATCACTGCCCTCGACATTGACGTCCCAAGTCGCCAGAAGCTGCTGACCTCTTGGTTCCTAACAATGTGGCCTACTCTATGAAGAATCAAGCAGTAAGAAGGTAAGTCATTTTAAAATTTTTGTTGCAGGGTCAAGATTATAAGGGCAAAGTGTTCAAAGATAAGGGTGAGAGAGGGGTTGCTTTCAGAAGCCACCCCTTTGACCCCATCTATTTATTATTGTTCTCAGATTGGTATTACAGGTCATCCCCCAGCCAGACGTGCAGCTTGCCATGTGTCTTATCCCTTTAACCTACATAATCAGTTTAATCAAGCTAACATTGTCTTCATACCCTTGTAATTACCTGTAAGAGCTCTAGTTTTAAACCCACGTCGTGGTTCACTTGAAACTGAAATTACAGCATTTTATGATCACTTTTGCCTAGAAAATCTCTTATATCTGACAATAATTAATTAATCCTGTCTCATTATTCTTGACCTGGGGATATGTAGTCTGTTCCATATTGGTTCCAGAATGCATTATTTTGAGATACTGTCTTAAATACATTATGAACATTTCTTTTGGACCATCTTTTACCAATTTGATTTGTCTAATCATTTTGAACATTAACATCTCAATTATTGAAGTATGGTCCATACACCATTCTTTTATAGCTTTACATATATGCTCTGTCTTGCAATGCAGCTTTAACGAGGCAACTATAAACCACTTGCACTAGTGCTTTCTTAAATAGTTCCTACTTACATCTTCGGTACCAAAATTAATTCAGATTTCATTCCTTCTACTTTCTTCCCAAAATGTCAAATACCTCCTGAATGTTCTGGTCACTGTGCAACCATGTCTTATTTCTATTTCTGCTATCAATATATTCAGACATAGAGCATTGAATTTGGGTTTGTTTCCATTTTTAAAATCATTTTCTTTCCATTTACTGACATTACTTTTTAACAATTTACAAATCAGGTTTCTATTATAATACTAATCTGCCTCCCTTTGCATATTGTAATGAAACAGTATTTTCATTTACTTCAATATGCCATGTTGGAGCAGTATTTCTGTGCAAAACATTGAATCATCATTTTGTTTTTACAATCCATGTGAATTTTCAGGCCTGATTTTTGGGTAGAAATATAACAGAAATTTGATAGTTATTTTAATTTGACACTGACAAATGGGGAATTAAATGAATTTAAATTACTTCTTTATTGAGGCGAGCTGATAGGTGATCTGCAAACCTGCTTTTGGATTCCAACTGTTGAAATAAACCCACAGCAAGATCCTTTAAGGTGAAATTAAAGGTAGAATTTATTAACAAAACACTCAACCTGTGGGAAATTGTTCTGCTACTTCATTCAAACACACAAGCATACAATGTGAAAGAAAGAGTTATGAATTTCTCAAAATCCAACAATATTGCTAATAGTGCATAACTTTGAGTCCATTGAGTTAGTGGCCAATTGAAAGTATGTTGTCTTAATTTGTAGCAATTCTTTTCCTAGGAAGCAGATGATAGCAAAGATGTGACAATTATTCTTGTATGCAGACAATTATTGCAGTTTGGCAGCTGATGTCCAAGCTTCTTTCTTGAGGTGAGACTTTTGAGAGAGCGCGATGTAAAGCAAGCCTTTTAGCTGCTATTCTTGTGATGTTAAGAGCCCAACTGTCTGAATTTTGGAATTCTGAGTCATCGAACAAACTCTGCTTTTAGGCATGTGACAGAGTTGGGCATTTCAGATGCTGAACGCCAATTTTGATAGCTTAAGAACCTACCAATTAGCCTAGCAGTGCAACTTTAACAGTAGCCCCCCCAACCACCATGAGAGTTTCCATTGCAAGTTCAAAAGGGAATTAAAAGCGTAGACATTCATTTTAGCATAGTAGGCCTTCATGGTTTCTTGCCTCGTGCTGGCTGGAAGTCCTTTATTTTATACTATGCAGGTGGGATTCAGAAGTTTCTAGGAATATGACTATGTGATCAGCCCAGACCATTTTGAGTCCAAAAAGATTGTCCAATTTTTGAAAAAGAATCAGGTTTCAAAATAGTTCATGCCTTCCAGCAATGACAGGCCCATTTATGTAAATTCGCAACCAAAAAAAGCCCCCTGGAAAATATGATAGAAATCAGATTTTGTTTTAATAAAGAGCACAATTGTGAAGTTTAGATACATTATGAAAGTTGGCTATGTGGTTGATAGTGAAGAAGAAAACTGTAGGATATATCAATGTAAAGGCAAAGTCACCATAATCCTCTTGGACTACACAGTTGCGCTCTCATTACAGAGGGACGACTGGTCATGGTTTCACCTGAGGGGAGAAGGTGAGAAGGAACCTCAGCTGGTGTGAGAATTGAATCCATTGCCATCCACTCAACTGAGCTAAGTGACACCTGTATCAGTGTACTGGTAAGTGCAATTCTATCTACTAAAAGCAGGAAAGTGATTTTTGGAAGCTGCAGAGACTGCTATTTTCTGCTCTCTCTAATTTCAAATTATTGAATTGTTGAATGTTCTGATGATCTGCTGAAGCTGTTTACATTAACTAGTGACTTTGGAATTCAAGCAAGATATACAGCTTTATAGAGGCCTGTTTTTAAAAAAGATTGTCCAAGGACTTCATGAAGACCTGTAGTCTATCATTTGAAAAGTTAATTGTACTGACAAAATTACATTTTTAAATTTATCTGTTCGATGTGTCTACTGGTGAGTGTGGGGGTTATGCTCAAAGAAATTGGATTTTAGAGCTTAAATTACTTTAACTTTATGGCCAAATAATATACTTGGCCATAAAGTTTATAAAAATTTGTTTAAAAGTAATTATTTATAAAATGTAGTTAGAAACAACTGGGCAATTTTGAGGGTTAGGTAGTTCTGATATAATGCACATTTCGGCAGCGTAATTTACCTATAACATTGCTGAAGTATTAGGGAATGGTATTTTGGAGAATGTTTACTATCATTGGCAATAGCACGCTTTGTTCTGCACATACACAATTTCAGTGCCAGTCTTTGTGCCGTCCTGCACTTGCGAGATGTCAGCTGCTGCCAGAGAGCAACTTTCTGACATTTTTAAATGTACTGTGTTAAATTTACTTCTGTTTTGTTAATAAGTATGATTTCAACCTTCATTCAGGCTGTGCTATATTTTCATTTAGACTTTTTGGTGATTTTTGAGCGATTCTGAGTGTTTTTTGCTGGTCTGCGCCAACCTTTTCCCACAGGCTCCATTATTTCTATGAAGCGAGGCTTCGCTGGAATGCAACTGCGGCATTATAGGAGAACTACCTGTACACCATTACAAACTCAGTTATATAAAGGGCTTGCTATCCCTGTTTTATAAGACTATACCTTTTAGTCAATGGTACATCTACAACATCTTCTGAATATACATCTTTCAAGGCTTCAATGCAGAAACATGGCATTTTCTACCAATACTACATAATGAAACAAGACACATAAAAGTGGCATAATTCGATAGCAAAATTGTCTCAACTAGATTAGTGGTAATTCCTTCTTGACAACGATAAAATAAAACTGAGATACACAACCATTAAAATAATCAAAAAAGCAGGAATAAACCTAGACTAGAAAACTATGAGACCTTTTATGTATTTTATAAAACAAATTAAGGCATGAAGGCAGATAGATATCAAAGATAAATTTATGACTAATCGGTGTGTCTTATGTAAAAACAGGCAGTCAGATTACATTATATGAAAAGTCACTTGTACAAATTTTAAGTTCCATATTTACCAGTTATGGTCAAAACTTAAATGTAGTCCAAGTACAAAAGTAAACCAATGATCTGTCGTCCATGTTTTCTGTAATTTATATTCATATTTAGTTCCAACAGGAAAACATGGATGAAATTACATTAAAATTAGTTCATTTTGTAGGATTTTTGAGGGGTCATAGACAAGTTAGTGGAATGGATGGACAGGTGACAGATCATGTGTAAGGCAGAGAAACATTGATTTAATTGATTGGTAGAAAACACAGTACAAAAAGTGTACATTTTTTTCAAGGGGCAGCAGGAAGAGAAGGAACTGGGTGTGTATATGCACAAGTTATTGAAGGTGTCATGATAGGTTTAAAGAGGAGTTAATAAAACACATGGTATCCAAGGCTTTAATAGGGCCATTGAGAAAAAGAGCAAGGACATTATATTTTTGTATTGCATGCAGTTCTGGGTGCCACACATTAGGAAGAATATGAAGGCATGGGAGGGAGCATAGAAAAGATTCATGTGAATGGTTCAATGGAGGAAGATTTCAGTTATGAAATTAGATTAGAGATGTTGAGACTCTTTTCCTTAGAAAAGATCGAGATACAACTTAAGTAAAAACTGAAAGGACTGTGGATGCTGTAAATCAGAGATTGATGGAAAAGCTCAGCAGATCTGACAGCAGAAAATTCAGTTAACTTTTCAGGTGAAGTGGCTGGAAAGGTCAACTTTGATTTCTCTTCACAGATGCTGCCAGACCTGCTGAGCTTCTCCAGTAATCTCTGTTTGTCCAAGATACAATTTGCAAGAGGTATTCAAAATCATGGCATGTTGGAGCAACTATTGCTACTTGCAAAAGGATCAAGAATAAGAGATTTAAAGTGATATGAGAAGCATCAAGGTCTGAAAGAGAGTGATGGAGACAGGTTCAAATGAGGCGTTCAAAAGTAAATTATAGTTCTTTGAAATGGACAATTATTATACTTTGTTATGCACCTCAAATCATTTAGTAATTTTAATAATTTTGGTAATGGCTTATATACATGTGCTTTCACTCACTGCAACAATACATAGTATAATATGCAAACCAATTCTGTTGCTACAATCATTTAAATACTCTAAATGTTGAGAAGTTTAGTTAAAAATCTGGCTGTGATTTTCATTTTAAAATGCAGAACTGAAATTCATGGGATAGTTTCTGTTGGAAAGAAAAACTGGTTTCGGTCTCCAACTGTTTCTAACTATAGGTAAATCACAGAAGAAGTTTCTTTATTAAATATCTGCATGCTTCATTGAATTCAGAATTTGATTAAAAACAACATAAAAAATAAATATGAAATTACAACAAAACTGAAACTTCTTAAACCTTTAAGATGTCCTAGATTTTAAAGAACGTCACTTGTTTTCAAACGTTTTAAAAAACATTCGTTGTTTGTAATGGAATTTCTGGACATGGCAGGATCTCTGAACTCTGAAACCAGCAGCTCAGTAACTCTGAAACCAGCAGCTATCAACACTGAAATACTACAAATGCTACATTCCTTGATTATATTGATTTCATACTTAAAATATATGGAATCTTGTAGTTTAACTAATGTTATGTCAACACCTACGATTTGTTATTTATCAAGAGCCACTGAGCATATATTTGAAATAAGTACAAGTCCATTTGTAAGTCCATGTTACAGTTTATATTTACTTTTCCATTCTCACTTATACAGTATGTGAATTTCTACTGTTCTAGAACAGTGGAAGATACAGCACAGGAATTTAGTTGCCTGTGTCAACTATGATGCTATTCTAAACTAGTTCCATTTGCCAGCACATGGTCCCTATCCCTCTTATCTGTTTAAATGCTACTTACAATAGTAAAATTTATCCGCTTCTACTACCTCCCTTGGACGTGTGTTCCAGGTTCCTCCATGTAAAAAAGATTTTCCTTGCACATCCCCTTTAAACTTCCCCCAACCACACTCATTTTAAACCTCTGCCCCCTATTATTTGACATCTTCACTCTGGAAGTGAGACTCTGATTATCCACGCCTTTCAATTTTTACACACTTCTATCAGGTTGCCCCTCACCTTTCGATGGTCCAGTAAAACAATCCAAGTTTGTCCAACCACGCCTTAAGCTAATACACTCCAATTTCGGCAACATCCTTGTAAACCTCTTCTGTATCCTCTTCCTATACTGTAACAACCAGAACTGTACACAGTACTCCAAATGGAGCCTGACCAAAGTCTTATACAGTTGCAACATGACCTGCCAACTTTTATATTCCGTGCCCTGACTTAGATTAGATTAGATTACTTACAGTGTGGAAACAGGCCCTCCGGCCCAACAAGTCCACACCGCCCCGCCGAAGCGTAACCCACCCATACCCCTACATCTACACCTACATCTACCCCTTACCTAACACTACGGGCAATTTAGCATGGCCAATTCACCTGACCTGCACATCTTTGGACTGTGGGAGGAAACCGGAGCACCCGGAGGAAACCCACGCAGACACGGGGAGAACGTGCAAACTCCACACAGTCAGTCGCCTGAGGCGGGAATTGAACCCGGGTCTCCGGCGCTGCGAGGCAGCAGTGCTAACCACTGTGCCGCCCACTTATGAAGCCAAGCATGCCTTCTTTACTACCTTGTCTACTTGTGTTGCCATGTTCAGGGAACTATGGACTTGGACCCCAAGATACTTTTCTATATCAATGCTCCAAAGAATCCTGCCATTTACTGTATAATTACATATTGCATTTGACCTCCCAGAATACATCACTTCACACCTGTCTGGATTAAACTCCATCTGCCATTTCTCTGCCCAACCTTTCAACTGATCCTGCTGTATCCTTCCTTTGCTATCCACAACCCATCAATTTATGTCATCTGCAAACTTACTAATCGGATCCCATCAACATTTTCATCCAAATCATTTATTTATATTTACAAGCAAACAAACAACAGAGGTCCCAGGACTGACCCTTGTGGAACACCAGAAATTACAAACTTTCAGTCAGAAAAACATCCCTCCACAACAGCCCTCTGTCATCTACACCTAAGCGATTTTGCATCCAACTGGATAATTCACCATTGATTCCATGTGATTTAATCTTCTGGACCAACCTACCAAGAGTGGCCTTGTCAAATGCTTTACTAAAAGTCCATGTAAGCAAAATCAACTGCCTTACCCTCCTCAACGACCTTTGTCACTTCCTCAAAAAACTCAATCAACTTTGAGAGACAAGATCTTCCCGGCATAAAGCCATGCTGACTATCTCCAATAAGTCCATTTTTCTACAAATGTGAGCAAATCCTGTTCCTCAGAATCTTCAATAATTTTCCTATCACTGATGTACATCTCAATGATCTATAATTTCCTGGCTTATCCAGATTGCCCGCCTTGAACAAAAGGAACAACATTAGCTGCTACTGAATCTTCTGGGACCTCACCTATGTCTAAAGAGAATACAAAGATCTCCTCCCTTGCCTCTTCCAGAACCCATTAGGCGCTAGCAACTTGACTACCTTAATGATTGTCCAGGCACTCACCTCAAACTGCCTTGAAGCATTAACAAACTCTCTAACCTCACCATCAAGCGTATCTTTCTCCTCAGTGAGTAACAAGATTAATTCATTTCTGTGAAGTATTGACATGAAAGGAAAACAACGTCCATATTCTAAATGACAAATGCCTCCCATTTTGAAATGCTCGAGAGTCTGATGGGGTTTCTGTATTCTGCCATGAGCTCCACCTGCCTTAGAAAATTCAAGCATGTTTTTCAGAGTTACAGAACACTACTGGGAATTGATGTTATTCCACCAAGTTACCATGTAACTATTTTTTTTATTGGATAGACTGTTTCATCACTATTTTCATTAATACATTTTTTCCTCTGATATTTACCCTGCCAAACCATGCTTGAACTCTTTTTCTCTTTATTACACTGGTTTCTCTTTGTAGACTATTCCTCTAAAGGCCTTATGCAGTCCTGGTTATTATTGCCCCGAGCACTATTGGATTACCTACTGCGACTGCCATTGTATTTTGTCTCAGATCTTTGAGTATTATTTCTGATTGGTCTGATTTTAACCTTTGGTCTGTGATGCAAACATTACCTACAAACAATCAATGCAAATCTGTTTCCTTGTGAGTAACTAATTCTGGCATGGCTCACAGAATAAACAAGGGAAATTAATATCCTCTCAGCTTTTCCTACTGTGCCATCACAACTTCCAAAGAACCACATTTTTATTCAAAGTTGCAGCAGCAACATCATAGGGAGCAACTTTGTGGAATTTGACCTCCTCGTGATGAAGCCTAGTCAGTATTGTGTTATGCCTTTTGACTATGCTGTTATATTAAATGCTTGTGGAAAAGAAATCAGAAAATGTACGTTTAGTACCTTTTGTGTATAATACAACAGAAAATATCTGCAATAAAGTATAACTTCAGTTTTTTTGACTGTATTTATCAGAGTTCTGGGGTTTTGTTTGCAGATCATAGATGCTCACCACAAAGGATTTACACAACTCTGCCATTAAATTTTTGACTTAGGTTATAAACTAGTACTTGCAATTATTACTGTTAAAATATTGTTATTATTATAAATAGCATCTCCTATTAGTTTTATTTTGTTCAGGTTAGCTGTGAATTATTCAAATGGTAAGGTTTTGAAATGAACAAAAAAGTGTGGATGCTGGAAATCTGAAAGACAAATTGCTGGCAAAACTCAACAGATCTGGCAATATGTTTAGGAAGAAAGCAGAGTTAATGTTTTGAGTCTGGTGACTTTATTATCTGTTGTAATGAAGTCTCACCGACTCAAAACATTAACTCTGCTTTCTTGTGACAGATGCTGCCAAACCTGCTGAGTTTTGCCAGCAATGTATGTTTTTGTTTAAGCTTTTAAAATAATCTTAATAGATTATTCTCATCTACTGAACTGCTGTGAATCTCTAAGGATCACACTGAGGACAAATAGACAATAGGCTGAAATCATGAGATGCCCTACCTCCTAATTTAGTCAATTACTCACCTTGGTTTATTTGATAGTATAATTTACTCAATCCTACACTATGCCAGGGGTTCAGATTAATGGCTAGACTTCTAGCATTCCCTGGATAGATCCAAAATTCACTCAGCATATTTGGATTGGTTGTTTTTACTCATTATTGTGACACGATGCAAAGTGTTGTTTGTCAATTTTCACCAAGTCGACATATTTAATTTAATCCAGAAAACCGGTTTGGTAGGGTGCTGCTCCTCACCATGTTTACTACTTTCTCTTTCCAGTCTTCCTGTAGTACATTACCGTGATTAAAACCCACACATTCAGCACACCAATAACGGCATAACGTATAAGAACTGGAAAGAAGATTAGAACAATTAATGAGTGTACTTTTAAAGTATCATTATTGACCACACAGAACAATCAAGTCATCTACTCTAATAATAGTTTAGATTAAGTATCTGCTAACTGAAATACAACAGAGTACACAAGCATTCCATCCATGCCTTTTCTGCTTCAGTGGTTTCAACCACTGTCATAATCAGTCAAAGTATTTCCTTTGTGAGTTGACTCAAATATTCATAAATGAAAGAATAAGCCCAGTAACGTGACTATATCAATGGTACTGGAGATCTGTAATGCCTCTTTAGACCTTCTGAGAGCAGACTAAGCAATAATGAATTAAGACACCAGTCAATCAGCTGCTTTTTCCATTACTTATAATCAGCAGTTAGCCAGAAGAGCTTTAGTTCCTTTGACACACTACCTCCCTTTTGAAGTTACTTTCATGCACAGCTTAAAGAAACAGGCAAACCAAGCTTCCAGTCAGAATGTTACCTACAAATCCTCATTTATTAATCCAATTATCCTGGGCTATCAAACAAATTAAATATCTGGTTGGAATAAGCTGGCTGCAGCTTATAAAGATTTTTTTTGAAAATATGTGCAGAAATCCCAGGATGTGGCATTCCGTTTTAGAATTTCAGCTTCAATATAAGGCAGAGGGTTTGGTTTTTCGAAGAATAATCCCAATTAGAAGTAGCCCATTTTTAAAATGTAATGACCATTACACTGTAGAACATAGATGGTGCTCCTACAAATGAGGTGCTGGTTCTAAACTTTGCTTTCCCTTAATGTACAAATTTGTCTAAACACAACTTGAGATCAATCAAAATCAGACTGAATTGCTGAAGGAAGTTGAATGATGAACGTAAATTTTTGGCTCCATGTCACAAAAGGTATGAAATTATAACTTTGAAAAGAAGCTTTTGAGAGTCTGAAGAGTGATGCAGTCCTTCATTTAACCAGCACCTCATTCACAGGAGCACCATCTATATCCGACAGTCATTACATTTTAAAATGGTCGTATCGGAAGTCTATTACAGAAACAAACCGCTCTAGACTTGGGGAACCTCCATTAAGAAACATCAAGGAGGATGGACGTAAGTAGTAAGGCTAATAACTTAATACTAATCTTACAGCTTCACTCTTAAAAATGAAAGGCTACTTGCTCTTAAAGATATTCTAAAACCAAAACAACATTCAACTGCATGCATTTATTCACTTAAATTATGATGTTTCTGTTAAAGCATTTATTTCAAACAACCTAAACATACTTTTAATAATCCAGAAGCAAGACAAGTTAAAGATAATAACTTTAGAAACAGCTGACATCTAGGTTCCTGGTGATTTGTTAACTGAAAATTATATTTACAGCTCTTTGATTAATAAGTGAACAGAAGGAAACTTCTCCTCCAAGGGAGAGGCTGATTACAAGGATAGAATGCAGCAATGGAAAGTGCTGTTGGAATCCACTGGCTAAAACAATTTAAGGGAGCAGTTGCCTTTTGATGTGGTCTGAATGAACTGGGACTATTACGCCCAATTGTCTACACACCAAATAACATACAAGTATTCCACTCTAAGTGTTTGTGCTTCTGGTTTGGTTGCCAATTCTTTGCAGCTGCATTATGCAGCAGAATGAATGTACTGAACCAAGGAGCTACTTCTGTATGGAACTACATAACTGCTGTTCTAAAAAGTGAGTTACATATTTGTAAGCTGAATAAATGGAAATGGAAATTGCTCAAAAAAAAAAAGCCTTCAAATTCAACAGCAATGATTAAATGGAAAGTGGTAGATCAGTTCAAGAAGATAGTTAATGTGTTCTTGGTATTAGTTTAGGAGTCACTTAATTCATCTGATAATGCCATTTAGGCACAGTAGAGAATGGCATACTCATGTTTGCAATATTTTATACCACAATTCCTTGGAAAACAGTATTCCTTTTTGACTACATGGTCTTAGGATGTTAATACTCAGTTTCAGTGAAAAATTTAAAAGATACTATAATTTTTATAAAATTTTTAAAAGCTAAGTTTTTTGGGGAATCTAATTCTATTATTGCTTCTATTATTCTCTCTAAATGTCCAAACCCAACTAAAATTTAGTTGGGATTACTTGGTAATCACAAAATCCATTCACCTGCAGTGTCTGCCGTTGTCACCAGGGTGGTGAAGATTCTGGCTGTATAAAGAATAATACAATTATTAGTAATTGTATAATGCCAAAAGTAATCCAACAACATCAGGCTATACTCAAATATGTCTATTTGAAAGTACAAGCTTTCAGAGCAATGCTCCTTTGACATATAGCTAGCTGATGAAGGAGCAGTGCTCCGAAAGCTTGTACTTCTAAATAAATCTTGAGTGTGGGGTGATGGAAAAGCACAGCTGGTCAGGCAGCATATGAGGAGCAGGAGAATCAACGTTTTGAGCATAAGCTCTTCATCAGGAATAAGGCTTGTGGGCCAAGGGGGCTCAGAGATAAAAGGGAGGGGAGTGGGCTGGGGTGGGGGGGGGGGGGGGGGGGGGAAGAAGGTAGCTGAGAATGCGATAGGTAGGTGAAGGTGGGGATGCCAGTAAATCTCTGACGGATGTGGAAGGCACTTACCTGCACTTCCACACATGTCATTTACTGTATCTGTTGCTCCCGATGTGGTCTCCTCTACACTGAGGAGACAGAATGTCTACTTGCAAAGTGCTTCAGAGAACATCTCCGGAACACATGCACAAAACACCCTGTGACCAATCACTTCAACTTCCCCCTTCCACTCTCCCAAGGACATGCAGGTCCTGGGCCTCCTCCATTGCCAAACCCTAACCACCCGACACCTAGAGGTAGAAAGCCTCCTCTTCCACCTTTTGGAACCTGCAACCACATGTGGATTTCACCAGTTTCCTCATTTCCTCTCCCCCCACCTTATACCAGATCCAACCTTCCAACTGTGCACTGCCCTCTTGACCTGTCCTACCTGTCCATCTACCTTCCCACCTATCCACTCCACCCTCCCCTGTGACCTATCACCTTTACCCCCACCTACGTCTACCTATCTCATTCTCAGCTACCTCCCCCCCCCCCCCCCCACCCCTCCCATTTATTTCTCAGTCCCCTTGGCTCTAAAGCCTCATTCTTGACGAAGAGCTTATGCTCAAAACATCAATTCTCCTGATCCTCAGATGCTGCCTGACTTACTGTGCTTTTTCAGCACCACATACTCAACTCTGATTTCCAGCATGTGCAGACCTCACTTTCTCCCTTTTTTTCCCCCAAATGAACCTGTCCAACACTGACATTGCCACGTCGAAGGTAATCCAGAGCTGACTATTTTGGAATAATACAGGCATTTAAACGTTCCAATAGTTACTGCATCTTGTTACCAAAGTAATCTATTCCAGTGTTCGTCTTGTTATCCTTCTGGGTTTCATCCAGGAAAAGGGTGGTCGGAGTCTGTGCACCTGCCCTATTTGTGTGCACTGAAGGTATGCCCATAAAATCTAGCCCTAAGTCTTGTTTGCCCATTACTCATGTCAACCAGTCTTCTGACCAACCAATTCCCGATCACCTCATATTTAAATCTTTCATTGTCATATTTAAGTCTCTTCATATCTCTAACAACCTGCAAATCTTGCTATTAAAGTCTTATTTTAACTTCAAGTTTGATAATCCTGTAAAATTTCAATGTACGTTCCCTTTAAGGTCTCCAAAACAGACATGGCATTGTCAAGCATTGAGCTTTTTTTTTCTTTTTGATAAAGAAAGTCACACTTACTGCATATAGTATAGATGGCAAGGCTCCATGTCAGGGCACTGACCTGGTCAGAATCATGAGTCTTCCACAAGGACTGGAGCTGAGCGTATTTACTTAATGCACTGATACATGTAGACAAACTCTACAACAAAACAATGACTTGTGTGAAATCATCAAAAATTAATCAAAGAACAAATTAATTCACTGGCACTTTATTTGCCTACTTGAGACAGACACAGGCTCTACTATATAAAAAAAAGTTCCTCCTGTTTATTCTCTGCAAGTTCCTCCCCCATCCATTAAGGTCAAATGGCATGCAGAATATCACTAGTGAAGCTATTCTTAGTCTAATCACCAAGGAGAAAACAAAAATGGCCCTAATTGATTCCGTCAATGACTTTCTATCTTTTGGTAATGGCCAATTTGAGTCTAATAGGTTACTACGAAATGTCCTGACAGTCTTATATATTTGATGTCTTGTAAGTTCATTACTCAATGACAACACTGTGGTTGTTGGATGGAATGTCAACCTAGAATCTGACGAGAGACTTGTACTTGAAAGACAAATCAGCCACCTGTAAGAGTTTGTTCAGCAATTTCAAAAATGAGTTTACATGTAACAGTTCTAACAAAGCAAAGCAGTTTAAAAATCAAGGAGGAAGGCAATGTTCAGGACTTCAGGATACCTCAAAACACAGTGTAGTCAATGTTGATATGTGGGAAGGTGGCATAACAAGGTAATGGCCAGATAATATTTTCCAAGTGATGTTGAGTGGTTATGGGAACAACATTCCTGCTAACCTCCAAAAGTATACCAGAAAATATTTCAATTCTACCCCAAAAGGAAAACAGGGCCTCAGATTCAAAATTGCAGCCAAAGCAGCATTCACTCAGTGCTGCAGTAAGTGCTAAATTAGATTACGTACTCAAACATCTGGACTGGGATTTGAAACCACAATCTTTAGGTTGCAGAGGAAACAATACTACCACTAAGCCAAATCTGACCCCTTCAAAGCAGATACAGTTGATCTCACTCCACATCGTTAGGTGTCCCCATTGGTGACAACCACCGTACTAAGGTTGAAGCCTGACCGTCATTTGTATTCCACTTCAAGACTTCCCCATCTTCGAATGTCCACCTTTCTAGGTTTCGTGAGCAGAGAATAGTAAAGAGAAACATGAGAAAAAGTTAAGGCAAGAAAAGCAGAATAAAAGTCAGAAAATAGAAATGGAAACACAGATGGAAATACAAAAGGGTGGTGGGATATCAATTTTTAAACACTACCTGTTTAGTTATATTTTCTATTCTCCCAGTTTGTAATTTATTAATTTTGTGCTAAAGGTTTGACAGTTTACTTAAACAAATTTTTGTAGTTAAATACATAAAGCATAAACAGAGTTTTGGACCTGTATTAAATAGTGGAATATATGATAGATTAGGAAGACAGCCCACAGCACAGGTATGTCATCATCACTTCATACTATCCTATCCTGTTATCATTGGTTGAATTCTTTCTTCTATTTAGAAATGAGTGTTACTATTTTCATTCAGTCTATAAATCTGAAATTTAAAGAATTATGCTGTCACCATATCAGTGGAAATCTATTGGGATTAATCTCTAGGACCATAATTCAGGCAGTCCAGGCCGCATCAGATGATCATTTCAATCGAAACAACAATTCAGGGCTTTGGGGAAAAAGATAGGAAATTGGCACCAAGTTAAAATGCACAGCCAGTATGTTCACAATGGACCAAAAGTGGAGTTATAAAAGCTGTAGAATGCCCAGAAAGAGGCTATTTGGTCCATCAAATCTGCACCAACCCTCTGAAAAGCATTCACCCAGGCACACCCCATCCCCCTGCATGGGGTTTTTAAACCATGGCTAAGCCACCTAACCTACACATCTTTGGACTGTGGAAGGAAACCCACACAAACAATGGGGAGAATATACAAACTCCACACAGTTAACTCAAGACTGGAATTGAAGCTGGGTTCCCCAGCACTGTAGTTCAGCAGTGCTAACCACTGAGCTACACAAGAATTGCCTCCTTCTGTACCATTCTGTGACGTAATGAAGATAGTTTACATGAGTAAGTTTCAATCATGCTTTAACAATCCTCTCTTCAAAGATTAATTTGATAATCATAAAAATGCAGTAACACCTTGGAATAATTGAAGAGGTGATGTCTAGTGCTATTATTCTCGCCTCTTAACCCAGAAACTCAGCTAATGTTCTGGGGACCCAGATTCCAGTCTTGCAATGGTAGACAGTGGAATTGTATTGAGTAAATAAAACAAAAATATGGAATTAAGAATCTCACGATGACCATGAAAGTCTTGCCAAGTGTCAAAAAAAAACACATCCGTTTCACTAATGTCCTTCAGGGAAGGAAATCTGCCATATTTACCTGGGCTATATCCACAGCAATGTGATTACCTTTGAACTCCACCCCTTGGGCAATTAGGGGTGGGTAATAAATGCTGACCAGCCAGCAACGCCCACATCCCATGGGTAAACAATAATAAAAGTGTCGATCATGTCTACATTCATATCTTTTGTGTTCCTTATTCAACACAATTTGCAGTTTATACTAATACAAAGTTACACAGAATGAGTAACTGTATCGGCTAAAACGTAGTATATAGCCAGATTGGCTGATCAATTATTGTTATGCAAAAGACCAAGTTAGTCCAACATTCAGGTCACATTAATTATGACATTTATTTTTTTAACCCCAAACAGTAACAAAACTGATGTCTTGGTTCCTGGGATCATAAAAACATTCAGAGATATTTCACTAAGATACTGCCAAATCAGCAAATTTAATTTAGCCAATCCTTGGTTTAGCTTAACCTTCCACTTTTGGTGGTGGGGGTGGGTTGCGAAAAAGCGACAAAAGTAGACACACAGAAAGGATGCAAAGTCTCAAAAACAAATTTCAAAGGTGTGAGACCCCTTGATGGTCAGGTTACCACAAGGAGTGTGAAATTATCGGAACAAATGGTTATCACATACATTTACAGGACAGCACCACAAAAAAATTCTGGTTATTCACATCTTAATAAAAACAACACAATAAAATTGGAAGGATTTAGATTTTTGCTTCACTCATATCTATTGAAGATGCTTAAAACATCATTTAGCTATTCCTCAAGATGTCATTCTTCCCATTATTTTGTTCAACTGTTCCAAACAAAACTAAACACATATACAAAATGTTCTTTCTTCCAGTATCTGACCAATCAGGCAAACCATGATATCCACAGCCTTAAAAGGTCTACGTTTACCAAATTCTTTTTACACTGATATCGGGTAGATCAACCCAGACAGCAAACAATGCTCATTCTCTCAAAGTCTGTAAAGTGACACTATTACAGGTGAGTGGGTTACATAAGTGGAAGAGGCAGCATAATGGTAATGTCACTGCATTAGTAATCCCGAATTTACTGAAGAAGGGCTCATGCCCAAGATGTCGATTCTCCTGCTCCTTGGATGCTGCCTGACCTGCTGCGCTTTTCCAGCAACACATTTTTCAGCTCTGATCTCCAGCATCTGCAGTCCTCACTTCTCCTAGTAATCCCAAATGCAAGGTTCAGGTTCGGGGGAAATGGGTTTGAATCCCTCCAAGACATTGTGAAGTTCAATTTTAAAAAAAAAACAAATAAATCACTAGCCTGATGAAACCAATGTCAACTGACCATCCATTTCAACAATGTCCTTCAGCGGAACGAAATCTGCTATCCCTACCTGGTCTGACTCCAGACCCACTTTTAACTGCTTTGAGGTCATTAGGAACAGGTAATAAATGCTGGTCTAGCCAGTGATGCACACGTCCTGTGAACAAGTAAATTGCTAACAAAATAATTACGCTTAATACTGCATACCCTACCACAGTGTCTAGGCATCAGACAACTAACGGCATAACTAACAGTAACTAACTGTCCCAAGTCACTGATGAGTGCTGACTAGATTCAGTCTGTACTGGCATTTTGAAAAGGCACAAACACGTGTGCACTCCGCACTGCATGAATTTGCACATGTCCCCAGTCCTACATCCTCATTCCCACACTGTCCCTCACTTTGTTTCAATCCTTTCAATTTATAATACTTTATATTAACTGTCTAAAAGAGCAAAAGGAAGGAGGATGAACAGACTTGAAAAAAAATTAAAACTAACTATCACATTAATAAAAGCCAAAAAAAGGTTAGGTAGCAGTAACCGTGATGAGAACAGAGGTTTGGCAATCAGTAAAACAGTGATAACCAAATGAAAGTAACTCAAGTGTATTTCCATGAATATGATTTGGAGGTGCCGGTGTTGGACTGGCATGTACAAAATTAAAAATCACAACACCAGGTTATAGTCCAACAGGTTTATTTGGAAGCACTAGATTTTGGAGCGCCGTTCCTTCATCAGGTTAACCTCCACAACCAGCTGATGAAGGAGTGGCGCTCTGAAAGCTAGTGCTTCCAAATAACCTGGTGTTGTGTGATTCCATGAAAATACTGTACTACAAGATTTTTTGAAGGCCTTTTTCATAGGGATTCCCTCTTCATTTCCCCAGCAGATATTATAAATTAGTGTAGATTTTCCTTTTCAAAAAAAAAGTAAATGTTTTTATTTTGATATTCCGGATGCTTCCATCTAATTGGTTCTGCACTTTACAAAAGGACTGAATGCAAGGTGTGCAAATCCGTAAAAATTCTTGCAGAACACTAATATTGAGATGCTCTGTACTTTCTAAACTTCCCAAATGTGAGGACTCTTGATTCCAGAATAAACAGAAATATTAAACTTGCAAAGAAAATAATCTCTCTACCAAACAGTTTGTGGGAAACAGATAAAGCAGTTTGAATACTTTATTGATTAATTTTTAGCAATTATCAGTTGCTTCCATGAAAACACTCGTGATCATATACTCCTTTTTCATGACTTCAAGACATCCCAAGGTCTGCGTGGTGTTTGCACATTCTCCCAGTATCAGTGTAGGTTTCCTCTGGACGCACTAGTTTCCTCCCACAGTTCAAAGATGTGCAGGTCAGGTGAATTGGCCATTGTGTTCAGGGATGTGTAGGTTAGGTGCATTAGTCGGTGTAAATATAGGGGAATGGGTCTGGGTGGGCTTGTTAGGCAAAATGGCCTGTTTCCACACTATAGGGATTCTATAATTGTATGCAGTCCTCTGAATGTAGCCTCGCCAATGTCTTGTACAGCCATAACATGACATCCCACCTTCTATACTAAGGTAACACTACCCTTTCCCCAATGAGCAGTGTAGTCTAACACCATCTCATTGTTCAATGTAGGAGCCTCTCTCACTGTAACAGGTTCAAACAGTTGAAAAAGTTTACCTTTTATTTAGCAATAGTTAAAGTAAGGAAAGAACAAACAAAGGCTGCATTTGCTTCTGGAAACCGATTACTTGCCCTTTGAGCAGCAACAGATTTACAGTTAATGGACAAACACTGTAGCCAGCTCACATCTGACGGAACCAAGTGTCAATGAAGTCCTGTCCAACGCATTGTCCCCAAGGCTGCAGCACTCGATTACGCAGAAGTAATGTTCCTTTAGCGCAATCTCATCTTTCTCCTCAGAAGACTACTCTCCCAGCCAGTCACCATCCATCATATCCTCTCTTTACCTCCTCCAGATGTGCACAGCACAGCGCATTAGGATTAGGTAGCACACTCTGGAGTGGATGGGAAGAACACGTCTCACTGAGAAACAGACTGGAAGGAGTGTGCAGTGGGTCAGAATCGCTGTGTAACAGGTTGGGAGTAGTGTGCAGTGAGTCAGTATCGCTGTGTAACAGACTGGGAGTAGTGTGCAGTGAGTCAGTATAACTGTAACAGACTGGGAGGAGTGTGCAGGGGGTCAGTATTGCTGTGTAACAGACTGGGAGGAGTGTGCAAGGACTGACAACGGTGTCATCAGAAAGAAGCAGTGATAGGTCATGGGTAAATTGTTTTTGTTGACTTTAAAACTGTGCTAGGGAAAGATGTAGCTTTTTAAAGGAAACTACTTGATTTAAATTTTGGGGTGGCACAGTGGTTAGCACTGCTACCTCACAGCACCAGGGGGCCCGGGTTCAATTCCCGACTCAGGCGACTGACTGTGTGGAGTTTGCGCATTCTCCCCGTGTCTGCGTGGGTTTCCTCCGGGTGCTCCGGTTTCCTCCCACAGTCCAAAGATGTGCAGGTTAGGTGAATTGGACCTGCTAAATTGCCCATAGTGTTAGGTAAAGGGGTAAATGTAGCGGAATGGGTCTGGGTGGGTTGCGCTTCGGCGGGTCGGTGTGGACTTGTTGGGCCGAAGGGCCTGTTTCCACACTGTAAGTAATCTAATCTAATCTAATCTAAATGCATGATGGGGAGGTTCAGTGCCATGTATTGCACAGCCTGCAGTATGAGGGAATTGGCAGGGTCTCTTGGCCATCTGCAAGAAGTGCCATTGGCTCAATCAGTTTGAGCACCAGGTTTTGAGCTTGAGCATCAGCTGGAGGCACAGCAGTGTATCTGCAAGGCTGAGAGTCATTGGATCGCACCTTCTTAGATGTGGTCACCCATAGAGAAGGCAATGGCCTGGTGGTATTATCACTGGACTGGTAATCCAGAAACCCAGGTAATGTTCTGAGGACCCAGGTATGAAACCCACCACAGCAGATGATGGAATCTGAATTCAACAAATTCAACTGACATTAATGACGACCACTGTCGATCATCAGAAAAACCCATCTAGGTCATCAATGTCCTTTAGGGATGGAAACTGCAATCCTTACCTGGTCTGGCCTACATGTGACTCCAGTCCCACTACAATGTGATTGATTCTGAACTGCTCTCTGAGCAATTAGGGTTGGGTGTTAAATGCTGGCCTAGCCAGCAATGCTATCATTCCATGAATTTAAATAAAACAAACTTAAGAGAGTTATTAGAGAGGGAATGGGTGACCATCAATCAGAAGGAAGGCAAGCAGTCTGGAAAGTCCTCACTCAAGAACAGTTTGTGTGGTTAAGGAAAATGGGCAACTGACTGTTCCTCTGGGGATTGCAGCCAGAGTGGGTAGGTGGGACAGGACGAGCTATTTTGGTAGGAGATTCAATAGTGAGGGGTACAGAGGCATTTCTGCAGCCAGAGACATGGCTCCTGGAGGGTATATTGTCAATCTGGGTCCAGGATCTAGGATTTCACTGAATGCCTGCAGGACAGTTTACACCGGTCGAAAGAGGGACAGGGTCCTGCTACAAAAATGTAGGGTGCTAGACAGCAGATTATAAAGCAGGACTTGAAAGGTTGAAATGTTTGGATTACTCCTTGTCTTATGTAGGAATTGGTAGCCGGAGTGAAAGCATGTGTGGCTGAAGAATTTAATACTGAATTACTAGAGCTGATGTTTCTGATTAACAGCAATTGTCGTCTATTTTTGAATTACTATTATTTCTTAAATAAAAAAAATTCTGAACAGTATTAACAGTCTGAAATTGTATATGCAAGATAGAGAATCACAAAATACTCTAACACTACATGACAAATTTAACACACAATTCTGATTGAGTTGCTAATGTTTTTCCAAGGATTTCTCTAACCTGGTAATGGATATTCTTGGCATCCTTTATTCTAGCCTAGCTTTTCACTCATACTGGGCTAGTTGTCTGCGAGTGCTTTTGGATGTATTGCCAGTACTCTTTCTCCTTCTAATAATCTCAAACCAAAAAGACAGCAAGTACAGTTCTTTCTCCAGAGATAAAAATTGCATTGCAAACATTCCTCTCTCTTTTGTACATTAGCATCAAAACTTCCACAAGAATTACAACACAGAGCCCACAATTTTATTTGACTGCACTATCCACCTTTAAATCCACTCAGAAAAATAACATAACCTGCCAACGAAAGAAGACTGTCAAATCCAAGGACAATGCTAGAATCGACAATCAAATTTAAATATTAGCCACTAACTACTGGATCTCTTTGATGAGAAGAATCACTACAGTGTAAACAAAGAGTGAAGCCACAGATAAGACCCTCTACGTTCCTCCAGAATTAAAATTAAGAACACCAACTGGATATATCTGCATGGTACAACACATTCACATGCAAACAGGGTCACTCAAAATTTCAGAAAAGGCATTACCTGGTGCAAGTGTTAAATGCTGAAGGTAATTAAGTATTTTAAGTGGTCTTAGGTCCCTAGTGCTGTAAATTATGTCGAAGTGATGGGTCACTTCTACACATCTTCAGTTAAGTAATTTACTCATTCCTGCCCAGAATCCTTCAAACAAAATTACACTATTTGCAAGAACAAGTTGGTAAAGATGAGTCGCCAAGGATTGATTTTTTAAATTATTATTTAAACAAAAAAGTTATTATATTAGCAATGGCTACATCTGTAGGAATTTCCGTGTACTCTGCTGTTCGAATGAAAACAAATGGCATCCCACATGCTTGGTTTCCTCTGGTGATTTCCTTTTCTGTCCACCACCATATCCCTGAAACGATATTCCAGCAGATATTGTAAGGCAGAGAAAATGGGAATTCAGCTGTGCCCCAATTCAATCTCACCTCCTTCAGTCAGTAACAGATATAACTGGCTGTCATTAATGTGAAAAGGTCCATTGTAGCTCGTCATTAATAATCCAAATTGGACCAGTTGGAATCTGCTGTACTAGTCAGTCCATTACTACATGAAGCATACACCTCCTGTTGTCAGCATTGGCAGCAATTTAAAGTAAATTATCACCCACAAATACAGACTGCTTAATGCAATACTTACCATAGCTAAGTCTATGATTAACTTATGGATTGTTAACAGACGCCAACCAATGATAAATCTGAATGTCGCTAAGGTAGAAACTAGGAATGGAATACTAATCAAGTATATATTGCATGCAAACACCATTTTACCATCTGTAAATATAATTTTAAAAATCAATTTATATTTGGACATTCTTAGACATGTTATACAAGTTAATGTTTCTAATAATTTGAATTCAGTCTTTTAGTTATGTACATTGTGTATGTTTTGATATTAAATTCTACTACCTTTCTTATTCATGAACATTCCATTCTAAGCTTATATTGTGCTTTCAAAGATATAAAACCTGTTATTAACGCTCAGACTAAAAACATAAAAGGTTGTGGTCTAATTCATAGTTGAGAGTTTTCTACAAGAATGAACTATTTTAAATACTGATGAAGGGCTTTTGCCCAAAACGTCGATTTTACTGCTCCTCTGATGCTGCCTGAACTGCTGTGCTCTTCCAGCACCACTAATCCATATTTTAAATACAGTCGCGTCTGATATAACACAATAATTCTGTTCCCGTGCGACCCCACATTACAGTAAAGTCGCATAATAGTGGCACTACTCAAACTA
Organism: Chiloscyllium punctatum; assembly: GCF_047496795.1. Taxonomy (NCBI): domain Eukaryota; kingdom Metazoa; phylum Chordata; class Chondrichthyes; order Orectolobiformes; family Hemiscylliidae; genus Chiloscyllium; species Chiloscyllium punctatum. Next base: position 142,849,403 of record NC_092741.1, on the reverse strand, counting down.
ATGGGGCTGGAATCGCATTATAGCCAATACAGGTAAGGAAAGTTCACTTTCTCCAAATAATGGTCTCAATTCTTCAATCGCATTAAAGCCAATTCAAGTTGAAGAAACATGTGTCATAGCAGAACCGACTGTATTTTGTTGAGTCATCTGCTTTTGCCTTGGAAAATCTTCTGCAAATATCGTTCTGAACAAATTACCAGAAAAAAAAAAATCTCATGAACAGAGTTTTTACATTTATTCCCCTGGGATGTGGGTGTCACTGACAAGGGTAGTGCTCGTTCCCAGGGCCACTTCAGAATGGCAGTTAACATTGCAGAGCTTGATTGGTGGTGTTCCTTTCTTAAAGAACATTAATGCACCAATTGAGTTTGTAGTACAAGCTGTCTGGTCATTGTTACTTTGATTTTCCATTATTTTTAAAAATAACCCAGAATTCAAACTCTTAAGCTGAAATGTACATTTTTTGAACTGTTAGTTTCCAATACTCTAACCACACCACTGTTACAACTCTTCATCCAAAAAGTTGCAAAACTCACTGCACCAACCAGAAGTTCTAAAACAAAACTTCAACAATGAGACAAATTCTATTCTCAGGCCTGAGGAGGTACCCATAACTCTCATGCACTGGACAGAACACAAGGAAATACTAAGACAACAGACAAAATATTGCAGATGCTGGAAATTTGAACTAAAGGACGTCAATCTGAAATTGTTTCTCTGTCCACGGATGCTGAGCATGTCCAATATCTTCTGGTTTTATTACAGGAACTGGGTTTTCAAAAGTGGTGGGTTTCAAAACCGGGAACTGGTGGGATTCAAAAATTGCAATCTCAGAAGTTGACTCGGGATCCTGACATCTCTGTTACAGTTTACAATTTCCAAAGTGCTGGCAACTGGGGAGGAACAGGGAACCCTCTCCCCACCAATTTATGACCCAGTAACTCCTTTTGGAGCTGTTGGCAGGTAGGGACTGTTAAAACTATAATTTTCAAAGGGAACTCTGACAAGCCCTGGACAAGTTCATAGCTGGCTGTCAGATTCATTGCAGAGAGATCAGAAAGTTTGCTTTTAAATAGTTGAAAAGTGTTTGTTCATGAGGTGGTCTTGGGCCATGTCAAGTTTGGCTTTAGCTAACCCTCTGAACCACTCCCTTTTCTATTCAGCAGATCATGACCACTTTGCAGTTCCTGCTTTCCAGAGGCAACTGGCACCACTAATTCCACACCAAGTTCATCATCTTCCCAATTAGAGCCTTTGTGTTTACAAGTAATGTCCGTGAGGTGCACTGAAGTGTAAGATCAGGACCCACCTTTGTTATCGCAACCAATTTCCCTCGCTAACTTCACTTCAGATTTACCTGCACCCACCTGAATTGCTGTAGAAAGCAACTCATCATCACCTTCTCATAAACAATTGAGAACAAATACTACCTTAGAAAGGAACAGCAATATCCATGAAATAAAAATAAAAATCTCTCACCACAGGGGTCTATGATTTTATTATATTCTTTCTTAACTTAAGCTATTTGATTAATATTAATAAGTTAAACAAATTCTGGTCTCTTTGCTATAGGAAGAATGTTTTAAAACATGAATGGGTTCAGAAAAGATTTACAAGGATGTTGCCAGGGTTGGAAGGTTTGAGCTAGAGGGAGAGGCTGAATAGTCTGGGGCTATTTGCCCTGGAGTGTTGGAGGCTGAGGTGACCTATAAAATCATGAGGGGCATGGATAGGGTAGATAGACAAGGTTATTTTCCCAAGGTAGAGGAGTCCAAAACTAAAGGGCTTAGGTTTAAGGTGAGAGGGGAAAGATTTAAAAGGGACCTAAGAGGCAACATTTTCATACAAAGGTTGGTATATGTATGGAATGAGCAGCCATACAGTGGTGGAGGCTGGTATAATTATAACATTTAAAAGGCATCTGGATGGGTGAATGAGTGGGAAGGGTTGAGAGAGATATGGGCCAAATGCTGGCAAATGGGACTAGATTTATTTCTGATATCTGGTTGGCATGGATGAGTTGGACCGAAGGGTCTGTTTCTATGCTGTACTGGACTATGACGCTATAACCTTGACATTCTTTCCACCATCGTCATTGACTCATCAATTATTTGTTAGTTGAACACCTCAAGACTGTCCAACTCCTGAGTGTGGAGCAGAAAGCATGGCACAAGCTGATTAAAGCTCCTGGCAGTGCCAAACAGCTGCCATAATCAATGGGGATGCATGACCTGCCAGTCCTTTGGATGGCAGAGCAGGAGACTGCACCACCTGAAAACTCCTCAAAAACTAGCCTGGGTCATGGGGCCAAATCCTGTGGTATTTACATCCATGGCCCTCCAAGATAAAGAGACTCAACCTGCTTATTCTCCTGAGCGATCTTCAATGAGCAAGGTTTTGCTAAGACTAATAGTGAACATGCCAGAACCTATCTCCTTTCCCTCCAGTCGCTCTTCCCACTCCACAAACATAACTTCCAGTCCATTTAGCTAAGGCTTAATTTCCTCCGAGTAATGATGTGCTTGATTCATTGTTTTTCTTCCCTTTCAGTGAGTTACTCCAATGTTGGAGTGAACTACAGCTGCCTCTCTCACATCACCACTTGCTGCTGTTGGTCAGTGTAATACCTTAATCCTGGAAATACAGCACAATGGGAACACATAACTCTAGTTTGTTGCAAAGCTGTTACAGAATTAGGCATTCGTATATCAAGCCTGCACAGGATAAGTAAATACTTAGACAGATCTTAGATATGAAACAATCTATGCACTTTTCAAAGATGCTAACATTGTTCTCTCCTGTTTTTCCAATTTAGCCCTCTCACATTCTATTGCAGCTAAAGATGTTGACATTCACTACACCCACTTCCTCCCACTCTCACTGAGATGCTTAAGAGACATCCAGGATTGAAATGTACTTACAATCTTCATTGGCCTCTGCTCACAGCAGGAGTGCTCCAGATCAGAATGATGTACATGAGAAATTCCACACAAGCCTCACATGTCTCACATACACAGCCGCGTCATAGCACTGAATGTCAGATGGACCAAACAGGGTGCCCACATAGTACTCTAATTAGTTACCAGCAATCGGTTTCTTCTTAAAATCATTTGTGATAGAATTAGTGGAATTACCAAAAATGAAAATGATTCACAAGAGCATACACAAGTAAAACGTCCTTGTGAATGGATTAAAAGAATTGCAAATAGATCCCTTATTCAGAGTTAAATGCCAAGGATACAAGATTGTGTACGGTAAAGCTGTTCCAATGTTTCCATTATAAAACAGAATACACATTAAGAGAATAACATCTGCAAAAACAAAGAACAGTAGCATTAGTGATATACAATTCAAACACAGGTGCACAATTGGCTTTCCTCACAGAAATTAATGGAATCATTAATTAAAATGTAAATTCCCATGAAACAAACCAACAAGAGACAATAATTTTAATTGTGATTGAAGGGTCCGACCTGAAACACTAACCAAGTGTTTTCTCTTTCAGATGCTGACTGACCTGTTAGCCACTTGTCGCATTCTTTCTTATTTCAGATTTCAGGCACTAATGTTCTTTATGCCATTCAGTAAATTCTTTGTTGCATTTTTGCCATCACCATACTGTACTATTTGTTAAACACTAAATCTGGGTTTTCCAAAGTAAAGGTCGATACGCCATGGAGCTACGGGAGGGGGGGTCAGAAACTCCATAGAGCTCCATCTCTTCCCTGCATCCCCCTATCATGGATGTTCCCTCTCCCATCATATGCTCACTCCCAAATGGTGCATGCCAATGTTTAAGCCTCAGTAAGGGGTCCCAGTGGGAAAAGTTAGAAAAGCAGAGCACTAAACACAGGTCACATGCTATACCAATGTGATAACGTGATGAAGTATTATAAGCTTAGGGATTCCTTTGGTTCAGTACATTTTGAATCTCGGCTTGTAGAATATTAAACATCGGGTATTACATTCCTGATGAAGGGCTTCTGTCCGGAATGTCGATTCTCCTACTCCTCGAATGCTACCTGACCTGCTGTGCTTTTCCAACACCACACTCACACTTCCTCCTTTCTGAATGTTTGCCCTACTTCCTTCCTACTTGCTGGCTCCTTTTCGGGCAGGCTGCCTAGAGGCTGGCAGACATCAATAATCCATTTGCAGAGCAAGTCAAAACCATGCCCAATGCATCCAAACATCTTCATGTACACTTTCCAACAGCGATCACTGGTTAATGCTGAATTGCAGGGAGTTGGGGATTTCCTTTTTGTCCTTCAGGTAATTATACGGACTATAAGCAACAGCAATAGGCTGTTTGGCCCATCACGCCTGCTGCACCATTCAATAGTATCACGACAGATCTGAAATTCTTCACATCCACTTTCCTGCCTTTTCCCTGTAATCCTTGATTCTCCTACTGATTAAAAAAATATGCATTATTTCAGCCTTAAATATACACAAGGACTCTGACCTTATAGAGAAGAACTTCCTCCTCATCTCAGTCTTAAATTGGTGCCCCTGTATCCGGAGACTATGCCCTGTCCCACTATATCCTCTCAGCATTTATCTGGCAAGCCCCTTGAGAATCCTTCCTGTGTCCATGAGATAACCTCTCATTCTCGTCATCTCCGGTGAGTACAATCCCGACCTGTTTAACCTTTGCTCATAAGACAATCACTCCATCCCAGGAATTATCTTAGTGAATCCTCTCTGAAATGAAATATTTTTCTCTAAATAAGGGGACCAAAACTGCTCAAAGTACTCCAGGCGTGGTCTGACCAGCACCTTATACATCTGCAATAAGATTTCCCTCCAACATTCCACTAGCCTTCCCAATTACCTGTTGATCAAATGGGTCAAATCATTTGTTCTCAAAACAGTTAATTTTCATACTTTAAAACCACTTGTCGGATTGAAAAGTTCCCTGTGTGCTAGCTTTTATGCAGCAGTACCCTGAATGCCATGTGGCTAACTTTACACAGGATCAGACTTGAAAACACACAGCTTGTGCAGCTTCCTGGTTCGCTGTCTAGTGCGCCTCTACACTGATTATAGAAACGACAATAGGCAGTGCTGCCATTTATCCCACTCAGTGACCAAGGGTGTTGGCTTGGAGACAACCATTCTTATTCCATAATGCACTGTCAGAGTCCTCTTACCCTTTACACAAAGACAGGAGTATGACAACTTTTCTTCACCCTGTCCCCTGCTTAGTTTGTCGTTATAGCAGCATACTAAATAATTGGTTACCTTGTACAATTAAGACTGGATACTCCAAGTATGTTGTCAATGGGTACTCATAGTAAGTCTGGTACGTCAGGAAAATCAAAAACCTAAAACAAATCAAATCATTTGTTCTTAAATCAGTCAATTTAAAACCAGTTGTAGGAATTAAATGTTTCCTGTGTAAAGGACAGTAGACAAACTATTTGAGCAAATTATTAACAACACTCAAAAATTGTCAAAGAGACAGGAAGAGATTCCAAATGCTACTTACAATTAAATATTTATTTCTGACTGACAAACTATTCTCTCTCTTTTCTCGCCTTTCCCTCTTTTTGTATTAATTGTTAAAGAACAGAAACAAAATTTAACAGGTGCAAAGGGTAGCCCAACAGTTTACCTCCTCCATGACGTTTACTAAAACCTCTCAATTAAATCTCAATAGTTGTCAGACCGGAGTGACACCACACAGTAATACAATGGCAAATCTGAGGTTAGCATTTAAATAGTGGATGAAAAGCTAAAAGACAGGAGATTGAACAAATAAGTGAATGTATATCGACAACAGGAATCAGCTCTCCACCCTGTTGTTCCCTGGCTTTGGTCACTGAAACTCGTAGGACGACACTCAGTGGTTAGCACTGCTGCCTCGCAGCACGCCAGGGTCCCAGGTTTGATTCCTGCCAAAAGACCATAAGACATAGGAGTGGAAGTAAGGTCATTCGGCCCATCGAGTCCACTCCGCCATTCAATCATGGCTGATGGGCATTTCAACTCCACTTACCCACATTCTCCCTGTAGCCCTTAATTCCTTGTGACATCAAGAATTTATCAATCTCTGCCTTGAAGACATTTAGTGTACCGGCCTCCACTGCACTCTGTGGCAATGAATTCCACAGGCCCACCACTCTCTGGCTGAAGAAATGTCTCCGCATTTCTGTTCTGAATTTACCCCCTCTAATTCTAAGGCTGTGTCCACTAGTCCTAGTCTCCTCGCCTAACGGAAACAATTTCCTAGCGTCCACCCTTTCCAAGCCATGTATTATCTTGTAAGTTTCTATTAGATCTCCCCTTAATCTTCTAAACTCCAACGAATACATTTCCAGGATCCTCAGCCGTTCCTTGTATTGTAAGACCTACCATTCCCAGGGATCATCCGTGTGAATCTCCGCTGGACACGCTCCAGTGCCAGTATGTCCTTCCTGAGTTGTGGGGGACCAAAACTGGACACAGTACTCCAACTGGGGCCTAACCAAAGCTTTATAAAGTCTCAGTAGCACAACGGTGCTTTTATATTCCAACCCTCTTGACATAAATGACAACATTGCATTCGCTTTCTTAATCACTGACTCAACCTGCATATTTACCTTTAGAGAATCCTCGACTAGCACTCCCAGATCCCTTTGTACTTTGGCTTTATGAATTTTCTCACCGTTTAGAAAGTAGTCCATGCTTGTATTCTTTTTTCCAAAGTGCAAGACCTCGCATTTGCTCACATTTAATTCCATCAGCCATTTCCTGGACCACTCTCCCAAACGGTCTAGATCCTTCTGCAGCCTCCCCACTTCCTCAGTACTACCTTCCTGTCCACCTAACTTCGTATCATCGGCAAACTTCGCTAGAATGCCCCCAGTCCCTTCATCCAGATCATTAATATATAACGTGAACAGCTGCGGCCATAACACTGAACCTTGCAGGACACCGCTTGTCACCGGCTGCCATTCCGAAAAAGAACCTTTAATCCCAACTGTCTGTCAGACAGCCAATCCTCAATCCATACCAGTAGCTCACCTCAAACACCATGGGCCCTCACCTTGCTCAGTAGCCTCCTGTGTGGCATCTTATCATAGGCCTTTTGGAAGTCTAGGTAGACTACATCCACTGGGTTTCCCTGGTCTAACCTACTTGTCACGCCTTCAAAGAATTCCAACAGGTTTGTCAGGCACGACCTCCCCTTACTAAATCCATGTTGACTTGTTCTAATCTGACCCTGCTCTTCCAAGAATTTAGAAACCTCATCCTTAATGATGGATTCTAGAATTTTACCAACAACCGAGGTTAGGCTAATTGGCCCATAATTTTCCATCTTTTGTCTTGATCCTTTCTTGAACAAGGGGGTTACAACAGCGATCTTCCAATCCTAGTGCCTCGGGCCACTATCTGTGTGGAGTTTGCACATTCTCCCAATGTCTGTGTAGGTTTCCTCCAGGTACTCCAGTTTTTTCTCACAATCCAAAGATGTATAGCTTAGATGAATTGGCCATGCTAAATTGCCCATAGTGTTCAGGGATGTGTAGGTTAGGTGCATTAGTCAGAGGTAAATGTAGGGAATGGGTCTTCAGTGGGTTGCTCTTCGAAGGGTCGGTGTGGACTTGTTGGGTTGAAGGGCCTGTTTCCACACTAGGGAATCTAAACTAATCTAAACTCCCGGAGGGTCTGGGTCTATCTCAGTCCACTGTATTGCTCCAGCTCCTCAGCGAAAACGGCTCATACATATTTTGGCTGATCTTATTAATCTCTAAACACATCCTCAAAGTCCCTCATTCGTAGGACCACACAGCCTTCTCCTGCTGGGGGCTATGCAGAGAGATGGCCAGCAGCTCTCCCCCAAGTGCCAGTGACCTGGGGCCTCGTCCATCTGCATGACAGTGAGTCAGAGGTCCTCAGCAACCTCACATCCCACACTCCCTTCTCCTATGGGACCCATTCCATTTAGGAAACCTGGCCGGCATGGACGGGTTGGGCCGAAGGAACTGTTTCCGTTCTGAGAGATATTTCAATGTCAGTGTTCCAAGGCTAACAACACGTGGTGCTCTGTACTCCTGCCTAACATGGACCAGTCTTTCCCCGTGAGGAAGAGAATCCTCTCCTTGTGGGGCAATAAGGACTCTGTCTTCTGGAAAGCCCCCCTTTCCCCTCCCAGTTTGTCTTCGCTCCATCCTGCTGTGGGATGTCTTCTACAGTAATGACACAGGACAAAGGGGTTAGATACAAGAGGCTGGTGTGACTGTTAGTGCTTGTGCATGTTTGAAATGGCCTTGGGGTATTCCAGGAGAATAAACATGCAGCTCAGAGGGGATGCGGGGTTGGGGATGCAGGGTTAGTATTGTGGGGGGGGAAAACGGGCGTACGGGGAGAGAGTGAAGAAAGATTTTGCATGCAACAGAGGAGGCTGTTAGAGCAGAGGCCTGGATAGGAGGCGAGTGCAGGAGCACAAATCGAGTGAGAATGAGGGGGAGCAGACAGTAGAATATAGTACTTACTCTTGTGGCACATAGAAGGTCATCAACCTTCCTTCTGCATTCTGCCTGGTTCTCTAAACTCTGGACAAGGCCCTGTCTTGGGTGGCAATCCCTTAAGCAAGCAGACATCATGTGGTGGCATTGCCCCCTCTGTCCTTGCCCTGGTCAGCCGTTGTCAGTCACTGGTCTCGACCAAGGCAGATGCCAGTGCTCCTCCAGATGCACTGTGGACTCTTAAAGATGGCATGGCCACAAGAGATACCAGTCTTCTAGTGGATGTCAGGTAAGTGGAAATCTCTTTCAGGAATGACACGTGGTGTGCTGGGACAGAGACTTATCTTGAAACTCGTGGATCAACAACAGCAGTTCCAGTCCTCACTTGTGCCGACAATTCACACTTAACCAAGAAAAGGCAAGATTCCACCCAGTAACTCTTTTTCTCTCCACAGATGTTTTCAAACCTGCTGAGTTTCTCTGTTTTCATTTCCAAATTCCAGCCTTGACAAGATTTTGTCTTTACTCAATAAATAACTTGCTGGAAACAATTGTTACACTAGTGACTCATGGTCATTCTGGGCATAGAGGGGAACGTCATGAAAAGGACTTCACGACTGGTCCCTTTACAGAAGGCTGGCTGCAACAACAACGTTCCCACGCTCTTAAAAGGCCAACCTAAAATTCCCACGCAATAAAATTCAAACTAGTACCTGGCAAAATAAACTGCCTGGTTCCTGCCTGTTCATTTGGAATTTCAAAAATGTTAAAACTATTAAAATATATGGATACAGTTGACATTTCCCACTGTGGGTTTGGTTTTATTCAGAGCAAAATGTAGGAAATGCTTTCCCCTTTGGTAAGGCATATCGTCTGATCACAACACAACTAAATTGCAGCATTTAAATATTACATGTCCATATCTGGAGTTTTGATAATACACGGCTTTGATCTTTCTGCCCATTAACCCCCATTCATCAATGCAAGCATTTTGTTACTTACAAAGAATTTTTTATCCTGTAGTGCATCTGACCTAAAACAGGTATGAAACCAGATTCCTCCTCAGGTATAAATGCTACCATTGTACAGCTTCCAAATTACTAACGAACTTGCCAAAATAAAAAACCTGCAGTGTATCAATATAACCATATATTGGGCCTGTATTTAGCTCACTGGTCCAAACGTTGTACAGTACTCTCGGAATTAGTGCCAACACTTCAGGAACCTATCTGGGGCTACACTAGATTTTGTTTCCCCCAAACAGTCAACAGCATTCACTTCAGTTGGTTGCCCATATTAGAGCCCAATGTTAAGTCAAGTCGTATTATTTTTAAAATTAAATTTTTGCACATTTCAGATTAGCTTTATTAGTCAATTACACTTCCTATACACTGATCAATGTAGCAATTATATTAATGCTTCAAGTTGCATAGATATTCTAGTCAAGCTTTATCTCAAATTTTTAACCTAAAGTACGAGTATAAAATTATATTCGTGTTGTACTAACTCAAGTGTTCTCAGTCCTGCCTCACAAGTTAGATGTTCATAAAGATTAAAATTGAACTAAAGACTAAAACACGTTCATAATGACTAAAAAGTGCTTTCACCAAGTCTACCAAAAGGAACAAATGTTGACAAAACAAAAGACGGATGATCCATTTATCTCGAGCTGGATATGTGTTTAACAGCAGAAAACCTAAGCTGATGTATCTCACTATCCAAGGGAGCATCAAGTTATTCATTAATTGTATCTCAATTACAGTTTAACTATGTTAGTTTCCTGTTACCAATTAAGGGACATGTACATCAGCTACAACTACAGTGATTTTTGCATTGGATTCCCACATTTCAGTGTAATAAGAAAATTAATTATCTGGAAAATTTATCTACATGCTGTATAGTTTTACAATTGAAACAATCTGTTCAAAGTTTAAACTTAAAGAACAAATAGTTGGGACGATTATTGCAATATTTGTGCATTTTAAATTGAATGCTGCCTATCCTGTATCAGATAGGAAAGTTCAGTGGAAGGCTGTAATGACATTGCGCAATTTCAAAGATGCTATCAGTACCTATGGTACCTGTGGCACAATGGTAATGTCCTTCCTCTGCACCAGGGGTCTGGTTCAAGTCATATCTGTTGCAGAGTTGTATAATAACATCTTTGAACAGGTTAATCAGAAGATAGTTTTTTTTTAAAAGAAATTATCAACGATTAACTTTACTTCCAAGCTTTGTGTTATCTGTAAGCTTTGAATTGGGTTTGGCTTGGTTGGCTGGACTGCAATGTAGTGTGATGGCAACAGTGTGGGTTCAATTCTCACCAGCTAAGGTTACCATGAGGGACTCTCCTTCTCAATCTCACCTCTTGTCTGAGGAACGGTGACCCTCAGGTAAAACCATATCAACTGTCTCTCTAAAAGGAGAGAGCAGCCCTATGGTAGTCTGATACGACTCTGGTAACTTCTAGGTAATAGATTTAAAGAGGATACAAAATGAACTGGTGGAATGGAGTATGTGAAAAATGTAATTTAAAACAAAAATGTGTCAGACAGTGCATTTTGGAAGGAAGAGGGAGAGAGACAATACATGCTAATTTTTTAATAATTTAAAGTGGTTAACTGATAGATAATCTTGGGCATGTATATGCATATATTTTTGCAGGTCTCAGGATAGGTTAACAAAGCAGTTAATAGAGCACGAGAGATTCCAGGTTGTATAAATAGAAGGTATAGGAGGACTGCAGATGCTGGAGAAGTCAGAGTGTGGTGTTGGAAAAAGCACAGCAGGTCAGGCAGCATCTGAGGAGCAAGAGAGTCAATGTTTCAGGCTTAACCTTTCATCAGGAGGGCACAGCTATAAAAATCAAAGTTACATTAAATTGATATAGAACTCTAGCAGGGAGATCTCAATAAAGAAATCAAGTTCTGAAGAACTGCCATAATGGATTGAAACGTGAATTCAGTTTCTCTCTCACTATTGATGCTGCTGGTCCTGAGTTTCTCCAGCACTTTGTTTGTTGTGGGAGGAGGAAGTTGTAGCTCATCCAGGATTTACCTGTCCATGTTGCCCTACCCTTCAGAAGGTGTTGGTGGGCTACTTTCTTGAAATCGTGCAGTCCATTTGTTGTAGGTTGACCCACAATGCCATTTGGAAGAGCAATCAGGATTTTGACCGAATGACATTGTAAGGATGGCAGTACATTTCCAAGTCAGGATGGTGAATGACTCTGAAGGGAACTTGCAACTGGTGGCGTTCCTATGTATCTTCTATCCTTGTCCTAGATGGAAGTGGTCTGTAGGTTCAGAAGGTGTTGTCTTAAGATATTTGGTGAATTTCTGCAGTGCGCATTGTAAATGGTACACATTGAGCATCAGTGGTAGAGAGAATGGATGCGGTGCCAATCAAGCAGCGTGCTATTTCCTGGATGGCGTTAAGCTTCTTTCGTGCTTTAGAGCTGCACCCATCTCGGCAAGTGGGGAATATTCCATCACATTCCTGACCTGTGCCTTGTAGATGGTGGACAGGCTTTGGAGAGTCAGGAGGTGAGTTACTCACTGCAGTATTCTTAACCTCTGACTGACTGTTGTTGCCACGGTATTGATATTGGGGAGTCTCTGGTCAATTGGAACCCGCAGAAAGTTGATAGTGGGGGATTCAGCGATGGTAATTCCATTGAATGTCAAGATGCTTAGTGATTAGATTGTCTCTGATTGGAAATGGTCAATGCCTGGCATTTCTATGGAGTAATTGATCCTTGCCACTAGTCAGCATGAGCCTGATTATCTATAATGCTGGGTAGCTCTGAAGGAGGTTGAGATGGATTACCCACTTGGCTAATGATTGTTGTGAAGGCTTCAACCTCATCTTTGACACTGATGTAATAGGCTCTTCCATCATTGAGGTTGTGAATATTTGCAGAGCCTTCTCCTCCAATGAGATGTTGAATTGTCCACCATCATTCATGACTGGGTGTGGTTGGACTGCAGAATTATTATCTGATCTGTTGGTTGTAGGATCATAGAGTCCCTAGAGTGTGGAAACAGGCCATTTGACCCAATAAGTCCTCCGAAGAGTATCCCACCTGGACCCATTTCCCTATGCTTATTATTCTACATTTCTTCTAACTAATGCACCTAACCTACACACTCCTGAACAGTATGGGCAATTTAGCATGGCCAATTCACCTAACTTGCACATCTTTGGACTGTGGGAGGAAACTGGAGTACCTGGAGGAAACCCACGCAGACACAGGGAAAATGTGCAAACTCCACACAGACAGTCGTCCGAGGCTAGAATCAAACCCAGGTCCCTGGCGCTGTGAGGCAACAGTGCTAACCACTGAGCCACCGTGCTGCCCAAATCTACCACTTGATGTTTATGCTGTTTTGAAGAGAAACAGTCCTGTGTGGTAGCTTCGCCAGGTTGGCACTTCATTTTTAAGTAGGCCCTCTTGCACTCTTCACTGAAGCAGGATTGGTCCTTGAGCTTGACAGCAGTAGTAGTCGTGTGGGGAATGGTGCCAGACCATGAGACGGTGTTGGAGTACAATTCCACTACTGCTGATGGCCCCCATCTTCAGTTGCTAGACATGTTTGAAACTTGTTGTATTCAGTAGTGACAGTTCCACACAACTGGACGCAAGGTATTGTCAACGTGATGACAGGACTTTGTCTCCACAAGAACTGTGCAGTTATCACTCTCACTGATACTGTCATGGACAGATGCGTCTGCAGCAGGTACATTGTTGAGGATTAAGTCAAATACTTCTTTCTCTTTTGTTGGTTCACTCCCCACCTGCTGCAGACCCAGTCGAGCAGCTATGTCCTTTGGGACCTCACCAGCTCCATCAGTAATGCTCTATACTCAACCAGTCTGTGATGGACAATGAAAGCACCATCCGAGCAAATTCTGTGTCCTTGCTGCACTGAGTGCTTCTTCCAAGTGGTGTTCAACGTTAGGAGTACTGATTCATCAGCTGAGGGAGGATGGGATGTGGTTATCAGTGGGAGGTTTCCTTGCCCACATTTACCCTGACGGCTCCTTTTTATAATTCTGTGTATCACACTTTACAAAACACACTGAAGCTTTGGACAGTGTAGAGAAGTTGGATTTCTCTTTTCCCCCAGAGTCATTCACAGAATGTCACTGGCAAGTCCAGCCCCAATTATATTTGAGAAGATAGTGGTTAAAGTACTAGTACAATGGATTTAGGGAGGGAACTCCAGAATTTTGAACGAGTAACAGTGAAAGATAAGCAACACATTTCCAGTTGACGATGGTATGTGGTTTGGATGGGAACTTGCATGTGGTGGTGTTCGCAGGCATCTTTCACCATTGTTTTCCTTGGTCATTGGGTTAAAGAATTGCTCTTGAAGGTGATGTGGCAAGTTTCTGCAATACGTTGTGTGTAAGGTACACACACTGCTGCTACTGTGCACCAGTCATGGAGGTGTGAATATTTAAGGTAGTGAATGGGCTGCTTAGTCCTGGTTGGTGTCAAGTTTCAAGAGTGTGTGCTGGGGCTGCACTTATCCAGCGAGTGGACCGTATTGGAAACCAATCCTGACCTGTACCTTGTTGATGATGGTTTGGAGAAGCAGGAAGTGAGTTAATCACCACATAGTTCCCAAGAATCACAACAACTTGTTATATCTAACAATAAGACAGCTTATACCTTAAGGTGAAGAAGGGCTTATGCCCGAAACGTTGATTCTCCTGCTCCTTGGATGCTGCCTGACCTGCTGTGCTTTTCCAGCAACACATTTTCAGCTCTGATCTCCAGCATCTGCAGTCCTTACTTTCTCCTAGCTTATACCTTCAGACTTAAACATAGCTCCCCCAATTTCACGTGGGACAACGGGCAGCAGGACTCCACCAGAAGTCCTTGGTAATCTTTCTTGTCCCATCCAAAGTGATGGTCTTAATGGTTCTCCTAAAATGTACTTCACCAGATCTTCTTTTCCTACCTGGTAGTGCCCATTCAATTGGCACTCTAGGGCATTACATGTGGGAAGTGAAATGCATCTCTTAGCACTCTCAGACATCTCTCTCTCACACGCACAAAGTCCCAGCAGCACCTCTGACCAGCCCAGTGTAGTACTTCTACATGAGTGACATTGCCTCTCAGAGAGATGCCCAGGATCTTAGATGGGTTATTCTCTTGCATGCCTTGCTGCAATAAATTGTAGATCATTCTAGAATGGCCATGTTGATGGTGTTTGATTCACACACCATGTGGAGTCACTGGAAGACCAATGCAGCTTTGTATGAACACAAGGACATCCACAAAATGACATGGGGATCACCTCCAGCCGATAACACACGGAACTAGATTACTACGTATGTAGCAGGAGACAGGAGATATCCCTACAAATCACCTGGACTTGGCAAGGTGCTGACATACGATCAGACCACCACCTTGTTTTAGACATGGTCTACCTGAAGCAGACAAAAGCAACAGTCACAAAGTCATGGAGGCCTCAGGATAAGCAGTAGGTTAATGGTAATATCATCGATCTAGTATTCCACAACCCTAGATTAATGTTCAGGGGGTGTGGATTTAAATCCTATCATGGCAGATGGTGAAAATCTGACTTCAATAAAAATCTGGAATAAAAAAAACTAGCCTAATGGCAACCACTATCGATTGTCATAGAAACCCATCTGGTTCAGTAATGTTCTTTAGGGAAGGAAACTGCTTTTGTGTGACTCCAGACCCAAAGCAATGTGGTTGACTCTTAACTGCTCTCTGGGCAATAAATGCTGATCTAGTCAGCAACACAGGCCAAACAGGCCAGGAACAAATACAAACAATGTTACAACAAAAACATTGAAGATGGACGTATTTCTGACCGACCCTATCCAACAGATTTAAAATGGTAATGGAGCCAGACAAAACCAAATAATTCCCACTTCCTCAAATGAGGAATTAAGGAGAATTTAAGAACAGAGGAGAGAGACTAACAAAGAACAACAAAGTTCTGACCCAGCATAGAGGTTGATGAGTGAAAGAAAGCCAATGACTATCAACAGTGACCAGGAAAATAACTTTGAGAAAAGATATGAAAACGGTTAAAAGTACAGATGAAGGAGAGCTCCATGAAGGAGAGCTGCAGTAGAGAGAAACAAGGATAGAACAAGTTACAAAGCAGGGAGACTGAAGAAACAGCAAATTGAAATAACTCCAACATGCTGCAGAGCCATTTGGAAACTGGTTGGTGCTTAAAGCAACATCACCACATCTCAGCAGCTGATTGCCAACCTGGGAGAAATTGCCAGATCAGAGGTCCAAAAGAAACAGCCACCATGAGACTAAAGATCAAACCACCCAGGATTGATGACATTACCAGAGTTGTTCAAACATGTAAGAACACCAGATTAAAGGAGAGATCACATTGGAGGATGTCCCAAACAACAAGTGGAAGAATCAAGCTGCCAAGAAAGGAGGACCTCAGTATCTGCAGCTATCGGAGGGGCAGTACACTGCTGCCAATATCTGGCAAGGGCTTCAGCACAGTGCTCCCAAACAGACTGGAGACAGAAGTAGATGGTACTGTTTGTGAAGAACAGGCAGCGGTCCAGGCTGGCAGCTCATGCTGTAAACAGATCCGTACAGCAAGGGCCATTATTAAGCAGAGCCTAAAATATTGGAAGCCATTGGAAATCAACTTCATTGATTTCAAGAAGGCTTTATATAGCATGTGTCAGAAATTACTCTGATACATCACAAGACAGGGCAGAATCCCAGAGCAGTGCATCAACATTTTCAAAGCCATAGATCATGAATTCAGTTGCTACGGACACTACAGACTCCTTCAACAGCCTCATAACAATGGGGTACAACAAGGTCGCCTCTTCTCCCCATTCCTTTTCTTCTTGCTCACTGATTCCAGCATGGGGAAATTGAAGACTCTCGTGTCCAATGGCAACACCATCTGGATACATCTGGACTTCACAGAAGATCTCCTTGCTGACCAAAGAATGAGCCCAGAGTCTAGAGTAGTATGACCAGACTCGACGCTGGTCTACTGATCTGCTGTGTGAAGACCAGGACGTTGGCGACTGATAGACATCATGACCATCAGACGACAAAACATCCAGGCCATCAAACTCCTCCTCTACCTGGGAAGTTATACCTCCAGGGAGACTGAAACAAGTTTTACATCTACACAAAGTATTTTCGGTTCAGTTCTAAATCATGCCTATTCCAATTAATCTGACTGACTTGGTTTTGATTCATTTGGGATTTTTGGATGAGACTTAGCTGCCTAGTTAGTAAATGATTATTCTGATTTTAAAATACCTCTAACCTCCAAATAAAAAAAATTAAATTAATTTTATAAAGGGAGCCAAGTTGGTCAATTAATAGCAAAATCACAAATTCCAACTTGTCGATCAATATTAATTTCATATTTTTTTATTCCACAGCACAATCTATTCCAAATAATGGAGATTCAACATGCCAAAAAATGATTGTGTTAAATAAAGTTTTAAATAATTCTGAAATAAGGGTGGACTCTAAGATTCCTGCTTTATCTATACTGTAGCTTTAACATGATCCCATTACCAAACTAGCACCTAGCAAACTCATTTTCAAAATCGGCCATTCTAATTTAACAGGATCAGAAACAGCACTTGTTAGTGGAGACATCAGCAACACTTTCTTGAAGGCACAGTATGCTCCAAGGTAAAGAAAATACAACACGTTCATTATAAAAAGGTTGAATTTCCCACATTATATTACAAAATAATCTGAACTACAGCTCTACAATGGAGCTCTCAAAAAGGGCACACACACACACCTTTAAAACTGTTCAAATACTATTTTGTTATTTCTCATTTAAAATAATGACTTTTTCTTCACTCCCAACTAAAAGACCATTTTTACATGAATTCTATGTTCGGAGTAGACTCAAAGAACAGATATCAAGCATTTCAGTGCCTCAAATGACCCTGACCAGGATTTCATTAATGGAGGGGGAGCACTTTAGGGAAAGGTGATGGTCTAGTGGTATCGCTTGCCTATTAATCCAGAAACTCAGCTAATGTTCTGGAGGTTCCAATCCTGCCATGGCAGGGGATGGAATAAAGAATCTGGAATTAATGATGACCGTGAAACCATTGTCAGGAAAAACCCATCTGATTCATTATGGTCCTTTAGGGAAGGAAATCCGTCATTCTTGCCTGGTCTGCTCGACAGACTTTAAACCCATGTCAATGTGGGTGGTTCTTAACTGCCTTCTGGGCAATTAGTAATGGGAGATAAACACTGGCCTAACCTGTGAATCAGTAATAAACAAACACTGGTTTCATTTTTAACCTGTCTTGAACAAAGATTTGGCACATTTATAGCTTAAATTAGGAACCAAACCGGATGAATGCAAAGTGAAAATCTATTCATGTTTGGTGTAAAGGGAGCTGTCCTTTTGGTTCTGCAAGTCCAAAATAATGACTCAAGATCAGGATGATTATCCTGCAACCAGGTGGCAGATTATGGTGAGTTTTCAATAGGATCCTCTGGGTTTGAAACAGGAACACTACAGAGACCTCAAGGTAGCCTTGGTTCTGGTCAATCACATATCTCACAAACTTTCAAATGAATAATTTGGCTAAGGCAAAAATATAAAGTAGTGACTGAAACAGTCCTGAGATTTGAGATTGAAAAGCTGAAAGTTTCAGAATTATAACATTAGGAATAGGGAATGAGAGAGTAAAATTGATCAGGTACGTTTTGATCAATATCCTTAGAATTTGGGAATGAAATACTGAAATGTTAATTACATGTTAAAAAGTGTAAGTTCTCAAGTGATAGTAATCACGACAGAGCTATCAGGTGAAGCAATGCCTGTTGTATCCTCCTCCTGACAGAACCACACCAGATCTCTGTGGACTGGGCTGTATTTCTGGGGCAGCCACAGGCCTGCAAACTGCTAACTACCAACTGTCACTCGCCCCTGTGCTCCCCACCATGGCCCTGTTCATCACCAGGCTCCAGCCACCACACCAGGAGGACTCACCCTCTCCAATCAACCCTTCAAACATGGGTCACCACACCACCAAGCCTAAGGCACCCCACCTTGCCACCTCTCCAGACCAACCCAGGGTGTACACGCGCACACACCACACCCACCCCCTCCAAACACTGGGCATACATTCACCCTGTAAACCCAGAGCGCGTACACACACGTACACACACACACACAGTGTAAACCCAAGACACGCACATTCACACTGAAAACCCAGGGCGCGCACACACACATGCACACTCTGTATACCCAGGGCACGGGTACGCACGCACACTGTATACCCAGGGCACGGGCGCGCACACACTCCGTCTGAACCCAGGGCACTCGCGCGCACATACACACTGTATACCCAGGGCGCGCACGCGCACACACACACACACTCTGTATACCCAGGGCGCGTGTGCACACACACACTGAAAACCCAGGGCGCACACACTCACACTCTGTATACTCATGGCACAAACACACACTCTCTGTATACCCAGGGCACGCGCGCACACACACTCTGTACACCCAGGGCGCGCGCGCGCGCGCGCACACACACACACACACACACACACACACACACACACACACACACTGTATACCTAGGGCATGCACACACACAGTACACCCAGGGCGCGTGCACACACACACACACTCTGTATACCCAGGGCGTACACACTCTCACTCTGTATACCCAGGGCGCGCGCACACACACACACACACTCTCTGTATACTCAGGGCACACACACACACACACACACACTGTATACCCAGGGCACGCGTGCACACATACACACTCTGTACACCCAGGACGCGCGCGCACACACACACACACACACACACTCTGTACACCCAGGGCGTGCACGCACACACACTGTATACCCAGAGCATGCGCGCACACACATACACTCTGTACACCCAGGGCGCGCACATACACAGTATACCCAGGGGGCGCGCACACACTCTGTACACCCAGGGCGCGCACACACACACACTGTATACCCAGAGCGCACGTGCATGCGCACACACACACACACACTCTGTATACCCAGGGCACACGCGCAGACACACACACTCTGTATACCCATGGCCCGCGCACACACACACATATACTCTGTATACCCAGGGTGCGCGTGCGCACACACACACACACACATATACTCTGTATGCCCAGGGCGCACACACATACACACACACACTCTCTGTACACCCAGTGCGTGCGCGCGCACACACACACACACACACTCTCTCTCTGTATACCCAGGTCGCGCACACGCACACTGTATACCCAGGGCATGCGCGCACACACACGCTGTATACCCAGGTCGTGCACACACAAACACACTGTACACCCAGTGCGCGCACGCACACACTCACTCTGTATACCCAGGGCAGGCATACACACACACACACACACACACATTCGGTATACCCAGGGCGCGTACACACGCACACACACTCTGTATACCCAGGGCACGCGCACACACACTCAGTATACCCATGGCGCATGCGCGCGCGCGCACACACACACACTCGGTATACCCAGGGCGCGCGCACGCGCACGGTATACCCAGTGTGCGTGCACACACACACGGTATACCCAGTGCGCACGTGCACACACACATACGGTATACCCAGTGCGTGCGGGCACACACACATACGGTGTATACCAAGGGCAAGTGTGCACACACACACACAGACAAACACACACAGTATACCAAGGGCACATGTGCGCACACACATTCTGTATACCCAGGGCGTGCGCGCGCACACACTCGGTAAACCCAGGGCGCGCGTGCGCACGCACACACGGTATACCAAGAGCGCGCGCGCGCGCGCACACACACACGGTATACCAAGAGCGCGCGCGCACACACACACGGTATACCAAGAGCGTGCGCGCGCGCACACACACACACGGTATACCAAGAGCGTGCGCGCGCGCACACACACTCGGTATACCAAGAGCGTGCGCGCGCGCACACACACTCGGTATACCAAGAGCGTGCGCGCGCGCACACACACTCGGTATACCCAGGGCACGCGCACACACACTCAATATACCCATGGCGCATGCGCGCGCACACACACACACGCACGGTATACACAGTGCGCGTGCACACACACACACGGTATACCCAGTGCGCACGTGCACACACACATACGGTATACCCAGTGCGTGTGGGCACACACACACACACAGTATACCAAGGGCAAGTGTGCGCAAACACACACAGTATACCAAGGGCACATGTGCGCACACACATTCTGTATACCCAGGGCGCGTGCGCGCACACACACACACACACACACACACACGGTATACCCAGGGCACACGCACACACACTCAGTAAACCCAGGGCGCGCGTGCACACTTACACACGGTATACCCAGTGCGCGTGCACGCGCACACACACACACGGTATACCAAGAGTGCACGCGCGCGCGCACACACACACACACGGTATACCAAGAGCGTGCGCGCGCACACACACACGGTATACCAAGAGTGTGCGCGTGCGCACACACACTCTGTATACCCAGGGCACGCGCACACACACTCAATATACCCATGGCACATGCGCGCGCACACACACACACTCGGAATACCCAGGGCGTGCGCACGTGCACACACACACACACACGCACGGTATACACAGTGCGCGTGCACACACACACACGGTATACCCAGTGCGCACGTGCACACACACATACGGTATACCCAGTGCGCACGTGCACACACACATACGGTATACCCAGTGCGTGTGGGCACACACACACACACTGTATACCAAGGGCAAGTGTGCGCACACACACACAGACAAACACACACAGTATACCAAGGGCACATGTGCGCACACACATTCTGTATACCCAGGGCGCGTGCGCGCACACACACACACACACACGGTATACCCAGGGCACACGCACACACACTCAGTAAACCCAGGGCACGCGTGCACACTTACACACACGGTATACCCAGTGCGCGTGCGCGCGCACACACACACACGGTATACCAAGAGCGCGCGCGCGCACACACACACACGGTATACCAAGAGCGCGCGCGCGCACACACACACACGGTATACCAAGAGCGCGCGCGCGCACACACACACACACACACGGTATACCAAGAGCGCGCGCGTGCACACACACACACGGTATACCAAGAGTGCGCGCGCGCACACACACACACACACACACACACACACACACACACACGGTATATCAAGAGTGTGCGCGCGCACACACACACACGCGGTATACCAAGAGCGCGCGCGTGCACACACACACACGGTATACCAAGAGTGCGCGCGCGCACACACACACACACACACACACACACGGTATATCAAGAGTGTGCGCGCGCACACACACACACGCGGTATACCAAGAGCGCGCGCGCGCACACACACACACGCGGTATACCAAGAGCGCGCGCGCGCACACACACACACGCGGTATACCAAGAGCGCGCGCGCGCACACACACACACACACTCGATATACCAAACGTGTGCGCGCGCGAACACACACACACACACACACACACACAGTATACCCAGGGCACGCACGCCCACACACACACACAGTATACCCAGGGCACGCACGCCCGCACACACACACAGTATACCCAGGGCACGCACGCACACACACACACACACAGAGTATACCCAGGGCACGCACGCGCACACACACACACTATACCCAGGGCACGCACGCGCACACACACACACAGTATACCCAGGGCACGCACGCGCACACACACACACAGTATACCCAGGGCACGCACGCGCACACACACACAGTATACCCAGGGCACGCACGCGCACACACACACACACACACACAGTATACCCAGGGCACGCACGCGCGCACACACAC
Source organism: Chiloscyllium punctatum (assembly GCF_047496795.1). Taxonomy (NCBI): domain Eukaryota; kingdom Metazoa; phylum Chordata; class Chondrichthyes; order Orectolobiformes; family Hemiscylliidae; genus Chiloscyllium; species Chiloscyllium punctatum. The sequence continues at coordinate 142,827,050 of NC_092741.1, read as the reverse complement.
ACACACAGTATACCCAGGGCACGCACGCGCGCACACACACACACACAGTATACCCAGGGCACGCACGCGCGCACACACACACACACACAGTATACCCAGGGCACGCACACACACACACACACACACACACACACAGACAGAGTATACCCAGGGCACGCGCGCGCGCACACATACACAGTATACCCAGGGCACGCACACACACACACACACACACAGTATACCCAGGGCACGCACGCACGCACACACACAGTATACCCAGGGCACGCACGCGCACACACACACACAGTATACCCAGGGCACACACGCGCACACACACACACACACAGTATACCCAGGGCACACACGCGCGCACACACACACACACACAGTATACCCAGGGCACACACGCGCACACACACACACACACAGTATACCCAGGGCACACACGCGCGCACACACACACACACACAGTATACCCAGGGCACACACGCGCACACACACACACACAGTATACCCAGGGCACACACGCGCACACACACACACACAGTATACCCAGGGCACACACGCGCGCACACACACACACACAGTATACCCAGGGCACACACGCGCACACACACACACACAGTATACCCAGGGCACACACGCACGCACACACACACAGTATACCCAGGGCACGCCCGCACACACACAGTATACCCAGGGCACGCACGCACACACACACACACACAGTATACCCAGGGCACGCACGCGCACACACACACACACACTATACCCAGGGCACGCACGCACACACACACACACACACACACAGTATACCCAGGGCACGCACGCACACACAGTATACCCAGGGCACGCACGCGCGCACACACACACAGTATACCCAGGGCACGCACGCGCACACACACACACACACACACAGTATACCCAGGGCACGCACGCGCACACACACACACACACACACAGTATACCCAGGGCACACACGCGCACACACACACACACAGTATACCCAGGGCGCACACACACACAGTATACCCAGGGCGCACACACACACAGTATACCCAGGGCGCACACACACAGTATACCCAGGGCACACACGCGCACACACACACACACACACACACACACACAGTATACCCAGGGCACACACGCGCACACACACACACACAGTATACCCAGGGCACACACACGCGCACACACACACACACACAGTATACCCAGGGCACACACGCGCACACACACACACACACAGTATACCCAGGGCACACACGCGCGCACACACACACAGTATACCCAGGGCACACACGCGCGCACACACACACACAGTATACCCAGGGCACACACGCGCGCACACACACACACAGTATACCCAGGGCACACACGCGCGCACACACACACAGTATACCCAGGGCACACATGCGCACACACACACACACACAGTATACCCAGGGCACACACGCGCACACACACACACACAGTATACCCAGGGCACACACACGCGCACACACACACAGTATACCCAGGGCACACACGCGCACACACACACACAGTATACCCAGGGCACACACGCGCACACACACACACAGTATACCCAGGGCACACACGCGCGCACACACACACAGTATACCCAGGGCACACATGCGCACACACACACACACACAGTATACCCAGGGCACACACACACACACAGTATACCCAGGGCACACACGCGCACACACACACACAGTATACCCAGGGCACACACACGCACACACACAGTATACCCAGGGCACACACACGCGCACACACACACACACACACACAGTATACCCAGGGCACACACGCGCACACACACACACACACAGTATACCCAGGGCACACACACGCGCACACACACACACACACACACAGTATACCCAGGGCACACACGCGCACACACACACACAGTATACCCAGGGCACACACATGCGCACACACACACACAGTATACCCAGGGCACACACACGCGCACACACACACACAGTATACCCAGGGCACACACACGCGCACACACACACAGTATACCCAGGGCACACACGCGCACACACACACACAGTATACCCAGGGCACACACGCGCGCACACACACACAGTATACCCAGGGCACACATGCGCACACACACACACACACACAGTATACCCAGGGCACACACGCGCACACACACACACACACAGTATACCCAGGGCACACACGCGCACACACACACACAGTATACCCAGGGCACGCACGCGCGCGCACACACACACAGTATACCCAGGGCGCGCGCGCGCACACACACACACAGTATACCCAGGGCACACCCTCTCACCCAGTCACTCAGTGCCCCCTCACTGTGGATGTTCTGTTGCCTCCCCCCCCTCCCCATTCCCCGGACACCGACTGACCAACCCCCCCCCCCCCGCCATTCCCCGGACACTGACCACCAACAACCACCCCCCCCCCCCCCTATTTCCCCCCCTTCCCCGGGCACTGACCCGATGAGTTCCAGGAGCAGGCTGCGGACACTGAGTCCTCGGGCAGTTTTGGCGGAGATGACGGTGATGATTTGGGGCAGTTTGAGGACCGAGCAGACCAGCAAACTACTGGTGTTGGCTAACATTAGCAGCAGCATCTCCGGCCGGGCACCGCGCTCTCGCTCTCAGTGTGTCTCAGCCTCACGGTACAGCCCTCTCTCTACACACACAGGACCCTTTCCGGATACGCCTTTAAACAAACAGCGAGCTGGAAATCGACCCGTACTCGCCCAAGAAAAGTAGGCGGACCCGGGTTGGAGGTTGCTTCTTACTCATTTCCTTCTTGCATCTACTTTCCCCGGTCTGAGAGCTGGAAGCTGAGCTCAGTATAAAATATTAACACAGTGTATTGATGTCAGTGCTGATTGGGGGGGGAGGATAGGCTACTTCTTGCAAAATACTAATGCACTTACTTTCCAATGCACGTTTTCTGTGTGCACTTTTAGCTTTTACTGGCCGGGCCAGACAAATACTGTATTAGGTTGTCCTAGAGACAGCCCCACTGCTGGAGAGAAACTCATTCCTGGCAACTTTCAGCTTCAGATGGAACTTCTTGTGGTGCCCTGATAGCATCCTTACCTCTGCGCCAGGAGGCCTGTGCCAGGAGTGTGAACAGGTTGATTAGGAAACGATTTTATTTTCAAGCAGTGTTTTTTTTCCCCCTCCGAGATGTTTACAGTCGTTTATTGGACAGAGGAGCTCAATGAGGTTTTGCCCACACCCTGACCTATAGCTTTTTCTTTGTAGATATCTCCTATAACTTGGTTTCTTAGCAACCTTAATTGTTGATCCCTTATAGCCCAAACATTAAGATGGAAACATCTCTCATTTCTTTCCTAATCCTTTAAAATATTTGCTTTTCTTTTCAGATTATAGAAATCTGCACCAGGAAACCACTTTCCTGGTGCAGATATAAGGCCCTCACTGTGTCCAGCCATCTGTAAGTTCAACTTTCAATCCTTATTTCCCCCTCCAACACTAACACTAGGCCATTCAGCACTTTGTTCCTGCTCCACCATTCGATGTCATCATCCAACTCAGGCCTACCTGCTCACTGTCCGAGACCCCAGACACACCTTCCAAGGGGAGGCGCTGATTACTTGCACTTTACTCAAACTGGTCTACCCGTATTTATTGATCACAGTTTATACATAGATACATAGAACAATACAGCACAGAACAGGCCCTTCGGCCCACGATGTTGTGCCGAACTTCTAACCTAGATTAAGCACCCATCCATGTACCTATCCAAATGCCGCTTAAAGGTCGCCAATGATTCTGACTCTACCACTCCCACGGGCAGCGCATTCCATGCCCCCACCACTCTCTGGGTAAAGAACCCCACCCCTGACATCTCCCCTATACCTTCCACCCTTCACCTTAAATTTATGTCCCCTTGTAACACTCTGTTGTACCCGGGGAAAAAGTTTGCCCTTCTTTTAATTGGAGAGACAATAACGCAAAACCACGTGACCGCTCTGTCTGTAAAAATCACTCTGAGGTTCCAGTCCGTTGCCACTTCCATGCGCCACCATGTCCCCATGCCAATATGTTTGTCTCAGGCCTGCTAAAATGTTCCACGGTGCCTCAGCACGAAGAACAACATCCCATTTTCCAATCGGGGACCTTGCAGCTTCAAGGAGGTCAATAACTTTCAAGCCTGTTTCCATTCTTCCATGTTTTTACTCACCCTCCTCCCCCACGCACGTTATTCTGTCGTGACATGGGTTGCTTTCAGCAAGGCCTACTCATTCCCTCCAACTCTCACCTCTCGTTGCCACTTATTCGGCTTCTCTTCTGTCCTGGCCTGTTAACAACAAACGCCACATCTGCCTACCCCTTTCATATTGCTCTCTCCCTGGGCTCTGTCTCCACCTAACCATTCACCTGCCCATCACCACACACCACTACTGAGCCCTCCCCACCCACCAATGACCGCCCCCTCCCACAAACTTGCCTGCAGCAAAAATGCCACTTTTTCCTGGACTTGACACAGCTGCTGTCGGGCCCATCGAGTTTCTCTGGGAATTTTGGATTTATGTCTCAGTACCCAGTCTCCTGCTTTCTCCCTCAATCCTCTGGCCCCTTTAGCTCCAAGAACTATAGATGCTGAATAGTTGAACTCAGTTGGGCTGGTAACAAAAAGGCATATTATGTCAAAGCATTTACCTTGCACTCACCAGGCCATTCACAGGAATATCAAAGTCTCAATAAACAGACATTTTATACTCTATGAGAGGTGGGTGCTGATTGGTGAATGGACTAAAAAACTGGTTAGCAAACTCTTATGCCTCATTTGAAATTGGAAACTTTTATCAGTTTGGCTTCCAACTTCCATGCTGTTCTCCCCTTCACCTGGTCAGCATCCTGAAGGACACAGTGACTCAGCAGTTAGCACTGCTTCCTCACAACGCTAGGCCTTGGGTTCAAATCCACCTTCAGGCAACTGTCCGCGTGAGGTTTGCACATTCTCGTTGTGGCTGTATGGATCTTGTCTGGGAGTCTGGTTTCCCCCCATGATCCAAAGATACGCAGGTTAGGTCAACTTCCTGTGGAAAATGCAAGGTTGCAGGGGTGGGGTGAGACTGGGGTGGATGTTCTTCGGAGGGTTGTTGTGGACTTGATGGGTTGAATGGCCTGCTTCCATACTGTGGGGATTCTTTAGCAAGCATGTGGGGATTCCTCATGATTAAACAGCACACTATGAATGTCAGCCCTAAGTCTTCCTTTCCCACTTCTCATTTCTTTCCTCATCCTTTAAAATATTTGCTTTATGCAGATTATAGGAACCTGAGATTCAGAAAATGCCTTGCCTTTCTGTGACGACCCTTTGCGGCTTGTTCATTGTTGCACACCCACTTTCCTGGTGCAGATACAAGGCCCTCACTGTGTCCAGCCATCTTTAAGTTCAACTTTCAATCCTTATTTCCCCCTCCAACACTAACAATTGCTGACAACCTAGAGATTGAGAAAAGAAAATCTCAGCATCAAAGATGGCAAGTTGTGTTAAAGGTGTATCCCGATTTCATACATGCAAGAACTACAATAACATTCATTTTGATAACTGGAAGGATGAGGGGGGGGGGGGTGAATAGCAGCACCTTGGAATTAGCTGTGTTAAAATGGAAATGACCATGAACAAGTTACAAATAAACAGGCATGATGATAGTAGCAGAGCAAAGTGTGCAGAGGACTGTGAAACTTTGCAGAGGAACATAGATACATTCAGTGAGTGAGAAGAGGTCTGGCAGTTGAAAAACAATGTTAGTAAATGTGAAGTCATACATTTTGGGAGGAGTAACGGCAAAATAGATTATTACTTAAATGGTAAAAAGTCGCAGCAAGCTGATTTGCACAGGGACCTGGGTGTTCTTGTGCATGAATCACAGAGAGTTGGTCTGCAGGTACAACAAGTAATTAGGAAGGCAAATGGAATTTTCTCCTTCATTGCTAAACGGGTTGAGTTTAAAAGCAGGGAGGTTATGTTATGGCTGTAAGAGGTGCTGATGAGGCCACACCTGGTGTACTGTGTGCAGACTTGATCTCCTTACTTAAGAAAGGATGTACTGGCACTGGAGGGGGTGCAGAGGAGGTTCAGTAGGTTGATTCCGGAGTTGAGGGGGGGTTGGCTTATGAGGAGAGACTGAGTAGACGAGGATTATATTCATTGGAATTCAGAAAAATCAGGCAGGATCTTATAGAAACATTTAAAACTATGAAGGGAATCATTAAAATGGAAATAGATAGGATGTTTCCACTGGGAGGTGAGACTAGGACAAGAGGGCATGGCCTCAAGATTAGAGGCACCAGGTTTAGAACGGAACTGAGAAGGAACTTCTTCACCCAGAGGGTTGTTAATCGATGGAATTCCTTGCCCGGGGAAGTAGTTAACATTACTTCAGTAATCGCTTTTAAAGCGAAGGTAGATACTTTTATGAAAAATAAAGAAATTAAGGGATATGGTGAAAACGTGGGTAAGTGGAGCCGAGTCCACGAAAAGATCAGCCATGATCTTATTGAGGTGCAGAGCAGACTTGAAGGGCCAGACGGCCTACTCCTGCTCCTAGTTCCTATCTACTATTCTCACTTCCATTTATTGAACTTTCCAACGGAAACAAAACTCATAATTTGCAACATAAAAGTATTTTTGGCTGATGAATTTTATTCACTTAAATTAAAAGAATTGAAACACATTTTTTGTAGTTTTAGTCCAATTCATTAGTTGTTTGTATTACCACAGTGGAGTCTGCGAGATTCTGATACAGGAAACTGGTACATTATGCTCTAAACAAGAACATCGTGATCTGATCTGTTTGATAGATTGTTTGCTTCAGAGCATTTGTTTTACTAGGTGATACTTTTGTTGAGCCTTTTACACCTCGTACCTGCTTAAGATTCTGAAGGTCCCTAATCCAAATCTAATATTCCGGAAGAAGGTTACAGATAATGGTCATCTATGTTGAATTTGGAAAAGAAAGAGTAATTTCCTGTTGCTGGCTATCCCTGTGTTTGTGCAGAGCAGGGATCCAGTGACTATGAAAATAGCACTTGGAATCAATCCAACATCATTTCCTCCAACTGCTTCTGTTTACACTTTGTATCAGGTTTATTCAACTAGAAAGACTCTGCCTCCCTTATCAAATGGTCAAAATGAGTGCTTCTGTGTGATAGAGCGTGTCCATATATAGTACCCATCTGGGTGTTTGCTAACGGAGCGGCTCTGTGTTAGAGCTTATCCACGCCTAAGAACTAACACTTGGTTCTAAATGTAGATGGGCCACTTCAAATGACTCTGGTTATAGTTATCCTCTACATTAAACACAACTGCTGGAAATATGGACCCATGGAAAAACATTTGTCTATGAAATACCTGAATCTCCCCCAGCGCATCTTGCAACTTTCTGGTCATTGTGATGTAAAAATTCATGTGTGCCAATAAAATAGGTGTGCAGGAAACACTCTCCACATCTGTCTTGATAGTCCCAAGGTACATTTTATAATGGACCTCAGTCTTCGTCAGGTTGGAGTGCAGTGGACAGGTAATGAATATTCCCAGGCTGTTTGCTAGAGGTCGTGGAGATTGCCACTTACAGTCCCCTAACTTGTCCCTTAAAGGGGGCTGGGAGAAGTGACAACTGGGAGTAGAGGGAAAATCAGAGGAGGAAGCAAGCAATAGTGACTTCAAGACAGAGAGTAAGACCAGCTGGAATCATAAAGGTTGACAACGGAAATCAGGTGAGGTGATTGGGTTTGCAAGGTAGCCTCCAATCAGATATGATTTTAAAGTGGAGATCAGTACCACTGCTCCACCCAATTTCACAGCAGTGTAATTATTTTAGAGACCTTACCTTTTTTAGTCATGATGTAGAGGTGCCAGTGTTGGACTGGGGTGTACAAAGTTAAAACTTACACAACACCAGGTTATAGTCCAACAGATTCATTTGGAAGCACTAGCTTTCAGAGCACTGCTCCTTCCGCGGGTGGTTGTCATTTTTAACTTTGTAAATTTTTACTTGCAACCTGGTAGTGGTTTGTGTAAGGCTTATCAGTTTAACTAAAAACCAAAAGAACTGCAGATGCTGTAAATCAGAAATGAAAACAGAAATTGCTGGAAAAGCTCAGAACTCAGAGTTCTGAGGAAGGGTTACCTGACCCAAAATATGAACTCTGATTTCTCTCCAATGATGCTGCCAGATCTGCTGAGCTTTTCTAGCAATTTCTGTTTTTGTTGTCAGTTTAGCTATTTCTTTCTTAAAATGAAGTGATTGGTGATGTTGCCTCTATGAAGGCAAGCAGGTCTTGTAGATCGTGATTCAAGCAAGTGTCGAGTTCTATTTGCAAATAAAAAAAAGGTACACAGCCTGTTTCAGGTGTAGGTCCTGGATTTGGTTGGTATATATATGGTATGATATGTGGGTGATATTGAATATGGGTCTTATATAGTTCACACTGAGAAGTGCACAAGCACCAACCTGACAACATCATCTGGACTTACAGACAGAACACCTTAAGACCATGAAGGACTGAAGCCTAACATCTGATTGTTGTAAAGGTATCTATAAGATGAATATAACCCATAAAGGATGATCACCTTATTGGGATTGTATTATAGATTCCCTTGGGATGGCACGATGGTTCAGTGGTTAGCACTGCTGCCTCACAGCACCAGGGTCCCAGGTTCAATTCCAGCCTTGGGTGACTGTCTGTGCGGAGTTTGCACATTCTCCGTGTCTGTATTGGTTTCCTCTGGGTGCTCCGGTTTCCTCCCACAGTCCAAAGATGTGCAGGTCAGGTGAATTGGCCATGTTAAATTGCCCGTAGTGTTAGGTGCATTAGTCAGAGGGAAAAGGGTCTGGGTGGGTTACTCTTCAGAGGGTCGATGTGGACTGTTTGGGCCAAAGGGCCTGTTTCCACACTGTAGGGAATCTAATCTAATAGTCAGCGGGAAATTGAGAAACAAATTTGTCAGGCGGTTTCAGCTATCTGTAAGAATAATAGGGTGGTTATGGTAGGGGATTTTAACTTTCCAAACATAAACTGGGACTACCATAGTGTTAAGGGTTTAGGCGGAGAGGAATTTGTTAAGTGTGTACAAAAACATTTTCTGATTCAGTGTGTGGATGTACCTGCAAGAGAAGGTGCAAAACTTGACCTATTCTTGGGACATAAGGCAGGGCAGGTGACTGAGGTGTCAGTGGAGGAGCACTTTGGGGCCAGCGACCATAATTCTATTAGTTTTAAAATAGTGAAGGAAAAGGATAGACCAGATCAAAAAGTTGAAGTTCTAAATTGGAGGAAGGATAATTTTGACGGTATTAGGCAAGATCTTTCAAAAGCTGATTGGGGGCAGATGTTAACAGGTAAAGGGACAACTGGAAAATGGGAAGCCTTCAGAAATGAGATAACGAGAATCCAGAGAAAGAATATTCCTGTCAGGGTGAAAGGGAAGGCTGGTAGGTATTGGGAATGCTGGATGACTAAAGAAATTGAGGTTTTGGTTAAGAAAAAGAAGGAAGCATATGTCAAGTATAGACAGGATAGATCGAGTGAATCCTAAGAAGAGTATAAAGGCAGTAGGAGTATACTTAAGAAGGAAATTAGGAGGGCAAAAAGGGGATATGAAATAGCTTTGGCAAATAAAGTTAAGGAGAATCCAAAGGATTTTTACAAAAACATTAAGGACAAAAGGGTAACTAGGGAGAGAATAGGGCCCATCAAAGATCAGCAAGGCAGTCTATGTATGGAACCACAGGAGATGGGAGAGATTACTAAATGAGTATTTTGCATCAGTATTTACTGTGGAGAAGGACATGGAAAATATAGAATGTAGGGAAATAGATTATGACATCTTGAAAAATGTCCATATTACAGAGGAGGAGTTGTTGGATGTCTTGAAATGCATAAAAGTGGATAAATCCCCAGGACTTGATCAGGTGTAACCACTAACTCTGTGGGAAATTAGGGACCTTGCTGACATATTTGTATCACTGATAGTCACAGGTGAGGTGCCAGAAGACTGGAGGTGGCAAACGTGGTGCCACTGTTTAAGAAGGGTGGTATGGACAAGTCAGGGAATTATAGACCAGTGAGCCTGATGTTGGTTGTGGGCAAGTTGTTGGAGGGAATCCTGAGGGACAGGATTTACATGTATTTGGAAAGGCAAGGACTGATTAGGGATAGTCAGCATGTTTTTTTTTTACGTGGGAGGTCATGTCTCATGAACTTGATTGAGTTTTTTGAAGAAGTAACAAAGAGAATTGATCAGGGCAGAGTGGTGAAATGTGATCTATATGGACTTCAGTAAAGCATTCAACAAGGTTCCACATGGGAGACTGGCTAGCGAGCTTAGATCTCATGGAATTCAGGGAGAACTAGCCATTTGGATATAGAATTGGCTCAAAGGTAGAAAACAGTGTGGTGGTGGAGGGTTGCTTTTCAGACTATAGGCCTGTGACCAGTGGAGTGTACCACAAGGATCAGAGCTGGGTCCACTGCTTTTCGTCATTTATATAAATGATTTGGATGTGAACATAGGAGGTATAATTAGTAAGTTTGCAGATGACACAAAAATTGGAGGTGTAGTGGACAACGAAAAAGGTTATCTCAGATTACAATGGGATCTTGATCAGATGGGCCAATGGGCTGAGGAGTGGCCAATGGAGTTTAATTTAGATAATTATGAGGTACTGCAATTTGGAAAAGCAAATCTTAGTAGGACTTATACACTTAATGGAAAGTTCCTAGGGAGTGTTGCTGAACCAAGGGACCTTGGAGTGCAGGTTCATAGTTCCTTGAAAGTAGAGCTGCAGGTAGATAGGATAGTGAAGAAGGCGTTTGGTATGTTTTCCTTTATTGGTCAGAGTATTGAGTACAGGAGTTGGGAGGTCATATTGCGGCTGTACAGGACATTGGTTAGGCCACTGTTGGAATATTGCTTGCAATTCTGGTCTCCTTCCTATCGGAAAGATGTTGCAAAACTTGAAAGGGTTCAGGAAAGATTTACAAGGATGTTGCCAGGTTTGGAATATTTGGAGGGAGAGGCTGAATAGGCTGGGGCTGTTTTCCCTGGAGTGTCGGAGGCTGAGGGGGTGATCTTATAGAGATTCATAAAATCTTGAGGAGCATGGATAGGGTAAAGAGACAAGGTCTTTTCCCTGGGGTGGGGGAGTTCAGAATAGAGGGCTTAGGTTCTGCATGAGAAGGGAAAGATATAAAAGGGACATAAGGGGCAACTTTTTCATGCAGATGGTGGTGGATGTGTGGAAAGAGCTGCCAGAGGAAGTGGTTGAGGCTGGTACAATTATAACATTTAAAAGGCATCTGAATGGATATATGAATAGGAATGGTTTGGAGGGATCTGGGCTAAGTGCTGGAAAGTGGGAGTAAATTAGGTTAAGATATCTGGTCAGCATGGACAGGTTGGACAGAGGGTCTGTTTCTGTGCTGTATATCTTTATGACTCTATGATTCTATAACATATAATACGCTATAGGTAAAATCCTACCAGCACATGAACTACTTGAGACATGGTGAGAAATTTGGGAAAATTGAGTGAGATGTCCAGTGAGGACCTTCCTTACAGCAAGATCAAAAAGTCCCATTTTCCAACCAAATGTTGGACCATGAGTGAAGATTCTTGCTAATGAGTACCAAGAGGCCTATTATCAGGAATATCACTCAATTAGCACCCTATGTACTCCCTCTTGTCACCTCATTAAGATGCAATTTACCATTCTCCCACCTGCAAGCTAGAAACTAGACACTGAGAATTCCTGACATGAAAGTGGGTACCTGATTGTTCCAGCTCGCAGCTTGCTCCTCTCGATCTCCATGTTGGCATAAATATTTCAGGGCCTACTTCATAGGCATCAACCAACCATATCAACCCGCACACCCACAGATATTGACGATCTTTTTATGAAGTGACTGAAGCCTTCATTTGTCAATGGAGGCCCATTGTAACTCATCACAATGTCAGGAAGGCAGTAGCAGCTGAAATGTGCCTTCAGCCATTCTACAAGCTCACTGGCAGTCATGAAATCCACTGGACTATCTCCCAGTAGTCTGAATGGTAGTCAACGGTGACAAGACAACGTAATCAGTTCCTGTAAGATTGTAGAGGTCCAGTCTCAGTTTCATCCATGGCCTCTCCGGGATGTTATGTGTCATCAGCAGCTCTCTAGTTTGCTTAATGTGGACTCATTACAAGCACTGCACTGCTGATGTGATCCTTGATTTCAATGATACGGTTTGATCAGTAGAGAATGTCTCTTGCCTTCCTCAAACCTGACTCAAATCCAAGCACGGATCTGCTTGAATATCTCTCCTCTCAACTCATGAGTGAATTTATTTTGTTCCTTTAATTTGCCACCTTGTGCTGTCATTTAATCTCAGTATGCACAATACACTATTATAGCAATAGCTGGCTCCATTATGCAGCAAGCAATCCTTCCTTCATGACTTCTTGCAATACTTGGAGAGTTGTACCTTTTGAGTACTTTGTTTGCTTTGAGCAAGGAGTTTCTCTGTTAGATCCAATGTTTTGACTGAGTCGATGACTTTCAGGACCTGTTGAGGAGCTACTTCCTACTCTCCTCTCACGTTCTTTCCAGCCTCAGGTGGGAATGTTGCTCTTGACAGCATGTCAATGATGGACATCTGCTTTCCTTGCTTGTATGGTCACGCCCAGATGGCTATAACTGGAATATAAATGGTACAACTAGAATAACATCCTTTGCAGATGTTTTGGAGCAAGTATTGTAGCACTTCAGGGAAATGCTTTGAAGTGGTTTGTGTTCAACTGAACCTTCATTTTGCCTCTTCTAAGTGGGGATTGTTGAAAATGGTCACAAGCAAAGACAACGGACCGATATTGTTTCTCGATATGAGTGCAGTATATTCCATTTATATTAAGGCTTTGATTAGAAATGCAACCAGTTGTCCTTGCTGCATTAGGATTGTTCCGAGTCCTGTCTTGCTGGCATCACACTACAGGGAGATTTTATTGTTTACATACTAGTAATAGCAGTGTATCAGCTCTGTGTAAGTCGGTGTCATGGTTCACCCTCTGACAACAAAATAGGCAAAAATGTCGCTGAGTGGTTAATAAATCCAAAAAGTTGTTTCACAACTTTTACATCTGATGTTCACCGCATCACCATGTCAGCTCTCACCTTTTCAGGATCCAGGTGTCATTACATTTTTACTTGTGTTTTTTTTTTGCTTGTTCAGCTTCATATTACTCTGACAATCTCTATGCCCAGTAGCAGCACTAGATTTTAATCATGGTGAGCAGTAGCTTCTTTTATTGTGAGTGCACATCCTTAAACCAGCAGATAATCCATTAAAGCTCCCACTCCAGGAATACCACTGACTATCTCATGTTGCCTGCATTGACACTTCTCTGGAATTAAATGGCAAATGTAATTATTGTTTTCATCCAGCTTGATTTGCCAATAACCATTCGTTGCAACTAGGGTGGTAAAGGTGTTTTTTTATTGACATGTATGTGAAAAAAATATTTAGATGATTGACATGAGGTAGTGATATCTCTTCAGAGCTTTATTTAGGTTCTTTGGATCAATGCACAACCTTAGCTTCCCAGTTTGCTAACCCATTCTGTCAGAGTTGTCCCTGTTTTGATTACACCTTTCTTCTCCATTTTATTCTATCTGGAGGCCAGCTGGAACTTTCCTCAGCAGATGCTAAATTGATATTATCCTCTCCTCCACTTCGAGGTGAATAAAGTGAGAGAATCAAGAGTTATGGAAATAAGGCAGAAATGTGGATTAACAGATCAGATCTGATCTTGTTGAAGGGTGGCACAAACTTGAAGGGCCAAGTGGCCTACTTCTCCTTATGGTCTATAGAGATGATATTCTCCTGGAAGAATTGTAACCTGTAAACACATTAGCGAGTTTTGAGAACACATTACTGGATCTGTTCCAGAATCACTGGTTTGGTGTGTTATACATTGGCACTTTGAGGATTACTGGTTCAAGTTTTAGAATTCCTCCAGCTGGAATGAGTGGCTTTTTCTTGCCATCGATGATTTGGAACTCACGATCTTTATTTTTGATGTTGCATTAGGCTTGCAGAGAAACCTGTCCTCTTGGTAAAAATACTTCGCAGTCATACAGCCTCAACTTTACTTTTGAGTGTTTAACTTCTGAATTACAATGTTGAGGCACTTCACACAAGTCTGTGAAGATCATGATATTGTCTGAGGCACCAGTATTTATCTAATACTTTGTGCTGAGTTAATATTCTCATTTTGTAGTCATCTTTACAACAGTTACAAACTGGTGTATGGTGTACAGTGATTCATTGGAATCTTTAGCTTCTATCTCTCCTGTGGCTATCTGAACCTGCTTGTACTCTCTCCTAGCTGTATACTTGTATGGAAGATTAGATTAGATTATATTCCCAACAGTGTGGAAACAGACCCTTCAGCCCAACAAGTCCACACTGACCCTCCAAAGAGTAACCCACCCAGACCCATTTCCCTCTGACTAATGTACCTAACACTATGGGCAATTTAGCATGGCCAATCCACCTGACCTGCACATCTTTGGATCGTGGGAGGAAACCGGAGCACCTGGAGGAAACCCACGCAGACACAGGGAGAACGTGTAAACTCCACATAGACAGTCACCCGAGGCTGGAATCAAACCTGGGACTTTGGTGCTGTGAGAAAGCAGTGCTAACCACTGAGCCACCGTGCCGTCACTTGCTTCCAGTATGAGCGGACAGCTTTCCCTATGCTTTGCTTTTGCATGATCTCCTCAACAGTATTTCCATCTGGTCCTTTGTATCTGAAGTATCTGTCAGCATAATGCAAGACCTGATCAGTTCTGCCATTAAAATGCTCTAGCCACTAATCGATAAACTCAGAGCTTCTGAATCTGATCATCACTTTCCTGAGAGTAAATTCCTCACCTCTCAGTTTACGTGCTAATACTGAGGCATCATTGATGCCTAATACTATCCTGTATTTAATTAGAATATTGTTACGTTGAGCAAATTCACATGATTCTACAAGCTTTGTTAATAAAGACACGTATTGATCTAAAATTCCTTTTCACCTTAGGTCCTAACATTGAACATTAACACTTTATAAGTTACATTTATTTGTCGTTCAAAGTCTTCAAGTCTATAAAATCTATGCTGTCTGTTTTTTTGTTCTTTAGGGAGATGTATGGTTGAATCCATTTTGAAACAGTCTCTTCCCAGCAGTAATAAGTGTGCAGCTATGCATAACTACTCTTGTTTTTTCAATAGATCTGTCATAATTTTGTCACTTTGCCATTACGAATGGAAAAAAAGAACTGCCAGTTCTGTTTAATATCACCTTTCATTTCAGCTGGGAGAAGGTAAATTGCTGCCATTATATTCTGCCCAGAGTTTCAGCTCTGGCTTGCTTCTTTGTTCCTTTTCAGTGATTTTCAGTGGCAGCTTTCACAGCTTTGAACATTTATGTATCTCTCCATTGGTTGTTGTGCCTCTATATAGCTCTTCAATATTCAGTCTCAACTGCAATCTGACACTATGTTCTGAATTCAATCCAGTACCACATTGTCTGTACTATATCCTTCATTGAACTGGTTGCAAGATGGCTCTTCATAATTGTCTTGTGGTTGAGGTCACATGACTACACAAAGCTTGGAGGCTCAAGTCTAGTACTGTGTTATTGTATTTCAATGTCATACAGAGCTCTTCCTGTCTTCTGGCGAATATTTATCTTTTCAGATTCAAACAGATTATTTGGCTAATATTACTTTGCTGTTTCTGGAGCATTGCACTGTACAAACTGATTGACATGTTTTCCCTGTACTACAGCAGCAACTAAAATTCAGAAACATTTTATTGCTTGTAAACTTAAATTGTGATTGGTTCAGTATGTTTTGCTTCTGTACTTCTTTTCATATACCAATCCATACAAAAAACTACATTGGAAGAAGTACAACAGTTAATCCAAACAATGCGTGATTACATCATCAATGTAAATTACACGTATCCCCCACATACATTATTTCTACTTTATATTAGCTGTACTTATCATATCATTCCTGCTTTTACAGTATGTTGGTGTTATTTTAAATTTTGTGTGGTACATGGTAGTTTTTTTTGGGTCTGGGAACACAAACATTTTTCCCCATATAAATTAATAGTAATTGCTTCTCCACTTTACATCATTGTGACTTATGAAAGGGTTCATAGGAATTCTCTACTTTCAGATAGCAGGGGAAACTGTAAACCTATAGTCAATTTTAAAGAAAGGTCCTGCATTGTTGACACGAGGGAAGTGAAAGTACCACTGCTTTTATGTCAGAATAAAGGCCTTTACTTTTATTTATTTTATTAACCAGTACAAATTACAAACAGTTAACAATGAACAGCAGTTTTACAAGAAACAGCAATTTACTGGGGAAAGGGGCAGCAAAGCCGGACCCACCATACAACCAGTTCACAGGGAAAAGAGGAGGAACCTCAAATCCCACCCTACCATATCGAAAAAGGAAACAGTAAAACAATCACATACAAACAGTCTGATAAACCGAACAATAAAACACTGCATATATCACAGACACCCCTGGCAACGCAGCAAACTATCCATCCCTCCCACCTTCCGGCCAGTCTAAAGCAGCTGGACCGTACACCCCTTCTGGCTGGAATGAGACCTTTATTCAGCAAAAAACAAAATCAGACGACATAAACTCCACTCCTTTGAGAGTGTAAAGTACAGAGTTTTGACAAATAAAATGTTATTAAATATTTCTAACTCAAGTTGAGAACCATTTGTTATGTCAATGGAACATTTCTACATTACTTCTGAGCAAAGAGTGCCATCTACTGTTTCTGTAAACAATTGAATAAAACATCAGAAGTCACTTGACACCAGGTTATTGTCCAACAGGTCTATTTGAAATCACCAACTTTCATAGCACTGCTCCTTTGTCAGGTGAGGTGACTTGACTTGACTTGACGAAGGAGCAGTGCTCTGAAAGCTGGTGATTCCAAATAAACCTGTTAGACAATAACCTGGTGTCATGTGCCTTCTGACTTTGTCCACCCCAGTTTAACACTGGCACCTCCATGTCATGAATAAAATATCAGCATTCAACCCAAGGGCTTCACTTTTGAAAAAAGATAAAAAGACTTTATAGTTTTTAGCAACAGGGAAAACAAACATGGTTCTAAGCTTTTTCTCGGACATCAATCACATCCAAGATTCAATTAATTTTTCTAAAAACACTCCAGAAATTATATAGGCACACTTGCCAAATAGGTTTTCAATAAAATGATAAAAGCAAAGGAATTACTTAATACATTTGCAAAATTGGACTTTTGGATTCATTACAGGGAAAGATGATAGTTGTTGGAGAATTCCAGCATAAACTACTTCAGGTTAGTGTGACAGCAACACAATAATGCACAAATGCTCACAGGAAAACCATTATGAAGCAGTAAAAAAAAGCATTTCCATCTCCCAAACAAGTATAAAATTTTGTTAAAGATGCCCCATCATTCAGTACCAAAAAGGCCATCAGAAAGTAGCCAACCCAGGTCACTCAGTTCTTCATTTGTTGCTGTCAGCTTTGCTTTGGCTCAGGAAGCAGTTTGATTTCCTGGTATTGGGCACAAGTCTTCTGCTAACATTTGTAATAGGCAGATACATCAGGACTCAGATGCAGGGTAGACCAAGGCCAGGTCATCAATGGTCATTGTAGCTGGGTGGGGGTATGCAATAGTTGAGTTGTTGCTCGATGCTGTGGGGGAATGTCTGACAGACTCTTGGCTGATGGCTTTTCAAAGAAACAACAATTGTTTGAAGGGTCACAGATTCTGGCAATGTTTTGCACTCTAGTTGAAAAATGTTAGGACTGGGAATCATTTTCTAATACTCTGTGTTCATTTCCCAGATTCGGTGTAACCGAGTAAAATTCATTTCACTTGATAATGGGTCTCTGTCTTAATCTAAAAAGAGCACAGCTTTGTGAGGTGATTTTCGGCTTTCACATAGTAGTCATCTTTCAATGCCTCGGAATGACACTGTCAGTACCAATTAGGAGTTAATTAATTCATCATGATGTAAGACTGTTAAGCCTGGATTGTATCTGTTAAACAATGCCATTTGGGATGAATTTAAAGCAAGGATCCAGACATCAAAGGCACAATCACCAATAATAGTGTGAAAAGGTAGGGTGCACAACAGGCTACCTTCAAAGGCACACAGAGCTTTGGGGAAGAAGAATTTGTACAGGTTGAAAATAGTACAGATGGTAAGGGGCAAAATATGAAAGGAATTAAATTCAAAGATTGAAATTAATTTCTTCAAGATGCTTCTAATCTCCCATCCAGCTCTCAGCAACATTGAGGTATCCAGTCCCTGCTTGCAACACCCTGAATGCCTTTGATCCACCTCATGGCTCTGTTCCTTCTCACCAGCCCTTATCTTCACCACCCCCTGCCCTCAATGTCTTTGCCTACACTGCCATGGCTGTCCCTCCTCACCAGATTTTAAAAGGTCCCAATGCTGGAGTAAACCCAAGCCATGATGTTGTTAGCATCCCCTCCCCCACCCACTGCCAACTGATCCCTGAACCATTTGCTCCGTTGCCCTGTGGCTGTGGCCTGGTCCCACAAGCATTCTCACTGGACAGCTTACCCAGCCTTTCATTCTGTCTGAGTGAGTTCCTACTGTCAATACCAGTACAATCTGAAGAATTGCTTTGGATTCCTTGACTTTAAAGTTGCGTCTCCATGCAAACTCCCCAACCCAGACACATCCCCCTCTTAGGCCCCAAAATATTAACTTGGGGCCTAAGTCTTTAATTTGTCTATTTTAACAGGATCAGTTAAATATTTCCCTGAACAAATATCAATTTCATGATTTTTAAAAAAAAACACTTTCATTCATTTAACCTAGGACAAGCTCATTATCCAGCTTTTTCTTTCGGTTCTCTTTCTGAAGCCCAAAGTCCATCCTTATTATTGTCTGGCCAAGCTGGGAGTCTATTCTACTGCCAAATGTCTGATTTGTGGTATTTGGAACTTTGTCAGAGAACACAGGGATGTATTCTGGTAGTGGTTCCCTCACCTTTAGTCTTCCCTGAAGAAAGAAAATGATGAAAATGAAGTTAAAAACTATTATTTGAAAAGGCATGCAGTAAATGCATTGTACTTACATGAAAAAAAAAGAGAACACCGAGCTAAATCCAAGTATATTTGTTCATGTTCAAGGATCTGTTGATTTGAGCATATTCCAATCTTTAAGTAGTTCTGCACAGATTTAATTAACGTTTATGCATCTCAGAAACAATAATTTCTACCTTTTCAAGTTCACTCAAAATTTCATCCCATGCCACTTTTCTTTATGAAAGGCGATTGGGATACAAACCTCAAGAATGCAGTTCCATTCTCACTCACAATGAACTGCAGCTCACCATTGCCACAGATT
Organism: Chiloscyllium punctatum; assembly: GCF_047496795.1. NCBI lineage: Eukaryota > Metazoa > Chordata > Chondrichthyes > Orectolobiformes > Hemiscylliidae > Chiloscyllium > Chiloscyllium punctatum. Next base: position 142,807,583 of record NC_092741.1, on the reverse strand, counting down.
TAAAGGGATGCTGGGTATCTTCAAGGCCTTGAGGAACCATGACAACGTGATCCATCTATTGGTCATACCACCTCAAAAGAGTTGGATGCAAGAGTTTAAGTAATGTCATTAGACAGAACACTTCTCATCTTGGCAACATAGATTTCTCCAAGTGTTAAATGTTTTGGCGTCACATCTTGCCCTTCCATACTAAAACTGTCTTCCCATATAGGGTGCATATCCCGCTATTCCCTTTTCATTCATGTATTCATCCAGGTGCTTCTTGAATGCTGCTAATGTATCTCCACCACCACCTCTGGCAATGTGTTGAAAAACATGCCTCGCACATATCTTTTACACTTGCCCACTCACACCTTGAACCTGTGTCCCCTAGTAATTGATCCCTCCACTCTAGCAAACAAAAACTCATACTTTCCACTCTCACCATGCCATTCAGAATCTTACAAACTTCTATCAGGTCACTCCTCAATCTCCTGTATTCTAAAATCGCTAAAATCTTCCATACCAGGCAACATCCTGGTAAACCTTTTCTGTACCCTCTTCAAAGCATCGACACCCTTCTGGTAGTGTGGTGACTAGAATTGTAGACAACATTTCAAGTGTGGCCTAACTAAAGTTCCATCAAGCTGCAACATAAATTGTGTCTATCTTTATACTCAATGCCCTAAGGCTTTTTTTTACTACCATACTGCCACCTTCAATGATCTGTGGACTTGCACACCCAGATCCCTCTGCATATCAATACTCCAAATGGTTCTGCCATTCACTGTATAATTTCCACCTGTACTTGACCTTCCAAAATGCATCACCTCGCATTTGTCCAGATTAAACTTTGTCTGCCATTTTTCTACTCATGCCTCCAACTGATCTATATTCTGCTGTATCCTCTGACAATCCTCCTCACTATCCACAACTCCACCAATCTTTGTATCATCTGCAAACTTACTAATTAGACCAGCTACATTTTCCTCCAAAATAATTTATGTAAATCGCGAACAGCAGGAGGTCCCAGCACTGATCCTTCTGTGGAACATCACTAGTCACTACCCTCCATTCTGAGAAGCATCCTTCCACTGTTCCCCTCTGTCTCTTTGACTAAGCTAGCTTCTGTATCCATCTTGCCAGCCCACTTTTGATACCATGTAATTTCAGCTTTTGTATCAGTCTGCCAGGAAGGACCTTGACAAAAGCTTTACTGAAGTCCACGTAGACAATATCAACTGTTTTTCCCTCAATCTTCGTTACCTCCTCAAAAACTCAAGTTAGTGAACTACATGGGTTTTTCCTGACAATCAGCGATGGTTTGATGGTCATCGATAGATTCTTTCCAGATTGTTATTGATTTCAATGTTCTGCCCTGACCTGGCAGGTTTCGAATTCTGGTCCCCAAAACATTACCTGGGTATCTGTGATGACCAGTGATGATACCACTAGGCTGCCACCTCCCCAAGTTGAGCAAGAAGAGCACAGCATCCTTTCATGAGTCATCTTCAGTATTACTGCTGTCACCCCTACCTGCCGCTGCTGAAGTGCAGTATCTCTCAGTATGAGAAGACCCCCTTAACCCACCCTCTATGCTTCCCAAGTGCTAATGTCTGTACTGGTGCACAAAAATTATGCATTGAAAAACAGTAAGTCACATGTACTTTATGACAGCTGCTAATTTCAATGCAGGGAAGAACATGAGACTATAACATACTTGTTGAAAATTGAGAGGTAGATTCAGAAGGGCAGATGCTACAACTGAGTTGATCAAACAAATTAAAATTGTGAGAAAGACCAGGCTGAAGCTATAAGACATATTCTTCTTGGACACTGTAATGGTGGGCCATGAAAGTCTCTTTGCAGCAAAGCAACAGAGATGGCAAATTTTAAGACTGCAGAGACTCGTTTTCTAGAGTAGAATCATTCTCTCACTGTCCACCTACAAAGTTCTGCTGTAAATTCAGCTTCAGTGTTCTGTGGCCTTGGAACTGGAGACATCCATTGGCAAAAAATAAACCAAATTATGAAAAATTACTTTCTCACTGATATTTTGACACAGCAGGCATTTAACACATCGCTTAAATCCACCTCTTAAAACAATTCTATTGTCCTTAAATCACTTAGAAAGTTGCTTTTTTTTGTTGCTAAACTAGAGCCGCAGAGTTAAAGTGAAAGGAAATGAATATTTAAATAACGAGTACAGGTTGTTACTCTTGCAACTATTTCACGGCCCAGTTGCAACAGGATACTTGGCGTGATGTCTAAAATAATTCATGTAATACTAATGAAAATGGTGCAGTGTTTCTAAAACTAGGGTTGGGAATTAAAACACTCCATGTATCCAATAATACTTTGATACATGAAAACAGAAACGGTGTGCTGAAAAAATAGAAAGCTGACCTAAACATTTGGAACCAAGTAAAATCTGTTAATGCCTTCTCCTTATCTAAGCAGCAGTGCTATATTCTTGGAATGTAAAAGTGCGTTAGGATCAATTTTGCAGTATTTATTTTCACTCCAACAATGTTAACAATTTCTGAAGTCCCTTTTTCTTTACGTTTCTCGCAATCTTAAAAATTAGGTTTTCGATTCATTTTGGCACATCTAAGCAACTTTGGCAGAAAATTTGTTTGAAATTAATACTGAGTTCCACATCTAGATGAAAGCACCACATAGATTTGACAATATAATGACAGAACCATTTTATCACATAGCACGAACAATGTATTCTCAAGACTGAGAAAATGTCATCAAATGCAAATGTAAATTATACCAAATGTATCTTTACAGGAAAATATTTTGAAATGTAACCTTTTCATATTAATTGCAATACTTACCTTGTCATCATAATCTTTCAGAAAACTCCAGTTCTTTTCCCTGGTAAAACAAAGGACAAATTCTTAATGCAGTGGGGAATATGGCAAAAGGAAGGTGCCATTATAATTTATTGTACACATATATGTTTCTTGAGAAAGCCAATTTCCTTAGGACTGCATGAGAATCGAAAGGTAATTTGAAGTTCAGGTCAATCATATCCAAACAATAGTAAGTACAGAAAGACAGAACTTATGTACACAAAGAGATTAGTTTGCAGTAACACCACAAGATTACGTATGTTGTTTCGGACCTGAAATTAGCAAACCATAAGAATCTATTGCACTGGTACAATTACAGGACCAATTTCATTTTGTAGTCAGAGGCACACACCATACAAATTAACAATAAAGTGAATGTCAAGTAACAACAGCACAAATAGAATTGATGTCGTTATCCAAGTGAATTAGTCCTTCATGAATACACTACTTAATGCCGATTCCACAATGGAATTAGGTTATGTATTAAGCGAATAAAAATTACAATGCTCAGAGAAACAAAATAAATATCTATGAGAATGCTGAGACACCATCCTATATATAAAGTAACAGAACTGTACAGACTTTAGAAAGCACTATGATTTGGCAGGTATTGAGAAAGGTTGACTGTACCAGATCATTCCAACAGGCATAGAGTTTCACCTCCTCTCCGGGTTGCCCTTGAGGATGCTGTGATAGGGATGAGATTATTCCCCTCCTCTCCTGGAATATAGCTTTACAATGAAGATTTGGAAAGAGATGCAGCAAGTCTAGCTGGGGGTTCATGCCAAGCAGCTTCATGGTGCAAGACTCTGTGCTCTCCAGGCTGTTCCCAGGGGTGCACAATTCTTGCAATGTTGCAACTAAATAGAATCCTCAGATGACCACCACAAGCAAAATCTTGCGGATGCTAGAACCGAAATAAAAACAAAGTGCTGGAGAAACTCAGCAGGTCTGGCAGCATCCGTGAGGAGAGAAACAGAATTAATATTTCAAATCTGATATGGTGCTTCCTCAGAACCCCAGCCAAACCTGCTCAGCTTCACCAGTACTTTCTGCTTTCGTTACTACTAGCATCATGACCTGGTCAGATTCTTGGTCACCATAAAGTAAATTGGCTACCACCATCTTGTTTTTAGTCTGGTCCTTACACTGGCTGCTTTTTCCAATATGGCACAAAAACACACTAGTCAAATAAGAAGAAGGTTTTTTCCCGGGTATTTTTCATTATATAATTTCAGTTACATCACACTATAAACTTTTGCTATAAATTCTGTGTCTTACAGTCTTATTCTCCACAATGACCTGATGAAGGAGCAGCACTCCGAAAGCTAGTGCTTCCAAATAAACCTGTTGGACTGTAACCTGGTGTGTGATTTTTAACTTTGTACACCCCAATTCAACACCAGGGTCTCCAAATCACAAGTGAGAAGAGGCTCCTACCTTAAACAATATGTAGTTTACTGCATAAAAGCAATCAGGTATAGGTTACATTCCTATGATATTGTAAGACTATGAGGAGACCTAATAGCAGGTTTAGCTATTAGTTAGCTAAAATCGCTTCTAACGTTCCCTGCCCAAGTCCTTCAGAGATCATCAGAGAGCTTAATGCAAGCTTCACCACCAACCCTTTCAGAATCATTACCTTATCCAACAAAGCTTGGTGAAAGACTGACTTAAGTCTGCCCAGAGTGTATTTGCGTTTCACCGTTTGTTCTGAGAGTAACTGTTGGAAAAGAAGTTGTGGGAGTTAACAAAAAGACAAGTAAAGCACATCCACCTCAAACAAACGGTTCTGCCCTGGCAGAAAACGGAGTATGAAAGCGTTGGTGATTTCTTTGTAAAATAGATTTATTTTTTGGTTAAAGGTGCAAGATGGGTGTTGAGCAGAGAAGTGAGCTCACCATTCTCTGAGTCCCTGCCGTTCAGCTCGGAGGAACTCTCTCCACACTTGGTCTTGCTGCACTGTGCCCAGGTAAAGGTTCTTGCTCTGGGATCGGTTGCCTGCGGCTGCTTTACCGTAGCCAGGGAGGGTCCCAGCGTTGGGTTTCTCTGCCAGACGGTAACCCGCCGAAGTGGTTCGGCTGAACTGCAGCTCCTTGCTCCCCATCTCCCCGCAGAGCTGCTCCCCTTCACCAACACCTTCCCTCGGCGAATGGGCAGCTGTGATTTCTCTCTCTCTCTGTTTCGTAGGGGGGGGGGGAACCCCTTCCAATTCAGCGGGATTTCTTCAGCTTTGGCGAGCCAGTTACTCGAACTGGAGAACTCTGCTATATGTCCCAGGCAATAGGAGCTTGTTTACTGTCGCTATTAGAAACAGGAACTCTGGAAAGAGCAGCAAGGCGAGAGAGAATTCACCGGAATCAGTCAGTCCCTGCAGGAAGAGAGAGTTGGGGAGATAAAAACAGGCAATCAGCACCAGCATTTACTGGTGGGATAGAGAGTGGGAAAAACCAGAGTGAATTTAGTTGAATTCTCCTGCTATAGTTTCTGTTGCCCGTGGTGAGCTGCAAATTCCAACATAGCAAAAGGGATTCAGACAAGGCTGCAGTTGCCTGATGGCGTAGGGTAAGATTTGGAAGGTTGACTAAGAGTTGGAAGTGAGGACTTTTGAATTGAGAGGCAGGGAACCTTTGAAGACTATTCAGGGTGGATGAGGGCAGATTGCTGGTCTTTTGTGTGTGGTTTAAAGAGAGATCGATGAGAAGGCGCGGTTCTCTGTCCTCAACAACATCTCATCGTACAACCCTCTGGAAGTCAATTTCTAGATGCCCAGAGTAGCCCAACATCTTATCATCATCCAATACAGGAAAGCATTCAGACAGCTCAACAACGCCAAAATAGTTAACTGAAAGCAACAACCAAAAAATGTTTTTTTCTTTGTTCATCCACTGGATGAAGCTCATGAATAAAATTTTAAAAAACAGTTTCTGGTTGTTTGGAGTCACTGAGTAGGGACTAAGGGACTTCCATATTGCCCAGGGAGTCAACAACATTGCTGTGGGTGTAGAGTCACATCTAGGCCAGACTGAGTAAGGATGGCAGTTTCCTTCCTTAAAGGACATTAAATTTTTTTTTTCCTGGCAATTGACAATGGATCCATGGTCATCATTAAACTCTTAATTCCAGATTTTTAAAAAAATTGGAATAAAATCCCACTGTCTGTATTGTGGTATTCAAACACAAATCCCAGGAACATTCCCTGGATCTCTAGATTAACAGTCCAGCAATAATAGCACTGGGCAATTGCCTTCCCTAAATTTCCCTTTAAGACAGAAGCTAACTGCTTGCATATCGAGTCCCAGCAATTTAACATACAGTGGAACCTCGATTATCTGAACAAGACCACAAGGTCCTGATGCTTGGCTAAATTGGCATTCGAATATCCAAACATTTACTTATCAGAACAAAATACTCCCCACCCATGTTGTTCAGATAATCAAGGTTCCTCTGTATTTAAAGAAGCTTTTGCTGTTCATCTTGATGTTATTTACAATTTTACCTTAAAGTTTTTTTCTTCCTTTTTTTAAAATTTGCTTTTGTTGGATTTTTTAAAAAAACTTTCCCAATCCCCTGGTTTACCACTAATCTTAGCTACATGTATGTTTTTCCTTTAAAAAGATGCTGTCCGTAACTTTCCTGGTTAACCAGAGTTAGCTATAGCAGGGTCTTTATCCCCTCAGCATCCGAGAGGTTTAAGCTTCTAATCAGCATCATTGTGTTTCCCACTTTCCTCCTGGGAAGTGTCCCCTGATTCCTTGCCCCTTAACTTTAAAAATTGAAATCAAATCCCACTGTCTGTATTGTGGGATTCAAACACAGATCCCAAGAATATTCCCTGGATCTCTAGATTAACCCAGGACTTAAATCATCCCACTGCCTTGTGGCTCCTGAATGTCAAACCACAAATTATCCATCTGCTTGCACTGGACCTACAGGGCTAACCATGTCCCACTAATTTCCCCACATCTAGTTTCTAGGTATTTCAAATCAACCTGTTATGATACACCTCTGGAGCAGATGGAACCTGAACCCAAGCTTCCTGACTCAGAGGTAGGGACACTGCCTCAAGACACCTGGCATCTGGTTTTTATCCAAGGGTGAGAGAAGAAGAACCGCATATTAATGAGCTGAGATTAGATAGTAGAGTGCGATAGAGTGTGATAATCTGCGCACAAAAGCTTCTTGCTGCTTAACAGGGACAGTTCTGTCGTCCAGGACCTGGGTTATAAATGGGTCTTTTTGATCTTGGCATTGAGAAGTGTCTTGCTCGACATCACACCCAATTATCCAAAGTTTCCATCATAGCCATGTTGATCAGGGGCTGTGAAGATTCCACCAATTGGATATATTTTATTTATTGCTAGTTATTTGTGTCTCTTTAGTTTCTGCTTCTATTCTTCAACAATGATGACTTTGAGTTCTGGTAATATACCAACTGGTGTATAGTATTTCCCTGTTATTTTAGCAAACTTGCAAACCTGTGAGCTACTAGAAGAAATTAACCCTATTATTTCCTGCTGATTTACCCTTGACCTTTTCATATTCTCTTTTTTTTAGAAAGGGACCTATTTACAGCTGATGGTGTAAACATGGATTACTTATCTCTTTATTAACCTAGATCTGTCCAGATTAAATTTGTAGGGAATTCTATTGGGCCCACCATTGGGACTTCACAAATGTAATAAAGATTCGTGTCTACAATCTAGGTTGAAAGTCATATAAAACACCTTCACAATTTTTAAAATGTGTGGCCTTGTCAAAGGAGTTGCTTTTAGAAATGCTGCATTTTAGATTTTAATCAAAGTTTTATTTGGGTAAAAATGAAATTATTTAAGTTATTTCTCTTAAGACGTTAATGGTGAAGAGAAAGTGAGGACCGCAGGTGCTGGAGATCAGAGCTGATAATGTGTTGCTGGAAAAGCGCAGCAGGTCAGGCAGCATCCAAGGAACAGGAGAATCGACGTTTCGGGCATCAGCCTTTCTTCAGGAATGAGGAAAGTGTGTCCAGCAGGCTAAGATAAAAGGTAGGGAGGAGGGACTTGGGGGAGGGGGTGTTGGAAATGCGATAGGTGGAAGGAGGTCAAGGTGAGGGTGATAGGCCGGAGTGGGGTGGGGGCGGAGAGGTCAGGATGAAGATTGCAGGTTAGGAAGGTGGTGCTGAGTTCAAGGGATTTGTCTGAGACAAGGTGGGGGGAGGGGAAATGAGGAAACTGGAGAAATCTGAGTTCATTCCTTGTGGTTGGAGGGTGCTTGTTACAATGTTTGTGTGTGTATAATATATCTATTATGAGTACACAGCACTGTGTTTGAAATACTATAGCATTAATATATCAGTTACATGCTTTAGAAGGAAAATTTAGTATGACCACATTGTTAACTATTGAATTCAACTTATCAAGTTGTGGATAATTTATAGATAAAATAACTCAGTAATGTTTTAAACCTTTCAAATTCATGATCCTAAAACAAACATCGATTGACATAGAAATTCATTTGGGTCACTAATGTCATAAGGAAAGGAAATCTGTTATCTTTATCTTGTCTAGCCATGTGATTCCTGACCCATGGCAATCTGGTTGACTCTCAACTGCCCTGAAAGGTCAATTAGGGATGAACAACCACTCACATCCCACAAAAGAACAAATATAAACACATTATTTACGTTAGGGCCCGGGTGTCCTTGGAGAAGGAGCACGCGGTGTCCACCAACACCCTGGAGTTGTTCAGGGAGAGTTGGGCGCCGCAGGGAGTGGAGTACATTATTTCCCCCTCCAACTCTATTTTGATTTAATCCCTGCCCTCCCCTTCACTGTTTTGATCACACAGCACTGTCCTTTTATGAAGGGCACTGCTTGTCACTGGCCACTCAGGTGTTTTTCCTATCTTCCTGCTGGTGGAAATTGAATAAAGATTCATGCACTTTGTGTCTTTCACTGTGTCTCACACCTGCACACACACACCATGGGAAAAAAAAACAGGACTGTTTGATCAAAAAACAAATTAAAAAAAGAAAAAATAGAGAAAAAAAATAAACGAGAGTGTTGTCCCTACCCTCCCCTTCACTGTTTTGATCACACAGCACTGCCCTTTGATGTGAAGGGCAGTGCTTGTCACTGGCCACTCAGGTGTTTGCCTATCTTGGGAGAAAAAATAATAATAATTAAAAAAACACGTTATTTACATTCGGGCCCGGGTGTCTCTGGAGAAGGAGCATGCGGTGTCCACCAACACCCTGGAGTTGTTCAGGGAGAGTTGGGCGCCGCAGGGAGTGGAGTGCATTATTTCTCCCTCCAACTCTATTTTGATTTAGTCCCTGCCCTCCCCTTCACTGTTTGATCACACAGCATTACCCTTTGATGTGAAGGGCAGTGCTGGTCACTGGCCACTCGACTGCTTCCTATCTTCCTGGTGGTGGCAATTGAATAAAGATTTGTGCACCTTGTGTCTTTCACTGTGTCTCACACCTGCACACACACACCATGGGTGCTGGGGAAAAAATAATAAGCACTACCGCAGTTAAGCGGTAGTGTGGGGGAAAAGCAAAAGAAAAAAGAAAAAATAATAAAAACATAAAAGAGGACATCAGCATTGCCTTTTGTAAAGGGCACTGCTTGTCAACACTGGTCACTCGGGTGTTTTCCTATCTTCCTAAAAATATATAAACACGTTCTTTATATTACCCCCAAATTGTTAACCCCAACTTTCAGTAACTACTATGGATTACTGAGTTGTCAGGTGCTTATTTTAATAAGTCATCGCAGGTCAATTGCAATCAAAATTGTTCCAGGTTTCTGAATTGGCAATGAAGTGGTTTAGGACATTTTTAGGTGGCTTTCAGAAGCCACCCCTTGATCCTATCTGTGCTCCTTGATTGGGTTCAGATCAAGGAGCATAGTGGCCTCTCCAACCCCGTTAACCTGGTTTGGCAGGAAACAGCCTTTCTCTCACCTGCTGGGATGGTAGGTCATTGACCTCATGATGAGTTGAAGCCCTTAATTGGTCAATTAGCTGCCACTTAAGGGCTTTAAGTGGTTAAGTCAGGAAGGTCACCAACAGACTGGTTCATTCTGCATTCAGTTGCTGAGGTGGCTGCAGCCTTGTGTCCCCGGGCTGTGACCATGGGCCAGTGAACTGCAGATCTGAAACAAAAATCAAAATTTTTGGCAAAACTCAGCAGAGCTAGCTGGATCTGTGGGGAGAAAACAGAGTTAACTTTTTGAGTCGGGTGACTCTTAGAGTCGTAGAGTCTAAGAGACCTTTTGGTCCACCATGCCGACCAAGTTTCCCAATCTAAATTAGTCCCACTTAACTATGTTTGGACTATATCCCTCTAAACCTTTCCTATTCATGTATCTGTCCAAATGTCTTTTAAATATTGTAACTGTATGTGCATCTACCACTTCCTCTGGCAGTTCATTCTATATACAAACCACCTTTTGTGTGAAAAAGATTCAAATAAGACCTGAGGAGCATCTTTCTCCTTAAAAATATGTTCCCCAGCTTTGAATACCCCTACCCGAGGAAAAAAGAACATTGCTAATCACCTTATCCATACTCCTCATGTTTTCATAAACTTCTACAAAGGTCACCCCCCCTCCACTTCCTCCACTCCAGTAAAGGAAGCCTACCCTATAACTCAAACATGCCAGTCCCGGCCACATCCTGGTAATTTTTTTTTTCTGACGTTTCTCCAATTTGATAATATCCTTCCTATAGCAGGGCCAGAACTGTATGCAGTACTTCAAAAGTACAACCTCAACCTGACACCCTAACTCCTATACTCAACTGTCTGAGCAATGAAGACAAGTGTGCTAAATGCCTTCTTAACCACCCTGTACACCTGTGTCACAACTTTCAAAGTGGTGTGTACCTGAACGTCTCAATCTCCCTGCTCAACAACACTATGCAGGGCCCTACCATGACTTTTCATCAGAATACTCCTCAGTCCTGATGATTAAAATGTCTACGTTCTGGAACACTGTTGGGTAAAATATATCTTCCTTAGCTGGTATCCATTTCAAGGTAGAATGAGTCATCCTTGATGAGGTGTAATGTTTAAAAAAAAATTCAAACCATTGCAGCTAACACAGCTGACATAAGTGTGCACACTATATCGGAATTGCCACGTACCAAAGGCTTAAATGTTAAATTTTGGTGGAATTCGCTTCCTTGTTCATTGTAACCTTTGGCAAAAGTTCTGTAAAACAAAAGCACGGAGATGGCAAAAGGTTTACCTGTTCCTTCCAGAGGCTCTTCTTGCTGCTAAACTGGAATTGTGATGAGCTAGAGAGAGGTTCCTATCATCTTCAGAAGTTTCCTTCCTGTATCATGTTGTCTTGGTATCTGTGCATTCCAGTTTTAGTTGACACTGTGTAGTGGTGGAATTAAAAATGATATCTTCAAACCAGATCATTAAGGGTTAATTGGACATGACAACGAGCAAGTGAATGAAGTGGAGAAGTACGTGGGAAACACACTGAACATGAACGCAACTCGTTTTGACTGAGGAATGGCTGCATGATACAGCACTGGTGTGAGATCTGTCTTGCTCGGTCGTCACACAGAGACATCTGGAGGTGTTTTTCTGTGTAATGGAATATCCAGGGAAACACCACAGAATGATGATACAGCATGTCATCTTAGATTCAGAAGGGAACTTCACCTTGGACCGGAATTGCAAATGGTGCCAGGAAACCCGACTTCTCCAGCCCAGCTGTCGTAAAGTGGGGATCCCCCTTGGGCAAGAGGCAGTGAGACTTGTGGCTGAAAGTCATTTCAGCACTCATTAGTTTACATGTGTTTCTAATATATCTAAAGTAGATTACTGCTCAATATATATTTACTGCTATGCGTACATATTTACTGCTTATTTATCACTTAATGTACTTTCATATATTTATCTCAATATATTAATTTACTACTTAATATATTCATCACTGTTTAATAAAATATGTTCCTACCAATAGACTTGTAAATTAGTTTCACTTAACTCACTATCGAACCATAATGCAATTACTGTGCCTTGTAATATACCTTTGCCTCAGCTTAGATCTCCAAGTCCTTAGTGAATTTTTAATTCACTTTGCAACTGATAAGCTAGGATTCATCAAACACTTGGTAAGACATCTGATTCCACGTATAAAGTTTATGTATCATATATAGTTGATGTTAAGCATTCTATGTCTGAGGTCAATGAAGGCCTCAAAATATCTAATATTCTGCAACAAAGATTGTGTGATTTTAAGTAACATTTTGTACAGCTGCTTTTACTTTGCAGTAATAATATAAAATGCTGGATTGTACTCAGCAGGTCTGATAGCCTCTGTGGGTGTTTCAGCTCAATGATATTTTGTCAAGACTGGAAGCATTGAGAAATGTGGCAAGTTTTAAACAGAAACAGGGAATGGAGGAGGGCTGGGTATCAAAAAGGAAGTTCCAGAATAGGTGCTTGCTTTGCAAACCTAATCTCCCCAGTATATGGGAAAACATAATAAGCGGTAACTGTTGCTTCACCTGGTGCAGTGGTGAAGAGCCTGTGACCAATGGTTACGGAGGAGGTTAAAGGCTATGTGTCCTATACCTGGAAGTCCAGATCATTTTGACTCCAAGAATTCACTTAATCATTGCAGTAGTGTAGTTTTCCTCCTGAAACTGAAGGATTGTTACCACGAACAGAAGTAGAACACCCAAAATCCAAAGCAACATCTCCCAGCATCAAGTTACAGCTCTGGCCACTGACAGCAGCACCAAGTGGGAAAGACAGGCCCCAGGGCTTGGGAGATCCAGGACTCTTTGTGGAATCAGGGGGAGAAAGAATCCTGCTTTTCCAGCTGGCCCAATGAAGGTTGCGAACAAAAATAACTTCAAAATGAATCAAAAAGCTAAAATGGTCTGGGACCTCTCAATGAGCTTTCCTCCCTTGCCCAAATCTCCATCTCTCCTTGATTGAGCAACCCCCAACCATGACCACACACCCACAACAGTGAAACTCAAGTCCTCAAACTCTGCTTAACATTCCATGTATGAAGTGTCCATTTTCCCCCACAAGCATCTACTTTACTGCCTTGTTAGCTAGATGCTCCACATTTGCTACGTTAAAAATAGATATAAAAATATTTTAAAAAGTCAAACTATTTCTGCCAAAACAGAAACAAATGTATTTTTTCCAATAGCACAGACAGTTTTGTTCCACCAATCATTTATTTATAGTTTTAACTCATATAAAATGAGTAGAAATGTTTTGACATCTGCTTGCTCTGAGCATTGTTTCTGCATGCAGAATTGAGTTCATATTTAAATAGTTCCTGAATGTTTAACAGACGAGGTTACCTTTTTGAAATAAAACACCTACAGGCCACGTTTTAAATGCATTCATAGAGTCAGAGAAGCCCAGAAAAAGACCATTTGGTCCATCATGACTGTTGGCTCTTTGTAAGAGTGACTTAGCTCACCATTCATTAAATCAAAACGTTAATAAAGCAGTGACTAATTCACAAAGGTAATAAATCCCTTACAGATCTTGCAGTAGGAAGCCAAAATAATTTACTTGGGAAGTAATTAATTGAACTGGTGGATTCTTTAATTCTTTGAGGCAATGCAGTGTTGTTATTTTACCATCCTTGTGACAGTGCAATAAAAGCAGGAAATTCAAGATTTGCCATTGATTTAAATGGGGCAGAGAAGTAAAATACCTGATTGTCAAGGCTAATACTGGAGTGGTAGAGAAGTTCAAAGATTGAAAACCCTCTGAAGGAATGAATTCCATCACATCTCTGTCTTAAATGGGAGATCCCTTATTTTGAAACTGTGCCTACCTCCACGTTCTGCATTTTGTTATGAAGGGAAACATCCCGTCAGCATCTCCCCTGTTTACTTCACTCAGTGTCTCATATGTTTCAATAAGGTCATCTCTCATTCATTTACATGCCAGCATGCTCAACATTGTTTTCCAAGACAACCCCTCATCCCAGAAATCAGCTTAATGAACCTTCCCTGAACTGCGTTAGATGCTAAAACATCACTTCTTAAGTACTGGTAGTTGAGTTGTGGTCTCATTGAAGTCCCATATCATGTAACAACACATTTCTACTATAATACTAAACTTGCTTTACTAATTACTTGTTTTTTAAATAGATATTTTTATTGAAAATTTAACATATTTATACAAGTTTACAAAATTAAAAAAACCCAAGTATAAACATTGATAAACAATTAAATCTTAAATAAATACTAACCAAAATTTAACAAAAGAAAAATACTGAGAGAAAAAAAGACAAAACTCAACTAACTACTAATCTAACCTACAACTAACCAGAGTGTATAATTAAGTCTCTTACATTATTTACTAATTACTTGTTAACAATTACTTGCAGTATAGAACTTCAAAACTGAGTGAAAGTGAGGACTGCAGATGCTGGTGATCAGAGTCAAGAGTGTGTTGCTGGAAAAGCACAGCAGGTCAGGTAGCATCCGAGGAGCAGGAAAATCGAATGGCTTAAGCCCTTTCTCAGGGAGATAAATATCTTCTTTTTGCACACACCAGATTTGGAAGCAAGAAACAAATGTTTGAAAAGGAGATTGGCATAGAGACACGTCAGGAAGATTTCACTAATCCTGGTTAGCAGATTAACTACAGTGTCAGTTGGATAGACCATGTTTGGTTAGGGTACAGTCGTAGGGAATTGGCAATGTCCAATATCCTTTCCTCAATGAAAAAGTGTCACGCGTGGAAACATTCCCTTTGTGTTTTCTTGATCTTAACTAATGGCAATACTGAACAAGTCTGATCCCAGCATGCAATGGTTTGATAGGTAACTAATTTTATATTTGTCATTTATTTACTATGGGGTCAATCACTGAACATATTCCCAAGAGACTGAAAAGAATATACAAGGTTATTACTATTTGAAATGACCTGCCTAAAACTAACAGAAAGATTCAAATCTTTTATACCAATGGATGCTCAAACCTCAGAGAAGGATCATTGTTATTGCTCAAGCTCCTTGTTCAACTGGCATGCCTGTCCTCTGTTTCTTTTGGCAAATTTCAGCACGAACTCAATACTATTTTCTTTAGTTAATGCCTCTTCCTGCCAATGTCATATACAGCTTCTGCTTCTGGAGTTATCCTGTAAGCAACTCAGGATTATTTCCCCAGCCCTGACCACTTTGAAGATGTCTTTCTCGGGCTACAGACCTTGTTTCTCTGGAGGGATCTATGTTGTGCCTGCCTGCTTCTGAATTGTTCTGTATTTTCATGCTACTGGACTCCTCTTGGTAGGCAGCAGCAGTCATTTTATTTCTCTTCTACCTTTTTTCTAAGGCACCAAACTATTCACCTCAAGGGTTTTGAAGACTTCGTTTAAGTGCAAGTAAACAAAACAAAAATCCAGACACTCCTGTACTAGTCATAGCACAGATCTAAACTGAAACTAAAAACTATGTTCTCCTCTTCTTAATATTCACAATATAGAAATACAAAATAAACTTAAAGCTATACATCATTCCTCTACTATAGAACCCAGGTCTCAAGCAATATTATGAACCTTCAACATACAACAAATAAAAGGCACTGTGTCTGAATATATGTAGCTGAAACACATGCAAATGCATCATACTGTGAGACAAACTGATCATCTTAAGTTAGTTTCCAATGCAATGTTGGTGCAGTCAGGATTATTTAATAAATGTTGTCCTATTATAGAATTACATCCAATGTTGAATGTGGTGTTCAAGGGATTGGTCACATGGGCTGGTTGAGAATGAGTGGCACACTGCTCATTGCAAACAGCCAAAGGACATTCATTGCTACCTGTACCTGCATGCTGACCTTTTCTAGTTTAGATATAATGTTACCCAGATCCATCTGCACTGCAGCATTCTGCAGTCACTCTCAATTTTAAATCATATTCTGCTGTTCTATACTTCCTGCCAAAGTGCACAGCCTCATATTTTGCTACTTTCTAAAGTGTATACCAAACTTGCTTTTTCTGAATAGGTAAATTACAAACCTAAGGCGATTATTGGAACAGACTGAGTTAACTGGGAGACTTGAATCACTGCCGCCTCAATTGCAAAAGATGCACCATCTACACATGCATTTCAGTGTCTATGGGCAGCTGCTCAAATCGAAGATGGCACAGACCAGCCTAAAGTAGAACAGAATTCCACCTTGAGCTGGAAACTGCCTTATCCCCATTTGGTAAGAAAAAACTTGCCTTCTTTTAAAATAAAACACCTAACTCCTGATATTATTGCATAAGTTTTGGATGACTCCCAAGGTAACAGTTTCAGCAGTATCAAGCAAGAAGGCAGCAACGGTTCTGGAAAGAGATGGCAAAGGCTTATGTGTGGGACAGAGATTGGATGAGGGATAGAGTGGGTGAGGAGTAGAGTGCAGGAGGCAAGTGCATGGCAAATAACAGATAAAAAGCAATGTGTCAGCTGTGCAGGATATCATAAATCAGCAAGTGAATGGACTGACTGTCGTGTGGACATGCACCACTACTCCTGTTTGACATCAGGAACTAGAATGGAACAGAAAAACTTCATGGAAGCTTGTCAAACTTTACAAATCCCATTGTTTGTTTAAAGCATTGTAATCAGATGTTGGTACCCAATCAAATGTTGGGTTTTGTATGCAGTTCAGTAAGAAGAAATCTGTCCAAGCACAGGCTAACACACAACATCTTTAACTGAGTCCACCTTCAATTTACACTTTATGTGGATCAGAATAACATAAATTGAAGAAATGCTTTGTATTATGAACCCTCAAATTTGTGATGTGCATTGATTAATAGTAAGAATTTTGTGCTGTTCAGGATTGGTTTTAAAACGACAAAAACTCATGTTCATAAACAAAGAAAATTCCTGTCCAATTATTTGACATTTGAATCTGTAAACCATCCGTCACGGATATGGAAGACAGCAATGGAACTCCTTGTAAAGATGAATTAGAAATAGATGGCAGGTAAAAAACTCAGAGTTGAGTATGTTTTGGAAGAATCCATCATTTTATTGTACAGGATACAAGTGAATTGTGAAATAGGTGTCTTTTGAACTACTTGTTGTGAATTGGCACCACATAATATCCAATATGTTTTACTCAGTGCAACATGTTTGTTATTGTGCTATGTATATTCAGAACTAGCAAAATGCATTCGGATGAAAACTTCTTGCATCCTGAACTTTACACGAATTACAACCAAGGCTGCAGAAAATTGTACTTTAAAAAGGCAGAAGGAAATAGCCAAAATGAAGTACAGAGAGTGGAAATTTCCCATTTTTGCTTGGCGTTTTATTGAGTTACATCTGTCCACCATGGCTCAGAATGATTAGTTCCCCACAATCTTCTGCTCCACATCTCAATAATTATGAATCTGGACTGATCAGTGCCCAGCTCGTGCAGTTGCAGGAGAGGAAGGCCACAACAGGAACGTTCTGGCATTTGTACCATTGGTGTCATATTTTAAATCTAGCTGCACACCAATTCAGATGTTGCTACTGTCCCTCATAGTGTGGGTTCGATTTCATCACTTGACTTTGACGGCCTGTGGGATGCAATTGCCATCCAGTCCTTATGAGCACAAGGCCATCTCTAGTAGATGACACAGTTCCACAATGATGGCCTAGTATTTCATTAATTATCCCCTGCACTGGCTTCCAGGGACAAAACCAACAGCGGCCTGTAGATGTGCTGTCTCATTATTCTCCTCCACCTCCTCCCTCTGGAGGCTGAACAGCAGCAGCTGGAGATTTCTGTACCTGCTGGGCTCACTGGATGATGCTGCAATTGCTGTGTCCTCCTAAATTGCCTTTGGATTTGAAGCAAGATCACAAGTACTTCAACTACAATGATCTCCAGGTGAGCTGCATGAACAGACAAATCTGTGTAGAATGTCAGAAAAATGACACAGTTTTATTGAAGGAGTTCCCGAGCCTACACCTCCATTCTAACGAAGCCTCATGTTATGACCTTATAAAGTGTGGTGCCCTCCCAAGGAGGTCATTGTTATGCCTTGATAAGCAGCATTGAAGTATGTCATGTATGTTGCAAAGCTGAAGTTTCCAAGCTATGTTAAGGGGCTAGAATTCAGCCACTAAGGCCGTTCCATCAACATCACATAAAGAAACGGACATCTTTCACATCACAAGGCCATGTCCTTTTTCAGTTCAGTAAGATGTGGAGGTGCCACTGTTGGACTGCAATTAAAAAATTAAAAATGATACGACACCAGGTTATAGTCCAACAGGTTTATTTGGGAGCACGAGCTTTTGGAGCACTGCTCCTTCATCAGGTAGCTGTGGAGCAGGATCACAAGGCAGATTAGAGTGTCAGGGTGGTGCTGGAAAAGCACAGCAAGTTAGGCAGCATCCGAGGAGCAGGAAAATCAACGTTTCGGGCAAAAGCCCTTCATCATGTCACACTACAGGTGACCCCACTACACTATACACTCTCTCTCTCTCACACACACACACACGGTCTCTCTTACATACTCACACACTCAAGCAGACCCTGTCTCATACGCACACTCTCTCTCGTACACAGACACATACACCCCCAACATTCACACCCACAGACACATCCTCTCACAAGCTTATAATCCATCGCACTCATACACAATCTACCAAGCACGCAAACACACACTCTCTCATACACATGCTCACACACACACATTCACTCACTCTCTCTCTCACTCTCTCTCTCACACTCACTCACTCTCTCTCACTCTCTCTCTCACTCTCTCTCTCTCTCACTCTCTCTCTCTCACTCTCTCTCTCACTCTCTCTCTCTCACTCTCTCTCTCACTCTCACTCTCTCTCTCACTCTCACTCTCACTCTCATTCACTCTCACTCTCTCTCTCACTCTCTCACTCTCACTCTCTCTCTCACTCTCTCTCTAACTCTCTCTCACTCTCTCTCTCACTCTTTCTCTCACTCTCTCTCACTCTCTCTCTCATCCACACATTTAAGTCGATGGGTGATTTTGCTTTTACAGAATTGTATTTGCAGATACATTCTATTTTGCTCAAAAAGCACACAGTCTGCAGGCAGTCAATGTAGGCAATCAATCCATGTAATATTTTATAAATTCCTACTTTGGAAATGGAATCTGTCTGATTCAAGATTAGGATAGAGGCAGACTCTGACCTCACATCTTGGATCCAATTTGACTATCAGATCAACAGATCTACAAAAGATGCCACCTCACTTGCCCTTCACTCTTTCTTAGAACATTTTGACAGCAAGAACAGCTATGTAAGAATCCTACTCATAGACTACAGTTCAGCCTTCAACACTATTAGCCCCACGAGACTGATTATAAACTTGGTGATCTTGGACTAAGCCCCACTCTACAACTGGATCCTCAGCTTCCTGACTGAAAGGCCACAATCAGTGAAGATTAGGGACAATGTCTCATCCTCACTTACACTCAACACTGGAGCCCCCCCAAGTGTGCATACTCAGCCCCCTAGTGTACTCACTGTATATCCATGACTGCGTCACCAAATACCAGACTAATGCCATTTACAAGTTTGCTGATGACACCACCATAGTCAGTCGAATCTCAGATGGCGACGAAATGGACTACAGATGGGAGGTGAAGACCTGGAAAAATGATGCACTGAGAACAACCTAGCTCTCAAGGCCAGCAAAACCAAGGAATTCATTATTGACTTTCGGCGGGATGATACCCATGCTCCCCTACACATTAACAGCACAGAGATGGAATGAGTGGAGAGTGTCAAGCTCCTGGAAGTGGTCATCAACAACAAGCGTTCTTAGACTTTTCATGTGGACGCACTGGTTAAAAAGGCCCAACAACGTCTCTTCTTCCTCAGGCAGCTGAGAAAATTTGGTATGAAGGTGAATACCTTTGCCAACTTTTATTGGTGCACCATCGAGAGCATTCTGTCTGGACGTATCACTACCTGGTATGGCAATTGTACCATTCAAGATCGGAGACGGTTACAGAGAGTGTTGAACTCGGCCTGGACAATCACAAAGGCCAACCTCCCACCTATAGAATCCATCTACCAGGCCCGCTGTCAAGAAAAGGCCGCCAGCATTCTCAAAGATCCATCCCACCTTGGCAATGTTTTTCTACAACCTCTACCATCGGGGAGAAGGTACAGAAGCCTGAACATATGCACCAGCTGGTTTCGCAACAGTTTCTACCCAACTGTTGTTAGAATACTGAATGGACTCACAAACTCTTAACATTCGCCTGTACCTGTGTTTTTGTTTTGCCGGTATTTACCTATTATTTACTTATCTATGCTATTTAACTCTGTGACCTGCCTGAATTGCTCGCCAGACAAAGTTTTTCACTGAGCCTCGGTACACATGAGAATAAATTCAATTCAATTATTGTCTGAGCTGAGATGTCACCTTTTTTTTATAAAACCTTAAGGTATCTTGAGAATGTGACTTAAAAGGAGTTCTGGAATTTACATATTAATAAACCATTTGGTCTGGATGGGTGGGAGGTGCTGCATTTTGGTGGAGCGTATCAGGTCAGGACTTATACCACTTAATGGTAATGGGGTGTGTTGCCAGGCGGGGAGACCTTGGAGTGCAGATTCATGGTTCCTTGAAGGTGGAGTCTTAGTTAGACAGGAGAATGAAGAAGGAACAAAGATATACTTGCCTTTGTTGGTCAGTGCATTGGGTGTAGGAGTTGGGGGATCATATTGTGGCTATGCGGGACATGGGTTGGGCCACTTTTGAAATATTACATTCAGTTCAGTTCTCCCTGCTGTCGGAAGGATGTTGTTAGGCTTGAGGGGATGCAGGAAGGATTTGGTGGGTTGTCATCAGGGTTGGGGGATTTGAGCGATGGGGAAGGACTGAGTGGTCTGTGGTTGTTTTCCCTGGAGTGTCGGGGGCTGGGGGGTGACCGTATAGATGTCTGTGGGATCATGAGGGGCATGGAAAGGTAGATAGACAGGGTATTTTCACTGGGGTTGGGGAGACCATAGCGGGATGGCATGGATTTGGGTAGAGGGGGGAAGGATTTGGGGGGGACTTGAGGGGCAGCTTTTTCGCGCAGAGGGTGGTGTGTGAGTGGAGTGAGCTGCCGGAGAATGTGGTGGGGGCTGGTACAATTGCAACATTTGGAAGGATGGTTTGGAGGAGTGGAGGCCAAGTGCTGGCAAATGGGACTGGATTAGGTTTGGATATCTGGTTGACATGCATGAGTTGGACCAAGACGTCTGTTCCATGCTGTACAGTTCAACGACTCGATCTTCATAGACACCCCTGATGGAGTTTAGCCAATATTTGCTCGCCAAAACAATATGTCTCCCCCTACAGTGAGCTGGTCTGTTCGAGTTCAAAAAGGCTTTGATTCTCATTGTGATGGTCCTTTGGTTTCCCTTATTAATACTGGTTGTTTCACTTTGGAAAGGATGGGACACTTCTGTGTCTAATGTCTGATATTGTTAACAGTGGGACTGGGAGCATGTCCATAAAATTTAATATTACATACTTTTCCAATGGGGATAACCACTGGTAGTGTATCTACTAATAGGAGGCAGCTCGATGTATCTGCATTTGCTTCTTGGCCTCCCTGATGGATTTCTAACTTTTAATTATAATCACTTAATATTAGAGCCAACAGTTGAATGTGATCTGAATCTTATGAGTAGTATTTGGACCGAAGGGTCTGTTTCCATGCTGTACATCTCTATGACTCTATTGCTTAGTCCTCTTTAAGCAGACCAAGTAGGGGTTTGCAATTATCATAAATTTTCATCCATAAAGATATTGGTGGAACTTTCTGACTCCCAATAGGACCCCCAGTCCTTTTTTTTCTATTTGGACATATTTAGCTCCTGGATGCACACTCTATTGGGCATTCCTCTCCATTAGACTACCTGTGATCTAATATCACCCCAATGTTGTGCAAGGAAGCAGCACATGTCAATCCTGGATCTTTCTTGGGATCATAATATGCTAACATCCTAGAAGATGACCGCTGTTGTCTTTACTTAATTAAAAGCTGGGGCTTGTATGTGAGACCATTTCCAAGGCTGACCCTTTTTTAGCAGTTGATGCAAAGATGTCAGGATGGATGTCAGACTATATGTTAACTTTCCATATTAATTTACCAGTCCAAGAAATGACCTAAGCTCCTGGACAAATGTGGGAACTGGGACTCCTTTGATCACCCTAACTTTACCTTCCAACATGTCTTACCATTTTTATATTCATTTATGGGAATTGGGCTTCACTGGCTGGCCAGCATTGATAGCCAATACCTATATGCCCTTGAGAAGGTGGTAGTGAGCTTTCTTGAATCATTGCAGGCCACCTGCTGTGGGTTGACCCGCAATCCGGTGGAGAGAAAAATCCAGGACTTTGACCCAACGACTGTGAAGGAACGGCGGTGTGTTTCCAAGTCAGGGTGGTAAGTGGCTTGGAGGGGAACTTGCAGGTGGTGGTGTTCCCAAGTACCTGCTGCCCTTGTTCTTCTCGGTGGAAGTGGTCGTGGATTTGGAAGGTGCTGCCTAAGGATTTTTGGTGAATTTCTTCAGTGCATCTTGTAGATAGTACACACTGATGCTACTGAGCACTGGTGGTGGAGGGATTGAATGTTTGTAGATGTGGTGCTAATCAATCAGGTTGCTTTGTTCTGGATAGTGTCAAGCTTGAGTTGGAGCTGCACACATCAGGCAAATGGGGAGTATTCCATCACACTCCTGACTTGTGCCTTGTAGATGGTGGATAGACTTTGGGGTGTCAGGAGGTGGGTTACTCGCTGCAGTAGCCCCAGTCTTTGACCTGCTCTTTTGGCCACTGTGTTTATGTGGTTAGTCCAGTTGAGTTTCTGGTCAATGGTAACCCTAAGTTGACAATGGGGGAATTCAGTGATGGTAATACCGTTGAATGTCAAGGGGCAATGGTTAGAGTGGCTCTTATTGGTGATGGTCATTGTCTGGCATTTGTGTGGCATGAATGTTACTTGCCACTTGTCAGCCCAAGCCTGGATATTGTCCAGATCTTACTGCATTTGAACATGGACTATTTCAGTGTCTGAGGAGTCACAAATGGTGCTGAACATTGCAATCATTGGCGAACATCCCCACTTCTGACCTTATGGTAGAGGGGAAGGTCATTGATGAAGCGACTGAAGATTGTTGGGCCTAGGACACTACCCAGAGGGATTCCTGCAGAGGTGTCCTGGAGCTGAGAAGACTGACCCTCCACAACCACAACCATCTTCCTTTGTGCCAGGTATGACTCTAACCAGTGGAGTGTTTGCCCTGATACCCATTGATTCCAATTTTGCCAGGTCTTGTTGATGCCATACTCGGTCAAGTGTGGCCTTGATGTCAAGGCTGTCATTGTCACCTCACCTCTGGAATTGAGCTCTTTTGTCCATATTTGAACCAAGACTGCCATGAGATTAGGAGCTGAGTGACCCTGGCGAATCCCAAACTGGGCGTCACTGAGCAGGTTATTGCTGAGCAGGTACTGCATAATAGTACTGGTGATGATCCCTTCCATCATTTTACTCATGATGCAGACTAGACTGATTGGGTGGTTATTGACTATTGTCGACACTAGATCAAGTACATCACTTGGTGTGTCTGGAACATACGGCAAGCAGACGGGCAGCCGGGAAGGAGAACAGTGAGTATAAATACTCACCCTTTAACACCAACGGTCATTTGAGTGGGAGCAGCGGCCAAGTAAAAGTGAACCTGGGAGACTTTTCACCGCGGAGAGCGGCGCGAGCTGGGCGGAAGTGAGGTTGGAGCGAGAGCTGGTCGGGAAGGTAAGTGATTAGTATTTGAGTGGGTGTGTTCTAGACCCCAGGCCCTACTTCGTAGGGCCTCCTCTAATCTAACTTTAAAGTCCACAGTAAGCGACTCAGTGTTATTGACTCAGTGTTCTTGTTTTGGAGACAAAGTGTACAGTCATGGCAGCGCAGGCGGTGGAATGTTCCTCCTGCAGGATGTTTTTTAGGTAGGTAACCACCGATGCAGTCAGATCCTGCTCCTCACCGAACGAGTTAGGGAACTGGAACTGGAGCTGGATGAGCTGAGGATTATTCGAGAGGCTGAGAGGGTGATTGATAGAAGCTACAGGGACATAGTTACGCCGGAGAACAGAGGTAGCTGGGTAACAGTTAGAGGTGGGAAGGGGAAGAAGCAGGCAGTGCAGGGTTCCCCTGTGGTCGTTCCCCTAAATAATAAGTATACAGCTTTGGAAACTGTTAGGGGGGATCAGCCTTGCAGTTGTAAGCTGCAGTGAAGGGTTCTGTGGCGTGAGGTCTGGCTCTGAGACTCAGAAGGGAAAGGGGGAGAGGAGGAGAGCGCTAGTTATAGGGGACTCTCTAGTTAGAGGGACGGACAGGCGGTTCTGTGGACATGGGCGAGACTCTCGGATGGTTTGTTGCCTCCCGGGTGCCAGGGTTCGAGACGTCTCGGACCGTGTCTTCAGAATCCTTAAGGGGGAGGGTGTGCAGCCAGAAGTCATGGTACACATTGGCACCAATGACATAGGTAGGAAGAGGGGTGGGGAGGTCATTCAAGAGCTCAAGGAGTTAGGCTGGAAGCTAAAAGCTAGGACAGACAGAGTCGTCATCTCTGGGTTGTTGCCGGTGCCACGTGACAGTGAGGCAAGGAATAGGGAGAGAGTGCAGTTGAACACGTGGCTGCAAGGATGGTGTAGGAGGGAGGGCTTCAGGTATTTGGACAATTAGATTGCATTCTGGGGAAGGTGGGACCTGTACAAACAGGAGGGGTTGCACCTGATCCAGAAGGGCACCAATATCCTGGGGGGTAGGTTTGCTAGCAGTCTTCGGGGGGGTTTAAACTAATTTGGCAGGGGGATGGGATCCGGACTTGTAGTCCAGCAAGTAAGCTAGCTGTGTGTCAGGATGTCCAAGACTGTAGGGAGGCTGTGGAGAAGGTAGCACTGACAGGGAATATTGCGGACACAGAGATGGGCTCAAGTGCGTATACTTCAACGCAAGGAGTATCAGAAATAAGGTGGGTGAACTTAAGGTGTGGATCGGTACCTGGGACTACGATGTTGTGGCCATCATGGAAACGTGGATAGATGAGGGACAGGAATGGCTGTTGGAGGTTCCTGGTTACAGATGTTTCAGTAATCTTAGGGAGGGTGGTAAAAAAGGAGGGGGAGGGGTGGCATTGCTAATTAGAAATGTTATAATGGCTGCAGAAAGGAAGTTTGAGGGGGATCTGCCTTTGGAGGTAGTATGGGCTGAAGTCAGAAATAGGAAAGGTGCAGTCACCTTGTTGGGTGTTTACTATAGGCCCCCCAATAGCAGCAGAGATGTGGAGAGACAGATTGGGAAACAGATTTTGGAAAGGTGGAGAAGCCACAGGGTCGTAGTCATGGGCGACTTCAACTTCCCAAATATTGATTGGAAGCTCTTTAGATCAAGTAGATTGGATGGGGCGGTGTTTGTGCAGTGTGTTCAGGAAGCTTTTCTAACTCAGTATGTAGATTGTCTGACCAGAGGGGAGGCCATATTGGATTTGGTACTCGGTAATGAACCGGGACAAGTGATGGGCTTGTTAGTGGGTGAACATTTTGGTGATGGTGACCACAATTCTGTGACTTTCACCTTGGTTATGGAGAGAGATAGGTGCGCACAACAAGGTAGATTTTACAATTGGGGGAAGGGAAATTACGATGCTGTAAGACACGATTTGAGGAGCATAAGTTGGGAGCATAGGCTGTCAGGGAAGGATGTGGTGGAAATGTGGAACTTTTTCAAGGAGCAGATACGACGTGTCCTTGATATGTATGTACCTATCAGGCAGAAAAGAAATGGTCGTGTGAGGGAGCCTTGGTTGACGAGGGAGGTTGAATGTCTAGTAAAGAGGAAGAAGGAGGCTTACATAAGGTTGAGGAAACAGGGTTCAGACAGAGCAGTGGAGGGATACAGGATAGCCAGAAGGGACCTGAAGAAAGGGATTAGGAGAGCGAAGAGAGGGCATGAAAAATCCTTGGCGGATAGGATCATGGATAACCACAAGGCATTTTATGCATATGTGAGAAACCTGAGAATGACGAGAACGAGGGTAGGTCCGATCAAGGACAGTAGTGGGAGATTGTGTATTGAGTCGGAAGAGATAGGAGAGGTCTTGAACAAGTACTTCTCTTCAGTATTTACGAACGAGAGGGAGCGTATTGTTGAAGAGGAGAGTGTGAAATGGACTGGTAAGCTAGAAGAGATAGTTGTTAGGAAGGAAGACGTGTTGGACATTTTGAACAACTTGTGGATAGACAAGTCCCCCGGGCCTGACGGGATATATCCTAGGATTATGTGGGAAGCAAGAGAGGAAATTGCAGTACCGTTGGCAATGATCTTCTCGTCTTCACTGTCAATGGGGGTGGTACTACGGGACCGGAGAGTAGCGAATGTTGTGCCCCTGTTCAAAAAAGGGAATAGGGATAACCCCGGGAATTACAGGCCAGTTAGTCTTACTTCTGTGTTAGGCAAAGTAATGGAAAGGGTACTGAGGGATAGGATTTATGAGTATCTGGAAAGACACTGCTTGATTAGGGACAGCCAGCACGGATTTGTGAAGGGTAGGTCTTGCCTTACAAGTCTTATTGAATTCTTCGAGGAGGTGACCAAGCATGTGGATGAGGGTAGAGCAGTGGATGTAGTGTACATGGATTTTAGTAAGGCATATGATAAGGTTCCCCATGGTAGGCTTATGCGGAAAGTCAGGAGGCATGGGATAGAGGGAAATTTGGCCAATTGGATAGAAAACTGGCTAACCGGTCGAAGTCAGAGAGTGGTGGTAGATGGTAAATATTCAGCCTGGAGCCCAGTTACAAGTGGAGTTCCGCAGGCATCAGTTCTGGGTCCTCTGCTGTTTGTAATTTTTATTAATGACTTGGATGAGGGAGTCGAAGGGTGGGTCAGTAAATTTGCAGATGATACGAAGATAGGTGGAGTTGTGGACAGTGAGGAGGGCATTTGTCATTTGCAAAGGGACTTAGATATGATGCAGAGCTGGGCTGAGGAGTGGCAGATGGAGTTCAACTCTGCCAAGTGTGAGGTTGTCCATTTTGGAAGAACAAATAAGAATGCGGAATACAGGGTTAATGGTAGGGTTCTTCGTCAGGTGGAGGAACAGAGGGATCTTGGGGTCTATGTACATAGATCTTTGAAAGTTGCCACTCAGGTGGATAGAGTTTGTAAGAAGGTCTATGGAGTATTATCGTTCATTAGCAGAGGGATTGAATTCAAGAGTCGTGAAGTGATGTTG
Organism: Chiloscyllium punctatum; assembly: GCF_047496795.1. Taxonomy (NCBI): domain Eukaryota; kingdom Metazoa; phylum Chordata; class Chondrichthyes; order Orectolobiformes; family Hemiscylliidae; genus Chiloscyllium; species Chiloscyllium punctatum. Next base: position 142,780,480 of record NC_092741.1, on the reverse strand, counting down.
CAGCTGTACAGGACTTTGGTTAGGCCACATTTGGAGTACTGTGTGCAGTTCTGGTCGCCTCACTTTAGGAAAGATGTGGAAGCTTTGGAGAGGGTGCAGAAAAGATTTACCAGGATGTTGCCTGGAATGGAGAATAGGTGGTACGAGGATAGGTTGAGAGTTCTAGGCCTTTTCTCATTGGAACGGCGAAGGATGAGGGGTGACTTGATAGAGGTTTATAAGATGATCAGGGGAATAGATAGAGTAGACAGTCAGAAACTTTTTCCCCGGGTACAACAGAGTGTTACAAGGGGACATAAATTTAAGGTGAAGGGTGGAAGGTATAGGGGAGATGTCAGGGGTGGGTTCTTTACCCAGAGAGTGATGGGGGCATGGAATGCGCTGCCCGTGGGAGTGGTAGAGTCAGAATCATTGGCGACCTTTAAGCGGCATTTGGATGGGTACATGGATGGGTGCTTAATCTAGGATAGAAGTTCGGCACAACATCGTGGGCCGAAGGGCCTGTTCTGTGCTGTATTGTTCTATGTTCTATGTTCTAAAACCGGCAACCCATTCTAAAAGATGAAAGACTTAACAGTAATCTAGGTTTGTTCAATATATCATTTCAATTGCATGACACTGTAACCTTTTGCTATAAATTCTGTGTCTTATGATGCTGCTCCACAGCTACCTGATGAAGGAGCAGTGCTCTGAAAGCTAGTGCTTCCAAATAAACCTGTTGGACTATAACCTGGTGTTGTGTGATTTTCAACTTAGTTCAGTAAGAAGCAACAGTCAAGACATGTCACCAGCAGATACTTCTGAAAAATGTTGCAAATCCACTGGTGCGATAGGTGCTCTGATATCAGTGTCCTCTATCAGGTCCAATGGCCCCAGTATCGATGCATTGGCTACAGTCAATCAGGCACAATGAGTGAGCAAAATTATCTGCACCCCTGAAACTCCATGGACTGCCCCTGACCCTTATTGCTGAAATGCCCCCCTTAGAGTGAATGGGTCGCACCAAAATGACTGGGCAGGATAGTCCTAACTGAACCAAACCCAGTTCCCAGATTGATGTCACAATGTCAAGGTTCTGATTTTTTTCATTTTCACCCCATTTTCCCAAATTCCTCACCAGCCACACCAGGGAGGGGAACATTCCACACAAAGGATTTCCCCTTTCAGAGTTTGTGTTGTTAAAGCCAATGTGACTGCCCAATGTCTGACCATGTAGCGTTGGCTATGCTCAGACACAATGAGCCTTCTGACTGCTGACCACACCGCTCATTACAGGATTTGGATTTGATGCCCAGTGTCACATACAAATTGGACATTGAAGAAGTGAAATTTGTTTTTGTTGATACTCACAATGGCACCTTGCATCATATGGAAGCCTGTAATCATAGTATAACTTTGTGTTCACTCTGCACACATCTCTTTGGCCAGGCAGAATGAAATGTAGTTAGCTCTTGATGAATCGGTGACCTCCTTTACCCAAAGGTGGGCGGAAAACTGCAAGGTACTGTAAATATTTCCAATACCAACCTGCAAGCGACCAGGCACATAAAGCCTCAATGTCACGGTCACCTTCACAGTCACAGGAATATTCTTGTCGTCCTCTGAGTTTGCAGCTATGGTCACAGCGGGTGGTATATTTCACAGAGTAGTTCTGGTTCTGATTGAGGTTCAGCTGTCAGAATTGGTCCCTGAGCACCTGAAGTTGTGGTGCCCACTGCAGCTGCTGCTCACATCTTTACCTCCCTTCTCTTCGCTGCTTTGAAAGGTCCATTCTTCAAGTCACGCTGTAACCCAAGGGCAGTGTCTGATTGTGCACCCATGTCTGAGAGCAAATGCTTTTTGGAAAGGCCTAGAAGTCAGGGAAAATGCCTCAGGCACCTGCAACATCACTTGCTGCAGATGTTTGTGATTTTGAACAGCAGAAATCACCCAAACACTTTCAGAATCAAAGCAACAGTCAGAAGAAACAAACAAACAAGCCACCTGTAAGTAGTTAGTGATTCCTTTTTCTTTTTTTCTTCTTTATTTCTATCCCCCCACACTACCACCTGACAGCGATAGTGCTTTGTGATTCCTTTGATTAACACTGGAGGGGGATCCTTCAGGTGTCGAAATGTGTTCAGTCGTGCAAGGTGACCAGAGGGCATCACCTGGAGTGTTGAATGACAAATGGCAGCACTTGTGTGCTGATTGACATCATTATAAGCCAGTGCTGTGTAATTTTGCTGGTCATTCATTGCAACCACACTTATGCCCTCACGGAAATAACATCTAAGCCAGCTCTCACCAGAAGTGTATACATGTGCTGCAAACTCTACGTTGGATACCCAAATGCACCCACAGGGGTGTTACCGTTCCAAATTTTGCAAAGGTCTTTATTCAGTGAAACAACAGAGAGCTGGCAGCCAATAGAGGGATTTTCCTCCCTTCATGTTGAGTGACCAGTGGACCAATTTAGCGAGAGTTTTGTTGTAGAACATGAGACAAATTACCAACATTCATTTACATAGTGTTAAATGGTGCTTGCTGCATGAGTTTAACTCAGTGGTCATTACTTACTACTAATGGCATAAAGACAACAAAGGCTATCAGAAAGGAGTTAAAAGGCATCTGGATGGGTATATAAATAGGCAGGGGTTAGAGGGAAATGGGCCTAGATTAATTTAAGGTATCTGGTCGGTATGAATAAGTTGGACCGAAGGGTCTGTTTCCATGCTGTACAACTCTATGACACTATGAGTGAAATGAATCTTATTATGGTGTTTAAAATTCTGCTTTTCAATATCTGTTAATATTGATGAATATTCGGTAAATATTCACTGGCACAATCATTTACCACTTTCACATTGACAGTTATGAAGATGCAAATCTTAATGCCTTACATTGGTACAGTCAGATGGGAACTGATGGAAAAATATAAAGCAGGCTGAATATAAAGCAGGAATGGCGATTTTCCAGCCTGGGGAGGTATTTGGGAGTTGAAGTGTTCTGAAGGATCACCATCACTGAATCATGTCAAAGGATGGAATTAGATCACAGAAAGAAAAAACGAGAAAGAAATGGTGAAGCTGTACTAGCATCTGAACTGGACATGTCTCAGTGCCTCAAAACAGTGTGCACATGCCTCTTAATTTGACAGAAACACTCAATTTCTTAGCTGTTTGGTCATTGAGATGGTCATTGATGGGTCACAGATGGCAGAAGGTTTTATTTTCTGGTGGGGGCTGTTTTCAGTTCTTAGCCAGATCACTCTGTCGAGCTGTAGTCAAGAGGTGATTATTGCACTGTCCCAGAGTTGACTCATTCCTTCAGGAATCTGAATTCATTTCTAGGCCACAGCAAAGAGTCCAAGCTGTTGCTCCTTCCAGAGTGTGCTGGGTATGATAGATGTAACGATGTGAAATTTGAGTACTATCATTTAAGCCAATGATACACAGATTAAAACATGCAGAAGGCAGAAAAGGGTCTTCAAAATGTTTTCCATCTACACAGTCCAACATTCATTTCAATAACTTTAAACGAGTCATGTGTTCCTAAGTAAGTTTAGAATATCAAGGCCGAGGCTAAGGTCAAGCAGTGACCGCCAAACTGCTGTGTGCTTTTGGAGACTTGGTCAACCACCCCAAAGCACTGAAGAAGTCCCACCAGTAGTGGCTTTGCAAGGAATAGAAAATGTGAAATACTGAAATAGTATTGAAGGCTTCTTAATCTTAAAAATCAGTACGGAAATCACCAGAGATGGGGCCATTAGAAAGAAGCAGCAGTAATTCTACATTGAGATATCAGTTGGGTGAGGGATAATTACAGCATAGGACAGCCATCTCAGTGGCCCAGCTTACTGTTGTGGGGACCTGTAGCATTGAACTTAACTTGTCTGAACTTCTCTCTAGATATTCCTGGAAGTGATCAGAGTGCCCAAAGTATGTACTCGGCCACTTCCAATTGATGACCCATGATTCGTGTGTGAAAATCAGGTGATCACCTGATTCAGGGAGGCATTCAGATGTCCACTGGCAGGTCCTTTTTAAAAGGTTTGCTGTTAGGTTAATGAGATGTTAAGGATTCCAAGCCCAGTTTGAGGATACTGTCATTGCAGCCAGACAATACTACACACATGGAGTATTCTCAATGTCTCATTTACTATGGCTGCTTTTGCATCTTGGCAGTTATCCTTCCTCTTTGTCTCCTCTTTCAGGTGATCCAGGGCCAGAGGATCATCGCTAAAGAAAGAACTCGGGACAAGGGCCTAGTAAGTAGTTACCAACTGATCACATGTTGCGTGTCATTAATTACCTCCCTCCCTCCACTTCCTGGACCTCTCCGTCCACTTCCCTCCACTTCCTGGACCTCTCCGTCCACTTCCCTCCGCTTCCTGGACCTCTCCGTACACTTCCCAACGCTTCCTGGACCTCTCCATCTCCATCTCTGGCGACTGACTCAACATAGAAGTCTATTTCAAACCCACTGACTCCCACGGCTACTTGGATTACACTTCCTCCCATCTCCCTTTCTGTAGAAACATGATCCCTTATTCCCAATTCCTCCACCTCTGCTGTATCTGTTACCAGGGGGAGCAATTCCACTCCAGGGCATCCCAGACGGCCTCCTATTTCAAGGACCGTAATTTTCCCTCACACATAATCAACAATACCCTCCAGCGTATCTTCTCCACTTCCCACACCTCTGCCCTTGAACCCCACCCCTCCAACAAGAATAGAACCCTTCGGTCCTTACCTTCCACCCTACTAATCTCCAGATACAGCGCACTATCATCCGCCATTTCCACCATCCACCACCAGAGATATATTTCCCTCCCCAGTCCTATCAGCATTCTGCAGAGACCATTCCCTCCCTGATTCTCTTGTTAGGTCCACGTCCCCCCACCAACCCACCCTCCACACCCGGCCACCTTCCCTTGCCACTGCAAGTGGTGTAAAACTTGGGCCCACACCTCCATCCAAAATCCCAAGGGATCCTTCCACATCCAACAGAGATTTTCCTGCACCTCCAAACACCTCATCTAATGTGTCCGTTGCTTTCGATATGGCCCCCTCTACATTGTGGAGACAGGACACCAACTCGTGGAATGTTTCAAGGAATATTTCTGGGACACATGTACTAAACAATCCCACCTCCCTGTGGCTGACCACTTCAACTCCCCCTCCCACTTCCCCAAGGACATGCAAGTCCTGTAGCTCCTCCACCACCAAATCCAAGCCACCTGAAGCCTGGCAGAAAAATGCCTCACCTTCTGCCTTGCGACCCTCCAACCATACAGCATCAACATTGACTTCACTTGATTCCAAATCTCCCCTCCCCCACCTTATCCCAGATCAAATCCTCCAACTGGGCAATGTCCTCTTGAACTATCCTATCTGTTCATCTTCCTTTCCACCTATCTGCTCCACCCTCCACACTTACCTATCACAATCATCTCACAACTGCACCTAACTATCGCCTTTCCTGCTACTGTCCCCCCAGCCCCATTCCCAACCTCCTATTTATCTCTCAACCCCCTCCACCTCTTCCCCCACTCCCACCCCCGCCCTCCCTATATTCCTTATGTAGGGTTTGTGCCCCAAATGTTGACTGTCCTGCTGCTCGGATGCTGCCTGACCAGCTGTGCTTTTCCAACGCCATACTTTTTTACTCTGATCTCCAGCATTTGCAGTACTCACTATCTCCTGGTAATTACCTGGACCCCTGATATAACAGAAACCAAAAAATAAAATACTATGGACTCTGGAAATCTAAACTATTTTATTTCTAACTTCTTCTTTGGCACAGTAAATTATGCTACTCCTTTTCCTTTTGTTCATTTTATTCCTCTTTGTATCCATGATTTGTACCCTGGTACTTGTACCTAAGATGGGTGGCTCCATTAGAGACAGCCATTGTAAAAACTCTTCATTGTTCTTCTGTACTTCTACATTGGAGAACGTGTGACAATAAAGGATGCTCATTCATAAAAACAGAAAATACTCAGCACACAGAATCCCTACACATAGAGGCCACTGGCCCATTGAAGAGCATCCCACCCAGATCCTCACTTCCATTCCGCATTCCAATCCACCTAACCTACGTACCTTTGGATGTGGGAGGAAACTGGAGCACCTGGAGGAAACCATTACAGACACGGGGAGAATGTGCAAACTCCACACAGACAGTCACCCAAAGCTGGTGTCGAACAGTGGTCCCTGATGCTGTGAGGTAACATGGCTAACCGCTGTGCCACCCATCAGGCAACTCTGTGGAGAGAGAAATACTTGCACAATAAATGCTGCTAGACGCATTGGTGTGGCGGAATTCCTTGTGATTCATGAATTCTCTGACAGTAATTTTGTCAGGAACCTGTTGCTTTTTATATATGTTATTCATTCACAGGATGTGGGTGTCGCTGGCTGGGACAGCATTTATTGCCCATCACTAATTGCCCAGACAAAGAGTGAACCACAATGTTGTGGAGTCCCATGTAGGCCAGACCAGGTAATGATGCTAAGTCTCCTTCCTTAAAGGGCATTAGTGAACCAGATGGTTTTCCCGATGGTTGAAAGCAGTTACATGGTTCCCATTAGACCTGTTTATTCCAGATTTAATTGAATTCAAATTTTACCATCTGCCATGATGGGATTTGAGCTCAAAACCCCAGAACATCGACATTGTGGTTCTGAATTACTAATCCATTTACATTATGCCCACATCACCACCTTTTGGCTCCATTGGTCACATGTTGGCATTAAAATTGCCATGAACATTTTAGAATATAATCCCTTGGAAAAATTGCATGCGTTTTCACTCGGGGCTGATCCGTTTCCCTGGAGAAAATGTTTGCTCTGATGATGGTGGAGTCAGTCAATGTTACAATGAAAGGGTAACAGCGGAGTGAGATAATCTTGGGGGAGTACAACTTGAACAGCTTAACTGTGTTTGAGTTAGAGTTTCCCCAAACTGGATCTCAGTAGACTGATGAGTAGCAGCAGGGACACCTAAGTTGTTTTCAGTGACAGTTGGGTAACCAGAGTTGGAGATTTGATGGAAATAGGCAGCATTATTGGTGGACTAGTCATGAAGGTTGCAAGTTCAGAGCAGAATTAACTCAGACAGTTGTGTTTCAGTTCCAATGTATAATGAGTGAGGTTGGGTATGCCACATAGATACAACATAACCAGCTCACTAATCACAGTGTTATCGTTGTGCATTCGAGGAGAAGTGATGAAATCAGTGAACAGAATGTTTCTGTTGCAGACACATTCATCAGTGTCTTCATTATTAATGAACTTTGGCCTAATTGTTCAAGTCTCTGTAAGTTTGCAAGCTGCAGTGCACCACTTTCCTCACATAAGATTGTGCATAAGCCAGTTTGACAGTCACTTTATAGTCACCATTAAAACAACACAATTTGATTGGAGTTTGAAACTGAGCACTGACTGTTCAGTCATTAACCTGCAGGTGAGATAATTCTTATTAAGGACATCAAATAAAACAGCGCCTGGTTATCAGCATATAACAGCTGCTTAGTTTTCCTGAAATTTTCCTCCAATCATCGGCTTGATCTAGGATCATATGAATGATCCTTACCCTTTGATGTCATATCCACATGACCATTTCTTAGCATTCTCTTGCACAACTGGACCACAATTTTAACCCATCCACTCCCTCCAACACATTTTGGGTAGGACAAGGCCACAGTTTTAAAATTTTTTTGAAATACAACTTTCCAACGCACCATATGTATGAAGTTTTATTATATATAGTTTTACTTGTTTAGTTGAAATCTTGTTTGATTCTATGGCTGTTATTCACGTGTCTGAAATTCCAACTCTGGCAAACTGATCAATCCAATTTTAATCTTATCAGTTTAAACCTTTACAAACCCAATTGGGCCATCGTCAAGGCTCCTTTAGAAGGCAGCTGAGTCTTAAGTATTGTTCAAACCTGTGACCCATTATCCTCATTGGCACCAGATCAGCACTCTAGCTCAGGAGGTAGATGAGGTGCTGACTGCCTGAGGTGAAAATTGAACAGCAGCTCCTTACATCACTGATTGTGAACCAGGAGGAACAGGATTGCTTCCCACGGGCCTGACAAGGAGGCTATTGCCAATCTTCCACATGAGCCCAATCCTACCCTCAAACCTGCTCTTCCATCCACTGCAGTTTACCTGACCCCCTGGATTCTCTGAAAGCAGCCTCCTGCCTGACAAGGTAGTCAACATCAACTGGCCCAGATTAGGTCAGTAAGGCTCTACCATGAGGTCAGCACGGCCTCCAAGTCCTGGACCTTGTGAGATGTTTTGCCCTCCATCATCCCTTTACCCCTGTTAATATTATCCCTGTGTAATGTCCTGTCCTCCTCAATAATATCAGGGCCTTTACATTGGCTTTTTCACAGTGTACTCCTCACCGGCACGTCCAATATTTTCCTCTGGCTGCAATAAGCCATTGGACAGATGCAATTCAAAAAATGGTCACTAGATAGCAGTCACATGCAACAATCTGAGCTGATCTATTCCCTCCCTTGTTGGAAGATGCTGAGGAAGACTGTCAAGATGTATCAATATTGTAAACAACTCTTCTAAAAACTATTGCTTTGGTTGAAACTAACTCAGTCTGCACAGGAATGAGATCCAACCTATGATGTTACAGCTTCTGTATATTCTAATATCAAGATACAGACGGCGCCATGCCTCAGTGGTTAGCTCTGCTGCCTCATAGTGCCAGAGACCCAGGCACAATTTCACCCTCGGGCGACTGTCTGTGTGGAGTTTGCACATTCTCCCTGTGTCTGTGGGTTTCCTCTGGGTGCTCTAGTTTCTTCCCATAGCCCAACGATGAGCAGGTTAGGTGAATTGGCCATGCTAAATTGGCCCATAGTATCCAGGGTGGATTAACCATGGGAAATGCAGGGTTGGGGAATCAGTCTGAGCTGAATGCTCTTTGGAGGGTTAGTGTAGACTTGATGGGCCAAATGGTCTGCTTCCACACTGTCGAGATTCTGTGATTCTAAGATACTGAAAACCTTGAGAGAAGTATACTGAAGTAAATAACAATGCAACAGTTAACACTTACACTTGTAACTTTCCATTTTAAACATTTAAAGGGATATTCCAGAAAACGCAGATTAGATACATTCCAACAAATACAAACAATTCTCTTCTGCCATCTGTGGTTAACTAAAAAAGCCAAAGACAACACAAAGAAAAGACATAATTCTGCAAAGATTGGTGGCAGAGCAGAAGATTGGACACAAGATAAAAAAAACAGCAAAAAATCATTAAAAATTAATTAGTGTACAAGAAAGTGTTAGCCAAAACTATAAAAACAGATCTGAAAATTTTTTTCAGACATATAAAAAAGAAAAGAATTACCAAAGTAAGTGTTTGTTGTATGGAAAATGAGCCTGTGGAGTATCGAGGGTAAGGAGATGGCAAAAGAATTGAACAAATATTTTGCGTTGATGAGGATGCAACTAGCATCCCAGAAACAGCTGTAAATCAGGAATTGAAAGGGAGGGAAGAACTCAAGGAGATTACAGTTATCAGGGAAAGAGTACTCAGCATTGCAACTGGGAGCTGACAAATCCTCAGGATCAAATGGATTTCATCCTAGGGTCTTAAAAGAAGTAGCTAGTGAGATAGCTGATGTGCTGGTTTTAATTTTCCAAAACTCATTACATTCAGGGAAGGTTCTTTTAGATTGGAAAATAGCTAATGTAACTTATTTATTTAAAAAGGAGGGAGGCAGAAAACAGGAAACTAGAGACCTATTAGTTTAACTCCATCTCAGGGAAAGTGTTAGAATGTTACTAAGGGCACTATAATAGGGCCATTGGATAGGTTTAAGATAACCAGGCAGAGCCAACACAATATTATCAAAGTGAAATCACGTTTAACTAACTTATTGGAGTTTCTTGATGAAGTATGCTTTGTTAGGTTAGGCTTCAGCCTTCTCAGATGCTGAAACAGTCTGTGTCCAAGTCCAGCAAGGCCCGGAAAATATCTAAGCCTCGACTGAAAAGTGGCAAGTAGCATTTATAAAGTTAAACAGGGCCCTGCTCTGGGTGACATCACATCTGATGTACTATTCATATCTGATGTACCAGTCACAGTACATACAGATGTTAATGCATTAGAAGCAGCTCAGAGAAGGTTTACTAGATTAATGAGCTATAGAGTCTATGCTTTTATCATCTGGAGTTATAAGTCAGAGGTGACATAATTGAACATATAAGATCCTGAGAGGACTTGATCTGGTGGATGTTGAAAGAATGTTTCCTCTTGTGGAAGAATGTGGAACTAGGGGTCATAGTTTAAAAATAAGGGTTCGCTCATTTAAAACACAGGCATGGAAATATCTTGTCTCTCAAAGGGTTATGAATCTATGGAATTTCTTTCCTCAAAAGATACTGGATACAGAATCTTTAAATATTATTAACGCAGAGCTAGATGGTTTAGAGTTAAAGAATCATAGAGATGTACAGCACAAAACAGATCCTTCGGTTCAACTCGTTCATGCAGATATCCTAAATTAGTCCAGTCCCATTTGTCACCACTTGGCCAATATCCCTCTAAACCCTTTCTACTCATATACCCATCCAGATGCCTTTTAAATGCTGTTATTGTATCAGCCTCCACCACTTCCTCTGGCAGCTCATTCCATACACACACCACCCTCTGCATGAGAAAGTTGCCCTTCTAGTCCTTTTTATATCTTTCCCCTCTCACCTTAAACTTATGCCCACTAATTTTGGAATCCACTATCCTGGCTAGTCACCCTATTCATGCCCCTCATGATTTTCAAAATCTCTATAAGGTCACTTCTCAACCTTTGATGCTCAAGGGATTATAGCCCCAGCCTAATCAGTTTTTTCTTATATCTCAAACCATCCAAACCTGGCAACATCCTTGTTAATCATTTCTGCACCCTTTCAAGTTTCACAATTCTGGAGACCAGAATTAAATGTAGTATTCCAAAAGTGGCCTAACCAATGTCCTGTACAGCTGCAACATGACCTCCCAACTCTTATACTCAACACATTGACCAATAAAGGCAAGTGTACCAAATGCCTCTTCACTACCCTGTCTACCTGTGGCTCCACTTTCAAGGAACTATGAACCTGCAGCCCAAGGTTCCTTTGTTCAGCAACACTCCCCAGGGCTTCACCATTAAGTGTGTAAGTCCTGCCCTGATATATCTTTCCAAAATGCAACACCTCACATTTATCTAAATTAAAGTCCATTGTCCACTCCTCAACCCATCTGATCAAGTTCCCATTGTACTCTGAGGTAACGTTCCACAAATTTTGGTGTCATCTGAAAACTTACTAACCATACCTCCTATATTCACATCCGAATCTAAATGACAAAAAGCAGTGGACCCAGCACCGATCCTTGCAGCACACCACTGTTCACAAGCTTCCAGTCCAAAAAAACAACCCTCCACCACCCTGTGTCTCCTACCCTCAAAGCAATTTTGTATTCAAATAGATAGCTGTGCCTAGATTCCATGTGATCTAATCTTGCTAAGCAGTCTACAATGCGGAACCTTGTTGAATGCCTTGCTGAAGTTCTTAATTACTAAGGAGATGAAAGATTATTGAGGGGGTTCAAGGAATGTAGAGTTGAGGTTGAAGTGATATAAGTCATGATCTTATTGAATGATGGAGTAGGCTTGCTTTGTTCCTTGTTTAAATGTTTGCATGTGAAACAATATTTGCTTTCAACAAGAAAGCTGATATTCCAGCTGCTTTACTCAAAATATTTCCAAATAATTCAATGAATACATTTTGCTTCTATCCTTTTGATAAGATATCACATTGCACAATCACTGTGTGTAAGGTAGTCATGAAGGTATTGAAAATATACTGTCTTTATTTAATGGAGCAGCTATCTAAATTATCATGCAAAGTCCCTTTTGTCCAACAGTTGCATAAATAAAATCTAATACTTATCTCACTTCCCCAGTCTCTCTTCAAGAAAGGAATATCATATGCACTCAAGATCACAAACCCCTCATATTTAGGCACAGGCAAAGAAAGAATTCTATTAAAAAAACAAATGTTGTTTGTGATAAATCGACTGCTGATTATTTTGTCATTTCCCTCTTCAGATAGCAGTTTATAGAGAAACTGTATTCAGTGCTCACATTGCAGTCTCCTCTAGATTACTTTATTCAGTCCACAGGAAAGATCCTAAGCGTCTGGTCACTTGGTATTTTAATTCTTTCGCCCAATCCCAGTCTTCCCTCTCTATCTTGGCCTCCTTGAATTCCAATGGAGTTCAAGGCAAGCTCAAGAAATCACACCTCTTTTGATTAGGCTCTTTACAATGTCCTAGACTCAACATTTAATTAAATCAACTCCAGCCCCTGACCATTGTTCTACCATTTTGGACAGGAGTGCTTTTTGCCATTTGCACCTCCTCTACATCTATCTTTTGATTCTTTATTTGGCTTCATATTGTTCCTGTCTCTCTTGTATTTCCACCCCTTTCACTGTATAATCTCTCCTGCCTTCCAATCTATTCTGGTTGTCCCCATCTTTTACACTATCTTCCTGCACCCTCCTCTATTTGCTTAGAACCCCATTACATCTCACTTTTTTTCAGTTCTGACAAAAGACCATTAATGTAAATATGTCTATGGACCAGGTCAGACCCCTCAAAACATTTCAAGGAACTAGCCCGGACTCTAAGTTTGTGAGTTATGTTAAGCAGGTGTAAAGTGGATATTCCCAGAATGATGCAGCTGGCCCAACCACTTAGTTTTAAATAAAACAGAATTTATTTGCAAGATTACCGAATGAAACACAAACAAAAGAGTACAGAATACAGAATAACTTAATTTAACCGCAAACCCAACAGACTACCCCAACTTAATGCTGCTGTTCCAAATTCCTGCAACAATTTCCATAAACACCCCTTGGCACAAAAGGAAAAATCAAGCACAGGGTCTTACAGGAGCGATGCAGAGAGATTCAGCATCGAACACCTTCTTCCATGTAGCTGTTTCTTTGACCAGCAGCCTCAAAACTGACTGACTGTTTTCTCTGAACAGCCAGACTGCTAAGGCCAAACCAACCCAGAGAAAAGCTGAAAACAAGTGTTTTTTGTTTAAACTTAAAAAGCTTCTTCAAATAGATCAAGCCAGACATTTCAGAACCTGTGTCTTGTATAACACTTTTGAAAAAAACAAAAAACATTTGTTAAAGGAACAGCATCATCACAAATGTTAACTCTTGTTTCTCTCTCTCCACAGATATTGCCTGTCCTGCTGAGTGTTTCCAGAATTTTCTGGTTTTATTTTAGATTTCCAGCGTTTGTGGTATTATGCTTTAGTTTGACACGCCAGATTGTGAAGGTCAGCGTATTGAAGCATGATGTTTTGTTTGCTTGTACTGTTGGTAGAAAGGAAACTGTGATAGCACTAAGTGTTCAGCAGGATTTAACTAACAGTAACTTGATAATTGTATTCATAGTGGGGACCAAATTGAGCTGGATAAATTAGGGTTCTTAACTTTCCAAAACGGTGTTCATGTCATGTGAGTAAATATCTCTCATAAAGCATGCCGGCACCAACATGGCCCCCCCAATGTCTCATCTTCATCAGGGACTTCCAGTTCCTAAACACATCTATCCACCGTGGCAAAGGCCCCTGAGCCCTCCGTTTCTTCCTCTCCCGCCAACCCAATCAGTACCCCTCCACCGACACAGTCATTAGATTGGCTGAACTGGTCCTCACCCTGAACAACTTCTCCTTTGAATCTTTTCACTTCCTTCAGGCCAAAGGGGTAGCCATGGGCACCCGCATGGGCCCAGTTATGGAACAGTCCATCTTCTGCAGTTACACTGGCACTACCTTTTCCTCTACTACATTGATGACTGTATCGGCGCCACCTTGTGCTCCCGTGAGGATGTTGAACTTCACTAAAGTCTTCCACCCCGACCTTAAGTTCACCTGGATCATCTTGGATACCTCCCTCCAGTTCCTGGACCTCTCTGTCTCCATCTCCAACGACCGACTCAAGACAGATGGCTATTTCAAACCCACTGACTCCTACAACTACCTGTACTACACGTCCTCCCGCCCCCGCCCCCACCCCCATAAAAACTCAATCCTTATTCCTAATTCCTCCACCTTCACCGTATCTGCTCCCAGGAGGAGCAATTCCACTCCCAGACATCCTAAATGGCCTCCTATTTCAAGGATCACGTCAACAATGCCTTCCAGCACAGCTTCTCCAATTCCTGCACCTCCGCCCTTCAACCTTACCCCTGCAACAAGTTTAGAACCCCACCCCGGTCCTCACCTTCCAAGCCATTAATCTCCAGATACAGTGCATTATCTTTCGCCAATTCTGCCACCTCTAATCAGATCCCACCAGCAGAGATTTATTTCCCTCCCTACCCCTATCAGCATTCTGCAGAGACCATTCCCTTCATGACTCCCTCATTAGGTCCACACCTGGCACCTTTCCTTGCCACTAAACAAGTGTGAAACCTGTGCCCACACCTTCCCTCTGACCTCCATTTAAGGCCCAAAGAATCTTTTCACATTTGGCTGAGATTTTCCTGCACCTCATCCAAACACCTCATCTACTGTGTCTGTTGCTTTTGATGTGGTTTCCTCTACGTCAGGGAAACAGGACACCAACTAACAGAGCATTTCAGGAAACATCTCTGGGACACATGCACCAAACAAGCCCACCTTCCTGTGGCCGACCGCTTCAACACCACACCCCAACCCCAAACCCTCAAGAACATGCAAGTCCCGGGTCTCCTCCACTGCCAAACTTCAGGCCACCCGACAACTAGAGGAAGAACAGCTCATCTACCACCTTAGGACCCTTCAACCATACAGGATTAGCATCAACTTTACCAGTTTTCTCTCCTTCCCCCCACCCACCTCATCCCAGATCCAATTCTCCAACTTGATGCCACCCTCTTGACCTGTCCTACCTGTCCATCTTCCTTCTCACCTATCCACTCCACCCTCCCCATGGACCTATCACAATCACTGCTGCACCCCCCCCCACCTGCATCTGCCTATTCCCTTCCCAGCTACCTTGCCCCCACCCTCCCAATTATCTCTCAGACCCCACCCCCCTCCATATTCTTGATGAAGGGCTTTTTCCTGAAACGTTGACTCTCCTGGTCCTCGGATGTTGCCTGACCTGCTGTGCTTTTTCCAGTGCCACACTTTCCACTCTGACTCCCCAGCGTCTGCAGTCCTCATTTTCTCCCAGTATTGGTCGAGGAGTTTGTTCACAACATCCCACACCTGCTGAAAGTGAGCGGAGCTGGCAGCTCATGACGAAAGTCCCCAGTTTGCAATGTCGGTGTGACCACTTTGGAGCTCAATACCCAGGCTACATCCTTTCTTAACCTCTCAAGGTATGTTCGATGAAGGATTCACTACCAGCACAGAATGGTTGCTGAATTATCCCCTGGCTGTTGTTCCAATTCTCTGCGTTATTTCTAACGGGTTATCAGAATTTCGATACTGTCAATAGTTATTTTAGAATATCATTTGACTAGAGCTGAAGTCCCTTTATGATGGTGGCACAGTAGCTCAGTGTTTAGCACTGCTGTCTCACAGCCCCCAAGATCTGGATTCAATGGCACCCTCAGCCGTCTGTCTGTGTGGAGTTTGGACATTTTCCCCATGTCTGATGGGTTTCCTTGGGGAGCTCTAGTTTCCTCCCACAATCCAAAGATGTACAGGTTAGGTGGATTGGCCATGCTAAATTGCCCATAGTGTCCAGGGGTGTGTGGGTTAGGTAGGTTAGTCTTGGGAAATGCAGGGATACAGGAATGGGGTGGTATGCCCTTTGAAGGGTCAGTGTAGACTCAGTGGGCTAAATGACCTGCTTGCACACTGTAGGGATTCAATGATTCTCTAAATTAAAGGCATGAGGCAAAACAATTGCTTCCAAACTTAATAGGACCTTAACAATGAGAACGAGTAGAGTTGATGCAGAATGAAAGAAGTTGTAGGAAGTGGATGAGAAGGAGGACAAGAAAGGATGTCATCAAGGACTCTGCAGAGTGAACTGCAGGAGTGCAGGAATGGGAAATGACTGCTGGCCGAGCCAGCCACATCCAGAGAATGAAGAACAAAAATTTCAAAAGACACTTTATACACTGCTTTCACAGTAAAACACGATTGGACAATAACAATCCAAACATCACTGCATTTCTTGGATGTTGGGTAGATATTGCTTGATCTACCATTGAAGCTGAGACAGTGACCGTCAGAAGTTTCAACAGGGCCAGTTCCACATGTGTATTGTTTGACACTTCCCTTATTTCAAGTTTAAAAGGAAGGCCTCTGTACTCCATACAAGCAGTGCTAGACGCCGTTGTACACATTGAGTACAGGCTTTCCAGTGCACCAAGACTTCATGTGTGTACATTCACTGAAAGTCCTCTGTAGCACAGTCCATCAAAATCATCACCAAGTCCCCTGAAGCAGAGGAGAAAGTAAGGACTGCAGATGCTGGAGATCAGAGCTGAAAATGTGTTGCTGGAAAAGCGCTGCAGGTCAGGCAGCATCCAAGGAACAGGAGAATCAACGTTTCGCTCCTGTTTCTTGGATGCTGCCTGACCTGCTGCGCTTTTCCAGCAACACATTTTCACCACTGAAGCAGAGCACATGCATCACTACTCCTCTCAGTGAGCTGCAATCTACTATCCTCCTTACTGGCCTTTGGGCACTGGTGCTCAGGGAATGACCACATGGAGATTCCAACACAACCCGTTCAACCTAAATAATATCAGTGTCAATATCTGAGCTGGTGGTTCTGAGTGCGTAGTCAAGAGACAATGGGGCTTCCCATTCACTGAACTGAATTATACTGAGGACAGAGGAGACAGTAAAAGTCTCTCTCCTTACACCATCAGCAGCTTGTATGTCGAGGCTGAAAGGTCTGGTGAAGGGATGGTCTCAGTATCAGTAATGGCTGAGGCCTTTGGCGGTCAGCCACACCGCGGCTGTTGTGCCAGGGCAGAGCTCTGGTGGTCAGCACCATCGCGGCTTCTTCGATGTCTGAAGCAAACCAGAGTGGCACTCCGGTGGGAGTGTGGGAGCAGGGAGTCCCGGGCGGCAGTGGGAGGAGGTTGAGTCTGAAATGGGGGGTGCAAACCCAGCATTGCCAGGTGCTTCGTGACTGTGGTGTTGAACAGTTAACCATGTTTCTTTTTATTTTCAACTTTTAGTAAGAAGGGCTGAAATCTTTAACTTTTTAACTTTGCTTTCCTTACCATTCTGCTTTGTAGCTAAGAAGCTGTACCTTTGTACCTCAGATGGTAAGTAGCGATTTGGACGTGTTTCACTGTCCTCATGTAAGTACATGTGACAATAAAGCTAACTCAGTTAACTTCAGTTCAATTCAGGCATGGGTTAGATGCCAGCATCAATGGGTATGAACAGTGTGTGGTTGCTGCCATTGGTGTGTGTCCTGAGATGTTGGTGCTGGGAGTTCAAGATGGAGGTCTAGAGGAGCATGCAGCAAGATGGAGTCATTCGATCTTTCAAGCCAGGAATCCTCAGGATTCACTTTCTACCTGGTGGGGTGGGAGAACAGGGACCCTTACATTAATGAGGTGAGATTACAGAATGCTGATGGTGATAGTGAGCTCTAATTCCTGTTCATCAGCCTCTCATTGCTTTCTAGTGAGAATCTTGTCTCAACGTCTGGAACTCGGTTGGAATGTGTGACCTGTTGCTCCCAGTGTTGAGAAACGTCTCATTTGACTTCTTTCTGACAATGTTTTTTTCCCAAATTTCTCACCATAGTTCACATTATCCTGGGCCTAGGAAGATTCCACCTGAACAGGACTGTCCAGAGGCTGGACAGCTGCTGTTGCTAAATAAAAACCTAAAGAACTGCAGATGCTGCAAATCAGAAAGAAAAACAGAAATTCCTGGAAAAGCTCAGCAGGTCTGGCGGCGTCTGTGGAGAGAAATCAGAGTTAACGTTTCAGGTTTTGGTCACCTGTTATCATTGGAAAGATGTGGAGATGCCAGAACCAGATAATCAACTGCACTGTGCTGTTCCACAATATTTGGGACAATACAGCAGTGATGTTCATGGGAGCAGACTTGAGTAATTGTTGATGGGTTACACTGTTGCAGAAGAAACATAAATTGAACATAGCACTTTTAAACCACCAGAAGGCAGCCTGAGGCAGAATCGGAGAGAAAAATGTCATTGTAGGAAAGAAAAGAACAAATCGGAAATATCAAAAAGACAAAAGGAAGAGAAATAAACTGAAACAAAGGAAGATTAGATTAGATTACTTACAGTGTGGAAACAGGCCCTTCGGCCCAACAAGTCCACACCGCCCCTCCGAAGCGTAACCCACCCATACCCCTACATCTACATCTACCCCTTACCTAACACTACGGGCAATTTAGCATGGCCAATTCACCTGACCTGTACATCTTTGGACTGTGGGAGGAAACCGGAGCACCCGGAGGAAACCCATGCAGACACGGGGAGAATGTGCAAACTCCACATAGTCAGTCGCCTGAGTCGGGAATTGAACCCCGGTCTCCGGCGCTGTGAGGCAGCAGTGCTAACCACTGTGCCACCGTGCCGCCCAGCTTGAGCACTTGTGCGACTGAAGCGAGAGATAACAAAAAGGAAGGCAGTGATAACCCAGGGTTGAGTATTTGGACTAGATAAAGAAGAGTTATAGTCAGGAAAGTATGTTTCTACCTGGTCAACAGGTCACCTGCCTGTTGGATAGAAAAGCCGCAATTGGAGAGCATGTGGAGAGATTGCAGGAAATCATGATGATGGTTGAATCCAGTGTTGGGGTGAGGCTGAGAGATTATTGTAGGTAGACTGTGGTCAGGAGGGATGATGTGCTGATTGAGAGAGTTGGAGATTACAGTGGAGGCATGCAGGTCATGCAGATCCTTAATTTATTGCAAGCGTAACTAAGGTCAGAAAGACTGAAAACATTGTTGGCCCTCGAGGAGATGTTTGAACTACACATGACACGGAGTGCTAAAAAGGCACTTACTTTCAGGATCCTGAAGAAGGGTCCAGTCCTGAACAAGGGTTACACCGGAAACATTGACTTCTCCCCATCCTGGCCTGGCCTGCTGTGTTATTCCAGCCTCCTGCTTGCCTGTCTTTGATTCCAGCATCTGCAGTTTTTTTATCTATACTTTATGGATCCTGGCATTTCCACCCCTTTGTAGGTGTTGGAATTTCAAGAAATTGTTACTTGGATCACTAATCCATGTAGATATCTTGATTTAATTGAAACTTTTCTTTCCTATAGTCGAATCTTTCTTGTCAATGTAGCATTGGTTGAAGGAAATGTGCAGACAGGCAAAGTTTAATGAGAGCAAGGTATATTGTCTTAGAACTGTTATTTTATCATTTCATTCGTCATGCCTACTGGTTTATTCTGTGAGTGAAGCCAGAACCTTGCTGAATCCATGAGAGTGAACTCATTTCTACGAGTCAAAATGAAGTGAATTTCCTTAATTTATTGCAGAAAGACTAAAGGCATTTATGAAGATTAACAAAATAATTTCATTTCATGTAAACGCAGGTACACGGTAATGACAAACAGCTGGTGCTTTTTAAAAATGCTTTTTCCTCAATAATATATGTAACAATTCAAAAATTGGTCTCCTATTTCTGGACTATAAAATATTAGGGCATGTTCTCTGGGTAGAATACGGGAAACTTATGTTAAAAATTCACAAGCCCTCTCTTCAAACCTTCCGGCAGTGAAAATCAATTGTCAAAAAGTAAGATTAGAAAATCTTGTTGAGCTGGTATATGTTTCTGAGGAGCAATGCTTTTGAAAGAATTCAAAATGACTGCCTTTTTCCTCACTTTGTTGCCGAAGGGTTTTGTTTGTAATCCTCACTGGAGAGGAAGCAAGGAGAGGAGTGCAAAATAGCAGAAAGATATCAATGAAATTGGAGTGGATTTTTTTTAACATTTCACTTGAGACAATAAGCAATGAAGAATATTATAATATGTTTTGCAACTTTTAAAACTGATTTTGACAGTGTTTAGGAGATTTGAAAGATTGTTCCACACACACAAACACCATGTTTAGGTACTAAATGAGTTAGCATGGTACGTAAATGAAAAATGGTAATACATCTCTCATGGATCACACAAAACTGGTGTATACATGACTAATTATTCCAATAACAGTATTCCAATATTAGGTTGGGTTAGTGCTAAACTGCAAAATGATGATAACTGCTTTTGTTTGCAGTAAGGGAGAATTACATTGGCTTAAGAAAGTAGGATTAAACTGTGTCAAGTCATTTACAGTATAGTCCATTAAGACTATCCCTCATATGAGAAAGCTAAGAGGGAACACTATCATCTGTGAGCAAGGAGGATATTACATTAGGCATCACAAAGACAAGATAAAGAACAGTGGACAGTTGACATTTTATTAACCCAGGCCAGTGCCTTGTTATCAGCTGAAAACAATAAGTAAAAAAAAAACTGGACAGGTTAGAAAGAACACAAAAATAATAATGAGAATAAATACATATCGACCTCTTTGAAGTGGAAGGAGAAAAATACCTTGTTTTTACTGATAATGTTAACAAATGGATAAATGTTGGGTCTATGCCCAATACCACAAGTGCCAAAATTAATGTGCTTTTCAGAAGCAAACAAAAACAGAAATCGCTGGAGAAATGCAGCAACTCTGGCAGCATCTGTGAAGAGAAAACAATGTTAACATATTGAGTCCCGTCACCCTTCATCAGACTTGCAGCGCTTTTGTGAAGTTGGTTTGTGATTTATGGGATGCTAGAGGAGTTGGTGTCAAATAATCGTCCACAATTTACATGAACAAGTTTAATGTACTTCTGAGTAAGAATAGAATCAAGCACATTTTAAGATGCTTTAAATGGTGCTGAGAAAAGACCTGTACAGATTGTGAAGAGGCCTTTGCTAAGTGACAAGCAAGGCAGTAATTTCCATGTTTCTCTTTGACACAGCCTACACAAGTTTCTATTCTTGCAGGATAACCCCAGAGTCTGCAATCGATTGCTCAGCTCATCAGTCAGTGTTTAAACATGCGCCCAGGACAAAGTTTTGTGTGCATGAGCCTGAATTCAATAGCAAGGTAAGAGAAAAGCAAGACAAGGTGCAAGTGAGTCATGATACAAAAAGCATGAAACCTGGGGAGAGTTCAGGTCTAGTCAGAAGGTAATGGTGGAAAACCACTGAGATGATAGGAGAAGGACATATTTGGAGTTTTTATACAGACACCAGGAGAATTCACAGACCGAGTGAAGATTAGCGAGACACTCTATCAAATTATGTTTATAAGAGGCAAATTTAATCAAGCAAATGCAGCAGAAAACTCTTATGTACAAATTCCTCCTACAGTCTCAAGTGAATTTCAAATAGAAATTGACAGTTTTTGTTGTTACAGAATCCACCGGCAGAGAAAGGCAAGTCAGGGGACTGAACCTTACTTTTCTTTGGCTACGTGCTGGTTTTGTCATGTTTTTTGGAAGTTTCTCTCTGGAGGGCCCAGTGAGACTTCTCACCTTATCTTACCAAACTCACCTCATTAACTACCCATCCCACCTGCATGGTACCCCTCTTGCTCAATTTTAGTGACATCTTACCATGCGTCATCCCTGGAACAACTTGCCATGTTTGGGAAAATCCTGATGCTAGCACCATCTGTAAAATACTGTTGTGTTGTGAGGACATGTTCTGTCAGTCTGGAGCCACTGTGTACATTTTCTGATATTTGCCCCAGACGTGGCAGGCAGGGGATATTTGTCACCCCTTTGTGGGTGGGGACTTAAAGGTCTTTCTGGATGGGATGGGGGAGAGGCAGCATTTTCTCTTCCCCCAAGGACCAGCAGAGGAGGGCATGATCCCAGCCATGCCAGCCAGGTCCGAGGTTACCCCCTGGGTCAGTGCAGCCTCAGTCATCTGGAGGAATGCCCGGTGCTGTAAGAAGATGGTCAATGACCATCTCCACTCTGCCAGTATAGTTGCTACCATCTTCTTTCCAATCACACTTACTATGTCTCTGCTATTGTACTCCTCCCTCCATCCAAGTTTCATGCTCTACTGCTCTCATGATTACCTGCAACATCTTTCCCATTTGTTATCACCCAGGAAATAGCTGGGGCCCTGACAGACATCTTTGTAGCATCCTTAAACATAGGTGAGGTGCCAGAGGACTGGAGGGTTACTCATGTTGTCCCCCTGTACAAGAGAGTAGTAGGGATATTCCAGGTAATTACAGACCAGTGAGCCTGATGTCAGTAGTGGGAAAGTTGCTGGAGAAGGTACTGAGGGATAAAATCTATTTATATTTGGAAAAGAATGAGCTTATCAGTGATAGGCAACATGGCTTTGTGCGGGGGAGATCGTGCCTTACCAACTTAATAGAGTTCTTTGAGGAAGTGACAAAGTTGATAGATGAAGGAAGGGCTGTAGATGTCATATACATGGTCTTTAGTAAGGCATTTGATAAGGTTCCCCATGGTAGACTAATGGAGAAAGTGAAGTCACATGGTGTGCAGGGCTTTCTAGCTCGGTGGATAAAGAACTGGTTGAGCAACAGGAGACAGAGAGTAGTAGTTGAAGGGAGTTTCTCGAAATGGAGAAAGGTGACCAGTGGTGTTCCACAGGGGTCAGTGTTGGGGCCACTGTTGTTTGTAATATACATAAATGATCTAGAAGAGGGCACTGTTGGTACGATCAGCAAGTTTGCAGATGACACGAAGATTGGTGGAGTAGCAGAAAGCATAAGGGACTGTCAAAGAATACAGGAGAACATAGACAAACTGGAGAGTTGGGCAGAGAAGTGGCAGATGAATTTCAATCCAGGCAACTATGAGGTGATGCATTTTGGGGAGTCTAATTCTAGAGCGAACTATACTGTAAATGGAAGAGCCTTGGGAAAAGTTGATGAGCAGAGAGATCTGGGAGTTCAGGTCCATTGAATCCTGAAGGTGGCTGCACAGATGGATAGAGTGGTCAAGAAGGCATATGCTATGCTTGCCTTCATTGGACGGGGTATTGAGTATAAGAGCTGGCAGGTCATGTTAAAATTGTACAAGACATTGGTTCAGCTGCATTTAGAATATGGTGTCCAGTTCTGGTCGCCACATTATCAAAAGGATGCGGATGTTTTGGAGAGGGTGCAGAGAAGGTTTATGAGGATGTTGCCTGATATGGAAGGTGCTAGCTATGAAGAGACGTTGAGTCGGTTCGGATTGTTTTCATTAGAAAAAAGGAAATTGAAGGGGGACCTGACTGAGGTCTACAAAATCATGAAGGGTATAGACAGGGTAGATAGAGATAAGCTTTTTCCCAGAGTGAAGGATTCAATAATGATACAGGTGGCAAGTACTTTACACAGAGGGTGGTAGGTGCCTAGAATGCGTTGCCAACACAGGTGGTAGAGGCAGGCACAGTAGATTCATTTAAGATGTGTCTGGACAGATGCATGAGTAGGTGGGGAGCAGAGGGACACAGATGCTTAGGAATTGGGTGATAGGTTTCAACAGTGGACTTGGATCAGCTCAGGCTTAGAGGGCCGAAGGGTCTGTTCTTGGACTGTAAATTTTCTTTGAACTTTGTTCTTTGTCATGCATTCTGCCACTATTCTTGCCACAGCACACATTGTTCAGGCCCCTATAAGAATCTGCCCAGGGGTCTTGATTACAGAAAATCAATCAATGCCATTGTCCCAAAGATTAAAGGGTATTGATAGTCACAGTTAAAGTTCAGAGTTGACCTGGTCAGAGATACTGAGCGAGCAGAGTCAAACGAATCGAAATTAAAGAATATATCCAGACAGAAAAAAGATAGATTCTGAAAGTATGCAGAAAGGAAGAAGAAACGGACTGGCATTTTCATTACTTCTTGTCAATCAATTATATTCTTGTTAAACACAAACTTGTTTTTAAGGAAAACTATTTTATTAAGTGTAAATTGGGTCATATATAAGTTTGGATTGTGATTACAGTAAAAATAAAAATGCAACCCAACCTGTCAAATCCACATTTGCAGGTTTGTCATATTGCTGATTATTTTTTTAAAAAAATCATTCACGGGATGGAGCTCATCCCTAAATATTCCGAGGCAGTTCAAAGTCAGCCACATTCCCATGTGTCTACAGACGCATGGAGGTCAGGCAGCAATCAAAGTGATTGCATGGGTACTATCAGGCTAGTCTTTTCTTGGATTCAAATTTCATTATCTGGTATTTGTCCCCTAGCCCTAGAACATTAGCCTTTTGCTGTGGTTTACTAGTCCAGTGATTTTGCCACTACACCACCACCACACCTGTTGAAGCTGTGCTAGAAGCAACCAGACCATTTAAAGCCATTGGAGAAGGGAGTCTTTGGGGATTCTAGGTCATCAGGATAAATTTCAGGGTGTTTGTAGATATCTGCCTTGTTGATGGTGTTAGTATCCAGAGACATCACACGACCGAGAGTGTTGGATTGAAGGTGAGTGATCCGATAAAACAAAGGTCAAGTTGAATAGACTGTGAAATTGCTCCCATATTTGTACAGGAAACCATGTGACATTTTGTAACTGAGGTGTATCTTTGTTGTAAAATGTATCTTTAAAGCAAAATGTATCTTTTGATTTGAAACATCCTATTAGTTAATGTTTGAAATACTTAATCGTTGTTGATTTTATTACAATGCATCATTAAGAGGTGTGAAATCTTGTCCAGCGTCTTTCTTCTTGTGGTCAGCTTTGACAAAGGGTCAGTTAGACTCGAAACATCAGCTCTTTTCTCTCCTTACAGATGCTGCCAGACCTGCTGAGATTTTCCAGCATTTTCTCTTTTGGTTTCAGATTCCAGCATCCGCAGTAATTTGCTTTTATCCGTTTTTTTTCTTCTTGTTGGCTTTGTGAGGTTCCTCTCTTCGTTTTAAGTCATCAATCTCGATGGCTTCAGAGCAGATTCCCAGTGGATTTTGAATTATGACTGGAAAATAATTACTCAGTAAAGGAACTCAGCGTCATCTGAAAAATGACAGAATGTGGTCAGGTTTGTATTCTGTATTATCAGTGTTTAAATCCAGAATTCCTGTTGCTCAATGGGGTTTTTCCTCCCATTCTCACCAATGCAAACAGACTGGAGATCCTCGCCCCTCTAATCAATGGGTATATGCCAATTTTGAGACTGTTCAAGGATAATTTGTAGACTTCAGATAACATGCGGAACAATAATTAACTCTGGAAACATTTGCAGTCAGCAGCAATTTGATAACTGAAATACAACAGATACCTGAAAACACATTGATTCAGAATGTGCTGACTACAATAACATCCTGACTGTTCTGTTATTACATTCCAATTGGCCATAAACTTCCAGTGGTGATGACATACCCCATGATGTACGATTTTCACAAGATGTTGGATGATTTGCTGGATGAAATTGATATCTCACCTTAAACTTCCATAGATTTCATAACCTGGCTGCACTCGCACATTATTTGCCAATTAGGCATCACATTGTGAGATAAGTTTAATTAAAAAAAAACTAATAAGCGTTGTGTTAATGATGTGAGAAATGTTAATGATTGCTATTCAAGCTCTCTAGCCTGGAAAATAAAAAAAAAGGAATGGAGTCTCAGGTCTTCAGACTGTGGATTTTGTTGAAGATTCTAAAAAAGTACCAAATTTTAACTTATTGCTTTAGAGTCATAGAGCCATACAGCACAGAAACAGACCCTTCGGTCCAACCAGTCCATGCCAACTGTGATCCCAAACTAAACTAGTCCGACCTACCTGCTCCTGGCCCATATCCCTCCAAACCCCTCCTATTCATGTACTTACCTAAATGTCTTTTAAATGTTGTAATTGTACCTGCATCCACCACTTCTTCTGGAAGTTCATTCCACACACGAACCACCCCCTATGTTAAAAAAAAAGCCCTTCATGTCTTTATTCAAGCCTTTCTCCTCCAATGTTAAAAATATCCTCCCTAATTTAATTAATTAAATAAAATTTTCATAGTTGCCAAGTTGGTTCTTCTTTTTATTACTTAAGAATTAATATCAATGCATTAGCAGCAGTCCAGAAAAGGTCCACTTGACTGATTCCTGGGATGGGAATGTTTGTCTTCGAAGTAAAGGTTGGACAGTTTGGGCCTGTATCCATTTGGAACTCTGTTCTCCAGAGAGCAGTGGAGGTAGGATCAGTGAACATCTTTAAGGCAGAGACTATTGACAAACTTGGGGTGTCAAAAGGTTTTCAGGAGTAGGTATGAATGGGAGTGCGGCCACAATCAGATCAAGCACCATCTTACTGAATGACTGAGCAGGATCGAGGGGCCAAATGGTCTATCATTGCTCCTAACTAGTATGCTTCAACCTGTCTCTTTTTTTGGTCACACACTTAGTTGGGTAGCACGTTGGCTCAGTAGTTAGCACTGCTGCCACACAGGGACCTGGGTTCAATTCCAGCCTTGGGCGACTGCCCGTGTGGAGGTTACACATTCTCCCCGTGTCTGTGCGGGTTTCCTCCCACAATCCAAAGATGTGCAAGTCAGGTGAATTGGCCAGGCTAAATTGCTCATTGTGTTAGTGGGGGTAAATATAGGATAGGGGAATGGGTCTGGGTAGGTTACTCTTCAGAGGGTCAGTGTGGATTTGTTGGGCCAAATGGCCTGTTTCCATACTGTAGGGAACCTAATTTTAATTTACCTTTGTTTCACTTTCTGTATCTGACTTGACATTTTTATCTCTCTCAGACCTGCAAATGTTTGTTTCAATACCTGAAGCTGATTTGTAAATGGGATGTATGCTTGGTCCCTTATTTTAACCATGGCCTCAGATAGTCTGCTGTTTGCCAACATCATCAACCTGCATTTCTAACAAATTGATATTCTGGCCATATAGTGTAGCAACAAGCCAAAATAACAGAGTAATCCTGGACTGTAGACTGGAACTGTTACTCAACAAGTGTTTCAGTCTCTGGCAACACTGCTGGCTTTCTTTTGAGACAGCAAATTGCGAATCTCCCAAATGTAAAGTCTTCATAGCACTTTTTGAAGAGACAGGAATGTTCTCTAAGTCCTGCTCGCTATATGTCCCACAAACAACAACCATGGCTGGGACAGTGGTTAGCACTGCTGCCTCACAGTGCTAGAGACCCAGGTTCAATTCCCGCCTCAGGCAACTGTCTGTGTGGAGTTTGCACATTCTCCCTGTGTTTGTATGGGTTTCCTCCGGGTACTCTGGTTTCCTCCCACAGTCCAAAAATGTGCAGGTTAGATGAATTGGCCATGCTAAATTGCCCATAGTGTTAAATGAAGGGGAATGGGTCTGGGTGGGTTGCTCTCCAGAGGGTCGGTGTGGACTTGTTGGGCCGAAGTGCCTGTTTCCACACAGTAAGTAATCTAATCTAAAAATATGTTATCTGATCATTATTACCTTTTTATTTGTAGGAGTGTTATGGCAAGTTGTCTTTCCCTGCAGTACAACAATGACTATACTGGAAAAGTATTCTGATGGCTAAATGTTGTATTGGGATGTCCTCACAAACTAGCTTTGAATTTGGGTCTCATGTGAATGGCATCATTACACTGTTGTTCATTGCTGGCTGGAGGAGGGACAATTGAAAACTTTTCATGCTGAGTTGACAGATGACGTATATCAGGAGTATCATTCCAAAGTGGGGTGGTTGGGGGGCGTGGGGTGGTGGTGGAATCAAGCATGACCATAGACGAGCAGTAGTCATCACTACTTTCACAGAACCAGGAGTCTCCAACTAGTTCTGTAGCAATCCCTAAAGTATTTCTGATCCTTTCCTTGAGTCATTGGTTTGAAATCTGCTGGTTAAGGTGCTCACTGCCGGATACAATAACAACATCTTACAGTTAAATTGAACTTTTCACATTGTAAATCTTTCCAAGGCCCTTCAGCGCAGTGTTATCAGACAATAATAAAATTGATATTGAAACTAATAAAGAGATTATCAAATGGAAACAATGTGGACAGGAAAGACCTCGATGACTCACCCCTCCAACAGTTACAGTTTCCATCAGGAAGCAAGAATCTATAGAAGAATTCCTGGTAGAGATCTGACAAGAAAGCAGTTATATAAGAATTCCAAAAAAAAAGTTTAAAAATCTCTGTTAGGCAAAATCAAAGGAAAACTCCCAGTTAATAGTACAGACATCACTACTTAACACAGTTTGTCCAATTGCTGACACATTTGCAGACCCATCAGAAAACATGGTAGCCCTCAAGCACTGGTGACTGAGGCAATTGGAATTCCTACATTGTGGAAGCAGGCCATTTAGCTCATCAAGTCCACACCATTTCTCCAAAGAGCATTCCACCCAGACCCACCCTATTGCTGTAAGTCTGCATTTCCCATTGGGGATCCACCTAGCCTATACATCATTGGTCTGTGGGAACACCCAGAGGAAACCCACACAGACATGGGCAGAATGTGTCAACAGTCACCCAAGGCTGGAATTGAACCTGTGTCCCAGGTGCTATAAGGCAACAATGCTCAACACTGAGCCACCATGCTGCCCCACAGCTCTCCTTTTGTTGGCTCCTGTCATTCAGATAAGGAACAATAACTCATACTAAATGATAGGATTCTGATTCCGCCACCAATTCTCTTGTTGTTCTCTGGATCAATGGTCCCAATAGATTTGCAGATGTAGAGGATCAATCACTACTGAGTCTTCACAAGAGAAATTTCTTCACCCAGGAATAGTGAGCCTGCAGAATTCTCTGCCACAGAAAGTAGTTGAGGTCAAAACATTAAATGTTTTCAAGACAGAGATAGGTGTAGTTCTTAGAGCGAAAAGGATCAAAGTATATCAGGGAAAATAGGAACAGGGGACTGAGTTGGATGACTAGCCATGATCATATTGAATGCTGAGCAGGTTCAATGTTTCTAGCTGTAAATTTTGTTTGTCCAGCCATGGGTTTTGATCTGATAAGATAGTGACACTTGCTTCTTGAGCCTGCCTGGTCTTCCTGACATGGTTTATTATTCTTTTTACCTTAAACGTTTTGAATTCTGCAGTATCTTAATACTGCCATAATTTCATTCCTTTGAAGACTTTTACCTCTGTAAATAGCAATACTATTTTATTTTCCATGTATTAAAGATTTTTAAAGTGCAGTGTAGCAATGCTCTACTGTTTTCCTTTAATGCTTTTAATTGTGTTAAGTAGTGATGTTTGTACTATTAACTGGGAGTTTTCCTTTGATTTTGCCAACAGAGATTTTTAAACTTTTTTTTTGGAATTCTTATATAATTGCTTTCTAGTCAGATCTCTGCCAGGAATTCTTCTATAGATTCTTGCTTCCTGATGGAAACTATAACTGTTGGAGGGTCTTTCCTGTCCACATTGTTTCTTCTCTACTTTCTCCTATCAGTCATTCACAGTCTGAGGATTTTGCTGGCTCGGCCAGCATTTATTGCCTGTCCCTAATTGCCCAGAGGGCAGTTAAGAGGTAACCACATTGCTCTCTTGCCAGATATGGAGAAAGACTTTAGCCTGGAGCATTCCTTTTCTCCTG
Organism: Chiloscyllium punctatum; assembly: GCF_047496795.1. Taxonomy (NCBI): domain Eukaryota; kingdom Metazoa; phylum Chordata; class Chondrichthyes; order Orectolobiformes; family Hemiscylliidae; genus Chiloscyllium; species Chiloscyllium punctatum. The sequence goes on along the minus strand of NC_092741.1, from coordinate 142,750,937 downwards.
CTGGTCTTTCCATTAGTTTCTTGTTTGTTCAAGTGCTTGTAGCTAACAACTTGAGTAATTCTGCAAGCGGGAAAATCCTTAAAGTGTAAACCACTTGGTCTTCTGGAAATTTCTTTTCCTGGGTTCAATGGACCTTGTCAGCTTTGTAGTCTCACCACTGTCATCATGTGGTATTTGTGGGTAGAGTCATAGAGATGTACAGCACGGAAACAGACCCTTCAGTCCAACCTGTCCATGCCGACCAGATATCCCAACCCTGCCAGCACCCAGCCCATATCCCTCCAAACCCTTCCCATTCATATACACATCCAAATGCCTCTTAAATGTTACAATTGTACCAGCCTCCACCACTTCCTCTGGCAGCTCATTCCATATATGTACCACCTTCTGCGTGTAAACGTTGCCCCTTAGGTCTCTCCTATATCTTTTCCCTCTCACCCTAAACCTGTGCCCTCTAGTTCTAGATTCCCCCACCCCAGGGAAAAGACTTTTTCTATTGCCCCTCATAATTTTGTAAACTTCTATAAGGTCACCCCTCAGCCTCCGACGCTCCAGGGAAAACACTCCCAGCCTGTTCAGCCTCTCCCTATAGCTCAAATCCTTCAACCCTGGCAACATCCTTGTAAATCTTTTCTGAACCCTTTCAAGTATCCAATAGGAAGGAGACTAGAATTGCATGCAATATTCCAACAGTGGCCTAACCAATGTCCTGTACAGCCGCAACATGACCTCTCAACTCCCGTACTCAATACTCTGACCAATAAAGGAAAGCATACCAAATGCCTTCTTCATTATCCTCTCTACCTGCGACTTTACTTTCAAGGAGCTATGAACCATCAGAGATGCTTTGATGATTTAAAGGATATGTAAACACGGTTACTGAACATAGACAGTCATAGAGTCATATAGCTGTACAGCATGGAATCAAATCCTTCGGTCCAACTCATCCTTGCCGACCAGATATCCCAAAGTAATCTAGTCTCATTTGCCAGCATTTGGTCCATATCCCTCCAAACCCTTCCTATTCAGATACCCATCCAGATGCCTTTTAAATGTTGTAATTGTACCAACCTCCATCACTTCCTCTGGCAATGTATTCCATACATGCACCATTCTCTGCGTGAAAAGGTTGCCCCTTAGATCCCTTTTAAATCTTTCCCTTCTCACCCTAAACCTATGCCCTCTAGTTTTGGACTCCCCTATCCCAGGGAAAAGACATGTCTATTCACCTTATCCATGTCCCTCATGACTTTATAAATTTATGTAAGGTCATCCCTCAGCTTCCAGCGTTCCAGGGAAAGTGGTCCTAGCCTATTCAGCCTCTCCTATAGCTCAAACCCTCCAACCCCCGACAACATCTTTGTAAATTTTTTCTGACACCTTTCAAGTTTCACAATATTCTTCTTCTAGCAGAGAGACCAGAAATGACAATTTATTGCAATTTTCTGATAGTTTATTGAGTTTGTTAAGAAGGAGTTTGTGAAATAGTTTAGAAATGTTAATTAGATAAAATATACAACTGTGATAATTGGGGATGGTTCTCTGATATCAGGCTGTCGGAGAAGAACACTTCAGTTTCATTAAAGTGGTGGGAGCAACATCGCGTTCTCTCACCATGGTGTTAGAGAACTCTTTGCTCAGCCTTCCTCCTCTCATTGCAGTCTGCCTTCTATTTGCCTGGTAAAGACTGCTTGATGAAGACTGTACTCTGGGACTTGCTTAATGGGAGCTGCTGCCTCCAAGGTCTGCTTAATGAGAACTGCCCTCTAAGAGAACTTCCCTCTGCTCTGAGTCAACTCTATTCTTGGTGCCTCCAGTGTGGTATTGACCTAGCTCTGGCATGGTTACTCAAGTGCAGAATTTGGCTCCTGAACAGTTTTGGCACCCACACGAATTTTCCATCATGGATTTGGCTTCTCCTTGGTCCCAGCATGTTTATTCCAGTGCAGAATTGGTCTAGCCCTTGTAGGCTTCCCTGGAGCCTTCTATCCTGGATACTTCTCTCTCTGAGTCTGGCGCAACTTGTTATATTTCTTGGAGACGGGGTTTCTTTGTGTCAATCTATTGTCTGAACTCTTTTTGCCAATGACCTGGGGCAGCCAGGCACAGCATTGGAGATTGTAATTCTCTTGTTCACCTTCATTTGAAAGTTAGTTTTAATTCATTCTAAGAGCAAAATCTTCTTACTTATGACAACACCATGCTGATAGTAGATTGTGTTTGGCATCAGATAAATTGTTAACACTCAATCAATGAACATTTGGAACATGTTTCTTTCGTAGCTCTTTGTTTTCACTTACTCGAATTTTGGAAAGTTAAGTACTGCTGTAACAACTGTTAAACGAAATCTCAGGCTACACAGTAAATACTCTGTAAATTCAGTTTTTAAGGGACTCCAATACTCAACACTTACATCAACCCTCTTAATTCTGATTGGCTTTTATGGCCTATTTGGCTTACAGTGATAAAGGATAAATTACGATTGCATCTTAACAAGACTTGTTGTCTTACAAAATGTCATTTAGTCTGAGGTTAGCTGGGTTGGTTGGATGGTTGGTTTACAATACAGAACATTGCCAGCAGTTTGGGTTCAATTCCTGCACCAGCTGAGGTTACCATGAAGGACTCTCCTTCCCAACCTCTCCCCTCGTCTGAGGCATGATGACCCTCTCGTTAAACCACCATCTCTCTCTCTCCCCAGTCTGCTGAGGATACTTAGTTCATTAGTAGACAGCAATTAAGTTCAAGCTACATTAGTTTATTAGACTTTGTTACTAAGACTGGGAGGAGACTTAGAGATATAAGGTCTCTGTTTTATCTCCAACCAACCCAGTATGATATCATCTAATTGCGTTGAGCTAAATGCGGTCTTCATCATTAACCCATTCTGAAATCTTATTTTACACATCAAACCTCGCTCCCCCCGCAACCCTACTGCACCGCCTGACCACAGCACCATCATACCAGGTCAGAATTGCAATACTATAGGGACAGTGCTTCCATCTTGTCAGTGGTCAGTAGAAGCTCACAAGATTACTCCTGTTGATCCATCAGATTGTGGGGTGGCTGGGGTTTAATATTAATGCGACATTTTTATCTGCTTACTTTTGCAGATAAATGTAATTAGAAAAATAAATTTGATGGACTGCAAAACTGTCAGCTTGTGTGATTGATATTACAATCAGAGGTTCGTCATTTCAATATTTAGTATCATAGTTTCTAGCTAACTGATGGGAGATCTTGTTCTTAAGCCCCTTGCATTTCTTTGCTGGAGAAAAATGTTTGTAATGTTTTTCACCTTCAGTGTTCACAGTTACACTTCAATCTGTGGTTTCTCTGAGATTTTTCTGTCTAAAGCTATTATGAACTGTAAGGTTCTGCTGTGTTGTGGATCGCAGTAAAAAGCATACATTGCAGAAACTGCATTGCAGTTTGACTGAATGAATATATAATTACAGCCATTACTGGTTCTGTTACTTCACACATAGGTTGCTAATTCAGTTACACCACTTTCAAAGAAACACAGTCCTGTTCATTTACAATAGATGGCTGGTGGTAAGCTTTATCATTGATGTGAAAATGCAATCACGACTGGCTATACCTATGTCCAGCAATGAGTGGTAAGTAAATAATAGCAGAAATGTGCATGGAAGGAGTTTTTTTTAGATTCACTACAGTGTGGAAACAGGCCCTTTGACCCAATAAGTCCACACCAAACCTCCAAAGAGTAACTCACACAGACCCATTTCCCTCTGACTAATGCACTAACATTATGGGCAATTTAACTTAGCCAATTCACCTGACCTGCACATCTTTGGATTGTGGGAGGAAACCAGAGATCGCGGAGGAAACCCACGCAGACATGGGGAGAATGTGCAAACTCCACACAGACAGGCAGGAATTGAACCCAGGATCCTGGTGCTGTGAGATAGCAGCACTAACCACTGAGCCACCATGAGGTTATTTATTATTCTGTAAACAAGGTTTCCAATGGACTGCAGGCAAGACATCTCCAACTCAATGGTGAAACATAGGAAAGATGGAACAAAATGACTGTTTGTTTTGACATTACACACCTACAAGTGAACACACACTTCTCTCAGGATATGGTCTACTGATTGATTCATGCCAGACAATGAAGCAGGGGGCTAAATTCAATAACAGGAAGAGGCATACGGACCACAAAGCACAAAATACAGTGCAGCAAACATTGATTTCCATGGGCCACTAGCACCGCCTGCACTATTGATTGACTGCACACAGTGGCAGGAGAACTATTGTAACTTACTGCAATGCTTGCACGTCATGTGTACATCTTAAAAAGATGGTGCTTTCTGGCTGGAGAAAATACTGAACCTTCTTTGTCCAGTGAGCTGTAATGGACAGAAGAATGGCTAAGCATCAGGGAGAGATAGGACCCAGGTTAAAATGACGGTCTGGTGGACGACCTGAAAAGGAGAGATGTCCTGTATCCTCAGCAGTGGGTAGAATGCTATCCAGAAACAGGGGAAAGACAGTGAGAACAGATAGCAGCAGGGATCACTGTGAGGAATGTCTTTGCAAGACATTGATGGAGTGCAGCAAGAAGTCTAATGATGAGAAGCTTAATAATGTAAAGGCCAATATTTGCATTTTCAAATGCCATCTACATAATCAGCCTCATTCACTGTTAAATTCATGATATCTCTATCATACCCCTAACATCAATCTTCGGTTATGGTCCAACAGCTTTAATTGGAAGCACACTTGCTTTCGGAGCGCCGGACCTTCATCATCAGGTGGTTAGCGCTCCAAAAGCTAGTGTGCTTCCAAATAAACCTGTTCGACTATAACCTGGTGTTGTGTGATTTTTAACTTTGTACACCCCAGTCCAACACCGGCATCTCTAAATCATAACAATCTTAGGTGAAGTTATGAATGTTAGATATTAATCCCAATTGCTAGAGATTGTTGCTAGTATCAAACTTACGTCTGACAGCTGGCAAAACATTTTCTTTAATTGTTCAAGAGATGGCTAGGCCAGCATTTATTGTCTGTCCCTAATTGTTTTAAGGAAGGTGGGGCAAAGTGCCTTCTTGAATCATTACAGTTCTCAGAATATTAGGTACAGCCTTGGTGCTAGGGATTGAGTCCCAGGAGTTGACCATGTGACAGTGAAGGATCACTGATATATTTCCAAGTCAGGATGCTAAGTGGCTTGGAGGGGAACTGACAGTTGGTGGTATTCCCATGTAGTTGCTGCCCTTGTCTATCCAGGTAGTAGAGGTTACAGGTTTGGGAGGTACTGTTGATGAGCCTGGGTGAGTTGCTGCAGTGCATCTTGTAGTTGGGACGCATAGCTGTCATGGTGCATCAGCAGTGAAAGAAATGAATGTTGAAGGTGCTAGATGGGGTGTCAGTCAAGAAGACTGCTTTGTCCTGGATGGTGTTGTCCTTTTTTATTGCTGGTGCAGCACTCATCTAGGGTAGTGGAGATTATCGCATCACATCATGACCTGTCCCTGTCAATGATAGACAGGAGCGGGAAGTCAAGAAGTGAGTTACTTGAATCCTTAGCCTCTAACTGTTCTAGTTGCCACAGTTTTTAATTGTTGCTCCAGTGCAATTTCTGGTCAATGGTAATCCATTGAATGGTAAAACCATTGAACATCCAGGGGAGATAGCTAGATACTCTTTATTTGGAGATGTTCATTGCCTGGTCCTTGTGAAGCACAAGTGTTACTTGCCACTTAACAACCCAGGCATGAATGTTGTCTGAATCTTACTTTATTTAGACATGGATTGCTTCAGTACCCGAGGAGTGGTGAATGATGCTGAACATTGTGCAATCATCAGCAAACGTCCTTACTTCTGACCTTATGATGGAGAGAAGTTCATTGACGAAGCAATTGTAGATTGTTGAATCTGGGACAATATCTTGAGGAAGTTCTGAAGTGATGTACAAGGACTGAAATAATCATAAACAATCTTCTTAGTGCCAGGTATGGCTATAAGAAATTTTCCCTTTATTCCCATTAATTCCAGTTTTATTGGGCTCCTCAATGCTATACTCAGTCAAATGCAGCCTGACTTCAAGGGCAGTCACTCTCACCTCACCTCAGGAGTTCAGCTCATTTGTCCATGTTTGAACTAAGACTGTTATGCAGTCAGGAGTTTACATGTTCTGCCTGTGCCTGTGTGAGCTGCTCTGGTTTCCTCACACAGTCTGAGGATGTACAAGTTGGGGCGGATTCACCACACTAAATTTCCCAGTAGTGTCCAGGGATGTGTCGGCTAAGTGGGTTAGCCATGGGAAATGGAGCGTCATGCAGATAGGGTGGGGGGATGGGGTTCTGGGTGGGATGCTCTTCAGTGGATAGATGCAAAGCTGAATTGCCTCTTTCTACACTGAGGGATTCTATGATTCTATACAGACTTGCTGGGCTGTCATGACCTCTTTCTGACAGCTCCGCTCCCCTTCTCCTCCATCTTTCAGCAGCTTGTCCTGCTCTGCTTGGCCTCAGGTCATTCTCCCCATTATATTTGATTCCAAGTTAAATGCCATGAAAGACATCTATGCCTGGAAGCAAATCATTTATGCAGAAACATTGAAGTCAGTGAAACGTATTGTGACACCACCCTGCAGACTTTAAAACTTGAAACAGCTGTGGAAACAGCCAAAAGTATGTAGAACCATACTTCTAAGTAATTGATCATTCCTTTAAATAACACCCATTTGGACCATAGGGCTTATTCCCTGTTGCACAGATTAAATGGGAATATAGACCCATTAGCCTTACATCAGCAATAGGGAAAATACTAGGATCCATAGTAACGCATGGGATAAATAGATGCCTGGTTGATAATGATCTAATCGACAGTTATTATAGTTTTGACATTGGGAAATTGTCTTTGATATACTTGTTAGAGTTTTTTTGAAGATCTTGCTGACAAAATAATAGAGTTGATGGACATAGATTTTCAAAAGCCTTTTGATAAAATCCCTCATAGGAAGCTAGTTAGGATATTAAAGCACACAAGATAGGAGCTAATGTACTGGCATGGATTAAGGATTGGTTAACAGAGAATAAATAGGTCATTCACATGTTGGCAGACGGTGACTAATTGGGAATTGCAAGGATAAATACTTGGTATCTAGCTGTTCACTCTATACTTATCAATGATTTTGAAACGGGGATGAAGTGTAACATTTCCAAATTTACAGTCAATGCAAAGCTAATCAGTTGTGTGGAAGATGTGAAGTGGCTTCAGGAGGATTTACACAATCTTAGTAAATGGCCAAGAATGTGACTAATGGAACATAATGTAGTAAAATATGAAGTAATCCACTTTAGTAGGAGAAACAGATATGCAGTGTATTTCTTAGTTTGGAAGTGATTGGAAAATGTAGCTGAATAATAGGACTTGTCAGTAAGTCCCTGAAGGTGAACACTCAGGTGAAGAAAGCTATTAGGAAGGCTGTTGAAATGTATGCCTTTATTAGAAGTGGATTTGTGCACATGAGTAACAAAGTGATTCAGTTGTGCAGTTTTGCTTTCCTTGTCTCAGGAAAGGCAATGTTGCCAAGGAGGGAGTACAACACATTTTCACCAGACTCGTTCCCAGTATTGTCCCAGGAAGAGAGATGAGGAAAACCGAGCCTGTATTCTCTACAGTTTTGAAGAATGAGAAGCGACTGCATTGAAACTTGAAAAATACTTAAAACGGCAGTTGGAGATGGATTTTGTCCTGGTTGGGCTGTCTGTCGCCATGAGGCACAATTTAAAAATAAGTCCAAGATAAGAATACATCTTTTACTCAAAGGGTTGTGAACCTTTGAAAATGTTGAATATAGAGGACTGGGGAGGCTCAATCATGTTTAAGGTAGAGATTGGTAGATTTCTGATTACCAGGGTAACAGGGATGGGTTTAAGTAAAAAAGCATTGAAGTTTTCGATCAGTCATAATCAGATTAAGTGGCAGGGCAAACTCCATGTGCTGAGCAGTCTACTCCTGTTCCTATGTTCCTAAATTTGACATTTTTGTTCTTAGGGTATTTATTGATTGACTTTCCTTCCAACATTGCTCATAATGAATGCAAAGTTATATCTATATTTTTGAATAAGTGTTTGATATTTTATTATATACATTCTTTCAATAGTTTTCCTTCTTAATTTCTTCCATCCTCTCTCATGAACATAAAGATTCCTTGCTGTAGCTCCAAGAGCACATAATTTTAAAGTTAAAAATCACACAACACCTGGTTATAGTCGATCAGGGTTATTTGGAAGCACTAGCTTTTGGAGTGCTGCTCCTTCATCAGGTGGTTATCCGATAATTTTAAAGTATCGCAGTCATCACTCATTGACAATAAGTATTGGCATATTTATCATTCCCGCTCAATCATCTCCTCTTCAATTGTCCGCTCCCTGTATTTTCCAGATGGATCACTGGTTAGTAATTAAATGCAGAGCCAGAAACCTATGCCAAATGCTCATCCCTGACTTAGAGACAAGAATGGTCCGTAGCTGTTCCCCGACACTTGCCCTGACAGCAGTCAATAAATTCGACATGGTTTGGAGATCGAGTCAGTTACTTTCCTGGCTTGTAAAGTGTATTCACTCCCTGGCTGAGCTATGTAATTTTCTTCAGTCGTATCTCCTATGTTGAAAATTGAGATGGCCTTAATGTACTCGAGTTGGCTCATTTCCATTTAGACAGCAGCAGGATTGCCTGAGCATGTTGAATGAGGTTTGTCACTGCTACACCGTTTCATTGGTAATGGTTTCAAAATTAGATGCAATCTGTGAAATTGGTAACACTTCGAGAGCGGAATCAGTAACATTAGGTTTGGGGTCGGAACCTGTCTTCCTGGTATGTGCATATATTTGTCTATGAAGGGAACAGAACATCAGAAAGTAAAGTGATATTTGGCCAATATGTGAAGCCTCCTGTTGAATGACAGGATGGTATGGAGGATAGTATTGCTCAGGAACTTGATGTAGAGTTTCCCTCTCAAAAGCAGGTTGGATCAGTGATATGGCATTTGAGAGAAGTTTAAATGAGGAACCTTCAATGTAAGGCACAGGCACCGCTGGGAGATGAACCGAGGATCTTGCCTTGAAGTGAATTGCTTTGCTTTGAGATTGTATTGTGAATTCCAAACCAAAACCTCAAAATCCATTATTAAAAACTGACAGATTCAATTAAAATTGGTATTAGTTCCTCTTAGAGTAAATCATGATCTTCATGCCTGAATCTCCAAACTCCTGTCCAGTCAGGTAAAATGCCTCATCAGAGTCATTATCTCACAATGACAGTCCTTACTATTTTAGATTGTAAGTGGGTGGAGTATGTTAATGAAAAAAAAAGCCGTCTAACCAAGAAAATGCTGCCAGAACTGTCTTGATAAATAGCTTCCCTATTGAAAATGTCACAGTAACAAAGGCATTCAGTCACGAGTGAATAATAGGTACTCGATGAGATATTTGCAATTTTTTGTAAGTGAACAGGAAGGAGAGTTTGCAGTAGAGTTCCCCAGGAGGTTACATTGTTTTATTAGGGGGCAACATTTAGCCCGGTTAATCTTGTTTCAAGCTGAAGAATAAAAAGCCGAAACAGGAGTATAACTCATCATGACCATAGCCATTTTCAGTTTTCACAGAGGCAGGTTAAGGGTGGCTGACCCATCCACTTCCAGTAAACAGCATGCTCATTTCGATAGTAAAATGAGGCTGCATTTTATTAGCAAGTCTATTTTTAATCACATTAGTTGGATTTCCCAGGATTCAGGTAATGACACCATCCGAGACAAAAAGAACAGCCCATGGCATCACACAACACACAATATCAGCAGTGTGTACCGTCCACAAGATGCTCTGCAGAAATTCACCAAGTCTCCTTCGACAGCACCTTCCAAAACTATGTCCATATGAAAGGAGCAGAAACCTAGAAACCTCAGCACCTGCAAGCTCCCCTCCAAGCCAGGTTCCACCCTGACTTGGAAATATATCATCGTACCTTTAGTGGCACTAGTTTCAAAATCCTGGAAATCCTTCCTGATTTACAGCAAATGGACTGCATTCGTTCACCACCAGCTTCTCAAAGATACACAGGGATAGGCAACAAATTCTGGCCCAGCCAATAAAAGTCCACATCCCATGAAAGAATCAATAAAAGTAAGAAAGATGACAGAAGCTGCATCCATGAAGCAAGTGCCTTTGACATACTTCTTGTGGGCCACTTGGGAATGCAGGAACATTCCATGCACTGAGTAAGATTACTTGTAACATTCTCACTTTCCCACTGTGCTTTGTTTGCATTCACCCCACTTGTTGAGAGTGTGACGCTGGAAGGACGCAGTAGGTCAGGCAGCATCCAAGGAGCAGAAGAATCAATGTTTCGGGCATAAGCCCTTCACCTCATTTGTCATGTTCTGATGCATTCATGGTCACCATCTGTACCCACCACCCCACGATCTGACTCCCCCTGACTGCCACCCCTCATCAGTTATGGCTGTCTATCACATGGGAAACCTACCAAGAAATATTAAAAGAGATTCCACAGTTAAAAATGGCTGCTCCTAGCTTAACTCCACCTCACTGAACATACCCCAGAGATGATTCAGGACTTTCATGATTGCAATAATACTAATGTACATGAAGTGTTGAAGATAGGCTGAATTAACTAATCTGGTAAGACTGAGGAAAACTGCTTTGAAGGCATCTAAAAACTTTGAAGCACCAGCAAAAATCTTTTAATTTGAAAGAAACCTGAGACCTGGAATTTCACTAGGATGGGTTATGATGGGTTTCAAGGATTTGATAGAACTGCCCCTAACCGCCCATTTCATTCGTGGACTCTGCTTGCCACAAGGAGAAAGTGAGGACTGCAGATGCTGGAGATCAGAGCTGGAAATGTGTTGCTGGAAAAGTGCAGCAGGTCAGGCAGCATCCAAGGAGCAGGAGAATCGACGTTTCGGGCATGATTCCTGAAGAAGGGCTCATGCCCGAAACATCGATTCTCCTGCTCCTTGGATGCTGCCTGACCTGCCGTGTTTTTCCAGCAACACATTTCCAGCTCTGCTTGCCACAACCAGAGTCACAACTATGGCAGCACTATGGCTCAGTGGTTAGCACTGCTGCCTCACAGCGCCAGGGATCCAGGTTCGATTCCAGCCTTAGGCGATTGTGTTGGGTTTGGACAGTCCCCCAGTGTCTGTGTGGTTTTCCACCAGGTGCTCCGGTTTCCTCCCACAGTCCAAAGATGTGCAGGTTAGGTGGATTGGCCACGAAAAATTGCCCCATAGTATCAAAGATGTGCAGGCTAGGTGGGTTAGCCATTAGAAATGTGGGATTACAGGGATAGGGTGGGCTGGGTATGGGGGCATGGGTCTGGGTGGGATGCTCTTCAGAGGGTCTGTGGACTCAATGGGCCAAATGGGCTGCTTCCATATTGTAAGGGTTCTGTGAACTGAGATTGGCCAATCCCATCTACCTTTCTTCCCTATCCTATGGCACTCCTCCCCTGACTCACTGACCTCAGCAGAAACTTACTTCTCCTCATTCCTGAGATGGCAGTCAGATCTGTGACTGACCCTCATCCAGTGGAACAATGCAGGGGAGACCAGAACAGCCATCCCCCATCACCCAGGCTGGTCAATTCCACTTCTCCACTGGCCACAATCTATCTTCATCACAATAGAGAGAGGAGAAAACGCCAATGATCCAGTGAACAATTGACACACACCAGCCGGCTGAGGAAGGTTAAGAGGAACAGTCGCAAATAGTGATGGCCTGAGTGAGACAGCAGCAGCCAGCAGTAAGAGATGTTAAGGCGTCTACCATAAGATGCCATCAGACAGTTTTCACAAAGTGGTCAGGAATAAGTCATAGCCCTAGAAAGTGATCCAGAGTCTGATGAACAGACCCCAGCCCAGCTCCAATCTCAGAGTGTCCTGGATTGTAGCATTTTACATTTTCTTTTATATTTTTAATTTAAACAGCTATTTCATTTTCCCATGTAGGAATGAGTCATTTAAAGTGCTGTATTTCAACTTAGAGGGAATGATGTTTTAAATTTCTTCTGCTAAGGAAGACTGTGCAGAATCTAATTCTAGTTTTTTTCCCTTAAAATTGTGATTTTCGGGGATAAGGCCCTTAACTGTAATTGAGGACTATACATAGGCTACGGGGACAGGAGAACATGGGCTTGGCTATAAGGTAAAGTCACTATAGACCTACCTGATCAGATCACTGCTCTCTCATTAGAGAGAATTACTGGTGATGCTTTAACCTCAGGTGAGCAGTAAGATTAAGAAGGACAGTCCTTTATGGTAAATACATTCTCTTCAAATAAAGGCCATTAATCCATTTGCCTTCCATGTCACCCTGAATGTTTATGCCAGCTTTTCTGTGATTCACGGACAAGGAACCCCAAATCCCTCTGTGCTGCAGTTTCCTGCTGTCTTTCCCATTTTAATAATATTCAGCTCCTCTATTCATCCTGCCAAACAGCATGACCTCACATTTCCCCACATTATATTCCAGCTGTCAAGTTTTTGCCCACCCATATAACCTGTCTGTATCCCTCTCCCTACTTGCCTTCCAACTTATTTTTGAGCCATCTCCAAAGCTGATAGTACACTCAGTTCTATCCTCTAAGTGATTTTTATATTGTAAATAATTGTGATCCCAGCACTTATCCCTGTGGCACCCCTCTAGTCAGAGGTCGCCACCTTGAAAATGCTATTGTCACAACTGTCTGTCTTAGCAATCCTCCATCCATGCTACAACCTCCAATGCTCATCTTATTGAATAACCTCATGTGATACTTTATTGAATGCTTTTCAGAAATCCAAACATCAAAATATTTCGACATGCAGTAGTTTACAGACTATAATATGCATTTGAATTCTTTGGTTTTATTAAGAACAATATATTGATTTATACTAGTCATAAAAATGTTTGCAGAAATACAGAGTCTTTATTTTGCTTTAAAACAAAACTGATCTGCGGGTAAAAGCAATTGTCAAATGCTGAACTATATTTGATCATGTTGTGCCATTGGAAATAGTGTATTTTTGTGATGCAAATGTATCTTGTAACAAGAGATAGTCTGTCATTTGCTGCAAGATCACTTATTTTCCAGTTTGTGGTGAAGAAAAGGAGGAGACTAACCTAACAGGCTGAACATTGCTGGCCCTGTGAATATTGATTTGGAAATGGCAGAGTGGTGCTGGGAAAATATGGCAAAGTACATTGGGACAGCTCTCTGATGCATCCCTGCCTCAGGGAAACACTCTCAGTTGCTGTACAGCAATCAATTAGAGAAATTGAGGTTCTACAGAGGCTATTTTGCGATGATGACAGAATTTTCTGTCTTTCAGAGTGACCTCCAATGTGCACGAAGGATGCCAGTTCAAAGGAAATAATCCCCCATGCGAGGCTAATTGACTGTTGGTGCCAGACATTACATAATCCCAGTGATGCCACGATAGAGATGAAAACTACCACTGTATTCACCCATTCTCCTGGGAAGACATTTATTAGATTAGAATCCCTACAATGTGGAAACAGGCCCTTCGGCCCAACAGGTCCACACCGACCCTCCGAAGAATACCCCATCCAGACCCATTTCCCTCTGACTAATGGACCTAACACTATGGGTAATTTAGCATGGCCAATTCACCTGAGCTGCAATCTTTGGATTGTGGGAGGAAACCGGAGCACCCGGAGGAAACCCACACAGACACGAGGAGAATGTGCAAACTCCACACAGACAGTTGCCTGAGGCAGGAATCGAACCCGGGCCCCTGGTGCTGTGAGGCAGCAGTGCTAATCACTGAGCCACCGTGCCACCGTAACCACTATGCCTATCCACTGTAATGGCTTCAGTGGCTTTATTTGATAACTTCTCTGCAAGCAACGTATGAGCCACCCTTGTGCCTGTCCACCTGCCTACCAGGGCAGTGCCCTGAACATCCCCATACTTAGGACTCAACCTGCTGTCCTAAATAAGATGGTTCACTGGAGATAATGAATAAAGAGGCTGGCTCTGGGAAAGATGCAGAAGAGACTATACTGAAATCAGGTAGGCAGGTGGCTGGCATGAGGAAGGCTCAAACGTGAAGATATTTTTGGTTGTCTGAGGAAAAGTTATCAAATAAAGAGGCCTGAAGCCAGCAGGATCTAAAATATGAGCCTGACTTTGAGGTTCAGCCATCTAGTGGATAACTCAGCCAATGTATTCTCAAATCAAATCCATTAATGTTCAGGTGGTCTGTTCCATGCTTTACTCCCTGATGGAAAAGCTGTAGCACTTAATGGGCACACCATTTTTAGTTTGTGTTAAATGGAGAGTCATGTATCCAAAATAATTCTTTCTTTGTTTAAAGAATATTATAATTTCTCACCACAAAGTGTCTTCAATCTTTGTATCGCCTCATTCAGGATAAATTTATTCCCTTACATTTGCTCTGGGAATTCAATCATGCCAAAGCAAAAGCATGCCAGAAAGTTCTTTTAAGTGATTTTTCAAAAAAAAAAACCTGACTTTCATGAAAAGGAAGGCTTTGTGCTTTGAAGTAACACAGAACAATGTTCAAAGCATCATAATGTTGTCTTTGGGGAGCTACTTTGCATGAACATCGCAATGAATTTTCAACGAACATTGAATATGAGCTATTAGTGCAAACTTCAGTCACGATCCCACTGGATGTGCTGTTAATAAACACACAAAACTTATCTAAACCTGGTATAAAAGTACCTGTAAGTCAAGATTTCAGGGTCAGTTTTAATATCAACCTAGAGGTGGATGAAGGGAACAGTTTTTGCACTTGGCAGTTTTTGAGATTTGTAGCTCAGGTTGATGATAAGTATGTAAGTTAGCTCACTGAGCTGGAAGGTTTGTTTTCAGATGTTTCATCACCATGACTAGGTAACATCATCAGTGAGATTAGATTAGATTAGATTACTTACAGTGTGGAAACAGGCCCTTCGGCCCAACAAGTCCACACTGCCCCGCCGAAGCGTAACCCACCCATACCCCTACATCTACATTTACCCCTTACCTAACACTATGGGCAATTTAGCATGGCCAATTCACCTGGCCTGCACATCTTTGGACTGTGGGAGGAAACCGGAGCACCCGGAGGAAACCCACGCAGACATGGGGAGAATGTGCAAACTCCACACAGTCAGTCGCCTGAGGCGGGAATTGAACCCGGGTCTCAGGCGCTGTGAGGCAGCAGTGCTAACCACTGTGCCACCGTGCCGCTCTGGTGAAGCAAAGTATTTGCACTTGTACACAGGAGGCTATAAATTCAGTTTCAGAGCTCATTTACATTCATCAGCTGAGGATACTCATGACATATCCCATGAAACAGGATACTCCATATACTGCACACTCTCGTGAAACAAGTCTCAAGGTCAGACACCAGCAGAAACCCTTGGCTAAGTGGGTTTGAGCAGACCAAGGGATGGAATTGTGAGATGGTTTTGACGCTCGTGACGACAGGTTCTTTCTCCTCATGTTTCTTCTGACACCTGCCCAACTCTCAAGATATAATTTTGAAATAGAAACTTGTGACAGATTTCAGATCTATAGTTTACATAATCAAGGTGCCTAATTAATGTTCTAGCTGTCTGCCTAAAATGCAATGAACCTGTTGCATAACTTGGCTGCAGCCCATCCTGTTACAAAATCAATGTCCATTACGCCTATTTTTCAACCAAATAAGGCATAAGACATGGACCAGTGTGTTTTTATTGTACTGAATTCTACCTTATTCATGATTTACTGATGTCTTGATGGTAGGTTAGACTTAATGACCATTCCTAACGAGCATAGTAAGTACAAATGTGCTATTTATTATACAGCTTGATCTGTCATTCACAGCTTTTAAAAACTTTATATACAAAGGTCCAAAAACAGATTGGTAAATCATTATTTTAGTAACGCATCTTGGAAAACAACTTAAAATTATACAAAGCTATAATTGTGTCTTCAAAGATCGAGTGTAGTTTTCTCTTTTCATATTCTTCCTATTCCCGCAGGCAGAGATCTCAGCAGAAACAAAAACGGAGATACTTAGTAAGAGTGGATTATGGAATGTTATTTTGCATGAACATAATTCAAACTATATTCAAATATTTGTTGGACAGTCGTGGTTAAGGTTCTGGATAATGTGCCATGGTTTTTATTTCCTAGTTTGGATTTTCTCAAGGCCCACATTTTGCACATTGAGATAAATAGCCCAAGAGTATGATTCAGTAGAAGTACTCAAAAAACATTCCATTACTTATATGTTCAAGTTATAAGGCTATCTAATTCTTGATACTGTCAATTTGTGATAAATTCCCTAAATGTTGGTCGCTTTTAGATGGATCACTTCAGGGAACTGAAAAACCTTTTGGATATAGGTTACAAAAACAGACATTATCCAATTGTAAGAATACCTGCTTTCAGTTATTGCGACTGGCTAGAGTTCTGAAGAACCGGGGGATTGCATTCAGGTTTTAGATAAACAGAATGGCCACGTGGAAAAATGTTGGACCGTGTCAAGTGAATGAAGAGGGCATTATGCTGGGTCAGTGAACTTGCTTTGAATGCAATTTAATTAATAGGACGAGGGTTTTTATTCTAGTGGGCTTTGGTTAGTGCAGGCCAGTGGAATACTGAAGCATCACTTTTGGGATTTGGATATAAGAAGCAGTTGGAATAGAAATTTTCATTTTCTTGAATAATTGGATGTTACTCTCACAAAGATCTTGAACTTTTGTTACTGGGCCTTCCACTTATGTGCCTTTTCTGTGTTGACTGACTGACCATTGAGGGTAAAAAGGTTAAATGAATTTTCCTAATCCCAAGGAATTCCCCAGTGAAGGCACTGTCCTGGCTTCGGAACTGCTCATTGACACAGGATAAGTTTTTACAATTCACCTTCCTTCACGAATGGTTTATGCTGGATATGCTTGATGAGTAGCACAACCACTGTAACTTTAAATCTGGCAATACCACTGGTCAATCGAATTTTAGTTATAAGGCAAACTTTGTTCAGAGAGAAATGACACAATGTTGGTCTGTATTGCAGCACTAGAAGTGTCGATTTCCCAGATGTATTGAGGCTTTGAAGATGCAGTTTGCGCATGATTTACTGCTTCTGCTAAAACACTGCCATCTTCACACAGCAGCTAGGCTCTGACGCAGGTGATGCAGAAATATCTGCTCTTTTAGAAATATGAGAGTTTCATTGGTTTTTAAAAGTGGTTTACTGACAGTTCTTAAAGAAAAAAAACAGATTACCACCCACCTGTTAATCTCATACATGATTAAACACAGACTGATGTGAATGAAATTAATGGCAATGTGGAGCTCTGTTCTGTTGATATACTTATATCCTGCTGCATATTGGAAGGTCACAAATAGGGTGTCTCTATGAAAAGGCTGTGGATGGTGCTTTTAACTATAGATTAGCCTTGTGTCATTGCAATAGATTCAGAACCTGTTTTGCATATTATATTCACCAAACCTTATGAGATGCAATCTTACCCAATGTTGTTTTTTCCTTTATTATAAGAAGTTCCCCTCTTTTGTGACCATGCGTCATAACTCTGGCTTACCCACGGACATACTGAACTTTTAAGTTTCAACATATTTTTTGTTTAAGATAGGGACGATTACAGCAAAAATGAATTTAAATCTCTGGAGAGGAATTCTGGAATATCACACCTGCAGGTGTCAAAGCCACTGCAAACAAAACTGTAATTCCCTGTGAGTATCTCAGACTGTGAACATGATGGTTATGAAAAATAACAACAGTCCAGGCGAGAGACATATTTAAGTTTTCCCTTTCAATAATGCATAAGAATAGAGATTAAAAGTAAGTTTCAACCCTGGGCTATGTACACTAGTGGTCTGATGTCCTAGTGTGTGGATTTGTGTACGATGAAGGTCACAGCTTTAAGAACAGCTATTAAAACACTCCTGCGCAGCAGGTAAAGGAAGTTAAGAAATGATTCTCATTCTGTGCACTACCACCCAGCCATTGCTAAAACTATTTGGAACAAAGCAAGCTCAATCAACCATCAAAGTCAAGAATTTTAAAATTAACTCTACAACTACCAAGGCCAATATTATCAGTAACATCCACTCTAATGGCTGCAATGTTAGAGTAGTTACTCTTTCACAAGTAATTTCCTTTATCTGACATTTCTGGGCAAATGACATGGACTGTGTAGGGCAGCCCTACACTGCTAGTGCTTGACCTGGTCACTGCATTCTAACCATGGCATCGGTGCAAGTGATCCTGGTGAGTGGGAGAATACAGGGAGTGGGGAACCATAGGCAATGAGGCACGTTATAGGAAGATAATGTGAGAAAACTCATTAGGTCCTTGTGAAGAGGAACCCTCCATGAAACTCACCAAAAATGCCAGAAAGCTAGTGTTTCCAAATAAACCTGTTGGACTATAACCTGGTGTTATGTGATTTTTTAACTATTTCCAGTGAAATTCAGCCCGTGGATGAATTAGATCTGGAGGAAAGATACTCACAACAGAAGAGCTGCTTTGTAAATTAACCTCACTCTGATCATTGAGAAAGGTGGGTGAATAAAGAAGGAGAGCCAGATCATTTCTCCTTACCAAAGAGCTTGAGAATGTCCCAATGTGAACCATAATAACTTGAGGACCATCTCCTAGATCTGGTTGTGACACTAGTTAATTTTATTTGCTTCATCAAGTTTCATAATCTTAATGGAGTACCTATTAAGAAATCATTTGTAATTTTCCTCATGATACCTGCAAGCTAATTGGGAGAGTGACATGTTATCTGTCGGAAACTGTACTTTGCCTAAAAAAAACTCTCTAAATCTAAATAGCTCTGCATTTGGGAAAACTACAACTTAACTGGGAAAGGTTGCAGGAAAACATCATTACAACTTGTAAAGTGAAGAAGTGCAATACAGTAAGCTTGTCTAATTCTAGTCTAATAATTCAGTTGTTGTACTGAGGGTGTGCCACAATGATTGAGGAATGACAGTAGATAAGATCTCTTTAAAATATCCTATGGCACAATGCAATGAGGGACAGCAAGTTATTTTGGCTATTATTTACCACAAGACCAGCATTAATGAGACAGGTATTCCCTTAGAAAATCAATGGTGCTCCCAATGGAAATGAAAATTGGATGGGGATTACAATCTGCAGTTGATTTGTTGTTCCCAACTCGCCATCTGAATCATAGAATCCCTATATTCAGTCATCGAGTCCACGCTGACCCTCTGAGGAACAGCCCCCTGCAACCCTGCATTTCACATGGCTAACCCACTTAGTCTGCCCAACTCTGGACATTATGGGGTAATTTAGCCTGGCCAATCCACCCTAATCTGCACATCTTTGGACTGAGGGAGGAAAGCAGAGCACCCAGAGGAAACCCACACAGACATGGGGAGAATGTGCAAACTCCACACAGACAGTCACCCAAGGCTGGAATTAAACCCGGGTCTCTGCCGCTGTGAGGTAGCAATGCTAACCACCGTGCCTTCCCTGGTAGTAAAATATTCAAATATCCAATGGTCTCATACTGAAGTCAAGGAAGTTTCATTTGTTGGATCTAAAATGAGGCCCATTTGAATAACAGCACTACAATAGACTTCTAATATCCATCGAAATAATCCCTGACCCAAGTGAACTGTTCAATAACCACACAACACCAGGCTGTGGTCCAACAGGTCTATTTGGAAGCACTAGCTTTCGATACTCCTTCATCGGGTAGCTGGAGCAGGATCATAAGACACAGAATTTATAGCAAAAGATCACAGTGCCATGCAACTAATATGATATATTGAACAAAATTAGATTGCTCCCTATGTTTATTCAATATATTGTATCAGTGACCTGCCAGACATAGTCATACAAAACAATCTCAGATACAGTAACACTTGAATTGAAAGCACAGTGAAAGTGAATCACTGTTTCAATATCTCCAATGAATTATGTAACTGCTCAGCGTATGACACACAATCAAGTGTATTAGTGCTGTGGGGCCACTGTCTATAACTAGTCATGATTTGGAGAGACAGGAGGGTTCCCCCCCAGTTGGGGAACACTTCAGTGGTCCAGGATATTCAGCCTCGGACCTTCGGGTGACCATCCTCTAAGGTGGACTTCTGGACAGGCAGCAGAGGAAAGTGGCCGAGCAGAGGCTGATAGCTAAGTTCGGTACCCATAGGGAGGGCCTCAACCGGGACCTTGGGTTCGTGTCACATTACAGGTGATCACCACTGCACTGCACACACACACTCTCACATACACACGGACACAGGTGTACACAGATGCGAACACAGACACCAAACACACACCCTTATAGACACACACACTCCCACACATGCACCCCCTCACAGACTTAAGACACTCTGCACTCACTACACACACACACACACTTTCTCACACTCACAACCCCCACCCCAGACAGACATACACACACACAGACAGACAAATTCCCACATGCACACATATATTTTGTGGGGTGAATTTTTTTGTACTTGCAGAGTTACATTGCACTTTGCTCAAAAACTGCATACATTCATGTAGAACTCTGAGCTCAAAAACTGCATGAATTTATGTAAAACTCTGTTATCTCACTTTTTAGATTAGAATCAATCTAAACATCAGGTCATAGACAGAGAACACAGGGGGCCAACACCTTCAACATATTGTCTAGCTATCACCATTGTTAACAGCTAACCCGAGAATGCAACTTTAATTAAAAAAAGGGTTTTGTGATTTACACATGAAAGAAGTGAAACTATCACTGTATTCTAACAGATGAAAGGCTTAACAGATGATCAATTCTTCAATGTATAATTTCAGTTACATCACACTGTAAATTTTTGCTATAAATTCTGTGTTACGATAGAGCCCTCCACAATCACCTGGTGAAGGAGCGTCGCTCCGAAAGCTAGTGTGCTTCCAATTAAACCTGTTGGACTATAACCTGGTGTTGTGTGATTTTTAAGTCTATAACTAGTATTGTGCCTAAGCATGATCTACCAGACCATCAAATCTGTAATTACATGATTAGCTTCATAACCAGCTTCTTAATTTGTTGAGAAAAAAACAATGCGAAGAGTGTAAGGAGTGAATGTCAGAGTGTGGCAGTTAACTAAGGAAGATTCTGGGTAATCCAAGATGGAGGACAGGAAAAATTTCTGACTGTAATAGGCTGCTCCTATTTTAGGTGTTGGAGGTGACTGCCTCAAATTCCAGGGAGCAGCAATTACCGTTTTATATGGTGTTGTAATTGTTTTGGAACTTTGGAGAAAAAAAAGTCAAAACAACAGCACTTTTAAAAGGGAGAAAGACAGACAAAGGCAGCAAGCACATGGTCTGTAAGGGAGAGAGAGAAAGAAACACACACTGCTCCCTGACACAGCAGTGAATCTGTGCAGTTACTACCTGTACTGTTTGAATTCATAGCTGAACATCAGAGTGCATCTTGGAAAACTTAACAAACAACGAAATTCACAACTGATCTTGGAGGAACCTGTTGAGAGAGGCACAGAAACAGATAAGTGAGTAGTTTTAAGTGTAGCCTTGCTGTAAATCTACATTAGTGTGTAGAGTGGGTTTGTTCTTGATTATATGTTTTTATTGGGATCTGTCTCTTGATTAAATTTTAAAAATATAAGCCATAAATATTAAGTTAGCCTGGAGCATTGTTTTGTAGAAAAACAAATGGTGCTATTTTCTGGGTCTGTAGATTGGAAGGAGCAAAATGGCCTTTAGTAGAGTGATATGCTCTACCTGTCAGATGTGGAAGTTTCGGGAGAGTTTAAGGGTTACTGAGGATTATATCTGCAATAAATGTTGTCGGTTGCAAATCTTGTCAGATCGAATGGATCGGTCGGAGCAACAGTTAGAGGCAATGAAAAACTTACAAGAGCTGAGGGTGTGACGGATGGTAGTTATAGGAAGGGAGAAAAGCTGCAGATATAGTCAGTGAGATGGGTTAACTCGAAGAAAGGTAGGAGAGGTAGGTAGGTAGCACAGGATACTTCTGTGGCTATCTCCATTTCAAACAAGTATGCTGTTTTGAAAAATGTAGGGGGTGATGAACTTTCAGGGGAATGTAGCATGAATAGCCAAGTTTCTGATATCAAGATTGGCTCAAACGTAATGAAGAGTAGAACATAGAATAATACAGTGCAGAACAGATGTTGCACCGACCTGTAAACTCTTCTCAGCTCCCCTACAGAAATGTGGCAGGATGGACAGGACTGGCAGCTTAGTATTCCAGGATACAAATGCTACAGGAAGGACAGAAAGGGAGGCAAGAGAGGAGGGGAAATGATGTTTTTGATAAGGTTTAGCATTACAGCTGTACTGATGGAGGATATTCCTGGAAATACATCTAGGGAAGTTATTTGGGTGGAACTGAGAAATAAGAAAGGGATTGTATTATAGACACCCTAATAGTCAGAGGGAAATTGAGAAACAAATTTGTAAGGAGATTTGTTATCTGTAAGACTAATAGGGTGGTTATAGTAGAGGATTTTAACTTTCCAAATATAGACTGGGACTGCCATAGTGTTAAGGGTTTAGCTGGAGAGGAATTTGTTAAGAATGTACAAGAAAAATTTCTGATTAAGCATGTGGATGTACCTACTAGAGAAGGTGCAAAACGTGACCTACTCTTGGGAAATAAGGCAGGGCAGGTGATTGAGGTATCAGTGGGTGAGCACTTTGGGGCCAGTGACCATAATTCTATTAGCTTTAAAATAGTGATGGAAATGGATAGACCAGATCAAACAGTTGAAGTTCGAAATTGAAGGAAGGCTAATTTTGATGGTATTAGTCAAGAACTTTCAAAAGCTGACTGGGGAGAGATGTTCGTAGGTAAAGGGACGGCTGGAAAATGGAAGCCTTCAGAAAAGAGATAACGAGAGTCCAGAGAAAGTATGTTCCTGTTAGGGTGAAAGGAAAGGCTGTAGGTATAGGGAATGCTGGATGACTAAAGAAATTGAGCATTTGGTTAAGAAAAAGAAGGAAGCATATGTAAGGTATAGACAGGAGTACACTTAAGAGAGAAATCAGGAGGGCAAATAGGGTTAAGGAGAATCCGAAGGGTTTTTACAAATACATAAAGGACAAAAGGGTAATTATGGAGTGAAAAGGGCCCCTCAAAGATCAGCAAGGCGGCCTTTATGTGGAGCCGCAGGAGATGGGGGAGATACTAAACAAGTATTTTGCATCAGTGTTTACTGTGGAGAAGGACATGGGAGATACAGAATGTGGGGAAATAGGTAGTGATGTCCATATTACAGAAGGGGACGTGATGGATGACTCGAAACACATGAAGTTGGATAAATCCCCAGGATCTGATCGGGTTTACCCTAGAGCTCTGTAGGAGCTAAGCAAGTGATTGTTGGGCCCCTTGCTGAGATATTTGTGTCATCAATAGTCATAGGAGAGGTGTCAGAAGACCAGAAGTTGGCTAACGTGGTGCCATTATTTAAGAAAGGTGATAAGGACAAGCCAGGGAACTATAGACCAGTGAGCCTGATGTCGGTGGTGGGCAAGTTGTTAGAGGGAATCCTGAGGGATAGGATTTACATGTATTTGGAAAGGCAAGGATTGACTAGGGATAGTTAACATGGTTTTGGGCATGGGAAATCATGTCTCACAAACTTGATTGAGTTTTATGAAAAAGTAACAAAGAGATTGATAAGGCCAGAGCAGTGGACATCATTTATATGGACTTCAGTAAGGCATTTGTCAAGGTTCCCGATGAGAAACTGATTAGCAAGTTTGGAGCTCTTGGAACACAGGGAGAACTAGCCATTTGGATACAGAACTGGCTCAAAAGTAAAAGACAGAGGGTGGTGTTGGAGGGTTGTTTTTCAGACTGGAGGCCTATGACCAGTGGAGTGCCACAAGGATTGGTGCTGGGTCCCCTACTTTTCATCATTTATTCAAAGTTTGGTAGAAGATTTGTAGCTCGGGTGCTCGTTGTTGTGGTTCTGTTCGCCGAGCTGGGAATTTGTCTTGCAAACGTTTCGTCCCCTGTCTAGGTGACATCCTCAGTGCTTGGGAGCCTCCTGTGAAGCACTTCTGTGCTGTTTCCTCCGGCATTTATAGTGGCCTGTCTCTATACAACCGGACAACCGACAACCGGAAGCGGCAGAGACAGGCCACTATAAATGCCGGAGGAAACAGCACAGAAGCGCTTCACAGGAGGCTCCCAAGCATTGACGATGTCATCATTTATATAAATGACTTGAATATGAACATAGGAGGTATAGTTAGTAAGTTTGCCGATGACACCAAAATTGGAAGTGCAGTGAACAGCGAAGAATTGGAGACTGGTACAATTACAACATGTAAAAGGTATCTGGATGGGTAAATGAATAGAAAAGGTTTAGAGGGGTAGAGGCCTATAATGCTGGCAAATGGGACTGATTGGTTTGGGATATCTGCCCGGCATGGATGAGTTGGACCAAAGAGTCCGTTTCCGTGCTGTACATCTCAATATCTCTTCAAAGCCTCTGTCACTTGTGGAGAATGTGAGGGCTGCAGATGCTGGAGATCGAGAGTATGGTGCTGGAAAAGCACAGCAGGACAGGCAGCATCCAAGGAGCAGGATAATCGATGTTTCAGGCATAAAGCCTTCATCAGGAATTAGACTTGAGGGCTAGGGGAGCTGAGAGATAAATGTGATGGGGGTGGGTTTGGGGAAGGCATTTGAGAATGCAATAGGTAAATGAAGGTGGGGGTGAAGGTGATAGGTCAGAGAGAAAGCTGGAGCAGATAGATGAGAAAGATGATGGACAAGTAAAGAGGGCGGTGCCAAGTTGGAGGCTTGAGACTGGGATAAGGTGGGGGGGAAATGAGGAAACTGTAAAATCCACATTGATCCTGTGTGTTGGAGGGTCCCAAGGCGAAAGATAAGGCGTTCTTCTTCCAGGCGTAGGGTGGTTAGGGTTTGGCGATGGAGGCGGCCCAGGACCTGCATGTTCTTGGTGGAGTGGCAGGGGGAGTTGAAGTGTTCAGCCACGGGGCGGTGGGTTGATTGGTGCGGGTGTCCCAGAGATGTTCTCTGAAACGATCCGCAAGTTGGCGTCCTGTCTCCCCAATGTAGAGGAGACCACATCAAGTGCAAGGGATACAGTAGATGACATTGGTGGAGGTACAGATAAATTTCTTTCGGATGTGCAAGGACCCTTTGGGGCTTTGGACGAAGGTGAGGGGGGAGTTGTGGTCGCAGGTTTTGCACATCCTGCGGTGGTAGGGGAAGGTGCCAGGAGTGGGGTGTGGGCTGGAGTGAGGGCATGGATCTGACAAGGGTGTCGCTGAGGGAATGGTCTCTCCAAAACGTTGATAACGGTAGTGAGGCAAATATATCCCTCGTGGTGGGGTCTGTTTGTAGGTAACAGAAGTGGTAGAGGATGATGTAATGTATACGGAGGTTGGTTGGGTGGAAGGTGAGAGCCGGGTGCTTCTGCCTTTGTTGCATTGGGAGGGATGGGGTTCAAGGGCAGAGGAGCGGGAAATGGAAGAGATGCGCTAGAGGGCATCGCTGACCACATGGGAAGGGAAATTGCGATCTTGGAAGAAAGAGGCCATCTGGGATTTTCGATGGTGGAATTGGTCATCTTGGGAACAGATTCAGCGGAGGCAGAGGAATTGGGAAATATCCTGGGTACTAATGTGACAGAGTCATACAGTCATAGAGATGTACAGCATGGAAACAGACCCTTCGGTCCAACCCGTCCATGCCAACCCGATATCCCAACCCAATCTAGTCCCACCTGCCAGCACCTGGCCCATATCCTCCAAACCCTTCCTATTCATATACCCATCCAATGCCTCTTAAATGTTGCTATTGTACCGGCCTCCACCACTTCCTCTGGCAGCTCATTCCATACATGTACCACCCTCTGCGTGAAAAGGTTGCCCCATAGGTCTCTTTTATATCTTTCCCCTCTCACCCTAAATCTATGCCCTCTAGTTCTGGACTCCCCGACCCCAGGGAAAAGACTTTGCCTGGGAATAATCCTGGGTACAGATGCAGAGGAAGTGGAGGAACCCTCTGCCTCCACTGCATCTGTTCCCAGGATGACCAATTCCATCATAGAAAATCCCAGATGGCCTCCTCCCTTGAAGACTGCAATTTCCCCTCCCACATGTTTGACGATGCCCTCCAGCGCATCTCCTCCACTTCCCGCACTTCTGCCCTTGAATCCTACCCCTCCCAACGCAACAAGGACAGAAGTCCCCTGGCTCTCACCTTCCACCCCACCAACCTCAGGATACATTGCATCATCCTCCTCCATGTCCACCACCTCATCTACTGTATCCATTGCACCCGATGTGGTCTCCTCTACATCGGGAAGACAGGACACCAATTTGCAGATCATTTCAGAGAACATCTCTGGGACACCCACACCCACCAACCCCACCGCCCCATGACTAAACACTTCAACTACCCCCCCCCCCCAATTTAACAAGGACATGTAGGTCCTGGGCCTCCTCCATCGCAAAACCCTAATCATCCGATGTCTGGAGGAAGAACACCTCATCTTCTGCCGTGGGACCCTCTAACCACACGGGATCAATGTGGATTTTACCAGTTTCCTCATTTCCCCTCCCCCCTACCTTATACCAGTCCCAAGCCTCTAACTTGCCACAGCCCTCTTGACCTGTCCATCGTCTTTCCCACCTATTCACTCCACCCTCCTCTCTGACCTATCCCATTCTCCCCCACCTTCATCTACCTATTCTATTCTCAGCTACCCTCCCCCACAACAGCCCTCTCCCATTTATCTCTCAGCCACCGTGGCCCACAAGCCTCATTCTTGATGAAGGGCTTATGCCTGAAATGTCGATTCTCCTCTTCCTTGGATGCTGCCTGTGCTTTTCCAGCACCACAGTCTTGCCTCTATCCCTTGTGGCAAGAAAGAGGAAAGCACATGGACACCATACTGTGTTGATTTTATCCATCCATAACCACACTCCAAATCCCAGGTGCCAGTTCCCATAGATTTTTGCTCTTTTGTTCAGTCGTGTATCTAACTGATTCTTGAAAGGAGATAAGATCTGTTTTGATCAGTAACTTTGATGTACCTGACAGAGTCACAACCCTCCTCCTGCTTCTGTCTGTCATAACTATTTTGAGTAGGGTTTCTGTTTTGGTTACAGTTAGGAATCTGCTCAAATATAAGGTACTCAGATCTTGAAAATGCATAACCTCTGCCTCAGAGGCATGGATACTACCACTGAGCCAAGGCTGACACCTGACAAACATGTCTCACATGTTACTAACTTTGCCAAGGGAGTAAGCCAAAGAATCTTTATTCAGATTCACCAGCAAATATACTATCAATATTTTGCACGGTAGAATTTCATTTCTCAAATCCATCTGAAAAACACTTTGCGATATTGAATTGGATTTTCCTTAAACATTTACAAATAAAAATATTGAAATAGGTACAGGTGGAGGCCATTCAGCCCTTTTGAGTCTGCTCTGCTATTTACTGTGATCATGGCTGATCATCCAACCCTGATCCCAATTTCACCTCATACTCTTTGGTCTCTTCAGCCTTAAAGACGGTATCTAACTCCTTCTTGAAAACATTCAATGTTTTGGCTTCAACACTTTCTGTGACAAAGAATTTCACAGGCTCATCGCTCTGTGAAAGCAATCAACTTAATCAAAGACCCCTCCCACCTTGGTTATACTCTCTTCCATCCTCTTCCATTGGGCAGAGGATATAAAAGTTTGAATATATGTACAAATAGATTGAAGAACAGCTTCTTCCCTGCTGTTATCAGACTTTTCAACAGATCTCTCAAATGTTAAATCTAATCTCTCTCTCTGCACTTTTTCTGCAGCTGCAACACTGTACAGTATTCTGCACTCTGTTCTGCTACTCTGATGCACTTTGATTGGTACGGTCTGCCTGAATAGCACACAAAGCAATACTTTCCACTGTATCTTAGTGGTGGCACAGTGGCTCAGTGGTTAGCACTGCTGCCTCACAGTGCCAGGGACCTGGGTTCGATTCCAGCCTTGTGACTGTCTGTGTGGAGTTTGCATATTCTCCCCGTGTCTGCGTGGGTTTCTTCCCACAGTCACAAAGCTGTGCAGTTCAGGTGAACTAGCCATGCTACATTGTCCATAGTGTTCAGGGAGGCGTAGGTTAGATGCATTAGTCAGGGATAAATATAGAATAATAGGGTAAGGGAATGGGTCTAGGTGAGTTACTCTTCAGAGGGTTGGTGTGATTTGTTGGGCGGAAGGGCCAACAATTAATTTCAGGATGAAGATGTTTCTCCTCATCTCAGCTCTAAATGACCTACCCCATATCCTTAGAGCGTGACCCCTAGTTCTGGACTCCCTGATCATCAGAACGTCCTTTCTGCATTGACAGTCCTCTTAGAATTATATATGTATCTACGAAAAATTAGGAGAGTCTTTTAAATAACATACCAGGATATTTAAATTATGTGGAAATGGGATGCTGAAAACAGCTTAAAGGTTAAGGGGATTGTTGAGGAAAATTAGAAAAAATATATATTAAAGAGGGTTTGATTTATAAATGGAGGCTGGATAGTTTGGGGCTTTTTTCACTGGAATGTAGGAGATTGAGAGGTGACCTCATAGAGGTTTATAAAATCGTGAGGGACATGGATAAAGTGAATGTCAGGTGCCTTTTCCTTCAGGTTGGAGATTTCAAGACTAGGGGGCATAATTTTTAAGGTGAGGAGAAAGATTTAAAAAAGATAAGAGGGGCAAACGTTTTGCACAGAGAGCGGTTTATGTGTGGAATGAATTTCCAGAGGAAGTGGTGGATGCAGATATAGTTACAATGTTTAAAAGACATTTTGATAAGTGCATGAATAAGAAATATTTGGAGGGATATGACCCAACTGTAGGCAAGAGGGATTAATTTAGTTTGAGGTAATGGTCAGCATTACTGAGTTGGACCAAATGGTCTGTTTCCTGCTGTGTGATTCTATGACTTGATGAATTCTGAGGCGTTCTTACCTCCTCTTACTTCTCCCCAAGACAGCTTCTGTGCATGATGCAAACCCCTTCACAGTGAAGGGAAAGAAATTGAGCCTGCTAATGAAGCAATTAACATTTTCCAACTGCAGAAGGTTTTGCGAGTGGTGCTGGCAGGGCTTGTCATTGTGCAGGAGGAGAGTGCACAGCGGTGGGGGAGAGGAGGAGGGGTCACAGCAGCATGCAAATAAGATACAATCTGCACATTAGACATGCAACTCAGTAAAGCTTTTGATATCCATGGACAGAAGTTTGCAATTCCATGACTGTCTCTTGCAATCTCATTTTCAGCTAGTACTATTGGCAAAGATGTGGTTTCAGCTTCCATCAGCTCTTTGGCACTTCCTTTTCGTCCAATCCCATCTCGTCACGTTCACTTTCAGCGGCAGTCTCATTGCAGGCACAATGAAGGATGACACCTGCACTTCTTATTCTGTGCACCAAGTTACCCTCCTGCCTTCTCAGCCTGCCCTCTGACCTGATGAATGGTGATCCAGGAAATAGCTTCTGAATTGGACTTTGTGATCCTTGAGTTTGTTATCAAAAACAGTCATTATATCAAAATCCCTCCAAATTACTGATTTTCAATTAGTTTCTTTTTTCCATATATATATATAATATATTTAATTTATTCATTTGTGGGATGCGAGTGTTGCTGGCTGGCCAGTATTTATTGCCTGTCCCTAGTTGCTCTTGAGAAGGTGGTGGGTTGCGTTCTTGAACTGCTGCAGTCCTCCTGTTAGGGAGGGAATTCAGGATTTTGACCCAGCAGCAGTGAAGGAATGGTGATATATTTCCAAGTTGGGATGGTGAGTGGCTTGGAGGGGAACTTGAAGATGGTGGTGTTCCCATGTATCTGCTGCTCTTGACCTTCTAGATGGAAGTGGTCATGAGTTTTGTGACATCATAAACAGACTTTTTTAAATGTCTACTATTACCAATGAAATTATGAATGAATGTAAAAGAAACATTATTTTAACACAGTGTTTCCAGGATGTT
The DNA here is from genome assembly GCF_047496795.1 of Chiloscyllium punctatum. Taxonomy (NCBI): domain Eukaryota; kingdom Metazoa; phylum Chordata; class Chondrichthyes; order Orectolobiformes; family Hemiscylliidae; genus Chiloscyllium; species Chiloscyllium punctatum. The sequence continues at coordinate 142,720,893 of NC_092741.1, read as the reverse complement.
GAGTAATGTTGTGAAGATGTTAGAACAAAATCTGTACTAGTTATGGTCAGCACTATAATGTGAACAAAAGTGCATTTTCATACTAACAAAGGATGCCCTCTGCCTTTCTTCTCTCTGGGTTCATGGGAAATAAAACATGTAGTTCCTTAAAGCAATCTAAAAACTACAGGCATTGCACAAAAATATGAACATACCACAAAGTCACCAAAATAATGTTAAGCAAGTCAACTTTTATCAGTGCCATAGTGCACTGGATAGATTCAAAACAAATTTCAAATGCTCTGCTGTTTGTCATTTGCCAGAGGATCCTTTTGATTAATTCATGCCTGCCAGTAGGCAACAGTACAAGGGGCCCATGAATTCCCATTACATCTAATCTATTGGGTAATGGGGAATAATACTTGTCCAATTTAGCTAGGAGAAATAAATGATATTTTTAGGCTCAAAATAAGTATGCGTCAGTACAGAGAAGTCTGCTTTTATCTAAAAAACCAAGACAGTGATCTTTGACAAAATAATTTCTGTTATTAAGACAACATTTGAATCTGGCTAGAAATAGCAAGGGGAAAATAACTGTTTTGCATGTCTAAATTGTGGTTTTTTAAATCACCCCTTACATCTGAATTATTTCAATAAATATAAGTATAATAAACGGTGCCTATACCTTATCAGTCGAAATAAAGCTGACCTGAACAGCAAAACTTTAAATAGAAATAAAGAGACAGAAACAATGGAACAGGAGGGCATTTGGATTGTGCTACATGCTGGAACTATCCGAATAGTCCCACTCTCATTCTGTTTCCCCAAAACGTTGCAAAGACTTTCCCTTCAATCATTTATGCAATTTAATTTTTAAAGTTAGCATTGAATCTTTTTCTACCACATTTCAGGTAATAGATTCCCGACTGGGATAACTCGCTGCATTAAACCAAAATGTCCTTAACTCCCTTTTGATTTTTTTTTCAATAAGATTAAATTTGTGTCCTCTGGTTATTGAGCTTCCTGCCCATGGAAACTGTTTCTCTGTATTTACTCAATCACAACTCCTCATGATCTTGAATGCCACTCCCATGTTTCCTCTTTCAGCTCTGAAACCTTTTCGCTGAGAGGTTACTCACTACATGTTGGGGAATTGCTTGTTTTTAACGCTGGCTGTATCCTTTTGGGATGGGTGCCACTCAGTCTGCCTTAGACTGGACCTCAGCTCCTGCAAGCTACTGATCACAGACCTTTGGCTGCACAGAGGGAGACACCACTCTCAGGGTGGACTACCTATTGAATTGGGTCCACATGCAGGGTCTCAGTTTCTTCTACATGTTTGAATGCAAGACTCAGATTGGGACGTTAGGTTGTCACAGGCACCTGCTGTATCCTGTTGCACATTGAACCTGGTGAATGGATGTTCGTAATGCCTGTAAAAATCATCTCCACTCTCAATGTTGGATCTGAATTCTTGTCATATTTAGGACCTTCCAGTCCGTCATCCACAAAACACATAACGCACTGGTGGTTTATTTGATGAGGCTGGTAATAATGTCAATTTTGCCCAGAATGAAGCCATGTCAAAAAGAGTGAGAGTCCTGCTTTGTGGTTCTGCTTGGCTTCCCTAATTGAATCCACATGTAAGCACCAACAACCCCATAAAAATCTCGCACTATTCATCAACTACAAGACTTCCACTCCATTAAAGTGTATCTCATTCGCAACCGCAACAGGGTTGTTTTGCAAGCGTACTATTAATAAATAGACCCATTTTGTTCAAAGTAGCACAATTAACAAATGAACCCATTTTGTACAGAGTAGCGCAATTAACAAATGGACCCATTTTGTACAATGAGGCTTCGGTTTGTATCAGTCAGCAGTTGCTTAAATTCAATTCAACCTGAAACCGTTTTGGGATGGTGAGCTTACTCATTATTTTTGGCTCAACTTCGTAAAATATGTACAATCAAGCGATTGAATGATGAAACTCCATATTAAATAGTCTACAGTGACTGGCACAAAATCTATAATAGCTTTTAGAAGGTGAAATCGTTCAAATGGAGGAAATTAAAAGACTTTGGGAATGTGGGCCAAATGGTTTTCTGTTTCAGAGAGCTGATGCACCAATGATGTGCTGAATAGCCTACTACATAATACTGATTTACTCTTTTCTCTGTGGCACTCATGATAACGAACCCTTGCCTAACTTAATGACCCACTCCCGTCAACTCCTCCAGCTTCTGCAGCCATGACTCCTTTTCTTGTATTACCACCAGTTACCTGCAGGATTCTGGCTACCAATGGAGCTTGCCACTGCCAGAATGATATTCCTGAAGGTGATGCAGCAGCACCAGTAACAATGGAGTTTAAAAAAGGCAGAATAGATCCAAAGGAGGATAAGTCTTTTTATTCGCTACTCACAGGATGGGACACAGATGATGCTAAAAGCTGCAAAGCAAAGTCTCCAAGATTAGATCCAGGCTTTGCAGATTCCGGTGGAGACAATTCAGCAGATGTTATCAGAACTTAAAGTTCAGATTTGTGCAAAGTTCGGAAACATCACTAACCTTGAAGCTAATGACAACTGAACTGTTGATTCTGACCAGTCACAATGAACTACATTGAATGATTTAACTTTTATTGCAGATTGTGTTGGGAAACAGTGACTTTTGTAACAAAAAAGCCATCACTTTTTTCATGATTTTTGGATGGAATTTTCAGATTTTAGTCCTGCAGCTCCACTTATTTGATAAAAGACATGAAAAGTTTTGTTGGCACCACCTACATGAAATATAATTCCAAGTAGGACCCTGTGTAAATATTATGTGAAAATATATTTTTTAAATTGTTATTGATCAGTTCAGTTTAATCATTCAGAAAGCCCTCAAAATTACTCGAGGATTTTGGAAGCCATTAAGAACATAATTTGTCTATACATTGTGCACTGCTTGTGATAGTGTCTGACCAGGTCTCATTTGAAAATTAATTTGACTGGAGTGTTTAATTAATCTAATTGCATTCATAAATTTAAACGTCTTCTTTATCATGATTTGTTTTATACCATTATCCACTTTAGAACTTGGCGTTGTTTTATGCTGAAGTCAGCACGGGTGGAGTGAATCCGCCCAATTGAACTGCCTTTAATTTTTTTCTTGCCTGAGACTCATAACGACGAATAGCAGTGTAAGAAACGTTAAAAGGTAAAGGCAGAAAATTGAAGTGGAGCTGTGCCTCACATTAACTACAATTTATGGAACTTGATTCCATCTAATCCTAAAGCTGCGGGGGATGAAATTGGACAATGAAGGTGATGCAAAATGCACACTAATGAAGCATGGACTAGTGTTATATTCCGGTAACATTCTTTCGGAATGGAAGGGAAAACCAGTTGCTGTGTGAAATGTGCTGCTGGTCTATGAGCACAGTTTCACTGGCCAAGAAAATCCTCATCGCCACTGCTTAGTTTAAGTGAGTGGCTTATAAATATGGCTGCATCGCCCCCATTTCTCAGAGCGAGCTGGCATCAATATGGAGGCCAGGCAACACAGGCATTTTCCCATTGCATTGGAAAAGCAAAGAGTAAAGATGTCAAGAGCACACCAATAAGCAGATGTTAGGCCTTTGCAAATGCAAAGAAGGAGCACAACGTCTACAGTAAATTGAAAAGACTAAACTGAACACATTCTGGATTAGTGGTGCTGGAAGAGCACAGCAGTTCAGGCAGCATCCAAGGAGCTTCGAAATCGACGTTTCGGGCAAAAGCCCTTCATCAGGAATAAAGGCAGTGAGCCTGAAGCATGGAGAGATAAGCTAGAGGAGAGTGGGGGTGGGGAGAAAGTAGCATAGAGCACAATGGGTGAGTGGGGGAGGGGATGAAGGTGATAGGTCAGGGAGGAGAAGGTGGAGTGGATAGGTGGAAAAGGAGATAGGCAGGTAGGACAAGTCCGGACAAGTCATGGGGACAGTGCTGAGCTGGAAGTTTGGAACTAGGGCAAGGTGGGGGAAGGGGAAATGAGGAAACTGTTGAAGTCCACATTGATGTCCTGTGGTTGAAGTGTTCCGAGGCGGAAAATGAGGCGTTCTTCCTCCAGGTGTCTGGTGGTGAGGGAGCGGCGGTGAAGGAGGCCCAGGATCTCCATGTCCTCGGCAGAGTGGGAGGGGGAGTTGAAATGTTGGGCCACGGGGCGTTGTGGTTGATTGGTGCGGGTGTCCCGGAGATGTTCCCTAAAGCGCTCTGTTAGGAGGCGCCCAGTCTCCCCAATGTAGAGGAGACTGCATCGGGAGCAACGGATACAATAAATGGCACCTCCTAGCAGAGCACTTTAGGGAACATCTCCGGGACACCCGCACCAATCAACCACACCGCCCCGTGGCCCAACATTTCAACTCCCCCTCCCACTCTGCCGAGGACATGGAGGTCCTGGGCCTCCTTCACCGCCGTTCCCGCACCACCAGACGCCTGGAGGAAGAATGCCTCATCTTCCGCCTCGGAACACTTCAACCCCAGGGCATCAATGTGGACTTCAACAGTTTCCTCATTTCCCCTTCCCCCACCTTGCCCTAGTTCCAAACTTCCAGCTCAGTAACTGTCCCCATGACTTGTCCGGACTTGTCCTACCTGCCTATCTCCTTTTCCACCTATCCACTCCACCTTCTCCTCCCTGACCTATCACCTTCATCCCCTCCCCCACTCACCCATTGTGCTCTATGCTACTTTCTCCCCACCCCCACCCTCCTCTAGCTTATCTCTCCACGCTTCAGGCTCACTGCCTTTATTCCTGATGAAGGGCTTTTGCCCGAAACGTCGATTTCGCTGCTCATTGGATGCTGCCTGAACTGCTGTGCTCTTCCAGCACCACTAATCCAGAATCTGGTTTCCAGCATCTGCAGTCATTGTTTTTTACCTCCTAAACTGAACACAGCCTCACCCTGACATCACATTATCACTTGACAGTCTCATCTGTGGAGTTATAAGAGATAGATTTATCTCAGCAATTCTCTTTGTTGAGAAAGCACAACATTGGACCACATTGTTGAAGGATTAAACGATAAAGTAATTCAGGAAATAATGATCCCGAGATGCCAAGTTTTGCTTTAGAAGTTTGTGCGGACAAGTACAAAGACAGATGAATACGGAGGTTCTTTGAGACAGTGGGTATTCAGAAGAGGTAAAAAAAGGACAAATACTACCTTTTATATTCTCAAAGTAGATTACAACTAATTAATTACTTTAGAAGAATATTTGCTGTTATTTAATAGAAATGCACAGCTGTCAACTTGCACACAGCATGATCCCACAGAAGCAGGAGGGAATCTTGGTTTTATTTATTCACAGGATGAGGATACTGCTGGCCGCACCTGCACTTATTGTCCAGCTCTGGTTGTCCTTGAGAAGGTAGTGGGGAGCTGTTTTCTTGAAACACTTTAATGCTGCTGGTGACAGTAGACTCAAAACACTGTCAGGGAGGGGGTTCCAATATAATATCTCAGAGGGAGCATCAATACGGTGCCGAGTTAGAATAATATATACGTGGGACGGGAGCAGGGTCTGGCAATCCCATGCATCTACTGCCCTTGGTCTTCTCAATGTTGCAGGTTTGGAAAGTGCCTTTAAAGGATTCTCGGTGATTTCTGCATTGCATCTTGCACATGGCACACAGTGCTGCCTGTCTTTGTGTGTTGGTTCTCTCGTGAAGGGAGTAAATGTTGAAGGTGATGAATAGGGTGGCTATCCAGCAGGCTGCTTTGGCCTGGATGGTGTCAAGGTTCTTGAGTAGTATTGGAACTGCATGCATCCAGGCAAGTAAGGAGTATTTGATCGCATTATTTCCTTGTGATTATTAGATTGTAGACAGACTTTGGGGAGTTAGTTATTCACTGCAGAATTCCTAGCCTCGGACCTGTTCTAGCAACCCCAGTATTTACATGGCTAGTCCAGTTCAGGTCCTGTGGAGGAATTCAGTGATTCAAATGCTATTGAATATTAAGGGGCAATGATTAGATTCTCTCTTGTTGGAGATAGTCATTGCTTGGCACTTACGTGGTGTGAAGGTTCCTTGCCACTTATCAACCCAAGTCTGGATATTGTCCAGATCTTGCTGCACATGGATGCGGATTGCTTCAGTATCCAAGGAGACATGAATGATGCTGAACATTGTGCAATTATCAGTGAATATCCCCACTTTTGACTTTATGGAGAAAGGTCATTGATGAAGCAGCTGAAGATGTTTAGGTCCAGGACACTACCCTGGCAACTTTGGCAAACTTGGCAACTTACCTGGCATTTTCAAAATGTAAATTGTCACACCATGATGTTAGCAACACTCCTAGGTCTCTTCATATACCATATTTGTGGGAAATTTCTCTTAAAAAACCCAGATGCTCTGTGTCTTTTACGATGCATATAGTAGAATTTGGAACATCAACATCCTGCAATTCCAGGAAAAGTATTGTGAGAAACGAAGCTCACTAACTTCAACCATTTCAGTTCGTGACAATAATTTCACTTTGTTTATTATACACTTGCAAGCATGGTGTCTAAAATACACACGCAGAGTTTAGCAAGTACATATCTTATATAGGATTCACTACTCCAAACCATTACTGTTGTTTATCTCTTGCCTAATCCGGCCTTGTGCATAACAAAGTACAAGTTTTACTTGGCCATTTCACCACATCCTGCTGTGGTCCATTGTTAGGTATATCCTCCTTCACTGCCATCTATTTCCCCTACTTGTGACATTTCCTCCCATTCCTCAACCATATTGAACCTTATGACTTTTTAATTGGTTTATTTTTGTTTTTGCAGAAGTGGGAAACAGATGCTTATAACTACGGCTTGTACAAGCATATCTGGCTTAACCTACATCCTCATAACACCTTATCTATTTGTCTGTAACATTTACCATTGTTTACAGGCATGTTTCATTCTTGTATGGACATTTTAGCTAATACAAAAACAATTATGTATTTCCTTCACATAGTTTTCATTCTTGTTGACTCAGCTCTTGGTTGAAACAATTACACACTGGTGTGAGTTCATTTACCTTGCATAAGTAATTATGATTGCAGAAGTAACACTACTTTACCTATATCCCACAGTATGCAAATATTTCAAATCCTTGCTGCAATGTTTGATCACTTCACTAGGTAATAATGTGTAATTCAGTTGTAAACATTTTTTTGTGAATGTATTTGCAATGTTGATGCACATTATGTGGGTAATTTCGGCTTTGTGACAATGTAAAATGTGTGATATTGATTCAGAAGTCGGTTGTACATCATTCTCAATTTTCCTTCCCATTGATTTCAATCAAAACAAAGTAAAGGCCATGATGTAAAACAAGCAGCTGAATGGCTATCATTTTAATTTTGCTCTATCAGCCAAATTCAAACTGACTTGCACTGTCTGTCACAGTTGCTCCAGCCTGGAAGGGACACAAAACAATCCAACTGTGGAAGGAGACCATAAGTGAGTTCTACACTCCTGTTTATAAGACCAGCCTTGGAAACATTGAAGATACAACATTTAAGACAGGTTTTTTCTTTGTTTTTTGTGTGTCAATTTTCCCAATTTTGTTTGGCCATGTGGACATGAGCTAGGTGCTAAGATTCAGTGTCAGCTGAAGTATTCCTGAAATTGCTGTCATGTATTGTGAAAGTGGATTTTAGAAATATAATCCCAAACCTCATACACTTACAGCTTTCTTTCAGAGTTTGCCTCATATTCTGTAATTACTTTTGCATCTTTTGCATTAGTATGCATCACCTTAGCTTAAATGTTATTTGCTGAAAATGTGTTGCTGGGAAAGCACAGCAGGTCAGGCAGCATCCAAGGAGCAGGAGAATCGACGTTTCGGGCATGAGCCCTTCTTCAGGAATGAGGAAAGTGTGTCCAGCAGGCTAAGATAAAAGGTAGGGAGGAGGGACTTGGGGGAGGGGCGTTGGAAATGCGATAGGTGGAAGGAGGTCAAGGTCAGGGTGATAGGCTAGAGTGGGGTGGGGGCGGAGAGGTCAGGAAGAAGATTGCAGGTTAGGAAGGTGGTGCTGAGTTCGAGGGATTTGACTGAGACAAGGTGGGGGGAGGGGAAATGAGGAAACTGGAGAAATCTGAGTTCATCCCTTGTGATTGGAGGGTTCCTAGGCGGAAGATGAGGCGCTCTTCCTCCAACCGTCATGTTGCTATGGTCTGGCGATGGAGGAGTCCCAAGGACCTGCATGTCCTTGGTAGAGTGGGAGGGGGAGTTGAAGTGTTGAGCCACGGGGTGGTTGGGTTGTTTGGTCTGGGTGCCCCAGAGGTGTTCTCTGAAACATTCCGCAAGTAGGTGGCCTGTCTCCCCAATATAGAGGAGGCCACATTGGGTGCAGTAAATGATGTGCAGGAGGTGCAGGTGAATTTGTGGTGGATATGGAAGGATCCCTTGGGGCCTTGGAGGGATGTAAGGGGGGGAAGTGTGTGCGTAAGTTTTGCATTTCTTGAGGTTTCAGGGGAAGGTGCCGGGAGTGAAGGTTGGGTTGGTGGGGGGTGTGGACCTGACGAGGGAGTCACGGAGGGAGTGGTCTTTTCAGAATGCTGATAGGGGAGGGGAAGGAAATATATCCCTGGTGGTGCTATCCGTTTGGAGGTGGCGGAAATGACGACGGATGATACGATGTATATGGAGGTTAGTGGGGTGGTAGGTGAGGACCAGTGGGTTCTATCCTGGTGGCGATTGGAGGGGCGGGGTTCAAGGGCGGAGGAGCGGGAAGTGGAGGAGATGCGGTGGAGGGCATCGTCGACCACGTCTGGGGGGAACTTGCGGTCTTTGGAGAAGGAGGCCATCTGGGTTGTACGGTGTTGGAACTGGTCCTCCTGGGAGCAGTCATTTGCCAATTTTGTGCAGTGCTGTTAGTCTCTCTATATCTTGTGGATAATCTCCATTTCAGTAATGTTAATCAGAGTTCAGCACCATTTCATATCATCTGTAAACATGAACAATTCTTTCATTTATTTAATTATTCAATCAATCTATATTTTGGAAAACAGAGACATGGAGCTTGATCTTTGAAGGATTCTGCTGCATTTCCCCTTCGAACAAGTGTTTCATTTATATCATGGGAACAATGTTTTTTGTTGGATTGCAACTTGACCCATCACTGAATTAGCCCAAACTATTCTCTCAGGTGACGTAAGTGCCATTTAGAACGAAAGCACTTAATGACGTGCTGCCTTCCATAAATAATGTTCTTGCTTTTAACCCGAATTTGCACCCTGCAGGGACTCAGCTGTTTTGAAGTTAAGAAACCCAAAAAATAGCTTTTCTGAGGTTTTTAGTACTATGTTAATGAAGAACACTGTGTGGACAATACAAGTACCAACCCTTGATGTGTGCCAGTATGGCACCAACAAGACGTTAAAAGGGTGTGTTATGAATGACTTTCTCTGAAAAATTGCAATTAACATTTTTCTTTATCATTTTCAGAGAATTATGTATTTGCACGTTAGCACCTTTGTATTGAATGTATAAGTATTAGGAACGTGGGTATATCAGTCACCCCCTCAAGTTTGTTTCACCATTCACTAGGAATGTGGCTGATCTTGCCCTCAATTCAATTTGCCTGCCTTTGCTCAACACACTTTTCCAACCTAACAAAAAATGTCAATTTCAGTCTGAAAAATTCAATTGATCCCACAATCATTACAATTTGGAGGACCAGTCTCCACATTTAGACTTTGTGTGAGAAAACGTTTCCTGATTTCAGCCCTAAAGCATTGCCTCTAATTTTAACTTTGTATCTCATGTGTTCTGGATTCCCTCACCAGAGTTTATGGATTCCTTGAATCAACTTCATCAAACTTTTCGATCATTTCAACCCCTCAATTGCATCTCCTTTTTAAATTTCTCAGGTCAAGGTAATACATTCCAAGGTTCTGGAACCCGCTTCGTTGGTTAAACCTTCAACCTCTAGTATCATTCTGATGAATCAGTGTTTAATCTCTTCTCAGGCCAATGTATCCTTCCTCAATGTGCAACATTCCCTCTAAGCCATGTGGCTACACATGCTGACACAAAAGCTTCTGTTCCTGTTGCTTTACACGGACCTTGGGTATCCACACTGTAAAGGGAAATTTAATGGGGACCTTACCAGTGTGGTGTCTAAAACACAAGTTAAGATGGCATACAATTGAAGTGCAATAAACTCTAACAAAAAATACATTGCTAGAAAAGATCAGCAGGTCTGGCAGCATCTGTGGAGAGAAGTCAGAGTTAATGTTTTGGATCCAGTGACTCTTTCTCAGAACTGCGTGGGTTTCCTCTGGGTTTCCTCCCACACTCCAAAGATGTGCAGGTCAGGTGAATTGGCCATGCTAAATTGCCCGTAATGTTAGGTAAGGGGTAGATGTAGGGGTATGGGTGGGTTGCGCTTCGGCGGGGCGGTGTGGACTTGTTGGGCCGAAGGGCCTGTTTCCACACTGTAAGTAATCTCATCTAATCTAATCTAATATAAACTCTGCTTAGAAATCCCCCTGAGATAAATATCAGCATTCCATCAGCATTTTACATTGATTTTCTACTTATACCAACTTTTATTGACATGCACCAGATACTAAAATCACTTTGTAGCGCTATCTATTCTGGTGAATCAACTTAAGTATGTTTAGTGCAATAAGAAATGCAAAACATGAATGAATTTCCACCCTCAAGAGTTTAGCCAGTATTTACTCAATGTCTACTGGTTATAATCTTGACTACCCAATTGTACACAATTCAATACTAGTAGGACTATCTTACGAGGGGAGGCTGAGTTGATCTGGCCCGTACACATCAGCACATAGAAGAATGAGAGGTGACCTTATTGAAACATACAAGCTTCTTCAAGGATCTGATGGGTGAGAGAATCTGTGGAATTCTTTGCCATAGAGAGCTGTTGAGGCTGGGTCATTCAGTATATTCAAGGCTAAGGATTTTTAATCAGTAAGGGAATTAATGATTATGAGAAAAAGACAGGAAAGTGAAGTTGAGGATTAACAGATCAGCCATGATCAATCGTGGAGCAGATTCAATGGGCTGAATGGCCTACTTAGACTTCAATATCTTACGGTATTATAGTCAATATAAATGGGTACAAACTGGTCACACAATGAAGGAAGCACTGAAACAAGGGATAACTGCTGATGGAACTGCTTTGGGGATTTCTTATACTTTTGTAGTTAAAATAGAAGTCGCGTACCTTCTAGAGAGATTTGATTACCTACAGTGTGGAAACAGGGCCTTTGGCCCAACAAGTCCCAACCGACCCTCCGAAGAGCAACCCACCCATACCCATTCCCCTACATTTACCCCTTCACCTAACACTATGGGCAATTTAGTTCGGCCAATTCACCTAACCTGCACACTTTTGGACTGTGGGAGGAAACCGGAGCACCTGGAGGAAACCCACGCAGACACGGGGAAAATGTGCAAACTCCACACAGACAGTTGCCCGAGGCTGGAATTGAACCCGGGTCTCTGGCACTGTGAGGCAGCAGTGCTAACCACTGTGCCACTGTGCACAGGATTCTGTGGAAAATATGCAGGTTTAATGGAAGTTTTCTGTCATTTTGTAGACAAAATGAAAGATTTTCCACTTTTCTGAGCCTAATAAACAATTCTCGCCTTTATCCACTACTTTCCCAAATAGAGCTTGTCGCCTTTATGAATATCTCCCAATTGATTGGGCCGCATTTAGAATACTGTGTACAGTTCTGGGCGCCTAATTACCAACAGGATGTGGACGCTTTGGAGAGGGTGCAGAGAAGGTTTATGAGGATGTTGCCTGGTATGGAAGGTGCTAGCTATGAAGAGAGGTTGAGTAGGTTAGGTTTATTTTCACTAGAAAAAAGGAGATTGAGGGGGGACCTGATTGAGGTTTACAAAATCATGAAGGGTATAGACAGGGTGGATAGAGACAAGTTTTTTTCCCAGGGTGAAGGATTCAATAACGAGAGGTCATGCTTTCAAGGTGAGAGGTGAAAAGTTTAAGGGGGATACACGTGGCAAGTACTTCACACAGGGGGTGGTGGGCGTTTGGAATGTGTTGCCAGCAGAGGTGGTAGAGGTAGGCACGGTAGATTCATTTAAGATGCATCTGGACAGATGTATGAGTAGGTGGGGAGCAGAGGGATACAGATGCTTAGGAATTGACCGACAGGTTTAGACATTACATTTGGATCGGCTCAGGCTTGGAGGGCCGAAGGGCCTGTTCCTGGGCTGTAAATTTTTTTTGTTCTTTGTACCACCATTTAATTTTTGGATCTCCCTGCCTACCACAGTCTCAGTACTTTCTTTCCCATCTGCCACTGTTAAATTCTATCGATTTAAGTTTGTCTTTGTTGCCTTAATTCTGGTTTTGCATTGTTACCAGTGCTGCAACGTTGGATTACACTATTTCTTTAGCTGCTGATTTCCCTTCTGTAGAGACAAAGAAAAAACTGCAGATGCTGGAATCCAAAGTAGACAGGCAGGAGGTTGGAAGAACACAGTGAGTCAGGCAGCGTCAGGAGGTGGAGAAGTCAACATTTCAGGTGTAACCCTTCTTCTGGACTTGATTTCCCTTCTGTAGCCATGCCTTGTAGCATCTACTCACTACGGCAACAATACTCATTGTGAGCTGTAAGTATTCCATTTCAATTTCTAGCCTTTTCAGTCCATCTTGAGCTCTTCAATTAAAGTCTTACCATTGCCCAACAGGAATTTTTAACTTTCCACTTGAATCTCTGAGTTTGCTTCTCCAGATCCTTGCTTCCTAATGTATCTGCTGGGCACGAAGTAAATTCCTACCATGTGGAAGCAGGCCATTCAGCCCACTGAATCCACACTGACCCTCCGAAGGGCATCCCATCCCATCCCCAAGGATGTTGCCAGGGTTGGAGGATTTGAGCTATAGGGAGAGGTTGAACAGGCTGGGGCTGGTTTCCCTGGAGCGTCGGAGGCCGAGGGGTGACCTTATTGAGGTTTACAAAATTATGAGGGGCATGGATAGGGTAAATAGACAAAGTATTTTCCCTGAGGTGGGGGAGTCCAGAATCAGAGGGCATAGGTTTAGGGTGAGAGGGGAAGGATATAAAAGAGACCTAAGGGGCAACATTTTCATGCTGACGGTGATACGTGTATGGAATGAGCTGCCAGAGGATCTGGTGGAGGCTGGTACAGTTGCAACATTTAAAAGGTATCTGGAAAGGTATATGAATAGGAAGGGTTTGGAGGGATATGGGCCAAGTGCTGGCAGGTGGGATAGATGATTGGGTTGGGACATCTGGTCGGCATGGCCAAGTTGGACCGAAGGGTCTGTTTCCGTTCTGTGTATATCTATGACTCTAATCCACCTCGCCTGCACATGCCCGGACACTATGGGCAATTTAGCATGCCAATGTACCTAACCTGCACACCTTTGGCCTGTGGAAGAGAGCCAGAACAACCAGAGGAAAGCCACACAGATACAGGGAGAATGTATAAATGCCCCACGGACAGTCACCTGAGGGTGGAATCAAAACTGAGTCCCTGGCACTGTGAGGCAGCAGTGCTAACCGCTGGGTCACCGTGCTGCACCTTTTATAGAATTGCTTCTATAAACTAAAGAACTGTGGACGCTGGAAATCTGAAACAAAAACTTAAATTGCTGGAGAAACTCAACCAGTCTGGCAGCATCTGCGGAGGGAAAGCAGAATTTAACTTTCAGTCCACTCAGAGTTTTGGTGAAGCGTCACTTGACTCAAAATGCTAACTCTGCTTTCTTCCCACAGATACTGCCAGACCTGTGGTTTCCCCAGCAATTTTTGTTGTTTTTTTGTGAACAGCTTCTAACTCCCAGTTGTTTCTTCACTTCGTATCAGGTCCGAAGTCAAGGTTTTCACCATCAATTGTTTTTTTTCCCTTGTCAATCTTCCCATGAGTTTGTCTGCAGGCTCTTTCACTGTTTATCTGCTGACAGCCTTTAGAAGTAAGCTGTGAAATATTTAATGTTGTAAATGTCAGCTACTGCTCCTGTGTCCACTGCAAATCTTACCATAGTTACCTTGTGATGTTAAGTAATGACATCACCCACAGCTACTATATTGTAAGTGCTGAAATATCAACCATCATCAGCTTGTGTCTAGGGTAGTTTGCTGTCACCATCCTATTTCCTTGCCTGCATCTAATGGTCTACTTGCTTTGCAGCAGTAGGAAAAAGGCCACCAGTGAATCTTAATTAGAAGAAGCATTGTTACTAAGACTATGAGGAGACTTGGCGCCATCAGGTTTGTCCTTTTCAAGATCCTCAGCTGTTTTGCCTGACCCCACCACCAACGCCCAAATTCTTAAGACGCATATCAGATTTGGTGAAACTTAATGCAGTCTCCAACTTTAAGAACCATTATATTTTACAATGTTGGCAATGGATAAGAAGTACTCACATCCCAAGAATGCATAAAAATAATTTTCACCTGGACTTCTTGTGCTGAAGTTACTGGCATCACATAGGTGTTGCGAAATACACATGCACCTATTATATGCAAATATAGAAATCTACTGTGTGTAAATTACTCATTCTATCTGCAATTTTCTCAACTTTTATGTTGATTGCAAACACTGTGCTCCTTGGGCTCTGGAATTCTGTTCATCTCGCCTTCTCATTATCAATGTGACAGAGTTATTGTCTTTCTAGATCCTTACCTATGTACATACAATCTTAAATCACAGCAACATTGCACTTCTCTCTCCCACCTTAGAAACCTCCTCCAGCTCTCCCCTTTGACCTTCAATCAAAGTTACATTCCTGTTAAACTCTGGCTTGGTGTCTGCTTTGTTTACACCCCACTTGGAAGCAACTTGGGGCATTTCATTACATTAAAGCCAAAGTGTAAAAACAAAGCATCCTGCTTCTCCATCCAACTTTGAATACCATTGACAATGTTTCGTGATGAGATTTAGCAAACGAGTTTGTGGCAACAGGGAATCACACAAAGATTTGTAAGAGGGAATGTTGAAAAGACCCACAGACAGTGGAACTCCTTACGCACAAGCCTTCCTGATCACAATTAGCGTGACCTCCTAGAACCACAATCATGAGGACATAAAAAGTGACCAATTTCTGGAAAAATTCTGTAAATGGCTTCCTCACTCTTTGAAGCTATCAAGCAAACAACAAAAGGTCATTATTCCCATCGTCCCCTTCTTGCCTCATCCCCGTATGCTTTATTATCCTTTTTCATGAGAATTGGAAAATATCTTTTTTTGAATCTATCTAAAGATCATAGATGGCCCTGTCTGACAAAAATATTTTTTCAGTTTTGCCATACATCTATTATACACAGTATATATGTAACTTAGTGAAACAAGATCCATGACATAAATTTGAAGTGTCATTAACTATCCTTTTCAGAGTGTCTGTTTGTTAGACACTTGACTGAGTTTTCTTTCATATTGGAGTCAGTGGAAGATTAAAATCTTGTGAGGTATTTAACAGGGTGGCTCACCCACTGCCAGTTTCCACCAACGGGAAAATTTACAACACTGTTTGTTATTCAAATAATCCTTGTTTCTTTTCTGCTGCTGGTTCCTGTAAAACCACCAGGAAAGAAAAGACTGATTTTTAAAAGTTAATAATCTGTATGTCGGCAGGAGTGATAAACAGCATTATTTACATGATCAAGGTGCAGTCACAAAGCTTATAAATCAGAGGTGAAATATCCTCTGCATTCCACTAATGATTTCTCCCTACTTTCAGAGTTCATATTGAATTAATTCCTCTTACAGCAGTTTACACTGTTGAGTCATTCCTGTCTCAGTCTGGTATGTATAATAATTCTGCCACTGTTACACTTTAGAAGTACTTGTATCAGCTGAGGTTCTCTCTGCTGTCCCCCTTCTGAAGACAGCAGGAAATTTTCGTCCTATGTTTCCCATGATATGACTATGTTCCATATCGAGAAGAATAGTCACTGAAACACATTGAAAAGTCTCTAAAGGACAAAAACACATCTGTTCGTAAATGTGTTTAAGCTACCTTTTCGCAAACCAGAAATTAATTCCAAATCTACTAATGAGGATGTGCTATTTACTGATAATTACCAACAATACCTGCCAGCAATGAGAAATGGCATTCAGAACTTGGAAGAGCATGATATGGCTTTCACTAATCCATTTAATGCAGTCTGATTTATACTTGATGTCTTCAGCACAGGATTGGATTCAGACAGTTCTAAACAGAAAACACCCCATCACAGAGATTAATTGATTGCAGGCACAGAGGTATTTACGTTTTTGCTAATTCGACCTTGCAGTTCTTGTAGCCAGTGCAAAGCTGAGATAAAGCTACCAAGTGAAAGCCAAAGGGAAAAAGACAATCCAGTAACAGAACATGGCAGTCCATATTGTATTAGATTACATATACTTGTTTCTTTTTGACATTCATTAATGGGATGTGTGCACCATGGCCGGACCAACATTTACTGCCCATCCTTAATCAACCAGAGGGCAAAAGTCAACCACATTGCGGTGGGTGTAGAGTCACAATCAGGTAAGGATGGCAGATTTCCTTCCTTAAAGGGCATTGGTGAACCACATGGGTGTTTCTGATAATTTGCAATGGTTCTATGGCATCATTAGATTCTCATTTCCAGATCATTATTGAATGCAAAATACACCATTTGCCATGGCAGGATTCAAATGCGCATCTCCCAAACATTACCTGGGTCTCTCAATTAATAAGGTAAAAACAATAACTGCAGATGCTGGAAACCAGATTCTGGATTAGTGGTGCTGGAAGAGCACAGCAGTTCAGGCAGCATCCAACGAGCAGCGAAATCGACGTTTTGGGCAAAAGCCCTTCATCAGGAATAAAGGCAGTGAGCCTGAAGCATGGAGAGATAAGCTAGAGGAGGGTGGGGGTGGGGGTGGGGAGAGAGTAGCATAGAGTACAATGGGTGAGTGGGGGAGGAGATGAAGGTGATAGGTCAAGGGGGAGAGAGTGGAGTGGATAGGTGGAAAAGGAGATAGGCAGGTCGGACAAGTCCGGGCAAGTCAAGGAGATAGTGCTGAGCTGGAAGTTTGAAACTAGGATGAGGTGGGGGAAGGGGAAATGAGGAAGCTGTTGAAGTCCACATTGATGCCCTGGGGTTGAAGTGTTCCGAGGCGGAAGATGAGGCGTTCTTCCTTCAGGCGTCTGGTGGTGAGGGAGCGGTGGTGAAGGAGGCCCAGGACCTCCATGCCCTCGGCAGAGTGGGAGGGGGAGTTGAAATGTTGGGCCACGGGGCGGTTTGGTTGATTGGTGCAGGTGTCTTGGAGATGTTCCCTAAAGCGCTCTGCTAGGAGGCGCCCAGTCTCCTCAATGTAGAGGAGACCACATCGGGAGCAACGGATACAATAAATGATATTAGTGGATGTGCAGGTAAAACTTTGATGGATGTGGAAGGCTCCTTTAGTGCCTTGGATAGAAGTGAGGGAGGAGGTGTGGGCACAGGTTTTACAGTTCCTGCGGTGGCAGGGGAAAGTGCCAGAATGGGAGGGTGGGTCGTAGGGGGATGTGGACATGACCAGGTAGTCACGGAGGGAACGGTCTTTGCGGAAGGCGGAAAGGGGTGGGGAGGGAAATATATCCCTGGTGGTGGGGTCTGTTTGGAGGTGCCGGAAATGTCGGCAGATGATTTGGTTTATGCGAAGGGTGGTAGGGTGGAAGGTGAGCACCAGGGGTGTTCTGTCCTTGTTACGGTTGGAGGGGTGGAGTCTGAGGGCGGAGGTGCGGGATGTGGACGAAATGCGTTGGAGGGCATCTTTAACGATGTGGGAAGGGAAATTGCGGTCTCTAAAGAAGGAAGCCATCTGGTGTGTTCTATGGTGGAACTGGTCCTCCTGGGAGCAGATACGGCAGAGGCGGAGAAATTGGGAATACGGGATGGCATTTTTGCAAGAGATAGGGTGGGAAGAGGTGTATTCCAGTTAGCTGTGGGAGTCGGTGGGTTTGTAAAAAATGTCAGTGTCAAGTCGGTCGTCACTAATGGAGATGGAGAGGTCCAGGAAGGGGAGCGAGGTGTCAGAGATGGTCCAGGTAAATTTAAGGTCAGGGTGGAATGTGTTGGTGAAGTTGATGAATTGCTCAACCTCCTCGCGGGAGCACGAGGTGGCGCCAATGCAGTCATCAATGTAGCGGAGGAAGAGGTGGGGAGTGGTGCTGGTGTAATTACAGAAGATCAACTGCTCTACGTAGCCAACAAAGAGACAGGCATAGCTGGGGCCCATACGTGTGCCCATGGCTACGCCTTTGGTCTGGAGGAAGTGGGAGGATTCAAAGGAGAAATTGTTAAGGGTGAGGACCAGTTCGGCCAAACGAATGAGAGTGTCAGTGGAAGGGTACTGTTGGGGATGTCTGGAGAGGAAAAAATGGAGGGCTTGGAGGCCCTGGTCATGGCGGATGGAGGTGTAGAGGGATTGGATAGTCTAGCGATAATACCACTAGACCATTGCCAAACTCAATTACACTCATTATTTCAAATATAATCACACAATTTTGGTCATTTGCAGTTTGCCCCAGAATACTGAATGGCCTGGACAGAGTAGATGTAAGGAAGATGTTTCCATTGGTAGGAGAGACTAGTACCCAAGGGCATAGCCTTCGAGTAAAGGGAAGACCTTTTAGAATGGAGACAAAGCGAAACTTCTTCAGCCAGGCAATGGTGAGCCAATGGAATTCATTGCCACAGAAGACTATGGAGGCAAGGTCATTGAGTGTATTTAAGACTGAGATAGATAGGTTCTTGAGTATCAGGGCGATCAAGGGCTATGGGGAAAAAGTGGAAGAATGGGGTTGAGAAACTTATCAGCAGAGCAGGATCAATGGGCTGAATGGCCTAATGTCAGCTCCAATGTCTTATGGTCTTATGTTTGTCCTGGGAAGTTGCTTAAATGGGACTGCCCGCCACACCTGGGCAGCATGTTGACAAAGTGACTTTGAACTTTGGGCTATGTGTGAGTGTCATTGCCTCAGCTGTTCCTGCATATGAGCAGAAACGTAAATAGTAAAAATCATCACAAGTCGAGCCATATTAGTTTCTGTTATTCCTTTTTAGGATGTTGGTGTTGCTATCCATAATTGGTCCTGAGAACACTTTAAAGTTGCTGTGGGTCTGGAGTCAGATTGCGGGGGAGTCAAACCAAGCAAGAATGGCAACATTCCTTTCCAAAAGGACCTTTGTGAACCCAATGGAGTTGTTAAAATCAATAATAGATTCATGGTCATTATTACTGAGACTAGCAATTCCAGATATATTGGGCTGAATATACCAGAAATAGGCTGTATCAAGTTTGAGGAGTTTTATGAAAGGCTTCTTGCTATGAGCTCCAGTGAGTTTTCTCATGCTATTGTCTGCAGTTTACCTTAATGGCTTTGCATCATGCCTCTGTGACAATCCACTCACACTACCTTCCCCTCTCTAGCAGCAGAAGTACTCACCACTCTGGGATTCACGGCAACTATGCCATATTCAAAATGCAATTCTTCACTAGGTCAAGCCATGTCATGAGATACCCTACACGATTTCCGTGACACCCATGTCCCATGAGTGAATTCAGCAAGAAAGACTCCAAAGAAAATTTGAGATTGTACTGTTTAATGTCTAAGGTTGCCAAGGCAAATTATTCTTAAGTAAACAGCTTCATATCAGGCACACGAACTGTCAGTATAAAAAGGTCTGGTGTTTGAAATATTGTATCTTACCACAGTTGGCAAAAGACAGAGGGAAAACTAAGCAGATTTATGGAAAGGTGGGAGGGAGTTTTAGGTTTTTGAGCTATAATGAATTTATAGGAAGCTTAACCTTTGGTCAATGATAAAAGATTAAGGCACCCATTCTGTAATCTTCTTCCCTGACATAAGGTCTGACTAATGGCACTCTACAGAATAGCTTGGAATGTTTTCCTATATCAAGAAACATTATTTAAATGCAAATTATTGACGTTGACACTAAGTAGTAAATACTATTGTTCAGACCTTTGTATTTCATTGATTTCTAGCTCAGCTATCCTAAAATGTTATCTTTCTCCATTGTACAGCTTATTTCCCCTGGGTACAATTTCATTTATAGCTTTTGGAAAGAAAATAGGCAATTTAGACTCATTTTAAAAGAAGAATTGAAACTTTAAAAATATTTCCACATCTTGTTTAAGCAATATTTTAATAGAATGTCAAACTATACCACACAAAAGACTACCAGTTTGTAATGCCTGTACTAGCACTTTGAAGGAACTAATTCGTTTCATTCTAACAATTCCTCCCCATTGTCCTACATCTCTTTCATTTTCAAGTGTTATTCAACTTTTGAAAGTTACTATTGAATTTGCTCCCATGACCCCTTCATGATTTGGAGATGCCGGTGTTGGACTGGGGTGTACAAAGTTAAAAATCACACAACACCAGATTATAGTCCAATAGGTTTATTGGAAAGCACTAGCTTTCAGAGCGCCACTCCTTTATCAGGTAGTTGTCGTCTGATGAAGGAGCAGCACTCCGAAAGCTTGTACTTCCAAATAAACCTGTTGAACTATAACCTGGTGTTTGTTGTGTGATTTTTAACTTTGTATGGCCCCTTCAGGCAGTGTGTTTCACATCAGAGCCACCGTTGCGTGAGAAATATTATCATCCCTCCTTCAGTCTTTTGCCAATAGGTCAAATTAATTATCATCTATTATTTCTGAAGTTATTTCTGTGCTAGCAAATATAATTGTAAGATTCTTTGATAATTCAAACTTAGGGTATAGAACTCAAACAGCTCGTTCATGCATAGATTTGGCAAATTTAGTGTCAATTTGCTCATCTGGGAGATAGATAATGATTGTGTTTAATGCTTTGCTGTATTTTACCATCTTCACTAATGTTTTTTTATTCTCTGTTTGAGTCCTTTTCAAATAGCAGCTGATGTCATTTTCACACAAATTAATAGATCTATATTCTGTTTAATCTAGAATGTAATCTGATTGAAATGGAGTAAGCCTTTATTAATAACAACAAACATAGCTTTATGGGAAGTATAATCCTGTAGTTACTTTGAACTCAACTTTACTGACAAAGTCGAGCTGTCCTTTTAAGTCGAAACTTCCTGAGCTACTGCATATTGTACAGTCAAGAGATAGGAATATGATTGCGAGCTTCAATTAAATTTCAAAAATTGTTCAATACTATTCAAAACTCAATGGCTCAGACTTGATGCCGGTCATTAGTAAGTGGCCACTTCTTCAGCATGACTCTTTGGTAAGTTGCTGGAGCTGCAATATGGATTTGCAGTGGTCCCATCAAAGGGGGATCAGAGACTCAATAACAGGTCAAGAAACTATGTATCTCCTTAAGCTATCTGATGGAAGGATTCTGAAATCAACAGATCAAGGACTGAGAGGAATTAGACTTTATGCTTTAAATTGTTAATTTTCAGTATTACTGGGGCTTCTGACAGTGATAACTGTTATTACAAAATTGAAAAAACATACATTGACATCAAATGACTATACTTAACTTCCCAAGGCAAGAGGCATTTGAATCTCCCATGCATTTACAGGAATGTTATGCTGCACTATGCTCAGTGGGGAGCAATTTTCACTCTGAACTGGTGCATCTCCAACAGCAACTTTTCAATTTCTGAATTTAATCATGCATCTACCCTTGGCTGAAGTTACTCTGGTATTTGTGAATAAAAATAAACAAATACACGCTCCATTAGTCTCATCTTGATATTAACAGGGAACTTTGGGCTAATGTTTCTGAACTAGGAACCACACGGGTACACTTTGTTTACTGTTGTAAACCTGTTGCAGTAATATCATCAGATGCCATCACTCCACTATCGGTAATACAAAAGTGATAGAAAAAATTAAAATGCAAGATTATTTTCCAAATATATTTTGTAACTAAAATAACCATTGACGATCCCTGGTAAAAACAATACAGGACACTGGAGCATCCCCACTGGGTAGAACAAAATCAGACAAGAAGTCACTTACTGTTCAGTTCCCAGCAGTTTGCTCCGAATATGGTCATCTTGTCAACTGAAGTGCGTTAAGGACCTGGAGAGAAAATAGAAGGAATTTATATTCAAATAAAATGGACTTTCATGGTTCTGGAATTAGACACGTACCATGGTCTGCATAGATTGGTTAGAGACCCAAACAGTCCTTCCAGGTGAGACAGAGGTTCACCTGATTCTCCTCCAACCTTGTTTACTGTATCCGGTGCTCCCCTTGTGGTCTTCTCTACATCGGGGAGACCAAATATAAACTAAGGGAATGTTTCGCCGAGCATTACAGGGGCCAACCAGACTTCCCAGTCACCACCCATTTTATTTCTCTTTCCGACATGACCATCCTTGGCCTCCTCCATTGCCACAACCACCCACATCACAAATTGGAGGAATTGACACCTCATCTTCCGCCTGGGTAGCCTACAGCCCGGAGGACACAACATTGAGTTCTCCAATTTCAAATAGCCTCCCTTCCCATCCCCCAACTCCCTTCCCAGGCCCTCCCCTCCCTTCCATCGACCCTTCCTTCTAGCCTCCAGCCAGATTCATTCTTCCCATCAACCAACCAGATTGTACCCCCTACCTGTATTCACCCACCCCCACCTCACCACCCTGCCCCCACCACCCCCTTTATCTGCAGCTCCCCCTACACCCACCCCCCAGCCCTGAAGAAGGATTACACCCGAAACATTGACTTCTCCCCCTCCTGATGCTGCCTGGCCTGCTGTGTTCCTCCAGCCTCCTGCTTCATAGATTGGTAGCTGAAATCTTCAAATTGTTAATTTATAGAAATACTTAGCAATTGTACCACAGACCATCTATGGCTATTTTAATTTATAATCACTTAATTTAGTAATAAAATGACTTCAATTAAAAAATTCTTTGATTGCAAGTATAATTCTACAGCACCCAAGTTTGGATTTGCCTTCGCACATTAGCATATGTCTTCTCTGCTGTAATTGCCTGAAGCACATGGTGTAGGGATTGAAGTATTTAATCATTAGCATTGCAGCCAGTATCAGAAACTCAAATAGGAATTAAACACCACTACCGTTTGCAAAGAGAGTGTCCTATTGTGATGGATATTTGAGGAAATGTTTGAGGTTAAACCAGTGCCTCATGAAGCATAAAAGGGTTAAACATCATTCCAGAAATGGACTTCTTTCATTTGGTGGGATCTAGGGCAGCAGGAATGATCAAAGTATAAAATATTCATAACTAGACCTATTTATAACAGACGAACGTTCGTGGTTCTGAAGTGATAGCTTACATGTATTTGAAAGGAGAGCATCTAATGTAAATGACAAAAATTGCTTCAACTCTCTGCTGAACAGAGAGAAGGTTGCTCATCTGTTAAATAATACAAAAAGGAGAAGCAGACTTCTCCAACAATGTCAACCAATATTATTGGGGTGATTCTTTTCTTTTCAAAATAGCCCACAAAAGTGAATGCATCAGCTACCAGCTATAGTTGTTTAGTAAAACAAGCTGGAAATGAAATAGAATGGTTCTTCAAAAATATAGAAACATGGCAAAAGATTAACCACTCATAGCTGATCAGAAAATCTCTCACAACTTAAAAGCTATTTGGTTTGGAATTAAATTGGTCGATACATTTACCTTTGGAAGCAAGGGCTCAAAAAGCTGTTTGAATTTGATTAGTTTGAGGTATAAAATGCATTTTTATTGACAATATGAATAATACAGAAGTAAACAAATCTGAAAAATCAAATGTGCATGAAATGCAGAAAGTTGTTTAAACCCCAGAGTGTCTATTAATTTTAAACAAGTGAATAATAACTGTTGCAAACTAAATGGAAATAAAAATATTAGAGATTAATACTGGCTGCTAACTTATTGTCAAGGACAATTCCCAGATAAGGGCGGCACGGTGGCAGTGGTTAGCACTGCTGCTTCACAGCGCCACAGATCCGGGTTTAATTCCCATCTCAGGCGACTGTCCGTGTGGAGTTTACACATCCGCCCCATGTCTGCGTGGGTTTCCTCCGGGTGCTCTGGTTTCCTCCCACAGTCCAAAGATATGCAGGTCAGGTGAATTGGTCATGCTAAATTGCAGACAGTGTTAGATGTAGGGGAATGGGTCTGGGTGGGTTGCTCTTCGGAGAGTCGGTGTGGACTTGTTGGGCCGAAGGGCCTGTTTCCACACGGTAAGTAATCTAATCTAAGAAGGTAAACTATGTCCCCATTGGGCTTAGTCAATATTGGCCAGAGAACAGAGGTTTACCATTTCATTATTTCTTTCAAATTGTACTTTTGCTCAAGAGCTTGCATCGATACCTGGTAGTATCAGAAAAAAAAATTATGGAAAAAGTGGGAATCAAGGTAAAGCTAATCTGTAGAATAAAGTCCACAAGCACAGCCGGACTGGGAGAACATCCTGACTTGACCTGAGAAATATCAGAAAACATTTGTAGTCCACAAGAACCATCCTTCTTCATAAAGAGAAAATCCACTTATTTCAGCATCTCTTTCCCAACAATTTACCACGAAGGACAAGGTGCTGTCTTTCAGATGAGATGTTGATTTCACTCTACACATGCTGCCTGACTTTCTGAGCTTTTCCAGAAATTTCTGATTTTGTTTCTGACACCCCCACCGTCACACCCTCACTCCCCCATTGTCACACCCTCACTCCCCCACTGACACACCCTCACTCCCTCACCGTCACATCCTCACTCCCCCCACTGTCACACCCTCACTCCCCCCACCGTCACACCCTCACTCCCCACTGACACACCCTCACTCCCTCACCGTCACATCCTCACTCCCCCCACTGTCACACCCTCACTCCCCCCACTGTCACACCCTCACTCCCTAAGTGTCACACCCTCACTCTCCCACTGTCACACCCTCACCCCTCCGCCGTCACACCCGCACTCCCCCATCGTCGCACCCTCAGTCCCCCACTGTCGCACCCTCACTCCCCCACTGTCACACTCTCACTCCCCACTGTCACACTCTCACTCCCCCACTGACAC
Organism: Chiloscyllium punctatum; assembly: GCF_047496795.1. Lineage (NCBI taxonomy): Eukaryota > Metazoa > Chordata > Chondrichthyes > Orectolobiformes > Hemiscylliidae > Chiloscyllium > Chiloscyllium punctatum. Next base: position 142,695,912 of record NC_092741.1, on the reverse strand, counting down.
ACCCTCACTCACCCACTGACACACCCTCACTCACCCACTGACACACCCTCACTCACCCACTGACACACCCTCACTCCCCCACCGTCACACCCTCACTCCCCCACCGTCACATTCTCAACTCTACCATCATAATACACACACACCCTCACTGTCACACTCTCACTCCCCCACTGTCACAATCACTCTACCAACGTCACACACACACTCACCCAATGTCACACTCTCACGCTACCACCATCACACCCTCACTCCCCCACCGTCACACCCTCTATTCCCCACTGTCACACTCTCACTGCTCAATTGTCACACTCTCACTCCGCCGCCATCACTCACACACTCCCCATCGTCGCACCCTCACTCCCCCATCGTCGCACCTTCACTCCCCCACCGAAACACCCTCACTTCCCCACCGTCACACCCTCACTCCCCCACCGTCACACCCTCACTCCCCCACCGTCACACCCTCACTCCCCCACCGTCACATTCTCAACTCTACCACCATAATACACACACTCCCTCACTGTCACACTCTCACTCCCCCACTGTCACACTCTCCCTCGACCACCGTCACACCCTCACCGTCACACCCTCACTCCCCCACTGTCACACCCTCAATCCTCACCGTCACACCCTCGCACCCCCACCGTCACACCCTCGCTCCCCCACCGACACACCCCCACTGTCACACCCTCACTCCCCCACCTTCACACCCTCACTTCCCCACTGTCACACTCTCACTCCCCCACTATCACACTCTCACTCGCCCACTGACACACCCTCACTCCCCCACTGTCACACTCTCACTCGCCCACTGACACACCCTCACTCCCCCACTGACACACCCTCACTCCCCCACTGTGACACTCTCACTCCCCCACTGTGACACCCTCACTCCCCCACTGTGACACCCTCACTCCCCCACTGTAACATTCTCAACTCTACCACCATAATACACACACTCCCTCACTGTCACACTCTCACTCCCCCACTGTCACACTCTCACTCTACCACCGTAACACACACACACTCACCCACTGTCACACCCTCTATTCCCCACTGTCACACCCTCACTCCGCAATTGTCACACTCTCACTCCGTCGCCATCACTCACACACTCCCCCATCGTCGCACCTTCACTCCCGCACCGTCACACCCTCACTCCCCCACTGTCACACCCTCACTCCCCCACCGAAACACCCTCACCCCCCCACTGTCACATTCTCAACTCTACCACCATAATACACACACTCCCTCACTGTCACACCCTCACTCCCCAAGCGTCACACCCTCACTCCCCACCATCACACCCTCACACCCCCACCGTCACACCCTCGCTCCCCCACCGACACACCCTCACTGTCACACCCTCACTCCCCCACTGACACACCCTCACTCCCCCACCATCACACCCTCACTCCCCCACCGTCACAGCCTCACTCCCCCACTGTCACAGCCTCACTCCCCCACTGTCACAGCCTCACTCCCCAAGCGTCACACCCTCACTCCCCCACTGTCACAGCCTCACTCCCCAAGCGTCACACCCTCACTCCCCACCATCACACCCTCACACCCCCACCGTCACACCCTCACTCCCCCACTGACACACCCTCACTCCCCCACCATCACACCCTCACTCCCCCACCGTCACAGCCTCACTCCCCCACCGTCACAGCCTCACTCCCCCACTGTCACAGCCTCACTCCCCAAGCGTCACACCCTCACTCCCCACCGTCACACCCTCGCTCCCCCACCGACACACCCTCACTGTCACACCCTCACACCCTCACTGTCACACCCTCACTCCCCCACCGTCACACCCTCACTCCCTCACTGTCACACCCTTATTGTCACACCCTCACTCCCCCCACCATCACACCCTCACTCCCCCACCGTCACAGCCTCACTCCCCCACTGTCACACCCTCACTCCCCCACCGTCCCACCCTCACCTCTCCACTGCCACAACCTCACTCCTGCATGTCACACCCTCACTCCCCCACCGTCACACCCTCAATCTCTCTCTGTCACACCCTCACTCCCCCACTGTCACACCCTCACTCCCCCACTGTCACACCCTCACTCCCCCACCGTCCCACCCTCACCTCTCCACTGCCACAACCTCACTCCTGCATGTCACACCCTCACTCCCCCACCGTCACACCCTCAATCTCTCTCTGTCACGCCCTCACTCCCCAAGCGTCACACCCTCACTCCCCAAGTGTCACACCCTCACTCCATCACTGTCACGCCCTCACTCCCCCACTGTGACACCCTCACTGTCACACTCTCACTTCTCCACTGTCACACTCTCACTCCCTCACCGTTTCACCCTCACTCCCCCACCGTCACACCCTCACGGTCACACCCTCACTCCCCCTCTGTCACACCCTCACCCCCTCACGGTCACACCCTCACTCCCCCACCGTCACACCCCCACCATCACAGCCTCACTCCCCCACCGTCACATCCTCACACCCCCACTGTCACACCCTCACTGTCAAACCCTCACTCCCCCACTGACACACCCTCACTCCCTCACCGTCACATCCTCACTCCCCCCACCGTCACATCCTCACTCCCCCCACTGTCACACCCTCACTCCCCCCACTGTCACACCCTCACTACCCCCACTGTCACACCCTCAATAACGCACTGTCACACTCTCACGCCCCCACCGTTTCACCCTCACTCCCCCACCGTCACACCCTCACGGTCACACCCTCACTCCCTCACTGTCACACCCTCACTCCCCCACCGTCACATCCTCACTCCCCCACCGTCACTCCCCCAGTGTCACACCCTCACTCCCCCAGTGTCACACCCTCACTCCGCCACTGTCACACCCTCACTCCGCCACTGTCACACTGTCACTCTTCCACCGTCACACCCTCACTCCCCCACCGTCACACCCTCACTCCCTCACTGTCACACCCTCACTCCCCCACTGTCACACCCTCACTCCCCCACTGTCACACCCTCACTCCCCCAGCGTCACACCCTCACTCCCCTACCATCACACCCTCACTCCCCCACCGTCACACCCTCACTCCTCCACCGTCACACCCTCACACCCCCACCGTCACACTCTCACTCCCCCACCGTCACACCCTCACTCCCTCTCCATCACAAACACACGCCCTCACTGTCACACTCTCACTCCCCCACTGTCACACTCTCACTCTACCACCGTCACACACACACACACACTCACCCACTGTCACACCCTCACTCCCCCACCGTCACAACCTCACTCACCCAGCGTCACACCCTCACTCCCACACTGTCACATCCCCACTGTCACACTGTCACATCCCCACTGTCACACTGTCACTCCCCCACCGTCACACCCTCACTCACCCACCGTCATACCCTCACTCCCCCACCGTCACACCCTCACTCCCCCACCGTCACACCCTCGCACCCCCAGCGTCACAACCTTACTGACACACCCTCTCTCCCCTACTGACACACCCTCACACCCCCACCGTGTCCCCCTCAGGCCCCCACCGTCACACCCTCACTCCCCCACCGTCACATCCTCACTCCCCCACCGTCACACCCTCACTCCCCCACCGTCACACCCTCAATCTCTCTCTGTCACACCCTCACTTCCCCACTGTCACACCCTCACTCCCCCACTGTCACACGCTGACTGCCTCACCGTCACATCCTCACTCCCCGGCTGTCACACCCTCACTACCCCAGCGTCACACCCTCACTCCCCACCGTCACACCCTCACTCCATCACTGTCACACTTTCACTCCCCCACTGTCACGCCCTCACTCCCTCACTGTCACACCCACACACCCTCAATCCCCCACTGTCACACCCTTACTGTCACACCCTCACTCCCCCACTGTCACACCCTCACTCCCTCACCGTCACACCCTCATTGTTACACCCTCACTCCCCCACCGTCACATCCTCACTCCCCCACCATCACATCCTCACTCCTACACTGTCACACCATCGCTCCCCCACTATCACACCCTCGCTCCCCCACCGTCACACCCTCACTCCCTCACCGTCACAACATCACCCCCCACCGTCACACCCTCACTGTCACACCCTCACTCCCCCCACCGTCACACCCTCACTATCACACCCTCACTCCCCCCACCGTCACACCCTCACTGTCACACCCTCACTCCCCCACTGACTCACCCTCGCTCCTCCACCGTCACACCCTCGCTCCCTCACCGTCACACCCTCACTGCCCCATCGTCACACCCTCACTGTCACACCCTTACTCCCCCACTGACACACCTTCACTCCCTCACCATCACGCTCTCAATCCTCACCGTCACACCCTCACTCCCCCACTGACACACCCTCACTCCCACACTGTCACTCCCCCACTGTCACACCCTCACTCCCTCACCGACACACCCTCACTCCCCCACCGACACACCATCACTCCCCCACCGACACACCATCACTCCCCCACCGACACACCCTCACTCCCCCACCGACACACCCTCACTCCCCCACTGTCACACCCTCACTCCCCCACTGTCACACCCTCACTCCCCCACTCTCACTCCCCCACTCCCTCACCGTCACACCCGCTCTCCCCCACTGTCACACCCTCACTCCCTCACCGTCACACCCGCTCTCCCTCACTGTCACACCCTCACTCCCCCACCGTCACGCCCTCACTACCCCACCGTCACGCCCTCACTACCCCACCGTCATGCCCTCACTCCCTCACTGTCACACCCTCACTCCCTCACTGTCACACCCTCAATCCCCCACCGTCACACCCTCAATCCCCAACTGTCACACCATCACTCCCCCACTGTCACACCATCACTCCCCCACTGTCACACCCCCACTGTCACACCATCGCTCTCCCACTGTCACACCCTCACTCTCCCACCCTCACACCCTCACTACCCCACTCCCCCACTGTCACACCCTCACTCCCTCACCGTCACACCCGCTCTCCCCCACTGTCACACCCTCACTCCCTCACCGTCACATCCCCGCTCTCCCCCACTGTCACACCCTCACTCCCTCACCGTCACACCCGCTCTCCCCCACCGTCACACCCTCACTCCCGCACCGTCACACCCTCACTCCCCCACCGTCACACCCTCACTCCCCCACCGTCACTCCCCCACTCCCTCACCGTCACACCCTCACTCCCTCACCGTCACACCCTCACTCCCGCACCGTCACACCCTCCCTCCCCCACTGTCACACCCTCACTCCCTCACCGTCACACCCTCACTCCCCCACCGTCACTCCCCCACTCCCCCACCGTCACACCCTCACTCCCCCACCGTCACACCCTCCCTCCCCCACCGTCACACCCTCACTCCCTCACCGTCACACCCTCACTCCCCCACCGTCACACCCTCCCTCCCTCACCGTCACACCCTCCCTCCCCCACCGTCACACCCCCACTCCCTCACCGTCACACCCTCCCTCCCCCACCGTCACACCCTCCCTCCCCCACCGTCACACCCTCACTCCCCCACCGTCACACCCTCACTCCCCCACCGTCACACCCTCACTCCCCCGTGGTCCCACCCTCCCTCCCCCGTGGTCACACCCTCCCTCCCCCACCGTCACACCCTCCCTCCCCCACCGTCACACCCTCCCTCCCCCATGGTCACACCCTCCCTCCCCCATGGTCACACCCTCACTCCCCCACCGTCACACCCTCACTGTCCTCCATCTACAGTTCTTTCGGTTTTTGTTTAATCTCACCTCCATTATACACAAACTAACGTGCCGTTATATTGAAGGCGGAGAGGTGCAGTTCTCCAAAATGCCCCTGACCAGTAACTAAACCTCCAAGAACACCACCAAACTACAATATTTGATCATACTGATTTTTGTGGTTCTTGGCTGTTCACAAAGTGGCGCCTCATTTCCTACACCAAAACCATGATAACAATTCAAAAGAAAAGTACTTAACTTGGATGTAAAGTGCTTTGAGATATCCCGAGGTGCTGAAAGATAACTTTTTCTCCTGTTCGTTGCTTCCTCTCTCTCTGTTTATTCCTTCAGCCCTTCTTACTCTCTTCGTGAGATTAGATGGGGAACTGAGGTGAGTTGGTTGCACACTCTTCAACTCCATTTGACTCTTTTCGGACAGGGAAGTATTCTGCACTTGCATTCAGCAAGGTCTGAATAACATCAGGGCTTACCTGTAAAGTGACACAATACATTTGTACCACAGAAGTGTGCAGCAATGACCATCTCCAACAAGATAGTGGCTAATCATCTCATTTAATATTCAAATATATTATTTTTGGTTGATTCCCCCCTCATTAATATTCATTAACATGAAAGTGAACTGAACTGAGCTCATTAATTACAAGGTCAAAGGCTAAGGATCCGATTGTGAGTAACTCACCTTCCTGATATGTCAAAGCATCTGCGCAATCTACACGCCATGAATTAAAGGTTTGTTTGAAGACTCCACACTTATCCAGGTGGATGAAGCTACAAAACAATATAAAGTTGTTAACATTCAGGGATAAGAGGCTGCTTCATCTGCTACCCATCAACAAGAACAAACATCATCCCCATCCAGCACTGTATACTATTATTGCAATATATATTCCTTCCAATAACAACTCATCAAGATTTCTTAGACTTTTTTTCTAATCACCTTCCAACCCCACAACCTTTGAAAGGCTAGGCCCAGAATGCGCATGGGAACATCATCACCTCAAAAATGCAAGTTATTCCAAATTAAGCATAAATCACAGTTTTTTTTCTTCATTCATGAGTCAAAATCCTACAATGTCCTATGTAATGCACGGAGTCCCTTTAGAACCAGAGTACTGTGGCTAAAGAAGGAGGACGTTCACATAAACACATTGCAGAGGGCAATATCTGTCGGCCTTGTCACCAACACTCACATCCTGACAAGGGCAAAGATGAAACTCAGTTATTTATGGAAACTGTGTGGAAACAGTTTCCTCTCAGCTTGATCTGCACATAAGATTATTTGTCTGCAATTTATCTCTGAAATAGTAATGTTGGCAAATCTCCTCCGTTCGATTGACAGAGCAGGAGCAGATGCCATTGAAAAGAAAAGCCAAGCACATTGTTATTCTGGAGTAAAGACTTGGACATTGGTTCTGTTGAAGAGGACTAAGATGCACAACCTAAGACATTTTGTGGCATTTTTCTGAATTGAATGATGTCAATTTAACTGAGGACCGGCAGATATCCTTTTTATGTGCTGTAAATGGATTTTCCGTGAAGGTATGTTGCCCTATTGGGAGAATCCCAAAGGTATTCCTGGCCATTGAGTTGCAGGTTCCTTGCTATCACAAGGAAAATGCTTTCTGTGCCTGCAGCTGCCAAAGGTGTCAGACTGCTGCCCAGGATTGCCACTGTAGCATCACACATGTGATGGAGGAGACTGAGCCAATGGGCTTTTGATGTACGCCAGTCATATCCTGCCATTAAATGTGGACTTGGAATCATCTGCAACGTCATAAATCAGAAAACGGTTCCCTACTTCCAGTTTGTCATGGAAAAAGTGATAAAAATGTTTACTTTAATGAATATGGCTACAGTGATCTACTTAATCAATGAACTGTGTCATGTAAGGTCATGGTTCTGAAAGGATTAATACCAGAGATTGTATTAAGTTCCAGCCAATCTGATGATGTCATGTGGACTTGATAGAGAAAAGGCAGTACATCTTAGGATCTTGTAGAGTGAAGGCCTACGTGGACAGGTTTACCATGTCTTTCTTACTAATGAATCTGATTGCTGTCATACAATAAACTACATCTTGTTTCATACAAAACTGCTTCTTATTAAGAGTCACTGGTGGTTTCCCTTTATTACTGTACACTAACTAGGCCCTGAGACCCGGCCAAGGAAAGAGGATGGTGGTAGTGAATTTCTCCAACTCCAAAGTGGTATTCATTGGCATTGTCGCACTCCAGTGAACAGTGTACTCACTAATATAGTGGAGAAATTCCAAAGAAATGCCGGATGAACTGAACAAGTACTTTGTGTCAGTCTTCACAGTGGAAGACACAAATAACGTCTCAAACATTCAAGAGAGTCAGGGGGCCAGGGTGATGCAGAAGTGAGTATGGTGGCCATCAGCAAGCAGAAGGAGCTAGAGGAACTGAAAGGACTGAAGCTGATAAATCACCTGACCAGATGGACTACATCCCGGAGTTCTGAAGGAGATAGCTGAAGAGATATTAGAGGTGTTAGTGGTAATCTTTCAGGAATCACTGGAGTCAGACAGGGTCCCAGAGGACTGGTCAATCACTAATGTAACCCCCCCCCCTCCCAAAAGGAGTAAGTAAAGGATGGGAAATTACAGGTTATTTAGCCTGACCTCTGCTGTTGGTAAGATTTTGGAGTCCATTGTGAAGGATGAGATTTCTGAATACTAGGAAATAGGGGAAAGTCAGCGTGGTTTCATCAAGGGACTTCACGTCTGACAAATCTGTTAGAATTCTTTGAGGAGATAATGAGCAGGTTAGATAAGGGAGAACCAATGGATGTTATCTACCTAGGCTTCAAGGAGGACTTGTCAAAGCGCCGCACAGGAGGCTGCTGAGTAAGTTAACAGCCCATGGTGTTAGAGACAAGGTACTAGAATGGATAGAAGCTTGGTATCTGACATAAAGCAGAGACTGGGGATAAAAGAGTCCTTCTCAGGTTGGTAGTCAGTGACAAGTGATGCTCCACGAGGTCAGTGTTGGGACCATAACTTTTCACTTTATACATTTAAGATCTGTATGAAAGAACTGAGGACATTTTGGCAAAGTTTTCAGATGATACAAAGATTGGTGGAGGGACAGGTAGTATTGCGGAGGCAGGGAGGCTGCAGAAGGATTTAGACAGGATGGGGGAATGGACAAAGAAGTGACAGATGGAATACAATGTGGGAAGGTGTGAGGTTGTGTACCTTGGTAAGAAGATTAGAGGCATGGACTACTTGCTAATTGGAGAGAAAATTCAGAATGTGGAAATGCAAAGGGACTTGGGAGTCCTGGTGCAGAATTCACGTATGGTAAACTTGCAGGTTGAGTTGGGAGTTAGAAAGGCAAATACAATGTTGAGATTCATTTCAAGAGGACTAGAATATAAAAGTAGGAGTGTATTTCTGACACTTCACAAGGCTCAGGGCAGGCCACATTTAGCATATTGGGGGCAATTTTGGGCCCCAATATCAAGAAGGATGTACTGGCCCTGGAACAGGTCCAGAGGAGGTTCATGTGAATGATCCCAGGAATGAAAAGCTTAACGTGTGAGGAATGTTTGAGGACTCTGGGCTTCTACTTGATGGAGTTTAGAAGGATGAGGGGGAATCTAATTGAAACTTACAGAATAATGAATGGCCTGGATAGAGTGGACATTGGAAAGTTGTTTCCATTGGCAGGAGAGAATAGGACCCAAGGGCACATCCTTAGAATAAAAAGAAGACCCTTTAGAATGGAGCTCTGTGGAATTCACTGCTACAAAAGGCTGTGAAACAGGTCATTGGGTATATTTGTGACAGAGATAAATAGGTTCTTGATTGTGTACAATTCTAGTCTCCTTCCTATTGGAAGGATGCTGTGAAACTTGAAAGGTTTCAGTAAGATTGAAAAGATCCTTGTCAGATTTACAAGGATGTTGCCAGGGCTGGAGGGTTTGAGCTGTAGGGAGAGGCTAAATAGGCTGGGGCTGTTTTCCCTGGAGCATCAGAGACTGAGGGGTGACCTTATAGAGGTTTATAAAATTATGAGGGGCATGGATAGGGTAAATAGACAAAGTCTTTTTCCTGGGGTGGGAGAGTCCAGAACTAGAGGGCATAGGTTTAGGGTGAGAGGGGAAAGATATAAAAGAGACTTAAGGGGCAATGTTTTCACTCAGAGGGTGGTACGTGTATGGAATGAGTTGCCTGAGGAAATGTTGGAGGCTGGTACAATTACAGCATTTAAAAGGCATCTGGATGGGCATATGAATAGAGCGATATGGACCAAGTGCTGGCAAATGGGACTAGATTTAGTTAGGATATCTGGTCGGCATGAATGAGTTGGACCGAAGGGTCTGTTTCTGTGCTGTACATCTCTATGACTCTATGATTGTCAAGGGGATCAAAGGTGGTGTGGGGAAGGCGGGAGAGTGGAGCTGAGAAATGTACAGCCATGATTGAATGGGAGAGCAGGGCTGTTTGTGACTTTGAATAAACAAGAAAGGTTGTGATCTTTTGTTGACCTTATTCCTTTTGCATATATGGTACCTTGTGGGTTTTCCAGCTCTTCCTCCAACTTAGCTAACCTGATTTAACAGCTTAGCTTATTTTCCTACTAATAGAGCATTGTTATTTTATCTTACTGGATCATGAACAAAACAGAGGAAGACCTTGTATTTAGAAAGTGGCTTTTCAGAATTGCAGTTAGCTTTTGTTTGAGTCCCTCATTATGCTTTAGAGTCATCCAAAGGTAAATAGCAAGCACATCTTTAAACTTTCGTAACAACTGAGCTTTCTCTTCAGCAATAACAAGATAGTTTTATGATTTCTTATACCTATCACACAGTGCCATTTTTATATAGCTACCTGGATGGATATGAGAGGTAATAACACAATCACTGCATTGCAGTGGTGTCTAGAATAGATTACAACGAAATAGCAAAGAAATGATGGGGAATTAGATTGTGTATGCCTATTGGGCACTGGGCAATGATATAACTGCAGAACCAATGTCAAACGCACAAGCAGATTATTCTTATCAGAAGCTCAACTCTTTCAGCATTGTGTTTTTCATCCAACTAAAGTGAGGAGTAGGCAACTTATGGTTCCAAAAACACATTCCTGTTGAATTTTACTGAGGTTTGACTGACTGCATGCCTTAAAACAAACATGTTTTATTTCTAACCTAAGTGTCTGCTTTTGGAAAAATAAACTATAACATTTCATGATAAGAGTGTTATCAACAGAACAGTACTTACACATTTGGGGTGGATTTTAGCCATTTCTGTCTGCCATTAAAGGATAACAACTTTAGCCGTAACATCACAGACGTAGCTCCACTTTTTAAAGTGGTCTCCCATCTGTTATGCCAAGTGCCCAATTGTTTCAGCGCTTTAACTATGAAAAGGGTTTTGAAGCATATTGCAAGTAGACGAGATTGGGGAGTCCATGCCACAATCAAATTGGAGCAAGGTAGAGGGGTCAAATGACCTATTGCTGATCCTAATTTGTGTGTTGATATGTATTATTATGGAGAGATGTAATCTGATTAAGAATTCTTAAAAGATTATGTGGACACATATAAAATATCTCCTGAACTGTAAAATAAAGAATATTTGCAAAGGAAAAGGCACTGGAACACCAGCATTATGTAACCGGCAGAGAGGACGGAGTTTGGATGCAGTCATATAGTCTAGAGGACGGTCAAAGACAGGTCACATGGCTCACTTTGTGTCTGGGGCAAAACTTCTGCATTTTGACCCAGGTCAGAGAGAGAATTTGACCTACTTGAGGAGCAAAAGTCTGTTGTTCTCACTTTCTTTCTTTGCAACTTCTTGCAGCAAGGTGTATGAGCTGAAAACCCACCAAAAGTCATCCTTACCACTCAGGGAGAGTTCTTGGAGAGGATTATCTTGGAATCGACCCCGCTGTCAGAAGAAAAGTGGTTCAGCCAATTATGTACCCCATGTCAGAAGCTTGTGTGTGCAGAATACTTCAGAATTAAAATTGCATCTGGACAATCTGTAATTAATAATTTTCGATGAGGCTAACTACCACTTGGCTTTCAGACTTGCATATGCTCATGTTAATGTTTTTGAATTATGGGTAAATACAAACAAAATTTGCATTGCTAAACTCTTTTTCATTAACATTGTATCTTTGAATAAGCTTTTTTTGGTAATGTACTAGTGATTATTATCGATGAAAGAAACCTTGCTGACTTGCTCTTAATACTGAACCTGACACAGACTGAGACCTATATAATTAAGCTAGAAAAGGAAACAGTGACTCCTCCAATCACCGTCATAACCGTATATTAGGATATATATACAAAGAACTAATTGGGACTCTAATTGACATTGAAGGTTGGAACTGCCAAACAGTCTGTGAAAATGTTAACAAGCAATGGAACTAGAGAGGCCTGGTAAAGTTAGGTGGTGAATTCAAATAATCTGTATCATTGTATGGAACTAGCCATCATGTTTTTTATATAGTCTTGTTTGACCTTTCTCAAATGGGACTATTAGCTCAGAAGTGGACAAATCATGTGCAAGTATTCTGTGCAGTACTGTCCTAAATATTAAATGAAATTGTGCAAGTTTAAGACCAAAACAAGTATTCTTAATGATTCAAGTGAGTGAACCCAGTTTGTGTGACCAGAGATGCATGATGGAGTCTCCACTACATTCAGCATCACTGGGTGATCACATTGGTATTCCACTCAGCAAATGCATTGAAGAATTTGTTCAAATACAGGTGATGGAAGTTTTTCTGGCAGCCCTGACATTTGTACAAGAGCCCAGAACATTTTCTTAGCTCATGTTCCAGAATTAATAGAGAGCCTTAAAAGTTCCTCTGTTTGCACACAATGGTTTAGTGTGACTCCAGTCATGATTGTGAATCTTCCAGTGAAATCTCTACATGGAAATTTTTCATCATTTTCATGAGTCCTTTGAAGAAATGAATCCATGCTCTGCTACCTTCCTCATCTCTTCATTCTAAAATTTAAAAATAGTGCAAGAATCTCAATATGTTACTATCCTGTTATTGCAAGCAAATGGTGCAACTTCAGCAGTCAGTATTTCACTATCAGACCTTCCCTTTAATAAAAGGAAGAGATAAAATGACCCAGTGTCCAATCAAACAGAAGTGATATCCTCTTGATGAGGAGTCATCTGTCTTCATCTTGAGGCAACCGCGTACCAGTCCAACTGACCTTGGGGAACAACAGTTGAGTGAAGACACTCAGGATATATCCTGAACAGAGAGACTGTAGATCAGCCCACAGCAAAACTCCAAATCAAAGTCAAGTCACAACCAAAAGGTTACAATTTCCTTCAGGATCCCGAATGGTGAGCCATTGTAGTTGCTGTTGGTATGTGAACCTGAGACAGCAAGTGAATCCCACCAGACATAAATGGAGTAAGAGAACTCATAGCTGGTATCCAGACACTCTGGAAAGCCCACCTACATCTGGTTTGGAACAATTAAATTGCTTAGAACATCTAAATCAGAACCAATCAAAATAAACATCTAGTTAAATGGTCACCCGGTTCTAACGGAGTTCAATACTGGTGCAGCCGTTTCAGTAATCACTGAACCAGTCTCAAACAAAATTCACTCTGGACTCCAGCCCTTAAGTTTTCACAAGACCTCGGTTAGACTGAGAACCTATACTGGGGAACCCTTACAGGTTAAAGGTACAATTTCAGTTCCAGTTTCTTATGAAAAGCAACTGGTTCAGTTACCAGTGATTGTAGTAAAAGGCCTGGGCCCAAGCTTGATGAGTTAAAATTGGATGAGAAGGATTCACATAGACTGGCTCAACATTTTTCAATTAAAACATGGCTGCATGAGTGAAGTCCTAATTAAATGCCTGGAAGATTTTCAGGAAGGCCACCTTGCACGTTGACTGGGAAGCAATTCCATGATCCTACAAGGCCACCCCGTGCCATTTGCCTTACGGGCAAAAGTAGAGGCAGAAATCAGAAAGTTGGAAAGTGAAGGAGTCATCAGACCAGGTCAGTTTGCAGAATGGACAGCACAGGTCATAGCAATTGTGAAGCCTGACAGGTTGGCTTGTCTTTATGGGGATTAAACTGCTTTTCACAGCTGGATAAATACTCAATCCCTCACATAGAGGATTTGATTTGATTTGGTTCGATTGATTATTGTCATATGTACCTAGGTACAGTGAAAAGTTTTGTTTTGCGTAGGCAGTTCATATGATACAAAGATCATAGGGTGATAGAACAGAATGAGGAACACAAAGTTACACCTGCAAGGAAGGTGCACACAAAAAGCAAGATCAACATTAGATTTGATCTTTGAGAGGTCCACTCAGAAGCCTAATAACAGCAGGGAAGATTATGTTCTTGAGCCTGTTGATTTATATGGAAAGCTGGCAAGGGGCTGTCCTTTATGAAGCTGGACATGAACCATGCATACTTGTCATTGTGATTAGATGAGGATTGCCAGAAGTATACTTCAATTAACACCCATAAGGAGTTTTACCAATAAATGAAACTGCCACTTGGGGTATTGTAGCCTGTGCAATTTTTCAACAAACATTAGAGAACATTTTACAAAGTCTGTCCCAGGTTGCCATTTATCTGCTTGACATGCTAATCATAGGGAAGACAAATAAAGAGCATTTAGAGAACTTGGACATAGTCCTAATACACTTCGCCCAGATAGGGCGAACACCTTTGAAAGGAAAAATAAGTGTTCTAGGCACTCCTAGTCACCTACTTGGGCTACCGAGTTGATAAGACCAGGTTATACCCATTGGAAGATGAAGTGAGGAGATCTGAGGTGCCCTGACTACCACATCTGTAGCAGGACTTAGGTCTTTTCTTGGATTGGACTTAACCTGGCCTTCATCATGGCACCTATACATCAACGCGTAAAAAAGGGTCAGCCTTGGAAATGATTGAGTAACAAAGCTGCAGCTTTCAGGGAAGTGAAGGAAAAGCTATGATCCTATAAGGTGTTGGCACACTATAATAATAATCAGCATTGAATTACAGTGTGGAAACAGGTCCTTCAGCCCAACAAGTCAACACTGACCCTCTGAAAAGTAGCCCACCCAGACCCATTTCCCTACATTTACCCCTGACTAATGCACATCTCTGGATGCTATGGAACAATTTAGCATGGCCAATCCACCCTAACCTGCATATCTTTGGATGGTGGGAGGAAGCCAGAACACCTGGAGGGAATCCACGCAGACATGGAAAGAATGTGCAAACTCCACACAGACAGTCGCCAGAGGGTGGAATTGAACCCAGGTACCTGACGCTGTGAGGCAGCAGGGCTAACCACTGAGCCACCATGCTACCCTTGTAAGATCCCATGTAAGATCTGGTTTTGACCTGTGATACCTCTCTGTACGGCATCAGGGTAGTGATAGCTCATAGGTGGCCCAATGGAGAGGAGCGCGCAATAGGACATGTATTCAGGACTTTGGCTATTGCAGACCGTAAATACATCCAGATAGAGAAGGAAGGTTTGGCAGTCGTATTTGAAGTCAGATGTTCTACCATTACTTCTACAAAAGTAAATTTGTAATAATAATGGACTACAAAACCCTGCTAGGTCTACTTAAAGAGGTCAAGGCAGCGCTACCCACAGCCTCAGGCTGAATTCAGTGGGAGGCTGTGATACTAAGGGTATATAATTGCAGTGTGAACACTGTCCGAGAGGCCAACTAACAAATGCAGATGCATTGAAGCTGCCTGCCACTGGCAGATACACCACTGGTGGTACCACTACTAACAGAGTCCATAATGGATTTACATTTTCTAGAAACACTTCCAGTCACAGCTGAAAATATCAGACTTTAGACACAAAGCTCCTGACAAAACTGAAACAGCTGGTGGTGATGGGGGAAATGAAAGGGCCTTCGCAACCAGAACTGAAATCATTTTTGGACCCAGAGGGACCACATCACAGTAAAGGATGGCATATTATTACAGGGACCAAGAGTGATTACCCTGAGCAAAGGCCACTGCCAGATACTGGCTGAACTTCGCCAGGGTCAGCCACAAGTTTCCAAATGAAGGTGTTGGTGAGAAGTTGTCTGGTGGCCTGGATTGGATGCAGACATCGCCGTGTTGGTAGGGCATTGTCTACAGTGCCAATAAGGACAAACATTACTACCAGTAGTTTCTCCACATTCATGGGAATGGCCGAGTAAACCATGGACTGAGATACACGTCAGCTCTGCAGGTCCTTTCATAGGCTAAATGTTCTTAGTCATTGTGGACGACCACTCAAAGTAGTTGGATGTACATAGAATTCATTTGACAAACACAGGAATGATGATAGAAAAACTGCGTACATCTTTGGCAATATATGGATTCCTGGAAATGTTGGTCACAAAAAACGGGCCATTGTTTACCAGCAAGGAATTTGAGTATTTCCTAAAGTTGAATGGTATTATTCATCACATAAGGACAGCTCCATACCATCCTTCCAAGATGGCGGCAGTGTAGCACAATCCATTCAGAGCTCCTCTGCTCCTCCTGTTCTTTACTGTCTTTTCTCTCATGTTAGCAGTGCTGGAACAGCGTTCAGTCCCCAGAGCAGCATGAGGGGAAACCAGTCCCAGAACAGCACAAGGGCAAATGAGTCCCGAGCAGGGTGAGGGGAAACAAGTCTCGAGCAGGGTGAGGGGAAACGAGTCCCGAGCAGGGTGAGGGGAAACGAGTCCCGGAACAGCGGGAGGGGAAGCGAGTCCTGGAACAGCGGGAGGGGAAGTGAGTCCTGGAAAGGGTGAGGGGAAGCGAGTCCCAGAGCAGTGTGAGGGGAAGTGAGCCCTGGTACAGTACGAGGGGAAGCGAGTCCCAGAGCAGTGTGAGGGGAAGTGAGCCCTGGTACAGTACGAGGGGAAGTGAGTCCCAGAACAGGGTGAGGGGAAGTGAGTCCTGGAACAGTGCAAGGGGAAGTGAGTCTCGGAGCAGTTTGAGGGGAAGTGAGTCCTGGAACAGTGCGAGGGGAAGAGAGTCCTGGCGCAGGGCGAGGGGAAGTGAGTCCCAGAACAGCGCGAGGGGAAGTGAGTCCCGGAGCAGCGCGAAGGGAAGTGAGTCCCGGTGCAGTGCGAGGGGAAGTGAGTCTCGGAACAGCATGAGGGGAAAAGAGTCATGGAACAGTGCGAGGGGAAGTGAGTCCTGGAGCAGCGCGAGGGGAAGTGAGTCATGGAACAGCACGAGGGGAAACGAGTCCCGGAGCAGTGCGAGGGGAAACGAGTCCCGGAGCAACGCGAGGGGAAACGTGTCCAAGAGCAGCACGAGGGGAAGCGAGTCCCGGAGCAGCGCGAGGGGAAGTGAGTCCTGGAGCAGCGCGAGGGGAAGCGAGTCCTGGTGCAGCGCAAGGAGAAGCGAGTCCTGGAGCAGGGTGAGGGGAAGTGAGTCCTGGAGCAGGGTGAGGGGAAGCGAGTCCTGGAGCAGGGTGAGGGGAAGCGAGTCCTGGAGCAGGGTGAGGGGAAGCGAGTCCTGGAGCAGGGTGAGGGGAAATGAGTCCCGGTGCAGTGCAAGGAGAAATGAGTTGCAGAGCAGCGCGAGGGGAAGTGAGTCATGGAGCAGCGCGAGGGGAAGTGAGTCATGGAGCAGCGCGAGGGGAAGTGAATCCCGGAACAGCGCGAGAAGAAGTGAGTCATGGAACCGCGCGAGAGGAAGTGAGTCCCAGGGCAGCACGAGGGGAAGTGAGTCCTGGGGCAACGCGAGGGGAAGTGAGTCCCGGAACAGTGTGAGGGGAAATGAGTCTCAGGGCAGTGCGAGGGGAAGTGAATCCCGGAACAGCGCGAGAAGAAGTGAGTCATGGAACCGCGCGAGAGGAAGTGAGTCCCAGGGCAGCACGAGGGGAAGTGAGTCCTGGGGCAGCGCGAGGGGAAGTGAATCCCGGAACAGCGTGAGGGGAAATGAGTCTCAGGGCAGCACGAGGGGAAGTGAATCCCGGAACAGCATGAGGGGAAATGAGTCCCGGGGTAGTGCGAGGAGAAGCAAGTCCGGGAACAGAGCGAGGGGAAGTGAGTCCCGGAGCAGCGCGAGGGGAAGTGAGTCCCGGAACAGCGCGAGGGGAAATGAGTCCCGGAACAGCGCGAGGGGAAGTGAGTCCTGGAACAGCGCGAGGGGAAGTGAGTCCCGGTGCAGTGCGAGGGGAAGTGAGTCATGGAACTGCGCGAGAGGAAGTGAGTCCTGGAACAGTGCGAGGGGAAGTGAGTCCAAGAATAGCGCGAGGGGAAGTGAGTCCAGGAATAACGCGAGGGGAAGTGAATCCCGGAATAGTGCAAGGGGAAGTGAGGTAAAAACAATGACTGCAGATGCTGGAAACCAGATTCTGGATTAGTGGTGCTGGAAGAGCACAGCAGTTCAGGCAGCATCCGAGGAGCAGCGAAATCAACGTTTCGGGCAAAAGCCTTCTTCATGAAGGGATTTTGCTCGAAACGTCGATTTCGCTGCTCCTTGGATACTGCCTGAACTGCTGTGCTCTTCCAGCACCACTAATCCAGAACCCGAGGGGAAGTGAGTCCTGGAACAGCGCGAGGGGAAGTGAGTCCTGGAACAGCGCGAGGGGAAGTGAGTCCCGGAACAGCGCGAGGGGAAGTGAGTCCTGGAACAGCGCGAGGGGAAGTGAGTCCCGGAGCAGGGTGAGGGGAAGTAAGTGATGGAGCAGGAAGAGGGAAAATGAGCAAGGAGAGGGGAAGCAACTTATTTTGGTGCAGCTGAGTGCCTGGCGGAGCTTGGAGTGGAGCAGGACAGGGGTCTGGGGGGAGTGGTCAGACCACGTGCTCACTGAACTGTTGCATTGTAGGGTCAATCTGAAATTCTTTACTGGACTGCAATGTCAATTCTATAACTATGTTATAACTATATTACTTCTAATTCATTTTTTTAGTCACTGCAACTAATGCTGCTACTTTTCCTTTTCTTCCTCTTATGTATCAAAGACGTGTACCTGGGGTAACGTGGTGACGGGATACTGGCCTCTGTGGAGTTACATCATTAAGAGGGTTTTTTTTAGATGGAAACTGGTAAAGTTTACTTTGAGTTGGGATGGAGAAGTGCAGTTGTAGAGATAGGGTTTAATGAATATCTCAAGAGGTCAGCTGAGATGTCACCGTGACCAAATTCATCATTTCGAGAGTCATAGATAGAAATGTAGAAACACAGGAAATAGGAGCAAGAGCAGGCCATTCAGCCCTTTTGAGCCTGCTCTACCATTCAGTCTGGCCACAATTGATCATCTAATCCTGTTCCTGCTTTATCCCCATACCCTTTGAGCCATTGAGCCCAAAGAGCTATATCTAACTCCTTCTTGAAAACATCAGTGTTCTGGCCCTAATTGCTTTCTGTGGTGAATTCCACAGGCTCAACATTCTCACGGTGAATCTTAATGTCAGCCCGAAATGGCCTACTGTGTATGCTTAGACTCTGACCCCAGATTCTGGACTCCCTGGTCCTTGGGAGCATCCTTCCCGTGTTTACCCAGTCAAGTCCTGTTAGAAATGTTTACATTCCCAAGAGATTCCCCTCATTCTTCCAAACTCCTGTGAGTGCGGTCCGACCTGATCCCATCTCTCTTCATTACATCAGTCCTGCCTTGCCAGGATTAGTGTAGCACGAACAGAAGTCCTTTGCCCATTGTGTCCATCAAACCTTCATCCACTCTAATCCCATTTTCCAGCACTTGACCCATAGACTTGTATGGGAGAAAGTGAGCACTGCAGATGCTGCCATAGACTTGTATGCCATGGTGCTTCAAGTGTTCATCTAAGTTGTTATTACATATCTTGAGGGTTCCATCTCTCCCATGTTTCCAGTTACCCACCACCCTCCAGATGAAAAACAATTTCCTCAAATCCCCTCTAAGCTTTCTGCTCTTTACTTTAAAATTTTGGCCCTTGGTTATTGACCTCTCTAGTCAGGGGAAAATCTTTTCCCTATCTACCCTATCTATGTCCACCATAACCTTGTATACCTCAATCAGATACCCCTCAGCCTTCTCCACTCTAAGGAAAACTATCCCATATTTAAAATGACAGGGTATAGCAGGCTCTGGCTCCAATGCTGGTAAATGGGATTAGTATAGTTTAGTGTTAGTTGGTCCATATAGACGCAGAGGGTCGAAGGACTTGTTTCTAAGCTGTAATGACTATTACTCTATAACTATCTAGTCTCCCTTCATACTTGAATCACTCTAACCTTGCCACATCCTGGTGGATCTCTTGTGCACCCTCTCTCATGCATTCTTTCTACAGTGTGACAACCAAAATTGCAAGCAACATTCTAGCTGTGCCCTAACTAGCATTATATAGACCTCCATCAAAACCTCCTTATTCGTATATTCAATATCTCGACTAAGAAAGATATGTATCCTATATGCCTTCTTAACCACGGAGTAAGCTATTTTGGACAGAGATGAGGAGAAATTTCTTCGTTAACAGAGTGATGAGCGAATGGAATTCTCTGCCACAGAAGTCAGTTGAGACAAAAAAAAATTGAATGTTTTCAAAGAGTTAGATATAGTTCTTAGGACTAAATGGATTAAGGGGCATGGGGTTAAAGTGGGAACAAGATCTAACTTAGATGATCAGTCATGATCCTATTCAATAGCACATTAAGCTTAAAGGGCCGAATTCCTTACCTATGGTTCCATGTTATCTGCCAGTCCTGCTGCCTTTCGGGATCGATGGGCAAGTGTACCCAGGCCCCTTTGATCCTCTCTAATTCCGAGAATCTGACCATTCTAACATTTGTTAGTCTCCAACTGACTGATTTGACTTTGTGCTATTTGGAGCATACTGCTCTGTAGCCTTAATACGGTGTAACAATAGACATTGTTTAAGAGTTAATAAGATGTCTGGCCTGAACTTGCATCAAGATGCAAAGAACTCAAGATAATTCACTGTAAAACAAAACTTTTAACTGCTAGTCAAGCAGCTTGGGACATTCTGAGCATGTGAAAAGTCTGATAAAACTGAGTTATTACTTTTCTTGTAACCAACATCTGCCTCATTTCCTAAGCACAGAACAGGATCATCTGTCAATTCTACTTTGTCAATGGACAGTGAAAAATATGATTTCATATTAAATACAAGAAAAGCTGATGGGTTTTTGAATACGAGACACTTAATGGATGATATGAAAATCAGAGTCAATTTAAGAACTAGATTTAATGACAGTTTGACAAAGTGGGTTGTGAAGAGCCAGTTTTACTGGAAAAGTGGTTGAAAATGTTGGAAGAGTGAGAGAAAGCCTTTACATTTCAACGGCAGAAAAATTAACATCAGACAGACCAGACACATGGTGGATCTATGGCTTTCAATTTACATCTTGGTGCCAGCAGGTGGAGCCTTCCTTTTCAGTGACAATGCCAAGCATCTGGTGTATTGGCTGCTTGATACAGAGACAAACATGACCTATATCGCTGCTCAGGATCAGCAGTCAGAATGGCATATGTAAACATTTGAAGCTGTTAGCAAGCTGGATATGTAAAACAGTGGTGCAGTGTGTTACCAGCTCTATCATGTTATTTAATAGAGCCATTTTAATGGTTGCTAGATCTTCTTCACAACTGAAAGGTTTGCTTTCTCAAATACAAAGGACAACCTGAGAACCAGCTTAATACACATAGAGCCATAGAGTTGCACAACATGAAACAGATCTTTCGGCCCAACTCACAGGGTTTCCCAAACTAAAACTAGTCCCATTTGCCTGCCTTTGGCCCATATCCCTCTAAATCTTTTCCATTCAGGTACCTGTCCATTTGCCTTTTAAATGTTGTATCTGTACCTGTCTCTGTCACCTCCTCTGGCAGTTTGTTCTAAATACACACAACCTTCACTGTGAAAACATTGCCCCTCAGGTCCCTTTTAAATCTTTCCTCTCTCACCTTAAATCAATACCCTCTACTTTTGAAACCCCCCTACCCTGGAGAAAAGACCTTTACTATTCACTTTATCTATGCCACTCACGATTTTATAAACCTCTATAAGGTCACCTCTCAACTGCCTTTGCTCCTGCCCATCCAAACTGTCGCTATAACTTAAATCTTCCAGCCCCGGTAACATCTGTGTCCTTTCCAGTTTAATAACATCCTTCCGATAGTAGGATGACCTGAATTGTATGTGATACAGGTTGTACTGCTATAACGCAACAGTTGTGTTCTGCTGTGACCTCACACTATAGAAAATTACATTATGGAAAACCACTATAGACAATAGACAATAGGAGCAGGAGTAGGCCATTCTGCCCTTCGAGCCTGCACCACCATTCAGTATGATCATGGCTGATCATCCTTAATCAGTATCCTGTTCCTGCCTTATCTCCATAACCCTTGATTCCACTATTCTTGAGAGCTCTATCCAACTCTTTCTTAAATGAATCCAGAGACTGGGCTACCACTGCCCTCTGGGGCAGAGCATGCCACACACCCACCACTCTCTGGGTGAAGAAGTTTCTCCTCATCTCTGTCCTAAATGGTCTACCCCATATTTTTAAGTTGTGTCCTCTGGTTCGGCACTCACCCATCAGCGGAAACATGTTTCCTATGGAAGATCACTGATAAAAAATCGCTATCCCCGTTAAATAGAAAGTTCAGGTTATCCAAATAACGATTCATCAATTGCAATATAGTCAACTTGCACTGAAAAAACACACATTATAGCAGAATGACCTGGACTCCAAAAGTGGACTCCCCAATGTCCTGTATGGCCGCAATATGACATCCCAACTCCAACACTCAATGTTCTGACCAATGAAGGCAAGCATGCCAAATGCCTTCTTTACCATCTGTCTACCTGTGACACTTACTCTTAACTCAGAGACTTAGGCAACATTCTGGGTTGGGATCCCTCCGTGGCGGGATTCAACAAAACCTGTGGAATTAACAGTCTGATGGTGACCAATTATCACTTATAAAAATCCATCTGGTGCACTGATGTCCTTTAGGGAAGGAAATCTGCCATCGTTACCTGGTCACTATCCCGACAGACCCAACAGAGCTGGTGCCAGCAGTTGCGTATAGCCTGGAGGGAGCTGCGCTGGGAGTCATCAGCACAGATGGTAGACCCCATGATGTCTCAGAGCATCAGGCCAAATATGGGCTAGGAAATCTCTGAATTATTACAACCTACCTCAGCTGATGAATCAGTGTTCCTCCATATTGAACACTATTTGGAGGAATCACTGAGAATGGCAAGGGTTCACTTGGGGGCACAAGGATGTTCTTCACTGTCCACCGGTAAGTGTTGCTTGGCAGTAGCACTACTAGCCAAGATGATTGAGTCCTAAAGGACACAACTGGGTCAGCGGCAGGTGGTGAGGGAACCAACATGAGGGGGAAAAAATACTTGACCACGTTCTCACCAATCTGTCAGGTGCGAATGCATCTGACCATGATAGTATCAGTAAGAGTGACCACTACACAGTGCTTTTGGAGACAAAGTCCCATCCTCACATTAAGAAAGCCCTCCATTGTGTTGTGTGGCACTATTGCTGTGCTGAATGGGACAGACTTTGAACATAACTAGCAACTCAAGGTCAGGCATCCATGATGCTTCAAGGAATAATAGGCCATTGGAAACGCAGGCCAAAACCAGCTTCATTGCCAAAGACGCCACCAAACTGGGCCATTAGAATCCCGGGCCAGACACACCACGCCACTGAAGATCCTGAAGCACTGAATCGGAGCACCAGGACCAGGAATGGACCTCACTGCCTTCACCACTTCAGTTGCTTCCCAAAACATCCTTGCTCCACTGAAGACATTAAAACAAAGGGAAGGTAAATTTTGATGTTCAACATAAATGAAAAAGAAAAGAGAAATGGATGCAGTGGGCCTGGTGATCAGAAGCAGACAGGCTCAGCAGCCTGAGCACTTCCTCGCTACCCTATTGCCACCATCTTGAATGGAAAAAGATCCTGAGATCCCCAACATCACAGATACCAGTCTTCAGCCAACTCGGTTCCTTCCACATGATATCAAGAAATAATTGAAGACACTGCATTCCACAAAGGTATGGATTCTGACAACATACCACAAAGGCTATGGATTCTGACAACATACCACAAAGGCTATGGATTCTGACAACATACCACAAAGGTATGGATTCTGACAACATACCACAAAGGCTATGGATTCTGACAACATGCCACAAAGGCTATGGATTCTGACAACATTCCACAAAGGCTATGGATTCTGACAACATACCACAAAGGTATGGATTCTGACAACATACCACAAAGGCTATGGATTCTGACAACATTCCACAAAGGCTATGGATTCTGACAACATTCCACAAAGGTATGGATTCTGACAACATATCACAAAGGCTATGGATTCTGACAACATACCACAAAGGCTATGGATTCTGACAACATACCACAAAGGTATGGATTCTGACAACATACCACAAAGGCTATGGATTCTGACAACATACCACAAAGGTATGGATTCTGACAACATACCACAAAGGCTATGGATTCTGACAACATACCACAAAGGTATGGATTCTGACAACATACCACAAAGGTATGGATTCTGACAACATACCACAAAGGTATGGATTCTGACAAGATACCACAAAGGCTATGGATTCTGACAACATACCACAAAGGTATGGATTCTGACAACATACCACAAAGGCTATGGATTCTGACAACATTCCACAAAGGCTATGGATTCTGACAACATACCACAAAGGTATGGATTCTGACAACATACCACAAAGGCTATGGATTCTGACAACATACCACAAAGGCTATGGATTCTGACAACATACCAGAAAGGTATGGATTCTGACAACATACCACAAAGGCTATGGATTCTGACAACATACCAGAAAGGTATGGATTCTGACAACATACCACAAAGGCTATGGATTCTGACAACATACCACAAAGGTATGGATTCTGACAACATACCACAAAGGCTATGGATTCTGACAACATACCACAAAGGTATGGATTCTGACAACATACCACAAAGGCTATGGATTCTGACAACATACCACAAAGGTATGGATTCTGACAACATACCACAAAGGCTATGGATTCTGACAACATACCACAAAGGTATGGATTCTGACAACATACCACAAAGGCTATGGATTCTGACAACATACCACAAAGGTATGGATTCTGACAACATACCACAAAGGCTATGGATTCTGACAACATACCACAAAGGTATGGATTCTGACAACATACCACAAAGGCTATGGATTCTGACAACATACCACAAAGGTATGGATTCTGACAACATACCACAAAGGCTATGGATTCTGACAACATACCACAAAGGTATGGATTCTGACAACATACCACAAAGGCTATGGATTCTGACAACATACCACAAAGGTATGGATTCTGACAACATACCACAAAGGCTATGGATTCTGACAACATACCACAAAGGTATGGATTCTGACAACATACCACAAAGGCTATGGATTCTGACAACATACCACAAAGGTATGGATTCTGACAACATACCACAAAGGCTATGGATTCTGACAACATACCACAAAGGTATGGATTCTGACAACATACCACAAAGGCTATGGATTCTGACAACATACCACAAAGGCTATGGATTCTGACAACATACCACAAAGGATATGGATTCTGACAACATTCCGGGCAATAATACTGCAGACTTCGGAACTTGCCTCACCAAAGCTCCTTGGAGAGTGCTTTCCAACCCTTGGTCACTAACATCTCGATGGATCATATGCATTCGAACATAGGTTGCCATCCAAGCCATTTACCATCCTGACTTAGAAATGTATTGTTGTTCCATAGTGTCACTGAGTCAAATCTTGGAAATCCTCACTAACAGTATTGTGGGTCCACCTACACCACATGGATTGCATTTAAAATAAACACTTTCTGAAACCTTTCCGTCCTCTGACTCCCTGCCTGGCCGACCCACCCACCCTTCTGAGCCCCCTGACCACATGGCCACCCATCCACAAACCAAACCTGACTACTCCCACACCTCTGAGTCACCCATCCAACTTCACCTGACTACACCCTCCTCTGCCCCGCCCCCTCCCCAATCCCAGGTTTGACTTGCACTTTCTGACCTGTGACCTCCCCCCCATCATTTGACCCCTTTCTACCAAACAACTTGCCTTCCTACCCACCTTATCCAACCCTTGTCTCACCCAACTGCAACTCTAGCCATATCCTACCCTATCCAAGTTCTCCCTCTCTCACTCTGTTTACTTACATCACCCACTCACCCAGGCCACACCTTTCTCTTTCTCAAATTCATACACTCACCCACTCACAACATTCGTTCCATTTCCCAATCACAAAACAATCATGAGCCTTTGAACTGACCTTATGGCTGCAATGCTGTTAAAATGGGGCAGTGTTGCGTCTTTCCACTGTACAGCACTGTGAGAGAACTCTCTGAGGAACATTACACTCTACATTTCTGGAGAAACAGGGGTCCTAAGACAGCAAGAAATGTGGACCAGCATTGAGGCAGAGGAAAGTTCACGCAGAGTGGTAATCCAATGATGATTACTGCTCTGTATACAATCTGGGGCAATATTATGCCAGAACCATGAATGCATTGAGAACTTAAACTTTCAACTTTAGATAAGAAGTATTCTGGAGAGAATAAAATAATTTCAAATCTAAACACAGCTTAAAGCAATGAATTAACCATATCTTTATGCCAATAGTTACCTTATTCATTTAAATTCTGAAAGACTGCCACAGGAGGGGTTGATCTGACACAAAATGGGTGATTGTATCCATCACACTGGCTATGAATGTTGAAGTCTGATCACCTGTGTGGCATAACTCCTCAGGCTATTTGCAGACTGAAAGCAGATTGAATAGCAAAGATCATTACAGAGAATGTTGAAATAGTTAATTCTTACTTGTAATTTAGTCTGTTTTCATCTCCGGCTCTGCTGTCATTATCTATTATTAATTGCTTATTTAATTTCACACTCGCTTTTAAATAACCCATTATTTCAGTGGACTCTTCTCAATTGCTTCAATAATGTTGCAATATCTATTCCAACAGTCTGCCATTTTTAGGTCAACTTCATGCATTCAAAATCAAACAGCCAGTGCTGTCCAAATATTGGAACTGTTTTCGAAGAAAAGCTATCAAGAATTTTATCACTAATAAAATAAAATCATCTTTGAAAGCTGAATAATTATGATGAAATCATTACAGCCATCTAAAATGGGATAAAATGGCATTTATCAATTAAACCCATGCACAGATTAGGGATGTCAATGTTAAAGCATGTTGGTATGTTTATTGCTATATTGAGCACTACAAGTAAATTGGAAGCCAAGAACCAAATCAAAGTGGCAAAAAGCAGAATGCTTCAGTTGCAGATAATCTGAAATTAAAAACAAAAAAAAAAATCCTTCAATCCTTCAACAAATCAGATAACATCTGTGGAGAACCAGGAAGTCAGGATAACATTGTAGGGGGTCAGTCGATTATTGTCAATCAGTATCAGCTCCATGCTCTTCACCATGTGTGGACATGTGCATGCTCCTGATCTTACCTTTTCAGTACCTACAACTCACTATAACTCAAAGATATTCTCATTCTTGATTGCAATTCAAAGCTCTTGGAACAGGACATCTTACGGGGTTCACTTACTCCTCTGTGTTATTGCTTTGTCCGTTTTCCAACCAATCAGGTCATTTGAAAGCTTAAAATTTGACTCTCAAAGAATCAAGCATACAGAACATATAACATAGAACAGTTGGTTTTGATATAATGTGATAGTTCTATTCTCGTGATCTCCCGTTATACGAAAATCGTGCAATAGCCATGCCATTTAGACTAATGAGGCCAGAATCATGTTGGGTAAGGAAAGCTTGCATTCTACAAATAATGGTCTAAATTCTTCAATCGCGTTACAGCTAATTCACATTGACAAAATGGGCGTTATAGAAGAACGACCTCTCCGGCAAGGAATGGGCCCTTCGGCCCACAATGTTGTGCCAAAAGTGCATCAAGTTAAACGAATCCTTTCTGCCTGCCCTTGGTCCATGTCACCCCATTCCTATGTATAGTTTTAGCTTAAATGTTGTCAACCATCTGTTTGTCTCTCACTGCTGTCACAGTAGTGAAACAGCACTGCACCAGTGAGGTACAAGGGAAAGCTCAGGGGTTGGCATGAAGTTTCTTGACATGCAGGAAAGCAGTTGCTAGTCTTCCATTTAGCTCTTTTGAGTTAACTCATCTTAGTCCGAAGATTATAGGGACTGAGCACGAAAACTGCTTTTGGTGAATGTGCACAGAAGCAGAAGAATATCAACCTGAGTTCCTTAGCTGATCACTGTAATGATGACAGCAGATAAAATACATATTCTGTGATTTGAATGACAGCTTAAGAACATGGTGAGACTCCACAGTATCCCCATCATGGATTTTCTTTCAGACAGGAATATGGATTATTCAGATAAAGAACTGGAGACAACACCCATAGAATCTTATATGAACACAGCTGTCCATCCAATTGATGTCCGTATCACTCTAACACCGGTTTTTCTTCAAAGTTAGCATTTCATTTCTTTTGCCCTCAAGGTCTCATGACCATATCCTACTACCAAACTTCCCTCATGCAAACTACCAATTACTGCACTAGTGATGTGCAGAGATACGCAGGAGCTCAAGACCCAATCTCAGAGACCTCAACATGCCTGAACAATAGTCTCTCCCAATGGCTATTATCTCATCACTTTGTAGAGAAGTGAGCGCTCTTTGAGTAAAGAGTATTTCTTGACGCAAGTTACTCAACCCTTCCTTTATGTGAAGAGCCTTGTTACAAGAAAATTAGTACTTTCCACTTATTAATTGTAGAATACAGTGGGTAAAGATGGTTGCAAATTGGAATTTCATTGTTTAAGCAGCGTTTTTAATATTCTCCAGCAGAAAGTTTGCATGAATAAATTAACATAAAAGAAGAAACATATTAAACAAAGATCAGAAGGGAATAAAATCAGTGTAAACCATCCAAGAATTCCACAGTCATCCAACCCTGGACTTCTTTGTGCATTCCCAGTTCTCCTTGACTCACAGTGGGCGCTGTCCAGCCTCCAAACTCTCAAATTCCCTCTGTTTTACTTTCCTTTATGATGCTCCTTAAAGCCTACATTATTGACTAAGTATTTAATCACTTAATGTTTTTCCTTCTTTGATCAGAGGATGTTTCTAGCTAAATGTGCTCCTGTGACCTGTCTTGGATGGTTTTATTATGTTGAATGTACTCCAAAATGTGAGTTGCTGTTGTTGAAATGCATTACAAATGTGAATAGATTGGATGAGACAATGTCAAAAGTACAGCACAAAAAGCCCAAGCATTCTCACCAACCTCAAAAAACAACCAAATGGTTCTAATTAAATCTATTCATCCTGTTCTAATGTCCCTTCAACAATTTTTCCTTTACCCAAATTTTAATCTAGTCTTGAATTTTGATTGGATACCAGATTTGTATGAGGGTAAGGTTACGCATTGGGACAAGGGATTAGACTGAGTTTTGAACGGTGGTGTTGATGCAAGATTTGGGTAATAGGTTGAAGGGGCAAAGATCAAGGGAGCGAGAACGGTCTCATTCAACTTCATCCTTGTTCAGTTCAGCTGGTGCTAAAACAGGGGGAGATGGTGATAATCCAGACGCCTTAATGATATGGGGATATGGCAGCTGGTGGAATTTAAATTTAATGAATAAAATTGGGAATTGAAAGTAATGGGTTCCATGAATTTATCGTGGATTGTTGTAAAACTCATCTGGCTCCCTAATGCCTTTTAGGGAGGGAAATAGGTGATCCCTACCTCATGTGACTCGTAACAACGTGCCTTAGAACTGCCTGCTAAAATCATCGCTCAGTTCAAGGGCAGTTAGGGATAGGCAACATTTGCAGGGCATCCTATTTGAAAAGCTTTTAAAACTCTTTGTCTGTATCTTCATTACCTCTATACTTCAATACTCCAGCACACCCATATCAGATTCCATAAATGGGAGGTCATGTAAGACTCCCTTGCCCATGTTTAATTCATGTCATCTGGATCCATTATGGTCATCTTGTGCATATTAGCTCCCATCAGGCAATGTCTTCATTACTATATTCTCATCCTTGTTTTAAATCCATTAAAACCTTTTCATTCTCTATTTCTGTAATCCATTCTAATCCTACAATTCTCTGAGGTAACTATACTCCCAATACTGGCATCTTGTGCACTCCCAATCATAATGGATCCACCATTGGTGCCTAACTTTCACTCTTAAATATCTCTGCCTTTCTACTCCACTTTCCTCCTTTAAGACCCTTCCTAAAACCTGTTTTTTGACCCAAGTTTTTATCTAATTTCTCCTTGTGTGGCTCACTATCATACTTTGGAATAAAATGCTTCTGTGAAGCACCTAGGAGTGTTGAGTTATGTTGCGGTGCGATACAAATATAAGTTGTTGTAGATGACTGGGGATCTCTGCTGCAGCCAGGAAAAGGTCATGTGTGGAGAGTGATTAGAGGCTGGGGGAGGGAGAGGAAAGATGGTAATGCCATTGTGTCTCACCTATCTGACACATTGTGGACAGCATAGATGTTTTATAGTGTGGTAGCAGGTAGTTCAGCCCATCAAACCCATACTAACTTTCCAAAGAGCATCCCCCCCAGAACCACCCCCTACCCTATCCCTGTAATCCTGCATTCCCCATGGCCAATACACCTAACCTGCACATCTGTGAACTGAGCCAACCCACATAGACATGGGGAGAATGTGCAAACTCCACACAGGCAATCACCTGAGGGTAGAATTGAACCCCCTGTCCCTAGCGCTGTGAGGCAGCAGTGCTAACCAGTGAGCTGCTCTGCTGATGGAAGCGGGACAAATAAATTCCTGCTGTGATCGTAAAGGTTCATTCGTATATGATGGTTACTTACCCATGGCACAGGACAGTGGTCAGCACTCACGGACACATACCTCAATGCTGATTAATGCTGCAAGGCAGATAAACATGGAGATGTTATATCTGTGTCAGGAATGTGCAGTCCAGATATAGATTTATTAGAGGAAATGACACACATAGCAATGTGAAGGCTGCAGGAGATCGCGTGTTGCAGTTGCTGGGCTCAGTCACATGGTGATTAGCTACTGAGTTCCTCATAATGTTCATGACAACGGACTTGCTTTTATCTTCAGCTCGAAGATCATTGCATTATGCTGCGCACTTCTTGACCTTTAATCTTGATTCCCATTAATGTGTCATTCCAGTTACCAAAGACTTGTGTCGGAGGCTGTAAGTTTTCATTATCTTACTCATCTACACTTCTGGTAGTCTTTAGACATGATGCCTAGTACGGATTGCATTCTTTGGAGAAAACATTGTTTCCAAAGTTTCATATCGCTGTGAACTTTCCTTGCCTCCATTCTGGATAACTGTAGACTTCTTAATCAAGAATGCTCACCATTGTGAACAACACCATAATCACTGGGACACTTGAATACCAGGTTGGTGGAAGGCAAACTAGGATCTTGGTTGAATTGTACAAGTAAACGCAGGTGAGTGTGCACGTAGGATAGGCCCATAAAATCTCCTGGATGGCTAGCTCACAGCCCTTCACTCCATCCCACATTCTCCTGTCCATCCCAGTAGCCTTCCTGCTTGTCCTGGCCTGTCCACAATCGCATGGAGGACAGGTTAGGTCCAAGCCAGGCCCAATCAAAACACCCATAACCCCTTAAGATCAGTTTTTTGCCCAGCCTCAATTATGAGATAGGCAGGAGAAATTCATAGGGCGGGGAAAGTCTCAGTTGGCTGTGCACTTTGGGAGTGGTGTATCACCCTCAATAAGGTTTTTTTAAAAAAATGGTTGTAAGCAGCTAGTATAAATGGAAATATATTCCTTGCTGAACCTTAGGGCGGTGAGGCAGAAAACATGATCATTTGTTAAAAGAATCACCCTATGTTTCCAAGATATGGAAGTGCCGGTGTTGAACTGGGTTGGACAAGGTCAAAAATCAGAACTTACCTAACATCAAGGAAGATCTTGGGATGTTGCACTCAAATATCTTGAGTAACTCTGTAAGAAAAAAAGATTTTTTTTGCTGTATGATTTACTTGTGTTCAGTAGTCACTCCACATGTCCAGAAATACCTGGAAAGGCTCACAATATGCTTAAATCTGAGGAGTTCAAATTGATGCGATTTCTTAGGTCTGAGCGCTTCCCTGTACATTAGGCCTTGTAACGTTTACCACAATGACTAAGTTTTTGTTGAGACTGACATGTTAAAATTTATTAACACTACTGAACCTTTCTATCAGAATCGTCTTTGTCATGATAATATCTAACTGTCCAGCAGTTTTATTTGAAAACACTAGCTTTCAGAGCTCTGCTCCCTCAGCACCTGATGAAGGAGCAGTGCTCCAAAAGCTAGTGTTTTCAAATAAACCCATTGGACTTTAACCTGATGTCAAGTGATTTTTGACCTATGTTTCCAAGACAGTAATAAGATTATCTTAGCTGGTGGAGCTTTGGAAGGAACAAGTAACTCTCCTGAAGATGCCATCTGCATCAGCCATATAGGTGTGGATTATCAAAGCTGAGCTTTGAACATTTTCCAGACTTTTGTAGCTGGCAGATTCTGCGAAAGAAGTTTGTTTGTTACAGAATGTAATCTTAAATTGAAGTAGATTTTTACATAAAATCTTTCCCACACACATTCCTAATGGAAGCAGCACCTTCAAGACACACAAAGGAAGAGATGTGAGAAGAAAATGGTTTGACTTTTCTAATCCTTGTGTTTCACAAAAAAACACATTGCCAGCATTGATTGTTAAAAGAAAACAATATAATTCAGAAAGTAACCAACTCTGTCCATTATTAGTGAAGTGAGCAGTCACTACTTTGCACTTAGTGACTGAGGAACCTTTTTTTTCCCATCATTATGGAAATGAATGTGTTTTGGCCTTAATCAAGACTGAATCCTAATTCTCACCAGATAATGATATTTTTGAAAAAAAAATCAAATAGAACACATCAAAAGATAAGTGCCTCACATTAATTTAGCTTTATCGCTGATTTCTCTTTTCTAAAGAGCCACAGAATGCTAGAAACTAAATGAAGTCAGAAATGACTGGCAGCATGCAGCAATTTCAGAAAGAAATGCAGATTGGTGCTTCAGACAGGATCATCCTTTGGGGACTCTGACTCTGAATGAGTTCCACGTCTGCATCTTCCAGCTGCTGACTGACCTGCAATGCACTTGTAGCAGTTTCTATTTTTACTTCAGATTTTTATATTCATTCTTTCTTTCTTTTGAATCTGTGATGGTTCAGGTTGCATCACGTTCATTTAGAACCTGCTGTGACAACAACAACTTGCATTCATGTAGCAGCTTTAATATTGAACAATGTCCCCAAGCATTTCATACAGAATTATCAAAAATAAATGTGCGCATACAAAATATGCTGTGGTTGCATACAGATATCTTTGGATTACTTGAGGAAAATGCCAGGTCTTGGGTTATTTGTGTTATGCTATTACACTGATCTGAAAAAGGCATTGTAACTTTAAGGCAGTTAGGTACTATCACGGCATGGATAATTCTGATACAAGGGGTTTTTTAGATTAGATTCTCTACAGTGTGGAAACAGGCCCTTCGGCCCAACCAGTCCACATCGACCCTCCGAAGAGTAACCCACCCAGTCCCATTTCCCTCTGGCTAATGCACCTAACACTATGGGCAATTTAGCATGGCCAATTCACCTGACCTGCACATCTTTGGACTGTGGTAGGAAACTGGAGCACCTGGAGGAAACCCACGCAGACCCGGGGAGAATATGCAAACTCCACACAGACAGTCGCCCAAAGCTGGAATCAGACCTGGGACCCTGGTGCTGTGAAGCAGCAGTGCTAAGCACTGAGCCACCGTGCAAATTTCAATATATCAGTCTGTACAAAAACCCAGTCATTGTGGTATATGTTACGAAGCCTAATACATGAGAAAACACTAGGAATTCACATCTACTTGAACTCCTCAGATTTAAGTGTACTGTTAAACTTTCCAGGTTTTACTGGGAAGGTGGAGTGAACACTAAACACACATTCAGCAAAAAATCTTTTTTCTTACGGAGTTACTCAAGATACTTGAATGCAATATTCCAGGACCTTCCTTGATGTTAAGAAAATTCTGCAGGAATAAAACTATTCGATGATAAGAACATAAAAACTAGGAGCAGAAGTAGGCATTCAGCCTGTTGAATCTGTTCTGCCATTTGATATGATCATGGTTAATTGCATCTTGACCTCAATCTCACTTTCCTACCCACTCTCCATAACCTTTCAACCCATTACTAATTAAAAATCTCTCTATCTCCTCTTTTAAATTTACTGAATGGTTCAACATCCACTACACTCTGGGGTACTAAATTCTATATAAATTGTAAATAGTTATCTCTATCCAAAGTAATAAATTACCCCAACCACCTTGTGTAACAACCTTTTGTGCTGTTCCTTAACAAACGCCTTCTGGAAGTCCAGATTTCCTACAACTACAGGTTACGCATTGTCCATTTTGCTTGTTACCTTTTCAAAGAACTCTCACGAATGTCTTAAACGTGATTTACTCTTCATAAAGCTGTGACTCTGATGTTTTGTAGTTTGACCTTCCAAGCGTTCTTAGTTCCTTACAATTCTAACAATTTCCTAACAACACATGTTAACTACTTTGTAGTCTGGTACTTCCTGCCTCCCTGCCTTTTTGAATATGGCATTTTTCAAATCCATTGGATCCTATCATAAATCCAAGGAATTTTGGAATAGTACAATCAGTGGATCCTCTATCTCTCCAGTCACTTACTTTAAGACCCTATGATGTAGACCATTAGACCCTGGAGACTTGTTTTCCTTCAATCCCAATAGTTTACTCAATACTTTTCTGTGTAACCCAAATAAGAAGCCAACACACATACAGACAAAATAGAAGCCTGTGTATCCAGCAACACTGTCATTGTCCATTTAAATGTAGGTATGACAAGAATGTTTTACCACCCAGGGCAAGGAACAGGTAGTCCTGTTTCTGGAGGGATGTACACCAACTCTTTTTGAATTGGACCAAAATTGGAGGGAATTTGATGGTGAACTTTTTCCTGGTATTAGCTTTCTTGATCTGATGAAACTTCTAAGATTTAACATGAACACAAATTAATGTGGATGTCCTGAAGTTGGGACCTGTAACTCACTGCTCCACTACAAGTTGTCACCTTGCTCCAAGCCAACAAGCTGTGAAATTAGAATCATAAATAGAATCTGAGGAAGGGTCACTTGACCTGAAACATTAACTCTGATTTCCCTCTAGAGATGCTGCCAGACCTGCTGAGCAATTTCTGTTTTTGTTTCTGATTTTCAGCATCCACAATTCTTTCAATTTTTTTAAGCTATGAAATTAGTTCAATTGGTGAGAATGACCTCTGCTCTGCTCCCACATTGCTGTTAGAAACTCCATTAATAAAGCCCTTATTCCTGTGGTGATCTGGTTATAACCGTGTCTCAACAACCAACCTACTCCGAGAAAGTAATTTTGCATTTGTAGAATGTTCTGCAGTATCTCCATAATGATTAAGTGCTGGGTTTTGTAAACTAGATCCTTGAAATATGTACTTGTTTGTGAAAGTTTGTATTTCACTTTCTGCCTTAACCACATGATTAAGTCTCAAACTTGATGCTTCTCTCGGTGAAGCTTGTTAAAAAGTAATTTACATATTCACCCATTTCATTTCCTGGTTGGTTGACTGTAAAGTTCTTTAATGTGATTAGCTGATTGGAATGTTTTATGATATCATTAAAACTTAACTACTGACAACATCATTATGGAGTCCTACAATCAATTGCACAGACAGGTAAACTCAGTCAGGGAATGGCTGCAAAATCAGGGACAATATATTGTCCCTGCCAAAGGTGTCTGAAGGCAATGGTATTGCATGGAGTTGCACCTCTTATTCAACCAAAAACATTGACATGTTATTGTTTCGTATTTGTTATTAATTAAATGATCGATCTATCAATAGTTGCTAAGATTTCCCATCCTAATAGACTGACTGGATGGAGAAAAAACTGCCCCGAAGACATTAGAAGGAATGAAACAAGGGATCCTACAAATATTTTAAGGACAAAAGGGTAACTAGGGCGAGAATAGGGCCCCTTACCGATCAGCAAGGCCACCTACTTGTGGAACCGCAGAAGATGGAAGAGACACTAAATGAATATTTTGCATCAGTGTTTACCATGGAGAAGAATATGGAAGATAGAGAACGTGGGGAAATAAATAGTGACTTCTTGAAAAATGTCTGTATTACAGAGGAGGAGATGCTGGGTGTCTTAAAACACATAAAAGTGGATAAATCCCCAGGACCTGATCAGGTGTACCCTAGAACTCTGTGGGAAACTAGGGAAGTGATTGCTGGGCCTCTTGCTGAGATATTTGGATCATTGATAGCCTCAGGCAAGGTGCCACAAGACTGGAGGTTGGCTAAGAGGTTGGCCACTGTTTAAGAAGAGTGGTAAGGACAAACCAGGGAACGATAGACCAATGATCCTGATGTCAGTGGTGGGCAAGTTGTTGGAGAGAATCCTGCAGGAGAAGACCTATATGCATTTGGAAAGACAATGGCTGATTAAAGATAGCGGACATGACTTTGTGCATGGGAAGTCATGTCACATGGACTTGACTGAGTGTTTTTGAAGAACTAACAAAAATGATTGATGAGGGCAGAGCAGTGGATGTGATCTATATGGACTTCAGCAAGGCAGTTGGCAAGGTTCCCCATGGGAGACTGGTTAACAAGATTAGATCTCATGGAATACAGGGAGAGTCAGCCATTTAGATACAAAGCTGGCCCAAAGTTAGAAGACAGAGGGTGATGGTGGAGGGTTGATTTTTAGACTGGAGGCCTGTGACCAGTGGAGTGCCACAAGGATTGGTGCTGGGTCCACTGCTCTTTGTAATTTATATAAATGATTTGGATGTGAATATAGGTTAGTAAGTTTGCAGATGACATCAAACTTGGAGGTTTAGTGGACAGCGAAAAAGGTTACCTCAGTAC
This sequence comes from Chiloscyllium punctatum, assembly GCF_047496795.1. Classification (NCBI taxonomy): domain Eukaryota; kingdom Metazoa; phylum Chordata; class Chondrichthyes; order Orectolobiformes; family Hemiscylliidae; genus Chiloscyllium; species Chiloscyllium punctatum. The sequence goes on along the minus strand of NC_092741.1, from coordinate 142,659,138 downwards.
AATGTTATCTTGATCAGGTGGGCCAATGGGGTTGAGGAGTGGCAGACAGATAAATGCATGGTGCTGCATTTTGGAAAGGCAAATCTGAGCAGGACCTATACACTTATTGATAAGATCCTGGAGAGTTTTGCTGAACAAAGAGAACTTGGAGTGCAGGTTCATAGTTCCTTGAAAGTAGTGTCACAGGTAGATGGGATATTGAAGAAAATGTTTGGTATGCTTGTCTTTATTGGTCAGTGCATTGAGTACAGGAGTTGGGAGGTCATGTTGCGGCTGCTCAGGGCATTGGTTCGGCCACTTTTGAAATATTACGTGCAATTCTGGTCTCCCTCCTATAGGGACAACATTGTGAAACTTGAAAGGGTTCAGAAAAGATTTACAAGGATATTGCCAGGCTGGAGAGTTTGAGCTGTCGGGAGAGGCTGAATAGGCTGGGGCTGCTTGTTTCTGGAGCACAGAGGCTGAGAGGTGACCTTATAGAGGTTTATAAAATCATGAGGGACATGGATAGGGTAAATAGACAAGGTTTTTCTCCTGGGGTGGGGGAGTCCAAAACTAGAGGTTTAAGGTAAGGGGAAAAGATGTTAAAAGAAGCTAAGGGACATTTTTTTGATGCAGAGGCTGGTGCGTGTATGGAATGAGCTGCCAGAAGAAGTGGTAGAGGCTGGTACAATTCCAACATTTAAAAGGCATCTGGATGGGTGTATGAATAGGAAGGGTTTAGAGGGATATGGGCCAAATGCTGGCAAATGGAACCAGATTTGTATAGGATTTCTGGTTTGCATGGACAAGTTGGACTGAAATGTCTGTTTCTGTGCTGTATATCTCTGTGAATCTGTGACTGTATAACTGTGATGCCCCATGCCTCAAAATGCATTGTAAATTTATCCAGTAATTAGACACCTTTTAAAGTCCAATGTGACAATAGCAACACAGAAATGATTAATAACCACTTTATATTCCAGTCTCATCAAATCAGAAATGCAGCAAGACATTTCTGAAAGTAATCTCAACAGCTGGTCATGCTATCTCATGGTATATTTGTGAAAGTGACCTTGTAGCAGAGGAGCATGGCTTGTTCAGAATCCTCCCTTAGCATTGTTATCATTCTGCATTTAGAAAGAAAATGTATGGCCATGACATGGCTATTTCTCAGTTTGAAGCATTACCCACAGAAGGTGACCTTTACAACCTGGAGATCTCTTGCAGATGTTGGATGAAGAAACAAATGAATCTTTCACAAAATCGTTACCTACAATAGTATTTTGTGGATGATGTGTGTTCTTGTTCTGCAATGCCATGTTATAATGGCTTCTCACAGACGCTGGCACTTGCCTGAATAAACAAAAAGAAACAACCACAGTATTGATTATTTACAAACCAAAAGAGAGATAAGTGTTTCCAAATAATTAGATATTTGATTTATAGAGAACTATGTAATGAAAATAAATGTTGAATGCAAAAGTTTCACTTCTGCTGTTCAGAACTTAGTTTGGAAAGTCTGGGTGAAGAGCAGGCACAGAATGTAAGCATTGACTTCCTTTGCAGTTGTGAGTTTGAACTGAATTGCTGATGATTTAAGTAATGGTACCTCTGCAAAAGTGAAGACTGCAGATGCTGGAGATAAGAGTTGAAAGTGTGGTGCTGGAAAAGCACAGCAGGTCAGGCAACATCTGAGGAGCAGGAGAATCGACATTTCGGTTAAAGTCCTTCATCAGGAATGAGGCCAGGAACCTCGGGGGGTGAGATAAATGGGAGGGGATGGTGCTGGGGGGGAGGTAGCTGAAAATGCGAGAGGTGGATGGAGTTGGCAGTAGTGGTGATAGGTCAGAAAGAAGGATGGTGTGGATAGGTGGGAAGGAAGATGGGCAAGTGGGACAGGTCAAGTTGGAAGGGTGGATCTGGGATAAGGTCGGGGGAGGGGAAATGAGAAAACTGGTGAAGTCTACATCGATGCCGTGAGGTCAGAGGGTCCTGAGGTGGAAGATGAGGCATTCTTCCTCCAGGCATCGGGTGGTTAGGGAGTGGCGATGAAGGACACCCTGAACCTGCATGTCCTCAGCAGAGAGGGAGGGGAAGTTGAAGTGTTCGGCCACGGGGTGGTGGGGTTGATTGGTGCAGGTGTCCCGGAGATGTTCTCTGAAGTGCTCAGCGAGTAGGCAACCTGTCTCCCCAGAGGAGACCGTATGAGGAGAGACAGATACAGTAAATGACATATGTGGAATTGCAGGCAAAACTTTGATGGATGTGGAAGGCTCCTTTGGGGCCTTGAACAGAGGTGGAGGGGGAGGTGTGGGTGCAGGTTTTGCAGTTCCTGAGGTGGCAGGAGAGGGTGCCGGGGTGGAGGGTAAGTTGGTGTGGGGCGTGGACCTGACCAGGAGGAAATGGTCTTTACGGAAAGCGGATAGGGGTGGGGAGGGAAATATATCTCTGGTGGTGGGGTCCATTTATACGTGGCAGAAATGACGGAGGATGATGTGATGTATACAGTGATTGGTGGGGTGGAAGGTAAGAACTAGGGGCATTCTGTCCTTGTTGCAGTTGGAGGGTAGGGTTCGAGGGCGGTTATGCAGGAAGCGGATGAGATGCACAGGAAAGCATCATCAATCACGTGGGAGGGGACATTGCAGTAGCTATGTCATGCCCAGGGAAGGCGTCAGGTTTGCAACATCGTTCACTGATGGCTGCTGTGAGTCAGGTGACAAACAAAAAATTAGCTCAATTCTCCTGAAGGTTCTAAGAATGTAAATAAATGTAAGTGAGTTGGCCTTCATGATTATGCACATGGGAGGTGAATCCAAGTGTATATTTACACCTCCTGTTGACTGGACATTTATCACAATTCAAATTTAATGAATGCCTCACGTTCTGGCTGTGAGCTTAACAGAGAAAAATGGAGAAACACCAGTTTATCTGAAACGGATGTGATCAGTGTTATGAAGAGATGTGATCCAAATATTCACTCTTAGAAGAATGTATGGACTCACAGAAATATATGTTGACTTTCAAGTAAACATCATCTTGCTAAGAGAATAACAACACCAACATTACACCTGCTAACAGGAAGAGAAAATGAGGGCTGCAGATGTTAGAGATCAGATTCAAGACTGCAGTGCTGGAAAAGCACACCTTGCTAGCATAGACGAGTTGGACCAAAGGGTCTGTTTCCGTGCTGTGCATCCAGGCGGCACGGGCAGCACGGTGGCTCAGTGGTTAGCACTGCTGCCTCACAGCACCAGAGACCTGGGTTCGAAACCAGCCTTGGGCGACTGTCTGTGTGGAGTTTGCTCTGGTTTCCTCCCACAGCCAAAGATGTGCAGGTCAGGTGAATTGGCAATGCTAAATTGCCCATAGTGTTAGGTGCATCATTCAGAGGAAAATGGGTCTGGGTGGGTTACTCTTCGGAGGGTCGGTGTGGACTGGTTGGGCTGAAGGCCCTGTTTCCACACTGTAGGGAATCTAATGTAATCTAATCTCTATGACTCCATGAGGTCAGGTGGCATCCGAGGAGCAGGAGAGTCAACGTTTCAGGCATAAAACCTTCATCAGGATTGAGGTTTGTGGGCTGGGGGGGCTGAGAGATAAATGGGAGGGGGTGGGGCTGGGGGCAAGGAAGCTGAGAATGTAATAAGTAGATGAAGGTGGGGGAGAAGGGGGTAGGTCAGAGAGGAGGGTGGAGCGGATAGATGAATGATGGACAGGTTAAGAGGGCAGTGCCTAGTTGGAAGCTTGGGACTGGGATGAGCTGGGAGGAGGGGAATAGAGGAAACTGGTGAAATCCCCATTAATCCCATATGGTTTCAGGGTCCCAAGGCGGAAGGTGAGGCGTTCTTCCTCCAGGAGTCGGGTGTTTAGCGTTTGGCGACGTTCTTGGTGGAGTGGGAGGGGGAGTTCAAGTGTTTAGCCACGGGGCGGTAGGGTTGGTTGGTGCGGGTGTCCCAGAGATGTCCTCTCAAACGATCCACAAGTTGACATCCTGTCTCCCTATGTAGAAAAGACCACATCGGGTCCAACAGATACAGTAGATGACATTGGTGGAGGTGCAGTTAAATTTATGTTGGATGTGGAAGTGTTCTTTGGGGCCTTGGATAGAGGTGAGGAGGGAGGTGTGTGTGCAGGTTTTGTACATCCTGCAGTGGCAGGGGAAGATACTGGGAGTGGGGTGAGGGCTGGTGGGGGGTATAGATCTGACAAGGGAGTTGCGGAGGGAATGGTCTCTCTGGAATGCTGATAGGGCTGGGGTGGGAAATATATCTGCTTGTAGATGGTGGAATTGGCAGAGGATGATGCGATGTATACAGAGCTTGTTGGTGAGTGGAAAGTGAGGACTAGGGGCATTCTGTCCTTGTTGTATTGGGAGGGGTGGGGTTGAAGGGCGGAAGTGTGGGATGTGGAGGAGGTGTGCTGGATGGTATCGTCAACCAAATTGGATGGGAGATTGTGGTCTTTGAAAAAGGAGGCCATCTGGGATTTTCTTTGGTTGAATTGCTCTTGCTGGGAACAGATGTGGCGGAGGCAGAGGAACTTGGAATAAGGGGCAATGTTTTTAGAGGAGGCAGGGTGGGATGAGGTGTAGACCAGGTAGCTGTGCAAATCTGTGGGTTTGTCGTATATGTCTGTTATTAGTCGGTCACTGGAGATGGAGATGGAGAGGTCCAGGAAGGGGAGGGAGGTGTCCGAGATGATCCAGGTGAGCTTGAGGTTGGGATAAAAAATGTTAGAGAAGTTGATGAACTGTTCAACCTCCTCATGGAAGCATGAGGTGGCCCAAATACAGTCATTGATATAACGGAGGAAAAAGGTGGGGAATGGTGCCGGTGTAGCTGCAGAAAATGGACTGCTCCACATACCCAAAAAAGAGACAGGTATAGCCGGGGCCCATCAGATGCCCATGGCCACCTCTTTGGTTTGGAGGAAATGGAAGATTTGAAAGGAGAAGTTGTTATGGGTGAGGACCAGTTCAACCAGGTGGATGAGGGTGGAAGGGTACTAGTTGGGACAGCATGAGAGGAAGAAATGGAGGGCTTGCAGGCTTTCGTTGTGGCAGATAAATGTGTACAGGGACTGGATTTCCATGGTGAAGATAAGGTGTAGGGGTCCGGGGAAATGAACATCTTGGAGAAGATGATGGATGTGGGTGGTGTCCCAAATGTAAATGAGGAGTTCCTGGACTAAGGGGGACAGGACGGTGTCAAGGTATGCAGAGATGAGTTCAGTGGGGCAGGAGCAGGTTGAGACATTGGCTTGACTGGGGAAGCCAGGTTTGTGAATCTTCAGTAAGAGGTAGAATTGGGCTTGTGGGGTTTGCAGCCGATGAGGTTGGGAGTCTGTGGATGGGAGATCCACAGACATGATGAGGTTGTGGGTGGTCTGGGAGCTGATGATTTGGTGATGGGAGCTGAGGTCGTGGTTGAGGGGGCTAAGACCCCTGCTAAGAGCAGAAAACTCGAATTAAGTCACACAGTCTGGAGAATTTTTAGAGGGAGGTTAAATGATCCAGTTTTTCGATAGTATAAGAGCATTGCAAAGTTTGAACTCAGTCAGGATGAAATTTGAGACCCACCTGAGAAACAGTAGTCCATTGCTCTCTCTCTCACTTTGCAAAATATCTCAGCAAAATGTATCAGATGAAAAGACACTGAAAGTGACCATTACTACTCAAGGAGAGATCCTGAAGAGGATTTCTTGGTGTCTACCTGATTGTCTGAAGCAAAGAAAATTCAAAAAATTACAGCTGTTCCTGGAGGACACTCAGTGTCAGTAGGTTGTGTCTATACAGAATTGCTTTAGAATCAGAATACCTTCTGGGACAATTCATGACTTATCCATTTATCATGAGTTTAATTATTACTAGGCCAAAGTATTTTAAAGTAACTCTCTACAGCGTTTCATTCTTTGATTCACCTCAGACAGTGTGTTTGTTCATCTGTTTGTGCTGAGTACCTATATCAATTTTTATTAAAAATTTGAACGTTATGTATTTGCATAATCCAAGCTGTCATTAATCTGCATCTTTGCTTGAACAAATTTGTTAATAAGCAAGTTGACTGAAGCAACCTAGCTGACTTGTTTTTATGAAGAGTAACGTGAAGTGAAGACAAAATTAATCTGTGACAATGAGAGTTGGAACTCTTTCTTCCTACCTGCTTCATCATCTTAGAAAATAGAGTCTGATTAAAAAAATACAAATTGAGAAAATAACTATCCACACAGAACTAAAAATGCCTATAGATTGTGCTATTACTATGGATACAAGTCAGCCATTAATCCACCAGCATAGGTTTAGTATCGAATACCTCAAAGCTTCTAAGAACTCAAACTATTTATTCCCCCCATCCATGCCACCCTAAACATAAAAAAACTTATTACCCTGTATTTGTGCGTATATTTAATCTTGTGTTTTAATTTTATTTCTGAGTTATTAGACTTTTACTTCAGAGTAGTCTTTTACTTCAGAGCACATTGGTAATTGGATTTTTCATTTTCTAGCAATAGAAATTTTAATTCTAATTGCTAACATTCTTCTATGTGCTAAAAAGAAATAACAAACATTTAGACTGACAGAGTGAGTTAAATAGAAGAGACCTTATTTCCCTTTCTCACCTGGTTATAACCATTATGCCTTGAACACATTTTACATATATTAAAAAAAAAGATCCTTCAAACCCATTTGATGCAGAGCCACAATAGAAACATTAGGCCAAATGACTAAAAGCTTAGTCAAAGCACTAGGTTTTCAGAACAACTTAAATGATTTGGTTTGATTTATTATTACCACATGTACTGAAATACAGTGAAAATTATTGTTTTGTATTGTGCTGCACAGACAAATTGTACCTTATGTAAGTACATCAGGATGCTAGAACAGAGTGCAGACTATAGTAGCACAGCTACAGACAAGGTGCAAAGAGAGATCAACTTTAATATTTGAGAGGTTCCTTCAAACATTTGAAGAAGAAGCTGTTCTTGAGTCTGCCAGTACATGTTCTCAAGCTTTCGTATCACTTGGCTGACTGAAGACTGTGGAAGAGAGTATAACCAGGGTGGAAGGATTGAGTGAGTCATAGAGGTGTATAGCATGGAAACAAATAGTCCCGAGAAGGCAAATCTTGCTTGACATTGACAAGGAAGTGTTCCACAGAATTATGATATAAGATCTAGCCACAGATAATCAGTAATGATTTAGGTAGTTAGAGTCATAGAGATATACAGCACAGACTCTTCAGTCCAATTTGTCCTTGCCAATCAGATATCCTAAATTAATTTAGTCCCATTTGGCCCATATCCCTCTAAACCCTTCCTATTCATATACCCATCCAGATGCTTCTAGTGTTGGACACCCCTACCCTGGGCAATAGACATCTGTGATTATGTTGGCTGCTTTCCAGAGGCACTGGGAAATATAGCTGAAGGAAGAAGAAGTATAGACAATACACAACAGACAATTGGTGTAGGAGTAGGCCATTCAGCCCTTCAAGCCTGCACCACCATTCATTATGATTATGGCTGATCATCCACAATCAGTATCCTGTTCCTGCCTTAGAGAGGCAAAGATACTTTCGATGAATTTTAGAGCTTTTCCATCATTGGTGGAGCAAGTAAAATGAGTGAAGAGCAAGAAGGCTGGAATTGTCCAAGCACAGACTTCCTGGTGTGGCTTCAGTAAGACATTAGGATGAGGCCATAGATGGATGTGTAAGCAATGATAAGAATGTAAAAGCTGAGGTGTTAAAGTGAGAGCCAGTGTAGATTTAACTAGCGTAGGGTTATGAGTGAATGTGGTAAAGTTAAATTGCCGTCAGCCAATTTCAGATAAATTTACAGCTTAGCAGTTAGGAGACTACCAATGAATGTGTTGGAATAGTCATGTCCAGAGATGACAAAATGATATGAAACACCGTGAAATAGTCCAACCCAATCCTCGTATCACTTTCCTGCTTTCACTTTGAAGGAATAATTGACAATTGCTTCTTTATCTATTCCATGAACTTGCTGCAAGAAGCCAAAAAGCTTCTCTGAGTGACAAATCTTTCTTGATTGGAAACAGATTAAATGTAATTTTAGAGCAAACGCACTTCTTTTTTTGAGACAAATTGTGTCGCTCAGCATCTGTGACTGGAATGTAAAAGTTGAATTGCTCATTGGCATATACTAGTCCAGTTTCAAACTCACCCTTCACCATTATAGAAGGTACTTTCCTAAAACCTTAAGGCAGTCACCATTTTGAAAACTGTGGTGTTATCAAGGGATTTAAACTGCAAGAAGGAACTGACTAGACATGCAAACAAATTAATTCCCTTTTTTATTTCTAGTGTCCATGTCCTTGACTGTGCAGGAACTTCCACTTTCTTAGGAACCTTGATGGCTAAAGCACCTCAATAATTGTCTTGATATTGTGTTGTACGTATTTCCTGGTAAAATCACAAGAAGCTACATGACAACATTTGTACAACACTGTTTAATGGAAGTTAAATCAGTAGAGGTTGGTGTTTAGCTAATGGCAATCCAAGTAAACTATAAAGCAGGCTTTACACTAAGTTCTGCTTTGCATTCCATTGTGTTGGCAGCTGGTTCTATTCTGGGTTACATTGAAGAAGTTCTAACTCATCCTGAATGATCCATATGGAATTGTATGGAAGTTCTCGACTGCCTGAACAGTTCTAAGATCCTGGAATTTGCTGCTCAATCACTGGGTGCATTTCAAACATTTCTCTGAGATAAACATTCCCTTTGGGAGCTTTAAGATATTAGAAAGCTTTGGGATTTGAAAAGCTTTTGGTTTGACATTCATTATCATTACTAGTCACTAATACATTGTTAATAGAGTTCATGGGTTTAATTCTCAGGTCAAAAAAGCTGCTAAATCTCCAGAGAAAAGTTACGTTTACCGCTTATAGGTTTAATACATTTGTTTCAAATATAATAGCCAGGAGTTTTACAATATTTGGGAAAAATCCACTTAAAAGGCAAAATTTGTTTTAGTGCACTTTGCTCATTCATAGAATGGGTGGAAGTTTCCCTTCATTGGTGTGGGAAGAGCAATGGTAGGTAAGGTGACTGCATTTTGCAAGAAGGAAAAGAACATCTGATTCTTGACATCAAGAAAATCTTGCACGATTTTCTCCTCTGGTATTAACTGGTAACATCAGAGTTGCGCCCATGAGTGGTATCTAGCTTATTTGGATTGTTAATATCCCCACGCGCCTTACTTACATTGCACTTTCTAATTGAGAAATTAGATGATGCAAAACCGCAAACGCTAAAATCTAGGAGGTGGCTGCAGTTGGCTGAATTCTGTACTGGTCATCATGCAAATGCTTCTTCTGCACAATGTTCTGCACTCTCCATGGGTAGCATCTACTTTAACCATTCATCAGTGCAACTCATCACTGGCAAACGAACAGCCTCCTGCCTGCTCTCACACTAACTGTGCATCTTATGAATGTGCACAGGATGCCTTTGTGCTGACAGGGACACATGCATCTTATAGTTCTCAGTTTCCATTCTTAGCACTCAAATAATTCAGCACTGAGTTCAGGCTGTGGTTTAGCCTCCAGTTTAATTCAGTGGGAAAGGCTTGTGACGGTGGGAGCACTGAACAGCACAGGTATCAGTCAGATGAGGAGACAGCATTCTTCTATGTTCCTCCAGCCTGCACCCAACAGCTTCTGTGGCAAACACACTGCACATGCTTCAAGAAAATGGTAATGGATGAAACTTAAAGGGGAAGAGTCTTTAGTGGGATGAAGGAGGATGGCAGTTAGTCTCGGGGCTCATTGCATTGCATTACAGGGGATTGACTGCTGTCTGTCAGGAGATCGGTACGACAAGAGTCTAGGCCTCCATATTCTTGCAGTGCGAGCACTGGGCCACAATCAGTCCTGCAGGTCAAGTGTAAGAAGTATGAGGAATGCAGCTAGATCAATTGGGGTATTGTGGAGACACCAGTCTCGGGCCTTGGCCTGATTTGATCAATAATGCTAAAGGTTCATTTCAAGGTGCAGTCCATGGAGTTCTAACAACTAAAGCCTGGGGATTGAGCTTCATTGAATTCGGTCACTGAAAGAATGATAACAGTGAGAGGATGCAATTGCAGATGGTAGGGGGACACCCTGTAGTGAATGGGAGAGGATTAGAAGCTGCCAAGGGGTCTAGCAGGTCATTGAGTCATCGAGGTCTACAACATATATAAAGACTCTGCAAATCTGTGCCAGTCAAAGATGATCACTCCACTAAGCTAATTCCATTTTCCAGCATTTGGTCTATAGCCTTGTTTGCCTGAGCATCACAAGTGTACATCTGAATAATTCTGAAATGTTCTGAGTGTTCCTGCCTCTACCACCCTTCCAGGCAGCCAGTGCAGGCTAGGTGGACCAGCCACAGGGAATGCAGGGTTACGGTATTAGGTTAGAGGGTTGGGTCTGGGCGGGATGCTGTTTGGAGGTCGGTATGGACTTGATGGGCAGAATAGCCTGTTTCTACACTGTCGGGATTCTATCACTCCCCTCTAAACCTCATGCCCTTTACCTTAAATCTATGCGAGAAAGTGAGGACTGCAGATGCTGGAGATCAGAGTCAAAAGTGTGCTGAAAAAGCACAGCAGGTCAGGCAGCATCCGAGGAGCAGGAGAGTCAATGTTTCAGGCATAAGCCCTTCATCAGGAATGCCCCTGGTCATTGATCCCTCCACTAAGGGGAAACATTTCTTCCTGACTACCCTGTCTATGCCCTTTACACATTTCAATCACAACCCCCTTCAGTCTCCTCTGCTCCAAGGAAAACAAGTCCAGACTTTCTGATGATTCTTCTTAAAATGCATCCAGGAGGGTTTTTAAAGAAGGCTCAACAAGAGAAGGAACAGCCCTGGCCTTAAATTTAGGTAATGAAGCCAGGCAAGTGGATAAATTTTGAGTGAGAGAACATTTTGCAGAGAGTGATCATAACTTCATTAGATTCAAGATTCTTTGCTGACTCAGCTCCTCTGTTTTCTCCTCGAAGTGAGTGAGAAAACCAATATCCACCACCCTCATTGAAACTTTGGCCCAGTTTTGGGCCAATCACTCCTGCAATGAGACAAGAGAGAGAGAGTTTGAGTATGGCGGTGGTAGATGGAAAAGCAGTCAGTGGTGATGCAGGAATGAGGGAGGTGGTGAAGTGTGTGAGCTGAAAGGGTTTGCAATGACAGAGGATAAGGTAGTTGAGAGCCCTTGTGTGAATGTGATTGTAGATCCATTGTCCTTGGTGGGGTCGAGGGTGCAGTGGCTATGAATCCTGCAGTGAACAATTCAATTCCTGTCTCCCCAAGACCATCACAAAGCAAGAAAGTGAGAGTTCATCACTTGGATGAACATTACTGGAGAAACCTAGCACCATCCCAGACCATGGGATTGTTTTGATTAAGTGGGTCTTGCTGGTTACCACCAAACTCACTTATTTATTCTCGAAGGTCAGAGTTTGTCTCTATAAATCAAGCTGACGGATGACAAATGATGCAATCATCACAGATTTTAAATAATAATAGCATGTTTAATATATGCAATGAATATGGCACAACCAATGCTAAACATTCTTAAAATAACAAAACAGATTTCTTCCCTTGCGGGTTCCTTTAGTTACTGCCAAAGATACCTAAGGTTTAATCAGGACATGAGGGATGATTAGGAGAAAGTGAGGACTGCAGATGCTGGAGACCAGAGTTGAAAAGTGTGGTGCTGGAAAGGCGCAGCAGGCCAGGCAGCATCCGAGGAGCAGGAGAATCGACGTTTCGGGCATAAGCCCTTCTTCAGGAATCCATATATGGTGGAGATTTGAGCATCTGCAAGCTGCAGGTGAAATATTCATCCTGACTGATGACTTTGGCTGCTGGGTTGTGTCTTCTCTGGTCAAAGTCCTCAAAGCTATACCTGTTCCATGGAGTGTGCGCTGTCCATTGGTCCTGTTTGCAGAGACAGACACTGGTCTGATGTATCGATATTGTGGAGCTGTAGACCTCATGCTTCTTCCTTCCCTTTCTCACAGTTTGAGTCCGTCCTTTCTGAGGCTGCCCCAGTTTGCTGACTAATCAACTCAGACAGTAATAAAAGCAAAAATCGCTTCAGTTGGTGCCCTGGCCAGAAAGCTTTAATTAAATGTGCATTGTGATCTGCCTCTTGTCTAGCTGGTCCTGTGGGACGATGGGAACTTGAATATTATACAATTGCCTTCACATGGGTTTTGTCATCATCTCGATTACATCAAACAGGTGGCTGTCATTGTCTCCTAGCCAATTTGGAGCTGGTGATGAAGTGATCAATGTCTCCTTGGGTGAAGTTGGTTTTAGAAGCCCCAGGAAAGTCTCAGACAGCAGATACACAGGAACCTCCCACCCCCCCCCAGCAGTTCCCAGTTAGACACCACCCTGACATGGAGTACACTACCTTTCCTCCAGTGTTGCTTGCTCAAAATTCTGCAACTCCCTTCCCAGCAGCACAGTGGGCTTTGCTACATAGAATCCCGACAGTGTGGAAGCAGTTCAATTGAGCCCACACCAACCCTCCAAAAAGCATCCCACCCAGACTCACTCCATCCTGTAAATTTGAGTTTGCCTTGGCTAATCCACCTAGCCTGCACATCTCTGGACAACTTAGTAAGGCCAATCCGCCTAATCTGCACATTTTTGGACCATGGGAGGAAACCCATAAATATATGGGGAGAACATGTAAAGTCTACACAGATAGTCACCTGAGTGTGGAATTGAACCTGAGTCCCTGGTGCTGTGAAGTAGCAGTGCTGACTACTGAGCCACTGACTCTTACATATCAAGAACTATCGTGGTTCCTGAAGGTGACTTACCACCACCCTCTTCTGGATGTGAATAATGGCTTAGGCAGTTGCAGCCATATCTATGAATCACTGAAAATGAAACAGAACTTGTGACTAATAGGAGTTTTCTGATGCTAATTAAAACAATGGAGATAAGGACAAGGGTCTGTTTCTGTAGGGCTTAAGAGCACCTGAACAGTAAAGAACAGGTATACAATCAAGATCAACATTACTTACTACTTTGTCCCATTATCTGAAAATGAATTAAAATTGTGTCATAAACAGTTAGTCCCTGTTTAAGTAACAGAAGAAATACATATATATGCAAAATTATACCCATAAATATTTTAGTATCAGTGCTTCATTGATTAAAACTTACTCTTAGTTGTCACATCTTTATACTTCTGTCTCAATTCTTCCTTCTCGAATAAATTCCTCTGTCAGCACTCTCTCAGCAGAAGTATTTGTGATTGCCAGTTCTTCATCCTTCACTACAGAGAACCCCTTCAGGGCAATTCGTCTTTCTGCAACAGCATAAAATGGCAATTGCAATTTTGCAGTTTGTTTTGCACCTCTCCCAATTAAAGTCAACCGAAACAAGACTCGAGACACAAAGTGGGCTGCTAGCTTGCCAATTTTATTTGCATTCGGGCATAGTTGCCTTTGTATGCTTCAAATAACTATATTAAATTACTTTTCTGCTTCCCAAATTGTCAAAGTCCTACCCAGCTAAAGAAAAATGGCATCAAGCCATAATAGCACATTAAATACAAGATCAGAATGTATGACATTAAAATGGGGACTGATTTATATTGACGAGCCTTGTCTCAGTAACTCCCAGCAGTCTAACTGTGTTCCACTTAAGTCTTTACCTCTGTGGAAGAATGATATAGAGAGCACTGAATGCCACATCTGAAAAGCATATGTGTCAGATGGCTCAATATTCTGTTAATAAGTCACAATAGAATAGCCCTAACTGCCCAAAGTACCAATAGTTAGCCTCAACAAGGAGATGCCGGTAAGTTTCTCCTTGAAGTAAAAATTATCTTTAAAGGTCAACAATAACAGTTTGTTTGTGTTGCCAATGCTTCTTTGGCCAATCATCTTAAATTGTGTCCTCTCATTCTCAATCCTTCCTGTAAATACTCTATAGGGCTGCTGCATGATTTTGAACACCTCTGTAAAATTCTGTTAATTCTTTTTTGTCTCTGAGAAGAGCCCACAGCTCTCTAATGTATCCACATAGCTACATGTCTCATACTTGGAAACTCTCATGACTCTTTTCTCGAACCTCTCGGTTGTTTTACATCTTTCCTAACCTGTAGTGCCCATAATTGGACACAGTATCCATTGGAGATTGGCATAGAGTTTAGGACGCATTTATCATAACCTCCTTTTCCCCCATTTGATTTATTAACTGCTTTCTCAACATTCCCTGTCACCTACCTGCACATCTCATCCCAGGTCTCTCTGCACCTCTTTAAATGCTGTATTTATTTTATTTTATGCTGCCTGTCTTCATCCTTCCTACTAAAATACCATTTCACAATTGTCTGATATCTCCAAAATTTTTAATTTTTATACCACAATTTAATCATCTCTCATCTCATAAAATATATTCCACTTTTAAATTCTTCATACCACATTGGATAATACGGTCTGCTTGCATAAGCAGGGGAAACAATACTTTTCACTGTATTTCCGTATATGTGACAACAATAAATCAAATCAAATCAAATCAATTAACCCAACCATTCCATTCCCATTGCCATCTTCTTGCCTAATTACTTCCCAAACCTCTTTGCAGCTTCCTGTTGAGTTGTCTTGTCACAGTCATAAAGTCATAGAGGTGTACAGCATAGGAACAGACCCTTCAGTCCAACCCGTCCATGCCGACCAGATATCCCAATCCAATCTAGTCCCACCTGCCAGCACCTGGCCCTTATCCCTCCAAACCCTTCCTATTCATATATCCATCCAAATGCTTTTTAAATGTTGCAATTGTACCAGCCTCCACCACTTCCTCTAGCAGCTCATTCCATACACGTACCACCCTCTCATGAAAGGGTTGCCCCATAGTCTCTTTTTTATCTTGTCCCTCTTACCCTAAACCTATGCCCCCTAGTTCTGAACTCCCCCATCCCAGGGAAAAGACTTTGTCTATTTATTCTATTCATGCCCCTCATAATTTTGTAAACCTCAAAAAGTTCACCCCTCTGCCTCCGACGCTCCAGGAAAAACAGACCAAGCCTGTTCAACTTCTCCCGATAGCTCAAATCCTCCAACCCTGGCAACATCCTTGTAAATCTTTTCTGAACATTTCAAGTTGCACAACACCTTTCTGATTGCAAGGAGACCAGAATTGCATGCAATATTCCAACAGTGGCCTAACCAATGTCCCGTACAGCCGCAACATGACCTCCTAACCCCTACACTCAATACTCTGACCAATAAAAGAAAGCATACCAAACACCTTCTTCACTATCCTATCTACCTGTGACTCCACATTCAAGGAGCTATGAACCTGCTCTCCAAGGTCTCTTTGTTCAGCAGTACTCCCGAGGAACTAACCATTAAGTGTATAAGTCCTGCTGAGATTTGCTTTCCCAAAATGAAGCACCTCACATTTATCTAAACTCCATCTGCTATTTCTCAGCCCATTGGCCCATCTGGTCAAGATCCTGTTGTAATCTGAGGTAACCCTCTTCATTGTCCGGTACACCTCCAATTTTGGTGTTATCTGCAAACTTACTAACTATAACTCTAATGCTCATATCCAAATCATTTATATAAATGATGAAAAGTAGTGGACCCAGTACTGATCCTTGTGGCACTCCACTGGTCACAGGCCTCTACCACCACCTCTTCTGCCTTTGAGCCAGATCTATATCCAAATGGCTAGTTCTCCCCGTATTTCATGAGATCTAACATTGCTCACCAGTCTCCCATGATGACTATCCCTAATCAATCCTTGCCTTTCCACATACATGGGCATCCTGTCCCTCAGGATTCCCTCCAACAACTTGCCCACCACCAACATCAGGCTCACTGGTCTATAGTTCCCTAGCTTGTCCTTACCACCCTTCTTAAACAGTGGCACCACATTAGTCAACCTCCAGTCTTCCGGCACCTCACCTGTGACTATCGATAATACAAATATCTCAGCAAGAGGCTCAGCAATTACTTCCCTAGCTTCCCACAGAGTTCTAGGGTATACCTGATCAGGTCCTGGGGAATTATCCACTTTTATGCATTTCACGACATCCAGCACTTCCTCCTCTCTAATATGGACATTTTTCAAGATGCCAACATGATTAGATTTTTTTTAGATTATTTACTTACAGTGTGGAAACAGGTCCTTCGGCCCAACAAGTCCACACCGACCCACCGAAGCGCAACCCACCCAGACCCATTCTCCTACATTTATCTCCTCACCTAACACTACGGGCAATTTAGCATGGCCAATTCACTTAACCTGCACATTTTTGGACTGTGGGAGGAAACCCACGCAGACACGGGGAGAATGTGCAAATTCCACACAGTCAGTCGTCTGAGTCGGGAATTGAACCCGGATCTCTGGCGCTGTGAGGCAGCAGTGCTAACCCCTGTGCCACAGTGCCGCCCATGAATCTATTTCCCTACAGTCTATACCTTCCATATCCTTTTCCACAGTAACTACTGATGCAGGATACTCGTTTAGTATCTCCCCCATTTTCTGTGGTTCCATTCAAAGGCCGCCTTGCTGATCTTTGAGGGGCCCTATTCTCTCCCTAGTTATCCTTTTGTCCTTAATATATTTGTAAAAATCCTTTGGACTCTCCTTAATTCTATTTGCCAAAGCTATCTCATGTCCCCTTTTTGCCCTCCTGATTTCCCTCTTAAGTATACTTCTACTGCCTTTATACTCTTCTAAGGATTCACTCGATCTATCCTGTCAATTCCTGACATATGCTTCTTTCTTTCTCTTAACCAAAAGCTCAATTTCTTTAGTCATCCAGCATCCCCTATACCTTCCAGCCTTTCCTTTCACCTTAACAGGAATATACTTTCTCTGGACTCTAGTTATCCCATTTATGAAGTCTTCCCATTTTCCAGCCGTCCCTTTACCTGCGAAAATCTGCCCCCAATCAGCTTTCGAAAGTTCTTGCCTAATCCCGTCAAAATTGGCCTTTCTCCAATTTAGAACTTCAACTTTTAGATCTGGTCTATCCTTTTCCATCACTATTTTAAATCTAATAGAATTATGGTCGCTGGCCCCAAAGTGCTGCCTCACTGACACCTCAGTCACCTGCTCTGCCTTATTTGCCAAGAGTATGTCAAGTTTTGTACCTTCTCTAGTAGATACATCCACATCCTGAATCAGAAAATTTTCTTGTACACACTTAACAAATTGCTCTCCATCTAAACCCTTAACACTATGGCAGTCCCAGTCTATGTTTGGAAAGTTAAAATCCCCTACCATAACCACCATATTATTCTTACAGATAGCTGAGATCTCCTTACAAGTTTGTTTCTTGATTTCCCTCTGACTATTAGGCGGTCTATGATACAATCCCAATAAGGTGATCATCCCTTTCTTATTTCTCAGTTCCACCCAAATAACTTCCCTGGATGTATTTCCGGGAATGTCCTCCCTCAGCACAGCTGTAATGCTATCCCTTATCAAAAATGCCACTTATCCTCCTCTCTTGCCTCCCTTCTGTCCTTCCTGTAACATTTGTATCCTGGAACATTAAGCTGCTAGTCCTGTCCACCCCTAAGTTCATCTGCCTTCCCTGTTAGGCCCCTTGCATTGAAATAAATGCAATTTAATTTATTAGTCCTACCTTGTCCCTGTCTGCCCTGACTGTTTGACTCACTTCTGTTCTCAGCTGTACCCGTCTCAGATCGATCTCTTTCCTCACTATCTCCCTGGGTCCCCCCCTCCCACCTTACTAGTTTAAATCCTCCCAAGCAGTTCTAGCAAATTTCCCTGCCAGTATATTAGTCCCTTCCAATTTAGGTGCAATCCGTCCTTCTTGTACAGCTCACTTATACCCCAAAAGAGATTCCAATTATCCAAAAATGTGAATCCTTCTCCCATACTCCAGCTCCTCAGCCATGCATTCATCTGCTCTATCCTCCTATTCCTGCCCTCACTAGCTCGTAGCACCAGGAGTAATCTAGATATTACTACTCTCGAGGACCTCTTTTTTAAATTCCTGCCTAACTCTCTGTAATCTCCATTCAGAATCTCAACCTTTTCCCTTCCTATGTTGTTGGTTCCAATGTGTACAGTGACCTCCTGGTGGCCCCTCCCCTGCTTGAGAATATTCCGCACCCTCTCTGAGACATCCTTGATCCTGGCACCAGGGAAGCAACACACCATTCTGATTTTTTTGCTGCTGGCCACAGAAATGTCTGTCTGTGCCTCAAAATAGAGAGTCCACTAACACAATTGATTGCTTGGAACCCAACATACCCCTTATTTCATTAGAGCTAGTCTCAATACCAGAAACTTGGCTGTTCGTGCTATGTTCCCCTGAATGTCCATCACCCCTACATTTTCCAAAACAACATACTTGTTTGAAATGGGGATAGCCACAGAAGTGGAGAAAGTGAGGACTGCAGATGCTGGAGATCAGAGCTGAAAATGTGTTGCTGGAAAAGCGCAGCAGGTCAGGCAGCATCCAAGGAGCAGGAGAATCGATGTTTCAGGCATAAGCCCTTCTTCAGGAATGAGGAAAGTGTGTCCAGCAGGCTAAGATAAAAGGTAGGGAGGAGGGACTTGGGGGAGGGGCGTTGGAAATGCGATAGGTGGAAGGAGGTCAAGGTCAGGGTGATAGGCTAGAGTGGGGTGGGGGCGGACAGGTCAGGAAGAAGATTGCAGGTTAGGAAGGTGGTGCTGAGTTCGAGGGATTTGACTGAGACAAGGTGGGGGGAGGGGAAATGAGGAAACTGGAGAAATCTGAGTTCATCCCTTGTGTTTGGAGGGTTCCTAGGCGGAAGATGAAGATGAGAAGTATCCTGTACTACCTGCCTACCTCTCTTACTTTTCTTGGAGTTAACTCATCTATGTGACTGTATCTGCAACTTTTCCCCCTTCCTATAATTGCCATCCATCACATCCCTTTGCTCTTGTAAATTCCTCATTGCCTCTAACTGTCTCTTCAACCGATCTGTTCGATCTGATAGGATTCGCAGCCAACAGCATTTATTGCAAACATAATCCTCAGTAACCTGTAAACTCTCCCTGAACTTCCACATCTGACAAAAAGAGCATTTCATTCTATTAGAGGCCATTTTTGCTTCTTTCAGTCTACAGATCCAGAAAATAGCATTGTCTTATTCCCCTACAAAACACTGCTAAAGGTTAAATGAATACTTATGGCTTACTTTTTTAAGTTTAATCAAGAGACATATCTGAAGATAACATATAACAAAGAAAGAACCCACATTACTCACTACTGCAGACCACGCTTAAAATATTCACTTATATGTTTCTGTGCTGTGACCTCTCCCAAGCAGGTTCCTCCAAGATCAGTTGTGAATTTCACAGTTTGTTAACTTTCCCAGACGCACTCTGATGTCCAAAATTACATGAATTCAAACGGCAAAGGCAGTAACTGTGCAGGTTCACTGCGATATCAGTTAGCAGTGTGGGTTTCTTTCTCTCTCTCTCTCTTGCACTGACTTTACCATGTGCTTCCTTTGTCTGTTCCTCTCCCTTTTAAAGTCCTGTTGATTTGACTATTTTTTTCTCCAAAATTCCAAAACAGTGCAACAGCATTTAAACAGTAATTGTTGCTCTTGGAATTTGAGGAAATCACCTCCCACACCTAAAATACCTCAAAAATGGAGCAGCCAGAAAATTACGGCCAGAAACTTCTCCCATCCTCCATCTTGGATTACCCAGAATTTGTTCTCCAGTTTTTTTTACTATCCATTAATTGGGATAAAGAACACTTGGTCCCTTCAACCAACGTTTTGATTTTGATTATAAAGGCCTGCAGCCCAAGTATTGATTTTTTTGCAGCACTCTGCTAGTTATAGCTGTTATTCTGAAAATTATCAGATTAATCTTACTCAAACAATCAAAAATCTTTGGAAAGAGTGCTATAGTTTATGTTTTGAGTCTGGTAGAATTATGAAGAAGAATCAGATTGGATTCAAAACATTAACTCTTGTTTCCTCTCTCCACACTTGCTACCAAACCTGCTAGGTTTCCTCCAGAATGCTTTGTGCTAGTTTCAGATTTCTAGCATCCACAGTATTTTCCTTTCATTCAAGTCTATACTTACAGTCTGTCCATTAACAGATATACAAACTGTTCTCCTGTATTACCTCTGATCTCATTAACCTTAATTTTGTGTAACAATGGCTTGTGGGGCATCTATCAGATGTGTTTTGATGCTTCCTGATTCTTATCAAAGAATCTCTACTGTTTGGAAGCAGGTCATTCGGCCTATCAAGTCAACACCAATCCTCCAAAGAGCATGCCTCCCAGACTCAGCCTCCTACCCCATCACCCTGCATTTCCAATTGCTAATCCACCTAGCCTGCACTTCCCAGGACACGATTGACAATTTACCATGGCAATCCACTTAACATGCACATCTTTGGACTGTGGGAGGAAACCAGAGCTCCCAGGGGAACCCCATGCACACGTAGGGAGAATGTGCAGCTTCCACACAGACAGTTACCCGAGGCTGGAATCGAACCCAGGACCCTGGCACTGTGACCCAGCAGTGCTAACCACTGAGCAACATGCCACTGTATAGAGTGACTATGTTTGGCAGATTCTGAGTCTAAATGAAGTAGGCTCCTGGACCTAATCTATCAAAGAGGATGGTGACAGCAAATTACGCCAACCATCAGTTGGTAGTAGTCAAACTTACTCCAGGAAGTGTCTCATATGACCAGAAAAAAAGCCCATCTACTTTTGTTGCCAAGGCTTGAGCCAGAGGAGTCTGCTTGCTTGCTCCTTTGAAGAAATTTCATACTGACTTAAGGGCAACATGGAAAATTGTGACCTAGTACAACTCCTTCAAATTCATAAACCTTCCCAACATGTTCAGAAATGCATTATATAAAACACTTTTTACAGAAAAGCAGGTTTTCACAACTATGCTGATGTTTTAAATGATTACAGGTTACAATATTCTGATAAATTATTGCCACATGCATTGCATTGTTGGCACAAATATCTTTTTGCTTGTTGTTTATTTGAATGTACTGATGGCACATCAGTCTCACAAACAGCTCAGATTCCATTCTGCTCAACAAATGACTAGAAAAAACAATATATACATAAACTGCAGTACTTAGCAGGATTCAGGCTTCAAACAGCTTGTGTTGCTTCAGGGTTCAACTTATCTCTTGTCAAGTGAACTTTGAAATAGCTTCCCACGAGGAGTTATTGGAGAATGAAAAATTTTTGTGTAACATTTTCACACTCCATTCAGCTCAAAATGAGTCTGTCTCTTTGTTATGGCTCCACAAATATGCTCTCTTGATATTTTCCTTCATTCAATTCTGGGATGATGAACAAAGCTTCCATCAACGTCTGAAACTGCAGACCAAGTATTAAAGATAAACCGTGTAAAGTAATTACCATCAACTACCAGCTTGAGACAGTTTTATACTGGGACAGCAAGATATGATTTCAATCCAAAATTCCTTATTGATTCTGTCATCTACTCTAGGAGAAAGTGAGGACTGCAGATGCTGGAGATCAGAGCTGAAAGATGTGTTGCTGGAAAAGCGCAGCAGGTCAGGCAGCATTCAAGGAGCAGGAGAATCGACGTTTCGGGCATAAGCCCTTCTTCAGGAATGAGGAGGGTGTACCAAGCAGGCTAAGATAAAAGGTAGGGAGGGGGGACTTGGGGGAGGGGCGTTGGGAATGCGATAGATAGAAGGAGGTTAAAGTGAGGGTGATTGGCCGGAGTGGGGGTGGGGACGCAGAGGTTGGGAAAAAGATTGCAGGTCAAGAAGACGGTGCTGAGTCTGAGGGTTGGGACTGAGATAAGGTGGGGGGAGGGGAAATGAGGAAGCTGGAGAAATCTGCATTCATCCCGTGTGGTTGGAGAGTTCCTAGGCGGAAGATGAGGCGCTCTTCCTCCAGGCGTCGTGTCCTTGGCGGAGTGGGAAGGGGAGTTAAAGTGTTCAGCCACAGGGCGGTTGGGTTGGTTGGTGCGGGTGTCCCAGAGGTGTTCTCTGAAACGTTCCGCAAGTAGGCAGCCTGTCTTCCCAATGTAGAGGAGGGGCCACATCGGGTGCCGCGGATGCAGTAAATGATGTGCGTGGAGGTGCAGGTGAATTTGTGACGGATATGGAAGTGTCCCTTGGGACCTTGGAGGGAAGTGAGGGGGGAGGTATGGGCACAAGTTTTGCATTTCCTGCGGTTGCAGGGGAAGCTGCCAAGAATGGAGGCTGGGTAGGTGGGAGGTGTGGACCTGACGAGGGAGTCGCGGAGCGAGTGGTCTTTCCGGAATGCTAATAGGGGAGGGGAGGGAAATATATCCTTGGTGGTGGGGTCTGTTTGGAGGTGGCAGAAATGACGAAGGATGATACGATGTATTTGCAGGTTGGTGGGGTGGTAGGTGAGGAGACCAGTGGGGTTCTGACCTGGTGGCGATTGGAGGGGCAGGGTTCAAGGGCGGAGGAGCAGGAAGTGGAGGAGATGCGGTGGAGAGCATCGACAACCACGTCTGAGGGGAAATTGCGGTCTTTGAAGAAGGAGGCCATCTGGGTTGTTCGGTATTGGAATTGGTCCTCCTGGGAGCAGATGCGGCGGAGGCGAAGGAATTGGGAATATAGAATGGCGTTTTTACAGGGGACAGGGTGGGAGGAGGTGTAATCTAGGTAGCTGTGGGAGTCAGTCGGTTTGTAGTAAATGTCCGTGTTGAGTCGGTCGCCCGAGATAGAAATGGAGTGGGCTAGGAAGGGGAGGGAGGAGTATGAGATGTTCCAGGTAAATTTGAGGTCAGGGTGAAAGGTGTTGGTAAAGTGGATGAACTGTTCAACCTCCTCATGGGAGCATGTGGTAGCGCCGATACAGTCATCGATGTAGCGGAGGAAAAGGTGGGGGTTGGTGCCAGTGTAGCTGCGGAAGATGGACTGTTCCACATAACCTACGAAGAGGCAGACATAGCTGGGGCCCATGCGGGTGCCCATGGCTACTCCTTTGGTTTGAAGGAAGTGGGAGGATTGGAAAGAGAAGTTGTTCAGAGTGAGGACCAGTTCAGTCAGTCGAAGGAGGGTGTCAGTGGGAGGGTACTGGTTGGTACGGCAGGAAAGGAAGAAGCGGGAGGGCTTTGAGGCCTTCATGATGGGGGATGGAGGTGGACATCCAGTCCCTGTACATGATGAAGATAAGGCATTGGGGGCCGGGGAAGCGAAAATCATGGAGGAGGTGGAGGGCGTGGGTGGTGTCCCGAACGTAGGTGGGGAGTTCTTGGACTAAGGGGGACAGGACTGTGTCGAGGTATGCAGAGATGAGTTCGGTGGGGCAGGAGCAGGCTGAGACAATGGGTTGGCCGGGACAGTCAGGTTTGTGGATTTTGGGCAGGAGGTAGAAATAGGTGGTGCGGGATTGTGGGATTATGAGGTTGGAGGCAGTGGATGGGAGATCTCCTAAGGTGATGAGGTTATGGATGGTCTGGGAGATGATGGTTTGGTGGGAGGTGGGGTCATGGTCAAGGGGGCAGTAATCCCACAACTTTAGATGCCAGAAGTGCACTTTGTGTCAATGACAGTTGGTATCATTTTCAGCTAAATCAGGGGTGGCATGGTGACTCAGTAGTTAACTTGCTGCCTCTGGTTTCCAGGTTCAATTCCACCCTTGGGTGACTGTCCGTCTGGAGTTTGCACATTCATCCTGTATCTTCATGGGCTTCCTCCAGGTGCTCCAGTTTCTTCCCACAGTCCACAGATGTGTACGTTAGGTGAGTTGACCATGCTAAATTGGCCATAGTATCCAGGAATGCGCAGGCTGGGTGGATTAGCAGGGAAAGGCAGGGATAGGGTTTGGATGGGATACTCTTCGGAGGGTTGATGTGGTCTCAATGGGCCTAATGGCTTGCTTCTATAGTGTAGGTATTCTACGAAAAAGTTAAGATTATACTTAATGTCAAATACCTAAAAGATAATTTTAGATTTTATTTGTTCTTTGGCAAGCTCCAGCCAGTTCTCAATATTTAATGCAACAAGTTATATTTTTCATCAGACAGTGGCACTTTAGGCTGATAAAATATGTATTATTACTGAAAAATTTAGGACTCTTATCCAGATAAACAGCCACTGCAGGAAATCAATTTATTCAAAGTAGTTGCATCTAGATCTATAGTGACAATGCCGTTGAAACATGAAACATTCTTAGGAGGCTAGCAAAGTCTTCAGGGAAGGTGATGGCCTAGTGATATTATCACTGCGATGTTAATCCAGAGACGCAGGAACTGTTCTGGGGACCCAGGTTCAAATCCTGCCATGGAATTTGAATGCAATAAAAATCTGGAATTAAGAATCTAATGATGACCATGAAACCCTTATCAACTGTCAGGAAAAACCCCTCTGGATCACTGATTCACTTTAGGAAAGGAAATGGCCATCCTTACCTGGTCTGACCCTACACATGACTGCAGACCCATAGCAATGTGCTTGACTCTTAACTGCCCTCTGGGCAATTAGGGCTGGGTAATAAATGCTGGCCTTGAATGAGGATTGTCCAAGTTGGCTGCACTTTAAGCCAAGTCCCTGAGTTCAGGAGATCTTCCTGCAGACAGAGACCTGACAAATCTGAAAGGCATAAATGAAATAAATCTAATGCCGTCTCACTCTTAAACTAATTTCTCTGGCATGACTGATACATGTGGTCACAAACTTTTAAACATTGTTGTTATGTCCTTGCTGTGTCCCTCCCAAATTCCACAATGGCATGCTTCCAGCACTGTACAGTGTCTGTACAGGAGGGAGCTCAGTGCCATTACCTAAATCAAAAACTCAAGGAGATTCACCTACTTTGCGCTGGTCAGATGTGAATTATGGTCTGGTGTACTTTCACTCAAGACTTCATCCTAATAAAAAAGTTGAAAATGATCTTTCAGCTTTATTGTTTCAGTACAGTTGCTGCCAGACTTGGTGATGGTTACACCTTCAAATAGTTAGAGTCATAGAGGTCTACAGCACGGAAACAGGCCCCTCAGCCCAACTTGCACATGCCGCCCAGTTTTCACAATTTAATCGTGTATCATTTGCCTGTGTTTGGTCCATATCCCTCCATCTCTATCCCATCCATATATCTATCTAAATGTTTCTTAAATGGCAAAATTGTATTCACTTCTACCACTACCTCTGATAGCATGTTCCAGACACTCACCAGTGTCTGTGTGAAAAAATTGCCCATCCGGACTCTTTCGTACCTCTCCCCTCTCACCTTAAACATGTCCTCTCTAGTTTTAGATTCTCCTACCCTGGTACAAATCTGTTGACTATCTACAATATTTATGCCTCTTATGATGTTATATACCGCTATCAGATCACCCTTCAGTCTCCTCCTCTCCAGTGAAAACGTTCCCAGCATATCCAATCTCTCCTATATATTGCAAACTTAGTAGAAACAATTGGGGTGGCACCATGGCTCACACCACCACAGACCCGGGTTCAATTCCAGCTTCTGGTGACTGTCTGTTGGAGTTTGCATACTCTACCCGCGTCGGTGTGGGTTTTCTCTGGGTTCTCTGGTTTCCTCCCACAGTCCAAAGACGTGCAGGTCAGGTGGATCAGTCATGCTAAATTGCTCATAGTGTACAGGAATGTGCAGGCTAGGTGGGTTAGCCGTGGGAAATGCAGGGTCACAGGGTCTGGGTGGGATTCTCTTCAGAGGGTCAGTGCGGTCTCGGAGGGCTGAATGGTCTGCTGCGATACTGTAGAGATTCTATGAATAGACACAGGGTAATCACTAGTATTACTATTACTTGGAGTATTATTGCCATTCATTAGCTTGATGCTTATAACCTTGTCTAATATATACACATCAATGGAATAAAATGTACTGGACACAAGCCTTGATTTGTATTTGTCGGAAGGTATCTTTGCAGTTTGTAACTCCTGGATGAGTAAGAGATAAGGTTCAGTGAGCACAGTCCTGCTGAGCTGGGCATTGGAGGAAATGGCATTTTTAAGGCTGAAAAGAGGTCAAGAAAGATGTGAAAAAAATAATGCATCACAATCTCATAATCAAAGTCAAGTGCTTACATTGTTATTGCTCTTTATATTTCTCTAGGACCTCTATTCTTATAATTGTCAGCATCAACTATTTTACAGTGATTGATCAAATTGCCTTTCCTCTCAGGTACTCTTTACAAATTGCTTCGGAGTAAGAAATCATTGACTCCACTGCCCTGGCCAAATAATTTCTAACTATTGTGAAACTCAAAGGATCGCAGTACACTGGTACTAGCTAATACAGATTATATAGCATTTCTAAAACTGCCCTGGCCTATAGATATTGAGTTGAATTGAATTTATTCTCATGTGTACCGAGGCACAGTGAAAAGCTTTGTCTTGCGAGCAATACAGGCAGAGTTAAGTAGCATAGGTAGTAAATAATAGGTAAACAGCGGCAAAATCAAAAACACAGATAGAGGTGAATGTTCAGAGTTTGAGAGTTCATTCAGTATTCTAACAACAATAGGGTAGAAACTGTTTTGAAACCGGCTGGTGCGTGTTCAGGCTTCTGTACCTTCTCCCCAATGGTAGAGGTTGTAGAAAAACATTGCTTGGCTCGGGTGGATCTTTGAGAATGCTGGCAGCCTTTCCCTGACAGCGGGCCCGGTAGATGGATTCTATAGATGGGAGGTTAGCCTTTGTGATTGTCCGGGCCGAGTTCACCACTCTATGTAACTGTCTGTACTCTTAATTTGTATTCTATAGCTTCACATTGACAATTACATTAGCCCAGTATAGTCACCAATGACTTCATTAGTTCCAAATCCTTATAATCTATAAATTCCAAACATCATTACTTTTTTCTTGGTAAATTTCTCATTTCATTTAGATAAAGAATATTGAAGCTTGAATAGCATCAAAAGGATTCAAATTTTCCATTCACATAATATTAAAATAAACCATAAGTGGTTGTGGAATTTTAATTACATTTTTAACTACATTCCCCTTAAATGTGATTGTTATTTCAAAAGTTGAGGCCAGTAATTTCATCTGCTCTGATATAGGCACACAGTTTTTTAGTTATAAAAAAATAAATTCACCAGTGGATCAGTCAGTAAATCACCACCTTATAGTGCAGTGCTGCAACTAGCTAGGCAGATCCGGATTTATTGTCGCGTCTAAGAAGTTAACCTGCCTCAGTGAGGATGCATCATTGGTGTTAGTGCCCTAGAACGGGGAATGAGAAACATTTAGCAGTATTCCTGCTATGGTTCATTTCAGGGAGATCCTGCCGACAAACTGTAATCTAATGGATCACATCACATGTACTGCTGGAGTACTTGGGACACTCAGGAACTATCCTCAACAGCGAACCACCACTTTCCCGGGAAGAGTCAGAATTGGAGCAAAATGCTTTGTGCAGTTATCCACAAACCTGAGGCAACTGTATCTGTTCTGGGGTATTTGTTGTGGGAGTGCTTTCATTCACTTGTTGATGGGAGTTTCACAAACGACGTGAATATTTATTAACCATTGCTTACTAATCTTGCAAATGTAGTGACAAATCACCATCTTGAATGCACCAAATAGTTTGCTCAGCTGCCTTAGAGGACAGTTCTGAGTCAAATGACATTGCTGTGAATCTATGATCATTGTCTGGGTGAGGAATGCAGACATGAATCCCTAATGGTTATTAGAGAACTGGATGAATTTTTACAACAATCTGGTAGTTCTATAGCAAGTACTTTAAATTCCAAATGTATTTAATTAAGTTAATTTAAATTCCCCAGCTGCTATTGCGGGATATGAACTCAGTACTCTGAATCATTAGTCGAAGTCTCTGCATTGCTATTCACTGCACCCCGTGTCCCAATAAACTGATGTGCCTCCACACTCATGGTGTTTCAGTACTTCTTTCTCTAGCTGAGATTGCATTGTGTATCCTGACACTGTTCCCTGTACCCTGGCACTGTCCCCTGTACCGTGAGACTGTACTGTGTACCTGACACTGCTTCCTAGACACAAAGACTGTACCATGTACACTGACACTGCTCCCTGTACCCTGAAACTGCACTGTATACCCTGACACTGCTCCCTGTACCCTGAGACTGTACTGTGTACCCTGACACTGCTCCCTGTACCCTGAGACTGTACTGTGTGCCCTGACACTGCTCCCTGTACCCTGAGACTGTACTGTGTACCCTGACACTGCTCCCTGTACCCTGAGACTACACTGTGTACCCTGACACTGCTCCCTGTACCCTGAGACTACACTGTGTATCCTAACACTGTTCCTTGTACCCTGAGACTGTACTGTGTACCCTGACACTGCTCCCTGTACCCTGAGACTGCATCTTATACCCTTACACTGCTCCCTGTACCTGGAGACAGTATTGTGTACCCTCACACAGCTCTCTGTACCCTGAGACTGTACTGTGTATCCTGACACTACTGCCTGTACCCTGAAACTGCATTTTATACCCTTACACTGCTCCCTGTACCTGGAGACTGTACTGTGTATCCTAACACTGTTCCTTGTACCCTGAGACTGTACTATGTACCTGACACTTTCCTGAACAATAAGACTGTACCATGTACCCTGACATTGCTCCCTGTACCCTGAAACTACACTGTATACCCTGACACTGCTCCTTGTAACCTGAGACTGTACTGTGTACCGTGACAATACTTCCTGTACCCTGAAACTGCATTTTATACACTTACACCGCTCCCTGTACCTGGAGACAGTACTGTGTACCCTGACACTGCTCCCTGTACACTGACACTGCTCCCTGAACCCTGAGACTGTACTGTGCACCCTGACACTGCTCTCTGTACCCTACACTGTTCCCTGTACTCTACACTGCCCCCTGTACCGTACACTGTTCCCTGTACCCTACACTGCTCACTGTATCCTACACCGCTCCCTGTACCCTACACTGCTCCTGTACCCTGACACTCTTTCCTGTATCCAACACTGTTCCCTATACTCTACACTGCTCCCTGTACCTACACTGCTCCCTTTTCCCTACACTGCTCCCTGTACCTCCACTGCTCCCTGTACTCTACACTGCCCCCTGTATCCTCCATTGCCCCCTGTACTCTACACTGCTCCCTGTACCCTCCACTGCCTCCTGTACTCTACACTGCCCCCTATACCCTTAGGCAAGTGTGAGAACTGCAGATGCTGGAAAGCAGAGTTTAGATTAGAGTGGTGCTAGAAAAGCACAGCAGGTCAGGCTCTTCATCGCTCACTGTATCCTACACTGCTCCCTGTACCTGGCACTGCCCTCTGTCCATAACATCGTTTCCAATACCCGGATCATGTTAATCTTGCTCCATGTTTTGTTATGCTATTTGAGTCTCACTGTTACGGCCTACATGTATTGCCCAACCTTGACGGTTGCGATCAGGATTTTGTTACTAATCTCCTGGAGTCTTTGCAATTCTTGAGATTTTACATACACCCAGAGTGGTGTCAGTTGGAAACTTCAGGATTTTGTTCCAGTGACGATGAAGGAACAAGGTACAGAGGAAATTTGCAAAGTTTTGCCAGGAAATGAGGAATTTAAGCTCTGAGCCAAGGCATGATCACCGAGCATTGTTTTGATTGGACAGAGGAGGCTGAGAGGATTGTCCACTATGGTGCATAAAATGATGTAGGACTGAGATGGAGTGAAGAGGGAGTATCGATTTCTGTTCACACTGAAGTTGAAAACTGGGGTGGGCACACATGGATATAACGGTATGACTGGAAGGATTAAAGGGGAGTTGAGGAATAATATTTTCACCAGAAGCGTGGGTGAAGTTGGAGAGGTCACCCTGTGAAAGGGAGATGTAGGCTTTAACAATGTCTGGAAGCAGGTTTTCCTGATGGATTGTGAATGGGGTATCAATAAGCAGGTTACCAATGAGTACGTGCTGCTTGGATAGTCCTGTCCGAGACAGCTTCCTCATTTGCTGCCCCTTATGGTCCAATCTTGCCTACTGTGCTTCATTTGGATGGAATCTTCTTCCTGGAGATTTGAGAGATAAATCCATATCTGCTTTCACAGGGAATTGTCATTTTACCTTCAGGTTTAGATGTATCCTGAATGTTGGAATGATAATTTACTGATTGCCATGGTGATAACATGATAGCATAACTAGCATAGCACTGAAAGAAAGGCCATGCAGCTTCTTGAGACTGCACAGGTCCTTTATAAAAACAATCTAGTTCATCCCACTCTCTGCTCTTGAAATCTATTACAAATTTCCTGAGTGTGTAGTGTGGAATGAGCACAAAAGATTTATTTTGAAAAACGCTTCCCATTTAAGACAGGGTTGACTAGACAAGAAATGAGTCTTACCAGCTCAGTAAGAGAACACACAATGCCAGAGAAGATAATAATTATCCATCATTTCAATTTGCAATTCATGTTCTTTCAAATCCTCTTACTTGTCACGCATCAGGCTAGATCTTGCTGTTAAAATAACATTAACATGAACTACAGCAACATGTGGCCCAATCTTGTGGTGATCGTCAAATCTCTTTGCTATATTGTTAGCAGTTCCCATTGATTTTATACAACATTCTGCTTTATTGCCAGTTATGTTAATTACTGTCATCATTCTTATCTCTTTGTTTTTTTCGTGATGCTCTTTACATATAACATCTGTCAGTGTTTCATTTATATTGTAAACCAGCAGCCTCTGTCATTAATCCATTTCTGTTGGATCATTATTAATCTAGCAATGCCATATCATGTATCTTTCTTCAATCTTTATTAGTTTGATAGCTGTCACTCAGAATTTGTCTTTTTTTAAAAGTTATTTATAGCGTCCTAACGAAAACCAAAGTGAGCTTGTTTCTAATGATTAGTTTTTTTATTAAGGTTTTCCTCTCGTTACTCTTCCTCCTTGATGTTCTTGAGGAATCTTTCAATTGAAATCTTCTCTGTTCGTGGAGCTGGTACAGTATCAGGGCCATCAGATATTTATTTATTTGTATTTATTTATTCTGCTTTTGCAGAAACTTGCTGTCACAGTGGTCCGCCCTGGAATTCCAATGGCTTGAGATTAGATATCAGTTTTTATGAAAAGTGATCATGAGTAATAGGCAAGATTGAAACCAAATCTCTTCTCATTTGGCTACCTCAGTTTCCTTGACTTCTCATGGTGGGCCTCTCTCCACAAGATCCAACAAGATCTCTCAATATATCTTACCAAACTTGCATCATCAAGAACCTAACCTCACCACTTTATAGCCCCTTTGTCCTGATTCTAGCCTCACTCTACCACTCACTATGTCAGCACAACTAACCACTGCTGAGATATCCCGGAATAGGCCAGAATCCTTGTGGCCCATGCCGCCTTGTAAAAGCTAGTGTGCACCAGACAAGCACTATCAGTCTGGAACCACCCAGCCTAGTTCATGGTATTTGCCATGGACTTGGTGGAGAAGGGAAAATTGATGGCCTGCTTTGTGGGCAGGTGTCTGGCAACTGTAGTGGAGGCCACAACACCAAGCCAAGGTTACTCTAAAGTTGCTATCCTGGTCAGTGTAGTTCTGGGCATCTGGAGGAAACAGGTCAATTTCCTTATTCATTCTGCTCGGACGAGTGTCACTATCTTTCCTCCAATACCTCAACTCACTATGTCTCTGCTACTCTATCCACCTCCCACTAAGACTCATTTGCTATCACTCTCACTATTGCCTGCAACATCTTCACCACTCACTCTCCCCCACTCCAATCCTGGTCTGACTAACTCTGCACACCCACAATACTGCTTACTCACTCAGTTGGGACACCTCCCCATTTGCATCAACTTTCATCTCCTGTAATATCAGCCTCTCACTCATTCCAGGAGGAAATGAATCCGCAATAGGGCAAAAAGAGTCAAGGTGCGTGGTGGTTTGCCTGGCATTCAGCTCCTCAGCACCTAATGGTGAGAGGATTCTACCTCTGACCACCCTGAACGATTACTGAGCCCCTGCACCGGTACCAGAGCATTGTTAATGTACCGGGATCATTGAAGGCTAGCTCCCTTTCCTTGCCTGAAGCCTGCTGGCTACTATGACACACCTCCTGCATCTACATTAAACAGCAATGCAATTCAGCAATATGCTGAGCTAGGTACCTCTGGCGGAAGGGCATGGTGCAAAAAGTCAAAGCAAGGCAGGGACACTGTGATCATCCAGTTAGGCTCAGAGTGAGAGTGCACTGAGAGAGCAAGTCAGAGCACCTGGAGATCCAGTGGAGGAGTTGGGTGCTCAGAGCTATGCACCCAACTCCTCCTTGTAGCAGCGTTACAATGAGAGTGACCAATGCAACCCGAGATGCAGTGCTGAAATGGTGGAGCAGACCTGGTCGGCTGAATGATTTCATTCTGTTCCTATGTCTTATAGCCTTATGGTCTGATGACATCAAGATACTGAATATTGTTAACAATAGACAAAAACTTTGGGTGGAATCTTACAGGGGCCTGAATTATTCATAAAATCTTTACAGTCCCGAAGCAAGCCATTTGGCCCATTGAGTCCACAACGACCTTTCATAGAGCATCCCACCCTGACCCATCACTCTGCATTTCCCATGGCTAACACAGTTAACCTGCACATCTTTGGACTGTGGGAGGAAACCGGAGCACCCGAAGGAAACCCACGCAGACACAGGGAGAATGTGCAAACTCCACACAAACAGTCACCCGAGGCTGGAATTGTACCCGGGTCCCTGATGCTGTGAGGCAGTAATGCTAACCACTGAGCCACTGTGTCACCCTGATGGGGGTTTTGGTGAGACATGTTGCAGATTGGTATGAAAGTACAGTAAAGTCTATCCCAGCAACAACTCACTGATTCTTTTAACTACATTCTGGGCATTAAGGCAAGATTCTTGCTAGATAGCAGTGAGCTAACTATTAATAGTAATTATTGCTTTTCAATTACTTTATTAACTGCACATCTCACCCCACTCATACGCAACACCCAATCCTACCATTTGCCCAAGCAGCTAGACACTGTGAATTCATGACATAGAAGTCAGAGTGGGTACCTGGCAACTTTAGCACACCACCTGCTAGGCAAAATCTCCATGTTAGAGTTCAGGCACAATCATCTCAAGTCACGCTCCATGAGATTGACCTTCTGCAGTGACATTGGCATCCACCATGTGCCAGTCTCCAAGAACTTTCATAGAACATAGAACATTACAGCGCAGTACAGGCCCTTCGGCCCTCGATGTTGCGCCGATCAAAGCCCACCTAACCTACACTAACCCACTATCCTCCATATACCTTTCCAATGCCCGCTTAAATACCCATAAAGAGGGAGAGTCCACTACTGCTACTGGCAGGGCATTCCATGAACTTACGACTCGCTGAGTGAAGAACCTACCCCTAACATCAGTCCTATATCTACCCCCCCTTAATTTAAAGCTATGCCCCCTTGTAATAGCTGACTCCATACGTGGAAAAAGGTTCTCACTGTCAACCCTATCTAACCCCCTAATCATCTTGTACACCTCTATCAAGTCACCCCTAAACCTTCTTTTCTCCAATGAAAACAACCCCAAGTGCCTCAGCCTTTCCTCATAGGATCTTCCTACCATACCAGGCAACATCCTGGTAAACTTCCTCTGCACCCGTTCCAGTGCCTCCACATCCTTCCTATATCATGGCGACCAAAACTGCACACGATATTCCAGATGCGGCCGCACCAGAGTCTTATACAACTGCAGCATGACCTCAGGACTCCGGAACTCAATTCCTCTACCAATAAAAGCCAGTACGCCATATGCCTTCTTCACTGCACTATTTACCTGGGTGGCAACTTTCAGAGATCTGTGTACATGGACACCAAGATCCCTCTGCTCTTCCACACTACCAAGTATCCGACCATTAGCCCAGTACCCCATCTTTTTATTACTCTTACCAAAGTGAATCACCTCACACTTAGCTACATTGAACTCCATTTGCCACCTTTCTGCCCAGCTCTGCAGCTTCTCTATATCCCGCTGTAACCTGCCACATCCTTCCTCACTGTCTACAACTCCTCCGACTTTCGTATCATCCGCAAACTTGCTCACCCAACCTTCTAACCCTTCCTCCAGGTCATTTATAAAAATGACAAACAGCAATGGTCCCAAAACAGATCCTTGCGGAACACCGCTAGTGACGGCACTCCAAGATGAACCTTTGCCATCAACTACTACCCTCTGTCTTCTTCCAGCCAGCCAATTCCTAATCCAAACCTCCAACTCACCCTCAATGCCATATCTCTGTATTTTCTGCAGTAGCCTACCATGGGGGACCTTATCAAACGCCTTACTAAAATCCATATATACCACATCTACCGCTTTCCCCTCATCTACCTCCTTAGTCACCTTCTCAAAGAATTCAATAAGGTTTGTGAGGCACGACCTGCCCTTCACAAAACCATGCTGACTATCCTTGATCACATTATTCTTATCCAGATGTGCATAAATCCTATCCCTTACAATTCTCTCTAAGACTTTGCCCACAACAGAAGTGAGACTCACTGGCCTATAGTTACTAGGATTATCCCTACTCCCCTTCTTGAACAAGGGAACCACGTTTGCTAGCCTCCAGTCCTCTGGCACTACTCCTGTAGACAAAGAGGACACAAAAATCAAGGCCAATGGCTCTGCAATCTCCTCCCTTGCTTCCCAGAGAATCCTAGGATAAATGCCATCAGGCCCAGGGGACTTATCTATTTTCACCCTTGCCAGAATTTCCAACACCTCTTCTCTACATATCTCAAAGCCATCTATTCTACTTATTCGTGCCTCAGTATTCATATCGACAACAATGTCCTGTTCCTGAGTGAATACTGACGAAAAGTATTCATTCAGTGCCTCCCCAATCTCTTCAGCCTCCACACGCAACTTCCCATTACTATCCTTGATTGGACCTATTCCTACCCTAGACATTCTTTTATTCCTAACATACCTATAGAAAGCCTTAGGGTTTTCCCTAATCCTACCAACTAAGGACCTTTCATGTCCCCTCCTTGCTGCTCTTAGCTCTCTCTTCAGGTCCTTCCGGGCTACCTTATAACTCTCAATCGCCCCTATTGAACCTTCACGCCTCATCTTTACAAAGGCCGCCCTCTTCCATTTAACAAGGGATTCCAATTCCTTATTAAACCACGGCTCCCTCACACGACCCTTTCCTCCCTGCCTGATAGGTACGTACTTATCAAGGACACTCAATAGTTGCTCCTTGAACAAGTTCCACATATCAATTACACTCTTGCCTTGGAATCTACTTTTCCAATCCACACATCCTAAGTCATGCCTCAACGCATCATACTTTCCCTGCCCCCAGCTATAACTCTTGCCCTGGAGTACACACTTATCCCTCTCCATCACGAGAGTAAAAATCACCGAATTGTGGTCACTGTCCCCAAAGTGCTCACCTACCTCTAGTTCTAATACCTGGCCTGGTTCGTTACCCAGAACCAAATCCAGTATGCCCTCACCTCTTGTTGGCTTATCTACACATTGTGTCAGGAAACTCTCCTGCACACATTGCACAAACACTGACCCATCTAATGAACTTGAACTATAGCTTTCCCAATCAATATCAGGAAAGTTAAAGTCTCCCACAACAATCACCCTATTACTGTCACTCTTCTCCTGAATCATCTTCACAATCCTCTCTTCAACGATTCTAGGACTATTAGGAGGCCTGTAAAAGACTCCTAACAGGGTGACCTCACCTCTCCTATTCCTAACCTCAACCCAAACTACCTCAGATGGCAAATCTTCGTCCATCTTCCTTTCCACCGCTGTAATACTATCTTTGACAAGCAAAGCCACACCCCCCCCCTCTTTTACCCCCACCTCTGACCCTACTAAAACATTTAAACCCTGGAACCTGCAACAGCCAATCCTGTCCCTGATCTAGCCATGTCTCCGTAATAGCCACAACATCGAAGTCCCAGGTACCAACCCACGCTGCAAGTTCACCTACCTTATTTCGTATACTTCTGGCATTAAAGTATACACACTTCAAGCCACTCTTCTGTTTACAGGCACCCTCCTTTAAGATTGATGCCATATTCCTAACCTCCCTACACTCCAGGTCCTGCACCCTAAAGCTACAGTCTGGGTTCCCATGCCCCTGCAGAGTTAGTTTAAACCCCCCCCAAGAGCACTAGCAAACCTTCCCCCAAGGATACTGGTGCCCCTCAGGTTCAGGTGCAGACCATCCTGTTTATAGAGGTCCCACCTTCCCCAGAAAGAACCCCAGTTATCCAAGTACCGAAATCCCTCCCTCCTGCACCATCCCTGTAGCCACGTATTTAACTGTTCTCTCTCCCTATTCCTCGACTCTCTATCACGTGGCACGGGTAACAAACCAGAGACAACAACTCTGTTCGTTCTAACTCTGAGCTTCCAACCTAGCTCCCTAAAAGCCTGTCTAACATCCTCAGCACTCCTCCTACCTATGTCATTGGTGCCAATGTGGACCACGACTTCAGGCTGCTCCCCCTCCCCCTTAAGGACCCGGAAAACACGATCAGAGACATCACGTACCCTTGCACCTGGGAGGCAACATACCAAACGTGAGTCTCTCTCGTTCCCACAAAACTGCCTATCTGTGCCCCGAACTATCGAGTCCCCAATTATTATTGCTCTGCTCTTCTCCACCCTTCCCTTCTGAGTAACGGGGACAGGCTCCATGCCAGAGGCCTGAGCCCCGTCACTTACCCCTGGTAAGTCGTCCCCCCCCCACAAGTATCCAAAACGGTATACTTGTTCTTGAGGGGAACGACCGCAGGGGGTCCCTGCACTGGCTGCTTCCTCCCAGTCCCCCTCACTGTCACCCATCTATCTGCCATCTTTGGAGTTACTACTTCCCTATAGCTCCGATCTATGACCCCCTCTGCCTCCCGAATGATCCGAAGTTCATCCAACTCCAGCTCCAGTTCCCTAACACGGTCTTGGAGGAGCTGGAGATGGGTGCACTTCCTGCAAGTGTAATCAGCAGGGACGTCCATGGCATCCCGCACCTCATACATGTTGCAGGAGGAACATTGCACTGCCTTCACTGCCATCCCTCTAAAGCTAACCTTTATTTTAAAACAAAACTGGGTCTAAAGAATACAACAAGCAAAATTCAGCACTTAACTACTTACCACAACGGATCTTATTATTAGGTTAGAGGAGGAGGGTGGGTGGGAGGCACTAGTGCCTCGGGTTCTTCAGCTGCGCACTTTTAAAGGGGAAACAAACCTACCCAGGTAAGCTTGCGCTCTACCTGCTTCCGGGTCTCAAGAACCTTCATGGCATATCTCTAATCCACTTAAAGGAGGCTTCTGCATTTCAGGGACAAACAAACGACAGATGCTGGAATCCTAAATAGACAGGCAGGACACTGGAAGAATACAGCAAGCCAGGCAGCATCAGGAGGTGGAGAAGCCGACCGAGCCCCAGTCCTGAACAAGGGTTATACCCAAAACGTCAACTTCTCCACCTCCTGAGGCTGCCTGGCTTGCTGTGTTCTTCCAGCGTCCTGCCTGTCGATGAAAGTTCTTGGAGACTGGCACATGGTGGATGCCAATGTCACTGCAGAAGGTCAATCTCATGGAGCGTGACTTGAGATGATTGTGCCTGAACTCTAACATGGAGATTTTGCCTAGCAGGTGGTGTGCTAAAGTTGCCAGGTACCCACTCTGACTTCTATGTCATGAATTCACAGTGTCTAGCTGCTTGGGCAAATGGTAGGATTGGGTGTTGCGTATGAGTGGGGTGAGATGTGCAGTTAATAAAGTAATTGAAAAGCAATAATTACTATTAATAGTTAGCTCACTGCTATCTAGCAAGAATCTTGCCTTAATGCCCAGAATGTAGTTAAAAGAATCAGTGAGTTGTTGCTGGGATAGACTTTACTGTACTTTCATACCAATCTGCAACATGTCTCACCAAAACCCCCATCAGGGTGACACAGTGGCTCAGCGGTTAGCATTGCTGCCTCACAGCATCAGGGACCCGGGTACAATTCCAGCCTCGGGTGACTGTTTGTGTGGAGTTTGCACATTCTCCCTGTGTCTGCGTGGGTTTCCTTCGGGTGCTCCGGTTTCCTCCCACAGTCCAAAGATGTGCAGGTTAACTGTGTTAGCCATGGGAAATGCAGAGTGATGGGTCAGGGTGGGATGCTCTATGAAAGGTCGTTGTGGACTCAATGGGCCAAATGGCTTGCTTCGGGACTGTAAAGATTTTATGAATAATTCAGGCCCCTGTAAGATTCCACCCAAAGTTTTTGTCTATTGTTAACAATATTCAGTATCTTGATGTCATCAGACCATAAGGCTATAAGACATAGGAACAGAATGAAATCATTCAGCCGACCAGGTCTGCTCCACCATTTCAGCATGGCTGATATGTTTCTCACCCCCATTGTCCTGCTTTCTGCCCAGAACCCTTCATCCCTTTCCTCACCAAGAACCTACCTATCTCTGTCTAAAATACACTCAACACCAGGTTATAGTCCAACAGGTTTATTTGGAAGCACTAGCTTTCAGAATGCTGTTCCTTCATCAGATAACTATTGGGGCAGGATCACAAGACATAGAATTTATAGCAAAAGATATTGCTATAACATTCATAGCAAAAAGTTTATAGTGTCATGTAACTGATAGGATATATCGAACAAACCTAGATTGCTGTTAAGTCTTTCATCTTTTAGAATGGGTTGTAAGTATTGATTCATTAATATGTATATCCCAGAACCTCTTTAAAGTCACATTCCTGAGATTTAACTTTGGAAGTGTTCAATACTGTTGAATACGAGAATAGGGATAGGATAGAGATTCGAATATGTAAGTAACCAGCACCAATTGAGATTGTTGTGGTTTGTTCGCCGAGCTGGGAATTTGTCTTGCAAACGTTTCGTCCCCTGTCTAGGTGACATCCTCAGTGCTTGGGAGCCTCCTGTGAAGCGCTTCTGTGCTGTTTTCTCCGGTATTTATAGTGGCCTGTCTCTGCCGCTTCCGGTTGTCAGTTCGAGCTGTCCACTGTAGTGGCCGGTATATTGGGTCCAGGTCGATGTGTTTGTTGATAGAGTCTGTGGATGAGTGCCATAAGACCATATGGCTCTCATCCACAGACTCTATCAACAAACACATCGACCTGGACCCAATATACCGGCCACTACAGTGGACAGCTCGAACTGACAACCGGAAGCGGCAGAGACAGGCCACTATAAATGCCGGAGGAAACAGCACAGAAGCATTTCACAGGAGGCTCCCAAGCACTGAGGATGTCACCTAGACAGGGGACGAAACGTTTGCAAGACAAATTCCCAGCTCGGCGAACAGAACCACAACAACGAGCACCCGAGCTACAAATCTTCTACCAAACTTTGACCAATTGAGATTAATTCAGGCAGCATGCCCACCTTGCGATGTCTATTCATTGAAATGATCTCTGTATAAAACTAGTGCTGTATGTTTTGTCCATTGGTGATACACAATCATAAGGGTTTAATAATATTACCAACTTCCACTATTTAAACATAGTCTGTAACCTGTAGGCCTGGATTCAAGCCCCACCTACTCTAGAGGTGTATAATATCATCTCTAAACACCTCGGGAGGCTTAAGTCACTTGTGACTTTAGCTTTTAAACTGTGGATCGCTTCAACTTGGAGCTGTGATTAACCTGTGCTTTAAAGTACTCTTCAGGGTTTCATCCCAACACTTCTGGTCTGGGACTAACACTAACCTTTCACCCTAATATAAATTAATTCACTTCCCTTCTCAGGTACACTTGTCAATAAAACCATCTTAACTTAAGACTCCTCTTTAAGCTTAGATGTTTCCCTTAAACTTAAAAAAATCCCAGAAATCTCCAACAAACTATGATTCCCTATTATTTGTTACTGGTTGCAAACCTAAGGAAAACAGAAAAAAAATCTATCAGTGGTAGCTTCTCAAGGGTTACTCAAACCAAAATGTTAACTCTGAATTCTCTTCACAGATGCTGCCAGACCTGCTGAGCTTTTCCAGCAATTTTTGATTTTGTTAAAAAAGAGCAGCCCAATTTCACTCCCTGCACTTTAAATTCTTTACTTGCTGATTTGGCTCTTATAAGCTTATTCTTAAAAATTACTATTTACAGTGCAATGAGTAAATTTTCATCTAGCTCCCCATTATTCCCTTTGTAGTCATAAACAGGCTTCAGTTAGTAAATTTTAGTTTCACTCTTGTCAATGGTTTGGTTCCTTTAGAAATCTGGAATGGGATCTTAAGGAAGGAATATTTTCTCTGCTGTCACGTTTTTGCTTCTCTCCAGGGGGTGTCATTCCATATAGCACGCTAGTTATGTTCCTGTCATTGTTCATACTTCATAGTAGTTCTGCATCCCCATGACAGATGCAACCCTTATTTTCAGGGCCAACTGTCATGTTTTCTAATTTATGCTTCCACTTACTTTGGTTTCAATTCTGCTAAGACTGTTGTATTTTTTATGTTCCTTTCCAGTCCTGGCACTCAAGAAATGAGCAACATTTAAGGAACTCACTGCGGGAAAAATTTTGGAACCACAAAATCAAACGCCGGCCACGAACATAATTGAAAATGTAGAACACCCAGCAACACCAAATCTTCAGAGGATTGTGCTTAAAAATGTTTCTACTGTAACTGCTGTGTTAACATTTTATCTCAATCCATGTCGAAGTGTAGCAGTTTAATTACTTAATTCCATTTACAGTTGGCGCCATATTAAAATGTAGAAGAAAATGTCACATAATTAGAATTCTAAATTCTTTAAGGCGGTAAGACAAATATACAAATGAAAATAAAACTTCTATACTTAAGCTTAAAGATCAAAGGAAAGAAGTTTTTGTATCTAGGACCCCATTTATGAGTTGTCTTCTCGCATTGATCTAAGTATGCGAGTCATAGCCTCATACAATACAGAAACAGACGCTTCGGTCCAACCAGTCCAAGCCGAGCATAATCCTAAACTAAACTAGTCCCACCTGCCTGCTCCTGGCACATATCCCTCCAAATCTTTCCTGTTCATGTGCTCATCCAAATGTCTTTTCAACATTGTAATTGTACCCACGTCCACCTCTTCCTCAGGAAGTTCATTCCACACGTGAACCACCCTCTGTGTAAACAATTTGCCTGTCATGTCATTTTTTAAACCTCTCTCCCCTCACCGTAAAAAACGTGCCTCCTAGCCTTGAACTCCTCTCTCCTGTGAAAAGACATCTTCCATTAACCTTATCTATACCTGTCCTCATGATGTTATAAACTTCTAGAAGGTCACGTCTCTGGTGAAAAAGTCCCAGCCTATCCAGCTTTTCTTTATAACTCAAACCTTCCATACCCGGCAACGTCCTGGTAAATCTCTTCTGAATCCTCTCCAGTTTAATAATATCTTTCCTATAACTGGGTGACCAGAACGGGACATAGTGAATGGAAAGAAAATAAGGATTTCATGTGAAATCATCTCAAATAAATTACAATAAAATTGTGATATCAAGTTTCCTGAAAAGAACTGTGGGATCTGTCTTTTCATTATTTTAAATATCAGTAAATGGCTATCTTTTAACTTTATTTATTTACTTTTCTAATTTATTCTAGGTTGTTCTGCTATAATACACGTTTCGTTAAACCAAATTTGCTGTAATGTGATTGACAAATATGGGGACACTATTTTTAAAATGCAAACTTTTAAAACATGTTAGCTGCAATATGCTTACATCACCGACATTTTAAGTGCTGTTTCTATAACGCTGTTTTTCTATAATGTGGTGTTGTACAAGAACGCGACTATTGCATTATCAAAGAACTACCTGTGTGAAGAACTGTAAAGCTTTTAACCTTTTTTCTTTATTTCTCTATATTTGCACTTAATCTATTTTAGTACCTAAGATGGCGCCGTGTGTGGAGATATTATACACTTTTTACTGCATTCCCTTGTTTTTGTACTTGAATATACATGACAATAAAACCTAATTCTAAATCTAAAATATCAGTAAGTTATTAATCTTGATTATCTGATGTATAAATACTTTTCTGTGAATTTTTGCGTTGATCTTACTTTAATTCTCAAATCAATCTCGGCATGGACAGGTTGGACCGAAGGGTCTGTTTCTGTGCTGTACATCTCTATGACTCTAAGCACTGTAACATGTACATCGTGCTCTGGTGCAAATTTATTGTTTCTGCTATTTGAGGTGAGAAAATACTGACTATTCCCAAAAAATACAAAAACACAAATAATTTCAAGAAAGTATTAAAATCCTGTTGATTCAGAAAAATACAAAAGATCTGAGAGACTAAGAAGCAATAAAAGAAGGCATGTATGCAATTACAAAATTAGCACAATAATGGTCCAATTATTTTCAGAAAGAGAGAAGTGTCAGAATAAGTCCAGGTCAATCAAAATAGAGAAATGGTGGACAGATTGAAGAGCACTTACACCAGTTCTTACACTGAAGGAAGAGCATGTCAAATGTCAAATACCACAAGAATATTCATACTGACTCAAGGTAAGTTGGTTATTAAAGTGAAAAAAAAATAAGATGGCATTACTGTGGCAAATCCCCAGGAACATATGGTTTCCAACCCAAGAGGTTTACAGGATTAAGTGAGAACGGTGAAGATACCTCAGATGTAATATTCCAACGTACTCTTGATTTAGAAACTGTCATTGGTCATTTTCCAATCTAAAGTGTTACACTGTAATTTTAGAAAGGTGAACATAGATGGAATTATAGAAGGATTGGGAATTGTGGACCAGTTAGCTACAAGGTAATCCTGAACTGAAATTCTGGTCGGGATTTTCTTTCTCTCTCGGGCTGAGAGTTGGGATATTTCCCTGCTCTGAAATACCTCCCTAAGGCAGAAAGTGGCCCAGAAATTGGACTTTGGATCGATGGTGGCGGGATTTGTGGGAGTTAGGCTCGATGACCTAAGAACACATGTATAGTCAGCCAAGTGAGA
Source organism: Chiloscyllium punctatum (assembly GCF_047496795.1). Taxonomy (NCBI): domain Eukaryota; kingdom Metazoa; phylum Chordata; class Chondrichthyes; order Orectolobiformes; family Hemiscylliidae; genus Chiloscyllium; species Chiloscyllium punctatum. The sequence continues at coordinate 142,616,230 of NC_092741.1, read as the reverse complement.
AAGCAAGCTGCCCTGGGACTATAGCCCTGTACTGAAATTTTAACTAAAAACTAAAACCTGACCTGTTTTTGTTGCAGCAGCATTTATATGGTTAGCCCAATTCAGTTTCTAGTCAATGCTGAAAAGGTGTTGCTGGAAAAGCGCGGCAGGTCCTGCAGCATCCAAGGAGCAGGAGAATCGACATTTCGGGCATGAGCCCTTCTTCAGGAATGAGGAAAGTGTTTCCAGCAGGCCAAGATAAAAGGTAGGGAGGAGGGACTTGGGGGAGGGGCGTTGGGAATGCGATAGGTGGAAGGAAGTTAAGGTAAGGGTGATAGGCCGGAGTGGGGTGGGGGCGGACAGGTCAGGAAGAAGATTGCAGGTTAGGAAGGCGGTGCTGAGTTCGAGGGTTGGGATTGAGACAAGGTCGGGGGAGGGGAAATGAGGAAACTGGAGAAATCTGAGTTCATCCCTTGTGGATGGAGGGTTTCTAGGTGGAAGATGAGGCGCTCTTCCTCCAGCCGTCGTGTTGCTATGGTCTGCCGATGGAGGAGTCCAAGGACCTGCATGTCCTTGGTGGAGTGGGAGGGGGAGTTGAAGTGTTGAGCCATGGGGTGGTTGGGTTGGTTGGTCCAGGTGTCCCAGAGGTGTTCTCTGAAATGTTCTACAAGTAGGCGGCCTGTCTCCCCAGTATAGAGGAGGCCACATCGGGTGCAGTGGATGCAATAGATGATGTGTGTGGAGGTGCAGGTGAATTTGTGGTGGATATGGAAGGATCCCTTGGGGCCTTGGAGGGAGGTAAGGGGGGAGGTGTGGGCACAAGTTTTGCATTTCTTGAAGCTGCAGGGGAAGGTGCCGGGAGTGGAGGTTGGGTTGGTGGGGGGTGTGGACCTGACGAGGGAGTCATGGAGGGAGTGGTCTTTTTGGAACGCTGATAGGGGAGGGGAGGGAAATATATCCCTGGTGGTGGGGTCTGTTTGGAGGTGGCGAAAATGATGACGGATGATACAATGTATATGGAGGTTGGTGGGGTGGTAGGTGAGGACTAGTGGGGTTCTGACCTGGTGGCAATTGGAGGAGCGCGGCTCAAGGGCGGAGGAGCGAGAAGTGGAGAAGATGAGGTGGATCACGTCTGGGGGGAAATTACGGTCTTTGATGAAGAAGGCCATCTGGGTTGTTTGGTATTGGAACTGGTCCTCCTGGGAGCAGATGCGGTAGAGACGAAGGAATTGGGAATATGGGATGGCCTTTTTACAGGGGGCAGGGTGGGAGGAGGTGTAGTCTAGGTAGCTGTGGGAGTTGGTCGGTTTATAGTAAATGTCCGTGTTGATTCGGTCACCCGAGATAGAAATGGAGAGGTCTAGGAAGGGGAGGGAGGAGTCTGAGATGGTCCAGGTAAATTTGAGGTCGGGGTGGAAGGTGTTGGAAAAATGGATGATCTGATCAATCTTCTCGTGGGAGCACGAGGCAGCGCCGATACAGTCATCGATGTAGCGGAGGAAAAGGTGGGGGGTGGTGCCAGTGTAGCTGCGGAAGATGGACTGTTCCACATATCCAACAAAGAGGCAGGCATAGCTGGGGCCCATGCGGGTGCCCGTGGCTACTCCTTTGGTTTGGAGGAAGTGGGAGGATTGGAAAGACCTGCTGCGCTTTTCCAGCAACACATTTTCAGCTCTGATCTCTAGCATCTGCAGTCCTCACTTTCTCCCAGTTTCTAGTCAATGTCAAGCTCCATAGAAACTGATTGTGGGGTACTCAGTGATGGTAATGCCACTGATTATCAAGGAGAGGTGGTTTGATTTTCGCTTGTTGAAGACAGCCATAGTGTGGTCTTTTTGTGGGGTAAATGTTACACACTACTTGCTCATCATGTCAAAGTTGTTCAGGCCTCGCCACAATGAACATGGGCTCTCTCGGTATATGAAGAGCCCTTCACTGAGGTTTGAGTGCCTGTAAAATTTCTGTTGAGGAAAAAAATCTTTAATGTCGATATTTGTAATAAGTTCACTTCAATTTGTTCTTACATAGTACAATATGTTTTATATTTTCCTTTCATGCAATAAACTGTCATGTTCTTTTATTAAAGGTACATTAGCAGCCTTTTATAAAGATGGTCAGTGACTGATTCCCAAGGTAAACAAATTGCAAAAATAAAATTTAATGTCTATTAAGGTATGTTTCACTGCAAGACTCTGCTCGAGCAGTCCAGGGACCAGAATTTCATCTTAAAGGAGTTTGTGGTTTGTTCTTCTCTGGCCCTTCTGGAAGTGTGGAGAGTGTTATATCTCCACTCTGCACCAGCTTGAGGGTTTTATAAAGATATTATTAGTCATGTGGAGGCTGGTACAATTGCAACATTTAAGAGGCATTTGGATGGGTATATGAATAGGAAGGGTTTGGAGGGATATGGGCCGGGTGCTGGCAGGTGGGACTAGATTGGGTCGGGATATCTGGTCGGCATGGACAGGTTGGACCAAAGGGTCTGTTTCCATGCTGTACATTTCTATGACTCTCTGACTCTATGCCTAGACAGAGTAGCCTTTGTTTCCCAGCTGCGATTTTACAATGGTCTGAGGACCATGGAAGGAGGGAGGGGCCTGTAAATTCTTCAACATGTATACATCAGGGTTTCTCCCAGGGTACCCTAGCATGGACCGCCAAAATCAGGAATTGATGATCATATGTACATTTAATGGACAAACTGTTGACAATTCTACAGATTGATGATAAGGTACTCTGAAAGCATTGTGTGCACAGTTCATAGTATCCTGTAACTGGGAGAAAGTGAGGACCGCAGATGCTGGAGATCAGAGCTGAAAAATGTGTTGCTGGAAAAGCGCAGCAGGTCAGGCAGCATCCAAGGAACAGGAGAATCGACGTTTCGGGCATAAGCCTGAAGAAGGACTTATGCCTGAAACATCGATTCCCCTGCTCCTTGTATCCTGTAACTGGAAGAAGCCAGTGATGTTGGAGAATCTAACTGACTGGGCTGCTTGACTCTCATCATCAAGAGGAAAGATGTAACAAGCATGATCTCAGGAAAATGACATGACTGACATCACATGGTCAATGATTGGGAGATAGTGAGGACTGCAGATGCTGGAGATCAGAGCTGAAAATGTGTTGCTGGAAAAGCGCGGCAGGTCAGGCAGCATCCAAGGAACAGGAGAATTGACGTTTCGGGCATAAGCCCTTCTTCAGGAATGAGGAAAGTGTGTCCAGCAGGCTAAGATAAAAGGTAGGGAGGAGGGACTTGGGGGAGGGGCATTGGAAATGTGATAGGTGGAAGGAGGTCAAGGTCAGGGTGATAGGCCGGAGTGGGGTGGGGGCGGAGAGGTCAGGAAGAAGATTGCAGGTTAGGAAGGTGGTGCTGAGTTCGAGGGATTTGACTGAGACAAGGTGGGAGGAGGGGAAATGAGGAAACTGGAGAAATCTGAGTTCATCCCTTGTGGTTGGAGGGTTCCTAGGCGGAAGATGAGGCGCTCTTCCTCCAACTTCCATCGCCAGACCATAGCAACATGACGGTTGGAATGACCAGCTGACAAAATGCAAGTTGAAACCAGTTGGGTGGCATTTTTGATTCAGTGGTTACATGATTAATGCAATTCCTCTACCAGGGCCTCAAACATGACTAATTTTACTCCAACTCCAAAGAGAAAAGCAGTAACTTACTGTGTCCCTTCTGCATGCAGCGGCAATCATTTTGTCTCAGTTTTGTGCATTTGACTTTGGATCAACGTTAGCAAAATTTCAAATTTGTGTCTCTGAGTGACTTGCAGGATCACCCTTCATGTCTCCTTTAGCTCTGCTACCCCTCTGCCCAAATGAATTTTGTCCTCATGTCTCCATCCAGCCCCTTTATATAACTATTTATGTCCCCAGGTTACCTTTAGAGCAAATTGCCATGTCCTTGTTGGCTCTACTGTTATGCTCAATCGGATAACTCCCCCTGTCCTGAATTGCCCCTTTTCACTGTAATCATTCCCTCAGCAATCTAGTGCATTGAAGTCCATCCCCGAACTTGAGATCTTCACTGTCCACTGGGCTTGTTGGACTGCCCTCTGATAAATGCTCTGATCATTAATATCCATACAATTGACAGGGTGGCACGGTGGCTCCAGGGTGGCATGGTGGCTCAGTGGTTAGCACTGCTGCCTCACAGCACCAGGGTCCCAGGTTCAATTCCAACCTCAGGCGAGTGTCATCATGGGTTTCCTCCGGGTGCTCCGGTTTCTTCCCACAGTCCAAAGATGTGCAGGTCAGGTGAATTGGCCATGCTAAATTGCCCGTAGTGTTAGGTACATTAGTCAGGGGGAAATGGGTCTGGGTGGGTTACTCTTTGGAGGTTCCATGTGGACTTGTTGGGCCGAAGGTCTGTTTCCACATTGTTGGTAATCTAATCTTATAGAGGGAATCTAATCAAAGCTTCTGGATTTTGCCACCCCCTCCACATTCCCCCACTCACCCCCCAGTACTCACTTTTGAGGACAGACCCATCTGAGCATGGCCTAGGCCACAAAATGATGTATCTACAGCTCCTCATCTTACCTACCCACAATTCCTGCAGGACTGACTGTGGCCCAATCTCTGAACTCTAAGGATTTGGGTCCCTAGACTCTGTAAGGACCAAACACCTGACTGAGTCTGGCCAATCCCCTGGAAACAGATGAGCCCCTTACTTGCAAGCTTACTATCTTGCTTTGTGTATGGCAACGTGCACGCACCTCATGTATCTACACAGGTAACACCCCACTTCCCTGGTTGACCATAGTCTCCAATGACCCTACTCAGCCCCGTTTGAATTTCAGACAGGGCCATTTGGTTGAATTTCCAATGTGTTTGCTGGGTGATATATGCTGTAATGTAATGTCGCGTGGTACAGTGGCCCAGTGGCTAGCACTGCAACCTCACAGCATCAATTACCTGGATTTGATTCCAGCCTCGAGCAACTGTCTGTGTGGAATTTGTACATTCTCCCCGTGTCTGCATGGGCTTCCTCCAAAAATGGTCCCACTAAATGGATTAGTATTGGGAAGTGCAGGGTTACAAGGATGGGGGGTGGGAGTGGGACTAGGTGGGATGCTGTTCAGAAGTTCGGTGTGGGCCAAATTGCCTGCTTCTGCACTGTAGGAAATCTATGATTCTATATCAACCCCCTTGACTGTTCAATCTTCTGAACTGTGAGGAGCTGCCTGCCTCTCCCTTTGCCTCTGCCTGCACTAAAAATAATCTGGTCACAGCATCCAACTAAATGCAAAGTGAGCACTCACACATGCTAAAAACATGAAGCTAAGAGTCATAAGATGCATCCTGTGTAGATGCATCAGATGTGTGCACGTTGCCATACACAAAGCAAGCTAGCAGAAGATTACATGTAGTATGTGTTGCTGAACCCCAAAGTGAAGGCCATGAAAGACTGAATCAGTTTAGGAAATGTCCAAGAGCAGGCATGATGTGTTGAGGCTTTGTAAGTACAGACTGAGGGTGGAAGAAGAGGATGGTATTCTGCAGCAATATGATAAAAACAGATTTGGATGAAGGCCCAGTGATGAGCTGTTCCTTTTGAGGAACCACTCTAAATTTTGTGTCAGGAATTGGTGCTGTCTAGTTTCTTGAGAATGGTGTTACAACCAATAGCCAGATCAGGTTTTCTAAATTGTTACAGTTCCTGATAGGATATCTCAAGCTGTTGAGCTTCCAGGCCAGAATGGTTGACCTGGCTCCCTTGGTTACTCACCTGCACCACAATAGGTGGTAACATGGTTAATTTTAAGAGAATGTCTTCCCTTCCCCAAATGAAGGGCCCGAATGTTATAAAATTAGCCAATTTAACCAAGCTTTCTTGAATTAACTTCTAAACACAAGAATAAATCATAATGCAACATACATACACACATATTAGCAATGAGGTAAGTCCAAAAGAATACAGATCAGTATCTGTATTGTTAGTGAAGAACAGGTAGTCATTGCAGGGGTGGCACAGCGGCTCACTGGTTACCACTGCTGCCTCACAGCGCCAGGGACCTGGGTGCAATTCCACCCTCGGGTGACTGTGTGGAGTTTGCACATTCTCCCCGTGTCTACATGGTTTTCCTCCAGGTGCTCTGGTTTCCTCCTACCATCCAAATTTGGGTAGGTTAAGTAAATTGGTCATGCTAAATTGCTGCATGGTGTTCAGGGATATGTAGGTTAGGTGCATTAGTCAGAGGTGAACGTAGAGGAATGGGTCTGGGTGGGATACTCTTTGGAGGGTTGGTGTGGACTTGTTGGGCTGAAGGGCCTGTTTCTACACTGAAGGGACTCTATTCTATTCTAGTGAGTGGCACTGATGTTGGTAGTTGAAAAGTTTCAAGATTCTGGATTTTGTCAGTTGATTTGTTGATTCTGCCCTCTTTTCAGCAGGTGATTGACAGCACTCAGTTTGAGAGAGTTTGTCTTTCCTTTTCCTGCAGAGCAGAGGCATTTTAATGGTTGCTCTCAAAACTGTGATCTTCACAGCACACTAGTATATGACAATAAGATTTCAGGTAACTAATAAATCCAGATCAGGGTTGGATCTCAATTTTAATCTCTGCATATGTGAAGGGAGAAAATACAAATATGTCTCTCACCAGACTGCTTTCTCAGTTTTTGCTAATATGTTTACAGTCTGAGAAACCCCCAGGAAATAATAATTTCAGTTTGTAGTGCATTTTCTCCGTTTAAAGTTTCTTTGACTCATCATTAGGTGTGACATACCAGAGTCTCCTTTCTCCAAGGAGCCACTGAATCGACTTCTGCCCTCAAACCTTGCTTATATGTCCTTTTGTTTTTAGCAAAACACATGCTGTAATGATAGCCCCACGTGTCCATAAGTGTTCTGGGGTTATGCTCTATGTTCATGTCAAGGGAATGGAGGATTGGACACTGCTTAGAAATTAAGTGAGCTGGGCTATTAATGAGATGCAAATGCAGGAAAATAAAGTAGTCACTGTTCAACATTGAGATTCTGAATTCACTGTTCAACCTGAAAGGGGAGGTCAGGAAGTTTTTCTTAACATCCAGATTCCCAGTTTTTAATTTTCACCATATTTTCCGATATCTCTCATCATTGTCTATGTTGCTCAAGGAGTGGAAAATTCTACCTTAAAATTATTAATTTTCCTCTTTTTAACACAGTTTAGCAATATAAATTAAACTTGAACCTCTGTGTTGTTCTTTCATTTTGGAAGGCAAGTTTTCAAATAATAGTGATGCTTCATAAATCTCCATCACACATTCCCACCAAGAAAATAAAATATAAAGGTATCCTTTTGGAACATATTTATTTTTCTATTACAATTTGCTCTTATCACTACATCTATTCCACTCATGCAAATTTCACTCTGGCAATAACAATGCATTCTCATTAAGTGCACAAAAACAATTATAATCATTTTCTGCACAAATCAGTTTTGATTACCACATTCATCTTCCTCCATATTTGCTCTTGGTAATGCATCCTTAGTTTCTTCCAGCTTTTTGAATAATTGTTAAAATGTATGGCCATTGCATCAAACTCCAGCAAAACAATCATAACTTTAAAACCAAAGTTCTGAAATGATACTAACATAATGAATCTTCATCACAAGAGCCATGTGATCAGTTCATTCATCACAATTTACATGGATCTCATTGCACCACACCATCCAGGTTCTGGGTTTGATTATCTCTTTTAAATTAGAGAGGTTGGAAGACAGACTAGAAAGTGCTTTCATTTGGGGCATTGAAGTGCTATTGCTTGCTCCCCATAGATCAGTGGGACTGCTGAGCTGCAGTCGTGAGCGCAGAGGCAAAGATTTAGGCAGAAGTCAGGGTAGGAATATGTGGGTAGTAGATTATCAATATATAAATACAACGTGGCAGCTGTCAGGAAAATGATCACACATCAGTTGCACATCAAACCTTTGCAATCCAGGAAGGCAATGATTTCATCTGAAAGATCCCTCAGGGTGACATACGTGCAGCCAATACTGTTGTGGACTTGGCAGAAGCCTCTAATCATAGCAAGCTCCTTTGTAATGTTAGCTGCTTCTTCCCAATGCCCATGGCGAAAGTAATGGAAGTGTATGCTTTGGCATTAGGTGCCTGTTTGATAAAAACAAAACATTTGAGGACTGCAGTAACCTTGACTGAAACAGCCTTTGGCAGTGCATCTCAGGTTTTGTTACAGAGGCTGGCACAACTGAATAACAGCCTCTCCTGAGAGGCAGAACATCCTAATGCACTAAAATAAAATAATGCTTGGAGGAAGAGTCAGTGGACCTGAAACGTTAACTCTGCTTTCTCTCCACAGATGTTGCCAGCCTTGGCGAGTTTCTCCAGCAATTTCAGTTTTTGATCCTAATGTTCTGTTCCTTACAGAAGTTGGGATTGCAGTCCTGGATGTCTACACCCAGTTGTAAAAGGGGTAAGTTTCCTGTCAGCTGCCTCCTTCCTTTGGTTTTACAGGAAGCTGCAACTCTGATTGCTATGTCCTTCCACTGCCCCTTCCCCTTCTCACTTTGGCAGAAACACCCCAAATGAAGAAAAGCTGCCATAGGCCCTTTCTGAACATCTTACAATCAACACAATCATTTTGAATAGATCTTGGAATCATAGAATCCCTACAGTGCAGACAGAAACGATTCAGATTATCGAGCCTATTTTAAACTTTGTCTAGAGGCTGGCAAAGTTAAAAAAGATGCGTATTTTTTCCCTCATGGCATACTATCCCAGTTACTACAGACACACACACACATGCACATGCGCGCACGCACACACACATGCACAGACACACACACACATGCACACGCACACACAGACACACACACACACATGCACACAAACACACACACATGCACCCACACACATGCACACGCATGGGCATGCACGTACACAGGCACATTTCAGTTCACAGGAAGTGAGGTCATGCTGAAAGAAGCAGAATTTGAATTAGTATTGGGTAAAAGTATGAGGAATGAATCAGAACAGTAATTTATAGCATATAATGGTTCAAGCTAAATATTGGTTACACATGTGCATTGCAGAGGGAGCTAATTATAGAGCCAATGCATTATTAATTTTGGATAAACTCTTGATTGAGAACATTCTTGCTGAAACAAAGGAATAATTAGAGACAGTGATTGTCTAAATAAGAATAGTTTACTTTCTGTGTTACTCAGAAGCAAGCCTCATGTACAACACATTGCATGTCATGATATTGTGAGATTTAATGAATGTTGTAGCCTTAGACATTATTCCAGAGCAATAGATACATGGTCTCAGCATCCAGCTGGCTATTTGATTAGGTTTTATAATTTAAGTCGTGCAGCCTGATCAACACAGTGTGATTCAGCTACTCTAAGTTCCAATTTGCATTTTGTGAACGATAACTCAGAATGAAAATCAATGTATAAAATTGCCATTAGTTGCTAAGATTCCTTTCGCTATTTGATCAGCTGTACTGTTAAAACATTAAAGAGAAAAATTAGACACAGCAAGTAGTAATGTTATAAATAGAATGACAGCTTGCTGATGTTGCAAGCCAACTGCGTTACAATCTATAGATTCTGTGTCTATCATAAACTATGAAATAAAGGATCTGGTCTCCAAAGGTTTTGCTGCACTTACAAATACATTAAGATAAATTTTACAAGATTTTCTGCCACTGAAAGGCTCCTGAGCTGGTACCACAACATTGTATGAGTACATTTTAAATAGTGAACTGTCACAGATTGCAAACAATGCAAGGTCCCAGAGAATTTACCTTCCTATCGAGATAAACGTTTAATGGCTACATATTATGGGAGGAGTCTCTATGGCACCTAAAGGAGCATTTTCTTAAATTACAAAAAGTGAAAGTGAAATTACACAAAGCTGGTAAGATAAGCATCTCAAAGTATTAGGTGTAATTGGTACAATCTATTCACATTCCAACCAATAATCCACTCTTAACTAATACCAAGATCACCCATGGATTTGCTGTTTATGGGAATTTACAGTGTCAAAATAGACTCGTTGTTTGCCAACAGTTCAATAATTTCTCTTCAATAAAATTCTTAAAACGTAAGAAGTAACTTGAAGCATATCTAAGAGACAGGATAAGGCATAACATTTATGCAAATCATTGGGTGGAATTTTCCCTGTCCCTAATTGATGTGGGCAGTGATGTGGCAGTCACAAAATACGGTGTGAACACAAAATAAAATTTTCAACTTCGAGAAAATGACTTCTGATCTTGCTTGTGAAGTTTTACCAGATAGATGAAAATCTTGCTAGTGAGTGGCCTAATCCTCCCTCATTTATATGGAGTTTGGTACTTTCCCAGAGGGTGGAGAGGAACTAGATGGCAACAGTTCCCAACATGAAGGTCTGTGCAGCTACCCTGTGTCTTCTCTGGGCCTCCATGATGGCCAGCACTCCCCAATATCATACAGTACATTCCATGGGCAACGACCACCTGCATCCTTCATCCATGGTGGTTAGCAGCAGCCTTACCATACCATCATTGCTCATCCCCAACAGGCACACAATACAATTCATCTCTTCAATCCTACACTTTGCGGCATGCTGGCACTTACATTGCAATGCTGTTACCAGGTCATTTTGTGCACAGGGACAGGAATCCAGCTCAATGGCTGTGAAGCAGAACTAATGCCAGACGAACAATAACATTTCACAGTTTACAAACACATGTGGTCTGTTTGAGGTCCATGAGCTGCGCACCTCATGCCTTCAGTTGTAGAGTATCGGTATGGCTATCTTATATATAAGAGTGTGTGAGCCAAAGTTCTCATTCTTCTCACAAACGTACACTTCCTCTGTGTCCGTCCCCATGATATATGTGATTGTGCATTTTATGAAGTTATTAATGGGGTTCTCTCCTCCCTGCACCGAAGCAGGTGTATTCCTCTGACTGCAAATGACCTCGGCTGTTTCTTCCTTGGCTAGCTGCAGAGACATGGTTGTGACGTGCCCACCAGAATGTGCTCCTGACTCTAATCTGGCCTAGGTGTCAGGATCTGAGCTTGTGGGGAGTGCAGGACGCAGCCTCGTCAATGCATCCTCTGAGGGATGTGTGGCCTCCCACTCAGAATTGGAGACTAGGATAGTATTCCGAGGAGCTGCTGTCTTCGGATTGTGCACATATGGCTGGAGAAGAACAGAGAGTGAGTTCCAAAGTAGAGGTAGAAGTTCAGGCATGTTAACGATACATTCATGGTGCTATAATCAGAGAACAATGCAGCAATTGACAATGAGTCTTACTTGGTTGATGGGACATGCAGGTTTTGGAATCACCATGTGGGCAGTCTCTATCCTCTTGTGCTAAGGCTTAGCAGATGATGAGAGAAATGAAGGACACAGTACCACCCGCGATGAAACAAAGGGAATGGCTGAAGTGGCATCGCTGACTGTCCCTTTCAACAATGGAGTTGAGGTCACATCACACAGGTCAACTTTGTGCCTGCTCCCGTAGCTTAGACAGGGAACACGTCACTGAGATGATCCCAAGTTAAACCGCTCCCGGTGGATGTGCTGAGTATGCCTGCAGGTTTCCCACATGATATCAGACAACACAACAGACCCCCATCCCTTACGCCACCCCCAATACTCAATCCAGTTAGTATCAGAAGCAGGGCCTGTAAGTCACTGGGAAGATTCTTCACTCTGACTGGTTGAAGAGCGTTACCATATTTTTGCCTTTTCCCAGGCTCCACTGATCCTCAGTTGAGGACCTCATGCTGAATGCGATACCTGATTATAGCAAATCTGTGCTCACAGGTCCTTGAAAACTCTGTGGGCAGCTATCAGCTAAGTGAATGACGAGTCTTATTCCTTCACTACCAGCTGCTAAATCATTGACTTTGGGCAGTGACAAGTTTCCTGTCAGTACCAACCATGGCAAATATTTATCAGTCAGAACGAATAGGATGAATTTGAACAAAGCTAATCCCAGATTGCACCTAGGAATTTCTATTCCAACAAAGCTGTGCTGTTTGTTTGAAAACAAAGGAATATACAACAGGAATGTGGTTTTACAATTTTAAAATAATTGGAAGACTTAAAGAGTGGACAAAAACTTACCCCTTGGTTAATTTTTGTGAAACTTGCTGTTGCTGCATGTACTTACAACATTAGCAAGTTCCCTTTATTGAATAATAAAGATAGTGCTTGGTACAGAGTTGCTCAGTGAATTCTAGTCATCTCTTGCAATTTTGAACATCATCTATATTTTCAGATGCCATTAACCTCTTTCTGTTATTCTTTTGTGAATGAACTTTATATCATGAAAATGCAGTCAGCCTTCACATTCAGGAAGTTGACAATAGTAGCCAACATGAATTGGACTCCCAACGGCAAGTTTCCCTTGTCCTAAAGAAATTCTAAAAATCTATCTTCTGTGATCTGTTGAAAATAATCAACGTCAACGACACATGGCCTGATTTGGAATTGAATACTGAGGAAAATGTTTCCATCCTTTTCTGCTCGGCATGTTGAAAGACATTAGTATCAACTTCCCTTTCAGATGGGTGAACACAAGGTGGATGGGATAAATATAACCCCTTTCAAAACTTACACTTCAAAGTTAATTGCCGTCTCTTATGAAGATTATTAGACTTGATGGATACTGTTGGAAATCCTATTGAGGTACTGTGCCATTGAATCAACTAACTTCATGTGCTGGGTGTGTAAACATCACTAAAAATGTACAGCTACTACAAAATTTGCAATACTTAAACCTTTTTTCTATGCTAATTACAGCAACAGATTGCTGAAAATATTAGTAGGTGCTTCACTCTATTTATTCAGACTAGAAAAAGGTTATGTATACAGGAAGTAATTTTTATTTCCCTTGACTACATATAGTTGACTGCTGCGGTTTACAAAATACTGCAAATGCTAAATGTGACAAATAGGAGTTCCAGAGTTTGATGTATTTTGATTTTAGTAATTGATGCCCAGTCCCGTTATTTTAGTAAAAGCAACATACTGCAGATGAATAAAAAGCCAGGAAGCTTGCCATAGTTGTCATCAGACCTCAGTCCTGTCAATGGGGATAGTCTTGACTGAGGGAACCCTGGTACAAGGTAGCCTCTGATATCAGTCTAGGCTCTGCTTGGGTCAGTCACATTCAGAATTCTCTCTCTAAAAGGGGTAGGAAGCCAAATGCCAGGTAGTACACTGCCCTGGGATGAAAGAGGAAGGCAGCTATTACAGAAGATGGAAGTCAATGGTAGTGCTATTGTTGTTGGTGCTGGTACAGAGTGAGTGAGTGGGCAGAGAAAAGAGCATACAGGGTCAGTAGTGTCATAGTTTAGGGTGGGTGAGGATGAGTGGGGAAGATGTTGAAGGTAATATTGAGAGTGATAGAGCATGACCATTGGTGGAAGATGGGTGTAGGAACAAATAAGAGTGAGAGAGAGATGGAAGTACTTATGCTGCTGAAGTGGAGATCATTGAACTTCTTCCACGAGTGCTGGGCATTCCTTTAGGTGGCAGAGACTGTTTCAGCCTGGGTGGCAACTTCAGACCAGGCCGGCATAGTCTGTTGGTGTGGTGTCCACTCTAGTTCTGGGGCAAAAGAAATGTTCTGTGTCTGCACCACTCCTTCCAGTAGGACCTCCGGGTCCCTGCCTGCGAATCAGGGTGAGGAGTATCTCCTGGCTGCCATGTCTGGGATAAATGTCAAGAACTGTGGAGGGCAGCCCTGGACACAACGGGTTTTCAGAATATGGCGCCAATGCCACAGGTGCCAGTAAATTTCAGGATCTCCAATGAATAGTGAGTTGCTCTGAGAATGGCTTGTGGCAAGATGAGCTGGAAATATGGCATGATTCTTGAGAACTAATGCCAGTTAAAGCGATGCATTTGGTAAGATATGGTGAGGAAACATTCTCAGTCTCACGACACTCTACCAAACCCAATGAGATCACAAGTAGCCACAAAGTGGTCAGATTCTGCCCTGAGTTACTGTTTCAATGTCAAATATGACCTCCTCGCCCTCTCTGTCTCCACAGACACTACTAGATCTGTTGAGCGCCTTCCAGCACTTCCCACATTTATCCTCAATAACATCTTCTCTTTACAAAAGGATGGAAATGATCTATTCCATCCCACTTTGACTGTTATGTTAAAGCGTGCTATGCGTGAGCTCAGTTTGCAGCATGCTTTCTTCTGAGTCGGAAGAGTAGGCCTTCAAATTCCACTCCAGTACTTCAGTGTATAGTCTAGACTAATTGTACTGCCTGAGGGAGTAGCAAGAATCAAAGATACTGCTCTATAAAGAACTGTTAAATTCCTTCCCAGCCAGCAAGATCTTGCTACACTATTTAAAAAGTTTGCTTGGCATCTTGGCCAAAGCTCCCCAAACAACTAAAGTTATCTGGTCATGTATTTCACTTACTTTTGTGGGATCCTAGCTTGTACCTCTATTAGCAATTGGGTTTTGTGAAATAATAATTATGATTTTTTTAAAAATGTATTCCATTGGAAGTGAAATGTTTCAAGTTATCTTTAGGACAGAGTAATGTGCTATCTGAAAATACATGCTTTACTTCATAAAATTAACATTGGATTGCTGTTGCCAAACAGTGTCAAAGGTGCACGTAAAACGAAATTAATGCAGTGTCTCTAATGCTGAGTGGGTATGGGTTTCCACAAGTCAACTATTCTCATATAACCACTCTCTGCAGTGAATCACAACGCACAGTTAACAAGATACAGTGAGACACCTTCATTTCTTATGTTCTTATTTACTTCACCAGAGAAAGGAACATGCAGTGATGAATTGAATCTCTTTCATAGTTGTATTATTTGTTGTTTCTCAGTGTAAGTTGATTATAACCAGCACACAAGTGTTTGAATAAGTATATTAGGTACACAAGTCCTACGGAAGAACACAAGGAGAAAGTGAGGACTGCAGATGCTGGAGATCAGAGTTGACAGTGTGGTGCTGGAAAAGCACAGCAGGTCAGGCAGCATGTAAGGTGCAGGAGAATCGATATTTCGGGCATAAGCCTTGATGAAGGGCTTATGTCCAAAGCATCGATTCTCCTGCTCTTTGAATGCTGTCTGTCCTGCTGTGCTTTTCTAGCACCACACTCTCGACTACAGAAGAACACAGGATAATAATACAATAATTATAAAGAACCAATAATTTGATTGAATGTCCCATTGCCAGAAATATTAGATCTGGAATTTAAGTTCCAAATAGGTCTCTGGTCTACTTGTCAAAATGAAAGATTTGCCGTAAGCAAGATGCCAGAATTTGGGTTTTGAATATACACCTTCAGGAAAAACAGGGCATCTCTGCAGGAGTTCCTCACAGTAATGTCCTAGGCCCAACCATCTTCAGTGAATTCATCAATGACCTTCCGTCCATCAAACCTCAGAAGTGGGGATATTTGACAATGATTGCAAAATATTCAGCACCGTTCACAACTCACAGAATCATACCTTACATAAGAGGCCGTTTGGCCCATCAAGTCAGTACTGTAAAACTATACAAGTACCTACACTAGTCAGACTTTCCTGCACTAAGCTCAAAGTCTTGAATGTTAGGAATATTTCAAACGCTCATCCAAGCACTTTTTAAATGCTGTGAGCTTACCTTCCACAACGACCACCCCCCACCTCCTCCTCCACCCTGGGCAGTGCACTCTAGACCTCACCAACATCTGGGTGAAAAAAAGGTTTCCTCAAAGCCCATCTAAACCTCTTGCTCTTCATTTTAAAAGTATGCTTCCCCCACCCCCCATTCTTGAATCATCAAGTAAAGGAATCAGCTGCTTTCAATCTGCAACTCAGAATCTTATACATTTCTATCAGCCCCTCTCAGCCTTCTCTACTCCAAAGAAAACAATCCAAGCTTATCCAGCCTCTTGCATAGCTAAAATGCTTCATCCGAGGATGCATCCTGGTGAATCATCTTTGCACACCATCCACTGCAATCATATTCTTCTTATAATGTGATGAGCAGAACTACTCACAGAACTCTAGAGATGACCTAACCAAACTTCAGTGCAGTTCCCACATAACTGCTCTGTTTTTATAATCTATGCCTCGACTGATAAAGGCAAATATTCTGTATACTTTCTTAACTCTCCTATTAATTTGTCCTGCTACTTTCTGTGGGCAGACACTCCAAGATTCCTTTGTTTCTCTAAGCTTCCTCTGATATCCTGCCCTTAAGTGAGTACTGCCTGGCCTTGTTACTTCTTCCAAAGTGCATCACCACATGTGTATGACAGTTAAATTCCATCTGTGACTAATCTGACCATCTGACCAATCCTTCTACATTTTCATTTAACTTCATTAACTTCTTGCTCACAGCCAATCTTTGTGTTATTCACAAAATTACTTGTCATTCTCATCTCCCCTCACTCACATTCTCATCTTCGTCATTCATGAATGTCACAAACAATATTGGACATAGCATTGATCCTTGCGGTATGCCACTGCACGCTGGGCTCCAGTCACACAAATGACCTCCTATCACCACATTCTGTGCCGTGCCACCAAGCTAATTTTGCATCCAACCTGTGAAGTTACTTGGCTTTTATCTTCTATATCAATTTCCTATGTGGGACCTTGACAAACTATGTCAACTGCCCTACCCTCATATACACACTCGATCATCTCCACAGAAAATTCCACTAGACTTAGTAGGCATGATCTCCTTGTGACAAAGCCATGTTGACTATCACTCATCAACCTGGCCTCTCCAAGCGGAGATTAATTTTCCTCTTCACTGTTTTCTCCTTAGATCCATGTCCAAATACAGCAAGGCCTGGACAATATCTTGGCTTGGGATGAAAAATGGCAAATAATATTCGTGCCACACAAATGCCAGACAATGACCATCTCCAATAAAAGATAGAGACAACTAACCATCACCCCTTGACATATCACAGTATTACCATCACTGAATCCCCCACTATCAGCATTCAAGTGGCCAGTATTGACCACAAACTTAACTGGATTTGCCATACAATCACAAAGGCTACAAGAACAGGTCAGAGGCTAAGAATCCTGCAGTAAGCAACTCACCTCCTGGCTCCAAAGAACCTGTCCACCATCTACAAGTCACAAGTTATGAATGTGAGGGAATTCTCCACACCTGCCTGGATGACCACACCTCCAACAATACCAAGAAGCTTCACACCACCCAGGACAATGAAGCTCACTTGTTTGGCAGGACATCCGTAATAATCCATTCCCTCCACCACCAATGCACAGTGGCAGCAGTGTATATCATCTACTAGGCGCACTGCAGAAATTGACAAGAGCTCCTCAGACAGCATCTTCCAAACCCTTGACTGCTTCCATCTTGAAGGACAAGGGCGGGAGACACACCACCAGCAGCAGGTTCTCCTCCAAGCTCTTCACCATCCTGACTTGGAAATATATCATCACTCCTTCAATGTTGTTGTGTCAAAATCCAGGAAGTCCTTCCCTAAGAGTATTGTTGGTCTACCTACAGCATATGGACTGCAGAAGTTCTGTGAAAGGCAAATAGGAATAGGCAATAAATACTGGCCAAGCCAATAACACCCATGTCCAATGAATGAATAAAATAAACCTTTCAAATGATCATACTGGCTGTCCATTTTGAAGTACACAAAACAAATCAGACCAGCAGCTGTCACTGGCCAGTTGTACCTTGTTTTTCCTTCTGGGAATACTAGCATACAAATTGGTATGTAGTGTTAGTGGAACAGATGGTAAGGATGCCCAGAGAAAAAAAAAGCAAAGGTGATTCTAAAAGTAGTGGAGGAGAGCTAAATATGAAAGGTAGGTGTTAATAGTATTTGCTGATAGCAGGAAATAGGTCAGCTTTGCCTTTTCCAATAGTTGACCTTTGACTCTTTCTCAAAAGCTTAAAAACGATCACTTTTCCAGGCCCCTTCAATTCCACAGAAGAGTCATTTTGGACTCAAAACTTTGTCAATGTTTCTCTCTCTCCACAGATGCTGCCAGACCACTCAGTTTTTACTGCACTTTCTTTCAGATTTCCAAAATCCACAGTACCTTGCTTCAATTTGGGACTCATTATAAATCATTGATTTATCTTGGAATGGTTTCATGCCAGATTTTAACTCTGAGAAAGGCTGAAGCTGCAAGGCTTTTATGACCTTGCCCATAAAAACTGGGTGAAGGGCTCCCGACATGCAAACATAGACTTACTAAAAGTAAACTCATAGATTTTACAAGATGCCATTTGCGTTTGTATGTTCACATACACTTCACTACTTTTTACTCCTTATATTTTATGCGGTCTTTGGATGGTTTTCCACTTTTGTTTTCAACTTTAAGTTTATTTCCTTTGCCATTCAGCTTCACTATTTTTGGTTACTGCTTCATTGATATGCACCCTCTAGTGAGGTAGGGTTAGATATTCCTTTGGAGAATGATAACTGAAATGATGAGTGGGAATTTGCAATGATCAATGATGCAATGGTCTGGAGGGATCTTGGTTACACAAGCTACTGTGCTGGGACTTACATTTTTGCACTCCTTCACACGCATTAGTGTGAAAAACATAAACATTTGCTATTTAAAAATGTTTACAGACTGTTGTCCCATATGAATATTTTGAAGTGATATGGAATAATGACAAAGCAGCTAAAGTTATCTGTTCATTATAGTTTTCCCCAACACAGAATCTATTTTGTGCATGGTAAATATATATATATTATATATATTCCTAACTGAACAAATATACAATATGAGGAAAGTAGTGAATAGGAAATGTTATCAAGCTACACGAACCAAGTTTTAGTGTTTTATATTTCCTCTACCATCAACTGAACCAAATTAACGGCTTCAAATTAACACCCAAGATGTTATTAACAAACAAAAAATGACACAGAAACTTTCAAAAAGTGTAAATTATTTATTCCAATGTAGGAAAGAATTTAAGTGTAATTGACTGTCAAATATCTCCAACACAGAATGACCCCAGATGCAATTGCCATTTAGGAACACCTAGTGACCTTTGTCTCAGTTTTTGGTCTAGCTTGCTTAAAAGAAAGTTTATAAAAATGTGTTTCTTTTAAGTAATTATTCCATACACTGTCTGTTCCAGTACAAGATCTCACTAAATTTAATGAGGATTGTATTTTTTTTCCTCATTTTGAGGCACTGTTAACATCAGGATGCATAATTTGTTCAGTCACTGCATAAACAAGTCCGATATAATATTGGGAGTTATTCCAAGCTGAATAATTAATTAAAATAAAATTTCCATTAACAAAACATTGCTTTTCTCAATCTCCATGAGTACGAGATACTTTCCTGAGCATAAGGTCCCCAGATTTTTTAATCATGACTGCATTCTTCAAAAAGTTTTTGAAAAGTTGTATGCCTCCCTCCCTCTCTCCCCCAAAGCCCTTCACATCTTCTTTCTCCCTCCTACCCACCTGGAAGGGTGCCGTGCTCCACCATTCCTAGCCTCTCTGGTTTGCTCCTTCAGCCTCCCTATCTCCACCATCCTCAAGCTACCTCCCTGTCTCCCCACCAAGCACCTTGCAGACTTATCTTCCCTAGCCTACCTTTCACCTTCATCTCCACCCACACCAATGCAGCTTCATCTCCACTCACTCCAATGCAATCTCTCCTCCCCACCCCCATGTGGCTGCATTGATTTCCCCCCTCCCCCCCCCCCCCCAACTTCACAACCTCCTTCTGCTTCTCAGTTCGTCTGGACCCCCTGGGTAGACAGGTAGTTCATCCAGAAAGGGTTGGCCCACTGCTCTTTCCAGGATTGGCAGAAAGACTGCTCTTGGCCTTGACCCCCACTCTCAGCCTTGTTAACATGACTGAAGGCACCTAGACTTTGGACCACACCCTCTCCTCTGCAACCTGCTTCCCTCTTCCCTGTCTTGGTAGACAGCAGCTGTCTCTTGGAGACCAGCTCTTAGCCTCCGTCCCCTAGTGATTCCCTCACTTCCAGCACTTTACTAACTGCTTGCTACTCCTTCAATCACATGTTGCTTCTCTGTAGCATTTGTTGATAAATGGGTGCAGTGTACTCAAGGATGGGGTACAAGAGTACAGTGAGAAGTGTACAATGTCACCACACACAGCATCATCTCAGGTACAAGGTACCTAGGTACAAAACCTTAGTTCTGGAAATAGAGAAATAAATCAATACATTTTTAAAATGAGCACAACCATTTTCTTAGCATAAACATAGCAAAATAAAGAAATAAAGTTAAAATGTCAAACACTACAATTCTTTCTTAAGCCATGGGCCTGCAGTTGCTCCAAGCTAGGCTTTCCCAAGAGATCTCGCTCTCTTTGGCACTGGGCATGCTTTCACCCATGCTTGGCTAAGACCCTCCCAGGCATATCACGCTTCAGCCCCCACTGCTACATTCGCCACCACCACCTCATTACTGATCAGCTTCCTTCAGTGCCGCCTTCCATCATGGCCAATTGCTGTTCATCACTGCTGCCATGAGGGCTTGCACTGGGCCCTAGCTACTGCTATGCTCCATTGCCACTGCTGCCTCCATGGCTTCACGAATGCACTGGGCCTAATTTCCTCCGGGCTGGGCCTACTCTCCTCCGCCTGGGCCTACTCTTCTCTGCACTGGGCCTATTTCCTCCGCACTGGGCCTATTGCCCTCTAGGCTGGGCCTATCTCCTTCGCCTAGGCCTACTCTCCTCCGCACTGGGCCTACTCTCCTCCACACTGAGCCTACTCTTCTCCAGGCTGGGCCTATTTCCTCCGCACTGGGCCTATTGTCCTCTGAGCTGAGCCTATTTCCTCCACACTGGGCCTATTCCCCTCTGGGCTGGGCCTATCTCCTCTGCCTGGGCCTACTCTCCATTGCACTGGATTCACTTGACGTCTGCGAGATCCATCGCCGATGCCATCCAAACTCAAGAGGTAACTAAGGAAAATAGAAGATAGAAAAGTAAACAAGAAAATAAAAAAAAGAAAAGCAGTCAGAGCAGACGAGCTCCAGTTCAGGAACTCTACTCCTCCACCATCTTGAATTTAGAATGTTTTATGGAAGATTTCTTTCTGTAAGGCCTAGTTGGGTTCTTGTACATTTATCTCAAACCTGCCTCATTAACAAGGTACCCAGCTTCTATGGCACCCCTCTTGTCTGATGCTAGTCGAGATGCACTCGTCAATACCGAGATATCCCTGTCTCTCAGGTGCCAAAGCCATTTTTAATAGGCCGGTGGGCAACCAGTAAAGCCTGGCTCTCTGCACTTCATGACAGCAGCCATTCACTCTGGACATGGCAGATAAGGGGACATTAGTGCCACTCTGTGGTCCTGGGGAATGGGGTGGTATGAAGGAGGAGGAACGGCTTCATCCTATAAGATTGGCTAAATACACCAGGACACCAAACTACTATCTAGGTCAGTGTGATCTCAGACCTCTGGAGGAATGCCCAACACTCTAGGAAGAAAATCAATGACTGTCTCAGATCCAACTTGTCCATATTTCCCAATCTAAACTGAATTATCTAATCTTCCCAGTCCCACTTGCCTGCATTTGGCCAATGCCCCTCTATACCTTTCCTATTTATGCACCTATCCAAATGTAATTTAAATGGTGTAGTGTACCTGCATTTACTACTTCCTCTAGTAATTCATTCCACATACAAACTACCTGCTATGTAAAAAAGTTGTCCCTCAGGTCCTTTTTAAAGCTTTCTCCTCTCGCCTTAAGAATACGCCTCCTAGTTTTGAACTCATCCAGCATATGGAAAAAGAGCTTTGTTATTCATCTTATCTAAGCCTCTCGTGCTTTTGTAAACATTTTTACAATTACCTCTCAACCATGAGTGCTCGACTGATAAAAGTCCCAGCCTATCCAGCCTTTGTTTATAACTCAAACCTTCCAGACCCAGCAATATCCTGGTAAATCTCTCTAGCTTAATAATATCCTTCCTATAATTGGGCAGCCAGAACTACACACAGTGCCCCAGAAGAGACCTCACCAATGACCTGTACAACTTCAACATGATGTCCCAATTCTTATAGTCAAAGGACTGAGCAATGAAGGCAAGCGTGCTAAATGTCTTTATAACCATCCTGTCTCTCTGTGATGCAAACTTCAAAGAATTAAGTATCTGAACCCCTAGACCCCTCTGTTCTACAACACTGCCCTAGCCCCTACCATTAGTCATATCAGTCCTACCCTTGTTTGTTGAACCAAAATGCAATACTTTGCATTTATCAAATTGAACTCTATCTACCATTTTTCAGCCCATTGATCAATTTGATCAAGATCCCTTTGTAATCTTAGAAAATCTTCATCCCTGTCTACTATGCCACTAATTTTGATGTCAACAGCAAACTTACTAACCATGCTTTCTATATTCTCATCCAAATCATTTATATAAATGAGAAACAAAAGAGAACCCAGAACCGATCTCTGTGGAACATTGTCGGTCACAGGCCTCTGGCCTTGCAGCAGTATTCCAATGAGAAGGACATAGTGCACTCCAAGTGTATTATTAAATTGCAGAAGGGTGTTGTAAGTGAATTGGAGATGAGCCATGATGATGTGAAGAGGTTAGTGTCCAACATCCAAGGACATGGGGTTCTGTCCATGAAGTGTATCCTGAGATGTTGATGCCATGTGTCCAACATGAAGTCGTGAAGAAGTAAGCAGTGAGCTGGAGTTGCAGAAGCCCGCTCAGACTTCCATGTCGGGAAGCCTCAATGTCTAACTTCTATCTAATGGGTGATAGAATGGAATGCTGCAGATTAGTGAGGTGAGATTCTTTATCAATTGGTCTCTTGCTGCTGACTTGCAAGAATCTAAAGTCGAGTCAGGGACTTAGAAAAAGCGATTGTTAGTCTTGATGTCACAAAATGCCTCACTTGACATCTCATGCAATTCACCCAAAATTATCACAACCGCCCCATGTCCTTAGGAGTCTGGGAAGGTGCTGCCTCGCATTTTAAAGGACTCTGTGACTAATATTGGTGAGTGGACTGATGAACCAATTTATAGTTGTAGCAGCCATTTGATGTGTAGCTTACAGTTTATATTCAACTGCAATTGTGCCTGTTAATTATTAACTTATGTTGATTCTAGATTTTAGAATATTGGTGTTTACCTAAGATAAAACTTAGTATTTAGTTTGTTTGACTCTTGTATACTGTAGTAAAAGAAACCTTTTAATATAAACTATGGTATCCTGCAACCTCATTCTTTCAAAAGTAAATCTGTTATTTTAGAGTCGTTCTTCTTTTAAAAGTATCTGCTGGTCTCGACCAAACTTGTTACAATATTCCTGAATTGAAAGCAAGTGCCAACAATTTATCAATGATCTGATGTAGTGTAGGTTTATTTCCTGTGTCATTAGTATCTTTGAAGTATTCAAAATTCAGGTTTAGTGGGGCAGTAATAGAACAAATTATTCCATCTTGTTTTTTTAAAATTTTATCTATTATTTCTAGTGATAGTTTTAATGAGGATGAGTTCAGTAAATCTAAGTCGTCCAAGAAACACATGTTAGAACTTGCAACCTCTTCTGTAAAGCAGAATTAATCTCGGATTTAATCAGCTCTGTTCATTTCACAATTTCTATTACTATAAATAAATGAGATTCTCAACAATCTTTTATATAATACTATTTCCCTAGTGAGTTATTGTAAAAAGGTCTGTTGCTCAAATGAAGTGAAACACTGCAATTATGCACCTAGAAAGTGTTCATTCTAGAAAATAATCAATAAATCTTCCTATTTAAATCCTCAATGCAATTTAGATGCTATTGTTTTGCAGTGTTTCCTTTCTTTATAACATTCTTTTAATTTGAAGTATAATTGAGATACAGTTTAATTGATTTCTTGAGATGGTGTTGTGAATGAAACTGTGAAAAGAAACATCAATGACTCATCAGGCTGGAGGTAATGGTAACATCAAGGGTGGTTTGGCAGACAGAAGGAGCTGTAAAATGCCATGGGGGTGTGCCCACCCCTGGCTCTCCTCCTGCTACACTTTTATAGAGTAGTGGGTGAGCTCTCAGGAGGTCCGCCCACTGGAGGGCCAGTTGAGCTCCTTAAGTAAACAATGAATGGCCTCATCCCAGAGCTGCTGGGCTGTAACTAACAGCGGGACAGGCCCAAATGCAATGATCAGCTCGGCAGCTTTTACTGGTGGCTGGCAGCTAAGGGATGGCACATCTCCCAAATTGGGCCCATAGTACCAAAGACTCCATTGCACTGTACCCCATTGGAACCTGAGTGCAATTCCTGCAGTGACCCCCACTCCAAATGGTGATATTGGAGCAAGAATTTGAATTTTTGGCTAACAAGGTTAAAAAAAAAACCTGATCAGCTTGCAGCAGGGTGGCTCTGCCTCCTGGGGATGGTGGCTATCCATTGGCAGTAGCCCTTAGCCAATTTGGGTACTTAAGAGTGCAAGTGTCGAAAAGTGTGGCACTGGAAAAAGCACAGCAGGTCAGGCAGCATCCGACGAGCAAGAGTCGATGTTTCGGGCATAAGCCCTTCATCAGGAACGTGGCAGGGGGTGTTTAAGGGGGATGAGAGATAAATAGGAGGGTGGGTGTGGGGCTGGGGGAAGGTAGATGGGAAGGTGATAGGTAGATGCTAATGGGGGGTGATGGTGGTCGATCAGAGGAGAAGGTGGAGCGGATAAGTTGGAAGGAAAGCAGCCAGGTAGGACAAGTCAAGAGGGTGGTGCCGAGTTGGAGTGTTGGATCTGGGATGAGGTGGGGACGGAGGATGAGGAAACTGGTGAAATCAACTTTGATGCCATGTGGTTGGAGGGTCCCAAGGCAGAAGATGAGGCATTCTTCCTCCGGTGTCAGATGGCTTGGATTTGATGGTGGGGAGGTGCAGGATTTACATGTCCTTGGTGGAATTCTCACTTTCTCCTATTTAATAGTGTAATCAGATCCTATTGAGTAAATGGATCACAATGTTTAATAGTGTATTCGCTGTGTCAGAGGTACAGCAATGAAGTGAAGCCACTTCCACTCTCCTCTACAACATAAGGCTTTTTGTTAAGTTGCTGGCATCATGTTGTAGTGCTTAGGGCTACCCCATCCTTGGAGTTCACCTCCCCAATGATAGGGCCCGGCCTGCAACTTGTAGTTGGTCCTGGCCTGGTCTCTCAGCAGCTTGTAGTGGGTCCCAGCCTGGTCTCTCAGCGGCTCAAGGCAGATCCCAGCCTGGTCTCTCACAGCTCATAGTGGCCCCGGCCTGGTCTCTCACAGCTCATAGTGGGTCCCGGCCTGGTCTCTCACGGCTCATAGTGGGTCCCGGCCTGGTCTCTCACAGCTCATAGTGGGTCCCGGCCTGGTCTCTCACAGCTCATAGTGGCCCCGGCCTGGTCTCTCACAGCTCATAGTGGGTCCCGGCCTGGTCTCTCACGGCTCATAGTGGGTCCCGGCCTGGTCTCTCACAGCTCATAGTGGGTCCCGGCCTGGTCTCTCACAGCTCATAGTGGCCCCGGCCTGGTCTCTCACAGCTCATAGTGGGTCCCGGCATGGTCTCTCACAGCTCATAGTGGGTCCTGGCCTGTTCTCTCACAGCTCATAGTGGGTCCCGGCCTGGTCTCTCACAGCTCATAGTGGGTCCCGGCCTGGTCTCTCACGGCTCATAGTGGGTCCCGGCCTGGTCTCTCACGGCTCATAGTGGGTCTCAGCCTGGTCTCTCACAGCTCATAGTGGGTCCCGGCCTGGTCTCTCACAGCTCATAGTGGGTCCCGGCCTGGTCTCTCACAGCTCATAGTGGGTCCCGGCCTGTTCTCTCACAGCTCATAGTGGGTCCCGGCCTGTTCTCTCACAGCTCATAGTGGATCCCGGCCTGTTCTCTCACAGCTCAGAGTGGGAACCAGCCCGGTCTCTTGCGGCTCATAGTGGGTCTTGGCCTGCTCTCTCAGCGGCTGGTGGTAGGTCCCGGCCTGCTCTCTCGGCAGTATGTCAGCTGGTCCCTCAGTGGCCCATGATAGTATCTTGGCTCAGCAGTGGATCTTGACCAGGCATGTTCCTGCGACAGCAGGGGAGATTGGAGAGGCTGCAATTCCACTAGCAACAATGGTATCTATGGCAGCAACGCTGTGCACAGTCAGCTTAAGTCTCCCTGGAGACCAAGAAAAGCGAAGCACTCGCCAAAGGCGTTGAACTTTTAGCTTATTCCTTTATTTTCTTAGTTTAAACCATGAAAGACTTCAATATAAACCGTTACCTATTTCTTTATTTTTCTATTATTGTATAAAGTAATGCTGAACATTTTAATTCTCGTTTCTCTTAATATTTTGTACCCAAGTGCCTTTTTGTACCTAGGTACCTTGAGATAGCACCATGTGTGGTGACATTATGCACTGTATTTCTGTACTTGAGTAAACATGACAATAAAATTTAGTCTACTCTAAACCTAATTTTCTATTTCTTTTGTCACGTGAGTTATAAAAATAGCATTCCTGGATGATGTGTGTATGTGCTGATGCCTCAAGGGCATATAGCAGATTTCAAAGAGTGGGCGAGAGGAAGAGAACCTACTCATCTCCAATTAATGGCCTGTTAGGCCTCTTGAGGAACTGGGCCAGGAACAAAGAAAAGGCAATTTTCATTTTAGATTGAACAGTCTGGCGTTTGGGGTATATGTGGGCAAATGTTTAACACGTTATGATTTGCTGAAAATCTTTGAAATCTGGGGGATCCTGTGCCGCTTCATGCACATTACCTTTCAAATGACACTTTGACAACTTTTGTGCTCAATGAGACTACTGGTTCTCCAAGGTACTGCTGCCTCTCCTCTTCTGCCCTGTAACAGTAGGGCCTATTGTGGCAGTTCTTCGGTCTTGTCACTCTGTGGGCAGATCCTGCCTGCTGCTAATGCACAACTTACATTGGATAATTGTGTTTCAGTAGCCTCAGGAATATTGCATGAGGTCGAAATTAACCGGGCAATGGTGTCCTGATGGGGAAATGAAAGTCATGTCTCTGTCGTAGCAGCCATTTTGTGGAGACTGATGTCTCTGGTAATATAGGCCTGTAACAGCAGCTGCTAGATTCCAATTTAATCCTCCGGGTACCAATGTCTGCATTGTGAAGGTGACTAGCTGCCCTACTTAGGGACTGCACTGAACACGTTTTTCGATATGGGAAACCAACCGCCATGTATAATCTGATGGGGCCCTGGAAACAGCTGTAATTAGCTGGCTGAGGAAAACTCACATCCAACATCCAGCCACGGTCAGTCACATCTTCCAGACCCAGAATGGAGGCCATCATCCGTTCCTGATCTGACTAAATCTCAGCCCACAGTCTTTACAGGCAGTTTCTGGTAACAATGTTCCATTCAGCTTTTCTGTACAAACACCAATGTTTGGGAGAAGATTTGTAGCTCGGGTGCTCGTTGTTGTGGTTCTGTTCGCCGAGCTGGGACAAATGCAAGACAAATTCCCAGCTCGGCGAACAGAACCACAACAACAAACACCAATTTTAAAATGTTTTGCTTGGTGGCACTCGATTAGGGCTTTTGGTTAAGGTGGAAAATCTGCCAAGAATCAGAACCTAAATAAGTCAGAACAATTTTAATGTCTTGGGTAAAACAGCTTCATATTGTAGTCTTAATCTTAGATAGTCACATAGAATCGAGAATGGCTTCTTTCCACTCTAGTCTGATAACATCTCAGATGCCTCCGAAGTCAGTGTATGATCTATGGCTCTGCCACATCCAAGGGAGATGATATTTCAAGGGTTGGGTAGATGAATTATTTGAAGTTTGTGCATTCTGACACCTTGACTCTGCCTTTGCACATTCCTGACAAATTCTATCAATGTGTTTAGTGCCTTATTCCTGAATTGGCCTTCTCCATTTTGGTCGACAACAAGCCAGAGATTTCCAGAAGCCAGCAGACATATTTGACCTCTTCAGGGATGTGCTTTGCCCCCATCCCTAAACTCTCCTTCTGAGAGTTTCAGACCATGACAAATTCCAGCTACGGTTTCGGGAATCTGGTATCAGTCACGTGAGCAATGTGTCCTACCCAGCAGAGTTGTTTTTGAGCAATTTAATCTCTTAGATGCTGGGCAAGAGGACACTGCTGTTGGATTGTCTTTCTTGACACCAGATTTTGAGGATTTTGTGAAGGTACTTCTAGTGGTACTTCTCCAGTTCTTAGCGGTGATTGCTGTAGATTGTCCCAGTCTCCAAAATGTATCAGAATGCAGGGATCATTGATGTCCATTACTGACATTTGCCTTGGCTTGAGATACTGGTCCTCAAATACTCCTTTCCTCTGCTGAAGACGGAGCCAAACAGCAAACACTGTTTGCTCGTAAAGTCTTTGATTTGTGGAAATTATATCGAAATTCCTCAACGGTTAATGAAATCGAGACCGTTCGACGACATAAAAGATATTTGTTGTCAAATGTTGTCAAGGGTGATTCATTGATACAATAACAAATAGGGCGCATTTATCTCAACAATAATAGCAGTTAGGAGGTTTATCATTTGATTAAATGTCATTTTGCGTGCTCTTTCCTTGGTTAATCTCTCTGTAATATATAATTTTGTGACATGGTTTCTCAACTGCAAATAAAAAAGTTAGTGCTTAGGAATGAAAAATGTGCAGTGAAGCTTTCCACCTAACTGTTTAACATTCTGTAAACCTTCCCTCTGCAATGCTTCTTACTGCAGTCATGCTCAATAAATATTTCATTTATAAAATCCCTCCATAAAATTCTGACTGAAAGTTTTTCAGAAGACCTTCAGAAACCACTTGTGCACCCTGACATTTATAATGAAAAGAAACAAGTTGTTTAGTTGACATCTGAAAGTCACTTAACAAAAACAAAGAGACTGTGTGTGTGAGGTTAGTTACTGTGATCGTGTAACAGTTCTCTGGGGTAATGCTCTGGAAATCAGGATTCATAGTGAATGTGAACAGTTTTAGTCAAATTTTCCAATGTCTCCAATTTATCAGCCTGATGTATCCCAGTTAAAAGAAAAAGCTCACCAGGTTAGTGAAGAAAATGATGGCTACTCGCTTCCAATCAACAGCAAAGAGGAAATAAGAATTGCTAACTTACAACTTGAGAACTTAATTACTATTTATGTCTAATACGGCATGTATTTAAGGTGAGGGGGAAAAGTCCAAAGATGTGAGAGACAGGTTTTTTTTACATAGAGAGTGGTAGGTGTCTGGTATGTGCTGTCAGGGGTGATGGTGGAGGCAGATCTTACCATAAGGGCATTTAAGGGACCTTTAGATAAGCACATGAATATGAAAGAAATGGAGGGCTATGGATCAAGGGCAGGCAGAAGGGTTCAGATTCGTTTGGCTCATGTTCAGCTAAACATCATGGGCAGAAGAGCCCATTCCTGTGCTGGACTGTTCTATGTTTTAAGTTCGTAACCACTACCTCTTCTCAAACTCCCTCCTTCACAAAGAAACACACAAAGGCAACAAGAACTGAATGTTAAAGGTGGCAAACGAAGTGCAGTTCGATAGCAGCAGTCTGGATCACAGGATTCCATGAATTATTTATTTTTGCTTTCTTTCAATTCTTTAATGTTGACACGGGTTGTTTGCACACTGACGTTCAGACTTAGGTTCACTTGTTAAGATTTGGCTGTTCAATATTTCTGAAAATGTTTAATTCTTACTTTAACAGAGGACACAGAGTAAAAGGTAAAAGGAGGCTTGCTAGCTGTTACTGAAGACTTTTTGGTACCTCCATGCAGGAGTGAGAAAGAGCGAGAGCTGTTTGATGCCTTCATTCTGCAAGCTCAGTGTTTCTGCTGCACTTGCACCCACACATGCTATGGTCCCCTGGTCAGGAGCCATGCAAAATGTTGCTGTCAAGCAGTTATCGCTGAGACATTAGCTCTGTGGTGTGTGCTTTTGCTCTCACTGTTTCTGGAAAGTGCAACATTGTATACAACTCACAATGTCTGAGTAAACATGAGTTTTAAAACTGCGACCACCTCTTTACATTGGTCTGTTTGGCTTAACACAGCATCTTCATTTTTTAGTCCTTAGTCCAAATATACAGGAAATATAAAAAATGTGGTCTTTACAGTATAATGAATGTAGACCATAAAATCATAAGCTATAGAAGCAGAATTAGGCTGTTCAGGCCATCAAGTGGGCGGCACAGTGGCACAGTGGTTAGCACTGCTGCCTCACAGCACCAGAGACCCGGGTTCAATTCCCGCCTCAGGCGACTGACTGTGTGGAGTTTGTACATTCTCCCCGTGTCTGCATGGGTTTCCTCTGGGTGCTCCAGTTTCCTCCCACAGTCCAAAAATGTGCAGTTTAGGTGAATTAGCCATGCTAAATTGCCCGTAGTGTTAGGTGTAGGGGGATGGGTGCTCTTTGGCAGGTCGGTGTGGACTTGTTGGGCTGAAGGGCCTGTTTCCACACTGTAACTAATCTAATCCAAGTCCGCTTTGCCATTCGATAATGGCTGATACGTTTCTCAACTTCATTTTTCACCTTCTCCCTGTAAGCATTGATTCTCTCATTAATCAAGAACCTGTCTATCACTTTCTTAAATGCACTCAATGATTCAGCCTCCACAGCTTTCTTCAGCAACGAGCTTCATCACCTCTGGCTGGAGAAATTCTTCCTCGTCTCTGTTCGAAAGGGCCATCTCTTCACTCTGAGGCTATGTTCTTGGGTCCTAGTCTCTCCTACTATTGGAAATATCTTCTCCACATCCATTCTATCCAAGTCTCTCAGTATTCTGTGAATCTGAATGTGATCTCCTGTCATCCTTCTAAACTCCATTGAGTACAGACCCAGAGTCCTCAACCACTTCTCCTACAACAAGCCCTTCATCCTGGAATCACTCTTGTAAACCTCCTCAGGACCCCCCTCCAAAGCTAGCACAACCTTCCAGAGGTATGAGGCCCATGATTCCAAATTTGCTCACAACATTCCACATTTTACTCTATATTAGAACGTAGTCTAATGCATAGTTTACATATGCAGACAATGTATATACAGGTACACAATCCTTTGTCCAAATTACTTGGAGCCAGTTGTTTTTCAGAATTTGGAACTTTTCAGATTTCTGAATGAATGGCATTTTCACAGTGAAATAAAAAACCGTGACCTAACGTGTGGCTGGTACGAGTGCTGAGAGACGATTGATGCTTGTCAGTGCTGGATCACGCTGCCAATCATAGCTGAGTGACGTGGGTCGAGTAGGTATGGAGTTGGATCACCTGTTTGCACGCCAAAATGACGCTCTACACTCCACGAAAATATTTTCAAATTTCAGAGCATTTCTGAATTTGGAATTTTGGATAAAGGACTGTGTACCTGTACTTGTATATGTACATAGATACAAATTATCTATAATGTGTATAGGTTATATAGATTACCTTTACTGCAAAATATTCTGTATATATAAGTATCAGCGTCACCACCACCTAATGAAGGAGCAGCGCTCCAAAAGCTAGTGCTTCCAAATAACCTGTAGGACTATAACCCGGTGTTGTGTGATTTTTAACTTTATACACCCTAATCCAACACCGGCATCTCCAAATCATATATACCATAATATATACCTTAATGCTATTATGCTTGTAATAACAATTATTATACTAGTAAATAAAAATAAGACACCGTTCAGAGCTAAGGGGTACCGACTTTACATGAGGCTGGAGTCCCCTCTCTTTCATCTGACTACGTGAAGACAATGGACACCAAATGAAAGCCACACTACCGCCAGGAACAACAAAGAATAGACTGCAGCAAAGCAATGTCTTTGTATCCTGTATCCCTTGTGAGCATCTGTCCAATAATGGTGGAGTGTGTCTCCAAATTCATGGTGGCCTGCTAAATGCTTCCTGGCCTCACAACAATGAGTGGGTAGTATTGTCTCTTGACATCTGGAGGCCACCTCAAAAAGAGTTGAAGGAGAAAGGAGAAGAGGAACAATGCACCATGAAGAAGTAACATTGTTTGATTTGATACTCGCAGCCAACAGCCCAAGTACCAACACTATGTAAACGTTAGAAAATAGTAGAAGTGAAGATCCAGACATGATGATCCATCAAGTATGAGTGGGACTGGAAGCAGGCCAGAACTGCGTGATGTCATCTGCAGTCTTGTCCAATGGAAGGTGAGGAGTTGGAGCAAGAAGAGAAGAAGGTGGAAGTGGAGAAAGCATGAGAGAATGCAGCGAGAACACCTTTGCTCTGGATGAATTGTCCAAGAGCACATGCTTGGACTCCACTTTAAGGGGAGGTCCAGTTGCTGTTATTTCTCCACAATTCTCCACCTCCCTGTCGATATGGGATATCCATAGCACTTGACACCTTGGTCATGAGTAACAAAAGTTACGAACAATAACATTTCTGTAGCATGTTTATCCAAGAATATGTCCACTATACAAACAAGAATCAACCATCACCCTTATGCATTCCCTTATAGTCTGCCTGGAGAATGTCTGCCTGTATTTTTGCTTTTGCACAGCTAATGCCAGCAAGTGTCTTGTGGAAGGATAATGGATTTCACTAGGGGAGACTGGGGATGACTTTGCAGGCCCCTGTAGATGAGCTCGGGCCTGACTGCTCAATGATTTACCATGTAGTGACCCAGATTCTGTTATACTCTCTAAAGTTAACACAGTGACCGTGTCTGAGCTGGTGGCTGTGAATGTCAGATCAAGTGACAGTGTAAATTCAGTCACAATGTGATATTCCTTTATCTATTTCCTGAGGCAGTCTGTGACTGGCCAGGGTTGTAGAAAGTACCTGCAAAGGTGTTCTCGCTGCATTCTCTCATGCTTTCTCCAGTTCCACCTTCTTCTCTTCTTGCTCCAACTCCTCAACTTCCATTGGACAAGACTGCAGGTGACATCAAAGTAAAGGCTTACTTTATAAGCTATGTTATGCAGTAGGCCAGACTACTCAAAACAGTCTTAAGCAGGCAGTCTAGGCAGTAACTTTACCATTTGTTTCGCTAAGTGTACAGTGAAAATTACCCAAAGAAATTTAGCGAGGTTGACTGCCAGGTTTTAAAACAGACAAAAATGTATTCACAAAATTATGGAATGAAACACAAAGAACAGAATATAGAATGCCTATACAAATCAGTCTATCCAAACTAGACTTAATTATGCTGTTCTGAAAATACACAACAGTCTCAATAAACAAACCCCTTAAACACAAAGCAAAACTGAAACAAAGGCTTACAGGTTGAAGTTAGAAGGGCAGAAGGAGAGAGAGTTCAGTAGCGTGTTTCACACTCCCCTGCTGCAACTGACTTAACTAAAAGCTCTGAACTGACCTGCTCAGCTAGACAGTTGGCCACGGCCCCGTGACTTATACCAGCTACTTATAAAACATGAAAGCTTTAGCCTAAAGCCTCATCTATTTACATATAAGCAAAAGGCCTCTCAGTAAATCCTTTCATCTCTGTACCACTTCAGCCGATTCAGACTGTTTTACAAACCCCCTGAAAAAGCCAAGGACACAGTATCCTTGAGAAAAGGATCAGCTTTTAGAAAAAAAGGACCAGCTTTGGGACAGCTAAACTGAAGCTTCAACCACTCTGATAGATAATACAGTCATCGGGTTGAACATCAGGCGGTCTTCAACATTGTTGAAGGAAGTTCTGGGCAGCTGGAGTTGGAGATAGTCATGCCATCTACCCTTTATAATAGTCTAATGTAACCTGCATATAGTTACCTCGGTGTAATAATCCCTATTTAGATTCTTAAGAGAAAGCTTCATCTGCTTAGACTTATTCAAGCTTCATTCTTCTCCACAAAGAAGTAGGAAGTGCCTGGATTCTCACTGTAAGAAGATTAGTGACAGATTCCACCGAAAGTACACAGGCCTTACCATCACCAGTATCACAGCTGGTCATTGATTTGTGGCTATATGAAAGCAGATGATCAGGTGGGACAGGTTGAAGTGACGGAACTGAGTGGCATGGAACACAAGAGGTGCATGGTCACATGATTAGCAACTTGCACCTCGTGTCAAACAGCAGGATGGAGATGAGGTAGGAGTTGAAAGATGGCATAAGGTAGCAGATGCAATGGGCAATGACACAATCATGAAGTTGTTGTGGTAATTTCTAATAATTGGCTACCAGAGACTGAGTACAGTTTTACAATCATTTGATTCAAGCAACATAAGTAGAATATGACTCCAGTTAGCTCAGAATAAGACCCTGAAGTACGACAAAAAGACTGAATACCTCATGCTAGTTTTGTTCATGGAAGCATCTAAATTCCAAACTTGTTTCACGTAAACATAAGAGGCAGATGTCTATTCTAGGTCATAGGTTAATGTCATTCATGTCTTCTTCAGCCAGTCAGGAGACAATTAATCTTGTCCTAAATGTCATTGTTGGGTTTTTTTTCCCTATCAGTGTCTGTCACCTCCCTTCCTCTAAATCTCTCCTGACTCCATGGTATCTCAAGATTGCTTTTATTAACATTAACTTCTATTTGTACAAGGATGCATGAGGTCGATCTGGTACAAGGCTTATTCACTCTAGTCGACTATTTCCAATTGCGATAAAAAAATCTCTATTTAACCCTAAATTCATTCACACAGTGTGGAGCACAATCTGAAATATTCCTTTCCTCTCATGCTTCAGCTCTGTTCCCTTGTATGTGTGCCATCTCATCCTACAGAAGAGGGACAGTGAGTTGTGATTGAGTAACTGTGTGTTAGGGTGCAGTACTTGAATACCTGAAGGTTTGTGGAGCCAGTAAGAGGCGGGTGTCAGACAACATTGTGCTGCATCTGCTCTATTTTTGCTTGCATTCATTCATGGGTTGGGGTCACTGTTGACCAGGTCAGTATTTGTTATCTATCCCTAATTGCTCAGAGGGCAGATAAGAGTCAATTGCATTGTTGTGGATCTGGAGTCACATGTAGCCAGACTAGGTAAGGATGGCAGTTTCCTTCCCTACAGGACATTAGCGAAACAGATGAGTTTTTCTAACAATCGACAATAGTTTCATGGTCATCATTAGATTCTTAATTCCAGATATTTATTGAATTCAAATTCCACCATCTGCCATGGTGGGATTCAAACCAGAGATAAAATATATCCTGAGTCTCTGGATTAACAGTCCAGCAATAATACCACTAGGTCATTGCCTCCCCCTGATATTCCTTAATGTACTCCTTACTCCCTGTAGAAATATGATCTGCTCTGTCTATATCCATGACTAAGGCTTCCAGAGCCAAATTCATGATTGGGGCAAGTCCTTTGTTGTTCTGTTTTCAACTGCAAACACTTCTATACTGACAGTCAAGAGCAGCTTACTCTCAGTGAGTCATCCTCCATTAAAGAGGGGAAGACTGTCTTTAAGAGTTGAAAACTAGCTGGAACATTTGGCCCCCGCTGAAAATACAGCCAGCCAGCAATGTAGATCACTCTCATCTGCACATTACAACCTGGAAAATGGGAGGAAGTACAAAGTTTGCACGCTGTCTGTATCATTAGGACAAGATTGGATGGATTGCAAGTCATAAGCTCTAGCTCTAGTAAGTGAATATGAATGAATATTTCACCCAGGAGTGTATATCAGATATTTGGTGAGTGTCTAACAATATTTTCAGCCCAGTAAAGAGAATTAATGACAATTTTGGTGATGCATGCATCTAAATTCCAGCACTCACCTCACCCCACCACATACATCCAAGCACAAAAAAACATTTCCAGACAGGAACAGAAATGGTAAAAAGTTAGCCACTGTCTTAATGTGTATATCACTTGGCAAAATATGAGCCACTGTTCTGGTTGGGATTAATTTGTTCTATCTGTATTGATTGTA
Organism: Chiloscyllium punctatum; assembly: GCF_047496795.1. Taxonomy (NCBI): domain Eukaryota; kingdom Metazoa; phylum Chordata; class Chondrichthyes; order Orectolobiformes; family Hemiscylliidae; genus Chiloscyllium; species Chiloscyllium punctatum. The sequence continues at coordinate 142,580,483 of NC_092741.1, read as the reverse complement.
ATGAGGTCAGTCAGATGGACCTCATAGAATATGAGTTCCCTGATTGGGGCTCTTAATCTGCACCAGTCAGAGAGCCCTGGCTGACAGATATAAACAGGCGTGCCAGAGGTTCCCTTCACTCTGATAGTTAGCTTAGAGGGAGTTGGATTAGTGTCAAGGATTCTCCATCTGTAAATAAAGGGTAGCTTATTGATAGAACACCAGCCTCTATGGAACTATTTCAAAATAATTGATATAAAGAAAGGTGTAACTTATTTTAGCTGCAAAAATCTGACAACCCCCACAAACAATAATATCCTTCTGAATGCATTCATGAATGGGGCACTCTTAACATTGAGTGTTCCATAAAGTCACCCACACAATACACATCCTATGAATGGAACTCGCAAACAGGAAGCCTTTGCCCCATTGAAATAAAGTGCTGCAGCTTACAAAAAGACACCGGGAGATTGAAATGGATTGAAATGTTACGTTTTTGTGCTTTAATGAGCAATAAAAATTCGAAGGAAATTAAATTGCCAACTATAAAGTTGTATTGTTGATGCCAAATAAATTAAAATGAGATGAAAGAAAGCAATCGAAATACAATGAGTTTAGTGTAGAGTCCCTGTAGGGCTTTTTGAAACATCTTACAGATAAACAGACCTTTCAACATAATAAATTGCCTCCAGGTGTTCAAACCCTGGGTTAGAAGGAAGGAAAACAGATGCCAATGGGGTACTAAGAAGACATTTATGGAGAGTGAGAAAAGTTTGTAATTGGTTTTGAAAATTTGTGAAGACGGGAGAGAGATAGCAAACCATTTAGGATTTTATAATAATGATGACTGAAGACAACACCATCTTTGATGAACAAAGAGAGAGAGGGAGAGTAAAGAACAATCAATGGATTTTTCTGCATTAAGGAAAAGGAGGCATTCTCAAATGATAAAGATTGTCAGGTGATTGCACTGGAAGATCGGGACTTTGAGTAGGGGCAGTGAGTAAAGTCGTGATGGTGAGAGACACTTGGGTACAAGATAGAGTTTGTGTGTCAAAGCAGGAAAAGAGTTGGATAACGGAGCATAGAAGGCCAGTGAGCAGACAGAAGAGGGACAGAGATTTTTGATTGAGTAACTGTGTGTTAGGATGCGACACTTGAATAGCTGAAGGTTTGTGGAGCCAGTAAGAGGCGGGTGTCAGACAACATTGTGCTGCATCTGCTCTATTGTTGAGACTCAAAGAGATAACAATAAGCAGTTCAGTGGCAATGAGGCAAGACATGTATTTTCTTGCCTAATGTCACAGAAGGTAGTCATGATGATGGTTTAGGAGGTAGGTTTTGAAATTTAATTCACAGCCAAAAAAGGGCTCCAACATCGTGAGCCATTGCATGAGAAATTAAAAACAAGGTAATGATTATCATCATCATCACTTCCAATATGCCAGCTTTGGCCAATTGAGGAACACCAGGATCTCAAAAGCTGAGACTAAGTGAGTGCTTCAATATACTGGAAACATGGAGAACTTGCAGCAAGCACCTCACAGCTCTGCAGAAATACTACCAGCAGTGCCTTCTCAAGATCTTTTCAATCCTGTGACAGTCCAAAAGCAGTCTCCTTTCCTAAACTGACCTATTCAGCATAAACATGGTAATCATCCAAATTCATTCCATTGGGCAGAACTTCTGCCTGAAACCAAATCCCTGAAGCTACATGGATCGACATGGAACTGGATTGTAGCAGGAGACACCCAGGCAGATATAAGAAATATTTTAGCAGCATTAAGGGTCTACCTAAATCAAATGGACTGAGTAGATAAAGATGGTAGCTCACCATCTCCTTCTTAAGGGCAACGCGGGGTGGGCAACTAATGCTGGCACAGCCATTGACGTTCATGTCTCATTAATTAATTAAATAAGAAATAATTGTGCTATAAGCATTGCGGTTTGCTGTGTTTCAAAAATAACCAAGGAATTTAATATTTTGATGGCTCAAGCAGTTAGGAAGTGTTTTCTTAATCAGTCAACACAACCCCCTACATTTCAGTGCACTGTCCTCAAAGTATCCCTGAAGAGGGCAAACATTCCCATCATATCATGGGAGTCTCAGCGGCTTATGGCCAACCAGAGAATGTTCACTGAGGAAAGCACTGAACAAATCAAGACACTTCATTCGAAACAAGCAGAGACAAATTTGAGAGAATGCAGAGTCCTCCAAACAATTAACCTAGTTGATGCCCTAAGCATCACTTGTCCCACATGTGGCAGAGTTTGTGCATTGAATTTATCAGCCATCACAGAACTCACAGAAAAAGCAAGCCTTACTTGATCCCAAAGATTAAAAAGGACAGAAGAGTTATGAAGGAGATAGAGCCAAATTTCATCTGAGGAACATGTGCTTGAATATGAAGGATTACTGTCTTAGTTCTAAACATAAAATAAGGCCAAGTACTTTTACTCAGTTCCTAGTAATATGTTGATCTGAACCTGAAACAAAAACAGCTTATTAATTCAGCACAAATTGGCTCAACATGTTTAATCTCATTGAGACAGTTCAAGGTGATCTAATTTTGAAAATGGAAAGCTTTATATTGTTTCCGTTGATAGTCCCCTGAGGCAAGGGTGTAGCTAACTAATGAGCTTTCCAATAATCACATTTGACTCAGGGGATGAATCATACAAACAATAGACACCAAGATAAAGAATTTCGTTGTTACCTTAAAGTTTGTATTAAAACAATGTATGTTTTTAAAGAACTGTTTTATATTCAGACGATTTGATTTTTTTCCCCTACTCATATTGAAGACTACCATCTGGAGGATCAAGGACTGCAGATACATGTGAGCACCACCACCTTTAAGTTCCCCTCCAAACCACTCTCCGTCCTAACTTTGGAAATGTATCATATACATGAAAAAGGCATCTACCCAGCACATTTCCAAGGGAAATTAGGGATGGGCAATAAATGCTGACCCAGTCAGCAGCACCCAATTACCATAAATTAATTACATTTTTAAAAATTGTGCTCTCTGTGAGCATTTTAGTTTGTGCTTCTAAAATAAATAACACAACATTGCTGACATTTTTATCTCTCTTAAGCAGCTTCAAAGTGTTCCCTCAATCAGACAACACAACACATTATCTTTCTACCAGGGTTAACCATGTGCAGAGTATCCCACGAGTGACTCCCCCACCAATTCCTCCTATCCTCACCCCTGGAATGACACTTTATTGAGACTTCCAGTCCCACATGTTCCAGAGCTGTGTAATGAGCAGGATGATGAAAACATCTAAAACTCTTCACGATCCATTGACTGATGCTTCATTCATTGCTATGGATTTCTAGAAAGTTAATCATTTTCTTTGGAATGACTATCATTCAAATGCTGCTGAGCCAAACACCTCCACAAATAATCTGGATCAGTAAAGAGATTCTTATTTGTTGAAATCCAGTTGATTGGACAGCCAACGTAGATCAGATCAATGCCAACAGCATGGGATAGGATCAAATTTGCAGCTGAGGTAGATTTGCCCCACCTGTGGAGATTGTGGCACTTTGGGTCAGACCTTCCTTCAGCAGAGAATTAAAGAGCAATTTGTTGCAATCCTCCTGAATATTGATTCCTCCATTGCCAAACAACCCACCCACACGCACACACACCCTGGTAATGATTCTAATGAAAACTGCGGACAAGATTCCCATTTTCTTTTTTTTTCCCTAAAGTATAACCTATTGGTTTTCGAAGGCTATGCATTAGTTTTAATATTTCTAATTCCTCCATTGATTAGAATAGATTCCCTACAGTGTAGAAACAGGCCCTTCAGCCCAACAAGTCCACACCGACCCTCCAAAGAGCAACCCACCCAGACCCATTCCTTTACATTTACCTCTGACTAATACACCTAACACGATGGGCAATTTAGCATGGCCAATCCTCATAACCTACACATCTTTGGACTGTGGGAGGAAACCCACACAGACACAGGGAGAACGAGCAAACTCCACACAGACAGTTGCCCAAGACAGGAATTGAACCCGGGTCCCTGGCACTGTAAGGCAGCAGTGCTAACCACTGAGCCACCGTGCCACTCCATTGGGCAGCACATTCACTTAGTAACAAACCTGCTGTATATGTGTAGAAGTTTGAGAGTTTTAGACTCAGCAGAAAAGGAATGAGAAGAATTCTCCACATCCACCATCAACACCACTGTTCCATTCGACTTCAAGCGACAACACAAGCAAAGTATTCATTTTCTAGACATCACATTATTTAAATAGGAACAATACAGCAGGCATAAGCCGGCAAGAAATACATACTTTTAAACATAAACTTCAACATAAAAAAGCCATCATCCTTAACATGTTTTCTGTAGACTGGTGAAGGATAAGCTTGTGTTCAACACAAGCAATGAGATGAGTTCCATAAACCAGACTGTTACACTTCCCGAGCACTTTTCAGACCATCAGTTGACAGCCCCTGCAGACATAATAGTGAGTTTGCTCACAAAATTCAGGCATCCAGTCCATTGCAACATGATGACCAGAAGACACAATGACTTTGCCAGATCTGATGGGAGCAGCTGAGGGACTGGGGACTTAACATCTGTCAGTTTTGTGTTGAAGGTTAGTCAGACCAAATACCCAGTGCATTGGCACCGACAGCATTTTACAATTGTAGACAACATATTGATGTATAACCAAAGAATGATAACTCCAGCTTCACTTCAGCAAGATGTCCTACAGAAGCTGCAGGAGAGACATTTAAGGATCATTAAGGGCAGAGCTGGAGTTGATCTGTGGTGTGATGATCTGGGACCTCTAAGTACATTGAAGATTCCAAAATCAGTTAAGATATCTGCATCATACACAGACCAGAGAAATGAGAGCTGTTGATATCCATCACATTCTTCAGAAGACCATGAGAACGTGTGGGCAGAGAACTACTTGTATCTGACGGAATGCCTTACCTTATTATTATTGATTATTCAACCTGATGGATAGAGTTAACCACATAATTATGGATGTGGTTAACTCAATGCTACACAAGACATTTGCAACACATAACATTTCTGTTGTTGTTATTTCAGATAACAGGCCCCAATCCCCTAATGAATGCTTCAGCCAATTTGCAGCCAGTTCTGGATTTGAATGTGTCTCACTGAAGTCACCACAATCCAACATGAGGAAGCTAAGGGTGGAGTTGGGGCAGTTAAGTCACTCTTGAAGAAGCACTGCTACATTATGGACTCACCACACACCAATGCTTGCTGATGGACAGAAAGCTGAGAATATAACTCCCTACACCGCTACTTACAATAGAGCCTCTCAGCTCCTGATTTCATTATAGCCATGGTCCAAACACAAGCAAACGAGCTGAATTCCACAGGTGAGGTGACAGTAGATGCTTTTAAATGCCAAGGCAGCTTTTGACAGTGTGTACAGTAAGCAGTCTTAGCAAAATTGGAGTCAATAAAGTCAAGGAGGAAAACTCTCCATTGTTTGGAAACATACCTGGCACAAAAACGCTAGTTGTAGTTTTTGGGGGTCAATTTTCTCAGTCCCAGGACATCATTGAAGTGACTGAGGAGTAACATTGCACATGTAAACATCACTACTTCTGACCTTGTAATGATGGTTGGGCCCAGGCCACTACCAGAGGGTATTTTGAGATTACTGATCTCAGCAATGACAGCCATCTTCCATTGTGCTTGGAATGACATTACATTGATTGGCATTGACACTGTTCTTGCTGGGGTTTGGCCGTACTCGGCCAAAAAATGGTTTGGTGTAAAGGTCAGTTGTTCTCACCTCACTTCTAGCATTCAGCTGTTTTTAATCCAGTTTTGGAGTTACATCGAAGCCAGACCATGGAAAAATCTTCAAGCAATTATCCTTGTCTAATGAGGCATTATGAACCCGATGTACACTTACAAACACCAACAATTGTTTGATAGTTGCTATTAGACCCGCTTTAAATTCCAGATTTATTTATTGGACTTTCACCATCCACTGTGGCAGGATTTGAACCCATGTCCACAGAACATTAGCCTGAGTCTCTGGATTTTTACTGACATTACTACTCCACCATGGTCTTCCTCAGGAGCAACAGTGACAATTCCTTTTAACCTACAATCCACCCTTTTATCACAGTGACACTGGTCTTTACATTCTTCTTCTCCATGATGCATTATTGTTGAAGATAAAGATCCTAATTTGAAAAAATAAGAAATATTGAGCAAGAACCACTGTGTATTCCATCCTACAGGCCTTCAGTTACCAACAGACAAGCTTATAATCACAGCATTTCACAAGATCATGTAATAACTGATGATTGGCACACAATGAAAGCATTCGATAGCAGTGAATGAGCCTCAATTCCCCCATTTTTAAAGCTATGAAGTTATTATTGAAGTAGAAGTGACTGTCAGCAAGCTTTTACTGCCTAATGTATTTTACTACATTTCTTTTCATCTCGAGCAATGCCTGCAGGTGAGTTGCCTACTGTTGAGTGCCAGTTTCAACACTACTGGCCATAATCTTCCAATCCTCCTTAAGTACAGGTGTGGTGGGCGACTAGGCAATCTGCAAACATTACGAGCAATACTATAAACTCAGAAACTGGAAGCAGTCAGTTTAACCTCAGCGAAGGGAAAGTTTTTAGAAATGACAGTCTGGAACAAATTAACAGCAGCTTGGACAAATAGACAAATGAAATAAAGCTAGCAGGGGTTTATTTAAAGCAAACTGTGTTCAATTAACTTGATTGAGTTCATTAATGACATGACAAAGGGTTGATGAGATAATACAATGAATGTGTTGTATATGGCCTTCCAGAACGTGTTTGATGAGGTGCCACTGAACAGCCTTGTCAAAAATTTGAGTTGCAGCGTGGATAGGAAATTGGCTCTGTGTCTGAAACAGAGTAATGGTAATGAAGCCTTTTTAAAATCTGGAATAAGAAACACCCTAACATCCTAGCTTTTCTTGATATACTTTAATGATATCGATTTGGTGAACATGGCACAGTTTTAGAATTTGAAGATGACTCAAAATTTGGACATTTTGTGAACTGTGAGGAGGATAGTGATTTACAATTTGCATTTACCATTTTAATGTCCCAACTTCATTTTTAAAAATATATTATTTGACGACAATTTAGCATTTGAAGCATTATTTCATATTAAAGTATTTACAAAAACAAAGAAAAGTAACAATAATGGATTTATAGAAGAGATGTTTTTCTGGGTCAACTGCTTTAAATACGCATTCTAGCCTGATCAAACAAAGCAGGTTTCTGATTGACAGGATGAAGTGACTTTCTAAGGTATTGAGATACTTATGGTGTATTCATTTTGAGATCAAACATAATCATTTCAGAATAAACAGTCTGAAGTAACCTTGAAAGTAAGATTCTTACCAGGATTATTGATTTGTTGAGGAGGAATGGAGCTACTCAGTGCAAAATGCTACCAAACTGAGATTGCAGTATAATAACTTCAGACAACATATTTCAGTGAGGAAAGAAAGAATTATATAATGTCTCTCATGATCACTGGACATCTCAAAGTGCTTTACCATCAATGAAGTGTTTTTGAAATGCAATCACTGTTGTAATGTAGGAAACGCAGTAACCAATTAAAAGTATATTATTTAAATAACATGAATCTGCAGTAATCTGATGCACTGCGCATCCTTGTGATAAATTGTAAAAGGTTAGCATCCGGGTATTTAGGAAAGTTAACAGAATACCATTGTTTATTATAAGGGGAATTGAATACAAGAGTATGGACTTCATGCATCAGTGAAACTGATGAGACCATGGTGAGACAACATTTGGAGTACTGCGTACAGTATTGGTCTCTTTTTTGCAAGAAGAATGTAAATGCATTGGAAGCAATAATAGAGATGAACAGGTTGTCTTATGAGGAAACGTTGTCCTGGATAAGCTTGTATTTGCTGGAGTTTAAAATAAGTAAGAGACAACTTGATTAAAACCTAAGATTCTGAGGTGTCTTGATGAAACAGTAAATGTGGAGATGATGTTCACTAATAGCAGAATCTAGAAATAAAGGGTAGTGTTTGAAAATAGAGATACGTAGATTCTTGATGAGCAAGGAGAGTAAAATGTGAGCACATGGAGCAGGAAAAGAGCAAAGTCAATCAACATGATGGAAATCACTTCAGTAAAACCAAGCACAAGAAGGAAAACTAAAGCAATTGGAGCTAGAGCTCACTGGATGACTAAGGAAAAAGTTAAAATAAACTGGAAAAACAAAGTTTATGACAAATGTTGCATACTATAGAAAATTAGGTGGAATATTTCATGGACTGTGGGTATCGTTGACTGAGCTGGTATTTACTGGCTATTCCCATTGTACTGGAGAAGGTGCTGGTGAGCTGAATTTTTAAAGCACTTCTGTCCTTGACATTTGGGGGAAACACACAGTGCTGATAGAATGAGAGTTCCTTGATTATCACCCAGTGATAGTAAAGGAATGGAGATTTATTTCCAAGTCAGGAATTAGTAGGGGATGATCTGCCAATGGAATGTCAATTCTCTTGTGTTAATGCATGAATCTTAACAGATCGTATTTCTTTTGATGTAACAGATTTCGGTCACCAACCTTAATGATTTCTGCAGGTTAAGTGTTTTTAGGTTGAGCCACTAATCTTTGAAAGTCTATGCAGTCCTCTGCTGGTTGCCCTTTGATTGATTGGTCAGTAGCAGTTCGTTTCTGTTTGGAACCTAGTGACGTCAGTCTGCTACTTTCAGGATGTCAGGTTAAGGCATGTTTGTTGGCTGGGCAGTGTTTGTTTGTGAAATGTTATATATTTGGTCAGTCTTGTGGGCTGTCAGTTAGCCTAACCTTGCTGTATGCAGAGTGCACATATCTTTAATAAAGCTCCTGCTGTTGTTTAACACTTTAGCCTCCTGGTCCAACTTGAAATATAACATGAATTACACACCGATTTCCAAAATTCTTATGACTTTTCTGTTGGAGTGCTGCTTTTGCATATAGGTAAACCATTTAGTTTTATCTGTGTTTGCTGTAACTTCTGATCCAACAGCCATGGTATTTGTATCTGCCACTGGTATCTCCACTATTCTAGAACTGTGTTTATTTTCTGGCCATCCTTTACAAATGATTTTTTTTAAAAAAACAGATATAACTTCTTTGGCCTGTGAGGTAAAAGAACAATGGAGCTGAATCTTAAGGCTGAATCTCTTTTTATTGCCAATTCCAAGTTGCAACACATTTGAAGAAGTGATTCTTGCTATGAGGCCATACACATTGTTTACATCTCTGTAACTTACCAAACTTGCTATATTAGTTGGAATCTGAGCTCTTGAAGCAAGTATCACATCCAATTCCCACCTTCTCATACCACATCCTTTTACTCGAATAAGTTGTGACTCACCATGAATCCTGCAATTCACCAGCATCCTCATACCTGGGCAATCTTTGAGGACCTGTTGTGAACTCAAGCAAGCACTGTCAGTCTGGAGTTGTCCTGTATGATTCCTGACATTTGCCCCAGACATGCAGACAGGGAAAATAGAGCCCTGGAGGTCCTGCCAGTGCACAAGCAGTCACTTTGGGGATGCCTTATCAAAGGAATGGTAAACTGGCATTGGAGGAAGTTCAGAGAAGGTCCATTGATACCAGGTATGGAGGGACTGTCTTATGAGGAGAGTTTGAGGAGGCTGAATACATACTCGTTGGAATAATGAGAGGTGACATTTGAAACTTGCAGGATTCTTAACTGGCCTGACAGGGAAGTTGTTTCCCTTTGTGGGAGTGTATAGGACTAAAGGGTACAACCTCAGAATACAGGGTCACCCACTTCAGACAGAGATGAGAAGGATTTTCTTTTTTCAGAGAGTAATGAATCTGTGGAATTCTTTACGGCGGAGGGGCTGTAAAGTTTGGGTGGTTAAGTATATACTTGGATGAGAGAGAAAGCTTTTAAAATCAGTAACAGAAATGGGTGTTATAGAAAAGAGGCAGGAAAGTGAAGCTGAGCATTATAAAATCAGCCATAATCTCACTGGATGGTGGAACAGACTCAATGGACTGAACAGTCTACTGCTGCCTCTACAACTTAAGGTTCTCCCCCAGGGCCAGCAATGGAGGCTATCTCACCAGAAAATGCCAGTCTGGTCTGAGGATCACATGCAGGTTAGAGCAGTGTCAGCCATTTGGAAGAATGTTAAATACTGTAGGAAGATGATCAATGACCTTCTCCACTCTGCCAGCCCAAGTGATACAATCTTCCTGATACATCGCACTCACTCTATCTCTGCTACTGTACCCACCTCCCACCAAGGCCCATGCTCTAACATTCTCACTACTGTCAGCAACACTTCCTCTTCCCTACTAGACCTCATCCACCCAACCCTGCCACCACTAATACTACATGCCCTCTGAGCTGCTAACTCACTCATTTGAGGCACCTTCCCACCTACAGCAACAGGAATAGCAGTGGCACCCATTTTCGTCTTCCATAATACACTGCTCATTCATTCCATAAGGAAAACAACCCACAGTAGAGCAAGAGGAGTTGAGATGGTTTGCGGGCTACCCATCATTCAGCTCTCAACCCTTATGAGGAGAGGACCCTGATTAACTGCCCTAAGCAGAACCAGGACGAGTAACAGAGGGAGCCCTTGACTTACTCTGTTGGGATTAGACTGGTGCTGGAAAAGCACAGCAGGTCAGGCACATACAAGAAGCAGGAAAATCGAAATTTTGGGAAAAAGCTCTTCATTCCTGATGAACGGCTTTTGCCCGAAACGTCAATTTTCCTGCTCCTCGGATGTTGCCTGACCTGCTGTGTTTTTTCAGCACCACTCTAATCCAGACTCTGATCTCCAGCACCTGCAGTCCTCATTTTTGCCTTACTCTGTTGGGATCCCTTGTGCAAAACCTTATCTCCATTGACTAGGCTGAGGCATGCCAACAACTGGGACAAGCTTCCTTCCATTGTGTTGCATAAAATGCCATGGAAAGGCAGCAGTAAAATGAGCCTGGTATCTCTGGCTGAAGGGGCAAAGTGCAAAAAGACATGGCATAGATATTGTGGGCACCTATGTAGGCACAGACTGAGTGAGCAAGTGCAGCAATGCTCATCCAATACTAATTCTGCTGGTTAGTGCACAAACTGTAATTTTTCAGTCTCCAGCCTGGCTTTTGCATAATCTTTCTAATTTTTTTAACCTTTCCCTTGTTGATTTAACTTACCAGTAGAGCCCTCACTTATTGTACCACCAAATGCCAACTGCAGCCTGGTCCTTTCTACCCAAATAGATTGCCTAAAAGCCCATACTGATTTCTCTGCACTTACTCCCCTGATCTAAGTGACTTTTAACCTAAGTACAGCTAATAAATCTGCTACTGCATCCATGAGCCTGCACTAACTGACATTTGCTTAAATGCTTGTAGCTGACTAAATAGTTGAGTCTTTCCTAAAAAAGGCAAATAGTCTTAAGGTGGTAACTCATTGATCACAATTTTTTAAATTTGAAATCTTCTGGATTCTTTTCTCTGTTGGTCTCCTCTGGACCCTATAACAGTGTACATCAGGACCAACATGTTAGAGCATGATATCATGTTATCAACCTATGGTGGCTAATGGATGGGGTGGTGTTGCCACCAATCCACCTTCCTAAGACAGTCTAAGGGACTGTTCAATGGTCTGTGCTGGAGGATGTACCAAGAAAAAGTCTCAACAGAAGGTACAGCCCAGTGACTCAGTGGTCAACTCAAAGGACCCAGGATCAATTCCACCCTCGGACGACTGTCTGTATAGAAATTGTACATTCTCCCCATGTCTTCATGGGTTTCCTCCGGGTATTCCGGTTTCTTCCCACAGTCATAAAGATGCATAGATTAGATGAATAGACCATGTTGAATTGCCCTTAGTGTTCAAGGATGTGCAGCCTAAGTGGGTTAGCCATGGGAAATGTGTGGTTAGAGAGATGAGGATGAATCTGGGTGAGATGCTCTTTGAAAGGTCAATGATGGCTGAATGGCCTGCTTCCATATTGTGGGGATTCAATGTCTGTCATAACAAGATTATAAAAGCTTATTTGTAGTCATTCTCACTATTGTTTGTGATTACGTGACTGTTACAATATACAAAGTCGAAGGTCTTATGGTTGAAACGTTGATTCTCCTGCTCCTCAGTTGCCTGACCTGCTGTGCTTTTCCAGCATCACACTTTTCCACTCTGATCTCCAGCATCTGTAGTCCTCACTTTCTCTATGTTACAATATACAGGTAATATTAATTCTTAGGCATATCAACTATAACTAGGAGGGAGAAAACCACCTCTCCCTCAGGAGATTGTGCCAAAATCCAGGTGATTCTCCACTCAAAGGCTGTAGGGCATCAGATAGGGTGGAGTGCAACATAACTCAAATTGTGTCAGAACCATAACCTACTCACGGGCATTTACTCTTTCAAAGAGTCGTGCAAAATTTTATCCTACCCACTGTTCCTTCTAAATCGCATCAAATGAGAAAAAAGAAGCATGTCAGGAATATTTAAAATGAATTAATAGCATTTATTCAGCGGTGCTTTTTTCCAGTCAAATAACGTACGTCCCTTGAGGAAACACACAAAACTTTGGCAAAGGTTCCACTCTACTGCAAAAGGATAAAATGCATGCTTCAGAATCTTAGACAAGGAGGTTTAAAATTAGTAGAACTTAATTTGAAGCAAGAGCTCTTTTTTGTTTACTTTCGAGTATTGAAAGCAGAATTGAAGATTAGTGGACTGGCATGCAAGATAAAACCTTGGCAACTTGAAAGTCTCCAGCAATTCCTTCAGTTCTGGATAAAGCCTCAGAAATTATGCAAATATGAAGCAATGCTTCACCAAATCATTGCAGTGCAGATGTGTTACTTAATGGGATTAGCTTTTATAAATATGTTGTATCAGCAAGTCTGCAGGGTGTATGTTGAATGCAGCAATTGAAATTGGCATTTTTGTTGGACTTGGCAGCTTGTTGAACTTAAAGGAGAACATAATGTAGGGAGCTGGCTTGCTGTACACCAGCAAACGGTGATATCTTGCTGCCTTAAATGGACTTATTTATGGGAAGTTAGGGGCACAGTCTCTGTCAGTAGTTATCAGTAAGGCAAGCTTCCAAGTTGAATCACAGAGAGATGTTGAATGGAGTTAAGTGTTTTTGGTTTTGGAATGTGGGAAGATTGGATGATTGGTCATTTTAAATCATAACACTACCCCTACTGGGCAGCTGCAGTAGAGTAGTTGATAGAAACTTGGATGCAGTTTAACTGGTTGTTTAAAACAAAGCACCGACGTAGGACAGGCCAGAATTCAGGATACCACCACCTCGTGTGAAATCAATTGTGGTTAGTCAGGGACTGGTGAGTAGTTGATATCAAGCTTTCACCTCAAAAGGCTGAAGAATGAGAGGAACTGAAAATGCAGAGGTAGAACTGCTGGAGTTTAGATGTTTAAGGAGCAAATAAATTCCAGCAGGTAAGTTCCTTGCATTTGTATTGATTTCATCAGAGTGTGCCCAGGGGCAGGAGTGTATAGGTTGAATTATATGGAGTTTCAACACAGAAAAGTTCAGAAAGACCTGACCTGTGCATTATTGATAAAATTGAGAAAAACAAGAAGGTAAAGTCGATGGCTAGAGATAAGAGGAAGCTCACTTATTGCATAATGATTTTCCATACATTTTGTTCATTTCCTGAGTGAGTTTTTTTCTGAAGAGATCTGCTAAATGTCTCTATTTTATAACAGCACAAAGCCTTAAACAGCAATACTCACTGACAGTCTGCTTTCTGTCTTGGTGTACATGCTGGTCCATGGCCATTGAGATAAATCTAGAATGGGCAAGGGACCTTGGACTCTGGGATTACCTACACCTTTTGGTGGACACAGTCCCTGGCCTCATTGAGCTACTGTGAATGACAATGTTGCAGCTGGCATCACCAAGAGAATTAGACCATAAGACCATAAGATATAGGATCAGAAACTATGCTATTCAGTCCCCCGAGTCTGCTCTGCCACTCAATCATGGCTGATAAGTTTCTCAACCCCATTCTTCCTGTAACCCTTGATCCCCTTGACAATCAAGAACCTATCTATCTCAGTCTTAAATATTCTCAATGACCTGGCCTCTGTGGCAGTAAATTCCATTGATTCCCTACTCTTGGGCTGAAGAAGTTTCTCCATATCTCCATTCTAAAAGGTCTTCCTTTTAATCTGAGGCTGTGCCCTCGGGTCCTAGTCGCTCCTACCAATGGAAACATTTTCCCAACATCTACTCCATCCAGGCTATTCAGTATTCTGTCAGTTTCAATGAGATCCCCCCTCATCCTTCTAAACTTTATCGAGTGTAGATCCAGAGTCCTGAAACATTCCTTAAGTGTTAAGGTGTTCATTCCTGGGACCATTCAGCATATTCCTGCCTAATTTCCAAAGCTTCACTCTCTGCCTGAATTAAAGCTACAGATGATGTAAGCTTGGCCATCTTATGTTACACCTCACACCTTTTTCTCTCATGTCAATCATTATAATCTGCATTTAAACTTCCAGAGAGTAGTCGATCTGAGCAGTCAGTGCAATCTTATGTCGAAGGATGAGAGCTACACCTGACCTCGAATGAAAAAGCACCATCATTTCATCTGACAGCTTTAGTAACTAGCTCAGGCACTGGTCTGCACAATCTTTTGAGGTTGTCAAGTCAGAATCAGCACGTCGTGAGTTACTGCGCACAGGGGGCTGAAGACAGGACAGAAAGTGTAGCTTGTTTCCAGCTCAGTGGAGGACAAGATTGTAGATGAGTTCCGTACAAGGAACTCAGATGATGTCTTTAGTGGGGTGATGTACAGAAGAAAGCTGATAAGCATGAATACCACAACGTTTGGTATATTCACAGATCTGCTAACCAACTTCTTGCCGCTATTAAATAGTAGACGAAGGTCAGCTTCAGATTGGCACAAGGCATTGTGTGGAGTTCATTCTTTCAATTGTGGAAGTGGCGGCCAATTCCAGTAAGAAATAAATCACCTTTTTAATATACAACTGTTATGAATTCGCTGGCAAAACATGTCTGGAAGAGAGCTAGAGACCAAGAAGAGATAAAAGTCATAAAGAATGTGCTCCCAGCATTACAATCACGACACTCCCAAACTGATGTCAGGGAGTCTTTTGACATCTTATGAACCTCCTTATCTCTGCAAGTGTTTAGAAATGGCCAGGAAATAACTCACAGCATGATGTAAACTAAAAAAGTGGCTTCAAGCTGAGGGCTGGACAGGAAGGGCTGACTAACCTGACATCTTAGTTATGCCCTGTAGTTATTGGTCAGAAAGGTTTAAACAAGAGATTGATGTAGGGTAAACTACCAGCCTCTGGAAATAATGTAAAAAAGGATATGACCTTGGAGGCAGTGTGGCAGCTCCCATTGGGCAGATACCTTCTTCAGATGATAAATGGAAAAGGAAAGGTGGAGGGAGGGAAGCTGAGGGAAGCGCTCCCTAACATTTCAGCGAGAGAACCAAATGTTGCTATCACAAGCTACTGGGACCAATGTAATCTATGCCAACTGCCCATCTACCTGTGATTCAGTGTTGGTCCCCAATGCCCCAGCTTCCTGAACACTGGCAAAAGCTACCCAATCTCTAGTGCTGCAATAAGAAGCTCAGACTAAGGCCTTAAGAGACCTTTACAAGCCCAGTTTGATGCAAGTTCTGGCTGTGGCTATTATGAGTCTGGATACCAGTGTTCAAATGGGTTTGCAGATTGTTATTGCAGTCCAGAGATCTGACATCCCAGGGCTGCTGATTGCCTGTGGCTTTGTGGTGCACGGGTATGCTGTTGACTTTTAGAAGATGCATTTGTTCTGTGTCTGGTGTCACTCCACCAATGCCTTACAATCAGCCAACCCAGACTGTTGCCACCACGCCAATGTGGGGCTCTCCAAAGCCCACAGTATAAAAAAGGTGCAGACCCACTCGAGGTCTTCCTAGAAGGTCATCTGCAGACATGCCAACTTGCCCAGCTCCACCACCCCTCTCCCAGCAAAAAGCAACAGTATCCCACCATCATATTAAAGCAACGACATGGGAAAACCAAAACAAGCAAATCCACCCTCAACTCAGGGCTCTAAGTGAGGGGTGACCTGATAAAGGTTTATAAAATTGTGAGGGGCATGGATAGGGTAAATAGACAAGGTTTTTTCCCCTGGGGTGGGGGAGTCCAGAACGAGAGGGCATAAGTTTAGGATAATAGGGACCTAAGGGGCAACTTTTTCACACAGAGGGTGATGCATGCATGGAATGAGCTGCCAGAGGAAGTGGTGGAGGTTGGTATAAATACAGCATTTAAAAGGCATTTGGATGGGTATATGAATAGAAAGAGTTTAGAGGGATATGTGCCAATTGCTGGAATTTGGGAGGAGATTAGGCTAGGCTATCTGGTCGGCATGGACAAAGTTGGACTGAAGGGTCTATTTCCATACTGTACATTTCTATGACTCTAAGTGGAATATGCAAGATGTGTGTTTCAATTTTCTATATTACTGTAAGTCATAGAATTCTTTTTTTTCATTGATGGTTTTCTGGCCAAGGGAGCATGCCCAGTGGATTGAAAGGCTGGAGGTTGTGGAGTAACTATGATGCTGGGAGAGCCCAGGACAATCAGAGTCTCAGTATCTGCTGATATACAGTCAGTCTGGAGAGAAAGGGAACTGGATACCTCCACCCTGACTCTTCCTTCCTTTCTCCTACCTCATCTCCTCCTCCAGGACACACAATCTCATCATTACTGGAGGATGCCCCTGACCCCAGGTGACATAGCTAGTGGCATGGCTCCTTGAAGATGCTGATGTTTTGCTCCATAATAACTGTTAATATAAGCATGTTAACCTCACATGCTGAGATTGGTGAAGGAAAGCCATCAGCCAGGTTTAGAGTGAGTCCTCTGAGGTGATTCAAAGATGGTGGTTAGAGTTGCTGGGTGCAAAGTGGATGTATCATGGGTCCTGCCAAGGTAAAATGCCTTCATGGAGGGGAGTTTCTGGTCATGACTACACATCAAGTCGATGTTGAAAAAGTAGTAGCCGACATTATAGAGCATTTCCCATTGGCATGAGAAGCCTCCAGAGCCCTTGCCTTCAGTTGATTGCAGTTTTCACCAAGAAAGAGCTCTCCTGCTGTTCTCCATTCAGTGAGAAAATCGGTGAGGAAAACTCTGACTCTTTTTCAGTTAGCGTCTCCGTGATGTAACCAAAAGGGATTGTAACTAGAGCCCCCATTATCAAAGGACGTTTTGATGTCAGGCTAACCAACTCCACTGGCATTCTTGGCACCTCACCCTCAAAAATCACAAAATGTTTTGATAAACATAACACAGGACATCAATAACCCTGTACAGATGCAAGTCAAAAATCACCTCACCTCTCAAGTTCATTTTCATGTACTTTAAATAGTGTTAATGGAGGATCTCTCATGCAACATGTTCAGCTGGGAGTGATCAGGAGAGGATGTTAAATGGTTAGCACTGCTGCCTCACAGCGCCAGAGACACAGGTTCAATTCCCGCCTCAGGCAACTGTCTGTGTGGAGTTTGCACATTCTCCCTGTGTCTGCGTGGGTTTCTTTCAGGTGCTCCAGTTTCCTCTCATAGTCCAAAGATGTGCAGGCTAGGTGAATTGGCCATGCTGAATTGCCCGTTGTGTTAGGTGAAGGGGTAAACGTTGGGGAATGGGTCTGGGTGGGTTGCGCTTCGGTGAGTCGGTATTGACTTGTTGGGCCGAAGAGCCTTGTTTCCACACTGTAAGTAATCTAATCTTAAGTAGACTTGCATGTAAGGCGCAGATTGTTCACTGCATCAATTTTCAAGGCAGCTTGATGTCACAGCTTGCTCAGTCTACATGCTCCCAACACATGCACAACACGCCCATACTACCAACTTATCACTCAGAAAATTCCACACAAGTCATACTGTTAGCCTGAAGCATTCTGAAACTGCAAGAACACATTCCTTATGCAAACACACATTCTCTAAAATGTTCAATGACTTATCTGAACAAACATTTCACTTGTTTATTGACACAAGGAATTAACCACATCTCAAACAACCACGCCAATAACCATGGCATAAATTTTAAAACTTTGTAAGGACCCATGCACATTGTATGGTACATTGAGTATTTGGTACTGTAGAATTTGCACACTTTTGAACAAATGCACATTTTGTCAAAGCTTTTCATTTTGCACTCACAGTACAATTCAAGGAGAAAATCAACACTAATGACGCATGACTGCAAGTAAAGTTTGATAGGTAGAGATGTCATCATGGAGATTGCATTAATTAGTGATTATTGACAATTAATACCAAAGCTATGATTAAAATTTAAACCAGCCATGCTGACTCTGATTGGTCAGGACATTTGCTTGTGATAGGATTCAATGAATGGCTGTCACCCACTTTGTTGATTTGAAACAGGTTCAGCATGTGTACATGTTCTTCCTATCTGCACAGGACGGGACCCTGTGCTTTAATATATGTAGCTTCATTCATTCATAAGATGTGAGCATTTCTGGCTAGTTCAGCGTTTATTGCCCAAACTCCCTATCCTTCTTACATAGTAAGTCAGGGTAGATGTTGATGGGAGCCTTACCCTAACTGTTAAGTCTCGAACCAGGGACAGAATCTCATCAGAATAGTTTGCCATGTAAGACTGAAATAAAGAGGAGTTCCTTCACTAAAAATAGTGAATCTTTCATCCCAGAGAGCTGTGGAAGCTCAGTCATTGTTTTCTGGAGATTACTGACATGAAGACAAATGGTGATAATATGGAACAGATGATTTGAGGTAAATGATCAGCTAAGATCTAATTGAATGGTAGGACAAGCTCAATGGCTGACTGACATACTCCTGTTTCTATTTCATTGTGTATGCTGCTGCCTCCCAAATCTGGCTCTATCTTTCTCAGACCTCAACATTTGCATGCTTCATTCTGTTTTTGTTCATCCTGGCACAGTGCCAAAGCTGTTGTTAATGGACAGAGTAAATAGGTAAAGTCTTTTCCATGGGGTCGGGGAGTCCAGAACTAGAGGGCATAGGTTTAGGGTGAGAGGGGAGAGATAGGAAAGAGACCTAACGAGCAACTTTTTCACACAGAGCATGGTACGTGTATGGAATGAGCTGCCAGAGGAAGGGTGGAGGCTGGTACAATTGCAATATTTAAGAGGCATTTGGATGGGTGTATGAATAGGAAGGGTATGGAGGGATATGGGCTGGGTGCTGGCAGGTGGGACTAGATTGGGTTAGGATATCTGGTCGGGCATGGGTGGGTTGGACCGAAGGGTCTGTTTCCGTGCTGTACATCTCTATGACTCTATGTTCTGAATGACATCCCAAATGTAACAATGGTGAAGGTAAACCATTATTGCTCACCCTGGTCACTGTCTGGTGGCAGAAATCAGTTCTTTTGTTTAAAAGTTGGTATCCAGCTTGATTTTGAGGTAAGTTTTCTCTGCTATATATTCTCCATTAATAAGACCAGCCACTTTCACTTGCGTAACATTGCACATCACCCAAATCCAGCTTTATTTCAATTCTGATGCTGATACCTCCATCCACGATTTTATTACCTTTAGGCTTCACATTTTCAATGCTTCAAAAACTTAGGCTCATCCAAGATGTTACTGCCTACTTCTTACTTGAGACCAAATTATGTTCATCCATCAATTCCATTGTGTCTGATATACATTAGCTCCCAGTCTTTCAAACTATTTTGTGAGATGTGAGCTTTTGCTGATAGCATTCCATCTGGACTTGGTACAGTGATGTTAGGAAAAGTGATCCCAGTCTGAAAATGCCTCAGTTTCTCAATGTTTGACCCTTCTTAAATCTCTCCATCGTCCCTCCCTAACCTGGTAACCACATAACTCTTATGTACCCTTCAGAAGTTTCTGCGCTCCTCCAATTCTGATTTCTTGCACACTCTTGATTTTCATCTCACCATCCAATGCTGAAAATATGCAGGGCAGCGGGCAAATCTGCTCCCAAAATAATTGGTAAAATTCAACATGGTAGTGACCGATCAGGAAAAGAATCATCCTCGTAGATAGAATGAATGGTGCCATAGGGATTTTGCTCCAGCTATCACATGCTGATTCCTACAGTTGCTGCCATTGGCTAGATGAATCTATCAATAGCAAAGGCCAGAGAGAAACAGCCTGTGATTCAGGAGGGCAGCAAGAAGGTGAGTGACAGGAGTCAGCAAATTGTCAGGCCAGAGGAACTGGGACAGGAGTCTGGAAGCAGCGAGGCTGGAGGAAGCAAAGCTGAACATAGTGGGGTCAGAGCTCAGGAAGGACTGACAGGAGCCGAATAGAAGGAGAAGCAAGGCTGATGAGGTTGTGCCCAGTGAATAAAACTACAGGGCTGGGAGTGAGCAAGGCTGAGGACCTGGAGATAGAGTCATAGAGATGTACAGTATGGAAACAGACCCTTCAGTCCAACCTGTCCATGTCGATCGGATATCCCAAACCAATCTAGTCCCACCTGCCTGCACCTGGCCTATATCCCTCCAAACTTTTCCTATTCATATACCTATCCAGATGCCTTGTAAATGTTGCAATTGTACCAGTCTCCACCACTTCCTCTGGCAGCTCATTCCATACACGAACCATCCTCTGTGTGAAAAAGTTGCCCCTTAGGTCTCTTTTATATCTTTCCCCTCTCACCCTAAACCTATGCCCTCTGGTTCTGGACTTCCCCACCCCAGGGAAAAGACTTTGTCTATTTATCCTATCCATGCCCCTCATAATTTTGTAAATCTCTATAAGGTCACCCCTCAGCCTCCGACGCTCCAGGGAAAACAGTCCCAGCCTGTTCAGCCTCTCCCTGTAGCTCAGATCCTCCAACCCTGGCAACATCCTTGTAAATCTTTTCTGAATCCTTTCAAGTTTCATAACATCTTTCCGATAGGAAGGAGACCAGAATTGCATGCAATATTCCATCAATGGCCTAACCAATGTCCTGTACAGCCGCAACATGACCTCCCAACTCCCTGTACTCAATACTCTGACCAACAAAGGAAAGCATACCAAACACCTTCTTCACTATCCTATCTACCTGCGACTTCACTTTCAAGGAGTTATGAACCTGAACTCCAAGGTCTCTTTGTTCAGCAACACTCCCTAGGACTTTACCATTAAGTGTATAAGTCTTGCTAAGATTTGCTTTCCCAAAATGCAGCACCTTGCATTTATCTGAATTAAACTCCATCTGCCACTTCTCAACCCATTGGCCCATCTGATCAAGATCCTGTCGTAATCTGAGGTAACCCTTTTCGCAGTCCACTACACCTCCAATGTAGGCTGCGCATGACAAAGTGGTGCTGCATAGGAAGAGAGTGTTAAAGGGATAGGGTTGGCATTGTAAGAAACAACTGGATAACTTAATACTGGGCAGTGATGGGATTGAATCAGGTTCAGTTAGTTATGGGTTAAAGCACAATGTAAACACAGTTGGGAACAACAGATGTGCAAAGGCAGGCAAGGAGTATAGGAACTGCACTGTCAGCAAGACAGAGCCAGCCTTGGGTGAAATACAGACAATGTCTGTACAGTATCAACATTATATTATGTAAAGTGCTTAGAGATATTTGTAACTCACCAAAGTTAGTAATACACTTCATGACGATAAGACTAGGGATGTCACTCTATGTGTATCAAATCAGTGATCATTAAGTGATTTCCTGAGTCCTCTTAGCAACCTGTCAATAAGCAGCAGCTTCATTTCATTATGTTGAGTATTTATATGTTAATGATTAGAATGGTGCTGGAAAAGCATAGCCGATCAGGCAGCATCTGAGAAGCAGAAGAGTTGATGTTTCGGGCAAATGCCTTTCATCAGGAATTTTCTGATGAAGGGCTTTCACTCAAAACATTGATTTTCCTGCTTCTCGGATGCTGCCTGACCTGTTGTGCTTTTCCAGCACCACTCTAACCTGGATTCTAACCTCCAGCATCTGCAGTACCCATTTTTGCCTATTTATGTGTTGTTACATCTCAAAGCATCTCACTTACTGAGAATTACTGGAAGTTCAGTGGCTGGGTTAGAGATAAACATACATCCATTTAACTGTGAGCCCACCAGTCCATGGAAAGTGTGTTTTAATTGGCGGCATTTAGCTTCTGTTTCTGCCTTATGCCTGTTGTCTTGTGTCAATTTAAATATCATGGTGTTTAGGAAATGAATACTTTCCTCCTGTGTTCTAGGTTTAATACTAATGGTGATTATTATCAAGGATACTGTTGAATTCTTTGAATTTTGCTTCTGAAAGAATCAAAACGCCCACTATCAAGACAAATGCAGAATGTAATGTGAATGCATCACCTAAAAGTAATTAGTGGGAATAAAAAAGGAACACCTGAAATCTAAAATGTAGATCCACAAAATTAAAAAAAAAATGTTTTGAGAAAGTCTCTGAGCAAAATAAAAACACTTTGAGCCCTAACTCCAACTCTGGGAACCATCTTCAAATTACTCTTCAAGTGTTTTGTTTTCTCTTTACAATTAGGCAATAATTTTAATTGTTTTACCCTCTGCTTTATTCAACAAACGTGTCCATGCAAATCTTTCTTCATTCCTCAGTTAGGATAGAATGTTTGGTCCTTCACTTTCATGACTGACTGATTCTTAGATTGAAAATGTGTTGCTGGAAAAGTGCAGCAGGATTCTTAGATTGGGTGGGTTACCCCACTCCCTTGAGATAGAATGCTCTGACATAGTATGGTGCTCCATCTAGTGAAATGAATAGGAATTGCAGAAACCCACTCCCAAAGGTCTCTCAATCACAATCACCTTGCTTACTTATAGACTGTGAAACCAGGTTACCAATTTCAAGACTAGCAGCCACATTTTTAAGGTGAGAGGAGAGAGATCTTAAAAAGACATTAGAAGCAATTGGTTCGTGTGTGGAATGAGCTTCCTGGGAAAGTGGTGGATGTGGGTACAGTTACAACATTTAAAAGACGTTTGGATACATGAACAGGAAAAGTTTGGATGGATATAGGCCAGGAGCAGGCAGGTGGGACTAGTTTAGTTTGGGATTATGGACTGGTTGGACGGAAGGGCCTGTTTTAGTGCTGTATGACTGTATAACAGGCAAACAGGAGGCTGGAAGAAAAGCCAGGCAGCATCAGGAAGTGGAGAGGTGATGTTTTGGGTGCAACCCTTCTTCAGGACTGGGGTTGAGTGTAAAGGGAGCTGCAAATAAAAGGGGTTAGTCGGGGCAGGGTGGTGATGTGGGGATGGGTGAAGACAGGTAAAGGGTAAGACTTGATTGGTCAATGTAAAGAATGAATCCTATAGGTGGCTGAGCAGAGTGGAAGGGAGGGGTGGGGCTGGGAAGGGAGTCGGGGGATGGGAAGGAAGGCTATTTGAAATTGGATAAACTCAATGTTGAGTGACTGTGTGACTCTACTGACAAATAATCATTTACATGTAACTTTATGTAAGCCTCAAGATGTCCAACATTTCAGGGAATTGCCCAGATTCCTAGACCAGCAGATTGTATAGGATATATTGAGTGTAGTTATGAATGCAGAATGGACTGTTTTAATGGGTTTAGCTCTCAAAACGAAAGATGAAATAGTGCTGAAATAGTCTCAAGTTATGTTAAAGGATTCTTTTCCCAGTATACTTAGGTAGAGAACAAGCATTAAATCAGCACAAAAATGCGAAAGGCCAGAAGAATACGGAGTGTTATAAATGATCTGGGTACCATTTTTATATTTTTAACGTTCTGTTTTAAAATAATTGTAGTGCAACTCACTTTAATTTACCATATTGTAATTGTCCAACATGGGAACTGGGTCAAAAAGTGTAGTGCTGGAAAAGCACAGCAGTTCAGGCAGCATCCGAGGGGCAGGAGAGTGGACATTTTGGGCATGAGCCCTTCATCAGGAATATGGCAGGGAGAAGGGGATTGAGAGATAAATAGGAGGGGTTGGGGCTGAGGGAGAGCTGGCTGAGAAGGCAACAGGTGGATGCAGATGGGGCCTGCTTCAACTTTGGTTAGTTTGAGTTGGGGAAAAGTTAACAGATTGTTTACAAAGGTGATGGGATTACCTGTTCTCTTCTTCACTTGTAGTTTTAAAAAAAGCTACAGTGTAACCTCAGCTATTGTTCCAAACAATCATTTGAACAATTGAACAATTGTGTAGTTTAGCTATCACTGTTTTGCGCTGCAGCTGAAGACTAATGTAAAATCATAATCTAATTAAACAGCATCAGCATGACTTAATGAAAGGGAAATCGTGTCTGAGTAATGTATTAGAATTTTGAGGAAGTCTCAACTAGAGTGGATAGAGGGGAACAAGTAGATGTGTTGTATTTGGACTTCCAGAAGGCTTTTAGCAAGGTACCTCACAAAAGGTTATGTCAGAGGAGCCCAAGGTGCTGGAGATAATATATTAACATGGATGGGCTAATGGGCAGAAAACAGTGAGTGGAGATCTTTTTCAGGTTGACCTATGATCATTGGGTTTCCATAAAGATTAGTGCTGGGACCACAATTGTTTACAACATATATTCGTGACTTGGAGGAAGGAAGGGAATATATTATGGTCAAATTTGCAGATGGCACAAAAATGGATGAAAACAACCAATTTGAGAGACAGATACAAACAGTGTAGAGAGATATATTGTAAAAATGTAAATGTAATAATGAAAACCATGATCACTAGATCATTGGGCTGCTCTCTCATTTGACAGAGACAACTGGTGGTGGTTTAACCTGACTGCCACCACACGAGGAGAAGGGTTGAGAAGGCAGGTCCTACATGGTAACCTCAGCTGGTGCTGGAATTGTACCCACACTGTTGATATCACTCTGCATCGCAAACCAGCTGCCCAGTTAACTGTATTGATAGGTTAAAGGTAGGTTTTAAGAGGGATACAAACAATCTGCAGAGAGAAACATTGATAGATTAATTATTTGGGCAAAAAGTTGGCAGATGGAGTATAATGTGGAAAAATGCAAAGCTATTCATTTTGGAAGGGAGGACAAAAGAACAGGATATTACTTAAATGGAGAAAGCTGCAATGCAAAGGAAGTTGAGAGTACTTATACATGAAACACAGAAAGCTAGCGCACAGGTATAGCAGGGTATCAGAAAGACTAATGGAATATTGGCTCTTATTTCAAGGGGGTTAGAGTAGGGAGTTAAGTGAGTGCAGCTGTACAAGATGCTGATCAGACAATATCGGGGATATTGTGTTAAAAATCACAAAACACCAAGTTAAAGTCCAACAACTTTAGTTAAAAGTTACAAGCTTTCAGAGAGCTGCTCCTACGTCAGGTAGGTACTTGATGAAGGAGAAATGCTCCAAAAGCTAGTGCTTCCGAATAAACCTGTCGGACTATAACCTGGTGTTGTGTGATTTTTAACTCTGTCCACCCCAGTCCAACACCAGCATCTCCTGATCATTGGGTATTGTGAGCAGTCTTGGTCCCCATCATGAAGGAACAATATCATTGGAGGCAATCCAGTGAAGGTTCACTAGGATGATCCCTGGTATGGGGAAATTGTCTTATAAGCAATGGCTAAAAAGGTTCAGACTCCACTCACTGGAGTTTATAAGTGCGAGAAGTGATGTCATTGAAATATGTAAGATTCTTAAAGGGTTTGACAGGGTAAATGTTGAAAAGGTATTTCCCTTTGTCTTAGAATAAAGGGGCACAAATTTATGACTGAATTGAGGAGGAATTTCTGGTCAGAGGCTTGAGACTCTTTGGAATTCCTTGCCTCGGAGAGCTGTGAGGATGGAGTCAGAGTATATATTTAAATCTGAGATAGGTAGATCCTTGATCAGGAGGGGACTCAAGGGTTATGGGGAAAGGGCAGGAAAGTGAGGTTGAGGAATGTCAGATCAGCTATGACCCTATTGATTAGTTGACTGGAGGGGTTGAATGGCTTGATCCGGTTCCTATTTCGTATGGTCTTACAGGCCAATTTCAGCTCCGAAGAGTTTGCTGCTGACAGACTCTGTGGATTAAAAAAACAACTATTAAAATTCAGAACACAGAAACCAAAAGGCACGCAGCAACAGCAGTAGGTTATTGAGAGGGAACATCTACCTTGCTGGCAACGTAGGAAATATATGTTCATTGCAAATTGAAAGTAAATAATTTCAAAACAAGTCACAAAATACAACAAAGTATGTGCTTGTGTCTTGAATAATTAGGATTAATTAGATTTTCTAGTAATATTCTATTACGGTGACAGTAACACATTGAACTGTATTCACTTCAGGAGAATCGTTTTTCCCCATTACCAATGTTATTTATTGTTTTTCATTTCTGTTTGTTTCTATTTGGCAATACATTAGGGAAGAAAAACAAAGAAGCAGCATGATCCAAACAGTGTTATTTTGATGGAGATATAAGAACAAAGGCACCTAGGGACACATATTCACAAATCTTTTCTGAAATCTTTTTGTTTTCCTTTGCTTCCTGTTCTCCCTAAGCACTTCTCCCAGGTTAATTAGTTCCTCGACCTCCTTCCTAGATAGCTTTTCTAACTTTTTCCTACTCCTTGATTAACCTTCTTTCTGGGCTGAGCATTTTAACATCCTTTTGGCTAAGTGAAGAGTTGCCTGATTTTCTTGGAAGGATTCTTGCCATGAGACCTAACAAAATATCTCACTGTCTTACTGAATATGCCTGATTAATGTCCTACCCCACACCCTATAGAATCCTTCGTGTCCAATTCTATCTTCATCTTCATACAGGTGGTTCCTCGAATAATTCACGACTTAGTGGATACCTGCCTAAAACCCTGTAGTCCTAGTGCCCGCACCTTATTGAAAAGGCTGTTTGTACCCAGATAAGTACTGGTATTTCAAAGCTGCCCTGTGGGGGTTCAGAAATATCAATGTCTCACCAGCAAAGTAAATACCATTCTTCATTCCACTGCAACTCTCACACTGAGCCCGTGTTCAGT
Organism: Chiloscyllium punctatum; assembly: GCF_047496795.1. Lineage (NCBI taxonomy): Eukaryota > Metazoa > Chordata > Chondrichthyes > Orectolobiformes > Hemiscylliidae > Chiloscyllium > Chiloscyllium punctatum. Next base: position 142,553,491 of record NC_092741.1, on the reverse strand, counting down.
GTCATTCCTTGCACACCACCTGCTCCTCTATCTTTTGTCTTGCAAGCACCAACATCACTACCTCCTCTGGAGAAATGGCATGCTCCCCCAGAGCCACCTCTTCCACTTCTAACGCTGAGAGTAGCAATGCTTCCGAGAATGAATCGGCATCAGACGTTTGTATGGACCTGTTTAATGTTAACATTCATCTCTCTCTGCACCTTCTCAGCAGCTGTAACATTGTATCCTGCACTCTTTGAGCTACCACAGTGACTCACTGCTGCCTCAAAGCGCCAGAGACCTGGGTTCAATTCCAGCCTCGGGCAACTGCCTATGTGCTCCAGTTTCCTTCCACAATCCAAAGATGTGCAGATTAGATGGATTAGCTGTGATAAATTGAATGGGGCCTGGATGGGATGCTCTTCACGGGGTTGGTGTGGACTTGATGGGCCAAATGGCCTCATTCTAGGGATTCTATGATTCACTGTTCTGTTACCCTGATACAATTCTTTGGTACAATCTGCCTGTAAAGCACGCAAGACAACACTTTTCACTGTACCCCAGTCCAAGTGACAGTAAAAACTAAATCAAATCAAATCCAGCCCTTCCCCACCAGCTCAGGTGCAGATGACTTGTTGGGAATGTTTGTGTTCGAATGTTTTGGGTCCAAAAGCTGGTGAGCACCTCACTGTGACAGCTCCATGGCCTGAAGCCTTTGGCACATGGAGGTGTGCCAGAGATCAGACACCTGCTCAGCCACCAATAGGAGAGGGTGCCTGTGGTATCAGCTATCAAGGACTGGGTCAGAATTCACAGGGAGGATCGGGAGCAGGAATGTGGGAGGCTATGGCACTTATTACCCAGAATGCAGCAGCATATACTACAGGCCTTCCTCCAGGGACAGGTTGGCAAGCACTAGAACGCTCCTCACAAGGAGACAGGGCAGGGCCTGAGGTCACCTCCGATGTCACCTCTCAGAACACTCTAGACATGACTGGGCCCTCCACCCACATTCTGCCTGTCTACCTCCCCCCACACCCCCTCTCCTCAGACCCTGGATAGGTCACACCGAGAAGGTGCACTTGCCTCTGGCAAGGAGACTATCAGCATGGCTGAACTATCCAAATGCAACCAACACTCACCCTGCAGTGCCCCGCCACCACCCACCCCCACCCCCCAACTTCCCTGGGCATTGCACAACTAAACCTTCAAGCTCTAGGGAGTCCACTGCCAAGCAATCTCCCTCCACCCCAGCCTCAGAACCTATGTCATAGCAGGATAGAGAGATGGGAAGAAAAATAACTACTAAGGGTGCTTTGGTGGCACGGGTGACAATGTACAATTCATGATGTTTGTGTAAATTTCACAATTTTGCTTCTACATCAATTTGTTTCATTGTAGCCCAGAACAAGACAATGCAAACAAGCTTCCTAGCCAAAAGCAATTACCGTGGATCATGTCTGGAGAGTTTGCTGTAGCACGTGGAAGCAACAGGAACAAGATGGATTTGCAGCAATAGTTCTGATGTCATTGACCCTCATCTTACAACGTCCCTGTTCTCTTTCCTGGCTCACACATCCAGAAGTGTTGGTGTGAATGGGAGGTGGTCAACATTGTCTGGGGCAGGGAGCCAATACGTTAAGTTGGCAAAGGATTTGGGAGCTCACAGGTTTGTGTCCTGTATAGGAATCTGTGTGTAATCTTGGTTCTCTTTAAAGAGCCTCACGGCAGTGGATCTTACAGCCCCCTCCCTCACTACTCCCATGACCCCATTCCTGTCCAGGCTTCACCATATCACCTCCTTACAAATACTGTTGGCCTCCTTCGCAATTGTCATCCATCCTTCCTCCAAGCTTGCTGACCACAGTCTCAAATAATATATTCCCAATTGTTCCCTGCACAGCAGCCAACACCCTTGTCCTCATCCCTATCCCCTTTTCCCCATCGTTTCCATAGATGAACTCACCATGACCCACCACCTTGTGCAAGCTAACCTGGTGCAGAGTCATAGAGATGTACAGCATGGAAACAGACCCTTCAGTCCAACCCATCCATGCCGACCAGATATCCCAACCCAATCTTAGTCCCACCTGCCAGCACCTGGCCCATATCCCTCCAAACCCTTCCTATTCATATACCCATCCAAATGCCTCTTAATTGTTGCAATTGTACCAGTCTCCACCACTTCTTCTGGCAGCTCATTCCATACACCTACCATCCTCTGTGTGAATAAGTTGCCCCTTAGGTCTCTTTTATATCTTTCCCCTCTCACCCTAAACCCTCTAGTTCTGGACTCCCTGACCCCAGGGAAAAGACTTTGCCTATTTATCCTATCCATGCCCCTCATAATTTTGTAAACCTCTATAAGGTCACCCCTCAGCCTCCGACGCTGCAGGGAAAACATCCCCAGCCTGTTCAGCCTCTCCCTATAGCTCAAATCCTCTAATCCTAGCAACATCCTTGTAAATCTTTTCTGAACCATTTCAAGTTTCACAACATCTTTCCAATAGGAAGGAGACCAGAATTGCATATAATGTTCCAACAGTGGCCTAACCAATGTCCTGTACAGCCGCAACATGACCTCCCAACTCCTGTACTCAATACTCTGACCAATAAAAGAAAGCATACCAAATGCCTTCTTCACTATCCTATCTACCTGCGACTCCACTTTCAAGGAGCTATGAACCTGCACTCCAAGGTCTCTTTGTTCAGCAACACTCCCTGGGACCTTACCATTAAGTGTATAAGTCCTGCTAATATTTGCTTTCCCAAAATGCATTTATCTGAATTAAACTCCATCTGCCACTTCTCAGCCCATTGGCTCATCTAGTTAAGATCCTGTTGTAATCTGAAGTAACTCTCTTCACTGTCCACTACACCTCCAATTTTGGTGTCATCTGCAAACTTACTAACTGTACCTCTTATGCTCAAGTCATTTATGTAAATTACAAAAAGCAGAGGACCCAACACCAGAGGATCCTTGTGGCATTCCACTGGTCACAGGTCTCTAGTCTGAAAAACAACCCTCCACCACCACCCTCTGTCTTCTACCTTTCTGTATCCAAATAGCTAGTTCTCCCTGTATTCTGTGAGATCTAATTTTGCTAATCAGTCTCCCATGGGGAACCTTGTTGAATGCCTTTCTGAAGTCTATATAGATCACATCTACCGCTCTGCCCTCATCAATCCTCTTTGTTACTTCTTCAAAAAACTCAATCAATTTGTGAGACATGATTTCCCATGCACAAAGCCATGTTGACTATCCCGAATCAGTCCTTGCCTTTCCAAATACATGTACATCCTGTCCCTCAGGATTCCCTCCAACAACTTGCTCACCACCGAGGTCAGGCTCACTGGTCTATAGTTCCCTGGCTTGTTCTTACAGCCCTTTTTAAACAGTGGGACCACGTTAGCCAACCTCCAGTCTTCCGGCACCTCACCTGTGACTATTGATGATACAAATATCTCAGCAAGAGGCCCAGCAATCACTTTTCTAGCTTCCCACAGAGTTCTCGGGTACACCTGATCAGGTCCTGGGGATTTATCCACCTTAATGCGTTTCATGACATTGAGCGCTTCCTCTTCTGTAATATGGACATTTTACAAGGTGTCACCATCTATTTCCCTATAGTCTATACCTTCCACATCCTTTCCCACAGTAAATACTGATGCAAAATACTCATTTATTATCTCCCCCATTTTCTGCAGCTCCACACAAAGGCCACCTTGCTGATCTTTGAGGGGCAGAAAGTGAGGTCTGCAGATGCTGGGGATCAGAGCTGAAAAATGTGTTGCTGGAAAAGCGCAGCAGGTCTAAAAGTTGAAGTTTGAAACTGGAGAAAGGCCAATTTTGATGGTATTAGGCAAGAACTTTCAAAAGCTGATTGGGGACAGATGTTCACAGGTAAAGGAATGGCTGGAAAATGGGAAGCCTTCAGAAATGAGATAACGAGAATCCAGAGAAAGTATATTCCTGTTAAAGTGAAAGAAAAGGCTGGTAGGTATTGGGAATGCTGGATGACTAAAGAAGTTGAGGGTTTGGTTAAGAAAAAGAAGGAAGCACATGTCAGGTATAGACAGGATACATCGGGTGAATCTATGCCCGATCTATGCTTATGCCCGAAACGTCGATTCTCCTGCTCCTTTGATGCTGCCTGACCTGCTGCGCTTTTCCAGCAATACATTTTTCAGCTCTGATCTTTGAGGGGGCCTATTCTCTCCCCAGTTACCTTTTTGTCCTTAATGCATTTGTAGAAGCCCTTTGGACTCTCCTTAATTCTATTTGCCAAAGCTATCTCATGTCCCCTTTTTGCCCTCCTGATTTCCCTCTTAAGTATACTCCTACTGCCTTGATACTCTTCTGAGGATTCACCCGATCTATCCTGTGTGTACCTTTAGGATATCTGTTTGTCATGGATGAGATAGACCGAAGGATCAATTTCTGGGCTGTATATCTCTATGACACTATGACTTGATGACAGTTCTGATACTCCTTTACAAATGTCACTTCTTACATTTGCTCTTTTGTATATATTATTTGCTAATGTTTAATAGTAATTGCAAAGGAATCAATATTATTGCATAAACAATGTCGTGTAAGTGCTGTGGAAAATAGGTTCCCACCTTTGCAATAATTATTTACATTAGATTATTTTCAGGTATTTAAGTGGTATTCAATTTGGGCTCCTCTCAGACATAAGTGCAGTTTATAAAAGACATATTGCTTCTATTGAATGACTAAGCTCATTACTCTTTGTAATAATTAACTCATCAGTGCACTGTTTGGTGTTTTTGAATGCAACTTTGTACTATTTTCTTTCACCAAACTCGTAATATTTCTGATGGCAAAACAGGGTTAGATACAAACGCACAAAACAGGGCAGAATTAAGCCATTCAACCCCTCAAGACTGCTTTGCCATTTAATAATGAATGATTTGCGTGTGTTTCAAATTCCACATTCCCATCTATCCCCGACAACTTTTGATTCCCTTGTCTAACACTTTATTTTGAAAATATTTAATGACTCTAAAAAAGTGATGCGGGAAAACCCTGTTTCCTGAACCAAGTGATTACTAGAATGCACTATATCAGAGGGAGGTGAAGCTAAGCTCAATCAATGGGATTCGATGGCTATTTGGAAAGGAGCAATGTGCATGGTTACAGAGAATATGCAGAGGATGGCACTGGCTGACGTTCATTCAGAGAGCATGGCACAGATGCAATGGGCTTGCAGCTTAGATTCCCTGCAGTGTGGAAACAGGCCCTTCAGCCCAACAAGTCCACACCAACCCTCTGAAGAGTAACCCACCCAGACCCATTTTCCCTCTGACTAATGCACCTAACACTATGGGCAATTTAGCATGGCCAATTCACCTGACCCGCACATCTTTGGATTGTGGGAGGAAACCAGAGCACCCGCAGGAAACCCACACAGACACGGGGAGAACGTGCAAACTCTACACAGACAGTCGCTCGAGGCTGGAATCGAACCTGGGTCCCTGGTGCTGTGGGGCAGCAGTGCTAACCACTGAGCCGCCAGCTGTATGGAATCATTCTGTACTGTGACAATTCCGAGATTCCGAGAGACAAAGATCAAGAGCCAGTAAAGAAATCCATTCTGTGAAAGCTCTATAGTTAAAAGCTTGCAGCTAAACAACATTTGTACAATGTGGAAACGTCATACTTACTAGATCAGGTTACACATTGCTTACATTTGAAACCAATTTCTCTCTAAATAGTACATTCTATATCTTGCTAACCCTAAATAGCAACTTAGTAACCTTGAGTTCATGGTTGGCAGAAATAAGATCTTGGGTCATACCTATTTAGAGAGCTCGGAATGTTTTGATGAATTTGGTGATGACTGATATAAATAGCAGCAAGTTAACGTGAAATAATATAGTTAGAAAGACATAAAAAGAATGAAGTTGTAATATGAAATTCGAAGAGGAAGAGTGGAGGGAAGATTAAGCTTAACTGACTGCAATATCTGTTTTTCCTTCATTAGCAAAACATAAGCATCATTTATAACTTCATAGACATTGCTGAGCCTGCCACTACATCACAGCGCATGTTCCCTGGTCAACATTTCTGTCTCGGGTCTGCTGCAGTACTTCAGTGAGGCTCAACACAAGTTGGGGAAACAACACCTCACCTTCCCTTTGGGGATATGACAGTCTTCAGGACTCAATATTGAGCTTAACAATTTTAAAACATGAACAGCTCATTGCAAGTCCTTTACCCATCCACATTCCCCACTCCACAGGTACTGTCGTGACATAGGTTGCTTTCAGTACAGCCAACCCATTTTCACCTACACTTTCACTATACTAAGGTTACACATCACATCATCCTCCGACATTTCCATCACCTACAAACAGACCCCAACACCTGGGATATATTTCCCTCCCCATCCCTGTCTGCATTCCATAAAAACCGTCCCTCTGCGACTACCTCATCAGGTCCCCCCACTCCCCCACCCCCCACCAATCCACCCTCCCCTGCCACCGCAGGAATTGCAAAACCTGCGCTCACACCTCCCCCCTTACCTCCGTCCACATCCATCAAAGTTTCACCTATACTTCCACACGTCATTTACTGTATCTGTTGCTCCTGATGCGGTCTCCTTTACAGTGGGGAGACAGAACGATTACTCGCAGAGCGCTTCAGAGAACATCTCTGGGAAACCCATGCCAACCAACCTCACTGCCCCGTGACCGAACACTTCAACTCCCCCTCCCACTCCGCCAAGGACATGTAGGCCCTGGGCCTCCTCCATCACCTATCCTTTACCACCTGACACCTGGAGGAAGAATGCCTCATCTTCTGCCTCGGGACCCTTCAACCCCATGGCATCAATGCAGATTTCTCCTCCTTTCCCCTCTCCCCACCTTATCCCAGTTCCAACCTTCAAACTGGGCACCGCCCTCATGACCTGTCCCACCTGTCCATCTACCTTCCCACCTATCCGCTCGACCCTCCCCTGGGACCTATCACCTTTACCCCCACCTGCATCCACCTATCCCACTCTCAGCTACCTTCTCCCAGCCCCACCCTTCTCCCATTTATCCCCCAAGGCTCCCAACCTCATTCCTGATGAAGGGCTTTTGTCTGACCTGCTGTGCTTTTCCAGCACCACACTCTCGACTCTGATCTCCAGTATCTGCAGTCCTCACTTTCACCTATTATCACCTACCTAGCGTCTTTTCCTTGGTTTACGATCAACAATTCCCTTGAAAGTCTGCCTTCTTTTCCCTCTTTCTCCCCGGGCTCAGTCTCCACTTCTCTGCCAACTACCTTCCCCCAATCTCCCCAACCCCTCCCCCGCCCCACCCTCCTGGTTATCAACATAAACTTTGAATTTTTAGCTATCTTGCTCAAAAGGGATTTTAATTGAATGTACATTATGATTCACTGCAGTAGCCCCACACCTAACAGATCAGATTTAAGCTCTATATCAGTTCTGAAGAAGGTTTCTGGACTTTAAATGGCAACAGTGCTGCCAGGCCTACTGAGCTTCTCCAGCGATTTCTATTATTGCTTGTTTCAGATCGCCAACATTTGCAGTTCTTTATTTTGTTTCTAACTTGGTGTTGTCTGCGAGCATAAGCCTTTAATGGACTTTTAATAAACCTACAAGTGCTCAGATTCTGAATACAGAACCATTATTTCTGATTCATGGACAAGAAGTTCACTCTACTTTATAACAAAAGCACATTTTAACATATTTTTGCATTTAAAGCAAAACTGTTGACAGCATATGAAAGAAACTGACAGATGAACATTCTTTTACAGAACAAAGTCAGCAATATTGGAGAAAAAACACTTTTTGTATCTGCTGTAGAAGTCTTGACAGTCTGAAGGAAATAAAGAAGAGAGGGAGATGTCAGGAAAGAGTAAAAAAAATCAGCCCAGCAATTAGTTTTATAAAGAAGCAACTGATTATTTCAGCAGCCTATTAATAGATGCTGAAATATTTGAAGTAGTTGTAAAGCAGTGCATAAACTTTGAATTTTTAGCTATCTTGCTCAGAAGGGATTTTAATTGAATGTACATTATGATTCACTGCAGTAGGCCCACACCTAACAGATCAGATTTAAGCTCTATAGTTCTGCCACATCCATCATGGTAGGGGGTGGACAATGGAACAAATAACAGGAGGAGGCTCCACAAAGCCGAACACATTCAATACAAGAGACAATGCAAAAACATTTGTAACAACCTTCAGCCAGAGTTGTCAAGTTGTTAATCATCTCTAACCCCTCCGTAAACCCCCATCGTCACAGCCAATTGATTTCAGTCAAAGCGATATCGAGAAGGCACTGGATGCTGCAATGGCTATGAGTCCTGACAACATTTCAGTCATAGTTTTAAAGATGCCTTCAAACACAGGCATCCACCTGACAATTGTGGGAAAATACCCAGCGGCATCCTCTCTGCAAAAGACAGAACAATTGCAAATTGATTAGTTCATTCCTTACCAGTCTACTGTCAATCATCAGGAAAACTATGAAAAGTGAAGTCAACAGTCCTACAAACTAGCACTTGCAAATAAATAACATGCTTACAGACATGCTCAACTTCGATAATGCCAAGGCCATTCAGTTCTTAACCTCATTACAACCTTTTTCCAAACATGAACTGAACTCTGAATAGGTGAAGTGAGAGGGACTGTCCTTGACATTAAGGCAGCGTTTGACCAAGAATGACATCAAAGTGCTTCAGCAAAACTGTCCATGGGAATCAGGGGAAACATGCTCCACTGGTTAGAGACATACCTGGCAAAAAAGGAAGGTGATTGTGGAGATTAATCTTCTCGGTCCCAGGGCATCATTTCAGGAGTTCATCAGGATAGATACTTTACAATCAATGTGTTCAGTCTAACCACCTTCAGCTCTTCAAAAATTATCTGTCACCATATAAGGTCAGAAATGGGGATGTCACGAATGATTGCACAATGTTCAGTACCATTCATGACACCTCAGATACTGAGGCAGCCATGTTCATATGCAGCATGAATTGGACAAAATCCAGGCTTGCACTGATACGCAGTAAATAACCTTCACACCACTCAGCAACAAAAGAATATAAACATCGATTCTTGACATTCAAGGAGATTATCAATATCAACATGTTGGGCATACATTTTGACCAGATACTGAACTAGTCCTGCCATACTGTGCCTTGTAGAGCAGGTCAGAAGGCAGGAATTCTGCAGAGAGTGACTCACTGCCTGTTTCCATTTCGTAATCTACAAGGTGCAAGTAAGGATTGTGATAGAATATTCTCCATTGCCTGGATGAGTACAGCTTCAACAACACTTAAAAAGCTCAACACGAGGATACAGTAGCACACTTAATATGGTACCAATCTACTCCGTTTAGTGTACACTCCCATTATCACTGACGCACAATGATGGTTATGGATACAAGATATCCTGCAGCAACCCACCAGAGAATTGTTATGTGCAAGTTATCCTGATTTGGAATTATATCGCCATTCCTTCATTGTCGTTGGGTCAAAATCCTGGAACTCCCTTGTTAACAAGACTGTGAATGCCTTTAAACCCCAAAGAACTACAGCAGTCCAAGAAGGCAGCTTACCTTCCCCTTCTGTAGGGCAAGCTGGGATGGGCAATAAAGGGTGGTCTAACCAATGATGCCTATCTCCCACGATCAAAAGAAAAAATGTTGGAATCGGTTCCAAGCAATAAACATCTGAAGATCAGTGAATGCACCGATGACTGAATGCTGGCAGTGATCTTATTAAGGGGTGAAACATGTGAGATACCAAATGGCCTCATCCTGCTCTTTGTTTATATGCTCAACCAAATGAATTGGAATAAAAACCTAAAGAACTGCAGATGCTGTAAATCAGAAACAAAAACAAAAGTTGCTGGAAAAGCTCAGCAGGTCTGGCAGCTCCTGTGAAGAGAAATCAGAGTTAACGTTTCAGGTTCAGTTCTGAGGAAGGCTCACTGGACCCGAAACGTTAACTCTGATTTCTCTTCACAGATGCTGCCAGACCTGCTGAGCTTTTCCAGCAACCTTCTGTTTTTGTTTGTGAAATAAATTGGAACAAGAGTTGCAACAGTTTTTTTTAAGTTTATGTATTCTCGCATGCCAGATTTTTAGCTGAGGGGCTATTGAGCACATTGAAGAACCATTTTGAACTTGAATATTCAAAGTTAATTAATACACCCTGCTCAGAGCAAAACAATACTGGTGAGTAACTGCCAGGCCGGGGTGGGGGGGGGGGGGGGTGGTGGGGGAAGGTGGGGTTCTTTCTGGGGATGGTTGATTTGCCTGGCAGCAAAGCTGGATGAAGGGGGTCAGAGTTTTAGTCCCTTGGTCGCTCTCTGGAAATGGTATTTTCCTACTGGGCACAGTGAGAGGGCTTGCAGGATCTGTTTCCTTTCAGATCATCATAGAATCCCTGCAGTGTGGAAACAGGCCCTATGGCCCAACAAGTCCACACCAACGCTCTGAAAAATAACCCACCCAGACCCATTCCCCTACATATATCCCTGACTAAGGCACCTCACCTACATATCCTGATCTGTGTTTTGCTTTTGCCACTGTTTACCTATTATTTACTTATCTATGCTACTTAACTCTGTGATCTGCCTGTGTTGCTCACAAGGCAAGGCTTTTCACTGTGCCTCGGTACACGTGACAATAGATACAATTCAATTCAATTCAATTCTCTATTGACAATTTGGCATGGCCGATTCACCTGACCTGCACACCTTTGGACTGTGGGAGGAAACCAGAACACCGTCATGAAACCCACACAGACACGGGGAAAATGTGTAAACTCCACACAGACAGTCGCCCAAGGCTGGAATCGAACCCAGATCCCTGGCACCATGCTGCACTATTATGGAGTTACAATGAGATGTTGAGGGATGGGAGATTTATCAGGGGACAGTCTATGTCAGTATTCACAGCTGAAAAAGGGGATAGTATGTCAGAGTCACAGAAATTGACATAGGATCAGAGACAGGGTCTGAATAAAATAAGCTTAAGTAACTCATCAATAATAGGGAGATTAATGGCACTGAAGAGTGACAAATCCCCAGCACTTGACAGTTTCCATTCGTGGGTGTTAAAGGAGAGAGCAGAGAATATTGCTGATTCCCTAACCATAATCTTTCAGCATTTCCTGGATTTAGGAGTTGTACATCTGAATTGGAAATTTGCTCATGTCACTCCACTCCAGAAGGGTGGCAGAGAAAAACCTGGGAATTGCAGACTAGTTACCCAAACATCTGTGGTAGGGAAATTGTTGAAGTCCATTGTCAAGGATTGCATAACTAATTGTCTTGAAAAAAATTTCAGTTAGTCAGGAACAGTCAGCATGGATTTATGAAGAACAAATCCTGCCCGACAAACCTCAGAGTTTTTGAAGAGGTGACAAAGGTGGTAAGCAGAGCAAGTGTACCAAGGGATATGAGTTGAAGGCAGACATATTGGAGTTAGGCCACAGATCTTATTGAATGGCTGAGCAGGCTTGAGGGGCACGGATTGGGCTACTCTGGTTCTTATGTTCCCGTTAACAGAAAATGAGTTAACCCAAAGCGAAGGGGAAGATCTTGCTTTAGAAATTTGCTGGCTCCTCCAAAATCATCAAGGCTGCATCTGACATATTCTAAACAGTAATAAAACTGCTGAAGTGAGTGCTCAATGAGTGATTTAGAAGGATTCTTTCATGAAATTGAACTGCTTCAGTGTTTAACTCACCATTTGATAAATTTGCTCAACAAGAATATTTTAGTAGCATTATACAAAGGCTTACATTCTCTAACATGCAGTTTAGTGATTCAGTTTTTTTTAAAGCTGCTGGTTTCTAAGGAGGGATTTTTGTTGGTCCTGCATTGGTTTTGGCTCTTTCAAGGCAGTTTTACTCCTGTCCAGAGCCAACTATCAAGTTGTTAGGAATTTGTGGCTGGAGGACTGGAGAAGCAGTTAAGAGGGTAGAAGTGTGCAGAACCACTTGGGACAAAGGAGAGGGAATGGGAAGCATGCAAGAAGACACATCTAATACAGGCCTTCAGCAAACATTTCTGTCTGAATTTCACTCAGATAGGATCTTGGGCACGTTTGCATCTCCAAGGTATTACTGATAAATTATGCAGCTATAGCTCAAGCCTCAAAGCAAGGCTATCTGGCTGGCAAGGTCAACGTGTCCCTCAACTTTAATGCAACAGGTTCCTTCAGTGCAATAGATAGCATCTGTGAAATCTCAGAACTTTCAGCCTGCCATTGTATCAGGGCAGTCGTGAGACTCTGTCCACAAGGAGGAACAAGTTCTTTCATGGGCATAGGATGAGAATGAAAGAGCACCATTTTTTTTAAGCGCCTTTCAGATTTACCCCATAATAAGAAAAGTTCAATTGGCTTGCATGCTCTCCATTAGCAGCCTTTAGCTTACAAACAGATTCAACCCTCCCCATGTCCAGCTTCTTTACATCTCCCGACCATTCCTTATGCAGATTTCTGCCCAATTTCCTGGCAAGAGTCTGCCATGATCATAGTAAAAGTGGACTATCAATTTACAACATAATGTCATTTGATTCTAATACCAATACCTTCATAGATTAAAGGCGGTTTTCAAACAGGACAATACTGACCTGAAGGGTGGCACGGTGGCACAGTGGTTAGCACTGCTGCCTCACAGCGCCAGAGACCCGGGTTCAATTCCCGCCTCAGGCGACTAACTGTGTGGAGTTTGCACGTCCTCCCCGTGTCTGCGTGGGTTTCCTCTGGGTGCTCCAGTTTCCTCCCACAGTCCAAAGATGTGCAGGTGAATTGTGCCATGCTAAATTGCCCGTAGTGTTAGGTAAGGGGTAGATGTAGGGGTATGGGTGGGTTGCGCTTCGGCAGGGTAGTGTGGACCTGTTGGGCCGAAGGGCCTGTTTCCACACTGTAAGTAATCTAAAAAAAAGTGGCTGCTGTGATGACCTGACCAAGTTGAGCCAAGCTTGTGAAATCACAAATAAATAAGGATCAATGAGAGCCAAAATTAATTTCATTATAAAACACGCGCTGGGACTCAGATCAGCATCTCCTGGTTTATTCACACCTATCTGGAAGTTACACACTGAGATTAACTCCTGAGATTGTGGAGTATTGAGCTTTGGGGAAACAAATGAACAGACTCAGGAATATCTAAATATATCTTTCTCAACAGTTTCTTTTAAACAGCAGAGTCAAGGGAAAATAGATTTGTCAACAAGAACTGGAAAACATTCCCACTGCCAACCTCAAAAACCAGTGTCCAGTGAAAAAAGTAACTTGGAATATCAACTATGCACAGAGAACACAAGACAACAGCTACACTGCCAGAATTCTAGGCATTTGCACAACTGAAGGATCCTAAGAACTTTAAATTGTAATTGTCTTTCTATTTCCAGTTCAGACCCCATTTTTTTTCTAAGCTTACTATCTGTGTGTTTGATGTGACATAATTACTTTTCAGGGTGCTAGGAAATAATTTTTTTCACTCTGGATGTGTTCAACAGTGAGTTAAGGTGGGGAATTCAGTTTAATAATTGGCCAGGATTTAGTGAAGATTTCAATGCTTCTAAGCTTTCCTGGCTAACTATTCAGGATAGAGCCATGGAGTCATAGAAATGTACAGCATGGAAACAGACCCTTTGGTCCAACTTGTCCATGCTGACCTGTTATCCTAACCTAATCTAATCCCATTTGCCAGCACTTGACCCATATCCCCTAAACCTTTCCTATTCATATACCCATCCAGATGCCTTTTAAATGCTGTAATTGTACCACTTCCACTGGCAGCTTATTCTATACATGCACCACCCTCTGTGTAAAAACATTGCCCCTTAGATCCCTTTTATATCTTTCCCCTCTCACCCTAAATCTCTAGCTCTGGACTCCCCATCCCAGGGAAAAAAGTTTGTCAATTTATCCTATCCATGCCCCTCATGATCATATAAACCTCTGACACTCCAGGGAAAACAACGCCAGCCTATTCCACCTCTCCCTACAGCTCAAATCTTCCAACCCTGGCAACATTGTTGTAAATCTTTCATAATAGTCCAAATCCTCCAAAGTCTCTAATTTGGGATTGTGGACTTTTCCAGAGAGTTACAGATATCAGATTGTTGATTATCAGAAGTTTCAACTGCCTGGGAAACTCCCACAGAATCGGTTACTTTGGAAATTTGCATGGTCCCAGCTCATAATTCGTGTCTACAGTTCAGCAATGCTCTATCTTTCTATCAGGAGATTTGGGTCATTTTTCTACACAGACACACAGAAGGAAAAGTATCTGAGCATGTTTACCTACAGATGAATAATTTAACAGCAGATTATAAGCAAGAACCTACAATGAAATTATATTCATTCTAAAGGCTATTCAATTGACCATTCACAAATCAAAGGAAATAAACAAGGCTGCAGTTAGCAGGTTAACAAACCAGGAGCATTCTATTTCAATATAACCATTCTCTGAATGTTATGGTAATATTATTAATTCAGTTAGACCATTCGTTGATGCTTGCTCCCAATGTGTAGATGTTAAAAGAAAAGATAAACGTTTAAGAATTATTCTTAGCAGCCTGAGTCCATGAGTCCATCCTTATGTCATTAAGCTGATTAAATCTTCTCTCTTTACATAGATGCATAGAATGATAAAATGTACAGCACACAACAGACCATTGAGCCCAACTGGTCCACCGCTTCCTGATATCACATTTCAAAAGAACTCTCTAATATTTTGTCTTTCAGATGTTTCTCTAACTTCTGCTGAGCAGCAGTTATGCATCTCAACCATTGTGTTGATCCACACCCAAACTATTTTTCAGGTATAGTTCAGGATCATAGAATCCGAACAATGTAGAAAGAGGCCATTCAGCCCATCAGGTCTGCACTAATCCTCCAAAGAGCATCCCATCCAGACCCAGACCCCCACTCTATCTGCATAACCTCACATTTACCATGGCTAATCCACCTAGCTCACACATCCCTGAACAATACGGGGCAATGTTTGAAGGGCTTTTGCCTGAAACATTGATTCTCCTGGTCCTTGGAAGCTGCCTGACCTGCTGTGCTTTTCCAGCACCACACTCTCGCCTCTGATCTCCAGCATCTGCAGTGCTCACTTTCTCTCAATTTCAGCATGACCACTCAATGTTACCTGCACATCTTTGGATGGTGGGACAAAACCAGAGTATCTGGCAGAAACCCATGCAGACACAGGGAAAATGTGCAAACTTCACAGATAGTCACCCGAAGCTGGAATTGAACCCAGGTGGCGTGAAGCAGCAGTGCTAACTACTGAGCCACCATGCTTACATAAACTACTTCTTGTGCCTTCTTTACAGAAGACTTATTAGTGGTTATTTCTTCACCATTTAATGCTAGTTAGTCCATTGATTAGTATTACAATGTTGTTTGGCAGCAGCATATTTACTTAAAAGATCCTGTCATAACCAGGTGCCAACTGCAACATAGTACCTTTGGTGCAGGCTGCTGTCTAAAGTGAAGAAAACCCCAATGGATAATCCACAGCAATCCGAAGAGAAGAAAAAATTTCACACAGTAAGTTTCAGACTGGAAGTACTCTAGAAAACAACAGCCTTTTTCTAAAGCTGTAAATCTGACAGAATTAGGGAACTAAAATTATTAAAGGGCTTTGCAAGGACTAAAGAGAGTCTCATGAAAGCAGAAGACCTGAATCACAATGTGACAAAAATGCAGCATCTTCGGACTCGGAGATAACTTACGAAAGGCTATAAGTCTTATTTTACAGTGCTGATGTGGCTGGGAAGGGAAAAGAAGGCAGAATTCGTTTTTAAATCATTGCTTTAAAAAAAGACCATAAATTTCATCACACTCCATTTTATTATCTACTGCAGAACAAATCTTTTACTCAGGCACATTATTTAAAATTTCTTCAAATGGCACATCATTAGTGAAATTAGACCTATAAGTCATAAGTTAAATAAACGAGCCCTGAGCAAAAGGAAAATTTTAATTCAACAACTGAAATTAGTTAAAGTGCAAGATTGCCTCTTTTGGTTTTAAAAAGGTGCAAAACAGTTGGGAAGAGAGAGATAGTGTGCATTCTTCATCTTGCTCTGAACGTTAGGAGATCCACCATGAATAAATGTATAAATAGCAAGGAAGTACCATCTTAAATTTGCATGTTGGGATTGTTTCATTTGCTAAATGATTTAAAACGATTTACAACATCTGAAATGCTTCCAAATTAATCTTAAGATTTATTGCAGGGAGTCTTTGCGATACAGAAAAAAACAACAATGATTTGATGAAAGAAGCTCCTAAAACAGTACAAAACAATATTCAAATGCAATACTAAGCTTTATCAGAAGATTATTTTGCTTGGTCAATCATTAGAATTTAATGACAGTCCCTTCAAGCTGGAATTTTTCCTACAAGTTTTATAACAAATAAATCGAAACAATTCAAACTTGAAGAAAAATGGAAAATGCAGTCAAATTTAAATAATTTTAAACATCTTTCAACATTTGAAGCGAGTAATTTAATTTAAACAAAGAAACGGGGTAATATAGTACATGTTCAGGCAGATACAAGGTTACAGATACTTCAGGCAGAGAATTAAATTTGTCAGCGTGGGAGAAAAGTCAATGTGAGATATACAATTGCTTCAGATCTACACAACAAATCACAAGCAGAACAAATTTGTTCCAAAAGAAGACTGTATTTCTGTGGGACCATTAGAAAACCATATTATGGGAGGAAAAACTGAAGCAAGATCATGATACTTTTGATGTCTTAAAAGCTTTCGACAACTATTTGATAACTGTTTCATTTCCTGAAAGGTGTAACAAGATTTACAACATCTGAAATGTTCATAAATTAATCTCAAAATTTATTACAGAGATGTCTTTGCAATACAGAAAAAAAAATCAATAATGATTTGAAGAAAAATGCATGTCCTAGTGGAGGATTATCCTGTGAATAATACAATTTTTGTACGGTGTTTCGGAAAAGTATTGACTTTTTTATGGATTTAAGCAATGTTATTTCTGTTGTATAAGGACCGTTAGTTTCTGATTTTTGCACTTGTTTTTAATCCATGCCCCTCTTTCTTGTAAAATTTAGATTATTACAGTAGAGTTGGGCACTGATTTTGTTTGTGTGGTGTTTTTACTTCACATTTTGAACAGTGACTCCAGTATCGAAAGATTTGCACGATCTTTGCATTGTTTTCTCTTGTGATTGGTTGAAGTATTTTACCTGATGATGGATAGGTTTGGATGATCTTCTTAGTAAACTTCCCTAATGTGCAATCTTCTGCTTGTAAAAGATCTGAAAGAGATGAAGAAATTCCGATGACAATTCTGCCTCTAATTAATGATAACTGATGAGGTTGTTGACAGATTCTCCTGGAAATTGCTCTTTCATCATATATTAGTCTTTCTATAATATTTTTAAGTCTCAAAGTAAAATAATTGTCAAATGCCTTGAATGATTGCTTCATATTTACAACATAGAAAAAAACCCAACTTCACTGGGCTGAAAAAAATCATTTATTTGTTACTCATCATAAAATCTTCAAGACTTGACTTCCAGAAAACTTTGCTAGGATCATTATCAAACTGTCCTAACATGATGGGTCCAGAAAGCGCCGTTATTCAGAAAAGAGTTTTCCAATATTCCATGGTCTTTGTCACTGATAACAATAGAAACAAATAAACTTATAACTTCAGGTAAAAGAGCAGGTGTCCCACTGGAAGATCTTCACATGGATCTACCTTGTGACAGTCACAAGAAAATGTTTACTTCTCTTGCCAACTCAATTTTCTTTATTACATACTTCGAAGAAATTAAAGATCTCCACAGATAGCGGGACAGGCCCCAGCACGTCCCACTGCCCCAAAGGTGTCTGCAACATTCCTGAACAGGTTGATCTATCCAAAAGGAAATCACATTGCAATCAGCTGCGAGCAGTGGACATCTCTTACAACAATCATCACTGCATAAAAATAACTTGAATCGAGAATTTAACAAGTTTCCTGATGGCACTTAAACGTACAGACAAATTCTAACATTTGTTTTAGTGTCCTGGTCTGTTCTGCCCTCATGATCAGTCAAAGATGCTGTGATGGGTTTTTGAACTTCAGAGGGTATTCGTACCTGGTGACGTTATACTAATGTTAGCCCCTGTAACATTAGAACTAGATGCAAGCAATAGGGTCCTGAAAGATTCAATAAAACTTTATTACAGATCCTGGTATATATGTACATTTCAGTCACTGGAATTCCACACCAGACTAATACTGAGCAATTTGTTTCCAACTAATTCCACAAGCATCTCATGTAGTAAGTGGCTTCAGTTCAGATGGAGACTGAGACTTTTATAAGATCACGTCAAGTGCCATTCTATGATGATGATATTATGAGCATGAATCTTTGAGAGATATAATGTATGCAAACTGAGACTTAACAACAGAACTCCACTCCACTGACCTTTTGAAGTGTGCAGGCCCTTTAGGTTTTATTGCAGTAATGCAGCTCAAAAAGGAGTTGAATTGTGTGCATTCTGTAAAGGAACAAGGAACATTGATTTGAATGTGTTTTTTTTTAAAAAGTAGTAACTCTCAATAAATTAGCCACAAACGGAATTCTCTGCCAACTATTCTGAATCATATAATTCCAAATTGCCAAGAACTCCAGTCTGTTAACACAACATTTTGTCACCACCAGATGGATATCATTACTTCTTGTGCACATTTTGAGAATGATGATATCACCCCGTAGCTAAACTTTTGGCTGCTAATTAGAACAGATATTTATTATTCTGAGACATGAAACACTTCTTTAATTATCACTCTATTTATTATCTTCCCATGCTGTTGCATGCACAGTGAGGAAGGCCACAGCTCTGCAGACAAAGATTTATTAATATTGAAATAGAGTCATAGAGATGTTCAGCATGGAAATATACCCTTCAGTCCAACTCATCCATGCCAACCAGATATCGTAAATTAATCCAGTCCCATTTTCCAGCATTTGGCCCGTATCCCTTTAATCCCTTCCTATTCATATATCCATCCAGGTGCCTTTTAAATGTTGTAATTTTACCAGCCCCCACCACTTCCTCTGGCAGCTCATTCCATACACACACCACCGTCTGCATGAAAAACTTGCCCCTAAGGTCCCTTTTAAATCCTTCCTCTCTCACCCTCAACCTACGCCCTCTAATTTTAAGACCTTGTCTATTCATCCTATCTATGCCCCTCATGATTTTATAAACCTCTGTAACGTCTGTTAGCCTTCGCTCCAGGGAAAATAGCCCTAGATTATTCATCCTCTCCTTATAATTCAAACCTTCAAACCCCAGCAACATCCTTGTAAATCTTTCTATACCCTTTAACATTTAATAACATCTTCCCTGTAGCAGGGAGACCGGAACTGAATATGTTTAAGCTGCTAACTCAGGAGTGGCACCCACAGGGTGGCAAGTGAGTTGAGCCATTCAGGACGTCGATCCTAGCTTTTTGTTGAGACATATTCAAGAAATCAGAGTTAGGGGAAGATACCACAAGTCAGTTCAATGGCCAGCTAGCCTGCTCTATTCATTGAAGAATTATATTGTATGTGGTTTCCCAAGCTTCCCAGCTTATTTTTACACACATTTATGTGGTTGTAAAAGGTCAAATTTGTTAGCTTTTTTAATGATGAATATTTTGACAGGATACACTTGTGAGTAAAATGTTCATCATACATCATAGCTAGTAGTATATAAAGCATATTTATAAATCCAATTTCTGATTTAAACAGAGTCACTGTTTCTGCTCCTGTGTGGCTATGTAAATAACTCCTGCTGGCCAGTAATTGTTACGCAGATGTAAAGAATGAATTAGTGTATTTAATGATTAAGTAAGCATTTTTAGGCCAATTAAACTCCTGGTTAGAACTGCAGCAGATGGCAAAAAGTCCAGCCAACTATAACATAGGGTTCAGGATACTTTTATCACTCAGGCTTAATCTGAATGGGTGCTGATCGTCTTCAATTCAATTCAGATGAAGAGACGGTGACTAGGAGCAAGCTTTTGAGGGGCCTGTTGTGGTCCAGTGGTAGTGTACTTGCTGCTGGGCTAGTCATTCTTCAGCTCAAGTGGCGCCTGCTCCAGAGGTGTGTCATAACATCTCTGAAAAGATTGATTAGGGCAATAGGTTAAATAAACATTTAAGAGCAAGATTCCAGGCAGCAAGAGCACTCCTATTCCTATTGGTCATCAAGGAGACTAAACTCAATGCATATGCCTCTCACTGCCCTAACTCTGCTTGTTGCCCTGGCTGGTTCCAATTTAAATCACACTTGAGCCCTAATGTTGTCACTTGATCCTAAGTCAATATCTATGAACAACGACACCCCTAACCATTTTAAAATGTCTTTTTAATTTGCTCAAGAGAGCAGGTTAACGTTACCAGGCTCCACCACTTCCTCTGGCAGGTCATTCCATACACGTTCCACCCTCTGCCTGAAAAGGTTGGCCCTAAGGTCCCTTTTAAATCTTCCCCCTCTTACTTAAAACTATCTCCTCTAGTTTTGGACTCCCCCACCTCAGGGAAAAGTCCTTGTCTATTTAACCTATCCATGACCCTCAAGATTTTATAAACCTCTACAAAGTCACCCCCCAGCCTCCAACGCTCCAGGGAATATAGCTCCAGTCTACTCAGCCTTTCCCTATAGCTCAAACCTTCCAACCCCAGCAACATTCTTGTAAATCTTTTCTGAACCCTTTCAAGCTTCACATCCTTCCAATAGCAGGGAGACCAGAAGTGCACACAGTTTAGTTTAAATTTAGACATTATTTATCCTAAAGTCTGAATTTACACTAGTGTTGTGCAAGTTTTAGTATGGCATTAACTTGTGAATATCTTATTAAACCAAAATTAGAGAGAAAGAGATTTCCTGGGGTGATAATGGGATTTTGTTTGCATTGTGAGAGTTGTACTATTCGACAGAGTAAACACTGAAAAGTTTTAGCTTGATTTCTGCTTAGAAGAATGAGGATTTTTTTTAGTGGAAACCCCATAATTTTGAAAGCTGAGTTTTTCAGTTCTGATAATTACAAGCTGAAGTTAGATGTATGAAAGAGTTCCTCCAAAGAAAGGAGCTAATTCAGGAGATTTAGGAAACAGGTTACCTCAGTTTAAGGATTTTGAGAGGTTCAGACCATATATATTTGGTTAGAACCATGAATCTCAAAGTCTAAGCTCAGTTGTGTGAATACTCAAGGAAGAGGCCATCAGACCTTCACAAGCAGAATTTTTTTTAAAAAAGGTACATTTTAAGTTGAGAGGAGAAAGATTTAAAAAAGACATGGGGACATTTTTTTACACAGAAGCTGATTCTCGTGTGGAATGAACTTCCAGAGGAAGTAGTGGATGTGGGTACAATTAATTTAAAAGACTTTTGGATAAGTACATAAATAAGAAAGATTTGGAGAGATATGAGCCATGTGCGGCAGGTGAGACTACTTTCTTTGGGATTATGTTCGACATGGACAGGTTGGACCGAAGTATCTGTTTCTGTGCTGTATGACTCCATAACTCTAATGTAAAATCTATGCATGTGATACATAAGGCAATTCTCTCTGGCACTGTAAAATTATAGTGTTGGGATGGATGGCTTTGTATTTTTATGTTTTGAAATCTTTCTTTTTTTGTGTAAATAGTTTTTTTTTTCTTTTTTGCACAATAAACTTGTTTTATTGTTGAAACTAAATCTCTAATATTGTGTATTAGTGTTTCAGTGAAAGAGAACCTCGTTGATCAAAAAAAGATCTATCAAGCCAGGTTTTAGTCTGGGATCTGACCTGTCCACTAATAACATCAGCTGGGATCATAACAACATGAAGTAACATGGTATTAGGTTTAAGGTTAATCAACTTATTTACTCTCCTTTGCGATTTTAAATTAATTCATCCCACTAACCATTAATCACTATAGAATTCCACACCAGAAAGCAGTTTCTGAACAAAAACACACTGTTAACTGACTGTCTTAATGCTAGTTCCACAAGATATGCAGTATTGAAATCCATATCAGTCAAGCATATAGAATGATTTGCACAAAAGTTAATCATCAATACTTGTCAAGTTACACTCTGTTAGCTCTAATGAGTTGACATTAAGGCACCCCATTGTCTCATTAGAAAGTTGTAAAATTTAATGCAAGACAGGACTAACTTTGAAGAGAGGGATGCTTAACAGATAGCTTATACCTCCTGAATGGTTTCTTAAGGTAGCAGACAGTGACATCAGAAGGTGACTTCCTGCTATGAAATCAGTCAAAAACCAAGCGCACACAACCTAAATTGGAATGATCATGTGCTTCCTGCTTTGTACTGATAATAAAGATACATATGTTACACTCTGTTCCTTCATCTAAGTCATAACATGGAATTCTAAATAGTCGAAATGTCTGCACTGAACCTTGTGACACCTCATTAGTAATTGCCTTGACAATGACTCATTTGTTCCAAATTTTTTGTTGTTCTTTAACAAATACATTATCAATTCTAATATATCATCTCCAGTCACTGAAGTCCTGTGTAATAACCTTTCATGTAGCACCTTATCAAATATATTTTGAAAATCCTTAGAAATCTCTGCTAGATTTGTCATACATAATTTCCCTCTCATAAAATTATATTGATTCTGCCTAGTCATATTGTGATTTTTTAATTATTCTGTCACTACTTAATAATTAATTTTGGCATTTTCCCAACATTTTTCAGACAAAGGACAACCACTGGGGATCAAACCTGTGGTCCCTTGCGCTCTTTCTCTCTCTCTATCTATCTCTCTCTCTCTCTAGCTCTATCTTTCTTTCTCTCTTTTGCTCTCTCTCTCTCTCTCTCTCTCTCTATCTCTCTCTCTCTAGCACTTTCTCTGTCTCTTTTGCTCTCTCTCTTTCTCTCTCTATCTTTCTCTTCCCCAGGCTTTTCTTGATTAGTGAATACACAGACCCTTCCTAGAATACAGGAACATTTGGAAGAACACAGCCAACGGATCCTGAATTGTCCACATTGTCTTTGTGGTGGTTATTGTGTTAAATACCTAGACTGCTAAGACACCCAAATCTCTGTTTTATCATCAATATTGCTTGTTTAACAATGATTCCGTGGTCCTCCCAATTTTTATTATACTTGTGTTACTTAGAAGCAGTGAAATTACAGAATGTTGTCATGTCCAAACATTTGCAGGTAAGGTGGATTGGGTCTGGGAAATTATCCATAGTGTCCAGGGATACGTAGGTTAGGTACATAAGTCAGGGTAAATGTAGAGTAAAAGGGTAGGGGAATGGGTCTGGGTGGGTTAATCTGCGAAGAGTTGGTGTGCACATGTTGGGCCAAATGGCCCGTTTTCACACTGTAGGGATCCTATGATTCTATGATTCTATGATCACATGTTATCCTGAAACAACTGTCCTGCCACGTTCCTGGGATAGGAACAGGAGTAAGCCATTCTGGAGATTGAAAGTGAGGATTGCAGATGCTGGAGGTTAGAGTCAAGAGTGTGGTGCTGGAAAAGCACAACAGTCAGGCAGCATCTGAGGAACAGGAGAGTCGACATTTCAGGCAAAAGCCCTTCATCAGGAATGATTGGAGGATGGGAAATTACCTTTAGTGTCCAGAGATGTGTAGGTTAGGTGCATTAGTCAGGGATAAATGTAGAGTAATAGGGTAGGGGAATGGGTTTGGGTACCCATTCTGAAGGATGGTGGACTGGCATGGGATAGACAAGGGAAAGTGAAAGCGACAGGGAACATAGAACATAGAACAATACAGCGCAGTACAGGCCCTTTGGCCCTCGATGTTGCACCGATCCAAGCCCACCTAACCTACACTAGCCCACTATCCTCCATATGCCTATCCAATGCCTGTTTAAATGCCCATAAAGAGGGAGAGTCCACAGGGCATTCCATGAACTCACGACTCACTGAGTAAAGAATCTACCCCTAACATCTGTCCTATACCTACCACACCTTAATTTAAAGCCAAGCCCCCTCATAATAGCTGACTCCATACGTGGAAAAAGGTTCTCATGGTCAACCCTATCTAAACCCCTAATCATCTTGTACACCTCTATCAAGTCACCCCTAAACCTTCTTTTCTCCAATGAAAACAGCCCCAAGTGCCTCAGCCTTTCCTCATACGATCTTCCTACCATAACAGGCAACATCCTGGTAAACCTCTTCTGCACCCGTTCCAGTGCCTCCACATCCTTCCTATAGTATGGCGACCAAAACAGCACACAATACTCCAGATGCGGCCGCACCAGAGTCTTATACAACTGCAACATGACCTCAGGACTCCGGAACTCAATTCCTCTACCAATAAAAGACAGTACGCCATATGCCTTCTTCACCGCACTATTTACCTGGGTGGCAACTTTCAGAGATCTGTGTACATGGACACCAAGATCCCTCTGCTCATCCACACTACCCCCAAGTATCTGACCATTAGCCCAGTACCTCATCTTTTTGTTACTCATACCGAAGTGAATCACCTCACACTTACCCACATTGAACTCCATTTGCCACCTTTCTGCCCAGCTCTGCAGCTTATCTATATCCCGCTGTAACCTGACACATCCTTCCACACTGTCAACAACTCCACCGACTTTCGTATCATCCGCAAACTTGCTCACCCAACCTTCTAGCCCTCCTCCAGGTCATTTATAAAAATGACAAACAGCAATGGTCCCAAAACAGATCCTTGCGGAACACCGCTAGTAACTGCACTCCAAAATAAACCTTTACCATCAACTACTACCCTCTGTCTTCTTCCAGCCAGCCAATTCCTAATCCAAACCTCCAACTCACCCTCAACGCCATACCTCCGTATTTTTTGCAGTAGCCTACCATGGGGAACCTTATCAAACACCTTACTAAAATCCATATACACCACATCTACCGCTTTACCCTCATCCACCTCCTTAGTCACCTTCTCAAAGAATTCCATAAGGTTTGTGAGGCACGATCTGCCCTTCACAAAACCATGCTGACTATCCTTGATCACATTATTCCTATCCAGATGTTCATAAATCCTGTCCCTTACAATTCTCTCTAAGACTTTGCCCACAACAGAAGTGAGGGTCACCGGCCTATAATTACTAGGGTTATCCCTACTCCCCTTCTTGAACAAGGGAACCACATTTGCTATCCTTCAGTCTTCTGGCACTATTCCTGTAGACAATGAGGACATAAAAATCAAGGCCAATGGCTCTGCAATCTCCTCCCTTGCTTCCCAGAGAATCCTAGGATAAATGCCATCAGGCCCAGGGGACTTAACTATTTTCACCCTTTCCAGAATTTCCAACACCTCTTCCCTACATACCTCAAAGCCGTCCATTCTAATTAATTGTGACTCAGTATTCACATCGGCAACAATGTCCTGTTCCTGAGTGAATACTTATGAAAAGTATTCATTCAGTGTCTCCCCAATCTCTTCAGCCTCCACACACAACTTCCCACTACTATCCTTAACAGGGAGTACAGAGTTTAATGAAAGATAAGCAGCAGGATAGCATGTGTGCAGGCAGATTTAAACTTGAGGCAGACTGGGAATGCAGCAAAAAGGAAGGATAACTTAGGACATCTTATGACTTCCAATATCTCTAATGATAAAAAAGCTAGTGTTAAGGCACTTTACCTGAATGCTCGTAGCATTCGTAACAAAGCAGATGAACTAATGGCACAGATCATTGTGAATGATTATGATGTGGTAGGCATCACAGAGACGTGGTTGTAGGGGGGGTCAGGACTGGCAGTTAAAATCCAAGGATTTTCAACTTATCGAAAAGACAGGGAGGCGGGCAGAGGGGGCGGGGTTGCCTTGTTAGTTAAGAACAAAGTTAAATCTATGGCACTGAATGACATAGCGTTGGATGATGTAGAGTCTGTGTGGGTGGAACTGAGGAACCACAAAGGCAAAAAAACCATAATGGGAGTTATGTACAGATCTCCTAACAGTGGTCAGAACCAGGGGCGCAACATGTACCGGGAAACAGAGAAGGCATGTCAGAAAGGCAAGGTCACGGTGATCATGGGAGACTTCAATATGCAGGTGGACTGGGTAAATAATGTTGCCAGTGGATCCAACGAAAGGGAATTCATAGAATACTTACAGGATGGCTTTTTGGAACTGCTTGTCATGGAGCCCACAAGGGAGCAGGCTATTCTGGACGTATTGCTATGTAATGAACCAGACTTGATAAAAAATCTTAAAGTAAGGGAACACTTAGGAAGCAGCGATCATAATATGGTAGAGTTCAGTCTGCAGTTTGAAAGAGAGAAGGCAAAATTGGATGTAATGGTGTTACAGTTAAATAAAAGGTAATTATGAGGGCATGAGAGAGGAACTGACGAAAATAGACTGGAAGCAGAGCCTAGTAGGGAAGACAATAGAACAAAAATGGCAGGAGTTTGTGGGTATAATTGAGGACTCTGTACAGAGGTTCATCCCCAAGAAAAGAAAGATTATCCGGGGAGGGATTAGACAGCCATGGCTGACAAAGTGTTAGAAATGGGGTGAAGTGTTGTTTTTGCAGATATAGAAAAAGCATACAGAAAAGGGGTACAGCAAGAGAACTATTAACTCTGCAGGTATTTACGGAAGAGTGTCTCTACTTTTCAGTGCATAATTGTGGATAATTAAGTACTAACTTTAATGTAGATTTATTAAAGAAAACAATTCCTTTTACCATAATGTTTAAAACAACAATTTCAGCAAAAAGCTAAGATTACTGAAACATATAAGCGAAGCACGAAAAAGATACATTGTTAAGATGTATGTAAAAGAATGGAATGTACCTATGGATAATGAAAGAAGTTACAAAGGGGAACATTGAGATAAGAGTTTAGCCTTATGACAGCACGTGCAAGGGGGAAATTGCCAACTTGGAAAGAGAGGGCCAATGGGTGTGGAGCACAGATGGGTAGAGGTGAAATAGTAAGAGAGATTGGGTAATTGGGAGTCTGGAGAGATGACCTCGCTCAGCTCAAAGGGTATAACTGTACACTAACCTAAGTTCTAATTTGCTTTCATTTGCTTATGCAATTGAAGCCCATACTTGCAAGTTCGTAATAAATTGTCTTGTTTCCAGTTTTGGTGGTCTCGTATAATTTTATTGAATTTTGTTTCTAACACAAAGCAAGTCAGGAAATGTATTAAAGAAAAAGAGAGATCCTCTAAAGTGGCCAAGAGCACTGGGAAATCAGAAGATTGGGAAGGCTACAAAAACAAACAGAGGATAACAAAGAGAGAAATAAGGAAGGAGAGGATCAAATATGAAGGTAGGCTAGCCAGTAATATTAGAAACTATAGTAAAAGTTTCTTTCAATACATAAGAAACAAACGACAGGCAAAAGTAGACATTGGGCCACTTCAAACTGATGCTGGAAGCCTAGTGATGGGAGATAAGGAAATAGCTGGAGAACTTAATAAGTACTTTGTGTCAGTCTTCACAGTAGAAGACATAAGTAATATGCCAACAATTAAAGGGAGTCAGGGGGCTGAGTTGAGTATGGTTGCCATTACAAAAGAGAAAGTGCTAGAAAAGCTGAAAGGTCTTAAAATTGATAAATCACCTGGCCCTGATGGGCTACATCCTAGAGTTCTGAGGGAGGTGGCTGAGGAAATAGCGGAGGCATTGGTTGAGATCTTTCAAAAGTCACTGGAGTCAGGGAAAATCCCGGATGATTGGAAGGTCGCTGTTGCAACCCCCTTATTCAAGAAAGGATCAAGACAAAAGATGGAAAATTATAGGCCGATTAGCCTATCTCAGTTGTTGGTAAAATTCTAGAATCCATCATTAAGGATGAGGTTTCTAAATTCTTGGAAGGGCAGGGTCGGATTAGAACAAGTCAACATGGATTTACTAAGGGGAGGTCGTGCCTAACAAACCTGTTGGAATTCTTTGAAGAGGCGACAAGTAGGTTAGACCCGGGAAACCCAGTGAATGTGGTCTATCTAGACTTCCAAAAGGCCTTTGATAAGGTGCCACACAGGAGGCTGCTGAGTAAGGTGAGGGCCCATGGTGTTCGAGGTGAGCTACTGATATGGATTGAGGATTGGCTGTCTGACAGAAGGCAGAGAATTGGGATAAAAGGTTCTTTTTCAGAATGGCAGCCGGTGACAAGCGGTGTCCCGCAGGGTTCAGTGTTGGGGCCGCAGCTGTTCACGTTATATATTAATAATCTGGATGAAGGGACTGGGAGCATTCAAACGAAGTTTGCCGATGATACGAAGTTAGGTGGACAGGCAGGTAGTACTGAGGAAGTTGGGAGGCTGCAGAAGGATCTAGACAGTTTGGGAGAGTGGTCCAGGAAATGGCTGATGGAATTCAATGTGAGCAAATGCGAGGTCTTGCACTTTGGAAAAAAGAATACAAGCATGGACTACTTTCTAAACGGTGAGAAAATTCATAAAGCCAAAGTACAAAGGGATCTGGGAGTGCTAGTCAAGGATTCTCTAAAGGTAAACATGCAGGTTGAGTCAGTGATTAAGAAAGCAAATGCAATGTTGTCATTTATTTCAAGAGGGTTGGAATATAAAAGCACCGTCGTGCTACTGAGACTTTATAAAGCTTTGGTTAGGCCCCAGTTGGAGTACTGTGTCCAGTTTTGGTCCCCACACCTCAGGAAGGACACACTAGCACTGGAGCGTGTCCAGCGGAGATTCACATGGATGATCCCTGGAATGGTAGGTCTAACATACGAAGAATGGCTGAGGATCCTGTGATTGTATTCATTGGAGTTTAGAAGATTAAGGGGAGATCTAATAGAAACTTACAAGATAATACATGGCTTGGAAAGGGTGGACGCTAGGAAATTGTTTCTGTTAGGCAAGGACACTAGGACCCATGGACACAGCCTTAGAATTAGAGGGGTAAATTCAGAACAGAAATGTGAAGACATTTCTTCAGCCAGAGAGTAGTGGGCCTGTGGAATTCATTGCCGCGGAGGCCGGGACGCTAAATGTCTTCAAGGCAGAGATTGATAAATTCTTGATGTCACAAGGAATTAATGGCTACGGGGAGAATGCGGGTAAATGGAGTTGAAATCCCATCAGCCATGATTGAATGGCGGAGTGGACTCGATGGGCCGAATGGCCTTACTTCCACTCCTATGTCTTATGGTCTTATGGTCTTAAGCCATGATAAACTGCCTGGATACTATGCAGAAACTTGCATTACTGTGCTAGTGATTAGCTGTTAATGGGGTGGTAGCTTTCTCTATATTTGAATATTTCTGGTGAGTTCTGTCCTGCTTTGATGACTTGTTTGCGATCAATAAAGCCCTGGACGCAAAGGAAGCCAGCTCCTCTCAAGCTGACTATTGAAATCGATGGGGAGAGTGATACATTACTCACTTTTGACAAACATGGTTTTGTTGACTTGCTTAATTCAGCAGACTAAACGATATGGCTGTCATTACCTGTTGTAGCTGGTTGAAAGGATCCACTGGTGAGAATTTTGACACGATTCCTGTGGATGACTAACAACAGGTCCTGTTGCAGGAGGCAGAGACATCTTCAGCAGGCAGCTTGGAGAGGTCTGAGGCATTGCTTGTTAAAAAGGTCCAAGAATGTTTCTCCTGGCTTTCGCAGCCTATGTGCTGGACAGGGGCTTCTATGAAGTGCCTTCTTCATATAATACCTTCCTCCTGATCACTTGGTGCTGGTCCCTGACGGTGACAAGTCCTTGTTCTCTGTCAAATAAAAAAAACTGACAACCATGACATACACAAGAAAGGATGCAGAGAAAAAACAAGTAACTAAAGGCCAGGTAGATTGATCTCCAGTGGTTCCTGATTGTTTGACCATGTTTGATCTCACAAACTATTGGGAAAATGTCAAAACTTATTAGGGGGTGACAGGATACTTAGAAAACTGTTTAGAGGTTGATAAGAGCAGAAAATGCAGAATAAAAAGTGATTTCTAAGTTAGAAACTGCAAACTAGATAGGATAATGTTTCTTTGATTAATTTGACCTGTTGCTGTGGGTCTGTTTATATAGTGCTGCAGTGGCTCAAAGAAGTCCAGTTGGGAGATTTTCCATAGATCTTCTATGACTGTGTTAAAATGTATTGGGATCCTAATTGTGTCATTGGATCCCGATTTAAATATAGTCATGAGGTCAAAGCCTTCTTGCAGCAGTCTCCCTTCGTGAAATCAAATACTAACCAGTTATAACAGCAGCAGGCAGATAGTACACAAGGGAAAGAGCAGGAATTTGCACCTCCATTTTAACTATCCATCTGTCCTTTTCTGATGACCAGGCAGGATTAAAATTGGTCTTGCTGAAATTAGAGCGCCTGTTAGTCAAAATGATCAAAATTGTTTCGTATGTATCCTTAAGATGACTAACCTTTGTGTAGACATGATTTGGAAATGCCGGTGTTGGACTGGGGTATACAAAGTTAAAAATCACACATCACCAGGTTATAGTCCAACAGGTTTAATTGGAAGCACACTAGCTTTCAGAGTGACGCTCCTTCATCTGATGATTTCTTTTATTCGTTTGTGGGATATGGGCGTCCCTGGCTAACTATTTAAAGCCATTGATGATCCTGAACGGTTTTGATGAAGTGGCCATTTAAAGAATATTTCATCTTGAATACAGGTTCGTAGTTCCTTAAAAGTGGAGTTGCAGGTAGACAGGATAGTGAAGAAGGCGTTTAGTATGCTTGCCTTTTTTGGCCAGTTCATTGAGTATAGGAGTTGGGAGGTCATGTTGTGGCTGTACAGGACATTGGTGAGGCCACTATTGGAATACAGTGTGCAATTCTAGTCTCCTTCCTATCGGAAAGATGTTGTGAAACCTGAAAGGGTTCAGAAAAGATTTACAAAGATGTTTCCAGGGTTGGAGGGTTTGAGCTATAGGGAGAGGCTGAGCAGGCTGGGGTATTTTCCCTGGAGTGTTGGAGGCTGAGGTTTATAAAATCATAAGGGACAAGGGACAACTTTTTCACACAGAGGGTGGTGCCAGAGGAAGTGGTGGAGGCTGGAATAATTACAGCATTTAAAAGGTATCTTGATGGGTATATGAATAGGAAGGGTATAGAGGGATATGGGCTAAGTGCTGGCTAATGGGATTATATTAATTTAGGATATCTGGTCGGCAAGAACAATTTGGACCGAAGGGTCTGTTCCATGCTGTACATCTCTATGACTCTATTTTTGTAGGAAGCATTATTTTTTGATAAAAGGGGTTGTCCTTTCAGAAGAGACATGATGAGAATTTTTCTTCTCTCAGAGAGTTGTGCACCTTTGGAACTATCTGCCTCAGAAGGCAATTGGAGTTGGGGGGGAGGTGTTATTGAATATCTTTCAGACCGAGGTAGATAGATTCTTGTTAGGCAGGTAAATGGAGAGCTATGGAAGGAGACAGAAGTGTGAAATTCAGAAGAAAAACTGATCAGCCATGACGTTAGTGAATGACAGAGCATGATCAATAGGCCAAATGGCCTACTCCTACCCCTATTTCATATGTTTGTATCTATCATCGGGAAAAAAGGACTGACAAGACCCCTAGTTTTTACCCTAGATTATGAAAGAAAAATGGTGAATTGGCTACAAAGTTGCAAAACTCCTTAGTTTCTGAAAGGGTTCAAGCTGACTGAAAAATGGCAATGTAATATTAGCATTCAAGAAAGGAGGAAGCCACAAGGCAGGGAACAATAGGTCAGTTAGCCCAATATGTGACTTAGGGAAGGCACTAGAATCCATTATTGAAGAAGTTATAGCAGTATCTTTGATCACACAAAATCACACTTTGATCAGGCAGAGCCAACCTGGCAAAGAAATCATATTTAGCTAATCTGTTAGAGTTACTTCATGATAAGACATGCACATTGGATAGAGGGGGACCAGTAAAGGTAGTGTAATTGATTTCTAAGAGATGCGCAATTAAAATTGCCTTAAAAGGTTGCTGAGCTACTTAAGGGCACACAGTGTACGGGGTAGTACATTAGCATAGATGATTGACTCCGATTAACTAGTAAGAAGTAGGGTAAAATGGATAGTCCTTCGCTTGGAAAGCTGTCACTACTGGAATGCCAAATAGTTCAGTATATATATCACTGACTTGGATGATGAGCCAAACAAATGTATTGGAAATTAATTTTTCCAATGTCACCAAGATCAGTAGGAAAGTAAATTGCCAAAAGAGGAGAGCGAGTCTGCAAAATGATATAGACATTTGAGTGAGCAGTCAAAAAAAAAAGACAGATGGAATATCATGTGGGTAAATGTGAACTTGGCCACTTTGGTATGAAGAATAGAAGAGCAGCATAATATTTAAATGGAGGAGGATCACAGAACTCAGTAGCACAAAAGGTGCATGTTAATCCAAGTTAGTGTGCAGGTACAACAAGTGATTAGGAAGGCAAATAGAATGTTGCTATTTATTGTAAAGGAAGTGGAAAAGAAATAGGAAAGTTTAACTGCAGCTGTATAAGGCATTAGTGTGACCCATTACTATGTTTGGTTTTGATATCCTTATTAACTAAAGATTTTAGAAGTGATTCAAAGGAGTCTTAGGCAAAATTGAGAATCCCACCCCTCCCAACCCCCACGTCATTATGGGTAGAATTCTCTTCTAAAAAAGATATTGGAAGTTGTGTCTTCAAATTTATTCAAGGCTGAGTTAGATGGATTTGATAAAAATGGGAGCCAATCGTTACAGAGTTCAGTTAGGAAGGTGGAGCCGAGACTACAACCAGATCAGCCATGATCCTATTGAGCAGTGGACAAGGCCTGAATGGCCAAAAGGCCCACTCCTGTTCCAAGCCTTCTATACCTGACATTCCTATAGAATACAGAATCCCAATGATATTTTAAAAATGCTGTTAGGCAGGTGATAGATATATGGGGAATTTAGGAGTGTATGAAACTAGTGGTGTTGTTGAAGATAGATTGACTGACAAATGTATTGGAAATAAATTTTTCCAATGTCACCTTTCATGTGAAGTAATTGAACTATCTGCATCCCCAAGTCTATACTGCTGTTGTTGATCTCCAAGGTTAACTGCACCCATTGCCTTCCAAGCATGTATCTGGACAGCCTCCGAATCCCCAGCAAATCACTTATCCCTTCCCTCTTCTCCACCAAACCTGCCAGTATAGCTTCAACAGGTTTGCAGACTGCTTTCTGCATGGTGTTTCGCAGGTTACATTCGGCTCACAAAGGATCTTAGCACCTGTTCCTACCACTTTAAGCAGGAGAAGGTTAACTGTTTGACTCATGATAATGGCTCCCAGCTCAAGTTCCCAGCACGTCGAAATTAGGATGAGCACTGGATAAACACATAAAAACACAAGGTAACAAAATAATTGATATGCTGCCTCTGAGGAAATTAATGAGTCCAGGTTAATTATGTACAATAACCCCCTCCAACTGGTTTCTGGGACTACGCAGTTAAGTGCCTATCATTTCATTAGAACTTCAGTTCATGTTTTCAAGACAACCAAAATCTTGTGCTTTGTCTCTGTGACCCAAGCACATGCTCAAATATTCAATAAATTGTTGAAGTTTTGGAAAGATAAATTATTGGGATCAATAACAAGACCCAAAACTTTTCTTTGTTACCATTTCACTATTGGATTTGAAGCTTCCTGCTAAAAATGGTTCAGATGCACTGATGCAACTTTATTTAGATTCCCTTTGTAGTACAACAGAACTAATCATAATATATTTGAATACCAAGTGTGATTTGTTTTAAATAGAAGCACATGGATTCAATCAGGGAAACAAACATCAAGAAGTTCACTTTAATCCAGATGCAAAAGATATTAGCACATTAGCAACAGAAAGGGTAGGCTTTTCATTCACACTCATTTTCATCAGAAGTGTGTGTGGAAAATGAAACCAAGAATAAATCATGCAAAATCTCAATATAGCCACTCTTCCATGGAAATAAAAAAAATTCTTTTACGGACATTTCTGCACTTAGTCTCGCATGTTGTGAAATAATACATGACAGATTCTGCATAAATTACAACTCCCTGGGAGCAGTTGTCATGCACATAAATAGATGAAGCTCTTTTCAACATCACTTCCAATTACTAAAATATATTTATTCAGGAAGCTTTGCTGACTTTTAGATATGATTTCTGATGGCAATTAAAGTATTCCAAAAGAATGTCTGTAGGCATTCATTAATACAGTACCTGTTGCTTGGGGTTATCACACTTACAGCACCAAAACTTTTCTCATATTGTGACCTCTGCCTGTGTATAATAGTTATGTGACAGACAAAGTTGGCTCAGAACAGATTGCAATTTGTGAAATCAAATAAATGACAGCACAAGACACAATATGAGAGAAGATTAAGTAATCAAGACAAACCGACATCAAAGACAATATACCAACAGTAGCCAAGCTTAGGCTTTCCTTTCTAATGCAAAATTATTTCAGCTTCAAAAGACATTTCAACTTGAAAGAGAAAGCCGATTACTAATTATTTTTCTAGGTGTTTCATCCTTCAGAATTATTCTGCAGGTTGACACAATGTTGGCCGAAAAAAGATGTTCTTCAATTTTCCAATATTTAGGATTTTATTGAAGTTACATTTATCTTTATTGCAATGATTAGCTGCTGACATAAATAATGCATACCAGTTTTAGACTGTGAGAATTTGACCAGTGGATGCTTTTCTATTACTGATGCTGCAAGTGATGGATGGAGACTTCCTCTACTAACTGTACTTCATGAAATGAATATCCATTAAAATGGGGTCCCTGATTCTGCCATTAGGTTCACAGCTGATGGAGAAATATAAAAATAGGAAGCTGGAGCATGGCATTATGCCTTGATGATCTGAACTGTTGAAATGCCATAAAAGAAGCATCATATTAAACAAACAAAGGCATTTCTAATCTCAAGCATCTCAAATATTTTGATCAAAGGATTCACTGAAAGGTGTTTATTATCTTTTTTTTATTATTTGCAAAATTACTAGACTTTGATTGCCTCACTACTTTTGCCTGTTTGCCTTATGGAGACTTGTGTTGAATACATGATTTGGAGATGCTGGTGTTGGACTGAGGTGGACAAAGTTAAAAATCACACAACACCGGTAATAGTCCAACAGGTTTAATTGGAAGCACTAGCTTTGGGAGCGACGCTCCTTCATCAGGTGGTTGTGACAACTGATGAAGGAGCGTCGCTCCCAAAGCTAGTGCTTCCAATTAAACCTGTTGGACTATCACCAGTGTTGTGTGATTTTTAACTGTGTTGAATACAGTTCCTGGTTTGTTGATAATCATTTAATATTTTACCGAAGTCGGCTAGAATTTTGATTTGTTGATAATCATTTCATATTTTATCTAAGTCGGCTAGAATTTTGATTTGTTGATAATCATTTAATATTTTACTTAAGTCGGCTAGAATTTTGGTTTGTTGATTATCATTTAATATTTTGCCTAAGTCGGCTAGAATGCCCTCCACAATAAATAATTTTCATGTAACCACTGATAAAAAGTTGAGATTGTAACCAAACCGATCTCAGCCTTACCTACATTTTTCACTAGAATTCCCTGCCGAGTACAATGAATTTCTTACACCAATAATGTTATAGTTAATTGACGAATCTCAGTTGCTGGCCGCCAAGATTTTAACGGAAAGGGAGAGTTGAAATGTTTTAGAAACAAAAGCCAAGGAGTTTGTGATTGAGGGAAGAATCCAGGAAGCTAAAGGTTGCTCCTTTAGCCAAAACCAATTGAAAATAAAATGCTGCAAATGCTAGAAATCTGAAATTGAGTGCTGCAGAAACTCAGCAGGTCTTGCAGAATCTGTGAAGAGAGAAAGAGCATTAATATTTCAATTCCAATAACTTTTCTTCAGTTAGATTCTTTTAGGGAAGATAAGGAGGTCAAAATATTTTGTTTGAACTGGTCTCTCTGAGTTATCTGATTGAAATTTGACATTTTTATTTGTTCAGTAAATTGTATAGCACTCTGAGTTACATTCATTGTAGCTTGTTCAATTGTCTCAAGTGTATGCTGTTCACAGGCTCTCACATTATGTTTTTCCTTGCAAACCTTCCTGGTTCTTGCAATCTGTTCAGAGTTGATGGTAATGGAAAATCTAGCAATCCAGTATAGTTACAGGTTTCAATCTTGGCGACTGTACAGAATAAACTTCTTGTGCCAGCATCGTTCATCTGGATTCATTCACTTGTTTCAGCTTCACCATGAGTCTAGGGACATTATGAAGTCTTCTTCTGACTGTCCTTTGAATGGTGGTTGTTCCTTGACTTTATATAGTTTAACTCCTTCAGCCATCTGTAGCTGATTGCATGTCTTGATCTCAACAGGAGGATTTCATAGAATCCCTACAGAATAGAAACCATTCGGCCTAACAAGCCCACACTGAGTCTCCAGAGAGCATCCCACCCATCCTCATCCTACCTTATCCCTATAATCCTGCATTTCCCATGGCTAATCCACTTAGCCTACACATCCCTGCATGGCTAATCTACCTAACCTGCACATCTTTGGACTGTGGAAGGAAACCTACATAGACAGGGGGTGAATATACAAACTCTACACAGCTAGTCACCCGAGGCTGGAATTGAACTCAGGAACCTGGCACTGTGAGGCAGCAGTGCTAACCACTCTGCCATCGTGCTGCCCCATGAATTCTTCATCAGGAAGTATATGTTTGATTCCTATTTGCCTAACCCTGTATTGAAGTGTTACCTTTCATTTTAAGTGCCAAGCCTTCCAGATACCAAATATTGGTTAGACAGATTCTTGTTAAATTTTTCTCATCAGCTTTACTTCTAGTTCACAAACGACAAACTCCTTCAACATTGATGTTTACTTGATCGCCATAACTACACACAGTTCTCACCCAAATCTTCCCCATTAACACATAACCATCACCTCTTCTGTAATTCAATCAGTTCTCAGGCATCCTTGCCAGACCCATGATGATGTCTCAGACCATGTAGTTACAATGTTGTTGGCTGTAGATAGTGTTTACTTAACTATAGCTCACTACCTGACAATATAGTTGCCATGTTAATTATAATAATCTGATAATAAATGCTCAGTGATTTATTAATTTCATCGGTTGTTTATTTGAATCATAAAACACAAGTTATGCAGTTGACATCACAGGGAACAATTGATTTCTATTGGCAGCTTGCAAACAAAAACTAGACCATTTGTCAGGAAGAATGACAGCATTGTATACACAATACCAAGGGCTTAAAGATGAATTTTATTAAAAGGTAAGGTTGAGGGGCAACATTGTCCTATTGAAAATGTTTAACTATTTACAATAAGAATTGAGCTGATGAATCTTTAATGTATTGGTAATATGCTGATAAATGTGATGTTAACTTTATCTGCAGTTTCTGTTCTAGAATTTTCTTTTGCTGATGCATGACGGCCAAGTTTGGTTCTAGATTAGCCACTAACTGATCTCATTCCTCAGGCAGTTTCAACTGGTTTCAATTTTCTTGACATTTATTGTTTTGTTCCTTTGGTCTTCCAGCTCATTTTGAACCTTTTGGTTTTACACTCTGGGTTCTTCCAAATTTATCAGTGATTTGGTGCAGCATATTTTTGCTTTCAGTCCCTGCTGTCATAACTGTCTAACTTCTGCAACATTCTCTTTCTCCTCTGAAGCTTGGACCTTTTCCACTGCCTTGTTTGAGTCTTTAAGAACTTCATTGCTGGCACTTATTTCTGTAAAAGGGCTGTACCTGCAGCTCCTTATTGTGCATCCTGTGCATTCCTACCTACTTTTGTAGGTCTGTATTTTTTTCTCCAGTACTGCGCTGAGCTCAAGCCAAGTTTTCTATAGCTGCTCCTGCTGACTTAAATCTGTTTACACGTGGAGTTGCTCTAGATCTTCCTACAAGCTGAACATTTTTATCAGTGGATTGATGATTGATCTTGTAGCTTGTCTGCTTCCTTTCTTTCTCTTTCAGCTCTTCATTATCTCTTTGTGAGTAAGTGGAGCTATCCCCTAAAGACACCCGAGAGATAGTATTCTCAAGCCTGAATTTACCTTGAGCTAGTTGTTCAGTCTTGTCATCTCCACAGCAGAGAGCCAATGGATCTTAGCTCCACTAATTCAGAAGAAAGAGAACTTCTGTTCTTTCATATTTTGCTCTGCACGTGATTCTTGAATAATCAGCTGCAGTTTTTATTGTGTTTCTGATTGTTGGAATGATTCCATGGACAAAGTTAAAAATCACACAATACCAGGTTATAATCCAACAGGTTTATTTGGGACCACTAGCGTCATGGTTAATGAAGGTACAGCGCTCTGAAAGCTAGTGCTTTCAAATAAATCTGTTGGACTATAACCTGGTATTGTGTGATTTTTAACTTTATCCACGCCAGTCCAACACCGGCATCTCCAAATCATGATTCCATGGATTGTGATTAGCATTAGGATGTGTTGGTGGACCTGTAGGTTCAGCCGTTACAATGTAGAACATCTGCAATATTCCAGGCATTTTGACTGTATTTGCTCTCCAGTATAAGTATATCAAGTTGGTGGAATGTCAAAACACATGCAATTGTGTATGCTGAGAGATTAACATTTGTAGGTATTGTCACAGTTTCCCCTGCCTGTTTGTCTGTGGCTACATTTTATTTTCAGAATTCTCAGAGATAGTACATTCTTGCTGCCCCCCTAGTCATGTTGTTCCAGTACAGCTACAACGCTGGCATCTACCCAACAATGTGAAAGATTGCCCAGGTATGTCCTCTACATAAAAAGTAGGATAAATCCACCCTAGCCAATTACCGCCCCATCAGTCTACTCTTGATCATCAGGAAAGTGGTGGAAGGTGGAAGGAAGCAGCACTTGCTCAGCAATAACTTACTCAGCAATGCCCAGTTTAGGTTTTGCCAGGACCACTCAGCTCCTGACCTCATTACAGCCTTGGTTCAAACATGGACAAAATGACTGAATTCAAGAGTTAAGCTGAGAGTGACTGCCCTTGACATCAAGACTGCATTTCACCAAATATGGCATCAAGGAGCCCTAGCAAAATTGGAATCAATTGGTATTAGGGGGCAAACTCTCCACTGGTTGGAGTCATACCTGGCACATAGGAAGATGGTTGTGATTGTTAGAGGTCAGTCATCTCAACTCTAGGACAATTCTGCAGGAGTTCCTCAGGATAGTGTCCTAGGCCCAACAATCTTCAGTTGCTTCGTCAATGAGCTTCCCTCAAACATAAAGTCAGAAATGGGGATGTTCGCCAAAGATTGCACCATGTTCAGCACCATTCGCAACTCCTCAGACACTGAAGCAGTCCCTGTTCAAATGCAACAGGATCTGGACAATATCCAGGCTTGGACTGACAAGTTGCAAGCAACATTCATGCCACACAAATGCCAGGCTATGACCATTGCCAATAACAGACAATCTAACCACATCCCCTTGACATTCAATAGTATTGCCATCACTGAATCCCCCACTATCAACATCCTGGGGGTCATCGTTGACTAGAAATTCAACTGGACCCATCACATAAAAACTATAGCTGCAACAGCAGCTCAGAGGCTAGGAACACTATAGTGAGTAACACACCCCCAGACTTCCAGCTACAAGGCACAAGGAATGTGATGGAATACTCCCCACTTTCCTGGATGGATGTAGCTCCAATAAAACTCAAGCAGCTTGACATCATCAAGAACAAAGCAACCCGCTTGATTAGCATTACATCTACA
The DNA here is from genome assembly GCF_047496795.1 of Chiloscyllium punctatum. Taxonomy (NCBI): domain Eukaryota; kingdom Metazoa; phylum Chordata; class Chondrichthyes; order Orectolobiformes; family Hemiscylliidae; genus Chiloscyllium; species Chiloscyllium punctatum. The sequence goes on along the minus strand of NC_092741.1, from coordinate 142,513,773 downwards.
AGCATCCACTCCCTCCATCACCGATGCTCAATAGCAGCAGTGTGTACGAAGTACAAGATGCACTGCAGAAATTCACCAACAATCCACAGACAGCATCTTCCAAACTCACAACCACATCCATCTGGAAGGACAAGGGCAGCAGATACATGGGAACACCACCATCTTCAAGTTCCCCTCCAAGTCACTCACATCCTGATTTGGAAATATGTCACCCATTCCTTCACTGTCACTGGATCAAAATCTTGGAATTCTCTCCCTAAGGACATTATGGGTCAACTCATGGCAGGTGGACTGCAGTGATTCAAGAAGGCAGCTCACCAACACCTTCTCAAAGGCATCAAGAGACGGGTAATAAATGCTGGTCAGCCAATAATGCCCACATCCCACAAGAGAATGTTTAAATAGTTGACACAGCAAATACCAATCTTCACCAATTATGAATAGTTATAGTTTTCTGAGGTGCCTCAGCTCAGTCAGAATTGTAGTTTTTTAAAAAACTTTTCACTTTTCCAACGTGTTTTACTGTGCTACTTTAAATGTTCTCTAGGGTCACCAGGGATTTTTTAGCTTCACACATGGAATCCCCATTTGCTCACCGCTGAACTCTGACTCAGATCCACCCCCACAAGCCAGCTCCTTGTGATGCAGCCTGTATCTGCATTCGAGTCACTTTGCCTGGGGGTTGCTAACTCTCCTGTTGCAAGGTATCACTGACCAAATCAGAAATGTTTTACCATCCACTGGGGTATTCTTTCTTGTTGAGAACTGAGTTTCTTCTGTAGAGTTCATAAATCTTCAATTGTGCCCCACTGCTGCCTGTTCTCAGTAAGCAAATGATTTAAAGCTGAGTCTGAAGAACTCTGCTCAAATCTGTAACATTACTCCCAGCTGCATACTGAGGCTGCTGTTCATGATGAAGGTCATTGACATAATTCTCTTGTGAATATAAGGAACTATGGAATCTGTTTGACCTACTGTGACAAAGGAAAACCAGCTCCTGGTCTAACGAGAAGAGCTTGCTATAGTTAACAAGATGTGGTTATTTGCACATTTGCTGCTAGTTGCATGTTGCATTGACACAACAGACATCATTACAGAGATTTTGAGGAGGATCAGTTAGGCCTCGCTCCTCTACTTTTAAATTGACCTGTCCACAAGTTCATATGATATTGTAATTGGTAGTGCTCATGCCATTCCTCAGTGATAGCCCTCTGAGATCCATATACAACAGATTTCACTTGGCTGGGGAGGAGCTTAAGATATTATGGAAGCTAGTCAAGGGTGATGGAGGAAGGTCTAAACAAACAAGTAGGCAGGTTCAGTGGTTAGCACTGTTGCCTCATAGCACTTGGGGCCCAGGTTCAATTCCAGCCTAGGGTGACTGCCTGTGTGGAGTTTGTGCATTTTCCCTGTGTCTGCGTGGGTTTCCTCTGGGTGCTCCAGTTTCCTTCCACAGCCCAAAGATGTGCAGGTTAGGTGAATTTGTCGTGCTAAATTGCCCATAGTGTTCAAAGATGTGTAGGTGAGGTGCATCATTCAGGGGAATGTTGAGAGATGGGGTTGAGGAATGGGGCTGGGTGGAATACTCTTTGGAGAGTCGGTGTGGACTTGTTGGGTTGAATGGCCTGTTTCCACACTGTAGGGATTCTATTCTATTCTAAACTTGAGGGAAGGTGCTGGGTGATGCCTTCCACTTCTACAAGGCAGTTTGAAAGGGGATATCAGCAGTTCTAGTTTCCAAAGTAGTTTTGAACAGTGAGAATTCTGCTCATGCTTTGCCAGGAATGAACGTCTGTGTGCAATTGCTAAACATTGTCCCCTGTTCTTTTGAACCCTTCACATAAAGATGTGGAGGCACTGTCTTTGTATTCCTATTTGAAAGTCACGGTGTCTTGCCTATGTTTGATAATTCATAACACTCCTCTTTGTAATGAGGCAGCTCAAAACAACCTTTCCAACCCCCATCAAGACTCTCAATATTTGATTGGTAAAAAATGACTCTCCGTGTGCGGTACTTCGCTTTCTGCTGAATGCTTCATAACTAAAACATTAATCAATTGACATCTATGTCAGTTAAATGACTTGTTAGCTGTTTGAGAATAATTAAAAGATGGTTCTTAATTGTGGGTGGTGAATATTCCCATTTATTCATTCATACAATATTATATTCCCAATAACTGTAACACACTTTTTGACAAAACAATGAACATTGAACTCATAAGATTATAAAAGAAACAGGCCTAGATTATTTGGTCTTCTCAAGATTGAATCTGTTGGAAGTTGGTCCAAGATAGGACACCAAGTGAGTACCTTAAACATTATTGATTCTCATAGAACATTAAGTTCTTGCCCTGACCTGAAAATTTGAAAATTCTTCAGTTTTTTTACGTGCCCTGGTAGCGAATGTTTAGAAATGTGTATTTTCAGAGAAAGGATATTAAATTACTACAAAATATGAATTCCTTTAGCTCAGTTATAGTTACACTACAGGCAATCTTGAAACAACTCTGTGAGAATCGATAGTTCACCTGTATTATATTTTCTAGTTCACCTTGCTCCAAGCCAAAACAGTAAAATCATGACGTGGTATGTCTTTTCTGTATAAGGATTCCATTAAATATACCACGGGGAGAATTAGGTTGCAATGTTTGAGATTGTTTTCTTAACATGTAATAAGATTACTTTTCCCTGTCAGCGTGCCTGGTGGTTCCAGTGTAGAGGTCAGTGTTTGGATAATTGGATGTCAATGGTTTTTGTCGCCTATTATGTATCATGCAATCAACTTAATAGTCACACTTAAAATTACACAAGGACATCACTGCAATATTACAAATCAGTGAAATGAGATGGAAATCAGCATAGACACAATTCTCCAGTTTTCCTTCTGTGCATTCAGATCAGCTACATAAAACCAGCAGAGGCAAAAAAGCTGCAGCTGCTGGAATCCAAGGTAGACAGGCAGGAGGCTGGAAGAACACAGCAAGCCAGGCAGCCTCAGGAGGTGGAGAAGTTGACGTTTTGAGTGTAACCCTTCTTCAGGATTGGGGTGAGTGTAGGGGGAACTGCAATTAAAGGGGGTAGCAGGGGCATGGTGGTGAAGTGGGGAGAGGTGTAGGCAGGTAAATGGGAGGAATGAATCCAGTTGGTGGCTGGAAGGAAGGGTCGATGAGAGGAATGGACAATTAGATTAGATTCCCTACAGTGTGGAAACACGCCCTTCGGCCCAACCAGTCCATACCAACCTTCCGAACAGTATACCACCCAGACCCATTTCCCTCTCACTAGTGCATCTAACACTATGGGCAATTTAACAGGCCAATTAACCTGACTTGCACATCTTTGGACTGTGGGAGGAAACCGGAGCACCTGGAGGAAACCCACGCAGACATGGGGAAAATGTGCAAACTCCACATAGACAGTCACCTGAGGCTGAAATCAAACCTGGGACCCTGGTGCTGTGAGGCAGCAGTGCTAACCACTGAGCCACCGTGCCACCCTAAAAGGGAGAGGGGGAGGGGCTAGGAAGGGAGTTGGGTGATGGGAAGGATGGTTATTTGAAATTGGAGAACTCAATGTTGAGTCCTCCGGGTTGTAGGCTGCCCAGGCGGAAGATGAGGTGTTGCTCCCCAATTTGCAGGAGGAAATTGTGGTGATGGAAGCATCATTGTGGCGATGGAAGAGGCCAAGGATGGCCAAGTCGGAAAGGGAGTGGGAAGGGGAGTTGAAATGGGAGGCCCAGTCGACCCCTGAGGGCCCAGCTGCGATTCTTGGCGAACCGTTCCCTGAGTTTACGTTTGGTCTCCCCGATGTAAAATGAGCGATCAGATTCAGAGCATTGTGGCAGAACAGTTAAACGATAGTTACATAGAGATTAGCTGTAGTTTTATTTGGGACACTTATGAATGTGAAATTTAACTTTGGGTTTGGATAAGAAGAATTTTCTTTGTTTCCTTTAATTTTGAACATTTCCATCAAGTGCTGTTGGCAGCAATTAAAATCAAAACTCTGCAGATGGGTTCCAAAAATTGTTGGAGGACTGCAAAGCAGGTTCAGCTCCATGCCAGAGACCCTGCTGCAGCCTTTTGTACCCATGCAGTTGAGTCTACAATTTCATACCTTCTCTGTTAGTTGCAAGGTATATAGTTTTGAAAAGCTCCACCTCATTCTGAAGGCAGATTCAGTGTGCCATTTGTTTGAATATAACCTATGAATCTAACCCAAGATCTCATATATGTGACCACTTTATGCTTCAGGCCCATCCCAAGGAAACCAATCCGTCAGCCAGTACAGTACAACCAGAAACATGTTGGTCAACTAATTATTTATACTTTCCCTTTTAGTTTCCCTTCTTTTAAAGAAAGAAACATCACAGAATCAGTACCACCAGAATTGCTACATGCTGAAGATAGCCAATCAGCTCACCTTGTCTGCACTGACTTGGAGCATTTTGGTTTGATGTTGATCTCCCAACTATTCCCCTTAACATTTGTAAATTGTTTCTATTTAAATAAATATCTAATGCCCTTTCAAATGCCTGATTGAACCTGACTCCACCACACTTACAGCCAGTGCATTTCAAACCCTAACCATTCTGAAAAAAGTTGCATCTCCCTCCGCATATGCTTCTTTCATGAAACATTTTAATTCTGTACCTCTGGTTCACGATCCTCTTAATAAGGTCTTTACATGAAGGTAATGTGACATTTGTAAACTTGATAACTTTACTAACTGTTCAGGGATTGAAAACAATCAGCAATAACTCTTCTGGAATGAGCTGATTCCTGAGATAACGGGACAAGGAATTAAATACAATAAGCCAATTAGCCATGCCCGGGAGAAGAAAGAGTCAAAGCTACATAAACAGACTATTCTAACAACTGCTTGCTAACCGGCTGCTTTATGGCGCAAGGACAAATGGATTGTCCTGCAGAAGAATGCAAGGAGTTAATGGCTATGTTTCAAATAGACTGTAAATGTTGAATGTAACAAGGAACAGAGGAGCTACTCCTGATAAGAAGACAAGCTACAAACTTGATGACTTCAGAAATGTAGTCAATGTTGAATAGACCTAAAGGGTCATCAATAATGTTACATCAGAAACTTCACAAGACAGAAAATCAGAATTCAACTTTGGGATTCTTCGGCAGCAGAACTTCAGAGAATGATAGTGCACATGGACTGAATCCTGGTCATATCCAGAGACAGACACTGTTGGTTGGAATTGTAGGTAAATTCTACCATTAACTGGGCATTAGCTAAGTTGTGTGATGAGGTTTAGCTTCCTTATTTGAGGGGTCTTATTTTGGTTACTACATGCCGTAAAGTTTTAGTAATTGTTTCAGTATTTGATTGTCTGTGAGACCTCTTAATAAGTAGCCAAATTAAAGTTAGCATGTGATCATTTACATACAACAGTACCATGATCACTGCTGAAATTAAAAGTAAGATCTGACTGATGTCAGCAAAGACTCACTTATTTTCCCCAGAGAGAGCAATTAAATAAGATAATGAAATATTTTCACATTTCAGGATTCCTGAAAGGCTAGACCATTAGAAAGAAAGAAGAAAGACCAAACTTGCATCGATGATCTGTAATTACTGTTTCTGAAACTAAAGCAGCAACTAATCCCTCTAAGTAAGATTCTACAAAATGAAATTGGTTGAGGGAAGAAAATTAACAGTGAGGCACATAGTTTCGTATCCTTCATGAATTACAAGAAATTCTAATCCATCAACATTTCCCAGAATTTAGTCGGTAGGCTTGCAGGTTTTTTTTTCATTCACTGATGGGATGGGGCATCACAGCAGCATTTATTGCCCATCCCTAATTGCCCTTGAGAAGGTGCTGGTGAGCTGCTGACTTGAAATGTTGTTGTCCATGTGTGGCAGGTAGACCCACAATGCCATTAAGGAGGGAATACCAGGATTTGACCAAGCGACAATGAAGGAACGGTGATACATTTCCAAGTCAGGATGGCGAGTGGTTTGGATGGGAACTTGCAGGTGGTGGTGCTCCCATGTAGCTGCTGTCCTTATGGTATTTGAGCTGCATGTCCGGTCACTTTTTAAATGAGTTATGGGCTCCTGCCTCCGCACAGCTTTAAGATAATAATTTCCAGACCCCTTACACTGTCTGGGTGAAAAGTATTTTCCTCAACTCCAATTTAATCCTACCAATCACTATAAACCCATGGTCTGCAGTTATGGTCATGCATTATTGATTAGATTACTTTTTATATTAGATTAGATTACCTTGCTCTTCAGCCCTGCAAGTCCACACCGACCCTCTGAAGAAAAACCCACCCCCCTATATTTATCGCTGACTAATCCACCTAACACTTACAGGCAATTTAGCATGGCCAATTCACCTAACCTGCATATCTGTGGGAGGAAACCCACACAGACACGGGGAGAATGTGCAAACTCCACACAGGCAGTTGCCCGAGGCGGGAATTGAACCCGGGTCTCTGGCGCTGTGAGGCAGCAGTGCTAACCACTGTGCCACCGTGCCACCCATTATTGCTTTAAGTGCTGGCTTGTTCTTTTCAATGCCCTCAGTTTACATTTTCACTCTTAGATCTCAAAATGCTGGGATCCCTCCCACAGACTCTGCCACTTCCTGGTTTGGCGAAGGGCAATGATCAGCATGGCATTTCTTCATGGTGGCTTTAGCCACTTCAAGGCATTGGTGAGGCCACTTTTGGAGTACTGTACATAATTCTGGTTACCCTGCTATAGGAAGGATATATTAAATTGGAGAGCGTTCAGAATAGATTTACCAGGATGTTGTCAGGACTTGAGGTTTGAGTGAGAAAGGAGAGGCTAAATAAGCTGGGACGTTTTTTTCCCTTAACTATAGGAGGATGGGGGATAACCTTATAGAGGTTTATAAAATCATGAGGGGCATAGATAAGGTGAGTAGCAAAAGTCTTTTCCCTTGGGTTGAGGAGTTCAAAACTAGAGGGTATAATTTTAAGGTGGGAGGAGAAAAATTTAAAAGAGACCTGAGGGATAACTTTTTCACACAAAGGGTGGTTCATATATGGAATGAAATGCCAGAGAAAGTGATAGATACAGGTACAGTTACAACATTTAAAAGGTATTTGAACATCATGATTAGGAAAGGCTTGGAAGAACATGGGCCAAATGCAGGCAAATGGGTCTAGTTGTGTTTGGGAAACTTTGTCAGCATGGATGAGTTGGACTGAAGGGTCTGTTTCCGCACTGTATGACACTATGGCTCTATGATAACTCAGGATCATGCAGACAAATGACTGTATCAAAGGAAAATTGGTTGTATAATGAGCTGCTGAGTGAAGATCACCCATTGTGACTTCCTGAAGCTCAGAACTCCACTAAGCCTGCTGCATGTTGCACAACATTGGCATCCAAGGAGGCCTGACAAAGGAGTAGGTAATGGTGGGAGTAGACCACCTATAACCCTGTTAGTTGGCTGGAAGCAATCCTTACCAAAATGCTGCTACAGGTTACCAAGAAAAACGCTGATCATGTCACTTAACAATCTAGGGAACTTCAAACACAAATTCCACACTAACAATTTAAAAACATTAATTATCAATGAAACTGGTCATGAAGGTATTAACAATTAGTTCAGTAAATGCCCTTCAGTTAAGTGCTTCCTCAGACCAATGAATTAACAAACGTCTTCACATGAGCACAGTGCAATGTCTCAATATGTCTTCACCAACATTGGTTCCTACACAAGCATAGCTGCTGTTGGTCTTGTTCCTTTCAGCTTCCAATGCTTAATTACAAACTATCTCAGACAAAAACTTTGCAGAACGATTGAATAAAAACCTAAATTTAATTACATTTTGTTTTTGCAAAACTTCTTCTCCCTGGAGGCAGTATAGGTCAGACATTGCTTCAATTGGCAATACAGAGACCTACTGCTGCTTGTAGGGAGTGTGATGCCAGCTATTTTGGGAATGCAGCAGATGAGCTGAAGTATTCACTCAAAATACAAGATGTAATTTTTTTTCAATTTCACTGGATTAAGTATAACTGTAGTCAATTAACAATGGACATCAGCAACAAAGTAGGACTGGAGTATATACAGGTTTCACCTTACTCCATCCTACACTTGTCCTTCATTGCTAGAGTGATGGAGTTTAAAAATAGGGAGGTTATGCTGCAGGTGTACAGGGTGTTGATTAGGCCATGGCAAGCCAGGCAGCATCCGAGGAGCAGGAGAATCGACGTTTCGGGCATAAGCCCGAAGAAGGGCTTATGCCCGAAACGTCGATTCGCCTGCTGTGTTTTTCCAGCACCACATTTTTCAACTTTGGTCTCCAGCATCTGCAGTCCTCACTTGCTCCTAGTTGATTAGGCCATTCCCAGAGTACAGTTTTGGTCTCCTTACTTGAGAAAGGATGTACTGGCAGTGGAGGGGGTGCAGAGGAGGTTCAGTAGGTTGATTCTGGAGTTGAAACGATTGGCTTATGAGGAGAAATTAAGTAGACTGTGATTATGCTCATTGGAATTTAGAAGATTGAGTGGGGATCTAATAGAAACATAAAATTATGAAGGAAATAGATAGGATAGAAACAAGAAGGTTGTTTCCACTGTTGGATGAAACTAGAACGAGTGGGCATGGCCTCAAAATAAGGGGACACAGTTTTAGGACTGAGTTGAGGAGGAACTTCTTTGCCCAAAAGTTTGTGAATCTGTGGAATTCCCTGCCCAGTGAAACGCTTGAAGCTACCTCCTTGAATATTTTTAAGGCAAAGATTTTTGAACAGCAAAGAAATTAAGGGTTATAGTAAGAAGGCAGGTAACTGGAGCTAAGGCCATGAAAAGGTCATCCATGATCGTATGCCTTGAGGGGGTCAGATGGCCTACTCCTGCTCCTATTTCGTATATTCCTATCACATGAAGTATGATATACCATAAGAAGCTGTTCTATGTAAATCATTAACTTAGCATCTACAACTCCTGCTTTGCATACCACATTAGACAATCCCTTTGGCCAACATTCAACAATAAATTCATTAAGCTTTACAGAATGGCTTTATACATCAAAATATCTGATTATGCAAGCAGATATGAACTATTCAGAATCAAAATGAGAAATTGCTGGAAAAATTCAGCAGGTCTGGTGGCAATCATCAAGAGAAAGCAGAGTTAGTGTTTTGGGTCCAGTGACCCTTCTCTAGAACACATTCCAGTGGGGACGTTCGTCTCGTCTAGAGTACTTCTGCAGTGCTATACTTCTATTCGGTGCTGCATACCTTTGAAGAGCAGCTGCTGGGCACAATGCTGCTAAACCGTCCTGGGCCTTGAGGTCACCTCCTTGGCCTGAATGACAGCAGTGTGGTCTAGCTGCTTCGGCAGGGGATCTGGTGAAGTGCCAGTGGTGGGAATATGCTTACTGTTAACCTAATAGAGAAGAGATGGTTCCAGTTAATCACTGTCATGGGGTGGCAGTTCACTGATCCTGGTAATCTGCTGGAGCACTGAATATTGAGCTTCTGTGAGAACTCAGAAACCCATTTGTGCACTGCGATGTTCACCCATAATTGTGGCAGTCTGAACCTGACTGACAGAAACCATGAGCTCATGATCTTCACCTGAATTTCCATTGCAGACTTTGGGAGGGTTTTGCTTACAGAGATAGCAATACCAGACCCTAGGTGCATCACATTCTACTGAGGAAAGAATGGGCTTCACAATGTTTCTTTGCCAAACTGGAGCCTGTCTCGTCCATGTTCTCAAACACTGACAGAAAGCTGTCTGGTAGACATACCCATGCCTCAGTTATCTTGGTGTTCATTGCCAACTGCATTTTCCTGTATGCACTCATGCAAAATTTTTGAAGCAGAACATATGTCCTTTTCCTCCAGTGAGATGGGACACCGGCTATGTATCCTTTTCTCAGGCCTAGCTGCCACCAGCTCAGGCTCAGTGATGCACTATATATTACCATCCTAGCTCGATACTAGTCCAAAGTTCACAGTGTGACATTGCCCCTCATTATTTAATTGAGTGGTTGAGATTATACAATAAGCAGAAAGAAAAATAAATAAAATTGCTGATTGAGACCTACTGGTCCAACTCGCCTCACACATTTAAAAATGGTGGACATTTATGTTTATTTCCAAACAACATTGATTTCCCTTCTGGGAAGTACCTCCTCATTATTAGTGGGGTTGGTGCTGCTTTTCCTTTTCATTGCTCCTTTGAGACTGTGGTAGACTGTGAGTCTTCTATACCTGTAAATATATAGGTAGCAGAGGAAGCTTGTGGAGGGAGCGGGAGATCTTGTCTGCAGCTTTCACTTAATGCTACATCTCTGGTAAGCACAGAATTGAGTCGGATTATTTGTCAGCATGCTGGACAGACTCTGTGACAGCAGATTCTATGGAAAGTGCTACTTCCAGCCCCATGAGCTGGAAAAGACCTCCTTGAGGAGACTTTGTGGAAGCAGCTTGCTGGCTTCCTGTTTTCTGGGACTCTTTGGTGTTGCTCACAACCTCCTCTTGCCAGATTGAGAGCAGATGATGCATGACCTTATGACACTTTATAAACTGTGATTTATGCCTGCCACAGCTGAACAGCTGGAAATCTGGAGGCAGAAAGAAATGAGTGTAGTGCAGTACGTGAATGGATATGAGTCCTACCTGCCAGAGTACGACTGGGTGGGAAATAATGCTGTAATGCATTGAGTGGAATGAGAAGTTGCCATCAGCATTTTCCTCATTAAATGGTAGGTATGAGATGTAATCTGACGATACATTCATTCGTTACCAATGTGAAAACTTTTTGTTGGGATTGCTTTCACATCTTTGGCCCCACACTCAAGGCGTTGACCATACCTGGTAGTGTTCACTCACTCCCTACTCAAGTTGGTGCAAGAAGGCTTCCTGCCTAACAGGGAAACCGTCTCCGCTAGATTCAACCTCATTCCTGAAGAAGGGCTTATGCCTGAAACGTCGATTCTCCTGCTCCTCGGATGCTGTGTTTTTCCAGCACATTTTTCAACTCTGGTACTCCAGCATCTGCAGTCCTCACTTTCTCCTAGATTCAACCTCAGTCAACAGAGACTACAAGGCAGCATTGTCAAATTCAGGACTGGATGTCAATCACTTTTTCTCAGCTGATTGACCAACAGGTTAAACCATAAAATTGGGGCAGCACGGTGGCTCAATGGTTAGCCCTGCTGCCTCACAGCACCAGGGACCCGGGTTTGATCCCAGCCTCGGGTGACTGTGTGGAGTTTGCACATTCTCCTCGTGTCTGCATGCGTTTCCTCTGGATGATCCAGTTTATTCCCACAATCCAAAGATTTGCAGGTTAGGTGAATTGTCCATGCTAAATTGCCCATAGTGTTCAGGGGTATGTAGCTTAGGTGCATTAGTCAAGGGTTAATATAGGGTTGGGAATGGGTCTGGGTCGGTCAGTCTTTGGAGGGCCGTTGTGGACTTGTCGGGCCGAATGGCCTGTTTCCACACTGTAGGGAATCTAATTCTAAAAGGGAGCTGCCCTTTAATATGGAGACTACCTTTGTAAAGTGTTATGGACCAGACTAGACCCCCCTCAAAATATTTTAAGACCCTAACATTGTTGTAATTTTGTAATTTAAAGGCAAATGTAACTTGTTGTGTTCCAGATGCAATTTGATTGGTCAAACTACTCGATGTTAAGCAAGGTAAAATTTATTTAAACGCTAGAGTTAAAATGCAACAAAAGCAAGAACTTAGATAACTTAACTCTATTGAAGAACTTAACAGAATGATAGCAGTAACTATTACTAATTAACTGTTCCAATATAATAACATCATATACTCTCTTTGGCAAAAGGTCAAATTCAAAAAAATAGGTTTGTCTAACAGGTAATCCAGTAGCAGAGAGAAACCCCAGCTTCTAGCTGTAACTGAGAGAGGGAAAGGATAGCTTCTACTTTTTCAGGCTCATAATAACACCTGCTTAAAGCTAAACCTAAAAACTTTAGAAATGCTGGTTTGTTAGTGCTGGCTTCACCCATCCAGGCTGCTTCTCTCGTTCTAACTTTAAGAAAAAAAGCCCAAGACTTTGCAACCTGCTTACTCTAATGGGTTTAGTAGACTGCTCTTCACCTCTGTCTTACAACCACTCTTCAAATAAAAACAGGATAAAATAACCTCCTAAAGCCATAATATTGTCACAAAAGCCAACTGGTTTTGTAGCAACATTTTCTGGGTACCCTGCTGAGACAGTATACAGGAAAAGAGAAAAACAGAAGTTGGTGGAGCCAATGCTGTGAGCATTCAGGTTATTTAAATTCAAACCTCTGGCATGGTGGCAATCCCAGTTTAGTTGTGGCAGCAAGTTACAATTTAGTGAGAAACTTAATCAGCTGGGTTTTCATCCCATTTAAATTCATAGCTGTGGCAGTGACTGATAATTTGTTCCTGGTATTCCTGTGCTAATGAACATTTAATTTCTAATTAACACAAATGTGGTTCCAAGAAGTTTATGTGTGATCAAACATATCCCCTTACAAAAGTAACATAACTTCTCTTTCATTTGGCAAGAACAAGGTTAAAGAAGTATTGCAGTTAATTTCATTCATAATTCAAGTGTCCTTGATGTGAACATTGCTCTGCCAAAAGACATTTCATATTTATTGACTGTTTGAAATATGACATCTTCCAAGTGAATGTATAATAAATAATTCTTCCTCTTCTCCCTCGCAGGCAATCTTGGTTGTGTTAAATGAATAACTTCTTGTTACAGTTTTCTTTTCTAAAGCATGATTGTGGAACGATGAGTATGAAATAAAACAGAAAATGGTGGAAATAGAAGTCACAGAACATCTGTGGAGAGGAAACAGCAATCTTTCAGATTGTGACCCTTTATAAAAGTATAAAAATAAATTCTGGGATTATGACCAAGTTTGGAACGGTAATTTGACTCTTTTTAGCCCCTTATCAGTTGGTTGCAACAAATGCATGTTTTGTTTTGAGCACACAGACATCATACATCAATGAAAGATTTAATTAATTAGGTCAAAATATTGAAAGCCAATTGCAAGCTTCCTTAAGTGAAAAAAGAAATGAATTCATTGTTTACTAATGCCAAGAAATTCCTCTAGAACTGGAGAAGACTCCATTGGATTTGGAAAATCGTCAAAGTAACTCCTTTATTCAAAGAGGGGAGACACAGCAGGCTGGTTTACATCTGTCTTCAAGAAAATCTTAAAATCTATTAATAAAGATGTTGTTGGAGGGCATGTGGGAAAAATCAAAGTAATCGGGTAGAGACAACTTGTTTTTGTGAAAGGAAAGTCACATTTAATAATTCATTGGAGTTCATTGTGAGAAGTAATGTATTGTGCAAAAAGTGAAGTGGCCGTAGTAGACTTAAATTTCCAGAAAGTATTTGATAAGGTACTACATCAAAGGTTGTTGCAGAAAATAAAAGCAATGCCTAGAATAGCTGGTCTGGTGTCACCAATACAGACAGAGCTACTGGAAGGCAGTTAGTGTCTCATTGTTTGGAGCTGAGCCATTTTGATTTGATTAATTTTGTTTAACTGACGCAGAGCTTAGATCTACAAAGAAGCAACTACCCACCATTTCCTTAAGTTCCACGATGATGAGGTGGTCTCTCCACAGCAGAATACCCAGCCTGGAAGAATGGGACAGACTCCCCCCTGAAGAGATAGGTTGGGGGCGGGGGGGGGGGGTGGTGGGGTTGATGGATCCACCGTCATTGCTTGCTTGTAGATAATGAGATGTGGTATTCAGCCTTCCTGCAGAACAGCAGGTCACCTTTGATCTTTACACGGTTGATAGGTGACGTGTATTAGACTTAAAGCACGGTCATGAAAACAAATTTTTGACCCATTAAAACTGTGTGCCCAGTCATCTGTGCTGGTCCTGCACATCTATCATGTTTGGCATATGGCACATCTGTACAGTGGTTTCACCGCCCCACTGAAAAAACATTGCTTACCTTTACCACCTCATCCCTCTTGTTGAGTTTTTCCATTAAAGAATAGAAGCTCATGTATGGAGTTGTGTCAATATTTACAGTGTTAGTGAAAAAGTAACAAAGTACACATTGAAGTAAATCCAAGTGAACTAGTCAGTGCTCTGACTGACGTGGTGACGGACATTCGCAGCCACTTTTATATGATTCTCTCTTTGTAGCTTTGGCTGAGGGGTAGGCAATTTGGTCCTTTGTGACTGTAGGTGATTTAAATACTCAGGATGGTTGAACTTGTCATGGATGGGCCATGGAGCTTACTTCCAGAGATTGCCTCGATGGTATCATGAAGCTCTGCTGCATTGGATGGTTCCTCGGTCAGAGGGCATCATGAAGGCACATTCACTCATCGCCACAGGAGAGGACCTTTGGTTACATCTGGCATCTTTGCATCATCACTGCCACTGACCTGTCCAAGTTACAGAGTGTGGCATTCATTCAGTGCATGTCAATGTTCTCCTTGGACATCCATTCTGAGTGCTGCCATGTTTCATTGTCGATGAGGTTGACTGCAATACCATTTTTTAAACAGCCATGTTGCCCAGGCAGACCAAAACAGGTTGTGGCCCCATTCATTTTTGCCTTAAATTAATGACATAAGATTGACTCAGATGAGAAGAAAGCTCGATGAGACAGGATGACAGCACCAGCTTCCTGCCTTTGCCTGAGAAATCTGACAACATCCTGATAAATATTTAACTCTCTCCAAAGCCTCCACATCCTTCTGATAGTGTGACGACCAGAACTGTACACAATATTCCAAATGTGGCCTAACTTACATTCTGTACAGCTGTAACATGACTTGCCAATTTTTATACTCTAGGCCCCGTAAAGTTTTAGGTATTCTCACTTAGTCTGCTTTTTGTGTCATTACAGTCAACAACAGAAAAGCTCCAAGCTAATCCATACCCTGCATTCAGTCTCAAACTCTCTCAGAGTCTGATTTTAGAATAGATCGTGTATCTTGCCTGAAAATGTAACTAATGTCAGCTGCATTCATGTTCATCTGAGCTTCAACAAAAAGGAATTCTGCCAGCAGCCAACTGGAAAGCTCCCTTGGACATTGAAATACATAATTCACATGGACTAATGCAGATACCTCTGATTTTAAGTCATTTGTATTTGTATACCTAGAGGGCTGTCATCAGCCCTCATGTCAGGTCAACCACTAGAGGGAAGAAGCTTCTTAAACCTCTTGCTGCCAGCTTTAGTGGATCACAGTCCTACAACTCAATTTCAATTGTCTCCAGCCAAGGCCTGCTTTTTCTCACAGGATATTCTTCCCCTCCTACACTCTGGAAAGAGGATGTTGCTCCTAATACCCTCCAGCACAATTTCGGAAATGCAATGTGAAATGTAGGCAACACTGCCCTGGGTGGCAGGGCTCTGCCTCTTCTCCTGGAGAATTGGAATTTGCACATTGATCTAATAGCTGCCCCAATAATGACCACCATCATGCCTTTAAGTAGGACCTAGACTTTACTGATTCTATTTGCCGTAGACACTTGTCACTACCAATTGGCTTCCACAAGCACGGTCCAGTCAATTACCAACGTGCCTTGGTGAAAATCACAAGTGTCAACTATCTATTGCTTCACTGTCCCATATCACCACACAAAGATTTGGATATCAAAATGGTTCCCAATGCTGCATTTCCAATCTCAGAGGCAAAATAGTGCTAATGGATTACTTGTGGCTTATTATTATAGGAGCTCAAACATGGATATTGTAAAGAAACAGGTCTTTTGCATTACAGTACAGATGGCTACATGAGTTTTCCACTAAATGAATTTAAATAAAGATCCATCTTGGTTATTAAAACCTTGGTTATTAAAAGCTTCATAGAACTGTTTGACACATCAGTGAAGATTATGTCAAGGAAAATAATTTTCTATGTAATACCAAATAATGAAATGTATGTCTTTCATCTTAAGCAAGCTTTTGGCACTGCCTTCTTTTCACTGAAATCTCTTCTTTCACTGATTAGACGACATCTCTTCAGGCCAGGGGCTTATTAGAATGTTGGAATGTAAAGATTGCACATTATTAGATTCTGATGACCCTTGTAATCTTAAAAGACATATCTTTACAACTAGCAAGCAGCATTGTGGGTGTCCCTACACCTAAAAGCAAGTAGCGGTTCGAGAAGGCATATTACCATCCTCTTCAGAACAATTTGGAATGGGTAATAAACACTAGCGAAGCCATTGATGCCCATAATCAATAATCAAATAAAAAAACTCTATTTTAATTTGCAGTTGATAACAATAAAATCTGAAATGGTCTTTCGGAATTTATAATTGACCAGTCATTAGAGAAAATGGGAAAAGGTTCTTAATAGAGAGAAACTACTGCAAAAGCAACAGCTGAAATAAAATTATTCCACAAAATATTCAATTTACTAAAAGTATAAAAAACAGAATTCAGTAATTTTAACTAACTTGCCCTGTATGAAATTGACATAATTAGCTATCCAGTTGACAGATGGTTCAAACATAAATCTGTAAAAAAATAAAATTCAATTTCATGCACAACAGGCAGTCAGATTGAAATTCAACTACATAAGGTAGAATAAAATTGTTCTAATGTGTTTTTCCTAAATTATTATATATTTATAAGTAATGTTTAAAATTGTTTTAAAATTATTCATTTTATAGAGTCGTGGAGATCTGCAGCACATTAACAGGATCTTCGGCCAATCACATTCACAATGGTTGAGAACAACTACCAAATCCCATTTTCCAGCACTTGGCCCATAATCTTGTATGCCTTGCATATCTAACCACTTTTTAAATGTATGAAGGTTTCTGCCTCTACCACCCTTTGTTTTGTTATCTACATGCACTTGGGACTGTTACAATCAAGCTTCAATTAAAATTACTTGTACAACGTTTCCAAAACTTTCATCATGGTATCACCAGAATGTTTTTAAGGTCAGTTCACTTGCTTAAGAAATCTAAAAGAAACATTGTTCCAGTTAAATTTGATTGGCTAGTTGCCTTTCGTTAACAATGACAGTGCATTTATAGGCAGCTCCAGCTATCTGAAAGTGGAGAGCAATCCAAGGAAACCTTTCTTCAGCCAAAAATAGCGTAAAGCAAAGGTGCATGGTTGATATGGGAAAAAGTATCGCTGATTTTCATAAAAGCAAAAATCCTCTTTTGATTCACAAACACAGGTACAAAAGTAGGTCTTTTTTAAAAGCGAAATTGCGTAAAGTGAATGTTTGAAAAGCTGGGGGGGGTATCTGTATAATGTTCCTGCAATGGAAAACATCCCAAGGTGCCAGTACTGGAGCAATCTTAACATTCTAAGACTAAGCCAATCAAAGATATATTAGAAGCAATGACCAAACTTTGGTCAAAGAGGATTAAAGAAGCACCTTAAAGGAAACAAGAAGAGTAGAGAAGTGGAGAAATTTAGCCTTAACTTTTAGGGCCCATCAGGGGTCGGATCAGAAGTGGAGAAGGAGCTAAAAATAGCCTGTCTGGTCTATCAGTTCTCAGACACCAAGCTGCCCCTGGCTGCTTTCACAAAGGCAGGTGGAAGGTGATATAAGAAGCCTTCATGTCTGAAAATGGCTAATTCAGGACTTTAGGTTCCTACTTTTGGTGGGGTCAGGTTTTGGTCACTGGAGGTGAACTTCTGGAAGCAGCGGGTGGTTGTGGCAAGGTATAGAGAACCTCGTACACTGCCCAAATTTTGCAGCAGATACAAGCTTCCCTGGATAGGAATCTCTCTTTACCAATGCAGCTGCCTTGCTGCAAAGCAACTTTGTCATCTTATGTTGGTAATTTTGAAGTAATTTTTCCCTTACACACTGGCCCTACAGCCTGCTGCTCCTTTCAAGCTGAAAGGCCACCAATTGGCCCATCAGTTTTGACAGGCAGAAGTGGGTACTGCAGATGCTGCCGATTAGAGTCAAGGTTATAGTGGTGCTGGAAAAGCACCGCAGGGCAGACATTATCTGAAGACCATGAAAATCGACCAAAAGCCCTACACTAACCTTCAGTTTTGACAGCCCACCCACCATTCTTAATGGGTGACAAGCCAAACCTCCGGCCCATTAATTGGCCACAACAAGGAAAATCACAGACTGACTTTTCCCCATATTGTCTGAGCTTTTGACCACATTCCATCCTGAGTGTGAGGTTCGGAATCCTTCAGGAAAATTTCTATCTTTAGGGAGGAAACTCCAAAGTTTAGTGTGTGCTGGATCAAAAGCAAGTCAGCTGAGATAGAATGTCCAAAATTCAGGATGTTCATATAACTGGAATTGGATGAGCAAGATCAAAGAGCTTGAGTTATAGAACTAGGAATGCTAGAGAGTGAAGGAGAAGCAAGGCTATGGATTGGAATTCAACCAAAATGTCAATAGATTGTTCTTCTCCAACAAAAAAAGGCTGCATTTTAAATGAAGTGAAGTACCTACCTTTGCACTTTAACAACTGGTGGCACAGTGGCACAGTGGTTAGCACTGCTGCCTCACAGTGCCAGAGACCCGGGTTCAATTCCCGCCTCAGGCGACTGACTGTGTGGAGTTTGCACGTTCTCCCCATGTCTGCGTGGGTTTCCTCTGGGTGCTCCGGTTTCCTCCCACAGTCCAAGGACCTGCAGGTTAGGTGAATTGGCCATGCTAAATTGCCCGTAGTGTTAGGTGAAGGGGTAAATGTATGGGTGGGTGGTGGGTCAGTGTGGACTTGTTGACACTGTATAAGTAGTCTAAAAAGAACTCTTGCAAGCCATCACTATCCCTTAAGTTAAATCACTTTCACAAATTGCCATTCAATAGGTTATCTGGTCATCATCACATTGATGTTTTGTAGGGACTTATGTAGAAATATGTGCCTCATTTCCTACATTTCTTCAGTGAATTTACTTCAAAAAGTATATTTCATCATTGATGGTAAAACACTTTAATATGTTCAGAAGCTGTTGAAAGGTGCAAAATGAATGTATAGCTTTCTTTAGATCAAATAAATTGTATAAACAACACTTCAGTCATTTCTTTTAATTTAATTTTAATCTGAGGCAGGTAACATATGTTTGAAAACTGGAAGAAAAATTAGACCATAAATTTTAAAGAATTTAGGATTTGGAAAGTGAAATGCCTTGCTTACAAGATTCACTGTAAATACTTTAGAGCATTAAACATTTAGATATTATATATAAAAATTATTAATATTATTTTATACATATATATAATCTCCATTTTGAAAATCACAGGGAACCTGCAGTTCCAAACGTCTTCATTCATTGTACTTAGTTATTGCTATAGTAACAAGGAGCTGAATTGTTTGACGCTTTTACAACATGGCGTGCTTTATCACCCTCAAAATACGTTTATGTCGCTGCTCTTTTTATGTTACATTTACAAATTTAAATGAGATTGCCTTCTGTGAAACAGTGTAATGTAGCTGTGACAAACGTGTTGGAAAATGATCCACGATGACATTTAAATTTAAAGTCATTTCATGCGTACTGTTTCATTTGATTAGAGATTGTTTACTGCTGAAAATAATTAGAATAACTGGAATAGTTCAGAATATGTAAAAATATAATATCGCACAGCATAAATTGAATAAGTAAATTGAATTACATCAGCTACAAAAAGACAAGAAAGGTCTAGGTAACATCAAGGTAAGTGACAAATAACAGGTACAAATGATGACTGGTCTAGCTGGTATAGTTGGCACTTTAACTGCTCTGCAGTTACTTTAGCTGCTGATTTTAAGTAAACAGTGGTAATTAGCCTTCCATATTTAATTATCTTATTTTCTGAAGTTACTCTACGCACAGTTGGTTTAATTGAAAACAAAATGGTCTATTAAAAATAATATAATACAATGCTTAAATTACTACTTGCTTTTTAACATCAAACTGATAATTCTGTTTTTAAAAATAGCATTTCCCTCACTTGATAGGTTTCCTAAATTTGTTACAGGTTTCTTGCGGCAATTGTATTGCAAGCACACAGTTTTCAAAACCACCATTAATAATGAATCACAAATAGAAAGGATTAGGTATTTGTATATCTAGTCTGACTGTGAAACATCCGCTATGCAGAACAAAGAGATGAAAATCAACGTGTGTGATTAACCGAACTACATCCATTTCTTTTCTTATGCTCATATGGCTTGAAGGCATACCAAGTCTTCCAATCCATTTGTGACGTGTCTAAGATGCTGCATAAATGTAGGACGTTGTTCCATGTAAATTACTGAAAGGAAAATCCAGTGTGAGAGATGTGACATACTCCCAGTTCCAATTGCATTTCTTTGTTGCATCCAGGATGAAACCTAAAGTCTCCACCTCAAATACTGCATTCAATGAAGTGGTCACACCACAGGTAAACAGTGCATGGACACAAAGGGAATGGACAGAGGAAAAGCACTGTGCATATACAACAGGGGTTCCCTGAAGACACCTCTATCTCTCTCTCTCTCTCGTTCTCTCTCTCTCTCTCTCTCTCTCTCTCTCTCCCCCCCCAACAAATATCCCATTTTGGATGCTACTAACAGAGATGATTTATCAAGGGAATACAGTGAGAACCAAGTCCAGTGCATGAGGAGTGGCTCAGTTTGGGGTAGGGGATAAGAAAATAAGAGTGTGATAGAAATAGGGATTCTACCGTAAGGAGAACAGATAGGTGCTTTCATGGTTGCAGACATGATATCAGGTTGAAATATTGCTTCCTAGGGCCAGCATCAAAAATTTCACAGAGCAACTGAAGGACATTCTAAAGTGGGAGGGACTGTATAGCAATGTTAATAACAAAGACCTGGGCAAAAAGAGGGATGAGGACCTGCAAGAAGAATACTGTGATTTAGGAATTTAAATTAAATATCAGGACATCAATGACAGGATTTTCAGGATTACTTCCAGTGTCCTATGCTTGTGAGATTAGGAATAGGAAAATAGCCTGAATGAATCTGTAGCTGGAGGATGGTGAAGGAAGGAGAGACTTAGATACTTGAGGCATTGGGGCTGACTCTGAGGGAAACAGGACCTATGCAAACTGGATGAGTTACACTTCAGCAGGACCAGGACCAATATTCTCACAGGAGCATTTTCTAGGACAGTAATGGAGGGTTTAAACTAGAGTGGCACAGGAACCTGAGTATGGAGACATGAATGAGAGAAACAAAGATGGAAATTAAAGATAGAAAAGTAGAAAGAAAAAGTGGAAGGTAGAGGAAACTAGGGTTGGAAACAAGTGGAATCAAAGCATTGGAAAAATTTAAGAATGTCAAAAACACAATTTTAATGATAGAAACATGATAGCAGGTTTATTGAAGCTGAGAATTGAATGTCTCAGTGTGGTCGATCTTTATGAAGGGCAGGTCAAAAGGAAAAGGTTGCAAGGTGGTGTTCTTATGAACTATGAAATCAGTGCAATAGTGAGAATATGTACATGTGGAATCAGTCTGTGAGGAACTAAGAAGCAACAAAGTATGGAAAACATTAGTGATAGTTGTCCATAGATGTCCAAATAGTTGTGATATGATTGAGGTGGCATTAAACAGGAATTTACCGAAGCATGCAATAAGGGTGTTACAGTTATCATGACTGATTTTAATCTACATCTAGTATAGGCAACCTACATCTGCAATAATACGTGCTAAATGAATTCCTGGAGTATGTACAAGATGATTTTTTACACAAGTGCACTGAGCAACTAACCAGGGAACAAAACGTAGATTTGGTTTTATGAAATGAGATGTGGTTAATTAATATTTGTTGTGAGAAGTCCTTTAGTGACCAAACCATGTTAGAAGTCTTCATCAGGATTCAAAGTAAAGTATTCCAATTGGAATGTAGGGACCTAAATCTAAACATGGGAGACTACAAAGATGGGAAAATTGTCTGTGATTGACTGGGTAACTTCATTCAAGGAGCAGGAGAATCGACATTTCGGGCATGAGCCCTTCTTCAGGCATGAGCCCTTCTTCAGGCATGAGCTCATGTCCGAAACGTCGATTCTCCTGCACCGTTTATGCTGCCTGACCTGCTGTGCTTTTCCAGCAACACATTTTCAGCTCTGATCTCCAGCATCTGCAGTCCTCACTTTCTCCTCGGTAACTTCATTAAAAGGCATAACCATAGATCGGCAATGGATTGTATTTAAGGAATGAATTCAAGCACTGCAGCAGTTATACATCTCTTTCAGGCAAAAGAACACAACATGAAAATAAGCCAACCACGGTTAACAAACAAAATTATGGGTACTATTCATTCCAAAGAGGAGTCATAAAAAGCTGCTATATAACTGTTTGGAAATCAGCAAAGAAGAGCAAAGAGGTTGATTTAAGAAAGACTAAACTTGCAAAGAACATAAAAGCAGGCTGTAAAAGTTTCTATAAGCACATAAAAAGGATGAATGAGATGAGGAAAAATTTCTTCAATTATGTGATATTGAACCTGTAGAATTCTGTTTCACACAAAATTATAGAGGCCTGAGCGGAGATGACAGTGGAGGAATGGGAACTATTAGCATATGTGGGTGCAGTGCTTAAAGAGATTTAACAACTTCCTCAGCATTGTCAGGGTAAATGTAACTGAATATTGAGTGCTGTGATATACATGTGGGCAACACTAACATACAGCTAAGGAACAAAAGAGGCCACTCAGCCCTTTGAGCCTGTTCTGTCTTTCATGAAGGCCATGGCTGATCTGATTTTACCTTCAATTCTACATTCCTGCATATCCCCAATAACCTTTCATCCCTTCGGTAATCAAGAATCTATCAATCTCTATCTTAAAAATACTTTAAAATTCTGCATCCACTGCCTTTTGAGGAAGGGAATTCCAAAGACACTCAACCTTCAGAACTTCTTTGAACTTATCTCTGTCTTAAATGGGCCACCATTTGTTTTTAAACTGTGGCCCCAGTTCTAGATTCTCCTTTAAGAAGAAACCTCCACCTAGTCAAGTCCCCTCAGCCTCTCTGACTCTTCTAAATTCTGAGGAAACAGCTCTGGCTTCTCCAGCCTTTCCTCATAAGGCAGACCACTTATTTGGATATTAAAGGAACAAACTGCTTCCTTCCATAAAATTAACATGCGTCCATAAATATGTACACAGTACTTCAGATGCAATCTTATCAATGCCTTATTTGGCTGTAGTACAACCTCACTGTTCAATTCCCCTCACAATAAAACCGCAACAGTTCTCAACACAAAGAAGGGATCAGCGAGTTGGGAGAGAGAATAATATGCCCTCGCAGCAGCTGTGTCATGAGAAATGGCTTCATGTGAGTGACAGGCCTTTACCTCTCAGTGCCAGCAGCGTCCTATTCCCATGAGAGTTGACGTATGGATGAGACATCCCAGAAGATCTGTCATGTATCAGAGGAATGATAATTGATTGAAGAATGAGGTCACCACAGTGTGAAGAATCTAACTTTCCCCTTCTGTGCACAGGGTAAAATAGGGCCTAAGCTAGCAGGTATAGGTGGGTGGAGGTGTGCTGGACATCTGTATCCTGACAACTATAGAGGAAGAGACGCTATACCTGAGTGGAGACCAATGGAGGTCAGGCTATATTGGATGGCATGGATGGGAGGATGGAATGGGAGGCCTTCGGCCCAAATTATTTGTGTTATTTAGTGTATGCTTTCCTTACTTTGAAGGGACAGGCTGCTCACTGGATAGCAATCCTGAAATACACTTCTGAAGGTAACGGCATAGAACCTTCAGAATGCAACACCGTATCATTGCCCCACACCCTCGACTGACACAGATGCATTCACCTCGATGGAAATGCATCCATGATTCAATGCAGAGCCACTACCTGGTGAAGACGTCATTCAAGATGTGCTGATGGGAGCTGTGACAGCTGACACTCAGAGGACTGTTAGAGACCAGACCCATGGTAAGCCCTCAGCTGGTGTTGGCCAGAGGAAACTAGTTGAAGTTGCAGCAACAGATAATGGAACATGTGGTCAAGCTTCTATGCACAGATGAAGGAAGAATACATCCTGGCCATCACATCTGCCATGTCTTAAGGGAGCATATGTCATCCTTCATCAAGAAGTTGGTGAAGCCCATTCAGCATACATGGCATGGCAGATGGCAGAATTGAATTCAATTTTTTTAGATCTAGAATTAAGAATCTCATGATGACCATTAAACCATTGCTAATTGTTGGAAAACCCCATCTGGCTCACTGATGTCCTTTAAGGAAGGACATCTGCCATCCTTACCCAGTCTGGTCTACATGTGACTCCAGACACACAGCAATTTGGTTGACTCTTAACTGTCCTCTTGGCAATTAGGAATGGGCAATAAAATGCTGTCCTAGCCACAGGCACCCTTGTTCCATGAATGAATAAAAAGAAACAGTTAAATGATTGCCAAATACAGTCATGAATCTGCATCAGTTCAGCCTTTAGTTCTATACACCTATGTCCGGTCCAGAAGGGTATTGAGGCAACTGAATTCCCCTCCATGTACTCCTCCATCTCTGGTAGATAATGCTTACCAAGAACAAGATAAAGAGGCAGCTCTCGGTACCTGAGTGCAACTCACAGGGTGACCTAATAATATTGAGATGTTGCTCAGCACCTCTGCCAATGATCTATCCACTGCCAGATGGCACAGTGATAGAAGAGGCAGTTCCACCTAAACAGGAGACTCTCAGCTAGCTGGGACCCTGCAGACATTGAGCAACTTAAGTTATCTCAAGCCATAAATTATCACAATAATCAAACTACCTCCACCTTAGCTGCCAATTCCAGGACCACACCTTGTCAGAGTGCTTAGAAGCACATTAAAAAGAGCAACAAGGTGCACCAGGTTGGCACCAGTGTTTAGGTTTTACGTTACTCTTTGGTGCTTGCATCTCATTGCTGGTGCATTTGTTGTGCTACTCCTTATTCAGTTCCTATTGTCTTCTCACTTGCAGTAAGAACCCTTCCACTGTCATCTGCTTGTCCATAGAGAGGAAGGTGGAGTTTGCCCACTGTCTGGATGGGGTAACGCGCATGAAGATGCGAGGTGATGGCATTGTAAGCAATTAGCAACTTCAGCTGGAGGTCTGACACAAAGGCATCTCAAGGGATGAGAGTGGCCAGAGACAAGAGTGTCTGAAAATCATTGTGACAAGGAACCATGTTATTATAATACATTTTATAATCTGCAGTGTAATGCAAATTCTTGTAGACCATTTCAAAGGCATGAAATTATTAGACTTTAAGTGGGTAGAAACAATAATTTTCCCTTTGTTTACCTTCTATTATTATCAAAGCTATGCCTTATATTTGTCTGAAATCATCAAATTGATCTCCTCATTTCAGCATTCACTGCTGTTAGTACATGTAATATAGGAATGAAGGTTATACCAATGAGGGAACATGACATTGCTGTACATGAAGTTAAACAAAGGGCTATGGCAATGCTTTGCAAACTATTATCTGATCTGACCCTTTTAGCTCACCAACACCTCTCAAGGCTAATTAATGGTGGAAAGCAAAGGGCTGGTCTAGCCCAGTAATATTCACATTTACATGAACAAATATTTTATACATAAAATGTATACCAACAAACATAAAAAAGTTATAAAGCAACTTTAGACATTTTATTATTATTATTGATGGCTGTGCATTATTGATCAACATCTATTAATCCATCAGGCCAAAAATGAAAACCTGTATTGTTAAGGTACTTTGTAAAAAAAGTGATCTTATGCACTCATATCAGTTTCAGTCAAAGTCTCCCCAAATTCCAGGATGAGTGAAGGCTCAGTATAGCTACAATATCCCCACAGACATTACACTCAGCTCCTCTCATCTCACTAGGAGAAAGTGAGGACTGCAGATGCTGGAGGCCAGAGCTGAAAAATATGTTGCTGGAAAAGCGCAGCAGGTCAGGCAGCATCCATGGAGCAGGAGAATTGACCTTTTGGGCATAAGAAGGGCTTATGCCCAAAACATCGATTCTCCTGCTCTTTGGATGCTGCCTGACCTGCTGCGCTTTTCCAGCAACACATTTTTCAGCTCCTCTCATCTCACCACAAACTCCTTTTCCCAGCCTTCTTCAATTGCCTCACCAGACTGTCTGCCCAAATCTCTCTCCCCGATATCCACGCCCAGTCAGCAGTCACTCATTCCAATTCCTCCTGCTCCTCATCCAAGCATAAGCTCCTACCCCAACAATGCCCCAATCTCCACCCTAAGGCAAGTTGTGGACAAGACCTCTTCCATCACCAACAGGGTAGGTGACACGATAGTCCTGAGTAGGCCTGTCCAGAAATTGCATAAACTGATGACTGTAGTGGAGGGCAGGGTATGGATATGACAATAGCTGGTTGCAATTACCCTTCCAATAAAAGGTGGGATTCAATTATCCTAAAGTTAGAATTCTGCAAATGTTGGGAATTTCTTGTCTCTGAAAGCAGGTGGATGACGATAGGTCAGCAGCTTCCTGGTCGGCATCTGCCTGGCTTGAAATGGCATTGTTCCCCTGATCAGAGATAGTCCATAGAATCTGTTTGTACTTATCAATTCTAACTGGTGTCTCTTGAGTTCCATTAATGTTCTGCAGCAAAACCAGAATGTTCTTTCCAGGGCACAATCATAATTTATGGGACTCAAACAAAGAACTGCAGATGCTGGAGATCTGAAACAAAAACTGAAAGTGTTGGAGAAATTCAGCAGGTCTGGCAGTATCCATGGTGAGAAACACATATCACATTTTGAGTCCAGTGCCCTTCATCAGAACTGAGGAGTTATGAGATGTCTGGACTGGCCAATATTTGCAATGGCAGCAGTCTTTGCCCAGGTCCTTAAATGGATAGTCCAAGTACTTGCCAGATTCAGGAGGGACATCATTTTAATATATTCAAGGACACATAGATCCCCCTTTTCCATTTCAAGTCAGTATTGAGTGGGCACCCATGACCAAATTTTCTAAGCAAATGTTATATGCTTATATATCATGTTCCTTCTTTAAAAAAAAGTCCAAAAACGCAGTTACTACATGACATTTAAAATAATGAAATAAAAGGTTCGACTATTGTTTCTTCAGGAGCCACACATCATTTGATTTTGGTCTCGGGGACGCTTTCTCACACACACACACACACGGTAATTGCTTTTACTCAATGCTACAAGGATCAGTATGATTAAGTTCAAAGTCTAACTGTGCAAGTGAAGTTAAAAGTTCAAATCAATTTATTCTGTAATTCTGTAAGCTGTAGATTCAGAAAAATGAAAATATGGGCTACTTTTATCATAATATATGTTTATCTCTATCCTATATTTTCAAGGCTGAGAGAGTTTTTTGTCTTGCCTTGCAGACATTAGACTGTCAAGTATAACACCTTTTATATTAATTTACTTGCTTCTAATGACAGCAGCTATTAAGGGTGCCATTATAATCCTATATATGGAGGTTAGGTTTAGGTGTGTGGGTGGACAAGGAGCGGGCGAATGAAATGTTCTGTTACTCTTACCGCAACTCTAATAACAGATAATAACAGAGATAGACAAATATGCTTGTAATTACTATACAAGAATAAATTTTTTACTTGCATATAATAATTCTGAAACTTCTCGAAACAGAACAGTCTAGATTTTCTACCTTATTACAACAGCAATTGTGATATTAAAGGTGCCCTTAAGGGCTCCAAGGATGGGTCAAAATCAACAACATCAATTCCCCAACCAGTTGACAACACCAAACCACCTTTTCTAGAATGTAGTACATGTGCACAATGGCCTCACCCAAAACTGGCAGCAAGCTAATTATAAGATAGTGAGCAGTGTAATTATCTGAACGATGCAAGTGCGAAAAAAAATGCAGACCTTCTCAAAACATTACACTGTGAATACCAAAGTGAAAAAAAATTCTGCAAGACATTTTCCAAAAATATGTTTTTTGAATATTGGAACTTTGGCCATGTTCAGCTATTTCATAGTTCGATGATTCTAAGTGCCAACTTCAAATCCTGTTAGGGATCAATATTTATATTCCTTGAAGTGAGGGGGAATGCTGGATGCTGGATTTGCTCAGTAGGCTAGATGGCTGGCATATGATTCAGAACAACACTGATGGTGCAGGGTTTGATTCCAGTTCCAGAAGAAGTTAACTTGAGACCTTCCACCTTGCCTTACCCTGCAGTAAACTTACAGCATAAGTCCTGTTTCATTAACCCTCAGAAAAAAAATCAAGGATGTTACCTGCAGATGAAGCCACAGAAAAAGTGAAGGGCTGAAAGAGAGGTACATTATTGCCAACATAAACGTTGCAGAAGCAAGGTGAATATCCTGTTAGAGGTAAGATCACACCATGGTTAGTAGTGATGTTATTTTAAAAGTAGACTTCATTGCCTTTGTAGATGTTTGGAAAACTAACTGAAGACCATCTGGAAAACAGAGAATTCAGACAATTAACAACATTAGTTTCTTTAAGAACAGATAGCCATATAGATCAGTGGATATGGCCCTGGACAACACAAGCTAATATCATTTTGATTTTAAGTGTCTTACTTGAAAATAACAAGGCTGAAGTTATGAAAATAATTTTTAAAAAGGCTACAGATCTGCACTAAAACATACACCCCTCTCTCTTTAAAAAGTCACAAACATGAAAGGTCTTACCTGTATTTAGATTCTGTCAGTTCTGCCATTCTCTTTCTTCAAACTGGGGCAAGGATTATCACTCCTTATTCAGCATGAGTACCATCTTCACGCAGATACTTTCAATTGTAAACCTGCAAATTTTAAAGTTTTAAAGGGACCAAAGCCAGATCCAACAATAGGTAATCCCGAGAAGGCAAATATGGCTTGCCATTGGTAAGGAATTGCTTCAACGAATTATAAGATCTAGCCATAGATAATCAGTAATGATTTGGGCAGTTAGAGTCATAGAGTCATTGAGATGTACAGCATGGAAATAGACCCTCCGGTGCAACTCATCCATGCCAAACAAATATCTGAAATATATCTAGTCCCATTTGCCAGCATTTGGCCCATATCCCTTTAAACCCTTCTGTGGAAGTTGGTTTCACTAGACTGCTTGTTCTCAGTCATTGTTTAGTTAGTCATGGTGTTGCTATTGCCTGACCTGACCCTTTGCCCTGGGTGATCCTAGCCTGCTAGAACATTCTATAACAACCACATAACTTCTGCTTTTATCACATAACTCATGAACTGTTTATCTGTAGAAAGCACAACTCAGCCAAACATCAACAGGCAAATGTAGTATCTGGATTGTGCACTGACTCAAGGTCTGAGAACTATAGCTCATTATGTTTAGTTACGTTATAGTCTTGGAGAGACCTCGACTCTTCCTGGTGTATGTTCTCGTAGGCCATCCAGTGCATATCTTGTGATTCTGTGTCTGATTTAGCAACTGTCAACTCAGACTATATACATCCACAGCGATCTGCCAGTGCTTTGGAGTATCACCAAACCATATTTAGGAAGGGTGTGCTCCCTATGATATCATGCAAAAAGGTTTGGCAGTGTTCAAGTGCTCTGGTTCCAGAGAATTTCTTTAACATCTTCCTATTCATATACCCATCCAGGTGCTTTTCACATGTTGTAATTGTACAGCCTCTACCACTTCCTCTGGCAGCTCATTCCATACACTCACCACTCTCTGTGTGAAAATGTTGCCCCTTATGTCCCTTTTAAAGCTTCCCTTCTCATCTTAAACCTGAGCCCTCTATTTTTGGACTCCCAAACCCCAGGGAAGAGACCTTGTCTATTTACCCTATCCATGCTCCTCATGATTTTATAAACCTCTATTATGTCACCCTTCAGCCTCCAATGCTCCAGGGAAAACAACCCTAACCTATACAGCCTCTCCTTACAGCTCAAACCCTCCAACACTGGCAATATCCTTGTGATTTATTTTCTGAACGCTTTCAAGTTTCACAACATCCTTCTTATAACAGGGAGACCAAAATTGCATGCAGTATACCAAAAGTGGCTGAACCACTGTCCTGTACAGCCGTAAAATGACCTCCCAACTCCTTTACTCAATGCACTAACAAATAAAGTCAAGCATACCAAACACCTTCCTCACTATCCTGTCTTCCTGTGACTCCACTTTCAAGGAACTATGAACTTGCAGTCCAAGGTCTCGAGTATCAGCTCAAGGTCAGAATTAATTTCAGGATTAACAGATTAATTTAGCTCATGTCATACAGACAGAAATCCCAAGAATCAAGTTTGTTGAAAGCTGTGTTGCCACAGCTAACACAATGAATGTGACTTTTCTAAAATGGAACTGTCAGGGAGGCTCATTGAGTTACTCAGCACCTATACAACAATTAAAGCTTTTCAAAAGCATCCTTTGGGCAAAAAGAAGGGTCATATCATTGACACATTACTTGATGAAAGATGAATGTACAAAGACATAGTAGCACGCCAACAGCAATGATCTTTTTTAGGTGCAACTGAAAATTGACACAGTTGACAGCGCACAAATAGCCAACAAAACCTGTAACAGATGTGCCGCTACCTAAAAGAGTCCACTTTCTTGATAGCTGAGAGCATGTGGCACTGAGGTAAATTTGGCATGTATGTAGGAAAGCTGGTTCCAGACACAAAAGCAAAACACAGATAACCAACAAAATGCCACAATCCTGGCAGCAATGTAAGCATTAATGAGATGCAGAAATGCAAATGTATTAATCATGGTTTAGAGCCATCCCAGCAAAAGGCAAATTACGGAAGATAACCAAGTTTTCCAATTTATTAGCTCACATACCATGTTGGTGATATAAGGCCATCAGAAGCTTTTATAACAATTCACATCATCTGTCATGGAAAGCAGGATGACACAACCTAAATACTAAAATCAGTGTCAACATGTTACCATTATGCATCCTGAAATACATCTACCACATTGGTTGGCTTATCCTAGCATAGCCGACAAACACCGCCTCACAGTGTATAATGGATTTCCAATCCTATCAGCAGAATCATGCTGTAGTATCAATATGCAACACATCTTTGCTTCCTGAAGTGTTCTAATAAATAGATATCAATGGTCTGATAGTGACATGACTCAACACACACAGATTTCAGAATAATCACAACTCATGAGTTTCAATCTACACCCATGGTGGTGAAATGAATCATACATGACATAAACAAATCAATCATTGTCATGACATGACTTCAGTGTGAGGTATTTGCCAGGTACCAGGATGATTATGTTTAACACACTGAATAAATTATCCTACTCACACAAGGACCAAGATGTTCCATTGGATCTACATGCTGATGCTAGTGATTATGAAATTGAAGACATTCTCAAGGTTGACCGGTTATACTTTGGCTAGAGTCAGTGCTAGTAGTTGCAGTCAGCAGCAGTTAAAGTTGAGCAAACTCAAGAGCTGGAAACTGAGAAACTCTGACCATATTAAAAAGGTAGCTGAGAGGGATCCAAGATGGCGGCGATGTGGGAAGATCGTGTTGCAGAGTTCCACACCGTATGGCAAGTGGGACAAAGTCCTAACCCACCCTACCCGGACTAGCGCAATATCCTGGGACTCTGGAAAGGTTGTGGAGTCCCAGGAAACTGTTGGAGAGCAACTTACCTTGGTTTTCACTGTCCAGGGATGCTGAAGAAGGGAGCAGGTATGTCCGAGGCTAGGCCCAGGGCCCAGCCTGCAGGATCCTCGGACTCGATTTCTTACCAGGCCCTGGTGAAGAAGCTCGCGAAATCTCATGAGACGTTAGGCAAGCAGCTTGAGGAGAAGCTGGTCTCGATCTCTATCATGCTGGAGAAGCATGAACAGCAGTTGGGAGACCTCCAGAAAAGAACGGATGAGGTAGAACACAGTCACAGTGGTGGAAGCTGATACCAGTTCCTCCAAGGACTGGATCTTGGCAGGTCCGTTATTTGCTTAACCAGGTTGATGACTTTGGGAACAGGGGCAGGAAAACAAAATTCGGATCACCTGTCTGCCGGAGGGTAAGCAAGGTGAATGGCCAGCAGAATTTATTAAGGACTGGTTGCTGAAATTCTTTAATGGAGGCTGGAATGAGAGGCTTGAAAATCGGGAGGGCTCAGCGGGTCACTGCGCAGACGTCAGGTCTGGATCAACATCCTCGTCCTATCTTGGTGCAGTTTCATCATTATAGAGATAAGGAGAGAATCGTGGAAGCTTCCATAATCCAGGGGAAGGATCCGAAGCCCCTAATTTATGAGGGCTCTAAGATTATATTCTTCCAGGATTTCTCAGCTGCGGTGATCCAGAAAAGAAAATCCTATGACGGCATCAAGAAAAGGTTTGAGGGAGCACAGGATCCAATACTCTCTGAGGTATCCAGCGGTGCTTTGGACCACCTTAGATGGATCTATACATCTCTTTGACATGTCGGAGAAGGCAAGAGATTTTGTGGACAAACTAACTTAATCTGAACAATTGAGTATGTACAAATAGTAGTGTTGTTTGGGTATTTCTCTAGTTTTCTTTGAAAAAAGAGGAAGTCCAGTCAGGGCTTTCTTTTCCTATTTTCTTATTGGTAATAATCTAGTCTAAACTATGCTAGGGGGCGGCTGGGATGTGCACTTTCAATTTCTAAGTTAAGTTATACCAAAGGATGAGTGGGCACTTATGTTTTTTGCTTTCAAAATTTCTTTATTCACGTTGTAAATTCATGGTATATTTTCTTTCTTTTCTGCTTGTGTTTGTGGTGCGGCTCTAGCTAGGAGATGGCTAGATGTCTACTTATGGGCAGTTTATGCCCGGTTCGGGTATTTAAATGCCCTGGCTGCAGTATTGGCAGCGGGATGAGAAGTTAGTTTTGGGATGTTTAGAAGGCCCCTTCAGGCAGGGGATGAGTTCCCCTCTTCAGCACCATTGGTGCGTTATATGTTGGTTTGCTTTTTGGTTTTTGTTGTATCTAGCCTTTGAGGTTGGAGGTTTGTTATTTTAGTGGTTTTAGTTTATGTAGTTTTTATGTTTGATGGGTCTTGCAAAGCCAAAGCTCGGTGATTTGTAATTTGAACTCCTTATCTCTGGACTCTAAATGTTACTGCAGAAGCTGTGGCTAATAACTTGATTAAATGGTGTACCTGGAACATCAAGGGGGGTCACTCACCAATTAAGATGGAAAAGGTACTATTGAGTCTTAGAAAGGAAAAGGTGGGATATTACTTTATTACATGAGAAATGCTAGGATGATAGGGAGCATTTGAAACTACAGCAGAATGGCTTTGATCGTGTTTACTTTTCATCTTTTAATACTAGAAGTAGGGGACCGGTTATATTGGTTAGGAGGAATCTCCCATTTAAGTTACTAGAGTGTGTTAAAGACACATGTGGGAGGCTTGTAATTCTCAAAGCCCTGATAAATGGGGAAGAATATGGTATTTTAAATGTTTACTACCCTACAGCCCATCCCCTCAAATTTCTGGTAGATGCCTTCTCTAAATTGATCAGTCTCGAGTCCAGGCATATCATTATAGGGGGAGATTTTAATTGTCTTATGGATCCCACGGTAGACAGGTTGCCAAAGGCCCCCCGATACCCTCTGTACAAACTAAACAAGTAGTGGATCTGTGTGTGGAGTAAGGCTTGGTGGATATTTGGAGGCATCTCCACCCTACAGGCAAGGATTTCATGTTTTTTTTCCAATCCACACAGATGTCACACCAGGATTGATTTTTTTCTGACCCCTGTGGCAACCCCTGGACTCAGTGGCATTTTGTACGATTGGTAATGTTACCATCTCCAATCTTGTTCCAGTGTACCTGTTGGTTAAGATTAAGGATGCTATAGTGGGCCCGAGGCACTGACGAATGGATCCCTTTATCCTTAAGGATAATACGTTTGTGGAGTACTTCTCTCAGGAATTTCGGGCGTTCCTAGACATTCACTCAGGCTCGGTTAGTAGCTCATCTGTCCTTTGGGGAACTGCCAAGGCCTGTGCCAGGGGATTAATTATTTCCTACTCTGCCAGTAGGAAGCGGCAGAAAGCCAAACAACAGCGTCTCCTTGAAGCACAGTTGAAGGCAGCCACAAAGGCTCACTTTGACAGGCCCTCATTGGTCAAGATACAGAGGATTTTGGCGCTGCGGTCTGCATTGAATTCCGTGCTCACACAGAGAGCAAAGAAGAAGCTTACTTTCGCAAAGCAAAGGTTATATGAGCATGGTGACAAGCCAGACAAGCCAACCTAGCGTATCTCGCCAAGAAAAGGAGCATCTCTCAAGCTATTATGCCTATTAGGGAAGGGTCTGGGAACCTAACATGTGATATCAAAAGATTAATGGGGGATTTCCAGAGATTTTACTCTGAATTATACAAATCTGAGGGTTGTGAGGAGGGACGGGTCAAGATGAAGTCCATTTTCAAGGATATGGAGGTCGTAGGCATGATACCCAAACAAGACTCTTTTTTCAATGCCCCCTTATCAGACCAAGAGGTGCGGGAAATGGTGAGGTAACTTCAGAGTGGAAAGGCACCAGGTCCTGATGGACTTCCCAGCAAATTCTATAAGGAATGTATAAGTATATTGTCAGGCCCGATGCTCAACATGTTCAATGACTTGTACAGTCATGATCGTCTCCCACCATCTCTAAGATAGGCTAATATTTCGCTTATTCTTTAAAAAGGGAAGTTCCTGGAGGACTGGGCTTCTTACAGGCCGATTTCACTCTTAATTTTTAACTTTAAAATCTTCACTAAGACTCTTCCGTTAAGGCTGGAAACTGTTACCTTCTATTGTTAAAGGGATCTAGACGGGTTCATAAAGGGCCGCAGATCCTCCAATAATGTTAGGAGGTTGCTTAATGTAATTCAAACATGTCAACAACAGTCAATACAGGGATTGGTGATTTCTCTGGGTGCAGAGAAAGCATTTGATCAAGTTGAGTGACAGTACATTTTTTATACTCTAGTGCAGTTTAGCTTGGGCAAAGCTTTTATAAGATGGGTAAAGGTTCTCTACAGTGACCCTCTCAATCCAACGGATTATAATCAAGCAATTTTAGCATTTTTAGGGGCAGTCAACAGGGTTGTCCCCTTTCGCCATTACTTTTTATATTGGTGATTGAACAGTTCGAGGAAGCCATTCATAGGGATCCCAACATTTCAGCTCCATAAGTGGGGTCAAATTTACATAAGATTTCATTGTATGTGGCCAATATCCTTTTTTTTGTCAAATGCACTGGGACTGCCATAGTGTTAAGGGTTTAGCTGGAGAGGAATTTGTTAAGTGTGTACAAGAAATTTTCTTATACTAGAGAAGGTGCAAAACTTTATCTACTCTTGGGAAATAAGGCAGGGCAGGTGACTGAGATGTCAGTGGGAGAGCACTTTGGGGCCAGCAACCATAATTCTATTCATTTTAAAATAGTGATGGAAAAGGATAGACCAGATCTAAAAGTTGAAGTTCTCAATTGGAGGAAGCCAATTTGACGGTATCAGGCAAGAACTTTCAAAAGTTGATTGGGGGCAGATGTTCGCAGGTAAAGGGACGGCTGGAAAATGGGAAGCCTTCAGAAATGAGATAACGAGAGTCCAGAGAAAGTATGTCCCTGTTCGGGTGAAAGGAAAGGCTGGTAGGTATATGGAATGCTGGATGACTAAAGAAATTGAGGGTTTGGTTAAGAAAACGAAGGAAGCATATGTCAGGTATAGACAGGATGGATCGAGTGAATCCTTAGAAGAGTATAAAGGAAGTAGAAGTATACCTAAGAGAGAAATCAGGAGGGCAAAAAGAGGACATAAGATAGCATTGGCAAATAGAATTAAGGAGAATCCAAAGGGTTTTTACAAATACATTAAGGACAAAAGGTAACTAGGGAAAGAATAGGGCCCCTCAAAGATCAGCAAGGCGGCCTTTACGTGGAGCTACAGGAATTGGGGGAGATACAAAATGAGTATTTTGCATCAGTGTTTACTGTGGAAACGGACATGGAAGATATAGAATGTAGGGAAATAGATGGTGATATCTTGAAAAATGCCCATTTTAGAGAAGAGGAAGCACTCGATGTCTTGAAATGCATAAAGGTGGATAAATCCCCAGTACCTGATTAGGTGTACCCTGCAACTCTGTGGGAAGGTAGGGAAGTGATTGCTGGGCCTCTTGCTGAGATATTTCTATCATCAATAGTCACAGGTGAGGTGCCAGAAGACTGGAGGTTGGCTAACATGGTGCCACTGTTTAAGAAGGTTGGTAAAGACAAGCCAGGGAACTATAGACTAATCAGCCTGACGTCGGTGGTGGGCAAATTGTTGGAGGGAATCCTGAGGGACAGGATACACATGTATTTGGAAAGGCAAGGACTGATTAGGGTTCGTAAACATGGCTTTATGCATGGGAAACCATGTCTCACAAACTTGATTGACTTTTTTTGAAGGAGTGACAAAGAGAATTGATGAAGGCAGAGCAGTAAACATGATCTAGATGGACTTCAGTAAAGTGTTCGACAAGGTTCCCCATGGGATACTGGTTAGCAAGGTTAGATCTCATGGAATATAGGGAGATCTCGCCATTTAGATACAGAACTGGCTGAAAGGTAGAAGACAGAGGGTGGTGGTGGAGGGTTGTTTTTCAGAATAGAGGCCTGTGACCAGTGGAGTGCCACAGAATTCGGTGCTGGGTCCACTACTATTCATCATTTATATAAATGATTTGGATGTCAGCATAAGAGGTATAGTTAGTAAGTTTGCTGATGACACCAAAATTGGAGATGTAGTGGACAGCGAAGAAGGTTATCTCAGATTACAATGGGATCTTGATCAGATGGGCCAATGGGCTGAGAAGTGGCAGATGGAGTTTAATTTAGATAAACTTTGTACACTTAAGAGGGAAATCAGGAGGGCAAAACGGGGACATGAGATAGCTTTGGCAAATAGAATTAAAGAGAATCCAAAGGGTTTTTACAAATATATTAAGGACAAAGGGTAACTTGGGAGAGAATAGGGCCCCTCAAAGATCAGCAAGGCGGCCTTTGTGTGGAGCCACAGAAAATGGGGGAGATTCTAAATGAAAATTTTGCATCAGTATTTACTGTAGAAAAGGATATGGAAGATATAGACTGTAGGGAAATAGATGGTGACATCTTGCAAAATGTCCAGATTCCAGAGGAGGAAATGTGAATGTCTTGAAATGGTTAAAGGTGGAAAAATCCCCAGGACCTGCTCAGGTGTACCCGAGAACTCTGTGGGAAGCTAGAGAAGTGATTGCTGGGCCTCTTGCTGAGATACTTGTATCATCGATAGTCACAGGTGAGGTGCCGGAAGACTGGAAGTTGGCAAACGTGGTGCCACTGTTTAAGAAGGGCAGTAAAGACAAGCCAGGGAACTATAGACTGGTGAGCCTGACCTTGGTGGTGGGCAAGTTGTTGGAGGGAATCCTGAGGGACAGGATGTACATGTATTTGGAAAGGCAAGGACTGATTAGGGATAGTCAACACGGCTTTGTGCATGGGAAATCATGTCTCACAAACTTGATTGAGTTTTTTGAAGAAGTAACAAAGAAGATTGATGAGGGCAGAACATATGTGATCTATATCGACTTCAGTAAGGCGTTCGACAAGGTTCCCCATGGGAGACTGATTAGCAAGGTTAGATCTCATGGAATACGGGGAGAACTAGCCATTTGGATACAGAACTGGCTCAAAGGTAGAACACAGAGGGTGGTGGTGAGGGTTGTTTTTCAGACTGGAGGCCTGTGACCAGTGGAGTGCCACATGGATCGGTGCTGGGCCTTCTACTTCTTGTCATTTACATAAATGATTTGGATGCGAGCATAAGAGGTACAGTTAATAAGTTTGCAGATGACACCAAAATTGGAGGTGTAGTGGACAGCAAAGAGGGTTACCTCAGATTACAATGGGATCTGGACCAGTTGGGCCAATGGGCTGAGAGGTGGCAGATGGAATTTAATTCAGATAAATGCGAGGTGCTGCATTTTGGGAAAGCAAATCTTAGCAGGACTTATACACTTAATGGTAAGGTCCTAGGGAGTGTTGCTGAATAAAGAGACCTTGGAGTGCAGGTTCATAGCTCCTTGAAAGTGGAGTCACAGGTAGATAGGATAGTGAAGAAGGTGTTTGGTATGCTTTCCTTTATTGGTCAGAGTATTGAGTACAGGAGTTAGGAGGTCATGTTGTGGCTGTACAGGACATTGGTTAGGCCGCTGTTGGAATATTGCGTGCAATTCTGGTCTCCTTCCTATTGTAAAGATGTTGTGAAACTTGAAAGGGTTCAGAAAGGACTTACAAGGACGTTGCCAGGGTTGGAGGATCTGAGCTACAGGGAGAGGCTGAACAAGCTGGGGATATTTTCCCTGGAGCGTCGGAGGCTGTTTTCCTTGGAGTGTTGGAGGCTGAGGGGTGACCTTATAGAGGTTTATAAAATCATGAGGTGCATGGATAGGATAAATAGACAAAGTCTTTTCCCTGGGGTCGGGCAGTCCAGAAGTAGAAGGCATAGGTTTAGGGTGAGAGGGGAAAGATATAAAAGAGACCTAAGGGGCAATGTTTTCACTCAGGGGGTGGTAAGTGTATGGAATGAGCTGCCAGAGGAAGTGGTGCAGGCTGGTACAATTGCAACTTTTAAGAGGCATTTGGATGGGTATATGAATAGGAAGGTTTTGGAGGGATATAGGCCAGGTGGTGGCAGGTGGGATTCAATTGGGTTTGGATATCTGGTTGGCATGGATGAGTTGAGCCGAAGGGTCTGTTTCCGTGCTGTACATCTCTACGACTCTATGACTCCAGCAGTTTTGGTGCCTTGCCTGATACAATGCATCAGCTCATTTGGCACCTTTTCAGTGTACAAGATTAATTTTACAAAATCAGAGCTATGTCTAAGGGTCATCTTGTAAGGGTGCTCGCTCTTAAGTGCGAATCTTGATTCCCACTTAAATGGTCACAAGGGGGTTTTATGTATTTGGACATATTTGTCACTCCAGTTCTTGACTGGTTGTTTAAAGCTAATTTTGTTCAAATAATCGAACAACACCTTCAAAGCTGGGAGGCACTTTAGCTCTCCTGGTTAGGTCGGATAGATCTTATTACAGTGAATAGTCTCCTCTGTTTGTTGTACCCTATACGGATGCTCCCCCGTATAGGTTCACCTCTTTTATTTGGCATCATAAGCGTCCCCTTATTAAATTAGCTAAATTGCAATTGCCCCACAGATTTGGGGAGTGGATCTCTTGGACATTAAAACTATCAATTAAGCTCACTTTTATCTTACATGAGTGATTGGGCTTGTGGGGATCCTCTTTCAATGTAGTTAGATATCAAAACCTCTCAGACAAAGTGCCCCCTTACTAGCTTGCTGTTTTTGGACAAAATGAGGACAGTTATGAGGACAATACTGTTAAAGCATGGAGGGCAATTCGGCAGAGGGAAGGCAATATTGGCAAAACATCTTTTCTTACACCCATAGTGGGTATGCTGGGTTTTTAACTGGGTATGATGGATTCAGGATTCAAACATTGGGCAGTTAGGGGTGTGTCTTGCATGGGCGATTTATTTGGGGGAGACACAATGATGTCCTTTGATCAGTTAGCATGGAAATACGAGCTATCTAACAGCAACCTCTTTCATTTTTTTCAGGTTAGGGATTTTATTCAAAAAAAGACTACACTTTTGACTGATCCCAACAAATACGACATAGAGAGGAGGGTGCCCAGTACTAAGAGTACCTTTTCTGTCAGAACTTTATACATCAATTGCGGGGGCGCGGTGGGGAGCAGCTCCTCAGATGCATTTGATTGACCCGACAGGGCGTGGGAGAGAGAGCTAGGCTTGAAGGTCTCCTCAGAGGCATGGGAAGATATTTGGGAAAACACAAGAAGGATATCAGTTTGCAATAGGACCAATGCTTTACAATTGAAGATTCTCCACAGGGTCCATTTGGCTCTGGATCATTTGTCAAAATTCAAACCAGGGGTATCTTCAACATGTCCCAAGTGCAAGGTTTGTATGGGCACTCTTATCCATTGTCTCTGTGGTAGGCTTCAAACATACTGGAGCGCTATGGCAGGTACAATGGAGGGCATTTTCGGTTGAAAAGTGGAGAAGGACCCGATCTCTCTTCCTCTTGGCCTGCCCAGTGTATTCACTGTGGATGTGCATATGAAAAAACTTTTCAACATCCTCACTTCTGCGCAAGAAAGAATATCTTGTTAGGTTGGGTGTCTGAAAATCTCCTGGGCCTGTCAGGTTGGCGTAAGATTGTTACGGAGCATATCCGCTTGGATTTTCTCACAAGTATGGTACACCACAAGACTGAGAATTTCTATAAGACATGGCAGCCCTTTTTGGAATACCTGGACACAGATTTGTCTGCCACACTAATGAGGGCTTTTATATAGCCGCAACGATTGTGCTTTATGAGTCCATTATCCAGAGAGGGGGAACTGCGAACCTATGTGAAAATTAATGCTCTCGATATTCAAGAGATAGTGTTTTGTTTT
Organism: Chiloscyllium punctatum; assembly: GCF_047496795.1. NCBI lineage: Eukaryota > Metazoa > Chordata > Chondrichthyes > Orectolobiformes > Hemiscylliidae > Chiloscyllium > Chiloscyllium punctatum. The sequence goes on along the minus strand of NC_092741.1, from coordinate 142,473,380 downwards.
GCTGAGCTGTATTATTATTATTTATTAGTTTGTTGTTAGTTATTACTTATTTAGTTAAGTAGTTACTTGGGTTATTTTTAAGTATATTTTATATATATTTATACATTTGTATATGAGGGCAGTTTGGGGTTTTTAAAATTGTTTTTTGATGTTCTTTCTTTGTATTGTTTTGATTTGTATTGTTTTGTATTTGTTGTAATATTAAAAAATCTATTTTTCAATAAAAATATATTTTTAAAAGAAGAGGTAGCCGAGAAGCTTCGTTCAGTTTGGCTATGCAGAGACAAATTTAGTATATCACGACAAATCATTTTCAAGGGCAAACAAGACCTAATACCAAAAGCATTACACTAAGATAACATATCCGTGTTAGACTAGGGACATAGTGGTATTGAATGCACAAGAATGCTAGCAGGTAAATCTGTGTACTGACCAGGAATGAATCAGGATATGTAATGATTTGGGATGTGCTTATCCCAGAACATACAAAGTATACTGACGCAATATGAAGGAACAGAAGCCAACTCAAAAAACATCAGTAGGACATATCAATTGTGCACGAAGGTAGTGAGAAAGAATACACTGAAAATAATTGTGTGGGGTTTTTGAATGACAACAACAAGCAGTAAGACACCAAATTGTCAAAAAGTACAGCAGAGATTGATGTGTGAAGTTGAGGAAGTAGATTATTGAGTAAATTAGAGTTGGGAGGGGAGGTTAGGGAGATTGGGAAGTGGGGTAGCTTCCGTCCTTCAGTTTGCTCCTTAGCACTAAATCTTTTAGACGTTTTGCTCTTTTGAAATTTGACAGTATGTTCAGTCAGCTCTGAGAGCTGTCATTCCCTTTTAATATTTCAAAATGATTCTTCATTACTTTATTCATTAATCGACTGATTGCGCAATATGTTGTTATGAATGACAGAAAGAAGATCTTGGTGTTCACATACTTTGTAACACTGGACTGACTAGCTCTCTCTAAAAGTTAAACTTGATATGTCTGAGAATATTTTGTACTATTAGTTAACTGTTCCAATACAGCAGCATCCCTTGAACACATCCTTGGCAAAGACAAGTTCAGCAAAGTAGATTATCTTGCATGCAATTCTAACAGCAGGAAGAGAACCCCAGGTTTTAACTGTAACAGAGAAAGGAAGAAGAACTTTCACATTCAGCTTTAACCCCAGCCACTGCGAAAAGATAAAACCAAATATCTTGGTTCTGTGTAAACTTGACCCCACCCATTCAGACTGCTCCTATTGCTCCAACTTAAAAAAAATACCCAAGGCTTCGCAAGCTGTTTACTTTAATGGCTTTGAGCAGACTTGGCACCTCCGTCTCAGCATTCATAAAAAAAATCCAGGTCAAAAATATGCTTCTTAATATTGTCACACTATCAAATATGTGCTATGCAGGACAATTACACAAATTTAGGGTTCATAAGATTGGGGATAATATATCAACATGAATTGAGGATTGATTAATTGACCAAAATAGAAATGAATACACAGGTTGGCAAGACATAATTAGTGAGATACTGTTAAGATCAGTGCTTAGCCCTCAGTTATAAGACATAAGTATGTCAACTATGACATGAGTATGTCAATTACTTAGATGAAAGCACCAGGTGTATTGTTTACAAGTTTGCTGTTAATACAAAGTTAAATGGGAAATTAAGCTGTGAGACGTTTGTACAGAAGCTGATCAAGGATACAGATATGTTGAGTGAGTGGGCAAGAACTAGGCAGGTGAAATATAATGTGAAGTTTAGGAGGAACAATAGAAAAATAGAATACCTTTGAAATGTTGAGACTGGGAATTGTTGGTGGTCAGGGAGTCCTAAGTGACCTTGTACATGAATCATAGTGAGCTATTACCACAGCTGGAGGAACTTGAATATTTTGGTCTCTTTACCTAAAGAAGAATAAGTTAGTTTTGGAGGGAGTGAAATGAGGATGAAATAGACTGATACCTGAGAAAAATCAATTGTCCTAAGAAGAAAGATTTAGGCAATAGACACTATATTGCTTAAAATTTAGAAAAAAATATGATTTAATTGAAACACAGTAAATCGTAAGAGGAGGTTAGAATAGATGCTAGATGGATATTTCTCCCAGCTGTGTAGTCTAAGACTGTTGATCGCAGATTCAGCATAAGGAATTGGACATTTTAGACTCTGCTGATAAGACTTTTCTTCATGCAAGGAGTTGCCAATCTTTGAAATTCTTTACTCCAAGAACTCAGTCATTAAACATATTCAATATCAATCCTGGTACATTTTTGGATTCTGAGAGAATTAAAGATTGTGGGGTAATTTAGGAAAGTATAATTGAGGTGGAAGGTTACCTATGATCAAACTGAATTGTGGAGCAGGCTCAAAGATTTGAATAGCTTATTACTGCTTCTTTTTCCTGTATTGTTTGACCAATATTAGTGTATCCCTATATTTGTTTCCTTATTGGATGGTGAGAAATAGGTCATTTTATGGGACAAAATACACACTTCAGCCATCTTAGACCTTAAATGCCCCCATATTTGACAAATAAGCTGTTATCAATGATGTTTCCTGTGGGTATCTAAAGAACCTTGACATTTAGAAATTAAAAGCAATGTTGCCTTTTGTAACCACCAGCAAAGGTATAGAGCCAAAGAATCATAGAGATGTACAGCATGGAAACAAACCCTTCGGTCCAACCCGTCCATGCTGACCAGATATCCCAACCCAATCTAGTCCCACCTGCCAGCACCTAGCCCATATCCCTCCAAGCCCTTCCTATTCATACACCCATCCAAATGACTTTTAAATGTTGCACTTGTACTAGCATCCACCACTTCCTCTGGCAGTTCATTCCATACACTTACCACCTTCTGCATGAAAAAGTTGCCCTTTAGGTCTGTTTTATATCTTTCCCCTCTCACCCTAAACCTATGCCTTCTAGTTCTGGACTCCCCGACCCCAGGGAAAAGACTTTGTCTATTTTTCCATCCGACACTCCAGGGAAAATAACTCCAGCCTGTTCAGCCTCTCCCTATAGCTCAAATCCTCCAACCCTGGCAATATCCTTGTAAATCTTTTCTGAACCCTTTCATGTTTCACAACATTTTTCCGATAGGAAGGAGACCAGAATTGTACGCAATATTCCAACAGTGGTCTAACCAATGTCCTGTACAACTGCAACGTGACCTCCCAACGCCTGTACTCAATACTCTGACCAATAAAGGAAAGCATACCAATCGTCTTCTTCACTATCCTATCTACCTGTGACCCCACTTTCAAGGAGCTATGAACCTGCACTCCAAGGTCTCTTTGTTCAACAACACTCCCTAGGACCTTACTATTAAGTGTATATGTCCTACTAAGATTTGCTGTCTGCAAGTCTGTCTGAAGCATGCAATAAAATGCACTGTCTCCTAACACACTTTCCAGATAAATTGAATTAGAATGGTTTCTGCCTGTATGTGGTCTTTGAGGATACTTAACAATACAGTCAACTCAGCAGTCACCCAGCATCAAAATGTATTATTTTTGACAGTTCTTCTTGAGATTTTCTTGTGGGCTACTTTTTATTTTCAGGTCTGCTCTTTGGTTATCAGGTGATCATTTTCCATTTCTTCTGTGGACTGGTGAATTCATAGCTAATGCATTTTCATCATGCATGCACAAAGCTAAAAAATTTCAACCAGAAAATTAGACAAATTTTCCAGGCAAATAGAATGTTGGCATTTACTGATGAGATCATATCTGGAATATTGTGCACAGTTTTGGTTTCCTTACTTAGCAGAGGATATAAATGCATGATGAGAAGTTCAGCAGATTCGCTTCAATCATCCCTGGGATGAAGTGGTTATTGAAACATCTAAGATCCTGAGGGGATGCTGTGAGGATATTTCCAGTTATGGGAGAAAATAGAACTAAAGAACACAATGTAAAAATAAGGAGTCTCCAACTTAAAGAAACAAGGAGAAATGTTTTCTCTCAGAAGATTGCTAGTCTGTGAAATTCTTCTCCCAATGAGCAATGGAAACAACGTCATTGAATATTTTTAGGCCTGAGTTGGATAGATTCTTGATTGATGAGAGTTAATGATTATAGGGTTAGACAGGAAAGTAGAGTAAAGGCTACAATAGGATCAGTTCTGAACTTCTCAAATTGATTACCATTGTCTGTGGTTTGAATAAATATTTGCCACTTTTACTGTTATTTAAATAAAGAATCTCCCACCTTTTCTATAACCTCAATAGTTTCGTAATTTTATCTTTCCGTTTGATCTTGTCTGCTTACTAAAATGCTCCCTTTATCATTTTAATTCTAGCTTTGAAGCATTCCTGAGTCTGCAGCCTCATTTTAAATTGCCTCTGTGGCCTTATATTTCTCTTACTGTAAGCATGTCTCATAGGATACACTTGCTATGGTAGCAACACTTGAAAAGAGCTAACGATATTTTATTTTCCAAGCCTGTGAATCTGCTTCATATTTTCCAGTTTCTGGCTTGCCCAACAGGGATTTTAACTTTACTCATGGAGCCATCAAGTTTGTCTGCTTTCTGGCAGAAGCCTGATACAGCACCACTCTTACAGATCATTGGCATTCATTCCAACTGTAACTATGTCTGATTGACTAATATTCCAGCTCCTGGAGTTCCAAGCTCGCTCTCGCTTCAGCTATCTCGTACCAGGTCTGAAATGTTTTTCCAATTGTCTGTAGATTCTTCCTTGTTGAATCTTGCCACGAGATTCTTTTCAGTAGCACTCTTTGACATTCAGCTCTTCCAGCTCTGACTGTCTGCACAAACAGACTTCCTATAGCTGTGTCTGAAGAAACCTTCAGACCTCCACTGCTGTCAGCATGTAGGAAGCAGCTTAATCAAATCTGCATTGCTTGCCATCATGTTTATTATGAGTAACCTGAAGCATTATTCATCATTTTGTATGAGCTCTCTGTACATTATATCACTCACTATAAGGCAGATTTGCTGTCACCATCCACTTTCAGCATGAGATCTTCAAGGCCTGCTTGGTTTAGTGTGGTAATGGAAAACCAGTTGGTAGTCTAATAAAACAAAGCTCTTGTCTTAAACAAGATGTAGTTTATTTCATGAACAACAATTTATGATAGGTATTGAATATATACAAGAAAATGACTGGCATTAATTCAGAGACCATGAATAAGACCTATCATAAGACCTTTGAGATCCTAAATTGTTCTCCCTCTAAATGCATTTGACATCATCACAGTAGGCAGTGCATCGACATCATCCCTTTCAGACCCTTACGATCTTGTCTTCAATCTCTGTCCAGGTTTGCTTCACCTTGGGACAATTTCCTCCTCCTTTCCCAGGGGAAAGAGGACTTTTCTCCTTGATCAAAGAAGAACTTGCAGGGAGGCATCATAAACCATTGAAGCACACTGATCATCCTTTTGACACTGGATTCAATGAATTTTCTTCAGTTCTCCCTCTTTATTGCCTGTTTGGATGCTTGCATTTAATAAAATGCTGATCACTCTTCAATACAGTACCAGTGCTTCCAGCAGCATGGTTTCATGGTGGCTTAATAGCCAAGTAAACCATTGTCTTGTTGCAGTTATTAGTTACATAATTGAAAAATGTAGCCTCCCATCTATCTGCATGGTAATAACTCTTGCTTCTGGCTTCTGTCATCAATGGTGGAGTCTCAGGCCTTTCTATAAAATCCAGATCAAATGTGTCACCTCTTCAGCCATCACCATTAATTAATGACCTAAAATATAGGATAGTGATATATTGTGAGGGAATTCATGTTCTCAATTTCTGCAAGTTTCATACAGCAGAGTCTGAAAAATTTGAATTAAATGGTATACATTTTATTTTGAATCAATGAATTATTTAAAACATAAATTGTAATTTTTCACTGGCTTTTGTTTCTAATAGCTTAATAGATAGATTCAATGTAAATTGCTTCCTTTAACACTGCAATTCAAATCAACATATGATTCACTCATAGAAGTGGAGGACTTAAATTAACTGCAATTATCATTTCATTATTACACAGTGTCCCTTTTTCAGCTTACGAAGGGCAAATTACTGATATTAGTTAAATAGACTAGCTAGACAGATAATTGATCCCTAAGTCAATGAAACCTTGATTCATAATTATACAAGATATACTGTCATAGCAACCTGCAACTCAGCCAGATAAAGAATTAAAACTATATCAAGTATTGTATAAGCTAATGGTTTTGGAAGGGTTAATGTTGGACAAGGCATTGAGCCCCATCTAATCTGATGATATCATGAGGTCTTGGGTGGATAAAAAATACACATCTTAGATCTGTCTTCTTCAAGATCCTATCAGTGCTGCTCTCCTCATAGTTGTTGAACTCAAGATCTTACTTACTCATGTAACTTGTACCTGATTGCTATCATGCAATAAACAACATATTGTTTAAGACAAGAATACCTTCTTGTTAAGACTCTCAAGTGGTTTTCCTCTATCACTGATAACTAATAAATTACACAAACCACAATCGAGTAATTTTCATCCTGATACATTGAACATCAAATATTACTAAATGTTTTTGATATTTTGATTCTTCATGAGGTGTCCTGGAGAGTTTAGAAAGTGTGAATGTCTATTCTCAGGAAAGCCATGAGGGGCTGGGAAAAAGCCTGTGAGGATTAATACTTCAGAATAACTGAAAAAATGGGGTTTGAGAATCGCAAATGCTGTATTAATGTAATGCAACTGAGCAAAATTGGACGACAGGGAAAAACCCAGGTGTAATTTTAGCTTGTTGAAGCTAGCTGTCAGTGAACAGTTATGCTTGTGAATGAATACTGGAGTGTAGTTTCAGAGACCAGGGGAGCATCGCTCCAGGAAAAGAATGAGATCTACCAGAGTGGAAGCAACTGTGGAGGCAGTCAATGATGGAGTGTCACTATATGGGAAGGTTTGGGTCAAAATGGCAAAAGTGAAGAATTTGTGAGATTTGGTGAACCACCACGTCACTAACATCTCAGAGTAATTGCTGAGAAATCAGTCCTGATTGCATGGAATATAGGTTGTACAAATATGGTTAGAATTGTATTACAATTCTAATGCTGCATTCTAAAGTTTATTGTTGTGTGTAAATGATATCTTGTGGCTTTCTTCTCTTAGTAGAGTCATAGAGATGTACAGCATGGAAACAGACCCTTCGGTCCAACTCGTCCATGCTGACCAGATATCCAACCCAATCTAGTCCCACCTGCCAGCATCCAGCCCATATCCCTCCAAACCCTTCCTATTCATATACCCATCCAAATGCCTCTTAAATGTTGCAATTGTACCAGCCTCCACCACTTCCTCTGGCAGCTCATTCCATACACGTACCGCCCTCTGTGTGAAAAAGTTGCCCCTTAGGTCTCTTTTATATCTTTCCCCTCTCACCCTAAACCTATGTCCTCTAGTTCTGGAATCCCTGACCCCAGGGAAAATACTTTGTCTATTTATCCTATCCATGCCCCTCATAATTTTGTAACCCTCTGTAAAGTTACCCCTCAGCCTCTGACGCTCCAGAGAAAACAGCCCCAGCCTGTTCAGCCTCTCCCTGTAGCTCAGATCCTCCAACCCTGGCAATATCCTTGTAAATCTTTTCTGAACCCTTTCAAGTTTCACAACATCTTTCCGATAGGAAGGAGACCAGAATTGCACGCAATATTCCAACAATGCCCTAACCAATGTCCTATACAACCACAACATGACCTCCCAACTCCTAAATGCGGAGGTTGGTGGGGTGGTAGGTGAGGACCAGTGGGGTTCTGTCCTGGTGGCGATTGGAGGGGCAGGGTTCAAGGGCAGAGGTGCGGGAAGTGGAGGAGATGCAGTGGAGAGCATCGCCGACCACGTCAGAGGGGAAATTGCGGTCTTTGAAGAAGGAGGCCATTTGGGTTGTTCAGTAGTGGAATTGGTCCTCCTGGTCCTCAGCACAGGTCTCACCTTCATCCCCTACGCTCCCGGATCAATGAGTTTGACACATGGCTAGACATCGAGCATTTCTTCCGCTGCCTTCGCCTCCTCGCCTACTTCTTCAACCAGGACTCCCGCCCACCCTCTGATGACCCCTTCTCCCACCTACTACACACCCCATCCACCTGCATCTCCTCCACTTCCTGCACCTCCACCCATGAACCCCACCCCTCCAATCGCCACCAGGACAGAACCCCACCGGTCCTCACCTTCCACCCCACCAACCTCCAGATAATTCGTATCATCCTCCACCATTTCCGCCACCTCCAAACAGACCCCACCACCAGGGATAAATTTCCCTCCCCACCCCTATCAGCATTCCAGAAAGACCACTCCCTCTGCGACTCCCTCGTCAGGTCCACACCCCCCACCAACCCAACCTCCACTCCCGGCACCTTCCCCTGCAACTGCAAGAAGTGCAAAACTTGCGCCCACACCTCCCCCCTCACCTCCCTCCAAGGCCCCAATGGATCCTTCCATATCTGTCGTAAATTCACCTGCACCTCCACACAAATCATTTACTGTATCCGCTGCACCAGATGTGGTCTCCTCTACACTGGGGAGACAGGCCGCCTACTTGCAGAACATTTCAGGGAACACCTCTGGGACACCCGCACTAACCAACCCAACTGCCCCGTGGCAGAACACTTTAACTCCCCCTCCCACTCCACCAATGACATGCAGGTCCTTGGCCTCGTCCATTGCCAGACCCTGGCCACACGACGCCTGGAGGAAGAGCACCTCATCTTCCACCTAGGAACCCTCCAACCACACGGGATGAATGTAGATTTCTCCAGCTTCCTCATTTCCCCTTCCCCCACCTTATCTTAGTCCCAAGCCCCAGATTCAGCACCGCCCTCTTGACCTGCAATCTTCTTCCCGACCTCTCTGCCCCCACGCCCTCTCCGGCCTATCACCATCACCCTCACCTCCTTCCACCTATCGTATTCCCAGCACCCCTCCCCTAAATTCCCTCCCCACTACTTTTTATCTCAGCCCACTTGGCACACCAGCCTCATTCCTGAAGAAGGTCTTATGCCCGAAACATCGATTCTCCTGCTCCTCAGATGCTGCCTGGCCTGCTGTGTTTTTCCAGCATGACATTTTTCAACTCTGGTAGTCCAGCATCTGCTGTCCTCACTTTCTCCCAACTCCTGTACTCAATACTCTGACCAATAAAGGAAAGCATACCAAATGCCTTCTTCACTATCCTATCTACCTGCGACTCCACTTTCAAGGAGCTTTGAACCTGCACTCCAAGGTCTCTTTGTTCAGCAACACTCTCTAGGACCTTACCATTAAGTGTATAAGTCCTGCTAAGATTTGCTTTCCCAAAATGCAGCATCTCGCATTTATATGAATTAAACTCCATCTGCCACCTTTCAGCCCATTGGCCCATCTGGCCCAGGTCCTGTTGTAATCTGAGGTAACCCTCTTCGCTGTCCACTACACCTCCAATTTTGGTGTCATCTGCAAACTTACTAACTGTACCTCTTATGCTCGCATCCAAATCAGTTATGTGAATGACAAAAAGTAGAGGGCCCAGCACCAATCCTTGTGGCACTCCACTGGTCACAGGCCTCCAGTCCGAAAAACAACCCTCCACCACCACCCTCTGTCTTCTACCTTTGAGCCAGTTCTGTATCCAAATGGCTAGTTCTCCCTGTATTGCAAGAGATCTAACCTTGCTAATCGGTCTCCCATGGGGAACTTTGTCGAACGCCTTACAGAAGTCCATATAGATCACATCTACTGCTCTGCCCTCATCAATCTTCTTTGTTACTTCTCAAAAAAACTCAATCAAGTTTGTGAGACATGATTTTCCACGCACAAAGCCATGTTGACTATCACGAATCAGTCCTTGCCTTTCCAAATACATGTACATCCTGTCCCTCAGGATTCCCCCCAACAACTTGCCCACCAACGAGGTCAGGCTCACCGGTCTATAGTTCCCTGGCTTGTCTTTACTGCCCTTCTTAAACAGTGGTATCACATTTGCCAACCTCCAGTCTTCCAGCACCTTCCTTACCTGTGACTATCGATGATACAAATATCTCAGCAAGAGGCCCAGCAATCACTTCTCTAGCTTCCCACAAAGTTCTCGGGTACACCTGATCAGGTCCTGGGGATGTATCCACCTTTAACCATTTCAAGACATCCAGCACTTCTTCCTCTGTAATCTGGACATTTTGCAAGATGTCACCATCTATTTCCATACAGTCTCTATCTTCCATATCCTTTTCTACAGTAAATACTGATGCAAAATATTCATTTAGTATCTCCCCCATTATCTGTGGCTCCACACAAAGGCCACCTTGCTGATCTTTGAGGGGCCCTATTCTCTCCCTAGTTACCCTTTTGTCCTTTATATATTTGTAAAAACCCTTTGGATAATCCTTAATTCTATTTGCCAAAGCTATCTCATGTCCCCATTTTGCCTTCCTGATTAAATCCCTTAGATCTCACAGTTTGCCTACTTCAAGAGTAAAAGTAACCGGTTCTCTCCTGGACCACAACATAAATTTAGTAGTCTCATCTGGAATTGTAACAAACTATTTCATTGTTTAACTCTCTTTTTATACAGCAGCAAGAAAGATAGAGAAGTCCTGCTGTAAAATATTGCTTGCAATAATAGGTTAAAAGCAGCCACTTTCTTTGTGCTCTTCTTATGACTAAACACGTGAATGTACACCTGATGTGATACTGAGACACACAAACTAAAAAGGTTCCAGGAACAAAAATGGAAATTGCTGGAAAAGCTCAGCAGGTCAGGCAGCATCTGTGAAGAGAAATCAGAATTGACCTTTCAGGTCAAGTGGCCCTTCCTCAGCGGAAGGGTCATTTGACTCAAAACATTAACTCTGATTTCTCTCCATAGATGATGCCAGACCTGCTGAACTTTTCAAGCAATTTGTGGTTTTGTTTCTGATTTACATCATCCGCAGTTTTTTTCTTCAGTTTTTACTTAGAAATATTCCAGTTTCAGTCCTTCGACTGTATGAAGTTAGCTAATCGTGTATCACAGTAGGGCTACAATTTGCTTTAATTCCCCAGCATATGAAGAGTAGAAAACCTGCCCGTAATCCTATTTCAACTCAGAATTGGGCAGCACGGTGGCACACCGGTTAGCACTGCTGCCTCACAGCGCCAGAGACCTGAGTTCAATTCCTGCCTCAGGCGACTGACTGTGTGGAGTTTGCACATTCTCCCCGTGTCTGCGTGGGTTTCCTCCGGGTGCTCCGGTTTCCACCCACAGTCCAAAGATGTGCAGGTCAGGTGAATTGGCAATGCTAAATTGTCCGTAGTGTTATGTAAGGCGTAAATGTAGGGGAATGGGTGGGTTACGCTTCGGCGGGTCGGCGTGGACTTGTTGGGCTGATGGGCCTGTTTCCACATTGTAAAGTAATCTAATCTAATTTACTGATCACTATTGTGTTTAAGAGGACATAATCAAGCTTTCTTGTGATGATCTGGATGAATATTCCTAAAATTGCTCAGGGTTAACACATATAGAATGACTAGGTGAAATGTTGTATTGGTGGCAGAGGCCCACGAAATTTTAACCTTTAAATGAGAAGTAATTTAGGAAAAACATAAACTCTTTCAACAATATAAGCAGATTATACTGCTGTTGAGTTTTTTTTACATGTTGATTTGGCAAACAAATAGACGTTTTGAACCAGATACATAGAAAGTAATACAGCTAAGATTCAAGTTAGATGCTCAGAGGTATTTTGAGATCAAACACAGATGCTCTTGTCCCAGATTAGTAAAGAGCCCTGATTTGTTAAAGTTGATATGAAGAATTAATTAAGCATAGCTGGCAATTCCTGTTCCTGTAATGAATTATAGAATCACAGAATTTTACAGCCACATTTGTTGTGAAAATATCTAATTTCATGATTCATATGCTTTTGGAGTATAACTTAGTGGAGATTAAAATGATTAAATCTAAGATAATAGAAGCACCTCATGAGAGGCTGGTAAATAGACTTAATATTTTTGCAATAGAAAGATTGGCCTGTATTTATTTAGTTATAGCAGAGTTGAAAGTGAGAAAACAGTAAACTGAGTAAAAGCAAAATACTGTGGGATGATGGAAATCTGAAATAAAATCAGAGAGTTGGAGAAACTCAGCAGGTCTGGTAGCAACTGTGGAGAGAGAAACAGAGTTAACATTTCAAATGCGATATGACTTCTTCAGAACAAGAAAAATATTGGGTATTTGTGAAAAAGGAATCACACTAATTAAGAGTGATTTAAACCGATATATAAAAATCAGGTTGGTAAATTAGCAACAGTAGCCTGGATGAAGCGTTCAAAGAATGTTTTTGCTATGGCTTTATAGAACAACATGTTCTGGAACCAACCATAAATAGGTTATATTAGATTTGGAATTGTATAATTTGACAGGATTAACTAATGAGCTCAGAATAAAGGTACCTCAAAGCAATATCAGTCACAATATGATTGAATTTTACATACAATTTTAGTTTGGAAGTGAGACGATTGGGTATAAGACTATATTTTAGATTTAAATAAGAGCAATTATATGGGTATAAAAGCTGAGATAGCTAATGTGAACTATTAAACTAAAAGATAGCTCATGGGAGAAACAGTAGCAGATGTTTAAGGGGATATTTCAGAATACTCAGAATAAGCATATTCTTCTCACAAAGAAGCATTCTAAGGAGAAGATCCGCTCTCCATGGTTAACTAAAAATAAAATTAAGGAAAGCAATATACATAAGGAAGACAGCACAAAGATGTGTCAGGTTAATACTGATGAGAATTTTAAGAACACCAGAGAAGGACTAAAAGGTTCATCAGGACTAAACAATTAGAGTATGAGAAGAAGCTAGTTACAAATCTCAAAATCGAGAGCAAGTGCTTCCACAAGTATCTAATAAGAAAACGAGTAAATAACACGAGTGTTATAACATGTCTAGAGTTTGAGAATGAGGAATTAATAGTAGACAATGAGGAAATGGCTGATTGAATGAATAAATACTTTGCATCTGTCTTCACTGTTCAAAATACAAAAGTAAGCAATATGGAGGTGGAAGGAAGTAGTGAAATTGCAAACTATAGGGCAGTTAGCTTGGCATGTGTTGTGGGGAAGGTAATAAAATCGAACATTAAGGAGATTGTAGATTTGCACTTAAAAAAATTCAAGATAATCAGGAATAGTCAGAAAGTTTTTGTGAAAGGGAAATCACAACGGAAAATGTTTGACCATTTAATTGGAGTTCTTTAAAGAAGTAACATGCATTGTGGATAAGGGGTTAATACCTGAGTAGAAAATTATAGAGCTCATGGAAAGCAGAGTATATATAATTTGATGTTTGTCCCTTTAGTAGGATATTAGAATTGGTGTCACAAAGGTCTGTGCTGGAGCTTCAACTTATTACAATTTATATCAATGACTTTGATAAGTGGACTGAACACATAATACGCAGGTTGCACAAAGATAGGGAGTATGTTGTGAAGAGGACACGTGGACTGTGCAGACCACATGGATATGTTGAGGGAGTGGTCAAAAATCTGTCAGATGGAGTATAATTTGGGAAAATATGAAATTGTTCACCTTGGCAGGAGGAATACAAGTGCAGTGTATTACCTTAACAGAGAGTGACTATAGAATTCTGAGGTGCAGTGTATGTTCAACTGCATAAGTAACAAAATGTTAGAATGCAGGGACAGCAAGTAATTAAGAAGGGTAATGGGATATTAACCTTTATTATGAGAGGAACTGGACATAAAAAGTAAGGATGTTATGGTTGAATTAGACAGGGCAATGGTTAAACTCATCTCAAATACAGTGTGCAGTTTTGGACTCTTTATTTAAGTAAGGTTATAAATGTATTGGCAGGATTTCAGAAGAGGTCTACCAGATTGGTGACTGGAATGAGCAGATCGCCTTATGAGGAAAAATTGGACAGACTGAGTTTGTTTTCACTGGAGCGTAGAAGAGTAAGGAACAACTTTACTGCAGTATATAAGAGTTCATAATGTGGAGCTGAAGCGGCAAGCAGGTTCGGCAGCATTGGAGGAGCAGGAGAGTCGATGTTTCAGGCCAGAACTCTTCATCAGGACTGGGACAACTGCGGTATATAAGATCCTGACTAGCCTTGACTAAGTAAATATGGAAATAATGGTTCTTCTTGTGGGTGAGACCAGACCTACAAGGAATAAATGCAAAGAGCTGGAAACTGGCCTCAGGCTGCAGCATTTGATGAGAAAACCAACAAGAGGGAAAAACAGACTTGACCTCATCCTCACCATTCTGTCTGCAACAGATGCAGCTGTCCATGACATTAATGGTAAGAGCAACCATGGCATAGTTCTTGTGGAAACAAAGTCAAGCCTTAACATTAAGAATAACATGCATTGTTTTGTGACACTACCACCACACTAAATGGTATAGACTTTGAACAGATCTAGTGACTGAAGATTGGACATCCAACAGTAGCAACACAATATGCAATCTCATGACTTAGCATATCGCCACTCAACCATTACCGTCATCCCTGGTTCAATTTGTGTTTGGCAATGGAATCGTAGATGGGAATGTGTTATTTGAAACACCAATAGATCAGTCATGATCTTATTGAATGACTCGAGGCCAATGGCCTGCTTCTGTTGCAAATTTGTATGTTTTTATAACGTGTAGTCAACTGGAAGGCAGCTGTTGGAATTGGTTCTATTGTTACTGGAACAGTAGACGTGGCTCTCAGCTAAAATGAAACCCAGAGTTGTGTAAGCTGCTCCCATGCTATGGTGACATTTGTCAGCTGTTGCAACTACTGTAGGCCAGGGAAGTGCTATACAGGAGAAATATCTTCCAGCAAGTTGGCGATTGCCCATACAGTAGTAAAGGCATTCTTAGACAACAAACATTTTGACGAGTAGGCCATTGTTAGAACTCTCCAGTGTAATTGACCAAAGCCATAATAGCTTGTCAGTTTCACTGAAAAAGTTTGCCTGATATGTACTTGCCTCCCTGGTGAGTTGTTGTTACGCAGGTCCCTTGTTTGTAAAATCCACAATTCAACACTAAAATGGCTTTTTTTAATCTTAAGTACTTCAACAATTTCTTGCCGATCTCACTGGGTCTCTCATTTGCATTCATACCCCATGGAAACTGGAAGAGAGTAAGAAGAGGTTGGCATTGTGATCAATGTTAATTTTCAGGACTTCCCCCAAATTCGTCTCCACTGAGCTGGGAGAATTCTGCTCGGTGTTTTTCATTTGTCCAATCAATACGAATCTTTAAAGCACCTGGATTTTTGTCTCAATACAGGTTTCATCATTCACAAATTATGTTATAATCTTGTAATCTTTGGAATTTGAACAAACATATCAACTTTAACCTAAAAAATTAATGCAGTTTTAAACAGAGTACTTTTAATGTATTATATTCCATTGAACAACCATTTTCAATGCCCACAAAAACAAGTTCTATAACTAAGTGACCACTCAACATGCCATAATGAGTTCTGCAACATTCAAGAAGCCCAACCTAATCTAGGGCCAAACAGCCTATTTAAATGACACTTTATCTAACATTGTAGATGCACATTTCCTCCACCACCAACCATGAGGAGATTACAGAGATAGACAGGGTCAACTTCATTTAAAAATAAGAAGGTCGAAATGGCAAATGGCAGGTAGGGTAAGAGTTGGAGTCACTAACTATGGAACAAAGCATGGAGCAGGGATCAAAGAGAATAACTTCAGTGTTCCCATTATTTAATTTCTCTCACAGCATTCATCACCTTGTAGAAGAAAATATAGGGAGGATAATAGCAATAGGATCAGATAGCCATGATGCTCATTATCAGTCCAAGCAACTGATGTTTTATTTCAACACCCAATTACTTTCTCTGTCACATTTTGTTTACAGCATCCTATTGCACATATGCTGCTTACATGTCAATGGGTTGTAGACCAGAGTCATTAGCCATATCATCAAAGTCGAGCCTTCATCACCCAAACACCACCTTCTGTTTTGACATGGGAGCTCAAATGCAAGTGAAATTGTGGAATATTAGTAATTTAAGGCATGCTGGTAAGGTAGTTGATATTCACCCCCCATGATACATGGCATGTGGTCATATATCAATTTAACACTGAGAAACTGGAATTCCTTTCAATTACAGTACATCTCAGGCCTGACATTTGCTGCCTACAAAGTGACATGGATGCAACCAAAGGTATCCAATACATGGTGGGAGAAGCCTAAAATCCTCACAAAGCCATGTGATTGATCTGCTGCAACTGAAACACTTTCAATTCTCTTAGAATACATCCTGTTATTTTCAGAAAGAATTATGAATTCTTATGTCAATGTTAATATCAGAAGTTGTCTATGGAAACATGTCATGTAATTACACCCTCCTGCCGGTGATGGCATTGCAAAATGACAAGATTGCAAAAGTTATTTCTATTATAAAAACGGACATAACAATTTACAATGAAAAAGCTGATATGGAGTTTGCACTGATGCAAGATTTTTATTGCATTACAGATAAATGCAATCACTATGTCAGACACATCTGTTATATTTGGACTGTATTCTCCAATTAGCACTAGCATAATGTGTGCATGTTGCAAGTAGCAATTATATTGTTAACTATTCAAAAACACAGTTGAAATGCACATTCTATAAAGTCAACTGAATCAAACAGAAAGCATCGATACAGGTATAGCTCATAAAGACTGACACTGTGACAAGATCAGTGGAGAGATAATGTAAGTGTTGTGCTATGGACATTTCTACAACAAAAACTGGACAATATGGAAAACTGCCATTCCAAAATAACAAGTGCCTGGAGTTTGGAGCATTATTTACATTAATAGTTAACAAAACATCCAGAATATTATTGATACTATTAAATATAAAAAAGTGATTATTCTAAAAATAATTTGAAGCATCGGAGGCTGAGGGATGATCTTATAGAGGTTTATAAAATCATGAGGGGCATGGATAGAATAATTAGACAAGGTATTTTCTCTGGAGTGGGGAAGTCCAGAACTAGATGGCATAGGTTTAGTGTGAGAGGAGAAAAATTTATAAGGGACCTATGGGGCAACTTTTTCACACAGAGGGTGATGCGTGTACGGAATGAGCTGCCAGAGGAATCGGTGGAGGCTGGTACAATTACAACATTTAAAAGGCATCTTGTGTACATGAATAGGAAGAGTTTAGAAGGATATGTGCCAAATGCTGGCAAATGGGACTATATTAAGTTGAGATATCCAGTTGATGTGAATGAGTTAGATTGAAGGGTGTTTCTGTGCTGTACAACTCTAAACATAAATATGCCAACTGGATGTGACCTGCACACACATTTTGCATTATTCGATAACAGTATTTTCATTATTCAAACATTGCATGTTGAAATAATTGCACTCTGTGCCATTTATTGTGCTGAATATGCCATCAAAATTGAATCTGAATTTTTATTAGTTGATTTTCCAAAAGAAGTTGTACATTCAAATGGATTAAATGTCTAACTACTAATTCTTTGCATACTGAGCATTTTGCTTATAAACATTTTATATTACTTTTTTCTAAAATGTGGTGAACTTTTGATTCAGCATTGACACAAAGTCCATAATGTGCCCTTTATCTTTACAAATGAGTTTATACGGTATTTTCAATTTGTATTTTATTTTCAAACATTTGGAGTTTTTGTTATAACTTGAAGCATGCTCATTTCTTTGTTAACGATATATAGACATCAATTGGCAATTATTCTTTACAATTATTACTTGACAATGATCAACGTTTATCACAGATCTCTTATGTTGGGTCCCACAAAGTTCATGATATATTCGGAATTTATTGCCATACTACAGCGTGTATTATAATTTAAAAGTCTGTAGTATGAGTCAAGACATTAAAATATCCTAACCAGTCCCAATATTCATCATGGAGTTTTTGTCTGGATGATACTGTGTGACTTTATGCAACAATTCAAGTTTATAGGTCTCTTTTCACTTAATTAGAATTAAAGGCTAACTTTAAATTTCCAATGGAAAATTTCCAACTGTATTTGGTGCTGATGAAATTCCTTTTCTCTAAAGCTAAAAATGGAATTATAATCCTGTGCCAAATGATTACATAAGTATAGTTTATTATGACTATTTATAACATTTGACAGTATCTAATATTCATTCATAGTGATCTTTGTATCAAGCATGCATAGTTATAAATGTCTGACGTGTCGATGCTTGACGAGGCCTAAGACGATCGAGATTCTGCATTCTGATACATGTAATAGACTGCACATGTCCACATTTTTTATATTAGTACATTGTTATTTCACTTGCAGCTTTGAAGCCTATTTCGATGCAATTTTTCCTCTGGCAGAAGCGGAATGAAAGTGTCGTTGTAAGAATTTAGCAGACTGTTACTCAGCGAAAGGTTGCTATTGCTGTTGGTTTTCGTGACCACAATGTCTATATGTTCTTTTCCGGAAAGTCCACTCTCTCCGTTCTTAGCATTCAACTCCATTAGTTCGAGTTCGTGTTTTGCAGCCGTTTCCAAGACCTTTTGCTTGTTGTAGTAGCGAACAAAATTGTTTATGATAGGGTGGATCGGCAGTGCGATGGCTATTATGCCGCAGAGGAAACTAATCGCCGCGTTGAGTTTCCCCAGTGTTGTCTTTGGGTAAATATCCCCGTATCCAACAGTGGTCATGGTGATTATCGCCCACCAAAAGGACTGGGGGATACTTTTGAAGAGGGTTTCGGGGTGGCTTTGTTCCATGGTGAAGCCCAAAGCGGAAAAAACGAAAATGCCAACTGCCAGGTACATGAGCAGTAAACCCAGTTCTTTGAAGCTTCTCTTCAGTGCGTACGTGAGTGTTTGGAGACCGCTCGAGTGGCGCGCAAGTTTAAAAATCCGCGCTATCCGCATGATCCGAAGGGCCTGGATCGCCTGCTGCACATTAGTCAGCTCCATGAGGGAAGCCCCGACTGTGGTCAAGATCAGGCTCACGTAGAAAGGCAGAATGGTGAGCACATCGATGATGTTCATGAAAGACAGGACAAATTTGAGCTTGTTGGGGGCTGCCATCAACCTGAGCACATACTCGGCTGTGAACCAGCCGATACAAGCAGTCTCGATACAGTCGAGCACTGGATGCTCCACCGGACTCCCTTCCTCATCAGTCACTTGGAGATCAGGGATGGTGCTAACACACATCACCACGGATGAAATTAAGATGAACAGAAAAGACAGAACTGCAACCACTCTGGCCAGGCAGGACGAGTCGGGTTTTTCCATCAGTTTCCAGAGGAATTTCTGAGATTTCCCCCAACAGCTGTCAGCCGATTTGCCCCGGTCGGCCAAAATAAGCTGCACTTGTTTTGCGATTTCTTCCAACTCTTCATTTTTTTCGCCTAAGAGGCATTTGCAACATTCGTCCAAAAAGTCCACTTCGATCTTCCAGAAGTCCAACTCATTTTTGAAACAAATGGGGCAAACCCCTTTCTTCATGTGGATTTCCCCAAAATAATAAGCGTCCATGACACATTTGAATGAGTCTGGGTCTCTGTCGAAGTAGAACTCTCCTTTGCTGGGATCGTAGTCATCGCAAAGGGCGAAGATCGCTTCGTAGCCGCTGCAGTTGAGCAATTTCGCCAGCCTGCTCTCCGGGTATCGGTTCAAAACATCCCCGTACAGAACATGCCGCACGCCGCCAATATTCACCACCATCTCCTGATCTTCCCAAGCGTCTGACTGATCAGTACCCGGGCTTCTCGATTCCGTCCCCATGCTCTTGAGTATTTCACATTAAATCAAGTTTAGCCAACACACTTCTCGCTCCTTTGAGAAATGTCTGAACGCAACTCCAACTTGCATCGATGTTGTCGGTATTTCCTGAAATGCATACATGTATACACACACACAAACACACACACGAATCCACCAGAATAGAATCGGGGGAAGTGGCTTCACAAATGGGGGAAGGATGGTGAAGAAAGCGTTTTAGATCAAAACTCACCGTTGGAAGTTGGAATCGCCTACTTATAACCCTCAGAGGAGAGCCAACCAACAGTACGTCATCCTCTCTAGCAATTGATTAATGAGATATTTTCAATTAACGGGACACCAGGCAATCTGTCATGTTGCTAATCTCGTGAAACCAGAACAAAACCTGGCAAACGTGGAGTTTGAAGAAAGCTGTCTTTCCCGTAGTCAGTTTGATTTATAAGAAAAAAGGCTTTAAGACGATTTATTTGACGACAGTGTATCTGTAGCGTTGCACAATGAGTGAAGCGAATTTTGTCACTGCAATCCACAGCACTGGAGAATGTCAACAGATCGGATCAGAAAGGTAACATAATCTGTCTCTTGGACGCGCATTGAAATTCTTCCCATCCACATGAGATAATATGAACCAACTGTAGCAGCTAGAAGCAAGCCACACTCCCTGCTGGTGAAAAAACTGCACAACGATTGAAAACAGTTAGTAATACGGCAAAATCCATTATCCTCTTCATATTTTACAAAGCAAACGCAAAATCACCAAGCCGATTTACCAAACTATAGCTAAATGGCGATGTAACAGTTGGTGAGTCATACGCAAAGCGTAATTTTATATTTCGCTGAACTAATTCAACACAGGTTTTTCTTCTTTTACTCGATGTTTAAGAACAAATTAGTTATATTTCATAGCACTGTCGTTTATGACTCTATGAATGTTCAACACCAAAGTCAGCTTCCCTACAGTGTCCAATTACATCAATTGACCAATTGCATTAAATGTCTACACATTATCAGGGCAAAATATTTAGTTCACAAAGCTAGCAAAAACATTACACGTTTACTCAATTATAATGAAAAAGCTGGAAAACGGCCCAATATGATATTACTCGACTATAGTATCAGGAATACTGCAGTCCCCTAGCTAGAACTGGATACACCTTTCACGTTTTTTAGCAGCCGCCACAGGAGATCATTCAACGTTACAAAATTAGGAAGAATGAACCCCTAACTTAAAATTATCCTTTAGCAGGATAAATCTCCACTGCTCATTAAAAGGCTAAAAAAAGTGTTAATTCATCCTATAACAATTTCTCTCCTATTCGTTATAGCTTCATGTCTATATATTTCATTGTACCTCCAATATTCTAAATGGACTTTACATCCACTTTCTTCCTCATCTTACGTAATTGCATTCGAATTTCCCTTTTTATAAGTCTTTTCTTCCATCTGTCTCCTTCTTCTGTTTCTCTCCCTTCTGCCTCTTACCTGTGGGTCCCTGTGATATCATTTCCCTACTTGTCAGAGAATAATCATGGCAGTTTTAGGAAAATACTGCAGGTACATCTCAAAGCAGAGTTTTCAGATGATCTATATTTAACAGCTTAATCAATGACTTTGTCCATGATAGCATAACTGCTTAGTGGTGATTTTACAATTTTCCACCCCTGATAATAAATCATTCAGGTTTGGGCTGTTAAATGATAGGTAATATCTTTGATGCCTTAGCGCCCATTCTGACTACTCAAAAATGGAAAGTTGTACAAATTTTCCCTGACAGTGCCATTTCTGAATTCTCATTGTCCAGAAATTTATCTTGACGAGTGACATCAATGCTGCTTACAAAAGAACAGTATAGGTTAAGTATTCTGCAATGTATCACTCACTTCCTGACCTTACCAATATCTGCATACCACCTATAGGAATAAGTAATGTAACAGAATGCAGGGCACTTGATAGGTGCAAATAAAAAAACAAAAACAATAAAGAATTCTGCTTGGTTAGCACCCTGTCACTGGACTTTCTCTGCATCCTCTACACGACCATCACACAAGTGCTTTATGCATACAGAATGTAGGGCAGAACCTCAGCATGGTTATTTCAGCAATATCTTTTGGCTTTGCAACCTTGATCAACAAGCAGGGAAGAGCACTATCACCTCCAAGATCCCTTCACTGAACTTTAATAAATGGCACTACTTTATCATTATGCATCCATATCACCATAAAATATAAGAGCAGAATTAATCCATTCAGCCCATCACATCTGCTCCATCATTCAATTGTGGCTGATATATTTCTCAAACCTATTCGCCTGCCTTTTTTCCATAACCTTTCATCCCCTTACTAATTACTATCCATCTCTGTCTTAAAGACACTCAATGACTTGGCCTCCACCTTTTGTGGTAATGAGTTCCACAGAATCACCACCCTCTGAAGAAATTCCTCATCTCAGTTCTAAAGGGTCATCCATCACTCTGAGGCTGTATCTTGGGACCCAGGCTCTCTTACAATTGGAAACTCTTCCCTGCATCCATTCTATCCAGGTCTCTCATTATGCTGTAATTTTGATTGAGACCCCCTCATCCTTCTAAACTCCATTGAGTACAGACCCGAGTCCACAAATACTGTCCATATGACAAGCCCTTCATTCCCAGGATTTTTCTTGTAAACCTCGTCAAGAACCCTCCAAGGCCAGGATATCCTCCCTTAGAGAAGGGGCCAAAACTGCTCAAGATATTCCAAAAGTGGTTGACAAGAGCCTTATACAGCCTCAGCAGTACTTCCCTGTTCTTGAAGTCAAGCCCTCCTGAAATGAATGCTAATATTGCATTTGCCTTACTAACTGCCAACTAAAACTGCATGTTAACCTTAAGAGAATCCTATAACGAGGATTCCTAAATCCCTTTGTGCTTCAGATTTCCAAAGCTTTTCCCCATTTAGAAAGTAGTCTACGCCTCTGTCCTTCCTATCAAAGTGCATAAATTCACTTTCGCAATGCATTTCAATGTATCACATTGTATTCTATCTGCCACTTCTTTGCCCACTCCACTAGCCTGTCCAAGTCCCTCTACAATCTCCCTGCCTTATCAACACTACCTGCCCCTCCATCTAACTTTGGGTCATTTGCAAATTCAGCAACAATGCTCTCAGTTCCTTTGTCCAGATTGTTAATGCATGACATGAATAGTTGTGGTCCCACCACTGATTTCTGTGGAACTCCACTAGTCACCGGCTGCCATACTTTATTCCCCACGCTCTTCATTCTGTCATTCAACCAGTCCTCTAATCATTGCCAGTATCTTGCCCCCAACACCGTGGGCTCTTATATTATTTAGTAGCCTCGTGTGTAGCACTTTGTTTCTGGAAATCTAAATAGATTTCATCTACTGGCTCTCCTTTGTCTAACTTGCTGATTACCTCCTCAAAGAATTCCAACAGATTTGTCAGGCATGGCCTCCCCAATGTTACCATGTATTTCCAATCTTATCCAAGTAAAAAAGAACCTTGAGGGGCACAATTTTCATGCAAAGAGTGGTGTGTATTATGAAATAAGCTGCTGGAGGAAGTGGTGGAGGTGGATATAGTTACAACATGTAAAATACATCTGGATGAGGACATAAATAGAAACGTTTAGAGGGATATGGGCCAAATGTTGGCAAATGGGACTAGATCAGTTTAGGATATCTGGTCAGGATGGATAAGCTGTATTGAAAAGTCTGTTTCCATGCTGTATAACTCTACAACTCTATAATAATTGATTCTAAAATCTTGCCAATGACCAAGGTCTGGCCTGTCTTCTGCATTCCCCCCACCCCCCGCAATCTCAAACAAGGGTTTTGCATTGACTATTTTCCAATCTTCTGCAAGCCTCCCTGACTCCAGGGGTTCCTGAAAGATCACCACCAATGCCTTCACAATCTCCTCAGCTATCTTCTTCAGAACACATCTGGCTCAGGTGATTATTCCACCTTCAGACGTTTTAGCTTCCTCAGCACTTTCCCCTTAGTGATTGCCCTTATACTGACCTCTGCCCTCTAACTCCCTGCTGATGAGCTGGAATCCAAGCTTTAGACACTGTGGCACATCTGGAAGGGGGAGAGTTATCATGAGACTATGCTTCAGGCAGTAACACCCTGCAACTTCAGTATTTCAAATTTGGCCACTGGTCAGGGATAGGAAGTTCCTCGAGATGTGGATACTTAGTGCAGATGTGGTCACTGAGGCTCACAATGGAATCCACCAGCTCCACATAGCACAAGTACAACACATCACCTGTTCTGTCATTTGTAGTATAGTTAATTAGCTTTTACTTAAGCTACAGCGTCTTACTGCCTGAAACATAGTCTCAAGATAACTCTCCCTCTCCCGATTGTTAAAAAAATATTGTTCTCAGTTAGTCCCAAAATTATTATACTCCTTTCTGAATCTACTACGGTTTAAGATCAGTTCCTAGTATAGAACCCTCACCAACTAATCAGACCACAGATTCTCTGTGATGTAATTTTCACACCTGCCCTTCCCCTGCTCAGGCAAGTTTGGAAACGTTCTCTGTTCCTTTCCAGACTATATTACTCTGACACCAACTGCAAGGACATCTTCCCAGACTGCTTCACCCTGATGTCGACTGTGAAGACATCTTTCTCAGACTACTTCACTGTGACATTCATTGTAAATATCATGGAATTCTGATGGAATTTCCATCAGCAAAAGGATTGTTATAGTTTAAGAAAAAAATGAGGTTCTAACTACCAATAGATGGGATCGCCAAGTTTCATAAAATTTAGTTGCTGGGATTATTGTTTTGAAAATTACCACCCAACAATATTCATGAGTTAAAACCAATATCGCAATATTCAACCCATTTCTTAGTCCACTTCTTTAACTTTCTTCTTTAAAACTGCACCTTCACATCTCTTTCTTCATATACTGTTGTCCTTTTTTTAAACATATTTTGAGAAAGTTTTGTTGACCAACACATGATTTACTTTCTCAAATCTTTGTTTGTTGCTATTATTATTACTACATCATTATTGATGTTTGGCTGCTTTCTATAAAATTTCATTATCTCAGTCTGGTTTCAAAGTTCACAAAGATGCTGCCTGAACTGCTGTGCTCTTCCAGCACCACTAATCCAGTATTTGGTTTTCAGCATCTGCAGTCATTGTTTTTACCTTGTTGATTTTAACCCGACTGCGAATCCTCTTACAAGGATGCCTGCCTTGAAGAAGTTTTCCTCCTCTCTCTACAAGAATCTCAGGGAGTCCCTCTCCCACTGCAACTCCCAGGTCATTTCCTCTGCTCTGAAGCTCTTCAACCATGTTGTGAAACAAACTCAGTACCACAGCCACATTTGCTTCCTCAGTGCATGCCTCCAGAACCAACTCGTCCCACACGGACTCCAGACCACCTTTAAACCAGCAGAGTTCGGACCCGAACAGGACAAACAGTACAGACTACAGATTCAAAAACACCAGCAACAGTTCTCCTTCAAGATCCTCAGCTGAGGGCCACACTCTCTCAGAATTGCAAAGAACCCACTCTGTACTACATCCTCAGGAGAATTCATACTCTCAACAAACAGTATTTCAATTCCATCTCAAACATCAAAAACTATAAGTACAACAAACTTTTATCCACCCACCTCCATAACCAGCGCTCCTCAAACATTCCAGAAGATTCCCCTGGCTTCGGAAACGCCATTAGCCATGCAGCTGACGCAGCTACCACCCCCACGCTGAGTGATGATGTCACTTCCGCCCACATCATGGCCACTCCCACAGCCACTTCCGGCCCTCACATCATCACTGATGCCCACACGCTCAGTGACTTTCGCCACCCCTACTGCCATGATCACCACCACTTCCGCCTCCACCAGCGCCACTCACCTGCATTCTGCTGACACGCCCCCCACAGATCCCACTGTCACTATCCCCACATCCCAGAACCCCGAGGGCAACATTACCCCAGCTCATGCCTCCACCCCCATTCCCCCCACCATCACACCCACTCCAGGTACTGGCTCCGACCCCACTCCCAGCTCTACACCCACACCAGATCCCTGCTCCCGGCCCTGCCAAGTTTTCACCATCCCTCCAGACCTCCCACTCACTGAGGACGAACAATCAGTCCTCAGCAAAGGACTCACCTTCATCCCCCTCCGTCCACGCATCAATGAATTTAATACACGACGTGACATCAAACAATTCTTCCGTCGCCTCCACCTCCGAGCTTACTTTCACAATCAGGACTCCCGCCCACCTTCCGAGGACCCCTTCGCCCACCTCCAACACACTGCATCCACCTGGACACCCCACACTGGCCTATTTCCTGCCCTCGACCTCTTCATTTCCAACTGCCGCCGCGCCATTAACCACCTCAACCTGTCGTCCCCCCTCCCCCACTCCAACCTCTCACCCTCACAACGCGCAGCCCTCCAATCCCTCTGCTCCAATCCCAACCTCACCATTAAGCCAGCGGATAAAGGGGGCGTAGTGGTAGTCTGACGCACTGACCTCTACACCGCTGAAGCCAAACGCCAACTCGAGGACACCTCTTCCTACTGCTCCCTCGACCATGACCTCACCCCCCATCACCAAACCATCATCTCCCAGACCATACAGAACCTCATCACCTCAGGAGATCTCCCACCCACAGCTTCCAACCTCATAGTCCGGGAACCCCGCACTGCTCGGTTCTACCTCCTTCCCAAGATCCACAAGCCTGACCACCCTGGCCGACCCATTGTCTCAGCATGCTCCTGCCCCACTGAACTCATCTCTACCTACCTTGACACTGTCCTATCCCCCCTAGTCCAGGAACTCCCCACATACGTTTGAGACACCACCCATGCCCTCCACCTCCTCCAAGACTTCCATTTCCCCGGCCCCCAACGCCTTATCTTCACCATGGATATCCAATCCCTCTACACCTCCATTCGCTATGACCAGGGCCTCCATGCCCTCCGTTTTTTCCTCTCCAGACGTCCCCAACAGTACCCTTCCACTGACACTCTCATTCGTTTGGCCGAACTGGTCCTCACCCTTAACAATTTCTCCTTTGAATCCTCCCACTTCCTCCAGACCAAAGGCATAGCCATGGGCACACGTATGGGCCCCAGCTATGCCTGTCTCTTTGTTGGCTATGTAGAACAGTTGATCTTTCGTAATTACACCGGCACCACTCCCCACCTCTTCCTCCGCTACATTGATGACTGCATTGGCGCCACCTCGTGCTCCCGCGAGGAGGTTGAGCAAATCATCAACTTCACCAACACATTCTACCCTGACCTTAAATTTACCTGGACTATCTCTGACACCTCGCTCCCTTTCCTGGACCTCTCCATCTCCATTAGTGACGACCGACTTGACACTGACATTTTTTACAAACCCACCGACTCCCATAGCTACCTGGATTACACCTCTTCCCACCCTATCTCTTGCAAAAATGCCATCCCATATTCCCAATTTCTCCACCTCCGCCGTATCTGCTCCCAGGAGGACCAGTTCCACCATAGGACACACCAGATGGCCTCCTTCTTTAGAGACCACAATTTCCCTACCCACTTGGTTAAAGATGCCCTCCAAAGCATCTCGTCCACATCCCGCACCTCCGCCCTCAGACCCCACCCCTCCAACCGTAACAAGGACAGAACGCCCCTGGTGCTCACCTTCCATCCTACAAACCTTCACATCAACCAAATCATCCACCGACATTTCCGCCACCTCCAAAAAGACCCCACCACCAGGGATATATTTCCCTCCCCACCCCTTTCCGCCTTCTGCAAAGACTGTTCCCTCCGTGACTACCTGGTCAGGTCCACACCCCGCTACGACCCACCCTCCCATCCTGGCACTTTCCCCTGCCACCGCAGGAACTGTAAAACCTGTGCCCACACCTCCTCCCTCACCTCTATTCAAGGCCCTAAAGGAGCCTTCCACATCCATCAAAGTTTCACCTGCACATCCACTAATATCATTTATTGTATCCGTTGCTCCCAATGTGGTCTCCTCTACATTGGGGAGACTGGGCACCTCCTAGCAGAGCACTTTAGGGAACATCTCCGAGACATCCGCACCAATCAACCACACCGTCCCGTGGCCCAACATTTCAACTCCCCCTCCCACTCTGCCGAGGACATGGAGGTCCTGGGCCTCCTTCACCGCCGCTCCCTCACCACCAGACGCCTGAAGGAAGAATACCTCATCTTCCGCCTCGGAACACTTCAACCCCAGGGCATCAATGTGGACTTCAACAGCTTCCTCATTTCCCCTTCCCCCACATCACCCTAATTTCAAACTTCCAGCCCAGTAACTGTCCCCATAACTTGTCCGGACTTGTCCGACCTGCCTATCTCCTTTTCCACCTATCCACTCCACCCTCTCCTCCTTGACCTATCACCTTCATCCCCTCCCCCACTCACCCATTGTACTCTATGCTACTCTCTCCCCACCCCCACCCTCCTCTAGCTTATCTCTCCACTCTTCAGGCTCACTGCCTTTATTCCTGATGAAGGGCTTTTGCCCGAAACATCGATTTCACTGCTCATTGGATGCTGCCTGAACTGCTATGCTCTTCCAGCACCACTAATCCAGTATTTGGTTTTCAGCATCTGCAGTCATTGTTTTTACCTTTCAAAGTTCACAGTTGATTGACAGCTTAAAGAAGACATTAAAGGGTTAACTATATGTGATGTAGTCATATGGGATAACTACTTGAGGGAATTTAAATATTTTGAATTAATTTTCCTGAGTATGAGTTTTTCAGATGTAATGTAAGCTGTAATAGATCTTTAGAACTTTTTTTCATCTCAACGTGACTCATGAGATCTGCTCTGGTGACAATGGGTAAGTTGGCATGGAGGGTGGAAAGGCAAGGGACGGTGGCAGCTGGAATGAGTTGGTGTTAAGTTGACACGGAGGGCCGCAAGGGAGTGCAGAAATGCTTGAATGGGTATGTTGATATGAAATTGGCATGAAAGCGATAATGAGCCAATAAGATGGGGTGTATGAGTTCGCATAAGTAAGACATGGAAAATAGGTAGGGAGTAAAAAGAGTGTGACTGATGAGGGCTAGAGAGCCTAATACTTATATTGAGCAAGCTGCAGAGAATACAAGCAGACCTTTTAAACAGTCTGTTCTGCACCTGAAGCAACTGCAACCACCTCCAATCATTTCGGGAGCAGCAGTCCAATTCCATGAATAATTTCCCTCCACCACAGCTGGAACAAAGATCCCACCATTAGAAGAACTAATTCTGAGGTGTGTGATTTAGTAATTTCCTAATTCCTGTTACCCAACTTGGGAGAGAAAATCTAGGGTTGGTTATCAGAAATGTTGACCACAAATTACTGAATTGTTGTTAAAATCCTATCCAGTTCACTAATATACACTGACCTGTGCCAAGTATTAGTACTGAAGTAGTCTCAAGTGACACAGAATCATACTTTCCAGTTAGTGATCAAAAGGCCTTCATGACTTCAGGCTAAATTTACCAGATGAGGCTGTATAATAGGTTGGCATCAATATAGACAGTGGGAGTGACCATGAGAGTTGTCAATACTAACTACAGATCCCATGGTGTCTCTTGGGAACAGATCAAACATGAGAAAATAAACCTGGTGATTAATTCAGTGAGTGATAAATAAATACTCCACTATGTTGAAAAGCAATTGGAAGAACCACTGCAGGCAACAAAGATACCAAAGTACTCTGGGTGGGAAAGTTTACCAATTACATTACAGTGAGTGGCTTCATAATACTTTTTATTTATTCATTTGTGGAATGTGGGTGTTGCTGGCTGGCCAGCATTTATTGCCTGTCCTTAGTTGCCCTTGAGAAGGTAGTAGTGAACTGCCTTCTTGAACTGTTGCAGCCCATCTGCTGTGAATTGACCCACAATGTCATTAGGGAGGGAATTCCAAGATTTTGACCCAGCAACTGTGAATGGTGATATATTTCCAAGACAGGTTGGTGAGTGGCTTGGTGGGGGGAATTTGAAGGTGATGGTGTTCCCATATATCTGCTGCCCTTGTCCTTCTGGATGGAAGTGGTCATGGATTTGGCAGATGCTGTCGGAGGATCTTTGGTGAATTTCTGCTGTGAGCATTGGTGGTGGAGAGAGTGAATGCTTGTGGATGTAGTCAAAAAGTGCTGAAGAGCTTATGCTTGAAACATCAACTCTCCTGCTCCTTGGATGCTGCCTGACTGAGTGTGCTTTGTCAGCGCCACATTTTTGACTCTGATCTCCAGCATCTGTAGTCCTCGCTTTCGCCCACAGATTGCTTTGTCCTGGATGGTGTCAAGATTCTTGAATGTTGTTGGGAATGCACTCATTCAGGCAAGTGGGGAGTATTCCATCACACTCTGACTTGTGACTTGTAGGTAGTGAGGAAACAAATGAAGGAAATGGTTACTTGAATTTGTTCTCATCAAGCTAGCTATCACAGATTCATCCTTCGGTGACAAAATTGGTAGGAGTCAGCACGATGCAGATCTTGTGGAGATGACATTCACACTGAAACGCAATCTCTTATATTGATTGCACCACCATTATGTCAAATGGAATTGATTTGGAACAGATCTTCAATTCAAAGTTGACATTCCCAAGTTGCCAGGACCAACAGCGTCAAGAGAATTATATTCCACTACAATCTTGAATCTTATGGATTTACATCCTCCCATCTGTGAGAGACAATGAAATGCAGCCTCAGAACAGAGATCATCTCCTATGTTTTGATGGCTGAATAATCTGATTCTAAAATGGCAAAGACTGCCAAAGGTGCCACACATGAAGTTGTCCTTTGCTGTGGTGCAGGATGATCTCTGCTTGCATTTTTGTTTGCACGGTTGATTTCTACTTTGGAACTTTTGAAACCATATGAAAAGTGGTGGTGAATTCTTACCCAAGGCTAACGTCACGAGTTGCATTAATTATCAGCTAGATTAATTTTGAGTGCTTTCATATAATTTTGAAGTGGCCTCTCTGTCATTTGGCTGCATAGTTTGGGCAGTATTATTTGTCCCAAATCTGCTCCTTCCTCCTGACCTTATAAACTGGATCTAGGTAAAGGAGAAGATTCTCTCCAACTGGAGTACTCCCATTTGCAAGATTGCTGGAAGGTGTTTGCACCCAGTGCGAACCTTGTGGTGGCCTTGAGTGAGTCCACTGCGGACTTGAATGTGCCTCTTAATTTTCCAGTCATGCATGGGACCAGGCATCAGAATCAGTGGCTGCTACATCGACGAAGACAGCAGCAGCAAGGTAGGCAGCCAAAAATGGCACCTGAGGATTGGTGATTTCATCGTTGGTTGGGTCTGGCGTGGCAATGGCAAAAAGGCATCACAGTGACATCAATGAAGTGGGCCCAATGGCAAGAAATGTGACTCTAACATTGGTCTATCCAACACAGGTGGGAGTGAGGCGGTGGCGGTGAAGAATCCACTCCATGGTGAGAGATGGCACTGAAGAGTAGCAACTTCAACATTGGTGGAGTCCAGTGTAGACGGCAGCAAGGTGGTGGAGGAGGGATGACGGTGAAGGCATCATTGATGATGAACTGAGTCATGACTGATCAATTCACTTTAAGATATATCTTTATCTTTTTTCTTGTTCTTAAAACTATTCAAAATGGCACTGGATTGTGACGCCAGTGGAAAAGCTTTTCACTGTATTTTACTGTTTTTCTAACTCGTCCTCACTTTCTCCTTGTAAAATACATGTGACAATAAAAACAATCAATCATTCATTCATAAAAGGATCACCAGTCACCATAGGATTCCAAGAGGTAAAAACAATGACTGCAGATGCTGGAAACCAGATTCTGGATTAGTGGTGCTGGAAGAGCACAGCAGTTCAGGCAGCATCCAAGGAGCTTTGAAATCGACATTTCGGGCAAAACTCCTGATGAAGGGCTTTTGCTCGAAACATCGATTTCGAAGCTGCCCGAACTGCTGTGCTCTTCCAGCACCACCAATCCAGAAATAGGATTCCAAGCCAGAGCCTTGACTCTCCCAAGCCAGACAAATAAACCAGTGGGTACAATTTCACCCATTGCTGGGACCTGATTGATGAATATCAGGATCAATGTGGAATCTCATGGAATAGTATATCCATCACTATCATTACTATTAAGCCAAATGACAAAACCTAGATCAATGAGAAATGCAGAAGTACATGCTAGGAGTAGCTCCTGCAGAACTAAAAATAATGAAACTATCAACACAAGACTGCAAGTTGAACAGTGCAATCAGCATACTATAGACAGAACTAAGTAATTCTACAATTAACAGCCCGGATCAAACATCTTGACTGCAACATGCAATCTTGAATCGTGTTGAGCAATTACGGAACTAACTGGTGAAGGAGGCTCCATGAATGTCCCTGTCCTGAACAACTCCAGAGCCTGACATGTGAATATAAAAAAGCAAGGCTGAGGCATTTGGTGCTTTCATCGTTCAGAAATGTCAAAAAGAAAACTCATCTTGGTTTTGGTAAGATTTTAGAATCCATTTTAAGGATAGGATTGGAAACACTTGCAAATGCAAGGTAAAGTCGGGCTGACTCAGCCAACTTCGTCAAGGGGAGGTTATCTGCTAGAATTCTGCTTGAATTATTTGAGGAAGTAACAAACAAGTTTGACAAAAGAGGGTCAGTGAACATGATCTATTTTGGATTTCCAGAGATTTTTGACAAAATGCCACATAGGTGGCTGCTTAATAACAGCCAATGGTATTAGGGGCATGGTACTAGCAAGGATCGAGATTTGTTTGAATGGCAGAAAACAGAGAGTGGGGATAAAAGAGTCTTTTTCAGGATGGCAGCTGGTGACTAGTGGAGTTCCGCAAGGGTCAGTGTTGGAACCAGAAGTATTCATGTCAAACATTAACGATTTGGACAAAGGAACCGAGGACGTTGTTGTTAAGATTACAGATGACGTAAAGCTATGTGGAGGGACAGGTAATGTTGAGGAAGTGAAGAGGCTGCTGAATGACTTGGACAAGTTAGAAGAGAAGGCAAAGAAGTAGCAGATGGAATACAATGTGAGAAAGTGTGAGGCTATGCATTTTGCTAGGAAGAATAGAGACATATACTATTTTCTAAATGGAGAAAGGCTTTGGAAATCTGAAGCACAAAGAGAGTTAGGATTCTCTTAAGGTTAACACGTAAGTTCAATTGGTAATTAGTAAGGCAATTTCAATGTTCCTATTTCTTTCAGGAGGGTTAGAATACAAGAACATGTGCTGCTAATGCTGTATAAAGCTCTGGTTAAACCACATTTAGAATATTGTGAGCAGTTTTGGGCTCTGTGTCTAACGAAGGATGTGCTGACCTTGGAGGAGATTCAGAGAAGTTTCACAAGAATGATTATGGCAATGAAGGGCTTATTATGTGAGGAGTGGTTGAGGACTCTGGGTCATTATTTGATGGAGTTTAGAATGATGAGGGGGAATCTCATTGAAGATAAAGAATACTGAGAGGCCTGGATAGAGTGAACATCGAGAAAATATTTTCACTGGTAGGAGAGACTGGCCCCGAGGGACGACCCTTTAGAATTGGGATGAGGAGGAATTTCTGCAGCCAGAGGAGGGGTGAATCTGTGGAACTCACTGCCGTAAAAGGCTGTGGAGGCCAAATCAGAAGCAGCTGTTTATTGCCAACTGTACAGTGTTCAATTCCATTTGCAATTCCTCAGAATCTGAAGTAGTCCATGTGCATATTCAGCAAGGCATGAACAAATTTCAGACTTTACTGAAAACTGAAAAGTAACATTGATGTCACACAAGTGCAATGACCATCTACAATGACCAAGAGAGAATCTCACCTTGACATTCAATGGTATTATCATCACTGAAGCCCAGTCATCAAAATTCAGGGTTACCATAAACTCAAACAGTAATTAATCTTGTTGTATAAATACTGTGCAAGTTAAAGGGGAACTCAATGGAATGTAACTCATCTCTCAAATCCCTGTAAAGTGTCCATCGTCTACAAGACAAATGTCACAAGTGTATGGAATAATCTCCATTTGTTGGAGAACTGTGGCTCCAGCTCCACTCAAGAAATAGTCAGGACCAATGAGCTTGCATCTACCACCCTAAATATTCATTCCCTCCAGTACCGACATTATGTACAAGGTGCGCTGCAGCAACTCACAAAGGTTGCTAAAGCTCTCAAACCCCTATGCTCAATTTTCATTTCCTGCAGCATGTACCTGTGAGGTCTGTGCACAGGGACAACGTCTGGAACTGAAAATCAATACATCAGCATGTCAAATGGCACATACAGACCCTGAAAGATGACATCTACTGTCCAGAAAGACACACAAGAGACCCAGAAGGAACTCCACCAAGTTCCTGTCAAGCCGGACACCATTCCTTCATCTTCACTGGGTCAAAACCTAGGAACACACTACTAGAAGCCTGTGGGACTAGCTTCATCACATGAACTGCAAAGGTACAAGAACATAATTCATCATCTTTTTTAAGGGCAAGTACAGATGTGCAATAATGTTGTTTTCCTGAGGTATTAATATCCTGTGGATGAGTAGATAAAATTAGTGTTATAAAGCATGTCTGCCATTAATGCCAACATCAGTGAATAAGTGTCATGCTTGGGTATTTCTCAATAGCATTTTTGGACAGATTCCTTATTTTGATTCTGGTCAGCTGCTGGTTTTCACTTAAGCTCAGAAATGTGACCCTTTAGAGATTTCAGTGTGACTGATGTTTGGTAAGGTCACATCCTTTCACAATTAAACATTTCTCATTTACAATCCTATTTCAAGATTAATCCTAATTATTTTACAGTACTTTGTCTTTGCCAGCCTCTCAACTCCCAGTTACATTACTCACATTCTTTTCTGTGAAACTTCAGATGTTCCTTAAATCGATGGATTTTACAAAGAACATCCATTCATATTACAATTTTTAAAAACTTCAACTTGACATGACACAATGTAAAAGAAATATGGTTACAAAACACCAACGTAAAACATTTGCAACATAGTTGTCTGTTGGGTATTATAATATTTTGAAGTGTACTGGTGCAGATTAGCCTCCTAATGAGTAAAACATCAAATTTTTAATTTTCGTATTTATACATTTATTCAGGGGATTTGTTGTCTGTTTCTTGATCATTGCATTTTTTCAATGTCACATTTCCTTGTTGACTTTTTGCTACAGTTAAGCAATGTTTAAGTAATTTAAATATGGAGAAATTATTTCCATTGGCAGTAGAATTGCAAACCAAAGAATGAAATTTAAGGTGATTGGAAAAAAGAAGCAAAGGCAAATTGAGAATAAGCAATTTATGCAGCAAGTGATTATGTTGGGGAATGTACTATCTTAAGTGATGGAGGAAATTTCAACTGAGGCCTTCAAAATATCTGGACAATTATCAGAAAAGAAGAACAAGAGAAAAGAGAAAAAATTATCTTGCAGAGAGCTAGCATAGACACAAGAGGCTGAAAAGTCTTATTCTGTGTTGAAGATATTCTATGATTCTTGAAAGAACTGACGTACTGTAACTCTTTTAAGACAAATGACTGGTTAAAAATGAGATAAATTTCTTTGAGAAGATTTGTAGCTCAGGTTGATGGTAAGCATGTAAGTTAACTCACTGAGCTTGAAGGTTTGTTTTTAGACATTCCGTCACCATACTAGGTAACATCATCAGTGAGTTTCCGGTGAACCGCTGGTGGTACGTCTCACCTCTATTTATTTTCGGTTCTTTTTTTCAAGGGAAGGTAGATAGGATCTAAATTGATGTGTTTATTGATGGAGTTCTGGTTAGAATACAGTGCCTCTAAGAATTCTTGGGCGTGTCTTTGTTTTGCCTGTCCTGGGATGGGTGTGTTGTCCCAGTCAAAGTGGTGTGCTTCTTTGTATGTATGTAAACAACTGGAGGCTCCACCCTGGAGGCTCCCTGCCCTCATTCCTGATGAAGCGCTTTTGCCCGAAACATCGATTTTCCTGCTCCTTCAATGCTGCCTGACCTGCTGTGCTTTTCCAGCACCACTCTAATCTAGATGTGTCTTTTAGTGGCCAGTTGGTGTTCAAACCTGGTGGAAAGTTTCCTGCTAGTTTATAACTGTATACTTAAATAAAATGCCGCACAATTTATGAATGACTGTGATGCTAAACCACTTGAGATCAGGAGTGCCATTTGTGAAAGCGTTTGACTACACAAGTTACAATGCATTTCAGTTACTGCCTGGAGTTTTTATACATGCACTTGAGAATCAAGAAGAAATCTCAAGTTTGGGTGAACGACAAGAAACTGACATTCTGGATTAGTGGTGCTGGAAGAGCACAGCAGTTCAGGCAGCATCCGAGGAGCAGAAACTGACATGTCCAGAGTCAAACACCGGAGCGGAACCGAACAGACAAGCAACTCATTCCTTTGCTCACATCCGATACGCGTTTCCATTCAATACGACACCGTTTCTTTTCCACACCCATTATAGAGAAACCGTGTAGCCGTAGTCACGCTTGCAAAGGAGGGGGCATAAATAGGATTGCTGTCCCACCACTTCCCCGTTGGACGCGGCTCAGCAGAGCATGGCGGTTTCTTCCCCAGCAGCTGCCGCGCCCGTTGCCTCGTGGTTTTCCGATTGTCGCCTCGCGCGCCAGCCCCGCCCGCGCCCCCAGCGTCCGTTAGAGAAGGCGCCTCGCGCGCCAGCCGCGCCCGCGCCCCAGCGTCCGTTAGAGAAGGCGCCTCGCGCGCCTGCACCCCCAACGTCCGTTAGAGAAGATGCCTCGCGGCGGGCGGGTGAGGGGCGCACGCGGCCTCTCCACATTCCTAACCGCCTTCTGCCCATAAACCGTTTGGTGCGGCCGGTGCTCGGTTTCGCGGAGGGCGGCTGCCGTTTGCTTCGGCAGCATGAGAGCTGCCGGACTTGGTGAGTTGTCCCACGCGGCGTCTTCGCAGTCATCTCAACCCTGCAAATATATTTCACAGATTTTTAATCAATTTGTTCAGACACCATTCTGGGGCAGGTGGGACTTGCCCAGGCCTTCTAGCCCAGCGGTAACACCCATTAAACCTTTCCGGGCTTGCTATTTTTTCCTTCTCTAATCAATCAATGTTATTATACACCTCTGGAGGAGATGGGTCTTGAATCTGAGCCTCCTGGTCCAGGAGGAAGGATGCTACCCTGTGCCACATCAGGTGTCCTATCAGGAATCTCTTTGACTATATCCCTATTTTTCTTCTTAACATCTGGCCCCATCTCCCATCTATGTGACAGTCTCCTTCTCCCACAGCACCCCAGCCACCAGGATAAATACCATCCAGCTTCTTGTATTGCTGACCAAAGTATCTGGACTCCAAATGTTAACTTTTCTTTTGCTCTCCACAGATTTGCCAGACTTGCTGAGTTTTTCCAACTCTTCCTGTTTTTGTAGGACACTACCATTACTCCACAAAAGCTGTCCATAAATACTTGTACACTTGTACCAGCTGAAGGATAGAAAGTCCTTTGCACATGCACCATCTCAAAAGAGTAAATGACCTGTCCAGAACTTCATTTCTGTGTTTCTCCTAGTGAGATAATGGAGCTCACTTTGGAGAGCAAGTTGTCAATATTGAACAGAGGGCCAAATTCAGGCTGTCTTGTGGTTCGTGTTGATGAGAAGATAGCCCTTGAAAGCACAGGTTCCTCCCACTAATGTAGTGGACCCAAAATTATAAATGGAGCCCGAGTAGATTCTTGCAGGGCTCAGAAGCTGAAGATGTGGTCATTCTGTTGTAGAAGTGAATCACCATCTCTGCTGATCTCCCCATGATTTTGAGAGGCCCGTGTTGGACTGGGGTGAACAAAGTTTAAAAATCACAACACCAGGTTATAGTCCAACAGGTTTAATTGGAAGCTTTGACTATCACCTGCTGAAGGAGCGTCGCTCCAAAAGCGAGTGTGCTTCCAATTAAACCTGGTGGACTATAACCTGGTGTTGTGTGATTTTTAACTTTGATCTCTCCATGGGTGATCTTATGTTCTGGCATGTATTTAAAGCCACAAGACATTCTTCCAGTGATTGGAATTACTGAGCTTGAAAGTTTCATAATAGTGAATCATGTTTCAAGCTTTATCTCAGAGAATCATCACTGGCCAGGATTTGAAAAATGTGGACTACCAGTTGGACATTTTATTTTTCCTGCTGTTACTTTGAGATAGAAACAAAAATCTGCAGATGCTGGAATCCAAGGTAGACAGACAGGAGCCTGGCAAAACACAGCAAGCCAGGAAGTGGAGAAGTCAACGTTTCGGGTGTAGCTAGGGGAGGAACAGGAATTATTGTAACCTCTTTCAACCTCTTCACAATTTATCCTTACCACCTTGCTTAAGTAGTGGCTCAACATTAGCCAACCTCCATTCATCCAGGACCTCGCCTGTAGCTATCCATGATACAAATATCTCTGCAAGAGCCCAGCAGTTTCTTCCCTCACTTCCCACAGAGTTCTAGGGTACACTGATCAAGTCCCAGGGATTAATGCACCTTTATACATTAAGATGTCTAGCACCACCTCCTCTGTAATATGAACATTTTTCAAGATATCGCTGTTTATTTCCCCATGTTTTTGATCTTCCATATGTTTCTCCACAGTAAACAGTACTTGTTTAATATCTCCTCCATCTCCTGCGGTTCCACACATAGATGGCCTTGCTGATCTTTAAGGGGCCCCTCTTTCCCTAGTTACCCTTTTGTCCTTAAAATATTTGTCAAATCCCTTTGGATTCTCCTTAACCCTATTTGTCAAAATTCTCTCATGTCCCCTTTTTTGCCCTCCTGATTTCAAAGAACAAAAACACACTGGAACATGCCCTTTGGCCCTTCAAGCCTGTGGCGACACATTTTGCCCTTCCATATTAAAACTGTCTTCACTTACAGGATCCATAGCCCTCTATCCAATTCTTATTCATGTATTTGTCCAGGTGCGTCTTGAATGCTGCTATTGTGTCCGCTTCCACCACCTCCTCTGGCAACATGTTCCAAGCACTCACCATCTTTGTGTGAAAAACTTCTCCCACCCACCGCCCCCCCCCCAAACTTTGCATCTTGAACCTTTGTCCCCAAGTAATTCAACGAGGTAAAAACAATGACTGCAGATGCTGGAAACCAGATTCTGGATTAGTGGTGCTGGATGAGCACAGCAGTTCAGGCAGCTTCCAAGAAGCTTCAAAATCGACGTTTTGGGCAAAAGCCCTTCATCAGGAATCCCTAGTAATTCACCCTTCTACACCGGGGAAAAGCTTCATACTTTCCACCTATCCAGGCTAATCACAATCTTATAAAGTTCTATCAGGTTGTCCTCAACCTCTGTGTTCCAGTGAAAACAAATCCAGTCTATCCAATGTTTTTTCATAACTAAAATCCCTCAATGGGCAACATCCTGGTAAATCTTTCTATACCCTCTCCAAAGCATCCATATCCTTCTGGTAGAGTGGTGATCAGAACTGTGCACAATACTCCAAGTGTGGCCTAACTAAGTTCTGTAAAGCTGCAGTATAAATTGTCTATCCTTATACTTAATGCCCCTTCCAATGAAAGCAAACATGCCATAAGCCTTTTTCACTACCTTATCTACCGGTGCTGCTACCTCAGTGATCTGTGGACCTGCGCACCCAGATCCCTCTGCATATCAGTACTCCTAAAGGTTCTGCCATTCACTGTATAATTTCCACCTATACTTGACCTTCCAAAATGCATCACCTCACATTTGTCAGGATTAAACTCCATTAGCCATTTTTTTTGCCTATGCCTCCAACCAATCTATATCTTGCTGTATCCTCTGACAATCCTCCTCACTATCCACAACTCCACCAATCTTTGTAGAGTCTGCAAACTTACTAATTAGACCAGCTATGTTTTCCTCCAAATCATTTATATAGATCACATACAGCAGAAGTCCCTCTTAAGTATATTCCTACTGCTTTTATACTCTTCAAGGGAATCACTCCAATTCTGTTGTCTACCTGACATATGCCTTCTTGTTATTCTTGACCAAAACCTCAATTTCTATGGTCATCCAGCATTCACTACACCTAACAGCTTTGCCCTCTTCGCATCCCCCCCCCCAGCCCCAAATATAAACATACTATCTACATTCTCATTATCTCATTTATGAAGGCTTCCCATTTTCCAGCCATCCCTTTACCTGCAAACATCTGCCCCCAGTCAAGTTTGAAAGTTCTTGCATAATACCGTCAAAAATTTGCCTCAGGTTGAGGTTCTGGATGTAGGTTTG
Source organism: Chiloscyllium punctatum (assembly GCF_047496795.1). Taxonomy (NCBI): domain Eukaryota; kingdom Metazoa; phylum Chordata; class Chondrichthyes; order Orectolobiformes; family Hemiscylliidae; genus Chiloscyllium; species Chiloscyllium punctatum. The sequence goes on along the minus strand of NC_092741.1, from coordinate 142,433,372 downwards.
CTCACTGAGCTGGAAGGTTTTCAGATGTTTCATCACCATATGACATAACATCCTCAGTGAACCTTCAATGAAACACTGGTGGTGTAACCTGCTTTCTACTTATATGTTTGGGTTGCTGATGTCATTTCCTGTGGTGACGTCATTTCCCATGGTGATGTCATTTCCTGTTCTTTTTCTCGGGGGGTGGTAATAGGCACGAAAATTCCTAGAAGCATGGCATTCCAACCAGAACTCTATCAACAAACACATTGACTAGGATCCCATTTACCATAAATATAAATAGAAAGCGGGCTACATCACCAGTGCTTCATTTGGAGGTTAACTGAAGATGTTATCTACTGTGGTGATAAAACGTCTGAAAACGAACCTTCCAGCTCAGCGAGCAAACCTGCATCCAAAATTTGCCTTCCTCCAATTTAGAATTTTAACTTTTAAATCCTATCTTTTTCCATCACTATTTTGAAACTTATAGAATTATGGTCATCGGGCCCAAGTGTTCCCCCACTGACACCTCAGCCACCTGCCCTGCCTTATTTTGCAAGAGTAGGTCAAATTTTGCATCTTCTCTGTCAGTACATCCACACACAGGATCAGAAAATTTTCTTATGCACACTTAACAAATTTCTGTCCATCCAAGCCCTTAACACTATGGCAGTACCAGACTATGTTTGGAAAGTTAAAATCCCCTACCATAGGCACCCTATTATTCTTACACATAACTGAGACCTCCTTACAAATTTGTTTCTCAATTTACCGCTGACTACTGGGGATACTGTAATAAAATCACAATAGGGTGATCATCTCTTCCTTATTTCTCAGTTCTACCCAAATAACTTCTCGAGATGTATTCCCAGGAATATCCTCCCTAAGTATAGCTGTAATGTTATCTCTAATCAAAAACACCACTCCCCCTTCTCTCTTCCCCCCCCCCCCCACCTTTTGATCCTTCTTGTACCATGTATACCCTGGAACATTAAGCTGCTAGTCCTGTCCATCCCTGAGCCATGTTTCTGTAACTGCTATGATATCCCAGTCCCATGTTCCCAACCATGCCCTGAGTTCATCTGCCTTAACTGTTGGAACTCTTGTATTGAAATAAATGCAGCTTAATTTATCAGTCCTACGTTGTCCTGCCTGCCCTGTCTGTTTGACTTACTCTTTTTCCCAACTATATCAGTCTCAGACTAATCACTTTCCTTACTATCTCCCTGGGATTTACCCCCCCCCCCAACCTTTCTAGTTTAAATCCTCTTGAGCAGTTCTAGCAAATCTCTCTACCAGTATATTAGTCCCCTTTCAGTTCAGGTGCAATCCATCCTCTGACATAAATCACTTCTATCCCAGAAGACATTCCAGTGGTTCAAAATTGTGAATCCTTCTCCCTTGCTCCAATTCCTCAGCCATGCATTCATCTACTCTGTCCTATTATTCCTGCCCTCACTAGCATGTAGCACTGGGAGTAATTCAGATATTACTACCTTCAAGACTGACCTTTTAAATTCCTGCCTAACTTTCTATATTCTGTCCTCAGAATCTCATTTTTTTTACTTCTACACTCTACAGTGTATGGAATGACCTCCTGCTGATCCTGTTTCCCTTTGAGAATATTCTACACCCTCTCCGAGATATCTTTGATACTGGCTCCAGGGATGAAAATGTGTTGCTGGAAAAGCGCAGCAGGTCAGGCAGCATCCAAGGAGCAGGAGAATCGACGTTTCGGGCATCAGCCCTTCTTCAGGAGGCAACATACCATTCTGTGCCCCCAACAAGAAAGTCCCCATTACAGTCGGTCGCTTGGAACCTGGTGTACCCCTAGTTACATTAGAGCCAGTCTTGGTACCAGAAACCTGGCTGTTCATGCTACATTTCCCTGAGAGTTCATCACCCACTACATTTTCCAGAACAGCATACTTGTTTGAGATGGGGATAGCCAAGAAGACTCCTGTACTACCTGCCTGCCTCTGCTACCTTTCCTGGAGGTCACCCATCTACCTGACTGTATCTTTGGTTTATACCCCTCCCTGCAACTGCCATCCATCACACCCCCTAGCTCTTCATTGCCTCTAACTGGCACTTTCACTGGTCCATGCGATCCAATAGGATTTGCAAACGAACACACTCCCTGCAGACATAATCATTATAAACATGGAAACTCTCCTTAATCTTCCATATCCAACAAGAAGAGAACATCACTCTACTAAAGGACATCTTTGCACCTTAACAATTTACAGGTCCAGCAAATAGCACAGTCTTTCTGCTCTAAAAACACTGCTCCAAGCTAGCATAGCACCTATGTTATTATATTTTTAAAGTTTAATTAAGAGAGAGATCTCATTAACAACATTTTTTAAAGAACCCACTCTACTTGGTATTGTAGATTTACAAAAGAACACCAGCAAAGTAACACTTTAAAAAACCACTTCGCTGCTCCCTGCTGTGTACACCCACACACAAGTTTCTCCAAGTTCAGCTGTGAATTTTGCTGTTTGTTAGAATGAACTCTGATGTCCAGAGATACTTGAAAACAGACAGCAAAGGCAGCAGCTGTGCAGGCTATGACTGGCTCAGACAGTAGTATGGGTTTCTTTCACCATTTGAATCACTGCCCATGTGGTCATTGCCTTTTGTCTGTCTTCTTCCTTTTTAAAGTGGTATTGCTGTGAATTGTTTTCCCCAAAGTTCCAAAACGATGTAACAGCTTATAAAACAGCAAATACTGCTCCTAGAATTTGAGGAAATTGGCTCCAACACTGAAAATACCTGAAAAAAGGAGCAGCTCTTTCAGCCACAAATTTATCCTATCCTCCATCTTGGTCTGTTCAGTTGTTTTCATTCAGAGGGAAACAGATTTATTTTTGTATAACATTGTCTTAAGTATTTAATATCAGTGACCTGTAATCCTTGATTTTGTACACTGTAGTTCCCCGTATTTTTGTTTTTTTTTGTTAGAAGACCAATTTATGTTGCTTCATTTTCCACCTTGTTTAATAATTTCTGTCTAAGTGATGATACAACACAGCTTTGCACAGGTTTTTCTATACAAAAATAGAAAAAATGTACTACATGTTGAAACATTTAATAGTCTCCAATCCATAGAACTATGGAAGTAATAATAAACTAATATAATAGCTTCAAGAACAAATGAACGTTTCAACTTTCTCACAAATGACCTAGCCAATGCTGCTACCAGGCATTTTATTTGCACAGAGGACCTCCATCTAGTAGTACATGATCAGTATTTCCCTCACAACATTCTGTTTGATAGACTCATAGTTAAGGTCAGAATATGCAGGATCAAATTTCATTTAGTAGAATGGATAGCAAACTACAGAACAGAAAATAGTTGAATGGATAAAGTCTGTTTCAAGTGAGTAGTTAGTTACTCAGAAGATATGAAACAGTTTTTCACATCAATTGGTTGTGTATTCATTGATGTTCACATTTATCTAAATGATTTGGATTGAAGAAGCAGAAATACAATTTTAAACTTTGTAGGTGACACCAACTTATGAAATATAATTAATATAGAAATGGATTGTGATTTAAAATACAGTAAGACAGTAATATATGTGCAGAATACATGTATAATTGGGAACTATACTTCAATATAGATAAGTGTGTGTTGAAACAGGTGTGTTGATCTTTGGAAAACAGGTGCCTAAATGGATAAAGGGATATGGAGAGTAGGTAATTTAGTCGTATACCACAAGGGATCACAGGCATCTCTGTCTATTAAAGACAATTGGTTTTATATATATATATTATTGAAGAGTACCATTTGACATCAAGCTTGGACAGACACAGAGGCAGTTCCCAGCTCTACCTTAGCGCAGAATAAGAATGAGCTGCACAGTGGCTCATTGATTAGCACTGCTGCCTCACAATGCCAGGGACCTGGGTTCAATCCCAGCCTAGGGAAACTGTCTGTGTAGAGTTTGCACATTCTGCATGGATATCCTCCATATATGTGCAGGTCAGGTGAATTGGTCATGCTAGATTGCCCAAAGTGTTTGGTGCATCAGTCAGGGGTAAATATAGGGTCGGGGAATGGGCCTGGGTGGGTTACTGTTCAGAGGGTTGGTGTGGACTTGTTGGGCCAAATGGCTTGTTTCCATACTGTCGGGAATCTAATTGAACTGTTATTATTCTGAAATACATGCTAGCTATCTTGCCAACTGAGCTTACCAGTTCCCATGATCTGAAAGTAAAAATACACAAAATAGTAAAAAGAGATTGGTTTTCAAAACAAAAGCAAAAAACAAAACCAACAATGGAGTTAATTTCCCAAAGGAGAGCAAGTTGAGAAGTCGAGTAGATATGTTAAACTTGCACTTAACGTCTTGGTTAACCACATGGGGGCCTGTGAATAGTTCGATGAAAATATCAATAAAATTTACAAAGATTATACCAGAACCAAATCTTGTTTTTTTTTCTATATTTAAGAAAATGGAGGATGACTTAATTAAATAAGGAAAGGTTTCAGAGGTTAGATATGATGAAGATGTTTCCACTTGTGAGGTGACCAGTACAGGACACCATAAATATAAAAGAGAAATCAATTCACAAAATTTGGGAGAAAACCTTCCACAGAAAGCAGTTAGTATATCAAACTTCCTTATATTTTTGTTCACCCATAAGATAGTGACCATCGCTTCCAAGGCCAGCATTCACTCTCCATTTGTAAAAACCTTTGGTAAGGCAGTGAGCTGCCTTCTTGAACAATTACAGCCCTTGTGTTGACTGACTCCTACAGTGCTGTTAGGTAGGGGATTTCAGGGTTTTGAGCCAATAATGTTGAAGGAATAATACTATACTTGGAATTCAGGATGTTGTTTGATTTGAAGGGCAACTTCCTAATGGTGTTGTTCCAATCTATTTGCTGCTGTTTGCGTTTTAGGTGGCAAAGGTCATGAGTTTACAATATGTTGTTGCATTTCATCTTATAGATGGATGATTCAGCATGTGGTTTTCCAGCAATGGGAGTGTGAATGTTTAAAGTGATGGAAAATATGCTGATCAAGTAGTCTTCTTTGTACTGGATGTAGTTGAGCTTCTTGAGTGTTCGTTAGGGCTGCACTTGTTCAGGTGAATAAAGATTATGGCAGCAAAATTCTCAATTGTGCGCTGTAAGCTAGAAAGATTCTGGGAAGGCGAAAGGTGGGTACTCACTGATTTCAGAGTACCCAGCCTCTAACTTGCTCATAATCATAGTATTTATGTTGGTGGCTCAGTTACTTTTCTGAACAATGGTAACCCCTATGATGGTGGTACTAGATCATTGATGGCAATGCTATTAAGTGTCAAGAGGAAGTCATTAGACTCTATCTTGTTTAAAATTGACCCCATGATGAACTTCAACCATATATTTGGGCCATCTCTTGAGATCTCCTAATACCATCTGTAATCTTGCCTGGCTTCACTATTTTCCTAGTTTGTCTGCTGTTGAAATCCCCATCTACATTATTCTTGCCTCTCAACATGAATATTCCAACTGGACTCCCACATTTCACCCTTTGTAAAGCATAGAACATAGAACATTACAGCACAGTACAGGCCCTTCGGCCCTCGATGTGCGCCGACCTGTGGAACCAATCTGAAGCCCATTTAACCTACACTATTCCATTCTCCTCCATCTTATCTCGCCACTCTGCAGGCACCCTGCCTCTATTCTTGATGAAGGGCTTTTGCCTGAAATGTCGATTTTCCTGCTCCTCGGATGCTGCCTGACCTGCTGTGCTTTTCCAGCACCACACTAATCAAGACCCCATTCTCCTCCATATCCCTATCCAATGACCATTTATGTGCCCTTAAAGTTGGCAAGTCTACTACTGTTGCAGGCAGTGCTTTCCATGCCCTTCTACTCTCCAAGTAAAGAAACTACCTCTGACGTCTGTCCTATATCTATCATCCCCCAATTTAAAACTATGTCCTCTCGTGCTAGCCATTGCCATCAGAGGAAAAAGGCTCTCACTGTCCATTGTATCTAACCCTCTGATTATCTTTATGTCTCAATTAAGTCACCTCTCAACCACCTTCTCTCTAATGTAAACAGCCTTTACAACAACTTAAGCTCTCCTGCCCATGTCTTAACTCACAACAAGCTTTGTTCAACTATCACTCTGTTCACACTGACTTGCATTAGCTCTCATTCAAGCAATATCTTGATTTTAATATTTTTATTCTGGGTTTCAAATCCTTCCCTGGCCTTGCTCCTCCCTATATTTATAGTATACTCTTGTCCCACACTTCTTCAGGAGGTGGCTCTTCTGCACCCTCAATTTAATTGTTCCACATTGGATGCCAGTCATCTAAGCACTAGAATTTCTTCCCTACTCCTGTTTATCTCTTTTGTGCTTTTAAGACTCAGTTAAAACTACTTCTTTGATCATGTTAATGGTCATCTTACTTGATAACTGTTGTGTCTTGTTGTCATATTTTATTGCATTATATTCCTGGTAGTACATTGGGATGCATTATAAACATTAAAGGAGCTCTTAGTGTATGACTATTGCCTGATACTTATGCAGCATCAATGTCATTTATAAGCCCAGACCTGAATTGCTTGCTGCATGCATGTGTGGAACACTACATTATCTGAGAAATGGTATATAGAAATGAACAAAATCCAATCAGCTAACATTCCCACTTCTGATATTATAATGGAGGAAAAGTCATTGATAAAGGTGGTTGAACTTATGACATTGCCCTGAGGAATTCCTCCAATGATCTCCCAGAGTGGAGGTGATTGACCTTCATTAACTACAACCATCTTCCTTTATGCTGGTATGTCTCCAACCGTGGTGAGTTTTCCCATTTTTTTCATTGATCAAATTTGCTTGAACTCTTAGGCCAACCCTTGTTCAAGAGTATTTCTTGATGTTAAAGGCAGTCATTCACAACTTATTTCTAGAATTCTGCTGTTTAATCCATACATATACCAAAACTGTAATGAATCTGGAGCCATACTTAGCATTGATGAGCAGGATTCTTGGCTGATGAAATGGTTAGTAATCAGTGTACAGCTTCCTTATTCATATTTGATCTGGTGGCATGGGATTTTGCAGAGTCCATGTTGAAAACTGCTAAGGGCACACCCAGTCAATTATTTATCACTGTCACCAGCTTAACTAGTTGGTTCTCTGTCTTTTCAACACATAGGCACATACTAGGCAATGGTGATGGAGGCATCAAGAGTGTTGGCTGAAAAGTATGGTTCTGTGAACATATTTTTGTCAGGTTGTTGCTTGACTAGGCTCTGGAACAACTTTTCAAATTTGACACCAATACCCCACTGTTGGAGGAGAAGATTTTGTAATGTTGACTGGAAAATTTTGTCTTTGTTGGACCAATGGTGAGAGGTCTGTCCGGCTTTGTCCTTACAAAGTTTTCATATCATACTACTTCAGAGGGCCATTGACTGTGGTCCATATTGTGTGCCTGAAGTCACAGACTGACGAGAATAATACATTTTCTTCCTAAAGGGCATTACATGATCAGGTTAGAGGCTGCTGAGTGTAGTCTCTAATAGTAACCCTTTCAGAGCCATTATGTTATACATCAATCGTGACTTTCAAAGAACAGTACCGATTTGCTCTTTTAATGTGATGAAAGATCGGAAAACTTTTGGCACTGATTCTCAGAAGGGTTACAATTAGGTGATTTTGGTAAATGCTTCAGAAGGTCAGTTCAGTGTCAACTAGGATAATTTAGCCTCAGACAATGGGCAGGGAGAGAAGTGGAGTTGGTGGGTGGGATGTGTTTATGGGGTGGAATGAAGTCAATGGCTCAGTCTTTAAAAAATTTTATTGAGATATTCTGCAACAAGAATTGTACGTAATTGTCTTCCCAGATTACTGTCAGCAGAGGGAGAGATGCTGAGTAATCTGGTGCAAGGGCATCTGTAACTGCCATGGAATATATATTTTCCTTTAATCAGCAAAATTCACCCTAGAACATATATTGTGGAGTTTTAAGACAAGCTAGAATAGAAGTGGGATATTTGCATCCATTTTCCTAACTCAGCTAATTACTGTAACTACAGGTTTGAATGGGCAAAGGGAGCACTCTAGTGGTGTAACTAAAACATGCACTGTACATGAACATTTTAAGTTTTGAAAACAATGTAAGGGAATTGTTTTAACCAGGGACATTCTGAAAGGATTTGAAAAGTCTGAACATTTCTCCAATTTAAGCTTTTGGGGGGTATGATTCATTTGTCTAGTGCCACTTGTGTATATTTAATTGCCTCAGAGCAGACTGTGCATAGTTAGCTGTCTGCAAAACAGAATAAATGTATTTCAACAAATAAGAAAAATTCTAAGGGACAGACCCCTTATCGGTGATGAACCAAAAAGTAAAAATGATGTCAAACTCAAAGAGTAGACATATAATTCTGCAACGATAGGTGGCAGGTCAGAAGGTTGGACAGAATATAAAAAACAGCAAAGAATTACCAAAATACTTAAGGAGGGAAAAGTTAATGTATGAGAGAAAGTTAGCCAAAAATATAAAAACAAGAACAGTTTCTTCAGATATTTAAAAACAAATTAACAAAGTAAGTCTTGGTCCTACAGAAAATGATTCTGGGTAATTAGTAATGAAAGATAGGACTGGCCAGTGAATTGAACAGATATATTGAACTGTTTTCACTGGAGAGGACTTCAGTTGTATTCATAAAAAGCTGGAAATCAGAAATTGAAAGGGGGGAGGAACCTGAGAAAAGTGCAATTATCAGAGAAGTGATATTGAGTAAATTGAATATGCAAATACATTCTTGATCTGAGCAATATCCAGGCTGACTAAGCAAATAACATAGATGCCACACAAGTGACAGACAATGACCGTCTCCAAGAAGAGAGAATCTGACCGTTGCCTCTTGACATTTGGGGGCATTAGCATAATTGAATCTCCCAGTATCAAGAACCTGGGGGTTACTATTAACCATGCAATCAACTGGACTAGCTGTTTAAATATGATCACAAACAAAAACAGAAATTGCTGGAAAACCTCATCAGGTCTGGCAGCATCTGCGGAAAGAAATTAGTTAACAGTTCAGGTCTGGGGACTCTTCTTTAGAACTGATGGTCGCTAGGAGAAAGTTGTTTTTTATGCAGAAGATAGGGTTGGAGGAGGGATGAAGGAATAAATGCTCAGTGGAGATAAAGTCAAAGAGAGAGAAGAACAGTTGGAAAGACAAAGGCATGGATGACGGTCAGCCTAAATCAGAGGTGTGGAACCTTTTCATGTTGGAAAGCCGCACTATGTTAGTTGTAATCTAATAAGGCCGCATCCAAGAAACTTCAATTATATATTCTTCAAAATTCACATTATTTTGTAAAAATCTAACTACTATGTACTAACTAACTAAAAAAAATGAAAAAAAAAATGTTAATTCTAAAGTTAACCAACCTTTTAATGACTTTGTTGTGACTGCTTTTTGTAGGAAAGCATTTGAATATTTGGTTGCAGCATGCAGGCCTGCAGTTTTAGCTGATCCTCTAGATGGGTATCCGTCATTTGTGACCTTAAGGATGTCTTGATTTTGGTTAAGTAGGAGAATGTAGATTCACAGCAATAAGTGGTTGAAAAGCAAGAAAGCATTTTTCGTGCATGTTGCCGAAGGCATGGGTATTCTATTGCATTTTTCCATATTTCAATCGGGTCTTTCTTAGCGTCAAATAAGGACTTTAAAATGTCATCTTCTGAGAGCTCAATCAATTCAATCTGTAGTTCTTTAGGAGTCTTATGACTTACCTATTTTTTAATTGTGGCGGTCAGTCTGTGAGGATTATTTCACTGAATTTTCTTTTACTCTCTGGTATTTTAAATACATTCATTTTAAGATTAAAATAAAAATAATAAAGGACAAAAAAACATATTAATAAAAAATAAAAGATTTGTTCTGCAAAATTTGGATTCATTCAAAAGGCGGCACACAATGGCCGCGAAGGAGCATATAATAACAAGACCTGGTGTGTGGGACTTGGGGTAAGGACATGGGAGAAGGTGCCTCTAACCCTAAAATTGTTGAACTCAATTTGAGTCTAGAAGGCTGTAGAGCTCTCAAGTGGAAAATGAGGTGCTGTTCTTCCATCTTGCGCTGAGCTTCACTGGAGCACTGCAGCAAGCCTGTGACAGAGATGTTGGCTAGGGAACAAGGTGGTGTGTTAAAGTGGCAGGCACCTGGAAGCTCAGGGTCTTTTTTGCGGACAGGACATAGGTGTTCCACAAAGCAATCAACCACTCTATGCTTAATTTCCCCAATGTACAGGATACCACATTATGAGCATTGAATGCAGTAGACTAGATTGAGGGAAATGCAGGTAAAGCACAGCCTCACCTGGAATGTGTGTTTGGGCCCTTGGATACTGAGGAAAAAGGAAATAAATGGGGAGATGTTACACATGCAGTTGCAGGGAAAGATACTGTGGGCCTTTGGGAAGCTGGTTGAAGAGAAGAAGAATGGACCAGGGTGTCCCAGAGGGAATGATCTTTGCAGAAGGCTGACAAGGGAAGGGAGGGGAATGTGTGTCTTAAAGTGGCATCTTTCTGGAGATGGCAGAAATGGCGACTAATGATCTTCTGGACATGGATACTGGTGGGATGGTAGGTGAGGACAAGGGTAACTCTTGTTGTGGGAAGGAAGAAAGGGGGTAAGGGCTGAAGTGTGGGAGAAGGGTTGGACCCAGCTGAGGGCCCTGTCAACCATGGTGTTGGGGGATTCTTGGTTGATGAAGAAGGTGGATATTTCAGAGGCCCACATTTTGAAGGGTTTGCATCATCAGAACAAATGCAAAAGAGACAGAGGACCTGAGAAAATGGAATAGCGTCTTTACAGGAGACAAAAATATGGTGACTAGAAGAACAGGTCAGAAGGTGGAAATCCTGCAGTGAGTAACTTACTTTCTGATTCTTCAAAGCCTGTCCACCATCTACAAGTTTGCGTCAGGAGAGTGATGGAATACACCACTTACTAGAAGAATGCAGTTCCAACAACACTCAAGATTCAATACCATCTAGGAAAATCAAGCCTCTTTGATTGACCCCATATTTACAGACATACAAACCTCAAAAGCACAGTACCAGCAGCGTATACCATATATAAGGTACATGGTAGAATTTCACCAGAGTTCCTTAGACAGCATCTTCCAAATGCAACCATCTAGAAGTACAAGGGCAACAGATACATGGAAATACCATCCCCTGCAAATTTCTCGCTGTCTAATGGTGAACTACGAAAATTGTTCATTCCTGTCTGGTGCAAAAGCGCAAAGAGAACAGTGGTCAAACCATGGCTTACAGGGAGAATTAGAGATAGCATTAGATGCAAGAAAGAGACAGACAAATCGGCAAGCAAAAGCAATAGACCTGAGGATTGGGAAAAGTTTTTGTAGTCAGCAATGGAGAACCAAAGGATTGATTAAGAAGGGGAAAATAAAGTATGAGTAAGCTTGCGGGAACATAAGAACTGATAGTAAAAGTTTCTAAAGGTATGTACAGAGAAAAGGATTGATAAAAACTAATGTAGTTCTCTTGCAGTCAGAAATCAGTAGGGATGGGGGTGTGTAGGTTATTGTGGGGAACAATGAAAGGCTGACAAAACAATAAATTCATACTTTGCTTGTGTCTGCATGATGAGGACCTGAATAAAGTACCAGAAATTATGGGGAACACAGAGTTTAGTGAGAGGGAGGAACTGAAGCAAATTGTATTCATAGACAAATTTGTGTTTGAGAAACTGATGGAATTGAAGGCTGATAAATTCAAAGAGGCTGATAATCTATGTCCCAGAGTACTTAAGAAGTAATTGTTGTGGGTATGTTTGCTGAGCAGGGATTTGGTTTGCAGACGTTTAGACCCCTTTCTAGGTGACATCCTCAGTGCTGTGGAGCCTCCTGTGAAGTGCTGCTGTACTATGTCGGTTCGAATTTATTTGGTTTCATTCCCACTGCTTCCAATTATTGGTTCCGGTTGTTCGATGCAGTGGTCAGTATATTGGGTCAAGGTCAGTGTGTTTATTGATGGAGTCTGTGGATGAGTACCAAGCTTGTAGGAATTCTCCTCTGTTTAGCTTGTCCTATTATTGTTGTGTTGTCCCAGTTGAATGTGTCGTCCTTATCATTTGTGTGCTTAGATACTAAGCTTAGCTGGTCATGGCATTTAGTGGTTAGCTGATGTTCATGAATGCAGATGGCTAGTTGTCTGCCTGTTTGTCCTATATAGCATTTTGTGCAGTCTCTACATGGAATCTTGTACACCACGTCTGTCCTGCACATGATGGGAACTGGGTCTTTTGTTCTGGTGTGTTATTGTCTGAGGGTGGCTGTCAGTTTATGTGCTGTCATAAATCCAAGCAGTCAGAGGAGTCTGGCTGTCTGTTCCGAGATGTATTTTATGTAAAGTCAAAAATCACACAACACCAGTTTATCGTCCAACAGGTTTACTTGGAAGCACTAGTTTTCGATGTGCTGCTCCTTCATTAGGTAGCTGTGGAGCAGGATCATAAGACACAGAATTTATAGCAAGAGATTACAGTATCATGCAACTGAAATGATATGTTGAACAAACCTAGATTGCTATTAAATGTTTCATCTTTTAGAATGGGTTGCAGGTTTTGATTCATTAATATGTAAATCCCAGAAACTTTTTTAAGTCACATTCTCAAGATAATTAAGGTTTTATGCAAAACAGGTGACATCTCAGCTCAGACAGTGCATTAAAGGTGTGAGGTTAGAGTCTGCCTGTATCCCAATCTTGAGTCAGACTGGTTCTATTTCCAAAGTGGACTTTATAAAACATTACATGGATTGACTGCCTGCACTGACTGCCTGCATATTGTGCATGTTTCGAGCAAAATAGAATGTATCTGCAAATATAATTCTGCAAAAGCAAATTCACCCCACAGACCTATGTGTGTGTGCGTCCATGTGAGAGAGAGAGAGAGAGTATAAGTGCACGTGAGAGTGTGTGTGTTTGTGCATATGCATGCTTGGTAAAGTGTGTGTGTGAGTGTGAAGGCGTATAAACCTGTGATAGGGTCTGTGCATGGGTGTGATTATAGGGTGCTATATTTGTGTGTGTATTAGAGAGAGCATGTGAATGAGGGAGCATCTGTGTGTGTGTGTGTGTGTGTGTGTGTGTAATGTAGTGGGGTCACCTGTGGTGTGACATGAACCCAAGGTCCTGGTTGAAGCCATCCTCAAGGGTTCGAACTTGCTATCAGCCTCTGCTCGGCCACTCTGCTATGTTGCGTATCCCGAAGTCCAGCTTGAAGGAAGGTCACCTGAAGATCCAAGGCCGAACGTCCCTGATCATTGAAGTGATCCCCAACTGGGAAAGAACACCCCTGTTTGTTGATTGTTGTGTGATGTCCATTCATTCGTTATCATAGCATCTGCTGGATCTTGCCAACATACCATGCTTTGGGGCATCCTTGCTTGCAGCATATGAAATAGACAGTGTTGGTCAAGTCACATGAGTACCTGCTACGTACATGGTGGGTGCTGTCCTCACATGTAATGGTGATATCCATGTCGACACTCTAACACATCTTGCAGTGGTTGCCATGAAGGGTTGTACGATGTTGTGGTCCATGTTGTGCTGAAAGCTGGGCAGTTTGCTGCAAACAGTGGTCTGTTTAAGGTTTGATGGTTGTTTAAATGCAAGAAGTGGACGCATAGGGAAGGTCTTGGTGAGGTGCTTTCCCTCATCGATAATGTGTTGTAGGCCTCAAAGAACATGGCATAGTTTCTCCACTCCCAGGAAGTACTGGACAACGAAGGGTACCCTATCTGTTACATCCCATGTCTGACTCCTGAGAAGGTCATTACAGTTTCTCACTGTGGCTCATTGGAACTGGCGATTGATGAGTTGAGCATCGTACCCTCTTCTTATGAGGGCATCCTTGAGCATTCTAAACCATGTTAAACCCATTCTGAAAGATGAAAGACTTAACAGCAATCTAGATTTGTTCAATATAGCATTTCAGTTCCATGACACTGTAGTCCACCCCAGTCCAACACTGGCTCCTCCACATCATTTTTTATGTTAGGTTGAGTAGTTAATGTTGTGTCATGTTCTTGTCACATTGTTTGCCAGTTGTGGGGTTATCCATTCTTGGCAAAGACTTTGTAAAGGTCTTCTTATTCTTCTTTACACAGGTAGGGAGTGCTGCAGTGTGTTGTAGCCCTTTTGAACAGGGTCCTAATGCAGCTGCTGTTGTGTGTGTTTGGGTCATTTTAATTCAGCGTCTGGCCTGCGTGTGTGGTTTTTCTGTACACTTTTGTTATGCATTGTTCGTTCTGTGTTCTTTCTACCGTTACATCCAGGAATGGGAGTTTGTTGTTAATTTCCTCTTCTTGTAAATTTGATCCCTTTGAGCATGGTGTTGATAATTCAGTATGTGCTCTTGATCTCTGTTCTTTTAATTATTGCAAAAGTATCATTCCGGTATCTGATCCAAAGTTTGTTTCAGATTTGTGGGAGGGATGGTTGTTCTAGTCTTTGTATCATTGCTTCTGCTATAAGCTTGGAGAAAGAATGGCACTACAAGACAAAATGATTAAACTAGCTGACAGCAGAGAAGACAACGCAACAGACTCCTAGGTAAGAAACCTCTCCAACAGACAGCTCACAGATATAGAAAAAGTAGTACTAGTCAATGGATTCAACTACAACCACAGAGATGGAGAAAAAGCAGACTTCCTAGCTGCATTAGAATGTATGTTTAGAACAAATGGACTAACTGAAGAGACACAACAAATGGTCAAATAAACAATGAACTCTTACTAACAAAGAAAACACAAATGAACAACCTTAACACAAAGAGAGAGCAGCTCTAAAAACAGTCAAAAAGGACAAAAACATAATCAAAGTACCAGTGAATAAAGGCAGATGACAATAGTCAATTCTGGGTAATCCAAGATGGAGGATGGGAAAAAGTTGTGGCTTTAAGTGCTACTCCTCTTTTTTGAGGTATTTTACTGCGTTGGAGGTGATTTCCTTGAAGTCCAGGAGCAGACTTTATACTGTTTTGTATGTTGTTGCATTGTTTTGGAACTTTGGGGAAAAAAAAGTCAAAACAACGGCAGTTTTAAAAGGGAGAAAGACAGACAAAAGGCAGCGACCATGTGGTCAGTGAGAGAGAGAGAGAAAGAACCTAACTGCTAACCGACATAGCAGTGAATCTGCACAGTTACTGCCTTTGCCGTTTGAGTTCATGTATCTCTGGGCATCAGAAAGCTCACAACAAGTGCATAGTTTTTGACATGTAACCTTGCTGTAAGTCTGCATTCATGAGTAGAGTGGGTTCTTTCCTGATTATATGTTTTATTGAAATCTGTCTCTTGATTAAATTTTAAAAATATATATGATAAGTACTAAGTTAGGCTGGATCACTTTTTTAGAGCAAAATGACAATGCTATTTTCTGGGTCTGTAAATTGTGAAGGAACAAAGATTGCTTTTAGTGAAGTGATAAGCTCTTCATGTTAGGTGTGTGAGTTTGGGGGTTGTTTCCATGTTACTGATGTTTATGTCTGCAGGAAGTGAGTTTGGTTGTGAATCCCATCAGATCGCATAGATCATTTGGAGTGACAGTTACAGGTAATGAGGAATTTACAAGAGCTAGATGGCAGTTACAGGAAGTGAGAAAAGCGTCAGATACAGTCAGGTTGATGGGTTAACTCCAGGAAAGATAGGGGAAGGCAGATAGTGCAGGGTTCTTTTGTGGCTATCCCTATTCAAACAAGAATGTTGTTTTGGAAAATATAAGGGGTGATGGACTCTCAGGGGAATGGAGCACACACAGTCAAATTTCTGGTACCAAGGCAGACTCTAATGTAATGAGGGTTACATCAGGTTCCGAGCGATTGATTGCGATAGGGGATTCTCTAGTCAGAGGCACAGACAGACGTTTCGATGGCCAGCAGCAAAAAAAGTCAGAATGGTGTGTTGCCTCCCTGGTGCCAGGATCAAGGATATCTCAGAGGAGGTGTGGAATGTTCTCAAAAGAGAAATAGACCAGCAGGAGGTCATTGTACACGTTGGAACCAACAACATAAGAAAGGAAAAGGATTAGATTCTAAAGGGAGAATATAGAAAGTGAAGCAGGAATTTAAAAAGGAGGTCCTCGAGGGAGTAATATCTGGATTACTCCTGGTGCTACAAGCTAGTGGGGGTAGGAATAGGAGGATCGAGACAATGAATGTGTTGTTGAGGAGCTGGTGCAGGGGAGAAGGGTTTACATTTTTGGATCATTGGAATCTCTTCTGGGGAAGAAGTGACCTGTGCCAAGAAAGATGGATTTGACCTGCATTAAAAGGGGGATAATATACTGGTAGGGAGATTTGCTAGAGCTGTTCGGGAGGATTTAAACTAGCGAGATGGAGGCGGGGTGGTGGGACCCAGGGAAATTGTGAGGAAAGGGATCAACCTGAGACTGGTACAGTTGGGAAAAAGAGCAAGTCGAACAGTCAGGGCAGGCAGGAACAAAGCAGAGAACAAGGTAGGACTGATAAGTTAAATTGCTTTTATTTCAGTGCAAAAGGCTAAACAGGGAAGGCAGATGAACTCAGGACGTGGTTAGGAACATGGGACTGGGATATCATAGCAATTTCAGAGACATGGTTCAGGGATGGACAGGACTGGCAGCTTAATATTCCAAGATACAAATGTGAAAGGAAGGATAGAAAGGAGGGCAAGAGAGGAGGGAGTAGTGTTATTGATAGGGGATAGCATTACAGCTGTACTTAGGGAAGATATTCCTGGGAATACATCAAGGGAAGGTTTTTGAGTGGAAATAGGAAAGGGAAGATCACCCAAGTGGGATTGTATTATGGACCCCCTAATAGTCAGCGGGAAATTGAGAAACAAATTTGTAAGGAGATCTCAGTTATCTGTAAAAATAATAAGATGGTTACGGTAGGGAATTTTACCTTTCCAAACATAAACTGGGACTGCCATAGTGTTAAGGGTTTAGATGGAGAGGATTTTGTTAAGTGTGTACAAGAAAGTTTCTGATCCAGTACATGGATGTACCTATAGAGAAAGTGCAAAACTTGACCTACTCTTGAGAAATAAGGCAGGGCAGGTGACTGAGGTGTTAGTGGGAGAACAATTTGGGGCTAGCGACCATAATTCTATTAGTTAAAATAGTGATGGCAAAGGTATGACTGGATCTAAAAGTTGAAGTACTAAATTGGAGGAAGGCTAATTTTGGAGATATTAGGCAAGAACTTTCAAAAGCTGATTGAGGGCAGATGTTTACTGGAAAGGTACAGCTGGAAAATGGGAAGCCTTCAAAAATGAGATAACGAGAGTCCAGAGACAGTATATTCCTGTTAGGGTGAAAGGTAGGGCTGGTAGATGTAAGGAATGCTGGACAACTAGAGAAATTGAGGGTTTAGTTAAGAAAAAGAAGGAAACATATGTCAGGTATAGACAGGAGAGATAAAGTGAATCCTTATCAGAGTATAAAGGCAGTAGGAGTGTACTTCAGAGGGAAATCAGGAGGGCAAAAAGGGTTAAGGAGAATCCAAAGGGTTTTTATAAATACATTAAGGACAAAGGGTAACTGGAGGGAGCATAGGGCCTCTCAAAGATCAGCTAGGCAGCCTTTGTGTGGAGCCACAGGAGATGGGTGAGATACTAAAGGAGTATTTTGCATCAGTATTTACTGTGGAGAAAGACATGGAAGCTACAGAATGTGGGCAAATGAATGGTGACATCTTGAAAAATGTCCATATTAGATTAGATTAGATTACTTACAGTGTGGAAACATGCCTTTCAGCCCAACCAGTCCACACCGACTCTCCGAAGAGTAACCCACCCAGACCCATTTCCCTCTGACTAATGCACCTAACACTATGGGCAATTTAGCGTGGCCAGTTCACCTGACTGGCACATCTTTGGACTGTGGGAGGAAACCAGAGCATCCGGAGGAAACCTATGCAGACACGGGGAGAATGTGCAAACCCACACAGTCACCTGAGGCTGGAATCAAACCTGGGACCCTGGTGCTATGTGACACACATAGAAGTGGCTAAATCCCCAGGACCCTGATCAGGTGTACCCTGGAACTCTGTGGGAAGCTAGGGCAGTGATTGCTGGGGCCCTTGCTGAGATATTTGTATAATTGATAGCCACAGGTGAGGTGATGGAAGACTGGAGGTTGGCTAATGTGGTGCCACTATTTTAAAAAGGTGGAAAGGAAAAGCAGGGAACTGACATCGGTGGTGGGCAAGTTGTTTGAGGAATCCTGAGGGACAGGATTTACATGTGTTTGGAAAGGTAAGGACTAATTAGGGATAGTCAGCATGACGTTGTGTAAGGGAATTCATGTCTCATGAACTTGATTGAGTTTTTTAAAGAAGCAACAAAGAGGATTGATGAGGGCAGAGCGGTGGACATGATCTATATGGACTTCAGTAGGATGTTCGACAAGGTTCCTCATGGGAGACCGGTCAGCAAGGTTAGATCTTATGGAATATAGGGAGAACTAGCCATTTGGATATTAAACTGGTTTGAAGGTAGAAAAAAGGGTGGTGGTGGAGGGTTGTCTTTCAGACTGAAGGCTTGTGACCAGTGGTGTACCAAAACGACCGGTGCTGAGTCCACTACTTTTTGTCATTTATCATATGATTGTATGTGAACATAAGAGGTACAGTCAGTAAGTTTGCAGATGACACCAAAATTGGAGTGTAGTGTACAGCGAAGAAGGTTACCTCAGAGTACAACAGGATCTTGACTAGATGGGCCAATGGGCAGAGAAGTGGAAGATGGAGTTTAATTCAGATAAATGTGAGGTGCTGCATTTTGGGAAAGCAAATCTTAGCAGGATGTATACACTTAATGGTAAGGTCCTAGGGAGTGTTGCTGAACAAAGAGACCCCCTTGGACTGCAGTTCATAGCTCCTTGAAAGTGGAGTCACAGGTAGATAGGATAGTGAAGAAGGTGTTGTATGCTTTCTTTTATTGGTCAGAGTATTAAGTGCAGGAGTTGGAAGGTCATGTTGCGGCTGTACAGGATATTGGTTAGGCCACTGTTGGAATATTGCGTGCAATTCTGGTCTCCTTCCTATCGGAAAGATGTTGTGAAACTTGAAAGGGTTCAGAAAAGTTTTACAAGGATGTTGCCAGGGTTGTAGGATTTGAGCTACAGGGAGAGCCTGAACAGGCTGGGGATTTTTTCTCTGGATCGTCGGAGGTATAGAGGTGTACAAAATTAAGAGGGGCATGGATAGGGCAAATAGACAAAGTCTTTTCCCTGGGGTCGGGGCGTCCAGAACTAGAGGGCATAGGTTTAGGGTGAGAGGGGAAAGATATAAAAGAGATCTAAGGGGCAACTTTTTCACACAGAGGGTGGTACGTGTCTGGAATGAGCTGCCAGAGGAAGTGGTGGAGGCTAGTACAATTGCAACATTTAAGAGGTATTTGGATGGATGTATGAAGAGGAAGGGTTTGGAGGGATATGGGCCGGGTGCTGGCAGGTGGGACTAGATTGGGTTGGGATATCTGGTTCGCATAGACGGATTGGACCGAAGGGTCTGTTTCCATGCTGTACATCTCTATGACTCTATAAATGGGAGGTGCTGCATTTTGAAAATCAAATTGGAACACTTAATGGTAAGAGGGGAGTGTTGCTGAACTTGGAGTGTAGGTTCATAGTTCCATGAAAGTAGAGTTGTAGGTAGATAGGATAGTGAAGAAAGTGGTTGGTATGCTTTCCTTTATTTGTCAAAGTATTGAGTATAGGAGTTGAGAGATCATGTTGTGGCTATGCAGGACATTGGTTAGGCCACTTTTGGAATATTGTGTGAACTTCTGATCTCTTTCCTATCAGAAGGATATTATGAAACCTGAAATGGTTCAAAAACGATTTATAAGGATATTGCCAGGGTTGGAGGTTTTACACTATAGGGAGAGACTGAGTAGGCTGGGGCTGTTTTCCCTGGAGTGTCAGAAGCTGAGGGTTGACTGTATAGAGGTTTATAAAATCATGAGAGGTATGGACAGGATAAATAGTCAAGGTCTTTTCCCTGAGGTGGGGGAGTCCAGAACTAGACAGCATAGGTTTAGGACAAGAGGGGAAAGATATAAAAGGGACCTAAGGGGCAGTGTTTTCATGGAGAGGGTGGTGCATATTTGGAATGAGCTGCCAAAGGATGTAGTGGAGGCTGGTACAATTATAGCATTTAAAAGACATCTGGATGGGTATATGAATAGAAAGGGTTTAGAGGGATATGGGCCAAGTGCTTGCAAGTGAGACTAGATTAGTTTGGGTTATCTGGTCGGCATGAACGAGTTGGACTGAAAGGTCTGTTTCTGTATTGTACTTCTCTGTGACTCTACAAACAAAACTGACTACATGCAAAAAGCAGAGGAACTACTTGCAGATACCGACACCTGTCGACAGAGAGAGTGTGACCTCATGCTACAATTAACCAGTAGAACATACAACACTATGGAACCTACACAAAAATGGACCAATAACCAAGACAGACCTACAAAAGATGAAACCAGAAAGCACCAACATCCCATGATTTTCCATATTACCTAAGGTACACACAATAGACATATCACTTAGACCCATCGTGGCACCTCCAGCAACTGACAAAAGAACTTCAACAAAAACTCAAACGTCTAATCCGTGGATCCAAACACTCCAACCCTGGCATCACAGGAATTCCAAGACATTATCAAGACCATAAACGTAGACAAGGACGAAGCAATGGTCTCATTCGATGTAACAGTGCAGTTTACCTCGATTGACAAAATCCATACCGACCAGATGTCCTAAATTAATCTAAGCTCATTTGCCAGCATTTGGCTCATACCCATCTAAACCCTTCCTATTCATATATCCATCCAGATGCATTTTAAATGTTGTAATTGTACCAGCCTCCACCACGTCCTTTGGTAGCTTGTTATGTACATGCACCATCCTCTACTTGAAAGTGTTGCCCCTTAGATCCCTTTTAAATCATTCCCCTCTCACCCTCAGCCTATGCCCTTTAGTTTTGGACTGCCCCACTCCAGAAAATGACCTTGTCTATTTACCCTATTCATACCCCTCATGAGCTTATAAACATCTATTAGGTCACCCCCCCCCCCCCAACTCTCTGACACTCCAGGGAAAATAGTCTCATTCTTTCACACTCTCCCTTTGTTCAAACCTTCCAACCCTTGTAACATCCATGTAAATCTTTTCTGAACCCTTTCAAGTTTCACAACATCCTTCCTTTAGCAGGGAGGCCAGAATTGCACACAGTATTCCAAAAGGGGCCTAATCAACGTCCTGTAGAGCTGTGACATAACCTCCCAACTCCTATAACCCAGTGCATTGAACAATAAAGGCAAGCATACCAAACGTCTTCTTCACTATACTATCTACCTGCAATTTCACTTTCAAGGAACATTGTACCTGCATCCAAGGTCTCTTTGTTCAGCAACACCCCTCAGGACCTTACCATTAAGTGTATAAGTCCTGCCCTGATTGGCCTTTTCAAAATGCAGCACCTCACATTTATCTAAATTAAACTACGTCGGCCACTGCTCAGCCCATTGGTCCATCTGATCAAGATCCCATTGCACTCTGAGGTAACCTTCTTCACTGTCTATTACACATCCAAGTTTAGTGTCACCTGCAAATTTACTAACCATACCTTTAGTGTTCACATCCAAATCATGATGAAAAGCAGTGGACCCAGCACCGATCCTTGTGGCATACCACTGGTCACAGGCCTCCAGTCTGAAAAGCAATCCTCTACCACCATCCTCTGTTTTCTACCAGTTCAGTATCCAGATGGCCGTCTTTGAGCTTAAGGGGATATAATGAACAACTGAGAGTCTTACCGACCTTTCTAGAATTAGGTAGATGATTAAACCTCTTTTGAGAAGTGCTCATTATCTCAGCTATCTTGCCAAGGTAAAGGATGTTCCTCTTTTTGTTCACTGCTATTATGTAATGCTAAATCACAGTAAGAGAATTATGGAGCTGAGGAGCTCTCCTGGCTGCTGGACTGCTGTTACATTTTAACATTGGAGTATATTAAATATGTGAGTCACTGACATTATTTACATTGTAGAGAGTGGATCAGCAGCTTGACATGACGAGAATGAAGCAAAGGGCTAATAGTTTGAATCCCGATGATTCATTTACTCTTTATAGATTTGGTGGCTTCATTGTTGGTGCATGAACGACAGCAAGGCATGTGTTGATGCTGTGCGACAAGGTTCCTGGAGGCCAGATCTCCTTGAAGGCGGTACTTGTACTGAGTTGGTGAGATGCTTGATGTTGCCAATGAATGTTCAGTGGTTGCTCCCTCCTCTGTGACTTGATAGGGATATGTGTACCATGATGGGATTCCGTTGAGGGCTTACGATTGGAAAGAACTCCCAAGGTGGGATTGCTGTTCTTAGTTGCATTGTGCTGTTGTGGCCTGCTAAAGATGCAAATGAAATACGAAAAGACACACACACACAGCAGCTAGAGGGTACAGGGAGAGTACGGTTCCTCTAAATTTGGAGTTTTTGCCCATGTCTGTCCAGGGGTTCTGCCACTGATGAGTAAATGATGTCTCAAACCATATGTAGGAGCTGTCCTTCCATAATCTTCCCCTCCCGCTTGTCCTTGCAGGAGAAGCAGGCACAAAACACCCGTGAGATGGCAAAGACTAAAGGCTGTTTAGGTTGAGAGGTAAAGAACATAAGTAAGATCCCACTGTAAGAATGTGTTGTTGACAGTGATTTCCCTATTCCATATTGCCAGATGAGAAGCTCATGGGGGCATGATGCCAGTAGGTGGTTGCAAAGGGAGATGCATGGGTCCACTGAAATCCTGATGTGACAGCACTCTCACTGGTATGCCCCATCACTGTGGAACCTGCAAAATCTGTATACCTGCCCTTCATGACCTTCTCTTGTACCTCACACAGGACCTGGTGGTGTATGAATTTCCCCATGAGCCAAAAAATCCCTCCAACATCAGAATGAAGTGATGTTCAAGCATGCATTTCACGTCAAACGAGCACATCAGGCACTGACACCTATGTATCCATCTTGGTGACTCCCAGCTTATTTCTGTCTGTGACATTGTGTGAGAAGCCCAGCACAATGTGAAGAAACAGATGTTTGAGGCATACATGTGAGGCCAATCCTCCTTGGTGGAGAGAGAGCAGTCCCAATAACATTCTGCCAAGCAGTGCGAAAGGCTTCAGGAGTCACTGTTTGCAGCTCAGTTCTTGGACCAATAACAATAGATGTGTGGACATCTATCAGAAATCCCTGATGGTGTATGATCTCATGTCATGTAAATGGAGGATTCTAAAGAACAACTGGCTTGGCCTTGGAACCGAGTCTTGGAACTTTGAGTGCAAGATCTCCTTCCTTGAAAAAGTGCTTAACATCATGGAGTGATACATGGCATGTGTGATGTTCTGCATTTGGTACACTGATCTTTTCATAGCCTAGACCAGTCAGCTTAGACCTTGAGCATGAATGTCCATTGAGTAGGTGAGGATCTGCAGACCCTGAACAGGCCTCAAGCACAGGTGCTCCAAACATAGCTATAAAGAATGCCAGCTGTGCCGAGCAGCAGACTGCTTCAAGCCAGTGAGAAACCTGACTAAATGCCGAGGGTGCTTAAGAGGAGGATGAGGATTCGCTGCAGCTGGTGGGACCCTCATCATTCTCAGCTTGTCTGATAGAGAAAGAGTCTATGGTTCAAATCCCAGTGAGAACAGCTGCCCTGTTTAGATACAAGCAGCATTGTCACAAGGGGGACTTCAACAGCATGGCAAAGCTGACTGCCTATTACCTCACATGGAGAAATTGAGGACTGCAGATGCTGGAGAGCTGAGTCAAAAACTGTGGTGCTGGAAAAGCACAGCCAATCAGGCAGCATCCGAGGAGCAGGAAAGTCAACTTTTCGAGCATAAGCTCTTCATCACAAAGAAGAGCTCATGATCAAAACGTCGACTCTCCTGCTCCTCAGATGCTGCCAGACTGGTTGTGCTTTTCCAGCACTACACTTCTCAACTCAGACCTCATCGTGTCTGAACTGTAGATGTGAGCAGTCCACCTTCTCCACCTTCAAGGCAACAATGGGAGCATATCATAGAGTGTTCATGTTTGCAAGGCATATTTGGCCAGTGTGGTTTATTATCTATATGCAGGTA
This sequence comes from Chiloscyllium punctatum, assembly GCF_047496795.1. Lineage (NCBI taxonomy): Eukaryota > Metazoa > Chordata > Chondrichthyes > Orectolobiformes > Hemiscylliidae > Chiloscyllium > Chiloscyllium punctatum. Next base: position 142,409,197 of record NC_092741.1, on the reverse strand, counting down.
AACTTCTTTTAACATTGTCTTTTGAGATTATTTTGGGGTTTCTTTTTAGGGTCTGTTTCCTCATTGATTTATATTCTGGTTAATTTCATACATTTCTGCATCATCTTGTGTTCGTGTCATCTCAAGTTGGGACCTGATCTTAACTTCTCAAATCAATTATGAGAAGGCCAACAGTCAGAGACAGGCTGAGCTCAATTTCTGGCTCTTGTAATTTCTGCTGATTTTATCAAGACAGTTAATACAGGCAAATTCAGTTAAGACCAGGGAATTAAAATGGCCTATGCTTCATACTGAAAAATCCACAAGGATATCCTTTTAGCCTCATAGTATGTACATGTGAGTTATTTTTGGTATAACATCAATTAAAACAGGTATTTCTGAGCCAGAGGAGTCAGCTGGGGAATATCATAGACATATTATGGAAATTAAGTTGCACCAATGTTCATATAATTTATAGAAATAATAATTAAATAGGTTTGGCTCAGATCAGCTCCCCTATTAACAAATTCAGTACTGCTGTGAGGTTTTAAAATTGTATGATCTCGATTGAAACATTTATATTCATTTGGTATCTGTTGTATTTTGATGGCAATATTTTGACGAAGGTGTAGAAGGCTCCAAGAGATAGTTAGAAGATAGACCAGGGGTTCAGATCAGAGAGTGTAGCCGTTTACTATGAAAATTTTTACCAAAAGCATAAACGGAATAATAAATCTGTCAATTATTCCATATTGTATTGCCACAATACTGGAAAATATCCAGTCTTACTAGTGCTGAATAAAGTTTAATCGCTGCCTCCAAAATTGGTCAGTGTCAAATCATTGACGATTTGGGTTTCCTCTTGCTAAATCTTTACAATGTAGAATGGTTACAACACAAAATGAGGTCATTCAGTCTAATGTTCATGCTACCTCTCTGCAAGAGCAAATCACTCAGTGCCACTCACCCACCTGTTCTCTGTAGCCCTGCAAATCTTTTGTTTGTTCTCAGATAATTGTGCAATCCACTTTTGAAAGCCACAATTGAATCCACCTCCACCACATACTGACTCAGTGCGGTCCAGATCCTAATCGCACACTGTGTAAAAGCTTTTCCCTATGCCTTTGTTGCTTCATTTGTCATTCACATAGTGCACTCTGATTCTCTAATCTTCTGTCAATGGGAACAACTTCCTGTTGATTTTGTCCATACCCCTGTTGAACATTTCAGCAATTTGCCTGCATATTTATTCTATCTATCATGATGTCTGGGTGTTTACAATATACTTGCAGCAACGTACCAGAAGTGCCTGAAGCTTCTTGGTGGAAAAAAATATCTGAGTGAATTATAATCAAAATACTTCATGTGAAGGGGTAGAGGAGGGGAGATGGTGACAACAACGCCCTGTTCCTGAAACCAGACCTTCTGGTGAGCTTACGGCTACAACTGATATTATTGCCACTCATTAACTGGTCTTAGCTGAGGCCAAGTACTGCAATGGATTTACCTAGCCCTATTTTCATGCATGTTCAGTTTTACAGTGGGCAACTAATGGTAAACTACCCTTTCCATTTTGTACATCTTCCACCATCAGTATATTGGCGGACTTTAGAATGTGAAGTATGTTGTGGTTCTGTTCGCCAAGCTGGGAATTTGTGTTGCAGACGTTTCGTCCCCTGTCTAGGTGATATCCTCAGTGCTTGGGAGCCTCCTGTGAAGCGCTTCTGTGATCTTTCCTCCGCCATTTGTAGTGGTTTGAATCTGCTGCTTCCAGTTGTCAGTTCCAGCTGTCCATTGCAGTGGTCGGTATATTGGGTCCAGGTCGATGTGCTTATTGATTGAATTTGTGGATGAGTCTCATCCACAGATTCAATCAATAAGCACATCGACCTGGACCCAATATACCGACCACTGCAACGGACAGCTGGAACTGACAACCAGAAGCAGCAGATTCAAATCACTACAAATGGCAGAGGAAAGATCACAGAAGCGCTTTACAGGAGGCTCCCAAGCACTGAGGATGTCACCTAGACAGGGGACGAAACGTCTGCAACACAAATTCCCAGCTTGGCGAACAGAACCACAACAACTAGCACCCGAGCTACAAATCTTCTCACAAACTTTGAATGTGTAGTATTGCAAAATCCAGGCCAAGAATTCTGCAGAGCCTCAGATCTATTACTGTTACTTTGACTTTCTTACATTGACCTCTTCTTTCCTGATCAGAGCCTAGCAATTTTAGACACTTAGTACTTTACAGGAATACTAGATGTTGTGCATAAATAGGTGGCAGTGATGGAAATTCAATGTATGATATCCCTACGTCATTATCACCTTTTTTTAAAGAAGCAACATACCTTCTTTTCTGAACCAACAACAGAAATTGGTGGTGAAACTCAGCAGGTCTGGCAGCATCTGTGGAGAGAAAATAGAGCTAACATTTCAAAACTGGTAACACCTCAGATTCTACCAATATGCAACAGATAATATTAATAAAGTGTTACATGAGATGAAGGTCTAAAAATAATTGGGGGGATAGAATAGTAAAATATGCAACTTTTCTATGGGTAATAGTCACTTCCTGCGAGTAGCCATTTCTCTTTCCAGTCAGTCTGCTACCTACATGGGATAAAAACAATAACTGCAGATCCAGAACCTACATGGGATGTACATGACAGAAACAGACCGAAGTTTAAGCAGACTATGTTGATGTTTATGCTCCAATCACCACTTTTCGTAGTTTTTCCTCACATAAATTTATCATTATAACCAGTTTCCTTATGAAATGATCTAATTTTCCCTGAACTGCATCTATATTATTCACTTAAGTGTTCTCCCGAATAGCAAGTTCCAAACACTTACCACACTTTACATGAATATGTTTCTTCTGAATTCCCTATTGCATTTTTTTGTGACAATCTTGTGTTGATTTAGAACATAGAACAGTACAGCACAGTACAGGCCCTTCAGCCCTCCATATTGTACTACCCTTTTATCCTACTCTAAGATCAGACTAACCTACATACCCTTCCATGTCCTATCTTCCATGTACTATCTTCCATGTACTATCTTCCATGTGCCAATCCAAGAGTCGCTTAAATGTCCCTAATGTATCTGACTCTACTACGACTGCTGGCAGTGCATTCCACTCACCCACCACTCTCTGTATAAAGAACCTACCTCTGACATTTCCTCTCAACCTTCCTCCAGTTACCTTAAAATTATGCCCCCTCGTGATAGAAATTTCTGCTATGGGAAAAAGTCTGGCTACATACTCTATCTATGCCTCTTGACATCGTTTACACCTCTGTCATGTCACCTCTCATCCTTCTTCACTCCAGTGAGAAAAGCCTTGGCTCCCTTCTTCATAAGACATGCCCTCCAGTCCAGGCAGCATCCTGGTATATCTCCTCTGCACCTTCTTTAAAGCTTCCACATCTTTCCTATAATGAGGCAACTAGAACTGAATACAATATTCCAAGTGTGGTCGAACCAGCATAAACTTGCAGCTCTTAAACTCAATCCCCCTGCGAATGAAAGCCAACACACCATGCACCTTCTTAAGAACCCTATCAACTTGAGTGGCAACTTTGAGGGATCTATACACATAGGCCCCAAGATCCCTCTGTTCCTCCACACTGTCAAAAATCCTAGCTTTAACCCTGTATTCTGTATTCAAATTCGACCTTCCAAAATTTATCAGTTTATATTTTTCCAGGTTAAACTTCATCTGACACTTCTCAGCCCAGCTCTGCATCTGTCAATGTCCTGTTGCAACCTACAATAGCCCTCCACACTATCCACCACTCCACCAACCTTTGTGTCATCGGTACATTTACTAACCCATACTTCCACTTCCTCATCCAAGTCATTTATAAAAATCACAAAGAGCAGAGGTCCCAGAACTGATCCTTGCGGAACCCCACTGGTCATCAAGCTCCATGCTGAATACCTTCCACCGACTGCCACCCTTTGTCTTCTACGGGCCAACTAATTCTGAATCCAGATGGCCATATTTCCCTGTATCCAATATCTCCTCACTTTCTGAATGAGCCTACCATGGGGAACCTTATCAAAGGTTTGCCTTGCTGAAATCCATCTATACTACATTCGCTGCTCTACCCTCATCACCTTGTTTTGTCACATCCTCAAAGAATTCAATAAGGTTTGTGAGGCATGACCTGCCCCTTACAAAGCCATATCTCTATTCAAACTATGGTTTTCCAAGTAATCATAAATCCTGTCTCTCAGAATCCTCTCCAATACTTTGCCCACCACTGACATAAGACTGGCTGGTCTGTAATTCCCGGGGTTATCCCTATTCCATTCCTTGAACAAAGGAATAACTTTTGCCATCCTCCAATCATCTAATACTATTCTACTGGACATTGAGTTTGCAAAGATCATTGCCAATGGCAATCTCTTCCCTCGCTCCTGTAGTAACCTAGGGTATGTCCTGTCTAACCCAGGGGATTTATTTCTCAAAAATGTTAGCACATCCTCCTTCCGAACATCAACCTGTTCTAGCATTTCCTGGGATTGTATTCATTGAAGTTTAGAAGATTAAGGGGAGACTTAATAGAGACGTACAAGATAATACATGGCTTGGAAAGGGTGGATGCTAGGAAATTGTTTCCGTTAGGTGAGGAGACTAGGACCCATGGACACAGCCTTAGAATTAGAGGGGGTAAATTCAGAACAGAAATGCGGAGACATTTCTTCAGCCAGAGAGTGGTGGGCCTGTGGAATTCATTGCCGCAGAGTGCAGTGGAGGCCGGGACGCTAAATGTCTTCAAGGCAGAGATTGATAGATTCTTGTTGTCTCAGGGAATTAAGGGCTACGGGGAGAATGCGGGTAAGTGGAGTTGAAGTGCCCATCAGCCATGATTGACTGGCAGAGTGGACTTGATGGGCCGAATAGCCTTACTTCCACTCCTATGTCTTATGGTCTTATTTCAGTTTGTTTCATGTTGTCCTCAGAAACATCAAGGTCCCTCTCAGTAGTGAATACTGAAGCAAAGTATTCATTTAAAGACCTCCCCAATTTCCTCCACCTCTAGGCACCAGTTCCCTCCACTATCCCTGATTGGCCCTACCCTCACTCTGGCCATCCTCTTGTTCCTTACATAAGTGTAGAATGCCTTCGGGTTTTCCTTAATCCTACCTGCTAAAGCTTGAAATTTTCCACTCCAAGGTGACTACAAAGATAAAGTATAAAAGTAAGTACAGATTCTGAATATTAAAATTCTTGATGTTTTATCATTTCAGGTACTATAGCCTGCACATGCTTTTTGAGTGTAAGTGCATTCTACTCATCAAGTAATGTGATAAAATTAACTTCAATAAATTTCAATTCTCAAGTTATTCAGAGTGACAAACTTTGGCTAGTAAAATTCTATGTTCATTGGTAAGTAAGTTGTTTCTGAGTTTGCCTTGTACTTTGTAACTGTTATTGTAAATGTTTAAGTATTTTATTTAGTAGCTGCTACTTTTCTTATGTTGCAGGTGTGAACATTGTGAGCAGTTTGTCTCAGAATGGAATAATGTAGCTAATGCTTTAAAGGTAACATAACGAGGCCACTTAAGTATACAATCTTTCTTCCTTTTTTTACCTAATTTGTAATGTCGACTGACATTTTCAAAAAAATGTTTCTTTTTATGAACAGGGTATTGTTAAAGTTGGTGCAATAGATGTGACTAAATATGCATCAATAGGACATCAGTATGAAATAGAGGAATTTCCCACTATCAAATTCTTTGGGCCTAATAAGAACAAGCCAGAAAAATATTATGGTATACAATATTCTTTATTAATAATGATTGATGTTTTGACATGTTAATTATCAGAAGATGTTTTGCAGACTTGTTTTAATGTAGCTCACTTTAAAATGCCTAATATAGAATTTAATTACTCAGGAGGAAGGTCAAGTACAGCCATTACCAATGGAATCCTTAATTCAATACGATTCATAGTAAAGGAGAGACTAAATAAACAAGACAATCTATGTGGATCCGGAGGCCAGGTGAAAAATACTATTTTAAAATTTATGCATTATCATTTTAAAATTTTATCTTTATGTATAATTTTCTTAGAATTTTCTTTCAAAAACTTATCTTCTATACTGATGCTGAATGTTCTCTTGAACACTACAGTTAAATATTTTTTGATGAAGAAAATGTAAGTGTGAAAAGATAGGTAGGAATAATTGAGATGTCACATATTTTTTAGAAAGTAAGTTTCTAAGTCAGAAGAGGAGCAAAGGAGCCGAGCAGTAAAAGTAACAGAATTGATGGGTCATAAAAAAGCAAAGCACTTGGTTTAATTTCTGGACGCATATAATTTTCAGGTATATAAGTTAAATTGAACATTAAAAGAACCTTGGCTAGGTCGCACTTAGAATGCAATGCAGAGTTCTTGGGTTGGATTTTTGCTGAGTCAAGTTGACTCAAGGAGCCCTTTTAAAAATGGCATTCAATACCCAACTTTGGATTTCTGACTCTTTTCCTGGGCTTTCTGATTTTTGGTAATGCCTTTTAAAGGTATAGTCTGGTTCAGGTAGAGAGCCCACATCCAGCACTCCTGACCTGGCAGGCTTTCGTGGCAATAGGCATGTTTACTCCTTCACAATTACTTTGAGTTGGCCCAGGTGTTGAAAAGATTTTCTTTCACAGCACTTCAGAAATGTTGTGAGCCATGGTCTGCATGAGGAAACCTTCTGTAAGGTAACTTCAAAAAGTCTTCCTTGTGCCCCCATATCAAGGTATGCACCTGCAAACAATTCTATGTTGCATCATGCCCCCATGTCAAGCCACGCTCCTCATCCCATCCCAATGCTTACTATGGTGAGCTATGACATTTCCATAGGCAAAAGTGAGGACTGCAGATGCTGAAAACCAGAGTTTAGATTAGAGTGGTGCTGGAAAAGCACAGCAGGTCAGGCAGCATCCGAGGAGCAGGAAAATCAACGTTTCAGGCAAAAGCCTGAAACATTCATCAGGAATATTCCTGATGAAGGGCTTTTGCCCAAAACATCAAATTTCCTGCTCCTTGGATGCTGCCTGACCTGCTGTGCTTTTCCAGCACCACTCTAATCTATGACATTTCCATGTCCATTCATCCACTAGAGAAGCAATATATCCTGTAGTAATGGTTTTGTATCTTTAAAAATGTATTTAAAAAGTGACTTTCCATTATAGAGTCATACAGCACAGAAACAGATCTTCAATCCAACCAGTCTATGCCAAACATAATCCCAAATGGAACTAGTCCCACCTGCCTGCTCTGGCTGATATTGCTCCAAACCGTTCCTATTCATGTACTTATCCAAATGTCTTTTAAAGGTTGTAATTATACCTACATCCACTACCTCCTCAAGATATTCATTCCACACGCAAACAACCCTCTGTTTAAAAAAAATTTGCCCCTCGTGTCTTTTTTAAAAAATCTTTGTCCTCTCACCTTAAAAATGTGCCCCCTTGTCTTGAAATCCCCCATCCTAGGGAAAAGGCAACTACAATTAGCTCAATCAATACCCCTCATTATTTTATAAATTTTTATAAGGTCGCCTCTCACCTCCTATACTGCAGTGAAAAAAGTCCCAGTCTATCTGTTATTTAAAAGAACTCAAATCACTGCAGTAAGTGTCAGTTATGCAGACCCTTTAAGGTTTCAATAGGTGAGGCTGTAAGGTACCTGATACCACTTAACCATGTGTTAATTAATATTATGACATTGACAGCAGACGTCAGACCGCCTAAGCTGTCAATCAGACAGAAGCACAAAGTGTTTCAGCACTTTGGTGGACACCAGAGTTCTCAGTCTTAGAATGCATATTGAAGCTTGGAGTGAAATAAAGAAGAATGTGAATGAGAGTTGAAGGAGCACAAACATTACCATTTGGATCCATTAGCCAGTTACTTTGCAGTATACTCCATGACAAGCTATATGTCAGACAGCGTAGGGAAATTAAGTCAATGAAGTCCATAGACAATGCCTCATCAAATTTGCCAAGTCAAATAGTCCTTTACTGATTGATTCTAGTCATCCTTAATAACATCTGGGGAGGGTTCCCAAATTGAAAGAACTATCCAATAGCCAAATCTAGCAACAGCCATAGTCAAGTAACATAGTCATTCTTGCAGATTCCTATCTTATAGACAGTGTCCAAGCACCACACCACTTTCCATCGGCATGCCCTGTCTCAGCAGCAGAACTTTGGAAGAGTTTCCAGGACAATGGTGTGTAGTCAAGATGTAATTGGACTGGAGTTCTCAATGGACTCTGGACCCTATGAACCCTAATACATGAAATCAAACCTGGCAAGAAAACCTCTTCTGGATTAGCATGTACCCTGGAGCTAGTTAACCAGACAACACCCCCCCTCCCCCCCACCATCCCCCCAACCTCCAAAACAACCTGGATAAAATCTACTTACATTACCAATCTTGCTGTTGCAGGTGCATCTATCATTGACAATATCAAAAAGATTGATCACCTCTCAATTCTTGTGGAGATTAAGTCCCATTTTCACACTGAAGATCCCCTCCATGTTGTATGGCACTACCAACATAGTAAATTGAACAGATTTTGTCAGTTCTAACAACTCAAAACTGGTCATCCATGAATTGCTGTGTATCATCAGGACTAGCAAAACTAAATTCAGTCACAAACTGACCTCATAGCCCAGCACATCTCCACTATACCATCACCATCAACTCGGGAGATTAATAAAAAGTGCAGGAGGGAATAGTAGGACCAGTACCAGGCATATCTAAAAATTAGACATTAACCTCAAGCTACAACACAGGACTACTTGCATCTCAAACAGGAGAAGTAGCAGGCAATAGTCAGGGCTAAGCAACCAACCATTGGATTAGAGCTATACCCTGTAGTCCTGCTGCATTTATTCATGAGTAGTGATGGACAGTTAAACAATAAGGCGAAGCACCTCCAGAAATATACCCATCCTTCAATGATGGGGGAGCCAAGCATATAAGTACAAAAGCCAGGTATTTGCATCCATCTTAGGTCAGAAGTGCTAAAGAAACTTAATACTGCAAAGCGTATGGGCCCTGACAACATTCCAGTAATAGTGCTGAACACTTGTGCTCCAGAATTAGCTATGACCTTACCAAGCTGTTCCAGTGTAACTACAATAATGACATCTACATGACTACCTGAAAATTGCTAGGAGAAAGTGAGGACTGCCTGAATTTTCGTACCTGAAAATTGCCCAATATGTCCTATACATGATGAAACAAGATAAATCCAACTTGACAGTTACCACCTTATCAGTCTACTATCAATCATCAGCCAAGTCTTGAAAGGGGTTGTTAACAATGCTATCAAGTAGCAATTGTAAATGAATAACTGCTCAGTGATGCCAGGGCATGTCCTTATAACATTACAGCATAGATTAAAAGATTGATTGATTGATTTATTGTTGTCACATATATCGAGGTATAGTGAAAAGTGTTGTTTTGTGTGCTATACAGGCAGATTGTACCTACAAAGTGCATCAGGATAGCAGAGGAGCGTTCATAATACAGTGTTATAGCCATAGGGAAGGTGTAGATAGAGTAGTGAGAATTAACATTTGAGAGTTTCATTCAAAAGTCTGATAATGGATGAAGAAGCTGTTCCTGAATCTATTTATCTGTTTATTCAAAATTTTATATCTTCTGCCCAACAGAAGAGGGTGGAAGAGAGTATAACCGGGGTGGGTCTTTGATTATGTTCATTGCTATCCTGAGGCTGTGGTAAGTATAGATAGAGTCAATGGATGGAAGGCTAGTTTGCATGATGGACTACATTGTGTTCACAACTTTCTGTACTTTCATGCAGCCTTGGGTAGAGCAGTTGTCATACCATGCTGTGATGCATTCCATGGCACATCTATAAAAATTGGTAAGAGTCCTTGTGGACATGCCAAATTTCCTTAGCCTCCGGAGGAAGTAGAGACAGTGTTGTGCTTTCTTGACTATCTTATCGAATGTGGCTTGACAGTCTCAGTACCGTTGATGCACTCAGGGGAGTGCCCTCCACTCCACTTCCTGAAGTCAGTGACCAGTTCCTTTGTTGGCTTTATACCATTGCCACTAGGCACTCAATCTCTTTCCTGTACTCTGTCTCATCATTGTTTGAGATCCGACCTACAAAGGTGGTGTTGTCAGCAAATTTGTAAATTGAGTTGGGGCAGATTTTGACCATACAGTCATGACTGTATAAGGAGTATAATAGGGGCTGCATATGCAGCCTTGCAGGGCACAGTTGTTGAGAATTCTGGTGGAGAAAGTGTTGTTACCTATTCTTAGGTAGAATGCAGTCTGTGAGTTAGAAAGTCGAGGGTCCAATTATAGAGGGAGGAGCCATGACTTAGGTTTCAGAGTTGAGCAATGTGTTTGTTTGGAATTAAGATGTTGAAGGCAGAACTGTAGTCAATATGTTAACCAGATGTTCCAGGGATGAATGTAGAGCCTGGAAGTTGGTGTCTGCTGTGGACCTCTATTGCGCCAGTAGGCAAATTGCAAAGGGTCAATTCTAGAATTGATGTGTGCCATGACTGACCTTTTGAGGCACTTCATAATTATGTAGGTCAGAGTCATTGGGCAAAGATGGACAAATGCAAGAGTAAGTGTTCTTGACATCAAAGTCACATTTGAGCGAATATCTTATTAAAGAACCCTAGCAAAAGTATAGTCATGGGAATCAGAGAATGCTGGTTAGAGTTTTACATAACACAAAATACAGTTTTGTTGTTGCAAGTCAATCATCTCAGCCCTGGGACTTCTCTGCAGGAGTTCAGGAAATGTCCTGGTCCAACCATCTTCCGTTGCTTCATTTGTTACCTTCCTTATTTTATAAGATCAGACGGGATGATATTCGCTGATGATTGCACAATGCTCAGCACCATTCAGAAATCAGATTCTGAAGCGGTCTGTGTTGAAGTGTAGCAAGACATGAACAATATCTGTTCTTAGGCTAATAGCTGGCATATAAGTGCCACTTGCAATATAGGTGCCAGGCTGAACCATCTCCAACAAGCAAAATTCTAAGCATTGCATTGATATTGAATGGCATCATTACTGACCCACTAACAATACCATGGTGGTTATCATTAATCAGATACTGAACTAGACCAGTCATGTACATACTGTGACTACAGATCAGGGACTACGAATTCTGTTGGAAGTAATCCAACTCCTGTCTCTCCATTGCCCATCCACAGTAGTACAGAAGAGGATTTTCAGCCCACTGACTCTGCACTGACAAAAACGACACTAAATTTAGTCTTGTCCTACTTTCCGACACTTGGCCCATAGCCTTGAATATTATGATATTTCCAGGGCTAATTCAAATACTTTTTAAAGAGTGTGAGGTTTCCTGCTTCAATTACCCTCCCAGATAGTGCATTCTGAATTGCCACTATTCTCTGTGTGAAAAATATTTCCCTTATTCCTGTCTAAACCTCTTGTCATTCACCTTAAAATTAACCCCCCCCCCCCAGTTATTGACACTTCCACTGAAGGTAATGGCAGCTTTTTGTCCATACCCCTCATAATCTTATACAGAAGTCTGGAGTATGATACACTTGCTCAGTTGGGTACACTCCAACAACACTCTAGAAACTCACCAATATTCAAGACAAAGCAGGCACCCCATGCACCACTGTCAACATTCATTTCTTCTACCAACAGTGCAAAGTGGCAGGAGTTTGTACTGCACTACAGTAACTCGCCAAAGCTCCTTGAACAGCACCTTCCAAACCTCTGCCACATGGAAGAACAAGGGCAGCAGATGCATGGGAACGCTATCATCTGCAAGTTCCCTCTATTTCACACATCATCTTCACTTTGAACTATACTGCTGTCCCTTCAATGTCACTTGGTCACAATGCTAGAACTCACTTCCTAGCAGCACTATGAGTTTCACTATCCCTCTCTCACAGCAGCACTTCTAAAAGGCAGCTCACTATTACCTTTTCCAGGTCAGTAAGTGTTGGTGCTGTGGAATCGTGTTCGGATAATGACTGAAGTCTGTGAGTGGCAAAAATAACCTCTTCATTCAACAACAGTAGCACAAGCTCAAGGCAGCAATAGAATCTTGAAATACAGTTCTTACAGTAACCTCTTTATACACAGTTCTTACATATATTAAAATTCCATCACTATGGTATTACATTATTTTAACTATAGCATGCAAAGGTTTGAGGAACTTTTGTCCTAGGGAGACATGAGATGGCTTAAAATTCTGTTAAATGGTGGCTGTTACTTCTGATGGGATTAAGAGTGTCTGTCCGGTCTGCTTGCATAATTAAGCGGTGTTAGTCCTTTTGTCTTCTAAGTTAGTAAATGTTAGTAAAAATACTAGGCCTATATGCTCTAAATAAGTTAGAAATTATACCTGTACTTAATAAAAGAAAAAAGAATATTAAACTGATTATTGCAGCTAGGTTGTGAGATTTGTTTACTATCTGCCGGTGTGAGTTTCATTCATTCATGCAATTTCATATAAGCACTATTTTGACAGTTTCTTGAAGGTATAGCAGCCCAATTAAAAGGTATTTAATAAGTACATACTAATTGGGAAAACTGTGTGGTGCCCTGTAACCTATTCAGGTCTGGGAAACGGTTGGTAAGGGCTGATTAATATAATCTTACATGGAGACATAATGGCAGGGATGGTATTATTCTGAATATGTTACACTTATTCTGAGGTAACCACTGCTTGTTGCGAGGGCTGATAAGGTTTGAAGGTGTGAAAAGTAGTAATGTGTTGTTTTAATTTGGTCTATCTTGTAATCGTAAAATATATTACAGAACTGCGGTTTTATGAATGAATGAAACTGTTATAGTAGGGAGGTATGAATGAATGAAACAAAAACGTGGTGTTCGCTTGTGAGTGGTTTAATAAAGGAGTTATGAATGGGTAAATACAAAGCACTTGTGAGTGGGCAAGTGAAGAAACCATGTCTCATAGTGAATAAATTCTGGCTGAACCAATGACAATTTCATCCCAGTGAAGGAGTAAAAAAGCTTTTCTAATTTGAGTATTGTTTTAGTTCCAAACCAAAAGCACACATTCCTTGCAACTGATTATCCCTAGTACATATACAAGGGAACGCTGCCAAAATTCTAGCACACCTAAATTTATTAACCTCCCAAACCAACCAAAGAGCCAAAATTGCCTAACTACCAACCAATATTCCTGCTGTCTGTACACTTCAGGTGATAGAATGCACATTCATGTAGTGGACCAAGGCAGATGTGGAAGACATCTTAAAAATGGACCAAGTAGGCTTTTAGCAAGGTGAAAGCTCATCTGATCAAATACTCATATTAACACTTAAATTAACAATGGTCCTCAAAGGAATCTTAAAAACAGGAAGCTATACTTGATTTTCCTGCAACGTATAGCACTGTTTGGTACTCAACCAATTCATCAGTGCTTTGAGTCCTTCTTTCTGGGTTGCTGACTATTGAACTGGCTGCTCTGGCATAGACAGTTCAGGGTTCATATGGAAGTCAAGACTCGCACCTGGCAGAAAACAATGGATGCAACTACCCCACTGTTAACCCTGTTCAGCCTATACACTAGGTGAACTATACCAACCTCCTTCCAGAGATTAATCAGTGCAGATTGCATTTGCTGTGGCATACAGATACAGATTTTAGCTCGATACATTCAAGAGAAAGCCCATTTGATTGGCATCTCATCTACAAGCGTTCACTTCCTCCACTGCCAAAGTACAGTTGTGGTAGTATATACCATATACAAGATGCCATACAGAAATTCACCACGGCTTCTGAGACAGCACTTTACAATTCCTCAGGCCACTACCATCGAGCAGGACAAGGAAAGCAGATACCTGGGAATACCACTACCTTAAAGTTCCCTTCCAAGTCACTCCTCATCTTTACTTGGAACTATATTGCTGCTCCTTAGTGTTATTGGGTTAAGATTCTGGAACACCCACCCTAATAGCATTGTGGGTACACTTGAACCACTGCAGTCCATTTGATGTAAAAATGCAGGTCAGCAACCCGTTCTCAAGGGTATTAGGAAGAGGCAATAAATGCTAGTCAAGCCAGCAAAGTCTCCTCAATGAATAAAAACAAATCCTCTCAATATAGTTGTGGTGCACCAGTGATTCATATATTATTGAGGATTGTCTGCTGACTAAACTTGAAGATGTGCTTAAAGAACTCCAGCTTGTCACTGACAAGACTAATGCTTCACTCTGTGACTATTGGTAAATACACAAATAGCCCCTGATATTTTAACCAGACTTTAGAAATTAAAAGAGAAAGTGAGGACTGCAGATGCTGGAGATCAGAGCTAAAAATGTGTTGCTGGAAAAGCGTAGCAGGTCAGGCAGCATCCAAGGAACAGGAGAATCGACGTTTCGGGCATAACGTCGATTCTCCTGTTCCTTGGATGCTGCCTGACCTGCTGCACTTTTCCAGCAACACATTTTCAGTTTAGAAATTAAAACTAAAATATCAGATGCCAATCTATTGTTAGCTCTTCTCAATATATCAGCAAGATTTGTCTATTCTTTGATACAGTGTAGACGAATAAACAATCAACATGCATTTGACTTGAATGATAGCAACTTTGATAATCAAGTGGTGGGAGGTGATGAATTATGGATCGTAGAGTTCTATGCACCTTGGTGTGAACATTGTTTAAGGTGGGTAACACAATAGACTTCAGTTTTTTCTCTTACATAATTTCTGAAGCTCCTTTAAAATGAACCTGCCTAGAAATTAAAAAGATCACATTACTTTTCAAGTTACGTTACTACATGTATAGATTTGCATTGCTGTTTACCATTTTGTGCAGATGATTAATGTTACATAATAATTACTGAACCAATCCTCGTTCTTGAACTGTTGGATCTCAGAACAGTTAACTAATGAGAAGTGGTTAGTCAAAGCAACCTTGTGAACATTTGAGATTTAGAGCACATTTTTGCTGAGTTTCAGTGACCCAAAAGCCTTTTAACAATTTTGACCAGGACCCAAGTCTGGGATTCTTGACTCCATTCTCAGGCTTTCTGATTGTCAGAAGTAGCTTTTTTAAAGGTGCAGTTGTTTCAGGTACACCCAGCACTCCTGGCCTGGATGGCTCCATTACACAGATAAACACAACCTGCTCTTCTGCAGGTGTCATGGTGTCAGAGCAGGTCTTTAAAGAGTCATGGTTCAGGGAAGCCAGAGATGTTCAAAACACCCTCTTCATCCTACTATAGGGCATTAGAGGTGTCATTCATCCACATATTTTGAAGTTTTAATGCCTGAAAGCAACAAGATTTTTAACCATGTGTAAATAAACATTATGAACCTGACAGCAGAGATTGGCAAGCCAAACCTGTAAATGTATCACAGGATGCAAATATTTCAGCCCTCTATTTGATTACTCTGTCAAGAATAAACAATGAGGCTTTTCAGAGGAATTAGACATCCATTATTCACTTGAAATGTCTTGAATTTTCTGAAGTCATCCCATCTATCTCAAGGACAAAAATCCAGCCTGTAAATTAGAGACAAAAACAGAAATTGCTGAAAAGCTCAAAGTTCTGAGGAAGGGTCACTGGATCCAAAACATTAACTCTGATTTCTCTTAACAGATGCTGCCGGACCTGCTGAGCGTTTCCAGCAATCTCTGTGTTTGTTTCTGATTTACAGCATCCAGAGTTCTTTCAGTTTTTATTTAGCCCAGAAATTACTTGTGTAGGGTACACATTTTATGTAATCTGTGGTAGGATGGGCCAATTTTCCTTTTCTTATTTCATGCTTTATTTGTAAAGGATAAGAAAACATGTGGACGCTTCTTGTGATACAGATTATAGTTAGCAGGTCAGGTAACCATTGTACACGTTATCGCCTTTCTGCTTTCTGCATTCTGCATGGCAAAGGTAAAGAAAATCTACACATGTTCATTTAAATGTTCCCCTTTCTATCAATTGGCATTTAATTTTATTTAAGTTTTTCAAAGAAATGCATTATGACATACAGTTATTGTAAAGTCATAAGGAAGTGGTAAGGAAACTGTTTGCTCTATTTTGTTGTAATACAGATGAAACTAAATTTTCTTTCCAAGTAATTGGATTTTAAATAAATGTTCTATTTGCATTGAGATTTTCAATAGGGATGTAGATGTTTGTAGACCATCTATAGAAGTATAGCAGTTGATCATTTAGCCCAGTGATTCTCTGAAACAACCATCAACTGTTCATCTTCTTGATTTGCTGTTTCCCCAAACCTTTTAAAACTTCACCTTCTGGTTTTTTCTCACTAGATTCCTTTCTACTTTCTCTTTTACCTTTCTCCTGAAAATCCATATTTTTCTGAACTTTCTCCTAATATCCTCTTTGAGTCGATGTACATCTTTTCTTTATACATCTGAAAGAACTTTAAGGATGTTTACCTACATAAAAGTAATTGAAGTTATTATTGCTCATATTTAAATGTTGTTACCAATGAAAATTGTAAATCTAGTATTTGAAATTGTTGTGTTCACTGAGAGTGAAGGTAATTAAAGACATCCATTACAAATAATTCACATTGCATTATTTACATTTAAATTTTTTTATTCCAGTTGCAGGATGAACAGGTCTTTGCCTGCTGGTAGAAAATATTCTCGGATTTCAATGTTTTAAAATAAAACTTTGATATACTTAGAAGTGTATTGAACCTCTTATTGGGATTAATGCTTTGCTTACTCTGTGTAGTAATGCGGTTCATGAAGTATTTTATAGTTAATATCTTGAGCAATATTTTAGATAGATCTGAGTTTTCAAGATATCATAATACAACCCAAAGTACATTAAGCTCCATTAACTTGGAATTAATGCTGTTGTATGACTTAATGTAGAATATTGGAAAAAAGCCCAATGCTAATTTAAACTGGGACCACTGTAGTCAGTTAGAAAATAACTTAGAAGTAAAAGCTGCTTATTCTTTGACAATCCTATGTTGGTAAACTCAGCAACACGACAAAAAAGGCCACCTCCAACAGTTCTTACATATTTGGGCAGATCGTATGAGTTAAAGGAATATTATAACAAACGCATTTGAAAGAAAATATTTAGGACACACTTAAGTAGCAGTATAAGTTTTATTTCCTATTAAAATGTTTATAATCTAATCTTAAAACATTAGTCTGTTCAATCTTATGAATGTTATTTTTGTTACAGCATTTATTCATCCAGTATTTCTATAATTCACCATTGCAGAGCACTGATTAATCTTTTCTTTTTACAGTCTAGAACCTGAATGGGCTAATGCAATTATTGAACTGACAAGACGGACTAAGGGAAAGGTCCATCTTGCAGCTGTAGATACTTCAGTAAATGGAATATTAGCCAGTCGATATAGGGTGAGCATATGCTTGGAACTTTAACTGTTTAAATCACATGTTGTACCTGTGTTAGTTGTTGTTAAATTAATACAGAGCTAACTCTTTTGCTTTGTTTTCTTCCAAATTTATGAATTTTATGCTTTAAAAAGAAATAATTTATTGCTTCATCAACTTCTTGTAGTAACACATTTTCTTATCCAGTAGCTTCTATATAAAGATGTTTCTCTTAACATAATTTGCTTAGTGATAATTTCTTTATGATAAGTACTTCTTAACTCCCCAACCAAGGAATATTTCCACGGGTAACTTCATAAATGTATTCATACACCGGATTCTATTCTTTATAGGCCAAAAGAAAATGTCCACATGTAGTCCTTTGCTCAGTGAAGAGGTTGCAATATGGACAGTTAATTTTGCTGCATCCCAATAGTAATATGCTGACCAATTAGAGTTAACTTGCCGTGGTTTAATTCAAACAGTTGACTTAAGAAAGTTAAAAGTTCCTCCTATGTTTCCATGTCAGCTGAAGTCCAACCAATCAGTAGCCTCTTATCATGATATTAAAAAAATGTTCTTTCCTTTCTAAAGTTGGTTTTCTTACGTTTCAATCTTGAGTGCAAGATGAAAAATTTCGACTTCACTTTAATTTTAACAATATTTAATAGATCATATAAAAGATTGCAGAAATTTGATTTGAAAATTCCTTTTTCAGTGCTAACTTTCAAACTGTTGCATTTTGCAAAGTGTTGTTCATGGATGGTCGCTGGTCTTAACTGGAGTTAGATTCTCAGAAAGAGATGTACTTTTCAGTTAGATCTGATGGTTTAAAGGAATTGCTGAGAAAGCAATGATTTTCAGCTGCCTTCCTTGCACAAATGCGATATTCAACGAGCACGTGCTGACCATGTTCCCAAACCAAACTAGTCCCACTTGCCAGCACTTGGCCCATTTCCCTCCAAACCTTTCATATTCCTGTACAATCGAAATGTCTTTTAAATGTTGTAATTGTACCTACATCCACCACTTCCTTTGGCAGTTCATTCCACTCATGAACCATTCTCTGTGTTAAATTGGCGGTTTCATTGATATACCTATCAAGATTGCTCAGGTATGGGCACAGGAATAATGCAACACAAGAAATACACGCAAGGAAATAAAGGTGGAGATATTTTTGGTAGATCTGGTTGACAACAGGATTTGTATAATAAAACAGAGCTATGAACCCTAGAAATACCAGGTGCTACAAATGTCAAAATGTCATTATGCAGTAAATTGCCCAAAACAAAGGAGGCAACATGTGATGTGGAAAATTCAAAAGCGGAAAGTGATATTCATCAGTCTGAGAGAATTGTACTGGTCACAAGAAAAGAAATCTGAAAATGAGTGTTCTAACCAAATTTGTTTAATTATGTTGGGTGGGACAGTAGTTAAGGACCAACAGTATCTGGAACAATTGTTGAAATATTATTTAGATTCACTCAGTAGTAAGGTTTGAAGTAAGGATGTAGAAGTTCCATTGCCTTCAAGTTTGGGAATGATAGTATATTGAGGTTATTGAAAGGAGTGGTGATTCCTTGCAGAATAGCATGAGGTAATGCAGAGGTCTCAGATAATTCTGTAAACCTTACTGCATCGTATAAGTCTGTCAGAGATAAACTTTATTCCTGAGAATTTTGTATACTATAAAAGAAAAGGCTAGAAAGAGTGGAAAGATTTGAGTAAAGAGTTGGAGTGTGTTATGAAGATTGTAATTCTCTAATATGAAGTCAAACTATGAGATCCATCTAGTTTAGTCAGGATTGATTTCAGATTTTGAACAATTAGTAGAAAGTCATGAGGTACTTTGTGTAGCGCATACTCATTTATTTGATACAGTTATATAGATAAGGGCTGGTTGATGATAACATAAATAAAACCAATGTAGAAGATAGGACTGTTGTACTCAAAAGTTGGTACTAGGGTAATGTACAAAAGGGGTAGCCATAGGCACACGTATGGGCTCCAGCAATGCCTGTCTCTTTGTTGGCTATGCAGAATAGTCGATCTTCTGTAATTACACCGGCACCATTCCCCACCTCTTCCACCGCTACATTGATTACTGCATTGGCGCCACCTCGTGCTCCCGCGAGGAGGTTGAGCAATTCATCAACTTCACCAATGCATCCCACCCTGACCTTAAATTTACCTGGACCATCTCTGACATCTCTCCATCTCCATTAATGACGACCGACTTGACACTGACATTTTTTTACAAACCCACCGACTCCCACAGCTACCTGGATTACAACTCTTCCCACCCTACCTCTTGCAAAAATGCCATCCCGTATTCCCAATTCTTTCACCTCCGCCGTATCTGCTCCCAGGAGGACCAGCTCCACCACAGCACACACCAGATGGCCTCCTTCTTTAGAGACCGCAATTTCCCTTCCCACGTGGTTAAAGATGTCCTCCAACACATCTGGTCCACATCCCGTACCTCCGCCCTCAGACCCCACCACTCCACCCACAACAAGGACAGAACATCCCTGGTGCTCACCCTCCACCCTACCAACCTTCGCATAAACCAAATCATCCACCTATATTTCTGCCACCTCCAAAAAGACCCCACCACCAGGGATATATTTCCCTCCCCACCCTTTTCTGCCTTCCGCAAAGACCGTTCCCTCCGTGACTACCTGGTCAGGTCCACGCCCCCCAACAATCCACCCTCCCATCCTGGCACATTCCCTGCCACCGCAGAAACTGCAAAACCTGCGCCCACACCTCCTCCCTCACCTCCATCCAAGGCCCTAAAGGAGCCTTCCACATCCATCAAAGTTTTACCTGCACATCCACCAATATCATTTATTGTATCCGTTGGTCCCGATGCGGTCTCCTTTACATTGGGGAGACTGGACGCCTCCTAGCAGAGCGCTTTAGGGAACATCTCCGGGACACCCGCACCAATCAACCACACCGCCTTGTGGCCCAACATTTCAACTCCCCCTCCCACTCTGCCAAGGACATGGAGGTCCTCTGGGCCTCCTTCACTGCCGCTCCCTCACCACCAGACGCCTGGAGGAAGAACGCCTCATCTTTCGCCTCGGAACACTTCAACCCCAGGGCTTCAACAGTTTCCTCATTTCCCCTTCCACCACCTCACCCTAGTTCCAAACTTCCAGCTCAGCACTGTCCCCATGACTTGTCCTAGCTGCCTATCTTCTTTTCCACCTATCCACTCCACCCTCCTCCCTGACCTATCACTTTCATCCCCTCCCCCACTCACCTATTGTACTCTATGCTACTTTCTCCCCACTCCCACCCTCCTCTAGCTTATCTCTCCATGCTTTAGGCTCTCTGCCTTTATTCCTGATGAAGGGCTTTTGCCCGAAACATCAATTTACTGCTCCTCGGATGCTGCCTGAACAGCTGTGCTCTTCCAGCACCACTAATCTACAAACCTAAAGGGTCTCGTGAATAGATGGATGTGACCATATGTCAAGAAGTTATACAAGTAAAATCAAAAATATAATTCCAGTCTCCAAATTAGAACTGGAAATGACACTGGCACTAGATGATGATCACATACTATCAGTGCAACTGCTAATCATGGGAGGGAGAGAGATTCTGTAGGAGTAATTCAGAAAGACATAGGAGGGCAATTAGAGTTTGTAGTTTAACTACAATATGTGATAGGACAACAACGACAGAAAAAGCTAGGAACACTACAAGAACACTTAAGACCTTCAATAATTTATGCACAAGTAGATGCAGGAGCAGAGGGACATGGGAGCATGTGCACACAGTTCATTGAAGGTGGCAAGGAAGGTGGAGAGACCAGTTAATAAAACACACAATATCCTGGACTTATTAATAGGGGCATAGAGTACAAGAGCAAGGAGATTATGCTGAACTGATGCAAGATATTTTTGAGACTTATCTGGAATATTGTTCACAGATCTGGGTGCTACTCCACAAGAAGAATGCATTAGAGAGAGGACAGAAGAGATTTGCAAAGATAGTTCCAAGAATAAGAAACTTCGGTTATGAGGATAGATTGGAAAGGATTAGACTGTTCACCTTGAGGCGGGAGGAGGCAGCGTGGAGATCTGATTAGAAGTTTTCAAAGTTGTGAGAGATCTGGATGCGTTAGAAAGGGAGAAACTGTTCTTACTCATAAAAGTATTAAGAATAAGAGGCATAGATTTTAATAGATTTGCAATGTAGCAAACAAGATGTGAGGTAAAAAAACTAATATACAAATGAATTAATTGGGTCTAGAATGCACTGGAAATGTTGTGGAGGCAGGTTCAGTTGAGATAATCAGGAGATATTAGGGATTATTTGAATAGAAGCAACATGCAAAAGTACCGGGGAAAAGGCAGAAGTCATAGTGCTCAGTTGCAGAGTCAGGGCAGACACAAGCAGCCAAATGACCACTATCTGTGCTATAATACTTATGTGATTCTGTGAATATTGGAAGGCCTTGGTGGCTGCAAAAAAGTCAGAAGATAAATCAATAGGAGATAAAACAAAAACAAAGAGTTGGATCAATGTAAGGAATTTGCTGTCTACTCTAAAGTGCCAGCATATCACACAGATGGAGGAAAAAAATTCTCCCAGATTGGACACAAAATGCTAATACAAGATTAATGACTCAAGGTTTCAAAGAGGCTGGTGGTCAAGCTGCGAAATAGATTTTCCCCAAAGCAGGAAAAGTGATCTTGAACATTTTTTTCGTTCTCTTAGCCACTCTATGAATGGAAGTATAGATCAGTTGATATATTTGTCTAGTAAAAACTTCAAAATGAAGATTTTTTTAAAATCATCTCTAGAAACAAGTGATGTAGAAGGGAAACAATGGGAATTAAACAAACTTGTTTGGGGATTGAATGATGTGTTAAGTATATGGTATTTCTCAGTTAGGTCAATCTTAGTGAAAATAGGCTATATTCTGCTAAAAGCAGATTTAGCAATGTTCTATCAGTGTCATGGAGAAACTCTTAGGCATCTTTTGATGCATACCAATAATCTTCTGTGGAGAAGTTCTGCAGAATTTGAACAATTTGATTTAAATAAGATAATAGAGAACTTAAAATTCTAAGTCATCTTTCTGGGGTCTTAAATATATAAGCTTACACGTGATTCAAAGTGGATTGGGAGTAACCTTGATTCAACAACCATAGTAGAGGTATTGAGAGGCCAGGTCAAGGAAAAATGATGTTGCAACCAAAGAAGAAATAGAGCAGGTAAGAAGTTTGATTGGACAATTAGAATGGCTGTGTATTCAGACAAAACCCACTGCCCATTGTGGTATATTGGAACTTAATGCTAAGGGTGAAACAGGGTGTTTTGAGGGCCAATAAAATGTTAAAGAAATTAACTGGAAAGAAATTTGTACTTAGTGTCCAGCTCTAGGTGACTCAAAACTTGATATAAAATTAGTTCTTTTGTTGATAATTAATTGTTAGTACATTTGAATTTGTGAAAATTATTCCACCATCCATGGTTAAAATCTACAACATGAAGGGGATCCAAGATGGCAGCGATCTAGTAAGTTCAGTTGCAGAGCTCCGCAGCGCAAGCAGGACGAACTTTTAACCCATCCTACCTGGACTACTGCGATATCCTGGGACTCTGGAAAGGTTGTGAAGTTCCAGGAAACTGTTAAAAATCAACTTACCTTGGTTTTCGCTGTTCAGGGATGCCAAAGAAAGGAGGAGGTATGTCCGAGGCCATGCCCGCGGCCCAGCCTGAAAGAACCTCGGACTCGATGTATTACCAGGCCCTGGGGTAGGAGCTTGCGAAATCTCACGAGATGTTGGATAAGCCGACAGAGGAGAAGGTGGCCCCGATCTAGATCATGCTGCAGAACTATGAACAGCAGCTGGGAATCCTGGAGGAAAGGCCGGAAGAAGTAGAACACAGAGTCGCAATGGTGGAAGCTGATACTAGTTCCTCCAAGAATAGGAACCAAGCCTGGAGACGCAGGTCCGTAATTTGCTTGACCAAGTTAATGATCTCAAGAACTGGGGCAGGAAAAAAAATATTTGAATTGTTGGTCTGTTTGTCAGTAAGTTAAGGACTGGTTGCTGAAATTCCTTAACTTGGAGGCTGGAATGAGAGGCTTGAAGATCGAGAGGGCTCAGCGGGTCACGGCGCAGAGGTCAGGTCTGGATCAACATCCTCGTCCTATCTTGGTGCGGTTTCATCATTATAGATATAAGTGGAAGCTTCTTGAATCCAGGGGAAGGATCCAAAGGCCCTGGTTTACGAGGGCTCTAAGATCATGTTCTTCCTGGACTTCTCAGCGGCAATGATCCAGAAAAGAAAATTCCATGACAGCGTCAAGAGAAGACTGAAGGAGCTTGGGATCCAGTATTCTGTGAGGTATCCGGCGGTGCTTTGGATTACCTTAGGAGGATCTGTGCATCTCTTTGACATGTCGGAGAACGCAAGAGACTTTATGGACAAATGAACTTAATCTGAACAATTTAGTATGTACAAATATTAGTGTTGTTTGGATAAGTCTTTGATTTTTCTTTTTAAAAAATAGAGCAAGTCCAGTCGGGGCTTTCTTTTCCTATCTTTTTTATTGGTAATAATCTGGTCTAAACTATGTTTGGCGGTGGTTGACGAGGTGACATGTACTTTCAATTTCTAAGTTAAGTTATACAAAAGGATGGAGAGGGTACTGACCCTTTTTTTTCAAAATTTCTTTATTGACATTGCTATTCCATGGTGTATTTTCTTTTGTGCTTGCGTTTGTGGTGCAGCTCTAGCTAGAAGGGGGGAGAATGGTTGGGGTGGCTAGGTGCCTACTTGGGGGCAGTTTATGCCTAGTTAATGTATTTAAATGCCCAGGCTGCTGTAGTGGCAGTGGGATGGGAAGTTGAGTTTTGGGATGTATAGTTGCTCCCTTTGGGCAGGGGTGAGTTCTCCTATTCAGCGCTGTTGGCGCTTTATATGTTGGATTGTTTTTTGGTTTTGTTATATATAGTCTTTGATAGCTTTGTTGGTTTGTTAATTGTAGTGGTCTAGTTTATGTAGTTTTTATGTTCGAAGAATCTTGTGACACTAAGGTTTGGTGATTTATGGTTCGAGTTTCTCCTGTCTAGAATCTAAATGTTACTGCAGAATGTTATGGCTAATGACTTGATTAAATGGTGTACCTGGAGCATCAAGGGGAGTCACTCACCGTTAAGAGAAAGAAGGTACTTGCAAGTCTTAGAAAGGAAATGATGAATATGCTTTGTTACAAGAGACACACTTGGATGGTAGGGAGTATTTGAAACTACAGTAGAATGGCTTTGGTCGTGTTTACTTTTCATCTTGTAATACCAAATGTAGGGGAACAGTTATATTGGTTAGGAGGAATCTCCCATTTAAGTTACTAGAGTGTGTTAAAGACACACACAGATTTATAATTCTCAAAGCCCTGATAAATGGGAAAGAATATGGTGTTTTAAATTTTTATTGCTCTCAGGTCCATCCCCTCAAATTTCTGGTGTATGCATTCTCTAAATTGAGCTGTCTTGAGTCCAGGCATATCATTATAGGGGGAGATTTTAATTGTCTTATGGATCCCATGGTAGACAGGTTGCCCAAAGGCCCCCCGATACCCTCTGTACAAACTAAACAAGTAGTAGAGTAAGGGTTGGTGGATATTTGGAGGCATCTCCACCCTACAGGCAGGGATTTCATGTTTTTTTCCAATCCACACAGATGTCACACCAGATTGATTTTTTTTCTGACGCTTGTGGCAACCCTGGACTTGGTGGCATCTTGTACGATTGGTAATGTTACCATCTCCAATCTTGTTCCAGTGTACCTGTTGGTTAAGATTAAGGATGCTGTAGTGGGCCCGAGGTACTGACGAATGGATCCCTTTATCCTTAAGGATAATATGTTTGTGGAGTACTTCTCTCGGGAATTTCGGGCATTCCTAGACATTCACTTAGCTCAGTTAGTAGCCCATCTGTCCTTTGGGAAACTGCCAAGGCCTATGCCAGGGAATTAATTATTTCCTACTCTGCCAGTAGGGAGTGGCAGAAGGGTGAACAGCAGCTTCTCCTCGTGCACGGTTGAAGGCAGCCGAGAAAGTTTACTTTGAGAGGCCTCCTTTGGTCAAGCTACAGAGGATGATGGTGCTGCAGTCTGCATTGAATTCCGTGTTCACGCAGACAGCAAAGAAGGAGCTTACATTCGTAAAGCAAAGGTTATATGAGCATGATGACAAGCCAGGCGTATCTCGCCAGGAAAAGGAGCACTTCTCCAGCTATTACGTCGATTAGGGAAGAGTCTGGGAACCTAACATATGATTCCAAAAAGATAAATGCAGCATTCCAGAGATTTTACTCTGAATTATGCCAGTCTAAGGATTGTGAGGAGGGACGGGTCAAGATAGAGTCGTTTTTCAAGGATCTGGAGCTCCCAGGTATGACTCCCGAATAAGAATCTTTTCTAAGTGCCCCCTTATCAGACCAAGAGGTGCGGGAGGCTATAAAGCAGCTTCAGAGTGGAAAGGTGCCTGGTCCTGATGGACTTCCCAAGGAATTTATAAACATGTTGTCAGGCCTGATGCTCAACATGTTCAATGACTCATGTGGTCATGATCGTCTCCCGCCATCCCTGAGAGAGGCCAACTTATTCTTAAAAAGGGAAGGTCCCGGAGGGCTGTGCTTTGTACAGGCCCATTTCACCCTTAAATGTGGGCTTCAAGATTCTCTCTAAGACTCTTCTGTTAAGGCTGGAGACTGTGTTACCTTATATTGTTAAAGAGGACCAGACGGGCTTCATAAAGGTAAAAACAATGACTGCAGATGCTGGAAACCAGATTCTGGATTAGTGGTGCTGGAAGAGCACAGCAGTTCAGGCAACATCCAAGTAGCTTCGAAATCGACCCTCCTCTAGCTTATCTCTTCACGCTTCAGGCTCACTGCCTTTATTCCTGATGAAGGGCTTCATAAAGGGCTTAATTTAATCCAAGCGTGTCAACAATAGTCCATACAGTGATTGGTGATTTCTCTGGATGCAGAGAGGCATTTGACCGAATTGGGTGGCTGTACGTTTTTTACTCTCTGGAGTGGTTTGGCTTGGGCAAAGCCTTTATAAGATGGGTAAAGGTTCTCTACGGTGGCCCTCTCACTGCGGTCATCACCAATGGGGTACGATGAAGCAATTCTAACACTTTTAGAGGCAGCCAGCAGGGCTGTCCCTTTTGCCATTGCTTTTCACATTGGTGATTGAACCAATTCATAGGGATCCTAATATATCGGCTCCAGAAGAGGGGTCAAAATTACATAAGATTTCGTTGTATGTGGATGATGTCAAATCCAGTAGCTTCGTTACCTTGCCTGATACAATGCATCAGCACGTTTGGCACCTTTTCAGAGTACAAGATTAATTTTGCAAAATCAGAGGCTATGCCTATGGGTAGTCTTACGAAAGTGCTAGGTATTAAGGGTGAATAACGATTTCCATTAAAGTGGTCACAGGGGGTTTTTATGTATTTGTGCATATTCATCACTCCAGTTCTTGATTGGTTGTTTAAAGCTAATTTTGTTGAATTATTTGACAAAACCAAACAAGACCTTCAAAGATGGGAGGCACTTCCAGTCTCATGGTTAGGTCAGATAGCGCTTATTAAGATGAATATTCTCCCCTGTCTTTTGTACCCTATATGGATTCTCCCCCTGATTTTCCATAAGCAAATGTTCAGGAGACTAAACGGCTGGTTCAGCTCTTTTATTTGGTATCATAAGTGGCCCCTTATTAAATTAGCTAAATTGCTTCACATATTTGGGAGAGTGGATCTCCCAGACATTTGAAATGATCAATTAAGCTCGCTTTTATCTTACGTGAGCGATTGGGCTTGTGAGGACCCTCTTTCAATATGGCTAGATATCAGAATCTCTCAGGCAAGGTGCCCCCTTACTAGCTTGCTGTTTTGGACAAAATGAGGACAGTTATGGAATATTGCCATAAGCCAGTAGTTACCAAGACTGTTAAAGCAAGAAGGGCAATTTGGCAGAGGGAAAGCAATATTGGCAAAACATTTTTTCTTACACCTATAGTGGGTTTGCCGGGTTTTCAACCGGGGACGATGGATTCAGGATTCTAACATTGGACAGCTAGGGGTGTGTCTTGCATGAGTGATTTATTTGTGGGAAACACAATGATGTCGTGATCACGAAAATA
Source organism: Chiloscyllium punctatum (assembly GCF_047496795.1). Taxonomy (NCBI): domain Eukaryota; kingdom Metazoa; phylum Chordata; class Chondrichthyes; order Orectolobiformes; family Hemiscylliidae; genus Chiloscyllium; species Chiloscyllium punctatum. The sequence continues at coordinate 142,381,674 of NC_092741.1, read as the reverse complement.
TGAGCTATCTAACAGGGACCTCTTTTGTTTTTTCAAGTTAGGGTTTTTATTCAAAAAAAGACTACACTTTTGACTGATCTCTACAAATACGACATAGAGAGGAGGGTGCTTAGTGCTAAGAGTACCTTTTCTGTCAGCACTTTATAGTATCAATGGGGGGGGGGGGCGGTGGGGTAAGTTTGACCGACTCCGCAGGGTGTGGGAGAGAAAACTAGGCATGGAGGTCTCCTCAGAGGCATGGGAAAACGCAAGAAAGATATCAGTTTGCAGTAGGGCCAATGCTTTTCGATTGAAGATTCTCCACAGGGTCCACTTGGATCGTTTGTCAAAATTTAAACAAGGGTATCTTCAACATGTCCCAAGTGTAGAGTTTGTACGGGCACTCTTATCCATTGTCTCTGGTCTTGTGGTAGGCTTCAAACATACTGGAGCGCCATGGCAGGTGCAATGGAGAGGATTTTGGGTGTAAGAGTGAAAAAGAACCCGATCTCTCTTCTTCTTGGTCTGCCCAGTGTGTTCCCTGTAGGTGCGCATAGGAAAAAACTTTCAACATCATCGCTTTCTGCATAAGAAAGACTACCGTGTTAGGTTGGCTATCTGAAAATCCACTGGGCTTGTTGGGTTGGCATAAGAGTGTTATGGAGCATATCCCCTTGGATTTTCTTACAAATATGGTACACCACAAGACTGAGAATTTCTATAAGATGTGGCGGCCTTTTTTGGAATAACTGGACATAGATTTGTCTGCCACACTAATAAGAGCTTTTATATAGCCATAATGGTTGTGCTTTACAAGTCCAATATCCAGAGAGGGAGAACTGCGAATGTGAAAATTAATGCTCTCAGTATTTGAGAGTGAGTGTTTTGTTTGGTTGAGCTGCGTTATTATTATTTACTAGTTTGTTTTGGGGTATTATTTATTTAGTTAAGTAGTTAGTTGGAGTTTTTAAATATATTTTTCTATGCATATTTATACATTTGTACAGGAGGGCGGTTTGGGTTTTTTACATTTTTTTGGTGTTCTTTCTTTGTATTGTTTTGAATTGCCTTGTTTTGTATTTGTTGTAATATTTAAAAATCTATTTTTCAATAAAAATATATTTTAAAAAGACCACAATGTATAAGAAAAGCACTAGATCCTTACCACTGTCCTGCATTATCATAGTTTATTAGTTCTTCTTTGTTATCAAGTTGTTCTGTGAACAGAAATTCTGAAGTCTTGTTATTCTTGCTCTTTCAAGTAAGTCCTGACAATGGCCAGTATAGTATAAGGGACAGGTTCGTTGTAATCCACTTTTAGAAACTTGGCCGACTCGTAGTTCCAAAAGTCAGATTACTTGTGACAGTCATTTTAAAGATCAATCATGTTCTTTTATAAATATGTTTATTTAAAAATTTGTAATGTCCTCCTGTTTGCTTGGCATAACAATAGATTTTGCTGAAAGGGTTTGGATGATCAAAAATGTCATCACAAACCTGTAATTGCTTCATGATGATATGACTGCAAGTGTCCAAACAGGAGATATTAAACAGTGGCCTTCAAATTTAAACTAGTGTAAGGCAGTGCTATGTGATATCCTCTATTATTACAACATACTTCACTTTGCAGAGAGCAGAGAAAATTTAAAAGGGATCTAAGGGGCAACATTTTCACGCAGAGGGTGGTGCGTGTATGGAATGAGCTGCCAAAGGAAGTGGTGGAGGTTGGTACAGTTTCAACATTTAAAAGGCATCTGGATGGGTATATGAATAGGAAAGGTTTAGAGGAATATGGGCCAAGTGCTGGCAAATAGGACTAGATTAGGTTAGGATATCTGGTCAGCATGGACAAATTGGACCAAAGGGTCTGTTTCTGTGCTGTGCATCTCTATGACTCAGTAAGATGATAAATGCAAGTCAGTTGGATAGATGTGCTTGGCCAGTTTTATTACTTTTTTTTGTAGTGCAAAATGATTTAGAATGTATTTTAATACAAAACTAGTAGTGCAACTTGGGGAAACAACCATTAACTACAAGAGTTTTATACCACTTGGGCTTCACACTAAATCATCATAATGTTTGGTCAAAAGCTCAGTTTAAAACTTAGTAACCAGTAACTTTGAAATTAATTAAACGTCTTTTATACAGAACTTTATCAATATCAGTTTGGAATTTAATGGAACATAAAGCACCATAAACCTTTTCGCCGTTCATTGAGAGTGTTGCTTTCTTGAAAAAAGTTGAGGAAGATAGTCAGTCCATATTCCCTTTTTGAATTCATGCTAACTGCAGTCAACTAGATTATTGTTGTACAAAAGATTCTCAATTTCTCCTTCATTTTAGGTAAAATAACTGCATTGATTAAGAATAATATTTCCATATTTGCCTCCACTAGTTCATACTTCAAAAACAGATACCATGTTAGTCTATTTTCATAGTGCTGATATCGCTTCAGTCTTTTTTTCTAAATAATAATTGTCAATACTTCATGAATTTGCTGTCTGGCTTCTATCAGCACCTTGGAATAAATACAGTCTGTGGACAGAAAATTATGGACAGGACTGCACCACCCCCACCAGGAAAAAAAGTCAGAATAACATAACCTAATAAATCAAGATAAAACGAAGAAGTGTCAAAAACAGAAATTGCTGGAGAAGCGTAATGGGTTTAGCAGCTTGAAGGGAAAACAGTTAACAATTTGAGTCCAGTGAGTTCTGAAAAGGAGTCACTCAACTCAAAATTTTAATCCATGATATGAAATTGGCTGACGTGCTAGTGAGCTGGAATCCAACCTCCAACTTGGTAGGAAGTCCCGTCCTCTGAAATTGCCAGTCGATTTGAATGATTAGTAGCTCTAACAGTGGGTAGAATGCCACAACTCAGTAGTAGATGCCATCAGTTGCAGGCAGGCCCACAAAGGAGATCTAATGGTCCTGATGAGATAGGTCAAACATTTTTAGGTAGAGAGTGTTACCTGATCTCAGTGATGGGAAAGCATTGGGTTTTGAAGTATAGCCAGTCGGGAAGGAATTTTGGGGAGTATCTTCTTGGGATGTCTCTGATGGGCAAAGTGCAGTCTCAAAATATTGTACCCCTTCATTTCTGTTGTTTTAAAAGCTTTCTTTTATTAAAAAAAGGACCACTCACTTCTGCCCAACCACCTATGCCAACTGTGTTGTGATGTGGGCGGGATATATCAAGTTAAGTTGATGCGTAATTATTTATTTAAATATAATTGACAGGCTACTGATTTTGCTGCATGCCCACCCACCATTATGAAATGGATTGGGAAGGTGGTGGGCAGGCCACCCACTTTCTTTTACATGCTCCCTCACTGAAAACTGACTAGTTTCTATATCTAAACACTTTGGGGAACAATTGCAATTCTTTTGTTAATACAACATTTTCTGATTTATGTGCATCCATCTCATCTTTTTCAATATTTAGGGACCTGCAAAACAGCAGTTTTGTCTTGTTCTTCAGATAAGTTTTAAGGGATTCTACTTGGGCCATTTCCCTATGTAGAACCTTACTAAACTGTATTTAACTAGAGAGTAATATATTGTTCCAATATTATTCTGACTTTCTTTCTTCCAGAACCCACTTAAAAGTTTATGTCATGCATATTTAATTGCCAATTCTGACCCAGCAGCAACTGATTAACTTCCGTGGCCACGCTGAGGGTGGTCCTTGAAGGCCTCTTGTCAAATAAAACCTCCAGCATGATTCATGATACCCAGATTCTTCTTTCTGCCTGAATGTTCAACTTTTTTGTTAATTAAAACCCATCAATATAATTAATTGCTGTATCTCTTTAAGAGGGACAGCTTGCCTTTAAAAAGAACCCATTGACTGCACCACTTATTTCACTGCAAAATACTGCTTAGTCCCCTACTGAAAACAGAGACAGGCAGCAATGTGAAGAAAGAGGAAGTAATATGGCACATGCTACAATCGTGCAGGTGAGATGGCAATTTTGCCGGTTGGTGACTTTGGTCAGAATCACGAATCACAAAACCTAAAGCCAAAGAAGTAGATAACATATTTCTAACGTGCACCTTTTAAAATTATGTAAGAAATTTGCCACTTAAGATTTCTGTATTTGGATTTTCTGCATTTTCAAAACGTTATTTTCAATTTAGCAGATTTTATTTTGGTGTCAAATGAAGTATCAGATCTTAAGTCTAATTAATTCCAAGCTAATTTAAAATATCATTGCTTCTTAGATTCAACAAGTTCCAACAATTAAAATATTTCAAACACACAATGAAACTGTTGACTATAATGGTGAAACATCTATATCCGGCATTATTGATAAAGGTCTTGATTTGTATGCTCAGATGCCACTATATAAACCATTTGAGGTAAGAGCATAGACTTAGGAAAAGAACCACGATATCGCCACCCAAAATAAGTCTAATTTTTTTTTGTGAACGACAAAATATTAAATTTTCCAACATAGATAAGCTATTCTATCCTACTGGGAGAAAGTGAGGACAGCAGATGCTGGAGATCAAAGTCAAAACGTTGGTGCTGGAAAAGCAGAGCAGGTCAGGCAGCATCCAAGGAGCAGGAGAGTCATTTCAGGCATAAACCCTTCGTCATTCTGTCATTCTTGGTGAAGGGCTTATGCCCGAAACATCTCCTGCTTCTCAGATGCTGCCTGACCTGCTGTGCTTTTCCAGCACAACACTGTTTTATTCGATTCCTACTGTCCATGCTGGTGTGAATGTTCCATTTAAGCCTCCTTCCATTTTTTCTCAAATAATTCTACAAAGGATTTGTGCCACATTCACATTCATACACTCTAACATCAGTCCACAGTAGGAGCAGTGTATACAATCTACAACATGTACTGCATAATTCTGCAAAGCTCCCTAGACAAAATCTTCCATACTCTCGACCACTACCATCTAGAATGACAGCAGTTGCATGGGAGTACCACCACCCGAAAATTCTCCTTCAAGCTACGTTATCCTGAATTATATTGCCATCCTTCAGTGTTGCGAGGTCAAAATCTTGAAACTTGGATTAAATGTTTGTGGATGTGGTGTCAGTCAAGCTGGCTGCTTTCTGGATGGTATCAAGCTTCTTGAATATTGATAGAACTGCAATCATCAGGCAGTGGTGAGTATTCCATCAAACTCCTAACCTCTGCCTTGTAGATAGTGGTCAGGCTTTGGTGAGTCAGAAGGTGAGTTACTCGCTGCTGTATTCCTAACCTTTGACCTTCTCTTGTATGTATTTGGTAAGTCCTGTTCAGTAAGAGTAAACGGTACACAATACTGTTCAACTATTAGCAAACAGAGTATGATATTGTCAATGTAAAATACCTCAGAACCCGTGAGTAAAAGACTGCAAACTCATTGCCAGAAACTTTGCTTTTGCTGTAGGGAAAATAGTGCCAAGAGGAGATTGCCAGAACTAGTTTAATGAGTCAGCATGTGATATTCACATTGCCTCCCATCCATATGAATTGCTATACCTTCTCTCAGGAAAACCTTACTATGACTATTGAATCTTCCTATTGGTCTGAAGCAAAGTGAATCAAGATAATATCTTTGCAATATGTCAAAAAAGAGTCCAAAAATTAATTTCCGCTGCAGAAATGGCATTGAAACTGTCCACATTCTTCAGTTGATCCTGGCAAGAGCTGCCTCTTACAATTTTTAGAGTAACTTTGATTGAATGTCAAAACAAAAAAGCTCTGGACCACAGCTTTGCAATATATTTAAATAAGGTAATTTGGGATTTGGTGAGAGAATTGTAAAAGCATTCAAAATGCTAAACAATTTCACATCAGTTGGAATTGAATTCAATTTCACTCTTCATTATTCTCACCCTTTTACCTGGGTGCACTAGAGTCCAAAATTAGCCTTATGATTCCACTTGGAAGAATATACCGATACTTCCATTCCTTGTGGAGAATGTTTTAATATAATGTAAAATTTATTTGTGTCTTCTAGTTTTATGACTGCAATCCAGATTCAACTAGTCGATAACTATATTGTGTATCCCTCTCAGTATCCTCTCAAATTTATTTTCTGTAATGAATTGTGTTTCAGTTTTTTGAAGCCAGCTTAATAATTTAGAAACTTGAATATGGAGTCATCCATGATATTATTTTGTAAAATTTCCCATCAATATGCTTGGAGGTTAGGAGAGCAAAGATTACAAAGCTCAAAGGTTTTACTATAACTAGGAAAGTACTAGGATCATCGTTTCCAAGTTTCTGACCAGTTTTTTAAAAGTATTTCAATTATCTCCTTCTAAAATGCCCATTAAATGCCTTTTTGAAGAGATTGATGTTGAATTTCTGAAATCATTAAAGAAATAATGATACTGTGAAGTATAGAGTATCTGTTTTAGACTAATATGGGCGGTACGATGGCACAGTGGTTAGCACTGTTGCCTCACAGCTCCAGAGACCTGCATTCAATTCCCACTTCAGGTGACTCTCTGTGTGGAGTTTGCACATTCTCCCCGCGTCTTCGTGGGTTTCCTCCGGATGCCCTGGTTTCCTCCCACAATCCAAAAATATGCAGGTTAGGGGAATTGAGCTTAAAAATGTGTTGCTGGAAAAGCGCAGCATCGAGGAGAATCGACGTTTCGGGCAAGGGCTTATGCCCGAAACGTCAATTCTCCTTCTCCTTTGATGCTGCCTGACCTGCTGCGCTTTTCCAGCAACACATTTTTAAGCTCTGATCCCCAGCATCTGCAGCCCTCACTTTCTCCTAGGGGAATTGGTCATGCTAAATTGTCTGTAGTGTTAGGTGTAGGGGAATGGGTCTGGATGGGTTACGCTTCGGCAGGTCGGTGTGGACTTGTTGGGCCGAAGGGCCTGTTTCCACGCTGTAAGTAGTCTAATCTAATATATCCTCTTATTACAGACAAAAAAATCAGCACTAAGGCGATTAAAACCCTTTCAACTTAAATTAACATTTTGGTTTTTTTTTCAGCAAATGCTCAGTGAAGAAGTCTTAAAGACAACTTGTAATCATCAACTATTATGTATTATTGCTGTGCTGCCCCATATTTCTGACACAGGTATATGATCAAATGAAATGTGTTATGTATTTTCTGTATTATTTTTAATGAAAATTTCCCCTTTAACCTTTTAATTAACTTTTCCTTTCCAGGGTCTAATGGCAGAGCTGATTATTTGACCTTACTGATGAAAATAGCAGACAAATACAGAAAGAAAAAGTGGGGGTGAGTAACTTCCACCAGGACTTTCTAAGTGAAGAGTAGTTGAGTTTACAGTGAGAACAACATTAACACAAATTGTCATGCAAATTGAAAAGTCTTTACCAAGTTATCCTCTCCAACCTTTGGCAAATGATTATATCGGCTGATTTTTCCCATTTTTTTGGTGAAGTGTTATTTTAGGATCTCCAGACTCACAAGCTCTGCCACCATATGCATCTTCTACCAAGGCTAATAATCTCCAACTCTCATCATTTCATGCAGCCTTCAACTGCACCTGCCCGCCCCATCATCCCCAAACCACTAACACTGCTCTCTGTACTTCCTAAGCATTTTGGGTACATCTCCCTACCTTTCCTGCTCTTGCACCACTACTAATAGCTCTTTCAGATACTTTCATCTCACTCGATCCCTCCATCTCTTGCAGGAGAAAGTATCACACAATAGGGAGAAGAAGACAAAGACAGGTGGCTGTCATTCCTCATCCCATGAGGAGATGTTTCTTGAAGTAGCAGGATAGAACTGTGATTACTTATGTGGTTATGCTGAAAATTCCATGTCATGCTAACCAGCGTGCTGGCTGTGCTGTCGTCCCCTTACCACCAAGATGCTTAAGCGTCTATCCCTATTGCACAACCCTTAGCTTCTGTTTGACTATGTGGGATCCAGCAGCATCCACACACATGCTCAGTCTCAAGAAGGCCAGCACATCAGCCTCCAAAGATGAGAAAACTGACCATGACAGCTTGTTACAGGGAGTCATTCAGATGGGTAGAGATGTGAAAAAAGAAGAGGAAGAAGACATGTGGTAGTAAGGCAGGCAATGACCTAGTGGTATTATTGCCGGACTGTTAATCCAGAGACCCAGGTAATATTCCTGGAACGTAGGTTCAAATTCTACCATGGCAGAATTTGAATTCAGTAAAAACAAAATCTGGAACTAAGAATCTAATAGAAACTGCCATCCTTAGCTGGTCAACACTTAACTGTCCTCTGGGCAATTCTAGCTGGCCTCATCCCATGAATGAATTTTTAAAAAGAAGTCTTGGACCCCTAACCGTAGTTAGATGTGGAACAAACAATAAATGAGGGAATGATGAGGATATATACCGAAAAGAAGTACATTAATCATGGGTAACTTTACTCTTCCTGTAGATCGGCTAGTCGGATTGGCAGAGCTAGGCGTGAGGAAGAAATCGTAAGATTGCATTTGGAACAATTTAACATTGGGAAATAGACAGATTGTCCTGTTTTAGAATGTTGTGGTTTATGTTACTTGGGATGTTGTTGACTTTTAGAATATTGTGGATTGTCTCAGCTACTCTCGTGGAATTTGTCAAAATATGGCCAGAGTTTTCAGAGCATGTTTTTAGATCTAGATTGGCCTAAAACCTCCTTAGAGCAATGAAAGTTCTTAAGTAAATAAAAATGTTTAGTTTTGTGCTTAGGCAGTGAAACGCTTCAAGCAAAAACTGCATATTTGTAGCAATGTTGAGTTAACACAGAGGTGTGCACTCCACAGAATGCTCTCTACACTTGTTTAGATTGTGAAATTCAAAGGTCTTAATATTAACCCCTGCTGGAGACTACTAGTCCACATTGATAACTACCATTAATCGCAACTTTCTGCCTAGGAGAGTACAACTAATTACCCATCAAATCCCGAAAAGACACAATTTTGTATCATAATCCATTATGTGGCATTTTGCTTATAGCTCTTTGAAAAATCCAAATGTGTATTTTATATCTATTAAATTAATATGATGATGGTCAGAAACAAAAACAGAAATTGCTAGAAAGGCTCTGTAGGTCTGGCAGCATCGAAGAAGATAAATCAGAGTTAACATTTCAGGTTCGGTGATCCTTCCTTAGAATCAGGATGGTATGACATGGCTTTGTTTGTCACAAACAAGTCTCTAATAACCCTATCACTGCCAAATAAATTTCTGATATTAACCCAACTGATTATAATGCCCAAATTCTGACCTGTTACTCTTTTAAAGATTAGTGCAAAAGCAGTCTTCTTTCAGATTGTAGGAACAATTCTGGAGCCCAAATTAAATGTAAAAGCAAGGGAATCATAGTACTACTCCTAATTATTTAAGAAATCTTGAATTAATGTCATTTTGTGAACAGCCTTTTAATTTTTAAAACCCCTTTCGATCTTCAACTGAAATATTCATATCCAGCTACCCGGATATTTATTATGCGTGATAATATGTAATTGGGAAAGAAAAATGGTTTTCGTGTTGAATGACATTGTTTAGCAAAAATGCTTTCTTCCATTTTAGCTGGCTGTGGACAGAATCTGGGGATCAGACGAGACTAGAAAATGCTTTGGGTATTGGTGGCCTTATGTATCCTACCATAATAGCCATTGATTCAAGGAGGAAAAAGAAGGTACTCTTGAAGGGTTCATTCAGTGAACTTGGAATAGTTGAATTTTTTAGGTAAAAATCTAAACCTTTGTGTATATATATGTGTATACGTATGTATGTTTTAGATTGGTTTAATCAGAAATTGTGTTCAATTTTGGATTTTCTATTATATAAGAATTTCTAGTTCTTAGAAAAGGATGCAGAAGAAGTGCACATATGCTTAAGAGATTGAGACAATCTGCAACAAACATTTCAAAATACTGTTAAACAGCCATCACTGCTACCTTCACAAGGTCCTTCCAAATGCAGTAGCACTGACAACAGACTGACAGCAGCATTGTTTACCAGCCAATTTACCAAACATCAAGGCACTAATCATTCAAAAGCCGTTTGATTGGATGGGACAGTTCATACTCCCAAAACCAGATTCCCAAAGTAATAAGCATACATACAAATTAGGAGCAGGAGTAAGCCTTGAGCTTGCCCTATGAAAGCAAATTACTGCGGATGTTGGAATCTGAAACCAAAAGAGAAAATGCTGGAAAATCTCAGCAGGTCTGGCAGCATCTGTAAGGAGAGAAAAGAGCTGACGTTTCGAGTCTAACTGACTCTTTGTCAAAGCTAAAAAAAAGGAAAAAAAAGGGAGGTATTTATATGAGGCTGAGAGAAGGTGAGTCATGGCTCCAGAAGCAAAGGTAGCAATAAAGAGATGATAATAACAGTGCATAGAGAGATTATAGGGAGGTTAGGAGCTGTGAATGACCAAGGCTGAAGCCAGTGCTGTGTGACAAAATATGTGGGGGATGGCGGGGGGAAGGGTTGAAGCAGAGGCAAATTGGAAAACAGGGGAGAAGGGTAGCAAAGGGGGAAGAGGAGAGAAAAAGGTGATGAGAGAGTGGGGAGCGAGAGAAAGAGAGACAATCAAAAAATATGAAGTACAGAACAGTGAAAAAAAAATTTTAAAAAATAAATTAAATAATTGAAATAAAATTATCTGAAGTTGTTTAATTCAATGTTGAGACCGGCAGGCTGTAACGTGCCTAATCGGCAGATGAGATGCTGTTCCTCCAGTTTGCGTTGAGCTTCACTGGAATATTGCAGCAGGCCAAGGACAGACATGTAGGCATGGGAGCAGGATTGTGTGTTGAAGTGGCAAGCCACAGGAAGGTCCAGGACCTGATTGCATACAGACCGAAGGTGCTCAGCAAAGCGATCACCCAGTCGGCGTTTTGTCTCTCCGATATAGAGGAGACCACATTGGGAGCAACGAATGCAATAGACCAAACTGAAAGAGGTACAAGTGAAACGAGTGTCTGGGGCCTTGGATGGTGAGCATGGAAGAGGTAAAGGGGCAGGTGTTGCACCTTCTGCGATTGCATGCGAAGGTGCCGTGTGTGATGGGAGAGGTGTTAGGTGTAATGGGAAGGTGCTGTGTGTGATGGGAGAGGTGTTAGGTGTAATGGAGGAGTGGACTAGGTTGTCCTGGAGGGAACGATCTCTGCAGAATGCAGACGGGGGAGGGAAGGGAAGATGTGTTTAGTGGTGGCGTCGTGATGGAGTTGACAAAAATGGCGGAGGATTATTCTTTGCATGTGAAGGCTAGGCTGGTGGGGTGAAAGGTGAGAACAAGAGGGCCCCTATCCTTTTTCTGGGAGGGGAGGGAGGGGGTAAGGGTTGTGGCGTGGGAGATGGATCGCACGCTATCGAGAGCCCTGTCAACAACTGTAGGAGGGAAGCCACGGTTGGAGAAGAAGGAGCACATATTAAGAGCACCACTTTGGAAAGTGGCCTCATCAGAACAAATGCGGCGGAGGCGAAGGAGCTGAGAGAAAGGGATAGAGTCCTTACAGGACGTAGGGTGAGAAGAGCTGTTGTCCAGATAGCTGTGGGAGTCAGTGGGCTTGTAATGGATATTAGTGGATAGACTATTGACAGAAATGGAGGAAGGTCAGGGAAAGGAAGGCAACTGTCGGAGATGGACCAGGTGAAGGTGATGGAGGGATGGAAACTTGAAGCGAAGTTTATGAAATTTTCTGGGTCAGGTCGACAGCATGAAGCCGCACCGAAATAGTCATCGATGTACCGATAAAGCAGTTGTGGGAGGGGACCCGTGTAGGCCTGGAACAAGAAATGTTCCACATACCCCATGAAAAGGCAGGCATAGCTAGGACCAATGTGGGTACCCATTGCTACACCTTTGTCCTTGGCCTGCTGCAAATGTTCCAGTGAAGCTCAACGCAAACTGGAGGAACAGCATCTCACCTTCCGATTAGGCACGTTACAGTGGTTCTGTTCGCTGAGCTGGGAATTTGTTTTGCAAACGTTTCGTCCCCTGTCTAGGTGACATCCTCAGTGCTTGGGAGCCTCCTGTGAAGCACTTCTGTGATGTTTCCTCTGGCATTTATAGTGGCCTGTCTCTGCCGCTTCCGGTTGTCAGTTCCAGCTGTCCGTTGTAGTGGCCGGTATATTGGGTCCAGGTCGACGAAACATTTGCAAGACAAATTCCCAGCTCGGTGAACAGAACCACAACAACGAGCACCCGAGCTACAAATCTTCTCCCAAACTTTAGGCACGTTACAGCCTGCCGGTCTCAACATTGAATTCAACAACTTCAGATAATTTTATTTCAATTATTTTATTTATTTTAAAAAATTTTTTTTTCACTGTTCTGTACTTCTTTTTTTTTGATTGTCTCTCTTCCTCTCGCTCCCCACTCTCTCATCACCTTTTTCTCTCCTCTTCCCCCTTTGCTACCCTTCTCCCCTGTTTTCCAATTTGCATCTGCTTCACCCCTTCCCCCCCCCCCATCCCCCACATATTTTGCCACACAGCACTGGCTTCAACCTTGGTCATTCACAACTCCTAATCCCCCTATAATCTCTCTATGCACTGTCATTATCATCTCTTTATTGCTACCTTTGCTTCTGGAGCCATGACTCACCTCTCAGCATCGTATAAATACCTCCCTATTTCTCCCCTTTTATTTAGCTTTGACAAAGGGTCAGTTCGACTCGAAACATCAGCTCTTTTCTCTCCTTACAGATGCTGCCAGACCTGCTGAGATTTTCCAGCATTTTCTCTTTTGGTTTGAGCTTGCTCCAACTTGAATAAGATATAATTATGCAACATACTATTTGCCCCACTAACCTTTCACCTCCTTGCTTATCAAGAAAATCCAGGTAATATTCTGTAGCTAAAGAAAGCAAAGAACTACATATGCTGGAAGTCTGAAAGAAAAACAGAAATTGCCTTAGGAGCACTGCAGGTCTGGCAGCATCTGTGAAGAGTAGGCAGTTAACATTCCAAGTCCTGTGACCCTTTTTCAGAGTGGGTAATAGCCAAGAAAAGGTAGTATATGTGATGAAAAATGGTTTGGGGAGAGAGCAGATAGGCAGAGATTGAGACCAGACAGAGAGAGAGAATGCCAGTTGGATGGATGGAGGGATGGATGACCATATGCCAAGGAGAATGAAAAGCTAATCATGGGGACCATAAGTACTTTAAAATGGATTGGCTGGGCTGAAAGATGCCCATGTGTGGGAGTGGGTATAAGGACTTGGAAGGTGGTGTATAAGTTCTAAATTATTGATCTCAATGCTGCATGGTTCCCAAATATAAAATGAGCTGCTGTTTTGCTTGCACTGAGCCTTGCTGGAGCCCTGCAGTAAGCACGAGACACAGATGTTGGCCAGGGAAAACGGTGTGTTGAAGTGGCAATTTTGCAGACAGAATGTAAATGTTCTGTAAACCAAAATTCAAGACTGTGCTTCATTTCTGTTTGACTGTATTTGAATCCCGCCATAATCGGTAGTTGAATTTAAATTCAATAAAAATCTGGAATTAACAATATAATTATAACTATAAAATCACTGTTGGTTGTCAGGCAATGTGCCTGGTTCAGTAATGTCCCTAAGGGAACCAACAAGAGGAAAAACATACTTCACTCAGCCTCATCAACCATTTGCTACAAATGCATCTATCTAGAACAGTATGGTTAAGAGTGAACACCACACCATCCTTGTGGAGTTAAAGTCTCACCTTCACATTGTTTATACCTTGCATTATGTTGTGAGGCACTATCAGTGTGATGTGGAGGTGCCAGTGTTGGACTGGGATGGAGAAAGTTAGAAGTCACTTGACACCAGGTTACAGTCCAGCAGGTTTGAAATCACAAGTTTTTTGAACGCTCCGAAAGCTTGGGATTTCAAGTAAACTCGTTGGACTATAACCTGGTGTCATGTGACTTCTGACACTATCACTGTAGTAAATAATATTGATGTTGTACAGATCTAACAACTCAAGATTGGGCATCAATGAGGTGCTTTAGACCATCAGCAGCAGAGTTGTACTCCACCACAATCAGCAACCTCATGGCCTTATATTTCCTCTGCTCTACCATTTCCATTAAGTAAAGGGATCAACCCTGGTTAAGAAAAACAAATGACAACATGCAAGAGCACTAGGCATATCTAAAAATGAGGTATCACCCTGGTGAAGCTACAAATCAGGACTACTTGCATGCCAAACAATTTAACCAGCAAGTGATAGGAAGAGCTAAGCAATCCCGCAACCGACAGAACAGATTTAAACGTTGCAGTCTTGCCACATCTGGTCATGAACAGTGGTGGACAATTAAACCTCTCACTAGAGGAGGAGATTCCACAAATATCCCCATCCTGAACCTCATCCACATTAGTGCTGAAAATAAAGCTGAAGCATTCGTGACAATCTTCAACCAGAATAGATTATCCATTACCAACATCACAGGTGCCAGCCTTCAGCCAATTCAATTCACAATATGTGAAATCAAGAAACAGTTGGAGGCACTGGATACTACAAAGCATTCTGGTCGTAATAGTGAAGACTTTTGCTCCAGAACATGCTGCACCCCTACCCGCCAAGCTGTTCCAGTATAGCTACAACTCTGGCATCTACCCAAAAATATAGAAAATTGTTCAGTTATGTCACATACACACAAAGCACAACAAATCCAACCTGGCCAGTTACCACCCCATCAGTCCACTCTTGATCATCAATAAAGCGATACAAAATGTCATCAACTGCTCAGCAATAACCTGCTCACTGATACCCAATTTGGGTTCCACTAGGATCACTCAGTCCTGACCTTACTACAGTTTTGGTTCAAACATGGACAAAAGAGCTGAATTTCAGAGGTGAGATGAGAGTGACTGTCCTTGACCTCAAGGCTGCATTTGACCAAGTATGGCATCAAGGAAGCCCACCAAAATTGGTGTCAGTAGGAATCAGAAGGAAAACTCTGTGCTGATTGGAGTCATATAGGAAGATGGTTGTGATTGTTGGAAGTCAGTCACCCCAGCTCTGGGCAAATCCTGCAGGAGACTCTCAGGTTAAACATCACAGCTGCTTCATTAATGACCTTCCCTCAAGCACAAGATTAGAAGTGGGATGTTTGTTGATGAATATGCAAAGTTTAGCACTATTTGTGGTTCCTCAGATATTGAAGCAGTCCATTTACAAAAGTAGCAAGATAAGGACAATATTCATTCTCGGTCAAATTTGACCTTGATATCAACAACAATTGTCACTTTAATCTCACTTTGCCCATGTCTGAACCAAAGCTTTTAAAGGGTCTGTAGCAGAGTAGTTCTGGTAGAATTCAAAGTTAGTGTTAGTAAGTAGTTTATGCTGATAAAGGGCCACTGACAGCCCTGTCAATAATACCTTCTATCATTTTCCTGAAAATAGAGTGTATATTGATGGCTGAATTGGATTTGTTCTGCTTTCTGAGGACATGACATACATTGGCAATATTCCATATTGCCAGGTAAGTACTAGTGTTTTAGCTCTACTGGTAAAAGCTATCTAGGCATTAACTAGTTCTAAAGTACAATTCTTCAGTACTGCTAGTACAATGTTGTCAAAACTCAAAGCTTTTGCCTTACCCAGGGCCTTCAGCTGTTTATTGATATTACATGAAATTAATCAAATTGGCTGAAGACTAGCATCTGCGATGCATAGATATGAATCACAACAAAATCATAAACAGACGCAGCAGGTGATTAAGAAGGCAAATGGACTTTTGATGTATATTGCTCAGGAAATGGAATATAAAAGCAGCCAAGCTTTGTTAAAGTAGTACAAGACATTGTTTTGAGATCACTTAAGAAATTACATCATAAGATGCATTACTGGGAAGGTTCAATTCACTGATTTCTTTGGATGAAGGGGTTATCTAATGAAATGCTGGACAGTGTGGGCCTGAATCCCTTAGAGTTTAGAAAAATGAGTGGCTATTTAATTGAAGCATAGGCTCTAAAGGGATTTGATAGGATGGAAGCTGAAAGGTGGGTTCTCCTTATGGTAAAGACTAAAAACAACAACTAGGGGACAAAATACAAAACAAAGTATCTCCAATTTAAATCAGAGATAAAGAGAATTTGTTTCTCTCAGAAAGGTTATTAGTCTGTGGAGTTCTCTTCCCACATAACAGTGCAGGTAGGATCATTGAATATTTTTAAGGTGGAGTCAGATATATGATTAACAAAGGAGTCAAAAGTTATGGGGGTAGAAATGAAAGTAAAGTGTCGAGATGACAACAAGAACAGCCACAATTTTATCAAATGGTGGAACAGGAAAGGTTCAAATTACCTACTCTTTCTAATTCATGTGTTTGACTTCAAGAAAAAGTCAAGGTGGATCAGCTGTTCAGCACTTCTTCTGGCTGAAGATTAACGTGAGCCTTTATTTCTACTGACCTTCCCATCATTAATAATGGGGATTCTTAGAGGGCCCCTCCTCCCATTGCTCATCACTATTGACAACTGGCCATAGCAGAATCATAGAGCTATGCTCTATTGGTTATGGATTTGCTTAGTTGTATCTATGACATGCTACTTTTACTGCATTCCATGTGTTTAGTCCTGAATCTATGTTGACACCTAAATATTTCAATATGCTGGGTAGTGTTGCTGGCGTGCGTTCCTGCATTCCTTATTGAACCAGGGTTGATCCTTTGACTTGATGGTTATGGTGCAGTGAAGAAAAAAAACCACATCATGAGATTACATATGGTGGTTGAATACAATGTTGAATACTGATAGCGCTTAGTGTCTTGGAGATAATCTAGCCATGAACTGCCAGATCTATTCTGAATCTGTTCCATGGGAATGTGGTAGTGCTCAATTTGATGCTGCAACTTGTCTCCACAAGGACTGTGCAGTAATCAGTTCTTGCAATGGATTGTGGTACCTTACTGTTGGTTTCGCACCATGGATTCCAGGTTCAGGCTGGCATCTCCATCAGTAGTAATACTGTTAACCAATTCTTGGTAATACGCATTGAAGTACCCATCATCATGCATTCTGTACCTTTGCTGTTCAAGGTACTTCTAAAAGGTATTCAACATGAAAGAACATGG
Organism: Chiloscyllium punctatum; assembly: GCF_047496795.1. Classification (NCBI taxonomy): domain Eukaryota; kingdom Metazoa; phylum Chordata; class Chondrichthyes; order Orectolobiformes; family Hemiscylliidae; genus Chiloscyllium; species Chiloscyllium punctatum. The sequence continues at coordinate 142,364,712 of NC_092741.1, read as the reverse complement.
ACTTATCAGCTGTCAATGGGCAATAGTTGCTCATCAACAGGATGTTTCTTGCCTTTGTTTCAACTGATGCCATGAGACTTCATGGAGTCCAGAATTGATGTTGAGGACTCCCAGGGCCTCTCCCTCTTGACTGCATTCCACTGTGCTGCCATTTTGGTGAATGTGTCCAGCTGATGGTATTAGGGCATACCCAGAGATCTTGATAGAGGACTCTGAGACATTGGCTGTAAGGTATTATTCAATGCACCTGTGATTTCTGTTAATTTGAGTTGATTTCAAATGATTTGTACAATTTTTTGTGCAATTTTGAAGTAGAGGTTTTATATAATGTAACAGATTGCTCAGCCATATCAGAGAGCAACTAAGATCTAACCGCATTGCTGTAGGTCTGGCATCATTCACATATACACCAGACTAAGTAAGAATGGCAGTTCTTTTCTGTAAAGGATATTAGTAAACCAGGAGTAATTTAAGCAAATAAATACTGGTCTAATTTTTATTGCCGTCATAAAAGTGGTTGTATGGAACTTTATGAGCTGCTTGCAGCTACTATTCAGATCTGGTTTTCTGCTTATTCTATTCATTCATAATAAGTGTCCTGAATAATTTGTAGTTATCAAGGATGAACTATTGAAATAATTTTAATTTATTATTTTTTGTATTTATTGGCAAATTTGGCTATTTAAAGAAATATACAGTGAAGATAAAATTATAACAAAAAAGTAAACATTAGTTGTATGGATATATAATTTGGACATGACTAACACAATCATAAATTTAAGGGTCTATCTAGCCACTTAGAAGTAAAATAAAATGCTGCAATTACTTCAGGGACATACAGATTTTTGGTTAAACCCCAAATCCACAAGCTGCTGCCTATAATACCCTACACTTCATAAAAATGGCATCAGTTCTGTGCGGTAGCATCCTTAAAATAAACAATTTAACCATTTCATTATTTCTGATTATATCGTAAAGCTACAAGTTAAAAAGGAAACTGAGCCATTAATTATATAAAGTGAAACAAAATCAATTTACCTACATATGAATGCACAAATGCAGCATCTTAGAATACTTGATATCCACAAGACAATAATCCAAGGATCCACATGATAAAACCTATATGTACCAAAATGTAAACTATTCAGCTATTGTAAAATGAAGCCCATGAGATTGTGTTAACAATTTAAAATTGTTTGGAATTATTAAATGCGTTATAATAATCAAGTCAAATAGCATATTGACCGTTATTACAAGATGATTTTACTATAGGAGTAAAGATATCTCATTGCAGTTGTACATAAGAAAACATTGCCATGCTCCTGCCAGACTATAGGCTGATGTTTCATTAGAGAAAGATGACTGCTCATGCTATGGCCTGAGGTTAACATGCCTCATACTGGATTAGTGGTGCTGGAAGAGCACAGCAGTTCAGGCAGCATCCAACGAGCAGCGAAATCGACGTTTCGGGCAAAAGCCCTTCATCAGGAATTAACATGCCTCAGGCGAGGTGAGTGGTTGAGAAGGAGGGTTCGTCATGGTAACATCAGCCACACTGAACCCCTACTGTTAGCATCACTGCATTGCAAATCAGTTGTCCAGTCAACTGAACTAACAAATTCAGAGCCTTGATAAGACCATGCATGGATTATTGTGTGCTGGTTTGGTATGTTTACCCATTCTCTTTACAATCATAAATTGTGAGTCAGCATAATCATTCTTTAACTCAGGATTGTCCACCAAATGTTGTCCAATTGCAGGACATTCCTGGAAATACATCCAGGGAAGATATTTGGGTGGAACTGAGAAATAAGAAAGGGATGATCACCTTATTGGGATTATATTATAGACCCCCCCAATAGTCAGAGGGAAATTGAGAAACAAATACTTAAGGAGATCTCAGCTATCTGTAAGAATAATAGGGTAGTTATTATAGGGAATTTTAACTTTCCAAACATCAACTGGGACTGCCATAGTGTTAAAGGTTTAGATGGAGAGGAATTTCTTAAGTGTGTACAAGACAATTTTCTGATTCAGTATGTGGATGTACCTACTCGAAAAGGTGCAAAACTTGACCTACTCTTGGGAAATAAGGCAGGACAGGTGACTGAGGTGTCAGTGGGGGAGCACTTTCGGGCCAGCGACCATAATTCTATTCGTTTTAAAATAGTGATGGAAAAGGATAGATCAGATCCAAAAGTTGAAGTTCTAAATTGGAGAAAGGCCAATTTTGATGGTATTAGGCAAGAACTTTCTAAAGCTGATTGGAGGCAGATGTTCGCAGGTAAAGGGACGGCTAGAAAATGGGAAGCCTTCAGAAATGAGATAACAAGAATCCAGAGAAAGTATATTCCTGTCAGGGTGAACGGGAAGGCTGGTAGGTACAGGGAATGCTGGATGACTAAAGAAATTGAGGGTTTGGTTAAGAAAAAGAAGGAAGCATATGTCAGGTATAGACAGGATAGATCGAGTGAATCCTTAGAAGAGTATAAAGGCAGTAGGAGTATACTTAAGAAGGAAATCAGGAGGGCAAAACGGGGACATAAGATAACTGTGGCAAATACAATTAAGGAGAATCCAAAGGGTTTTTATAAATATATTAAGGACAAAAGGTAACTAAGGAGAGAATAGGCCCCTTCAAAGATCAGCAAGGCGGCCTTTGTGTGGAGCCACAGAAAATGGGGGAGATACTAAATGAATATTATGCATCAGTATTTACTGTGGAAAAGGATAAGGAAGATATAGACTGTAGGGAAATAGATGGTGACATCTTGCAAAATTTCCAGATTATAGAGGAGGAAGTGCTGGATGTCTTGAAACGGTTAAAGGTGGATAAATCTCCAGGACCTGATCAGGTGTACCCGAGATCTCTGTGGGAAGCTAGAGAAGTGATTGCTAGGCCTCTTGATGAGATATTTGTATCATTGATAGTCACAGATGAGGTGCCGGAAGACTGGAGGTTGGCAAACATGGTGCCACTGTTTAAGAAGGGCATTAAAGATAAGCCAGGGAACTATAGACCGGTGAGCCTGACCTCGGTGGTGGGCAAGTTGTTGAAGGGAATCCTGAGGGACAGGATGTACATGTATTTGGAAAGGCAAGGACTGATTCGGGATAGTCAAGATGGCTTTGTGCGTGGGAAATCATGTCTCACAAACTTGATTGAGTTTTTTGAGGAAGTAACAAAGAAGATTGATGAGGGCAGAGCAGTAGATGTGATCTATATGGAATTCAGTAAGGCGTTCGACAAAGTTCCCCATGGGAGACTGATTAGCAAGGTTACATCTCATGGAATACAGGCAGAACTAGCCATTTGGATACAGAACTGGCTCAAAGGTAGAAGACAGAGGTTGGTGTTGGAGGGTTGTTTTTCGGACTGGAGGCCTGTCACCAGTGGAGTGCCACAAGGGTCGGTGCTGGGCCCTCTAGTTTTTGTCATTTGCATACATGATTTGGATGCAAGCATAAGAGGTACAGTTAGTAAGTTTGCAGATGACACCAAAATTGGAGGTGTAGTGGACAGCGAAGAGGGTTACATCAGATTACAACAGGATTTGGGCCAGATGGGCCAATGGGCTGAGAAGTGGCAGATGGAGTTTAATTCAGATAAATGCGAGGTGCTGCATTTTTGGGAAAGCAAATCTTAGCAGGACTTATACACTTAATCGTAAGGTCCTAGAGAGTGTTGCTGAACAAAGAGACCTTGGAGTGCAGGTTCATAGCTCCTTGAAAGTGGAGTCGCAGGTAGATAGGATAGTGAAAAAGGCATTTAGTATGCTTTCTTTTATTGGTCAGAGTATTGAGTACAGGAATTGGGAGGTCATGTTGCGGCTGTACAGGATATTGGTTAGGCCACTGTTGGAATATTGCGTGCAATTCTGTTCTCCTTCCTATTGGAAAAATGTTGTGAAACTTGAAAGGGTTCAGAAAAGATGTACAAGGATGTTGCCAGGGTTGGAGAATCTGAGCTCCCGGGAGAGGCTGAACAGGCTGGGGCTGTTTTCCCAGGAGCGTCAGAGGCTGAGGGGTGACCTTACAGAGGTTTACAAAATTATGAGGGGCATGGATAGGATAAATAGACAAAGTCTTTTCCCTGGGGTCGGGGAGTGCAGAACTAGAGGACATAGGATTAGGGTGAGAGGGGAAAGATATAAAAGAGACCTAAGGGGTAATTTTTTCACGCAGAGGATGGTACGTGTATGGAATGAGCTACCAGAGGATGTGGTAGAGGCTGGTACAATTGCAATGTTTAAGAGGCATTTGGATGGGTATATGAATAGGAAGGGTTTGGAGGGATATGGGCCGGGTGCTGGCAGGTGGGACTAAATTGGGTTGGGATATCTGGTCGGCATGGATGGGTTGGATCGAAGGGTCTGTTTCCATGCTGTACATCTTTATGACTCTAATCACATGTAGTGTTGAATACTGTTCAGTTTTTCAAGCAAGAGCTGTTTAAGAATGGTCAGTATATTACTTGATGTGAACAGCGGAAAGGGTTTGCCATTTGATGTGATTTGCCAGTCGTTGGGATTTACAACCTTCATATCTAGTATCACACTCACACTGAAATTCATTTACCATATTACTCGTTTGTGTGGTAAGCAGAATATCTTTTTGGTTTGAAGGCAGCATCCTGTTGAGTGGCAAACGCCATTCCTGTTGCTTTTGCATAGCAGCAGTGTGAAACAACTACTTAACTTGTTACTGAAATTCAAGAAACCTTACCCTTTCACAGTATTCTGAGATAAACAGGGCACTTGTTAGGCCCTCCTTGGAGCCTTTTATGAGTTTGCACAATATCCAGCAAAAAGGATCTGATCAGGGTAGCTGATATTCCTCAGATTGGCATTGGCATTGATGTGCTTCATTTCAGTATCCAATAAAACCAATCTTATAAGCATGTGGAACTGTGGGAATCCCAACATTTGTTTTGACTGGGCCAGCATGTACTGCTCATCCCTAGTTGCCCTTGAGAAGATGATGGTGAGATACCTTCTTGAACCACTGCAGTCCATTTGCTGTAAGTATATCCAAAATGAATCTATAGAGGCCACCTCAGAATATTGACCCTGCATCACTGAAGGAACAGTAACATATTTCCAAGCCAAGATGGTGACTGGCTTAGACGGCAGCTTGCAGGAGATGGGATTCCCATGTATCAGCTACTCTTGTCCTACAAGATTAAAGTGATTGTGGGTTTGGATGGTGCTGTCTACAGAGTTTTGGTGAATTTCTGCTGTGCATCTTGTAAATGGTACACACTGATGCTACTGTCAGTGGTGAGAGAGTGGATGTGGTACCAGTTAACCAGACTGTTTTGTCCCGGATTGTGTCAAGCATCTGGAGTGCTTTTGGAGCTGTACTCATCCAGGCAAGTGGGAAGTATTCCATCACACTCATGACTTGTTAGGTGGTGGGCAGGCTTTGGAGAAGACACGTGGTGAGTTACTCGCTACAGGATTCCTAACCTCTGACTTGCTCTAACAGCCACAGTACTTTTTTGACTAGTCCAGTTCAGTTTCTGCTCAATAGTAAACCCCAGGATGTTGATAGTTTACTGACCAAATTCAGTTTGCAGTGTACAGTAGTGAAGACCCCTGGGTTGATTTCTTAAGTAGGAGAGCAAGGAAAGAGAGCTCATTTGACTGTTTAGTTTCCCCTTGAATTAGTATTCTTGTGAATTGTTCTGATGAATGCAATACTTGTTTTTGATTATTCCTGACTGATCAAAGTGGTAATTTTGACTGAACTTTGCAGTGAGAGTCGTGCAAAGTACTTGAAGTTCACATCAAGTCAGTAAATCTGTATTGAGTCCATCTTTGAAAACTACCTTAGTATCCTTATTTGCTTTTCTATTGAGAGAACAGAAACATCAATATTTACACATTAAACTGTGCATGTATAAACAGAATAGACCTGGGTTCAATTCCCGCCTCAGGCGACTGACTGTGTGGAGTTTGCACGTTCTCCCCGTGTCTGCGTGGGTTTCCTCCGGGTGCTCCGGTTTCCTCCCACAGTCCAAAGATGTGCAGGTCAGGTGAATTGGCCATGCTAAATTGCCCGTAGTGTTAGGTAAGGGGTAGATGTAGGGGTATGGGTGGGTTGCGCTTCGGCGGGGCGGTGTGGACTTGTTGGGCCGAAGGGCCTGTTTCCACACTGTAAGTAATCTATATAAATCTAATCTATATCTATCTATAGAAGTTGCTTTCAGTTATATACGGTAATAATACTAAGTGTTGACATTATCCTAGGGTATAGGTTTGAATTTTACCTGTAAATATTTTACAAACTTGAGTTTTTGTTATGGCAACCCATTTTCTTTACACCAGGCCTTTCAAGTCAGAATCAAAATTGTGCATTTTAATTGTGTTGTTTCTAGAAATAATGGCTATTTGATGCCTTAACATTTTCAATAACTTAAAGACACCATTTCAAATAAAAAATGCATACATTCAAAGTATTTTAATTTAACACTAAAAAAGGAGTCTGGTCTATTTACACATTTTGATTGTGAAATGAAAAAAAAATTTGTGAACAAGTTCTCTCCTAATTCAATAAAGTGATTATTCTGATTTAATTATTTCATATCTATAGAAGACTGTCTATAGGAAATGTTTCAAGAACACCAATAAGTGATGTTTTACCCAAAAGTATAAGAGTGAAACAATGGACTGCCCCCAAAACGGAGGATGTAAGTTATTTTTATTCACTTGAAACTTACAGAAATGGGCCTAGTTAAAGGTTAATTATTTTCAAACAAATCAAGCATTTTTTTCAAGTCTTTGAGCTTTGACTCTATACTTCTTGGTTTAAATGATTAACAACTGTAACCCCAAACTATAATATACCAAATATTACAATAGATGCAATCTGTTCAGACATTTGTATTTTGTTTTCATCTAAATGATAGTCATCTTCAAAACTTATATTTCATGGCAAAACCAAACAAGCAACACTCCTTTAAATTACTAGCTATGAACCACTTGCAATATATCAAGTCCCATTTACTTGATGTATTTTATAGTTCAAAATATAACCATGTGTCTCAAACTGGAATGCTGTTAAATATTCAACATACTATGCTTATATTGGAATCAGATAACATCTGAGAATGCTGCAGAGCTGGAATGTATGTGAACACTTGAGTTACCAATCAGCATCATCTTTGTATTGCTATGTAGTCTTAGAGTCAGGTTTATTGCTTCATATCAAGAGAAAGGTACATTTGAAAATAGATTAATCCCACTGGAGGCATTATCAATCCCCATCTTCAGGGTTTGAACCCTTCCCACTACAGAACTTTTCTTTCCTTACCCGTAAATTTCTAAATTATACTGTCTCAAAACAAATGAATACAATTTTTCTGCCTCGTGCACACTCAGCCATGTTTCATCTAATAGCCTGTCTTGAACTTAACTGATACAAGTGATTTTGGTTAAAAACACAAAAGCGTTGACCTCCAGTTGAGCTTCTACTGCTGCATTCAGACATTGATTGGCTTCTAGGCCTGCTGGGGGTTCACTAGAAACTTAATTGGAATAACCGTTTAAATACTGTGGATGGAAGAGTTACTCAAGTGTTGAGAATTCTGTGGCCCTCTTCACCAGTTGTTAAAAAAACACTAGAAAGGCAGTGATGGAATATTCTGCACTTGGCTGGATGAGTATGATGATAGCCACTTGTTTGGCACCCTTTCACCACCAGAAAAATTAATTCCCTTGACCACTGGCACAAAGTGGCAGCAGTATGTACCATAAAAAAAAATCAGCTGCAGTAACTCATCGAGGTTCTTTCAACAGCATCTTTAAACCTGTTCATTCTACCATTTAGAAGAGCTGTAAGTGCGTGACAGCACCATCATTTGCAAGTACCTACTCAAATCGCAGACCATCCTGATTCATACTTGGAATGATATTCCTGCATTTTATTCAAAGTTCTGGAGCTACCTATCTAAAAACACACCACATGGATCTGTTCTAGTTAAAAATAACCACTCTTGAGTCTGCATAAGTCAAGAAAGCAAAGGTTTTGTTTGAACATCTACAAGGGAGAAAGCCTCAATTATGCAGAGAAACTTCTCAATAATATAGCGTTAAAGTATATGATTGAGCTTCCCAACATTACATATGCCCTTGTTATCTCAACCTCCAACCTTGTATATGCTAGTGTCCATGCTGACTAAGCTGTCTTATTTGGCTTCTGGTCCCCTTTTATTCTTTGCTCTGCACAGGAATGAATAATATGCCTAAAACAAGCAATTATTATAACTGCTGAACTAACATTCTCAAAATCCAACTTCGGTTAAGTATTCCATCACGCCAGGAAGAAATTGAGCATGAATACAGTACTTATTTCAAAACTGTCATCCACTTTAAATCTTAACCTTACCATAATACCTTAATATTAATTTTCCTACTACTTCTGACCTCCACAATATAAGAAGTTAAAAATCTCACAATACCACGTTCTGATCCAACAGATTTATTTGGAAGCGCTGGCTTTCAGAGCGCTGCTTCTTCATCAGGTGATTGTGGAGTATAAGATCATAAGACACAGAACTAATAGCAAAAGATTACAGTGTCATGAAACTGAAATGATATATTAAACAAACCTGGATTGTTAAGCTTTTCATCTTTTAGAATGGGTTGCATGTTTCGGTTCATTAATGTGTAAATCCCAGAACTTCTTTTAAGTCAACTTCTCTTAAGTCAAAATAACTTAAGGTTTTATAACAAAAGGTGACACCTCATTTCAGACAATGCAATAAAGGTGCGAGGTCAGAGTCTGTCAGTATCCCAATGTTGAGTGAGACTGGTTCTACTTCTAAAGTGGAATTGACAAAATATTATGTGTTGACTGCCTGCATTGATTGCCTGCAGATTGTGCATTTTTTGAGCAACATAGAATTTATCTACAAATATAATTCTGCAAATACAAATTCATCTCATAGACTTATATGTGTGTGTTTGTGTATGTGTGTATGAATGAGAGAGGGTGTGAATGTGTCATGTGAGTATGAGTCCACGTGAGAGTGCGTGTGTTTATGTGTGTGAAAGCTTGGTAAAGTGTGCGTGTGGGTGTGATGGAGTATAAGCCTGCGAGAGGTGTATGCGTGGTGTGAGTGTGGAGGGTATATGTGGAGTGTGTGTGTATGAAAGAGAGGGTCTGCGTGAGTGTGTGAGAATGTGTGTGTGTGTGTGTATGTGAGAGAGCGAGTATATTGTATAGTGGGGTCACCTGTAGTATGACATGAACCCAAGATCCCGGTTGAGGCCATCCTCATAAGTACTAAAGTTGGCTATCAGCCTCTGTTCAGCCAATACTCATGTGACTTGGCCAACGTTATCTATCTCTTACGCTGCAGGCAAGGATGCCTTGAGGTATGGTACATTGGCGAGATCAAGCAGATGCTACGACAACGGATGAATGGACACCGCGCAACAATCAAAGGATAGGGGTGTTCCCTCCCAGTCATGGAGCACTTCAGCAGTCAGGGACATTCGGCCTTGGATCTTCAGGTGACCATCCTCCAAGGTGAACTTCAGGATAGGCAACAATGCAAAGTGGCCTAGTACAGGCTGATAGCCAAGTTCGGTACCCATGAGGATGACCTCAACTGGGTTTTTGATTCATGTCACACTTTTGGTGACCCCACTACACCATACATTCTCACGCACGCATGCACACACACACTCTTACATACTCACACTCTCATGCAGACCCTCTCTCATACTCGTGGTCTCTCTTACATACACAGACACATACACCCTCCACACTCACAATATGTCATTTCAGTTTCTTGATACTGTAATCTTTTGCTACAAATTCTGTGTCTTATGATCTTATACTCCGCAACTATCTGATGAAGGAGCAGTGCTTTGAAAACTAGTGCTTCCAAATAAACCTGGTGCTATGTGATTTTTAACTTTGTCCACTCCAGTCCAACACCAGCTCCTCCAAATCATGGCAGTATAAGAAAGCAGCTCACAAACACATAATTTAATCAATCAATTAATCACTTAACCCAATTCCTTGTTCAACTGTTTGTTATATTATTAGTCTTTTAAAACCTTTAAGGGGAAGGGTTTCTACATTGACTTCAAACAGAAATTGGCAAACACTCAAAATCGGTCTTGACACTGGAGCTGGTGAAAAGATCTTGTCAGTAAGAAACCTGAAGGGTGCATACTAGGATCATTGGAAATCAACATACAGCAACAAAATTGACTCCCTTTTAAGGCTCATCCATCCCTTGCATTGACCTGTTAAGATGAAACGCAACTATGGTAATTCTGCATGGAAGCCACAAGTACTTTATTGGGCAGATATAATAAACCAGCAACAGTCAGACTACCAGTGTAAACAGAACTCAGCACTGTAACTGTTATGGAATATAATGGTTCTGAAGGGGTTAATATTCATGAGATATTGGCTTCACCATTCTACTAACATCACGGCACGGTGACTCAGTTACTAGCACTGCTGCCTCACAGCACCAGGGACCCGGGTTCAATTCCCACCTCCGGTGACTGTCTGTGTGAATTCGTACGTTCCCCCCGTGTCTGTGTGGGTTTCCTCCCACAATCCAAAGATGTGCAGGTCAGGTGAATTGGCCTTGGTAGATTACCCATAGTGTTAGGTGCATTACTTAGAGGTAAATATGGGGGGGTGGGTTACTCTTCAGAGGGTCAATGTGGACTTGTTGGGCTGAAGGGGCTGTTTCCAAAATGTAGGGAATCTAATCTCATCATGCATGTATCAATTCTTCTGGAAGCTGCATTCTTGTATTTGCCAATGCTTTCTCAAATTGACTATAGAGCATGCTCGACTCAATGCCAGAGCTTAAAGTGGAGACAGGGATTCCACTCTAATTTTTGTGGCATTTCTCTAGTGTCCTAATAATTCTGACAAAATGTAATTATACTTACAGCTGTCATTTATTTAACATTCTTGTTAACTAAGACAATGCCTCTTCTTTAGATTTTCTGCAGTGGTATAATCTGTACCACTAATCACTGGATAGACTCAAGACAAAGGAAGATTGGTGGCAGTAAACTATCTCAAACAAGCCATATCCAGTACCACATTGTGGTAGATATGGCAAGTACCACAAATAGAGTACAGAGATTCAGAAATAGATTTTACAAGCTTAAAAGCAGTAAATTACTACAAAACCATCCATAATATAATTTAAAGTTCTGTTGAATAATTTAATAGAGTATTATAGAAATACTGCGCTGAAAAGACAAGGAAATAACAGAAATAATACAACATTGGTATACAGCCTAGCAAGCTCTATAATCACACAGTTTGAGACAGCATAGGCAAATATAAGAATGCAGCTTCCAGGAGAATTGATACATAACTTTATTAATAATCTGTCCAGATTAGTGGAAAACCATGAACATGGAGCTTCAAAATCAAAACTCACAATATACAGAATTATTATTTGAATTATTTATAAAACTTTGTCAGATTTATTACAGTCCAAGGAAGGCTTAACTTTGGAAGAAGCTATTCAAATTCTGATGGAAGCACAAATCAGAAAGACCCAGACAGCATGCATATAAACTAACAATTAGCAACTAACAGTCCCCTTTAATAACTATCCACCCCTCCTAGCCAGATTGTTATCCACTCCTTTGTCTGTCCAACTACTCTTGTCACTCTTTGACTCCATCCCCACCTATCAGTTACTCCTTACCCCCTCACCCCTTCTTCAGCATATAAACTGACATTTTCTTAGCTACCATCAGTTCTGTGGAAGGGTCAATTGACCTGATTTCTCTCCATAAATTCTGTCAGACTTGCTGAGCTTTTCCAGCAATTTTGGTTTTTGTTTCTGATTTATAGCAGCTGCATTTCTTTCGGTTTTTGTTATGATCTGGACAATATCCAGACTTGGGCTGACAAGTGGTAACTAATAATCATGCCACACAAATGCAAGGCTATGACCACCAATAAGAGACAATCTAACCACCACCCCTTGGCAATCAATGGTGCTATCATAACTGAATCCCTCGCTATCAACATCTTGGGGGTTATCATTGACCAGAAATTCAACTGAAATCATCACACAAAAGCAGTAATTACAGGAACAGGTCAGAGGCTAGGAAAACTATGATGGACGACTCACCTCCTGACTCCCCAAAGCTTAACCACCATCTATAAGACACTTGTCAGGAGTGTGATGGAATACTCCCCACTTGCCTGGATGGATGCGGCTTCAACAACATTCAAGAAACTGGATTTGCCACAGACACAGTGGCTACAGGAGCAGGTCAGAGACTAGGAATACTGTGGCTGGTAACTCGTCACCTGACTCCCCAAAGCCTATCCACCATTTACAAGGCACAAACCAATAGTGTGATGGAACACTCCCCACTTGCCTAGATGAGTGTAGCTCCAACAACACTCAAGAAGCTTGACATTATCCAGGACAAAGCAGTCTGCTTGATTGGCACTTCATCCAAAGCACCAACTCAGTCCACCACTGATGCTCAGTAGCAGAAGTGCGTATTACTTACAAGATGCGCTGCAGAAATTCACTAAAAGTCCTCAGGCAGCATCTTCCAAACCCATGACCACTTCCATTTAGAAAGGTAAGGATAGCAGGAACATTACCACCTTCAAGTTCCCCTCCAAGCCACTCACCATTTTGACTTGGAAATATATCGCTGTTCTTTCACTGTCACTGTGTAAAAACCCTGTAATTTCCTCCCTTATGTTATTGTGGGTTAACCCACAGCAGTTGGACTACAGTAATTCAAGAATGCAACTCACCACCTTCTCAGGGGCAACTAGAGACAGGCAATAAATGCTGGCCAGCCAGCAATTCCCACGTCCCACCAAATGAATTTTTAAAACTATTATCAGCAGAAATCATGAGCAGACAATTATCAGAAGGAGAGTTGTGCCAATCAGCAGTGAACCAATAGACAAGGAAAAAGCCTGCCATGCTGGAGAATCAAACTTCTGCGCCTTGCTGGGAAAGACATTAGCAGTTTTCAAAAAGCATGGCAGCAGCAGAGCTCAGTCAAAGGCATTGCTGAGACTGGAGGTCCAATAAATTCTGAAGACGTCATATCGGGCTTGAATGTTAATTCTGTATCCCTCTCCATAGACACTGCTTCCAAACAATGTTTGTTCTAGATAGATATCCATCTTATGCCTTTAGCAATCTTCTTTGAAAAAAAAAGTTGGAATTAAATGTTTACTATGACTTCAAGTACCCTGGGGATGTGAATCATCCTCATGATGACATATACACCCAGATTCCTCTGTTCCTACACCTCCAAATCAATATTTACTAATACAAAAATGGTGTGGATGCTGAGAATTGCAGAAATCTTACAGCACAGAAGTCAAACATTTCCATACTAGTTCTCTGAAGAACAAACTCACCTGGTCCCACTCTACTGTGGTTTGCTGTACCTTTACAAATATTTTCACCTCAGATAATTATCCAATTCCTTCTTGAATGCCTCAGTTGAAATTGCCAACACTACACTCTCATGCAATGCTCTCTAGATCCTAATCACTGACTGTCTGAAAAGACATGTTGGTTCTTGTGCCATTTACCCTAAATCAGTGTGCTTTTGTTCTCAATCCTTCCACCAACAGAAAAAAACATCTCCCTGTTTGTCCAGATTTCAAATTATTGAATACCACTATCAAATGTCTTTTAAATCTTTTCTTTGCCAAGGAAAGCAGCCTAAGTTAATTCAATCTATCTCATCCCTGGAGCCATTCTCATGAGATAACTTACTTCAGTTATTGGATGAAATTAGTTGAACCACTGTGGACATGGGGCTCCAATATTTCATCAACTTCTTAGTACTTCAGTTCTGAATATGTGTAGTTTATGTGGAAATTGGTGTATTATATAAATAACGATAATTGTTTAAAATTTCTCAAGTCTAATATCCCAAATCTTTATTGCCAAGTATTGTACCTATCTTGTCCAGCTTCCTTTTTTATTTATTTTCTATTTTAAATATAGCCTATATTTAAAATATACATTTTTTTAATCTTTCAAGTTGGCTAAGAAAGATCCTATTATCTTAACTGGCCCAAGTTTTGAAGAATTAGAAAACGACGAGTTGTGAGTCAACAATTAACCCTTCACAGAATTTCAACTGCCAGAAGAAAGTAATACTGTAAAGTATAGCTTAATTTTTTTTCATAATTTCTTTTAACAGAAGTGTCTTCTTAATAAAAGAGTCTTGTACTTAAAATTGAATTTCAAACTTAAATCATACAATATTTATCAACAGACCATTATCAACTATATATACAACTTAGAAACAAGAGATTCTGAAATGATACTGTTATCTTATTTTAATGGTTACTTGTAATGTGTGAAGTACATTCAAGTAGAGTAGAAATTATAATAATATTGTGTTCTTTACTGCAGTCTCCACTGCCTTTGTAAGCTAGTTACTCAGATTCAAAAAGTTCATCTGCTTACACTTTTGTTTTGAGGTTCTTTGCAAATGTGTTTCAGTTACAGAATAAAAATTATTTTTGATAAATATACATATGTTGAACTTATCTATGAAAAGCACCAAAATCATAATTCTAGAACCTGAAAACTTAGAAGTCTGCTGAACTCTCACATGGTTGAGTGTGACTTTAGTCCTACAAGAATCTATGTGCCTGGCTTTGTCAGAATTCCTGGTTTCAGGCGATTTGCATTATATTGGTAGGCCTTGCCATTTAAATTTGACAAAATTGGAATATCTGTTTTGGTTGGGGAAATACTGAAAAATACAGTACCGCTGAACCACTTGGGTTCAGTCAGTGGGAGATGGCTGAAAAGTACAAAATGTCTGTCTTTGCAAGAACGTCAGTTAATTGGTAGAATCCTCTTAAACTAACTAGCAGGTCTTCAAACTAATCTAACAGCACTACCTTCCACTTCTAACTTTTCAAGTATTGTTTCCCTGCATCTTCCTTTTAGTTGTACAATGCGTTAGGGGCACTGGAGAATGGAATTCTCATTCTTTCAATGGATGATCACTGGCCCCAACTCTCTTTTGACATTAGTTTTTGAAAGAGATTCTGAGGGAGCCCCAACCAACCACAGTGTGCAAGGAATGCATTTTATGTTTAGATTTAAAATAACACTTAGCCATTAGAGTTAACAGGCTGAGTAATAAGCAAAGCACATTTTCTAGGCTCAAAGAAGCTTTCTCCTTCAGTAAATTTCACTGATTAAAAGTACAGAGATGTTATTACCTGGTTCTTCTAGGAGGAGCATTGATGTCAGTACTCTTCCTTCTCTGTCTCAAAATGTGACATATCTGGTACTGTTTTGAACATTGTCTAACCTTGATATTTGTATTCTTTTTAGTCTAACTGTGGGGGATCAATAAATTGCTAAATCTAATCAAGGACTTACCCTTGATCTGGGTGTTTGCACATTGTTTTTTTCCCTGCCTATTCTGAGAAATTAATAACCACACATATTTGGAGGTTAATACCTGCTATATCTTGTCAAATAATTCATGACTTATTGGAAAAACATGCAGGAATACTTAGCATTTAATAGTCTCTAAATGTATAGGCATTCTAGGTTTATCCATCTGTAAAACAGCAGCTGCAATAATCATCCACAGGAAAAACCGACACAATTTAGGGCAGAGCATAGATGTGGCTGTATACTCTAAATATTATTGTCTCCTTGTGTTTTCACACATTTGCACTCATCCAGAATGTGTCCTCAATCTAGAGGTCAGATAATAGACCTTCAGGATCCTCTCATTTTAGTCAAGTGTAGGCCATAATAGGATGTCTAAACCTCATGTCTTGATTTTTAAAGTGTTTGCCAGTGATGCCATCAGTACATCTCCAATGAGTGATCGACAATTGCTAGTGGTGTTTTAAATGCTGCAGACTGATGTTTACAGCAAAAAAGAAACCAACTAGCGAAAAATAGGAACAGCCCTAACATCTGTAGGTGCCAAAGCGGTTGCACAGAGTGGAGAAATTGAAAATAATATAAGAATAGAAAGAACCAAACTCCCTCTGCTGTTTCTTTAATGCCGCTGTTTAGACATGGTCTTTTGGCGGATCATTATGTTAAACAGCCAAAATCTAATAGCTTTTAGCTAAAATATCCACTAATGTACTTCTAGCATGTGCAATTTCTGCCTATGATTTACATTTTATTCAAGTCACCCAACTAAAAACCAGAGTACAGAAGTGGAAACTTAACCCTTTTTTATGCATGGTATTGTGGCAATGTTGTGTTTGATCCTGAAGAACAGTATAGGAGATACAAAGCCACAAAAATAAGTTCAGCAGGTAAAGAAGAAGGTAAATGGAATTTTAGCCTTTATTTCAAAGGGAATGGCATATAAAAGTAGGGAGGTTTTGCTGAAACTACACATGGCACTAGTCAGACCATAACTGGAATACTGTGAACAATTTCAACCTCTTACTTAAGAAAAGATATATTGGCATTGGTGGTAGTTCAGAGAAAATGCACTAGGCTGATACCAGATGTGGAAAGATTGTGTTATGAGGAGAGGTTGAATAGGTTGGACCTGTACTTGGTGAAATTTAGAGGGATGAGAGGTAACTTTATTGAAATATACAAGCTTTCTAGGGGACTTAGCAGGATAGACGTGGAAATGTTGTTTTCCCTTGTGAAAGACTAAGACCAGCAGGGCTTAATCTCAAATAAGGGCTTACACATTTAAGTGAGAGATGAGGAGGGATTCTTTTTCACTGAGGGTAGTGAATATGTGGAATTTCTTTACTGCAGAGGGCTGTTAAGTTTGGGTCGTGAAGTATATTCAAGGCTGAGACAGACATAATTTTAATCAGTAAGAGAATTAAGGAGAAATATGGAGAACAGACAGGAAAGTACAATTGAGGATTGTCAGATCAGCTCTCAAAAGGTGGAGCAGACCCAATAGGCTAAATGACCTACTTCTGCTGCTACATCTTAAGGTCTTATAGAACAACAGTGATATTGCAAACCTCAACACGGAAGCACAAAACAATTTTTCAATTGCTTAAAATGGAGGATGTGCATGACTGAGGTGGGTGTGTCTTTAACTCTTGGTTGTGTTTTTGTCAAATTCTGCAGCCTATAGTACATTGGATCTCTGGTTCATTGAAAATATGGACAGGGAAGAGCTCAGTAAGCTGACTATCCAATATACAAAATTTGTCCAGACAGCAACATTTAAATAGACGACATTCTCCTCCTAAAGCAAATGCTTTTGGTTAAACAAAAGTAACAAGGAACCAAGTACCTTATTTTTATTCTGTGAGACAAACAATAGGCCTGACGATGCTAAAGATTTGGTACGTTTTCTGTTGAAGGACTAGCCATATGAATAACAAAGCAGCATCTTATATTTAGAAAGTTAAACAAATAAAAATTAAGTTGACTTGAAAGTCAAAAAATTCTGAATGGATTCTAATTCTTAGGTGACTGTTTGAATTAAACATTTTCCAGACCTTAATAGTACATCTACTTAAACAAATACTTAATGTTAACATTGTTCATTTATGGTAGAAATTTAAGGGTGTTGCTTTGATAAACTATTTAATGTACTTTTTAATGTACAATGGTGGCAATGAAATGATTAGAATATATTTCATGTTACTCTGTTAGAGATAAAGATCAAAACTAAGTTTATAAAGAGAAATTGCATGAAAATACTTTGTTTACATTGTGTTCCATTTTATCTCTGGTTCTGCATTTAAATATCTAGGACTGAAAGACCACAAAAGGAACAGACTGTAAGTCTGAACATAGATTAGTTAAAGCTTTCTTTTAAGGCCACTTTGTTCATGTTTATATTGGGATTCAATTTATCACAACAATCTGGAGACTTAGTTCTCCTTTACGCCTTGCTAATCATAACACTAAGGTTTTCTGTTCTCCTGTGAATCCATGGACATGAGACTAAAGATAAATATTTAGGTAACCTGGAGCATCTTGATGAAAACTGATAGGAACTGGCACCGAAAATGGGTAAAGGATTGTGAAATGCAGATGACTATGGATTAATATAGTTAGAAACAATATAAACAATGAGAGATCAGAGCCATACCAGAAGAAGAAACAGACAGAGGAAGGGAAAATGTAGAATTTAACTGCTATATGGTCTTAATGTTTGCTGTGAGTGTATATTTAAATATTAATTAAGAATAAGTAATGAAAACATTTGACTCCATGGGCAGAATTTTTAGGCTTCTCCAAGGTCAAGAACGGAGCTCGGCATGTGATGATAATTGTGACACCTGCTGATATTGCTGGTTTCACCTGGGCAAAAGAAGACTGACCATGAGAACTCACCCAATTTGCCAACTAAGTTAGTTTAAGAGTTCATTGAAAGTCTGGATAGGGACATATATGAGATCGTAGTGGGAAGCACAGGATGCACGCAAGGACAAGGGCAGGCAACTAAGCTATACCCTCAGCATAAGCTCTACAGCTAAAGACAGAGAACCAATGTTGCAGGAGACTATGATTCTGCAGCCAGGTGATCATAGATTTGTCCCCTCATCATAGAATACTTCACACCGCTCAGTACTGTTTACCATGTTTTGCAGTTGCAAAGGTCAGTGAGTTTCACCTCCATTACTGAATTTCCCCAAGTGCAGGACATCAGTGGAACCCGTTTCATTATTAAGATGTTAAATCTGAGGCCAGTGAGATTCACCATCAGGAAGAGAGTCCATTCACTCAATGTTCAACTTACCTATGACTGCTGAAAAAGATTTCTGCATAAGTGAACTGGCTTTCCTGGTGGCTGGATAAATCCCCAGGACCTGATCAGGTGTACCCTAGAACTCTGTGGGAAGCTAGAGAAGTGATTGTTGGGTCTCTTGCTGAGATATTTGTAACATCAATAGTCACAGGTGAGGTGCTGGAAGACTGGGGGTTGGCCAACATGGTACCAGCATTTAAGAAAAGTGTTAAGGACAAGCCAGGGAACTATAGACCAGTGAGCCTGATGTCGATAGTGGACAAGTTGTTGGAGGGAATCCTGAGGGACAGGATTTACACGTATTTGGAAAGGCAAGGATTGATTAGGGATAGTCAACATGGCTTTGTGCATGGGAAATCATACCTCACAAACTTGATTGAGTTTTTTGAAGAAGTAACAAAGAGGATTGATGAGGGCAGAGTGGTAGATGTGATCTATATGGACATCAGTAATGAGTTTGACAAGGTTCCCCATGGGAAACTGGCAACCAAGGTTAAAAATCATGGAATAAAGTGAGAACTAGCCATTTGGATACAGAATTGGCTCAAAGAAAGAAGACAGAGGGTGGTGGTGGAGGGTTGTTTTTCAGACTGGATGTCTGTGACCAGTGGAGTGCCACTGGTCCACTTTCGTCATTGATATAAATGATTTGGATGTGAGCATAAAAGGTATAGTTAATAAGTTTATAGATGACACCAAAATTGGAGGTGTACTGGACAGTGAAGAAGGTTACCTCAGATTACAACAGGATCTTGATCAGAAGGCTAATCGGCTGAGGAGTGGCAAATTGAGTTTAATTTAGATAAATGCAAAGTGCTGCATTTTGGAAAGGCAAATCAGGGCTTAACAAAGAGACTTTGGATTGCAGATTCATAGTTCCTTGAAAGTAGAGTCGCAGGTAGATGTGATAGTGAAGAAGGTATTTGGTATGCTTTCCTTTATTGGTCAGAGTATTGAGTACAGGAGTTGGGATGTCATGTTGAGTCTGTACAGGACATTGGTTAGGCCACTTTTGAAATGTTGCATGCAATTATGGTCAGGAAGCATGTTGGGAAACTGAAAAGGTTCAGAAAAGATTTACAAGGATGATGCCAGAGTTGGGGGATTTGAGCTGTCAGGAGAGGTTGGATAGGCTGGGGGGTTTTCCCTGGAGCACTGGAGGCTGAGGGGTGACCGTATAGAGATTTATAAAATCAGGAGAGACATGGATAGGATAATTAAACAAGATCTTTTCCTGAGGGTAGGGGAGTCCAGAACTAGAGGGCATAAGTTTAGGGTGAGAGCAAAGACCTAAGGGGCAACGTTTTCACGCAGCGGGTGGTGCGTGTGTGGAATGGGCTGCCAGAGGAAGTGGTAGAGGCTCGTACAATTGCAACATTTAAAAGGCATCTGTATGAATAGGAAGGGTTTGGAGGGATATGGGCCAGGTGCTGGCAGGTGGGACTAGATTGAGTGGGCTATCTGGTCAGCATGGATGAGTTGGAACGAAGGGTCTGTTCCATACTGTACACAGGAACCTCAATTATCCAAACGAGATGGGCGGGTACTGTTTGGTTCAGATAATTGATTATTCGATTAATTGATTCAATCCCTTTCCTCTGGGGCTTGGAGTTTTCTGAAGTTTCCTTTTCCCTTGCTCTGCCCACCTTGCTCCCACTCTCTGTCACAGGGTTTGTTTCTGAGCAGACACACATTTGTGTGTAAGAGACCTGTAGCATTGCTGAAGTCCTCCACCTCCTTCCCCCTCCCCACCCCCCCCCCACCATGGACACAGCGAGCACTTGCTATGTCCACTCCCCATTCAGGAGACTAGGCAGCAGCACACCGTGTGCGAGTCCCTGCCCCCCACCCCCCCCCATGCACCCCCACCTCCACTCCCCTGTGTGCAACCCCGTCCCCCCTGCCCCCACTCCACCCCTACCCATATTCAACGCCCCCATCCGACCCCCCTGCCCCCCATCCGCACATCTCCTCCCTGGGGGCAACCATTGAATACCAACAGTAAGACTGCTGCTGCCGTTGGGGGGGTTGAGTCTACAAATAGTGCACGCATGCATGCACATGCACACACACACACACCCACACACAAATTTTTACTGCAACTTTTTGACAAGTTCCACCTTTGCCCTTTACAGGGCAATGTTGGAGAGATTATCTGGGGAAGGAGGGTTCAGGGTACACGCCTGTATAGAACTCCAGGAAAAGTGTGGGGAGAGAGACGGCAGGTCGTCAGTTGGTGCCTGGAATCCCATCAAAGACCAGGACTGTTCTCAGCTGCATTTCAGTAAGCCGAGTTTGTTTTTAATCACTGTAAACAAAAGGCACAATCAGTGTTGGAAACACCTCTTTGATGTAATGTTTGGATCTGGACTTCAGATCTCCTTTGGATAATTCGAAATTCGGATAATTGATATTTGGATAATCGAAGTTCCTCTTCATCAGAATGACTCTATGACTCCTTGATTCCCTGGTACTGCTACAGAGGATACTTTTCAATGAAGAATACATATTATATCGGTTAAGTTCTACATTTTCCTGAGAAGAAAAGTTTGGATGAGAATGACGTCTACAGCATGGCATGAACTAACTGACGATGGCATCATGGTAGACATTCAAGACTGGCAAGTAAGAAGAATGTAGTAGTAGAAGTGTAAGACAGTACAGTGAAAAGGGGATTGTCACTGTTCTCTGCAGTAAGGAATCCATGTCAATATGGCTGTGTTTCCTGCCCAATGCCAGGATTCAGGATATTTGCTCAGTCTGGCAAGGAACTTTGGGTGGGAGGAAGATCCAGATGTCAAGGCTTATGTAGGAGCTAACACATGGGTAGGACAAAGAAACATGTTCTGCAGTCAGTATGAAGAGCTAGGTGTCAAATTAAGAAGCAGAACCTCAAATGTCATAATCTCTAGATTATTACCTAAGCCACGTCCAAATTGACAAAGGACAAATCAAATTGGACATTTGAATGGGTGGCTCAAAGGCTGGTATGGGAGAAGTAGCTTCCAATTCATGGAGTACAGGCACCCAGGACTGGGGAAGTGGAATCTTGGTGAACTCCAACTGAATTGTGCTGGTGCGGATGTATAACTAAGGAAGTAGAGAGAATTTTACTGTATTGTTGGGCAATGAATCAAATTTGTGAAGATGCAGTAAATCATAGAGTGAAGGTTAAACAAAAAATTAATACGGAAATGATAAACTGACACATTGCTACACCTTGCAGGTCACTAAATAATGAAATCAAATATAATGTTAACAGTTTTGGTCTCTTTATCTAAGGAAAGACACACTGACATTAGAGACAGTCCAGAGAAGGTTTGTGAGGTTGATCCCAGATATAGAAGGATTTACTTATGAAGGGAAGGTGAATAGCTTGAGCCTGCAGTACATGGAGTTTAGAAGAACAAGGGATGACCTTATTGAAAGATATAAGATTTCTGAGAGCCTTCACAGGGAGAATGCTAAGAGATTGTTCCCTTTGTGGAGCTGTCTAGGATCAGAGGGTATAAGAGGTAAGACGTCATCTATTTAAGGTATAGACAAGGAAGGATTGGGACCCTCCAACTACACAGCATCAGTTGATTTCACCAGTTTCGTCATCTCCCCTGCCCCCATCTTATCCCAGATCCAACCCTCCAACTGAGCACCGCCCTCTTGAACTTCTCCCACCTGTCCATCTTCCTTCCCACCTAACTGTTTCACCCTCTGCTCTTGCCTATCACCATCACCCCCACCTGCATCCACCTATCGCCCTCCCAGTTACCCTCCCCCCCAGGTCCATTTCCCTCCAATTCATCTCTCAGCCCCCTTGCCCTAACCCCTCACATTCCTGACAAAGGGCTCATGCCTGAAACATCAATTCCCCCACTCCTGGGACATTGCCTGACCTGCTGTGCTTTTCCGGTGCCACACTTTTTAACTGATACCTGGAATAGC
This sequence comes from Chiloscyllium punctatum, assembly GCF_047496795.1. Taxonomy (NCBI): domain Eukaryota; kingdom Metazoa; phylum Chordata; class Chondrichthyes; order Orectolobiformes; family Hemiscylliidae; genus Chiloscyllium; species Chiloscyllium punctatum. Next base: position 142,342,039 of record NC_092741.1, on the reverse strand, counting down.
CAAGTAATCTTATGAAGAAAGTCTGGACAGGCTAGGCTTGTATCCACTGGATTTAGTCATAAGAGTGACTTGATCGAAACATATAAACTTTGGAGAGGTCTTGACATAAATGAAGGGGACCTTTACTCTTCAGGGAGAATCTAGAATTAGGGATCACTGTTTAAAAATCAGGGTTAGTCTTTTAAAACCGACATTAGGTAAAATCTTTTCTTATAAGATTGTAAGCTTTTGGAACACTCTTTATGAAAGGGTAGTGGAGTAAGAGTTCTTGAATACTTTAAGGCATAAGTAGATATATTCTTATTAAGCAAGGGGTCAAAAGATTATCAGCGGTAGGAAGAATATGGATTTAAAGTTACAATCAGATCAGACATGATCCTTTTAAATGATAGAGCAAGCATGAGAGGTTGAATGGCCTATCGAATCACATGTTCAAATTTCAGCGGAGCTTTTCCAGTTCAAGGGGGTTGAATGACTGGAACTCACTTTGAGCTGCCTGTGTGAACACTTGCATTAAAATTCCGCATAAAATAGATTGACTCTTACCATTAAGAATGATACACATCTGTCCAGAGATTTCACCGTTTCTATTCAAATGCTCTTGATTCCCAATACCTATTTTCTTGTCCCACCATTCATATAAAGAAGCTTGTACATTGGCATATCGTAGAATCTAGATTTTAAGAATTTTTCAGGGTCATATCCCATATGATTCTGTACCACACTATTCTACTTCTACTGGCTTTATCCTGTCTATGGGATCAGAATGTTAAGATTCTGTCAATATTATTATCATGCCAAGAAGAGCACAAAATTAACCACTGGGGTTGGACTTTTCCTTTTTTTTGCATTCAACCTATCAAGTCTGTACTGACCCTCCAAAGGGCATCCCATCCAGACCCATCCTATCCCTATAACCCCGCATTTACCATAGCTATTCCCCTAACCTGCACATCTGGAGTCACTACAGACAGTTTAGCATGGCCAATTCACCTAAGCTGCACATCTTTGGATTTTGGGAAGAAACTGGAGCACCTAGAGAAACCGACACAGACACAGAGAAAAATACAAACTCCACACAGTCTCCCAGGGATGTAATTGAATCCAGGTCCCTGGCACTGTGAGGTAGCTGTGCTAACCACTGTGCCACCACATTTACAAAGAGACGATCAGTGCCGGTTTAGATTGAGGGTCACCACACCTCAGGCAAGAGGAGATATTAAGAAGGGGAATCCTTCATGGAATCTGAGTTGGTGTGGGAATTGAACCTACTATTGTTGGTATCACTCTGCATTGCAAACCAGTGATCCAGCCAACTGGTTGCCAACACACTGGTTGCCAACAATGACTAATTAGAGACTGTTGCCAGGGCTACTTTCCAACGAAAATTAGCCTGACTCCAACCAGAGGTCTGGTAACTCAGCATCCCTCTGTGAGCAGAGGGCTTTGCTGACAGTGCCTTAATGGCTAGTTGCCCTCTAAAAGAGTTGAGGTTGTATTGGAAATGCCAGGACCAAGCAATCAGCCCACAGTAATTGGGATGAAAAGCAGGCCAACATGAGAAAGTGACTGGTTAAGTTGCTCAATCAGCAGCCCACTGGGATTCCAAACTACAATGTCTCCCACCACTAGCAAAATAACATTACAGTGGGAATGTGTCTGGCTCCTATCTTAACACTTTACCCTGCCATTTTCTCAGCTTTTCTGCTTCCTACTTCATCAGTAAAAGGCTGAGAAATTTCAGTCATTACTTTTGTATTAATAGTGATTCCTAACAATGAAACTATTTATGGAATAATACAAAGAATTGACCAGCCAGAGATCTGCTCATCTTTTCTCAATGACAAAGTAATAATTTATCTGGTACTGTTATGAGATTTATTGAAATCAATTTCACAACTTATGGCAAGATCTGAAATCATAACCTTTAGATTGTTAGCTTTATACCATAAATACTACATTGTTATAAACATCCCAGTCTAACAAATGTATTACAATTCCTTTGGGATTTATCAGTCAGTAATTGAGAGTACTTTAGCTAATGTGTGTATTTTATTAAGTACACTATTTAGTCATTTACTCAGAAGAGTTGCTAAAAATGAAACTTTTAAAATTAATATTAGAATCAATTGGTTTAGTTCTAAATAACATTAGTTCTACTTGATTATTGTTCCAGGGATCATTAAATGAAATGCCTGCCATTCATGATTATTAATGATTTTAGTTAAAATCTTGGACTTAAAATGCCGAAGTTTTTACTTAATTTGTGTGAAAATAGCACAATTTCTATACTGCCTGATTTAATTCATATGCCTTTGGAGGCAGGGTTTGAGGTATAGGCAGGAAAATAGAGGTAAGCTGTGTTGGCACAGCACTCTGATATATTCCCATCACCAGACAAGTTTTTCAAGGGTGAGCAGAAAATTGTATTTGCTAGCAATACTTGAGAACAGCAAACAATTAAGAAGACCAGCAATCTGCTGAATTTGGTCTTCAGTTCTGACTGCCAAAAATCTTTCCATTTTCTCCATGATGTTGCTTCTAGATCCATTCACCTTGCCAGTGCTTCAAGGTGTAACACTTGACCCCCTTTGATTTTGTCAGCCATGGATTTGTAGGAGATTGCTGCAAAATCTCTAGCAAAACTAACTTCTCATTTTCCCTTTTTGTCATTTTAAACAATCCAATTTCACTGCGAGGTTGGTTAGTTTTTTCTTGAGCTCTTTTGAAGATGTTCTGGCATAGGATACTACCCTAGGGTTTTTTTGAAGAGATGTCTCGGAGCTGAGATAACTAACCTCCAACAACATCAACTATCTTCCTTTGTGCCAGGTATGACTCCAACCAGCCAGGAGCTCTCCTCTGATTCTCATTAACGTGGTTTTACTGGGGCTCCTTGATGAGACGCTCATTCAAATGTGGGGCCTTGATGTCAAAGGCAGTCGCTCTAATGTCATCTCTGGAATTCTGCACTTTTCTCCATGTTTGGATCAAGGTTGTAATGAAATCAAAGAGCTGAGTGACCCTGGCAAAACTCAACTCTAGCGAGGAGGTTGAGCAATTCATCAACTTCACCAACACATTCCACCCTGACCTTAAATTTACCTGGACCATCTCTGACACCTCCCTCCCCTTCCTGGACCTCTCCATCTCCATTAATGACGACCGACTTGATACTGATATTTTTTTACAAACCCACCGACTCCCACAGCTACCTGGATTACACCTCTTCCCACCCTACCTCTTGCAAAAATGCCATCCCATATTCCCAATTCCTCCGCCTCCACCGGATCTGCTCCCAGGAAGACCAGTTCCACCACAGAACACACCAGATGGCCTCCTTCTTTAGAGACCGCAATATCCCTTCCCACGTGGTTAAACATGCCCCCCAATGCATCTTGTCTACATCCCGCACCTCCGCCCTCAAACCCCATCCCTCCAACCGTAACAAGGACAGAACGTCCCTGGTGCTCACTTTCCACCCTACCAACCTTCGCATAAACCAAATCATCCGCTGACATTTCCGCCACCTCCAAACAGACCCCACCACCAGGGATATATTTCCCTCCCCACCCCTTTCCGTCTTCCGCAAAGACCATTCCCTCTGTGACTACCTAGTCAGGTCCACACCTACAGCCCACCATCCCATCCTGGCACTTTCCCTTGCCACCGCAGGAACTATAAAACCTGTGCCCACACCTCCTCCCTCACTTCTATCTAAGGCCCTAAAGGAGCCTTCCACATCCATCAAAGTTTTACTTGCACATCCACTAATATCATTTATTGTATCCGTTGCTCCCGATGCGGTCTCCTCTACATTGGGGAGACTGGGCGCCTCTTAGCAGAGCGCTTTAGGGAATATCTCCGGGACACCCGCACCAATCAACCACACCACCCCGTGGCCCAACATTTCAACTCCCCCTCCCACTCTGCCGAGGACATGGAGGTCCTGGGCCTCCTTCACCGCCGCTCCCTCACCACCAGACGCCTGGAGGAAGAACGCCTCATCTTCCGCCTCGGAACACTTCAACCCCAGGGCATCATTGTGGACTTCAACAGTTTCTTCATTTCCCCTTTCCCCACCTCACCCTAGTTCTAAACTTCCAACTCAGCACTGTCCCCATGACTTGTCCTACCTGCCTATCTCCTTTTCCACCTATCCACTCCACCCTCTCCTCCCTGACCTATCACTTTCATCCCCTCACCCATTGTACTCTATGCTACTTTCTCCCCACACCCACCCTCCTCTAGCTTATCTCTCCACGCTTCAGGCTCACTGCCTTTATTCCTGATGAAGGGCTTTTGCCCGAAACGTCGATTTCGAAGCTCCTTGGATGCTGCCTGAACTGCTGTGCTCTTCCAGCACCACTAATCCAGAATCTGGTTTCCAGCATCTGCAGTCATTGTTTTTACCTTAAAACTCAACTAAGCATCAGTGAGCAGTTATTGCTGTTTGATAGCATTGTTGATGGACCCATCCATCCCATTACTGATGATCGAGAATAGACTGATAACTGGTAATTGACTGGATTGGAGTTATCCTTCTCTTGTGTACAGAACAAAATATGCCAATTCTCCATATTGTCAGGTAGATGCCAATGTGGCAACTCTACTAGAACAGCATGGCTAGGAGTTTGGCAAATTCTGGACCACATACCTGCAGTACTATTGTCAGAATGTTGTCAGAGCCCAATGCCTTTACTGTATCCAGTGCCTCCAGTTGACTCTTCATAGCATGTGGAGTGAATCAAGATTGATTGGCACCAATGATGCTGAAGATCAAGAGAAGGTCGAACTAGATTATCCATTTGGCACTTTTGGCTGAGGATTTTATGAATGCTTCAGTCTTCTCTTTTGCACTAATGTGGTGCATGTCCCCATTTTTGAGGATGGGGATATTTTTGCTACTTATGCTGTTTGGCATGCCGGTAGTCCTGTTCTACAACTTCCTAAGGTTGACTCTTGTTTGTACTCTGCACTGAAACAGTGTTAATCCCCTGGCTTGATGGTAATGGTAGAGTGGACATTATGCCAAGCCATGAGGTCTGCAGATTCTGTTGGAGTAAACTCTGCTACTGCTGATGGCCCACAGCACTTCATGGATGCTCAGTTTTGAGTTGTTGATCTCTTTAACGTCTATACTATTTATCGCGGTGGTAGTGCCACACAACATGATGCTAGATAGATATTTTCAGTGTAAAGATGAGACTTTGTCTCCACAAGGATTGTGTGGTGCCCTCTTTTCCTGATAAGACATGGCTAGATGCAAATGAGGCATCACATGGTGAGCATGAGGTCAAGTATATTTTTCCCTCCTGTTGGTTCCTTCATTACCTGGCACAGGCCCAGACTAGCAGCAGTATCCTTTAGGACTCAACCGGTTCAGTCAGTAACGGTGCTGCTGACGTCTCATGTTGATGGACATTGAAGTCCCATCCAGCATACATTCTGTGTCTTTGCTACCCTCAGTACCTCCTTCAAGTGGCATTCAACATGGAGGAGTACTGATTCATCAGGTGAGGTGGGAGGGTAAATGATGATTAATGAGATGGTTGACCTGCTGCCATAAGGTTTCATGAGGTCCGAAATCAATGTAGAGGAATCCCAGTACAATTCCCCCTCAATTTATACCTCTGTGCCACTACATCTGCTTGGTGTTCTTGTTGGTGGGACAAGACATACCCAAGGTTGGTGATGGTAATGGCCAGTACATTGCTTGTAAGGTATGATCCTGTGATTATGACTATGTCAGGTTGTTGCTTGGCTAGTCCTTGAGACCGCTGTTCCAATTTTGGCACTAGCCCCCAGAGATCTTTGCAAGGTCAACAGGGCTAAGTTTGCTTGCCATTGTCATTTCAGGTGCCCAGGTTGCTGCCAGTTGATCCTCCTGTTTTCATTCTGTCTTGAGGCTTTTTAGCAGTTTAACAATGTTGAATGGCTTGTGATGCCATCACAGAGGACAATTAAGAGTCAGCCGTATTGCTGTGTGTCTGGAGTCACATGTAGGCCAAATCAGGTTAAGAACATCAGATTCCCTTTCCTAAAGGACCTTTGTGAACTGAATGAGTTTTTAACCATCTGTCATGGCAGGATTTGAACCTGGAACCACTGTGCCATTGCCTTGCCATGATGTTACCATCGTTCATAATGATGTTTTTCATCTGCAATCGCTGCTTTCATGATGTTGCACACACAGTGAGGAAGTGCTGAATCCAACAGTGCTACATTGGTCAAAGCTGATGCAACTTTAAAACAAGGAAAACTATCTTAATCACAGTCACGGGGCCTAGACGATAAAGTTAAAGCAAAACAATAATGTCAGCTAAGGAGAAAAATTTGATAGAATTACATGAGAAGTCAAGCAAGGCCTATCTCGGGTGCTCCGGTTTCCTCCCACAATCCAAAGATGTGCAGATCAGGTGAATTGGCAATGTTAAATTGCCCATAGTGTCAGGTGCATTAGTCAGAGGGAAATGGGTTTGGGTGGGTTACTCTTTGCAGGATTGGTGTGGACTGGTTGGGCCAAAGGGCCTGTTTCCACACTGTAGGGAATCTAATCTAATCGATGTCAGATGCAATAACTCAATTCCAAATATCGAGATAAGATTATCACTAGTTAAAGACAATAACCTGTTAAGACAGGTTATTGCTCATTATCACCCCTATTACTACTTAAACTCACCTCATTAGTGTGCAGATTTCGATTTGGCCACCTATTGACAGAAACTAATTCCTGAAGAAGGGCTTGTGCCCGAAGCGTCGATTCTCCTGTTCCTTTGATGCTGCCTGACCTGCTGCGCTTTTCCAGCAGCACATTTTTAAGCTCTGATCTCCAGCATCTGCAGTCCTCACTTTCTCCTAGAAACTAATTCCTGACATGAAAGTCAGAGTTGGTGTCTGGTTTGTTGCACATTCCTCTGGATCTCTAGCTTGGGCACCAGGCATCGACATCTCGGGCACACTGTATATGTAGTGACTGCATGCACTCTACATCAGCATTGAACATGTACCTACCTTTCTGCACACTCATGACACATCTTTGATTCACTTACAGTATACTTTGCCCCCCTCCAAGTCTGTCATGGATTGGACCAGGCTACATCTCAGGGCTGCTTGCTCACTCTCTTAGCACTCACTCACTTTGTTTCTGAAGAGAGATAGGGTCCATGTCCAGTGTTTGACATGCTTTCTTAGTCTTCACTCATACTTAGAATCCTTGCCAGGCCTTTTTGTGCTTTGCTTTGTCGTTGAGAGTCGAAGGCTAACTGCATTGCCTTATAGTTTAGTACAGTCAAAAAGCCAGGCAGCTTGTAATGCTTGTCAGCAGTCATCAGTCAAGTGGATAGACATGTTGCTGTACAGCACATTGCTATATCAATGCCACACCCATACACCAGCACTATACAGACCTAATTCGTTCCCTGTCCTGCAAGCAAATGGTAATGTCTCGAAGTCTAAGGGAGTAGACCTGATGCCAATGTAGGTGGGGTAAAAGTGTTGAGATATGCAAAACAAGATGGCACAGTGGTTAGCACTGTTGACTCATAGTGCCAGGGACCTGGTTCGATTCCACCTTTGGGCAATTGTCTGTGGACTTTGCATATTCTTCCTCTGTCTGTGTGGGTTTCCTTCAGGTGCTCCAGTCTCCTTCCACAATCCAAAGATGTGCAAGCTAGGTGAATCGACCATGCTAAATTGTCTACAGTGTCCAGGATGTGCAGGCTAGGTGGATTAGCCATGGAAATTGCAAGGTTACAGAGATGGGTGGGTCTGGGTTGTTCTGGGTGGGATGCTTTTTGAAGGATTGGTGTGGACTTGATGGGCTGAATTGCCTGCTTCCGTATTGTAGGCATTCTATGATTCTGTGAGTAGGCAGCACAGAGACCACGCAGGCTAAGGTGATAGCCAGTGACGGATGTTGCTGGCAACAGCGAGTGGAGTGTCTGAGCCTTAGTGGCAAGTAGTACAATTGTAACTTAAAAGAGTAAAAGAAAAATTAAATAAGGATTTGTTTTTAAATCTCAAAGCTACAAAAAGAGGTCTCTCAATTTACTGAATTGTAAAAAAGGACATCATGTAACTTTTTTTGTTATTGTGTGTATGAATAAATATTTGATGTAAAAAGAACAAATTCAATACTATGATGATTGAAGTTTGAATAATTCAGCTAAATAAAAGCATAAAATGGTAAAGAGAGATGGCTCAAGGTAATATACTCACAAATATATGGTTTATTTGTAATCAGGAAGATTTGATAATAAGACAGAGGCATACAGATTAAAAATTGAGTAAAAGACAAGCCTTAACCATCATCATATTTTAAAATCTTATTTGAATTAAGTAAAGATTTTTTAAAATTATCAAGTTACCCACTTCCATGTGTATATTTTTTTGTGCGTGCATGTGATATATATTTTATATATATTTTAGAAACTCGTCCTACACAGAAATCTAAGTGGCATTCATTCTTTCACATTTTAGTCAAAGATTTACTTAAAATTAAATAAATCAATGTCAATTTTGAAGTAGACATAAGCATAGTAATCTTGTTGGCTAACATTCAGTCCAGGGATATCCATGTTGACCTGAAATAAAAATGGAATCAGCACAGTATTAAATTATTTCAATAATAAGGGTCTTAAGATCACGTGATATATATGGATGAAGACAGCTGTTTGGCCTATTTTAGCTCATCCATTCAGAAGGACACTATAGCTCTTCCCATGATCAAAGCCATAAATAATTCCAGAGCTTATGCATCCAGCTATGCAGAAGTCATTTACAATGTTGATGACATTCTGTGACCAGGACGAATGTTTTTATAACAGTCTCCCATTTTCTGTTAACAATTGTGAACAAATATGCTATTGCAGCAGTTTAATTTGATATATTATTCCAAATCCAAAATTTTTAGTATGCATCCATAAAGTCACCTTTCAGCCACCTTCTTTCAAGGATATCAAGCTAAAGTCTCTGTAGTCTATCCTCATGACTCAGTCCCCTGACAACACATGACCAATTCTAGTTACTGCACCATTTAGAAATATGCTTTTAGGTTTGGCAGGGGAAGGGTGCAGGTTGGACTGAGGTCAAAATATTAGCACCAGGGGACTCTCAGATCTATGCTGTACACAGCTCATGCTGTTTTGTAATAGGTATGCTTCAGGGAGCAAGTAAAGTCCTTGATCAGGCAGACAGAAGCATCATGAACATTTAAAAGTCGGGCTGCTATGGTATCATTCACACTTCAACGGTGTTTTAACTTTGCATTGTAAAATCAATGCCCAGGCAAGGAATACCAAGTAAACATGTTGCCATGCAATGTTGGCCCAGAAAAGGTCCAAGAAAATGAATTAGCAGGGATTGAAGTTCGGTGTTTTCTTATAAGTGATGAAAAGCCAGAGTATACCTTCAAAGCTTTCAAGCAAGCCTCGGACCTCACATGCTCTGGGTTCCAACACCTTCCAATTGCCTCTTCCGACTATGCCCTCCTACTTTAATGATCATATGTCATAGCACTGACACTTGATTGAGATGGGAGTGAGGAGAAAGTGAGGACTGCAGATGCTGGAGAATCAGAGTCAAAAAGGGTGGTGCTGGAAAAGCATAGGTCAGGCAGTATCTGAGGAGCAGGAGAGTCAATGTTTCAGGCATTCAACATCAACTCTCCTGCACCTCGAATGCTGCCTGATCTGCTGTGCTTTTCCAGTGCCACCCTTTTTGAGTGAGATAGGAGTTAGGCCTGCTGCATTGAAATGAAGCCCTTGGGTTCAAATGATTATTCCCACGTTTAATACTGGGAATGAGGAACTAATCTCATGTCTCTCCCCTGATCTGCACCAACAGCCTGAATATCTTGTGTTCCAGTAACCAGAAACCATGGTGACTCACCAGAGCACTCTACAGTTTTTTTAACATGAATTCCATTGATTTTTATCCTTATTATTTTGACTATACTGTTCAGCATTATATCCGGTTTTACAATTGCCAACTTGCATTGATTGGATCAGAGCTGATTTTCTCTACCATCCTCGAAATGCAAAGGTCAAAAAAGGGAATGTCACAGTGATCTTTTATCCACTCTAGAAAATTTTGTTTACCAACAATAATCACTAGACAGCAGGTCCCAAGGCCCACTGCACTTATCTATTCTGCCTCTACCCATTGGCACCAGTTCCTGTTCACATGTGGGCCAGCATTAAAAATCTCTGCATTCCTGGGTTTTTGGTTCACTATGGGCCAGGTATGAGGGACAGATAATCTGCAAATGAGCAGTTTAATTTCATCCTTAGTTGTTTCACCACCATTACTGGAGCTGACTTTGGGACCAAGTGAAATCCTTGGCCTACATGCCATCAACAGGATCAACCCAGAGAGATCATGGGCGGCACGGTGGCACAGTGGTTAGCACTGCTACCTCACAGCGCCAGAGACCTGGGTTCAATTCCTGCCTCCGGCTACTGACTGTGTGGAGTTTGCACATTTTCCCCGTGTCTGCGTGGGTTTCCTCCGGGTGCTCCGGTTTCCTCCCATAGTCCAAAAATGTGTAGGTTAGGTGAATTGGCCATGCTAAATTGCCCGTAGTGTTAGTTGCAGGGGTAAATATAGGGGAATGGGTCTGGGTGCGCTTCGGTGGGTCAGTGTGGACTTGTTGGGCCGAAGGGCCTGTTTCCACACTGGAAGTAATCTAATCTAATTCCCAGAGGCAGCCTCTTAAGTAGATTCCCTATGCTGCTAGATCAAAGAGCATTGGCAGCTCTGAACTCTTGGCAGCCAGAGAGGTGATCAACATAATACCTAAACATAGAAGCTCTCTTGAAGACTTAAGACTAAAATAAAAAGTCATGAAGGTCAGGCAGGTCAGGTCTTCCAGGTGCCTTGCTGGAGGTGCAGGGGTGACCTTTTCCACTCATTGCTCCTCTTTGGGGGCCTTGAGTCTCCAATTAAGATGGCTTTCCCCAGCTCACAAACCCCATTCTGCACCAGGGAGACTGGTTCCATGAACCTGACTGCTTCCAATGTGTTGAAGCCTCTCCTACTGGAAAAGTACTACATCCCTGAGAGTATACATTCTCTGGTTTGGGGGGACAGTCTTGTTGGCAAATGTTAAACAGATTGGGACTCTATCCATTGGAGTTTAGAAGAATGAGAGATAATCTAATTGAAACATGTAGGATTCTTAAGGGACTTGACAGGGTAAATGTTGAGAAGATGTTTTCCATCATGGGAGAGTCTCAGAATAAAAGGGAGCCAAAGACTAAAATGAGGAGGAATTTCTTTTCTCAGATGGTTGTGAGTTTTTGGAACTCTGTCCCCACAGTACTCTGTGGTAGTGTTTTTTGTGTATAGTTAAGGCTGAGATAGGTAGATTCTTGATCAGTAGGGTTATGGGGAAGGGGCAGGAAAATGGACATACGGTATGTTGGATCAGCTATGATCCTATAGAGTGGCATTGTAGGTCTGAGGGACCGAATAGCCTTTTCCTGTTCCTCCTGCTTATAGCCTTAACTGGGATGTTATATATGCTTATTGGATGCCCACCACTGTTCAGGAAATAGCTGAACTGTCTCCCTGCCTGTGACTGGATACCTTCCCTGGTGGCAAAAATGCATCAGAAAGCCATGTTACCACGGTACCTTGCTGTTCTCTTGTACCGCAGCAAAATTTATCCATGGTTTATGTGTTTAAATAAATGGTGAGAGAATTCAGAGCTCTGATTTGGACTTTCTTGGGAGAAAGAGCTGTATCGGTAATTTAGTCATTTGGCAAGAACTAGAAAAGGATCTGAGTATGCAGAGAACTCAATGGCAAGAATGTTATTTGTTTTACCTGTATCTAGACCTACCATATAATTTCATTAAACAAAGCGTTTGAAAGTTTTAAAGGTGGGACCTGTGGAATATTGTAAATTTATTGTAAAACAAACAAAATAAATGTTAAAATGCATCTGGTTGATGCCATCAAGGTTTTCCCACATAGCTTCTCAGATGAAAATATTGAATCTGTTCATTCCAAACTTGAATGTAATAAGAACAAAACATAAATAGCTTGAAAAAAGTAAACAAATTGCCCCAATTAAGGCAACATTCCATTTGAGAATATCAAGCATCAACTGCAAGACTTATAAAATTTGTAGTGATTTGATGTCAAGTTCCTCAGAGAGATCAATTTCTTGAACATCATATACCGAATACTCTTAGAATTTGTGAATATTTGCCCAGTGCTTGGAGTTTACAAGCAAACAGCATAGGTGATAATTACACAAATTATAAAAACAATTCTCTGGTAAAGGTAAAATTGAAACCACTTTTACTCATGCATGGTTCTGATTGTAGACTTCGGTTAGACTTACAAAGTACTTGCCTACCACCTATTGGTAGGGACACAGAACTGCTGAAAATGTTTTCATTCCCTCAAATGTATTAGGAATATAGTAGTCCTGAATTTCCACAAGATTATGGGCGGCACGGTGGCACAGTGGTTAGCACTGCTGCCTCACAGCGTCAGAGACCCGGGTTCAATTCCCGCCTCAGGCGACTGACTGTGTGAAGTTTGCACGTTCTCCCCGTGTCTGCGTGGGTTTCCTCCGGGTGCTCCGGTTTCCTCCCACAGTCCAAAAGATGTGCAGGTCAGGTGAATTGGCCATGCTAAATTGCCTGTAGTGTTAGGTAAGGGGTAGATGTAGATGTAGGGGTATGGGTGGGTTACGCTTCGGCGGGGCGGTGTGGACTTGTTGGGCCGAAGGGCCTATTTCCACACTGTAAGTAATCTAATCAGTGACTTTGAGGTCTAGATATGCTAAGTATTAGCCGCCTTTCTCCCCAAACATAAAAGCAAAGAATTTAGGATGAGGGAAGGGATTGATCAGTAAACAATTTCTACAATCTTAGCCTACTTAGCAATCAGCAGCCTGAATTCCACAAAATCTAGCATCTACATCTGTCAATTGGAGAAAATTGCATCCACTGTGGAAACGGCCTACACCTCCAAAAATTGTACCATCCACCTTTCTTTTATACAACATTATAGTGACAATTGATAGAACGTACTTCTTAACTTTTGGTTGGCCTTTGGCACCAGCTGAACTGGCAAGCAACTTGAGGCTACTGTGTGCACCCCACAACACTTCCCATCCAGTCTAACAATTTTAGAAATAGAGCAAAGGATTCTCATTCACAGTAACATTGTTCCAAGTTAGGAACCTAGTAGTAATGATGATCTTGGTGCCTGCTACCTATGTTCTTTCAGATGGTAGGGGTTGTGGATTTGAGAGGCGCAATTGAAGAAACTCAGTCCGGCTCAGTCCTTCATCCTATTCAAATAGAGCTCTAAATAAAAATAAATTAGAATTGTAGGTGTGTCAGGTTGAGGATTGTGGGTAGAGGGACTTGTAGGGGTAGTGATTGTGATGAAGTCAGGTAGGTGGATGTCACAGAATATGAGTTCCCTAATTGGGGCTATTAATCTAGTCTAATCAGGGAGCCCTGATTGACAGATAAGAACAGGAGTGTCAAAGCGGGCCTGGGGAGTATCGGTTAGTACGCAGGACTGTTGGAGACCTGAAGGCCGATGACTTTCCTGCAGGAAGGCTAGCCAAGGATGGTCTGATAGTATGTAGTGTGAACTGGTGTCGTATCTTTTTTTAGCTATATTGGGTCTGTGTTGTATGCACTGTTGCTCATTTTATTGTACTGTCTTGTCTGTGTTTGTTATTTTTATCTTTGCGCGCAAGTGGGACTTGAGGTTTGTCCTCATCTCCCTGAAAACTGGTTGAAGGATGGGGTTTGGGGTTTGGCTTTGATGCCCTTTCCACTGTATATAGTGTTTTTTTTGTGAACTGCTGCTTTCTGTTTATTGTTAACTGTATTTTGTACTGATCAATAAAATTTAAAAAAGGAAAAAAAAGGAGGCAGAGGTTGTGTTCACTCTGAAAAGCTGGCTCTGAGGAAGCTGGATCCGTTTCAAAGACTCACAGTGTAGAAATAAAGGGAGCACTGCCAGCTCCTATCCCTGCCCAGAACTGCTGCCAGAACTGGAGGGATCATCCCCAACTTGATTGGCATGGTTTTCTCACCTGCTGGAAAGGCAGATAAGTGGATCAGTGGTGAGGCTGTAAGTGGCTGTTAATCACTTAAAAGCCTTAATTGGTAATGGATTGAACCTTGTCACACAAAACTTATTTGCTTCATTGGTAAGAAGAGGCTGAGCATCTCTCTGAGGCCATGTTCTATTTGTTCTTCTCACCACCTGCAGAAAGTGGAAAACTGCCCTTTTTTCCCCACTATCTGACTTTCACCATTATTTCTCTGTTAAATACTATCAGTTGACATGTAATTGTCCCTCATGCAATATAAAGTTCAATTCATGAACATTAGAAAATTAATCATTAGCACAACTCTGGATAACCCAATGCTGAATATAGGAAGTTACTGTTGCTTTACACCTTGTATTTCCAGAGAGTAGACTGAGACAACATTGATAATTGGCACCTAACTGTGATCAAAGTGTTATTAAAGAAAAAGTTGCTTCAGACTTGAAAAGACCCAAGTTGAATAACTTGAAGGAAGCCCTCATCTCTGTTGATGGCAACTTGACTACAAATTCTTATTTATCCAGTTAAGGACAGTAACCAGATTGCAACGTAAGTACTGTGTTGTTGCACTCCTAATTAAAGTGCCTCATGGCATTCCTGCTGCTGGACTACCAGCAGTAGTCTTACTGCACTGGTAGCCAGCATTGAACAGACCTCCTGACATTGGACCCCAGCTGCCATCTCTAATTGACAAAAAGCTGCCCCTCCGAAATATCGCATCTGATGTACCATCACATTCAAATCTGGGTTCTCAAACCAAAACTGAATCTGCCATCTGAAACACAAGCCAACTGCAAACTTTGGCTTGTGATCTGCCTTGATATTCTTTCCTCTCACTTACTGAATAAATATACAAGATTAAAGTATTAAGGTAGCCAAGTTCCAAGGTCCGGATGGGATCTATCCCAGCTTACTGAGGGAAGCGAGAGAGGAAATAGTTGGGGCCTTAACAGATATCTTTGCAGCATCCTTGAACATGGGGTGAGTAACTGGAGGACTGGAGAATTGCCAGTGTTGTCCCCTTGTTTAAGAATGGTAGCAGGGGTAATCCAGGTAATTAAAGACTGGTGAGCCTGATGTCAGTGGTATGGAAACTGCTGCAGAAGATACTGAGGGATAGAATCTATTTACATTTGGAAGAAAATGGGCTTCTCAGTGATAGGCAGCCTAGTTTTGTGCACGGAAGGTCATGTCTTACCAACTTAATAGAATTATTTGAGGAAGTGACAAAGTGATTGATGAGGAAAGGGCTGTAGATGTCATATACATGGACTTCAGGAGGGTGTTTGATAAGGTCCCCCATGGTTCAGAGCTGGCTGGGCAGCAGGACACAGTGTAGTAATGGAAGGGGAGTTTCTCAAAATGGAGAACTGTGACCAGTGGTGTTCCACAGGAATCTGTGTCGGACCATTATTCTTTGTCATATACATAAATGATCTGGAGGAAGGTATAGGTGGTCTGATTAGCAAGTTTGCAGATGACGCTAAGATTGGTGGATTAGCAGGTATTGAAGGAGACTGTCAGAATGCAGCAGAATATAGATAGATTGGAAAGTTGGGCAGAAAGATGGCGGAAGGAGTTTAATCCGGGCAATGCAAGGTGATGCATTTTGGAAGATCCAATTCAAGAGCAAACTACATGTCAAATGGAAAAGCCCTGGGGAAAATTGAAGTCTAGAGAGATATGGGTGTTCAGGTCCATTGTCCCCAAAGGTGGCAAAGCAGGTCGATAGAGTGATCAAGAAGGCATATGGCATGCTGATTGTGGGATCACTTTGCCCTATCTATTGCATGCTATCTCGAATGTTTGGCACACAGGTAGTCCTGTGTTGTAAACTCACCAAGTTGGCATCTCACAGGTATTCCAGGTGAATGTCCCAGCCTGTCCTCCTGTAGTCTTCACTGAATTGGGCTGATGCCCCAGATTGATGTTAACAGGATGGCACGTTGAGACAGTAGTTAGCACTTCTGCCTTACAGAACCAGGACTTGGGTTTGATTCCAGTCTTGGATGACTGTCTGTGGAGTTTCCACATTCTCCCAATGTTTGTCTGGATTTCCAACAGGTGCTCCGGCTTCCTTCCACAGTCCATAGATGTGTGGATTTGCTGGATTGACCATGCTAAACTGCCTACAGTGTACAGGGATGTGTAGGCTAGATGGGTTAGCGATGGGAAATGTGAGATCATGCAGACAGGTTGGGTCTGCGGAGCGGTGTAGCAGTGAGATGCTCTTCAAAGGGTCAGTGCAGACATGAATTGGTTGAATGGCCTCTATCTGTACTATAGGGTTTCTATTATCCTAACAGAATGCAGGGTAATCCAGGCTAGAAGGTTGCAGACAAGGGATAAATTAAATTTTGCTACCAACCTAGCCATGGCTGACACTTTCAAAACATAATGAGTACGGGACTGTTAGTGAATAGGAAGGCAGGCTTGAGGTTTTTAGTATCACTAGTTTGATCCTGCAGAACCTGGACTGAAAGAGGCAGTCTGCACTGTAGCCTCTCTTTCTCTTCCTGTTCCTCCATTCCTGTTATGATATCTCCTCATTAGCTTTTACCTTTATGATAAAGGCCATTAATTCATAATGACCACACTGTGGTTCTTACTACTCCCTATTCAGTTGAGTACTACAAGGCTCTCCACAGCAGTCCTGGTAATGGAAAGAGTGTTTGAGGATGTCAGCAATGTGTTCTATTATGATCCCTGTGGAAATATGACTCTCACTGTAGCACTACTATTTGTGTGCACCTTGAATCCTTATGTGACTGCATAGCACCTAAGAAAATGACCTAATTTAAATCTCACTATGTTTATTGCCTCTTCCCACAAGGAGGATAGATATTTGAAGCAATAATCAATGAAGTAACTAAATACCTTCTAAGTACAATCTAACTAATTCATGGTTGGTTATCCTGGGATGGTTGTCTCACAGTGGTAAATTACTTCATTAGTAATCCAGATGCCCAGACTTTGGGGCCACATGTTCAAATTCCAGCAAGGACATTTAAGGATGGCCAACAAATGCTAGCCTTGATGGTGACACCCATATCCCTTGTCAAAAATAAAATAAAAACCGTGTGCTGTACAATGTGATTCATCTTCTAAAGTAAGGAAAAGTCATAACCATTGAAGACTCTTCAGGCATTGGTCTTTGCTATTTACAAATACATTTGTGTAAGCAAACATGGAAGAAGTTGAAGACTATATTACCTAGAGCTTAAATAGACTAAAGTATGCAATTTAAATAACTCAAAAGCATGTTAAAAATATAGATGTTAGGAAAATATGCATTTCTCAAGGAATGAAAGAACAATGTGGGCATTCAAATAGTCACCAATGCAGAACAGTTGTGTCATGAGATGGGACAGTTTCAATGAACTACAAATCCATTTATATCTGAGAAAAATGTTTTTGTACGGCATATAAATAACAATACAACACAAACATACAGAATAAAAGATTAACCAGATTATACTTGAGCTAAATCCACTAAACTAATATCTGCCTGCCAGATATTCTCTAAAACTGGGGTTGGAAGGGGATGAATGAAATGTCTCTTTGAGGCTAATTTTGTTTCTAGGTAACCTTACTAAAGTCAGATCTGAGCCAGATATGAGGGCTGAATTAACAGTGGGGCTCAGGGTGCTTTTCAGTTAATTCCACATTAACTTACAAAAGCGTGTCCCAACAGGTCGGGTCATCCTGATGTGAAGATTGGAGTGGTGCTGGAAAAGCACAGCAAGTCAGGTAGCATCTGAGGAACAAGAAAATCAATGTTTCGGGCAAAAGCTCTTCATAAGGAATGAGACTGGGAGCCTCCCAGGTGGAGAGATAAATGGGAGGGGGTGAGGATAAGGTAGCTGAGAGTGCAATAAGTGGATGGAGGTAGGAGTAAAGGTGTTAGGTCAGAGAGGAGCATGGAGCAGATGTGGGAAGGTGGGACAGGTCATGAGGGCGGTGCTGAGCTGAAAGGTTGGAACTGGGGTAAGGTGGGGGGAGGGGAAATGAAGAAACTGATGAAGTCCACTTTGATGCCCTGGGGTTGAAGGGTTCTGAGGCGGAACATAACATAAGGCCTTCCTCCTTCAGGCGTCGGGTGGTAAAGGACTGGCAATGGAGGAGGCCCAGGACTTGCATATCCTCAGCAGAGTGAGAGGGGGAGTTGAAATGATCAACCACGGGGCGGTGGGGTTGATTAGTGCAGGTGTTCCGGAGATGTTCTCTGAATCGCTCTGCGAGTAGGCGTCCAGTCTCTCCAGTGTAGAGAAGACCGCATCGGGTGCAACAGATACAATAAATAACATGGAAGTGCAGGTGAAACTTTGATAGATGGGGAAGGCTCCTTTGGGGCCTTGAATAGAGGTGAGGGGGGAGGTGTGGGCACAGGTTTTGCAATTCCTGCAGTGGCAGGGGAAGGTGCCGGGAGAGGAGGATGGGTTGGTTGGGGGGGGGGGGGGGGTGGAAGAGAGGGGGTTGGGTAATCACAGAAGGAAGTCTTTACGAAAAACAGATAGGGGTGGGGAGAGAAATATATCTCTGGTGGTGGGATCCATTTGTAGGTGGCGGAAATGTCAGCAGATGATGCGATGGACAGAGATTGGTAGGATGGAAGGTGAAGACCAGGGGGTTCTGTCCTTGTTGCAGTTGGAGGGGTGAGTTTCAAGGGCGGAGGTGCGGGACGTGGATGAGATGCATTGGAAGGCATCTTCAATCACGTGGGAGGGGAAACAGCGGTCTTTAAAGAAGGAGGCCATCTGGTAAGTTCTGTAGTGGAACTGGTCCTCCTGGGAACAGATGCGGTGGCGGCGGAGGGATTGGGAATAAGGGATAGCATTTTTGCAGGAGGCAGGGTGGGAGGAGGTGTAATCCAGGTTGCTGTGGGAGTCAGTGGGTTTGTATGTGAAGCTTTATCAGTGTTTTGTGCTTCTGTATTTGTTTTAGAAAGATAATGAATGTTAATACCATTACACACATTGGGTCTTTAAACACGCCAACCTGCATGGAAGTTGTCAGAAACAGGTGAGCATTATGAGTAAAGATCTACAGTTCACAAACCAGGCAAATAAGAATTCTACTCATGTATAATCCTCAATAGAATAGCTTAAGCATCTTAACCATGGTCAACATAACATAACACATGACTCAGCTGACCAAAAAAAATATTTTCGAGAATTGTACAAGATCTTTAATATCTGTTACATGGAACAGTTTTAGAATTGCTTTGTCCATAATACAATGCCCCCTAAAGAAAAATGAGAAATTGATTTTTTTCTACTTTGCATCTGAATCCTAAGTTCCAGGCACAAAGCAAGATGTAAACATCTGAGTGAAAGTTCAGTTTGAGAAGTACATTTAAAATCTGTTCAATGGTCATAGTTAATGTAAAACTGATTAAAATATCAAAACTGAAGCATCTGGTCAGGTTTGCACCTCTTCCTACTTTCCTGGGGTTCTCCAAACTTCCCCTAAGACAGGACTTGCCTTGATGCACAGACAAACATAGAAACTAGTTTGAGACAGGTGTTATAGAGCCTATTGCTTTACTTTCCACCTCACAAGCCAATAGATTCCCCTTTACACAAGTGTAAATAAATCTTGGTAGTTGTGCTGGTCTCCTTTACATGAAAGGAGTTGAGAGAAACTGGTAGGGAAATGAGAATGGTTGGAGAACAGGATGAATAGAAGGCACTGACAAGGCGTGAATTCTTAACCTTTTCAGTCAAACAAACAGTTTCAGTGAAATAACAACATCACACATACGTATGATTGCATCCACTTACATCAATGGTGCTAGCTGCAGCAACTTCATCAAGATGTTTAAAAAGTGCATTTAGCACATCTCGTAGTCGCTTCATGGTTTTTTTATTTGGTTGTAGAAGCATGGCTTGGAAGTTAACAGGAAGCCCATATCTGGAAAAATTGCAATGTTAATATAATAATCAATCAATATCACTGATTATATTTGTTTATCTAATATCATGTTTAACTAGGTTGTAAAGAATAGTTTGAAGTTTTCATATATTATCAAACAAATTTTGAATATCTCAAAATCATTGGCCCATTAATTTGCAGTACAAAATTTAAAATAATTTCAAACATTTCTGATTTAAACGACAATGTGAAGTTGAGTCTGCTTATCATTTTAAACCCAAATGCATTCATTTTGTCCTTTTCACCCATTCCCCCTGCCATTCTCTCTGCAGATGCAGCCTGATCTATTTCGTATTTCCAGCAACTTCTGCTTTTATTGTTCAGGTTTTGGAATCTAAACAGAAGTTGGCACCACTGTGTCACATGTGCAAATTGTCTCTATTGAAATTGAAATACTTCTCTAGATGTGGTTACCCTGCAGCTTAATGCAGATAGAGATTGAATAGGTGACTATGAAACATGAACAAACAGGCAGGTAGTGCAGCAGTTCCTGAGTCCAACCTGTATTTAAATGTTGTTGAGAATCATGGTTCATCTGGAGAGTGTAGCCAGAGTCAAGGAGGGCACAAGAAAGAGCTGAAGAGCAATAATGACGTTATTGAATAAGGGGATAGGTAGGTGTTTCTGTGGCTGCTGATGTCAATCCTGGATGATATGCCTTGCTGGCATTTAAGCTGAGGATATCACTCAACAATTGATGAGTGCCCTATGGTGGAGGGGGATCAGCAAGCAGTTGTGGTCCATATTAGTAACAATAATATAGGCAGAAAGAGGATGTAATCCTGCAATTAGAATTTAAGGATCTTAGGAAATTAGTGCGCAGGATCTCAGTGGTGATAATATCTGGTGCATGTTGACTTCCAGAAGACATTAAATAAAGTGCCACTGAACAGACACGAGAATGAAGTTACAGTGCCTGAAATAAAGATAATAGAAACATGAATGCAAAATTGGATGAGTGATAGGAAACTAGAGAGTAGTGATTAATGGATGTTTTTGAGTTAGAGGAAGGTTTTTAGTGGAATTCCCCACAGGTTGGTGATAGGACTCTTGCTCTTCTTGATGTATGTTGATGACTTAGCTCTTGTGTACAGAACACAATTTCAAAGAAAGCAGATGATAGAAATCTTGAAAGTAATGTGATCGTCAAGGAGGACAGTGTAAGTATATAGGCAGTTTGATAGAATGAGTGATAAGTGGCAGATGAAATTCAATGCAGAGTGATTAAAATGTTTCATTTTGGTAGAAAGAGTGATGAGAGAAGATATAAGACAGAAGGTACAATTTTAAAGGGAGTGCAGAAGCAGATGTAAATGTGTGTATAAGTTCTAGAAGGTGGTTAATCAAGTTGAGAGACCAATTACTAAAGCTGGCAATGCTGTCAGCTTTATTAATAGGGGTATGGAGTACAAAAGCAGGTAGTTATACAGAGACACAGTCGACCACAACTAGGGTGGTGTGTCCAATTATAGGCACCACACTTAATAAAGACAGGACAGCATTACAATGATTCACAATATGATTCAAGGAGTGAGGAACTTAAGTTACATAACTAAATTGGAAAATGACAGTTTTCTTTGGAGAAGACTGAGAGGAGGTTTTAGTCATGAGGGGTCAGGTCTAAGTTGATCAAATGGTAACTTACAAAAGAAACAATGGCAAGACGAAAAGAAATGTCTTCATACAACAAGTGGTTGGAACCTGGAATGTACTGCTTGAGAGTGCTGGAGAAGGTTCAATTACAGCACTCAAAAGGAAATTGGATTGTTACGTGAAAAGTAAAACTGTTTGAGGCTACCAGAAAAGGTGGGGAGCGGTATTAGAGCTGGTGTGGGGACAAAAGACCAAATGTCCTCCTTTTGTATTGTATCAAATCTATGGTTCCATGGTTTGTGGTTTCCAATATCTGAAGTATTTTGCTTATGTTGATTGTGGGTTGAGGCATATTGGAATACAGAATTAGGAGAAAATACTAGAAGTACAAATTATGCCAGCAATATTGGAAATTAATAAAAATAGTTTAATCATGAGTTATTGTCATGAAAAGCGCGCAGTTCATATGTATATAATTGAGTAAAGAGAAGAAGAATTGGCAAAGCACAAAAGTGCAATCATTCTAACAATATTACAAAAATGGCAGCTCATTGATGTAATGGCATGTGAACAGAACAGCTTTAAATTTTGATCTGGGTAGCCCAGTGCATGATTCACAAAAGGTAAGTTTGTAGAGACAGCAAATATTTAAGAAAGCTAAGAAAATGTTATCAATTATTGTGAGATAATGAGCATAAAATCACAGTTCATGCTTCAGTTATACAGGTGATTGGTGAGACAACATATGAAGTATTGTGTACAGTATTGGTCTCCTTATTTAAGGAAGCATGTAAATAAATTGGAAGCAGTTCAGAGAAGGTTTACCAAACTAATATCTGGAATGGATGAGTTATTTTATAATGAAAAGTTAGTCTAGAATTGTATCCACTGGAGTACAGAAGAGTTATTGGCAGCTTGATTGAAATAATTAAGATCCTGAGGGATCGGGACACAGTAGATGTAGAAAAGATGTTCACTCTTGTGAGAGAATCTAGAACAAGAGGTGACTATTAATAATAAGGAGCCACTCATTTAAGACAGACATAAGGAGAATTTTTTTTCTCATAGAAGTTTATGAGTCTTTGGAACTCTCTTCCTCAAAAGGGTTTTTAAAAATTTTTTTTAATGCAGATATGGATAGATTCTTGATAAACAAGAGGATGAAAGGGAGACAGGATTATGGAAAGATCTGATCAGCCATAATCTTACTGAATGGTGAAGCAGGTTCAATGGCCAAATAGCCACCTTCTGCTTCTAATTCTATACTGTCATACAGTCATAGAGGTTTACAGCATAGAAACAGACCCTTTGGTCCAGCTCATCCACACTGACCAGATATTCTAACCTAATCTAGTCCCATTTGCCAGCACTTGGCTTATATTCCCCTAAACCCTTCCTATTCATATACCCATCCAGATGCCTTTTAAATGCTGTAATTGTACCAGCCTCCACCACTTTCTCTGGCAACTTATTCCATACATGCACCACCCTCTATGTGAAAACGTTGCCCCTTAGGTCCCTTTTATATCTTTCCCCTCTCACCCTAAACCTATGCCCTCAAGTTCTGGACTCCCCCACCCCAGGGAAAAAAACCTTGTCCATTTATCCTATCATGCCCCTCATGATTTTATAAACCTCTGCAAGGTCACCTCTTAGCCTCCGATGCTCCAGGAAAAACAGCCTCAGGCAATTCAGCTTCTCCCTCTAGTTCAAATCCTTCAACCCTGGCAACATCCTTGTAAATCTTTTCTGAACCCTTTCACGTTTCACAACATGCTTTCAATAGGAGGAAGGCCAGAATTGCACGCAATATTCCAAAAGTGGCCTAACCAATGTCCTGTACAGCTGCAACATGAAATTTTGTCAGACAAAATCTTGGAAATAGGAGTGCCAACCTATCTAGATTCCAGTATCTTTTGGCATAAATAATCATGGGAGAGGAATTTCCAAGATGGTTTCATAAGTTTAGGTGTACCACAATTCCCACTGTCCAAAGAGTAATCATAAGCTGTGAACATCTGAACACAGAAATATCCTATAAAGGATATTTCCTATTGGTCTACTGCATGCATGTTGGTAAAAGCTGGTGTAGATAAACATATATGATTTGGATAGCTATGAGGCAAGGAGAAAGAAGATATAGGACAGAATTTTCTCGTCCCTGGAAGTGATAAGAAAGGTGGTGAGAAGTGCAAATAATTGTGCAGTTCTGAGGAAGGGTCACTGGACTTGAAACATTAACTCTGATTTCTCTCCACAGATGCTGCCAGACCTGCTGAGCTTTTCCAGCAATTTCTGTTCTTGTTTCTGATTTATAGCATCCATAGTTCTTTCGGTTTTAAATAATTGTGTAAGTTGACACCCTGCCTGTACCTCACGATTAACTTCTGGGTTGGAAGACTCCTGGACAACTTTCTAGACCCACCGTCAATTAAGGTCCTCTAAGTGGTTAATCAACAACACCCAAAATGACCAACTCAATTAACTTTATTCCATTGTAGCACTGAAGAGTGGCAGTCTTCCTGACTGGGAAAACAAGGTGGCCTGCCCCCTAGGTTGGGGGGAATGGGGGCATGGATGGGAGTGAAGTATGGCCACTGAAAACCATCCTGTGACCTTTGCATCCAATCAACCCCCACCCTGACATCCACTCCCATGACTCCCATCCCACAATCCTCTTCAAAATAACCTTCCATGGTCCAGGTCTTCATTGCCGCTATCAGCCAGTATCCTAGTTCATTTAAGACTAAGATAAGGAGAAGTTGCCTATGCTGTGAAATACTCGGTTGATGAATATGTTCGGACTTGAGCTTTACACATTTTTGGTATTAAAGGTAGTTGAGGGATATTGACATAGCTAGAAAGCTTTGATGTACAAGTTCAACCATGATCTTAATGTTGTTGTGGTTCTGTTCACTGAGCTGGGAATTTGTGTAGCAGACGTTTTGTCCCCTGTCTAGATGACATCCTCAGTGCTTGGGAGCCTCCTGTGAAGCGCTTCTGTGATCTTTCCTCCGGCATTTATAGTGGTTTGAATCTGCCTCTTCCGGTTGTCAGTTCCAGCTGTCCGCTGCAGTGGTCGGTATATTGGGTCCAGGTCGATGTGCTTATTGATTGAATCTGTGGATGAGTGCCATGCCTCTAGGAATTCCCTGGCTGTTCTCTGTTTGGCTTGTCCTATAATAGTAGTGTTGTCCCAGTCGAATTCAAGTTGCTTGTTATCTGCGTGTGTGGCTACTAAGGATAGCTGGTCATGTCGTTTTGTGGCTCGTTGGTGTTCATGGATGCGGATCGTTAGCTGTCTTCCTGTTTGTCCTATGTAGTGTTTTGTGCAGTCCTTGCATGGGATTTTGTACACTACATTGGTTTTGCTAATGCTGGGTATTGGGTCCTTCGTTCTGGTGAGTTGTTGTCTGAGAGTGGCTGTTGGTTTGTGTGCTGTTATGAGTCCTAGTGGTCGCAGTAGTCTGGCTGTCAGTTCGGAAATGCTCTCGATGTATGGTAGTGTGGCTAGTCCTTTGGGTTGCGGCACGTCCTCGTTCCGTTGTCTTTCCCTTAGGCATCTGTTGATGAAATTGTGCGGGTATCTGTTTTTGGCGAATACATTGTATAGGTGTTCTTCTTCCTCTTTTTGCAGTTCTGGTGTACTGCAGTGTGTTGTGGCCCTTTTGAATAGTGTCTTGATGCAACTTCTTTTGTGTGTGTTGGGGTGGTTGCTTTCATAGTTTAGGACTTGGTCTGTGTGTGTGGCTTTCCTGTATACCTTTGTGGTGAATACAGGATACCCGCACAATTTCATCAACAGATGCCTAAGGGAAAGACAACGGAACGAGGACATGCCGCAACCCAAAGGACTAGCCACACTACCATACATCGAGAGCATTTCCGAACTGACAGCCAGACTACTGCAACCACTAGGACTCATAACAGCACACAAACCAACAGCCACTCTCAGACAACAACTCACCAGAACGAAGGACCCAATACCCAGCATTAGCAAAACCAATGTAGTGTACAAAATCCCATGCAAGGACTGCACAAAACACTACATAGGACAAACAGGAAGACAGCTAACGATCCGCATCCATGAACACCAACTAGCCACGAAACGACACGACCAGCTATCCTGAGTAGCCACACACGCAGATGACAAGCAACATGAATTTGACTGGGACAACACTACTATTATAGGACAAACCAAACCGAGAACAGCCAGGGAATTCCTAGAGGCATGGCATTCATCCACAGATTCAATCAATAAGCACATCGACCTGGACCCAATACACCGACCACTGCAGCAGACAGCTGGAACTGACAACCGGAAGTGGCAGATTCAAACCACCACAAATGCCGGAGGAAAGATCACAGAAGCACTTCACAGGAGGCTCCCAAGCACTGAGGATGTCACCTAGACAGGGGACGAAACGTCTGTAACACAAATTCCCAGCTCAGCGAACAGAACCACAGCAACGAGCACCCAAGCTACAAATCTTCTCACAAACTTTGAATGACCTTAATGTAGCAAACCTGATGGGCCCTATAGCCTAATCCTTATGTTCTTCGACACAGCTGTTTGAATAGCAGCAAGAAGGCTGAGAATTTATCAGGCAGGCTGTAACAGAGCTTTGACTCCTTTTTCAGGAAAGCCTTCATGTTGCATGTAAGATCTGCACAACATGGTAGCAGCTTTAAAAGCCACTTTGTCTGTTTGGTTTTAGTCTCTTCAAGATACTCTTAGAAATCTGCAGTGTCTGTTAGTTTGCCATCCACTGATATATTAAAGAGGTCACAGATGCATTATTCATCAGTGTAAATTACTTCATCATTTTTAGTAATAAAGTTGAGGGGGCAATATTTGTTATTGTTATTGAATATTTTCTTGAAAATCCAGGTACATTATATCTCCTGGTTCCAACTTATCTACCTTGTTAGTTATACACTCAAAAAATTATATTAGATTTAATTATCACCATTCCCTTTTCATGAAAGGGTACTGACCAAGCCTAATCACACTGTGATTTTCCAAGACCCTTATTACCATGCCCTTCCACATTTTCTCTGTTGCTGATACAGGCTAACTGTCCCATAGTTCCTGGTTTTCTCGCAGTATGGTAGATCCACAAAGATGCAAAGCAGCAGAGTACTAATGGTGCACCATGCATGTTACCTGAATTACATGAAATGCTTTTCTTTCTTGTTGTCTTAAATCACTAAGTTGTTCTTAATTTTATTAGACTCAGTTGACTGTGGTGAATAAACGGCAGTCTTTTTGACAATGCAAGTTGAGTTTGTGGGTTAGCAATGTGCATTATATTGGAATAAATGGTATAATTTACAAGCAATTACGCTAGAAAAATACAGGCAATGAATCTCATGAATATCCTCAGTGCTGAGGCAATCAGATTCAATGTCCACTTCACAACAATTTAGAAACCAACAGTTTGGGCTCTGGAACTGACATTGAATAAATAATTGTTCAATTATATGTAGTGCAGGTAATTTCTAGACTATGGTTACAGTGTCTAAATTGAATTACTTTCAGTGATTTGTAGAGATAAAACAAATGTTACATACCTAAGGACAGATTCAACGAAGACTCTTAAAGCTTTTATGTGAATCCAGGCAATATATGCTTCGCTAAAATTAACTTTTAGCCAACGCAGCAAAGGACCCTGGGAATTAAATTAATATACAATTGAACAATACATTTTGGTCAGCACATTTTGGTTTTGTCTGAGACAAATGCATATTTGTCATAATTTATTTGTCACAACGTATTTATATGCTAGCTTTGTCTAAGGAATTTTAGTTACTCATACTTCAATCAGCAGAGACTGAGGTCGTGAACCCTAATGCCCCATGTTGATCAGTTCACTGGACACTCATAATGATATTTTTGTGCATTTTTTTAATGATGGGTGGGGATAAGGAGAAAGGCAATGAAAGGTATCATGTCAAAAAGAAAAATTTGTAAATGCCTAAAAAACAGATTCATTCAAAGATTTAAGATTATTTCTGCATAATTTGTTCTGCTATAAAACCTGTTCTTCTAAGTATTAAAACAATTACACTATTATTGTACAAGTGTGTTCAGCAATTCACCCCAATCAATATAATTGGAATAAACAGGTATAGTTGCTTGAGAGGTGCACTATGGCTACCTGTGGACTAAGTCTCACATCCCTATCCGGAGAGGTGAAAATACCTCACTGCCAGACAATGTGTACGTGAAAAGGTTCCAGTTCTCAAGGCAGGTTGGAAATGATTTGTCTAAAAACTTGATTACTAATAACTCTAGTTAATCAGACCTTCATCCATTACTGTTCCAACAACATGTTTTATGCAATGTTGCATGAGAAAAGAATACCAGCATGATCTGCAGTCAATAAAGCCCATCTGGTTTGCAATTGTGAAAGCTGTCACCAGCTATATTTGCTGTTATTGTCACATTTATTTAACAACTTTGGGATAGCTGTAGGGGTTGGGACAGGGTGTACACTCTAATATTCTGGACAGCCTGCTATATTTAGGTTGGGAACTGGGACAGCACCAGAAGCAGCACTGGGGTCTGTGATTTCTGTCCTTGGCTGCGGAGATCTATCTTCAAAGGGTCCAGGCTGGCAGAGAGCAACATGTTAAAACTTTTAAATAAAGTGACCAATACTGTGCACAGTACTACAGACGAGGTCTCACTAACATAATTGGAGCATAACCTCCCTTTTTGTTTTATTCACTTCCCCTCACAATAAATGATAACATTTCATTAGCTTTCTGAATTACTTGCAGTGATGTCATCCCAGTCAGGGACAACGTTAATGCTGTCTGTGTGTCAGCATTCAAAATACATGTGGGCAGCAGGCAAATTTTAAGTCCTCAAATCACTCATGTAAATTCATTCAAGGAAATAACTATTCAAAGAAGCGTTGACCCTGGCAGTTGAATGAAATTGTTGAGCTGCTTCTCCAGTCATAGTCTGTTTTTTTTCTCGTACATTTGTTGCTGATGAGTTCACCTAACCTGTTCTGGGGAAAGGAGGTGGGTTGCCAGGAGCAGAGGGACTGGGGGCCAAGATCCAGGATCCAGCAGTCATTCCACCAAAGCCAGGTAGTGGAGCTGGAGTCCAAAGCAGCCATTTTTTCAAGGTCACAAAGGGGTAAAAAGACAGTTGTCGGCCTCCTGAGTTCAGGGGCTTTGAAGGGAAGAAAATTGCAAATTGAAAGGGAATTGGATAGACAGTGAAAGGAGATGGGACACGAAGGCTACAGGTAGTTTGAGGGAACAGAAGACTGCCTGATTGGGCAGATTGGATAAGAAGGCTTAAAGGGAACAGTGGGATGCTGCAATGCAGTGGAGGGAGACTAGGAGACTGCAGGATGGTTGGGTGATAGGAGGAATGCCCAGAAAGGGGGCGGATGGAAGAGAGAGAGACAGACAGAGACAACGTGTGGGGCTTGGGAAAGAGGGAGATTGCAAGGAAGGATAGAAGAACAGAGAGGGAGGTTTTAAGGGTTGTGAGAGAAAGAGAGAGCCTTCAATGGAGGGGAAGTTTTAAGGGGTGTAAGAGAAAAAGACAGAGTCTTCAGTGGGAGATTGTACTGTAGGGAAGAAGAGAAAGATGATGATTAGAATTGGTAATGGGAGGAATGGATGCTACAAAGAAACGAACAATTTCCAATCTGTCAACAAATGTACACTCTACTAATTAGGATCTAGGAAAAGTTGAAATTACTGAGGTAATTTCATTGAATAAATAATCCAGAGTCCCAGGTCATGAGGACATGGAGTTGATACCCAGCACGGCAGTTAGTAGAATTTGAATTGAAATAATAAATCTGGAATATAAAAGCTACCATTAGTAATGGTGACTATGGAACTATTATCAATTGTTGTAAAAAAAATCTATGTTCTTCTGGGGAGGAAATCTGTCATCTTTACCAGTTCTGAGTGATACATGACTTATGATCCACAACAGTGTGGACTTCCTCTGAAATGGCAAAGCAAGCCACTCAGTTCAAGGGGAATTAGTGATGGGAAACAAATGCCAGCCTTGCCAGTTACACCCATCTTAACAGAATAAAGAAATGAGCAAGACTGACAACCCGCTCTGGAGGAAGTTCAGGGCTGGATTGAAGGCTGGGAGGAACTGAATGCATGTGGCCTTGACCGCTATCCCAAATTTCTAAAGCCAGTGGAATTACCATATTTTAGCCAGATTCCTGTGCCATTTTTAACAAAGTAGTGTGTCCATCTCAACAGATAGAGAGGACTTATTGTGGCTTGAGGTTGCAGTGTAAGTAATGTTACTGTGCTAATGGAAGATTGACAAATCTCTTAAAACAATCCAAATTTAAAGTTCCTGTTTCAAAATGGCAATTACTTGCCATGAGAAAAATAAGTTTTTTAGGGTCTTATGGCACAGAAGTAGTATTCCTGTCTCTGAGCTAGAAGATCTAGGTTCAAGTTCCCATCAGTCCCAAAGGTCTGTCATAGCATGTCCAAACAGATAACTTAAAATAATTATAAATATCACTGCTCCACTGAGGTCACATTCAAGGCCTGGGAAGCTTCATGCTATTTGTATGGCACAGGGTGGAAAATCAAATGAAATTAACAGAGACTCTGACCTATAATGTTACCTTGTCAATTGTGCCTCCTCCTCTGATGTCTGGGAGGATGCGGATACAAGCTCAACAGATGTGAAACACAGCAGTAAAGGGGCTTGGCATGACTAGATGCCATCCCAAACGTTCCCCTTCCCTTTCAATGATTATTCAGGGAATAAAAAATATAGCCCTTTGATTTTTTACAGAAAATGAAACACAAATTGAAGTAAGCTTGTATATTTCTCTTACACTTGAGTTACTTATTGAAGTCATTTCATAGCTTAGTATTCCATCTGCAAATTTTACATTTCAAAATTTTGCAAAAAGTCAAGTTTGTGATTCCATTTCCAACTTGGAAAACAGAGAAATAAGTGATGAATGTTTACTTCCATTTCTTTCAAGTTGGTGAATAGAAGTCAATACTCACACACCCTAATAGGCTTATATGTGCATGAACAATTGATGTTCATTGTGTTCTTTGACCTTCTTAATGTTGCTGGCCAAATTATATCTTATTTGACATCAAAGCATGCCACTGCTGGCCTGGCCAATGCACAGCAGCACTGGAACAATTACAATTAGCAGGATTATCCAAATGCTTAGCTGTAGGAATGTGAAGTGAAAATTAGTGAATGTTATGTGGGGAAAACATCGGTGAAATAAAGTGCATTCGATGCAAAATGAAAGAAAAAACGCTTTTATTTCCCTTGTTCAATCAATGCAGTGGCGATAGTCCAATGATGCATGGTTGAATAAAGACAAAAGGGATTTTGAGCTCAAGGTGAATTACATTTGGAGACTTACAAACCATGGAACAATTATCCAATTATTTGGATGTAGTGTTTATCAGTCACTGCAAAATCATTTTCTTGGAAACTTGATGTTGCAAACAATTTGTGCAATGTACTTTCATCACATCAACAATATGTTGAAAGTTTTTTCTCTCTGATACTTGTAATAATTCACCCACTATTAGGTGTTCACAACTTGTTGCTGACCACTAGTTCCCTCTGTTGCTCATGGTAAAACAGAAGATATGTGATTTTGAAAGGCTGCAAAAGGATGTATAGATAGGTTAAATGAGTGGACATATATGTGGGCAAATGGAGTATAATGTATGAAAAGTGAAGTTCATTTTGGCAGGAAGGATAAAAATTAAGCATATTAAATAAGAACCCTGAGGTGCAGAGGGGTCTGGGTGACCTCATGCATGAATCACAAAGGTTACCATGCAGGTTCCATAATTAATTGGGAAAGCTGACAGAATGTTATCATTTATCATGAGGGGAACTGAATACAAAATTAGAGAGGTTATGCTTCAGTTGTACAGGATGCTGGTGAGACCATATCTTAAGCGATGTGCACAGTACTGGAGTTGTTATTTAAGAAATGGTGTAAATGCAAAGGAGGCAGTTCGTGGAAGGTTTACTGGATTAAGTTACTAGATCAGGGTCTCTCCTGTCCTGGCTTATTATCAACAATCCCCTTGTCTGCCTACCCCTTACATATCTGTCCCTCGCTGAGCTCTGTGTCCAACAATCTGCACACCACCACCCCAAACCACCACCTTCCCTACCCACCCCTATCTTCAGCACAAGTAGTTTTTTTCTAGTTGGTATCATTTCCGATGAAGAGGCACTGCACTCAAAACATTAACTGTTTCTCTCTCCACAGATGCTGCCAGACCTGCTGTGTTTCTCCATCAGCTTTTGTTTTCGTTCCAGATCTCCAGCATCCACAATTATTTGGTTGAATTTAATAACTTATTAATACTTGTAATGAAAATGTTATTCCACGAGGAACGAATGGACAGCCGAGTCTTGTATCTGGAGTTTGCAAGGATACACGATGGCTTGATTGAAACATGTATGATTCTGAGAAGCATTAAACTTGTAGGTGTGGAGAGGATGTTTCCTCTTATGGGAGAATTTAGAACTCAGGATTGCTGTTTTAAAAATAATGGACTGCCCATTTACCTCAGAGATTTTGCAACAAAGAAATTCTCTCAAAGACAAATGAATCTTTGGGATATTCTTCCCAAAAAAGTGGTTAGCACTGCTGCCTCACAGCGGCAGAGACCCGAGTTCGATTCCACCCTCTGTGTAGAGTTTGCATGTGTCTGCGTGGGTTTCCTCCAGGTGCTCTGGTTTCCTCCCACAATCCAAATATGTGCTCATTAGGTGGATTGGCAATGCTAAATTGCCCTTGGTATCCAGGCACGTGCAGGCTAAGTGGATTAGCCATTGGAAAT
This sequence comes from Chiloscyllium punctatum, assembly GCF_047496795.1. Lineage (NCBI taxonomy): Eukaryota > Metazoa > Chordata > Chondrichthyes > Orectolobiformes > Hemiscylliidae > Chiloscyllium > Chiloscyllium punctatum. Next base: position 142,309,566 of record NC_092741.1, on the reverse strand, counting down.
GCAGAGATAAGGTACAGAGGTGGGTCTGGGTGGGATGTTCTTCAGAGGGCTGGTGTAGATTTGATTGGCCGAATGACCTGCTTCCACTCTGTACAGCTCTAAAAAGTTATTTAATAAGTTTTAATGCAAAGTGAATAGTGGAGCAGGCTCAAGTGGATGGGTCTGCTCCTACTTTGTGTGTTTGTATCTATGCATGTTTTTATTATATCATGTAACTCAGGATATACTATTATGTTGCTAACTCCACAAGGTATATAGTACCTTAATAGTATATTTACACAAATAAGGACTCTTCTGAGATCATGTCCACACCATATGTCCTTAAACATATCTACATGTCAAATATTAGGCCTTTAACAAATAGTTAGAAATCCAACTCCCTTCCTAACTATAATAAGCAGCTTAAAGCAAGTTAAATTCTTCCTCTGTTTTTAAAGATTGTTTGTAATGCCTGAAGGATAACAGACAACACACCTATATCTTATAGACCTATATATTACTACAGACATATATATTACTTGATTCCCACTGTCTTCCTAACGAAAACCCAAATTATATTTTATTATATAATTTGTTATGTCCCATCCCAACATAATTTATCTCAATTGTGTAGGTGAAAATTCTAAACAATATCTCCGTATAGGAGTCAAACAAGGAATATTTCCAAGCCACTGGAGCATTGAGGAGTTTGAGGAAGGGAACAGGAAATTGAGGCTGAAGTGGCAGCAGCAGTATTATGGAATGGCCTGGTTAAGTTTGAGAGCACTGGGAGGGATTGGCCTTTGATCTCAAAGCAATGAAGTGATTTCTGTAGCTATGGTTACAGGGAAATAATCTAGGAGTGCAGGAAATAGAATGAGTATAGCCCCAAAATCCATAAGAACCTGAGGGCAGGGGTTTAGGCCATTGCAAAGAAATGATATAATCCAGCAATATTTAAGGGTAAAATTAAAATCTCTTGATATTGATGGGCAAGAAGTCCAATAGAATCGATCTGATCACCCGTTTTATTATGCATTTTCAGTAAGTTATTTATTTCTGTCAGGGTGACTATCGGTGAGATGTTTGAGTGCTGAGTGCATTTGTATATTTCGGTAATCTTACAAGAACACAAGAAGCTGGAGTAGGAGCAAGCCATTCAGCCCCTCAAGGTTACTCCATTCAATAAAACCATGACTACTCTCAACATGGCCTCAACTCCACTTTTCTGTCTATCCCCATAACTAATGGCTGCCTTGTTAATGTAAAGTCTACCTAATTCAGCTTTACAAAATCACACAACACCAGGTTATAGATCAACAGGTTTAATTGGATGCACACTAGCTTTCAGAGCGTCGCTCCTTCATCACCTGATGAACTTTGTACTTTTTAACTTTGTACACCCCAGTCCAACACCGGCATCTCCAAATCATAATTTATCTTTGGATGTGTTCAATGAAGCAACCTCCATTGTTCTGGAGAAGAGCATTTCACAGACTGACAATCCTCTTAGTTAATTTGGATGAATGTGAGTCCTTATCCTAGACTTTGCTGCAGGGAAAACATTCTCTTCACATCCATCCTTTTAAATCATTTCAGGACTTCATGGCCCAAACCTTCCAAGCTGCAGCAATGATGAGTGGATAGCTGCTGTACTCTAAGGAATGGCTGCTGTGCTGTAAGAGATATCTACTGTGTGTTAAGGGATAGCTACAATACTCTAAGGGATAGCTGCTGTGCTCTAAGAGATATCTGCTGGGTGTTAAGGGATAGCTACTATGCTCTAAGGGATAGCTGCTGTGCTCTAACAGTTCCCCATCTGACGCTACAGCACATTTCTTCTAGAATCTTACGATCCTGGCTGTCAAAGAAATGTGCAGCACAGTATTCCTTGTCAAACTTCATCTGAGTGGAGTAGAGACAGAGGAAGGCTGAACACACCCACATCTTAGTTTACATGTATGGTAAGTTTATAAGTCCAGTTTTGAGAATGTGAGTGAATGGCTGACAGGGTGAGTAGGTGAGGTGGGTAGATAGGTAGGCATGTGAGAAGGGTTGGTTGAGTATGCACAATGGATTGGTTTTTGTGAGGCGTTACATGGGTGAGGTAGAGTCAGAGTGGCCAGTGAGTAGTTGGGTCACATCAGTGGGTTGGGAATTAGTTGTGTCAAGTCCAAGGTAGTTTAATTGGGGCAAGGAGACAGAGTTGGTTCAGGATGGATACTCAGATTGGAATGGGGGTTAGTCGGATTGAGATGGAATTAGTAGATAGTGATGTGGTTGTCAGGTTAAGGAGCAGGCTGATCTGAGATAGGCGATCAGAGGCAGGATAGGTGCATGGATGGTGTGAATATGTATAGTCAACTGATTTGGGGTAGTTGGATTAAGGAACATAATCAAGTTGTATCAGTGGGTAGTCAGGTTAGGAGATGATCTGGAATCAGAGCAATGATGTAGAGGTCAGTTATAGAGTTACCCAGGTGTTACACTACAATCAACCTGTTTAACATTTCCTAGGTAACTATTCAGGTAAGTACCACAGAACTATCCACTGTATCCAACTCTAAATCAGAGTCAGAGGCCATTCATGCAGGGTCCAAGGTAGCAGGAAACTGCCTGTCGGAAGTTTAAACTTCCCAGTTTAAACCTAATTTACACTTAGGTCTGGGCATCTGAATTTCACAGGGTCCCAATGCACATATTTAGTTGTACATTCACTGTCTAACATTCTGGGAACAGGATGATTTAACCCTACATATTTCGATAAGATCAGCTCTTATTCTTCTAACTATGAGTGGCTGGAGGACCAACCTGCTCAACCTTTCCTCATACGATCTCCTGCAAGAAGTTCAGTGGGAAGTCACTGGAATCTTCAAAGAAATGGCAATTATGACAGAAAATGTCTGCTTACAGCAGGAGATTCGGAGCACCCCAGCAGAATTTTCTGCTAACATTTTCTATCCAATGTTATCACCAGAAATACATTTAATCGTGAAACTGAGATCCCCATTGGATAGTGTAAAACATTTGCTTGTTTAATATCTGTTACAGTCTGTTATAACTATATTCATTGATAATCTACCTCTGTATAAGTCTGATACTCGTTTAAAACATAAGTTTTAGATTGCAAGATCCAAATTGTGACCCTTAATAACATTAAAATTATTATGGAACAAGAAATGTTATTTTACAAAAATAATACAGATCCTGTTGCTTTTGGTTAGAATTTGGTAACATTGTTTTAAAATTAGCATGTTTCACAAATTGTAATGTACCACTGTATGAGTTGTTTTCTACAGCTCATATTTTAATGAATAGCAATGCAGTAAAACTACTAAAGGTGCACCATAAAGAAGTGACATTTGCTGTTCATCTAGTTCAAGTTCTGAATATCTGATTTTTCTGACAGGATGACAGTACTCACATATTGTTGTTTCTTGTCTGCACTTAGTCTTGTCATTTCTTCCTTCTCAGCATGCAACTCCTCTTCACTGTAGTTAAATTCACGTACTATAAATCTTGCAGAGAACAATTTGTTAAAAAAAATTCTGTTGCGAGTAGTATTTGAATTCATGTAATAATTCAATTGTGAAAGGAACTGGGAATAGATTTGTATCTCAATCACTTAGTCTGTAATTGACAGTGTGGATTGCCCACCTACTAAATAATCAGTTAAATTTCCATTGAAATGCTGGGGGTGAAATTCAAGCAGATGATATAAAGCAGTGGTTCTCATTGGGATCTGTGGAGTCTTTCCAGGTGGAGCTGTGAAATAATGTGAAATTGTTTACTGAACAAACCAGCTACACAGACAAGTTAGGTTCTCAACCTTATTTCGCCGCCTGGTAATCATCAGGACTACCTGCCATTGCTTAAGATCCTGAGCATTTTGGATAAAAGTCCTTACAGTGCAATACGACATAAGATAATAGTGTCTGCAGCCTCTTGCACTGGCGCACTGTCACTTGGGTAGGTGCACAAAGCTGTAGTCTCAGACCACCCTTCATCTGGTCTCCTGGTGTTCTGTAGGTCCACTGAATAAGTCAAATTCTGTTTTTAATTAGTTGGGATGTTTATCTATCTTTTGGGAGAACCACATTCTGCAATCCCATCCTCTTTTCACTGACAAAATAAATGTTATCCTTTACGTAGAATGATTTAGAAGTATTGTTTTGAAGCATCATATAGGGTAGGCTGACTTTGAAGTAAGAAGCAGGCACTTTTATCTCACTGATATCTGTCAGCAAATATCCATTCTCTTAAAATATTATTAAAACTTTACACTGCAGCTTGTTCAGATTGTGGGATGATATAGTATTGTAGCATGCATGGTATTCATGACTACTTATGGATTTGAAAAGGAGTTGCTCAACCATAAGTAGCTTGGGAAACATGAACATAAATGATGATAAACCCTGTCATTGAATTGCCACCTGCAGGTAGTACAGATAAAATTCTACCGCTGAGTCTTTTTAAAGATGGTGGCTGTAACTCTGCTTGCCCCTTCATCATAAATGTCCTTCAATATCTGTTTCTGAGAATGTTTGACCTACAGAACTCATTCATGAAAGCTTCCACCTTCAAGAGTTGTGATGGACATGCATAATGATATGAACTCTGCCAAAGGAATCCCTTTAGTAAGTCTATTTGACATATTCAGAGGAAATTTCCCAGATAAGTGGTTTAGTAAAAGACAGGATAGCAAATTCACTCTAGTGGGTGAAAGTTCTGGTTGCCTGATGTTGCCACCTCTTCAATATTTGTTGAGACAGCTTCTTGCGTATGAAGAGTTCTTGCTTGCCAGAGACAGGAATTCAATCAACTGAATTAAAGAGCTTTTGATGGCACTAATTGTAATAGCACAATAATTATTCCAGCATTACTCCATGATGTGAGGAGAAACATCTTCACAGAGGGTGGTAGGAATCTGAAACTCACTGCCTGTAAGGCTGGTAGGGGCAGAAACCTTCATAACAATCTAAATAATTCTTAAATGTTATGAAAATGTAGGTTTACCTTTAAGAAAGTTAAAAGCAGCAGAACTACTGGACCCAGCACCAAGTGTACTCAAAAATGGTGACAATGCAACACTGGGTTGAACCACTCAATTAGTTTGTTGCTTGGAGACAAAAATAAATTCAAATTCAGCCAATCAGTTTAAATTATACCCAAAACATATCAAACTCCAATCAAGCTTGAATTGAGTATATTGACAATCTTAAAAGCCGATGACACAATCCAATGCTCTGGAGTATAAGGCCAGGGAAAATTGAACAGTTGAGAAGAGATCTGCCACATCCTAGCATGTAAGAGACTGCTTGAAAAAAAACTCTCTTAAAAGTCCCTTTTCGATCAGTAACCTATGATGCAGAAATTCCTAACAAGGAGAAAAGAAGACACAGGAAGATCTGAAGACAAGACCCTACTGCTGCCTGCTCCTCAGAGGCTGCCTGACCTGCATGCTTTTCCAGCACCACTTTTTCCAGCATCTGCAGTCCTTGTTTTTACCTTACTGCTGCCTAGTGTTGAGATAAAAAGTGTTGTTTTGTAAATTTTAATTGGGAGTTTTATCAGACTGGTATGATAGAAGGGAAGCTAAAAGATAGGTTAGAGGAAGAAATTATAAATAATGGTTAGTTAATTACTCTCTGTTCATACTTTAATAAATAAAGTTGTTAATTTTTAAGTTAATAGTTCTTGGCCACTCAATTTTTACAGATTACTACGCGGGATAAATATTTTCTGTGTTACTGATTTTAAATTAAGCAGGAGGGTTTACCCAGTATCGTAACAAGATGTACACTTGCACCGCCTATTCTAGTGCTGGAAATGGGATTAGAGTAGATAAATTGTTGTTTCTGACCGACTTTTTTCTGTGTTTTCGATCTTTATTACCCTCTGACTCTAATGCACAGACCTCTTTTCTGTATCTATTCCCAACAAGTAAAAGTTGGTAGATGCACAGCGGAAGATGAAGGCTGCATTGCAAATTAAACATTTAAATGTTTCTGGCAGAAAGAGTATCTTCTTAATTTACAGGTGTGCCATTTCCTAGAATTTAATATGGAATTCTAGGAAATGGAACTTCATAAGGACATAGAAAATTTGTGGTTTGGGTAGATTGATGGTCAAACCATTCTTGTTGTGAAAAGGTATCTCTCACATCAGATCTGCCACATTTGCAAATCACTTTAAATATGTGCCCCCTCCTTCTCGATCCTTTTACAAACAGGAACAGTTTCTCCCTATCTATGCTATCCAAACCTTTCGTGATTTTGAAAGCTCCTATCAAATCACTTCTTAGTCTTTTCTCTCTGAAGATAATTGTCCCAATTTCTCCAATTTAACCTCATAAATGAAGTTTCTCATTCCTGAAACCATTTTAATAAATCTCTCCAAATGTGTTCACATCCTGCAGTGTGGCGCCCAGAGCAGAATACAATATCCCAGCTGGGGTCTAGACGGGGTTTGTATAAGTTCAGCAGAACTTGCCTGCTCGTATACACAATGACCCTATTAATTAAGGCCTGGACTCTGCATGCTTTGTGTGCTGCTTTCGTCACCTGCATTCTCATCTTCAATGATCTGTGTCTGTATAACCCCAGATCTCTCCGCTCCTGCACCACCTTAACTACTTTCCCCTCTATTTTATATTGTTTGTCCACAATTTTTCTACCTAAATCAGCTTACACTTCTCAGCATTGAGTTTTATCTCCCACTTATCCACATACTCCACCAACTTGTCAATATCCTCCTGAAGTTCTATGCTGTCCTCTTAACATTTTACAATTCTTCCAAGTTTTGCATCATCCACAACTTTGAAATTGTTCCCTGTATTCAATTTCTGAATGTGTTTATTTCTGAATATGAAAATAAATTGTTGCACTTTTTTCAGCATGCGCACCACCAGTTCCCAGAGCACACACTGTACTAACTGATAAGGCATTGGAGGTAAAAAAAAACTTACTGAATGAACTGAGTGGCTTATAAAGTGAAAATCAATCTCTTTGTATTTTCCGTCACAAATTTATGATTCAATCATTTATTCCGATGTAAAACACGAAAGGAAGATGACTCAAATTATGATTGATAGAAACATTTAAAGTGCTTTCGAACTTACTTGTTTTCTCTGGCTCTGATTTTGAATTCATCCACAGTTTTCTTAAAGAGAGTTACTGTAAAGAGGGCTCCCTCTGTATCTTCTATGATCATTCTGTGCATCAAAAAGTTTTGTGAATTTACTTTACAGAAACTTCCAGTTCATGGTTTCAAATAGATTATTCAAAAGAGCACATGCAGAAGTGGAAGTTTACACATGCTGAGAGAAAATCCAATACCACTTACAATTTACATTTTACCCTGCCACCCCCATCGTTCTTGAGTTGTTAATGGTGAAGAATATTGTTTAATTGTGCAATATGTCCATTTGCAAGCTTTGGCTTTGTATTTATTTTCAGGAAATTCATTGCTATATTTGACCAGAGTCTAGTTTCAGTGAAAGAAGATGCATGTTCGTTCACAAAGGATACTTGAATTAACATCACATTAAATAGCTTAGGCAAATCCATCTTCCTCATCTGTATCAACAACAGTAAACTCCAAAAAAACAAGAGTATTTTGTTATTGCCACTCAGTTTTTCAGCCTCTGATGATTTTGAAATTTTTACTTTCCATTCCTTTTTCCATCTCAGAGTGGTAAAATTTGGAAAGTCAGGCAGTAAACGTTAGTACACTAAATGCCAGGCGTTTTATGGCAGAAATCTGCATCATTCTCTCTTGGCACTATTATGAGTTAAACTTGAGCAGTTTTCCATAAAAATAACTTTAAAGCAAAGTATGCACTAACAAGTCTAATTAATGGCAGATCTCTACAGATGCCCTGCTACAGCAAAATCTATGGGAAACATGGAATATTACTTTTAGACAATGACCTTTCTGTATGGGTGGGAATTTCCCAGACTGGTGTGGTGACAGCATTGGAGAGAAAGATGGGAAAATACAGAGAATGAAACAAGAATCAGAATCTCAACATGGAGAAAAGTGTTTGCAATTTTCTCCTGAAGCCTGAAATACTATTTCAGAATCTCACCTTTGAGCTGTGACTGCTTTGTTTCTAGTTACTTGTATCACATTAAAGCCTCAACTCATTTATATGCCGCTTCTAATTCTCCTTTCATTCCTTGAGAAACTAGATGGTGCAAATTCCTGACCTGTAACCCAAAGTAGGCGGCACGGTGGCACAGTGGTCAGCACTGTTGCCTCACAGCGCCAGAGACCCGGGTTCATTTCCCGCCTCAGGCGACTGACTGTGTGGAGTTTGCACGTTCTCCCCGTGTCTGCGTGGGTTTCCTCTGGGTGCTCCGGTTTCCTCCCACAGTCCAAAGATGTGCAGGTCAGGTGAATTGGCCATGCTAAATTGTCCGTAGTGTTAGGTAAGGGGTAAATGTAGGGGTATGGGTGGGTTGCGCTTCGGCGGGGCAGTGTGGACTTGTTGGGCCGAAGGGCCATTTTCCACACTGTAAGTAATCTAATCTAGGTACCTGGTAGCTGCTGCTCATTGAATGTTTGTCCCAACATTATTGTCATTTCAACAGAGAAATCTGGTGTCTTATTTTTAGGAACTGAAACAACTGATATTTGGAATATTAATCAAAGGGTGGCTTTAGCAATGAATGCACTAAAAGAGTGAAGAAAAATCAAACTCAGATTTTTTTTATTGGTTCATGTATTCACCTTGTCTGGAGTTTTACCTTCATTCATAATGCATGAAGGGAAAATTCCACTATTCAGTAGCTGAAGTGCAAACAATATTGCAACGTTTATGGTTAATGACTCCTGCCTTGTAGTATTTTCAGCATGCCTAAATAGGTCACATTTGTGATATGTTTGTAGAAGTGTTTTTTGATTTTTGTTTTTGTTTATAATTGGTTTAATAAAATTAAATAATTACAGGCAGATATTTCGTGACAGGGAGATAAATGAAAAAGAGCAGCTAATACCATTTACAGCTCAGATCAAGAGTTTTCTAACCATAATTTTCAATCATTTACCATCAATGGTAAATCTGTTACCTATAATGCTGATGATTCTTCATTTTAGCAATATCCAACAGACTTAAATATATGAACAACTGCTGAGCATTATACTGGCAGCATTTAGATCAGAGATTAAATCAAATAAAAGACAGAAACAGCTACTTAGTCAATGGTTGGTAGGAGAAGGTTTCAACTAAAACACTATTTCTTCCTTTGCTTTGTTCTCTTCTGTGAATTATTTGAATATATGACTCGAGTGTAGTCCACCTCCCACTCAACAAAGGGTGGGAGAGGTTTGCGAAAACAGCCAACTATACACCAATATCTGGTTTTGACAAAGGTATGTTGGGGGAGAGTGATTAACCTTATCTCGAGGAAGCCATGCTATTTAAAGATTTTAATTAGCAGGCCGACTCTGATTTTAGGTGAATTTGAAGTGTACCAACTGCAGGCCGGATCTTCAGGGCCTGGGAAATCTGACAGAGTGAGGGAAGAGAAAACGGCAGTCTTACTGCTGCTGGAACAGCTTCACCCCAGCCAAACAAGCTGACAATTATAGAAGATATAGAATGCCTACAGCATAGAAACAGGCCCTTTGACCTAACAAGTCCACGCTGACCCTCCGAAGAGTAACCCACCCAGATCCATTCCCCTGCATTTACCCCAGACTAATGTACCTACCCTACACAGCCATGAACACGATGGGTAATTTAGCACAACTAATTCACCTAACCTGCACACCTTTGGATTGTAGGAGGACACCAGAGCACCCAGAGGAAACCCACTTCCATCCACATAATCAGAAAACCTTGCTGAAATCAGACCAGTCTCTTTGATCAGAACCACACAAGTCTGCAATCACTTGCTCCAACCTCCTCTTTCCATCAACACCAAAGCCTGATCTATTGATGTCCCCCACCTCCTGTTATTTTTCCGTCTCCCCTCCACTCACCTACAATCTCCTTTCTGCTTCATCACAGCCAGCAAACTCTCAACCCCTGTGCCTCCAGCCCTCCACAATGACACGCCTTCTCTCCTCACCATTCCCTGTCTGCCCACCTGCCAGACAACATTGCAGGTTGAAGAGAAGTAGAAAAGTAGAAACAACATGTCCTGTTGTTCAAACACTAAATGGAAAATGATTTGATTAACACGGTTCCTCAAGCTACAATTCACATTCTTCAACGTAAGCAAATTATTCTTTCTCAACTTACTTGGTTGATCGAGGAACCACCATGTCAGCAAGGGACTCGTATGTCTTTTGCCAGTTAATGTAATTGGACCTAATGCATAATAAGGGCAACATAAAGAAGAGCTTAAAAATGCTGGAAAAGCGCAACAGGTCAGGCAGCATCAAAGGAGAAGGAGAATCGACGTTTCAGGCATGAGCCCTTCTTCAGGAATTCCCGAAACGTCGATTCTCCTTTTTTAAGCTCTGATCCCCAGCATCTGCAGTCCTCACTTTCTCCCAACATAAAGAAGAGCTCATTATAAAAGCACATTATAGGATAATCAAAGCTTAAATGCACCAACTCACACCAGGCAGGGTACTTACTTTGGGACAAAGGCCAGGAGAGTGGTGAGATATTCTGAATCTAACACAAAATCTTCCTTATTTACAATGTCTGCTAAAGTACGAGTCAAAAGGCTACCCCTGGAAAAACATGAATGAGAAATAAAATCAGACATTTGTTGCATACAAGATACAAAGATAGTGCTATGGCTCATCACTTTATCATGTTCTAGTTTTGTTTCAGATGATGTGTCAACCTCTCCTCCTATACATTTTGATATACCATGCACCATCATATGCTTTTGGCACATTGGATCTTCTGGATGTCACACAGAGTGGACAGCTTGCCAGGAGGATCCTATTTTAACTGCTAACATAGAATATAGAACAGTGAAGCACAGTACCGGCAGTTTGGCCCTCAATGTGCTGACCTTTAATCCTACTATAAGATCAAACTAGCCTACACACCCTACATTTTACTTTCATACATGTGCCTTTCCAAGAGTCACTTAAATGTCCCTAATGTATCTGAATCTACTACCACTGCTGGCAGTGCATTCCATGCACCCACCGTTCTCTGTGTAAAGAAACTACCTCTGATATCTCCCCAAACCTCCTTCCAATCACCTTAAAATTATGCCCCCTCACAATAGCCATTTCGGCCCTGGGAAAAGGTCTCTGGCTATCTACTCTATCTATGCTTCTCATCATCTTGTACACCTCTATCACGTCACCTCTCATCCTTCTTCGCTCCAATGAGAAAAGCCCTAGGTCCCTCAAACTTTCTTCGTTACATACACTCTCCAGTCCAGACAGCATCCTGGCAAATCTCCTCTGCACCCCCTCTAAGGTTTCAACATCCTTCCTACAATGAGGCGATTAGAACTGAACACAATATTCCAAGTGTGGTCTAACCAGGGCTTTATAAAGCTTTCCCAATTGTCTATTAATTTAACTTGATAAATTTTTTCTTTTTCATTTTTCTGGACAATGACAGGCAAGAATTACAGTGCACCCAAACACAATAACAACAAAATCATTCCTTTTCTCACACTTAAATGTTATAGATCAAAAATACGTAGAATCAAATTTTAACAAACCAACTATTTTAAGCATTTGAAATAATTTCATTAATAGAACCTCTACTAATCACTGTTAGAAAATAATTTACTATTTTTGCAGTTGACAACGAAGCAAGTACATCACCACTGATTCTAAAAGAAGTTGCCACAAAGATCTCGTTATCTCTGTGCTGTAGCGTTCTCCTTTTCCTAATCTCAGTTAAAATCCAGAATCAAATCGAGGGAATGTCTTGTTGTGCAGCAGCGACGAGATCAGCAAGCAAGCTTAACAGTCAATCACATCAGGGTCTATTCACACACGGCAAACCAGGAACTTAAACTAATTGAAACCATTCACTTTTTATTTACATTTACAGATCGTGAAATAAATTATTGTGTTCATCTTTATTTTAGCTTCCATTCTGATCCACATGCAAATAATCTTTTGCAAAAAGAGAGCAGCTTCATTTTAAAATGTGAATATTTTATTATGAAGAAATTTGACACTTTTCAAATATAAATCAGCTCTTATGGCTAGTGAGGGCATTTTGTAGTATTTATGAAATTAAGATAATTAAAAACACAGTTACAGCTCACTCAATAATGTGTAACATTTTTAAGGATTTTTACAGTGTTTCCAACAGCATTTAAGAAGGGCGGTAAAGACAACTATAGACCAGTGAGCCTGACCTTGGTGGTGGGCAAGTTGTTGGAGGGAATCCTGAGGGACAGGATGTACATGTATTTGGAAAGGCAAGGACTGATTTGGGATAATCAACATGGCTTTGTGCGTGGGAAATCATGTCTCACAAACTTGATTGAGTTTTTTGAAGAAGTAACAAAGACAATTGATGAGGACAGAGCAGTAGATGTGATCTATATGGACTCCAGTAAGGCGTTCGATAAGGTTCCCCGTGGGAGACTGATTAGCAAGGTTAGATCTCATGGAATATAGGGAGAACTAGCCATGTGGATACAGAACTGGCTCAAAGGTAGAAGACAGAGGGTGGTGGTGGAGGGTTGTTTTTTCAGATTGGAGGCCTGTGACAAGTGGAGTTTAATTCTGATAAATGCGAGGTGCTGCATTTTGGGAAAGCAAATCTTAGCAGGATTTATACACTTAATGGTAAGGTCCTAGGGAGTGTTGCTGAACAAAGAGACCTTGGAATGCAGGTTCATAGCTCCTTGAAAGTGGAGTCGCAAGTAGATAGGATAGTGAAGAAGGTGTTTGGTATGCTGTCCTTTATTGGTCAGAGTATTGAGTACAGGAGTTGGGAGGTCATGTTTCGGCTGCACAGGACATTGGTTAGGCCACTGTTGGAATATTGCGTGCAATTCTGGTCTCCTTCCTATCGGAAAGATGTTGTGAAACTTGAAAGGGTTCAGAAAAGATTTACAAGGATGTTGCCAGGGTTGGAGGAATTGAGCTATAGGGAGAGGCTGAACAGGCTGGGGCTGTTTTCCCTGGAGCGTCAGAGGCTGAGGGGTGACCTTATAGAGATTTACAAAATTATGAGGGGCATGGATAGGATAAATAGACAAAATATTTTCCCTGAGGTCGGGGAGTCCAGAACTAGAGGGCATAGGTTTAGGGTCAGAGGGGAAAGATATAAAAGAGACCTAAGGAGCAACGTGGTCACGCAGAGGGTGGTACGTGTACGGAATGAGCTGCCAGAGGATGTAGTGGAGGCTGGTACAATTGCAACATTTAAAAGGCATCTGGATGGGTATATGAATAGGAAGGGTTTGGAGGGATATGGGCCGGGCGCTGGCAGGTGGGACTAGATTGGGTTGGGATATCTGGTCAGCATGGACGGGCTGGACCGAAGGGTCTGTTTCCATTCTGTACCTCTCTATGACTCTATAGAAGTGTAGGTTTTCATAAATGAGGAATGTAATGGAGATCATAGTCTAGGAATTTTTACAATGCACCCTGCTGAAGTGGATAGACTAATTGGAAGTGACTTCAGGATTTTCACTCAGTTTTACATACATGCAGACTCCCAAAGTTGCTGTCAATTTTATTGGAACAATGATGGTAAACACTGACAACTTCACTGTCATTATCATGACAAAATCTAGACTATTGAACAACCCACTTCCCAATGGATAAATGCATTTCCTTTCTATTTTTTAAAATCTAATTTTCTAAGCTACCTACTCAGAGATGTTATTATAAACCCTGGAGCAGATGGGACATGAACCAAGGTCTCTCAGTCCAGGAGTAGGGGCACTACCACTGCATCACATAAAGGCCCATGTATTTGCTTACTACCATTAAAGGTAGTTAGAACATTAGTTCTCAATTAACTAGCAATATAAAATCAATGACAATGGACCACACCATTAATTATGTTATGACTTAAACAACTAACTGTTTTCCAGAATATCTTTAAATATTTCATTCTAACAAATAACTCAATTTCATTTTCATTGATTAAAATTTTGAAATGCAAGATATTGGCACACTCAAACTGGCTACTGTTGTGATACTTGCAGTGAGTTTTAATATATTCCAAAGTTTCACTTTCTAAGTGAAATGAGGTGACATTCATTTTAATTAAATACACACAGTGTAATTTAGCCTGCGTCGGAGAGTAACTGGATTCTGCTAAGAAAGTTAATTCAACTCAAATGGAATCTCATCTCCCTCTGACCCTCAGGACAATGTTTAACTGTGAGATAGCTTGTTTAGAGGAGTTAGTGGAGTTCTTATTAACCAGTTAATCTAAATTAAACAAAGTTAGTTTGTGATGGATGAAATTTTTTCCAAATGAAAGCTTTGTTCAGACGCTTATTAAATAGAAGAAACCTTGTCTTTTACAGCAGTTATTTTAATGGTTTCTGACTGAAATATCAGTAAAACTAATAAAATTAACCTTCTTGATTTGATTTTTATTATTGTCACATAAACTGAGACACAGTGAAAAGTATTATTTTGTATGCTATCCAGATAAATCACACTATACATCAGTACATCAGGATAATACAACAGAATGCTGAATATAGTGTTACAGCTACAGAGAAGGTACAAAGGAAGATCAACTCCAATATATGAGAGGTCAGTTCGAAAGTTTGGTAAGAGCGGGGAAGGAGCTGTTCTTAAAACTGTTGGTACATATTTTCAAATTTTTGTATGTTCTGCCCAATGGAAGAGACTATAACTGGGGTGGTCAGGATGGGGGGGTCTTTGATTATGTTGGCTGCTGTCTCAAGGCAGCGGGAAGTATAGACGGAGTCAATGGATGGAAGGCTGGTTTGAGTGATGGACTGGATTGCGTTCACAACTCTCTGTAATTTTGTGGGCAGAGCAGTTGGTGTACCAAGCTGTGATGCATCTGAATAGGGCTTTACATTTCTTGAAGACCATGTAATCAATTAGCCTTTTGAGTTACTCGACACAAAATTGAGATTGAACTACATATAAGGCACTTTGTTTAAACTGTTATTCAGTAACTTCATATATATGTGCAATGCACAATTTTTGTTGATACTTAATGAAATAATTTACATGCTGCAATTACATTGAGAGTTGTAATAAAAATGAGTTTGTATGTGGATCACTATGATGTATTTTAAAGATGGAAATATGTTTTTTTAGTGGGAAAATATCATTAGATTTATTACTTCTTGCTCTCTTGGAGCCTCTTAACTAATGCAGCCTTCACTCCTAAATAATATGTTGCTCCTTTCTGTTAAAATGCTTTAAAAATGTTGTTATGGATCTTTGTAAAGCAATATTTGTCATGTATTAATAAAAAAGTCATATTGTAATCAACATTCTTCATGATTAATTTTATTCCTATTCGTCTAAAAAATAGATCTTGAACTATGTTATGCATTTTTAAATAATTTGTTTTTTTTAAATCATCTTCATGAAAGCATCATTGCATGCAACAATGTTATCAAAATTCTGTCGCGTGAATAAATTCGTTCTCAGTGTAATGTTAGCTTGATGGTAATATTACTGTGATAAATGCTTTTGAGACATGAATTCAAATATCAAACACTACAGAATTGCTGGTGAAACTCAGCAGGTCCTGCAGTATCTCTACAGAGAAAGCAAAATTGATATTTCAAGTCCACTGACTCTTCATCTTGAAGATGCTGCCAGACCTGCTGAGTTTCACCAGCAATTTCTGTTTTTGTTTCAGATTTCCAGCAGTTCTTTGTTTTATTTTAGTATTGAATTCAAATATCACCATGGCAGCTGGGGAATTTAAATGCATTTAATTCGTAATGCAGGAATAAAATTCTAGTTTTACCAACAATGATCATGATACTACCAGATAATCATATAAGTGCACCAGCATCACTATGTCCTCCAGAGAAAGAATTCTGTGGTCTTTACCTGGTCCTGCCTATGTGGGACTTAGCAATGAGATTCAATCTTGACAACCTTCTGAAATTACCAAGCAAGCCATTCAATTTTATCAAACTACTACAGAAAAGACAAATAACAATAAAACTGGATGTACATCGCACCATTGGCTTAGGTACCTTCCCTTACAAAGTGCTGCTCAGTAATATTTGGGGGCTTGGGCCAACATTGAGAAAGTTGTCCCACAGAGTAATCAAGTCACAGCCTGACATACCTGTACTGCCTAATTATGCCTTACATCCTAAGCTCTTCCATCACCATTTTTATGTACAGGATTGTTCCACCTGCAAGGTAGACTGATAGAATATGCCAGCACAAGTGACATACCAACAGGAGGGAAAGGCCCGGAAGCTTTCAACATTTATTCCAGATCTCAAGACATCTCATAGCATAATGTCAACCACGGGCGAGGAAATCGCCTGCAAATCACCTTCTATCATCCTTCCTCAGTTGTTGATTTCATGTTGAACAGCACTTAAAAGAAGCACTGAGGGTAGCAAGGAGACAGGATGTATTCTGGAAGGTCTTTTGTCCATCATCAAGAATGGATCAGCGGCACCAAAACTGACTGAGCTTTTGTTGGTTCTTTCACTATCAGCCACTGTGACGGTGGCTGATAGCGAGAGAACCAACAAAAGAGGAAAATCTCCTTGTCTGTGCAATCACAATTCATTTATTGCAAGGACATTTGTCTACAACAATATTGTGGAGTGACCACTGCACATTCCTTAGAGAGATAAAGTATAGTCCACTATCATGTTTGGCAGTACTACCTTGCTTAATACAACAGACTCAGAACTGAAGTAGCAAATTAAAACTGAGTTTCCATGAGGCTCATTCAGAGGGCAGAGAATCTCAGAAATCTCTGCCCCAGGTGGCTATGGAGGCTCAGTCTTTGAGTATATTTAAAACAGAGTTCAATAGATTTCTCGATACTAAAGATATCAAGGGATATTTGACTGAATGCAGAGTTGGTTCCATGGGTCAAATGGCCTATTCCTGCTCTATCCCTACTTCAGAATTTCTTTAGGAAGGGACCCAGAACATTTGCTCTGCTTTTTCTCCACAGATACTGCCAGAACTGCTGAGTTTTACTAGAAAGTGATGTTTTTGTTTGAGTTTCTTTACTTAATATTTTGTATTTTTTATGTGCATTATTGATTGTCCAATCTGAGGAGTTGTCTTTGGGAACTCCCATTTTAAATGGGTCTCAGTAGCTTTAGATAATAACTCAATTATATGGATTAGTTTTCAACTTTCGCAAGGGAGAGGGGAAGGAAATGACAAGAATGTGCTGAGGCTTGCAGTATTGGATCAGCTGTATGTTTTACACCTTCTTGATTTCCTTTTTAGGTCAGTTCTCCAAACAAGTTGAAAATTAATTTTATAATGCCTATACATCAGGCATAATTGGTAGAAATGAAGTAAATGTTAGTACTGAGTCATAGTGTCATATATTGTACAGCATGGAAACAAACTACTTCAGTCCAACTCATCCATGCCAACCAGATATCCTATGTTAATCTAGTCCCATTTGCCAGCATTTGACCAATATCACTCTAAACCATTTCTATTCATGTACCCACCCGGATTCCTTTTTAATATTGTAATTGTACCAATCTCCACCACATTTTGGTATCTGTACCACAATGATACATAGTCCATTGCTTTTTGCAAATCTCAACAGCAAGATATGAATTGTGTATTTTCCAAATATTTGAATTTGTAATTTTCCAACATACATAGATTCACTAAGTAAAGATCCCAGTTTACATACACTGCTTTTCTTTCCAGATTTTGTAGATTTCCCTTGGTATTGTTATAGGTCATTGCACGGGACTTTAAATCAGTGTCAATCTGCGAGATTTGCTGTAAGTAAGAAACACAGGGAACAGTTATTTTGCTCTTACTGCTTCTATTATTGCTAAATATTTCATGGTTGATATCTTCTAATGTAATTTTTATCATTGTAAAAGAATCAAACGAGTAGTAGCCATTTTGTAATCCAAAGAAATACACCTTTAAGGGAAAGGAACATACAGTATGTCCATATATGTCAAAATATATCAGATACATCATCACCATTCTGGTGACCTGTTTCTGGCTATACTGGGTACAAAGTTAAAAGGTTGTTAAAAGTAGGCAAGAAATAGCCAACACCTAGATACTGCAGCAGACAAATGAAGAAGGGATGTAGTGAGCAGAATGATTAGAATGAGCAGCAATAGTGTTGTGCAGCAATAGAGTGCCAACCTACACTCCCAAGGGTCTGTTTTGGCCCCAACATGAAAACAATTGCAAGGTTTTTTTTATAAACTGGTAATCATTTTGGCAGCCATTATTCATGTATATATTACACCGAAAATTAGTGTTTGAGTTGTGGCCAATTTCAGAGCCAAACTAAACTCTTCTATCAGCAGCCAGGACATAAGGCAGAATTTCCCCATATATTTTCTGCAGTATATTTGTTGGGGGGGGGGGGGTATAGTGACAGCATGTTAGACGGCTAAGAGGCAAATAATGGTAAGTATCTTGTCATATCACAGACTTCAACACTGCCAAATCACAGGTCAATAACTTCTGGGTCCTAAAGTCCACCTGTCAAGGTCTAGTTTTCAGGAGATCACTTGGCGAGATGTTGTGGATTATTTTCTTCTTGTGGTCTTGGGGAGGAGTCAAGGGTTCCAAGGCAAGGACAGGGCTATCACTTTCAGGGACCACCTCTGTGCCTGCCATCTACGTCTCTGAGTGTTCCCAGATCGGGGCAATTGAAGGCCGCTCATCCAACTTGGCCGGCAAGAAACCACTCAGCCGTCTCATCTGCCAAGGATCAGGAAGGTGGTAAATTGAGGCCTTGAAGTGGCTTATAATTAACCACTTTAGTTGTTGGCAAGTAAAGGATGTCCCCAGTGGACATTCAGCCCCAGCATGTAATTTGCTGAGGTGCTCAGAAGGACAGAATTTCTCTTTCAGGCCAATTTGCCACCTCCAGGGAGGGGGAAATCTTGCCCATGGGTTTGTGTTGTGAGGATCATTCTTTAACTGAATAAAGCTCTGTTCACTTGCACAAACATGTCTGTCACTATTTAAAGAGCCAGGAAAATACCAATGCAACAAAGTGATGTATGTTTGCACCTACAAATTCACTCAGTGAGACTGTGAGCAGGTACAAAGCACAGGGAAGACACTTTTCTACAGGAAGATGGGAGAAATTAAATGGAAAGGGGATATTGTGCATTTTCTAACTGACAACTTCAGAATGCTATTGATAAAACAGGCAACTAAACTAGCCTCTACAAAGAAGGTACATGATATTGGGAGATTAATATCAAGGTGGGACATCAAACATTTTAACTATAAAACAAGTACTTAGAGATAAGCATCAATAATATGTGATATCTCTAAAACGAGAGTTAAGACCTGTACAATATTGATAATTCTTATCTCAGTGTCCCAAATAATTTTATAATCTAAAGTGCTGCAGAACAGAAGCTGCCACTATAACATGGAGATTAAACTTGAACATAATAAGTGTGAGACTTTCAAATTGCAAAGAAATATATTATTGGATTTGTTTGATATGACATCGCTGCGGAAGAACCATTCAAGTTAAGACATACAACATAGGCATAGCTAGGAGTTTATTAATGAACAGTGCATCACGGTGAAAACTGTAATATAACCTGCTTATCACTGAATCAATAAATTGTTTCCTTAGCAGGCACCTGAAAATTAACACAATTATGGAGAACCACAATAATTAATGACTTCATCAAGTAATAAAAGAGCAAGTGAACCAACAATTCAATGGAAAAGTGGGTTCTTACTAATTGAATTGATGAACCCACAAACATAGCAACATAAAATGCTTGAAAGGAACAGGAGGTACCAATGCATAAATGAATACAGCACTAGCCACTAACTAAGCAATAAATATATATAACAGATACAGGGTGCACATGTGAATTTTGATTAGATTCCCTACAGTGTGGAAACAGGCCCTTTGGCCCAACAAGTCCACACCGACCCTCTGAAGAGCAACCCACTCAGTCCCATTCCCCTACATTTACCCATGACTAATGCACCTAGTACTATGGCAATTCAGCATGGCCAATTCACCTGACTTGCACATCTTTGGACTGCGGGAGAAAACTGGAGCACCCGGAAGAAACCCACGCAAACACGGGGAGAATGTGCAAACTCCACACAGACAGTTGCCTGAGGAGGGAATTGAACCCAGTTGTGCTGTGAGGCAGCAGTGCTAACCGCTGAGCCACTGTGCTATCCCAAATGAACAAACATGAATAATTCTATCATGAATCTATCTCTGTTGCCACATTTCTGCAGCTCTAAGACATCCCTAGCTTTACAGTAGAGCCAGGGAATGAGTGAGAATGGGTAGAAATGGCAAGGAAATTGGTCAGGTAGAAATCCTTTGAGAAACCAATGTGGGCCACAAAAGCTGGACACCGAAAAGTCTTTTGCTGCTTCTGGCCATTACCATTAACATGAAGAAGATTTTTCCCACATAACTGTTAGGAAGCCTCACACAGAAAATTAAAAGGTTGTGCCTGAGTGAAGGTAACAGGCTCTAAACCACAAATTAATGGTTAGGTCTGATCTGACAGCAGAAAATGGCACTCAGCAATCCATACACAGTGAAGAAGAGCAGGAGTAACAGAACAGTCAAGAAGTTTGAATGTTAGGTTTGGTGGTTAAAATGGAACACTGGAAGCAGGAGGAACTGGGACCAGACGAATGAAGTTACAGGAAAGTTCACAAAGAAGTAGAAAAGCACAAAAAGAAGTTTATGGAAGTTTTTTTTTTAATTTGAAGGGGTTGCTGGCTAAGGAATAGGGCTGGAGACTGAAGAATGTGGGGAGCTGAAAGATGTAGATGGAAATGTCTTTACACCACAGTGCTAGTCTCCCAGAGCCTCCAGCTACATCGTTACACAAATTGTTGGTATATGCACATTCAACTACAAGCGTTTACAAATTTGGGATAAAATTTAACTTTGTTGCACAAAACAGATGGTAATGGATTGGCCAGCCATTAAACATCCCACCTGATCTTTCTTCCCACTGAAGTCAATGAAGAGGAAAATTGAGCAAGAACTGCTGTTTGCTTCTCTGTCAAAATTGAACTTTACTCCCTCTCACTTGAAACTATAAATGTCAACATCAAAATATTACCAAAAAAAAAAATCACAGCATCAGGAAGCAAGGAATAAGAGAAGGAAAGTCATGCTTGAGGCAAGATTATTCATTAATATATAAGTGTAAACATGTTTGATGCATACATTTCTTTATATGTTTATTTATACTAAAATTTTAGAGACTTTTTTAATTAACATCAAATTTCACCTTAGTAATAACTTCTGTTAGATTTTGAAGTGACTGTTTTATAGGATATTTAGCCATGTCCCACTGAAAATGTGTCACATATCGATGGAGATCAACTAAAAACAAAGAAAACAAGATGGAATTAGTTGTGTGTCTGATGTTCCTTCAAGCATATGTAACAAACTAAATAACACCACAGCACAACATCAAAACCTGACCAGAAAATATAGAAGTATTGATCACAAAAGTTAAAAGACTGTATGTTTATGTAATAATAGACAACAAATATGAACTGCAATTCCACGAGCAATTAGTATTTCCCCCATCCCCATTTAATTTGTTGCTAAATAGTCCACGTTCTGTTTACTTTTATAAATGTCACATAGTAAAAGAAATGATCACTTCATGGGTTTCCAGAAGCTAGCAATACTGAGACCAGCTTTTGCTTCGGACCATAATAGCTTGTCATGATAGTGCAAGTGATGGAGGAAAAACCATCTGCCTACCCAAATCTTGTTCATCCACCCCTGGTCAATATTGCTGTTTTCTTTATTCTTTCATGGGATGTGGGTTTGTTGTCCACCCAAATGTTCGCTTGATCACAGAATTCATATAGTTCAGAAGAAGGCCATTCAGTCTACAGTGTCTACAATCTACCCAGTCCAGCCCTCTCAAGATTTTGAAAACTATCAAATGTCCTGTTAATGTGGCCTCAAATCTCCTGATGTACTTGGCCTCAAACAACCACAAGCATCTCCTTTGTGATAGGCATGACTCTAACCAATGGATGGGTTTAACCTGCTTCCCACTGACTTTAACTTGTTGCCATGATGTCAGGGGCAGTCATCTTACCTCCCCTCTGAGTTTAGGTTTCTTCCATGTTTGGACCAAGGTTGGTATGAGGTAAGGAGCTGAGTTGCCCTGGCCGAACCAAGCCTGAGCATCAATGTGCAGGCTATTGCTTTGTTAGTCTTGTTTCTGCAAGCACTTTTGTGACACTTTCCATCATTTGCTGGTGATAAACTGTAGATCAAAGGGGCAGTTATTGGACTTGTCCAGTTTTGTGCGGATAGAAAATTAAAGTTATTGAGGCAAGAGGTCTGGTTGAGATGCGCTCAAGAGTACCACAGGAAGTGCAAGTAGAAATTGTGGAGCCACTAATCAAATCTTTTCCAATCTTTTCCAGACTCAGTTGATGCCAGAGGACTGGAAAATTACAAATGTCCCATGCTAGCTTTAAAGAAGTATAAAGATAAGCCTGTGTTACTTTCTTAGATGGTTACTCCTGGTGCCTTGTATTATTTGCCACTTCATTTTGTCAGTACTGTATAAGGGTATCACTTACTGAGTAAGGGCTTTTTTGAGATAAACTAAGGACAAAAAGGATTGGTGGCAGCGACCAATACTGCAATCAGCGGTAAACATATAGAATATCTACAGAAGAAATACTGTTCTGACACAGAAACATAGAATGCAGGAGCAGGAGTAGGCTATCATTTGTTAGTTTTTTTCAAACTCTGTTTTACTGAATGGCTATTAAGTTCTTCTATAAAGCTTTTAATTGTATTAAGTGACGGTAATAATTTCAAGCTTTTTAAATTCGGTTCTTTGTAATACTATTTCTTTAAAATACTGTACTTCTATTATTTTCCAGACTTTTTGGTGGTTTTTCTACATATTTTAATGATCATAATTGTGGATACCTGCTTCTTCTAATCTTTTCCTGTCTCCAGCAGCCAGAATGGAGTTTCCTTGATTCCTCCCAAGTAAAATAGACCTTTTACTGCAATTCACATTCTAAAACTACAAGTACTTTTTCTACACAAATTTCTCTTTAAAGTTCTCTGGCTCTATCCTTTATATGATCTTGCTGCCAAAATCATGTCACAATTATTAAATTTTAGGCTTTTAAATCTTTATCTTGTGCTGATGTTTTCTTCTGCTGAAGGCTACTAGATTTCTTTAAACTTGATCATTTTCAGCTTAAATAAATTCCAAGGCCATCCTGGTTCTGAAATTTGGTCTGACTTTATTTTCTGGCCCCTCAAGGAGCCTAATATCGATGGCAGCAATGCTCATTGAGAGAGGTGCAATCTCTCTTTTACACACCTTTGCCCTCATTCCTCTTCTACATAAAGTGGAGGCTCTGGTGTGGAACTGGGGTGGACAAAGTTAAAAATCACACAACACCAGGTTACAGTCCAACAGGTTTATTTGGAAATACTAGCTTTCAGAGCGACGCTCCTTCATCAGGCAGCAGTGCTCCGAAAGCTAGTGCTTCCAAATAAACCTGTTGGACTATAATCTGGTGTTGTATGATTTTTAACATTTTTCATAAAGTTATTCCCTCTTCTCTTAGGGATCTCTAACTTTATTTCCTGAAGCCTTTTATCAGTCCTCGCAGAGTCTTCCTTGATCACCGATAGCTCACTATTTTCTACTTGTAACTGGTTTTCCTTCTTTTCAATTAGATTTGATTTATTATTCACATGTTCCTAAGTACAGTGAAAGGTTTTATTCTGCATGCAGTGCAAGCAGGTCATAACATTCAAAGATCATAGAATGATTGAATAGAGTGAGGAATACAAAGTTACAGCTACAAAGAAATAATTTTTACAGACTTAGAATTAAGGTTTAAAAGTGCAGAAAGATCGTACAAAATGTGAGACTAAGTTCTGCTGTAGGGAGCTCGCAAAGACTCGCCCTGTGTCGGCACCATCTTGAATCTTAGCCCTGTTTATCATTCCAGAATATTGAACCAGTTTCCGAATGGTATTTTGCTTCTGCAGTTCTCCGCCTGCCTTAATGCTGCTTCCACAGCTGCTGCTGCTCTCCGTCAGTAGCTGCCCTTTTAGTTGCTGACTGTCTATGTCTCCTGCAAGCAATAATACTCTTCAGGTGGTAAACTCACTTACCTGAATATTTTTCATTATCTCTGGCTGACAAGGTGGAGTCCAATCCAGAACATTTTTAAAGATGACCCCTCCTGGTATCTTATTGTTCTTTGCCACATCTACCAGTACATGACACCATTAATGGTACCCTCTCTATTATATTACAACCAAAACTGGAGAAATCCACTGTCACTTTGGTCCTGCTACTCCAAAGATCACAACATAAAATAAAAATACTTTTTGCAGTTTCTATGGTGACCAATTAAATATTGTATTTATGTCAGGGTTCAAACAAAAAAAATCTACCGAGTTTCCTAATAAACACAATTATGTGTTTATTGTCTAAGCAAAATTTAATCAATAAAGATGGAATAATTGGTTAATATACATAGTCAATAATGTAGGAGTATAAATGTTATCCCTCTAAATGTCCTGAAAACACATGCACACACTTGGTGCAAACACTTGGATGAAAATAATACTGATTAGCAAGGTTAGATCTCATGGAATACAAGGGGAATTAGCTATTTGGATACAGAGCTGGCTCCAAGGTAGAAGACAGAGACTGGTGTTGGAGGGTTGTTTTTCAGACTGAAGGCCTGTGACCAGTAGAGTGCCACAATGATCAGTGCTGGGTCCTCTACTTTTTGTCATTTACATAAATGATTTGGATGCGAGCATAAGAGGTACAGTTAGTAAGTTTGCAGATGACACCAAAATTGGAGGTGTAGTGGACAGGGAAGAGGGCTACCTCAGATTATAACAGGATCTGGATCAGATGGGCCAATGGGCTGAGAAGTGGCAGATGGAGTTTAATTCAGATAAATGCGAGATGCTGCATTTTGGGAAAGCAAATCTCAGCAGGACTTATTCATTTAATGGTAAGGTCCTAGGGAGTGTTGCTGAACAAAGAGACCTTGGAGTGCAGGTTCATACCTCCTTGAAAGTGGAGTCACAGGTAGATAGGATAGTGAAGAAGGTGTTTGGTATGCTTTCCTTTATTGTTCAGAGTATTGGGTACAGGAGTTGGGAGGTCACGTTGCGGCTGTACAGGACATTGGTTAGGCCACTGTTGGAATATTGCGCGCAGTTCTGGTCTCCTTCCTATCGGAAAGATGTTGTGAAACTTGAAAGGGTTCAGAAAAGATTTACAAGGATGTTGCCAGGGTTGGAGGAATTGAGCTATAGGGAGAGGCTGAACAGGCTGGGGCTGCTTTCCCTGGAGTGTCGGAGGCTGAGGGGAAACCTTATAGAGGTTTACAGAATTGTGAGGGGTATGGATAGGATAAATAGACAAAGTCTTTTCCCTGGGGTCGGGGAGTGCAGAACTAGAGGGCATAGGTTTAGGGTGAGAGGGGAAAGATATAAAAGAGACCTAAGGGGCAACTTTTTCACACAGAGGGTGGTGCGTGTATGGAATGAGCTGCTCGAGGAAGTGGTGGAGGCTGATACAATTGCAACATTTAAAAGGCATTTGGATGGGTATATGAATAGGAAGGGTTTGGAGGGATATGGGCCGGGTGCTGGCAGGTGGGACTAGATTGGATTGGTATATCTGGTCGCCATGGACGGGCTGGACCAAAGGGTCTGTTTCCATGCTGTACATCTCTTTGACTCTATAATAAACATATTTTTGTACAGAGATTGACTTTTTGAAAGAAACAAGCTTTGATCAATGCATTCATGAAAGCAACTGGATAATGTGTACGATGTTCCAGATTCTGTTGCTCTGATGTTCTGGTACATGCAGTCAAGTCACTAATCATGTACAGTCATCTTTGAATTCTTGTAGACACAGCTTGCTCAGGAAATACAATATCAAGATGTCATTTAAATCGTTCATTCAAACAAAAACACATTTCACCTTGAACTAACGTAATGCAGAAATGGAAGAGATTAGCTGGACAGTTTGTTCACAGCAAGCTTTCATAGTTTCATAGTGATAGAAGCAGGAGTAGGCTATTGGGCCCATTGAGCCTGCTCCGCCATTCATTAAGATCATGGCTGATCTATCCATCGTCACAGCTCCTTCTACTTGCATTATCCCCATAACCCATAATTCCCTACCATGCATAAACTCATCCAACTGTGTCCTGAATACATTTAATGAAGCTGCCTCTACTACTTCCTTGGACAGGGAATTCAATAGATTCATTACTCTTTGGGAAAAACAGTTCCTCCTCATCTCTGTCCTAAATCTACTCCCCCTAATCTAGAGATCATGTCCCCTAGTCCTAATCTCACCTACCAGCACAAACAACTTGCCTGCCTCTATCTTATTTATCCCTTACATTGTTTTATATGTTTCTATAAGATCCCCTCTTAATCTTCTAAATTCTAGCGAATAGTCTCAGGCAGCTCAACCTCACCCCATCAAATAACACCCTCATCTCTGGAATCAACCTGGTGAACCTCCTCCTCACCTACTCCAAAGCCAGTATATCCTTCCTCAAGTAAGGAGACCAGAACTGCGCACAATACTCCAGGTGCAGCCTCACGAACACCTTGTACAATTGCAGCACAACCTCCCTGCTCTTAATTCAATCCCTCCAGCAATGAAAGCCAATATTCCATTTGCCCTCCTGATTACCTGTTACACCTGCAAATCAACTTTCAGTGATTCATGTACAAGCACTTAAGTCACTCTGCACAACAACAAGCTTTGATCTTTCACCATTTCAATTATACTCTGATCTACTATTTTTACTTCTGAAGTGGATAACCTCACATTAACCAACATTGTACTCCATCTACCAGCCCCTTGCCCACTCACCTCACCTATCTAATTCTCTGCAGACCCTCCACATTCTCTGCACAGTTTGTCTTTCCACTCACTTTAGTGTCATCAGCAAACTTGGATACATTACACTCAGTCTACTCTTCTAAATCATTTATATATCTCATGAACAGTTGCGGACCCAACATTGACCCCTGCAGCACCCCACTCACCACTGATCTCCAGCCAGAGAAACACCCATTTAGCCCAACTCTCTGCTTTCTATTGGTTAACCAGTCCTCTATCCATGCAAGCACATTCCCTGCCACTCCATGCATTCTTATCTTATGGATGAGTCTTTTAGGTGGCACCTTATTGAATGCCTTCTGGAAATCTAAGTATACAGCATCCTCCTGTTCCCCTCCATCCACCATGCTTGTTACATCCTCAGGTTTGTTAGTCACGACCTTCCCTTCAATTCCTGCAAGATTTCCTCCAATTCAACTTAATAAAGGTGAGCACCCCTCCAAATCAACTTGCTCTCCACAGGCTTTCCTACAATTCAGCTGATTCTTAGCAGGCTTTACCTAAACCAGCTAAAACAAGAACCTTTTCAAGACAATCACTGTTCAAAACAGCCCAGGATCACCAGCAGTTATTACCAGTTATGGAAATATGGCTAAAAATATTCAGTGAACCTTCATTGTCATATTTTTAAGAAACCATCCCAGATACATCCAGAAAACTTGAAATGAATTCTTTATTTCCACAACTTTCAAAACAAATTTGCAGAACAAATTTTAAAATTTACTGATGACACCACCGTTGGATCTTAAACAATGACGAGACAGAGCACAGGAAGGAAATAGACAGCTCAGTGGCATGATGTAAAGACAACAATCGCATCCTCAATGTCAGCGAAACAAAACAGCTGGACATCGACTTCAGGAAGTGGAGTGGTGAATACGCCCCTGATTGTATCAATGGTGCTGAGGTGGAGGTGGTCAAGAGCTTCAAGTTCTTAGGAATAAATATTACCAACGAACTATCTGGGTCCACCCGTGTCGATGCTACCATCATGAAAGTACATCAATGCCTCTACTTTCTCAGAAAGCTAAGGTAGTTCAGCATATCCACAATAACTCTGACTAATTTTTATAGATGTACCATAGAAAACATCCTATCTGGATGTAACAAAGCTTAGTATGGCAAGACAGTGAGAAATTAGAGTGTTGTGAATACAGCACAGTCAATTATAAAAATCAGCCTTCCTTCCATTGACTCTGTTAACACTTTCTGCTGCTTTGGGAAAGCAGCCAACTTAATCAAAGACCCCTATCATCCAGTTATACTCTCTTCCACCCTTTTCCATTGGGCAGGGGATACAGAAGTGTGAAAATACGTCCCAACAGACTTCAGAAGAGCTTCTTCTTCACTGTTATCAGAATTATGAACGGACATCTCATTTATTAGAACTGAACTTTCTTCACACCTTCTCTATAGCTGTAACCCTATATTCTGCATCCTGTTCTATTACCCTGACTATTTTTGTAAGGTTATGATTTGTCTAGTTAGCACGCAAAAACAATACTTTTCTCACATTTATCATGGTACATGTGACAATAATAAAAATCAAGTCAAAAAAGCTAATTTTATTATTTTTACTGATATTTCAGTCAGGACCTATTAAAATAACTGCTACATAATTTGGAAATTTGCAAATGATCCAACCTGGAATTATTGTGAACCAGCAAGATTTTCAAAGAGGTTAGTAGAAAGAATGGACAAGTGGCAGATGAAATTTTATGCGGTGAAATATGAAGAGATTTGTTTCGGTAAAAAGAAAGCAAAGAAACAATATAAAGGATACAATTCTAAATGGGTAGAGGAGCAATCCAACCTGGAAGCATATGTCCAAAAGTCATTGGAGGTGGCATGACTGATTGAGAAACGAGTTAAAATTAATAAGACATAGAGCACCCTGGAGTTAATTAACTGGGACAGAAAAAAAAAATCAAAGCATTTGATTTTTAAATGTCAATGTTGGATCCATCATTGCTATCATGAAAAAAAACGATGTATAGCATTCCATGACTGACTTACTGCAATGCAGCATAATTGTAATGTTCAAAACCAATGTTCAATATTTTGGTTAAAATTTGTACATCTACTGAGCTACATTGAGATGAAGTACACACCTAAAGGTCCACCAGGTAAAACAGAACTGAAGTATCCTGACAGTTCTTTCTAGCCTTCAAGACACTGATTGACAGATATGCCAGCTCGCTTACCTAACATATTTTGTCAGATTTGTCATAGTCATAGAAATGTACAGCAAGTAAATTTTATTATGCTTCAAAGATTGAAGTTTCCTGATCACATGGACAACGTGACCAGGCTATGTGGCTGTTAATTATTTAATCCATCGTAACCTGATCACTGTATCCATGCATCCAGATTATTATTCCAAAATACAAATCATATTCCAATGTTTACATTGAAGAGAACAGCTGAGCCAGAGTTAGGTCAGCTTTAGACACTCCTATTATGTTTTACACTAGCATCAGTAAATATTCAGAAAAAAAATAACAGCCCCTCAAGCCTACCATACCGTTCAATAGGATCATGGCTGATTTGACTTCAACACCTCCTTCATGCCAGTTCGTCACAGTCCTCAATGTCCCCTATAGTTCAAACATCTCTATCCTTTCTCTTTCAGTAGGGTAGCAAATTCCAGACAGTCTTTACACTCTGGGAAAAGAAATTCCTTTGCATTACAGTTTTCAATGAACATCCCCTCCCTTACTGTGCAACCATGTCCCCTACTTTGAGATTTTCCCACTTATGGAAACATTTTCTCAACATCAACCCTGTCAATTCCCCTCAGACTCTTGTACATTTCAATAAGATTACTCTCGATTCTGCTGAACTCTGATGAATGAAGGCCAAACCTGTTCATTTTTAAGAAGTCAACTCCCTTCATTCCAGGATTCAGCCT
Source organism: Chiloscyllium punctatum (assembly GCF_047496795.1). Lineage (NCBI taxonomy): Eukaryota > Metazoa > Chordata > Chondrichthyes > Orectolobiformes > Hemiscylliidae > Chiloscyllium > Chiloscyllium punctatum. The sequence goes on along the minus strand of NC_092741.1, from coordinate 142,279,644 downwards.
ACTGACTCTCTTCTGTGCTGCTTCCAGTACCAGGTCATTCTTAAAGACATACCAAAATAGTACACAGTTCTCCAGATGCTACCTCCCCAATGCTGTCACGTACAGGTGTAACAAAACCTGCTTATTTTAAAACCCAACCCCTCCCAAAAATGTCTAAATTTCTACTTGCCTTCTCAACTACTTGTTGTACCTGCACCTGGTTTCATTCACAAAAATACCCAGATCTCACTGCACTGCACCTTTTTTTAGAATCTCTCTCTCTATTTAAATAATGGTCCACCTTTTGATTCTTCCTCCCAAAGTGAATGATCTCACATTTCCCTCCGGCCTTGGGAGGCAATGGCCCAGTGATATCATTGCTAAACCCTCAATTTAGAGACCCAGGTAATGTGAATCCTGCCATTGCAGGAGGTGGAATTTCAATTCAATTAAAATTTAGCATTGAGAGTTGAATGATGACCATGAAATCATTATCAGGAAAACCCATCAAGCTCACTTATGTCCTTTAGGGAAGGAAACTGCCATTATTACCTGGTCTGGCCTAGATATGACTCCAGAACCACAGCAATGTGGTTGACTTTTAACTGTCCTCTAGGTAGTTAGGAATGGACAACAAATGCTGGCCTAACTTGTGACACCCACATCCTGTGAATGAATTAAGCCCCTCTATATCCCCTTGCAGATCTTTTATGTCCTCATTGTATTAAGCCCTCCCAATTACTTTCATATCATCAGCTAATCTAGACACATTTTACTCTGCACCGTCCAAGTCACTAATATTAACTGTAAATAATTGAGACCACAGAACTGATCTTTGTGATATTCCATGAGTTTACATATTTCCAACCTGAAAAAGATCCATTCACCCACACTCTGTCTCCTGTATGTTAACCAATCCTTAGTCCATGCTAATACATTATCTCCAATACCATGAACCCTTATCTTGTGCAATAATCTTTTCTCCTCAAATGCCTTTTGGAAATCCCCTTGATCAACTCTGCTTGTTGTACCTCCAAAAGGTCTCTAGCATATATGTCAAATAAGATTTCCCTTTGCAAGACAATGTTGATTGTATTTAATTGAATTAAGTTTTACTAAACATCCTGATATTTCTTCCTTAAAATTGGACTCAAGCATTTTCCCATTGATAGATGTTAGCCTAGAGTTTCCTGCTTTCTGACTCCCTCCCTTCTTGCACACAAATGTCACATTCCTCCTGGAATCCAGTGAGTTCTGGAATATTTTGACCAATGTCTCCACTGCCTCTGCAGCCACTTCCTTTCAGGTCATCAGGTCTCGGTCCAGTGACCCATCTGCCTTTTGTGCCATAGGGTCTTCATTGACTTCTTCCGTTTGTATTACACCAGTGTATTCATCAACTGCTGCTGCCCAGCTTAGACTGATTTCTGTTCTCTTATATATTTTAGACAAGTTCAACTTGTCAGATGTTTTGGTTTAGAGGGGAGGACTGCAGATGCTGGAGATCAGAGTCGAGAGAGTGGTGCTGGAGAAGCACAGAAGGTCAGGCAGCATCTGAGGGGCAGGAGAATCGATGATTTGGGCATACACCCTTCATCAGGAGTTGTTCTGGTTTCTGTTTTTTGTTTCATTGGAATCTGAGAGTTAGCTCCCTGTTTATGTTTACCCATTCTGTTACCTTTCCATCGCCTTTCCAATTCATTTTCTGCTTTAGTTAGGTTCTGCCTCAAAAATACAAAATAAATTTTAAAAATGGATTTGCTAACACCAGTTGCTTGGACCTGATGAACTACATCCTAAGGCATTAAAAGATCAATAGGGATTCCATAGTAAGGGAATCAGGCAAATGTTTCTGCAGTAGTCAAAAAAACTTCAGGATGGTATGCTATCAGGGGAAAGAGTGTTATGGAGAGGCAGCAAGATATTCATCCGGGAGAAGCTGATTTTATCGAGGTTGTCTTCCACAGTAGTAGCAATAACTTAAGGAAGAATGGAGACTGGGCCCAAAAAGGCAATTTCAGGGAGGAGATTGAAAGACAGGACCTCAGGATTATTCCCGGTCCCAACAGTCAATGAACATAAACATATAAGAGTTGAGCAATTGGACATGTCGCTGTAAAACTGTTGTGGGATGGTAAGCATCAGATGTCTGGAATTTTGGAATCTGCTCTGCTGGTCACGCAATTTGACAAATTTATGAAATTTCTTTCAGGATGTAACAAGCAGTGTAGATAAACAGGAACCAATAGATATAGTGCATTTGGATTTCCAAAGGCATTCAATAAGATGTCACATAAAAGGTGCGAGCCCACAGTACTGGTGGTAATATTTTAGCATGGATAGAGGACTGGGTAACTGACAGGGAACAGAGAATGTAGATAATTTTATAACTTGAAAATTACCTATTTATAACTAGTGGAGTGCCACATAAATGATTATTGGGTCCTGAAATATTTACAATCTATATTAATAGCTTGAATGAAGGAATCTATATATTGCAGCTAAATTTGATAAAAGGTAGATAGGAAATCAAGTAGTGAAGAAGATAGAAACAGTTTGCAAGTGAGTGTGTGACCAAAATTTGGTAGAATGAGCACATTAAATTCTCTCTATCCATGAGACCATGACTTGTGATTTTGCCTTTCCACGCCAAAAAATAGCAACTAAACTTAACTACTCCAGGCAAACTCACATAACCTGTTTTTAACAAGCTCCACACTGGCCATCTTCACCAGTCACGGGGATTCTCAGAAACAGAACCCTTGCACATTCGAAGGACTGACTGTATATTGCACAAAGGCATGAGACTGTCCAATTTGACAGAATGAATAGATCAGCAGAGTATTATTTCTATGGAGAGAGTCTAAATTTGCTGCAGTGCAGAGGGACCTGGCTGTCTTTGTGTATGAATCACAAAAAGTTAGCATCGGGCTCCAGCAAGAAAATGTGGATCTTTATTACAAGGGGGAGGGAATACAGGGCAGTGGTGAAATCACACCTGGAGTATTATGCACAGTTTTGATCTTATTTCTCAACAAGGGATATACCTGCGTTAGACATTAACTCAATTTACTCCATTAACATTATAATCAAAAAACAACTGAAGGTACTAGATACTGCAAAAGTCATGAGGACTGACAAAATTCCAGCAATACTGAAATCTTGTTTTTCAAAGCTGTTCCAGTACAGGTACAACAGTGATATCTATTTGACAACTTGGAAAATTTCCCAGGTGCACTGTGTACGAAAAAAAGGACAAATTCAACCAAGCCAATTATTGCCCTACAAGTCTACCTTCCATCATCAGTAAAGTGATGGAGAGCTCATCAACAATACGATCAAATTGCAAAGGAATAACCTGGTTTCCGCCAGGGCTACTCAGTGCCAGACCTTTGTTTTGAAAGAGTCTTGGTTCAAACACAAACAAAACAGCTGAACTCAAGACGTGAAGTGAGACTAACTGCCCTTGACATCGAGGCAGCATTTAATCTAAAATGGTATCAAAGAGACTATTCAGGATGATCTGGATAAAGGAATTGAGGGCATTGTTGCTAAGTTAGCAGATGACACAAAGATAGGTGGAGGGACGGGTCATGTTGAAAAAGTGGGAAGGCTGCAGAAGGACTTAGACGGGCCAGGCGATTGGGCAAAGAAGTGGCAGATGGAATACAATGTGGGGAAGTGTGAGGTTATGCACTTCGGGTTAGGAAGATTGGGGTGTCGTCTATTTTTTAAATGGGAAAATGTGAGGACTGCAGATGCTGGAGGTCAGAGCTGAAAATGTGTTGCTGGAAAAGCGCAGCAGGTTGGGCAGCATCCAAGTTTCCTGAAGAAGGGCTCATGCCCAAAATGTCGATTCGCCTGCTCCTTGGATGCTGCCTGACCTGCTGCGCTTTTCCAGCAACACATTTCCAGCTATTTTTTAAATGGGGAAAGGTTTTGAAAATCGAAAGCACAAAGGGACTTAGGAATCCTCGTTCAGGATTCTCTTAAAGTTAACATGCAGATTTGGTGGAGTTAGGAAGGCAAATGCAATGCGAGCATTCATTTTGAGAGGTTTAGAATGTACTGTTGAGGCTGTACAAGGCCCTGGTCAGACTGCATTTGGAATATGGTGAGCAGTTTTGGGCTCCAATTCTAAGGGTCTAGAGATGATTTACAAAGAATGATCCCAGGGCTGAAGGGCTTATCAGATAAGACGTGGTTGAAGACTCTGAATTAGAAGGATGAGGGGGAATCTGATTGAAACTTACAGAATACTGAGAGGCCTGGATAGAGTGGATGTGAAGAGGATATTTCCATGAGTAGGATTGACTGGGGGCACAGTCTTAGAGTGAAGGGACAACCCTTTAGAATTGAGATGAGGAAGACCATCTTCAGCCACAGGGTGGTGAATCTGTGGAACTCAGAGTCACAGAAGGCTGTGGAGAGAAATCATTGAATGTTTTTAAGGCAGAGACAGATAGGTTCTTGAATAGTAAGGGGATCATAGGTAACGGGGACAAGGCAGGAAAATAGGGTTGAAAAACATTATCAGCCATGATTCAATGGTGGATCAGATTTGATGGGCCAAATGGCCTAATTCTGTTCCTATATCTTATAGAAAAACTGGAGTTAATGGGATATGGGGGGAGCTTCTCCACTGGTTGGAGTCATACCTAACATAAAGGATACAGTTGTTGGAAGACAATTATCTCAGCATCAAGACACCACCACAGGTTTTTGTCAGGTTAGTATCCGAGGCCCATTTCACAATGATCTTTACTCCATCATCAGGTCAGAAGTGGAGATGTTCACTGACGATTGCACGACGTTCAGCATCATTCCCAATACCTCAGATTCTGAAGATGTCCAAGTCATTACGTACCAAGTCACAGACGACATTCAGATTGGAACTAATTAGTGATAAGTAATATTTCTGACACACAAGTACCAGGTTGAAGACCTCCAACAAGAGGAAATTAAACCATCAACCCTTGGCACTCAATGGCATTATTCAATATCAACATCCCCATGGGTTATTATTGAGCAGAAACTGAACTGAGCTGGCCATACCACTACAGCATGCTCTGATATAACAGATAGTTCAGTTTCTGTGTGATACCGTATTATAAGAAAATTGTGTAATACTAGCACCACTTAAGCCAATGGGACCGGAATCGTGTTATAGCCAATAGAGGGAAGAAAAGTTCACTTTCTACAAATAATGGTCTAATTTATTCAATCGCATTATATTCAATTCACATTGAAGGAACACATGTTATAGCAGAACCGACTGTGTTGTAGCTATAGAGCAAGTCAGAGACTAGGAATTCTGCAGTGAGTGACTCACTTCTAGTTTCCCCATTGCGGTCCATCATCTACAAACCATAACTCAGGAGTGGGATGGAATATTCTCAACATGCCTCGAGGAGTGCAGCTCCAACAACACACAAGAAGCTCTACACCAGGACAATCACGTGATTTGCACCACATCCACCATCTTTGACATTTGCTTCATTCACCATCAATGGACAGCAGAAGGACTATGTATCATCCAGAAGATAACCTGCAATAACTCACCTTCCAAACCTGAAACCCTTTTCACCTAGGAGGAGAAGGGCAGCCAATACATGGGATACCTACAAGTTCCTCTCCATGCCATGCACCATTCTTGATGTGGAGGTGTTGATGTTGGACTGGGTTGAACAAGGTCAACAATCACATGGTACCAGGTTAGCGTGCAATAGGTTTATTTGAAAATGCTAGCTTTCGGAGCGCTGCTCCTTCATCCTGGAACTATGTTACCATTCCTTAATTGTTACATGGCCAAAATCCTGGAACTCCCTTCTTAACAATACTGGTTGTGTCCCTACACCCCAAAGACTTCAGTGGTTAATGAAGCCATCTCACTACCATCTTCTCAAGAGCAATTAAGGGTATGCAATAAATTCTGGCCTAGTCGGTGACACCCAAATCTCATAACCAAATAAAAAACAGTATTCCAGAGAAGGTTCACTTGGCTGATGCCAGGGATGAAGGTGTCATTTTACTACAAAAGGTTAAGCAGGCTAGGCCTATACTCATTTGAATTGAGAAGAATGAGTTCATCTTATTGAACTATCCCAGAATCTGAAGGGTCTGACACAGTTGAGGATGAGCAGATGTTTCCCCTCGTGGAAGAAGCTAGAACCAGCAGACACAGTTTAAACAAATGAGGTTTCCATTTTAAGCTGGAAACGAGGAGGGATTTCACCTTTCAGAGTGTCCTCAGACTTTGGAATTCACTTGACAGAGAGTAATGGAGGCTAGATTGTTGAATGCATGCCGGGGGGAGGATGGCAGAGGGCAAGAACAGAAATGAAGTTACGAACATATTCAAATTAACAGCGGAGCAGGCTCGAGACGTCAAACGGTTTAAACCTGCTCCTGTTTCTTTCATATTTCAAACCACACTAAAATAAATATCAGGCGGATACTGTAATATGTTTCAGTAATTTTGTCTGCATTGATAAGAGAGAAATAAATGTAACATTGTTGTTAATAATGGTGAGCATTCATTCAGCCACAGAATGAAGATGCATTCTGTGAAAAAGCATTAATATAATACTGAACGTTTACATAAGTATAGAAAGCTGATTATTCGAGAAATTAATTGGGGAGTTCTTCTGCTCTCACACTGCAACTTCAATGAGAAATCTGTGAAAACCCCAGAGAAACTGTATGTATAAGTCACCAGTTTTTGCATTTTGGGCATTACTCTGCTAATCTCCATAAGACCATAAAACATAGGAACAGAAATAGCCTATTCAGCCCATCGAGTCTGTGCTTCCATTCAATGAGATCAAGTTGATCTGACAATCTTTAACTGCACCTTCCAGTCTCTTCCCAATAGCCCTGATTCCTTTACTGATTAAAAATCTCTCTCTCTCAGCCATGATCTTTATATTTAATGACCTAGTTCCTACAGCCCCAACCATAAATAATTCCACAAAGTCAGAAGCCTCTCAAGGAAGAAATTTCACCAAATATTACCTGCTGAACTTGTGTGTTTGCTTTTTGTGATTTATATGCCAGGAGTCTCAAATCCCTCTGTGCTGTGTCTTTCTTAAGTCTTTCTCCATATATATATAATATTCAGCTCCTCTATTTTTTCTATCAATGTGCATAACTTCACATTTCCCAATATTATATTTCTGTTGCACTTTCTTTGCCCATTTGCCTATCTAACTGTCTATATTCCTCTGCAGACTCTTTGAGTCATCCTCACAACTTGCCTGCCCATCTATTTTTGTGCCATCTGCATTCTTGGCTATTATCTATTCATTTTCCAAACACTAGTCATTATTTATATTGTAAATAATTGTTGGCCCATCACTGATCCCTATAGCACTCTATTAGTTACAGGTTGTCATCTTGAAAATGTCATCCTTATCCCAACTTTGTCTTCTATGAGTTAGCCACTCCTCTATCCATGCTAATATATTATCTCCAACATCATGGGCTCTTATGTTATTAAGTAGCCTAATGTGTGATACCTCATCAAACACCTTTTAAAATTCCAAATATGTCACATCCACTACTTCTCCTTTATCTATCCTGTTTGTTACCTCTTCAACTTATTCTAATAAATGTGTAAATAAAGGTTCACCCACGAAAAATAGCTGGGAGTTAATCAGTAATTTTTACTGTTAAATGAATTTGCGCTGATAAATACTATGTTGCACTTGCATTGTCACCACAAGTTATTCTGTTATGTGGTTTTATGCCCAAATCCATAAGTTTGGATTCAAGATAGACTGATTGAGAAGATTACAAGTACAAGAAGTGTTTTCAGACTTAGGCTTTTTTTTAGAACTCTGTTTATTACATATTAAGCACTCTTATACATGGCAATTTGAGATCTACCAGGCTCTAATTTTACTGTTACATTATTGAAAGACTATTCTCTGCATGTGCTTCCCTCTTCATTCTAACTTAGCTCTAGCCACAAGGTGCTACTTATGCCCTGTAGGGAGCACCACCGTTACATATCGCAAGTTTGCTCCACAACCTTAAAGGTTTTTCACAACACCAATGAAGGTGCAGTGCAAAAATTGTAATAATATTGTTGCTAAATGAAAAGAAATGTATGCTAAATCAAAATATGATCAATGTAGCAGCTCAGTAATGTAGTAATGAGTCAGGTGTAAGCCACAGGCCACACAGTATTACAATGCACAGTGATTTTCATGTTTCTAAAGATTTAGTAACTAGAAATAACTAGAAATTCAAGCAGCAGAAGACACATGAGGGATAGATATAACGGCTGCATCCTTTTTCCATAACTTCACCCAAATATATGAGATTGAGCTGCTCTGTAGACATCCAAAATAATAAAGTTCACTGATTTATATTTACTCTAAGATTCTTTGAGCAAAATTAATTTTCTGCATCATCGAATTCATCATGGATTTAATTTAGCCATAAAATCATGGTGCTAACAATTAACATGGACATTCAGGAACATACTTAAAGAGTTCATTCATTTTAAACAGGTTAGTCACTAGTGTGGACAATTAGGCTGCTGGTTAGCTTGTTTGCCTTTGTTTTGTCCATTTGCCCCACTCCATTGTGCATTTTTTGGCACAGTGGTAGTGTCCCTACCCCTACACCCAGAAGGTCTGGTTCAAGTTGCATCCCCCCCAAGACATGTATCATAATGTACCTGAACAGAGCAAACTATCAACTTCATTTCACAAGTTATCTGACATTTGGGAATGGCTTTGTGATGGCCATGGATTGCTTTAGAATGATTTTATTCTAGGTCTAGTAGATCTGATTTTGGAGCTTGAGAGGGAGAGTCGAGTCAAAAAGCTAGAAGAAAGCAGCAGCAACTAAAAGAAGAGTCAGCAGGGTAAGATTACAGGTTTAGCACTTGAAGCAGTGTAACAGTTGCACTGGTATAGAAATCCATTTTTAAAAATTACCAATTGATGAAGCCCTATTACTTTCTAGTTAACGAATTGAAGATATAAAACCTGGTGCTAAACATAGTGTACTTAAATTCAAGATAAAGAAAACAGAAATTAGATTATCAATACAGCAATTCTAGGACTATCCGCCACTTTGTAGTATTTTTTCATTCTCCAATTTTCAAAATGTTCATCCTCAGCGTGCCGTTTAAAGAATGTGCTAGATTGTCATCAATTACATATGTTATGTATGCAGAAAAGTATTTGTAGACAGAAAATATTATTCCCAGTTGTTTGAAATTTAATATTCAATTTCATCTAATTGAAATACTACTGTTCAAGCAGAGATCAAGTTTTAAATTTTGACAATATTCGAAATTCAGGACTAGTGAATTCAAGACAAACAGAGTCAGCATGGCTTCATGAAAGGGAAATCGTGCCTAACTAATTTATTAAAGTTTTTTGAGGAAGTCTCAACCAGAATAGATAGATAGGACTCAGTAGATGTGTTGTGTTTGGACTTCCAGAAGGACCTCACAAAAATTCAAGCCCACAGTATTGGAGGCAGTATATTGGCTCATGGTCAGGAAATAGTGACAAGTGGTTCTTTTTACAGGTTGGAGACCCATGACCAGTGGAGTTCAATAGGAGCCAGTGCTCAGACCACAACGGTTTACAACATCCTATAATGACTTGAAGGAAGAGGATGCAATGTAGCCAAACTTACAGATACAAAAATAGGTGGAAAGGCAAGTTGAGAAAGGGATACAGACAGAGTTTAGAGAGATATTGATGTTTCAAGTAAGTTGGCAAAAAGTTTGCAAATTGAGTATAATGCAGGAAAGTGTGCAGTTTTTCATTTTGGAAGCGAGAGCAAAAGATTATTTAATTGGAGAAATACCGCAGAAAGCTGCAACACAAATGGTCTTCGGGGAGACTTGTGCATGAAACACAGAAGGCTAGCGTACAGGTGTAGCAGGTAATGAGAAAGCAACGATAGAATGATGGAATCAAGGGGATTTGAGTATAAGAGTGGGCAAGTCTTGCTCCAACTGTATAAGTTGCTAGTCAGATCACACCTGGAGTACTGTGAGCAATTTTAGTCCCCTTATTGAATAGAACTGGAGTTCAGAGAAGGTTCACTAGGATAATCCCCAGTATGGAAGGACTGTCTCATGAGCAAAGATTAAACAGTTTGGGATTTCACTCACTGGAGTTTAGAAGATTAAGAGGTGATCACAATGAAATGTATGGGACTCTTAAGAGGCTTGACAGGGTAAATGCCGAGAGGATGCTTCCCTTCATGGGAAGAGTCTAGGGCCAGAGGCATAGTCTCAGAATTTAAAACTGAGATGAGGATGAATTTCTTCTCTCAGAGAGTTGTAAGTCTTTGGAACTCCTTGGCACAGAAAGCAGTGGGGCTGAGATTGATAGATTCTTGATAAGTAGGGAAATCAAGGGTCTAAGGGAAAGGTAGGAAAGTGGATGTGAGGAACTTTGAATCAGCCCTGACCCGATGGAATGATGGAGCAGGCTCGTGGGACCGAATGGCCTACTCCTGTTCCTATTTCTTATGGCGTTATAGTAACCCTTCAGTCGAAGCATAAGCTCTATGTAAGTATTGCAGAGCCAGTTATCACATTGATGCTATTATCAACTGCAAAGCATTATTCAACAAAAATTGAGTATTGGTATTATTCCTGAATGAGACTTTACAAAATAAAACATGCACTGATTGGCAAAATAAAGCATACCTGTTAGGAGACATATACCAGAAATAAGGATTTAGGCTTAAATGCATATCTTTTTTTAAGTACAGCATAAGAGTTTGACATACAAGTATACGCACCAACTGTATTGCAGGGCACCTAAATGCAGTGCCTTTTTGAATAATGTACATCATCCATCTTTCAAAGCTGCAGCATCTTGTTCAGTAACATTTGTTTTTGAAAGGTATATATGACAGTATATTTTACAGAACCCACCTCCATTCGCTAATAGGTTCTCTTGAGCTTTATCCTTCGAATCTTCCATAATATCCGCTGTGTACTGCGCCAGCTTCTTTACAATACTTAAAAAAAAACACATGCAAACAAAACCAACTCTAAGTAACTGATAGAAAACATGGTTAGGAGTCATTTAAAATACATATTTAAATGAGTAAAAGAATAAATTGCGGCAAAAATTTTAATTGCTGCTGTAAATACCCATCTCAGATATGTGACGCTTCTAAACAGGCTACGTTCTTTTCCTTTGTTTACTTCATCTCAAACCCCTCCCACCCTCACTCCACCACACATTGCACATCAGGCTCAAAAAGGGACAGAGGTGATCCAGACAGCTACAGGCCAGACAGCCGAACACTGGTAGTGGGAAAAGTTTTAAGGCAATAAACAGAGTCAAAATTGCCACTTGAAAAATTATGGGTTAATGAATGACAGCACAAATTTGTTAAAGCCAAATTATTTTTGACCAATAGAGTTATTTAGTGAAGGGAGAAGAATGGTATGGATTTTCAAAAAGCATTTTATAAACTAGCACATAATAGACAATTGAGCATGGAATTAAAAAAGGCAGTTGTAGTGGGGATATAAACTTGGCTAAATAACAAACAGTAAAATGTAGTGGTGAATTATACAAACTTGCAGGAAGTAAACAGTAGTGTTCCTCTCAGTGATTGGTATTTCAAGAACTAGTTCTTTTTTTGTTAGCCATATTATTGATCTCAGGTTGAATGTACAGCACACAATATCAAAACCCACAGACAACATGAAGCTCAGAAATGCAGTGGATGAGGAGGATTGGAACCAATTTAGGATGACATAGAGAGATTGGTAAAATGAGCAGACACCTTGCAGATACAATTTTATGCAAAGTAGCAATACATTATTAGAGAGAACAAAAAAGAGCAATACAAATTAAATAGTACAATTTTAAAGCAAGTGTTGGAACAACTTTTTTTACTAATTCACTTTTATAAATAATTACTAAGAAGGGGACAAGAAAAAATATTACTTTTTTAACATATAAAAGTTAATATGTAAACTTTGGTGAAAGCATTTTGGTACACAGGTCTTGAATTAAACAAACAATACCCAAGCAAAAATTGCAATCAATCAAATGAAAAAGTACCTTCAAACAAAAAGGTACTCCATTAAAAAAGCAACATTTACATCCATTATTTAGTCAGAACCTTGGAGAATACAGTTAAAAACATTGTTCCTAGAATGTTTAAGTAATGCTAGGATAATTTCAACATTATTAATAGATTGATTGAAAAAAGTGGAATTAGTTTCATAAGAGCTTTAAAATGGTATTTGCTCTTAATGTAACAAAATAGAAACCTATTGGTAATCTCGAGTATGAGAAGCATAATAAGGCTATTGTTCCTTAGTTCGTCTAGTGGACTTGTTAGAGGCTGCAAAATTCATCAGGAGCAATTTACACTGGGTTAAGGCCTTACTTGGACTGTTAGGATGAATAATTTACAAAGCAAGATGCAACTTATCAGAGGGCGCAGGATAGGTGATGACATAACCCTTATTTGGCAAATCACATATTCAATGGGGAAGAGGTTTAAAAGCCTTCTGAAGATGGCTTCTGGGAGTGGAGATAAGATCCAAGTTGGAATTCTTGGATTCCTGAAGATTAAAGATTTTCTTCACCTTTATCAGCTTGAGGCCCTTTATAAAGGAGTCTGCATGTGGATGAGTCCTCATGTTTTACCGGAGGCACAAACATCCGCTCTACCAGGCCTAACAGCAAGGTTAGACTTCCAAGTAGTTTAAAGCAGGATGATATTGGAGATGATCTCTAGCAGCTGCATTATGTACAAACCGCTGAAGAAAAACATCCTTTTCAGAAGAACATCAGAAGTTCAAGATCTTGCTACTTATGTTCCTCAACAACTGCATACATTATGGGCTGGATTTTATGGTCAACAGCTGGCAGAGTTGAACACAGAATGACATAAAATCTATTGAGTGGCCTGCCTGTTGTTTACATGCCCACTACAACCTATCTGAGGCAGCAAGGGAGACATGAGTGACCTGGCCTACCTTGGGGCTTGCTGAAGTCCTTAAGAGGCCACTAAAGCACCTCAAGGCAGAACTGTCAATTGCTTACCTGCAGTAGGGGGAGTACATGCCATATGAGTAGACCATCAACTTTTGCTGCATGGTTTGGTGTCAAAAGAGAGGTAGGGTAACCTCTTTTCGGAGGACCCTGCACGACTGGACTTACACTCACCACCCTAATTCCTGTCCCCTATGGACCTTTGATCCCAGTTCACACCCCGACACTCCACTCCTACATTTCATCTAATCATGCCATTTCCCATGAATATCGAATCCAGACTGACTTGTCCAATGGGGCTCGTCAGCTCTGGGGACTTTTGTTGTGTTCTTTCATAAGAGTTGGCTGTCACTGGCTGGTCCAGCATTTATTGCTCACTCCTAGTTGCCCTGGAGATGGTGAGCTGCCTTCATAACAGCTGCATTCTGGATTAGTGGTGCTGGAAGAACACAGCAGTTCAGGCAGCATCCAAGGAGCTTTTTGGAGTTCAGGCAGCCTCAATAAGCTCCTTGGATGCTTCCTGAACTGCTGTGCTCTTCCAGCACCACTAATCCAGAATCTGGTTTCCAGCAACTGCAGTCATTGTTTTTACTTCATAACAGCTGCAAGTCTGTGCAATGTCCAGGGAGCCACAGTACTGTCAGGAAGGGAGTTTCTGGAATTTTGACTTTGGACCATTGAAGGAATGGCAAGAAATTTCCAAGTCAGAATGGTGTTGTAAGGGAACTTACAGGTTGTGGTGCTCTGATATATTCACTGCCCGGCCCCTCTCAGTTGTACAGGTCACAGATTTGAAAGGTGATTTTGGAGAAGACTTGGTGTGTTACTGCAATGAATTTGTAGACAGTTAACACTGCTGTGACTATGCACTGATAACGAATGAAGCAAAATTTCTCAGTGGTGGATAGAATGCCCATCAAGTGGTCGGCTTTGTTCTGGATGGTGTCAAATTCTTGAGCGTTGTTAAAGCTGCACTTATCCAGGCAGTTGAAGAGTATTCCTAAACACTTTGATTTGTGCTTTGTAGATGATGTACAGGCTTTGGGGAAATGAGGGTTGAGTAACTCATCATTCCTAGCCTTTCACCAGCTTTTGTTGCTATTGTATCTATATGACTTTTCCAGTTCAATTCCTGCTCAATGATAAAATGGTGAAACTGAGGGCAGCAACAATCGTAAGGTCATTGAACATCAGGAGCTAATGGTTAGATTCTCCCTTGTTGGAGATGGTCATTGTCTGGCACTTATATAATACAATGGTTATTTTCCATTAACGAACACAAATGTGGATGGTGTTCAGGTCCAGCTGCAGCTGCACACAGATTAGTACGTGATGTTTCATGAATGGTGCTGAATATTGTCAGCAAACATCCCCACTACTGACCTTATGGTGGAGGTAAGGTCAATGGTGAAGATAAATGGACCTAAACACTATACCGAGGAGCTCCTGCAGAGATATCATGGAACTGAGATGACTGACCTTCAACTACCATAATCTTTGCACTAGCTTTGGCTCTAACCAGTGTGGAGATTTTCCCCTGATTCCCACTGACTCCAGTTTTAGTAAGACTCTTTGATACCATAATCAATCAAAAACTGTCTTGATATCAAGGGCTGTCACCATCACCTCACCTCTGCAATTCAGCTCTTTCTTTTGCATCAACTCTATCACGGGTTCAGGTGCTAAGTGGCTCCAACAGAACCTAAAGTGAGCATCAGTGATGTTATTCTTTTGGAAGAGCTATTTGTTGGCACTGTTAATGACCCTTTCAATCATGATGACAGGGAGTAAACTGATAAGGTGGTACTTGGCTGAGTTGGACTTATCCTGCTTTTTGTGCACAGAACATACCTGGCCAATTTTCCACATATTTGGATCGATGCTGACCTGAATCAGTTTTAGCAGAACTGGAACAACTTGTCCAGCGATTTAGCTCTGGAGCACACGTGTTCAATACAATTACCAGAATGTTTCTTTGGTCCACTGTCTTCACAGTATCCAGGGACTTCAGCAATTTCTTGATACCATGCCTAGGGAATGAAATTTGTTGAAGACTGACACCTGCAATGCTGGTGCCCTCAGGAGGAGGCTGAAATTAATCACCCACTCAGTACGTCTGGCTGAAAATGAGTGCAATTACTTCAGCTTTGTTTGTTTTTTTGTACTGATATGCTGCACTTTCCCATCATTGAAGTTATTTGGGGATATTTGTGACATCCACCTCCAGTTCATTGCATAATTGTGTATCACCATTCACAACTGCAAGAGGCAGGACTGCAGAGCTTAGACCTCATTCATTGGCCATGGAATTGCTTAGGACTCTTTAATCACTTGTTGCTTCTGGTATTTGGCATGTGTTGTACTGCAGCTTCACCAGATTGACATCTCCTTTTTATGTGTGCCTAGTACTGCTCTTCTTTGCCCTCCTGCACTCTTCATTGAATCTCTCCACTTGATGGTAATGGTAGAGTGGGTGCCTACCAGCACATCAAGCTGCAGATTGTGGATGAGCACAAGTCATCGACTGCTGATGGACTGCAGCGCATCATTGATGTCCAGGTGTGAGTTGTCAGATCTGTTAAAAGTCTATCAAAGTTACATGACACAATGTATTCTCAATGTGAAGACAGGGCTTTACCTCCACAAGGACTGCACAATGATCACTCCTACTGATATTATCATGGATAGGTAGATTGGTGAGGATGTGGTCAAGAATGCTTTTCCTTCTTATTGGTTCACTCACCATCTGCTGTAGACTCAGTGACTATCAGAAGCAAAGCTGCTGAGACACTCTTGGAGATGGACATTGAAGTCCCCACCCAAAGTCACTGTCAGACCTTGCCATCTTCAGTGCTTCCCCCAAGTAGTGTTCAATGTGGATGTGCATTTATGCATCAGCTGAGGGTTGGGGATGAGGAGCATTTGTTACTAATCAACAGGAGGCTTCCTTTCCCATTCTATTTGACCTGACGGAGTGTAGTAGCAGTGGCATTTAAATGGTGCAGATAAAACTACGGAGCTTCTGGTCAATCCAACTGGCTGGCAGCTCTCGAAGGCAGTAATTCCTCTGAAAAGGGGGACAAAAGTCTTCCCTTGAAATAACTAACACCACTCCCAGTGGAAAATTGTTGTAGGGCAGCCATCAAGATCATGGATGGGTCCTCCTCTAATTGTCAGATGGAGAAAGGAAGCACGATACCCTATATACTACACTCCTATATTTTCAGCTTCAACAAGATTATTCTTGTGGTGTCTCTGAATAATAAATACCAAATTGAGTGCAAAGTTAGTCAATTTAATGTCAGGAGTTTATGACCTTCAAGGATTGACTGAAACTGCCTCAACTGCCTCTTGCTGGGGGAAAGTGATGACCTTTATTCTATCTGCCTGAGTGAATTCAATTGTGACCATAAGAAAAGACTGTGTGTTCACAAGTGATGATGTCAGGAGGCACATCTTCACAGAGAAGATAGTGGGAATCATCTGCACCATCCAGAACCCCAGTATCAATTAAAATGACCAAACAGTGCTTCTGAATAGCCTAGTCTAGTTCTAAAATATTTTTATTTTAAGGCATGACATTATTTCAATATTTAATTCCGGTAAAACTAATTATTGTGCCACTTATGTAAAGAAAAACAGCTTTCAAAATTCTGGCATACAATGATCATGGTATAGCTGCAATCATGTGTTTTTTCTTTCTTTAGATAAGGATAGTCATGCTAGAAAAAAAATCTCTTCAAGTTGGCAACAGTGACATATAATTAAACAGCTATTGCCAATATTACTTCAATCACAGGGAAATTATAAATACCAATATAAGATTTCTACTTTAGTTGCATTTTATGGCTTTTTTTTAGAAGACCATGACAGTTTTCCAAATTCTATCAGTAATGGTTACTGCAGGAAATCCCAGGCAAGTGAAACAAAATGTAACTGTACCATTCAGAAAACCAGAAGTAGAAGACAGTGGATGTCTTCCATGACTGCTGGGAACAGACTGTTGTCTACAGTACAGAATGTTGTTTACGGTTTCAAAGAAGGGCACCAAATGAGCTGGAAGGGATGTAATCTGATGGATAGAGGCCTTGGTAGCATACTGTTGTAACCTGGCTAGGCCTCTGTGTATCATTCTGTTGCCTGAGTTGATCTATACATTTGGAACTATGATCAAAGAATTTAAAATAATAAAGTTCTAACTAAAGTTCAAGCATTCTATCAACTGAGTTAACACTGATCAAAATGTAAAGCTGAAATATTGCTGTAAATCTGAAAGTATGTGGTAATAAATATCAAGTTATGAAGGGGTACTTTTTGATTTGACAAAAATAATTCAATTCTACATGTTCCTTTTTCCTCTGCAAATATATTAACAAGTGCCAATTAACCTTGACTTATACTTCAACCTGAAACACACATTCTTCACACATTACTCACAACATTTCAAACAATTATTGAAAGTCATGGTTAGATTTTTTTTCTTGAAGGTTCTTATGTCAGATTTGCCACATGCTGAAGACAAGTTATTTTATTCTACTTTCACAAGAAAAGTCATTGGATTCTAACATTGATTATAATATTTTCATCTTTATGTCACCTTGTCTTCTGGTGTAGTTCAGAGTTTGGGTGTTAGATGAAACTAGACACTTGCAGATCTCTGTTGCTGTGCGGTGATATCTGTTTGGATAAAGCTGACTAAACCAAGTGGAATCTGCATTAGGTTGGTTTAAGACTAACAACCAAGTGTCTACATCAGAAAACCGAAGCAAACATACTTTAGCTCGTTTGTGTACAGTAAATAATGTTTTACCCTTCAACAAACGTATCAAGTTTTCCGAGTTCATCTGAGAGTCCAACCAGTGAGTCTAATGTCCCCACCTAAGCGAAAATGGAGAATATCATGATGTTTGAGGCAAATAATAACTAAACTATTTGAAGCACATCCAAATTAATCACATGAATTGATTTATTCAAAAGTATGTAATTAAATTGCTTTATACAATGAAAAGTTTTGAAATTGAAAATAAAGTAAAGGTAGCAATCGCATGGTAAAAGGTAAAATGTAATTGAGCTGAAATAACTGTGGTCCAAGTGTTTGCTAAACTGTACCCCTATTAATTTTTTGCAATCTTCAGGGCACTGTCAATACCGAAGTGTTTGCGAAACTGTACCCCCATTAATTTGTCTTCACATAAAGTCCAACTGTGTTATAAAGTCCCAGTTTAAATATTTCTGGACAGGTAGGTTTGAAGACAGGCAATGAGCAGAAACAGAAATTACCTTGAGTTCAGGGATCGGAAATTTATAATTATTTGATAAACTGGCTTTTTCAGTTACAGTGTTCATTCGTTCCCATATTTGTTGGTTCGATTTGTCAACAGGGGCCGAAACTAACCAGTATTCGCTCATGTTGTCCTGTGACGCTACGCCTGTTGTGTGTTAAAAAAAAATTTTTAGGGAAAAAGAAGCAATCTTTTATCAAGCATTATCATCTATGTACAAATTAGCTGTTATTCAATATGGACAGCCAATTAATTGTTCGGACTAGCAGACGAGACACCAGTTTTAATGGACCCTTGACTAACAAACTTGGAATAGAGAGAAAAAAAGATATATTTTACCCCAAATTCGTAAGATTTATTACACGACCCATAGTGGGGTTATTTGATCGTGAATGCAGAAATCGTTTGCGGCTGATTTCACTATCTAGAAATCCACATATCCTGAGCGTACACCATTGTATCACAAACTGACAAGTCGGCGCAATTGGTGCAAAATGCGGACACTTCAAAGATCACAAACGTTTTCTCTCCGCTTCGGCTTTTCAAGTCCACGGTAAGTAACACGATAGACTGAACACTTATCAGCATATTCGCGAGTCTAAACAGTTAACTTTAGAAATAATTACACTGCTATTGCGAAAATGAAACACTTCACTAAACATGTTTTATGCACCTTATCAAAAAGAACAGAACACGTCTTTTAGAAAGCTGAACAATCGTGGTCATAGTTAACCAAATCAAGCTCACCTTTCTTGTTCTTGCTGAGCACTTGATATATTTTTTAAAGAATTTCTGTTCTGGATGAAAGAATTCGGGTATTGTATTCGTTATTGAAGATTTAAGCAAGTTAAAACTAGACCGATTACGTCCTCCCGACACAAATCAACTGCTGTATTACATACATATATATTTTTCAAACTGAATTGTGAAATAAAAGAAACGTCATTTACGTTACCTCAGATATACTGGACCTGGCAGTGCCCTGAAGATTGTAAGAAATCTCTTCGCTCAGTTTTGCAATTCCCTTGTCATTTCGTTCAGTTTACTACTAATCAAAGTTTTGATGTATCACTGGGTGGGCTGGATGAAAGTCGCTGTGCTTCTTGTTGAAGAATGTTCTTGCAGCTTTTGCCCTCTCCCTCCCTGCTCTGGAGCCAGAACTTCGATACAACAACAACAGCAAAATTGTTACAGGTGAAGGCAGGAGGCTCCGCTCCTCGTGCGCAGAAGCGGCTGCGCAGCGCCACCTACTTTACATAATAAGCGACGCCCCCCACCCTCGCCTCTCTCCTCCCCCTTACGCGGCCTCTCTCCTCCGCCCCCCTTCCACGATTGCTTCGCGTTTTGTCCGACGTCAGTTCTGGTTGATCTCTGACCTCAGTGCGTCGCGAGGCGAGTGGAAGGCGAGTGGAGGGCTCCACGAGCTGCGGCGGAGCGTGGTGTGAGCGGCCGGAGAGACGCGATGCAGGTCTCCAGCGTGAACGACGTGAAGATTTACAACCTGAGTTACGGCAAGTCGCTGCCGGAGGTGAGGGAGTGACGGTTGGGCTGGCGCGGCGCGTGGGGAGCGGGTCGCGAGCTTCCCTCCCCTCCCCTCCCCCCCCCCCCCCCCCCCCACTTCAGAGTCTTTACAGCGGCCGTACGGTGACCGGTATCGGACACCAAACCTCGATCACAGCGGCTCAAGGCAGCGTCCGTGCAGAGAGGGCAAGCTAATGTTTCCAGTCCAGATGACTCTTCACCAGAGCTGATGTGGAAGGAGGGGGGTGGGGAAGAGCAGCCTGTGTGTTATAGCTGTGGGGTGGGGGTGGGTCAGCCTGTGTGTTATAGCTGTGGGGTGGGGGTGGGTCAGCCTGTGTGTTATAGCTGTGGGGTGGGGAAGAGCAGCCTGTGTGTTATAGTGGGGGGTGGGGAAGAGCAGCCTGTGTGTTATAGCTGTGGGGTGGGGGTGGGGGGGGGGAGAGCAGCCTGTGTGTTATAGCTGTGGGGTGGGGGGGGGGGGAGAGCAGCCTGCGTGTTATAGCTGTGGGGGGGGGGGGGGGAGAGCAGCCTGCGTGTTATAGCTGTGGGGTGGGGGGGGGGGGAGAGCAGCCTGCGTGTTATAGCTGTGGGGTGGGGGGGGGGAGAGAGCAGCCTGTGTGTTATAGCTGTGGGGTGGGGGTGGGGGGGGAGAGCAGCCTGTGTGTTATAGCTGTGGGGTGGGGGGAGAGCAGCCTGTGTGTTATAGCTGTGGGGTGGGGGGAGAGCAGCCTGTGTGTTATAGCTGGGGGGGGTAACGGGCTGCTGGTAGAGAAAATATATTCTTGCAGTTTATGTTAAGTGATCAAAATGTGACAATGGCCCGCTTTCTGTTGTTGGCATTTCAACTGATGGTCCAACGCCCCCAGGACTCCTGCCTCTGCCACTCTTTAGACAGTGGGTTGCAAATGCCCTACCACCCTCTTCCAGAAAGAATTTTGCATCAATGTCCCTCCACCTCTCCCAACCTCCTGCTCCTTTACTGTGCCTCCTGGTGACTGGCCCTGGCTCTACTGTGCCTCCAATCCTCCAAAGTTTTGGAATGAGCTGTGACCAGCAATGTCCCCCAGATTAGGGTCTCTGGTTTGTGGAAGAGCAGAGCTTGGAAGGGGATTTATCAGCTCACTTTTGTTTTGGGCAGAGATGGTGTGCAGTTTGGCTTCAAGGATAGTTCACTCAAATGTGTGCCTGAAAATCATCCTTTCCAGGTCAGAGAAACAGTGAATAGGAACAGGCCATTCAAACCTGCTACGCCATTCACTATGATGGCTGATCATCCAGCCTTGTTCTTGCTTTGCTCCATACTCTTTGATCTCTTTAGCCCCTTTATGCCTAACTCTTTCGTGAAAACATGCAATGTTTTGCCCTCAACCACATTCTCTGGTGGAGAATTCCATAGACTCACCACTCAGGCTGAAGATATTTCTCTTAATATTAATCGTAAATGGCCTATCCTGTATCCTTAAACTGTGACTCCTGGTTCTACACTCCCTGGTCATTGGGAACAGCCCAATGTCTAGCTCTTTCAATTTTAAAGGTTTCCATGACACACTCCTCATTCATCTAAACTTTCAATTCCTCAGCCGCTTTTCACCACTTGGTTATTAAAGTTTTCTACTGAGTGCCCGCATTATGCTTCCAGATTGCCTCTATGTTCCATGTCCCTCCTAGTGGCCAGATTTCATTGTTTAATTTCTTATTTAAACATCCTGAGGGACAACCGAGCTGATCCTCGTTCTGGGGGTCATCCTGGCATAATCAATACAAAGGGATCCTTGCCCCTGACTTATCTAATGTTTGTCCCATGTTATTATATTTTCTCTTTCTCTAACTGACTTCTATGGATCTATCTCAGTACCCACTTCAGGTTGCTGACCTTCGCATGGGAGATTTCCCCTCTTAAAGACCAGTCTAAGGCAGGGTGCTGAGACAGACACAGTGACTCTGCTTTACCTAGTGTACTGTATCCTGGGACTCTAAATTTGCTGTTAGGTGATTCTAGCCTCTGAATCCTGGGGCAGGGGACTCTAACCCTGATTAAAAACCCTTCCACCGAGCAAAGCGATTCATTGGTGTGCGAGTTGCCTCAAAGATTCCGTCACCACCGAGTTCCAGGAAACAGTTGACTGAGTGTTGAGTTTAGAGACAGAGATCAAGGTGAAACTTACCTTGTGGGCCCACTCGTCTCTCGCAACCAACACTCAGACGATCACTTATTCAATCTGACACTCTTTGCTGGTTGTGCGAAGTCGAGTCAAAATGAGGCCCCGAACAAAGAAAACACATCCCCTTTATCACCGGTACTCTTCTCTCTGCGTGCCCCCTCCCCAATAACCATGTTACCCCAGGTCATCGTCTGAGATGGGGTCATAGAGATGTACAGCATGGAAACAGACCCATCAGTCCAACCCGTCCATGCCAACTAGATATCCCAAACCAATCTAGTCCCACCTGCCAGCACCTGGCCCATATCCCTCCAAACCCTTCCTATTCATATACCCATCCAAATGCCTCTTGAATGTTGCAATTGTACCAGCCTCCACCACTTCCTCTGGCAGCTCATTCCATATACCTTCCACCCTCTGTGTGAAAAAGTTGCCCCTTAAGTCTCTTTTATATCCTTACCCTAAACCTATGCCCTCAAGTTCTGGATTTCTCGACCCCAGGGTGAAGACTTTGCCTATTTATCCTATCCATGCGCCTCATAATTTTGTAAACCTCTATAAGGTCACCCCTCAGCCTCCAATGCTCCAGGGAAACCAGCCCCAGCCTGTTCGGCCTCTCCCTATAGCTCAAATCCTCCAACCCTGGTTAAACAGTGGCACCACATTTGCCAACCTCCAGTCTTCCGGCACTTAACCTCTGGCTATCGATGATACAAATATCTCAGCAAGAGGCCCGGCAATCAATTCTCTAGCTTCCCACAGAGTTCTAGGGTACACCTGATCAGGTCGTGGAGATTTATCCCCTTTTATGCGTTTCAAGACGTCCAGCACTTACTCCTCTGTAATGTGGACATTTTGCAAGGTGTCACCATCTATTTCCCGTCTATATCTTCCATATCCTTTTCCACAGTAAATACTGATGCAAAATACTCATTTAGTATCTCCCCCATTTTCTGTGGCTCCGCACAAAGGTCGCCTTGCTGATCTTTGAGGGGCCCTATTCTCCCTAGTTACCCTTTTGTCCTTAATGTATTTGTAAAAACCCTTTGGATTCTCCTTAATTCTATTTGCCAAAGCTCTCTCATGTCCCCTTTTTGCCCTCCTGATTTCCCTCTTAAGTATACTCCTACTGCCTTTATACTCTTCTAAGGATTCACTCAATCTATCCTATCTATACCTTACATATGCTTCCTTCTTTTTCTTAACCAAACCCTCAATTTCTTTAGTTATCCAGCATTCCGTTTGCCTACTAGCCTTTCCTTTCACCCAAACAGGAATATACTCTCTCTGGATTCTCATTATCTCATTCCTGAAGGCTTCAAATGTAAATGCCCTAATCCTAGGGAATCATTATGCAGACGATTTCCAGACTCTGTGATTATCCAAGGGGTGGCACTGCTGCCTCACAGTTCCAGATACCCTGGTTCGATTCCTTCTGGCGACAGTATGTGTGGAGTTTGCACATTCTCCCTGTGTCTGTGTAGGTTTTCTCCGGGTGCTCCGGTTTCCTCCCATGGTCCAACGATATGCAAGTTACGTGAATTGGCTATGCTAAATTGTCCATAGTATTCAGGGATGTATATGTTAGGTGCATTAGTCGAGGGAAATGTAGGATAATGAGTCTGGGTGGAATATTCTTTGAAGGGTGGTGTGGATCTGTTGGGCCGAAGGGTCTGTTTCCAAACGGTAGGAATTCTTTCAAAAAAAACAATGTAGGTGTGATACGTCCTAGCTTCAGGACGGCCCTGCAAACTAGATCAGGCGCCACTCCTTCCCCAGACAATGCAGGTGTGATATGCTTCAGTATCGGGGATGATCACGCAAACGAACCTGATTGGCTTGGGGATGGCTGTGAAAGTATTTCTGAATGGAAGGGGCTGAGTGAGAGTTTAATTTGATAATAGTTGGAGAGTAGTAGTAAATTACTGCTTACATGAAGTGGGAGTCATCTGCGTTCCTGCAAGAATGTCGTCCCACCCACTTTCAACATTCAGTTTCTGGAGGAAGACAGTGCAGTTTAACCATTTTAATATTACATTAACGTCCAGGGCAATAGTGCAATTTATTCCCTAAACATTACACCCTGTCACTAGATCCTGTAATCTCCAACATTTTATGGCCCTTATTTGTGTAGAATTGGAAGGCAGAAAAGTTGTTAAGCTTGTGGAGAGCTGTCTACGCTCGGAGGATGAGTCATCATATCCCTGCACCTCTACATGCATAAGAGATTTGGATTGACCTAGAACAGTCACCTCAACGGATTGAAGTGATGTCTTTGCAAGGTCTTCCAAATTTGGTGGCAAGAAAGGAGTTCTAACGGTAGCATCCTCTTTTATTCGAACACAGCTCCACTGAGTGGCACATATCGTTTGTGTGTTTGAACATCAAACTCGCAAAACAATCGTTGTATTTGGAATGCAGTCACAGCTGCAGATGCCCGGGGTTGTGTGGTGAAAACTTTTTAGTCCTCAAAGCACTCTTGAAGAGCTTAGACAGACCTACTGATATGATCGACCAAAATGTGAAAATTCCTTCAGGAATGCAGTGGTCCTACTACAGTCCTAGTGGAGCTGCAATCTTTAATACTTGTCTGTAAAGCAACCATTCATCATAACTCAGTTAGTCACTAAACCAACTTTATATTTATGCCACCATCCTTTCCACCATATGCAATTGAACTTCGATATGCTTAATATGTGGCAATTTGTGAGCTCTTTGTGGAAATCTGTTTACTATATAAATCATTATCTTCATCAATCTCCTTGTTGTCTAATCAAAAAAAAATTAAATCAAGCTGTTTGAACTTAATTTGTTTTTAGCAAATTTGTGCTAGCTTTTCTTTGTTAAATCATACTTGTCCACGCAACTTGATTTGTAAAGGTTGAATAGGCTTGGCACTAAGACATGGTAGGAAGGGGAACCTGATGAGGCCTTTTAGGATATGAAGTTGTATGATTGAGTAAATGCAAATATGTTTGCACTCCTGGCTACAATAATTAGGGGCCTTAAATATGAGTCGCAAAGTCAATGGACAGTTCAAGAGATTGGTTAGAATGTAAGATTTCTTATTGCATAGAATGCTTGTGAATGGTACGGCTGCATTTAAAAGGAAATTAGAAAAACACGCGGGTGAATGAATATGTTACTGGGGTGAAATGAGGTGACTCATGGAGTGCAAAAGCACATTTTTGACCAGTTGGGAGAAGTGGCCTGTTCAAGTTATGTGTGATCACACTGTGCACGTGTAAACTCCAGAAGGCTGCAAAGGGGTTAGGCAGCAAGACTTTCTTCAAGGTTGAAAACTGAGTTTGTGGAACTCCTGTTAAATGTGGACTTAGTTGGCGATTTGTTTTAATGGGGAAGAGACATTAACTGCAGCAAATAACATTGAAGAAGTGCACAGAAAAGTTGCTGAATAGAAATCGATTGCACTCGTATCAGCTAAACACAAGCTTTTGCATGGAGATGAGATGACTCTTCACTGAGATTCGAGTATTTGGGTAGGTCTTTCTGGGATAGGACAGATGCATCTTCCTTTCTCATCTTTGTAATCAGATTGCTGTAATTTTTCAAATACACGGTTAGTTTGTGTTTTTTAAAAAATTCATCCCATTTTACTTGACCACCTCAACCACTTAGCATCAAGTTGTTGATGGTCTTTTGCATAATTTAAGGAAAATGACCTTGTGAGCAGGCTGGGCTATTTTGAATGAATTATTAATGTGCATTCCTGGCTGATGTGCAAAGATTGTGGAAAGTCTGGTTCTTAATACAAGGTATACTACAGGATTTTGATGAAAAGACAGTATATAAGTTCAACTCAATGAGTGTGGAACTTGACATTGTTGTCATGCACATGTTTCTGTTTTCCTCATCCTTTTTGGTAAAGGTTGTGAATCTGTGAGGTGCTGTCACAAAATGTTTGGTGAGTTGCTGCAAATACCACAGTCACAATGAGCCAGTGGTAGAAGAATGGATTTAGAAGTGTTGGAGATGTTAATCAATGGGATTCGTCTGTGAACATCTTATGCTGCAGTTTGCACCTGTTCGTGAGATTCCTGACTTCACCATTCTATCTCGGTGAAGAGTCAGATTCCAAACCTGTTGTCCCAAAATGCTCCAAATTTGAGCTGTTCTTGTAGCCACTTTGTGTTTTAGACAATTTAGTTAAAGCTTTAATTTGTGATCTCTCTCCTCAAGGCCACAATTAACTCTTGGGTATGATATTGCTCAATGAAGAGTTTTTCACTTGGTTCCATTTGCTTCAGTTTGCTCCAACGCCTTGGAGCTAAATGTTGAACGTTTGTTTAAGTTTAAGGGAAGCTTTCTTGCCCCCTTGACAGTTACTTATGTAGTAGTGCTATATAACATTAATCTGATCTATTGCATATGGGACTACTTGCCTGACTGAAGAGTATTTTTGTTAGCACTCGTGTCCAATGCTGTAGTCTCACTAGATGGTATCTAGTACCAAGTTCTTCTTCAATGTAAAAACTTTTAAAATTGTATACTTCAGCAGGATAATGTAACTCCAGCTCCATACTAGTTGCATCTTGTCATTGGTTCCCCAAACAAAGACAAAAGCTAGTAGAAGGCGAAATACAAGCATAACTTTATTTCTCCACTTGCAGCTTTCAATGTTATGTGATACCTGTCAACTGATGCAAGTGGCTACAAAAGAAACCAGTATTTTTCCTTTTGAATGAGAAAGCCATACAGAATCGTGGTAATTGAGGAAGGCTTACAGTATGGTGCGACCAATCCTCTCCAAGTTTGCAGAACTTCAGTCCGTTGTCCGCTTTGAGTTTATTATGTCAACACTAATGGTTTTCCAACCATACACAACAAAAAAAACTCACTTGCTGTGACTCAGGACTGTAAATATACCAATTCTTCTGTTTGCAAAATTTTCCCATCCTGTGTCATCTCCTAAGAAATGGTCTTGTAAACAGAAGTTTGAAGAGCGTGATTCTGTCACTTTCAAGAAACTACATTGATTTACCTTTTCTACTTCAGTACACCTGAGTAGTTAATTTCTTCCCAACAACAATAAGGATAAATTTTATGATATCTGAGCTACTCTATTCTTTCTTTGTCACTGGGTCAAAATCCTGGAATTTCCTCCCTGAGAGTATTGTGGGTCAATCTGCAGCATGTGGACTGCGGGGGTTCAGGAAGGCAGCTCACCACTACCTCAATCGCAACTAGGGATGGGCATTTAATGCTGGCCAGCAATACCCATGTGCTGTGAATGAATAAAAAGCAAAAAAAAAGTGATCTATTGAATGTCTGGCAATTTTTTTCCACAAATTCCCATGCTTGTCTATTCTGCTTTTACAGTTTCAGTAGTAATTTTTCTTTGAAACATATATGGGAATATAATTTGTTGTGGCAGACCCACCTAACAGCAGCTTTTAAATTATTTTTCATGGCAACTTGGCTGAAAGTGAAAAGTTCATTGAAGGATACCAGGCATGGGTGACCTGGGGGAACTGGTTACCATAAATTTCCTTAACTAATGAAACTGAAGGATACTGAAACTAACTGCGAGGACATTGGGAGGAGGCATCAGCTAGAGTGGAGTGATTCAGTGTCAAATCAGATGTAAAACAAGAACTAAATTTGGATTAAAAGAGGGGAAAATTTTAAGTTTGTAGTCATTTTTCAGTGCCAGAGAAGTTGACCATATTAAAAACCTTGTTAAGGGTTATTTGAACTGAAATGGGCATAACTTTCAATGATTGTAGTCCTACCTCTGATGCAAATATAGCAACCTCATTTCCTTCAATGCATGTTCATAGATGTTCAATGATGTTACTGATGGATCAGCACATTTTGGTCAGCAACATTTGGTCATTTAAGTTTTTAACCATGCAGCTGTGCCTGACCTGAGTTTGCTGATGCCATTTATGCGTAAGTAATGGCAAAGGTCAGTGGCTCCACTGTCATTTGATGGCAGACTATATCCATACTTTTTGCATTCATGTTTATTTTTGTCAATTCCCAGCAGACCTTATGCATGTCTTGAAGCTGCAATATAGCATAACCTAAAACAGACACTGCAAATCTTTTTATTGGGTAAGCCAAGTTAATATGATTTATTTTGTTCTTAACTTTTTTGGTGGACAGTTTTTGTGTGCATGTAAAATAGTATGTGTAAACATAGACCAGAGAACAGTACAGCCCAGGAACAGTCCCTTCGGCCCACCTGGTCTGTGCCGACCATAACACTAAGCTGATCTCATCTGCCTGCACCTGGTCTGTATCACATCTTAATAATTTGTATTTATTTACTTGGTACAACATCCTTCAGAATCTGAAAATACTTACATTGTGAGAGTTAGTTTGTTTATAATTATATGCCGGTTTTATGTTTTAAGTGTCAAAATAAAATACTCCGTAAAACTTGGTGCTACCTTGAAGGTTTAGTGAGTTAATACATATAGCAACTGTCATTCAAATCATTCGGGTGTCTTGATAACTAGCCTGAGCTGTGCTATTTTATCTCAACAACAATGGCTCAGCATTTCTTTCAATGGACTTGTACAGAAAATGTGGATATCTGTCCATCATCAGCTGTACTTTCTTCCTATTATCTATGCATGGCCATCTCATTGTAGAACCCCAGTGAAGATCTGTAAATTCTCTTTCATCTTATGTGATTTAAACCATTCATTTAATAACTTCAACCCCCAGTCCACCTTTTCAACTGGTGTTGATCTTGTTCCTATTAGAAAATAATATCATCTGGTGTTAACTACTTTGTCTCACATTCTCTCCAACAATGCCACCATCCTTTTTGCATGCCTGAACTCTTTTTAATCTTACAGAATTGGAAAGTTAATACTTTGTCCGAACGAAATGGCCTGCGTATCTCTCTTTTTAAAGAATGTGATCTTCTCTTCTCTTCAGTACTCCTACAAATCTTTATTCCAGCAAAAAATGTTTTTTATAACTTGGTTCCCTGAAGCTTGGAATCACCTTCTGATTTATTGGTGTCTAAACTGCATACCATGCTTCAAATATATTGTGCAAGCCAGTGAGTATTTGACAAATTTACAAGGGAAAATACAGTTCATTTGAGTAACAGTATATCTCTACATCCGATATTATGTTCCTTTTGATCACGGAGGAAGACATAAAGCCATATGTGTTTTCATTCATGACAGGTTTCTGTTCTCTTTTTTTTCCATTGTGTGGAATGTCTTTAGTAAAATGCAGTCATAGACTAACAAAAGAAAAATGGGCTGTAACTGCCTGTGCATTTCTTTGTAACTAAAATGAAAATGAATCATAGAACTGTACAGCACAGGAACAGGCCCTTTGGCCACAATGTTGTTCTAAACATGGTGCCAAATTAAACTAAACCCTTCTGCCTGCCCTTGATCCATATCCCTTCATTCCTTACATTTCATGTACTCATCCAAAAGTCTCTTAAATGCTCTTATTGTATCTGCCCCCACCAGCCTGTCTGTGCATTCCCTGTGTACAAAAAAAACTTGCCCCTCACATCTTATTTGAATTTTTCCTCCTCATCCATATGCATGCCCCCTGGTTTTAGATATTTCGACTCTGGGGGAAACAGATTCTGACTGTCAACCCTATTGAGGTATCTCATAATTTTATAGACTTCTATCAAGTCTCCCCTCAGCCTCTGTTGTTCCAGTGAAACGGCCAGAGTTTTTCTAGCCTCTCCTTATAGTTGATATCCTGTAGTCCAGGCAGCATATTCTGCACCCTCTCCAAAGACTCCACACTTTTCCTGTAATGTGGTGCCAAGGTTTGAATGCAGTACTCCCAAGTGTGGCCTAATCAAAGTCTTAAAAGCTGCAATGTGACATCCTGACTCTCTTGTACTCAATTCCCTGGCCGTAAAAGGCAAGCATGCAATATGCCTTCTCGACTATCCTATCGACTTGTGTGATCAAATTCAGGGAGCTATGAACTTGAACTCCAAGATCCCTCTGTATATCAATGCAGTTCAGAGTCCTGCTGATAACTTTTATAAATTTCCTTTACATTTGATCTCCCAAAGTGCAACATCTCACACTTACACAGATTAAACTCTCATCTGCCATTTCTGTGCCCAAACCTGCAACTGATCTATATCTGGCTGTATCTTTTGACAACCTTCTACACTATTCACAACTCCACTGATTTTTGTATCGTCTGCAAACTTATTAACCCGCCCATTTTCATTCAAGTCATTTATTTACATCACAAACCGTATAGATTTCTGCAAAACACCACTAGTCAAAGACCTCCAGCCTGAAAAAAAAACTTCCACCACTACCTTCTGCCTTCTAAGGGCAAGCCAATTCTGAATCTACATGGCAAATTCACCATGAATCCCCTTGCATCTTAATTTTCTGGATGAGCCTACCATGAGGGACCTTGTCGAAAGCCTTACTAAAATCCAAGTAGACAACATCAACTGCTATACCCTCATCCAACGCCTTCATCACCTCCTCGAAAAATTCAATCAAGTTAGTAGGATGTGATCTGCCCTGCACAAAGCCATGCCAATCGTCCCTAATTAGGCCGTGCTTTTTCCAAATGCCTGTGAATCCTATCCCGAAGAATTCTCTCCAATAGCTTCCCAATCACCAATATAAGACTCACCAGTTGATTATCCCTATTTCCCCTCTTGAATAGTGGAACAACCAGTCCTCCGGGACCCCTCAGATGGCTAACCAAGATACAAAGACCTTGGTCAAGGCCCTAACAATTTCCTCCCTTGCCCCGCTCAATAACCTGGGACTTATTCACCTTCATGCTCTTCAAGAGACCCAACACAGTTTCTTTCTTGATCTCAAAATGCCCTAGCATATTAGCATGCTCCACTCAAATCTCACTATTGCATATCCTCCTCCTAGGTGAATACTGGTGCAAAATACTCACATCCTCTGCCTCCAAGCACAAACATGTGCTCACTCGGAAAATGGAACTAGATTAGTTTAGTTTATCTGGTCGGCATGGACAAGTTAGATCGAAGGGTCTGTTTCCATGCTCTACATCTCTATGATTTCCTTTATCCTTGAGTGGTCCTACCTTCTCCCTAGTTATCCTGTTGTTTCTAATATAGGTACAGAATGTCTTGGGATTCTCTTTAACCCTATTTGCCAAGGTAATTTCATGGCCCCTTCTTGCTCTCCTAATTCCCTGCTTGAGTTCATAGAACATAGAACAATACAGTGCAGACCCTCTATGTTGCGCCGACCTAAGCCCATCCTCCTACACTATCTCATCATCATCCATATGCTTATCCAAGAACTGTTTAAATGCTCCTAATGTGACTGAGTTAACTACGTTGGCAGGCAGGGCATTCCACGCCCTTTCCACTCTGAGTAAAGAAGCTGCCTCTGACATCCGTCTTAAAACTAGCACCCCTCAACTTGGAGCTATGCCCCCTCCTACAAGCTGACATCAACATCCTAGGAAAAAGACGCTCACTGTCCACCCTATCTAATCTTCTGATCATCTTGTTTGTCTCTATTTATTCCCCTCTTAGCTGCCTTCTGTCCAATGAGAACAGACCCAAGTCCCTCAGCCTTTTCTCATAAGACCTTCGCTCTAGACCAGGCATTATCCTGGTATATCTCCTCTGCATCTTTTCCAATGCTTCCACATCCTTCCTGTAATAGGGCGACTGGAACTGTACATAATATTTCAAGTGAGGCCGCACCAGTGTTGCAGCATGACATCACTGCTCCGGAACTCAATTCCTCAACCAACAAAACCTAACACACTGTATGCCGCCTTAACAGCGCTATCAACCTGAGTGGCAACGTTCAGGGATCTATGTACATGGACACCAAGATCCCTTTGCACATCCACACTACCAAAAATCTTTCCATTGACCAAGTATTCTGCCTTCCTCTTATTGTTATTCCCAAAGTGAATCACCTCACATTTATCTGCATTGAACTCCATTTGCCACCTCGACCCAATTCTTCAGTTTATCCAAGTCCCCCGTAACCTGCAACATTCTTCCATACTGTCCACCACTCCCCTTGCAAACTTACTAACCCATCCACCTATGCTTGCGTCCAAGTCATTTATAAAAATGACAAACAGCAGTGGTCCCAAAACAGATCCTTGTGGCACACCACAAGTAACCGGACTCCAGGTTGAATATTTTCTATCAACTAGCTGCCTTCTTACAGAAAGCCAGTTATTAATCCAAACTGCTAAATCACCCTTAATCCCATGCCTCCGAATTTTCTCTAAAAGCCTACTATATGGAACCTTATCAAAGGCTTTACTGAAGTCTCTGTACACCATTTCAACTGCCCTACCCTCATCCACATGCTTGATCACCTTTTCTAAAAACTCAGGTTTGTGAAACATGACCTGCCCTTGACAAAACCATGTTGACTATCTTCAATTGTGGCTTGCTAGATAATGATAAATCCTATCTCTTATAATCCTTTCCAAACGTTTTCCTATAGCAGACGTAAGGCTCACTGGTCAATAATTACATGGGTCATCTCTATGAACAAGGGCACAACATTTGCAATCCTCTGGTACTAAACCTGTAAACAATGATGACTCAAAGATCAAGGCCAAAGGCTCCGCCATCTTCTCCTTAGCTTCCCAGAGAATCCTCTGATAAATCCCATCAGGCCCGGTAAACATATCTACTTTCACACCTTCTAGAATTGATAACACTTCCTCATTTCTAACCTCAGTCCTTTCTAGTCCAATAGCCTGTATCTCAGTCTTCTCCTCTACAATGTTCTCCTTTTGCTGAGTGAATATAGATGAGAAATATTCGTTTAGCACCTCTTCGACCTCCACAGGGTCCACACACAACTTCTTACATTTGTCTTTGAGTGGCCCAATTCCTACCCTAGTCCTTCTTTTATTCTTCACGTACCTATAGAAAGCTTTAGGGTTCTCCATTATTCTACCTGCTAAAGACCGCTAATGTCCCCTCCTTGCTCCTCTTAACTCTCTCTTTTTAAATCCTTCCTAGCTAATGTATAACTCACCATCTGAACCATTTCGTCTCAACATCACATATGCCTCCCTCTTCTGCTTAACAAGGGATACAATTTCTTTAGTAAACCATGGTTCCCTTACCTTATCACTTCCTCCTTGCCTGACAGGGACATAACTATCAAGGACACACAATATTGGTTCCTTAAACCAGCTCCACATTACGATTGCCCCCATCCCCTGCATTTTGCTACCCCATTCTATGCATCATAAGTCTTGCCTAATTGCATTATAATTGCCCTTCCCTCAACTATAATTCTTGCTCTGTGGCATATGCCTATCCCTCTCCATCGCTAAACTAAATATCTGAATTATGGTCTCTCTCCAAAGTGCTCACTTGCCACTAAATCAAACACCTGGACTGGTTCATTACCAAGTACCAGATCCATTGTGGCCTCTCCTCTTGTTGGCCCTTCGACATACTATGTCAGGAAACCCTCCTGCACACATTGGACAAAAACTGATCCAACCGAAGTACTAGAGTTATAGCATTTCCAGTCAATGTTGCGGAAGTTAAATATTGACCCATATTGACCACGCTGTTCTTTTCACTCCTTCCCAGAATCGTTTTGCCAATCCTTTCCTCCACAGCCCTGGAACTTTGCAGAGGCCTAAAAAAACTCCCAGCAGTGTGACCTCTCCTCTCCTGTTTTTAATCTCAGCCCATGCCACCTCAGTAGACGAGTCCTCGTTAAAAGTCCTTTCAGCCACCATTATACTGTCCTTGACGAACAAAGCCACACCTCCCTCTCTTTTACCACCTTCCCTGATCTTAATGAAAGATCTAAATCCTGGGACCTGCAACATCCATTCCTGACCATCCTCTATCTCTGTCTTTGAAATGGCCACAGCATCGAAGTCCCAAGTACCTATCCATGCAGCAAACTCGCCTACCTTATTCTGGATACTCCTGACATTGTAGTAGATACACTTCAAACCAGCTTGCTGTCTGCCAGCACACTCCTGTGACCATGAAGTCCTGTCCCTGTCCGCCTGTGCACTGGGACTACATCACAGGTTCCCATTCCCCTGCTGAGCTAGTTTAAGTTCTTTCCTACTTCCTTTATATTCCTAATGGACCTTGTTCAATTTTAGATTCCTAAACCTTACGTATGCTTCTTTTTTCCTTTTAACTGAATTCATCACCTCCCTTGTTATCCAAGAGTCCCTGAACTTGCCATCCTTGTCTTTCCTCCTTTCTGGAAAATGCCAGTCCTGAACTCACATCAGCAGGTTTTTAAACAATTCCCACATGTCAAATGTGCGCTTTCCTGATAACAGCTCCTCCCAGTTATCACTCCCTAGCTCCTGCCTAAAACTGACATAATTTTCCCTCCCTCAATTTAGTACCTTGCCACAAGGTCCTGACTTATCTTTATTGATTGGTATCTCAAAGTGTAAGTAGTTGTGATCACTGTTTCCAAAATGCTCTCCCACCGAAAGGCCAGTCACCTAGCCAGGTTCATTAGCTAGTACAAGGTCCAGTATCATAGAATCCCTACAGTGTGGAAATAGGCCCTTCAGCCCAACAACTCCACAACGGTCCTTGGAAGAGTATCCCACCCACACCCATTCCCCTAACCTATTATTCTGTTTACCTCTGAATAATGCACCTAACCTACACATCTCTGAAAACCATGGGCAATTTACCACAGCCAATTCACCTAACCTGCTCATCTTTGGATTGTGGGAGGAAACTGTAGCACCTAGAGGAAACCCACGCAGACACGGAGAGAAACCATACAGACAGTCGCCCAAGGCTGGAATCAAACCGGGTCCCAGGTGCTGTGAGACAGCAGTGCTAACCATGGAGCCACCGTGTCACCCTGAGGAATATGTCCCACCCCCCCAGTTAGATGATCCACATACCGTTTCAAGAAAACTTCTTGGATGCACTTAAATTCTACTCCCTATAAGCCTCTTGCTCTAAGGGAGGGTCAGTCAATATTGGGGAAATTAAAGGTGCCCACTATGACAATTCTGTTTTTATAATCTGCTTACGTATTTGTTCCTCAATGTCTTGGTGGCTGAAGGGGGGCCTCTAATGTTGTCCTATCAGAGTGATCGCACCCATCTTACTTTTGACCTCTACCCATATTGCCTCAATGGATGAGCACTCCAGTATGTTCCCTCTTGACTGCAGATGTAACGTTCTCCCTGATTAGTAATGCAATTCCTCCACCTCTTTTACTTTTCTTTCTATCTCGTCAAAAACACCAAAACCCTGCAACTTTGAGCAGCCAACCTTGCCCTTGTTTCAGCCAAGTCTCTATAAGCGGCACAACATCATAGAATCATACATTAAATGGACAGGTGTCTTGCTTTTACTCACCCAGCAAATGGGACTAGATTACTTCAGTATATCTGGTCAGCATGAATGAGTTAGACTGAGGGGCCTGTTTCCGTGCTGTATGTCTCTGTGACTGACTTTTAATGCGGGCATAACTGCCAGTGGTTTTGAACACCCTGAATTCAGGATACATTGACCTCTTTATAGCATAATCCCTATCTATTCAGCCTACACGAAACTTGTAGCATCTGTAAGTATTCCAGAAATGTACATACTGGCCTACTGACTACAATATCAAGCATTCACTTCACCCTCATAACTTCAGTGCAAGACCAATGAGTTTATGGTCTCTCATTTTAGAGAATAAATAGCTCTAATGTACTATTAGGTTACTGGTTAATATATTTATTTCAGTTGTGGTATAGCGTACTTGGAGAATTGAGGGAGTGGTTGAGAGGTGGACACATGTTGTGCAGGAGAAAAAGAAGTGCTCTCGAAATGAGTAAGCCAAATACCTTATGTGAATAAAATTTTCCAGAAACAAAAAGATCATGACTTAGATCATATTCAGGTAAGAAGAAAAATTCCATTGAAGGGAAAAGGAATGAGGGAATTTGGTTCCAAAGAAATGGAGCCAATTTCTGGCTCAACTGGGAGTTGTGAGGACAATATGTGTCATGACTTGGTTACACGAGATAACTTGCTACAGCTGCAATTGAAAATTCTTTCACAAATTCTTCTGAACACCTAATTGTCTACCGTATTTTTAATATTTCATGATCTTCCACCACGTACACATTAAAACGTGTGAATTGTGCTATTCTCCACTTCAGAGACTGCAAATTCTGACCATGGATTATCATTGGAAATCTGCAGAAAAACTTTGCATATCTTATAATAGCAAATAACTTCCTTCTGAATTGAGTTTCTGTTGATTTCCATGTGCAGTGCCTTGTAGAATATTTTTATTGCAGTATTTATAGGAACATGTATTGAGACAATAGTTTTGTCATTTTTGATCCTGAATTGCTTCAGACTGAAGCAATTGTTTTATTATACGGGTGCAAGAGGAAGCTATTAACATTTTATTTGGAGTAGGATTGAATCATTAACCACTTTGCTGTAAATAATATGAGAGAGGCCCTCAAGGGTGATACTTCCTAAAAGTTCGGAGAGACATTATGCATTACTCAATTCACAGATTAATCAAATAGTGAAGATGTTTTTTCTTGTTATGATGTGACTTAATTAGGTCTGCTTAAACACTTGCATCATAAATTTTGGGTGCTACATAGAGTACATGTGACTTCATGTATCTATTTAATTTCCAGTGGAAAAACTTTAATGGAGTAAGGAATGTCATTGTGAATCTATTCTTTCACCTGACTTTAAGAATGGCACTTTCATGAAAAGAACATGGAACATGTCCTTCCTTGTACTGTGTTAACTATTTGATATTGGGCTTTTGTTTTTTAAACCCCCTAAATATTTTCAAAGCAATGTGTTGAGAGAGTTCGAAAAAAAGGAAAGTTGTGCTCCTGGTATTTCTATTGGGTTCTTGATAGTTTTACAAAAAAACTGAGTCCTCGCGATGCATCTCCTCACAAGTGCTGCTGCATGGGTGGCAGAACTTTTGTAGTTTTACATTCCTAATCTGTATTTCAGGGTCATTGAGTTTTTGTTTCAGAGGTTAACTTCCAATAACTTAGCCAGACATTCACATTCTCTCCAAAAATGCCAGTACTTATTGTTTGCACTGTAACTGTATGTATTTGAATTTGCATTTTCATTTCAGTGGCTTTCAGATAGAAAGAAGAGAAGCTTGCAGAAGAATGATGTCGGTGAGTGTAAGACTTCACACAAAATGTCTTGTTATAATATATTGACACGAGATTTTAACTTTAAATATTTAAGACCTTTTGCATGTTCTTCTATTTCAAAATGGAAGCATCCCTAACCTGCCCCTCATTCAATTTGGTCTACTGTATTCCCTGCTCACAGAACAGTCTCCTCTACACTAGGAAGATGATGTACAGACGAGTTGACCGATTTGCAGAACACTTTGGTTGTGTCTATAAAAGTTACCCAGAGCCTTCCAGTTGCCTGACACATCCACATGCTACTGTTCCCATTGCTAACATTTCTGTCTCAAGCTTACTGCAGTGAGGCTCAATGCAAACTGGATGAAGAGCACTTCCCCTTCGGCTTGAGGACTTTACAGCCTTCAGGACTCGACATTTGCCCATGGAATTCACTGTCATGTAATAGGTTGCTTTCAGTGCAACCAATCCAGTTTTGACTACTATAAAGTCCCCATTACTATCCATTTAGCTCCTTTTCTCCCCTAGCTTATTATCGACAACCCTTTATCTGCCCCCATGAAAGAACAGAGAGAACTTTGATTGGGAGATAGAGTGGCAAAGAGCTCTAATTTAGACTTGCCTTTTAAACCTGTCTGCAATCCTAAGCCTGAAAGAACAATGTTGTTATGCCTATGAAAAGAAGTTTGGTCTCATTCTTCTGTTGACATTGAAGTTCCAGCGTAGACTTATTTTCATCAGTCCTCTAAAGTTAGAAAGCAGCTTTAGAAGTCATCTATGTAATTTCTTCAACTTTATGCCCAAATTAAAATAAATGTAATTTTAGAGGTATTTACATCAAGTTGCATTCAGTAATTTTTCCACTAAATTACTTACACTATCAATACAAAAACTGATGGTCATAGTTTATTGGTATGTTTGTTTGACAAGTCTGCACCATTTTTACATTATTATGAATTATTTTGAGTATACAAAGAAGGAACAGGGCGTAGTTCGGAGAACTCTGTATATTATGGATAACAGATAATAGCACATGGTCTAATTTGTTTACAACTTTGTAATCTGTAGATGAATGTGTAACATTATTAACGTCCTTGTATATTGATCTACCTTCTCATGAGTCACCATTTAATTTTGTGATTAATTTAAAAATTCCATACAGTTCCAGATCTCTCAATCTCTATAACAGTTTGTTTCTGATTATTCCCCTTTATTCCTGGATACTCTTAAATATTGTTAAATCACTCCATAATGTCCTCTATCATAAATTTGAAGCATTTTCCTACTTGTAAGTTATGTTAGCTGAATGCAAATGCATTTAAACATTTACGTACTACTTACCCTCTCAATTGCATGAAATTCTTCTGTAAATGTGGAGTTCAAATCTGTAAGCATTTACTCTGATTATCGCCATATTAAAGTTTCATATAGATTCACTATTTGATCTCTCAATATTCCAGACTTGACATGAAACCCAACCATGGAAATTTCTTTGTTTACCATGTATTAGATCTTTAATATTAAACCTTTACTGGTTGCTTTTGACCTGAAGCAGGTTCTGGTACAATTCAATTTTTATGTCTCTATTTTTATTCGGAGGATGTCAACAATACTATGGGTTAATCTACTTTTTATGGGAGGTGCCTTAGTTGAAAACACCTTATTCCTAATTTCATCAACTGGTTATGACTAATAACAAAAAAAATTGCCTTTCTCTAGATATACGTCGAAGAATTGAGCTTATACAAGATTTTGAGATGCCTACAATTAGTACCACCGTTAAAGTTTCAAGAGATGGCCAGTATATCATTGCAGCTGGTATGTTTTTTTTGTAAATGAACTATTTATTGCCCTTTTACTTAACTGTTTCATTTAGATTGTCATCTTCCAAATTGGTTTATTGAATCAGGCTTTAATCTGTCAATATTTTAAACCACTGTGGAGTGGGATGCAGTAACAATTTTTTGAAAATGAATAAATATTATTGCTGTTCAATTTTTAATACTGTTCATCTTTGCAGGCACATATAAGCCAAGGATTCGATGTTATGACGCGTACCAGTTATCCATGAAGTTTGAACGATGCCTAGATTCAGAAGGTTGGATAAATTTGGAATTAAGTTGTTAAAATATGGAGCTTAAATAAAACTAACTTAAACACACTTAAGAAAATTTAATATTTTAACATTGCTATATGTTTCATTGTGTAGGGTGTGCTATATTAAGTTTTCAGTACTAAACTCTGATTTTTATTTTACTTCTATTTTTAGTTGTGCAGCTACATTTAAAAAAAAACTGTTGTTGAAATAATTTTGTCCAAAAAGAATTAAGAATTTTAAACAAATGATTTTTAAATAGGGTTTCTGCTATGAAGAATGCTTTAAGGCGCACAAACAAAATGGGTCAAAAATTGATAGAGTAAAAAATTAATTTTATGTCTAATTGAATGCGTAATTAAAGAGATGTGACTGAGAAAAAGTCTTGACAGGAGAAGGAAGAAGGCAGAAGATAATTTCAGAGCTTGGGGCTCACTAGTTAAGACATAGCCACCAGGGGTTCTAAAATGTAATCTTGGGCAGCATCAGGTTAGAATTGAAGAATGGTAATCTCCTTGGAGTGCTATGGGATGGAGGTAATTTCGGAGATAGTGAGAGATATGACCAATGCAGGAACTTGAATATTGGGATGAAAAAAAATTAAATTTGAGGCAATAGTGGTTCTTGGAGGCAATTTAGGTCAGCAAGTATAGGGGTGAAAATTAAATTGGGATTTGGTACTGAATAAGATGAAAGTAATGGAGGAACTGAAGATGATGTAGATTGAGCTGGATGGCATTTGAATCACTTAAGTATGAAGATGGCAGTGGCATTAATGAGGTTTATGGGCCTGAGACAGAAAGGGAAAAATAGTGTGTTATGGAATAAGCAGTCTTTGTGATTTGCAAAGATGTGAAATTGACAACTTGCACCAATTACAGTGAAATTTAACATTTTGATGGTGAGAAAGAAAACAGAATCAATGGCCCAGAATGTAGAGTTTACAACGGGATGGTATAGATGGTGAAAGTTGCAGTCCATTTAGAATTAGATGTCAAAGAAGTATGCTGACATTGCAAACAGTGAAGGTGTTGAAACAGGTGGTGAAGAAGTAGTGATGTGTATAGGCTAAATTCCTGAGGAACTAAATCCTATGTCTTTGTGCTATCCTCAGGGGCAGTGTATAAATGAAAGGGAGGAGATTTCCAGAAATAGGGTAACTGCAGACTTAGCTGATGACAGGAAGAGAAACCTTTCCTGGAGATATTCTAATTGGATTGGAAAAGTGGAACCAAACAAAACTGTCCTATTTAAGGTAGGCAACTGAGCGGCTTGGAAGAAGAATGTTTAGGAAAGGATTAATCACAGTGACCAAGGACATTAATTTGAACTGTTTTGATTCTGTGGTGAGGGTGGAAGCATAATTTAAGAGAATAAATGTTGCAGGCAAGATGGAAATGGATTTGGGAGCCACTAGCATGTTTTTAAAAATTAGAGAAAAAAGGAGGTTGAAAATATTTTACTAACACTTGAACATCTTGTAAGTTATGCAGCAATTCAAAAGTTCCCAAACACAAGGCAAGCTTTTTTAAGTTACTACAAATGGACAATCAAATACAAATTTTAAGAGACTATACTTCAAAAAAATGGCATGTGGGGTGTGTTTTTTGAAGAGGAGGATATGGTGACAATGTTTGAATTATAGGGAGACAGTACCTGAGGAGAACAAACCCTCTTGGAAACTAGCATGGGAGGAAGCAAAGTCCGTTGGATGGTTAAGAGTTTCGTGGGAATGTGATCTGGCAGGGCCATAAGAGGCTAAGCTAGGACAAGTGGAAAACTTAATGATATGATTTGATGGTAAAGCCAGACTTTGAGAGTTTGAATAGATTGTCATGGAAGCTCTGAACAAGGGAGGCTAATCCACCTGAGAGAGGGGTATCTTTCAAAGCTGTAATATTATTTAGTCATATGTAGTGATATTATGGATGGCAAACCTTATTCAACCCTAACAGCATATTTTGAAGGGAAAAGTTAAGAGAAAAGTGATATTTGTTGATCCACTAAGAGTCCCAGGAACAGTGGGAGATTGTGAAGGTTAATCTCTGGATGCCTTCTAGAGAACTATATTTATATTTAATGATTTGTAAAACATCAGCAAACAGAACCTTATGTTAACTCGTTCTTAGTTTAGTGGTTGGAAAGCTGGCATTACAATATGAGTATTGGAGATCTTTTCATTAGTTGCAGTGCGGTTTTGGAAGTATAAGATGGTTGCTATGCAATTTTCTAGCTTGGAAGGGTGGAAAGATTTAACAGCAATAATTAACATGGCTCTTATATATGTTTTGAAATGGATCGAACCACCCATGTTTAGCTTGTTTCAATATCAGTTTTTGTGTTTGATTGAGCTAGTTACAAAATTTATGATGCCTAAATGTTTATGATCCCAGAAAAGAAAGTTTCATAACACTGAGTTAGAAATAAGAACATAGTCTTCAAAATTGTTAAAACATTTGAAATTAAGAACTATACATTTTACTTTGATCTTTGTTGAATGTATATTTTGTATATTTCAGCTTGTTTACTTTCATTATATCAATATTCTTCCATAATTTGGTAATTTATAATCAATTTTCTTTTGCAGTTGTAACATTTGAAATTTTATCAGATGATTATTCAAAGGTAAGTACATTCTGCTGGGTTTTCTTAAGGTTGTATTTTAAACTATTAGTTTCCATTTATTATAATGTGTAAATGTGTCACTCCAAACACTTCAAACAAATAGCAAGTAATTATGCTGCAATTCTCACTTTTTAAATAAGTGTTCCTCTGATTTTACAGATAGTATTCCTCCAGTGTGATCGTTATGTGGAGTTTCATTCACAGCATGGCCACTATTATAGGACACGTATCCCTAAGTTTGGTCGAGATTTCTCCTATCATTATCCATCATGTGATCTCTATTTTGTAGGAGCAAGGTATGGAAATGTTACATTACTGTTAAGGATTTAAGAAGTTTCAGATGATTGACATTAACACTGTGAGGATGTGGGACGTATATGTAAAACATAGACAAAATACTGTTGGGGACTTCGTAAATAAATGTTAAGAATTGCTTTGATATATGCTGTTGAAACAAGCCTGTGAAGATAAGTAGACCCATACTTCTGAATCTTTATGCTTTCTGTTTTCTTTTGAATTCTGCAATGTGACACCATACAATAATGGAACATTGATTTATAATCATTCTATTTTTGTTTCGTATCTCACCATACATAAATGTAAACACTGGGTTTTTAAGGCACAAATAGATTTTGAACAGTGAAGGTTATGGTGAACGGGCTGGTAAACAGAGGATTCCACAGAAAGCTCAGCCATGGTCTTACTGAATGGCGGGGCCACATGGCCTACTCCTGCTCCACTGTCTTATTTTCTTATCATACTGCTGATTAGGTTGACTATCCTTCACTGGGATTGCCATTGAACTTGATCCATAATTTGACAGTGCTTGGATCCATCTGTATTTTATACGAAGATCACACTGAGAAATGTGCTTGATTTCGTCCATGTCTGTTTCTTTGGGTAGATTGGAGGAATGATCAACCTGGCCTATTTGTAAATTCTTTAACCCTTGAACAATAGCAATGGATGAAAATTTAGCATTTCAAAATGTTGCAATTCTCTTTACACAGAGCATTTTCTAAATTTGTTGCTTTAACTGAATCTTAACTGAGTGAAGAATTGACTAAAGTTCATAAACTAAATTTGTGTTGTTGGAAAGATGGTGCAAGAGAGGGAGGGCTTTCGATTCTTGCGGGAAATGTGATATGGCTATAAGAGACCTTGCTCAGAGAGCAGGACTGGGTGTTAAATATTCCTGAAAGAATGTGCTCTGGAAAGTGCTTGAGGAAGAAACATGGGGAGTGGCAGTGGCAGTGACAGCCTTGAGTAAGGAGAGCATTGCAGTGTTGAAGAAAGAAGATACAGTAGTCCCCCCCGTCCCCCCATACCCGCAGG
Organism: Chiloscyllium punctatum; assembly: GCF_047496795.1. Lineage (NCBI taxonomy): Eukaryota > Metazoa > Chordata > Chondrichthyes > Orectolobiformes > Hemiscylliidae > Chiloscyllium > Chiloscyllium punctatum. Next base: position 142,236,527 of record NC_092741.1, on the reverse strand, counting down.
GGAGTATGTTCCAAAATCTATCACGGATGCCCGAAACTGCAGATTGTGACAAACCCATTAATTTAAATGGGAAATTTACCTCTTCGGCAGCCCCCGAAGAGAAGAAGAAAACAAACCCACCAACACACTAAAACAGCAGCTAATGAACTTGAAAGACCCTATACAGACAACAAGCAAAATTAATGTCATTTACAAAATACCTTGCAAGAATTGTAACAAACACTACATTGGACAAACAGGCAGAAACCTAGCCACCAGGATACATGTACATCAACTAGCTACAAAAAGTCATGACCCACTCACACTAGTACCTTTATATACAGATGAGGAAGGACACCACTTCGACTGGGAACACCAGTCTTCGGACAAGCCAAACAGAGAGACACGAGAATTCCTAGAAGCATGGCACTCCAACCGGAACGCTCTCTACAAGCACATTGATTTGGATCCCATTTACCACACCCCTGAGAAAAAGAACAGGAAATGACATCACTACAGGAAATGGCACCACCAACCTAAGGAAACCTAAACACAAATAAAAAGTGGACCAGTGCTTCACCCGAGGCTCACTGATATCTAGGATATGAAGGCATTGGAGAATGGTCCTGAGATAAGGATCTTCAGTGATGAAAGTAAGCTAGAAATGTTGGGACTGTTTTCCTTAGAGAAGTGAAGTCTAAGAGGAAATCTAGCAGAGAGATTCAAAACAGAAACATATGTATCAGGATCAGGAGGAATAAGTCATTAATCTCCTTGAGCCTGTCTTATCATGTCTGATTTGGCTGTAACCTCAAATCTACATTTCTGTCTAGTCCTCATAACCTTTCAATTCCTTGTTTAACAAGAAGCTTTTACTTCTGTCTTAAAAATATACAAGAATTCTGCTTCCAACACCTTTTCAGGAAGAGAATTCCAGAGATCTCTGACCCTATTTAGAGATTGAGATGTCTGAACAAAATAGAAGAGGAGAAACTATACCCACTCATGAAAGATTTGAAAAAAAAAGTGCATAGATTTAAAGTAATTAATGGAAGAATCAAAAATGATATCAGAAAAAGCTTCATGCATCGAATAATGCACTGGAATGTGCTACCTGAGAGTCTGATATAGGCTGGCTCGATTGATCCTCTTAAACTAACTTTTGCATTCATCAATGTTCCAGATTACAGGGAGAATACTAATGAATAGCGTTGGGTGAAATGGGCTGAATGGCCTATCCTGAACTGTAATCATTGTGAAAAGAACGCCTCTATAGCATGTGACATTAAAGGCACGAGTGGATGGCAAAGAAATTGCTGTTGATAGAAGTGAACTAAATAAATCCGAAAATGAGACCTTTTGTGAATTATTTTAAATGCTGTTATACTCTTGTGTATCCTGCAGCTCTGAAATCTACAGGTTGAATTTGGAACAGGGACGATTCCTAAATTCCCTGCAGATGGATGCTTCGTAAGTATTTTAACAACCTGCATGGTGATAAAGTTTTAATACAATGAAATGTCTTAATGTTTCACAAAGCTAAATAATTGGGTATTGAGCCATTATGTGAGAAAGCATAGATTTGCTGATTGAAGATGTTGAACCTCAGGAGAGGGACAAGGATGTAAGAAGACTCAATTTAAGGAAATGGTGCCAGAGCCTGGTTTGAAATGACTAAATATTCTGCTATTAAAGATAGCTCAAAGACTAGGTATAAAACTGATTAGGATTAGGTGAGCAAAGCAACACACACAAATTGCAAAGACGAAGGAAGTGAGGATATGATGGATCTTGTAATTTAGTTTTATGAAGGCCAGCAATCAATATAGTGACTCTGGATGTGTTAGACATTTTGATAGGAATTACAGTAGGATTAGAGATAATGAAGATATAAAAATAGATGTTCAGGTTGAAATTTGACTCAGACAGGACGCTAAAACAGAAATTATACATTTCTATATTTGAACCATGGTATGAGGTTATGTAAGTCTGCCACCAGATGGAGCTATTTCCTTGCAGATTATGCTGAATCTGAATCATGTTGAGCCTGAGGAAGAAGAAAAACATTGAAATTTGAATTAAATGACTAAATTACATCATAAGCATAATTACCAGAACTAGTAATTGGACATGACAGACTAGTAACATTTTCCTATTCCGTATTGAGTTCCTAAAATTGGTATAAAATACGTCAAGAACAGTTTAACATTGCCCAACAAAAATAGGGAACATGTGAGAAGGTGAAAAGGAGAGAGAAACGCATTTTCTATTTTAAAGGTTGCTACTTTTAAGGTTAAGAGGGAAGTGGAATGCTGATATTGAAATTGAAAAATGGTGTGCAGACTATCACTGAAATTAAGTTGATTATTGTCTGAACATAATTGATGCTTTTCAGAAACATAAAAGCATTCTTTTTTTTCTTCCTATTTTAATATGATTTTATTATAATATATGGTAGCAAGATGTCAGACAAAGTGCTGTTTTAAAATACATTGTAATGTCAACTATTTATATTCTCAGACAAAGCAACGTTTGTGATATTAACCCTGCACACTACCTGTTTGCTGCTGGAACAGCTGAGGTAAGAACAAAGCACTTGAGTTTCCTGATTTTTGAATGCTGTGCATTAAATAAATATATTTCACCTCTTGAAATATTCTGCCCATTTTAGGGTAAAGTGGAATGTTGGGATCCACGTACAAGAAACAGAGTAGGAATTCTTGATTGTGCCCTGAGCAGTGTGACAACTGACACGGAGTAAGCAATACAATGTGTATATTTTTAATTCATTCATAACTTGTGTGATTCGTTGCTGAGTTCAGCATCTATTACATTTTCCAATTGCCTTGAAGGTGCAGGTGCACCTCCCTGAATACCTATAGTCCATGGGGCTGTGTGTACACTTGCAATGCTGTCATAAAAGGACTGCTAGAACTTTGACCCAGCCACAGTGAAAGCGTGGTTATATACTTTTAATTCAGGATGGTATGTTGCTCAGAGGGGAACCTGCGGTGTTGATATTCTCATGCATCTGCTGCCCTTGTCCTTTTTGGTAGCAGAGGTGATGGTGGACTTTGAAATGTGTTTTTGAAAGAGCGTAAATAGTTGGTGCAATGTATCTTCCCCTTTTTGAATAGGGGGTGTCACATTGACAGTTTTCCCGTTCTCCAGGATCCAAGGATGTTTGGAAAATCACCCAGTGCAGCCATTATCCTGTATCTGCTTCTTTTAGGATCCTAGGCTGCACCTCATTAGGACCAGGAGATGTATCAGCCTTTAGCCCCATTAGTTTGTTTTCTATTGCCCCTCCATTGATGGTGATGCCATATTCGTTGGTATTAATGGAGGTTCAGAGTATCTTCTGTCGTAAAGACTGATGCAAACCACCGCAGCAATTAAAATGATTCATTGGCAACCTGCCATCTGCCTTCTCAGCAGCAGAGAAAAATGGTTGCTTTCCCAACAAGGAAACCAGGTTGGAGGGTGACCTTTTAATTTGCCACTATTTAGAGGCATGAGTGAGAGATGGGGAATAACCACCCAAGCCTTGGACTCCATTTCAGCAAGATAAACCCTGTGATCCCACACCCCAGTAAAGGTTGTCATGCTGTGTGACCTGGAACTTCATCACACTGTAGACCACCCAAGATAAGACTGGCCTCTGCTTGACAGCTTCAGGTGTGGTTGGACTGTCGTGGTAAGGCTCCTGATTGGATGAGAAGCTTGCTGGACTGATTTAATTTCCTAATTTGTATTCGAACCTTTTTGATGATAGAGATGGGGAGTCAGTTGGCCCTGTAGTCATCAAGTCACCTGTACTTCCACTTGATGCACAGTGCAATAAATCCTGTGCTACAGGTCCGTCAGTTTAACTTCTCTTGTGAGAAAACTTATAGAAATAATAATTTGAGACAAATTTAGTAGCCGTGTGAATAAATGTGCGTTACAGCTGGATAATAGCCACATGGATACAGAATTGCCTGTATGATAGGAAACAATAGTGGTTAATGGATGGTTTTTGGACTGGAGCAAAGTTTGCAGTGGAGTTCCCCAAGAGTCACTGTTAGGATGCTTGTTGTTCCTGATGTAAATTAATGTCCTCAACTTTGGAATACAGAGCACAATTTCAAAATTTGAAGTTAAAAATCACACAACACCAGGTTATAGTCCAACAGGTTTAATTGGAAGCACTAGCTTTCAGAGCGACGCTCCTTCATCACCTGATAGTCTATCACCTGATGAAGGAGCGTCGCTCCGAAAGCTAGTGTGCTTCCAATTAAACCTGTTGGACTATAACCTGGTGTTGTGTGATTTTTAACTTTGTACACCCCAGTCCAACACTGGCATCTCCAAATCAAAATTTGAAGGTAATACAAAACTTGGAAGCATTGTAAACAGAGGAGGAGGCTAGTGAGTACATCAGAAGAATATAAACAAGTTGGTGGAATGAACAGATAAGTGGCAGATTTAAGTTTATTGTGAGACATACGGGTGATTCATTTTGAGAGGAAGAACATGGAGAAACAACATAGATAAAAGGGTACAATTCTAAAGGTAATGCAGAAGTAGAATGACCAAAATGAATATCTGCACAAGTCATTGAAGTGGCAAGCCAAATTGAGAGCATAGTTGATAAAGCATATAGCACCTTTAGATTTTATTGACAGGCACAGAGTGCAAGGGCAAGGAGGTTTTGTTAGACATGTATCAGTATAGTTTGGCCTCACCTGTTGTAGTTAATCCAGTTCTGGGTGTCACTTTAGGAAGGATTCAAAGACATTGAAGACAGTTTGCAAGAATGATTCTATGCTTGAGGAATGTCAATGCTGATTTGTGATGTAAGAAGTTAGGATTGTTATTCGAGAAGGAAAGCCTAAGATGAAACCTGCTAGATATTTTCAAAATCGGGGGGATTTGTGCTAAGTAGGTATGGAGAAACTATTTTCACTCATGAAAGGATCAAGTATAAGAGGGCACCAAGTAATGTAATTGGCAACAAAAGCAAAAGCTTTTTCGTGTGTTGATTAGTTAATGTCTGGAATGCACTGTCTGAGAATCTGGTAGAGGCAAGTTTAACTGATGCATTCTAAAAGAAGTTGGATGTTTTTTTCGAAAGGAGCAGTATGCAAGAAACGAGGAGAAAGCTGGAGAATGGCATTTGGTGAAATATTCATTTTGGCAACAGTGGACCTAAAGAATGGCCTTCTGAACTGTAATAATTGTGATTCTTCAACAGCCCAACAGAGAATATGGAATGAAAAATCTTGAGTGTCCAAACTAAAACAAGGGCTGTCTGCAAGTTCTGACAATCTCGCCCATGAGAGTGCATCAGTTCAATTCTATTTCCACTAATTTGTCCCGTTTTAAATTTTGAGAGTTATGTACAGACCATTGAACACCTTCATTTTATTTTAATAATAATTTCTGTTTCTCCTTCCTAATGAAGGGCTGACAGTGTTGATTAATTGGAATTTAAAGAATATCAAAAATGATCGTATCCTACCAATACTATAAGCTGTCCAACATCGCACCCCTCCTGAGAAACTAGACTAAATATGGTTATACTTTCAAATTACTTAATAGGGACTTTTGCCACAATGGGGATGTATCCTATTTACATCAGAACTTCAAAATCTGTAGGTAAATCTTAGCCATAGAGCAACCTGAAGGATGCTGTGCACATGTAGATTCGTTTAAATCACCCTGTACGTGATTGTGTACAAAAATGTACAGGCCTCTGTAAAGACATGTTCTTCAAATCATCACGATTATAACTTGTTGTAAGATTGATTTAAACCCCGAGTCCTCTCAGGCTCTGTTCTACTCGGAGATTTGAAACGTGAGCATCTCCCCCTCCGGAGTTGAGCATTTCCAACATTTTTGATTTTTTTCACTCTGGGGAAATTTGGCGTATAATCAGGGTGATAACTCAACTATTACCAATAGTGTATATTAATGCCCTATTTGAAATTTATCTGTATTTTCTGTTAGAGTCAAAGGTTTGCCTTCTATTTCTGCTTTGAAGTTTAAAGGAGCACTGCATATGGTTGTTGGCACTACAACAGGGCAAGTGAGTATTGTATCTAGATATGACATTTCTACTGAGTTATTGCATTTAGCCTTTCTTTAATTTAAGAAACAGTAGCTTCATAACGTAACATGAGAAATTCATAACCTTGTAATTTTTGTAGAAGGATTAATTCTTCATACTTTTTTGTGTAATAATTTCATTTTCATTATAAAGTTATTTTTCCCCACTCCCTTTTATGTTTTTTCTCTCTTCCTCCTTTCATTGCAACAATGACTTCATAGTTGGAATGGTGATTTTCTTTCATGAGAAGTGTGTACCATTTTATACATGTAGTCTGAATGGGACCAGTGGATTGTTTTAGAATTAAAGTCAGACTGGATTTGTACTGCATTCTCGAGAAATTCAGATCCATCCAAGTATGATTCCTGAGGAATTTAGTGTCCTGGTAGTCTGTTATGCTGTCATTTCTGCATTGATGTGCATCCAAAACCACTTAGCATCTGTGCAAATGCAACCAAATTGTTGCTGATTAGTATAGGTGCATGCATTATGTGTAAGGCAAATTTACAAAATAATTGATGCTCCCACTTAATTGCTATTGTCATATTACCACACCATCAATGGAATTATTCTTGATGTCACTTCTTCTGAATAATTGAAAAAAATCCAGAAAGCTAGGAATGTAATTATTTGTTTATGCACTTAAAATGATTTTCGTTTACTATATTGTGCCTATTCTACTTCACAGGAATATTTTTCTGATCAGCTAAGCAGCAAGTACTGAACTGACTGTTACAGCTGTAGTCAATATTATTTGACAACATATTGTTTGTCTTTTGCGATGTTTACAATGACAGTCTCCTGTGTTATGCTATGTTGTGCTAAATTCCTGAGGAATGTGACCTTAGAAGGATTTCATTTTCCAAAGATTCAGTACAAGCCCACTCTAAGTAGAGTCCTGAAGTACATCACTGGTCCGTTCAGCTGACATTCATCAATGGAGCACACTTTAGACTGGCTATCTGAAGTGTTGTATATGTTCAAGTATAAAATACACTCTTGACAGTTATTAAACTGCAAAAATTTGGACCTGAAATTGATAGCATGGTTACATTATTCTCAAAAGACTTCTGAAGCATGCCTGTCACACAAATTCATTTTGGAAAAGCATTCTTCAAATTTATTTTTCTCCATTTTAAGCTGTTATCTTGTGATAGTAACTGCTGTTGCTGTTGGGGAAGCATTTATGTAAAAGGTGCACCACGAAATCACAGTAAAGCTGGTAAAGTCAAAGTGAAATATCTTCATTGGTTGAAAGTTTATTAATGGTTGTGCTTGTCAGAGGCTTGCCATCACTACAGGAGTTCCTTAACCCCCATTATCTTTTGCAAGTCTCATCAATAATCTTTGTTTTGGGTTGCTTGCTAACAATTCCATTATTATTATCATAAACTGGAGCTAGAGCAGCCATACAGCCCATTGAACCTGCTTAACCATTTCATATGGAGAAGGCAGTGGCATAGTGATAATGGTACTCAACTAATAATCCAGAGATCCTGGCTAGCGTTTTGGGGAGCATTTGCTAGTCTAGGTAACTTGTCTAATAATGATAACCATGTAACTGTATAAAATCTCATCTGATTCACTAAATTATTCTTACCTAGTCTTAGTCTAAATGTGGTTGACTCTTATTTGGCCTAGCAAACCACTTGGTTCAAAGACATTTGGGTTTGGACCTGAAGTGCTGGTCACGTTACCAATGCCCACATCCCATGTAAGAATTAAAAAAAAAACAATATTCCTTGATCCCTTAAGAGTCCTATCAGTCAATCAGTCCTTATCCTTAAATATACTAATCAATGAACGATCCACAATCATTTGAGTGAAGAAGTTGCTCCTCATTTCAATTTTAAATAATTGGGTCCTTATTCCTAGACTGTGTCTCTTTATTCTAGATTCCCTAGCTAGGGCAAAAGACCTCTCCGCATCTACTCTATCAAGCCACTTCAGAATCTTGTGTGTTTCAATAAGATGATCTCTTATTCTTCTCACCTCCAGAGAATATAGATCTAGTTTACTTGTTCCCTAATCACAGGCCAACATTCTAATCCAGAGGCCAATTTTTACTTCTGATGCAACTATATACTTCCTTTTAAAATGGATGCTTTGCAAAAAAGACCTACGTTTACTTTCCTAATTGCTTGCTGTTTCTTCATGTTAACCAAATTTTTTTACTAGTACACTGAGTCCTTTCGAATGTCAACAATTACGACTTTATGAAATGTTCTACTTTTTCTATTCTAATGAACAAGGTAAGTAACCCTCACTTCCCCACAGTACTCTGCTGTGACAAATTGAGGAGAAATTGTCTCCCCTCTTTCTAACCCACTCTGGTTTGAACACTCCTAAGTTTTATTTTCTTTATATCACACAGTTATCGCACTTCAATTAAAAAACAATTAACTAAATCAAAATGAAATAGCCAAATTACAAAGTGTTCTCTGAGTGAAACAAAGGGAAATTTTATTACCTACTAACTCCAAAAAAAAAGTATCAAGCACAAATGCAGATAATCTTGAAAAGTAGATGTGGTTGGGGATGAAGAGGTAAAAGGTTGTCTGGTATAGATAACAAGGTAAAGACTGTTATCTTCATTTACTATTGGTTTCATAAGCTTGGCTCAGCTTAATCACGTGACACAGCAACTCTTTTAAGTCAGTTTTGCCCTCTTGTAAAAGGTCACTTGTCCATCAAGATTTCTGATATTAGAATTAGATCATGAGAAATTGAAGATCGATCATCCGTTTTTACTACAATTGTAACAATACTCCATCTTCCAGCTTGTGTCTGACCTACTTAACCTGTCTATATCTCTTTGCAACCTATTTGATGACTCCTGGATTGCATTCCCATGTGAACTTGTATCATCACCAAACTTGAATGCAATCCTCTGTCTCTTCAAAAGTAGTTAATATAGATTGTAAATAGCTGAAGTCCAGCACTGATCCATGCAATATTCCACTCATCACAGCCTGTCAACTTGAAAATGTCCATTATCTCTACTCTTCTCTGCTTCTCCCATGAATCAATTCCCTTCTTTGACTAATACCTTTGCCACAGGCATGATGGCACAGCTGTTCTTGAGTATCCTCCCTCAATTTCTTGGGGAAGTGGGGATTTGGCAGGGGTGACCATTGATTTTATTCCACTGTGGGATTACCATTGATACAGGAATGTGGTAGTTCAAGGAAGTAGTTCTAGGACACCATAAGATGGATGATCAATGTCGTATTGCCAGCATGACACTCTTGTATTTTTTTGTTAAATTTAATTGGTATTTGTTGAATGTTTCTTTTGAGACCACACAGTAAGTTTGTTTGTTATGAAGTTGACAGAATTGCAATTCAGTTAACCATTTTTCAACTCTTGCTCTTTTGATCTTCAACACTAGGTTTTGTTATATGATCTTCGTTCAAGCTCCCCACTGATTGTCAAGGATCATCATTATGGACTGCCAATTAAATCGATTGATTTCCAGGAGCAGTTAGATTTGATCATTTCAGCAGATTCTAGGATTGTAAAAATGTGGAATCAGAATACGGTAGGCTATTAAGTATCCTGAATAGAAAGGAAGTGATGGTGTTGACTGCAAAGGCACAGAAATCCACCTTGTGTGAGCATTCCATCTGCAATTACAAGTCAACAACACATTCCAAATTTTTTTGTATTGATGTCTCAGCAGGTCTTCTCCCAGTATCTGAGTCTGACCAGAAATCTAGTCACAATTATGATGTTTGGTACCTATGCAGTTTGCGATGGCCCAGACACTCTGAATTAATTTGCTATAAGAGTTAGTGCACAGTTTAGTGTAGTCCACTCAAGGTTTGCAAAATATGTATTGCCTCAAATGATTCTGTTTCTGATTTTGTTTGCTGGGAAAAAAGTCTGTATTTTAGTGTAATTATAGAAACTAAAATCATATGCCATTCAACAGATTGCATATGTTAGCAGTATTATTATAATTCTCCCTGTGTCCTGATAGGATTTTTCTTTTTAAATAATTAAATCCCTCAATACATTGATTCACACACTTCTAATTGCAATTTTGCTAAAGTCATTTATATAAAGAGATTGTGACATGCTAGCTTTATATGTGGCAGTAGATTTGAAGGCCTTTTCAAATCTTCAGCAACAGAAAACAGATATCACTGGATGCTGAGGAAACTCCAGACTTTGGGTTGTTGTTTCTGGAGAGCGTTACCTGGTGATGTTTATATGCAGAGTTCAATACCAACCACTCAGCAACTGCCACCAACCACCAACCACCAAGAACATAGCTACTGCAGAAGTTCCATTCTGTCAACTGCAATGCAGTGAGGTTATGGTATGTGGCCAAGTTGTGTTTAGGAGTAAGATAGCAGTGCAGTGTCAGTTAAATGTTCCTATGAAACGAAGGGCAAAGTGCCACAATAAATAGTTTTTCTACCTATTAAACCAGTTAGATCAAAGATGCACCAGTTTGTTGGCCATGTCTATGCAATGCATATAGTCATAACCAGGGCCCTGATAGGAGTTATATTTGGTTCCACTATCCACGTTATGGAAGAAAAGAACAAAGAAGATATCAAACAAAAAAAGAACAATTGGGCCAAGTTTTGTTTCAAATGGGATGGTGGTGGCATCGTGTTAATGTCACTTATCTCTCAATCCTAAACTCCAGGCTGGTTTTCTGGTGACATGTGTTTAAATCCTACCATGGCATTGATGAAAATGGAATTCAATAACAATTTTGAATACAGACCTAGCCTGATGGTGACCATGTAACTGCTGTTGATTGACTTAAAAACCCATCTGGTTTACTAATATCCTGTAGGAAAGGAAATTGTCGTCCTTACCTGATCTGGCCTACATATGACTCCAGAACCACTGCAATATGGGTTGAAGCTGTGAACTGTGCTCCAACAAAATCGGAATGAGCAATAATTGCTGGCCTAGCCAGTGATGCCGTCACCACACCCCATGAACAAATTTTTTAAAAATGCCCAGATTGCATTAACCATCACAATTTCGACACTCTCAATTCATAAGTCGTCAATAAATTTCTAAGGAGAGATGTAAAACCTGAAAAGTTTGCCTTTGACCACCTGTACAAAATCTATTTGTGCAAGAGGGGTTACATTGACTGTCTTTCTTGGGTAACATCCTTTGTATCCAAGATTTCTGTTTGAGTCAGGAGAAATTCCAGTTCTCTCCAGATAAGATTTCTAACCCTGCCACTAGCCATTGGTCTGCACAAGAAATGCTCATCTGTGGGCCTGCAGTGGTATCCCCAAAATTGAACAATTTATCAATATTCCTTAGCAAGCTGCAGTGGTGAGGTACCAGAGAGACCTTAATTTCAATGTAACTGAATCCCAGAAATGAGCAGTTGATTCTGGAACCTGGAGAAAATTCATAGGAAAATGTAGAATGAAAAATACAATTGAACCATGATATGAAGAGTGAACATAAACATTACAGAAATGCAGGAAAAAGTGATAGTTAATGGTGATTGTTTTTCTTGCATGTTGGGCAGTGCTGAAATGTGATTGCTTAGTATGTACTTTATATAAAATTGTTGATTCAGACTCAAAGCAAAAGAGAGTCATCACACTGTGATTTGATGTGAGATAGACAGATTCTACCATCTGCAGTCTCTCCCAAATATGATCACTTTGTTTATAAATGGGCAACATTTACCATAATTTCACGTTGATTGGCAATTTTGCAAAAGCTCAGATCTGCAAACAACAGAAATTGTGTGGGCATCTCCACTAAGTGCAATCCTCTTAATATTACTGGTAGCAGCACATTAAGAAAAATAGATTAAGATAAACAGGGGTGGGTGGGGAATGTGTTATGGTGGTGAAGTTGGTGAAATCTAGAAATATAGTGCCCAGGAGTGGGAATGCTGAAATGAGACTAAGAAATACCGAGGCTAAGAAATTTTAGTGACCATAATTGCATCTTTTTTTAAAGGGGAAGATGTTCACCTCGCTTGAAACAGAGCATGAAATTAATGACCTGTGCATTTATCCAAACTCCGGTAAGTGCGAAATTACTTTGCACATTAGAATGGTGGTACAAATGCATGTCCTTCATCATTGTAATGCCTCTGAATAAAATCCACTATTTCAGTATCTTGTCTTTTTTACATGAAACTCTGAAACACCAGACTGCCCAAAGAGCTTGTTAAGTAATTAAGGATTTTCAGTATTAATATTTTAGTGTTTAACTCTTCACTTAGAGTCATACAGCATGGAAACAGACCCTTTGATCCAACCAGTCCATGTTGACCATATTCCCAAACTAAATTAGTCCCACCTGCCTGCACTTGGCCATATCCTTCCAAACATTTCTTATTCCTGAATTTACCCTAATGACTTCTAAATGTGTAACTGTACTTGCATCCACCACATTCTCTGGCAGCTAATTCTACACATGAACCACTCTTGCTTTTTTAAAAAAAGTTGCCCTTCATGCTTTTTACATCATTCTCCTCTCACCTTAAAAATGTGGCCTCTAGTTTTTAACTCCCCCACCCTAGGGAAAAAATCCTAGCCATTTACCTTATCTGTGCCCCTCATGATTTTATAAAGCTCAATAAGGTCACACTTTTAGCCTCCTAGTCTTCAGTGGGAAAATGTCCTAGCTTTTCCAGTCTGTTTTTATATCTCAAACCTTCCATCCTTGGTAAAATCTTGGTAGATTTTTTCTGAACCCTTTCCAGTTTAATAATACCCTTCCTATAACAGGACGATCGGAGCTGCACACACTACTCCAGAAGAGGCCTCATCAACATCTTGTACAACCTCAAAACGACTTCGTAACTACCTATTTTACTAAAGCAACATATTATGCAAGGAATTCTGTTATTTTATATAGAAGAACATAGCGCAGCATAGGCCCTTCAGCCCTTGATGTTGCGCTGACCTGTGAAACCAATCTGCAGCCCATCTAACCTACACTGTTCCATTATCATTTAAATATTTATCGAATGACCATTTAAATGCCATTAAAGTTGGTGAGTCTACAACTGTTGCAGGCAGGGCATTCCACACCCTTACTACTTTCTGAGTAAAGAACCTCCTTCTGACGTTAGATTAGATTACTTCCAGTGTGGAAACAGGCCCTTCGGCCCAACAAGTCCACACCGACCCGCCGAAGCGCAACCCACCCAGACCCATTCCCCTACATTTAGCCCTTCACCTAACACTATGGGCAATTTAGCATGGTCAATTCACCTGACCTGCACATCTTTGGATTGTGGGAGGAAACCAGAGCACCCGGAGGAAACCCACGCAGACACTGGGAGGATGTGCAAACTCCACACAGAGTCGCCTGAAGCGGGAATTAAATCCGGGTCTCTGGCACTGTGAGACAGCAGTGTTAACCACTGAGCCACCGTGCGACATCTGTCCTATATCTGTCAACCTTTCATTTAACACTATGTCCCCTCGTGCTAGCCATCACCATTTGAGGAAAACGGCTCTCACTGTCTACCCTATCTAATCCTCTGACCATCTTGTATGTCTCTCTTCAGTCACCTACTAACCTTCTTTTATGTTACAAAAACAGCCTCAAATTCCTCAGCCTTTCTCATAAGACCTTCCCTCCATACCAGGTAACATCCTAATAAATCTCCTCTGCTCCCTTTCCAGTGCTTCCACGTCCTTCCTATAATGCGGCAAACAGAACTAGACACAATACTCACAAGTGCAGCCGCACTAGAGTTTTGTACAGCTGCAACATGAACACCTGGCTCCGAAACTAACACACCGTATGCCTTCTTAACAACCAACTTTCAGATATCTATGCACATGGACACCGAGATCTTTCTGCTCATGCACACTACCAATAATCTTACCATTAGGCCAGTACTCTCTCTTCCTGTTACTCCTTCCACAGTGAATCACCACACACTTTCCACATTAAACTCCATTTGCCACCTCTCAGCCCAGCTCTGCGGCAACAGGTCCCTCTGTAACCTGCCACATCCTTCCACCGTGTCCACAATTCCACCGACTTTCATGTCATCCGCAAATTTACTAACCCAACCCTCATCCAAGTCATTTATAAAAATGACAAATAGCATTTTCTCCAAAACAGATCCTTGTGGTACACCGCTTTTACTGAACTCCATGATGAATATTTCCCATCAACCACCACCCTTGGTCTTCTTTAAGCTAGCCAATTTCTGATCCAAACCTCTATATCACCCTCAATCCCATGCCTTTGGATTTTCTGCAATAACCAATCGTAGTTAACCTTTTATCTCACGCTTTACTGAAATCCATATATACCAAATCAACCGCTTTACCCTCATCCACCTGTTTGGTCACCTCCTCAAAGAACTCAGTAAAGTTTGTAAGGCATGACATAACCTTCCCAAAGCCAAAAGAGAAAATGCTGGAAAATCTCAGCTTTTTTCTTTTTTCCTTCCCAAAGTCATGTTGACTATCCCATATCAAATGATTCCTTTCTAGATGATCATAAAACCTATCTCTTTTAATCCTTTCCGATACTTTACCCACAACCAAAGTAAGGCTCACTGGTCTATAGGGGACATTTACTATCCTCCAGTCTTCTGGCACTATTCCTGTAGATATTGACGGCATAAAGATCAAAGCCAAAGGCTCAGCAATCTCCTCCCTAGCTTCCCAGACAATCCTAGAATAAATCTCATCCAGCCCAGGGGACTTATCCATTTTCACACTTTCCAGAATTGCTAACACCTCCTTATGAACCTCAAAGTTTTTAGGTTATGATGATCTTGGTTTTGCCTATCCGGGACTTGGAGTCAAGAATAACATAGCAGTATTGTAGTTGTAAACTTTTGGATCTCGTGAGTTTAGCTGTTGCCAATGCCTAAATGAGCATATCATTCTTGTAGTTTGCATTCAAATGTAAATTTTGAAATCCTAATTGTTAGCATCCTTTCATTTGCAAGAAATGAAAATGCTCCTAAACGGAGAGGGTTTGAACTCACATGATATATTCTGCACTTATTTTGATGACTGAACAAACCAGTTCTGAAAAGGCAAAATTTACGCAAGTGCCACACATGAAGTTATTCCTTGCTGGTGGCAAGGAATGATCCTGCTTTTGTGTATTTGCAGAACTGGTTCTTGCGTTGGAGTTTTTGAAATCACATTTCATCAGTGACAAGTTCCCACCTAAATTCCTGGTGGTGTTATCTGCATCAATCATCAGCTAGAGTTTCCTAATTGTCATAATTGACGTTGAGGACTTCAATGTGCCTTTTGAACGGCATCCTTGAACTGGCCTTTGAGCACACTGTTTTACTCTTTGTGCAGATTACATCCCTGTGTAGCAAATCCTTAGATGTGGCCATCCTCCACACTGTGCTTATGTCCAACCCAGTGAAATTATTCAATAGGAACAGAATACAATACACCTGGTACTAATATGATGTACCAGGATACACCTGGTACTAATATGAATGAAATGATTAACTCAATTTTAAAAATAATTTACTGCCTCCAGAAGATCTTATGGTGTTGTATATTTATATATTTACATTATCTATGCTATTGGTTCAAATGGAATGTATTAAATCCAAAGTGCACAAGTACTGATGCTCATCAATTATTCTCAATTGCTTCATTGAATTGATCCTTTACTGATATAGTAACATTTATCCAAGTCTGATAAAAGCATTCTACATTATGATAGGTTGATGTAGTAAAAGAATTCTTCTTTGATCATCTACCCTTTTCTGTCCTGCAGGTTGTATACCTTTGCTTTAAAAATAGTAACATTTAAGTCTAAGCGATTTAAACTGGAAGTGGGGGATTTAGGTGGAAAATGCTCACTCCTGATCTTAAAACAAAAATTAAAATTAAATCTGTGAAAAGCTGTTTTCATTTTTTTTACTTTGTTGAGCTGCAGCGTGTTTTGTCATGGCAAATTGTGCATCACTGGTCTTTTCTTGTATCATCTGATACAATAATAATAGATTTTGCACCACTTTTAAAACTTGGAGGGAGTTGACAAATATATAATTTAGAAAAGCAAAGCCTGTCTCTCAGCTATATTGAAATATATGGCTGCCCCAGAGGGCAGTGGAGGCCCAGTCTCTGGATTCATTTAAGAAAGAGTTGGATAGAGCTCTCAAGGATTGTGGAATCAAGGGTTATGGAGATAAGGCAGGAACAGGATACTGATTAAGGATGATCAGCCATGATCATACTGAATGGTGGTGCAGGCTTGAAGGGCAGAATGGCCTACTCCTGCTCCTATTGTCTATATGCAGGTAATTACTATTTGTAATTAGTGTATTTTCACAGTCTATCATCCAAAATTGTTTAAATTGCTTTTAATTTATTTTAAAAATCACATTAAACATTATGAAATTTCATCTAGTCTAACAGGAATTCTGCTTTCTGTGCTGTTTTCTTGTCCTGTTAAATGTGCCAATTTAAAATGGCACCTCAATTATTCTCAGGTGTATCATATTCTCTAATGCCTTTTTTTGACAAAGAGCAGGAAAATAATATCAGCATAAAAACTTCAGCATTCTTGTGTAAGATGTTTTCGTGCTGCTTAAGGGATCAGGATTCCTAACCACAAGAATGAAGAAACAAGGAATTGTTTAATTTAAAGTCTGCATTTTGTGAAGGTGGAAAAATTCATTTCCTTGAGGAAAGCAGATCAGTCTCTTGCTTGTTTCCCCTCTCCCCTTTTTTGCTGATGGGATATTTGTGGTGACTTGAGGCCTTTAAACTCCCAGCAAAGACTTCAGCTAACAGTGGAGGTTTGTGGTGAGTAGTAAAATCTTTATTCAGCTGCACATGGTCCAAGCAAATGTTTATGAAATCTGTCCGCACTTACTAGAGCTAGAAATGTGCATCTCTACTTGCCTGAATATATCTTGATTTGTTTTCTAAGTGAAACAACATTCAGTTCTATTTTTACCTTTCCAGGACTCTTTTTCCTAGCTAATGAATCACCTAAAATGAATACGTTCTATGTTCCAGTAAGTAGATTGAAAAACATTCTTGGTGATATTTCCACAGAAATAGGTACTTTATACTTATCCAACTTCCAAGGTTTAATCTGTCTTATTAATTGAAAGCTTCTATTGAAAACCTTGTTTGAGTTAAAATTACATCATTTGTTTGTGCGGTGTGATTGCTTTGCTCATATGTAGCAGCTTTATAGAAGCATAATCTTTCACTTCTAGTATTTTGTCTATGTTGCTGTTCATACTCTACAGACCTGGACAGTCCATGTTGGGAATCTGTTCGAGGATGAGGTCATTGCAATAGAATCCCATTGAATATTCCCAGCATTTCTTTGTGTACTTGCAAGGTCGAGAAGTTAGGACTTTGAATCTGTCACTGTTTTGTTTTTCCTTTAAGACAAGATTTTTGAACTTGGCATTTTGAATTGCTGTGGGTGTCTCCACAGAATACATCTGCTCCATTGAGTTGTTGGGGTCTTTGATCTACTTTAAAGAATATCCAAATACTTGACTTGGTGCTTCAAGTTATGCATTGTGTCCTCTACTTCCCAATTTAGGTTGCTAGCTTTCACTATTGAGATATGCAAGTGCTTAAGGACTATTTCAATGAGGTACCCCACGTTGAGCTTTTGATCCTACAACTATAGTTCAGTTTCAACACCTTTGGGGAAAAAAAGAAAGATAATGAAGGGGTTTTTAAAATAAAAGTTTTTTTTTATTTTGCAGTGCTCATTGTCATAAGATGTTTTTATTTGTAATTGAAACATTTTTTTTAAACAGTCTTACATTTGAACTGCCGTCCAGATAATTTGGAACAAATGCTGATTACTTTTTGATTTTAAATTCAAGATCTAACAGTTAATACTTCAATAATTTCTCTATTGAAACATAGTCTTTAGGACCTGCACCACGCTGGTGTTCATTCCTGGATAATTTAACAGAGGAACTTGAAGAAAACCCAGAAACTACAGTGTATGATGACTATAAATTTGTCACCAAAAAGGATTTAGAAAATCTAGGTAAAGTTTTAAACAAATAATTTATTTTGATTTTAGCAAGTGTACTTAATTTGTTTTTTAAATTAATTACATAGAAAAGCAAGTAACTTTTTCTTTAGGAGAATAGTTTGTACTTGCTATCTGTTCAGGGCTTTGGATAGAAAAAACGTTTTCTGATTGCAAACCTTAGTCTTTTGAATCAAAATATTTGTGTTTGCTTCAGTAAATTTCAGTTAAACTCCACCCCAGTTTTGGTTCTTGTCTAGAATGTTTATTTACTACTTGACTTGCGCTCATCAGTTACTAGATAGAAAATATAAATTATTTGTCATAAACTTGGCCTCGTTTGAATTCCAAAGTAAATATGCTGTTATTACTATTGGTATGCAAGTCGTAAGATGATTTATGTTCCTTTATTTTGTAAGCATTACACTAGGGTTAATGACCTTTTGAGCATTGCATTGCATGTTTTCATGGAGCATGAAAAAGGATTAAATAACTAATTTCAGTACTTGTAATATTGCAAGACTACAACATCTCTAGGGGTTGACAGAATTTCCCTTTTTCTAAAATAAGAGCAGAAGGCAATTCAGCCTTTTGAGCCTTTCAATATGATCATGGCTGATCTTGCAGCTCTGTACTCTGTTCTCACTTTCTACCCGTACCCTAAGAACGATATCTAACTGCTCCTTGAAAACATTGATTGTTTTGTCCCCAACTACTTTGTGGCAAAGAATACCATTTGGGTAAAGAAATTTCTCCTTATTTAAGTCCTAAATGGCCTACCTCGTATCCTTGAACTGTAACCTCAGATTCTGGACTTCCTGGACATCAGGAACCACCTCCTTGTGTTTACTCTGTCTAGTCCTGTTAGAACTTCATAAGTTTCCATGAGATCCCTCCTCATTAGAACATAGAACAGTACAACACAGTGCAGGCCTTTTTGCCCTCAGGGTTATGCCACTGTTTTATCCAACTCTAAGATCAGACTAACCTACATACCTTCATTGTACAACTTTCCATGTGTCTATCCAAGAGTCGCTTAAATGTCCCTAATGTGTCTGACTTATTCTTCTCAGCACCAGGGAGTACAGTTCTAACTGATCCTGTCTCTGTTCATATTTCAGTCCTCCTATCTCAGGGATCAATCTGGCAAACCTTCATTGCATTCCCTACATAGCCAGAACATCCTCCTTCACATGAGGAGACAATATAAACAAAAATGTACAGAGTTCTCCAGGTGTGGTCTCACCAAGGCCCTGTACAATACGCAACAAGGCATCCATTCTCAAATCCTCTTGTTATGAAGGCCAATATACCATTTGCATTTTTCATCGCCAGCTGTAACTTTATGCTTACTTTCAGTAACTGGCATAGAAGGGCACTCAGGACTCATTGCAGTTTGCACTTACCTACATTATACTTTATTTGCCATTCATTTGCGCACTCGCTAAATGTATCTAATCATACTGAAACATCTCTGCATCCTCATCACGGCTCATCCTCCTTATGATTTTTATTACTAGAGTAATAAACATTTTTGAGAGAACAGTAATAACTGAGAGATATGTGTAAATATGACACTTATTATTATTGTAATATATTTTTAGCAAACATTGCAGGTGTACTTAAGTGCTATACTTTTTGCATTAGGTCTGGCTCACCTTATTGGCTCTCCACTTCTTCGTGCGTACATGCATGGCTTCTTTGTGGATATCCGTCTATATCACAAGGTATGCAAGTGTGCCAGTGCAGTTTTTTTTTGTGTGTGATCTTCATATTACAGTTTAAAAACAAAGTGAAGCTTTCCTTTTGACATTGATAATAAAGGTGTGCCCATTCATATATAATAATTACAATTGTATAGTTCTATTTACTTCAACTCAAATGTATCTTGCGGTAATTTATTATAAAATAAGATTGTTACCAATTGTTCTAAAAACAATTTTAAAATGTGGGAACATTTTTACCAAAGGTGAGAGAACTATTGTGGACTCTTGTGTCTCTTTCACAGATGTTGCCACACCTGTGTTTTTACCACATTTTCTGCTTTCTTTAATTTCACATTTCCAGTTTTGGTTTTTATGTTACCAATTGTTACGTTGTGTGATTAAAAGGTGAAAGCTATGACAAATCCATTTGCCTATGAGGAATATCGAAAAGAGAAAATCAGACAGAAAATAGAGGAAACACGTGCTCAAAGGGTCCAAGTAAAGGTAAGAGACACTACTTGGAATTTGTGTTGAGTGTAACAAAGAAAATTGGTTGCTTTTCCACTTTGCCCTTGAAACATCAAATTGTGGTGCTGAGTGGCCAATAGAAATAAAAACAAATAAAGTTTAATTTGAATTAGCAGTTTGTTTTCTGTAAATAAATTGGTAACTTTCCTTTCTACCCTTTTTCTCCACCTTTTATTTATCTTATTTGGGGGTTAACAAAATTTGCCTAAGTTCTGAACATTGCTTTCATAATGTAAACATGACACCATCTTCAATGAATGGTGTACATATAAATGTGTTTTATTGACGGAAGTAAATGTGAAGGTTCTTAAATTGGTCCTGGAGGTTTGGATGTCAGAATGAAGTTATTAGAAATTGATGATTTCTCATATTTCTGATCTTAATTGTTAGTGACGGAGCTTCTTGGCCTTTCCTCTTTCAAATATGGCTATTTTCAGTCTTGAATCTTGTGGGAAAAGATTTTCTAACCCATGATAGGCCCACAAAAGCAAAATTGGCCAAACTGTACCAAAACCAGCCAGAATTCCCAAGCAGCTCACAAGCCAAATCAGATAGCCCATGCAGACAAAGCTCCCACTAACAATGACAGAGCACCACAAATATCTCAAAGTCCCGAGGGCAGTTTCACAACCCAGCAATACCAAAGCCACACAAAGAGGAGGTCAGACAGAGAGGCACCAGTAAGGACATGCTCCAGGAACAGGACAATGGAAGCACCTCACCAGTTCAGAGGAGACATTAACACCTACCTGTGAAGAGGAATGGAACCATTGATGTTGTCAGAATGTTGCATTGTGTGAAGGAACAGGACATTCACCCGATAACTTTTTAATGAGCATCCTTGTAACTAGATTACTCCATTTCCAGATTTGGAGATGCCGGAGTTGAACTGGGGTGTACAAAGTTTAAAAATCACACAACACCAGGTTATAGTCCAACAGGTTTAATTGGAAGCACACTAGCTTTCGGAGCAACGCTCCGAAAGCTAGTGTGCTTCCAATTAAACCTGTTGGACTATAACCTGGTGTTGTGTGATTTTTAACTCCATTTCCAGATACATTGTAGTTTCCCATTTCTTAATCAGTGTCATTGTGCAGTAATATTATAAAACTGGTCTCATCCTCAGCTCTGGAAAGAGAAATCTGATCTACCTGTACATACTGTCAGTTCTGTGCCAGCCTAGTCTGGTTCTCTTCCAGTGGTATTGCTTGCAATAAACTGTTCATCAGTTTCACTTCGAGCTGTGTTTTGTGATCTCTAACCTATTGGGCAAGTTTCCCTGACAAATCTCCTCAAACTATTTCCTGATGAATTATGCCACTTTCCGTGTCTGCAGGGGTTTCCTCTGGGTGCTTCAGCTTCCTCCCACAGTCCAAAGATGTGCAGATCAGGTGGATTGACCATGCTAAATTTCCCATAGTGTTAGGTTCATTAGTCAGAGGGAAATGGGTCTGGGTGGGCTACTCTTCGGAGGGTCAGTGTGGACTTGTTGAGCCGAAGGGCCTGTTTCCACACTGTAGGTGACTCTGATAGCATCATATTCAAAATGTTACAACTACTTACATCTAAGAAATACTTTTGAAGAGGGCAGTTGTTTTTATAACAGTGTATTCTGTAAAAATCTTGAATCTGGATGCAGCATCACTTTTAAATGAGAATGTTTTGAAAGTGTGAAACTGTTCCCAGAAATTCAATTAACCATTGTATAAATTTGCAAGTATTTGAGAAATATGTTGTTAGTTCCTTTTTCTTCTTTAAATGTGAGGTACTTCATATATTTTTAATAATTATTTTATTTTAATAAAACTCATCAACAGAAACTGCCAAAAGTAAATAAAGAGCTAGCTATGAAGTTTATGGAAGAAGAGGAAGCAGAAGAGCAAGTACAAAAGAAAAAGAAAGCAAAGGTAACAAACCATTAATTTTTGAGATGTTGGTGATGTGAAATTTTACTGAAAAAGCTGACTTTTAAAATTGTCCACCTATGTAAACTAGCCAGGAAGTTTCTGATCTTGGAGACAGCAAATTTTTCAGCCTGTTAAGTGTGATATATTTTGTACGTTTCTCAAGTTTCCTCAATTAGTTCTGCTTTCTGATATTCTTTTCTTGACTCTTGTATTTTTCTTCGTCTTTCATGTTGTCCATCAGAGTAGCTCTTAATCCACTGTAATTTCAACCTTAATTTTATGAATTATCTGGAAGGAAAATATGCGGACCTAGAAACTGGTACTTCTGGTTGCTCATCCAATTAATAAATAACAAAAGTTTGTCCATCCTTACAATACATATGGTGTACAAATATAATTCCATCTTTCTTAATTTTCTTTGTTTGTATTCCCTGTCTATTCACTCTGCATAAATTTTGATTTTCTTACAATCTAAATTTCTGTTCATTACAAGAATACCCAAATAACCAGCTATTTCTAAAGAATATGGCAGTCATGATTTGTCACAAACATAAGACATATTTGTTTTCAGAATCTACCCAATATTCTGCGAGATGAGCGTTTCAAGGTCATGTTTGAAAATCCAGACTTTCAAGTGGATGAAGCCAGTGAAGAATTTAGACTCATAAATCCCATAGTCTCCAAAGCCTCAGAAAAAAGGAGGAAAAAACTTAAACAACTACAAGAACACATACAGGCTGAACAGGTAACATTCACTTTAAAAATGTTGGCAGCATCTTAATAGCAGTGATAGTGAGCCATGTGGTTTAATATCAGCTTCTTAGAAGTTTTATAAATTAATTGTTACTGATAACCAATGTGTTTGTAAAACCAGCTTGATACAAGAGTCATAATCTATACACCACAAGAGGTTTAAAAGAAACATCTGCATTAAGTGAAAAGGATTTGTTTTTTCAAGCCCAAAGATTGTAGGAAGAGGATGTTTCAAATAAGATGTTTAAAATTGTTTCTAATTTTTATAAAGTTGTGTATTTATATAGGGAAAGAATATTGGAAATTCATGTAAGAAATTAGTCATTCCAAATTTTAGTTACAAATTATATTCTGTGGAAACTGCATAAAGTGTTGCAGATAAAATCCACGGCATTTTATGTTCAGCTGAGCAGCAGAATGTTCTTCCTGTGCAAATATGTTTGTTTGCAGCACTTGTTCAACCGTTCTTTGTTTAACAAGTGGCTTCATATTGTAACTGGCAGAAAGAAGGGGCGGCACGGTGGCTCAATGGTGAGCACTGCTGTCTCACAGCACCAGGGACCCGGGTTTGATTCCAGCCTTGAGCGACTGTCTGTGTTTGCACATTCTCCCCATGTCTGTTGTATTTATTAAATGAGCACTGCGGTGGGTAGTATAGAGATGTATTTTGTGATCACATGTCTAAATTATTGCCGGCTTTATCTTATTTTATTTTCAAAGATGGTGGTGAGCTGCTGCCTTGAACCACTACAGGCTATTTGGCATAGGTATACTCTCAATGTCGTTAGGGACATGGCTCCAGGATTTTGACTGAGTAACCCTAAAGGATTAGTGATATATTTTCAAGTCAGGGTGCTCATGGCTTTGAGGGGGACTTGGATGTAGTGGTATCCCTCTGCTGCACTTGTCCTTCTAGATAGTGCTTATGGGTTTGAAAGGCGCTGTGAAAGGAGTTTGTGAATTTGTGTTGTGCATCTCGTACACAGTACATACTACTTGTACTAAGTGTCAGTGGTGAAGGGAATGTATGTTTGTGGAGGTGGCGTCATTCAAGCTGAATTCCAGAGGGAGGAGAGAATAATTGTCCTGTCATCAAGCTGCATTTGACCTACTGGCATCAAGGAACCCTAGGAAAACAGGAGTTGGTAGGAATCAGTAGGGTGAGGGGTTGGGGTAACTCTGGTTAGTCATACCTGGTACAAATTAAAATGGTTGTGATAGTTAGAGATCAGTTATATCAGTCACAGGACATTGCTGTGTAAGTTCTTCAGGAGAGTGCTTTAGGTCCAATCATCTTTAGCTCCTTGATCAATGACCTTCTCTGTAGAAGGTCAGAACTGGAGGATAGTCGCTGATTGCTCAGTATTCAGCATCTTTCGCAGCAGTCCTTGTCCATTGGTAGCAAGATCTGGATAATATCCGGGCTTGAGCTGAGAAGTAGCAAATGACAATCGTGCTACACAAGTGCCAGGCAGTGACAATCTCCAAAAGAGAAAAACTAATGGCCCTTGATATGCAGTGAATCTCCCACTATCAGCATCCTGGGGGTTAACATTTCACAAAGTCAGTATTTACATGGCTGGTCCACATGAGTGCAAAAGTAGGTCAAATTCTAGAAATCCTGCAGTGCAGAATTCACCATCTACAAGGTGCAAGTAAGGAAAGTGATGGAATACTCCCCACTTGCATGGTTGAGTGCAGCTCCAACATGCTCAAGAAGCTTGGTACTATCCAGAACAAAATAGCCTGCTTTATTGGCATCAAATTCACAAACATTCACTCCCCCCGTCTCCAACACACATTATTAGCATTGTGTACATCTCCAAGATGCGCTGCAGAAATTCAAGGCTCCGTAGACAGCATTCTCCAAACGTAACTACTACCGGACAGAAAACAAGGATAGCAGATGTGAGAATGTGATCATCTTCAAGTTCCCCTCCAAGTCGCTTGCCATCCTGACATGGAAATGTTTTGCCATTCCTTCAGTGTCACGGGGACACAATTCTGGAAGTCCTTCCTAACAACATTGTGGCTGTACCTATACAAAATTATTGCTTCAGTTCAGGAAGACAGCACACCACCTTCTGAAAGGTAATTAAGGATCAAAAACAAGTGCTGGCCCGGCCAGCAAAGGTCGATCCTCTGAATTTAAAACAACATCTTGTGGTGGATTTTTCCTTGTTTCCTTAAACTTGCAACCTGTTCAAATATAGCATGAAAGTTCAGATACATGAAAATTCATTAGCAAAACTAGAGTTGAATTGTTTTATTTGAAAATGCTATTTCTAATAACTCATTTGGACAAAATGCTTGGGGCTGTTTTCCTTGGAGTGTCACGTGCTGAGAGGTGACCTTAAAGAGGTTTATAAAATCATGAGGGGCATGGATAGGGTAAATAGACAAGGTTCAAAATGAGAGAAGGGGAAAGATTTAAAAAGTAGCTAAGGGGCAATTTTTTCATGCAGTGTGTGGTACCTGTACGGACTGCCAGAGGAAGTGGTGGAGGCTAGTACAGTTACAAGATTTAAAAGGCAGCTTGATGAGTATATGAATAGGAAGAGTTTAGAGCAATATGGGCCAAATGCTAGCAAGTGGGACTAGATTAATTTAGGATATCTGGTCAGCATGGACAAATTGGACCAAAGGGTCTGTCTCCATGCTGTACATCTCTATGACTAATTATTTTAAAAATTAAAAGTTGGTTAGTGTTAATGGTGACCCATGAAATGATTTAAGCACAAGAATGAGAGTAGTAAAACAAATTTTTTTTACAATTGTGGACATTTTCAGAATTTGAGTTTGTACATATAAATGTACGTTTGTGATCTATAGGAGGAAGAGGAATTAGAAGGAAAACCAAGTGATGCTGAGAGCTCTGAAAGCTCTGATGATGATCGTGGATGGGTTGAAGAAGTCCAAAAGCAGCACAAACTCCTGCGCACAGAACAGAAATTGAGACTGATGGAAGGCGATCAGCAAATTCATTTAAAACCAAAATTCTTTGAAATCAAAACTGGGGAAGAGTTCAAGAGTTTTAAAAATGCTGCCCAAAAACACAAGTTGCTCAAGTGAGTGTGGCTCCTATGTTTCAATAAACTGCACAGTGTCAAAAAAAACTTAAAAATACAGATTTCCTGAGTACCAGAGGGATGAGATTCTACCAGCTCTTGAGTTACATCTGTGCTTCTTAAACTTTTAACCTATTAACATTTTTAAAGCTTGAAAATTGTCACCATCCTCTGTAAAGATCTGTTAGAGATGCTGAATTACTGTTGTAAGGTGATCAAAGGTCAATGGCAGCAATTGCATCAGAACTCTCAACACCCTAATTTTAGCTCTTGACCCCACTTCGGCTCCTGCAAATAATTTTGGGAACTCCTAGGTCAGACTATAGGGAATCTTTTTTTTAAAAAACAAGCTATAAAGGGAGATTATATAGACCAGCTTTTGTATTCCTTGTAATATAAGGATAAGGGGTAATCCAAAGTTTTTTTTAGTATTTTTCAAAGAAATGTTGTTTTGCTGTTGTGGAAGTCTTGGACAAAGGGACTTTATCTTAACATCACAGCTAGGCATCTTCAGGGAAGAGTTAATAAACACTTCACACACAGTGGTAGAAGTGTGGAGTTTTTCCCACAAAAATGTAGTAGATGCTATCTCCAATTAATTTTCAACCTGAATTTGGTGGATTATTGCAAGCCCAGGATAAAATGAGTGAATGATGTTAGGATACAGATTGACCACAATTACATTGAATGACAGAATAATACATTACTGAGATATGTTATTGTTCCTCTCCTATCTCCCAGTGAGAAATCTGGAAAAGCTTTCTTACTCTTTAATCGAAGGTATCAAAAACTAACTGAATGTAAAACAGTATTTGTGGGCATTTGATGAAATGTTCATGTTGCTTTGTTTAGCTGGTGGCCTTGGTTTTTTTTAATGAGTTATAGGTTCATGTTCTACTCTGGGTATGGTTGCGTAATCTATGCAGACACTTCAGTGGAACACTTCTAGATTATATTGAATTATGGGCCTTGTCTACCTGCTGAGATTATATAAAAGATACTATGGTACTATTTTAAAAAGAACAGGGAGTTCTTTCTGTCCTGAGCAGTGTTAGTTGTTCAGCTGACACCAGCATCAACAGTAACTAATCATTCACCTGACCTCTCTAGGTTCTTGTAACATACAGTTTGACAACCAAGTTTGCCTCCAGAACAGTGACGGTACTTCAAAAGTTAACGCATGGTTTTGGTGTTCGAGAGGAAACGTATAAAGGAACTTTTGTTCTTTCTCATTGCAATTCTGTAAAATGTAAATGATGAATCAAAGTATTAAATTGTAGGTCTGTTACTTATATGAACTGCATTGTTCTGCCAGCCAAACCCCCTCCTCATCACCACCAATGCACATGCGCAAACACTCTTGCTTTGTTAGTTGAGGATGTTGGGTAAGTGAAAGAAATTGTTGAATAACATGAATTTTTTTCAATCCATTATCTTTTGGGGTCCCTGAGGTGTTTGCATATTGAAACCCTATCTTAGCATGATCTGTGCTTTGAAATATTTATGAAATCTTGATCTCATGCCATGGTATCCTCAAAAATAAAATTACTGATCAACTTAATTGCAGTTATGCTATATATTTTATAAATATGTCACTAACACCTGAAGAAATATACGAAATATAATTTCTAACTTTGCCAATATTTTTATTTCCAATTGTACAGAACAACACTTGAAGATCGCTTGAAACATGAGGAAAAGACTGGAACACTTCATCTATCTGACACCACTGTAGGCAGCAAACAGCTAACATTCACACTTAAAAAGGTGAGTTAAATCCACAATATGTAGAATATTTCATAAATTCCTGACTTGTGCTTTGTAGATGGTGGTCAGGCACTTGAGAGATGGGTGAATGATTTGCAGAATTCCTAACCTCTGGCCTGTTCTTGTCGAACCAATATTTTATATGGTTGGTCCTGTTCATTTCTGATCAGTGGTAACCCCCAAGTTGCTGTTAGTGGGATTTCAGCAATGGTAATGCTATTGAACATCAAGGGGTGAAAGTGAAATTCTCTCTTGTTGGAGATGGTCAATGCCAGACACTTGGATTGCTCAGATATTAGCTGTTTTTTATTTTCATCCCAAATCCCATTCATTGCAATTTTTCTAGGGCTCAGTGAAAAGCTCCCTTGATGTCCACTGTTGCCTCACTTCTTAAGTTTAATTCTTGTGTCCACATTTGGACCAAGGCTGTAATTTACTCGGATGTGGAAAGTGTGTATTACTGGCAAAGGCAATTATTTGTTGCCTCTCCCTTACCTTCCTTGCACTGAATAGCTTTTGAGGCCATTTAGTAGGATTGTTAAGAGTCAGTCACATTGTTATGTCTCTGGAGTCATTGTTGGGTCATACTAGGCTTTTTTTAAATCATTTAGGGTGTACAGTTCAGGAATGTTCTATAAATAATTGCTGGAAAAGAAAATACTTTGGTTTGCAATTCAGGTTCCTTGTTCATTGGCCATAAGTCATAGGAGCAGAATTGGGCCATTCATCCCATCGAGTCTGTTCCACCATGGCTGATATTTTTCTCGTTCTCATTCTCCTGTCTCCTCTCCATAACTCTTAATCCCCTTACCAATCAAGAACCTATCTCTGTCAATGACTTGGCCTCCACAGCACTCTGCAGTAATGAATTCCACAGATTCACCATCCTCCGCTTGTCCCTTCACTCTGAGATGGTACCCTCAGGTCCTAGTCTATCCTACTAATGGAAACGTCTTCTCCAAGTCCACTCTATCCAAGCCTCTCAGTTTCAATCAGATCCCCCTTCCTCATCCTTCTAAACCCCAAGTACAGACCAGAATCCTCAAATGCTCCTCACATGACAAGCCATTCATCCTAAGATCATTCTTGTGAAAGTCCTCTAGAACCCCTCCAATGTCAGCAAATCTTTCCTTAAAAACAGGGCCCAAAACTGCATGATCTAAATGCTATGACCATAGCCTTATATAGCCTCAGCAGTATATCTCTGCTCTTGAATTCTAGCCCTCTTGAAATGAATGCCAACATTTCATTTGCATTCCCAATTGCCACTCAACCTGCATATTAACCTTAAAAAAAAAAATCCTGACCTAGGGCTCCTATGTCTTTTTGTGCTTCAGATTTCTGAAGTCTTTCCCCGTTTAAATAATAGTCTATGCCTCTATTCTTCCTGCCAAAGTGTATAACATCACACTTGCCCACATTCAGTTCCATCTGCCACTTTTTGTCCACTCTCTTAACCTACCCATTTCCACAAGACTGTCTTACCCTCTACCTATCTATGTGTGGTCTGGAAATTTGGCAATAATGCCCTCAGTTTCTTCATCTGTTAATGAAGATTGTTAATATATTGACTTGAATAGTTGTGGTCCCAACTACAGAACTCCACTTTTCAGTGGCTGCCATCCTACTTTCTGCCAATCTTCTATCAATTCCTTGCCCCTAGCACCATGGGCTCTGACATTATTTAGAAGCCTTGTGTACGGCACCTTGTCAAAGGCCTTCTGGAAGTCCAAATAGATCAACTCTGCTGGCTTTCCTTGCTCTTTACCTCAACGAATTTTAACAGATTTATCAAGCATGAGCACTCGTTGATGAAGCCGTGCTGAATCAGCCCTATTTTACCATGCACCTCCAAGTACTCTGCAATCGCATCCTTAATAAATGACACTCAAATCTTACAAAAAGGATACTCATTTTGGATCATTTGACTAGAGGTTTGCTTACTGTGTCACTGCATTATGTAATGTACAATGACCTTGAATTGGGGTTGCAAACATTTATTCAAATCAAACTTTCAATAGTGTTTTCAGCTAGGTTTGTTTAACCCTTCAATTAATAATAATCTGATCCAGTGTATATGATTTGTTATGAATGTGACTGACATAAAGCACAAACCCCATCTTGCATAATTGCCTTAAACAAATTGCAAACCTCCAACAGGGACTTGGAGGTATACAGAAAATGACTAGATTGGCAATTTGCCAGATTACTGCTTTGATGGTGAAGGTTTAAATCTAACTCGGTGTGCACTCAATGTTGTAACAACAAAGTCATGCTAAAAATAACAGTTCTCCGAACTGCAATGTTCATTTTAAATCAGTATTTAAATTTCATTGGTGATACAGTGGGGAAAAATCAAATTGGTACTATAGGAGCACTATTCTGAGTTGAGGATATGGTTGCCTTGTTCGACAGTTAATTGACCATCATTCTGTTTTTGACATCTAATGCTAATGGCGTAGCAAAAGAAATGTTCTACTCTCAGCATAAACACTTGCAACTTTGAACACAAGCATTGACTATTAAAGCAACCAGGAGAAAGTAAAGACCTCAGATGCTGGAGATCAGAGTCGAGAGTGTGGTGCTGGAAAAGCACAGCCAGTCAAGCAGCATCCGAGGAACAGGAGAATCGACATTTCAGACAAGAACCCTTCATGAGGAATGAGGCTTGTGAGCTGAGGGGGTGGAGAGATAAATGAGGGGGGTGGGGCTGGGGGGTAAAGTAGCTGAGAGTGCAATAGGTGGGGTGTAAAGGTGATAGATTGGAGAGGAGGGTGGGGTGGAAAGGAAGATAGGCAGGTAGGACAGTAGATGAGGGCGGTGCTGAGTTGGAAGGTTGGAATTGGGATAAAGTGGTGTGAGAGGAAATGAAGAAACTGCTGAAATCCCCATTGATCCCATGTGGTTGGAGGCAGGGTGGTAGGAGGTGCAGTCCGGGTAGCTGTGGGAGTCAGAAACCTCCTAAAGTTCAGTGATGAAAGTGGGACAATTAAGGAGAAGTAGGATGGGATATTAGGATTGGATGACGACCTGACACACATCCAGTCCAGAAGGATTGAATGATTGGTTTTTTGATTGTTTTATGTTTTAATGAAACTATGAAAACTCTATGCTGCTAATAACATTTTCTCCTTTGGCAAATTAAAAAAGATTTGTCCTTTAACATGCACAAACAAAAAAAAGAGTTCTTATTCTTTTCAGCAGCTTCTAAAACAACTGACCATCAAACTACCGTGTTGATTGTGGGGATAAAACCCCATCTAATCACTAATGTCCTTTAGAGAAAGAAACCTCCCAACACATGATTCCAGATACAGTGATACAGTTGACTTTTAACTCAAATGTCCTAACATTTATTCAGTTCAAGGGGTGGTTGAATTCACTGGAAGAATAAGTATCTCAAGCTAGTCATCTCCATTTTTCTTTTCTCTCATTCTCTGCTGCATTCATTCTTTTTTTCTGAATGTAAGGCACTTTGATGTAACTTTCTGCACATCATGTAAAATACAAGCTATTCATTCATCTCGACCTTTTCTTTGTAGTCGGAACAGCAAAAGAAGCGACAAGAAGCTGAAAAGCAGCATCATGAAGAAAGAAGACGACTTAGACGTTCTGCAGGGCACCTCCAAGGCAAAGCAATGCAAAGGAAGCCATTCTTCTAAAACAGGAATTCTATGGTTCCCATGTTACTTCCTCAATAAATAACTTGGAGCCAAATAATTCCAAAACACTGGTGTCAGCACCATCAGCTATAAGTAAGGCAAAAGCAAAGACCATTTGCAGTGGCTCCGACAGGAACACTCACTATCTGCTTCTTCAGATTAGATGGTCTAGAAGAATTTAAGATGAAAGACCGTCAAGTTTTATATTTGTGAATAACATTTTCCACAAAAGACTAAATAATTTGTATTTATAAATAGAAGATTCTTTTTAAAGTTATAAAATATTGTTCATATTTTGTCTTGAGTCTACTTTTTTGCTGAGTTAGAATTTTCCATCTCCTGAGTAGAAATCAAAACAACTAGTTAGTATTGTTTCAAATGAAACAGGCAACTGTGTTCTTTGAGTGGAATTTGTTCAGTTTATAGCTGCCAAAGTCTAGAAGCTGTTGACTTTGTTTTATTCCTGAACATTTTTTTTTTCAAGCATTCTTTAAAAGTATACTGAAACACTACAGAGGATTTATAAATACTGTATGAGCACTGGATCTTTTTGTCTAGGCAAACCAAAGATCCTATATAAGTTGTTTTTTGCCTTTTTCTCTCTCATTTGCTCCTCTCCTCTCACCCTTTTCTCAGTCTGCCTGCAGTGTGTGGAATATTTAAGCAAGCAGTTAATTTGGATCAGTTTCATTCATCATGCCTTAGCCTTGTATACATGCATCTGAATTAGGAGCAGGCCATTCACTCTGGTAAAGTTCTTCTAACATTTGATAAAATGGTGGCTGATGTAATTGTGGCCTTTACTTTCCTATCTTTCCCTTTTGCTGTTTGGCACCATGAACAATCCAGAATCTATCGAACTCTGCTTTTGTTACTCCTTATTGCAAAGAGAGGTCTATAGATTAGCGACCCTCAGAAATTTTCAACATTTCCATTCTTCTCTCCCACAAGGCAGTACACACTTTCAGCATCCACTCTATCAATTCCCCTTATGATCTTATTGAAATAAGATAACCTGTCCATTTCCTGAGCTCCAATGAGTACTTATTAGTTACTGTACCTCCATGCTAATTTTTTGTAATTCAAGTATCAGGACACCAAATCCTTCTATACCACAGTTCTGCAACCTCAATTTAAATAAATGCTGCTTTTCTATTCTTCCTGCTGAAGTGTAGTATTCCCTCCAGCTTGCTGCATCATTTAATAAGATAATGGCTGATCAACACTTAAATGTCTTTTACCCACACTACCCCCATAACCCTCTACACCATTTATAGTGCGAAATCTATCAATCTCTGCATTAAACTCTATCTTAAAAGCTTTATAAATCTTTGAAAGTAGCAGAACAAGTTGATGTATGGAAACCCTATTCATGCATCCCTTTCAAAATGATGCCATTTAACATGTATAACCCCACTCATTCTTCCTCTGAAAGTGCATCACTTCAATTCTTTGCATCAAATTTTATCTTGTCAAGTGATTGATTATTCAATACTACTATCTTTTTCATTATTTACTACTCAGTTTTTTCGTCTGAAAAGTAAAAGAAAATGCTGTATAACCCAAATCCCAGTCAACAATATAATGTCATCCTTGATGGGTTAATATTGACTCCTATGATGTACTTTTCTGACTGAAAAACAACTTGTCACTAGTCTCGGTTTTCGTCACTTGGACACCTTTGTGTCTCTGCTATTTACAATTCTATTAACTTTAAATATATTTAATCTATAATGTTGCCAAAGCCTTTGAAAGTCAGCTTGCACAACATAAACTTCACTAACTTGGCAACCTATCTCTTAATTATATCTGTGAATTATAGTGTTTACCTTTAAAACAATGTTAGCTATCATTTTGTAATGAGTAGGTTACACCAAGGAGAACCAATCGATGTTATCTACCTGGACTTCAGGGTGGCCTTTGACAAGGTGCTGCACAGGAGGCAACTGAGTTAAGATAGGGGCCCCTGCTGACAGCGTGGATAGAAGCTTGGTTGTCTGGCAGAAAGCAGAAAATGGGGATAAAAGGGTCCTTCTCAAGGTGGCAGCCATGACAAGTGGTGTTCTGCAAGGCTCTGTTTTGGGACCACAACTTTTTCATTATATGCATTAACGATTTAGATGAAGGAACGGAGGATATTCTGGCTAAGTTTGCATTAGATACAAAGATAGTTGGAGGAACAGGTAGCATAGAAGAGGAGGAATGGCTCTAGAAGGGTTTAGACAAGTTAGGAGAGTGGGCAAAGAAGTGGCAGATGGAGTACAATGTGGGAAAGTATGAGATCATGCACTTTGGTAGGAAGAATAGAGACATGGACTATTTTCTAAAAGGGGATAAAATTCAGAAGTCAAAGAGACTTGGGAGTTCTAGTCCAGGATTCACTCAAAGTAAATTTGCAAGTTGAGTCAGTAGTTAGGAAAGCAGATGCAACATTGGCACTTATTTTGAGAGGACTTCAATATAAAAGCAGGGATGTACTTCGGAAGCTCTGTAAGGCTCTGATCAGACCATATTTGGAGTATTATGCACAGTTTTGGGCCTAATATCTCAGGAAGGATGTACTGGCCCTGGAGCATGTTCAGAGGAGATTCATGAGAATGGTCTCGGGAATGAAAAGATTAAAATGTAAGGAATGTTTGAGGACTCTAGGTTTATACTCAATGGAGTTTAGAAGGATATGGGGGGGGGGGGGATCTATTTGAAACATACAGAATACTGAATGGCCTGGACAGAGCAGATATTGGGAAAATGTTTCCATTGATAGGAGAGACTAGGACCCGAGGGCATAGCCTTCGAGTAAAGGGAAGACCTTTTAGAACTGGGATATGGAGAAACGTCTTCAGCCAGAGAGTGGTGAATCTATGGAATTTGTGCAACAGAAGGCTGTGGAGGCCAGGTCATTGAGTATATTTAAGATTGAGATAGATAGATGAGGATCAAGGGTTATGGGGAGAAAGCAGGAGAACGGGTTGAGAAATTTTATCAGCCATGATTGAATGGTGGAGCAGTCTTGATGGGCTGATGGCCTAATTTCTGCTTCTCTATCTTATGGTATTAACTAATTTTCCAAGTTCTTTTAAAAATTACAGGACGAGACTGGGATAATCTAAATATTTGGGTTAGAGTCTCAGTGCATTTTCCTAAACATAATGAATCTTAAACTCCTCCTGCAGTGTAATACAATGTATTCAGTTTGATCAGTTCATTGATAATTGAGTTTACCAATGGATTTCGTGCTTGAATTTGCATGCAATATTATACTTCCGATGATTTGCATTTAGTTGAATAATCAAAAGTATCCAATTTCTTCACTACCATCTTCAATAAATATGACAGCTTCATTGTCATGTCACAGTTTCATCAGATGCAGTTAAATCAGGTTTTTGTGAAAGGGAAATCTTTAATGCAGTTCTTTGAAGAGGTTGCTGTGGATAAAATAGGAGTGTATTGACATAACTTACATGAATTTCTAGAAGGTGTTCGATAGGTGCCATAGCAAAGATTACTTTGGAAAATAAAAGCTCATTGATAGAAGATTGCTTTGCTGCAGAAGACAAAAATGCATAAGTGCGTCTTTGGCAGGAGTGTAGCACTGCAGAGATATGTGCTTAGGAATTAATGTTTTACAGTTTTCATCAGTTACTAAATGAGTGGAGCATTGTTAACTAAATTTGCAGATGACACAAAGATGTGTAGTAAAGTATATTGTAAAGAAGATGCAAGGAGTGTATTGATGAATATCGATAGCTTTAGTAATTAGGCAAAGATCTCAAAAGTGGAGTATAATGTGATAAAATGCAGAATTGTTCACTTTGGCAAGAAGAATAAAAGAGGTTATTTAAACAGAAAAAAACCTGGGGAATTCTAAGGTTCAGAGGGATTTGGTGTTCTAGTATGAGTCACAAAGTTAGTGTGCAGGTACAACATTTATATAAACGATTTGGATGTGAACATAGGAGGAACAGTTAGTAAGTTTGCAGATGACACCAAAATTGGAGGTGTAGCGAAGAAGATTACCTCGGAGTACAATGGGATCAGAATCATATGGGCCAATCGGCCTAAGAGTGGCAGGTGAAGTTGGATTTAGATAAATGTGAAGTGCTGCATTTTGGAAAGGCAAATCGGGGTAGGACTTAGCCACATTAATGGTAAGTTGCTGGGGAGTGTTGCTGAACAAAGAGACCTTAGAGTGCAGGTTCATAATTCCTCAAAAGTGGAGTCGCAGGTGGATAGGATAGTGAAGAAGGTGTTTGATATGTTGTCTTTGTTGGTCAGTGCATTGAGTATAGGAGTTGGGAGGTCACGTTGTGGCTGTACAGGACATTGGTTATGCCACTATTGGAATACTGTGTGCAATTCTGGTCTGCCCGCTATAGAAAGGATGTTATCAAACTTGAAAGGGTTCAGAAAAGATTTACAAGGATGTTGCCAGGGTTGGAGGGCTTGAGCTATAGGACCGGGCTGAATAGGTTGGAGCTATTTTCTCTGTAATGTTGGGTGTTGAGGGTGACCTTAGAGGTTTATAAAATCACGAGGGGCATGGGTCGGGTAAATAGACAAGATCCAAAACTAGAGGACATGGGTTTAAGGTGCTAGGAGAAAGATTTAAAAGGTACCAAAGAGGCAACTTTTTCCTGCAGAGAGTGGTGCATGTATGGAATAAGCTGCCAGAGGAAGTGGTGGAGGCTACAATTACAACCTTTAAAAGGCAGCTGGATAGCGAAGGGTTTGAACGATATGGGCAAATGATAGCAAATGGGACTAGGTTTATTTCGGATAGGTGGTCAGGTTGAACAGAAGGGTCTGTTTCCGTGTTGTATATCTCTTTGACTCTCATCCCGTATTATGGAAGGAATTAGATATTAGATGTCAGGATGGTATGCTTGAGTTTTAGAGACCATACCTTAAATGCTA
Source organism: Chiloscyllium punctatum (assembly GCF_047496795.1). Taxonomy (NCBI): domain Eukaryota; kingdom Metazoa; phylum Chordata; class Chondrichthyes; order Orectolobiformes; family Hemiscylliidae; genus Chiloscyllium; species Chiloscyllium punctatum. Next base: position 142,200,182 of record NC_092741.1, on the reverse strand, counting down.
TGTGCCGTTTTCATCCCTTTACATAAGGAAAGCAGAAATTGCATTGGAGGTGGTTCAAAGGAGATTTACTAGATTTCAATTGTATTCTGGTACTAGAGAGAGTTACTAGTCAACTATTAGCACATGCCACTAGATCATTTTTTTAAAGTTTTTTTTCCTCTTGTTGGAACTAAAACAATAAACCTGTTACTTATTGCCTGGATTTGCTTGGCTGCTGCAAAATCACTTGCTTTCCAACAAAATAGTGGATGGCATACAGCACACATGAAAGCTTTCAATTTCTATAATTGATCATAGCCTGCATACTGCTGAATATAAAACCAGGAAAGCACATGATCATGTTCAATCCAGAAAATGCCCAAGTAATTACAATATCCAACTTCCAATATCCTTCTGTTAGGAGCAGACAAATATTCCCTGGGATATAAAAAATCTTACACACTCATTCCATTAATGTTGAATTGATTCCCAGTGCCCTAGCTCCTTGACTTTACCTTTTGTGTTTAAATCCCTTCGGAACATCTCTAATTTCCATTAATCTCCAGCCATTTCAGGATATGTGCATTCTACTACAAATCTTGCAGCCCCACTCAAAACATTAGACATATTTCTGAAGACATTAGCAATAAACTCTTCTGCCAATTACTTCAGACGACCTTTGATTTCAACATTTTTCTTCCCTCCTTACCTAGAAATTGTATTAACCTTGTTTTTCTTGTACATGCTAGGTGAATGCAACCTGTTGCTGTTGATAGCAATACTGTTTTAATGCATATTGGAGCACTGATATTAGATGCCAAAAAGTGGGAGGTTGCAGATATACTGCCCCAGGCAGACCAACTAACTGTGGATGACGTGTTGAACACTGTCGTAGACCCAGCAGGGAAAGATTGAACTTAGTGGATTGGCAGTATCTTGTAACCAATCTTATCTTGTAAAACAATCGTCAATGTTTGGAAACAGGCCACATGCCTGTCCACAAAGAACAGTCATAAATCTACAGTGATCTTTTATATTTGGGAAATTGAAGACTTTTTTTTAAAAAGTGAAATTTTACTCCAGCAACATTCTTGTAAACCAAAGCTCCATCATATTTACTTGTCCTGCAGTCAGAAAGAAAGAAATGTAGACCATGTGTTTTTTTTTCTAACTTCGAGAATACTGTGGGTGATGGGTAATCTTGCTGTTGTAGAATCAATTCTAACAAGTTCTTTAACTGTGACTCTAAACATTTAGAGCCAGAATTTTAATGAGAGTCGTGACAGAAATTGTAACAAAGCTTCAATCCATCTTGCACCTTTTTTTTTAAACAATTGAATAGTAGTTAAATGTCATGAGAAGTAAAGATTGTGGACTTGAGGCAAGATTCCGATCAGTATGACCTCACTGAGTGATAGAGGCTAAAGATGCCAAATAGTTCATAGTTTTGGCCAAGTGTAGCAGTTGTTATACAGCAATTCCAGTAGAAAGTAGTCAATGTTCCAGAATTCTGGAATTCTTGAGAACAGGTTTTGAAAATACTTCAGATTTTGCAGTATCATACATTGTAGCTGTAAGGCTACTCTAAATGAAGGCTCTTTTAGACACCGTATGGGACCACTCAAAATTTGGTTGCTCTAAAACTGATATCAGAAGAAATTAATTTAAATGACTCAGCCCTGCTATTGCATGCTTCCTCCTCAAACAGATTTACCAAACAATGGTTGTGTGCCTTTAAACTAATTTCTTCTGGCACAGTTTTGTTGGAGTGACGAAGTTTTAACATTTCTTTAATGCTGTTGCATTTTTGCAACAATGTTAAAAATATAATGACCTTGTAACTCTAAATGCATGGCTTTGGTGTATGAATAACATCTCTCTAAGCATGCAAATGTAGCTATGACAAAGTAGCAAAATTACATCAATTGTACATGATACCTACTATCAGTCATGGAACACAGGTTCCTAATCATTTTGCACAATTTGTATGTTCAGAGCAAGGTCTAAAATTCTGCCAATTTAGCTGAGCTGGATCAGAAATCTCAGTTGCAAACTGAATTGCAACAGAGAAAGTGATTGTTCTTATCTGATGTGAGTCTATGTATTGTAGACAAAACCTCACTTCAAGTTAAACATTTATGTCAAAAATGGGTTTGCTAGTGCATTCCGACAGTAGCTCACTGATTAAGGTAGTGAATATTAGAGTCTCAGATCAGGAGATGCCAAAATGGGAATCGGTATACAATCCTGTCAACGCCCCTGTATCACTGAGAGGCAATTGGCCATTGTTTTTATGGATCATGACCAGTATTCAGTCATTCTGGTGGGACTGCATATGAGGAGATCTGATATAGATCTTATTGAAGCATAAGATTGGCACTATTGCCATTGAGCAAAATAACAAAATTGTGAATTGTAGTGCCATTTAACAAAGTAATATATCCTGCTTCACAGGAACAATTACACAAAAGATTGAGCCAAAGAAAGAAATATTAAGTGTGTGAGCAGAAAGCTCGGACAGAGGTAGGTTTTAATGAGTATCTTAAAGAAAGAAATTGAGGTGGAGAAATAAAGGGGTTGAGGAACGGAATTTCAGAATTTAATGTCTGGACCTTCATAGTTACTCATTAGGCAAGTTCAGGTAGAACCTGGAGACACTAAAATTGTAAAATGGTAAATGGTAACATCTTATCGTGGAAATGAAGTGTTTTAAATTAAACTGAGCAGCTGGCCAAAGGAGAGGTACTCAAAGATAATAATCTGTTAAGTTAGTTATTTGCTTTATATAAAGTCTGAAGACTATGAATTGGAGGGAAGCTCGTGCCTTTTAATATTCAAAAATCAATAAGCTTGATGTCACATATCAAAACATTATTAGAAGTGAGCAAGATGTTAAATTCTGGGTAATCCAAGATGGAGAACAGGAAAAAATTGTGGCTGTAAGAGCTGCTCCTTTTTAGAGGTATTTTAGGTGTTGGAGGTGATTTCCTCGAATTCCAGGAGCAGCAATTACTGTTTTATATGCTGTTGCATTGTTTTGGAACTTTGGAAAAGGTAAGTCAAAACAACAGCACTTTTAAAAGGGAGAAGGACAGACAATAGGCAGCACATGGTCAGTGAAGAAGAGAGAAAAAGCTGACACAGCTGTGAATCTGCGCAGTTACTGCCTTTGCTGTTTGAATTCTTGTATCTCTGGACATCTGAGTGCATCTAGGTAAACTTAAATAGCGAAACTCACAACTGATCTTCGAGAAACCTGTTGGGAGAGGTCACAGCATAGAAACATAAGTGCAAAGTTTTGTGTAGCCTTGCTGTAAATCTACAATAGTGAGTTTGGTAGGTTCTTTGTTGATTATGTTTTATTGAGATCTGTCTCTTCATTACATTTTAAAAACATAAGCCATAAGTATTAAGGTAGCTTGGAGCAGTGTTTTTAGAGCAATACAACAATGCTATTTTCTGGGTCTGTAGATTGTGAAGGAGCATAAATGGCCTTTATTAGAGTGATATGCTCTTGTTGAATGTGAGAGTTTAGAGTGAGTCTAAGTATTACTGAGGATTATATCTGCAATAGATATCTTTGGTTGCGAATTCTAACAGATTGAATGGGTCAGTTAGAACGACAGAGGCAATGAGGAATTTACAAGAGCAAAGGGGTGTGATGGATGGCAGTTATTGGAAGTGAGGAAAGCCACAGATATAGTCAAATTCATGGGTTAAGTCCTGGAAAGATGGGAGAGGTAGGCAGATAGCACAGGAGTCTTCTGTGGCTATCCCCATTAGCATGATGGACTCTCAAGGGAATGCAGTACGAACAGCCAAGTTTTCGGTATCATGACCGGCTCTAATATAATGAGGCTTATGTAAGGTTCCAAGTGATCGATTGTGTTAGGGGACTCTCTAGTCAGAAGCACAGACAGATGTTTCTGTGGCCAGCAGTGAAAAATCAGAATGGTGTGTTGTCTCCTTGGTGTCAGGATAAAGAGGGTGCATAATATTCCCAAAGGGGAGAGGGACCAGCAGGAGGTCATTGTACACATTGGAATCAAGGACATAGGAAGGGAAAAGGATGAAATTCTGAAGGGAGAATATAGAAAGTTAGACAGGAATTTAAAAATGAAGTTCTCAAGGATAGTAATACCTGGATTACTCCCGGTGCTCAGAGCTGGTCAGGAGGATAGAGCAGATGAAGCATGGCTGAGGAGCTGGTGCATGGGAGAAGGGTTCATGTTTTTGGATCATTGGAATCTCTTCTAGGGTAGACACGACCTGTACAAGAAGGATGCATTGCATCTGAATTGGAAGGGGAATAATATACTGACAGGGAGATTTGCTAGAACTGCTCGGGAGGATTTAAACTAGTAGGGGGACGCAGTGGGACCCAAGAGATAGTGAGGAAGGAGATCAATTTGAGACTGGTACAGTTGAAAAAAGGAGTAAGTCAAACAGGGCAGGCAGGAACAAAGCAGAGAACAAGGTAGGACTGATAAATTAAAGTGCATTTACTTCAATGCAAGAGGCCTAACAGGGAAGGCATATGAACTCAGGGCATGGTTAGGAACATGGGACTGGGATATCATAGCAGTTACAGAAATGTGGCTCAGAGATGGACAGGAGTGGCAACTTTAATGTTCCAGGATGCAAATGTGATAGGAAGGATAGAAAGGGAGGCAAGAGGAGGGGGGAATGGTGTTTTGATAAGGAATAGTGTTACGATAAGGAATAGTGTTACAGCTATACTTAGGGAGGATATTTCTGGGAATATATCCAGCGATGTTGTTTGGGTAGAACTGAAGAATGAGAAAGTGATGATAACCTTATTCGGATTGTATCATAGAGACAGCCCCACCACCACCACCAAATAGTCAGCAGGAAATTGAGAAACAAATTTGGAAAGAGATTTCAATTATCTGTAAAAAGTAATAGGGTGGTTATGGTAAAGGATTTTAACTTTCCAAACATTGACTGGGACTGGAATAGTGATAAGGATTTAGCTGGAGAGGAATTTAAGTGTGTACAAGAAAATGTTCTGATTCAGTATGTGGATGTACCTACTCTTGGGAAATAAAGCAGGGCAGGTGACTGAGGTGTCAGTGGGAGAACACATTGGGGCCAGCGACCATAATTCTATTAGTTTTAAAATAGTGATAGAAAAAAATAGACTGGATCTAAAAATTGGAGGAAGGTTAATTTTGATGGTATTAGACAAGAACTTTCAAAAGTTGATTGGAGCAGATGTTCGCCGGTAAAGGGACGGCTGGAAAATGGGAAGTCTTCAGAAATGAGATAACGAGAACCCAGGGAAAGTATATTCCTGTCAGGGTGAAAGGAAAGGCTGGTAGGTATAGGGCATGCTGGATTCTGGATTAGTGGTGCTGGAAGAGCACAGTAGTTCAGGTAGCATCCAAGGAGCAGTGAAATCGACGTTTCGGGCAAAAGCCCTTCATCAGAAATAAAGGCAGTGAGCCTGAAGCATGGAGAGAAAGTAGCATAGAGTACAATGGGTTAGTGAGGGAGGGGATGAAGGTGATAGGTCAAGGAGGAGAGGGTGGAGTGGATAGGTGGAAAAGGAGATAGGCAGGTAGGACAAGTCATGGGGACAGTGCTGAGCTGGAAGTTTAGAACTAGGGTGAGGTGGGGGAAGGGGAAATGAGGAAGCTGTTGAAGTCCACATTGATGCCCTGGAGTTGAAGTGTTCCAAGGCGGAAGATGAGGCGTTCTTCCTCCAGGCGTCTGGTGGTGAAGGAGGCCCAGGACCTCCATGTCCTCGGCAGAGTTGGAGGGGGAGTTGAAATGTTGGGCCACAGGGCGGTGTGGTTGATTGGTGTGGGTGTCCCGGAGATGTTCCCTAAAGCGCTCTGCTAGGAGGCTACTGCATCGAGAGCAATGGATACAATAAATGATATTAGTGGATGTGCAGGTAAAACTTTGGATGTGGAAGGCTCCTTTAGGGCTTTGAATACAAGTGAGGGAGGAGGTGTGGGCGCAGGTTTTACAGTTCCTGCGGTGGCAGGGGAAGGTGCCAGGATGGGAGGTTGGATTGTAGGGAGGCATGGACCTGACCAGGTAGTCACGGAGGGAACGGTCTTTGTGGAAGGCGGAAAGGGTGGGAAGGGAAATATATCCCTGGTGGTGGGGTCTTTTTGGAGGTGGCAGAAATGTCGACGGATGATTTGGTTTATGCGAAGGTTTGTAGGGTGGAAGGTGAGCACCAGGCGTCTGAGGGCGGAGGTGCGGGATGTGGATGAGATGCATTGGAGGGCATCTTTAACCACATGGGAAGGGAAATTGCGGTCTCTAAAAAAAGAGACCATCTAGTGTGTTCTGTGGTGGAACTGGTCCTCCTGGGAGCAGATACGGCGGAGGCAGAGGAATTGGGAATACAGGATGGCATTTTTGCAAGAGGTGGGGTGGGAAGAGGTGTAATCCAGATAGCTGTGGGAGTCGGTGGGTTTGTAAAAAATGTCAGTGTCAAGTCGGTCGTTATTAATGAAGATGGAGAGGTCCAGGAAGGGGTCGGAGGTGCTAGAGATGGTCCTGGTAAATTTAAGGTTGGGGTGGAATGTGTTAGTGAAGTTGATGAATTCCTCAACCTCCTCGCGAGAGCACGCGGTGGCGCCAATGCAGTCATCAATGTAGCGGAGGAAGAGGTGGGGAGTGGTGTCGGCGTAGCCAACAAAGAGACAGGCATAGCTGGGGCCCATAGGTGTACCCATGGCTACCCCTTTGGTCTGGAGGAAGAGGGAGGATTCAAAGGAGAAATTGTTAAGGGTGAGGACCCGTTCGGCCAAACAAATGAGAGTGTTGGTGGAAGGGTACTGTTGGAGACGTCTGGAGAGGAAAAAACAGAGGGCTTGGAGGCCCTGGTCATGGCAGATGGAGGTGTGCTGGATGTCTAGAGAAATTGGGGGTTTGGTTAAGAAAAAGAAGGAAACATATATGAGGCATAGATAGGAGAGATCGAGTGAATGCTTAGAGTATAAAGGCAGTAGGAGTATACTTACGAGGGAAATCAGGAGGGCAAAAAGGGGACGTGAGAGAGCTTTGGCAAATTGGGTTATGGAGAATCCAAAGAATTTTTACAAATATATTAAGGGCAAATAGGTAACTGGGGAGAGAATAAAACCCCTCAAAGATCAGCAAGGCAGCCTTTGTGTGGAACTGTAGGAAATGGGGGAGATTCTAAACAAGTATTTTGCATCAGTGTTTACTCTGGAGAAGGACAAGGAAGATCCAAAATGTAGGGAAATTGATGGTGACACCTTGAAAAATGTCCACATTAAAGAAGAGGAGGTGCTGGATCTCTTGAAATGCATAAAGGTGGATAAATCCCAGGACCTGATCAGGTGTACCCTAGAACTCTGTGGGAAGCCAGGGAAGTGATTGCTGGGTCCCTTGCTGAGATATTTGTATCATCAATAATCACAGATGCGGTGTCAGAACACTGGAGGTTGGCTAACGTGGTGCCACTACTTAAGAAAGGTGGTAAGGAAAAGTCAAGGTACTATAGACAGGTGAGTCTGATGTCGGTGGTGGACAAGATTTACACATATTTTGAAAGGCAAGGACTAATTAGGGATAGTCAGCATGGCTTTGTTCGTGGGAAATCATGTCTCACAAATTTGTCACTTCTTGAAAAAATTCAATCAAAGAGGATTGATGAGGAGAGAGCAGTGGAAGTGAAGTATATGAACTTCAGTAAGACAAACAACAAGGTTCCCCATGAGAGACTGGTTAGCAAGCTTAGATCTCATGGAATACAGGGAAAACTAGTCATTTGGATGCAGAATTGACTTGAAGGTAGAAGACAGGAGTGTGGTGGTGGAGGGTTGCTTTTCAGACTGGAAGCCTGTGACCAGTGGAGTGCCACAAGGATCAGTGCTGGGTCCACTATTTTTTGTCATTTTATATAAATATTTGGATGTGAACATAATAGGCATAGTTAATAAGTTTGCAGATGACACCAAAATTGGAGATGTAGTGGACAGCGAAGAAGGTTACCTCAGATTACAATGGGATCTTGATCAGATGGGCCAATGGGCTGAGGAGTGGCAGATGGAGTTTAATTCAGATAAATGCAAGATGCTGCATTTTGGGAAAGCAAATCTTAGCAGGACTTATACACTTAATGGTAAGGTCCTGGAAGTGTTGCTGAACAGAGACCTTGGAGTGCAGGTTCATAGTTCCTTGAAAGTAGAATCGCAGGTAGATAGGATAGTGAAAAAAGTGTTTGGTAAGCTTTCCTTTATTGGTCAGAGTATTGATTATAGGAGTTGGGAGGTCAAGTTGCGGCTGTACAGGACATTGGTTAGGCCACTTTTGGAATATTGCGTGCAATTCTGGTCTCCTTCCTATTGGAAGGATGTTGTAAAACTTGAAAGGGTTCAGAAACGATTTACAAGGATGTTGCCAGGGTTGGAGAATTTGAGCTAAAGGGAGAGGCTGAATAGGCTTGAGCTGTTTTCCCTGGAGCTTCGGAGGCTGAGGGGTAACCTGTGAGGTGTATAAATCAGGAGGGGCATGGATAGGATAAATAGTATTTTCCTTGGGGTGAGGGAGTCCAGAACTGGAGGGCATAGGTTTTGGGTGAGAGGGGAAAGATATAAAAGGGACCTAAGGGGCAATGTTTTCACACACAGGGTGGTGCATGCATGGAATATGCTGCCAGGGGAAGTGGAGGGGCTGGTACAATTGCAGCATTTAAAAGTTATCTGGATGGGTATATGAATAGGAAGGGTTTAGAGGTAGATGGGCCAAGTGCTGGCTAATGGGACTAAATTAGGTTGAGTTATATGGTCAGTATGGACAAGTTGGGCTGAAGGGTCTGTTTTGTGCTGTACATCTGTGACTCTGATATTTTGTACAGCTACCTTGCTGGAGACAGTTGTTAGGTACTTGCAATATAGTATTGAAGAAAAGGTAAAGTTTTATCAACCAAGTTGAATTATTTGAGGAGACTGCTAGATTAATGAAGGTATGTTAATACATTGTTAAAGTTTTTTTGGAAATGATAATGTGCTGCACAAAACATTGCTATTAGATCATGTGGAATTGGAGGGTGAATTCCTGGGTTAGATCGAAAATTTATTGTCCTCACCTAGTGGGTTACCATTCATGATAGTGATTCCAATCACCAACTCATGACATTCCACGAGAATCAATATTCTTCTCAATCTATATTAATGATCTGAATGAAGCCATTAGGATTACTGTCTGCAAACTATATTAAAACAAGCCAATATCAGTACACTTCAGAAAGACAACCAGCTCCAGTCACTTTGGTGTATTGGGCTATCAATACAGACAACTGAACTATAGGGTTAGTACCAAACTCAAAAATAATGAGCATTCTACCAATTGATCATGTATTCCTTCTTGTTTTCCATTCCTTTTCAATTCAGGTTGAGATCTGGTTCCCATGGGGTCAGACTTTCAATATCTTATCCAGGTAACTTTTTTTAATGCCTGATCCTGAATAGTGAACTGTGCTAAATGTGTGAACATAGCATATAAAATGGCATCCTTAAGAGCATGTGGCCAACATTTGTAAATGTCCCTCTTATTGTCCCTCTTATTCCCTCTTATGAATGTTTTACTGGAAGCACTTTATCTTTTGAACACCATATGCCTTATTGCCTGAAACATAAATGGTATATCTGTCACAAAATAAGAGAAACAAAGGAGTCTTCCTATAGAGCAAGATGTCACTGAAACTAGCTATGGTGTGAAACATAATTTACTCATAAATGCAGAGCAGTCCATTGATTATAATGTCCTAGCTAGTTATTTGATGAGTCTGCAGATTACGTGGTGCAGGACCACCCTGTCTTATCATATTGTAAACAGAATGATTTCAATGTCTGTTTGCTGATGTGTTTCATTGAGCTATGTTTTTATCTACTTTTTCATTGTCAAATGATGTATACTGTGAAACTTCTACTCATTATTGTTACAACATGTAAGCTTGCATGTATTTCATGTTTTTAACATAATGTCCCAAGGTTTACATAAATGGACGTAATGAAAGAAGATAGTACCAAAAATAAAAGATTCCTGGGAGAGGTGGGCAATCAAAAGAAAATTAAAATTCATCACATTAACTAATAGTGAAACTCACTGCAGTAAAAAGCAGGAAGTACTATTTATTTTGTGGGAAAATATGCAAGTATATATGTATCAGCTGGGTGGATTTTGCTATCCTATTAGTGCTTTCTCAATGTTTAGATATGGTTAAGGGTCCAGTCACATTACAGTATTCCTTTTGTAACTGAAACAGTTGCAATAGTGAATCAGGTTGGCAAAGTTCAAAATGTTTGCCAAAAATATCCACTTAGAAGTGCAAGTAAACATGTTACAATTCTCCAGGAAAGGTGATAATGGTTTTACCTACTGAGTGTAGAACTAGATTTTTTGCACAGCCTACATTCAAGTTTAAGACTGTGTGAAATTTAATAGCAACTGCCGTTAATCTTAGAATTATGGAAGAGAAGTTAAAGAAAATAACACTTTTGTAGCATCAACGCATAACGTTCTTGAGAGTCTCAAAAACAAAACATGCTTCTTAAGGTCTGCCTTTACTCCATGCTTTACTTTTACCTTGCAACAGTCAATGATTTTATTTTTGTTTTTTTTTTAGATAAAGATCTTGTTGACCACAACCTAGATCGTAAACATATGTTTCATGATTTTTATTTTTAAAGATGGAGAGAAGCACAATGAGGTGATGGAATCGAGGGATACAGCACCAAAGAATAACATATCTACATATCCCTGAAAACATCACATAGTTGCATGTACAGGCATTAACCTAAGGGGCTGATCAAATATGTAGGTTTTAAGGAGAGTTGTAAAGTGGTTGTGGTGCAGAAATTCAGGAAAAGAATTCTTGATCTGAAAGCCTAGATAGTGAAATTATGTCCACTCACAAATATGCAAAAAGACAGTTGGTGAAATGCAACAGCTCCCAGATCCTGTTACAGCTGGATACATTTGAAAGAGGTAGGACATTATTTGGTCTTTAGGGATTCACAAACAACAGGGTAGAAACAGATCAAAGTCTCCTGGAAAATGTTCAGTGCTCAATTGATCTTGGACATTTTTGGTTCTATAAGTCAGACAATGTGCATTTTGGCTCTTTACATATGCTAGTGAGAAATTCTAATGCCTGTTTCCAAACCCCAAGAAATCAGAAGTTGGTGGATTATTATGCTTGGAAATGATGGAGAGTTCGAGGGACATGATGAAGGGTAGAACTGAGTGTCTTCTGTGTACATCTGAAACCTAATACCATGTCCTCAGATGGGTTGAAAGTGGTGCTCATTTTCGGAGAGACAGTGTCTAACCAGTTGTTGCAAGTTTGTTCAATCATGACAGCTGCCTTATCAGTACAATTTTATTTTCCTTTCAGTCCATAGCTACTTAAACATTTGAAATGCATTTAAACACATTGAGAAGATGTTTTGTTCCCAGATAAGATTTCACCTTTGTTTTAATGATGTAAAAGATGTCCTCTGTTTAGTGTTTGCTTTGTGATGAAAAATTTCCATTTCCTTGTGTGTGTGTATAAACCTGAAAAAGATAAGTTGGAAGGATTCCATTCAGACTTCATGCTGCCACATAGGCTATTTTTCATTGCTACAGTGTGTGTGAGACGAGAAATAGCCTTGAACTATAACCCTTTGTCTAGAAGTTCTATGCTAATTATACTTTAGCAATGTAATCTTGTGTCAACAATTGAACATATAATTTTACATTTCAATTAATTTCAAAATCAGTCATATTTACATAATTTATTGCAAATATTTAAAATGCTTTAATCAAAGCACAGGAAATACACTTCAAAATTGATTGCATTTGAGATGTTACTGATTATAAAATAGTAGCTAAGTGACAAATGCCTCTGGCTCCTTAGCAAAATAGCGAGACCGATAACAATGCTGAGTTACAACAGTCCATTTGTCTTCATATTTCTTTATGCAGTTTGAGATCAAGCTTACTTTAACCAAAGAGAATTTGCTGTGATTGAATGTGAACTAATATTAAAGATAAAGCAAAATTTCATGATTACTATTTTTGGTACATATTCTTGGCATTAGCTATCTGTACAGAAAGTGGTGGCAAAAAGAACCAGTTTCATCAGGCCATGTACCTAATGCCTGCTGTGCACCTAAAATCACAGTTGACGTAACCAAAGGGGTTGTTTTGGGAAAAGGGTGCAAACACATGCTTAGTCAATATTATGATTTTTTTTAAAACCTGTATAAAACTCTGGTTGTGCTCAAGTAGACATCTGCATATTTAGCACTGGAGTGTTGATTACCAATTTTCTGAGTTTATTCGATGTAGCTTCTACTTATACTGAAGGTGCAGAGCATGTTAACTAGCAAACAACAAATATCTGAACAGCTCAGGAACCAGGTTCACAGATTCTTGAATGCACTGGAGAGTTTAGTGATGAATTTACAGAGGAGGAGAAATCACCTCACCTACACTAGGAAAAGGAGGCCACAGAAGTAATTAATGTAGTGGATAACATATTGTGATTCTGTGATTGAGCAGCACTTGCTGAACAATATCAAGTGTTCTTGAAGATAATATTTTGTCAGTGTAATTTCAAGTTCACAATGTGGCTCACTTACCCTTGCTAGAAGCAATACAGATACTGTATACAGCAAACTGCATATTAACTGGCACCTAAGGAACCAGGAGAGTGCCAGTTTGTCCACATAATCCATATAAAAACACGTAAGTAATAGAAGTATCATGTACATATCACTGAATGTACATAAACATTTGGACAAGAGGTGCAGGGCCAGGGACAACCATGGAATCATTGCTAAATGAACTTTAGAAGACAAGTCAGAGGAAAAAATTGGAGGAGTAATAGATTGGGGTTTGTGCTGATGGTAATGAAGGGTAAATATGTTCCGAAATCTTTGAAATATTGCCAAATATGGTCTAGATTTTTGGAGTTTGGAGTTGTGTGTGCTGCTTTCAGGAAGCAGATTGCAGCAAATAAATTTAAGCTTTGCTTATAGTTACTTTCAAGCAAACAATTAGATTGTGTCAGGAGTCAATAACCAGGTCATCTTACCCTGGAATGTAACTCGTGGGAGGATAATTCTCAGTAAATAGTTATGAGCACACACCAGTTGTACTTTTTAGTCTTGGAGAGAACAAACTTGTTATATCCAGAATATAATCAGTGTTAAATGTTTATCTGAAATTGGCAGGAATACAATAAGAAAGTAGCTTTGCTCAAGTTGGATAGAATCTAATTTTATCTCTTGTAAAAGTTGGAGGAGAGAGAAAGAGACTATGCTAAAATTCTATTCCTTTGTTCTTAATTCCCTTAACAATGGAAAACATTCCTACATATCTACCCCACAAAATCTTTACACATTTTGCACACCTCTGAGATCAACCCCTCAATACTTAAGGGAATAAAAAGGTACATGTATGCAATTTCCCCTTTTGTAGAACTGCAATTAGTTTTGGGCACTGTACCCAGGAACTATCTATAATGCTTTGGTGTGAGTGCACAGCCTATTCATCAGACTGATATAGAGCTTCTGATTAACATATAACTTCAGATTTACACTTTGCTAAATCACTCCACCCAAGGTTTTCAGATCAGCAGGCTGCCTGAACCCTAGCAGCAACTTGCCATTCCATGAAACTACTTCAGATTCTAGAGAAGCTAGAACTAGACACTGCAAGATGTTGGACTCCGAGGTCAATGGGATGGGACTGGCTAGATCTCACATTTGAGAGGTTGGGTTGCAGACTCTACCTCAAGCTTTAGGTCAAGCTGGAGGTAGAATTCCCCACAAGCTTTCAGGCACACTGTCAGCCTTCTGAAGCTTGACCTCTGAGGTCTTTATCTGACTATATTCTGCAGCAAAACTTTGTACTGTATCTTGCCTCTCAGTAAGAGAGAATCTATAATATTCCTTTTATCTGCTATCACCAGTTTGTAAAAGTTTGATGATTTGTGACCTATGCTAGTTTCTAAGTTGTATGTTTCCCAGTTTCTGAATCTGTAGTTGAGACACTGCCTTCCTACTCTTTTCCTCCAGTGGCCTAGGAGGTGTGAGGTTGGCTCTACTCACGTGGGTCTTGCTATAGGGAACCTGCAATGATAGAGCGAGAAGGATGAGAGTGGAGAGCCTGTGCCACTATTGGAGGAGGCTTGAAATAAATCATATGACGATTGTGATGAGGCTAGGTCTGTGGGATTGGAGTTCAGAAGTAGTTGTGGGTATGAAGGAAACTGGATTTCTAGGTGGCCTACCTCTTGCTGTGCCTTTGGCCATGATGTCTGCCGTCCCCTCCTAATTACTGCTAATATTGTCTCATGTCATCATGCATAATGCAAACTTTAGGCAATATATTAAAATGAAGATTGTGGTGTGGAACCAAGCAATAAACACATTGCTGGTTGGTTCCCTGCTCAAAAGCTGACTCAAATTTTATGCTTTCAAATCAGCCTGCATTTTTTTTTAATCTCTCCATCCTGGAGGTGTCCTTCCTCTATTCCTGATGAAGAGCTTTTGCCCGAAGCATCGATTTTCCTGCTCCTCGGATGCTGCCTGACCTGCTGTCCAGCACCACACTGATCTAAACTCTGGTTTCCAGCATCTGCAGTCCTCACTTTTGCGTACCTAAAAGTCAGCCTTCACCTTGTGAAAGGGAGATGCATTCTGGCTGCATACTTTTTTAAAAGCATCAACTATTCAGTAATTTTTGCACATCTTTGTAATATCTTTGCAAATTCATTTAATTCGAATACTGTGAAGAAAAGAAAAGCTTTACATCTTGTAGATTCAAAGAAAGCAACAATTTTTCCTGCAAGTGAAAAGGGAGCTGATTCTTTGGCCAATCAACTCTACGTGATTAAAATGTTGCCATGGAAAATGCCCCAGGAAGATACTGTTGCCATGCTTGAGTTCAATTAGAAAAGGTGCAGCAACTAGATATGCTTTTTCTGTTTGTAGTGGACACACAGCAAACTTTATTTCACTTGGCACCTTATGAGCACAGCATTCTCAGTAAACAGAGTAAAAATATATACCTGAAATACCAGAAATTTATTGTATTATCACAATCCTTGTGATGTGATTAGTCAGCTGAAGGTGTGACTGAGAAGGCTGTTCGTTGGTAAGTTTTGTTTAAGACAAAGTTGCATTGTTATTTAAGTGATTTATACTGTAAATAAAGTATAACAGTGATGGAGAGGTCCAGGAAGGGGAGGGAGGTGTCAGAGATGGTCCAGATAAATTTAAGGTCAGGGTGAAATGCGTTTGTGAAGTTGATGAATTGCTCAACCTCCTTGTGGGAGCATGAGGTGGCGCCAATGCAGACATCAATGTAGTGGAGGAAGAGGTGGGGAGTGGTGCTGGTATAATTATGGAAGATCAACTGTTCTACGTAGCCAACAAAGAGACAGGCATAGCTGCAGCCCGTACGTGTGCCCATGGCTACCCCTTTGGTCTGGAGGAAGTGGGAGGATTCGAAGGAGAAATTAAGGGTGAGGACCAGTTCGGCCAAATGAATGAGTGTGTCGGTGGAAGGGTACCTGTTGGGGACATCTGGAGAGGAAAAAACGGAGGGCTTGGAGGCCCTGGTCATGGCGGATGGAGGTGTAGAGGGATTGGATATCCATGGTGAAGATGAGGTGTTGGGGGCTGGGGAAACGGAAGTCTTGGAGGAGGTGGTTGGCATGGGTGGTGTCTCGAACATATGTGGGGAGTTCCTGGACTAGGGGGGATAGGACAGTGTTGAGGTAGGTAGAGATGAGTTCAGTGGGGCAGGAGCATGCTGAGACAATGGGTCGGCCAGGGTGGTCCGGCTTGTAGATCTTGGGAAGGAGGTAGAACCGGGCAGTGCGGGGTTCCCGGACTATAAGGTTGGAAGCTGTGGGTAGGAGATCTCCTGAGGTGATGAGGTTCTGTATGGTCTGGGAGATGATGGTTTGGTGATGGGGGGTGGGGTCATGGTCGAGGGGGCGATAGGAAGAGGTGTCCTCGAGTTGGCGTTTGGTTTCATCGGTGTAGAGGTCAGTGCGCCAGATTACTACTGCGCCCCCTTTATCTGTTGCTTGATGGTGAGGTCGGGATTGGAGCAGAGGATTGGAGGGCTGCGCATTGTGAGGGTGAGAGGTTGGAGTGGGGGAGGGTGGTAGACAGGTTGAGGCGGTTAATGTCCCGGTGGCAGTTGGCTCCCATCTGAAGTTTTTAACAACTGTGAATAGAGAGAATTACGAATTGAGAACTGATACTCCACTGTCTCACTACTGATTGAAGGGTGTTAATGTAAGCAAAAAGACTAATAAGGAAGCATCAACTTTATATGGAAGAGCTGCTCTTTCAATCAAAGTACTCTATGCTCCAGAGAGGCATGGTTTTTTATTCGAGGTGGGATAGGAAGAAAGATGATTACTACTTCTTGAGAAATGTTATCCTCAATGGCAAGTGAATGTAAGCAAAATAATTTCATTGCAAAAATGCAGTTTGAACATGTGGATGCTTAGGAATTGGATGTGATGTAGTACTGAGCAAACTGTGGCAAAGTGGTATTCCTCCTAATGTCCAAGGAGGCCTGGCTTCAAGTCCCATCTGCTCTAGAGCTATGTCATCAGAAAATAGCTTCAGTATTCTGGCACAGGAGGCTGATAAGCTTAGTCAGCTGGATGGTTACTTTGCAAAGTGGTTAAATTCCCACACTGGCTGAGTTCACAAAGCAGGACTCAATCTTAGTCTCTCCCCTCACCTGAGAAATGGTGACCTGCAGGCTAAGCCACCACCAGTCCATCACCTGTCTCTCAGGACAGAGCAGTCCTATGCTTCAGTAAAAATCTGGTGACTTTACCCTTCCACTGGCGGTATCACTGCCTTCTGAGTGGGAAATCAAGTGCCACCTGGTCCGCAGAGGCATGAAAGAACCTGCTCTACTAGAATACCGTAGAACCTCTATTATATCAAACAAGACGGCCAGAGAGTATTTTGTTCGGATAATTGATCGTTTGTATAACTGGAAACAAGCAGTAATTTTGGAGTGCTGGTTATCCACACATTTCTTGGTTATCTGACAATGCACGTCATAATGCCATTTAACTGATAACTGAATGCTGAGTTGCCTAATGCTGTTTTTACGGGACCTTGAGATCTCGTTTGGATAATTTGAAATTCGGATAATTGATGTTCGGGTAATCAAGGTTCTCCTGTAATGAAACATAACCACAAGCTGATGGGGAATTACTGAACAGAACCACGTCATCGGACTGACATGGGGGTTGGCGTGGCAAGAGGTAGTCTCCAAGCAATCTTGATTTAATATGCTGCTGGTGTATTATTTCCTTTTGAAACGACCAGCCCCAACATTGAATCTGCTGGCAGTGAGGTCCCAAGGTTGGGGGGGGGGGGGTGGTGTGCAGACTGGCCAGGAGCTGTCAATCATGGTGACGTGAGGCAATGGGCGGGGCTGGGGAGCTCGCTCCTCTGATCACAGACAAGAGCAAACCGACCAGGGCCGGTTTGGGCCGGAGACGTCGCCTGGCAACCCGGCTTCGCTCTATAAAAGGCGGCGGGACGGCGGCCGACCGGCTTTATCCTGTCAGCGGCGGGACGTGAAGGAGGAGAGCGCTCCTTTTTATTTTCCGAACGGATTTCTTCGATGGACATAGTCTTCGTAAATGTTTTTTAAGGTAACCGTTTTCCCTCACACTGTTCCTGTCCGAGTCAGGCCGTTGGTGCGTTTATATAAAAGTCATAACGTGACTTCAGCTAAACGCCACGTGTTAATTTGGGTTGACGGTGCCGGGAAAGTCACCGTTTTCCCTCAGAAGATCACAACGGCCACGTCTGTAAGTTTAAAAGAAAGTCGAATTCGCTCAGAGGGATTTCATATCGTTCTTTGTAAAAATAAAAACGAAATAATATGCGGCGTGAAATTATAAAGAGAATCCACCTGACCCCAGGGCATTGGCTGAGTGGTATTGACGTGTTTAAATTAACGCCATGTTAGTGATCACGGTGAAGCTCTGGTGTTTCTGTGCCCCCCACACCCCGTCCCTCCCCGGCCGCTCTGATGGAGTATCCTCCGCCGGCTCTCTGCCGGTGAGCGGCCTTCACCCCCCCGCCCGCTTCCTATTGGTCATCGGGACCGTCAATCAATGCAGACGTGTCAGGGGGCGGGGCGAGAGTGTGCCCACTGTCCTGGCTGTGGGGGCAGAGCCAGTCACTGCCCAGTCTGAGCTAGGCAGGGTCGCTGCCCAATCTGAGTTGGGCAGGGCAGAGCCAGTCACTGCCCAGTCTGAGCTGGGCAGGGTCGCTGCCCAATCTGAGCTGGGCAGGCCAGAGCCAGAGTCGCTGCCCAGTCTGAGCTAGGCAGGGTCGCTGCCCAATCTGAGCTGGGCAGAGCAGAGCCAGTCACTGCCCAGTCTGAGCTGGGCAGAGCCAGAGTCGCTGCCCTTACTGAGCTAAACATCACACAACAGCAGATTATAGTCCAACAAGTTTAATTAGAAGCACTAGCTTTCTGAGCGCCGCTCCTTCATCAGGTGGTAGTGGAGTACACAATTGTAAGGCACAGAGTTAATAGCAAAAGTTTACTGTGTGATGTAACTGAAATTATACATTGAAAAATACCTTGATTTTTTTTGTTAAGTCTCGTCTATTAGAATGACCATGTTGGTTTCCCTTCCTTCATATGTAAATCACGATTTTTAAAAAAAGTTTACATTCTCAGGTTAACTTTAACAATTGGTGTCAGCTCAGATAATATGTTGAAGATGTTAGTTTCCTGTGTGCTGTTGTCTGTGCCATAATGTTTAGGCCAATTCTAATCTAAAAAATGAGTCTTACATGGATTAATGCAGTTTTTGAGCAAAGTACAATGTAACTCTGCAAGTACAAATTCACCCCACGAACCTAATATGTGTATGTGTGTGTTTTAGTATAGAATTAGTCTAAACACAGACAACAGCACACAGCGCTAACACCTTCAACACATTATCTGGGCTGACACCAATTGTTAAAGTTAACCTGAGAATGTAGCTTTTTACATATATAAATTTTGTGATTTACATATGAACGAAGTGAAACTAACATGGTCATTCTAGCAGATGAGAGACTTAACAAACAATCAAGGTATTTTACAATGTATAATTGTAGTTACATCACACTATAAACTTTTGTTATAAATTCTGTCTCACAATTGTGTATTCCACAACCACCTGATGAAGGAGCAGTGCTCTGAAAGCTAGTGCTTCCAATTAAACACACTCCAGAGTCACTGACCTTACTGAGCTGAGTAGAGCAGAGTGAGGCACTCCACACTGTTGGACTCACTGACCTTAATGAGCTAGACAGAGCAGTGTCAGGCTGTGTCCACTGCCAGAGTTATTGATCTTACTGAGCTGGACAGAGCAGAGTCACTGGGAGAAAGTGAGGACTGCAGATGCTTGATATCAGAGTCAAAGAGTGTGGTGCTGGAAGAGAACAGCCAATCAGGCAGCATCCGAGGAGCAGGAGAGTTGACGTTTCGAACATAAGCTCTTCATCAGGAATCTCTGCAGACTCACTGACCTTACTGAGCTGGGCAGAGAAGAGTGAGAATGTGCCCATTACAAGAGTCACTGATCTTACTGAGGTGAGTTAAAAATCACACAACACCAGGTTATAATCCAACAGGTTCATTTGGAAATATAAGTTTTCAGAGTGCTGCTCCTTCGTCTGGTAGCTTATGGAGCAGAACCATAGGATACAGAATTTATAGCAAAAGATCATGGTGTCATCCAACTCATGCGATATATTGAACAAACTTAGATTGCTGTTAAATCTTTCATCTTTTAGAATCGGTTGCAGGTTTTGATTCATTAATATATAATTCCAAAGCGTTTTCAAGTCACATTCCTGTGATAATGTAAGCTTTTATTAAAAAGTGACAGCTCGGTGCATTAAAGATGCAAGGTTAGAGTCTTATGTATTCCAGTCTTGCGTCAGACTGGTTCTATTTCCAAAGTAGGAATTTATAAAATGCCACATGTATTGACTGTACTTTTTGAACGAAATAGAATGTATCTGCAATTAAGAGTTCTGCAAATGCAAATTCACCCCATAGATGTGTGTGTGTACATTCATGTGAGGGAGAGAAAGAGTGTGTGTGTCAGAGAGAGTGAGAGTGTGTTGCCTGATGGGGATGGAGTATATGCCTGTATGGGTGAGAGTATAGGGGTGTTTGTGTGTATTTGAGAGAGAGCGCGTGTGTGTCAGTATGTAAGAATGTGTGTGCTTGTGTTAGAGTGTATAGTGTAGAAGGGTGACCTGTAGTGTGACATGAATCCAGGGTCCTGGTTGAGGCCATAGTCATGGGTACCAAATTTGGCTATCAGCTTCTACTTGGCCACTCTGCGTTGTTACGTATCCCAAAGTCTGCCTTGGAGGATGGTCACCCAGAGATCAGAGGCCAAATGTCCTTGACTGCCGAAGTATTCCCCAACTGGGAGGGAACATCCCTGCATTGTCTGAGCTGAGATGTCACCTTTTCTATAAAACTTTAATGTTATCTCAAGAATGTGATTTGAAGGAAACTTTGGGACTGGCATATTAATGAATCAAAGCCTGCAGTGGATTCTAAAAGATGGAAGACTTAACAGCAGTCTAGGTTTGTTGAATATATTGCATCAGTTATATGACACTGTGATCTATAGAAATTCTGTGATCTTGCCCCACTGGCTTCCTGACAAAGATGCAGCGCTCCAAAAGCTTGTACTTCAAAATAAACCTGTTGGACTGTAACTGGTTGTTTGTGAGATTTTTAACTTGGTCCACCCCCCATCCAACACCATGGACATCATGGCTTACTGAACATGTGAAGAATGACAGTGCCCACTTCCAAAGACACTAACCTTGCTGAGCAGAGCAGTAGCTTGCATTTGTGCAGTGTGACTTGCTTAGTTCAAAGGGGCTAGCATGTTTTCACTTTTAATTCTGTTTATTGTGCAAATTTGTCTGATTTCTTCTGTTTCAGAAAGAACAAGTCACAAAGGTATATAACGGCTACGCAGAGAGCCCAGACCTTGCACTCTATCTTAGAGGGTTCAACTCTGTTGGAAAGCCACCTTGGCCAGACAGCTGAGTTCTGCTTTTAACTAGATTCCATCTCTTACTTGCCTGTGTAAGTATAAATGTTTAACGTTTAACAGTGTGTTCAATTAGATGGATTGTTGTCCCATGTCACTTAACTGCTTTTTTCCAGTTTGTTGCATATTGCAGATTCCTGCTTCGTGCATCATCCTATAAATTTCAGAATGAATGACTTCAGCAATAATGAATTTGATTTTGCCTTCCTTGAGGAAGGATTTAGTGCAAGGGACATCTTGGAAAGCAAAATAAATGAAGTGTCTCATTCTGTAAGTATTTGTCACTTGATTGCCAGTTACTTGATTATCTAACCTTGAAGTGATGCAAACTGACCTTGCTTTCCTTTCCCCATTTTAAACTATGCTGTTCTGTGGACTTGCTATCAGCATTTTTCGGCACTACTGATTGTATTTAATTTAGAAGTATTTCTAGCATGGAAATTTGACCTTGTACTATTGTATTCTTAGGATGACAAAGATGCTTTTTATGTTGCCGACTTGGGTGATGTTGTCAAAAAGCACATGCGCTGGCAAAGGGTTCTTCCTCGTGTGGCTCCTTTTTATGCTGTCAAATGCAATGATGACAAGGCTGTGGTTAAAACTCTTGCTACTTTGGGTGCTGGATTTGATTGTGCTAGCAAGGTATGTGAAAGCCTGACTTTTGCATTCTAGCTTAAGCTTGCCTGTGCTATTGTAGTGATTTTAATGCAGTCATTCTTTGCAGACTGAAATTCAGATGGTACAGTCCCTTGATGTTCCAGTTGAGAAAATAATCTATGCCAACCCATGTAAACAATTGTCTCAAATCAAATATGCAGCTACACATGGGGTGCAGATGATGACATTTGATAGTGAAGTGGAGCTGATGAAAGTAGCAAGAGGTCATCCAAGTGCAAAGTAAGTTGCTGGTTTTTATATTAAAGTTTCAAATTTGTACAAAAAATGCAGAAGTAATTTTGGAACTGGCGGATAGCTTTGGGCTTTTTAAGGAAATAAAGAAATGACAGATCTTTAATTTCTGATATGTTTTTGAAATGATGCTTTCAAAGATATTTAAGGGGGTGATAGAGTTAGTAGATAAAATTTAGATGGTGAGAATGAAATGTAGAATGAGGATGTTTTTGTAAGGTGTAGATAACTTGGCGAACTGCTAATTTAAGTGTAGTGGAGGATGGATATATGTAATCAGTTCTGCAATTTTGTTTGCACGGTTTTTCAACAAATCTAATAAGAAAAAAAATGAAGTATTTAAAGCTAATGGAAGTGTTTTCTCAAACTGCATTTACATCTTGAATGTAGAGATGTCGAGTGAACCCAAATGTTCAACAGTCCTTTGGATTTTCGGGGATTCCAAATGAAAGAAGAGATCTAATTACGAGTTGAAAAGCTCTGTCCACTGGAAATATGCAGGATGACAAATTACATTTTGTCCTGTATGTGCCTTTCTTTACGACTGGACATTTCAGTTTAGTTAGTAGAATGGGCAAAATCAGGTTTTTTACGTGAAATACTGGAGAATCTTGGCTGAACGTTTTGCTTGCCCTTCAGGCATGAGTTAATTCGTTAATGATACTAAAGCACTCTTTTTCAATTGCATATCTGCCTTTCTTTGTATATAACTTGATACAGTAGAATGTCTGTTAGTTTTTTGACCTGATTATTTCAGAATTTCTTATTGAGCAAACCGTGTGAGTTGATCTCGCATCTGTCAGGGCTTTGGTCTGGCAGGTCTTAATTCTGGGATGTTGTTTCCTGTGCAGGTTTTCATGTTTTTAGGTTGCCTGTGGTGATTCATCTGGATTTGGGATTCTCCTTTTTATAATGTTTCATTGACGCCTTTATCGAACTAACGTCAAATCCTGGCGTAAAATGCATCCACCTCTCCCTCTGTCCTAGGCTAGTTCTGCGCATTGCTGCTGATGATTCCAAGGCAATCTGCCGCTTAAGTGTGAAGTTTGGAGCAACACTTAAGACTAGTAGACTCCTCCTTGAGCGTGCCAAAGAGCTGGGTATTGACATTATTGGAGTAAGGTAGATTGTTCATATTATCTTGACTTTTACTTTGGATTTGAGCAATTCCATGGTAGATGAGACATTTGAACATGTTTGAGTTATTCTAATTTTGAACAGTTGTAATTAATTGAAATATTGATGTTGATGCAATGCACCAATCAAAAAGTTACAATGCACTGAGGTTATGTTGTCTAGCCACTTTATGCTGGCTCTCCGTAAAGGCAACCTGTTCATTCCTAGATTCTTCTTTCTGCATTGCTCTGCAAATTATTTTCTGTTTGAATGATCTTCTTCGTATGCCATGGTTGAAAAATGTGTCTCCTCCATGATTTTAGGCAGCATTAATCATGCTGCATTTTATACTCTAAAATCCAAAATGAATTTTTTTTAAAAATCTGTGTCCTTGGTGTTCTCTCATTCTGCCAGTGTGGGCAGTTTCTCCTCTTCTACCCTGTCCAGGTCCTTGATTATTTTCACCATCTTCATCAGTCATCTTCAATACTTTTTAAGGAGAAAACCCCAGCCTATCCATACAACAGGGGAGTCTCATCCCAGGACCTCTTTTCACCTCTGCATCCAGAATTGGACATGACTCCAACTTTGGCCAAGTCAGTGCTTTAGCATTTCACCATAGAGTATCAAGCCAAGGAAACTATCTCAGTTTTTAAAAACACCGCATTCTACACACTTCTTGTTAACCACTTTCTCAATCTGCCATGCCACCTTCAATGATTTATACCTATGTGCTCCTTGGCTTCTCTTTTCCAGTACCCACTTTAAAGTTGTATCATTTTTGTTATATGTTGTCTTTCCTCATTCTTCCTAACAAAATGTATTACTTCATACTTCCGAGTTAGCCTTCATCTGTCATGTATCTCTCCATTCCCCACAGCCTTTATCCTGCAGTCATAATGTTATCCTCAGTTCACAATATTTACACAGCATTATTTGACAACTTGTGTCAGTTATGGACGAACGCATTTACTTGTAGACAAGATGATACGCTGGAAGGTTTGCGAGGTTATAAGATTAGTAGTGTTTTTAAAAAATGCATTAGTGTTATAAAAATTTAAACATTTTAAAAGCACTCCTGTACCTCATTGGTTGAACTCTATTGGCTTTATTAGGTACTGACTATGGACTAATTTTTGTCTCCCCTGTGAAAGCTTTCATGTGGGAAGTGGATGTACAGACGCTCAAACATATGCCCAGGCTATTGCAGATGCTCGTTTTGTTTTTGATTTGGGGGTAGGTTTTTTTAAAAATGTTTTCACTTTAACAGTTGTGTGCTTGAGGATACCTCTATTCTTAGTGGAGTTTGAAGCCATCAAAAGTATCATCATTTGGATTTGTATGTTACCCATTTTATCTTCCTTACCATGTTGTCTGAATTGTAGGTAGAGTACGGCTACAACATGTACTTGCTTGATATTGGTGGCGGCTTTCCTGGTTCAGAAGACACGAAGCTTAAGTTTGAAGAGGTGAGAAATGTTGCTATTGGTCCTTAAGAGAACCTTATCTGGAAATGAAAGTTGCTTAACTCTCAAAATTTTTAGATTGCAGCTGTTATCAATCCTGCACTGGACAAATACTTTCCCATTGATTCTGGGGTTCAAGTCATTGCTGAGCCTGGTCGGTTCTACGTGGCATCTTCTTACACACTTGCTGTGAACATTATTGCCAAGAAAGTGGTTCTCACTGAACAGAGCAACTCTGGTGGGTATATCCATGGTGATATAGCCATTTATTGCATGTTAAACCCAGAAATTCTGTTCAAAGAAGATTATATAAAATTCATTACCCTCTGAAACATGCCAGAAAGACGCAGAAATCTTTATCGTGTTGATGTTTGCTATTTGTCAGTGACACCACTAGCGTGGGTCCACTTTCTGTACTAACGGAGGTTACCACGAAAGTCCTCTGAGATTACAGTGACTATTCATTTGGGCACATGAAATATTAGAATGTTGGAGAATTTGAAAGTATACAACTTAATTAAAAAGGCAAATATAAGAGACATTGGGCAAGGGAATCAAATAATTAGCAGGGAATAGAGCATCTGCTGGGCTCCCTCTTGAAGATCTCTATTGCAATATCTTTGTATTCATCTAATCATTCAAGTAACTTAAGAATTCACTAATTTTTATGCTTTTTTTTGTAAATGTCAAAAGATTTTCACATTGTGGAAAGAGGCATTTCAGCAAATCATGTCAGTCATCAACCATCTACCTATTTCTAATTTCATTTTCTAACATTTGGCCTCTGGCCTAATGGTGTTTTAAGTATTGTCTTGTTCCTGCCTCTACCACCTTTTTTGACAGTGGAGTCCAGGTACCCACAACTGTCCTTGTGGAAACAAATTGCTCATATCCCTTCTAAATCTCCTGTTGACTGAATTGCTCCAGCTCAGGCAACATTTTCATGCATTTCTGCGTACCCTGTAAAAGACTTTCCTCCATATTTACAACACCAATGTTTGTGTCATCTGTGAACTTCCTAACCAGATGTCCTATAGTTATCTAAGCATTAATATACATTATAAAGCTATAGTATGCTACTGGACACAAACATAATTATAATCCATGACCAACGCCCTCTGCCAATTGCCACAAAGCCAATTTTAGATCCAATTTGCTAAATTAGCCCTGGAATTCATGAGCTCTTGCTTCTTGAGCAGCGTCTCATGTGAGATTTTGTCAAAGCTTTACTGAAGTCTATGTAGACTACATCTGCTGCTCCATCCTAAATAATGGACTTGTTGCTTCAAAACAAAATGTGTTTGAAGTAATCCCTGGATTTGCA
Source organism: Chiloscyllium punctatum (assembly GCF_047496795.1). Taxonomy (NCBI): domain Eukaryota; kingdom Metazoa; phylum Chordata; class Chondrichthyes; order Orectolobiformes; family Hemiscylliidae; genus Chiloscyllium; species Chiloscyllium punctatum. Next base: position 142,174,246 of record NC_092741.1, on the reverse strand, counting down.
AACGTTTCCTATGTTTGCAACTGAATTCAAACTAAAATTTAGCATTCTGTCTTGATTGGAATAAGGCATACTTCATTTTCAATTTAATGTTTATTTACAATGTGACTATCTTTTAAAGATGAGGATGATGAATGTGACAGGACCGTCATGTACTATGTGAACGATGGTGTTTATGGTTCATTCAACTGCATACTATATGACCATGCTCATGTAATACCAGTTCTACTTAAGGTAAGACCTTTCTTAACATCTTTATTTGAACACTTATGTGCAATTTATGTGCATTAAATTAGTTATTATTTCTTTAGAAACAGAAGTCTGATGAGAAGCTGTACTTGACCAGTATTTGGGGCCCAACCTGTGATGGACTTGATCGTATTGTGGAACGTTGCAGTATGCCAGAGCTTCAGGTTGGAGATTGGATGGTGTTTGAGAACATGGGAGCTTACACTGTTGCTGCTGCCTCAACATTCAATGGATTTCAAAGACCTCAGATTTTTTATGTTATGTCAAGGCCAATGTGGTACAGTATTTCATTATTTACTCTGCACTCTATTTTCATTCTTGGTTTTCCTATTTTAGTGTACACTAATAAAGTAAAGAAAACGTGAGACCTGTTGGAATAGTGCAGTGATATTGCAGTTTAAAATGGTGCTTTCCCCCACAAGTTTGAAATTTGGCTTAGAAGTATTTTCTGGAAACCAGTTATGTCTGCAATATCAATTTGCAGCCTGATCGATTCAACACCGACTTAAATGTTTGCTCTTAGTCATCTCAGTGTCTCCGTGAAATTTAGATTTGAAAACATCTTTCATCTACTGCCAAGCAGTGCCATGGTGTATAATCTATTTTATTTATTCTCCTAGGCAACTAATGCAACGAATGAAGGAAGGTGACTTTCCATCCCAAGTAGAGGATCGTGCTGCTAATACTCTACTGGCGTCCTGTGCCTGGGAAAGTGGAATGGAACTCCTTTGTTCTTCATGCTCTTCAACAGGAAGAGTCAATGTCTAGATTGTTGCATAGAACTTCACTGGCCATTTGACAGTCTTAAGTAGAATGTTTGGGTGATATTAAATGGCTGCTGTTTGGAACCAGTAAATTGTTCTGAGTGCTTCAATTTTAAAGTTGTGGTTTAGTTTATGTATGCAACAAAATGGTTGACTAGGAGATGGAATCACATTCTAAAGTGTTCCTATGGAAACTTGTTTACACTTTTTATAACATTTTTGTATTATTATTTGAACTTGAAATAAAAGATTAAACTTATTTGAACTTTGGTCATTCTTATTGTTTATAATATGTGGTGGTGAAGGTTTGAAAAAGTTGCTGACCTGAAGATTTCAGCTGTTGCTTCACAGCTACTGCCTGACTTGTTTAGTCACGATTACAGGTAGTTCTGGGATAGTGTGCATTTCAGCGGTTTGATTTGGCTATAACATCGCTTAAGAATTGGGGAATGGTATTTTTCAGAACGCTTACCTCTGTTGGCAAGTAGCACGATTCCAGTGGGGATCGGTTCACATGCTTCGTTCTGCATATGCGCCAGTGTCCACACTGAAATCTCCACGCCGTTCTGCACGTGCTGGTGTCCGTGCTGTTCCACACATGTGATTTTGGTGCTGGTCTTTGTGCCATTATGCACCTGCATGATGTCAGCTGCTGACACAAGCTTTCTGTGAGAGACTGTACAAAGAGCAGCTTACATACATTTTTTAAATGTACTGTGTTAAATTTGCTTTTTGTTTCATAAATATGATTTCAACTTTCATTCAGGCTGTGCTATATTTTGTGTTAGACTTGGGTGAGTTTTGAGCGATTGTGGATTTTTTTTTTTGTTGTTGGTCTGCCCTAGTCTAGTTATTTCCATTAAGCGATGAATTAACTCTTATATTGTTGGGCCATGACACATTAAATGGTGTACAGAGGAACCTCTATTATCCAAATATTGGATCTTTTGGAGGAGTTCTCAAGGTCCCGATAGAAACATCACATCAAAGAGGCGTTTCCAATACTGATCGTGCCTTTTGTTTACAATGATTAAAAATGAATTCTGGGAGATCCAAGATGGTGGCGACCCAGCAAGACTGAGTCTATAGTGTTCTTCCCAAGACTTGGGTAAAGTGGGTCACCCACCCCCACCACACTCACCAAATCATTCATAATAGCTGTTAAATTTAATTAGTTGCTTAGTATTACATTTAAACAGTGTAATACTTAGTAAAAATGACCAAAGAGAAGGGAGCCCGCAGCTCTCAGCAAGCAGGACCCCCTCCCCCACCCTCTTCAGCTGCAGCAGAGGCGTCCACAGCCGCCCCGGGGGACTTAGCTACAGTAACAAGCCTTGTGGAGATGATCTCCAAACTGGACGCGAAGATCGACACTTTTATTGAGGAGTCCTGAAATCGATGGGACTCAATCTCTGCCGTGCTGCAGAAGCACGACCGAGACATCCAGGAAATCGAGCACCGAGTCAGAGGGGTGGAGCTAAAGGCCGCGACCTCCGAAACGACAGCGCAATTGGCCGTGTATCAGGTCCGGACCTTAGAGAATTACATTGACGACCTCGATAATTGCGGGCCCGGCTTGAACCAGCGTCCACGCCTGGTCCTGTTCCGGCTGCAGAGCTATAGGGAGAGGCAGATACTCCTAGAAGCTTCTAGAAATCTTGGAAAAGACCCCCAAGCTATGATCTATAAAGGATCCAAGATCGTGTTATTCCAGGACTTTTCTCCAGTTCTGGTCCGAAGAGGAAGGCATTCGACAAGGCGAAGAAGAGTTTAAGGGACTTAAATATTCAGTACTCCTTACTCTATCCAGCGACATGACGCTTTAACCATGAAGGATCCATGTATAACTTCGAATCACCAGAAAAGGCTAAGCAATTCTTGGATGGACTCTTAGATAAATTGTAAGAGATAATGGATGTTGGTTTGCCTTTCCCTCTGCTTTGGTTTATATCCCCCCCTTTTTTTTCTTTTCTTACCTCACTGTTTAATATTATCATGGGGGTGGAGAGAGTGATTTGATTTTCTCCTCCCCCCACCCCCCCCCCACCTTGGGGTTGTTTCTTTTATTATTTTATGTATATATGTGTGTGTATATGAATGTATGGGTATGTATGTATGTAAGTGTATACTCATACGCTGGGGGATTTGGTTAGTTGTTTCTCCCTTGTTATTTTGTATTATTATATTTAATTATTATTTGTTGAGGTTGTAATTTTATAGTTATATGTTTATATATGGTATTAACATTACCAAATATATCCAGGTGTTGGTATGGGTGGGGGTAAGGTGCTCACTGTTAACTCTAGCTTTGTATTATGTCTGAATTCTCCTCATTTTATTGAGGAGTGCACTGGTCAAGGGTGGGGCATTGGTTGGGAGAGGATATGATGGACTTTTGGAGAGGAAGTGACACCCCCTGGGAACAAGGGGGAAAATCTCCACTTAGATACGTTTTATATATTTTTTATTTAGAAATAGTTTTTTATTATACTGTTGTGAGTGTATTAGAGAGCCTTTTATTTTTGTAAATTTTATGTGCTCTATGCTTGGGATATTCTGGATAGGGTTTCTTCTCCCAAGGAGTCTCGGATTTGCCCAGATGATTATGGTTGATCAGTCTGTTAAGTGGTGCACCTGGAATGTCAAGGGGAGTAATTCGCTAGTCAAAAGGAAGAAAATATTATCAAATCTTAAGAAAGAAAGAGTTGATATAGCTCTCCTACAGGAGACACACCTGTCGGTTAAAGAACACTTGAAATTACGACAGGGTGGATTTGATCAGGCCTTTTTTTCTTCTTTTAGCTCAAAAAGCAGGGGAGTTGTTATTCTTGTTCGGAAGAATTTCCCTTTCAAAATCCTAAATCAGATAAAAGACGAATCTGGACGATATATTTTGATTAAAGCCCTCCTAAATGGAGAGGAATATGGGATTTTAAATTTGTACTGCCCCCCGGCACACCACTTTAAATTTATAATGGAAGCCTTTTCAAAATTGATGGCTTTTGGTGCCCATCATACAATTATAGGGGGAGACTTTAATTGTATTATGGATCCGGAAATAGATAGGATTCCCAAGAGTACTGCAGGTGCTCCCAGATCTAGACAATTGGTGGATCTGAACAAAAAATTAGGATTAGTAGATGTATGGAGATGTCTTCATCCACAGGGCAGAGATTTTTCTTTCTACTCCAATCCACATAAATGTCATACCAGAATTGAGATGTTTTTTGCCCCCTCTATTTTTTAAAATTCCATATCATCCTGTAAAATAGGTAGTATAGCAATTTCCGACCACACTGCTGTATATATGGAAACTAAGGCGAGGAACAATGGGACATCCCCTCGGCATTGGCATATGGACCCCTTCCTAATGAAAGATAGTAAATTTGTAAAGTACTTCTCTCAAGAATTTAAAACTTTTTTAGAAATTAATTCAGGTATGGCTAGCAACCCATCAATGATGTGGGAGACCATCAAAGCTTACACACGAGGTTTGATCATCTCCTACTCAGCAACCCAGAAAAAATTGAAGGGAGACCAACAGCGTCTGCTTGAAGCCTGATTAAAAGCAGCTGAAACAGCATACACTGATAGACCTTCTGTTATTAAATTGCAAAGGATTACGGCCCTTAGGACAGCTCTAAACACTACGCTTACTCAAACGGCTAAGAGGGAAATATTATTTGCAAAACATAGGTTATATGAATATGGCGACAAACCGGGTAGATACTTAGCATTTCTTGCAAAGAAAAAGAAGGCCCCTCAGACTATTACGTCTATCAAGGAAAGTACGGGTATTTTGACTCATGATCATAAAAAGATTAATGCGATCTTTAGAGAATTTTATTCTGAGTTATATAAATCGCAGGATTGTGAAGATAGGACTAGGAGGATGCAGTCATTTTTTAAAAATTTGACCTTTCCGGGTCTAACTCCGGAACAGGTATCGGTCCTAAATACTCCTCTAACAGTCCAAGAAATACTTGATGCAATTAGGCAACTTCAGAGCGGTAAGGCACCGGGCCCAGATGGTTTTCAAGCTGAATTCTATAAAGAATTTACAGAAGTATTGGCTGGGCCACTTATGGACATGTATAACGATGCATATAGTCAGGGCTGTCTCCCGCCTTCGCTGAAAGAGGCAAATATCTCTCTTATCCTTAAAAATGGAAAGGATCCAGAAGATTGTACATCATATAGACCAATATCCTTGCTAAATGTAGATTTTAAAATCCTTTCTAAAACGTTAGCACTGAGACTAGAAAGGGTACTACCACTTATTATAAAGGAGGATCAGACGGGGTTTATTAAAGGCCGTAGATCATCCAATAATATTAGAAGGGTTTTGAATATGATTCAAGCCTGTCATCAGGGAAAGATGCCAGGAGTAGTAGTTTCATTAGATGCGGAAAAGGCATTTGATAGGGTTGAATGGTCATATTTGTTTTACACATTGGAAAGGTTTGGCGTTGGACAGGTGTTTACCAAATGGGTCTCAATATTGTATAGTGATCCCAAAGCAGTTGTGGTTACCAATGGATTAGGTTCGGATAGCTTCAATGCGGGTAGGGGCTGCCGTCAGGGATGCCCTCTCTCGCCATTGTTATTTCCGCTAATAATTGAACCACTAGCAGAAGCCACACGAGCTGATCCTAATATAACGGCCCCGAGGATTGGTACAGGTAAACATAAAATTACCCTTTATGCAGATGATGTTCTTCTATTCCTCAGTAATCATCTGATGTCCGTACCTCGCCTAATCCAAGTTATTAATATATTTAGCACATTCTCAGGCTATAAAATTAATTTTTCAAAATCGGAGGCTATGCCAATGTGTGGCCTTGCTATGATACCCCACTTAGTGGACGGATCCCTTTTTCCCTTTCGTTGGTCCCTGGAGGGTTTCTTATATTTAGGTATTTTTATTACCCCAGTATTTGGTCAGTTATACAAGGCTAACTTTGCGCATTTACTGGAAAGGATAAGGCAGGACCTCCCGCGATGGGGAGACCTTCCAATTTCCTGGTTGGGTAGAATAGCACTAATTAAAATGAATGTCCTGGCCCGTCTCCTATACCCTATGAGAATGCTTCCGGCGATGCTGCCGAGGATGGCTCTATGTAAATTATATGGCTGGTTGGGTTCCTTTATCTGGAATCATAGACGGCCCCTCATTAAGCTGAAGAAGCTACAGCTTCCACAGACAAGGGGAGGACTGGACTTCCCAGATTTTAGGAAATATCAGTTAAGCTCCCTATTAAGTTACATAGCTGATTGGGTCTTGTCTGATCCACAATCAATCTGGTTGGACATCGAGGCCTCTCAAGTAAAATACCCACTTATTAACCTTTTATTTTCAGACATGAGGAAGATCCTTACAGATCACTGTAAAAACCCTATAATACTAAACACAATTAAGGCTTGGAATATAATGCAGCCCAAAATGAGGGTAACTCAAATAAAACATCCCCCTATGCACCGATAGTGGGAGTATGGCGATTCCAACCGGGATTTACAGATGTCACTTTTAAACTCTGGAGATCCAGGGGTATCTCATGTCTAGGGGACCTGTTTAAGGATGGGGTCCTGATGTCTTTTAAACAGCTGCGTCAGAAATTCGGATTACCTAATGGAGACCTCTTTCGATACTTCCAAATTCGAGATTATATACAGAAGAAGACTACGTTATTAGATAGTCTTTATAAATCAGATAGAGAATGTAGTGTCCTACGACCAGTGGGGGTATCCTCCGTCAGTACTATTTATCATTTACTACATGATGAAGTATCGGGAGATATGGACAATCTGCTTAAAACATGGGATCAGGATTTGGGACTAGAAATCTATAGAAACGTGGAATGATATTTGGGAAAACGCTAGAAGAATTACTATCTGTAACAGAACCCAGGCTATCCAGCTGAAGATACTTCATAGGGCCCATATAACACCGGTTCGACTGGCAAAATTTAAGGCAGGAGCATCTCCAATGTGTCCCAAATGCAAAATTTGGGCACTCTTGTACATTGCCTGTGGACCTGTCATAAGATCCATAGATATTGGACTAAAGTAGCAAGCACCCTGACAGAAATTTTAGGAACGGAAATTAAAGTGGACCCTGTATCTCTCCTTTTGGGCTTTTCGAACTTACCCTCCCTGGATATGTACGGGAAGAGATTATTTTCTATTCTCTCTTTCTGTGCAAGGAAAAATATTTTGGTGAACTGGGTGGCTGAGGGCCCCCCTGGACTTTCAAACTGGCACAGATTAATTACGGAATGTATTCCCCTTGACTTCCTTACAAATATGGTGCACCAAAAGACTGAATTATTTTATAAAATATGGCAACCCTTCTTGAATTACATAAATACAGATATTTCAGCTATCCTAACAAGGGCTTTTATTTAATTGAGATTACAAACCTGGCTGGTCCGGGGCCCCTTAGGAGAGGAATCCCGCACGAATACGGGTTTTATTACATTTGATGTTAACACACTCCGAGCATGTAAGAGACTTAAATATGCACTCTGGTTAGTTGTAGGTTAGATTAGTAGACAGTTGAGTTTTGTTTTTTTTTTCTTTTTCGGTATTTTTTCTTCTTTTGTTAAATATTGGCTATGGTATATTTGATTTAATTGTATATCAATGTTTGTATTTAAGAGTTTTGTTTATTTTTGTAACTTGTAAAAATGTTAAATTTCTAATAAAAATATCTTTTAAAAAAATGAACTCTGCAAACTGAAATGCTGCCGAGAATATTCCTGGACATTGATGAGATTCCAGGCACCATCTCCAATGACTGATCTCTTTCTCTTTCTCTCTCTCTCTCTTTCTCTCTCTTTCTTTCTCTCTCTCTCTCTCTTTCTCTCTCTTTCTTTCTCTCTCACTCTCTCTCTCTCTCTCTTGCACCGTCACCCCCCCCCTCCAACACTTGGAGTTCTACACAGGTATGTACCCAGAACCACCCCTTCCCTAGATAATCGCTCCAACATTTTCCTGTACCGGGCAAAGGTCGAACTTGACAAAAAGTTGTGTGTGTAGCTGTGTGCATGCACACTATTTGCAGACTTTTCCCCACCCCCCTGAAAAAGGCAGCAGCAGTCTTACTGTTGGTGTCCAGTCTGGCTGCCACGGAGCGTTTTGGGGGGCTTTCTCGTGTGACGTGTTGCTGCCTGAACAGGGAGTGGACTTAGCAAGTGCTTGCTGTGTCAATCCCATTGAACTGATGGGGTGGGAGGTGGGCTTCAGCAATGCTGCAGGTCCCTTGCACACAGGTGTGTGCCTGCTCAGAAACAAACCCTGAGACAGAGGGAGCAAGGCAGGCAATGAGGAAAAAGGAAACTTCAGAAAACTCTGGGCCCCAGAGGAGAGGCATTGAATCATTTAACAGAAGAATCAATTATCCGAACAAATAGTGCCCGCCCATTTCGTTCAGATAATCTAAGGGGTGGGGGTGAAGGAAGACTCTAGGAAGCAGAGAGATCTTAGGTACTTGTCCACAGATTGCTGAAGGTGCCAGGACAAGTTAATAGGATAGCTAAGTCTTATAGGACACTTTTATCAGTTTTGGCAGAGACAGTAAGGACAGGGAGGTTATGTTGGAGCTGTACAGAACTTTGGTTAGACTGCAGCTATTATACTGTGTTCTGGTCATCCCACTATTGGAAGGATGTGATTGCATGGAGCGGTTGCAGAGGAGATTCACTAGGGTGTTGTCTGGGACAAGATGTTTCAGCTATGAAGAGAGACTGTATAAGCTCAGGCTGTTTTTTTGGAGCAGAATAGATGATGGGGACATCTGATAGAGGTGTACAAGACTATGAGGGTGACCAGAAAACAGCTGTTCCCCTCAGTTGAAGGGGGCATGATTTTGAAGTGAAAGGCAAGAGATTTAGAGAGGATCTGAGGAAAGCCTTTTTCACCCAGTGTATTTTTTTAAAAAATCAGAATTGTGTGTTGTTTTCCATGGAATGAGAAAATGAAATATTTTCTACTGAAGTGAACAAATTTGTGTACTGGGTGAGTCAGTAGTTGAGGAGGGAAGCCTCAAAATCTTTAAAAAGTATTTGGATGAGTGTCATAACATTCAAGGCCTAATGCAACAAAGTGGGACTAATGTAGATTGTAGTATATTTTTGGCACAAACTTGATGTACCAAAGGCTTCTGTACTGTATTATTTTGTGAATTTAACTGTGACCCTTTACAAACCATGCTGGCTTTCTGGTCAACTCATTATTCAAATGGATTAACTTGCTCACAACTGAAGAAATAATAGACATGGAGTCCAAGAGATGTACAACACAGAAACAGACTCTTCGGTCCAACCCAGATATTCTAAATAAATCTAGTCCCATTTGCCAGTATTCAGCCCGTATCCCTGTAAACCCTTCCTATTCATATACTCATCCAGATGCCTTTTAAATGTTATAATTGTACCAGTTTTAACCACTTCTGGTAGCTCATTCCGTACACACATCAACTTCTATGTGAAAAAGTTGCCCCTTGAGTTCCTTTTAAATCTTTCTCCTTTCACCTTAAATGTATGCTCTCAAGTTTTAACTCCTCTAACCTGGGAAAAAAGACCCTTTCCATACCCCTCATGATTTTATAAATTTCTGTAAGGGCACCTCCGATGCTCCAGGGAAAATAGCCCCACACTATTCAGCCTCTCCTTATAGCTCAGACCCTCCAACCCTGTCTCAAGATTCATAATTTTACTTGTACCCCCTCTCCATGATGACCACTATTTGTAGTGTACCACTATTTATATTTCCTGAAGAAGGGTTTATGCCTGAAACGTCGATTCTCCTGTTCCTTGGATGCTGCCTGACCTGCTGCGCTTTTCCAGCAACACATTTTCAGCTCTGATCTCCAGCATCTGCAGTCTTCACTTTCTCCTATTTATATTTCTTGCACTCCTTAAGATCTCCATTATCCTTTGCATTCATGTAAGCCTTTTTCCATGCTATTATCTGATATTGTTTAAGTACAGGCATAGTATGCTACTATCTTGTCCTTGACAGCTCTCTGGTGTAAATAATTCTTCAAATTTGCTGCAGTTAGAAGAAATTCATCTTCCTCTCTGACCTAACTGGATGACTTCTTAAATTATGTTCTCTGGTCATAAATTAGCCCACAAGGGGAAACAAATTTCTCCACAACTGTTCTGTTCAAATCACCTACAAATCTTCTCTTTCAATATGGTCTACTCTTCTAAGATCCAACAAGTATAGGGCCAAACAATATGATCTTACCTTGATCCCGCACTGTTGCAAAGTTAATCTAACTAGAGATGTCCAATCTTTTCACAGTTTTTGTGGTTGAGAGGAGAGAGCTAATTCATTTGTTTTTTGACTCAAAGGGCTAATGTATACATTTTGACGTTTGGGATTGGAAAGAAGACAGCACCCTACCACCACCTTGAGGACAACTAGAGACGGATAATTGACTCCTGAATGAATGAATGTTGAAAAAAAGATCACACACATGGCACACACAAGTCCCAAGTGTGGATTGCTAGTTAAGGTGAGGACTGGGGCAGAGATAAAGAGTTGAGCTTGATGGTACTCATGGCTGCCACTGCATTAGAGGCGAAGTGAGTGAATATTGAAGGTAGTGTCATTAAAGCAAGTTGCTTTGTCATGGATGGTGCTAAACATCTTGACTTTGGTTGAAGCTACATTCATTCAGGCAAGTGGGGAGTATTCTATCACATCCCTGATATACTTATTCTTCAAAAAAGTTGTTCTTGAAATATATCCCAACTCCTTAGATAAATTTCCCAACTTTGAAGGATGGAAAACAAAACCATAGTACTCATTGGCCATTGAATTCATGGCTTTACTGTAATGTTAAGTTTGATCTGTTTTCTTTATCTCTCACATCACCAATCCCAGTCTGTTTCACTCTGCATTTGACTGACTTTACAGTGATCCTCCTGTTTTGGATATAAATAGTTTCCAAAATCAATGTTAAACTTTATTGTCTTATGGAATCTCCTTTATCCCACCCTTTAATATCGTGGCTATCCCTTCCTCCTTTCCCATTTTGCCTATCCCTCTTTAAAGTTAAGTATTCTGGAATATTTTATTCTTAACCTTGATTACTTTGTGACCATGTAATGCCTCTTGGATCAAATACATTTATTTCTATCTATGCTATTCACTTATCTGAATTAGTGTAAATACTTTGCATATTCAGGTACAATGGCTACAGAGAAACAGCATTCATTCCCTTGACTATTCTATCACTACCAAATTTCTTTTCACTAGCCCCATTTGAAGATCTTCCTGTACCGTAGTGCTGTAGTCAGTGTACCCTTCTACCCTGCAATCATACAAGGAACAAGTAAATTGCCCCCTGTTGGTCAAAGTCAGGGGTGAAGATTCCTTCTACCAGATCCTCCTATCTGCCCAGCTCAGTCCCACCCTTCGGTCCCTGATCATTAGTCAACTCTAAGATTCTACTTATCCATGCGGCACTGTCTTCTAGAACAAATTGCCCTGTTAACCTTCTCACACCTTGGACTCCAGCTCAAAAACACTAATCCTAAGTTCCTCAAGCTACAGGCACTGACTTGCAGAATTGGATATTAATATCACAAAGGCCCACTTATAAATACAATCTACTGCAACCCTACCATGTCTAACCAGCTTTCTTTATTTGATTTGATAATTTATTTTATTTTATTGTTTATATTAGTTTGTTTAGTTGCTGGTTTACCTAGTATAACTCTCTAACTTCGTAATCACAAGTTACAGTTTCATAGCTTGGCAACAAAATAAAAAGCAAGTGTCTACTGACACAACTGTCCAGTGATAAATTCCAACTGCACATGCTCACCTTTGGATTAATTTAAATGCTCATATACAACATAAAGCCAATTTCTAAAAATTATTTTAAAATTCTACTTTATTTGACAGTATTTTTTTCTCTGAGCTGTCAATTTTCTTTTTCTTGTCTGTTAGGTTTATAATCGCTTTTTATTTCAATTTATTTCAGAGATCTCTCTGCTACTCTGCATGAGCCTGGATGTTAGCCAGCCCAAGAACTGATCCCGTCAAAGTTAATTGTCAAGATCCAGCCCCTTGACACCACTGTTCTCCCCTCCAACTGCTCACTAAATGGTGTGAAGGATTAGAGTTGTCTCAATACGCTCAAACTGGCAGTAATGGAGGAATGTCTCAAAGAATTCAAGAGTTGCTTGTCTGCAACTGAGATCTTCATTCCTTAACTTAAGGATGACTGTATTTCTTTTGGGCCTTAACCTCACTATACTTGCATTACCTTCTGGACTAACTTGGTTCTTCTTTACCTGGCTGTGCATCAGCTTCTTCAGTACCTCCACTCCGTAACCCATTCCTTTGCCAAATTAATTTGAACACCCACCACACACTCTAGCAAACCTCCTGACCAGGATGTTGATCCTGTTCCAGTTCAGGTGCAACCAGTCAGACCCGTACAGATTCCACTTTACCCCAGGAACAAACCAGGTTAGCCAGGAATCTAAAGCCCTCCCCCCTGCTCCGCATGCATCCACTCCATCCACCTATTTCTATACTTTTAATCTGGTCCCTAAATTCTTATTACAGGACTTCACCCTCTTTTTCCTGTGTTGTTGGTCCTATTGTGAACCATGATCTCTAACTGTTCACCCTCCACCTTCAGAATGACCTGCAGCTGTTCAGTGACATCCTTGACCCAGGCTGCACGGAGGCAACACACTATCCTGAGCTCATGTCTGTAGCCACAGGAATGCCTGTCTGTACCCCTCATTATTGAATCCGCTACCATTATAATGTTTCCTCTCTGGCTGTTCCCGCCTTGTGCAGCTGGGCTTTGGTTACACTCCCCAGAGGATCTCTGTTTTCCAATACAGGACGTCCCCTCATGAGAGAGGGGGAGAGAGAGAGAGAGCTTTCCTGACCACTGCCTGTGATCCTTCTTCTGACTGATGGTCATCCATCCCTCTCTGACAACTTTCTCAAGCTGTGGGTGACCACATCTAAGAAGGTGCGATCCAATGACTCTCAGCCTCGCAGATACACTGCTGTGCCTCCAGCTGATGCTCAAGCTCAAAACCTGGTGCTCAAACTGATTGAGCCAATGGCACTTCCTGCAGATGGCCAAGAGACCCTGCCAATTCCCTCATACTGCAGGGCGTGCAACACAACGCTGAAACCCACTGCCATCCTTTGGCTGAATCTTAAACTTATTTCCCTTGCATTAACTTTATGCTCCTGTCCTTACCTTACTTTGGATCACTTATACTACTTTATGATATTGATGCTGACTTTTGTTTTTTTCTGATGTTTAATAATGTGGGCGGCACGGTGGCACAGTGGTTAGCACTGCTGCCTCGCAGCGCCGGAGACCCGGGTTCAATTCCCGCCTCAGGCGACCGACTGTGTGGAGTTTGCACGTTCTCCCCGTGTCTGCGTGGGTTTTCTCCGGGTGCTCTGGTTTCCTCCCACAGTCCAAAGATGTGCAGGTCAGGTGATTTGGCCACGCTAAATTGCCCGTAGTGTTAGGTAAGGGGTGGATGTAGATGTAGATGTAGGGGTATGGGTGGGTTACGCTTCGGCGGGGCGGTGTGGACTTGTTGGGCCGGAGGGCCTGTTTCCACACTGTAAGTAATCTAATCTAATCTAATACACTTTTCTAATTTATAGCAATTTAGACAGTACTTAGCAGTAGTTTCTTACCAACCAATGAACTTATAGATTTTCTGTGATGTTACTCTGGTTTGTTTTCAAATGAACCAGTTCCCAGCAGCTGAATAGTATTCCTCTGCACGTCCAGGGAGATTGCAGTTTTACAGTTAAATCTTCAACCGAAAACAAATGCATGAAGAAGACAACACGGTCCCTCCTCAGGATATGGCTGGTTGAATGTTTTTTCCCTCAATCAGGTGTTGTTCTGAAGCTGCAGTTATGAAACCAGACCTCTGATCCCAGGACTCAATGTATCCTCTGCTCCCTTCCCTCTAGTTGCTGTGTTGAAGCTGAAAATATGGTGTGGATGGTGTTCAATCTGACACCATTCCAGACAAAGAACAGGGTCTCCAAGCATCTAGTTTGCAGTTTCCTGTTTTCCAATGACTGCACACGAGCTGCCAGTTCAGAACTGAACATGCAATGTTGCACAGATTGTACCCCAACGGATTTGACAAATTGAGTCTTATGAGCAGTACAAAACAAAACTGAAGTACTGTACAACCTGATTCATGAAAACCCTCTCTCGAGTCCCATCACCGGAACCTCTTAGCAGTGGATCTGTTGACTTACCTCCACAGTACAACTGCCTTGAGCTGTCTATATTGACAACAAGCCAAATGTAAGATTTGAAGCAAAAGACATGTAGCCTTCAGCAGAGTTGAACCATCAATGGGGAATGAAGCGGGTTAAGGCTGTCTATCGATCTGAAAGCCGGCACAGCTGTGGAGCTGCTCACTGTGATCTACACGTGAGCCTTTGGACAATGTACCCGAGAGCCAAGCCAAGGAACTCAGGCACTTTCACTGAGATGAAAATCGAAATGATGATAGTTTTTGTTTGTTATATTTAGATTTTTAGATTTAGATTTTATTGTCACGTACTCACGTCCAAAAGAACAGGAGGACAGTGAAAAGTTTTCAATGTCACCACACACAGCGCCATCTTAGCTACAACTACCAAGATACAAAAACTGAAGAACAATTAGAAATAAATAAGGAACAAAGTTAAAAGTTAAACATTACAACAGTCTTTGTTTGAAGCCTTTCATAAGTGCTTAGCTGTGCTGAAAATCGACAAGGGCTCGATCTCCTTTGCTTTGACACGCTTTCCCTGTGCTTGCTCCATCTCCTCTGCCCATTACCATCGCTGCAGATGTCAGGGGAACCTCCATTGCCACATTGGGCTCACTGCTGGGATCTCAGGCCTTCGGCTGCTGCCACACACCCAACTGCCAAAGCCTCAATCCGGGTGTCACCCGCAGACAGCTTCAGCCTCACCATCGGTCCGCGCCTTGGGCAGATCCTTGGTCTTGCCTTCAGTCCATGTGCCAGATATTGGGAACTCACTGAGAGTCCCAATTACCCCTCGTACTGGACATCTAGCCAACTGCCAAATTCAACGAACCCGATACTGCTGCTGCCACTCTCCAGATGGTGAGTCAGTCGAAAAGAAACCAAAAAAAACTAAAACAAAATAAAAAAAGTTAAAAAAACAAAAATAAAGGAAGGAAGAGTGATTAGAGGGGGCAAGCCTCCTCCACCACCATTTTGCAGAGTGATCTAATTGTGAACTTCAGGGAACATATTATGTGTCAGCAACTAGTCACAGGTCACATTGAGAAGACGTTATGACAGTGACTACGAGGAGGACCTAGCTGTTAGTTCTTAATCCTCCAAGATCCTAAAATATTTTATCTACAGCTTCACATGACATCATTGTAGTGAATGGTGCTTATGTCCTTCATCCATAGTAACCCTTTCAGTCTCGTACACCTTTATACAATATCTACATCCATGGGATGAATGCCCTTTATGAAGACACTGTTGTTGAGATGGTTACTTGTTTTAATTATAATGAACAAAACCAGTTTTACGTGCAATAACTGCTAGGCTGACTCATTATATCTTGTAAATTTCATTATATCAAGTTTACTTTATAATTTATCGAACCTGCACCTAAATCCACAGGGCTCAGTCTCTATGGACCTGCTCATACCTACGCTGGTGCTGCTGTATTCAAGGCATGACAATCCAGCAATGTTCAGAATTGTTGTAAAAGAGTTCATGTTAACATTAATCCAAATACCCAGAAAGCTGCTTTCCCTGTCTTCATATTGTTCATATAATGGACTCCCTGTCAGTCATTTCCAGCTACGCAAACATTTAAGACAATATTCAACGAGCCACAGACCAAGGAGGGAAATCACTGAAAGCCTACGGCAGTGTGTATTAAACAGAGATATTGTAGGATATTGCAAGCTCTTTGTTATCAATACATAATCCTGTTCCTTTTTCTCTTATGAACCTATTTGCCTTCAGCTGAAATGCATTTATGGCAATCATCTTAATCACTCCATATGCTGGCAAGTGACATTATTTTTAGATGTTTTAATAAATTGGAAAATACTTGCTGGCATATGGTTGGGAGATGTGACTATAAATAGCATGAAACTACAAGTTCAAGTATTCTAACACTGTTAAAGGGGCTGACCAGTAACAGTCTATGTGGATTCAAGGACAGATCAATTTGCACTTATTGTTGCACCCTTAGGATCAGTTGTTTTGTTCTAAAGAAATCTGACAAATCTACTTCCAGAGTTCCCTAATAATAACTTACTATCTGCCTATAAATGTCCTATAATCCCAAGTATGGGCTTCACCAGGAATACTCAGCTCCTGATCTCATTACAGCCTTGGTTCAAACATGGACAAAAGAGCTGAATTCCAGAGGTCAGGTGAGAGTGACAGCCCTTGATATCAAGGCCACATTCAGTCAAAGCAGCAAGGAGCTCTAGGAAAACTGGAATCACTGGGTATCGGGGGCAAACTCTTCAATGGTTGGAGCTATATTTGGCTCATATGAAGATATTTGTGCTTGTGCCAGGTCAGTCATGTCAGCACCCTGATATCTCTGCAGGAGTTCCTCAGGCTAGAGTCCTAGGCCCAATCATCGTCAGCTGCTTCATCAATGACCTACCCTCCATCATAAGGTCAGAAGTGGGGATGTTCGCTGATGAATGTTCAGCACAACTCACAACCCCTCAGACACTGAAGCAGTCCATGTTCAAATACAGCAAGATCTGGGCAATATCCAGGCCTGGACTGACAAGTGGCAAGTAACATTCATGCCACACAAGTGCCAGGCTATGACCATCATCAATTAGAGGAAATCTAACCATCACTCCTGACATTCAATGCTATTACCATCACTAAATCCTTCACAATCAGCACCCAAGGGGTTACTATTGACCAGAAACTCAACTGGACTCACCATGTAAATGCAGTGGCTACAAGAGCATGTCAGAGCCTAGGGATACTGTGGCACGTAACTCACCTCCTGACTCCCCCATAGCTAGAAGGCTCAAGTCAGGAGTGTGATGGAATACTCTCCACTACCTGAATGGGCGCATTTCCAACAATACTCAAGAAGCTTGACACTATCCAGGACAAAGCACCCACTTGATGGGCACCACATCCACAAGCATCCACTCCCTCTACCACCAATGCTTAATAGCAGCAGTGCATATCATCTACAAGATAGACTGCAGAAATTCACCAAAGGTCCTTAGACAGCATCTCCTAAACCCACAACCTCTTCCATCTAGAAGGATGAGGGCAGCAAATACCTGTGAAGAGCAACTAATTTCCCCTCCAAGTCACTCACCATCTCTGACTTGGAAATATATCACCATTCCTTCACTGTGTCTGGGTCAAAATCCTGGAATTCCCTCCCTAAGGGTATTGTGGATCAAACCATAGCAAGTGGACTGCAGCGGTTCAAGAAGACAGCTCAACACCACCTTCTCAAGGGCAACTAGAGACGGGCAGTAATCGCTGATCAGCCAGTGATGACCACATCACTCAAATGAATAAAAAAAGACTGTTACAAGAAAATACAGATGCCATTTCAGGGA
The DNA here is from genome assembly GCF_047496795.1 of Chiloscyllium punctatum. Lineage (NCBI taxonomy): Eukaryota > Metazoa > Chordata > Chondrichthyes > Orectolobiformes > Hemiscylliidae > Chiloscyllium > Chiloscyllium punctatum. The sequence continues at coordinate 142,156,609 of NC_092741.1, read as the reverse complement.
TCTGGGTAAAGAGATGTGAATTGAGACTAGGGCCGGAGTTTTTGCAAAAATAGAGAGACATGAAAAAGCAGCAGAAAACTAAATCTTGAAATCTCATCCTGGAACTTGGCATTTGCTATTTTTGTAATGGCAGAGGGGTTGGACAATGGGCAATGCAGCTTCCTCACGGTGACCTGATTTTTGCTTGTGGTTTATCCAAAACATGACCTGGTATGCAAATATGAGGGAAAGTGAGGACTGCAGATGCTGGAGATCAGAGTTGAAAAGTGTGGTGCTGGAAAAGCGCGGCACGTCAGGCAGCATCCGAGGAGCAGGAACATTGACGTTTCAGGCTTAAGGCCTTCATCAGGAATGACTTACATTCCTGAAGAAAAGCTTCTGCCTGAAATGTTGATTCTCCTGCTCCTTGGATACTGCCTGACCTGCTGTGCTTTTCCAAAGCCACATGTTTTGACTCTGGTATGTAAGTATGTAAATCTGGTGGTGTCCCTTGGAAAGGTAACGTATTTTTGTGGAGGCAAGGTGCAGTTTTTAATTATATTTCTGGGACACATGTGGGCGGGGTCAGGTGCCTTTTGAGAAAGACAAGCTGTTCTTTAGCATAGTTAAAAATAGACACACATATGTATGCAAAATGCATAAGTTAATTTGAACTGTCAATAGAGCTGTGAAAAGAACTGTCAAAAGGAGCACTCAATCTATCAATATAAAACTCTTGCCCTTTAAATATTTTTAAAATGCTGCCTAGAGTGTTAAACTTCACGCTATCTGTTGGCATAAGCTTGATGGCTATCATTCTAGGATTAATGCTGAATACTGATTTAATAACTGTTCATTATCACATTGGAGAACTTTTTTTATTTTACAGATTGTTTGAAATCTCCAATTGATTCCAAATGGTTTGAAGTGGATCTATCAATGCAGTTTTTGTTTCTTTTATAGTAAGGGGTTAAAGAAAGTTAAGTGCAGTGAATGTGTTTGTGTCAATGGTTTTAATGAAAAATTCATCAATAGGCATTTAATAATAACTTTATTTAATCTGAACTTGACCCCTAACATCTGCACCTAGTGGATACTGCATGTATCAGTGTAAGGGAAAGGTGATGGTTGGGGCAAGAGTTGGCATACGTTGGCACTGTTGGCATAGAATTATAAAGTGTTGTGGAGGCGTACAGAGGGGAATAGGTTGACATAGAAGGTATGAGGGACCATGGGGAGGAGGGTACAGTGATACGTGTTGATTTGGAAGGTAAAAGGGGCCTTTGGGAGTAGATTGTAGGCATCAAGTTCCAAGGGTTTACATGGAGAGTGCCTGGGTTGTTGGGAATATGAGGGGTGAGTGTGGAGGTTTTTTTTTATTTCTTTTGCATTCATTTCACTGAAGAGCGAGGTTCCAATGCAGGAACTCCATCGAGCCTGCCATGCCACTCAGAAGTCTCTGACCTTTACCCAGGCGAGCCTTGCACAGCTCCCATTTTGATTTGGCTCTGTCCAACCTTCCAGGATACGTTTTTGCATATGTCAGATCTGTGGAGCTTAGAAATTTTCCGTTCCTGACACAGGATCAAAACTTCAAGCTCAGCTGTTTGATAAGCCTGCAAAAAACTGGCACACACTCCATGGACAAATAACTTCCTTCAGTGCTGACCTCTTCAATTCTTCTAATTTTGAGTCGAATGTGAAGGATGCTTAACAAAGAAAGAAACTATAAATCCAGGACTTCTCTTTTAAAAAAATTAAGTGCATTCTTAATTTTGAAATTTGTATTTTTTAATATTATTTTTGTAGTATATAAACTGTGAATATAAAACCATACTGTTCACTTCCATTGGTTTTCCGTTGAAATTGTGAAATGTTACCCTTTCTTTTTACAAAAACTCACAAGCTGCTATTAATGAAATATATTTTATGTCCATCTGCACCTCCACCTTGACATTCAAACTGCATTTGTTTTTGTTAATATGCTTTTAAGGTGTGTCCTTAATAGTCCTAAATAAGCAATGTTATTGTTGGCACATTATAAATAGCAGCAAATGTTAAAAGCTTCGAAAGCATATCAAAGGAAGAAATCTAGTTCACTCGTTGTTAGTGTAGAGGTACTCACTTATTTTCAAAGGGTTAATGCCTTTATTAAAATGTCAGAAAAAATGGTACTGGTTGAATTCAGCAGCATCTGTACATGTAACGTCTGGCATAATTTCAAAGTCTTAAGTTCTGTTCCAAGATGAAGGACAGGAAGAATTTCTGGCTGTAAGAGCTGCCCCTTTTTTTTGAGGTATTTTAGGTGTTGGAGGTGATTTCCTCAAATTCCAGGAGCAGCAATTACTGTTTTATATGCTGTTGCATTGTTGCATTGTTTTGGAACTTTGGAAAAAAAAGTCAAAACAACAGCCGTTTAAAAGGGAGAAGAGCAGACAAAGGAAGCACATGGTGAGGACAGTGCAGGAGAGAGAGAGAGAGAGAGAGAGAGAGAGAACCTGCACAGTTACTGACTTTGCTGTTTGAATTCGTGTATCGCTGGACATCGGAGTGCATCTGGGAAAATTAACAAACAGTGGAATTCACAACTAATCTTGGAGGAACTGTTGAGCGAAGTTCACAGCACAGAATCAGATAAGTTAATTGTTGTTTTAAGTCTGTCCAAGAGAAAGGCTGCAGTAGTGAGTATAGTGGATTCTTTCTTGATTATATATTTTTGGAGATAAGTTTCTTGATTAAACTTAAAATATAAGCCATAGCTATTAATTTAACCTGGGACAGTGTTTGTAGAGGAATATTTTCTGGGTCTGTAGATTGTGAAGGAGCAAAAATGGCCTATGCAGTGATATGTATTTCTTGTCAGATGTGGGAGTTTAAAGAGAGTTTAAGGGTTACTGCGGATTATATCTGCCATAAATGCTGTTGGATGCGCATCTTATCAGATCGAGTGGATCAGTTGGAGAGACAGATAGAAGCAATGAGGAATTTGCAACAGCAACAGTATGTGATGGATGGCAGTTATAGGAAGGGGGGGAAGTCTCAGATACAGTCACATAGATGGGTTAACTCCAGGAAGGGTAAGAAGGTAGGCAGCTAGTGCAGGAGTCCTTTGTAGATATACCCATTTCAAACAGGTATGCTGTTTTGGAAAATGTGGGGGGTGATGGATTCTCAGGGGAACGTAGCACGAACAGCCAAGTTTCTGGTATTGAGACTAGCTCTAATGCAACGAGGGGTACGTCGGCTTCCAAGAGATCAATTGTGTTAGGGGATTCTGTAGTCAGAGGGACAGACTGCTTTTTCTCTGCTGGTCACAGAAATGTCTGAATGGTGTGTTGTTTCCCTGGTGCCAGGATCAAGGATGTCTGAGAGAGGGTGCAGAATGTTCTCACGGGGGAGAGGGGCCAGCAGGAGGTCATTGTCCACATTGGAACGAACGACATTGGAAGGGAAAAGGTTGAGATTCTGAAGGGAGATTACAGAGAGTTAGGTAGAAATTTAAAAAGGAGGTCCTCAAGGGTAGTAATAGCTGGATTGCTCCCAGTGCTCCGAGCTAGTGAGGGCAGGAATAGAAGGATAGAGGAGATGAATGCATGGCTGAGGAGCTGGTATATGGGAGAACGATTCACATTTTTGGATCATTGGAATCTCTTTTGGGATAGAAGTAACCTGTACAAGGAGGACAGATTGCACCTAAATTGGAAGTGGACTAATATACTGGCAGGGAAATTTGCTAGAACTGCTTGGGAGGATTTAAACTAGGAAGATGGGGTGGGGTGGGGTGGGGGGGGGGGGGGGGGGTGGGGTGGGACCCAGGGAGATGGTGAGGAAAAAGATCGATCTTAGACGGGTACAGCTGAAAACAGAAGTGACTCAAACAAACAGTCAGGGCAGGCAGGAACAAGGTAGGACTAATAAATTAAACTGCTTTTATTTCAATGCAAGGGGCCTAACAGGGAAGGCAGATGAACTCAGGGCATGGTTAGGAACATGGGACTGAGATATCATAGCAATTACGGAAACATGGCTCAGGGATGAGCAGGACTGGCAGCTTAATGTTCCAGGATACAAATGCTACAGGAAGGATAGAGAGGGAGGCAAGAGAGATGGGCGAGTGGAATTTTTGATAAGGGATAGCATTACATCTGTGCCAAGGGAGGATATTCCCGGAAATACATCTAGGGAAGTTATTTGGGTGGAACTGAGAAATAAGAAAGGGATAATCACCTTATTGGGATCGTATTATCGACCCCCCCAATAGCCAGAGGGAAATTGAGAAACAAATTTGTAAGGAGATCTCAGCTATCTGTAAGAATATTCTGGATTAGTGGTGCTGGAAGAGCACAGCAGTTCAGGCAGCATCCAAGTAGCTTCGAAATCGACGTTTCAGGCAAAAGCCCTTCATCAGGAAGGGCTTTTGCTCAAAACATCGATTTCGAAGCTACTTGGATGCTGCCTGAACTGCTGTGCTCTTCCAGCACCACTAATCCAGAATCTGGTTTCCAGCACGTGCAGTCATTGTTTTTACCTACCTGTAAGAATAATATGGTGGTTATGGTAGGGGATTTTAACTTTCCAAACATCGACTGGGACTGCCATAGTGTTTAAGGTTTAGATGGAGAGGAATTTCTTCAGTGTGTACAAGACAATTTTCTGATTCAGTATGTGGATGTACCTACTAGAGAAGGTGCAAAACTTGACCTACTGTTGGGAAATAAGGCAGGGCAGGTGACTGAGGTGTCAGTGGGAAAGCACTTTGGGGGCAGCGACTATAATTCTATTCGTTTTAAGATAGTGATGGAAAAGGATAGACCAGATCTAAAAGTTGAAGGTCTAAATTGGAGAAAGGCCAATTTTGACAGTATTAGGCAAGAACTTTCGAAAGCTGATTGGAGGCAGATGTTCGCAGATAAAGGGACAGCTGGAAAATGGGAAGCCTTCAGAAATGAGATAACAAGAATCCAGAGAAAGTATATTCCTGTCAGGGTGAAAGGGGAGGCTGGTAGGTATAGGAAATGTTGGATGACGAAAGAAATTGAGGGTTTGGTTAAGAAAAAGAAGGAAGCATATGTCAGGTATAGACAGGATAGATCGGGTGAATCCTTAGAAGAGTATAAAGGCAGTAGGAGTATACTTAAGAGGGAAATCAGGAGGGCAAAAAGGGGACATGAGATAGCTTTGGCAAATACAATTAAGGAGAATCCAAAGGGTTTTTACAAATATATTAAGGACAAAAGGGTAACTAGGGAGAGAATAGGGCCCCTCAAAGATCAGCAAGGCAGCCTTTGTGTGGAGCCACAAAAAATGGGGGAGATACTAAATGAATATTTTGCATCAGTATTTACTGTGGAAATGGATATGGAAGATATAGACTGTGGAGAAATAGATGATGACATCTTGCAAAATGTCCAGATTACAGAGGAGGAAGTGCTGGATGTCTTGAAACAGTTAAAGGTAGATAAATCCCCAGGACCTGATCAGGTGTACCCGAGAACGCTGTGGGAAGCTAGAGAAGTGATTGCTGGGCCTCTTGCTGAGATATTTGTATCATCGATAGTCACAGGTGAGGTGCCGGAAGACTGGAGGTTGGCAAATGTGGTGCCACTGTTTAAGAAGAGCGGTAAAGACAAGCCAGGGAACTATTGACCAGTGAGCCTGACCTCAGTGGTGGGCAAGTTGTTGGAGGGAATCCTGAGGGACAGGATGTCCATGTATTTGGAAAGGCTAGGACTGATTCAGGATAGTCAACATGGCATTGTGCATGGGAAATCATGTCTCACAAACTTGATTGAGTTTTTTGAAGAAGTAACAAAGAAAATTGATGAGGGCAAAGTGGTAGATGTGATCGAGTAAAGCGTTTGACAAGGTTCCCCATGGGAGACTGAGTAGCAAGGTTAGATCTCATGGAATACAGGGAGAACTCGCCATTTGGATACAGAACTGGCTCAGAGGTAGAAGACAGAGGGTGGTAGTGGAGGGTTGTTTTTCAGACTGGAGGCCTGTGACCAGTGGAGTGCCACAAGGATTAGCGCTGGGCCCTCTACTTTTTATCATTTACGTAAATGATTTGGATGTGAGCATTAGAGGTACAGTCAGTAAGTTTGCAGATGACACCAAAATTGGAGGTGTAGTGGACAGCAAAGAGGGTTACCTCAGATTACAACAGGATCTGGACCTGATGGACCAATGGACTGAGAAGTGGCAGATGGAGTTTAATTCAGATAAATGCAAGATGCTGCATTTTGGGAAAGCAAATCTTAGCAGGACTTATACACTTAATGGTAAGGTCCTAGGGAGTGTTGCTGAACAAAGAGACCTTGGAGTGCAGGTTCATATCTCCTTGAAAATGGAGTTGCAGGTAGATAGGATAGTGAAGAAGGTGTTTGGTATGCTTCCCTTTATTGGTCAGAGTATTGAGTACAGGAGTTGGGAGGTCATGTTGTGGCTGTACAGGACATTGGTTAGGCCACTGTTGGAATATTGCATGCAATTCTGGTCTCCTTCCTATCGGAAAGATGTTGTGAAACTTGAAAGGGTTCAGAAAAGATTTACAAGAATGTTGCCAGGGTTGGAGGATCTGAGCTACAGGGAGAGGCTGAACAGGCTGGGGCCTTTTTCCTGGAGTGTCGGAGGCTGAGGGGTGACCTTATAGAGGTTGACAAAATTATGAGGGGCATGGATAGGATAAATAGACAAAGTCTTTTCCCTGGGGTCGGCGAGTCCATAACTAGAGGGCATAGGTTTAGGGTGAGAGGGGAAAGATATAAAAGAGACCTAAGAGGCAACATTTTCACGCAGAGGGTGGTATGTGTATGCAATGAGCTGCCAGAGGAAGTGGTAGAGGTTGGTACAATTGCAACATTCAAGAGGCATTTGGATGGGTATATGAATAGGAAGGGTTTGGAGGGATATGGCCCGGGTGGGACTAGTTTGGGTTGGGATATCTGGTCAGTATGGACAGGTTGGACCGAAGGGTCTGTTTCCATGCTGGATATCTCTGACGCTATGGTAGAGATAGGAGAAAAGTCATTTGCTGTCTTTTCTTAGTTTCTTTACATACATCTAACCTTGGGACTAAGAAACTAAAGTCCATAGCATTCATCATTAATAAAACTTAAAGGTGGTCTAGCACTAATTTTTGCAACACTTCATTGTTCCAACTGACATTGCATTAAATACTGAGTTCACATTTTATTACGGAAGTGGAGGTTTTGGACCTTTCCTGCTTTGAGAAAAGTTGTGTGAAAATGAAATGAAGAAATAGAAAATAAACAAAAATTATTTGAAAAGATATAAAGAGAAAGTATATCCATATGGGGAAAGTAGGAAGATGATAACAACTGGAATACCAACACTAGAGTAATTGAAGAAGGAATGAAAATAATATGGAGGCTATACAGAAAACTTTTAGATGAGGATATGTTAGCTGATAATTCAACTGTAGGGGGCTCTCTAACTGCATATATGAGCCATGTCACTGGAAGGTGATAGATTTTAATTCAAAAATACGTGCTGTGATCTGAATTTTATTGAATCCACAGAGACAAGATATAAAATTATTAAATAACTGCTACATGAACCAGGTAGCTAAAGGTTATATGTTATAGTTTTTTTCCCAATAGAGTAGCAAGTAACGTTATGGACTTTTCTCACATATGAAAGTTGTTAAAGATTGTAAACAACTCAAATACGATCCTTTAGCACCAATTAATGCGCACTTGACAAACTCAATGCTGCATATGGTGAATTAATCCCCCATGTTAAGCCAAGAGAAAATTCTGGAAAGATTTGAGCTTTAATGCCTGAAATCATCACTTCTCTTAAATCAAGGAATGAAGTGTGCAGTGAGCTGTCAGACAATGTTGGCAACTTTGGCTCCCTTACAGGCATCATGTCAAAACTGAACAAGCTGAACAGTGAACTGCAGGGAAAGAATTGATCCATATGATCAGCTCTGTGAAATCATTTAAATTGAAGTTGGGTCTGTGATTCCCCCCAATGCTGCAACACCTCCCAAGTCTGGAGAACACACTCAAAAAATGTCAAAGGTTCGACCCGTATCAAAAACTGTGTATACGCCTGAGAAAAGTTAGCAAAGGAATTCAAGTCAATTTTAGGAATTAAATGTGGGTTGGCTCACAAGGTCCATCAGGTGTTGGATTTACAAAGCTGTGGAGATATGAAGATCATTACTATCACATTTCACTTAATAACAAGTTATATCACATCTGAGTTACATAATAGTCTCTTGTGAGACCTCAGGCTAAGCTTAAGAGTAAATACAATTACTGTTAACTACATGGAACCTAATGCTTAGAATCACATCTTAGAGACTGCTCTTAGATCTAGCTAAGTAGTCCCAAGATCAGTCCTTTATATTATCTCGATGTGAATTAGCCTCTCAGGTATTGACCGTTTTGTACAATAGAAAGGAGATCAGAATGGTGAGGACGGCAGACAACAGGATGGCATCGAGGTTGGATCGTGGGCAGTGAAGAATGGAGAGGCAGCTATGTTAGACAGATACATCATTTCTGGCTTCTGTTCCAACTATTACTTCCAATGTTGATGATGCCAACAGTACTAACCTGTTGCAAGAGATAGGTCATAGATTTGTTAGCATTTTACATCAACAATACACTGATTTATAACTTATGTGTAGTTGCTTACTAATATTATGGCTTCAGTCTCCATGCATTCTAAGAAACTAATTTGGTCTACTGATAATCAAATCTGTGCTAAAAGATGAATCAGGTAATAACTTGAAAGAACCAATACAAGTAACACTGCAAAACAGAAATTGCATGCTATAAAAATTGAACTTCCAGACTTTTTGAATTAAACAACTTAATTTAAGAGGTTTTCTACTGTTTATTCTTTATCATAAAATCTACCTCTTAAAATTATACTCAGTGTGAAATGGGTGCAAGTTTTTCTGGTTTGGTTCCTGTTTTATATTTGCATATAGTACTCACATCACATACGCGGAAACATTAAACACGATTGGCATTTTTTCTTAAAAGAAAGCATATAGAATAGCCAGCAGATAGTGCCTCTAGTGGTTAATTCTAGGCCAAAGAAACAATTCAATCATAAAGTTCCTATTTCCTTTCATTGTGGCAAGTATCCATCAATAAAGTTGCAGCATTAAGAATTAACATGGACACACTGTCAGGTCTGGATTCGGTTTTGGTTGGTTTGAATCTGATGAAAATATGTTTGCTATAAAGGTTGAGAAAGAAAGCATAACAATAATATTCTGGGTCTACTTCTCTGCAATTTGAGTTTTGCATAACATAACTTCACCGCTCTTGAAATTAGGTCAAATATTGCAGGCATGTTCAGGAAGTCTCAGTTTCATAATGTATTCATTGACAAAAAAAACCACACAGACAAGGAACCCTGCAAAACACAGGAAATCCTTAGAATCAATTTCAGTATAAATGCGTGTATAGTTTTCTCTGTATTTCAGCAATTACTAAGCAGCCTGTTTTACTTTAAGAGTAACAAAATAGCATTACTAAAATCAATAATGATGTTCTTTATACAGTCTGTCTTCAAGCAATATTTAGGAATTTGGATTCAATTAGCTATATGTTTAAATATTCTGTCTCTGAAACATACTTTCATTTATATCTATGCTCCTCCCTCCATCCACACAAGAAAAAGAGGTTTAGACTTAGCTTCAGGACAACAACTTAAACTATGAATTGCGATGGTAGAGGTTCCAATTTTCTCAGATTGTTAACTATGAGACTCTCCCCACTCTTACTAGCATATGTTGCAGGTTTTACACGTTCGTACTCAAGCTGCTTGGCCACCAGTTCCTAGCATGGGGCTTGAACCTAAAGCTTCAGGCTCAGAAGCAGGAATACTACCCACTGCACCACATAAACCCAAATAGCCATACCCATTGTGAAACAATTGCAACCTTGGGCTGAAGTTTCTTGGACATCAAAACTTTGTGAATTATGCTCTAGAGTCTTGAAATTGACTGAGTCACGTTGTTTGGTCACGTCTGTAAGGGCTGATCTCTTGGATTTATTTGGCAGAGAAGGACTATGTCAAAGGTTCCTCTGGAATAGCTAAAGCCACACTATCTCTAGGAAGAATTCCTCAGCCACAGAAAGTAAGTGATTCAGGAAAATGTATGTCAGGATTTGACCTGCTATAAACAAGATGTTGATAGTTTCCACAGCATAAAGTCATAGAGACAAAGATTTAGAACACAGGAACAGACTCTTCCAACTCGTCCATGTCAATCATATAAATCTAGTTTCTTTTGCTAGCATTTGGCCCATATTCCTCTAAGCCCTTCCTTTTTATATACCCGTCCAGATGGCTCTTAAATGTTGTAATGGTACCAGCCTCCATCTCTTCCGCTGGCAGCTCATTCCGTACACATACCACCCTGTGTGAAAACTTTGTCCCTTTAGGTCCCTTTTAACCATTCCCCCCTCACCCTTAAACCTATGCCCTCTAGTTCTGGAACCCCCCCCTACCCCAGGGAAAAGACCTTATCTATTTACCCTATCCATACCTGTCATGATTTTATGAATCTCTATGAATCTCCTCTGGCACTCCAGGGAAAACAATCCCAGCCTATTCAGCCTCTCCCTATAGCTCATATCCTCCAACCCTGGCGACATCCTTGTAAATCTCATAAAATCTTAACAGGTTGGCTGTTAGAATTTGATGAGATGTCAAACCATGATAACCAGCCCTATCTCACTGCAGCTTTCTTCTGTCTCCCAGGTCAAGCAGTTATCCATCACCTTTTACTATTTAGGACTTTTTAGGCTGCACTGCTTTGTAACTCCCCCACCACCTACCTACAAAAGCAAAGTGAAATTGAAATTCATCAAAGTCACAAAATACCAGAGGGTGCTCTCTCTTGCAGAGGAATGACTGATAGCAAGTTTAACCAGAGAGTCAGCACACTCACACAAGGGGCAAGATGGAGAACCAACAAGCTCAGGGCATGGTGACACTAGTCAGTAAGGGAATTGTACCTGCCTCATCCTACATTACAAATCAACCAACAGCAATATAACACAACAAAACTGGGAATGCTGGAAATCTGAAACAAATACAGAAACTCAGCAGGTCTGACAGCATCTGGAGGGAGAATACAGAGTTAGTCTGATTTCTCTCCACAGATGCTGCCACACCAGCTGAGTTTCTTCAGCAATTTCTGTATTTTTTTAAAAGAAGATTTAAAAACCCCTGTTCGTATTTTTTTATATTTTAAACCTCCACACTACCACTAAACAGCAGTAGTGTTTATTTTCCCCAGAATCCATGTCATGTGTGCGCAGACGTAGGACATAGTGAAAAAATTAGTGCAGAAATCTTTATTCACATTCCCCCACCAGGAAGAAAGGAAACACCCAAGTGGTCAGTGACAAGCAGTGCCCTTCACATTGAAGGGCAATGCTGAGGTGATTGAAAAAGTGAAGGGGGTGGGGGGAGGGAGAAGAGAGAAGAGAAAAGAGAGAAAGCAACGTCCATATTTGTTGCTAACCACCAACATGCTCCCAGCATAGTACCTCAAAGCATAGTGAGGGCATCTGCAGTTCTCCATCACATCAATGGAGGATGCCATGGAAGAAAATAGAAAATCCCACGGCAACTATTTCAAGCAATGTCACCTTCACTTCAATGAGAGACAGTGATAATACCATTAGGCCTTCGCCTCTGCTATTTAAACTCATTTGCCAAATTTTTGGACATACTCTCAACTGCATCCTTTTGAAGACACTCTACCATCCCAACAACTATCTTGGCATCAGCAGCAAACTTAGCTACCATACATGCACTTATTGCTTATATATCATTGAAATAGTTTGTAAATTGCTGAGGCCTCATCGATTCTTGTGGCACTCCACACATTAGTCTGAAAAACAACTAAACCCAATGCTTTGTGTCCTGCATGCTAGCCAATCCTTTATCCATAATATTATGGCTCCCACATATGACTTACTTTCATCTTTAACATGGCACCTCCTTGGGTGGAAATCCAAGTACCAATTTATTGGTTAACCTTGCATGTTACTTACTCAAAACATTCCAATATATTTGGTAAACACCATTTCCCTTTCAAAGCAATGTTGAATTTTCCTGATCATATTATGATTTTGCAAGTATCCTATTATAACTGCCTTCATAATGGATTCTAACAATGTCACCATGACAGATTTTAGACCAACTGGTCTACGATTGACTTTTTTTTTTGTCTCTTCCCTTTTTTTTAAAACTGAGGCCCAACATTCTTTAGATTCTGGAAGGAAGATCATAACTATCTCTGCAGCTACTTTTAATACATGTACACAATCTGACCCTGGGGATTTGAGTTCCTTTAGGTTCAATACTTTTCCCCCAACATGTTTTCCCTGCTGATGGTGATATGTTTAAGCTGCTCCCTCTCATTCACCTCAAGTATCTTTGGAAAGTTTTCAAAGTCTTTAATAGTGAAGACAGTCACAAAATTCAGTCACATAGTTCAATACTTCAGTTAATTCCTTGTTTTCCATGATCAAACATGCCCCAGAGGACCGCCACTGACTTTAATTACTCTCTCCCTATTTAGAAACACTACCTGTATTTATATAAATAAAGCTGGAGATCTGAAACAAAAACAGAATTTGCAGGGAAACTCAGGTCAGGCAGCATCTTTGGGTAGAGTTAAGAACTGATTAGTTATTGGATTGAAAATGTTAACGGTTTTCTTCCACAGATGTTGCTAGACCTGCTGAGTTTCTCCAGCAGGTTGTTTTGCATCTACATTTGTATTGCTAGCTAGTATTTTCTCAGTCTACTTTATCCTTCTTTACAATTTGTCATCACTTTTTGCTTGTTCTTGCTCGTTTCACTCCAAAGATGCTGCCTGACCAGAATTAAACCTCATCAGAACGGGGGGGGGGGGGGGGGGGGGGGGGGAAGAAAGAGTTCTGCTCACCTCTAGCATTTAAATGCAGAATCAGGGAAAGGGAAAGTGGAGGGAAGAACAAACAGAGAAGCTTGTGAAAGAGTAAAAAGGCAGGAGTGCTTAAACTTACACAAAAAAAAGTTTGTTGGGGACAACAATGGGACAGTAAAGAAACAAAGCATAAATGCTTTGAGCTGGTACAAAAATAGCCGCATTAATACCAGGACACACTGTCTGAAAAGTAAACAATTAGTGGCTATCTGAAATTGTACTCTTAGTTTCAGGAGGCTATATGCATAACCCAAATACTATGTTGGGTCCAATATAGATCATTGAATAGTACATACAGTATCTGCTCAATCGTTTTGCCCTCTGTAATTAAGACCATGAACTGAATAGCAACTACATAATTTACTACAAAAGTATGCTGGCAGGACACAGCTTTGAATGTTGAAGGGAATGGGACTTTATCCATTAGATAAATGACATTTAATTTTCTCAGCCTTCACTGCCAATTCAAAAGCTTAAGTATATAAATTGTACGGCGTGAAACTCAGATACCAAGCTAATGAGAGTGGTGGGATAGTATATGGGGCTGAATGTTACCATAAATTGGGTAAATCAATCTTGGCGAGTTTCATGGAAGGATTTTTTCCGTGAACTCGTGTGTGATTTCTCACTCCATCAACCAAAATTTCCTTTTTTAGCTACACACCATCCCCCAACATTGTCCCACTTGTCAGATCCCCTCTCTCTCTCTCGTCACAGATGGACGCAAGTGTCACTGCTGTCAGCCAGTAGGAACAAATGGAAATGTTTAGTCACTTGTGCATGTAACAGGAAGCATTCCAGAAGAAACAAAAGCACTTCAGTGCAAATAGTTAATACTTCATTGCACCTACAGTTCAGGTTTGTATGTTTGCTTTTTAAGCTACACAGCTTACGTTGTTAGCATCATCCCATCTTAACACTGTCCAGGGGACCTTTACTGTATCCCCAGTGCAGCCAAACAGCTTTTTATTATTCAGTGTAGAAGCATCACATCTGAGAAAACCTTTGAATAGTTAAAACCATTCAGCAACAGTCAAAGCACAGAATTAAACGGATATTTGCTTCTAGGAACAGATCGGGACCACAGCAATAATTTCACGGTGATTAATTCACCTCGCTCTCATCTATCAGAACTGGATATCAATTAAAATCCAGTCTAGCTGGCAATGTCTGAAGCTGTAGTACTCTATTGTGCAGAGAGTGACATTCTTCTCATTCAACATACCATCTTCCTCCTTGGAAGAATGCTGCTGCACCTCCATCTTTCCAGAGTCCATCACATTCCCTTTTTGCCTGTTCAAATTATGCAGAGCACAGGATACTGAGATTATGCAGTACACTCTACCTGCACTATAGTGTACTGCAAGGCATCAAAACCTCATCTTCTGCAGCCCCTGATTGAATAATGGGTACATTGGATCTACCTTTGGCCCGAGTCAGGGGATCACGTAAAATGGTGTCACAAACTTTAGACACAGTGGGAAGCCCTTGTGTCCCATTAATTTTTTCTTGTAAGGCATCCAGCTCTTGAAATGGAGGAGGAATAGGAGTGTTCAAAATTACAGGCATCATGGCAGCTAAGGTAATCTTATAATGTGGTACAGACGATCATAGATCACCGGTGGTGTTGGTGGAATGAAACTTTTTCCTGTTGATAAACACAACCGCATGATGAGAAGATGTCCTCAATGTGAGGTGTGTACAATCTACCATGAGCATGGGCAAAGCCTCCCACCTGAGCTGCAAAACTGACCCTCACTGGGGAAAGGTGGGGAGATCTGGCACAAATCCTACATAGTTAGCTGCCTCCTATATAGTAGCTGTTCTGTGTCTACAGAAGTTCTATTACTTATGCAAATCTCCTGCCACTGCCCCATACCCCTGCACACTGCTTCCACCCAATAATCATCCAATGCTCTCTTTAATGCCTAAATTAAACCTGTTTTGACCATAATTCCAGGTAGTGCATTCCATACCCTAACAACACACTGAGCGAACATCAATTTAAATCGACACCCTCACTTTTTCCCTTTGCAAACAGGACAATGTCTCCCTAGTTTCTCTAACCAGACTGCTCATGATTTTGAAAACCTCTATCAAATCTCCTTTCAGCATGCTTTGGAGAACACTCCCAACTTCAGTCTATCCTCGTAAATTAACATTTTCGCCCCTGGAAACATTCCTGTAAATGGACCTTGTAAATACATTTGTGGGTTGAGGATTGTGAAGTCATCCATGACTGTGGTGGACCCCTGCATAACCATTCAGAATAGCTGCCATGCTGGCAGCCACTGGGATAAACTGAGCACCCACCCCTTCAGGTCACAGGACCTACTCCAACCACTGGCATAATTCTGTGCCTGAGTCTTGGGACATCCTCTATCTGCAGTAGTCTTCTCATTGGCCTATTAGTGACAGATCCCATAACTCTTACAGGCCCAAAGGACAGAAGGCCCCAGTCTGAAATTGGGCACTGTCATTAACTCTGTACTGGGACACCGACTAAAGGCCATCACCTTGGACTTTACACAGGACTACTCTCCTTAGTCTAAAGCCCATTTGGTGTGTTGGGCAAATATGCAACTAGCACAGGATGTAGGAGAGAAATCGAGATAGCACAATGTCACTTGGCAACATGATTACTGCTGGCAACCATGACAAGCCGTCTAGCTTTGTGTCTCCAGTAAAAGCCAAGACAGAAGCAGAGCGCCATTAAGGTTGAGGGGGGCAAAGTGCAAAATGGCAAAGCAAGACAGGGATGCTGCAAACATCCAAGTGGGTGCATCAAGTCAGTGAAATGCTAAAAAAGCAACTGAGTATCAGGAATGCTCTGCGGTTGCAATCATGAGATGAGCGCCTATGTGCCATAACAACAACATTCCAATGACAAGTACTAGTTTTCTCTAACGTGCAGCATTAAACTTCGCAAGAGAATTCCAAGTGGCTCAGAGATGTGAAGTTGATAAATGATCCACAGAAATTCGTGTTGAATATTATCAATGCTTCAGGTGTCTTTGAAATTTGTGTTTGAATGCTTTTCAAGTTCAAGGCACCAATTTTATTCTTGGATGCACATTCAGAACGAAAAACTAAACTTTTTTTTTTACAAATAAGAAATGGTACGGATTACAGGACTATTGCCAAGTCAGAAATGAATGTCAGTTTTACAGCTCAGGAAGGAGCTTGTAACTTCAGAGCTCACCTCCAGGCACAGAAGGGTAGATCAGGCCTTTCAAAGAATCCCCAAAATTTAATTGACTGTGATGAGAGATAGAAAGACAGAAAAGAGGAGTAGGCCATTCAGCCCTTCAAACTTGTTCTGCCATTCACTATGACCATTTAAATCAATAGCCTGTTTCTGGCTTTACCCCCTATCTTTAGATTTCTTTAGTTCCAAATACTACAACCAACTCCTCCATGAACTTGATCAAGATCACTTGATGCAGTTAATAGACATTCAGAAACAAGCCATTTTCAGATACTTGGTCATTCCCTACTGATAGATCAGTAACAGTGAATAATTTCCAGATAACATGCCCCTTGCTCCAATAATTTTGTACAGCAATAAATTTAATATTTAATACTGTCAACATAAATTGCAAGTTTTGCCTTCCTTACAGAATCCTAAAAAGAATTTGCTCAATTTATAATAAAAAATTAACTTAAATTTGTGATCAATACATAATAAGCAAATATTAATCTTCAAACAAAAATCACAAGAGTTGATAAACCGAACAAATTGGAGCTTCATCTTGTATCTGGGAGCTATCTCAGTGAGATCCAGACAAATTAAACTTGGAGTAAACCTTGATTACTAGTATTAACAAAAATGCAGTGGAAAGCAAGCTCATCATCACTGTCAATTATAATCAATGCCCAGATAGAAAGTGGCATTTAAAACCTATATTACCAGTAAAAGTGTTTGTTTGTGCCCACTGAACTGGTGACATTTCTTGGGAAGAAAACTTTGCACAGCAGTATTGCAGCTGACATCATAAATTAACACAAAGTCAGGGACAAGAAATGGTAGGCTTTATTTTACTACACTTCGCAGCAGGAGGCAGATGTCTAGTAACACTGGCGTACACAAGATCTGAACTACTGACAGCTGAAAATACAGAAACATTCCAAAAAAGGATGTTGCAATACATCAGTAACAGCGAATAACTTCCAGATAACATGCCCCTTGCTCCAATAATTTTCTATAGCAATAAGTTTACTATTTAATTCTGTCAACATAAATTGCAAGTTTTGCCTTCCTTATAGAATCCTAAAAATAATTTGCTCGATTTAAAATAAAAAAATTAACTTAAATTTGTGATCACTATATCTTACATAATAGGCAAATATTAAATGTTCTGATGGTTGTGACATGTTCAGTCAATTCTGAGCAAGATTAAAAATCAGCATGAATATAGGTATCAAGCTGGACTTGAAATAAAAGAGGGACAGCAAAACAGCATTACATTAAATATATAGACCTGCTTTCAATATTGAACTACATTCCACTAAGAATTTTTACAAAATGCCCAACATTTTTTTTTTTAAGTGCAAGCAATTTTCTTACAGAACAGAAGCATAGAAGCTACAGGTGCTTTTACAATAAGCTTTTAGGCTGTCAGCTACATTCATTGTTATTTCAACAACTGACTTATGATCCAGCTCAAATAAACATTTCCATAGTCAGTCATTCATTGGATATTTACAATCCCCTGTACTAATAATTAATTGAAGCTAAACATCCGATACATTAACTGCATTCAAAAAAACTCAAGACAACTGCATGTAAACATAACTTTAAACTTGAATATCTGTTGAAATGCTCCATTGCTGCATTTATGTAACTGCAAGAAAAGCAGAATGCCGGCCACTTTATTGCATGATGCATTAAAATCTGGCAACTGAATCTGTCCACCAAACCATTAGGAATGAGTGAAAGGCATCTGCTGCAAGCTAAGCTTGAAATGACAAGCCAGTGGTTCTTCGTTAATGTCCAGGCAAATCTTTTAAAAATCAGAATTGACTTGCACTGCTTGGATCACACTGTAGTAGTCGAACAATGGAGGGATCACTCTTGGCACCTTTTATAAATTCTTCAAGAGACAGTTTACCTGAAAATACATTTTTAAAAATAAAACAAAAAAGTTATGACCATCTCACAAAACAACACTTATATACTTCATTCAAAGTCCCCTTCAGCAGAGTTGAAAATTAAACTTTGTTACAGTATACTTTACAATATGTTTACATTGATTTGCAGTGACTGTGCGGTTTAACCTCCTTGACTTTGTTCTTTAATTAATGTTTAATTTATTTAACTTTTCACACCTAGTGTTCATTTATCTGCAAACCTTAGATCTTGTAGGACTTTGTCATCTACCCACACTGCTGTTTTTAACTAATCAGTATGCATGCAAGGTCACGAGAGGTACTGTGCTGAATGAAATTTTAAAAGGCAACATTTTCCACTTGGATAGGATTCTATTGCCATTGTTCAATGGTAACTGCCCCTGCAAGCTCATTAATTACAACTTCCTACCAATGGAGGCACTGAAATGCCAGCTTAGTTTGTGTTTAAAATAAAGATCATAAAATGTAGAAGTAGATATCTTATCCCATCATGTCTGCTCCACCATTTAGGGAGATCATGGCTGACCTGATGACCCTCAACTCTACTGTCCTGTCTTTTCCCTATAATTGTTGACAACCTTACTCATTAAAATCTGTCTACCTTAGCCTTGAATATAAACAATCAGCTTCTACAGCCCTTTATTAAAGAATTGAACTGATTCACTTCCTGTGAGGGAAGTATCACCTATCCTTTCTGCTCTGTTATAATGTGGATGTAGAGACTCAATACCCAAGAGTAAGGGTGGGCACGCAATTTTAAAATTGGGAGCAAATTACTTCTGGTCACACCAACGTCTTCTCTACTTGCTTCACCTGAGGACATATCTGGTCTTGGGTTGCCCATGCGCAATGAACAAGCAATCAACTAGCAACATTTTAAAATAAATCCTTGTGCACTTCTGGTCAACTTTTCACCCACTATACATTTTAAATGTTTGTATTCAATAGAACACACTGTCACCAAAAAAGAGAGAATATAATTACAGCATGACAAATATCATCAATAGTTTTGTTAAATTCCCTACCTCAATTAGAGCACAAATAATAATGACAGCTCTATTTTAAAGACATGCATTTGAAGTTAAGTTTGTGCACTCTAATCCAATTGGAGTCTACAATTTCTACTCTATGCATAAAATCACAAGAAATAAATTGAAGCATCCTTACTCATACACCTTGACTATTTAAAGACTACTTCCTTCACCTGTTAGTTTAGATCCTGACAGTAGATGGGCACAGCTAAACCAAATGGGTTGGTCTGTACAGTTCCATTTTAGCAATGCTGTCTACTGCAAATTGAATTGTTTGCCAACAACAAACTGCAAAGGGTGATTACTAATGGATTTGTAGATAACAGACTTGCCAGACAGCACAGGATTCATTTTTGGAACAAACGGGAATGGCAGATTTTTTTTTTAAAATGCACAGAAGTACTAAATTTGAATAAAACAACTTGCTGATCAGCATACAGTTCAGGAGAACTTTTAATCATTTGGTCTATATGGCCTGAATGCCTAGCTCCATCGCATCCCAAAAGATTTTCATTTTGCTTTTGGAAATCTTCAGTTTATTTCCAAGTGATTTAGTAAAAAAAGGGTCCTCTGTCGTCAATGGATTTATAGATTAAATACGAGTATTTATCCCTCAATTCAATATGGTCTTCTATTCGATTAGAGTCAGAATTATACAGCATGGAAACAGACATTTCGGTCCAACTTGTTCACGTCAACCAGACATCCCAATCTGACTTAGTCCCATTTTCCAGCATCTGGCCCATATCCCTCTAAACCCTTCCTATTCATATACCCACCCAGATGCCTTTAAACGCTGCAATTGTACCAGCCTCCTTCACTTCCTCTGGCAGCTCATTCCATCCACACAACACCTGCTGCATCAAAAGAAAATTACCCCTTAGGTCCTTTTTAAAATCTCTTCCCTCGCAACTTAAACCTACATCCTCTAGTTTTGGACTCCCCCACCCCAAGAGAAAGACTTTGGATGTTCACTCTATCCATGCTTGTCCATCCTTAATTGCCTTTAGACTGAATTGTAGCAAGCGAGATGGAATAGCTCTTTAATCTTAGGATCATATAGCTTTCATCTTAATGCAAATGACCTTAACCCTTCTGTAATGGTATATGTTCATTCTTATATTTCTTTTCAGTTGAATTGTTCAAGCCTCAGGTGATCAAGAATCAGCCCAACTATCCACCATGGTCCATCAAACGTTCTTTCCATTTGACACAATAAATCAAATAGGGGCACGTTAATGACCGTATCAGTAGTAGCAACCAATTTTAACATAGTTACCTCTTACAAAAGGATATCTAGGTCAACCTTGATTATCTGAAATGTCATAGGCAGGGAGTATTCTGCTCGGATAATGCAGTTTACCCAAGCATCGGGACCTTGAGATCTCGTTCAGATAATCCAAAATTTGGATAAATGAGGTTGTTCTGTAATAATTAATCCACAACCTCACTATATTGTCCCATTCTCATTTCCTGTAACTGCATCCATTTTTGTAGTAATTTTGACAGGAAGGTTGCCCAAGGGGCTTCATAAAAGCATAAGCTAAAAGGGACAATGAATTGAAGGATGAAACATTAGGAAGGATGATTAAAGGCAACAAAAATGCGTACCTTGAGGGGATTGACAAGAACAAGGAGTGACAAAGTTTAATGAGAAAACTCCTGGAGGATAGGGCATAGAGCATAGCCAGCTGAGCAAGGAAACAGTGCTTGTGGCAGGGTCAGAGTAACCAATGACTTCAGTTTTCCCAATTACCAATGGAAGGAATCAGAAGGATGTCAGACTTGATGAAAAACAAAAAAAGTAATTTTAAGAGCATTGGAGCTAGAATGCAGCTGTCTACATGTGAAGTCCGTTACTATATTCTGAATGATGCCACCATGTAACAGAGGAACAGGAAGGAACAACAAAAAAAAGATAGATCTTTTAGAAGCTCTAGGGGTGATTGTGCATGGTGAAAAAAGATCCATGGCTTTAATTGGATAGATCAGATGGAATCCACGGGAACACAGCTATTAAGGAAGGCATTGGAGGAGATAATATGAAGAATGGTATGTCAACAATTGAAAGCCACAGAAAGACATCGCAACAAAGTAGAATTAGAGTCAGATGTACAGCACAGAAACAGACCCTTCAGTCCAACTCGTCCATGCCGACCAGATATCGCAACATAATCTAGTCCCATTTGCCAGCAGTTGGCCAATATCCCTCTAAACATTATACAGAGCTATCTTTTGCATTTATGGTTTTAGTGAAGATATGTATCTCTTTTGTGATTTTAATGTGCAGCTGCCGTGGAAATCACTGACTGACTATGCAGTATATAAACACGCAACTAAAGGAATAGAACCTATAAATAAGGAGTTATACAATTTGGACAGATGTTGAGAGGTTTTATTTTCAGAGGGTTAATAGTGAAAATCAGTGGAAAGCAGAGTCTGAGATTATTAAGGCAGAGGTTGATAGATTCTCAATAAGCAATGGAGTAAGAGGGAACATGGAGCAATAGGAGGAGCCATGACTGAAAGGCAAAGCACACTCAAGCCAAGTGGCCAAATTCTGCTTGATGTTTGAAAATTGCTACTGTGCATCTTGTAGGTGCTATACACTGCTCTCCCTGGTAGAAATCAGGTGAATGCGGTGCCACACACCTATCCTAAACCGAATCAAATTTAGGGTATTGTTGGACCTGCACTCAGCAAATACACACTTAACATGTGCCTTGAAATTCCAAACACGTGACTGATGTTAAATTGTACCTTCTACTCTAACTGAGAAACCAACTGGTCATATGATGCATCTAGGGCCTTGCCTTTCTCCCTTTTCAAATAGAGACCTCAAATAGTTCACTTCAGTGCTCCTATCCCACTATCAACATAAACATACATCCTTTTATACGGTTTCTTTTTTAGTTTAGTTAGGGCATGATGATCGGCACAGGCTTGGAGGGCCGGAGGGACTACTCCTGCCTTTTGTTCTTTCATGCTCTTGGTTACATACCATCATTGTTGGTGTCCATCTGTCTAAAAATCTTGTCCGTTCGTTTTTCTGGTGTAGACTCATCTTCTGGCATCTTCATCACAGAAGATACCATTTTATAAATTGCCTGACAATCAAGAAATGAGAGTAGATTTATTTACTAAAACAACAGCTCAAAGATCTTTACACAAAAAAAAGACTTTAAAAGCAAACAAGCAGAGGGCTGAACATTCAAGTGCTGTGCATGGACCATTGTAAATCCAAAATATTACTTCCCATATATTTTACTACAGAGAAATAAAGCTTTGCTTAAATAAATGTCAAAATCTTAACTTTTTAAATCCTAATGGCTTTTTTGCCCACCCCCCCCCCCCCCCCAAAGTTATGGCATGTAATGGTAATATACAATTATTGCCCCTTCTCCAAAACAGGACTTTTATTAGCGAAACAGATTTGCACATAAACGTGGAATAGACTATGCAGAAGCATGCTGCATCGCAATGTTAAATTTACTTCTTAAACGTCTAGTTAATTTACCTGGAAGCTTTGAACCTACAAGGCAAGATGATCTAAAACCTCCAGGAAAAAGCAACATATAAATGGGAATATGGAATTTCAAAATTTCATTCCACTTTCCAGTCTGCCTAGGATACCCAACAGCATTTTTCCAAATACTCAAATTTTTAATATTCAAGTGTGTACCAGACAGATCAGCCAAGAGAGGTGCAGTGAAGCACTGATTATCTTTGCAGTAAAGTACTTGGCAGTCAGAAATATTTTCCCAGTACGTTTGCGCAGTAACTTTTGCAATGCAGTTTATTTCATAAACCATTTTGAGGGGGCACTTCATTTTGAAAAGTGGTAATTTCTATTGCCTTTGGACTGGCAATAACTCCCATTAGTCATTATCGCAGGTTAATTGGAGTGATGGTATTGGCAGAGTTGATGTCACTAGACAAGCAACCCAGAGGCCCGTAATAAATGTTCTGGGGGACCCAGGTTCAAATCCTACAATGGCAGCTAGCAGAATTTAAATTCAGCAAATAAATCAGCAATTAGTGTCAGTAATGGTAACCGTGATATTATCACCACCCATTCTTGTAAAAATTCACTTAGTGCCATCTGCTAAGCCTGCTGACCTGAGCTGGTTAACAGGCGAGTCCAGACCCATAACAATGTAGTTCTCTGAACTAGCTCGCACAAGCCACTCTGTTCGAGAGCAATTAGCAACAGGCAACAAATGCTGGCCTTGCTAACAGCTCATGGAAGCACAAAAAGAAATTACTTGTCACAGGATTGTGAAGCTGCAATAAAGGCAGTCACTCCCTTCCCCTCATCCCACCCAACACATCCATCAACATGCACTTTAGCAAGCAGAAGGAGGCAGAAAATTAGCATGGATTCTTGTTTTTGTGCACACACTGGTAGAATGAGTGAACACAGTGGTGAAAAAGGAAAAAAAAAAGTAGACAGAAGACAAACATTTCAGTCTATTGGAGGCCATCAAACTTTTAAAATAGTTAAATGGGATAGGCAGAGCAGATACAGGCATGATGTTTCTCAAAGTTTTGTGGAGCTTAGGTTAGATTACCTACAGTGCGGAAACAGGACCTTCGGCCTAACTAGTCCACACCAACCCTTCAAAGAGTAACCCACCCAGACCCATTTCCCTCAATGATGCACCTAACACTATGGGCAATTTAACATTGCCAATTCACCTGACCTGCACATCTTTGGACTGTGGGAGGAAACCAGAGTACCCGAAGGAAACCCACATGGATACGGGGAGAAATGTGCAAACTCCACATAGACAGACATATTCACCAGAGGCTAGAATCGAACCTGGGACCCTGGTGCTGTGAGGCAACAGTGCTAACCATTGAGCCACTGTGCCGCCCCCAAAAACCCCAGACCCATCACTCTGCTCCAAAAATCAATTTAATACAAACACTCCCACATTCAGGAGATATCAGATATTAAACTGATAAGAACAGAAACTACATGTATTCCAAGCCAAAAGGCCAAGAATCAGAGAACACAATTGTGTTTCTTTAAAAAAAAGGATTCTTCTTAGGTTAGATATAATGGAGAATTTGGTTTAACTCAAAAGGGTAGTGAATCTTTGGAATCTCCTACTCCAGAGGTCTGTGGAAGCTCAGTTTGAGAGTAAGTTTAAGCTGAAGATTGATAGATCTCCGATTATCGATTGAGTACAAGGCTATGGGGATGAGGTGGGTATAACACATTGTGTTCAATCAGCCATGAGTGGGGAAAGCTGTATAGGCCAATGACCTACTCCTGTTCTTATATTCCGACTAACTCTATTTTCACCCACTGGACAGAGGGGGACACTGCACTAACAAATATACATGTCAATTTGCAGAAAATGCAAGCACAATACCCATTACAAAAGTACATTAATTCTAACCCACATAAAAACTAATGGAATGTTAGTCAATTGCTTTCCTTACTCCCCAGATAATTCATTCCTTGCTAATTAGCCATTATATTTTCTGCAGTAGCTAGCAAGCAGGAACTGCATTTAAACATTTTAGCCTGCTTACACAAGTTACTGCAATCTGGTTACATTCAGGGTGCAATATGAGAAATACCATCAAACCATTCAAGCATTAGATTGTTCGAGCGAAGGTAGTAAATTCTTCAGGTTAGTAAGGGGTTCTTGGATGAGGCTGGCTAAAGACTAATGAAAAAAGGAGCTAGAATGAATTGTCAACCCAAAGTTGTCATCTCTCATCTGAGCAAATTCATTAGGTTAAAGTGACAGCACCAGATTCGGCAATACATTTTGGATTTCGGACGGAAACTCAATTTTTGAACTTTGATTATAAATTGATAATTATTTCTGTATTTTTAAGTACAGTGGTTTCCTCTGAACAATCAAGCCTTGCTACTTCCAGAAAATTAAAATAGTAGACCCTTTGACTGTCTCAATTCTTCTGTTATACAGTCATAAGTGAGGAGCACAAGACAAGTTACCAGGATATGACAACATTCGATTTTCTCTTTTCTATCATAACCATAGGTATTCCATTTCCTCTCTCATCAAGCTCATTTAAGGCTAATTGCCAAGCTAACTATTTAATTTTCCCACAAATCACTGAGTTACACCGTGATATGAATCCTTGTTCGCCCCCCCCCCACACCATTCTTGTCAAAAACTGTTCTATTGACAAGCTTTCCATTCTATCCAAATTGCTGGAATGAGTGAGAAATCCAAGCTACAAGAACTGGTTTCCCTTCCTAAACACACACCAGTACGACTTACATTCGGCCTTGCATTGGGGGCAAAATTTGCTAACATCTTACATGACTGGCTACCTCAAATCATTCCTCATCTTGTCCATCCTTCAGTCACCTCCACAGTGCTCTTCCATGGTACTATTCTTATGGTCCCAGTCACCCCCTCGGCTCTTACATAAATTTCTATTTTACTTCTTGATGAAATTTGTAACTTAAAAGGGATGATCTCACATGCACACTGTTGAAACCGGAGTTTACCAGCTGAAAAAGCTGTTTCTACTCTCTTCATCTGCTGTTTAAATGTCAGCTCATCAATAGCTACGCTAAAACCAAACCCCTTCCTCCTGCCTGCACCCTACATATCTTTGACCTACATTTCATTATCTTGACTGCCTTCAAACAAAGTTCAGAGGTATGGATATTGGCACCCTGGTTTTACCTACACTGAATTTCTTCCCACATGTGATTTATTGCGAAGATTCCTTTCTTAGTGATTACTGTACTATCCAACCCATAGCTCTCTGCTGCCAACGTCACCATTTCTCAATGGCTCACTAGTTTGCCTTCATCTGCTCGAAACTCTGGACTTTTCCAAACTTCTATTTCTTCTCACTCCTGGATTTTTGCATTCAATGAATTGACAAATCTGTGTTTCACTTTCAAATAACCAATATTAAATTTTACAAAAATTAATGTCTAGGTCAGCCAAGCTGCAGTCAAAGACAATGAACGCAGTTATTCTGCCCAAGTTGGAACTGAGAGCGCAAGAGTGAGATCCACACACAGAGTCTTGTTATCAGAAAGAAATAAGACTCTACAAATTGAACTGCATTTATTCCATGCCATACCTGTACAATCTCCAGCATTTCACTTCGACTGATGTACCCATTTCCATCCAAGTCATACATACTAAATGCCCACTTCAACTTCTGTTCCAACTTCCCTCGGGATGTGACACTGAGTGCAATTATAAATTCTCTGAAGTCAATTGTTCCATCGGCATTTGTATCAAACGTACGGAACACATGCTCTGCAAACTTTGAAGCATCTCCATATGGAAAGAAGTTTGCATAGATTTTCTTGAACTCCTCTACAGTTAAGTGCCCACTAGGGCAATCTTTAAGGAAGCCTTTGTACCACTCTTGGAGCTCGTGATCTGTGAATTCTGTATTTTCTCGCAGGTCCTGAAGCACTTCGGGACGCAGTTTACTATTCTGCTTTCCCATCCTCTTGGCTTGGTTTCAAATCTACATAAAACAGGAAACACATTAATGAGCATTATAGCAGAATAAATGAACTAATATAGCTTGCGAATAACAATCCAATAGTTGTGCTGCAATAGGATTAGGCAAATATGGTGTTGAGCAAAAAGGAAAATTTTTTTAAAAATAGGGTATTAGGTCCATTTGGCACGTCTATGTATCTAGACAAAGGGTCGTGGAATAACAGTAACAGAGGTTGGGAGAAAAAAAAAAGAGATCCTGCAAAGAGGAAGCTAAGCTGCCCTCTTTAAACACTATTTAATAATTATTAAAATAGTCAAAATATTCAGGAGGTCAGCAGTATCTATACAGAGAGGAAAAAGTAGTTTACAGCTGCAAACATCCAGACTGTTCTGACAGTCAAACTGCTGGCATTCATTGGGATTAGAACTGATACCAACAGCAGCTCCTTACATCCATAAACATGATTGAAACACTGAAAATTAAGAGCACTGTCAGCAGTTTCCTGCTTCTCCAACGGTCACAGTATTGGCATGCACTTTTTCAGCTTTAATCGCATATTAAAGGTCCCCCCCAAAATGTTATGTTCTGTTGACCAATATGTAACAGTTTTGGGATTGAGCAGGGATTAGTCTAGGACAAAATTTTATACTTGTGACATTTCAAACTTCTCCAGTGTGGTAAACTTTCAATACTTTAAAATTCCGTACATTAGCCAGAGATGTTTCTGTTTCTCTCAGTCCCACGTGTGTATTCTGATCTTTATGTCACTCTTGCATGCTCACTTTTCTAATCATTCTACAATTGGTTCACTTTATTTCCTCACTTGCAGCATGAGAACTGTTTTAATGTGCTTGGCTGCTTATCCAATTGGTTGAAGTTGCTATCAAAGCTGGTGTTGCAATCAAATCAACGAGAGAAAGTGAAAGTGATGCCATTGGCATTGCTGGATGTTTGAGGGCATCAGGAGCAAGTGCTGCCTGTTCATTGTAGGCTGCAAAATTTGAGTCAACACCTTGGGTTCGGAAGAAAGTCATACCAGACTCAATGTTAAATGCTTCTTTCTGCGTAGATGTTCCCAGATCTGTTGAATTTCTCCAGCATTCTGGGTTTGTTTTAGATTTCTAGCATCTGTAGAATTTTGCCTTTATTCTTGGCTTGACAACCATTTTGGACGTGATGGGAAAATTTCATGGCAGTAACTGGTTTTTAAAAATGTACAGAAATAGTGAAAGGGCCTCTGAGGAAAGCACGGTGGCTCAGTGGTTTGCATTGCTGCCGCACAGCCCCAGGGACCCAAGTTCGATTCTAGCCTTGGGTGATAGAAGAATTGGCACGTTTGGTGGATTGGCCATGCTAAGTCACCCATAATCCCAGGGGTGGGCAGTCTGGATGGATTAGCCATGGGACATGGAGGGTTACAGGGATAGGGTAGAGAGGTGGGTCTGGATAGGATGCTCTTCAGAGGGTCGGTGTGGATTCTGTGGGTCAAAAATGGCTTGCTTCCACACTGTAGTGATTCTATTAAAAAGAAAGGTTAGTAATAGAGTGGATGGCAAGAGTGATCAAACAACAAAAGGTTATACTAAAAGGCAAAAGCAAATGATAACAGAACAAATAATGATACAAGCTGGGTCCAGAAGTAATATTGTTATGAAGATGTAGGGATACTATACCTTTAAGAGACTTGAAGGACTTAGCAAGCATACAGGGTGCTAGAGAATTTAGTGTAATATTTGGTCCAGCAGCTAGCAATACCTAGGTTGCTACAAGACAAAAACAAACCCAAATTCGGCCAAATTTAAATTATGCCCCAAGATACGAAACTCCAATCAAGTTTGGTTTTAATATTGTCAAAATACCAAATTCAATGAAACAATCTGAGGTTTTAGGGTATAAGTATTAAGCAAATTGAACAATTGGGGGAAGAATTGCCAAGCCACCAATATATGCAGAGTGCCTGCAGAATAACTCTTAAAAAAGGTACCTTTATCAACAACCTGTGAATCAGAAGTCCTAAGATGCTGACAGAGAAAGATACAAAGAAACTTCAACAGCTGGCTGCATTTGAAGTTTGAATATTTTGGTAAATCTTGATCGGGAATTTTATCAGACTAGTATTATAGAATGGAAAATAAAAGATAGGTTAAAGTAAGCAGTTGTAAATAGCTGTTAGATAATTATTTTCTGTGAGACTTTCAAAAAAAGTAAAGTTGTTAATTTTTTACTTTAAATCATGACCTTTGGGATACTTCTTTGCCTCACGAATTTTAACAGGTGACACCACAGGTTAACTCCTTTGTCTTGCTGGCTTAAATTAGCAGGGGTGGGGAATTTACCAGTCATAACAATATGAATAAGCAACAGGGCCATAACCAACGTCTGCTGTTGAAAGAAAAGAATGAGTGCAGTGAAATGTTTGCACAAGATCAAGTTTGGAACGGTGGCATGTTTAATTGAACAAGATGCTGCCCTTAAACCTTCTGCTGAGTTTGAGTTTAACTGAAATGGAGCAGGAATCCTGACAACTGAATAATCCATCATCTCAAAAAGAACAACCAGAGCAGCAGGTCTTAGGCGACCCAGTCTGCCGGGGGCACGAAATACATTCCAACAGACTGGCCGCTTACAAAATTCCAACTCCTGAAGACATTCTTTCATTAAGGCAACTATGAATCACCCGATACAAGACACTGTTGGAAATTTCTGATGGATAGGAACCCAGAGTAATTTTGTCTGCATAGTTCCTACTTATAAACTGGGAAAATGACACCAATTTATTTTAAATGGAAATTCAAACAAATAAAACTCATAGCAATGAAAAATATTGCACCAATCATATTTAAATTATCAAACGTTCTTCATATTGATGGACTGAATAATAAAATTCCATCTGTCCCTGCCTTGCAACAGAAGTTAAAGCCATAATTATAGTATGAATTTAAAATAATAGAATAAGACAACTCTAGTTTGTGATTATGCATATGTATGCTGTTTACTGCACCCACACCTTCAAAATTGCACAGATTACAGTTTCTTCAGTCAATTATCTTGAAGGGTAGAGCGTAGCTGCATTAACCATCTCCCAAAGGAAAATAGTAAGTGTTGAAAATCAGTAAGCTGGCGATTAAAATTGCACATATTTAGGCAGCACTTTATATTTAAGCCCTAGAAAGATCACATGTACAGAATCATGTGCAGTTTCGGGCACTGCACTAAAACATTTGCCTTGTCAGAAACAAGGTCCAGAATATCACCAGAGTTCCCAAGGATAAGGATTAGGTTAGGGAGAAAAGTTTATGTAAACTAGGCTTCCCCTCCCTGATTTTGCAAGGAATGGATCAGATAGGTGAGATAAACAAACAATCATTCTGCCCTAGTGGGACAGTGTCAGAATAGACCGAAGTTTGAGTCTAAAAATCCTACAGCATGGAAACAGTCCCTTCGGTCCAAATCTTCAATGCCAACCAGATATCCTAAATTAATGTAGAACCATTTGCCACTGCTTGGCCCGTCCCCCTCCAAACCCTTCCTATTCATATACCCATCCAGATGCCTTAAATGTTGTAACTGTACCAGCCTCCATGACTTCCTCTGGCAGCTCATTCCATACATGCACCACCCTCTGCATGAAAACATATCTCTTTAGGTTCCTTTTAAATCTATCCCCTCTCACCTTAAACATATGCCTTCTAGTTTTGGACTCCCCTAGCTAGGAAAAGAGACCTTGATTATTCACCCAATCCATGCCCCTCATGATTTTATAAACCTCTATAAAAGGTCACCCCTCAGCCTCCCCAGCCGATTCAGCCTCTCCCTGTAGCTCAAACCCTGGCTACATCCTTGCAAATCTTTTCTAAACCCTTACAAGTTTCGCAACATCCTTCCTCTATCATTCAGGAGAAAAAAAAAATTGGAATAAACACCTTTTAAAGGGTGGCAGAATAGTGAACTCTCTCTCTCTGAGAATAGAATACCAGGTAAATTCATTTGACCAATATATTTTTGCTATTAAAGCAAATGTGCTTATCTTGCTGTAGAACCTCAAATGGACAGTCCCAGTCAAAGTGACTGACATAGGAGTCCAACCTCATGACTCCACAACCACCTGATGAAAGAGCAGCACTCAAAGCTAGTGTGCTTCCAATTAAATTGGTTGGACTATAACCTGGCGCTGAGAGATTTTTAACTCATGACTATACACATCCAACACATTTGAGTGGATGGTTGTATAGAATCCATAGCTCAAAAACATGCCTAAGCAGATTTGTTTTCATCTCCATGTGGACTACATATATAACAGACTGGATTATACCCTACAGATGCTTCAACTACATTGCTGTAGATGTGAGAAACTTTAGAGTCAGTAGACAGCAGATAAACATTCTTTACAGTTCAAGAACAAACATACTAAATGCATAAATAAATTAACATTGAACAAGCTACAATACTTTGTGCAGCTATAAAAAGGTCAGCCCTTCTAGAAAAATAAAGTCAGTGTGCCGAATAGATTCACCATTAAATGTACTAGGTACCCAAACAACTCTTAGCACCTTCACACTGTACTAGGTGGAATTGAAAAAAATATTCACAATTTTCAGGTATCATGGAACAAAAATCAGCAGAATCAGACAAATGTCTAACACTGTGGCGTGCTACTTGCTGTCACTGTGTCAAAGAGATAGCTTCATTTACTCGAAGTGGAAGCAGCCTTTCCAATAAGCTACGTACAGATTTGAAAGTTAAAAATAAAATCACATTATACATAAAGCGTAGAATGTACTCCAACTTGGATACTAGTAGCAGGTCTTGCACTAAGTTGCACAAAATTAATAAAAACATTCATTTTAACTGAACACTATTTAAGTTCAAATTATATTTTTTCCCCTCAGAGGGCAGTTTTGAAAGTGAAAGGGTTAGATAATTTTGACATCTTAGAGAAATCTACTGGCAAACCTTACTTAACAGTAGAAATCTACTCCCCCACCGCCCCCTCCTCACCACCCCAACCCCCTCCCCACAGTTTTGCAACATCAACAAACCATTTGCTCCAAGAGCTAACTAAGAGACTATAACTGTCCGACTGTGAAACCAACCGCACAAGCCATTACACTTCACCGTTGTACGGCATGGCCAAAAACTGACCAGAAAAAAATCTCTGGCACCCACCACATCCCCTGATCTCAGCTCTAGAGAAATCTTACTGATGATCAGTCATTTTTCCACAACTTTTGGATTCTAATGAGCGACACGGTTGTGATACCTTCACAAATCTAAATATTTAATATATTAGAGCAAATAAAGACAAATATAAGACTAGCCAAGCTGGGATGCAAGTCTTTGATTTTTTTTAAAAAAAGGACGTTAGGAAGAAAGAATACAGAGTACAAGACTGAAAAGTAAACAACTTGTTGAAACAATATTCAAATGCCTCAATAAAAATCAGGACACAGGTCTATCATAAAAACCTTGTAGCGCGAATACACAAGGAACATGTAACTGTAAATGAGAGATACATACATCCCCTCCTCTCCCCCTACATCAAGGTTAAGAGGAGCAGGAGAAAGTGAGGACTGCAGATGCTGGAGATCAGAGCTGAAAATGTGTTGCTGGAAAAGCACAGCAGGTCAGGCAGCATCCAAGGAGCAGGACAATCAACGTTTCAGGCATGAGCCCGAAGGAGAGCTGAAGAATTTCCTGAAGAAAGGCTTATGCCCAAAACATCGATTCTCCTGTTCCTTGGATGCTGCCTGACCTGCTGCGCTTTTCCAGCAACACATTTTCAGCTAAGAGGAGCAGGTACCACCTGCAAGTTCCCTCCAAGCTATTCACCAGAGGCTTGGAAATAAACCCACTTCACTGTCATTGGGGAAGGTGTTCAAACTTTTTGCCCCAATGTCACTGTGGGTCTACCTACAGCAAGTGGTCTGCAGCAGTTCAAGGGGACAGCTCATTACCACCTTCAAGTGTGATTAGGATCAAAAAATAAATGCAAATTTAAAAACAGCTGCCAATTGCAGACCCCTGTTGCAATTTACTAAAATTGTACAAATAATTTAATCTTCTATCCTAGGTCAAATCCCTTGCAACCAAGTTTGTTAAGGGCAATCAGACTAGATTAGAGTTAAAAAAAACCCTTACAACCCAAAACGGGGAGATTCAAGATGGCAACAATCTGAACAGTCTGCTGTGTTGGGCTCTGTTTCATACCCGAGGCAAGGTGGGCTTTTACACACCCCCTCCCCATTAGTCACCCCTGAGGATAGTTTGCAGCATAAAGTAAGTAGAGCCTCCTTAAGTTAGGATTTGGAAGTTCTGCAGCTGATATGAATACATTGAAGGGAAAGGGACCTAGGGGAGTGCAGCAGGCAGGGCACTCCCCTACTCGGTCAGGCATACCCGCAGCAGTTACCTCGATCCCCTGGCGGCGCCCTTAGTAAATTCTGCTGCTCCACTGAACCCAAGTGAGTTTGCAAGCTCAGTTAGTAAATTCTGCTGCTCCACTCAACTGAGTTTGCAAAATTCAGTGGGGGAAAAAATAACTCGAGGCAGCGCTGTAACCAATTACTGCCATGCTGACAAAGCAGGAGGCGGTGGAGCAGAGGACTGTGACCTCTGAGGCCGTGGAGAGCTCAAAGGGGTGGGTCCGAACCTTGGAAGGTGAGGCTCAGGCCCTGCAGGAAGTAGACTACCACACCAAAATTGTTCCATTTAACCCCATTTGTGATAACCGCCACCTTGCGGTCTTTATATAACACTGTCACCCACCTTGCGAAGGCCTCTCCAAGACCAAAACAAAACAATCTAGAGCAAAGAGATACGACCATTCGACCCAGTCAAAAGCCTTTCATGCATCTAGGGTGAACACCAAACCCAGAATTGTTTTCTGCGGACATATTTGCACTATATTCAACACCCGCCTGATATTGTTGGAGGAGCTGTGGCCCTAGATAAAACGCATCTGGTCCTCTTTTATAATAATGGGCAGCACCTTCTCCAGTCTCAAAGCCAACACCTTTGATAGAATTTTAAAATCTACATTCAACAACGAGATGGGCCTATACGATGTGAGATTCTCAGGGTCTTTCCCTTCCCCTAAGATAAGGGAGATATTAGCGTCCCTAAGAGAGGGTGGAAGACAGTTGTGGCTGTATGAATGACTATACATCCCCAGCAGTAGTTCAGTTAACACGTGCATGGACCCCTTGTAAAATTCATTCGGGAATCCATCTGGGCCAGGTTCCTTATCACCTTGGAGCTGCCTTACCGCCTCCTGTACTGTCAGAGGTGCATTTAAAAGGGAGGCTTGATCTACGTTTATATTAGGGAGGTCCAAGTTTGCAAAGGATTCCATCTAATCTCCATCCCCACAGCTCTCCGATAAGTATAGAACTCCCGGAATCTGGCACTGATCTTCCTCAATTCATGAGTGACATAACCAGTTCTCCCCCGATAGACAATGGACTGTGGAGCACTTTTCTTCCTAGTCAGGTAAGCCAGGTATCTACCCAGCTCTTCCCCATATTCAAACAGCCTTTGCTTTGCAAAGAAGATCCCTCTCTTCACCTCTTACATCAGCGCTGAGTCCAGGACAGCCCAGAGAGCAGTGACCCATAACCCATTGCAATTTGACCATGGATGGTCTAGTAGAATATGCTGATTTGGCTGCCTTCAGCTGGGCCTTGAGCATCCGCTGCTGCTCTCCCCTCTTTTTCATACCCAACAACGAGGAGACAATCATACCCTTAAGAATGCTTTGGTCTCCCAGAGCACTGACTGATTACTGGCTGGACTCCAACGATGTTCCAAAAAAACCCTGAACTCCCTTGTCATATACTGGTACAAAGTGGTCATCTTCAACAGAAACAGATCCAGTGCCACGTGCCTACTCCACTGCCTTTTGGTCTTAACATCTAAATAGACTGCCGCGTGGTCCGAAATAGTTATGTTCCCAATTCTGCAGGCTAACACCAAGTCCAAACAAGCCAATAGAACAAAGTTTTCTGTCTGGGAACTTTCATTACCTCTTGCTTTTGTCAGCTGTACGGAGTGAACTTTGTGCAGCTGTTTGAGGATAAAGCAGGACTTGCAGCGATGGGAGGAACTACCCATATCATGGCTACGACATATAGCCTCGATTAAAATGAATGTTCTTCCTTGGTTATATCCGATGGAGGATGCTCCAGTTGTTACTACCCAAACAGATGCTGCGGAGGTTTGAGGGATGGCTTGAATCATTTATTTATGCCGTAGGTGCCCCTTAACTAAAAACTTACCAAGTTGCAACTGCCGGGAAAGGGGAGGGGGGGGGGGTGGAAAGAGAGAGAAAGAGATCTGAGGAGATATGAAATATGACAACAGGGTGCATATGTAGTCGAATAAGTGCCTAATGACTTGAAGTTGATATGGATTATTGTGGAGGCCTCACAGTGAAATGTCCCCTCATAAAACTTACTGTTCATGGGTAAGACAAGGTTGATAGTTGAGCACTGTGAAAGTCCGATTATCATAAATACGGTCAAAGCATGGAGGATAATGTGGCAGGGTGAGGGCAATTTGCCTAAAACTTAGCCGTTCAAATAGTTAGTGGGAACTCCATGATTTAGACCGGGGTCAATGGACACCAGCTTTACAGCATGGGAGGAATAAAGGAATCTCCTGTCTGAGAGATCTATTTGAGGGAGAGGTCTTGATGTCTTTTAGCCAATTAGGTCAGAAATACGGAATCCCTAATAGGGACCTTTTCCAATATTTCCAGGTTGGATATAGAACGTGGAGTGCTCGGATGTGGGGGAGGGCACTCAGTTAGTACCATATGTCATCTGCAGAGAGGGAACGCCATGGGGGATATGGACAGAATCCATGAGATTTGGAATCAGGAGTTAGGGGAAGAAATCGCATCGGAAATATGGGAGGACATACGGGAAAATGTAAAGATGATTTCAATACACAATCAGGTACAAGTGGTGCAATTGAAGATCCTCCACAGGGCTCATATGGCAGCAGAGAGGTTAGCAAAGTTTAAGAAAGGATCTGCCTGATAGGTCCCAAAAGTCAAAACAGTATTGGCACCCTTACACATTGCTTTCGGCCCTGTTACAAGATCCACGGATACTAGGGGCCATAGTGAATGAGCTGGAGAGGATCCTGGGAAGTTAGGGAGGATCCAGTGTCCCTCCTTTTGGGGCTACTGAATCTTCCCTCTTTGGGTGAGCAACATTCTTACTCACTGTGAGGAACAACATCCTAATGAATTAGATATCAGAAAAGCCTCCAGGTCTTGCAGGGTGGCGTAGACTTGTGATGGAGCACATCTCTCAGGATTACCGGAGTATGGCGCACCATGGAACGGAGCGATTTTATAATACATGGCAGCCCTTTCTAAATTATATCAACATGGATCAGTCAGCGGTAGTGATTAGGGCCTTTATATAAGTCACATGGGCTGTATATGGTGGTCCAGGGACCCGGCCAGAGGTAGCTGGTAAATATGGGTATAATCACTGTTGCTCCAGTGGATGGGAGACTTGGAGGTGCAGTGAGTGGAGTAATGCAATATAGTACAAAGTTATAAACCACAACGCCAGGTTATAGTCCAACAGGTTTAATTAGAAGCACACTAGCTTTTGGAGTGTCACTCCTTCATCAGGAGATTGTCCTGATCACCTGATGGAGCGCACTCAAAGCTAGTGTGCTTCTAATTAAACTTGTTGGACTATAACCTGGTGTTGAGAGATTTTTTAAACTTTGCACACCCCAGTCCAACACCGGCATCTCCAAATCATGAATATAGTACAATGTACTGTAATTTAAGTTTAGTGGATTGTAACTCAATTTAATGTTAATTAATTTAATTTGAGTTATGTTAGTTTGTTTTAAGTAAATGAGTATATTGTATCTTAAAGAATACTAGACAGTTTATTGTTAATGTTACTGTAATATAACAATAGTACAATATTATTTCTATTTTTCTGTACTTTAACTTTTTATGGTTTGTGTTTTTGTAAAAAGTGAAAATGTTTTTCAATAAATATTTACATTAAAAAACACAACCAAGAACTGGAATTGATGTAATGCTGACAAGGTCTACAATGTGCTAAATAATACATAAAAATAAATGTTGGTGTTTGTTTCACATTTGCAAACTAGTTTTTACTATGCAAAGCCTTTAATTTTCAAAGGCAAGCTGCAAATACTTCAAACTGGGAAGAATTTGCAATCTAAAATCAATGCTGATATCAAATTTAGATTTGCTTTTGAGCTTAATGTAACATATGAAATACAATTAAGTACTAGCGCTGATCCATGTGGGTCAGGGATCTAAATTAGTTTTGTTCCAATCTGACCACAGTATGCGAGAAATCAAGGCATGCAAACCAAATCACAAACTAATTGTTCAAACCATCAGTTGCTTTTAACATCTATTATTCAGATTTCAATGTGAATGGTGATGTGCAATCTGTAGTTTGGTGCTATGAACATTCAGGGTGGAAAGCCAAGTTGCCCACAAAGACAATACTTTAATATATTATTCTTCAATGTTTACAGAAGTATTTGAATATATTGACATAAAAATGCAATTTTTAAAAAAGATTACGAGTGAGACACACACACGCTTAAACGAAAGGATAACTTCAATGCTGCCCCTGAACTGTTGGAAGAGCAACATCCTGTTACTTGCACTCTCTTTACAACTCCTCTCAGCAACACGAGTGCTCAAAAACCTACAAGTCTCCTTTGCCATTGTGGATTGTTCCTTGGAATACAGCCCACTATTCCCAAAGGAAATTCAGCAAACTGCATTTCAGGAAGACACTTCAGTAACAAAAAGGTGGTGCACGTAGAACTGTAGAACACCGTTTCAGCACCACGACAGGTTATTCAACATTCTTACTCACTGTGAGGAAAAACATCCTAATGAATTAGATATCAGAAAAGCCTCAGAAAAGCTATTCTTTCTTAAGTTTATTACTTGGTCAAAGTTGAATAAATTAGTTGCATGCTGTTGGCTAAAGAAACTTGGCAGGCTTGTGCCTAACACTGACACAGAGACCAAGATAACTGACCAAATCCCAATCTGATTAAGTTGTAAATTTGTTGCGAACCGTGGAAGAGGCAGATTGGAAAGGAAACGGTGCAGCCCTCCAACTTCAGTTGGAACCATAGATTTGAGTGTTTTAACCAACCTTTCACGACAAGGTTGGAAGTGGAGATGTCTGACCACTGTAACTGTTACAAGTGACAGTGTTTAATACCATTTGCAACTCCTCAGATACTGAAGTAGCCTGTGTCCATAGATAGCAAGACCTAGACAAAGTTCAAGCTAGAGTACAAAACCGGAATGTAACACTCATTACACACTTCAGGCAATGACCATCACTAATTAAAACATCTAACGAACATTTCCACATATTGAACAACAAGATCATCACTGAACCCCAATATTAACTCCTAAAGGTCATTATTGACCAGAAACTGAACCGAACCGAACCAACCTTAAAAATACTAGTTATACAAGAGCAGATTGGGACTCTGTTCATCATTTATAAAAGCAAAATCGGAGTGTGATGGAATATTCCCCACTTGCTTGAATGAACACACTCCAACAACACAAGCTCAAGACCATCCAGGACAAAAAGCATGATTGGCAACCATCCACCACCACCATTTATTCCCTTCATTACTGACACACAGCATCTTATAGTGCAGACTGCCATTGAGATCTTTTAGACTGTCTTCCTGAGAAAACAGACACCATCTACAAGGACAACAGGACCAGTCCAGCCTCTTGAAGATGCCATCCAAGATTCTATCTTAATGCTAATATATTACTTCACTGCCACTGGGTCAAAGTCCAGGAATGCTTTGATCAACAGCAATACGAATTTTCACAACATTAACTTGCAGCATGCAGCTCACTACCTTCCCAAGGACAATTATGGATGGGCAATAAATGCTGGTCTTGCCCATCTCAGGAATGACTAAAATATTTAAATTTGTACACATCACTTTTGTGCAATAAACATCTAGACTGTTCAGACTTTAAAACAGAACCGTAATCTGGCATTAGTAATTACAAACTAAAAACACTAAAATATTGCCGTTTAAATCATTCTACAACATACATTTATATTCAAAGAAAATTTGAAAATCTTATTTAAAAAAAAAGGTCCTAACGCTAGAGTGCCAGTATGACTCTTGCCTTTGAGCCACAAGGTCCTGGGTCAAGTTATACAACAGGCCGACCCTACAGTGCACTGAGAACGCTCTATCAGAGGCATCTAATTTCAGATGGAGACATTAAACCAAGATATTTCATCCAACTGCTTAGGGAGATGCTGGAAAATCCCGTGGCACCATTTAAAAACAAACAAAGGGAATTATCCCTGCTACCCTTAATAATGTTGTCAAACCAACATTACAAAAATAGATCCTTGTTATCGTATTGTGCAAGCTGCCATCTTTCTTACACTACTGTGACAGTACAACAAATGCATTGAATTGTCTGTAAAGCACTTTGAGACACTGGAGACCAGCAGAAAATAATTTCAATTTAAAAAAAGAGTCATGACACAAATGAGACACCTTGGACTCAAACGATACAAGGGAGCAAAATGAATCTATTATTCCAAACTGCATTAACAAAACGTAACCACTACATGTGCTACTGAAATATGCAGCTTCTCATTTTGTACGCAAACAAATCAAGCCTCGAGGATATAAGCACTGGCCGCATACTTACTAAAAGTCAATACTTCCCCAACTATTAACATGTTAATGCTGGATTTAAAACCAGTGTCACAGATTGCCCAGAAAGCTTTGTTACATTATTGCAATGGAATAAGTACAAAAAGCATTGTTGAACAGATGTTTGATTAATAAGGAAATGGGAAGACTTGTGGTAAACACATTCCAGCACAAACCCCAGTCATCTTACTGGCACTGCTACTCGTACAGTTCATGAAAACATGGCAAAGCTTTTTTTGTTGGATAAACCACCACATTCTCTCTTCTTATGGCTTGTCCAAATGGTACCCTGGGTCACTACCATGCTGGTTTATCAGCTCCTTGCCCAAGTACCCTATTTCTTTTCCAATTCCACTTCATTTAAGATTTGTCACCACATATGCAGAAACCTGGACAGAAATCATAAAATAGCAAGCATTTTGTTCAATATGCAGGTCAGGGGGAATACTGTCGTTAAGGGGATAATTGAAATTAGTCACCCACAAAAGGTTCCAATCAGAAATTAATTCACTCGTGGTGAAACGTGGCAAAGGAAACTCCACTTTTATTTGGTTAAGGAACTGCATTTCACACTTTATTGAGCTAAGTGCAGTTAAATGCTTAATCTCAGTTGTCCAACAGCCATATATAAAACAGTTTTCAATATACACTGATCACACTGGCTCGACTTCACCTCTCAACCATTGCTAACTAATCGGATTGTTTATTTGACACTTACCATTGGATGATCAAACAGGCCCTTCAATTGAATATCAGTAAGACGGAAGACACTGTTTTGGTCTCCATTCCAAATTCCACTTCACAACCAGCTCCACCCCCCTCCCTGACAACAGTTTGAGATTAAGCCAGGTTTATTCACAATACGTGATGCAGATACAAGTATCCAATCTCTTATGTCATCAGCAAGCCTGTCCACTTCCACCTCTAGCATCACCGGTCTTCACCCTGGTCAGCTAATTCACTGCAGAAACTTTAGTTGAGCTGAAGAGTGACTGTCCTTGACCTCAAGGCTCCATTTGACCAATGGCAGCATCAGAAAACCCTGGTGAAACTTGTGTCATTGAGAAACATGGGAAATACTCTCTACTGCTCGTGGTTGTTGGAGGTCAGTTACCTCAGCACTAGGACATCGCCAAAGGAATTCTTCAGGGTAGTGGCCTAGGCCCAACCATCTTTAGCTGCTTTGATGATAGTCCCTCTCAAGTCAGAAGTGAGGATAGACACCAACGATTGCATGAGTGTTCAACACCCACTCCTGACTCCTCAAATACTGAAGGTCTCCAAGTCCAAATGTGACAGGATCTGGGTAATAGCCAAGCTGGAGCTTAAAAAATGGTAAACCACATTCACACCACAAACACTAGATAATGACCTTCTCCAATAAAAAGCAAAATTCCCTTTTGACATTCAATGGCACTACCAATGAATC
The DNA here is from genome assembly GCF_047496795.1 of Chiloscyllium punctatum. Taxonomy (NCBI): domain Eukaryota; kingdom Metazoa; phylum Chordata; class Chondrichthyes; order Orectolobiformes; family Hemiscylliidae; genus Chiloscyllium; species Chiloscyllium punctatum. The sequence continues at coordinate 142,115,850 of NC_092741.1, read as the reverse complement.
ATCCACTAGCAACATCGTGGGAGTTACCATTGACCAGAAACTGAACAGGATTTGCTGTATAAAAAGTGGCTTCAAAAGCAAGTCAGAAGCTAAGAATACTACAGTAAATAGCTCATCTCGTCACTCCAAAGCCTGCCCACCATCTACAAGGCAGAGGTCAGAATACTGCCCACTTGCCTGGATGACTGCAGCTCCAACAACACGAAGTTTGACACCATTCAAGACAAAGCAGCCCACTTGATTCACACCAAACCCACATCCATTCCCTCCACCACAGATGCTCAGTAGCAGCAAAGTGTACCATCTGCAAGACCCACTGCAGAGTTCAATGATCTTCAGACAGCACATTCCAAACCCATGACCACTTGCAGAAGACCAAAGGAAACAGAAATAGGAGCAGGCCATTTAACCCCTCTAACCTGCTCGTCCATTCGTCGAGTCAGAGTAAGAGAGATGTACAGCATGGATACAGACCCTTTGGTCCAACCTGTCCATGCCGTCCAGTTATCCCAACTCAATCTAGTCCCACTTGCCAGCACCCACAGCCCATATCCCTCCAAACCCTTCCTATTTATATACCCATCCAAATACCTTTTAAATATTGCAACTGTACCAGCCTCCACCACATCCTCTGGCAGCTCATTTCATACACGTACCACTCTCTGCGTGAAAAAGTTCCCCTTAGGTCTCTTTTATATCTTACCCCTCTCACCCTAAACTTATGCCCTCTAGTTCTGGACTCCCTGACCCCAGGGAAAAGACCTTGTCTATTTATCCTATCCATGCCCCTCAATTCTGTAAACCTCTACAAGGTCACCCTCTGACGCTCGAGGGAAAGTAGCCCCAGCCTGTTCAGCCTCTCCCTATAGCTAAAATCCTCTAACCCTGGCAATATCCTTGTACATCTTTTCTGAACCCTTTCACAACATCTTTCCGATAGGAAGGAGACCAGAATTGCACGCAATATTCCAACAGTGGCCTAACCAATGTCCTGTACAGCCGCAGCATGACCTCCCAACTCCTGAACTCAATACTCTGACCAATAAAAGGAAAACATACCAAATGCCTTCTTCACTATCCTACCTACCTGCGACTCCACAAGTGATTCTGCATCCCTCACATACACTTGCCTGCGTTTGCCCCATACCCCTCCATTCCACTACTGATCAAGAATTCATCAGCCTTAAATTACACAAGGACTTTGTCTCACAGCTCTCTGTGGCAAGGAGCTCCAAGGATTCAACTGTCAAATGAAGTTCCTCCTCAGTCTTAAACTAACACACCTTTGCTTCCCCTGAGACAATGGCCTTTGGTCCATGAGGGGGAACCATTCTCTCAGCATTTACCCTGTAAAGCCCCTTAAGAATTCTATTGCAATGAGATCACCCCTCACTCTTCTAAACTGCAGTGAATTGAATCCCAACCTGGTTAAATCTTTGCTTAAATTAAAGTCTTTCTTCCACACCATGGCTCATGTAGTGAACGTTCTCTGAACTGCCTCCAACAAAATAACAACTTACCTTAAATAAGGATCAAAACTGCTCACTGTCCTCCAGATGTGGTTTCATCAGCACCTTGTACAACTGCAGCAAGAGTTCCCTATTCTTATTCTCCACCTTTTTTCCAAGAGGGTGAATATCCTTGTGCCTTCCTGATTACCTGCTGCACCAGCGCTAACTTTGTGTTTCGCACATAAGTACGCCCAAGTCCCTTTGTGTTGCAGCTTTCAGTAGTTTTTCTGTTCTCCCTTCCAAAATGAACTTCAGTTTTCCCACAGAACATTATTTGTCAACATTCCCCCCCCACTCCCAACCCCTTATGTAACTTATCAATTTCTCTCTAAACCATTTGCATCCCCTTTGCAACTTGTCTTTCCACCTAATTCTGGGTCACCTGTAAATTTCACTACAGTACATTCACCTCATTGCTCAATGCCATTACAATATATTGGGAACAGTTGCAGTGCCAGCACTGATCCCCATGGAACTCCATTGGTTACAGGTTGCCTACCCAAACAGACCCTTTATCCGGACCCAAATCAATGTTCTCTGTCCATCAGCCAATTCTCTATCCACACCAAGATACTATCTCCAACACCAAGGGCTCTTATCTTATGACTTAATCTTCCACATTGAAGGTCAAAGGCAGCAGATAGTTGGAACACCATCTGCTGAAAATTCCCCTCAGAGCCTCTCACCATCTTACCTTGGAAATATGGTCACTTTATCATCATCACTGGGCCAAAATCCTGAAATTCCCTCCCAAAGGGCATTGTGGGTGTCTCCACAGTACACAGAATAGTAGTGGTTCAAGGCAGCAGCTCACCATCACCACGTTCAAGGGCAATTAGAGATGGGCAATAAACTCTGTCCCAGCTAGCGACTCCCCGGTCCCACAAATGAATAAATACACCTTATTAGTCTCCCAGAATTTACCAGCCATAAACTGGAGGTAATCCAAACCCACTGCTTGCGACCTAGATCACTTGACATGCAATTTAACAGCCACAATGCTTCAATTACGTGACTGGGCAACTCCAATATTCAAGCAGCTTGACATCACCTAAAACTGCTTATAGGTATCCCATTTGATACCTTCAACATTCAGTACCAATGCACACAGGAGCAGCAGTGTGTGCTGTACAAGATGTACTGTGCCAACTCAGTAGACTCCAACATCACCTTCCAATCCTATGACCTCTACCTTGAGAGAGGAGGGAAAGTTCTCCGCCGGGAGACACCATCCTATCTTGGAACTCTCACCATTCCTTCAATGTTATTGGGTCAAACCCCTCAAACTCTCTCCCCAAGACCCCACTTGCCTCAAACTCTGGTTCAATTGTGCCTTGGGTGTGTTCATAGCTCAACATGTATAGCAGTTCAGGAGGGCATTAAATGCTACTCCAGAGAAGATCTACACAGTGAATTACTAAATACAAAAAATTTAAATAGGCAGTAATTGGCCCAGTTGTACACTGTATTTTTAAAAGCAATTTCTACTCAATGAGTAGCTAAGAATGCAGATGCACTGCTGGAGAGTATGGTTGAGAAAGGTTCAATTGAAACATTCAGAAGGGTAGGTAATTATATGGAGAAGGCCGGAGTAAAAAAAGTTAGCGAGCTGGTCCTTCAGAGATGGCAGTGGGCTGAAAGTTCTCCTTTTCTGTTGAAGATTCTACTGTAAAATCACATTTACATACTTCTTACCGCTTCACTAATGTCCAGTAAACAACTGCTGCAAATAGGTCTGTTTTTTTATAACATTGCAAATGGCCCCCATAATGTACTGCACTGTAAAATACTTGTTCAATAAGTCTGCATAGATCAGCTGAAGGAGTTAACTGGAGTGAGATTTGGTTGTTCATTTTTCAGTTTAGCATGGGTGGGCCTTGAACTATTTCAAACTCAGAAACAAGACTGCTGCTGAGTAAGTCTGACAACGAAATTAAAATCCACAAATTTGACAAGTCTGCCGCACACTGACAACGGTTAAAGCGCCCCACCCCCAAAGTACAGCTGGCTTTAAAAGTAGTACATCAATACGCACGGGGAAGTTTGCAAAGTTGCTCCGCCTCATTTCATGCAAGGACTTTTTTTTAAGAATAGATATATTTTGGTGATCAAAGGAAACAATGCAAACATCTACACTTTGCTCATTTCTAATTAAAACTATACAGATTAAATTCAGCCAATTGCCATTGACTCTGATGACTCAACACAAATGCATTGCTTGAACACATATGTAATGCGAGTTGAAGCTTTCCCGCATTGTCCAAAATTATTTTGTTTAGTCATGCTGAGTCAAAAAGGAACCAGTTGGCTACAAATGAATAAAGAAATGCAAATATTGCAAATTATCATTAATTTTTAATGAACACTGCTCCACATTAACTGAAAACATTAGATGAATCAGCTATTTAGTCTGTCACATATTCAAGGGTTCTTAGAAGTTCAGTCTGGTGAGGGTTTGATTATGGCTTTAGACTACTAAGGCAAACTTAAAGCTTTAATTTTTAAAGAAATCTAGTAGCTTTCAAAGAGCTGTGTTACTGAAGTTCAAGATAAATACTATAAATAGAAAAAGGCATATGGAAACTAGAACAAGAGATTTGGGATTTAGAAAAAACCTTTCACATCTGCAAGACATTATTAAATTGCTCAATTAAATTGTTGGAAATGTGTATAAAAATACTGAATCAACTTGTTCCCTGGGCATTATACACAGTAATTCTATTGCCATATTCAGTACAGAATAGCTTCTCTAAAAAGGTCATTCAATGCCTCGGTTTATTTTTAAGAAAAAGGAGGAACACTTCATTCAGATCAGACTTGGAATCCCTTCTTGACGAACCCTATCATTCTGACGACGACCAACACTGCAGAGAGGGCTTTGTCTCCTATTCGAATCTCAAAATTTAAATTTATCCTGTGTTTTTTCGATTAATCCCTCACCTTCATGAGGCACTGGCCACATGGAAATAAATTTAAAATTGGCCAAGATTAAGACTGATGTAAAAATTCAAATCAGTCTCATGATCCATCCATAACATTTTCCTTGGTTTATTTCTGTGCATGACAATCTCTTTGAAGTTTATTAGCAGGCGTCTGTAGCTTGTAATGATTCATTTGCTTCAGTGGATCCTATAACACTTGAGAAACACATAATTCATAAAGGGGAGGTAGGGACCTTCCAATGTGGTTAAATAGGTTGAAGAATTATACAGCAATGAAAATAATACAATATATCCAAGCAAGCAAATTAGGCAAGAAACAGACCCAATTAGAAATACAAAATAAAGACAAAACAATTAGAGCACTGAATATTATCGTAAACTTCAGAGGAAAATAACTATTTGGCCATGTCACAGTTTAAGATATAAAAGAATGGATGAGCAGAAGTCAGAAAATTAGTACAAGATTTTAAACATATATAAATTGGACTGAATGCTGATGCTGACAATCAGCAGCCAGCCAATCCCAAATACGATAGTTATATATGGGAAAGGTGGCGGGGGGGGCAGGCAATCTGAAATTGGGAGTTAGGAGACTGGTTTAAGACTGAATAGGACTTGAGAATGTTAAGACTAAAGGTAAGTAACAATGACCTGCTTAAACCAGTTGGAAAACAGGCCTCAAACGCATGGAAGGGTGAAGCCAAATCAGAAGCAGTGCTGTCAAAAGACTGATTGAATGGTTTGAAAGCAGCTCCCATCACGTTTTTGGTTACATTTCAAACTCATTTTTCTTGAAACACAAGGTTTGTAATGCCATGGTATGGTTATCCTTTCACAGAATCAAAAGGAAATCTTCATTATCTAAAGTTGCACAGCTGTTGTAAACATCTGATTCAGTCTACATTTAGCCCAAAGTTCAGCAAGGTTTTATCATTTTGACATTTTTCATGTCGATATTTCAAATGTCATTTGCAGATATATTTTTGAAGGTCAGTACAGCGTTTTATAACAACTTTGGAAAGAGCAAAATGCTTCAAACACAAGAATTGTGACGCTTGCTTTGCCTCCCGAAGTACTGTTCGTTTTTCGAACAGTTGTAAATGAAAATATATGCGCTCAGATATAGCGAAAACAGAAACCCTCAGCTTTTCTTGTTATGGCATTTTCTGACCAGAATTTAATGGCGCCAATAATGGGCACAATGGCAGGGAGGTGTCAGAAGAGACTTGCTTGGCATCAAGACAATTGCACACTGTCCCTGGGTTGCAAGTGGGTTCTATCCTTAAGTTCATCATAAGTTGATTTGTACACAATGCCAGACAATAGAAAGTAGCTGTTCATACGTTTGCAAGCTATACATTCCCATATTGCTAATTAAATTATAGTGTGGAAAGACATGGTGCAGGAATCCCACTTGCCAGCTGTGGAGTGTCAATAAATGAGGCTCTTGATAACTATTATCTAAGCAGGCCAGAATTCAGTGCTGGCTCTAGGATTTAAATGGAAGTCACAGAGCTCTATTGTATCTCCCAAAAGATATGCGTCCAAATTTGCTTCTTTTTTAAGCTAATGGGAAATCTTGACGCTGAAGTTAGGAAACTCCCCCCAATCCATTATCCAACTCTTGGGAGGTAGCCTAGCATCATGGGAACCAAATCCTGACCGATTTCCAACTCTAATAAATCACATTCTCTGACAGATCACAATTTTGAGTACAACACTCCCCTGGAAAATCAGTGAGCTGTGAAAGTCAGGAGGCAAAACCTCTATATCCACCAAGTATAAACAGTATAAATCTGGAGTGAAAACTCAATTACAGCAGTTTACTCACAGGTTTTAAAAAAAAAAGGCTACTGGACAATAAAGCTTCACAATATACCCACCCAATTACATACTGACCCAGTAATAATACTGAATTCTGCCCAAGCTTTAGGATCATTGTTATTTTCTAACTGAGTATGGCAAGAAGTGACTATACTATTTGCAGGTATTACATCATTCTTTCCTTGACTGGTTTTAAGGGTTTATACAGAGGTGGAGGTGGCATGACCTGAATTTTACAGTTTGTTACAGGACAACAATTAGGCACCAGTACATCAGTAACAATGAACTAGCCAGTGCTGTTGGAGGTATGGCTGACTCCTGTCCTCTTCAAGACCCACTCTCCTGACTTGCTCAGCCGAAATGGACTTCAAAATGGGGAGCTCATGCAGTGTCCAACATTAACCCTTCCAAACTCATTACCACCTATAACACAAGCTCCAAAGAAACATTATGCTGCACAGTTGAATTTAAGTGAAGATTTCCTACACAAGAAAACGCCACAGATATGAACCGGATGTCAGCTGCTTATTATGTTGGAGGATATTTTCTAAATCAACTTCAAGACAGACGTTATTACATAAACAACCAAAATAAAAAGAACTGTTTCGGGTTTGAAGAGTCACTGGACCAGAAACGTTAATTCTGCTTTCTCTCCATAGATGCCAGACCTGTGGAGTTTCTTCAGCAATTTCTCTTTATGTTATCACATACCTCTAGAGCTGTTGGGACTGAATCCAGGATCACAGGTAGGGACACTACCATTGCACCACAAGAGGACCCCTGAGAGTCTGCTTGTCTTTTTTTGACAACATTAATTTTTCTCATCAACTTGCTCAGAGAAAAGAAAACATACCTCTGCAGCAGGTAGAACTTGAACCTAGGCCTCCCAGCCCAGGTTTAAGGACACTACCACTGCATGACAAGAGCCCTCTCAGCTATGTTGTACACAAGAGATAAAAAACTTAATTGAATAGAGTTGTGAAAAGTCCAAATGTTACCAACATCTGCCTTATAGAAAGGTCACAATTATACTAGTAAGGCAGCTCGAACAGTTCTTACATTAACACTGCTGGTTCTAGTTTGTTCAGTTTAATTTAAAAATGGTTTGAAAATTTGTTACTGGTTTGATAAACCCTCCAGAAATACCAATAAGTTATCACTTTAAAAACAAACTTCCCAACTTGAATAAAAAAAGTTCAAAGCAAATATTTAGTTTCGCCGGGCTCAAATGGTAAATTAGAGACATTGACAAATTCATTCTAATTCAGCAAACCTGTTTTTCTCACTACACACAAAATAATGAAATCAAAATTACACAATTGATACATGTGCTCTACTTTTAAAATGGAAACCAAAAACTTGCTGCTTCTACATTTGCAAGTATTTTCAGAAAGATGTATTGTGTAAACACATAGGGAAAACTGCAGAGATAAAAGGCTCCCGTGGAAGCAGGATTTGCTGTTTAGATACAAGTTTGACAGCATTTCTTATTTATTTACCTGGAGCAGAGTGGGATTAGGGCATTAAACCTTTAAAAACACTTGGAAAAAGGCTAGTCTTCCCAATGACAGAAAATACCACTGCTGCAAGAAACAAATCAAATCCATTTTCATAGATACATGATTTTAAAAAAAATTAGATTCCCTACAGTGTGGAAACAGGCCCTTGGGCCCAACAAGTCCACATTGACCCTCCGAAGAGTAACCCATCCAGACCAATCCTCTACCCTATATTTACGCCTGACTAATGCACCTAACACTATGGGCAATTTAGCATGGCCAATTCACCTGACCTGCACATCTTTGGATTTATGAACCACTACCATTCACCAACTGCATAAAGATAAAAAAATAAATGACCTTCACATCCAAGAGGAAGACTACTCAAAGTAAAAAAAAGTTTCAATTTTCAAAAGCATTTTGAGGAAGTGCATCCTAAGGAACAAATGTCCAGAATCCTGATAATGGATGGATTTGATCATCTGGGCTGTTTGATCATGTGCTTAGGAAAAGGGTTCTCTACCTATGTCTCTGAATGTCACTAGCAACAAATGCACATGATTACGATAGAGGGGAAGCAGAAATTGCAGGGGTCACAGAATGAAAGAGTTTTATTCAGATGTTTATTGTAAGCCATGATAATGAACCATTTCCAAAATTGTAGAAATGAAATGTTTCTACTTGTACGTGCAAGGTACTGATTTCAACCACAAAATGGTCACAGTTCACTTGGGATGCAAATATCAAATTTCACAGCTTCTTTATTAGTCAATGCAACTTGAAAACCCTTCAACTATCATTTTATTTTGCATGAGTTTATAACGAAAATATTGTGAAATTCTAGACAGTCTGCAGATCTACAGCAAACATCTGTAGATCATTAAGAAAATCTATTCTTCACTTAGGAGATGGAACTTGCATGTCATGTTATTTTTCATATGTGCAAAGCCCTTGATTGCCAGGATGGTTCTGATCAGCATTTGCCAAGAATGAAACTGTAACTGGCACAGAATGATAAACACCCCATGTTGAAACTCTCTTAACTGGAAAGTAAAGCCACGTACAAAGAGGGGTCAAAAAAGGAACACTGCATTTGTTTTTTTCAAACTAAGCAAAACCTCAAGTGACTGTCCCTTTCTCTCTTCGCACTAATTACCCAAATTAAAAAGCATGCAATCACAATATTTTGAACTTGTGTTTTCATTACAATGTATATTTAATTAAAAACATTGAAAAATAATAAAAAATGCATTTTATCTTTCTGCAAAGTAGTAGCAGAATAACATCATATCTAAAAAAAGTGGCAGAAATGTTGTGCAGATTTAGTGGAATGGATAAGAGAGAGGAAGTATTCTCAGGTTCAGATTCAATTTAGGTTATTGGGACAATTTGCTGTTTTAGAGTAACATAAAACAGACATGAAATGCCAAATCTCTCCTCCCTCCCCCTGCCACCTCAGTAACATTCTATAGACATAGACCAGAACAGCACAGGAACAGGTTCTTCGCACTGTCAGCACAGATCATGATGCCATCTTAAACTAATCCCATCTGCCTGCCTCCGTATCCCTCTGTTCTGTTCATGTGTCTGCCTAATGTCTCTTATTACTATTGTATCAGCTTCTGCCACATCCCCTGGCAGCATATTCCAGGCACCTACCACCTTCTGTTTTGAAAACTTCCCTTGCACATCTCCATTAAACTTCCCTCCTCTCACCTTAAACCTGCGCCCTCTAGTATTTGATATTTCTGCCCTGGGGAAAAAAAAAGGCTCGACTATCCACGCCTCAATTTTATATACTTCTATCCTGTTGCCCACTATAGAATCCCTATAGTGCATTGGCCCATCAAGCCCTGCACCAATCCTCTGAACAGCATTCCACCCCAATCTTGTAGTCCTGCATTTACTGTAGCTAGGCCACCTAACCTGCACATTCTGGATACTGTGGGTAATTTAGCATGGCCAATCCTCCTAATTTGTCTTTGGACTGTGGGAGAAAACCAGAGCACCCAGAGGAAAAAGGTGCAAACTACACACAGTCACCAGGAATCAACCAGAGGTCCCTGGCATTGTGAGGCAGTGTTAACCTAAGTTTGTCCAAATTCTCCTTCTAGCTAATACACTCCAATCCAGGCGTCCTCCTGGTAAATCTCTTCTGCACGCTCTCCAAAGCCTCCACATCCATCCTATAGTGTGGCAACCAGACCGCTACACAGTACTCCTCCAAATATTGCCTAATTAAAGTTTTATATAATTGCAACATGACTTGCCAACTCTTCTACTCAATGCCCCAACCGATTAAGGCAAGCATACCATACACTTTCATGATCATATCCACTTACATTGCTACTCCCAGGGAGCTATGGACTTGCATGCCAAGGTCCCTCTTTATATCAGTGCTAAGGGTCCTGCCATTTACTGTAGTTTCTTTTTGCATTTGACCTCCCAAAATGTACCACCTCAGTTGTCCAGAATAAATCAACATTTCTCCATCCATCTTTTCAACTGATCTATATCCTAATATAACACACATACATTTTTACATTTCAAAGAACCTTCTCCAATTATATCCCTGCCACTAACTAGCCTGTACATTTCCGGGATTATCCTGGTTACTCCTCTTAAAAGTAAGAAGTATGCTGTTAAATTTAACAGGGTGCAGAAAAAAAGATTTACAAGGATGTTGCCAGGACTGGAGGGTTTGAGCTTTAGGAAGAGGCTGAATAGGCTGAGGCTGAGGGCTGACCTTATAGAGGTTTATAAAATAATGAGGGGCATAGAGAAGGTGAAAAGCCAAGATCCTTTCCCTGGATTGGGAGAGTCCAAGACTAGAGGACACAGGTTTAAGATGAGAGGGGAAAGAACTGGAGGAGTAAACTTTTTCCACAGAGGATAGTATGCATGGAACAAACTGCTAGAGGATGTGGAGGAGGCTGGCACAATGACAACATTTAAAAAAGGCACCTGAATGGGTACATGAATAGGAAGGGCTTAGAGGGATATGGGCCTAGGTCAGACTGGGATGTATGGTCAGCATAATAAGTTGGCACATGACATGCTAAAAAGGAACAACTTTGGCAATTCTCCAATTTTCTGGGACCTTGCCTGTGCTGAAAGAGGATCTAAAGATTTGTATCAAGGCCCCAGCAACCTCCTCCCAAGGTATCTCACGATAGATCCCATCAAGCCTTGGGGATTTATCAACGTTTCCTTTTTGAGACACCCAATAACACCTCCTCCCCTTAATATCAACATACCCCTCCCTAAACATATCATCCAAGTCCTTCTCCTTGGTGAATACTGATGCAAAGTATGCAATCAGGGACATCACCACTTCCTCTGGTTCATCGAATTCCCTTTGTCCTTAAGTCAACCTGCCTTTTCCCTAGCTACCCATTTGCTCCTAAAAACAAAATGCCTTGGGATTCTCCTTAATCCTACATGCCAAGAACAGTGCATGGCCTCCTTTCATCCTCCTAATTTCTTGTTCAAGTTCTTTCCTGCTGCTTTTCCCCTACCTGATTTCAGTTTCCTGAACCTTATATGCACTTCCTTTTCCTTTCTGACTAAACTCCCAAAGTTTCATCATGCAGGGTTTCTGAATCTTGCCATGTTTATCTTTCATTTTCAAGAGAACATACTGGTCCTGAACTCTGATCACCTGGCCTTGAAAAGATTCCCACATATCAGATGTGGATTTGCTCTCAAACAGCTGACACCCTCCACCCACCTCCCTCCCCCCCCCCCCCCCCAAATCTAAAATTCCTCCAGTTCCTGCAAGACACTTGTAATTAGCTCTTCCCCAAATTTGGCACTTTCACCCAAGGACCAAGCTTATCTTGTGATCGCTGATCCCAAAATGCTCTCCCACGGAAACTTCATTCACCTGGCCAAGCTCATTCCCTAATACAAAAGTCTAATACCATTCTTTCCCTCGTTGGACTATTTACATATTGTTTCAAGAGTCCTTCCTGGATGCAGATAAAGCTGCACCATCTTACCTCAGGACATTGAGTGTCCCAGTCAATAAGAAGGGAAGTTAAAAATCACACACTGCAAAAACCCTGTTGTTGCTTTATATCATTCTATGCTCTGTTCTATCTCCTGCTAGTCTATAGAATAATTAGAATCCCTTCGGCCCAAGTCCACACCAACCTTCTGAAGAGCAACCCATGCAGATCTATTCCCTTACATTTACCCCTGACTCATACACCTAACCTATATACATCCCTGAACACTACAGGCAACTTAGCATGGCCAATCCACCTAACCTGCATATCTTTGAACTGTGGGAGGAAACTGGAGCACCCGGAGGAAACCCACACAGACGTGGGGAGGATGCCTGTGTGGAGGTTGCAGAGTCATCCCAGGGTGGAATCGAACCCAGGTCCTTGGCACAGAGAGGCAGCACACCTGTGCTGCCCCAAAGTCCTGATCTTCTCTCAAACTGAGTTTCTGTATTAGCTACAACACTGTAGTTGCATATGCCAAACCAGGCTGAGCTCAACTGCCTTACTGGTTACACTCCTTGCATGAAAATACACACTCCAACTGCCAGTCCCACGGTGTTCATTAACCTGGCCCTATCTGTCCTTCCTATTAGCCTGAAATAGGATTCCTTACAAGTTAACCTGTACTCAAGAAACACTGGGTAATGAAAGTTTTCCCACTTGGAGATGTCTAGGATCAATTGGAATGTCTGGCTTTAGTAAAAGATCTTTAAAGCTAATTTTTAATCAGAGTAAGGCCCAATGCTGAACACCATTTTTCCACTTCCAAAGAAGCAATGAAAACTAGACAGTTGAAAACAATTTGGCACTGTGAAGACATCCAGACCGGCTTTAAAAATACTGCCTCAATTTTGGACAGTACAAGAAGTTGAAACAAGGTTGTCCAGCTTTCCTTCACACAAGCATTCACTTGAAAAAGAATTAGGCATTAAACTTCAAATTTGACAATAAGAGATTCCTTTATTCCAAACAGCATACTGTTTACTCCAGTAGCTTTGCCAGAATACAAAAGAGGTAGTCATCAAGATGATTAAAAGCTGCAAGTACATTTAAAGTTCAAATTTGCAATTTGTGAAGGAATTCCAATTAGCTTATTAAATTGCTTCAGTGTGTTTTTTTTTTCAAATTGTTGCAGCAAAACAGAATACAGAGTCCTTAAATCATTCCCTGGAGTGATCTTAGTTCTGTAGGCATAACCATCTCAATTACCTAACGGGAACCACTTGCTGTCTGTTTTTTTTTAATAACTTCATTCAGAAATTGAAAGTGTTTGGAGGAAATGCAAGAGGCATTAAATTACCACAGGGCAGTTGGGCTTTATCTGAGGAAGGTCATGCTGACTATCCCAGATCAAATCTTGCTTTTCCAAGGGGAGATTAATTCTCTCCTTCACAATCTTCACCAATATTAGCTTCCCAGCCATTGGTGAGACGCTCATTGGTCTGTAATTTCCTGGTTTACCACCACCATCCTTCTCGAAAAGTGAAACCACACTAGCTATCCTTCAGCTGTGGTCAGGAAAAAAAAAAAGAGTAAAAATTTGGGTCAGTGCCAATGTAATTTCCTCCCCTCATTCTCCCTAAGCAGCTTGGGATACAATTCATTCCGACCTGTGGATTTGTCAACAACCAGAGTTTTGTGAATTTAAAATAAGTTTACTTGGTGGTGGTAATTTTTCAGAATAAGCAGATCTGTCAAGTAAATTGGTGTAAATCCAAGAAATTTGCTCTCTCAATTGCCTTAACAATGAGGCATGTGGGAGGGCCATGGCTCAATTTTGCCCTATTCAGTGATGGTATTCACTGTACTAAAAAAGTCATAGATCAGTATGGTGCTACATAATTTAATGATTTCTCAAACTTGCATATTAAAAATGCAACTCCAAGAAAATTAACTGAAAGTTTTGTAACTTTCAAGAAGTTAAATCATTCTTAAATTAAACGAGGTGAAAGTGGGTAGTGCAGATGCTGGAGATTAGAGTCAGGATTAGAGTATTGCTGGAAAAGCATAGTAGGTCAGGCAGCATCCAAGGAGCAGGGAAAGCACAATTTTCCTGCTCCTTGGATGCTGCCTGACCTGCTGTGCTTTTCCAGCACAACTCTAATCTTGATTCTTAAATTAACCTCTACTTACAAATCAAAGTGCAGAGTGATAGCAACAGTTGGTTTGGTTTTCACTACCTGATGAATAATACAGGCAACCCAACATTCAGGCTCAGAGATACAAACAAAATTGGAAGATTTAAAACTATTTATTGTTCTTCAAATTATGATAGGTAGAGTCAACAATGCCCTTGCAACAAGATCATTAGATGAAATGTACTATATCACTGTAGTTCCAGTCATAAGATACAACTGCATTTTTGGTAATACAGAACTTGCTCAAAATTGCTGAAAAGATGGCCAACATTAAATTGGGTTCCACAATGGGACAACATTTGCTAAATAATCCAGCACATGGCAAGAACTACACTGAAGTCTAGATTAGAGTGGTGCTGGTAAAACACAGCAATTCAGGCAGCATCCGAGCAGTAGTAAAATCGACATTTCAGGCAAAAGCCCTTCATCAGGTATTCCTGATGAAGGGCTTTTGCCCGAAACGTCGATTTTCCTGCTCCTCAAATACTGCCTGAACTGCTGTGTTTTACCAGCACCACTCTAATCTAGACTCTGGTTTCCAGCATCTGCAGTCATTGTTTTTACCTAAGAATTACTCTGAAACCGATTGTCAGCCAGGCTGGCAGAACGGCCCACTTGCACATACCAAATTACTTATCAACACACAGGGCCCTCTACTTGCAGGAAACATATGCAGACAAGTTATATTTGACTGGAAATATCTTGCATGAAAAGGAGGAGAAACCTGGACATGACAGGTTAGCCAAATTATAATTGGAGATATAACATGGCTTCAAGTTTACGCAGGCCACATGCTGATATTGACCAGTTAGACTAATGCTATATTTTCTAATCAACCTGTTCAGAAATATTTTATGACACCTCTGGAGCATGCGAGACTTGAACTTGGACCTCATAGCTCCTATCTTTGCACCACAAAACCCCCACCCCAAGTATTCAACAAAACCTTTTTCCACGTATGGAGTCAGCTATTACGAGGGGCATAGCTTTAAATTAAGGGGTAGTAGGTATAGGACAGATGTTAGGGGTAGATTCTTTACTCAGCGAGTCGTGAGTTCATGGAATGCCCTGCCAGTAGCAGTGGTGGACTCTCCACCTTTATGGGCATTTAAATGGGCAATGGATAGACATATGGAGGATAGTGGGCTAGTGTAGATTAGGTGGGCTTGGATCGGCGCAACATCGAGGGCCAAAGGGCCTGTACTGCGCTGTATTTTTCTATGTTCTATGTAAAACAGGCGACAACCATTCTCAGACTGATTTGTTGTGCGATACAAAGACCAGAGCCAATTTGCTTGGTTTAACTTTTAACCAAGCCTAGCATCAAAATGTCAATCATCTAACTGGTGCATTCATCATGACACCACTGCTAACAAAGTCCATTCACCAATCAACATGGTCTTCGCATACATTATGAATGTTATTTCCCTTCAAATTTATGTTTCTTACAAATTGCCCTGATGAGTATAAGATGAAAAGCTTTGACAACATTTTACTCAAAACAAAACGTTTTAACAAAGTTGCAGATTGAGCTCTCAGACTGGCATAATACAAAGCCTCTTGAACAGGTAACCTACATTACAAAGTAATGCTGAATAAAACAAATTCCACTGTACTAGAAAAATTCAGTGAAGCAAAAAGGCAGCAAAATGGGAAAGCCTGATTCACTTTTGTTTATGATTAAAATGGACCTTACAATAGGTTCTGCATGTGTCAGCAGTTTAACTGAATGGATTATTTCTTTGCAAGAAAAAGAGTCTTTGTGCACTATTTCAAAAGAAACATCATCCTTGTAAATAGGGATTTATGACCATTTCATTGATGTCAAAAGACAAGTTGCATAATAAAATGTAGTCTGTCACACCAACTGTAGTTGTGAAATTCTAATATGGGTACACTTTCGTGTTTAGGTTTCCCCGATTTGAATGCAAGATACTTCATGTGAGAAAACAAATGAGACTAGAAGTAGTTTCATAACTATCCTGCTTTCTTCATAGCAAACGCCCCCACCCCCCACCGTTTCCTCTCTATACTCCATCCAGAAAAAAAAAAGGATAAGCAAATGGAACATTACTTTTTAAAATCACTAATGGTCCCGCAAGTTGTCCACCTGACTTCATATAAAGAATTCCTAACTAATATTACTTCTGTATTAAGTCAATTTCTTTGATATTGATAAAAGTTGCATTGCTGCAAGGAGATAGATGCACAGGTGATCCTTTAGTCATGGTACTCAAAGCAGAGGGAAATGCCGAAAATGTGCTATAATAATACTGCATTAATAGAATGTACTCCAGCTCCAAGTGGAGAAAGTTAAGAATTTTATGGAAAGTGAAGTGTTTTTAACTTCATTTGTTTAATTTTGGATTTATCTGAAGTTTCAATCTGATACAAACATTACTGTAAATAAAAGTACCACCACCAAACGTTTGAAAATTTAGTATCCTGAACAAACTTGAACTTATTTAGCACCTGCAATTTAAACCATGCTTAGTGGTCCTAACACCCTGAGACCATGATGCTAAGGCAGAATAATAACAGGATTGACGACTTAATGTCGGTCAATTAGATAGAGCTTTAAGACACAGTCTTAAAGAGATGATAGAGAACAGTCCCATTGAGACTATGATAGAAATATATAAAAAAAAACACACACTAGGGCAACAAAATTGAAGCTGGGGCAAAAGAGAGAATTCTAAAATGGACCTTAGCATGCACCAAACAATATTCACTGGTGAAGAAAAGATGGAAGCTACTCAGTGTGAGGTAGCGCCAGCGCTTACCACTACATATTCAGTGTTTGCTGTGTTGGACACAGTGCAGTGACAAGTGTTTCCTGACTCCTGATGAAGGGCTTATGCCCAAAATTTCAATTCTCCCACTCCTCAGATGCTGCCTGACCTGCTGTGCTTTTCCAGCACCACACTCTTGACTATGACCTCCAGCATCTGCAGTCCTCACTTTTCTCCTGGCTACATGGAGAACCAAATCATGAGCAAGAACAGATTTTCTTCCCCCTCTGGAGAAAGAGTGCATTAGAAAGCTGGATAGTCAAAAATCAGTATCTTTGGCACATCTCGACAAAAAAAACAACTTGCACATTTATTTCAAAACAGGGATAAGTGTCATCTGGTTGTAAAGCAAGGAAAACTTACATTTTATAAAACACCTTTTATCATTACAAAGTCTTCAAACAAGTAATTTTTGATTAGTCACTATAGTAGCGTTAGAAAGTCAATAAGTATTTTGCATGTAGCAACCTCCCTAAAACATGTATGAACAGATAAGTCAGTTTTGTGACAAAAGTAGAGAGATCGGCTAGGACCTTGGAGCAGGACATCTTGCTGAAAGTGTACAGCACCTTTGAGAGATCACACCTGGAATATAGTTCAAAGTTTTAGTCTCCTAATAAGGGAAAGGATGGTCTGGCCATGGTGGGAATGCAATGAAGTTTCATGAATTCCTGAGTGGCAAGACTGGAGTCTGAAGAGAAACTAAATGGATTAGATCAGATGCACTGGAGTGTGAAGAACGCTTGGGGTGGGGTGGGGTGGGGTGGGGGGAGGGGAGGAATCTCAGAAACCTCAAATTCTAACAGGGCTAGACTGGGTGAATGCAGGAACAATATTCCCAATGGCCAGAGTCCAAAACCAGCGATCACAGTCTAATGATACTGGGTAGATCATTTAGGACTGCAAGAAGAACAAAGGCCTTCAGTGAAAGTGGTGAGCCAGTGGAATTCTGTTACACTAAGTAGGGGTGGCTAAAACATTCAATGTTTTTGAGGTAGTAGATACTGTACTCAGGGCTAAAGAGATCACAAGACATTGGGAGAAAGCAGGAGCAGGGTTGGATGATCAAGCATGATATGGCACGGGTGAAGCAGGCTTAAAAAGGGCAGAGTGGCCTAGCTTCGCTCCTATTTTCTGAGCTGTGCAGCACTCCATCAGTACAGTACTGGACTGGACTGAAGCTTCAACCTTCACTTTGTCCTGGGCCTGTGATTGAATGTACAACCTTGACTTGTAGGCAAGGTGCTGCTAATTATGCCACAACTAAGGAGTCAACACACAAGATGATTTCTAAATGTGGTGAAGTACACAAGCTCCAGGTCTGTAACCTAGCCCCATCTTTATTCCCAGCAGGTTAGTGTGACATCACACCTTGGGTGACTGTGTGGAGTTTGCACGTTCTCCCAGTGTCTGCGTGGGTTTCCTCCGGGTGCTCTGGTTTCCTCCCACAGTCCAAAGATGTGCAGGTCAGGTGAATTGGCTATGCTAAATTGCCCATAGTGTTCGGTGAATTAATCTGGGTGGGTTACTCTGCGGAAATGGGTCTGGGTGGGTTACTCTGTGGAGGGTCGGGCCGAAGGGCCTGTTTCCACCCTGTAGGGAATCTAATCTAATCACAACAGTGGGTAGTCCTCAGTGCACTCAATCATGTATCAACTCTCACAGACCCACACACAACACCTGCAAGTTTACTATGAAAAGGGACATCACCTAACGAAAGGTTGCACAGTTAACTGGTGACTAGGTAACAGCAGTCAATCTGTATTTGTGATAGTCTTTTCTTTAAACCTCCCTTTTTGTTTAACTGTGCACATTTGATGTGAATACTGGGAAAAGTGGGATAGTGTCACCACGCCGTGTTGGCCCAACTTCTCGTGAAAGGAAGGGCTTGAATCATCAACCCTTAAGCTTTGCAGCAATGAGTCTGACTCTCGCATCAAGTGGAGGACTCCAGCCCCCCAGGTTATGATCCAGTCAACCAAGTTGTAAAGCAGAAAAAAACAGTAGCTAATTTACAAACAGGAAGATCCCATATACAGCAATTATGGTAATGACAAAATGTTTATTTTTGTGATAATGAAGGAATAAATATTTTGATAATGTCTTCAATTATTCCAAGAGTAGTTAACTTTTATTTTAAAATCAGCTTCAGACCACCAGATTCCAATTTGGAAACCATTTTTAGATGAGATTGTCTTTGTCTGTACATCAGGAATTTAAAGGCTTTTTGTTTTGTAGGTTGTAGTTAATTTCTTTTAAACACAAATAATTGGAATTGTCAAAGCATGTTTTTAAGCCAACACACTTGTGATACAGAAGGCACGTCAACTCAGTGGTTAGCACTGATGCCTCACAGCACCAGGGACCCAGGTTAGATTCCAGCCTCGGGCGACTGCATTTGCACATTCTCCATCTCTGCGTGGGTGTGCTCTGGTTTCCTCCCACAAATGCAGGTTAGGTGAATTAGCCATGCTAAATTGCCCACAGTGTCCAAGTATGGGTGGGTTAGGTTTGTTAGCTAGGGGTGAATATAGGGTAGGAGGAATGGGTCTGGGTGGGTTACCATTCAGAGGTTCAGTGTGGACTTGTTGGGCTGAAGGGCCTGTTTCCACACACTAAAAGGATGCTATTATTCTACACAGCAGAACGAGCTATTTTTAGCTTGATAGAAACTCACAAACTAAGGACAATGCAAGTCAGCACTGCCAAATTAAACACAAGAATGTTGACGAAGTAAATTGGCATTCATGCAAACTACTCCCTCCACTGAATTATTTATATCCTGAGAAATATACACTAAACTTCCACTTCAGTCACTCCAAGTTGAAGCACTACACTATTCAAACAGCATTTCAAAATCGCTTTGTTTGCTCTGTGCATTATGAGCCAATGGTAGAACGTTACAAAAGGAAACGGCTAAAAAACATGCCTGCTTAGAAATTGATATGGATTATAAAACTGAAACAACTGAACCAACATTTTCCATTGACTTTAGATGTGGTTTCTAATTATGCTCCACCCTGTGTTTAGCCTGCCTGCAGATGAACCTCAATGCACATGCAAAGTCAACACTGCCGAGTGAAGTGCACAAGAATGTCAGGGATGCAGTGGCGTATCGGCAGGTTACTGGATAAGTAATCCAGAACCCCAGGTTAATGTTCTGGAAACATGGGTTCAAATCCTACCAAAGCAGCTGGAGTAGGAGTTCAATTTAAGAAAGCTAGCATGCAAAGATGATCGATAGTCATAAAAAAACCTATCTGGATCACTTCAGAAAAGGAAATCGAAGAATCTCTAGCATGGAAGTGGGCAATTCAGCCCATAGAGTCCAGATTAGCCTTCCAAAGAGCCTCCCGACACTCTATCCCTGCATTTCCCATGGCTAATCCATCTAGGTTGCACATCCCTGGACACTATGGGAAATCTAGAGTCGAGTGTAGTGCTGGAAAACCGCAGCAGGTCAGGCAGCCCCCAAGAAGCTCCTCTGATGCTGCCTGACCTGCTGTCCTTTTCCAGCATCACACACTCTATTCTGATCTGCAGTCCTCACTTGCGCCAAAGTTGACTATGGGAAATTTAGCATGGCCAATCCACCTAACCAGCACATCTTTGTGGACTGTGGGAGGAACCCTATGCAGACACAGGGAGAATGTGCAAACTCCACAGAGTCAGAGAAGAGAATCGAACCTGGGTCCCTAGTGCTGAGAGGCAGTGCTAACTACTGAGCCACCATGCCACCCCTCTGCCATCTTTACCAAGTCTGACCTATATGTGACTCCTGACCCACAGCAACATGGTTGACTCAACTATCCTCTGGGCAATTAGCAATGCAATAAATGCTGGCCTGAAATTATGCCCACAACCCGTGACTGAATAAAACAACACAATTTTCAATAGCATTACTTGATCAGAATCAAGGCCAACACAAATATACTCTGGTACCCCTTTATCCTCATCCCTCCTCCATTGATTCCCACACCTGACCTGAAGACAGTGCTGAGATGGCCTCAGATATGCCTTTTAGCCTCTCCTGCCTCACTAGACATGTTGAAGCATTAAATACTAATACTGACGGGTGATTTAAGCTCCCTGCTATAAATATCCATTGACCACCTAGAGAGCAGAGGATCTGGCCCATAGACCAGATATATTCCAGAAGGTACACTGCAGAATCTCACAGATATTCCAGTGCAAGGGCTCAGTGCAAATTCTCGGAGGTCTGAACTTGTGACAGGCAGTTCCCCTGCTCCAAAGGACTCTGAGAAACTCCAACTCGAGTTAGAGTTGGAGACTATGACATTTCTAACTTAATGAACTGGATAAGTACCAGGGAAATATTAGAAGAAGAAATCCCAGTCAAACTCTTGGAGAATCACACAGTTGGCCTCATCCACCATATTTCCCCTTTGCCTTCCCTCTTACACATTTACCTCCACTACATAGCTTTATAAAAGCTGCCTAGGTTAAAAACAGAACACGTCAGCTAATGCTGTAAACGGTGGAGGGGGTCACAGCGCTGAGGTTTGTTGAATAGAAAGAAAGAACTCTCCACCTGAAGATTGTTCAGGAGAAGCAATGGAACAAGACAAGTGTATTTTTTTTTCCTCTGAACTGGATTGGAAATAGAATTTTTGGGACATTTTTAATTCACTCAGGGTGCAGGCCCCTCTGGCAAGGTCAACATTTATTGCCCACCACCCCCTCCCTCCAACTGGCTTCTAGAAGATAACGGTTCAGATATGATCTTGAACCGGTGCAGTTTGTGACAATGCTCCCATAGGGCTGCCATATCAGAATCAATGCTTCCCCCACATGGTGTGCAGTAACTGGGAAAGTGCCACAGAAGAATTAACAAGCCACTTACAAGGTGCAGAATCAAAGTCTGGGGATCACAGACTGCACAAACAGGGGGAACATTGGTGTGGAGGGCAGAAAGTCAGATGTACAGCACTGAAACAGACCCTTCAGTCAGACTGATCCATGCCAACCAGATATTCTAAATTAACTTAGTCCCATTTATCTACAAGTCACACCAATTAGATGTCAGCCCTAAACTTGTGACACCATCACTCACTGCAGGAAGGAGAACAATGCAAATTCCAATAGAATGCACACATTTCACAAAATAATATTTATCAGGAACAGTCAGATGTACAGCACAGAAACAGACCCTTCGGTCCAACTCGTCCATGCCATCCAGATATCCCAACCCAATCTAGCCCATATCCCTCCAAACCCTTCCTATTCATATCTCCATCCAAATGCCTCTTGAATGTTGCAATTGTACCAGCCTCCACCACTGCCTCTGGCAGCTCATTCCATACACATACAACCCTCTGTGAAAAAGTTGCCCCTTGGGTCT
Organism: Chiloscyllium punctatum; assembly: GCF_047496795.1. Classification (NCBI taxonomy): domain Eukaryota; kingdom Metazoa; phylum Chordata; class Chondrichthyes; order Orectolobiformes; family Hemiscylliidae; genus Chiloscyllium; species Chiloscyllium punctatum. Next base: position 142,093,772 of record NC_092741.1, on the reverse strand, counting down.
CTTTTACATCATTACCCCCTCACCCTAAACCTATGCCCTCTAGTTCTGGACTCCCCAAATCCAGGGAAAAGACTTTGTCTATTTATCCTATTCATGCCCCTCATGATTTTGTAAACCTCGAAGTTCACCCCTTAGCATCTGACACGCCAGGGAAAACAGCTACAGCCTAATCAACCTTTCCCTATAGCTCCTCCAACCCTCGCAACATCCTTGTAAATCTTAGGAGGGTTGTTTTTCAGACTGGAGGCCTGTGACCAGTGGAGTGCCACAAGGATTGTGCTGGGTTCACTACTTTTCATCATTTATATATATATATAATTGATTTGGATGTGAGCATAAGAGGCAGAGTTAATAAGTTTGCAGATGATACCAAAATTGGAGGTGCAGTGGACAGCAAAGAGGGTTACCTCAGATTACAATGGGTCTTGATCAGATGGGCCAATGGGCTGAGAAGTGGCAGATGGAGTTTAATTTAGATAAATGCGAGGTGCTGCATTTTGAGAAATCAAATAACAGCAGGACTTTACCATTACGTTTATAAGTCCTAGGGAGAATGGCTGAACAAAGAGACCTTGGACTGCTGGTTCATAGTACCTTGAAAGTGGAGTTGCAGGTAGATAGGATAGTGAAAGCAGTGTTTGGTAAGCTTTCCTTCATTGGTCAGAATATTGAGTATAGGACTTGGGAGGTCATGTTGCGGCTGTACAGGACATTGGTTAGACCACTGTTGGAATATTGTGTGCTATTCTGCTCTCCTTCTATCGGAAAGATGTTGTGAAATTTGAAAAGGGTATTAAAACAAAAATTGAAACTACAACTTTTTTTGGTTTATTTTTCTTATAACCAAAGAGAGCCTTGTTGTGTTAACATTAATTTAGGTATAGCCAGCAGAATATTGATGCAGAATTTTTCAAGAGTTGTACCAAATATTAGAACATTGGCTTGCTCACTCCTAAACCCAAGTCAAACAATACCATTATTGAACATTGTAATCAAGTGTTACTAGAATGGCTCAGCAATCAATTTCTTCAAAACAAAAAATATTCAAAGACAAAAAAAAACCCACTGGAGGACTTGGGTACCTATCAAGATAAAACAAAGCATTTCCTCAAGCAGAATTTTACAGCAGTTGGTGCAGAAAAAGCTGAAAAATATGTTGCTGGAAAAGTGCTGCAGGTCAGGCAGCATCCAAGGAACAGGAGAATCAACGTTTCAGGCATAAGCCTTTCTTCAACATTTGTGGCAGAATCGAACAGGAAGTTTGGTGAAGCTGAGACTTTGGGCGCATTTCACATCCCCACCTGACACTTTTGACAAGTGATGTGGTGAATTCCTCATTTGGCAGCAATGAGGTGCTAATTAAGGGGGACAATTACTGGTCAAACGCATTGTTAGTGTGGAGAGTTGGGTGTCAACATTCAGCTTCCTCTCTTACCAAACATATCTAAATAAAATAGACGTGGAAATCCCAATGAGCGCTTGGTCTGAATAATGTGGGCGGCACGGTGGTTAGCACTGCTGCCTCACAGCGCCAGAGACCCGAGTTCAATTCCCACCTCAGGCAACTGTCTGTGTGGAGTTTGCACATTCTCCCTGTGTCTGCGTGATTTCCTCTGGGTGCTCCGGTTTCCTCCTACAGTCAAAAAATGTGCAGGTTAGGCGAATTGGCCATGCTAAATTGACCGTAGTGTTAGGTGAAGGGGTAAATGTAGGGGAATGGGTGGGTGGGTTGCTCTTCGGAGGGTCAGTGTGGACTTGTTGGGCCGAAGGGCCTGTTTCCACACTAAGTAATCTAATCTAACGTCCATGGTGGACATTGGACCCCAGCAACTAAGGCTCCATCTGTGGGCGCCAGCCTCTCTCATCCCATGGTCACAGACATAGGCATCTAATATGTGCCAGCCTTCAAGAACCCTCATGGCACATCTGTGGATCCACTTTTGCACCAGAAACTATTACAATGCTGCAACAAGGACACGGTGCACTCAGTGGCACAGACCTTGCTCATAGACTGGACTCGGCTGTATCACCAAGCTCTCTCTCGCTGTCATAGTGCTCATTCATTTCGATCCTACCTGGATGCTCCCTGCCTTTTAGAAATTTGCCCCCTCTCCCAGAGGGATGAGGCTCATATTGCGGTTTAGTAGAGGAACAATGCCAGGAAGCTTGTTGTAGTTGCCAATGTGCCTGAGTGGGTAGCACGGTTGTTACTTTTGTTGCAAGTGGGGAAGTGCCCCAAGTGATTCAGTAGGCATCAGGGAGGGAAGAGTCAGGGCTAGGGGTGTCAGAGGCTAGCAGTGGGTGGGGATGGGAGTGGTGAGACTAACTGGGGAAGACTATGAGGGCAGAGGGCACATGAGATCTGATGGCAAGCAGGTACAGTAAAAAGGATAGATGAATGAGAGCTGTTGGAGAGAAGATAGTGCCACATACACTGGCAGAGTGGAGGCGGTCATTAACCTCCTCCTTGCTGGACAATCCTCCAGACCGCACTGAAACCAGCTATAACCACAGACCAGGCAGGCATGATCCAGCATTGCTGCCTCCTCTAGAGCCAATGCAGGACTTCCTGCAGGACCAGTAACCTACAAAGCAGAGTGCTAATGTGTCCATCTGCCACATGCAGGGTAAACATCAGGATCCACACGAGGCAACTCAGGACTGACATCACTTGCACAGACGCACAATGGGCTTTCAAAGATGGTGCAGACACATAGGATAATGGTGAATTCTGGGATATCCACTGAATGGAGAACTGTTCCAGGAATGACATGACAAGATGGAACCAGATTTGGATGGGAGGGATGCCACAGGGATGGGGTAGGTCAGTAATGAGGAGAGTTTGACAGGATGAGAAAACTTACTTGACCTCATGATAGAAGTGCACCCAAAACAAAACAACTCAGACTTAGACCAAAAAAAAATGCAAGTTTCAGCCCCTCATTCTCATCCCTGCAAATCCTGATTGGTAGGGTTATATTTCAGACCAGAAATGCTCAATTCAAAAACCATTCTTTTAAGCAAAAAAAAAACATTTGTATTTGCAAAACATGTGGCCTGTTTCACAGTCTGGTACTTACATTTACAAATGCTTTTTCATGATACAAAGAAAAGCACTGATGAAATCAGGTTGGCATTTAAAAGAAAACCATTCAATAAATGCAGGCTTTGCTCACTGGATCAGCATTCATTGCCTATTCCTGGCTACCTTTAAGAACATAGAACAATACAGTGCAGAACAGGCCCTTCAGCCTTTGATGTTGCACCAACCTGTGAACTAACCTAAGCCTATCCCCCTACACTGTCCCATCATCATCCATATGCTTATCCAAGGACTGTTTAAATGCCCAAAGGTGACGGCAACTTGTCTTCTTGAAACTTTGTCTGTAACTACACCGAATGGACTGCAATGTTTGAGGGAAGTGTTTTTATGACTCTGGTCCAGTGACAGGAGAGGAGCAAGTGATATAACCTTCCTGACTTGGAATTAAGAAAAAATCATCATTTCTTCACTTTAAACAACCATGGGCATAGATTCCACGCCACAAATTATATTAAACTCATTTGCCACACTTCATGCAAGGAGAAAGTCTTGAAGCTTTCATTGGTACAAAAATAACCAGAAAATTCATGGAATGCCCTGCCAGTAGCAGTAGTGGACTCTCCCTCTTTATGGGTATTTAAGCGGGCATTGGATAGGTATATGGAGGATAGTGGGTTAGTGTAGGTTAGGTGGGCTTTGATCGGCGCAACATCGAGGGCTGAAGGGCCTGTACTGCGCTGTATTCTTCTATGTTCTATAAAATTAATGCATCATAATAAGATATTCAGGAGAGGCTGAATAGGCTGGGGCTATTTTCCTTGGAGCATCGGAGGCTGAGGTATGACTTATAGAAGTTATAACATCATAAGGGGTTTGGATAGTGTGAACAGCCAAGGTCTGTACCCTGGAGTAGGGGAGTCCAAAACTAGAGGGTATCGGTTTAAGGAGAGAGGGAAAAAATTCAGAAGGGACCTAAGAGGCAACTTTTTCATGCAGAGGGCAGTGCAGGTATGGAATGAGCTGCCAGAGGAAGTGGAGGAGGCTGGTACAATTGCAACATTTAAAAGGCATCTGGAAAGGTATATAACTAGGAGGGTTAAAGAGGGATAGAGGCTAAAAGCTGACAAACAGGACTAGATTAATTTAGGAAACCTGGTCAGTATGGAGGAGTTGGACTAAAGGGTCTGTTGCCATGCCTTTTCCATCTCTACGATGCTATAACTTGCATCTTGCAAAGTAGATGGTGTCTTAAATGTTATGTCAAACATTACATATTGCATAGCATTTTCAAGTCTTGCGTCTGGAAATGATTCCCATACCAGTTACAGCAAAGTACGCAGAGCCAAGAATCATCAGCTTTGGCTGGACATGTTCGTGGAGGTTCCATTACACCGACACCGCATCAGCCACTGTAACGCTCAACAAAACTGTATTGTTCCATGTTTTTAAAATACCTCTACAATCTCTCTGCCAGGTCGCCTGCAACTGTGCACTGGAAATTCTTTAATGCCTGGATATTTGGCAACTCTAACGTAGTCACTCCATGGAAAATATTAGCAGTCTAGCAATCCATTTTTTTAAAAAACATTTTTCTTCAAGAAACACTGTCTTTTGAGAATCCGCGTTACGATTAGAAAGCAGAATAGTTCTACCATTTCTGTTACTAACCTCACTAATCTTGCAAAATAATTTAATTTCTAGATTGGATTTTCCCATGAATGGATTGTTCTTCAGTATAAAGTTTATTCTCCCCCACCCCTCCTCCCCATCCTCACTATTTCAGTGAGTGAGGGAATTACACTCCAATGTAACATGCTTACTGTGAAATAATAGATTAATGGTTAAACCCATACATTATTTGCTCTTTCTGAATATCCTGGCCTTACTCAACTTCCCCAATTTCCTACACCCACCATCCTTATAGCTTAAAATGAATCTACCACAGCTCGGTGCTGTTGGCCTGGACTTGCCAAGATTTAAGATTGTGCTTGCTCAATGGGACTGACCCTCCGACAATTTGGGATGCAATAAAATGCAGGTCTATTAGCCATAATCACATTACACTATACAGTTTCTTTCCCCATCTTTCTAATGTCAAGAAAATCTCAAAATGCTGGTGGACCAGGCACGATTGTTAAACATAGTATTACAGAAACGTTTGATTCTCAAACTCATTAAAAGCTCAAATAATGTTCTTGTAAGTCATCGCAATTGGTAAGATTCTGAAATCCCCATTACAGGGCAATGAAGCAAATCAAGGGTTGCTGCCAGTGGGAAAAAAAAGGAACAAATTAGACCTAAAGATCAATTATGCCACCTATCCAAAACTCATGGTTAAGACATTTACATTAGTGGCCCTCTTTGCAGTTGCCCGTCACTTATGAAATTCACAGTCTGATCATAGACTCCTTGGTTACCTTAATTTAATCTATCCACTGGCTGCGAGCTGCCCTCCACTGTCCTCAAATGACTTGGCATTAACTGAATTTTACTTTTAAAAGTAAGGATTATTGGCAAACTAAGCTGCCCCTAACATTCGGCTGACCAACCGAGTTGTATGGTAAACACTAAACTGAAGACATGAAAGTTGCCAAATCAGAGTTAAAAGGGAGCAACTTTGTAACAAGATTTCATTCAGATTCCTTGCTGAGCTGGGTTTCCTTATCTTAGCTCTGCTCCTTAAACTACACTGCAAGACGATGCCTACAGTACTACATTGTTCTGAAAAAGCAAGTGAAGTGAGGAACAGAGGACAGTAACAGCCACACCACCTTTAGCATCAGTCTCCGGTGACAGAGTCGCATGTACACCTATCGTACCTCACTGCTTTTACTTTCAAAAGCTTGTTCACTCATTCAGAAAGTGAACAAAAGGCAGTCTGGAATATCTTAAATAAAAGCAAAGCATCACTGTTACAGATTTGTACAGACTTCATTTAAAGCATTTGGGTCAATTTTAAACTTGGTTTAAGGTAGATTGATTGGGATAACTTTTTTTGGCCAGGTTAGAGTGGAATTGGGGGTTTGCCATGAAGGAGAATTCTCTCACTGTATCTTAGCCAATTTGCCTCTAAATTACCTACCATGCCCAATTTCTCCCCATCTTAGCATGCGCTATTACCAAAACAAATCACCACTTGATTGATATTCAGGAATTCACCAGTATCACATCCACTGACGCCATCTTTAAAAACCAGTGAGGACTTGGAGAAGGACCGTCAGTCCAGTTCTTTACAGTTCAGCACATCTGCCCTGGATGTGTTGGGAAAGGGGGGGGGGGGGTGGGGGGTGGCATCTGTGCACTGCTTTGCAGGTAGGGACCTGGAGGTCACACTGGACTGGGTGGTGCCAGTGAGGCACTTCCTCCTCCCCTAGCATTAGCAGTGGAGGCCATGTTACTAGACCATGCCAGCTGTCTAGAGAAACACACAGAACTGTAAAGGAGGAAGTCAATATTTCCACTCCCCAGGGCAAGTGCCTCCCAACTTAATTCCTATACTATACCTCTCACTACCTCAACCAGTGCACCCACCTCTCACCAAGTTTATGCAATGCCACACTCAGTACTGCATGCAACCCCTTTCCCACCTCAACCAGACACAAACAATCTGCATGCCCTCTGCACAGCCTCAGTGATGACATTCCCCACTTGCAGTAACAGTGCCACCCACTTGCACCTCCCTGGATTCTAGCCCCTCTCTCACACCATGAGGAAAATAGCCCATCAAGAGGTAGAAAAGTCAAGGTACAGCTCAGTCAGCCCTGAACAAGGAGGGGATTGGGATTCTGACCTGGCATTTGAACTGGTATTGGAGGCTGCCCCTTGACTTACTGCACTGGCAGCCCCAAGAGTTAAGGCTACCTCCCTTGAGTTGATTGAGGACTGATCACTACAACAAACCTCCTGGCTTGGAGTCTGCCCTAAATGGCGAGGCAGGACAGCAGTATACAAGTCCGGCATCTTTTATTGAGTTTCAAAAAGACATGGCAAGGCATCAGTGTTTAGGTACCTCAGAGTGAGCGATTGCTGAGAGAGACACAGAGACACAGAGACACAGAGACACAGAGACACAGAGACACAGAGACACAGAGACACAGAGACACAGAGACACAGAGACACAGAGACACAGAGACACAGAGACACAGAGACACAGAGACACAGAGACACAGAGACACAGAGACACAGAGACACAGAGACACAGAGACACAGAGACACAGAGACACAGAGACACAGAGACACAGCTGGAGATGCAGGTCCAGTCCAGAAACTAGGTGCATGTCACTGAGCTCTCAGTGCCTTCGTTGCAACATCACAATGATAGTTGCTGGTGTAGCATTGAAATGCAGAAGCTTGTTATAAGTGGATTAGTGGCCAGGCATAAGAATCCAGAGGTTGGCGCATGCCAGATGCTAATGTCCATGGACACAAAGTGCATAGTCAGGTGCCCATGGATCATGCCTTGAGATGTTGGACACCAAACATGCAGGTCATTTGGAACAAGTGGGGAGCTGAACTGACCAGATGCTCACTAGTTTCCTAACATCAAGATTATTTGGAGAGTTTGGCAAGATAGGCATCTGAATATTAATGAGGGAAACAAGGCCATTAACAAGGTATTAACAAGCAATAATCTGTCAATTGCTACCTCGCATGAATCATACTATGCTACATGGGAAAAGCATAAAAGATGGAGCGAGATTGTCTCATGGTTGAGGCATGCTTTGTGACACTTAACCAATTCTACCACACCTCACCAATGTCCATGCCACTCAGACAAAAACAAGACTGCGCTTGCTGTACTTTAAGATAGAAAATACACTGGCTTCGCACTTCAAAAATTTCCAAGGTTCATAATTTTCAAATATCTATCCCAATGTAACTTACTCTCCTACGTAAAATATTTGCAAAGGTCATAAGATGTCTATCTTTTTACAGTTGTTCATAGAACCAGATTTCATTGAAGTTGCCAAATTACTGGCTTAAATTAAAAGCTGCAAGTGTGGATAGGTGTCCATGGCTAAATTTCATTGACTGATGTAAATATCACATGTACGGAATAGTTTTGAAAGCTCCAACTAAACCTTTATTCACCTCTTGTCCCTACCAAAATAATCCACTTTAAAGTTATCACCTATTTCTATCCACTAAGCTGCTTACTGTCCACCAGTACATGCTGCTTATTCAGTCATTTGCTGTTGTTTGACCTCAGCTATTGCTGTAATATTTAAAAATATCAATTAATTCCCAACTTTAGTCCTGGCTGCTATTGGTGGGTTATTTTTTTGAAAAAAAAAAGATAGATCTCCCTCTAACTCTCTCTCTGGGTTGCATCCAATGTTTAAAACAGCAAAATTTATCTGGATGGAAGTCAGGATAGAAAGTTTCCATTTAAATCTCAGCACTGAAGTGGAATGGAGTAACAGATTGAAAAGTATTTGTAAAGCCCTGCTGGGACTGCCTGTGGAGAACTTTTGCAGATCTCAAGTGAAATTAGTGGAAGGATGTGACTCAACTAAACACATGACCCAAGTAAAAAATAAAGATGGCCTCACCCCAGACATCCGCCATCCCTACAAACGGATACAAGTTCAAGAGTCCACAGAACTGTAATACTAATAGCCTTGCACTGCTTACAGCATCTTTGAGAATTCAATTCCTTTCTGCAATAGTATTTTTTAAATCGTTGGATTCTCAAGCACACTGTCATATTTTACAAAGATTCACGTCCATTTTATGCAGCCCCATACATGCATGCATTTTCATGAAGCCACCATACTTTTGATTATACGCTACTTGCAGTTGATATCCAAGTGTCGAGGCTTGACTATTGCGCTAGCAGCAAGGCTTTGGTGTTAGGTGTGTGTTGAGTTGATGGGAGAAGAAGGTGGTGACCCTGTTTACATCTGGTAATACTGAAGAAACAAAAGGCTTGATAGCATCAGATAAGTCAGTGCAAAGGCTCCCATCAATTCCACTTCTATTCAGATCAACAGTCACAAAATGGCTATTTATATCCGAATAATCCTTCCTTCACTCTTGACAGAAGCTAACAGATTTGCTGTGCACTCTCTGTATTGCGCTAAGGCAGCCATAAAAGGTACAAAATATTATGTTCATCCACTACATAGCTTCAAGTCATAGCCAAACAAGAAACTCAAGCTACACTTTAAGTTAATGGAAATGCTTAACTTAACCAATGTAATTGATGACACAAAACAGCACTATGAATTATGTCCAACCATAAATAACTAAATTATTACTTTCCTCCTGCACAAGCTACTTGTTATAAATTAAGTGGACATCATCCAGCATCTCTTCAACCAGTTTCTAGAAAGTGTCAAACAGCAACTGCTATAACGTCCTGTTGTTGGCACAGAGCTTTTGTTGACAGCACTTAATAGGAATTTGAGGACTCAGGCCTATATTTCAATACAAGAGCAAAGTGCATTGACACTTCAATCTTTCATATTGCTTGGTTTCACATTATACAGTATTTAAGTAATGCTAAAAATTATCTTTTCTCATCTCCAAAATGGCAACTACAAAGATTTTACATTGTTGTGTGTAACGTCTAAATTGTCATGCCTTTTGAGAGTAGATAGAGTAGATCTTCAACATGTTGCTGAAGCATAAATGAAACTGACTGAAAGAAACCGTCCAATTTTAATTATCTGATGGCCATTGGTTTTACACCAGACTGCAATTTCTTTTTTAAATCCACCAATTCTGGTCAAGTATTGGTCACCAAACAGACCAATAAGCTAAAACTAAATATTCCAAAAGGGACATAATCTGCAACGTTAATACATTTCTAAGCCAACTCAGAAATAGTGGAGATGCTTCCTTTTTGCACATTTTATTATTGAGACCATTCCTTGCCTACCAGAGTACACAATTGAAAAGCTGTAGCCTATAGTTCCAAGGTGCACAAATTACCAATAAATGGGATTTGATTAGTGGGAAAACAATCTTGTAAAGTTTCCTTCAAAATAACAAGTATTGAAGCTCAAAAGTGTCCCTGGATTTATATTCTCCAAGATTTAAAGTTGAAATTTTGCCTCAAAACAACCCCAGTTCCTATTTCTAGTGAGACCAAAAACCCTCCAATTCAATTCAAAACACATTTTGGGTACAGACAACTGTCATCCACCAAAAAGAAACTGGTGTTATTTATCACAAGCAGGATGGTTACTTTGTCCAGAATTTAAAATATTTTTCAGCGCTCAATGCTTACTAAAATGATAAGTTACTTTGAGTGGAAGAATTACAGAAATGAATGACTCTGGACACGATTTCCCCAGTTTGAATGTTTTGATCTCTGCTCACAGTCTGCTGCTCATCATACAGGAAAACAGGATAAAAAAAACAACCAGCAGTATACAATATCCAGCTGACTGAAATGTTACTTGGATAGTCACAATATAATCACATTATCTCATGGTGTGGAGGGAAACCACAGATAAAGGAGAAATTATACAAATAAAATTAGGTTTCAGTTATGTAATGGATCACTAGGTGTAATAGGATTTACTATCCTGTGGATTTTAACTGGCTAACCTAATCATACAATTGAGTGCACTCAAAGTGGTTCTCAGAAAGATTGTAGTTCAGTACCTTTTAAAAGAATCAATGCTCAAATGCTACAACTAATCATTTCAACAATCTAAATTCATTAGTTTAATTTCAATTGTTTCTATGAATGTACACTTGCAAACTAATTTCAGTTAATTATAAAGAATACAGAGATTGTACAAAGTGCATCGTTTATGTAAAATTTAAGTTGTGGTGCAAGTTCTTCTTTGGCAATGAATTCTAGCAATAATAACCAGCAAGTCAATGAGGAATTGAATGTTATATAGTTGAATGATTATAGGAGCTTAGAGGTCAAGACCTGATTATTAGGCCAAATCTAATTTTGGTAGCTTAAACCTTCATTAGAAGACTCAGAACTATTTTTGGATATGGATACATATTCACTCCTCCCTTCAGCGGAGATGAATTATCTTACGTCTTGCACACTAACATTTAACCGTCACCATAGAAGTCAAATTTATGTCAAGTTAAGTGCATGTCAAATACACTTGGTACACAATTAGGTGATCTTATTCCTGGGCTCCAATTATAGAACATACATTTAACTTGCTTTTAAAATAACCAGGAACAAAGACATTGCTGAAGCTATTAGTTACAGCATTTGAGAATTAAAGCCTTTCTTTAAAAAAACGAGTGGGACATGAATTAAAACAAACCAATTCCTTGAAGAAAGAATTCTCCAACTTTGTAATACTGTCAGAATTAAACGATTAGTTTGGCTGAGTTAAAGTCCACACGGGTAGTAAATCCTATTACATCATTTGATCCATTATTGAACTAAAATCTAATTTCACAGGTTACTTACCACAGCATCATTCATAAGAAGAATGATTTACAGAAGATTTGTATCATTATTTAATAAAGTTTCTCACATGAATGCAGCATTACAAAATGAGCACCAGATTGCAACATATTTGAAATGTCAGTTACAAGGCAGTCAAATTGAAATGCCAAAATTGTCAGAAGGGATCTTTGAGGCAATTTCAGAATTATGAAACATGCTACTTTCAAAGAATGCAAAACAAATACTGACATGTTACAAGTTGGTTTGGAAAATAGATGAGCAAATATTTTGCTTCCATGAAGGCAGACAAGAATCTTGCCGAGCTAAGTTCAATTACTTTTTTATTCATTTATTAGGTGTGGGCTTCATTACCTTAGTGAGTATTTATTGCCTTTCATTAAATTACCCTCAAGGAGGTGGCAGGAATCTGCCTTTTTGAACTGCTGCAGTCCAGCTAATACATACACCTGCAGTGCCGTTAAGGAAGAGTTCCAGAGTTTTGATCCAGTGACAGCAAAGGGAATAACAATACAGTTCCTAGTCATGATGCTGATGGTGTTCCCATACAACATCCCACACAGGTGGGGGTGGGGAGATGGGTACACATTATCATTGATACACAACCACTCAAAGTAAATATCCAATTATACTTGGGAAGGATTGCTTTAAAGACAAAAACCCTTTTCGTTCCAGAATTTGATCTTTGTTAAAGGAAAAGCACATACTTAAAAACATGCAAATTTGTAATTCCTATGTGGACATAACATTTTTCTGAATGAGCTTTACAAATAATTGGACATCGTGAATTTATCACAGTATTTAAAAATGGCTCTAATTGCTTAGGCCTGTTACAGCTGTGAAGAATTTTCTGAATGCAATCTAACTCAGCTATTGTCCTGTCTTCCAACCAGAATTGCTCAATCAGAAATTTCTAAATCAAGGCCTCCTGGTACCACTCAAGAAATTCTATAAAAGGAAGTGATGTCAAAAGCATAAATAGCTTTGATTTACATTTCAAAGTGTTCTACTCCTAGCTGCCTAATGGAGATAAATAGTGTCCCTTTAAGAGAAAGAACTGGAAGAAACAATCTGGAGGTACAGTGATTCAGAAATCACCCTTTGAATTGGACAGCCTGGATTTAAACATAGTTCACATGTCGAATTAAAGTCTTCTTTTAACAAGAGCTAAAAAATTGTGTAATCTTAGTATTTAAAATGTCCTGTTCATCAACTATGAGTGACTAGTACTGTATTGGAATAAATCCAGGTTGGGATTTAGGTGTAATGTGCAGACACAGCTGTGACCCATGAAACAACTGACCTTAGAGTGCTCCATATGGCCACAGATACTAAACAGGGCATTCCTTCCTAACATCTTCACTTGAATAAAGCACAAGTATTTGAGAGAATTCTACGCCATCCCAGAAGAACCTAATTGGGGAAGCAGGTATTTTACCATTCATCTGGTGCCATCACACAATAACAAGTGTTACACAAGCTCAGCCATAGGGGAATTAAACAATCGCCACGGGCTGATCTCCACGACTGGCTGTGTGTAGAGAAGGGAGTGTTTCTTTTCCTACCTCTGGGAAGAAAGGCCCAGGTTCAAGTCTGAACGACACCATAGGAACAGGTTGATGAAAAAGCAGCCTCCTTTCATTTGGTTTGACATCCAGTTGGATGTACATTTGAAATGGGTGCCATGGCATTCTTGTACATTCTGGATACGAGGAAGCTTATTTTTGCCGCCACAGAGGATTAAAAGTCCAATCAGTAGTTATGAAAAACAGCCAATGTGACGTGCAATTATATGACCCGCTAAGCCTTCCATTATTTTACAGCCATACATTAAAAGCAGAGTGGTCTGTAAACTTGCCCCATAAAGAATAAGCACAAGCAAGCATTCGTTAGCTGGGAGAAGAGCTACTTTTGAACATCGGAGAGGAGATTATTTGAGTAATATTTTCAAACTGCACACAGCATTGGAAGTGGGCACCTTTAAATGAATCAGATTCATGTCACTGAAAGTATACATGCTGAACTGCAATAATATACATAGATCACTAGCTGTCTCAACCTCACAGCCAAATCTAAAACCTGACCTGGACTTCTGGGTTAAAACTAGCCAAGGCCTTGTACTGGTGTTTCACATTGCACTTATGTCACAGGCCCACTCCACCTGTCTGGCTATGCACCGAGCTTTGTGAGGATTATTCATCTCATCCATGGATTACTGCATGTCGTCGTGAGAACCTGCCAGGTAGACAGTATTTTTAAACAGATGCAGTACAGCAGCTTTACCGACCTCAAATTAAAAAAAGTGAACAACCACAGAGTTTTCTTTTTACCAATTGCAAATACAAGCACTGCCCAGAATAAGTCAGCTTAAAGAAAACACTCCCTACGTTTTGGTTTAACAAGAAGGGAAAGAAAAGTTTATTGCCCACAAGTCTGCTTTTAAAAGAAATGTTCGAGGTCATCGTGTCATTCTAAAGTAGATTCCACCCCCCTTTATTAAAGCTGGAAGTAGATTAGAAGCTCACATTCCAAAACTCCAAGGAAACACTGCAATTAACACGGCACTTCGGACATCAACGAGCGACAAGAACTGCATTTCAAGGAGGGAGTTTAAAACACCCTGGTCCAACTCATACGCCCATCTCCCGAGCAGTTACGAGTTACTTACAAAAGCTCAGTTTTGCAGTTGCAAGACTGATGTCTACAGACCTCACCCTGGAAAACAAAACACTACACCAGGCAAGTCATTCCAATAACGGTCAACTTTTAAAACGTTCGCTTTGGAAAACAAGTTTGGGGCGGCCGGGATTTGGGGGTGGAGGCTGGGTAGAAAGGCGACAGAATGTGGCCAAGCTATTTTGGGGGTGGAAGGGACAAACATACTTTGTAATACGACCGGGGGGGGGGGGGGGGGGTAGTAAGAGCGGAAGAAAAAAAAAGAGGAAGAATTAGCTTGGAAGCTGTTTATTAGAGAGCAACCCCTCCACACCCCACCATTCTGCACTTTATTTTCCGTCAGCTCCTGTGTGGAACCACTGTAGCAATAACAATTCGGGAAAGTTGCTGTAGTGTATTGCTCGAATTGCAAACTAGCTTCCTCTCTCTCACACACACACACACACACACACACACGTACATACATAGACTCACCAAATACCCCACAGGGCTCCTTAACAGTGCACCTTTCCTCCTCACTTTTACTCTGTAGGTCCGTTGTTCAGTCCAATTGATTTTAAAAATGATTGGAGCCAGAAACAAAAACCTAGCTCGTTAAGATCGATAAAAGGAGACCTCAATTAGTCACGATGCGATGGAGAAATTACAAGCCTGCAGTGAGGAAGCATCAGTGGTTTGTACACAGCCTTGTCTACTCCAGGAGCAACCCTTTCCATTTCAGGCAAAGGATGAGGAGCCGCCGCGCGGCTCCATGTAACTATTTCCATGGACTAGCCCACCCACTGCAAAGAGGGGAGTGGGAGTGTGAGGGCAAGGGCCTTTCCCACACAATCACCTATCTCTCTTTCATTATGGTACAATCCTTCCACACTAATCACTCCACTGCAATTACTCAGCAGCTCTTGTTATGAGGATAGAAAATGCTTATGTGTCAAAAGTGAAAGCAAACAAACAATCCACCCCCCCCTAGGTTTTTTAATTTAGCACATTCCAGCCTATCTGTATTTCTCAGTGACAGGAAGTGAAGCCTGGCCTGAACTGATCCTTCAATCTACTCCAGTTTAAGGGTTGATACTTATAGCAACAATTGTCTAAATTAAAGACTCGCTGTCTTTCCTTCAGAGAATTCATTTAATCAGGTCAGGCTGGAAAGAAGGTGAAATAGTTGTTTCCATACGGAATCCATATTTCCGTTTTAAAATAATAGCATTTGTTTTGCGTGCTGCTTTTTAAAAGAAAATCCTTACACGAGCAGTTTCTTCGGGGTATTATCCCAAAAGTTTTAACTTATCCTATTTTTGGGACAAGTTAATTAGACTGTAGATGCTGAGAATACAACCGATAGAGGACGTACTTGCGCAGTTTTTCGAGGGAGATGCATTGATGTGCTTCCAGTGTGTCAACATGGCAAGTAATTTCTAAGACCTGAGATCTATTTATCGAGACATGATTTTCGCTATTTAATATCTAAAGTGGGATCACTTTTCTCGCAACAATTGCAAATGCTAAAATTTAGTAACGTTGTTACACAATAGAACAGTCAGAAATCTCTCCTAATGCAAATGCTTTCCGACTACACACTTCCAATAAACCGAAACTTTTTTTAAATCTTTCAGCTACAGTCACTTACTGCTTCATAATCAGTACAGATCGATATTCCAAAAGCTACGCGTGTTTTCGTTTTGTTAAAAATTTATTACAATCCTATTAACCGAATGACCAGGACTCTGCTTGAGAGTTAATGCTGACATTAACGACCATGTTAACTGACTCAAAAAATGGAGTCATGTGAGCAAATTCCTTTTCAGGTTAAAGTAGCGGGTGCTACAAACATTCGCGAGATTCAGACTTGAATGGGAAAATTGCCCGAAGAGGAGAGATTACGTTGAACAGGCATCTTTTCTCCAGATCTTGGGTTATCTCATTTCATGGAATCACAGAATTTTATAAGCTATGATAAGTGGTATTGTGTGTCATACATTGCAAGTATATTTCCCTAATTGGTGACTCCCGTAGGGAGTTATAGACCTACAACAAAGGGTTTGCCATTTAGGGAGCATCCTGCTCCTTGGATGCTGCCTGACCTGCGCTTTTCCAGCAACATATTTTCAGCTCTGATCTCCAGCATCTGCAGTCCTCACTTTCTCCTAGTTTGCCATTTAGGACAAAGATGAACATTTTCTTTACCTCTGAGATCTGTGGAGTAAATTGTTGGGTAGGTTCAAAATTGATAATGGGTGGATCTTAAGGGAATCAAGGAATATACAGATAAAGCTGAAAAGTGGGGTTGAGTCAGAAGTTCTGACAATCTCTGTAAGACATGCATGTAGATAACAATGTATTCACTTGACATTGTGAACCTACTTACCATAGACCTTTGTATTGGATTCATATATCACGGCACTCTAAACACATCTCTATGACACTATGTGCTGGATCTGAAGAAAGTGCCTAACATTAGATGTGATTCTGCTTTTGAATAACATTGAACGAATAATCCTAAATGTGCTGAGAATTATACTAACGATAAATTGAAACTGACCAGATAGGCTCTCAATGTGCCTTGCTAACACTTGCTAAAAGCTATGTGTATGAACACTCGTATCCTCTGCAAAGAGAGAGAGAAGACATCTAGGCATTGCATTGTTTCAATTAAAGAAAAACAGGGGGACAATCTTTCCCTGGTTCCATCCATATGGCTATGCCTTGACCACAGCATAGTTGTTGTGCAAAAAGATACCATATAACAGTGAATAGCTAGTGCCAATCTCCTGCCATTTTCCCATATGTCTGCTCACTATTTCTATCCAAATAATCATCCAAAGTCCTCTTGAATGTTACAATTGAACCTGCTCTACCATATTTCCTTTTGGGCAGAGGGCAGAGGTCCTTTGCAGGTCTGAGAGAGTGTGGTCCTCAGTTGAGGCAGGGCTGACTGCACGGAGAGGAGGTGGCGGCGTGTGGAGCAGAGGATCTGGAAAGAGAACTGATTTGTAGTACATGCTGGTTGTCCTGTTCAGGTCCAAATTGTGTTGGACTGAATGTGGTCCGGAGTCCATGTGGGATCAGTCAGTTCCATAGGCAGGCGCTGAGGAAGGAGATGTGGCTGTGGTAGCGAGTCTGCTTCAGGACTTGGCTGAAGAGCTTCAGGGCAGAAGTCCTTTCAGGTCTGGGACATAGAGCATAGAACAATACAGCACAGAACAGGCCCTTTGGCCCACGATGTGGTGCCGAACATTTGTCCTAGCTTAAGCACCTATCCATGTACCTATCCAATTGCCGCTTAAAGGTCACCAATGATTCTGACTCTGGCACTCCCACAGGCAGCGCATTCCATGCCCCCACCACTCTCTGGGTAAAGAACCTACCCCTGACATCCCCCCTATACCTTCCACCCTTCACCTTAAATTTATGTCCCCTTGTAACACTCTGTTATACCCGGGGAAAAAGTCTCCGTCTCCTCTATCTATTCCCCTGATCATCTTATAAACCTCTATCAAGTCACCCCTCATCCTTCGCCTTGCACTCTCAACCTATCCTCATACGACTTATTCTCCATTCCAGGCAACATCCTGGTAAATCTTCTCTGCACCGTCTCCAAAGCTTCCACATCTTTCCTAAATTGAGGCAACCAGAACTGCACACAGTACTCCAAATGTGGCCTTACCAAGGTCCTATACAGCTGCAACATCACCTCACGACTCTTGAATTCAATCCCTCTGCTAATGAACGCTAATACACCATAGGCCTTCTTACAAGCTCTATCCACCTGAGTGGCAACTTTCAACGATCTATGAACATAGACCCCAAGATCCCTCTGTTCCTCCACCTGACTAAGAACCCTACCGTTAACCCAGTATTCCGCATTCTTATTTGTCCTTCCAAAATGGACAACCTCACACTTGACAGGGTTGAACTCCATCTGCCACTCCTCAGCCCAGCTCTGCATCATATCCAAGCCCCTTTGCAGCCAACAGCAGCCCTCCTCACTATCCACAACTCCACCAATCTTCAGGACAGTGTGGCCCTGAGTTGAGGCAGGGCTGACCACCCGAAGGATCCATCCACATCCGACAGAAATTTACCTGTACCTCCACTTGTATCCATTGCACCTGATGTGGTCTCCTCTACAGCGGGGAGACAGGACACCAACTTGCGGATTGTTTCAGAGAACATTTCTGGGATACCCGCACCAACCAATCCCACCGCCCCATGACTGAACACTTCAATTCCCCCTCCCACTCCGCCAAGGACATGCAGGTCCTGGGCCGCCTCCATCGCCAAACCCTATCCACCTGATGCCTGGAGGAAGAACACCTCATCTTCTGCCTTGGGACCCTGCAACCACACGGGATTACTGTGGATTTCACCAGTTTCCTCATTTCCCCTCCCAGCGCCAGAGACCTGGGTTCAATTCCCATCTCAGGCAACTGACTGTGTGGAGTTTACACATTCTCCCCGTGTCTGCATGGGTTTCCTCCGGATGTTCTGGTTTCCTCCCACAGTCCAAAAATGTGCAGGTTAGGTGAATTGGCCATGCTAAATTGCCCGTAGTGTTAGGTGAAGGGGTAAATATAGGGGAATGGGTCTGGGTGGGTTGCTCTTTGGAGGGTCGGTATGGACTTGTTGGGCCGAAGGGCCTGTTTTCACACTGTAAGTAATCTAATCTAATCATATCCCAGTCCCAAGCTTCCAACTCGATACCACCCTCTTGACCTGTCCATCGTCTTTCCCATCTATCTTTTGCCCCAGCCTCACCCCCTCCCATTTATCTCTCAGCCCCCCCAGCCCACAAGCCTGATGAAGGGTTTATGCCCTAAAACATCAATTCTCCTGCTCCTAGGATGCTGCCTGACCTGCTGTGCTTTTCCAACACAACACTCTCGACCATCATATTTCCTGTCCACTTATTTCATCTTCTAACTACTCCATGTGTGAAAAAGTTTTTTCTCATTTTATTCTTGCTTCTTTAGTACATCGCTTAAGATCTATGCCTCTCATTCCTTTTCGTTTTACAACTAGGAACAGCTTCTCCCCACCTACTCTGTCCAGCTTACTCATGACTTTGAAAGCCTCTATAAAATCTTATCTGAACCTTCTTGCCAAGGAGAACAGTCCAACTTCTTCAACTTATCCCGGAATTGAAATTTCTCGTTGCTAGGATCATTTTTGTAAATCCCTTCTGCATTCTCTCCATCTTTCCTATGATGTAGTACCCACAATTATAATCAGTACTCCAGCTGAGGTCTAACAAGTGACTTGTATACATTCAATGTCACTTACTTGTCCTTTACTCTATGCCCCTATTAAAGTTAAGAACGCATTAACTTCCTGAGGAAGTGTTGGATGGGGTATAAATACATTTAAAAGACATTTGGATAGGTACATGAATAAGAAAGGTTTGGAGGGACATGGGCCAGGAGCAGGCAGGTGGGACTAGTTTAGTTTGGATTATGTTTGGCATGGACTGGTTGGATGAAAAGGTGCTGTGTGACTCTATAACACTATGTTTTACTAACTACTCTCTCCACCTGTCCTGCCACCATTGATGATCTGTGCACACATATCATAGAATCCCTACAGTGTGAGAACAGGCCATTTGGCCCAACAAGTCTCCACTGACCATTCAAGAGTAACCCACTCATACCCATTCCCTAACCTATTACTCTACATTTCCCCTGACTAATGCACCTAACCTACATATCCCTGAACACTATGAGCAATTTAGCATGACCAATTCACCTAACTCATGTCTTTGGACTGTGGGAGGAAACCCATGCAGACCCGGGGAGAAAGTGCAAAATCCACACAGACAGTTACCTGAGGCTGGGATCGAACCTGTGTCCTGGTCCTGTGAGACTGCAGTGCTAACCACTGAGCCACTGTGCCACCTGTGCCACCTCTAGAATTGTACCCTCTATTTTAAATTGGTTTTCAATGTTCTTCTAATCAAAGCACATTACCTTGTAGTTGGCTGCATTGACCCTCGTGTGCCACTGATCTGTCCAATCCCTCGACTTCTACACTGTCATTCTCATAGCTTATAATTCTTCCAAGTTTTGTCTCATCTCATCTGTAAACTTTGAAATTGTCCCCTGTATACCACACTCCAGATCATTGACACATATCAGGAAAAGCAAGGGTCCTAATACTGACTTCTGGGGAGCACTACTACGAACTTTCCTCTTGCCTGAAAACTATTCATTGACTATTGCTGCCTGTTTTATAATAGCCAGTTTTGTGCTACTGACCCTTTTATACCATGGACTGTAAACTTGCCTCACATGTCTGTTATTTGACGTAGTATTAAACGCTTTCTGGAAATACATGTATATCACATTAACAGCATTACTCTCATTGAGTCTTCTAGTTGCATCTTCAAAAACACCCAATAAGTTAGTTAATCACAATTTCCCTTTTAGAAATCCATGCTGACTCTTCCTAATCAACCTACCTTTTTCCATATGACTAATAATTCTATCCCAAATAATTCTACCTAAAAGTTTCCCCATCATTGAAGTTAAACTAATTGGAATTAATTGTAACCTTTCTTGAACAAGGCCATAATGATTGAAATTCTTCAGTCTTTGAACAACTCCCCCACGTCCAGTGGACATGAAAAGATTGTGGCCAGTGTACCCTCAATTTCTACCCTCACTTCCTTAGATACATCTCATCTGGTCCTGATGCTTTGTCAACTTCAAGAATTCAGAGACAAGTTGCCTTTTTTATATCAAAATAAACATTTGGTGGATGGGTGGGATGGGTTGGGGTGGTGAGGGGAAGGGGAACATGTGGTGGGTTACTGTTCCCTAGGTGTAATCTCCAAAGCAACACCTTGAACAATCAGAGAACATGCCAACCAATCAGTACACTTTTTTCATGCAGTGTAAATTGTTGATCCCTTTGAATGTTATGACTGTTTTTATTTTTAATTTGTCAGTATTCAAATTGATAGCTCACATAACCACAATTGTTTTGAATTAAAAATGTAACTGTTTTGATATGTGTCACTTTTAATAATGGTTTAATGAAGATATCCAAAATAATGAAGGATTTGGTTGAGTAGATAGGGAGACACAAGATCATGGAGATATTGAATGTCGCACCTCCTGGATGGACAGCTGAAGAGAAACCTATGTTCTCTCATTGAGGAAGGCCCATTGATATTGAGAGTCATTCCGCCACTTAGGTGATGAGTGCCGGATATTTCCTAGGATCAGGAAGCCACATGTGGAAATCTCACTTACTGAAGTATGTTGCTGAAAAATATGTTGCTGGAAAAGCGCAGCAGGTCAGGCAGCATCCAAGGAGCAGGAGAATCGACGTTTCGGGCATAAGCCCTTCTTCAGGAAGACTACCCTTCCTGAAGCCCTGATGAAGGGCTTATGCCCGAAACGTCGATTCTCCTGTTCCTTGGATGCTGCCTGACCTGCTGCGCTTTTCCAGCAACACATTTTTCAGCTTTGATCTCCAGCATCTGCAGTCCCCACTTTCTCCTACTGAAGTATGTTGGCCAATCAGACATCGACAGGTCTTCCAACAAGCAGTGGGGACTACTGGGGAGGTGGTGACTACTGCTGAAATGACAGACTTCCAAGACTGAGGAGAGACCCGGGCCACAGGCAAATCATATTAGGAAGGGTTTCAGGGATTGTGAGTTGCAGATAGATTGATCTGGGGGTGCCAGCAGCAAGGTGCAACAGTAGTAGACTCGCCAACTTTAAGGGTATTTAAATGGTCATTGAATAAACATATGGATGAAAATGGAATAGAGTAGGATCGATGGGCTTCAGATTGGCTCCAGAGGTTGGCACAATATCGAGGGCTGGAGGGCCTGTACTGCACTGTAATGTTCTATGTTGTAAGGATAGGGGATGTCAGAGGTCACCCCATTTTGGCTATTGCATCCCTTTTATAAAGCAAACGCAACATTTGAATGAGGGACTGCCTCCCGGGGAGACCATAAGTAGGTGGAACATTTTAGCTGTAACATTTGCCACATATCAACAGGTCCACCCACCACTGGATTAATGCCACTTGTAGTGTTCCTACCTCTATACAAGGAGATGCATGATGAAGTCCAACCTGCTCCAAAGGTATTTAATAACATCTCTGATTCTGCTGGTTAGACAATATCTATGTAATAAGGCTTGGCTGAGCACCAAGAAAACCATTAAAAAGCCAAAGCACCTCAGTTCCTGCTCTACGAGCATCATAATCTGCAAAAAAAAAAGCAACAGAAAGATAAGGCCTTTAAATGTTTTTCATATGTCCACCCAAACACCTCGATTAAGGATGAGGTGAGAAGTCCAACCACATGCCTTGTTCACAAGGACTCTTATCAATTTTTATAGATGCACCATACAAAACATCCTATCTGGAACAGTGTGGTACAGTCATGAACATAGCTCAGTCCATCATTCAAACCAGTCTTCCATCCATTGACTCCATCGATACTTCCTGCTGTCTTGGGAAGGCAACCAACATAATCAAAGACCCCTCCCATCCTGGTTATACTGTCTTCCATCAGGCAGAAGATATAGAAGTTTGAATACACATATGGATAGATTGAAGAACAACTTCTTTGTTGCTGTTATCAGACGTTTGAATGGACCTCTCAACTGTTAATGTTGATCTCTCTCTCTGTACCATCTCTCCAGCTGTATCACTGTATTCTGCACTCAGTTCTACTACCCTGATGCATAATACTATCTGCCTGTATAGCACACAAAACAACACTTTTCATTGTATCTCAGTACATGCGACAACAATAAAGCAATCAATCAATAAATCAATTAATTCCTGATCCCCCAGTCCCCATTTAATTCTGGCAGAGGCAAGATACAGTAGGATTCAAGCTCACTACCGCCCTGCCTAATTATAAATGGCCATCCCACCTCCAAACCTGCCATTAGAGAAACCATCAAATTCGATTTTCTGTTTCCATTGGCTAGGGATCAATAACTAAAAGACACAGATTTAAGATCAGTGGCATAAAAATCAAGGGAATACACAATTTGATTTGCACTGCAAGCTGTTATGGTCTGAAATTATTGTCTGAAGGGATGCTTCAAATTGATTTAATAATAATTTCAGAAGAAAAAATTTACAGGGCTGTAGGTAAAAAGTGGGACTAACAAAAAGCTGTTTCACAGCTGCTGAAGGGTGCTGAGGAGGAAATGGGGTGACTGCAAGTGGGGTGGAGTGAAATGGGAGGCTGCAAGATGGGATAGGAAGACATGATGGCTGCAGGGGTTTGGAAAACTGGGAGGAGGTAAACAGGGATTGTGTAGAGAGGGAGACGGAGATGGGCAGTTGAAAGGAAGTTGGAAAAGAGGGAGGCTGGAAAGGATGCAGAGGAGAAAAGGAGAGCAGTGGCAGGAAGAGGGAGACTACAAGAAACATGTTTCAAATCTATCAATAAAGATGGGAAATCTTAAACTTGTTGAGGTAATGAATTACTTGCAGATGGACATGGAATCTCTAGTTTAGGCCTGTATATGTTCAGGAGCTGCACTATGTGTAAAATTTAAATAGATGCTCTTGTAAAGAACACAGTGAGATTTATTGAAATTAAAATCTGAGATTGAGATGCAGTTCAAAAAATGATAACAACCTTACCAATCCGGAGGTGTGTTTAGAGTGTTGGTTTTTTTGAGTGGAAAAGTATGTGTGAATTATTCTGAAAAAACTCTGGCCTGTTGACTTGTTGCAATGTGAATACTATGGTATGTAGAAAACCAATGCTCTCCTTGTATGTTCTGTCTCGAAGATTAATGGATAATTGATTATTATTGCAGATATTGATGGACTCTTCCACCTGTGTTTCTGTGTGAGTCAAATATCCTAAAAAAGTACAAAAGGTATCATTTCTATGTGATTGATTCATCTAATAAAGGACCTAGTGAGAATGAAAAATTTGCCCTTGGTAACAAAGAAGTAGTCCTTGAGAAAATGTCAATAGATCATTGGAAATCAAATAGCTTTGCTGCAGCTAGATTATTACTTATTGAATGTGTCAAGGGATCGAGCTGATTTGTGGGTGACATGAGCCAGTCAAATCTTATTGACCGACATAGTGGATTATTGGAAGTTTACATTGTCAGGACATGGGTGTTATGGCTTTTCTGTGTAATGTATCATACTACAATTATATATTAAAAACATTAATTTAGTAATCAATTCATGAAAATATATTTAAACTTGCTAGAACAAAAATATTCTTGTATTGATGAGAAAAGACGCTGTCAAAGCTTTACAATTTGCACTCATGAGGACAATTCACAAGATAGACAACAATGTAAAGAGAAAAGATCCTCCTTATACTATAAAAGATGAGAGTGCTGATTGATTGGCAAATGGATTCTGATTGGTAGAGGCATTGCTGGATGATGACTGGTAGTTAACTGCTCAGGTTTGTTTAAATTTTAAGCAGAAATTGTCCTGAGAAATGAACCAGAGAGTAATTGTTATCTCTTTTGTTGAGTTGAAACAGGTGCAATCTGTTCTATCTGCCTGCAAAGGACAGTGCCCTGTTATTAATATGTGTAGCTTCCAGTGTGTGGAAGTGTACCACACTGCAGGCCTGAGCAACAATCTTAAATTGTTCAGGATATTGAGGATTATTCAGCAAATTTGTCCAGCTGTAGAATCACTAATGTTAGATATTGGGTTTTAAGTTTTGCTGATTGGGAACGGACCGTAATTTACTTGATGTGAGATCTGATGGGATATGGTCTTTGATATGATCCCCCAGTTTTGGGACATATGGTCTATGTACATAGCATCACACCAGCTTTGAAATTTATATACAACATTACTCATGTGTGTGATTGGCAGAAAGTCTTTTCAGCTTGACAGAAGCATCTTGTAAGGGGTGAGCACCACTCATGTTAGTACTGCACATGAAATATGTGGCATCATCTGTTGCTCCAACTTCTGAGATACTTTCCCCTACCAGGGTAATCTGAGGCAGTATCAAAGGTCTTTAGATCTGTTCCTGCATTTATCCAATGTACAGCAAGAACTGATTTAATCCAGATAGCCATTATACAATAGGAAGACCATAAGACTGTAAGACATAGGAGTGGAAGTAAGGCCATTCGGCCCATCGAGTCCACTCCGCCATTCAATCATGGCTGCTGGGCACTTCAACTCCTCTTACCCGCATTCTCCCCGTAGCCCTTAATTCCCCGAGACAACAAGAATCTATCAATCTCTGCCTTGAAGACATTTAGCATCCCGGCCTCCACTGCACTCCGTGGAAATGAATTCCACAGGCCCACCACTCTCTGGCTGAAGAAATATCTCCGCATTTCTGTTCTGAATTTACCCCCTCTAATTCTAAGGCTGTGTCCACGGGTCCTAGTCTCCTCGCCTAACGGTGAGGAGGAAGGCTTGACATGCCTTTTTTCAGCGTCAGCTTGCACAATAAACAAATGGCCTAGATCCTATTCATGAGGTTGTTGATAAGGCCAATCTTACAGTGTGTGGAACTGCAGGAATTCCATCATGTATAATGACCAGTCGAGCTAGGTTTGCGGTAGACCGTAGGAACCTCTTGGCCAAAATCTCGATATAGGTGTCAACCACAGGGAGATCATTTGACTGTTTTATTTCATGGGTGAATTTCAGTGTAGGAAGGTGCCCAATAAGACATATCATGAAATTCCTATACGCAGTTGCAGATTCAAATGTTATAAATATATTATCTACATATATTATCTGTACTGGAAATATGCAAGGGATAGAAGGTTAGGTTTCATTCCATTGACAATACATTTCTCATGGAATCCAGTCAAGATATTTAGAATTGCTGGGCCCAGTAGCATCCCATGTCAACATCATCCATTTGAGCATATAAAGTGATGTTAAAACTGAATAAAACTGCCCAAGTTGCTGAGTTTCCTAAGTGTATTGTTTTCTTTTCATTGTCAACAACAGGTTAAGAAACTGAAAATAGATGTGTATGCTTCTCCATCTCCAATTTACCAGAGCACCTCACTGTCATGGATGAAGCTCTCAGTTTGAGAATGAGAGATCTTCTTTTAAGACTCAGATGAGGAGATGTTTCTTCCTTCGATGGGAATTAGTTTGTGGAATTTGCTTGTTCAGAAAACAGCTGAGGCTAGGCAATAGATTCATCAAGGCTCAGTTTGATTTTGATTAACAAAAGAGTCAAAGGCTATGTGGACTTGAGTGGATTTGAGACCACAGCCAGATCAACCATGATCATTTTGAATGATGATGCCAATATAAAGAGTCAAAAGGCCTACTCCCGCTCCTAAGTTCTATGTTTCAGAGTTCCAATTGAGTTAGATACTTTAGCGTGAGATCCTGATTAGACCTACCTCTTAACTAGCTGCAAACTCCATTTTCATCTTTTTTTGCAATTTTTTCCACTCCTATAAACAGTGCCTTTGAAGAGATTTGATTTGGAAATCTTGTAGCTCACCGAAATGGCCACACCTAATGAACAAAAGAACAAGGAACAAACGAAGGCCATTCAGCCCATTTTGCCATTCAATAAGATCATGGCTGATCTGATTTTAACCTCAACTCTACATTATTGCATATCCCGATGATCTTTCATTTCCTTGGAAATCAACAATCTATCCTTGCCTTAAAAATATTTAAAGATTTGCCTTTTGAGAAAGGGAAATCCAAAGACTGATGACCCTCAAGAGAGAATTGTTTTCCTCATCTCTACTTTAGATAAAAACATGAAGTAATGAAAGAATTATTCATTTAGGTTCCCACATTTTAGCAGCAAGTATAAAAATGAAGTGTATCTTCTGAATGGTGCGAGGCTGCAGAGCCCTAGAATACAGAGAGGCCTGGGTGTCCTAGTGCATTGAATCATAGAGTCATACAGCACGGAAACAGACCTTTCGATTCAACTCATCCATACCAACCAGGTTTCCCAAACTAATCTAGTCCTATTTGCCTGCATTTGGCCCATATCCCTATTTGTGTACCTGTTCAAATGTCTTTTAACTGTATCTGCATCTATCACTTCCACTGGCAGTTCATTGCATATTTGAAACCACTCTCTATTTGAGAACGTTGTTCCTCAGGCCCTTTTTAAATCTTTCTCCTTTCATGTTAAAATTATACCATCTAGTTTTGAAATCCCCTACCCTCAGGAAAAGACCTTTGTTCTTCACCTTATCTATGTCCCTCATGATTTTATAAATCTCTATAAGGTCACCCCTCAACCTCCTACATGCTCAGCCTTTCATTATAACTCAAAATCTCCAGTCCAGGCAACATACTTGTAAATCTTTTCCGAGTCCTCTCCAATTTAGTAACATCCTTCCTATGGCAGGGTGACCAGAACTGTACATGGTACTCAAAAAGTGGCCTTACGAACATCCTGCACAATCACAACTTCTAGACTCAATGTACAGACCAATGAGGGCAAGCGTGCCAAATGGCTGCTTCACCACCCTGTCTGCCTGTGACACAACTTTCAAAGAACTGTGTACCTGTACCCTGAGGATCGTCTGTTCCACAACGCTACCCATAGCCCCACCATTAACTGTATAAGTCCTTCCCTTGTTTGTTTTGCTAAACTCCAAACCTCATATTTATCTAAATTAAACTCCATCTGCCACTCCTCAGCCCATTGGCCCAATTGATTAATATCCTTTTGTAATCTTAGATAATCTTCTTAACTGTCCACTATATCATCCACAAACCTATTAACCAAGCCTCCCAAATTCTCATCCAAATTGTTTCTATAAAAGATAACAACAGGAGACCCAGTACTGATCCCTGCAGAATACCACAGGCCTTCAGAAAAGCAACCATCCTCCACCATCCTCTGTCTCCAACCATAAAGCCTATTTTGTATCCAATTGGCAGGCCCTCCCTGAATCCCATCAGATCTAACTTTATAAATCGGTCTACCATGTGTGAATCACTGAAGGTTAGTTTGCAATTACAGCATGTAATCAGGAAAGCTAACAGACTGTCATGTTTTATTGAGCGGGGAATTGAAGGCAAGAATAGGGAGGTTATGCTTCAGTTCTTCAGGGTATTGGTGAGACTGCATTTGGAGTATTGTGAGTAGATCATGACTTGAGTCCAAGTAAGTAACTTCAAATTGCCTGGAACTTCTCAATGTGTTAGTGTGAGTGGACAGGTGAATGTATTGGTATGTAAAGGGTAGGATGGTAGCTGAGTACAGTGGTAGGTGGGTAGTGTGGCAGTGCAGGAGCAGTCAGGGCTGTGACTCGGGACAACTTGGAGAGTTGGGCAGCAGGAGTTGGAGTCTGGAGCTCAGAGGGTAAATAGAGAACCAGGGGGTTTGTTAGAATGGGGGTCAAGAGGTCAGTTTTTTGACTAAGGGGAAGGACTTCATTGTCTAAACATCCTGGGTCATTATCAAATAAGTCGATCCGAAGTCTACAACTCTAACTTGGAGTTAGAGAGCTCCTTGAAGCAGTCCTGGGAGTAGGGGAATTGTCCATTTGAATTTCAAATATCCTAGGCAGTTCCTTAGAAGTCATAGCAGGGCTGGGGATTGGGTGTCTCTCGTGCATCTGAGAAACTCAGCAGGTTTGGAAATATCTGTGGAGAGAGAAACAGAGTTAATGTTTTGGGCCCTGTGTTCTGACAAAGAGTCTTTTTTTAAATATATATTAATTCACAAGATGAGGGCATCACTGGCTGAGCCAGGATTTATTGCCATCCCTAATTGCCCAGAGGGCAGTTAAGAGTCAACCACTTTGCTGTGGGTCTGGAGTCACATCTAGGCCAGACCAGGTGGGGATGGCAAGTTTTTTTCTCCCTAAAGGGCATTAGTGAGCCAGATGGTTCTGTCCAGCAACTCACAATGGACTTACAGTCATCATTAAGCCATTAATGCCAGATTCTTTATTGAATTCAAATTCCATCACCTGCCATGGTGGGATTTGAACCTGAGACCCCACCACATTAGCTGAGTTTCTGAATTAATCGTCTAGCAATAATACCACTGGGCTACTGCAACCCCACGCATTAACTTGGCTCATTTCCATGCTTCTGGTCTTAGTCTCCACCCGAAATTTGGCGACTCAGATTGTAGCTCATCGAAAGTTTGAACTTCCCAGGCAATTCACGCAGGTCTGAGTGTGAGGGCTTCCACAGTGTCCTGACATGCAGCTTCTGTCATGTGTCCAGCCTCTAACCATGCAGTGGCCAGAGGATTTGGCCCTAGGCGACGTACAACAGCACATCCCCTCTGTGAAAGTATATAATACTTAGCTTCCAGAATCTAATCTTTTGCTCCCTGTAAATATAACTGACTGACTCCTTCCATGAGCGCAGGTGATATGCCAGTTTGCATCTCCAGATTTTAAAGAGACAGTCATAGTTTTTCCTGCTGGCCTATCTCATCCGTTTAAATCAGCTGAACTCCGAGTCAGATAATTTCTATTTGGCTGCTGTCCAACCTGAAAAACTGGCATGTGGCAGCTAATCTCCCACCCTTGGTGGTAAGTCTATAAAATGATCAGCATGTGTGTTCAGTTACTTAAGATGTTTACACTTCAGATCAAGTAACCAAATTCTTAAAATATCAGGCGTGATTGCCAAAAATATTTTCCTTAAACATCAAAAGGCAAATGCTTTCGTATCCTGTTGCATCTTTGCTTTCCAACTGCATTTGCTGGTGTCCCAAACGGGTGTGAGCAGGTTTAATTGTTAGTAACTTCTACAACAGTGGAAGTTGTAAATTACAAACTGAGAGTTTAGCAAATTTTCAGTAAGCCTGGCAGTATCTATGGAGAGACAAACAGAGTTAACGTTTTAAGTCAAATGTGATTCTTCTTTGGAGATGGAGTAAGGTAGAAATGTGATGGGTTTTATGTCATTGAAGGTAGGGGTGGGGTGTAAGGAATGGAAAAGAGGGAGCTATATGGAAGTTCAGAGATAGGGTAGAAGGTAGGAGAGATCAAAATGACAAAGATGCCATGGAACAAAAAGTAGAGTGGTCATAATTTTAGCAAAGAAGCAAAGCATTTTGTCTTGAATTATGTTAGTTCTTACTCTCTTTATGCCCCTTATTTATCCCACCACATTTTTATCTTCCTTCAGTTCTGAAGAAATCATACTGGACTCAAAATGTTATCTCTGGTTCTATCTCCACAGGTACTGCCAGGCCTGCTGAGTACTTTCAGCACACTCTGTTGTTACTTCAGAGTTTCAGCAACTACATTGCTTTTATTATGTGTAAATTGGTGTCCAATCAAAAGTGTAAAAACTGTGTCTTTTTATTTTTCTGTAATTTTTATTGTGGACAATTCTGGTCTACCTCCTATAGGAAGGATGTTGTAAAACTTGAAAGGGTTCAGAAAAGATTTACAAGGATGTTGTCAGGGTTGGGGGGTTTGAGCTATAGGGAGAGGTTGAATAGGCTGGGACTGTTTTCAGAGGAGGATCAGAGGCTGAGGGGTGACCTTATAGAGGTTTATACAATCCTGAGGGGCATGGATAGGGTAAATCGACTTGGTCTTTACCCTGGGGTGGGACTGTTCAGAACTAGAGGCCATACATTTAGGGTGAGAGGGGAAAGAGTAAATCAAGACTAGTAAGACTAAAAGACTTATCAAATTTAAAAGGGACCTAAGGGGCAACTTTTTCACGCAGAGGGTGGTGCATGTATGGAATGAGCTGCCAGAGGAAATGGTGGAGGCTGATACAATTACAACATTTAAAAGGCATCTGGATGGGTATATGAATAGGAAAGGTTTAAAGGGATATAAACCAAATGGGACTAGATTAATTTGGGATATCTGATTGGCATGGACGAGTTGGACCAAAGGCTCTGTTTCCTTGCTGTACATCTCTATGACTTAATGACATTATGATTGAAATGGAAAAAGGACTGGTTTAAAAGCCAAGGATTATTAAATGATTGCTACACTTTTTGAAAGCAAGTTACCTCACACAAGAATTGTTTACACAGCTGCTTGTTCAAGCAGTAGTGAAATTCTTCTTGCAGATGAGCTGGAACTAGGGAACTGTGAACAAGTGAAGATTCAGCCAGCAACAAGCAGCTAATTGGTCTGTGAACTAGAGAGCCTATGAATTTTGGGATTGGCTCCCAGGTAGCTGAATGGCTTGGGAGTGTGAATGTTTGAGAGAAACCATCTGACCCCTACAAGAGTAGAAACTGACTCTTTGTTTCTGCAGTAAAAATCACCTTAAACCTGAATAAAGTCATTATTTTTCCCTCAACAGTTACTGTAGGCTGCGGCTGTCAATAGTAAACCAGATACTTCATAAATGTGAATCAGCCATCCTGTATTTTCTGAAAGCAAGTAAAAGTATTTGGAAGAAGGGGAGTCAAGAAGCAACAAGTCTTGACAAGCCAAAAGAATGATCTCAATGAACAGGGATTAGTGAACCCCATGTACAGGGACCATTAAGCTACCTTCCTAGTCTTTCCCTCCAACCAACACACCCAATTCTTTATTGTCTCTCTATCTGTATGCATGTGCAGAGGAGGATTTTAAAAGTGAGTTAGAGTTTTAATTAGTAGAGTTATATATCAACAGTTCATAATTATTTATCTGTAGGTACAGTCTGTGTTTTTGGAATAAATAGTAGTTCTTGTTGTGTATAGAAACCTGATCCATGCTTGTTATCAACCTGGGTTTAAATGACAGGTAAATGGGGGAATTTTACGTACGTTTATAAAATCTTTAACTTCTGTAATGACTTCTGGAATAGCAGAGTTTGCTTTCCAGTCTGCCGCTGCAGTGAAGTGTAACAAACATGTCTACACATTAAGCAAGAGTGAGGAGTAACATGGTGCATGTTTATGCCCAAAAATGTTCATGTGTAATGTACTGAAAATTGATGCTACCAAGTGACTAAGTGAAATGAATTTGATGTATGATTATGCCAGCCTACCTTTTCAATTCAATGCTTCTTCTCAATCTTGCAACTTCTAATTTAATTTTGTGTCCAGTGCTCTCCAGAGATTAACAATTGACTGGTTGTTTTGAAACACTCTGTCTGTCTGCTGTTGCAGAAACTCATCAGCAAAATTTAGATAGCACCTTGCATTATGCTGGACAGAAATGTGTCCTCATCTGGGGCATTAATCTACATGGGGACAGATCAGTGCACTCTAACGAGCTGCTTCAATTCATCCTAGAGGGTAATCTGAGGTGTTGCTTCTACTCAGCCAAAGTTCTCAAAATAGTTACAATTTTCAATGTTTTGTCACTCAATTTTCACAGTGGCTTTGTGATCATCCATTATAATCTTATCCAGTAAAGTAGCTATATGACATGGAACACTGACTGCAAGTTGGCTGTATTGTCACCTTTAGGCTAGAGAAGGATTACTCAGTTGCCATTCTGCTCCGATTGTAGCCACAGACCTACTTAGAAAAACCTGAATTTGCTCTTCATGTTTCCTATGGGAATAAATGAGGCAGCTCCACCACCTACATGGTCCAGTTTCCTCAAGGGGGTGTGTTAAGAAGTGTCTCAACAAGATTCACTGCAATATTTGCTTCTGTGAACATCTTCCTACATCTCTAAGGATTTGCAGAGTCACAATCACTCACGAGCAGTTAGTATACCTCCCTATCCTGTTCAAGTGGTGACTTTTTCCGATTAATGTATTGGGAGATTTAATACTCCCCCTTATCCTCTTGCTCTTTATCTTGAGAAATGCCAGGAGTCAGAGTTGTGGTCCTGTCACCCAGGACGATAAGGAAGTAGTTATATTAATATCAGTCGTAGTGCAGTATGTGCTATGTGAAAGGCTTTCATTATTGCCAAGATACAGTGATCGAGCAGGTGCACAGATTAAGTTTTATATCTGTATCAGTGAGTCAGGGACAGCAATTTCACATTTGAGGACAACAAGTTCTATTTATGCCCAGCTGTATGAAGTCGTACAAAGGACATTCCAATTTATTCACATCATTTCAAATTGCGGTGGGTGTACATATTTATTTTCCAGATAATTCCTTGTTCTTGATTTACAGAGAGCCACTTCAATTTATTGGATAGCTTTTTGATCCTTTACAAAGATGTATGCATTATGATAGTTTGAGTGATCAGACATTTGGGGCTTGTACTATTCACAAACTATTTACATTGGGTGCCCTTCAACTGGCACTGAGTTGTTGCTCCTCACCCCAGTTTTCAAATTTATGCTTTTCAGATGATCCAACACGTCTCCCAAGATGTTCCTGTTCATCTGAAAACAGTTGGAGATGGCTACTAACTGGAGGGTTTGGATGGTGAGGCAGATAGCAGCTGGAAGAATTGGCAGTCCTTCTGAGCAATCCATGAATAGTGAGGCTAGGGAGGGTGTTAAAATTTAGCTGTGGTCTCCCTAACTAGCCAGACACAAATGGATTCTGTCTTTTATCCCAGCCGCATACTCCTACCTCTGGGGCCTCGTAACAAACAGCTGTCTTGTTTTCATGGTTTTGCTTGCAATAGGGTTCACCTATATTATGCTCTTAACAACTTCTATTAACACCTACACTGGATCTATATCACTTCTCTACAATCATCCCTACTCTCCTTCTCTATGTTCTATGACATCTGCAATCTCTTAACCTTGCTCACCTCTAACCTTCCCTTCCATTCCTCCCCTCTGTGTTTTGCTGCAGTGTAAAACCCATCAGCGCCAGAGACCCGGGTTCAATTCCCGCCTCAGGCGACTCTCTGTGTGGAGTTTGCACATTCTCCCCGTGTCTGCGTGGGTTTCCTCCGGGTGCTCCGGTTTCCTCCCACACTCCAAAGATGTGCAGGTTAGGTGAATTGGCCATGCTAAATTGCCCGTAGTGTTAGGTAAGGGGTAGTTGTAGGGGTATGGGTGGGTTGCGCTTCGGCGGGGCGGTGTGGACTTGTTGGGCCGAAGGGCCTGTTTCCACACTAAGTAATCTAATCTAATCTAATCTAATCTAATCTAATCAGTTTTCTTTCTGTTCAGTTCTGATGGAGAGTCACATTGGACTCAAAACATTAACTCTGTTGCTGTTTCCACAGAGGCTGCTTGACTTGTTGAGTTTCTCTAACTCTTTCTGTTTCTATTGGACATGGTCTAATTCTGTTGTCAGTTGCTCAGTTGAGGGAGACAGATTGATGAGGTAAGTCCTTTTTAAGATTCAACTAGTCAGAAATGGCTGACCACAAAATGATATTTAAAAAAATGTATTGGTGACACTGCGGTAAACTCTACATACCATGTCACAGGGAGTGTGGAAGTGATTACATGGATGTTTGGTCAGTTTAATATTGATTTGCTCACTTGTACAGCGATTGTGAAGTGGTTCTGTTTGACTGATTTTTCATCATGCCACTTTTCATCAGTCATCTTTCAGAAGTTTGGACAACTATATTTAAGATTATAATGTGCATTTTTTTCATTTTTTGGGTTTCATTTTTTGAATTATCTGGCTTCATAGACCCTTTTATCATAAGACTAGAATTTGGGCATTAAAGGGTATTGTTATGAAAATGTGGATGTACTGCACCTTTAAGAGAGTTAAAAACTATCAGTGATAGCACCAAGTGTTCTCAATAAGAAACAATTTAACATTTGATTCAGAACAGATAGTACTTTCTGAGTTGCTATGAGACCAAAAGGAACAAATTCAGAATATGTCAATCAGTTTAAATTATACACGTGAAATGCCAAATTCTAATCAAGTTTGAATTGAGTATATTGACAATCTTAAAAGCCAATGACACAATAAGTCAGGCATAAGTCCAGGGAAAATTGAACAGTTGAGAGGAGAACTGCCAAGCCAATGACATCTGCACACTGCCCCGAAAAATAGCTCTTTTAAAGGGACCTTTTATCAATCAGTAACCTGTGAAGCAGAATCCCCAAGAAGGAGAAAAGAAGACTGGATTATAGAGAAA
This sequence comes from Chiloscyllium punctatum, assembly GCF_047496795.1. NCBI lineage: Eukaryota > Metazoa > Chordata > Chondrichthyes > Orectolobiformes > Hemiscylliidae > Chiloscyllium > Chiloscyllium punctatum. The sequence continues at coordinate 142,058,770 of NC_092741.1, read as the reverse complement.
ACTGAGAGTTGCCTGGCTTTGAGATAAGAGGTTTTGTTTTGTGAATCTTAATCAGGGGTTTTATTGGACAAGTATTGCAGAAGGGGAAGGTGAAAGATAGATTCAAGGAAGGAGTTGTAAATAGTTGTTAGTTAATTATTCTCTGTTATACTTAAAGAAATAAAGTTTGTTAATTTTTACTTTAAACAGTTCTTGGCCTCTCAAACTTTTCACAGATTACTGCATGGGATAATTTTTTCAGTATTGTTGTTTTAAATTAAGCAGGAGTGTTTACCCAGTGTCGTCACAGTTTGGGGGCTCATCACTGAGATTTGAATGGTTTAGGGGGCCTTTGTCTGTGATTTGAATAGTTTGGGTCTTGGATTTGTGATTTGAACTGGTTTAGACAGATTTGAATAGATTTGGGGGTATGAAAAGTCCCAGCAGATTTAATCACTTGCAGGCTAACATCTGAGATCTTTAAATAAAATGTAGGTGAGACAATTTGTTTAATTTCGGTAACTTGTGGTTGATTAAATTAAATATGAGAGAAATGGCTCTTAAAATTGCTAAAGAGGTTCTGGAATTTGAAGATGATTCTCAAATTTGCAAAGAAAGTTTAGAAGAAAAGAATAAGGCCATACGGTGAGAATTAGCAAATAATTTAGATTTGGTTTTAACTAAGGACAAAAATAAAGCTGAAATTGTGAGGGAATTACTCAAACACTTAGGTGTGTCCGAGAAACAGACATATAAAAACTTAAATTACAATTGAGGAAAATGGAGTTAGAAGTTAAACAGAGGGAGGGAGAAAGAGAGAGAGAGAGAGAGAGAAGGTTCTTAGCTGAGCAAGGAGAGAGAGAAGAAAGGGAGAAACAAAACGAGAGAGAATTTGAACTTGAGAAGTTGCAACTTAGTCAGCAAAGTCAAGTGAATAGGATGGAGATTAAAAGAGAAGTTCATGATATATACAAATATGCCAAAACTCTGCCACATTTTGATGAGAAAGATGTTGAAGCCTTCTTTATTTCATTTGAAATATTTGCAAGGCAGATGGAGTGGTCCAAGGATTTATGCTTAATGCTAGTTCAGAACTAAACTGGTAATCGGAGCTAGTGAGGTATTTGTCGTGCTGTCAGATGAGGTGTCAAGAGATTATGAAGAGGTTAAACAGGCTATTTTAAGTGCTTATGAATTGATACCAGAAGCATGTAGATAGCAGTTCAGAAACACATAGAAGGAACTAGGTTAGACTTATGCTGAGTTTGAAAGAATTAAACATAGTCATTTTGATCAATGGGTGCGTGCTTTGAAAATAGAGTCATAGAGTCATAGAGATGTACAGCATGGAAACTGACCCTTCAGTCCAATCCATCCATGCTGACCAGATATCCCAACCCAATCTAGTCCCACCTGCCAGCACCCAGCCCATATCCCTCCAAACCCTTCCTATTCATATACCCATCCAAATGCCTTTTAAATGTTGCAACTGTACCAGCCTCCACCACTTCCTCTGGCAGCTCATTCCATAGACATACCATGCTCTGCGTGAAAATGTTGCCCCTTAGGTCCTTTTTATATCTTTCCCCTCTCACCCTAAACCTATGTCCTTTAGTTCTGGACTCCCCCAATCCAGGGAAAAGACTTTGCCTATTTACCCTATTCATGCCCTTCATAATTTTATAAGCCTCTTTTAGGTCACCCCTCAGCCTCCGATGCTCCAGGGAAAACAGCCCCGGCCTGTTCAGCCTCTCCCAATAGCTCAAATCCTCCAACCCTGGCAACGTCCTTGTAAATCTTTTCTGAACCCTTTCAAGTTTCACAACATCTTTCTAATAGGAAGGAGACCAGAATTGCACACAATATTCCAACAGTGGCCTAACCAATGTCCTGTACAGCCACAACATGACATCCCTACTCCTGTACTCAATACTCTGACCAATAAAGGAAAGCATACCAAATGCCTTCTTCACTATCCTATCTACCTGTGACTCCACTTTCAAGGAGCTATGAACCTGCACTCCAAGGTCTCTTTGTTCAGCAACACTCCCTAGGACCTTACCATTAAGTGTATAAGTCCTGCTAAGATTTGCTTTCCCAAAATGCAGCACCTTGCATTTAGATAAGACCTTTGAGGCTCTAAGAGAGATGATTCTGCTGGAGGAGTTTAAAAAATCACTTCTAGAGATAGTAAGAATTCACGTGAAGGAACAAACAGTTCAGGAAGTCAGAAGGGCAGCAGAATTAACAGATGAGTACAGTAGTGCATCGACAAACGAACAACCCCATTCACAAACAAATCGGTTTACGAACAGGATTGTACATAAAATTTTGCTTCAACATACATACGAAATTCAAGATACAAACGAAGGTACGAACCCAAAAAGCCCGTATTTGGACATGTGATTTCATTGTTCTGCTTTGCTACACGCTTGTTGAACGCAAAAGCTCTCGGGCCCCACGTGATCTCATTCAGTTCGTCTTTGGTGTGTGCGCTGTGAACAGCGTTTGTTGCTACGTCCAAGCATTCTTGTGCTATCCGAACAATGGGAAAAATTGATTCAGTTCGCGAACTTTTTAGTTCACGAACCGGGTCCTGGAACGGATTAAGTTTGTAAGTCGAGGCGCTACTGTACATGTTAGTGCATAAGACAAGCTTCTGGCCAGAATTTCATTCTGTGAGGGAAAGAAATTGGGAGAAGGGGTGATCCTGCATTACAAAACCAAGAGTAGAGAATGTTTTACCCCAGCTTAAAGAAGCCCAAGAGGGTGGACAGGAGGTGAAAGGCCTCAGGTGTTTTCACTGTAATGGAGTGGGACACAGAAAATCACAGTGCTGGTGGTCTCAGAAAGGCACTGGGAAAAGGTGTTTCCACTGCCAGAAGGTGAGACACGTAAAGACACAGCGCTGGTCATTAAAGAAAGGCACTGTGGGAAAAGATGTGGTAAAAGAAGCTAAGCCAGTGGCATTAGTGAAGGTAGTAAAGGAGACCCCAAGAAGACCCGAGGAGTTGCAGGAGAGTGCACAGCCTGGGCTGGGTATGGAGTTAGTACCTGATCTGTACAAAGAATTCACCTCTGAAGGTAAAGTTTACTCAGAAAGAACGGGGGAGAAGGACAAGAAGTTACAATTTTGAGAGATACAGGATCTAACCAGTCGCTGCTAGTAAGGGATGAGCGAATATGCACTTTCTGATGTGTTATGCGAGAGTGTGGTAATTTGTGGAATAGATTAACAGAAATTTTGCGTTCCCCTGTGTAAGATCAGGTCGGAGTGCCAACTTAAGGCTGAGGAAGTTACAGTGGGAGTGATTGACAGAGTGTCAGTTCCAGGAATTCAGTTTGTTCTTGGGAATGATTTGGCAGGGTCCACAGTGAGATTGACACCCCGTGTTCTGGAGAAGCCCAAGGAAGACCAAGAAGCAGAGGAGTTAAAACAGAAATATCCTGATATTCTTCCAGACTGCATGGTAACCAGATCCCACTATCATAGGTCATAGCACGAAGTGAAAATTAAAGAGGAAGATGAAGGAGTTGAGGTTCAGTTAGCGGATATCCTGTTTGACATAATGGTGCAGGAAAAACCTGAACAGGCAGAGGGTCAGACCAAAGTGTTTACTCCTGAAAGACTAAGAGACTTGCAACAGCTAGACAAGATGATAAAAAGATAAATATGTGGATGCGTACTCTGAAAAGCAGGCAGAGAATATTCTGGATGGTTATTATCTAAAATATACAATCCTAAGACAGAAATGGAGACCACAGCAGGTTAGTGCAGAGGAGAAATGGGCTGAGATGCACCATATTGTGTTGCTGGTAGCATACAGATAGGACGTGTTACAGGTAGCACATGAACTAACTGTAGGATGTCCCCTCAGGGTACGAAAGACTCAGGCTAAGGTACAAAAACATTTTTATTGACCTGGAATGCACAAGGATGTGGTTAAGTTTTGCCGCACATGTCATACATGCCAAATGGTAGATAAGCCACAGGTAGTAATGAAACCAGCCCCTTTGTTGCCAATTCCCGCATTTGAAGAATCTTTCATACAGGTTATAATTGATTGTGTAGGTCCCCTCCTGAGAAGTAAAAGTGAGAACCAGTACTAGTTAACCATAATGGATGTGTCTACCAGATTCCGGAGGCAATTCCATTATGGAGTATCAAGGCAAAAAAGGTAGTAGAATGTTAGTAGCTTTCTTCACACAGTATGGGCTACCCAGAGAGATTCAGTCGGACCAAGGGTCAAATCTTACTGCTAGGCTGATTAAGGAGGTTATGGATAGCTTAGGTGTACAGCTCTTTTAAAATCCAATGTTTATCATCCTGAATCCCAGGGAGCTTTAGAAAGGTGGCATCAGACGTTGAAGACCATGTTAAGAGCATATAGCCAGGATTACCCGAATGATTGGGATAAAGGTATCCAATTTAAATTGTTTGCCATTAGAGATGCCCCAAATGAATCTACTCAGTTCACTCCCTTTGAATTAATATTCAGTCATGAAGTGAGAGGCCCTTTGAAATTAATTAAAGAAAAATTGACAGGACCAAAGATGGAGATCTCAGCCTTAGATTATGTATCGAAGGTGAGGGAGAGATTAAGTAGAGTAGGTGATTTAGCTAAACAGCACGCAAATTTGCTGATGATACAAAGCTGGGTGGTAGGGTGAAATGTGATGAGGATGTTAGGAGATTACAGGGTGACCTGGACAAGTTAGGTGAGTGGGCAGATGCATGGCAGATGCAGTTTAATGTGGATAAATGTCTGGTTATCCACTTTGGTGGCAAGAACAGGAAGGCAGATTACTACCTCAATGGTATCAAATTAGGTAAAGGGGCTGTTCAGAGAGATCTAGGTGTTCTTGTCCACCAGTCAATGAAGGCAAGCATTCAGGTACAGCAGGTCGTGAAGAAGGCTAATAGCATGCTGGCCTTCATAACAAGAGGAATGGAGTATAGAAGCAAAGAGGTGCTTCTGCAGCTGTACAGGGCCCTGGTGAGACCACACCTGGAGTACTGTGTACAGTTCTGGTCTCCAAATTTGAGGAAAGACATTCTGGCTATTGAGGGACTGCAACGTAGGTTCACGAGGTCAATTCCTGGAATGGCAGGATTGCCTTACATGGAAAGACTGAAGCGACTGGGCTTGTATACCCTTGAGTTTAGAAGACTGAGAGGGGATCTGATTGAAATGTATAGGATTATGAAAGGATTGGACACTCTGGCAGGAGGAAACATATTTCCGCTGATGGGGGAGTGCCGAACCAGAGGACACAACTTAAAAATAAGGGGTAGACCATTTAGGACAGAGATGAGGAGAAACTACTTCACCCAGAGAGTGGTGGCTGTGTGGAATGCTCTGCCCCAGAGGGCAGTGGAGGCCCAGTCTCTGGATTCATTTAAGAAAGAATTGGATAGAGCTCTTAAAGATAGTGGAGTCAAGGGTTATGGAGATAAGGCTGGAACAGGATACTGATTGGGAATGATCAGCCATGATCATATTGAATGGTGGTGCAGGCTCGAAAGGCTGAATGGCCTACTCCTGCATCTATTGTCTATTGTCTAAAGCGGACACAGTGTTGAATGAAACAGGTGGCAGATAAAAACTCTGAGACTTGGATGTTTTCCCGAGGGGATGACATGTTATTACTGTTACCAATGATAGGAGATCCTTTCAAAGCCAGTTTAAGTGGTCCCCATCAAACTGAGAAAAAGTTGAGTTGGGTGAACTACTTAGTAAAGATGCCAGATAGAAAAAAAGTATTGAGTATGCCATGCTGAAATCATTTTTCACTAGAGAGAAAGAACTGGAGAAACAGGTGTTAGTTACTGCTCCGCAGAGTGAGGAATCAAATCTAGATGATATGGATTTTGATGTGCCTCAAAATAGATGAAAAAATGAAAAAGTCCTTGAAGAATGGGATAGGTTAGTAAACTATCTGTCTCAGGAGCATAGAACACAGTTGAAAGACTTGTTACTGCAGTGTAGGGACATATGTAAGAATCAGATAGGGACAAGTAATGCTATTGTACATGAAATAGATGTAGGGAATACTGCTCCAATAAAGCAACACCCCTATCAGCTTAATCCTTTCAAAGCCACAAAGTTCCAGATGGAGGTGGAGGCCATGCTCGACGAGAACATCATCGAACCAAGCCAGAGTGAGTGGAGTTCACTGATCATCTTTGTTCCCAAACCGGATGGGACTCCACAATTCTGTGTGGATTATCGGAAGGTCAACACCATTACAAAATCAAATTCATATCCAATTCCTAGATTGGAGGACCGTATCAAGAAAGTCAGACAAGCCAGTTACAACACCAAGTTGGACTTAGTGTGCGGTTACTGGCAGGTACCTTTATCAAAGACAGTGAAAGGCATTTCTGTGTTTGTAACCCCAAATGGGCTTTATCAGTTTAAAGTGATGCCTTTTGGAATGAAGAATGCACCTCTGTTCATGAGTCTTTAGTTGTAGCATAGCAATACCAGGGTGGAATGGATCTTTGGGAATGCTTTGAGTATTTGCCATCATGCCAAATTTTCTCAACTGCCTGAGGAAGAAGAGACGTTGTTGGGCCTTTGTAACCAGTGTGTCCACATGAAGAATCCAAGAAAGCTTGTTGTTAATGACTACTCCCAGAAGCTTGACAATCTCAAGTCGTTCCATGTCTGTGTTGCTGTAGGTGGACATGAGTAACATCCCGCCGAAAGTCAATAATGTGTTCCTTGGTTTTTCCGGCATTGAGAGCTAGGTTGTTCCCAGTACACCATTTTTCCAGGTCGTCCACCTCCCGTCTGTAGTCTGTTTCGTCACCATCTGAGATTCGACCAACTATGGTGGTGTCATCAGTGAACTTGTAAATGCCATTAGTCTGGTTTTTGGCGACGCAGTCATGGGCATACAGTGAGTACAGTAGGGGGCTGAGTACACACCCCTGGGGGGCTCCAGTGTTGAGTGTTAGTGAGGATGAAATATTGTCCCCCAGTCTTCACTGATTGTGGCCTGTGGGTCAGGAAACCGAGGATCCAGTTGCAGAGAGTGGATCTAAGTCCAAGATCATTAAGTTTAGTAATCAGTCTCGAGGGGATAATAGTGTTCAAGGCTGAACTATAGTCAATGAGTACGATTCTTACGTAGCTGTTCTTGGTGTCAAGATGTTCTAGGAAGGAGTTAATCACAAGTGATATGGCATCTGACGTGGATCTGTTGGTCTGATAGGCAAATTGGAGTGGGTCAAGAGTAGTGGGAAGGTTGGAGTTGATTAATGCCATGACATGCATTTAAAAGCACTCCATGACCACTGAACTTAGGACCACTGCGGGGGGTAATCATTGAGACATGCTGCATGAGCCTTCTTAGGCACAGGGATGATGTTGGCCTCTTGAACCAGGCAGGGTCAGTGGCCTGCTGCAGGGAGAGGTAAAAACAATGACTGCAGATGCTGGAAACCAGATTCTGAATTAGTGGTGCTGGAAGAGCACAGCAGTTCAGGCAGCATCCAAGTAGCTTCGAAATCGACGTTTCGGGCAAAAGCCCTTTATCAGGAATAAAGGCAGTGAGCCTGAAGCGTGGAGAGATAAGCTAGAGGAGGGTGGGGGTGGGGAGAAAGTATCATAGAGTACAATGGGTGAGTGGGGGAACAGACCCCACTACCAGGGATATATTTCCCTCCCCACCCCTTTCCGCCTTCTGCAAAGACCGTTCCCTCCGCGACTACCTGGTCGGGTCCACGCCCCCAAAACAACCCACCCTCCAATCCTGGCACTTTCCCCTGCCACCGCAGGAACTGTAAAACCTGTGCCCACAACTCCTCCCTCACCTCTATCCAAGGCCCTAAAGGAGCCTTCCACATCCATCAAAGTTTTACTTGCACATCAACTAATATCATTTATTGTATCCGTTGCTCCCGATGCGGTCTCCTCTACATTGGGGAGACTGGGCGCTTCCTAGCAGAGCGCTTTAGGGAACATCTCCGAGACACCCGCACCAATCAATCACACCGCCCCGTGGCCCAACATTTCAACTCCCCCTCCCACTCTGCCGAGGACATGGAGGTCCTGGGCCTCCTTCACCGCCGCTCCCTCACCACCAGACGCCTGGAGGAAGAACGCCTCATCTTCCGCCTCAGAACACTTCAACCCCAGGGCATCAATGTGCACTTCAACAGTTTCCTCATTTCCCCTTCCCCCACCTCACCCTAGTTCTAAACTTCCAGCTCAGTAACTGTCCCCATGACTTGTCCGGACTTGTCCTACCTGCCTATCTTCTTTTCCACCTATCCACTCCACCCTCTCCTCCTTGACCTATCATCTTCATGCCCTGGTTAGCTCTGGTTAGGCCCCATTTGGAGTACTGTGTCCAGTTTTGGTCCCCACACCTCAGGAAGGACATACTGGCACTGGAACGTGTCCAGCAGAGATTCACACGGATGATCCCTGGAATGACAGGTCTAGCATATGAGGAACGGCTGAGGATACTGGGATTGTATTCGTTGGAGTTTAGAAGATTAAGGGGAGATCTAATAGAGACGTACAAAATAATACATGGCTTTGAAAAGGTGGATGCTAGAAAATTGTTTCTGTTAGGCGAGGAGACTAGGACCCGTGGACACAGCCTTAAAATTAGAGGGGGTCATTTCAGAACGGAAATGCGGAGACATTTCTTCAGCCAGAGAGTGGTGGGCCTGTGGAATTCATTGCCACGGAGTGCAGTGGAAGCCGGGACGCTAAATGTCTTCAAGGCCGAGATTGATAGGTTCTTGTTGTCTAGAGGAATTAAGGGCTACGGGGAGAACGCTGGCAAGTGGAGCTGAAATGCGCATCAGCCATGATTGAATGGCGGAGTGGACTCGATGGGCCGAATGGCCTTACTTCCACTCCTATGTCTTATGGTCTTATGGTCTTATGATTTCGCTGCTCGTTGGATGCTGCCTGAATTGCTGTGCTCTTCCAGCACCACTAATCCAGATGCTGCAGGGAGAGGTTGAAGATGTCCAAGAAGACCTCTGCCAGTTGATCTGCACATGCGTTGAATGCACGGCCTGGTACACCGTCTGGTCCCATCGCTTTCCTTTGATTCACATGAAGACAAACTGATCTGACCTCTGATGCAGTGACTGTTGGGATAGATTCGTCAGGTCTTGTTGGAATAGGTGTTACCTCTCTGCTGAAATTCTACTCAAAGCAAGCGTAGAAAGTGTTGAGATGATCTGGGAGGGATGTGTCATTGTCTGCTATCTTGCACTGTCTCTTTTTAGAACCTGTGATGTCATTCAGTCCTTGCCATAGTCACCGGGCGTCTGTCTGGGTCTCTAGTTTGGATCGGTATTGGTCCTTGGCTACCTTAATGCCTCTGCTTGGATTCCTTATATTTGAGTGGGTCTCCTGATCTAAAGGCCTCAATCCTGGTTTTCAGCAGGTTCTGTCTGTCTAATTCATCCAGGGTTTCCTGTTGGGGAGCACCCGGATTGACTTCCTCAGTGTGCAGTCCTCCACACACTTGCTGATAAAGTCTGTGACGGTGATGGCGTACTTATCCAAGGTACCTGTGGACTGTTTGAACATGGCCCAATCAGCCAATTCCAGACAGCACCAGAGTTGATCCTGTGCCTCCTCCGACCAGCACTGGGCCTGTATCTAGGAGGGGGTCATCTGCTTGAGCTTTTGCCTGTAAGCCGGGAGAAGAAACACAGCATTGTGGTCGGAATTCCCGAAATGAGGGTGGAGGATGTAGCAGTATATATCTTTCACAGTGGTGTAATAGTGGTCTGTAATGTTTTGGTGGTACTTGGGCAACCCCTTCCTTAGATTGGCTTGATTGAAGTCAGCAGTTACAATAAACAGGGCCTCGGGGTGGTCCGTCTCCAGGGTGTTAGTGGTGGCGTACAGCACATCCAGAGCTTCCTCAACCTTTGCTTGTGGCGGTATGTACACAGCAGTTAGTATAGCAGCGGTAAATTCCCGTGGTAGATAGAAGGTTCGGCAAAAGATAGGTTAGAGGAAGGAGTTGTAAATAGTTGTTAGTTAATCATTGTCTGTTATCCTTTAAGAAATAAAGTTGTTAATTTTTACTTTAAATAGTTCTTGGCCCATTCGAATTTTCACAGGTTAGCGCACAGGATAAATCTTTTCTGTGTTGCTGTTTTAAATTAAGCAGGACTGTTTACCCCATGTCAGAATAGTATATACAGAACCATATATGAGAATTACTGGTGAATGTGCACCCCTAACTTTGATTGGAGCAGACCTGAAAATTATAACTTTAGTGTCCTTAGAGATTAATCGAGATTGGGAAGATCCCAGCATTAACATTTTCCCTAAAGTGCTGAGCATTGCTGCCAGTAGGGAAACTGGAAGTATTATACATGAAGAAATGCAAGGTATTAGAAGAGAGCAAGGTATTAGTACTGCTAAAACAGGAATTGTATCTTCAGCAGAGTTGCTGAGCTGTCTTTCAGCAGTAATGGGTACACTCAGAAACAAAACAGTCTTTATTTAAAGTCAGGAAGGCAGGTTTGCTGAGATCATCTTTAGTCATAGAGTCATAGAGATGTACAGCATGGAAACATACCCTTCGGTCCAACCCGTCCATACCGACCAGATATCCCAACCCAATCTGCCAGCACCCGGCCATATCCCTCCAAACCCTTCCTATTCATATATCCATCCAAATGCCTCTTAAATGCTGCAATTGTGCGAGCCTCCACCACTTCCTCTGGCAGCTCATTCCATACACGTACCACACTCTGCGTGAAAAAGTTGTCCCTTAGGTCTCTTTTATATCTTGCAACATTTCCAAAATTACCTTTTGGAGGATTTATATTGAATAGAATCCAGAATCTTCAGAGCTCCAGCATTTTAGACGACTGCTATGAAATGCTTCCAGTGGGAAAAATTGTGTATTGCATTCCTTGATGGCCAGTCCTTCACCAGAAATTGTATGCAAAGACATGGCTACTATTTGACATTCAACATACAGCTACTAATAGTCTATTGATCATACAGTTTTTTTTAGGAAAGGGCATGCCTGCAGTAGTTACAGAGAGCTCCATGGAGTCAGTGATCATTTTGGTGCTTTGTGTGTATCATTGACCTTGTATTAAGAAAATCACCCATTTAGTAAATCTCACAACTTTCTCATTGCATGTAAGTTTAATTCTTGTATGGATGTGATGCAGGGTATTGTGCCTTTAATTACTTTCAAAGGTCAGATCAATCTGTTTCTGCCAGATTGTAATTTGCTGGATCGATCTACAATACAAAATTACACTGGATTTAGTAATTTGTCAACTACTCAGAGAATGACATTTCAATGATAAGCTGCAGCTCACTTTGTTTTAGATGGCTGACAGGCTTTGTGAGTGAATATACTGTTGTACCATGGTGTGGCAAGTTTATACTCACCTTTTTGCTGTGGTAATTAGTCAGGGGTTACTGGTGGAAGTGTTAAGTGGAGGAGAAGAGTAAGATGTTTTACCTGGAGGAATGGTGAGTTGGAGAAGTCATCATTTGTTGTCTAGTCTTTTATGTTTCATCTTGAAAGGATATTATTACCAAAGATTTGTGAGCAGTTCACATCACGATCTTGTAAAAGAGAATGTTGTACAAGATGATTTTCAATATGGATTAAAATAATGAGAATGATTTTTTGAACTGTCTGCTTTTTAAAATAAATGTGCTAGGATTCTCTCTCTCTCTCTCTCTCTCTCTCTCTCTCTCTCTCTCTATACAGCATTGGTTATTCACTGAGTTCACCTGGAATAGAAAGTGGAGTCTGGTGGAGAAAGAATGAGGTGATTGGCTGAGGTGTGTTTGTTATTAGGCCATTTTCACAGAATGCCAAAAATGTTTATAAAACTGTTCTGTGCAATGGTAAAACACAAAGAGCTTATTGACAAAATAAAACACTTAAATTCCCGCCTCAGGCGACTGACTGTGTGGAGTTTGCACGTTCTCGCCGTGTCTGCGTGGGTTTCCTCCGGGTGCTCCGGTTTCCTCCCACAGTCCAAAGATGTGCAGGTCAGGTGAATTGGCCATGCTAAATTGCCCATAGTGTTAGGTAAGGGGTAAATGTAGATGTAGGGGTATGGGTGGGTTACGCTTCGGCGGGGCGGTGTGGACTTGTTGGGCCGAAGGGCCTGTTTCCACACTGTAAGTAATCTAATCTAATCTAATCTAATAAATCTAGTCATTTTTTCCATTCATTTAAACATTTCACGCATTTAACAGTTAATAATGTAAAAGGGAAGCCTACTCTTAGGAAAGAAACAAAAGTGATATGTGCATGGAGTTTGTATAATCTTAAACAGTTTATTCCTTTATCACTTGCTAATTTAAGTGTTTTGTAATTAACTGGGTTTCTTTTTAGTCCCTGTAAAAATTTGCTGAGATGTTGCTTTACCCTGACAGAACTGTTTAATGTGAAGTGCAGTTTCTGAAATTTCCATTTGGCCAGACTGCAGGATCAGAGCTGAAAATGTATTGCAGGAAAAGCGCAGCAGGTCAGGCAGCATCCAAGGAGCAGGAGAATCGACGTTTCAGGCATGAGCCCTTCTTCAGGAATCCTGAAGGGCCCATGCCCGAAACGTCGATTCTCCTGTTCCTTGGAAGCTGCATGACCTGCTGCGCTTTTCCAGCAACACATTTTCAGCTCTGATCTCCAGCATCTGCAGTCCTCACTTTCTCCTAGACTGAGGGATCAGCCTATTTCTAGCTGGTGTAATTGTCATTTTAGCAGAATTAACATTCAGTGCATTGAGGCAGTGGTAATGTTATTGGACTAGTAATCCAAAAACTCAGGCTAATGTTCTGGAGACATGGGTATAAACTATCACAGCAGACAGTGGTATTTAAATTCAATAAAAATCTGGAATTAAAAGCTAGCCTACTGGTGGCCATTTTTGATTGGTATAAAAGCCCATCTAGTTCACTAATGTCCTTCCGGACAAGAAACTACCATCCTTCCCTGGTCTGGCCTCCATGTGACTCCAGGCCCACAGCAAAATAAATCATATCTGCCCTCTGAGGAAGCCAAACAGCTCAAGGGGAGCTAGGGTTATGCAAGGAATACAAGTCTAGTCAGTAACATTCACATCCTGGGAACAAATTTAAACTAAAAGCCTTGTTTTTATTTTTTATGTGAAATTCTTCTAATGTTTTATCGGTCGCACAATTCACCATTTGATGTTAAAGTTAATGCTTGAGCCTGCCCAGCCTCAACTTAGCTCTATTACACCAAAGCTACTATTTTCAAGTCTGCACTAGCTGTGCATCAAGGTTCACCACCATAGTTCTCTCTCATAAATGACTACTTTGCTGCATAATTTTTAAAGTGAATCTTGTGTCTTCTCAAGCAATGAGGCACTGATCCTATTCCAAATTATTTAGAACTAAGTCCATCATAAAAGGAAATTCAAAGCCCCCCCCCAGGTTCCTGGCTGCTATGCCTAAGCAATGCTGTTCCGTTTATTGCTAAATGAAAGGTCAGTGAAAGCACCAATGTTCATTGGATTTCCAATTTTCAGGTCCTCAGATAAATGATTCTTAATCAATCATCTTGAATTGCAAAGATTTTGCCTTTCCTTTGGATTTACTCTAACTTTTAGCTGGTATAAATTCTGGTGCTACCAGTGATGGTTGGAGATGACTGAATTCCAAAGGCAGGCTGGGAGAACCTCAGATATGTTCCAATGACATATAGAAAAAAGTGAAAACTCTCTTTGTCCTCCACTGCTAGAATTTAAGTGATTTTATTCATTGGAATGGAATTGGTGTCATATTCCTGCTCTCCTCACACCCCCTTCCCACTCTGAGTGCATAACCCTGGCAGAAAACTGTGTTTCAAGAGTTTCAGACGAACGTTCTCTCCAAAGTGTCACCCAGGAAAATGTGAAATCTGGAAATGTGATAAGTCATATGCATTTAAATACTTCTTTACAAATGTGTTTGTTTGAATTATATACCCTATCGGTATTCTTTTAATAGTTTTATTTAGATCTGTACAGCTACACATTAGAAATGTTGCAGTATACATGCTAGACTGGTGGAGAGGCAATTGGTTGCGTTACCAATTGCATTGTGTGTGCCTATCTGTTTATTTGCACAGGGAAAGCTAAGTGCACTTAATGGAACGTAATCGTATCTGAATTAAGGTCTAGTTATCCTTGGAGTTAGATGGCTCTTTAATGCCCTTCAATCTGAGGTGATTGACAGGATGATGTAATCTTGTTTGATTTGTAAGAAAACATTTTCAAAAAACTAAATGAGTGACGATCTATGAGCACATATAAGATAGTCTCCCGGGGAAAAGAATATGCTTTCTGGCTCGGATATACAGCTTAATAGATAATGTTCTGGGTAGAAGGAATACCAGGGAGGTGTTGGACAAGTACCAAACCAACCAGTTTTTGGGCAAAGCAAACAATGAAAAGTTCAAAAAGCATACTAGACAGGTATAGAGTCTGACAAACAGAAAACAGAATTCTGTGAGTATGGAGTACTTGTTGGTATATAATTTTATCAGTAAGCACTAGGAAGCATGCAACGGAAGCAGATGGTAACATGCCAAGAGGGAGCCAAGGCACAGGTGACTAAAATAAAAATCAGAGAATGAGATTTAGCAATGAGTGAAACTCACAAACACAGGCAATTTGTAATGCACGGATTTCCCAGCCTGTCTGTAATTGTTGCTGGATAATTTCAGGGTAATAACTGCACTTGTTATTATTGATTTCTGAGATGATCTGCTGACAATGTTTATTGTTTAAGATGCTTTTAACTGGCATAAAGGGAAGACCTTTACTATTATTATTTTGAGTTAGATTTATGTTAGTACTTCAGAGTTGAATTGACACTATTTTGTACCTCTCTATTTTTATGGTTTTCTGCAGTTTTTCAATATTCCGTTTTAAAAAAAAACTTTTAAGTGTGAGTTACTGTAACATTTTAAGCACATCTGGAAAACCAACAGACAAAATTGAATATTGCTTTTAACGATGGCTGCGATAATGAAAACAGATAGCATGTCATAAACATTAAACATTTTCTTTGCTAGTAGGACTGAGCTAGTACATCAGGAGGCAGTGACCCTGACAAGAGGCATTACAAGGTTACAGTGGAACCTTTATTCTGTGGCCTTTGATCCTCAGCTGTTTGTTGGACACATTCAACAAAACAAGGTGGTGCTACATTTGGATAGGGTTAAGTTTGTAAATGATCAAATGGTTTTAACGCAGATAATGTTCAGAATGATTAAGCTTATTGATGTCTTGATGGGCATTCTAAAGGAGCTTACCTGTGATTTGAGCAATGGAATGGATCAGAATATGTTTACCTTGCTTTTTGGGTATGAGGACCATAATTCATTATCTGCTCATGCTCATTGGAAACAAGGTGGGTAAGACTCAAAATTCATGCTTATGGTGTGGTCAGATGTGATTCCCACTTAGTCACATCTCCATTTCAATACGAGTGCCCTTCACACACCCCAGAATTCTGAGTAATGTTGATCACAAACCATGCGTCGCATGTCATCTTCCCTGATGGAAGGCATAAGGCAGAGCCTATTGATGGCCGTGGGAACAGGGAAGGATGTGGGTGGGGACACTGAATAGAGCGGGAAGCCCAGTTACAAGTTCCCAATGTCAGGGTAAAAGTGTTGAATTCTCGTGATGGAGAATTGTGGAACCAGGACTTGCAGTACTGGTAGCATATGGCCAACTACCTAACTGTAATGGATTGGATGCAACAAAAACTCTTTAAAATGTTTTATAGTTATTGATACCTTTGCAATTAAGGTGGAGGGACACTTCATGATCAGGTAAATCTGGTGTGCTGCAGTTGAAACTGAGTGAATCGTAGCTGTGTGTCATTATTGGAAAAGTTTGCTGGACAAGGGATGTGGAATCCTTGGCAGTGTCAAGGGATAGATCAAGACTCATAGAGAGTTGAGGTTGATTAAGGAAAGGTGTGAATGACCATGGAGGGCCCAGAATGATGAGGGAAGGTCACTGGTGACTGAGGAATTGCTGAAAGTGTTTAAGGGAAGGTCAAGGGTGACTGTCAGAAGGTCAAGGATAAACAAAGGAGAGTTATGTACCAAGGATGATCGAGGGAACTTCAAGGGCAACCAAGCTTTTGTCAAGGATGATTGAAGATGATCAAGAGAGACTCAAAGATTATTAAAGGAGTGTCAAGTATGATCCAGGGAATCTTGAGGGTGACCAGGAGAGCCAAAGGTGACTGAGGAAGGGCTGAAAATGTGTCGCTGGAAAAGCGCAGCAGGTCAGGCAGCATCCAAGGAGCAGGAGAATCGACGTTTCGGGCATGAATGAGGAAGAGTCAAGGATGGCCAAAGAAGGCTAGCAGGTGAAGGATGGAGGGTTGAGGGTAAATGAGGGGGCAAGAATGGTGAATAAAGTAGGGTCAAGGGACATTGAGTGCAACATCAGACTGTGGTCAAAGTAATAGGACTGTGGTTGAAGAAGCCCTGCCAGATGAACAGTGTGTTGCATGATCTGGGCTGGCTTCTGTCCTCTGTTCAATTTCTGATTGTTGAAATAGGGCACATCATAGCTATCCTGCAGGATAAGGGCTATCCCAAACAGGCTGTGTAAATGCATGGATTGGCACAAGGCCATCACTTTGGTTTTGGAAAGTGTCCAGTCTCTCTCAAGTTACCATGGCGAGATTAAATTTCTCATAAATCTGAGCAACAGGTGAAGCTAGCTGTTTCACGTTGCTACGATGTAGAAGCAACATGAGTGGCTTTGCCATTGACAGGATGCTCCCATCAAACCAAAACAATGCACTGTCTACCACACAAACAAGTATTATTGCATGCGGGTTTCAGTGCCGGTGTGATGTTAAGTACTTAGGCTGTATGTCCTAATGACTAATACCAAACTACTCAACCTTTTAGCCATTTGCATCAAACAGAGTACTGATGGTAATGAAACAGCCCATGCTTGCTAAGCTAGGAACACATTGTCCAACATTGGATGTGATGCATGATTGGACAGCACCTGCTAAACAATATAAATTGTGCTAAGAATTACACAATTTCAGTCTGGATGTCTGTGACCAGCAATGTGCTGCAAGGATCAGTGCTTGGTCCATTGCTTTTTGTCATTTCTCTGAATGATTTGGATGTTAAAATAGGGAAGGTATGGCTAGTGAGTTTGCAGATGACACCAAAATTGAAAGTGTGGTGGACAGTGAAGAAATTTACCTCAGAGTACAGCGGGACCTTGATCAGATGGGCCAATGGGCTGAGGAGTGGCAGATGGAGTTTAGTTGAGATAAAAGTAAGGTGCTGCATTTTGGAAAGGCAAATGAGGTCAGGACTTATATACTTAATGGTGAGGTCCTAGGGAGTGTTGCTTGGAGTGCACCTTAGAGTGCAGGTTCATAGCTCCTGAAGGTAGAGTCACAGTTAGAGTAGTGAAGAAGGTGTTTGGTATGCTTGCCTTTATTGGCCAGTGCATTGAGTACAGGAACTGGGATGTCATGATGTGGCTGTACAGGGTATTGGTTAAGCCATCTTTGGAATACTGTGTTCAATTCTGGTCTCCCTGCTTTGGAAAGATGTTGTTAACCTTGAAAAGGTTCAGAAAAGTGTTCGAAGGATGTTTCCAGGATTGGATGTTTTGAGTTATGAGGGAATGAATTGGGTGAATAGACAAGGTCTTTAACCCAGGTTAAGGGAGTCCTAAGCTAGAGGGCAAAGGTTTAAGATGAAAGGGGAAAATATAAGAGGGACCTAAGGGACAACATTTTCACACAGAGGGTGGTGCACATATGGAACGAGCTGTCAGAGGAAGTGGTGGAGGCTGGTACAATTACAACATTTAAAAAGCATCTGGATGGGTATATGAATAGAAAGGGTTTAGAGGGATATGGGCCAAATGCTGGCAAATGGGACTGGATTAATTTAGGATATCAGGTCGATATGGATGAATCGGGCTGAAGGCTGTTTCCATGCTGTACGACTCTATGACTGTACAACTGTGACAGTTAGGTTCATTGTGTGGCTTATCTATACATGCTAGAAGCTCTGTTTATTTGCATGTAGGACCTTGTCCTTTACAAACAGAAAGATTCTTTCAGCCTTGGGTTAGCCATTCCCCGGTTCACTCCCTAGGGCAATACACTGACTAATCAGAGTTGAAAATTTGGAAGTACAAATACAGCTTCAAAATAAACCTGTTGAACTATAGCCTGGTGTTGTGTGATTTTTAGCCTGTGCACCCCTGTCCATTACTGGCACCTCCACATTATAATCAGAGTTGACTTGCCTGCTTTGAACTTAACCTAACTTAAAATTTGTTGTTAACGGTTCTCTGGTGGGTTAACCCTGACAATGACTTTGCAATGAGAGCCCTTTTGATAATGAATCAGCACTCTTTTCTCATGTAGTATAAATTGTTGTTCCCGTGAGACACAGAATTTTGATGATATTGGCCTGATGATTGTCAGCTGAAAAACCTCAGCATGTCTCTTTACTCAGCAATACTCAAGTTCTACACTGTCAAGCAACAACTATTGAGCTATGGTAGGCACATCACTCAAACACACAGGAATGCAGACGCTCGCTCACTCACTCACTCACTCCAATCACTCACTCAGTCACTCTGATCACCTCACTCACTCACTCACTCCACTCACTCAGTCACTCTGATCACTCACTCAGTTACTCCAATCACCTCACTCCATTCATTCATTCACTTCAATGCCTTTCAGGAGAGGGTTGACCTGAACAATGCGGTGAGGTAGATATCTGATGGAAGATGACAGTGATCCATCACCAGGGCACTCTTGAATGGACGGATCTGAGGGATACACTACCAATGCAATGGATCCAATGACACTGGGCAATGCTGAGGGCATCTTTGTGTGATGCTATTTGCTGATTTATCCGTCTTCTCTACTGAATCTTCATATTCAAGCTGACAAATGCCTTGAAATGGAGGCTGTAGATGGGATGAGCCCATACATTCTCCCTAGCTCTCTACCTTCCCCATATGTTTCTGTGCTCCCAGTCAACCAAGATTTTTAGGCTGCCCAAGCCTTGCAGCTTCACCTGGAAGTACACCAGGGGATAGAGAGAATGGAGGAAGACTCAGCGGCACTTGAGCCCAGCTCAGATATCAGCACAGTGAATGTTGGAGGCTAGTTTAGAATTAGGATCAGCACGTGGTGAGTGTCCATGAACAGATGGACTGCAGCCAGGCTAGGATGATAGGTCAGATTGTGTACAAACTGCCCAGAAGATAAGCTTACTGATTAGTTCGACTACAGGGCGAGGTTTCTGTTGGGAAAATCACTGGTAAAAAGCACACTCGGGTGCTTGGGATAATGAGACTAATCAGATAGCTTCCCATCACTGCCTAGGAACACAGAGGAGTTGGGCTCCACCATAGCACAGGGGTGACCTTATGAAGGTTTATAAAATCATGAGGGGTACAGGTCAGGTAAATGGCAAGTGTCTTTTATCTTGGGTGGGGGATTTCAAGACTAGGAGGCATATCTTAAGGTGAGAGGAGAAAGATTTAAAAAGAGACGAGGGGCAAAGTTTTTACACAGAAAATGGTTAGTGTGTGGAATGAACTTCCTGAGGAAGTGATGGATGTGGGCACAGTTACAATGTTTAAAAGCCATTTGGGCAAGTACATGAATAAGAAATGTTTTGGAGGGATATAGACCAAGCACAGGCAGGTGGAACTAGTTTAGTTTGGGATTATGGTCGGCATGGACTTGTTGGACTGAAGGCTTTGTTTCTGTGCTGTCTGTCTCTGAGTACAAATGTGCATGGCTTGGCATTCATCCTTTCCATCAGGGCTGCCAGCCTGGTCAGTGATGGAGCATGTGCTGGATGTTCTGTCTGGTTCCACTGCAGCACAGGCAGTGTCTTCCTCGTGTCTGATTGTTGCAGGAGAATGCACAGAGCAATAAAATCCCTGGCCTCTGGTGTACAGGCCCAGATTTCTGCCAGCATGGTAGATGGTGGTAATATCAAATTATAACTTCTATCCTCCTAATTGTTCAACCTGAATCCTTTCATGGACTAAAATAAAGGGGAAAAAAAAGTGAATTTGCACATTCTCCCTGTGTTTGTATGGATTTCCTCCGGGTGCTCCAATTTCCTCCCAAAGTCCAAAGATATGCAGGTTAGGTGGATTGGCAATGCTAAATTGCCCATGGTGTCCAGGACTGTGCAGTCTAGTGGATTGGGCATGAGAGATGCAAGGTTACAGGGAGAGGGTTGGTGTAGACTCGATGGGCCAAATAGCCTGCTTCCACATTGTAGGAATTGGATGATTCTATGAAATGACTGCAGTGGTCACTTTGCCATAGTTTGATGCGAGCTTCACAAGACCTATGTGGAATAAATAAAAGTTTCTGCATTCAAATTATCATTTTTAGCTAAAGCCATCAAAACCAGGCAATTGAGTTAATGTATATAAATTCGCTTGTACTGTTTGAATTTAAAATGGTGATCCTGGAATCCGAACCCCCTATTGTTCGAACAACTTGGAATCCGAATAATTATTTCGAGAAAATTTTGCCCTAAAATCTGAACATATTTTCAGAATTCGAACACCACGTACCATTCAGGTCACACATTGTTTGTTCAGTTCGTTCCGGGAATTAGTCGTGTGTCCATCACTAGTTTACCTTGTGTTTTCACTTTGATTTGTGCTGATTTTTTTAAATTATCACCCTTGTGCATTCACCATGGCACCCAAGAAAATCAGTGAAGCAAATAAGTACATTCACCATTTGCACTCCTCACTAAGGTAAATTAAGTTATTTTCATGTTAGTATATTCACTTCTTGCTTTTATTATTATTACTTGATATTTAGGTCATTTACTCATCTTATTTTACCTTAACCATGTGTATTTGCAGTTAAAAGTGTTTTGAAAATTTTTTTTTTGAGTCCAGAAACGGATTAATTCACTTTCCATTATTTTTTATGGGGAAAATAGTTTTGGAATCCAAACTTTTTGCAATCCGAACAGCCTCCTGGAACGAATTAAATTCGGATTCCGAGGCACCACTCTACATTGTATGGTAATTTCACTTATTTGGAGAGGAAAGGTTTGACACCCCCCCACCCATTAACCCGCTTGGAAAAACAATGGAATTAGACTCAGTAATGTACACTGGACTATATTTCAATTGTCGCTTTCAGAACCAGAGAAAGAAGGAAAAATGGATTTATAAGCAAGAACTGGAAATCACTCTCCCTCTGTCTCTCCTTGCCTGTTTCCTTCAGTACCTTCAAAACAGAGTCTAGTGGAAAAGCAAACTGGGGAAACAACTATTCACTAACAACTGAAGAGTATCCACAAACTTCACATCAGTTGAGGATAACAGTCAACAACTAAACAACTCTTGTCTCAGATTAAAAATTTAAACCCCAAAGACTCGAAGAACTTTTAAAATGCATCACATTTACTTTCCCAACTTTTATTAGATACTGCCAATTTAAACTCATGGCCTATGTTTGTGTGTATTTTTATGATTTTTCCCAGATTAATAAGTAATAAAATTCCTTTCTTTCTCTCAAGAAAATCCTTTGTATTTGGCTTCTTCATTTTGATCCAGTTAACCTAGCATTGGGGCTACACAATAGGCTCAGTGGTTCACACTACCTCCTCAGTGCTGAGATCCAAGTTTGATTCCACCCTTGGGCAACTGTCTGTGTGGAGTTTTCACATTCTCCCTGTGTCTGCGTGAGTTTCCTCCAGGTGTTCTGGTTTCTCCCACACTCCAAAGATTTGCTGGTTAGGCGGATTGGCCACACTAAATTGTCCATAGTGTTCAGGGATGTGTAGACTGGGTGGATTAGCCACGGGAAATGCAGGGTTATGGGGATGGTGTATGGAGTGGGTCTGGATGGGATGTTCTTCAGAGGGTTAGTGTGGACTCAAATGCGCTAAATAGCCTGCATGCAGGGGTTCTAAGCTTAATTGAAGTCTGAAAGCTGTGTGCTAAAAAAAAATATTTAGTGTACTTGCTGGGGCAACAACAGCAGGTTAAAAAGAGGAAACCGATACCCACTTCATACTTGGTCATAATAACAAGCATGATCATGGTTCTGTATGCCAAACGGGACACCGAAGCTGTCATAGCAGTTCAGGAATCTATATGCCAGCACTTATGCTTGAAATGGTACTGCCCTATGGGAGTGGCATTGGCTCTGTGATAAGATGAGCCGCTGGAAAAGCACAGCTGGTCAGGCAGCATCCAAGGAGCAGGAGAATCGATGTTTCGGCAAAAGCCTTTCATCAGGAATGAGGCCTGGAAGCCGAGGAGGTAGACAGATAAATAAGAGATGGGGTGGGGCTGGGGGGGAGTAGCTGAGAGTGCAATAAGTAGATGAAGGTGGGGGTAATGGTGATAGGTCAGAGAGGAGGGCGGAGCAGATAGGTGGGAAGGCAGATGAACAGGTAGAACAGGTCTCCTTTACATTGGGGAGACAGGACGCCTACTTGCAGAACATTTCAGAGAACATCTCCGGGACACACGCACCAACCAACCCCACTGCCCCATGGCTGAACACTTCAACACCCTCTCCAACTCCGCCTAGGACATGCAGGTCCTGGGCCTCCTCCATTGCCAAACCCTAACCACCCGACACCTGGAGGAAGAACGCCTCATCTTCGGCCTTGGTACCCTGCAATGTAGATTTCACCAGTTTCCTCATTTCCCTTCCCCAGACCCAACCTTCCAATTTGACAGCGCCCTCTTGACCTGTCCTACCTGTCCATCTACTTTTCCACCTATTCACTCCACCCTCTCTCTGACCTATCACCTTCATCCCCACTTTCGTCTACCTACCACACTCTCAGCTACCTTTTCCGCAACCCCCTCCCATTTATCTCTCCACCCCGGAGGGTCCCAGCCTCATTCCTGATGAAGGGTTTTTGCCTGAAACGTCGACTCTCCTGCTCCTTGGATGCTGCCTGACCTGCTCTGCTTTTCCAGCACCTCACTCTGATCTCCAGCATCTACCGTCCTCACTTCCTCTGTGATAAGATGGGTTGGTCGGACACCAACCATATAATACCAGAGTGCAAGCCCTTGCAGTTAATGTATCTCTTCGCTTTGACATGGGGGGCTCATGGGGCCACATGCATATAGTCAATGACACCCTGCACCGTGGGGAACTCAGGTGAAAACAGGTGCCCTTTCAGTCTGTTCTTCCCTGTTCAAGAGAGAGAGGGCAAAGTTTTCCCTCCTCCAGTCCGGTCGTAGTTAACACCCATGTGCTCCTGTGTATACTGAATTGCAACACATTAACAGTGTTGTCAGCTCCCGCCTGAAGAAACCAATTGTGAAAACAAAAGGATATCAGAATTCATCCCAGTCTCTGGGAGGGCTCCTCTTGAACTGCTTTGAGGTTCCAGCTCTTTATTAAGGAGATCCCACAACTTGGTCAAGTGAAGCCTCCTGGATCACTGCTCCTTGGTCATTGTGTAATAGGACTGTGTTTCTGCAATGGAGTAGGATCCAGTAAAGAGCGTCCTTCTTCTTATTCTTCCTTGCCAATGTTTCCCTCACTGCCTCTCCTGTTGCATGACCTGCTCAAGTTGCACAGCAAGTGCCTCTGGAACTGCTGCCCCCTCACTTGTGGAGGCAATGTAATTTTTTGCCTTTTTGTGATCAGCAGAAAGTGACTCATTACAGTAAATCCACTAACTTTGCCAAAGCACCTCAGTTGCAACATTTATGGAATAAAAGAATGATTTGAGTTTATGTAGATCTTTCCCAGCCACCAAATATTGCAGGACACGATACAGCCTTTGATTATAAAGTAGATCTTTTGAAGTTAGTCACTGATGTATTGCAGGATATAGAACAGGTAATCTGTACCTACTCCCACAAATAGCACCTGTTTTTGTGATGTTAATTGAGGGATAAATATTACCTGAGATACTGGTGAGAACTCCCTCTGTCTTCTTTGAAATAGTGCCATTTATGCTCACTTGATAGGATCTTGGCTGAATATCTCATTTGCAAACTGGACTCTCTGTTAAAGCAGCACTCCCTCAGTACTAGCAATACAGGTGTTTCAGTCCAGGTTGTTGGACTGAAACTTCAACCCACAGTAAGAATGGCACAAATAGAGTGACCTCTGCTATACAGCTCTTTAAGTAGCTCATTGTAACTTCACAATGCTTGTTCTTTCAGGAGTGAACAGGAAGGCTCTCCCAGTGCAGTTGTTGGAAAATTGTAATATTTGTGCATTACATCAGCTCCTGACATCTGTGATATCACGAGCTCATCATTTCCATCTGTTTCAGCACATCCCAAAGAGCACTGACTTGTTGAATATTGGGCGGACAGAAGGGACTGACATATTAAACACAAGATGTTGTGTCGTGTTAACAATTTTCACATATGCCCATCAAATCTTATCTATCATTGCCACAAAACTGACCGTCAAATCCCTCTCCCACTGCTATCAAATATGAATATCCAGCATTTGCACCTGTTCTGGAGATTTGAAGTCTCCACATATTGTGTACAAATTTTCAGGTACTTTTTCTGTTCAGCTTCTCCTTTTCTGAGCTTTTGTTTCAGAAAAATCCACCCTTGTTTAGAACTGATCTGCTTATCTGTTTCTTTCAATGCAACCTTTTTGGCAAGTATTTTATATTACACCCACAGAGGCAAGTCCAAGCCTTTGTTTCAGTGACAGCAGAATAACAATGAGAAAATTGCATTTGATTAAATCTGCGGCACAATGGATGTGAGGGTGTGTCACATTGTACATTAGGTCTAACTTTATACACAGAGGTCAGAGACCAGCACTGTGAGGGCTGGGAGGTAAAAATAACATACCCACCTGTGTTGAGATTGCACTCAGTGGAATGTATAAATATTCAAGTGCTTTTGGCTATCAGTGAATTGGTGGTGCTTCCCACAAGCCTGTCATGGTGCTCCATTTGCTGCTCTTTATAATGTTGTTTCTTAACAACAAAAATGGTTAAAGTTTTGATAATTCAACTTGTCAGAAAGCAATCTCACTATGGGTTGAATCTTATTTTTGTTTTGGTTAAGTCCAAGTTGTTTTGAATTTTGAAGGGATTTCTGCCGCAAGGCCTAGCACATTTTCTCTCCATATCTCATCAAACTCTCCATAGTGTCCTCACATCCAATTCCAGCCCCATTCAATTATACACTATTCCCAGAATAAGTAGTTGCTCAGTGGGTAGCCCAGAATTCACAGGCATTCCTTGCAGTGATGGCATCTTTAATATCTGCCGCATTGACATTTGCCCTGAAATGGGCAAAGGATCCATTGGACAAGGTGGTGCCATTGCAGGATTTCCTGTTCCCCTCAGGATCAGCAGCTGAGATCGCAACACCAAACCGTGCCAGCCTGCTCTGAGGATGCCAACCAGGTTACCACAGTCTCAGCTACCTGGAGGAACACTGTTGGAAGAACGTCAGTGACCTCCACTTCCCCAATGTCAGTGTCACCATCTTCTATTCAATACCTCACACACTCCGCTGCTGTACCAATCTCACAGCAAGACTCAGGTTCTCCCAGTCTCACTGACATCTGCAACATCTATCCTACTCACCTTCACCGAACCCAACCCAAGCCCTGCTATCATGAGCTCCCTGCATGTGGTGTGTGTGTCCAGTCACCCAATGACTGACCTGGAGGTCGTTTGGAAAGAGATAAGCTGACCCCTTGAAGATTCCACCCTTTGTGTCAACCTCCTTAAGCCTCTGTTCTTCCTCGTGGCAGTGAGAGCAGAATTCATTTTGCTGTTCTTTTTCTAGTAATGTACGATTTCAGGGTTGCCTGATCTTTTTGCACTGTTGAGCCATGTAGATCTTGCACAGGCCACAACGTTATACATCAGAACATTTCATATAAATGTAAATGCTGTAAACATATTTATTATTTTTTAATGCCCATGAGTTTGAAGTCAGCCTTATTTATGTTTAATGTATTGTTAGATTTCTAGTGGCAATAAACAATACAATAACTAATGCTTGTAAACAGCAATTATCATGGGGGATTTTAATCTACATGTTTATTGATCTAACCAGCTCAGTCGGGGTAGCCTTGAAGAGGAGTTTGTTGAGTGTATCCATGATAGTTTTCTTGAACAGTATGTAATGGAAACAACGAGGGAGCAAGCTATCCTAGATCTGGTCCTGTGTAATGAGACAGAATGAGGGAGGACTTGGCTAAAGTAAACCGGAAACAACGATTTTATGGTGGGACAGTTGATGAGCACTGGTGGTAATTTTCCAAAATTCGCTGGACTCTGGGGCAGTCCCAGCAGATTGGAAAATAACAAATGTGGCACCACTGTTTAAAAAGGGAGGTAGATGAAAGATGGGGAATTATAGACCGGTTAGCTTAACCTGTGTAGTGGGGAAGATGCTTGAGTCTAATGTCAAGTAAGAAATAGCCAGTCATCTCGTTGGGCAGACGCAGCATGGATTCATGAAGGGCAGGTCATGTTTAACAAATCTTTTGGAATTCTATGAAGACATTACAAGCAAGGTGGACAACAAGGACCCAGTGGGTGTGATGTATGTAGATTTCCAAAAGGCCTTTGACAAGGTGCTGCATCGGAGGCTGCTACATAAGATAAGGATGCACGGTGTTACAGGTAAAGTATTAGCATGAATAGAGGATTGGTTGACTAACAGGAAGCAAAGAGTGGGGATAAATGAGTGATATTCTGGCTGGCAATCAATGACTAGTGATGTGCCTCAGGGATCGGTGTTAGGACTGCGACTTTTCACAATTTATATAGATGATTTGAGTTGGGGACCACATGTAGTGTGTCAAAGTTTGCAGATAACACTAAGAAGAGTAGCAGAGCAAAGTGTGCAGAGGACTGTGAAACTTTGCAGAGGAACATAGATACTTTGAATGAGTGGGCAAAGGTCTGGCAGATGGAATCCAATGTTAGTAAATCCAATGTTGGTAGGAGTAACAGTAAAAAGGGTTATTACTTAAATGGTAAAAAGTTGCAGCATGCTGCTATATAGAGGGTCCTGGCTGTCCTTGTGCATGAATCACAGAAAGTTGGTCTGCAGGTACTTAAGTAATTAGGAAGGCAAATGGAATTTTGTCCTTCATTGCTAAAGGGATTGAGTTTAAAAGCAGGGAGGTTATGTTGCAGCTGTATAGGGTGCTGGTGAGGCCACACCTGGAATACTGTGTGCAGTTTTGGTCTCCTTGAGAAAACTGTAGGTTCACGAGGTTGATTTCAGACTTGAGTGGCTTATGAGGAGAGACTGAGTAGACTGAGGGGGGAATCTTATATAAACATATAAAATAATGAAGGGAATAGATAAGATAGAAGTAGAGAGGATGTTTCCACTGGCAGATGAAACTAGGACAAGAGGGCATAGCCTCAAGATTAGGGAGAGCAGATTTAGAACTGAATTGAGAAGGAATTTTTTCACCCAAAGTGTTGTAAATCTGTGGAATTCCCTGCCCAGGGAAGTTGTTGATGCTACTTCAGTAAATGTTTTTAAAGCTAAGATAGACTTTTTTGAACTCTAAAGGAATTAAAGGATACGGTGAGAGGGCGGGTAAGTGGATCTGAGTCCATAAAAAGGTCAGCCATGATCTTATTGCGGGGCAGAGCAGGCTCAAAGGGCCAGACGGCCTACCACTGCTCCTAGTTCTTATGTTCTTGTAGCAGAGCAGTAGACGAGATCTCCATGGAGTTCAGGAAGGCATTCGACAAGGTTCCTCATGGTATCTGATTACCAAGATTAGGTCTCATGGAATACAGAGACAACAAATGATTTGAATACAGAACTGGCTCGAAGGTAGAAGACAGAGGGTGGTGGTGGAGGGTTGCTTTTCAGACTGGAAGCCTGTGACCAGTGGAGTGCCACAAGGATCGGTGCTGGGTTCACTACTTTTTGTCATTTATATAAATGATTTGGATGTCAACATAGGAGTTATAGTTAGTAAGTTTGCAGATGACACCAAAATTGGAGGTGTAGTGGATAGTGAAGAAGGTTACCTCAGATTACAACAGGATCTTGATCAGATGGGCCAATGGGCTCAGGAATGGCAGATGGAGTTTAATTTAGATAAATGTGAGGTGCTGCATTTTGGAAAAGCAAATCAGACCAGGACTTATACACTTAATGGTAAAGTCCTAGGGAGTGTTGCTGAGCAAAGCGACTTTGGAGTGCAGGTTCATAGTTCCTTGAAAGTAGAGTTGCAGGTAGATAGGATAGTGAAGAAGGAGTTTGGTATGTTTTCCTTAGTTGGTCAGAGCATTTAGTACAGGAATTGGGATGTCATGTTGCGGCTGTACAGGACATTGATTAGGCCACTTTTGGAATATTGTTCACTGAGAATCTTCTCCCTTCGGGACAAAGTTTATTGAACGACACATGCACCAGCAAAGGCAGTGAGTACTCGCAGGTCAAAGTTCAGCCACCAGCTGGAGCATTTGTGATGACCTCCAGTTACTTCCTGAGGGATTAAGGTGACCTTTCCTCAGTCCAGGTATGGGACAGAACCAAATTCTTGCTTCTGTGCTTCTTCAGGAAGTGGTAACTCCAACTCCAGCCCATTCCTTAATGGGCATGATGGAAATACAGTGGCTGGGCCCTGGCAGTCAGGGATCACAATGTTGGGAAATGGCAGACGTTGTGTTGTATGAAACGCTCAGCTGGGCCATAAGTGACCCACAGCCTGTAGCTTGGTCATCCCTATTACCATTCCAAATCTCCTTGTATTGAAAATCTTCTCCCACCCAGTTACCTGCTTGACTCGTTTGTGTGATTTCCACTGAAGTCTCAATCATTCTCCCTCTCAGTTTGACAATGCTCGAGTTTGGTGCCTCAGTGAAAGTCCATGTCATTCCTCTTCTGCCAACATCCAACTCTTTTATGGGAATGGGAAACAGAAGCTCTGATACAGATTAAGAATCATTTGAATTGAAACATTAACTGTTACTCTGTCTAAAGATGTTGACAGACCTGCTGGGTTTTTCCAGCACTTTCTGTTCACACTTCAGTTTACCGACATTGAGAAATTTTGCTTTTCAATTAAAGACATCTATTTACACCTACCTAAAATTTCCCCACTTAGGTAATCCTCTTCCCATGTATGGGGATCAGTTAGATCTGTTGGCTGCTTTGCAATGTAGAGTGATGTCAATAGCCTGGGGTCAATTCCCAGACAGGCTGAGGTCACTATGAAGGTCTCACCTGTCCTTCGTCTGAGGTGTGGTGACCTTCAGTTTAAACCATGATCAGTCACCTCGGTAATGAGAAAGCAGCTCTATAGTCCTCTGGAACCACAGAGGCATTATCTTTATATTAATTTAATAAAGTATGCATCAATTTTTGCAAAATGTTTAGCAGTGTTCCTCAGGGATTGGTGCTGGGTCCACAGTTGTTTGTCATTTATGTAAATGATTTGGATGAGACTGTGGGAAGCATGGTTAGCAAACTGGATTACACCAAAATTGATGGTATAATGGATAATGAAGAAGGTTATCTAAGAGGACAATGGGGATTTGGATGAGCTGGGCCAATGGGCTGAGCAGTGGCAGATGGAGTTTAATTTAGCTAAATGCAAGGAGTTGAATTTTGGTAAGACAAACCAGGGCAGGACTTATAGTTAATGGTAGGGCCCTAAGGAGTGTTGTCGAACAAAATGACCTAGGGGTTCAAGTACATAGTTCCTTGAAAGTGGTGTCACAGGTAGATAGGGTGGTGAAGAAGACATTTGGTATGCATGCCTCCTTTAGTCAGTGCATTGAGTATGGGGGTTAGGATATCATGTTGTGGCTGTACATGACATTGGAGAGGCCACTTTTGGAGTACTGTGTACAGTTATGGTCACCCTGCTATAGGAAAGAGATTATGAAATTGGAAAGGATGCAGAAACGATTTACAAAAAGGTTACCAGTCTGGATGATTTGAGAAATTAGGAGAGGCTGGATAGGCTAGGACTTCTTTTCCCTTGATCATAGGAGGTTGCGGAGTGACCTTACAGAAATTTATAAAATCATGATAGACACAGATAAGGTGAACAGCAAAGGTCTGTTCCCTAGGGTAGAAGAGTTTAAAACTAAAGGGCATATGTTTAAGGTGAGAAGGGAAAGATTTAAAAGGGACCTGCTGGGTATTGTATTCACACTGAGGGTAGTGCGTATATTGAATGAACAATCAGGCTAAGTGGTAGAGGTAGGTACAGATACAATATTTAAAAGACTTTTGGGAAGGTACATGAATAGGAAAGGTTTAGAGGAATTTGGGCCAAATGTAGGCAAATTGGACTAGTTTAGTTTAGTTTGGGAAACCTTTATAACATGGACGGGTTGGACCAAAGGGTCTGTTTCCAGGTTGTCTGACTCTGACTCTATTTGAACTATGCAACATGGATGATTTGGACTGAAGGGTCTGTTTCCATGCTGTACATCTCTATGACTCTACGTAAGTACTAATTCTAGCACAGTTAGTGCAGCTGTGGTGGGCCGAAGGGCCTGTTCCTGTGCTGTAGTGTTCTAAGTTCTGTGTAGTTGTATACTCAGTTCGGATAATACTCAGGAGAAAGTGCGGACTGCAGATGCTGGAGACCAGAGTTGAAAAGTGTGATGCTGGAAAAACACAGCAGGCCAGGCAGCATCCGAGGAGCAGGAGAATCGACATTTTGGGCATAAGCCCTTCTTCATTCCTGAAGAAGGGCTTATGCCCAAAATGTCGATTCTCCTGCTCCTCGGATGCTGCCTGGCTTGTTGTGTTTTTCCAGCATCACATTTTTGGATACTACTCGGGTCACAAGAAAAATGGGCCAAATTTCACAGTGGCAGTGACATCGAACAACAGACTTGATCCTGCGTGTTTAATTTTCTTAAGAAAATTACATGGCAAGGTATTGAAGCTGATAACATCATAATGCAGGAAAGAAGGCACCAGGGATCTAAGTAAACTGGGCAAGTAAAGAAACGTACAATCAGTTTGAAAGGATTGCAATGTATAGACTGAGAAAAGGAAGTATAACTTACTGTAGGTAAATTCAATGTCAAATCCCATACAGAAAAAGAAAGAATGACTGGTTTAAAAGGGAGTGTTTAGATTGAAATGCAATCATGTACAAAATGTCCCTCCCAGTCTGCCACAGTCATTTGACCTCTATCACGAGATGCACATACATACTCTAGGCATGTAATATAGCTCACTTCAATAAAGCCATCATGTTAAACACGTTGCTGTATTGTACATTCAAAACAGAGAAAAAGAGACAAAAGGAATGGTTTAAAATATCATTTCAATTTAAACTATTTGAATTTTTAAATTTCCCATGAAAATTGAAACTATAACAATTGTAATTTGGGCTTTTTCTATGCCAGAGTGGTTGATGGCTAGCAATTAACACTGACCACTTTGTTAAAAGAAAGACCGAAAACTAAAAAAGTTCCCTGCATCTTAATTCAGGCTGAATTAAATAAATGTGGACCAAAACTGACTCAAAGATAGGCCTCTTGCATCATTTCAGACCAACCATGACTCACTGTAGTGTGTATAGTTCATATCTACTTCATGAGTACAGCAACGACAGGCCATTCAATGCAATTCAAAGGTCGTTCAGACAGGGAAAGGTTGGTTTTGCAAAACCAACAGAGGGGTGGCAAAATTTTGACAGCAAATTCTGGATATTTGAGTTTATCTATACCAATGCCTTCATATGAATTTGATATACTATTTGCATTAAAGTGTCAGCAAATGCTGTTACCCTCTGATTTCCTTTAATAGGAAAATCTATTTTAGTGAACCTGAATTTATTTGCCAAGTGCTTCTTTTATTCACTGAAGAAAGGCTTCATACATTTCTGTCTGCACTTTGGCTATGATAGCGAAGTAGAACTGGTGCGTGTATTAGAAATCAGTGTGTTGTTTGAATAAAAATATACAACACTTACTGAACAAACATTTTGTGATGTTTACGTAAAGCCCTGGGGGCCAAATTATTTTTGTTTCAAGGTGACTAGGTTTTGAAGGTACTTTGTGGCAAACAATTGATCTGCTCTTCTGGAAATTAGTGACTTCACTGTCATCAGAGACTGTCTTCTCGATTAAATCATGTGACCATCCAAACATATTATCATGTCATATATCTATAGTAGTACAAAGTATCTTACTGATCATAATCAAGCTAAATTAATCTGTGACATTGGTTCAAACTACAGATAAAATGAAAAACTACCGTAGGAGCAGTGTTACTATGGTAACACTATTCTGTTCCAAGACACATATTAAACATAGTTACACTGCCAGTTGGGTTTGTACATCAAGAATACATTTCTAATGTTCAAAGCTACAGGTTTCAGATCTTTGTTACAATGGTAAAGCATCATTACTCCAGAAGAAACCAACTGAACAATTTTATCATCAGCTTTTAAGTCAATTCAACCTTCATGACTTAAACCACATATGTTTTACCTATCTTTAACTTAGGATCAAAGTTACAATCATGCTGTGTTCAAGGATTATCTTGTTACTGATTGAAATCTAAAATGGGAAAGTCACCATAGTCCTCCTGGCATATGGCTACTCTCTAATTAGAGATAGTTCCGAATTCCTCTGCCTCCACCACATCTGCTCCCATGAGGACCAGTTCCACCACAGAACACAGCAGATGGCCTCCTTCAAGGACCGCAATTTCCCCTCCCACCTAGCTGATTATGCCCTCCAGGACATCTCATCCACTTCCCTTAACTCTGCCCTCAAACCCTACCCCTCCAACCGCAACAAAGACCAAATCCCCCCCCCCCCCACCCCGGTCTTCACCTTCCACCCCACGGACCTTTGTGTACATCACATCATCCTCCACCATTTCCGCCCACTACAAACGGACCCTACCAGCAGAGATATATTTCCCTCCCCACCCCATCTGTGTTCCGTAAAGACCATTGCCTCTGCGACTCTCTTGCCCACCCACGCCACCCCCCTCAACCAACCCACCCTCCCCTCCCAGTACTTTCACCTGCCACCACAGGAATTGTAAAACCTGTGCCCACATCTCCTCCCTTACCTCTGTCCAAGGCCCCAAAGGAGCCTTCCATATCCATCAGAGTTTTACCTGCACTTCCACACATGTCATTTACTGTATCCATTGCTCCCGATGTGGTCTCCATTGGGGAGACAGGATGCCTTCTTGCAGAGTGTGTCAGAGAACATCTCCGGAACACCCATGCCAACCAATGCCACCACCCTGTGGCCGAACCCTTCAAGTCCCCCTCCCACTCCACCAAGGACATACATGTCCAGGGCCTCTTCCATCACCAAACCCTAACCACCCGATGCCTGGAGGAAGAATGCCTCATCTTCCTCCATGGGACCCTCCAACCACACAGAATCAATGTGGATTTGACCAGTTTTCTCATTTCCCTCCCCCCAACTTATCCTAGATCCAACCTTCCAACTCGGCACCGCCTTGATGCACTGTCCTACCTGTCCATCTTCCTTCCCACCTATCCACTCCACTCTCCTCTCCGACCTATCACCATTGTCCCCACCTTCATCAACCTATCGCATTCTCAACTAACTTCCCCCCAGCCCCACCTCCCTCCCATTTATCTCTTTACCCCCTTGGCTCACAAGCCTCAATCCTCATGAAGGGCTTTTGCCTGAAACGTTGATTCTCCCACTCCTCGGATGCTGCCTGACCTGCTGCGCTTTTCCAGCACACTCTTGACCCTGGTATAACCTGAGGTCCACCATACCTCAGGCAAGGGGAGAGGTTGAGAAGGAGAATCCTCCAAGGTAATGTTAGCCAGTGTGGGAATTGAACTCATG
This sequence comes from Chiloscyllium punctatum, assembly GCF_047496795.1. Taxonomy (NCBI): domain Eukaryota; kingdom Metazoa; phylum Chordata; class Chondrichthyes; order Orectolobiformes; family Hemiscylliidae; genus Chiloscyllium; species Chiloscyllium punctatum. The sequence goes on along the minus strand of NC_092741.1, from coordinate 142,024,969 downwards.
CAATTGGCACCATTCAGCCAACTGAACTAACCAACCCCTAATTATAGTATTTTTATAGAGTTTGTACTTCTAACTTTCCAAAAGAAGCTTAAAAGAATCGCCAAACAGTTAAACTTGTTAGTGTTTTCATACATTTTTGACTTAATTTCATATGAATCACCTTATTTCACCACAGCACCCATAATTGATCACAGCCTGAACTTAGAAAACAGTTTCCAGCTGTTGGAAACTCTTGGAATGTGCCTGCATTTCCATGGCAACTAGGAAAATGTTTTCAAAAAGTTAAACCTTCTAAATCATGAACCACATTTCTCATCATATAAAATAAAAATGTGAGTTGATTGTCAATTTTTATTGTCTGGGTCAAGTTTAAAAGAATAGAAATTGTTTGGTTTGTGTGGATCCTCAATACACCAATCATGGCTCTGTTAACATGTTATGGTACTGGACAGAAGGCATTTCCTTAGAGAAGGGAAGGAAAAAAAATCAGATGATGAACTACTTACTCCTGATGTGTATCTATCAGTAACTGACAATGTACTAAAGAAGCATAGAAGAAAGGCTTTTTGCCATATGAGCGAAACTTGTGCATGGAGATTTGAATTGAACAGTATGTTTTCATATTAAAAATATGGACCGGCCGATTTAATGATGATGCAGTTCCTTCTGTGTCAAGGATAATTTTCTTTGATTAATTTCCTCACACCATAAATACCCAACCAATGTTTTAGTTTCACACGTTGGAAGGAAGTCTTTTTTCATATTTACAAAATCTCATTTTTTTTTAATATTCACTGGTGGACCGTGGGTGTCATTGAATGGACTAGGATTTATTATCTGTCCTTGGTTGCCTTTGAGAAGGTGGTGGTGAGCTGCCTTCTTGAACCGCTACAGTTCACCTGCTGTGGGTTGACCCACAATGCTGTTTGGGAAAGAGTTCCAGGATTTTGACCCAATAACAGAGGAGAAATGATAATGTACTTCTGATATGTTATAAAATAAGCAGTAAATTACTTGTATCATGCTCACATCCATGCATGAACACAATAGTTGCAATTGAGCCTTCTTGAGTGTTGAGATTTCATTTTTTTCTGATCACTAACAGAATCATTCAGAAAACTGGTGCAGAATATTCATCATAATGAGCATAAATTTCCATCTGATGAGGTGGATACTTTAGCAAAAGGCCCCAGATGGAAAGGCCCTATTTCTTATTGTGAAACTTCAAAAGGTTATTTCCAAATGAAGAGGACGGGTATGTCAGTGAAAAGGTCACAGAGTGTCGTCAGATCTTTCTCTACAATATAGACAGAGAAGGGCACATGCTGACCAGTTAAATGCTTGCCTATTGTGTAGCAAAATTTCAATGTCTCATTTTTATGAATATCTGCCCTGTTTTCTTTGATCTAAAGATTGGTTAATTGCTTTGCTTTAAACAGTCACGCAGTGAAATACAATCAGTCAAAAGGTTCAGTTCAGGTGATCAAAAGTAAAAGGCTTTGAGTACAATGCCAGAATAAAAGGCAAAACAGAGGAAGCATGCTGGAGACAGATTAAAGCATTTCCCAGCAAGCAAGGGAAGGAGCAGCAATGGCATGAATTGTGGGATATCAGCTAAGGTAAAGAGGTATGGAAATTCCTGGAACTGATTCTTCCCAGCATTAATCGCCGGGATTGCACCTATGGCCATCAAAATTGCAGAAGGGTTGTGCAGTCAGAAATTCCAAAGGTAGCTAACTTAATAATAAGATGGGACAATTAAGGATGCAGGAGGGGTGAGGAGATAGTGCATCTTGGGAGATTTGATAGGTATGTGGAACAAGGTGTAACTTTCAGTTGAAGGAATGAGCAGGTTCTTGGACAAGAGTCTTAAATGGCTGGAACGAAAGGAAGTGAGTTTCTGAAGTGAAATTCCAAACTCTGCTGTAAAAGTGCTCCTGGCACAGATTTGAACATGGAGGAATGGCATTGTTGGAGTACAGGGGAGTAGGGGACTATGTCTGTAGCTGTAAGAAGTACTTGCATAATTACAAGGAGCTCATTGCATGTTGAAGGCAGTTTGATGACCACGTTGATGGTTAGCAAAGGCATTTCAGATGGATAATAGAGAAGATAACTGAATAATGCAGGAGCACGCAACTATTTTATATAGCAACAGGGTCTGCACATCAGCTGAAACTAGAAACAAAATTCACAGACAATACTCTGAGTGATTCCCATTCTGAATGCGAAATATAGAAGCCTCATACCTCAGGTCCTTGTTTCCTGGCACCTGCTCTTACTAAGAGAAAGTGAGGACTGGAGGTGCTGGAGCTCAGTCAGGAATTTAGTGCTGAAAAAGCACAGCAAGTCAGGCAGCATCCGAGGAGCAGGAGAATTGATGTTTCGGGTAAAGCCCTTCATCATTCCTGACCTGCTGTGCTTTTCCAGCACTACACTCTCGATCTACTGATAATAATGAAAGAAAAGAAAGGGCTTGTTATTTTCCCATACTCCTCGCCTACCGTCATTACGAATATCCATTTTATGTGCCGAGGCTATGACTGCAGGACTGAACTACAGCTATTAATATGTCTAAGGCACTTCCGCAAAAATAAGTAACAAGAGGATAATATGTTAATGCCTTGCATATGACAACAAATGAAGAGGTAACAAATGTCATAAGCTTCCACTCGAAGGTTGGAGATGTGAGAACCTCTATGCTTTCAGTGGCTTTGAGTGAACAGATAAAGTGTGTTTACTAATGTATGCTTTTTTTATAAGAAAGCTAAAAAGTGGCTGATTATGTTATAATTCTGCATAATCTCTCAAGAAAGTATTTCCCAGAGGAGTTACTTGCCAGGAAACAATAGAACAAATTTTTGAATTTAATTGCATCAGCAGCACCATTGTCAGTCATTAACGCGTTCATTAAGCATCCGAGACATACCCAATTGAGGGATACAGGCAATGCGTTTAAGGCATCATCATATGGTGAGGCACAATGAAGAAGGAAAAAGTGAGGGCTGTAGATACTGGAGATTAGAGTCGAGAGTGTGGTGCTGGAAAAGCACAGCAGGTCAGGCAGAATCCGAGGAGCAGGAGAATCAACGTTTCATGCATAAGCATGGAGAAGGAAGCCATAAAATGCCGATGTGGTTGTGATGCCTGAAGTCATTATGTGGAAGCATAGAACTTGTATCGCAAACAGATGATCATCTTGGTTGCCCTGCTTTGAAGTAAGGAATCTGGAGACAGTCCCTGCCAAAAATGTTCATGCAAAAATTCCAAAGTGTTTCTAACAACTTATTTGTAATCAAGATGAAAATAAAGTTATCATGGTGGCGTTCCAGATGTCTGAGTCTGAAAAGATCATTATGCATAGTAATTGAAATTCTGTATTGTATTTATGTGTTAATTTTCCTGTTCGCTCTGTTTATATAAATTTCATTATGTGGCCAGCTCCACAAAACAGAACCACAATTTTTTTCTGAAGAAGGGTTACTGGACCTGAAACATTAATTCTGATTTCTCTTCACACAGACTGCCAGACCTTCTGAAATTTTCCAGCAGTTTCTGTTTCAGTTCCTCATTTTTCTTTATTCAGTTACAGGGTGTGGGCATCATTTACTCGGCCACTATTTACGGCCCCAACCCTAAATGCCCTTGACAAGGTGGTGGTGAGCTGGCTTCTTGCACCACTGTAGTTCATTTAGTGTAGATAGACTCACAATGCAATCAGGAAGGGAGTCCAGGATTTTGAAGGAATGATGAGATACTTCTAAGTTGGAAAGATGTATGACAGATAGTTGTGTTCCAATGGTTCTTTGTCCTTGTCCATCTGGTGATAGAGGTCATGAGTTTGGAAGGTACTGTCTAAGAGGCTTCGGCTCAGAGAGGGGTAGTTCTGGAGGGATGGTGAAAATACAGCAGGGCTGGGAGCTAGGACCTGGTGTGGGGCTGGAGCTGGGAGCTAGGTACTGTCTAAGGTGAGTTATTGCAATGCATCTTGTAGATGGTACGCACTGCTACACTTGTGCATTGATGGTAAAAGGAGTGAACGTTAAAGAGGTCCTAATCAAGCAGTCTCTTTGTCCTAAATGGTGTTGATTTACTTGACTATTGTTGAAGCTACATTCATTCAGATAAGTGGACTGTACTCTATCACACTCCTGACTTGTGCCTTGCAGATGGTGTACAGGCTTTGAGGAGACAGGAAGTGAGTTACTTGCCACAGGTTTCCCAGTATTTGATCTGCTGTTGTAGCCACAGTATTTAGGTGGCTGGTCCAATTCAGTTTCTGATCAACGCTTAAGTCCCAAGGTATTGATAGTGTGAGGATTCAGTGATGGTAATCCCATTGCATGCCAAAGGATAATGGTTAACATTCTGCAATCATCAGCAAACATCTCAATCTCAGACCATATATTAGAGGGAAGATAATTGATGGATCAATATTTAGGACACTATCCTGAGGAATTCCTCAAGACATGTCATGGAGATTAGATGACTGATTTCCAACAGCCATAATCATTCTCCTATACGCCAGGTATAACTCCTTCCAGTGGAGAGATTTCACCCTGACATTGATTCCAGTATTGCGAGGGCTACTTGATTCCACACTTGGTCAAATGAGGCCTTGATGTCAAATGTCACCCTCACTTCCACTTTTGAATTCAGCTCTTTTGTCCATGTCTGAACCAAGGCTGCAAAGTGTCATGAGCTGAGTGGGCCTCGACGAACACAACCTGAGTCCCAGTGAGCAGGTTTATGTTGAATAAGTTCCACTTCATAGCACTGTCAATGACACCAAATGGAATTGAGGGCAGAATATTCTGGATCTAAAAAGATAAACAAATTGGAAGGGTTATAGGCTGCCTTATACATACTGAGACTCCAGGATTCTGCAAGGGTTCCATCATTACTCCTGCAGAACCCAATTGAACATGCAGTAAGATGAATTTTATCATCACCTTTTAAGTCAATTCAATCTTCATCTTCCCTAACGAGGTCAAAGGAGGTGCCCCAAACTGAGGGTTCCTGCTCCTAAGGCTGGCTCAGCTGGCATATTGAGTGAGTGAAGGTGTGTCCATCTCTGTAAAGGCATGTGTGGAACCACCTTCTGGGATCTAGGCCAGCCAAGCAAAACTAAGCCTCTGACATGGCGCAACTACATTGAAAAAAATTTAGCTAAAGTAGCCTTTTGTTTACAGGATTGAGATGAGTGTTGACAAGGTTCAGAGTTGGGGATATCCCAGGCAATCCCTCTTCCCAGAGGTAAATGGGGTTTTCAGCAGCTGTGGGCCGTGCCGTTCCGAATTGGCTCATGTTTTTCACCAGAGTGAGACACAACCTGAGTGAGTTTATAGTTCAGGGAATTTGGTGGCAGTGTGAGAATTCAATGCAGAGGGGAGCAAGGTGCTTTTTGCTTTTTTTTGTCTCATAATTTGTAAATGTTAATAACAGGGTAATTGAAACTCAGGAGTGGGGTTCCCGTACATGAATGACATCATAGGTAAACTGTAGATTCATTGGTTGGTGAAAGCTACTGATTTGAATATTTATTAAAGTTTATTTCAAGATTGAAGGTAAATAGGGGAAATGTTTGCAGGCTGCAAACTAAATGACCAGCACAAAATTAACAACAAAAAAGTAAGAATGATGTAATTAAAATAGATATACCAGGCCAGGTGCTACGTTGTAAATGCATGATGTGGAAGTTGGTGGACCCCATTATGGTTCATAATAACCACATCTGTAACAAGTGTTGGTTGCTTGATGAATTCCAGCTCAGAGTTGATGAGCTGGAGTCTGAACTTGGGAACACAGAGACACATCAAGAAAGGGGGAAAGTTGCCTGGACTCTGTGTTTTGAGGAGGCAGGTATACTCCTTAGATTAACTGGGGCGGCATGGTGGCTCAGTGATTAGCACTGCTGCCTCACAGTGCTAGGGACCTGGGTTCAATTCCAACCTTGCGCAACAGTCTACGTGGAGTTTGCACATTCCACCTGTGAGCATGGGTTTCCTCTGGGTGCTCTGTGCTCCAGTTTCCTCCCACAATCCAAAGGTGTGTAGGTTAGATGAATTGGCCATGCTAAATTGCCCACGGTGTTTGGGGATGTATAGGTTAGGTGCATTAGTCATGGGTAAATACAGGTTAGAGGAATGGGAGTGTGTGGTTTACTCTTTGGAGGGTCGGTGTGGACTTGTTGGACCAAAGGGCCTGTTTCCACACTGTAGAGACTCTAATCTAATCTATTCAGTCAGTGGTCAAGGATAGAAGGGTGTAACTATGAGTGTGACAGATAGAGGAAGCCAGTAGGTAGTGCTGTGGGACCCTCAGCCCTTGAACTTATCTAACGGGTTTGAGATTCTTGTTCACTTTGTGATTGAGAGTGAGGGCTGTAGGAGGGATGAGCAAACTGACCATAGCACTGTGGTGGGGGGAGGGGTGTAGTTGTATAGAATCTCTGTAGTGCAGAAAGAGGCCACTTGGCCCATAGGGTCTGCACTGATCCTCCTAAGACCATCCCACCCAGACCCACACCTCCACCCTATCCCCATAAACCCATGGCTAATCCACCCAACCCACATATCTTTGGACTGTGGGAGGAAACCGGAGCACCCGGAGGAAACCCACGCAGACATGGGGAGAATGTGCAAGCTCCACACAAGGCTGGAATCGAACCTGGTCCCTGGCACTGTGAGACAACAGTATAAACCACTGGGCCACCATGCCCCCCCCCCCCCCCCCATCAGTGATGATCCTATAAAAATTGTAATTAGGGATAGTATAGTCAGGGGAATACACTCTGTTCTCTATGGCCAAGATTGAGATTCCTGAGGCTGTATAGGATATCTCATTGGGCTGCAGAGGATCTTGGATGGAAGGGAAAGATCCAGTTGCTGTGGTCCATGTAGGTATCAATGATAGAGGCAGAAAGAGAAAAGAGGCTCTGCTGAGGAAATATGAGAAGCTCGGGAGAAAATTAAAAAGCTGAACCAAAAAGATCGTTATCTCCGGACTACTACCTGAGCCACAAGCTAATTGGCACAGGATCAACAAGATTAAAGAGGTAAATGCCTGGCTGAAAGATTGGTGTGGGAGAAACGGGTTTGAATTCATGGGAAATTGGCACCAGTCCTGGGGAAGGATAGAGTTGTTCTGATAGGACAGCCTTCATCTGAAGCATGATGGGACCAGAGTCCTGGTGAATTGCTTAACTAGGGCTGCAGTAAGGGCGTTACAGTTTCTAGTGCAAGTAATAGGACTGAGAATATGGAAACAATCAGGAATCTAATTACAGGGCACAGCTGACAAGGGAACAAGGAGTTGGGGGCCGTCAATGCAGGACTGAGAGTGTTATACTTAAATGCATGCAGTAGAGTCATAGAGTCACAGAGATGTACAACATGGAAACAGACCCTTTGGTCAAACCCGTCCATGCAAACCAGATATCCCAGCCCAATCTAGTCCCACCTGCCAGCACCCGGCCCATATCCCTCCAAACCCTTCCTATTCATATACCCATCTAAATGCCTCTTAAATGTTGCAATTGTACCAGCCTCCACCACTTCCACTGGCAGCTCATTCCATACACGTACCATCCTCTGTCTGAAAACGTTGCCCCATAGGTGTCTTTTATATCTTTCTCCTCTCACTCTCAACCTATGCCCTCTAGTTCTGGACTCCCTGACCCCAGGGAAAAGCCTTTGCCTATTTACCCTATCTATGCCCCTTCATAATTTTGTAAACCTCTGTAAGGTCACCCCTCAGCCTCCGACGTTCCAGGGAAAACAGCCCCAGCCTGTTCAGCCTCTCCCTGTAGCTCAAATCCTCCAACCCCGACAACATTCTTGTAAAACTTTTCTGAACTCTTTCAAGTTTCACAACATCCTTCTGATAGGAAGGAGACCACAATTGCACGCAATATTCCAACAGTGGCCTAACCAATGTCCTGTACAGCCGCAACATGACCTCCCAACTCCTGTACTCAATACTCTGACCAATAAAGGAAAGCATACCAAACGCCTTCTTCACTATCCTATCTACCTGTGACTCCACTTTCAAGGAGCTATGAACCTGCACTCCAAGGTCTCTTTGTTCAGCAACACTCCCTAGGACTTTACCATTAAGTGTATAAGTCCTGCCAAGATTTGCTTTCCCAAAATGCAGCACCTTGCACTTATCTGAATTAAACTCCATCTGCCACTTCTCAGCCCATTGGCCCATCTGGTCAAGGTCCTGTTGTAATCTGAGGTAACCCTCTTCACTGTCCACTACACCTCCAATTTTGGTGTCATCTGCAAACTTATTAACTGTACCTTTTATGCTCGCATCCAAATCATTTATGTAAATGACAAAACGTGGAGGACCCAGCACCGATCCTTGTGGCACTCCGCTGGTCACAGGCCTCCAGTCTGAAAAACAACCCTCCACCACCACCCTCTGTTGTCTACCTTTGAGCCAGTTGTGTGTCCAAATGGCTAGTTCTCCCTGTATTCCGTGAGGTCTAACCTTGCTAATCAGTCTCCCATGGGGAACCTTGTTGAAAGCCTTACTGAAGTCCATATAGATCACATCTACCACTCTGCCCTTATCAATCTTCTTTGTTACTTCCTCAAAAAACTCAATCAAGTTTGTGAGACATGATTTCCCATGCACAAAGCCGTGTTGACTATTCCTAATCAGTCCTTGCCTTTCCAAATACATGTACATCCTGTCCCTCAGGATTCCCTCCAACAACTTGTCCACCACTGAGGTCAGGCTCACTGGTCTATAGTTCCCTGGTTTGTCCTTATCACCCTTCTTAAACAGTGGCACCACGTTAGCCAACCTCTAGTCTTCCTGCACCTCACCTGTGACTATCGATGATACAAATATCTCAGCAAGAGGCCCAGCAATCACTTCTCTAGTTTCCCACAGAGTTCTAGGGTACACCTGATCAGATCCTGGGGATTTATCCTCCTTAATGCATTTCTGAGATTAGATTACCTTAGATTAGATTCCCTACAGTGTGGAAACAGGCCCTTTGGCCCAACCAGTCCACACCGACCCTCCGAAGAGTAACCCACCCAGACCCATTTCCCTTTGACTAATGCCCCGAACACTACGGGCAATTTAGCATGGCCAATTTATCTAACCTGCGCATCTTTGAACTGTGGGAGGAAACCGGAGTACCCGGAGGAAACCCATGCAGACATGAAGAGAATGGGCAAACTCCACACAGACAGTTGCCCAAGGCTGGAATCGAACCTTGGTCCCTGGTGCTGTAAGGCAGCAGTGCTAACCACTGAGCCACCTTGCCGCTCAAGTCCTTGGTGTTAGGAGCATGGCACTTGCATGCATAGGGGATTGGCAGACTGGCAGAATGCAGAGAGTGGGATAAAGGGATTTTTTTCAGGATGGCAACTGGTGACAGGTGGAATTCGCAGACATCAGTGTTGGGACCACAACTATTCACATTACACTCTAACAATCTGGATAAAGGAACTGAGGGCAATGTTGCTAAGTTTGCAGATGACACAAGGTTAGGTGAGGAAGGGCTGCAGAAGGAGTTGGAGATGCTAGTCAAGTGGGCAAAGAAGTGGCAGATGAAATACAATGTGGCACAGTGTGAACTTATACATTTTGGTAGGAAGGATAGAGATGAGGCTATTTTCTGCCTGCTAGCTTCTTTGATTGGATCAAGCACTTCCCCTCAACATAAATAGTGTCCCACTGCCTGTTGTGTTGATTCCTGTTTAGTGGAGACAATGTCCCCGATGGATCAATCAAAATGGAGTCCAAATGACCTTCGTGACTTGTAAAATTCTAATGAATTTTAATAAATGGTTTAGCAATTCATCCTTTGGCTCGAATTTTCCCAGTCCCTGAATGACGTGATCATCGGTGAGAAAGTTGTGTGAAATTGGCAGTGAGGAGCTACCCATCATTGAAAGCATAAAGTCCCATTTTCCAACCAAGGCCTGTAAAGCAAGATTCCTGTTGGTGAGAGGGTTATTAGCATGCATAGTTAACCTGTATCTTAATCCTCATTATAACAACATTTTGTCTCATTGATATCCAGTTATTCTCCCACCCACCAGATAGACACTAGAATTGCCGACATGAAACTCAGAGCAGTAACCTGGTGACCCCAGCTTGCTATTTGGCCCTCATCAGGCTCTTGGCACCATCCATAGTCAGTGATCACAAGTACCCCAATCCAGCAGGACCTCTAGGTCCCTGTGGACAAAGTGGGGTACAAAATACCCTCTGTCCAACATGTCCGGGGCAAATAAAACAGTGCATGGTCACCGCAGAATACCAGCCCTTGATCAGGTACACAGCTGGGCTCTAAAGACGTCCTCTAAAGGGATTCTGTGAGGTTCCAGCAATGTGCAGCACTTAAACTTGCAGTGAGTGGGAGAATAGGAGGAATGGGACAACATATAGTGTGGTGCAGAGATAATGAGGCGAGTTTGGGAAGATAGTGCAAAGCAACTCACTAGTGCTCTCGGACAGAAACGGTGAAGTACAATGAAAACGAACACTTAACCGATTTCTGGTAAGAGTCGGCCTATCCGCTTCCTTGGAACTGAGTAAATCTGAAGCCAGTGTGTTTCAGTGGTCTTCTGATCCCAATTTATCAACAAAACTGACTAACATTGATACTTATGATCAATGAAGCCTAAAAATGCTTGAAAAGGTTGTTGTCAAACTAACATCGTACACGGAGAGACCCTAATGGCTGAAATACTGGATTAAAATTTCCAACGAAATGTCAAAAGTCAAATGATGTTCACTATTCTCAAGAAAGATTGCCAATAATGCAGGGAAAATTGATGGTTTAGCATTTGATTTTCACCCTATTGATTAAAGAACATTTCATGTTTGTATGGATACTTATTCTGATTCTTTTTCTGAGTACAAAATGGGATGTTTGACACAGAATACATAGGTCTGAACATTTTTGTGTATGTTTTCATTAAATTTGCATAAGTAATGCTTTCTAAATTGAAATTACTTGTGAATCCATGGATTACTTTGATTCCATTAAAATATTTGATATAAGGCACCATGGAATAGCAGGATCTCAGTTAGACTGTTCACACTGAATGTCAGATCACAACAACGTAATCCTGGGAATATTTGAGTGGACATTGGGCATCTCCACACAAGGAGGGAGAAAACTGGTATGGAACTTCCATGCCTCCTGGCTTTTAATTTCAGAGCACTATTGGAAGAACCTTGGAAGAACTCACACAATCAGCTTCTTGCCAGATCGGAGCTTAAAATTGCAAAGGAAAATTATGAAACTTTAATTATAAAAAAGGCAATTCAAAAATTAGTTTTTAATCTGCACCAAATTGTATTTTCAGTTCTTACATTAAAATGTTTATTTGATGCCTTCAATGAATCAAGGAACGATAAGCTCTAAACATTGATTGCCCTTAAGTTGCTGTCTTGGAACTAACTAAACTATCAGGGAAGCAAGCAAGGAACTTACTTGGAAGAACTCTAGAGAATGAAGTGTATCAGCTGAAGTAGGAGTGGGTAAAAACCTAACCCAATAAGTACAAGTCTGTTCATGTTTATGGGATCTACTGAAAAGAAAAGAACTTGATTTGGAAAGAACACACAACGGCATGTGATCACTTTACTGTGAAAATCTACTTAAAATTTCTTCTTCTTTACAAAAACACTGATTTAATGGAAAAAATCTACACACTGCCAACAAAGCACATGCCAGAAACTGGTATGATGCGATTTCTTTCCATCAAGGATAGCAATGTGCACTATGAAATTTGTTTTTGTTCCTTTAGTTAGGGCAGGCTACTCAGAAATGAGACAAGTAAATATTTATTTAATGAAAAACTGTCACAACAGGCTTGTGACTTCTCTTGCAGGAGCCAGATGGTGTTAGAAGGGAAATGTCACATGGCCTGAGGCTCTGGGCTGCTTCCTTTACTACTCCCTCGATAGTCGAGTAAGATGATTTCACAATCACTTCAAATCTTAAGACTGGCCGTGTCTCTGGTGTCATTTCAGTGATTTTCTGAACCAATTCTAGGGGGACAAACTTTACGACAAAATGGACACATGAAAGTCAACCCAATTGATACTGCAGCCATTTCTCTTCATTCTTGGCAATGGCTCATTCACATTTGTTAACTTCCCGCCTGAACAGGGATCTGTCAGTTTTACTTTAAAGTCATGTGTCACTCCTCCAGTTCACACTTCCATGAAGGAAGACATCCGTCTTCTTCAGGAACACACATTGGGAAACATTTTGGTTTCTTTTGGTCAAATGCAAGAGATGCTCTTCCTGTTAAAAAATAGAACATATCACAGTACAGGCCCTTCAGCCCTCGATGTCACGCCGACCTGTGGAACCAATCTGAAGCCCATCTACACTATTCCATTCTCATCCATATGTTTATCCAATGACCATTTATGTGCCCTTAAAGTTAGTGAGTCTACTACTGTTGCAGGCAGTGCGTTCCATGCCCCTACTTCTCTCTGAGTAAAGAAACTACCTTTGACATCTGTCCTATATCTATCACCCCTCAATTTAAAGCTATGTCCCCTCGTGCTAGCCATTGCCATCTGAGGAAAAAGGCTCAAACTGCCCAACCTATCTAACCCTCTGATTATCTTATATATCTCAATTAAGTCGCCTCTCAACCTTCTCTCTAACAGAGCAGGGACATTTTATGCAAGTTACATGATAATATGTTTCAGTGAGATTTCTATCACGGTGATCTTTGCCTGTTTGGATACAATTCATAAGACAGTTCTCAAATAAGTTTCCATGAAGACTGTAGCATTTTAAGCAGCTTTGAAGCTTATTTTCTTTACATTTGCTATCCTAAGATTATTTATAGAACGTCTTCTTTCTCTGCAGATGATGCCAGTAGTGTTCAATTAATTATTTATGTAAACACAAGGAATATCTGGATATAAAAAGCTTAGTGAACAGAAAAGTGCGTGCAAATTAGCATTTTCTTTCAGGTATGTGAATTTGCACGCAGAGTGTGGTAAGTAAGATTGGCAAGGTACTGGAGTAGGTAGTCATATGGAAACAAGATATTATGGCTATAACTGAAGGTATAGTACAAAGAATGATAGAATTGGGAGTTAAATATTCCTGGATATGCAAGGTGTTCAGGAAAGATAGGAAAGGGACGAAGGCAAGAGGGATGACAGTATTGATTAAGGCAAACACTGCAGTGTTGGAAAAAGGATGTTTAAGGTTTAAAGACAGAATCAATTATACCAGAACTGTGGAACAAAAATGGTGCAGTTACATTGCTTAGTGTGGTCTATAAAGTCATCAACCAGTGGGACAGATGTGGAGCAACAAATTTGCAAGAAGTGACAGAGATGTACAAGATTTATAGAGTAGTTATAATGAGGGGCTTACATATCTCAATATAGACTGAGATGGTAGTAGTATAAAGGGCAGAGAGGGGCAAAAGTTCATAGTATGTATTCAGGAGAATTTTCTATAGCAGAATACTTCTAGTCCAATGAGAAAGGAGGCATTGCTAGACCTGGTTCTTGGAAACATTGTTGGCCAAGTGGATCTGGTACCAGAGGGAGAAGTTTTGAGGACAGTGATCATTGCAATATTAGGTATGGGTTGGCTATGTTAAAAGACAAGGAACAATCCATTGTAAGAGTAAATAAGTGGGGGAAAGCCATCTCCTGTGGGAAAATTGGATCTGACCCAGATAAATTGATTCATAAGGTGGGAGACAAAACAGTAACTCAAGAAAGGCTGTCTTTCTCGAAGAGGAACTTCAGTCACAATCTAGGCGTATTCCCTCAAAAGGGGAAAGTAGCACAAACAAATCCAATGTTTCCTGGATCACACATTAAGGCAAAGAAGAAAAGATGTGCTTATGACAGATGTCAGATGGTGATTTAACTGAGAAGCAAGCTGAAAATAGTAGGCTCGGAGGGGAATTGAGAAAGCAAATAAGGGAAGCAAAGAGAGAGTATGAGCAGAGACTGGCAAACAAAATATAAAGGAAACAAAAAGTAATCTATGTGCATGTAATACTAAAATGGAGGTAAAAAGATGTATGGGCACAATTAAGAACCAAAAAACTAATTATTTTATAGAAGTAGATTAAGTTATTAAATGAGTATGTTGAATTTCTTTTCACCAAGGATGAAGATATGACACAGTCCATGGCTGAAGAAGAGTTAATGCAGAATGGTTGAAAATTGATGATGATGAGATTTTGGACAATGTTAGTAAAGTGGGTAAAACAGCAGACCCAGATGGAATATATCCAAGGATTCTGAGGCAAATGAGAAGAGAAATTGTGGAAGCATTGATCATTTTTTGTTTAATCTTCTACAGAGTCAGGGTGGTGCCAGAGAACTGGAAAGTTGCAAATGTTACACCCTTTGTTCAGAAACAAGTGTAACTATTAGCTCAGCAACTATAGGCCTCAGATCTGAACTATAACTTCAGAATAATGTTAGTGGTGGAGAAGCTTTGAAAAATGATAAGTTTGAACACAAAAATTGGAAAAGTGCAGGCTAAGTAAGGAAAGCATTTGTTAAGGGAAACCCATGTTTAATTAGCTTGCAGAGAGGGTTAATGAGGAGAGTATTGTTGATGTGGTGCACCTGGACTTCAAAAAGAAGTTTGATAAAGTATAGCGCAACACACACGAACAAAATTAGTTTGTAGAATACAAGAGACAGTAGAAACATGGGGCTGAAGTTTTGTTAGACTACATTGTTGATTTTCATAGAGGTTTCTCTCTGTGAGGCCCTATCACAATTTCTCGCCACATCTTTAGATCAGATTAGATTAGATTAGATTAGATTAGATTAGATTACTTACAGTGTGGAAACAGGCCCTTCGGCCCAACAAGTCCACACCGCCCCGCCGAAGCACAACCCACCCATACCCCTACATCTACCCCTTACCTAACACTACAGGCAATTTAGCATGGCCAATTCACCTGACCTGCACATCTTTGGAGTGTGGGAGGAAACCGGAGCACCCGGAGGAAACCCACGCTTACCAAACTTGTCTCATTAACTACCTACCCCAGCCCTATGGCACCCTTCTTGTCTGATTCTATACTTGCTGTACCTGGAACAACTCACCATTGCTGGAATCGACTGGTATCCCTGGCACTGGGACGTCTTAAAAAACTGCTGTTGCACCCAGACCAGCTCCGTCAGTCTGGAGCTGCCCTGCGCGGTTCCTAAGATTTTCTGTGGAGATGGCAGATAAGAGAAAATGATAGTGTGGTATAATGGCAAGTTGAGCTCTAACTTAGGACCAGTAGGGGAGGTCACAATACTGGAACTGAAGTAACTATAGCTCAGATGTTGTTGAGGCCCTTATGTGGTCATTAATTGATCATTTATGGGCTTAATTAGAGGTGGCTCAGGAAGTTCAATCATGGGCATTCTTGCCTCAAGCTTAATTGCTGTGATGGTGTGAAAGGATACCCTGTGACAACCAACCCTATTAACTGCCCTTCCTGCTACCTTTCCCATCACTTCTCAGGGGAATCTTCCATCCTGTGTCCTGGACTTTATTGATTGAAAGTTTGAGTACTAAAGCAAGATATTTATTTTAAACTTACATAAAATACTGCTGTGGCCTCAACTGGACTATTGTGTCCAGTTCTGGGCACCACGTTTTAGGAGGGATCTGAAGCACAGAGGGTGGAGGAAAGATTCAAGAAAATGGTTCAGTGGATGAGTAACTTCAGTCACCTGACTAGATCAGAGGAGCTGGAAGTGTTCTCCTTGGTGAACAGGGAGAGGAGAATAAATCAGAACAAATATCCTATTGGAAGGTTCGAGAACCAAAGGGCACAGATTTAAGGTGATTGGCAAAAGAAGCAATGATAACATGAACAAAAGTGTTTTCATACAGCAAATGAGTATGATCTGGAATGAACTTCCCAAGAGTAGTAGAGGCATGTTCAATTGAGGCATTCAAAAGGGATTTGGATTATTACAGGGAGGAAGTGGCACTCGGTGAATTTCTCCTTTGAAGAGGCAGCAGAGACATGATGGGCCAAATAGACCTTCTTAGCTGTAATGATTCTCCGATACCATGAAGCTACCTGACTTTGTGCTGTCTGGAAAAATATAGAGAGTGGGTGTTGTCCACCAGGCGGTAGTACAGGTAGGTTTGATCAACATTTGGGGTGTGAAGGTAGAGTCGAACAATTGAACTCATGATGTGACTGACAGGTAAGCAATGGTGGTGGTGGTGGGTGGTGGTGGGTGGTGGGTGGTGGTGGGTGGTGGGGGGTGGGGGGTGGGGGGTGGGGGGGGGGAAGGTGAAGGGGAGGGAAGGCAGGTGGAGTGTGGGGGTGTGAAGGGCAGAGATGGGAACAGGAGAATTCAGACTTCCAAAGTCTGAACCAAGAACCACGCAGATCTATACAATGCAGGGTAACATGATGTTAAATAAAAATGTTTCCCCAAAGCCACATTTTGAGAAGTGATTCCATACTCCCCACCTTTTTCCTGACCCCCTCCCACACTGTCAGCTTCACGGTTGTTGCCAGACCTGAACCTATCCTTAGTTCTCATTTGAATCTAGGAAGCACTAGTGGGCATGGAGTTAAATAACTGTTTGACTGCAGTTTAAGCCATAAAGGCACCATCAAAGGAGGAAGCATAATTTTACTACCGTGGGAAGAATTTTTGTAAGTTATATGGCAGGGGTCACTATCCGAGGACATTGGATGGAATTTTCCCTCATGGTATGGTGTGAGTAATGGTGGGACAATGTGGTGAGAATGAAAAATAATTAGATTCTCAACATTAAGAAATAATTCTCTGATTTTCTTTTGAAGCCTTTGAGTGGTGACTACCTTATTTTCACACATTTGCATCTTATCAAACAACCGTGCTAAACTTAAAAAACTTAAATAATTACATGGGAGTGAGGGTAGAGCTGGCTGGAGTGGACTGGGACATGGGTTTAGTAGCAAAGTAGCAAAACTGGTTGATGAACAAGGGCAGATATCTCAGAAACTAAGTCAAAAATTGCTGGAAAAACTCAGCAAATCTGGCAGCATCCATGAAGAGAAATCAGAGTTAACATTTCGAGACAAGTAACGCTTCCTCAGATGTTTAAGAAAATAGTCTGGTATGACTCTTGATCAGGAGAAGATCTGTGCTGAAGATGAGCCATACTAAACTTGAAACATTAACTCTGTTTTTCTCCCTCCACAAATGCTGCTAGACTTGGTGATTTTCTCCAGCATTCTCAATGTGCTTAGTTTCATTTTTCCAGCATCCACAGTCTTTTGCCTTTATTTAAGAAAATAGTGCATGACTCACAGCAAAAAAAAACAATGAGGAGTAGGGGCCATCTTGTGGTGCCATGGTAACGTCCCAGAACCAGGAGGCCCAGGTTTAAATCCCACATGTTCCAGAGGTGTGCAATAACATTGATTCAAAAATAGGTAAAAAATAGGATTCTAGGAAAGGATTCAACCAACCTTGGTTAACCAAGGAGGTTAAGAATAGTCTCAAGCTCAAAGAAAGAAACCTAAAATGTGGCAAAGGTTATTGGAAAACGGACAATTGGGACATTTTCAAAAACCAACAAAGATGATCAAAAACCTATTCAGTGGGAGAATATAAACTTTGAGGGTTGCATTCTAGGATAAAAAAGTAAGTAACTACTCAGATTGTGAAAGAGTCTCGGACCAAAGGGCATCATCTCGGGATCACCCATTTAAGACAAACTTGAGGAGAAATTCCTTCTCACAGAGGGTCATAAATCTGTGCAATTTGTTGCCAGAATGAACTGTCGCGTCTCGGGTCATTTAAAAAATATATTTGAGGCTGACCCTTTGAGAAAGGGTCACTTGTCCCGAAATGTTAACTCTGATTTCTCTCCACAGATGCTGTCGGACCTGCTGGGCTTTTTTCAGAAATTCCAACTTTAAGATCAATGCTGTTGTACTACATCATCTTTTCAACACACTAAACAAAACAAGGAAAGTTTGGTTTTGGATTTCATCTTGATTTCTGACCATAACTTCAGTGGCAAATTGTAACAAAGCCCAGTAAAATTGTGCAAAGACTGTATACAACATTTCTATAAGATTTTGTTGATCTTCTGCTGAGGTTACTGTGTGAGATCAGGAGCTCCATTGCAAAAACTCTATGCTAACACACTATACAGAAAACTCATAGTGTGTCGTTTTGGCTTACTGCCATAACATTGGTGACATTGAGAAATCTCATGGGTTCTACTGATATTTACCAGTTACCTGTGAGATTTCCCATGAAAATTGCTGATGTGAATCTTTATTTGCATGATAATTTGCTCACTTCCCTAGTAGATACACAGTTTTGGCATATCACCTTCATCCCCTCCCCCACTCACCTATTGTACTCTATGCTACTTTCTCCCCATCCCCACCCTCCTCTAGCTTATCTCTCCACCCTTCAGGTTCTCTGCCTTTATTCCTGATGAAAGGCTTTTGCCCAAAACGTCGATTTCGCTGCTCCTTGGATGCTGCCTGAACTGCTGTGCTCTTCCAGCACCACTAATCCAGAATCTGGTTTCCAGCATCTGCAGTCATTGTTTTTACCTCGTTGATTTTAACCCTACTGCGAATCCTCTTGCAAGGATGCCAGACTTGAAGAAGTTTTCCTCCTCTCTCTACAAGAATCTCAGGGAGTCCCTCTCCCACTGCAACTCCCAAGTCAATTCCTCTGCCCTGAAGCTCTTCAACCATGTCCTGAAACAAACTCGCTACCACAGCCCCATTCGCTTCCTCAGTGCCTGCCTCCGTAACCAACTCATCCCACACGGACTCCGGACCACCTTCAAACCAGCAGAGTTCGGACCCGAACAGGACAAACAGTACAGACTACAGATTCAAAAACACCAGCAACAGTTCTCCTTCAAGATCCTCCGCTCCACACTTGCAGCAATGCGCCGGCACCTAACCTCTCTACAGTCAGTCCTGCCTCAGCTGAGGGCCACACTCTCTCAGAATTGCAAAGGACCCACTCTGTACTACATCCTCAGGAGAATTCATACTCTCAACAAACAGTATTTCAATTCCATCTCAAACATCAAAAACTGTAAGTACAACAAACTTTTATCTACCCACCTCCATAACCAGCGCTCCTCAAACATTCCAGAGGATTCCCCTGGCCTCAGAAACTAATCAGACGCCATTAGCCATGCGGCTGATGCAGCTGCCACCCCCACGCTGATTGATGATGTCACTTCCGCCCCCATCATGGCCACTCCCACAACCACTTCCACCCCTCACAATTCCTCATGCATCACACGTGACATCACTTCCTCCCCTCACATCATCACTGATACCACATGCTCAGTGACTTCCGCCACCCCTACTGCCGTGGTAACCACCACTTCCGCCCCCACCAGTGCCACTCACCTGCATTCTGCTGACACGCCCCCCCACAGACCCCACTGTCACTATCCCTACCCCCCAGAACCCCGAGGGGAACACTACCCCACTTATGACTCCACCCCCATTACCCCCACCACCACACCCACTCCAGTTACAGGTTCCGCCCCCACTCCCAGCTCCACACCCACACCAGATCCCAGCTCCCAGCCTTGCCGAGTTTTCACCATCCCTCCAGACATCCCCCTCACTGAGGATGAACAATCAGTCCTCAGCAAAGGACTCACCTTCATCCCCCTCCGTCCACGCATCAATGAATTTAATAAACGCCATGATGTCGAACAATTCTTCCATTGCCTCCGCCTCTGAGCTTACTTTCACAATCAGGATTCCCACCCACCTTCCGAGGACCCCTTCGCCCAACACACTGCATCCACCTGGACACCTCGCACTGGCCTATTACTTGCCCTCGACCTCTTCATTTCCAACTGCCGCCTGGACATTAACCGCCTCAACCTGTGTACCCCCCTCCCCCACTCCAACCTCTCACCCTCACAATGCGCAGCCCTCCAATCCATCTGCTCCAATCCCAACCTCACCATCAAGCCAGCGGATAAAGTGGGCGCAGTGGTAGTCTGGCACACTGACCTCTACGCCGCTGAAGCCAAACGCCAACTTGAGGACACCTCTTCCTACTGCCCCCTCAACCATGACCCCACCCCCCATCACTAAACCATCATCTCCCAGACCATACAGAACCTCATCACCTCAGGAGATCTCCCACCCACAGCTTCCAACCTCATAGTCCGCCTCCTCCAAGACTTCCGTTTCCCCGGCCCCCAATGCCTCATCTTCACCATGGATATCCAATCCCTCTACACCTCCATCCGCCATGACCAGGGCCTCCAAGCCCTCCATTTTTTCCTCTCCAGACGTCCCTAACAGTACCCTTCCACCGACACTCTCATTCGTTTGGCTGAACTGGTCCTCACCCTTAACAATTTCTCCTTCGAATCCTCCCACTTCCTCCAGACCAAAGGGGTATCCATGGGCACACGTGTGGGCCCCAGCTATGCCTGTCTCTTTGTTGGCTATGTAGAACAGTTGATCTTCCGTAATTACACTGGCACCACTCCCCACCTCTTCCTCCGCTACATTGATGACTGCATTGGCGCCACCTCGTGCTCCCGTGAGGAGGTTGAGCAATTCATCAACTTCACCAACGCATTCTACCCTGACCTTAAATTTACCTGGACCATCTCTGACACCTCCCTCCCCTTCCTGAACCTCTCCATCTCCATTAATGACGACTGACTTGACACTGACATTTTTTACAAACCCACCGACTCCCACAGCTACCTGGATTACACCTCTTCCCACAGCTACCTCTTGCAAAAATGCCATCCCGTATTCCCAATTCCTCCGCCTCCGCCGTATCTGCTCCCAGGAGGACCAGTTCCACCACAGAATACACCAGATGGCCTCCTTCTTTAGAGACCGCAATTTCCCTTCCCACGTGGTTAAAGATGCCCTCCAATGCATCTCGTCCACATCCCGCACCTCCGCCCTCAGACCCTACCTCTCCAACCGTAACAAGGACAGAACGCCCTGGTGCTCACCTTCCACCCTACCAACCTTCGCATAAACCAAATCATCCGCCGACATTTCCGCCACCTCCAAAAAGACCCCACCACCAGGGATATATTTCCCTCCCCACCCCTTTCCGCCTTTCCAAAGACCATTCCTTCCGTTATTACCTGGTCAGGTCCACGCCCCCCTACGAAGGTCAGGTGAATTGGCCATGCTAAATTGCCCGTCGTGTTAGGTAAAGGGTAGATGTAGGGGTATGGGTAGGTTGCGCTTCGGCGGGGCGGTGTGGACTTGTTGGGCCGAAGGGCTGTTTCCACACTGTAAGTAATCTAATCAAAACCCACCCTCCCATCCTGGCACCTTCCCCTGCCACCGCAGGAACTGTAAAACCTGCGCCCACACCTCCTCCCTCACCTCTATTCAAGGCCCTAAAGGAGCCTTCCACATCCATCAAAGTTTTACCTGCACATCCACTAATATCATTTATTGTATCAGTTGCTCCCAATGCAGTCTCCTCTACATTGGGGAGACTGGGCGCCTCCTAGCAGAGCGCTTTAGGGAACATCTCCGGGACACCCGCACCAATCAACCACACCGCCCCGTGGCCCAACATTTCAACTCCCCCTCCCACTCTGCCGAGGACATGGAGGTCCTGGGCCTCCTTCACTGCCGCTCCCTCACCACCAGAATCCTGGAGGAAGAACGCCTTATCTTCCGCCTCAGAACACTTCAACCCCAGGGCATCAATGTGGACTTCAACAGTTTCCTCATTTCCCCTTCCCCCACCTCACCCTAGTTTCAAACTTCCAGCTCAGCACTGTCCCCATGACTTGTCCGGACTTGTCCTACCTGCCTATCTCCTTTTCCACCTATCCACTCCATCCTCTCCTCCTTGACCTGTCACCTTTATCCCCTCCCCCACTCACCTATTGTACTCTATGCCACTTTCTCCCCACCCCCACCCTCCTCTAGCTTATCTCTCCACGCTTCAGGCTCACTGCCTTTATTCCTGATGAAGGGCTTTTGCCCGAAACGTCAATTTCGCTGCTCCTTGGATGCTGCCTGAACTGCTGTGCTCTTCCAGCACCACTAATCCAGAATCTGGTTTCCAGCATCTGCAGTCATTGTTTTTACCCCACAGTTTTGGCATATCATGCACTGTTTTCTAGAATGGCAAAATGATTCCACAACCTACTTATTTTAATGCAGTACTCAAACTATTAACTATATTTGATTTATTTTGCTTCTGGGACATCCCTGCAACAACAAAAATACAACTTAAAGGATAATTGAAAGTTGATGTCTTCTGTAGTATATTGAATTAATATGGTATTTCACACAGAACCAAGAGATTGCATTGCTAAATAAATTCCAATGCAGAGTGAGTAACTGCTGGAAATTTGGTCAATTTATCTACCCTTCTGCTAAGTTAGGTTTGACCTTAAGCAGGAAAATACATATTTGACGCAACTGGAAGCTGGAGAATTCTAGATCTAAAGATCGCACAGTTGAAACTGGAAGGCAGAGAGAGTTTCACAAGTTCTTTCCAGTTCTGCTGGCCTGTACCTCCTTTTAGTTCTGACAACTTGAAGTCTTCTATAGCAACACTCACAGCTTAGAGATTTCACAAACTAAAATCCTTCCACTTGGATTATTATTTTCATGAACTGAAAACTCGATTCTTCTTGAATGCAAGCTAAACTCGTGGTACCTGATCTACTTTTGTGTGGTAAACTCAGTAGTATAAGGTTAGATTAGGTTCCCTACAGTGTGATAACAAGCCCTTTGGTCCAACCAGTCCACACCGACATGCAACCCACCCAATCCCATTCCCCTACATTTACTCCTGACTAATGCACCTAACACTATGGCAATTTAGCATGGCCAATTCACCTGACCTATACATCTTTGGAATTGGGAGGAAACCCACGCAGACACAGGGAGAATGTGCAAACTCCACACAGACAATTGTTTGAGGCGGGAATCGAACCCAGGTCCCTGGTGCTGTGAGGCAGCAGTGCTAACCACTGAGCCACTGTGCTGCCCATATTCATCTTTAATATCATAGGTATCTTGGCAGACACTTCACTTCTCACACTTTTTTGGTAATTATATATTTAAGCCATGGTTCCAAATTACTTCCTAACCTTGTTAAAAAAAACATTATCTTCATAGAACTGAAACCAAAATCTACTTGTTTCTATCTTAAAAATTCAAATTCCCAAATTATAATAACATATTATACACCTTTATCACAGTCATTGTATTGCTTCTTATGGTATTCTTAATGATTTTAGAAAAATCTTTTAAGAAATGTAGTAATCTGTTGGTTTGGTTTCTGAGCATCCTTAGTGGGTCACCAGAGATCACTCAAAAAGGTACTGTATTGTGTAGAGCTTTGGTCTCCTTACTTGAAAAAGGATGTACTGGCACTGGAGGGTGTACAGAGGAGGTACGTGAGGTTGATTCTGGAATTGAGAGGGTTGGCTTATGAGGAGAGATTGAATAGAAACTGGGATTATATTCATTGGAAGAATGAGGGGGGAATTTATACAAACATATAAAATTAAGAAGGGAATAGATAAGATAAAGCAATAGGGTAGGGGTGGGTTACTCTTTGGAGGGTCGGTGTGGACTTGTTGGGCCAAATGGCCGTTTTCCATACTGTAGGGATTCTATGATTCTATGATACATTGAGAGTACCTTCCATCGAGAGAGCAGGTGAGAAAAAAAACACTGGCAAGCAGATAGAACTATATTCATTTGAGCTGATAGGAATTGATTCTAGTATGTGGTTTAAGTATTTTGAATTTTTAAATCTTAACATAGTATCCAAATGAACATAAAAATATATAAAAGGCAACATAAGTAAGTATAATTAAAACTCATTAAGGATGGCAGTTCAAGTGAAGCAACATGCAGTGTTAGGAACTCCTGAATATGGCAAACAGCAGAAACAGAATCAGATACAAAATAGCCAGGGCTGAGCAATCCCACAGCTCATAAGGATCGGGTTTGAGCTCTGCAGTTCTGCCACGTACAGTTACAAATGCTGGTGGACTAGTAAGGAGCTAACAAGAGGAGGAGGAGGAGGCTCCACAAACATCTCTAATGTTGGGGGAGCCCAGCACACCAGTGCAAAAGACACAGCTGAAGTGTGCGAATTCATCTTCAGCCAGAAGTGTCAAGTGGATGATCACTTTCAGACTTGTGCTAATGTCCTCAATATCATGGGTGTCAGTCTTCAACTGATTCAATTCCCTCCCCCTGATAACATGAAACAGCTGAAAGCACTGGACAAACAGAAGGTTATGGATCCTGACAACATTCTTGTATTAACAATACTTATATTCCAGAACTAGCCATACCCATAGCCAAGCTGTTCCAGTACACTAATAGTGGTGGCAATGATATATTACCCAGTGCATAAAAAGCAGGACAAATCTAAACTACTAATCTACTCCAACATTCTACTCTCAGTTATCAACAAAGTGTTGGAAGGGATCATTGACAGTGCTACCAAACAGTGCTTACAAAGGGATAACCCATTTACTGATACTCAGTTTTGGTTCTGCCAGGGCCACCTCTCTCAACCTTATCTCAGCCTTGGTTCAAACACAAAGACAATAATTCATTTCCAGAGATGCATTGAAAATGACTGCCCTTCATATTGATAGGATTAAGCTGCTTATGGCATTTAGGAGCTCCAGCGCCTTTGGAATTAATGGGTAATTGCAGGAAACCTCTCTGCCGGTTGGGAGTCATACATAAACTGAAGGAATATGTTGTGGTTGTCAAATGTCAGTCTCTCAGTTCCAGGACATCTCTGCAGGATTTCCTCAGGGGAGTGACCTAGGGTTAACCATCTTCAATTGCTTCAGCTATGACCTTCCCTCCATCAGAAGGTCAGAAGTAGGGGTTTTCGGTGTTCAACATCAATCATGACTCCTCAGATTTTGTATTAGCCTATGTTGCTATGCAACAAAATCCAAGCTTGGGTTATCAAGTCAGAAATAACATGTGCTCCACACAAATGCCCCTCTGCTCAATTCTAAAGCTAAAGCATTCCCCCTCCCCTTCACCTTCACTGTGGGTCCCTCCAAGTCTGAGGCATTACCATTGGGTCACACTGGGAAATATTTGGAATGTTAGAGGGCAGGAGCCATGAAGTAACAAGTATGTCATGGAACTAAAGGCAAATATAGTAAAGAAACAAAACATTGGTTAGAGGGAATACTAATAATAATTAACAGCTCAATTTTAATTAATTTGAGGGATGAATTTTGGGCACAACTTAAGACATTTTTGGTCTTCAGAAAAATAGTACATAGTCCCCTGTGCAACCAAATGAAAAGATGCTGGTTAAGATTAATTTCAGTATTGTCAGACCCAAATTTATGACCTGAAAGAGGACCTATTGTTGGAGACAGTGAATAACTTTATCCTGTGGTTATTTGCAGCATCTAATATATCAGAAACAATTCAGTCAACAACTCTAATTTTATTTCATCTGTTTATGAAAAACAGTTCATGCCATCTCTCCATTCAATCTCCCCACTTACTATTGTTTTCACTACACTTTGAGTTCCAGTGATCAATCCTCCGCAACAACCTCAACCAGATCCCCTCATAACCCCCACTTCAATGACAAGATGCTGAGTTATTCTTCCATGGCCTTCTCATTCGCATTCACTTAATTGATCCGGTGCCATGCTACCACACATTTTGCTCTTTCTGCCATCTTCAGAACTTTTACGTCATCTGGATCTTTCCCTCTGTCCTCTCACAACCTTGAGAATTACCAGTAGTCACTCTAACCCAACACTCTCTGAAAGAATTCACAGATTCTGCCTGTCTGCCTGCTAGGTTTTCAGCAGTTTCCGCTTTCATTTCAGATATTTCATGGTTTGAGATATCTTATTTGTACAAGTTTGCTTTTTCTTGGATGATCTACATTTGTTTGTGGAATCCTTTTAGTGAGGTCTTGATACAGTGACAAGATATGCAGCAATTATATTAATGCTTTCATGCCAGTTATCAGATGAGTGATCATCTGTGAAAGGACTACAAAAAAACTCCATTAATTTTAATGAAAGTAAAGATAGCACAACACATTTTTTCTGACAAATAACAAGATGCATTTGTTCATAGCATCAATTGAGCATGTAAATGTCAGGCTGAACAAATAACTGAACGTTTCATTACAATGATACTCAAATTTAAACATTGACTTACGAATGTACTCAGGAACGGAACCTATTCATAAAACAGGGACCGAATGTATATAGCACTCGACATGGAGAGTGGATATTGTGGGCTCATGTATAGCATGGATTAGGAGAGTCAATTTTTTTTTGTGGCATATGTTCTGAGTAAGTCTTTGTAATGCACAAGGTTTGAAAACTGTTGTCTCACCCTGATTCCTGTGTTCAAATCCATTCAACCCAGATGAGGTGAATGGTCACAAATGGCTGCAGAAATTCCAATTATAGAGTCATAGAGATGTACAGCACAAAAACAGACCCTTCTGTCCAACTCGTCCACGGTGACCTGATATCCAAAATTAACCTAGTCCCATCTGCCAGCATTTGGCCCATATCCCTCTAAACCTTTCCTACTCATATATCCATCCAACTGCCTTTTAACTGTTGTAATTGTACCATCCTCCACCACTTCCTCTGGCAGCTCATTCCATACACGCATCACCGTCAATGTGAAAAAATTGTCTCTTAGGTCCCTTTTAAATCTTTCTCCTCTCATCCTAAACCTCTGCCCTCCATTAAAATGAGTGCACACAGTCGAGATTCACAGGTAAAGAAACAAAACTCTCATTGATCGATGTCAGAAATGAAGTGTTACATGACTGGAGTAGAATTGTGCCATACAATATTGAATTGTCCTGATGAAGGGCTTTTGCCCGAAATGTCGATTTTCCTGCTCCTCGGATGCTGCCTGACTGGCTGTGCTTTTCCAGCACCACTCTAATCTAGTTTCTGATTTCCAGCATCTGCAATCCTCACTTTCGCCTTGTGCCATACATGCCTGGTGAGACAAATCTGTGATTTGGTTCCTGAAACTTATGTTGGTTCTGTATTTCCACACCTGTTTGCTCACTGAGCTGATTCTTGTCTTTAAACTTCCTGGGCCTAGATCACTGGAAAGGTTCGCTTATTGAATGGGCAACTGCCATTTCACACCAGTCAGAAAACTAGCATTTGCTGGTACTCCAAGTCCAGAACATTTCAAAAGGAGAATCCCTGGACTTTGAAACTTTGAGGACTGGAAAGGAAAAACACAATAGGAGGAAAAGCTGGGAGGGATAGAATGTGTGGAAAGAAAGGAGAGGAAAGGTTTGAACATTCTATGCACAAGAAAAATTATGATGAATATGCATTTCAGAACGTCTGCATATGCAAGATTCATATTCTTTGTGTAAAGTGGGTCATATGTTATCTTTGAGAATTTCCCTTTTAGTGTAACAAGGGATCTTTTTTGTTCATTGGGGGCTCATGTTTCTGAATAGCAATATGTGGCCCTCCTATTTGATATGTAGAGTATGAAAAAGGGATGATCACCTTATTGGGATTGTATTATAGACCTCCTAATAGTCAGAGGGAAATTGAGAAACATACTTGTAGGAGATCTCAGCTACCTGAAAGAAAAATAGGGTGATTATGGTAGGGGATTTTAACTTTTCAAACATAGACTGGGACTGCCATAGTGTTAAAGGTTTAGATGGAGAGGAATTTGTTAAGTGTGTAAAAAACAATTTACTGATTCAGTACATGGATGTACCCACCAGAGAAAGTGCAAAACTTGACCTACTCTTGGGAAATAAGGCAGGGCAGGTGACTGAGGTGTCAGTGGGGGAGCACTTTGGGCCAGCGACCATCATTCAATTAGATTTAAAATAATGGTGGGAAAGGATAGACCAGATCTAAAAGTTGAAGTTCAAATTGGAGAAAGGCCAATTTTGACGGTATTAGGCAAGAACTTTTGAAAGCTGATTGGGGGCAGATGTTCGCAGGTAAAGGGATGGCGGGAAAATGGGAAGCCTTCAGAAATAAGATAATGAGAATCCAGAAAAAGTATATTCCTGTTAGGGTGAAAGGAAAGACTGGTAGGTATAGGGAATGCTGGATGACTAAAGAAATTGAGGATTTGGTTAAGAAAAAGAAGGAAGCATATGTCAGGTATAGACAGGATAGATCGAGTGAATCCTTAGAAGAGCATAAGGGAAGTAGGAGTATACTTAAGAGGGAAATCAGGAGGGCAAAAAGGGGATATGAGATAACTTTGGCAAATAGAATTAGGGAGAATCCAAAGAGTTTTTACAAATACATTAAGAACAAAAGGGTAACTAGGGAGAGAATAGGGCCCCTCAAAGATCGGCAAGGCAGCCTTTGTGTGGCCTTTGTGTGGAGCCGCAGACAATGGGGGAAATATTAAATGAGTATTTTGCATCAGTATTTACTGTGGAAAAGGATATGGAAGATATAGACTGTAAGGAAATAGATGGTGACATCTTGCAAAATGTCCATGTTACAGAGGAGGAAGTGCTGGATGGCTTGAAACGCATAAAAGTGGATAAATCCCCAGGACCTGATCAGGTGTACCTGAGAACTCTGTGGGAAGCTAGAGAAGTGATTGCTGGGCCTCTTGCTGAGATATTTGAATCATCGATAGTCACAGATGAGGTGCTGGAAGACTAGAGGTTGGCTAATGTGGTGCCACTGTTTAAGAAGGGCAGTAAAGACTGGACAGGGAACTATAGACCAGTGAGCCTGACGTTGGTGGTGAGCAAGTTGTTGGAGGGAATCCTGAGGGACAGGATGTCCATGTATTTGGAAAGGCAAGGACTGATTAGAGATAGTCATCATGGCTTTGTGCGTGGGAAATCATGTCTCACAAACTTGATTGAGTATTTTGAGGAAGTAACAAGGAGGATTGATGAGGGCAGAGCAGTAGATGTGATCTGTATGGACTTCAGTTAGATGTTCGATAAGATTGCCCCATGGGAGACTGATTAGCAAGGTTAGATCTCACGGAATACAGGGAGAACTAGCCATTTGGATACAGAACTGGCTCAAAGGTGGAGGGTTGTTCTTCAGACTGGAGGCCTGTGACCAGTGGAGTGCCATAAGGATTGGGTGCTGGGTCCACTACTTTTTGTCATTTTGTCATTTTGTGATTTGGATGCGAGCATAAGAGGTGCAGTTAGTAAGTTTGCAGATGACACCAAAAATTGGAGATGTAGTGGACAGCGAAGAGGGTTACCTCAGATTACAACAGGATCTTGACCAGATGGGCCAATGGGCTGAGAAGTGGCAGATGGAGTTTAAGTTGGATAAATGCGAGGTGCTGCATTTTGGGAAAGCAAATCTTAGCAGGACTGATACACTTAATGGTAAGGTCTTCGGGAGTGTTGCTGAACAAAGAGACCTTGGAGTGCAGGTTCATAGCTCCTTGAAAGTGGAGTCACAGGTAGATAGGATTGTGAAGAAGGCGTTTGGTATGCTTTCCTTTATTGGTCAGAGTATTGAGTACAGGAGTTGGGAGGTCATGTTGTGGCTGTACAGGACATTGGTTAGGCCATTGTTGGAATATTGCGTGCAATTCTGGACTCCTTCCTATCAGAAGGATGTTGTGAAACTTGAAAGAGTGCAGAAAAGATTTACAAGGATGTTGCCAGGGTTGGAGGATTTGAGCTATGGGGAGAGGCTGAACAGGCTGGGGCTGTTTTCCCTGGAGCATCGGAGGCTGAGGGGTGACCTTATAGAGGTTTACACAATTATGAGGGGCATGGATAGGGTAAATAGGCAAAGTCCTTCCCCTGGGGTCGGGGAGTCCAGAACTAGAGGGCATAGGTTTAGGGTGCGAGGGGAAAGATATAAAAGAGACCTAAGGGGCAACTTTTTCACACAGAGGGTTGTACGTGTATGGAATGAGCTGCCAGAGGAAGCTGGTACAGTTGCAACATTTAAAAGGCATTTGGATAGGAAGGGTTTGGAGGGATATGGGCCAGATGCTGGCAGGTGGGACTTGATTGGGTTTGGATATCTGGTCGGCATGGATGGGTTTGACCAAAGGGTCTGTTTCCATGCTGTACATCTCTATGACTCTATGACTCTACGTCCTGAACCTTTTGGAATAGGCATCCAAGGCATTCCTTCAGTGAAGGGTGGAGCTCACAGCTTGGCTTAATAAAACACAAAAGTGCATACTAGATGATACTGCAAACCCTCAATTGAAAGGAAAATGAGGCAGAGTTTGACATATTTTGCACTATTGTCCAACATCAATTTCCAACCCATTGTTTTGCCATTTTAAAGTACAACTAATTGCTCATATCTTTCATAATACTGCAAGCAAAGAGATGATAGTCTATGGACCATGAGATTCCCCCTTGGAGAAATATGTTAACATCACAGCAAAGTATTTTGAGAATCAATATCTACCCTTCTATTACTGAACAGAATGAGTGTCCAGAGTACAATGCAGTAACTCATCATATTTATTTCAACAACATCTCGATCATTGAGAAGATCAAAATCCCAATGGATAACTGGGTATCATCACATGAACATTATGCTCTTCTGAGTTTGGTATGTATTAACACTCCTTCATAATCACTGGTTCAAAAGCTAGCGTTTTATATAATGTAACGGGCTACAAAGCGAAGTTGAACAGAATTACGGCCAGAAGTACATCCCTACCCAACAAGATCAATGCTTTCTATGCTCACTTTGTGTAGAAGGTCAGTGAAACAAAGTTACCTATCCCAACAGCCTAGGATGCACCTGTATTCATAGTCACTGCCACACACATCAGATCAGCCTTCTTGAGAGTGAACCTACGGAAAGCAACTGGCCTGGATGGAGTCCTTGACTGAGCACTCAGATCCTGTGCAAACCAACTACTGGGAATATTTGCAGATGGTATTTGCAAACTAAACTAGTCCATCCTGCCTCCTTCTGGCCCATATCTCTCCAAACATTTCCTATTCATGTACTAATCTAAGTGTCTTTATCACATTGTAAGTGTACCACTTCCTTGAGAAATTCATTCCATGCACCAACCACTCTGTGTCAAAGAAGTTGCCCCACAATAATTTTTAAAATTTCTCTCCTCTCATCTTAAAAATATTCTCTCTCATTTTGAACTCCCCTACCCAAGGGAAAAGTATTGCTTTACACTGTAACCAGAAAAATCATACCATACATAAATACATCAGGGTAATAGAACAGAATGCAGAACATAATGTTACAGCAACAGAGGCAGTCCAGAGAGAGATCAACTCTAAAATATGAGAGGTCTGTTCATTAGTCTGTTAACATCAGGGAAGAAGCTGTTCTTAAATCTGTTGGTATGTGTTTTAAAGTTTTTGTAGCTTCTGCCTGATGGAAGAGGATGGATGAGAGTATAATCGAGGTGGGGGTGGGGAGGTGTCTTGGTGCCCACATGAGCTGTCAGCCTCTTCTAATGACCAACTCCAACGTCTTCTCCAATGGGGTGAGGAATCTAATGTCCGACATCCCACCACACCAGCCTTGACCCCCCCCACTACCCCTGTAGGAGAGTATTTTTCCTGCAATGACACAAAGAGAGTGAGTGAGTATGATGGAAGTGAATGATAGAGAGTTTCTGGTGATGGAGAGAAAAGAGGGGCGATGGAAAGTCCCTGTGTGTGAGAGTAGGAAGTGCAGAAGGCAGGAAGGGTTAATAAAGTCAGAGAACACTGGAGAAACTCAGCAGGTCTGGCAGCATCTGTGAAGATAGAAAGCAGAGTTAACCTTTCGAGTTCAATATGACTTTTCTTCAGAAAGGGAGAGAATCTGAATGTAAACATAACACAATGAACCTGACGCAATTGGTTGGTCATGGATTCTTCAGTTCTGAAATGGAGTCATACCAGACCTCTGTTTCTCTCTTCACAGATGCTGCCCAACCTGCTGAGTTTCTCCAACATTCTCCGTGTTTGTTTCAAGATTGTCTTGATAGGAAGGGTTAATAGCTTGGGAGGATGGGGTGGGTGAATGCCACTGAGTAAACTTGCTGCAGTGGCCATAGTGAGAGTTACAATTCAGGAACCAAAGCATGTAGTGCAGTGGCAGAGTTAGAGTGAGTGGAGATGGCTCCGTGAGGAGACAGAGAGAAAATGGTGGCCTTTATCCTTACAGATACAGACCATTAACCTTCGTCCTGCATTGCTGGGTGTTTCTTTTAACCTTGGAGACATACAAGATGCTATCTCTACCCAGGCTGATTGTGACTTGTGGTGTAGCCTCTTTGATGTTGGAAGAAACAGTAAAGCACTTCTCTCCACCACCCGTCCACAGCACTTCCAGGTTCCTATGCTAAATGGGATACCAACAGAGACATTTGTTCCTAATAAACAATGGAGCAGCAGATCGTGATGGGACATCGTGGCTTGCAGTGTCTGAAGAGCTTGGGAACTGGGGTTTAAATATGGCTCCAACAGCATAAACCCTACTATATCCTGGCAACAGTGAGCACTTCTGCCATTCCTGCCGCATGTTTGCATTGAACCTGGTAATGTAGAGGTGCCATGTTTCTAATTAACCGACTGAAGAGTAGAGATTGTGTGAGAAAAGTCAACATTGGGCCATGGTGGATTGCCCGCTAGGAATCTCACTAAAAAAAAGATACTGACTAAAATGTTGCAAAATTCAGTTTTCTTTCTTCATTGATCTCAGAATTAACAGGATAATAGTTTACTCCCTCATCAATATCTTCAGAATTCCCAAAACAATCAAATTGGGCCCACCCCAGGCCCACATTAGTGAGATGAGGTAATAAGATATGTGGCAATGTCCAGCCTCTGTTCTTGTTGACCTTCCAGGCAGACAGACACTGGAAGAAACCTAGAGATTTTGTGAGATCCCAGAGCAGGCTGAAGAGAAGTAGCATCAAGAAAGGTCATTCCAATTGTTTTAAAGATCGCCGCACCCCTTACCCCAAACTCTCCCCCCCCCCCCCCCCCCACCCCATCCCCTTAACATCCCACTCTACTTCAACATCATGACCTTCTGACTGCTGCTTCTCAACAGCAGTTTGACAGATTTTTCAAATCTACTGTCGTGCTCCTGTTTCTGACACCAATGGCATTGTAGAGCCTGGTCTGGTCTCGCTCCCATGGTGTGCATTGTGGTATTTTTAAAGATGCTACATAAATGCAAATAGCTGTTGTTAGCAATTAGGAAACTGCGCCTCCAGCCAAGAATATTTCATGTCCACATCATTGTTCACAGTGTCAGTGACCCTCACATGTGCTGTGCCTGCTTGAGGCATTCGAAAGGACACTGGACAATTATTTAGATGAAAATAATGCATAAGGATATGGGGACAAAGCAGGACATTGGCACCAGAAATTGATGCTCATGTAATGAGCTGGTGCAGGGACGATGGGCTGAATGGACTCCTTCTGCACTGTCACAGTTCAGTGATTCTGCTGGATAATAATGAGAGGAAGCTCAGAATGGATAATTGCCCTCTATGGCTCCTTCCATGCATCTTGTAGGGGCAACATAAAAGCTTGATAATGCTTCTACTTTGTTTCATTCCAAATTTGGGTGTATTGGGTTTTGAATTTGGATGTCTAAACTCAATGCCAAAATGTTATTTGCGACATTTTCACTTCAGTGCAATTAACCAAGAAAACATTTCAACGTGTATCAAGTGAATTCTGGAAAGTTATATATAGGTGTGTATTAACTATAGTTGTGTGATTTTTTAACATTACTTGATCTGATTCTGGACAATAATGCAGACAAACTGACAACCTAAGCGTCAAAGCACAGTAATGAATCAGTGACCAAATTATAATTAGTTTGCCAATAGAACTCAAAAATTATTGAAGATTTCTAAAGGGTATCTGCTGGGGAAAAAAATCTTAGAAGGATTAAATGGAAGAAAAGAAATGGTGAAGAGATTCATAGATCAGCAATATGAAATAGTTACACAAAGCTACAAATCAAATAGGTTGCTGGCGAGAAAGGAAGTGCATCAAAATTTAGTCTTTACTGATCACTGGGAGATTAAAGCATGCTTGAATCAAAAAATGAACTTCATTGCATGTAGTGGACCAATAATAAACTGAAAGCTACAACAAATATAAAGTATAAAGGGAAGTTACAAACTGGATATTAAAGAGAATGTCAAACAAAGAAGCAGAAAGCATACCAGGCTTTGCAGTGAGACATTAAAGGATAGTCATCATTAATGTTAAGAGATGGAAATAATGATAGAAGACAGAGATAGGATTGTGGATTCTTTAACTTATATTGATGACATGGACACCGAGATCAGAGAAGCATCAAAATTGATGTAGGATTGTTTGTGGATGTGGCGAATCAAAAAGAAATGATATTTAAAAAGATAAGGTAGATGATCACAAATTTTAACAGTGTGCTGAGGGAAAATAGGGGACAATGAATCGCACTCTTGAGATTAAAGTGATCTTTGGTGAATTAGGCAATAACAAATCAGTAGCCTTTTTAATATTTGCCTGATGTCAAAGGAAAGGAAAGTGGGATTCTCTACCCAGTCTTGCTGTCATCCCTCTGTACATCAATTCCACTGTCAATGTGTGGAACGTTTCAAATCATATATATGGAAATGAAGGATTGGAACTGTGGCATTTGATCACCAACACCCAAGATAATCAAAAGTGATATTTCTCTGTTTGTTGAGACTTTAACTATCTAACCTATCAGGTGGATTATTAGAGATTCTATGATGCCGTTTCAAAGAATAGTAGGGTTCTTCCCAGTGTCCTAAAATATGTCCCCTTCAACTAACATCAGACCTGGTTATTAGTGCATTATTGATTATGGGGCTTGCTGTGCTCCAATTACCTGCTGCGTTTCTTGCGACATCAGCTATACTTATTGAAAACATTGTAGCTGTAAAGTGTTTTGAGACATACTGAAGTTCTGAAAGGTACAAGACATTTGAAATAATTTCTTTTTCACTTTCATCAACTGGCCTGGCTCATTATTGAGAGGTGGAAAATAGGGAGCTGGCAATCTTCCCACTTGGCTTCAGACAACCTTGTACTGACACACAGATGTGATTCTGCCTAAGCAAGTTTAACAGTGCCCTGTTGTGCAGTTTTAATTGATGGAAATATAACAATACCCCATCAACATTGGCTCATGCCATCTTGTGCTTAAGTTTTCTTAACTCAAATAGGTGAAAAATAAAACAGTGTCCTCAGCTGTCTTTAGATTTGAGAGGGTTGTCTCCTCAGGACACCAGTTTCTGCTGTGGGTCTTCATGTGACCTAACAGGTTGATTCACGGCCTTTGACATTTGTGGTATTCCAGGAGGTGGTGAGATATGGGGTGCAGTATTTGCTTCTTGTGCTTCCATCCTCTGCTGTTCCCCTGCCTCATCATTACAAACATTTGGACTCAAAGCATGATTTCCAATTGTCTTCTCTGGTAAGTTTGTTCCTCCCAGTGTGGATTGACGGGGTTTGGTATCTTTGGTGAATTTCTACATATAACAGACAGCAGCAGGCAAGAAAAAAATGTAGATGGCTGCAAATTATAGGAGTTTCATGTATCTAATCATCAGAAAAGGGCATAGTGTCTGGAAAGCCCTCATGAGTGTAATATTTTGATCATAGAATCTTCAAAGTGCAGAAAGACTCCATTCAGCCCATTAAGTCTGCACTGACCCTCCAACGGGCTTCCCACCCTATCACCACAACCCCACATTTCTCATGGTGAATCCACCTTGTCTTCACATCTCTAGACACAACAGCACAATTTAGCATGGCCAGTCCACCTAACCTACCAATCTTTAGACTGTGAGAGGAAACTGGAGCTTCCGACAGAAACCCACGCAGACACGGGGCAAATGTGCAAACTCCACACAGACAGTGACCCAAGGTTGGAATCAAACCCAGGTCCCTAGCACTGTGAGGTAGCAGTGCTAACCCATTAAGCCACTGAGCCATCATTCATAGGAGCGGCCTTGTTTCTGTTTAGGCATCTACTTATTGTATTCCTGATGCTAGCTAAAAGAAATCCTGGAGAAGCAGGAGGTTCCTGCTTAACACAATGCTTGCAGACGGGCCACACTCCCTGCTTCCTTGATTGCGATGGAAATATTGGATTTAACAGATGTTTATCAACCAGAGGTTTCAACTTATTACTATTTCATGCCAGTTCAAGCACAATCAGCCAATCGACATTTCAACGCTGACATTTCCGCTGGCTTACCATGACAGAATTGCAAACTGGCTGCAGCTTCAGTGTTTGCACCTCTCCAATACATTTCACAAATATGTCTTGTACCTCAAGCAGAAAAATGCAGAGTGTGAAAACTTGAGAAAATGAAAAATAAAGAATGAGAATGATCGGGCTGCAGTTCATGAAAAAAGGGGCAGGGGGAAACAGGAAATGTGGTGTGACTGGAGAGAAGTCAGGTATGGTATAAATCTGACTTTTACCGCACATACGTGATATGGCTATGGTTGGGCATTTCTCAAAATATTTGTAACAATAATAATATTAAGTTAAAGACACCATAAAAGAGAGCCTTACAAATCTCTGCACGGCTGACCATCTCTCTTCGGATACAATACTGCAGCCCACGTAGAGGCCAGCAGTAAAATTTGGTTCAGTAAGGGTGATTTATTCCAAACACACAATATTTGCTTTGCTTTGAGGAAGGCCAAAGGTGACACAACTGCAGATTTACCAAGCACCGACAATGTTTTATGAATTAAAACAGAAGATGCAGGAGAAAATTAGCAGGTGGAGTGGGAAACAGAGTAAATGTTTTGAATTCAGTATGACTCTTCTTCAGCGTCCTCTTCAGGTTTC
Source organism: Chiloscyllium punctatum (assembly GCF_047496795.1). Taxonomy (NCBI): domain Eukaryota; kingdom Metazoa; phylum Chordata; class Chondrichthyes; order Orectolobiformes; family Hemiscylliidae; genus Chiloscyllium; species Chiloscyllium punctatum. The sequence goes on along the minus strand of NC_092741.1, from coordinate 141,988,155 downwards.
CAGCGTCTGCAGTATTTTGCTTTCATTTGGATGACAATACAAACTTTATTTCTGTGGATGTCTCTGTCAATCCCACATCAGACTCAGCACAGGAGAATTGACAGAATATGATGTTACTTACAGCTTGGAGATATTTGAGCAGTGAGGAGACTAGCATAATTGTTGAAGTGAAGATTGTGAAGATACCTGAACATGAACATGAAGGCAGCTCGTGGCATCATGGGTGATATTAAACTTTGGTTACAAACCACAACTGCCAACAGAACATCTTTTCCTTGGTCGGGATCACCAAGTTGTTGTTGTCGGATTTGATCAAAGACACATTTCACCCATTCCTGTTGATTGGTTGTGCACAACGCTACAAAGTTTAATGAAAGGAAATGCAGATACCCAGAGGCTCATTCAGTCTTAGATGAGTAAATCAGTTTATTTCCTGAGTGTGTTCCTGATGCATATAAGAAATGAAGAAAAGCAGTAGATCGGTCAAGTAGAGCTTGTTTAACACTTATGTTTCCCAGTCAGCAAAGGCACCTGATAGCACCTCCATACTAGGCTGATAGGATGATACAATTGGTGGTTGTATCTTGGGAACTGGAGTATTTTGAGATGGACATGAAACTCAGTGCAGTGGTCCTGGTAAGTGAGGGCAGATAACTACTATTTGAGGCCTAGAGGAATCAGCAACATCAAAGGCTTGTTGGTGCTGTAGATTCTAAGGCTACTTGATGAATTCTAGATGTTGCAATCTGCTTTCCCAGTTAAATTGCATTAACATCCCAGAGCAATTCCACCATGTCTGCAACTGTAGCATTGCATCATGAAGTGATTTGTAAGGAATAAGGCATAGCTATTTGTCAGGAACATTATCCTGAGGCATGATAGGCAGTAGGAAAATTTTGGAAAGGAATTATTGGACTGTGTGGAATATTTATGGGAATATTACACAATGGAAGCTGATTTTAGGATATATGATAGTGCAGCAAACGTGGCTATTTGTAATGGTTGTAATAGAATCCTTTTTGGAAGATGAAGAATTATTTTCGTGGGAGCTTATTGCCAATATTAAAGTAGGGGGATGCGGAGACGCGTTTAACTGAGGTCAACCAGACTGTCCTCCCGTCCACAAATATATTACTGCAAAAGAAGAGGTTCTACAATAATATATTTGTGGACAGGGAGAACAGTCTGGTTGACCTCAGTTAAACGTGCCTCCGCACCTCCCCCCCACTTCAATATTCTGTTCACTGTCCACCTTGTGTTTTATGCCTTGAGGCTTTGCAGAGGTCACTCACACCAGGGCTTTATCTGTGGAGGTAACCTTTATTACATATGCTTTTATAATGTTTCTCCTGCATACTGATTGCTCAGCCTTGTAAACAGGCTTGACTGACAGAATACAGCACAGTGAGGCTGAACAGACTCTCATAAGCAAACACCGAACAATTCAACACAGCATCTCCTTTCCCAACACCCCGCCATTCCATTACCCAAACCTAAAGGATCATATTTTAAATTAAACAACCTTAAACAACCAACATTAAGACATTTAGTCATTTCTTGGAGTTCGAGAGTGGCCATTTTTGAATTGATTTGATTTACTGTTGTCACATATACCTAAGTACAGTGAAACATTTCCTTTTGCAAGCAGTGCAGGCAGGTCATAGCAAACAAGGACTACAGATCATAGGGGGTTTAAACAGAGCAAGGTATACAAGACTATGGCTGCACAAGAGGTGCACAAAGTAAGATCAACATTAAATTTGAAATCAGAGAGATCCATTCAGCAGGGAAGAAGCTGTTTTTGAACCACTTGGTGCATGCGTACAAGTTATTGTATCTTCTACCTGATGGAAGAAGTCGGAAAAGGTTATTACCGAGATGGATGGGATCTTTGATGATGTTGGCTGCCTTTTCCACGGCAACAAAAAGATGGAGTCTATAGATGGGAGACAAAACTAGATTGCTGGAAATGCTCAGCAGATCTGGCAGCATTTGTGTAGAGATACCAGAGTTAACGGTTCTGAGGAAGGGTCACTGAACCTGAAACATTAACTCTAATTTCGCTCCACAGATGCTGCCAGACCTGCTGCGATTTTCCAGCAATTGCTGTTTTTGTTTCTGATTTACAGCATCTGCAGTTCTCTCAGTTTCCATGGGTGGGAGTTTGGTTTCTGTGATGGTCTTGGCTGTGCACACAACTTTCTGTAGTTTCTTATGGGTCTAAGACCAGAAATGGTCTTCAGTCGATGAAAGTTCCTGATAACGAGACTGAGATCTCTGAACTTGGGGTTGTGGTTCCTCATGATCAATTCAATGAAGTGGATGATCAATATTATGGTTGTTCATTGGAAAAGGAAATGTTTCTTCACAATTGCTGCCCTTGAATATCCAGCTCTGCTTCAAACCAACTTCTGTATTGTGTTATCATCCAGCAGACAGGAGTTGATGCTGAGAAACCACCTGATCTGCTTTGGCCCAGGTAGAGAGAAAACAATGATGGCAGATGTTCTGATCAAAGGTGTAGCCATGGTTACCCACATGGGCCCCAGTTATGCCTGTCCCTTTGTGGGGTATGTGAAACATTCCTTGATCCAGTCCTATTCTGGCTCCCACCTACATTGGGTGGTACATTTCTCTGGTACATTGATTACATTATCGGTGCTGCTTCCCTCTCTTATCTGTATTTGGAAGAATTGATCAAATCCACTTCCAATTTCCACTCTGTCCTTACCTTCACCTTCACCTGATTCATCTCTGATTCTTTTCCCTTCCTCAACACCTCTGCTTCCATTTCGGGTGATAGGTTGTCCACCAACATCCATTACAAACCCCCCGACTCCCACAGTCACTTCCGCTATACATCCTCACACCTTGATTCCTGTAAAGACTCCATTCCATTTTCCCAGTTTCTCCATTTTTATCGCATGTGTTCTGATGATGCCATGTTCTGCAGGAGGGCCTCAGAAATGTCCTTTTTCTGGGACAACACATCCATCCTAGGACAAGCCAAACAGAGACACGCACGAGAATTCCTAGAGGCATGGCATTCCAACCGGAACTCTATCAACACACACATTGACTTGGATCCCATTTACCACCATCTGAGAAAAGGAACTGGAAATGACATCACCACAGGAAATGACATCACCACAGGAAATGACATCACCAACCCAAGGAAACCTAAACACACAAATAGAAAGTGGGCCATGCCACCTGTGCTTCATCTGGAGACTCACTGATGATGCTGCCTAGTGTGGTGATGAAACGTCTGAAAACAAACCTTCCAGCTCAGCGAGCAAGCGTACATCCAAGCCCTTTTACCTCAACTGAGGATTCCCCAGTACCATGGTTGACAGGGCCCTCAGCCCATGTCCAGTCCGTCCTCTACACTTGATCTCTTACCCTTTCTTTTCTCTTCCACTACAGCAATAGGATTCCCGGATCCTCACTTTCCAACCCACCAGCGTCCACACCCAAAGAATCATAAGCCGTCACTTCCGCCATCTCCTGCAGGATGTCACAGTCAGTTACATATTCCCCTCCCTCCCCTGTCACCATTTTGCAGGGACCATTCCCTCCAAGACATGCTTGCCAATGTCTCTTTCACTCCCAACACTTCCCACATCGCCCAAGGCACCTTCCCATGCAATTGCAGAAGTATAGAGACTGCCTGTTTACTTCCTCTGTCCTCATCAACCAGGGCCCCCAACATACCTCTCAGGTGAAGCAGTGTTTTACCTGCACTTCATTCAATCTAGTCAACGGTATTTGCTGCTCACAATGTGATCTCATCTAACCAGGGAAGACGAAACGCAGACTGGGTGACCATTTTGCTGAACACCTGTATTCCATCTCCAAAAGTGATCCGGAGCTTGCCTGCCACTTGAACACACCACCATGTTGCTATGCCAACATCCTTGTCTCGGGCCTGCTGCCGTGTTCCAGCAAGGCTTAACACAAGCTCAAAGAACAAATCCCATTTCCTGCCGAGAGACCATGCAGCATTCAGGACTCAATATCGAGTTCAATAGTACTAGGGCCCGAACACCTTCTTCCATGTCTTTTACATACCCCGACACCCCAGGCCCTGTCATCTCATGGGCTGCTTTCATCGCAGCCAACCCTATTTCACCCACTAACAGCTCCCATTAGGTAACTTTTCTTTCTCCTAACTCACCATTATCCATTCTTTTATCTGCCCAACTCCTTCTCTCTCTCTCTCGGAGCTTCATTTCCACCTATTGTTTACTCCATCCCCACCCCACCGCCGCTGTCTTCAGCATGTAGATCACCTTTTCCTAGCTACAATTAGTTCTGAAGAAAGGTCGCTGAACCCAAAAACATTGAATCTACTTCCTCTCCACAGACCTGCTGAATTCTTCCAACAACTTCTGTTTTTGTTTCAAATTTCCAGAATCCACAATTCTTTGGGTTTTTTTTAAGAGGAACAGTAATGGTGGTCATAATTTGGCTGTTTGATGGAATCGCTAGCATCTAATTGGAATCTCTTTGCAGGTATTCGCAAACAACGGAGTAATAGCCCAATGGTGTAGACTATTAATCAGAAACTCAGCTGATATACCGGCACCATTCCCCACCTTTTCCTCCACTACATTGATGACTGTATCGGCACACCTCGTGCTCCCATAAGAAAGTTGAATGGTTCATCAACTTCACAAACACCTTCCACCCTGACCTCAAGTTTGCCTGGACCATCTTGGAAAGACCATCGTGGACACTTTCCTCCCCTTCCAGAAACTCTGCATCTCCATTTCTGGCAACTGACTCAACACGGATATCTACTTCAAATCCACCGAACCTCACACCTACCTGGATTACACCTCCTCCCACCCTGCCTCCTGTAAAAATGCTATCCCTTACTCCCAATTCCTCTTCCTCCAATGTATCTGCTCTCAGGAAGAGCAATTCCACTCCAGAACATCCCAAATGGCCTCCTACTTTAAGGACCACAATTTCCCCTCTCATGTAGTCAACAATGCCCTCCAGCGCATCTCCTCCAATTCTCACATCTCCACCCTTGAACCCCACCCCTCCAACCACAACAAAGTTAGAAACCTCCTGGTCCTCACCTTCCATCCCACCAACCTCTGGATACAACACATTATCCTCCGACATTGCCCCCACCTACTGTCAGACCTCACCACCAGAGATATATTTCCCTCCCCACCCCTATCAACATTCCACAGAGACCATTCCTTCCACAAATCTCTCATTAGGTCCAGCCCACCACCAACCAACCCGCCACTCCCTCCACCTTCCCTTGCCGCTGCAAGAGATGTAAAACCTATGCCCATACCTCCCCCGACCTTCATCCAAGGCCCTAAAGGATCCTTCCATATCCAGCAGAGATTCTCCTGTACATCTAAACACATCATCTTCTGTCAAGATTAGAGTGGTGCTGGAAAAGCACAGCAGGCCAGGCAGCATCCGAGGAACAGTAAAATCAACGTTTCAGAATGAAGGGCTTTTGCCCAAAATGTCGATTTTCCTGCTCCTCAGATGCTGCCTGACCCGCTGTGCTTTTCCATCACCACTCTAACCTTGACTCTGATCTCCAGCATCTGCAGTACCCACTTCCGCCTACCTCATCAACTGTGTCCTTTACTCTCAATGTGGTCTCGTTTACATTGGGGTGACAGGACACCAGCTTACAGAACATTTCAGTGAACATTTCCGGGACACACGCACTAAACAAACCCACCACCCTGTGGCCAACCATTTCAAACCCCCCTCCCACTCTGCCAAGAACATGCAAGTCCTGGGCCTCCTCCACCACCAAATCCTAGCCAGCTGACGCCTGGAGGAAGAACACGTCATTTTCTCCCGTAAGACCCTCCAATCACATGGAATCAATGTCAATTTCATGAGTTTCTTCATCACCCATCCCCCACCTTATCCCAGATCCAGCCCTCCAATTTGGCACTGCCCTCTTGAACTATCCTACCTGTCCATCTTCCTTCTCTATTCACTCCACCTTTTGCTCTGACCTATCACCATCATCCCCTACCTTCATCTATCTATCGCCTTCCCAGCTACCTTCCACCCCCGCCCCATCCTCCTTTCATTTATCACTCAGCCCCCTTGGGCCACTGTCTTCCCCACCACAACATTCCTGATGATGGGCTTATGCTGAGAACGTCGATTCTCCTGCTCCTTGGATGCTGTTCTTTGTCAGCGCCACATTTTTAACTCTGATCTCCAGCTTCTGCAGTCCTCACTTTCTCCTAATATTCTGGGCACAGCACATGATAGAATTTGAATTCAATGAAAGTCTGGAATTAAGAGTCTTGAAAAAAATGACCCTTGTCGATTGTTGGGAAAAACCCATCTGGTTCACTATGTCCTTTAGGGAAGGGAATCTGCAGTCCTTACCTGGTCTGGCCTACATGTGACTCCAGAGCCACAGTAATGTGGCTGAGTTTTAACTGCCTTCTGGGCAAGTCGAGATGGCCTAGCCAGTGATACCCTCATCCCACGACTGAACCTGAAACGTTAACTCTGGCTTCTCTTCACATGTGCTGCCAGACCCGCTGAGCATTTCCAGCAATTTCTGCTTCTGTTCCTGATTTACAGCATCTGCAGTTCTTTTGATTTTTTTATTAAAATGTAATATTTTGAAAAGGCCGTGGCTTTACCTTGCCACTTTGTGATTTCTTCTTTCACTCTAACATCTTTTTTGTACAGTGCTGATGGATTAAGAATGGTCAGAGGAATATGTAAGGTACGACCAGTCGTATTATTGATCACTCCAGACTGTGGAGTGGATTGATATGTGTGAAGTAGGATATTTATACGGATTTTTAATTGTTTTCTGCTGTTACGGATCTGTCAAACTGTCTTGGGTCATCCTGTTAAATTGTCCACTGCCATATTCAATCATAGGTTGTATGACAGTGTCAGCTGGTGATAAATGCTTGCTCGGATCTCTGTGGAGTGACTGAAAGCAAACAAATGTGCATTGTCTGTAGCGAAAGTCTCCACTGTGTAAATAACTTGTCTAAAATGTCAATGACTGAAGTGAATTTGTTTCGGCAACTTCAAACCATTTGCTATTTGGGTCATCATAAACAAGCAAAAAAATTGATTACTAGGTACTGTTTGCACTTCTCCAAAAATATATTCTTGGAGTTGTTGTCATGGTTTTGTAGGCCTTGGGAATTGGTCAATCCACAGTTTAAATAACCTTTCATTGCGTATACATGCTGCATGGATTCTAATAAACTTTTTTATTCATTGATCCATTGCTGGCCACTATACAGGAGCAGGGGAAGGCCATTCAGCCCATTGATCCTCCCCCACCATTCAATACAATCATGGCTAATTGAATTTTTCAATCTTTTACCCATAACTTGTATGCCACTGTGAATTAGAAGTCTATCAATCTCTGCATGAAAGAATAAGATGTGGAATTGATTGAAACATATCAAATTTTATCAGGACTAGACAGACTGGACGTAGGGAGGATATTTCCTCTGGTTAGAGAGTCTAGAACCAGTCAACACAGTCTCAGGATACAGTATAGACCATTTAGGGCTAAGATGAGGAAACATTTCCCCAACCGCACAAGGCCAGCATATTTAAGCAAGACACTGATAAAATTTAAATATGAAAGACATCAAGGGGTATGGACAGAAAATAGAAATAAGACGACGATACAGGAGAATCAGCCATGATCATACTGAATGGTAGAGCAGACTTGAAGGGTTGAATAGCCTATTCTAGTTTCTATGTTAAATATACTCAAAGACTGACTTCCACAGCCCTGTGTAGTAAAGAATTCCAAAGGATCACAACTTACTGCGTAAAACAAAAACTTCGCTTCTTCTCAGACCTAAGTGGCATCCCCATTATTTTTACATTTTGTCCTAGTTCTAGATCGCCCATGTCAGTCAGACAGACAGATTGATTAGGAAGTCATCAAATAAGTTTTTCTCTGTTTTACCTAAACCCATCACCTCCAGGCCTAATAAAATCCATGACTAGTTCAGTCAGTAGTGCAATACCCAGGCACTCTTGGTTATTTACTATGAAGACCCCACACAGAGAACCTTCTGTTTCCTTTGTACCCTTAATTTAATTTGCATTCAAAATGGAGCAGTACTGATTCATTCCCTGAGGCAAAGTGGGGGCTGGGTATGAGGTGATCAGCAAGAGGTTTTCTTGCCCACCTTTGAACTGGTGTCAAGGTTTCAAGGTACTCAGAGTCAACATTGAGAACTGCTGGGACATGTTCTTCCGAACTGCATGCAACAGAGTTTCTCGGGAATTTAATCTTAGGAGAAGAGATTGAACTATTAAGTAATGAGCAGTCATTTACTACAGTTTGTTTATTAACTCTTATTTATCTCATGCTAATCCTGAATGGCAGAGTCAAAGGTTGATGTCTGTTGGTATAGTTTAGTATCATTAGCTTAGCTGATCAATTATCTGATTATTCATTTTGGTTTTTTTTGGTTAGTTGCTGTGCAATACAACTTATTTCTTTTATATTTCAATTCAAACCTGGAATCCTCTGCTTTACAACTATCCCGATAGTAGGACAAGACAGATTTAGTGATGGTAATAATAGTGTTTTGGAAATTATCTATAAGCTATGGTTTTGTGAGTGTGACTGTATCAGATTGTTACTGGAGTAGACTGTGAGATTGTTAATAAGGTGGAGTATGCAGAATTGCCAGGACTGTTTTCATTTTCAATGTCTAGGTCTTTGCTGGATGGTTTGTCCAGTTTCATTCTTTTTCTTAGACTTTGTAACAGTTACATATAACTGAGTGGCTTGCTAGACCATTTCAGTCAGCAGTTATTTGTTAGAACATCTAAAACAAATGGCAAGGAAGTTCACAATGTCAGTGTAATAGAAATATAATACAAGAAACTGAGCTATGAAAAAGCAAATGTTTTAATTAGCTGGGGACGTAGTTTCTGCAAAGCTTTCAGTGAAGTTAGTCTAGACGCAGCTAGAGTTAAATCAGCTGGAAAGTATTCAGGAAACTCAAAAGGACAGAATAAGGAGACCAGAGTAAATTATATTGTCATGGAGATAGGTGGAGTTGTGGATTTAGTTTACGTGTTGGTGTGTTTGCTGGGACAGGTTAGGAAGTGGGAGACTGTTGAAGCATAGAAACGGTTTCACACAGCATGAGTGCTGCTGTTAGCAAACTCCAGGCAGTTAGTGCTTAAAGATGAAAGCTATTGATATTTCAGTGCGACTGAATGCAGTGAAGAAAGCCTATAAACAGCATTTGCTTGATACAACTAAGAAAGATTGAAGCTTAGAGAAATTCAACAGCAGCTTGTGAAACTGAATTGTACTGGTACTTAAGTGGTCAGGGGCAGACTTAGGAGGTCTGGGGAACTTCATCTCAGGCGAAGAGATTGAACTACTCATGGGCACTCAATGACAACAGTTTGTTTAGTAATGTTTATTTATCTCATGCTAATTATGACTGTCAGAGACAAAGCTGCATGTCTGTTGTGTATAGTTTAGTATCATCAGTGTATCTGATCAAATTACTATTTATTCATTTTGTTTATATTTGTTTGGCTCATAGTTGTGTAATAGAGTTTATTTGTTTTATACTTCAATCCAACCCTGGAATCCTCTGCTTATTTTCTGACTGTTGATTCTATAAAAGATTATGGTCTATCTAGCCAGATCTTAACAAAGGTCTAATTTGTCCAGCATTCTCAGAAGAGGAATCATAACAAGTATCCATGGTCAGCTTCCTACAATGTGGGGGAAGCTTAAGTGTATTGTTGTTCAATTCCTTCAATATACTGAGAGGGTACAGCTCCTATCACAAGTCATGCTGCATCTCTTATGACATTAATTTCTGCATCTTAATCAAAATACAGAAGCACTGGTGGAGCTGCCATGTTCGCCTGTAACAAGTCACATGTTTGCTGACTGATTGCCAATTCCCAATAGGCAGCTTTATGCAATGACTTCTGAACTGGCTCTGTGGTCTCTGTGTATTTATGATAAAGCATTTGTGATAAAGCTTAGTGTTTCTGAGTAATCAGGTCATCTGCTCCACACTGACTGGGTCAGAAACATATCAATAGCTTTCAGATTGTAGTTTGCTGGTTTATTCCAGCCACTGTCACTTTGGACCTGAGAAGGTTAATCTCAATGCTATGGATGTGCATGGATCCATGTGAGATAGTGCTGTGCAAGTCATGTAGGCACCCTGATAATTCTGATCATATTCCACTTTGTACATGATTAACCAACATCATTGAATCGGTGCAGTGTCCTCTTTCCCTCTGTCAAGAGTGAAGAAACAAACCTCCATATGCACTAGGTGCTGAATCTAATCCCCAGAGAGTTTAATGACACTGGAATATACACTTGTGTGTGACAGAAGCTCTGTAATATCAAGTTTGTTCTGTTGGTGGTATCTGAAGATACCTTTATTGCATAGAGTCAAGAATTTTTACAACATAGGAAGAAGCCCTTTGGCCCATTGTGTCTACATCATCAAACAACCATCTACTCTATTCCCATTTTTCAGCACTTGATTCACAGCTTTATGTGTCACAATGATTCAAGTGTTAACCTAAAGAATTCTTAAATATCGTGAGGATTTCAGTCTGCACTACCTTTTGTCAGTCTACATATCCTTGACTGTCTAGGTGAAATTATTTTCTTCTCAATTCCTCTCCTGCTCCTTCCTTTAAAATGGTGCCCCTAATTACTGACCCCTATCCTCTCTGTCTATGACCCTCAGAACTTTGTATGGTTCTATCAGATCCCATCCCCTGTCCCCGCTCAGCTTTCTCTGCTCTAAAACAACCCCAACCTCTTGAGCATATCATTGCTGTAGCCCAGGCAACATTCTGATCCAATGTTGAACTTTGTGAAGAATGTGAAGTTATGGAACGATGCCAAGAGTTCTTGGAGCATATGAAGTAGATACTTATCTGGAATGAATGCTTTGTTGACTGCCTTAAGGTATACACAACCGATATCTGCCAAATTTTGAATTATGCAATGCCTAAGTTTATTGTCCATGGGAGCGGAGCTGGTTTAGTCAATGATAATGTGTATTTCAAGTCGTCTCAACTCCTACAATACTGTAACATGGGTCATAGACAGCAACTATCTCAAACAATTTTTAAAACTGGCAGATTAACATATGGACAGGAGGTGCATGACAGTACTTCTTAAATATCCAAAATCCAGTAAATGAGGAAGAATATTATTGTGCATAGACAGTGTCATTGATCATGTCAATGTGTGATGGGGTCAGCAAGTTTGAAGACAAGTTAACCATCCAGCTTAGTTCAATGTGGCTTCTGCCTTTGCCTCTATGGGACTTGAACTTGTCAATGTTGGCAGATCTGTTCCTAAACCTGGGATTGTTCTACAGGCTGGGATCGTAGTCACCGTAACTTGATTACTGTCTTTAAGAGAGGTGAGAGTAAGTATGATAGAGTTTATTTCTCAAAATACATGCCAATATTGATGATGAAAAACACTAAAAGGCCTGAGACCATGCAGTCCTTAAAAGGACCTAGTGCTTTACCTTCCACGATGGTGAACATATGCCATATTTCACTCAAGCTCAACGCGATATTGCAAATTGATCAATACCTCGATAAATTGGGCACATTTTTGCAATTAAGGTTTTGGTGAGACTGCTGAGGTCATTTTGTTTGTAACCCTTCACTTGAGTTGATTGAGAGGTTGTACCTATCACCCTGAGCTTGAGGATACGTTTCTATGTAAGCTCCTCAAATTCAAAAAGGTGCATTCAATTTGGACTGGGAAAGACACCAAGATTAAATCCCATCCTCCATGAGTAGACATTCTCTCTAATTTTTGCGATTGAAGCTTTTTCAAGAAGTTAGTCACAAATTAGTTTGTTGGCTCATGTACATGTGAAAGCCAATTATTGGACGTCTTTTTAATAAAGTTAAACATCACACAACACCAGGTTATAGTCCAACAGGTTTATTTGGAAGTACTAGCTTTCGGAGTGCTGCTCCTTTATCAGGTAGCTGTGGAGCAGGATCATTTTGCTATAAATTCTGTGTCTTATGATCCTGCTCCACAGCTACCTGATGAAGGAGCAGTGCTCTGAAAGCTAGTGCTTCCAAATAAACCTATTGGACTATAACCTGGTGTTGTATGATTTTTAACTTTGTCCACCCCAGTCCAATACCAGCACCTCCAAATCATGTCTTTTTAATAGGCACGCCATTGCCTGGCCCCTCTGGCAGAACGTTTATTGTTCATTAGCTTTTTTTCAAACTGGTATTTTTTGAGACCACTTCCCACTACATCAAACACTGAGGTGTCTTTGAAAGCTACTCAAAGTACTCTCTGACCTTCTGCTTTGAGACAATGCATGAGTATCACCTTCATAAGTCACTGGTACTACCATACCTTCCCTACCTGGAGTGAGCAGGTAAGTCTTGAACTTCGAAATCTAATAATCCTGTGGAAAAGGTAGATCCCCAGGAGTAGAAAGAATTTTTAACTGTTCCCCATCGTCGTTGCCAGATATTTTGTTTTATGCATCAGAGATATTTAAAGATGATGCACATCAGACTTTATATGTGAACATGAGCTTTAACACAAATGCTTTTAAGATGTCTGTTTGCGAGTAAGTGCTGCTTATAAACCATAACCAGAGATTTGACTCACAGCACTATGAGCAGACTTACATAATCAAACAGCAAGCAAATGAACACAAAATTACAGAATACCTAAAACACACACCAGAAAGTACTGATCCATTCTGAAGAAAGGTCACTGGACTCCAACATTATCTCTGTTTTCTCTCTAACATACCATCAGACTTGCTCAATTTCTCTAGCAATTTCTGTTTTTGTATGTTTCAGATCTCTGGCATCCACAGTTCTTTGTTTTATTCTCGAATGCCTCTTAGGTTAAAACAGAAAGCCTATTATAAAAGTAACTGCATTTGCACATAGAATAGCATTAGATAAAATGAAAAATTTACTCTGCAACCCGAATAATGCATACAAACACATTACTGTGAAGTGCAGGAAATTAAGTCTCAATGGGATTGAGATCGTATTGTTATATCTTTCCTGTTTTTTTTTGTTTATCCATTATTGCTGTACATGAAATTGCATGTTGCAAAAAAAGCTTAAGTTCACGTTAAGAGATTGTTTGTTGAGGCATCTATCCACTGTGTTACCCCACCCTAAAAGACAAAACCTTCTATCTACCTAATAACATTTTCACATTGGCCATGCATTTACATTGACTGCTGTTTATGATGTATATCAATGTTTATTACAAATGTAATACTGTAAATTCAGTGTTCCTATTTCCAGTATTGAGCTGCCTAATTTTTGAATTAATGCTTGCTTTGATTGTAGCTCACAGCTTCATATCTGGCATCACATCCAAAGCCCAAGCAAGACACATGACCCCAAATTAACAAGAGTTGGAAAATTAGAGTCAAATGGTCACAAGGTGTAGCCACCACCACCACCATCCTCCACCCCCCCCACTCTGAGTAGGCTTCATTGTTCAAGTGTTCAATTTGTGGCTCACTTGTCTTTAGGTAAAGTTATGGAAATTCGATGAGGCACCAGTTCTTACAGGGTTGAGATTCATCATTCATGGAAATATTATGGTGATAGCAGGAAGAATGGATGCTTGTGCACAAGGTCACCTGATAACTTTTTTCCCTTTGATTCTGAAAGGGCAGAGTCCTGGACCAGGAAGTGCACCCAAAAAGGATGACCCAATTTAGGACATCAGTAAAAGGAAAGGCAGACACAGCACAGATGGAGAATGCTAATGAAGTAAATATAGTCACCTAGCTCTAAACTTACACTTAGCTCCAAATGAACAAGCTTAATCATATGAGGAGGAAGTCAGAGGTAGGTGTGATACACTTTGGCATAGATTTCTCCTGGGCCTTGAGGGAAGAGAAAGCAGTGCTAAGTATTACAGCTGACCATTATTACAATTGCTGCATCCCTGTGGTGCATGTTAGCTGCATGCGTTCTTGCAGCAGATGGATCAGCTCTTTATCTGGCTCACCGTGGACTGGAGCCGTGAAGGTGGGTAGGTGTGCCAGGATATACACATATGCTCATTGGTATCTTGGCAGGGGTGATGAATCAGGTTTTATTGGCTGTTGCTAACCCTGGCACACCTTCTTTCTGACAGTCGCACTTAGTTTTAAGCAGAAATTAAAGAACCATCTATCAGCCTGTGCATGCCTGAGTGTAGTGAGCTGATTGGTCTGGGAGAAATCTGTAACTAAGCAAATACCCTGTCACTGCTTCTGGTAACATCTTGATCAGTCACAAGTATCTGATAATAGTTTTCTTTTAGTTACTGCAATGACCATTTGGATCATCTACAATCCTTGCTTGATCCGATACCTATTACATTGGGTTTCTCGTGGATAACATGAATTGGTTTTATATGCAGTATTCCTAAATCCAGTTTAACTACTGCAACCAGAGTCAACTCAGCCAAACTTCAACAAACAGCTATCCTACAGTCTACCTCTGGTCAGCACCATCCCCATCTAAACTTCCACCTGGGCTTTCCTCAGATGCTCAAAGGCATTAAATCTAATTAGGTACATTTAGATACCTCTACAGCAAGTCCTATTACGACCAGATGAGGAGGAGCAAATCAGATCCCCCCCTTGTTAACTCCACTCCCCCTCAATCAATTACATCAAATGTTTTATTTATTTGTAGACACAAGTTTGCCATTCAATTAGAGTATAGTACTAATCAAAGTTAAGAAGCCAATTACAAGATTTTCTTGACTGAAAAAAAGGGGAATTTTAGTGATTACTAACCCTGAGAAAATGTGACATCAAACATACACAACCACAGGTATAAACATTTTTAAGAAGAGGACATGGCTAATACAATAGGAAATTAAGGAATACATAGTTTCAAAAGTTCTTAGAGTCCTTGAGTTATTCTAGCTGAACCTGTGACCTCCAATTCATTCTAAAATTAATGCCTTGTATCTTCAGGAGTACCAGAGTTTGTAGAATTCTCATTAAATGGATGTTTCTCCAATTTGTTTGATCACCACTGTTGGCTTTCAAGATGTTGAGAAGAAACCAGGGATGGGGGGAGAGAGAGAAAGAGAGAGAGAGAGAGTGTTTTTAAGTCTTTGCCCTGACCAGCTTCTGTCTCTTTGCTGCCCTCCTCTATGCAACTACTGAAATATAGTCCATTGTGCATTGTCTGGCTCCATTGTCTTGCCAATGGATAGTTGCATCCAACCCTTACTGTGCAATTTGTGCAACTTCTCAAATTTAAATACAAGTTTCCTGACGCTTAACTCAATAACTGATTTAATTTGATAAAAAAAAGTTTCCATTCAGACAATTTTGTTTATAGCACTTCAATTTCCTGAACTTGTCTCAACATATGGTTAGGGGTATGCAGCATTTTTGAGTCTGTATTTGTCCCTTTTAAAAATTATTTTGATTTGTGAACATCCTAGGTATTAAAACCAAATGGGAATTGAAAATTGATAGTCCCTATTTTAACACTAATAGGGTAACCTATTAGGAAGAAGATGTCTTCAATCCAAAATGTCGTCAAGGATAATAATGGGATAAAAAGTGATAAGCTATCTTAGTACCCAAAATAGAAACCTGGATGAAGAGCTTATGCTCGAAACATCGACTCTCCTGCTCCTCGGATGCTGCCTGACTGGTTGTGCTTTTCCTGTACCACACGTTTTGACCAGAATCCTTGATTGCCATGTGAGCTATGAGATGAAAAAAGTCCCTCAGCATAGCTAATAAATCAATGACAAACAGAAAATGGGGTAAACTTGTCACATATAACATAATAGCGCAACGAATGCAAAATGGAGTTGGCACTGTGAAGCAAATTATAGTGGTAAGTTAGGCAGAGAAAGAAACACAAAAGTAACAGTTAACTAAAATGTATAACAAAACAGAAAAGCCAAACATTGTTGAGTGAACAGATGCATTGTTGTAGGATGTAGAACTAAAATTATCACTACCCGTCCATGATTAAAACCATCCAGGGCACGTACCTTTGAAGTCCTATATCTTCCTGTAGATCAGGTTTTAACCTGCTCCTCTGAGCATACCAGAAAGAAACAAGGCAGAAACTAGAAAGATCCTTTTCTAAAATTACAGAATGGACCCTGGTGATATCATCATGGTGTCCAAGTGGAGACCCCTGTGTTGGAGACCAGGTGTGGATAACGATTGTACTGGCCAACCTGATGACAAATGGAAACAGTGCCAGAAGAAACCCAATCAATTTTAAAGGTTTGTGAAACCATGGCATTGCTACTTCCTCTCGGTGCTGACATCAGCTGCCTAAGCCCTTCATCCAGCATTAACTTCAGTCTGAAGACCATTCACTTGGCCTCAAGGTTCCCTACCTGATGTCAGCTCTCAGCAACCAGACCTGACTTCAATCCTGCAGGTTCTAATAAGGAGGCTGTGCTGGTTTATTTAAGTGCAGCTCAAGAGTTAAAATGACCCTTGCTTATAAATGAGAAGATGCTGTGGGTTTCCCAATGTTACTATCACCATCCTCCCCAACCCAGATAAAATTGAGGAGGAGGCAACAAACTGAAGGAGAGGGGAAGAACAGATCGTGGGAAAGGTTAGTGGAGGAGGGAAAAGGAGAGGGGGTGCTCCACAAACCGAAAGCTCTTGGGCTTTATTTTCAGAACAGAGTCAAGTAGGGGTAGCCTGACAGAAAGGACAGCTAGTTGGACATGAAAAAATTGGAGAAAGAACAACTTAGGAATTGTAGGCAGTGGGGTTAGGTACAGGGTATGATGGTGTGGGGAAGTTTTGCAGGGCAATAACTACTTCAGTGGAGGAAGGCCTTTGGAAACTAGAATCTGTTGAATTGGGAGGAATATGATGAGGACTATTGTTAAAAATGGCCAAGGGTGGAATCTTGCTCGGTAGCCTATTGTGAATGTTTAACTACATAGCATGTGGAATTTTCTGGATTCACGATTAAAAGCTCCATTTCTGTGGATAGTTCCCTGTAAAATGTGGCTCATATGGTGAACAGTTTTGTTTTCCAACTCTAAACAAAATTGTGGAGGCTTTGAGTATTTTTTCAAGGCAACAGTAGCTGGATTATTGATAATTGAGGGAGTAAAGGTGACTGGGAGTAGGTGGGAATGTGGAGTAATCATGTTCTTGAATGGCCGAGCAGTCTCAAGGGGCTGAGTGGTCTACCTTTCCTCCTAATTTAAATGTTCATTCTCCCAAACCACAGGGGAATTTTACTTTATCCTAAGCATTATATCCATGATCTTTTTTTTTAAGAAAACTTCTGTTTAAACAAAGCTGATTATACTAATGCATTTGAAGTAATTTGGGACACTTAACATTAAATTATTGAATAGTGCAATGAAATAAACATGAATTCCAAAATTTTAATCACATTTACCATCATTGCACGATATTATTAATTTTTGATGTTTTAACTTTATAATCACTGAACGTCACATTAGATACAGTATTTCAAAAGAAAACCCTCAAGCTTAAAACAATGTAGAATTATGTAATCAATTTAATTGCTTCCCATCTCTTCTCTTTCTCTCTCAACCTTCCTGTCCCTCTCAGTGAACTTTAGACATTTAACAGGAAAACTGGGCTCATCCCTATATTTCAAGTATGCACTGCGATTCCAATTAATTAGGGAACCACAATAGCCAAGTGAGTATTTGATAAAATAGAATGAGTAATGTTTGAAAATTACATTAGTGGGACCCACATTTGTAGAAGTGGATACAATTTGTAATTGAAAACAACATTGTTGCCTCAGAAAAAAAAACTTCAAGCAAATGTTCAAAAGGGTCTTAATTCTTGAAGTTATGAAGGGAGTCCTCCTTATCTGTAGTTCAGATTAGCACACTATTCTTTCATCTGTGAGGCTTTGGTTTAAATCTAGATCAGAATGTTATAATAAAAGCCTCCCGTCTCTATTAGACATAAGAACACTGAGTTTGGATGGCTTGAATCCATATTTGTCTGATTTTCCATTAATAATGTAATATTTTAGGATACAGCAAATGAATAACGTGAGATCTGACAATGTGGTAAGCATAGCATGCTTGGGAGATGAAAAGTTGAAAAGTGTGGCGCTGGAAAAGCGCAGCAGATCAGGCAGCATCCGAGGAGCAGGAGAGTCGACGTTTTGGGCATAAGTCCTTCATCAGGATGATGAAGGGCTTCTGCCCGAAACGTTGACTCTCCTGCTCTTTGGAAGTTGCCTGACCTCCTGAGCTTTTCCGGTGCCACACTTTTCGACTCTGGTCTCCAGCCTCTGCAGTCCTCACTTTCTCACACTCTCTCTTGGGAGGTGAAAAGGTGACTTTAAGCCTCTAAGTTCCAAAGCTGGGGATTCCTTCACATCACGTCGGTGTCTATTATAGACACAGGGCATGAGAAGGCGAGATTCGGAATGGTATTACCTTGCATGGCCAACGGAATGAAATTAAAGTCTGTGATAATTTTCAAGAGTTAAACCAGGCCGAAAATCAAATTTCCTGCTGGAGCTTTGTGCAGGGCCATGACAATGGTTGGATGGGTGAAGATAGAGTGAATCTATGGATTGACAATGAGGACAATATACATCCTGAATGTCTGGTTATTGGATGATCAGGCCTCATGTAACAGATGAGATCAAGAAGTGTCTTGCTATGGATGAATTTGATGAACACTGCATCAGATATCAAATTTGATCATTTTTAAAAACATTTTGAATTTGGTTAAAGGTATCCTTGCAAAATTAATTCATTCAATAAAATGTGTCACACTGACTTATTTCAAATTATCAATGCTATACTTCCTTGTTAAGAATGGTGACTATGTGTAATAACTCCAGCAGTTCACATTTAATACTCAGTTTGTAAGTCAACATTTGTTTCTGGACAGATATATCAGGCCTCAAAAGTTGTCTTACATGTTGTGATCTTCAGTACTTAGCTACATACCATGCAATCCCGTGAGCCACTTATAAATGTGCAGGTCAGGTGAATTGGCCATGCTAAATTGCCCAAAGTGTTAGGTGCATTAGTCAGGGGTAAATATAGGGTAGGGGAATGGGTCTGGGTGGGTTACTCTTCAGAGGGTCGGTGGGGACTTGTTGGGCCAAAGGGCCTGTTTCCATACTGTAGGGAATTTAGTCTAATCTAATCTTCTAATTTACATGTGCTTGATATTATTCATAGCTCTTGGTCCTCAGATTTAGGGTTCCAAATGTACCCATATATAATTTTATTTTTGTACGGTATTCCTCATATTTAAGGGACAAAGAACATTGTATGTAACCCATTAAAATGTGGCTAATGTAACTTACCAAGTATACTCCCCACATACCAGATGA
Source organism: Chiloscyllium punctatum (assembly GCF_047496795.1). Classification (NCBI taxonomy): domain Eukaryota; kingdom Metazoa; phylum Chordata; class Chondrichthyes; order Orectolobiformes; family Hemiscylliidae; genus Chiloscyllium; species Chiloscyllium punctatum. Next base: position 141,968,769 of record NC_092741.1, on the reverse strand, counting down.
GTATGTTGACACATTCCCATAAGATCACTGCAGCTGTCTATTATTGGCTACGTCCATCTTTCCTTTCAATACCTCGCAGTATTTAATTCATGTGTACAAGACGATGCACATGTCAGGCACTATTAAATGGAAAAATGTGAGATTACCCAAGGCTCAGTGGTTAGCACTGTAGCCTCACAGAGCCATGGACCCGGGTTCGATTCCTGCCTTAGGCAACTGTCTGTGTGGAATTTGCACATTTTCTTCATGCCTGCGTGGGTTTCCTCCTACAATCCAAAGATGTGCAGGTCAGGTGAGTTGGCCATGCTAAATTGCCCATAGTGTTAGGTGCATTAGTAAATATAGGGTAGGGGAATGGTCTGGGTGGGTTACTCTTCGGAAGCTCGGTGTGGACTTGTTGGGCCGAAGGGCCTGTTTCCATACTGTAGGGAATCTTATCAATTCCCTAACTGGTTATAACTGAAGGGCTCCTAATATCTCTGTTATGGAGACTAGAGGAGTGAGGAAGAATAAAGTCAGAGGTTTCCCATACTGTAGCTACAATTATCTTTTGCTGTTAGTTTAACCTCATTCATTCCTTGATTCACATCCAAGCATAGCACAATGCAGTGTTTTGGAATGTGAAATAAAGTGTGGATATCTGCTAACATTATGCATATATATGTTGTGGGGGATTCAGGGAAACACATTAACTGAACAGTATGATTGGCCTCAATAGAACAACTTATAGTATCTTGTATCACGCACACCAAACATTGATATGCCCACTTTAGGGATCCCGAATGAGCTGCAGGTAAGTGAACACATTGAGAATGGGTAAGGAGGAGTAACTATAGGTTGGAATTGGTTTTTCTACCAGCTTTATCTACAGTACAGTATTCTGTGGAGAAACACTAAACACATTCACAAAAGTTGCTGTCTTCAGTCTTAACTTATGGCAGTCTGTTCTTGCATGCCCTGCACTATGACAACAAAATAATGTTGGTTTCCTTGAATCCTTCCCATTCTCTATAATATCCCTTCTACTACAGACATCTTTCCATTTCTGCTATCCCCCTAATTGCAATTAGTGTTCTATTCACTACCAACCCATTTATCTCTCCAGCTTCTGTGTGAATTTGCGAACAAAGGTTCGCTGCCAACTAATTGTTTTTTGGATAAGTTATAACTATTAACCAAGATTACAACATTTCTTATTTTGGAAACGTTGTGGTCTTTTCACTGGCACCTGATTCTGAAGGGAATACTATTTATAAATCCTTCTCGTAACAACACCTCCCTAATGCTTTCAACATCTGGTCCCAATTTCATCACGCACTATCATCAATCAAAGTCCATTTCTTTATCTTAAGATATTCCACAGAGATCTAATTTTGCTTCTTCCTCAGTTTTCTATAGTTTACTCTTAACTGAGTCCTAATCTGCAGATGTTCATCAGAAAGTGTTGAATCAGCCTACAATGCTTTTCCTACCAAAATACTTTAGAAAAGGATTGTCCAAATTTCTTGTGGCCACTCTAACTTCAGAATTTTTCATCCAGCATTTTTTTTCAAATGAGACAGAATACATTTCAGCTCCTTGCTCACTTGATTAAAGCATCAGGTGAATGTTTCTTATCAAATCAAAATCAGGAGTTAAATTTGACCTCTCATTCACAGAATCAAAGTCTGTCCAGTTGTAATATCCTGATTTCTCTTTCTCTTTGAAACTTTGTCTTTCTCTTGGTCTTCATTTGGAATTCAAACTTTTACATTTCAAGAAAAGCTTTTGCAATAGACATTGCCTTTTGTAAATTTTCAATACATATAACAAAAGCAAAAACATTGTCGTTTAAATTTAGCAAATCTCAGCGGAGCCTCTTAGCTTACTGATTTGGAAACCTAGTTGAGCCCCCAATTTTATTACTATCTTTGAAAGTTTGACTCCATTTAGGACAAAGCAGCTATTCATTTGGCACCACTGACATTCATTACCAGCAGTGTGTACAATCTAAACGATGCACGACAAAATTCACTGAAGCTCCTTAAATGGCATCTTTTAAAGCAATGAGCACTACCATCTAAAAAGACAAAGGAAGCAGATACATTGGAACACCACTGTCCACGAGGTCACCTCTAAGCTACTTACAATCCTGACTTGGAATTATTTATCACTCTTTCAGTGCTGCTGGGTCAAAATCCTGGAACTCCCTCTCTGTGTATTTACCTCAACAAAGTGAACTGCAGTGCTTTGAGACGTCAGCTCACCATCACCTACTCGTGCACAATGTGGGATAGGTTATAAATGCTGGTTCAGTCAGCAAAGCTAATATCCCATGAATAAACTGCAAAAAATTGTCACTACAACTGTCACTACAATCTTCTAATGGGTTTCCATAGCCCTTTTTCATGGAGAATTAACTTTGGTGACTGACCTTGCCTTTATCTTCAGTTTTTGGAAAGTTTCTTAAATCCACCACTAACACCAAATGTGTTCTGATTATTCTGCTTCAGCTGACAATGTCAGGACAAACCTTCTAGAATCTATAGATACTGACTGCACAATGTATCTCACCCACTGGAGACTGTCAGATTCCTGCACCCAGCAATGATAGCTCACAAGGGCAAGGGGTCTCTTATCTCTGCTGCCCACACAGAAATCCTTTCTGCCAGTAATATTCACTGGTTTGTAGAGAAATTGGGAATCCCCTACCCAGAAATGATTCCCCTATCCAATTCTCCATGGGAAAATGCAACACATGAACCTCGTATCTAAGTAGTACTTAACAATCCTTGATCCCAATTCCTTTTCACCTTAGAATTAAATGGGCAATCAAAAGCACAATTGTTTAAAACTCAATAACTTCAACATCTTTCTTTAAGAGTCTTAGAGCTTACTTATTGCAAACATTGTCACAAATGCCTTGCACCTTCTTAAGAAAAACAACCTAAGCTTTCCTAGCAATGAAACCATCCAGGGTTACTATCAAGTAGACTTCAGAACAAAACACATGACTGAGTTCATTCATCACTGATTTAAAACTACTGTCTAAAACATAATATTCATATAAAATTCATAAGTAGAACCCTAAAAGTACTGAGGTTTCCACTCCCTCACTCATCTGTATACATCAAGAACAGCAACTACACCACTGTCATCAGAGTTTTGAATGGACCTCTTTAATGGTAATGTGATCTCACTCTGCACTTTCACGGCAGTTGTAACACAGTATTCTGTGTTCTGTTCTGTTACCCTGATTCACCAGCATAGTATGATATCATAATAATTCAAATCAAATCAAATATCATAAGTGCACATTCCATTGCAGGTCTGAGGGAACAAATTTTGATACTGGCGCAATGTTTCAGATGAGACGTTAAACCAAAGCATTGTTGACATGCTTGAATAAACAAGGGGGCATGGAATGTTCTGAAAGATTAAATAACAGCCTGATTCCTGAGAGAGAGAGAGAGAGAGAGACAGCATGAGGGAGTGAGAGAAAGAGAGAGAGTAAATGCTGAGTAAGTGGTAACAAGAACTCTGAATAGCTGAAAAAAGGGTTGGCCATACTGGGGACGCAGACAGAACAGTACCTGGGGAGTAAGGGTAGGTAACGAACATGGAGGGAGGTGTTCATGTCCTGAAATTATTAAACTCAACTGTTGATTCCTGAGGGTAACACAGGGAGGTTGTGCTGTTACTCCTCCAGCTTTTATTGAGCTTTGCTGGAGCACTGCAGCAAGCCTGAGACAGAAACGTTAGCATCGGAACATGGTGGTGTGTTGAAGTGTCAGACATTGGGTGCTCGGGGTCACAGGGCAGAGATATTCGGCAAAGTGCTCACCCAGTCTGCATTTTGTCTACCCAGTGTAGAGGAGACCACAATGTGAGCAGCAAATACTGTAGACTAAATTGATTGAAGTGTAGGTAACTCCTGCTTCCCTTGGAAGGTGTGTCTGGACCTTGGGATAGTGAGGCGAGAGGAACTAAATGAACAAATGTTCCTGCCTCAGGCGACTGACTGTGTGGAGTTTGCATGTTCTCCCCGTGTCTGCGTGGGTTTCCTCCGGGTGCTCCGGTTTCCTCCCACTCTCCAAAGATGTGCAGGTCAGGTGAATTGGCCATGCTAAATTGCCCGTAGTGTGAGGTAAGGGGTAGATGTAGATGTAGGGGTATGGGTGGGTTACGCTTCGGCGGGGCGGTGTGGACTTGTTGGGCCGAAGGGCCTGTTTCCACACTGTAAGTAATCTAATCTAATCTAATCTAAACCTCCTGCGATTGCTGGGGAAGGTGTTGGATGGGAAGGAGGAATGGACCAAGGTGTCCTGAGGGAACAGATTCTGCAGAATGCTGACAAAGGAAGAGAGAGGAATATGTGTGTTGTGGTGACATCCCACTGGAGGTGGCTGATATGACAACTAATAATCCTTTGGATGTGAATGCTGATGTGATGGAAAGTGAGGACTGGGAGATCCTATCGCTGTTGCGGAAGACAAGAGAAAGAGTAAAGGAAGAAGTCAGGGGGGTGGGTTGGCCACAGCTGATGGTCTTGTTAACCATGGTGGAGGGGATCCATTATTGAGGGAAAAGGTGAATGTTTCTGAAGTTTCCCTGCAGAAGATGACATTGTCAGAACGGAAGAGAGAGAGAGAGAGAGAGAGACGGAGAAATTGGGATAAGGGAATGGAGTCCTTGCATGAGAATGTATAGTCAGGTAACTGTGGGAGTCAGTGGGTTTGTAATGGATGTCAATGGCCAGCCTATCCTCATATATGGAAACAGAATGTCAAGGAAGGCAAGAGAGGAGTCAGAGATTCACCAGGTGAAGGTAAGAGAAGGTTGAAAATTGCAGGTGAAATTGAGAAATATTTCCAATTCCAGATGAGATGGGAAAGCAACACCAGTGATGTCACCGATGTACCAGAGAAAGAGTTGTGGGGAGGGGCGCAAGTAAGATTGGAAGAAGGAATGCTCCACATCCCCCACAAACAGACATCCAAAACTGGGGCCCATGTGGGTACCCATTGCCACACCTTTGGCCTGAAGAGAATGAGAAGAGTTAAAGGAGAAGTAATTCAAAATTATTCAGAGACGTTATTCAGTAATTCAGAGACGATGAGCTTGGCAAGGCAGCTGGGAAGGTGGTGGTGGATGGGGATTGTTCTGGTATTTTTCCAGGAAGAAGCAGAAGCGTCCTAAGACCATCTTGAGGGGGGTGAGTGCTGCTCAAATAACACTCATCACCGGCTTATTATTGACCTAGAAAATTGCCCTTTTGATTGGTGCTCGTTCAAATCCTTAAACATTCAGTTTTTTCCATCATTGGCTAAGAATGGGCGGCACTGTGGCACAGTGGTTAGCACTGCTGCCTCACAGCGCCAGAGACCCGAGTTCAATTCCCGCCTCAGGCGACGGACCAACCAACCCAACCACCCCGTGGCTCAACACTTCAACTCCCCCTCCCACTCCATCAAGGACATGCAAGTCCTTGGACTCCTCCATCGCCAGACCACAGCAACACAACGGCTGGAGGAAGAACGCCTCATCTTCCGCCTAGGAACCCTCCATCCACAAGGGATGAACTCAGATTTCTCCAGTTTCCTCATTTCCCCTCCCCCCACCTTGTCTCAGTCCCAACCCTCGAACTCAGCACCACCTTCCTAACCTGCAATCTTCTTCCTGACTTCTCTGCCCCCACCCCCACTCCGGCCTATCACCCTCACCTTATCACCCTCACCTTAACCTCCTTCCACCTATCGCATTTCCAATGCCCCTCCCCAAGTCCCTCCTCCCTACCTTTTATCTTAGCCTGCTTGGAACACTTTCCTCATTCCTGAAGAAGGGCTCATGCCTGAAACGTCGATTCTCCTGCTCCTTGGATGCTGCCTGACCTGTTGCGCTTTTCCAGCAACACATTTTCGGCTCTGATGTCCAGCATCTGCAGTCCTCACTTTCTCCTAAGAATGGCAGCAGCATATACCATCTTTCTGGGACAAGAGGCATTGAAACAACTCACAAAATTTGACAATACTTTCCAATGTGCTACTTCAACTGTCTAGAAAAGCAAGAACAATGGTACATAGCAACAACATTACCTGCAAATTCCCCTCCAAGTTACACAATGAAGCTCTGTAGCCAACAACAATGTGGGTGTAGCTACATCATGCAGACTTCAGCAGTTCAAGAAGGTCGCTTACATCACCCACGCAATGGAAATCATGGATGAGGAGCAAATGCTGGTCTTGCCAGTGATGCCCACGTCCAGGGAACGAAGATTTTAAAAACAACAAAATATTCTCACACATCAGAAAGTTCAACCATGCATTTTGGAAAGCTGAAAATTGGTGTCTGGAAGCAACATGAGAACAAACTCACAATCAGAAACATCACAAACAATTAGGATTTCTGCCATTCTGTGTGGATGAGTGCCCTGGATGTGTTCCTACTAAGGTATTTGGCCACTTCACAAGTTTCAACACTTGCGACACATTAATTAGCAGGACATAATTACCAGTGTGAACTCCATTAGTATGCCAAAAGTACTGGCATTTATAGGCACAGCACTGTGGTCAGGATATGTCCACCATGTGAACAACGATTCCACAAACAAACAATTTTCATAGTAAGCTTGAAGAGAAGCAGACTAGCCTAAAAAGAACACATTCAATTACAAACTCAAGTGATATAATACCAATGTTGACAACAGGGAAAATCTTTAAGCTCCCTCAATGTTCTGGCAAGCAATTACAGCCAAAATAAGCAGCACTGTGTTAATCTCTTGAGGTACAAGTGACAACAGCAGAGACATGAATAATAGCCTTAGGTTGACCCTGAGTAGATTTGTGTACCTTCATTTTTGAAACACTACCACCAAAGGACAACACAGAAACTTACAATGTATTCCCATTTGTGCTAGTGGGCTTCATTGATCTTTTCTAACCACTTAATAGAATATTAACACAAGGAGAAAAGAAAACTGTGAATAATTAAAACACTTTCTTTGCCAATAGCTTTGTACATTTTGCATGTAAATGTTTAAGTAAATTGCTGATTTCAGCCTCTTTTGGTAATATAAGGCATTTTAGTTTCTAAACACAAAAATGGTCTTAGTTTGCGAGTTTTTATGTTATCACCACAGGAAATGACGTCACCAACCCAAATAAACCTAAACACATAAATAGAAAACGGGCCATACCACTAGTGCTTCATACGGAGGCTGACTGATGATGTTACCTAGTATGGTGACGAAACATCTGAAACCAAACCTTCCAGCTCAGCAAGCAAACTTACATCCAGAACCTCAAACTGAGCTACGAATCTTCTCAGAACTCACAAACACCTATGGGCGCAATGAAACCAAACTTTCCAGCTCAGTGAGCAAACCTACATCCAGATGGTCTAAGTTTTTCACTTAATGGTACCCTGGAAAGTAACCCTTTCCTTTAATAGTCAGTTACATGGAAATAATAACAGGAAATATGCTGGAAATACTGAACAGATCAGGCAGATCTTGTGAAGAAGTTAACAAATTAATCATTTCAGGGCAACAGCTTTTCCTCAAAATCGTCCGCTGTTCAGTTATTTCTATTTAGCAACTCACTTGATTCAGCCTGTTACTGTAAAATTGACTCCAGATATGCTGGGATATTTAAAGCCAAGTTTTATTCCTCCAATAAATAGTTGAGTCTTTTACTTTTGTGAGTACTCGTTAACTTATGCCCATATGCATGCCGCAAGCAGCCTGTGTGATAATATGAATAATGGCAGATTGAAGCTGCAGGGTCCCATATATCTATATTTCAGTTTTAAAGTGCTCAGTGTTTTGGAAACATACCAAGTGAATGTACCAGTTTCTGACAGTGATTTGTGTTATTTTAAAAAGAATCATGTCATCTTGAGCACAACAATATTCTTTCCAGATGACACATATTCTCTTGTTACTAAGCCAGAGAAGCTAATCCTATTTTGTCTATTCATTCCAGCTATGGAAGAAGATGTATGTTAATTTATTTTTAAACAATCCAGAGATTGCCACTGTCAGCTATTCTGCACATGTGCACCTTGACGATGGCCATCAGAAGATCATTTGACTATGCCAGCTACCAGTTACCATAGCCAAGCTCTATACTGACTTCATGGATTTTCCAATGTATATCAGTGGATAGCAATCACGGATGGAGGTCTGATCCTTTATTATGTTTCTAGCCCAATGGCATTCCAGCTACTTAAAGAGCCTCGAGTTGCCAGGGTGAGATCAACAGAGATTTCAGACTGAACATGAAACTCTTCTGATAGTATATTTCTTCTTGCCTTATTTGCAATGATCCATTTATCCACTTGACCATTCAAATAGCACAAGATTAGTGTTTAGCTGAGTTGTTGGTATCAGGCCCTGATGTTATATTTTTCTTCCATTGAAAGGAAGTCACTGTACTTCATCTTGAGACTATTTCAAAACAAATGGTTGAGAATTATCATGATCTCATTGAATGGTGAAGTGGACTCAATGGACCAAATGGCTTATTTTATAGAATCCCTATGTGTGGAAACAGGCCATTTGACCCAACAAATCCACACAGAGTCTCCGAACAGCATCGCACCCAGGCCCACCCATCTCTATAATCTTGTATTTCCCATGGCTAACACATCCTACCTACACATCCCTAGATACTACAGGGTAATTTGGCATGGCCGATCTACCTAGATTACACATCTTTAGACTGTGGGAGGAAACTGGAGCACCTGGAGGAAACCCACGCAGACACAAGGAGAATGTGCAAACACAACACATTCCAGCCTGAGGCTGGAATCAAACTCGGGTTCCAGGTGCTGTGAAGCAGCAGTGCTAACCACTGAGCCACTGTGTTGCCCTAAAAAACACAGATTATTTGGTCTTACAGTCTTAAATGATCAGAGGGATCTCGTTTGTAAAATATGTTTGCACTATCTATTAAAATCACGTCAGCCTATTGGCTCCCAATGAGCTTTTTCTCTATTTGTTTATTTGATCTGGAACACAAAGGTTTGAAGGCCTTTTTAGAATGTCCCAGTGGAACAGCCTGAGAATGTGGTAGAGACATTCAAGATGGCATTGGATGGTCATTTAAAGATAAACAAGTTACAAAGATATGGGCAAAATGCAGATGAATGGATCTCTAAGTCATAATGATACTTGGAGAGCTGGTGCAGACACGATGGGCTGAATGACCCTCCTTCTGCCCTGTCTCATTGACCCCCTACAGTATGGAAGCAGGCCATTTGGCCCATTGAGTCTACACGGACCCACTGAAATGCATCCCACCCAATTCCATCCCCCCAATTCCTGTAACACTGCATTTCCCATGGCTAATCCACCTGGCCTGCACATCCCTGGAGACCATGGGCAATGTGGCATGGCCAATCCAGCTAACCTGCACATCTTTCCATTGTGGGAGGAAACCAGAGCACCCAAGGAGACCCACATAGACACAGGGAGAATTTGCAAATTCCACACATACAGTCGTCCTAGGGTGGAATTGAACCTGGGTCCCTGGCATTGTGAGCAGTGCTAACCACTGAGCCACAGTGCCGCACTAATCAATGTTGTGATCGGAATCAATTCTGTGATTCTGTGAATGTAATCATCCTGCAGGAGACAGCTCTATTTATGGCTAGTTATGCTGGAGCAAAGCTCCTTTCCCCTCAATTAAAATATAAAGGCACTGAGCAGAGAATTCTTGCTTTCACATGTATATTGTCAGTTACACTCAATAAGTATCAAATGGACTTTAGTAAGTCAAACTGAATTACTTATCACTGCTCCTTCCTGATCCTGACACCAGATTCACACATAGCAGTGATGTTAAATTGAAAGCATAAATGCAGCTCTCCTTATAATAAACTAAAGAGATGAAACTTTGGCCCAGAAACGTATGACTCGACAGTGAATTCCCCAAGTTGTTTCAGTTATTTAATAGTTTCATTTTGTGTGGATACAGTATCAGCAAGGTACTACACTGCTATACTAGTAATCGCACTGCTCTTGCAGCAGACCCGAAACATCTTTATGCAATACTCAGCAACACATTATACAGCCGTGGGTTGTGAACATATTACATTTAAAGTGCTTCATTACCACTCCCACAACTTCCTGGAACATTCAAATTTAAATTTTACATGAAGCTGATGAATCAAAGATGTCACTGATACTTTTGATTTACCCAAATAGGTCCATGAAAGATTAAACTGTGACGAAAGAAAATGTTGTTCGCTGTAATTTGGTGTTCTATATTGTGTTAATTTATTGATAGTTCATTTTAAGTAAATTTACAGAAAAATAAATCGCAACTCTCGTTTCCCCTTTATGTGCAGCAGCTTGCAGTGAGTCAGCATTTGGCAAAGGCTGTTTTTCAGTCATGGGATCTGATTCAATTCAGACCAAGCAGTTATTATTTGTAATATCATTGCTGTTTGAAAGTCCACTTTGTAAGTATATTGTTTTTCCAAGCAATATCTCAAATAGGATTTTTTTTGTTTCATCAGAAACATCAAATGAAAAGACTGGCCTATGGTAGATAGAGCTGATAGATGTAAACTCTCTATTCAAGAAACAAACAAACACAGATTAAAATCTTATATAATATAAAAATGCACTGTTGTGCTATTGCAGATAACCTCCTCTTAATAGCTGAAATTCATGTTTTAAGTTCTAGACTTTTATCCAGCAAATTTTAAATGCCAAGCATCACTGATATCACAATTCATTTTCCCACTGCAGCTATTAAACCTGTATTGACAGCGAGACAGCCCATAGTTAATTACACCTATTACAGCCCAAGTTGGAATGTGCTTACATGTATCTGAATGACAATTTCCGATTAATTCCTGATCATTATCACATAACCTGAAATAACTCGGGTTAATAAATCAAACAAAATTAAAAAGCATGTCTCGGAAAAGGTGACCACAAAACAACTGGATTGTTGTAAAAATCCATCTGTTTCACTGACACCACACACAGAGAGTGGTGGGCCTGTGGAATTCATTTCCACGGAGTGCAATGGAGGCCAGGACGCTAAATGTCTTCAAGGCAGAGATTGATAAATTCTTGATGTCACAAGGAATTAAGGGCTACGGGGAGAATGCGGGTAAGTGGAGTTGAAATGCCCATCAGCCATGATTGAATGGCGGAGTGGACTCGATGGGCCGAATGGCCTTACTTCCACTCCTATGTCTTATGGTCTTATGGACTTATTTTACAGAAGGAAATGTGCCATTCTTTTCTGTTCGATCTGTGATTCCAAAATTACAACAATGCAGTTTACTATTAACTGCCCTCTGCAGTATATAATGTTGCAGAGAGCAATGATTTGGAAAGAGTTAATGATGGATCATGGCTATAGGTTCCAACCAATCTGATGATGGCACACAAAGTCTTGGCCTAAGCACTGGAAGTGACCAGGCAAACTCTGTCCAATCAGTCAAGCAAAATCCTTCCCACTAATGTCTGGTGACTTGTGTCTGGAGTGGAAGAGCTGTTCCACAGACTCATTTAAAGCCATTTTCAATGGGGGAATATTATTCTATCCTATAATAGAGTAAATGACTTGGGAACCTTCTGAAACTAACATTCTTTTAAGCTGTTCACTCAGTGACTGCTGCTGAGGATCAGGTGATTTCTGCAATTTAAGCATAAACTCAGTAGAATCTCAAGTCTCTAATTTCCTAACAGGGTGGAGTCCTTCCCCTTGATCGCACAAACTAAAATAAAACATTTGTGAAACTCACACATGCTATCTGTAGACATACTCAAAGTTTAACTCCAGACTTCATGGGATGGACTTTCATCCTCAAGACAGGTAGCAGGGGTTGGGAAAACTCCTGGTTTTTGAGAAAGTGTTTACAAAATCAGGATCTTCATGACTGAGAATGGACACCAATGCCAGAATGTGTTTGGAGGCAGTGACCTGGGCTGCTGGGTATAAAGCTTCGTTGCTATTGGACTGAGTCAGTAACACTAACAGCAGAAGAGACCATTAGCCCTCATACCTCATATTCCTTCACCACCCCACTATCCATTTCCCATACTCCACCTCATCTCCCCTCCCACCCTCAATGACCCTCATGAACACATCCGCTGACATTTCCGCCACCTCCAAACAGACCCCACTACCAGGGATATATTTCCCTCCCCACCCCTTTCCGCCTTCCGCAAAGACCGTTCCCTCCGTGACTACCTAGTCAGGTCCACGCCCCCAAACAACCCACCCTCCAATCCTGGCACTTTCCCCTGCCACCGCAGAAACTGTAAAACCTGCGCCCACACCTCCTCCCTCACCTCTATCCAAGGCCCTAAAGGAGCCTTCCACATACATCAAAGTTTTACTTGCACATCCACTAATATCATTTATTGTATCCGTTGCTCCCGATGCGGTTTCCTCTACATTGGGGAGACTGGGCGCCTCCTAGCAGAGCGCTTTAGGGAACATCTCCGGGACACCTGCACCAATCAGTCACACCGCCCCGTGGCCCAACATTTCAACTCCCCCTCCCACTCTGCCGAGGACATGGAGGTCCTGGGGCTCCTCCACCGCTGCTCCCTCACCACTAGGCGCCTGGAGGAAGAACGCCTCATCTTCCGCCTCAGAACACTTCAACCCCAGGGCATCAATGTGGACTTCAACAGTTTCCTCATTTCCCCTTCCCCCACCTCACCCTAGTTCCAAACTTCCAGCTCAGTAACTGTCCCCATGACTTGTCCGGACTTGTCCTACCTGCCTATCTCCTTTTCCACCTATCCACTCCACCCTCTCCTCCTTGACCTATCACCTTCATCCCCTCCCCCACTCACCCATTGTACTCTATACTACTTTCTCCCCACCCCCACCCTCCTCTAGCTTATCTCTCCAAGTTTCAGGCTCACTGCCTTTATTCCTGATGAAGGGCTTTTGCCCGAAACGTCGATCTCACTGCTCCTTGGATGCTGCCTGAACTGCTGTGCTCTTCCAGCACCACTAATCCAGAATCTGGTTTCCAGCATCTGCAGTCATTGTTTTTACCAACATGTCAAGGTATGCACAGACACCCATAACCCTTTGACCCTCACACCCATGGCAGGTTATGCACAACCATCTGCCTTCCATAGCCCCTTATATCAGCTATGACTTTTCGCCCATCCCCATTTTGGCCTGTCATTGTCACACAAATAGCAGGCAATTACCATCCCCAACAAGAGAAAGTGTAATTGTATCTTATTGACATTTAAATACCACACTCCCAACAGCCTGGAGGGTTACCATTGATCAGATACTGAACTGAACCAGCCATTTCAATGCTATGACTGCAAGACTAAGTTAGAGGCTGGTAAATCTGTGGTGAGTGATTCGTTTCATGACTCCTTAAAGTTAGTTCACCATCTACAAGACACAAGTCAGGGATGGGATGGATTAGTCTCCACGCAATGTGATAGGTCCAGTTCCAGCAACACTCAAAAGGCTAGACATTATCCAGCTCAAAGTAACCTACTTGCTCAACAACTCATTTTCCACCATCAGCATTTACTGCCTCCACTGGCTATGTAACATGGCAGCAGTGTGTGGTATCTACAAGTTGTCTTTTCAACTGACCAAAGTCCTTTAACAGCATCTTACAAAGCTTACTACATACAAGCAGACACATACAGACCTGTACTGCCATTCCTTCATTAGATTGTGTATAATTTGAGTATTATTGCAAAAGACAATAATTGTACTGTATATGAATAACACCTTAACAACTCAGTGTCAATCTGCTTGATTTAATTTTTAAACAAAGCGTGGCATTTAATTGTCAGTCATATCTAACCTATATATTCTCCATGGCAATGCCTGTACCAAACAGAGGACACTTACCAACCAATCAACATTCTCTTCCAAAAAGTGTAAATGTTGTTTTTCCTTCACACTGGTATTTCTTGGCAAATAGTCCTGATGGGTGCAAGATGAAATATTTTGATAAAATGTGCCCTTTCTCAGCAATACTGCTCCTTCCTTGTGACAGGATCAAATTCCTGGAACTCCTCTCTGAAAGCACTGAGGATGTACCTAGATCCCATCAACTGCAGCATTTTAAGAAAACAGCTCAGCATCACTTTCTTAACAGCAACAGGTGCAGGCCTTGCTATTGACCCTCAAGTCCAATGATTGAAATTTTAAAAATATAAATCTGCTGGATTTTCTGGCAGATTCCCAGAATTAAGGATTGATTCCCTGTAATTTGTCATGAACAACCCAGGAGAAGATTGTGCAAGTAGACCTGCTGAACATCTGGGGTGGTTCTTTCCTGCCTTGGTGCACTCATGATCATTCTACACACACAATAGAGTGGTGTCAGAATTGGGAGATCACTAGTGACAAAAATCTAAATCCATTTATTACCCTGAATGATCACAACAGAAATTGCTGGGCCAATTAATGTTACAGCAACGTTTATTGCTTCTCATAACAATAGGACTTGCTTAAAAGCATGTAATTTGGAGGATGCCTAAACAAAGGATTCTGTTGTGTTGCCTTTACACAATGACGTTGCTTTCATGTGAAGTCTGTGTTTGGAAAGACTGATAAAGTTGGTTCTTCAAATCAGAAATGAGAGAAATGCTCAGTATGGAGAAATCGATGAAACCACGATGAAAATCTGTTCAAAGACATTTTTCAATTGGAATGATTGAAACCAAATAACACAGAAAGAGCCCATTTTGTCTTTGCCAAATGAAAATAAAGTTGGCCGCCAATTCTCATCCCAAGTTTCAGTACTACAACCTGTTTTTATGTTCTAGATTGCAGCTAACACTGGAAGACATTTACATACTTTCTTTACCTTATCTACCTGCCCTTCATTATCTCTTAATTTCTTTACCCTTTACGATTTCCTCCCAATTATTGTGTAATCTCTAGTTGTGTTTACCCTCTGCAAATGCGTTACCTCACAATTCCCTGGATTGAATTCCATTTGTCACTTTTCCCTTTATTCAACCAAACCATATCATTCTGGAATCGCAGCTATCCCCCTTCACAGTCATCTACACCCTTTACAGTCATCTACACAGACAATTTTTATGTCATCAGCAAATTTCCCAATCATGCTTCCCACATTTAAGTCCCTTTCAACTTTATATTATTTTGAGAAAAAAAATCATGTAACATTCTTTAATTTTTATTTTCTCGCAAAAGCAATATCTAGATCTCGTTGACAAAAGATAATCACTTGTTTGCTGTCAACATGGGAGTTATACTGTTATTACTCAACAAATAACATGCTTTCACAGCCAATTTGGGCCCAAAGCTATTCTGAATGACAACCATTACAGTGTCAGAAGAATGATGGTCAAATGATAACTGGGCTGTAATGAGTTGTTCTGCTCAAAGTAATTTGTAGAGGTATTTGTGATGCACCTTTTTTCCTCTGACCAATTAATGACAATTTCTTTGAAGACATTTGAGGAACCCACTTACAGTTAACATACTTTAGCATTCTTTCTGCTTTTCAGGACCAATGCCAACCACAGTGACAGGCGAAAAACCATCATCACAGGTGGGTGTTTTTCTCTGAAACTGCTATTACTTGAATAACATATTTCTCAGTGTCACATGAAGTCTATTCTGCCAGAGCCAGGCAGTAAAGTGTACAGTTGTTGGAGCATCATTGAAAAAGCATTCAGATCAGCTGTGTAGAATACAATACCAGTTGATTTATTACATATTGATTCTGGCAAGCTTATTATTTATTGAGTGTGCTTCTTTTATCTTCCATCTTAACACAGGTGTCTAATGGGAAACAAGTCAAATTAGAACAAATACTGAAAGCTTACTGTAATCTTTTGAGACAGGGGTCCTTTAAACGTAACTGTGGACAGTGCATTCAACTCTTCCTGGGCAATTTGGTTTGTTGCAGATCCATTTAGGGATGAGGATCATAGAGATAAACGGTACAGAAACAGACACAAACCTTCAGTCCAACTCCTCCATGCTGACCAGATATCCTAAATAAATCTAGTCCTATTTGCCATCATTTGGCCCATATCCCTCTAAACCCGTCCTATTCATACACTCATCCAGGTCCCTTTTAAATGTTGCCATTGTACCAGCCTCCATCAATTCCTCTGGCAGGAATTGCATACCTGCATACCCTCTGCATGAAAAAATGGCCTCTTAGGTCCCTTTTAAATCTTTCCTTTTTAAACCTTAAACCTATACGCTCTAGTTTTGGATCCCCACCCCCCAACCCCCCTCCCCACCCCCGAGAAAAGATGTTGTCTGTCTACTCTTTCTATGCCACTTATGATTTCATAAACCTCTCTTAGGTCACCCCTCAGCCTCCAGTGCTCCAGGGAAATTAGCTCTAGCCTATAGCTCAAACTCTCCAACCCTGGCAATATCCTTGTAAATCTTTTCGGAACCCTTTCAAGTTTTACAACATCCTTCCTATTGGGGGGAAACCAGAATTGCACACAATATTACAAAGTGGCCTAATCAATGTTCTGTACAGCCACAATATGACCTACCAACTCCTACACTCAATGCACTGACCAATAAAGGCAAACGTATCAAATGCCTTCTTCACTATCCGATCTACCTGGTTAAAAATCACACAACACCAGGGTATAGTCCAACAATTTTATTTGGAAGCATTAGCTCGAAACGCTGCTTCTTCATCAGGTGATGTGGAATATATTAGTGCTTCGAAAGAAACCTGTTGGACTATAACCTGGTGCTGTGTGATTTTTAACTTTGTACATGCCAGTCCAACACCAGCATCTCCAAATCATGACTATCTACCTGGGATACACTTTCAAGGAGCTATGAACCTGCACTCCAAAGTCTCTTTGTTCAGCAAAACTCCCTAGGACCTTACCATAAGTCCTGCTGTGATTTGCTTTTCCAAAATGCAGCATCTTGCATTTATCTGAATTAAACTCCATCTGCCACTCCTTGGCCCATCAGCCCATCTGATCAAGATCCTGTTTTATTTTGACGTAACCTTCTTTGCTGTCCACTACGCCTCCAATTTTAGTGCCATCTGCAAATCTACTTCCTGTGTTCACATCCAAATCATTTATATAAATGAGGCAAAGCAGGGACCCAGCACCGATCCTTGTGGCACTCCACTAATCACAGGCCTCCAGTCTGAAAAGCAACACTCCACTACCATTCTCTGTCTTCTACCTTTGAGCCAGTTCTGTATCCAAATGGCTAGTTCTCCCTGTATTCCATGAGATCTAATCTTGCTAATTAGTCTTCCACGAGGAACCTTGTTGAATGCCTTACTGAAGTCCATATGGATCACATCTACTGCTCTGCCCTCATCAATCGTCTTTGTTACTTCTTGAAAAAACTCAAACAACTTTATGAAACATGATTTCCCCCACACATGAAGTCATGCTGACTATCCCTAATCAGTCCTTGGCTTTCCAAATACATGTACATCCTGTCCCTCAGGATTCCCTCCAACAACTTTCCCACCACCAATGTCAGGTTCACCAGTCTATAGTTCCCTGGCTTTTCCTTACCACCTTTCTTAAAAAGTGGCACCAAGTTAGCCAACCTCCAGTCTTCCAGCACCTCACCTGTGACTATCAATGATACAAATATCTCAGCAAGGGGCCCAGCAATCTCTTCACTAGCTTCCCACAGAGTTCTAGGGCACACTTGATCAGGTCCTAGGGATTCATCCACTTTTATGCATCTTAAGACATCTAGCACCTCCTCCTCCATAATGTGGACATTTTTCAAGATGTCGCTATTTATTTCCCCAAGTTCTGTATCTTTTTGAATGAACTTAACATTGAATAGAGTGATAAAACTTGAATGTTCCTTGATATTTTAAATTATTTGTATTATCAATTCGGAGATTCAGAAAAGATTAATACAATTCCATAACCTCGATAATTTTAATCGACATTTTGGGAAATGTTGCTCTTCATTTGTTAAAAACAATGGCGATGGTAATTATTATTATAAGGAGCTAATCTAATCTGTTCAATGTATTCAGCAATGGAGAACTAGGGAAAGAACTGAAAGAGTCTTATTGGACTCAAAACATTTACTCTACTTTTCTCTCCAAGAACATTGTCTGACCTGCTGAGTTTCCATTTTGCTCTCAGATTTCCAGCAGGGACTCCTGGTGACAGTAGGCCCAGAGCCTGGACTCTTGGTGGTGGTGTCTGGACCAGGTACTCTTGATAATGGTAGGCCCAGAGCGTGGACTCTAGGTGGTGGTGGTGCCTGGAGCAAGTACGCCTGGTGATGGTAGGCCCAGAGCCTGGACTCTAGGTGACTGCAAGGCAGCAGTGGCAGCAGCAGCAGCAGCAGCAAAGCTGGGGTCTCCAGGGGCACTGGCGTTGTCACTGATGTTCCCATAACAGGAATTCCTTCAGAACCGGAGCACCTCGCAGAGACCTTGCAGAAGTCCTGGACCTGTGCTCGAGACCCCAATTTGAACAGAAGATGAACTCTTATTTAACTACTTTCTTTATATTCTTTTTGTAACTTGTAACTCAAAATGGCACCAGATTGTGGCGACAGAACACTTTTCACTGTATCTTCAAAATATATGTCACAATTGAAACCATTCATCCTCTGTGGTAATTTGTTTTTATTAGTGTTCAGTTGGCTGCAGGGAGGAACATTGCCCACAATTAAAAGATTATCAAGCTTTATCTCTTATTAGCAATGTTCCCTAGCCTCCCTGATCCTTCCCTTGCTCAAATGCCATATACTCTAATCAGTTACAAACACCAATTCCCATCACTCATCACCTAAATATGCTCTCAACAGACCTCAACATCTCCCTTCACACCAAATAATAGTCACCCTCCAAAAAAAAATGTTTATCTCACCTCTGACTTCTTGTTCTCCAGTGCATTATTTATACTTCGAGTCATGGAGATATACAGCATGGAAACAGGCCCTTCACCCAACCTGACTATGCTTACCAGGTTTCCTAAACTAAACTAATCTCGTTTGCCTGCATTTGGCCCATATTCCTCTATACCGTTCCTCTATAGGAAAGTAAAGAGCTACAAGAACATAGGTACTGAGTTGCAATGAGGGCAAGAGGTTTCCTTTGGTCTCATTGGGAGGGATAAAGAGAGGAGGTGATAGACATTGGAATCAGAAGAACAGAGAGAGTGAGAGCTCAAGTGAATTGAAATTTACAATGCTGGTGGAAGTCAGAGAAAGGGAGCAGAAGGTGAAGAAAGGACTTAAATTGAGTATGTGAAATAAAGATTTGAGACATTGATAATAACGAAGTGAGGAATATGAACAGGCATAGTGCAATGGATAAGCAGACTTGACTTAGGAGAAGATTTGGGCAGCAATGTTTTGGGTTTATGAGGGTGGATGATGAGTGGCCAGTTCACAGAGCATTGCAATCAAGGCTTTCCTCTGAGGAACAAGAAGACGCAAATACCCTTCCATTCAAATGTAGATAGCCACAAACAGCATAATTGTGCATTACTTTTTCCATAGAAAACATCTGGTACAGAATCATTACTATAATTGAGCACATTCTGTATCTGAAAATCTGTTGCTGGAAAAGCGCAGCAGGTCAGGCAGTATCCAAGGAGCAGGAGAATCGATGTTTCAGGCATGAACCCTTCTTCATGAAAAAGGGCTCATGCCCGAAACGTCGATTCTCCTGCTCCTTGGATGCTGCCTGACCTGCTGCGCTTTTCCAGCAACACATTTTCAGCTCTGATCTCCAGCATCTGCAGTCCTCACTTTCTCGACGTTCTGTATCTATCAAATCAAATATCTCTCATGTAATTCAAATGTTAAAATTTCAGACACACATTGAGCTTCCTGTGACATAACTTATAATGAATGTGATAATATGCTAATTTATAATATGTATTTAACAAATAAACAATTGTAGGAAAAGTATTCCATGAAGTGAGTGAGAAGTGCTCACTATAGATAAAACTATGTTTTCTGCATATGCTCTATTTCCGAGAATGTACATGTCATCACAACTCCCTTTAATAAAACCTGATGGATAACATCTGGAAATTAATTTGTGTACATGATTGAAGATTGCCAATTGCATGCCATGTGATAAAATCCCTCCTTGATATGTAAATATGGTGTGCCAACAATTCATGCTGTTCACTTCAATGTTTGTGTAATTTCTAAAATTTAATTTTTTGATGAATTAAACTGCTCTGGTAACATACATACATGAGCAGAGAATTTGAATAGTTGTTTTCCACTTTTGGCTCCTTGTGTTAACATCATGTATTTCTATGTACAATGCCCTCGACCTCTTCATTTCCAACTGCCGCCGGGACATTAACCGCCTCAACCTGTCGTCCCCCCTCCCCCACTCCAACCTCTCACCCTCACAACATGCAGCCCTCCAATCCCTCTGCTCCAATCCCAACCTCACCATTAAGCCAGCGGATAAAGGGGACACAGTGGTAGTCTGGCGCACTGACCTCTACACCACTGAAGCCAAACACCAACTCGAGGACACCTCTTCCTACTGCTCCCTCGACCATGACCCCACCCCCCCATCACCAAACCATCATCTCCCAGACCATACAGAACCTCATCACCTCAGGAGATCTCCCACCCACAGCTTCCAACCTCATAGTCCGGGAACCCCGCACTGCCCGGTTCTACCTCCTTCCCAAGATCCACAAGCCTGACCACCCTGGCCGACCCATTGTCTCAGCATGCTCCTGCCCCACTGAACTTATCTCTACCTACCTTGACACTGTCCTATCCCCCCTAGTCCAGGAACTCCCCACATACATTCGAGACACCACCCACGCCCTCCACCTCCTCCAAGACTTTCGTTTCCCCGGCCCCCAACGCCTTATCTTCACCATGAATATCCAATCCCTCTACACCTCCATTCGCCATGACCTGGGCCTCCAAGCCCTCCGTTTTTTCCTCTACAAACGTCCCCAACAGTACCCTTCCACTGACACTCTCATTTGTTTGGCCGAACTGGTCCTCACCCTTAACAATTTCTCCTTTGAATCCTCCCACTTCCTCCAGACCAAAGGCGTAGCCATGGGCACACGTATGGGCCCCAGCTATGCCTGTCTCTTTGTTGGCTATGTAGAGCAGTTGATCTTCCGTAATTCCGTACCACTCCCCACCTCTTCCTCCGCTACATTGATGACTGTATTGGCGCCACCTCGTGCTCCCGCGAGGAGGTTGAGCAATTCATCAACTTGACCAACACATTCCACCCTGACCTTAAATTTACCTGGACCATCTCTGACACCTCCATCCCCTTCCTGGACCTCTCCATCTCCATTAGTGACGACCGACTTGACACTGACATTTTTTACAAACCCACCGACTCCCATAGCTGCCTGGATTACACCTCTTCCCACCCTATCTCTTGCCATCCCGTATTCCCAATTTCTCTGCCTCCGCCGTATCTGCTCCCTGGAGGACCAGTTCCACCATTGAACACACCAGACGGCCTCCTTCTTTAGAGACCGCAATTTCCCTTCCCACGTGGTTAAAGATGCCCTCCAAAGCATCTCGTCCACATCCCGCACCTCCGCCCTCAGACCCCACCCCTCCAACCATAACAAGGACAGAACGCCCCTGGTGCTCACCTTCCACCCTACAAACCTTCGCATAAACCAAATCATCCGCCGACATTTCCGCCACCTCCAAAAAGACCCCACCACCAGGGATATATTTCCCTCCCTACCCCTTTCCGCCTTCCGCAAAGACCGTTCCCTCCGTGACTACCTGGTCAGGTCCACACCGCCCTACGACCCACCCTCCCATTCTGGCACTTTCCCCTGCCACCGCAGGAACTGTAAAACCTGTGCCCACACCTCCTCCCTCACCTCTATCCAAGGCCATAAAGGAGCCTTCTACATCCATCAAAGTTTCACCTGCACATCCACCAATATCATTTATTGTATCCGTTGCTCCCGATGTGGTCCCTCTACATTGGGGAGACTGGGCGCCTCCTAGCAGAGCGCTTTAGGGAACATCTCAGAGACACCCGCACCAATCAACCAAACCGCCCTGTGGCCCAACATTTCAACTCCCCCTCCCACTCTGCCGAGGACATGGAGGTCCTGGGCCTCCTTCACCGCCGCTCCCTCACCACCAGACGCCTGGAGGAAGAACGCCTCATCTTCCGCCTCGGAACACTTCAACCCCAGGGCATCAATGTGGACTTCAACAGCTTCCTCATTTCCCCTTCCCCCACCTCATCCTAGTTTCAAACTTCCAGCTCAGTTACTGTCTCCTTGACTTGTCCGACCTGCCTATCTTCTTTTCCACCTATCCACTCCACCCTCTCCTCCTTGACCTATCACCTTCATCCCCTCCCCCACTCACCCATTGTACTCTATGCTACTTTCTCCCCACCCCCACCCTACTCTAGCTTATCTCTCCATGCTTCAGGCTCACTGCCTTTATTCCTGATGAAGTGCTTTTGCCCGAAACGTCGATTTTGCTGCTCGTTGGATGCTGCCTGAACTGCTGGGTCTTCCAGCACCACTAATCCAGTATTCAGTGAGGAACTGCCCAACAGTTCCACATCAATGTGCTTGCAGCACAGTTTAGAACAGGGGTAAAACTCTCTACTTACTACATCTGTTTTCTGAATGTGATCGCTAGTTTGCTTTTATTCCTAAAAACTATGTTCTATGTGTGAGGAACTAGATTCAATCCTGGCTAGAATTGCTGCTATTGAAAGGTTTCCAAGCCATCAAATTAAGCTAGATTGAGAAAGTGTTTTTACAAATGGCCACCCTCTTAGACCCCTTTAAATGGAATATATATCCTGATTTGTTTTTTCTTACTCAGATTGATTACTGATTGTTTTCTTGTTACTGTCTCTCCTCTTTGCTGTCTCTCTAACAGTTGTCTACACTGCGCACTAGATACTTACAGACTGATGATAGACACGCCATTTGAAATCTTCAAGACCTATCCTTAGATAGGTCGGTCCGGGTGCTCCCCAAAAGGAGACTTTGAATGAATCAAGACATACAGCATCTGCTAAAAACCAGGTGCGTGGCCTTCAGATCAGGAGACCCACTCAAATATAAGGAATCCAAGTATGACCTTCGCAGAGTCATTACGACAGCCAAGGACTAATACTGATCCAAACTAGAGACCCAGACAATAGCCAGCGACTATGGTGAGGAATGAATGACATCGCAGGTTGTGAAAAGAGACAGTGCAAGATAGCAGATGATGACACATCCCTCCCAGATCATCTCAATGCCTTCTATGCTCGCTTTGAGCAGAATTGCGGTGAAGAGGTAACACCTATTCTGACAAGTCCTGACGAACCTATCTTACCAGTCACTGCGTCAGACGTCAGATCAGTTTTCCTTCGTGCGAATCAAAGGAAAGCAATGGGACCAGACGGAGTACCAGGCTGTGCATTCAGAGCATGTGCAGATCAACTGGCAGAGGTCTTCTTGGACATCTTCAAACTCTCCCTGCAGCAGGCCACCGTCCCTGCCTGTTTCAAGAGGGCCAACATCATCCCTGAGCTTAAGAAGGCTCATGCAGTATGTCTCAATGACTACCGCCCAGTGTCCCTAACTTCAGTGGTCATGAAGTGCTTTGAAAGGCTGGTCATGGCATTAAGCAACTCCAGCCTCCCCACTACTCTTGACCCAATCCAATTTGCCTATCAGACCAACAGATCCATGCCAGATGCCATATCACTTGCCCTTCACTCCTCCCTCAAACATCTTCACACCAAGAACAGCTACATAAGAATCCTACTCATCAGTCTTCAACAAAGCTTTTCACTGTGCCTCAACACACATGACAATAAATTCAATTCAATAAATTGTTTCCATTTGAAGGTTTCCATTATCAGCACTGCCATCTCAGCAGCTCAGGCCTGGCTTTACCTTTTCCACTCACATAAATGTTGCTAGAATGTGGATATTGGACTGTAATGAGGACACAATGAAAACAGAAGCCTACACTTTCCAACAAGTGGGACAATGCCAAGGCAGATGAGCAGAATGTGACACTATATTCTCAGCAAGTCCTGCCTCTGAGAGGTGCCAGTCAAAGAAGTTCATCTAATGGATAAAACAGATGAAGTACATTCCATGCATTGAAGGATAGCCTATTGTTTCAGCAATATATAAATAATGAATATTTTCCCATTGCTGTTATGTATTCATATATCTAGACATATACTGGAATAGCAATTCTGAAGTCTATTTGTTATTTGACAGTTTTATGGCTCTTAGCTGCAAATAAACTGCCTAATAATTTTTACCAGAGACTGCTGCAATAGCAGAGTTAGGCCTGCATCCTGATTCTCAAATTCAACAAGAAAATCCAGTCCTCTGCTAAGTATATACAAGGCAGAAACAGGGGCCAGGGTTTCAGTGGTCCTATTCAGCAACCATTTCATTCTCAGTCCCCGTTGGAAATACAAAAATCCAGACCAAAATAGACAGGTTACAATAAAAGGCCATAAAAATCACTATCCTGGTCACTAAATGAAATGGGCAAATTGCAAGACAAGGAAAGAAAATGTGAGGGTCAGAACTAGAAATATCAGGTATGACAGAAAGAGATTCATGCAAGAATGCTAGAGTGGGAGAGTTGGAGAAAGAGAAATAAAATGAGAGATATATAAAAATGGTGAGACAAAGAGGTTGTGTGAAAACTGTGTAGAAGTTCTACTGGTAACAAGGTACACTATTCCAGAGGAAAAGTGAAGGATGCACCAGCTCTAAGTTTAATTTATTTTTCAGCTGTTGAATTGGATTATTGAATAACAATGGTAAGGAAAGAAAGTACTGAATAGCAATGGATTAGTTGTTATCTTTAATAGGAAAAGTGACAGTTTAATGCCAATTTCCAATTGTAAACAAGCCATTAAATTTCAACTATTAAGAATTAACATGTGGGAAACCTTGACTTATTTGTTCATGAGAATGGGCTTAATAAACTTGCACTGCAAGAATTCGAAAGAGTATCATTTGTAAATGTTAACCATATACAGTATTGGGTGATTTGCACAACGTACCTCAGAGATACACATTTTGCAACTCCATCCATTTCCCTCTCTGCATTCCCACTTAACAACCAACATATTGATTCACCCTCATCCAATTGTCCTCTGGCATCCATGTCTCACAGTCACTTGCTGCAAATGTTGGCCCTCCCTCCTCTCCACAAAAGTCATTACAAACACACAGCTCTCTGCTGTTCTCCCTTTATTAGAGAAGACCCCATACAGTTTGGTGAAAGGTGGAGATTCAAGGAGGCTTGTGGAGCTCCTGGTACTGTTTAGATTACTTACACTGTGGAAGCAGGCCACACCGACCCTCCGAAGAGCAACCCACCCAGACCCATTCCCCTACATTTACTCCTTCACCTAACACTACGGGCAATTTAGCATAGCCAATTCACTTAACCTGCACATTTTTGGACTGTGGGAGGGAACCAGAGCACCCAGAGGAAACCCACACAGACACAGGGAGAATGCACAAACTCCACACAGACAGTTGTCTGAGGTGGGAGTTGAACCCGGGTCTCTGGCGCTGTGAGGTAGCAGTGCTAACCACTGTGCCACCCTTGGTGTTCAAGTGGGCAGGCGTTTTTTGTGCAGGAGGATGCTGATGTGAGCAGTCTGGTCCCATCAGAGTCTGAACCTGCTGAGGGATTTGTGCTCAGATATTTTGAGAGAGCTGTACCTTTGCCTGTAGACACTGGGATGATCTCACATCCATCT
Source organism: Chiloscyllium punctatum (assembly GCF_047496795.1). NCBI lineage: Eukaryota > Metazoa > Chordata > Chondrichthyes > Orectolobiformes > Hemiscylliidae > Chiloscyllium > Chiloscyllium punctatum. Next base: position 141,943,071 of record NC_092741.1, on the reverse strand, counting down.
AGCTGAATCTCAGCGACCATCCCATTTACTCTGTGAGGAGGGATGTTTGACATCCTGTTGCTCATGAGAGGTGGAGCTGCATTGGCTACTCCCATGCCTTATTATAGGCTGGGAGCAGGTGAGGGTGAATTTTACTACCAGAGAAGATTAAATGCCAACCAACAATTTGGCACATGATTGACTACCTCTGCAGGCATCTCAATTCAACTTCTTTGCAAACCCAATCTTGTCCTGCTCTTTTACCGAGCTTTAAGTATGATGCTAATCTGATATATAAATTGCTTCAGTCAGTTTTTCCTGCAAGTAAAATAATTGCCATTTGCTCTGTGCTCCATGGGACATTTGTGACACAATGGTACTGTCCTTATCTCTAAGCCCAAGACTCAGGTTCAAGTCCTACCTGTGCCAGAGGTGTGAAAGTAACATCAACAACCAGGTTGATTAAAAATACCTCCACCTCCGTTTCAATGCAATAAAACTACCAATAGTTACTACACTAGTTTCTGAGATAGAACTCCTCTCTGTCTATTCATATTGTTGAGTTGACTATTTTGAAATCTAGATTAGAGTGGTGCTGGAAATGCACAGTAGGGCAGCCAGCATCCGAGGAGCAGGGGAATCAACATTTCGGACAGAGGACATTCCTGATGAAGGGCTCCTGCCCGAAATGTCGATTTCCCTGCTCCTCAGATGCTGCCTGACCTGCTGTGCTTTTCCAGCACCACTCTAATCTTGACTCTAATCTCCAGCATCTGCATTCCTCACTTTCGCCTATTTTGAAACCTAACCTACTGAAAGACAAGACTGCACCTGTAGAACTCCACTTAAGTTCAGCATTAATGATTTTAACAAGACATCATCAAGTTAAATTATCCTTCATTCACTCAACCTAATCTTTTGTCTTTTTTTGAAGAGAGTGACAGGAATATTCAGAGCAGCTTTTAAACAGAAATGAAGTGAATTATTTACTGCACTTTCTCTTGACATTTTACCATTATTCCCTTACATTTATTTATTCAGTAAGATTAATGAACACTAAATTTTTGGACTCTTATTACCAATAATTTTCTTGTCATTTGACTTGATCATGTGACACTAAAAGCTAGAATTAATAAGATATTCACTAAAGTAATGAGGCTTGAAACACAGTGAAACCAAAAGGAGCTACTTCCATAGAAATTAATGCTTTAACAAAATAATAATTATTAAAGGTAGGTACAATGGAGTCTAATGGCAATGTAAAGATTGCATACTGCAAATTAAAATCAATACAATCCAGAAGAGAAAAGTTGACTTCAAATGCTAGGCTGGTGGTTATATCTCTCCCACTGCAACTCCCAGGTCATTTCCTACTCTATGCTACTTTCTCCCCACCCCCACCCTCCTCTAGCTTATCGCTCCACGCTTCAGGCTCACTGCCTTTATTCCTGATGAAGGGCTTTTGCCCGAAACGTCGATTTCGAAGCTACTTGGATGCTGCCTGAACTGCTGTGCTCTTCCAGCACCACTAATCCAGAATCTGGTTTCCAGCATCTGCAGTCATTGTTTTTACCTCGTTGATTTTAACCCTACTGCGAATCCTCTTGCAAGGATGCCTGCCTTGAAGAAGTTTTCATCCTCTCTCTACAAGAATCTCAGGGAGTCCCTCTCCCACTGCAACTCCCAGGTCATTTCCTACTCTATGTTACTTTCTCCCCACCCCCACCCTCTTCTAGCTTATCTCTCCACGCTTCAGGCTCACTGCCTTTATTCCTGATGAAGGGCTTTTGCCCAAAACGTCGATTTTGAAGCTACTTGGATGCTGCCTGAATTGCTGTGCTCTTCCAGCACCACTAATCCAGAACCTGGTGGTTATATCAGGCAGTTGAAATAAGAAATAAACTCAGCTACAAGTAGTGACAAGAAAAATGAAAAGTGGAAGTAATGGTGAGGGCAGTGCAAATTGATTCATTAAACGATGAGGATTGAGGTGATTAGATTCCCTACAGTGTTGAAACAAGCCCTTTGGCCCAACCAGTCTGCACCGATCCTCCGAAGAGTAACCCACCCAGACCCATTTCCCTCTGACTAATGCACTATGGACAATTTAGCATGGCCAATTCTCCTGACCTGCACATCTTTGGACTGTGGGAGGAAACCAGAGCACTCGGAGGAAACCCACACAGACATGGAGAGAACGTACATACTCCACACAGTCATCCAAGGCTGGAATCGAACCTGGGACCCTGGCGCCGTGAAGCAGCAGCGCTAACCACTGAGCCACCATTCTTGGTGGCAAGAAAATGGCATCCATTTGTGAAACATTTTCCTAAGATTTCAAAAACACTGGTCGAAAGCAATGACAGCTATTCCCTTTTCACTCATCATCTGCTGGCACTATATCCTGAGCAGCTGTCTATGAAATCTTTGTCAATGGCAATTCAACATTACCTTCCATTCTCATAGCAGAACAAGCAGCTCACAAGGATACCTCAGCCACAGTAGGGATTGAACCCGCACTGATGGTATCGTGCTAAACCTTACATTAACCACTTAAGCTAACCAACGAAGCAGCTGAAAGGATAGAAACAAAACCTGAGTTCTTTGAAAGCCTACATGGAATTGCAATAAGAAAAAAACAAGCAACTGTGGATGCTGGAAATCAAAAACAAAAAGTTAGAAGTTGTCAGAAAAACTCAGCAGGTCTGATGGTATCTTAGGGAGAAAGCAAAGTTAACGTTTCAGGTTCAGTGACCCTTTTTCAGAAAAGCATGGAATTGTAACCAAATTATTAAGACAAGAGTTTCTGATGCTTATACGTAACATATCCTGTAAAATATCCCATAAAATTGAAGGGTGTGAATTACAATACTTTTACCTCTTGCCAATGTTCAAATGATGGTTCAAAACTATCCAGATGCACTTTGAGTTGACTGTTTTGCAGGTTCAGCTTATACCAATACAATTTGCTGCATCCAGATCTAAGGCTTTATGCATGGGGTGGACCTAACAGTTCTCAATATTATCAGAAGACATGGTAATGGAAATGAATGTGTGTTTCTGCCTTATCTGTACAGTAGGGGTGATCTTCAACACTGTTTACAACTCCATGGGCAACACACCGACAGACCAAATCAATCTTAGACCGCCAACTTTGTCAACAGTGGTTTAGTTAAGTTCTGGGAAGGTGGGTGGGACTGGACAACAACTGAGAGGAGGGGATTTGTATAGACAATTGGGAGGCCTCTAGGATAATGGGAGCAGTTCCCTCTATTCCTGCCTCTAAAGGAAAGTTTCTAAAATGCAAAGTAGCAACTTATAAATATTGCAAACTGTTGTCCAAGGTGCAAGCAAGATTGCTCAAGATCTATTTTGTAGAATTTACTTTATACCAGAAATGTATTTTGAATTCAGCAAGCAATGAGTTTCTTTACCTACTTAAACCATACATCACCAATTATTGAGAGAGCTGGTCATTAAAGAACGCTTTGCGGGAAGTTGCATCATATGGCAATTCCACACTTTTTTTTTAAAAGTACCCTCTAATTGAAAATGTAACGAAATAAATATCCAACTTATATAAACTGTTTTGTGGCTATTTCTAGTTTCATTATCCTTTTGGTCAAGTGTAATTGCAACAGAACAGAAAACACCCTAAAAATCTGTGGACTCAAGATTGAAAAAGGTGAACGTGGACCAAGTAAGCTAAGCACTGTATTTTCACAATGTTTCAATGGATAGTTGAAAAGGGATTAAATAAGAATTGCAAACACAAAGACTAGTTTTAACTCCATGCAATGAGTTTTAAAAAAAATCACCCTAAAAATCAAAATCCTGTCTGCATGATTGAATTATAAAACTTTACTATAAATATGGCAAACAGTTGAGGACTGATCTAATTGAAGTCTTTACAATGATAAAAAGAATTAGAGAATAGGTTTCCTCTGGAACAAAACTCAGAAAACAATTCTGCATCACTTTGAACTTAGAGCCGGGGTAATAGGGAGTAAAATAAGAGTCAGATTCTTCACCATCCATGACTGACCTCCTTCCAATTCCTGGACTGGTTGCATTTGACTGACAGAACTGACTATAACCTAATTCCCAGACTGCAAGGGCAGGGCTTCCCAGACTCTGGTAGCTCCAAGGAGCTGACTAACGGTGACCAACCCTCTGGACTGGAGTCAAGTGAGCCCTTTAAGTTTAAGTGGCCGTATCCCTGGCTAACCAAAGTTCCCCTTGACCCCACGAAAAACTGATCCCCTACATCTTTCAGTACTAATGGGTTGAAGAACGTGCAGTGTGCTTGCCATGGAAGCTGTTGGCACATGATGCAGGTATGACATTGAACACTGACATGTCCACCCCCTTGACTGTTCAGTTCTCTGAATTGAGACAGATTGCCTCTGCGCTAAAAGGCGATGCAAACCACGAAGGCTGACAGCCCGTACCCGAACACTGAAGTGGCTTTGCACTAAAAATAAATTGAGTGGCCACTCAGAGTAAACAGTAAAGTGAATGTGAAGAAATTAAGCTAAGGGCCATAAGACATACCTGGTGAAGATGCAGAAAATGGATGTGTGTCCCTTGTGCCCAAGTAATTCGGCAGAAACATGCAGGTCCGAGGTATATCTGAGCTCCAAAAGTCCTGAAGGGCTGGAGTGGCATGTGAGCAGGTCTGAGAGCTGACTTGCGTGGACAGAGGCTGGAAGAGGACAGTGGAGCATGCAGGGAAGTGGTGCGCAAGACAAAGTTGGATGAAGGCCCAGAGAAGCACTTGGCAAGTTGCTATTGCCAAGAAATCACTCCAGGTTACAACAATTGGCACCATCTAGTTTCTTGGTAAAGGGAAGGAGAATTGAAAGATGGATAGTAAGAAGCTGAACGGTCTAATAATGAAGTGCAAGCTCATGGAACTAAGGAGGTCACTGCTCATTGGTGAGATCCTGATCTTCTTGTTTAAACCTTAATGCGGAAGTCAGAAATTGTTTTTCCTAGATATGACATTTTCCTCATTTTTGATATATTTTCCCAACTTTGTTGCCATTGCCACAGTGCTCAAGGGAGAGGAAAATTCCAGCTGTTAGACCTTTATCCACAGAACACCCTCCGGAGACGGTTTTGTCCTGTTTTCTTTTGTTTCACCCATCAATGATTAACATTTCTCTCTACAAAAAAAAAGACTCTTTCATCAGCAACCACTTAACAGAATGGAAAGAGTGAGCTCTGTTTGGCTCATCTGAGACTGAGTGCCTATATCATTACATTCTCACAACCATGCAAGATTATTTAATTATTAATAAGTCATGCGGCAATAATGGAAATGTAAGGAGGCAAACTGCAGTGAGGGCAGATCACGATTCAAATAATTATTAAAGCTGTAACAAATGTAGATCAATGACAGCTAACCACTCCACTCTTGTAAAACACAGATAAGCTTCGGTCATTTCATACATAAGCCTGCACATAGTGCAGTGCAATGGAAAACAGATTCCTTGATTTTTATGGAAAGTTGCAATCTAGAGATAGCAAATTGAGGAAAGGTTGGGTGGGTATTTAGAAAGATTCCTTTCTAATCTTTACTTGGAAAATTGTAAGCATATCTTGTAGCATTTATATTAATTTTTGATAGGGATGTCTTGCAGTAGATAAGCAAAAGAGCAAACTGTTTGACTTCCTTCCTGAATTTATTCACTGCCTTTTTGCCTTAGGACATCATGCTCTTGATTAATATATCAAATAAAAAGTGAGCAATTTGCACTTTAATTAGGAAGCTCCACAATTTTTGATTTCATAATGACATTTCATATTTCTGCATCATTTTTTCCAGTCTTGGAAAGAAAGAAGAAATAAAAACTTGCATTTAGATTAGATTCCCTACAGTGCGGAAACAGGCCCTTTGGCCCAACAAGTCCACACCGACCCTCCAAAAAGTAACCCACCCAGACCACTATGGGCAATTTACCATGGCCAATTCGCCTGCATTGCATTCTTTTGGACTGTGGGAGGAAACCCACACAGACACATGTGCTCAAAACATTGACTCTTCTGCTCCTTGGATGCTGCCTGACCAGCTGTGCTTTCCAGCACCACACTTTTTGACTCAGATCTCAGCACCTGCAGTCCTCACTTTCTCCTTGCTACATAAATGGTCAGAATTTCAGTATATAATGCAATAGTTTTAGGCATAAACATATAATAAATAATTGGGAAATCTAACGAAGAGAAAGTATCTCATATACACTTTTTGCATGGTTTCTGCAGATAGAGTCATAGAGTCATAGAGATGTACAGCATGGAAACAAACCCTTCAGTCCAACCCATCCATGCCGATAGCCCAACCCAATCTAGTCCCACCTGCCAGCACCTGGCCCATATCCCTCCAAAACTTTCCTATTCATATACCCATCCAAATGCCTCTTAGGGCAGTACAGTGGCACAGTGGTTAGCACTGCTACCTCACAGCGTCAGAGACCCGGGTTCAATTCCTGCCTCAGGCAACTATCTGTGTGGATTTGCACATTGTTTGCTTGGGTTCCCTCTAGGTGCTCTGGTTTCCTCCTACAGTCCAAAAATGTGCGGGTTAGGTGAATTGGCCATGCTAAATTGCCTGTAGTGTTAGGTGAAGGAGTGGGTGGGTCGATGTGGACTTGTTGGGCTGAAGGGCCGGTTTCCACATTGTAAATAACATAATAAAAAACGTTGCAATTGTACCAGCCTCTGGCAGTTCATTCCATACGCGTACCACCCTCTGTGTGAAAAAGTTGTCCCTTAGGTCTCTTTTATATCTTTCCCCTCTCACCCTAAACCTATGCCCTCTCGTTCTGGACTCCCCGACCCCAGGGAAAAGACTTTGCCTATTTATCCTATCCATGCGGCTCATAATTTTGTAAACCTCTATAAGGTCACCCTTCAGCCTCCAACGCTCCAGGGAAAACAGCCGCAGCCTGTTCAGCCTCTCCCTATAGCTCAAATCCTCCAACCCTGGCAACATACTTGCCTGGCAAATCTTTTCTGAACCCTTTCAAGTTTCACAACATCTTTCCGATAGGAAGAAGTCCAGAATTGCACGCAATATTCCAACAGTGGCCTAACTAATGTCCTGTACAGCTGCAACATGACCTCCCAACTCCTGTACTCAATACTCTGACCAATAAAGGAAAGCATACCAAACGCCTTCTTCACTATCCTATCTATCTGTGACTCTACTTTCAAGGAGCTATGAACCTGCACTTCAAGGTCTCTTTGTTCAGCAACACTCCTGAGGACCTTACCATTAAGTGTATAAGTCCTGCTAAGATTTGCTTTCCCAAAATGCAGCACCTTGCATTTATCTGAATTAAATATACATGCTTTCCACATTTCATTGTTTTTAAAAATGGTCAAAATAAAAAGCAGAACAGCTTGTATCTGAATACCAATGCTTCAGTTTTGTTAACTTGCCACATTTGATGACTGTGGGTGTAGTGCTGGAAAAGCACAGCAGGTCAGGCAGCATCCAAGGAGCAGGAGAATCGACGTTTTGGGCATAAGCCCTTCATCAGGAATTCCTCCTGCTCGATTCTTCTGCTCCTCCGATGCTGCCTGACCTGCTTGCTTTTCCAGCACCACACTCTCGACTCTGATCTCCAGCATCTGCAGTCCTCATTTTCCGTCAGATTTGGTGATCGGGAACTATCCAACCAATTCTTTCAGGTTGATCTGCTGTGCATTTTGATTTAACATTCAGGGGAAAACATGAACTTGAGCAGGAGAAGACTGCTTGGCTCCTGAGGCCTGCATGGCCATTCAATTCCATCATAGCTGAGGTGCCTCTAACCTCAAATCTGCATTCCAGTCCATCACTGAGATACCTTCACCGTCTTGTATCACCAGAATTTACCAACATCTGCATTAAAATACTGAAGGACCCTGCAACTCTCTTCCTGAAAAAGTAGAGTAAAAAATTCACCTCAACTCTACTTTAATTGGATAACCTGATTTTTAAGCAATGACTCATAATCCTAGATTCTCCAAAAATAAGAAACATTCTCTCCACATCGACCCTATTAAGACCCCAGAATTTTATACATTTCAATCAAGTCACTTCTTTTTTTTCTAAACTCCACCAGCATGTCCATCTTTTCCTCTTAAGACAACCTGTCCAATCTAAATATGAGTCCAGTAAATACAGTTGTAGAGTCATAGAGATGTACAGCATGGAAACAGACCCATCGGTCCAACTCGTCCATGCCGACCAGATATCCCAACCCAATCTAGTCCCACCTGCCAGCACCAGGCCCATATCCCTCCAAACCCTTCCTATTCATATAGGCGGAAGTGGGTACTGCAGATGCTGGAGATTAGAGTCAAGATTAGAGTGTTGCTGGAAAAGCACAGCAGGTCAGGCAGCATCCGAGGAGCTGGAAAACTGACGTTTCGGGCAAAAGCCCTTCACCATCCTATTCATATACCCATCCCATTGACTCTTAAATGTTGCTATTGTACCAGCCTCCAGCACATCCTCTGGCAGCCCATTCTACAACACACCACCTTCTGCATGAAAAAGTTAGCCCTTTGGTCCCTTTTATCTTTCCCCCCTCACCCTAAACCTATGCTCTCTAGTTCTGGACTCCCCCATCCCAGGGAAAAGGGAAAAGACTTTGTCTATTTATCCTATCCATGCCTCTCATGATTTTATAAACATCTATAAGATCATCCCTCAGCCTCCGACGCTCCAGGGAAAACAGCCCCAGCCTTTTCAACCTCTGCCTATAGCTCAAATCCTCCAACCCTAGCAACATCCTTGTAAATCTTTTCTGAACTCTTTCAAGTTTCACAACATCTTTCTGATAGGAAGGAGACCAAAATTGCATGCAATATTCCAACAGTGGCCTAACCAATGTCCTGTACAGCCGCAACATGACCTCCCAACTCCTGTACTCAATACTCTGACAAATAAAAGAAAGCATACCAAATGCCTTCTTCACTATCCTATCTACCTACGATTCCACTTTCAAGGAGCTATGAACCTGCATTCCAAGATCTCTTTATTCAGCAACACTCCCTAGGACCTTACCATTAAGTGTATAAGTCCTGCTAAGATTGGCTTTCCCAAAATGCAGCACCTCACATTTATATGAATTAAACTCCATCTGCCATTCCTCAGTCCATTGGCCCATCTGATCAAGATCCCATTGTAATCCAAGGTAGCATAATTGGCTGTCCACCACACCTCCAGTTTTGGTGTCATCTGCAAACTTACTAACTATACCTCTTATACTCACATCCAAATCATTTATATAAATGATGAAAAGTAGTGGACCCAGCACCGATCCTTGTGGCACTCCATTGGTCACAGGCCTCCAGCCTGAAAAGCAACCCTCCATCACCACCCCCTGTCTTCTACCTTTGAGCCAGTTCTGTATCCAAATGGCTAGTTCTCCCTGTATTCCATGAGATCTAACCTTGCTAACCAGTCTTTCTCTGAACTTCCTCAAATTCATTAACATCCTTCCATAAGTAAGGAGACCAATATTGTGCACAGTCGATTCTGGATGGGGAATCATCAGTGCCCTATATACCTTAATGATCTCCTCCTTACTTTATTTTCAATTCTCTTCACAATAAATTCTAACATTTTCTTAGTCTTCTTAATTACTTTCTAGATCCATATACTAACTTTTGTAGTTCAGATAGATATTTCTTCATCTCAGAGCTTTGCGATCACTCACCATCTATATAATATGCTTTGTGTAATCCTTCCTGCCAAAATAGACAATTGCACATTTTTCCTCATTTTACTTCACTTCCCACATCTTTGCATGCTCACTTAACCAATCTATATCCCTTTGCAGTATCCTTATGTCTTCCTCACAACTTAGTTCCTACTTATCTTTGTGTCATCAGCAAAATAAGCAATCATACCTTCCATCCCTTCATTTATAGAAGTTGCAAACAGTTGGGGTCCCAGCATCTCTTTAGATTAGATTCCCTATTGTGTGGAAACAGGCCATTCGGCCCAACAAATCCAGACCGACCCTCCAAAGAGCAACCCACCCAGACCCATTCTCCTGCACCTAACATTATGGGCAATTTAGCATGGCCAATTCACACAACCTGCACATCTTTGGATTGCAGGAGGAAACCAGAGCAAACCCACAGAGAGTGTGCAAACTCTACACAGACAGTTGCCCAGGGCAAGAATTGAACCCAGGTCCCTGACACTATAAGGCAGCAGTGCTAACCACTGAGCCGCATCATACCTTCCTGTGGTAGGTTACTTGTGACATCTTATCAAACTGAAAAAGATCTATGCGTCTGACTCCTGTTAGCTAACCAGTCTCTTATCAATGCCATTATGCTACCACTTATATTATGAGTTTCTTTCTTCTGCAATAACACTTGATGTGGCAATTTATCAAATACCTTCTGGAAATAATTTACAGTACATCCTATAGTTCCCACCATACACAGTATATTTTACCTCCTCAAAGACCTCTAATAGGACTTCAAGATGGCGGCAGAGTGGGACGTGCCAACTGGAGGTCCTCTGTTTCACCAGTTCCTTTTCCTTTATTTTCCCTCTTTTTTGCAGTTTTTCTTCCCCCACCCAACTTTTAACTTCTTAAACGACCCTACCCAGAGGGAATGGAGAATGGAGGTGTATCTGAGTCCAGCAAGGTGTGGGAGATGAGTTGGAGACCATGCCAGCACTGGAAGCAAGTCCCGGAGACGAGTCATGGCCGGAGCCTGGAGTGGGAGCAGTTCAAGCCCAGGCTGACCCGGGAGGGGGGGGTCCTGGAGGTGAGTCCGGGCCGAAGGCCGGTGCTGGAGGCAGCGAGGCCTTGAGTTCTGAAGCTGGGCGGGCATGGATGCAGTGAAAAGGATGGTAATTTGTGTACTTTTAAACATACTTTTTATTCTTATTCTGGACTTTGAATAATTCGAGAACTTTTTAAAACTTTGTATTCCCTTGCTAGACATTTTTTTACTCTTTCAATTCTCGAACAAACATTTGAAGTATCTGTACCTAGGTACCCTGTACCTAAGGTGGTGCCAAAAAGGCGGTGGTAGTCATGATTTGGAGGTGCCGGTGTTGAACTGGGGTGTACAAAGTTAAAAATCACACAACACCAGTTTATAACCAAAAGGCTTAATTGGAAGCACTAGCCGGTACAACCATCTGATGAAGGAGCAACGCTCTGAAAGCGAGTGTGCTTCCAATTAAACCTGTTGGACTAGAACCTGGTGTTGTGTGATTTTTTAACCAAAAAGGCAACATTACAAACTTCTCACTGCCCTCATTCAAGTGTAGGTAACAATAAAGGCTATTCTATTCTATTCAGATACAGAAATTCTGTTTGACCATTCACAAAAACACATTGACTCAGCCTGATTAATTTGAACTTATCCGAGTGCCCTGCTATAATTTCTTTAATAATCACTTGTAACTTTTTCCCAATGACAGATGTGAAGCTAATTGGCCGGTTGTTTCTTGCTTTCTGTCTCCCTCCCCATTTGAATAAATGCGTTACATTCGCGATCTTCCAAACAAACAAACCTTCCCAGAAACACTTCATTTTTAGTCACTGTTTGATGTTTTCTTTTACATTCTGCTCAACCTTCTGAAGTGCCACTTGAACTTATACCTTTGTATGCTTTTTTTAGAAGTTTCAATACTATCTTTAATTTGCTGAATTAAATAATCACTAGACTTAAGATTGAAATTAACACTTAAATTATATTAAAATGCTTTTCTGTTCTATTATTCTTACAGCTTTGTATTGTATGATCTGCCTGTACTCATGCAAAACCTTTCACTGTACCTAGGTACTTGTGACAATAATAACTCAAATCGGATTCTTAAAATTTACTTCTTGTGACTCCCTATTTCACCAAACTCCAGTTGTGCTCAAATACAATCAAGGCAGCACTGAAGGCATTCTTCTTTTATGGCGCCTTAATTCAAAGGCTTCTTACACTGCAGTAAACCATATTGACCTTTATAGTTAATTAAGGATGGTGGGCCTGTCTATTCGCATGGTGACCATTCTATCAGTACAGATTCCCTTTTCCCCAGTAATGGTGTCAGTACCTCACAAACCGGAATTCACTTCTTCTACACCAGTCTTTGAACTGTGTTTGACATATGTTTCATTGGCAAGAATAACATTTAAAGGAAATAGAATAGAAGATATTACATATTGGAAGAAAATGTGGGCAAGATGCATATTGCTTCAATTTTACTGAACCCAGCTACAAGTGAAGTTGAAGTGATCTAGAAGTCTTGGTAGACTGAACACTTCATTAATTTGTATGTTACATTGATTGAAAATGTTGAACTACCTGTGCTAGAATACATGTTCAGAAGAAGTTGCAATAGTCAAATATTGAATGTAATTCTTATTAGAGTTATAGAGTCATAGAGATGTACAGCACGGAAACAGACCCCTCGGTCCAACTCGTCCATGCTGACCAGATATCCTAAACTAACCTGGTCCCATTTGTCAGCATCTGGCCCATATCCCTCTAAATTCTTCCTATTCATATACCATCCAAATGCCTTTTAAATGTTGCAATTGTACCAGCCTCCAACACTTCCTCTGGCAACATATGCAACTACAGGAGCAGTGTGGAGAAAAGACATTGTGCTGATCCTTACCAGCAGGGATTGGAGTTATGAACAGTGATTGGAAAAGACTTGAGGCTGGATTTAGTCAGCCAAGCAGTGATCTCAGCTGCAGTGAAAGAACCAGTGAGGAACACCCATTAGTTCTGTAGAATTGGTTTGACAGTATTAAGTAGCAGCCATTGCCATTCCCAAGATTGAGAACTCTGGGGGGTAGAAGTTCCACCTGCTGCGAGCCGTTGTCCAATCAGAGAGAACCCTATCATTAATGACCATAATCCTGCTGCTGGCAGCCAGGAATCCCCTGCCAGCCCCCTTCCCACGCCAACTTGATCGGGTATTATGGGAAGCAGGTTTCTCACTACTAGTGTCAGGCACAACATCTCTGCTGCAATCAAGTCAGCCTGGCCACAATTATTCCCAATGCGCCGGATTATATTAAACCCAGGCTGTGAGCTTTTCAACCTGATAAAGACATGTCTCTAAGGTGCTTTTATAGGGAGATATGAGACAATAAGAAGCATGGCAATGATCAATCTAGTATATTGTTGTAAATTACCCATTGGAAACAGAAGAAGGACATGTACTTGAGTCCAAACTAATAAAAGGTAAGGTTTAGACAAATACCAAATGATTTTTCTTCATGTACAAAGTTATCACTGCTTGAAAGGGCCTTCAAGGCACAATGAAGCACAAAAATACTGATATTGTTTTTAGTCAATAAAGGTGAGTAGGGTTGTTTCAGGGATGTATGAAGTGGGCTGAAGGATCTTCCTCAGCTGTCACCATTTTGCAATCCTATAGTTGCCAAAGCATAAAAGGAGTCACTTAACAAGCCTCCCCCACCCCTACGATGTTTAAATTATTATAATGGGCAAAAAAACTTTTGACAGTTATTGTGCATCTTGTGGTCGTGGAACTGGGCATTTGGAGATGGGGAGAAGATATAGAAAAAGTTAAAAGAGGAACCAAAGACATGGAGTAAAGCCAGGAGCTGAATGATTCTAGGAGAATTTTTTTTAAACTTCAAGTAAACCGCAAAAAAGGTAGGGAGAGTCAAAGAAACCAGAATCAGAAAATGCAAAACAGAAATGAGAACAGTGGAGAAAAACAATGACTTCACAAGTGATTAGATGGTGAAATAAATACTTGTGTACTTTAGTTCCTGGGATTGTAGGAAAGAGACACAGTAAAAACATACACCATTCAGAAAGATTCATTACCGAAGTGCAAAGCTGAATTTGCCTGGTCTTCGCTCTGAATCACATTAAAACACTGGCAGAGTAATATGTGTTTGCTTTGGGAAATGGCAGCAAAGGCCAAGTTCTTGTCAAAGTTGGTTGGAGTTGGGGGGTGGGGGTTGCAGAGAGAATCAATTAAGATGAAAGTGCTGTGGTACTTCTGAACAGCTCCTAATAGCTGACTATGATCTTTGTAAGTCAAGAAAGGCAAAAATTGGAGATCAGTACAATATGGAATTTGCTTTGGATCTCAGGATCAGAACATTTTATCTTCATACCCTCAAGGCCACACACAACATTTTTGTAGCAGCTCACACCAGGTGGTAAAATAGCAGCATGAGTTGACTTCCCTCCAAAGATTTTCTCTCTTCCTGTGGCATAGCATCGAGAACATTTGCTGGTGTACCCTGAAGGCATAGATTTTCAATCTACTGAATCAGGCACATAACAAACTCATATCTTGCTATAGTTCAGCTTTTTACCCCTCATTCTGCCCTCTTTTCATTTTCTATCAGTTTGATCTTTCCTCTCATTTTTATGGTTCTCTTTGCTTTGTTTTTTGGGTCAGTGATTATTTCGCTTGGCCAACCTTCCTCTTCCAGGGCATTTGTTCAGCAACTTTTGTACAGGGCCAGAGTTCAGACTCAGCTGTGGCATTCCCATCTCCATCCCTGATGTTGAATAACTTATTGATCCGCCCCAACATACACACAAAAAATGGCTGCATAAAGTGGTCAGGCAGAGGCTCCACGTTTAGGAGAAACAGAAACAAAAAGTGAGAATCAAGGAATCATGATTCGGAGATGCCGGTGTTGGACTGGGGTGTACAAAGTTAAAAATCACACAACACCAGGTTATAGTCCAACAGGTTTAATTGGAAGCACACTAGCTTTCGGAGCGACGCTCCTTCATCAGGTGACAATCACCTGCTGAAGGACCGTCGCTCCGAAAGCTAGTGTGCTTCCAATTAAACCTGTTGGACTATAACCTGGTGTTGTGTGATTTTTAACTAAAAATCAAGGAGGAGTGGGATGGAGAACTGGGGAAACCAATCAGGTTCCTGCTGTTGATGGCTTCTGGCAGCCTCAGGTAACAAAACATGAGAATGTCAATGGTCAGAAGGATCATTTAAATTTCAGCTCAACTATTCCTCAGGATATGGGATCCACTTCAGAGAGTTAAAAGTTTATCTTTGGCTGTTAACCTTTTTCAGGAGACTACAAAGCTTGTTGGAGTCCCACGCAAAGCAAATTATTATTTTGTGATAGCAACAGCTCCCAAAATTCTTCCTTTTTATCCAATCTGAAGCCAAATATGAATCGCTCAAATTTCCTTCCAAAAGATTAAGATTGTTGGAAAGAAGCCTTTACCAAGTCACACCTCCCTCAGGCCCCGTCTCCTGCTATTCTAGCTTTTCACTCACACTTTCCTAAAAGTGACATTTTGTTGCTCTACTGGCTCTTACAAATTAATCTTGTCAATGCAATTAATCTTCTGTTCTTCCTAATGCAATATCACCACTGCAACTGCCGCTCCCCCAACTCTTGATCACAGACAAGACCATAATTGATCAACGGTGTATATGTCTGAGGTCCCATCCTTCCTGTTTCAAACCTGCTATTGTCATATCTCACCCCAACTAAAAGCTCGCCATCAGCCTAAAATCCTTCAAGGGATTTTTTTTTGTTCATTCATGGGATGAGGGCTGTTCTGGAGTCACTTGTAGGCCAAACCAGGTAAGGATGGCAGTTTCCTTCCCTAATGGGCATTAGCGAACCAGATGAGTTTTCCCCCAATGTCGATAATGGATTCATGGTCATCATTGGACTCTTAATTCTAGATTTTTATTGAATTCAAATTCCACCATCTGTCATGGCAGGATTTGAACCCAGGTCCTGAGAACATTACCTCAATCTCTGGATTAACAGTCCAGCGATAATATCACTGTCACATTTCAACTCCAATCTCCAGTCATACCTGTTGTTCTTTCTTGCGGCATGGAAATTGCTGATAGGCTGAACTTATTGTTCATGCCTACATACCATGTGACAATTGTGGTGGTCCTTCTTTCTAAACTACTCTCATCAAGGTCCCACCCCACTTATGACATTGTAATAGTTCTTGCTACAGTCAAAAATGATGGTCTGTGTCTTGGATCATGAACTCCCAGTAAATCTTTCTGCAGTATTTCACACAGCTGATTACAGCACCCGACTCTCATGTCTCTGTTCAAGCCCTGTAATACTGGTCTTGTATGCTTCTGATCTACTCACCTTAGCATAGCCTGCAAATCTCCAATAATGGTTTCTGTTCTCCTGTCACCTCTAGACCTCGCTGAAGATACTCTGCCTCAGCTTTCTCCTTTTATCTATATATACTGTCCCCTGACAACCGGGGGGTGGCGTGGCGTCCCCGATTTATAAGCATCTGACTTACAAATGAAATCGTATTAATATTAATTTTAAAGATCTGACATGCAAACATTTGTTTGTAGTTATGAATAGCTATTTTACATTGTACTGTATTATATTACAGGTCATTCTGCTACAATGCGCATTTCATTAGCATGAATTGGTTATAATGAGTTTGATGAATTGTGAACATTGCTTGGATAACACAAAACTGTTAGAAATTTTCTATTAGTGATCTACATCACAATTTTCTGTAGCGGTTTTCCATAGCACGATATCCTTAAGCACGCAGCCGCAGAGGAACACAACTGTTGTGTTATAGCACAACGACCTGCAAGTGTATTCTGACTTCCATACAAATTGACTTACAATGTAATGAACCTTCTCAAAAACAGAACTCATTCATAACCTGGTGATTCTCTGTGACAATCAGCTGCAGGCTGAAGGATAGATTCCATATTGTAGTGAGCAGGTGAGATGGGATAAATTGCCCCCCCCCACCCTGTTCAACCTCTCACTGGTCACAACAAAGGTTTACATTCTTTATTGCGTAAGGCTTTACCACTTTCAATTAAAAATGTAGTTAACTACTTATTTGCTGATGAGCATTAAGGTCCAAATTAACAAGATTTTCTTGAATGAAGAAAGTTCAAATTTCTTAACTGTCAAACCCAAAGAAAATAATAAAAATTGCAACAGCAAGCATATGGTCTTTGTGCACTTGGCCCCACATATGCATCGCCACACAGTCAAAGAGAAATAGTATCCTGTACAAAGTGAGGTAGAGTTTAGAGCCCAATGGGTGTCCTTTGAGCATTTAAAAATCATAGATTCCCTACAGTGTGGAAGCAGGCAATTTGGCCCATTGAGTCCAAACCAACCCCCCCCGAAGACCAACCCACCCATCCACCCTATCCTTGTAACCTTGCATTTCCACTGGCCAATCAACCTGGGCCTGTACATCTGTAGACACTATGGACAATTTAGGTAAAATATGAAGGGCTTTTGCCCGAAACGTTGATTTCGCTGCTCGTTGGATGCTGCCTGAACTGCTGTGCTCTTCCAGCACCACTAATCCACTATGGACAATTTAGCATGGCCAATCTACTTAACCTGCACATCTTTGGACTGTGAGGGGAAACCGGAACACCCAGAGGAAACCCACACAGGCATGGGGAAAATGTGCAAACTCCGCACAGAGAGTCACCTAAGGCTGGAATCGAACCCGGGTCCCTGGTGCTGCGAGGCAGCAGTGCTAACCACTGAGCGACTGTGTCACCCTAATACATAACATATAACATAAATCAAGCAAAGTCAACATGGCTTCAAGAGGGAAGATCTTGACAAATGTATTAGAATAATGAGGTAACAAGCAGGGTAGGTAATTTTGAACCAGTAAATGTAACACATTCGAATTTCCAAAAGGCATTCAATAAAGTACCACACAAAAAGCTATTCAATAAGCGCCCATGGTGTGGAGGGCCACAAATATTTGCAATATACATTAATGATTTTGACAACTGAAGTAAAAGAACTAGGTTTATGGGTAGCAAATTTGATGGGAAGGTAAGTTGTGCATTTTTCACTAACAGTCCACAGTGGAATATGGACAGGTTAAGCGAGGAAGCAAAAACTTGGCAGATGGAATATAATATGGGGAAATGTGAGGTCCAGAAGAATAGAAGAGTTGAATATTATTTAAATGTGGAAAGAATGCAGACACCTACAGTAAAAAGGGATTGAAGGTTCTCGTGCATGAATTACAAAAAGCTAGCATCCAAGTTCAGCAGGTAATAGGAAGGACAAATGGAATGTCAATCTTTAGTTCAAAGGGAATAGAGTATACAAGTAGGGAGATATTGCTAAAACTATAGGCAAAGTTGCCATATTCCTTGAGGATCGTAGGGCTGCTCTCTCATTCAAGAGAGAGATGATGGTGGTGGTTCAGCCAAGGGTCACCACACATCAGGTGAGGGGCAAGATTGAGAAGGCAAATGCAGACCTCAGCTGAAATGGAAATTCAATGCACACAATTGGTGTCACACTGAATCACAAACCAACTTTCGAACCAACTGAGCTAATTGGCCCCCATGTAAGCCTACACAAGACTGTAGTCAAACCACATCTGCAGTACTGTGAATGGTTTTGGTTCCCTTACCTGATGAAAGATATGCTCATTAGGATGATTCTACTTATGGAGGGATTTTCTTAACAGGATAGATTGAGTAGGTTGAACTTATACTCATTAGAGTTTAGAAAAATGAGGAGATCTTATTGAAATATTTGATTCTTAGGGGATCTAACAGTAGACGTTCCGAGGTTATTTTCCCTGGTAGAAGAGTGTAGAACCAGAGGGAAAAATCTCACAGTAAGGGGTTACCCATTCAAGACAGATGAAAAGGAGTTTGTTCTCATTCTCAGAGAATAGTGAATCTGTGGAATTGGAATTCTTTACCACAGAGGGCTGTAGAAACTGGGTCATTAAGTACATCCAAGGCTGAGATTGACAGATTTTTAATCAGTAAGGGAATCAAAGGCAGAAAAATGGAGGACTTGAGGATGATTGGATAAGACATAATCTCATTGAATGGCAGCAAATTCCCAATGGATTGAATGGCCTACTTCTACTCCAACATTCTATGGCTTTGTAGGATGCGAAGTTTAGCCCAAGGCTAATGGTGTTTAGCTGGTTTCTTGGATGCCAACTTCTTCAGAGAGTGTACAAGTCCTTTGTTACGTTACTACAAGTACCTGGATTTAACTCCATGTCTCTGGATATCTCATTTTCTGTAAACCACAGTAAACCACAGTTTATAGTATGCTGCTCAAAGGACGTGGTTTGAGATAGGTGAAACCTGGCTGTTGGCCCACAGTGGAGATGATCCATTTTTAACAAAGAGTTTTGATGAATCCATTATGAGAAATCCCTCTTAGAACAAAGAACAAAGAAAATTTACAGCCCAGGAACAAGCCCTTCAGCCCTCCAAGCCTGAGCCGATCCAAATGTACTGTCTAAAGCTGTCGATCAATTCCTAAGCATCTGTATCCCTCTGCTCCCCACCTACTCATGCATCTGTCCAGATGCATCTTAAATGAATCTACCGTGCCTGCCTCTACCACCTCTGCTGGCAACACGTTCCAAACGCCCACCACCCCCTGTGTGAAGTATTTGCCGCTAGTATCTCCCTTAAACTTTTCACCTCTCACCTTGAAAGCGTGACCTCTTGTTATTGAATCCTTCATCCTGGGAAAAGGCTTGTCTCTATCCACCCTGTCTACACCCTTCATGATTTTGTAAACCTCAATCAGGTCCCCCCTCAATCTCCTTTTTTCTCGTGAAAATAAACCTAACCTATTCAACCTCTCTTCATAGCTAGCACCTTCCATACCAGGCAACATCCTCGTAAACCTTCTCTGCACCCTCTCCAAAGCGTCCACATCCTTTTGGTAATGTGGCGACCAGAACTGTACGCAGTATTCTAAATGCGGCCCAACCAATGTCTTTTACAAGTTTAACATGACTGGCTATTATACTCAATACCCCGAGCATTTAAGGGGATGGGGATTTCAATCCTCCTCTTTGCATAATGAGTTTTAGATTGAAGTTTTGTTCCAGCAATATCTGCAAGTGAGAAGTCACATCCCCCAGAGATATATGAAGATCTCATTGTGAGCACCACATTCTGGATGATGAAAGTTAATGCCCAAGCAATTATTCCTTGGTTAATCCTTTCATGGTGTGGTATACAGTGCCAACAATTAGACATTCTTTTGAATACTTTTAGGATAACTTTTAGATCAGATTATTTTGGCAGTTATTTTAAAGTATTCCAGCTCATTTTTAATTGTTTCTTGCTCAACTCCCAGTTCCAAGGCTTTTAAATTGAGATGTTAATAGATGTTTATCATCCACACTTTATCATCATGACCATACAGACACACACTCACAATACCTAACCACTTGTTCACTATTTCCTTGCATGCTCCCCTACCTGACTGACTATCCATCATATCTTCCAATGCCTCTATGTTGTTAGATAACTTGTGTGGCACCTAAAACAGTCTTGGAATTAGTCACAGCTACCAACTCAGAGGTGAGAAGAGTAAAGTTGACAATTTCAGTCTTTGCTTTAAATATTATTACTTTGGTACTGATTCAGCCTCCACCCTTTGACTCTCTAAACCACAAGTGATTTGGTGATGGGGAAAGAAAATGTTCAGTTGTGTGTAAGTAACTTTTGAATAAAGAAATAAAATCACTCTCTAAAGGCTGAGCTCAAACCCTCATTCTCTTCAACATCAAGACCACTTACTTCCATCCCTGTCATCTTCAACACCATCTCAGTCCTGTTATATATGATTATATCACTTTTAAACTTAATTTGATTATTTCAAATGCCCTCCTTAATGCGCTCGATGTGTCCAGAAACTCCAACTTGCCCAAACGTCTGCTGCTTGTGGTCTGCCCAAGACCAAGGTCCATTTTCAAAGCCCAGCTGTAAAGTACCTCAGGACATTTAAGGGACAAATCTTTCACTTTGATGTAAAGAAATTGGCCCAAACTGTTATCGATGCTCAGGGCTATATCTCTGTACATGTAGAGCAGCGTAGAGACTAAAATCAACTAAGAGAAATTATAGGTTTTCCATTTTCCAAGCTGAAAAGCTTTAACATCGACAGTCTCACAATGTATTTTGAAAATGTGAATTGGGCTACATTATACTGGGTTCACCATTCCTAGTTAAAAAGCCAGGACTTCCACCCTGCTGGATAATGATGTGCTACCTCATAGTACTGGCAGCTCCACTGGGACTGGTGGCTACAGCCAGTACTACACTAAGGACATTGATGGATTTAATAATGGAGCAGAGCAGGAGCTACAGCTAAGTACAGGTGGCAGGCCTTGTGAGAGGCTGGAGGTACCATGGACAGGGTTAACAGGGGAATGGGCAGACATGGGGA
This sequence comes from Chiloscyllium punctatum, assembly GCF_047496795.1. Lineage (NCBI taxonomy): Eukaryota > Metazoa > Chordata > Chondrichthyes > Orectolobiformes > Hemiscylliidae > Chiloscyllium > Chiloscyllium punctatum. Next base: position 141,921,868 of record NC_092741.1, on the reverse strand, counting down.
GGCTGTCATTTGACGAAACAGACCAGAAAAAAAGAGGATCCCTCCCTCTTTGACGGGCCACCATGTCACTACAAGGTCAAATCTGTCAGAGAGGCATTGATGATAAGGATCTCTCACTACTCATTAAATTGGATCAGTGGTGAGATGAGGCCCTTAAGTGGACAAGAATTGCCCACTTAGGAGCCCCAATTGGCCCAAGGCTTGGCAACTTTCCAAAAGCAACAGATAAAATATTGGTGATTATCAGCCAGGCAGCAGAACGCCTCTTGATGCCATGGTGTCCTAACTTAGGGATCCAACAACTTCTTTCTCACCCAAGGTGATCCATAAATTGCAGCCTATGATAAAATCAATGACATTGATTCTTATGGCACAGTGGTAGTGTCCCAAACCCTGATCCAGGAGACCTGGGCTAAAATCCTACCTTTTCCATGTTGATTGGGAAAACATTTAACAGCGGTGACATGGGACACAAATTGTACTGTCCCACTGAACCACTGCAGATGATTCTAGATCTCAATATATCAACAGCATTTCTTGAAAAAGCAAACAATTTAATTCTGAACTAAATTGAACATCAAAAATATACTGTTAAATCTTCCTATTCACATCAGAATCCATGTGTACTCTTCATTTACCAGTTTGCACTGACCAAAAAGATGGATTACCAAAGACACAGGACAGGAAATATTAGATTAATTGACAATACAGACTCTGACTTACAGTATATATTTACTTTAACAGTTTGTAATTAAAGATTTATGTCCTGCCAAGACAAATTGAAATGACGAAGAGCATATGGTGGCCTTTGATTGTGAAATGAAACAGTCAGAAAAGTGCTTGCATTTGTAAACTCTCACATTAAAAGGCACCAACCCAAAGTAGGATGTTATCTAAAGAGGCTGCTGAAGACATTAAGAGGATCAGTTTTGCTCAGATTACTTGGATACTCCAGAGAAAGCAAAATACTGCAGATGCTGAAAATGTGACAAAAACAATTCTTCAGAAGCTCAGCAAGTAACATTTGTCAGGAATTGACATTCAGACACAAATCCATTGTCTCAACAGCCTCCACTGTGCTGTGTCACCAGCATTATGTGTTTTCTTTTGCCTCTTTTCCACACAGTTGCTAATTGTAGACCAGCATGGCTGTTGTTTATCAACGGATTTTTAAACTATACCTTGGTGGGGAAACCAATGGATAATTAGGGAAAGTATAGCTTACAAAAAAGAACTAGCAAATTTTAAATATCTATAAAAATGCAAATGGCTCAGTGACTGAGTCTACTCAGGAGTCCATGTTTATCCACTTCACTTCCTCATCACCTTCCCAATGGAGGCATTAGCATTTATTATGCGTGCATATGATTTTTATAATCAGGTTTCTCAAGGATGTGAAATGAAGTTGCAGCCTTGATAGCTTATTACTGTGCTTGTACCATTTCAAAAATTGAGTAAAGACTTTAATGCCAATGTTATATAATCCCATTAAAATGAACATTGCAAATGCCTTTTCTTCCTTTATGCGGCCTCCTCTCTAATGTTTCAGCCATTAGTTGCATCAGCGAGAACATAATATTATCCTCTTGTCATAAGAATGTGTCATTGCTGGTTGTTGCCTGAAATATGGAAATTTATCTTTGAGTTTTTTAAAACTTTTTTTTAACCTTTCAGGTGTAGGTAGGCAATTAACACATAGCAATCTCCTCTTCTGCTTACTGACCAGCAGTAACCTATTTCTTTGAATGACATTAATTGGACCGAACCCCTTCACCCACTGACAGTGCACAGTATTATTTATTAGCATAGTAACTCATAGGGAAACTTTTAGTATCAGAGTCAAATGGCAGCTGGTGATTGAAGATTGAATGTAAAGATATCAAATACACCTTGGCTAAAAATACCTTAACAACATTATCTTGGCTCAAGGGTCTTTTCTTTAGCATTGTCAGTTTCTTGCCAAACAGGAGATCATAGAACCCCTACAGTGTGGAAGCAGGCTATTCAACCCATACTGAAGGACATCCCACCCAGATGCACCACCCCTACCCTATCCCTGCATTTCCCATGGCTAATCCATCTAGCTTGCATATCCCTCGCCAATCCACCTAACCTACACATCTTTGGACTGTGGGATGAAATCAGAGTACCCAAAGGGAACGCACAGAGACATGGGGAGAATGTACAAACTCCGCACAGACAGTCGCCCAAGGCTCGAATTGAACCTTGATCCCTGGTGCTGTGAGGCAGCAGTGCTAACCACTGAGCTACCATGCCACCTGTTTGAATTGCTCCCAGTTGCAGGGGGGAGGCTAATCTCAATTTCATTAAAAGTGCTGTGCCATCTGCAACAGGCCACTTTGAGACTGACTTCTTTGTTGAAGCAGTAAGATCATCAGTAAGATTTACAGTAATAAAACTATCAACCCCTTTTTTGAGATGATCATTGCTCCATAATAGCAGATGACAGAAGTGAAAAATGAGCCCAAGAGATGGGAACATGTACGTGCTGTATCACCCTACACTACTTCTTGAAACTCCTCATAAGATCAACAGGAGCATGGACCAAGAACTGATGTTATTATCCAGCACTGAAGTAGCAAACATATTAGAAGGAAATTAGGACAACAAAAATCAAAATGGGGAGCCTTCACTTCAAAATTTAAATTTAGTAACAAGGAGCAGATTTTGGAAAGACATTCTGTTAAATTGTTATTGCTGTAATAAGATTCGTCAAATATTTTAATTTGACCCAAAACACCACAGGTGTACAATTTTACCCTAATTGTAAAATGAATAATGACAATGCATCCTCCTACACAAGCTTGTTAGAGATAATGACCAATCTGTCTTTAGGCATAACTGGAACATTTCTTTCCATTCCAAATCAAAATGGCTGTGCATAACAAGTGTTTACTCAGGCACAGCTCATCCAAGTCCGTATTCTGAATGGTGCCGCTGAGAGAGCAGATAGTGAGTATGTTCATTGGAACGGTCCCTGCCTTTGTTCCCTGGTGATGCCCTTTATGAAGTAAACACTGTTCACTAAACATACAGCTATTTTCATTGGACTCTATAGGAAGAGAAAAAAAAACAAGTGAATACTTTGCACCTGCCAGCTGTTAATTAATTTTAAGTATTTCCCACTGTGGATTCCCTTTACCATCACGATTGCCATGCAAAATTAAATTAAACAACAATCTGCCATTCCAAGAGCAATAAAGCTGGAGGAAATGTTAGTGTTGTCTTAATACGTTTTAGCTGCTGTAGCCCACCTTAAACTGTGGCACAAATCTGTTCTTTGATCATTCATACTGTAATGTTTGAATGAATGGATTGTGACACAAAGGGCTAACAGGAAGCTCCATTCCTCACCTACAAATAAAATAAATTCAACTATTCGTAATCTTTTCATCAACGTTGCCACTTAGCAGAATGCATTCAAGGATCTCAGTGCAAGGTGAAGCAGGCTTTCTTCAGATTTCAATTGAATTTTCATAAACTAATCTGAGCTAATCATAAACTAATCATAAACTATCTAAACTAATATGTTCCAAATTACATTAAAGCTTGTGTTAAAGCAAATAAGTAACATCTTAGATCAGTTTCAATCTTTTTTATTTGTCTACTTGTATTTGTGCTCCATAAAAATAAATTAACATTATTAATTTATGAAAAATAACAGCCACTCTAATCAAATCAATTAGATGTTGTTGAGATTTAATTAAGTCAGCATAAATGGCAGATTTCCCATAAATTGAGATTATGGGTCTATCATAATGTTATATATTTTCCTCATCAGATTCTAACAGGACAGTGGGTGTCTCTGTACCACATGAAGTGCAGCAATACAACATGTGGCTCACAACCACCTTCACATCAAACACCAAACCTGACAACCATGGTCACAATCAACAAAATAAGAAATAAGATGAAGTTGCCATCATGCTATTTACCAATGGCTTGTGATGATTTAATATGATAAACGATGTTTTATTTCACAAGTTTACAGAGTTTACAAGATTTCTACCAGGGTTTTAAGAAAGCCATTTCATCCTTTCGTACTTTTTTCGAATAATCAGAGGTCTTGCTTCTCACCATTCCCTGTTTGTTTCCAGGCAACATAAAACGTAATGCTATGCTAGGAGAGTCATGCTACAACATCGACAATTCTTAGAGAGTAGTCAAAACTTTCTGCATTTACGACTAGTATTACTGTAATGAGGCTGACATAAAATTGTAAATAGGTTGATTGGTGTATTATTACTGTTCATTAATGTGACAAAATGCCTTTAAAAACAGAGAACCCCAGGGAAGTTGGTATCTCACTGTTGTGCTACTTACAGCACAAAATAACACATTACTAAAATGTGTAAAATACATTTTTTTTACAATTAACTATATTCACCTACTTCTTATCTATATATAATTTGAAATACTGGTACCAAACAGGTGAATCCTCGATTTGATCTTGTGATGAATTAGCATTTTTTAAACTTACCTGTTCATGGATGTAGGCATCACTGGCTGGACCAGCATTTATTGCCCATCCATAGCCACCACTCGAGAGGATGGTGCTGAAGTGTCTTTTCAAACCACAGCAGTCCATTTGGTGTAGGTAGACAGACAATGCTGTCAGAGAGGGAGTTTCAGAATTTTGAACTAGTGACAATGAAGGAACAGCAATATATTTCCAAGTCAGGATACTGAGTAGCTTGGAGAGGAACTTGCAGGTGGTGTTGTTTTCATATATCTCTCCACTTTTCCTTCCAAATGGTAGCCATAGGTTTGAAATGTGCGGTCAAAGGAGCCTTGGTAAATTTCTGCAGTGCATCATGTCGGTATTGTACACTGTTGCTACTGAGCATTAGTGGTGGAGAGAATGAACAGTTGAGGATGTGGTGCCAATCAAGTGAGCTGCTTTCTCCTGGATAGTGTTAAGCTTCTGTAGTGATCATGGAGCTGCACTCATCCAGGCAAGTGGGAAATATTCCATGGCAAATGGGGCTCAAGTTTTGGGGATTCAGGAGGTATGTTTCTCCCAACAGGATTCTTTGTCTGTTGCAGTTCTCATGGCCACCATATTTATTAGCTAGTACAGTTCAGTCTCCACTCAATCGCAACCACTAAGATGTTGATTGTGGGTGAATATGGTGACAGTAATGCCATTGAATGGCAAGGAGTGATGGTTCAATTCTGTCTTATTGAAGATGGTCATCACCTGCCATTCGTCAGCCCAAACATGCATATTGTCCAGGTCTTGCTTCAGTGTCTGTGGAAATATGAGTGGTGCTGAACATTGTGCAACCATCAGCAAACATCCCTTTTGATGGAGGGATGATTTTTGATGAAGCAGTTAAAGATGGTTGGGCCTGGGACATGACCCTGAGGATTTCCTGAAAAGATATCCTGGAGCTGAGATGGCTGACCTTCAACAACCAAAACCACCTCCAACCAGTGGAGAGTTTCCCCCTTGATTCCAATTGACTCTAATTTTGTTAAGGGCCTTGATGCTACACTTGGTCAAATGCAGTCTTGATGTCAAGGTCAATAAGTCTCACCTTACATCTGGAATTTAGTTCTTTTGTCCCTGGTTGAAATAAGGCCGTAATGAAGTCAGGAGCTGAATGGATCCGGCACAACCCAAACTAAATGACAGGGAGCTGAACAATTGCTGCTTCATATCATTATTGATGACAACATCTATCACTTTACAGATGATCGAGAATAGGCTGATGGGGCATTAGGTGGCTGGATTGGATTTGTTCTGCACCTTTGTGTACAGGACATATCTGGAGAATTTTCCACATTGTCAGGTAGATGCCAGTGTTTTGAACAGCTTGGCAAGGGTCTCAGCAAGCACACTCAGCAAACAAAATGGTTTGTATAACTACTGGCAATGTTTTCATCATAATTATTAGACTAACTTCCTAATTTTGTTGAATTCAAATTCCATCATCTGCCATGATAGGATTCAAACCCATGTCCCGAGATCATTTCTCGGATCTTTGGATAGATAGCCTAGATGGCAGCAAGGATGCTGCATTAGTTTCAATATCCATGGAGAAGGCGGGGCAAGAGTTCACCTGAGTTCCTGATCATGAGCACTGTCCAACTAGTTGACTTGGAAACATGTGCAATGGTTGACAGCAAGATTGAACTGGACTGCAATAATTTCAAAATCCAACTCACTTCTGAAACTCTGGATCACATTTTCTTCAGCGCTAGTTTTAGCTATTTCAAAATCCAGCAAATGATGTTACAACACTGAGTAACAAACCTCAGTGCTCATTTCATAAAGTATTCATCTAGTGTTATAAGGTATTCCAAGACAGAATGGGTGAGCAGTCATTATTCCAGTCTCGGTAAAAACCTGTATTTTAACAAAATGATAATTTCAAACCTCCTGACCATTTGGGTGGATTTCATTATACCCACATTTACCTGATGCCGTCTAATGCTGCCGACCTGTCATGAGCTCTGGCTGCAGAAGATATTCTCTATTGCCAGAAATCATCCTGAAACTTATCATTCAGTGTGAATTGCTGGTGAGATTTTTTACAGTGTTCCAAAGCAGACAGTGGCAGCAGCCTGGGAAATGAGCACTGACTTACAGAATGTTCTCCTGTTAGTTAATCTTAATAATCAAAGACAAAGTGTACACAAATGGACACAATATCCATGCAGCCCTATCTACAACACCTTTTCATGCTGGAGATTCTACTGTTCAGTGAAATTAGACAATGAAATTGGACAAGGCCAGACCCCCCTCAAACATTTCAAGAAAGTAGCCAGACCCTAACTTTGCTAGTTGTTTTAAGCAGGTGTGAAGTGGATATTCCTGGAGTGATGCAGTTGGTCAAACTACTTAGTTTTAAACAAAACAGAAATTATTTGCGAGATTACCAAATGAAATGCAAACACAAGAGAACAGAATAAGAATAACCTAGCCTATCTGAAAACCCAACAGATTATCCCAAATTAATGATGCTGTTCCAAGTACTTGCAACAATTCCCATAAACACCCCTTGCCAATAAAGGTAAAATCAAACACAGGGTCTTACAGGAGAGATGTCAGAGAGAGGGAGGATCAGCATGGGCCTGCTTCTTTGGGTCCAGCAGCTTCACAACTGACTGGCTTCTAGAACTAAACCAAACCAGGAAAAAGCTGAGCTGGGAGAACTGGCCACTTCCATTTCATTCTGGATTAGTGGTGCTGGAAGAGCAGAGCAGTTCAGGCAGCATCCAAGTAGCTTCGAAATTGACGTTTCGGGCAAAAGCCCTTCATCAGGAATGCTTTATTCCTGATGAAGGGCTTTTGCCCGAAACGTCGATTTCAAAGCTACTTGGATGCTGCCTGAACTGCTGTGCTCTTCCAGCACCACTAATCCAGAATCTGATTTCCAGCATCTGCAGTCATTTTTTTACTTCCATTTCATTGTACGAGTGTTTTTTTTAAACTAGAAAACTTTTTTTCCTGAGGTAGTATCTGTTAGCTATAATCAGATAGGCTCTAAAACCCATAAAATCCAGACCTCCTAGAGTCTCTGCGGCTATGACCCCTCTGAAGAAAAAACAAGGGCAACATAACCTTGTTAAAGGAGCAGCATCATCACAGCCCCCTTGTGCTTTTAATTGCCTCTGCAGAGAAAGAAAATGCTTTCTTACACAGGGCATCTTTCAAATGTTTCATATATCAATAAATCACTACTCAACTGGTCTTTGTGATTTCCTGAAGGCTGACCAAGGACACACTTAAAGCATAAAAGTCTTGACAACAGACACTGGTGTCATGACAATAGAGCAGGTTGGCTGCAAGTTACCATGGAGAAGTTGACAATCCTGTGTTGGCATTTGATGTAAATAAAGCCTCAGCAGGTATTGCTGATTGACAAATGTGCATCTGGTTCAGTACTCCTGGGGGGTTGGTGCAGACCCATTCTAGTTCAACCTGGCACCCATGTGTTGGTTCTTCTTTTCTTCTCCAGAGTGAACCATGTAGCATCATTCTCATGGGGATCAGTTAAATAATAAAAGCAAGAAAACAACAAAAAATTGGCATGAAAGATGGAAAAGGAGTTGCATCCTAGCATCCCCACCATGTGGAAAGAGGCCATTCAGCCCATTGAGTCTGCACCGTACCTCTGAATAGCATCCCACCCAGACTAAGCCCCACACACTATCCCTGAATTTTCCATGGCTAATCTACCTAGCCTGCACAACCCTGGACAATTTAACCTACACATTGTTGGACTGTGAGAAGAAGCCGGAGCACCCAGTGGAAAGCCACACAGACATGGGGCGAACATACAAATTCCACACAGACAGTCTCCTAAGCCTGGAATTGAACCTGAGTCCCTGGTTCTGTGAGGCAACAGTGCTAACCACTGAGCCCATGCCACCCCCACCGGGAAAACTTTATTCTACAGCTGAGTTGCTGGCTATTTTGATTGTTAAGCTCCATGATGTTCATGCATGGTCAACAGAGAATCATTATGTTCAAAATAGGTGAGATTTTGGGCTAGAAATTGGTGCACTCCAGCATTTTGATGTGGAGTGTCACAATTGGTGGCATGCCCACAACCGTTCAGATTCTGGCAGAAATGGGGACTCCTGCGCTCCACAGATGAGACGGTTCTCCAGATCACAGGGACCAACTGGAAAAATTATTTTGATGAGGATGTATTTAAAGATCTGATTTAAATCCAGAGCAATGTTTCAAATTGTAAAGTAAGAAACTAAATTATTCATTGGCCACATTTAAACAGTGTCCTTCTCTGTTGTCAGTGGCCTTTAATTATTTGATAAGCATGTTGTTGCTAAGAAACCGTCCGTCTCTTTCAATTGCCCTCTCTGCCCCTCTCCCTCCTGATTCAGGATTTCAGCTGTTGCTCCCATAAACAAGTCAAAACAAAATCAAATATCCTTAAACCATTTGTTTCAACTGCCTCAAATAAAATAGTTTTTCATTCCAGGAATGAGGAGAGATTAGAGAAGATTAAGAGGTAACCTATTGAGGTATTCAAAATTATGAACATGTTTGTCAGGGTAAAAGATAGTCTGTTTCTACTAGTTGGTATGTCAGTAATTAGGCGTCACAATTTCAAGATTGTCAGCAAAGTTAGCTAGGAGTGAGATGAGGAGAAACTTCAGTACTGAGAGAGTTGTTAGAGTTTGGAATGCACTGCCTGAGAGTCTGGTGGAGGCAGATTCTACTGGAGGTTTCAAAAGAGAATTGGAAACGTATTTGAAACTAATGAATTTAGAGGCTACAGAGATAGGGCTGGGTAGCTACTTTGGGAGCCAGTACTGACCTGATGGGTCGTATGGCCTCCTACTGCACTTTAAAATTCAAGGACACGATCCAGACAGTTTGTGTCCAGGATTTATATCCCACACAGTTGGACACTGCATACATTTCCACATACACAGTGCTATGATTACTGATGACTTCAGCCTGTACTGATGAATGCAATTGTCCCTTGAAGAGCCTCCCATAACTCACATAGAGAGCTTGTGAGCTCAGATGGAATACAAACACACATTCTCTTCCAAGTCCCGGTGTGTTCCCAATCATTTTTCATTACCAGCGCAGTTTCACATTAGGAATGAAGGCAAAGCAGACCATGCTTGACACAGTGAGTCACAGGCTCAGTCTGGGAATAAAAAGCGCCCCCTTCTACACCGCACGCCCCCCCCCCCCAATCCTGGCAATCCCTGTGAACACCATTGGTTCTGCATTTCCACACATTCGCACACAACTCCTTTTCATTCACGTCTTCATCTTTCAGCACTAACCCTAATCCTACCGCTTATCCATGCCAACCATCATGCTGCACTATCTTGCTGTCAAAACCAGGATGGTTGTGACTGTCAATGACCCCACTCCTCTTCAGGAACCTATGTCCTCCAGTTGTCTTCCCTCCATCTTATATGACCTCCTTCATAGTTAATGTCCCCTCTGCACCCCAGTATGCTGCCTCTGATCCCCAAATTTGACCTCCCCAGCTTCCTACCACGCCAGCAGTCCTTGATCCCACCCTATGCCTTTCGTTATCCATGGACCATGGACCAACCCTGTTGTGTATTTGTATGTTGGACTGCAACTTCATGAATTTGATCATGTGATATACTGATAATGTCATTGGCCATTTTCGGTGACAAACAGCTTCATCTCACCTTGCTGCCTGTAGAGTAAACATCTTCCTAATAAAGCTCCTGCTGTTTAATGCTTCAGCCCCCCTGGTCCTTCATAGAACTTAACACAAGAGGGAAGCCAGCAACAAGACTAAAGACTGCTTCAAGATCTATCAGGTCAATCCATTGATTTGTTGGGGAGAATAAAAGAATCAAGGGTCCCAATGCAGATCTTGGGGAGCTGCTTTGATAGGATGATCTCTATCAAATTGAAAATCAAGGATGAGAAATGAGCAAAATGTTACAAGGCTAGATGAGTGCCTCCTAATCAGAGCAGAGGTCAAGGAAGAATTAGAAAGGCTGATCAGGTCCTGGAACCTGTAAATGTAAGTGATTGAGCCAGGCTTATCATACCAGTGATGGGGAAAGATAAATCGGTACTTCTTTGCAGAGTATATCCTCTGGGGAATGAGAGTCTTCACTCCACCACAATTGAGGAAATATGTGTTGAATCAACTATTCTGGCACTGTTAGAATAATGTTGACAGCCAGAAGGTAATATTAGTGGCCAGAGTGCAATTCTGAAATTGTCCATAAATACCCTTAACAATTTTTATCAATGCACCAGAGAAAACGGTTCTATCCAGCTGCATCATGGCTTGGTATAGCAACTGCTCTAGCCAGGACCATAAGAAACTACAGAGAGAGTTGTGAACACAGCCCAGTCTATCATGCAAGCCAACCTTCCACCCATTGACTCCATCTATACCTCCTGCTGCCTCAGGAAGGCAGCCAACATCATTAAAGACCTCTCCCACTCCGGTTCTAATTTCGTCCAAACTCTACCATCGGGCTGAAAGCACAAAAGCTTAAACAAATACCAAAAGATTCAAGAACAGCTTCTTCCCCACAGCTATTAGACTTCTGAACAGACCTCTCAAATTTTAAATTTAATATTGATCTCACTTTTTGTGCACCTTCTCTGCAGCTGTAATATTGTATTCTTCACTCTTTTCTATTACCCTAATGCACTTTGTATGGCATGGTCTACCTTTACTTCCTAGAAAACAAAACTTTTCACTGTGCCTCGGTACATGTGATAATAATAAATCAAAGCCAATCAAAAATTGAGGAGACGGTAGGAACATGTCCAGCTTGTGTAACAGTTCACACCTTACCCTCATTAGCACCATTACACACAAGGGAACGGCCAGAAAGGCCAAGGTAAAAAAAATCCATATTGATTACACTTTTCCTTTTGAAGGGCAAAGGTTTTTCATAGAGGTTGATACACATAATAAATGTCCCAAAGTTGCCATTTTAGACAAAGCCATTAAAAGATTGGGGGAAATCTTTGCAAGGCTCAGTTATTAGAAACAATTTGCTAGTAATAATGACCTACAGCACCAGAGGTGTGTAATAACATCTCTGAACAGGTTGATTAGAAAATAGTTACACTGTTTGTATCGTAAAAATTTACAGACTAGCTAAAGGAATTCAACATACCTTCTTATCATCCAGCAACAAATGGTTTGGCAGGAAGGTTTGTTTAGAGACTGAAGCGTTCCTTAAAAGTAACTTGAGAACAAAGATCAATGTCCAAAAGACTGAGCTGCTTTTTGCTACCAAAGCAGAGCACAATCCATGCAACAACTCAAAGTTCTCCCGCATTGTTCATGGTAAAGCATCTGTTGTTTCATTTGCTGAAACCACCCATGATAAAAGTCTTTGTTGGCAGGAGACAACACAATCAGGTTTTCAAATGAGAGAACAAAGCCAAATGTCACTTTTCTAAAACGACCAAGGAATGTTGGTGAGGAGTTATGCCACCAGTGAAAAGTGGGTATCATCCAACATTGTAGTACAGATTGGATTGATTTCTTATACCTTACAGATGAGAAACAATGTAGTGTAGAAGGCATGCAAATCAACTCTAGGCCATCAGACCGAATCTGCCAGAGACACCATTAATTGAAGATCCACAAATAACTGTGCCAAATAGAGATTTGGAAATACCTGAAGACGGAACAGTAACTGGAGCATGAGGGAGACAGTACCTTATCGGAGAATACCACACCATTGTGTGAGGAGGACAATGAGTTATAGGCAGGCTGACAGAATTGGTGGTCAAATTGCAGATGAAATTTAATGCAGAGAAGTATAAGTAATACATTTTAGAAAAAGAATGAGGAGAGAAATATAAACTAAACAAGGCTTAGGAAAAGAGAAAGATCTGGGGTATATGTGTACAGATCATTGAAAGTGGCAGGATGTGTTGAGAAAGTGATTAAGAAAAGCATACTCAGTCCAGGACTTTACACAAAGAGGCACATAGAGTAGAAGCAAGGAAGTTGTGATGAACATTTACAAAACACTAGTTTGGCCACAACTGGAGTATTATGTCCAATTCTGGACACCACAATTTAGGAATGATGTGAAAGTTTTAAAGAGTGTGCAGTAAAGATTTATGAGCAGAGTTGCAAGTATGAGAGACTTTATTAAATTGGTTAGACAGAAGAAGCTGTCATCGTTCTCCTCAGAGAAGATTAAGAGGATACTTGATGGTGTAGGGTTCTAGATGATATAGATAATAGAAATTGTTCCTGTTAGTGGAAAGATTGAGAACCAGAGGACTTTGATTTAAAGTGATTGACGACAATACCTGAACATATGGTTTCATAACAACCAGCAGTTATGTTCTCCCATGAGAAAAGGAAATATTAAAACAAACCCAAGGCAATATGAAGAAAATAAAATTTGAAACTTCTCTCCAGATCCTCATGGCCATCAGAGGAGCTCAGTAGCTGGAGGCACTTAATAATCCATATGGTTTTGTATAAAGAGATGTCAGGATTGACCAAGAACCTGTCCGGTTGCCTTTTGATACAGCCATTTTGATATTTTGGTAAGATTTTATGTGACAATCTTTCATTTGCCACTTCTGTAATAAAATAAAATCACAAACTGACTCTGTGTTATCCACTGAGTGGAAAGAGAAAAGTCATGTAAACGTGTTTTATTTTCATTATCTCACATTAGCATTAGCAATTTCTATAATAATACATAAAAATATATTATCTGCAATTTATGGTGATGAATGTAATTATGCAGTTTGAAATACATACCAGATAAAAGGGTGTTTCTAAACTTGAAGCATCCTCTCAGCATTCAAAAATATTGTTACTTTGTTAAATTTCTGTTAGGCTGAAATACATGAAGTGATACATAGTTATTAAGCAGCACTTGGAATTTAGGCACAAGTGTGTCATTGAAAAATGAATTCCACTTTTCTACTTAACAAGCAATGATTTATAGCTGGAAATAATGAATAATATGCTAATTCAACAAAGCTTGTACCTGTCTGCTTTCTAACACATTGCTCCTACCTACATGCAGATAATGCTGTTCCAAGTTTAATCAAGAAATATTATCAGATCATCAGATTGTGTATACTTGCCAATAACAAAGCATATGGGTCACTGATGTGCCTGACACTCATTCTTCAATGTGTTTGAGAAATCCATTATACTTGAGCACAATAATTAATCATTAAAGCACAATTGAAATATTGTGGAAACTGGAAATCTGAAAAATTTGGAAAATACTCAGTAGTGGAAAGCAAAATAGAGTTGCGTAACGTGTTAATTCATCAAGGTTTTTCTAAGCGTTTTCTGGCCAATATTTTGTCAAGGGTTCAGTAAAATAATTTGATACATGCCTGTAACAGTCATAGAATAATTTTTCCCCCCTGAGAATAGCTGCAAGGCATAAAGCTAAATGTGAAATTTTCACAATGCAGTCTTGCAACCTCAAATATTGAGTAAGATACAATCATCAGTTATGAAGGAATAGGTTATCATGTCACATGTGTTCTGCCTGATACCAGGTCCTTGGCTCAATGTTTGTTGATATTTCATCTTGAGCTGTCTTCTTGGTGCCTTTTGTCAGTGGTTGCTTATTATTGTCTTATGCCACTCACAGGGGCAGAGCGGGGAGGCAGTTTCCAGGTGAGAATCAGAGCCACCATACTCGCATCGTTCTAACTCACATGTCAGCCATCTAGCCAACTGATCTAACCAGCCTCCACAATCAGGTTACCTCCTTGGAAAAAAAAACTTCCTGAAATCTGTTTTGTTGTTCAGCTGAATTCAGTCTCAACTTTATGTCTTATTCTATTCTTGGATTGTGTGTGAGTCATGCGAGTACAACAGGAAAGGTGTTCCTTGAACACAGCATGTGATAATAGGGCTTAAGTATCAGGTATAATGGTAGTGTCCCTACCTTTGAGCCAGGAGGGCTTGGTTCAAATTTCACCTCCACCAGAGGGATGTCATAAAACATCTGAACCGGTTAATTAAAAATATAGCTAATGGTGGCTTCCTAATGGGCAAATAATGACTGAAGGTTTATCAAGGTATAATCTGCAATTGATTACTGGGTGTACTTTATATACATAGTTTTAAAAGCTTGTATAAGATGCATACTTATCATTCATGTTGTATAATTCATCTTGTTGTAATTTGTCATTTTTTTTGCAAACAGTCACAATTACAAATTGGCAATATTTCCCATTCAAATTTACTCTGTCCACTGTCACAAAATAGTTGCACTCCCTGGCCACATCATGGTTGTGATGTGTATTTCCAAACCTCTCCTCCAACTCTGCCACCATTGTGAATATGTGAAAATATCTGTTCATGTTTGTCTGCATTGGTAGCTATAAAAATTTTGATATATTTTCCAAAAGACTATCTATATATTTTAAAGCTTCTCGTTAAGAAACAGCATTTTTATTCAGTAATAATCATTGCAAGATAAAGTGCCAAAATTCTGACTTTTGCTCATGTTATCAAAATACTAATATAAACAAAAATAGTATTGAAGTCCACTTTATGCTGTAATTAGTATGGGTGGACAAGACTTTAAACTTGTTCTCCAATTACATATAATCTATTAGGTTTATTGGTTTGGAAATGTTATGATAGTGCACTTAATCAGAAGGAAACAGAATCAACATGGTTATCAATGCTCTAAATTATGCTTTACAGACTTCTAATGACTACTAACATAATTACCCAAAATAGTCACACAGTGCTGACCTATTAACAGGCAAACTACTTTATGCAATAATACCTTCAATTAAAAAGTACCAGGGGAAAGTCTAAAAATATCAAAGATAAATTTCACAAAATGCCACCACTTGGTTATAATTTAATTAAGCAAATAGTGTTAGCAAATAGTACAAAGGCAGGGGTAGGGGGTTGGGGTGTGGACAGGGGGCGGTGTATAGCAAAGGGAAGTTGAATATTATTTTTAGACTCATTACATACACAAGAAGCATTTGTCTACTCATTAACTGGTACTAGCCAGTGTCAATAAACTTCCAATGTCATTTCTAGGTGTTGCTGATATTTTGTTTTCTTTCAAATCTGGATTAAGGAGGACCACTCTCCATTAACCTATCCCCAGGATTTCTGGTGTTAAATCTATTACAGCTTTTTTTTTTTAGATTAGATTACTTACAGTGTGGAAACAGGCCCTTCGGCCCAACAAGTCCACACCGCCCCGCCGAAGCGTAACCCACCCATACCCCTACATCTACATTTACCCCTTACCTAACACTATGGGCAATTTAGCATGGCCAATTCACCTGGCCTGCACATCTTTGGACTGTGGGAGGAAACCGGAGCACCCGGAGGAAACCCACGCAGACACGGGGAGAACGTGCAAACTCCACACAGTCAGTCGCCTGAGGCAGGAATTGAACCCGGGTCTCAGGCGCTGTGAGGCAGCAGTGCTAACCACTGTGCCACCGTGCCGCCCAGTGCTAACCACTGTGCCACCGTGCCGCCCAAACATGAGCAAAAGAGCTGAGCTCCAGAGATGAAGTGAGAGTGACTGTCCTTGATGTCAAATGTGGCTGCATTTCACCAAATGTGACTTTGAGGAGCCCCACCAAAATTGAAGTCCTTGTAATTTGAAGAAAAACATTCCACTAGTTGCCATCATACCAAGCACAAAAGACAATGTACTTTTGAGTTCATTCACCTCACTTCCAGGACATCATGTGGGAGTTCTTTATGGTAAAGGTCTAGGTCCAAACATCATCAGTTATTTCATCAATAATCTTCCTCCATCATAAGATCAGAAGTGGGAATGTTTGTTGATGATTGCACAATATTCAGCGCTACTTGTGACTCCCCAAATACTGAGGTAGTCCATGCCCATTTGCATCAAGAACAGGACAACATCCAAACTTAGGCTGATAAATAATAAATAATGTTGTGCCACAGAATTTCTTGGCAATGACCATCTCCAACAAGATGGACGTTTACCATCACCCCTTGACTTTCAATAACATTGCTGAATAACCCAAATCAACATCCTGAACGATTACTATTGACTATAAACCGAACTATACCAGCCATAAAGTTACTGTGGCTATAAGGACAAGTAAGAAGGCAAGAATTCTGTCAAAATAACTAACCTCCTAACTCACCAAAAATCTATTTACCTTCAACAAGCATCACTTCTGGATTTTAATGGAATGCTCTCCAATTGCATGGAATATGATTTATCATCATAGAACAAATTCCAGCAAACCCAAAAGAAATTTTCTGTTACAGATTTAAGAGTGACTCAGACAGACAACCTGTAGCAGACATACTCATGCATGATTTTTACCAGAAAGAATCTTCAGTCAAGGTGAAAGCAGACCTGGTAAAAGAACTGCAGATGCAAGTGTGAATTAGAATTTACATGAAGCTGGCACATGTCTGACAGTTAAAAATTGCATCAGGTATTGATCTACTGTGGGGGCAATCTCAAATGGAAAGTTAGCCATAGGGAACGAGTGAACATCAGGTGCTCCATGAATAATGTTAAAATTCCTGGTGCGAAACAGGCAAACATTTTTAAAGATGCACAATAAGAGGCTGAAAAGACTGAAGTAAAAATGGAATACTGACAGCTCAGAGAGAATGTTGCTGTCAGAAGACAAAACACAGCCATAGTAGGAAAATCAAAAGTCACAGAAGTAAGTTGCACCTAAGTCTTTGTACCTAAGTACCCAATGGTGCGAGGAATGGCAACGTCATATACTATTTACTGTACTCCTGTACTTGAGTACATGTGACAATAAAACCTATTTCTAATTTTAATTTAAATCAAAGTTGTAGCATCAGGCATGTCAGAAAACCAGAATTAAAGTGATGGTGGGGCAATTTCAAAGCAGCACATAGCCTGACCAAAACCATCATGGAGCAGATGATAGGCCAGTGGAAGATGAGGATCTCATACTCAGATGGAACCTGGCAATACACTCTGGTCAGAGTGTTCTGCGTTATCTCAGCCTGCAATTGTAGACAGTGGGGCTGTGACAGACTATGAAGTGTTGGGAATGTGGGTGTGTTCTTCTGAGGAGATATTTTGTCCTTTCGTACCCAAGTCTTCATAACGTCAACAGATTATGCAGCCATCAGCCATAATCTCAGAGAGTAGCTCTTGTCTCCCGGTAACCATCCTTTTAAAGTATCAGGCCCTTGAAACAACTGCAGGAACATGAGAGAGTTATATGTGTGAAAATCTATTATATAGGCTTGACTATGGAAAAGCTTAGAGAGTGGTGGTTTGAATTTCCAATGTCTTGACTGAAAGTCTGAAGAAGGTCAGGACAATTGCTGCACTATAAAATAATGGTTTTTAACCATTTCTCCAGGGTTTCACCAATTTTCCCCTGAGAATGCAGTACAAATCAGGAGAATCTCTGTAGAAATTCTCCCCAGGGATGTCTGAGTGAGACAACATCTAAAATCAACTTTTATTCATACAAGCTGATTCTTTTCCATTCCTACTTTGAATGCAAAAATAGCAGATAGCAAAATGGATTTAAGAGGGGAGAGAAATTCTCTTCAACCATTTCTCGAAGAGATGAACCAGAGCACTTGAATATTCATAAAGCAGCAGGATCAGATGGAATGCATCCAAGAAACTTTCAAAAATGTGGGCAAAAAATGAAGTTGTAGCTTTTTTAAAAAATATATCACTCATTAAAACAGTAGTGTGAAGTGACTCATGTTCAATTACCATATAAAGGTCAGAAATATAATTCTGAAAAAACTATTAGTTTGACAAGTAATCGTGAGTAGATTTTATAAATTAGTCCTTCAGATTTAATATAATGGGAGTGCTGATTGGGAACTCATGCTAGAAGTTCAACAGCATCTCACATAGTTTTCCATCTATGTAGGCCACAATGTTCTAGAATCATAAAGTATTACAACAAAGAGAGGGGCCTTTCAGCCTGTCTTGTCCATGCTGGTCATCAAGCACCTATCTACTCTAACCCCATTTTCCAGTACTTAGGCTCATCTCCACAGAAAACAAACCTGCCTATGTAATCACTTTGCATAGCAGAAACCAAGGCATCATCCTGTGATTGAACTATGATTCTGTTAAGTCATCTCCACCTCCTTCTCCTCTCAAGACTTTCCTTAAAGCTCTTCAATCAAACATCTAGTCCTACAATATCTGTTTATATAGTTTGATGTCAACATTGGTTAATAAGATTACACAGTGCATTGGGACATTTTACTGTTAAATATACTATAGAAGTAAAAATTGTTGTTCCCAATTAACTAAAACAGAAAATGCTCCCATTCTTTTTTAAAATGGATCAATTTAGGAAGAGCCAATAACCTAAAGTAATACTTCCCAAACTTTGTCCCATTTTGACTTCCTCTTCCTACTTGCTAATTGGTGTGACCCAGACTGAGAGTAGGGTGGGCCAGAAGAGTTGTTTTGTTGCAAATGCCAATGGTTCTGTCTGTTGTATAAAAAAATGGTTCTGAAAGGATTACTGTTGAAATTGCATTAGCTCTATCCAACCTGATGACGCAACACAATCTTTCTGTGGAAAATCAAGCAATCTAGCACAAAGTTCTAATGGAGACATTATTGTTGGCTCTGGCCCCTGGTATTCATGTCAAACAAATTAATGTTAATTGTATCTATTGCCAGCATATATGTCAAGTATCTCTTCTTACTAAGACTTTCTAATTGTTTATCCTCTATCTCCGTGAGTTAAATAGCACTTAACTCTGAATAGAAAAAAAATTTGAGGGCATCAAACTGCTGTATGTACAAGACACAAGTTGTTGATACCCATAGCTTCAACATGGTCATTATTGTTAGGTCCTGCTGCTGAAACACCTTACAGTAACAAAGGTGAGGAGAATTCATTTGACACAGGAAAATAAATTTCAGATGGAAATGGAGTTTACCATTTTAAGAACATTATCACTTTCAGAAGACATAAGCCGACAGCAACTGAAGTGCACAAGAGTCAATATCAGCACCTTGGAACAACAAAGTCTTTGGGATAAAGTCAATGATAAAATAATGCTATTTTGTAAAAGTGTGGGTCACTTTCAGAGGATGTACTGAAGCTGGGGAGTTTCCAGGCAACAAAAAACCAATTGCTTTCTCATACAAAGAGCTAAATGGAGTTAGGAAGTATAGTCAATGGATGTCCATTAGAAAAGTAATCCCAAGGGAAATTAGTGATTCATCTGAACCAACTTTCTCGGAGTCTATTTATGTCAGTGGACATCTTGTGCATTTTTAAGTTTTATGTAGGAGCAAATATCACCATTCTGTCCAATCAGATACCATAGCTGCGGAAACAGAAACCATAGCCTAAATTAATAAAACTACATGGTCCAGTTGGAGCTAGATTAAAGGAATGCAACAAGTAGAGCTACAACACAAACAGTGAATGAGAATTTAAAATGTGCATGTTCTTCACAATCACCACTCCTCAGTTTGAAACTGTATATTAGTCTTGGTCACAACCAATTCGATTCAACTAATTCCCTAATAAAAACTGGTCTGGAAACAGCCTGCTGTCAACCAGCTGATCAAGGAGCAGACAGTAGAAAATTTAATTGGGCTTCCTAGACTCATGGCAGAACCCAAACAGAGGTATTGAGATTATCTATGTTGGCAGAAGAGAATTGTATCCTTATGCCAACAGGAAGAAGTTACAGATTTTAATGGTGGAATTATTTTTCATTCATATCATTACCAAAAAAAATTTCAATCCATTGTCTTTCAATGCAAAACTGTCAGTGCCAGTGACAGACGTGTTGTTGGGTGAGCAGCAGTCCTCCAGATGTGAAAACATTTTGTTATTGCAAAGGCAACCACAGCTGGCAAATTTTATAAACATTTATTCAGTCATGGTGTCGCTGACAGGCAAGCATTTACTACCCAGTCCCAAGTTGCCCTTGAGAAGGTGGTGATGAGCTGCCTACTTGAACTGCTGTAGTCCCTGTGCTGTAGGTAGACCCACAAAGCCCTTAGGAAGGGACTTCCAGAATTTTGACCCAGTGACAGTGAAGGAATGGCGATATATTTCCAACTCAGGGTGGTGAGTTGCTTGGAGGGGCACTTGAAAGTGATGGTGTTCCTATGTCTCTGCTGCCCTTATCCATCTACATGATATTGGTTGTGGGTTTGGAAGGTGCTGTTGGAGGATCTATGATTAATTTCTGCAGTGCATCTTGTAGATAGTACACACTGCTGCTACTGAGCATTGGTGGCAGAGGGAGTGGATGTTTGTGGATGTAGTGTCAATCAAACAAGTTGCTTCATCCTGGATGGTGTCAAGCTTCTTGAATGTTGTTGGAACTGCAGTGGGGAGTATTCCATCACACTCCTGACTTTTGCTTTAAAGATAGTGGACAGACTAGGGAGTTTGAAGATGAGTTATTCACCACAGTATTCCTAGCCTCTGACTTGCTCTTGTAGCCATTGTATTTATATAGCAAGTCCAATTGAGTTTCTGGTCAATAGTAAGCTCCAGTGTGTTGATAGTGAGGGATGCAGTGATGGTAATATTGTTGAATGTTAGGAGGTGTTGGTTAGATGGCCATTGCTTGGAATTTGTGTGGCAAAATGTTACTTTCCACTTGTCAATCCAAGCCCAGACATTGTCCAGAGCTTGCTGCATTGATCATGGGACAGCTTCACTATCTGACTCATCATGAATGGTGTTGAACATTAGGTATCATTGGTGAACATTCCCACTTTAACCTTATGATGAAGAAAAGGGCAATGATGAAATAACTGAAGACGTTTGGGGCGAGGACACTACTCTGAGAAACACCTGCAAAGATGTCCTGGAGATGACTGACCTCCAACAATCACAACCATCTTCCCATGTGCCAGGTATGATTCTAACCAGTGGAACCCCCTGATACCCATTGATTCCAGTTTTGCCAGGGCTCCTTGATGCCACACTCAGTGAATGCGGCGTTGGTGGCAGGGACTATAACTCTCACCTCATGTCTGGAATTCAGCTCTTTTGTCCATGTTTGAACCAAGGCTGTAATGAGGACAGGAGTTGAGTGGATCTGGAAGAACCCATACTGGGCATCATTGAGCAGGTGTTGCTTGATAGCATTATTGATGACACCTTCCAGTACTTTACTGATGATCAACAATAGACTGATGGGCCAGCAATTGACTCCTTTTTGCGTAAATGGCATACCTAGGCAATTTTCCACATTTTCAGGTACATGCCAGTGTTGTAACTCTACTGGAAGAGCTTGGCTGGGGGAGCAGTAATTTCTGGAGTGATTGAATTGGTAGAATATTGGTATCTGTAATGTTGGGGACAACTGGAGGAAGTCAAGATGGATCAACCACTCAGGACTTCTGGCTGAAGATTGCTGCAAAAGCTTCAGCCTTATCTTTTGCACTGATGTGTTGGGCTCTTCCATCATTGAGAATGGGGATATTTGTGGAGCTTATTCTTGCACTGAATTGTTTAATCATCCACCATCATTCACAACTGAATGTGACGAGACTGCCGACCTTTGATCCAATCTGTTGGTTGTTGGAATGCTTAGCTCTATCTATGACTTGCTGCTAATGCTGTTCGGCATACAAGTAGTCCTGTTTGATACTGCTGCTCCTGGCATGCCCTCCTTCACTCTCCATTGAACCAGGGTTGATCCCTTGGCTTGATGACAATGGTTGAGTGGGGGAAATGCCTGGCCATGAGGTTACCGATTGCATTGGAGTGTAATTCTGTTGCTGTTGATGGCCCATTGCACCTCATGGATGCCCAGTCTGGAGTTGCTAGATCTGTTCAAAGTCTGTCCCATTTAGCATGGTGATAATGCCACACAGCACAATGGAGGTTATTGTCAATGTGAAAGCAAGGTTTTGGCTCCACAAAGACTGTGCGGTGTCACTCTTACCAATACTATCATGGACAGATGTATGTGCAACTGGTAGATTGGTAAGGATGAGGTCAAGTTTTTTTTTCTCTCTTGTTGGCTCCCTCAGCACCTGCTGCAGACCCAGTCAGGACCTCTCCAGCTCCATTAATCGCCAGGCCACCTTGGTGGTAGTCATTGAAATCCCCCATCTGGAGTACATCCTACACCCTTGCTAACTTCAGTGCTTCCTCCAACTGGTGTTCAACATGGAGGAGCATTGATTCATCAGATGAAGGAAGACACTCTGAGGTAATCAGCAGGAGGTTTCCTTAGCCAAGTTTAATCTGACACTATGAGACTTCATGAGGTCCAGTGTCAATGCTGAGAACTCCCATGGAAACTCTGTCCTGACCGTGTATCACTGTGCTGCCACGTCTGCTGAGTTTGTCCTGCTGATGGGACAGGACATATCCAGGTATGCTGCTGGTGATGATGTCTGGGTCATTGTCTATAAGGTATGATTCTGTGAGTATGACTGTGACAGGCTGTTGTTTGACTAGCTCTCCAAACTTTGGCACTAATCCCCAGATGTTGGTAAGGAGGACTTCACAGGGTTGACAGTGCTGTTTCTGCCATTGCCACCTTGGTCAATACCAAGTAGTCCATCCAGTTTCACATCTTTGTTGGGATTTTGCAGCAGTTTTACAACTGAGTGGTTTGCTAAGCCATTTCAGAGGGTCAACCACATTGCTGCGGGTCTGGAGTTTACATGTAGACCAGATCAGGTGAAGATGGCAGATTTCTTTCTCTGAAGGACATTCATGAAGCAGATGGAGTTTCCAACAATCGGCAGTGGTTTCATGGTCATCAGTTGATTTTTAATTCCGGACATATTCATTGAATTCAAATTCTACCATCTGCCAGGAATGTTAAATGTAACCAACAAGTTGCCATTGAGAGTGTACATATTTCAAACAGCTACATCAGCAGAGTAAGAGCAAAGATTTTCTTGAAGAAAAAGACAATGAACTGCATACAACTCCATGGAAGCCAGATCAATGTCCACAGATTCAAGATACAATCAAAACGTAGTAGTTACCTGGTCTGAACATCAAACATACTGCACAAAGTGAATACCATTCAAGTCAAACAATAATTGCCTGATGGAAATCTAGATTACTACAATGAAGCAAGTATTTGTTTTAAGAGTGCAGCCATCTTCCATGAGGTGAAAGGCTCCCTTTGTTTAGACTGTTGCATGATTTATCTTCTATCTCTGTTAATTAGAGAGACTCTAACACCCAACATGTCAAGAGGATTGGTGGCAGTGAACTATACCAACTGGAAGCCACAAGTGGTTGTTACCCAGAGCCCAATGCAACACTGCTGACACCTACATTGAAGATTCTAATAGGTTCTGATAGGAATCATCTATGCCTGTGTAGTGGAGTCTCAGCTCCAGTTCCAGGATTGCTCCACTAGGGGTTCATTAGACAGTCAACAGTGTTGTCCTGGAGCTCACAACCCCAGGTGCTAATCCTGTAATTAGATTGTCCTCTGCTGTCTTACTGTCTGTCCAATGCACTGTGTGAAATGAAAATGGTAGGAATGTATCACACACAGTAATTACCATCTTTAATATTATAGCAAGGTATTATATGGGAGTAGCAACGAATTCCTCTTATCCAGGAAGGTTAGGAATCCTTATACCTAAAACATTGAATTTCTCTACTTTCATCACACTGTGGTTGCAATGTGTATCACCGATTAGATTTACTGCTGTAGAGGCCAAGGCTTTTTTCACACTTTTCAAGGCCAAAACCTCTCCCAACGTTTTTTAAAATGTTTTTATAATATATTTTTATTAAGAAAAAATAGACTTTAAAATATTACAACAAATACAAAACAATGCAATTCAAAACAGTACTAAAATAGTACAAAACTAAACCCAAATAATTTTTTAAAATTCCCCAACCCACCCTCCTGTACGAATGTATAAACATAAATAAGTATAAAATTAAAAAAAACCTAAACTAGCTATTTAACTAAATAAATAAATACCTAACAACAAACAAATAAATAGTAATAACTCAGCCCAGCCGAACAAAACACTCATACATTCACAGTTCCTCCTCCCTGGATATTGGACTCATGAAACACAATCGTTACGGCTATATAAAAGCCCTTGTTAGTGTGGCAGATAAATCTGTGTCCAGGTATTTCAAAAAGGGTTGCCATGTCTTGTAAAAATTCTCAGTATAGTGGTGTACCATATTTGTGAGAAAATCCACAATATGCTCCGTAACAATCTTCCGCCAACCCGACAGGCCTGGGGGGGGGTTTCTGATATCCAACCTAGCAAGATATTCTTCCTTGCACAGAATGTAAGAATATTGAAAAATTTTTGCTTATGCGCGTCTGCATGAAATACAATGGGTAGGCCCAAAAGGAGCGAAATAGGGTCCTTCTCCACCCCTACACCTAAAGTCCTCTTCATTGCACCCATCACAGTGCTCCAATATGTTTGAAGCCTGTCACAAGACCAAAGACATTGGGTAAGAGTGCCCGTGCAGACCTTGCACTTGGGACATGCTGAAGATACCCCTGGTTTAAATTTTGACAAAGGTCTGGGGCTAAGTGGACCCTTTGGAGAATCTTCAACTGTAAAGCATGGGTCCTATTGCAAATTGATATCTTCCTTGCATTCTCCCAAATATCTTCCCATGCCGCTGAAGAAACCTTAACACCCAGCTCTCTTTCCCACATCTTGCAGAGTCAATCAGACTCATCTGAGGTGGCACGCCCCAATTGGTGATATAAAGTACTGTCAGAGAGTGTACTCTTAGCCCTTAGTACCCCTCTTTCTATGTCTGATTTGTAGGGGTCAGTCAAAAGTGTGTGCTTTTTTTGAATAAAATCCCTAACTTGAAAAAAAGAGGTCTCTATTAGGTAACTCGTACTTCCGTACTAACTGATCAAAGGACATCATTACATCTCCCTCAACTAAATCACCCATGCAAGATATACCCCTAGCTCCCCAATATTTAAATCCTGAATCTATCATACCCGGTTGAAAACCCCGGCATATCCATTAAAGGTGTAAGCAAAGATGTTTTGCCAATATTACCTTCCCTCTGCCGAATTGCCCTCCATGCTTTAACAGTATTGATGACTATTGGGTTATGGCAATATTCCCTAACTGTCCTCACCCTGTCCAAAAACGGCAAACTGTTAAGGAGGCACTTTGCCTGGGAGGCTTCGATATCTAGTCATATTGAAAGAGGGTCCCCACAAACCCAATCACTCATGTAGGTCAAAAGCGAGCTTAATTGGTAATTTTTAATATCCGGAAGGTCTACTCCCCCCAATCTGTGAGGCAACTGCAGTTTGGCTAATTTAATGAGGGGCCATTTACGGTGCCAGATAAAGGAGCTGAACCAACTGTTCAGTCTCCTGAGTGTTTGTTTATTGAAAATCAGGGGCAGCATCTAGAGACGGTATAGCTAACGAGGGAGATTATTCATCTTAATAAGTGCTATCCGACCCAACTATGAGTCCGAAAGTGCCTCCCATCTTTGGAGATTTTTAAATTTTTTTTCAATTAATTGAGTAAAATTGACTTTGAACAGCCAATCCAGAACTGGAGTAATGAATATGCCCAAATACACAAAACCCCCCTGTGACCACCTAAATGGGAATCTATTGTCACTCTCAAGAGCCAACTCTTTTGTAAGACCACCCATAGGCATAGCCTCTGATTTAGCAAAATTAATCTTATACCCTGAAAAAGCGCCAAACGCGTAAATGCATTGTATCAGGCAAGGCACTGAGACTGCTGGATTTGTCAAGAAAATTAGAACATCATCTGCATACAGTGAGATCTTTTGTAATTTTGACCCCACTTCTGGAGCTGATATATTGGAATCCCAATGAATGGCCTCTGCCAACGGTTCAATCATCAACGTAAAAAGTAATGGTGAAAGGGGACAGCCCTGCCAGCTGCCCCTAGAAATATTAAAATTGCTTGATCGTACTCCATTGGTAATGACCGCCGTGAGAGGTACACTGTAGAGAACCTTTACCCATCTTATGAAGTCTTCGCCCAGACCAAACCGGTCTCGAGTATAGAAAAGGTATGGCCACTCAACTCTGTCAAATGCCTTCTCTGCATCTAACGAAATCACCAATCCCTGTATTGGCTGCTGTTGGCATGCTTGAATTACATTAAGCAGCCTCCTAACTTTCTGAAGCCCATCTGATCCTCTTTAATAATAGAGGGTAACACAATCTCCAGCCTTAATGCGAGAGCCTTAGAGAGGATCTTAAAGTCCACATTTAAGAGCGAGATGGGCCTGTATGAAGCACAGTCTTCTGGATCCTTCCCTTTCTTAAGGATAAGTGAAATATTGGCCTCTCTCAGAGATGGTGGGAGACAATCATGACTGTATGAATCATTAAACATATTCAGCATCGGGCCTGACAGTATACTTATAAATTCCTTATAGAATTCACTGGGAAGTCAGTCAGGATCGGGCACCTTTCCACTCTGAAGCTGCCTCACAGCTTCCTGCACGTCTTGCCCTGATAATGAGGCATTGAGAAAGGACTGTTGTTCGGGAGTCACACCCGGGAGCTTCAGATCTCCAAAGAAGGATTCCATTTTGGCCTGCCCCTCCTCACAATTCTCAGACTGATATAACTTAGAGTAGAATCTCTGGAACACCACATTAATCTTTTTAGAATCACATGTTAGGTTCCCAGACCCTTCCCTAATCGCTGTAATGGTTTGTGGGGCACTTCTCTTTCTGGCAAGGTATGCTAAGTATTTGCCTGGCTTGTCACCATGCTTGTATAACCTTTGCTTTGCAAAAGCCAGCTCCTTCTTTGCCATCTGTGTGAGCACGGAATTTAATGCAGACCGCAGTGCCGTAATCCTCTGTAGTTTGACCAACGAGGGTACGTCAAAATAGGCCTTCTTGGCTACCTTCAACCGTGCTTGCTGCTCACCCTTCTGCCGCTTCCTACTTGTGGAATATGAAATAACTAACCCCCTGGCATAAGCTTTGGCAGTTTCCCAGAGAACAGATGAGCTCTCAATCGAGCCTATGTTGATGTCGAGGAATGCCCGAAATTCCTGAGAGAAATACTCCACAAACTTACTGTCCATAACAATAAAGGGGTCCATTCGCCAGTACCCTGAGTCCACTGTAACATCCTTAATTTTAACCATGAGGTACACTGGAGCATGATCAGAGATGGCAATATTACCAATCGTACAGGATGCCACCAGATCCAGGGTTACCACAGGGGTCAGAAAAAAATCAATCCTCGTGTGACATCTATGCGGATTAGAGAAAAAGAAGAAATCTCTACCTGTAGGGTGGAGACACCTCCAGACGTCCATCAACCCTAATTCCCCACATAAACCCAATAACTGTTTAGTTTGTGCAGAGGGTATTGAGGAACCTTTAGGCAACCTGTCTACTGTGGGGTCCATGAGGCAGTTAAAATCTTCTCCTATAATGATGTGCTGAGACTTGAGACTTATCAGTTTAGAAAAAGCATCTACCAAGAATTTAAGAGGATGAGCTGGGGGACAATAAACATTTAAAATATCATATTCTTCCCCATTTATCAAGGCTTTAAGAATTACAAACCTCCCGTATGTGTCTTTAACACATTCCAACAATTTAAATGAGAGGTTTTTCCGAACCAATATAGCCACTCCCCTACTTTTCGTATTAAATGATAAAAAATAAATTAGGTCAAAGCCGTAATTTCAGATGTTCCTTGTCACCAAATGTGTCTCCTATAACAAAGCAATATCCACGTTCTCCTTTCTAAGACTTAAGTGTACCTTTTTCCTCTTAATTGGTGAGTGACTTCCCTTGATATTCCAGGTACACCATTTAATCAAATCATTAGCCATAATCTTCTGCAATTACATTTATATTCCAGAGAGGAGGAACCTGAACCTGAACCACAAATTGATGAGCCTTAGTGTCGCATTGTCCACCAAATATAAAAACTACATAAACTAAAACGACTACATTTAACAAACATACAAAATTATTAAAAATAAAAAACAACCAAAACCAGAAAACAAACCAACATATAAAGCGCCAATAGCGCTGAGTAGGGGAACTCACCCCTGCCTGTACGGGGCAACTATCCGTCCCGAACTGCCCATAAATAGGCATCTAAACATCCCAACCACCTTCACTTCTCCCAGCTAGAGCCGCATCACAAGAATAAGCTAAAAAGAATAAACACCCCATAGAATATCAATATGAATAAAAATACATTATTTCATTAAAAAGGGGGGAATAAATACTCCACCCATCCTTTGGTATGTCCTAACTTAGATATTTAAAATATACATCTTAACCACCACCAGACATAGTTTGAACCAAATTATTATCAATAGAGGGAAAAAAAGGGGGGAGAAACAAAGCTCCAACCGGATTTCCTCCATTTCTTTTACAGAATGATAAACGCATACCCAAACAACATTATTTACACATACTACAATTGTTTAAATTAGGTTGGTTTGTCCACAAAATCTCTTGCCTTCTCCGATGTGTCAAAGAGATGCATGGATCCATCTGAAGCACTGCTGGATATCTCAGGGAGTACTGAATCCCAATCTTCAACAAATTCCGCAGGCCGCTCACCTTCCTTACCCTCCGGCAGACCGATGATCCGAATGTTTTTTCTCCTGCCCCTGTTTTCAAGATCATCCACTTGGTCACGCAAATTACGAACCTGCGTCTTCAGGGCTTGGATCTCATCCTTGGATGAACTGGCATCAGCTTCCACCACTGTGACCCTGTGCTCCACCTCATCCATCCTCTTCTCCAGGTCTCCCAGCTGCTGCTCATGCATCTGCAGCATGAGAGAGACTGGAGCCAGCTTCTCCTCAATCTGTTTCCCCAGCATCTCGCGAGATTTCGAGAGCTGGTTCACCAGGTTCTGGAGAGTAATCAGCTCCGAGGGTGCTGCAGGCTGAGCTGCAGACCCGGCCTCAGATGCTCCTCCTCCCTTTTTAGGCATTTCTGGACAGCTGAAATACAAGTAAGTCAATTTTTAATGTTTCTTGGGGCTCCACAATCTTTCCAATGCCCCAAGAAATCCTGCTGACCTGGGTTGGGTGGGTTAAAGGACCATCCTGCTCCTGCTGCGATGCGAAGCTCTGCAGTGTGATCTTCTCAGATCGCCGCCATTTTAGATCCCCTCAACCTCTCCCACCTTAAAGGTCAAGGGCAGCAGATGCATGGAAGCATCAGCAAGTTCCCCTCCAAGCCATCTCCATCCTGATTTGGAATGGTCTCACCTTCAGTGGCAAAATCTTAGAGTTCTTTCTCAACAGCACTGTAGATTAATCTACTCCATATGGACTTTTCAAGGAGATGTCTTAATCCAGCTTCTCAAGGGAAATTGGAGATGCATAATAAATGTTAGTTTTGTCAGCAACACACACATCCCACAAAATAATTAGAAAAATAACATGCTAATATGCTTCTTATTTCCATTCAACAAGCTCTCAACAAAGTGAATAACAAATTGTGGGCGGCACGGTGACACAGTGATTAGCACTGCTGCCTCACAGCGCCAGAGACCCAGGTTCAATTCCTGACTCAGGCGACTGACTTTGTGGAGTTTGCACATTGTCTGCGTGGGTTTCCTCTGGGTGCTCCGGTTTCCTCCCACAGTTCAAAGATGTGCAGGTCAGGTGAATCGGCCATGCTAAGTTGCCCGTAGTGTTCGGTAAAGGGGTAAATGTAGGGGAATGGGTGGGTTGCGGGTCGGTGTGGACTTGTTGGGCCAAAGGGCCTGTTTCCACACTGTAAGAAATAGGGTTATGTAGCTAAAACAGTAAAGACCAAATGAAGGAAGTCATGCAAAATCTGGCCAGTATTCTGCTCCAGAATGGAGACATAAGGCAGACATTAAAGCCCTAATGACAGTGCAGGCAACAACCATTATCATAATTCATTCCCAAAATCAGAGAGAAGACATAAGAATGGCTGATGAAGGATCACTGGATTTTTAAATGTTAACTCTTTTTCTCTCAGATGCTGTAGAGGCCTACTGACTTTCTCTAGCATTTGCTGTACAAGATTTATGTACACTAGTGCACAAAATGGTCCTAAATAAGCAAAGGTGGAAAATGCAGAAATGGTAATTTATATCTCGCAAAGTGACTTCTTGTTAGTGCTTATATTCTCTCTAGTACTATAACTGCCTATACATACCTCCGACTTCTGCCTGACCTCAGTTCCCTTGCTGCTGAAACCCTTATTTGTGCTTTTGTTACCTCCAGACCTGATTATTTCAATAGCCAATCTTCTATATTCCAGACTCTGTGCATTTTTGCTCACTCAAAACTCTGCTGTTCTTACCTTGATATACAAAAAGTGCCAAGTAATATTTATGCCACACAAATGCCAGGTTATGACCATCACCAATAAGAGACAATCTAACCACTGCACCTTGACATTCAATGGTGTTACCATCACTGAATCCCTCACTGTCAACATCCTGGGGGTTATCATTGACCAGAAACTTAACTGGACACACCACATAAATATAGTGCCTACAAGAGCAGGTCAGAGTCTAGGAGTACTGCAGTGAGTAACTCCCCACCTCCTGACACCCCAAACTCTGTCCACCATCCACAAGGTACAAGTCAGAAATGTGATGGAATATTCCCCATTTGCCTGGATGAGTGCAGCTCCAACAACACTCAAGAAGCTTGACACCGTCCAGAACAAAGCAGCCCACTTAGTTAGCATTACATCTACAAACATCCACTCCCTCCACTACTGATGCTCACTAGCAACAACGTGCACTGTGTACAAGATGCACTGCAGAAATTCACCAAAGATCATCAGACAGCACCTTCCAAACCCCAGACCGCTTCCATCTACAAGGAGAAGGGCAGCAGATACATGATAACACTACCACCTTCAAGTTCCCCTCCAAGCCACTCACATCCTGACTTGGAAATATATCACCATTCCTTCACTGTCACTGGGTCAAGATCCTGGAATCTCCTCCCTAATGGCGTTGTAGACTGCAGTGGTTCAAGAAGGCAGCTCACGACCACCTTCTCAAGGGCAACTCGGGATGGACAATAAATGCTGGCCCAGCCCACATCCCAAAAATGAATTTTTAAAAACGAATTCACCTACCTGACTCTGGGCACCTGATCCAGCAATGCCTCAAAATTCAAACTCTCATCCCTATGTTAACTTCCTCCCTATCTCTTTAATCGCTTCCAGTAACCCTTTTGAGTACTCTACTCTCCTGTTCAAGTCTATTGCAATTTCCTTAGTTGGTGACTATGCTTTCAGTCAGCTCACCCCTAAGTTATACAATTTTCTCCCCAATTCTCCTTTAAAGCACTCCTTAAAGCCTCTTTTCTAACCAAGATTTTGGTCACTGTCACATTTGATCGATAATTGCTCCCATGGAGGTTCCTTGAGGCATTTTCCTATATTTTGTTAAAGGTGGCTCTCTCTGGAACAAGGCCACATCTTACAGGTCAACTGTACTGGAAGGTGGAAAATCAAGTTGAAAAATGTTGACCCATTGATTGATCCAGCCCTCACCTGGACACCTGGGTAGGAGTTCTACCTCAAACAAGTTCCTACAGAAACTGACAAAGTGTATTGGACTCCAAAATACTCATTCATGGCTGTTGTGCATTAAAATAGATGTAGGTCTACAGCCCACATATAAAATCAAAACATTGCTCAAGCTTCTTGGTAAAATAATAATGCACTTTTTCACAAGAAAAACGTTTTCTCATAGAATTTCAAGGCAGCAAAAAAAATCACATTATGAGATCAAGTACACCATTGTGAGCATGTTTCTTCTTTAGCTGTGCTCAACCATTGCCAGATATAACCCTGTCTCTTGCCTTTCTCCTAAGGGATTTCTGCCAGATATTGATGCACTACCAAGGTGCATTGTTAGCAGTAGGTGACCAGACATATCTCCTACACCTACCAACTCCATGGCCACATCGAAAGGATTGTCAGACTGACTACCAATCAACTTAGCCACATCTTGAATGGTCCTCCCTTGACCAACAAGTCCTGGAGTGGGAAATGAAACAAGATCTTCTGGATCAGAGGAGAGATCAATACCCACTGAGTCACAAACCTCTGCGGGTACGCTTACAACTGGCAAAATGGCAAAAAGCAAAATGTTGCAAATGCTAGACATCTGAAATTTAAATAGCAAATACTGAAAACACGCAGCAGGTCTAGCAACATCTTTAGAAAACGAAGTATAGAATTAGCATTTCAGTTCTGTGACCTTTCGTCAGGAAAATGGCATCCCAGGACAACAGAGCTTATTTAATGTGCGTAGACACCAGGTGCTACAACAGTGGTTGAGAACGCTCAAGGAAAATGCCATCTTATATTTATCACAGTAGGAGGGGAGTTGATGATAATTTAAAAATATGCTTAACAGTCTGACAATTGCTGTGATTATTCTCACAGTTAGCGAATAATGAGATTTGCAAGTGTTATGTTTAAATAATTAATCAACAGTTACAATAGGGAGCAGCAGCAATCCACAAAATCTATGAGCAGCAATTTTTGTATGAGCACATTAAAGAATAATGGTGTCAAGATATTAATTCAAGACATAAACAAACTTCAAGCACTTGTTGTGAATTGACCCTCAGTCCCACTAATGAGCTACTGAAAGTGCTGGAAACACTGAACAGGCCAAGCAGTAGCTGTGATATAGGGAGGCAGAGTTAATGCTTCAGTCGAGGATATTTTAGGAAAAGACCTGTAAGGATTTTATCTTGGCTCATATTATGACATACACACCACTTATGACTCAGTGATAACATTCTCACCTCTGCATCAGAAGGTTTTGAGATTAAGTCCTGCTCCAGAGATTTGACCTTAAAGTCTAGGCTGACACATCCATGCAGTTCGAGACATATTTGATGGACAAGAGAGTCAAGGGTTATGGGGCACAACAGGAAAGTGCAGTAGAGACCACAATTAGACCATAAGGTACAACAGCAGAATTAGGCCATTCAGCCCAAAGAGCCTGCTCCATCATTCGATCATGGCTGATATGTCTTTCAACCTGCCATTCTCCTGCCTTCTCCCTATAAACCTCAATCCCGTTACTAAATAAGAATCTATCTATCTCTGTCTAAAATACTCTTAATGTCTTAGGCTTTGCAGCCTTCTGTAAAAATGAGCTCCACAGATTAACCAGCCTCTGGCTGAAGAAATTCCTTTTCATCTCGGTTCTAAAGGGTCATTCCTTCACTTTGAGGCTGTGCCCTTGGATCCCAGTCTCACCTACTGGTGGAAACATCTTCATCATGTTCACCCTCTCCAGGCCTGTCAGTATTCTATAAGTCTCTCTCATCCTTTTAAACTTCATTGAATACACACCCAGAGTCTCTAACCGCTCTTTATGTGATGAGACCTTCATTCCCAGGATCATTCTTGTGAACCTTGTCTGGACTCCCTCCTACATTGACATATCCTTCCTTAGATACAGGGCCCAAAACTGATCACAATATTCCAAATGCAGTCTGACCAGAGCCTTATAAATCCTCAGTAATATATCTCTATTCTTGTAAAGCCCATTTAAAATGAATACTAACATTGCAATTGCCTTCCTAACTGTCAACAAGTTAACCTTAAGAGAATTCTGAACTAGGATTCCCATGTCCCTTACTGCTTCAGATTTCCAAAGTCTTTCCCCATTTAGAAAATAATCTATGCCTCTATTCTTCCTACCAAGGTGCAAAGCCTTATACTTTCCCACATTGTATTCCATCTGCCCACTTTCCTAGTCCGTACAAGTCCTCCTGCAGCCTGCCCACTTCCTCAACACCACCTGTCCCTCCACCTATCTTTCTGTCATTTGCAAATTTAGCAAATGCCCTCAGATTATTAACATACAATATGCATAGTTGTGGTTCCAACGGTGACTCCTACGGAACTCCACTAGTCACTGGCTACCATCCCAATAAAGAGCCCTTTTTTCCCCACTCTCTGGTTTCTGTCAGTCAGCCATCCAATCCTGCATCCATGTCATATCTTGTCCTTAGTGCCATGGGTCTCATCTTATTTAGCAGCCTTCTATGCAGTACCTAGACAAAGGCCTTCTGAAAATCTAAATAGATCACGTCTACTGGCTCTCCTTTGTCTAACTTACTGGTTACCTCCTCAAAGATTTCTAACAGATCTGTCAGGCATGATACCACCTTGATGAAGCTGTGCTGACTTAATCTTATTTTATCCAAATATTCAGCAATCTCATCCTTAATAGTTGACTCTAAAATATTACCATCGAGCAAGATCAGGCTGACTGGCCTACAGTTTCCTGTTTTCTAACTCCCTCCCTTCTTGAACGGGAGTGTTATATTAGCATCTTTGGGTCCCTTCCTGACTCTAGTGATTCCTGAAAGGTCACCATCAATGCCTCTACAATCTCCTCACCTACCCCCTTCAAAACTCTGGGGTGTAGTCATCTAGTCCAGTTGATTTATCCACCTTCAAACCCTTCACGACCAAGCACCTTCTCATTAATGTTGGCCACTACACTCACCTCCGCCCCGAACCTCTTAAAGTTCTGGTAAGCTGCTGGTGTCTTCTACTGTGAAGACTGATGCAAAGTATTTATTCAATTTCTCTGCCATTTCACTGTTCCCCATCACTTCACCAGCTTCATTTTCCAGCAAAATGATGTCCACTCTTACCTCTCTCTTACCGTTGAAATATCTAAAAAGACTTCTGCAATCTTCTTTTATATTATAAGCCAGCTCCCCCTTGTATTCCAACTTCTTCTCCCCCCTTATTGTTTTTTTTTAGTTACCTTTTGCTGATTTTTTTAAAAGCTTCCCAATTCTCTGGCTTCCCATTAATCTTCACCATGTCACGTGCTTTTTCTTTTGCTGTTATGCTGTCCGTCTCCACCCTTGTCAGCCATGGTTGCCTCCACCTCCCCGAGCATATTTCTTCTTCCTTGGGATGCATTTCGGCTGTACCTCCTGAGTTACCTCCAGAAACTCTTGTCATTACCGCTCCACTGTCTTCCCTGCTAGGTTTCCCTTCCAATCAACTGTTGTCAACTCCTCCCTCATGTCATTGTAGTTACCTTTATTCAATTGTAATACATCTGATTCCAGCTTCTCCTTCTCAAGTTGCAGGGTGCATTCTACCATATTGTGGTCACTGCTCCCAGGGGTTCCTTCACCTTCAGCTCCCTAATTAACTTTGCCTCATTACACATCACTAAATCTAGAATTGCCTGTTCCCGAGTGGACTGTAACAAAAACTGCTCAAAAAAACTATCTTATGTATATACCACAAATATCACGTCTAAAGATTATAGGTTAGGTGGACTGGCCATGGTAAATTGCCCACTGTGTCCAGGGATGTACAGGCTAGATGTATGAGCCATGGGAAATGCAGGCTTACAGGGATAGGGTAGGGGAGTGGGTCTGGGTGGGATGCTCTTCAGAGGGTCAGTGTGGATTTGATGGGCTGAATGGCTTGTTTTCCCACTGTCAGGATTCAATGAATTCCTTTTCTTGAGATCTACTACTAACATGATTTTTCCAGTCTACCTGCATATTACGTTTTGCCATGATGATTGTAATTGTGCCTTTCTTACATGCCTTTTCTATCCCTTGATTTATTTTCTC
The DNA here is from genome assembly GCF_047496795.1 of Chiloscyllium punctatum. Classification (NCBI taxonomy): domain Eukaryota; kingdom Metazoa; phylum Chordata; class Chondrichthyes; order Orectolobiformes; family Hemiscylliidae; genus Chiloscyllium; species Chiloscyllium punctatum. The sequence continues at coordinate 141,885,802 of NC_092741.1, read as the reverse complement.
CCCACATCCTGACTACCGCTAGGGGATCTGCACACAATTCCTGTCAAGGTTTTTCCTTTCCTTTGCATTTCCTCAACTCTACATACACATATTCTATGCTTTCTAACTCTATATCACTTCTTGTTATCTCACTGAACAAGGGAACCCTGCCCTTCTGCCCATCTACTTGTCCTTTCAATAGAAGGCATATCCTTGGATATTCAGTTCCTAACCCTGATCCCCTTACAGCCACATCTCTGTGATACCCACAACATTGTACCTACCAATTTCAATCTGCACTCCAAGCTTATTCACCTTGTTTTATATACTGCATGCATTTAACATACAACCCCCTCAGACTTACATTGAATCTCCCCTTTCTCATAGTTGCGGATCAACTATAATCTTATCAAATGGTGGAGCAGGCTCAGGAGGACAAATGACCTATTTCTGATTGTAATTTTTGTATTCTTGTGTTCGACTTACGTATACTAAAATGGTTCTGTGGATGAAACAATAAACCAAGTCTCCATCCCTGATGGACAAAATATATCCTTTTCAAACAATAGAGGGGTTATGTCTGGTATTCTGGCCAATATTTATTCCATAATCAAAATCACAAGAAAAAATTGCCTTGGCTTTCATTATATTCCATGCACAGCAATGTTACTGTATGGAAATTGAATGCTTGTTTCCTTTCTTACAATATGACCACACTTCAAATGTCTTTCATTTACTGTAAAATGTCGTGGAACATCTAGAGTCCTGGAGGACACAACGTAATTCTATCTTTTTCTTAGATAACATTATCCATTGGTAACGGTGGCCCATCAATAGTTTGGTTTTGGTTTTTGTGTGAGATTGTCAAAAACGTTACAGTGCGCTGTTTGACTCAGACCTTGTCATTAACATTTAGTGCCTCTAAATATTTATCTCAGTTTTTTAATATCTTTCAGGGGATGTGGGTGTCACTGGTTGGTCAACATTTATTGTCCATTCCTATTTGCCCTTGAGAAGGTGGTGGGCTCTCTGGTTGAGCTGCTGTAGTCCATATGCTGTAGGTAAACCCATAATACCATTTGGGAAGGAGTTCAAGGATTTTAACCCAGTGGCAGTGAAAGAATGGTAATATCTTTCCAAGTCAGGATGGTGAGTGGCTTGGGGAGGAACTTGGGAGGATCTGTTCTCAAGCATCTGCTGTCCTTAGAACATAGAACATAGAAGAATACAGCGCAGTACAGGCCCTTCGGCCCTCGATGTTGCGCCGATCAAAGCCCACCTAACCTACACTAACCCACTATCATCCATATACCTATCCAATGCCCGCTTAAATACCCATAAAGAGGGAGAGTCCACCACTGCTACTGGCAGGGCATTCCATGAAATTACGACTCGCTGAGTGAAGAACCTACCCCTAACATCAGTCCTATATCTACCCCCCCTTAATTTAAAGCTATGCCCCCTTGAAATAGCTGACTCCATACGTGGAAAAAGGTTCTCACTGTCAACCCTATCTAACCCCCTAATCATCTTGTACACCTCTATCAAGTCACCCCTAAACCTTCTTTTCTCCAATGAAAACAACCCCAAGTGCCTCAGCCTTTCCTCATAGGATCTTCCTACCATACCAGGCAACATCCTGGTAAACTTCCTCTGCACCCGTTCCAGTGCCTCTGGAACTCAATTCCTCTACCAATAAAAGCCAGTACGCCATATGCCTTCTTCACTGCACTATTTACCTTGTCCTTCTACTTCTAGATGGTACCAATTGAGGGATTGGAAGATGCTGTGTAACAAGCCTTGCTGAATATCTGCACTGCATCCTGTACCCATTACTGATACCGAATGTTGGTGGTGAAGGGAGTGGATATTTGTGGATATAGCGTCAATCAAACAGAATGCTTTTGTTCTGGAAGGTGTCAAGCTTCTGATTTGCAGATTGTGGATTGTAGGTTTTGAGGAATCAGGAGGAGAGTTATTCACCTGATTCCTAGCTGCTGGTTTGTTCTTGTAGCCACAGTATGTAATTGGCCAGTCCAGTTCAGTTTCTGGCCATTCGCAAACCTCAGAATGATGAGAGTGGAGAATTCAGTGATGGAAATGCTATTGAGATCATGGCTATTTTCACTCTTTTTGGGGATGGTCATTGCCTGGCACCTCCCTGGTGTGAATGTTACTTACCATTCCTCAAGTGTCACCACAGTGCCATAATCATTAGGAATCCTTGATAATTTTTTTCGTATTGAATTAGACAAATTGTATCACTGTTCCTTTGCTCTGGCTGAGATCAAATAAGTAATCAACAGACCTGAACTTTTCAAGTCTGTATGACTCAGTAAGGCCAGGGATGGAAAGACTGATAAAAATACCAGCGTGAAAACTAAACAGTGTTATCTTCAGAAAACAGCCTGCTCAACCCAGTTGAGCGAGAACTTTTTAAATTCATCACATGTATCTCTAATCTCTGCTGAGTTGAAAGTCACAGGCACTTTGATAATTTATTTGTTCATGTCACAAGTTGTGTGTGTGTGTGTGTCTGTTTATATCTGTGTGTGTGTCTGTTTATATCTGTGTGTGTCTATCTGTGTGTGTGTGTGTGTGTGTGTGTGTGTGTATATCGGTCTGTCTATGTGTGTATGTCTGTGTATGCGTGCATGTCTATCCATCTGTATATGAGTGTATCTGTGCCTGTCCATCTCTGCATATATGTGTGTGATTGTCTGTGTGAATGTGTGTATGTGAGAGTGGGTGTTTGTATATCTCCATGTTTCTGTGCCTGTGTATGTTTTTGTGTGTGTGTGTGCGTGCGTGTGTCTGTGTTTGTGTATCTGTGGGTGTGTGTATGTGCTTATGTATCTCTGTTTCTGTGTGTGTGTTTGTATATCTCTCTTCATGTGTATCTGTGTGTGTACATGTGTGTTTGTTTATCTCTGTTTCTGTGTCGATAAGTATGTGTTTGTATCTCTGTACATGTATCTGTGTGAGTGTGGCTGTATTTGTCTATGTGTGTATGTGTGTTTGTGTATCTCTGTTTCTGTGTCGGTATGTGTGCGTGTGTATCTCTGTGCATGTGTGTGTGTGTGTTGTATATCAATGGCTGAATTTCAGACCTGCTTTGAACTCTTTGCCCTTCCTCAGTGTTTCCCATTACTCGTCACTTGAAAATAGCAACATCTGGTGAAGGTGTACCTTGCTCAAGAACCCAACACTCCAAAGATTCATCCTTTTCTCCTTTGGCATCAACCCTCAAATAACAACAAACAAACTAGCCATTTATCTCATTTCTAGTCCAGGCTCAGGGGGAAGGTTGTAGAGTCCAGTTTTGGGCTGCTGTATTTGTAAGTAATTCCAAGGGCCTGGTAAACTTCTGCTCAATGTCTTCAAGGGAATTTATCACGAGCAATAAAGAAATGGTTGACCAACTAAATATAAAGGAGGACACAAATGAAATCCCAGAAATGTTAGGGCATGTGAGTTTAGTGAGAGGGACGAACTGAACAAAATCAGTATTCACTGGGAGATTGTTGGGATTGGTGTTGGGGAAATTGTTGGGATTGAAGGCTGATAAATCCCCAGGACCTGATTACCTACATCCGAGAGTACTTAAGGAAGTGACGCAAGAAATAGTGGATGCTTGATGGTCATCTTTGAAGAATCTATAGACTCCGGAACAGTTCCTACAGAATGGAGGAAATCTAATGTAACCCTGCTATTTAAAAAGGGCAGAGAGAGAAAATTGGGAATTATAGACCAGTCAGCTTGATGTCAGTAATGGGGAATGTGCCAGAGTCCATGAAAAATGAATTAACATTTGGACACTTGGAAAACATCATTGAACAGAGAGATTGAATCGGATAGAATTATATTCACTAGAAGTCAGAAGAATGAGAGGAGACCTCATAAATACCCATATAATTCTCTCAGGATAAGACAGTGTTGATGCAGAAGGAATGTTCCTGATGTTAGGGAGTCCAGAACCTGGGTTCACAGCCTACAGAGTAAAGCATTTAGGACTGGGATGAGGAAAATTTCTTTTTCACCCAGCCATGTGGTGACCCTATGGAATTTGCTACCATGGAAAGGCTAAAGCAATGTATGATTTCAAGAAGGAATTGGAGATAGCACTTGGCACAAAAGAGATCAAAGGATATGGGGGAAACTAAGGAAGGGTCACCGGTCTTGAAACGATAAATCTGATTTCTCTTCACAGATGCTGCCATTCCTGCTGAGCTTTTCCAGTAACTTCTGTTTTTGTTTCTGATTTACAGCTTCCACAGTTCTTTCTTTTTTTATTGAGTTGGATCATCAGTCATGATTATAGTCACTGGCAAGAGCAGTCTTGAAGGACCAGATGACTTACTGTCCTTCCTATTTTTTCTTTCTATGTTTCAATGCCTGTCAGAAACTTTGTTATCTGTACAACACTCTCAGGCTGAATCAGTCTAGTTGCAGTCCTTGTATTTTGTTACAAGTTGTTGTTGGTGTCATATGCAAAGGAAACATTTGGATGAAATGTGCCAATCCCAAGATAGTTGGGAGATAAGTGGAGCATCTGTTTTACTATTGACCAAGATGCAAATCATCACAGCATAGAAGCACCTTGAGAAAATAAACAGCAAAACATTGCCTTTCACCCATGAGGGAATATCATGTACTGTGCATGTGCAAGAATTGGATTACTGCCCTTGTTGCTAATGCTAGCAATCTAATCTCCTAATAATATACCTCTCACTGTATAATAGGACAATAGAGTTTTTCATGAGTTTATTATTGAATCTGAGACACTACAGCATAGAATTAAAATCAATGAAATTCTAAATGTTTATAATACCCAAAAGCTACTCTGGTTTCAATATGTGTGGCAGAAGCTCTGTGCTATGTCTGTTATAATGTGTGTAGCTGGTTACACTAAGTACAGAACATAGATATTCTAATGATAAATAATTTACACATATTCATGGAATAGAATTTTTGTGGGGCCAGGTGCCCTGACCATTGGCTGGAAAACCTGTGCACAGTGTTTGAGAGACTGGGTAAAAGTTTATGTCAATCAGGCACTTACCTGGACAATGTCCACCTCCCGATGAATTTAAGCCAAGTGCCAGGCAGAAATCCCAACCCCCACCAACCCAAGAACTACCAGCCAGTCGGCAACTAAAAACTGTCCAATATTACAGGTCCACTGAGGATTTCACCATTAATTGAACATGGATCTTGAGAAAAACAGAAGCATTGTCAGGATGGAGAGATCAGACAGGTGTGCACATGTGAGGGGTGAGAAGATATCAAGAGATAGGGCAGTCATGACTTCATCCAGGGCCTCCACATCCCTTTGCCAAGTCCCTCAATTGGTCACAGTGCCTGACATACCCGCTTGGTAGGGCACTTCAAAGACACTTGTACTTGTTGGGCAGTGGTCCTATGCGGCAAGTTCCCATTTGATCCTTAGTAGAATTCCGATGAGGCCCTTAAGCAGCTACTCAACTGACTCTGGATGGCAAGGCTGTTGGCTGCCTGGAGCTTGATTATGGAAGGTCAGGAGGGAAGCCGATTCTCCACCTTCCCATCTGAACAAATGGTACTCCCCACCCCCATTTCCAAACCTGCTTTAAAACTTCTGCATATTAGACAATAGACAATAGACAATAGGTACAGAAGCAGGCCATTCTGCCCTTCGAGTCCACACCACCATTCATTATGATCATGGCTGATCATCCTCAATCAGTATCCTGTTCCTGCCTTATTTCCATAACCCTTGATTCTAATATCCTTGAAAGCTCTATCCAACTCTTTCTTAAGTGAATCCAGAGACTGGGCCTCCACTGCCCTCTGGGGCAGAGCATTCCACACACCCACCACTCTCTGGGTGAAGAAGTTTCTCCTCATCTTTGTCCTAAATGGCCTACCCCTTATTTTTAAGCTGTGTCCTCTGGTTCAGGACTCACCCATCAGCTGAAACATGTTTCCTGCCTCCAGAGTGTCCAATCCTTTAATAATCTTATACGTCTCAATCAGATCCCCTCTCAGTCTTCTAAACTCAAGGGTATACAAGCCCAGTCGCTCCAATCTTTCAACATAAGATAGTCCTGCTATTCCAGGAATTAACCTCGTGAACCTATGCTGCACTCCCTCAATAGCCAGAATGTCTCTCCTCAAATTTGGAGACCAGAACTGCACACAATATTCCAGGTGCGATCTCATCAGGGCCCTGTACAGCTGCAGACGAACCTCTTTGCTTCTATACTCAATCCCTCTTGTTATGAAGGCCAGCATGCTATTAGCTTTCTTCACTACCTGCTGTACCTGCATGCTTGCCTTCATTGACTGGTGTACAAGAACACCCAGGTCTCTTTATACTGCCCCTTTACCTAACTTGACTCCATTTAGGTAGTAATCTGCCTTCCTGTTCTTGCCACCAAAGTGGATAACCATATACTTATTCACATTAAACTGCATCTGCCATGCATCTGTCCACTCACCTAACCTATCCAGGTCATCCTGTAATCTCCTAACATCCTCCTTACATTTCACCCTGCCACCCAGCTTTGTATCATCAGCAAATTTGCTAATGTTACTATTAATAACATCTTCTATATCATTAATATATATTTTAAAAATCTGCGGTCCCAGCACAGATCCCTGCGGTACCTCACTGGTCACTGCCTGCCATTCCGAAATGGAGCCATTTATCACTACTCTTTGTTTCCTGTCAGCCAACCAATTTTCAATCCAAGTCAGTACTTTGCCCCCAATACCATGCGCCCTAATTTTGCTCACTAACCTCCTATGTGGGACTTTATCAAAGGCTTTCTGAAAGTCCAGGTACACTACATCCACTGGATCTCCCTTGTCTATCTTCAGAGTTACATCCTCAAAAAATTCCAGAAGATTAGTCAAGCGTTATTTCCCCTTCATAAATCCATGCTGACTCTGACCTATCCTGTTACTGCTATCCAGATGTGTCATAATTTCATCCTTTATAATTGACTCCAGCATCTTTCCTACCACTGAGGTCAGACTAACTGGCCTATAATTTCCTGCTTTCTCTCTCGCTCCTTTCTTAAAAAGTGGTACAACATTAGCCACCCTCCAATCTGCAGGAATTGATCCTGAATCTATCCAACTCTGGAAAATAATCACCAACGCATCCACGATTTCTAGAGCCACCTCCTTTAGTACCCTGGGATGTAGACCATCAATTTAGTAATTGTCTGAAAGCGCCATGCCCAGTAATGGATTTTGCAACAGAAGGGGATTTTGTCAATGAGGCTCAAAGGAATGGGCAGTATATTGTGGAGATTCAGTTTCCTTAACCTAATTACTAAAAGTATGCGTGGTTAATAAGAAATTAAACAAAAGAGTGTGCAACCAGGCAATGTCTAATTACCTGGTTAATGGGAAACATTTGAAGTCTTATAAATAATTCCTATCTAATAGCAATCACCCTTTCCAGAAGATTATTGAGGTTATTGTTACAACAACATTTCAGACCAATTATGGTTTCTGGCGTTTTGAATTTTCTTAAAGTTACCATGTCAGTGCTCTTTAGCATGTCAATCCTGAAGACTGCATTAAGTTTTAAAATACTTTCTTGTCCTTATATTAAATCCAAATATAAAAGTGTATTATGATAAGATCTGACAGCAGGAACCCACAGCCCTGCATGAGGAAATGCTCCTGTTTCCATTACTCCTTATAACCTACAGCTTTCTGACGCCCAACTACTTTTATGAATGTCAACATCCATCGTGACTATTTTAGCTCTGCTAGATATAATATTGCAACAGGTACATGCCATTGTAAGCACTTCTGGCATTAAAAGTATGCGAGCTATAGAACCTGTCCATAGATTTTGACGTTATTAATGCCTAAAGCCGGTTTGGAATATCATTCACATTTTGTTATCTGTCCACTGACCAATTCTGAACCCTTGATGTCTTTGCGTGGCATTTCAACATTAACAGACCACTGGTCATTAAATGCAAAGGTCAGTTACATTAATGAGAGTGGAGAAAAACTTCAAATACCCTGCAGTTTGTAGCTCTACACTGTGGTGTCTCGAGCACTCCGCACATGTGCTTGCACAGCTCTGACTATTCTAATCACTAAATGTTTATACGCCAAATGAGAGCACTTCCCTCTGCTCGCTCTGTGCGCTGCTAAATGAGGCTTGCTAGCTGTAGCCTTTATTATCAGTATCAGTTGCACGCTGGAAGCCACAACATGGATGACAGAGTCATGTTTATCCAGCTGCTGTCATCATTGCCAATAAATTACTTGCAGCCCAATTCATCCACATGCTTTCAATATTTAATACTGCTGTTGCCAAAAGCAACAAACTGTTGTGAATGCAATGAAGGAGGTGGCTTGTGGAGTTGCAGCAAGAATTCACCTTGCCTCAGACTTTAAGCTCAAATTTAGCACTGATGGTTCAAAATCTGAAAAAAAATTGCCATTATCAAAAGAAGTGTAGGAAGACAATATACAAGCTTGGCAGCTGCACTAGATTACTTACCTTCGCCTCTGGGGATGACATAGAAACGTTAAGACAGGGATAGCTTCTCCATCGACTCACCTCTCCTTAAAGGCAGATTAATAATTTATTTATTTGTCATTCATTATTATGACGTATGTAATGTCTGTGAGCTACCAAAATAATGAAAAAGTAGCCTTCGCCCTGAAGTACGCCCTGATGAAACTACTGTTCAATGAGAGAAAGTTCAACTCTGGGCTTCAATATAGATCTCAATACCATTATGGGAAAACATTAATCTTTGGTTTTATTAGCATTGTGCAGCAAAAGTCATATCAATACTGAAATTATACCATCCCTCAGCTCTTTGAAAGAAATGTGAATTTAAGTATGTGCTTCCTAAGCCAGTTGTTGCTTCATGGTAGAATAACAGACCTGAAATTGTTGACTACCAGAATTTAATAATTTTTCAACACTAAGAATATCAAACGATACCTGCCAGAGAGTAACGCGTCAATGACTAAAAACATGCTACTTTCTTGCTTACTTCCTGGTGTGTAGGATTATGGGTGAAACCTTATAAGGATCTGAGAGACATGGGCTATGGCGAGATGTGTGGCAGAATCAGGTAACAAGTGCAGCAAGATCCAGCTTAACACTGAGATCAGCTCACTCCACCTTTTATGAATTTCTCAAGTGCTGTGGTGAGATTCTCACCTGGCAGTGGCAAGATGCTTACTGACAGTGATAACGTTTTTTAGATGCCTTGTTACAGCCACACCTCACCTCATTAATATTCACCCTCCCTTCTTACCAAACTCACCAAACAAGCTCTGCAACAGGAGAAATTGATAAGGAAAGCAGAGTGGGTAGCTGGCGGATTCAGCTTGAGGCTTGCTCTGACTGATTTCTCTGTTGGAAACTGGGCACCAATATCTCCAAGGGCAGCAGACATACCCAACCCACATCCACAGGCATTGGCATCTGACATGAGCCAGCCTCTGACAGCCCTCACGGACTATCTCCAATCCATTTACAGGATGCTTCTGTGAGCACGTAGGTAGATACTAAGTGAACAAGCACAAAGAGAGCAAGTAAGCAGCTCTGAGATACAGCCGGGTCCAATCCGTGAGCTGGCAGCCCATTCTTGTGTGCAAACTGTCCCCGCTACAGCCTTTCAAATCTAGTTGTGGTGCGCTCCGCAATGCATTTCGGTGCTTCCACAGTGTCCTGCCAGTGTATCAGAGTGGTGCCGTGATGGGTGGGCTGGTGCGGGTGCCAATGTCCATGGAAGAGGACTCTGTTGAGTTGGTGCCTGTGCATCATGGTCCTGACATGCAGTTTGACCTTATGCAAAATGGAGATTGTTTGAAGCAAGAGGAGCGCTGAATTCACTAGATACCCCCTCTGCTTTTGAGTTTGAGCCTTTTCAATGTATAGCTTGTTAGGTGATTTTACTAAGAGAATATTAACAAGGTGAGTTGTACCATCAACCAAGTGCTTAATAATCAATAATCCCCTTTAACTGACCACTGGTTGTTACTTAGTGAGAATCTCACCTCACTGCATATCAAAAACATAAAAGATGGAGACAGATGCTTCCAAAGTCAAGATAGGCCCTGAAGGATTTCTTGTCTGATTCTATTACAGATCTTGCCTTAATCACTGTCATTCAGACCCCCAATAAATTCTGCCCAAATTAATGATTTAGCCCTGGGCTACTTCCTGTCTCTGCCTGTAATTGACTGTTTTTTATCTTCACTAATCCTTTTCCTTTAAACACATCTATAGAAGCTTTCAAGTCTACTTTTGTTTTATATTCCTGAGATTGTTCTCTTTTGAGAAAAAAACATTGAGGGGGGAATATAACAGAGATGAAATCATGAAGAGGTTTGATTGATTAAAAAAGAGATAACTGCGTGACGTAACAGTGGCAGAAAAGTTGGTAATCAAACAATACTAGTGAAAATTAATTGCCGAAATGGTCCATAAAGCAATAACTCTTATTTACACAATGTATTTTTTATAGCTTAGAATCCACAGCCTCAAATTGAGATGGGAGAAGATTCAATATTAATAATCAAAAGGCAATTAGATACTTCCTGGAAAAGGATGAATTTGCAACATTATTGGGGGAAAGATGAGGAATTTTCCAAAGAGTTGGTACAGGATTAGTAATCCAACTGGTCTCCTACCTGTGCTTCAAAATAGTAGCTCAGTCAGTAAATTGCCAAGGTTCTGACCCTGAACTTACATTTGACCATCAATCAATGATAGCTCACTGGGGATGCAACCAGTTTAATCAGGAAAACAAATCAGGAAAAAGATTTGCTTCTAACATTTGCTGATTAAAATATATGCAGGTGCTGGATACAATTAAATCAGAATCATTTGTGGCGCTCCTGACATCCAATAACACTGCTTGGACTCAATGATCAAGAAATGGCAGTTTCATGAGATACAGGAGGGCTGTCCACTTGAACCCTAAGTGACTGCGTCTAGCCTGGGCTGAGGGAAAATTGGAACAGGCTGGGGCAGAAAGAAAATAAATGAGCCGGTGCATGTCTAAGTAATTATTTCTTCATTCCTTTTACTTCCTCGCATAACGAGAATAAAAGGCAATGTTGGAATTTCACCAAATACACTTCTTAGAAGACACAGCAGATGATAGAAATAAAATAACTGATCTGCATTATAACAAAATTCGTATTTGTGTTGCAAAATGAAATAAAAATACATTTTTGCCTCAATTCTAACAAAATAAAACATCCCTCATGCTTTATTATTACTAATTTGAATCAATTGCCATTACAAGGTTATATTTAGAGGTAAATGGATTGTTTTTAGCTGTAATTAGTATCTTACTGAAGTGAAGCACACAGCGGAACTATAAAAAGCCCATTAGTGCAACAGCTGCTGTATTATTGGTTTTATGTGTGTGTGTAACTTAAAACCTGGAAAGTTATTCATGTTATTACCATATAGGAGATTCATACATTATGCAAAATATTACTAACTATAAATGTGACAAATGGACATTGTTATATTATACGGATCACAACATATGTCCTTGTAGGTTAATCCAGGTCATGTTCAAACACTTTTTAGATGGGAATACCTGCAAATTTGACTGCACAGCTGAGAGAACTCTACAAACACTGGTATACAGCTTACATCTATCCCTCCTGCAATCCCATCCAGATTTACTTATTGGGTGCATCAGCTACAAGATATGATTAGATTAGATTCTCTACAGTGTGGAAACAGGCCCTTCGGTCCAACTAGTCCACACTGACCCTCCAAAGAGTAACCCACCCAGACCCATTTCCCTCCGATTAATGCACCTAACACTATGGGCAATTTAGCATGGCCAATTCACCTGCACATAACAATCTTTGGACTGTGGGAGGAAACCGGAGCACCTGGAGGAAACCCACGCAGACACAGGGAGAATGTGCAAATGCCACACAGACAGTCACCCGAGGCTGGAATCGAACCTGGGACCCTGGTGCTGTGAGGCAGCAGTGCTAACCACTTCCAATACATCCCATGAGTCCAGCTACCTTTCTCTGTTTCTAATCTAACAGTAACCCAGTAGATATTCACTAGTCAGGAGAAATGTAAAGTAATACGATAGGGGAATGGGTCTGGATGGGATACTCTTTGTAGGGTTGGATTGGACTTGTTGGGCCAAATGGCCTGCTTCCACACTGCAGGGATTCTATGATGAATCTACAGTAGAACGCGAGACTAAAGAGTTTCAGAACTTAACAACATACATGAAGAAGTCCAGATGCAGAACAAAGCAACTCTAGAGCATAAGAAAGCAATTTTGCCAAAATAGACTGACTACAAAGTATAACACATACTTACAAACATTGTTACACTCAATAAAGCAAAAGGTTGGCCACATAAAATATTTATCATCAAGTTGGCCAGTTGGTACCAGTTCAGAATATTTATTGAGTCTGTCCAAATGAACAAGTTGAGCATGGAGCCCTGACAACTAGCTTAAGTCAATTTCTACCCCTGAATTTGTAACTTAAATGCACAGAATGCTTTAATTTTAAAATCGCTATCCTAGTTTGAAAATCCCTCCACAGCATCATCTCTCCCTTCAATGCAAGAAGACTTTCAGATCCTTTTCTGCCTTCACATACCTTCCAATTTTTATTTCTCCAACAGCAGTGGCCGTGTCTTCAATTGCCCTGCCTAAGCTCTAGAATTGTTCCGAAACTATCTCTGCTTCTTCACCTTCCTTTCCTTCTTTGAAATGCTCCTTAAAACTATCTCTCTGTCCAAATTTTTGTCCGCTGATCCCAATATCTCCGTATGTGGCTCAGCGCTAAAGGTTGTTGAATAATCCTCTTGTAAAACTACCAGGACATTTTGTTACATTTAAACTGCGATAATGCAAATTGGTGTGGATAAATAAGTTTCAAAGCTGGTTCCAATTCACACATAAAATTAGATTATGCTAATAGAGATTTTACATTCGAATTCTGGGTGTAGAGTATACAGGCATCGTGGAAGTTCTGGATTCTCACAACACTGCTTGGTGCTGGTATTGCTGGTATTTCACAATGGGGCCAGTCTTCTGGCACAATTTTAATCTTTTTATGGCGTCCCATCAGCGTCAGGAAGAGAAAGGGGAAAATCATTGCTACTGCAGGACTTGGGCCCAGCAGAAACTTCCAGGGATTGACTCCCCATTGAACAGAAGGAAAACATTGGTCCCAAAGCCTGCCAGCACAATTTCCCAGCAAGTGGAAACTACATTAATCAAATGATTAGACTGTCTTGGATAAGTCCTTCAGCTTTTAAGTGCCTCATCTTTGGTTGAGAAATGCTGTATGCCAGAAACGCAGTGATATTACCAGCATCCCACATTGCAGTGATGGAAAATATAATATTCAATGTCACGTAGTTATTTACTGTTTAATTTGACAAGCGTTTATACATTAAGAAGTGCTTCCAATGTCTGGCATTGATCAGAGATGACTATCAATGATTGGTATGAAGCAGAAATAAGGTTGACACCCATTGGCAAAACAATTCCCCAAATCTCCCCCCAAAATGCCAGAATTGCACAGGCAGAGAATCCTCCCAAGAGAACATGAAGACAGCCCTATCGTTTATAAATGACAGCACTGAAATATGAGCAATGGGGACAGAAACAAACTTAAAACGACAATGTTTACAGCATTTTCTGCTGTTTAGCAGTTGTATAATATCTCTGAACCACCAAGCTGTCGAATGTGTGCTTCTTTTCTGTGTGTAATGACAGGAAAATTGTCATTTTTACCAAATCCAGAGGAGAATATATGTGCAGCATTTTAAAGCTGTGTTGACCATTCCAGAAGTTTGTCAAGAACATAAATGTCACCAGTGTGGGTCACTGGAGAAACACTCTTTGCTGCAAATCAACAATACTTCACAAAGAGCTACAAATCCAGAAAGAATAAACAATATTTATTTCTAATTATTTCAATAGCAGGGCATGTCAGATTTTGAGCAAGGAAAAGAGCGCAGTATACAAAAAAAAGTTCTTCATCACAAAGTTGATAAATTCAAGAGTGTAACTTGTATAATGTAATAACTGAACATTAGCATGATGATCCTATCTGCCCATAAGCAATGTCACAGGAAAATTAATATACACAATACTTATCCTTTTAGGTGGGTGTAAAGTATTCAAAGTTGCTATTTTGCAGGAGATTTGAAGTTATTTCTGGTGCCCTGATCATTACTTACCTCTCAATCAACATTAAAAAAAACAAATTATGGTTGTCCCACAAGGAGCCAGATGGAATATAATGTGGGGAAGTGTGAAGTCAAATCAGTTATTTATTGCTGTTGCAATGTTGCTGCACTGCAACATCAGACTTACTGTAACCATGCTAGACACGAGAATCCATGCTCCAAACTTCAGATTATCTGTGAGCAATAACATGGGATATCTAACAAAGTGTCACTGAAGTTAAACTATGCATATGAAATTAATCAGCATATTTCACTTATAAAGATGACCCATATAACTTATTCATGGAATAAACCTTATTTTAGATTCATATACAATCCATACATCTCCTCTGACACTCAGTAGCATACTGAACCCCAACCACCAACCCCCTTCCCCCCTACCCCACTCCCAACCAAATGAAATCCAGAAATTGAACTGAAGCAGCCATAAAAATGTTGTGGCTACAAGAGGTTAGAGGCTAATGATTCTGTGGCAAGGAAAATATCTCCTATCTACAGGCACAAATCAGGGGTATGAAGGAATAATCTCCACTTACCTGGATGAGTGCATCTCCAACAGTACTTTAAATATTACTCCCTTTAGCACCAATGCACCGTGGCAGCAACATATACCATCTACAAGATGGAATGCAGTAACTCATCACCCCTCTGACAGCACCATCTAAAGTTGGCATCTCTACTGGAACGACAAGGGAAACAAGGACACGGTATCACCATCATCTGCTAACCTTCTCTCCAGGGCACACATAGAGTCAGAGAGTCATAGAGATGTACAGCACGGAAACAGACCCTTCGGTCCAACTCGTCCATGCCGACCAGATTTTCCAACCCAATCTAGTCCCACCTGCCAACATCTGGCCCATATCCCTCCAAACCCTTCCTATTTATATACCCATCCAGATGCCTTTTAAATGTTGCAATTGTACCAGCCTCCACCACTTCCTCTGGCAGTTCATTCCATACACATACCACCCTCTGTGTGAAAAACTTGCCCTTTTGATCTCTTTTATATCTTTCCCCTCTCACCTTCAACCTATGCCCTCTAGTTCAGGACTCCTCCACCCCAGGAAGAGACTCTGTCTATTTATCCTATCCATGCCCCTCATAATTTTATAAACCTTTATAAGGTCACCCCTCAGCCTCCAACGCTCCAGGGAAATGGAGCCTATTCAACCTCTCCTTGGAGCTCAAATCCTCCAACCGTAGCAACATTCTTGTAAATCTTTTGTGAAACTTCAAGTTTCAGAACATCCTTCCGACATCATCCTGACTTGGAAATATATCTCCATTCCTTCACTATCACAAGGCAATAAATGCTAGGCTATCCCACATAAATGCCCACATCCCATGAATGAATAATACTTGCACCCATGTATTATGTATGAATTTTTTTAATACTGAGCTAACTGTAGCATTTCATTTCTCACTTTGTCTTCAAAACATGCCAGGTAAAATACAAGGAAGAAATTACAGCAATTTTCAAATGCATATCAATGCATATTGAGAGCTGCATACTTATCTACCATGGGGACTGGAATGAAAACCATGTCTGCGTTGCCTGTTCCCCAGCTCCATGCTGCCTTCGGGCCATTTTGTGTGGAGGCAAAAAGCTAGGCCTGTGAGGTGTGAGATAGATCTTTCAATCTAGTCCATTGACCTCTTTCCCAGCCCAAGGTTTTGCCATTCACCTGACCACACTCTACTAAATGACTGACTTCGCAGTAGTTTTACTGGAATCTTTCCATGCTCTGGATGCAATGTAACAAAGTAGAAATTGCTGGATGTGAGGGGTTTGTTCAATTTCACTCAATAATATCCTTCTGTTGGATACTCATCAGTGCTTCTAACCAGGTCTCCAAATCCACCACTTGCTTGTATGCCAAGAGGTATCCAAAAGAAAGAGCTGCAGATGTTGTACGGAGTGCCTCATTGAGTGAAATTAATAAAGTCCTATCCATGTGAATAATTTCACTCTGTTACTTTGCAGCCAGAAGACAGAAAGGTTTCAATGCAGTCAGGTGTACAGCAAAAACTATGAATGGGTGAGGGGGGCAGAAAGCCAGTGGCCAGTAAATTGCAACTTCAATTACTCTTCATGAAAAATTTCCATCTTCTTTGTACTTTTGCACTGAGCCAAATCTACTAGTTCCAAGACTTTTCCTGCAAAGTTAAAGGAGACTGTTTGATAATTTAGCTTAACTTAGTAAATATATAAAGGCTCCTGCTGTAAACCTGAGACAAGGTTCTGATGGAAATTCCAATTCCGTGGACTGAAACTGTTGACGAATAGGAGTCCATTCTCAGACACAAAGAATTAGGTGCTCAACAGAAACAAGGCAATGGGGGAGGAAAGAGAAATACAGTTGTTTGTCAGTTTTAAACGTTCAGAAAATCAATGCACAAACTAATGATTCTGTGAAGTTAAATTACTAATGTGGCGCATTATCACAAACAAAATCTGAGTTACACGCTTTTAAAAAGAGAGTGATTTTACGATGATGTTGATGGGTAGCTGAGAAAGCAGTTTTCGTTGATTGATTCTGCCATTTTATTTTCCTGAAATAGTGCAAAAGCAGCGTCTTTTAGGCATGAAAACTACCAAAAGGCAGAAAACTCCAAACTTTTAAATAATCAGCAATTTCTTATCATATGATAATAACAAAAACCAGACAATCTAACAAATACTGGAAATGCATTCCACTGGAATACAAATTCTTATATTGGCATTTTGGAGAGCATGAATCTACACCAGAAAGATGAAACGCAAGCACCTCACCATGGACTGTCAATCCCTTGACATTTTGTCAGAAACTCAACTATTTAAAGAAAGAATCAGTCTTAACTTTATGACAGACAGCTAATAAAGAATAACAGGTAGTCAAACCTCTTCTTGGTTTGGACACTGAAGGATGAAGAGGAATGAAATCCTTCAGTATTTCTGATGACGACCACAATTACCCTATTGCAGCTGACCATGACTAAAGGTGACAAAGTGACTGCTTGGGACTTTTAGCTGATATAAAATGGCCAAAAAGGGGAGTAGCAGTTACATATAACAGATGTTCACTGTGACACTTGTGGACTCCATGCAAAGTTATTGAATAAGACAATGAAAGGTATTGTGGCAGCCATAACAGGGTCCCAGTGAGGAGAAAAGACAGGGGAATTTAATCAGATTTCTGTAGATAGGCAGTTCTAAATACATTAGCATTTTGATTTTAAAAAAAATTGAAAGGATAAAAAGATACTTAAGCAATGAAGAAAATTCCTGCTCTGTCAACCAAGGCAGAAACAGTAAATGGTGTAAACAGATAACCTCTCAAAGAACAGGTAGACAGTAAAGAAAAGTCATTGCGACTGTGGAGAAATAAACAGTTGCAGTTTAAGTGCAGAAAAAGAATGTAAAGAGTTGGAATTATGCATCGCTCATTCAGAAAATGGGCTAGATGGCTCAAGATGGATGATATTCAAAATTACAGCAACACGATGGCTCAGTGGTTAGCACTGCTGCCTTACAGCGCCAGGGACCTGGGCTCGATTCCACCCTTGGCTGATTGTCTGTGTGAGCTTCCTCTGGGTGCTCTGGTTCCCTCCCATAATCCAAAGATGTGCTGATTAAGTGAATTGGCCATGTTAAATTGCCAATAGTGTTCAGGGATGTGTAGGTTAGGTACATTAATCAAGAGTAAATGTTCAGTAATAGGGTAGGGAAATGGGTCTGGGTGGGTTACTCTTTGGAGGGCAGTGTGGACTTGTTGGGCCAAATGGCCTGCTTCCATAGTGTAGGGATTCTATGATCTGAAACAGGTAATCGGTTGAGTTCAGTATTACTTTTCTGTTGCATAGAGAATTTATAGATATGGACCCTAAATCAGAAAAATGGGATGATGCAGCAATTAGGAAATTAAATCTTAATTTTTTTCTCCTTTTGCTACAAAGTATTTTCACTCTAATGACTGACTGTAAAAAAAGAAGCAACATTGTTGTGTGCTATGTGTCATGTTCTTCTTCCTGTCCTGACGCTACATCTTCCATCATCAGTTTCCACACAGGCACTGGCTCAATATATGTGAAAGCAGAAAGTTGTGTAGCATTGTAGAAGATTCACAGCACTGCAATGTCTAACAGGCACATTGATATGAGCATTCATTCTGTAGCCCTCTGTAACAAACTGTATCACAGACAGAGGGGATTTGATTGGAATAGAGGCAAATTTATTGTAGGCCCCACTGACCACAGACTGAGGGAAATTTTGTGTTTGGGTGTTTCAGTAAAATGGACAATAGCAAGCATAGTATAAAACAGATCCCTGATCCAATCCTATATGACCCATTTTACATTATTGCCAGAAATCTATAATTATCCCCAGTGTGTTTCTCCAATGAATAGCTGTAGATCAGGAACTCTGGACAGCCTCTACATTTTTCTTCACTGTTGAGTTAAAATGTGCCTGTTTGTCAGGTTTGACAAAGGGTCACATTTATCAGTTGTTAAAAACATATGGGTGGAGACAATTTTGATTACAGTGACTTACATGAAAAGGAGATAGGACATGCCTTGTGATGGGCACTTGTTCCTCCTTGACTAAGTTCTTACTCCATACTCTGACCGACTGCAGAGGCACAAATTAAAATCTACCACCATTGTTTTACAAGGACAGAAGGATTACTGCATGTAATGAATAATTTATTCCAATGCTAACTTTCTCTTTGAGGCAGCAGATCTAATCGCTGTAAATAAAACATAAACTGGGACTAACTACAGGTTAATTGCTTTTAAACGTATTCTGAGATTAGTAAGAATGTAATTGCTCTTCTGTGAATTGGAAACTGGTTGTGAATACTCACAGTCAGAAACAGTAGTAACAAATGATATTTTTTTTCCATCCATGGTGGCTCAACACATTCAGAGATTTCACTGAAGCAGTGCAAGCCAGGATGAAGTTGATGAAAGAGAAATGTGTTTCTGAGGAGACATTTCTGGCTTTTAATAGCCCTTTGGGAGTATAGAACTTGAGTATTGCTGACAGAAGACATGCTCTGTCAAAGGTTTTCATTTTGCACTTATGAGGATAATATGGCGCGCGACAAAAACGTTGGCAAAATGTGTGTGTTTTTAGCTTTTAGTGTGCAGGCACTGTGAAAATGCTGATGACCAATGAAGATTCAGATGGTTAGAAAGGTCGGCAACAATTAGGTTACAAACTGAAGACACACGAGCCCCTAGCAGTTTATAAAGATGGGCTTAAAGGTAGGCAAAAGCCAGGACACCATTCTCAAAAGTGAGCAAGTGAGAGGCAATCACAGCCATTCTCTGTTCTCCCTGTACCGCTGCTGTTAATACTTATTCCTTCATCTGCTTCCATTCTGCAGCTGAACTCACCATGCTCCAGCTTTTTTGATACTTGTTCTCCCTCTGGGATCCTGCTCTCTCCCTCCGGGATTCTGCTCTCCCTTTGGGATTCTGTTCTCCAGGATCTTACTCTCTAGGATCCTGTTCTCTTGCTGGTATCCTTCACTCTCTCTGGGATTCTGTTTTCTCTCTCTGGGCTCCTGCTCTCCCTCTGGGATTCTGTTCTCCAGGATCCTGCTCTCTGGGATCCTGTTCTCTCACCGGTATCCTTCACTCCCTCTGGGCTCCTGTTCTCTCTCTGGGTTCCTGCTCTCTCTCCAGGATCCTGTTCTTTCTCTGAGATCCTGTTCTCTCTCCAGGATTCTGCTCTCTCCAGTTGCTGGAGTCTCTCCAGGCTCCAACTTGATAATTATTAATAAAATCTTCTTTAAAACACCAGTTTCATATAGTGAGTATTATTTAATATTCAGATTATTTGGAAACTCAGTGATTGCAAATCCATTTAAAATACTGTCCTTTAATTAAAAAAAGTTTGACAATCAATGCAATTACAGGGTACAGAACCCCTGCAATGTTGGCCATTTGAGAATTGGGGACTTTGTGGAGGAGACACATTTTGGCCATGAGGACAGTGTCCAGTCCATTGCTGTTGATTTTGCAGGAACTTTGTCTGAATCCGTGAAGGACTGACTTCAAGAAGGACTCTAGCTTTGCTAGTTGGTTCACATGGTTCACTAGTTCTCCCAATGAATCAGGAAACTTGTGATGGAGGCATTGCTGATGGAATTTCATTCAAGCCCATCTGTGTTACTGGTACTCAGTCCAGGTGTCACTGTATTACAGGAGCCTGAAGACTACAACTGTTCACATATGGAGGGTGTTGTTGTCTGCACCCACTGCCCTGGTTTGTAGAAGCTGATCTGCTATTGGATCTTCTTGCCAAAGATGGCTTTTTGAGAGAGGCTACCTGCTAATGACATTCCTCATGAAGGGCTTATACCCGACTCTCCTGCTCCTTGGACACTGCCTGACCTGTTGTGCTTTTCCAGCGTCATATGTCTTGACTCTGCCAATGTATGAGGACTACTTAACATATTCCAGAGGCTCTTCCTCAACATTTATTGGAGGAGATATCTCCCCCTCCCCCCCACCGCCACCTTTAAGGATGCTGCCCTTGATGCAGGCTCTAGCAACTAATTATTCACTCATGAGATCAGACAAAAGCCAGTAGTAAATTTGTAAAAGGTAATTTCCGAATTAACAATCTTATTCAAAAAGTGGAAACAAAAAAAACAGGTAAAGGCAAGCCAGTTAGCTTAAGACCTATTATTCAAGAAAATCTTAGAATCCATTATATAGTGGTAGAGTGTTACAATTGGGTGCTGGATTATTAATCCAATGATGTTACCATTACACCAGTTTTGAGATAGTGTGATTTGTAAACTGTGACTCAGTTTTCACACGTATCTCTGTTTCTGTGTCAATTTGAGCAGTTGTCTCTTTGCCTTGTCAAATTCATTGAGGGATTGCAACTGTTCTCACGCTTGTCAAATAAATTCCTTTGTTTATTAGTTTTTTTTAAAATACTGTAACACAGAATATAATTTTAGATTGATTTCAGTCATTGAGCAGTCTAGGCCTATCCTGTCTGGAACTTAGAAGATGGAGAGGAAACCTATTTGAGATGTATAAGACGCTAAAGGGGATTGGCAAAGCAGACATAAAAACGATGTTTCCTAATATTAGGCAATCTAGAATGACCAAAAGTTTTAGGATAAGGTTTAGCAGATTAAAACAGAGATGAGGGGAAATTATGAATCTGTGGAATTCACTACCCTAGGGTGCAGTCAATGCTGGAACATTGAGTAAGTTTAAGGAGGAGATGGAGAGATCTTTAACTAATAATGGGTTGACAGGTTATGGAGAACGGATAGGAAAGTGGAATTAAGATTGAGATGAGATCAGCCATCAAAAGGTGGAGGAAGCTCAAGGGGCTGTATTGCCTACTCCTGCTCATAATTCTTATGTTTTTTTAAGCAACAGGATGCACACACTAGCCAATGCATTCTATTATATTGATTAGTTGGACAGACAAAGGAAGTTGAAGCACTTGTTGTATTGTGTGGTACTTTTTAATTCTGAGATATTGGTGTCAGCTCCGAACAGGACAGAATGGTACCTATTTCAAATGATCTCTGATTTCCATATTGCATAATAGAATTTTCTCATGGATGGTGAGAAAATATCATACCGCTACGTATGAAGTGGGCCCCTTTCATTTTGATGTCACAAATGATCTCCTAATTAAGGTGTTGAGTTTGGGGCGAGACAGAGCAACTTCTCTAAACCACATGCACCAGATTGCACATTGCAACCTTGACCTTTACCCCAAACCACAAGCACATTAGTGCACCACTGAGGTTCTGTAAAATAGTGCAGTGCCCAAAAAAAAACCTCTTTGTAGAGAAGCTTCACTTTTGTGCAACATATTGCATTATCAGGCCTCAAAGACAAATATATCACAATGAATGGTTTGCATTTACTTAATGCCAACACAGGTATGGAACAGCTGAAGCATAATTAATTCACAATCTATCATAATTTTACATAAATGAAAAACACTTACAATCTATATTCAGGACAAATGATTGCATAAAAACATGAATATGTAAGTGAAATATTCAATCACCATTTCCCACATCATGCACTTGCACTCCGATATTTACATTGTACAATCCAATTATTGTAACATCTATGACCTAGGGAATCCATCGATGTGTTGTTCCAGTTATATAATGAAAATATTTTTGGAAATGTTTTATAAATCCTCAAAATGAACCAATGATTATCAATCTTTCCTATATGAGAAGGCATGTTGAAAATGGATTTTATTTCAGTGACTTGTCATGAACTTTTGCAACAGTAAAGATTGAATGTAATAATGTTGGTCAGTGGGGGGGGGGGGTGGAAATGTAACATTATTTGAGAAAGATGGGAGAGAGAACACAAATAACTACAGGCCAGTTATCCTGACATCAGGAAAGTGCTGCAAGGCTTGACGATGCAATCGAAAAAGCATATTATCATTAAACAAGTGAACATACTTTTATAAAAGGTATATCACATTGACCAATTTAGTAAAATTGTTGAGGTCATAACTATTAGGGAAGATGAAGGGAAACCAGGATACTGTAAGACAGACAATGCTTGTTTCCACAAAGCAGCTATCACCCGTTGTGGACATTCACACGGTTAAAGATCCCTGAGATATTGTTATGGAGAAACTACTTGAGTTATTGGGAAGAATTCCTCTGCAAAAGGGAATGAAGAGATTGGTAATGGTCATGGACCAACCAATGAGTTTAAAATGAACAACATCCTCCAGAAATGACATCAAGAGACAAAAGATCCTGTTGTAAAGAAATGATTTACAGATGATCAGAATCAAACTCAATAGTCCTCCAGCCAAAGACCTGTCAATCGTCCCAATTAGAAGAGAATGTGTTCAGGAAGAGTTGTGAAACCTCTTCAACCACCTGTACTTGTACTGTCAAAGACTAGGGGTGCAATGGGGGTAGTGACAAGTATAAAAATAGTTACAGATCTGAATTAATAAATGTTAACAATGCATAAAAATTAATTGGGATAGATGTTGTAAAAGGTAATGGTTCTGAAAGGGTTAATGCTAATACTGTGTTAGACTCCATTTAGTCTGATGATTTAATACAGTCCCAATGGGGTCAGATGTGCCATCACTGGCTCCTCACAGAAATGATGTTGAACCAGCTAATTTCATTTGTACCTGTTATTGTCATGCAATAATCTACATCTTGTTGTTAAGACAACTGCCACTTCCTGTTATACAACAAAAGTGACCTTGAGCTGTGTGGTGACACCTGTGTGTTATGAATTTTTCACAATGCTATTTTTGATTGCCATTTCCTGCATTGCAACCAAGTTTGACCTCTGGAAACAGATTTTGATTTTAAAAAAAACATTTTCAATTAAATTACAAAGCTCAACTTTTGCAAAACACTAACACTCTAATCAAATCATTCAGCGGTGTGAAGCAGGCAGAAATGCAGTTTAAAATCATGCTTTACGTTTACATTATATTTTTGATTTTCTTATACATTTTAACAGCAATGGAAGGTATACCTGTGGACTTTTCAGGCATGTGAATCCCCTCATAATTATGACTTTCTTAATCCTTCAACCACCTCATCAGCAATGGCAATAGTGAGATTAGATCATTATTTACAGACCAAGTACAGGCTGTACAAATTTGTGCATATAAATTAGGCAGAGCAGTACCATTAGAATCGGTGCAAAACGTACAGATTGCAAGCTTAAAATTTTCTGATAATTATTCAGTAAAAAGACAAAGAACAAAGAATTACTGAAACTGAAGTTTACAAAGAAGCCTGAGCACCAATTTGAGATTGACGACAGAGTATCAGAATGGCTTGAAGGCTGATGTAAAGAAATCCAAAGCAGATTTAATTAGAGGAACAGAAGAAGCAGTGGCAACACATAAAGGCTCCACATAAACACGGACAGAGGAAATGAAGAGGCCATACCAAAGTGCATGTGCAATGACTGAGAGCCTGAGAAAGACAATATTTCATTGCAGAGGTAACAGAAGCACTCTGCCACTTCCAGGGGCACTGTCTCTGCCCATGAGCCCGGTAACTGCACATATCACCATCAAGGAATCTCAATAATATTAGCAGTGGCATAGTTTGGGCATGCACTTGTTATGAGCAGTATAGAAATTGATAAAGAAGGGGTGTTAAAAAGTTGGCAGCGCCAGGTAAAGAAGTCACCAGATGTGTTGCATCCTAGAATATTGAGAGTGGTAAGGGAGCAAATCGTGGAACCGTTGACAGAAATTTTCCAGGTATCTCTGAACACAGGATTAGTCCCCGGGGACTGAAGGATTGCAAATATGACACTGTTGTTTAAGAAAGGGCAAAGGATAACCCAGGACTGTCAGCTTGACATCAATAGTGGGAAAATCGATTGAAGCCATAATATGGGATGCAGTGTATACATACTTAGAGAAAATAAAGCTAATACTGGACAGTCAACATGGATTTGTCAAGGGCAGGCCATGTCTGACAAATTTCAGCTATTTGACGAGGTGGCATAGGAAGTGAATGAGGTTAGTGCTGTGAATATTGTATATTTCAGAAAACATTTTGTATGGTGCCACGTGGCAAGTTGGTTAATAAATTAGAAATGCTTGGGATTGATAAGTGGATGTGTCCTCAGTAGCATAGATTAGACGTTGACTAAAAGAAAGGAAACAGAGGGTAGGTATAGATCAATTTTCAGACTGGCGATGAGTTGAAAGTGATGTTTCACCAGAGATCGGAGTTGGGACACTGGCTTTTTCTGATCATCCAAACAACTTGGAGATGGATGTTGAGGCTGAAATCTCTAAATTTGCAGTTAAGCTTGGGAGGATAGTGGATGGTGAGCATGATGTGGAGCAACTTCAGAAGGGCATTAACAAGTTGGCCAAAATGGCAGACAGCTGAATTTCAATGCAGTGAAATGTGAGATAAAGCATTTTGGTAGAAGAAATACAGAGAGATGACACAGACTCAATGGAATAACTTTGATGGGAATACAGGAGCAGAGGGACCTCCATGTTCAAGTGTATTATTCTCTGAAGGTGACCAGGAAAATTAAAACAGTTGTTAAGAAGGCTTATAAACATCAAACAGGCCAAGAATACCACTGCCACACTATTGGATGAAGTGGATACAAGGATACCCGATGACACCAGCAGCATCAACAAGAAAAGCATGTTAAAATTACTGGATCTATGCCTCATAACTCACTTTACATTCAATGGACAAGCATACAGACAAATCAACAGTACATTGCTTAAAAATGTGTTGCTGGAAAAGCACAGCAGGTCAGGCAGCATCAAAGGAACAGGAGAATTGACATTTCTTCAGGAAGGGCTTATGCCCGAAATGTCGATTCTCCTGTTCCTTTGATGCTGCCTGACCTGCTGTGCTTTTCCAGCAACACATTTTTAAGCCCTGATCTCCAGCATCTGCAGTCCTCACTTTCTCCAAAGCAACAGTACACCAATGGGGTCCTCGATATCAGAACTGATAGCAGAAGCAGTAATTCAACACTTAGAATGGACAGCCCTCTCCACTATCCAACCCAAACTCTGGATCTGGTATATAAATTATACCTTTGTCATCATTAAACGTACACAACTGGAAGAAACTCACCACCATAGTAATAACATGCTGTGGAATTAAGTTCACTAAAGAAGAGGAAAACAACAACAGACTCCCCTTCCAGGATGTATTAGTGGAACGCACACTGACCAGGGAACTCTAGACCAGTGTGTACAGGAAGAACACCCATACCAACCAGATTCTGAATTATAATAGTAATCACCCCAGCAGCCACAAACGAAGCTGCATTAGAACACTACTCAAACAGGCAAGGACACATTGCAGCAACCCAGAACTCCAGAAGACAGAATAGGAACACTTATTCAAGGGACTTAAACAGAGTGAGTACCCCAAGAGCATTATCCTCTTGTACTTACACAACAAACCTAAAGAAGAAAACATTAGACAACCAGACACGATAGTGAGCATACTGTACATGAAGGACATATCAAAGATAACTACCTGACTATTCAGACCCCTAGGAATCATGATGGTACACAAACAAGTAAATACCTTTCATCAGGTCCTCACAAACGTTAAAGACCCGACACCCGTATCTAACAGGACAAATGTAATCTACAAGAAACCCCACAAAGACTGTGATAAACACTACATTGGACAAACATGAAGGAAACTGACCAAACGAGTGCATGACATCAGCTCGCCACTGCCAAATACGACCAATACTCTCTCATTTCCACCCACACGGACAACAAAGGACATGAATTCAACTGGGACAATATAACCACCCTAGCACAGGCAAAACAGAAACACGCGAGAGAATTCCTTGAAGCCTGGTTATCCAACTGGAACTCGATCAATAAACACGTTGAACTTGACCCCATATACAAACCACTCAGATACAGAACCAGAAGCACCAGAGACCAGAGACATATAGATGCAGTTTGGACAGACCACCACGCTTCACTGGAGACGAAAAACACACCAACTCAGTGAACGAATCCACAACCCGAGTTACAAACCTTTTCAAGAACTCCAATTTAGGATTGTCATTCAGACCCAGTTTGGTATACCTGAGTGGACTGGAAGCTATATCTGTTAAGACATAAAGCATTTGTTTTTGCAGATCCAAGTTGGAAAGGCACTGTACCTGTTTCAACTCAACAAAATAGGTGACATTAATTAAATCCTTTTAAGTAAAGTGAATTTTTAAATGTGCACCCCTTTAAGCTAAGATCTCTATTGAAATGCATAGTCCAATCAACTCCTTTATTTTTCTTAATGTTTTAGTCAGACTCCCTCAAGGGATATAATTAAAGTGTATGCAATTTCATCAGAACATGAGCATTTTATCTCCAATACCATCTCAAGGGTTCCTACATTCTTAATGTGGTCAGGCACCCAATACCCAACACAATGTAAATATTATACAAGCTATTGGCTTTGACTACTAATTTTCACACAAGTGTTGCCTGCAAGAATGAGTATTACAGAATATAGATCCTGGAGCAGTAATTCAAATTGTTTTGACAGTAGCTTTGGCATTGCTGGCATTTGGATTGGATTTGCTCAGGTCATTGCAAGTATCTTGAACAAAATGCCTCCTTGTAATCTGCATTCCAAGGTGGATCATTTTGTTCTGACCTCTCTTGGATGCACCTCCTCTCAGCACATCGTGACAAACAGGGGTTGCCAGAAGAAGTAATAGCTAATATTATGCACAGTTCACTTTTCTTTTGGTTTAGAGAAGCATGGAGAAATAAAGAAGTCTCTAATGGCACAGTTGCTTCAAGAATTCCATAGTGTCCTGCTGTAGATGCCCGGTCAGCTGGTAGTTTTGAACATATTTGGAAGCGAACATGTTTGGGGAAGGGCAGTGAATAGGTGGACTGGCTGACCACGGAGAAAGCACATAGCACACAATGTAGCGAGATATTTGAAGAAGAGAGCAGTTTTAGAATATTACGTATATTTCTGGTCACCTTTCTATAGGAAGGATGTTGTTAAGCTTGAGCAAGTACAGAAAAGATTAACAAGATTCTTGCCAGGACTGGGGGGGATTGAGTTATGGGGAGAGGTTGAACAGGCTGGTGATTTTATGCGCTGGAGTGTCGGAGGCTGAGGGGTGACCTTGTAGAGGCTTATAAAATCATGAGGGGCATGGATAGAATAAATGGCCATGGCCTTTTTCCCAGGGCGAGGGAATCCAAAACTAGATGGCCTGGGGGGATAACTTTTTCATGCAGAGGGTGGTGAGTGTTTGGAATAAGCTACCAGATGAACTGATGAAGGCTGTACAATTACAACATTTTAAAAGGCAGCTGGGTGGGCATTTGAATAGAAAAGGTGTAGATGGATATGAGTCAAATGCTGACAAGTGGGACTAGGTCAAATTGGATATCTGGTAGGCAAGGATGAGTTGGACTGAATAGTCTGTTTACATGCTGTATGATTCTATAACTCTATTTTATAATCATTCTGCCCTGCTATTCAACTATAACCTTTCACTCTTTCTCTGGGTCTATCTTTTGTTCCATAATTACCTTGTTTTGCCTTGCCAAATGATCATTTTTGCCATTGAATTACTCTTACTCTTCATCAAATTGCAAACCTTCCATTTGTTCTTTCTCAGGATTCTGTTTTGCTTTAAAGCTCTTGTTCAGTAAGCATTTTCCTAGTCTGAAACATTGGCATGAGGTGATGAGCTGAAACATAGGTGATGAGGGCACTGACATACAGTTGCAGATCTGGTGGGTTAACAGCATTGTTTTATCCTGAGAAGCACACATTATTTCAAACTGGTCAGGCATTTACCTGGATGGGATGGGTCCTCAGCCAGATTAAGCCCTTGCGTGGAAGGAAATCTGCTTCCATCCAATCAGAGCCCAGCAGGTCTCTGGTAATGGCAGTGCCACCAGATATGGTGACCACTACTGGTATTGCACTGGGCACACCATGAGGCTCGCTGATGGATCTCTAGAAAGAGGTGAGCATGGACAGGGATGAAGGTCATAGAGAGAGGGTCAGATGTGAAGGGGGTGGGGGGGGGAGGTCACTGGCAAGGTAGGTTAGCAAGACAGGACAGGGACAAATGGCTTCCTTTGGAGCCTCTCCCATTCCCACTGCTGGATCCCTGGATTGGGCTCAGGGTACTTGTTAATGAGGGCCCACCACTACAGTGCTTCCCTCCTGAACATGATTGGAGGAATTTGATGAACAGTTCCATTCTACACTTCCTACCCGATTACACATCCTCACAATCCTGTCTCTGAGCCCATCTGTGGGGATGGCATGGAGCCATTAAATTCATCCATTATCACTTTGACTGCTCAGATGCAATCTGATCAACAGAGTGTTTCCAGAAATTTCAGCTTTCATTTTGCAAAGGAATAGATGGTCTGGCCTTTTATCACATGGTTTCCTTTGGGACCTTGTATAGTGCAAATTGCCTGCCACATTTCCTAATTTATAACAGTGTTTGCACTTCGGAATCATTTAATTTACTGTGAAACACTTCGGATGTCTTGAGGTCATGAACGGTGCTCGAGAAGTCTGTTTTTTTTTCATTCTTCAGCAGGAATGAGTGCCTTTAGGACTGAAAGGGGGAAGAAGTTGAAAGTCCATGAAAAGAGTTGAAAATAAATGTGTAGGTACATGTACAGCGAAGGTTATTGTACATTGATGGTAAGCAGAAAATTTTTAATTGAAGAATTAACTTCTATGCCTGAAACCATTGCTGATCAGTTTATAAAATAAAGAATGTGTTCAGTTCTGTAAAGCAAACGTGTAATTTTTTTACCAAGGAGCTGGATAGAAAATTCCAGAGTGTAAATAAAGTTGAAACATAGAAAATAGGTGCAGGTGTAGGCCATTTGGTGTTCTGAGACTGTTCCTCCATTCAGTGTGATCATGGCTGATCATCCAACTCAGTTCCCTGTTCCCGTTTGCTCCCCATATCGTTTCATCCTTTTAGCCCTAAGAACTATACCTAACTCCTTCTAGAAAACATTCAATGCTTTGGTCTCAACTGCTTCCTGTTGCAACAAATTCTCTAGGTTCCTTCACTCTCTGGGTGAAGATACTTCTCCTCATCTCAATCCTAAATGGCCCTCCCAAAATCTAATCTAATCTAGTCTAAGTGCTTAAACTTTGACCCCGGTCCTGTCACCGGGAACATCCTTCCTGTTTTACTGTGCCCAGTCCTGGTTGGAATTCAGTTAGTTTCAAAGAGGTCACCCCCACCTCCTGCCACCAGTCCTTCTAAACTGTAACGAATATAGTCCTAACCCATCCAATTGCTCTCTATATATCAGTCTTGCTATCCCAGGAATCTTTGTTGCTCTCCCTCCATAGCCAGAACATCCATCGTCAGATTAGAAGACAAAAACTGCACACATTACTCTGGGTATGTTTTTACCAAGGTCCTGTACAATTACAACAAATTCCTGTATTCAAATCCTCTCACTGTGAAGACCAATATACCTTTAGCTTTCTTCACTGCCTGCTATACCTGCCTGCTTACTTTCAGTAAAAAAATTTCTAGGAGAAAGTGAGTACTGCAGATGCTGGAGATCCGAGCTGAAAATGTGTTGCTGGATGCTCAGGCAGCATCCAAGGAGCATGAGAATCGATGTTTCAGGCATGAGCCCTTCTTCGGGAATGAGGAAAGTGTGCCAAGCAGGCTACATCGATGACTGTATCGGCGCTGCCTCGTGCTCCCACAAGGAGGTTGAATAGTTCATCCACTTTATCAACACCTTCCACCCCGACTTCAAATTTACCTGGACCATCTCAGACTCCTCCCTCCCCTTCCTAGACCTCTCCATTTCTATCTCGGGCGACCGAATCAACACAGACATTTACTATAAACCGACCGACTCCCACAGCTACCTAGAGTACACCTCCTCCCACCCTGCCCCCTGTAAAAACGCCATCCCATATTCCCAATTCCTTCGTCTCCGCCGCATCTGCTCCCAGGAGGACCAGTTCCAATACCGAACAACCTTCTTCAAAGGCCGCAATTTCCACCCAGACGTGATCGAAGATGCTCTCTACCACATCACCTCCACTTCCCGCTCCTCCGCCCTTGAGCCCCGCCCCTCCAACCACCACCAGGACAGAACCCCACTGGTCCTCACCTACCACCCCACCAACCTCCATGTCCAGCGTATCATCCGCCGTTATTTCCGCCACCTCCAAACAGACGCCACTACCAGGGATATATTTCCCTCCCCTCCCCTATCAGCGTTCCGAAAAGACCAGTCCCTCCGTGACACCCTCGTCAGGTCCACACCCCTCACCAACCCAACCTCCACTCCCGGCACCTTCCCCTGCAACCACAAGAAATGCAAAACTTGCGCCCATACCTCCCCCCATACTTCCCTCCAAGGCCCCAAGGATACTTCCATATCCACCACAAATTCACCTGCACCTCCACACACATCATTTACTGCATCCGCTGCACCCGATGTGGCCTCCTCTATATTGGGGAGACAGGCCGCCTACTTGCGGAATGTTTCAGAGAACACCTCTGGGACACCCGGACCAACCAACTCAACCACCCCGTGGCTCAAAATTCAACTCCCCCTCCCACTCCACCAAGGACATGCAGGTCCTTGGACTCCTCCATCGCCAGACCATAGCAACACGACAGCTGGAGGAAGAACGCCTCATCTTCCGCCTAGGAACCCTCCAATCACAAGGGATGAACTCAGATTTCTCCAGTTTCCTCATTTCCCCTCCCCCCACCTTGTCTCAGTCAAATCCCTCGAACTCAGCACCACCTTCCTAACCTGCAATCTTCTTCCTGACCTCTCCGCCCCAACTCCCACTCCGGCCTATCACCCTCACCTTAATGTCCTTCCACCTATCACATTTCCAACACCCCTCCCCCAAGTCCCTCCTCCCTACCTTTTATCTTAGCCTGCTTGGCACACTTTCCTCATTCCTGAAGAAGGGCTCATGCCCGAAACGTCGATTCTCCTGCTCCTTGGATGCTGCCTGACCTGCTGTGCTTTTCCAGCAACACACTTTCAGCTGCTTACTTTCAGTTACTGGCGTACAAAGACGCTCAGACATTGTACATGTCCCTTTTTCAATCTGTTACTATTCAGATAGTGATCTACCTTCCTGTTTTGCTCCCAAAGAGAATATTTAATTGATTTGTTATCTCTGTCCAGATTATAAATTCATCTCTTTCTGATTATAAGGGAATACATTTGTCTTCACTCATCTTTTTCTCTTCACATACCTGTAGAAGCTTTATCAAACAATATGTATATTCCTCATAAGTTTATTCTGTTCCCTAATTTCTTCCTCTTAATCAATTCCCTAGTCCTCCTTTGGTAACATCTAAACTCCTGCTTTGATCTACTGCTTTATTTGGTCAATTATTTTCCTTAGATCTATTACTATCCCTAATTTCCCTTGTAGCTATGGTAGGGACACCTTTCCCATTTTATTTTTATGTCCGATGGGAATGAACAGTTGTTCCAATTCATTGATGCATACTTTCCATTTTTGCCATTGCCTATCCACTGTCATCCCTTTAAATAACATTTTCCAATTTATCATAGACTGCTCACGCCTCATGCTATCATAGTTCTTTTATTAAGATCTAGGATTCTAGTCTCAGAATCATCTACATCACTCCATCTTAATGAAGAATTATATTATAATATGGTCACCCTTTCCAAAAGGACCTGCACAGTTAGATCAGCAATTATTCCTTTCTCATTACAAATTAACCAATCTAGGATGGCCTGTTCCCTAGTTGGTTCCTCAACATATTGATCCAGAAAAACATCGCATATACACTTGAGGAATTCCTCCTCTACAATATTGTTACTGATTTGATTTGCCCAATCTACACTCAGATTAAAGTCACCCATAATTACAACTTATTTTTATTGCTTGCATCTCGAATTTCCTGCTGAAAGCCTTCTCCCACATTACCACTATAGTTTGGGGGTATATACATAATCCTCACTATTGCTTCTGAACATTCTATATTCTGTTTAAAGGAAGTGATCCCTTCTTTTAATCCATGCTGGTGGTACCAATGAGCACCAGAACCACTCTACAATGCCCTGTAGACACTATGAGACATCTTGACCCTAGCACCAGGTGGCAATACACCATCCCGGAGTCTTGTTTGCAGCCACAGAAATGTCTACCTATCTCCCCTTCAATTGAATCCCCTATTACTATAGCTTTCTCACACTTATTCTTTCTCTTCCAAGTAACAGAGCCAACAATTGTGCAACGAATTTGGCTGACAGACTATTCCTCCCAACAGTGGTTTATCTGTTTTGCAGGTCAATGGCCATAGGGATTTCCTGTATTCCCTAATTATTTATAGCTGGTGGCCATCTGTTCCTCCTGCCTGGGGAGTCTTAGCATGACCACTTCTCTGGACATGCTGTCCACAAAACCCCCTCGTCTTGTGGGTGGGCCAGCTGCTGCACTACCTCTGAAAACCAAGCTTCTCGGAAACTGCAGTTGGAGACACTTCCTGCACTCATGCTGCCTCCGGGCACTGGAAATCTTCCCACATAGAGCAGGAGGAGCACAATGTGGCCTTGAGTGCTCCATCCACAAAAGAAAGGGTGATGTACTATCTTGATCGGAAGTAGATCTGAGACAAACAAGAATAGTGCCAACTTAAGGACTTAAAGACATAAACTGGCAACTGGGCCTATCCTTTACATCCTCGCCTCATGTCACCCATATTTCTTCCACCAACCATGCCATCATCCCCTTGGATCAGCGGAGGAGAAAGGGTAGAGCTGAGGAGCAACATGAAAACATATATGTTATGCAAGAATTTGGGGTAGCATAGTGGCTCGCACTGCTGCCTCATAGCGCCAGTGACCTGGGTTTCATTTCACTCTCTGGGCTGTGTGGAGTTTGCACATTCTCCCTGTGTCTGCATGGGTCTCCTCTGGGTGCTCCAGTTTCGTCCCACAGTCCAAAGACATGCAGGCTAGATGGATTAGCCATGGGAAATGCAGGGTGATGGAGTCGAGTGTTGGGGGGGGGGGGGGTGGGTGGGGGGTGGTGGTGAGTCTGGGTGGGAAGCTCTTTGGAGGATTGGTGTGGACTTGATGGGTTGAATGCACCACACTCTGTGTGAAAAAGTTGCCCCTCAGGTCCCTTTTAAATCTTTCTCCTCTTATCTTAAAATTATGCCCTTTCACTTCCACACTGTAGGGATTCAATGAATTTTTTATTGGTGATAGTAAGAAACGGTAGGTTAGAGCAATGTTCCAATTTGCTCTAATATATATTTTTATGTATTTTTATTTTTAAGCACATATATTTTTACATTACTCCTCATCCACTGATCCAAGGGGATAATGGCATGGTTGGTGGGAGAAATATGGGTGACATGAAGAGAGGATGTAAGGGATAGGCTTAGTTGTCAGTTTCTGCGTTTAACCCCTTAAATTGGCACTGTTTGTGTTAGTCTCAGAACTACTTCCGATCCCAAGCTTCCAAACTCACACTTTACAGAAGTGAAATTAGATTTAAAAGTGGAACTCAATGCGGAGGCGCAGTCTCTCTCACAGTCTAAATCAAACACAGATCCGGGTCATAACTTCAATTATTCCTGCTTGGTAGCAGACATCACTGACTGTCATGTCCTAACACAATGAATCTACACACAATTACTCATTCCCTATTATGAAAAGTAAAGCTGTTTGACAGATGCAAAGACAACATACTCTATAATGTTCCTGAAGTTGTCATTTTAAATCTTATGATATTGAATATATAACAATCAGTTTAGATGACTTCCAAGCAATATACAATGAATGCATTTGGAATTATTGAATGAGTAAGGATTTGTAAGATAAAGTTGTCAACGTTTTACCAGACTGATAGGGCTGCTCTCTCATTAGAGTTGACTGGTGGTGGTTAAACCTAAGGGTCACCATGTCTCAGACGAGGGGAGGAAAGGATTTGTATTAAGTGGAAGATAAAGCTTTCTCATTCAGCTTTATCATATATGAATGACTCACATGTGCTAGTACACAGTGAACCAATAATCCGTATTACCACTGTCCAATAGAGCTACATTATCAATAAAGGTCAACAATTGCTGATATGCTCTGGAGAGACTGTCCTTTGTCCTTTCACTGAAAAGAGAACCACAAACAGGGTACAATTTATAGATTCTACAGACAGGGGAGAAATTATAGATTACACAAAAAGGGTACAATTTATAGATTACATTGTGTATATATGAATTTTAGAAATCTACTTTCTGATATTTACCTTTCCTATTTACTGAAAGCTTTGGCTGATCAATCAATTGATCATCTCGAACTACACTTCTGCCCATTTTAATAATTTTGATCTGCAGGCAGTAAATGTTTTGTGTAGCTTTTATTTTGTTGACTTAATGAAACTTATTGAGACAAACAACTTTTTGTATTTTTCATTATTCCTTCATTCTCTGGTTATATTCTTTTATTTTAAAAAAACTCTTTCCAGGACTTGAGGTTTTGATTCATAAGGAGAGGCTGGATAGGCTGGGACCTTTTTCACTGAAGTGCGGGAGGTTGAGGCGTGACCTTATTAAGGTTTATAAAATCATGAAGAGCATAGATAAAGTGAAAAGGAAAGGTTCTTTCTCTAGGGTAGGGGAGTTCAAAACTTAAGGGCATAATTTTAAGGTGAGAGGAGAAAGATTTAAAAGGGGCAACTTCTTTATACAGATGGTGGTGTGTATATGGAATGAACAGCCAGAGAAGTGGAGGAACAACAGATACGTGAAGAGGAAAGGTTTACAGAGATATGGCCCAAATGCAGGCAAATAGGCCTAGTTTTGGTTGGGAAACTTGGTCAGCATGGACAACTTGGACTGAAGGGTCTGTTTCTCTGCTGTATAACTATCTGCTGTCTTGTTCCTGAACTTAGTGACCTCTCTGGCTTTTCTTATAGGGACCAGGGGGGCATGATGCCCAGTTGGTTAGATTCAGTGAAATTAGCAAGTGACCTGGTATATTTGAAGAGTGTGTCTTCAATCATTTGGAAATTAACTGGAAGTTAGGTTCTTCCAAGAAGTAACTAACGTTTACAGTTGAGCATATATGTAAGAAGCTCTATTATAACTCTAAATGGTTATGATTGCTTGTTTCCTGCTTGCTACCTTATATAAATGTGTGAGGAAGCTCCAGTTTGCAATAACATTAAATACAGCCAGCTGTGAGGCCTCTGTTGTATTCAGCAACAACAACTTGTGTTTATGTAGTGTTTTTGGTGTAGACAAAGATTCCAAAGGCTTCACAGGAGCATTGTCAGAAAATATTTGGCAATGAGCTAAGTAAGGAGATATTAGGAAAGGTGACAAAAAGCTGTGTATGGCATGGCAGTTTAGTGGTTAGCACTGCTGCCGCACAGTGCCAGGGACGCAAGTTCGATTCCGGCCTTGGGTGACTGTCTATGTAGAGTTTGCACTTTCTCCCCGCGTCTGCATGAACTTCCTCCCACACTCCAAAGATGTGCAGATTAGGTGGATTGGTCATGCTAAATTGTCCAAGGATGTGCAAGCTAGATGGATTAGCCATGGGAAATGGGGGTCTGGGTGAGATGCTGCTTGGAGAGTCGGTCATGGGCTGAATGGCCTCTTTCCACACTGTAGGGATTATATGATTCCAAAACTATAATGTTTTAAGGAATACCTTCAAGGAGGAAAGAAAATTAAACTGGCAGAAAGGTTTTGGAAGGGAAAACCTGAGCTTAGTATATTGGTGCCTGAAGACATGACCACTAGTGGTAAGGGATGAATATGGGAGATTCACAAAACTGGAGGAGCGCAGATATCTGGAGGGTTGTAGGACTGGACAGAAGTAAAAAAGATAATAATAAGCAAAGGCATGGAGGGATTTGAAAACAAGGTTGAGAATTTTAAAATGGTGCTATTGCTTCATAGGCAACCAATATAGACCAGCTAGCAGAAATGAAATGCTGGGTACGTTGTGAGTTAGGAAATGGGCAGAATGTAAGAAGTAGAAGCAGGAGTTGGCCATCTGGCCCATGGCTGATCTTTTCATGTACTCAGTTCCACTTAGCAGCCCACTTGCCGTAACCTTTAATTCCTTTACTGTTCAAAAATCTACCTACCTTTGCCTTAAAAACATTTAACACCAGGTGATAGTCAACAGGTTTATTTGGAAGTACAAGCTTTCAGAGTGCAGCTCCTTTATCAGGTAGCTAGTGCTTCCAAATAAACCTGTTGGACTATCACCTGGTGTTGGGTGATTTTTAACTTCATCCATCCCAGGCCAATACCACCGCCTCCACATCTTAAAAACATTCAACAGGGTAGTCTCAACTGCTTCACTGGGCAGGGAATTCCACAGATTCACAACCCTTTGGGTAAAGAAGATCCTCCTAATTCAGTCCTAAATCTGTTCCCTCTTATTTTGAGGCTGTGCCCCCTAGTTCCAGTTTATCCATTAGCGGAAACAATGGACCTGTTTTTATTTCCTTCATAATATTAAATGTTTCTATGAGATCCCCCCCAACCTTCATTCTTCTAAATTCCAATGAGTATAGTCTCAGTCTACTCAATCTCTCCTCCTAAACCAACCCAGAATCGACCTAGTGAACCTCCTGTACACCCTTTCCAGTACCAATACATCCTTTCTCAGGTACAGAGACCAAAATTATACTCCAGATGTGGCTTCACCAGCACCCTCTACAGTTGCAGCACAACCACACTATTTCCAAAACTTCATCCACTTAATAATGAAGGGCAATATTCTATTTGTCTTTGTAATGACCTCCTGCACCTGCAAACCAACTTTTTGTGATTCACGCTTAAGGACACCCAGGTCCCCCTGCACAGCAGCATGCTGCAATTTTTCAGCTTTTAAATAATAGTCCATTTGCTGTTATTCTTATTAAAATAGGTGACCTCACATTTACCAACATTGTACTCCATCTGCCAGACACTTGCCCACTCACTTAATCTATTGATATCCAGACTTTGTGTCCTCTGCACACTTTGCTCTACCACTCATTTTAGTGTCATCTGTGAACTTTCACACATTATACTTGGTCCCCAACTCTAAATCATCTACAGATATGATTTTTTTGGATGACCTCACATTTACAGAAGGTACAACACATGAGCCTGGCCATTTTTACAATGGAATAGTCAAGTGTGGAGTTAAGGATGTGGCTGGGGGTTAGGTAAGAGAAGACTGATGTTAAGCAGATAGTGATAGGTGCTCTGAGTGATTGTACAGATACATTGTCAGAAGCTCATATTGGGGATCAAAAAGGAGTTGAAAATTGAAAGCAGCTTCGTACAGGCGCAAATGAAAGGAATGGAGCTGGCATAAAGGAATAGAATTTGTGACCGTGAATGAAAACAATGGCTTCCATCTTGCCAATATTTAGTTGGGGGAAATATTTGCTGATCTAGTACTGAATATTAGACATGCAGTTTAATTAGAGACTTAGAGACAATGGAGAGGATGAGCTGGTTATTACCTGCTTGAATGTGGAATCCGTCATCAGGAGGCAGATAAAGATGAGAAGTAGAGTAGACCAAGAACACCAAAGGTAACAGCCCAGGAACTGGGGCAAAAACTATTGCAATTGATTGTGAGGTTATGAGAAATTTTATAAGAATGAAAACAGGTTTTTTCTTAATTCGTTCCAGGGATCTTGGCATTGCTGCCTTTTATTGTTCATCCCTAATTGCCCCTTGAGTGCCCATGGGGAGCAGATAAGAGTCAACCACATAACTCTGAAATCTAGTCATATATAGGCCAGACCAGATAAGGATGGCAGATTTCACTCCCAGAGGAAGGGTTTTTAAACAACATTTGACAATGATTACACTTAGCCTAGATTTAATTCCCAGCATTTTTGGATTTCATGTTTCACAATTTGCCGTGGTGGGATTCAAACCCGTATTCTCTGAAAGGATTAGCCTGGGTTTCTGGATGAGCAACCAGCGATGTTACCACTGTGCTGCTGCCTCCCTGTAAAGATAGTTTTGTCCTTTGATAGTGAACAATGGTCAGCTGTGTATCAGCGACAGGCAGGTTGAGAAGAGGAAAGGTTTACCTTTGTTAAAACTTTGTGGATGATCATTTGTGATTTATTCATTGTGGTACTGCAACACAGACAGAAACCTGACTGGAGGGATTCTCCCTATGTGCTTCATTATGATTTTTAAAAACTATTTGCATGTAGTGCTTCCTTATTTGTTAAAAGGCGTTGCACTAACGCACATTTTAATTTTCTTTCTATGAACATATTGAATGATACAAAAGTTTTGATGGTTTCCAGGTCTTCTTACTGCTGAAGGCAATCGCACACCACATTCACATCTACCACTGCACTTGAAGTTATAGAGTCATAGAGATGTACAGCACGGAAACAGACCTTTCAGTCCAACTCATCCATGCCGACCAGATATCCTAACCTAATCTAGTCCCATTTGCCAGCACTTGGCCCATATCCCTCTAAATCCTTCCTATTCATA
This sequence comes from Chiloscyllium punctatum, assembly GCF_047496795.1. Lineage (NCBI taxonomy): Eukaryota > Metazoa > Chordata > Chondrichthyes > Orectolobiformes > Hemiscylliidae > Chiloscyllium > Chiloscyllium punctatum. Next base: position 141,846,558 of record NC_092741.1, on the reverse strand, counting down.
TCCCCATCATTTTAAATGTTGTGATTGTACCAGTCTCCACCACTTCATCTGGCAGCTCATTCCATACACGCATCACCCTCTGCATGAAAAGGTTGCCCCTTAAGTCCCTTTTAAATTTTTCCGTTCTCATCCTAAACCTATGCCCTCTAGTTCTGGACTGCCCCATCCCAGGGAAAAGACCTTGTCTATTTACCCTGTCCATGCTTTTATGACTTCATAAACCTTTATTAGTTCATCCTTCAGCCTCCAATGCTCCAGGGAAAACAGCACTTGATTTCCTATTAAACTACTATATCCTAATAGGCTCAAAGATTATATTTGTGACAATTCCTCAGTCAACTGGACTCTAATGCTAAGGCAACAAAGACCTCTGCTGGATTGAATATAATACATGTCTTTGTACAAAAGCAATTTTAGAAATAGCCATTCAGAGCAAACTAAATTGTAAGGCACACATTTCAGCTGTAACTTATATTTCACAATATTGGAACAACTACATTTTTGAAAACTTCATCTGTCAATCATTGTGAACCTAATATGATTATTTAAAGACACCCAAAATAGTTACAACATCCACACAAGAGTTACAACAGAGCCGGCACTTCATGGTAAAAGTAAGAGCACACTCTCCACTGAATTACAGATACATGAAAGGGAATGCACTGGGCATTTAAATACAAACACAGGCACTAATTGTTTTTTGAGTAAGTCTGAGTTGCATCACAATTTTTGAAGCGTTCTTACTATAAGGCCTAGTGAGTTTTCTCACCTTATCTTATCAAATGCACCTCATGAATTAGCTGCCCCACACCCCTGTGTATCCCTCATGTCTGGTTTCTGTTCTATCTCACCATATGCCATTCCCACAAGAACTTGCCACTCAGCAGATCCTGCTGAGATCCCATGTACCAGGGACATCTTTAACATCTTGTGCACCCAGACTAGGGCTTCCTGTTATTCAAATCTTCATTCTTATGAGAAGATCCTGACTCTGACTGCCCCAAGCAGCCCATGGAGTGCTGTCAGAAGCTGTTCTTGCATTACTGTGTCATGACCCCCTGAGCAAAGCCGATCTCCAACCCTCATCCCACTCCTGACCTACCTGAGCCCTGCTAACAACTATGTCAAGCTTCTTGGTTTTGTGCCTGTGCTAAACAGCACAGCAAGACAGCAGGAGCATTAATTAGGCCTCTTTGGCTGAAAGGGCAAAGTACTAAAAAGGCAATCAAGGCATTGCAAGGTAGGGATGCTGTGAGCATCCAAGTAGGCTCAGAGTGACAGAGCAAACAAAGACCCTAGAGATGCTGCCTGGTCTAGTCCCTGAGCTGAGTACATATCCCTGTGTGCAGACTGTCCTTTACATTTTTTCATCATTTATATAAATGATCTGGATGTAAACATAAGAGGTATAGTTAGTAACTTTGTAGATTACACGAAAATTGGAGGTGTAGTGGCCAGCGAAACACGTTACCTCAGAGTACAATGGGATCTTGATCAGACAGGCCAATGGGCTGAGGAGTGGCAGACAGAGTTTAATTTAGATTAATGTGAGGAGCTTCATTTTGGAAAAGCAAATCTTAGCACAACTTATACACTTAATGGTCAGGTCCTAGGGACAGTTGCTGAATAAAGAGACCTTGGAGTGCAGGTTCAAGCACCACACTTTTCAACGGTGAAGAAAGCATTTGGTATGCTTTCCTTTATTGGTCAGAGCTTTGAGTACAGGAGTTGGGAGGTCATGTTGCAGCTGTACAGGACATTGGTTAGGCCACTTTTGGAATAATGCGTGCAATTCTGGTCTCCTTCCTATAAGAAGGATATTGTGAAATTTGAAAGAGTTCAGAAAAGACTTACGAGAATGTTGCCAGGTTTGGAGGATTTGAGCTATAGGGAGAGGTTGAATAGGCTGGGGTAGTTTCTCTGGAACGTAGAAGGCTGAGGGGTGACCTTACAGTGGTTTATAAAATCATGTGGGGCATGGATAAGATAAATAGACAAAGTCTTTTCCCTGGGGTGGTGGAATCCGGAACTAGAGGGCCTAGGTTTAGGGTGAGAGGGGAAATATGTTTGGAATGAGCTATTTTGAAGTCATAATATATTTACCATTCAATTAGCACAGTGTTATGGACCAGACCAAACCCCCTCAAGGAGATAAGAGACGAGAGTGTGGTGCTGGAAGAGCACAGCAGGTCAGGCAGCACCCGAGGAGCAGGAGAATTGATGTTTTGGGCAAAAGCCCAGCCTAAATCCAAACTTTTTCTTATTTTAAAGGCAAGTGCAAGGCGTTGTGATCAAACTATCAGGCTTGGAGCAAAGCACATTTTATATTCTATAGTCAAAATGCAGACAAAATAAAAAGAAAAGAATTTGCTCAACTGTAGCTCTATTGAAATACTTAACAAAATAATAAACTACTCATTAACTATTTGTTAAAACATTTCATAAGCACGCCCTTGGCAAAGGCAAATTCAGGAAAATAGATTGTCTTACATGCAACTTCAGCAGCAGGAAGAGAATCCCAGGTTTTAGCTGTAACAGACAGAGGAATAAGAGCTCGTACAACCAGCTTCAAGACTCCAGCAGCTACAGAAAGCTGAAGCTAAAAATCCTGGTTCTGTGTGTACTTGACCCCACCCATTCAGGCTGATCTTTTGTTCCTGGTTTAAAAAAACCACTTCTGCCTCAAACTTTCTTCATAAAAACACCAGAACAAAAACACTATATTGTCACAATAGAAAGCCTTTTTGGTCTCAGTGGATGGGAGAAAATTATGTCATAAAACAAAGAACTGAGGATGCTGCAAATCTGAAACAAAAACAGAAATTGCTGGAGAAACTCAGCAGATCTGGCAGCATTTTTGGGTAGAAAGCAGAGTTAACTTTTTCAGATCTGGTAGCTCTTCTTCAGAACATTTCAAGTTTTATTTGACTGAGCCTGCCATTACTACAATGTGCACATTAAATTAGAACAAAAGATGCTTGAAGAGTTATTTATTTTGTCTTAATTACCACCAGGAGCTGACCTGAGATACGGGTGCAATTTGCACATGAACAGATGGATGACGATGGCCATATTTAATGGTGACATCTATCTCCTGCTTTGGGACTCACACCATGACAAATCTGTATGACTCAAACCTTGAATATCATTGTACCTTCAAATCTCTCTAGGATTGAAAATACAAATTATTGTGGCCTGCTGAGAGAAGAAGCTTTCTTTCATTTCCACTTTAAATGAAAGACCTACTACTCTGAAACTGTGCCTCCAGATTCTCAATTCCCCAATGAGAGAAAACATCCTCTTAGCATCTACCTTGTCAAGTACCTCAGAACCACATAACTCTCAGCCCAAGAATCAATCGAGTCAACTTTCTGTGAACTACCTCCAATGAAAATATATCCACCCTAAAACAAGGAGATCAAAACTGTACACAGTACTCCAGATGTTGGTTTATCAATGACTTGCGTGATTATAATGTGACTCCTTTAATTTATACTCAATTCCCCTTAAAATAAAGGCTAGCATTCATATGCCTTAACTACTTGTGCATCTGCATTCTGTTTACAATTCAAGCACAAGGGCACCAACTTCCCTCTATGTCATAGCATTCTGTAGTCTTTCTCCATTTAAATAATGTTCTGTTTTTGTATTCTTCTTGTCAAAGTCAATAACTCCATATTTTCCTTCAATATACTCCATCTGCCAAAGTTTTGCTTATTCACTTAACCTACCTTGGTCCCTTTGTATCCTCCTCCCCACTTTCTTTCCCACCTATTTTATAATTTCTGAAAATTTGGCTACAGCACATTCAATTGCATCAGTCAATAATATAGATTGTAGTAGTAAGGCCTCAGCCTGATCCCTGTGGCACCTCAAGATGTGTAGTTTGTCCTGTGTATCCCAATTGTTCTTGTTCATTAGCTAGCTGCCTGTCCATGCTAATGTATCACTTCCATAAATACAAGCTCTTATCTTGTGCAGTAACCTTTCATGCAGAACCTGCTGTAAGATGAGGCCATATCACTGCTCATTATATTGCATGAGCTATTTGGCAAATTTTCTGCTACCATCCTCCAAGCCCTGTAGGGATCTACAGGGCTTGGTTGGTCTTGTGTAATAGAGGAAAGCCATTTGATGGTCTAAGGAGGCTCTTATCTTAAACAAGATGCAGTTTATTGCATGTCAGTAAATACTTGCAAGTTACAGTAATATGGTAGACACTGTTACTGAAACTAGGAGGTTGGTCCAGATGGTAAGTCTTACCTCTTCAAGATCCTAAGCTATTTCACAAGCAAGTCCGGGTGACACCATCAAAGTGGGACTTAAGGCATTTCTCAGTTTTAATCCTTTCAGATAACACTATCTAATACCTTTTAGTTTCACTGGCCACATAGGGGATTTCCTGGTGATGTAAAATATAGAATGAAGTTCTTGCACAATGATGTCTTTTTTACCGAGTCCCTATACACACAATTATGGGTGATGTGGGAAGAATATAAACACTATTACTGGTGCTCCTTTGGGAGCAGTGGTAGTGTGAAGGAATTTTTAAAAATATATCAAAAAATAAACAGGAGATTGAGCAGGTCTCCTCAGCCTAGGGACTGACTCTGAGCTGGCTAGTCAGAGCACATGTACGGTGCATATGTAAATAAAGGGAGACTTGGTTACAGGATACTAGTCTCTGTGCCGTTATTTCAGGGGAAAAAATGGAGAAAGAAAATAATATCAAATATCTTTTGGAAATCCAAATATCCAAATATTGGCTACTTCCCCTTTATGCATCCCTCTTGTTACATCTTCAGATAATTCTAACGAGTTGCCAAACATGATTTTCCTTTCATAAAACTATTTTATGACTGCGTTATGCACAGCTGCTTTCAAATCTCACACTACTACTTCCTTGATAATGTATTCCAGCACTTTCCCAAAGACAGATGTTTGGTTAACTGTCTTGTTTTCTAAATTGCAAGCAATTTTCCAACCAGTGCATCCATTATTTCTCCAATACCATTTAAAAGACCATTAAGATGTGGGCCATTAGATGCCTTTGGTTTTCCCAGTACTTTTTCTCTGATTTAGGTGACTGTGTTATCACTGAGTAAAGATTAGCACCACAAGTTACAGCAAGTTTCTGGTTATCATTTAAGTGTGTGGGAACACTGCCAGTTAACAGGCAGTGCAGACAAATGCAACGTTTCAATACTGCTGCAGATAAAAAAAAATACACAATAAAGATCAAATGACCCTGCTTTGATTGAACCATTTACTGATTTACATAACCAAAATATATCCTGCAACATTACCGAAATTCGAAAACTGTTATCAAATTCTGTTTCTTGTTAGCAATGGGAACATCCTACACTATTAGTTGAGCTTTGCAAAGAGCACCCTCTACTGTGCAATGGATGCATATTCAATGATATTGAAGGCCTGATATGGACAGTAATTAGACTGAAGCGAACAATTATTCACTTACAACATTTCCAATAGCAGCAGAATCGACCTCAAATTTACATTTTAATTTAAACCCATCAAGGGAGAAAATGGATTAGGGCAGGAAGGCAATGCCTGAGCTGCCTGCTATGTGATACTGGTGTGTGGTCCAGTCCCATACAGGCTGCTCAGTCTTAAGTATAGTAGACTGAATGTATAGACTATATATCCATAGACTGCACCTCTCCAAGTTCTGGATGTAACAAGTTCCGGGAGCTGGTTCCTGAGGAGTGTCTGAGCACAGAGATCATGGATCTAGCACAAGAGGATAGAGAACGTCATCTAAGCTTACCCTGCATTGCAGCACAGGAGGCTTTGTTACAGTTGGAAAACTGGACAAGAGTGGCTGTCTTCCCACAGAAAGCCAGAGGCTGTCCAGATCGCTATTGTAATCGATGTCAGCATTGTAACCCCAGCAAGAAGTGTATTGATTTCAAACAGCGCTCAAGATGCATGAATGAATTTTCAAAAGTCACATCCTCACAACTTAACTATTAACCTCAAAAACTGCTTCCATTAGTTATACCCCCTTCACTCAGCCGCTAATAACTGTTAGCAAGCACCAGACCTCACATTCATCGGTTCACCTCCCCCTCATGCACTTAGCATTGCTGAAAGCTTCCCACTGCATACACAGACAGCTATTCAGCTATGACTAGCATATCACTCACAAAGCCCATAGTCACTTCTTCTCATGTACAACAAGGCACCCCTTAACAGCAGGCAGCAGCATATATGTGCAGTGCACAGAGCAGCTGCATTTCTGCACCCCAACAGAGGAGGCAGTACAGGACATCATTAGAGTAATCGTATCGCCACGGCTAGTGGCAAGGTTAAAGTAATTGGGATGTTGGCATGTTTTCAAGTAATCTAACTCTCACATCCTACTTGGCTCTTACCCACTGTCTCTTCTGATGGTGTAAACATTAAAGTCTTACCCTGTCCTCTCCTCACTAGAACTCTTCCTTTTTGCCGCTATCCCTTTTGATGGTGAGGAGCTGCCACCTAGCCAGGGAGTGGAGCAGGAGTGTGATATTCAAGAGGATGAGGATACTGGTGAAGACTAAACACTACTTCTCAATTTCATAGGCATATCCTTGCCATCACCAAGATCACCTAACTCTGCCTCCATCACATTGCCCAACTATGTCAAAAGGCATGGCCCTGGAAAAGCACAACAGGTCAGGCAGCACCCAAGGTGCAGGAAAGTTGACATTTTGGGCATAAGGAATGGGGCAGTGGTTGTCCCAGTTGGTTCTAAATTGTAATGGTCTGAATGTAATCTGGAGTCTATGTGGGATAAGTCGGCTGCATGGGTAGGTGCTGAGATGTGGTTGTAGTAGCAGGTCTGCTTTAGGAAGTGGTTGAGGAGCTCTAGGGCAGAGCGGATAAGCTGGGGAAGTACAATGGGAGAGAGACTCACTGAGATCATTGTGGAGGGAGGAGAACTTCTTCAACTGTGAGAAAATGAGGACTGCAGATGCTGGAGAGTCAGGGTTGAAAGATGTAGCACTGGAAAAGCAGCAGGCCATGCAGCATCAAGGAGCAGGCTAAGCCTCTCATCAGGAATGCTCAACTTTGGCCCTGCAAAGTTCATCAAGTCCCATTCACCCATCAGCCATGCACTTACTGATCTGCATTGTTTACCAATCTGGTAACACTTCAATTCTAATATTTGCATCAATCCTTTCACGATTTCACTACCATACTTATTAATTCCCCACTCCCCACCACTGCCTGCAATACTGTGCAATCCAAATTCTGGCCTTTTTAAAAAATTGTTCCTCCATTGGCAACTCTGCTTTCAGTTGCTTTTAAGAATTTCTTCCTTAAGCTTCTGCACATAACCACCTTCCCTCCTTTTAAGATGCTCCTCACAGCCTTCCTTTATCCAATGAATATATATGCCTTTGAGAGAATACAAATGGGTCTGTATTCCCGAAAGGTTCTAAGAATGAGGGTGACGTAATTGGAATTACAGAATTTTTACAAAGCTTGGCAGGATGCATACAGCTATTTCCTCTGCTGGTAAATCTAAAACCAGGGAACATAACCTCAGGAATAGGTCATTTAAGACTGAAATGAGAAATGTCTTCAGTAAGGGTGGTGAATCTCTGGAGTAAAGAATTCCAATCATCGGTTCAACGCAGAAATCCAGTAATTTCTTCCAGCTTATAAGGTTAAGAGATGGAAGATACTACTAGAAAGTGGCATTGAGATGGATGATCTATCATGTAATTGAATAGCAGAGCAAGTTCAACAATATGAAGGGCCTATTCCTGCTCCTATATCCCTATGCACACATCGCCATATGACCATTTACACTTGTGTAGTGTGACAGCTGGGGCACTGCTGATGTACCACAACATTCAGAGGTTACTAAAGCCAACACCATGCAGTTTATACAACATTTTTTTAAAGACTTAATCACATATTGATACAAATTAAGCATGAGTGTAGAGTTTATGTTGATAACATTTTTCAAACAATTCAGGATTAAAAGTAATATGGAATAACCCAGGTTTTGAACAACTGCAGGAGTTTCTGTTAACAGCAAAAGTAATGCTACCATATATCTGGTATCCTTTGTTTCCCATGGTAAACATTCACTGGCTTGCAACATAGACGAAAGATACCTTGAATTTTTTCAGTGCATTTTGTAAACAGTACCTGCCACTGCACTGATGCTGATGAGTAAAAATCAAATCAGTTGCTTTGTCTGGATACTGCATTGTTGGGAGTTGTGCTGAATCAGGGGAAGTATGCCATCACACCTGTGCATTGTAAATGATGGGTTTGTATTGGGTGAGGTGCATAAACAATAAGAGTTCCATGTGACAAAACTCCTATGATCTTCAACCTTTTTGTAATAGGCTGCTCAATTACATTTCTGATCAGCAAAAGTGAGGACTGCAGATGGTGGAAATCAGAGTCTAGATTAGAGTGGCACTGGAAAAGCGCAGCATGTCAGTCAGCAGCTGAGGAGCAGGAAAGTGAGCATTTCAGGCAAAAGCCCTTCATCAGGAATGAAGGCAGAGAGCCTCCAGTGTGGAGATAAATGTGAGTGGGTGGGGCAAAGGTAGCAAAGAGTACAATGGGTGTATAGGGAGAAATGTGATACGTCAGAGGAGGGTGGAATGGATAGGTGGGAAGGAAGCTTGGCAAGTAGGACGAGAGAGCATAAAAAAAAGAGGAAACTGGTGAAGTCCACATTGATGCCCTGGGGTTGAAGTGTTCTGAGGCAGAAGATGAGGCGTTCTTCGTCCAGGCACTAGGTGGTGCGGGAGTGGTGCTTTAGGGAACATCTCTGGTACAGCCGCACCAATCAACCCCACCGCCCTGTGGCCCAATATTTCAACTCCCCCTCGTACTCTACTGAGGACATGCAAGTCCTGGGCCTCCTCCACTGCCAAGACTTGCAGTGTGCCCTGATTTTATACACTAGACTAGGCTCTGGGAAAATGAAACAGTCAAGACTTGGGAATTAGCACTCATTTTAGGCTGCAACTATTAAAACAGCTAAGTGATACATTTGCATTTGAGAATAGGGGACACCCAATTTTTGAATAGTCAACAGATCAAGTACTGAGAGAAGAGAGAAATAAGAGTGTCAGAAGGAGATGGAGGCATGCCAGCCATGAGCCAACTGAATGGTAGAAGTGTCAAATGGTTGATTCCAACTATTTTAGATCTGTTCTAATATCTTCCATGCATTACCATGTTACTCTTAGGAACACCTGTTTCTATTGTGCTACTCACATGAATTTAAAACCCTCCCAGGTGCTATAAAACTGGTCATGAAGCAAGGCAATAGGAGTACAAAAAAAGTTTGAATTTTATTTAGAAAGTGCATTTTCATTAAAATATGTACATTAAAACTATAACAAGTGTCTATGAAACAAAAAATGCTCACTGAAACAGTTGAATCAACCAAAAAATATTGCCTTAAAATGCTGGTGCAATGTAGTTGACTGTAAACCGTGCAATTTCACGATTAAAATGTACAGAGGTAATGCAATCACCTCCCTATCTTCTTGAAACCTGTTAAAAGAATGTGCAATTCAAATTGAAATGTAGATCATACAGACCAGTATCCAATCCAGTCAATGATATGTGGGACTATAAACTCTAAAGTTTATTCCATCTAGTTTTGCAGACACATGCAATTCTTTAGGTCCATTTAAAAATCTGCATCTAGTGTGAATGAATTATCAGCTGTATTAGCCATCACACCCATTCTCTGGTACTCGCCAACTCGCTTTTCAAAAAAGTTAGTTTTGCCCTCCAATGAGATATTCTCCATAAAGTCAAATGGATTCTCCACTTTGTAGATCTACAAAGGAAAAACAAAGTCATTAGTTTAAGTTCAGTGAACTTGGCATTTTTATAGACTTAGTCTGGCTGCAACATACCTTCTGAAAACCCAGTTCCAACATCAGTCTGTCAGCTACAAACTCAATGTAACGTTTCATTAAGATGCAGTTCATCCCAATCAGGTTCACTGGTAAAGATTCTGTCAGAAATTCCTGAAAAGACATTTCACATTTAAAATCTTTCACATTAGCACCTTATGCCCACCACCCCAAATGTTCCTTGTCCTACAGAATGTTGACCTTCACTCACACATTACAGCTACAAGTTATAACTCTATATACTTAAGTGTACAGGGCTAGGAGACATGGTAGGATGCAACATGTCACTTCTCCGAAGTGAGGGAAGGAGGAGAAGGCGGCATGGTAAGCTAGTGGAGTGCTTGCTAACAAGAAAGCTTGGTGTGGCCAGAGAAAAACACAACCAAATCAGCCTTTATGTTTGCTCAGATTCATCAGGAGCAGTGACAGGGAGTTATTGAGGGGGCTGGAGAAACAGGGCAATTCAAAGCAGAGCAAGTGAAGTTCTTCTTGACCACACATATGTACTGAGTCACCACTTGTTCTGATTTCGTATGCTCTATTCTGACAATGACAAGCCACTGTCTTTAAACAATGTCATCTGTAACCTGTGTCTATCTCCATTGTGTGCGAAAGCTCACCCCAGCCCAATTTGAGACTCTTTGGTGATACAGGATTAACAGCATTTAAACTGGAACTAGACAGATAACTAGGTATTATTTTTCTTTCCATAAAACCTGAAAGAAATTATGTCTTGCAATGGAAGGAATCAAAGACAGAAATTACCTGCTCAATTTGGACAGCATCTTGAATGACTGACCGTACCCTTTCTTCTGAAGGTTTGTGTACCAAGTGCTTGAACATAAGACAGGCAAAATCACAATGCAGACCCTAGAATGTTAGAGCAAGTGAAATAACAGGATTAATAGATCTGTATTGGGAACAATGTGTATAGTTACCACACAAAGTTGACATCATAAACTAATGAAATCAGATTTAATGTTCAAAATTCAACTCTTCACTTCAAGAGGTACTACATTCTTGGATATAATGGGTGATCAGACAGAAAATTCACTTAAAACAACTGGATGTATTTATTTCCAAAACTGCAAGCAGACTACAGGATGCAGAGATAACCATGTGACCTGTCAGCAGCTTAAAATGCCAAGTGCAAGCTTTTCATTCACTTGTACAAAAACATGTATAAATTGTTTTTAATTAGATTAGATTTCCTCCAGCACAGAAACAGGACCTTCAGCCCAACAAGCCCACACAAACCCTCCGAAGAGTAGCCCACCCAGACCCATTTCCCTCTGACTAATGCAGCTAACACTATGGGCAATTTAGCATGGCCAACTCACCTAACCTGTACATCTTTGAACTGTGGGGGGAAAACCAAAACCAACACATGCAGAATGTCTGTGAAGTTTGCACGGTCAACCGAGGCTAGAGTTGAACCTCACACCCTGGTACTATGAGGCAGCAGTGCTAACCACTAAGCCACTGTGCCACCCAAGTTTGTAGTAAAGAACAGGTAGACAGCTAAAAATAATGGTCAAGTAGTAAAACAAAATAAGCAGCATCCTAGGGGCGATGCTTTCCAGAAAAGCCAAAAAAAATTGGCATTTGTCTAATCCATGTGTTGCAATTTACAACATTTTCAATAGTGGGAGTAGTTTTAAGTTGTGCTTCAAGGACTGTTTAAAAAGGGTGGTAAGGACAAGCCAGGGAACTATAGACCAGTGAGCCTGATGTCAGTGGTGGGCAGGTTGTTGGAGGGAATCCTGAGGGACAGGATGTACATGTATTTGGAAAGGCAAGGACTGATTAGGGATAGTCAACATGGCTTTGTGCAGGGGAACTCATGTCTCAAACTTGAGATTTTTGAAGTAATAACAAAGAGGATTGATGAGGCCAGAGCAGTAGATGTGATCTATATGGACTTCAGTAAGGCGCTCGACAAGGTTCCCCATGGGGGACTAAGTAGCAAGGTTAGATCTCACAGAATACAGGGAGAACTAGCCATTTGGATACAGAACTGGCTCAAAGGTAGAAGACAGAGGGTGGTGGTGGAGGGTTGTTTTTCGAACTGGAGGCTTGTGACCAGTGGAGTGCCACAAGGATCGGTGCTGGGTCCTCTACTTTGTCATTTACATAAATGATTTGGATGTGAGCATAAGAGGTACAGTTAGTAAGTTTGCAGATGACACCAAAATTGGAGGTGTAGTGGACAGCAAAGAGGGTTACCTCAGATTACAACAGGATCTAGACCAGATAGGCCAATGGGCTGAGAAGTGGCAGATGGAGTTTAATTCAGATAAACGAGAGGTGCTGCATTTTGGAAAAGCAAATCTTAGCAGGACTTATACACTTAATGGTAAGGTCCTCGGAAGTGTTGCTGAACGAAGAGACCTTGGAGTGCAGGTTCATAGCTCCTTGGGGCGGCACGGTGGCAGTGGTTAGCACTGCTGCCTCACAGCGCCAGAGACCTGGGTTCAATTCCCACCTCAGGCGACTGTGTGGAGTTTGCACATTCTCCCTGTGTCTGCGTGGGTTTCGTCTGGGTGCTCCGGTTTCCTCCCACAGTCCAAAGATGTGCAGGTCAGGTGAATTGGCCATCCTAAATTGTCCGTAGTGTAGGTAAGGGGTAGACGTAGGGATATGGGTGGGTTGCGCTTCGGCAGGGCGGTGTGGACTTGTTGGGCCGAAGGGCCTGTTTCCACACTAAGTAATCTAATCCTTGAAAGTAGAGTCACAGGTGGATAAGATAGTGAAGAAGGGGTTTGGTATGCTTTCCTTTATTGGTCAAAGTTTTGAGTACAGGAGTTGGGAGGTCATGTTGCAGCTGTACAGGACATTGGTTAGGCCACTGTCGGAATATTGCATGCAATTCTGGTCTCCTTCCTATGGGAAAGATGTTGTGAAACTTGAAAGAGTTCGGAAAATATTCACAAGGATGTTGCCAGAGTTGGAGGATCTGAGCTATGGGGAGAGGCTGAACAAGCTGGTGCTGTTTTCCCTGGAGCGTCAGAGGCTGAGGGGTGACCTTATAGGGATTTACAAAATTATGAGGGGCATGGATAGGGTAAATAGACAAAGTCTTTTCCCTGGGGTGGGGGAGTCCAGAACTAGAGAACATAGGCTTAGGGTGAGAGGGGAAAGATATAAAAGAGACCCAAGGGGCAACGTTTACATGCAGAGGATGGCATTTGCATGGAATGAGCTGAGGGGAAGTGGTGGAGGCTGGTACAATTGGAACATTTAAAAGGCATTTGGATGGGTATATGAATAGGAAGGATTTGGAGGGATATGAACCAGGTGCTGGCAGGTGGGACTAGATTGGGTTGGGATATTTGGTTGGCATGGACAGGTTGGATCAAAGGGTCTGTTTCCATGCTGTACATCTCTAATGATGATGAAACAGAACATTACAGCGCAATATAGACCCTTTGGCCCTCAATGTTGCACCAACCTGTGGAACTAAACTCAAGCCTTTCCATCCATGGATTAAGTTAATCAAATCCAAAATGCAAAGATCAAATGCATGTAATTGACAATCAGTTGAGATATTATACCTCATCTCTGCTGATCAGCTCATTGGAGAATGTTAGCCCTGGCATTAATCCTCGTTTCTTCAACCAAAAAATAGCAGCGAAGGAGCCAGAGAAAAATATTCCTTCAACAGCAGCAAATGCTACTATTCGCTCTCCTGCCAAAAAATAAGTGGATTCAAATGTTCATGTGTGAACCAACCATTATGCAATGATCAAACCTAATAGATTCCAGTTTTAAAATACCAATTCACAAACAAGGTTACTGCATTACTAAATTCCAGCCAAAGGCTATAACAATTGTCAAATTCAAATGATCTCCCAAATGGCAAAAGATTTACAGAGTAGAATCCAGGTAACAATGCCCCTTCTGCAATGATGCTGGGGAAATAATGGGGAGCCATGATTTTGCAGCAATTGCCTCAGACTTCACAGTAAAGGAATCTAATAGCATTCCAAAAAAAAAAACCAAGGGGTAGAAGGTGGAAGGTAGTAAATATAATAACCATCTCCAAGAGAAAAATGCACAAGACAAACTAAAGATCAATAAGTCCCTGGGACAAAATAGCGGCAACCTAGGATATAGTGGTAGTAATCTTCCAGGAATCTTTAAATTCTGGATAAATTCCAGGATTGGAAAACAGTCAACTTCCAACACAGGAGGGAGACCATAACTAGTGACTATAGGCTGGTTAGCTTAACAGTTCATTAAAATGAATCATTCCAGTCTATTGTAACCAGTGCTACAACAGAACATTGAGAAATACATACAAAAGTCGGCATTCTACAAGAGGAGGAAACTATTCAGCCAAGTTGAATTCCTTGCAATATTAAGAAGCACAGCAGAATTAGTGGAACCTGCAATTGCACTAGTCTGGCTTCCAAAAAAAAAAGGTATTGATAAAGACAAAGGGATTAGCACTGAGGCCACAGTTATTTACAATCTATTAATAACTTTGAAACAAATCAAAAAAGTTTGTGGATGACAAAAATAGGCAAGAAGCCAAGTGATGAGCATGACACAAACAGTCAAGAGGAATACAGGCTGAAGTCAGTGTGCGGTGGCAAATGAATTATGTGGGAAAAGTAGCAAAGTATGCCAAAATTATATTAAGTACTAATCAGACAAGTACAATGCAGGGTCAAGGTTTGATCCCTTACCCAGAGATAGGCATTCTGACATTGGCGGTCCAGAGACGTTTCTAGGTTAATCTCAGGTATGGATGAATTGACTTAACACAAGAGATGTCAAGTAGGTCACTGCATAATAAAGCCAATAATATGGGGCAATAATTGATGCAAAGATTCTTAGGACTTAAGAGGGTGGATGCAGAGGTGGCAATACCTTGTAGTGGGAGAAATCTAGAACAATATGCAAGCAGTCTCCCATTCTTAAGATAGTGGAATATCATGAGGGCAGTAATCTATGTAACTCTTCATCTAAGTCTGCAGAAATTGGAGGCAAGAGTAGTCAAGGTGATGATTTTTATCAAGGGAATCAAAGGGGGTGGCATAGTGGTTAGCACTGCTGACACAGCACTAGGGACTCTGGTTCAATTCCAGCCTTAGGCAACTGTCTGCATGGAGTTTGCACATTCTCCACATGTTTGCGTGGGCTTCCTCCCACAGACCAAATATGTAGGTGGATTGCCATGGGAAATGTAGGTGTGTGTCACGGTGGGATTCTTTGGAGATTCAGTGTGGACTTGATGAGCCAATGGCCTGCTTCCACACTGTACACCTTTATGTTAAAAAAAGGAAAGGGCAGTAATGTGGAGCAGAGGTTTAAAATCAGATCAAGCAAGATATTGTGGAATGTAACAGCAGATTTGATGGGTTAAGTGGCCTACTTCTGCCCCTACATCTTATGGTAGAAAGCAAGGGTTTTGACACCACTTTTAAAGAGATATTTAAATACTTGAAAGATTTGTCCCAGTGAAAAAGAAAAGCATCAGTTGCGACTAAATAACGATGTTAGTGGTATTCAATGGAAAAGAAACATGTACAATTCTGTGATGGTTACAAAGGGCTGAAAGTGCCATTCTTTCGTCATTTCAACTGATTGGAAGTGCCATTCACCTATTACATAGGTAGCTACCCATAATAGGCACCTGTTGTGATCAGCAATAAATGCTGCAAGATGTTGAATGGTAAAACAATCTTACAGGGGAAAGTTACCCAGTTCTCCTCTACATACATTCACTGTCCTTACCAAATGTAGCTTGACGGTCACCAATCCAACGCAGTGCCCAGTCAGCCTTCTTTTTCACACAAGGTAAAGTTTCAATTGCATTGAACAGATACTCCCTAGGAAGAAACACAACGAACATGTTTAAAATACAGCCTAAGAATGGCTGAAAACCGAATGTGTCTTGAACCCCAAAGAATCCAGTTACCTCTCCTTAGGATCCTTGATGTATGTATCAATAAGAAGACTGTACATTTCAGAGTGAATATTTTCCATTGCAATTTGGAATCCGTAGAAACAACGAGCTTCGGTTACTTGCACTTCTTGACTGAAACGTTCCACCTATTGACATTACATAACACCATGATCACCAATGCATAACTCCAAAGAAGATGTCTACTACCCCACTAAAGAAAGGCATTCCAAAAATCAAAAAGAAAAAATTACCAAATTTTCATTTACAATGCCATCACTTGCTGCAAAGAATGCTAGGACATAAGAAATGAAGTGTTTCTCTTCAGATTTCAGGGAATCCCAGTGTTGGAGATCTTTTGAAAGGTCAACCTATTAGCACAATTTACAAGCATTAGTACTTTCACACAACAGTAGTTAAAAACACTTCTCAATTCAGATAGCAAAGTCCAAAATATTACAAAGAGGTTAGACTAGAGTGCTTCATCACTGGTCAGCTAAGTACATGTTATTGCAAGCACCCATGATAAAGGTCATGGCTTAAGTGAGCTGACATTCAGAAAAAGGTAAGCACCGATGGCATGGCAGCTGCTGCCTCAGCACCAGGGAGCAGGGTTTGATTCCAGCCTTGGGCAACCATCTGTGTTGAATTATCATATTCAACCTGTATCTGCTTGGGTTTCTACCTGGTGCTTCAACTTTCTCCCACAGTCCAAAGATATGCAGGTTAGGTGGATTGGCCATGCTAAATTGCCCATAGTGTTCAGAGAGGAGTAGGTTAGGTTCATTAGCCATGGGAAGTGTGTCGTTACGGGTGGGGTGGAATGCTGTTTGGAGGGTCAGTGTGACTTGTTAGGCAAAATGGCCTCTTTCCACACTGTATGGATTCTCTAGATGGATGGAGATCATCTCCCAATGCATGGATTGGGAAAGGCAAGGAGAGGGTGACTGGATAATGAAACAGCAAAGTACTCCAGGGGTTGGCATTGGAAGGAGAGCAACAGGACAGTACATCCAGAGGGTGAAAGGAGGAAGTACAATGATGATTCAGCAAAAGGTTTACCAGACCAATTCCAGGATTGGCAGAACATATATATGAAGAGATTGTGGATTAGTGATACTGGAAGAGCACAGCAGTTCAGGCAGCATCCAAGTAGCTTCGAAATCGACGTTTCGGGCAAAAGCCCTTCTGCCTGAACTGCTGTGCTCTTCCAGCACCACTAATCCAGAATCTGGTTTCCAGCATTTGCAGTCATTGTTTTTACCTATATGAAGAGATTGACTAAGTTAGGATTGCTTTCATTGGAGTTCAGACGAATGAGGGAGGATCTTAGAGGCTTAACTTCTAACAGGATGGGGGAAACAGACAAGATCTTTCCCCTGGGGTTCGGGAGTCCAGAACTAGAGGGCATAGGTTTAGAATGAATGAGAGTGCAAAAATTTAAAAGGAACTCAAGGGGCAATCTTTTCACAGAGGGTAGTGAATGTGTGGAACGAGTTGCCAAACAAAGTGGTGGAGACTGGTAAAATTACCACATTTACAAAGGCATCCGGATGGGTGTGAGATTAGGAAGGGTTTAGAGGGATATGGGCCAAGTGTTGGCAAATGGGACTAGATTAGGTCAGGATATCTAGTCAGCATGGACAAGTTGAACCGAAGGGTCTGCTTCCGTGCTGTACATCTCCATTATTATATAGGGTAGATGCAGGGAAGATGTTCCGATGATGTGTGCATCCAGAACCAGGCGTCACAGTCTGAGGGTTAGGGGTAGACTATTTAGGACAGATTCTGGATTAGTGGTGCTGGAAGAGCACAGCGTTTCAGGCAGCATCTGAGGAGATAGGACAGATGAGTAGACATTTCTTCTCCCCCTGGAATGGTGAGCCTGTGGAGTTCATTACCACAGCAAGTGGTTGATGCCAAAACATTGAATGCATTCAAGAGGCAACTAGACATAGCACTCAGTGAATGGGATCAAAGGCTATGGGGACAAAGCAGGATTAGGCTCACCAGTGATCATGATGAATGGCAGAGAAGGCCCAGAGAGCCTCCTTCTGCTCCTAACTTCTACATTCCTATGTAACTACACGGTTAGAAAAAAAGGGGGCAACAGCATACAGATTCATTTTTTTTGATAGTCACCCTTTCACGTGGGCAATGTCAGAATTCAGTGTACACCCTAGCCATGGACCTGTAGGACAGTTATGGGCAATGGTTCAGGAGTTACAACGAGACTGGGCATGGATGACATAAAAGCGGGAAGCCTTGTTTTTATAACAAAGGGCTGCTAGTACACCGCTTAGTGATCTCTTTTAGTTTAAAAGTTTTCAAATTTCTGAGAGGATGGCCCATTCGGGACAGCTTCTCCTAACGAGTTGCCTAACCACAAAAAAAACTGAGGGCGGTGGAACTGGGAAATAAAAATATTTCGTGAGCAGATAGGGATTCAGTGAATAGATCTGGTGGTAAAACTGAAGAAAATAACTTGCAGAGGCAGGGCCTAGTGAATGGAGACTTTAAACTAGAAACTCACCTCTTCTGCTGTCCAAAAAGACGCCTCTGCTTTTTTATACATTCGCCAGATGTCGTGGTATTGTATGGGAAAGATAACAAAACGGCGCGGATTCTCTTTCAGTAAAGGCTCGTCGTTTAAATTCGAGTGGTCCGATGGTTCAGATTTCAGCTGGAAATAAGTGTTTAAAAAAGTTACAGAGCATTCACAAGTCAATTCACAATTTCCTATTCCGGGGGCGAAACATTTTGTGTCAGTCACTTCTTCATAAAGAAATGAAAAAAAAGTGTTAAAACTTTTGAGATTTTTAATATATGTATTTCATATATTTATATTAAGTTCAGTTCACAAAAAAAAGCGATTGATCCTTCAGGAAAGGAAAGTAAACTCGTTCTAGGGGCGCAGAGCCATTTTTTGGCGCCAGAATGTAACTACTTCAGTTACACAATGTTGGGTGGGGTGGGTTGGACGGGACAAAGAGGGCTTTATTTTTACATTTCAAGGCTTATCCACACAAAGATGACAAACTTACTGTTACATCGGCGTCCACCAGAATCTTGCGGGCGGTTTTGCTGGCCAAGATCCGAGTGCTGCTCAAAGAAGGCGGCTGCAGAAGAAGAAAAAAACGCACAATGATCAGTCAAACCCCGCCAGTCCCTTTTACTCCTGGAGAGTTTCGCTTCCAGAAAGGCTCGCCTGGGTGCAAACTTTCAAAAGAGCTCACCGTGTTCTCCTTGTCCTCCTTCAAACAGACTTTGCTCATCTGAGCAGAGACGACATTCTCGTTTTTGGTAGCGAGGGGTGTGCGGACTGACAACATCTTTGTCTTGATGACCGGGCAGCCGTGCGGATAGATTTACTCCAGTGCAAATTAAATAAACTCGCTCTAGATCTCTGATGGATTATGCGGGAGCGGGAACCCTTCAAGAAACTAAATAAAACAGAAATAAACCGACTCTGGCTCTGCTTGCTGAGCTAAGCGTATTCCGGCACAGATCTACTCTGAGACAATCAGCTACAGTCCAAAGCGCGCGCCGGCTTGCTCCTCAAATCCTGTTCAGAATTTGGCGCGGAATCCGAGCGCCCAATCAGCAGCGGTGGGGGCCGCCCCCCCTTTGTGACGTTATGTCGCCACCGGCCAATCGGCGGCCGCCTGGCTGTTCGCGGGAATTTCGATTTCGCTCCCTCCCGCCGGGATGGTGTTTGCGCGGAAATTAGACCCAGGCAGAGAGGGTCAGCGTTGGCGGGAAAAGGACAGAGGAAAGCAACTTTCACATTTATGTTTCAGTCTTTACACAAATGCAATCTTTCTCACCTCCCCCCCCCCCCCTTCCCCAATTCCGTAAGAGTTTCTGTTTAAATAAGCAATTTGGATTGCAGTGAAACCACCCCACCCCCCCACCAACCTGATTTCCAATCAGTACCAACCATTTCCTCAAAAAATTGCAAAGTCATTACCGGATTACTCACCGATTTTAAATAACGTCAATCCGTCCGGTTTTGCTTTGCAATGATGATTGCGCAGCGGGAACTTTTAACAGAAACTTTTAAAGACAAAAGCTTTCACTGTAATGATTGAAATATATCACAAGTTTGAAACAGAACTGGCGGCAAGAAACTGCAGTGTAAACATGATCACTGTCTTTACATTAAAGGAATAATGACGGACACTGTCAGAGTGGTACAAGTTTCACTGCCAACTATCATTTGTATTTAGGTAGGTTTAATACAGTGGGTTTGATGCGTTAATTTCAAACGCAACAATTATTTCATTCACCAGCCTGGGGAAAAATAACTGATTTGAACATACAGGGTATATTTTTAGTGCATAAAAAACAACCATGTGTAATTTCATACGCTTCTTTTCATATAAATGTACGAGTGGTCACAACTTAAATCGCAGATATAAGTTAGTGAAAGGACATTTTTCTTCAGTTGCCATGAAAAGCTGATATATTTCACAACTAAGGTAACAGTTTGGCTCCGAAAAACGAACGAGCAATGGTTTTTCTCAGCACCATCTAGCGACTAAATGTTCTGGCAGACCAGAAACATGGAAGAGTTAGTACACCTTAGGAAATTGAAAAGGGTCAGATATCGGAGCGAGACCTAACAGCTGCTTTCCAAATTTTGAATTTAAAGGCCAGACGACGCAATGAATGGAGGAGTTGACAGTGAGGAGACAATATTTGGAGACCCCCAGGCGACTCAGTATTTTTCCTTATCTGTTCCATTTTAATTGCCACTAATAATTTACTAGCTAACCGTCATTTACCAGACTATTGAAAAATACTCAGTGTATATAACTGCATTGATGAAAGGAAGTCATAATTCCAAAGATGCACCATCACTTGCCCTTATCCTTTCCAGCACATGCTCACAAAGCACTAGCCTGGGTGAAATAGGTAGTTTAGAGAGATTATTGGACGGTACCACAGTTGGTGGATTTTTCACAGAATTGTTGCAGCACAGAAGCAGGTCATTCAGCTTACGGAGATAGTACCAGATCTCCAAATGAGCAGATCACTGTGCCATTCTCTGGCCTTGTACCCCTGAACATGCTCTCTTTTCAGATAACCGTATACAATAGTTACTTTTTGAATGCTTTTATTTAGTGTGCCTGAACCCACTATCTTGCATTGCATTCTATACTTTAACTGCTTGTTACTGAAAAGTATTCCATCATGTCATTTTCCCTCTTTTGCCATTTACTTTAAATCTGTGCCATTATGTTCAATTCCTTCATGAGTAGAAACAGTTTATCCCTATCTAGTCTGACCAGACTCTTTATGATTTTGAATACCTCCACTGGGGGGGGGGGGAATGAGCCTGGATGTGGGCCCCATGGCTAAACACTTAAGAAGGATGGTAATGTTGAGCATTTAACTTTTTAAAACTTTTTATACCTTTAATCTCTATATATGGGTTATTTGTGTATTTTAAGATGATGCTAGAGAACAGCGATATCATACAACGCTTTTCACTGTATCTGTAACAAATACATGTAACAAATGCACATGACAATTAATTAATCAATTAATCACAGCCTCTCGTTGCTGAGGAAAAAAACAGTCCTAACTTTTCCAATCTATCTTCATATTTGAAATTTCTCAACCTTGGAACAATTTTCATGAATCGTTTCTCCATCCTCTCCAATGCTTTCACATTCTTCCTAAAGTGTTGTGCCAAAAACTGAAGTCAGTACCCCAATTGAAGGCTAACATTTATAATTCAACATAACATCCTCATTCATAGAGTCATAGAGATGTACAGCATGGAAACAGATCCTTCGGTCCAACCCGTCCATGCTGACCAGATATCCTAACCCAATTTAGTCCCATTTGCCAGTACTTGGCCCATATCTCTCTAAATGCTCCCGATTCATGGACCCATCCAGATGCCTTTTAAATGCTGCAATTGTACCAGCCTCCACCACTTCCTCTGGCAGCTCATTCTATGCATGCACCACCCTCTGTGTGAAAAAGTTGCTCCTTAGGTCCCTTTTATGTCTTTCCCCTCTCACCCTAAACCTATGCTCTCTAGTTCTTATCTCCCCCACCCCAGGGGAAAAAAAACATTGTCTATTTATCTTAGCCATGCCCCTCATGATTATCTCTGCCCTTATTAATAAAGGCCAGAATACTATATGCTTTTTCAACCTGTCCTGTTCAGCCATTTTCAATAATGTGCACATATACACCCAGATCCCTCTGCTCTCGCACCCACTTTATTTTATTTTGTCTCTCCATATTCTTCCTACCACTTGTCTGCATTGAACTTCATCATCCATTTGTCCATTCAAACTGCCAACTTGTCCAAGGTTAAAATATTGAAGTTCCGTGCTATCCTCTTCACAGTTCACAATGATTCCATGTTTTGTATCATGTGCAGAATTTTAAATTGTATCTTGTACACCCAAGCCTAAGAAAATATATACAAACATATGAAATATGTGAAGTAGACCATTCAGCTCATCAAGCCTGCTCTGCCATTCAATAATATCATGGCTAACCTGTTTATGTTTCCAATTCCACATTCACGTCTACACCCCCAATAACCTTTGATTCTTTGCTTCACAAGCTAAACATAATAAAAAAATTAAAAAACTGTGGATGCTGGAGACCTGAAACAAATGAAACAGACAAAATAAATTGATGAGAAATTCAGAAGGTCTAGCAGTATCTGTGAAGAGAAACAGAGTTAATGTTTCAAGTCCAATGATTTCTGTTCCAAAGAAGGGTTACTGGAATCAAAATGTTAACACTGATTCCAGTAAGAAGCTATCTATTCTTATTTAAATATTTAGTGACCACATTCCCACCACCTTCTGAATTCAAGAGTTCCAAAGTTCCACAAATCTTTGAAAGAAAAAAATAATCTCCTCATCCCTCTCCTGAAAAGTTGACTCCAAATTTCAAAACAGTGCCTTTTAGTTCTGGCCTGTCCAACAAGAAGGACACCTTTCCCGATCTACCTTGTCAACAATTCATGATCCTATACATTTCAATCAAGTTACCCCTCACTCTTCTAAACTCAAGTGGAAATAAGTCCAGCCCTGTCCTGTCCAATATATTCTCAAAAGGCAACCCAGGAAAAGCAAGGATTCAAACACTGATCCATGGGGAATTCCAGTAGACCTTGCTTCAGATGAGTAATATCCTTTCACAATTACTTTTTGTTTCCTGTCACACAGCCAATTTCACTTCCATGTTGCAAGTGTCCTTTTTATTCTGTGAACTACAAGTTTTTTCACAAATCTGTTGTGTGCCACTTCATTGAATGACTTTTGAAAGTCTATGTACAACACCTTAACAGTATTGCCCACAATAACCAGCTCCACTACCGCTTCAAAACACTCCAGCAAATTAGTTAAGCATGAATTTCCCATAAGAAATTATGCATTTCTTTAATTAACCCATATTCATCCATGTAACTCTAAATTTTGTCCAGAATTATTGTTTCTAGAAATTTCTCCACTACTAAAGTTAAACTGATGGCCTATAATTGCTAATTATTCTTTTTGAACAAGGGCATGACATTTGCAATTCTCCAGTCCTCAGGCACCACCCTCAAGTTCAAGGGTGTCTCCACAATTTCCACTATCAGTTCCCTCTGTCCCCTTGAATGCAACTCATCCAGTCCTAGTGTCTTATCAACTCTAAGTACAGACAGCATGAAATCTGGTATTTAACAACCAAAGACTAACAATTCTCCATCCTATAAAATGAAATCAGAAGATGAGCGAGCTGGAAAAGGTGCATGTGGAAAGGGTAACCTCAGAGATATCTTGTTTAATGATAAGTTTGGATCTTAGCTCTGCTGGGAGATAGATAAGGTGCTTCTAGATGCCCAGCCTTTAATAGAAATTTTATTTCTGTGCACGCATGATTGGGCACACAGATGACATAGATGATTGTGCAGGACTCTCCTGCCAGTAAAAAACATTTGTACATTACTGACTTGATGGCCATTGCAATGTCCACACAGCTTCATGCTTCGAGGCCCTTTATGTATTGGCACCTTTATCAGTCTTTCCCTGTCACCCTGAACCAGTTGGAGCGAGTATAGATAGAAGCTTCAATTAGATCATAGATTTAGACATGCTGCTCTCCCACAAATCAGAGAAAGTAATCAGCAGCAGCCTGATAGCAGAGGCTCTTATAGAGTAGGGTTGGAACATGGTGTCTTCTCTCCATCATGTTGATTATATAAGTACACCTCTAGCACTCTCCAAGGTAACAGAAAGGCACTTGACCCTGACTTCCTCAGAGGACACCAGCTCAGCTCCCACGAATCAAAGAACAAAAGACAATAGAGTACAGGAACAGGGCCTTTGGCCCTCCAAGCCTGTGCCAACACATTTTGCCCTTCCATACTAAAGCTATCTTCACTTACAGGATCTGTATCCCTCTAGTCCCTTCCTATTCATGTATTAGTGCTTCTTGAATGTTGCTATCATGTCTGGTTCCATCACCTCCTCTGGAAATGCATTCCAGACACTCACCATCTTTTGTGTGAAAAACTTGCCTTGCAGATCTCTTTCAAACATCCCTCCCTCCCACCTTGAACTTATGCCCCTTAGTAATTGACCCCTCCAACCTGGGAAAAAGCCTCATATTTTCCACTCTATCCATGGCATTCTCAATCTTATAAACTTCTATCAAGTAGCCCCTCGACCTCCTGATTTCCATTGGAAACAAACCCAATCTATCCAAACTTTCTTCGTAGCTAAGGTCCCCCACAATGTGCAACATCCTGGTAAACCATTTCTGTATCGTATCCAAAGAATCCACATCCTTCTGGTCGTGTGGTGACCAGAACTCTACACAATCCTTGTCCTGGCTTCAACAGGACCATCTGCCATGCTGAGGAAGTAGTTTGCAGGACCAATAGAGTTAACAAATCTCTGTGCCTTGCAGTAACTGCTGATACTGAATGAGTATCAGTGTTGGTCTCTGAATTGGTATTTATCAGAGGATGGTAGCAGTGAGGTAGATAGAGAGGGCAGAGATTGTTCAGCTGAAGAACACATCAATGAGCTATAGCCAAACAGCTCTGACAGCTCAGCCTCTCCATTTCTTCATCAGTCTCAATGTCATTAACATAGTATCCCCCACATTGTGAAAATTTTTATCCAATGATTGAACCTTATGATTTCACATTGTGAGCAAAGATGTGCATTGTACATCTGATCAGTAATATACAGGACACTTATTCTGGGTCACACCAGAGGAAGGCAACCAACAATAGAGCATTTGTTTGAGAACTCAATTGTCTACTTGATATGGCCTATACTTGATATGGCCTAGGTTGTGGATGTGTTTGTAGACAAAGATTCTTGAGAAAAATCCTGCGCTGCGTCCTTAGCAGCCAGCCTCTCACTTGCTCTGCAAGAACAAGGTTACAGGCGTTAAATATTGCTGCATTATAACATGGGATCAGACCTACTTGACTTCTGCTCACAATAATACAATCATTGTGCATTACTGTAAATCACACAACACCAGGTTATGGTCCAATAGGTTTATTTGGAAGTACAAGCTTTCAGAGGGCTGTTCCATAGGACTGTGTCCTATGATCCACTAGCTACCTGACAAAGGAGCAGCGCTCTGAAAGCTTGTACTTCCAAATGAGTCCTGTTGGACTATAACCTGGTGTCATGTGATTTTTAACCTGGTTCACATCAGTCCAACGCCAACACCTCCACATCATGTTATTATTGGAAGGGAGGCCCTTGTGGTATATCAGTGCAGCATATTGGTCTGATGGAATCTGCAAGATGACACTAATACATTTAGTGAGGCTCTACACCCCACATATCCCTGAAATCTGTTAGGAGCAAAAAAGACCTATGCTGCTGCCATAAGAAGTATGATGTTATTGAGAGCAAAACAAGATATCTCTCACTTGCTTAGAGCAAGGAAGAAGAGCAGATGTAACTGTTGCAGGCTGGAAGGCACCAGAGACAATGAGGTTCAGGCTGCAGTGACAATGTAATTACATTGTTTTGTTACAAGACGAGATGAATCTCATAATGTTCCTCCAACAGAACAACATCCGTTTACTCTGTTCATCCCAGAATCTGAGCCTTAAGTCTCTGTCAAGAGGGAAAGGATTCCTAGGATTTCTAGCTGTTTGGCCTGCGGCTGCAGATCTGTTTTGCTCCTTCTCCTGCAGGTCTCCTTCCCCCTTGCGAAAGCTAATTGTTAGGAATCCCATAGATTGAAAGAAGTACATTGTCCCATAACAATCATAAAGTTCCACATTACTTGAGAATCAATTAACATGACCTCCTAACCCCTGTATCCAATACTCTGACCAATAAAAGAAAGCATACCAAACGCCTTCTTCACTATCCTATCTACCTGCGAATCCACTCTTAAGGAGCTATGAACCTGCACTCCAAGGTCTCTTTGTTCAGCAACACTCCCTAGGACCTTACCATTAAGTCCTGCTAAGATTTGCTTTCCAAAAATGCAATTTTGGGAAATTAAACTCCATCTGCCACTTTAAGCCCATTGGCCCATCTGATCAAGATTCCGTTTTACTCTGGGGTAACCCTCTTCGCTGTCCACTACACCTCCAATTTTGGTGCCATCTGCAAACTTACTAACTGTACCTCTTATGCTCACACCCAAAACATTTATATAAATGATGAAAAGTAGAGGACCCAGCACTGTTCCTTATGGCACTCCACTGGTCACAGGCCTCCAGTCTGAAGAACAACCCTCCACCACCACCCTCTGTCTTCTACTTTTGAGCCAGTTCTGTACCGAAATGGCTAGTTCTCCCCATATTCCATAAGATCTAACCTTGCTAACCAGTGTCCCATGGGGAAACTTGTCAAATGCCTAACTGAAGTCCATATAGATCACATTCTGCCCTCATCAATCCTCTTTGTTACTTCTTCAAAAAACTCAATCAAGTTTGTGAGACATGATTTCCCATGCACAAAGCCATGTTGACTATCCCTAAACAATCCTTGCCTTTCCAAATACATGTACATCCTGTCCCTCAGGATTCTCTCCAACAATTTGTTCACCACCGACCCAGGCTCACTGGTGTATAATTCCCTGGCTTGTCCTTAGCACCTTTCTTAAACAGTGGCACCAAGTTAGCCAACCTCTAGTCTTCCGGCACCTCACCTGTGACTATCAATGATACAGGTATCTCAGTAAGAGGCCCAGAAATCACTTCCCTAACTTCCCACAGAGTTCTAGGGTGCAGGACATTGCTTAGTCCACTGTTGAAATATTGCATGCAACTCTGATCTCTTTCCTATCAGAAAGATGTTGTGAAACTTGAAAGAGTTCAGAAAAGATTTAAAAAGATGTTGCCAGGGTTGGAGGATTTGTGTTAGAGGAATAGGTTAGGACTGTTTTCCTTGGAGAGTCGGAGGCTGAGGGGTGACCTCATAGAGGTTTATAAAATCATGAGGGGCATAGATAGGATAAATAGACAAAGTATTTTCCCTGGGGTGGGGGAGTCTAGAACTAGAGGGCATAGGTTTAGGGTGAGAGGGGAAAGAGACCAGATGGGCCAATGGGCTGAGAAGTGGCAGATGGAGTTTAATTCAGATAAATGCGAGGTGCTGCGTTTTGGGAAAGCAAATCTTAGTAGGGCTTATACACTTAATGGTAGGGTCCTAGGGAATGTTGCTGAACAAAGAGACCTTGGAGTGCAGGTACATAGCTCCTTGAAGGTGGAGTCGCAGGTAGATAGGATAGTGAAGAAGGCATTTGGTATGCTTTCTTTTATTGGTCAGAGTATTGAGTACAGGAGTTGGGAGGTCATGTTGCAGCTGTACAGGACATTGGTTAAGCCAATAAAAGAGACCTAAAAGATATAAAAGAGACCTAAGGGGCAACTTTCTTGCACAGATGGTGGCACGTGTATGGAATGAGCTGCCAGAGGAAGTGGTGGAGGCTGGTACAATTGGAAAATTTAAAAGGCATTTTGATGGGTATATGAATAAGAAGGGTTTGGAAGGATATGGGCTGGGTGCTGGCAGGTGGGAGTAGATTGAGTTGGAATATCTGGTCAGCATGGACGGGTCTGTTTCCATGCTGTACATCTCTATAACCCTATGATTCTATAACTAGCTAAACTCTTGTAAAGGTGCAGTATAAGACCTCTTGAGTGTTTGCAGCACTTCCTATGAGAATAGGTTGCTATTGAAGCACTCTTAGCAATGCCCATGGTTTGTGGTGAGTCCAGGAAGTTGTGTGGACAGAACTGAACTGATTGACGTATGAGTGACATCAATGTCAGTTAACCCTATTAATAAATACATCAATTTTAAGCACAGTCTTACTTTCTAAAGCAATTAATGCATGATGTATTATCTACTTGAAAGACAGCCGTGTGGGCAGAAAATGGCTGAACGTCAAGGATCAATGTTAGCTATAAATAAGTGTCAGAGCACAGCAAGAATTTCTGAAAAAAAACTCTGCAGATGCCTTTCTTCAGTCATGACTTATATCATCAAATCTACAAAAGAGGGTACATTTCTTAACAGACAGAACACTGAAACTATGAATATCAAGTACTGCTGTAATTGTGTTTGGGGTAAATTAGCATTTTATATTGCTCAAAAATATCTTCTTTTCCTACTTTTTACTTTTATGCTTATTGCCTTTCCCTCTCCTTTCAAGAAAATGTTGACTCCAATATAAATGTAATTCAACAGGTACTGAGTATGATATGTTACTATAGGTCATTCTTCCTGACTAAGCTCAGGTAATAAAATTCCATTTTGCTCTACCTCCACCCACTGTATGGAGCCTCCCATGTGGCAGATTTGGAGTATATAGCTCTTTGAAAAAATGAATACACATGGAATTGGACATTGCCTTTTAAATTGAGTTAGAAGTTGGTTGGAAGATAGGAGGCAAAGAGCAGATAATAAAGTGTAAGTACTCTAGTGGTTTGTGACTATCAGTGTTTAGCAGTGATCTGCTCTGAGTTCTTACATTTTCACCATACTTAATAATGACTTGAATGAAGAAATAGAGATTTGCATATCCCAATTTACAGATGACACTAAGTTAGGAGAGACAATAAATTTGCAGAAAGTAGTAGTAAGTTGCATGGAACCCATTGGCAAAATCAGTGGGCAAAACAATGTCCAACTGCATAGAGTAGATGTTTAGGCACAAGAAACAGAAATCAAATTATTTTCTAAAAGGAACTATAGAGAAGCAAAGGGAATCAAGGGTTATGGGGAAAGTAATGTTCAGGATTATCAGATCAACCATGATCTCATTAAATGTCAGATTGGTTCTGATGGGCTGAATGGTCTACTTCTGTTCAAAGAATGACATACCTGTACCTAGGTTGGTTCCTATGTGCTATGGCCTTATTTGATCATTGGATACCTATCCCATTGAAATACAATAGGCAGGCACTAAAGTCAACAAAAACAAAAATGGATGCAGATCAGTGTGATCCAACTGAATGGTGTAAAATGTTCAAGCTGCTGAATGGTTTCTTGTCCCTTTTGTTCCTATGTTCCTACATTGCACGTCTGAGTTAAAGTTGGAGGCTTTATTGCAGGCATTTCACAAGACAGATTATTGTTTCTAAAATATGTGCATTGTGTCTCTACCAATTCTTAGTGATTTGGGCAAGACTCTCATCCATAACCCACTTATCAGGGAAAGAGGTCAGACCTACCTCAAATTATACATTACCATTATTTGAGTGAATATCAAAGCCATGGTTCCTGGATGCTCCTGGATGTTACTTCAGTGATGCCTAGGGAACAAAGGAGAAACAGTGGAAGCTATTTCCTACTTACTTAGTGCTGCATGGAATTGGATGAGGAAAATCAATTCATAAATGTGTGATAGTCAGAAAATGTGCATATTTACTAGTAGAGTCGCAAAACAATGTTTGCCAGAAAAACCATATATTTTGTCAGAGACTGAAAACACTAGATCCTCAGCTGTTGGCAAATGTTCTAGGATGGCATTGTGGAGGGCAGGAGCTAACTGAAAGACTAATCAGTGTAAAAGGTGGGGGGGGGGGAAGGAAAAAGTGAAGAGCTTACGCTTGAATCGCCAACTGTCCTGCTCCTCAGATGCTGCCTGATCGGCTGTGCTTTTCCAGCACCACACCTTTTGACTCTGATCTCCAGCATCTGCAGTCCTCACTTTCTCCCCTTAAAGGGAGGAAGGGCCTGGGTAGTGTTATAGAACAGAGAGACCTAGGGGTTCAGGTACATAATTCTTTGAAGTATGGTCCACATATAAAGAGGGTGGATGCTTGCCTTCTTTGCTCAGACTTTCGAGTATAAGCGTTGGCACATTATGTTGAGGTTGTGCAAGACATTGGTGAGGTCTCTTTTGGAGTACTGTGTTCTGTTCTAGTCGCCCTGTTACAGGAAGAATATTATTAAGCTGGAGAGGATTCAGCAGAAATTTATCAGGATGTTTATAGGAGTGGAGGGTTTGATTTATAAGGAGAGGCTGGGACTTTTTTGACTGAAGCTTAGGAGGTTGAGGGGTAACCTTACGGATGTTTATAAAATCATGACGTGGAGAAATAAGGTGAATGGCAGGTGGCTTTTCCCTAGGGTAGGGGTTTTTCAAAACCAGGTGGCAGATTTTTAAGATGAGAGGAGAAAGATTTAAAAAGGACATGAAGGGTAGCTTTTTTACACAGGCTGTGGTTCGTGTGTGGAATGGCCTTCCAGAGGAAATGGTGGATATGGGTATAGTTACAACATCTAGAAGACATTTGGATAAATACATGAATAAGAAATATTCTGAGGGATATGGGCCAAGTGCAAGCTGGTGTGACTAGTTTAATTTGGGATCATGATTGGCATAGACTGCTATGACAAGAATGATGGTTTTAGCTGTGTGTGAGTAAGTTGATTTTGAGTCAGTCAAAATCTTACTCCCTGTAGCTTAAGTTGGGACATCATAATTGGTTTGTGAAGTTACAGTCTGTTTCATCTTATATATCTCACCTACAGGGAAAGTTGCAAAAATCTTTGATATTCAAATAAATGAATATTTAAAAACATATATAGATTACAAATGAGGACTGACACAAGGTGCATTGGAAACAGTTTTCTCCCCATTTCTGACCAGAAAATCAGTACCTCCCACAGGTCTTGAAATCTCTGGTCAGCATTTCCAACCTTTTCAGTGAGAGCAGGGTGGATGTTACAGATGCAGCTTCAAGCTGTCAGTGCCCCATTCCACAAGGTTCTTGCTTGACATCTTCAGAAATCCATAAATTTTAGTGCCATTGGTAACAAATATATCTCAGAACCTCAGCCAGGATCCAGCAAGCCCATCAATTTTCTGGATCAACACTTTCAAGTACAAAGGTAGCATGGCATTTGTTATAACTGGGGGTCCATGCTCATTGACAATATCATTGTGCTGTCTAGGTATATTAGATTGCATCTGTCTTTGGAGACCAGATCGCAAGAGAGTTATGCCATCTGCTTCACATTGATCTGTAGACAACATGAAGAAAAGAGCAGCCTTTCCTGCAGCTGTCAAGGTCATTACACTGTTCAGTCTCTCCGCTAGGAAACCCTTTCAGGTCAACTACTAGATATGCCAGTCAACAATGTAGACTGCAGTCATACCTCTTGGTCCAAAGATTAAATAGGCTTCAGTCCCACTGCAGAGAGCTGGGGGTAAAAATAAAGGCTTCAGTGCAGTGTGAAGAGAGTGTATCTCTCATCAAAGGTATGTCACAGACTCATTGAGATGTACAGTACAGAAACAGACCCTTGTTTGGTCCAACTTGTCCATGTCGACCAGATATCTCAACCTAACTATTTCCACCTGCCAGCACTCGGCCCGTATCCCTCCAAACCCTTCCTATTCATATGCCCACCCAAATGTCTTTTAAATGTTGCAATCGTACTAGCCTCCATCACTTCCTCTTGCAGCTCATTCCATAGACATACCACCCTCTGCGTGAAAAATTGCCCCTTAGGTCTCTTTTATATCTTTCCCCTCTCACCCTAAACCTA
Source organism: Chiloscyllium punctatum (assembly GCF_047496795.1). Taxonomy (NCBI): domain Eukaryota; kingdom Metazoa; phylum Chordata; class Chondrichthyes; order Orectolobiformes; family Hemiscylliidae; genus Chiloscyllium; species Chiloscyllium punctatum. The sequence continues at coordinate 141,814,726 of NC_092741.1, read as the reverse complement.
TGCCCTCTAGTTCTGGACTCCTGCACCCGAGGGATGAGAGTTTGTCTAATTATCCTAGCCATACCCCTCATGATTTTATAAACCTCTATAAGATCACCTCTCAGCCTCCGACACTCCAGGGAAAACAGTTCCAGCCTATTCAACCTCTCCCTATAGCTCAAATCCTCCATCCCTGGCAACATCCTTTTAAATCTTTTCCGAACCCTTTCAAGTTTCACAACATCTTCCCAATAGAAAGGAGACCAGAATGACATGCATTATTCCAACAGTGGCCTAACCAACGTCCTGTACAGCCGCAACATGACCTCCCAACTCCTATACTCAATACTCTGACCAATAAAGGAAACCATACCAAACGCCTTCCTCACTATCTGCGACTCCACTTCCAAGGAGCTATGAGCCTGCACTCCAAGGTCTCTTTGTTCAGCAACATTCCCTAGGACCTTATCATTAAGTGTATAAGTCCTGCTAAGATTTGCTTTCCCAAAATGCAGCACCTTGCATTTATCTAAATTAAACTCCATCTGCCACTTCTCAGCCCATTGGCCCATCTGATCAAGATCCTGTTGTAATCTGAGGTAACCCTCTCCGCTGTCCACTGCACCTCCAATTTTGGCGTCATCTGCAAACTTACTAACTATACCTCTTACGCTCACATCCAAATCAGCACCAATCCTTGTGGCACTCCACTGGTCACAAGCCTGAAAAACAACCCTCCACCACCACCCTCTGTCTTCTATCTTTGAGCCAGTTCCATATCCAAATGGCTAGTTCTCCCTGTATTTCGTAAGATCTAACCTTGCCGACCAGTGTCCCATGGGGAACCTTGTCGAACGCCTTACTAAAGTCTATATAGATCACATCTCCACTCTGCCCTCATCAATCCTCTTTGTCACTTCTTCAAAAACTCAGTTAAGTTTGTGAGACATTATTTCCCACACACAAAGCCATGTTGACTATCCCTAATCAGTCCTTGCCTTTTCAAATCCATGTACATCTTGTCCCTCAGGATTCCCTCCAACAAGTTGTCCACCACTGACGTCAGGCTCACTGGTCTATAGTTCCCTGGCTTGTCCTTACCACCCTTCTTAAACAGTGGTATTACATTAGCCAACCTCCAATTTTCTGGCACCTCACTTGTGACTATCGATGATGTAAATATCTTAGCAAGAGGCCCAGAAATCACTTCCCTAGCTTCCCACAGAGTTCTCGAGTACACCTGATCAGGTCCTGGGATTTATCCACATTTATGCATTTCAAGACATCCAGCACTTCCTCCTCTGTCACCATCTATTTCCCTACATTCTATATCTTCCATATCCTTTACCACAGTAAATACTGATGCAAAATACTCATTTAGTATCTCCCCCACTTTCTGCGGCTCCACACAAAGGCCGCCTTGCTGATCATTGAGGGGCCCTATTCTCTCCCTAGTTACCATTTTGTCCTTAATATATTTGTAATACCCTTTGGATTCTCCTTAATTCTATTTGCCAAAACTATCTCATGTCCCCATTTTGCCCTCCTGATTTCCCTCTTAAGTATACTCCTACTTTCTTTATACTCTTCTAAGGATTCACTCGATCTATCCTGTCTATACCAGACTTATGCTTTCTTCTTTTTCTTAACCAAAACCTCAATTTCTTTAGTCATCCAGCATTCCCTATACCTACCAGCCTTTCCTTTCACCCTGACAGGAATATACTTTCTCTGGATTCTTGTTATCTCATTTCTGGAGGCTTCTCATTTTCAAGCTGTCCCTTTACCTGCGAACATCTGCCCCAAATCAGCTTTTGAAAGTTCTTGCCAAATACCGTCAAAATTAGCCTTCTCCAGTTTAGAACTTCAACTGTTAGATCTGGTCTATCCTTTTCCATCACTACTTTAAATCTAATAGAATTATGGTCGCTGGCCCCAAAGTGCTCCCTCACTGACAGTCACCTGCCCCACCTTATTTTCCAAGAGTAGGTCAAGTTTTGCACCTTTTCTAGTGGGTACAAACACATACTGAATCAGAAAATTTTCTTATACACACTTAACAAATTCCTCTCCATCTAAACACTTAACACTATGGCAGTCCCAGTCTATGTTTGGAATGTTAAAATCTCCTACCATTCTTACAGATAGCTGAGATCTCCTTACAAGTTTCTCAATTTCCCTCTGACTATTAGGGGGTCTATAGTACAATCCGAATAAGGTGATCATCCCTTTCTTATTTCTCAGTTCCAACCAAATAACTTCCTGAGATGTATTTCCAGGAATATCCTCCCTCAGTACAGTTGTAATGCTATCTCTTATCAAAAACGCTACTCCCCGTCCTCTCTTGCCTCCCTTTCTGTCCTTCCTGTAGCATTTATATCCTGGAACATTAAGCTGCCAGTCCTGCCCATCCCTGAGCCATGTTTCTGTAATTGCTATGATATCCCAATCCCATGTTCCTAAGTATCCCTTGAGTTCATCTGACTTCCCTGTTAGGCCCCTTGCATTGAAATAAATGCAGTTTAATTTATTGGTCTTGCCTCGTCCCTGCCTGCCCTGACTGTTTCATTCACTACTGTTTTCTGTTCTCAACTGTACCAGTCTCTTTCCTCACTATCTCCCCCTTCCCACCCCCACCTTACTAACTTAAATCCTCCTGAGCAGCTCTTGCAAATCTCCCTGCCAGTATATTAGTCCCTTCCAATTTAGGTGCAATCCGTCCTTCTTGTACAGGTCACTTCCACCCAAAAGAGATTCCAATGATCCAAAAATGTGAATCCTTCTCCCATACACCAGCTCCTCAGCCATGCATTCATCTACTCTATCCTCCTTATTCCTGCCCTCACTAGCTCGTAGCACCAGGAGTAATCCAGATGTTCCTACTCTCGAGGACCTCCTTTTTAAATTCCTGCCTAACTTGATGTTTAGATTACTTACTTACAGTGTGGAAACGGGCCCTTCGGCCCAACAAGTCCACACCGACCCGCCACCCACCCAGACTCATTCCCCTATATTTACCCCTTAACCTAACACTACGGCTAATTTAGCATGGCCAATTCAACTAACCTGGGCCTTTTTGGACTGTGGAAGGAAACCGGAGTACCCAGAGGAAACCCAGGCAGACATAGGGTGAATGTGCAAACTCCATGCAGTCAGTTGCCTGAGGTGGGAATTGAACGCAGGTCTCTGGCACTGTGAGACAACAGTGCTAACCACTGTGCCACCGTGCCGCCCTCTCTGTATTCTCCCATCAGAATCAAAAGTGATGCTTAGCTGCCTCCTTGAACTAATGCAGTCCATATACTGTAGGTAGACCCTCAATGCCATTATGGAGAGATTCCAGGATCTTGACCCAGTGAAGGAACAGTGATATATTTCCAAGTCAGTGTGGTGAGTGGTTCAGAGGGAAACTTACAGGTAGTCGTGTCCCCATGTCCTTGGCCTTTTAGATGGTAGTCAATGAGGGTTTGCAAGGTATTGTTTAAGGATCTTTGATGAATTTCTGCAGTGCATCTTGTAGATAATACACACTGTTGCTACTGAATATCAGTGGATGTTGCAGCTATGGTGCCAATCAGGTAGGCTGCTTTATCCTGGATGGTGTCAAACATCCTGGGTGTTGTTTAAGTTACATTTAACCAGGAAGTGGGGAGCATTCCATCACATTCCTGACTTGTGCCTTGTAGATGGTGGACAGGCTTTGGCAAGGCAGAAGGTCAGTTACTTGCCGCAATATTCCAAGCCTCTGACCTGATTTTGTAGTCACTGTATTTATATGGAGAGTCCAACTGAGTTTTTGGTCAATGGTAACCCCCAGGATGTTGATAGGGGGGGGGGGGGGTTCAGTGATTGTAGCACCATTGAATATCAAGGAACAGTGATTCAATTGTCTCTTATTGGAGATGATAATGGCCTGGCATTTGTGTGGTGTGAATGTTACTTTCTACTTGTCAGCCCAAGCCTGGATACTGTCCAGGTTTTGTTGTGTTTAAGCACGGACTGCTTCAGTATCCGAGGATGGTGCTGAACTTTGTACAATCATCGGTGACTATCCCCACTTCTGACCTTATGATAGAGGTCATTGATGAAGCAGCTAAAAATGGTTGGGCCTAGGACACTATCCTAAGGAAGTCCTGCAGAGATGTCCTGGAGCAGAGATGACTGACTTCTAACAACAGCAACCATCTTCCTATGTGTCAGGTATGACCCCAACCAGCAGAGAATTTGCCCTCGATACCCATTGATTCCAGTTTTGCCAGGGCTCCTTGATGCCACATATGGTCAACTGTGACCTTGACATCAAAGGCTGTCACTCTCAGCTCACCTCTGCAATTCAGCTCATTGACCATTTTTGAACCAGGGCTGTAATAAGGTCAAGAGCTGTGTGGCCCTGGCAGAATCCAAACTGGGCATTGCTGAGTAGGTTATTGCTGATGGCACTGTTGATGACACCTTCCATTAATTTATTGACTAGGTTGATGGGATGATAATTCATCAGGGTTGGTTTTAAGTACAGAACATATCTGAGTAATTTTCCACATTATTGGATAGATGCCACTGTTGTAACAGGTCTTCGGTACTATTGCCATAATGTTGAAAGAGTCCATAGCTTTTGCAGTTGCCAGTGCCTCTAACCGTTTCTTGATATCACGTGGAGTGAATCAGTTGGCTGAAGACTGGCATCTGAGATGCTGGGACCATTAGAGGAGGTCAAGATGGATCATCCACTTGGCACCTCTGGCTAAAGATTGTTAGGAATACTTCAGCCTTATCTTTTGCACTGATGTGATGGACTCTTGCATCATTGAGGATGGAGATATTTGGGAAGCCTCCTCTTCCAGTGAGTTGTTTAATTATCTATTAACGACTCGATATGGACGACTGCAGACCTTAAATCCTTTTCTTTGGTTATGGGATCTCTTAGCTTTGTCTATTACTTGCTGGCTTATGCTGTTTGACATGCTAGTACCCCTGCTTGGTAACTTCACCAAGCTGATACTTCATTTCAGTCTGTCTGGTGTTGCACCTAGCATGCCCTCCTGCACTCTTCATTGAACCAGGGTTGATCCCATGGCATGATGGCAATTGTTGATTCAAGGATATGCTGGACCATGAGCTTGCATTGGTGAACAATAGAAATATTGATGATGTGACTAAAACTGTCTACCTATTATGAATCGTATTTTCCAAAGAACCAAAGGGAAACTAGTCAGTCCACAAACAACTGTCAAGACATTATTAGAAAGAGCAGAAACATCTATGTCTTTAAACAGTGAAGACTGTAAAAGCTTGCTCTTTTTCAAATCCACCTACTGAAAATGGCCTGCTGGTAAGAAGACTATTAGTAATTAATCTTGTGATCAGCTGGAAATGTACTGATTTGCAAAAAAAGTCTATGACAATCCTGAGAAGTGTCTCTGATATTGAATCCATTATGTTTACCCTGGGTCTGAAACATGTGCTTTTCTTAAGATGAGCTAAACGTCTGAATAATGAGCTGTCCTATTGTTTATGATTTGTAAGTTTCTATCCTCTATCCTTTAGGGGTGGCACAGTGGCCCAGTGATTAGCACTGCTACCTCACAGCACCAGGGTCCCAGGTTCGATTCCAGCCTTGGGGGACTGTCTGTTTGGAATTTGCACATTATCCCCGTGTCTGCGTGGGTTTGCTCTGGTTTCCTCCCACAGTCCAAAGATGTGCAGGCCAGGTGAATTGGCCATGCTAAATTGCCCATAGTGTTAGGTGCATTAGTCAGAGGGAAATGGGTCTGGGTGGGTTACTCTTCGGAGGGTCGATGTGGACTTGTTGGGCTGAAGGGCCTGTTTCCACACTGTAGGGAATCTAATCTCAACTGAATTTTTCAGGAGTATCAATGTGTGATTGCTGAGTATTGACATAGCATGAGATAAATAAATAACTCTTACTCTTTAAAGTCACAAAAACTTACTGCTGGTTGTTATTCAATTTGGCCACATATTCATGAGTTGAGAAATGTACATACCTTCCTTTTGAAAAATACACACATTATGGAATAAGTTTCAGTTTTTTCTCACCACTGTCTGCACAGAAGGTGTTATGCTGTCAGGGTTGCTATCTTTTTAATAAGGTGTTAAACTGAGGCCCTTTCTATAAAAGACTATGTCACCATTCAAAGGAGAACAGAAGAACAAACTCTGGTTTCCTCATCAAGTTTTATCCCTTAAACAACATCACAACGCAGATGATATAGTTATCTGGATTGAGGTGTTGTTTGAGGGATAAAACTTGGTGCACACATCGGTTACTATGTGTCTCAGCAGGAAAGAGACAGGCTCAGAAGTTGTATCCTTTGGAAGATATCCCAAGAATGTTATAGATGGAACCCAAGTGATTTAAGATCCCACACATCAATCCAAAAGCACACATAAAAAGGAAAAGGTGTCAGTCCGTAAATATGATCACTTCAAACAACTGAAATCTTCATAGAATCCCTGCAGTGTGAAAGCAGACCATTCAGCCTATTAATTCCATGCTGACCCTCTGAAGCACATCCCACCCAAACCCACTCCCATCCCTGTAACCCTGCATATCCCATGGTTAACACACACATCCCTGGGCACAATGGGCAATTTAGCACAGCCAATCCACATAATCTGCATATCTTGGGACTGTGGGAGGAAACCCACACAGACAATGCTTAACCTCCACACAGGCAGCCACCCAAGAGCAGAATCAAACCTAAGTCCATGCTATTGTGAGGCAGCAGTGCTAACCACTGAGCCACTATAATCTTGCACACAATGCTATGTCCAAGAAGTAGCTATGATGCCTTCATTCTACAGCAGTTAATGATGGGTTATAATAGATGGATCTTGAGAGACCAGGATTACTCTGGGCATCCATGACCGATGTCCTATTTAAAGCTGACAAGTAGCAGATGATTGTAGACACAAAGTCTATCCTTCAATCCCAAATTATGGATCGCACCGTAGGGATGATGTTTGCATTGCTCAAGCAAGTTCCGACTCCAAATCCAAATGATATTGCCAAGAGCAACATCATCTGCTGAAATTCAATTTCTGTTTTTGTTTCAGCTCATCTGCTGTATGCTGCCCATTTTCCACTTTATTCAGTTGGAGCAATCATATCTTGCAGACATGATTCCATGAGTTCAAGATGCACTTCAGGACTTGAACATATAATCTAAGCTGACATGTCTGTGCTGAGGCTACCCGGGCTGCTATCTTTCCAATGAGACACCATACTAAGATTCTGTCTACCTCTTCAGAAATGCATAAAAGATCCCATGACGCTATTTAAAGAAGTGCACGTGACCAACATCCATCCCACAAACATCATCAAAAACATAGTCATATTCACAACCTTCTTATTGCTATTTACTGGCGATGCATAAACGCACAACTATGCTTACAAAACAATGATGACCAAATTTCATAATTAATGAACAGGCTGCAAAATCTCTTGGACTGTTGTGAGTATTGCTGAGTGTGGTACAGAAAGAGGCAATTGACAAGCTGAGATGATTTTCAGGCAAACGGATTGATGCGAAATTCTGTTCTAAACATTCACGTTAAGTAATAAACACCTTCTATTACTAGCCAACCTGCTTTTCCAAATGAATGACTGACCCCATAACACATTGGAGTCAAGCTACGTTCAAACTCCTGTCTCCATGGTATTAATTATTTTTACATAGATTTAACCAAGAAAGAATAAATAAAAATGACAATCGATTGCATGCTATTTACAGTTCCTAAGTGTTCTAAGCCCTATGTCAACAGTTCCTAAGTGTTCTAAGCCCATCGTCCTTTGTTCCACTAAAAGGAATGATCAGCGAACTGTTGAGCTAATTGTTTTCTGAATGGGGGAACAACTGTGGAAACAGGTGTTGGTTTGATCCAATGGTCATGCTTCGATACTACAACTTTGAACCTCAGTTTAAGGTTCATGCTGGGCTAGGTGCCAGTAATCCCTGTAAACAGTCTGAGATTTCCTAAACGTCTCAAGGAATCAAGCAGGATGTGCAGAGATAAGCAGATTCTGCTTTGGAGCACCCTTCACTTCCTTGTAGTTCCATGGATAAATAAGAGATTAAAAGTGAACTGAAATTTAAAAAGAGAGGCATATGATGACTAATGATTTTAATGAAAATCACTAGGAAGATAGAAAACAGGGAATAACAGAAACAAATTGAGGTAGGAAGAGGAAGAACAAATTCAGTATAATATTTCTATCACAAATAAATATCATGATTCCACTAGGGGGCACAGTGAACATAGGGCCCTAAAAGTCAGGATTTGCATTGTAACAATGATGGAGTCATGTGGGATATAGGTAAAGCAGTGTTGCTTCTGCAGCAGGAGAACAAATTACATAATTGCTTCTGCAAGGCGCTGAACTAATTTACACAACTGCATGATTGTTTCGGCAAAGAGCTGAGCTAGCTAACCTTGCATGCAAAACTGAAACCATATGAAGGGAGTCAGTTAAGATTAGGACAAGCAACAATGGAACATGTTACGGACAAGTAGATAAGGAGGATAGTAGGAAGAAAAGGTCACTGAGCCATGCCAGCTCAGCAGATTACCTTCGCGTAGGTACCAGAATGAGCCAAGTTAGTTACAAATAAGGAATAAAATAAACAAGAGTAAGGGGCGCTAGGCTTAGATGAGTGGGAGAAGTAAAGACCATAAGACATAGGAGTGGAAGTAAGGCCATTCGGCCCATCGAGTCCACTCCGGCATTCAATCATGGCTGATGGGCATTTCAACTCCACTTACCCACATTCTCCCCGTAGCCCTTAATTCCTCGAGACAACAAGAATCTATCAATCTCTGCCTTGAAGACATTTAGCGTCCCGGCCTCCACTGCACTCTGCAGTGGGCAGAGTAAACAAGGGTGGAGCGCAGCTAGGCAGGGGTGGAATATAATAGGAAATAGTGATAGGTTTGATGCATAATATGCTAGGCCAATGAAGTAAACGGGGAAGTACCGAGAGAGATTCAGTTAAACTGTATAAATTGTGAAGTAATTTTTAGATTGGTGTGCCTACTTGTTAGCCACCCGTCTTGCAAGAACATTTCAATAAAGTTCGCTGCTTCAGAGAAATTTATTGATACGTGAGCTTTGTTCCTCACAAGAAGTAATTTCCATGTGCTGGATATTCCCACAGGAATTTCATCATTAGACAATTAGAATGAAACAAAATATTAGCACAACCTAGGTACCAGCTAGGCTGAAGTTTGGAAATTAAGCCTCTTTAGGCACTAGGCCCCAGTCTAATTGACATATTTCCACAAAGGCCACTTTACCTCGGGAAGCTCATTCCTTCACACAGGAGTCCAACATATCGAGGTCTCCCATGGCATAACTGGCTGCAATTCTGCCTGGTTATTTTATTCGACTATTCACATGTCCTTCCAAGGTGTTGGTTGCCTTTTCTTTCTCAATCCTTCTAAACAGACAAACAGTAGGGTGCATTCATGTGCATGTGTTTCTAATCATGTTACATCCTGCTTGATGTGATAAAGGCTCTTTTTAACTCCCATTAAGTTTAGGGTTAGATTTTCCGTTGCCAAAAATTCACTCGATATAAAAACACTAGTTACTAAACATTAGAAAAATAATTTGACTTGATTATGTCCGAAATGTCAATTCTCCTGCTCCCCGGATGCTGCCTGACCTGCTGTGCCTTTCCACCACGACACTTTTCAAACTATATGGTTGAGAGTCTTAACTGCCCTCTGAAATGTCCTAAAGAGACAATCATTTCAAAGGTGATTGAAAATGGGCAATAAATACTGGTCTTGCCTGAAATGTCTACATCTCATAAAAATTGTGGGTATTATACATTTAAGGTTTGTATTTTATGGTATCAAATCATTATATAATATTGTTAACTTACTTTAGTCGTGTGGTATCTAAAAGGTTAAGTCACCACAGTCTCACTTTCCCTTCAGAGGAAGTGGGGTACAGGTGATGGTTTAACCTGAGGCAAAGGGAGAAGTTGAGAAGGAGTTCCCTCATAGTAACCTCATGTGGTGAAAGAATTGAGCCCACTCTGTTGGCTTTACTCTGCATTGTAAACCAAACATCCAGCCAACTGAACTAACCAGCCCTCATATTGTATATTGCTTCAGACTTCCTACCATAATAATGATGGGTAAACCACTATCATTGTTTTGTTTGCAGTAAATCCTACGCTATCCAGAAGCAAACCAGTAGTTTATCTACATGTGTGTCACCTGGGGCTCAGTTGTAGCTGTTGTATGAGGTAATGGCTCTGAAGAGTTAATTTTGAAGTTGGATTAGGCTCCACCCAATCTCATCATTTCTCATAATCATATCATGCCTCAGCCATTTGGTGAAGAATCAGTCAGACCAGCATGAGGGACAGATGTGTCATCTTTGGCTACCGATAGTTTGTAATTATGCCTGCTCAGTTAATATTAATTGGATCTGTACCTATAATGCAATAACTTATCACCTTAAGATGTAAGATAAGTGCCACTTTTATTAGGACTCACCAGTGGTTTAACCTCTAGCACTGATAAATAGACAAACATTTGAATTCAGCATAGAAAAGGCAATTGGGGGATTGTGAACTACTCCAACAACAGACTGTATTGGTATTCTGAGCCTAAGATGGCAGTAACTTACTCACCTCAGAGTTAACAGTCGTGGATTGGCAATCCCATTCTAGAAATTCAGCACAAATCTAGATTGAGTTTCAGTGTAGTTTTGAAGGAGTCTTACACTGATGGAGGTATCATTTTTGGAAGAGATTTTAAGACCAAAGTTTAATCTGCCCTCTCAGATAGAGGCAAATGAACCCATGGTAAAATATTGAATTTGGGCGTGTCCTGACCAATATTTATCAATCAAACAACATAATAAAATAAAAGAGATTATTTTGTCATTATCACATTGGTGATTATGGAAGTTTACTGTACACAAATTGATCATGCTCAAAAGCACTTAATTGGCTTTAAGGTACTTGGGATTGTTCAGAGGCTATGAAAGGTACAAGTCTTCCTGTCCTTCCTTTATTTGCAAAATTTAGCAATTTTGTAAAATATTCATAGAAGCCTGGGTCCAGATTTGGAAATTAATCTAGTTTGAGGACATTGGGGATTTCTGCCTCTTATGAGATACTTCATCAGTGTCTTGAAGAGGTGCAACATGGCAGCTATAAAAAATACAGCTTGTTCCTGTAGAACCACAATATATGGAAGATGTGACCAAACACACCACAACAATGGCCACAGTCTTGCACATGACTACCTGTAAACAATGCTATAGGAGGTCTACTAGTTAAGTAAATCTTGTAGCACCAAGATTTCTAAAGGTTATTAAGGAGTGTAATCTAAAGAAAAGTGACAAGCACTTTATGTTTCATTTTTAAAAAGTGCTAAAAATTGTTGGATTACAGTTGTGTTTAGTGAACCTGTCCAATACGTAAGGAAAATGAGAGACTGTGGAGCATCATGGCTTTACACTTATGAACAGTTTGGAACTGATAATATAAATAATCTCTCTTATGACAGAAAAGATTGTTTTTATGCTTTTATCAAGAATTTGGCAGCAGGTGGTGTTTTAAAGTCAAGAGCCGATCTGCAATCACTGCAAAATATATATAATTTCTTGTAAGAGTTGGGATACCATATTTATTTTTCACCTATGCTCTCCTGTTTCACTCTCCTTAGTTGAGGGGCCCTGTGTTAGATTTACTGCTGCAACAAGAAATTATTATTATTAGGGCTTAAGAATGAATATATTATGGAACTACCCATTAAACAAAGTCCAGTCGAACAAACACAACGTGAGTGTATATTAATTTTCCATCCAAAAATTAATTGTTATTATTCTCCAATGAATGCATCATTCTACTATCTCTCAAAGATATGTAATTTTCAGTAAATAAGTTGAACTAAGCGAAAGGAAATAGTCTTGAGGAAATTCTTCAGTGTCACATGATAGTGCATCCATTAAAATTTACCATGCTTTCTGAAATGAATTATCAAAATGCCTCAAAGTAAATTTAGATTATGAGAATTTACCTATTTAAGGACAAAGAAAAGTGTTCAGTGTCATTTGAATAGTAATAATCACCCTTGTATGCTGGTGATGATTTTCATTAATGTTGCAAACATTACAGCATTAAAGATGGCTGCTGACCCCAGCAAAGTCAAGATTTTAGATGTCTGCATGTTTAAGTTTTCAATTAGAGAGCACGTCTCTAATTTTATGCAAGACAGCAACAAGCCAGCTAAAACTGACACACGTACTTGACCCTCACAAGAGTGACATTTGCGCAACTGTGAGAAATCAGAATTTGTCTTGCTGGCTGCAGACTCAGCAATCACACGATTAGTTTCAAGGGGATGGAAAGAACCATTGTGACTCCAATGGTTTAATCTTGTCCAGAAGGGATAAAAGCACAACATGAACAAAATTATGCTTGTCAGCACCCCTTTGGGAATAAGTTTGCAAGAGTTCAGTGCATCTCTCAATCTAGTGATATTCAGAACTGTCTGGTTGGTCTTTTATGTGCACTGAATTGATGTAAGGCAATGTAAGCAAAATCATGAGCCAACCATACTGAAACATGCAACTGGGTCACTTTAGAACCTCTACAGGTTAATCAAATACATTCAAAACCTCATTCCAACAACAAACACATACATAATGATAATATCTTAAAACATCCCAAAGTGTTTCACCATTGGAAATAAATAAGAGGATGAGTATTAAGTCATGGAGGAAAAGATTGGTAGCATTAATGTAAAGCATGTAAGGTGAAGAGATATGAAGAGCTTTAGTTGCTAAGAACAGGGTCAACGTAACTGATGACTCTGACACAGTAATAGGATGGATCAGAAACAGCTGAAGTTTCATGCAGCCCAATCCATTGGTCATTTTGGAAGTTGTTCCGCAGTGATACTTGATGTACTTCATTGCATTGGCCCAAGACAGTAGTTAATAGAGGACAGTTGCCTTGAACACCGATCAAAGTAAAATTAGCTTCTGCAAAACCAGATGTTGGAAATCTGACACAAAATCAGAAAATGCTAGAAGAAAGAAACAAATTTAGAGAATGCTGGAGAAACTAAACAGGTTTGGCAGCATCCATAAAGAGAGAAATAGAGCTAACATTTCAAGTCTGGTTTGACTCTTCTTCAGAGTAATCAGTTCTGAAAAAGAGCCATACTGGATCCGAAATGATTTCTCTGTTTCACTCTCAAAAAATCAAGCATTTTTAGTTGTAATTTCAGACTTCCAGTATCCGCAATATTTGCCATTTGTATTTGAGTTCTGATACATCTGAGATGTTAATTCTACTTCTCTTTCCAATGATACAGCCAGACCAGCTTCAGTATTGTCTACTTTAATTTTAAACAAGCTGGTTTTAAAATAAGCCTGTGTCCAGGAAATAGATGAATTCAAGTTACAGGATTTAAAAACTAAGATAAAGTAAATATTTTAAGAACTAGAAGGCTGAGAGATTCACCCCATAGACATGTGGACTGAATGAACTTGTAGATAGGTAGATAGATGTTTTTAGTACAGAGGAAGCTATTCAGCCTACTGTGTTCTCACAAGTCAACAAAGAATTGACGGCACAAACCCATTTTCTGCCGTTATCCCATTGCCCAGGAGGCTTGGTCAATACAAGTGAATCTCTAAATACTACTTAAGTATTAAGAGAGTTTCTGAGTCAACCACCTTTTCAGGCAGTGGGATGCAGTGGGTGAAAAGAAATCTCCTTAGCTTTCCTGTCAGTCTTCTTGTCTTAAATCTATACCCTTTGTAATTGACCTCTCTACTAATGGAAGAAGTGCCATCCTATGTATCCTGTCTATGTCCCTCGTAATCTTAGACACCTCCCCTCTCAACTATGCCTTCTCCAAAGAAGGCAATCTCAATCTTTTCCCATAGCTCAGACCCTCAAGCCCAGTTAGCATCCAGGTAAATCTCCTCTACACCTTCTTTAGAACAACCACAGCCTTTCTTTAATGTGGTGACCAAAACTGAATGCAGTACTCCAGTTGTGTCCAGTTGGCCTCCTCCATCACCAGACCATGGCAACACGACACCTGGAGGAAGAGCACCTCATCTTCCACCTAGGAACCCTCCAACCACAAGGGATGAATACAGATTTCTCCAGCTTTCTCATTTCCCCTCCCCCCACCTTTTCTCAGTCCCAACCCTCAGACTTAGCACCGCCCCCCCCAAGTCCCTCCTCCCTACCTTTTATCTTAGCCTGCTTGGCACACCCTCCTCATTCCTGAAGAAGGGCTTATGCCCGAAACATCGATTCTCCTGTTCCTTTGATGCTGCCTGACCTGCTGCGCTTTTCCAGCAATACATTTTTAAGCTCTGATCTCTAGCATCTGCAGTCCTCACTTTCTCCTAATCAACGTCTTACACAATTCCAACATAACCTCATTGCTCCTACAATCTATATCTCAGACAATAAAGGCAAAAATCACATGACACCAGGTTATAGTCCAACAGGTTTATTTGGAAGCACTAGCTTTTGGAGTGTTGCTCCTTCATCAGGTAGCTGTGAAGTATGATGAAGGAGCAGTGCTCTGAAAGCTAGTGCTTTCAAATAAACCTGTTGGACTATAGCCTGGCGTTGTGTGATTTTTAACTTTGTACACCCCAGTCCAACACCGGTTCCTCCAAATCCTTCTCCAAGGCAGGTCTCTGATATGGCATCTTAACCACCTTGTCCAACTAACCTGCTACTTTTAGGGACTTTTGAATCAAAGTCCTTCTGACTCTAGTATTTTCCAGGATCATACCATTTATAGTATAAAATCCTTGCCAGTTAGCCTTCCCTGTGTGCATTACCATTCCTTCTGCTTCCTCTCAGTCAAGTTTGAATCCAACATGCCACTTTGCCATGGATCACATGGGCTTTTAATTTCTTAAGCAGACTGACATTATCAAAATCCTTGCAAAATTTATGTAGAACATATCAGATGCTTTAACCTCATTGTAAAATAGGTATGAACGCTGAAATTCAAATCACAAAAGATTTCTCTCAAATAGTTTACTTGAAGCATTCCTTGTATATAACGAGTGACATTCAACCATTCAGTTCTTTCCCTTTACACAAAGATTTAAATAACAATTTTAATTCCACAATGTGAAAGAAGAATGTAAAACAAAATCATTATATATAAATCCATTTTTGGCAAAAGAAAAGCATTCCTTTTACAATGAATTTCCCTTCTTTTTTTATACTTGGACTGACTCTAGTCTAATTAGATTCACAATGTTTAGCAAATGAGTTTTACTAATTCTCTACATTCAGTATTACTCAAAATAGTTTGATTTAATTTGTTAGGATTAAAATCTATGTGCATGTTTAGTTCCCCAATGTTTGTTAATATATTGAATAATATTGCATCTTTGGAATCACTCTCCTTTTAGTGCCAATGTCTATAATTTCAGTGTTCTTTGAAACATTATTTCATGAAAGACAATAAGAGCCAAAAGAGATTGCTGTTATTTCCATAAAAAGAAAATTTAGTGAGTCAGATGGTTTACTTAGGCTGTTAATCATACATTACAATTTGCAGAACACAGTGAGGCTGGCTTTTCTTCCATGTTGTTGTTCCACAACATTGTGCCTCTCACCTGGGGCCCATACCACATCTAATGATTGGATCTAATTATGAACAGGATCATGGATGGAAGTTTTCTTAAGGAGTCTGGTCTCTAATTTGCAGCAGTTGGCCTTGCACTCTGTCATTCTCTGACAACACTTTGGCTTCTTGCTCTACCCTCTTCACTTTGCTTGCCTCTGAGTGCCACCTCCTGCTTTCCCTTTGAAATAACTGCACAGAGGCTGGTATCCCATCACCAAGTCACCCTGTATTTACATGTGCACCGTACACGGGCTGTGACCAGATTAGAGTGGTGCTGGAAAAGCACAGCAGGTCAGGCAGCATGCGAGGAGCAGCTCCAAGCCAGTCCCCAAACTGAGAAGACCTTCTGAATCTCCTGTTTCTTATCTGTCAGCCAGGTCTCTCTCATTGGCCCAAGTTAACAACCCAATCAGGGATCTCATACTCAAGATGAACTCGGCCCTGGTTCCAACCATTACAATCTTACCAAGCAATAATATGAATTGTGTCAAAACATACAAAAGGAAGTTGGGTATTTCTGATATAAATCTGTTGCTTTACTTCTTGGAATGTCTGATCAACATTAAGTAAAATATACCTATGTTATGGTGTCAGCGGGAACACAGAATAGGCAGGATTATGGGAGCCCCTGCAAGGTTGTCAAAGTCTCCCAACCCAGGAAGAGACAGTTAGATATTAATTCTCTTCAGCACCTCCTTGGTCCAAAGTATCATCCCAACAAAATGGTTGCAGGTGGTCTGAGGACCCTTGATGAATTTTCCGACAAACATACAGAGAGCATGAGACAGGCTTTTTAAAATTTATAAATAGATATAGATTAGCTTCTAACTGCCTACTTTGGAATGACAAAAACAAGTTTGCTATTCAACACAGCGGTCTTAAAAACATTCACTCCCCAAAATTCTTGCCTCAGTGATGGAATTAATGAATAACAGGTTTTAATGAAGCCGATCTAAAACTAGTCAGTTACAAATTCCTCTTTTGTCCTGAGCCAGAAGGCTAAAACTTTACATCAGAAATATGAGTAGATATTCAAGACATTTCACTAGAGGGAGTGCTACACTGTTGAATGTGCTGTCCTTCAGATTAGACATTGAACTGGGGCTTTTTAAAAATTATTCATTCACAGTATGTGGGCATTGTTGGCTTGACCAATACTTATTGCCCATTCCTAACTGCCCTCTGGGCATTTAGGAGTCAATCCCATGCTATGGGTGTGTAGTCACATATTCTCAACACAGGTGCCCCACAAGGCTGCGTACTCAGCCCCCTATGATACTCTTTATACATACATGACTGTGTGGCTAAATAATGCACTATTTCCAGTTACAAGATTGCTGACAACATCACCGTTGTAGGTCGGATCTCAAAGGATGACGAGATGTAGCACAGGAAGGAGACAGAGTGCTTAGCGGCAATGGTGTAAAGATGACAATCTGTCCATCAACATCAGCAGAACAAAGGAACTGGTCATTGACTTCAGGAAGCTAAGTGAAGAGCAAGCCCCTGTCTGGATCAATGATGCTGAGGTGGAGATGTTTGAGACCGTCAAATTCCTGGGAGTGACATTCACCAACAATCTGCCCTGGTCTGTCAATTGTTGACATTGAAGTCAAAAAAGCACAATTACGCCTTTACATCCTCAGGAACTATGGAAATTCATCATGTCTGTAAAGACACTTACAATTTTTTATAGAAAGCATCGCACCCGAATTCATCACAGCTTGGTATGACACCTGCTTTTCCCAAGACCACGAGAAACTCCATAGAGTTGTGAACACAGCCCAGTCCATCATACAAACCAGCCTCCCATCCATTAACTCCGTCTATACTTCCCACTGCTCGGGAAAGCAACCAACATAATCAAAGACCCCGCCCATCCCGGTTATATCTCTTTCCCACTCTTCCATCACATAAGAAACATAAAACTTTGTATACACATATGAATTCAAGAATACACATACAAATGGATTCAAGAACAGCTTCTTCCCCGCTGCTACCAGACTTTTGAATGGACTTCTTAAATGTTAATGTTGGTCTCTCTCTGCATTTTCTCGGCAGCTGTAACATTGTATCCTGCACTCTGTTCCATTATCCTGATGCACTTGTACATCAGTCTGCCTGTAAAAGCATGTAAGGTAACACTTTTCACTGTACCTCGATATACATGACAGTGATAAATCAAAAATAGTTCAGCCCAGGTAAGGATGACCTTCGCTAAAGGGTATTAGTGAACCAGATGGGTTTTTCCTGAAAATCAGCAATTGCTTCATGGTCATTGTTAGACTCTTAATTCAGATTTTAAATGAATTCAAAGCCTACCATCTGCTGTGGCAAGATTTGAACCCAGGTTCCCCTCTAGATTAACAGTCAAGTGATAATACCACTAAGCCATTGCCTCCCCTTGATCTAGCCTTTCAAATAGGTGTAAAAGATTCAATTTCCTCTGGAGAGTGGGACTCACCTCGTGAATCCCCACCCCATTTCCAACAGCCCCTATTTCATCAGAGTGTTTGTGGAAATGGAGCAGAACAGAAGCAGGACCTGTCTCCTTCATGTGGGAACCCTGACCTCAGAGGTACTGAGCTCAAACAAATGCCAGGTTTTGCAGCAGAATGGGCCTTATCTTGCTGTATGGGAGTCACAAATCTTTAAAGAAATTCTAAATGCCCTTGAAGGGTGGATGAAGGCTGAAAGACTAGTATTTGTCAAGGTGTCTAAAAGTCCTCTACCTTAACTCTCACCCAACACAACCCTTCATCATTTTCTGAATTGTACTGGTTATCTCATTTGCCTTCCTTATAAAATGGCAATGTTTCCAAAAGTACTTCATTCACATTAAGGTGGTTTTGGATATCCTGATGTTGTGGAATGGAATCTATAAATGCAAACATTGTTTTTCTTTTGCCCAATGGAAGAAAAGGCCGTTAAATTCTCTGGATGATATCAGCAACCATGGCCTAAACTAGGGACTAAACCAGGAATGATCATGTACTTATGGCCTATTCCTATTTTGTTTTTATTGTTATTTTCTCAGAATGTGAGATCACTGTCATAATGCCAGCATTTGTTACCCATTCCTTACTGCCTTGCTAAACAATTTCAGAGGGCAATTAAGAGTAAGACACATTGCTGTGGGTCTGGAGTCAGTCCAGGTAAGGATGGCAGATTTCCTTCCCTCAAAAACATTCAGTGAGCCAAATGGGTTTTATGACAAACAATGATAGTTTCATGATCATCGTTAATGAGACGAGCTTTCAATTCCAGATTATTAAGTGAGTTTAAATTCCACCAGTTGCCATGGTGAGATTTGAAACTGTGTCCCCAGCGAATTAATTTGGGCGGCTATATTACTCATGCAGTGATATTGCCTTTCTTCATAGGATACAGATGCTAGTGAGCTGGCTACAAAACTGAGTTTGGCACAGCAGCAAGATGACATTCAGCAGTCATAGACTGGGTAAGGTGAAGTTTCAAATGCCCGGATTTGTGATGCCATCTTAAAACAAGTAAAAATCAGGGACTGAGGACATGGCAGTATCGTTTCAAATGGTTCTCAATAAATCTGTGAAGTTGTATTGTGATTTGGCACTTATTTCACAGCTTTACCTCCTACTCTTTTGTTCCTGGATGCAGGAATACCTACTGTGAGGCTTATTTAGAAAAAAACAAAGACGAGCATTTATACGATCATAAAAACGACAAATGGAATCTTTAATTTGTTTCCAGAGATATTCAGGAGGCAATGCTGAACTTGTACAGGGCGTTTGTTGAATTGTACTTGGGAGTGTTCTGCACAGTTGAGGGACGCTTGCCATGGAAAGGATATTAAATCAATGAAGTTGATTCAGTGTAACTAAGGATGAGGTGAGACTTGAAAATTTCGAAGATTTTCATGAGAGTTGAGGAAATGAATGGATGACTGGACAGAGATCTTCAATTTTTTGTTTATATTTATTTACAGGATGTAGGTTTCCTTGGCTACTCCAGCATTTATTGCCCATTTCCAAATGCCCAGAGGACAGTTAAGAGTCAATCATGTTGCTATGGGTCTAGAGTCACATATAGGCCAGACCAGGTAAGGATGGCAGTTTCCTTCCCTAAAGTTCATTAGGGAACCAGATGAGTTTTTTTTCAATAATCAACAATGGTTTCATAGTCAGTTAGATTCATAGTTTCAGATTTTTATTGATTTGAAACTCCACCATCTGCCATGGTGGGATTTAAAGCCAGATCCCCAGAACATTACCTGGGTCTCTGAGTTAATAGTTAAACAATAATACCACTAGGCCATCACCTCCCCTTGGTTGCTGTAATGTCTGTTTCATTTTGCTGCATTTTATTGCTTTAAATACACTAACCCACTGTACTAGTCAATCCCTGACAATTGATTGATCATCAGTCCATTATCATTGACAGAATATGGCGAGCAGTGGTGGCAAACATTGTACTGCTAAGGCCTACCATGCTTGAATAGTCAGCGTGCAAGTTAATCTACAGGTGAACTATATGGTTGCCTTCTTGAGTCAAGTGTATAGGACACCTGATACCTTTGTTCAAAACACAGCTTGCTGGTAAATGAACAAGTCCTTTATATCGGCCAGTTTAACACATTTGAGAAAGGCAAATGATCATGAGGCATGCTGGAGGAATAGCAAGCAAGGGAAGGTCAAAGATATATTGTCAGAATGTCCACATAATTCCTTAGATTAACTCAGAACACAGTCAACTTCTAGTGGAAATCAAAACGCGTAAACAATATTCAAACAATATTCTAGTCAAAGTAGAAAAGCAGGCCATTAAGATTCGGTTAGCAATTTGACAAGAAAGTCTTCACAGATGTAACAAATCAGGATTAACAACCAAAGTGCTAAAAGATTGCTAAAAATTATGAACTATATTAGAAGACCAGTTGATAGTCAAATTAAACTTCCATAACCATTGATTCAAATTCATGTAACTTAGACAGATTGCTATCGATTGCATAGGACAGTTCATGAGGAGATGGGGGGCAGTGCGCTCATGATGTAATTGTTCAGGTGGGGAGCTAGGAAACAGAATTGTTGAATTGGTGATCATATTCACACCAATGGAAGCTTTCCAGAAGGACAAAGCACAGATTTATAATATCAAGGAGCTACTGACAGATGGACACAGTTACAAAGTGATCCCCAACAGGTTGCCAAAAATTACAGGTCCTAAGTACAAATTCAACTTTGACACAATCACTAGAACACCCAAGCATAGCAAGATGTTTGAAATGTGTGGACATGTGAATGCACTGAGGGACTTCCCAGCTTTTGATCAATTTTACAAACCATGTGGTAGAAAAGTCCACTGGCAGACACAATAAAATAGAAACGTGGCAGATGCAGACGTAAGAACTGGACACTAATCTGAACAGACCTCACACAAGGAGTATCTTACGGCTACAAGGAAGACTATTTGGTATGTTACCCAAGATATCCTACACAAGAAGGGATTGACAAACCAGAATTTGACCATCTACACAATGATACAAAGAATAATGAACATGTTACCTGCTATTAATCTCATGGAAAAGCAATGTCATCATGCCATACAAAGTGTTTGCAAAAATTTATACGGTCTGACCTTACAAAATCCGTAATTATCATTATTGGTTAAAACTGACAGTAGAGCAGCAAATCATTGTTTGGAATACACAACCTTAAAGAGTGGTAGAAACTGATTCATTAGTACCTTTTAAAATGTAACTGGATTCACATTTGCAGGAGAAATTTGCAGAGAAAAAGGGAAAGATTAATTGTAAAACTCTATTAAAGAGCTTTCACAGAGAGTAGAGAGCCAAATGGTCTTGTCATGTGCTATATCATTCTGATTCTATGATATGAGCCAACATCTGACAATAACACAGCATGCATTTCTCTGAGGGTCCTAACGGGAGACCAATGGGCCAAGTGCCTTATCTGCATCAAGGACTTTGATTCCATTACAAATTATTACCACATCCACTTTTAAAGTTTGATTTAAACATCAATTGTTTGTTGCATTACATTAGCTCAGTGGCATCCTCTTTAGACACAATAACTGAACACTTGGAAAGTATCAATAGGATTTAAAAAAGTCAACATAGATTTATGAAACGGGAATAATTTTTTTAACTGATCTACTGGAGTTACCTTCAAAAAAGAAAATAAAAATATAAAGTAAGGAAATTAAGAGACATGAAGCCAAAGGAGGTAAATAGAATTGACCTAACTGAGAGATAGAACATCTCAAGATACTGAATGCCTGCTCATGCTCCTGCAATATACATTACAAGAGAAAGGGGTGGACGTTGTAGGTATCAGAATTTGATGGATTTAAACTTTTCCTTTGTTTTATCGCAAACAGGATAACTCATCAATCAACAGGAAAAGCTTCTAGGGACATTCACCAACAGTATCAAGCTACTATTGGAGGGGTTCTTGTGCCCTACTCAGTCCTCCTTATAAATTAATCAGACCTGTACAAACCCCTGAGGGCAAAGACAAAAATAAATCCACAAATAGTACTGTATGGGCGCTTTGAAACCCAATTCAATCTTATTTTAGTCAGCATGCAAGTCAAAGACTCATTACTAGTTTTTACAAGCGCAAAGGTATGTCACCATCTCACCATCTGGAGTGTTTATTAGTGGGTTGTTATTGTTGGCATGTGGCACAACATGATGAATTATCCAAAGTGGTAAATCACACTCTCCATTATCTTGTTGCCAAGCCTTGGACACAGGCGGGTGTGCCAAACTGGAGAAATTGTAGACAGGATAACAGAATAAATCAATACCAACAAAATTAATACAAACTCCTTTTAAATTAAATCACAAAGATTAATGGAAAGTATGGTGTTGATTCTAAAATCAATTTTGGAAAGTGTTGTGCTGAACTGCAAGACACTTCTAGTCTGTGGTTAAATAGCTCCTAAGCCATGCAAATTAATTTTTTGAAAATTGTGTTAATAAAGAATACACAAAGGAGTATTGTATCATGCACAGTTGATTCCAGTCTAATAGCCTTCCTCATATGCCTGGCTTGATTTATTTATGTTAATTCATTTATGTGTAATTTCCCCAATTTTACTTCGAAAGAAAAAATGTTCTATTTTCACTTATATTTTTTATTTAAATTTGAATTAGTGTTTTATTTTAAACTACAACCTAACGAGTCAAATGGATTCTTGTTCGATGAATTATATGTGATGGGGGTTAATCTCAAATGGGACGCTTCAGCTCCATGTTGAGATGATAGCACAGCAGGAATATATTAGTGCTGGAAATTCAAAATATAAGCAAGTCAGGAATTATCTTTATTACTGATTATTGCTACTTTACATTTGAAATGTAATTGCTTGGATTCAGAACCTTAATGTGAAATGAGTTCAAAATGATGCCAAAAAAAGACAGCAGACTTTGAGGACATGATAAATTCTACCAAAATAAATGGACAACGTAAAAAGGTAGGCAGCAGTGTTGTCAATGAAATTTAATGCAGACCATTGTAAGCAGGAAAGAAAAATAGGATATACACATAGTCCATGAATAACATTGAAATAACTAAGGATACCGTCAAGTCCTAATCATTTTGACACTCAATATGTCCATCCAATGTAGATCAAGAACAAATAAAGTCAATGTAATGTTGCACTTGCATCACCCAAACCGTGGGATTGTATTCAGAGGAAATTTTGATCAAACATTCTGTACTATGGTCAGACAGCTGCATGAATGCTGGGTCTAGTTTAGTCTAGGATCACAAAGGATTTAAGGGACAAAAACACACTATATGGCACAATCAGTCCATGCCAATATTTATATTCCACTTGAGCCTTGACTCACCTTTTCTCATTTAAAGCAACGATCCCTAACCCGAACCCTAACCCTAACCCATGTATTTCCTCCTTTCTCATATAGTTGTCTAGTTTCTCCTTAAACACATCTAGACTGGAGTAGTGACTTTCACCAAACTTTGGGTGAAGAGGTTTCTTCTGAATTCCCTGTTGGATTTCTAAAAATGATAGCTTCTAGTTGTGTTCTTTTCACAAAAGAAAACTTTCATCCTGCATTTACTCCATTGAAACTTTTCATAAGTTTGAAGACCTGTTTTAGATGATCCTTCAGCTCACCTATTCTAGTATAAAGAGAACCAGACTTCAATCCTTTCCTGATATGTGTACCTTTGCATTTCTGGTATCATCCTTGTAAATCCTCTTTGCATTCTCACCAATTCTTCTGTATTCTTTTCATAATATGGTGAGCAAAACTACACAGAGTACTCTATGTGTGGCCTGACCAAGATTCAATACAGATTTAGCATCTTTCTCTAATTTCTTACTAACTAGAACAGAGCACAAGTGCTTAAAGTGTGGTCTGACCAGAATTCTTGAAAGGAAACAATTAGGATCTGATCTCATAGAAATAAAATGGACAGTTAAAGATTTGGAAAACAAGTCCAGTAAATTACTTTAAAATAAACTGTGTGAATAGAACCAGGTTCAAGTTGTAAGAGACAAATTTGAGATCGATATGAAGATGGCTTCCTTTACGCAAAACTATTAAACATTTGGAATAGAGTCCCAAGTGAAATAGAAGAGGCAAAAACCAGAAATCTTAATGAACCAATTGTGTGCTGTAAACATGGGAATTTAAACTGCATAGATGAATTAAACTGGGGCTGAATCTTATCATATTTTGGTAAAGTATCATTTTCAGTGAGTTTAGTGGAGGGTTTCTCTCTGTGAGGCCTTGAATGAGGTCAAGTAGAATTTTTCCCTTTTGGTGTCCTCACCACCTGCCACAAATCCCGTCTCAATCAGTACTGAAGCTACCAAACCACTTAGTGATGGATTTTGAAGTCCCCTCCCAGAGTACGTTTTTTCACCTTTTCCACCATCTGAGCAACTTCCAAATGGTATTCAACATGGAGGAGTACAGATTCAGAGGAGTGGCATACTGTACATGGTAATCAGCTGGAGGTTTCTTTGCCCATGTTTGACCTGAATTCATGAGACTTCATGATTCTGGAACAAATGTTGAGGACTTGTAGAATAACACTTTCCCAACTATTTGCCCCATGTGCCACCATCTCTAGTACAAGAATCCAGCTGGTGGGACAGGGCACATACACGGATGGTGATAGTGGGGTATGTAAGGTTTGCTTTTGTGTGAATGATTACGTTAGATTGTTGCTTGACTGGTTTGTGTGACAGTTGTCCCAATTTTGGGAAAGAAGAGAGGACCTTGCAGGATCAACAGGGCTGAGTTTGGCATTTTCAGTTCTGGTGCCTATGTTGATGTTTGGTCTTCCATCTGGTGTTTAGGTCATGTAGCACAACTATTACAACTAAGTAACTTCCCAGGCTATTTCAGAGACACCTACATTGCTCTTAGTCTAACATCCGGCCAGACCTTGCAAGGGTGACATATTTCTTTCCCTACAAGGAACATGATCACAGTTTTTTTTCACAATAATTGACAATAGTACATGGTCACCATTAGAGTCATAGAGATGTACAGCATGGAAATAGACCCTTCGTCCATGCTGACCAGTTATCCCAACCCAATCTCGTTCCACCTGCAGACTAATTCTTAATTCACAATTTCTACAAATTCAAATTTCACCATCTGTTATGATAGGATTTGAAACAATTTCACCAGAACATTGGCTCAGTGCTCTGAAAAACTAGTCCAGTGACATTACCAGAATGCTACTGTCTCCCCCTCATAAGACAGTTTTCTTGGTGCTTAAGTAGCATGGATACAGATAAGGTCATGGATTTTCCAGCAGCACAAAATGACTCGTATCAAATAAACATTTTGAACTTTCATTGCAGCATCCAGATTCTGATATTTGGATAAATTCTGGATCCTGACCCTGCTGCATTTCCATTGTGATGCTATTTTTATATCCAATGGCCTAAATGGCCAAGAGTTGAGCATGATGCCATGTTAGTGACATCGGGCAGCTCGGCGAGGTGGGAGATACCCAGCTCTGGCAAAGGCAGGCAGCAGCCATGTGGCAAATCAGGATCTGCTGCTGAACACACTTGCTGCAGACAGAGTCACCATGGAGACAGGACATGTCCTTGATTTCCCATATATTACGGAGCAGCATTCCATGGAGTCAAGACCTCCCACCATTTTGATCCTTATCGACCAAATCAACCTTTTCAACAACAGGCCCAGGAACTGATTACACAACCGTACCCACTCACCACCAGACTCAGGTCTCTCACTCACGCTCTCTATTCCAAGCAGACTGCAACTACAAAAAGTAAGCATTTTATGTCTCTCTGGACGCTACTCACTCAGTCTGTAAACCTGGTTCCTGAACAACCTATGGCACTTTTTGAGTTATGATGTCACCTTGGAGCTCCATCCCAAGATTCACCCCCAGGTTCACTCTGACTGACCCCACTCCTCAGGTACTTAGACACATAGAGATGTACAGCACAGAAACAGACGCTTCAGTCCAACTCATCCATGCCGAACAGATATCCCAATCTAATCTAGTCCCACCTGCCAGCACCTGGCCCATAACCCTCCAAACCATTCCTATTCATTTACCCATCCAGATGCCTTTTTAATGTTACAATTGTACCAGCCTCCACCACTTCCTCTGGTATCTCATTCCATAAACACACCATTCTCTGCGTGAAAATGTTGTCCCTTAGGTCCCTTTTATATGTTTCCCCTCGCACCTAATCCTATGCCCTCTAGTTCTGGACTCTCCCACCCCAGGGAAATTACTTTGTCTATTTATCCTATCCGTGCCCCTCATGATGTTGTAAACCTCTATAAGGTCACCTCTCAGCCTTTGACAGTCCAGCGCTCTGTTCACCCCCAGGTTCACTCTCACTGATCCAGCTCCTCAGGTATTTATATCCTGCTGTTCACTCCCAGGTTCACCCTGACTGACCCCACTCCTCAGGGATTTATCCTGCTATTCACCTCCCAGGTCATTCTGACTGACCCCCACCCCTCAGGTATTTATCCTGCTGTTCTCCCCAGGTTCACTCTGATTGGCTCCCCTCCTCAGGTATTTATCCTGCTGTTCTCCCCCAGGTTTACTCTGACTGGCCCCACTCCTCAGGGACTTATCCTACTGTTCAACCCCAGGTTTACTCTGACTGGCCCCACTCCTCAGGGACTTATCCTGCTGTTCACCCCCAAGTTGACTCTGACTGACCCCACTCCTCAGGTATTTATCCTGCTCTTCACCCCCAGGTTCATTCTCCTCTCTGTTGCTGCTCAGACTGACCTCCAGTCTATCCAGCAGCACCTACACCATATGGAATGGAGGAGTTCAAGAAGACAGCCCATTTCTCAAGGACATTTAGGATAGTCAATAAATGTCTGCTTTGCCAATGCTGTCCATATCCCAAATGATGATAGCTATTAACAAAGTTTGTAAAAAAGAAAAATGTGTTCAAAGAAATTGAGAACGCTTGCACAATTATGTTCACATTCCCGTGATTTTTCTCCCTGGTTGCTTTCAGAATAGATCAGAAGGTGAATTGCTAATTCCTGGAGACCCCAAGACAATCTTGGTCTGTAGACATGCTAATTGTAGTACTATTGTCAGCATTTGTTGAAATAACTGACTGGCTGGCGACTGGGTGATCCCACATCTGATTAAACAGCCAAATTAGAGCAGCCAGGAAGACACGATTTGAAACTGCAATTCCAGTGGTTACACAAATATCCTGAAGAGATTTGGAATGTCCAAGGCACATCAGCATTGCCCACAGTCTGTCATAATTTCGGGCAAAAAGCTCTGTACAAGTTCCAGGAGGTTACACAGATCATCCTGAAACAAGGTTAAGAACTGAAGAAAATAATGAGATGATGGATCTATGGACTATGGCAACAGTCCATGGAATTTTATGGCATTATCGATACAAAGGGCAAGATGGATAACCACAATCAATATTACAGTCTATGATTCAACTGAATAACGCATTGAAATCTGACTCAAGAAAAACGCTAATCACCTCTTTTACAAACATCCCCAGTAGAATCCTTAACCAAACCATATTATTTAAACATGTGTTTTAAGTGAATAACTATTGATTGCCATGGTGACTATAGTTTACCCTTTTTTTGTTGAAATCCTCAGGCAGTCACATGGATATGTAATATGATTTCTTTGTTATTAATATAAAGAGAATGTTAGGCCTGAACCATTCACATTAATTTGATTAGAAAGTTATCTCAAAAAACTTCCACAGCAGAGCTTAAAGTGTTTTATTTGCATTCTGTTGTAAGGGATAGAGGAGAACAGGACAGCTTAGAGTGAGATAAACTGAAACATTTAATAAGAAACAGCATTCAATCATGCAGAACACTTTGGAAGGTTGTTAAATGGGGGTCCGTTTGTTTTTCAAGTTGAATGAGATCCTTGACCTTACAATGTTGCAGTAGAAATGCTGCCACTATTTCTAATAGTTTTGCATAACGCTGTGTTGTTGTTGGAGGAACTTAATCAGCAGTGCAAAGATGATGTAAAATTCTCATTTACAGAGAGTTAGGTATTCAAAAACAGTAATTTGCATTCAGATAGCACTTTTAATCATGTTAAAGATGATAAGGTGTTTCAAAGCAGTAATTATATTACAAAATTTGGTCAAATTACGTGACTAATTTTTATATATTTCACTCTACAAGAAATACCACTTTGAAGATTTCTCTTTGTGGGGTTACTCCTGTGGGTAAACATTTTTTAATAAAACTGAAGACCATATTTCAAGGCATGTGGCTGCTTACGGCAGTTTGGAAGTTCCTTCTTTGTGTAAATGTAACAATATAGCCCACAATAATACTCAGGGGTTTGATCAGATATAATTGGGGTTCTTCCAATGGACATCATCCTTCTCTTTACCCTAATCCCCTTTCACCTAATCCTATTTCAACAGCACCAATACTGGAAAATTACAAAAGGAAGACCTTCTTAACCTATTATCTGCCTCCCTATAATAACAGCAGACAATAATCTCACAATATGGAGATTCGTCATTTTCAGTCATGGAAAATTTAAACTGGCTTTAAAATTTAAATTGATCAGTAGGTGAGTGTATTTGATCATGTCCCATGTTTGCCTATTAGCTGTTCACAAATGACAATGTGGACACTTTTCTGGCTGAAGGGATTGGTTAAGGAAGGGAAGGAAAATAGGGGCATCATAAAAATGTTTTGTCCTAATGTTGGAGAGAGATTTTAAAGTCTTGAGTCCCATGTTCAGCAGCACAAATCAATCTTTATTTGGAGCTCCTTACCAACGGAGCATGGAGAAGTCACTGGAGACAGACTCCAAACTATTCCCCTACTCCCGATGAAGTACAGGAAATTTACACATTTCACATTACAATTATTACATGTAACATTGAACTTGTCACCTTCCCCCTCTGACATTACGCCCCTCCTTAGACATTTGCTAGCTGCATCATACAGAATGGGTGCTATTTGTTATCTTGTGAAGATGCAGTTGTATATTTTCCTGAGGTCATAATGACTAAGTAATTTTTTGCAATTGCCCCCTTACAATGTTATTTGTTTTCCAGTCTCCTTTCATGATGTTGTTATTTGTTTATACCCTGCGTTACACATTATTCAGTCCGTAGTGTTCATATAATTTGTCATATGTCCTCTGATCCTTGGTGTTACACCATTTGTTGTTCAGTGCTCCATGCTGACGGGATGGAAGGTTCTCCTTACTATCATGGTCATTTGTCTAAAGGAATTCAGCTAAATTCCTTAAAGTTAGTTTGTTAGTTGCTCTTATAATTTCAGTATACCTACACATACAATATGTAATGGCGGTTTTTAAAAAGTCTTTGATTATGGTGGGATCAGACTTCCTCTCCTACACTTTACTAAATAACAGGTTTTCCCTTTCCTGCTAAGATTTCTGTAAGGCACTTCATTATCTTGTCTGGTTGCCATGTGTATGAAGGTCATGATTCTGAGTATGGAAACTACTGCCTCAGTTATCAATTCTCTTTGACAATCTTATGTTAACTAAAAACCCACGGGTGATCATTTTGTGTTACCTTCAGCCATGGGCAGCTCCAACACCCAAATATCTACAAATCTCTGTTCTGTACATATTTTTGAATGCAAGTCATGATTTGGAGGTGCCTACAAAGTTAAAAATCACACAACACCAGGTCATAGTCCATTAGGTTTATTTGGAAGTACTAGCTTTCGAAGGGCTGCTCCTTCATCAGGTGGTTGTGGAGTATACGATTGTAAGACACAGAATTTACAGCAAAAGTTTACAGTGCTGAAATTATATATTGAAAAAGATCTGGATTGTTTTTTAAGTCTTTCATCTTTTAGAATAGGCATATTGGTATCAATTCTTTCATATGTAAATCCCAGAACTTTTTTAAAAAGTTACATTCTCAAGTGAACCTTAACAATGGGTGCCATGTTGGCTCAGATAATGCATTGATGGTGTGAGGTGCCCTGTGTGAGACTGTCTGTGCCCCAATATTCAGACTGATTCAATTTCTAAAAAAGGGATTTACAGAATCTTACATGGATTCATGCAGTTTTTGAGCAAAATAAAATCTAACTCTGCAAGTACAAATTCACCCCACAAATTTATATTTGTGTGTGAGTGAGTGTGTATGTGTGTGTGTGTGTGTGAGAGAGAGAGAGAGAGACTGTTTTATCTATAGCACACAAAGGTTTGAGGGGCTCCTGTCCTGGGAGACAGGAGATGGGTTAAAACATGTGCTCAGTTGCCACTTCTCACGGGATTCAGAGGAGTCCAGTCCGCTTGCATAATAAAGACGTTTTAACAGTATATACTAATTGGGGAAAATGGTTGGTGTTCTGTAATCTATTCAGGTTCGAGATGGTTGGTAAGTGTTGATTAATCTTTCATGGAGACATGATAGTGGGGATGTATTGTTCTGAATATGCTACACTTATTCAGAGTTAAATAGACCTAAACACTGCTTGGAGCAAGGGCTAATAGGAACTGAAGATGTGAAAAAGCAGTAATGGTTGAAAAAGTTGTTTTAATTTGGTCTTGTATTAGTAAAACATACTACAAAATGATGGTTTTATGAATGAATGAATGAATGAATGAATGAAACCATGTTATAGTAAATAATGGGTTAGAAAAGGGTTGTGAATGAATGAACAGGAAACCAGTATTAATAAATATTGCAAACTGGTGAGTGAATTAATAAAGATAACCTAGAACACAATATCCCACACCACCTTCATTGAATTTCTTTCATGTATGTCTCCACAGGACAGGAAATTCTTGGGCAGACCTACAAAACATAAAGGACAGGAAGGCCTGCTGCAAACCCATTCAATATTCCCCCACTGAAGTCAAGATACGAGCACCTTGTGAATATTCCTCTGTCATAGCATCCTTACCCTCCCTTACAGCTGTATCCCCTCTGCACTCTAGCATAATTGTTCCAATCACACACTTGAGTTTTCCACTTTCTTGACATCAAACTCATTTATCCATTCTCACCTCATTCTTCCAAGTTTCTCGCATTGCCCACTCTGCTCAAGGGTTTGGAAAATTCCACCACTTTATTTTGATGTGGACTTCAGAATGAGTCAAAATACAAAATTAAAGTTTAAAAATCAACAATATTTAACTCTCAAGAACTAAATCCACACTAACGACAACCAATCTTATGTGCTGAAGCTTGGATTCAAAACGTTTGAACTGGAAGGCAACATTTGATTCTGATTTGCGTTTCTGACCTCATATTTGTGCCATCACCAAGACTGCCAAGTTCCATATCTGTCACATTACCAAAATTCATTCCTGTCTTAGCTCCTGTAGTGCTCCCAGTCACGCCTCTTTCTCTCTTGGTTAAAATTACCTAGGAAGGCCCTCGGTTTGAGTTGCGCTGAGTTAACTTCAATAGCAGCTTCTACACGTGCGACCTCTACTACTTTAAGGGCAGAGGGTAGCAGATGCAGAAGAGCACCACCTGCTTCAAGTTCCCCTCCAAGCCGCACACCATTCTGATTTAGAACCCTATATCATCATTCCTTCATTGGTTCTCAACATTGGTCAATATCTTGGAACTCCTTAGACAATTTGGATAGTAATAACTATTGGCCTAGTCATCATCACCCACATCCCACAGAAAATTAAAAAATAACCTTGGAAACACAACACACTCTGATGTTGTGAGTTACTCAGGTTACAAAGTATCCCCTGGAGGGACCAAATAAACAGCACTCAAAACTAATTTTACGCTTCGGTAGGTACTGGGTTGATCATTAACATATTTCTCCAAGTCATAATTGCAGCTATTTGGTAGATTCACAATGATTACCCTGAGGTCTTGGATTAATAAACAACTTATGACCATTATAGTGTGAATCAAAAGTTCAACCTGAAAAATGCTGAAAATTTACAGAACCTGGGTCAGTGTCTGAAAGCAGAAGATTTGTTTAATTTTGGAGAAAACTCTAGATGGAGATGGAGAAACATTCTATGTTTCTCCTGGAAACAGGATATAAGGTTACTTATTAGCCCTCTTCAGTTTGGAGCTAAAACAAAAATCACTGAAGAAAAATATCTTTGATAGTCCAGACCATGACCCAGTTAAGGACTACTCTTCCTCATGCAGTGCTTAGCATTCTTCTATTCATTGGTGTACTGCACCATTCTTGATTCAAAACCTGGGGATGAGAACAATCCTTGCTTATGATCACTGCTGCTCTGACCAGGTTACTTCTGCGATAGGTGAACTAGGGTGGTACAATGGCTCACTGGTTAACACTGCTACCTCAAAATGCCAGGAACCCAAGTTCGATTCCAGCCTTGGGTAACTGTCTGTGTGGAGTTTGCACATTTTCCCCGTGTCTGCCTGGGTTTCTTCTGGGTGCTCTGGTTTCCTCCCACAGTCCAAGGATGTGTGGGTTAGGTCATTTGGCCAAGCTAAATTGCCCATAGTGTTCAGGAATGTGTAGGTTAGATGCATTAGTCAGGGGTAAATGTACAGTAATGAGTTTGGGTGGGATACTCTTTGGAGGGTCAATGTGGACTTGTTTCCACCTTTAGGGATTCTCACTTAAAATATCACATTGAGACTAGCAGAAACATTCTTGATGCTGTCTATGCAGATTCTGTTAAAAATAGTTTTGAGTGCTTGTTTATTTCAAGAGATGTCTCTCCCTGTAGTCCTGATATAAATGTTTCTGTAATTCTTTTAATTACCCATTTGGGAATATATATCTAGAACTTCCTCTGTACATTTTTTTATCTGTTCACAGGGTGTGGGTATCACAGGCAAGGCAAGAATTTATTGTCTATCCCCAATAGCCTGCAGAAGATGATGGTGAGCATTCTTCTTGAACCACTGCTGTCTAATGGAGGGTAGGTACACTCACAGTGTTGTTAAGGGTGACATTCCAACATTTTGAACCAGTGATATTGAAGGACTGGAGGCATAGTTCCAAGTCAGGATAAATTGAGATATTAACTATATCTTCCATCTTCCCTCTGACAGAGAACACTGGCAATGTGTGATGGACATGCCAAAGTTTCTAGAAATGGAGGGGATAGAGTAGGCTGCAGTGTCTGCTGTGGCACAGTTGACAGCACTCTTGAGTTGCAACATTCTGCATTCAATTCCCACTCCAGGATTTGAGTACAAAAATTGAACCTGACATGTAGTTCAGTATTAAGGGAATGTTGCAGAATGAAAGAAGGCAAGTTGGAATTTCACCATTGAGACAGGAAACTTAAGTTTGGAAATCACCTGATTTTCCATGGAAACAACCTCTGTAAGCATGAATTTTGCTCGATGATTCATATGATTGAGTCACTCCCTGTTCAGTGAAGGGCATGCAGGTGAGTGAGCACTGAGATGAGCTGGTAAGAAGGCTGGCTTTGATTCCTTGTACAAATGTACAAAACACTCTTGGAGGACTGTAGACCTCACTCTTCACAAGCATGCGCATGCATTCATTCCCCGTATCCCCTCATTCTCCCAAGGTAACTGCATGCCCTCTCTTACATCATGACATCTCTAAGCCGTCCTCTATCCCTATACCACCTCCATTCCCTCGTACCTCCATGCCACTTGGGTGTTCACCCAATGTCCGCTCCCTCTGGATATGAAAACAAAATTTCTAACAATCTAAGAGAACTCTCCCTCATACATCCTTCATAGAGAAAACAAAAACTGATCAATGAAATTCTTTTAAAAGTTAAGAATAGCTCAAATGGTCAATATGGCTTAAAAACAAATAAGTCTGCATTCACTAACCACATCAAACCACAAATCCTTTTTATAGCCTCTCAAATCTGTCCGTCAAAATGTGAAGGCCCCTCTCTTCACTGTAATAATTGGTCTTAGAAACATTATCAAGCATTTGCAATCAAATGATAAACTATGCTATTTGGAAAGATACCAGTGGATTGGAAACATGTTAATGGGACACCCTTATTTTAAAAAGGAGACAGGCAAAAAGTGGTAAACTGTTGACCAGTTACTTGATCTCCATAATGGGGAAGTTGCTGGAGTCAACCATAAAGGAGGAAATAACTTAACACTTGAAAAACAAAGCTCAATTCACCAGGGTCAGCACTGTTTCATGGAGGCGAAAGTGAGTACTGCAGATGCTGGAGATTACAGCCAAGAGTGCAGTGCTGGAAAAGCACAGCATTCAAGAAGCAGGAAAATTAATGTTTCGGGCAAAAGCCCTTCATCAGGAATGAAGCTGGGAGCCATGGGGTTGGAGAGATAAATGGGAGGGGGTTGGGCTGGAGGGAAGGTAGCTGAGAGTGCAATAGGTGGATGGAGGTGCTGGTAAAGGTGATAGGTCAGAGAGGAGGGTGGACAGGTGGGAACAGGTCACGAGGACAGTGCTGAGCTGGGAGGTTGGAACTGGGGTAAGGTGGAGGGAGGGGATATAAGGAAACTGGTGAAATCCACATTGATGCCATGCAGTTGTTGAAAGGCCTGAATCGTTGATTTTTTCCTGCTCCTCAGATGCTGCCTGACCAGCTGTGCTTTTCCAGCACTACATTCTTGACTGTTTCATGAAGGGCAAGTCATCCTTGGTAAACTTACTGAAGCTCTTTAAGGATATAACCAGCAAGGTGGATAACAGGGATCTAGTGGATGTGATGTGTCTAGACTTGCAGAAGGCATTTGTTAAGGTGCCACATAAAAGACTGATCTCCAAGGTTAGATCCTGGATGGTTAAAGAGTCGAGTTTTTGCTTGGACTGAGGGTTGCCGACTGACAGAAAGCAGGGGGTCACGATAAATGGGTCCTTCTCTGGATGGTGAACTGTAACTAGGGGATGACTCAGTTCTCAGACCTCAGCTATCTACAATCTATATGAATGATCTGCAAGCAAGGACAGAGTGTAACACCAAAGTTCATGGATGATACTAAATAGGTGGTACAGCAGGCTGTGATAAGAAGGTTAAAATGTTTACAGGTGCTGTTGTTTGGCTGGGAGAATAGGCCAGAAACTGGCAGATGGAGTTTAATTTTGGCCACAAAAAGGGCAAATTATTGTTTAAATGGGGTACAGATTCAAAGTCCATCAGTGCAGAGGAATCTGGCGATCCTTGTGCATGGGTCACAGAGAGTGGATATGCAGGTATCGCATATAATAAGAAAGGCAAATGGAATCCTGACATTCACTGCAACAGGAATGGATTGTAAAAGTAAAGGAGAGTTGTTACAATTATATAAGGCATTAGCGAGACCACATCTGGAGTATTGTGTCCAGTTTTGCTCTCCATACTTGAGGGAGGATGCGGTGGCACTGGTGGCAGTCCAGAGGAGGTTCACCAGGTTGGTGTGAAGGGCTGTGATATGAAGAACAGTTAAACAGCTTGGGCTTGTACTGGCTGGAGTTCAGATGGATTGGGGGGAAGAATCTGATTGAAGGATATAAAGGGGATTGATAAGGTTTACATGGAATAGATGCTCTCCCTTGTGGGACAGTCTCAAACAAGAGGAGATAGATACAGAGAGAGAGGAGGGAGCTTCAAAATTGAGATAGAGTCATAGAGATGTACAGCACAGAAACAGACCCTTCGGTCCAACCCGTCCATGCCGACCAGATGTCCCAACTCAATCTAGTCCCACCTGCCAGCACCCAGCCCATATCCCTCCAAATCCTTCCTATTCATTTACCGATCCAGAATGTTGCAATTGTACCAGCCTCCACCACTTCCTCTGGCAGCTCATTCCATCCACGTACCACCCTCTGTATGAAAAGGTTGCCCCTTTTATATCTTTCCACTCTCACCCTATGAAGAGAAACTCCTTCTCTCGGAGAATTGTGAATCGTTGCAACTCACTGCCCCAGAGAGCAGTGGAGGCAGAATCAATCTACAGATTCAAGAAACAAAAAGATGTGTTGGTGATGAAAAGCTGGATGAAGGTCTATAGGGAGCAGGCAGGAGAGTGGAACTGAGACCAGGATAAGAAAAGCCATGATCATGTTACACGACGGAGAGGGTTCCAAGAGTTAAAATGCCTACTCTGCCTCTAATGCTATCATTACTCAATCAACATATCAAAAACAGATGACCTGGCCACCGTCAGTCTCTGCCTGGATGTTGGGTGCTGTTTTTCCCCTGAATCATAACCACCACCACATTTCAAAACACGCCACTCTCTGCTGGAAAGCATTTTATGCAATTTGTGGTAAACTGCGCGGTATAAATGCGAAACTTTATTTCTTGAAGCTTGAATTGGGAGCCCCACTGTGCCAACAAGGTACAGTAGGTTATTTGAGAAGTTGAACATGAATAGGGTGGAGACTGGTTTTCTCCCAGTTTAACAAAATCCTACAGAAGAGATCACTCCTTCAAGAGAGGGCAGTGCCCTTCCTCTCCTTGTCCGGCACTGAATTCAGGACTAGGCTGATCCTGGTCTGTAAATAATCTCCTCCTAATGATCCTGAAGGTCTGTTCGGATCTTACTGGCATTGAGTCCGCAGGTTTGTGCAATTGAGTTTTGCAATGCAAGGCCAGCGCGCAATGAACTGCATCAATCTCTGCCCATTTCCATCGGAAAGATTGTGATTATTCGCAAACATACCAATGCATTGACGTCCGGCTCTGACTAACTTGAAAAGATGTAGCCGGGGTGGAATTTATCTACCGGTTCTGTTGCCTTAGCGTTGTAAAAACAAACTGAATGAATGGCTTTGTCAGTGATCTCTGGGATGCTCTTCGTCCCAAGAAGGAATGTACAACTCCTCACAAAGAGAAAAATTCAATCATTTACCATCGGGATCCTAAGCAACAATTATACAAAAAACCCCTATGAAAGCACAGCACCATTTAAATCAGAGCAGTGCCAGTGGATGGTTATAATATTGCTGCAAATGTTACAGGCTGAGATTTCTCAAGCTAAGTGATTTCCAAAGTCTAATAATTTTTTATTATCGTTACAGACGTTCATATGTAAGTTTAGGAATGTAAAGTAACATTGATTGTAATTCTTCAGAAAATAAATTCCAATGAGCCATTTGGTAGCTCGCCTGATCCATTCTGAAAGTATAGCTGTTGACCTCATTTTGACTAAGTAATGTAAGATATTGACTCAGGAGACTTGTAAGACTGTATTGGGGAATGGATGAATTGTGTTCAGTTTGGAGTTGCAATATTCCAGAAAGTATCAAATTCACCCATTGAAATCCTGGGAATGCTGCACTTTAACTACGAACAATTTCATAAGAAATCTACCAGTTTTCCAGTGACAACAAAGCCTGGTTGTTAGTAACTCATAGTACTATAGAGTCATAGAGATGTACAACATTGAAACAGACTCTTCAGTCCAACCCGTCCATGCTGACCAGATATCCCAACCCAAACTAGTCCCGCCTGCCAGCACCCAGCCCAGATACCTCCAAACCCTTCCTATTCATATACCCATCCAAATGCCTTTTAAATGTTGCAATCATACTAGCCTTCACCACTTCCTCTGGCAGCTCATTCCATACAAATACCACTCTCTGTGTGAAAAAGTTGCCCCTTAGGTCTCTTTTATATCTTTCCCCTCTCACCCTAAACCTATGCCCTCTAGTTCTGGACTCCTCCACCCCAGAAAAAAGACTTTGTCTATTTACTCAATCCATGCCCCTCATAATTTTGTCACCCTCTATAATGTCACCCCTCAGCCTCCAACGCTCCAGGGAAAACAGCCCCAGCCTCTTCAGCCTCTCCCTATAGTTCAAATCCTCCAACCCTGGCAACATCCTTGTAAATCTTTTCTGAACTCTTTCAAGTTTCACAATATCTTTCCGATAGGAAGGAGACCAGAATTGAACGCAATATTCCAACAGTGGCCTAACCAATGTCCTGTACAGCCACATGACCTCCCAACCCCTGTACTCAATATTCTGACCAATAAAGGAAAGTATACCAAACGACTTCTTCATTATCCTATCTACCTGTGACTCCACTTTCATGGAGTTATGAACCTGCACTCCAAGGTCTCTTTGTTCAGCAACACTCCCTCGGACCTTACCATTAAGTGTACAAGTCCTGCTAAGATTTGCTTTCCCAAAATGCAGCACCTCATATTTATCGGAATTAAACTTCATCTGCCACTTCTCAAGAAGATTGGGTTGGGATATCTAGTCGGTAAAAACAATGATTGCAGATGCTGGAAACCAGATTCTGGATTAGTGGTGCTGGAAGAGCATAGCAGTTCAGGCAGCATCCGAGGAGCAGTAAAATCGATGTTTTGGGCAAAAGCCCTTCATCAGGAATAAAGGCAGTGAGCCTGAAGCGTGGAGAGATAAGCTAGAGAAGGGTGGGGGTGGGGAGAAAGTAGCATAGCGTACAATAGGTGAGTGGGGGAGGGTATGAAGGTGATAGGTCGGGGGGCAGGGGGAGGGTGGAGTGGATAGGTGGAAAAGAAGATAGGCAGGTAGGACAAGTCATGGGGACAGTGCTGAGCTGGAAGTTTGGAACTAGTGTGAGGTGGGGGAAGGGAAATGAGGAAACTGTTGAAGTCCACATTGATGCCCTGGGGTTGAAGTGTTCCAAGGCGGAAGATGAGGCATTCTTCCTCCAGGCGTCTGGTGGTGAGGGAGCGGCGGTGAAGGAGGCCCAGGACCTCCATGTCCTCGGCAGAGTGGGAGGGGGAGTTGAAATGTTGGGCCACAGGGCGGTGTGATTGATTGGTGGGATATCTAGTCGGCATGGACAGGTTGGATCAAAGGGTCTGTTTCTGTGCTGCACATCTCTATGACTCTCTAATACTATGATTTACTAACAACCAGACTTTGCTGTCACTGGAAAACTGATAGATTTCTTATGAAGTTATTCATAGTTAAAATGTAGCATTCCCAGAATTTCAATGGGCAAATTTGATACTTTCTGGAATATTGCAAGTCAAAACTGAACACAATTCATCCATTTACAATACAGTATTGCAAGTCTCCTGAGTCAATATCTTACATTACTTAGTCAAAATGTATTAGCAATGGTGAAGGGTCCACGCCTTATACAGTCATAGAGATGTACAGCATGGAAACAGACTCTTTTGTCCAACCTGTCCATGCTGACCAGATATCCCAATCCAATCTAGTCCCACCTGCCAGTACCCGGCCTATATCCCTTCAAACCCTTCCTATTCATATACTCTTCCAAATGCCTTTTAAATGTTGCAATTTACCAGCCTCCACCACTTCCTTGGGCAGCTCATTCCCTACACTTACCACCTTCTGTGTGAAAAAGTTGCCCTTTTAGTCTCTTTTATATCTTTCCCCTCTGACCCTAACATTATGCCCTCTAGTTCGGGACTCCCTCACCCCAGAGAAAAAGACTTTGTCTATTTATCCTATCCATGCCCCTCATGATTTTATAAACCTCTATAAGGTCACCCTCAGCCTCTAATGTTCCAGGGAAAACAGTCCCAGCCTGTTCAGCCTCTCCCTATAGCTCTTCTGAATGTTATCTATCTACCGTTATACAAAACTTGGTTGAGATGCCAGTATTTTTTGTTATTGACTCTCCAGTACTTCTCAAGGTAGAGTTTACAACACTAAATATCTGCTTCCCATTCATTAAGCTCTGTTGCTTAGGTGGAAATTCATAAATTCATAATTCTCTCCCTATTTTAACATTTTTGGTCTGTCTGCCAAGTTAGATTTGATCTTGTTTTAACTGCAAATAATTTGCTTATTTCAAAATGAAGTCCATTTATGGTTTTACACTGGTGAGATAGTTGACTCTATAGGCTGCCTTGAGGTTGGAATTAAAGTACCTCATAAACACTCTCTCTGACCCTAACACAAATTTCAGTTTCCCTTTTATCAAGATGAAAAGAAAGTTACCCCACATAACATTATGAGCTTGAGCCTGGCTGTAAAAGCTGTTAAAGTAGTTAGCAGTGGAAACCTATCCCATTTAGTGCCTCAAGTTTTATTAATTGTAAATGGTTTGCAGGTTTATTAAAGCAGACTCTGAATATCATTGTATTTTGGGTGTTGACATTGTGAAAACTGCAAATCCCATGATTCAATGTTTTCACATATTTGACTTTATCAACAAAAACCTTGAACTTGACAAGGTGTAGAAAAGATTTACAAAGATGTTTCCAGGGTTGGAGGGTTTGAGCTATAGGGAGAGGTTGAATAGGCTGGGGCTGTTTTCCCTGGAGCATCAGAGGCTGAGGGGTGACCATATAGGGGTTTATAAAATCATGAGGGGCATGGACAGGGTGAACAACCAAAGTCTTTCTTCCAGGGTAGGAGAGTCCAAAACTAGAAGTTAAGTTTAAGGTGAGAAGGGAAAGATTAAAAGGGAGCTAAGGGGTAACTTTTTCACTCAGAGGGTGGTATGTGTATGGAATGAACTGCCAGAGGAAGTGGTGGAGGTGGGTACAATTACAAAATTTAAAAGACATCTGGATGGGTACATGAACAGGAAGGGTGTAGAGGGATATGGGCCAAATGCTGGCAAACAGGGATAGATTAACTTAGGAGATCTGGTCGGCATGGACGAGTTGGACCAAAGGGTCTGTTTTCATGTTGTACATCTCTATGACTCTCTAATCTAACTCTGATAGAATTCCTGATAGAATTTTGTATTTTATCAATGGAAATGGTAGATAACAAAGCAAGTGAAAAGCAAAGTCTGTCCTTACACTGCACCTGGAGGGATGGCTAAGATAAACTTTTAAAAAATTATTTTAAAAAATCATTATTTCAAATTGTTAACAAACTGAAAAATGTTCAAAATTGAATTGCTCTGCATTTTGTTAGGGAAGAATGAAACAAATCTAAATTAGGACCATGGAAGAGATCATCAATCATTAATAGTTGCTTTCTGTTATTTATCTCTGAGTTATCTCTCTCAGTTTAAAACTACACATTAAACTTTAGCTGAAAAATATATTTTGAAACTTATTTGACAAAACTCAGAACATCATTTTACATGTTAAGGTATATGCTATTCCAGATATGAATCTGAATACCATTTACCCTGATAGAATCATTTAATAGAACACTCTACAAGGCACAGTGGAAATTTGGAACTGTTCAGACAGTTCAATTAAATTTAATGGATTAAAAGCTGTGCTGGGTGTATTGGCATCCTTGCTTGAACCCCGAAATCCATCAACCCCTTGACAGATGTGGATTTCTGTTATCTGTTCTGTTGTCCATGGGCAGCATGCTGGCTCAGTGGTTAGCACTGCTGCCTCACATTGCCAGGGACCTGCGCAATTGTGCAAACTTTACACAAACATTCTCCCTGTGTCGGTGTGGTTTTGCTCCAGCTTCCTCCTGTGATGCAAAGATATGTGGGCTAGGTGGATTAGCCATGGGAAATGCAGGGTAATAGGGATAGATTAGGGGGGTGGGTCTGTGGGGGATGCTCTTTGGAATGTTGATGTGGATATGATAGGCTGGATGGCCTGCTTCCACACTGCAGGAATTCTATGATTCCCAATGTCTTCGCTTAGAACAGGAATTTGTAAAATCTACCTCAAGGCATAGAGTATAAAGGTGAAGAATTTCTGATGATAAAACATCAGCTGCACTAAAGTACTCTGTCAATATTTTGTGCATTAAGTGTGGTGGAGGCAAATTTAAGAGGGAATTGGATAAGCATCTGAAGAGAAAGAAAGATGCAGGGTTACTGAGAAAGGATAGAGTGGAACTTACTGAAGTGTTCTTGAAGAAAGTTAGCATGGTCACAAAGGGTCAAATGGCTTCCATCTGTGAAATAACGATTCTGTGATTTAAATAATATCAACCAAATTATACTTTATCATTGTAAGTTATTTGTATATAATAAATGTGAGTGAAAGTAAGTCATTTTCAACATTCAATTTATATTTTTAATGTAAAATACAGTAAAATAAATCCATTCAATTCAGGATAACCCCAAGCTTTCAACAGCTTGTCATTTTAATTCTCCAACTTGCTGTCATGTCATATCTCTGTCCTTGGCTTACAGTGAAGCTCAACACAAGCTTGAGGTAAAGCACCTATCATTTAATAAGACACTGAACAGCCTTCTGGACTTAACAATCAGTTCAACAATTTCAAACCATAACCTCTGCCTCCACTCTCTTCCCTTTCTTTGCATGTGTCTGTCTGAACACTTCTTTTTTGTTTTCAGATGGTAGTTGTTCATTATTCTGACATTCACATCCCCTCTGGATTGATGTTTTGTTTCTTTATTTGTCCACTCACTCCTACTTCATTTTGCTCTGCCTCACCAACCATTAGTGATACACGCTGTACTAATTTGATTTTTGCTCAAGTTGTTGGTGTCAATCAATAATAAGTAATACCACAAGAGATATTTTAACAATCATAATTCTCTACATGAGTTCAGTCTGACTAAGAAATGTAAGTAAAGGTATTTCACCTGAACTAAAACAGTTAAGCATAAAAGCCTACCTGTAGCCCAAACGATACAAAATGAACTTGTCTTGTTCATTACTGCCAGGAGCACTTAGAAATGGAAATTGTTACAATCGTTAGACATGTCTCAGGAATTTTACCTGAATTTCA
Organism: Chiloscyllium punctatum; assembly: GCF_047496795.1. Lineage (NCBI taxonomy): Eukaryota > Metazoa > Chordata > Chondrichthyes > Orectolobiformes > Hemiscylliidae > Chiloscyllium > Chiloscyllium punctatum. Next base: position 141,772,062 of record NC_092741.1, on the reverse strand, counting down.
AATCCTTAAATATAAATTCATTTATATCTGGTTTTGTGACTGGAAGTAGCATGGTGAGATAAGGAAAATGTAGAACCATCAATCATTTGCGTCAAGAAACTTAAATTTCAGGCTCACTTCATTCATAGTTTATCTGCAGATAGAACAGACATGATAATTATATTTTGGAGAGTTGGGGTAGGGAGGTGGATAGGCACAATTGAATGGACTAGGGATGTAGTGTTAAATTGTTCTGGGTTTGAATGTGAGACCACGTTTGCTATTAATGCTCACTGAGTGTGACTGGTTAAGCCTGGTGCCTAAACTAAAGAGACTGTAGAAAAAGCTGAGAGCTATAGTTAGAAGCAAAGAGCAGACATCTGAAAGCATTGTATAAGCTCCTCAAAATAAAGTTTCTGCAGAGTTCCAAGATATAAAATGTACAAAAAAGCAGCAATGAAAATGAGAGAGAAAAGTTTGAATCTGCCAGTTCCTGAAGTTTTCCTTTCTTGTATGGAAGATCCACATATGTCAACAGGCTGATGGATTTCAGAGTTCAAGTCTCCTTACCTGGGTGAATAGTTTATATGTCGTAGTGATCTGTACAAAGACAACACTCATACACTGTCTTGGAACAGATTAAGAGCAAATATTTGAACAGCTCCAGGAAGACACATCTTGTGTGATATAGTCGTACAGGGTCTTGCACAATACTTCCAGCCAAAGAATAATGTGATGACAGAATAACATAGAATAGCAAGACAGCCAGGAAAATGGCAAGGCCATTCAATAATACATGACAGGCTTCAGCAATGGGCTTCTAACCGGAAATATGACACAATAACTAATGAATTAATTATGAATATTATAAATAGGAGTAGAAACCTCATGTCTCCTGTACCATTCAGTAAGATCATAGCTGTTCTGGTTGTGTTTCAAGTTCTCCATTCCCTTCTACTCCTGATAAACCATAATCCCCTGAACAATAATAATTCATCCACCTCTGCCTCAAAAATATTTAAAATGAACCTGTTTCCACCACTTTCTGAGGCAGAGATTCCAAGCTGTTTGAGAGAAAAGAAAATCCTCATCTCAGTCTTGAAAGTGCGGGTATAATTTTAAAACAGTGGAGTGATCCATGTCCACTTTGTCAAGACTATGTTACGTACTTCAGTCAAGTCACCCCTCACTCTTAAACTCCCATAGAAATAGCTTGTTCAACCTTTCCTCATCAGACAACATTCTTATTCCAGATATTAATCCAGCAAACCCCTTCTGAACCACCTCCAACACACCCCGGGGGTGTAGAGTGACAGCAGTCCAAGAGTCAAGCACAGATGACAAGGTCAAAGCCATCCGTGCGCTTCCTGTCTTGTCTAACGGAGAAGGAGCCGGCATCTTCCTCGGTGGTACTGACTTGGATCCCAAATTCGCTGCTGCGCTGTGCAGAGAACATACGCCTCTTCGAAAAGGGAGTGCCCAATCACCCAGCACAATGACAATCGACCTGGTTGGGGGAATGTCAAACCCACGTTGAGCAGGGACTGACGTTTTGCTGCCGTGTCAAAATGTTTATCCATTCAAGCGGAGAGAGAAAAACAATTGATGATGAAGGAGTTACACCCCAGGGGAAGGGGCGGGGGGTTTGCAAGCCCAGCGAAGGGGAGGGGGGAGTGACCCACCGGTGTGACAAGTCAGTGCTGGTGCAGAAATACCAGTGCCACGCTGAGGGGGAGTGGGCAGGATGGGTGGCGGCGGCAGTAAATGGAGAAAGGTTTCAGTGGCGGCCCCGGGGTCCATCGGGGAGGGCGCAGAGGCAGGAGGCAGTCAGCAGCCAGGGCAGGAGGGCGGAGGGCAGCACGGAGAGCCCCGTCGCTCCGGGAGCACGGCAGACAGCGGGAGCTTGCAGTCTGCAGCCGAGGAAGGGAGCAGCGTCGAGCAGGAGCTGGACAGGGCGCTAGCCGAATGCTGGCTCACCCCCGCCGGGCAGGCCACCCCGGCTGCCAGCCGCCAGGCGGCCCCCCACAACAGCCTCTGTGTGCGGCTTGGCCAGGCTGAGAACGGCGCCACCGCTGGCTGCCAGTGGGAGTCGCTGCTGAGCTGCTGCACTGAGACCGTCCCGGGCCAGCACTGCGACCAGACAGACCCAACTGCAGCCCTGAGCTCCACCAAACTGGACATGGGGAATAGGAACCAGCCCAGCCCTACATACGTGAGTACTTATTCTGCTTTTCTTTTAAAAAAAACAGAAAAACAAGCCAAATGCCTGGTGGAAATATCAAAACGCAATTTTTATATATAAAACAGTAAAGCCAGTGACTGTTGTTCCCATCTATAAAATGACTCGTGTTAATAGGTATGGGTTTAATTAAACCAATGTGCATGGGGGACTTTATTTCAAGGAAAATAAAACAACTAACCGGGCATTAATTATTTAATTGTTTATAACAACTGGGAATGTATGCAAACAGCTAGATCAATGTCTTTGGCTAAACTCAAAGTCAAATTCTCAGCTTAAAAGGCGAGGAATGCTCGGTAAGAACCGTTTTGACGATGTTTTCACTTTGCGCAACAGGCTGGGAAATTTCATTAAACTGAAATAGAGCTGCAGATGCTGGGAAATGAGAAAGAAAAGCAGAAATTGCTGGAGAAACTTATCAGGTCTGGTAGCAACTGTGCAGTGAGAAACGCAGTTCATGTGGCGACTCCAGTGAGCCGCCTTCTGCACTGATCCTCCAGTATTTTCTATTTTTTTTTGCTGGAACATTTCATTCTCGGCTCACCCATAACGCGGACTGAATGGCACGTTAGTCAATGTCCAACACAATTACTACAATAACTGCTCCGTGAAGATTGTTTCTGATTTTACATCAGTAACTCATTCAGCTCATTAGGATTAGGTCAAACAATTACAAAGTTTCAAAGTTAAAAATCACACAACACCAGGTTAGAGCCCATCAGGTAACACAACCACCTGGTGAAGGAGCAGCACTCTGAAAGCTAGTGCTTCCATTCAAACCTGTCGGACTCTAACCTGGTGTTGTGTGATTTTTAACTTTGTCCATCCCAGTCCAACACCAGCACCTCCAAGTTAAAAGTTTCAACGTTTTCTTCCTTGCAGTATGTCTATTTTTAAAAACTTTGCCTTCTGAAATGATTTGTTCAGTTTCCTGTGCTGGACCACACAACGCAACATGGGGATAGAAGGATTGTGTCTCTCCATACCTTTCCCACTGACGGATGCATTTTTTTAAACTATCCACCAATGAATGGTATTGAGGAGAGGATCAGAAAGCAAACTGCAACCTGACACCTCAACTATTCCTGCTGGTAACAAAGATAGAAATGGAGCGAGGAATAGGAAGTTCAGTCTGTGTTATCCACAAGCCCTGCCCAACGTGATGAGGGAGGACTGCTGCTGGCCCGCTATCCATAATTTCCTTGTTTATCCCCACCCCTTTCATATCTCCTCCTGGGCTCCATCTCCACCTAACTGCTCACCTCTCCTCCCCCCTCCCCCAATTTCATCTTCAGCATAAATACCATGTTTTCCTAGCTGAAGAGTCACTGGTAGAAAGCACAGATACTGCCAGACCAGCAGCATGGTGGCTCAGTGGTTAGCACTTATGCCTCACAACGCCAGGGACCCAGGTTTGATTCCAGCCTTGGGCAACTGTTTGTGTGGAATTTGTACATTCTCCCCGTGTCTGCATGGGTTTCCTCTGGGTGCTCTGGTTTCTTCCCGCAATCCAAAGATATGCAGATCAGGGTGAACTGGCCATGCTAAATTGCCCTTAGTATTAGGCGCATTAGTCAGAAGGAAATGGGTCTGGATGCATTACTCTTCGGAGGGCTGGTGTGGACGTGTTGGGCCGAAGGGCCTGTTTCCACACTGTAGGGAATCTAATCTAAATCTAAAACTGGGTTTCTGCACCAATTTTGTTTCATTTCTGGTGGCAGAGAGAGGGAGGGTTAATTTCACCCCCCCTTCCCCCCCCCCTCCCCCCCCCCCCCCTCATTTGGTTTACGCAAGTTGTTATATACTGGCATTAACCAAAAGGATGGGGGTTCCTGCTGTTAATGGCCTGGGTTTACACTGGCTGGATGGTTGTGCCTCCCCTACCGGTGAGAACCAAGGGGTACCCACCGGCCCACAGCTCCAGGGAACTGGGAGCAGCGTCCCAGTGACAGCCCTGCTGTCAGATGGAGAACGGGGCGATGAGGACCCTGGGTCCGACACGATGACACCAGAGCGGGGAAATGACTCCAGCGTGGAGCCGGACAACTACCTCAGCCCTGGGAAGGTCCAGCAGTTTGCTGTCACCACGGGGATGCACGCAGCTACCCCACTGGAGCAAGACCAGAAGAAAATGGACACTGGTAACCCCGCAAACTGTTAAAATGGGGTTTAAAATTGCCAGCGTAAATGTACATAGCATTAAAGCGGCTACGCGATGTGTTTCAACGCTGGCCTTCCTGGCCAACGTCAAAGCCGATGTCCTGTTTCTGCAGGAGTGTGGGATACCGCACCTCAGCAGTTACAGGAGATGGTCGAGCTTGTGGGCCCACGGGCCGTCAGTGTGGTCGGGGGGCAACGATAGCCGCGCCTCCGGCCTGGGTATCCTGTTGCGGGGAGGCAACTTCACCATCTCCGAGGTTAAGGAGGTGGTGGGCGGGCGCCTCCTCGTCGCGGATGTTAAATACAGAAACGCTCCCGTGAGACTAATCAACGTGTACGCCCCAGTGGGTAAGAGTGAACGGTTGGCCGTCCTGCAACAGCTTCCACTGCTGCTGGCTACGTCCAGGCCGGTCATTCTGGCCGGAGACTTCAACTGCATCATTGATGCTGATGGACGATCCGGCGGGGGGGACAGTAAACCGGACGCTACGTCCAGGGCCCTGATGGAAACGGTCAAAGACGCCAAGCTACACGACGTCTTCAGCGCCCCTGCAGACGGAGCGCAGCGTAGATACACCTGGTCACGGGCAGACGGGTCTATCCGCTCAAGGATAGATTACCTGTTTGTGTCCCGAACGCTCTCGGTCAGATCCACCGACGTCAAGCCGGTGTTCTTCTCTGACCACTGCCTCCTGCTGGCCGACTGTCACCTACAGGACGAACAGCGGGCGGGCAAGGGAACGTGGAAACTGAACACTAAGCTGTTGACCCCGGGAAACATCGAAGAGCTCAAGAGGGATTACGCAGGTTGGAGAACCGTGAAGCCCCTCTTTGAGTCTCCAGCGGACTGGTGGGAAACGGTAAAAGGGAACATCAAGAGGTTCTTTATCCTCAAAGGTGTCCAGGAGGCGAGAGAGAGGCGGGGAAAACTGTCCCAGCTCCAGGAAAGTATGCAGAACCTGCTCCTGCTGCAGACGATGGGGGTGGATGTCACGGAGGACCTCAAGGAGGTGAAGGGCCAGCAAGCCTCGCTCTTTGCCTCGGAGGCCTCCAGGATAATCTTCCGGTCCAGGGTCCGCTCGGTGGAGCAGGACGAGACGTGCTCACGTTTCTTCTTCCAGAAGGTGCACAAAGAGAGCTCCGTGCTCAGCAGCCTGAAGAAAGAAGATGGCTCAGTAACGTCATCTCAGGCTGACGTCATGAGGATCAGCAAATCCTTCTACGCCAGCCTGTATGACTCGAAGCCGACCGACAGCGCGGCCTCCCAGTCGTTCCTGTCCTCTATCACGGAGGTCCTAGATGACGGAACACGAGAGAGGCTGGACCAGCCGCTATCTCTGGATGAACTGACCAAGGCCCTCGAGTCCTTCGAAAAGAATAAAACTCCCGGAAGCGACGGCTTACCGGTCGAGGTTTATTCCGCTCTTTGGGACTTGATCGGCCAGGACCTGCTGGAGGTGTATGTCAGTATGCTCCGGGCAGGTACCATGAGTGAATCCATGAGGAAAGGCATCATCACCCTCGTCTACAAGCGGAAGGGGGAGAGGGAGGAAATTAGAAATTGGAGACCGATCTCACTGTTAAATGCAGACTACAAAATCCTGTCAAAGGTCATCGCCAACCGGGTCAGGTCTGCTCTGGGATCGGTGATCCACCCGGACCAAACCTGTGCTGTACCGGGCAGGAAGATCTCTGAGAGTCTCGCACTCCTCAGGGATACGATCGCCTACGTGCAGGACAGGGGGGTGGACACCTGCCTCATCAGCCTGGACCAGGAGAAAGCCTTTGACAGGATATCGCATACATATATGAGGGATGTCCTCTCCAAAATGGGCTTTGGGGAGGGAATCGGAAATTGGATCAGACTGCTCTACACCAACATTGTCAGTGCAGTCTCAATCAATGGGTGGGAATCAGATAGCTTCCCTGTAAGATCTGGAGTCAGGCAGGGATGCCCCCTCTCACCCGCCTTGTTTGTGTGTTGCATAGAGCCATTTGCCGAATCCATCAGGAAGGATGCGAGCCTGAGAGGGGTGACTATTCCTGGCAGCGGGGGCCTGCAGGTTAAGGCCTCCCTGTACATGGATGACGTCGCTGTTTTCTGCTCGGATCCGCTGTCCGTGCACAGACTCGTGTGCATCTGCGACCAGTTCGAACGGGCCTCGGGGGCCAAGGTAAACCGAGGCAAGAGCGAGGCCATGCTCTTCGGGAACTGGGCCGACCAATCCTCTATCCCCTTCACCGTCAGGACTGACCACCTGAAGGTGCTGGGTATTTGGTTCGGGGGGGCTGGGGCGTGCGCCAAGACCTGGGAGGAGCGGATCAGAAAGATGAGACAGAAACTAGGCAGATGGGGGCAACGGTCGCTCTCCATCGCGGGAAAAAACCTGGTCATCAGGTGTGAGGTCCTCTCAGTATTGCTATATGTGGCACAGGTCTGGCCTATCCCCAGGACCTGTGCCGCCGCAGTCACCCGGGCCATCTTCCAATTCATTTGGAGATCAAAGATGGACCGGGTCCGAAGAGACTCAATGTACAAAGACCGGTGCAATGGGGGAAAAAACACGCCCAATGCCACCCTCACCCTGATGGCCACCTTTGTGTGTGGCTGCATCAAGCTGTGCGTGGATCCCCGGTACGCAAACACCAAGTGTCACTACGTACTGAGGTTCTACCTGTCCCCGGTGTTGCGAAGGATGGGCCTGGCCTCGCTGCCGCGGAACGCTCCGAGTAGTTGGACCGTTCCGTATCACCTGTCCTTCGTGGAGAAATTTATGAGGAAAAACACCTTTGACCACAAGTCCATCAGGAAGTGGTCAGCACGTAGCGTCCTTGAGACCCTTCGGGAAAAGGAGAGGGCGGATCCTGTCGAGCGGTTCCCTGAGCAGACTGTCAAAGCCATTTGGCAGAATGCCTCATCGCCAGAACTTTCCAACAAGCACCAAGACGTGGCTTGGCTGGTGGTGAGAAGGGCTCTGCCTGTGAGATCCTTTATGCACGCCCGGACTCTCTGCCGCACCGCACGCTGCCCTCGAAGTGGCTGCGGGGGGGACGAGACTGTCACACACCTCCTTCTGGAATGTGCCTATGCAGAGGAAGTCTGGAGAGGAATGCAGTGGTGCTTGTCGAGGTTCGTCCCGAGCAGCGCCGTGACGCGGGACTCCGTGCTCTACGGCCTGTTCCCCGGGACTCACACCGAGACGAACATTAACTGCGCCTGGAGGATCATCAACTCGGTGAAGGACGCTCTCTGGGCGGTCCGAAACCTGTTGATCTTCCAGCTGAAGGAGTTGACCCCGACCGAGTGTTGCAGACTGGCACATTCCAAGGTCCAAGACTACGTGTTGAGGGACGCGCTGAAGCTTGGGGCAGCTGCCGCCAAGGCGCGGTGGGGAAAGACCACCGTGTAAGATCGGCCTGCCGAAAGAATAACAGGGGGCCCATACAGACGTTTTTTTGGGCTCTGCTGATGCCTCAGCCAAATATATGTATATATACAAGATTGAAAAAATGCACAGGATTGTAAAGGACAAGAATAAAGTCGAATCTGTGTTTGTAAATATGGACATATGTATGGCATGATCCAATGTACAGACCATCAAATCATTTATGAATAAAGTATATTTTTGAAATAAAAAAAAAAGGTTGTGAGACGTGACTGGGCTCCCCTGGTAGAGGATCATCATGCACCACCTCAATCATTCACATTTCAACATCACTGCTGCCTTCAAATGGACAAACAATGAGGAAGTCTTTTTCTGTCATTGCCTTATCAATGTTGGATGGTACCCTTCTGCATTGAGCTCCAGTTCCTCTGGACAAAGAATACAATGGATCATGTTGGGAATACTGCACTATCCTGTATTTTGTTGGAGGAATACCAGGCTGCTCAGGCATCACTGGAGGTGTATGATCTCCACCCATCTGTAATCCACACTGGATTATACAGACCAAGATGTTACTATGTCAACTTGATGCTTGCAAATGCTATGCTTCGCAAAGAAAGCCGTTGTGGGTAATGTCATGTGCTTCACTCCAGTCTACCATTCACTTCCACTATCCCACAGCCAGTGGCTGTAAAAAGTTAGAAGTTCCTTGAGTGTTTATAATGTTCAATCCAACACGAGGTGTAAAGTTTCTTCATACTGAAAGAAATCAGTTCTTCCCCTTGGAATACCAGCAGCAGAATGACAGGACACTACCATTTTCACAGAGATTGGGTTACCCCACACACAAAGTTCCTAGAGAGCTCAGTACACATGGCCAGAAGTGCTGTTTTCAGTAGCACCATGACAACATGCACAGTCCTTGCATCCCATTTATTTCTAACCAGCTTTGCTGCACCAATTCTGTGTTTGGTGAGAACATGACTGCAGAGGATGGTAATGCACAGTTTCATGCACTTATTATTAACGCACACATGCTGGTGTGTGATTCAGAATAGCACCAACTGCACAGTTTTGATTCCATTTCCAGTAAAAGGCCTTGCCTCATCATCCTGTTGGTGTAAGTGAAAGACAGTGGGAAACTAGTACTGATGAAAATCTGCCAAGAAAACAACGCTGGGTGAAGCAGCAGTCGACATGACCAAAGGAGGAAAGGTTTAGAGGAATATGAGCCACCTGCAGGCAAATGGGACTAGTTCAGATTAGGTCAGTATATAAGGTAAAAACAATGACTGCAGATGCTGAAAACCAAATACTGGATTAGTGGTGCTGGAAGAGCACAGCAGTTCAGGCAGCATCCAACGAGCAGCAAAATCAACGTTTCGGGCAAAAGCCCTTCATCAGGAATAAAGGCAGTGAGCCTGAAGCATGGAGAGATAAGCTAGAGGAGGGTGGGGGTGGGGAGAGAGTAGCATAGAGTACAATGGGTGAGTGGGGGAGGGTATGAAGGTGATAGGTCAAGGAGGAGAGGGTGGAGTGGATAGGTGGAAAAGAAGATAGGCAGGTCGGACAAGTCAAGGAGACAGTAACTGAGCTGGAAGTTTGAAACTAGGATGAGGTGGGGGAAGGGGAAATGAGGAAGCTGTTGAAGTCCACATTGATGCCCTGGGGTTGAAGTGTTCCGAGGCGGAAGATGAGGCGTTCTTCCTCCAGGCGTCTGGTGGTGAGGGAGCGGCGGTGAAAGAGGCCCAGGACCTCCATGTCCTCAGCAGAGTGGGAGGGGGAGTTGAAATGTTGGGCCACGGGGCGGTTTGGTTGATTGGTGCGGGTGTCTCGGAGATGTTCCCTAAAGCGCTCTGCTAGGAGGTGCCCAATCTCCCCAATGTAGAGGAGACCACATTGGGAGCAACGGATACAATAAATGATATTGGTGGATGTGCAGGTGAAACTTTGATGGATGTGGAAGGCTCCTTTAGGGCCTTGGATAGAGGTGAGGGAGGAGGTGTGGGCACAGGTTTTACAGTTCCTGCGGTGGCAGGGGAAAGTGCCAGAATGGGAGGGTGGGTCGTAGGGGGGTGTGGACCTGACCAGGTAGTCACGGAGGGAACGGTCTTTGCGGAAGGCGGAAAGGGGTGGGAAGGGAAATATATCCCTGGTGGTGGGGTCTTTCTGGAGGTGGCGGAAATGTCGGTGGATGATTTGGTTGATGCGAAGGTTTGTAGGATGGAAGGTGAGCACCAGGGGCGTTCTGTCCTTGTTACGGTTGGAGGGGTGGGGTCTGAGGGTGGAGGTGCGGGATGTGGACGAGATGCGTTGGAGGGCATCTTTAACCACGTGGGAAGGGAAATTGCGGTCTCTAAAGAAGGAGGCCATCTGGTGTGTCCTATGTTTGAACTGGTCCTCCTGGGAGCAGATACGGCGGAGGCGGAGAAATTGGGAATACGGGATGGCATTTTTGCAAGAGATAGGGTGTTACACCTCTTCCCACCCTATCCCCCCCCCCCCACACCGTTCCACCCCCACCGTTCCCCCCCACATCCCCCCCCCCCACACCGTTCCCCCCCACATCCCCCCCCCACACCGTTCCCCCCCCCCACTTCCCCCCCCCCACTTCCCCCCCCCACTTCCCCCCCCCCATTCCCCCCCCACACTTTCCCCCCCCATTCCCCCCCCCACACTTTCCCCCCCATTCCCCCCCCCATTCCCCCCCCCACTCCCCCCCCCACACTTTCCCCCCCCACACTTTCCCCCCCCCGTCCCCCCCCCAACTTCCCCCGGCCACACCTTCCTCCCACACCTTTCCCCTCCCCCCCCCCCATCTTCCCCTCCCCTCCCCCCCCACCTTTCCTCTCCCCCCCCCCCCCACCCCTTTCCTCTCTTTACCCCCCCCCACCTTTCCCCTCATGGTGACTTCTGAGCTGCTGCAATCACTCACACCGACTGAAAGAAGAAACAATGGAACAACAGCTCACCGTCCTCACCCCAGATCCTGATCCCTGCTCTCCCTGCGTTCCCATTCAGTGATCTCCCTGATGCTAATTGACCTACATTGGCCCCTGGTTTAGCAATATGTTGTGTTCTCATATTACTTTACAAGTCCCTCCAATCACTCTATTGCTGTAACTTCTTCCAGCTCTGCTACAACTCTCTGTGCTCATCCAATTTTAGCCACTTACAAATCCTCTATTGTAAACACTCCACCATTTGTAGTCGTGTGTTCAGCCCCCTAGATCATAGGGTCTGGAATTCTCTTCCTAAATCACATCATCTCTGTACTTCTCCTTCTTTAAGGTTGTCCTTAAAACTGACCAAGCTTTGAGCAAGCTTTTGGTCTTCTGTCCTAATATAGTGCCACATTATGTTAGTTAATGCTCCTGGGAGTTTCTAAAGATGCTAAATTAATGTGGTAGATGAGGTGTAGTCAGTGTTCTGTAAGCATACAGCAGCCAATTTGCATTCAAAACAATCTCAGGAATAGAATAAATGAGGAACTGAAAACGAGGTATAATCACATATTAATGATGCTGGTTAAGAAAGGGACGTTGCCTGCACTCTAGGAAGTTTCACTGCTTTTCTTCAGCTGGCATCAAACAATTGTTTGCATCCACAGCTGAATAGGGCTTTAGCCTGATCAAAATGATACATCCCTCTCCTCCTTTAAGACATGGCTTAAAATTCACAACTTTACTCAAATTTTGTTCACTCTTCCTCCTTAGGCTTAGTGTCCATTTTATCTTTGTGCCTCTGTGAATCACATTGGGATGTTTTTGCGATGTTAAAGGAGCTATGAAAATATAAGTTATTGTTGTGTAAGTCCAGTATATACTTAGAAGCTTCATCTAATATATATTTAATTTTTCTTTTAATATTCCAGGATTTAGTCACGAAAAGCACACAAGACCTAAAAAATAATAACTTGGCCAATGGGTAAGCCCTATTTGAACAGCCTGTTTGTTACACTTTTGTGGGATTTTGGAACATTAACTATCTTCTTATTCAATTGTCTCTTATCCATAGGGTTCTCTTCAACTCTATTATCTTAGTAAATATTAATAGTTCTTGGAACACTAACTATCTTCTTGCTCAAATGCCTCTTATCCATCGGGTTGTCTCCACATTGGTTATCTTAGTCATTGTTGATAGCAAGTACACCATTCGCCATCACTATTAACGGTAAGTGCAATAATGACTATTACAAGAATTTTGTAGCTCTACAGACGTTTTATTTTGAAAAGTCAGAAAACCTTGACAGCATTGTCTACTTGGCCACAATTACAGATCTGCTTTTAAAAATTCCAAAATACAAACTAATGACCCGAATTTTAACACTGGCTGAAATTTAGCACAGTGCTGCTTTCTCAGTAATTTTTAAGATAGAGCAAAACACTTACCAGCAAGGAATGGAAATCACATCACAGAAAGCTATAAGACATGACTGTATCCTGTTGTGATTTGAATTGTAATACTTCTCTAATAGTGGATTATGTAGTATTAATAAGGTGCTCGATAACAAGCTGATTGTAGCAATTCCCAAAGGGAACATGTAACATGTGAAAGTTGGTATAACTTGCAATTAAAATAAGATTGCATGTTTTGTGAGGTACTTCATGAAGTAACATTAGACGTATAGAGACACTTGTCTCATTGGGATAATGAATAATTTATGTCAGTCTTCCAAGATGGAAATGACAATGCAGGGTAAACATTAGAAAGTAGGACTGTGAAATATTAGAAGTTAATGTAGAGAAAGGAGGTACTGGTAGGTTTAACAATCTTAAAAGTAGATAAATCTGCAGGCCTGATTGAGATGTATCCCAAGCTGTTGAGGGAATCAAGATTAAAGATATCAAAGATCCTGGCAGAACTTTTCAAATCTGCTCTGATCACAGTTGAGGTACCAGAGGACTGGTAACGTTGTCCTGTTACCAAAAAAGGAAGTAAGGGATTAATCAGAAGCTTACAATCCAGTCAATTTAATCTTGGTGGTGGGGACATTATTAGAAAGAATTCTGAGGAATAAAATATATTGCACTTGGAGAGTAATCAGCATGGATTTGTTAAGGGAAGTTGGTGTTTGACAAATTTGATCAAATGTTTTGAGAAGATAATCAGGAGCATGAATGAAGATAATACATTTGATGTGGTCTACATGCAATTCTGGTCACAAACTACAGGAAAAATATGATTGCACAGGAGAGGTTGCAGGGGAGATTTAATTGGATGCTGGAATAAAGAGAAAATACAGCAGATGCTAGAAATCTGAAACAAACACAGAGAATGCCAGAAAAATTCAGCAGGTCTGGCAGCATCTGCAGGGAGAGAAATAGAGGTAACATTTAAAGTCTGGTATTACTCTTCAGAACTGAAGAAGAGTTATACAGGGCTTGAAAGATTAACTCTGCATCTCTCTCCACAGATGTTGTCATGCCTGCTGAATTTGTCAGGTTACTGCCTGCGCTGGAGGATCTGAGCTTTGAGGAAAGATTAGATCAGCTGGGATGGCTTTTCTCAGAGCAACGAACAACGAGGGGAGTCCCGATTAAAAAATATAAAAGATTACGAGGGCCGTAGACAGAGTGGACAGACTTTTTTTCCATTAGTAAAGGGATTAATCACAAGTGGGTGTAGATTTAAGATAAGGTAGAAGGTGAAGAGGAGAGCTGAGGAGAATATTTTTCACCCATATGGAGTGGGACCCTACACACAGTATTTAAACTTATGTTGCTATTGCCTCCAGGATTGTGGGCCAAAGGCTAGAGAGTAAGTGTGTAGTCAATAGCAATCACAACATTAAAGAGAAATCTTGACAGATATATGAACAGGCAAGGAATAGAGGGATACAGACAACATAGAGGTAAAAGGTTTTTAGTTTAGAGAGGCATCATGTGTCAGTGCTGTTTTGGTGGGCCAAAGGGCCTGTTTCTGTGCTGTACTCTTCTTTGTTTTGAGTCAGATCTTGATCGAACAGCAGGAACACAATAGGCTGAATGGGTTCCTTCAGTGCTGTGGCCATCTGTGAGTCTATATGGTAAAAAGTTGAGGCACCTTTCCTTGGGAAACACTACATTTTCATCATGTCAATAAGAAAATGATGCTTTATTCCTGTTGTCTGACTCATAGCTCCCATCACAATTCATTGGCCAATTCACAAGGTTACTCCCAAAACCTGCAATCATATATTTTCTCACTGTCAATGTAGAAAATTAACACATGCCTTCACTCGCCTAATTCTCAGGAGTGACCTCCTCAGAGATTGAAATTAGTCAGACCTACTCTTCACACACACCTGCTGACCATCTTTGATCAACTAAAACCTAACCAAACGTCCATCCGTTCTATCGCTGATAATTGATTCAGTGACTTTTCCACAGTTGATGTAAAATTGGCAGCTCTGCATTTACCTGCTTTTTTCCCCCTTTCCTTTCTTCCTAAATAAGAGTGCAATATTTCAATCAAAATGTATAGTTCCTGAACTTGACAGCTTTGGAAAATTGTAGTTAATTTGTCTATAATTTCTACGTGGTGTAGAAAACAACAGATACTGAAGAGTTTCCCTGACCACATTCTTGCGAGAGTTCTGAAAACCTGTATCCCAGAATGAACTCTTCCTTACAGCCAAGCTGTTCAGTATAACTCCACCATTTTGATTGAAACTGTATCATTATTACTTTACTACAACTGAGTCCAAATCCTGGAATTTCCTAATAGTACTGTCAATGTACCTATAGCCCCAGAACTTTATTTTTAATTTATACATTCACGGGACGCAGACCAGCATTTATTTCCCTAATTCCTAGAGGGCAGTTAAGTATCATTCACATTGCTGTGGATCTGAAGTCAGATGTCAGCCAAACCAGGTAAGGGAAGCCTATGGGGCATTAGTGAGCCAGATGCATATTTACGATAATCAACACTGGTTGCATGATTGCCATTCTGCTAGCTTTATTATTTCAGATTTTACTTTACTGAGTAAAAATTTCACGATCTGTCAATGTGGGCTTCAAACTCACGCCCCTGAGAACATTAGCCTGGAGTTCTGAAATTCAAACATGAGTCCCCAGTCCCCAAACCTAGTTCTCTAAGTTACAAGAACTATGGCTACAAAATTTGTTAAGTGTGTAAACCTACCCATGAGCACGTTGGACAGCAAATTAAAATATGGTGCCATTCAAGACATTATTTTAAACCAAATAAAAAGTGCTGAAAATAAACTGAGCAGGTTTGGCAACATCTGTGGAGACAGGAATACAACTT
The DNA here is from genome assembly GCF_047496795.1 of Chiloscyllium punctatum. Lineage (NCBI taxonomy): Eukaryota > Metazoa > Chordata > Chondrichthyes > Orectolobiformes > Hemiscylliidae > Chiloscyllium > Chiloscyllium punctatum. Next base: position 141,757,044 of record NC_092741.1, on the reverse strand, counting down.
GTTGTCAAATATGATCTTTGATTCCGGGGACACCAGGACTAATGTAGGAGGAGAGATTGACTAAGTTATTATTGTTTTCACTGGAGTTCAGACGAATGGGGGTGGGAATCTCATACAGACTTATAAAATTCCAGCAGGACTAGACAAGGTGGTTGCAGGGAGGATGTTCCCAATGGTGAGTGTGTCCAGAACCAGGGGTCACAGTCTAAGGGTTCAGGGTAGATCACTTCGGACAGAAACAAGGAGTCATTTCTTCACCCAATCAGTGGCAAGCCTGTGGAATTCATTACCACAGGAAGTAGTTGATGCCAAAACATTGAATGTATTCAAGAGGCATCTAGATATAGTACTTGGGTTGAATGGAATCAAAGGTTATGGGGAGAAAGCAGGATTAGGCTATTGAGCTGGACGATCAGCCATGATCGTGATGAATGGCAGAGCAGGTTTGAAGGGCCGAATGGCCTCCTCCTATCTTCTGTGTTATGTTTCTTCCTTTCTGAAGGAGAGTCATGTTCAACCCAAATTGTTGGGGATGTTTTTCAGCTCTTAAAATCAAATAGGTAGCTTAAGCACTGGCAACCCACACACCCTGAGCTGTTCCCTGAAATTATGAAGAGAGATAAAGTATCTGCTGGCCCAATCACCCTTAAGCCTCTTGAGACTCTTGAGTTACCAGTTTAAGGCTATCAAAGGCCTTAGTTCCACCTCTGCCGTCATAATATGGTGGGCAGGGACGGAAGTGGTCAGCTGTGACTTTCCAACTTGAGGGAAAAGATGGGAAGAAAAGGTTGGTGTAAATTTTTTAATGGTGCCCTTTGCCCATTAGAGGCACCCTTCCAAGTTGATACTCCCGGCTTCTCAAATCGAAAGTCTCACCTCAAATTCCCTAAACCTCTAGCATCCTTGGTTTTCCCCCCACCCAAAAATCCTGGATTTACTGGCGTCCGGAATTCCTCTGTCAGAAATTCCCTCCCAGTCCCAGCAACAGTCAGTCCTGCATCCTGGCACTGCTGGGCCTAACACAGTCAATCAGACTGGCAGCAGCTCTCAAAGGAGTTGCTTTCTGTCCCTAAGGAGACTTTGCTGGTATGTGCCCCATTATACTGTCACTGTGTGGCAGCTCTTTATAAACTCAGTGGGCCCAAGACCTACTATCAGTTGTGTCCACTAGACATTTCACTCATTATCTCCATTGCCATCTCCACAGATGCTGGCAGGCCAGCTGAACTCTTCCAGCACTTGATTTGTTTCAGACCTCCAGCATCCAGAGTGATTTGTTGTTCTAAACAAATCTGCTTTCTTCACTTCCCCAAACTTAATTGCTTAAAAATGTCTTCTGCTGGCCAGCCAGAAACATATTGAGGAATGTGTTCTCTTCTCTTTCAGATTCCACATCAACGGAAAGAACACATCTCAGAACTCAACTCCAATTCTCTATGATTACTTTGAAGAGGAATTAATGGCCAGTATTGTTAAAGAATACAGCTAACCACTAGTTAAAATATCAATGAAATCTGATCCATTAGATAGAATCCATGCATGTTACCAAAGTGAAAAGGAATTAACATACTTTAATGCAATGCTTATTGTAATATAATTATTTTGTATATATATTTTGAAAAGAATAAATGATTTATTTAAGGAATACTCACACATTCTCAGATATAACAATTGCTGACTATCAATTATTTTTTTTGGAAGCTAGAATTTAATTAGATTAGTGGACTTACTGTCATTCACTAAAAGCTAGAGGTAGATGCTGAGAAAGTGTTGCCCCTGTTTTGTATGTTTTGCAGTAAAAAGCATTGAATATTAAGTTACTTCAAATATCAGGGGCATATTTTCATTTGCCAGCTGAATTTGCTGAGGTTATTCGATTCAAAATGAGGGAATAACTATTGGTAAAGTTTTAAGTTTCAGGACTAAATACACTTTCATGTTTACTTCTGAATTATTTGCAATTGAACCTAAATTGAGCGTATTATTAGCAAGGCTACTTCAAGTGATGGAGTACAAAATCTTCTTGTTCCTGAGGTGCATGATGACTTTTATTGACCTTTTGATTTCTCTCCAAAGCTATAGTAAATACGAACCTAGAGTGTATTAATTTCCTGAACATTTAATCAAAGGTTAACTTGTGGTTATGAAACTGTATCTTTCCCTTTCATCCCTGCCCTCTCCCCACACAATTAATTTGTCACCAAGCTCATGGAACCCAGCTAGATTTGTTTTACTTTTGTAGAAAATCCATTTAGAAAATTTCTATTAATCCATCAGTGTTTCTCAAATAAATAAAATGTGGTCCTTTAAAAGATAATTGAGTAAAAGAAGATTAAAATGTATTCCCTTTCTGAGGTAAATTTGTCTGTTTTGTGAATGATCTTCAAAGAAAAGCATTTAAAATAAGAAAGTGGGGTTTCAAGAAGGGTCTCAAAGCTGGTGTCAGTTAAATAGCTGACCGTCATTATTAGTTAATCACAGAAAAACTATGTTAACTGCTTACCAAAAACATGTTTTATGCATAAATCCAGGGAGAATAAACTGGCTATTGTTTTCTCTGGGTGCACTGTCCTAGATTACTGACACATTGGGTTTATAGAAGGACAATGTATTAGCGAATCTCTGAAGAGTGAAGCAAAAAAAAAGCTGCTTTTTCCCACCTTTACACAAGACTAGCAACTCACTGCTTTTTGCAATCAATGTCTCTGTCTTCTTTCCAGTCTGCAATGGAGAATAGCAGCAGGCATGAAGGGTCAAAATGGTCTGCTCCTTCTCCTAAGTCCTTTGGTCCAATAATATCAGTGAGTCTACAATTCATGCTCACATTTCACAGGTAATCAATATTATATTTACCCAAACAAACAATTTAATCATATTCCCCATGGGCAACCAAAAACAGCAAGATAGAGCTCTGGGATTTTCCCAAATGCCAAAGTTCTTATGTGTAGAATCTCATTAACTGCACACACATCTTTCTATGCAACCCTTCAGACAGGCTCACTGCTTTAATTAATCACGAATGCTTTCACTCCATTACTGAGCAACTGATGTGTGATCAGGCAGGCAGACATACAGGCCTGTTCCTTAAAGCTTACATAATGCATTTACAGTATGCTCTCGTCCTGCACAGCCTTCACCTAAGCCAACACCCTGGACATACCCTGCATACTTGACCCTTCTCCAATACCTAACTCAGTGAATGAACAGTGAATGGTACCATCAGATAAATATATCAGCTACGTAATCCTAACTGCACAGACCAATAGAGCCCTCAAGTGTTGACTCTGCAGACTGAAGTTTGTCCAATGTGTTCTGAAATTAGATTAGTGGACTTACTGTCATTCACTAAAAGCTAGAGGTAGATGCTGAGAAAGTGTTGCCCCTGTTTTGTATGTTTTGCAGTAAAAAGCATTGAATATTAGTTACTTCAAATATCAGGGGCATATTTTCATTTGCCAGCTGAATATGCTGAGGTTATTCGATTCAAAATGAGGGAATAACTATTGGTAAAGTTTTAAGTTTAAGGACTAAATACACTTTCATGTTTTCTTCTGAATTATTTGCAATTGAACCTAAATTGAGCTTATTATTAGCAAGGCTACTTCAAGTGATGGAATACAAGATCTTCTTGTTCCTGCGGTGCATGATGACTTTTATTGACCTTTTGATTTCTCTCCAAATTAGATGATAATGGTTCAATATATATATTGCATGACTTATGGAAGTACGCGGCATAGAAGGAGGCCATTGAGCCCATCATGTGTTCTACAGTCAACAAAGATTTGACTACAGTAATCCCATTTTCCTATGATTATTGATGCATTAGGTTTATAGAAGGACATTATACAAGTGAATTTTTGAAGAATGACGCAGGAGGATGCTACTCTTTTTCCACCTTTATACAGTTATATTGCTTCCTACTGCAAGACTTGCAACTCACTGCCTGTTGCAATCAATGTCACAACAATCCTGAATTTCTTTGCCTGTTTTCTTTCCAGTCTGCAATCCAAACTAACAGCAGGCAGGAAGGGTGAAATGGCCTGCTCCTTCTCCTAAGGCTTAAGGTCCAGTAACATCATTTTCATAGCCCTGGAGTCTGAGCCACACAATCTTCTTGCAGATGTCATGATCTATCTGTTTTCCCCTCACCATTCGCTGCTTCAAGGAAAATAACCCCACCATATTTAATCTTTCCTCTTAGCTCAGACAGCATCCGAGTAAATTTCCTCTGCAACTTCTCTAGTCCAATCATAACTGTCCTAATAAATAAATGTGCTGACCAAAACTGCACCCGGTTGTGTGGCTCAACCAGGTTTTGATACAGTGGGCCTCAGTGGCTAGTCCAGTATTTGAAGCCAATCACTAATTGTGCAGAAGGTAGTTGAGAGTCAATCACATTGCTGATTGTTGTCACATGGAGACCAGAGCAAGTTTGGAAGGCAAATTCCCTTCCCCAAAGAGCTTTAGTGGTTTTTACATGCCAACCAACAGTGGTTACATAGTTACCATTAGGATTTCTTTATTGAAATTAAATTTCACCATCTGCCACAGTGGGTTTTGAACCTATGTACACAGGGCATTAAGTTGGGGTTCTGGATTACTAGTCTAGTGACATTACCACTACACCAGTGCCCCCCACAAGATTTCTCGATCCCTTACCTTGTTATCCCTCCCGAAAAGTGAATTACTTTACAGTTTTCCAGATTGAATTCTATTTGTCACGACTGTGTCCAAACACTACTACCATAGTCCAAATTATTAATGTATGCTGGCCCAGCATCTGGCTCCATGGAACCCCATTGGAAACAAACTTCCAGTCACAGAAATGTCACATACCATCAGCCTCTGCTTCCTGAAACCCAGCACGTTGGAGCCTGTGTGGTACTTTGCCTTAGATCCTATTCTGGGCTATTACTTTCTTGACCATTAAGGATCCTATCAAAAGTCTTGCTACAGTTCATGTTGATCAGATAAAAAGCATTACCCTCATTAATGCCTCTGGTTACCTTCTCATTGCTAATTATACGTGATTAATCCAAGTGTCGAAGCATTGTGTCCCTCAGAATTCTTTCTATTAACTGACATTGTCCCACCCTCCTACAAGGACCTCCACTAAATTGAGGTTGAGAATGCAATCCTGAATCAGAATTCTTTGTCAATGTTTGGCTGAATCGTTTCTGAACATGGCCTGCATTGAGACTCAAAATTTATACCAGTCCTATCACACATCAGTGAACCATATGTGCCCAAAGACCATCACTGTTATTCATATCACTCAATATTGTATTGCAGGATTAACAGCTTCAGCAAGACAACAAGATTTAATAACTCCACAGTTCCTGTGAGACTGATTTTCAGTGGCTTTAATGAAGGCCTCTGCAGGTCAGACACAATTCATGTGACTGTCAATCCCAGTCGGAGAGTGGCAGCTTGACCGAGGCTGCTTGACAGCTGTAACAAGTTGCTGGCTGTCCAGCCCATCTGGTTTTGTGGATCCAAGCCAGCCATTTGCTAAGGAGGTGTTGAGGGTGGAGATGCATGTCACCCTGCGATAGTACATCACTTTCTAATCCCAATGCTCTTATATCACCATATGGGTCAGCATTCCAATGATCTGCGGGAGACCAGATTAGAGGAGATCCATGATAGGACTGAAAACCCAATCCGCTCTATCCACTGTCATCAGAGATCCACTCATATATGACTCTTAAGAAGAGGTATACTGCTTCTCTTTTTAAGCATGGGTAGTATCAATTAACCACTTTGCAACTGATGTTTACAAAAATAAGAAATGCGTTGCAATGTGTTTCTTAGTGTCCCTGAGATTTGGAGGAAGAGATTTCAGAATTGGCAGTTTCCTTCTTAAGGAGTCTTAGGGCTGAATGTTATTTTCTTTTGGCTAAATCCAAGTTGGGTATGTTTGTTGGAGGGATTTCTGCCACAAAGGTGGGTTTTGCACTGTATCTTACCAACTTTGCCATATTAACTATCCATCTCGTCCCTGTGCTGCACGTCCATGTCCAATTCCAGTCCCATCTCACCATATGCTGTTCCCAGAACAAACTCAGCCCTCAGCAGATATTCATTAAAAGACTGGCACCTATTGTGCCCATGCCATCTGTAAAGTGTCTCAGTGCATCTGAACAAGCACTGGCATTCTGAGATTGCCCTGCTTACACAAGGACGAGTTGTGAAAAGGGGAACTTGGCCCTTTGATTCTTCGACATGGCCCTGGAGGACCTGGTTGAGGGGTGGGGGGGGGGGGGGTGATTTAATGGCTGTAAAATGCCTGATTGTTACAGCATTAGTCATCATGTCATGGCCACAGACAAGGTTCCATGGACGGAGGTCATGCCATTTGGAAGCCAGAGGAACAATGCCTATGCAGGGTTACAGATGGTGCTGACACCTTTGGCTCTCCAGCTTTCGCAGCTCCAATAGTGGAGTTGTCAGTGAGTCATTACACAGTGTCTGTGTCTGAAGGCTGCAAGACTAGGGGTGGGGGGGGGGGGGGAGGTGCAATGCTTCAGAATAGTCTGTGAAAAGGGGCACTGCAGGACTGTGAGCAAAGTTCTTTACCTTTAGAAGCCCTAACATCAGTGGGTCGACACCCACTTCTACAATGTGGATTTGCACATTGGTAATGGAGATACTTTGGGACAGGTGGTAAGCTGAAACTTCCAGGTAGCTGCTCTGGTTTCCACATCTTGTTTTTTTTCCTGACATCTAGATTGTTTAGAGAGGTTGGTAAGATAGGAAGGTGAGGCGAGTTGGGGATTAGCAAGCAAAAGTCCCCCTTAATTGGCAACTCACTGCAGCCTGGCAAGAAACCCACCACATCATTTATGAGAAGAGTAAAAGATGGAGTGAGATACTCCAGATATTGACATCGGCTTTGTCAGATTTCATCTCTGATTCTGCCACATTATTGCCTTAGCCCATGTCACTCAGACAGATTCTGCTGATAGAAATTCAGAAGAAAGTTGTCACAGAGGGTTAGCTAAAAGCTAATTCCAACATTGTCAATTTATTTCATAAATGCTGTATAACTGGAGACCTGCAAGTTCAAAGCATGAGCATAAATACGAAACAAAATACATTTGCAACTTGCTTCTATGACTTGATATTTAATGTACAAATAGTATATTCAGCCTTACTCTGTCAAGCTGGGTCATTAGGCAAGATATTGTGAAATGCACGTTAGTCCCACGCAGTCAGACTTGGACAGGGCTCAATTCTTCTTTAACCCGTTGCGATCACCTTTGTAGATGTTTTCAGAGTGAGCAGTTGTCCAGGCTGGAGAAGGCTGAGAAATGAATGAGCCGAGGGTTGAAGGTTTGGAGTGAGCAGGAAGGTGGAATTGAGACCGAGATGAGATCAGCTGTAATCATATTAAATGGCAGAGCAGGCTCGAAGGGTCAATTTGTCTCCTCCTGCTTCAGGCCTTTCAGGTCATAAAATGTGAAATAAAATTATTTAGCCTCTTCATTAGGAATAGCAAAGGCCTGGGTTGTCTTTCCCAAAGTTCAGTGCAATTCTCTGGAAAACATTAGAGATTTTGTTTCCATAATGTTAATAACTTCAAAGCCAGAGGATTGGGTAGAGTCTGAAATAGAATTCTGTGGTGTGTGGGAAGTTGGGACTGCTAGCGACAGAGCCCTATGAGCAGAGCTAACATACGTTTACACTGATGAGTAGCAGCCAGCTCTACTCCCAGGTTTACATCTCACCACATCTGAAGTAGAGAGACTGAAATTCGACATGATATACAGTCAGGAATTCAATGGCACGTTCATAAGATTAAAATTTCCCATCCACAGCACACAGCTAAGCTTTGAGCACTCAGAGTAACAGCTCCTGGCAGGGATTAAGAGAGTAGTCTGACAGCACAATGCCTTAAATGGAAGGGTAAGAAATCGGAGCAAAATGCCTCTTTAAAACAGAAAGGAAGGAAGGAGGAAAGTCTCTCAGTGTCACGGATAGCATAGAAGCAATTTTAATACAATTCAGCAGTTGGAATTAGTTCCAAACACTATTAAGACACACCCATATTGGCATGTATATTTCAGCAAGAACTGTTCCAGGGTTCTTTTACCCATAATCTACCCATAGAAAAATAATGAAAGGTTGGATTGATCTGCAGTTTGGGTTTTGGCGCACCAGTGGCGCATTACAGTTTTTACGTGTCATTGGTCAATATTGAGAGATAGATTTTGAATTGCATGCAATGTTCCTATTTTCATGTCAGCACTTGCTGACTTCCTAAGCTACTTGAACTTCATCTAGATTGTTTCTGATTCACTCACTGTGCATGATCTCCTTATAGCAAAAGCACTTAGCCTTCAGAGTAATGATTTGGAGATGCCGGTGTTGGTCTGGGGTGTACAAAGTTAAAAATCACATAACACCAGGTTACAGCCCAACAGGTTTAACTAAAAGCATGAGCTTTCAGAGCACCGCTCCATCATCAGGTGGTTGATGAAGGAGCAGCGCTCTGAAAGCTAGTGCTTCCAATTAAACCTGTTGGGCTGTAACCTGGTATTGTGTGATTTTTAACCTTTAGAGTAAAACTTTGTTGAAAACTTCATCACATAATCACAGACTGGGCAGGTCATGTTATAGTAGCAGCTTGCATTGCAGGTATTCTCGACTTAAGTATATATCTCTTTCTTTCTCTGCTCTTTATATTTAACACAAGTAAAATACTTGCCTGCAAAGGAGAAACAATCCACAGAACCAGTATTTCACACTTTTGGCAAGTGACACTTGGCTCACACATACATTGGTAGTGTTTAGTATGTTCCAAATCAGATCTGTCTGCTCAGCACTTTTGGATTCAAAATAAACATATTTTGCAAGTCCCCAATTACACCTTGCCTTGAACAACACAAAGAAAATTGACCCCAAAATTAAGGATGCGTAATGAATTTAATTATTCCGATTCAGAAGTGTTATTCTGTTTGGCTTCCTTTTTTGGCTTTTAAACACAAATATAACTCTTGAATGTGCAAATGTTTACTAACGTTTAACTAACAAGTTGTAACTTGCCATTTATAATGTCAACATGACACCAAGCATTCAAAAAGGAATCTTACCTGTTCATCAATGTCTATTTACACAATTAATTCTTGTGTATAGCACATCACATATTTAAATCTGTCTTTACCAAAAGAGTTCATCCATTTATCATTCACTCTTATAGGCAACTTAATGAGATCAATTAAGTGAATTTACCTGAAATGTTAGAATTTCAGTAGTCAGCTTTAAAATAGTTGCTTTTCTGTGAATTTCAATCTGACACACAGGAACATTTGGGAAGCTCTTCATCTTCAACTTGACTGACCAGTGGCTCCTTCTAAAGCAGTGACATGAGGCTGCTTCAAGATTCCATCATATCTGCAGGGTCTGCACTTCAAACATGTTCCAATCTGGACAATAAACCCACTAATGATCCCCTCATCAGGGTTTGGGAAGGGGTTGGGACTGGTCCAATATACAATACAATTTTCTTTTAAAAAGGGAAAGTCTGCTCTCTCACTAGACAAAAGCAACTAGTGGAGAGTTTAACCTGAGGGTCACCATGCCTCAGACAATGGGAGAGGTTATGAAGGAGAGTACTTCATGGTAACCTCAGCAAATGCAGGAATTGAACCCATGCTGTTGCCATCAATCACCAGCCATCCAGCTATGACCCCATATGAGAATTAGAATTAGAACTGGGGTTTATTGTCACATGTACTGAAGTATAGGCATACATGAGTACAGTGAAAAGTCTACAAAGTCAATATCTATGACACCAACTTAGATACAAAGGTACCTAGGTACAAGATATTAGGTACAAAGTAGAAAAATAAGGAAATAAGTTAAAAGTTCAACATTATAGTTCTTTTTAGTATAAAGTAGAAAAATAAAGAAAGAAAATTAAAAGTTCAGCATTAAAGCCCTTCTTTAGCCACAGGCCTGTGGACAGTCCATGCTAGGCTTTCCCTCCCGCAATGGAGTCAATCTCCGTCGCCCACACAGTGCTCGATCTCTCCCCCCTACACAGGGCTTGATCTCTAGACCCCACAATGGGCTTGATCTCTCCCCCGCACTGGGGTCAATCTCTCTCCCCCTCACTTGGCTCAATCTCTCTCTCCCCACACTCGGGTCAATCTCTCCCCCACATACTGGGATCAATCTCTCCCTAACACTGGGGTCAATCTCTCTCAACACTGGGTTCAATCTCTCCCCCCACACTGGAGTCAATCTCGATCCCCACACTTGGCTCAATCTCTCGCCTACACTGGGCTTGATCTCTTCCCCCCCTAAAAATGGGTTCGATCTCTTCCCCTTACACTGGGTTCGATCTCTTCCCCTTACACTGGGTTCGATCTCTTCCCCCTACACTGGGTTCGATCTCTCACCCCCTACACAGTGCTCACTTTCTCCCACCCACACTGGGCTCGATCTCTAGCCCCTACACTGGGATCAATTTCTCCCCCACAGTGGGCTTGATCTCCATTCCCAACCCCCCCCCCCCCACTCCCTACAGAGGTAGAAAGGGATAAGCCATAAAGGGTATACACATTGCTGCTCCTCTGCATCAGAGGTGGAGGGAACAGATGGGTGTGGGTATAATGCCAATCAATCAGGCTTCTTTGTCCTGGATGGTGTCAAGCTTCTTTACTGTTGTTGGAGCTACACTCATTCAGGCAAGTGGAGGGTACACCCCCACACTCTTGACTTGGGTATTGCAGATGGTGGACAGGCTTTTGGGGAGAGGGGAGGTGAATTATTCACCGCAGGATTTCTGGCCTCTGACTGTTCTTGTAGCTATCATGTTTATATCATTGATGCAGTTCAGATTCTGGTCAATGGTAACCCCAAGATGTTAACAGTGGGGGATTTAGACATGGTGACACCACAGAAAGTCAAAGGACAATGGTTAGATTGCATTTTGTTGGAAATGGTCATTCTCAGGCTAATGCTCTGGTAATGAGTTCAATGAAAGTCTGGAATAAAAAAGACTAGCCTGATGAGACTGTGTCACTCATCATAAAAACCCATCTGGTTCACTAATGTTCTTAAGGGAAGAAAATCTGCTATCTTTACCTGGTCTGGCCAACATGTGACTCCAGACCCACAGCAATGTGTTTGATGTTTATTGAATTGAATTAAATTAGGTTTATTGTTACATATACTCATGGTACAGTAAAAGTTTACAAGTCACCACTACAGTGCCATCTTAGGTACAAAGGTGCCTAGGTACCTAGGTACAGAATCTTAAGTACAAAACAGAAAAATAAGGAAAACAAAGTCAATAAGTTAAACATTATGGTCATTTTTACTATAAAGTAGAAAAACAAAGAAAAACAATTAACTGTTCAACACCACAGTCCATGAGTATTTGGACATGCTGGATTCACACTCCTTACAAGGGCTCAACCTCGCCAACATTGGACTTGACCTCCCCCAGCTGCTGCCCCCTGCTGTCTGCTCCCACTCTCACCCCCACTGCCCTCTGCTGTCTGCTCCCATTCTCACCCCCACTGCCCTCTGCTGTCTGCTCCCACTCTCACCCCCACTGCCCCCTGCTGTCTGCTCCCACTCTCACCCCCACTGCCCCCTGCTGTCTGCTCCCACTCTCACCCCCACTGCCCCCTGCTGTCTGCTCCCACTCTCACCCCCACTGCCCCTTGCTGTCTGCTCCCACTCTAGCCTCCACTGCCCCCTGCTGCCTGCTCCCACTCTCACCACCACTGCCTTCTGCTGCCTGCTCCTACCACCTTGCACACTCTTCCTGCTACTACCTCGGGCTGCCACCCTAGTCTGAAATGGCCTCGACATCCAATCCACTCAAGGGTTATTAGGGACAGACAACAAATATTGACCTTGTGAGCAATATCTACACCCCATGTAAGCAGGTTAAAAAATCTTACCAGGTCTCCTTAGCGCCTTCCAAAAGCTATGACAGTTACCATCTAGAAGGACAAGGGCAGCAAAGTTTCCAGAACAAGTAAAAGGAAAGGGGAGTGTGGGAAGAGTCAGGAATCTAACTTCAGGCAGAGTGGATAATGGGACAACCATGAGAAGGGGGCAGTCAATGCAGGACTGAGGGAGTCATACTTAAATGTACACAGTATACAAAACAAGATAAATGAGCTGGTAGTGCAGATTGAAATAGGCTGGCATGATGTTATATGTATCACCCAGTCATGGCTGAAGGGAGTTAGGGCTGGGATCTAAATATCCAAGGATACATGTCCTATCGACAGGACAGACAGACAGGCAGGGGTGGCAGGGATGCCTTGTTAGTAAGAAATGAAATTAAATCAATAGCAAGAGTCAGAAGGTGTAGAATCTGTCGGAATGGAGTTGAGGAACTGCAAAAGAAAAAAAACCCTGATGGGTTAGGTACAGGCCTCCTAGCATTAGTCTCTCCAATCCAGAAAGTGAACACTTGAAATAGTGGAGTCCTATTCAAATCTACCTCTTTAACTAAACTTTTAGTCATTTGATAAAGCCTCCTTCTTTACCTCAAAGGTTTTTTTTTCATTGATAGCAACCTGTGAAGTGCTTAGGGATATTTTACTCTGGTATTAGTGCTATACAAATGCAAGTTGTTCTCATCAGATTTTGTAAACTTATTTATGGCAATCTTGGCCTGAATCTTAATTTTTTTTGGCTAAGTGTTACTTGTTGATTTTTTTGGAGGGATTCTCGTCATGAGGCCCAGTGGGATTTCTCACAGTATCTGGCCAAAGTGGTCTCATTACCTATCTTCTCTGTCTATATGGCACCCCCCTTTCTTCTGATCCTACCCCTATCTCACTATACGGCTGGCACAGTGGCTCAGTGGTAAGCACTGCTGTCCTGAAACACAGGGACCCCACATTTGATTCCACCCTCAGGTGACTGTCCTTGTGGAGTTTGCATGTTCTCCCCATGTCTGCCTGGGTTTTCTCTGGGTGCTTTGGTTTCCTCCCACAGTCTAAAGATGTGCAGGTTAGGTGGATTGACCATGCCAATTTGCCCCTAGTGTCCAGGGAGGTGTTCTCTGGCTGGGTTAGTCATGGGAAATGCAGGGTTACAGAGATGGGGTGGGCTTGGGTGGGATGTGCTTTGGAAGGTCGGTGTGGATTCAGTGGGCCGAATGGCCTCATTCCAGACTTTAGGGATTCTATGGCAAATACATTAGAGCACATGCCACCTGCAAGTTCCCCTCCAAGTCATTCATCATCATGACTTTGAAATATATTGCAGCTCCTTTAATATCACTCAGTCAAAATCCTGGATCTCATTTCCTAACGGCATTGTGGGTGCCATGTACCACATGGACTGCTGCAGTACAAGAAGGAAGCTCACCACCCAACTTCACAAGGGCAACGAAGGATGAGTAATAAATGCTGGCCCGCTCACATGAATGAATTTTTTTTAAAAGACACAAGGAAAGGAAGTTGCAACACAGGTTTGCATGCATGCTAAAGAACAGAAGCACGATGACAGAGCTGGAGGATCACATCGATACTGGGCGGAGGTGGCTTGCAAAACATCAGAGTTTTACTATGTGAGTGAAAAAGTCAAGGCTGAAAATTAACAACTATCTTCCGCTAGAAGTAGATGAGACATCTTTGCCTCTTCCTGAGATCCCCAGCATTACTGTTGCTGCATTCAGCCAAATCAATTGATCTATGTTTTATTAGGAAACAGCTGAGCACAGTGTATATCACAAAGGCTATGGGTGTTGGACAACGATCTGGAGACTACTCTTCCAGAAGAAGCTACACCTCTAGCCAGGTTTTGTTTTCAGTACAGCTGCAGCACTGGTATCCACCCAACAATGTGGAAATTGCCCAAACACCTTCTGTCCACAGAAAGCAGTAAGGGCCCAATCTGTCCAGCATGCACACACCCATCAGTTGAGTGATGGAAAGTGTTGTTGACTGCTCTCTCAAGCAATTACTCAGCTGATGATCAATGCCTGATTTGGATTCCACCAGGGCCAATCAGCTTCATACCTCATTGAAACTTTGGTCTAAGGATGAAAAGTGCTGAACACCAGAGTTAAGTTGAGATACAGTCCTTGAATCAAGGTCGCACAATATCATCAAAGAGCCCTGGTCAAACTGAAGCCGGCGAGAACTGGGGAAAATGTTCCTCTAACTGCATCACATTAGCACAAAAGAAGAGGATTGCAGTTGTTGAAGTTCTGTCATTTCAATCTCAGGACATTGCTTCATACTGACCAGAAATGGAGATCTGTGATTGTTCAGTTCTGTTCATAGGTACATAGAAGTCATCAATGTCTATATGCAGCAAGACCTGCCACCATTCAGGTTTGAACTGATAAAATGACAAGTAATGTTTGTACCACTCAAGTGCTAGTCAATGGTCCTCTCCAACAAAAAAGAGTCCAACCATGTCCACTTGATATTCAACAGAATTGCCATAATCAAATGCCCCACAATCAATGTGCTGCAAAGGTCACCAACAGATCCGAAACTGAACTGCACCATCTGTATGAATACTGTGGTATAAAAGCAACTCAGAAACTGGGAATTTTACAGTCAAGAGGGAAGTGTAGTGGACAGTGAAGAAGGTTACCTCAGCTTACAATGGGATCTTGATCAGATGGGCAAATTGCCTGAGAAATGGCTGATGAAGTTTAATTCAGATAAATGTGAGGTGCTGCATTTCGGGAAAACAAATCTTAGCAGGACTTATACACTTAATGGTAAGGACCTGAGGAGATTGCTGAACAAAGAGACCATGGAGTGCAGGTTCATAGCTCCGTGAAAGTGGAGTCGCAGGTAAATAGGATAGTGAAGAAGGTGTTTGGTATGCTTTCCTTTATTGGTCAGTATTGAGTACAGGAGCTGGGAAGTCATGTTACGGCTGTACAGGACATTGGTTAGGCCACTGTTGGAAAATTGCATGCAGTTCTGGTCTCCTTCCTATGGGAAAGCTGTTGTGAAACTTGAAAGGTTTCGGAAAAGATTTACAAGGATGTTGCCAAGGTTGGAGGATCTGAGCTACAGGGAGAGGCTGAACAGGCTAAGGCTGCTTTTCCTGGAACGTCGGAGGCTGAGGGGTGATCTTATAGAGGTTTATAAAATCATGAGGGGCATGGATAGGATAAATAGACAAAGTCTTTTCCCTGGGGTCAGGGAGTCCAGAACTAGGGGGCATAGGTTAAGGGTGAGAGGGAAAAGATATAAAAGAGACTTAAGGGACAACCTTTTCATGCAGAGGGTGGTCCGTGTATGGAATGAGCTGCCAGAGGAAGTGGTGGAGGCAAGTACAATTGCAACATTTAAAAGGCATCTGGATGGATATATGAATAGGAAGGGTTTGGAGGGATATGGGCCAGGTGCTGGCAGATGGAACTAGATTGGGTTAGAATATCTTGTTGGTACGGACGAGTTGGACCGAAGGGTCTGTTTCCATGCTGTACATCTCTATGACTCTATAAGAAGCTCCCCAAAGCCTGCCCACCATTCAGTAGGGATTCTTATGGAATACTTTCCACTTTCTTGGATGATTGCATGTCTAACAATATTCAAGAAGCTTGACACCATCCAATACAAAGAAGCCATCTTGATTAGCACCCCATCCATCACCATCCACATTCACTTCTTCCACTATCCGTGCAATCGTAATATTTACAAATGCATTGCAGCAACTTGTCAATCCTCAGCCAGTAGCACTTTTCAAACCTGTGACCTCTATCACTGACAAGCAACATTCTCTCCGAGCTCCCCTCTCTGAGGGGCCACAACTAGTGATTGGCATGCTGATGTGGTTCACGACATTGACTTCCAGTTCTGGAAGTTAGAACCACGCATGGACCTCCCCAAAGAATTTTTTAAATGTTGGCACAAATGCAGGTAAGAAGGATGAACACAACAGATGTCTGGAAGAACCACCATCTGCAAATTCCCCTCTGATCCACACAGCTTTGAACTATCTTATAGTTCCTTCACACTTATTTGGCTAAAATCCTGGAATCCCAACAGGACTATTGGAGTACTTCCATCACAAGGAATGGAATGGTTCAAGAAAGCAGCTCAGCACTACCCTCTCAAGGACAATTAGGGATGGATAACGAATGTAAGACTTGTCATTGATGTCTACATCTCTGGATGAATAAAGAATGTCTTGTCCATCTGTTATTCTCCTATTTTCTAACAAGCTGCTATTACTTCTTCCTTCATACCGCTTTCCACCAAGTGGATATTCTTAGGAAGCCTATACATCACTCCCAGATCTGATTTATTACCTCTGTTGTTTCTCACCTCTACTCGGATAATCCAAGATGGAGGACGGGAAAATATTCTGGCTGTAAGAGCTGCTCCTTTTTTTGAGATATTTTAGATGTTGGAGGTGATTTCCTCAAATTCCAAGAGAAGCAATTACTGTTTTATATGCTGTTGCCTTGTTTTGGAACTTTGGAAAAAAAAGGTCAAAACAACAGCAGTTTAAAAGGGAGAAGAGCAGACAAGGGAAGCACATGGTGAGGACAGTGCAGGAGAGAGAGAGAGAGAGAAAGAGAACCTGCACAGTTACTGCCTTTGCTGTTTGAATTCGTGTATCGCTGGACATCGGAGTGCATCTGGGAAAATTAACAAACAGTGAAATTCACAACTAATCTTGGAGGAACTGTTGGGTGAAGTTCACAGCACAGAATCAGATAAGTTAATTGTTGTTTTAAGTCTGTCCAAGAGAAAGGCTGCAGTAGTGGTTACAGTGGATTCTTTCTTGTTTGTACTTTTGGAGATAAGTCTCTTGATTAAACTTAAAATATAAGCCATAGCTATTAATTTAACCCAGGGCAGTGTTTGTAGAGGAATAAGACGGTGTTATTTTCTGGGTCTGTAGATTGTGAAGGAGCAAAAATGGCCTTTGTAGTGATATGTATTTCTTGTCAGATGTGGGAGTTTACAGAGAGTTTAAGGGTTACTGCGGATTATATCTGCCATAAATGCTGTTGGATGCGAATCTTATCAGATCGAGTGGATCAGTTGGAGAGACAGATAGAAGCAACAGTATGTGATGGATGGCAGTTATAGGAAGGGGGGAAAGTCTCAGATACAGTCACATAGATGGGTTAACTCCAGGAAGGGTGAGAGAGGTCGGCACCTAGGGCAGGAGTCTTTTGTGGATATACCCATTTCAAACAGGTATGCTGTTTTGGAAAATGTAGGGGGTGATGCATTCTCAGGGGAACATAGCAAACATAGCACGAACAGCCAGGTTTCTGGTATTGAGACTGGCTCTAATGCAACGAGGTGTACGTCGGCTTCCAAGAGAACAATTGTGTTAGGGGATTCTGTAGTCAGAGGGACAGACAGATGTTTCTGTGGCCAGCAGAGAAAAAGCAGAATGGTGTGTTGTTTCCCTGGTGCCAGGATCAAGGATGTCTGAGAGAGGGTGCAGAATGTTCTCACGGGGGAAAGGGGCCAGCAGGAGGTGATTGTCCACATTGGAACCGTCGACATTGGAAGGGAAAAGGTTGAGCCTCTGAAGGGAGATTACGAGAGTTCGGCAGAAATTTAAAAAGGAGGCCCTCAAGGGTAGTAATATCTGGATTACTCCCAGTGCTACGAGCTAGTGAGGGCAGGAATAGGAGGATAGAGTAGATGAATGCATGGCTGAGGAGCTGGTGTATGGGAGAAGGATTCACATTTTTGGATCATTAGAATCTCTTTTGGGGTAGAAATGACCTGTACAAGAAGGATGGATTGCACCTAAGTTGGAAGGGGACTAATATACTGGCAGGGAAATTTGCTAGAACTGCTTGGGAGGATTTAAACCAGTAAGGTGGGGGGGGGGGGGGTGGGGGTGGGGGGTGGGAGCCAGGGAGATGGTGAGGAAAAAGATCGATCTGAGATGGGTACAGCTGAGAACAGAAGTGGCTCAAACAGTCAGGGCAGGCAGGAACAAGGTAGGACTAATAAATTAAACTGCTTTTATTTCAATGCAAGGGGCCTAACAGGGAAGGCAGATGAACTCAGGGCATGGTTAGGAACATGGGACCAGGATATCATAGCAATTACAGAAACATAGCTCAGGGATGGGCAGGACTGGCAGCTTAATGTTCCAGAATACAAATGCTACAGGAAGGATAGAAAGGGAGGCAAGAGAGGAGGGGGAGTGGCATTTTTGATAAGGGATAGCATTACAGCTGTGCTGAGGGAGGATATTCCCAGAAATACGTCCAGGGAAGTTATTTGGGTGGAACTGAGAAATAAGAAAGGGATGATTACCTTATTGAGATTGTATTATAGACCCCCCAATAGTCAGAGGGAAATTGAGAAACAAAGGAGATCTCAGCTATCTGTAAGAATAATAGGGTAGTTATGGTAGGGGATTTTAACTTTCCAACCTTCGACTGGGACTGCCATAGTGTTAAAGGTTTAGATGGAGAGGAATTTCTTAAGTGTGTACAAGACAATTTTCTGATTCGGTATGTGGATGCACCTACTAGAGAAGGTGCAAAACTTGACCTACTCTTAGGAAATAAGGCAGGGCAGGTGACTGAGGTGTCAGTGAGAACATAGAACAATACAGCACAGAACAGGCCCTTCGGCCCACGATGTTGTGCCGAACTTCTAACCTAGATTAAGCACCCATCCATGTACCTATCCAAATGCCGCTTAAAGGTCGCCAATGATTCTGACTCTACCACTCCCATGGGCAGCGCATTCCATGCCCCCACCACTCTCTGGGTAAAGAACCCACTCCTGACATCTCCCCTATACCTTCCACCCTTCACCTTAAATTTATGTCCCCTTGTAACACTCTGTTGTACCCGGGGAAAAAGTTTCTGACTGTCTACTCTATCTATTCCTCTGATCATCTTATAAACCTCTATCAAGTCACCCCTCATCCTTCGCCGTTCCAATGAGAAAAGGCCGAGAACTCTCAACCTATCCTCGTACGACCTACTCTCCATTCCAGGCAACATCCTGGTAAATCTTCTCTGCACCCTCTCCAAAGCTTCCACATCTTTCCTAAAGTGAGGCGACCAGAACTGCACACAGTACTCCAACTGTGGCCTAACCAAAGTCCTGTACAGCTGCAACATCACTTCACGACTCTTGAATTCAATCCCTCTGCTAATGAACGATAATACTCCATAGGCCTTCTTACAAGCTCTATCTACCTGAGTGGCAACCTTCAAAGATCTATGTACATAGACCCCAAGATCCCTCTGTTCCTCCACCTGACTAAGAACCCTTCCATTAACCCTGTATTCCGCATTCTTATTTGTTCTCCCAAAATGGACAACCTCACACTTGGCAGGGTTGAACTCCATCTGCCACTCCTCAGCCCAGCTCTGCATCATATCTAAGTCCCTCTGCAGCCGACAACAGCCCTCCTCACTGTCCACAACTCCACCTATCTTCGTATCATCTGCAAATTTACTGACCCACCCTTCGACTCCCTCATCTAAGTCATTAATAAAAATTACAAACAGCAGAGGACCCAGAACTGATCCCTGCGGAACTCCACTTGTAACTGGGCTCCAGGCTGAATATTTACCATCTACCACCACTCTCTGCCTTCGACCGGTTAGCCAGTTTTCTATCCAATTGGCCAAATTTCCCTCTATCCCATGCCTCCTGACTTTCCGCATAAGCTTACCATGGGGAACCTTATAAAATGCCTTACTAAAATCCATGTACACTACATCCACTGCTCTACCCTCATCCACATGCTTGGTCACCTCCTCGAAGAATTCAATAAGACTTGTAAGGCAAGACCTACCCTTCACAAATCCGTGCTGGCTGTCCCTAATCAAGCAGTGTCTTTCCAGATACTCGTAAATCCTATCCTTCAGTACCCTTTCCATTACTTTGCCTACCATAGAAGTAAGTGAGGGAGCACTTTGGGGCCAGCGACCATAATTCTATTAGATTTAAAATAGTGATGTAAAAAGGATAGATCAGATCTAAAAGTTGAAGTCCTAAATTGGAGAAAGGCCAATTTTGACAGTATTAGGCAAGAACTTTCGAAAGCTGATTGGGGGCAGATGTTCGCAGGTAAAGGGATGGCTGGAAAATGGGAAGCCTTCAGAAATGAGATAACAAGAATCCAGAAAAAATTCATTCCTGTCAGGGTGAAAGGAAAGGCTGGTAGGTATAGGAAATGTTGGATGACTAAAGAAATTGAGGGTTTGGTTAAGAAAAAGAAGGAAGCATATGTCAGGTATAGACAGGATAGATCGAGTGAATCCTTAGAAGAGTATAAAGGAAGTAGAAGTATACTTAAGAGGGAAATCAGGAGGGCAAAACGGGGACATGAGATAGCTTTGGCAAATAGAATTAAGGAGAATCCAAAGGGTTTTTACAAATATATTGAGGACAAAATGGTAACTAGGGAGAGAATAGGGCCCCTCAAAGATCAGCAAGGCAGCCTTTGTGTTGAGCCACAGAAAATGGGGGAGATACTAAATGAATATTTTGCATCAGTATTTACTGTGGAAATGGATATGGAAGATATAGACTGTGGAGAAATAGATGATGACATCTTGCAAAATGTCTATATTACAGAGGAGGAGGTGCTGGATGTCTTGAAATGGTTAAAAGTGGATAAATCCCCAGGACCTGATCAGGTGTACCCGAGAACTCTGTGGGAAGCTAGAGAAGTGATTGCTGGGCCTCTTGCTGAGATATTTGTATCATCGATAGTCACAGGTGAGATACCAGAAGACTGGAGGTTGGCTAACGTGGTGTCACTGTTTAAGAAGGGCGGTAAAGACAAGCCAGGGAACTATAGACTGGTGAGCCTGACCTCAGTGGTGGGCAAGTTGTTGGAGGGAATACTGAGGGACAGGATGTCCATGTATTTGGAAAGGCTAGGACTGATTCAGGATAGTCAACATGGCTTTGTGCGTGGGAAATCATGTCTCACAAACTTGATTGAGTTTTTGAAGAAGTTACAAAGAAGATTGATGAGGGCAGAGCAGTAGATGTGATCTATGTGGATTTCAGTAAGGCATTCGACAAGGTTCCCTATGGGAGGCTGATTAGCAAGGTTAGATCTCATGGAATACAGGGAGAACTAGCCATTTGGATATAGAACTGGCTCAAAGGTAGAAGACAGAGGGTGGTGATGGAGGGTTGTTTTTCAGACTGGAGGCCTGTGACCACTGGAGTGCCACAAGGATCGGTGCTGGGTCCTCTACTTTTTGTCACTTACATAAATGATTTGGATGCGAGCATAAGAGGTACAGTTAGTAAGTTTGTAGATGACACCAAAATTGGAGATGTAGTGGACAGCAAAGAGGGTTACCTCAGATTACAACAGGATCTGGACCAGATGGGCCAATGGGCTGAGAAGTGGCAGATGAAGTTTAGTTCAGATAAATGTGAGGTGCTGCATTTTGGGAAAGCAAATCTTAGCAGGACTTATACACTTAATGGTCAAGTCCTAGGGAGTGTTGCTGAACAAAGAGACCTTGGAGTGCAGGTTCATAGCTTCTTGAAAGTGGAGTCGCAGGTAGATAGGATAGTGAAGAAGGCGTTTGGTATGCTTTCCTTTATTGGTCAGAGTATTGAGTACAGGAGTTGGGAGGTCATGTTGCAGCTGTACAGGACATTGGTTAGGCCACTGTTGGAATATTGCGTGCAATTCTGGTCTCCTTCCTATGGGAAAGATGTTGTGAAACTTGAAAGGGTTCGGAAAAGATTTACAAGGATGTTGCCAGGGTTGGAGGATCTGAGCTACAGGGAGAGGCTGAACAGGCTGGGGCTGATTTCCCCGGAGCGTCGGAGGAATTACTTATCGAGGTTTACAAAATTATGAGGGGCATGGATAGGATAAATCAACAAAGTCTTTTCCCTGGGGTGGGGGAGTCCAGAACTAGAGAGCTTAGGTTTAGGGTGAGAGGGGAAAGATATAAAAGGGACCTAAGGGGCAACTTTTTCACGCAGAGGGTGGTACATGCATGGAATGAACTGCCAGAGGAAGTTGAGGCTGGTACAATTGCAACATTTAAGAGGCATTTGGATGGGTATATGAATAGGAAAGGTTTGGAGGGATATGGGCTGGGTGCTGGCAGGTGGGACTAGATTGGGTTGGGATATCTGGTCGGCATGGATGGGTTGGACCGAAGGGTATGTTTCCATGCTGTATGTCTCTATGACTCTAAACAATATCTACATCCTACATTCCTGAACTTGGATCTATATTGATTAGATTACTTACAATGTGGAAACAGGCCCTTCAGCCCAACAAGTCCACACCAACCCTCCGAAGAGCAACCCACCCAGACACATTCCCCTACATGTACCCCTTCACCTAACACTATGGGCAATTTAACATGGCTAATTCACCTAACAAGCACATTTTTTTGACTGTGGGAGGAAACCAGAGCACCTGGAGGAAACCCATGCAGACCCGGGGAGTACGTGCAAACTCCACACAGACAGTTGCCTAAGGTGGGAATTGAACCCAGGTCTCTGGCGCTGTGAGGCAGCAGTGCTTACCACTGTGCCACCGTGCCACCCACTATGATCTAATATCATCATCAAATAGCAGAGCCAACCCTCCACCTTTCCTTAACTTCCTGTCCTTCAAGAATTCAGGATTCAGTTTGTGTCATCTTGTAGCCAAGGCCCATTGAAGAGCAACTCGACACCACTTATTTAATTCTATTTGCACAATCAGTTTTCTCTATTTTGTTTCAAATGTTACATGTATTCAGATACAGAGTCTTTAGTTTGGTCCTTTTATTATTTTTGTAATATCTAGTGTCCTCCATTGAGATATCTGAATTGGTAGCTCTCTTTCTTCTTCCTGTGGCTTCTAAGGCTGGACAGGTGACAGTGTTTGGGGTTTGAAAGCAGAATATTAATAGAGAAAAGATGTGTGGCAGCAGGGTGTTCGAGTGGGAATCCGTAGTTACAATGTCATGGTCATTATGCTGGAAAACAGGAAGAACGTGCATTACAAGCTGAGAAGATTCATAGGGCAGGAAGATGCCACACTCCTCAATTCAGCAATGTTGGACATCACCAAACCTGCCACAGGCAGCCAACAAAGTGGAGAATTGTCTGATTTTGTAGGATTCAACAGGATGTATTTGTTCCTCACTGTGTTTGTGTCTCTTTTTGTTCTGTTCATCTTATTCTTCTCAAGAGCACATAATATCATGGATTCTGTGCAATATGCTTGGGTGTGAAGAGGTGATAAGCCGTGAGCATGATACCAGCAGCATTGTTAGGTGTGTGAGGGTGGAATATCTGCAGTGGGACTAGATTGAGTTGGGATATCTGGTCGGCATGGACGCGTTACACCGAAGGGTCTGTTTCCATGCTGTACATCTCTATGACTCTATGGCTGAATGATGTGGGGACTGCAGATGATTGAATAATGTAAGAATTAGAATTTGGTTTATTCTCACATGTACTCAAGTACAGATGTACAAGAGTACAGTGCAAAGTTTACAATGTCGCCCCTCATGGCACCATCTTAGGTACAAATCTTAGATACAAAAGAGAGAAATCAAGAAAAAAATCTCCATTGCCTTACAGCGATTCATAGAATAAGTTAGAAGATAAGAAATATATTTAAAAGGATAAACATTACAGTTGAAAAACAGATTAGGGATAAATATTACATTGCAGTAGAATAGTGCAAGGAGCTGCCACATGTGATCTGACCAGGCTCGCAAGCTGCTGACCACCCGCAACAGTCCCTAGTACAATAACAATCCCCCCTCCACTCCATGCCTCCAGCCTGCTCTGATCCAGTCCTCAGCCACTCCATTTTATTCTGAGCCTCCAGCCCAGTTAGTGGTGTGTGCATCATGCGAAAGAGCATTTACTGTCCTTGATCACCCACATAAGATCATTAGATTGCCTGTAGCCCTCTGTCCGGTCTAGATTCCAGAAGGTGCGCCGTGTAGGCCAATACCTTACTGGTGAAGGCCCTTGAGAATTTCCGAGTCTCCCACAGGCCTATTGAGTCACTCCTTCTGCAAGCACACACCATTAATGCCTCCTGCACAGGGTCCATCCAATGAGATCGGTCTTTCTGCCCTGTTGTTCAGTTTGCAAAAATATATCTTGTAATCTTTTTGTGCAACGTCCTTTGGAAAAGCAGCTTGCCTTTAAAGAAAAAGTAGGCTGATGATGCCCCAAGGTCTGCAGCAACAGTGCATGGTCCTAGATCTATGAGAAGCGTTTGCAGGTAGTGGTAGGAACAATGAGAATGTTGGAATCACAGGAACATGTGTCAAAACAATTCGTATGTGACTGATAGATGGGTCTTGTGTCTTACCCATTCAATATGATTGTGCATGGGGATCATAAATGAAGTCTATGTCGAAGATGTTTTATGCACTGTATTTTTACTGAATTTTCTTGTCCTGATTAGTTTTTTTTAAGATTGTAAGCAATGTGATGGAAGGTGTATGATTTATGTGTTCTAATACCATGCATTTTGGAATTTCCATTTTTGAACTAGTAGCAAATGGGCTGCCTGAAAGAATTTGTTGATTAACTCATACTCCTGTGGCCACTATGATTGCTTTTAAAACATTATTAGAGATAATTTCTGGATAGAAGAGGGGTTTTGTTTATGTTGGGAGAGTTTACAAGTGAACAGTGAAATGCATTAGGCTTTCAGATAGTAACTTCTGGAGTAGTTTTTTTGGGCTCTGGGGAAACACTCACAGCTTGGGACAAAGCATATTAGTTTCAGTTTGGGGCAGTTAGCTGGAGTCTGAGCTGAAGGTGGACGTGTGAAACAGTTATACCTGAGAAATGAAGGTAGTTTGGACTATTAAGAGGTTACCTCAGTGTAAAGAATTTAGCTTAAAAGTTCTAGACTCCAGAGTGTTTAGTTAATATCCTGAAGGTGTTATGTGAAGCTGAAAATATCTAAGCTCAGTTATGTAATGAATCAAAGAAGAAGCCGTCAGATTCTCATGACTGGGATGAAGCCACAGCTCAGTCAAATCCTACGTGGGATAGAGAAGGCAATTCTCTCCAGTGTTTTAGTACTGCAGTTGGAGGCTTTGGGATTACTTGGATTGTGTTTTTACGATGTGTTTCAAAATATTTTAACATGTAGAAAGTCTGATCTATGCTATATTATTTTACCTTGTTTTATGTAATAAAAGTCAGTTTTATTGTTAAAACCAAATTTGCAGTATTGCAAATTGGTATTTCTATGAAAGACCATCTCGGTAAAATAGAAACAAAACCCAAAATATGATCATTCAAGCCAGATTGACTTGTCAGTAACAACTTCAGCTACAATCATAACAGCTACATATCTGTTCTCACTCTGAACAGAATGACAAAAATTCACCAACATTTATTGATGTAGAAAACAGCATATAAAATTTAAGTTATGAATGCCTTAACCCAAGTGTGGAAGTCTGCACTGTCTTCAGTGCAATATACAAAACATTTTAAAAACACTGCACTTTCTTTACAGTGTACAGCTTCCCCATTTCAATTCAGAATTTGTTAATTGTCTATTTCAGTAGGCGAGAGACTAAAAAGAGATTGCTGAAACTTTTGTGTAAAAACCCACTTTTGCCAACAAAACAACTCATTGTCCCATATTAGGGAAAATGCAATTAAAAGAAAAAGTTGTATATTTTTATCTCTCATACATGAAAATTGGTTTATTAAATAGAGGAAGTATACAATATGCTTAGCAAATACTATATACAATACACTTAAAGGTTTACAATATGATGATAACTTTTCCATGCTGAACATTGCTTGCATCTCACTGGTATGAATGAAAGGTTTGTCAGATTTTCAGGTCCAACCAGCTTGCAAATGTATCTCATTACTACTCACATACACAGGACAGAGAAATAAATTCACACTTGCAAACCCAGTAAACATGCAGCATTTAGAATTGCTTTAAAAGTCCATCAGACAACAGCTGCTTGTTCAGTTCCTGCTGACAATTTAGTCAATTTTAATTTTCTGACAACATAGTGCAAACTTTCTCTGTGGGTTCTCTCATTTGGGTAGAGGTTGGTGGCGAAATCATTACACTGGTCATGGAGACGGCAGGATTCCTGACAGATGGTCCTGAGGCAGCAACTTTATTCAGTTTGTTAACCTCAGCCTGCCAGTTGGGCACTTTCTTTGTTGTCATGTGACGTCGAGCGTGTTTGGTGAGGTGGTCACTGCGCATGAAACGTCGATCGCAAACAGGACATATGAACTTCTTTTCTCCGGTGTGAGTTCTGCGGTGTCGTGAAAGCTCATCCGAGCGTGCAAACTTTTTGTCACATCCTTCCCAGATACAGTTAAATGGCTTCTCCCCTGCAAAGGTTAAATAAAATAAAAGGATTAGGTCATAATTCCAGCTCTTCACCTAGGTTTTTTAAAAAGGAATTGTACCACACAATCTAGTGAAAAGACATCATACGTCAGGTCAAGAAACATAATTTTAAATTGATCTGAGGAAATCAAAGTTGACTAATTCCCAATAGATTAGATTCCCTACAGTATGGAAACAGGCCCTTTGGCCTAACAAGTCCACACCAACCTTCTGAAGAGTATCCCACCTAGACCCACTCCCCCACCCCATATTTACCCCTGACTAATGCACCTAACACTACAGGCAATTTAGCATGACCAATTCACCTAACCTGCACATCTCTGGACTGTGGGAGGAAGCCGGAGCACCTGGAGGAAACCCGTGCAGACACAGGGAGAATGTGCAAACTCGACACAGACAGTCCCCCAAGGCAGAGGATTGAACCTGGGTCTCTGGTGCTGTGAGGCAGCAGTGCTAACCACTGAGCCACCATGCCACCCCAAAGTAGTATTATTCACAGGGAGTTAAAAAAGACCCATCAGGAGTCAGTATATATGCATTGTTGATATGTGATGGAGCTCTACAACAGTTCTTTGAGCTAAAGGGGTCAAAGGGAATAGGGTGAAAGCAGGAAGAAGATACTAAGGTAATTGATCAGCTGTGATCATATTGAATGGCAGAGAATGGCCTTTTCTTGCTCCAATTTTCTATATTTCTATCCGTTATGCCTTTGCAGACCAATTTAAGAGATTAAAACTATGGGTAACTTTCAGCATTTTAGGGAGAATTTTAGGTTTATTTCCTCATCTTGCTCTTTAAATACTTATACAGCTAAATACCTAACCTGATTAGAAATAAAAAAAAGTAATGGAAAGCAATGAACAATTTGATGTTTAATATTGTAATCTTTGAAGTATGTCATTCTTGTTAGACTATGGTTACTTTGATCGAAAGAAAAAAATCAATAAAGCATCTTTATTTTTATCTAAAATGTTTTATATATAATATTTTACATATTTTATTTTCTTTGTAATATTTTGTAATATGTACAAAGCATCATTTTTCCACTTCCAACTGACATAATTATTAATTTTTACATTTAATTTGATATGCAAAATGTATGACCTTTAGTTACATTTTTAAATGCAACAAGGCTCTGACCCTTAAAATTGATCTAATTTGCTTATAACATCAATTTGTATAATGGAAATAATAACTATATGTTAAAAGAAATGGTAATAAAAATGTACAATTTTTCAGGTTGAAGAATGAAGTAAGGTTTATGTTTAACTATCTGTAACATGAGTTTCCCTTTCCAAGATGTTTGTTTGATTTAAGTCTCGGGGATTTCCAAGTATGCTGTGACAGCAATGTTATCGAGCAGGGACAACAGTTAATCACATTGAAAAATCTTTACAATTAGTAAAGAATGAAGTAAAATGCACTGATCTTTTTAAATTAAATTTTACAGAGAACAGAAAAAAAACTTTTAAATGATCATAAGGTAGAAATTTGACATTACATAAATATAAATTAGCTTAGTCAAGGCCACAGAGATTGCTCAACAGTAGCTTTGACTAGGTGTACTATTAAAAACTCAGTTAGACCTGATTCAGCAACACATAACTTTCTGAGGATTTATTAATAAGTAATATTACAGCATAAACATAGATGGTCACATTAATTCTAAAATTTGATTTCTGGAGGGACATCAACAATGCACTCTGTGAAGGAGCAGAGAATTAGCTGACAACAACTTCCAGACTTCTGCATTAAACTGTGCATATGGAGATGCCAGAAGTTGTGATGACAGCGAGTACTGGCAATTTCACCATTACTATAATTTTGCAATTTCAGGGCTGTTATTATGCTGAAATTAAGGTATACCTGTATGAGTTCGGAGATGTGCTTTTAAGTGTGAACTTTTGAAGTAGGTCTTCCTGCATCCAGTAAAGCTGCAAATGTAATTGCGTCTTCGCGAGAAATCCATCTGAGGTACACAGTTTTGGCCAGACGAGACAAAGACTGGAGCGGGCGCAAGTGGCAGTAGCTTTGTGTTGCCGACTGTCATCACTGTCTGTTGTCCTGAAGGTGACTGAGTGGCAGAGGGTTGGGGTAGTACAAACATCACAGCCCCTGGTTGCACGGTCGTTCCCACCAAAACAGGTTGAGAAGCTGGAGCCATCTGGGTAACTGCAGGCTTTACACAGGGTCTGGCCTGCGTTTGGATGAATGTGGAAATAACACCCCCTCCCCCTCTTTGTCCTCCTCCATTCACTGGAAACATTTGACAAATAACTGGAGACTTTGTCACAGGTACAGATGGTAAGCCTGTTGGCAATGACTTGGCTAATTTCTGATGTTCGATATCAACTTTGTTTGGCTCACAAGGCAGTGCTAAGGAAGGCACTATTTGTTGTTGGTCCTTGGTAACTGGGCCATTGCAATTCTGCTGCAAACAGCATTTATTTGCAAACTCTGTAGAAGTGCACATGTCCTTAGTGTGCTTACATTGGCTTGATATTTTCCTTTTCACTTCTGTCCTATCATTTTGGCTGTTTGAGTCTAGTCTTTCAGTCAGTGGTGATGAAGGAATGTGGTTGCAGGGAGAATTGTCAGCAGTATGACGGATGACACTAGTAGCTACCGACCTGCAATGATGAGTAACAGTTGGTTCAGCTGATAGAAGCTTCTTAGATGAAAACTCCTGAATGTTCACTAAGGCAGGCTTTGCAGTCATGGTGTTGACTGAATAGACTCTGTTGTTTGCTGTGACTGTGGTTGGCTTTGTGTAAGTAAGCTGTGTCACCAAGGCAGCATTACCTGATTCAACAACACCAGGACTATGTGGTGGAGTCATACACTATGGGGACAAGAGAAACATTAAGCTTCGGTCAAAGTTAGCACAGTTATTAATCTTTTTTTTTCCTCATCCATGATGCAGATAAACCCTTTCTTGTTCTTTTATAAGCCTTGATTGTAAATGTATTATGTCAAAATATAGAATTTCATAGCATGTTTACAAACTCATTTATTTAATCATTGCGAAGATTAATATTTTTGTCTTTGACTCCATTAATATCAGCAGTAATTGCTTAGAAAAGTTGCATACTTACAAGTAAAGATAATGAGTGGTAGTCCTTCTGCAACATTGGAGGTACAGCTTCACAGTGTACAGAATCTGTGTCTGACGCAGGTGTCAGAGGGCGAATTTTTAAGAGATCCCCTTTTTGTGTCCTTTGACCCCAAGAACTCATACAAACAAGAGCCTCCACAGCATCGATATCATTCTGTTCCAATGTACTGCCAGAAGACCGTTCGCTGTCATGGCGTTTCCTTTCTAATATTGACTCATAAATGCCCATAATTTCACCCTAGGAACAAATCAAAAAAATCAATTTTAAATTAAAGCCCAATCAGAACTTTCAGTCCATTATGATGTACCTTAAGTTCAGGAAAGAATCAACATTTCTGCATCAGATATGCAATTACAACAGAAAATAATTCCAAGTTGATTTACAAAGGTGTAATTTAGGCCTCCATTGCCCTTACAATTCGTTAGAAGATTAATAGAAAAAAAATCCATTATACTAAAAATGCATTTATGAACATCAGTTTAACCTGAGACTGCAGGGTAGAGAAAAACACATAAAATGGGAATTTTGATTCATTATTAAACATAACATTAAAACATTTAGTTGCATTAGTTAATTATTGAGATTCTTAGCTAGTGGACACTTCAGACTTCAGGTGACATCGCCGATCTAGTGGGTCTAGCACCATTCACGAAAGGGCACTGGAGGCCGGCTGGACCCAGTGATCCTGATCGCCTCCCTCTCCAAATATAGAACGGTTTACGTCATCGATTAAGCAGCCATGTGAAGTCTGCATGTTTCCAAAGCTTCTACCAGGAAGTCCCCTCCTACAACATCTCTTTGTCCAAGAAAACAAACTCAGGGACCTAACTAGCTTCACAACGGATCCAACTTCGCGCACATTCCTCCCAGACGGTATAACGACACCACTCTTGTCTGAATGGAAAACTGATAGCGTTTTATTTACTTAAATGCTGCGTGATGCTATAGTTCATTGAAATTGAGCCGCTGCTTCGATATACGTTGTCCATTCAAATCAGCAAAACGTCTTATTCTCGGGCTTGAGAGAAATAACGTTTGCACCGCGGTCAAGAAGGACTGAATGCAACAAATTGATCTGCCTTCCCAATGGCTAAGATATCGTCAGCATTATACAACCTTAACCCCAAAGCAACGGTCCTTTGCCTTTTCTATTTGTACTGTCGGTTTTGACATCTTTCTTTCATCGTCAGCAGCAGGTGAAAGATTGCCAGAGCCGCTGGCCACTACTGTTCACTAATTTATAAATTGCTTGCTGCAGATTAATATACTTACATTGCGCAGATCTCCCATCTCAGCAGCTTGACATGGAGAATTACACCGCATCTTTATTGTTTTTTTGAAGAAGAAGAAATGCCCCCAGTGAAAAGGGTACGATTCCGGGGTGGTCAAGAGAAAGCGAGCTCACAAACTCAGTTTTGCTAAGGGCTGAAGCTGAACATAGCGACCCAGTTGCAGCGACCAGAACCGAACAACACACACCAGAAATTACATTACAGCTGGCGGTCGGGCAGGGCACGGGCGGCTACCACCAATGGGAGGCAAAGGCGTGGCCAGCACCAACCAATGGCGTCGCAGGCGCCGCGTGATCAGGAGCTGGTGGCTGGCGTGGCCACGCGCCGTCTGCGGCGTGATTGGCGGGCGGGCAGTCCCCGCCCCCGGACACCACGGCCCCGCCCCACCCACCTCCGCTGAAACACACCCACACACGGCGCTCACCCAGGTCCGCCCCTTCCGTCACTGTCAACAGGGACTGACAGTTGGCAATGTGATCGGCGAGGCTGGGGCCACGCCCTTTCGCCTCAGCCCCGTCCCCTCCCCTTCCAGCCGGCAACAGCTGGGTCGGGCTGTCAGCGACGTGATTGGCAGGCGGCCGCACCCTGTCGTCTCTGCCCCGCCCCCTTTTCTCGCCTGTGTCGGGCGGTCGGCGACGTGATTGGCAGGCCGGAGTCTGCGCCCTTTCCCCCCTCCCCGCAGATGTGTAGGGGGGGTGTCAGCGACGTGATTGGGCAGGCAGTGCCACGCCCTACCCAACCGCGGCCCCGCCCCTCCACCGATACGTCAGACACACACTGTCTCAACCAGGTCCGCCCCCTTTCGACACTGTCAGCTGGGTCAGTCAGCGGCTGTCAATGTCTTATCCCCCTGTCGCCCCGCCCAGTGGACGTGCACATCTACGCTGTGCTCACCCAGGTCCGCCCCCACCATGACACGTTCAGTCGGGTCAATGTAAACCCACTGAACTCCGAGCAGCAAACTAGGACAAAGGTGAGGTCACGCCGGGGCCCTGCAAGCGTCAGCATGGGAGGGAGGGCGGGGAAGGAAAACAACCAGCCATCTGGAACTCTCTCTTTTTCTCTCCGTCTCCCTCCCCCCGCTGGAAGCATCGACTCAGCAAGTGTGGCCTTCTGTACATGAAGGAGCTGATTTGCACATATTTCAAAGAACGCCTATTTCCTTCGCAACTGAGTGATTTTTTTTATTTTAACAAACCCCGCCGGATACTCTATTTCCCTTCGGAAAACTTAACGCCTCGATGCTCTTTCAATGTCCCAAGATAATTTGCTGTCCTTCCTCCTTTCCGCTGCCCCTTTACTAATCTTGACTATGCAGGCTTCTAAAGATGAGGATATGGTCTAAACATTGGATTCAAACGGTTCAGGAGTGAAGCAAGTCTTCCTCTATGCAAAGGGTATAGAAAGTTGAAACTCTGTGCAAATTGTCGTTTATATTGGGTTAATTGCTAACTTTAATTTGAGATTAATGTATCTGATAACCAGGTTAACAAAGGGCAATAGTGTGGATTTTAGAGTGACGATACGTTTTGAACCAAACTAGGGACACAGTCCCAGGTTGCACTCATACTACCTGAGGCCTCAGAGCTTGCTAGGAGCCTATTCTGAGGTACTTCGCACACAAGTCCAGTCTCTGCTCTTTAGTCTGGTTGCCGACAATTTTTAAAATTCAGACATTTTGGCTCTTCTTCCCTTCCCGTTCTTCCAAATTTTGCAGGAATTCTGTGCTTAACCCGGGATTTTTGGGGTGAGGAGTGATGTCGACCATGCCTAATTGGATGAAGTGCTGAGGGAGTGCTACACTGTCAGAGGTGCTACTTTCATATAGAGTCATGAAGATGTACAGCTCGGAAACAGACCCTTCAGTCCAACTTGTCCATGCCGACCAGATATCCTAAATTAATCTAATCCTATTTACCAGCAATTGGCCCATATCGTTCTAACCCTGCCTATTCATATACCCATCCAGATACTTCTTAAATGTTGTAATTGTACCAGCACCTCCACCACTTCCTCTGGCAGCTCATTCCACACACTCACTACCCTCTGCGTGAAAAAGTAGCTCCTTAAGTCCCTTTTAGATCTTTCTCCACTCACCTTAAACTTATGCTGTCTAGTTTTGAACTTTCCCACCCCAGGGAAAAGACTTTGTCTATTTATCCTATTCATGCCCCTCATGACTTTATAAACCTCTACAAGGTCACCCCTCAACCTCCAGGGAAAATAACTCCAGCCTATTCAGTCTGTCCCTGCAGATCAAACTCTCCAGCCCTGACAACATTCTTCTGAATCTTTTCTGAACCTTTTCAAGTTCCACAACATCCTTCCTATTGCAGGGAGACCAGAATTCCACACCATATTCCAAAAGTGGCCTCACCAATGTTCTGTCCAGCTGCAACATGACCTCCCAACTCCTATACTCAATGAACTGACCAATAAAGGAAAGCATACCAAACGCCTCCTTCATTATCCTATCTACCTGTGACTCCACTTTTAAGGAACTATGAACTTGTTCAGCAATGCTCCCTAGGACCTTATCATTAAATGTATAAGCCCTGCCCTGATTTGTCTTTCCAAAATGAAGCACCTCACATTTATCTAAGTTAAACTCCATCTGCCACTCCTCTGAGGAAACCTTCTTTGCTGTCCAAATTACCTCCAATACCTCCAATTCTGCAAATTTATTAACTATAGCTAATATGTCCACATTCAAATGATTTATATAAATGATGAAAAACAATGGACCCAGCACCGACCCTTATGGCAAACAGCTGGTCACAGGCTTCCAGTCTGAATAGCAACCCTTCATCTTCTCTACCTTCAAGCCAGTTCTGTATCCAAATAGCTAGTTCTTCCTCTTTTCCCTGTGATCTAACCTTACTAGCTGAAAACTATGTTGCTGGAAAAGCGCAACAGGTCAGGCAGCATTTTGAACTCTTTAATCTGTGAGCATAGAGGGATGAAGGTGAAGCCTCTGCTGAGGACTGATCTTTCATCCTCAGGGGGAGGTCTGGAGGGATGGTGAAAATAAGGCAGGCTGGGAGCTGGGAGTGGGGGTGTGGTTAGGCATGGGAGTGGAGATCTGCGTGGGGGCGGGGTTAGGCATAGGGGTGGGCCTGACCTGCTGCACTTTTCCAGCAACACATTTTTCAGCTCTGATCTCCAGTATCTGCAGTCCTCACTTTCTCCTATCTAACCTTCCTAATCAGTCTACCATGAGGAACCTCGTCGAATGCTTTACTGAAGTCCATATAGATCACGTCCACTGCTCTGCCCACCTTGATCCTCTTTCTTACTTCAAAAAACTCAATCAACTTCATGAGACACAATTTCCTATCCACAAAGCCATGTTGACCATCCCAAATCAGTCATTGCCTTTCCAAATACATGTAAAACCTGTCCCTCAGGATTCCTCGAACAACTTGCCCACCACTGATGCCAGGTTCACTGGTCTATATGGGAAGTAAAATGAGGCCTGTCTATATCTCTGGTAGACTTTACAAATTCCAATGCACTATTCAAAGAGCAGGATCTTTACATTTAACCCGTTCAATATGTCAACACTTGCTCAGAATGTTGGTTGTCTCCACCATAACTCAGTTTAGCTGCCTTAGCTCTATATCTAGTGACAGACTTTTCTAACAGAAATCTAACATTCCTGATGAAGGGCTTATGCCTGAAACATCGACTCTCCTGCTCCTCAGATGCTGCCTTACCAGCTGTGCTTTTCCAGCATCACACCTTTTTGACTCTGATCTCCAGTATCTGCAGTCCTCACTTTCTTCTAACAAAAGTCTGTCAAGTTCAGACTCAGGAACTTCATTTGACCCAACATGCACAGCCTTTTTGTGGGTGAGATATCCATTAGCCTGTGGTTTATCAGATAGATGTATCACAGATAACCTCAAGTTTCTGAATGAGTTAAGATGCTGAGCTCAGCTCGGGCCCTCCTCACATTGATGGAAGACTGGTGCGAATTTATCTAATTAGCATTTCTGTCAAATGGCACATTTTAGGCCCTGACTACAGAATTTGTGCTGTGTTTGCAATTGTAGTATTGATTTACACTGAAGGAAGAGTGAAGCATTCAAATATCTTTGAGAATTTAAATTGTAATACTAGAAAATAAATAAGGAATAAATTATCAAGCTAAATTATCATGGATCTAATTACTGAATCAATCATTGTGAAACAGGTCCCAGCATAATGTTTGGGAGTCTCGTTTACAGCATTTGGGGGACAGATTGACAACCTTTGAAAACCTGTTGCATTCTCTTATGTATGATTACTTTAAAAGTCCATTTGAGAACTGACATTTTCTGCATCATTCTAAAAAAAAGCAAAAATTATATCATCATAGAACACCTACAGTGTGGAAACAGGCCATTTGGCCCAACAAGTCCACACTGACCCTCCCCTGCCCACCCGGACCAATTCCCCTACTCTATTACTATACATTCACCCCTGACTAATGCACCCAAAATACACATCCGTGAACACTGAGCAATTTAGCATGTCCAATTCACCTAACCTGCACATCTTTGGACTGTAGAAGGAAACCGGAACACCTGGAGGAAGCCCACGCTGACACAGGCAGAATGTGCAAACTCCGCACAGATAGTCGCACGAGGCTGGAGCTAAACCTGGGTCCCTGGCGCAGTGAGGCAGCAATGCTAACCACTGAGCCATGCCACCCTGTTGTCACTTTAAAATGACCATGAGATTTTAATTGTTATATACTTTGCTGACATTTTCATAGTAACACTGGATTAGTGTCAAGTAATGGCCATCTCCAACCAGAGAGAGTCTAACAATTTTCCCTTGAAGTTCAATGGCATTTCCGTTGCTGAATGCCCCAATATCAACATCCTGGGGGTTGCCAAAAATTGAATTTTACCAGACATATAAATACTATGGTTACCAGAGCAGAGTTAAAGGCTGGGAGTTCTGTGGCAGGTAATTCGCCTTTTGACACTATAAACCCTGCCCCATATCTACAAGGCACAAGTCAGGAATGATGGAATACTGTACATTTAACACTCAATGTCAATGTAGACTGCTTGGTCAGCAGTCTATTCATCACCTTCCACATTTGCTCCCTTTGCTACCACTGCATAGTATCTACAAGATGCACTGCAGTATCTCACAAAGCCTTCTCCAACAACATTTTTCAACTTGTGACGTCTACCTGGAAGAACAACAGTGACAGACACATGGATGTCCACCACCTGCCAGTTTTGTTTCATCCTGACTTTGAACTATATCACTATTCCTTCACTGTTGCTCAGTTAAAATCTTGGAACTCCATTCCGAATAGTATTGTGAGTGTCCTTACATCACCTGAATTGCAGTGTTTCAAGAAGGCAGTTCCCCAACCCACTTCACAATGGCAATTTGGAATAGGCAGCAACTACTGATCTTGCCAACAAAGCTCTCATCTCAACAAGAAATAACTAAAAGATGATTGTAGTATCAAACATGTAACAGTTCTTATGCTGAACATTCAAGATTCATCAAAGTTGGGAACAGGGTTTGGAAAGCCAAAAATACCAATAGTGGACAGCGTGTCAGTTTCAGGATATCATTACCAGCATTGTGGCAGGAATTCCAATGTCCTCCCAATTAAGGCCAAATTTAAAAGTTTGTTTCAAGGTTTGAGTTGAGAAACAAATCACCTGAAGGTAGACAGGTATATAATTGGGAAAGAATCATAGCTGTCCCAGGACATGATGCTGGGCCCATTAGTGAATCAACTGGACAATAGGGTCTCCACACTTGGTAACCAGTTGCCTGTAAATCATCCAACTTGAGATAAACGGTGAAACCAGACACAAGAATGCTCAAAAGGACTTTATGCATAGGTGACAGGAGTGTGTGCACTCAGAACCTGCATGTTAGAGGAGGTCAGTACCCTATTTCTTATCATAGAAGATGATGAGTTGGGGATCTGGCTGCTAAAGGACTGTTCAGAATGAAGATTGCAGCTTGAAATGTGAGGGAAACTGTCAGAGTTCGAACTCAGTAGCAATGAGGGCCATCATCCTGCATGCAGGTAAAGCAGAGCAGCAGGAAGGCTCAGAAGAGGAAAGAGGGACAGGAATTCTGCTCTGGCCAATGACTCCCTCATCTTGTTAACAAACAACCTTTAAAGATAAGTGATTACACACCACTACATCACGTTCATCACTGATATCCTCTTTTCCAGAGCTGGGAAACACTTCCAGTCAGGTTCACTAGGACAGAGGACATCAGGTTTCTCCCACATCTCTGGGTCCCACTAGGTACAGGTGTTATCAGTTGCACCAAAATGACCATCAAGGCACCAGTGACAAGCCAGTGAAATCCATCCATCACTCTCTCAATATTTAACTAGTCTGTACAAGAACTTCTTCCATGTGAGTGGTCAATTTCCTGGCAGACCACATTACTCCTTCATCCTGTGCCAGTACACGTTTCTTCAGAGTTTCTCTGTAACCCCCAATATCATGATTGCATCTTAGGGAGCAGGGGATATCCCTTGAAGAAATGATACAGACCCTTCTACAGGAACCCCAAGTAAGTGAGACAATCAATTCCACTTATTCAGTTGGAAAGTCATTGAAAAGGCCATTGGGCCCCTGTATCAGTCAGCTAGTACCTTCCCGCAAGGATCTTGGTCATTATGGTAGTCTGCTATACTTTCCAAAGAATGCTCTCCACAGATGTGAGGCATTAATGACATTGAGGTCTGTATGATTGTGATAAAATAAACTATCAATTTTCAACTTCCATTATCTCATGTTACTACCTCAGACCTTTCACGATTGAAGTGATATTAAGAAAGGAAAGACACCGACTTAAGATATTCACAGTGGTCACCTGACCATGTTTAGCAAAGCTCATAAAATCATGAATGAGACAAAAGTAAAATTAGCATGTCATCAAAATTGCTTTTAATTTTCACTTTATGGAAGTCACATTGTTTCACATGAAAGTTGCCAGCAGATATTCCAGTTTGGAAAGAAGCAACAAAACCAGACAGGTGAATGCACAAAGGAACTATAGCTCAGGCAACAGCTTTATGGCCAAATCAAGGAAAAAACTTGATTCATAACAGCAAAACTGAAAGGCTTGGTCTGTCATTCTCTATCTCTCTCAGCCTTTTGAAAAACTGCACATAGTGATAAAACAAATTGAGAAACATCCGTTCACTGTGAACTCAGATCTCTACAAAGGATGTAAGACATCAATTAAAATCCATAGCCACAAGTTAAAATGTAACACTTCAAGGACTGTAGGGATTTTCTTTTTAAACTGGCAGTTCTTAAGTGTGTGTGTGTGTTTGATGTCACTTTTTTATTGTTAGTAAATAATAAAATTCCTATTTCTTTCACTGAAGAAAACTTTGTAATTTGCTCCTTAGTTTTGTTTGGTACTGCATTTTAATTGGAGTATGGCAAAGATGTATGCAAAGGTGAACTAAACAATTTTGTTTCAGCCAGTTGAGGAGTTTAAAAAGGAGGAGCTGGTTCATCCCTCTTCAATACAAGTTCTGGAAGGATGCCGCTCGTCAGAAGAAAAGGATTGCAAGAGATCAGCAAAGAAGAGACTGAAGATAATGAAAGAGGCACTTTTATAGAAGCTAAATACTGCAGATAATGGAAATCTGAAATACAAATTAAAAAAATGCTGGAGAAACTCAGCAGGCCTAGCAACATCTGTGGAGAGAGAGGAACAGATTTAAGTCCAATGTGACTCTTTTCTATAAACTCTGTTACTCTTTCCACAAATATTACCTGGGCTTCTGAGTTTCTCCAGCACTTTCTCCTTTTGTGATCTATTGTATGAGCAGTGTGCTTGTTGCACACTGAGAGAATTTTCTCCTGTCACCGTGAAGGAGGAGGATACCCCAGCCCACACGTTCAGTCCGAATCGATATCAGTGACATAAGGTGCCAGCCTTTGCCGAGGTACCTGACCTATGGCTTCCCATGACATCTTGTTTCCCTGCAGTTGTGTGGAAGGCTGCAAAACTAGCAGGAGATTTCTCCTCAGGAGTAGAGTAGAGTAGCTTTTTATTTGCCATTTTTACCATATACAACTGATACAGTAAAAACAAGACAGCGTTCCTCCAGGACCAAGGGTAGTACATAGACAGCACAAACTACACAATTGTACACGGCATTAAATGCATAAGAACATGCAAGTTACAGTGTAATAGAAGAATGATAAATAAGAGACATTTTTTTCCAGTAGCATCTCAACTCGTGCAAAGAATTTCAGATGGGAAAGAGTCCGATTATACTGCGTTTAGGAGCTTAATGGCTTGGGGGAAGAAACTGTTGTACATTCTGGCAGTGAGAGACTGAATGCTGCGGTATCTTCTGCTAAATGGCAGGAGGGAGGGGAGTTTGAGTGAGGGATGTGTGGGGTCTTCCACAATGCTCTTAGCCTTTTGGATGCAGCGTGTGGTATGTCGGTGATGGAGGGAAGAGAGACTCTGATGATCTTCTCAGCTGCACAGAAAATAGAGACGCTACTGGGCTTTCTTGGCTTTGGAGCTGGTATTGAGGGTCCAGGTGAAATTCTCTGCCAGGTGTACACCAAAAAATTTTGTGCTGTTCATGATCTCCACGGGGGAGCCGTCGATGTCTAGTGGAGAATGATTGCTCCATGCCCTCCTGAAGTCAACAACCATCTGTTTCATCTTGTCCAAGTTCAGAGACAGGTTGTTGACTCTGCACCAGTCCGTAAGCCGCTGCACCTCCTCTCTGTATGCTGACTCATCATTCCTGCTGATGAGACCCACTACATCAGGGAACTTGATGATGTGATTCACCCTGTGCATCGCTGCACGGTTGTGTATCAGCAGGGTGAACAGTAGTGGACTGAGCACACAGCCCTGGGGGTGGGGGGTGGGGGGCACATGCTCAATGTGATGGTGTTGGAAATGCTGTTCCCAATCAGGATAACCAGCAGCCTCGGTGACGGTTGTTATGGTAATTCATCCTACGCTCCAGCCGACTCGTCCCAGTTCCCATCCCCACTCACCTCAGTTTCTATTCCACCTCCATATTAATTAAGGGCTTCCACATGAAAAAAATCTGCACTTCAACCATTTCCTATCACAGATGGATGTCTGATGCTTATTCCCCACTTCCATGGCAGAACATTCAGCCTCAGTCTCCAGATTGGATAATGCTGCAAATCTCCATTACAACACCCTACTTTAAATACTGAAGTTGCTTAAAAAAGTTTCTTCTCAAAATATCCCAATATGGCATACTCATCATGAATAGCCACAGGCAACTTTAACTTTCTGAGCGACAGTACAATGATCAGTTTCTGAGAGACAATGATCACATTGACATGGATCAACATGACTCAGCCTCCAGTCAGCATATTTTCAGATTTCTTACCCTAATCAACAAAGGTTTCCTTATCTTTTGTTTTGAAGTGACCAGACCATTCTCCAATTATGATTTGGAGATGCCGGTGTTGGAGTGGGGTGTACAAAGTTTAAAATCACACAACACCAGGTTATAGTCCAACAGGTTTAATTGGAAGCACACTAGCTTTTGGAGCATCGCTCCTTCATCAAGTGATAGTCACCTGATGAAGGAGCATCGCTCCAAAAGCTAGTGTGCTTCCAATTAAACCTGTTGGACTATAACCTGGTGTTGTGTGATTTTTAACTTCATTCTCCAATTAAGTTTTAACAAGGTTAGCAACAACCAGGGAGAACACTAGGTAGGATTCTGCAGTTCTCAGAATCACAAAAGTGCAAGTTCACAGAGAGTGGAAGCCCCACTTGATTTTATTGAAGTCAGCGTTCTAAATTTAATCCTTTTTTAATTTTTTTCTCTCTCGTTACTGAGTAACCAAAGAGAAAGCAAGAGCTGTTGCAGTGAACAAGACAGAACAATGCTGTGTCATTGGCTGCAAGGCTTGACTGACATCCTTCAAATATCATTTAGCCCTCCTCATCCTAACTCACTATCCATCACAGCTTGCAATTTGGTTGAGAATCACATTTTTTTTGCAACAATATACCATCTTCGCTCGTGATACCCTATTTCTCTCTTTATTCCTTCCAGGTTCTCGTTCCATTGGCAGTAGAAAAGGTGGGGGTGGATGTGTTCAATCTGAAACTGAAGGTGAGCCATTGCTCTCTCTCTCTCTTAATTTTTTGCGTGTGTTGATGACTTCCACTCACTCATTACTTTCAGAAAGTAACGTCGGGGAGTCAGGTTGGAGGGATGAGGGAGGGATACTGTGCAACACACCTTGCAGCACTTTGGAAGGGACTAGTTCCAATTATGTATGACAGTCACATGATGAACAGAAATGGGTGAAGAGCATATGAAGCAAACAAAAACAAATTGCTCAAGAGCCTCAGTAGGTCTGGCAGCATCTGTGGAGAGGAAAACAGAATTGAGCCCAGTGACCCCTGGTCAGAACTATATGATATGGACCTGCACTGAGGCAGACAAGTTTTCTGCCTCACCTCCACATTCCCAACCACTCCCAATATCCCGTGATGCCTCCTAGTGGCAGACTGGGCATAGCAGCAGCTGCAGTCTGCCCTGGACTCAGACAGTACTGTTTTGCATAATGTCAAGGCTACAGAGGGAGCAATATGCAAGACCAACCAGGAGGGTGTTGTAATGGGCAAGTCTAGCAGTAACAGAAGCATCAAGGAGGCATTCAACAGCAACTGGGCTGAAGCAAAGGCAGAGCTAGGCAATGTTACCAAAGTGGGAATAGGTGGTCTGAGAGATATCATAGGTATATTGTCAGAAGTTTGTCTTGGAGTCAAATATAACACCAAGGTTGTTATATATCAGACAGTTGACAGAGGGAGGGATGGAGCTGATAGTTAGAGAACAAAGTTAGTAGTGGAGACCTGTGACTTTTGTCTTTCCAGTATTTTAATCAGAGGAAATTAATGTTTACCCTCTATCTTGCTGTGTCCTGTGCACCTTCATGTCCACATCTTCCTCTGCTATTGACTCTGGAGTACTGTGTGCAGTTTTGGTTTCATTAGCTCAGGAAATATATTACTGCCACAGAAAGAGAGCAAGGAAAATTGACTAGATTTGTTCCTGGAAAAGTGGGACTGTCTTTTGAAGACAGCTTAGGCAAACCAGGCCTGTATTCTCTAGAGTTTCAAAGAATCAGAGGAGATCTCATTGAAACTTACAAAACTCTTAAAGGGACAGCCAGGATAGGTACAGGTAAGCTGTGTCACCCGATTGAGGAGTTTAGCTCACAGGGTATAATTGAAAAATAAGAAGGATGCCATTGAGGTCAGAGATTAGAAGAATTTTTTTTCCCTTCGTGTCATAGACTCAAAGAGATGTATGGCTGGGAAACAGACCTTTCAGTCCAACTCACCCATGCCAACCAGATATCCGAAATTAATCTCATCCCATTTGCCATCACTTGGCCCATATCCCTCTAAAGTCTTCCTATTCGTGTACCCATCCAGATGCCTTTTTAATATCGTCATTATCCCAGCCTCCACCACTTTCTCTGGCAGCTCATTCCATACATACACCACCCTCTGTGTGAAAAAGCTGCCTCATAGGTCCCTTTAAAATCTTTCCCCTCTCACTCTAAACCTAGTCCAGTCCTCTAGTCTGGAGTCCCCACCACAGGGAAAAGACCTTCTCTATTGACCTATCCATGCCCCTCATGATTTTATAAACCTCTATAAGGTCACCACTCAACCTCTGACAGTCCAGGGAAAATAGCCTCAGCCTGTTCAGCCTCTCCCTAGAGCTCAAACCCTCCAAATTGAGGGTTTGGTTAAGAAAAAGAAGGAAGCATATGTCAGGTATAGACAGGATAGATTGAGTGAATCCTGAGAAGAGTATAAAGGAAGTAGGAGTATACTTAAGAGGGAAATCAGGAGGGTAAAAACAGGACATGAGATAGCTTTGGCAAATAGAATTAAGGAGAATCCAAAGGGTTTTTACAACTATATTAAGGACAAAAGGGTAACTAGGGAGAGAACAGGGCCCCTCAAAACCTTTGTGTGGAACCAAAAGAAATGGGCGAGATACTAAATGAATATTTTGCATCAGTATTTACTGTGGAAAAGGATACGGAAGATATAGACTGTGGGGAAATAGATGGTGACATCTTGCAAAATGTCCAGATTACAGAGGAGGAAGTGCTGGAAGTCTTGAGACGGTTAAAGGTGGATAAATCCCCAGGACCTGATCAGGTGTACCCGAGAACTCTGTGGGAAGCTAGAGAAGTGATTGCTGGGCCTCTTGCTGAGATATTTGTATCATCGATAGTCACAGGTGAGGTGCCGGAAGACTGGATGTTGGCAAACGTGGTGTCACTGTTTAAGAAGGGTGGTAAAGACAAGCTAGGGAACTACAAACCAGTGAGCCTGACCTCAGTGGTGGGCAAGTTGTTGGAGGGAATCCTGAGGGACAGGATGTACATGTATTTGGAAAGGCAAGGACTGATTCAGGATAGTCAACATGGCTTTGTGCGTGAGAAATCATGTCTCACAAACTTGATTGAGTTTTTTGAAGAAGTAACAAAGAGGATTGATGAGGGCAGAGCAGTAGATGTGATCTATATGGCATTCAGTAAGGCGTTCGATAAAATTTCCCATGGGAGACTGATTAGCAAGGTTAGATCTCATGGAATACAGGGAGAACTAGCCATTTGGATACAGAACTGGCTCAAAGGTAGAAGACAGAGGGTGGTGGTGGAGGGTTGTTTTTCAGACTGGAGGCCTGTGACCAGTGGAGTGCCACAAGGATCGGTACTGGGTCCACTACTTTTTGTCATTTACATAAATGATATGGATGTGAGCATGAGAGGTACAGTTAGTAAGTTTGCAGATGACACCAAAATTGGAGGTGTAGTGGACAGCGAAGAGGGTCACCTCAGATTACAACCAGATGGGCCAATAACTGAGAAGTGGCAGATGGAGTTTAATTCAGATAAATGCGAGGTGCTGCATTTTGG
The DNA here is from genome assembly GCF_047496795.1 of Chiloscyllium punctatum. Classification (NCBI taxonomy): domain Eukaryota; kingdom Metazoa; phylum Chordata; class Chondrichthyes; order Orectolobiformes; family Hemiscylliidae; genus Chiloscyllium; species Chiloscyllium punctatum. Next base: position 141,713,358 of record NC_092741.1, on the reverse strand, counting down.
GAAAGCAAATCTTAGCAGGACTTATACACTTAATGGTAAGGTCCGAGGGAGTGTTGCTGAACAAAGAGACCTTGGAGTGCAGGTTCATAGCTCCTTGAAAGTGGAGTTGCAGGTAGATAGAATGGTGAAGAAGGCGGTTGGTATGCTTTCTTTTATTGGTCAGAGTATTAAGTACAGTAGTTGGGAGGTCATGTTGCGGCTGTACAAGACGTTGGTTAGGCCACTGTTGGAATATTGTATGCAATTCCGTTCTCCTTCCTATTCGAAAGATGTTGTGAAACTTGAAAGGGTTCAGAAAAGATTTACAAGGATGTTGCCGGGGTTGGAGGATTTGAGCTATAGGGAGAGGCTGAACAGGCTCGGGCTGTTTTCCCTGGAGTGTCGGAGGCTGAGGGGTGACCTTATAGAGGTTTACAAAATTATGAGGGGCATGGATAGGATAAATAGGCAAAGTCTTTTCCCTGGGGTGGGGGAGTCCAGAACTAGAGGGCATAGGTTTAGGGTGAGAGGGGAAAGATATAAAAGGGACCTAAGGAGCAACCTTTTCAGGCAGAGGGTAGTACATGTATGGAATGAGCTGCCAGAGGATGTGGTGGAGACTGGTACAATTGCAACATTTAAGAGGCATTTGGATAGGAAGGGTTTGGAGGGATATGGACCGGGTACTAGCAGGTGGGACTAGATTGGGTTGGGATATCTGGTTGGCATGGACGGGTTGAACCGAAGGCTCTATTTCCATGCTGTACATCTTTATGACTGTATGACTCTATGACATCCTTATTAGGGTTGTGAACCTTTGGAATTCCCTACCACCGAGGGCTGTGGAAGCCTAATGTTTAAGGTAGAGACTGATAGATGTCTAAGTCCCAGTGGCATACTGGATTATGGGGATGGGTGGATAAAAGGCATTGAAGTGTTTGATCTTTTGATCTGTCATGTTTGTGTTGGTTAGTAGGACAGGCTCAATGGGCTGTAGGCCTACCCCTGTTCCTGTGATCTTATTAAAGGAATGGTGTCTGTACAGTAGGTTCACCTTGGATAGAACCATTTAGTTGTGAATGAAATTGGACTTGCGCTAGATGGCATGGGAAGTACCTTCTCAGAAAGTGGGGGCAAGATATAGTCAGGGAGAGAGGGGTACAAATGAAGCATGTAGATGAGTGAAAATTAAAACCATAATCAAATTAAGAACAAAAGCGGGATAATACACTATCACTATCATAATTGTGGATGTGGAAGAGGTGAGCAGTGGTGTCTGAGAAAGATTGGAACAACAGTATTCCACATGCCTGAATACTATACACAACTAGGTCTTGTAGTTCCATAATGTCAAGTTGTATGTTTCTTTTATTTGTTCATAGGATGTGGATAAGACAGCATTTATTACCAATTCCCTAAAGGCCCTTATGACCTAGATCATATTGAGCTCTTTAAGTGTTGTGTAAGGGTTTTAGGACCCAGGAGCAACCATGTAATGATGTCACTGAGCTGCACATCACTGAATTTAAATAGCAGAGTGTGGAGTAAGTTAGAACTTTCTGGAAGAAAACATCAGAGCAGACTACAACTTGGCCATAAAAACACAACCAAGATAAGTTAGCCCTTGCCAAAAGTAACCATATGTTCAGAGGCTGGAATATCTGTGATTACCATGTAATATTGTATTATTGCACAATACGTTGTATTAATTTTAAGTCTAAGCCCAAAGTCAATCCTTAAATTTACCTTAACCTCAAACTGTCTGCAAAGAACCCAAATTCTGAGTGTGTGATAAAAGTGCGAGCTGCCATTCTTAAACTGTTGTTAGAGAGGGAGTTCCAGGATTTTGACTTAACAACAGTGGAGGATGTCAAGATGGTTTGGGGTTGTTCCTATGCATTTAATGCCCTTGTCTTTCTAGATGGTTGACCTTGTGGGTGTAGAAGATGCTGTTGAAGGAACCCTGTTGGGTTGTTGCAGTCCCCCTTCTAGATGGTATAAACTGTGTATTGACAGTGAAGGGAGTGAATGTTTAAGATGTTAGATTGGGTGTCAATCAAGTGGTCTGCTTTGCCTTGGATGGTGTGGAGCTTTGGTGAGTGTTTTTAGAGCTGCATTCACCCAGGCAAGTAGATGCTATTCCATCACACTCTTGAACAGGCTTTGAGGAGTCAGAGATGAGTCACTCACCACAGAATTCCCAGTGTCTGACCTGTTGAGAACAGAAGTGAGTCAAACAGTCAGGGCAGGCAGGGACAAGGTAGGATTAATAAATTAAACTGCATTTATTTCAATGCAAGGGGCCTAACAGGGAAGGCAGATGAACTCAGGGCATGGTTAGGAACATGGGACCGGGATATCATAGCAATTACGGAAACATGGCTCAGGGATGGGCAGGACTGGCAGCTTAATGTTCCAGGATACAAATGCTACAGGAAAGATAGAAAGGGAGGCAAGAGAGGAGAGGAGTGGCATTTTTGATAAGGGATAGCATTACAGCTGTGCTGGGGGAGCATATTCCTGGAAATACATCCAAGGAAGTTATTTGGGTGGAACTGAGAAATAAGAAAGGGATGATCACCTTATTGGGATCGTATTATAGACCCCCAATAGTCAGAGGGAAATTGAGAAACAAATTTGTAAAGAGATCTCAGCTATATGTAAGAATAATAGGGTGATTTTGGTCGTGGTTTTGAACTTTCCAAACATAGACTGGGACTGGAATAGTGTTAAAGGTTTAGATGTAGAGGGATGTGTTAAGTGTGTACAAGAAAATTTTCTAATTCAGTATGTGGATGTACCTATTAGAGGAGGTGCAAAACTTGACCTACTCTTGGGAAATAAGGCAGGGCAGGTGACTGAGGTGTCAGTGGGGAAGCACTTTGGGGCCAGTGACCATAATTCTATTAGATTTAAAATAGTGATGGAAGAGGATAGACCAGATCTAAAAGTTGAAGTTCTAAATTGGAGAAAGGCCAATTTTGACGGTATTAGGCAAGAACTTTCGAAAGCTGTTTGGGGCCGATGTTCGCAGGTAAAGGGAAAGCTGGAAAATGGGAAGCCTTCAGAAATGAGATAACGAGAATCCAGAGAAAGTATATTCCTGTTAGGGTGAAAGGGAAGGCTGGTAAGTATAGGGAATGTTGGATGACTAAAGAAATTGGGGGTCTGGTTCAGAAAAAGAAGGAAGCATATGTAAGGTATAAGAAAGTGAGGACTGCAGATGCTGGAGATCAGAGCTGAAAATATGTTGCTGGAAAAGCGCAGCAGGTCATGCAGCATCCAAAGAACAGGAGAATCGACCTTTCGGGCATAAGCCCTTCTTCAGGAATGAGGAAAGTGTGTCCAGCAGGCTAAAATAAAAGGTAGGGAGGAGGGACTTGGGGGAGGGGCATTGTAAATGCGATATGTAAGATATAGACAGGATAGATCGAGTGAATCCTTAGAGTATAAAGGCAGTAGGGGTATACTTAAGAAGGAAATCAGGAGGGCAAAAAGGGGACATGAGATAAATTTGGCAAATAGAATTAAGGAGAATCCAAAGGGTTTTTACAAATTTGTTAAGGACAAAAAGATAACTAGGGAGAAAATAAGGCCCCTCAAAGATCAGCAAAGTGTCTTGTGTGGAGCTGCAGAAAATGGAGGAGATACTAAACGAGTATTTTGCATCAGTATTTACTGTGGAAAAGGATATGGAAGATATAGTCTGTAGGGAAATAGATGGTGACATCTTGCAAAATGTCCAGATTACAGAGGAGGAAGTGCTGAATGTCTTGAAACGCGTAAAGATGGATAAATCCCCAGGACCTATTCAGGTGTACCCTAGAACTCTGTGGGGAGCTAGAGAAGTGATTGCTGGACCTCTTGTTAAGATTTTTGTATCATTGATAGTCACAGGTGAGGTGCCGGAAGACTGGAGGTTGGAAAATGTGGTGCCACTGTTTAAGAAGGGTGGTAAGGACAAGCCACCTCACTATAGACCAGTGAGCCTGATGTCGGTGAAGGGCAAGTTGTTGGAGGGAATCCTGAGGGACAGGATGTACATGTATTTGGAAAGGCAAGGACTGATTAGGGATAGTCAACATGTCTTTGTGTGTGGGAAATCATGTCTTACAAACTTGATTGAGTTTTTTGAAGAAGTAACAAAGAGGATTGATGAGGGCAGAGCAGTAGATGTGATCTATATGGACTTCAGTAAGGTGTTCGGCAAGGTTCCCCATGGGAGACTGATTAGCAAAGTTAGATTCCACTGAATACAGGGAGGACTAGCCATTTGGATACAGAACTGGCTCAAAGGTAGAAGACAGAGGGTGGTGGTGGAGGGTTGTTTTTCAGACTGGAGGCCTGTGACCAGTGAAGTGCCACAAGGATCGGTGGTGCTGGGTCCTTTACTTTTTGTCATTTACATAAATGATTTGGATGCGAGCATAAGAGGTACAGTTAGTAAGTTTGCAGATGACACCAGAATTGGAGGTATAGTGGACAGCGAAGAGGGTCACCTCAGATTACAACAGGATCTTGACCAGATGGGCCAATGGGCTGAGAAGTGGCAGATGGAGATTAATTCAGCTAAGTGTGAGGTGCTGCATTTTGGGATCGCAAATCTTAGCAGGATGTATATACTTAATGGTAAGATCCTAGAGAGTGGTGCTGAACAAAGAGACCTTGGCGTGCAGGTTCATAGCTCCTTAAAAGTGGAGTCGCAGGTAGATAAGATAGTGAAAAAGGTGTTTAGTATGCTTTCTTTTATTGATCAGAGTATTGAGTACAGGAGTTGGGAGGTCATTTTGCAGCTGTACAGGACATTGGTTAGGCCAATGTTGGAATATTGCGTGCAATTCTGGTCTTCCTCCTATCGAAAAGATGTTGTGAAACTTGAAAGGGTTCAGAAAAGACTTACAAGGATGTTGCCAGGGTTGGAGGATTTGAACTATAGGGAGAGGCTAAACAGGCTGGGGCTGTTTTCCCTGGAGTGTCGGAGGCTTAAGGGGTGACCCTATAGAGGTTTACAAAATTATGAGGGGCATGGATAGGATAAATTGACAAAGTCTTTTCCCTGGGGTGGGGGAGTCCAGAACTAGGAGGCATAGGTTTAGGTTGAGAGGGGAAAGATATAAAAGGGACCTAAGGGGCAACATTTTCACGCAGAGGGTGGTACATGTATGGAATGAGCTGCCAGAGGAAGTGGTGCAGGCTGGTACAATTGCAACATTTAAAATGTGTTTGGATGGGAATATGAATAGGAAGGGTTTGGAGGGATATGGGCTGGGTACTGGCAGGTGGGACTAGATTGGGTTGGGATATCTGGTCGACATGGACGGGTTGGACCGAAGGGTCTGTTTCCATGCTATACATCTCTATGACTCGATGATCTTGTAGTCAGTCCAGATCAACTGTTCCTTTACAGTACACTTGAGCTTATTGACAGTGGGGGATTCAGTTGTGATCATGCTACTGAATGTCAAGCAGTGATACTTGGATTATCTCTTGTTTCAGACCATCATTGCCTGGCACTTGTGCAGCAGGCACATTACTTGACTTTTATCGGAGCAAGCAGAATGTTTTTTTATTTGGACGTTCGCTGTTTCAATATCTGAGGAGATGTGAATGGTGCGAACATCCCTACTTCTAACCTTCTGATGGAGGGAATGTCATTAATGTAGCAGCTGAAGATAGTTAGGCCTCAGACCCTACCCTCTGGAACTCCTTCAGTGATGTCCTGGAGCTAAGATGACTGATCTAAACCAATCACAATAACCTTCCTTTGTGCCAGTTATGAATCCAACCAGCAGGCAGTTTCTCACTCCAATTCCCATTGACTTCAGTTTTCTTATGACTCTTTAATGCCATTCTCTGTCAGAGTGTCAAAGTTTCACCACCTCTGGCATTCGGTCGGGACCAAGACCTGGGTCAGGAGTGGAGTGGTCCTGATGGAAACTAAACTGAGTGTCAGTGAACAAATTATGGCTGAATAAGTGCTGCCTGATTGCACTATCAACAACATCCTCTTACACTTTACTGATGATTGACAGTAGACTGACAGGACTGTAATTAGCTTTGGCATTGCTAATTTTCTTTACTTCACCTTTGTTGGCTATATAATCAAGAATGTGTAACTACATTAAAGGAGCTTACTAGGGGCCCTCTTGTGATGCAGTATGGTAGTGTCTCTATCCCTGAACTGGGAGACGTGGGTTCAAATCCCAGGCGATGTATAATAACACCTCTGAACACGTAGTTTAGAAAAAGGTTAAAAAATATAAAGGTGCTTACTAAATTGAAGTTACGTTACAGCTCCTTGTCTTTTTCTTTCACCATCCTTTTGCCAAGAATGGGATCAACCTGGTTCTTAATTTAATAGTGATCCCTGCTGATATGTTTTTCCCCACTTACTTCTGTGTGAAGCACTGCAAGGGCCATTAGCTTTTTCAACCTAGAAGAAAGAAATTCAGAATTAATAATGTAAGGCTCTTCTTGTGATATTCCACACACCACCACCTCCCCCCCCCCCCCCCCCACCCCCCAATTTTGTACTTAACAAAAGCAGCAGTTTTAGGAGCTGGTATATTAAGTTCAGAATTCAATATTATTCAGATAAAAAGGAAGAAAACTGTGGTGAAAACGTGTGGAAAAGTATAAAAACATGTTCCTTTCCATGAATCCTTTTGATGGAATGAAACAGAAATGCAGGAGACAGGAGATAAATGAAGCAAAACTTTCTTGGATGAAGGGTTTGTGTAATGAATTTTAAATACACTATCAATGGTAACATGTAGCATCTAAACTGAATGATAAGCAGGTCACTTGAGCAGTTTTGCAGATCTTTGTTCCAGTCAAGATGGGAACTCATAGTCAGCTACACTTCAAGTAGCAAGTGTATTGTTTGTGAATCCAGCATTTAGATAGGCGATAATCCAAGCATTAATTTGTTCTCAAGCCTCCTGACTAATTAACTTGCCTACAATGCAGAATGAAGGCATCATTTTAGGTCCGCAGGAGTGCAATATGTGACTGTGTTCAATTCATTGCAAACTTTGTGACCTTAAAAGTGAGGCTATCCCTGAGCCAAAGGAAAGTTCAATCAACACCAGACTGACACACTGCAGGTTTAATTCTGTTTCTGAAACCCCCCCTTACCACCCTCCTTTATGGTTCTGACTCTTTTGAAAATTGGAGAAAGATCTCTGATTCTACTGTTGGTCGATTGAGATGTGTACACTGTACCATGCCCCTTTGACAAGTTATGTCAGGTGCTTTTACTTTTCCCTCTTCACTCCTGTACCTTTTAAGAGAGCTTGTTTGCTTCAGGTAATCATTTTCTAATGGGCCTTTCTCCAATAGCCCATTGCCAGTTAAAGTTGATGCTAAAATTGGCATAATAATAGAATAACATGTACCAAGTTATAAGTTAAAGTTATCAACTTAATATTTTTATGAAAATAATGAAAGCTTTTAACAGGGACTGAAACAGGTCAATTTCAATCAAATAATACATTTCAGGGTCACTCGACCCAAAACATTAACTCTGATTTCTCTGTATAAGTGCTGCCAGACCTGCTGAGCTTTTCCAGCAATTTCTGGTTTTGTTTCATATTTACAGCGTCCACAGTTCTTTCAGTTTTTATTTAGTACTTTCCAGGATATGTTTTTTGATTAAAAATAAAAATAGTTCTTGTGATGCTGAGTGAAGTCAAAAGAACCCATTGCTTTTGCACACTACTCTTTGCTTGGGAAGTAAAAGTAAATATAAACACTTTGTTATGTTTGAAGCAGCTCTGCAGTTTAGTTCTTGCTGTGCTGTAGTTTAGTGTAAATACACCAGGAATTCAGACTCACCAGAGTGAAATGGAGTAAAACTCCCCATAGGACATTATCCTTGCTGCACTTCAAAGTCAGTTCAAACCTCAATGCTTGATTTGTGTTAGATAGGTCATAGAGTCATAGAGATGTACAGTATGGAAACAGACCCTTCAGTCCAACCCGTCCATGCCGTCCAGATATCCCAACTCCTGTACTCATTCTCATTGTGAAGTCACAATACTTCAAACGAACATTAAATTCATCTTTCGAAGATTCCACACCACGTTTCAATCCAGATGAATTCTCCTGTTCAATTCCTATTTCTCCATTTAAAATGAAAAAAACTTGATAATTACTATTGACATTTATTTAAGGATTGTACATCTATGAACGGTATAGTGGACATATAATGTAGATCCACCAACATCTTGAAGAATAATAAGCCAAATTATTTTCTATTTGATTTCTGACCAATGTCAACTTAAAATAACTTTATATCACCGTTCCTTGCTACTCCTTACAAGTTTTCCTACAATTTTTGTTGTCATCGGTGACAAAGGACTATTGACAGCTCACCTGTATTAGGAGTGTAAAATGGAACCATTGCATTCCATATGGCAACTAGCAGGTGTGCGTTCCATGTAAGAAGTACATTGATCACACTATTGGTAAAGGTGGGAACAGAGAGAGCCAGTACAGTGGCGAAAACAAACATAGATCCTCTGTGTGTGCAAATCAAGTCGCTCTAACCTGTTGGAAATCTCCTTTGTGAAAGTTGGAGGCCCTGAATACAGCTGGTGATAATGTCACTGAGTTCAGGAAATGTAACCTGCGTGTGACACCTAACCAACAAATCTAAAGAGGCTATCATCTGAGGAGGCAAGCTTGTCCAAAAAGGAATGTGGAACTCTTTATGCACAGAAATTATCCAACATTGTCTGTTCCAATTTCTGTCACTGGTCACAAGACTTGTTGATCGTATTTACTGTAGATTTAAGCAAAACTTAATTACAACTGAAATTATGCTGTAAACATGCACAATAAAGAGAAGTGCCATTGTCAGTGTTAATTTGTCTGGTGTGTTAATATTGATTGTTTGGAATTGAATGTGATTCCTGAATTGGCTTTACAATCAAGAGTGCACATAAGCCATGTTTGTTGTCCAGCGCTGACTCATTCTGATACTTTTGGCACTGAGAATTGCTTGGCAAGGATTGTAACTCCTGGATCAGGGCCAAAGGTTCATTAATTCCTTCAAAGTTAGCTTTGAGAGACATATTGCACGTACAAATGAGGAGAACACTATTGGAAATGTGTCAACATGGGGCAGATCTTTTTGAGAGTTTTCAGAGTTGGCAATCATTGGCACACCCAACCCAAAAATGTAAATGAAAGCATTATTAAAAATAGTAATGTGACTGCACCCAAGTCCCTAGATAATGACGTCACTATGACAGAGTTCTTTTTGCACATCCTTAGTGACTAAACCCAGAGTGAGTCACATCTACTCTACATGAAGGGGAAGGGTGAATGAGAATTACTTAGTTGCTCGACTGACTGCAGGTGTCTATTTCAGATAATCTATAAATATGTGAGCTACCCATTCTCCTGTTTCTGGAAACAGTCTGTTTAAATGATCAACATTGGTTATAGGAATACACCTTCTAATTTTTCTGGTGTCTGTGCAAAACTAAATCATCTGAGTGGTACATTTAAACCAGACCGTCCACAGAGTGGAAGTTGAAAAGCAATTATTTCATAGTTTGTTATTTTACAGCTTCAGGTATTCTAACTCCTAAAATAAGCAAAATGTTTTGCTCAGCTCAGAGGTCTAGGGACCTGGGTAGCCCTATATAAACAACAAATTTCTTGAATCCTTTGTTGGTAGTTTTCACCTCTGCCTTTAGTAGTTTGTTATAATATCAAACATATTTGCAAAAATCAGGAGGTCAGTCTGAGCAGTGACAGCAGCAGCAACAGAGCGAAGCAGAGTGATCCTTGGAGAGAACAGCAGCATAAATACCTGAGGAGTGGGCTCAGTCAGAGTGACCCTGGGGGGGGGGTGAACAGCAGGATAAATACCTGAGGAAGGGGGTCAGTGAGAGTGAACCTGGGGGTGAACAGCAGGATAAATACCTGAGGAAAGTGGTCAGTCTGAGTGAACCTGGGGGTGAACAGCAGGATAAATACCTGAGGAGGGGGGGTCAGTCAGAGTGAACCTAGGGGTGAACAGCAGGATAAATACCTGAGGAATGGGGTCAGTGAGAGTGAACCTGGGGGAGAACGACAGGATAAATACCTGAAATGGGGGGGTCAGTCAGAGTGAACCTAGGGGTGAACAGCAGGGTAAATCCCTGAGGAGCAGGGTCAGTCAGGGTGAACTTGTGGGTGAACAGCAGGATATGGTGGATCACAGAGGCTCAGCAGTTAGCACTGCTGCCTCACAGCACCAGGGTCCCAGGTTCGATTCCAGCCTCGGACAACTGTCAGTGTGGAGTTTGCACATTCTCTATGTGTCTGCATTGGTTTCCACCGGGTGCTCCGGTTTCCTCCCCCCAGTGCAAATGATGTGCAGGTCAGGTGAATTGGCCATGCTAAATTGCCCATAGTGTTAGGTGCATTAGTTAGAGGGGTCTGGGTAGGTTGCTCTTCGGAGTGTCGGTGTGGACTGGTTGGGCTGAAGGGCCTGTTTCCACACTGTAGGGAATCTAATCTAATCTAAGTACCTGAGGAGTGGGGTCAGTCAGAGTGAACCTGGGGGGTGAACAGCAGGATAAATATCTGAGGAGTGAGGTCAGTCAGAGTGAATGTGGAACTGAATCTGGGGAATGAGGTCAGGAGATTACAGTATGACTCAAAAATGACTTTCAGAAAGCAGGTTTAAAGACTGAGTGAGTAGTGTCTAGGGAGAGGTAAAGTTCTTACATTTTGTAGTTGTAGTCTGCCAGGAAAAAAGAGCGGGAGTGATAGACCTGCCTTTGGTGATGAGCGGGTAAGGTTGTGTTATCAGTTCCTGGATTATTATCTATAGTCGTTAAGGTTAATTTAGTTGATAAGTTTCAATCTGGCAGGAGAGCTCAGCCCCATGGAATGCTTCTCCTGTAAAATGTGAGAAATCAGGGACACATCTAGTCTCCATGATGATTCTTTACGCAGGAAATGTGTTCAGCTGCAGCTCCTGATTTGCCACACGGAGTTGCATGGAGCAGCAGATGAACTCACTCTGGAGCATCCATGAGGTTGAGAACATTGTGGATAGTGCATTTGGTGAGCAGGTCACACCACCAGTAAGGGCTACACAGACAGAGCAGAGTTAGGTAGTCTCCAGGAAAACGGGTAATTGTGGGCAGGCAGTATAGGGACCCCTGAGGCCATTCCTCCCTCAAGCAGGTAAATAATTTTGAATACTATTGGGAGGAAAAACAGGTGCAGCAGCCAGGTCAGTAGCACCACAACTGGCACAGTTGTGCAGCAGGGAGGATAGAAGTGTAGCCAAGCAGTAGTGATGGGGGACTCTATAGTCAGGTGCACAGACATTTCTATTGCCGCAAGTGAGACTCCAGATGGTGTGTTGTCTCCCTGGGGAATGTAGACTGGGGGAACATGTTTGAGAGGAAAGCATTTATCATGTGGCAATCTTTTAAAAGTCAGTTGATTAGAGTTCAGGACCAGTATGTTGCTGTGAAAATGTAGGATTAGGATGGAGAGATTCAGGAACTTTAGATGACAAGAGAAATTGAGAGCTCAGTCGAAAAGGAAAGGGAGGCATCGTAAGGTTCAGGAAAATGAAGACAAACAGAACCCTCAAAGAATACAAAGAAAGCAGAAGGAACTCAAACAAGGAATCAGGGGGGCTGAAAGGAGCCAGGAAATGTCTTTAGAAAACAGGATGTGGAGGTGCTGGTGTTAGATTGGGGTAGACACAGTTAAAAATCACACAACGCCAGATTATAGTCCAACAGATTTATTTGGAAGCCAGTACTTCCAAATAAATCTGTTGGACCATAACCTGTTGTTGTGTGATTTTTAACTTTAGCAAACAGGATTAAGGAAAATCCCAAGGCACTTTATACATATATAAAGCTAGATGCCCTCAAAGAAGAAGGAGGGAATTTATACATGGAGTCGGAGGAAGTGTGTGAGGTTCTTAGCGAATACTTTGTATCGGTATTCACAAAGGAATGGTATGTTTATATTCTGGGACATGTCAATATAAAAAAAGGTTTTAAAGGGCATTAAGATAGTCAAGCCCCCGGGATCTGATGGGACCTGTCCCAGAACACTGAGGAGACAGGTGAGGAAATTGCTGGGGCCGTGCACAAAATCTTTTTTGTCCTTTTTTAGTCACAGGAGAGGTCCCAGAGGACTGGAGAGTAGTCAATGTTGTTCCTTTGTTTAAAAAGGGCAACAGGGATAATCAGAGAAATTACAAGCTGACGAGTCTTACAAATGTGGTAGGGAAATTATTGGAGAAGGTTCTTCACCATAGAATTTATTCACATTTAGAAAAATATAGACATATTAGTGATGGCCAACATGGCTTTGTGCCTTACAAACTTGATTGAGGTTTTTGAACAAGTGACAAAGATGATTGAGGGTGGTAGATTGTTGACTATATGGACTTCAGCAAGGCCTTTGACAAAGTCCGTACAACCCAGATGGCCTCCTTCTTCAAGGACCGCAATTTCTCCCCAGACGTGGTCGACGATGCCCTCCACCGCATCTCTTCCACTTCCCTCTCCTCCGCCCTTGAGCCCCGCCCCTCCAACCGCCACCAGGACAGAACACACTGGTCCTCACCTACCACCCCACCAATCTCCATGTCCACTGTATCATCCGCTGTCATTTTCGCCACCTCCAAACGGACACCGCCACCAGGGATATATTTCACTTCCCTCCCCTATCAGCATTCCGAAAAGACCATTCACTCCGTGACTCCCTCGTCAGGTCCACACCCCCCGCCAACCCAACCTCCACTCCCGGCACCTTCCCCTGCAACCGCAAGAAATGCAAAACTTGCGCCCACACCTCCCCCCCCTTACTTCCCTCCAAGGCCCCAAGGGATACTTCCATATCCACCACAAATTCACCTGCACCTCCACACACATCATCTATTGCATCCGCTGCACCCGATGTGGCATCCTCTATATTGGGGAGATAGGCCGCCTACTTGCGGAACGTTTCAGAGAACACCTCTGGGACACCCAGACCAACCAACCCAACCACCCCGTAGCTCAACACTTCAACTCCCCCTCCCACTCCACCAAGGACATGCAGGTCCTTGGACTCCTCCATCGCCAGACCATAGCAACATGACGGTTGGAGGAAGAGCGCCTCATCTTCCACCTAGGAACCCTCCAACCACAAGGGATGAACCCCGATTTCTCCAGTTTCCTCATTTCCCCTCCCCCCATCTTGTCTCAGTCAAATCCCTCAAACTCAGCACCGCCTTCCTAACCTGCAACCTTCTTCCTGACCTCTCTGCCCGTACCCCACTCCAGCCTATCACCCTCACCTTGACTTCCTTCCACCTATCGCATTTCCAACGCCCCTCCCCCAAGTCCCTCCTCCGTACCTTTTACCTTAGCCTGCTGGACTGAAGAAGGGCTTTCCTCATTCCTGAAGAAGGGCTTATGCCCGAAACGTCGATTCTCCTGTTCCTTGGATGCTGCCTGACCTGCTGCGCTTTTCCAGCAACACATTTTCAGCTTTGACAAAGTCCCTCATGATAGGCTGATAGAAAAGGTGAAGCCACATGGGATTCACAGTGAGGTAGTACAATGTACACAGAACTGGCCTAGACATAGAAGACAGAGAGTAGTGGTGGAAGGGTGGTTTTCTGACTGGAGGTCTGTGACCAGTGGTGGGACATCTGTTGTTTGTAATATAGAAAATGATTTGTAGGAGAATGTGGGTAGCATGATTAGTAAGTTTGCAGATGACACAAAGATTAAGGGAATTGTGGCGAGTGAGGAGGATTGCCAGAGGATACAGCAGGATATAGCTAGGCTGGAGACTTGGTTGGAGAATTGGCAGATGGAGTTTAATCCAGACAATTGAGTTGAATTAAATTGAATCTATTGTTACATGTACCAAGGCACAGTGAAAAGCTTTGTGAGTAATACAGGCAGACCACAGAGTTAAGTTGCATAGATAGTAAATAATAGGTAAACAGGGGCAAAAACAAAAACACAGGTACAGGCGAATATTAAGAGTTTGTCAGTCCATTCAGTGTTCTAACAACACTATGGTAGAAACTGTTTTGAAACCGGCTGGTGCGTGTGTTCAGGCTTCTGTACCTTCTCCCCGATGGTAGAGGTTGTAGAAAAACATTGCCAGAGTGGGATGGATCTTTGAGAATGCTGGTGGCTTTTCCTTGACTGTGGGCCTGGTAAATAGATTCTCTATAGATAGGAGGTTGGCCTTTGTGATTGTCCGGGCCGAGTTCACCATTCTGTGTAACTGTCTCTGATCTTGAATGGTACAGTTGTCATACCAGGCCACAATCCAGACAGAATGCTCTCAATGGTGCACCTATAAAAGTTGGCAAGGGTGTTCGCCGTCATGCCAAATTTCCTTAGCTGCCTGAGGAAGAAGAGACGTTATTGGGCCTTTGTAACCAGTGCATTCGCATGAAGAGTCCAAGAAAGCTTGTTGTGGATGACCACTCCCAGGAGCTTGACACTCTCCATTCGTTCCACCTCTGTGCTGTTAATGTGTAGGGGGGCATGAGTAACCTCCCACCAAAAGTCAATACTGAGTTCCTTAGTTTTGCTGGCATTGAGAACTAGGTTGTTCTCAGTGCACCATTTTTTCAGGTCTTCCACCTCCCATCTGCAATTTGTTTCATCGCCATCTGAAATTTGACTGACTATGGTGGGGTCATCAGTGAACTTGTAAATGGCATTAGTCTGGCATTTGGTGATGCAGTCATGGGTATACAGTGAGTACAGTAGGGGGCTGAGTACACACCCCTGGGGGGCTCCAGTGTTGAGTGTTAGTGAGGATGAAATATTGTCCCCAGTCTTCACTGATTGTGGTCTGTGGGTCAGGAAACCGAGGATCCAGTTGCAGAGAGTGGGGCTTAGTCCGAGATCAGAGTGGTGCTAGAAAAGCACAGCAGGTCAGGCAGCATCAGAGGAGCAGGAAAAATAACAACGTTTTGGGCAAAAGCCCTTCATCGGGACTGCTCATTCCTGATGAAGAGCTTTTTCTCAAAAAGTCGATTTTTCCTGTTCCTCGGATGCTGCCTGACCTGCTGTGCTTTTCCAGCACCATTCTAACATTGACTCTAATCTCCAGCATCTGCAGTACCCACTTCTGCTTAGTCTGAGATCACTAAGTTTAGTAATCAGTCTCGAGGAGATAATAGTGTTGAAGGCTGAGCTGTAGTTAATGAATAGGATTCTTATGTAACTGCTCTTGGTGTCAAGTTGTTCTAGGGAGGAGTGAAAGGCAAGTGAAATGGCATCTGACATGGATCTGTTGGTCCGATAGGCAAATTGGAGTGGGTCAAGAGTAGTGGGGCGGCTGGAATTGATTAATACTATGACCAGCCTTTCAAAGCACTTCATAACCACCGAAGCTAGGGCCACTGGGCGGTAGTCATTGAGACATGCTGCATGAGCCTTCTTAGGCACAGGGATGATATTGGCCCTCTTGAAACAGGCAGACAAATGCGAGGTGATGCATTTTGGAAGATCTAATGTAGAAGTATACAGGAAATGGCAGAACCCTTAGTAGCATCAAGAATTGTTACTCAAGATTCTGTACCTCGATACCTATGTAACTAAGTTACTGTACTCATGTGAGTAAAGCTAATTCAATTCTATTGGATTACGTTTCAGAGCTGTTCTGTGAGCTGTTCCCTTCTCACTACTTTCACTGTTACTACTTACTAAGACAAACTAAAATAGCACTCGTGACAAAGATTATGGCAACAATCATCCCCAATATGTATCTTTTTATATTTGGAACTATTGCATGAATAGTCCATGAAAATATGAAGGCAGCTTTAATGGGAAAAGATCCTGGTTAAATCAAGCCAATTTCACTTCAAGTGAAAAGGTTCTCTAAGTTTAGCATTTGTAAAGAATATGATCACATTCAGATGCAACAGCTCACAATTTATAGTTTTACAATATGTAGACACAAACTTATTATGTACTCTGCTGCCTGTTTTGATGATCTCACTCATGGTTTGGATGTCTGGTTTTCTGTGTCCCATGGAATACTAGGAGTAGTAAGATGAAGGATTGGTGACAGCATTCTACCCAAGGTACTTAGGCCTTATCATCACTATTAAATGCAATGGTCTGGATATTAACCCATGCCCTTACCAAAGCAGTCCAATTTCTGACAGTTCTGTACTGAAAGAACTTTCTAATTCCTCTCCCTAAGTGAGGATTTTAAATCAATTTTTCCTCAATATTGACACCTCAGAGGATATAACATTTCTACATTGAGTCTAGCATAGTCTTAAATAATGTATAAAACCTTTTCCTAAACCTCCTTTTTGTCCTTCTCCAGTCCAATAGAAATAGTCCTGGTATCTCAAATCTCTTCTTGTAACCATTTTGTAACTGTGACAAAAACGGAAATTACTGGAGAAACTCAGCAGGTCTGGCAGCATCAATGGAGAGAGAAACAAAGTTAATGTTGAATCCGATATATTCTCTTCTGTTACTCTTTTACAGCAGTACTGCCAGACTGCTGATTTTCTCCAGCATTTTCTGTCCAAATTTCCACCATCCACTGTATTTTATTTGTATTTTAAGTTCCTGACTGGAGATCTGTATGATAGGTTCCTGTGCCTGACCTCATACTGGTGAACCTACTTTACATACTCCATGATTTCAATGTCCTTTCTATACTGACATACCGCAAACTGCACTCTCCACTCGAGTTGTAAAGCCTGACTATAGTAATATACAAATTCTTTGCTTGTCCTCAATGCCCCATTATAAAGAGATCTAAATACTGTAAACATTTACTTACCTGCACTTGAGAAGCTCATGTCTGCTGCTATAACTTAGCCAGAAGTGTGATGTGACATCTAATTCCATATCAGAAATAAAGATTTACACAGTATGTATACAAAATGCCTTTGGCAACTTCAGAACATCCCAAACAGTATTTTTGAATTAGAGTAACTGATAAAGTATAAGCAGCCATTTTACCATGTTACCACCTGTGAGAGATTGTGTGCAATGAACAGATCATCTATTCTGGTTGTTCTAGTTTGTTTGATAGAACCTCAGGTGTCTTCAATGGCATGGTTTAAGGCATATATTTTAAATGGTTTTCTTTTTCATTTCCTACTTGTTGGTCCCAAGATGTTCAACAGCAAATTCTTGCAAAGGTTACTACTGAAATATCACCACAAACCTAGCAGAATTATGTTGATTGATCTGAATTCTGTCATGTTTGACTTCACAGAATCTTCCACAGTTCACTAGTCTTTATTTAAATTGTGTAAAGGAATCACACAATAACTCTGACTTGATGTAGAAATGTCCATATAAAATTTATTCCCTTTGGTATACATTTAAGTTTTAATACATCTTTTAAAATGCATATCACAAAAATCAGAAATAAAAACACTTCAATAATATAGTAAAAACAGTTGTGAATAAGATCTTTTCCATTTTCTGCTGAAAAATTTAGGATTGTAAATATAGGCGATTCAAATGTTAATGATACTCAATTGTAGCATGACCTCTTACCAAAAATATATACAGAGATATACGTTTATCTTACATAATTGAATGAAACTGCAATAATTCTTTTCCTTAGCCATGGAAGTAAATTTTGTTTACGAAGACATTTGCTCTTTGTATGTTTTCATATACCGAGTAAATTCAATGTTAAGAATTTGTTTCCTTTTGTTTGGTTTATATATTGATAATTATTTTTAAAAACTGTCTTTTTGAAAAACTTTACAATAAAGCACTAACAAAAACATTTGAAAGTAGAGGAATTCTTTTGGCAAAACATTTAAGTATCCTTCTGTTTTAGTGGCACAGATGAGATGTATTAGGATTAACTCGTTGTTTTAACAAATGTAGAGCATTAAAAGAAATCATTTTTATGGGCAGAACCACCATATCATTGTGGCTTTCTCAGAAGGTTTGTCAGAACATTACACAATAACGTCTAGTTTCGCAGTGATTTCTTCCATCTGGTGTTTTCCTATTCCCAAAATTCAACTATTGGCTGCAGGCCCATGAAGAAAGATTGGTAATTTGGCCAAGTGGCCAGCTCTTCTAGGCAATAAATGTTATTGTGATAATCACAGTTGAATCACAGTCTTTCCCTGTCTGAAGCCCACACATTTTTCCAACAGGCAGCACTTTAGAAGTGACATTTATGGTTGACTCACTTACTTTTTGAACTTTTTGACTGAAATAAACTGTTTTGGTACAGATGAGGGATCATATTTGGGACCATTTGGGATGATAATCTACCCTCCTTACCAACATTATGGCAAGGGCCACAGATTAGGCCAAAATCCCGAGCTGTCAGAATCCGACTTTACATCAGGATTGCTCAGAATCTTCTGTTTCAATCAACTCATCTCTTATTCTTCTGAACCTTCAGGGAATTCAAATCGAAAAGTGTGGCACTGGAAAAGAACAGCAGGTCGGGCAGCATCCAAGGAGAATCAATGTTTCGGACATAAGCCCTTCATCAGGAATGTTGATGAAGGACTTATGCCAGAAACATTGACTCTCCTGCTCCTCGGATGCTGCCTGACCTGCTGTGCTTTTCCAGTGCCACACTTTTCGATTCTGATTGCAGTATCTGCAGTCTTAACTTTCTCTGGGGATACAAGCCTAGCTTGCCCAATATTTCCTCATAAAGGACTCCCCCCACCACCCCAGCATTTTCAGGTACTAATCTCGTTAACATTCTCTGAACTGCTTTGAATGCAATTACGTCCTTCCTTGAATAAGGAGGGTACAAGTATTGACTGTGGGGCTCACTTGAGTGTTTCTGGACCCCCAAAAAACATAATTCAGCCCCTTATAAAGGTCCACTGGGAGTTTTTTTTTGCTGATTCAAGGACTCGCTGACTGGCAGAACCCTGTGTGGCCTGCCATAGCATGTGGTAAGTGAGCTGTCGCCAACATTTGTGTGGAGGAGCTTGGATGATGCCACTATGATCCATAGTAGGTAACCGACCCATGAAGCTAACATTATCCACTGAGAATAGCAGCAGAAGTTCCCAGTGATTATAAAGCAGCATTTCCACACAATGCACATCCTACAGATATTTAATCCTGGGTCCATAAACTTCGGTTTCACATTATATAGAGCACTGGTTGCGCCTGACAAGGGCTTTAACTTTAAAAAGGTTTCAAGCCACTAATTACTTATTAGAAATGTGGTTTGAGATAAAAGGCAACCAGCAGTATTCTATAAACATTATACAGCAGACTTTTAGATACCTCAGCTAGCATATACAGGGGTGCAGTTATGCTGTTTATATGATCACTACAAATTTACAATTTGGAGAGAAAAGGATGTGCCATAAAATATATTAGAAATGTTGAATGTATTGGTCCTGAGATTCAAAATCAAATCATTTGCCACAGGCTAACAAATTTAACATAATTCTTCAATGTACACTTACAATTTTAGAACAGTAGAGTTCTTCATATAGTATGGATGAATTATAATTTGCACTTTTACTTGTTTTACATAGCAACCTAGAGTTGAACAAGTTAATGATAGCATTTCTGTAATTGCTCCATTGTGGTGATACCACTTACAAAGACACTGACTTACACATTGAAATTGCTGTCAAAGGGAGTGCGTAGTCAGAGCAGACTATTTGTTTAAAACAAAACACTAACCTGACCTCAAATTGGCAGATTACTGGAAAAGAAAACTGCAGGATTAACAACCCTTTACAGTTTCCCAGGAGTCCCAAAACAATTTTAAATTAGCCTTAACTGTTTTCTACATTAAAACAAAACTGTTCCATAGTAAACATTTAGAAGTACAGTTGAGGTTTTTTTTTATTAAATAAAATTAAACAATACAATTTATCTTTAAAACGTAAAGACCCAGACCCTCATCCTTAATAAACCTTTTCTTTTTGTAAATGACAATGAAAAAGGTTGTACAAAGTTATATATTTCTGTGATAATATATTGCACTTAATATACTCAAAAAAAATGGCTTGAACTCTGGCTTCTTCAGCCATTCACTGCACTTTCCTGTAGCTAAGGCATTCCGACACCTATAGAAAGGCGTCTCACCACTGTTTGTGTGAAAGTGAAACAGGGACATTCTTCCAAGTGCTTTGTCTCAAATGCTAGTTCCTGCAGTTGATTTTTAAGTTATAAAATGTAACATTTGAATCTCTAAAATCTGAACTTAAGACAAGACACAAATTGAGACAAAACAATATTTACCTTCCATAATAAAAATATAGGATACACAATCACTGAGGCATCTTTTACAAGGTTGTAACACATCAAGGTGTTCAACCAATCACCTGAACGCCAAGTTGTGCTCCATCTCTGAAAGACACTGCTATGCGCTTATTGTTTCTTTACATATATAATATATACAAGACTAACAAGGACATGGGTTTTATTGCAACTGTTCTTTGGTTAACATATATTGATATACTGTATGCATTTTGTTCTTTCTTTTACATCAACATAGCTGTCACAGTAATGAAGAATTTAATTGAGGATTAGAGAACAAAAAGCACGGGAGAAATCATTGGTGGAAACTTGAGTGTCATTACACAGGAACAATTAGCTGTTACTTTATTGCAACATATTATCTCAAATGATGCTGATTACAAATAAACACTTGCTGCAATATTATAGATTTTTGCTTTGAAGATTGGTATTGACTTACAGGGTATGTCTTGTATATATCATATGTATTTTCACACTGTATTTTGTTCCTCTTTTCCTCTAATTTCATAATGTTTGAGTGGCATTAGCCTGGCCAATAAACGCATAGGACTAACAACGAGATAATAGATAACCATTACTCAATTCTCTTCATATTTCAGCAAGAGTGAGCTTGTAGGATCCTGCAATTTCTTCAATGCTTAGTTGGAATGTGTCTTCATTGGAATAGTGCTTCACTATATTATCATCCATGTTCACCAAGATTCTGACAACAGAATTGCAGCATGTTAAAATATACCTTTTGATTATGCATAAAACAGGTAATGGAACTTTACACTACTTTAACACTTCCAGATGGTATTGTGATCAGAAAGTTCCCACATGTGTTGCTGCAGGGCACTGTGTTTGCAAAAGGAGCCAGGTGAATTAACTCGTATTGAGTAAGAGCAAGCATGGGCTTTGAAATCTGGAAGGCTCTTTGAAAGTTGAACTAAAAGGTAGCAAATCATTCTACAAAGGAGATGCTTCTATGTGATGACTCCTTAATTTCATAGCAAGTCCGCATAAAGGAGAAAGTGGGTTCAGACAGTACATTCAGAAGGATCAGTAGAGGCAAATTAAAAAGGTGCAATGATCAAGTGACATCAACAAAATATATGCAGGATGCATCAGGATTACAAAATAGATATTTAAAAAGCCCAATTTGAGAAGATTAAAAGCAGATTGACATTGTTTGTATGGGATGCAGAAATGAAGCAAGACAGTTCTAAGTGCAGAAAAAAGGGAAAGCTGCAGAGAACTAATGAAACAACATCAAAACTAAACCATGAAAATGTTCAAGACTAAGGTCAAGAGATTTGTGTTTTTGTTAGGTAAGAGTAGCAAAGGACCTTTTGCTCAAAAAGTTGGAATAAATGGAGTTAAGGAAGACATCAACTTAACAAAATAGCTGAAGAGGTTTGGAGGGATTGAATGACCTACAATTGTCTCCTAGGTTATGTCTGGGAAGGAGGTGGGGTGGAAGGAAATTAAGATGAGCACAAATATTTTAAACTCAATACCGTAAAGTAATGTGCAACATTGTAAAATGAGGGATGATGGATGAGTGGAACTTAGTGAAGGCTGGTTATAGACAGCAGAGTTACGAAGAATTATGAAAGGTGATGGAAGGGAGCTCAACAAGAAAGCCATCTCAGAGATTGAGATGAAAGTAATTAATCATGATCATAAATTAGATGTGGAGCTTGTGACTCAAATGTAATTCAAACAGATTGCCAACATTGCATGAAGTCTGGGCGAATGACTGAGGATAAAATTGGAGACAAGGGAGAAGAGCAGAGTTTGTAGCAATGGCTATTAAAAAAAGGCTTTGGTCTTGACATTTAGTTGTAGGAAGTTTTGAGTCACCCTTGATTTGTGTTCTGATAACACTGGTGAGTGTTGAAGTAAAGGAAATGAATGACGATGAGGAGCTAAACATTAACAATGTAATCTTTGTTCATAAAGCATTGTGTGGATGATGGAAGAGCGTTAAGCACAGATTGTCGAAGAACATCGAAGGTGGCTATGCAGAGCCTGTGATCAACTTCATTACAGAAGAAGCCAAAGTTGGATTAGTTTGTTGAGACAGGAGAAATTGAATTAGAATGAGCAGTCCCATGAAGCAGGATAACCAGTAAAGTAATGAAACAGAATAGTGTGATCACAAACTGGGAATGGTGAGATGAACCATACCAGCGGTAACACACCATGGTCACAATCATAGCAGATGCCAGTCATGAATTGTGATAGCATAATATGCAGGGCCAGAAACTGAATTGGAAAGATTTGTTCGAGAACTGGGGAAAGTTTGTAAGGGGCCTGAATTGTTGTTGAGGAACACTGATTGGTCATAGTGAGCTTCCAAAGAGAAGGTAACGTCCGAGTTAACATCCGAGAAAAGGGTTCTATTAACCATAATCAGCAAGAATGGGAGCCAGTAATAATCGATCGAATGATCAGGAGTTAGGATCAGAAAAGTGGTAGATGTTATAGAAGAGGTGAGCCTGGAGACCACAGGCAGAGGGAGAAGGAAATTTAAAATCTCTCGAGTATTGGGGATGGAATGAGAAGTGCGAAACAATGTCAAGATGCTGTATGATGTGGGAGCTGGCTGATCCCATTGTGAACGGCAGTGACCACATCTGCAGCAAGTGTTGGTTGCTGGAAGAACTCCGGATCAGAGTTGATGATCTGGAATCTGAGCTTCAAACACTGCGGCATATCCGGGAGGGGGAGAGTTACCTGGACGCTTTGTTTCAGGAGGCAGTCACACCTGGGAGATTAATTAATTCCCACTCAGCTAGTGATCAGGCACAAAAGAGTGTGACTGTAAGTGAGGCAGGTAGGGGGACCCAGAGTTCAGGAGTGGAGGAGCCTCAGCCCTTGACCTTGTCCAACAGGTACGAGATTCTTGCTCCCTGTTCGGATGAGGAAAAGGGCTCTGGACAGGATGAGCCAACTGACCAAGGCACCATGGTGCAGAAGGCCATTCAAGAGGGGGGAGCTAATAGACAGGTAGTGGTTATAGGGGATTCTATAATTAGGGGGACAGATAGTATCCTTTGCAAGCCGGATCGGGAGTCTCGCATGGTGTGTTGCCTGCCCGGTGCCAGGGTGCGAGACATCTCTGACCGGCTTGAAAGGATATTGGAGCGGGAGGGGGAGGATCCAGTTGTTGTGGTCCACGTTGGTACCAACAACATAGGCAAGACTAGGGTGGAGGACCTGTTTGGGCATTACAAAGCACTAGGCAGGAAATTGAAGCACAGGTCCTCAAGGGTCATAATCTCCGGATTACTGCCCGAGCCACATGCCAATTGGCATAGGGACAAGAAAATTAGGCAAGTAAACACGTGGCTAAGGGATTGGTGTGGGAAAGAGGGATTCCACTTCATGGGGCACTGGCATCAGTTTTGGAACAGGGGGGATCTGTACCGTTGGGACGGTCTCCACCTGAACCGATCAGGTACCAATGTTCTGGCGAAGAGGATAAATAGGGTGGTCAGTAGGACTTTAAACTTCTGAGTTGGGGGGAAGGGAAAGTGAAAGCGACAGGGAGTATGGAGGTAAATGGAAAGATAAGCAGCAGGATAGCATGTTTCCAGGCGGATTTAAAATTGAGGCAGACTGAGAATGCAGAAAAAAGCAAGGATAACTTAGGACATATGACTTACAACATCTCTAATAAGGAAGTTAGCATTAAGGCACTTTACCTGAATGCTCGTAGCATTCATAACAAAGCCGATGAATTAATGGCACAGATAATAGTGAATGATTATGATGTAGTAGGCATCACAGAGACTTGGTTACAGGGGGGTCAGGACTGGCAGTTAAACCTCCATGGTTTTTCGACTTATCGAAAAGACAGAGAGGTGGGCAGAGGGGGTGGGGTTGCCTTGTTAGTTAAGAACAAAATTAAATCTATGGTATTGAATGACATAGCGTCGGATGATGTGGAGTCTGTGTGGGTGGAATTGAGGAACCACAAAGGCAAAAAAACCATAATTGGAGTTGTGTACAGACCTCCTAACAGTGGTCAGGACCAGGGACGCAACATGTACCGGGAAATAGAGAAGGCATGTCAGAAAGGCAAGGTTACATTGATCATGGGTGACTTCAATATGCAGGTGGACTGGGTAAATAATGTTGCTAGTGGATC
Source organism: Chiloscyllium punctatum (assembly GCF_047496795.1). Taxonomy (NCBI): domain Eukaryota; kingdom Metazoa; phylum Chordata; class Chondrichthyes; order Orectolobiformes; family Hemiscylliidae; genus Chiloscyllium; species Chiloscyllium punctatum. Next base: position 141,689,001 of record NC_092741.1, on the reverse strand, counting down.
TAAAGAAAGGGAATTCATGGAATGCTTACAGGATGGCTTTTTGGAACAGCTTGTCATGGAGCCCACAAGAGAGCAGGCTATTCTGGACCTAGTGCTTTGCAATGAACCAGACTCTATAAAAGATCTTAAAGTAAGGGAACCCTTAGGAAGTAGCGACCATAATATGGTAGAGTTCAGTCTGGAGTTTGAAAGGGAGAAGGCGAAATCTGATGTAATGGTGTTACAGTTGAATAAAGGTAATTATGAGGGCATGAGAGAGGAACTGACTAAAATAGACTGGAAGCAGAGGCTAACCGGGAAGACACTAGAGCAAAAATGGCAGGAGTTTGTAGGTATAATTGAGGACACTGTACAGAGGTTCATTCCCAAGAAAAGAAAGATTAACCGGGGAGGGATTAGACAACCTTGGCTGACAAAGGAAGTCAGGAAATGTATTAAAGAAAAAGAGAGATCCTATAAAGTGGCTAAGAACAGTGGGAAATCAGAAGATTGGGAAGGATACAAAAGCAAACAGAGGATAACAAAGAGTGTAATAAGAAATGAGAGGATCAAATATGAAGGTAGGCTAGCCAGTAATATTAGAAATAATAGTAAAAGTTTCTTTCAGTACATAAGAAACAAACGACAGGCAAAAGTAGACATTGGGCCACTTCAAACTGATGCAGGGAGCCTAGTGATGGGAGATAAGGAAATAGCAGGAGAACTTAACAAGTACTTTGCGTCAGTTTTCACAGTGGAAGACATGAGTAATATCCCAAAAATTAAAGGGTGTCACGGGGCTGAGTTGAGTATGGTTGCCATTACGAAAGAGATAGTGCTAGAAAAGTTAAAAAGTCTTAAAATTGATAAATCTCCTGGCCCCGATGGGATACACCCTAGAGTTCTGAGAGAGGTTGCTGAGGAAATAGCAGAGGCATTGGTTGAGATCTTTCAAGAGTCACTGGAGTCAGGAAAGGTCCCGGATGATTGGAAGATGGCTGTAGTAACCCCCTTGTTCAAGAAAGGATCAAGGCAAAAGATGGAAAATTATAGGCCAATCAGCTTAACCTCGGTTGTTGGTAAAATTCTAGAATCCATCATTAAGGATGAGGTTTCTAAATTCTTGGAAGAGCAGAGTCTGATTAGAACAAGTCAACATGGATTTAGTAAAGGGAGGTCATGCCTGACAAACCTGTTGGAATTTTTTGAAGAGGTAACAAGTAGGTTAGACCAGGGGAACCCAGTGGATGTGGTCTATCTGGACTTTCAAAAGGCCTTTGATAAGGTGCCACACGGGAGACTGCTGAGCAAGGTGAGGGCCCATGGTGTTCGAGGTGAGCTGCTGGGATGGATTGAGGATTGGCTATCTAACAGAAGGCAGAGAGTTGGGATAAAAGGTTCTTTTTCAGAATGGCAGCCGGTGACGAGCGGTGTCCCGCAGGGTTCGGTGCTGGGGCCACAGCTGTTCGCATTATATATTAATGATTTGGATGAGGGAACCGGGGGCATTCTAGCGAAGTTTGCCGATGATACAAAGTTAGGTAGACAGGCAGGTAGTACTGAGGAAGTGGGGAGGCTACAGAAGGATCTAGACAGGTTGGGAGAGTGGTCCAGGAAATGGCTGATGGAATTTAACGTGAGCAAGTGCGAGGTCTTGCACTTTGGCAAAAAGAATATAGGAATGGACTACTTTCTAAATGGTGAGAAACTTAATAAAGCCAAAGCACAAAGGGATCTGGGAGTGCTAGTCGAGGATTCTCTAAAGGTAAACATGCAGGTTGAGTCTGTGATTAAGAAAGCGAATGCAATGTTGTCTCTTATCTCAAGAGGGTTGGAATATAAAAGCAGAGATGTACTACTAAGACTTTATAAAGCTCTGGTTAGGCCCCATTTGGAGTACTGTGTCCAGTTTTGGTCCCCACACCTCAGGAAGGACATACTGGCACTGGAACGTGTCCAGCGGAGATTCACACGGATGATCCCTGGAATGACAGGTCTAGCATATGAGGAACGGCTGAGGATACTGGGATTGTATTCGTTGGAGTTTAGAAGATTAAGGGGAGATCTAATAGAGACGTACAAAATAATACATGGCTTTGAAAAGGTGGATGCTAGAAAATTGTTTCTGTTAGGCGAGGAGACTAGGACCCGTGGACACAGCCTTAGAATTAGAGGGGGTCATTTCAGAACGGAAATGCGGAGACATTTCTTCAGCCAGAGAGTGGTGGGCCTGTGGAATTCATTGCCACGGAGTGCAGTGGAAGCCGGGACGCTAAATGTCTTCAAGGCCGAGATTGATAGGTTCTTGTTGTCTAGAGGAATTAAGGGCTACGGGGAGAACGCTGGCAAGTGGAGCTGAAATGCGCATCAGCCATGATTGAATGGCGGAGTGGACTCGATGGGCCGAATGGCCTTACTTCCACTCCTATGTCTTAAGACTAGGGGATAAGAGGTATTAGAGGTAACTCTCTACACATGGCCTCAATGTTTATGAACAAGCTTTTCATATTTGGAAGTGAAAGTAAAAGATTGCAGGGGGGTGATGGTGGAGTTTGATGAGGCACTTTATCAAAGAAAAGGAGCACTAGTTTCATTTCTCCCCTCCAGGTAACCATGGGGTATTTGGCTAAAGAGAGGGAGTCATGGTAGTCTCTAATGTGGTGAATTATCTAAATAAACAACTAAATAATTTTGTTTTAGATGCAGATAAGTTTGCAGCCCTCCGACCTAATGATAATGGAATTTGTATTGGGGAAATAACAGAAAAGTATTCTTGGTTAATTCACCTACTGCAGAATAATCTTCCCCATACCACAAATGCGACCTGCAAAGTAACACTTACTCACCCTTTCTTGCATTTCTTGTAGACTTTTGCAATTTTATCCAGGGGTACTTCATATTTTTCTGAAATCTAGAATAATAGGCCAAACAATCAAGGTGGTCCTTTTAAAATCAGTTGTGATTTAACAAAAGTATATAGCACCAAAAGAGGCGAGTACATCTGTACTCATTCTTTGAGAGAAAGAAAGAGAGAGGTGCTGAGATGTGGCAGGTGGGTGGATGAGAGAGAGGCAGCAGATAGGTGAGGAGCCAAAAGTGAAAAGTAGGAGGCAAGTTGAAAATATTACTAACTATTATGTTATTAATAATAAGTAGGAATTTAACAACTCTCCATAACCTAACAATGTGCAGATTCTCAAACACTGGACTACCACTGATTGTGTCACTCTCAATTGCAGCTTTTGTTGTTGCAGGATTAAAGAAAAATTGATTCCAAAGACATACAACACATTAAAAACACAGGAAAATTCTCGGGAGTCTGAAAAGTTTTGTATTCCTCACCCGGACCTCAATAATAATATAAAGGCCCTTGCGAGGTTTGCTTATGGACCTATGCATAAGGTAGACTATGCATACTTCCAATTGTGACCTCTACTCAATTCACATTTGCAGTATAGAGAGAACAGCTTGCTTTAAAAATGGTGAATTGGCTTATTACTACACAATTTATAGATATTTAATGGAAAGAAAAATTATAGGTGGAATAAATGTCACTTCTTCTCCAAAGACAAGTTCAGCAGTCATTCTCAATCCTGGGATTCTCTCCCCTCTTCAACAAGGTGTTCTCTTTCTTAATTCCCAGATTTAGCTTCCCCCTTCAGTAGTCACTTAACTTACAAGGACACTTTCCCTGTGATCTTGGCCTACAGTTCACAGCAGCCAACCTCTCTCCAAATCAGATACATTTTGTTTGTTGATGTTAATAAATTTATGAGCAATTTTACTCACTATTCTTAGTAGATTTAAATCAAGAGAAATACGATGAAATATCAAAGGTCATCAGTTCACGATTTCTATCATTTCAAAAGGCAAACCTTCTTTGCCTTTTCCAGATCAGCTTGTCAAATTGAAACAAAAGATCCTGGTTTTATCTTGAGCTATAAATTCAACTTACCTGCTCCCAAGTGACTAAAATACAAGTTACAATACAAAATCCTACAAATATTTCTCTTGTATGGTAATGGAATGGTTATGGTCTGAATTTAAATCCTAGAGGTCATGAGTTCAAATTCTGTCATGGTAAATTTAAATTGAATTCAGTAAATTTGGTCATTTGTGGACCAGGATGTGACTGTGTCAATGGCTGAGGGTGATATTCTTTACACTTCCATAACCATGTCAACTTTTTAAAAATATATTTTGTGCATAGAACGTTTTTCTTTCTACTGGTCAGCACAAATTGCGTATTGCACTGATACTGGTGCACACAAAGTTAATTCCACACATGGATGAAAAAAAAGAGGGAAAATTGCTCCACACCCTTTTCTTTCCTTACAGCCTTGCATCAGTTTATTTTCTAAGTTTGAGCTTGAGTTTGGGGAGAGGCTGGATCGGCTGAAACTTTTTTTACTGGAGCATAGGAAGTTGAGAGGTGATGTGATAGAGGTCTATAAAATCATGAGGGGTATAGATAAGGTGGATGACAGCTGTCCTTTCCCTAGGATGGGGGCTTTCAAGACTAAGGAGCATATTTTTACGGTGAGAGGAGAACAATTTTAAAAAAAACATGAGGGCCAATTTTTGTTACACAGAGAGTAAACATGCGTGGAATGAACTTCCAGAGGAAGTGGTGGATGTGGGTACAGTTATAATGTTTAAAAGAGATTTAGATAAGTACATGAATAAGAAGTATTTGAAGGGATATGCATCAAGCGTGGGTAGGTGGGACAGGTTTAGTTTGGGATTATGCTCAGCATGGACTGGTTGGACGGAAGGGTCTGTTTCCATGCTGTATGACCCTATGTCTCTATATATTATTGTCTTACGAAAGAGTTTGCAAAATATGCTTCCACCATTCTTCCATGCTGTACATTTTGCATCATCATCACTCACAATGCAAAATAAATTCTTCTGGTTTCTGTTGCCAATTATCAGAGATCTGTGAACACATGATACTAACCTCCTGCTGACTGAAACAACTCCTCTTTCCATCTTCTATTTAAAGACATCTCCATTTTTGAATACCTTCATTAAACCTCTCCTCAACTTCTTCTGATTTTAGGAATAAAATCCTAATTTCTCTCCTTTGTCCGCATAACTGAAGTCCCTAATCCTATTTTAATAAATTGCCTCTGCACTCTCTTCAAGATATTTATATCCAGAGGTGCCCAGAGGTGGAAACAACGTTCACACAGAAGCTTTACAAAAAATAGATTTAAAAGGTTACCATAATTTCCTGCTTTCTTTTTACTTTTGGCCTTATAAATAGTGCAAAGGATCCAAATGGGCTTTTTTTAAAAAGACATGACTTTTCCCATCACCTTACAAGACCTCTGTACGTGAATGCTCACATTTCTGTTCTTTCACTCCTTCAAAATTGTGCATTTCTTTCTTCTTCCTATCAAAGTGCATCAGAATGCAACACTTCTGTGCATTAAATTTCATCTGTCAGGTATCTATATCACTCATCTGCTTGCCCACATTATGCTATTATCTTTTTTTTTACTGTTTACCATTTTTCCAAGGTTTGACTCACTGACTAATGTTGAAAGTATGCTCCCTATACACATCTTGGTCCTAGTAATGTTCATGGATAAATATTTTAGACATTGGAATTCGCATAGTGACTCCTCTCCAACCCCTCCTCCCGTCCTTTCCCCAGTCCCATGTGGTTCATTCAGAAATAAATGAATTTGAACTTAGTCGAGATAGGAGTAAGTATATTGCAATCAGCCACATCAATGCTGAAGTTGGGAAAGTTTTTGATGCTGCACTTCTTCACCTTATGTTTTCATTTAAGTCATGATTATTAAATTTTTTTGAAATAGTAGAGGAGTCCTCCCACAATTCAATCATTATTTCCCTTCTTTCATTGGGGAGCATGACATACAATGAGACAAAGGAAGCTTGATTTTGTTTCCTATCTTGAAGAGGAATTATTTACATATGCCTGCGAAAATCTTTTCTGTGGATACTGAGCATTACAGAATCATCTGTTACAAAAATGCTGCAAAGGGTCTCTTTAAAGTCCAGAAATGACAAAGATCCACATTCTGTATTTACTGTGTAGATGAAATAATAAAGAAAAGTTATTAGATATCAGAAGAGATATTTTAGAACCTTTTTTTCTTTACTTACTGCCTCCATTAGGCCTTTTAGAGAAGGAGTTTTCAACATTAGTGCATCAAACACCTCTTCGCATTCCTTCCTGACGTAAAGTAAAACTGAAAACAGAACAGTAAGATTCTGAATACAAACTGAAAATGACAAAGAGACCTTCCAGTCATTTGTAATGACTTCTCTAAAGTTAACTTAAATGCAATAACTTGATATTACAGGGTCTTTTTTTTTTAAAAGTTTATCATTGAAGACTCAGATTTGTTAAAAGTATCAGGGATTTTATGAGCCCTGCAGCATTCAATTAGTCATGATACCACATCTCGGTTATCAACAAGCCTAAGTCGATGCTCTACATTAATAGGAAACTAGAGTTAATTTGACTGACTAAGTAATTGAGAATTAGCATTGAAATTGAAGGAAAGTCTTATAGTTTTGAACTTTCCACTGTTCATTCTCTGGGCCAGTGCTGAATCCAGTTTGTATATTAGTGGTTATCAATTCAGTATTTATGCACAAAAATTTAGAAACATATTTTAAAAAGTACACTGCACACTGTGCCAAATGCCCCTTGCTCATCATTGTGCTGCTAGCTATTAACATTTGACAAATAACAATGATTATACGAGAGGAGCTTGGTGCTGCTCTCATATGGGTGCATGAACTTTTTGTCTGTTGAAGGCCAGAACTACTCCATGTGACAAATTGGAAAGTACTGCTGGAATTATGTGTAATTTATGCACTCAAATGTTATTAGAACAAATTATCCTGTGCATAAACAAAATGTACAGCATAAAAATTAAGATGTTCTCAAAAAAGTAACACACAATCTGGATCCAGCTTTTCAACAAATTATTTTGATTTTTTTTCTGAACCTTGGCTTCAAAGTAATTTTTACAGACAGAAAATGAACATGTTTTTCATTTTAAGGTTAAATAGAAAATCAAATGAAGAAGTCCTTTGGTCTAGTATTTCATTTTTAATATTTTGATTGCATTATTTTTTCTAGTGTCACTCTGGCTAGACATGGTACCCATACAGTGACCTTTTATTATCACCTTTCACATTCACTATCTCTCCAGCAATGCTGGAACCCTTGAATAGAAACTTTTTACAAGTGCCTAATTTTGGAAGGTGGAACAGCACCGCGGTTGAATTGAACCAATACCAAAGCATTAATCAATGGACATTACAGAACGTACTTTCACGACAGAATGGTAGATTTTACTACTTTGTCGGTGTCAGGAATTAACAATAATACCCCAACTCGAAGTCACAAGCTCTCAACTGCAGGAGTTTGCAAGTGGAACTAACCTAGGAAATTCACCAGTCTGCCTGATTCCAGAATTGGGCCATCAGAAAGTACCAGTCTGGCCAATGAAGCTATCAGTGCTGACACATGGCACAGGAATTCAGGAATGCATGAAAAAGCCAAGTCAAATGAAGATAACAAAACAAATAATAAAGGAAATTGGACCATACACAATTAGCGTAAGCAAATAAAACTCGTTTGAGAAATAGCTGTAGAGATTGTACAAAACAAAGTGAAGGATGAAGGAATATCTTTAGTGGCTTGCACTTTTCATACACCAGTGTGTTAAGGGGACTGTTTACACCCACATCAGGTTGAAACTTCATGCCATGAGTTTTACTTCTCAGTCCATCAGATAATAGTGATTATATATGATGCTCACAAATTCACAAAAAGTACCTTTTATTCTTTATATAGGAACCAAGAATAAACAAAAATCAGCTACTTGCTAGAAGTAATCGGATTTTAGATAATTAAAAACTCCTGACTGAACATGACTACATAGAAATGGCCCTTTCTTTAACGTTACCACTTTTGCTTCTTCCTCAAATCTCCTACCCTTTCATTATATTAGATCCACATACTCTTGTCATTAAGCTGGACTTCTTGTTGCACAACAACGTAAGAGACATATTACATCACAACGAGTTATCTCTCTCGCTATGAGAAATTTAATTCAAATTCTACTTAATACAGCCAATTGAGTTTCTGAACCCACGGGAAAATAGATCTCAAACGGTGCTCTTCAACCTCCAAAATGAATTAAATCTCGATCTAGCCAACTTTTTGTGGCATGCTTGATTTTTTTTTAAGTTAAAAGGATGTCTAGACCTCCCTCCCTCAACCAACATATGGCAAAAAATAATGTTCACTGTGATAAATCCTCCCATTGCATGCCAACACAAACAAATATCACTAAGTAGTGGAAGCCTTTTTCATCTTCCCAAACATTACTTTTACATGATTTACAGAAAATTCACATATCTGTCTCTTCTCCCCCCCCTACCTAATACTATTCTTGTTGGAATACTGAAGCTAGGTTCTTAGCATGGCTCCACATCTCCTGCCTACCAGAAATATTTACCTTTATTTGGTTCTTCTATCCTGAGGATCTTATTGGGTGAAACAAAATCATCTTCAGGCAGGAACGACAGCCTTTTGAGCCCTGATCTGAAAGATTAGTTGCATGTTCAGAAGTCCAGTGGTAAATTGCTACTCATTAGGAATTAAAGTTTCCTAAAGAATTACATTTACATTTATGGGTTATCAAAATTACAATTTTCATAGTTTGGGATGTATAAAAACATTGAAGTCGTGGGTTCGCTCGCTGAGCTGGTGTGTTTTTCTGCAAATGTTTCACGAGGTGACATTATCAATGCATCTTTGCCAAGGTGTTAGAGCTCTGTCCCACCTGGTATTTATATGCCTCTGTTTGTTGGTACTTCCAGTTCTGTATCTGAGTGGTTTGCATACGGGGTCCAGTTCAATGTGTCTAATAATTGAGTTCCGGTTGGAGTGCCAGGCTTCAAGGAATTCTCTGACATGTCATCTTTGCCAAAAAACACACTGGCTGAGTGAACGAATCCACAACTTCATTCACAACCCGAGCAGATTGATTACAAATGGCATGTGTGTACGCACAGTCATAAAAGGCATTCAAAGAACTGGGAGTGATGCTACACGATGCAAAAAATGGTAAAATATGGTCACAGTTGTTAAAGATGGCATAGGCTTGATACATGAGCCATTTCTAATGCTCTCAAAGGTTCATATTAGCCTGGCCCTGCCTGAGACTTTGCTCAAATTCACAGTCGGTTTGACTTTCAGACATATCCTGCATCCTTGGTTCAGCCTTCCTTCTGAATTGTGGACCTAAAAATGCATTCAGTGCTATTAGCTTCTCCAGCTTGATCCTTCAGAAATTTTTTTTTCCTGTTCACCTTTGGCCATTACAGGCACATATAGAGAACAGCAAGGAGCAAAAATACCTTAAACCAGAAATGCCTTTGGTGTTGGTAATCTGAGGTACTAGAAAAACCCAGTGGGTAGAAGTGACTATTACTTCAAGATGAACAGTTGCTTTTTCATGGTCACCTGTGTCACCAGTAAAGTACCATTCAAAGAAGCAATGTGTATGGCAGAGAGGACAGCCCCTATCTAATAAATATGAATATAGAGCAGAGGTTGGTAATAACTTCTTAGTTATAGAAAGTGGACTGAGTTTGTCTAAATGGCAGAGTGAGAATCCATGTCAATTATGTACACGAAGATTAGTCTTCATGAATAGATGGTTAAAAAAAATCCAAGAACGTTAGGGTGCAAGTAAGAGGATTAGATCATCTACAGTTTGGAAACAGGCCCTTCGGCCCAACTAGTCCACATCGACCCTCCGAAGAGTAACCTACCCAGAACCATTTCCCTCTGAATAATGCACCTAACACTATGGGCAATTTAGCATTGCCAATTTACCTGACCTGCACATCTTTGGACTGTGGGAGGAAACCAGAACAAACCCACACAGACACAGGGAGAATGTGCAAACTCCACACAGACAGTCACCAAAGGCTGGAATTGAACCTGGGATCCTGATGCTGTGAGGCTGCAGTGCTAACCACTGAGCCACCGTTCAATATGCTCAGGCTTATTTGTGGCTTTGACTCCGTCTTCAATCCCCTGTTCCAGGGACCAATTTAGTTAAGCACCCATGTACAGTCTTTAATGCAAGTACATCTTTTCTTACATATCGAAATCAAAACTGCACACAGCGTTCCAGACATGGCCTCACCTGTACAACTAGCAAGACTTATTGACGCCTGAATTCTAATCCCCTTGCAATACAGGCTAATGTGAATTCTCTTGCAATATAGGCAAAAGTTCCTTATGTGCACTCATTTTAACCTCACCGAACATCAAATTTACACATCTTAAGCCTTTTAAACCATATTCTACTCTTCTATTCTTACAACCAAAGAGACCATCTCCACACTTCCTTATGTCATACTCCATCTACCTTCTTGTTTAACTTGCCTTTGGCTCTTTGCAGCTAGTGGCCTCTGAACAGTTTGCATTCCCACCTAGCTTCACATCATCAGCAAACCTAGACACATCGCTCTCTCTCTCATCTAAGTCTTAATAAAAATCGCAAATTATAACTATTTTAAAAAATAGGATTGTCTAATGCAAGTATAAAAATAAATTGCTGGTGCAGGTGGTCACCATTGGAAGAGTCATCAGCAATCAACACAAACAGTGAATAAGGCTTCAAGTTCCACATATCTTTGCAATACAGCCATATCCTGCTTGAATATTGTGGCAGTTATTAGGTAGTAGTAGTTAAAGATACACTTCTCTAACTAAATAATGAGGCCCACTGCTGAGAGCATAACATGTTGCAGCTGAAAAGTAGGGTGGGAGGTCAACTTTTACAGTCAGTAAATGCAAAAGCACAATTCCTGAGCCTGGAAAAATGAGGTGGTCTGACACATGGCTTGACATTTGCTCTGTGATTTACTGCTTTTATTATGGAAAAACGTGCTGTGTGTTTTATCTTGCCAAATGGTATCCTAGGCGCAAGAGGTTTCTTTACAAAGTGACAGCATCACAAAGTATTTTGGACAAACATGGGAAGAAGGAAACTCAAGAGACTATTGCTTAGATAATTGAATCATTGAGGAAACTTGTCATGTAAAGTTTTTGTACAGTTACAATTAAAGTTAGAGAAATTCCTACTTAATATCTTACGGTTTTAAAGCAACTCCTCTCAACGACTGCTTTTGCTAACTGCTGCATCTGTCATACAGACCAAAAAGCCAAACAAATTGCCAACCTTGCTTTCCTAGTTCTCAATTCTTTTTCTCTTTCGTGTGAATGTAAGAGTTTAAGAACAGCCTACAGCCTTACAACTCTGCTGCACCACTTGCTTGATTGGCAACATTTGGAAATAAAATCTAAACCTGTTTATCTAGTTCCAGATACATGATCAGAATGAAAAATAGAGAAGATTCAGTATAAATGTTTCAAACATTGCAATGCCCACTTATAAGTACAATATTCCTACATCTTTAAATCAGCATCACAAATAAGAAGTACTTAAATTTGCAAGCAGTTAGAAGACTGAAAAGGAGAAAATTAAGTTATGATCTTCATAAAACTGGTTGGTAAACCTGTTAGGGGTACTTGTGTAATGCCCCAATCTATCTGATCTGCACTATAATCCTCAGCCAGTTCTCAATCTATACTATTTTTAATCCTTTCAATGTTCCCATTTTTATTTCTCTCACATGATTGCTAAGAGCACTGATTCGTGCTGGGGCAAGTTTCTGTAAGAGCTATTGATTAAGGTAATGGTTTTGGATGGGTTAATGGTGGAGAGTGTCTTAAGGTTCACTCATTCTAACAATGTCACACAGTTTTGGGTGGAAAAAAGGAACATCTAGCTTGAGATCTCAACAAACAGAGACGTGTCATCTGTGACTCCTGATAACGTTCTATATTTTCATCGGCCTGTTCAGACATGCTATGGCACACATCTGAGGCTGTTAGGTCTTGAGCCTGTAGCTTCGAGTCCAGAGGTAGGAGCACTATCACTGTATCTCAAGATCCACTCCTGATAGTTTTAGTTTTTGATTTTAACTAGCCAATAGAACTTGTACCTATTACTATCACACAATAAACTACATCTTAAGAAAATTACTTTTTCTCATTAAGATTCACTAGTAGTTCATCCACTGCCACTGTTATAGTCACAGAGATGGACAGCATGGAAACAGACCCTTCGGTCCAACTCATCCATGCTAACTAGATGCCGTAAATAAATCTAGTCCCATTTACCAGCATTTGACCCATATCCTTCTAAATCCTTCCTGTTCATACACCCATTCAGCACTGACTTTGTCTCTCTTCCTCCTTTTTAAAGTGCTGTTGTTTTGATCTTTTGCTTTCCCAAAATTCCAAAACAATGCAACAGATTATAAAACAGCAATTACTACTGCCAGAAATCAGCTCCAACACTGAAAATACCTCAAAAATAAAAGAATAGCTCTTTCAGCCACAGATTTTCCATGCCCACCATCTTGGATTACCCAGAAACCTTTAACCAAATAAGCTCTTTGATCCAATGCAGAAAGGAGGATTGGTGACAACATTCCACCCCAGCCATTAGCTGATATACACCAAATTCCAAATGTACACAGCAAATACAACATGTACACAGCAAATACCACATGTACACCGTAAATACAACATGTACATAGCAAATATAACATGTCAGCTGGTAGCATGGTGTAAAGTACACAGATGTAATAAAAGATATTTTAGTTACGTTACTTAATTAGGAAGGATTTTTAAAATTTGATGTATTTGTTGTCTGCTAAGAAATGTATCAGATTTAAAACAGAGAAGAGGAGAAATTCCTTCTCTCAAAGAATCACAAATCTGTGGAATTCACTGCCTCAGAATGCCAGTGTATGAAGTAAATTTAAGGAGGAGATAGACAGATTTGTAATGAGTAATGGAGTGAAGGGTTACAAAGAGTGGGAAGGAAAGCGGAGTTGAGATTAAGATGAGATCAGCCATGATCACATTAAATGGTGGAGCAAGGTTGAGGGGATGCAGCTTCTAGTTCTTATGCTGCTTCGTTTAATCTATGTTGAAGTTAGCTTGTTACCAAGTCTGAAAATTGGGAAATAATATCTTTTGGTTATTTTGGTCGGTTGGGATAATATCTCTTAAAGTTATGGGCCCCTTCAAGGATCATTACAATACTGGCATGAAGCTTAAAATTTAAAAAGGATCAAAATTAAACAAAGATCAAACCTACCCCTCGCCTTCAAGCTCATCAGCTCCAACAGGGAATCCCTGTGAAAAGATAGAGTTGAAGACAAAATCACAACTGTAAGAAATTTAATGTCAATATGCCTACTTCCACCAAACAATCCATGACTGCACAATTAACTAAATAAAAGATTGACGAGATTGCAACAACCACAGCCTACAACATAGTACCTTTAACATTAAAAAAAACCTGAGGTATTTCACAGCAGCATTATAAAAACAGTACATTACAAAGAGTAATTAGGTTAGATAACAAAGCATTTCGGCAACAAGATACATATTAAGCAGTTCAATAGAGGGAAAAGAAGTGAAGAGGTGTAGAAACAAAATCCTAGATCTTAGTCCTAAGCCACTAAACATACTGTTCCAATGGTGAAGTATTTAAAATTGGGGATATTTAACTGGCTGGTGTTTGAAGAGCAATGAGATCTTGAAGCATTGTAGGCTTGGGGGATAAGCTAAGGCTATGGAGGAACTTGAAAACAAGGGTGAGAATTCTAAAGTGGAGGTATTACTTTACTGGGAGATAAAGTAGGTAAGCAAGCACTGGATTGGATGGGTAAGTTTTAGATGACCTCAAAGTTATGGACATTAGAAACTGATCCGCAGTATTTTGGAGGAGTGATGCCCAGCAGTGGAAAAGTTAATGAAGGTATAAGCAGCAGACACTGCTGCCTCACAGCGCCAGAGACCTGGGTTCAATTCCCGCCTCAGGCGACTGACTGTGTGGAGTTTGCACGTTCTCCCCGTGTCTGCGTGGGTTTCCTCCGGGTGCTCCGGTTTCCTCCCACAGTCGAAAGATGTGTAGGTCAGGTGAATTGGCCATGCTAAATTGCCCGTAGTGTTAGGTAAGGGGTAGATGTAGATGTAGGGGTATGGGTGGGTTACGCTTCGGCGGGGCGGTGTGGACTTGTTGGGCCAAAGGGCCTGTTTCCACACTGTAAGTAATCTAATCTAATCTAATCTAGTAATGGAGTTGAGGTGGGGAAAATGTGGAGGTGGTGATTTGACAGTTCTCATGATGGCATGGATGTGTGTTCCAAGCTCATCTCAAGATTAAAGAACACCAAAACTGCAAACAATCTTAACGATCTGAAACAGTTGCCCCAGAGATGGATGGAATCCATGGCTGGGGAATGGATTCTGTTGGGGGTATTGAAGATAATGACTTTGGCTTTCCCAATATTTAGCTGGAGGAAATTTCTATTTATCCAATACCAGAACTCTGATAACCTGTTTGCAAATTTAGAGAATTGGGAGGGTTCAGAAACATTGAAGTGAGTTAAGGCTGGATATTATCAGCATTTATGTCGAAATTGTTGCTGTCTATTCAGATGATGTTGCTAAGGGGCTACATGCAGATAACATTAGGTTGATTTGAGAAGTGGACTTCAACTGATTTTAAGCGCCCTCAAAGTAGTGTAAATAAATTATGTAGTTTTAGACAAAAGAATTTTCTTTTTACATTTGAGAATATCACATAAAACAGAATACATGATCAATTAAAAATGGCAAATTCTACATGCAAATATTAATTGTGAGCAATATTTATAGATGAAACATGGACCACTAACAGTCAACTCTTCTTTTATCAAAAACATATTGTTTATACCCCACTACAGAGAGAGAATGTCAGAAGCCATTCTGTGCTATTTGCCTTGAAAAAGTAAGGTGTGCTGTGGTGTGGTCAGGTGATGCATTGTATTAGTACAGTGCTAGAATTGCTTCATTCTGGTGTAGCACAGTCACAAAACCACCACAGAACCGTACAGAAGAGAGCCATCAAATAAGCTTATATCAAGCTGAAGGTGAGACGTACATGAACAGCTCGTTGCTGGACATCAGGGATGAAAAGAACTGGTTGAGTGACGAGGTCAGGAATGGACTTGAAGATCGTGGCCTCCATCTGCTTGTAGTTGGGGATCAGCTGTAATTTTTGGTCCTGGACTGAAAATAGGAATCACAGAATGAGAATATTAAAAAAGGATTGTGCAACGGCTGAAGTGATGATTTGCAATGTTTCAGATTTGATCCATTATCTATTGAAAGTGACAGTGGTTGAATGTTTTAAAAATATAAAATCAACTGGCAAATTTGAAGTCTTCATGATTAAATATTAGCTCCTGCCATTCCATGAACATAACTGGTCATTACTCAAACATTAGGCAAAAGTGAGGACTGCTGAAGGGCTTTTGCCTAAAATGTCGATTTTCCTGCTCCTCAGATGCTGCCTCACCTGCTGTATTTTTCCAGCGCCACTCTAACCATTACTCAGAAGTTGGTTGGTGATAAGATTGTATCTGTAAAAGGATTTCTTATAAATAATAGGAATTTCCTTATCTTTGGACCATCACATTTTTGAAACTTATGTACAAGAATTGAAATGCCAGCTACATTCATCACTTATACAATACTTATACTTATACATTAATGAAATATTCAAAATCACTAATTATTCCAAATGGTACAGAAACCAAAGATATCAGGGGAGCTTTAACAGACAAAAGGAGGTGGGTCTGGGTGTGATCAGGGAAGTAAATCCCCACCAAGAAATGACAACGGATCAGAATCCTGAAAATATCCCATCCACTTCCATGTTTCATCCAGAGAAATTTGAAAGCAAGTGGGGAACTTCCATGCAGCTTTCGATTAAGTCACTTAAATATTTAAGTAGTAATTACAAGTAGTTCTTCTATAACGCGATGGTTGCATTCATGTACAACACTGCATTACAGAAAAGTTGCACTTAAAGTGTTGGTGATGTAATCACATTGTAGCCAACAGATGTTTTAAAAGTTCACGCTTTTTCAGTTCGACAATGGTGTTACAGCGAATTCACGTTAACAAGTGCGTGTTATAGCAGAACGACCTGTAATTACTATTTTAATCAAGGGTTCAGGTCTAACAGCCTCTGCACCTCTTCATTAAGCTTTCAATGATTTGCCAGGCTCACTGAAGTGACTGCACAATGGAAAGAACTTCTTTAACGAAACTGACAAGCTGGGAAATTTCCAAGCAATGAAACTGAAGAACTCCAGTCCTGGCCATGAGAGGGGTTGCTGTTCACAGCACTCCTTCTCAATGCATGACCAACTGCTGATTGTCAACTGCTCGTAAGTCGCTTCCTCTGTAAAAGCACTTCACTAATCTTCAGCTTATTCTCCACTACTGACCTTCATGATAGTAGCTTATTCAGGCTTTACCTTTTGAAACAGCAGGAGAAGCACTAACAGGAATTTTCTCAGTCATATGCACATGGCAGTGGTCACATAGATCCAAGTGAAAGGAGGTGAAACTCCAATCACAAGGTCCACGGGCAGAGAATCAATTTTCATGTTATGTCTGAACACCAATGCTCCAGGGACAACCTTTCCAGGTCTCCTCTCCATCACTGAGGTGCTGTGGCCTCAAAAGCCCAAATGCTGGGGACCCTGTATAACTCACAGTGCAGTACCTTTAATTCGAAACTTTTGCTTCGACAAATTTGACATGACATCACGACCTCTCTCTGATAAGCCACAAACGTGGTGACTGGCTGTTCATGTTGTTCAGAGCTCTGGGAAAACCAACTGAAACTCCTATAGATTCCTGCCCCAATGCCCATTTCAGCAGGGACCCCATTTTTAGGGAACTTTATCCTATGTTTCAAAGACTTGAAAAATACAGCAAATCTAAATAATGTTAATTTGAAAAAAAGGTATTCACAAAATTCACAGGATTTTGTTATCAGAATGCTGATCATTGTCACTCTTTTTAAAACAAAAATCAAAATTAAATTAATCTCTACATCAATCAGCAATGTCAAAAATCTATCATCAGATGCAGCATCAATTTTTATAATATTTACACATAGTCTGCAGGTTTTGTATTCTTTATATACCTAAGTACTCACAGGTATTTAAATGAGAACTGCCATCATTAGATTTGGACTTTTTACGAGATTGCTTTCGCTCCTCATCACGTATCTTGCGTTCAGCACCCTGCATAATCAATGTCAGGTGGAAGAAAGTGCATAATTTTATTCCAAAGATTAATTGCATTAGAGAAAACAAGCATTCCATCAGGATGTCTGTATAACCTGGCCATCAGTATTGCTCCTTGTATATGTCCCTTATCAGGGGTTCGGTCAGCAACAACATTGGCGCAGCACAATGAAGGAACCTTCATCCCACTGGAGATATTTGTAACTAAGTACTGGCTAAGTTTTCATTGCACGAGAGTCCCTAGCATTGTAGTAGTTAGCAAAATATTACACCAGCAAGCAAATAAGAAGGTAATATACCCATGTCATGTACTGTAATAATATTCAATGCTTGCATTGAGAAATCTAGCTCTAGATTACTGAACACTTTCAAAGAAACTTGGGGAGAGGGAAGTGACTCACTTTTGTGGTATGTCTAAGGCCAAAGCAAAGGCACTAGTTGGTGAATACCTTAATCAAATGGGAGAAAATGTAACTTTGGACACCAATGTAAGATGGGTGCGATGGGATCAGCCGCACATTTTACACCTCACCACTTCTGCATTTCTGTTGACTACAATTAACCTAAACAACGACAATCATATTCAGCTTTGAGCTGGTAGCTGGTGGTTTGTGTAGCTCGCTGCTATTTATCATCCTAAAATTATTTTTAAATCAATCTGTTCAAACACATTATGGCATATTTCCATGAAAATTGGAACTTGAATGTGGATCTTCTGGCCCAGAGTTAGGGACACTACCACTATACCATAAGAGCGTCGAAAGGCTTGTCTAATTATTAGGGGTAGAAGATGGACCACTTGAGTTAATTGTCTTGTATAACAAAGAGCAACATATTGCAGGAAGCAATGGGTACAATTAACATCGCCATCTGGCATAACTGCAATTTATGCCACACACACTCACGACTGTGTGGCCAAATTCAGCTCTAACTCCATTCACAAACCTGCTGATGACACCACTGTAGTGGGTCGGACCTCAAACAGACAGAATACAGGAAAGGGACAGGCAGATTAGTGGCATGGGGTAAAGACAGCAATCTCTCCCTTAATGTCAGTAAAATGAAGGAGCTGGTCATCAACTTCAGGAAGTGAAGTGGAGAACACGCCCCTGTCTGTATCAGTGGTACTGAGGTGGTCAAGAGCTTCACATTCCCAGGAGTAAATATCACCAACAATCGATACTGGTCCATTCAGGTTGGTGGTACAATCAAGCACAGTAGTTCCGGATGCTGCCGGAACTGCTGTGCTTTTCCAGCACCACTCTAATCTAGACTCTGGTTTCCAGCATCTGCAGTCATTGTTTTTACCTGGTGGTACAATCAAGAAAGCACACCAATGCCTTCACTTCCTCAGAGGGTGAAGGAAATTCGGCATGTCCAGATTCATCACAGCTTGCTATGACAATTGCTCTGCCCAAGAAAGCAAGAAGTTACAGGGAGTTGTGAACAGCCTTCCCTCCATTGAGTTTGTCTGCATTTTCTGTTGTCTCGAGAAAATAGTTAACATAATCAATGACCTCTCCCAACTCGATTATACTCTCTTACCAGGCAAAAGATACAAAAGTTTGAAAACAAGTACCAAAACATTTAAGGACAGCTTCTTCTCTGCTGTTACCATACTTTTGAACTGACCTCTCATATGTTAAGAGTTGATCTTTCTCTGTACCTTCTCTGTAACTGTAACACTATATTTTGCATTCTGGTCTATTACCCTGATGTCCTTATCCAAGGTATGATTTGTCTGGTTAGCATGTAAAACAATACTTTTCACTGTATCTCAGTACATGTGACAATAATAAATCAAATCAAATTAAACCAAATTAACCATCAGGAGCCAGTTATATCAGGTCTGTCTCCATCAAAACCTTGTGCAAGACGAACTGATTATCCACCCAGTGACTGTATGGCATCATCAGGTTTGGTGGTCCTAATACAACTTCAACACCAACTTTACAATATTTTCAATAGGTAAAAATTTCTTCTAAATAATATCAAATTTGACTCTGAGGCTGTTACTCAAACAAGGTTGGCATTTACAGTCATAGAGTCATAGAGATGTATAGCACGGAAACAGACCCTTCGGTCCAACCCGTCCATGCCGACCAGATATCCCAACCCAATCTAGTCCCACCTGTCAGCACCTGGCCCATATCCCTCCAAACCCTTCCTATTCATATACCCATCCAAATACCTCTTAAACATTGCAATTGTACCAGCCTCCACCACTTCCTTTGGCAGCTTATTCCATACACATACCACCCTCTGTGTGAAAACATTGCCCCTTAGGTCTCTTTTATATCTTTCCCCTCTCACCCTAAACCTATGCCCTCTAGTTCTGGACTCTCCGACCCCAGGGAAAAGACTTTACCTATTTACCCCTCATAGCTGAAAATGTGTTGCTGGAAAAGTGCAGCAGGTCAGGCAGCATCCAAGGAGCAGGAGAATCGATGTTTCGGGCATAAGCCTTTCTTCAGGGAATTCTTCAGCCCTTCTTCGGGCTCATGCCTGAAACGTCAATTCTCCTGCTCCTTGGATGCTGCCTGACCTGCTGTGCTTTTCCAGCAATACATTTTCAGCTCTGATCTCCAGAATTTGCTTCACTTTCTCCTATTTACCCCACATAATTTTGTAAACCTCTGTAAGGTTACCCTTCAGCCTCTGACGCTCCAGGGAAAACAGCCCCACCCTGTTCAGCCTCTCCCTATAGCTCAAACCCTCCAACCCTGGCAACATCCTTGTAAGTCTTCTCTGAACCCTTTCAAATTTCACAACATCTTTCTGATAGGGAGGAGACCAGAATTGCATGCAATATTCCAACAGTGGCTTAACCAATTGTGAATAATAAAGTGCATTTCTCATTTATTCTTCAAATATCTGAGAATGTAAATATGATGAAAAGCCATTCTTCTCTTAATAAACACCATACAACACTCTTTGTTACACACTGCTGTGAGAAATGTGCACAATGTTGTAACTGTGTAATCGACCTCTCATACTGTTCATTGGCTGCCCTGTTATTTTGCAATACACTACACTTATTTTGTGCAAAACATTTAATGAAAAAAAGATTTGCATTTATATTACACTTCTGACAACTTTAGGGCATCCCAAATTGCTTTACAGAAAATGAAGCACTTTTTTTAGAAATGTAGTCCCTGTTGTACAGGTACTTGAATCAATCCTGCCCCAAGAAAAAGAATTTTTGCAAAGTACCAATATTAATGAAGCAACTTGTTTCATTTAAAGGAACAGAAGATAATGTTTTCCTAATTGGCCAATGTAATCCCAGGTACAAGGAGGATTGTGAACAAACTCTTGAGTGAACATTACATCGAAACCTCATAATCACAAAGTCTAAAATGGTGGAGGATAAAATGCTGCTGCTCCATAAACAATGCAGTCAATTTTTCCTTACTGCTTGTATATGAGACCTATCACAAATTTATGTCTGTAACATGTACCTTTACAGCTATTTAGCAATTTGAGCAAACTAGCTACATGATATTGTTTTACTTCACAATTTATTGTTTCAAAATATCACCACAAAAGGATAACATTAAGCCGCCGAGACCACCAGCGTACCTTGTCACAGAAAACTTTAATCTGACAATAGGCCCTGTGGATGGGTTTGTTGCTTCGAGTGTTGTAACTGTACGTATCAATCTGGATGTTCAATGGCAGCCCTTTGACTCCTTTTTGAGATGAGAAGTCTGTGCTCAGACAGTTGACTGAGATGAAAATCTGTAACAGGAAGCAGTTATTGTAAGGTTTCTGAGCAAAGTTGATGATAAAGGAGTAAAGCAGTAGAGTAGTTTGATCATCACGTAACTACATTAAATTTTGTAATGTAGCTTCAGTAATATAGGAAATGAAAAGGTTAATTTTGCATGGTTCCATTTGCAACACAGAGCTTCATTAGGAGAGAGATTGCACTGACAAAGATTGTAGCTCCAATTTTACAATCCAAGCTAGTGTGACTCTATACATTAGATTTCTACATTATAAAATTAGACTTTGAATCTTTAGCTCAGATATGCAATGATTTTTCAACACACTTTAGACATTGACCTGCATGCCCCTTGGAAGAGTTAAATCACATTCTGTACTTACAGTCCTGCCTATGACAGAACTGAAAACCCTTGTGGATAAACTTCAGTACTGATGTGTTGCTGAGCACATAGAACGTACATTCCAACAACAGGCTGTTCAAATCTAACAGCATGCTCCCTTGGTTTCTTATAACAGGTAGACTACAGACTGAATTCAACCAGCATCCTCCCCCAACACACTTAGAGTCTTAGAGTAATAGAGATGTATAGCATAGAAACAGACCCTTCAGTCCAACTAGTCCATGCTGATCAGATATTCTAAATTAATCTGGTTCCATTTGCCACCATTTGGCCCATATTCCTTTAAACTCTTCCAATTGACCCATCCAGATGTCTTTTAAATGTTACAAAGTCCAAAATAAAACATCTGCTATGAGTTGTGATTCTGCAATTGGGCAGGTAATAGCTATTTGACAACCAATTTAAGATAATCAGTTCAGTTCTATTTGGATCAGCATCTTTCATGTCTTGCACCTTTTTTAAAAGATGTGAGGGAACCTGGGAAACCAACAGCTTCCCAATCAATCTTTCAATGTATAATTTCAGTTACATCACACTGTAAATTTTTGCTATAAATTCTGTGTGTTAGGATTGAGCCCTCCACTACCACCTGATGAAGGAGCATCGCTCCGAAAGCTAGTGTGCTTCCAACTAAACCTGTTGGACTATAACCTGGTGTTGTGTGATTTTTAGCTTAATAATGACTTTCCTCTAACAGGGTGACCAGAAGAGGCCTCACCAATGTCCTGAACAAACTCAACATGACGTCCCAATTCTTATACTCAAAAGTTGAACAATGAAGGCAAAAATGAAATTCCTTCTCAACCACCCTGTCGACATGTGACACAAACTTCAGATAGTTATGAACCTGAACCCCTAGGTCTCTCTGTTCTACAGCACTACCTAATTGTGTGTAGTATTTGTTGTTAATCTGCTCAGAGAATGAACTCAGCTACCTCAGTTCCTGCTCCCAGGTGACCATTGTTTAATCTCAGAGTTTACTCTTGTCTCAGCATCATTCTTTCACCTGCTTCATTCCCTCAACCAGAACATCTAACTGGTAATGTGGAAAATTTCTCCACATCGACCTAGCAATGTAGGCCATTATATCACAGTTAGACAACATTAAGACAGCAAATGAACAAGTACAGTACCAAGGAGTCCTAGCAATGCTGATGTCGATGTAAAATATGAAGATAAAAAACTGGCTGCAGTCAGACCTGCTGCAAAGAGGAACAGTTTTTCATGTCAGAAGCCAGTCAATCCAGTCCTGAGTCATGATGTGGACGAACTGGTGTTGGACTGGGGTGGACAAAGTTAATAATCTCACAGCACCAGGTTACAGTCCAACAGGTTTGTTTAGAAGTACTAGCTTTTGAAACGCTGCTCCTTCATCAGGTGGTTGTGGAGTATAAGATTGTAAGACACAGAATTTATAGCAAAAGATTAGTGTCATACAGTGATCTATTGAACAAACCTGGATTGTAAACAGTGATATACTGAACAATCCAGGATTGTACAATATATCACTGTATGACACTAATTGTTTGCTATAAATTCTGTCTTGTGATCTAACTCCACAATCAGCTGATGAAGGAGCAGTGCTCCGAAAGCTAGTGTTTCCAAATAAACCTGTTGGATTATAACCTGGTGTTGTGTGATTTTTAACTCTGTCCTGAGTCATCACTGCAAGAGTTTCTCAGCGAATTATCCTAAGTCCAAATATTTTAAGCTGCTCACCTACCGAATCTCATTGAGGGACCAACATTAAAGTATGAACTACAGCTGTTCAGAAGATGGCCCAGTATCACCTTCTCAGGACAACTAGAGAATGTCCAATAATAATGTAGAAATCTGAGAGAGGGAAATGCTGGGGAGCCCATTGCACTGGATGCAATCAGGCTACAGGTTTTTCAGCACCCATATGCTGAATGTGGTGGCTGAGTGGCTCAGTGGCTCAGTAGTTAGCACTGCTGCCCCACAGTGCCAGGGACCCAGGTTCGATTCCAGCCTTGGGTGACTGTCTGTGTGTAGTGCCCTGTGTCTGTTTGCTCTGGTTTCCTCCCACAATCAAAAGATGTGCATGCTAAATGGATGTGTAGGCTTGATGCATTAATTAGAGGATATTAGGGTAGGGGAATGGGTCTGGGTGGGTTACTTTCGGAGGGTCGGTGTCGACTTGTTGGGCTGAAGGGCCTGTTTCCACACTGTAGGTATTCTATTCTAACTTAATAGAAGTTAATATTATGCCTTAATAGGGCAGTTGCAGTACGTAAAAAAGTGAAAACATCAGGCCTTTTAAAAAGGAAATACAGGCTGTCGAATCAGATCCTTCAAACATTCTGTGCACCATCTTTGCTGTCAGAGATAGTGGTGTGATATTTTTTTTTAAAAAGCAGCCTTTGTCTCTAAGCCAAGGTTAATTTCAGATAAAAGATGACAGCCAAAGGTAAAATTATTGCTCAATTGTCATTTTATGACTTCACACTCCTAATTGCTTCTATTATATATGGAACATTGCACCAGATAGTTAAAAACATGCAACATGTTTTCACATATCTGCCACAGGAAGGCCTACTGTTTGCTTTTCCTTTGCAGTATATGGTGCCCTCTGCTGAATGCTGTGCAAATCCTTTTCTTTGTATTTGACAACATATTAGCACGTCAAAACCTGATACAACCGTCAGGTGCACAGATGTCTCCCAAAACCGATTGCAGAAGTTCAGGCAGACTCAAAAATTGCACAGAGGTGCCAAAAGGCAATTGATTTTCCACAAACAGATATATTTCCCTTATTTTTGATTCAGAATTCCAATTAATAATAACAGCTTTGTAATGAAATTGACTAAATGCACTCCAGTCAAAATGACAACATGAAAACCTATGTATATTAAAAATAGTCTTGCATACTGTTAACTGGTTGGTATGTTAAACACTTGTGTAGATCGATAAATATAGAAATGATAATTTACTATTACTATAGGAAAGACATTGTAAAACTTGAATGAGTGGAGAAAAGATTTACAACGATGTCGCCAGGATTGGAGGGTTTGAGCTGTAGGAAGAGGCTGAATAGGCTGGGGCTATTTTGCCTAGGCTTCGGGGTGACCTTATAGAGGTTTATAAAATCATGAGTGGCATTGAAACAGCGAATGGACAAGGTCATTTCCCCAGGGTGGGAGGGTTCAAAACTAGAGGGCATAGGTTTAAGGTGAGAGGGAAAAGATTTAAAAGGAACCTGAGGGGCAACATTTTCATGCAGCGGGTGAATGGAATGAGCTGCAGAGTAAGTGGTGGAGGCTGATAAAATTACAACATTTCAAAAGCATCTGGATGGGTATAGGAATAAGAAGTGTTTAGAGAGATATGGACCAAATGCTGGCAAATGTGACTGGATTAATTTAGGATATCTGGTCAGCATGAGCAAGTTGGACTAAAGGGTCTGTTTCCCTGTTATACATCTTTATGACTCTATTAAGAAACTCATGTTCAGAATCCACTCTTCCCACATTTTGATAACAATGTTGGACAAACTACCCTCTGCTATCAATTCAAACTTGGCCAACCCCTGCAAAACTAACATCTACACACAACTAATCTGCGTGAATAGGATCATTGTTGAGACCTAGAACGAGATAGCATCAGAACTTTGTCACGGATATGGTACTGTGTCCATATTGTCATCAATAGCTTCATTATCTTAAGCTTGGAAATGTCCCAAAAACGTATAATCTTTGTCATGAGGTAATACATCATATTGTATAATTCAGTATCCTAAGTGTTTTGTTCTGATTTTTCTGTCAACTAACTGACTAGCAACAAAAAACATTTACGCAAACATATTTTGTGCCCCAAATCTTGCAGTCCATTAATACTTACTTCTATGGCACACTGTTCAATTTTACTATTGTTTGGTCAGTAGGAAATCACAGGTACCCTCTGGGTATTCTTTAAATTTTTTGGCAAAACACAGAGAAAGTTCGTAAGCAAGCAGGAGCATTTTGAGACATTTTTAGCCAAACTTAAAATACAAATATTTAACACCTAAATGACAAATATTAATTTTTTAAAAGAAACAATGTGTCATATTCAGAAAGCCAATTGACTAAAAAGATACTGGAGCCAGTCTTTACCCTTTACAGAATCAACATTGCCAGGATACACTGGTTAGAGACAAAAAAACTGCAGATGCTGGAATCCAAGAGAGACAAGCAGGAGGCTGGAAGAACACAGCAAGCCAGGCAACTCAGGAGGTAGAGAAGTCAACGTTTCAGGTGTAACCATTCTTCACTGGGTATCTCTGACTCAACTAAACTATGTAAGCTTGATTAAAATGCCAATAAATGCCTTCATCTACATAACAATTAAGTACAATGATTATACAATTAACAGAATGCAATTCATATCACATTGTCTTCTTTTATTCATTTGTCAGAAACCACTCCTGTTTTTGTAACTTTAAAATAAAATATTCAACAGCTACAATTTGCATCTGTAAAGCCTCTTTAACTGTACAACAGAAGGTGCTTTTCACAGAGGCAAGCATAGAAACATTGTGGTAGTAAAAAGAAAGTCTGAGAAGGGGGCTAACAGCATGGTTTAAAAGGTATGTTTTAAATAAGCCATCCAAAAAGAGGCTAGATAGGAATGTAATTTAAGGAAATAGTTGCAGAATGTGAGACCAAAGTGATGCCACTGAGACTGCAGTACAATGAGCTTATGGAGGAGATTGCTCAGTTAAGAAAGCTGATTTTATTAAAGGAGATGTAAACAAGGGCAAGATTTTGGAATTCATATTTGGAGGTAGGAAGCAAATAGAAGTTTCCAGGAATAATGAGGAAGGTGAGCATAATGAAATAGGACAGGGAGTAGAGATTAAGTCCAGAAGACAGACAGATATGAGGATTTCAGTGCCACAAGGCACAGAGAGCAAGAGTGGAGATGGTAAATGGTGGAGGGGAAAATAAGTGTCATTGGTGTAGAGGATGTCTGATGGGACTTTTTTTAGCAGCTCTCCTAATCATTTTGTGTACCTCCTGCAGTAGACGAAGGGAAACCTAGCTACACTGCATAAGTGAGGTCATGACTAATCTTCCATCAAAGATGTCTGTGTGGAGTTTACACATTCTCCCCGTGTCTGCCTGGGTTTCCTCCAGGTGCTGTGGTTTCCTCTCGCAATCCAAAGATGTGCAGTTTAGGTAAATTGGCCATGTTAAATTGCCCATAGTGTTCAGGGATGTGTAGGTTAGGTGCATTAGTCATGGGCAATGTAGAGTAATAGGGTAGAGGAATGGGTCTAGGTGGGTTACTCCTCAGAGGGTCGATGTGGACTTGTTGGGCCAAAGGGCCTGTTTCCACACAGTAGGGAATTCTAGGATTCTAGGATAGAGTTATCAAGAATGCAATGAATCTTTAGTTTAGCTGAGTTGGGGCTTAAAATAAACAATTAATAGATATATTTCTTTTTTTTGTCAATTTTAAATAAAATGTAATTAGTCAATGGAAACTGGGCTCAGGTCAAAAATAAAATAGGAAGATAATACGAAAGGGGTTGAGGACATCTGCAACTAAAACTGAAGGTTAGAACTTGCATTGGAAACTGGTTTGAACAATTAGAGAATCAGATCCTATTTTCCTTAAAAATATTCATCTGTAACCTGTAACATTTACCTGTCTATTTTCATTGAGCTGAAAAGCAACATTTTGCCAAAAGTATAGCAGCAGCCTCTGGGTCATGGGGGGTGTCCCATTGTTGTGGTTCTGTTCGCCGAGCTGGGAATTTGTGTTGCAAATGTTTCGTCCCCTGTCTAGGTGATATCCTCAGTGCTTGGGAGCCTCCTGTGAAGCGCTTCTGTGATGTTTCCTCCGACATTTATAGTGGCCACTATAAATGCCGGAGGAAACATCACAGAAGCGCTTCACAGGAGGCTTCCAAGCACTGAGGATATCACCTAGACAGAGGACGAAACGTTTGCAACACAAATTCCCAGCTCGGCGAACAGAACCACAACAACAAGCACCCGAGCTACAAATCTTCTCCCAAACTTTGGGGTAACCCATTATTTACACAGTTAGAAACACAACTGGAGAAAACCAGAGTTGGCCTAGGCCACTAAAACCGGATAAGGAGAGTCAGTGTGCAATAATGCTTTTCAGTGTAATTTTACACAAAGCATTTGCTAAGACCCCCAGGACATTGACCCAAAATAAAACTGCAAATTCCCTGAACTGCTGCCCATCTGTGAAAGCAGAAAAGCATTTGCAATATCGTACCTGATCCATGTTATGTAAGTGATGATGCTTCATTGGCCTCCTGTATAAACATCCGTGTCAGAATGCCACTATTGCTTAAGCCACTCATTCTTTGAACTTCTATGGGTTGTGAGTGATATTTTACTGAAATGCTACATTTTATCAACTTTCATTATTTTGACTAGGAGAAAGTGAGGACTGCAGATGCTGGAGATCAGAGTCAGAAGGTGTGGCGCTGGAAAAGGACAGCAGGTCAGGCAGCATTCGAGGAGCAGGAGAGTCAACATTTTGGGCATAAGTCTTTCATCAGGAATGTGGAGGGCAGCAGCCAAAACATTCAAAGGTTTGCAAATTAGGACATAAATGGCAATGAGTGACAGACAAATAAAGAACAAACAGCAGGGGGAAAGAGTCCTACTCCACCCTTTAATAATTTAAAAACAAAGCATTAAAGTAAAAACAATTAGGGCCATTCAAAATGCAGATATATATTTAAGGGAAGATCAATTGTTCTTTATTATTGTACACTGCAGAGACTACAGCTGCCCAGTAGGGGGCTCTCATGAACTATTTCCAGGAAAATCAGTCAGACTGCCATTGGCACAAACTCCAAGGGAGCCAGTCTCATTGGACAAACTGACAATTAATTCAGTGTTATGTAACCAGGAGATTAATTCATTGCATTTTGAAGGGGAAAACACTTAGAAAGACCAGCCTGTCTGCTTGCTTGAAACAAACAAAATATTATAAATCTTACCTCAGTTTCTTCCTCCTTTAGAGTTATTCCGCTGATAAGTCATTGAGAATTAAAATAGATGTCCGATGAATCAGGTGCTGGCATTGATTTACAGTTGGAACAGTTCTGTAAAACACTGGAAGGTAACACCAGTGCACCTAATTCTTCCCACCCTTCCTGTACCAGTATGCTTTCCATGCAGTTAATTCCCCCTAATTACCTTGCCCACTGCACAAGGCTAACTTGAAAAACAAGAAATTTGATTTGATTTCTGAAACCAATAGATGTATCAAGTTAACCCAGAAATACAATGTCTCTGTTGTATGTAACGCGGTATATTTTGTTAAGAATTACTTCTTATCTTTTCTTTGGTAACAATAAAGAATAGATAGTAGGAAAAAGATGCTGCTACGATTTGGAATAGTCTGAATGTAAAGTGGATGAAGTAGGCAAGGTAGGTATTTAATGATCGTAAAAAGGTGAGGCACCCTCTCAAACCACTTTTATCTGTACTGACAGTTCCTCCTCCTTTTGCCTCAGTACTGTCATACTTGAGAACAATTTTTTTTAAAAACTGAGTCATTTAATAGTTAGGTTCCTTCAAATCAATCATATTACAGATCACTCAATGCAATCTGCTGTAAGGTTGACCTATTTGCTTCCACAGAAGTGTAAAGTGAATAAGTTTTCAGTGCTGCACCAACTCTGAGCTATCTGTCACAGCCTGACCCATATTCTTTGAACCTCTGGGCATATTTGCTCTTTGGGAAGTGTATGCAAATGAGTCCAATTTGCATCGAGATGAACTAATGTATGATATTTTCAGAGATCCTGAGAACCCAGAACAGGACGTCTTGTTTTCATTCAAATTAGGACTGTGTTAAAGCAATCTAGCAAGTCTACAATTTAATTTGCATAAAGGAAAACATTACAAGTCGCACTCAGGAGTGGTTTTTCACTGTTCCTATCCTTACTGGAGAATTGACAGAACTGCCCACTTATATACATCAAAAATGTCCAGAAACTTAAATATCCCATTTGAACAACAACATCTACAACATTACAGCAATTCTTGGTATCCCACTAAAAATGATTAGCCTGTTGAGAAACAACCAAAGCTAGAGTTTTTAGAGAGAACAAGGCAGAAAATGATGTTCGACCCACTGTACATTCTGAACAGTATAATATAACATAACCGTCTGCTGTTCCATATTTAGAACTTTGAAAAAAAAGGTTTTTACAGGAATTCTCACAGTACTTGCAGATTTGTGCGCAGGTCATAGATTGCTAGATATTGCTGACTGAAGGAATTGATGCATTTACCAAGCAATATTTCAATTCTTGAACTTAAATAAAAGATTGGGTAGGAGGCTGTCTTGTGGCACAGTGGTAGTGTCCCTACCCTTGGGGTGAGAGGCCCTGATTCAAGAGGTGTAGAATAACGTTTCTGAATGGGTTGATTAGAAAAATAAATAAAAGAGAATGCATATAGTACATATTGCTTCAAACTGCATCATGTTATCGGAACACAAAAACCTAAGTAAGAGCAGGAAAATGTTCCCACGGTCTGCCATTCAATATACAATCTTAGAGACATAGAGTCCTACAGCACAGAGACAGGCCCTTTGGCCCAAACCGGTCCATGCTGACCAAAATGTCCATCCACACTAACGCCATTTCCCTGCACTTGGCCCATATCCTTCTAATGCTTCCCTATCCATGTATTTATCCAAATGCCTTTTAAATGTTGTTAATGTACCCAACTCAACCACTTTTGCTGGCAGCTTATTCCATTTGCGTACTCATCCTCTGTGTAAAAAAAGTTGCCTGTCAGGTTGCCTTTTATTCCTTCCTCTCTAAATGTAAACTGATCCCCTCTAGACCTTGATTTCCCAATCCTGGGAAAAAGATTGAGTGCATTCACTCTATCCATGCCTCTTATAATCTTATACACCTCTACAAGGTCTCCCCTTGGTCTACTACGAAAGAAAGAAAGAAAAAGTCCTAGCTTGTTCAACCTCTCCCCATAACGCAGACCATTGAGTCCAGGCAACATCCTTTAAAAGTTCTAATGCACTCTTTCCAGTTTAATAATGTCCTTCCTATAACGAGGTGACCAAAACTGAACACAATACTCCAAGTGCAGCCTCACCAATGTCCTGTATAACTGGAACATAACTTCCCAACTTCTATACTCAATGCCCTGACTGATGAAGGCCAGTGTGCCAAAAGCTTTCTTCAGTGCCCTGCCTACCTGTAACTCCACTTTCAGAGAACCATGTACCTGAACTCCAATATCCCTCTGTTCCACTACACACCTTAAGGCCCTACCATTCACCATGAAACTCCTACCTTGATTTGACTTTGCAAAATGCAAGACCTCACACTTATCTATATTAAACCTCATTTGCCTATTCTCGGCCCACTTCCCAGCTGATCAAGGTCCTGCTGCAATTTCTGATAAACATCTTCACTGTCCATGATATCACATATTTTAGTGTCAACAAGCAAATCATGCCTTGGATGTTCTCATCCAAATCACTGATATAGATATCAAATAGTAATGGGCTCAGCACCGACCCAAGGCACTCCATTGGTTAAAGATCTCCAGTCCAACAAGTATCCTTCCACTATTACCCTCTGCTTCCTACCGTCAAGTCAATTGTGTATCCAATTTGTCAACTTGCCCTGGATTCCATGCGATCTGACCTTCCAGAGCAGCCTACTACATGGAACCTTATCAAAGGCCTTTCTGAACATTGAACATAGAACATTATGGTGCAGTACAGGCCCTCGATGTTGCACCAACCTGGGAAACCAATCTGAAGCCCATCTAACCTACACCGTTCCATTCTCATCCATATGTTTATCCAATGACCATTTAAATGCCCTTAAAGTTGGCGAGTATACTACCGTTGCAGGCAAGGCATTGCACTCCGTTATTACTCTGTGAGTAAAGAAACTACGTCTGACATCTGTCCAATATCTATCACCCCTCAATTTATGTCCCTTTGTTCTAGACATCACCATCCAAGGAAAAAGGCTCTCAGTGTCCACTCTATCTAATCCTCTGATCCTCTTGTATGTCTCTATTAAGTCACCTCTTAACCTTCTTCTCTCTAATGAGAACAGCCTTAAATCGCTCAGCCTTTCCTCATAAGACCTTCCCTCTATACGAGGCAAAATCCTGGTAAATCTCTTCTGCACCCTTTCCAATGCTTCCACATCCTTCCAAGCATGCGGCGACCAGAAGTGTATGCAATACTTCAAGTGTGGTCGCACAAGAGTTTTGTACAGCTGCTTCATAGCTCCGAAACTCAATCACACTACGAATAAAAGCTAACACACTGTATGCCTTCTTAGCAACCCTTTCAACTTGGGTGGCAACTTTTAGGGATCTGTGCACATGGACACCAAGATCTCTGCTCATCTACACTACCAAATATCTTACTATTAGCCCAGTACCCTCTATTCCCGTTACTCCTTCCAAAGTGAATCACCTCACACTTTTCTACATTAAATTCCAGATGCCACCTCTGAGCCCAGCTCTGCAGCTTATCTATGTCCCTCTGTAATCTGCAACATCCTTCAGCACTATCCACAATTCCACCAACCTTCGTGTCACCCATAAATTTACTAACCCATCCTTCTACGCTCTCATCTCAGTCATTTATAAAAATGACAAACAGCAGTGGCCCCAAAACAGATCCTTGTGGTACACCACTAGTAACTGAACTCCAGGATGAACATTTCCCATCAACTACCACCATCTGTCTTCTTTCAGCTAGCCAATTTCTGATCCAAATCACTAAATCACCCTCAATCCCATGCCTCTGTGTTTTCTGCAATGTCCCTTTGTTCTAGCCATCACCAGCTGAAAATGTGTTGCTGGAAAAGCGCAGCAGGTCAGGCAGCATCCAAGGAGCAGGAGAATCGACGTTTCGGGCATGAGCCCTTCTAGCCATCACCATCCAAGGAAAAAGGCTCTCAGTGTCCACCCTATCTAATCCTCTGATCCTCTTGCATGTCTCTATTAATTCACCTCTTAACCTTCTTCTCTCTAATGAAAACAGCCTCAAATAGCCTACCATGGGGAACCTTATCAAATACTTTACTGAAATCCATATACACCACATCAACCACTTTACCCTCACCCAGCTGTTTGGTCGCCTTCTCAAAGAAGGGAAAGTAAAGACTGAAATCCATATAGACTACATTTATGAACATACCCTTGTCAATCTTCCTTGTCACTTCATCAAAGGTCCCGAACAAATTTGTGAGGCATGATCTCCCACTCACAAAGCCATGCTGACTACTCCTATTGCATTTCCAACGCCCCTCCCCCAAGTCCCTTCTCCTTACTTTTTATCTTAGCCTGCTTGGCAAACCTATTGCATTTCCAACGCCCCTCCCCCAAGTCCCTCCTCCCTACCTTTTATCTTAGCCTGCTTGGCACACTTTCCTCATTCCTGAAGAAGGGCTCATGCCCGAAATGTCGATTCTCCTGCTCCTTGGATGCTGCCTGACCTGCTGAGCTTTTCCAGCAACACATTTTCTACTCCTAACCAAACCCTGTCATAGAGTCATGGAGATGTACAGCATGGAAACAGACCCTTCGGTCCAACCCGCCCATGCCGACCAGATATCCCAACCCAATCTAGTCCCACCTGCCGGCACCCGGCCCATATCCCTCCAAACCCTTCCTATTCATATATCCATCTAAATGCCTCTTAAATGTTGCAATTGTCCCAGCCTCCACCACATTCTCTGGCAGCTCATTCCATATATGTGCCACTCTCTGTGTGAAAACATTGCCCCGTAGGTCTCTTTTATATCTTTCTCCTCTCACCCTAAACCTATGCCCTCTAGGTCTGGACTCCCCAACCCCAGGGAAAAGACTATGCCTATTTACCCTATCCATGCCCCTCGTAATTTTGTAAACCTCTACAAGGTCACCCCTCAGCCTCCGACGCTCCAGGGAAAACAGCACCAGCTTGTTCAGCCTCTCCCTGTAGCTCAAATCCTCCAACGCTGGCAACATCCTTGTAAATCTTTTCTGAACCCTTTCATGTTTCACAACATCTTTCTGATAGGAAGGAGACTAGAATTGCATGCAATATTCGGGCTTTCCAAATGCATGTATGTCTTAGCCCTCAGAATTTTCTCAAGTATACATGTTAGACTTACTAGTCTGTACTTCCCAGCATTTTCATTGTAGCCCTTCTTGAATAATGGCAAACATTTGCTACCCTCATGTCTTCTGGGACCTCACCTTTGGCTAATGATAATGCAAAAATATCAGCCAGGGCCCCTGCAATTTCTTCTCCAGCCTCTTGGTGTTCTTGGATATAGCTGGTCAGGACCAGGAGATTTATCTACCTTCATACATTCTATTACATCCATCACCTCCTCTACAGTGATACTGACAGTCCCCAAGATATCACCACTAACTACCCCAAATTCCCAAGTCTTCACATCTTTTTCCATGGTAAACACAGGAGAAATATTCATTGCCCACCTCCTGCGGTTCTACACACACATGACCACTTTGGTCCTTGAGGGGCCCTATTCTCTATCTGGTTATTCTTTTTCCTTTAATATACTTAAAGAACCTCTTTGGATTTACGCTAATCTTCTCAGCCAAGGCAATCTCGTGCCCCCTTTTTGCCCTCATGATTTCCTTCTTCAGTAAAATCAGGCAGCACGGTGGCTCAGTGGTTAGCAGTGCTGCCTCACGGGACCCGGGTTCGATTCCCACCTTGGGCGACTGTCTGTGTGGAGTTTGCACATTCTCTGTGCGTTTGCTCTTGTTTCCTCCCACATTCCAAAAGATGTGCAGGTCAGGTGAATTGGCCATGCTAAACTGCCCATAGTGTTAGGTGCATTAGTCAGGAGTAAATGTAGGGAAATAAGTCAAGGTGGGTTACTCTTCGGAGGGTCAGTGTGGACTTGTTGGGCTGAAATGCCTGTTTCCACACAGTAGGGAATCTAATTTAAACTCCTGTATACCTCCAAGGATTCCCTTGATCCCAGCTGCTTGTGCCTGAGTCATGCCTCCTTCTTTTCTCTGGTTAAAGCCTCAATATCTCTTGTCATCCAAGATTCACTATTCCTGCCAACCTTGCCCTTCACCCTCACAGTAACATGTAGATCTTGAACTCCAGCTATCCCACTTTTAAAGGCCTCCCACTTACTGGAGGTCCCTTTGCCTGGAAACCCCTTCACGCTCCTGTCTAATTCCGCCAAAATTTGCCTTGCCACAATTTATGACCCTGAACCTTGGACCAGTTTTGTCCATCTTTATAACTAATTTAAAATTAATAGAACTATGGTCACTAGTCCCAAAGTGCTCCCTCACTGTCACCTCCATCACCTGTTCTGCCCTATTTCCTAAAAGAAGGTCGAGTATTGCCCCTTCCTGAGTAGGACCCTCAATGTACTGCTTGAGGAAGCTTTCCTGATTGTACTTAACAAATTCCACCCCATCTAAGCCTTTAATGCCCTGGCAGTCCCAGCCCATGTTAGGAAAATTAAAATCCCCTACTGTGACAACCCTATTGCTCCTGCAAGTGTCCCCAGTCTCCCTGCATATTTGTTCCTCTAATTACTGTTGACTATTTGGGGGCCTATAGTACAACCCCGAGCAACGTCACCATCCCCTTCTTATTTCATAGCTCCAACCACAAAGCCTCACTGGATGATCCTTCTGTTATTTCATCTCTGACTACTGCTGTGATACTTGTCTTAATCAAAAATGCAACTCCTCCCCACTCCCCAACTTTTTTCCACGACCTCTATCCCGCCTAAAGCACCTGTACCCTGGTGCCAGTCCTATGCCTCCCTTAGCCATGTTTCTGTAACGGCTGCAATATCGCAGCCCCACCTACCTAACCATGCCCTGAGTTCATCGGCCTTACCTGTCAGCCTTCTTGCATTGAAATAAATGCAATTTAATCTAACAGGCATTCCTTGCCCCCTGTCGTGTTCCAGCCTGACCTGTCTCTTCACTTTACTGTTTCTGATTACTGCATCTCCTCTGAGCCTTGCACTAACCTCCCTGCTGTTGAGGATGCCACCGCTCTGCCAATCTAGTTTAAACCCTCCCTTGCAGCACTAGCAAACCTGCCCACCCAAGATATGGTCCCCCTTCAGTTCAGGTGCAACCTGTCCCTCTTGAACAGGTCACCTCTGCCCCAGAAAAGATCCCAATGATCTAAAACCCTGCCCTCTGCACCATTTTTTTAGCCATGCATTCATCTGCCATATCCTTCTGTTCTTACCCACACTAGCACCTGACACTGGAAGTAACCCATTCTGATAATGACTGACCTTGGGTTTCAACTCCACTGTTGCATCTTCTTCTCTATATCTCTCGATTCTGAGACTAAAGATTTATTTCAGCCTTAGATATGTTCAATGTGAGTGCATCAACAACCACTTGGGTAGAGAATTCCAAGTTGGTGGAACACATTGATGAAGGAGCTTCTCCTCATTTCAGTCTCAAATGATTGGTTCCATATCCTGAACCTGAGGTCCTTCTAGATGACCCAGTTAGGGAAACAACTTCCCAGAATCTACACCATCAAAGCACTTCATAATCTTAACATTCTTAGTTAGATCAACTCTCTTCCTTCTTAACTCCAGAGAATATGGAAACACAGAAAATAGGAGCAGGAGTAGGCCATTCGGCCCTTTAAGCCTTCTCCACATTTGATATTATCATGGCTGATCATCTAACTCAATACCCCATTCCTGCTTTCTCTCAATATGCTTTGATCCCTTTAGCCCTAAGAACTATATCTACCTCCTTGTTGAAAACATTTAATGTTTTGGCCTTAACTGATTTCTCGGAAGAGAAGTCCACAGGCTCACCGTTCCCTGGTTGAAGACATTTCTCCTCAACTCAGTCCCTAAGTGGCTTAACTAGGTAAGGCTTTTGCCTGAAACTTCAATTTTATTGCTCCTCAGATGCTGCTTGAACTGCTGTGCTCTTCCAGCACCACTAATCCTAAATGGCTTAATCCCTAGCACCCCTTAGACTGTGATCCCCGTCTCTGGACTACCCGGTGATCAGGAACGTTCTCCCTCCATTTACCCAGTTAAGTCCTCTTAGGATTTTACAGGTGTTTATGAGATTCCCCCTTATTCTTCGGAACACCAGTGTAACGGTCCTAATTTACTTAACTTTTTATCCCAGGGACCAAACTGAATGTTCCCTGTACATCCACTAATACAACTGTATCACTTAATAGTTAAAGAGCAGAAGAAGGTCATTCAACCCATCGATTCTGCATCAGTACTCCAGTGAAGCAGCTTACCTAGTACTATTCATTGCCTTTGTCCAGCACATTCTTCCCTTTCAAATAACAATCCAACTCCTCCTACAATACCTTGTTTGAACCACCTTCCTCTATGCTCAAAGTCTACGCAGGGCCCTAACCTCCCAATAGAATGCACTGTTGCCGAACATTCTAAATGTTTTAATAAATTATTTCTCACTGTTTCTTTAATGCCATACATTTTAGACTAGTTACCCAACCAACTTTAGCTAGCTCCTCCCTCATGTCAATGTAATTTGCTTTGTTTAAGTATAAGATTCTTATTTCTGATTGGACTATATCAGTTTCAATTCGATGTACAATACAATTACGAAGGATATGTATTATGATCACCACTTCCCAGTGGACTATTTTCCTATAACATTACTAATTAACCCTGGCTTATTACAAAATACTTGCTCAAAATAGCTTTATCCCTAGCTGGTTCCATGACATACTGCTGCAGGAAACTGTAACAAAACCATTCTACAATCTTATCTTCCAGAGCACCTTTGCAAATTGATTGATCAAGTACATATGAAGATTAAAATCCTCCAAAATTAGTGTATTGCCTTTGTTACAAACTCCATTTTTGTTGTTTGATATTATGCCCAATGGTATAACTATAGTTGGACAGTCTATAAATGACCTTCAACAGCATGTCCTGAGCTTTACTATTCCTAAATTCCAACCATACTGATTTTACTTCTCGAATTCTAAGATCTTTTCTCCCTGATGTCCTTAAGTCATTCTTCACCAGCAGGTTCCTTCTCCTACCTTTCCATTCTTCCTGTCTTTTCAAAATCCTGGGCACTCTGGAATATTTATTTCCCAACCATTGTCACCTTGTAGCTTTCTTTATGTAATGGTGATCTGATTTAAACCATGTTTCTCTGGTAGCACCATTAGTTTATCTATATTATTTCAGATGCTCCATTCATGAGGTGAAGTAACATCAGCTTTTTTTTTAATAAACTATTATTTCCTTCACGATCCCTATGCTGAGATGCACTATTATGGCTAACTTTCTGTCCTACCCAGCTAATCTTTAACCATATTTCTATTGTCTCAAATTTTATCTTTGAATTTCTAAACATTCCTTCACCCTAATGCCTCCTCCCTCCTCATTTCCCCTAATCTAACCATATTTTCAAATGTATTCTTGTATTTGTATGCTTTGTCCCTTCCTGTCACACTAATTATCGTCACCCACATTGTAATTCTGTACCATTGCCTTGTTTTTTCTATTTAACTTTCCAAATCTCCTCCCTAGTGAACACTCCCTACAACTATTTAGTTTCATGTCCTCTCAATAGCCCTTCCTGTACAATTCACCACTCCATTGTCAATGTAGTTCAGATGAAGGCCATCCTAATATAACAGCTCTAACCTTCCCCACAACCGATTCCAATGCCCCATAAATCATAACCCATTCCTCCCATACTGATCTCAATTCACTGATATGTCAATTTTCTCATGCTCAGTTATTAATCCAGATATTAGTAATTTTGTGGTTCTGCTTTATAATTTAGATTCTAGCTGTTCAAACTCCCTCAATAGGGGTCCTTTCTTAGTGCTACTTTTGTATCTTTCCAACCAGATCTTTCCCGACCACTCCTAAGTTCCTCTCCAATCCTGAAAGATGTCCTTGATCATGCCACCAGGTAGGCAAAACTGCCTCGGGAACAATATTCTCACATGTAAAGGACACAACTCTATCGTCCCTTGCTACAACTGTTCCTTCACATTCACCCAACTAGAGGGCTGCGATAAGTTTGTTCATCCACCCGGAAGTTCCTTTTCTTATACATACAAATGGCAAGAAACTTGAATCTATTGAACAAGTACAGTGTAGGCAAAGACTCTTCAGGGTCCCCACTGCTGCCTCCCAGCTGTCATGTCTTCCCATCCCTGATAAGATCAGAAGTACTTCATGTAAAGGGTGTATCCATCTCCTAGAACAAAATGCCTATCTTAGAATCATAGAATCATTGAATCCCTGCAGTGCAGAAAGATGCCATTTGACACACTAAGTCTGTACCGACCCACTGAACAGCATCCTACCCAGACCTAGCTTCCCCCATCCTATCCCTGTAATTCTGCATTTAGCATGGCTAATCCAGCTAGCATGTACATCTCTAGACACTACAGACAATTTAGCTTGGCCAAGCCACCTAGACTACATATCTTTGGTCTGTGGCATGAAATTGAAGTGGGCGTTAGAAAACTCATGCAAACATGGGAAGAACATGCAAGCTCTTACTTTCTCTCTCCCTCGTATACCTGAAGCTCAGGCTCCTGTTCATCAATTCTGAGCTAGAATTATTCCATCTGCAGACATGATTACTGTGGGTCACACTAATGGCCACCACCTTCCACATGCTACAAATGCAACACATCTTGTGCACAGCCTTCATTGTGTTTCAATTGACTAAAAATGTTTAAAGTCTATAAATATCTTTCAACCTTTGTCTATGGTTATATTGAGTAATTTAACAAGTTCAACCATAAATTTAAACCAAAACTTAAACTCCCCAGTGTTGGCTTTAATGAAACTCACCAATCATCAATTTATGCCCTTTGAAAGCTTAGTAATTGGAAGCAAGGTACAAAAAGAGCACCTCTTCCCCCTCTCACTTCATGCTTAGTCTCCACTCGGTGTGTTCCCACTCAGACATCATTCATATACCACTGCATCCAATGGGCAAAGATATTATACAGATTTGCAAGTTTAAAAGAGTCACAATAGGGTCACATTACCTTAAAGACACAAGTTATGTATGTATTTAAAATTCAAGGTTATTGGAGACTTCACAAATTAAGCTTGCTTGCCCTTCACATACCTTTTTAATTTGAAAATGGCAGACTAATTTGTGGTGATAGACCAAAGGCCATATAATATTAAACATGCTCTAAATGTTCAATCCAGTTATTAATTTTACTTCACCACATCAATATCCCTACTAAATGCATCCCATTAAAATTAATTGCCTGGAATTTCCAGAGGGATTCCCTGATGGATGACTGGTGATAACCCCAGAGAAACAGTGGTTAAAATGGATAAAAAACAGCTGGGTCAGTCATTTCTCCAGGGTTTTCACTGATGCTGCAGCAGGAGATCTGGCAAACACGAGGTAGATTCTCATCCAAAAAGAGAAAACATTATTTCATATAACAACTACATATGGCACACAAATAAATAGGCCAAATTCCAAATATCCAGTTCTTGCCAGTACCTCACTGGCTAGACCACTGCAGAGGATAATGTAAAAAAAATGAGAATTAGAAAATATCAACAAAAGATTGGATATAAATCCTGTTTAGTGCAATGAATCAAATTATGGATCAGTTCCTTGCTGCAGGCAGGCAGCTATACCAAAAGACTGTCTACATTTGGCAAACCTTCAGAGAAGCTGCTAATTGTGCAGTAGTTTGCAAGATGCCTAATAAATCTGGTCCTCATGCTGTCAGAACACCTTTGCACTTCCACTATGATGAACCAAGCAGCTATATTAAACATTTGATATCACAGCTTCCATCTGCAAGATGTGCCACAGAGGAGTACAGTGCTCTTTACTCAATGTTGGTGGCAGAAAAAGCATTTGTTTTATTATAGAATTGTTGTTTAAACTCAAAAGACATTAGACCTTGATGGCTGCTGCATTCTATATGCTGACTTCAAGAACCCCCTTCCCCCTATCAGAGGCTGCACAATCTGTGAATGCTATGCTATATGTAGTAAATGAGACTGGATTAATTTAGGATATCTGGTCAGCATGGACGAGTTAGACCAAAGGGTTTGTTTCCATGCTGTGCATCTCTATGACTCTATGTAAATTAAGCAAAACAGACCTTTATTTTTCATTTCAGGTGCAATAATGAAATAGTTCCAGCATTCTTACTGAGTTAAGTGGGCTCTTTTTATTTTTCTAAGTACAACAGGAACTCCACCAGCTCATTCATTGTAAGGAGTCATGAGTGCTTTTACAGAACTGTCCTTTTTCAGCAGAGCATAAAAGCAATAAAGCGATGTACATGTAGTTCTGAGATAATGCATGTTTCAGCTATTTGGCTGTAACGTTATTGAAGAATTAGGGAATGGTATTTTGGAGTACACTTACCTCTGTTGGCAATAGCGTAATTCCAGGAGACAATGGTTCATACCCTTCGTTCTGCAATGTGCCGATGTGCCCGCTGAAATCTTTGCACTGTTCTGCGCATGAGCCAATGTTTATGCTGTTTTGCATATACACTGGTGTCCGCACCGTCAGGCACATGTGCCAATGTTTGTGCTGTTCTGCATATGCACTGGTGTCCTCACCGTCAGGCACATGCGCCAATGTTTGTGCTGTTCTGCATATGCACTGGTGTCCTCACCGTCAGGCACATGTGCCAATGTTTGTGCTGTTCTGCGTATGCACTGGTGTCCGCACCGTCAGGTACATGCGCCAATGTTTGTGCTGTTCTGCATATGCACTGGTGTCTGCACCGTCAGGTACATGCGCCAATGTTTGTGCTGTTCTGCGTATGTACTGGTGTCTGCACCGTCAGGTACATGCGCCAATGTTTGTGCTGTTCTAAGTATGCACTGGTGTCCTCACCGTCAGGCACATGCGCGATGTCAGCTGCCAACAGAGCAGCCTTCTGTGAGAGGTACTGTACACAGAGCAGCCTTCTTACATTTTTGAAATATACTGTGGTAAATTTACTTTTGTTTCGTTCATAAATATGATTCCAACCTTCAATCAGGCTGTGCTAGACTTTTGGGTGATTTTTCAGCGATTGTGAGTGATATTTTCTGCTAGTCTGCCCCTAACCCCTTCTTTTCCCATAGGCCCCATTATTTCTATGAAGCGATTTTCTATTAAGTGAGGTTTTGGTGGAATGCAACTAGGAGAACTACTTGTATAACCCAACATGAAGAGATACTACTGTCTAGGGATTCAAATTCTGTCTAATGTTGACAGATAGATGCTGTGGTTATACAGTACTGGCAATGCAATCACTCTAACTAATGTTAAACAATACTGTCAGCCAGCTACAGCATAATCCTAAAATACTAAACTGAAATTGACAACCTTATCTTACTTCAACAGAAGCAATGAGTTGCATCTGAGGCCAGAAGCAATGTCAATATTTCAAGCACAACTTCTCATTCGAAAAGTCTTCTTTTAATTTTTAACATATTTTCGAATGATACAATCTCTTTAAAACACTTCTGGAACAAAGTCAGTAGCCTTCATTTAAAAACTGAGAGAAGTCATCAGGTCAGTAACTTTGATCACTTTTAAACAATTCCCACATCCACTTTTGCCACAAAGGCATACTCCCGAGTTGTGGTGGGGCTCCCACCAGAATCCTGCCCTGCCTAGCTAGCACCTAGCTCAGGAAGAAAAGTCAGGGTTCAAAGTCTGTGAGAAGATTTGTAGCTCGGGTGCTCGTTGCTGTGGTTCTGTTCGCCGAGCTGGGAACTTGTGTTGCTGACGTTTCGTCCCCTGTCTAGGTGACATTCTCAGTGCTTGGGAGCCTCCTGTGAAGCGCTTCTGTGATCTTTCCTCCGGCATTTGTGGTGGTTTGAATCTGCCACTTCCGGTTGTCAGTTCCAGCTGTCCGTTGCAGTGGTCGGTATATTGGGTCCAGGTCGATGTGCTTATTGATTGAATCTGTGGATGAGTGCCATGCCTCTAGGAATTCCCTGGCTGTTCTCTGTTTGGCTTGTCCTATAATAGTAGTGTTGTCCCATTACTATTATAGGACAAGCCAAACAGAGAACAGCCAGGGAATTCCTAGAGGCATGGCACTCTCCACAGATTCAATCAATAAGCACATTGACCTGGACCCAATATACCGACCACTGCAACGGACAGCTGGAACTGACAACCGGAAGTGGCAGATTCAAACCACTACAAATGCCGGAGGAAAGATCACAGAAGCGCTTCTCAGGAGGCTCCCAAGCACTGAGAATGTCACCTAGACAGGGGACGAAACGTCTGCAACACAAGTTCCCAGCTCGGCGAACAGAAGCACAGCAACGTCAGGATTACAGTGATACCAAAAGATAAGGCATAAGTAGTAATGTGACACCTGCTTCTAGTAGCAAAACCGGAATAGGATCTGGCTCATAATCCCACAAAGAGTTAAAGCGATTGATGTCTGAGATTAGTTGAGCATATTCACTCAATTTCATCCACTTGACCATTATAATTTTTGTGGATATTTGTGAGGAAAAACTTGGACCTGAGGGCACAGCCTCAGAGTGAAGGGACGACCTTTTAAAAATGAGAGGAGGAGGAATCTCTTCAGCCAGAAGCTTTGTCACTACAGGCAGGTGTCACATTACAACTTATGCCTCATCTCTTGGTATCACTGTAACCCTGACTTTTCCTCCTGAGCTAGGTGCTAGCTAGGCAGGGCAGGATTCTGGTGGGAACCCTATCACAACAGAAGAAACAGAGATTCTGACAAAGTTAAGGCTGTGGGGCAGGAGCAATTCTGAGGAAATTTACCCCCTTGGAGTTAAAAGCACTTCTTATTCAGGTCAGAAACCTGGGCGTAACTTGACTAGAACAGATTATCAATCAGTCAGGTTCCACAAGTTCTATATCGAGCCAGCATAATTTACTTGTAGAACAGGTCCAATCATCAACCAAGCATCCAGCAGTTCTTTATCCTTTGCACTTCTGGTATTTTCATTGTTTAGGAAATTATTATCCTCTGATTGACAACAGATAAAACTCGGGTGAGGTATAGGCGAACTGGATTCAGAACTGTAGGTAACTTTAAAAGTAGTGTTGAAACACAATAAAAATGGCTGCAACTATACAGAGTACGGATTATGTAGATTGCATCTTGGTGGTAGATGCCACCAGTTTCTAGGAGGAAACTGTACGGCAGTTTCAAAGCAACACTCCACAAAATTCACCGATGAAACCATTAAGGAATCCAATTTTTTTTCACGTGGGAGTCAATGTCAAATACTCATTCAAAGCCTGAGACACTTAGGGTGAACAGTTAATTTCAAGGCCATAAGATATAGGAAGCAGAATTAGGTCATTTGGCCCATCAAGGCTGTTCCATCATTCTGATATGTTTCTCAGCCCCGTTCTTCTGCCTTCTCCCTGTAACCTTTGATTCCCCTTACCAATCAACAAGAAAATATCAACCTCTGTCTTAAAGACACTCAGTGACTTGGCCTCCACAGCCTTCTGCAGCAATGAGCTTCATAGATTCATCAGCTTCTGGCTGAAGAGATTCCTCCTCCTCCCATTTCTAAAAGGTCGTCCCTTCACTCTGAGGCTGTGCCCTCAGGTCCAAGTTTCTCCTACTGGTGAAAATATGTTTTCCATGTCCACTCTATCCAGGCTTCTCGTCTTCCATAAGTTTCAATGAAATCTACCCATCCCCAATCCTTCTAAACTCTGTCAAGTACAGATCCAAAGTTCTCAACCTTCTCCTCATATGATAAGCTCTTCATTCCCAGGAACATTCTTGTAAACCTCCTCTGGACCCTCTCCAAGGCCACAACATTTTTATGTTGCTACCTGAATGAAAGTGTCAGCAAGTTACTATTAGTTTTCTCTGAAGATGCTACTAATTTTTCCAGATTACTGCTTTATTTATTTTGCAGGTGGTAGGTTTTGCACAG
The DNA here is from genome assembly GCF_047496795.1 of Chiloscyllium punctatum. NCBI lineage: Eukaryota > Metazoa > Chordata > Chondrichthyes > Orectolobiformes > Hemiscylliidae > Chiloscyllium > Chiloscyllium punctatum. The sequence continues at coordinate 141,644,718 of NC_092741.1, read as the reverse complement.
ACAATCACAAAGGCCAATCTCCCATCTATAGAATCCATCTACCAGGCCCACTGTCAAGGAAATGCTGCCAGCATTCTCAAAGATCCACCCACCCTGGGCAATGTTTCTCGATAACCTCTACCATTGGGGAGAAGGTACAGAAGCCTGAACACATGTACCAGCCAGTTTTGAAACAGTTTCTACTCTACTGTTGTTAGAATACTGAATGGGCTCACATTCGTCCGTACCTATGTTTTTGTTTTTGCCACTGTTTACATATTATTTACTATCGATGTTACTTAACTCTGTGATCTACCTGTATTGCTCGCAAGACAAGGCTTTTCACTGTGCCTCGGTACACATGACAATAAATTCAATTCAATTCAGTTCAATTCAATAAACCGGTCATGAACTTTCTTTGTTTTAGTGACACACAGTTCCCTTACAAGGTCATCATAGTTTTGCACATTCCCTGCAATAATAATTGAATGATAGAGGGAAGGCTGGGTGAAGGACTGGGTCTGTCCTCTCAGCTGAGGAGTAGTGAATTGTACAGAGGGAACATTTTTAAAAAGCACGAAACTGTCGTTGAAATAATAAAAAAATTACAGTAATGCCTTTCTTTTATAAATTTCACTAGTATGACCAGATTTCTTTTCTAAGAAACCTGCATTTGTTAAAATTTCCTCATTCCTTATAAATTAATCATGTGATAGTGTTCTTTTTTTATTCTCAACATCTGAAGTAGGAAACTACCTTGTAATTTTATTATCTTCAGAATCTTTTGACCTAAGAGAGCAGTTCATAGCATCTTAATTTCCTTATTAATGAGTGACGCCGTTGCTCAAATAAAACATGTCTACACGCCCTTGACCACACCTCAGGGATGTTCTGTTGCCAAGCAACATTCAAGTCTTTCACAATTGTGTATAAAATCTAAAGGAAGAAAAAACTTGCTGTTCAGAATGGATTTTCTTCATGGATTCATCAGACACGGATAACATTAAGCAAGAATATTGCAATTCTCATTTAACTCAAATGTAATTGTCATAACAGAGAGCAATCTGCAGGAACAGGGGAAAGAAATACTGAGGGCATCATAACTCCACTCAAGATGAGACATGAAGCAAGGAGTGAGGGGGGGGAGGGGGGGGGGGCGAGGAGGGGAAAGGCAAATCTCTGAAACAGAAATACAAAATGCTGGAAACACCGAAGTCCATCAACATTTTTTTAAAAAGTTAATGTCTCAGGTGTGGATACATCATCAGAACTCACCTATTCTGACGTCTGAACCACGCCTGCAATGTTAACTTGTCTCTGTATGCATCACAGGTGCTGTCTGACAGGAGTGTTTCCCAGCATTGTTTTTGTTTCCAGTTTCCTGCATCTGCAGTGCTTTTTGTCTGAAGGTGAACTACTGCTTGCTGAGGAGCTCCATGAAAATACATTTAACAATCATATTCCAATGTGTATAGGGTCAGTGAAGACAGAAACAATCAATTTGCCCATAAAATTCAATTGTTGGCAAACTGCTAGCCATGTATATAAAAGGTAAAAGGCATCTGGATGGGTATATAAATAGGAAGGGTTTGGCGGGATATGGGCTGGGTGCTGGTAGGTGGGACTGGATTGGGTTGGGATATCTGGTCGACATGGGCGGGTTGGACCAAAGGGTCTGTTTCCGTATTGTACATCTCTATGACTCTATGAAAAGCAAACACATGAATTGTGTGAAGCAGTTAAGTAGTTAAGTGGTTTTATGGCTACCACTGCACTAGCTTATTTTTATTCAATCGGGGACCTGGGCGTCACTGGCTGGCCAACATTTATTGCCCGTCCCTAGTTCCCCTAGAGAGGATGGTGGTGAGCTGTCTTCTTGAACCATTACAGTCCACCTACTGTGCGTTGACGCACAATGCCATTAGGGAGGGAATTCCAAGATTTTGACGCAGTGATAGCGAAGTATCATTTCAGATTTACGAATTGAATTCAAACTTCACCATCTGCCACGATGGGATGCATACCCACATCGCCAAACCATTGCCCTGGATTACTAGCCCATTCGCACTGCACCGCATCTCTTCAGAATTCTCACATTACTCATTCGAGTTGAAAAGTGCATGTCAAGACACGCAAAGTTCTGTTGCAACTTCACTGCAATGGGTAATCTTAAAAACAAATCCGTAAGGTTGCTTAATATTTTGTTTCGGTCATTTATTCTGGCATGCCAGCATTCAGTGCTCTTTTATCAAAGTAATAATATACGAGGAGACAACTCACTTTTTATTCAGATACAACTAGGTAGATCTGTGCAGGTATGACATTTGTTGGAGATTTTCCAACAGCAAAATAAAGATGCATAGACTGAGAAACAATTCTTGCCTACAAATGCCACTAAAGCTCCAAAATGTATCTATGACACACATGATAACACGGACGGCATATTGTAAGAACATTAGTGTACTCTCTGAATATCTAGCAGATGTAGAGCTGACTGATCATGACGACAATCAGCCTGCAATACTGAACTGGTACTTCAGAATTGAATACTTTAACTAAAACTCTCTCAATCTCACACAGTTGAACACATGCTCAATAGCAGATTCACCACTAGCACGATTTAAAAAAGGCTCATCAACCACTTAGAGGTTTGTTGCTGATCGATTTCTTCCAGCTTTTACTTCAACTGTATAATTACAGGAAACAAAAGGAGGAAGCTGCAAAGGTTTACAGAGTGTGGCAAGCAACAAAGGAATTTTTGCATTTTCAGAGGCTTTGGCAGCAAATAATCGCTCCCAGATATGCACCTGTCAATGACTGTGGTGATAGACTTTTTTGCATCCCAGTTCCTTCCAGGTCTACACTGGAGATATTTACAACAACTCAGGTTTCTGGTCAAATTTGCAATGAATGGTTACTGAGGCTCTATTCAAAAGACAGCTAACCTCATTTCATACTGTATTGTCAAAGCTAAGTATATGGCAGATCTCTAATGGTAGATTTATTCAAATCGACATAGACAGCACACTGACCACTTACATTGTCAGCAGCACATCAACTCTGCCCTCACTTACTTGGTTTTCGTTTGGTGTATGACCATAGACGATGACATTGCTGCAGTAGGTAAGCATTAGTGTATCTTCCTTGAGTATTATGTCCAGTGTTCTCTGTGCGACTTTCAGAGAGCCTCACTCTGGTGTCTCTTACTAAGTGTTCCTTCTAGACCGTTCTCACACTGCCCACACTCTGATATTTATACCCAGTGATGTGCAGCTCAGTGACATAATTGCAAGGTTGCTAAAGGTCCTCAGCCCCTTTAAGAGATGCACACCAGCATTAACTGATCCTATCAATTTAGGATTTTGGATTGCTGCTGACACTTGCAGCCATTAAATAACAGTTAATTCTGGCTGTACACAGCAACAGGGTTAAAAGTGCAGGCTGCCCTAAGCTGAAATACTCCTTGCATTTCTTTGAGAACAGGAGTTCATCTTGCATCATGATGCCTGTGCCCTTTAATGGGGACTTTTCACTATAGACCCCACATGATCAAGTTGAAAGTCACTGCATCAGCTCACTTCGAGTGGAAGAAAAACATAATTGTACAGTCAGACATTTGTCAAATTAAATTCCTGGCCAATTTTGACACTCAGGATGATGGTGGGTGATTCAACAATGATAATTCTGTTGGATTTTGAGTACAGCTTGATTTTCTTTTGTTGCAGACGGTCATTGCCTGGCATTTGGATTGATCTGAATGTTACTTGCACCTGGATGCAAGGTAGCCTGTTCTGGAGTGAATTTTGGCATGATTATTTAAACAATTTGGTGCGTGTTCTTTGTGTCCATTACTTATAAGGATATCTTGTCCACTATTCACTAATGTGAGTTAAAAACGTTGATCCAAAAATTAGACTTAAAATCATTTTATACACTCATTTGAGGCAAAGAAATTATGCCTTTTTTGCATTCATGGCTTTAAGTGTTTTAATGTTCAATGTAATGCAATTGCCACTACAAAATAAAGCTCAGTTCTTCCCACATTTGTAAATAAAAAGGATTTAAAAATAACACATTCTAATGAAACAATTTGTTCTGAATATCAATAAGAAGAAAAATGCCACTAAAGCCAATTCACATCAGAGATGAAATTCATGCTCATCACTTGCAAATCATGGTGGAACCTGTGGTGTGAAAACCATTTAATTTAGGACTTGAGCCAGACTGTAACAATTGGAGTGAGTGCCAATGCCGGTGATTCCTCAGGCAACTCATGAAAAAGGCTGGTGGAGACGAACTGGAAGACTGGGAAGGGCTAGGTCTAGAGGGAGGGGGAAAATATGGTTACATTTGGTGGGAGCCATGCCCGACAGAAGTTCAAATATTTTCAATGTGCATTCAGGAGGTATTCTGTTTCTGACTTAGGTGATTCAATCTTGCAATGGGGGTCTCCAATAGGAGTTAGCTGCCCTATTTACATATGCAAAGGGTCCAAAGCACATGTGCTCAATGGCTATTTTGGGTTTTTGCCTTTGTCTATGTGGCAGGGAGAGTTCTTGAGCTCAATGAACAAGTGTTTTCTATCTGTTGTAAGCTCAAGTACCTGCATATCACAGAATTGCCTGATTATTACAAATGCTAGGTTCTGCAAACAAACTTTTCAACTTCAAAATGCTTTGCTTTTATCAAAATCTCAAATCATGACATGAAGGCTTCAGTATTTTAAATATAAAAAGTATGTGCTGTGTTCTAAATATGCTACATTTTTTTTCTAAAGCTTTACAGTGGTTTAGTTTATCTTTTCGAAACTAATTTTATTCCAGCTCCATTTTAGTTTGGGTTCCAGAAGCCATATGCTAATTAACATCTCATTTACCTGACTAAACTCTATGCTCTTGAAATACAGTGTTTGGCATTGCTAATGGTATGAGGAGTTTATTGATGTAAATATACAGAGAGATGGTTGGTGAATGCTCGTACCCACAAAAACCTATCAATCATAATGCCAAAACTATCAGTTGAGCTAGCTTCAACAATCTTTCTGGGAGTAAAGATGGGTTGGGAAAGAGCAATTAGTTTCTCTCTAATCTATTGAATTCTTTAAGCCTCTCAAGACGAACAATTAGATCATCTCTCAATCTTCTATAATCAACAGACTAAAAGCCTAATCTATATAATTTGCCAACATAATTAAAACTTTTTGGCTAGGGCATAATTCTGTTGCATTTTTACCCACATTATAACTTGATCCTTTGCAGCCTTTGTTGAAAGTGATTTTAAACTTTTTTACTATTACTGTTCAGTGTACCAACTGAGATTTGGTTCTTATTGGGTAAGGTGGGAGGAGCCAGGGTTTGGTCAATGGAGTCCTCCAAAGAATGAATTTTCATCTGGTCTGTGCTGACAAATAGTCATCTTAAATATTAGGTGTGGATTTTTTATGGAAGCTCAGACGATATAATGAATTGCTCATTAGACCCACTGGTTCTGGAACACCTATGTTAATGAGTTTAGCATTAACAATCAAACTCCATTTTATTGTGGCAGATATAGCATAGGATTATGCTTTAAAGACATCTGCTTTAAAACACTAAATTGGTTGCAAACTCCAGACACAAGGCATTCATATTGACTCTATTTCCCTTCTACATTTTTAGTGAGTGGCACGGTGGCAGAGTGGCTAGCACTGCTGCCTGACAGCGCCAGAGACCCGGGTTCAATTCCCGCCTCAGGCGACTGACTGTGTGGAGTTTGCACGTTCTCTCCGTGTCTGCATGGGTTTCCTCCGGGTGCTCCGGTGTCCTCCCACAGTCCAAAGATGTGCAGGGCAGGTGAATTGGCCATGCTAAATTGTCCGTAGCGTTAGGTAAGGGGTAGATGTAGATGTAGGGGTATGGGTGGGTTGCGCTTCGGTGGGGCGGTGTGGACTTGTTGGGCTGAAGGGCCTGTTTCCACACTGTAAGTAATCTAATCACTTTACTCCCCACACCCACCTCTGCACTGACCCATTCACACCTTGCCCCGTTAATCTTTTCAAAATAATTCTAAACACTTAACAGAAGGTTGTCCAAGGAAATTTAAGTAATCTTCAGCTGCGTTTGGTGACAACTGATGTATTTGGAATATCCAAAGGCTCAGTACAGAACTCTGCAACTTAGTCCACTGTCATGGCCTCACAATGCAAAGCCTTTTTCTAAAGCAGACCATAGATATAGCAAATGCAAACAATTTAAAAAAAAAGATACATATGCAGAACTTTTCTTCAATGGAAGTTTCATGCACTCTGAGAATCCTGTGTGTGCTAATGTTACACAGGGATCAATCAGTTAACAGTTGAACACAAGTTCTCTCTTTAGAGTTAATATTGTACTTTTCACAGAGATTATATAAAATATTAACACTTGGACTATACCAACTAAGAACATTAACTATTGACAATTCCCTGGCTGGCTCCCAAATAAGCAATATTCAATAGTTTAAAAACTATTGCTTCTAAATGCTGCTTCTTTTGATATTGAGTTTCTAGACAAGCTAAAACTTCATTGTAGTAGTTGTGAACTCTAAAATGTACAATTTGAAATAAAACATCACAATCAGATTTTCCCTTTGCAACCCATGACAGAGGAATATCTTCTCCTGTATTGTCATTAGACAGAAAAAGATGATTTTATACAAGTTGTCAGACCTGGTGCAAAACAACATTAAAAATGAAACTCCTGATACTAAATACCTGTACTGACTCCATTAACTGTATTAAATGAAAATTTTAAAAGCCTGTCTGTACATTCTGCTGTTTAAACTTTTCCTGCCTTGGCAGTTATAACTAGCTTGCACTGTTATTTTAATAGGTCTCTTGGCTCCAAGACATGTGATTGTCTATTTACATTGACATCATATACACCCATGTTTGCAGATTGAGTTGTTTTGTTTTGCAAGGCATGAAAGCCCCTTTAAAAACCACAATCTTTATTTTATTATTTGCTGTTCTCTCATTACCTTCCAACGTACCAAAGTGTCTTTCATTTCTCAGAAACCACAAACACACCCATTTTTATTTGGTAATTTCAACAACTTTTAGTAACAAGAGACTTTGGGGGCCTTTTTAAAGAAGTTTTAATTGCTCTTATTTCAATAAAAACTACAAATCGAAACACAAGGGGCCACAATGCTGCAGGTGACTTTGTTCAATGCGAATCTGATACAATGGGAATCACACAAAGACCAGCCAAGCACAGCTTATAATGATAGCATTCCTTTTACCATCTGCAAGGAGTTAAATGGCAATTCAGTTTGAACAAATGACAATTTGTTTTGTTCATCCAGCTACAGTGCATGTAGAAGTTTTGAAAAACAAAGGCAAAAGGAGAATACACTGCAGTACATGGACTAGTTTCTCAGGCGAAAGTGAGGACTGCAGATGCTGGAGATCAGAGCCGAAAATGTGTTGCTGGAAAAGCGCGGCAGGTCAGGCAGCATCCAAGGAGCAGGAGAATTGACGTTTCGGGCATGAGCCTTACCCAGTCTGGCCTACATGTGACTCCACACCCAGGGCATAGGTTTAGGGTGAGAGGGGAAAGATATAAAAGAGACCTAAGGGGCAACTTTTTCACGCAGAGGGTGGCACGTGTACAGAATGAGCTGCCAGAGGAAGTGGTGGAGGCTGGTACAATTGCAACATTTAAGAGGCATTTGGATGGTTATATGAATAGGAAGGGTCTGGAGGGATATGGGCCTGGTGCTGGCAGGTGAGACTAGATTGGGTTGGGATATCTGATCGGCATGGACAGGTTGGACTGAAGGCTCTGTTTCCATACTGTACATTTCTATGACTCTATGTCTCTTAACTGCCCTCTGGGCAATTAGGGATGGGAAGTAAATAAAGGCTGGCCAGCAATGCCCTCATCCCGTGAATGAATAAAGAAAAGAAATTATGCAGTACTGCATATCTTAGTGAATGCCATTACAGCAAATAAAAATGTTTCTAAAATAGGCTCTCACGGCAGTATTTTTAATGATAAATTTACCAAAAGAAAGTAAAATAAAACTTTATCACCGTGTACACTTGAAAGGTGGATCAGTTTACTTATTAGCTAACAAATCAGGGGAGCCTTCTTCAAATTCAAAACTAATCGTCAATCTCCATCAAACTGGAAATGCTAGTTCACAAAGCAAGTACCTTCCCATGTCATATGTTGAAAAACATTTTTACAACCGTCTGTTACTTCACATGTCTGTATTTAATACATAAAAATAGGTTCTTAATTCAAAATGTTGCAGGTCAGAAATGTAGCCCATCTTATTGCATATTTTCTCCAGGGAAAATAATTTTTGTTTAGCGAGTTTTCATTTAGACCTCTGTTTTACAGGAATGTTTAAATGTAGGATAGCTGTGGACATACACCCAGTCAAAAAAACCTACGTGGAAAAATGGGTAAAGTTATGGCAATGATAGACAAGGGTAAAATGATTTCATCTTATTATTTCCGATTATATAAAGCATCCCTTCCTTCACGTCTTGTTGTGATGTGGGCATACTAGGTCACCACACTGCATGATCTGATGTTCAATATGAAGGTTGCTGCCACTATCCTCTAGGTGTAGACCTGCTTGGACTTGTGGTAGAGAAAAAACACTTCCTTGCCTAACTAGCAGTCTCTTGTAGCTGACAAGATTAGATTTCATACAGTACGGAAACAGGCCCTTTGGCCCAACATGTCCACACTGAGCTTCCAAAGAGTAACCCATCCCCCCACATTTACTCCTGACTAACATACCCAACACTATGGACAATTTACCTGTCCAGCATATCTTTAGATTGTGGGAGAACGTACAAACTCCATACAGACAGTCATCCAATGTTGGAATTGAACCCAGGTCCCTAGTGCTGTGAGGCAGCAGTGCTAACCACTGAGCCACCATACCACCCAAGAGATGGGGACAAGATATAGTTTATTGCACGTGAGCAACTACTTATAAATTGCATTGATACAATAGACATTGTTAGAGACTTTGAGGAGGACCAGTTGTTAAATCTCACTTCTTCAAGATCCTAAGCTCTTCACATATCATATGACACTTACATTGTGGGGTGTTTATAGCACTCCTTATCTTTTTTCAAACTCATATACAACATTAGGTGTTCTTTCTCTCTGTAAAGATAGATCGTGTTATGATTTTAACTTTCGATGAATGGACATTTCTTTCTCTATTATCCAATTTTTGATCCAGAGGGACCTTTTCTGACAGCATACATGAAGTTAGCAACCATTCCTCAGCCAAGGCCAAGAGAATAGTGGACGTCACATGGACCCACTTCTGGCTGGTGTACCCCATACAAAGATTAATTGCAAGAATGATCGCCTGAACTAATTTCAGTCACTTAATGGATCACAATGAGTCTTCGAGTCATAGAGATGTACAATGGCAATGACACCCTTCAGTCCAACTCATTTATGCCGACCAGACATCCTAAACTAATCTAGTCCCATTTGCCAGCACTTGACCCATATCCCTCTAAACTTTTCCTATTCATATATCCATCCAGATGCCTTTTCAATGTTGTAATTGTATCAGCCTCCACCACTTCTTCTGGCAGCTCATTCCATACACGCACCACCCTCTGCGTGAAAAGGTTGCCCCTTAGGTCCCTTTTAAATATTTCCCCTCTCACCATAAACCTATGCCCTCTAGTTCTGGACTCCCCCACCCCAGGGAAAAGGCTTTGTCTATTTACCCTATCCATGCCCCTCATGGTTTTATAAATCTCAATAAGGTCACCCCTCAGCCCCAGATGCTCCAGGGAAAACAGTCCCAGTCTATTCCTAGATTTTTTTATTCTCAGCAAAGTCTGAGGTTTTAACTGAAGTAGAGGCAGTAGTTTGATTTTCCTTCACCCTGCTCCTGGAGCCAGCCTTGAAGATGTTCTTTAAACTCTCTCACTCAGAACTTCCCACAGTGTGCCCAGACTACATTGCTGGGAAATCTGAATATTCTCATGCCTCTGAGTGCTTGACCGATTTCCACTAATATAACTCCCCAATTTAAGTTAGTTGACTTCAATATCACACAATTAATGAACGGGGCAAGTTTTAGTGTTTGAATGTTAGCAGTTTCATTTTAAACCTTGGCTTGCGTCAGCTCTAACAACTTGTATAATGTTATCTTTTTTGATGAGAAATGAGAAGCTCATGCTTTTAAATTGGCTGCAATGGGAGAACCTGATTCAGTGAAGTTTTCATTTGCACTTTTGCAAATGTTTGCACTTTTCAGGGCTCACAACCACCAAGTGGTAATACTCTAGTTTCAGTTTGTCAAGAAGCTCAACATCACAACCTCATTTCCCAGAAACCTGAAAATCAAGTTTCGCTTTCAATAACTGTCTGACAGAGACAGAAGAAACAACAGCAAAATAAAATCTTGGCAAACAGTGTCAATACAGACAACAGAACATTTAACCAGTCAACTGTTCGGGTAACAGCTCACACACACTTTTGTGGTCATCCTGCAAAGGACGTCCATATTCCATCATATAAGATCAAATATTTCCAACCATATAAAGTTTTGAGAGTATTCACTGCACTTCAGGCATTACAAGAAAATATCCCAGTAGGTCTTTCTTCTAATTCAAGAAGGAATGATGAGGACAAGCTTTATTCAGCAATAACAAAAGAACAATTAATCAATTAATTATATTTATATATTATGTATATATAGTCTTTAAGGAATAGTAAAATTTAAACACAATTCTACCACAGCAACAGAATAATAAATATATTGTGCATTGCACAGCAAAATGCTCTTGTGATTACTGAGTGTATTTCAGGCAGAGATAGATAGGTTCTTAATTAGTAAGGAGATCAAGGGTTACTGCGAGAAGGCAGGAGAAAGGGGTTGATAAATATATCAACCATGATCGAAAGGTGGAGTAGATTTGATGGGCCGATTGGCCTAATTCTGCTCCTTTATTTTATGGTCTAATACATGGTAATATAAGCAATATCATAAGAGATCTGCTTATAGTATTTACCCAATTACAACTGAACAAGTCAACTTGTGCTGCTTGGTAGTACTCTCACCTCAAGGTTTAAGAGTTCAAAGTTCAAACTTCATTCATGGACCTTGAGCACCTAACGTAGACTAACACAACAAAATACAGTATCTGAGAAAATACTGCACTGTCGAAGCTGGTTTCCCTCAGATTCTAGGAGCTGCTAACATTCACAGATTAAGGATTATATGGCACTAAAGGAGTAACAGGAAACTGTTCTAATCAATATTCCACTTAATTCCCCACGTCCCCCCACCCATCCAAACAATGCCATGGCAAACAGACTAATTGGGCTTTAATTTGTTTGTGGGATCATGTATTGCACCAAATAACCGCTGTATCTGTCTAAAAATCAACAATCACTGCACTCTAAAGTCAATAGTAGTGTTTGCCTATGGACAGCCTGTACAAAAGGTCGAGTACACTGGGTCGGGTGCCCCCTACACTTTACAAGATAATGGTCACTAAATACTACCCATTTAATCCGGTGTCAAATTTACAACAGCACATGAAAAGTGTAAATAATTCTCTAAAAGGCTCTCCACCTGAAACAATAATTTATCTCTTCAGACACTGACTAAACAATTTTTTAAAGTTCTAGCATTCACCTAAACTGCAAAACTACGATTTTAATTAATCTTTTCTTCAAATGCAGTGCAAAAGGCAAGGAGAGAACAAAAGGCAAGGAGGGAAAAGGAGCGAAAGTGAAGGAAAGTTTGGAGCCACATCCTAATCTCACTTCTCCTTATGGTTTCAAAATTAAACCTGATTCAATGTGATGGGCTATTAATTCAGTGAATGGAGAGAAGGGAGCCAGGGAACAGTACTCTGAACACTCAGCTCCTGTGCGCTCTTAGCATCAAGCCAAGACGTGTGCAGCAGGTTCCAGTTTGGGTGCATTATATCTACATTTTAGACATACTTAATGATCGCTCTTACTTGTAGACATGTTGATATATGAGCCCATCAGCCACAAAGTTGGTTCCTCCACTGATCAAAACACCGTGAATTGGATCAGGGCCTCGTGCATCACCCCAGAAACATTTCAAGATGCTGCTGGAGTGTGTAAGAAAGGATTACACAAATGGAAGTGCCTCTGCTCATTATTTTGGCACTGCCCTGCGCCCATTTCTTTTGACCTTTCACATAGTTTTCCCAATTAAAAAACAGAACTCATTGTACAGTTATTTAGTCAAGACACACAGACATTAAAAATTCATAATTGTCCGTTAAAGTCTCCTGAACGCCATTACTCAGGCTCATCTGATTGGCTGCAGCTGTTCATGTTTTTTTTTGCAGATTTGTATTTGCAGATACATTCTATTTTGTTCAAATATCACATGGTCAGAGGGCAGACAATCCATGTGACATTTTATAAATTCCTACTTTGAAAACAGAACTGGTCTGACTCAAGGTTAGATTACAGACAGACTCTAACCTCACACCTTGAATGCACTGTCTGAGCTGAGATGTCACCTTTTTTACATAAAACCTTAAGTTATCTCAAGGCTGTAACTTGAAAGAAGTTCTGGGATTTACATATTAATCAGTTGAAACCTGCATCCCCATTCTGAGTGATTAAAGACTTAACAGCAACCTAGGTTTGTTCAATACATTGCACCAGTTGTTTGACACTTTGATCTTTTACTATAAATTCTGTGTCCTACCCTACTAACTACCCAATGAAGAAGCAGTGCTCTGAAAGCTAGTACTTCCAAATAAACCTGTTGGACTATATCCTGGTGTTGTGTGATTTTTAACTGTCCACCCCAGTCCAACACCGGCACCTCATGGCTTCTGATAAATTTGGGGTGGCATGGCGGCTCAGTGGTTACCACTTCTGTCTTACAGCACCAGGGATCCAGGTTCGATTCCAGCCTCGAGTGACTGTTGGTGTGGAGTTTGCACATTCTCCCCACGTCTGCGTGGGTTTCTTCCAGGTACTCCGGTTTCCTCTCACAATCCAAAGATGTGCAGGTCATGTGAATTAGCTACGCTAAATTGCGCATAGTGATAGGTGCATTAGTCAGAGAGAAGTGGGTCTGGGTGGGTTACTCTTCAGAGGGTCGATGTGGACTGGTTGGGTCAAAGGGCCTGTTTCCACACTGTAGGGAACCTAATCAAACTTTGATTGACAAAAAGAGCTCAGCTTGTCTGCACTTTTTAAACTGAAAACAACAAATGCTGGAGACCACAGTGGGTCCAAAAGCACCATGGAGAGACAGCAAACTAACATTTTGAGTCGAGATGGCTTTTCATCTGAAGTGAAGTGAAGTGAAGTGAAGTGAAGTGGAGAGGGGACAACATTTATGCTCCTGTTGGGGGGAGGGGAGGGGCAGTGATGGTGGTAGTGGGTGTAGGCTGCTGATGGAGAAAAGACGTTGATAGTTTAGATTAAGTGATTGGAATGTCAGAATAGCCGAAGAATGGTGTGTCTGCCAGACTGGAAAGTACAGTAAGTGGAATAGGGGGAGGGGAGGACATGGCAACAAGCTAAAAGATGGAAGAAATGGGAGCTGATTCACAATTTGAAGATGTTGAACTCTATATTAAGTCCAGAAGGCTATAAAGTGCTTAGTGTGAAGATGAGATGTTGTTCCTCTAGTTTAGGCTGTGATTCACTGGAACACTGCCGTATGCTGAGGGTAGACATGTGGGTATGTGAGCAGGATGCTATGTTAAAATGACTGGCTACAGGAAGGTCAGGGTCATGCTTACGCACAGACCAGAGGTGCTCTGCAAAGCAGTCACCCAGTCTGCATTGAGTTTCTCCCAATGTAGAGCAGATCCCAACTTTTCTGTAGCCAGTCATTTTAACACAGCATTCTACTCACATGCCCACATGTCTGCCCTCGCCATACCGCAGTGTTCCAGTAAATCACAGAGCAAACTGGGGGAACAACATCGCATCTTCAGACTAGGCACTTTACAGATTTCTGGACTTAATATTGAGTTCAACACCTTCAGATTGGGAATCAACTCTCATTTCTTCCTCTTACTTTTAGCTTGTTGCCATGTCCTCCCCTCCCCCCATCCCACTTACCGTCCTTTCAAGTCTAGCAGGAGACACATAATTGTCCTGCCATCCTCACATTCCAATCACTTAATCTGAACTATCAACATCTTTGCTCCCTACACCCTACACCCACTATCCACACCCCCTCCAAACCCCTCCAAACTACAGCATAAATCTGTGCCCTCCACATTTCACTTCAGCCCTGATGAAGAGTTATCTAGACTCAAGATGTTAGCTTGTTCTCTTTCTCCATTGATGCTGTCTGACCCGTTGTGATCTCTTGCATTTGTCATTTTCAATACAGATTCCAGCATCTGCAGTAATTTGTTCCTGCTCTTCTTTTTAAATTCGCTGCAAACACTTCAATTAAAAACTTTAAAACATTGTTAATGAATTGCTCATTGCGATTCTTGCTGGTGAAGCATCATAGCTGCTACTGTCAGTCAGCAGTAGACATTTTGCCCAGAGTCAAGATTAGTGTGGTGCTGGAAAAGCACAGCAGGTCAGGCAACATCCGAGGAGTAGGAAAATCAACATCGATTTTCCTGCTCCTCGGAGGCTGCCTGATCTGCTGTGCTTTTTCAGCACCACTCTAATCTTGACTCTAATCTCCAGCATCTGCAGTACCCACTTCTGCTATTTTGCCCAGGGTGAAGATTCTTCTCCTGATGATGTTCACCAAATTACATTCCAATATAGAATGGCATCCATAAACCACCAGGCTAAATCAATCTTACAGCAAACACCAGGAGACAACAGAGAATCAAGATGTTCATGGCTCTAGGCAGGTGGGCTTAAACCCAAAGAGAAAGTTAAATTGTAGAAACGACTTGAGACGTTCAATCAAGTTTAAATATTCAGAAATAAACACAAAATCCTGCAGATGGTGGAAATTGGAACTAAAACCAGAAAGTACAACTTTGAAGACAGAAACAAAGATCATGCTTTGAAATCAAAGACTCTTCTTTGAATTGAGGGACAGTTACATTGAAGAATCTTTGAACTTGAGTCGTTAATTCTGTTTCTTCTCCACCGAAGTTGCCAGATTGACCGAGTTTCTCTAGTTTTTATTCTAAATATTTACGTTTATGTCACCTTGACAAGTGAAAACTGCATCACCTTAAAACAAATTGAAATGTGCTGCAGCGCAGCAATCCAGCCCTACCTTAGCTTCATCATTGATGTCCCATGTAAAGGAGATGGCATTGTAAGCGATTTCTTCAATGTTGCTAATTGTGTTGAAACTTTCTTTGTAATCAGCTGTAGGAAAACAGTAATAAGGGACTGATCATATTAAATAAGAATGAGTTTTACCAAATCTAGCTAAACTTGAACTGCAAAAACAAATGCAGACTCCCAAGACAGCACAACTCCAAGACAAAAACTCAAATGTAAATCAGAGCCTCCGAAACCACAGGTTATGACCTCAAATGGAAGCTTTAAGGCCAAAGCCTTTGACGTGGTAATGGTACCATAAAACATGGATCAATTCCTGATAGCTGCAAGGATCCTTTAAAAAGCTCACATATGGCATTCTACTGGCTGGCGTCATCTAACTGACTGCTCAGTAATATCTGACTCCTGCTTGGTGAAAATGTAAGCGTTCATTCAACTTGTCTTCTCATCAACAAGGCAGATGAGCTGAGGGGAGGGTCAAGTGAGAGGCAATGGTGTAATGGCAACGTCATAGACTAGTAATCCAGACACCTAGGGGCATGGGTTCAAATCCCTTTACGATTCAGTGAGATGTAAATTCAATAATATCTGAGATTAAAAACTAGCCCAATAACAACCCTGTAACCATTGCCAAAAACACAGGACTCCAGGGGAACAGAATCCATAACTGAAATGCATTGCCCCAATTTTTTTGACTTTCAGAAGCTGGATGTGCACAAGTACACAAAAAAGTTCTTTACTCTTCACTTTTTAACCTAAGCTTGTATTTCTTTTAGACTTAGGGAATAAGAAAGTAAAAGTAGGGTAGAAAGAATGTTAATTTGTATGGTGCACCCTTATTTAATATCTCACGTTACATTAAGTCCATTTGATTTTCGTAATGATCTTATTGCTTCACATAGTTCCCCAATAATTCACTGCCACAGAGGTCAGTAAGTATATTTAATATGGAGATAGATATGTTCTTGATTGTCAAGGGGATCAAAGATTATGGGAAGAAAGCGGAAGAATAGAGTTAAGAAACTTATCAGCTATGATTGAATGGCGGAGCAAACTCGATGGGCTGAATGGCCTCACTTCTGCTCCTATGTCTGTGGTCTTATGGTCTAATATTGATGTATTCTGGCAGTTGGTAGGAGCCCTCTGTCTGGATTACCCAGGACAAAGTGTCTTTGCGGGCCTATCTGTGCAAAGATTTTAGTTTCCTAGGAGTCTGAGAGACCGAGTAGCAAGGAGACGCTAATCATCTAAATGCGACATTACCTGTTGTCAAGCACGTTCCTCCTCTGTGTTGCTCATTTTACAGGCAACCTAGAGAGGGGCTTCCCTCACAAACTGGCAACTTGTATTTAAGAAGTAAAGATCATTTACTTTTTACTTGTGTTCAGTACCTATGCTAATCAAATCCTCCCTCTTTATATTTTTCACCGTAGTTCATTTGCCAAGGCTCTCAAAAAGGTTAAGAAAAAGAGTTCTCCTGTGTTTACTTTACCCTGAACTGTAAAGGTCGATTGAGAAATCAATCTATGGTTTCACATGAGAAACTGCTTAAAAAATCCATTCAGCGAGACTCATCAGTTTGAAAATGTAATAATAGTCACTGACGTCTTGCATGACAACCAACCATGTCTATCCTATAATTATTACAGCCTTGCAATCGGTTTTAGATTGCAAGATAAAACTGCCACTTACAAGTTTAAGTGGAGGAAAGAGAGGAAATTGCATATACTGCTCAGTCCTTTGACTACATGTCATGTTGAGGTTGTATAGGATGTTGATGAGGCATCTTCTAGAGTCGTGTGTCCAGTTCTGGTTACCCTGTTTTGGAAGGATATTATTAAGCTGGAGAGGGTTCAGAAAAGATTTACCAGGATGTTGTCAGGAATGGAGTGTTTGAGTTATGGGAGAGGCTGGATTGTCTGGGAGTTTTTTCACTGAGGTAAAGGAAGTTGAGGTTTATAAAATCATGAGGGGTATAGATTAGGTAAATGGCAGGTATATTTTCCCTAGGACGGGGGAATTGTAAACTAGGGGGCATAGTTTTAAGGTGACAGGAGAAAGATTTAAAAAGGACATGAGGGGCAACTTTTTTTTTACATAGAGAGTAGTTTGTGTGTGGAATGAACTTCATGTGTGGTGGATAAGGGTACAGTTACAAGGTTTAAAAGACATTTGGATAATTACATGAGTAAGAAATATTTGGAGGGATATGGGCCAAGCACAGGCAGGTGGAACTAGTTTAATTTGGAATTATGGTTGGCATAGACTGGTTGGACTGAAGGGTTTGATGCCATGCTGTATGACTTTGTGATTCTATATGTCTACTTACATCAATTCTCCTTGTTAACATTATGAGACACACTCCTTGAAATTATGGGTCATGAAGGACCATCAAGTCAAGTCTACTGAATTAAATTCAACCTCAGCGTGATGCTGGACAACTAACAGTTATAGCCTACATCAACCTATGGGAGAAGGAATTGAAACTGTGTTGCTGGAAAAGCACAGCAGGTCAGGCATCATCCAAGGAACAGGAGAATCTATGTTTCGGGCCGGAGCCCTTCATCAGGATCAGCCCTTCCTGATGAAGGGCTCTGGCCCAAAACATTAATTTTCCTGCTCCTCAGATGCTGCCTGACTTGCTGTGCTTTTCCAGCAACACATTCTTAACTCTGATCTCCAGCGTCTGCAGACCTCATTATGTCCTATGGGAAAAGAACTCAGTCCAAGAAAATTATACATACACTAAGGCCAGAGAATTGAGAACATTAATTTAAGTAATCAGATTCTTTTACCTGACCTATCGTCAATGATCATTAGCAATGTCTGGGCAACACATTCTCTTCACAATTTAAGGCCAATGCAAATGCAAAACGCACTTGAATCCACCCAAATAACGACACAACCAAAGCCATCAGACAACACATCAGTAGGCACACACTGAACTGCAACCTGATATTATTGCCACTCCCCTCAAATAAACTTCAGAGTCACATACAACCTCGACCATAATGAGTAATTTGCTCATTATAACATGACCACACATACTACATCTTGCAACTAAGAGGCATAACAAGATAATATTACAAGACAATCTACACTAGATTCAAAGTCAGGTTTACCTCTATTCTCCAAACATGAATGATACAACAATTTTAATGAAGTTACTTTCAATCAAGATAAGGACTTGCACTAGAAAGAGAACAATTACAAAAAGAAAATTAACAGCTGTACAGCAGAATGGGCAAGGTATCTGGAGTGTGGAGATTATTCTTATTCTTATGATTTGGATGTGAGCATAAGAGGTATAGTTAGTAAGTTTGCAGATGACACCAAAATTGGAGGTGTCGTGGACAGCGAAGAGAGTTACCTCAGATTACAACAGGATCTGGACCAAATGGGCCAATGGGCTGAGAAGTGGCAGATGGAGTTTAATTCAGATAAATGCGAGGTACTGCATTTTGAGAAAGCAAACCTTAGCAGGACTTATACACTTAATGGTAAGGTCCTATGGAGTGTTGCTGAACGAAGAGACCTTGGAGTGCAGGTTCATAGCTCCTTGAAAGTAGAGTCACAGGTAGATAGGATAGTGAAGAAGGCGTTTGGTATGCTTTCCTTTATTGGTCAGAGTATTGAGTACAGGAGTTGGGAGGTCATGTTGCAGCTCTACAGGACATCGGTTAGGCCACTGTTGGAATATTGCGTGCAATTCTGGTCTCCTTCCTATCGGAAAGATGTTGTGAAATTTGAAAGGGTTCAGAAAAGACTAACAAGGATGTTGCCAAGGTTGGAGGATTTGAGCTACAGGGAGAGGCTGAACAGGCTGAGGCTGTTTTCCCTGGAGCGTCAGAGGCTGAGAGGTGACCTTATAGAGGTTTACAAAATTATAAGGGGCATGGATAGGGTAAATAGACAAAGTCTTTTCCCTGGAGTTGGGGAGTCCAGAACTAGAGGGGATAGCTTTAGGGTGAGAGGGGAAAGATATAAAAGAGACCTACGGGCAATTTTTTCACGCAGAGAGTGGTATGTGTATGGAATGAGCTGCCAGAGGAAGTGGTGGAGGCTGTTACAATTGCAACATTTAAGAGGCATTTGGATGGGTATATGAATAGGAAGGATTTGGAGGGATATGGACTAGGTGCTGGAAGGTGGGACTAGATTGAGTTGGGATATCTGGTCGGCATGGACGGGATGGACTGAAGGGTCTGTTTCCATGCTGTACATCTCTATTACTCTATTTGGTTATATATTTAAGTCATAAAGTGAGCATTGTGAGCAACATGGACCTTCGGGCTGGCTGAGACCCCAATACAGGCAGGTCAGTGTTTCATGAACCAAGACATGGAGTTTCAACAAATCTTAGTCCTCTGACAAAATTCAGATCGCAAATCTAATGTTAAACCAAAAAGAAAATCAAAATTCTGATCAACTTGCATATATATTCGGATCAGAGTGGGACTTGTATGCTTCTAATCTCAGAGTTGAAGCAAGCTATGATTTAGCAAACTCTTTGCAATTGTTTCTTTTGATTGCTTACCCTCAATAAGCAGTGCAAGCTTCTGAAAGGTAATGCTCTAACTGCAATGTTGGGGTGGTGTTCTTCAGGTTAAACCACTACCAGTTGTCTAATGAGAGAGCAGCCCTCTGATCCTCTGGGACTCAGGTAAGTGTGCAGGAGGAGAATGGAGCAAGTGGGAAATCAGCAGCAGTACTGAACAACCTGCAGACGCTGCAGCAGGAGCTCTGAAATGACAATAGTTGAAGGGACTGCTTTAAGAAGGCTTTGCCCATCCAGTTGGACCGATAGGATAAAGGTGGCCTATCTTGAAATATTGGAGGAAATTGTATTTCTCAAGACAGTTTGGCTTTGATCTTTGCAATCTTCCACAGGAATATCAAAGGACCATGCCTTAGCCAGTAGCTGCAGTGGCAACAATTACCCTGAAGCTCTTTGCTTTAGGATTGTTCCTGTTTCTGTTGTGGACATCTAACATACCTCACAGTCAGGCAAAACAAACTCAAGGAGGTGAACAATGGCTTGTTTCTAGGGTGGACCAATATACATCACAGAATCCCTGCTGTGTGGAAACAGGCCATTTGGCCCAACAAGTCCACGCCAATTCTCCAAAGAGTAAACCACCTCTACCCTATTAGAATACATTTCTCATGACTTCATGCACCTAGCCTACACATCCCTGAACACTATGGGCAATTTAGCACAGCCAATTCACCCGGCCTGCACATCTTTGGACTGTGGGAAGAAACTGGAGCACCCGGAGGAAACCCGCACAGACACGGGGAGAATGTACAAACTCCACACAGTCACCCAAGGCTGGAATCGAACCCGGCTCCCTGGCCCTGTGAGGCAGCAGTGTTAACCACTGAGCCACTGTGCCACCCTATTGTTTCCCATTGGTGACCACAGTCAAAGTGAGGCACCTATTCCACAAGGGATAATTTGGTAACATAAATCACCCCCAACCAAACAAACATTTACTCCCTTTTTATCTGACAGCAAGCAGTTGTTGGTTCCATACCAATGTCAATGCAGCGCTGTTTCGCAGTATGCTGCCGGGAGTGCCAGTATTTCCAGTGCCTAAGTTGCTCATCACGGATTTTATCATCACCAAAAACAACCATTATCACACTCTGAAAATAGAAGGAAATTCAGAATTTTACAATAATGAAGTGTAAGATTTTACTAGGACCATATAATGTACAATGAAAAGGATCTGTAAAGCATTCACTGCATGCAATCAAAACATGGGTAGATTTTGGCCTTTGAATAATAGAGTGGCAGGTTTTAAAGAAGTAGTAGATTATCTAATATCTCTTCTGAAGTTAATGGAAATAAAAAAATACCAGGACAAGTAAACTTCAAGTTTACTATCAACTATTTTCCACTACCACAAAGTCAGAATTTACTCCACTTAGTAAGAGGTTTGTGCTTTAGCTATGTAGCAAAATTTTTCACAATGTATATATTTCATTTATGATTTACATCAAAAAAATCTTTCAGAAATTATTTGAAAGATTGAAAATGGCAGTACGGTACTTGTACAGGGACCAATTATATATTATGACAATGAAATCAGGTTGACGTTCACACCAACACTTACTCTGACTTTGCTGACTGGATGATGGATTTCTTCATTGGAACCCACTTCTTTGAGTGTGATGGGATAAAACTGTCCTTTGTTCAAATAAGTCATGGTTCCATCACCTGTCTTTTGTTTAAGTGATTTGGATGCTTCCAAAACATACTCAAATGTACTTCTGTAAAATAGTAAATGAAAAATGAACCATATTTCCAACAGTATTATGATTGTAGTAAAAATGGAATATCAATATTCAATGTGTATCATCTAATTCTAAAGATCAAGGCTTTTACAGATTAAATGACTTTTAAAAATGGTAAATTCAGACCTAAAGTAACTGCTGCAATCATTGAATTGAGGCAAACTTTGTGAAACAATGATGTGAAGGAGCCGATGTTGGACTGGGGTGGACAAAGTTAAAAATTACACAACACCAGGTTATAGTCCAACAGGTTTATCTGGAAGCTCTAGCTTTCGAAGCGCTGCTTCTTCGTCAGGTGGTGAAAAAGCAGCGCTTCGAAAGTTAGTGATTCCAAATAAACCTTTTGGACTATAACCTGGTGTGTGTGATTTTTAACTTTGCGAAACACAAGTTAGAGTTGTACAAAAACTATACTGAAATGATCCCTTCAACCAAAGACAGTGAAATCAGATGACCACATCTAGAAGCATCAAGAAATTTGCATCCTGTTTAATTCGCACTTGTATGATAATTTCATATGTCGGGAAATGAAAGGTTTGGCTGCCGTTAGCCAGCTTTGAAAAGCAAATGAGTAGACTCAGAACATACAAATAAATCCAAATCAACAGCTGCTCTGGAGGGGAAGCAGAGACCAGGAAACATCACTTTGTGAAGGAGAATTCTCAGAAGATACTCTCTCTGTCTGTCCCTCCCTTGTTACTCTCACCAAAAGTCAGTGTCTAGTGAAATGAAAACTTCAAACAACCATTCACTGAGAATTCAAGTGAATTGAATTTGAATTCAATGGGCTTGTTTGCTGTAGACTCTTAGGTAATTCTATACCATGTTAAGTCACGTCAACTGAGAGGCCAGGCACTCACTGGAGCACTATTTTTACTGTCAATAGTTCTGAGACAGGGTGGGGTAATTTGGCCAGGCCTTTCACTTCTGACAGGTATGGAGAAATAATTAGATTACTCACAGTGTGGAAACAGGTCCTTCGGCCCAACAAGTCCACACTGACCCACAACCCACCATCCACCCCCCCCACTATGGGCAATTTAGCATGGCCAATTCACCAAACCTGCACATTTTTTGGACAGTGGGGGGAAACCAGAGGTAACCCACGCAGACACAGGGAGAATGTGCAAAGTCCACACAGTCAGTCACCTGAGGCAGGAAGTAGTGTGAGGTAACAGTGCTAACCACTGTGCCACTGTGCCGCTCTAATACATCGTACTATTGAACAACCTCTCAATAGACTCTGTTTGGGCGCACACACCAGGATCATCAACAGTGACTGATAGTAACTCGCACCCGAGAAAATACATCCCAGGAAAATATTAATGATTTAAGAAAAAGAGGTGGGAATTGTGGAGGGATGGGTGTGGAATTGTTGGGGAAATTAATTTATAAATGCTCATTTTCCAGTAAACTTGCTGTGAGCTGGATCACAATGATTCTTCGCAAGCTGTGAAAGAAAGGAAACAATGTTTCCTGTTGTCACTGTGTCAAGAACCAGAGCAGACAAACAGGAGGCTGAAAGAACACAGTAACCCAGGCAGCATCAGCAGGCGGAGTCAATGTTTCGGTTATAACCCTTCTTCAGGACTAGCTGTAAGCATAGGAAAGCTATAGATAAAGTGAGATAGGGAGGGGGAGGGGTGGGCTGGGGTAGGGAGAGGCATAATAGTGAGGTAGTGATAGGTGAACACAGGCAGTGGGTACCACCTGAGTGATCGATGGGAGGGATGAATCCGATTGGTAGCTGGAAGGAAGGGTTGATAGGTGGAATGGAAGGGAGGAGGCGGGGCTGGAAAGGGTGATGGGGGATGGGTGGGAAGGCTATTTGAAATTGGAGAACTCAATGTTGAGGCTTCTGGGCTGTAGGCTGCCCAGGAGGAAGATGGTCTGTTGTTCCTCCAATTTGCGGTCTGATTCGCTCTGGCAAATCAGAGGAGGTCGAGAATGGGCATATCGGAGGGGGAGTGGGAGGGGAATTGAAATGAGCAGTGACTGGGAGGTCAGGCAGGCCATTTCGGGCCCGGTGAAATGGACACCTAGTTTAATCAGATCTCACCAATATAGAGAAGACCACATTGGAAGTAACCGGATGCAGTAGATTGGGTTGGAGAAGATGCATGTGAACCTCTGTCTCACCTGGAAGGACTGTTTGGGGCCCTGGATGGAGGTGAGGGAACTGGTGTACAGGCAGGTGTTGCATCTTTTTTCGTTTACAGGGAATGGTATTGGTGGGGTTGGAGGGGTTGGGGAATGTGGTGCGAACCCAGAAGTGGCAATGGAAATAGTACCCCCACATCTAGTTTTGAAGAAGGGTTATACCCGAAACGTTGACTTCTCCACCTCCTGATGCTGCCTGGATTGCTGTGTTCTTCCACTCTCATGTTTGTCTACTTTGGATTCCAGCATTTGCAGTTCTTTTGTCTCAAATCAGGTCATGAACTAGAGGCCACTGTTTAAAAATTAGGAGTTATACTTTTAGGACTGAGATGAATAAAAAGCTTTTCTCTTGGAGTACTGCGTGGCTTTGGAACATTGTCTCAGAAGGCTGTGGAGGCCAAGTCACTGAATATTTTTAAGATCGAGGTGAATAGTTTATTGCTGGGCAAGAGTTTGAAAGGTTAATCAAGGGTAAATGGGAATGTGGAATTCAGAACACAAACAGATCAGCTATGATCTTATTATGTGCGACAAATGCTAGGCAATGACCATCATCAACAAAAGAATCTAACCATCTCCCCGTGACATTGAATGGCAGTACAATTTCTGAAACACCCACTATCACCATTGTTACCATTGACCAGAAACTGAACTGGAATAGCCACACAAATATTATAGCTAAAAGAGCAGTCAAATTCTAGGAATTCTGTAGGAAGTCACTCACTTCCTGTCTCTGCAAGGCCTTACTGACATCTATAAAGGTATACGTCAGGAGTTTGATTGAATACTCCTCACTTGCCTGGGCAAGTGCAACTTCAATAACATTGAAGAAGCTCGATCCAGGACCATCCAGGGCAAAGCAGCCCACTTGACCGACAACCCATCCACCACCTCAAATAATCACTTCCTTTGCTACCAACCGTCAGTGGCAGTTGTACAGACTATCTACAAGATGCACTGCAGCAACTCACCAAGGCTCCTCTGACAGTACATTCCAAATAAGTGACCTCTACCACCAGAAGGACAAGGGCTGAAGATGCATGGGCGTACGGTCACCTGCAAGTTCCCCTCCAAGTCACACAATATCCTGACTTGTAACTATATCGCTGTGTTTCACTGGCTCAATATCCTAGAACACTCTCCCTAACAGCACAGTGGTTATCCCTACACCACATTCTAGTGGCTCAAGATGGCAGATCACCATTACCTTCACAAGGGCAAGTAAGGATAAGGAACAAATGCTAGCTAAGGACATGCACATCATCTGAAGGGATAATAAAACAAATCCTGTACGTTCTTTGTTCACCAGTGGGGATCAAGATGCATTTTTATATGAATTTCTTTCCACAAATTAATTGGTATGTGGTATTTATGGTAGAAATGAGCTTGATGGGTTGAACTGCTCTTCCTAATTTCTTGCTTTCTTGAGCACCCACATCTTCCAAATTTCTCTGCTACAGTACTATAAAATTTTACAAGTGTTGTGCATCAGCTAACATCCCCCAGAAATTAATATAGATTAGAATCTGTACACTATAGTAGATTCACTGAATGTTATATCACAGAGTCAACTTGATTCAGCATGACTTGATTAGTGCTTCCCTCTATTAAAAATTCTTGGGTCCAATCTTACTTTCTGACTTTAAATGAGTTCCTATCTACTTATCTACTGTAACTCACTTCACACAATATAGGAGCATTTTATGAAGCTGCAAATACTCCCAATCAAGACACTAATGACGTATTTGAAATGTAAGTATTAGTGTATAAAAATGCACAGACATTAAGTCTCTATTAAAAGATAACAGGCATGTTTAAAATATTTAACAAATGAAAATTGCTGGAGAAACTCAGCAGGTCTGGCAGCATCGGTGGAGAGGAAATAGAGTTTACACTTCGAATCCAGCCACTCTTTATCAGAACTTCAGAACATTAACTCTGTTTTCTCTCCACAGATGCTGCCAGACCTGCTGAGCTTGTTTTTGCTATTTTCAGATCTCCAACATTCATATTCTTTGCTTTATGTAAAAATATTTACCTCATTCTATCAAAGGCATACTCCTCTGAACTCATAGTGGGCATTCGTACATGGAGATCCGTAGGAAAGCCAAATACCTGTGATGAAAGGAAACGTAAGAAGGTGGATTAAAAGGCCAATGTGACCATGACTGCACAGACTTGTCCTTTTTATTCTATTGTGGACATATGAGAGGGAAAATGCTATAAAATCTCATCTTGACCCCAAAGTCAAATGAAAACTATACAACACATTTTATTGAAGCAGGCTTTGTTTCTTGCAAATGCCTTTGAACAAATTAATTAACTGTTATATTTTGCACTGCATAATTTATTAATTTCAATGCACCTTAACCATCACCAGTCCTGATTCCAATCAACAATTAGGTTGATGATGGTTGATAAACCTGTAAAGTACTTTATCAATGGTCTTGATTACGTGCAGAAGTATAATTCTATTTGAGTCTGTGTGATTACTATTTCTCACCCAGAGTGAACCTTAAAGCATGACATTTGATGAAGATTATACACCCATGGTACTGTGTCAGCCTGGTCCAGTTGCTAACAATTTTCAAGAATGATTGAAGTCCTGGACCTTAGTAATCGAGGCAGACAAGTCAATGTGGGATGGAGGACCATCCATTGATCCAAAATTGGATGGAAGACCATCCAAACACTGTCAGAGAATGAGAATGAAGCTCCTGTTTGACAATGTGGGCACTAAAGGTTTAGTGAAGAAATGCAGATAGTTTGCTGGATATCTTGGCCAACATTCTTCCCATTCCCAGGAATTATTTAACTGGTTACATATTTCATTGATAAGTTTGAAGAATACTTCGAGCAAAACACATGCTTCTTTTGCTAACATAGCAACTGAGTGAAGGCAATTCAAAGCATTTCAGCATGTGAAATGATATCTTGTGCAAAGCAATAAATGAAAGCTTTTCTTCCTCTAAGTAAAGGGTTACAACTTTGTCTCTCCATTAATTTTAACCTAAAGCAGGTGGAGTTTTAAACTAGAAAACATCACCCGAGACTCTTGGCTACTTTTCCACTTAAAATCAGCAAAAGGGTAAATATGCACCAACCACAATTCCTCTTCCCATTAGATAAACAATATCTTCCCCACCAGCTTGAGTTTTCCGCTTGTATACTTGCCAACCTGTGATTATTCTTGCATACATTTGATTAGAATGCAAAATCACAGGTTGGCAAGGTTAGAGCTGAAAGCCGACTTGTTTAGTAATTCATATTTTAATCTGTATCCTGTTTGTGTCCTGGGGAGGAGCTGACCTCAGCATTTATCCTGACCCGTATCCTAATTCTGCAATGGTGCTGAGGCTAAATCACCAGTGTGACTTACACATTGAAAAAATATACAGACTTTGGGATTACCTGTGATTCTAAGGGGCATGTTATAAATTCAATTATTCCTGTATTGCTGTTGCAGAACAATTGTGGAATATTTGAAATCAAGAAGAATGGACAAAAGTAGCAAATGTCTGCACCATAAGTCATCAGTAAGACTGAGTGTAAGTACAGACCTAGAGTCCTCAATTGCTTCTCATATGACAAGAGGCAACGTGCAGAGGCAGGAATTTGCTGATTCAACCTAAGAAGACTCCATTGTATTTTACAGCCAGTGAAGAACTTTTGAAACACACTCATTGTTATCATGTAGGAAATAAGGCAACCAACATCGACACAGCAAGCTCCCACAAATCGCAATGGAATATAAACAGATAGTCTTTTAGTGAAACCAAAACTGAAAATATTTATAATATTTAGGGCTGGCAGCATTTGTGGAGAGAAACAGTGTTAATGTTTCAGGTCAAAGAACCTTCAGAATTGTCCTGATGAAGGTAATCAACCAGTGATGAGACCGTAAAATATAAAAGCAGAATTAGACCATTCGGCCCATCAGGTCTACTCTGTCATTTGATCATGGTTGAAATGTTTCTCAATCTCATTCTCCTGCTTTCTCCCCATAACCCCTGATTCCCTTACCAATCAAGAATCTAGCTTTGTCTTAAATACGGTCAATGACTTGGCTTCCACCAGCCCTCTGCAGCAATGAATTCCACGGATTAGCTACCTTCTGGCTGAAGAAATTCCTCCTTATCTCGGTTCTATGTTGTCCCTTCACTCTGAGGCTGTGCCCTCAAGTGCTAGTCTCTCCTACTAGTGGAAACATCTCCATGTCCACTCTATCTAGGCCTGTCAGCATTCTGTAAGTTTCAATCAGATCCCCCCATATCTTTCTAAACTCCTTTCTAAACTCCCAGAGTCCTCAACTGCTTCTCATATGACAAGTCCTTCATCCCTAGGATGTAACCATTTTCTGGACTCCTCCAATGCCAACACATCCTTTTTTATATACAGGTTGAAAATTGTTCACAATATTCCAAACGCAGTCTGACCAGAGCCTTATACAACCTCAGCAGTGCATCTCTGCCCTTGTATTCTAGCCCTCTTGAAATGAACGCTAACAATTCATTTGACTTCCTAACCACCAACTGAACCTGCATGTTTACCTTAAGAGAATCCTGAACTAGAACTTCCAAGTCTATTTGAGCTTAAGATTTCCAAAGCCTTTTCCCATTCAGAAAATAATCTATGCTTCTATTCTTCATACCAAAGTGCACAACCTCATACTTTCCCACACTGTATTCCATCTGCCATTTCATTGCCAACTTGCCTAGCATATTCAAGTGTTTCAGCAGCCTCTTTGATTCCTCAATATTACTTGACCCTCCACCTATCTTTGTGTCATCTGCAAACCTAGCAACAATGTCCTCAGTTCCTTCATCCAGATTGTTAATATATAACATGAATAGTTGTGGTCCTAACACTGACCCCTGTGGAACTCACAAGTCACTGGTTGACATCCCAAAAAAGACCCATTTATCCCTAATCTCTGCCTTCTGTCAGCCATTCCTCTATCAATGCCATATCTTGCTCCTAACACTACAGACAATTATCTTATTTCCCAGCCTCCTGTGCAGCACCTTGTCAAACACCTTTGGAAATCCAATTAGATCATGTCCACTGGTTCTCATTTTGTCCAACTTGCTTGTCACCTCCTCAAAGAATTCCAACAGATTTGTCAAGCATGACTTCCCCTTGACGAAGCTGTGTTGATTCAGTCCTATTTTACCAAGCACTTCCAAGTACACTACAATCTCATCCTTAATAATGGACTCTAAAATCTTACCAATGATCAAGATCAGGCTAACAAGCCTACAGTTTCCTGTTAGTGTCTTCCACTGTGTAGACTGATGCAAAGTACCTATTCAGTTCCTCCACCATTTCCTCTACTACTTCTCCAGCCTCAGTTTTCAGCCTCCAATGTTCACTCTTACCTCTCTCTTTTTAGATACTTGCAATCTTCTTGAATATTACTAGCTAGCTTACTCTCATATTTAAACTTCTTCTCCACCAACCATCTCCCCCCAACTCCCCCCACACACCTGATTGCTTTGTTACTATTTTCTGCTGGTTTTTAAAGACTTCCCAATCCTCTGGTTTTCCATTAATCTTCAGCACATTATATGCTTTTTCTTTTGCTTTTGTGCTGTTCCTGACTTCACTTGTCAGCCATGGTTTCCCAATCCTCCCCTGAGTTTTTTTCTACTTCCTTGGGATGAATTTCTGCTATGCCTCCCAGATTATCCCCAGTAACTCCTACCATTGCTGCTCCACTGTCTCCCCTTCCATGCCTCATTACATATTACCAAATCTAGAATTGCCGGTTTCCTAGTGGGCTCTACCATAAGTTGCTCCAAAAAACCAGTCTCAAAGACATTCCATGAATTCCTTTTCTCGAGATCTGTTACCAACCTGGTTTTCTCAGTCCGCTGGCATAATGAAGACTCCTATGATTATGTAACAGTGTCTTTCTTATATGCCTTTTGCATCTCCTGATTCAATTCTTCCCACATCTTGACAACTGCTCGGAGGCCTGTACACAACTCTCATCAGGATAAATTAGCAAGAACCCCAAACAGAATCGAAGTTTAAGTGATTTTTAAAACTGTGCTAAGGTATTGAAGTTTCATTGGATTATCACCAAAGCATGTGTTTGTATGCATCTGCAGTCTGTGACCTTCTAGGTAGTTGAGGTCACTGGTTTGGAAGATGTTGTCAGAGCAGCCTTGGTGAGTTGCTGTGATGCATTTTGTTAATGGGTTTCACTGTGGCTTCTGATAGCTGGTGGGGAAGGAAATTAATATTGGAGGTATTGGATCGGGTGTCAGTCTAGCAGTTTCTTTGTCAAGCTTCTTAAAATGTTAGGGAAGCTACACTCATCCAGGCAAGTGGAGTGCTCCATCAAACTCCTTGTGTGTACATTGTATATGTCAGGAAAGCTTTGAAGAGTTAGGAGGTGAGTGACTTCCCGCAGAAATCGCAGCATCTGACTTGCTCTTGTAACTATTGTATTTGTGTAGCTGTTCAAGTTCAGGTCAAAGGTAAGGTTGGATATTCAGTGACACGTACAAACAATCAGGGGTAAGATTTGCATTTGGTCATCTAATCCACTATCATCTTATGCAGTTTGGTGTCACAGTTTGGGTTATGATGCTCCTGGGAAGCACCTTCAGATTTTTTAATGAGTTACACACAAATGGCTGTTTTAGACAGGAATTCATAACTAAATTCTTTTTTTTGCATATTCATTGCAATGAATTCATTTGTAACATAGTTTTTGTTATTTGTAATGGTGGCAAACAGTAACATCTGTAATGGTTAAAGCTGTTTTCTTGTTATACAAGATTATCAGATTGCTGTAAATTGTTGTGGCAAGAAATGAGGTTCCTACTCAGACCAGGAAAATTCAAGTTAATTACAGCCTTAGTGTGCTCCACGTAATGGTGTAATTGTTCCAAATTATGAAATAGATATAAAAGTGTTTATACCAGTCAAGAAACAACTTGCATTTGTTCTGCATCTTTAACACAGCAAAAACACCCCAAGGCACATCACAGAAGTTTTATCAAAACAACATTGACACCAAGCCATATAAAGAGAAATTTGGGCAGATGATGATGGTTATTGAGGCAGATTTTATGAAGCATCTTAAAATTGAAGAGTGTAGAATTGCAATGAGCTTTACAGAAGGAATATCAGAGCTTAAAGCCTAAGTAGCTGACGAACATGACTGTCAATGGTGGAGTGATTAAAATCAGAGATTTAAGGGTGACAAGCCCACAATCCATGGAGCGCAGATCTTTCAGACGTGGTCAGGTTGGAGGACACTGCAGAGATCAAGAGGAGAGAGAGAGAGAGAGAGAGAGATACGAAAACATAAATGAGAACTTTAAAACTGAGATTTTATTGTCTCAAAAGCCAACTTAGGGTGGTATGCACAGCATTATAGGGTGAGCAGAAGTTTGTGCAAGTTAGGATACAGGTAGCAGAATTTTGGATGAGCTCATGTTTATGTAGAATTAAAGATGACAGACTGGCATTCCTATTCCTTTAGTTCTGTCCTAAACATTTCTATCTGTCACGTGCCAAATCCTGAATACCATTCCAGCATTTGTTCTCTAAACAGTTAATTCTCTGGAACCCATTCAGCATTACGTTTCTTACTATTTTTTTGCCTTCAAATTTGTACTGATTCCAGATATAATAACCAGAGTTTTTTTTTAAGCCCTCCTATAATAAAAGCTCTGGACTCTAGCTGTAAGAATAACCCTGACCTTCCAGTAACTTGCCATTTCGATAACACCATCTTACTCTAGTGCTAACATGGTTATCCTAGGCTTCCTGCAGTGCTCCAGTGAAAGCTGGTGCAAGCTGAAGGTACCCCTTCACATTTTCTATGGAAGCACTTCACAGCCCTCTGGATTCAACATTGAGTTTCAGCAACTTCAGAGCATGAATTCTGTCCTCCATTTTGACCACACCTGCCAGTTTGCATCCAATCTCTGTAATAATCCAAATGAAAATTAGCCATCCACAAAAAGGGAAAGTGGAAATATCTGAAGGGATGGGCTACACTAACAATTTGCAATGAAAAGCTGTCATTATGATCCCACGTTTTCCACAGAACAGAAGTAATCCCAGATGGTAATGAATCAGCAAATAGTTTTATACTCCGCTGGATTTTTCTTTTCAGACAGGTTGCTCAATGGGCTGCAATTCACTGTTCTTTTCATATTACTGCCCAATGTGAATATCACCTCAAATGATGTACTCTTTACTAAATAAGCAGACGATGTGTCATACCAAGGTTAAACTATAATTAATAATGCTGCAAGTAGTCTTACATGTCCTGGTCCATTTCAATACTGCTTCATGGCACAATAGATAGATGAGAGATTGGTTTAACCCCTTCCATCAATTGTGTCAAGTTCACAATCTACATCATGCCGCTATGGCATTGAGGATAGAAATTCAGCCATCCATGGCCTTGTTCTATATAACCATAACAGTGCCTTAGGAATGGCATTAAGAGGGCTAAGAGATGGTTATCTTCCATCTGCCCTTTCAGGGAAACCAAAACTAAAATATGGGGTATTTTGAACCAATCATATTTGACTCCAAATATTAACTGTTTCTCCACAGATGTTGCCAGACATTTCTCCAACACTTTCTGTTTTGATTTGAGCTACAGGGTTGTCAGTCCATGATAAAGGAGACTAAGCGCTAACAACTATGTCAGATCGTGCAATAAATGTGTAAATGGCCGGTTTACCTCTTGAGTGCCTTCCTTGAAATTCTCTGTGAAAGTTGTGTCTGGAGTTCTTCTCTGTGACTGTGCAGTTGAGGCAAAGTGGTCACCATGAGGATTTCGATCATGAATGACCGAGCGCTCAGGAGGCTCGCTGCAGTATGATGTTGGCAGCATTCCCACAGAAAAATTATTAGGGTTCATTTCAGTTTTAATAGATTGTGTTGGTACTGTTGTGACAGAGACAGTGACAGTAGTGTCTGTGTTTGTAAACTGATTTACTTTATCGTGTCCGACGGAGTGGCCAGGCAACACCAGATTGACTGGCAAAACTCTCAGTTGTTGCACTCGATTATCTGCGGTGGAAATGACTGGGTGATCTGTTGCAGACAGCATACAATTCCTTAAAAAGAAAAGACAATAATTTCATACATACTGTAATGTAATGGCGACATGGAAAACCACTTAACCATTTAAAGCTGATTTGTCAACCTGGCCATTATTTCCCTCAAAACAACCTTTTTTAATAATGGGTAGATTTTAACTAGGAGGAAGTGCTCACTAATCAGCTACACTGCCTGGCAGAGAAGTGTGTCCCCCAACACAGATTATCTTCAGCACACATTGTGCAATCAT
The DNA here is from genome assembly GCF_047496795.1 of Chiloscyllium punctatum. Taxonomy (NCBI): domain Eukaryota; kingdom Metazoa; phylum Chordata; class Chondrichthyes; order Orectolobiformes; family Hemiscylliidae; genus Chiloscyllium; species Chiloscyllium punctatum. The sequence continues at coordinate 141,611,712 of NC_092741.1, read as the reverse complement.
AGTTCCTATCTTAAAATGAGCCTCTCACCTGAATCAAACATGTGCTTTTAGTCTGGTACTTTAAGGGAGTCCAGCTCAATCCACAATGGGAGACAGTTTCACTATGAGGGTGTCCAGTCCAGTCCAGGAGGGGAGACAGTGACACTGTGAGGGTGTCCAGTCCAGTCCACAAGGGGAGACAGTGACACTGTGAGGGGGTCCAGTCCAGTCCACAGGGGAGACAGTTTCACTATGAGGGTGTCCAGTCCAGTCCAGGAGGGGAGACAGTGACACTGTGAGGGTGTCCAGTCCAGTCCACAAGGGGAGACAGTGACACTGTGAGGGGGTCCAGCCCAGTACACAAGGGGAGACAGTGACACTGTGAGGGGGTCCAGCCCAGTCCACAAGGGGAGACAGTGACACTGTGAGGGGGTCCAGCCCAGTCCACAAGGGGAGACAGTGACACTGTGAGGGGGTCCAGCCCAGTCCACAGGGGAGACAGTGACACTGTGAGGGGGTCCAGCCCAGTCCACAGGGGAGACAGTGACACTGTGAGGGGGTCCAGCCCAGTCTATGAGGGGAGACAGTGACACTGTGAGGGTGTCCAGCCCAGTCCATGAGGGGAGACAGTGACACTGTGAGGGAATCCAATCCAGTCCACAAGGAGATGCAGTGACACTGTGACGGTGTCCAGTCCAGTCCACAAGGGGAGAGTGTGACCCTGTAAGGGAGTCCAGCCCAGTCCACAGGGGAGACAGTGACACTGTGAGGGGGTCCAGTCCAGTCCACAGGGGAGACACTGACCCCATGGGGGTGTCCAGTCCAGTCCATCCCAGCCTAGTCCAGTCCAGGAGGGGAGACAGTGACACTGTGAGGGTGTCCAGTCCAGTCCAGCCCAGACCAGGAGGAGAGACACTAACACTGTGAGGGAATCTAGTCCAGTCCAGGAGGGAAAACAGTGACACTGAAGTCAAGCCAGGGTCTCATCGTTAATCAACACGAAAACAGCATTAATATTAAAATAGTTTATTTATAAAGTTCAAATTGCACAGGCAATTGATTTCTGTTTCCACTGAAAATAAGGATATGCAATCACTGGCTTTGTAGAATATCACTACAATGAACATTAAATGTAGTGAGTTTTTTATGAATAAAAATAGAAAAATGACAGACAGGTAAATCCAGTTGTTCCACAAAGCTTACTTGACAACTTTATAACTGGACTATCAAATAATTATTTTTGTCCCCATTGATTACTCTTCCCCCACCAGCCACTTCTTCCTCTTCAGCTGAATCATTTCAGGCCCAGCACTCGCCCACTGACAAACTCACGTCTACTCAAGCAGCCAAAGACTCCTGGGACAGGCAAACAGACAAAACACAATCTCGAAAACTCTTCTTTGACCTCCTCAGAAAATCAAAATCAGAAGCTCCCATGGACTAAGTATTGCCTAGAAAAGACATTGGCTTTCCAAATAATAAAGTGTCCAGGTCGGGAATTGGTTCAGCTGCTTCTTGAAGGTATGTCAACTATTACACTGTGCAGTCAATCAAGTGTTATTCCCCCATTACCAACAGCAACTTTAATAATATTATGAGCTGAATCACTCAGTGAATTGTTCAGCTAACTTGTATTTCTAGCTTTGCTTGTTTTCATTTCCCATACTCAGTTACTCAACCATTTCAATGTTACACCTTCAAACTCCAGCTTCCAGCCCTCCCTTACTTTCCACAGTCCTATTTTTGAACACTGGAAGGAGGGTAGGGTAGATGTTTTATATTAAATCTACTGACTGAAGAAAATATTTTCAGGCACTTGCTTTTCTGAGCGAACATTTGACACATAATAATATTATTTTAATAAGCTTTCTGAATAACACATTTTTCTAAAAAAAAAGGATGTAAATTTGGGAATTCTCTTCGGTGCTATTGTCGATGTTTGTTGCTCATGTGAGTGAACAATGTTTGACAAATCCAAATATGTGTGTCTCAATCACAAAATGTCATTCTAAAGTATCAAATGTGGGTGAGCCTCCCGAGTACCTGAGAAGATGGTTTAACCGTGCAGGTCATCCCAATCTAACAACTTTTTTTTAAAAAATCATTTGTGAGATGAGGGTATTGCTGGATAGACCAGCTTTCATTTCCCATTTCTCACTCCATTGGAGAGGATGGTAGTCAGGTGCCCCTCTTGATTGCAGTCCACATGGTGTAGTGTACCCAACAGCACTGTTAGAAAGGGAGTTCTAGGATTTTGACACAGCCACAGTGAAAGGATGGTTCCATGTCAGGATAGTTTGTGGCTTCTACAGGAACTTGTAGGTGGTGATATTCCATGCATCTGCTGCCCTTGTGTTCCAGGTGATAAAGCCCACAGGCTTGAAACATGCTTTCGGAGGACTTGTTGTGATTTGTTACAGATCATCTTGTAGACGGTACACACTGCTACCACTGTGTGTCAAGTGAACGTTGCAGCAAGTGAATGGGGTACAGTCAAGTATGCTGCTTTATCCTGGATGAAGTTAAGGTCCTTGAATCTTGTTGGAGCTGTACTCATCCAGACAAGTGAGTAATATTCCATCACACTGACTTTTGCTTTGCGGATAGGGGGCAAATTTTGTGGAGTCAAGAGAGGAGTTATTTACTACACAACTCTTAACCTCTGACCTGCTCTTGTAGCCACAATATTTATATGACTTGTGCAGTGCAATTTCTAGTCAAGTATAACCCAGTTGATACTGGGGGATTCAGTAATGAAAATATCATTGAATGTCATGGGGCATTGGTTAGATTCTCTCTTGTTGGACATGCTAATTGCCTGGTACTTGTGTGGTATTAATGTTACTTGGCATTTATCTATCCAAGCCTGAATTTAGCCGAGGTTTTGTGCATATAGACATGGACTGCTTCAGCAACTGAATGAGTGGTGTTAATCATTCTCCAATCATCAGTGAACATTCCACTCTGACCTTATGAAGGAAGGTATGGCACTGATGAAGTAGTTGGGCCTGGGACAATGCTGGAGGAAATCCTGCTGTGATGTGATTGAATTGAGGTGACCAACCTCCGACAACCACATCATCTTAACTTGTACTATGTGTGACTTCATCTGGTGTTTCTTTCCACTCCTCCATGATTCTCATCAGCTTCAAGTTGGCTAGTCCTGTTTCTGTACACCTTGATGTTCTTCCACATGCATACTCCAGCTCAATTATAAATAGTTTTTAGGAGCAGGAAGCCTGGTTGATTTCCACCATTGTCCCTAAATTTTGGACCCTTATCAACTAATTTAAGCTGTACCAAGGATCCATTTCAACTCTATTTACATTTCCCCATTCTCATAATTCTAATCTCTGTTTAATTAAATCTCATTGTCTAGTACGCCTATTTCGCAGTGCTGCAGGACATAGAAATCTCTCTCTCTTTCTTTCTGACAGAATTCATAAAAATTAAAACATTCAGGGCAGGAATATGGTGAATTGAATATAAATTTTAATGAAATAGTTGCATTTTATTTTCTGATACCTAAAACCTGCTATGCCAGTAAATAAAAAAAATGAGTTGCCATGAAGTAACTTTAGAAAGATCACTCTCAAACTCTTAATTACATCAGTTTTCCAAAATTTCAGGCAGCATTAAAACTACCCTGACAAATCAGCTAGCCCAAGAATGTGACCACACCACTATTCCAGAACAAGAAATACTCCGGAAAGAAAGGATTAGTTTACACTGCAATGAAAAAATTGTCATGTTTAATTTTCTTCAATAGCATAAGCATATGTAAAATATCTCAATTTAGTTTAGCATTTCTTTGAAAATCTTATGCTGGTATTACTAGAGACTGACTATATTAATTTAAATGAAACTTGAACTTTGACAGATAAAGCATGTTTCCGTAACAGCACTTCAGTGGGGAGGCAATGGCCTAATGGTATTATCGCTGGACTGTTAACCCAGAAAGCAAGATAATCTTCTGGAGACCCGCGTTTGAGTCACACCTTTGCAGAAGGTGAACTTTGAATTTAATTTTTAAAAAATTGAATTAAGAGTCTAATGATTATCATAAATTCATTGTCCATTGTCAGAAAAACCCACTTGGTTCACTAATGTTCTTTACGGAAGGAAACTGCCTTCCTTACTCGGTCTGGCCTACATATAACTCCAGACCCATAGCAACGTGGTTGACTCTTTACTGTCCTCTGGGCAATTAAGGATGGGAAATAAATGATGGCCTAGTCAGTGATGCTTTCATCCCATGAATGAATAATAAAAAAGAAAGATTTGATGGTTCAAATCTAAAGGCTGATGGTACTCAAACCTGTCTAAGGCATTTTGAGAAGTTTGTTCATTGTTAAGTAGGCTGCTTGGTAGAATTACCATTTAAAAGATATTTGGATAAGTTCATGAATAGGTTTGAAGGGAAGTGGGCCAAGTAGTAGGCAGGTCTTGTTTAGTTTGGGGACATGGTAGGCACAGAGTGGTTGTACCAAATGGTCTGTTTCCATGCTTTATGACTCTCTGAATCAATAATAATAGTCATTATATAATCAAAGGAAGGAAATATTTTAAAAACCCAATACTGCCGACTTACCCTGTTTGAATTGTGGCTCCTTCTGGACGATCATAGAGCAGCATTGAAGCTGGCTGTGTAGAAGACAGCATCCCTGACCGCACTCCCCTTCTAGTGCGAGGGAGATGCATGGGGGTTAGCAATCTTCCAATGAGCAAAACAAAACGGAAAGAAATTTTTAAAACTATTACATAAAAAAGGAATAAAACATGCTCATAAGATCCCAGTCAGTATGGTAATTATTTGGAACCTGAATTCATTATTTTGTAGCACGTTTCCCTGGACTGCTGGTCAAACATGTTCAAAGAATAGTGTGGTCATTATATGTTTTAACAATTTCCAATTCTTCAAGAACAACAAAGTGTGATTCAGCCCATCATGTCTGTTGGTTCCATAGATTGTATCACCCAAGTGCATAAGAAACTATTGCATGGCACAGAAACTGCTCTCAGATAAGCACAAAAGGGAACAAGATATTTATATCTTTCTTTTTAATGAATGGATATTTCGGAACATCAATAGTCAAATTTTGGGGCATTTCTATACTTACTAAATTTCAATAATACCAGTATAGCTTAAACCCAAATAATTCACATTAGGAAAGTGATTAACTCTTGCAGTAAGGTAAAAAAAATCAGATCACTTGCCATTATACTGTAACATTGGAAGTTAATGCAAAATTCAAAGTTAAAATTTGGGAAAAACATGTGACAGACAGCCGTATCAATATTTGAGAGTGTGGTGCTGGAAAAGCACAGCTGGTCAGGCAGCATCCAAGGAGCAGAAGAATCAACATTTCAAGCATAAGCCAGGGGTCCTTGGATGCTGCCTGACCTGCTGTGCTTTTCCAGCACCACACTCTCGACTCTGATCTCCAGCATCTGCAAGTCTCTATTTCTTCTAGCCACATCAATATTGTCTGAATGACACATTCTGCATAAAATTAAAAAGTTTGAGTTGTTGGAATATGAACTAACTCACTAAAATATGGAATCAGCTGTCCTCTTTTAATTACAGAGACAGCACAACATCCAACAATAAAGTAATTACACTCAGGCTTCACTTTCTGTTGGACATCCCTTTGCATCACTCAGACAGAAAAACTATGGGGTTTACAGCATCCATAAAAAAGAAACACCATCTCCTTAACTGAGCAATCCCTTAAGTGTTATTCGCCTAAATTAATCAAGCTAAGTAATTGTAGCTTTCACAAAGTTCAGATTTTGTGTCAATGATTGGGTTCCTTTCTTTGATTAAACAAAAAAATCTTTGCATTTTGTGTGGAGCGTTTGGGGTACTGATGATTTGTTCTCACAGACCTTTTACATGAACAGGTGAAAATAGCAGCTCCAAGAATCCAGGGCTGTTCCAACAAGAATGGTTGGAACCTTGTTAGACCAGGTTTCAACTCAGCATCAGTGTTTGCAGATTAACTTGGTGGGATGATAGCTTATACCTGTCAGTATAAAGGGCTGGAGTTCCTGTAGTTCAGACATGGTGCTTCAGACTGACACATTTGGGTGATCAGGTCTGTTGCAGGTAGTTCATGCAACAAGTATGGCTCTTTGGAAAGGGAAGGAAAAATGGGATTGGAGTCTTTCCTGATTGCCAGTGGAAAATATTTAGGATATTAAATTCAGTTCTGAAAGAACCAATGGTTAAGTAGGCAAGCAACAATTATTGACTAAGCTCAAACAGTAATTGTACTGTGCTTCAATGTAACAACCTTGAGACCAAGGCTATGTTCAGTTTCAGGTATTGCCAGTTTGTGGATCAGGTGGTTCAAGTCATGGGCCATTTGCTTCAAGAGGGATTAGGATTTATTTGGAGCATCAGGTACAGTGATCCATAAAGCAGCAAACCATTAACTACTCTGGAGACAAACCACACTAATACAGTTTGCTTAACCAAACTGTCCAGGCAAGGTTTTGTTTAAATTTTGCTCAGTTAAAATTGATGCATGCTGTAAAATCTTTCAGACAGCTCTGGTATTTGGACATTTGGATCGGAGCTTCTGCAACCGTACTTAAAACTTTCTCTGATTTAAAATTATGGATGGTATTGAAAGAGCAAATAAAGAGACAAGGTTTCTTCAAGTGAGCAGGAAAGATCAGTAACCAGAGGACACATTTTTAAGCTAATTTACAAATGAGCCAGAGAGAAAATCAAGATTTTCTGTTTTATTAAGTCATAACTGTGTTACCGGAAGAAGTGACTGAACCAGACTCATAGCCACATTGAAAATGTATTGATTGTGTATTTGAAAAAGTAAAACTTTGTAGGCTTTGGGGAAAGTGGGAAAGTTGAACTAATTGGACAACTCTCCCAAAGAGCCAACAGACAGTGTGGGATGAATGATCTTCTATGGTTCTAAGCACATGTCAACAGTTATAAAACACTTACCTTTTATTGTGCTCAGGGTCAGTACTGGAATTTTTCTCTGGTGGTATTGTCCTCTTCTCTCTGGGAACCTAACAAGAGAAGTATTTAGATGCTCGGTATCAAATTGTTATGAACAGTATTTTGTTGGCAGCAATCAAAACACATAGATTCTGTGAGTAGCTGATGTCTGCCACCAAATGCCAAGTACTGAATTGCAATGTACAGTTGTCGTCAGCAACTCAAGCCAGGGTGGTTTTAGTCAGTTTGCACAAAGATCTCAATTGTCAACCCGTGTTATGTCCTTCTTTAATAAACTTAAGTTGAACAACAATTCTCTTCCCATGTGGCTCAAATCAACTTCACATTCATCCTATCATTTCTGTAAAAATACAGTAAGTAAGTCAGACAACTGCATTTATATTCACTCACTCATATCCGCAGAATTATTTCAGAATCAGTTTTCAGACATGGTGAATAACACAGAAAGGGAAACTCACAAGGTAAGCAACATTCTTTTGTTTCAGCACAAACTGAATTAGAATCTAACCAATCCTGTGTACTGCTCTTAAGCATCTTTTAAGATTCAGGATTTGGAGATGCCAGTGTTGGACTGGGGTGTACAAAGTTAAAAATCACACAACACCAGGTTATAGTCCAAAAGGTTTACTTGGAAGCACACTAGCTTTCGGAACGACGCTCCAAAAGCTAGTGTGCTTCCAATTAAACCTGTTGGACTACAACCTGGTGTTGTGTGATTTTTAACTTTAAGATTCAGATGTGATATCTGGGAGAATCTCAGAATTGTGGATTTCATCTGCAGGGATTACATACCTTGTAATAATCATACAGTAAACCCAAAGCTGCAGCACTATCATCATCTCCATTGATGCTCATCATGGCCTTGGTGGCAGCAGTCAGAGGATTTTCTAGGAAGGATTTCCACGCCTCATCTTCACTGGTATATGAGCGCCTCTGAGGATAAAGCTGCTCATTCTGTAGCACCAAAACTGCTCTCTTGCTGCAAAGAGATGGGCAGAAAACTAATGAAAAACCTCTTTGAAAGCCAAGGGTATTTTTTTTAAATTAAAATTCTATACCTGGGTCATAAAAACTTAGAAACCAAGAAATGTGTTCATTGGTGACCAGATAAACAAATTAGCCCAGCTCTTTCAAAAAAATTGCAACATCTGTAGTCTTGGACTTGGTTCCAAATAGTAGTTTGTCGTTGCTAAACTGGTTTGACAACAGTAGCTTATAAGATTCTTTCAGATTTAATTGTAATTTTTTAATTCTGTCCTCAGAGGCACAGGATCACTTCGAGTCACTCAGAAGATATGACAAGTACACCAGATTTCTTCAGTATACTGTTTTTCATGTAGCATACAACTTGGACGTCTCTACTCAGCAAGGATTTCTTAGTGGGTTTTTGCCCTTTCCATAGTCTCAATCGGGAATACCCTTATGTGCCAGATATATGACTTAATCTTTACATCGAATAGTAAATGCACACCATGACACACCTCAGTGTCATTACCTCATTGTTAACACTCATTCTAACCAATGTATGTTTAATAAGAGGGTGTGTCTGAATTGTTCCTGAAGCATCTGTTGACTGAAACTATTCAAAAAGGTTCCTTAGCTTTGACACTTAAAGATCACTCTTGCTGGTCGACAGTTCTCAGTCGTGTTTTTTGGCCTATCTGCTATTAAACATGAAACCAAGTTCTCCTTGTGATTGTCCTTTGATTGCCAAAGAGAAAATCAAAAACAACATCCAACATATTCTGGAGGTCTGCATCAAAATCTCACAGTGATTCACGGTTGGGACAGAAAAAATATTCAGTTCATAAATATTCACAACATGTAGTGGAACAGTCGTGTCCACATACTTCACAGTGCTCGCCTCAACAGGACAATGGCATAATGCATTCCAGACCATCCTGCTTTCATCCAGTTCTGCTTAGTTCAGGAAATTACACCTCTATCCTTTACCCAGAAGTATCCATTTGAAAACTAGATCATTTCCTAACACCACAAAGTATTTTACAAGAGAACAAGGAACAAAAAAAAGGTTATTAATCCATTAAGCCTGTTTCTTCCACATCCACTTGCAATGTTTCTTTATATATTTTACATTTGTGTATTTTTCCCACTGACAATTATATTAATATTGATGATGTAGAGGTGCCGGTGTTGGATTCCGGTGGACAAACTTAAAAATCACACAACACCAGGTTGTAGTCCAACAGGTTTATTTGGAAGCACTAGCTTTTGGAGCACTGCACCAGCTGAAGGAGCAGCATTCTGAAAGCTTGCACTTTCAGATAAACCTGTTGGACTATAACCTGGTGTTATGTGGTTAATATTGATGTCAACTAGGGGAAAGTGAGGACTGCAGATGTTGGAGATCAGAGCTTAAAAATGTGTTGCTGGAAAAGCGCAGCAGGTCAGGCAGCATCAAAGGAGCAGGAGAATCGACGTTTCGGGCATAAGCCCTTCTGAGTACGTAGCTGAAGAGCTTCAGGGCAGAGGAGATTACCTGGGGGGTGCAGTGAGAGAGGGACTCACTGAGATCCTTGTAGAGGGAGGAGGAGAGCTTCTTCAAGGAAGGCATCCTTGCAAGAGGATTCGCAGAAGTCCTGATTCCTGAAGAAGGGCTTATGCCTGAAACGTCGATTCTCCTGCTCCTTTGATGCTGCCTGACCTGCTGCGCTTTTCCAGCAACACATTTTTAAGCTCTAATATTGATGTCAAGTTTGGCTATCTGTATTTCTGTTACCGGTTCTGAAGATTAAGTCCGATTCCAGAAAGTTGATGTTTGTTCATTCATGAGATGTGTGTACCACTGGCAAATCCAGTATTTATTGATCATATCTATTTACGTCAAGGTGGTGGTGATGGGGCACCTTTTGACCGACTGTAGTCCGTGTGGTGCCAGTTCTCCTCCGTGCTAATATGGAGGGAGGTCTTGGGTTTTCACCCAGTGACAGTGAAGGAAAAATGATATAGTTTCAAGGCAGGATTGTGTGGGGCTTGGAGGGACAGTGGCAGGGTGGTAGCATTCCCATGCACCTGAAATCCTTATCCTATTTCTCAGCAGAAGGAGTCATGAATTTGGAAGGCACTGTCAAAAAAGCTTTAAAGAGTAACTTCAGCACACTTTATAGATGGTACACACTTCAATTAATTTTCACCAGTGATGGAAGGCAGTAGATGAGGTGTCAATCAAGCAGACTGCTTTGTCTTGGTCAGTGCGAAGCATATTGGAGCCACACCTATCTAGGCAAGTGAGGAACTATTCCACCACTTTCCTGACCTGTGACTTACAGATGCCGAAAAAGCTTTGATTGGTCAGAAGCTGAGTTATTTACTGCAGAATATTCAACCCCTAATCTGTTCCTGTATCCATAATGTGTGTCTGGTCCAGTTCAGGTAATTGCCCCATCACCACCACATAAATAGATATCCCTAGGACGTTCAGAGTAGGCAACTCAAGCAAAAAAAAAGTCACTTTTTTGGTCAAATCTCTGATTAGATGCTCTCTTGTTGGAGATGATCATTGCCTACCATTGATGATCATTGACACAAATATTCTTTGCCACATATCCATCCAACCTTTAATGTTTGTCCAAGTCTTGCTGCATTGAACATGTGCTATTTCAGCATCTGAGCATTCACAGTGCAACCACAAGAAAACATCCACACTTTTGACCTTTCATAATCATGTCATAGAGATGTACAGCACGGAAACAGACCCTTCGGTCCAACTTGCCCGTGGTGACTAGATATCCCAAGCCAACCTAGTCCCACCTGCCAGCATCTGGCCAATATCCCTCCAAACTTTTCCTATTCATATACCCATCCAGATGCCTTTTAAATGTTGCAAATGTACCAGCCTCCACCACTTCCTCTGGCTGCTCATTCCATACACGTACCACCCTCTGCATGAAAAAGTTGACCCTTAGATCTCTTTAATATCTTTCCCCTCTCACCTTAAACCTATGCCCTCTAGTTCTGGACTCCCCCACCTCAGGGAAAAGACTTTGTCTATTTATCCTATCCATGTTAATGGAGGGAAGGTCATTGTGGCAGCTGTAGATAGTTTGACTAAGAACACTGCATGTGAATACATCATTTAAGTTGACATTTCATTGTCAAGAGTGTTAGCATTTTTAAAAATTTCATTAATTCTTACAAATGCAAAAGATCCCTTGTCATTATTCAAAGACAGGGAGGGGCAAATTAATTTTTACAGTTTCAATACATCAAAACTACTCGAGGTCATCCTGCAAGGTAGGAGCAAAACAAAGTAAAATGCAAGTTCTTTATTTTTCAGGAATTTTTCAAAGACAAGAGACAATTTCAAAGGTGTTGTGGTTCTGTTCGCCAAGCTGGGAATTTGTCTTGCAAACGTTTCGTCCCCTGTCTAGGTGACATCCTCAGTGCTTGGGAGCCTCCTGTGAAGCGCTTCTGTGCTGTTTCCTCCGGCATTTATAGCAGCTTGTCTCTGCTGCTTCCAGTTGTCAGTTCCAGCTGTCCGCTGTAGTGGCCGGTATATTGGGTCCAGGTCGATGTGTTTGTTGTTAGAGTCTGTGGATGAGTGCCATGCCTCTAGGAATTCCCTGGCTGTTCTCTGTTTGGCTTGCCCTATAATGGTAGTGTTGTCCCAGTCGAATTCATGTTGCTTGTCATCTGTGTGTGTGGCTACTAAGATAGCTGGTCGTGTCGTTTCGTGGCTAGTTGGTGTTCATGGATGCGGATCGTTAGCTGTCTTCCTGTTTGTCCTATGTAGTGTTTTGTGCAGTCCTTGCATGGGATTTTGTACACTACATTTGTTTTGCTAATGCTGGGTATCGGGTCCTTCGTTCTGGTGAGTTGTTGTCTGAGACTGGCTGTTGGTTTGTGTGCTGTTATGAGTCCTAGTGGTTGCAGTAGTCTGGCTGTCAGTTCGGAAATGCTCCTGATGTATGGACAATGGAACGAGGACATGCCACAACCCAAAGGACTAGCCACACTACCATACGTCAAGAGCATTTCTGAACTGAAAGCTAGTGCTTCCAATTAAACCTGTTGGACTATAACCTGGTGTTGTGTGATTTTTAACAGCAGGTTAGGTCATCAGTCCAAACATTTTCCACTTTAAGTCAAGGCCCTCAAACCCAATTCCTTTTTCAAGTATCGATGAAAGTAATCAATCAATCTTTGACAGCTTATTGTAAGGATTTAATTTTAAGACCATGGATTTTTAATAACAAAGTGTTATTTCTCAATCTCCCTGAAGCAGCAATGATTAACTGAACATTAGAAATGTCCGGAATCTCACCTCAGTGTGGAATAAAATCTCCAGAAATTGTTGACCTATTGCACTAAATCAAATGATTACTTCTGCAGGAGCAAAGCTGAACTGTATGAGGCATGAGACTAAGAAACTTATAATTGGAGAATAGAGAGCAATAAAAGCTGAAAGTCGATGAGTAATGAACACCATTTAGCACAGTGTGCCCATTCATTTAACGAATCATGATGGATCCATCCACACAACCTCCTAAGGGAAGCCTCTGAAATAACAATTCTATTCAACAGGTGACTCCACTATATAGACTGAAAATCAAAATGCATAGTATGAAAACAATCTAATACCCTGGCTACGACAGTAACCTTGACCACCACAAAGCATGAATCATATTCTGCAGAACATTTGAGCATCTGTATTGGGATCTATTTCGAAAAGGTTAGTCGTGTCTCATACCAGATATTTGTTAAGATTATATAAAATAAGTTCATGCTGGGAGTCTGTTTCACATTTCCTCGTGTGTGAGGGTAGAAAAACCTTGCTTAGTTTCTAGTTTTGTGTCAAACTTGTTGTATATTCTAGCTCTCCAACTCTGAAAATTCAGGCAGAGTAAACTAATCTGGGTCCACCATTTCTGTGAAACTAGTCATACCATAGGCCTGAATCATGTTTTTTATTGTACTCACTAAAGCGTGTAATCACACTTCTGAGTTCAACATTTAGACTCCCAAGATAATCCTCTGGACTAATATTACACTGTTTCATGTATTTACCCACAATAAAATCTGTCTTCTTCCATCCACTTAAAATAACCCAATACATTGGAATTATATCAATCTCCTTTCATTAACTGCTTACTCACATTTGATTCATTTTTATCAACAAACACTGAGAATTACTCTCCATGTCATTCCTGAAAAATAACTGTTTAAAATTCTGCACTTTCTTTTTCTCTCAATCTTAATTGGCCACCTAGCTTCATGATTTCATTCTTGTCAAAAGTATAGTCAATGAGTCATATAACATGGACACAGACCCTTCGGTCCAAACACGTTCCCAAACTAAACTAGACTCACCTGCCTGTGTTTGGCCCATATCCCTCCAAACCTTTCCTATTCATGGACTTATCCAAATATCTTTTAAACGCTCTAACTGTAACAGCATCCACCACTTCCTCTGCCATTCCACATACCACACACATTCCACATTCCTCATTCCACATATAAATCACTTTTCTGTGTAAAGACATTGCCTCTTGTGTCCATTTCAAAATTTTCCCCTCTCACCTTAAAAAATATGCCCCCCTCGTTTTGAACTACCCCATCTTGGAGAAAAGACCCTTGCTATACACCTTATCTATGCCCCTCATGATTTTATAAACCTCTATAAGGTCATCCCTCAATCTCCTAGGAAGGATGTTATCAAGCTCAAGAGGATTCAGAAGAGATTTACCAGGATGTTGCCGGGTGTGGAAGGTTTGAGTTATAAAGAAAGGTTGGATAGGCCAGGATGTTTTTCACTGGAACGTAGGAGGTTGAGAGGTGACCTTAGAAAGTTTACAAAATAATGAGGGGTATAGGTGGAGTTCAAAGTAGTTGTCTTTTCCATAGGATGAGAGATTTCAAGACAAGGGGACACATTTTAAGGTGAGAGGAGAGAGATTTTAAAAAAAGGCATGAGGTACAAGGATTTTACACAGAGTGTGGTTCACACATGGAATGAACTTCTTGAGGAAGTGGTGAGTGTGGGTACAATTACAACGTTTGAAAGACATTTGGATAAGTATATAAATGGGAAAGGTTTGGAGTAATATTGGCCAGGAGCAGGCATACCACGGTTTGGTTTGGGATTATGTTCAGTATTGACTGGTTGGACCGAAGGGTTATTTTTATAAATCAATCCCTCCATTCCTGCCAACATCCTGGGAAATCTTTTCTGAACCCTCTCCAATTTGATAATATACTTGCTATGGCAGGACGAACAGAACTGCACACCGTATTCCAGAAGAAGCCTCACCAATGTCCTCAACATGACTTTCCAACTCTTCTACTCACAGGTCTGGGCAATGAAGGCAAGCATACTAAACGCCTTCTTAACCACTCTGTCTACTTGTAAAGCAAACTTGAAAGAATTATACATCTGAACCCCATAGTTTCAAGTCTTCTAGCTGCAGGACAGTTCACAATTTCCCCAATGCTGTGTTCAGTGCCTCATGAATCCAAGCCCATTTCTCTCACACTGGTTATAGAGTCATAGAGTCATAAAGATGTACAGCACAGAAACAGACCCTTCGGTCCAACTTGTTCATGCCGACCAGATACCCTAAATAAATCTTGTTGCATTTGCCAGCATTTGACTCTTACCTCTCTAAACCCTTTCTATTCATGTACCCATCCAGATGCCTTTTAAATGTTGTATTTGTACTAGCCTCCACCACTTTGTCTGGCAGCTCATTCCACATACGCACCATTCCCTGCTTGAAAACGTTGCTCCTTAGGTCCATTTTAAATCTTTCACCTCTCACTTTAAACCTATGCCCTCTAGTTTGGGCCTTGTCTATTTACCCATTTGTCTATTTACAGGATTTTATAAACCCCTATAAGGTCACCCCTCAGCCTCTGAAATTCCAGTTAAAATAACCCCAAACCCTCCAACCCTGGCAACATCCTTGTAAATCTTTTCTGGACCCTTTAAAGTTCCACAACATCCTTCCTATAGCAGGGAGACCATAATTGCACGCAGTTTCCAATAGTGGCTTAACCAGTGTCCTGTATAGCCACAACATGACCTCCCAACTCCTATACTCTGACCAATAAAGGCAAGCATACCAAACAGCTTCTTCACTATCCTATCTACCTGTGACTCCATTTTCAAGGAACTATGAATCAGCAATCCAAGGTCTCTTTGTTCAGCAATACTGCCCAGAATGTTATCATTAAGTATATAAGTCCTGCCTTGATTTGACCTTCCAAAATTCAACACCTCACATTTATCTAAATTAAACTCCATCTGCCACTCTTCAGCCCATTGGCCCATCTGATCAAGAGCCCATTATACTCTGAGGTAACCTTCTTCACTGACCACTACACCTCCAATTTTGGTGTCATCTGCAAACTTATTAACTATACCTCTGATGTTCATATCCAAATCATTTATATAAATGGTGAAAAGCAGTGGACCTAGCATCAATTCTTATGGTACACCACTGGTCACAGGCCTCCAGTTTGAAAAGCAACCCTCCACCACCAACCTCTGCCTTCTACCTTTGAGCCAGTTCTGTATCCAAATGGCTAGTTCTCCCTCTATTCCCTGTGACCTAACTTTGAAAACCAGGCTACCATGAGGAACCTTGTTGAACACCTTACTGAAGTCCATACAGATCACATCCATTACTCTACCCTCATCAATCCTCTTCATTACTTCTTCAAAAAACTTGTGAGATACAATTTCCCACGCACAAAGCAATGTTGACTATTCCCTAATCAGTTCTTGCCTTTCCAAATACATATAAATCCTGTCTGTCAGGTTTCCATCCAACACCTTGCCCACCACTGATATCAGGCTCACTGGTCTATAGTTCCTTGGCTTTTCCTTACCATCTTTCTTAAATAGTGGCACCATGTTAGCCAACCTCCAGTCTTCCGGCACCTCACCTGTGAGTATCGCTGAGACAAATATCTTAGCAAGGGGCCCAGCAATCACTTCTCTCACTTCCCACAGAGTTCTAGGGTACACCTGATCAGGTCCTGGGGATTTATCCACTTTTATGTGTTTTCAGATATTCAGCACCTCCTCCTCTCTAATAATGATATTTTCAAGATGTCACAATTTAAACCCCTGGTTCTCTATCTTCCAAATCCTTCTTCACAGTAAACCTTAATGCAAAATTATCATTTCATATCTCCACCATTTCCTGCAGTTCCACACACAGGTGGCCTTGCTAATCTTTAAGGGCAAAAACAATGACTGCAGATGCTGAAAATCAAACACTGGATTAGTGGTGCTGGAAGAGCACAGCAGTTCAGGCAGCATCCAACGAGCAGCGAAATCAACGTTTCGGGCAAAAGCCCTTCATCAGGAAAGGGCTTTTGCCCGAAACGTTAATCTTTAAGAGCCCTATTCCCTCCCTAGTTACCCTTTTGTCCTTAATGTATTTGTAATATCCTTTTAGAATTCTCCTTAACCCTATTTGCCAAAGCTATCTCATGTCCCCTTTTTTGGCCCTCTTGATATCCTTTTTAAAATGTACTCCAACTGCTTTATACTCTTAGAGTCATAGAGATATTATCTTCTAGAGAATCACTTAATTTCTGCTGTCTAAACCTGATATATGCTTCCTTCTTATTCTTGATTAAAACCTCAATTTCTCTAGTTATCCAGCATTCCCTACACCTACCAGCACTGCCCTTCACCCTAACAAGAACATACTGTGTCTGGACTCTCATTATCTCATTTTTGAAGGCTTCCCATTTTCCAGCTTTCCCTTTACCTGCGAACATCCGCCCCCAATCAATGTTTGAAAGTTCTTACCTAATACCGTCAAAATTGGCCTTTCTCCAATTTAGAACTTCAACTTTTAGATCTGGTCTATCCTTTTCCATCATGGTTTTAAAACGAACAGAGTTTTGGTCACTAGCCCCAAAGTACTTCCTCACTGACACCTCAGTCACCTGCCCTGCTTTATTTCCCAAGAGTAGGTCAAGCTTTGCACCTTTTCTTGTAGGTACATCGACATACTGAATTTTAAAAATTTTCTTGTACACACCTAACTTCCACTCCATCCAACTCGTCTTTGAGTCAAGTATTCATCTCTCTAATCTTATGAATCCTGTGCTAATTTTCACGTGGCTCAGCATCTCACATTCAACCTGCTTTTATATAAAGGAAATCACACGTGGGTACCCAGCTTTATCAGTAGAAATATACAGAAGCTTTTCTCAATGAGCACCAGTGCATCATTTTTCTGGGCCCATCGGAGCAGAATATCTGCTTCTACCTGGAGGTTGTATTTTTCAGAGACAAACATTTTTCATTAACAACGTTCACCTCACCTCAGTCATGTGCGGCTGTCTACTCACTGATAAAGCTGCAGGCACTCACCTGAAAGCAACTGACTTAGCCTTGTGCCACAAAGGCTGACATGAAGATGCTCAAGCACAGACTCTGGTAAGCAAACATCAAGAAAATAATCTCGCAGTAGTGCTATGAGCACTTGTTCCCACCATTTCTCGGATATGACTGACTCCTCTAAACAGCCACTACCTGATCCTGGTGTTGTTGCTTCTACTCATTATCCAAACCCTTGTCTCCCATTGCCTCTAACTCAGCCACAAACGCCACCATTTCTCAGTAAAGGTAACATGCAAATTCTTATTCAGCAAGGAGCTTTGGGATATCAACACAGCACTAGGGTAGGCTGCAATTCGAGTATCAGAGTCCTGTCAAGTGATATGGTTGGTAGTTCATTTCAATCTTTTGTTGCTTCAATGCTTCTATGCCACATTACAGACAAGGGACAGGACAGGATAGATCAGAAAACAATAAGATGCAAAAAACAGAGAAATAAACTGTAGCTGAAAGAAGAAATAAAAGAAACCTAAAACTCCTCAGTACAAGCTTGGGAAAGTTTGGAGTAATTAGTCACTGGATTTAAGATCTTTCTAAACATGTTCTGGAAAATGCAATTGAAATGCCAAAAAGAGATCTTTGTTTTAAATTCAATTTATTTTAATAGGTCTGCCCAGATTCCTACCTATACAGTAGTTATTCTACTTTTCGCTTACACTTCAATTTTTATTGCAAAAGGAATCATTTTAAGCTAAGTAGCTTTCCTTATCAGACATTTACATCCTCAGTTTTCTCTTTTTAGAATCCCACTGCAGCTCAAAAACTTCAGAAGATTGAACCCTTCAATGCATATGGAAAAGAGTTCTACAAACAGGATCAGGAAACTACTAAGAGTGTAATTGTCCACTGAAATACATTCTTTGACCACACCTCATTTTAGGTGCACGCCTTTAAGCCATGTCTGATTAACCCTCATACACACACACCTAATAATTTTCCAGCAGAGATTTTCAAAGAACTCAGTACGCTGTCTTGCTGCCAATAGTGAGTAAGCAAAACAATACCAAAATTTGCTTCACCACTGATGCTATGATTGTAATTTTACTGTTAAATATGAGACTAATCACATTTTTTGGACCCTACTTCAGGAAACATGGAGAAAATACCTTAGATGCTCTTGTAAGAAAATATCTCATCTTGAAAGGTGTTTCCACATTGTTCAAAATGGATTACAAATCACCTGACCACATTTACATTATGTGGAGGAGGGAAATGCTGTGGCACAGGAGAACTGCCAGCAGTGGCTGATCATGTCTGATACCACAAATGATCTCCTCAACACAGTTTGATAATAAGCTAGATAAAGTGAAGCTAGGTGGCACGGTGGCTCAATGGTTAGCACTGCTGCTTCACAGTATCAGGGAACAGACTTTGGTTCCACCCTCAGGTAATTGTCTGTCTAGAGTTTGCGCATTCTCCCTGTCTGCATGGGTTTCCTTTGGGTGCTCCAGTTTACTCCCACAGTCCAAAGATGTGCACGTTAGCTGAATTGGCCATTGGAAATTGCTCTGCAGTGTCCAGGGATGTGTAGGTTGGGTGGATTAACCATGTAGGGGTGTGAGATGCTCTTCAGAGGGGTGGTCTGGACTCAATGGGTCGAACAGCCTGCTTCCACAATTCTATGATTTAATTCGTGTGCCAAAGGAGTATACTTTTTCTCGCAAAAGTCAACGGTATATTTGGACTTGTTAAATTTAAATCATTTAATTTAAGCACTGCGAATAACACAAGGTAGAAACATACAAAATAAACCTCTCATGTTTAATCAGCATCTTTAACAAAAAGCAAAGTCTCAGCACACTTCAGAGATGCAAGCAGAATATAGAAAGCAAATACTTGCAGTGGCATACGAAAGTCATCCAAAAGATGAACAAAGAATCAAGGGACAAGTTAGAAGTCAACAGTTGGAGCGGAGCTAAGGACAAAGTTTCAGAGTCAAGAGTGTGGTGCTGGAAAAGCACAGCAGGTCAGGCAGCATCCGAGGAGCAGGAGAATCAATTAGAGTTGAGTTTGTGGTGCTGGAAATGCAAATAGTTAGAGTCAAGAGTGTGGTGCTGGAAAAGCATACTTTGCTGCCTGACCAGCTGTGTTTTTCAAGCACGACACTCTTGACTGTAATCTCCAGCATCTACAATCCTCACTTTCGCCTACAAAACTTCAGAGTACAGGGTCCTTAAGGCTATTAATGGCATGGAGAAGAAATGCAAAAGAAACCAAAGGAAACGAAGTGCGATGTTTGAAAGAATTCTGGTTATAACTGATGTAGAGGAGCAAGGCTATGAAATGATTTAAAGAAAGCTAGGAATTTGAAATCTGAGGCATTCAGAAACAAGGCAGGAGGGGTGGTGAGCAGCACTTACAACAGAATAAGGTACAGGCAAAGTTCCAAATTGCAAATCCTACAAAGGGCAGAAAATGGGAAAGTAATGGAATGATCAAATCTGAAACTGGAGAAGTGATAGATGAGGATTTTAACAGCAGATGGTTTAGGTAAGGTATGAAAGTAGACAACATTAGTGGGAGAACCTGGATTTGGAAGATCAGCTTTGTGTGGAAATATATTTTCAAGGCTGTGAGCAGCCACATGCACATAAAGGCAGTGGCTGCAGATTGTTAAGGAATTGGTGACAAGGATAATATTTGTGGTGAGGGCCAAAGACAGTGGCGCCCATCGCTGATGGAAAGTTATGGGGGAGGGGAGATCTTAGAAGAATGGGGTGTGAAAAGTGTGTCAAAATAAAGTCAACAAAAACCAACTGCATTCCCTTCATCCCATCTGCCAATGACAAGCCGTTCTCCTGAACAAGTGAAGAAGGCATCCACAGGAAGACAGCGTAGTCCTTCTTTGAAAATGTAATCACAGCCAAATGACAATTAGTGACTAATCCATACCTTTGTAAGGAGGCCATGGACAGTGGAGCAGTGACAGCATATCTGACTGGCCCGACCTTATGGGAGGTGAATCATAGGCTCAAAAATGGGCAACTCTAATTTACTTCTAAAAGAGACTTCCTTGTGGACCTTGTGGAAGTGGCAGGGATGCTGAGGGGAGCGGGAAGAAAGGTGAAAGGAGGAGGACTCCTCCCAGCTTGATAAATCCTTGACCTCCCTTGCCACAGGTTGCCCCATACCCTAAACTCTATTTACCATTTGAGAGTTGGTGACTAACCTTGACATTGCCTGCAGCATTCCCCACACCCCCAAAACCCCACTTCAAGCATCCAGGCCCTTTTATTTCTCGGACTACCTACATCCCACAGCTGCTTTGGGCCTTGTGTCAATCCGATGTGCTGTTGATTTAAAACCGAGTCAGTGGCTATGGTTTTGTCCAATGTTAAGCCAAAATCTAAGATTACAACTAATCTAAGATTAGATTATAGACAAGCAATCTGATCACCCATGTAGCAATTGAGTTGGACCAAGCCAGGATTTTCCAACTGAGCTCTACAGTTATGTAAAGGCAATGCTGTGATGTGTGGTGGGGTTGACAATGTCAAAGGCTGAAGGAGCACGAAGATACCGAACCATGCTCACCATATTAGAAGATGCCATTTAAGTTTTGGTATTTCCTGTTGTTGAAGTGCTGGGGGGCAGAGACACCGTTGGAGAGAAGCAAACAGAAAGTTGTGTGAAAGCTGAGCACAGATTTGAGGAGATAGTACATTCAGAACTTGTGAAGAAATGGAGATTTGTTCATGGGCATTAGTTTAAGACACAGTAATTTAAGGAGATGGAGCTTAAGGTTAATTTTCTCTGGAAAGAATAAAGAAAGTGGTATTGAGTTAGAGGTGGGGTGCATGTTGTGGGTATAATGACAGCCCTCTGACTGTTTCTGGTCTCACTTCCTCTTCATGACCTGGTATGATCAGAGGAAAGGGTGTATGGTGCATGTCCTGCCCATTTCTAACCATTCACCTATTTACACACCTGCACTTCTGTGGGGACTGTAAAATATCCAAAGACATTATCTCAAATAAACTCAAGTAAAGCACCTCTGACCTTTATTTGCCTTCTAAATAATATCACTTAGGTAATAATCTAATTGCAACTTGTAAGGCCAAACCTTGCTGCACAGACATTAGATTAGATTCCCTACAGTATGGAAACAGGCCCTTCAGCCCAACAAGTCCACACTCACCCTCCAAACCCACCCAGACCCATTCCCCAATGCTACATTTATCCCTGACTAATGCACCTAACACTATGGGCAATTTAGCATGGTCAATTCATCTTTGGATTGTGGGAGGAAACCCACGTAGACACGGGGAGAATGTGCAAACTCCACGCAGTCACCCGAGGCCGGAATCGAATCCAGGTCCCTGTGAGGCAGCAGTGCTAACCACTGAGCCACTGTGCTGCCAATTAGCTCAGACATTTTTCTAAATTACAAATTATTACTACAATTCAAACTTTACATTGGCTGTGAAAAAATCATGATATTCTGACACAGTGTATAAATGTAAGTATCTCTTTTTTCTTTAAAGGATCTGTGTCAAACCATGAATCAAACAGCTGAAGGTAAATTAATGAACTTGTGCATGATGCAATCAAGTGGTTAGTAACCACTAAACAGTAAGCAACCATTAATGTAAACTGGATGGTATGTAATCTGTTCAACAGTTGACAAAAAAAAATTGCAGCAAATTCTTTGATGTGTAGAGACAGTTTCTGGCAGAACAGTTACTTTGGCAGTTTACCAGGCAAGACATCATGAGGTTAATTTTAAAAAGGAGTAAAAGAAGATGGTTGCAGATTGTTAATCTATTATACACCATGCTAGATTTCCATTGATTCAAATACAGTGGCAACCAATCCACAAAGGGCAATCTTCCACTCCTGCTGAAAGTGAAAATGGTCTCCAGTCTCTATTTGGACTACCATGCTCCAGTAATTAATACTACTGTTCATGCAATGGTCCACTAAAATCCTGCGTATGAAAGTGAAACAGCATCTTTGAGCCAATATGCCAACAAACATTTCATTCTATAGATGTATAGATTGAGGTGGCTCCCCTAACAAAATAAAATAGCAGTGTCACTAGTCCAGTTTGCATTAGCATTTAATTCAGAAAATTGGTTGAAAAGTTAAACATACTCCAACTGTAATAGTTTCCGCCTAATGCACACTTAGATTCTGACATTGTCAGAACTGTGACACTGTCAGAAATGTTCCCGTTAGAAACTCATAAACTCTTTGTCAGTATAAATGGTGATAATTGCTTTTCAGGAGGTGCTGGCAGCTTCCCCCGTAGATCAGCCTCATTTCAAAAACATCACTGCTTAAGTTATTAAGAAAGGCTAGATGAGACATTGAGGGAACGGCTACGTGTTTGCACAAATTGGGATGGCATGGCCGAGGAAAAATAGCTACAGCCAGGCAAGGCTGGAATGGAGGAGCAGCTACTGTCAACAGGCTGAGGGATGAATACACTGGAAACTCTACTGTTCCACTTACAGAAGGAGCTTACAGACTCTTTCCACAATTTGCTCACCAGTCTGGAATGAAATAAAAAATTGAAAATTGGCCCGTTATGAATAAAGGATGGATGTCACTGAGTTAAATGAAGTGGCCTCTTTTATTATTTAACCTATTTTTCTAATCAACCTGTTCAGAGGTGTCATTATGCAGCAGGTGGAACTTGAATTGAGGTCTACTGGATCACAAGAAGACCCCTGAAATGATCATTGAGATGGGTGCTATAATTAATACAATGATCTCGGGAATGGAAGAATTAACCAGGGCTGTTAATACTATTTGTTAACTCGTCACTTTCACTACAAGGTGCCTGTGTGGAGGATTAGATTCAGATGGAATATCTCAAAGAATCATCGGAACTTACAGACCAATGTGTACTGACCTATACTTCACACGAACCTTCGCATGTTCTTTCATGTTTAAATATCCTTTTTTGTAAACTTGAGACCAGACTGTACACAATGATCTGCATAAATCTAAATGTGTATAAATCTTCCTTGTTTTATATCTGATTCTTCTACAATCATTCCCTGCCACTATTATCAGTACAATATAAACAACAATGCTGGACAATTAAAGGCAATCATTTCTATCATCATAGTCACTTACGAGGTGGCATCTGTAAGGACAGTGCTTATTTCAGGACATTCATAAAGCTCTTTACATTTTGTTTAGGAATGATTGACTTAATTATTAAGGCTCTATATCTATTGTTTAAAGCCACCGATTAAAAAGGAAAAATGAACTGTTTCGACAAATTTTCTTGTCATTTTAAATGTACTCATTTTTCTCAAATTACACTACAATTCCAAATCTGCAAATGCCCTGGGCAAACAGGCAAAGCAGTTTATAGTGTAGGAACAACAAGCAAACTACAAGTGGAAAGCCAGTCAATTCCAGAGGATTGACATTTGCTGCTGCCTTTGAGCTATGGTCTCTTCATGTTTCATTTCTCATAAGGTACTGCAAGGTGAACATTAACATCAACTTAAATGTTGCTTGGTCATTGTCTATCGTGTGCTGCTCCCTTCACCACCCTTAAATTTACTTCATAATTTTTAAAGATGATCCCAAATCCTTTGGAGAATGTCTGGGGGCATCATTAGAGCAGGTAGCATTAATACCACCAGGCCCACTACAAACAGTCCAGGTCACTATTCACACTCTTACTGGTCTTATCAGTTTGTGTTGTTACTTAGTGATTTCCAATCCATCTTTTAATCTACTCTATTAACTGGCTCCTAACTTTACAAATTTTGCTTTTTGATGTGAGTCTCTTTCATAGCTCCTTATCAAAGGCCTTCTGAAAGTTCACGTAAACATCCACTACAATATTCTTTATTTCACTTCAAAATAATTCAATAAAATACATTATCTTCCTTTCAAATCTCTTCTTTTTATCTGATCTTTTAGCAAAATTTCCAGTTTCCTTCCTACTGCTGACATTAAACTAGCTGATTTATAGTTCCCTTTTTGAAAATAGAAATCATATGTATTTTATGCTAGCCCTTTGACACTTTATTTTTAACACATTGCATAGATACTTGTACTTCTGCTGTCTCCTTCCCAGGACAAAGGAACAGGAATAGGCCATTCAGCCCATCAAGTGTACCTAACCGTTCAATATGATCATAGCTGATCCAACAATTTATGCCTTTTACCCACTCCATTCCCATAACCCTGTATGGAATTGATAATCAGAAAGTGGTCAAACTCTAAACATACTCAAAGATTAAGCTTCCACAGCCCTTTGTGGTGGAGAACTTTGCTAGTAGTCCTTGTGTATCTTCAGGTACAATTCGTCTATAACTGGAATGTTACCCTAAAGTTTGGCCAATTTATCTAATACCATATTCTGTTCTCAAGAGTCAAGACTAGCTTTATTTGTCATTTCTACCATATCCAACTGATATAGTTAAAACGAGGAAGCGTTCCTCCAGGACCGAGGTGCGACATGGACAGCACAAACTACACGATCATACGCAGGGCAGCGTAAAGTGCATAAGAAGTGCAAAACACGCCAGACAGCACAGTAATTCCTGACACGACAAGACAATAGGCACAGTGCTGTACAAATTACAGTGTAAAGAAAGAATGATAATTAATAACAAATTGTTCTAGCAGCAATTTGAAGTCATGCAAAGAGTTTCAGATGGAATAGAGCCTGATCAATACAGTGTTAAGGAGCCTGATGGCTCAGGGGTAGAAACTGTTGCACAGTCTGGCAGTGAAGGACTGAAGGCTCTAGTATCTTCTGCCAGATGGCAGGAGGGAGGGGAGTTTGGTATGTGGGGTCTTCCACAATACTGTTAGCCTTTCGGATGTAGCGTGTAGTGTAAATGTCTGTAATGGAGGGGGGAGAGAGACCCCGATGATCTTCTCAGCTGTCCTCTTACGATCCGAGACAGTGCCATTCCCGAACCAGGCAGTGATACAGCAGCTCAGGGTACTCTGAATGAACCCTCTGTAGAATGTGGTGGGGATAGAGGTGGGAGGTGGGCTTTCCTCAGCCTATGCAGAAAGTAGAAATGTTGCTGGGCTTTCTTGGCTCTGGAGCTGGTGTTGAGGGTCCAGGTGAAATTCTCTGTCAGGTGTACACCAAGAAATCTGGTGCTCTTCACGATCTCCACAGGGAAGCCGTCAATGCCCAGCAGAGAGTGGTCGCTCCGTGCCCTCCTGAAGTTAACAACCATCTCTTTCATTTTGTCCATGTTCAGAGACAGGTTGTTGGCTCTCCACAAGTCCATTAGCTGCTCCACCCCCTCTCTGCACGCTGACTCATTGTTCCTGCTAATGAGACCCACTACATTCAGCGAACTTAACAATATGATTCGAGCTGTGCATCGCTGCATGGTCATGTGTCAACAGGGTGAACAGCAGTGGACTGAGGACACAGCCTTAGCGGGGCCCTGTGCTCAGTGAGATGGTATTGGAAATGCTGTTCCCAATCTGGACTGACTGATGTCTCCCAGTCAGGAAGTCCAGGATCCAGTTGCAAAGGGAGGTATTTAGGCCCAACAGACTCAGCTTTCCAATCAGATGCTGAGGAGTGATGGTGTTAAATGCAGAACCGAAGTCTATGAACAGTAATCTGACACATTAGGTGCCCTTCTTGTCTAGGTGGGTGAGGACCAGATGGAGGGTGATGGAAATGGCATCATCTGTTGAGCAGTTTGGACAATATGCGAACTGCAGGATGTCCAGTGAGGGAAGCAGCAGGGTCTTAATATGCCTCATCACAAGCCTCTCGAAACACTTCATGATAGTGGGTGTTAGCGCAATGGGGTGGTAGTCGTTGAGACAGGATGCTGAAGACTTCTTCGGCACAGGGACGATGGTAGCGGCCTTGAAGCACATTGGAACTATGGCGCAGCTCAGGGAGATATTTTAGATGTCTGTGAGAATATCCACCAGTACGTCAGAGCACCCTCTGAGCACTCTGCCAGGGATGTTATCTGGTCCAGCAGCCTTAGGTTGGTTGACTCTGCATAGGGTTTTCCTCACGTCGGCTGTGGTAAAACACACACCTGTCATTGTGGGGGGAGGGGGGAGGGGGTGTGGACTTGCTGCTGCCACGTCATTTCATGCCACAAACCGTGCACAGGAGTTCTTCAATTCATCTGGGAGGGAGGCATCACCAGCAGAAGCAGTTGATGCTGTTCTGTGGTTGGTGATGGCTTGGATGTCCTTCCACATGCCCCACATATCGCCACTGTCCTGAAAATGGCTGTGTATTCTCTGTGCCTGGTTACACTTTGCCTCTTTGATGGCCTGGGTCAGATTGGCCCTCACTGTTAGTAGGGCCGCCTTGTCATCTGGTCTGAAGGTGGAATCACGGGTCCTCAACAGCACACATGCCCTTTACAGTGCTGCCTTAACTGTTAAACACAGAAATATAGAACAATACAGCACAGAACAAACCCTTCAGCCCTGGATGTTGCGCCGACCTGTGAACTAATCTAAGCCCATCCCCCACACTATCCCATCATCATCCATGTGCTTATCCACGAATTGTTTAAATTCCCTAATGTGGCTGAGTTAACTACATTACCATTCTCTGAGGAAAGAACCTGCCTCTGACATCTGTCTTAACCCTATCACCAGCACCCCTGCAGACAGAGTGCAGCGTAGATACACCTGGTTACGGGCAGACAGGTCTATCCGCTCAAGGATAGATTACCTGTTTGTGTCCCAAATGCTCTCGGTCCGATCCACCGACATCAAGCCAGTGTTCTTCTCTGACCACTGCCTCCTGCTGGCCGACTGTCACCTACAGGATGAGCAGCAGGCTAGTAAGGGAACGTGGAAGTTGAACACAAAGCTGTTGACCCCGGGAAACATTGAGGAGCTCAAGAGGGACTACACAGGTTGGAGAACCGTGAAGCCCCTCTTTGAGTCTCCAGCGGACTGGTGGGAAACAGTAAAAGGGAATATCAAGAGGTTCTTCATCCTCAAAGGTGTTCAGGAGGCGAGAGAGAGGCAGGGAAAACTGTCCCAGCTCCAGGAAAGTATGCAGAACCTGCTCCTGCTGCAGACGATGGGGGTCGATGTCACGGAGGACCTCCAGGAGGTGAAGGGCCAGCAAGCCTCGCTCTTTGCCTCGGAGGCCTCCAAGATAATCTTCAGTTCCAGGGTCCATTCCGTGTAACAGGACGAGATGTGCTCACATTTCTTCTTCCAGAAGGTGCACAAAGAGAGCTCTGTGCTCAGCAGCCTGAAGGAAGAAGATGGCTCGGTAACGTCATCTCAGGCTGACGTCACGAGGATCAGTAAATCCTTCTATGTCAGTCTGTATGACGTGAAGCTGACCGTCAGCGCGGCCTCTCAGTCGTTCCTGTCCTCTATCACAGAGGTCTTAGATGACAGAACACGGGAGAGGCTGGACCAGCCGCTATCTCTGGATGAGCTGACCAAGGCCCTCGAGTCCTTCGAAAAGAATAAAACTCCCGGAAGCGATGGTTTACCGGTCGAGCTCTATTCCACTCTGTGGGACTTGATTGGCCAGGACCTGCTGGAGGTGTATGTCAGTATGCTTCGGGCAGGTACCATGAGTGAATTCATGAGGAAAGGCATCATCACCCTCATCTACAAGCAGAAGGGGGAGAGGGAGGAACTCAAAAATTGGAGACCAATCTCACTGTTGAATGCAGATTACAAACTTCTGTCAAAGGTAATCGCCAACTGGGTCAGGTCTGCTCTGGGATCGGTGATTCATCCTGACCAAACCTGTGCTGTACCGGGCAGGAAGATCGCTGAGAGTCTCGCACTCGTCAGGGATACAATTGCCTACGTGCAGGACAGAGGGTTGGACACCTGCCTGATCAGCCTGGACCAGGAGAAAGCCTTTGAAAGGATATCACACAGGTATATGAGAGATGTTCTCTCCAAAATGGGCTTTGGGGAGGGAATCTGCAATTGGATCAGACTGCTCTACACCAGCATTGTCAGTGCAGTCTCAATCAATGGGTGGGAATCAGATAGCTTCCCAGTCAGATCTGGAGTCAGGCAGGGCTGCCCTCTCTCTCCTGCCTTGTTTGTGTACTGTATAGAGCCATTTGCCGAGTCCATCAGGAAGGATACGAGCCTGAGAGGGGTGACTATTCCTGGCAGCGGGGACCTGCAGGTTAAGGCCTCCCTGTACATGGATGACGTTGCCGTTTTCTGCTCGGATCCGCTGTCCGTGCGCAGACTCATGTGCATCTGTGACCAGTTCGAACGGGCCTCGGGGGCAAAGGTAAACCAAGGCAAGAGCGAGGCCATGCTCTTCGGGAACTGGGCCGACCAATCCTTGATCCCCTTCACCGTCAAGACTGACCACCTGAAGGTGCTGGATATTTGGTTCAGAGGGCCTGGGGCGTGCGCCAAGTCTTGGGAGGAGTGTATCAGCAAAGTGAGGCAGAAACTGGGCAGATGGAAGCTACGGTCGCTCTCCATTGTTGGTAAAAACCTGGTCATCAGGTGTGAGGCACTGTCATTGCTATTATATGTGGCACAGGTCTGGCCTATTCCCAGAACCTGTGCCGCTGCAGTCACCCGGGCCATCTTCCAGTTTATATGGAGGTCAAAGATGGACCGGGTCCGAAGGGCTCGCTGTACAAAGATCTGGGCAATGGGGGAAAAAATACACCCAATGCCACCCTCATCCTGATGGCCACCTTTGTGTGTGGCTGCATCAAGCTGTGCATGGATCCCCGGTACGCAAACACCAAGTGTCACTACGTATTGAGGTTCTACCTGTCCGGGGGTTGTGAAGGATGGGCCTGGCCTCGCTGCCATGGAACGCTCCGAGTAGTTGGACCGTTCCGTATCACCTGTCTTTCGCGGAGAAGTTTATGAAGAAAAACACCTTTGACCACAAGTCCATCAGGAAGTGGTCAGCACGTAGTGTCCTTGAGACCCTTTGGGTAAAGGAGAGGGCGGATCCTATCAAGCGGTTCCCTGAGCAGACTGTCAAAGCCATTTGGCAGAATGCCTCATTGCCAGAACTTTCCAACAAGCACCAAGACATGGCTTGGCTGGTGGTGAGAAGGGCTCTGCCTGTGAGATCCTTTATGCACGCCCGGACTCTCAGCTGCACCGTGCGCTGCCCTCGAAGCAGCTGTGGGGGGGACGAGACTGTCACACACCTCCTTCTGGAATGTGCCTATGCAGAAGAAGTCTGGAGAGGAATGCAGTGGTGTTTGTTGAGGTTCGTCCCGAGCAGCATTGTGACGCGGGACTCCATGCTCTACAGCCTGTTCCCCAGGACGCACACCAAGACGAAAATCAACTGTGCCTGGAGGATCATCAACTCGGTGAAGGACGCTCTCTGGGCGGTCCGAAACCTGTTGATCTTCCAGCTGAAGGAGCTGACCCTGAGTGTTCCAGACTGGCACATTCCAAGGTCCAAGACTACGTGTTGAGGGACGCGCTGAAGCTTGGGGCAGTTGCCGCCAAGGCGCGGTGGGGAAAGACCACTGTGTAATGTCTGCCTGCCTAAAGAAGAACAGGGGGCCCGTGCAGTCATTTGGGCTCTGCTGACGCCTCAGCTAAAAATGTAATCGTACAGACCTGTAAATAGGAATGATTACTCTGTTTCTGTATGCAAAGAAATGGAATGTTTACATATATATGGCATGTCCAACTGTACAGACCATCAAAGTATTTTATGAATAAAGTATATTTTTGAAATAAACTAAAAGTCTTAAACCTATCACCCCTCAATTTGTAATTATGTCCCCCTTACAAGCTTAATACATTGTATTAGGAAAAAGACTCTCACTGTCCACCCTATCTAATCCTCTGATCATCTTGTTTGTTTATACCATCTCTCTTTACTTTTTTCTTTTATGATTATTTTTGGTAGTGTCTTCAGTGAAAACTGGTTTGGTTAGGTGCATTGGCCATGCTAAATTGCTCATAGTGTCCATGGGTGTGCAGGCTACGAGGATTAGCCATGAGTATGAAGGGTTACATGGATTGGGTAGAGGGGGGGTGGGGCTGGGTGGGATGGTTTTCGGGGGGTTGGTATGGACTCAATGGGCTGAATGGCCTGCTTCCTGTAAGGATTCTATGATTTTATTATCCTACAAACTGAAAAAGTATCTGGTCAGTATCCATGTAACTTTAATATATTTTCCCTTGGGTTTATATATTCTTCTGTGGCCTTATTCATACCTTAAAGCTATGTTACTTATGTGTTTATAAATCACTGCTCATTTTAATTTTACATTTTCTCTTGACTGTCCCAATTGAACTTTTTTTCCAAGTTCACATTCCCCTGTCATCCTCTCCTTTGTTATTTATTGTGCATAATTCCTTTGCTTTAGATTCAATTTTATCTTTATTTATCTGTGATGTTCTATTCTATGCTGGATTTTGATTCATAATGGAGTAAATTTTCCTGTATACCATCTCTCTTACAGATGCTAATTGTTGGCCCATCGATATTTTTCTTTAATTTGCTTCAACCAAGTCTTGGATGTTTTCCCTATTCTTTTGTTAACTTACCATTACTAGATCTAGCAGCACATTCTGCCTTTTTGATCTTCTGGCATATGAAAAAGGAGAATTACAGCCAGAAAGGAGAATTACAGTCATAGGTGTGTACAACATGGAAACAGGCCCTTCGGTCCAAATTGTCTACATTGCCCAGTTCCTACAATTAAGCGAGTCCCATTTGTCTGCATTGGTTCATATCCCTCCATATCTATCCCATCCATGTACCTGTCCAAATATTTCTTAAATGACAAAATTGTGTTTGCTTCCACCACCACCTCTGGTAGCCCTTTCCAGACATTCATCACCCTCTGTGTGAAAACATTGTGCATCTGGACACTTTTGTATCTCTCCTCTCTCACCTTAAACTTGTACCCTCTAGTTTTAGATTCCCCGACCATGAAGAAAAGTTGTTGGCTACCTAACTTATTAATGCCTCTCATGATTTTATTGATGTATAAAAGGTTACCCCTCAGTCTCCTACGCTCCTAGATTAATATCTAGATATTAAAAGCGCCATCACAATGTTCCCTTTTCACTTCTTACCCATGCCACTTGGAGATTTATGAAATCTCTTTTTATTGCAACCACTTTCTTGCTCCTGCCATCATGCCAATCGTAATTAACTAGAGTTTCCCCACCATTTCTCCTTCAGCCGTATTTTCGAGAAATATTATTACCCACAATATTTATGATGCCCTACCTCCAGTGATTTTTCTGTTTGCTCTGTTACAATTGCTTCCTCACTACATCCAAATAACCTTGCCAAAACTCAGGGCACAGACAGACACATAATGTCGTGGGTGAGAAACCAGATGGCTGACAGTATGAATCAACATCTTCTGAAAAGGAATGGAGGGGAGGAAGAAGTTGGGAAAAAAAACTCAATTTGCAAAGAAGAATTTACCTTAGGTCATTCTGGATTCGTAAGACAGAAAACTGTGATCTCAACAAGTCACTCTCCTCTGCACCATTCAACATAATGCCAGAATGCACATCCTGCAACTTTTTGATAATTTACATGAAGAATTCAAGCAGTACATATTTTGCAGTCATAAGTATTTAGTGCTAAACTCCTTTGAGATCAGTGCTGGATGATCTCAGCAGATTTACAATCAACCACCCAATCAGTAACACAATACTGTATTTATTGATCTTTTAAGTATTGGACATAGCCATTTTACCGACATTGTGACACCCCATATAGGCACTGCATTATCTGGGTGAAATTATGGAAAGAACAACCTTTGCATAGGAGACCTCTGAGTACAAAGTAAATGATAGTAGCAATTACTAAAGTAATCAAATACACTACCCTTACCTGCACCTGCATTCAACTTCCACTGTAATGAAGAATATGGGGAATCTGTTCTACTATTTCAATTTGGTTAGAGACAAAAAAATTGTAGGTGCTGGAATCCCAGGCAGATAGGCGGGAGGCTGGAAGAACACAGCAAGCCAGGCAGCATCAGGGGTTGCAGAAGAAGGGTTATACCCAAAACATTGACTTCTCCACCTCCTGATGCTACCAAGCTTGCTGTGTTCTTCCAACCTCTTGCCTGTCTACCTACTATTTTAATTAGCATTGAATCTGACTAATTTTTACATAATATCAGAAATTCAAAAGAAGCGAAGGGTTTAGGATATAGTTTTAGATAGTATCTGAAAAGAGAAAAAATCTGTACTGTTTCAGCTCTGGTGCTAATGACTAGCTAAGTAATAGAAACATTATGTGAATTATGCTGCTATTTTTAATAACTAGATGCAATCATTCATTTAGAATGTATTTCTTTATTTACATTTAAGTAACATATATTGAATTACCACAATTGTACTTATAGGAGTCAGAGTCATACAGCATGGAAACAGACAGTTTGGTTAAACCAGTCCACGCTGACCAAGTTCCCAAACTAAACTAGTCCCACCTGCCTGCACTTGTCCCATATCACTCCAAATCTTTCCTATTTGTGAACTTATTCAAATATCTTTTAAACCTTGTAACTGCACCTGCATCCACCACTTTCTCTGGCAGTTCATTTCACACACGAACCAGTCTCTGTGTAAAAAAAAAAGTTACCTCTGGTGTCATTTTTAAAATCTTGCTCCTCTCACCTTAAAAAATGCCTACTAGTTTTGCCCACCCTAAGGAAAAGACCCTTGTCATTCACCTTACCGATGCTGCTCGTGATTTTATAAACCTCAATAAGGTCACCCCTCAACCCACTACACTCCAATGAAAATAAGTCCCAGCCTTTCCAGTCTATTTTTATATCTCAAACCCTCCATCCTAGACAACATCCTGGTAAATCTTTTCTGAACTTTCTCCAGTTTAATAATATCCTTCCTATGACAGTGCACCTGGAACTGTCGCCTGTGCTTCAGGAGAGGTCTAACCTAAGTCCTGTACAACCTGATTTCCCAACTCCCATACTCAAAGGCCTGAACAATGAAGGCTAACGTGCTAAACACCTTCCTAACTACCATATCTACACGTGAATAAGGAAATAGCTTATTCCTGAAGGTAAAAGTGCTTCAACAAATGTGATACATTATTCTGATTGAGAAGCTGCTTGGGAGTACGTTTACTAATTATAAATATTTTTGGCATTCGAGCAAAAAAATTTCTCTGTTCTTCAGGCCAAATACTGTTCACATAAATCTCACTTGGATAAAGGATGCACCAAATGTGGAATTTTTGAATGATAGTTATCTGCACTGCTTTTCTCCAGTTCACAACTGGAGTTAGAACAGAAACCTTTAAGGACTTTAAAATATGATCAGAAGTTGTCACACAGAAAAGTTAGAATGGAATTAGAGATTCAATTACACCACCTTCCGCATGAACGTTAACTTTTTTATTTCGGGTTATTCATCCTTCACGCACTGCATTTGCATCATTCCCTTAGTTGCTAAACCACGAAGCATCTTCTCCGCTACAAACTAATGTAAGCTTCGTGAAACTTCTAACATCAAGAGTAGTAATCCCAATCACGAATAACACGAAAAATTGCGTAATCTATGTAATCTTTACAAAACAACAATGCACTATTTAAATCGACGGGCGTACGGAGGGGTGGGAGTTACAAGGTAAAGCAAAGACAAGGACATGTTTTCAAGTCTTAACTAGGAATTAGGCTATCGAAGGGATAATAATTGTTAAGGAGTAAAAGTCCTGACTGTCAGGTGCCAGTACTGAAAGGACTGCGGCTTATATGCAATGCATAATGTTGCTGATCTTATTAATGTCAGTGGAACTTTGCCTGGGGTTGACATTCCTTAGGGGAAGAGGATAAAGCAAAACTGCCTCACGGGGTCATCAGATGAGTGATCAAAACAAGGTCAAAGCAATTCAAGTTGATGAATCTTCAGCTACGCCCCCCCAATCCCCTCTCACATTTGAGAAAGGTGTTTAGACCTGGGCACCTGCCAGGCGGATTGTTCTCCTGACTCAGGGATTTTATAAAAGAGGTGACGGCCAACGCCTAGCAGGTGTAGAATTTCATTGCTGCCAAATATCTTTCACGCCATTTTTCCTTCCAGCCTCCCTCGTCGAAACTAAACAAGAAAACTGCGGCCAGAAATGAAGAAATCCTGCAGCACCTCGAGGGGAGGGTGAAGCGTGGGATGGTGCTCTGACTTGGGAATTGTATCACTGCAGTGTCACACTGTTCGGAACGAGATGGCATGAAGTAGAGGGATGAAGAGGAGACTCTTCCTCCAGTGTGAACCTTCCCCCACCCCACTCCCATCCTAGCGAGGTCTATGATGTAGCCTGTTGCAGGGAAATGTGCTAACACTCAGTCACCTTGACCACCCTGCAATCACACTGAGGGCTCAGCTGAAAACTTTGGCTGGACTGAGCGGTTGACCTGTCGCGCTCGATCCTGACCCCGACCTCTCGACACCATCGCCCCTTTCCCAGTGCGGAACTCTCTCCCCCACCCCACCTCCACAGTCTGGATTCCTCCCCTCACCCCTCTAAACAAAAATGGATCTCTCTCCCGCACCCCCCCCCCCCCATCCGAATCTCTCAACCTCTCCACCACCACCTGGATCTACCCCAAAAAATCCTGATCTCTTCCCCTCCAATCCGGGATCTCCCTTCCCCTTCCCCAATCCAGATCTCCCCCCTTCCCCAATCCCACCCAGTCCTTACACAAAACGTTCCCCAATTTTCTCTGGTGCTGACGGGGAGCCCCGGGGAACGAACGAACGAACAACAAAAAAGTAAACTTTCTCTTGGCAAAAAAAAACTTTATTGCAAAAGGTCGAGAAACATAGTTTCTAACCCAGCCCACCTGGAAGTTATAAACATCTTTCCATCGAAATTTTCAAAGAATGGGAATTTCCCCCATTGGCCGTTGTAACTTGGGCGATAAACCACCTCCCCCCCCCCCCAAAAAAAAATACAAATCTACGAAAATCCTTTTCTTTCGTTGAGAAAAAAAAACCGATTGAAGAAATTTCCTGCGACAGATCTACCAGACAAAACTCGAAATCTTGAAAAAAAAAGCGCTCGACCAATTGGGAGTGAGTTTGATGCAGCGTTGACCCTGCAGAGAGTGTGGTGGATACCTTCCAGCCTGACCCTTCCCTCTTGTCCTTTCCTGCCGCCATCTCCAGTGTCAATGTTGCTCCGTGAAGCAGGTGCTGTTCTTGCTGCCTTTGACAGGTGCATCTTCAGCGACAGCTCCCTGTGCGGCGCGCAGCAACTAACGCTCTTTACCCCTGTTAAATCAGCAGACCTAGGTTCAAATCCCACCTACTCCACAGCTGTATCACCTCTTTAAACAAGTTGACTGAACTGTATAACCCCATTGCAAAAAGAGAAACTTAGTTTCCCCCCCAAGAAAATCCATCACACACGTACATAAACCTCAGGAGTAAATCACGTCAGCTCGGTCTGGGCGGACAGTCCCGAGAGAGAGAGAGAGACTAGACTTACTTGTCGTGTTCCTGTGTCATTTTCTTCTCCCCTACACACACATACAAACTGGACTTTCAAGTTCGGTCAATGTTCGGGCAAACCCGAACCGCCAGCGTCTCCGCACAGAGCGGGAGCAGAACGGGTTTTTCTGAAATGTTTTTGTTTATTCTCGAACTCACTCGGCCAGTTGTGCTGCAGCGATTCAGAGCGTATTGAGGGTTTCGATACGATTGGGCTGTCGCTGTGGATTTTTTTGTGTGTGTGTCTGTTTGGCTCTCTCCCCCCTCCACCGATCTGATGCCTGATGTGATTGGACATGCTAATGACTCCAGGTAAATTGGGTGTGATCTCAGGTTTGTTTTTCGCACAACCTGTTCTCCCTGGGAGAGACTGAGTGTTTTTTTGGCTGTGTTAAATTTACACAGAGCTGCTTTGACCCCCGCTCCGAAAAAAACCCCACACATTTCTGTGGCGCCTTTCGTCACTTCAGCAGATCCCAAAAGACCTTTCAATCAGTGAAAATCCTTCAGTGCCGTGGCTGTAATAGGAAATTCTACAGCGGTATTTTCACATTTTATGAGGTTCGCGGATAAATGTTGGACAACGGACCACCCCGATTGTTCTCGACTACGGACCACGTGTGGAACACTCTTTAACATCAAGAACATGGCACCTCCAACACTGCAGCAGTCCCTCAGCCCTGTCAGAAACATAAGCGACTTAATGACGCACTAAACATCTCATATTACAATAAACTACACTTAATTTAAATGTCTCAAACACTGTGGCTTAATCCACTCTTGTTCATGATAATAGCTTAAGACTTGAATTTCGCGTTGGGATCACTAACCAATGTGGTGCCGAAGTTGCAGAAAATGGTGTGAACCCCCAGCTGAAGTTCCGCGATGCAAATCCCCCACAGCAACTCGCAACACGGAGAACCAGTGGAATGTCAGAATTCAGCAAACTTCTCCTTTCTGTAGGTTGAAGGGATGTGTAAGCATACTCTAAACCTCTTGAAGTTGTATAAGAATTATCTGCAATAAGTAACAAATCCATGTGTGGTTCATCATAAACCAATGCAATGGAGAAAATGGGGGTTAGTGCAATTTGCTACACGTGACGAATGTTGGGTGAAAGACATGTCAAAATGGGGCACTCTAACAAATGCAAATGTTTGTAATTGCTTGGTAGCATTACTCTCGAACATTGTTAGAATGAGACACAAATTGAAAGCTTTTCATCAGCCACTCATCAGGACTTTGATACAAGAAAACAGATTTTAAAAGGGAACGGCAATTTTTGCAGCATTAGGAGAGGATGCTGAGTGGTTTGGCAAGAGTTTGCATTGAGTTGCAGCAGGGACTGCTAACTTCCAAGAGTGTGGTGCTGGAAAAGCACAGCCAGTCAGGCAGCATCTGAGGAGCAGGAGACTCGGCGTTCCGGGCATAAGCCCTTCATCAGGAATCATCAGCTCATTCCTAACGAAGGGCTTATGCTCGAAACGTCGACTCTCCTGCTCCTTGGATGCTGCCTGACCTGTTGTGCTATTCCAGCACCACACTCTTCGACTCTGATCTCTAGCATCTGCAGTCCTCATTTTCTCCTAGGAACTGCTATCTGTCACACTTAGATGATTAAGTTCAGACCAGGAAGGTCCACTCTGAAAGAATGATGAGAGGGTGCCAGTGTTCAATATACCTCATCAGTGTATGGTCTTTTGCTATAAATTCTGTGTCCTATGATCCTGCTCCACAAGTACCTGACGAAGGACCAGCACTCCGAAAGCTTGAACTTCCAAATTAACCTGTTGCACTGTAACCTGGTGTCGTGTGATTTTTAACTTTGAACACCATGAAAGAAGGGAGACCCAGAGACAGTCACCAGCAGGAGCAGAACAGAGAGGACTCACTGTCACTTGCAACAAAAGGACACACAAGACGGGGAGTGGACACCAGAGAAGACAATGTGAAGAGAAGGAAAAATATGTTGAAAAGTAACATTACAGCAAAGTTATACTGCATTTGTGACTCTATATATATAAAGAGTTTTTTATGAATGAAGTATATTTTTGAAATAAAAGAATTATATGTTGTTTGGCTATTAAGCAGCTGTTGATAGGGTTTGTATTTCAATTTCAGTAATTTTTAAAAAATGTAAACAAGTGGCAAATGGAGTCATAGAGATAGAGTCATGGAGATGTACAGCATGGAAACAGGTAAAGCCAAAGAAAGAATTGTTAGGCACAGGAGGAAAAGCTTATTGTAAGGGTTACAATCACTTACAAATACTACAAGAGTAAGGTTCAAGTAAATGTAATTAAAGTTACAATAATTTAAAAGGTATGGCAGAGCAGCTGGTCAAGTGGAATACCCATCTAATGGTATGTGAGTGTGACAATGCTGCCCCTTTAACAAGGTTATGTTGCTCTTCGTTTTTTTTTCAGAGAGATTGTAAAAAGCAGAGGTTCCGATTTGTTTGGAATATTCAACAGATACTGCCTAATGCAACAATCTGAGAAAGGCATTTAGGTTTGTTTTAAAACACTGGTACAATGAAAGGGGAGTGGCCAGTTCTCTCTGTTCAGGGTTGTTCAAAGCTGCTGGTCCCAGAAATTGCTGCAGTGAAAAGAGGTTCCATGCTTCAGCAAATGATCCCTAGTTCATCCCCCTGCCATCTCTCTCTCTCCTGTTAGAACCTGCATTTGAATTTACCTTTATTGCCAAGGGGTGTGTTTATGGGGATGTTGGAGGAAATTGGAGCAGCTCCTTTGTTAAGTTCTGGGGATATCGCATTGGTTGGGTTTAAAATAGGTGTTGTTCTAAATTCTGTTTTCTTTTGCTTGTGTTTCATTTGGTTGTGTATAAATAAATTCTATTTTACTTGAAATCAAGTGGTTTGACCAGCTGCATCACTCCTGGAATAGCCACCATACATCTGCCTAAAACAACTGAAAGGTTAGGGTCTGGGCTACCTTCTTGAAATGTTCATAGAATCCCTACAGTGTGGAAACAAGTCATTTGGCCCAACAAGTCCACACTGACCCTCTGGAGAGTATCCCACCCAGATCCATTCCCCTACCCTATTACTCTAAATTTCCCGTAAATGATGCACCTAACCTACGCATACCTGAACACTATGAGCAATTTACGCTGGCCAATTCACCTAGCCTGTACATCTTTGGACTGTGGGAGGAAACTGGAGGAAACCCACACAGATTTGGGGAGAATGTGCAAACTCCATGCAGACAGATGCCTGAGACTGGAATTGAACTCAGGTTCCAGGCGCTGTGAGGTAGCAATGTTAATGTGCTGCCCCTGAACCACTGTTTTAAGGGGTCTGGCCTGGTCCATATCATGGGGAGTCACAGACATTTCACATGAGCTAGATAAGCCCATTCACTGACAGTGTCTCCAGCTGGACAAGCTTGAAGCAGCAGCTAGAGTCACTGCGATGTATGAGGCAGAGAACTATGTTGAAAATGCATTCAGTGAGGTGATTACACCACAAATTAGGGGTAAGCAGGCAAATAGAGAATGAGTGTCCACTCAACAGCCAAGAGAAACAGTCAGTTCAAGAGATCTCAGTTATCTGTAAGAATAATAGGATGGTAATGGATTTTAACTTTCCAAACATAGACTGGGACTGTCATAGTGTTAAGGGCTTGGATGGAGAGGAATTTGTAAATAGTGTACAAGAAAATTTTCTGACTCAGTATGTAGATGTACCTACCAGAGGAGGTAAAACTTGACCGACTAATGGGAAATAAGGCAGGACAGGTGACTGAAGTGTCAATGGGGAAGCACTTTTGGGCCAGTAATTATAATTCTATTAATTTCAAAACAGTGATGGAAAAGGATAGACCGGATCTAAAAGTTAAAGTTTAAATTGGGGGAATGCCAATTTTGATAGTAATAGGCAAGAGTTTTCAAAAACTGAGTGAGGGTGGATATTCGCAGGTAAAGGGACAGCTGGAAAATGGGAATTGAACTAAATTGAATTTATTGTCATGTGTACCGAGGCACAATGAAAAGCTTTGTCTTGCGAGCAATGCAGGCAGATCACAGAGTTAAGTAGCATAGATAAGTAAATAATAGGTAAACAGCGGCAAAAACAAAAACACAGGTACGGACGAATGTTTCAAGTTTGTGAGCCCATTCAGTATTCTAACAACAATAGTGTAGAAACTGTTTAAAAACCGGCTGGTGCATGTGTTCAGACTTCTGTACCTTCTCCCCAGTGGTAGAGGTTGTAGAAAAACAATGCCAGGGTGGGATCAATCTTTGAGAATGCTGGCAGCCTTTCCTTGACAGCGGGCCTGGTAGATGGATTCTATAGATGGGAGGTTGGCCTTCGTGATTGTCCAGGTTGAGCTCACCACAGTCTGTAACCGTCTCCGATCTTAAATGGTACAGTTGCCATACCAGGTAGTGATACATCCAGACAGACTGCTCTTGATGACGCACCTATAAAAGTTGGCAAGGGTATTTGCTATCATGCCAAATTTCCTCAGCTGCCTGAAGGAAACCTTCAGAAATTAGATAATGAGAGTCTAGAGACAGGATGTTCCAGTTAGGGTGAAGGGTAAGGCTGGTAGATGTAGGAAATGCTGGATGAATTGAGAAATTGAGGTTTTTGGTCAAAAAAGAAGGAACCATATGTCAAGTATAGACAGCAGAAAGCAAGTGAACCCTTAGAAGAGTATAAAGGCAATAAAAGTATACTTAAGAGGGAAATCAGGAGGGCTAAAAGGGGACATGAGACACTAATGGCAAATAGGGTTAAGGAAACTCCAAAGGGATTCAACAAGTACATGAAGACAAAAGGGCAACTAGGGAGAGAATAGGGTCTCTTACAGATCAGCAACGTTGCCCTTTTGTCTTCAAGTACTTGTTGAATTCCTTTGGAGTTTCCTTAACCCTATTTGCCATTAGTGTCTCATGTCCCCTTTTAGCCCTCCTGATTTCCCTCTTAAGTTATACTTTTATTACCTTTATACTCTTCTAAGGATTCACCCATGTGTGGAGTTGCAGGAGATGGGGAAATACTAAACAAGTATTTTGCATCTGTGTTTACTGTGCAGAGGACATGGAAGATAGAAATCTTGGGAAGATAAATAACATCATCTTGAAAAGTGTCCATATTACAAAGGAGGAGGTGCTGGATATCTTAAAATGTATAAAAGAGGATAAATCCTCAGGAACTGATCAGGTGTAGTCTAGAACTCCAAGGGAAGCTAGGGAAGTGATTGCTGGGCCCCTTGCTGAGATGTTTGTATCATCGATAGTCACAGGTGAGATGCCGGAAGACTGGAAATTGGCTAACGTGATGCCGTTATTTAAGAAAGATGGTAAGGAAAAGCCAGGGAATTATAGACCAGTAAGCCTGGTATCGGTCGCGGGCAAGTTGTTGGAGGGGATCCTGAGGGACAGGATTTAATGTATTTGGAAAGAAAAATAACTGATTAGGGATAGTCAACATGACTTTGTGCTTGGAAAATCATGTCTCTCTAACTTGATTGAATTTTTGGAAGAAGTAACAAAGAGGATTGATGAGGGCAGAGCGATGGATGTGGTCTGTTTGGACTTCAGTAAGGCGTTCGACAAGGTTCCTCTCGGTAGACTGATGAGCAAGGTTAGATCACATGGACTACAGGGGGAGCTGGCATTTGGATACAGAACTGGCTTGAACGTAGGAGATAGAGGGTGCTGGTGGAGGATTGCTTTTCAGACTGCACACCAGTGGTGTGCTGCAAGGATTGGTGCTGGGTCCAATACTTTTCATCATTTATTAAATGATTTGGATGTGAACTTAGGAGGTATAGTTGTAAGTTTGCAGATAATACCAAAATTGATGGTATAGTGGACAGCGAAGAAGTTACCTCAGAGTACAATGGGCCAATGGGCTGAGGCGTGACAGATGATGTTTAATTTAGATAAATGTGAGATGCTGTACTTTGGAAAGGCAAATCAGAGCAGGACTTATACCCTTAATGGTAAGATCCTAGGGAGTGTTGCTGAACAAAGAGACCTTGGAGTGCAGGTTCAAGGTTCATTGAAAGTGGAGTCACAGATAGATAGGATAGTGAAGAAGGGCTTTGGTATGCTTTCCTTTATTAGTCAGAGTATTGAGTACAGGAGTTGGGAGGTCATTTTGCGGCTGTACAGGACATTGGTTTGGCCACTGTTGGAATATTGCGTGCAGTTCCGATCTCTCTGCTGTAGGAATGATGTTGTGAAACTTGAAAGGGTTCAGAA
This sequence comes from Chiloscyllium punctatum, assembly GCF_047496795.1. NCBI lineage: Eukaryota > Metazoa > Chordata > Chondrichthyes > Orectolobiformes > Hemiscylliidae > Chiloscyllium > Chiloscyllium punctatum. Next base: position 141,569,725 of record NC_092741.1, on the reverse strand, counting down.
AAGACTTATAAGGATGTTGTCAGGGTTGGAGGGTTTGAGTTACAGGGAGATGCTGAATACACTGGGGCTGTTTTCCCTGGAGCATCAGAGGCTGAGGAGTGACTTTATAGAAGTTTATAAAATTATGAGGAGCATAGATAAAGTGAATAGCCAAGGGCTTTTCCCCAGAATAGTGGAGTCCAAAACTAGAGGGCATAGAGGTAGTTCTCCTATGACGCTGTAGTTATGTTCCACTGAAATCTCATTTAATTCAAAAATCACAATATAAATAATGGGGCCTATGGGAAAAGTGGGGTTAGGGGCAGACCAAAAGAAAAATCACTCACGATCGTTCAAAAATCACCCAAATGTCTAACGCAAAGTATAGCACAGTCTTAATGAAGGTTGAAATCATATTTATTAATAAAAGGCAAGTAAATTTAACACAGCATAAAAATGTGAGAAAGCTGCTCTATGTACAGTACCTCTCACAGAAAGCTGCTGTGTGGGCAGCTGACATTGGTGCGTGTGCAGAACGAAGCATGCAAACTGATCCTCACTGGAATTGCGCTATTGCCAACAGAGGTATGCATTCTCCAAAATATCATTCCCTAATTCTTCAGTGACATTATAGCCAAATCACGCTGCTGAAATGCGTGTTATCCCAGAACTGCCTGTAGGTTTAAGGTGAGCGGGGAAAGATTTAAAAAAGGACCTAAGGGGTAACTTTTTCATGCAGAGGGTCATACATGTATGGAATGAGCTGCCAGATGAAGTGGTGGAGGCTGATACAATTGCAACATTTAAAAGGTATCTGGATGGGTGTATGAATAGGAAGGGTCTTGAGGGATATAGGCCACGTGCTGGCAAATGGGACTAGATTAACTTAGGATATCTGGTCAACTGAAGGGTCAGTTTCCATGCTGTACATCTCTATGACTCTAAGTTGAAGACCCCAGAGATCCTGTTCAAAAACCGGTGTTCTGTTCTCGATATCAGTGAGGGATTCTTGAAAGAGGGCAGCAAGAGTTCAGTGTGTGGCACTAGCTGCACAGGAGATAAAGAAGAGTGGAAAGTCAGTACTAACAGGGGATTCTTTAGTTAGAGGAATAGGTATGCATTTTTGTGGTTGTTGCCTCCCTGGCGCTAGAGTCAGGGACACCCCAGGATGGCTGCAGGAAATTCTTCTGAGAAAGACATTGTGGTCCACTTTGGTACTAACAAAATAGGTAGAGAGGCATGGCTTAAGGAAGGGCAGATTAAATATTCCTGGGTACACCATGTTCAGAAAAGATGTAAAAGGAAAGAAAAGGAGGAAGGGGTAATGTTTTTGGTAACAATGAGCATTGCAGAACTGGAAAAAGAAATTGTTCCTGAAGGTTCAAGGACCACATTGATTTGGTTAGAGTTAAGGAATAAGAAGGATGCAATTGCATTGCTCAATATAATGTATGGGCCACTACTTTCTGGAAAGATATAAGGGAAGAAATCTGCAAGGAAATTACAGATTGGTGTAAACATCAGTGAAATTATAATTTTGATAACCCATAGACCAACTCATCCACAGATTCAATCAATAAGCACATCGACCTGGACCCAATATACCGGCCACTGCAGTGGACAGCTGGAACTGACAACTGGAAGCGGCAGATACAAATCACTATAAATGTCGGAGGAAACATCACAGAAGCACTTCACAGGAGGCTCCCAAGCACTGAGGATGTCACCTAGACAGGGGACAAAACGTCTGCAACACAAATTCCCAGCTCGGCGAACAGAACCACAACAACGAGTACCTGAGCTACAAATCTTCTCCCAAACTTTGAATAGTGGTACTGTCAGGGTAGCAATGGGTATGCTTTTCTAGACTGTGTTCATGAGAATTTCATCCAGCAGTACCTCCAATCTAATGAGAAGGTACTACTGGACCTGGTTCTTGGGAATGTGGTGGGCCAAATAGGTCACGTGACAGTGGGAGAAGATTTAGGGAATAATAATCATTATATCATAAGGTTCAGGATGACAATAAAAAATGACATCAGTAGTCTGGAGACATAATAACCAACTGGCAGAGACCAAACTTCTATCAGCAAGAACAGAGCTAGACCAGATAGATTGGAGCCAAAGGTTGCTGATTGATGTCACAAAAGAGAAAGACCATACGAACAAACCAGAGTTCCCAGGACGTCACAGTTGGTAGAAATTATGTTAAAGAAGAAAACATGCTTAAGACAAGTATCAGCTGATAAACAATGTTGATAACCAAGCTGAACACAGAGGTGAAGTTGATAAGGTTAAAAATCACACAACGCCAGTTTATAGTCCAACAGATTTATTTGTAAAAACTAACTTTCAAAACATTGGTTCTTCATCAGGTGGTTCTTCATTCTAAAGCTAGTACTTCCAAGTAAACCTGTTGGATTATAACCTGGTGTTGTGTGATTTTGAAATTTGTCCGTCCCAGTCCAACACTGGCACCTCCAAATCAAGGTTGATAAGGGTAGACAAAAATGCAAATCCAAGAAGCAAATAAGGATTAAGATGAAAGACTAGCAGTCAATATAAAGTGAAATCCCAAAGTCCATATAAAAAGGGGTGGCACTGTGGCACAGTGGTTAGCACTCCTGCCTCTCAGCGCTAGGGACCCAGGTTCGATTCCAGCCTCAGCTGACTGTCTGTGTGGAGTTTGCACATTCTCCCCGTGTCTGTGTGGATTTCCTCCCACGATCCAAAGATGTATAGGCTAGGTGGATTAGCTATTGGAAATGTAGGGTTACAGGGCTAGGGTAGGGGGTTGGATGCTCTTTGGGGTCAGTGTGGACTCGATGGCCAAATGGCCTGCTCGCACATTGTAAGGATTCTATCCTAAGAGGAATGATAGGGACCAAAAGGAAGATTTGCATAGGCTTGGCTGAGCTGTTAAACTTATGGATTGTAGCCACGTCCATGATGGTGGAGGAGGGATCTCGGTCACTAGAAAGGTGTAAAATTGATGAAGAGGGAGTATTGGATAATCTGTCAGTCCTTAAGGTCAATAAGACACTGCGATAAGATGCGATGCATTCTAGGACACTGAAGGATATGAGAATGGAAATTGCCATGGCACTGGCAATTATATTTGAATCTTTCCAGGTGGTGTCGGAAGATTGGAGAATTTGAAAAGATTGGTCTAGCAATCTACGGACAAATCAGTTTAACTTTGGTGGTGGGAAAACAACGTGCAATAAAATTAGTCACCACACGGAGATTCAGCAGAATCAGCATGGATTAATTGGGGGAAAATTATGTCTAACTTGCTGCAGTGTTTTGACAAGGTTCTATAGAATCCATCTACCAGGCCCACTGTCAAGGAAAGGCTGCCAGCATTCTCGAAGATCCATCCCACCTTGGCAATGTTTTTCTACAACCTCTCCCATCGGGGAGAAGGTACGTGATCGCACACACCAGCCGGTTTGAAACAGTGTCTACCCTACTGTTGTTAGGTTACTGAATGGACTCATAAACTCTTAACATTCACCTGTACCCGGGTTTTGGTTTTTGCTACTGTTTACCTATTATTTACTTATCTATGCTATTTAACTCTGTGATCTGCCTGTATTGCTCACAAGACAAAGCTTTTCACTGTGCCTTTTTACACATGACAATAAATTCAATTCAATTCAATTCAAGGTAACAGAGAGGGTCAATGAGGGGAAGGTGGTTGTGATGATGGATTCCCAAAAGTCATTTGATATAGTGCCACACAACACACTTGTGAGGAAAGTTATAGATCGTACAATAATCGGACAGTAGCAATATGAATACAAAAGTAGCTGAGGGATAGGAAACAGAGTAATAATTAATAAATATTTGTCGGGCTGGAAGAAGGTTTGTAGTGGAGTTCCATTGCAGATTGGAATCTGGAATCTTTATCTTTCCTTAATGATCTACATCTTGTTGTACATGGAACAATTTCAAAGTTTCAGTGACATGAGGAGGACACTGAGAGGAGGATGGTGCAGAATGTCAAAAATAAATTGATACAGTGGAGTGGGCTGATAGGTGACAGATGAAGTTGAATGCAGGAAGTATACAATGATGCACTATGGTACAAAGCAAATGGAGCGACAATATAAAATGAAGGGTACCATTCTAAAGGATGAGCAGGAGCTGAGAGACCTGGATGTATATGTATTTAAGTTATTAAAGAAGGCAGAACAGGTAGAAAGAGCTGTTGATAAATCATACAGTATACTAGGCTTTATAAATAGGGGCGTAGAAAATAAGAGCAGGGAGGTTATGATAAATATATAAGGTACTGGTTAGACCTCAGCTGGAGTATTGTGTACAGTTTTAGGTGCCACACAATAGAAAGGATGTGAATGCATTGGAAAGCGTGCAGAAGAGGTTGGTGAGAATAGTTCCAGGAATGAGGCACTGCAGTTAAAAGGAAAGATTGAAGAAGATGACACATTATTTTGGAGAAAAGGTAGTGAAAAGATTTTATAGAAGTTTTTGAAATCATAATGGGTATGCGGAGAGTGGATGGGGAGAAACTGTTCCCACTCATAAACAGATTGAGAACCAGAGGACACAGTTTTCAAGAGTTTTTGCAAAAGAAACAAATGCAAGGTGAGAAAAATCCTTTTCACGTGACAAGTGGCTTGGGTCTGGATTGCACTGCCCTGGTGTGGTGGAGGCAGGTTCTGTTCAGCCATTCATGACAGCATTGAATGATTATTTAAATAAATAATGTGTTGAGTTACAGGGAAAGGGAATGGATTGGAATTAAGTTAAAAAGCACAGAGAGTTGGTGCAGACATGAAGGGCCAAATGGTCTTTTGCACAGTAACAAGTCTGTGATTGGTCAGGATGTGGAAATAGGGAATGCAGCAGGAATCGGCATGGCTCCATAAAACTTTCCTCATTGAAAAAGGGGCAATGTATAGACATATTATCACGCTCTACAAAGTTCAGGGACATGTGAAGTGAATAAATATAGCTTGTTGCATATACAAATAGATCATACTACAAGCCTGACTAACGTTGTTTTTATCCACTCACAGAATGTAGGAATCACTGGCTGGACCAGCATTTATTGCCCATCCCCAGTTGCCCTTGAGAAAGTGGCTGTAAGCTGCCTTCTTGAACTGCTGCAGTCCATTTGGTGTGGGTGGACCCATAACACTGTTAGATAGGGAGAACCTGATATCAAATGGATTGCAGTTGAAAAGTGTGGCACTGGAAAAGCACAGCAGGTCAGGCAGCATCCGAGGAACAGGATAATCGACATTTCAGGCATAAGCCCTTCATCACGAATGTCATTCCTGATGAAGGGCGTATGCCCAAAATGTTGATTCTCCTGCTCCTCAGATGCTGCCTGACCTGCTGTGCTTTTCCAGCACCACACTTTTCAACTCTGACTTCCAGCACCTGCAGTCCTCACGTTCACCAAATGGACTGCAGCCTGCTGAAGTTGCAGTGACTGAATTATGAATCTGCTACAGACTATTTTCAAACACATTAGATAACATCAAAGATTGGGCTAACTCTTACTATTGCCGTGAAGGTCACAAATTTCTATGTTACCAGATTCTAGCAAGAAGGAAGGAGGAAGTGCTGGATGTCTTGAAACGGATATAGGTGGATAAATCCACAGGACCTGATCAGGTGTACCCTAGAACTCTGGGAAGCTAGAGAAGTGATTTGTATCATCAATAGTCACAGGTGAGGTGCTGGAAGACTGGAGGTTGGCGAACATGGTGCCAGCGAACTATAGACCAGTGAGCCTGATGTCGGTGGTGGGCAAGTTGTTGGAGAGAATCCTGGCGGACAGGATGTACATATATTTGGAAAGGTAAAAACAATGACTGCAGATGCTGGAAACCAGAGTTAAGATTAGAGTGGTGCTGGAAAAGTACAGCAGTTCAGGCAGCATTCGAGGAACAGAAAAATCCTGGGATGCTGCCTGAACTGCTGTGCTTTTCCAGCACCACTCTGATCTAGCCCCAAATATTTGGAAAGGCAAGGACTGATTAGGGATAGTCAACACGGCTTTGTGTGTGGGGAATCATGTCTCACAAACTTGATTGAGTTTTTTGAAGAAGTAACAAAGAGGATTGATGAGGGCAGAGCAGTAGATGTGATCTATATGGACTTCAGTAAGGCGCTCAACAAGGTTCCCCATGGGAGACTGATTAGCAAAGTTAGATCTCACGGAATAAAGGGAGAACTAGCCATTTGGATACAGAACTGGCTCAAAGGTAGAAGACAGAGGGTGGTGGTGGAGGCCTGTTTTTCAGACTGGAGGCCTGTGACCAGGGGAGTGCCACAAGGATTGGTGCTGGGTTCTCTACTTTTTGTCATTTACATAAATGTTTTGGATGTGAGCATAAGAGGTACAGTTAGTAAGTTTGCAGATGACACCAAAATTGGAAGTGTTATGGACAGCGAAGAAGGTTACCTCAGATTACAACAGGAACTTGACCAGATGGGCCAATGGGCCGAGAAGTGACAGATGAAGTTTAATTCAGATAAATACAAGGTGCTGCATTTTGGGAAAGCAAACCTTAACAGGACTTATACACTTAATGGTAAGGTTCTAGAGAATGTTGCTGAACAAAGAGACCTTGGAGTGCGGGTTCATAGCTGTTGAAAGTGGAGTCGCAGTAGATAGGATAGTGAAGAAGGCGTTTGATATGCTTTCTTTTTTTGGTCAGAGTTTTGAGTACAGGAGTTGAGAGGTCATGTTGTGGCTGTACAGGACATTGGTTCGGCCACTGTTGGAATATTGCATGTAATTCTGTTCTCCTTCCCATTGGAAGGATGTTGTGAAACCTGAAAGGGTTCAGAAAAGATTTACAAGGATGTTGCCAGGGTTGGAAGATTTGAGCTACAGGGAGAGGCTGAACAGGCTGGGGCTGTTTTCCCTGGAGTGTCGGAGACTAAGGGGTGACCTTATAGAGGTTTACAAAATTATGAGGGGCATGGATAGGATAAATAGATAAAGTCTTTTCCCTGGGGTGGGGGAGTCCAGAACTAGAGGGCATAGGTTTAGGGTGAGAGGGGAAAGATATAAAAGAGACCTAAGGGACAACCTTTTCACACAGAAGGTGGTATATGTATGGAATGAGCTGCAAGAGGAAATGGTGGAGGCTGGTACAATTGCAACATTTAAAAGGCATCTGGATGGGTACATGAATAGGAAGGGTTTGGAAGGATATGGGCTGGGTGCTGGCAGGTGGGACTAGATTGGGTTGGGATATCTGGATGGACAGGTTGGACCGAAGGGTCTATTTCCATGCTGTTCATCTCTATGATTCTATGACTCTAAATCGTCTGAAAAGATATCTGCCAGAATAGTAGGTTAACAGTATATAAGGTGCAATATTCACAAAAGAGAAATAGCTTCATTGCTTTTTTGAGTAAAATGGCAACACCAACTGAAGAGAGAAAGCATCCTAGCCAGTTGACAGGTTTTGCAACAGTATAGATAGATCCTATATTTCCACTTGTCGTCATGCATCAACTGTAATGCATCTATAAATGAGAAAATGCATATACTGTAACATCCAAGTGGTTGTCACAAACTTACTATTTCCTGTAAAAGCCTACCACATACGGAGCATCTGCACTGCTTTTTATAATGTAATTGTTCATATCCAGCATTATTTGAACAGCCTGAATGTGTGAATTAACTTGCAGTTGGATCAAGAACTATTCATTGTATCAATGGCTAATGATTCCCATTGAAACCTTCCATCCTTGCATGACAGCCAGGTTTAAATGCAATGAGATGTAATTACAATGTGGCCCTTGCTACCACTGAAATTACTATACAGGAATAACAACTTTGCTCGGATGAGTGTTACTCATTCATCCAGCAACAATTTTCAAAATAATCAAAATTTTATGAATAGTGCACATTTTTTACACAAGAGGGAAGTAAGTGTATGGAATGAGCTGCCAGAGGAAGTGATGGAGACTGGTACAATTACAACTTTTACAAGCATCAGGATGGGTATATGAACAGGAAGGGTTTAGAGGGATATGGAAAAAGTGCTGGCAAATGGGACTAGATTAATTTAGGATATCTGGTCAGCATGGATGAGTTGGACCGAAGTGTCTGTTTCCATGATGTACATCTCTGTGACTGTATGACTCTATAAGTGTCACAAGATCAACAGCTAGAGACAAAACAAAACTGCAGATGCTGAAATCCAAGGTAGACAAGCAGAGGCTGGAAGAACACAGCAAGCCAGGCAGCATCAGGCAGCATTGGGGTGTAAGCCTTCTTCAGGACTGGGGGTGGGTGTAAGGGGAGCTGCAGATAAAGCTGGAGCACACTGACCATAGGATCACAGAAACAGAGGTAGAGGACCAAGTTAACATTGAGGAACCTGAGGTAGAGACATGTGTAGAATTCTAGTGGAAATTTCTGAGTAACATTATGTAACAAACCCAAAGAGGCAGTGTGGACTGGTTGGGCTGAAGGGCCTGTTTCCACACTGTAGAGAATCTAATCTAATCTAATCTAAACACGCTGCACGCTACCTCTTCCGAAGATTAACTGTCATCTTTATCCCTTCTACCATCACTTGTTAGCATACCATGGCCTTTCCAATCCTCTTTTCCAGCGAGTGATAAAAGGTTATCATTTAATTTGTGATTTTACAGAACTTGGACATGAGGTTTTCATGTTTCATATTTCACATTTTAATTGAGGACCTCAGCCCCTGCAATTTTACAATAGTTATGAGGTTCTTGCAAGCTGTGCAGATGAGAGTGGGGACTGCAGGGTGGATGAGAAAACTCAGGGGGTCATTCAAATGGGGGCAGGAAATAGGAATGTATATGTAGGGGACAGTATAATTAGGTAGAGCGATACTGTTCTCTATAGCCAGGAACTGGATACTTGAAGGCTGTGCTACCCACCTGGTACCAGGTACAGCTTCTTGGGAATGGAAAAGAACTTGAGATGGAGGAGAGGGATCCAGTTGACATCCAAATTGGTACCACTGATAGAATGAAAGTTCTACTGAAAGCTTTTGAACAGAAGCAGAACCTAAAAAAGAAAACCTCCAAGTGAACAACCTCTTGATTATTTACTGAGCCACTGGGAAACTGGCATAGGGTAAATAAAGTCATGAAGTTAAATGTGTGGCTCAAAGATTGGTGTGGGTTGATCAGGTTTCAGTTTGTGGGGCATTGGCATTGGAATGCAAAAGAGCTGTTCCCATGGGATGAACTTCATTTGGATGCTGCTGGGACCAGTGTCCTGGTGAGTGGAATAACTAGGGCAGCTATTTGGCAAATGCTACACAGAGTGATCAGGGAGAGGCAGAGAGTACAAACATAGAAAAACAACAGTGAGTATGATCAACAGAGGAAAAATGAGTAAAAAGGCAAAATTAATGGTTCTCTACTTGAAAAATGTGCATAGTATTCTAAACAAAATACATGAATTAACTGCATAAATAATGGTTAATGTTCTTATCGCCAATACAGAAAAATGATTATATGGAGTTCAAAGCTGGAAACCAAATACTTAGGTGTATGTGACGTTTCAAAACAAAAAGGCAGGAAGGAGTTGACATCAAATACGCAGAGAATACTGAAGAAAATGAGCAGGTCCAGCAGTATACAGAGAAGCAGGGAAACAGAGTTAATGTTTTGTATCTGGTATGACTCTTCTTCAGAATTGTAGAAGGAAGGGAAGGGTGTTGAGGTAACATTGCTAGAATGGGTTGGAATAAGTATGATAGAAAGGCATCATCTTAAATTGGAAGATGTAGAATCCATATGGGTGGAGGTGAAAATTGAAATATATTAAATATACGCATGTATATAAAAGAGAGATGCCAAAGTTAACATGGGCCCCTTGGAGAACAATGCTGTGAAGATAATAACGGCGAACCAGGAAATTATAAAAGAGTGAATGAATATTTTTCATTAGACTTCATAGTGTAAGATACCAAAAGCATTCCAAAATCACTAAACAATCAAGGAACAATAAGAGGAGAAGATAAGTATAGTATCACAATAAGTATCACAAGAGAAAATTTGCTAGGAAAACTAATGAGGCTAAAAAGACCAATAAGTCCCTTGGATTTGATGGAAGTATTCTGGATATTAAAATAAGTTGCTACAAAGATAGAAATACACTGATAGTAAGCTTCCAAGTTTCCTCAGATTCTGGAAAAGTCCTAGATGGGTGTAAAACTGTTAATGCAACACCTTATTTAGAAAGGGAAGGAGTATCAGAAAAAGAAATGCATCAATCGGCCAGTTAGCATAACATCAGATGTTGGGAAAATGTTAGAGTTCATTATAAAGGATGTAATCGCAGAGCATTTAGAAATGCATAATATGGTCAAGCAGAATCATATATGGTTTCAAGAAGAGGAAATTATGCCTGACATTTTTGTTAGAATTCTTTGAGAAGGTAATAAGCAGGGTGGGTAAAGGGGAAGCATTGGACTTCATATATTTAGATATTCAGAAGGCATTTGATAAGGTATCACATGTCAGGCTATAATCAGATAAGAGTGTTGGAAATAATTTATTAGCATAGATAAAGGATTGTCTAACTAATAGAAAACAGAGAGTTGGAATAAAGTGCCATTTTTAGGATGGCAACGTGTGATTACTGGAGAGCTACAAGGTCAGTACTGGGGTCACAATTATTTACAGTGTATATTAATGACTTTGATGCAAAAAGTAAATGTATTATAGTCATGTTTTCAGATAACACAAAAATAAGTGGAAAGACAATTACTGAGAATGACACAAAGTATCTGTGAGGACTATAGACAGTGAGTGTGCAAAAGTTCGGCAATGTTCGAAAATGTGAGGTAAGGCATTTTGGTGGGAAGAATATTATTTAAATGGAGAAAGATTGCAGAAAACTACAACACAGAAGGATTTGGGACTCCTTGTGCAAAATCACAAAACATCTAGCCAACTAGCTCGGCAGATAATAGGGAAGGCAAATAAAATATTGGCTTTTACTTCAATGGGAATGGAGTGTAATAACAGGACGTTCTCTCTAAAACAATACAATGCACTATTTAAGTCACAACTGGAATACTGTGTACAGTTTTGTGCCCCTTATCTAATGAAAGGTATGCTGGCATTAGAGGCAGAGCAGAGAAGGTTCATTAGGTTGATTCAGTATGGAGGGACTGTTGTATAAGTAGTAGTTAAATAGTTTGGGCCTATACTCATTGGATTTTAGAAGAATGAGAAGCAATAGTATTGAAACATGCCAGATTCTTAGAGGCAAAATCAGAAATTGCTGGAGAAACCCAGGGGCTCTGGCAGCATCTGTGGAAAGGAAGCATTGTTGATGTTTTGAGTCCAGTGACCTTTCTTCAGATTCTTAGCAGACTTGACAGGGCAGCTTGGTAAGACTGCTTCCCCTTGAGGAACTGTCTAAGACCAGAGAGCATTATCTTGGAGTCATTCTTTTAGAGGTGAGAATGAATTCTTTTAGAGGGGCATGAATTTCTGAAATTCTTCATCACAGAAGACTGGAAATGTTGGGTTGTTAAGTATATTGAAGGTTGAGATAGACACATTTTTAATCAGTAAGGGAATCAAGGGTAAAGGGGAAAAAGCAAGGAAGTGGAGTTAGGGGTTATTAGGTCAACCATTATCTCATTGAATGTCAGAGCAGGTTTAAGGGGCTGAATGGCCTACATTTGCTCCTGTGTCTTATGGTCTTATGATACCACTATGCTTCCTTTTGGTAGTATGCTTTTTCTACAACATAATCTAAGGTCACATCTTACTTGTCTTTAAGTGGTAGAAACAATTTTGATGATATGATGCGGTTGGTTGTTGCAATCCTGTCGGGATAATGGTATTTTTGAACCTCTTACTACTGGATCAGGGGATGGTCTTCCTACAGCTGGAGCCTCGACAATATCATGCAGTGATACCAGATTCTATCTATTCTTTGACAACTAACAGTAGAAGACATTCCATCTGCCAATTCTTATGCCATTCCCTATACCCTTTATATACACTAGAAAATTATCCACCTGCATTCACTGTTTATGAATCTATATATGAGAATAGTCCCAAAGGTGTCTCTATCAAAGGTAAAGTTTATTGTGATAATACTTTCCAGCAATTAACCCACTTTATGAAATACAATGGGAACAGACAGGACAGTCACAGCATTTGTGTGGAGAAATTGATACATCCTAGCTTTCCTGGTGCTTTAGGGCGTCCTAAGGATGGACATAAAGTTGAAGTCACTCCAGAGTACTAAGTTAATGATTAAAATGTTTTGTGTGAATATAGTGATGCTGGAGTTGCACAACAGATGCAGGCTAATGATGAGAAACTAGAAAGTAAATCAGACAGGCTTTTAACTCTGTCTTGACTCTGGTCAGACAGTAAGCCCAGTAAGGTACCAATCCCTTCGCCATACAGCAGAAAAATTCTTGTAATGCTTTACATTATTTTTTCTTCCGATGCTCCCCTCCACTTGTGAGGATCAAAGTTCAGTATGTTAGGGACCAGAACAGATGCTACCTCCCTGAAAGTATAGTAAGGAAATAGCCTAGATCCTAACTTCTGTATTTATTTGAACACAAGTGAAAAGTTCTGTGTTTCAGATGTGATTTGATTGAAGCCTACTGGTGGACCAATCAAAACAAACTTTATTCTTACAACACGGTTAAAATACAAATGAAAAGAATTGGCATAACTTTAACTCTATTGAAATACTTAACAAGATAATGTATTATTTAACCACTAATCATCAACTGTTCCAATATAGACAGCATCCCACAAACATACCCTTTGCCAAAAATGCAAACCAGCAAAACAGTTATGAGTCTCATGTGCTGACTCTCTCCAGTACAGATGAAGGAAACAATCTGCCCCTTTTGATTTTTTGAGAGGAAGCCTCGCTGTCTAAGACATCACTCTAGCAGCTGGGACCTCAAGCTTTTAGCTCAGCAGTCAGCAGAAACCGTTCCACTAATTGAAAGCAAAATGAAAATCCTTTCTGTGTCTATGTGAGCCCTGACACCCCCCCCCCCCCCCCATTCACAATTCTGTTGTCTCATTTTTAAAAAGCACCCAGGGAGAACTCAAAAGCTGTTTACCAACTGCCCATCTTAAGGAGACATTTCAGCACCACTGCAAGAGAAAATGCACAGAAGACTTGTCTCTTCAAGGCACAGTCTCATCACAGGTACTGGTGCAGTGTATGATGCAATATGCTTTGATATGCCCGGGTAAATATTCTCATCTATCTGCCATCACGGAGGAAGAACATTATAAAAAGAAAGACAATGGATGATAAGAGGACCCAGTGCAATTTTATAGGTCTCTTAGTGATGTATTGAACAGCTTGTATTGACCTACATGACTGTGATATCACACTGAGGAAGCATGTCTCTTGGACCTCTGATTTAACAGAAGGATGGCCTTCTGTTCCTTTAGTAAAACTTGTCCTGCACAGCCTTCAATAAGTCTTCTGAAAAAAGACTCTTGCCCTCAAACTTTGGAAGTAAATAATATCCACATATCTCCAACATAATTTTTTTTTGTATGTATGTATAAAAACAAATATTCTCCTTTAGGATCATTGAAATTCATTGCATAGAAGGAAAGCATTCTGCTAATTATGTCTGTACTAACCATTTCAAAACAAATCATGCTGACCTTCCATCTTCCAACACTCTTGCGTTCTCCTCTGCTTAAAATACTGATCTATATTTCCCTTCAACATTTCAATGGGTTCTGTCTCAAACATCCTATTATCTACCCCAAGCTTCAATAACTTCCAGTGTAAAGAGGCTTCTAAATTCTTTTCTCACTCTCTTAAATATCTATGTTCCATTGATGCTCCCTTAATATTGACCTTCTTACCAGAGACAATAATCTCTCCTGATCCTTTATAATTTTAAAACATCAAATTAAATATTCTCAGCCTTCACTGTTCTGATTAAAATAGTTCCAATACCTCAAATTTCTAATAAGTTGATTCCTAATGCTGACTTCAACCAAGTGAATCTACACTTTGATTTTTCTAAGGTTTTCAAGACCCTTTATATACACTAGAAAATAATAGAAACAATTCAGATTTACTAAGTAATATCAACAAGTACAATCATGAAACAATATACAAAGACAACATGAATCATGCAATTTAAAATTGAGATTTCTTTGAACAACCTCATAGGAGCGAGGATCATTAACAATTATTGAGAAGGAAAACTAGTAAGTAGACATTTTAAAAATGAGACCCCCATGAAAACACCCTCTTGTTTTTCTGCATTAATTTATTTATTCAATGTTTTTTAATGTATAATTGATGGCTTTTGTTGGCTTTATTCCTTCAAAGTAAATTCACAACCAAATACCCCATAGAGTAAATTGCCACTCCACAGCTAAGACCTGAATAAAGACCGAGAAATAAATTAGATCTATGAATTTCAGTGCCAGTACAATGTCAGGTATGTAGGGTGGAAATCTCAACGATTGGCTGATTGAACGAAATTTTATGTCCCTTCTGCTGTTCATAATACAGAGGGAAGATGGCGGCTAAACCCGGGACATGACCCCTTCTACTGGCTTTCTTTCTCTTTTTTTCCTCCTTTTCACTTTTTCTACTTTCTTCATTTTCTTTTCTTGTGGGTCTGGCAAGTGGTGGGTGAGGGAGGAGGCCTCTGGCAGCAGCAGTGGTGGCAACACCAGGATGAGCCGGATGCGGCACCACCCCAGGTTGGGGTCTCCTGGAGAACAAAGAGCAGGTCTCGGACTGACTTCCCCAGCCCGGACTGGCAGGCTTTAGCTGAGGCTCTGGGTCTGTGGCTGGGCCCGGGCCTGAAGGAGGAGGTGGTGGCGCCTGGGCGTGGCAGTGTCCAGATGTGACAGTCTCTTCCCCAGCTGGAGGTCTTCGGATTCCAGGTGTTCCAATGGCCCGGCATGGCAGTCTCATCCCAAAATAGCAGTCTCGTTCCCAGCTGTGTCTTCAGGGTATCCCATCATTACTTAGTTGGCTTTCCCCATGGCCAGGAGCTGTTAACTGAACTGTGATTGACTTTTGCTTAGTTTCACTTTTTAAAAAAATTATTATGTAAGACTTATAACATTAATGTAAGCACCGCTGTAGGATTTATAAAACTTTTCATTGTACTTTTCATATAAAAGTATATGTGACAGTAAACTTCTATTCTAATTGGCAGATTAAAGACTGCATTCAACCATCCCAGGCTAGGAAAGCATCGATTCTTAGTTGTTATTCTGTAGTTGTGCAGCACTTGCTGAACAACCTTGAGCGTGCTAATAGCTACACTAACAACCAATTTTAGATAATCAAATAAAATTATAAAGTGGCACATCAACATTTGGTGAAATAAAGTAACTTTGGAGAACTAAGTGTAGCAAAACTGGAATGTTATTTGTCCTGGGCATCTAATTAATTGAAATCAATGAGGTATTGCAGACATAGAATTGGTGTTGGCTTGAGGGGCTTTTGTGGATAGGTGCAGTAGTTCACTGGGGAAGACCAAAATAGAGTCTACAGGTGTTGGGGAAAATATAAACACTACTGCTGTTAGATGGTAGTGTGGATCGAGAAAAAGAAAAAAAAAAGCAGTCTGTATAATAAGTTATCATCTCTCTCTTGTATTGTATTATGGCCCTTTCTTTTAGAAAGCAGGTTTCATCAGCATTGCTATGGATGCTTTACAGCTGCCTAAATTGATAATTACACTGATTTGATTCATGAATTTTTACTTCACATCTTCAAAGTAAACAGATTTGAAAGTCACCTTATTTTTTCAAGACTATTAACCAATTTGTTAACTTGTCACCAGTTGTCCCTCGATTCAGGGATGGCCTTGATTCAGGGTTGTGAGTTTGTGCCAGGAATCTTCACATAACTGACTCAGACCAAGTTTCCTCCTGTAGATCTTTGGACACATGTGACAGAACGCCCCATGAAGTTGTGGGATCCAGGGTGCAGGATTGGCTTCATTTTCTTTCCTTGTCTGCCTCATTAATAAGATATTTGGACTCATAAGTTTTTACCATTTCTAACAACTGGTAGAAAGCTCCTCCTAATCATAAATGTCAAAGTTGCCATTCTTCATGGAGTAGAATGCTGTTGTTTTTTAAAAATCATTTCCTGGAAAATTTGCCATTTGAGAATTGAGAAAACCAAACTCCCCCTGGTGGGGGAGTTATATTTCAGTCATCTAATGTTGAGTCCATTGCAGTTGACTTTGTAGCTTTACCTGAGTGCCTATGGAGCTTATTAGTGTAATGTAACAGATCTGAAGGATTTAGCGTTCATTTTACATTAATGTTACACAGTCTTTGGATGAAGACGGTCGAGATCTTTTTAAATTGCCAAGAGTAGCAGATGTATATTGTACAACTCCTGATAGTCCAAGGTAATTATGCTAGCAAGTTAATGAAGTTGTGCCTATTGCTATCATGCAATAAAATACATTGTTATGTAAGATTAGAGTGGTACAGGACAAGCACAGCAGGTCAGGCAGCACCCAAGGAGCAGGAAAATCGACATTTCAGGCAAAAGTCCTTCATAAGGAATGCTGACTCTAATCTCCAGCATCTGCAGTACCCACGTCTGCCACATTGTTATGTAAGCCAAGTGCCTCTTCTGTTTAGACTCACCAGCGGTCTATCCTCTTATTAATAATTAGATAGGGTCTAGACTGAGCATAGCGAGAGGATTGGTGGGCAGAGAATTATCCAAATCAGAACATAACTTCATAAAGGATGCTAGCATTTGTTCTACAACCCTCCCATTGAATCCAAAGTATGTAGCAGAGGCATTGTTGATGGAATTTTCCAAGTAATCATGAGTCACTGACGCACAGTCCAGGTCTTACTGTGGGGATTTTTTTGTTGGTTTCCTGTGTTCTTAATTGTCTGTACATTTTAGGAAGGTGAAGTTGTTGCAGCTGATCCAGTCTGAGATCTCCTTGTCAATGGTAGAATTTTGAAGGAGGCGTGTGCCGAAGTATGCAAAAATTCCAGTGTCTCTCCTTCAACACATAGTGGAGGTGCAATATTTGCATCTCCGAGTCTGGGTTAGAACATAGAACACAGTAACCTCAAGTCCCTCAGACTTTCCTCATAAGACCTTCACTCCATACCAGGCAATATCCTAGTAAATCATCTCTGAACCCTTTCCAAAGCTTCCACATCCTTCCTACAATGTGGGGACCTGAACCATATGCAATACTCCAAGTGCAGCCGCATCAGAGTTTTGTACAGCTACAATAGGACCCTGTGGCTCTGAAACTCAGTCCCTCTACCAATAAAAGCTAATACATCGTATGCCTTCTTAACAACCCTATCAACCTGGATGGCAACTTTCAGGGATCAATGTACATGGGTTAATATATTGACAACATTCAAGGACAAATCATGTCTCTTAATCACAGAAATGGTTAACAAATTACAACACTGCAATCATCTGCACAGATCACATATGCCTATAGTGGTTATTCTAGTTTTGAGACAGAGTTAAGAGGAAAGAGTTTTTTATTTAGATGGCATATGATACTCACACTGGAGGGGGTTTGATCATTGAGGATTTTATATGCGATTGTTTTAGATCTTCCACTAGAGATATTTGCTGTCATATCATTATGAGGCAGTTGTAGGATTGTGAAGAATTTTCTTGGATTTCCAAATTTCTTCAGCACAATCAAATTTACTGAATCAAATGTTCTTTTCAAATTGACAAATACAAATTAAGAGTTCTGGTTATTGATCTCAACATTTTTCCTGGACTTGTCTGGTAAGAAAGAATTTGGTCGTGGTTCCTCTGGAAGGTCTAAAGTCAGACAGAAATTGGTTGGAGCTACATCTGAAATTCTTCACTTTGGTTGCACTGCTTTGGTGTTGAGATATTAATTATCTCTTAGACTTCCTTTTGTGATGTCTCTGTGTAGGGCAGATGTTCATTACCAACAAAACATGTTGACGAGCTGTCAAACAGGAATCCATTCCCAGGTATCACTTAGATCTTGGACACAAGCAATGTCATATTCCAGGTGCTGCCAGTGCTCCAATCAGTTTGTAAAATATTCTCCAATCATGTAAAAGCATATAGCACCTTCCAAACCAACAAACACTTACATCTTGACAAGAGCAGCAGATGTATAGGAACAGCATCTGCAAGTTGCCCTCCAAGCCACTTTCCATCCTGACTTGGAAATGTATCACCATTCCTTTACTTTCACTGGGTCAAAATCCTGGAACTGCATCCCCATCAGCATTGTGGGTCTACCTACAGCATGTGGACTATAGTGGCTCAAGAAGGCAACTCACTACCTCCTTCTCAAGGGTAGTTATGGATGGGCAATAAATGTTGGCCAGCCAGCAATGGCCATGTCCAACAAGAGAATTTTAAAAAGTCTGCTGGGATACTTTTTGTTAAAAATTCTCTCTCCATATCCTCATTGCCTTTTTCTAATACATTTTTTGAATATTTATTACAAGCATTATTTGAGGGGATATAAAATTACAGCCTGTCATTTTGTCCATTCATTTATCCTTTAATTTCTGTGCCACAATTTTGCTTTTTTATTTATTACAGACTTTACTCCTAATTCTACCTGCCCACCACAGTATCTTGAAGGCGTTAATTGCACGCTGCAAGATTGGTGGACGGAATCTGTGCCTCAATAATGAAATTTCCATTCCATTGTGCCTGTGATACAAGGAATACTTTGGACATGTAATCTCGAAAAGCAACTAGACAATTTTCATATTCACTGTTTGAGGGACATGAAGCATATATTTCAGCAAGACAAAAATCACAAATATAGCAATACTCTAAAAGGCAACAAAATTTGTTAACACTCATCAAACAGAGGGCTTCATTTGCTCACATATATTTGCAGGTTGGAAGATGTCCATATATTCAAAGACAGTGCACATGATCAGGTAACCAGACCAATAGGATGCCTAAAGCTCTATTTCAAGGATACTTGCAAGTATCACATTAAAGTCTCAGAAATTAATGAGAATTTCTGGGCATCAGTAGCTGTTAGCAGAGGAAAATGGCAACATGGCCTTTGGGCTGGGTGTGTACTACCAATGATCAGTGACTACAACAGCTTGGCGAGGTGCACTGACACTGGAAACAACAACTCACTTTGGCCAGCTAGTAACTTCACGTGCAGCAGCACTTGGGGCACAACCTGCTTCTCAGGAATTAACCACTTCAGCCGTCAGCATGATCTGCCCGAAGGCATGGATCCTTTTGCTATATGTCCATTTCATTTTGTAAATGGAAGGATGCTAATATGACTGAAGGAAAGTGGCAGGGCTGAAAGGATCGACAGCAATTTGAATGTTGGACAGGGTCAAATCATATCTTGAGGCTGGTTCATTCCTAACCTGACCATTCACACATTGAGGTGAGATACTGCATTTTGGAAGAGCAAATCAGAGCAGGACTCATACATTTAATGGTAAGGTCCCAAGGAGTGTTGCTGAACAAAGAGACCATGGAGTACAGGTTCATTGTTCGTTGAAAGCAGAGTCTAAGATAGGATAACGAAGAAGGCTTTTATTGGTCAGTGCAATGAGTATAGGAATTGGGAGGTCATGCTGCGGCTGTACATGACATTGATTAGGCCACTTTTGGAATATCAACAAGGTAAAAACAATGACTGCAGATGCTGAAAACCAAATACTGGATTAGTGGTGCTGGAAGAGCACAGCAGTTCAGGCAGCATCCAACGAGCAGCGAAATCGAGGTTTCGGGCAAAAGCCCTTCCTGATGAAGGGCTTTTGCCCGAAACCTCGATTTCGCTGCTCGTTGGATGCTGCCTGAACTGCTGTGCTCTTCCAGCACCACTAATCCACTTTTGGAATATTGCATGCAATCCTGGTATCCCTCCTATAGGAAGAATGTTGTGAAACTTGAAAGGGTTCAGAAAAGATTCCCAAGGATGTTGCCAGGGAGCAACATGAGCTATACGGAGAAGCCTGAATAGGCTAGGGCTATTTTCTCTGGAGCTTCGGAGGCTGATGGCTGACCTTATACAGGTTTATAAAATCCTGAGGAGCATGGATAGGGTAAATAGACAAGGTATTTTCCCTGGGGTGGCAGAGTCTAAAACTAGAGGGCATAGGTTTAGGGTGAGAGTGGAAAGGGACCTAAGAAGCAAAGTTTTCATGCAGAAGGTGGTGCGTATATGGAATGAGCTGTCAGAGGAAATGGTGGAGGCTGGTACAATGACAATATTTAAAAGGCATCTGGATGGGTATATGAATAGGAAGGGTTGAGGGGGATATGGACCAAATGCTGGCAAATGGGACTAGATTTATTTAGGATATCTGGTCAGCATGGATGAGTTGGACCAAAGGGTCTGTTTTTATGCTGTACATCTCTATGACTCTGAGGTGCAGCCATAGGCACCAATCACCTG
The DNA here is from genome assembly GCF_047496795.1 of Chiloscyllium punctatum. Taxonomy (NCBI): domain Eukaryota; kingdom Metazoa; phylum Chordata; class Chondrichthyes; order Orectolobiformes; family Hemiscylliidae; genus Chiloscyllium; species Chiloscyllium punctatum. Next base: position 141,549,323 of record NC_092741.1, on the reverse strand, counting down.
CAAAGACTGGATAGATCAATAAAATCTTTACTCTAATCAGTACTAGTGAAATAGCTGGACAAAGAATAAGTTGCAACAAAAATGCATATTTTAACATTCATTGGTAACTAGAATCTGCACTGCGCCAACCGGAGAAATGAAAGTACAAGATTTAATTAAAAAGCATTCCCGAACTATAAAACAGGTGAATTTTCTGTGCTGCTAGTTCAAAAACAACTAAAAATTTGGATCATATCCACACTGACAACTAGAAAAGCTAAATAAATATTTGTATATTCAAATATTGTAAAATGGAGGAAATAAATATGCTAGACAGTGCAATACAAATTCTTTAAATGCACCATAAAATTTGAATAGACCTGTGAGCAACACGGACTGCGGTCAGTATCTAGACAAGTGGCACCCATGTAGTTTTAAGAAAGAGTATGCCAGCAGGTTTAGTTCTTTAAAACATCTCATAAGTCAGCAATTCTTTGGCGCGAATGTATACGTGGTACATCAGCACACGTTCTATATACCTAATATCAGCATATCATTCAATTGTTCTGAATGAATGAAAAATTTTTTGAAAAGTAGTTGAAAATATTGATCCTGAGGAACCAAGTAGAGCCAGCAAATAAAAAAAGAACATGATCCTATTGGCTTATAGAGTCATAGTCATAGAGATGTACAGTAATGGAAACAGACCCTTTGGCTCAACTCGTCCATGCCGACCAGATTTCCCAACCCAATCTAGACCCACCTGCCAGCACCTAGCCCATATCCTCCAAATCCTTCCTATTCATATACCTATCCAGACGCCTTTTAAGTATTGCAATTGTACTAGCCTCCACCACTTCCTCTGACCCAATTCCACACAGGCACCAACCTCTGGTGTGAAAAAGTTGCCCCTTCGGTCTCTTTTATATCTTTCCCCTCTCACCCTAAACTTATGCCCTCTAGTTCTGGACTCCCCCACTCCAGGGAAAAGACCTTGTCTGTGTACTTTATACATGCTCCTCATGGGTTTTATAAACCTCTAATATTCTTGGGATTTATATTTACTGGCTCTCAATCACAATGTTTTGTCTATTGTGACAGGAAAGAGGGCAAGAAAAACATGCCATAAGAAATTCTAAAAGGGTACAGTAATAAATAAAATCTCTGGTTTAGATAATGCTGCAACAATTTAAAAATAAACATCAGAAATGTAAAACACTATTATGTCGGGGTTATGGTGAGACTGCACTACCAGATCCCAGACATGTGCACACAGCTGTAATCATCATACACCAAAAATATGCAAAGTGCAAGGAATATCAAGAATGATTTCAAATATTTGGAGGATTTGAGATATGAGGAAAAAAAAATTCAACACTACAGACTAGAGAGTTGGTTAAGGGGATGATTTAACTGAACATAAAACATCAATATAAATCTTGATTACTTCAAATTAAAGTAGAACAATAAGATCAGAAATTGTTAAACATAAAGTAGCAAAAAAGTAAATTCAAATCTTGGGGTACAATGGTGGCTCAGTGGTTAGCACTGCTGCCTCACAGCACCAGGGACCCAGGTTCAATCCGAGCCTCTGCATGGAGTGTGCACCTTCTCCCCATGTTTGTGTGGGTTTCCACCGAGTACTCCAGTTTTCTCCTACAGTCCAAGGATTGGCCATGGAAAATGCAGCACATTGGGGTAAGAGTTGCCTGGGTGGGTTGCTTCCCAGAGAGCGAGAGTGGACTTGTTGGGGTGAATGGCCCGCTCCCATGCTGTAAGGATTCTATAGAAATGATCAAAACCAGTCCAAAATGAATCCAGGGAAATTATCAACAAATGAAGACTGCACTGCCAGATTTCAACAGATACATAATCCATTGCGAAGGCAGTCTCAGGGAATGAGGTAGTAAGGAATGGGACGTGTTAAATTTGATGTTTACAAACATGAAGAAGTGCTTGCATACAGTGCCAGATTGCAGATAGATGATAATAGACAAATGAATCAGGATTAAAAAATATTGAGATATTGCTCATTCAATATTTTGCACATTCATAGTCAATTCTAAAAATATAACCCTCTGGTTATGAAATAGAATAATTCAATGAAAAGTTAAAATATATTTAACATGGTTCATTAAGTGACAGAGCGGACATGGATGGTCGAATAGCCAACTCCTATCTCCTTTCTGAATAGATCACTGAAAAATTTGCATTGACTACCACAAGAAACGGAAGGTGGTGCCCAAGATAAATGAAGTTCCACTCCACTTCAGATTAATTCAAAGCCTTGTATTTGATAAGGGCATCTATTTAAAAACCAAAATAAATTTGTTATGGAGTGGTTCGTCCACCTGCCCCTTCCCTTCCCCATCTCCTTCCTTGAATGATATTAGTTTAAAATAATCTTTTGAAATGTTTAACAATATTGATCAGAGGGCGACCAGAAAAGGTGATAGAATTGTTAGAGACTTGATACAAGACAGCAATTGAAATCAATGTTACAAATAGCTAATGTCAAAGCCAGCAATGAGAAAAACATAGCTCAGTTGAAGTGTTATAAAATCAATAACTTTACTGAATAAATTCCATTATTATATTTCACAGAAATATTAAGTATTGCTGAAAAAAATGACACTTGAAATTTTTGTTTTGCATCCAACAGAACAGTTCACTTGATTAGATTAGATTCCCTATAGTGTGGAAACAGGCCATTCAGCCCAACAAATCCACACCGACCCTCTGAAGAGCAACCCACCCAGACCCATTCCCCTACATTTACCCCTGACTAATGCACCTAACACTCTGGGCAATTTAGCATGGCCAATTCACCTAACCTGCACATTTTTGGACTGTGGTAGGAAACTAGAGCACCCAGAGGAAACCCATGCAGACATGGGGAGAATGTGCAAACTCCACACAGACAGTTGCCCGAGGCTGGAATCAAACCTGGGACCCTGGTACTGTGAGACAGCAGTGCTAACCACTGAGCCACCGTGCCACCCACTTGTTTCAACTCATTCGTGATGGTCATTCATTGTTTCTTTTCTCAGAGCAATGCCTTGACAAATAGGAGTCAACCTGCTCATTTTAAGAGTTGAACAAAGCCTGGCAGTGAACTGTCAATCAGTAGCAGTTGATGCATTCTTCAAGGTAACACCACTACCAAAGTTCACTTGCCAATTAATTTGCATTCTTCTTTCATGCCACTTTTTTTTTGATATTCTTGTGCATTATGCTGATGAGTGCAAGATGAAAAGCTTCAACAAAATATTTTTTTCAGCAGTATTGAAATAATATACTATCAAACAAATATAAATATTAAAGATTAAGTTCTTCAACATACATTATGAAAGTGTTGACATAATTATAACTGAGTCAAACATCAATATTCCATCTTGGCACAAAAATACAAAAAATGTAGTAGAATTTGTATACCAATGCATTTTTATCAGACTGATTTCATAAAGACATATTCATTATGACTATTAATATTGTGTAATGATGTAATTCACTTTGGAAAACAGGTTTGAAATGTGAGCTCCTTACCCCAAACAGCCAAAATAAGTGTAACAGAAACTTCACTGACACTAAACACAACAAATTTAAAATAATCTTACTGAAACAATCTCACTGATGTTGCACATTGTAAAGGTACATTTGGTTATTCCTATTTGCCTATTTTTACTCCTAGAGTAAATATTATTTGAAAAACTAGAGCAACACTTTTAAATCAGCTTTATAAAAATTATTTTGATACAAGTCGAACAACAGTGAAAACAGTGCACTAGTCAAACAGTATCAATTTCAGATTCCAGTGTTGTTTGTGCCATGTCATTTTCTCTCCTTGTAAAACCCATTATGATTTAGTTTTCTTACATTTTCCTCTTGGCTTCAATTCTTCTCGTAAATTAAAGAGTCTATGTTCCAACTGACACACCTCCAAATGTAACATGGAGAATTCCACTCCAAGCAGGAAGGAGAACAATTGTAGGATGAACAGATAACTTCCTGGAAAATACTTTTCTTCAGACTTTGTTAAATGTCCACAGTATCTGACAAGGAGGAAAATATGCAGTCTTTAAAAACAGAGAATTCAAAGCGTAGAAGGGCAAGACTTAACTTCAATATCAGAATGACCTTCATCCCAATTGCCCCACCACCCATAAACAAGCCATCTCTACTATATCAGAGCATCCTTTGCCTTTGAGGAAAGACTACCAACTTAAATCACTAGCTGATTTGAAACAGAAAATAATATTTATCTTGGAACCGTTCCAATTAGCAAAGGTGGCAGACTGGTACCCTGTTAATTTCTTCTAGATCTATAACTACATCCATCTGGTTAAATAAGACATTTCAAATGCATTTCATAAAAAGTAGCATTTATTGTGTGAACCTCTTAGTTTATACAAATAAATTGGGATGATTCAAATCCCAATATTTGTTCTGTGATTTTGGTAAATCACCATTCTGAAACAAAATTTCAACAATTGTATTCTAAACTCAGGACTGCTGTTGACAGTCCTTCAAATTCATTGTCACTGGCTTCCCTATAATTGGATTCTAATGAACAGATGTTTACTTTTATTGTCTATAACTGATTAAATAACAGCATGGCCCAAGGTAATGGCAGATGCAAATCACTACGTGCTTTGTGGTACAGTTACTGCTTGAATGTACAGAATATCATAATAAATCTTACATTCATTCAAAGTAATTCCAGGTATAAAGGAAAAGAAGTAGATCATTCAGCAACCACCCCTCCCCCAGTTTATTCAACCACTCAATTTAATTCAATCCATGTCTTAACTCCCATTTACCACCTTTGTCTTATATTATTGATACTTTAAATTTAACTATTACGTATTAACCTCAGCCTTGAGAATGTGAACTGATGTAATATCTACTGCCTTTGAGATAGTCCATTCTAGATTTCAGTTAACGTTGGTGTGAATTATAGAGTTATATAGATGTACAGCATGGAAACATACCCTTCCATCCAAGCCGACCAGATATGCCAACCCAATCTAGTTCCACCTACCAGCACCCAGCCCATATGCCTCCAAACCTTCCCTATTCATATACCCATCCAAATGCCTTTTAAATGTTGCAACTGTACCAGCCTCCACCACTTCATCTGGCAGTTCATTCCACACACGTACCACACTCTGCATAAAAAAAAGTTGTCCCTTAGGTCTCGTTTATATCTTTCCCCTCTCACGCTAAACCTATGCACTCTAGTTCTGGACTCCCCGACTCCAAGGAAAAGACTTTGCCTATTTACCCTATCCATGTCCCTCATAATTTTGTAAACCTCTATAAGATCACCCCTCAGCCTCTGACGCTCCAGGGAAAACGGCCCCAGCCTGTTCAGCCTCTCCCTACAGCTCAAATCCTCCAACCCTAGAGAAGTGATTGCTGGGCCTCTTGCTGAGATATTTGTATCATCAATCGTCACAGGTGAGGTGCCGAATTGCTGATTTCACTGCAAAATGACCCAGCTTTAGTTATAAGCTTAAAATGTCTTATTTGTGTATTGCACTGTCAATCCAATCAAATTCTTTAATAATTTTAAACACTTAATTCAAATTACCTCCCAACATTAAGGGATTAAAAATCAAGCTGCCTCATCATTCTGACAAGAAAAAAACTGCAGATGATGGAAATGCAAAAAAAAACATTCTGGGAATGCTCTGGGAATTAATGTCACAGGTCTGTTTCTCTACAAATGTGCTGGATGTGGTGAGCACGAATGGTATTTTCTGTTATTATTTTATGTATTATGCCTATGTTCCTCGATAACTGTATAACTTGCCCTAAATATAAAACTTGATCTGTAAAACTGCTGCACATCTCTCTTTTCTGTCATTAATATTTCATGATTATTCTATACAAACAGGAATAAAACAAACACATTCACTCTGTAGGAGCACATCTTTTATGGACAACCCTTTCCCTAGCTTTCTTTAACTAGGTATATGTTGATTTATCAAACCTTATCTCTTTTTACAGACCTCACATAAAACTGAGCAAGATCTTTTATTTCTTGTCTCTCTCTCTCTCTCTCTATGACGCAAACTCTTTCTAGCAGTTTACCAGCAGGATTGCTTGTCTCCCGAGTTTTCACTGCACATGTATGACTGGGAAAATATTTTCCAGTCCCCTACATAAATAGGTCCAACAATGAATGAGCTTGGGATGATTCAATTGACACTTAGTGCATCATTTAAATGTGCAAATAGCTACAATTCACATTGGTCTGTCTTGCTTCAATATGTATCCTTCTTTCTCACTCTGGCTGCTTTGCAAGCTAGATTTAATTTAAAATGTTCATATAAATCTTATTAAAGTCCTTCACTGTCAAAATAAACGATATATCAAACCACTATACTCTTCAGAATATTTTGAAACCAATACACAAATAATTGATTTAAAAATGCATGCCAATGGAATAAAAATTAAAGTAGATGTGAAAGAGAAAAATAAGGGGGAAACTTAAATTATACATTCAGGTGTAGTTTGAAAAGGAAGGCATCGTAAACCTGAAAGGAAAGGCATTTTTTTTTAGAAAAGATAGTCTATGACCAGAAGCTGCCATTGATATTTAGGCTCAAAACTAAACTTACTTCAATTACAGCCACTTTCCCCCACAAAGTTGTGCTTGAATGCATTTGCTTAATTGAATTTATACATAAAAACATGTATTTTATTAACCTGAGCTCTGCAGCATTGTCAGGACTATGATTTTGGATGTAGACCCACAATTGCTATGTTCCTGCTGCACATTGAATTGTAATCAATTAGGAATTATATTAAAGATATAATTAAATATATAAAATTTGTTTAAGTAATGAGCTTTAAAGAACTATTCAGCTACTGAATTTATATTACAGACCAACTCTTATAATCAAATGAGTTTTGTTTCATTGGTGTTTCTGATGCTTGGAACTTTGTTATTCATATTACAGGGCAGACAGTGCAGCAGAAACACAAAAAGAGATACATTTTATGATATCCATTTCTAACTACTTATGCCCTACTACAAATACCAGAAAAGACTGATTCAACCAAGCAAAGGGGAAGCCACACTGCTGACCATTAATAGAAAGCTGATACCCAGCCCAGTAGTAATGAGAAAAGTAAAACAATTGGCCACTTTTGATAGTTTGACACTTTATTAAGTTTCCTGCAAATAATTATTTTTAAAATTGAGGAAAAATAAGTTAACATAGTGTCAATCTCTTAAAAAGCATTTTGCAGTTTTGCATGATCACATGAACATGAGATAATCTCAAATAATTTGCTTAAATTAATTTCACTTGGCTTTATACCACAAGATTTGCATTAATGCAAATCTGAAGATCTCATCCAAAACATGCAGTATAACGGTCTATCGTAGACAAGCAGGAGGCTGGAAGAACAGAGCAAGTCAGGCAGCATCAGGAGGTGGAGAAGTCAATATTTCAGATGTAACACTTCTTCAGGACTGGGGGACTATGAGATTGGAGTCAGTGGAGGGGAGAGCACCAGAGGCAATGAGGGCACAGACAGTGAGAGTGAGGTATAACAGCCTATCAGCAGCAAATACTGAAATATTTTCCAAAGATGCACCTTTGACAGCACTGGGTATCCAAACAAGATATTAAAATCAAATTTATCAGCATTTGTCAGAAGAATATGGATTCATAGGACTACACTTAAAATCCATTAAACAGTCACATGGACCTAAACACATGTTCACGTTCCACTTGAGCCGCCTCCATTTATTTTCTCATCTAAATCTACAACAACCCTCTATTTCCTTCTGCTGCATATGCTTAACTAGCTTCTCTTTGTAGGTTCATCAGTCTTGCTGTTTTTTTAAATAGTGCTGATAATAATAAAGAAGGCTGACACCATCCATGGCAAAGCAACCCATCTGATTGGAATCACACCAAAAACAAAATCACTCTTTCCATCACCTTCAAGAAGCAAAAGCAACAATGTATATCAGATACAGAAATTCACCAAATCTATTTAGACAGTACTTTCCAAAACCACAAACATTTCCATCTAGAAGGATAACAGCACCAGACACATGGGAAATTACCTGAAAATTCCCAAGTCGCCTAGTATCCCAACACTCCTTCAGTGTTGGGTCAAAATCCTGGAATTCCCTCACAAGTCCAAGTGTAAACTTTGATATCTATGGTCCCAGGACTGATCCTTGTGGATTTAAATAACAATAACTACCCTGTACTCTGCTTGTCGTGAAGCTAGCTAGCTATCCATTTTGCCCCCTGTCCCCGTCTCTTCATTCTCTGATCTTATGAGCATGTCTATTGTAGGCACCTTACTGAAGGGCTTTTGAAAATTCAGATCAACCATATCCACTACATGTAGACTCTGTTACCTCCTCAAAAAACTCAAAAGTTGGTCAAGCAAGATTTTCTTCTTAAAATACAAGTTGATTGCTCATTATTATTTTTGATTCTAGATGGTCTTCTATTCTGCCCTTTAGGAGGGATTTTAGTATCTTTCCAATCAGACAAGTTGATTGATTTGTAATCTCCCAGACATGTTTTGTGTTTCTTCTCAATAAGGAATTTCATTAGCTATCTGCCAGTAATGTGGCAATACATCCTTTTTCCTGATGAATTATTATCTACATGTAGGAAGGCCTTTGATATCCCTCACCAAGATTATTTTAAAGCATATGGATGCAATCCATGCAGCATTTTATCCTCTTCATACTTAGAGTCATAGAGATGTACAGCATGGAAAGAGACCCTTCGGTCAACTTGTCCATTACGACCAGATATTCCAACCCAATCTAGTCTCGTCTGCCAGCATCTGGGCCATATGCCTCCAGACCCTTCCTATTCATATAGGAGAAAGTGAGGACTGCAGATGATGGAGATCAGAGCTTAAAAATGTGTTGCTGGAAAAGCTCAGCAGGTCAGGCAGCATCAGGAAGAAGGGCTTATGCCCGAAACGTCAATTCTCCTGTTCCTTTGATGCTGCTTGACCTGCTGCGCTCTTCCAGCAACACATTTTTAAGCCCTTCCTATTCATATACCCATCCAAATCCCTTTTAAATGTTGCAAGTGTACCAGCCTCCACCACTTCCTCTGGCAGCTCATTCCATACGCGTTCCACCATCTTTGTGAAAAAGTTGCCCCTTCGGTCTCTTTTATATCTTTCCCCTCTCAACCTAAACCTATGCCCTCTAGTTCTGGACTCCGGCTCCAGGGAAAAGACTTTGCCTATTTATCCTATCCATGCCCCTCATAATTTTGTAAACCTCTATAAGGTCACCCTTCAGCCTCTGATGCTCCAAGGAAAACAGCCCCAGCCTATTGTGCCTCTCCCTATAGCTCAAATCCTCCAACCCTGGCAACATCCTTGTAAATCTTTTCTGAACCCTTTCAAGTTTCACAACATCTTTCTGATAGGAAGGAGACCAGAAGTGCATGCAATATTCCAACAGTGGCCTAACCAATATCCTGTGCAGCCGCAACATGACCTCCCAACTCCTGTACGCAATATTCTGACCAATAAAGGAAAGCATACCAAACACCTTCTTAACTATCCTATCTACCTGCGACTCCACTTGCAAGGAGCTATGAACCTGCACTCCAAGGTCTCTTTGTTCAGCAACACTCCCCCGGACCTTACCATTAATTGTAGAAGTCCTGCTAAGATTTGCTTTTCCAAAATGCAGCACTTCGCATTTATCGGAATTAAATTCCATCTGCCACTTCTCTACCCATTCGCCTATCTGATCAAGATCCTGTTGTAATCTGAGGTAACCTTCTTTGCTGTCCACTACACCTCTTTTTTTGGTGTCATCTGCAAACTTACTACCTGTACCTCTTATGCTCTGCCCTCATCAATCCTCTTTGTTACTTCTTCAAAAAACTCAACCAAATTTGTGAGACATGATTTCCCATGCACAAAGCCATGTTGACTATAACTAATCAATCCTTACTTGTTCAGTTTATTCAGCCATCTTTTATTTCTTAATTTTAAGTGCACTTATCTCATGTCTACCTCTTATTGGTAAAGACTAAAACAAAATAATTATTTAACATTTTTCCCATTTCTCTTGCATATGTGTTATTATCGCCATTCTCTCAAACGTTTGTTCTATCACAGCCTTCTTTTTAAATTGAAGTACCTATTAAAAAAGTTACTATTTTATGTTGTTTGATCATTTCTTTTCATAGTTTCTCTTTGCTTTCCAAATTGAATTGTTTTCTACTCATTCTGAATGTCCTTTTTTCACATACTCTTCCACCATTCATGTGCTTAATGAAGTCTTAATTGTGTTGTGTTTATTTATTCCTTTCTTTTAGCAGAAGACAATTTTTCTGTGTCTGCAGAACAAAGTTTTAAATTTTCCCATTGTTGTTCTATGCTGCTTTTTGGCAATATTGTTGCTCATCCCTAATTGTTCAGCAAGCAGTTAAGAGTCAACCACACTGCTGTAGGTTTGGCGTCACATGCAGGCCAGACCAGATATAGATGACAGATTTCCCTCATAAAAGGACATTTGTGACCCAGATGGGATTTTCCAATTATTAATAATGATGTCATTCATGGTCATTACCTCTTAATTCCAGATTATTTTTATTGAATTCAAATTCCATCATCTGCCACTGAGGGACTTGAACCGGGGTCCTCAGAACATTAGTTGAGGTTAGTAGTGGTCTAGCAAAAATACCATTAGGCCATTTTCTCCCCAGATCTTAGATCTAGTTATGGTGAATCATCCCTTGTTGGCCTTTTTACACTCAATTAGAAAGGAATCTTGTAGTCATTGTAGAGACTCCATTCCTTGGTCCCCTTTACTGCCTCTTTCGTCCAATAAATACTAAGGTTATTTAAATCCCCCATGGTTACTATTCAATGACTTTACACAGTTCTCTAATTTGTTTGCTGCTTGTTGCTTCTACCACTTCAATTCCATTATTAGGACTGTGATTGATCCAGTTTTTTCCACCCTGACCATACAGATTCTATTTTTCTTGTTGATAGTTGTGTCCCTTTTGTTTTCTGTTGTTATCCTTAATACAAAAGATACTCCACCTCCCACTTTCCTTTTGTATCCTTTTTAAATATGTTATAACTTAGGATATCCCAGTCCTGATTTCTTTAGAGCTATGTGTCAGCTATCCCTACTATGTTACTCCCAACATGTGATTTCTCCAGCTCTCTTATTTTGTTATGGAAACTAAACATTGTTATGCAGATAGTTTAACTCGTTTTAGCTTGTTTCTTCTCAATTTATATTTACTAAATTTTTAAAGTCCTGTTATGTAACTCTATTTATTCCTTTATCATCAATGATTTATTCTCTTCTGTGCTTCCCTGCCCTGTCTTGTTTACATTTAGATTATTTAAAATTCTGGTTGATCCTTTGGAAACCTTTGTTTCAACTGTTGTCTCGTCTCATCTCGTCTCCCCTCCACCCCCGGCCCCCACTCCCAGAGTTCCAAGGACACTATCATGACAGCGATCAAATGGTGTATTGCCTTTAGGGAAGGCAAATTGCTAATCTTATCAAGTTACAACCGTTACTCCAGAGACACAGCAATGTGGTAGACTCTGAATTGCCCTCTGCTATAGTCTCAGCTCAACAGCAATCAGGGATGGGCAAGAAATGCTGGCTTTGCCAATGATACCCATGTACTATGAAAAAATATAGAACAATACCATTGATGTATTTCAGGAGTTACATAAACATTTTTTTTTAACAATCCTTTAAGTTAACCTTACAAGGAGGAATTAGGACGCTAAAACTAATCCAACTGTGAAAACAAGACAGGCATGAACTGAAATTTATAATGTAAATAGAGGAATTGCATTGAACTTGGCAGTGGAAATGCAAATGAGAACCAGAACACAAGTGCAAACAAAACACTAGTTCAACAGAAGAAATAAATGTAAAAACCTACATTCACATTCATTATACTCTGATAAAAGGATGTTACATGATATTTATTATATATTTAACACATAGTTCAACTCTATTCACTTTATTCCTTGTTATAGTACAGCTATAATGTACTTTATGGTGTAGAAACAGCTGCTTTTAAATTTACTCAATTTTGTGTTAGTGCAAAATGTCTGTACAAAACAACGCTGGAGTACTTAAGAAATATCTGTATTCTGAGGTGTGTGTAATTTTAGTATTCCTTGCACTACCACCTGGAAAAATCTAGCTCATTTAGAATGTACCTGTATAACAAAACCCTTGTAATATAACACTATGTTTACTTTTTATCCGCCATACAACCAAGGCATAGTCAAGACATTCAGTAACTAACATTAAATTTAAGCATAGGGATATATTATAAAATACAAAAATATAGGTCACTTCTACTGACATTCATTACAGGATGTTTGCCAAGTCTAAAAGTATTTAAAAAAGACTTGCTTTAACAATGCCTTTCATGAAACCAAGGCATGTCAAAATGCTTCACAGCCAAACAAATTCTCTTGGAGTGCAATCACCGCAGTAATGCAAGTATAATGTACTAAACATGGCAATCAATTTGAACACAGTAAGCTCTCACAAACAATAATTATAATAACGACCAGTTATTCTGCTTTTGTGAAAAGACAATAGAATATTGAGAACCTTTTCATTATGAACTTATCGAATATTAATGCCCTTTTCTACACAGAAAATTTACTTACTTAAATCTGGAAAGTGCAAGAAATTCAGGAGACTCTGAATTCTTAAATAGAAATTAAGCTTTCTTGGAATAAAAACAAATACTTACTTTTCTTGGCAAATTTTTAGACAACTGACCCAGTAGCGATCATTGACAGTTCTGATTCTTTTACTTTTTTCATAATCATATGCTTTTAGGCTGTCTTCACGAAAGCACAGTCTCTCTAAGCTGCCTTCATTCCAATTGAATTTGAAACTGGAAGGTTTTTCCTTTTCCATTATTTGATGGGAACCAGCGAGTCTAACAAATTGCTTCTTAAGACTGTGGATCATACCTAAAAATTAAACATTTTACTTTTTAAACGATGAGTCTAATATTCCAGATTACGTGATAAATCCTGACTGCAGTCCTTTTTTTCTTCAAGTTAAGGAATATTAATCCCGATGTCAGAACACCTTAGCACTGATTTTAGCCCGGAGCCAAGTTCTGTTGTAGGGGATGGTGGGTAGTGTGGGTCAGGTTGTCGCTGCTGTGAGGCAGAAAACCCTGGAAAAAATATTTCCTGAATATCCTGTGAACTAAAAACAGAGCTCCTTTTTTCTTTTCTATAGGTTTATTGCACCTATGGGAAGCCTGATTGTAAGGCTGTTGGACTTTTGAACTACTTCACATGGCTAAAGTCCATGAAAACAAGAAGGTGTGATGAGCGCTTAACAATTGAAAGGATTGGTCCAGTTTGGAGTGGGGAAATTCTGATTGCAGATGAGGGAGACCCAAGCAGATTAGGAGTAAGGAGATATGTTGGGTGGATTGTTGGGATGAGCAACACTCCTGTTCCAGATGGCCACAAGCAATGTTGCTTATGAATATAGCCCACTCACCCCTTTAAGCTGCTGAGTTTCCCAAAATTCATCCACCTGTGCTTAACAGTGTGTCTCAATATTAATACACACTGTTTCATCCCACTTCCTACAAGCATAATGGTGGCTGCCTTGGGTCCAACCTCTGTCAAAACCAAAAATGATTAAGTCTGTGGTATGTTCAACTTGTATCTTTCTCTTTGTATTTTAACCCTTGACACAAACCCACAAACCATTTTGGGGGGGGGGGGGGGGAAAGAAAGAAGTTAATATTCACTCCTTGCTCCAGTTTTAAGCATGGCTAAGTCAACACTTCCCTCACTGGACAGTAAGTAAATAGATCACATGACATAGCACAAAGCCATAGGCAGCAAAAGACTTCTTCAGTCTATGATGAGCAAAGTCAGGGCACTAGTGGGACCACTTTAAATTAGTTCAATTTGGGAATATTTTTTCTTTACTAATGGCCAATGAACCTTGTTAGAAAGTATGCATGTGGATATCAATCATGGAATACAGGTGCAGAGGGTCCAAGAGCCCTCCACAGTCAAAATTGTACCCTTCCAGTTTCTCGAAAGCGGTCATCGCTCAGCAAGATATCAGACAGAAGTTCTGTTTTACAAATCAATATAAAATAAAAGGGCAAAGGATTAATGTGGAAAGCTGTGTATATTAAAGAATGGAGACAAGATAAAGGAGGAAAAGATTAACACAAAAAATGAGGATTAGAGAATGGCAGGAAGGTACAGATAGAAAGAAACCTAGGAATATATTAAAAATCAAGATTCAAATGTCAAAACAGGTAACAAAAAGACAAACTAAATGCTCTGTATCTGGATGCATTAAGCATTCATAAAGTAAACAAGTTGATAGCTCACATTGAAATAAATAAATAGCATCTGACATCCTGTCTCCATAAGGGCTTTCAGAATGACAAGGATTGGGCAAAGATTTGGCAGGAGTCTAATGTGGGAAAATGTAAAGTTGTTTACTTCAACAAGAAAGAATAAAAAGACAGAGTATTGCTTAAATGAAGAACAATTGTCAAATTCTGAAATGCAGAAGGATTTAAATTGTGTGGCGCACAACTGAAAGCATTAGTATGTAGGTTCAGCTTGCAATCAAGGAGGCTAATGGAATGCTATCCTTTATTATGAGAGGAATTGAACATAAAAGGTAAGGATTATATTCTTCAGTTATACAGGACTGGATGACAATACCTCAAATACTTTGTGCAGTTTTGGTCTCCCTTATTTAAAGGATTGATGTAAATGCACTGGAGGCATTTCAGATGAGATTTACTACATTGATGCCTGGAATGAGTGAGTTGTCTTTTGAGGAAAGGTTGGACAAGCTGAGCTAATTTTCACTGAAGTCTAGAAATGTGAAGGTTACTTGACTGATGCGTGCAAGATCCTGAATGGTCTGGACATGCTGGACATGGAAGGGAGATTTCCTCTTGTGGGTCAGTCCAGAACAAGGGGGCACTGTTTGAATTTTTGGTTGCCTTTTCAAGATGGAGAGGAGAATAATTTTTTTCTCTTAGAGTTGAGAAACTTTGGAACTCTGCATCAGGAGGCAGTAACAATGAATATTTTTTTTAAAGAGAGGGATGGATAGATTTTTGGTAGGCAGGGGAATCAAGGGTTACTCGGAGCAGATGAGAATATGGAATTCGAAACTAATAGTTTGGCCATAATTTGATTGATTAGTGAATCGGGTTTGAGGGGTCATATGATCTTCTCTTCTGTATTTATTTCTTTTGCATGTATTTTGTATGTAAGAGTTAGCACCTTCACAAGAGGAGTAAACTTGGAGCAATATCAAACAACTGTTTTGACAACTCTTAACTTAGCCCCAAACTCCAGACATACCTTATTAGAATTGTTTATGCTTATTCACTTCTCCAAGTCACCACAATTGAGGGCTGAATGGAAGTGTTAATTGTGGCAGATAGTTAGTTTTATGTCCTGGATCTTGCCCCTATCTTTAGAAGCCATTACAACCCAACTCTATAATTCAGTCCCAAAATCCTGCATTCATCTCATGCATCTAAAGTTACAGAAAAAGCTTCACCTTTCAAAAAAAAACTTTACAATAAGTACACAACCTAAAAAAAAAAATCTACTTACGTTTCTTTTTGTAGATCACCGATTTATCTTTTATAGAAAAGAATAATGGCTTTTCACATTTCCACAAATGCCTGTGAAATCCAATTTATATTTTAGCAGTACTTTTTCAACACACATTATAAATTTATTTCATAACAGTATTTATCCTATTAGGAAATCTACCATCATGCGTCACCATTCTTCCTCATTAATTTGTAAGTAACCATCAGGAAATGCATTTCTGCTGGATAGTGTTAATACTACTCACTTATTTCCCGTTGGAACATGAAGCACTCTGTCAGTCAGATATCTTCTATTTACATATAAATATAAAATCTAACAACAAATAATTTAACAAGACACGAAAGCTATGCTTTTAAAGCTCATCCTTTGTAGAAAACAATCACTTGGCAATTCAATAGTCAGTCAAAACCGATACATAACTTCACATTCTCTGATGAGATAGTTTGAAATTAAAGACTTACACTGCCAAAACTGACCGTTATTGTTTATCATTACTTAAGTGGAATTTTATAAAGTTAATCTTTTCCTTAGGCAAACTCTTATAAAGAAAAAACTCAACATTGTGAGTTGCAACTTGAAATCACCTTTTGGATCATGGGTCAATATAACTCAAAGCCAAAACAGGGCTTTGTTGAATCAATGACCTCAACATTGAGTTGAATACTTTCAGATCGTAATCACTGCTCCCATTTCTTTCAGCGAGCAGCTTGCGTAATGGTTTCGCTATGAGCATTTATACCTCCTCTTGTCTCATCTTAAAACAGATAATGCAGTCATCTTGAGATTCCCTCCGAAACACACACACTACTGGTTTCTTGCTTCACTATTTTCCTCCTAGCTGCTTAAATAAATTGTAAACTCATGTTTTCCAAGAGGTTTTGGGTGACCTCACTAATTCTTCCCACTGCAGCTAGACGGAGATATTTTCAATTTTACGTAGAAAGTCTACTTTTCTGGTCAATCTTTTGAGCTGACCTTTGCTAGCGATCCCAGCTTTTAACTGAGCTGTGAGATATTTACAATCAGAGTGGTATTACTGCATTTATAAATATTCTGTAATTGGTAAATAAAAGATACAACATACCGTAAACATTAGGTAAAAGTAATCATAACTTTACCTGGCTGCTTGATCTTCCGCTTCCTTTTCACATTCGTCCAAACGGTTTCTCATTACTGTGTACCATTTTTTGAATTGAAAGACCTTAATGCCTAACAATACAAATCAGGGAAAAAGTTTAACGCAGGTGGAGATGTGAAATAGTACCCTATCCTCTTTTAGACTTGCCAGTATTGGCTCTGAACATCTCCTGATTTTATTTTAAATTACTATGATTCTTCTAATTTTAGAAGTTATGTAATTTACACACTTCAAGGACAAAGTATGAAAATAAGTTGGTAAAAATCAATATAAAACATTTCCCATTCCAATAATATGTGCAAACAATTTAAAAATTTGTCATTTTGGCTGAATTACCAATGATTTATTTTACAACAGATGTTACTTCACTTGCAGATGCTTGCTCATCAGCACTGATCCCCTGGGCTTCAATCCATTTTGGCTGATCATGAGTTAATAAAGTTAACTTAAAGTTTGCAAGAACATAAAAGTATGAGGACTTTGCTATTTGGCTACTTGCTCTACCATTCAGTGAGATCATACCCGATTCAATCATGGCCTCAATTCTATTTCTCCATTTATCCCACAAGTTTTGACTCCCTTGTCAATTAAAAATGCGTCGAACTCAGCCCTAAGTATATTAAATGACTGAGCCCCCACTGCTAGCTCAGTAAGAATTTCAAACACTAACAACCTTCAGAGAGAGAAAAAAAGTTCTTTATCTCAATCTTAAAACAGGAGACCTGCAATTTTGAAACAGTTGTTGCCAGACTTATATTCCCGCTCTTTTCTGTCAAGTCCCCTCACAATTTTATGTTTCATTAAAATCACCTCTCATTTTTCTGAACTCTAGTGCATATAGGGCCAATATCCTCAAGCTTTTCTCATAACAAATCCCATAAAACAGCCTGGTAAACCTTCTTTGATGCAAGTATGTCGTTCCTTCAGTTAGGTGAGGTAAGTTGCACATAGTACTTCAGATGTGTTATTACCAATTCCTTTCACAGTACTAGCAAGACTTGCGTAATTTTATACTCCATTCCTGATGCAGAGTCAAATATTTTGTTTGCATTCATAATCACTTGTTATATCTGTCTGATGACAATTTGCAATTCAGACGCAAGGACACCAGGATCTTTCTGCATCCATGTAGATAATATTTTGTTTTTCTATATTTGCAACCTAAATTAACAATTTCATTTTCTCACATTATATTCCATCTGACAAATTCTTGCTTACTCACTTAACCCACCTATATGCCTTTGCAGACTGTGACCTCCTAACAATTTGCTTTCACACCCGACTTTATATGGTCAGCACGTTTGGCTACAGTTCAATCCTTCATCTAAGTCGTTAATATAGCGATCGTTGAGACCCCTGCACTGACCCCTGTGGAACTCCACTAGCTTTTTTTTGTTTGTGCGTGGAATGTGGACATCACTGAACTAACTCCACAAAGTCACCCTTTATTTACACATGCGTAGGACAGGACACTGACTTAACTAGCTCAATGCCAGCTCCTAGAGTGAACAGAACCCCTGACATTCCTGTTTATTTTTGTAAGCCAGGAATTCTTGATTGGACCAAATTAACAGCCTCAAATCAGGGAACTCAATTATATGAGATCCACCTAGCTGAGTGTTAAAATCACTACACCCTGGAGTATTTGTTGCCTATTTCTAGTTGCCCTTGTTTAGATTAGATTACTTACAGTGTGGAAACAGGCCCTTTGGCCCAACAAGTCCACACCACCCCGCCGAAGCGTAACCCACCCATACCCCTAAATCTACATCTACATCTACCCCTTACCTAACACTACGGGCAATTTAGCATGGCCAATTCACCTAGCCGGCACATCTTTGGACTGTGGGAGGAAACCGGAGCACCCGGAGGAAACCCACGCAGACACGGGGAGAACGTGCAAACTCCACACAGTCAGTCGCCTGAGGCGGGAATTGAACCCGGGTCTCCGGCGCTGTGAGGCAGCAGTGCTAACCACTGTGCCACCGTGCAATCAGGTCACTTCTAAGGGCAATTAAGAGTCACCCATATTGCTATAGATCTGGAGTTAGATGTAGGCCACACTAATGTAGGCCAGACCAGGGGAGGATGGCAAATTTCCTTCCCTAAAGGACAGTGATCCAGATGGGTTTCTACAATAATTGGCAGTCGTTATGTGGTTATTAATAGATTAGTTTTAATTCGATTTTTATGGAATTCAAATTTCACCATCTACTATGATGGAATTTGAGCCCCCTTTGGATTACATGATATTATCACCACCTCTTTCAATTTGTCAAAGTGAAAATGTCCCATTCAGCCTGACCCTTTGTTTGCTGTTAATTAGCCACGCTGTGTCAATGCTAATACCTCATCCTCAATATCACAAGTTCTTATCTCATATAGCTAATCTTTTGAGGCACTTCAGTGAAATCCTTTTGGAAATCCAAGTGCACTGCATCAACTGGTTCCCTTTCATCCACTCGGTTATATTCAAAGAAATCTAATAATTTTGTCAAACACAATCTCCCTTTTTAAAATCACACCTGATTGATTTATGATTTTCTAGGTGTCCAAATACTACTACTTTAATAATGAGTTCTAGCACTTTTCCAATGACAGATGTTCGACAACTGGCCACTAATTTCCTGCTTTCTTGAATAGAGTGTCTATATTAGTAGTTTTCAAATCTGCTTCCACACTTCCAAATTCTAATGAATTCAGAAGATTACAACCAATCCATCATCTCTGTAGCCACTTTTAAGACTTTGGAGTGCAAGGCATCATTCCAAGTGATCTTGTCAGTTTTGGAGTTCCATTCGTATTCCATTACTTTTTCTCCAGTGATAGCTATAGGTTCCTCCCCCCATGTCTTCTAATAGCCCTTGACTTTCTGATATTCCTCTGATTTTTTTTGTGCATCTTTAAGTGGCCAATTTATAATTAAGCGACTCCATGTGTTCCTTTTTCATTGTGTTTGTTAATAAACATAGCCAACATTTACTTCCCATGGAGAAATAACTAGAGGACAATCACCATAAGAATATGTGGCATTTACCATTGCAGAAAAGACTAATGCACAAAGATAATTCAAGATTGAATCACAATTACGAGACAACATTCTCTAGACTAGATGACTGCTGGATGCACTGAAGTTAAAAAGGACTGTCCAGGAGATCAGAGCTGAAAATGTGTTGCTGGAAAAGCGCAGGTCAAGCATCCAAGCAGCAGGAGAATCAATGTTTCGGGCACGAGCCCTTCTTCAGGAAGGGCTTCAGTGACCTGCTGCGCTTTTCCAGCAACACATTTCCAGCTCTGATCTCCAGCATCTGCAGTCCTCACTTTCTCCTGTCCAGGAGATCACAAAGGTTGTGACAAATTTCGCAATTCTCTTGAATCCAAAGAAAGATTTGCTTTAATGCCTACTGAGGGTAAATGTTTCTTTGCAGGATAGCACAGTTCTCATCTAACTGTGTTCCATTATGGCAGCCCTCACCAAAGCAAACACATATCTATTGCATATGTTAGACATATCCCAATCACAGCAAGCAATATACATGCTCCTACTGGAGATGGAAAAAATAACATAACACTTGTACCAAGGCCCCATATGCTCACAGAACAAAGTCTGTCTTTCATCCTTAAATACATTGACTCACTCATGGGCCTAATTAATATCAATAATATGGAAAAGACTTTGCCCATCTTACTGCCCAGTCCGCAAGCACAACTCAAGTCAAGAACCAGGATGAAATATTGCTTTCAGTGCAAAAAACAAAGAGATGCCAACGAAACTGCATGCCTGCTTTCCTCAGCAAGCAGCATTTAACCGAAACACACTGGCTTTAGAAAATGTGCATATGAATGTATATGCCCCAAGTACTAAGCCACTTACAATCCCGCACTGCCTTGGATGAAGCAGCGATGAGTTGCTTTCTTGAACTGCTACAATCCTCGTGGTTTAGGGATACCCACACTGTTGTTAAGAAGAGTGTTCCAGGATTTTAACCCAATGACAGTGAAGGAATGACAACACTATTCCAAATCAGGATAGTGTACAGCTCAGAGGGACACCTGCCAGTGGTGGTGTTTCAATATATCTGCTATCCGTGACTTCCAGTTGATAGAGATCATGGGTTTAGATGGTACAGTCTAGGGAGATGTGACATGTTGCTGCAGTGCACCTTGTAGATAGTCTACTACTGTCACTATACATTGGTAGTGGAGGAATTGAATGGTCGTAGACAGGAGTGCAAATCAAGCTGGCTGCTTGATCCTTGATGGTGTTGAGGTTTGTTGGAGCTGCACTCATCCAGTTATGGAGAGTATTCCATCATAATCTTGACTTGGCTTTACGGATGCTGGACAGGCGTTGCAAAGTTGGGTGGCCCAGCAGTCCCAGCCTCTGACTTGCTCTTGTAGCTGCAGAATGCAGCTAAACCAATTAAGTTTCTTGTCAATGATATTACCAGGATGTTGATGGTGGAGAATTTAGTGATAGTAATGACACAAAGTCAAGGGACGATGGTTACATTTACATTTGTTGCAGATGAGTAAAAGGGTGAACATCAACATTTTAATAAATTTGGCTATCGGAAAAGGCTGGAAGAGGAGAGAGAAGTGGCAAATCCTTTTCATTAAACTGGAAAGTATTCAGTGGTATTCCACAAGGTTCACTACTTAAGACCAGTGGTATTTTCGATACAAATTAATGACTGGATGCGGGAGTTAGCAGAGGAAAATAATAGACTTTAAAAGGACACAAAACAGGTTTGATAGAATGAGTGGTAGATGATAGATTTAACTGAACAGACAAGTGGGAGGAGATACATTTTGGTAGAAAGGGTGAGGAAAGATGATACATGATAAATAGTACCATTTTAAAACAAATACAGGAACAGAGACATCTGGGAATGCTTGTGCACAAATAATTGAAAGTGGCAGGGCAGGTTAACAGACTAAATTAAATCCTGGGCTTAATAACTAGAGGTTCAGATTACAAAAGCCAGCAAGTTATACTAAATTCATATAAAACACTAATTCAGCCTGAGCTGGAGTATTATGCACAATTCTAAGCACCACACTTTGAATGATGTGAAATCTTTGAATAAAACATCAAAGATATTTACCTAATAGTTCTATGGATGAGGGACGACATTACATGAAAATATTGGTGAAGCTGGGATTGCTTTCTGTGGAGCCAAAAAAGCCTCTTAGTAGTGGTGTTTAAAGTTATAAAGTTGTAAATATGGAGAAATATTTACTAATGGCTTAAGAATCGATAATCAGAATGCAAAGATTTAATGCGTGGCAGTGGTGTCGTAAGGAAAACTTTTTAATGCAAAAGTGGGTGGATTTGAAATGTGCTGTCTCATAGGGTGTTCCATACAGATTCAACAATTGCTTTTAGCAAAGGAGAACTGCAGAAATACTTAAAGAAGAAATATTTGAAAGATAGGTGAATAATGGTGCCGTGGGACTAACTGGCTTTCTTGTTGAAAGATAGAACAGATACCCTTTTCCACGCGACCTATAACTAAATAATGAAGTGCAGGAACTGTACAGCTAAGCTGCTCCATAGTTTTCAAATTAATTATAAAATCCCTTTCTCCATGATTACCCATAAAACTGGATTTAGATTCATATATTCTATAACAATCATAATTAAATACCTTCACTGTTTTGTTTGTTTATCTCTTTCGCTCGGTTAGATAGCAACCTGTTAATAATAAAAAAATTACAAAACATTTAAATCACAAACAAACAGTGCTCCATACCATCTTCAATATTTAACTAGATATATCAAGTGACTTACCACTCATGTTTATCATTAAGAACAAACAGCAGTTTCAGGGCAACCACAATTACCGCTGCAGCCTGAACTTCATACTTGACCATTTTTGCTCTTCTAGATAATGGGTGATAAGTCAGAAAGTCCACTTCTCCGATACCCATTTTCTTCACCAATCTTTGTATCCAGATATGCATGCTCTCTGGTTTGGGATCACCAAACATAAATCAAGATAGGAAAAGAAACACAACTTACTTAATTGGATAGTTATTTCAAATATTGTTTCAACTTATTGCTATTCCTTAAAGTTACAATAAAAGTCTTAAAATGTCTTAATATTTGCAAACTTTCTTTGGAATAGGATTGGGGGTTGGGAGAGAAGAGAGATTACTTATCCTCCTGTATGTTTTTTTTAACCAGTTAAACTGGTTTGAGTATCAGTGTAATTACATGTTTCACCTGTATCAGCAATTCATGTTTAACTGAACAGTTTCAGAATAAACATGAAAAAGACAGCAAGATTTGTTTCCAGCTTTAGGCTAAACTGGTGCAGATCAGTTAGATTAGTTTGCATTGGCATATGAGGGCCAACCTTTCAGTATTAATGACTGTAAACAGTAATAAATGTAAACAAGACTGACTGGTGCCAACTAGCCTTAACAAGTGCAATGGAAGACATGACAAAGAATCTGCTGGAGAATGTGACACAGTAAAGTTGTGTGGCTTACTATTATGGAGCTAACATTTTCACTCATCCACAACCATAAAAGATTTAACAAGCTTATCCTCCTACATAATAAATGCTTGGTGTGTATCTTATCACGTGTATTTCAATGCACAAATATATACTTTTGTATACACTGCATGAGTAGACAAGTATTGGTCTAGATGTAGAAGTGGTTTTTGACAGCAGTTAGCTGTCATTACTTCTCTGAAACTGTCTACAACTTCAGGATTTAGGAAAGAGCCTGATTAATAGAGAAGTCCTAACTTTGCGATCTATTCCGTCATTAGTTGCATTGGGGCCACTATTGCTAAGCCGGCAACCAGCAAAATTGGTTATTTGTTGCAAATTTTCCCTTGTCTCTAGCAATGAAAAAACCTGCATTAAAAAAAACTTGTTCAATCAGGTGGATTTTTTTTTTAGAAGAATGATCTAATCTGACCAATAGCTATTTGTGAATAACAGATCTAGCCCCTGAAAACAACTTTATATTCGTAAAGCAATAAGTATCATTAAGAATAAGCACTAGGTTTAATTCAATTTTTAAATACTATTTTAGAAGCTTTCTACCTTCACTCCATGTTTACTTCCTCATCTTTGAACTACGTAAATGTTTAAAAAGAGATTATAATTTAGTGCTTTGCATTTCCTGATTGGTTTCTTTAATAATTCATTAATGTAATTGGCTGCTGGCATCACAACAGTTTTACATGGAATCAAAGCACGGAAACAGACCCTTCGGTCCAACTTGTCCATACTGATCAGATAGCCGAAATAAATCTAGTCCCATATGCCAACTTTTAGCCTATATTCCTCTAAACCCTTCCATTTTATATACCCACCAAGATGCGTTTTAAATGTTGTAATTCCACCAGCCTCCACCACTTCTGGCAGACCACTACATGCATGCACCACCCACTACATTAAAAAGTTGCCCCTTAGGTCCTCTTTAAACCTACGGTAGGAATATTTTTCCACATTCTTTCAAGGGATGTGAGTGCCGTTGCCAGGACCATTACTTGTTGCCCATCCCTAATTGCCTTTGAACTGAGCGACTTGCTAGATCATTTCAGAGGGCAGTTAAGAGTTAACCACATTGCTGTGGGTCGAGATTCACATGTGGGCCACACCAGGTAAGGATTTTCTTCCCTCAAGGAAATTAAGTGAATTAGATGGATCTCATAACAAATCAATGATAATCATTATGATCACCATTGCAAAGCAGTTTTATATTCCAGGTTGCATTCAAATTTCGCCAGCTACCATGGTATGATCTAGAGCTATTTCACCAGAACATTAAGCAGTTTCTTAAAATAAAATTGTTCATGGGATGTGGTCTTCGGTGGCTTGGCCAGCATTTATGGCTAACTCCCTAATTTACCTGGAACAGGAAGTGATTTTCAACTACTGCAATCCTTGTGTATTGGTAGATTCACTGTGCAGAAGGAAGTGCGTTCCAAAATTCTGAACCAGTGACAGTGAAGGAACAGAGATACAGTTCCAAGTCAGGGTGGTGTATACTTGGGAGGGGAGCTTGCACATGGTCGTGTTCCCATTCAACTGGTCCCCTTGTTCTTCTAGGGTGGCAGAAATCACTGGTTTGGAAAGTGCAATCAGCAGAGTCTTGGTGAATTACAGCAGTGCACCTTTTAGGTAAATACAGTGATTCCACTGTGCATCAATGGTAAAGGGAGTAAATGCCAAAGGTATTGGAAACAGGCTGTTTTGTCCTAGATGTCATTGGGTTGCTTGAGTGCTGTTGGAGTTGCACTGATCTAGGTAAGTGGACAGGCATTGGTGACACTGCAGGCAGGTTTTCACCACAGAATTCCTAGACACTGACTTATTCTTGTAACCAGAGTTATATGGCTTGGCCAGTTCAATTTCTATTAAATGGTGACACCCAGAATGCTGGTAAACCTAAAACTGGGTCACTGAAGTAGTGGTCTGGTAGCATTACTAATATAGCACCATCTCCCCCCGCCCTGGTGAAGGACCAGAGCTCTGAAAGCTTGTGATTTCAAATAAACCTGTTGGACTCTAACCTGATGTCATGTGACTTCTGACATCTTCATGTTGGAAATCGCTATTTGACTATGCTGCATGGCAAGAGAGATAACTAAAATTCTGGCCCCAGAGATCAGTGGATTTCTGAGAGGTTTTTCTCGAGGTAAACAGCTGCTGACAGCAAACTCTAACCTGTGTTTTTGACCATTTTATACAAATCCTAATGGAAAGAACATTTAGGAAGGTTGGTATAATGATTAACCCATCTATTTGACTGAAATTACATCTGTTTTGCACAGGATACCTGATAACAGTATTAAGAGGAGGAATAAATTATTGCAGACGCTGGAATCTATACTGAAAACAAATGCTGGAGATCACTGTGGGTCAGATAGCATCCATGGAGAGAGCAAGCTAACGTTGAGTACAGATGATTCTACATCAGAGCTATTGGGAAGTGTGGAGGGGGCAGCATTTATGCTTTCATTTGGGAATAGGGAATGTGTGGAGAGAGAAAGGGTGTGTGTGGGGAGCTAAGCTGGCAGCCAGTGAAATTGGTTATTTGGTACAAATTTTCCCTTGACTCTAGCAATGAAAAAACCCGCATTAAAAAAAACTCTTGTTCAATCAGGTGGATTTTTTTTAAGAAGAATGATCTAATCTGACCAATAGCTATTTGTGAATAACAGATCTAGCCCCTGAAAACAATTTTATATTTGTGAAGCAATAAGTGGAGAAAAACTGTTGATAATTCAGATTAAGTGATTGGAATGTGAGAATGGCAGAAGAATGGGGTGTCTACCTGCCAGATTTGAAAGGACAGACAGTCCCATTGAGGTGTGGGGAGGGGGAAAAGAGGACTCAATAACAGAATGCAACAAGTAAAACCAAAAGACAGGGAAGAACTGGGAGTTGGTTCACAATTTGAAGGTGTTGAACTCAATATTATGCTCAGAAGTGTAAAGTGTCTAGTCGAAATGTTGTTCCTCCATTTTGAGCTGTGATTCACTGGAATACTGCAGCATGGTGAGGACAGACATGTGGGTATGTGAGCATGATGCTGTGTTAAAATGACCAGCTACGGGAATGTTGCTGTCATGCTTGCGCACAGACTGGAGGTATTCCACAAAACAGTCACTCAGTCTGTGTTTGGTTTCTCCAATATAGAGTAGGCCACATTAAGTGTAGCCATTACAATACACAAGATTGGAGGAAGTCCAGTTGAAATGCTACTTCACCTGGAAAGACTGTTTAGGCCCTTCGGTGGTGAACAGGGAGGTGGTGAAGGGGCAGATGTTGCACCTTCCGCCATTCTCACATTCCGACCACTTAATCTGAACTATTGACGTCTTTTCTCCACCAGCTCCCTACACCCACTACCCCCGCAGCAATCCCATACCACCAAACCCCCAAACTACAGAGGAAGTTCAATTATCTGAACTAGATGAACAGGCACTATTTCGTTCAGATAACTGATTATTCGGTTAAATCGATTAAAAGTCTTTCCTCTGGGGCTCAGAGTTTTTTTAAAGTCTGTTCCCCATTCAGGAGACGAGACAGCAGCACACTGCACATGAACCCCACTCCCACAACCCCGTTCAACGCTGCCCGCGCCCTTGCCCCCAAACCTGTCCAACAACTCCCACGCACCCCCACCGCCCACTCTCCAGGGCAGCCAGACTGGACACCAACAACAAGGCTGCTGCTGCTACCTTTAAATCTCCAAATAGCGCATGCACACGCATACAGCCACACAACTTTTTACTGCAACGTTTTGACAGGTCCCACCTTTACCCTGTACATGACAATGTTGGAGAGATCATCTGAGGAAGGGGAGTTTAGGGTACACACCTCTGTAGAATTCCAGGGAACGTTTGGGGCAGAGAGTGAGAGAGCGCATGAGAGCGTGAGAGAACGAGCGTGTGAGTGAGAGCGCGAGCGTGCGAGTGCGAGAGTGAGAGTGAGAGTGAGAGTGAGAGAGTGAGAGTGAGTGTGCGAGAGTGCGAGTGCGAGAGTGCGAGTGCGAGAGTGCGAGTGCGAGAGAGTAGGGGGTCAAGTCATTTGTAGACAGTGCCTGCTTAATCATTGCAAACAAAAGACACAATCAGGGTTAGAAACGAGTCTTTGATGTAATGTTTCTATCGGGACTTTGAGATCTCCTTCGGATAAACTGATATTCGGATAATCGAGGTTCCTCTGTATAGAATAAATGTTGCCCCCTCCAACTTCAGCTCTGAAGGAGAATCATCTGGACTCAAAATGTTAGCTTTCTCTCTCTCTCTCTCTCTCTATATAGTTGCTGTCTGACCCATTGTGATCTCCAGCATTTGTTGTTTTCAATATTAAGAACAGCATTGCTTAAGATAGGTTTAATCTCTTTTGTAAAGTTATGAAGTTTATAAAGAGAAGATACTTTAATGCTAAGTATGCATTTGAAAATACTTCAAAATCTCTTTCCACTTAACTCACCCTCATTCTTGTTACAATTTTATGCTAAAGTTTGGCTAGGGACCAGTAACATTTTTCAAAAAAAAGTATATAAAGTTTACGCTCCCAAGTACTAATAGATTAAAGCCACAGAATATCAGTCTTGAACAAAACAAGGTTTACTGTATGAACTTACATTTCAACACAATCTTCAATATATAATAAATAATTTATATTCCAATATCAACATGCAGTAAATGTGGGCAATATGATAAACTGTGGTTCAACACCCCACAGAGCACTTTGAGTAGTACATGCAGTTAAGATAAATCCTACAAATCTCCCAGAATCTCCACAGATCTCAGTGACACTGCAGGTCACTAAATCTTATTAAAAATGTAACAATAGATTCCAAGTCGTCACTTTTAAATATCTGTCTCTGAAACTCCTTTGAAGGCAGTTCCTGCCTGGACTTTCTGAACAACCGCTCACATCTGATAGTTCAATCTGTTTTTGTAAGACTAGGCTCTTCTGGAGCCCAAAAGCTTCACTTCAGTCCCTTTTCACAGGCACAACTTCAGCTTGACCATAAATAGCTAAGGTCACCAAGCTAGTAACAATTCTGGATTTCTCTGCAGGTCTAAATCATGCTCGGCTGCAATAAGAAAACCCTGGCTGTGATAGGCTACTTTCACCCCACGCACTGTTGTACTGAACCACTAGTGGCGCATAGGCTTCCTCAGAGACCCTCATGGCTTTCAGGTCTTTTTTTTGAGCCAGAGTCCCAATAGGCTTTACTTAATGGCTCCCAGTACAGATAAGATCCTAGGACTAGAACCTCTACAGTGTAGAAACAGATCATTTAGCTCAGCAAGTCCACAATGACCCTCCGAAGAGTTTCCCACCCAGACGCATTCCCCTACCCCATGGGCAATTTAGTACGGCCAACCCATCTAACCTGCACAACTTTGGACTGTGGGAGGAAACCGGACCACCCGGAGGAAAACGGTTGAGGATCCTGGGATAGTATTCATTAGAGTTTAGAAGGTTGAGGGGAGATCTAATAGAAACCTACAAGATAATGCATAGTGTAAAAAGGATGGACCCTTGAAATTTGTTTCCATTAGGCAGGGATACTAGAACCTGTGGGCACAGCCTTAGAATTAGAGGGGGTCAATTTAAAACGGAAATGAAGAGACAGTTCTTCAGCCAGAGTGGTGGGCCTATGGAATTTATTGCCTCGGAGCACAGTGGAGACTGGGATGTTAAATGTCTTCAAGGCAGAGATCAATAAATTCTTAATCGCGCAAGGAATTAAGGAATACGGGGAGAGTGCAGGTAAGTAGCACTGAAATGTCCATCAACCATGATTGAATAGCAGAGTAGACTCAATGGGCCGAATGGCCTTACTTCCACTCCTGTGTCTTATGATTGAAATAAAACATGCACAACTTAAAAAAAAAACATATTCTGCAAATAGATATGGGGCTAAACTTGAGTATCAGCTGTGTTACCAGCCAGACAAAATGACAATTTAGTTTGCTATGGTCTCTGCTCACAACAATCTCTTTTCTACATTGAAGAGACTAAACAATCCCTGGTGACTAATTCATGGAACATTTCAAGTTTCCAGGTGCCCATAATTTTAGCTCTCTGCCCCTCTTACTCTCACTTGTCCCCACCTCCTGAAATGTTTCAGTGGAGCTCAATAGAAATTCAACTTTCGAATTAGATGGAGGACGGGAAAAATTATGGCTGTAAGAGCTGCTCCTTTTTTTGAGGTATTTTAGGTGTTGGAGGTGATTTCCTCAAATTCCAGGAGCAGCAATTACTGTTTTTTATGCTGTTACATTGTTTTGGAACTTTGGAAAAAAAGTCAAAACAACAGCCGTTTAAAAGGGAGAAGAGCAGGCAAAGGAAGCACATGGTGAGGTCAGTGCAGGAGAGAGAGAGAGAGAGAGAGAGAGAATCTGCACAGTTACTGCCTTTGCTGTTTGAATTTGTGCATCGCTGGACATCGGAGTGCATCTGGGAAAATTAATAAACAATGAAATTCACAACTAATCTTGGAGGAACTGTTGGGCGAAGTTCACAGCGCAGAATCAGATAAGTTAATTATTGTTTTAAGTCTGTCCAAGAGAAAGGCTGCAGTAGTGGGTACAGTGGATTCTTTCTTGATTATGTTTTTGGAGATATGTCTCTTGATTAAACTTAAAATATAAGCCATAGCTATTAATTTAACCCAGGGCAGTGTTTGTAGAGGAATAATACAGTGTTATTTTCTGGGTCTGTAGATTGTGAAGGAGCAAAAATGGCCTTTACAGTGATATGTACTTCTTGTCAGATGTGGGAGTTTAAAGAGAGTTTAAGGGTTGCTGGGGATTATATCTGCCACATATGCTGTTGGATGCGAATCTTATCAGATCAAGTGGATCGGTTGGAGAGACAGATAGAAGCGATGAGGAATTTGCAACAGCAACAGTATGTGATGGATGGCAGTTATAGAAAGGGGGGGAAAGTCTCAGATACAGTCACATAGATGGGTTAACTCCAGGAAGGGCGAGAAAGGTAGGCAACTAGAGCAGGAGTCTTTTGTGGATATACCCATTACAAACAGGTAAGCGGTTTTGGAAAATGTAGGGGGTGATAGATTCTCAGGGGCATATAGCACAAACAGCCAAGTTTCTGGTATTGAGACTGGCTCTAATGCAACGAGGGGCACGTCGGCTTCCAAGAGATCAATTGTGTTAGGGGATTCTGTAGTCAGAAGTACAGACAGACGTTTCTGTGGCCAGCAGAGAAAAAGCAGAATGGTGTGTTGTTTCCCTGGTGCCAGGATCAAGGATGTCTCAGAGAGGGTGCAGAATGTTCTCACGGGGGAAAGGAGCCAGCAGGAGGTCATTGTCCACATTGGAACCAATGACATTGGAAGGGAAAAGGTTGAGACTCTGAAGGGTGATTACAGAGAGTTAGGTAGAAATTTAAGGAGGTCGTCCTCAAGGGTAGTAATATCTGGATTACTCCCAGTGCTATGAGCTAGTGAGGGCAGAAATAGGAGGATATAGCAGATGAATGCATGGCTGAGGAGCTGGTGTATGGGAGAAGGATTCACATTTTTGGATCATTGGAATCTCTTTTGGGGTATAAGTGTGCTGTACAAAAAGGACGGATTGCACCTAAATTGGAAGGGCACGAATATACTGGCAGGGAAATTTGCTAGAACTGCTTGGGAGGATTTAAACTAGTAAGGTGGGAGAGGTGGGACCAAGGGAGAAAGTGAGAAAAGAGATCAATCTGAGACAGGTACAGTTGAGAACAGACGTGAGTCAAACAGTTAAGGCAGGCAGGGACAAGGTAGGACTAATAAATTAAACTGCTTTTATTTCAATGCAAGGGGCCTAACAGGGAAGGCAGATGAATTCAGGGCATGGTTAGGAACATGGGACTGGGATATCATAGCAATTACGGAAACATGGCTCAGGGATGGGCAGGACTGGCAGCTTAATGTTCCAGGATACAAATGCTACAGGAAGGATAGAAAGGGAGGCAAGAGAGGAGGGGGAGTGGCATTTTTGATAAGGGATAGCATTACGCTGTGCTAAGGGAGGATATTCCTGGAAATACATCAAGGGAAGTTATTTGGGAGGAACTGAGAAATAAGAAAGGGATGATAACCTTATTGGGATTGTATTATAGACCCCCTCAATAGTCAGAGGGAAATTGAGAAACAAACTTGTAAGGAGATCTCCGCTATCTGTAAGAATAATATGGTGGTTATGGTAGGGGATTTTAACTTTCCAAACATTGACTGGGACTGCCATAGTGTTAAAGGTTTAGATGGAGAAGAATTTCTTCAGTGTGTACAAGACAATTTTCTGATTCAGTATGTGGATGTATCTACTAGAGAAGGTGCAAAACTTGACCTACTCTTGGGAAATAAGGCAGGGCAGGTGACTGAGGTGTCAGTGGAGGAGCACTTTGGGGCTAGCGACCATAATTGTATTCGTGTTAAAATAATGATGGAAAAGGATAGACCAGATCTAAAAGTTGAATTTCTAAATTGGAGAAAGGCCAATTTTGACGGTATTACGCAAGAACTTTCAAAAGCTGATTGGAGCCAGATGTTCGCAGGTAAAGAGACGGCTGAAAAATGGGAAGCCTTCAGAAATGAGATAGCAAGAATCCAGAGAAAATATATTCCTGTCAGGGTGAAAGGGAAGGCTGGTAGGTATAGGGAATGCTGGATGACTAAAGAAATTGAGGGTTTGGTTAAGAAAAAGAAGGAAGCATATGTCACGTACAGACAGGATAGATCGAGTGAATCCTTAGAAGAGTATAAAGAGAGTAGGAGTATACTTAAGAGGGAAAACAGGAGGGCAAAACAGGGACATGAGATAGCTTTGGCAAATAGAATTAAGGAGAATCCAAAGAGTTTTTACAAATATATTAAGGACAAAAGGGTTACTAGGGAGAGAATAGGGCCCCTCAAAGATCAGCAAGGCGGCCTTTGTGTGGAGCCACAGAAAATGGTGGAGATACTAAATGAATATTTTGCATCAGTATTTACTGTGGAAAAGGATATGGAAGATATCGACTGTAGGGAAATCGATGGTGACATCTTGCAAAATGTCCATATTAGAGGAGGAAGTACTGGATGTCTTGAAATGCATAAAGGTGGATAAATCCCCAGGACCTGATCAGGTGTACCTGAGAACTCTGTGGGAAGCTAGAGAAGTGATTGCTGGGCCTCTTGCTGAGATATTTGTATCATCGATAGTCACAGATGAGGTGCCGGAAGACTGGAGGTTGGCAAATGTGGTGCCACTGTTTCAGAAGGGTGGTAAGGACAAGCCAGAGAACTATAGACCAGTCAGCCTGACCTCGGTGGTGGGCAAGTTGTTGGAGGGAATCCTGAGGGACAGGATTTACATGTATTTGGAAAGGTAAGGAATGATTAGGGATAGTCAAGATGGCTTTGTGTGTGGGAAATCATGTCTCACAAACTTGATTGAGTTTTTTGATGAAGTAACAAAGAAGATTGATGAGGACAGAGCAGTAGATGTGATCTATATGGACTTCAGTAAGGCGTTCAACAAGGTTCCTCATGGGAGACTGATTAGCAAGGTTAGATCTCATGGAATACAGGGAGAACTAGCCATTTGGATACAGAACTGGCTCAAAGGCAAAAGAGAGGGGGTGGTGGTGGAGGGTTGTTTTTCAAACTGGAGGCCTGTGACTAGTGGAGTGCCACAAGGATCGGTGCTGGGCCCTCTACTTTTTGTCATTTACATAAATGATTTGGATGCGAGCATAAGAGGTACAGGTAGTAAGCTTGCAGATGACACCAAAATTGGAGGTGTAGTGGACAGCAAAGAGGATTACCTCAGATTACAACAGGATCTTGACCAGATGGGCTAATGGGCTGAGAAGTGCTGCATGAGAAATGCGAGGTGCTGCATTTTGGGAAAGCAAATGTTAGCAGGACTTATACACTTAATGGTAAGGTCCTAGGGAGTGTTGCTGAACAAAGAGACCTTGGAGTGCAGGTTCATATCTCCTTGCAAGTGGAGTCGCAGGTAGATAGGATAGTGAATGTGGTGTTTGGTATGCTTTCCTTTATTGTTCAGAGTATTGAGTACAAGAGTTGGGAGGTCATGTTGCGGCTGTACAGGACATTGGTTAGGCCACTGTTGAAATATTGCGTGCAATTCTGGTCTCCTTCCTATCGGAAAGATGTTGTGAAACTTGAAAGGGTTCAGAAAGGATTTACAAGGATGTTGCCAGGGTTGGAGGATTTGAGCTATCGGGAGAGGCTGAATAGGCTGGGGCTGTTTTCCCTGGAGCGTTGGAGGCTGAGGGGTGACCTGATAGAGGTTTACAAAATTATGAGGTGCATGGATAGGATAAATAGGCAAAGTCTTTTACCTGGGATCGGGGAGTCCAGAACTAGAGGGTATAGGTTTAGGGTGAGAGGGGAAAGACATAAGAGAGACCTAAAGGGCAATTTTTTCACGCAGAGGGTGGTACGTGTATGGAATGAGCTGCCAGTGGATGTGGTGCAGGCTGGTACAATTGCAACATTTAAGAGGGATTTGGATGGGTACATGAATAGGAAGGGTTTGGAGGGATATGGGCCGGATGCTGGCAGGTGGGACTAGATTGGGTTGGGATATCTGGTCGGCATGGACGGGTTGGACCGGAGGGTCTGTTTCCATGCTGTACATCTCTATGACTCTATGAACACTGGATTCGACAATTTCAACAACTACTACACGTTTGGTAAAGATTCTGCTATTGCCATTTATACTCCCTCTAGATCCATTGTTTGAGCATTTTTTGCTTATCAGCATCTATTTTATATCTTTTCCTTCAATTCTGCTTTCCACCCTTTTGGAGATCTTCCCTGGTCTTTCCTGCTATCCATGGTTAAGACCTGTCATTGTGCCGTGTTTTCCAATTCTGATGCAAAGTTATCAATCCAAAGGCTTAAACATTGTTTCTCACTCTGCAGATACAGCCTGGTCTACAGAGTATTTCAAGCACCTTTTGGTTTTAATTTGATCTGAGATTTCCCACATGGGCAGTATTTTATTTCTATGTTTCCGACAGAGATGCGAACTGGCAGGTCTTGAAGCTGTCATTTGAAGCACTACTTCTCAACTAAGTCTTCTTGGGAAGAACAAAGAAACTTTGCAAAACCTCTTCCTTTAAACAAAACATAAAACTGATGATGGATTTGTGTCAGGGGTTGGTGGGGGGGGGGGGGAAAGACGAGACAAGATCAGGAAGAGAAGTACTTTGCTTTGGTAATCTTTCTCCTATTTCATATTTGTTTTGGAGACATCTACCTGGTAAGTTAGCTTCCATCAAGAGCTTGACACAAAGTATATCTGGATGGAGAAAACATTTCTCAGTTATTTCAGGAAATCGAGGCATTTCCAGAAACACAGCAAGTTGATGCATCTTCCCTTGAATTTCTTCATAGGATGGAATGGACTGAAAACAGATCAGCACAGAAGGAGAGAAGATTAAGTTATTGAAATAACAAGTATTCTTCTCACAAAACATCTCAAAGTTCTAAACAGAAGTGAAATCAAAATTAATTCTTGGCATTACTGCCATTACTATTTTATCCACACAAAATCATACTGAAATGTTCACCGGATGAAAACAGCAATGGAGCCCACACTCATCAAGGTAGATTTTCAAAACAATCACGATTTTGTTCATTCCGTTGAATTTAACTCCTAGAGAAATAACATTTTTGAACATAACATTTCACCTCAGCTTGGACATAGGAAATGACAGGGACACAAAGATGGAGAAAATGTAGGAGATAATAGAGCCAGTGCAGACACCTTAGGCCATAGGACCTCCACCTGCACCGTAATAATTCTGAGATTCTAGATAGCTACTGTGGAATGGAAATCTGCGTATCAATGCTCCTGAGGTGGTGGTGAAGAAACATTGGAAATGCAGCAGAGGGGAAATCAGATGAGAATTCTGGTTGCAGGAAGCAGGAATATTTATCATGTGTTGCTATACCAAACACCTTCAAATTGCATTTGAGGAAAACTGCAGCCATTACAAGATTAATTTTTTGGAAAGGAGGGTTCATCAACCTGTTCAGACATTTTATGACATACTCTCATGGCCATCATATCCTAAGGTGAGACCTGAAACCAAACTTCCTGGCCCAGAGACAAGGACACTATCACAGCACCATCAGACCTGGTGATTATTTTTCTAAAATCAGCCAGTTTTGCACATTATTACACACATTTGTGGCCAGACTTTCTGGCTCAGAGGTAGACACATCATCACTGCCCTGAAGACCCCAATAATTCTCCTTTCCATTCTTAATTGGACAGCACGGTGGCACAGTGGTTAGCATTGCTGCCTCACAGCGCCAGAGACACGGGTTCAATTCCCGCCTCAGGGACTGTGTGGAGTTTGCATGTTCTCCCCGTGTCTGCGTGGGTTTCCTCCGGGTGCTCCGGTTTCCTCCCACAGTCCAAAGATGTGCAGGTCAGGTGAATTGGCCATGCTAAATTGCCCATAGTGTTAGGTAAGGGGTAAATGTAGGGGTATGGGTGGGTTGCGCTTCGGTGGGGTGGTGTGGACTTGTTGGGCCGAAGGGTCTATTTCCACACTAAGTAATCTAATCTAACTGTTTAGGTAGCCCCTGGTCTTCCGCCAGACCATAAAAACTATGTGACTGGCACCCAGTGAACCTGCTCAAATGTTTATTGCAAACTATAGCCAGGGTCGGGTCAACCAGAAGCTCACATCTCACTTGAGCTACCCTTGATTCCCTGCGCATACTCAGCACAAGCATCACGGTCAGGAGGCTCTGTATGGTTCAGGCCATGTAGTGAACTTCAATTGAAACCCTAACAACAAACTGTGTCAATCTTATCCAGCTTGCTCCTCTGCCATTCAACACATCCCAGAGTACGGCCAGCCTGGCGTCCTCACAATGCCGCCCCAAAAAGAGAATGATGAAAAGTGGGACATTGAACTGTAATTTTCATATCTATAACCCTAATAGGTGATGAGCAGAATGATAGCTCCCGACTATTAAATGCTTGGAAAGCAAACTGGTGTCCTTGCTAAATTTTTTTAAATGTTCTATTTGTTTATGGCCAGAATATTATTAATATGGAGTGAACGGAGTCAGCAGTTGGTTAAACTGAACACAGTTCATTATCCTTTTAATGATTGTATATTACAAGAAATAGCAGAAATGGATTCTACAACCAGAACATGACCAACATGGAATGAAAAGTCAATCTGATCACTGAATCAGCATTTACACTTTCAAACCATGCACCAATAGATGAAGACTGAAAATCCTTTATTTTTCCCAATTATATGGTAGACCCACGCACTTTTATGAAATAACATTTCTATTGTTCAATGCTTTATTTGTCCTCGATTGTTTTAATAAAAAGAACTACTTGTGGCAAGCACAGCAAGTGTTGTTAGTTACTTTAAGGGTTAAACAGTCTGGCTACATTAAGTCTGAAAGGCTTGGCATTGGTGCAAAAGATTAACTCACAACCACATAAACACCAAGTTAGACTGGAATTATAACCTCAGATTTAATTTCAATTAGGTATCTTTCTTGAATACTGTCCTTCTGTTCTCATTATTTTTCAACATTCATCATGATAAAGTCACTTTCTTTTTATTGATTTTCCTCCATGTTTCCTGAGCAACTTTCCTGAGACACCTCACTGAAGTAGCATAGTCAGCTATGATCAAAACAAAAATTGACTATGCTTCTTTCAAAAGTATTTCAGGGAAGGTATTAGTAGGACAATCTTCAAAGTTAGATTAAATTCCCTACAGTACGCAAACAGTCCCTTCGGCCCAACAAGTCCACACCGACACTCTAAAGAGTAACCCACCCAGACCCATTCCCCTACCCTACCCTATCCCTGACTAGGGCACCTAACATGGGCAATTTAGCATGGCCAATTCGCCTGACCCGCACATCTTTGGGAGCACTCGGAGGAAACCTGGGTGAATGTGCAAGCTCCAACAGATAGTTGCCCAAGGCTAGAATCGAATCCAGGTCCCTGGTGCTGTGAGGCAGCAGTGCTAACCACTGAGCGACCATACCGCCCTGTTAAAGGTTTGAAATAACAGGAACATAAGAACTCAAGCACAAAATCAGTTTACGAACATGTAAGAAATTCAGGGAAAAATGGCTTTGCAGACTCAAGCAATATTCCCTGGGGTAGCTATCTTCCAGACAGAGCCAGGGTAACTAAAATGAGCTATTTAATTCCAGTATAAAATATACTCCATTAAACCTGAGGTACTAAAGGATTTGCACAGTGTCATCTCTGACTGGGCAATACATGCTATAATGGCATTTGATTATAATGACTCTATGTTGTCATAGTTGAGAAATGACAAATGTGCAAACTTGCAGTAATTCGCAAAATGGGAAGCGAATTGGCCTAATCAGAAAATATATAAAGTGGAATCACCTAATAGGCTGTGAAGAATGGTTCTTGATACCTTGAATTAAAACTACTCCATTGCAGAATTGTTCTTCAAACTGTAATACTCCTGTAGCTGATTAATGGAATCAGATACCATCCTCTCTTTTAGGACTCAACCTCATCCTGCTTCTTCCTCTGCTGCATCCCGATGGAAATAAAATAATCAAGATGAAAAATGATGCACATGCTCAGTCTGTTTGGCGAAGGAGCAGAGATTACTAAGAAAATACATTTTTTTGATGTTGCCCTTTGTTATATTATTGATTTTTAGAGAAAAAGCTAGGAGTAAAAAACATAACTGAAATAAAATTAACATCTTGGAGAAACCCAATAGGTTTGGTAACATCTGTGGAGAAAGAAACACAGATTTTCGATTCCAGCCTGTCTGTGTGGAGTTTGCACATTCTCCCTGTGTCTGCCCTGGTTTCCTCCGGGTGCTCCGGTTTCCTCCCAAAGATGTGTAGGTCAGGTGAATTGGCCATGCTAAATTGCCCATAGTGTTAGGTACCCTAGTCACGGTTAGGGCGAGTTGGGGAATGGGTCTGGGTGGGTTACTCTTCAGAGGGTCGGTGTGGACTTGTTGGGCCGAAGGGGCTGTTTGCAGACTGTAGGGAATCTAATCTAACTTTGAAGATTGTTCTACTGATGCCTTCCCTGAAATACTTTTGAAAGAAGCATAGTCATTTTTGTTTTTATCATAATGAGTACTTCAGAACTAGACAGACATTCAGTAACTGAAATACTACTACTTATTCCAAAACAACATTCAACTGAGTAAAACCAAATTCACCTACAGTGAAATTACTATGAGCCAAACTAAGGTAACCTGAAATTCTGGTTGTATTGAAGTTGTCAGCCATTCAGCCAGAAGGGCAAATCCTTTTGAATGATGCCTGTGATAAACCTGAGCTCCAGACTCCAAAACTCTCAAATGCTTTGGGATTTCAGACAATAGCCTGGAAACACAAAGTATGTTAGACTGCACTGACAACATGGGGGCTGTATTGCAGTTGTCTGGAGACAGCACACGAAGCAGAAAGAGAGTCCTGACGTTTTCCAGACCTAACTCTCAATGTTTTGCCAAGTGTTTGACTGTACAAGGTCAGGCCATTGAAAGGTAGGCACGGAAATATAGCCAGTATAAAGTATTTACTGTATAGTTTTTTTTCTGTGTTTTGATTTCAGAATTATTTTGACACAGACCACATTTGAGGCCAAATTGGGTTAACATAGGAGCTTCCAGGACTATGTCCAAGCTTTACTTAACACAAACCTATGGGAAGATGTCCTGCAACTCTTCATGATTTCATTTTGAATACTCCCACGTAATTACACATCAGCCTCATATTTAAACAAAATGTTAATTTTGCTTCCTCACTAATTGCTTCCCACTCCCATCAAACTTATTGACTCCTTGTTAAGAATAGAATAAAGACTCCTGCATAGAAAATACCCTGGAGCAACTTGCAAGGAGCCATTACTTACACAAGAGATACTAGGCACCTTATGATAGGGAAAGGAAAGAAGGCAAATATAACAACTTGGAGCCTGAAAATGTTTCATGTCAGAAGTTAAATATAAGGACTACCAACAGGGATTACTGGATAACAACCAGGGAGCAGGAAAAATGGCAAAATTCTTACTATTTAACCTGGAGGGCACAAAGTTCAATTGCACAATTTTAAAAATCTCCAGTTGAGATCTGCTAAGCACAGACATTGACACTTTCCCATTTTGTTATTTCTTAGATAAACTATTCACAGTATCCTAAAACTAAAAAATTCTTAAACTAATATTGTGTACTTACCCTACAATAATCAAAGCAGCAATTATTTATTTACAGAATATTCCACTTTTAGAAATTGCTTCAGAGCAGTATTTAATAAAGCTTATGAACTGATGTGTCATGAAATACTTGTCAGGTATCAAGTAGATTCTCTAGAATGAGAACCTGACACACTGCTGTTCTTGTCTGACTTGTGGAAAAATCTTTGCAGAAAACCGACTGGATGGGACCTATTATAATCAGTAATTCACAAATATGATAACTGACATTAAAACTTTCAACTGTTAATATTACATGGGGTTTTGATTTTAAAGTGTTCAAAATAATAGAGAATATTGAGACTTTTAAATGAAATAATAATTTATTTAGTTGAAAATGAATGGTTCTTCTTGAGTTCTTTACCAAATGCAAGGTTCAACCCATAGCACAGCTAAGAGATATAATTTGAACAATGTACTACTTTGACAATATCCCCTGCATTAGAGAATCACAAAATGATACAGCACATCAGACAAGCGATTCTGCCTGTTGTCTGTGACAGACTCTCTTCAATAAAAAAAGACTGCTTGTCCCACTCTTCTGCACTTTCTGTAGCCCTGCAAATTTTCTCTAATCAGATATTAATCCATTTCTCAATTCAGACTCTCATAAATGTTGCAAGAAAAGAGGCAGCCCATCAACCTGTTGCGTCTGCACTGGCTCTCCAACCCCATCCACCAACTCCCAACAGCAGCACACATTCTCATTTTTCAGATAACAATCCGAATCCCCTCTTGAATGCCTTTATTGAATCTGCTGTCATCACACACTCACATTCCAGATTGCACTTGCTGTAGAAAAATGATTTTCCACGAGTCAAATCGTGTTACATCATTGTTCTCAGGGTCTTGATCTTTCTAACAATTGAACAGATTCCTACTTGCCTAACTGACTAGATCCCTCAACAACAACAAATCTCCTGAGCCGCAATGGAAGTTACGAATTAATTTATTCTTTTAAAAAATCCATTTAACTTGCATCATCCCATCAAACTGGAGAGGTGCTGAAGTCATCACCATCCAGAAACTGGGGAAACCTGCTGCTGACCTAGTTAGTTATCTACTCCCATCTCATTTAAGTATTTTGTCAAACTGTTTGAGTGTCTACTTCCAGTCAGGTATTTGCCACTGGTAAGACTGCACTGTCTATTTTGGATTTAGACTTATAAAGCTGCAAGATGTCATAGGCAAAAATAAGTTAACCCCACATGACTACAAATACCTTTGTTAAATCTCCTCTTAGTCTTCCTTTGTCCAGTTTCTACAATTATATTGTATTATTAGTTATAATAATTAGACTGATGGTATAAATTACTTTTAGTTCAAATACTTTTAGTTCTTTACC
This sequence comes from Chiloscyllium punctatum, assembly GCF_047496795.1. Taxonomy (NCBI): domain Eukaryota; kingdom Metazoa; phylum Chordata; class Chondrichthyes; order Orectolobiformes; family Hemiscylliidae; genus Chiloscyllium; species Chiloscyllium punctatum. Next base: position 141,508,436 of record NC_092741.1, on the reverse strand, counting down.
TGTACTTGAAAGATATGGATATCGGGTCCATACAGTTTCATTTCTTCTGGAAAATACTGGAAGGCATTCAGATATGGTATCTGTTGTTCTGAAACAAACCTATTTCAAACAAAGGTTATATCTTTTAAGAAAATTAACTGATTAGATTACAGAATACAGTAGAAGTTGCATTCACAAATACTTATTTAAAAATGATGGGCAAACCTAGAGAAATATATAAATACATTCAACTAAAGTGGTGCCACTGTTTAAGGAAGGTGGTAAGGACAAGCCAGGGAACTATAGACCAGTAAGCCTGACGGTGGTGGGCAAGTTGTTGGAGGGAATCCTGAGGGACAGGATGTACATGTATTTGGAAAGGCAAGGACTGATTAGGGATAGTCAACATGGCTTTGTGCGTGGGAAATCATGTCTCACAAACTTGATTGAGTTTTTTGAAGAAGTAACAAAGAGAATTGATGAGGGCAGAAATGTGGACATGATCTAAATGGACTTTAGTAAGGCATTCGGCAAGGTTTCCATGGGAGATGGGCTAGCAAGGTTAGATCTTTTGGAATACAGGGAGAACTAGCCATTTGGATACAGAACTAGCCCAAAGGTAGAAGACAGAAGGTAGTGGTGCAGGATTGTTTTACAGAGTGGAGGCCCGTGACCAGTGGAGTGCCACAGGATAGGTGCTGGGTCCACTACTTTCATCATTTATATAAATGATTGGATGTGAGCTTCAGATGTATAGTTAGTAAGTTTGCACATGACACCAAAATTGGAGGTGTAGTGGACAGCAAAGAAGGTTATCTCACATTACAACAGGATATTGATCAGACGGCCAACAGGCTGAGAAGTGGCAGATGGAGTTTAATTCAGATAAATGTGAGGTGCTGCATTTTGGGGAAGCAAATCATAGCAGGACTTATACACTTAATGGTAAGGTCCTAGGGAGTGTTGCTGAACAAAGGGACCTTGGAGTGCAGGTTCATAGCTCCTTGAAAGTGGAGTCGCAGGTAGATAGGATAATTTGATATGCTTTCCTTTATTGGTCAGAGTATGGAGTACAGGAGTTGGGAGGTCATGTTGCGGCTGTACAGGACATTGGTTAGGCCACTGTTGGAATAATGCGTGCAATTCTGGTCTCCTTCCTATCGGAAAGATGTTGTGAAACTTGAAAGGGTTCAGAAAAGATTTACAAGGATGTTGACAGGGTTGGAGGATCTGAGCTATAGGGAGAGGCTGAACAGGCCGGGGCTGTTTTCCCTGGAGCGTCGGAGGCTGAGGGGTGACCTTACAGAGGTTAATTTATCAGAAAATGTTTGAAAAATACTGCAAGTCATCAGTTATCAAAAGTGAAAAAGATTCCTAACGTTTTGATGTACAATCATGATCACAACCTAAACTTAACAGATGGGTAAACCTGCAAACGTCAATAACAGAAATACAATGTGGAATTTTATATTTAAACAATAAAATGCAAGAAATCAAATACAATTATCACAACTGACTTCAATTTACCAGTGACAACATGAGACAAAAAAAATTGGATAAGTAAATGAACATGGGTGTTAATGATTCAAATGGTCCAATAATTTATAGATAAGAAGTACTTTTAGATTTAATAATGTGGAGCAGTAAGGGCTTGGTAAGAGGTTGGTTTGACAGCATTTGGAAATAGTGGTCACACTTTGGTTGAGCCTAAAATCAGTCTTAAAGTGGAAAGGAGAAAACAGTAGAATGATATGTCTTAGCATTGGAAAGGTGAATTTTGAGGAAACAAGGAAATGGAAAGACCAACTAAAACACATTTAGAGGAAACTTATGAAATAAATATGGAAACTAAACCACTAACTTAATCATGATTTCCAAAGATTTTGGAAACCTTTTGTAATACTTCACATTAATTTATTGGTTCTCCTGTGGACCTTTTCTGCAGTTTCTGTATCTCTCACTGCTTGAGAGAATCATAAATAGATGTCCTCAATGTTGCTTAACCAAGATCTTGGAATGAGGGTGCAAGTGAATATTTGGACAAAAACTAATTGCAAATAATGGTGAGAGAGACAGATGAAAATAGCAGATTTTGAATGATCAAGTTTGGAGAGGGTACTGGGTCAGCCAAGACACAATTCTATTTTAGTAATGCACTGTACGTTGCACAATGAAACATCTCTGGTCTTAGAAAAGTGTAATATTTAACTAATTGTGAATAATGCCACAAAACATCTGTTAACTTATTAAGGAAGAAAAATCAACAGTTGATACAGTAGATTTAATTAATAGTCCAACACACTTATACAACATAAAGAAGTTGAAACACAAATGCTGATGTCTCACCGTAGGAGGTCTGCAAGAGTGATCGATTCTCGAAGCCACAGTAGTGCCAGATAGCAAAATGCCAGTGTCAAAGGCATAGACATCAGTAGTCCTTTACGGTAAGCAGTTCGTCGATACAGACTGCCATCAACAGATCCTGACCGTATCGAGGTTGCTTCATCCTCTTAAGAACGTATCAAAATGTTTGTATATTACTCTTATTTTCACTCTATGAAATATTCCTTTACAATTATTTCACCACTTTTATGAAAAAGCTCCTGGTTTGCCTCAACACCTCATTTTAGCAGTACAGCTGAAATTAGGAATAGGCAGTTCAAAAAACAAATCACCATCATTTATCAAATTATGCTTAAAGAAGCTGCAGGATCACACTGCCTCATGTTCAGAAAACATTGTAATACAATGCATACAAAATGGTTTTTCTATTTCCAATTTAAACCTTTCTAATAGCACCATAATAACAGAAAACAGCTGACCTGTTTCTAGGCTTCTGTCCATTACACAAGATTAAATTAGCGATTGACTGTGCTGAATATCATGGAAGCAAAGTAGTCTATATTAAACTGGTGAAATGTAACGGGTACACCAACCCGCAATACACTTGGACTGCCTCACATATAGGCTTCTTTTTACAACAATTTACCACTGAACAACATGCCTTGACTAGATAGAGTTTAGAAGGATGTGGGGGCATCTGATTGAAACTCACAGAATATTGACAGGCCTGGAGAGAGTGGATGTGGACAAGATGCTTCCAATAATAGGAGAGACTAAGACTCGAGGGCATAACCTCAGAGTGAAGGAGTGACCCTTTAGAACAGAGATGAGGAGGAATTTCTAGTGAATCTGTGGAACTCATTGCCACAGAAGGATGTGAAAGCCTACTCATTAAGTGTATTTAAGACAGATAGGTTCTTGATTGTAAGGGGATCAAAGGCTACAGGGAGAAAGCAGGAGAATCGAGTTGAGAAATATATCAGACATGATTGAGTGATGGAGCAGACAAAAGGCTGAATGGCCTAATTCTGCTCTTATATCTTATGGTCAACACTCATGACTTGAGACTGACCTCACCACCCTCCTGCACGTAGTACAATGTGTTATTTAACTACAAAAACAAGTGTTGAAATGGATTGAATGAATATGTCACAGGATGATGTCCCAGTATCTGATCATTGTACATTAACTTATTACTACAAACAGTATCACACATAGCTGCACTTGATCTCGTCATGAGTGTCATGACACCCTGTGCTGAATAGACATCTGTAAAAATTGAACTTCGACATAATTCTTAATAACCCATGCTGGAGTTTAAGAAAATAAATGGCAATGATTGCAAAGTGCATGGGAAAATAAGACAATGGGTATGTAAGAAAGATGTGATTTTATGGCAGAAGAGGAGGAGGAATGACAAAAGACTCTTACCTGAACTGAATGATTAAATAGTCTAACTCTGAAACAATAATACAAAATGATTAAATATGGACAGAGATCAATACCTGATCCAACTGCATCTTTGGTTAATTGAATACTCCTATCTTGACCTTCAGGATTACTTTCTGTCAGCGAAGACCATGAAACATCTGAGTCAGACACCAATTCTGACGAATCAGAAACCATCTCTGAAACCTGCGTTAAACACAAAGACAGAGTCATGCAGCACAGAAACAGACCATTCAGTCCAACTAGTCCATGCCAGATTTAACCCAAACTAAATGAGTCCCACCTGCCTGCGCTTGGCCCGTATCCCTCCAAACATTTCGTATTCATTTTCTTACCTAAATGTCTTAAACGTTGTAACTGTACCTGCATCCACCACTTCCTCTAGAAATTCATTTCACATAGGAACCACACTATGTAAAAAAAGGGATGGTCCTCATTCTTTTTTTTTTAAATATGCACCCTACTCTTGAAACCCCCACCTGAGGGAAAATAAGACCATTCATCTTATCTATACCCTTCATGAACCTCTTAAAGTCACCCCTCAACCTCCTACACTCCAGTGAAAAAATTCCCAGCCCTTCCATCCTCTCCTCGAACTCAAACCCTCCATTCGCAGCAACATCCTGGTAAATCGCTTCTGAACTATCTCCAACTTACAGTCATAGAAATGTACAGCATGGAAACAGAGCCTTCGATCCAACCCATTCATGCCGACCAGATATCCCAACCCAATCTAGTCCCACCGGCTAGCATCCAGCCCATATCCCTCCAGATCCTTCCTATTCATATACCCACCCAAATTACTCTTAAATGTTGGAATTGTACCAGCCTCCACCACTTCTTCTGGCAGCTCATTCCATACACTTACCACCCTCTGAGTCAAAACATTGCCCCTTAGGTCTCTTCTTTATCTTTTCCCCTCTCACCCTAAACCTAGATCTTCTAATTCTGGAATCCCCGACCCAGGGAAAAGACTTTGCCTATTTATCCTATCCATGCCCCTCAATTTTGTAAACCTCTATAAGATCACCCCTCAGCCTCCAACGCTCCAGGGAAACAGCCCCAGCCTGTTCAGCCTCTCCCTATAGTTCAAATCCTCCAGCCCTGGCAACATCCTTGTATATCTTTTCTGAACCCTTCCAATTTTCACAACATCTTTCCAATAGGAAGGAGACCAGAATTGCACGCAATATTCCAACAGGGGCCTAACCAATACCCTGTACAGCCGCAACATGACCTCCCAACTCCTGTACTCAATACTCTGACCAATAAAGGAAAGCATACCAAACACCTTCTTCACTATCCTATCTACTTGCAACTCCACTTTCAAGGAACTATGAACCTGCACTCCAAGGTCTCTTTGTTCAGCAACCCTCCCTAGGACTTTACCATTAAGTGTACAAGTCCTGCTAAGAATTGCTTTCCCAAAATGCAGCACCTCGCATTTCTCTGAATTAAACTCCATCTGCCACTTCTCAGAACATTGGCCCATCTGGCCAAGATCCTGTCGTAATCTGAGGTATCCCTCTTTGCTGTCCACTACACCAATTTTGGTGTCATCTGCAAACTTACTAACTGTATCTCTTATGCTCACATCCAAATCATTCATGTAAATGACAAAAAGTAGAGGGCCCAGCACTGATCCACTGGTCACAGGCCTCCAGTCTGAAAAACAACCCTCCACCACCACCACCCCCTGTCTTCTACCTTTGAGCCAGTTCTGTATCCAAATGGCTAGTTCTCCCTGTATTCCGTGAGATCTAACCTTGCTAATCAGTCTCCCATGGGAAACGCCTTACTGAAATCCATATAGATCACATCTTCCACTCTGCCTTCATCAATCCTCTTTGTTCCTTCTTCAAAAAATTTAATTAAGTTTGTGAGACATGATTTCCCACGCACAAAGCAATCTTGACTATCCCAAATCAGTCCTTGCCTTTCCAAATATCCCTCAGGATTCCCTCCAACAATTTTCCCACCACCGAGGTCAGGCTCACTGGTCTATAGTTCCCTGGCTTGTCCTTACCACCCTTCTTAAACAGTGGCACCATGTTAGCCAACCTCCAGTCCTCAGGTACCTCTCCTGTGACTATCGACAATACAAATATCTCAGCAAGAGGCCCAGCAATCACTTCTCTAGCTTCCCACAGAGTTCTAGGGTACACCTGATCAGGTCCTGGGGATTTATCCACCTTTATGCATTTCAAGACATCCAGTACTTCCTCCTCTGTAATATGGACATTTTGCAAGATGTCACCATCTATTTCCCTACAGTCTATATCTTCCATGTCCTTTTTCACAATAAATATTGATGCAAAATACTCATTGAGTATCTCCCCCATTTTTTGCAGCTCCACACAAAGGCCGCCTTGCTGATCTTTGAGGAGCCCTATTCTCCCCCTAGTTATCCTTTTGTCCTTAATATATTTGTAAAAACTCTTTGGATTCTCCTTAATGCTATTTGCCAAAGTTACGTCATGTCCCCTTTGTCCCCTCCTAATTTCCCTCTTAAGTATACTCCTACTGCCTTTATACTCTAAGGATTCACTCGATCTATCCTGTCTATACCTTACATATGCTTCCTTCTTTTTCTGAACCAGACCCCCAATTTCTTTGGTCATCCAGCATTCCATATACCTACCAGCCTTTCCTTTCACCCTAACAGGAATATACTTTCTCTGGGTTCTCAATCTCATATCTGAATTCTTCCCATTTTCCAGCCGTCCCTTTACCTGCGAACATCTGCCCCCAATCAGCTTTCGAAAGTTGTTGCCTAGTACTGTCAAAATTGGCCTTTCTCCAATTTTGAACTTCAACTTTTAGATCTGGTCTATCCTTTTCCGTCACTATTTTAAATCTAATAGAATTATGGTCGCTGGCTCCAAAGTGCTTTCCCACTGACACCTCAGTCACCTGCCCTGCCTTATTTCCCAAGAGTAGGTCAAGTTTTGCACCTTCTCTATTAGGTGCATCCACATCCTGAATCAGAAAATTGTCTTGTACACACTTCAGAAATTCCTCTCCATCTACACCTTTAACACTATGGCAGTCGCAGTCTATGTTTGGAAAGTTAAAATCCCCTACCATAACCACCATATTATTCTTACAGATAGCGGAGATCTCCTTACAAGTTTCTCAATTTCCCTCTGACTAATAGGGGGTCTATAATACAATCCCAATAAGGTTATCATCCCTTTCTTATTTCTCAGTTCCTCCCAAATAACTTGCCTGGATGTATTTCTGGGAATATCCTCCCTCAGCACGGCTGTAATATTATTCCTTATCAAAAATGCCACTCCCCCTCCCTCTCTTACCTCCCTTTCTATCCTTCCTGTAGCACTTGTATCCTGGAACATTAAGCTGCCAGTCCTGCCCATCCCTGAGCCATGTTTCCGTAATTGCTATGATATCCCAGTCCCATGTTCCTAACCATGCCCTGAGTCCATCTGCCTTCCCTATAAGGCGCCTTGCATTGAAATAAATGCAGCTTAATGTATTAGTCCGACCCTGACTGTTTTGATACCATCTTTCTTACAACAGGGCAACCAGAAGAGGCTTCACCAGCATTCTGTACAACATCAACATAATGTTCCAACTCCTACACTCAAAGGTCTGAGTATGAAGGCAAGAATACTAAACATCTTCTTAAATCACTATCTACATGGGACACAAACTTCAAAGAATTATGTACCTGTACCCTAGGTCCCTCTGTTCTACAACAGTAGCCAAGATACTACTTTTAATTGTATAAGTCCTGCCTTTGTTTATTTTCCAAAATGTAATACTTCACATTTATCCAAATTAAAACGTCATCTGCCACTTTTCAGCCCATTGACCCAATTGATAAAAATCTCTTTGTAATCCTAGGTGACCTTCTACACTGTCAACTATACAACCAATTTTAGTGTCATCCGCAAACTCACTAAATAGGCCTCCAACATTGTCACTTAAATCTTTTATATAAATGACAAACAAAAGTGAACTCAGCACTAATCCCTGTGGAACACTGCTGGTAACAGGCCTCGAATCCGAAAAACAACCATCCACCATCAGTCTCCGTCTCCTGTCATTAAGCCAATTTTGTATCCAATTGGCAAGCTCAATCTGAATCCCATCTGATCTAACTTTACTAATTAGTCTACCAAGCGGAATCTTGTCAAAGGCTTCATTAAAGTCCAAGTGAACAATATCTACCACTCTGTCCTCCTCAAATCTTCTTGGTTACTTCCTCAAAAAATTGAATCAAGTTTGTGAGACATGATTTCCCTTGCACAAAACTATGCTGACTATCCTTAATTATTCCCTGCCTCTCCAAATGCATATAAATCCTTTCTTTCAGAATCTCTTCCAACAACTTACCCACTACCGAAGTCAGACTCACAGGTCTATAGATCCCAGGCTTCTCCTCACAATTCTTCTTAAACGATGGCACAACATTAGCCACTCTCCAGTCATCCGGCACACATAGTTATAGATAATATTTCTGCAAGAGGCCCCTCAATTTCCTCCCTACCTTCCAGCAATGTTCTGGGATGCATTAGATCAGATCCCGTAGATTTATCCACCTTTATACTTTCTAAAGCCTGCAGCAATTCCTCTTCTGTATTGTGAACTATTTTCAAAACATTTTATTAAAAACTTTGATTAAACTAAATATTTGAAAAATGGTGAGGAGGGAATAAAAGACCATCAAATCTCTGAAAAGCTCTTCATTTTGGGAGCTTACTTGATGTAATGAATAATCCTACCAATACAGACTTGGTTGTGAAATTTTATCCTACTTGCTTCATTTATTTCTGTTCCTGAATTTATCTTTCATGTCACAAAGATATTGAGCTGGATTTTCCAATCAGCAGCAAACCAGAAACAATCACTCTGGCCTCTAAGAAAGCTGCAATCTTGATGGCACAAGCATCACCACTAAAGAAAATATTCAATGTAACAACTTGCTATATAAAATTTCTTTTTCCAGAAGCAGTACCATACTGTCACTTGTCAATGACAGAACTGCTATTAATTGCATACAGATAATATAAGTGCATCATAAGTCTGTATGTAGAATAAAATCAGGTTTAAAAGGCATACCCAGCATTCAGTTTCACAGACATCCTGGTGTCTAAAAGGTCATTAAAATAACCACAACAATAAAACGTATTGAAGTTGTGTAAGTTTTTATGGTACTCAAATTCTTAGGCATCATATGATGCTTTTTGTATAAGAAGCATATTTTAGTTGGTCTGATTTTGGATCACTTTCATTAAATTTTGTGTACTCATCAAATTCCTAAATTTATATAAAACCACTAATTATATATAATTACTGTTAATTACTACTGCATTCAATTGTTACTTTTTGGTAATGTTCTACAGCAAACAATGGATACAGTTAACAAAACAAAATTGCAATTTGACAATTGAAGAATGTGATGCTGCAGTGCAATGATTCATCAGTGCTCAAAAACATTTTTGGTTCACCTTGGTATTCCTTACTTTCATTCGTTTATGAGCGACAAAAGTCATTAAAGTGATCAAATTTCAAGTCTGCTAAGAGACTGCTCAGTTGCAAATGGTCAAGTGCAAAATCCTCACATGACAGAAAGGATGAAGAGACACTAAGTCTCAAAATATCCAAATTCATAAAGCTGCTGGCTCAAGAATAGCCATTGCAGGAGCAAATTTTAGGCATATTATATGCAGCATTGTCCATTAATTTACACAATATTACGAAGCCAAATGCTGATGCAGATTTCTTATGGAAATTGGGTTTAAAAGAATCATTTCAGAAAATTGAATCAAGTTTGTGAGACATGATTTCCCTTGCACAAAACTATGCTGACTATCCTTAATTATTCCCTGCCTCTCCAAATGCATATAAATCCTTTCTTTCAGAATCTCTTCCAACAACTTACCCACTACCGAAGTCAGACTCACAGGTCTATAGATCCCAGGTACAAGAAAAATCAGACAGGAAGGACTGTAAGCCTGTAATGGAATCTGTCTATTCGGCAATGACAGGTGTAATTTTCCCTATCCAAAGTACCTCCAGGTGTTACAAACAGATGTTTTTGTTTTAATATTGCGTGCAAAGGAAAGTTTGCCCACATCTGATACTTGTGGTGACTTGATAAATGCATAAAATTAAACTTATGGTGTTTAAGCTTCGTCAAAATCAGAGTACACGAAATTAATATCTTTGCAAAATATAAGTACAAACACACTAGAAGAATGCACTGTTTGAAAAACATTAGAAGACAACAAACACATTGCTCCAATTTTAAGGTAAATCTGGGAAACTTGGTTTTTAAATTTAAATGTTCCATTAATTCAATTGAATTAACTAACTATCCTAACTCTGCTGGGGAAATTACAATATTCTTCAGTGAATCACATTAAATTTAAAATTCTATGAACTTAAAAGAACAAGTACCTGGTTTGGCATCATCAGTTTCTATAGTCACAGCTTGCTTTTTAAATGACTATATTATGTCCCTACACAGTCCATTGTAGGCACTTTGTTTCAGAAGGAAAAAAGTACAATTAGTGAAATCAACCTGCAGGTTTCTGAATGGTAGGGATTTTAGTTGATTCATGTCCAAACATGCAAAGACACGCATGTAACCAAAACAAGAAATAGATACATATATTAGAGTGTACTGTGTTCCACCAGAAAATTTAGTCAGCTCTACTGGTATTCCTATGAACAGCCAAAAGCAGTAAACACAATAATCCTTTTAGGAGTTTCAACATCAAATGGCATACAACACAAAGGATTATTTTAGTTCTTTATGAAAGGAAGGATCTAATTAATGCATTTTCTTACATTATAAGAAACCTTCAAAACTGTATGAAGAGGAGCAATAAAGGTAAACATCTCTTCAGAGAATGAGACAGTAGAGTCCAACACTCATTGGGGTGAATGCTTGTGACAAGTACCAGGGATTTATCTTCCTTTTCATAACATTTTTGAAGGTTTTTTTTTCTTGTTTATTTCAGGTATAAGGAAATCTAAACATTAATATTTTTGCCATGTACTAAACTGGCCAAAATTGTGCTGGGATAACTGGTGTATAAAATATTATACATGACAATTTGATAATACAGAAGCTTTTTCAAGGCCCAGAGAATTTTGAACTATTTAAATAAGAAAATTGCTAAATATTTATGTAAATGAAACAACTGGAAAAACCAACAACAATTGCATTTGACAAACCTAATACACTTCTTTGTGTAAGTGACAGATATGGTGCATTGTGAAAATGTAATGCATCTACAGACAGCCTTTGGCCAAATATTATATAGAGATTAAAAGTAACGAAATTAAGAAAGAAATTAGAAGAGAAGATCCTTACTGTGTTTACAAATAAACAGTAGCATTCCACAGGGTTTTCTTCATCATGTATGTAATTAACTTAGATTTGGCTAGACATTGTGCTGTCCAAATTTGAAGATCATAATTATTATAATATGGTGACAACAGTAAATAATTGAGCCTGAATGAAGCTGCAAGATTATGAAATGGGCAAGGCAGTGACATTTTAATGTCAGTAAACATGATATGGTGCATTTTGATTCCAGTTAAAACTTATACCTCTGTTGGAACTTTACAAGATGCTGCAGCAACTTACTCAGGCTTCTTTGACATTAAAGCTCTAATCTAGAGCCCCATTATTAAGGCGGCCAATAGCAGAAGGCACATCATAACACCACCACCTTCCAGTTGCATTCCAGGTTACAGACATCATGCAGACTTGATAATATAATCGCCCTTTCTTCATTGTCACTGTATCAAAATCCAGGAACACTCTACCTAACACGACTACATGAATATCTTCAGCACAGACTGCACCACTTCCAGAAGGCGCAGTCGCTCAGTAAAGGGGCGGCAGGATGGCTCAGTGGTTAGCACTGCGGCCTCACAGCGTCAGGGACCCGGGTTCGATTCCAGCCTCAGGTGACTTTGTGTGGAGTTTGCACATTTTCCCACTGTCTGTGTGGGTTTCCTCTGGGTGCTCCGGTTTCCTCCCACAATCCAATGATGTGCAGGTTGGGTGAAATGGCCATGCTAAATCGCCCCATAGTGTTCAGAGATGTGAAGGTTAGGTGCATTAGTCAGGGGTAAAGGTACAGTAATGGGGAATGACTTTGGGTGGGATACTCTTCGGAGAATTGGTGTGGACTCATTGGGCTGAAGGGCCTGTTTCCGCACTGTAGGGATTCTAATTGTAATTATAAAGGCAGTGTACCTTTTCAGAGACAATCAGGATAGGCATTCAAAATGTGCTTGAAACACAAGTTTCCAAATAAATAAATAACCTTAAATAAGACGAATGGAAGAGTATTTTATGGCAAAAACAAAAAAGTCAATATAAAATGCTGAATTTATACCAAGTTTAGGAAGATGGTGAGCAGTTTTGGACTCTATAAGAAGAATGGTTGGACCAGACGGGGGACAGCACCAGCTCCCTATGATGCTTCCAGTTATGTAGAAATGCAAATTCAAAAATGTTTGAAAAATTCTCGTGAAACAGTTTCATTAGAAAATAATGGGGTGATTCAATACTGAAGTTTAAAATTAAGAAGATATAGACCACGTTACATTGAAAACTGTGTTTAATAAATGAGGGGTCTGGAATAAGAATGTATAAAAATAACATTAAACACACGACATTTAGGACAGACAGTAGAACAAACATGATCACACAAGGTTGGGAGACTGTGAATGCACTATTCGAATTAGTGATGGAAGCTGAGGGCACATCAAGATTTAAACATAGATTAGATAAATGGCTGAGAGAAAGGAAATAAATAAAGGGTTATGATAACAAGTCTGTCATACGGGGACAAGACAAATGCTTGAGTGCAGGACATACTCAAACATGAATTTAAAAAGGGTCAAACAGACATTTCCAGGTTTATATTTCTAATTTTTATGTGCAAAAGTCACATTTCCAAATGAATTTTAGGTTAAGCTACTCAATGACAAACATATAGAACAACTTATCTTACTCAACTTGGGAGCTATTGCTTTAATCAGACCTACCAGACTTTGTCTGCGAGGGACATCAATCGGTTTGTTTGTGTAGGCCTGTTGGGATTTTTGCAGATAACGCCGCCAAATATTACACAGAGTTTCATCCTGGGAAAAGAAAAGTACATAATCTCTTATGCAGCAATTCAGGGAGTGGCTCAGTGACAGCACACTGGTGTTCAATTGCACTGCACTGTGAAAGATAGAAGGAATGTTCCCATAACATTTAAGATCACAATCTCATGATATCAGGAGAGATTCACAGCAAAAAATCAGGAAGGAAGGAAGCCATGAAAATCAGGAGCTATTCACCCTGAACCATTCTCATAAATTTAGAAGTGATATTTTACAATACAATGCAAAGATAGACATGCATTGACTCCTGCTAAGATTTGTTTCCAAAGACACCAATCATTCTTTGGTTTTTCTAATAGCCTTTCTTCATACAGAAATTTAGACAGCGAACTCAACTCTGGAAATCATCATATCTCATCCCATTTTGCACACAGATTTTGCATGAGCAATTGTTGGGATTCCAAACAAGAGTAGAAACACACAAACACAAACAGAAATTATTGGAAAACCTCAGCAGATCTGACAACATCTGTGGGGAGAAAACAATTTCAAGTCTGGTGACTCATCATAATTGCAGCAGTAGCAGCTAGGAAAATATGCTTTTTATACTGAAGATGGGAATGGGGTTAGGGAGGGGAAGGAGAGGTGAGCAGAAAGGTGGAGATGGATCCTCAGCACTCAAAGATCTTAGTTTTATCCCTTCACAACCTACCTCAGTGAACTTTGGACACACATAACACTCTTCCTCCACCACCTTTGCCTCTGTGCTCATTTCTTGGGTCAAGAGTTCTCTCAGTTCCACAGACACATTCACCCACCTCCAACACGCTTCTTCCACCTGGACCCCTCCCTTTGGTCATTTACTTGTACTTCATCTTTACTTGTTCATCAAGAACAATTAACATGACATGACATCAGTCATTTTAATGTCTGCGCCCACCATACCCATTCCAACCATCCTACTCTAAATTGACTGCACTCCATGCTCTCAACTTCAATCGTGACTTTGTCATCAAGCCTACTGACATTATTGCTGTTGTTGGCTGGCATACTGACCTCTAAATTGCTGAGGCTGAGCACCAGCTCTCAGACATCTCCTTCTCTCTCTCCCAGGACCACGACCCCACCATTGAGCATCAGGCCATTGTGTCTTTGACAGTCATTAACCTCATCTCATCTAAGGATCTCCATTCTTTAGCCTCTAGTCTCTCAATTCCATTCAGCCGGCTTCTACTTCCTCCACAAAAATCCCTAAATGGGACAACACATATAAGCTCATTGTTTCTGCCTGTTTGTGCTCCATGGAACATACATCTTCCAACCACAATTGGATTTCTTTCTCCCTTGTACACTTCCGCTCCACTTACATCTGTGGTTCTGCTGAAAATCTACAGAAGTTTCAGAATTTCAAGTTCACAGCGTACTCTTCATCATGGATTGAGCAATCCGTTTACACATCTACCCCCATCAGGATGGTCTTAGGGCTCTCTGCTTCTTCCTGGAACGAAGGCCTGAACCATCCCCATCCATCATTACAACAGTCTTCTGCCTGGTCAAGCTCATCCTCACTTTGAGCAGCTCCTCCTTCAAATCCACTCACTTTCAATAGACAATAGGTGCAGGAGTAGGCCATTTTGCCCTTCGAGCTAGCACCACCATTCATTATGATCATGGCTGATCATCCTCAATCAGTATCCTGTTCCTGACTTATCCCCACAACCCTTGATTCCACTATCCTTAAGAGCTCTATCCAACTCTTTCTTGCAAGTATCCAGAGACTTGGCCTCCACAGCCTTCTGGGGCAGAGCATTCCATACACTCACCACTCTCTGGGTGAGGAAGTTTCTCCTCAACTCTGTTCTAAGTGGCCTACTCCTTATTTTTAAACTGTGTCCTCTGGTTCGGGACTCACCCATCAGCGGAAACATGCTTCCTGCCTCCAGAGTGTCCAATCCTTTAATAATCTTATACGTCTCAATCAGATCCCCTCAGTTTTCTAAACTCAAGGGTATATAAGCCCATCGCTCCAATCTTTCAGCGTCAGATCAAAGGTGTAGTCACAGCATGAGTGGCAGTTATGGCTGCTGCTTTGTGGGGTACAAGGAACATTTCTTCTTTCAGTCTTACTCGAACCCTTCCTCACAACTCAGGTACCTTGATGACATCATCAGTGCTGCTTCCCTCTCCTATTTGGAATTGCAAAGTTGATCAATTCTGCTTTTAATTTCTACCCTGCCCTCACATCAGTCTTGTCAATCTTGGATTACTCCCTTCCCTTCCTCAACATCTGTTTCAATTTCTGGGTATAGGCTGGCCAGCAGTATCCACTACAACCCCTGACTCCTACAGTTATCTGGTCTACACATCATCACACTGTTTCTTGTAAAGACTCCATTTCATTCTCCCAGTTTCTTCATCTCTGTAGCATCTGTTCTGATTATGCTACTTTCTGCAGGGTCCTCAGATACGTCCACCTTTTTCCTCAACCAAGGATTCCCAGCACTATGATTGACAGAGCCCTCAGCCATGTCCAACCCATTCCTGCACTCCTGCCCTCATCCCTTCTCTTCCCTTCCACAACAGCAATAGGGACATCCCTGTCCTCACTTTCTATCCTACGAGCATCCACATCCAAAGGATCATAAGCTGCCATTGCCACCAAGATGCCATGATCAGACAGATTCTCTTCCCTTCACTCCCCATGTTGGCATTCTGCAGAGATCATTCCCTGTGGGGGTCACTGGTCCACTCCTCCTCCATTCCCAATACTTACCAACACCCTAAGCAATTGCAGAAGGTGTACCACATGTCTTTTACCTCCTTCCTCCTCACTATACAAGACCCCAAATTTTATCTTTCAGGTAATTCACTATATTCGCTGTTCACAACGTGGTCTCCTATACATTGAGGAGACGAAATGCAGACTGGGTGGCCACTTTGCGGAACACCTTCATTCTTTCAATAAAAATGACCAAGCTTCCAGTTTCCCGCCACATCCAATACTGTGTTTGCTGGCCAATGTTTCAGTCACAGGTTTGCTTTTGTTCCAGCAAGCTTGATGAACAAATCACATTTTCCACTTGGGGGAACCTGCAGCTTCTAGGACTTAGCAAGTTTAATAACTTTAGAGCCAGATTCCATCATTCCATGTTTTCTTATCCGTCCCCACACCTGGTCCTGCCATGACATGGATGCTTTCAGCACAGCTTATCTATTCTCTCCGACTCTTAGAAGTTATCACTTATTCAGTTTCTCTTCTATCCTTACTACCAACAATCCCCTATCTGTTTACTCCTTTTATATGTGTCTCCCTAGACTCAGACTCTACCTATAAGCCCACCTCTCCTCCCTCCTGATGGCAGCTAAAAGAATCATCAGTGGACTCAAAACATTATTTTCTTCGCACAGATGCTGCCAGTGAGTCACTTCAGCAATTTATGTTTCAGATTCCCAGTTTCTGCAGTTCCTAGTTTTATTTTAGTGTAAACACTGACATTATTTTCCTGCGTATCTCAAAGACTGAGAACTACTGTTGCATGTTTGCAGTGAAATAGCTTAGGACAAACAGAACTAAATACAAGATGGTCAGTTGACTTCTCCTATCTACTGAGATTACAGAGAACAGATACCTCCAGGAAGAGCTGGAACAAGGCAAAAAAAGAAAGAAATTTGATGTCTATATTGCCCATTTTAATTTAATGAATTTAATTAATCAACCATGTTGATTACAAGTACTGCCATGGACATTTAGATAGTCAAAGGCAACTCCAGAACACTCAAACAGTTCAAAAGCTTAGTGTAGCTGAAGTACAGACCACAAACTATGCACTGCCCCTCTCCAAACAATGGTGTTCAAGTGAGTGACTAATTTATT
Organism: Chiloscyllium punctatum; assembly: GCF_047496795.1. Lineage (NCBI taxonomy): Eukaryota > Metazoa > Chordata > Chondrichthyes > Orectolobiformes > Hemiscylliidae > Chiloscyllium > Chiloscyllium punctatum. Next base: position 141,491,689 of record NC_092741.1, on the reverse strand, counting down.
GTGTAGGGAATCTTATGGTGCTGTGATAGCGTACACTACTCTGGGCCAGGAAGTCCAGGCTCACTTCTCACCTCACCATACAATAGCCATAGAGATGTGCCATAACATATCCAAACAGCTTGATTAACATTTTACATTAGCCAAAGAGAAGATCAAAACTCACTCAAAATTAATCTATGCTTCAAATCAAGTATATCCAGCATTTCTATAGTGGGAAAGAAACAATAGAACAAACTTTTATAAAAATACAGTAGCATGGTATTTTCCTGATTTATAAACAGTATCATTTCTCAAGTCCTGCAAATACATTGAGCACTTCATTTTCATTAAGTCTTGTTAAAAGTCAATTGTAACACCGAAATCTGACAGACTTCTGAACTTTGTTTTGTGTGGATCAGAAAACCATTAATAATAGCTGAGACATTTTCAAGTGTAATAATATCACTTAAGAAATCAGACATGTCTCATGTTTTTCATGCAAAGTGGAACTCCTATTTGCAATTAACTCACTATGATAATTCCAAACATTTTCAACAAAGGATTTAACCTGTTCTTTAAGGAGTACTGCTTTTATAAGTATTAGTTGTAACATTAATAGTGATACCAATGTTTATTTGCATAATAGCACATTTGGTGTGGACAGATTAGTGGTATAATTGTCATGTAAAATTTTGGCAATAACAAACACAAAGAATCAGAAATCTATCAAATGCAAAATTACGCACAATTATTTTTAGTTCAAATAAAATAAAATGTAACAAAAATGCTTGTTCAAGTCAAAGAGTGCCCTCTGCTGGATAGAAGTATTTTAAAAGGACGCAATGTACTTTTAAGCTTTTTGTTCTCCAGTCAAAAGTTTGGCACAAGGCAAGAGATATTTTACTTATTAGAAATCTCCTCCACTTGAAAATACCTTTTATTGTTTTGAATAAGTGTAACACAACATATTTTGGATATCACAAAATAAGACACTTGAAAATGTCTCAGCATTCTCCCAAGAGAGCACTAAATTATTCCTGTATCACAGGTACCAGAGCTGCAAGTCATCTTTCATTCATTCAATCATTCCCAAGGGACGAAATTTGCTAACATTTATCACACTATCCTCATTTATAAATAAATATTGGCCTCGCTAACAATGCTCACATTCCATGAGAGAACTTAAATTTAAAAAATCAAATGTTTTTATTTTTTCAGAAAATACATGGTCATACAGCAATGGAAAACAGGCTGGTTGTAGCAAAATTCTAGTGCCCTTTTGAGGGAATCACAAAATAAAAGAACTAACATTAATCTCTTTCAACAATAGTTAACCTCCTTCCCAGAATGCTAATAATGTCTTTATAATAGAATGTGTCAAATATTATGCTTACTTAGAATTCCTTAGTGAACCAATGAAATCTTTGGTGGGAAAACAGTAACATAAATTCTACAGATGTGGCTTTCCTAATGTTGGTATCGCCCGCCATTTTATCTTTTCTAATCAACCTCTTCAGAGGTGTTATTACACATGTGTGGAATAGGTAGGACTTGAACCCAGGCCTCCTGGCTCAGAGGTAGGGTCACTATCAATATGCCATAAGATCACTCTACAACAATTGGTTTCCCATGATCACTGGTTTAGCCTTACATGGCTGTTGAAATTGCAAACCTGACAACAATGCTCATATGATGGTTTAGAAGGTTGTAGAACAATTAAACAAAACTTATGACTAACTGGTGGAATAAACAGAAGCATGGCGAATGCAAGTAAATGTAGAAAAATGAGACACAGCATTCTGGAAAGGCAAAATAATTGCTAAACTGCTTTATGTTAAAGGGAGCCAGGAGCAGAGACAGCAGTGGGAGTTTGTATAGGCAGTTTTGAAAATGGCAGGACAGGTTCATGAAGTAATTACTAAAGCAAATGGAATCCAGAGGAGTACAAAAACAAGGAAATTATTCTGAACCAATATAAAACAGTAGTTCAACACGCAATAAAGTACTGCATGCAATTTTGGATATTGCACTTTAGGAAGACTTTGAAGAGGTGAAAGAAGACCACTAGTAGAATTATTCCAACAATGAAGGATGATGATTATTTGACTTGAAGATGAGGTTGCTTTCCTTCACACAGAGTGGCAGAGGAGATTTCGGAGAGCCATTTGAAATCATAGAGTCATAGAGATGCTCAGCACGGGAAAAAACCCGTCGGTCCAACTTGTCCACCGACCGAACATCCCAACACAATCTAGTCCAACCTGCCAGCATCCGGCCCACGTCCCCCAAACCATTCCTATTCATATATCCATCCAGATGCCTTTTAAATGTTACAATTGTACTTGCGTTCACGTCCTCTGGCAGCCCATTCCACAAACACACCACACTGTGTGAAGAAGTTGCCTCTTGGGTCTCTTTTATATCTTTCCCCTGTCACCCTAAACCTATGCCCTCTAGTTCTGGACTTCCCAACCCCAGGGAAAAGACCGTGTCTATTTATTCAATCCATGCCCCTCATGATTTTACAAACCTCTATAAAGATTACCCCTCAGCTTCCGATGCTCCAGGGAAAACAGCCCTAGCGTATTCCACCTCTCCCTATAGCTCAAATCCCACAACCCGAGCAACATCTTTGTAAATCTTTTCTGAACCCGATCAAGTTTCATAACATCCTTCCAATAGGAAGCCAGAGACCAGAATTGCACGCAATATTCCAAAAGTGGCCTAACCAACGTCCTTTACAGCTGCAACATGACTTCCCAAATCCTGTACTCAATACCCTGACCAATAAAGGAAAGTATACCAAACACCTTCTTCACTATCCTATCTACCTGTGACTCCACTTTCAAGGAGCTATGGACCTGCACTCCAAGGTCTTTGTTCAGCAACACTCCCTAGGACCTTATCATTAAGTGTACAAGTCCTGCTAAGATTTGCCTTCCCAAAATGCAGCACCTTGCATTTATCTAAAATAAATTCAGTGTGCCACTCCTCAGCCCATTGGCCCATCTGATCAGAGGTTGCCTTTTTTGCTAACCATTACACTTCCAATTTTGGTGTCATCTGCAAACTTACTAACTATGCCTCTGAAGCTGACATCCAAATCATTTATAATAAATGATGAAAAGTAGTGGACCCAGTGCTGATCCTTGTGGCACTCCACTGGTCACAGGCCTCCAATCTGAAAAACAATCCTCCACCACCACCCTCTGTCTTTTACCTTTGAGCCAGTTCTGCATCCAAATGGCTAGGTCTCCCTCTATTCCATGAGCTCTAACCTTGCTAACCTATCTCCCATGGAGAATCTTGTTGAACACCTTACTGAAGTCCAAATAGATCTCGTCTACCACTTTGCCCTCAATCCTCTTTGTTACTTCTTCAAAAAACTCAATCAAGTTTGTGTGCGTGGGAAATCATGTCTCAAAGCCATGTTGACTATCCCTAATCAGTCCTTGCCTTTCCAAATGCATGTACATCCTGTCCCTTAGGATTCCCTCCAACAACTTGCCCACCACCATCAGGCTCACTGGTCTATAGTTCTCCAGCTAATCCTTACCACCCTTCTTTAACAGTAGCACCACGTTAGCGAACCTCCAGTCTTCCGGCACCTCACCTGTGACTATTGATGATACAAATATCTCAGCAAGAGGCCCAGCAATCACTTCCCTATCTTCCTACAGAGTTCTAGGGTACACCTGATCAGGTCCTGGGGATTTATCCAACTTTATGCGTTTCAAGACATCCAGCACCACCTCCTCTGTAACATGAACATTCTTCAAGATGTCACCATCTATTTCCCTACATTCTTTATCTTCCATGTCCTTTTCCACAGTAAACGCTGATGCAAAGTAATTTGTTTAGTATATTCCCTATCTCCTGCGGCTCCACAAAAAATGCCACCTTGCTGATCTTTGAGGGGCCCTATTGTCTCCCCTGTTACCCTTTTGTCCTTAATAAATGTGTAAAAACCCTTGGGGTTCTCCATAACCCTATTTGCCAAAACTCTCTCATGTTCCCTTTTTGCCCTCCTGGTTTCCCTCTTAAGTAGACTCCTCCTGCCTTTATATACTAAGGATTCACTCGATATCTCCTGTCTGTGCCCGATATATGCTTCCTTCTTTTTCTAAACCAAGCCCTCAACTTACTTAGTCATCCAGCGTTCCATATACCTACCAGCCTTTCCTTTCACCCTAACAGGAATATACTGTCGCTGCACTCTCGTTATCTCATTTCTGAAGGCTTCCCATTTTCCAGCCGTCCCTTTACCTGCGAACATCTGGCCCCAATCAGCTTTTGAAAGTTCTTGCCTAATACCACCAAAGTTGACCCTACTCCAATGTAGAACTTCAACTTTTAGATCTGGTCTATATTTTTCCATCACTATATTAAAACCGATAGAATTATGGTCACTGGCCCTAAAATGCTCCCCAACTGACACCTCATTCACCTGCCCTGCCTGTTTCCCAAGAGGAGGTCAAGTTTTGCACCTTATGAAAGATTTAGATTGAATTATTAAAGAGAATCGGCTTCCAAGGGTTGAAGGATAGATCAGAGAGAACAGATTTAAGGTGAATGGCAAAAAAAAACAAACAGCACGGAGAGAAACGTATATGTAAAGTGTGCAGTTAGAACTTCAAATGCACACCTTTATACGGTGGTACATACAGATTCAACATCAGCCTCTAGGCAATATTTGAAGGAAGAGATAAATGCAAAGATACTGGAGAAGGGAGATAAAATGCTCTGAATGACTCTTCAAAAAGAGTTGGCACATTACTTTCTTAAAGAATTGTATGGAAGTACAAAGATAATTTGAATGGAGAAGAAACAATAAACAAGAATGAGAAAAATAAAGGTTACAACTCGTCTTTTAAAAAGAGATAATACAATGTTCAACTGTAATAAGTTTATTTTACAATATCCAAAACTGATTCAATTCAGGTAATTGAAAATTGAGAAGTGCAATTTAGATATTTAATAGCACTGTTCATTTTAAACATTATGATATGGTTGGAATCTACAATATTAGATGCAGTGATTCCTCATTCACGTACTCTTATATTTAATAAGTATCAATATAATCGAACTGAAGCAATAAAATGTGCATAAACAGGAAATTATATACATAAAATTAGAAGCCAATACACAGAAGTTTAATAAATTTTCCTGACCTTAGAACTGCCTTTCTGCATCATAAATGCAAACTTAACAATTATAGGATCCCACAGTAAACAAAGGTTTTGAAATAATCACTTGTAGATAAGAAGAAAGTTAACATCCCTTTTTTTAAAAGCTCTATGTGAGATAATATTATTGGTGGATGGTGGTGGTGGGGAGAGGACAATTGATAAGGGTGCATCTGTGATCATTTTAAATCTGTGATTACTGTATCTCTAAATGGATAGATCTTCACAGACTTACTGGCCATTCAATGATTTTTGTGAACTAGTGTGCAGTTACAAAATGAATTGCGCAAACTGGTAGCCACGATAAAAAGATACGAGCAAAATTTGAGCTTGTAATGAAATGCCAAATAACTGGTACAGGGAGAACATGAATCCGAAAAAAAAGGCACAGAAAATGGGAATGGGAAGAAAGGAAAGACAAGAATACAACAGGAAAATTAGAGGTGAAGTTGGCAAACTTTTTGTGTTATTGTAATCCATTACTTTGTTAATTATTAAATTTGTTAAATATAATACTCAACTGGCTTCATGAAGTATAAACTGAAAATAACCTTTCCTCCCCCCCCCCCTCTTTAAAAGCTGCCTCATATCTTTAAAACCTGCCTCAAGGCATTTCAACACATAGTCCCATTCACACTACAACTTCTGAATTATAAATATGAACTTATGAAGTATAAAATGCAAAAACAGACACTTCTCAGCAACATAAAATGGAGTAAGAGGTCAGCTGACAATGTTTTCTTGCCACACAGAACTGTAACAGTACTCAACTAACTTTCATGTTGAGACAAGTCTTAGCAAAGTTGTTAAAATGCAAATAACCTCTGTGTGATAACAGCTACGCTTCTACAACTAATTAAAAAAACTGGGTTATAACATTACTGTTGCAACATCTGCAACTCCAAACTTGAAATGCAAACACAATACATTGTTTTAATTGATATGGATGAGTGAGATGTGGACCCCATTGTCCAATAATTGCATAACCATCAGAAATTATATCAGGATAATGGGAAGAGATGCTCTGGATGCGTGACAGAAACATGGGGCCGAATTTTGCCAGGTGGAGTTGAAAAAAGTGTTTTGTCAATAACACCCAGTCTGCCACAGTTTATATATTCTTTCACTCTTCACCTCATGGATTATGCACTGGATGCCTTTCTTGTACAATCATGTGGCTGAGGGGTAGAAATACTCACCACTACTTCTACTGCTCATACTCTTCATTGTTCACACACCAGCAGATTCAGGTTTCCCACTGACCAGGTAGATAGCAATTTACTTTACTTTGCATCTTACTCTGATCTATTGTTCATGAATAATCAGAAATAGTTGAGTAGATCAGATTTTGAAAATGTGTCTGCGCTCGCAGTCAAAGACAGTGTACGTTTGGCAGTGAAGTTGAAACATTAATGCTTTTGATTCTTTAGCTTGTTGCATGCACTACATTACAAACCTCTCCAGTAAGGCTGTAAACATTGTAAATGCTCAGAAGTGTCACATTTACTTGCAATCAATTCAGCTGAAAAATAGGATTGTGCCATGGAATTGTTTCTCCCATGGAAGTGTGCCTTAATACTGGAAAGGTGGGGAACCACAGTTTGAGTGTACAATAGTGCATCTGCTTCCATCATACTCAATTCATCCAAAAAAAAAGTGGAAATCCTAAACAAAAACAGAAATTGCTGGAGAAAGTGTGTATGTGTGCATGTAAACAACAGATGGAGATGGAGCCCAAAGAGAGAGAATACCATCAGTTGGACAGCTGAAGGAATAGGTAATGGTCATCCTCTGAGAATCAACAGCTGCTAATGGGAACTACACATAGCAGTGGCTTGGTTGTGATAACAGCCCACGTGGCGACAAGGCCTGATGTGTGGGAGTTGGGGGAAAGACATGGAAGATGGTGCTCAGGCTCGAAAGTTATTGTAATTGATAATCAAACCCTGAAAGCTGCAGGGTCCCATAGCGGAAAATGAGGTGTTGATCTTCCTGCCTGTGCTGAGCTTCATGGAAGCACTGAAGCTGTACCTTTACTGATACAGCACTCCCCAGTATGACAAGCTGCTTCTACATCAGTATTAAAAAGCAATGCAAGACACAGAAACTGGCAAAATTGCCATGCACTAAAGAAAACCAGAAACGATGACAGCATCCAAGTAGGAAGTGAGTGACAGGAAATCAGGCTAGACAAACAGGATGCGGGAAGAACACAAGCCAGGTATCAGGTGTCATAAAGATGTACAGCATGGAAACAGATCCTTCGGTCCAACCCATCCATGCCGACCAGACATCCCAACCCTTTCTCGTCCCATCTGCCAGCACTCAGCCCATATCTCTCCAAACCCTTCCTATTCATATACCCATCCAAATGCCTCTTAAATGTTGCAATTGTACCAGCTCATTCCATACATGTACCACCTTCTGTGTGAAAACAATGCCCCGTAGGTCTCTTTTATATCTTTCCCCTCTCACCGTAAACCTATGCCCTCTAGTTCTGGACATCCCCACCCCAGGGAAAAGAATTTGTCTTTTTAACCCTATCCATGCCCTTCATAGTTTTGTAAACCTCTACAAGGTCACCCCTCAGCCTCCAACGCTCCAGGAAAAAAAGCCCCAGCTTGTTCAGCCTCTTCCTATAGCTCAAATCCTCCAACCCTGGCAACATCCTTATCTTTTCCGAACCCTTTCACGTTTCACAATATCTTTCCGATAGGAAGGAGACCGGAACTGCACGCAATATTCCAACAGTGGTCAAACCAATGTCCTGTACAGCTGCAAAATGACATCCCAACTCCTGTACTCAATACTCGGACCAATAAAGGGAAGCATACCAAACGCATTCTTCACTATCCTATCTACCTGCAACTCCACTTTCAAGGAGCTATGGAGCTGCACGCCAAGGTCTCTTTGTTCAGCAACACTCCTGAAGACCTTACCATTAAGTGTATAAGTCCTGCTAAGATTTGCTTCCCCAAAATGCAGCACCTTGCACTTAGCTGAATTAAACTCCATCTGTCACTTCTCAGCCCAATTGGCCCATCTGGTCAAGATCCTGTTGTAATCCGAGGTAACCCTCTTTGCTGTCCACTACACCTCCAATTTTGGTGTCATCTGCAAACTTACTAACTGTACCTCTTCTGCTCGCATCCAAATCATTTACGTAAATGACAAAAAGTAGAAGACCCAGCACTGTGACCAGTGGAGTGCCACTGGTCACAGGCCTCCAATTTGAAAAACAACCCTCCATCACCACCCTCTGTCTTCTGCCTTTCAGCCAGTTCTGTATCCAAATGGCTAGCTCTCCCTGTATTCCGAGAGATCTAACCTTGCTAACCAGTTTCCCATGGGGAACCTTGGCGAATGCCTTAGTGAAGTCCGTATAGATCACATTTACTGCTCTACCTTCATCAATCCTCTTAGTTACTTCCTCAAAAAACTCAATCAAGTTTGAGAGACATGATTTCCCACGCACAAAGCCATCTTGACTACCCCTAATCAATCCTTACCTTTCCAAATACATGTACATCCTGTCCCTCAGGATTCCCTCCAACAACTTGCCCACCACCAACGTCAGGCTCACTGGTCTATAGTTCCCTGGTTTATCCCTACCACCCTTCTTAAACAGTGGCACCACATTAGCCAACCTCCAGTCTTCCAGCACCTCACCTGCGACTATCGATGATACAAATATTTCAGCAAGAGGCCCACCAATCACATCCCTAGCTTCCCACAAAGTTAGAGGGCACACCTGATGAGGTCCTAGGGATTTATCCACCTTTACATGTTTCAAGACATCCAGCACTTCCTCCTCTGTAATGTGGACATTTTGCAAGATGTCACCATCTATTTCCCTACAGTCTATATCTTCCATATCCTTTTCCACAGTAAATACGGATGCAAAATACTTATTTAGTATCTCCCCCATTTTCTACAGCTCCACACAAAGGCCGCCTTGCTGATCTTTGAGGGGCCCTATTCTCTCCCTAGTTACCCTTTTGTCCTTAATGTATTTGTAAAAACCCTTTGGATTCTCCTTAATCCTATTTGCCAAAGCTATCTCATGTCCCCTTTTTGCCCTCCTGATTTCCTTCTTAAGTGTACTCCTACTTCCTTTATGCTCTTCTAAGGATTCACTCGATCGATCCTGTCTATACCTGACATATGCTTCCTTCTTTTTCTTAACCAAACCCTCAATTTCTTTAGTCATCCAGCATTCCCTATGCCTACCAGCCTTTCTTTTCACCCTACAGGAATATACTTTCTCTGGATTCTCGTTATCTCATTTCTGAAGGCTTCCCATTTTCCCGCCATCCCTCTATCTGCGAACATTGGCCCCCAATCAGCTTTCGAAAGTTCTTGCCTAATACCATCATAATTGGCCTTTCTCCAGTTTAGAACTTCAACTTTTAGATCTTGTCTATCCTTTTCCATCATTATTTTAAATCTAATAGAATTATGGTCGCTGGCCCCAAAGTGCTCCCCCACTGACACCTCAGTCACCTGCCCTGCCTTATTTCCCAAGAGTAGGTCAAGTTTTGCACCTTCTCTAGTAGGAGGTAGAGATAAATCAACATTTCAGGTTTAACCCTTTTTCAGGACTGAGCCAGCGGATGCATCTTATTTAGATGCATTGATTGTTCATTCATCCTTGTAGGCAAAGCAACCCGGCAGAAGCATGGAAGTCCTAGATACCTGAACTGCAAAGTAAAGCCCCGAAAGGCCAAAATGGTGAGAGAGCTGGACCTACAGAAGTCATAAAAGATATGGTCAGGCTGTTGGTTTGCTCATGCTTATTTTTGGGATTAAGGTCAGAGTAGGAAGTCGTCCGTGGAGCGTGCAGGGACAGTGTGCTGAAGACAAAGTTGGATGAAAGCCAGGTCAAGCAATTGGTGAGCTGCAACCATCAGGTACCAGCCTGGGATGGGTGTCACCCAGTTTCTCAGAAAAAAGAACTGGAAGTCACATAGTAATAAAGCAAAAGTAGGAATTGCCGCAACAGCTCAGTAGGTCTGGCAGCATCTACAGACAGAAATCAGAGTTAACATTTCAGGTTGAGTAACCCTTCCTCAGAACAGTTCTGAGGAAGGGTCACTGGACCTGAAATGTTAACTCTGATTTCTTTCCACAGATGCTGCCAGACCTGCTGAGCTTTTCCAGCAATTTCCACTTGTGTCTCTGATTAACAGCATCCACAGTTCTTTTGCTTTTTATTTAATAATAAAGCAAGATGAGCTATTACTGAGATATAAACACATGGAAATAAAAGGTGCTCAAAAGTGAGACTCTGAAGTTGTTATTTAAATCTTAAAGGGAAACTGGTCATTTTTTTTCCCCTCACATTTTCCCAATTTTTTTATGATTGCTCACACCACTCCAGTGAAGGGAAAATTCTCCTCCCACATTTTCTGATAAGGATTTTCCCCAAGAGAGATTCTGGTTAGACAGACAGAAATATCTGTCCCAATGGAGGGAAAAGACCTTGTCTAAGGAAACTAGGTCTTAAGTCATACATAGGTAGAGATTTAACACATTACCTAAAGAACCACTCCAGAGCTCTGCCTTACAGTCTAAAAGAAATCTGCTACTGGAAACAAAACAACGATGATACATCCTTCTAAACTGCCAAAGCCTTTCTTCAGTGCACAGGAATTATAACAGGCCTGTTTCATTTCACACATCTCACTGGGGAAAAACATAGCTTGTCATATAACATAAACACATCACACTTTTATAATTACAATCGAACACACAAATTATGAAACATGGTCCCTTGAGCCTGTTCCACTATTCAACAAGATCACATTTGATCTGATTATTCCACATTCCTGCCTATCCGCTAATGACCGTACAACCCCTTGCTTGTGAGACAAACTGGATGAGACAAATTCACTGGAAATCAGGCCCCACCATTTCACAGCGAGTCACAATATATAACTGACCAATGTAATCACTGAAATCATTAATTTTCCTGACTTTGACCATTATCTAAGATAAAAGTAGCTCACAACAGGTTTAATCAATTACAAAAACAAAATCTGATTATAACAAACACATACTTTAACAAGTGACAAAATGGATTATTTATTTGCAAACTTTAGCTCTGATCGTGTGCACATTCATTTACAAATAGGATGAATAAGACAAACTGTTCTTCAAAAATATGTGTGGAAACGCAGGCAAAAGGGGACAAATTGTGTGATCAAAGAGTCCAAACACAAGGTGGATTATAGTGCCTTTCCTACTGTTCTCTTGTTTTCAATGATATTGCGTTGTTGTTAACCATGGCGAACCCCAATTTGGTAGGTCAGCTGGATCTAGGCTTTTTTAGTTCTTCTTTTCAAAGTCGAAGTGCTTATTTTGTTCACCTCAGAGGAAAAGAGCATGCAACTTAGTTTGGCTTACAGGCTTTCTAAATTTTTGTAACAAACAGCAATTTAACTCCAAAAGCTGTAAGAGGTATTTTTTTCTTTTAACACAAAGACACTTGGTGCCAGCCTGTTTGACAGAAAGCGTCGATCCAACTACTCCAAAAGTTAGCAGACCTTGTGTAACTAATAAATGAATACCACACAATTCCACGTTTCCACCAAGTTATAAAACTTAAGTCCATTCTCTCATTTTCCTAATTCATAGTAAAACAATTGCAGTTATAGAGTTTATCAAGATTCTGTGTATATCTGCTTTAAAAATATTCAAGGGTTCTGTATCTACCTGTTTTGAGGAAGAGAGCTCCAAGGTTTAGATCCCTCTGAGGAAAGATTTCTTCTCATCTTTGTCTAAACGGGATCCAGATTTCCCCATAAACAGGAACATAATTTCCATGTCCACCATGCCAAGATCCCACTGAATATTCTGTGCTTCAATTAAGTTGTGCTTTACTCTAAGGTCCAGTGGCTACAAGCCGATTCTGTCTACCTTCTGTGACTGTTTCCAAGCAATTTACACCAGTCTTTAAATAAGGAGTCAAATAATGGACACAGTGTTCCAAATGTGGTCTCAATGCCCCAAAAGTATAACCTCCCTACTTTTGTATTTAATTCCCTTCACAATAAATGATTACATTGTGTTAACTTTTCCAATTACTTGCTGTATCTGCATATTATTGGTCAATGAATTTTGTATGACGGCACTCAAATCATTCTGGATCTCAGTTCTACAATCTCTCACCATTTAGATAATATTATGGTTTTTAATTTCCAACGAGAAAAGGAAAATTTCGAAATTTTCCCACATTATATTCCATTTGACCCCTCTGAGACCGTCGGTTTCACAGAATTGTAACAGTACAGGAGGTCATTCAGTCTATCTCTAAACATCTTGCTTTAGTGCCAATCTCCTGCAACCTTGTATTTTGTTTCTATTATAGTATATTACCATATAATGCTCTCTCGAATGTCTAAATTGAACCTGCTTCCCCCACAGTACCAGGAAGTGCCTTCCAGATCTTAATTTCTTTTTTTACAGCTCACATCTGTTTCTTTTGCAAAACACTTTAAATCTGTGCTCTCAGTTTCTCAATCTATTCATGAGCGGGAATGGTTTCTCCCTGTCTATTCACTACAGGTCCCTCATGATTTAAAACTTCTATTACATCTGCTTCTACTCTTTTCCCTTCAAGGAAAACAATCCAATTTTTCCCAACGTTTTCTGATAAAAGAGATTTATTGTCCATTGAAGCATTCTCGCCAATCTCTTTTGCACTTTCTAACTTAATCACAAACATTGTAGAAATTATGGGCTCACAGCTTTATGCAATACCCCAGCTGAGGAGAATATAGTGTACTTCATAAATTCAGCATGACCACTCCACTCTTATACTCTGTGTCCCTCAAACCTAGAAGATGATATAGAACATCGAACAATACAGCACAGAATAGGCCCTTCTGCCCTCAATGTTGCGCCGACCTTTGAAATAATCAAAGTCCATCTTCCTACACTATCCCATCATCATCCATGTGTTTATTTAAGGATTGTTTTAATCTCCCTAATGTGGCTGAGTTAATTACATTGGCAAGCAGGGCATTCCACGCCCTTCCCACTCTCTTGAGTAAAGTACCTGCCTCTGACATCTGTCTCAAATCTATCACCCCTTAATTTGTAGCTATGCCCCCTCGTACAAGCTGACGTCATCATCCTAGGGAAAAGATTTTCATTGTCTACCCTACCTCTGATCATCTTGTAGGTCCCTACCAAATCCTCTTTGGCCTTCTTCTCTCCAATGAGAACAGACCCAAATCGCTCAGCCTTTCCTCATAAGATCTTGCCTCCAGACCAGGCAACATCCTGGTAAATCTCTTCTGTACCTCATTGCTCTCACTGCCCATTTTGTCAATTTTAATGATTTATGCATACATATACCCAGGTCCCCCTACTCCTGCACACCCTTTAAAACAGTACCCTTTATTTTATACCAAATTTTATCACCTCACACTGCTCGGAGGTTCAACCCCCATCTTTTGAGCCACTTCACCAACTTGTCAACTTATTTTTAAAAGTTCTACACAGACTCTTTAGTTTAACATTCACCTAAGTTTGCTGTTGTCCACAGCCTTTGAAATTGTTGTCTGCACACCAAGATCTGGATTAATTGCGTAGAAATGTATCAAAAGGCTTCTTGAAGTCCATATATATCATATTATCAGCCTTCCCTTATCACCCTGTTACCTCTTCAAAAAAAAACTCCAGCGGGTTAGACATAATTTTCTCTCAACAAATCCATGCTGACTCTTCTGAATTAACCTATATTTTTCGATGTGACTATTAACTCTATCCTAAATAATTAATTTTAGAAGATTCCCTACTAAAGTTAAACTCATTTGTAAATGCTGGTTCCAAGGATGGAAGCTTTTCAATTTTCCAGACCTCCAGCAACACCTCTGAATCCAAGCCAAATCCCAAAAGATTATGTCACGCCGCTACAATTTAACACCACTGTCGTGCCTCATCTCCACATGCAAATCCCTTTTATGGTCACAAGTTGGCCCCACTCCTACTGTTTTCACAATTTACAAATGACATGATTACAGAACACTTTGGGACTTGCTCTAATGTTAGCTACCAACTTTTTGTCACAATCCATTTGTTTCTTGTATTTGCTTTCTTTCTTTCCCTCCCTTCGCAAACTTCTGCATTCAGCTTGGCTCTCAACTGTACTTACTAGCTGATATTCGTCATAAACATACCTTTTCTCTTGAATTTCTATTCGTTTTATCACCCAGAGCTCTGGATTAGTTTGTCAACTTTGTGTTATTAGCAAATTTAGCAACCAAACCCTCAGTCTCATTCAAGTAGCTTATATAAATTGTTAATTGCAAAAGGCTTAGATGCCAGCACTAACTCCTTTGGCACAAAACTCAGTACAACTTCCCAATCTGAAAATGACCCGTTTTGCTTATGATCTGTTTCCTGTTAGCTAGTCAATGTTCTATCCATACCAAAATGTTAACCTCAACAGTGGTACCTACAATCTTTACCAGAGTGTGTTCTCAGTGCAAGTGTGGCTGCGTATATTTGGGTATTAAACAATAAACATTTATTTTTCTTTTACCACTTTGCAGAAATCTTTCTTACTTCTTTCTTTCTGTCAATTGAAGCAGTCATGTCATATGAAATGAAATGTTAATTCAGAAGAGTCAGCATGGATTTGTTGAGAGAAAATTATGTCTAACCCGCTGGAGTTTTTTTTGAAGAAAATCTGCTTTGGTTAGTGGATTGATGAAAAGGGACACTGTACCCATCATAACTTATTTCCCTTTTTTGTAATAATACTCATCCAGATTCATTTTATACACATTGAAAGCGAGGCATCTCAACAAAGACCATCGGACACATTAGCAGTAGTTAACATGGGTGCAAACATATATGCTTATGCTTCAGGAATTCACTGGAATCCTCCAAGGTGTTAAGTAAACAAACAAATGAAAGCTACCCAAACTGGGTGAAATCTTGTAGTGGTGACAGAGGGAAAAAGTGAGGACTGCAGATGCTGGAGACCAGAGTTGAAAAGTGTGATGCTAGAAATGCGTGGCAGGCCAGGCAGCATCCGAGGAGCAGGAGAATTGACATTTCAGGCATAAGCCCTTCTTCAGGAATGAGGCTGGTGTGCCAAGCGGGCTGAGATAAAAGGTAGGGGGAGGGGAATTTGGGGGAGGAGTGCTGGGAATACAATAAGTGGAAGGAGGTGAGGGTGAGGGCGATAGACCAGAGAGGGGGTGGGGGCAGAGAGGTCGGGAAGAAGATTGCAGGTCAAGAGGGTGGTGCTGAATCCAGGGGTTGGGACTGAGATAAGGTGGGGGGAGGGGAAATGAGGAAGCTGGAGAAATCTACATTCATATCGTGTGGTTGGAGGGTCCTGGTCACCAGCTAGAGAGCTGACAAGAATCCAAATGGCCTGTTTCATAACAGGTCTGCACATTTTGCAGGCACTTGACAGAATGAAGAAGTGTCACTGGACTCAAAGTAAACACACTGTTCTCTCTCCACAGGTACTGCCAGGCTTACTGAGTTTCACCAATAATTTCTGGTCCTGTGCTGCATCTTCCCCTGGGTTCAAGGACCCTGGTAAAGTAGGTCCCCATACACTGAAAGTTGCTGGCCAGAGGGTGGAAAGTCTTCACTCTCCAGCAGTACCACCATGGAAGAATGTCTGCTCCCAGTAGAACATCAACACAAAGTCTTGGATCGCAGAAGGAGCAGGAACAGGGCAGCAATGGTGGGAAAGGGTCATGGGTGGGGGTTACTATGGAGCAGTTATGTGGAGTCAACAGCAGGGCATGGGAATAGTTCTCAGTAGCCACACTCCTTTTCTAGTGTCAGCTACCTCAACTAGGCACTAAGTCAGGAGTCTATAGGTAAATGCACCAGGGTTTGCTTGTCATTGGCAAGCTCCCTACCATACATTGGGTTAATAACAGCAGTAATGGGGTGAGGCACTGAAGCTGAAGGTTGTCCACAGGCCTTTCCACCACATACTTCATTAGGATTGAGGTAGGAAAGTCCCACCTGCCAAGGTACAAGGTACAATATATATTTAAGCTGCATAAAAGTGAAAATTTTCAAGGGGACTAAATTTTGTTGAGTTAAATGGCAAAGTAGTTTGATGCGTCAATTGCTGACAATAAACAGGTAATAAATAGAAAAATCACTAGCTCTAGAGTAGCAATTAATGGTGTCCCACAGGGTTCTGGTTTCACAACTAATGTTGTAAACAATAGGAAGCAACGGGGCAGCACAGTGGCTCAGTGGTTAGCAGTGTTGCCTCACAGCACCAGGGACCCGGGTTTGATTCCAGCCTCAGGCAACTGTCCGTGTGGAGTTTCCACATTTTCCCCATGTCTGCATGGATTTCCTTCAGGTGCGCCGGTTTCCTCCCACAATTCAAAGACATGCAGGTTAGGTGAATTGGCCATGCTAAATTGCCCATAGTGTTTAGGATGTATAGGTTAGGTGCATGAGTCAGGAGTAGATGTTGGGGAATGGGCCTGGGGGAGATACTCTTTGGAGGATCGGTGTGGACTTGTTGAGCCGAAGGGCCTGTTTCCACATAGTAGGGATTCTAAATTTATGTTGAACATAATAATTGTAAGATACGCTGAAAACACAAAGCTTTGTGAACTAGAGGCATAAGATTCAAAGGAATCTGGTTCAAGTAAGTTGGATGGACTAAAGCAAAACCCCAAAATGTTTTATTTTAGATCTAGCTTGAAACTGAATGAAATGTGTACACAAACTCAACAGTTTCAGGGGCAATTTAGTTCTTAGTAGCTACGAAGCAAAGTATCCATATTGTAGGATTATCACAATTCCAAGTTTGCCTTTGGAACAGTGTCCCATGTCAATGCTAGAGTTGTTTTCTTTTAGCAGCCTAGAGAACATTTCCGTATGCTGCTTTCTAATTTCTAGGTACTTAAAAAGAAACAAATGTCGGTCATAGACCCACCATGGGAAACAGAAAAGGAGATTGACAACCACTGAAAGCTTCTAGTCATTATGAAGCCATTATCAAAGGTTAATCAAGAAGTAGGATACCTCTCAAAGGTATTTGAAGTTAGAACAAATTATTCAAGCTGGTGTAGATCATGGGTGAGGCAACATGTGGAATGGTAATACAGATTTTGACATCTATCTTTTAAAATAACACTGCTTAGGAGAGCCAAGAGAATTGGAGATACAATCCTTGATTCCAGGAGTTTTAACTTTAAAGACAGGGAACATAATTATACTATAAAGTAATACTAAGACTCATTTAATGTAGGTAGGCAGACTATTTGATATCGACAGTCAACAAAGAACTAACAAAATTTAACCTACTTTTGGCAGAACCAAAGGGAATAAGCATCACCCCAATCCCTTTCACCCACTCAAGTTCCAGAGTACTGGATATATGAAACAGAGGCTAATGCAATTAATTCAGTGTCTCAATTGCTTCAAAAAAGAGACGTTTAAGAAGAAAAGATAAATGTATAATTCAACTGATCTACAAAACCTTTTAGTTTTTTAAAAAAATTAACTTACTCAGATGTTAATACTTAGAATCAGAGAGTCTTAGAAATGTACAGCATGGAAACAGACCCTTCGGTCCAACACCTCCATGCTGACCAGACACCCCAACGCAATCTAGTCCCACCTGCCAGCACCCAGCCCATATCCCTCCAAACCTTTCCCATTCATATACCCATCCAGATGCCTTTAAAATGTTGCAATTGTACTAGCCTCTACCACTTCCTCTGGCAGCTCATTCCATACACATACCACCTTCTGTGTGAAAACGTTGCCTCTTAGGTTTCTTTTATATCTTTCCCCTCTCACCCTAAACCTATGCCCTCTGGTTCTGGACTCCCCTACCCCAGGGAAAAGACTTTGTCTATTTACCCTATCCATGCCCCTCATGATTTTATAAACTTCTATAAGGTCACACCTCAGTCTCCAACACTCCAGAAAAACAGTCCCAGCCTATTCAGCATCTCCCTATAACTCAAATCCTCCAACCCTGGCAACATCCTTGTAAATATTTTCTGAACCCTTTCAAGTTTCACAACATCCTTCCAAAAGGAAGGAGACCAAAATTGCATGAAATATTCCAAAAGTGGCTTAACCATTATTCTCTACAGCTGCAATATGACCTCCCAACTCCTGTACTCAACGCAATGAGCAATAAAGGAAAGCATACCAAACGCCTTCTTCACTATCCTATCTACCTGCGACTCCACTTTCAAGGAGCTATGAACCTGTACTCCAAGGTCTCTTTGTTCAGCAACACTCCCTAGGACCTGACCATTAAGTGTACAAGTCCTGCTAAGAATAGCTCTCCCAAAATGCAGAACTTCGTATTTATCCAAATTAAAATCCATCTGATCAAGATCCTGTTGTAATGTGAGGTAATCTTCTTCACTGTCCACTACTCCTCCAATTTTGGTGCCATCTACAAACTTACTAACTATACCTTGGAGTGGATGGGACTTGAATCCCAGTCTCTTGGTCCAGAGAGAGGGACACAAAAACTTTAATTTTGTGCTGCTTGGATGATGGGTGCCAATGGTGTTGGTCAGGTTTAAAAAGTTGGAATGTGGGGTTAATAGATACTTCAGGCTTGTGTTAGAATTCTGGGAGTAATGCAGCTTTTATGCGAGAGAAGAAGCAAGTTCAAGAAGTGGAAGACAATCTTTATCTCCCTGTTTCAGAAGTAGTCAAACAGATGGGTATTTCAATATCTTCCATTTTTATCGCAATACAGGTTGTATCCAATCTCTGGAAGCAGTCAAATTTATGCCCGAAATGAATAATGTTCAGTCTATACTTACAATGAATTTGATGATCCAGTAATTTTCTTACAATAATTTGATAACTGCGAGGTTGAACTCATCAACAATCGTCTGAATGGAATTTACAGACTTACGATTGAGGTATTTATTAAAAAAGAGAAACAGTGAAATGCACTCCATTGGCCTTTCTTTACATACAAGATCAACAGCACTGGGCATTTTGTCAATCTGATGATTGGAAGATTTAATAATGAAATGGAACAGCAACCAGAATGTAGCTTTATAGAGAGGTTTTTAACATAAAGGGACATTTACTTATAAATTGGAAACAGTGGGATTAGAATTTACAAAAAGGTGAATACTTATGAAATATTTTCATTCAGAATTATCTTTGGAAAGCCTGCATTTTTTAAAAAGATTGCTTGGACAAGCTATTCATTTATGGTTCCATTATGAGAGCAGGGAGGTGGAAATGAACAAGAAAAAAATGGTTTCCTTGCTGAAGTCAAAGATCTAGAGTTCCAACTTCAGCATCTAATATAATATATGATGGTTGGAGGTTTGTACATTCCAAAGGACATCTCAACTTCGCCTTTCCATGTTGCCAACAATATCTCCCAATATGTTTGATGCCTTTTTGGATAAGCCTTTGCCAATTTTTGCAATCAGAAGCCAGAGTCTCCCAAGGCCAAAGTAAATGACATGAGGCACAAATAAATTATTTAACATGCTCAACCTCAACGCCAAAGTATAAGAAGGACAAGACACAGCTGCACATATTGCAATGCTCGGGTATTTCACAGGATGAATGAGGGTCACTGGACTCTAAAAGTGAATACAGTTTTCTCTTTACAAGTACTGACGGGCTTGCTGAGTTATTGCAGCAATTTCTGGTCCTTTGACAGATTTCTACTGGATCTTCCCATGCAATTAAGGATCCTGGGGGAAGAGAGCCCGCACATTGAAGGTTGCGGGCCATGGGCTGGCAAATCTCCATTATTCAGCAGGACAGGCATAAGCAAATTGAGGCAAGATGCCGGTCAGCCATCTTGGGTAGCATCACAAAACTAGTCACCATGAGACTGACAATATACACAGCTACATCGACTTCAATGGAACCAATAATAGGTGGTACATACTGCATATGGCCAATGCACTGAATAGCAAATCTCAATGAGAACCACAAGATTGACATCTTGCAAAAAAACCTATTCTAACACAACCCATGAATAAATATTCGCTTTTGCATCAACCATACATAGATAACCAATGAAAACTGTAATAAATTATGCACAAAGTATGCACAAGTTTGAAGAATTAAGAGCCTCCTTGACATAATATTATTCAGCAAACAACACAATTCCTTTCAAAATAACTTCAAAACTGCCATTGCAACCCCCCAAGCTGCATAATTTCAGAACTATAACACCACACAAGTAGATAAACCTGCTGCCTGACACCATGTCGAACACAGATTCAAGAAGGGGCAGCATGGTGGCTCAATGGTTAGCACTGCTGCCTCACAGCATCAATGACCACGGTACAATTTCACCCTCGAGCGGCTGTGTGGAATTTGCACATTCTTCCGTGTCTGCAAAGGTTTCCTTCAGGTGTTCCGGTTTCCTCCCACAGTCCGAAGATGTCAATGCTTGGTGGCTTGGCCATGCTAAGTTGTCCTGCAATGTCTCGGGATGTGTAAGTTAGGTGGGGTGCTACAAGCCACTGAGGGCAGGAATAGGAGGATACAGCAGATGAATGTATGGCTGAGGAGCTGGAGTATGGGAGAAGGATTCACATTCTTGGATCATTGGAATCACTTTTGGGGTAGAAGTGACTTGTACAAGAAAGACAGACTGCACCTAAATTGGAAGGGGACTAATATACTGACAGGGAAGTTTGCTGGAGCTGCTCGGGAGCATTTAAACTAGTAAGGTGGGGGGATGGGACCCAGGGAGATAGTGAGGAAAGAGGTCAATAGACAATAGACAATAGACAATAGATGCAGGAGTAGGCCATTCTGCCCTTCGAGCCTGCACCGCCATTCAATATGATCATGGCTGATCATTCCTAATTAGTATCCTGTTCCAGCCTTATCTCCATACCCCTTGACTCCACTATCTTTAAGAGCTCTATCCAATTCTTTCTTAAAAGAATCCAGAGACTGGGCCTCCACTACCCTCTGGGGCAGAGCATTCCACACAGCCACCACTCTCTGGGTGAAGTAGTTTCTCCTCATCTCTGTCCTAAATGGTCTACCCCGTATTTTTAAGGTCAATCTGAGACTGGTACAGTTGAGAACAGAAACGAGTCAAAACAGGCAGGGACAAGGTAGGACTAATAAGTTAAACTGCATTTATTTCAATGCAAGGGGCCTAACAGGGAAGGCAGATGAACTCAGGGCATGGTTAGGAATATGGGACTGGGATATCATAGCAATTACGGAAACATAGCTCAGGGATGGGCAGGACTGGCAGCTTAATGTTCCAGGATACAAATGCTACAGGAAAGATAGAAAGGGAGGCAAGAGAGAAGGGGGAGTGGCATTTTTGATAAGGGATAGCATTACAGCTGTGCTGAGGGAGGATATTCCTGGAACTACATCCAGGGAAGTTATTTGGGTGGAACTGAGAAATAAGAAAGGGATGATCACCTTATTGGGATTGTATTATAGACCCTCTCAATAGTCAGAGGGAAATTTGAGAAACAAATTTGTAAGGGTAGTGGGCAACACGGCGGCACAGTGGCTAGCACTGCTGCCTCACAGCGCCGGAGACCCTGGTTCAATTCCCTCCCCAGGCGACTGACTGTGTGGAGTTTGCACATTCTCCCTGTGTCTGCGTGGGTTTCCTCTGGGTGCTCCGGTTTCCCCCCACAGTCCAAAGATGTGCAGGTCAGGTGAATTGGCCATGCTAAATTGCCCGTAGTGTTAGGGGCAGAGGTGAATGTGGGGGAATGGGTCTGGGTGGGTTGCATTTTGGCAGGTCAGCGTGGACTTGTTGGGCCGAAGGGCCTGTTTCCACTATGTAAGTAATCTAATCTAATCTAATCCATCTGTAAGAATAATAGGGTGATTATGGTAGGGGATTTTAACTTTCCAAACATAGATTGGGACTGCCATAGTATTAAGGGTTTAGATGGAGAGGAATTTGTTAAGTGTGTACAAGACAATTTTCTGATTCAGTATGTGGATGTACCTACCAGAGAAGGTGCAAAACTTGACCCACTCGGGAAATAAGGCTGGGCACGTGACCGAGGTGTCAGTGGGAGAGCACTTTGGGGCTAGTGACCATAATTCTATTAGATTTAAAATAGTGATGGAAAAGGGATTGATCAGATCTAAAAGTTGAAGTTCCAAATTGGAGAAAGGCCAATTTTGATGGTATTAGGCAAGAGCTTTCGAAAGCTGATTGGGGGCAGATGTTTGCAGGTAAAGGGACGGCTGGAAAGTGGGAAACCTTCAGAAATGAGATAATGAGAATCCAGAGAAAGAACATTCCTGTAGGGTGAAAGGCAAGGCTGGTAGGCATAGGGAATGCTGGATGACTACAGACATGGAGGTGAAAATGTGTTGCTGGAAAAGCGCAGCAGGTCAGGCAGCATCCAAGGAGCAGGAGAATCGACATTGCGGGCATGAGCCCTTATTCAGGAAACTAAAGAAACTGAGGACTTGGTTAAGAAAAAGAAGGAAGCATATGTCAGGTATAGACAGGATAGATTGAGTGAATCCTGAGAAGAGTATAAAGGAAGTAGGAGTATACTTAAGAGGGAAATCAGGAGGGCAAAAAGGGGACATGAGATAGCTTTGGCAAATAGAATTAAGGAGAAACTAAAGGGTTTTACAAATACATTAAGGACAAAAAGGTAACTAGGGAGAATAGGGCCCCTCAAAGATAGCAACGCAGCCTTTGTGTGGAGTCGCAGAAAATGGGGGAGATAGTAAATGAGTTGTTGTGGTTCTGTTCGCCGAGCTGGGAATTTGTCTTGCAAACGTTTTGTCCCCTGTCTAGGTGACATCCTCAGTTGACACCTAGACAGGGGACGAAACGTTTGCAAGACAAATTCCCAGTTCGGCGAACAGAACCACAACAACAAGCACCCGAGCTACAAATCTTCTCCCAAACTTTGAATACTAAATGAGTATTTTGCATCAGTATTTACCGTGGAAAAGAATATGGAAGATACAGACTGTAGAGAAATAGATGGTGACATCTTGCAAAATGTCCAGATTAAAGAGGAGGAAGTGCTTGAAACGGTTAAACGTGGATAAATCCCCAGGACCTGATCAGGTGTACCCAAGAACTCTGTGGGAAGCTAGGGAAGTGATTGCTGGGCCTCTTGCTGAGATATTTGTATCATCGATAGTCACAGGTGAGGTGCTGGAAGACTAGAGGTTGGCTAACTTGGTGCCACTGTTTAAGAAAGATGGCAAGGTCAAGCCAGGGATCTATAGACCAGTGAGCCTGACCCCGGTGATGGCCAAGTTGTTGGAGGGACTCCTGAGGGACAGGATATACATGTATTTGGAAAGGCAAAGACTGATTAGGGATAGCCAATGTGACTTTGAGCATGGGAAATAATGTCTCAAACTTGATTGAGTTTTTTTGAGTAAGTAACAAAGAGGATTGATGAAGGCAGAGTGGTAGATGTGATCTATATGGATTTCAGTAAGACGTTCGACAAGGTTCCCCATGGGAGACTGATTAGCAAGGTTAGCTCTCACGGAATACAGGGAGAACTAGCCACTTGGATACAGAACTGGCTCAAAGGTAGAAAACAGAGGGTGGTGGTGGAGGGTTGTTTTTCAGATTGGAGGCCTGTGACCAGTGGAGTGCCAAAAGGATCGGTGCTGGGTCCTCTACTTTTTGTCATTTACATAAATGATTTGGATGAGAGCATAAGAATGTACAGTTAGTAGGTTTGCAAATGATTCCAAATTGGAGGTGTAGTGGACAGCGAAGAGGGTTACCTCAGATTACAACAAAATCTTGACCAGATGGGCCAATGGGCTGAGAAGTGACAGATGGAGTTTAATTTAGATAAATGCGAGGTGCTGCATTTTGGGAAAGCAAACCTTAGCAGGACCTATACACTTAATGGTAAGGTCCTAGGGAGTGTTGCTGAACAAAGAGACCTTGGAGTGCAGGTTCATATTTCCTTGGAAGTGGAGTCGCAGATAGATAGAATAGTGAAGGCGGCGTTTGGTATGCTTTTCTTTATTGGTCAAAGTATTGAGTACAGGAGTTGGGAGGTCGTGTTGCGGCTGTGCAGGACATTGGTTAGGCCACTGTTAGAATATTGCATATAATTCCAGTCTCCTTTTTATCGGAAAGATGTTGTGAAATTTGAAAGGGTTCAGAAAAGATTTACAAGGATGTTGCCAGGGTTGGAGGATTTGAGCTATAGGAAGTGGCTGAACAGGCTGTTTTCCCTGCAGCGTCGGAGTCTGAGGGGTGACCTTATAGAGGTTTACAAAATTATGAGGGGCATGGATAGGGTAAAGGGACAAAGTCTTTTCCCTGGGTTCGGGGAGTCCAGAACTAGAGGGCATAGGTTTAGGGTGAGAGGGGAAAATATAAAAGAGAGCTACGGGGCAATTTTTTCATACAGAGGGTGGTACACGTATGGAATAAGCTGTCAGAGGAAGTGGTGGAGCCTGGTACAATTGCAACATTTAAGAGTCATTTGGATGATTATATGAATAGGAGGGGTTTGGAGGGATATGGGTCGGGTGCTGGTCGGCATGGACAGGTTGGACCGAAGGGTCTGTTTCCATGCTATACATCTCAAATGACTTGCCATGGGAAATGCAGGATTATGGGCATATGGTGGATCCAAATAGGATGCTCTTCAGATGGTTGGCGTGGACTCGATGGGCTAAATGGCCTGCTTCCACACTCTGGGGATTCAATGGTTTTACGATACAATCTTAACAGCTGGCCAGGAATCCAAATCATGCACTGTTTCAGCAAAAATACTTAATTTCTAATCTCAATGTTATCATCCAACAGATAAATCTCTTGCATAAAAGTGTGGGTTTATTTCAGTTAACCACATTCCATAAAACTAACCCACCACTGACTACTAGCTCCCCAAATTTATTCAACAAATTAAAACACAATTAACTCAATTAAAGCATTCATCATCAGTTCCCTCATTTCATTAGGACTCAGGCATTCCTTCAGACCATATTAGATTTTAACATTGAACATATTAAATAATTTATTTAGTTAACATGGCAGTGTTAAATATATTAAGAACCACTTACTTTGAGCAGTGGAGATGTGCCCAAGGCTACCAAGGCCTTTGCTTGCTGATTCAGTATGTACTGAAAGCCTTCACAAACATACCATTCACAGCCTTGATCTAAGACACAACATAGACAATCAATACAGCAATGAAGCATTACAAGTTTGGTTCTGGTTAAAAATTAATTGCTTACATGCACAGTTGATCATTACTTGAAGGAAACCAACAAAGGCTATTAAATGAATAGGAAAAACATTCTAATTCCATGGCAATGATGCTACAAAATTTCTTTCATTGCAGCAAGAGAGTGTCAAGATTATGTATTTGTAATGCTTTCAAGAGTGCTGCAAAAAAGAAAACATTTGAGTTTAGCTTGCATATGAATTATGCAATTAAGTGAAATATAACAATGATATCAAAGATGAACTAATTGGACTATATTGCTAATTATCCCTCTCAAGGTCAGTTAAACGCAACCAAAGCCCGTAAACATTAGTTTACTAATTAGAGAAAGAAATACAAATCCATCAAGGACTGTGCAGATTATAATGGTCAAAAACAAACAGATCTAGTAAATTAGTGCTTTTTATCCTTGTTCACAGTGGAGAAAAAGTTCAAAATACCAGTAGTACAACAAATCTAAAAGATAATTCAAGGAGACACACTCAGTGGATTTAACATTAATTAAAATGGTAATGGAGAAAATAATGGGATAAATCTCCAGGACCTGATGGATTCCACCCTGGAGTATTAAAAGAAACTGCAGGTGTATCAGTGATAAATTTCAAAAATGCTCTAGATTCAGGACTGGTGCCTGTGGATTTGAAAATTGGAATTATCTAAGATGATGGAAGGAAGAAAGCACCACTGCTGGTCTCCTACCAAGCACAAAGGACACTGGTTATGATCTTAAAGAAGCTAATCAATCAATGTAGCTCCAGGATATTACAGCACATGTTTAGGATAGATTTTTAAATCAGAAAACAAATCTTAGCAGGACTCATACACTTAATGGTAAGGCCTTCAGGAGTGTTGCTGAACAAAGAGATCTTGGAGTGCAGGTTCATAGCTCCTTGAAAGTGGAGTCGCAGGTAGATAGGATAGTGAATGTGGTGTTTGGTATGCTTTCCTTTATTGTTCAGAGTATTGAGTACAAGAGTTGGGAGGTCATATTGCAGCTGTAGAGAACAATGGTTAGGCCACTGTTGGAATATAGTGTGCAGTTCTGGTCTCCTTCCCATTGGAAGGATGTTGTGAAACTTGAAAGGGTTCAGAAAAGATTTACAAGGATGTTGTCAGGGTTGGGGAATTTGAGCTATAGGGAGAGATTGAACAGGCTGGGGCTATTTTTCAGGAGCATCAGAGGCTGAGGGTGACCTTAGGGGTCTGTAAAATCTTGAGGGGCATGGATAGGATAAATAGACAAGGTCTCTTCTCTGGGGTGGGGGAGTCCAGAACTAGAGGGCATAGGTTTAGGGTGAGAGAGAAACGATATAAGAGAGACCTAAGGGGCAACCTTTACATGTAGAAGGTGGTACGTGTGTGGAGTAAGCTGCCAAAGGACGTGGTGGAGGCTAGTACAATTACAACATGTAAAAGGTATCTGGATGGGTATATGAATAGGAAGGGTTTGGAGGGATATAAGCCAGATGCTGCCAGGTGGGACTAGATTGCGTTGGGATATCTGGTCAGCATGAACGGGTTGGACCGAAGGGTCTGTTTCCGTGCTGTACATCTCTATGGCTCTATGACTGTCTAAAAAGGTTTAGAACACACCTCTGGAGCAGGTGGGACTTGAACCTGGGTCTTCTGGCGCAATAATCTGCATATTCAAGGAACAGCCATCTTCAGCTGCGTCAATAATGACCTCCCCTCTGTTATAACATCAAAACTGGGGATATTCGTTGATGACCACATATCATTAAGGACGAGATGCAACTCGTTGGACACAGACTACTTCAGAATCTAGATGGAGCAAAACCTAAATGATATTCAGGGTTGAGCTAATAAGGGACAAACGGTATTACACCACACAAGTGCCAAGTAATAGTTATCTCCAACAACAGTGAAAGTAGACATTTGCACTTGACCATCACAATTATTAACATGCTGAGGAGAAAATAAATATTGTGAGTATTCCATTTTCCTTAATTGACTGCAGCTCCAGCAATACCCAAGAAATTAGACATTGCTCATGACAAAACAGCCTGCTTGATCAGCACATCAGCCACTACCTTAAACATGCACTCAAGAATACTCTGGCCTCAGTCTAATGTCTCACCTGAAAGACCAACACCGCTGATATGACTGAAGGGTCTGGACTGGATATCCAACCATTATGGAGAAACCAGCTTAAACCCCAAACAAGGCTGGCATTAACAAATTATTTGCCAATACTGTCAGACTATTTCCTGCAGAGCAAGAGTTCACTTTTTCTTTAAAAAAAAACCCTCAAAATTTTTTTTTCCTAGTTATTTTGAATAAGGGAGCACCATTAACAGTGCAGAGGCACTTGCAATAGGGGCATTCTTCAGACAGCCAGGGGGAAAAAAGCAATGGTTGGTGACTGTACATATGTGCTATGCACACACGTCCAGGCCCAGCATATCGTGTCATACACAAGTGTCCGCAACGCACATGTGTAGTCAGGTTGCAGGCTTGAATGGAAAACTGGGCAACCCAATATCTCATTCGCTAATGCACATGCAAGTATTTCCCTAGAGCATACTGTGCATCTCCTTGGTATCAGCTGATGCAGCCAAAAAATGTGAGGGTTAAGTGGGGTGAAGGCCGATGGAGGGAGTAGAGCAGTAAAGATTGATCTGATAACTCATTAGTGAAAGGCCCAGCAGGATTTAATGCAACTGATAGCTCATTAGCATTCTGTTTATAATGCTTAAACAATTCATTTCAATTGCAAGCCTGGAGGCAAATGTAAATTTAAATTTGAAGAATTACTCTGAAGTACTATTTTCAATAATGACTCAGAAATAAAAATTTTAAAATGCTGAAAATTCTCAGCAGACAGTATTTCAGTCCCAATGAATGCTTCAGGTCAAGAAGACATTTGACTGTTTCACTCTACTGAGATTTTGATTTCAGATTTCCAACCTCCATACGGTTTTATTTTTGTAAAAAAAAAGTCCCTGTGAAACCTCACACAGAGTGATTTGTTCTCGGTTCTGATACCTCTTATGAATTTAAAAGTCTGAGTAATATTTAAATGTGTTGTACAATGTATCATGTCAGTTTTGCACATTGACTCAGTCATAAGCACGTGTTATTTTTGAACTTAATTTTAATAGTTTATGGGCAGACAGTAAAGGTGCTTTACTGTTTCTCATTTTAACAGGTGAGCCTCCTTTTTTGAAGTGACCTCAATCTTGAAAAAGTTCTTTCTACAGATATTAAATTAATCTCAATCCAAACTGATGAAGGGCTCTTGCCCGAAACGTCAATTCTCCTTATCAATCAAAATGTCTAAAAAAGTTAGCAGGATAAATAATCTGCACCTACCAAGTTTATTTCTCTT
The DNA here is from genome assembly GCF_047496795.1 of Chiloscyllium punctatum. Classification (NCBI taxonomy): domain Eukaryota; kingdom Metazoa; phylum Chordata; class Chondrichthyes; order Orectolobiformes; family Hemiscylliidae; genus Chiloscyllium; species Chiloscyllium punctatum. The sequence goes on along the minus strand of NC_092741.1, from coordinate 141,462,983 downwards.
CTTTAGTCCTTTGGACAGAGTGTTCACTCTTGCATTTTGCATAAAAATCTCACAGGGAGCATCTGCTGTTTTCTGTCAGAGTGGGAAAAAGTGCATTTTAAAAAGCAATGCCAGGTTTGCTTTACAACAGTGCTGAAATAATACAACATTAGCTTGATTCAATAATATTGAAAGTCGTATAGTCAGAATTTCATAAGGATATTCTTTTCATGCCCATAGACAGAAAAAAACTACCAATGACAGCAAACCAGACTTCTCTTCTTCCATAAGCATTGTAGACAAAGACAGTCATGACAAGGACAAAAATCAAGGCTATTTGTGTGACTATATTCAAGAAAAGGTGGATACATGGGATACAACTGATGTCTTCAGTTTCACAACTGAACAGGGACTACAATCAAACTCCTTAAGTGAGTCCTCATGCAACATTATGTGGTAAATAACCAAGGATTACATTTGGTCATGGCAAAAAATATTCCGGGACAAACAAATGCAGCAAGAGATTCGTGGTGTCTCCCTGGCAAAAATAATCAGAGGAGAAACTAGAGTTTCACCACTAAAGCATTCTTGTAAAATCACTTCTGAAATTTTTGAACAGCTGGATACTTCTGATTCTTCCACTGTAAAGAGCACTTTTCTTCAAAGTTCCTTTATTTTTGGACTGTGGACTAAAATGGGACATTATCTGGGCTGACATTGCACCTATCACTAAAGTTCGCTTGAGAATGTAAATTTTAAAAAGTTCTGGGATTTACATATGAAAGAACTGAAACCAACATGTTCATTTTAAAAGATGAGAGACTTAACAAACAATCCAAGTCTTTTTCAATATATAATTTCAGTTGCATCACACTGTAAACATTTGCTATAAATTCTGTGTCTTACCATCTTATATTCCGCAACTACCTGAAGGAGCAGCGCTCTGAAAGCTCGTGCTTCCAAATAAACCTGTTAGACTATAGCCTGATGTTGCATGATTTTTAACTTTGTACATCCCAGTCCAACACCGGCACCTCCAAATCATTGTTAACCAAGGCAATTTTTCTTCACTGTTGTAATCCAAGGGTTTATGGGTTTGTTGTACTTCAAAATATATGCCCTACACAACAGAGACCTATGGAATGCAGAAAGTATTTAACTGATCAAGAGAAATGAAAGCAGTACTGCTTACTTCCCTCTCTAACAATTCATCTCTGATAATCTCCTTCCTTCCAAATCATAGACTTACCTGTAATTTAGCAGGCTCATGAGGTATCAGTGTATACACTGTTGGCATAGAAAAGTGTAGTGCAATAACCAACTGTTCTCTAGAGACTGACAGTGAGAGACACATTACTGCTCCTATACCTTATTCTCCTCTCCCAGTCCAATACCTACCATCATACACCTGTTCCCCAATATTTCATATTTCTGTAACACCCACCTGTCTCTATGGCTCATGCTCAACACCTTCACTCATACACTTGATAAGGTTTGGAGTTATCTTTCCGCCCACTCTGTATGAAGTCTCTTTCTCTTCCCTCACCCTCCTACCCAACACATATCATAACGTCCTTTAACCACACATTTATCATATAACAATAGAATTTACGAAACATTGCTGGCCAGTAATTTATGGCACTGTCTCCAGTAAGGCAGGGTAGAAAGAAGACCATTCAGCCTTGATAGTCACTGCTTTAATGCGTTAAACTTGTGATCGATTTCTATAGTAATCTTAATGCTTTTGTCTCTTATAGTTTTTGATTTAGAATGCAGAACAAACTTCTCTACATAGAATAGAGAGATTGTGAAATTTACTCCTAGTTCACTAATGACTGATTTAGTCTAACTGGCCCATAGTTCTCAGTCTTCTCTCTCCTTTTCTCGAGCCAAACTGTCAAGTTTTAAGAATTATGGGGAACTTTGGAAAGAACAGCATCTACTACACTGTTTTGCTGGCTCAACCTTTCTTTTTTGATTTCCAATTCTGCCTTTAATTGAACTTTCTCAGCTTTCTGTTCATTTGAAGCCTTGTCCACATCCAGAGTTATATAACTCACCAGGATACTGATGGTAGTTCAAGTGGACACTAAACACTTATTTGAAGGTCAGGGAGTTTTACCAGGGGCTAGGAAACATCTCTCCACTACTGATGTGGGTGAATTGGCTGCCACAAGACTACACTGTAATTGAGTTTCTTCCTCAAGCACAGAGGGATTCAAGTGAGCCATAAGGAGATGTTATCTTATCATAGTCTTTCATTTGTATGAAGTGATCTAAATGTTACCACTCACATGCTGCCATGTCAGGCTGTCAGCTTTTAAATTTAATAACTTTTCCTTGAAACACATTTTTTACTTTTGAACAGTCAAACTGGTTGCTTCTGTACCCTTTCCTTATGTTCTTGTCTTCTATGGTTTTTCTTTCCTCTTCCCAAGAAGTGCTAACCTTTTTGGTCCTTTTGTTTATAAGTCATGGCTTAGTCAGAGTCAGAAGTTATGAATTCAAGTTTCAATCTCAGACTCAAACACAAAGCAAGTTGATATTCCACTGTTGGACTAAAGATATGTTGCATTGCCAAGAGTTGCCATCTTCCAAATGAAACGTGCCTCTTCTGCCCTCTCAAGTGTATGTAAAAGATCCCATTACACCACACTAAGGGCAGGAGAGTTACAGCTGGTACCCTGGCCAATATTTACCCTTTAATCAATATCACAGAAGATGATTAGATGGTCATTATCAGATTGTTGTTTGTAGGCCTCTGCTGTGCAAATTGACTACTGCTTTTCCTACATTACAGTGATCACACAAGCACTTCAACTGACATAAAGCACTCATATACATCCAGTGGATATGAAAGGTTTTGAAATATTGTTGCAAGACTTTTCTCTGGCACTTCACCCAAATATGTATATCGCAATATTGGTGGTGGCTGGTAGATGAAGTAATGCCTGCATTAAATGTATGGTTCTTGAATGTGAACACAAGATTATACTCCCTTCCCCCTCCCCCTCCCCCTCCCCCTCCATCAATGTTCAACTGCAGCACCAGCTCGATCTTTGCTGTGATCAGCAAATGCGCTCAAGCCAAATGTGACCTGTAAGGTCCAACAATGGCAACTTTTGCTGAGACTATTATTCTTTCCAATGCAACTGTATTTCAGTGATTGCAGTAACCAAAATTAACCACAGTATGAGGTTTTATCAATGCATTCTAAGACATTATGTTGACCTGCATAGACTTGTGTTCTAGTATCTGATTATGAACTCAAACTCTGACCAATATGTTAATTCGATTCAATGGATCACCTGGAAATTGAAAGTAAGATGCCAGCAATTAAAACTTTTTGAACATTTTTAGTGAAGTTACATTGTGCGCAATTACTTACTTCACTTGCAAACAGCTCAACAGAGATTTCCCAATATCATCTTCAAAGTCCATGGTGATTAGTTATGATTAAAGTATGAAACAGGCAACTTTCCTGAACACCTGTCCAATAATGAATCCTTATCTAACAGGTCAGAAATTGTATTGCCTGGGTCAACTATCTCAAAGAGTTGCTTAAATGTCCCTAATGTATCTGACTTTATGACAACTGCCGGCAGTGCATTCCATGCACTCACCACTCTCTGGGTAAAGAACCTACCTCTAACATTGTGGCATGGTGGCGCAGTGGTTAGCACTGTTGCCTCACAGCACCAGGGTCCCAGGTTTGATTCTGGCCTCGGGCGACCGTCTGTGTGGAGTTTGCCCATCCTCGCAGCTCTTAAACTCAATCCCCCTGCTAATAAAAGCCAACACACCATGGGCCTTCTTAACACTATCAACCTGGGTGACAACTTTGAGGGATCTATGGATATGGACCCCAAGATTCCTCTGTTCCTCCACACTGCCAAGAATCCTGCCTTTAACCCTGTGTTCTACATTCAAATTTGACCTTCCACCTTCACACTTTTCCAGGATGAACTCCATCTGCCACTTATCAGTCCAATTCTGCATCTGCATTCTGTCAATGTCCTTTTACAACACTCTCCCCAACTCTACCAATCTTTGTGTTATCGGCAAATTTATTAACCCACCTTTCCACTTCTTCATCATTTATAAAACAACACGAACAGGAGAGGTCCCAGAACCGTTCCCTGCAGAACACCACTGGTCACTGAGCTCCAGGCTGAATCTACCACCATCTTCTGTCTTCCATGGGCCAGCCAATTCTGTATTCAGACAGCTAGATTTTCCTGTATCCCATGCCTCCTTACTTTCTGAATGAACCTACCTTATCAAAAACCTTGCTAAAATCCATGTACACCACATCCACTGATCTATCTTCATCTATGTGTTTTGTCACATCTTTAAAGAACTCAACAGGGCTGGTGAGGCATGACCTGCCCATCACAAAGCCATGCTGACTATCTCTAATCAAACTATGGTTTTCCAAGTAATCGTAGATTCTGTCAATCAGAATCCTCTCCAATACTTCGCCCACCATTGATATAAGACCGACTAGTCTGTAATTCCCAAGGTTATCCCTATTCCCGTTCTTGAACAAGGGAATAACATTGGCCACCCTCCAATCATCTGGCACTACTCCAGTGGACAGTAAGGACACAAAGATCATAGCCAAAGTTCTTAAGTTACCTCTTACTAGTTTAAACTTGGGTCATATGCTAAATTGCCCGTAGTGTTGGGAAAGGGGTAGATGTAGGGGTATGGGTGGGTTACGCTTCGGCGGGGCGGTGACTTGTTGGGCCGAAGGGCCTGTTTCCACACTGTAAGTAATCTAATCTAATCTAATCTTGCACTATGTCCACAAATTAATTTAACTGACACTGTTTTAAACCATGTCAGGTGCAACAGAAATTAAAAGTAGCATTAGTCTTAGCTATAAAGGTACCAGAAGCAGACACTGCGGTTGCCAGTTTAAACATTATGAAAGGTCAGTATACATTATTAAATGGCAAAATGAAAGCTAGTGCAAAGAATAGGAAGTCAAAAAGTTTAATACATTATATACATACTGGATTATTGTACATGACCTGGGAAGATCTTCAGTATTGAAATATTCAGTGATCCCATTTGCTTTACCAATTATACAAGACCTCAGAGCAGAAGTAGGCCATTCAGTCCGTCAAGTCGACTTCACCATTCAATGAGATCATGCTTTTCTCCAAACCCCCAATTCTGTAACTGATTAAAATCTGTCTATCTCAGCTTTGATTATACTTAACAGCCCAGCATCTTCAGCCCTCTGTAAAGAATTTAACAGATTCATCAACGGCAGAGAAGAAATTTCTCATCTTAATTAAACATCTTAAATGACTCACCCCTTATTCTGAAATTACGCCCTCTGGTCCTAGACTCTTCTACAAGGGGAGATCAACCTTTTTGCAGCTAACTTGTGAAGTCCCCTAAACATCTTGTAGATTTCAACATGGTCATTCTTAACTGCAATGAAGACAAGTCTAACCTACTCAATCTCATAAAACAATCCCTTCATACATGGAATCAAAATAGTGCACCTTCTCTGAAGTGACTCCAATGCATATATATCTTTGACAAGGTGATCAAAACGATTCAGTTTTCAAGGTATGGTCTCTGCTCCTCCTTGCCTAACCCTTCCCTCCATTCCATCTTGCTTGCTCTCTGCACTAGTCCTCCTCATCTCCCCTCTCTGCTCCCTCTCGCCTGCACAACCCCCACTCTTTCTCACCCACACTATCTCCAGTCTCTATGGATAACACTCCCATTCTCCCCAATGCACACCTTGTCCACACGTGACTCTCACACACTCCCTTGCTTCCCCTTACCCATTCAGTCTCCCTTGTTCCCTCAACATGGTAATGGCATTCACATTACCATGGCCTCTCAACTTTGCTGACAAACGTTTTACCACTATGTTTCAAAACTATTCTAGTTTCATCCAGATACAATTTACAGGCAACAGGGAATTTGTAAAGTTAAGTGTAATTATACCACAATATAAGTGAATGTCTTCAGTAACTTGAATGAGGAAACAAACTATAATCTTCACATAACAGCACTCACCTCAATAACATTATGGCAGGACTTGCAAAAGAATTTGCCTTCATCTGAAATCGCCCAGTTAATCACAGAACATCGTTCACATGGCTCTCTGAAATCTCTCTGTAAAAGATGGAAACATAGATTTCAACAAATCATTTCCTATACAAACTAAAGCATAAATGCAAATGTGATTTTGGATGGGGAATAAAGAAACCAAAATGAGGGAATGGTAACTTTTATACTGCACCTCACATACAAGCTTTAGTATAATTTTACAGTGATAGCAGTAATTGCAAACATGGTGCCCCAAGTGCCAAGTTTGTGTACATGACAAGCTCCTGGTAATGATCAGGCTTAATTTATCAAACCAGAACAAATTTAGTCTAGTCACATCCAGCTTGTTCAAAATATAATGACATGAGTATCCTGAGGAGTTTGACTTCTTCACCATGGAGGTAAAAACAATGACTGCAGATGCTGAAAACCAAATACTGGATTAGTGGTGCTGGAAGAGCACAGCAGTTCAGGCAGCAGCCAACGAGCAGCGAAATCGACGTTTCGGGCAAAAGCCCTTCATCAGAGCTGGGCAATTGGGTATACTCAGGGACTGCGATAGACAGATATTTAATCAGTAAGGGAATGTAAACATAGAAAACAGGAACAGTAAACCACTCTGTGCTTCAAGCCTGCTTTGTCATTCAGTATGACCATAGCTGATCACCCATCTCATTCCCATTTTCTCCCCTTACTCTGAGCCCTTTAGCCCGAAAAACTATACATAAGAACTAGAGGGTAGAGGTTTAGGGTGAGAGGGGAAAGATATAAAACAGACCTAAGGTGCAACTTTTTCCATGCAGAGGGTAGTACATGTATGGAATGAGCTGCCAGAGGAAGTAGTGAAGGGACATATAATTGCAACATTTAAAAGACATCTGGATGAGTATATGAATAGGAAGGATTTGGAGGGATATGGGCCTGGTGCTGGCAGGTGGGACTAGGTTGGGTTGGGATATCTGGTCAGCATGGAGGAGTTGGACGGAAAGGTCTGTTTCCATGCTGTACATCTCTATGAGTCTAAACATTTTTTGAAAGAATTCAACATTTTGGCCTCAGTTATGGGGTAAAGCCAGGAAAATGGAGTTGAGATTTCCCAGATAAGTCATGATGTCATTGAGTTGCAGAGCAGACTCATTGGACTGAATGTTCTACTTCTGCTCCAAGATCTTATGGGAATCACAGTTAGTTGGACACATCATTTCCATGTTTAGGTACTGTTAGGTACTTTAGCTGAAAATTCTAATCTCATCTCCCCCTGAAGTGTAGAGCATATTAGAAATCAAACACTTCCACAGGATGATTTGGAGATGCCGGTGTTGGACTGGGGTGTACAAAGTTAAAAATCACACAACACCAGGTTATAGTCCAACAGGTTTAATTGGAAGCACACTAGCTTTCGGAGCGACACTCCATCAGGTGATTATGGAGGGCTCGATCAGAACAGAATTTATAGCAAAAATTTGCAGTGTGATGTAACTGAAATTATACATTGAAAAATTGATTGTCTGTTAAGCCTTTCATCTGTTAGAATACAGTGATAGTTTCACTTCTTTCATGTGTAAATCACAAAACCAAAAATCACAATCACACTCTCACATACACACAGACACAGGTACACACAGACACCCACACACACACCCCCTCACAGACTTAAGACACTCTGCACTCACACACACACACACACTTTCTCACACTCACAACCCCCAACCCAGACACACACAGACAAAGACCCACATGCACACATATTTTGTGGGGTGAATTTGTACTTGCAGAGTTATATTGCACTTTGCTCAAAAACTGCATGAATTTATGTAAAACTCTGTTATCTCACTTTTTAGATTAGAATCAATCAAAATATCAGGTCACAGACAGAGAACACAGGGGGCTAACACCTTCAAAATATTGTCTAGCTATCACCATTGTTAACAGCTAACCCGAGAATGCAACTTTTAAAAAAAAAAGTTTTGTGATTTACACATGAAAGAAGTGAAACTATCACTGTATTCTAACAGATGAAAGGCTTAACAGACAATCAATTTTTCAATGTATAATTTCAGTTACATCACACTGCAAACTTTTGCTATAAATTCTATGTTACGATAGAGCCCTCCAAAATCACCTGATGAAGGAGCATTGCTCCAAAAGCTAGTGTGCTTCCAACTAAACCTGTTGGGGTATAACCTGGTGTTGTGTGATTTTTAACTTTGTACTTCCACAGGATAGTTGGTTGGAGGAAGTGGGATCAAAGGGGGAAAGAGCTAAGAGCCCCTTTTGCAAAGGCAGTGTGATATATTTTGAGATTTAAATGCCCACCAATACAGGCAGTCACTTTGACAGGTGCAGTGAACGTGTAAGTATGTAGGTGAGTCTGGGGTTGGCATGGCAGTTGGTCAGGTGGGAAGTGTGCTAGAAAAATGATAGGGTGACTAGGGTAGCTGGGGGTGGGGAGAGAGTGTAAAAGGGATGGGGTATTGAGGATACTTAGTGGTGGGGCCTGGCAAAGGAATCAGGGTGTGAAAGTCAGCAGGGAAGCTTGGGGATGGCCTGGGTGTCTTGTCCTGGCCTGGGGGGGGGGGGGGCAGGATAACGGACCCATGACCCAGACACAGGGAGGAACTGGAAAAGCGCAGCAGAATCGGCACACGACCTTCATCAGCTTCCTGCAAATAAAACTGGCAACAGACCACCTCCTTGCTGACAGATTTGAAATTATACTGTAACGTAACCGTCCACTGAATGGACGGTGAGACCCGGATGTACAACATCGAGGTACTGAAAGCTCGCGGGCAGCCGGCGCGCACCGCTCGCGCACTAACCGCCCCACTCACCGTGTCCTCCTCATCCATTCCCCCCCCACCCCGCCACAAACCGCCGACCTCGCCAGGACCACCCGCCCCTCCCCTTTGTAGTTCCGGCCGGACCACTTTCGCCCGGGCGCAGTTCCGGTCCGCCGCTACCAACCGTCCGGTTTTGATGGAATGTGCTCAGCTGCTGCTTTATCACGTTCTCAAAATGAGTGGAAACCCAGCGCGCTGTTTAATACAACACAAACACGGTCTGTACGTGAATACGTTTGTGCATTTTAAAAGTCTTGGCCGACCATGTAAATATGACCCCTTTTTTTTTGGAACTTGACAACGACCTGAATATTTCCTGTGGAAGGTTTTAATTTTGTTGAAATGCAACGATGCAAGACGGGGGAGGGGGTGGGAAGCTGTGGGAAACTAAAACTTAACGGATACATAATCATTGGATGAAAATGAAGCAGGGCAAGGAGACGTGAAAATAGGCGTGAATGGATGGTAATCGTATGATTCAATGTCTAGACAATAAGGGGGTGATTTAAAACTTGGAGAATGCTGCAGCATATATTCGGAATAATACTATCATCTAAGGTATTTCTGTCAAAGTACAATGCGGGTCTGTTCAGTGGTCAGACCCTCTCATGGCCTCAAACGTCTGTAAATAGTGTCCTGCATCAATAAAAGAAAGCCTTTGGTTTTTGCAACCTCAGGGAATGTCGGATTCCAATGTTTGTTTTTCTTGATATGCAAATACTGTACAGAACTGCTTTAGTACCAATGTATGTACATGAATTTTTTTATTAATAAAGTACATCTTTGCAATAAAAAATGAACAATGCAAAGTAAACATGGTGAGGCTTTACAACACATGAGTCAGGACACACAGGAAAAATATAATCAATTTAGCTCAGCATATTTTCCAATATGTATATGCATGGGGAGGGGTGGGTGGCATCTTGACTGATGAGATGTAAATAGAATGAAGTCAGTGCTTAAACTGCAGATAGTTAGATGTTTATATGACATTTAGTTGTTTTGATATGATAGACCTGGAATATTGTTTAAAGTAGATTCACATCAGAAGTGAATATAATTCGAAAACAAGTGGTAGAGTATCCGTCCCTTAAAAATCCATCATGACGTTACATAGAACGTAGAACAATACAGCGCAGAACAGGCCCTTCGGCCCTCGATGTTGCACTGACCTGTGAACTAATCTAAACCCATCCCCCCACACTATCCCATTATCATCCAAGAATTGTTTAAATGTCCCTAATGTAGTTGCGTTAATTACATTAGCAGGTGGGCATTCCACGCCCTTACCATTCTCTGAGTAAAGAACCTACCTCTGACATCTGTCTTAAATCTATCACCCCTCAATTTGTAGTTATGCCCCCTTGTACATGCTGACATCATAATCCTACGAAAAAGACTTTCACTGTCTACCCTGTCTTATCCTCTAATCATCTTGTATGTCTCTATCAAATCCCCTCTTAGCCTTCTGTCCAATGAGAACACACCCAAGTCTCTCAGCCTTTCCTTATAAGACCTTCCCTCCAGACCAGGCAACATTATGGTAAATTTCCTCTGCACCTTTTCCAATACTTCCACATCCTTCCTGTAATGGGGCAACCAGAACTGTACACAATATTCCAAGTGTAGCCGCACTAGCATTTTGTATAGTTGCAGCATGACCTTATGGCGCCGGAACTCAATCCCTCTACCAATAAAACCTAACACACCGTATGCTTCTTAACAGCACAATGAACCCGGGTGGTAACTTTCAGGGATCCATGTAAATGAACTCCAAGATCCCTCTGTACATCCACACTACCTAGAATCTTTCCACTGACCCAGTATTCTGCCTTCCTGTTATTCTTCCCAAAGTGAATCACCTCACATTTATCTGCATTTAACTCCATTTGCTACCTCTCAGCCCAATTCTGCAGTTTATCCAAGTCCCCCTGCAATCTACAACATTCTTTCATGCTGTCCACTACTCCACCAACTTTAGTGTCATCTGCAAACTTACTGGCCCATCCACCCATGCCTGTATCCAAGTCATTTATAAAAATGACAAACAGCAGTGGTCCCAAAACAAATCCTTGTGGCACATCACTAGTAACCGGGCTGCAGGCTGAATATTTTCCATCAACCACCACTCGCTGCCTTCTTACAGAAAGCCAGTTCCTAATCCAAACTGCTAAATCAACCTCAATCCCATGCCTCTGCCTTTTCTCAAACAGCCTACCATGTGGAACCTGATCAAAGGCTTTACTGAAGTCCATGTACACCACGTCAACTGCCCATCCCTCATCCACATGCTTGGTCACCTTCTCAAAAAACTCAATAAGGTTTGTGAGACACCACCTGCCCTTGACAAAACCGTGTCGACTATCTGAAATCAAATTGTTGCTTGCTAGATTATTATAAATCATATCTCTTATAATCCTTTCCAAAACTTTTCCTACAACAGACGTAAGGCTCACTGGTCTATAATTACTTGGGTCATCTCTACTGTCCTTCTTGAACAAGGGCACAACATTTGCAATTTTCCAGTCCTCTGGTACTAAACCTGTAGACAATGACAAGTCAAAGATCAAGGTCAAAGTCTCAGCCATCTCCTCCCTAGTTTCCCAGAGAATCCTCGGATAAATCCCGTACAACCCAGAGGACTTGTCTACTTTCACTCCTTCTAGAAGTGTTAACACCTCTTCCTTACTAACCTCAATCGTTTCCAGTCTAATATCCCATATCTCATTCTTCTCCTCTACAATGTTCTCCTTTTCCTGGGTGAAAACAGATGAGAAATATTTGTTTAGCACCTCTCCGATCTCCACAGGGTTCACACACAACTTCCTACTTCTGTCTTTGGCTGGCCCTATTCCTACCCTAGTCGTCCTTTTATTTCTCACATACCTGTTAAAGACTGCTCATGTCCTGTCCTTGCTCTTCTTAACTCTCTCTTTAAATCCTTCCTCACTAATCTGCAACTCTCATCACCTCATCTAAACCATCTCATCTCAACTTTACATAGGCCTCCTTCTTCCGCTTAACAAGAAATGCAATTTCTTTAGTAAACCACGATTCCCTTACCTTCTCACTTCCTCCCTGCCTGACAGGGACATACCTATCAAGTACACGCAATATCTGTTCCTTAAACCAGCTCCACATTTCAATTGTTCCCATTCCCTGCATTTTGCTACCCCATTCTATGCATCCTAAGTCTTGCTTAATCGCATTATAATTGCCCTTCCCAATTCTATAACTCTCGCCCTGTGGCATGTACCTATCCCTAAACTAAACATAACTGAATTATAGTCACTCTCTGAAAAGTGGTCTCCTACTACTAATTCAAACACCTGGCCTGGTTCATTACCAAGGTGTGGCCTCCCCTCTTGTCGGCCCTTTGACCTACTGTGTCAGGAAACACTCCTGCACACATTGGACAAAAACTGATCCATCCGACATACTAGAGTTATAGCTTTTCAAGTCAATGTTGGGAAGTTAAAGTCCCCCACATTGAGCACCCTGTTCCTTTCACTCCTACCCACAATCATTTTGCTGATCCTCTCCTCCACATCCCTGGAACTCTGCAGAGGCCTATGAACAGAATGGCCTACTCCTGCACCTATTGTCTATTATCTATTAACAGCTCCCAGCAGTGTGAGCTCTCCTCTCCTGTTTTGAATTTCACCACCTTAGTAGATGAGACCTCATCAAAAGTTCTTTCAGCCACTGTTATACTGTCCTTGACTAACAAGGCCACACCTCCCCCTCTTTTACTGCCTTTCCTGTTTTTAATGAAACATCTAAATCCTGGAACCTGCAACATTTATTCCTGACCCTGCTGTATCCATGTCTCTGAAATGGCCACAACATCGAAGTCACAGGTACATATCCATGCTGCAATCTCACCTACCTTATTTCGGATACTTCTGGCGTTGAAGTAGACACACTTCAAAGCAGCTTGCTGTTTGCCAGCACATTCCTGTGACTGTGAAATCCTGTTCATGCCCTCCCTACTCTCATCATCCTGTGCACTGGAACTATACCTCAGGTTCCCATCCCCCGCTGAGGTCGTTTAAACCCACCCGAATATCACCAGCAAATTTCCCACCCAGGATATTAGTACCCCTCTGGCTCAAGTGAAGCCCGTTCAGTTTGTAGAGATCTCACCTTCCACAGAATGAGCCCCAATTATCCATGTACCTGAAACCCTCCACCATCCCTGCAGCCCGTGTTCAGCTGGTACCTCTCTCTATTCCTTGCCTCGCTATCACATGGCATGGGTAACACATGAGAAATAATGACTGTTTGTTCTAGCTCTCAGCTTCCACCCTAGCTCCCTGAAATCCTGCCTTACATCCCTATCCCTCTTTCTACCTATGTCATTGGTACCTACGTGGACCACGCCTTGGGGCTGGTCACCCTCTTTCTTCAGGACCCCAAAGACGCAATCTGAGACATCACAGACCCTGGCACCTGGGAGGTAGCACACCAACTGTGAATCTCGTTTGTTCCCAACAAACACTCTATTTGACCCTCTAACTATTGAGTCCCCAATGACTAACATTCTCCTCCTTCCTCGCTTTCTCTTCCTGTTCCAATAGGAACACTCTGTGCCAGAGACCTGCACCCCACTGCATGCCCCTGGTAGGTCCCCCCTGCCAACAATATCCAAAACGGTATACTTGTTTTTCAGGGGAATGACCACAGGGGATCCCTGCACTGACTGTTTTCTCCCCCCTTCGAACAATTACCCAGTTTTCTTTGTGCCTAGGAGTAACCACTTCCCTGAAACTCTTATCCATCACAGCCTCTGCTTCCCGAATGATCTGAAGTTCATCTCGCTCCCGCTCCATTTGCCTAACGCAGTCTTGGAGGAGCAAGAGTTAGGTGCACTTCCTGCAGATGTACTTGGATGGGACACTAATGGCGTCCCTCACCTCAAACATCATGCAGGAGGAACATTCCTATATACACTAATGGTCTCCTATTGAAGATAGCTACAGCTAAACCTATTGCACTGGTAGCTGGGCAGTCTGTTTGTATGTCTTCCTTTACTGAACAGCAACAAAAAGGAATCCATATTTATACAAACAATTCTGATTAAGTCAACTCTCTTTCTGCATAGTTGCTGCCTTAGCTGTTGAGCTTTTCCAGCATATGTTGACCTTATTTCAAATTTCCACATCAACTGTATTCTACTTTGGATTTCTGTTTGTAATGTTACATAATGTCAGGCTAAAAATGAGTCCATCTGTACCCTATTGAAGTATTATTCATTTTTATTCACTTTGTCTCTAATTAATTTCTTTACAAAATGCTAGTTTTTAAAAATTCTATTGTTCACTTAATGTTGAGCAGTTTTAACCAGCACAATTTACTCCCATTTTTCTTTACTTTTGCACATCTCCTTTCAGTGAAAAACAAGAGAATGTTGTTCAGGTATGGCTAAAACTGCTTTAAGATAACATTGTTGCATAATTTGAGAGCACACTCTTTTGTTTCTCTGAGTTTAGGATGTCTATACCTGCACTGTTTAGTGCCTTTGATCACCAGTTCATCTTTATCCTGGCATAAACTGTCAGAATTGGAACTTGATTGGCATTCCATTCACCACCTTCAGCATTCACTCCTTTCACCACAATGGCAGCAGTGTGTACCATCTGTAAGACAAACATGTGTAACTCACCAAGGCTTCCAAACCTATGACCTTAAAGAATGAGGTCCCTTGACCAAAGGGAATGCCATCACCTGCAAGATTCCTCCCAAGCTATACATCTTCCTGACTTGGAACTATATCTTCATTCCTTCAAAGTTGCTGAGTGAAAATCTTTTCAAATAGCACTGTGTTAAATTCTGTGTTAAACTCTTTTCCTTACATTGACAGTCCAGAACCTCTTCTGGCCATCTTTGACTTTGCCTAGAAAATTGCTTGACTTTGTTCATCGTGATCCTTGATTTCTCAGATCTCTCCTTTTCCAAATGCTATCCCTTTGTTTGAAATCTTTTCTTGGTGGGACCGTTTCCTGTTTCTGTGGTGCCACTACGCCTTGAACCATGTACTGCTCGTTCAGTTTGTTAGCGCTCAGATCCCACTGCCGGGTCATTGTTGTGCATTAATATGGGCAATAATGTTGTTTCCTATGCCCCTAGCAATTGCCAGGATTTCAAGGGATAACAGCATCATCCTAAACCATACATACCTCACCAAATTGGGAGGAGCCTTGGAGTTGGTTCTAGTGACCGCTCAATTGTAAACTTTGATCTTGGCTTAGAAGCCAAAACACATGTAATATTTTGTCAATTCCACTTTGGAAATAGAACCAGTCTGACTCAAGATTGGGATACAGATAGACTCTTACCTCAGACCTTTAATGTCTGAGTTGAATTGTCACTTTTTGTTATAAAATCTTAAATTAGGGTGACTAAAAAGAAGTCCTGGGATTGGAATATTAATGAACAAAGCATGCAACTCATTCTAAAAGAAGAAAGACTTAACAATCCAGGTTTGTTCAATATATCATTTCAGCTGCGTGACACTGTAATCTTTTGCTGTAAATTCTGTGTCTTAAGATCTTATTCTCCACAACTACCTATGAAGGAGCAGCACTCCAAAAACTAGTGCTTCCAAATAAACCTGTTGGACTAAAACCTGGTGTTGTATGATCTTTAACTGTTGTGCTTATGTAATTCTAAGACACACAACTGATTAGATCTGGAAATGAAATCTCTCAAATCTTTGAGAGTGGCAATATGGTGAGAAGACTGTTAAGAGTATGGTATTCTAGGCTATATTAATAAGGGAATAGAATACAAAAACAAAGATGTTTCACCCAACCTTTATAACTCATTAAGTTGACTTCAGGTATTGTGTTCACTTCTGCACACAACATTTTTTTGGAAGGATATCAAAACTGTTGAGAGGAAGCAGAAAATGGATATACCAGTGTGTCAGCTCTGGCTCGATTGATGGTGCACTTAGCTCGGAATCACATGGTTCCAGATTCAAATTCCATTCAGCTTTTGTGGACAAGAATCAAGGCTGACTGCAGTCTGAAGGGGCTTCCGTTTCAGCAAGACATTAAACCGAGGTTGCATCTGCATGATTTGATGGATGTCAAAGGTCCCCTGGTATTTTTGAAAGTGAACAGAGGAGTTATTCCTGGTCTCCCAGCCAATATTTAAGATTGACATGACAAAGATATCAGATTATCTGGTCATTATCACATTGCTGGGCACAAACTGGCTGCAAAGTTTCATACATTAATACTGTGACTAGATTTTAGAAATGTACTTCATTGGCTGTGTAGTGCTCTGAGATGTTTGTGGCTATGAAAAGCACAATATGAATGCAAATCTTCAAAGATGAGAAACTTCTGATTACAAGCAGTGAAGCTGGGACTGTTCTCCTGGTCAAAAGTTTCTCCTTAGAAAATTAAGCAGGTATTGGTTGTGGTATTCAAAGTGAGGAAGGGTTTTGACAGATAAGTATGGAAAAGCTATTTGCATCATATGTCAGAAAATTTGGTTAGTGGAGGATACAGACTTAAGGTGACTGGTAAAAGTATTTTGCCTAGTGACTCATGATCTGGAATACATTCCCTGAAAGGGTGACGGAATCCAATTTGGAAATAAATTTCAAAAGAGAACTAGATAAATACTTGGGAAAAGCAGGATAGCAGAACTAATAGAATAGCTCCACCAAAGATCCAGCACAGCTCTGAAATCTTTCTTCCTGTTGTATGATTGTATCACAGAATCACCTGGGTATTCCAGCATAGGAAGCAGCCATTTGGCCCATCAGACCGGTACTTACTCCGTGAATGAGCATTTTGTGCCATCAACCCCCAAACCATTTCTTGTGAATCTGTGCTTCCTTTTCAGATAACAATCCAACTCACTTTTGAATTCCTTGACTGAATCCACCTTTGCTATGCTTTCAGGCAGTGCTTTCCAGAACCATTCGGTATGCAATTAAGTTTTTCCTCATGTCACTATTCTATTGATCGCTCGATTTATTGTTGTCACATGTACTGAGATACAGTGAAAATTGTTGTTTTGCATGCTATGCAGGCAGATCGTGCCATACCAAGGACATCATGGTAGCAGAATAGAGTGCGGAATACAATGTTACAGCTACAGAGAAGGTGCAGAGAGAGAGAGACAGAGAGAGAGATATCAGAACTATCATTTGAGAGCTCTATTCAAAAACCTGAAAACAGTGGGGAAAAAGCTGTTCTTGAATCTGCTCATTGCTTCTTCTGACAATGACCTTAAATCGATGCCTTCCTGTTCTTGAACCTCCAATGAATGGGAACAGTCTCCCGACATCTGCTCTTGTACTCATTGCTGCTGAATATCTTAAATTAGTTTTCTTCTCAGCTTTCTTCTCCAAGCAAGAACTCCAAATTCTCCAATCTATCTATTTATCTATGTAACAAAGGGTTCTCATACCTAGAGCCATTCTCATGAATCTTTCCTGCACCCTCTCTGATGTCTTCACATCTTCTCCAAAGTTTGACACCCAGACCTGGACACAGGTGAGGCCAAACTAGTGACTTGTAAAGTTATAGAGTTGTAGAGATATACACCATGGAAACAGACTCTTCATTCCAACCAGATATCCTAAATTAATCTAGTCCCATTTGCTATTTATATACCCATCCAGATGCCTTTTAAATATTGCAATTGTACCAGTCTCCACCACTCCTCTGGCAGCTCATTCCATTCATGCACAACCCTCTGCATGAAAAGGTTGCTCCTTAGGGTCCCTTTTCAACTTTTCCCCTCAATTCCAAAGAAAAGACATATTCAATTCAAAACATTAACTATTTCTCTGTCCACAGATCCAGCCACATCTGCTGAATTTCTCCAGCACTCGCTGATTTTGTTTTAGATCTTCAACAGACTTTGCTTTTGGTTAATTGAATGTAATCACTTTGTTCTTCTACCACATAGCCTTATTAATAAAGCTTAGGAAATTGTATACTTTATAACAGCTCTGTCAACATGTCCTGTCACCTTCAATGACTAATACATAGCCAAGCCCCCTGCTCCTGCATCCCCTTTAGAATTGTATCTTTTATTCTTGATTACATTTCTGTATTCTTCTTACCAAAATGAATCACTTCACATGTTAGAATTAGAGTTAGATTTCCTACAGTGTGGAAACAGGCCCTTCGGCCCAACAAGTCCACACCGCCCCTCTAAAGTGTATCCCACCAGGACCCATTACTCTATATTTCCCTTGGCTAACCTAAACATCCCTGTACACTGGACAATTTAAAATATCCAATTCACCCAACCTGCACACCTTTGGACTGTGGGAGGAAACGGAAGCAAACCCACGCAGACACTGGGAGAATGTGCAAACTCCACACAGTCGCCTGAGGCTGGAATCGAACCTTGGTCCCTGGCGCTGTGAGGCAGCAGTGCTAACCACTGAGCCCCCTTTCCCTTCATGAGCTTATCCGACTTAAATGCGATTTGATAATTTTGTTTCCTCTAACAAAATTTAAGTCCTATTCAAAGGCCTAAATCTAGCAGGCCTTGAAATTTCTGAAGCAGGCTGCATGCTGTAAGAGTGATGGAACAGGACTAATCAGTAAAGGACTGAAATATCCTTTAATCTGCTCTGGTCCTGTTTCAAATTCCAGGGTTAGTGTATTTGACTAATGACTTTTCCAGTCAATCCTTATTTTTTGCTGTTGTGATCAATTACCAAGAGAAAATCTACGTATTCTTTTTATCGAAGCCCCATTTCTGTTAAGGTTTTGTTTTATCGAGCAGAACATGAGTATTTCTGACTGACAAAATCATCCCCATCATCTACAAACTCACATGAGGTGGGAGGGTGGTGAAATGAGGGCAATTCACTTCAACTGGATATTTGGAGTCAGGGTGGGGGGATGGGGGGAGGGGAAGAGACACCCTGAACTCTGTCCCACACAAATTCTTTTTCACTAGGCGTGTCACCATCCCAAGAGTTTCTCGGCTACAGGATCTATTACTGATGGGTTTTTTGTCACACACCTTAAAACTTTTGAGACTGAATTTTCCTAGTGGCCTTTAACAGCTTCATTTTCAGCAAGATAGGATAACAATATTCTACAAAGGACTCCTGCAGTAAGGAATCCACTGCATATGTATATCAGAGAAAATAAATGAGAAAGGATGAAGGAAAAGTAATTTAGTCAAGTAGACTCTCTGACTCACCAAATCTGGCCAGTTACTAGCACCTGGCAACGCAGTAAGTGGAGTTTTCCAGCATTGGAAAACCCAAACAATTAAACTGAGGTAAATAACTTTAATCATTTCACATTACAGTTAGAAATTAACAACTTAATTGTAAAGCCATCTGTATGTATTTGACATGGATAATGTAACGTTGCTTAGAGACTTTAATGATTTCATGGACTGCTCATTTTTCTGTACATTTGTGAAATTTCCATATGGAACAGTGTCTCTACTTGCCTTAAGACGATCACTCATTAATCTCAGTGACATTTAGGACAAGCTCATGCATGTGTTCACATATTATCTGATTATATTATATCTGGCCAGCCAACAATTGACTGCACTTCTTCCTGACAATAATGCATCCTGGTACCCAAAAGGGAAAAACACAGAGAGCTGAATTTTCAGGCTGTATCATGTGTGGGGATTCAAGGTGGGCAGGGCTAAGAAATGCCAGTTTGGAGAGTCTGTCTCCAGTACCAGGGATGGGCCTGGACAACAATCTCATTCACCTCCCAATTAAAGGAAAGAGTTCATTAAAGTGAAGGTTAAAATGTTCATGGGATACCAGGCCACACACTGACAAGTTGAAGGGAAGTAGGTACAGAGTTGGGAGTCAGTCATGGGTGCCCCAGGGAATTATCTGAGTCACCGCCAGAGGGTCAGCAGGGTTCAAGGGTCTCAGCCTGTGGAAATCAGGAGCTGTAGGTACTGCTGCTGATAACCGCACCCCTGGGGGGGAAAATAACCTTTCCAACAGCCTCCAAAATTGCATCCAGACATAAGTGAGGGACAGTGCTGTGATATCTCACTTCCTTTTGCTGCTCTGGAAGGCTTTCTCATATGCAGCAGATTTCTCCTTCTGGTAAATCAGTAACCTTATTGGTGGCCATCAAAGGAGGATTTACACTAGCCTCACCGGTTCATCTGGCCAGACTCTATTTCCACCTTTCAGGAAGGCTCCAACGGGGACAGGATCCTATCTCCATACCAATTAAGGACTCACCTCTGAGAAAAGCATTACTTTAATTAGTTCCCCGTTGTATGTAGGTATGTGGCCTGAAAACAATTAAAACAATCAGAGGTGGTCTTCTGGCACAGTGGTAGTGTTTTTGATCCAAGATGGTGGCAAGCTGGTGCTCATCTGCTCCGTCCACTCCCTTCACTTTCTCTTTTTTTCTCTCGTGTTTTCTTTTTTGCCTTCTGTCTTTTTCCTCAGCCGAAGCAGAATGGGGACGGTAGCCAGTGATCCCAAGTGAAGATAGTTACTGGTTGGGAACCAGTGGAGCCTGGTCAGACCACGTGGAAGCCCTTATGGAAAGACTACCATGTCTATCTTTTTAGGGGAAATATTCAATGACCTCATATAATGGTGAGGGCGCTCTTTTGGATAGGTAGCTTTCAATATCAACTACCAAGAGTGGCTCAGCAATAGCACCATTGTCTGAGCTGGTTGAATCGTGAAGGACATAGCTGCTGGACTGGGTTTGCAGCAGGTATTGAAGGAACTAACAAGAGGGAAAAACATTACTTAAACTCATTTTCACTGTTTACCAGCTGCAGATGCATCTGTCCATAAGATTATTGGCAAGAGTGACAGCCGTATGGTCCTTATGGAGGAGAAGTCCCATCTTCACATTGAGAATGTTCTTCATTATATTGTGTGGTACTATCACCATGCTAAAGGGATACACTTTGAACAGATCTAAGCAATTCGAGATTGGCAGCCATGATGTGCTGTAGGCCATCAGCAGCAGAGTCACACTTCAATACAATCTGTAATCTCATGGCCTTGGTATATCCCTTACTCTACCATTATCAGCAAGCCAAGGGCTTTTGCCCAAAACATTGATTTTCCTGCTTCTCGGATGCTGCCTGAACTGCTGTGCTTTTCCAACACCCCTCTAATCTAGAAGCCAAGATATCAACCTTGGTTCAATGAAGACAGCAGGAGGACGTATCAGGAATAGCACCCGGCAAATCTGAAAAATGAGGTATCAATCTGGCAAAACTACAAGACAGATCTATTTGCAGGTTAAGCAGCAAGTGAGAGATCGAAGCAATTCTACAACTATTTGCTGGCCCCAACTGACCAGATCTAAGCTCTGCAGTTCTATCACATCCAGTCATAAGCGGACAATTTAGCAACTCACCTGAGGACGAGATTCCACAAATATTCCCATCCTCAATAATGGGAGAGCTCAATCAATTAGGGCAAAAGATAAGGCTGAAACAGCCTCTAGCCAGAAGTGCCAAGTAGACGAATCATCTCGGGCTCCTCCAGAGGTCCCAGCGTCACAGATGTCAGTCTTGATATCCTCGTGATATCAAGAAATGGCTGAAGAAAATGGATGGGTCCTAATAATATTTGACAATGAAAATTTGTGCTCCAGAATATCTATACTGTTCTGGTACAGCTAGAGCACTGGAATCCACCCGACAATTTGGAAGATTGTCCAAGTTTGCTTTGTACACAAAAAGCAGGACGATCCCAACCCACCAATTACAACTCTATTAGTCCACTCTCGATCATCAGTAAAATGATGGATGGCGTCGTCAACAGTGCTATCAAGGAGCACTGAAGCTCAGTTTTGGTTCCACCAGGACCAAAGATGTGCAGGTCAGGTGAATTGGCCATGCTAAATTGCCCGTAGTGTTAGGTAAGGGGTAGATGTAGGGGTATGGGTGGGTTGCGCTTCGGCGGGGCGGTGTGGACTTGTTGGGCCGAAGGGCCTGTTTCCACACTGTACGTAATCTAATCTAAAAAAAAGGACCACTGACTTCATTACAGACTTAGTTCAAACATGGCCAAAAAAACTGAATTGCAGAGGTGAGGTGAGAGCAACAGCTGTTGACAACAAGACCACATTTGACTGAGTGTGGTATTGAGAAGCCCTAGCAAAACTGGAATCAATGGGAATTTGGAATCTCATTGCTGTTGGAGTAGAGAAGATTTTGTTTGTTGGAGGTCAGTCATCTCAGCTCCAGGATGGCTATACACCACCAACTACATGTCCCCTGCAAGCCACTCACTATCCTAACTTGGAAATTTATCCCGGATTGTTCACCTTCATTGGGTCAAAATCCTTCCCGAAAACTTCTTCCCTCACAATATTGTGGGTCTACCTGTGCCACATGACTCAAGAAAGTAACTTCACCACCACCATCTCAAAGGCAACTTCAGATGGGTAATAAATGCTGGCCCAGCCAGCAATGCCCCATCCCATGAATTTTTTTTTAAGAAAGAAAATTCAGCACTAACGATCATTTGCATAAAATCAATACATTTAATGGAAAACTCAGTTCTTTGTTATTATGGTAATTACCTTCATATCGTCTGACAAATGGCTAGTGTTAAAGATGGAGTTTGTGGAATGTTACCACACCAGCAGTTCAGAACAATACAATTTTTAAAATATATTTGATTTATTATTGTCACATTTACCTTGGTACAGTGAAAAGTTCTGTTTTGCCTGCAGTACAGGCAGATCATACCATGCTAAGTGCAACAGGGTAATAGAACAGCAAAGAATACAATGTTACAGCTGCAGAGAAGGTGCTCAAAGAATGAGATCAACATTAATTTAAAATTTGAGAAGTCCATTCAGAAGCCTAATAATAGCGGGGAAGAAACTGTTCTTGAATCTGTTGGTACATTTCTGTCCGACAAAAGATGTTGGATGAGATTATAACTGGGGTGAAAAGGGGAGGAGGTGGGATTCCATTTCTGAAGTAATTATTCAAGAAAGTGAGTCAGAAACCTGAGAGGTCTCTGCTTTAACTCTGTGTTGGAGATTGTTAGGAGAATTGCAGACACAGGATAATTGCCAATCAGAAGGTTACAATTCATGTGTAGTCATTGTGTTGGGACATACACAGGGACTTGTAGTGCATCCTTCAGGCTTTATTGTTGCAATAACTACCTTCCAATCAGAATATACATATCCATTGAACTTTCAGTTAAAACAGTACTGTTCTCCACTGATTGAGTTTATCCAATGATCCAAGATCTGGATCAATGCAAACATAGCCAAAATTGATCAAACTGACAACAGAGTGCACTGAAGTTGGCCTCAACACATCAAGATGACACACTGAAAACTTGGCTTCAGTTCCTGCTCTTAATTGCCATTCAATTTTGTCTGCTGGAGTGGACACATGCTGTGTCAAAACATGGACATGTCAATTCTGATTCCCGAGCCTGTTGTCCTTGAATAACTTGCTGACACCCACCTTAGTCAAATCTCTCCAAGGCTTCATCCTGACTTACCTCCATAACTCACTGTAAAAGTCCAAACCCCAGAGATATGTGTGCTCTTCTAACTCTAGCTTCTTGTGCATCTCTGATGTTCATTATTGATGATCATTACTTCAGCTATCTGGCCCTGAAATTCTGGAATTCTCTCTCTGAAACTCTCCTGCTCTCAATCTCAAAATCTACCTGTTCAAGTATCTCATATTTTGCTTTGGTGTCAAATTTTGTTGAATAACCCTCCTTTGAAGTATCTTGGGATGTTTTACTGAATTACAGGTACTAGATAACTATAAATTGTTATAGCCAAGGTTCACACGTAAATAATGGACATTTGGAGGTCAGCTATCATTGAGTAGATAACTTCTGTGGGAAAACAGATAAAAAGATTGAGTTCAGCAGAAACAAAAACAAATTGCTGGAGAAACTCAGTAGATCTAGTCACACCTGTGGAGAGAAAGCAGAGTTAATGTTTAGGGTCCAGTCCCCCTTCTTTAGAAGTCTGCAGTTCTTTGTTTTATTTAAATTCAGCAGAATTGAATTAGAGTGATCTTTCACTGATGAAACTTATTTTTTTCTCCAGATTCCCAATGAGACGATTTCATCAATGACCTTTCTGGTTGGCTCCATCTATAGTTCTCACTGCCACCACTGCATCGACTAACCAGATTGTACCCACCACCTGTGTTCATTTATCACTACCTCTCCATTCCGCCCTTCTCCCCACCCAAAAACCTCCTCCACCCCTTTATCTGCAGCTCCTCCTACTCCCACCTCCATCCTTGAAGAAACTTTGGCTTTTCCTCCTCATGATGCTACTCGGCTTCCTGCCTGTCTACTTTGGATTCCAGCATCTGCATTTTTTTTGACATAGAGATGTACAGCATGGAAGTAGATGCTGTGGTCCAACTCATCCTCGCTGACCAGATGTCTTAAATTAATCGAATCCCATTTGCCAGTACTTGGTTCATATCCATCTAAACCTTTCCTATTCATTTCCCATCCAGATGCCTTTTAAATGTTGTAGTTGTACCAGCCTCCACCACTTCCTCTGGCAGCTCATGCCATACACACACAACTCTTTTAAATATTCCCTTCTCACCCTAAACCTATGCCCTGTAGTTCTGGGCTCCGCCACCCCAGGAAAAAGACCTTGGCTATTTATCCTATCCAAGCCCCTCATGATTTTATAAACCTCTATAAGGTCACCTGTCAGTCTCCGACGCTCCAAGGAAAACAGCCCCAGCCTATTCAACCTCTCCCTATAGCTCAACCCCGCCCCCCCCCCCCCCCCCAACACTGACAATATTCTTGTTTGTCTGTTTTCAATTTCCTTTCAAATAAACTACTTTGAAGGCTTTCCTGTATGTGGTGGTTCCACATCGAACAATGTGAAGATTCTGGGCTACATCAGGCTTTGGGAAATGAGTAGCAATGACATGTACAGGTGGTAAGATGGGATGTAGCTAAAGGACAGGGATGCTGTGAGCCTTGGTCTTTAATGAGTGATAGATTTGGTAATGCACAGTTGCTTATCAGCCATGCCACCTTTGTGCTCTGAAAAACATTGATTCGTGGTAACCGTCCCCACTACTGCCACTGTAAAGGTCAGTTCCAGACTACCAACACTCAATTGGGTGCACAGCTGAGGTAGCTGAAAGGTGGCGCTGTTGTCAGGAATCCTGGTATATTATAGCAATGGAGAGAACTGCTGTGGATAGAAAGTGGTAGTACTGTATAGGGCGTGCCAGGCACCATTGGGGTGTGGTGCATAGTTAATGAGACAAGCGTTGGACAAAACCTGTTAGGCTTTGCAGAGAGAAATCCTCCATTCTGAAGAAGAGTCATGACACCCTTGAAATGTTAATTCTGTTTCTCTCTCCACAGATACTATAAGACCCATTGAGTTTCTCCAACATTCTCAATGTTTGTTTCAGAGTTCCAGCATCCTTTAGCCTTAGAAATGAGATTGGAACTTTTCAAAGCTTTTTCCTAGGAACATAGGAACAGGAGTAGACCGTTCATAGCCCTTACAACTTCTCAGTATGAAGTTGATTTAGATGCAGGGCACACTGATGAAAGGGCATTATGCAAATCCCTGTACATTTGGTACCTCAATTCATCCTACGTTTAACACAAAATGTAGACCACTCTCCGTTTGGGTTCAATCATTTTCAGACAGAGTCTGATTCTAATTTGCACTTGGCTCTTCCTTTCATGAATTATAAGTATTGCACTTTTTTTGGTTTTTGTGCTAGTTTCATCTGCAAAAACAAATCAGCATAAGGAAACTAAGGTGTAAGAGCACCATGCTGACTCACTATCATGTTTCCTGGTGGGCATGGAAACCTGCTTAGTGAAACAAAAAATCACTCCACATCTATCATTCTCCAGATGATTGCTTTAACAATCATAAGTCCTATGACAGAACAGATCTTATCTTTCAGTAAGCCTTCCTCTCACATTGTGGTTCTGCCCCTGCCTGAAGGTAGTTTTCATTTTTTTGAAGGTTTCCTAGGCAACAGAGCATTTCAAGAGCATTTTTTCCACCACACCCTCCCAATTTGTCTTGACTAGCACTCCACAGATTGCTAAAACAAGTGTTGTTAAAACATTTTACCATACATTTTAATCCGTGCTTAGTATTTTTCAACTTCATGGAAGTGGGTTTTTTGAAAATTACTTTTATTTTTCAAATACATGTCCAATCATTTTGTTTTTCTCAGAAAAATGCAGAGAATGTTGGAGAAACTCAGCAGGTCTGGCAACCTGTATAGAGAGAGAAACAGGGCTAACACTTTGAGTCAAGTATGACTCTTAGTCTCAATAGTTTGATCAATCTTAAGTTATTAGTCTATCAAGAGAAACTTCCATTTGTTTTACCTGATATTACATTAATAGCAACTAAATCAACACATTTGGATAGTCTGATGCAAGTCGACTGTAAATAAGAGCTGAGTAACAATTTTTAACATGTTAAAAAGTAAAGTATTTTTCGTGGATATTGGTTCATCTTAATTGATCCACAGACCACATTCATTTCTTTTACTGGGAAATAGGAGAGAAAGAAAGTAAATGAAAAAGGTAAATTGGCTGTTCATCTCAGGAGGTGCAAAGTGTATCAAAATGTATTCTCCTAGAGGAGAGAATCACACGATGAGTCAGTATGGGCTGTATTGGTGTGTATTCTACAGACATGTCTTGGCATGAGAATGAACTAAAAAGGTTTTCTTATAAACAAGGAGAATTTTCATTTTTAAATGCATTGGATCAAATGGATCTCATATACAGTTAAGTTGTTCTTTTTATGTATCATTTCTAATGTTAAGTTCAAGAGACATGTGTCTCTTAACATTTCGGATGCTCTAGCCATGAGGAGGATTTACAATGTATTTACTGACCAAGAAGTTGATGTGGATGTTCCAGTAATGATGAATGTCCTTTTTCTCTCTCGTGGGGGAGCTATAGGAAAAGAACACTGATTAATGTTTGCAAAACAAAACTGAGAGTTAAAACCAGGTGTCTTATTCTGTATTTTTGTTTATCTTTTTGACATTAGCAAGTGAACAGAGAGGGTTAGCAGTATTTTCTTTGAAAAAAAAGACTGAATGCTGCTTGGCTACTTTCAGATGCTATAACACTGTATAATAAAACCTAAACCTGCTGCTGAATGTGTTAACTGGGTAATTTCACATGATTCATCACAGATTATTGTACCTCATTAGATTTGAACACTGTACTTCAAAGGTTTTCTGTGCCTCTGCAGCAGTCCCTGAGGGTCCTGGCAATGACAGCTGACAATAGAGGGAGACAAACAGTCACTTCACTCACCAGATATGGGGTACTTTTCTCCTCCCTGTGTATTTGTATGAAGTCCTTGATTACTGATGTCATAGGGTCGCCGCCTGCTGGGTTTGAGCAACTGGCTGGACTCTGGACCCTGCATCCACCTATTGCCTTCCAAGCTACTGAGGTGCTCGCTAGACTGTGTACCCTCACTCTTGACCATAACAGTTCACACCGAGGTGTCAGATTCTGGGCTGCTGATAGGATAGCCTAGGAAGCAACCCTGCCTATGATGTTTCCACTGAGGCTTCTGGGCTCATACTCTGAGGTTATGAATGGGGCTTCCTGTAAAGCCACGCATTTCGAACGTGAGGATGAGGCTTGTGGCATCTATTGGTGGTTGGACCTGACGTCCAATGACTAGGAGTGTTAACAGAGTTAATGGGAGAGTGGCAGTGACATGCAGAATGCTACTTACATGTTTCAGCATCCCAGCAGGAACATTCCCGGGTTTCCCGGTCTTTACCTGTGAGGACCAAAATCCTTTTCTCGTGGCAGGTAAGGATCCTAATCTCACACAATCCCTTGGCCACTCTCTCTTCCCCCTTCCCTGTCCAGCCTCACTCTGCCCTGTCATGACTGTCTTCTCCTGCAGTGAAAATAAGGAGGGGAACGAGTGAGATTACCGCAAGTAGCACAATCAGTGCTGGTGGACATGGGAGAAAGATGTAGCAGAGGACTGGGCAGGCATCACAGATGGCATGCAATGTTAGTGTTGTGGGAGGCTGAGGAAGGAGAGCAAGTGAGCAAAGACATTGCAAGCAGTAGTGGCATTGGTACATTATGAGCCTTGATGGGAGTGTGTTCAGTAGCAGAGTAAAAATGGGATGGCAGAGTGTGGCACTTACACTGGCAGAGTAGGAAATGCCATTGCACTTTCTTCTAGCATTGCATCCTGGGGATGGCACTGCCAGGCAGGAAAGGCATCTCAGCCTGGCAGGGTGTTTTTTTTTATTCATTCACAGGATGAGGGCATCGCTGGCTAGGCCAGTATTTATTGCCCATCCATAATTGCCCAGAGGACAGTTAAGTGTCACTCACATTACTGTAGGTCTGGAGTCACACATAGGCCAGATCAGGTAGGGATGGTAGTTTCTGTCCCTGAAGGACATTAGTGAACCAGATGGGCTTTTCCAACATTCGCTAATTGATTCATGGTCATCATTAGACTCTTAATTCCAGATTTTTATTGAATCCAAATTCCATGGCAGGATTTGAATCCAGGTTCCCAGAATTTTAGCTGGGTCTCTAGATTAACAGTCCAGCCATAATACCAGTAGGCCATCACAAACCCCCATCCCCCATTCCCGCCCCCCCTCCCACCACTACCACTGTAGTGTGGTGGCGTAGCATCCTCTGCACCACTGCATCCACCAGGACCTCCAGGTCCTTGTTGGAGAGTCATACAGTGCCCTCTTTCCCTTTCTCTGACCTCTTATCAGCATGTCTTTCAATAATCCGGGCAGTTTTGGAATGCCAGTGCTTGCCTGGATGCACTACAGCATTATAAAATGGCACAAGCACAAGGGATACTGCACTTCGAGCATATATACACCGAGTGATGAATTGCTGTGGGAAGGTTGCATGGTAAGATAAGCTGGAAATCAGATATGAAAGACGCTATTGGGTAAGATTCAGCCCAAAGTCTCTCCCTGTCTCCCTCCCCTCGCTTAGTTGAATGTAAGGAATTGAGGTTGGATCATTTCAATTAGTATTCCATAACTAGCTGTAATATAATTCCATACGAGAAATATTCACTGAGGTTGAGTAGATTATTAATAGATTAATAATTATTAGATTAATGGATGATGGTGAGAAGTAGGTACAGTTGCAATATGTTTAGGACTAAGGAACACTTGGGTTAATTTTGTCTCTGCCCTTGTTCAGCAAAATTGTAAATGGAATTGCTAAGAATATATTAATGATTTTCCGACAATATGTTACTGTTGGGCACTGTGCTGTGTCAATCTCAGATCTGCAGCATGTGTCAGCAGAGTCCTCAGCCAACACAGTGAATATGCATCAACCACATGAACTTGTCTCAATGTCTAAAGGTTTAATTCTTTGTCAAGTCCAGGCAGACACCTTTTGGTGAGGGGTCACAGCACAGTAAGTCAAGAGAATCTTTGATGTTCGTCCAGGGCATGGCAGCAGCCGTCGTCCTCTTGGGGGTGGTCAGTGTTAGGAGGTCCATGCCTCTACAGCCTGGGTAATGGCTTACTGCCAGTCCTGTAAATCCAGTGTCACCAGTCTGGGGAGTCACAGTAAGTCAGAATATGTCATAGGCCCATCTTGACGCACTCCATGGCCCTCGTTGTCAGAGTCCTCCATGTCCCACTGTGGCAGGGTGTACTAAACCATCGACAGCTGGATGACCTACAAAGATGTCTACTAGGAGACAAAAGCTACCCTCTGCAACCATGTCTGATGATTCTATTAAGCAGATTGTTGCTGAAATTAGATGTAATACAGCTCATTCTTTGACCAGAACCATCAAAGAGCAGATGATAGGTCTGGCTGAGATATTTTATAATCATACTTCTGGAGCAAATGGGACTTAAATGTGGGGCTCCTGGGTCAGAGATAGGGACATTATCACTGCATCACAAGAGCCCCTAAGATGATGTTCTGATGCTTGCAGTATACTCTTGGTGGAGTGTGCTGCATAATTCTAGTATGCTGTACTCTGCACAATTGCAGCAGGCAAAGAGGGGATCTAATGGACACTGAAAAACTGGAAGAGTGGCAGCATTCTCCTGAGGAGGAAGATGAAGACATTGAGCAGGAGAAACATCACCTTCAGCGTGAAAGAGTGCTGCAGCATCAAGCGCAACAAACCAGACAGAACTTCATTGATATCCTGTTCCAACAGACATGAGCTGGTGCAACAAGCACTCATTGACTGTACTTTTATTGTTGGTCAAAGGGCAAGCAGTTCTTGTCTGTTCCCAAAGATAAATTAAGCTTCTGTTTGTTTGCTTATTTGACTTTGCTGAACAAAAGTGAATGTTTTCAGTTGTTTGAAGGCTTTCTAGTGAGTGATGGCATCACATTGACCAATGAGGTGTTAGGCTACATTAGGCATTGGAAAAATGTTAACATTCCCTTTGGCAGGGTTCTAAGATGGGATGATGCTCAGGCTGGATGACATGTGTGGCCTGGAATTACAAATGCATGCCTGTACTTGCAATAAGAGTCAGTCGTGCCAACTATGTGTCCTGATAAATGTTTGTGTTTGCTTCCCCTGCCAGAGATTTACATGGTGAAGGGCAAATCTTGGCTCAAAGTGCCTGATCAGGTGCAGAAAGATAGTGCTGGTGTCGGGCATCATGGGAACACAGTGGTGAGTACTTCTGTCGAGGGTGTGAGGGAAGGTATAAGGAGCAGTCATCATAGGGGCTTGGTGCACAGTTAATGAGGTGAGTTTCAGAAAATAGCATGATGAATCTCACTAGGCCTCGTAAGAGAAACCATCGATGAAACTTGCCAAAGTTAACACTTAGGACTTAATTTTTCCAGAATCAGCTATGTATATATCACCCAGCTACACAGAGAGAGACCATCTTAAATTCATTATATTTGCTGATTTAGCTGTTTGTGTAATTTGATTCTGCTATCATCTACTACTTCTTATGAGAGAGCATTCCTTACATCTACCACCAAGTACATATCCTAACTATTTTCCTGCAAGGCCTGGCTCTGATTTTAAGATCAATTTCCACTTCGAATCCTTCACCAGCAGAACATGTTTAAACCTTCTTTAATTTTCAAGATTCTCAAAACTTCAATAGGATCCTACTTAGCCTTTCCTAAGTGGATTTTTTTCTCTCAAACTGATTGATTGATTGAATGATTGTCAATTGTACCTAACGGTGGAGCAAGTGACGGAGAACTGAATGAAGAGCACAACCCCACTTTATGTAACTATTTCTCATAATGTAACTCTTGGAGCATTAGTGGTATTCTAGTAAATCTACACTGGAGAAGTGGTCAGAACAATACACAGATGGAGTCTACATTTGTACAACTGCAGTGATTTTTCCTTCCCCCATATATTCTTGCCCTCTAATTACAAAGGCTAGCATTCAATTCACCTCTTTGATTATCTTTGGAGTTGACCACTACATTTTAGTGATCTGTCTATATGATCTCCTAAATTTCTTTGGGCTTCCATTGTGCCTATTTCACAACTCAAAAAAAGGCCTTTTTCCTATAATTTTATTACCAAAATGTACAGCTTCAGACTTAGCTTTGTTGAAATTCATCTCCCATAGTTGAGAACGGCATTGTGTGGAAAATCATGCTATTGTGAGCTGATTGAATAATTTGGCAGTTCAGAAGTTGGAAGAGAAATATTTTTCATCAACAAAATAATGAGTGCATAGTGAAATTTCTGACTTTAATTTCTATTGTTTATGGATTTACATATAGCATAATTGTAGTTGCCAGGACCTTTTAAAAATTTATTTACATCCAGTTTGAAATGTGCAAAATAATAAAAGCATATTAATTCCTCAAGTGGTCAATATTGCTTATGTGTGATATGTACTTTGGTACATTTTTACTAATGTATCTGGAGGAGATTTAGCGTTGCACAGCTGTGACCATTTACCCTTTGGACATTAACCACCAGAGGAGATTTTCCATTTTTCAGGTGGATTTGGATCTGCAGTCTCAGAGGTACAAGGGGAGCACCGAGCCCACCTCATCAATACCTTTTTCCCCTCCTTGTAGCCCCTTCAGCTTTCCTTTTCCTTTCTGTTCTATTAATTTCTCTCTCCTCCTTTTCCCTTCTGTCTGCATCCCTTTAGTCCCTTTCCTCTCTGCCTTTCCCTTGTTCCTCATAATATGACTGTGTTTAACTGTACTATCAGGTAAGTGACACTTCTTGTAGGGATTATTGAGTGGTAGCATGACTCTGCTTTTGATAGTGTGGCACAGTTAGAAAAAGAATGGTTGCTTAGTAACAGCTGAATGTGAAGTTGTTTCTTGTTAAAAAAAGCTCTGGCTTTAACAGGAGGCTGTGTTTCAGGTCTCTGCACAAATTAAATAATATTAACCATTAAATGTGTTCAACAGACTGAGTCTTCAACTCTGTAATATATGTAATGTCTTGCCATATCTGAAGTAATTCCTTAGGAGAAAGTGAGGACTGCAGATCAGAGTCAAAGAATGTGGTGCTGGAAAAGCACAGCTGGTCAGGATGAAGCGCTTATGCTCGAAACGTTGACTCTCCTGCTCCTCAGACGCTGCCTGACCAGCTGTGCTTTTCCAGCATCACACTCTTCGACACAAATAAAATAATTCCTGCCAAACTTACATGCAAAGCTATATGAACAACATTGTTATCTTAAAAAAATCAAAACATGTTCAGTTTTAATTTAATAAAGATACATTAAAACATATATGTAGAGGTTCGCATCAGTACTACTATTATACTAATATTAATGTTCAATCCCACAATCCAAATTACTGAATATCAAATTCCTTTCTCCATCACTATAATGGAAGTAATAACTCTCTGAAATTTTAACTGGGTGGGGAGGGGCTTTCCTGATTTCCTACTTTGAATTCAATGGAAATCCTGGAGGAAACATGAAACCTTACAATGGTGCTGTTTCTCTAGGGTTTCTGCAGAAAATACAGTGGAAAATCCCCTGCAGAAACTGCAAACTCTGTGCAAGACAGGCAGGTTAATTGTTCCATTAAAAAGCCAAAATTGCAGTGTGCAATCAGTCTACTGTGATAGATAGTGGAATTTGGATTAGCAATTGAATTTAATAAAAATTTAGATTAAAGACCATGACCATGTAACCACCCTCACAGAAAAGGTTGGCATAAGAACCCATCTGGTTCACTAATGGTCTTTAGGGAAGGAAGTCTAACCATCCTTATCTTTTCTGGCCTATATATATCTCCAGAGCCTTAGTAACATGGTTGACAAAAAATGCTGGCTTTGTCAGTGACACCCACACCCCATAAATGAATAAAAGAAAGGGCACACACTTAAGTGCATTATCGAGATTGATGTTTTAGGACTTTGCTAGGCTGTATTGCGTGATCTATTATCCAAGGCTAATCTGTTCAGTCATGTGGAGAGAAATGATCCCATAGCATCATTCCAAGAAAATCCGAGAGATTTGCCTTGTGTCGTGGGCACCATTTATCCCTCAGACATGTCCAAGAAATGATTCCTTTCATTTCTATTTGTGCGACCTTGCTGATATCAAATTAGTTGAAGCATTTCCCAGTAAGTTGATAGTGCCATTGCCTTTAAGAAATTCATTGATGCCACATACTTCAGGACATCCTCAAGCTTTAAGGTGTTATATAAATAAAATTTATTTCTTACATGAGCAGTGTCATTTGTCATTACCTGCCAACAATCAAAACACTACTTAAAGATCACATCCATGGCTTTCAAATAAATTGATCTGGTGCACAGTATGAGTTTACTACTGTAAGGACATAAAAGAGAATCAGATCATAAACGCAGCGATAAAGGGGACTAACTTCTGACAAAAATACTAGAAGCCTTTTAAAATGACTAAAGAATTAAGAAACACATGTTTCAGTTGTTTAACAAGTCATATTTATTTTGGAAAATGTAGCAATACAATTTCCAAGTTAATCTGCCACTTTAAGAACATATGGATGTGCATAAGAGTTGGGCTGCTAAGAAATATATCAAATTACAAATGGCCAAAGCAGAGCCATGAAAGGTTTAAAATACACAAAATGAAAGAGTATCAGTGAGATCATTTTGACACCATTTTCCAGATTTGAACTGCCCTAAACTAGAAAGCTCTCCTGTGAGTGAAGTTAATATAAATGAAGTACTCTTAAAACTAATGAATGTTGCAGGTGGTGCTGTATCTAGTCTGTGGTACAGCATTATAAATTTACTTGTGATAAAGCGTTTTCTGTAGTTAGTATTAGTGTTTGTGTTAAATTCAGATGTTGCACCACAGTTTAGCCAAATCTGCTTTCAGTTCATTTTTTAGTACTTCAGTTCTGAAAGAAAGGACCATTTATAAAGGAGAAACTTGAAATGTATAGCACCTTTCACAACCACAGAATATCCCAAAACTCTTTAAAGCTTATGATTTACAGGGAATCTGTGATATAAGTCATCGTAATATACATTTTTCCAAACTCACATCACTGACCTTTTCAGGAACTAAACGTAAAAGTTCACTGCACTCTTTGTTGCAGTGAAACTCATAATAAGAGTCAACGCTGCTGTCTTGGAGACTGCTTGTTGTAATTGTTGAAGTCTTTCCACAATGAGTATCAAATGTAGTGCTAAGAAAAGATGCTGTAATATTTTGTTAGATGCTAAATTGGGGAGGTGATGGCCTTGTGATATTATTGATAACCAATTAATCCAGAGACCCTGTTAGCACTTGAGGGACCTGGGTTCAAATCCTGCAATGGCAGATGGTAGAATTTGAATTCAACACATATCTGGAATCAGGAGTCGAATGGAGACCATAAAATCATTGTCAATTGCCGAAAAAGCCCATCTGGTTCACTGATGTCCTTCAGAAAAGGAATCTGTCGTCATTACCTGATCTGGCCTACACACGACCCAGATCCACTGCAATATGACTGGCACTTAAGTATGGATAATAAACGCTGGCCTGGACAGTGATGCCAAAAGTGATAAAGCATATTAGAAAACCATAATAGCAATAGCACATGTAAAGTATTTATTTTGGTTGTTAGGTATTAAACACAAATATCTTTCAGTTATAGTCCTTATCCCTACCTTTTACCATTGCTTATTATGGGAAAAATTGCCTTGAAGAGTCAGATAGGCACTTTAATCCTTTTACAGTCACTATCCTCTGTATTTACATTAATCTCATTGGGAAAGATTCCTCAATATAAATTGCACCTTTCTGGTGCACAACTAGACTTCTATCGAGGACCCCTTACACTTTTGAAAAATGGTCACTCTGATAATGCAGGAAACATTGCAGCCAACCTGTGCTCAGCAATCTACAAGTAGTAATTTGCTAATGACCAGTTGAGCTGGTTTTGAGACATTGATTGAAGGATAAATATTGGCCATGGTGCCGGGGAAAATTAAAAGTGCTGAGGAAACTCAGCAGCATATGTGGCGAGAGAGAGAAAGTTAACATTTCAAGTCCAATGTGACTCTTCCTCACAGCTGTTTCCTGTGCTGTTCAAAATAGTGTCTTTGATGTCCACCTCAGAGGGCAAACACAGCCTCAGTTTAATGTCTGAAAGACAGTAGCTCCAATTGTGCCACTTTGCCTCAATACTGCAATGAAGTGTCAGCTTAGATTTGAGTTCAATAGCCAGAGTGGGTTTTAACCCATAATATGCTGATTCAGAAAGTGAGAGTGTTATCAACTGAGCCACACTATTTTGATGATAGAAATAACAATCTGATAACATTATGTACATAAACTTACATTGAATGCAAAACTTGCAGTAGTGCAGAGGATTCAACACGTTTTAAAAATATATTTCAAATATTTTGCATCGGTTTTCATGGTGGAGGACAGTATAAAATTCCCAAAGGTACAGGTAGGAAAGGTGCTGATGGGTGGAAAGAGTTTGTAACAGATGTTATCACAGCAGGCAAAGTATTTGACAAACTAATGGGACTGAACGTAGGAAGGTTGCTGGGACCTGATGGACTGCAACCAAAGCTGTTAGAGAAAGTAGCTGCAAAGGTAGTGAGGTGTTAGTTAAACTGTTCGGGAATCCTCCAGATTCCAGGTGGGTTCCAGTAGATTGGAAAACTGCGATTATGATGCCCCTTTTCAAGGAGGAAGCGAAACAGAAAAGTAGAGAACTTTAGGTCCGTTAGCCTAGCATCTGTTGGTGGAAAAATGCTGGAGTCTATTATTAAGGAAGAAATAGCAGAACATTTAGAAAGCGTAACACAATCGATAGTTTTGAGAAAAGGAAATCATGTTTCACAAATTTACTAGGGTTCAATGAGGTAAAGGTAAAGTCACTATATTCTTACCTGACCATAGGTCTGTTCTGTCAATAGAAAGAGAGAACTGAGGGCACCACAACTCAGGCAAGGGAAAGGTTGAGAAGGACAGGCCTTCATGCAACCTCAGCAAGGATATAACAGGCAGCGTTAATAAAAGGGAACTGGTAGATGTAGTATATTTCAGTTTCCAGGAGGAATTCTGTATGATGCCAAGGGGATTACATATTAGCATGGACTGAAGATTGGTTTACACAGAATGCAGAATCATGATTTATGAGTCAATTCAGGTTAGAAAGATATAACTATAAGTAGACGTAATTAGCATCATTCTGTCAGGATTATTTTAGTTTCTGGTGATAATATAAAATGTGCAATGTTGGATTGTCTGAACGTTATGCACAGCACCCAATTTTTGATATGACCTGTTTAACACTCTCACGAATGGTTAAAGGTATCCCCTGTGAATGCTGACAGATTGTGACTGCAGTTTCTGAAGTCTGCTGCAGCTAATTAACATGGTACGTTCCTCCTGCGGAAGAACTCAGCTCATGTCAGGAAACAGCAGGCCGTCGGGGGAGTGAGTACAGCCACCCACACATTAACTCATCACAACGAGGAGGTGCTGTCAATGATTGGAATCAAACCTGGCCTCACAATTCAGGATAGAGATGTAGGAGTCATTGTGTGTCCAGTGGGTTTGTGATCAACAATGAGAATGTGCATTATATATCATGTTTAACAGATAAAAAGGCCCTGAAATATCTCCATGTCAGTTAATGTTTCTTTTATGTTTTTGTATTCTTCAGTCTGTCCATCAGCTATCAAGTTCCTCATCGGAGATCGAAAGGTTAGCTGTACAAGGCAGTATGCAGATCATTCAAGTCAGTAACAGGATTGTCTTCCTTCAGTCACTGCAACCTGGAAAGTGAAGAGAAATATGAGGATGATAATGAGATGTCAATTTCTTCTACCACTTACAATGGGCAAGATGTTTTGTTATGTCAGGGTAACCCCGAGTAAATTTCAGTGGTGAGATTTTGCCCACTTTGGCAAGTTGTCCAGCAGCCATTTAATTTTTATTTGGGAGTTGGAGATTAATTAGATCAGGGTGAAACTATGACCATCTATCAGCTCTCTGCTGTGAACAGCACCACTGGAAGCAGTGGTCACAGCTGGGACCCAAGTATCAGTGAAGATTTTTGCTCTAGCTAAATGGGGAGGTAAATGGGATTGGGATTTTGGTGGGCCAGACCAACTTGCACAGGCGAGGGGAATTGGGGTTCAGGGAGTTTGACTGGGTCCTGAGGTCGACAAGCCACTATTGGAAGGGAAACACCATGGGGGAGATGTCGATCAGGCGGGACCATGGCTGCTATAAAAGAGGTACCTTATTCCCCACGAATGCCAGCCAAACAGTGAGAGCTGCCAGGTCTCCCAAATGACACTGACCTCCACCTGACACTAGAAAAATGGCAGCAAGGATGTGAAGAGGGCTTTAAGTGGCTTATAAAATTGTGTCAAGATGGGAGGGAACATGCCTCCAACTTCCGCCCAACCCACTCCTGGAGAAGCTTAAAACCATCCCTCATTCACTATGCCAACATACAACATTTTTTCCTTGTGCACAGAACCCTAGCTACAATAATAGATGATGAATTGGCACATAGTCTGCACAAAGAAAAATAAGCCAGGGCATGCATGCTGAACAGTACAGTGTGAGTTAGCTAAATGAGGTTTATATTAAACATTAGGAAAGCCGATAAGTGATAATTTCACAATTTGCTGTGTGACAAAGAATGCAGTTAGAGCATTCAATAATGTGGAAAGTCTGCGGAGCCTCTCCTAAGATAAACAGATGATTACGAAAGCAATGGAGTTGCCAGGTCTGCTGTACATCAACATCTGTGAGGATTTCATAGCATTGCATTACAATTTGAAGAAAGTGGAAATTCCAAAAACATTTACAAATCTCCCTCCATTCCTTAACTTGTTGCCCAGATGCTATATGGATCATGACACAGATTTATGAGTTGAGAACCTGGTCCCACTGACTCAAATTTGAGGAATAACTCAATGGTTTGTGTATTCAGTGCATTATACATGTGGGTTTGAGGTATGATTACAATTCTGTTTGCAAAGTGGTATGGTTGTCATGCTTATCATGTTGAAATTTCCCACCTACCTGCTGCCTCCAGACCCCACACACCACAAATAATGGAATTATTTTTATGCTAAGTTAACACTATGACCCAAGAAAATAGGTGTCTGATGGTTACATAGTGAAAGGAGCTCTCTCCTTCTATCCCGTGGCTTCAGCTGATCCTTTCACTATAGAGACAACAGCAGTTAAGATGTAGAGTTCCTGGATTTCGCCTCTTTGATATCAATTGTACAGAATTGACAGTGAGGAGGTAGCTCTGGCTTCACTGGACATCTCCCAAGTAGTTTAATGTGGAGCCTGTATTTATCACCATTCAATTTTCACACCTTCAAAAGTTAAATATAATCTCTGCCTGTGTGCAGGAGTAAGTTTCTCACCTGTTGTGACTCAAGAATTAATTAGTGTAACCCAAACCATGGAATGAGGTAAAGGTTTCTGTCCAAGACATAACTCGCTGATAGTACTTTTAAATCTCGTATTCAACACAAAATTAATATGATTTTAAAAGATAACATTATTATTATTATTATTTTCCAAGATGAGCTTAGATATGAGTTATTAGAGATCCCATAGTCCCACAGACGGTGCTATGTCAATGCAAATCACTTTGTTAGAATGCGTGAGATTTGAAATTTACTTTGATGCTAAACATGATTGTTAGCTTCTGGCTCTATTATTGGCAGGAGTTTTATAATTTTTGAATTGCATCCAATACCAGAAATAATAATGGATAACTTCCTTATCAATGTGGCTGTGTGCCATTAATTCAAATTAAGAAACCAAAGGTTTGATTCGCAACTTATGATTTTTATTGACTTACTTTGATCATGATCCTATTTGTTGTTGACTTGTTAAATGGGTGATCATTCATTTGATCACCAAGGGGCAAAGTCAGCTAATGTTTTGCCATGTACTTGGATGGGTATTCATCCTCTTAAATAAAATGATATTAAAACAATGAATTGGTCCAATGTCATAAAATGAAACAAAATACCAGAAGGGCACATTTAATAGAAAACTGAAACAGAACTAACAGAAATTTAGAACTATTTAATTCGATCCACACTATCCATCAACACTAGAATGCACAATATTTATCAATGACAGAATGCCTCAATAGTACCCAGAGAAAGTTTGTGGTTCTTCAGGGCTAGGATGCACGCGGGGTTGAAGGATTGTTCTTTCCTTATTTATTCTTACATCTTCCATCTGTCACAAGGTTCAAAGTGGGAATGTTCATCAATGATTATGCAATGATCAGCACCATTCACAGTTTCTCAGAATATTGAATCAGGCCAGGTCAAAATGCAACAAGACCTGAGCAATATCCAGGTTTGGACTGGCAAAGAGTAATTGAGATGTACAGCATGGAAACAGACCCTTCGGTCCAACTCGTACATGCTGACCAGATATTCTAACCTAATCTAGTCCCATTTGCCAGCATTTGGCCCATATCCCTCTAAACCCTTCCTATTCATATACCCACCCAGATGCCTTTTAAATGCTGTAATTGTGTCAGCCGCCACCACTTTCTCTGGCAGCTCATTCCATACACGCACCACCTTCTACCTGAAAATGTTGCCCCTTAGGTCTCTTTTATATATTTCCCTTCTCACCCTGAACCTATGCACTCTAGTTCTGGACTTCCCCATCCCAGGGAAAAGAATTTATCCTATCCATGGCTCTCATGATTTTATAAACCTCCATAAGATCACCCCTCAGCCTCCGATGCTGCAGGGAAAACAGCCCCAGCCTATTCAGCCTCTCCCTATAGCTCCAATCCTCCAAACCTGGAAACATCCTTGTAAATCTTTTATAAAGCCTTTCAAGTTTCACAATTTCCTTCCAAATAGTACCCCAAAAGCGGCATTACCAATGTGCTATACAGCCACAACA
The DNA here is from genome assembly GCF_047496795.1 of Chiloscyllium punctatum. Taxonomy (NCBI): domain Eukaryota; kingdom Metazoa; phylum Chordata; class Chondrichthyes; order Orectolobiformes; family Hemiscylliidae; genus Chiloscyllium; species Chiloscyllium punctatum. The sequence goes on along the minus strand of NC_092741.1, from coordinate 141,422,739 downwards.
TGACCTCCCAACTCTGATACTGAATGCTCTGACCAATAAAGGAAAGCATACCAAGTGCCTTCTTCACTATCCTCTCCACTTTCAAGGAGATATGAACCTGCACTCCAAGATCTCTTTGTTCGGCAGCACTCCCTAGGACCTTACCATTAAGTGTATAAGTCCTGCTAAGATTTACTTTTCCAAAATGCAGCACCTCACATTATCTAAATTAAACTTCATCTGCCACTCCTCAGACCGTTGGCCCATCTGATCAAGATCTTGTTGTAATCTGAGATACCTTCTTCGCTGTCCACTACACCCCAAATTTTGATATCATCTGGCGACTTACTAACTATACCTCCTTATGTTCACATCCAAATAATTTATATAAATGATGAAAAGCAGTAGACCACGCACCGAAGCTTGTGGTATACCACTGGTCACAGGCCTCCAGTCTGAAAAGCAACCCCCCACTACCGCCCTCTATTTTCTATCTTTGAGCCAGTTCTGTATCCAAATAGCTAGTTCTCCCTATATTCCATGAGATCTAACCTTGCTAACCCATCTCCAATGAGGAACCTTATCAAACGCCTTATTGAAGTCCATATAGATCATGTCTACTGCTCTGCTCCCATCAATCCTCTTTGTTACTCCTTCAAAAAATGTAATCAAGTTCATGAGATATGACCTCCCATGCACAAAGCCACACTGACTGTCCCTAATCAGTCCTTGCTTTTCCAAATACATGTAAATCCTGTTCCTCAGGATTCCCTCCAACAACTTGCCCACCAACGATGTCAGACTCACCAGTCTATAGTTACCTGGCTTTTCCTTACCATCTTTCTTAAATAGTGGCACCACGTTAGCCAACCTCCAGTCTTCCAGCATCTCAGCTGTGACTATCGATGACACAAATATCTCAGGAAGGGGCCTTACAATCACTTCTCTAGCTTTCCACAGAGTTCTAGGATGCACCTGATTGGGTCCTGGAGATTTATTCACCTTTATGTGTTTCAAGACATCCAGCACCTCCTCCTATGTAATATGGACATTTTTCAAGATGCCCTTATACTCTTCTAAGGGTCCACTCAATCCCTCCTGTCTTTACTTGTCATATGCTTCCTTCTTTTTCTTCACCAAAACCTCAATTTCTCTAGTCATCCAGCATTTCCTAGACTTTCCTTACACCCTAACAGGAATATACTGTCTCTGGACTCTTGTTATCTCATTTCTGAAGGCTTCCCATTTTCCAGCCGTCCCTTTACCTGTGAACATCTGCCCCCAATCAGCTTATGAAAGATCTTGCCTAATACCATTGAAATTAGCCTTCCTCCAATTTAGAACTTTAACTTTTAGATCTGGTCTATCCTTTTCCATTACTATTTTAAAGCTAATAGAATTATGGTCACTGGCCTCAAAATACTCGCCCACTGATACCTCAGTCACCTGCCCTGCCTTATTTCCCAACAGTAGGTCAAGGTTTGTACCTTCTATAGTAGGTACATCCACATACTGAATCAGAAAATTTTCTTGTGCACATTTAACAAATTCCTCTCCATTTAAACCTTTAACACTATGGCAGTCCCAGTCTATGTTTGGAAGTTAAAATCCCCTACCATAATCACCCTATTATTCTTACAGATAATTGAAATCTCATTACAAATTTGTTTCTCAATTTCCCTCTGACTATTCGGGGGTCTGTAATAGAATCCCAATAAGGTGAGCATCCCTTTCTTATTTCTCAGTTCCGCCCAAATAACTTTCCTGGATGTATTCCCAGGAATATCCTTCCTAAGTACAGCAGTAATACTGTCCCTTATCAAAAATGTCACTTCCCCTCTTCTCTTGACCTATTTCCATCTTTCCTATAGCATTTGTTTCCTGGAACATTAAGCTGCCAGTCCTGTCCATCCCTGAGCCATGTTTCTAATTGCTATGATATCCCAGTCCCATGTTCCTAACCATTCCCTGAATTTATCTGCTTTCCCATGTTAGGCCTCTTGAAGTAAATGCAGTTTAATTTATCAGTCCTACCTTGTTCTCTGCCTTGTTCCTTCCTGCCCTGACTGTTCGACTCACTCCCTTTCCCAGTACCAGTCTCAGATTGATCTCTTTCCTTATTATTTCCCTGGGTCCTACCCCACCCACCTTACCAGTTTAAATCCTCCTGAGCAGCTCTCGCGAATCACCCTGCTAGTATATTAGTTCCCTTCCACTTCAGATGCAATCCATCCTTCTTGTCCAGGTCACTTCTACCCCAGAAGAGATTCCAACGATCCAAAAATGTGAAATCTTCTCCCATGCACCAGTTCCTCAGCCATGCATCCATTTGCTCTAAACTCCTATTCCTAACCACATTATCTCACAGCCCCAGGAGTAATCAGATATAACTATCCTCAAGGACCTCCTTTTTAAATTCCTGCCTAACTTTCTATATTCTCACTTCAGAATCTCATCCTTTTCCCTTCCTATGTCGTTGCGTCCAATGTGGATAATGACCTCTTGCTGGCCCCTCTCCCCCGTGAGAACATTCTGCACCCTCTCTGAGACATCCTTGATCCTGGCCCCAGGGAGGCAACACACCATTCTGGTTTCTTGCTGCTGGCCGCAGAAATGTCAGTCCCCTATCACAAACGATCGCTTGGAACCTAATGTATCCCTCATTGCATTAGAGTCTGTCTTGATACCAGAAACTTGGCTGTTTGTGCTACATTTCCCTGAGAGTCCATCACCCCCTACATTTTCCAAAACAGCGTACTTGCTTGAGATGGGGTTAGCCACAGAAGTCTCCTGCACTACCTGCTTACGCCTCCTACCTTTCCTGGAGTTAACCCATCTACCTGACTGTATCTGCGGCTTTTCTCCCTTCCTATAACTGCCATCCAACACACTCCTTAGTTCTTATAAATTCCTCATTGCCTCTAACTGTCACTCCAACCGATTCATGTGATCCATTAGGATTCACATTTACTGCAGACATAATCATGAGTTACATGAAAGCTCTCTCTAAACTCTCACATCCGACAGGAAGAGTATATCACTCTATTAAAGGCCATCTTTGCTCCTTCACAATCTACAGACCCAGAAAATAGCACCGTCTTATTGCGCTAAAAAAGTGTTCCAGATGAACTAAGTACTTAAGATTTATATTTTTTTAAAAATTTAATCAGGAGACAGTTTTCAATTAAACATATAATCAAGGAGAACCCACTCTATTCAGTACTGCTGTCTTACAGCAAGATTCCGCATTAAAAAAACTATTAACTTATCTATTCCTGTGTTGGTTCCTATCAAGGTCAGCTGTGAATTTCACTGTATGTTAAGTTTTTCTCGATGCACTCTGATGTCCACAGATATATGAACTCAAACAGCAAAGGCAGTAATTGTGCAGATTCACTGCTATGACAATAAGCAGGTTTCTTTCTCTGTGTCCCCTCTGACTCCTCTGATGTTTGTTTTCTTTGTCTGCCTTTCCTCCTTTAAAAGTGCCATTGTTTTGACTTTTATTTTCTCCAAAGTTCTAAAACAATGCAACAGCATGTAAAACAGTAATTGCTGCTCCTGGAATTCGAGGAAATCACCTCCAACACCTAAAATACCTCTTACAGCCACAATTTTTTAGCAAACATTCGCACCACACAAAAAATACCAGGTAGTGAACATTTTCACAAAGAAATGATACAATACCCACCATTCCATAATATTCAATGGTGCTACCATCACTGAATCCCCCACTATCAATGACCTGGGTGTTATCATTGAGAGAAACCTAATTGGACGCCATATAAATACTGTGGCTACAAAGGCAGGCCAGAAGCTGGGAATACTGATGTGAGTAACTCACCACCTGAATCCCCAAACCCTGCCCACCATATACAAAGCACAAGTCAGGAGTGTAATGAAATATTCCCCACAAGCCTGAAAGGTGCAGCTCCAACACTCAAGGAGCTTGACACCATCCAGGAAAAAGCAACCCACTTGATTGGCACCACATTCACAAACATCCACTCCCTCCACCACAGTTGCATCAGTGTGTACCACCTCCAAGATACTCTACAGAAAGTCACCAAACATCAGCACCTTCCAAATTTATGACCATAATCATCTAGAAGGATAAGGGCTGCAGATATATGGGAATACCACAGCTTGCAAGCAGCCCTCCCATCCATTCACCATCCTGACTTGGGAAATATATTGTTGCTCCTTCACTCACTGGACCAAAATCCTGGAATTCCCTCTCCAAAGGCATTATGGGTCTCCCTATTTCAAATGGACTGCAGTGATTCAAGAAGGCAGTTCACCATCTTCTCAAAGGCAACGAGGGACAGGAAATAAATGTTGCCCAGCCACAGACATCCATGTCCCAAGAGTGAATAAAAAATTGTGAGAGAATGAAGTATAGCATTAGTCTCAAAATTAGTCTAAGTTCACTGGAGGAGATGATTTCAACGATGAGATGCGTATGGCCATGCCTTGTGTCCATAACTCAGGATTTCTTATGAGTCCTGGTATTGTCATGCACTTCTCCATGCACATTGTTTCCAAAGGAGCTCAGGCCATCTCCCTAGTAAGGTGGGCTTGTGAAAAGCACAGCAAGCTCTAACTGTATCTTGCAGGAGAGGGGATTGAATTGCATTGCTCCTCCTAAATTTGCCCTTGCAGCCAAAGCCTTTAAGACTCCAAAATTGTCCATTTGGTGACCACACTGCTAGAAACATGTACCTTTATCACTGGATGTTTCTCAAATTGTTCAGGCTATTGACTGAAGCTACTGATAATCTGAACTGTTATAATTCAGCCAAAAATCCAAGTTGCTGTGGCAACATTCCACTTTTCTCTACCCTGTTGTAGTCTGGAGCCAGGGATAGTGATGGTAGAGGCTCCTTCACATGGCTGACAAGGAATCTCTCCACTCCTTTTACCTTTCATAGGCAGGTTTTGGTCGGATTTGCAGGTTGACAGGCTCAACCTATTTGAAAGCGTTATGAATGAACCATTCCTGACCATCAAGTCCTGGAATAGAATTTTAATCCAGACCTTCAAGACAGATATACCACCCTCTGCACTGCAAGATCCCTCTGTTTGGGCTCTTATAGGGTCATTATTATGGGAGCCTGGCATCTAAAACTCTCCATCATTGAATCTAACAGTAGAGAAGGAGGCCGCTGGACACAACATTCTTATGCCAACTATTTGATAAAGCTAGTCAATTAGACTCACACTTCCATTCCTTACTCATAACCTTGTTAATTTTCCAAACAGCGTCTATCCAAGCTTTTCTTCTTTGAAGAGATCAGGAAATGAATACTTCATAATAACTTCTAGCATGTCTGGCATTGACATGTAGGATCCTATATGTATTGTCGGATCCAATATGTAAATTCAGAGTGGACAGCAGTTCTATTGAAGGCATTTTCTATGGAGCTCCCAATATAATATCAGCATCATTGATTGCAAAATGGCCTTTGATAAAGCCAGAAACCACAGAAAACTGGATAGCCTCATCTTCACATGTCACTTGCTGGGATACAGACTTCACTATATTTCTTGAGTCTCCCGCAAAGTGTGTCAGTCCTATGGCCAATGCGTTTCCACATTGCATATTAATCTGACATCACTGAGGGCTCCCGTGACAATCTAAAATTTCCTTGAGATACATAAGTTGAATCTAGTCATCAGTTTCGTTGTTACAGAGACGACAGTGCAAGCAGATAGACGTGGCTACAAATCCTCATAAAAAGATGGAAGTGCAGTCCTTTTACCCATTTGGTGAAGTTCAAAAATCACACGATACCAGGTTAGAGTCCAACTCAGATCTATTTGAAAACACAAGCTTTTGGAGCCTCTCCTTCAGGTGAAGTGTACACTTCTTATATATGTTCGGATACTAAGGTGCTCATACAATCTGTCTGGCAATAAATGTTATAGCAGAATGGAAAATATATCCTCTTAAATGCTGTCTTGCCATTGCCCTCTTTCTTCCTCTATGTTCCATAGGGAATGTCTTATTTCTCTTTCATTTTTCACAGTATCAACTTATTACTTTGATGGAGTAAAAGTAAGAACAAATGTTGGCAAATGGAGAAAGTGTTGGCTGAGCTGATGACAAACTTTATGCAAACTAACACTGATTTAATTTTAGAATACAGTTTCTGAGATTTCTGAAAGAAGTGAAATATGTTTTAATTGGTGGTTCACTTGACTATATGCAAATACTAATTACTTGAATTTTAAAATTTGGGTTCCCTTGTTTTGTAGAATCGTAGACATTTACAGCATGGAAACAGACCCTTTGGTCCAACTCGTCCATGTCAACCAAATATCCTAACCTAATCCAGTCCCATTTGCCAGTACTTGGTCCATGTTCCTCTAAACCCTTCCTGTTCATATACCCATCTAGCTGCCTTTTAAATATTGTAATTGTACCAACCTCCACCACTTCCTCTGGCAGCTCATTCTATAGATGCACCAGCCTCTGCATGATAAACTTGCCTCTTAGGTCCCTTTTAAATTTTTCTCCACTCACCCTAAACCTATGACTCTAGTTTTGGACTCCCCCACCTGAGGGAAAAGACCTTGTCTAACCTATCATGTCCCTAATGATTTTATAAACCTCTATAAGGTTACTTTATGTCTTCAATTGTATTATCATATTAAAATGGATTTGACCTGCGAATAGAGAGGTGTGGCATTTGATGAGTCAGCTTAATTTTGGATAATACTTTGAGCTTTAACAGGCATCTACATATCAAATTCAGTCAGGTTTACATTGTCCTCATTTGATAATTAATGACATGACACAGATTACTGGCCAGCCCAAATGAATTGGGTGGGATTTTGTAGAAGAAGCTCTTTGCAAGACTAGATCTGTAGGAAAATCATTATTGTTGGTTAAATTTAAAGGCGGATGCTCTTCTCTTTTGTCAATCTGGCTGTGCTCATTTTAAAGGACTTGTGTAATGCCCAATCTGCAACTAGTCCTCTTGAAAACTCCAACTGTCTGTTTGACATCAAGTTCTGTGTGAGCTGAAATTATCAGCATCTGCAAAGCAATGATTCCACCACAAACAACATCTTTGGCTAGCTTCTGAGGCGTGAACCCATGGAGAATCTAGAATTCTCCTCAGTTATAAACTGAGGATTAAAACAAACAATTGATTTGTTCTTAACACCATTTACATCCTTTACTCTGTAACAGAAATGCACATCCCCAAACTCCACTTTTGCTGGAATCCTTAACTGCAGTATTATCACACCAGGAATCCAAGTCTAAAAAAGCCTCTTCATCACCTCCATGTTTCATAAACCTTAGCTAACCTAGAATTTTTCAGTCTGAGATTACTTCCATTTAAAATTCCATGGGTCCACATTTCCAGTTCTACTGAAATCCATTGGCCTTCTGTGGCTCTGTAGAGTGGTTCCAAGACCCTGTTTCTCACTATCATGTCACAAACAACAACTTTACTTCACTCTAGACAATATTCTAGACATCCAGCTTGCACACAATTGTTCTACAAAATTATCACTGCCCTTTCCTTGCATCTTCCAAAAAGATGGCAGATTCAATTTGTAACTGTTCAACTCCCATTCAAGAGATCTGAGAGATCTGAGAGATCTAGGCTGAGGTGCAGTGCTGAGGGAGTTTGGCCCACAGTTCCTGCCACAAGTAACTATAATTCAAATGTGATACTTGACAGTGTGTATCTGCAATCTATTCAAATCTGGGAGTGTCACAGCTAAATACAATACTATCCAGACCAAAAGGCTAGACAAAAACATTTCCTGCAGAGTTGCTGAATAATCATGAGAGACGAAAACTGGCTGATTTCCATCTCCATGACACAAGGAACCTGACAAAAGATCATTATGATGTTCCTCCCTCTCCCTTGATGAAGTCAACCAGTTCCAGACAGAGAGGTAGTCAAGCCTCAACATTTCCCAGATGGAATATATTTGTTGCGTTCCTTGAAACGTTTGAATTTTGTGCTTAGAATGTTAAGTAATTTTGACACTGGGAAAATCGATCATGCACTTGGCAGCAAGACTTGCTTGCTGCACCCAGTTACTACCCAAGTATGATTTTGAGCTCATCATGAAACTTGGTTTATGTAACTCAGTATCACATACTGGTAAAAAACATTTGAGGAAACTGGTATAATTTAATCCAGTTGTATGATTATGCGCAAAACCCAAGCACAATGGAAACAAACACAGAGAATGCTGGAGAAACCCATTAGGTCTGGCAGCATCTATGAAGAGTAATACCGAGTTAATATTTTGAATCTGGTGTGACTCTTCTTCAGATTGGGAGATGTACTGCCAGACATGCTGAGTTTCTCCAACATTCTCTACATACAGTGTCTGCAGTACTTTGCCTTTATCCAAACACAGTGGGGATTTATTGAGTGCCAGTATTCAGTCCCACAGAAAATCATGGCCACACCTCTTCACATATCGAAGCTTTGTTTGGTTACAGGAAGTTGGCAAAGAAGATCAGATATTTCTCATCAGCCTAATTCATTCTCTTGCTCCTGGCTAAGTACCTAGTAATAATAATGTGTTGACAAATGCAAGATGAGAAAATTATTAAAATATATCTTACAAATGACAGAGGTGTTCAAGGTGAAATATACACTTGCTCTGTCAATGAGGACTGTGTGTGTACAGGCGAGAAATAAATTGTATTGCTCTGGTACTGATATTTAAACTCATACTCCCCATGAGTTTGTGTTTTCAATTGTGTTAGAAAAAGTGAATGTTATCTTTTGTGGTTTAAAATATAAATTGTCCACAAAGATATTGTTTAGTCAAGGGTGCTTTTCGTCTTTTGTTACAGTAAAAATCTGGAGGAGAATAGAATAATGCAGCAGATGAGATGCATAGCTATATGAAAAGAAAATGCATTTATACATCACATTGCATGATTTCAGACTATTTCAAAGCACTAAACATTATAATATTGGATAATGCAACAACCAATTTTCACACAGCAATGTCCCATAAACTGGAATTAAATAAATGACTGGATAATATAATTCCAACAATTGAGACATAAATGTTGGCCAGGCACCAGGAGAATTTTCCTGTACTTCATTGAATGGTGTCATGAGATCTTTTGTATGCACCTGGGACATAGGTGGGGCCTTGATTTAATATCCCACATATAGATTAATGATAGTTTAAAATGTAAGATGGGAAGCACCATGACTTTATTCTTGTTACCCTGACATCTTTTTCTTGAGTTCTCTATTGAAGCTGCATCACTTTGGGGAACACACAACAGAATTCAGGCATTTTCCTATGGAGAATTTGGATTAAACAGATGTCATGCACCCCATGTACCCAGTGCACAGTGTGGAATAAGTGAGGAAGTGGGAACTGCCTTCGCAACTGCCCTGCTAGCCAAAAACTCTGTGGTTCAGAAAGGAAGAGAAGACTTGTATTTACATGGATGATTCAGACCCTCAGGAGAGAATGCTTTGAAATGTTTTTTAATGCAGTACGTGTTTAAACCTGCTTTGCAATTTACTCTGATGGTAAAAGCATGTATTCATTTTTGAGTGTATTCATTTTATGACATTTTCCATTTATTCTATCACATTTTTGAAATACCAAATACTTTTGATAGACCTTAGTACAAGTGCAATATTATTTTGGTCCAATTGCAAAAATGAAAAAGCCTTGTTTTCTAATACTAATTTGCTCCATGTCAATTAACTTTTAACCACTCCATGTCTGGTTTACAAAAAAAACTGCAATATTCTGCACATCAGCATGAAACTCTATACAATTTCTGTCCAATGTCCAGTTCTTCTTAGTCAGTCTCTAACTAGTCACCTTTCCTCACACTCCATATTCCCTTCATATTTGCTCCTACCTATTTCCACTTCCACTGTTGCTGCTGGTGTTTGCTGCAGCTGTAACTACAGTAAGGAGTTCTAGAAGGCTGCAATTATACTGGCATCTCCAGTGCCATTTGAAGAACTATCACTGAAGCTGTGGATAACCACCCACAGAAAGTTCATAATTGCTGAACGTGGGAGGATCAGCAGCAGACGCGATGGTGGGAGAACAGGAGGTAGGAGGTTTGAAGCAGACCTAGCTTAAGGGGCACTTTGAATTGCATAGAGTGGGAAGAAATATAAAACTAATACTGTGTGGGTGATGGAGTGGACAGATGCTAATAGCAGGGTGTATTTTTTTTCTTGAAGGTGGAGGACCAGCTGAAATCAACAAACCAGTGTTAAGATGTCCCAAGAGAGGGACTACTTTGCTGTTCCGTGGTTTTCTAAACATAGACTGCTCTATGGTTGCAGAGAATGGCTTTGATCTCCTCAGAGTGTTATCCTGATGACCATTACAAGTGATTTGCTGAATTATCAAAAATTTAAAATCAACCGGTTTCAAAGTGTTACAGCACATCTCTGAACTGGTGGGACTTGATCATTGGGCCCAGAGGTAGGGACACTACCACTGCACAACAAGAAGCCTCACATGAGAAAGTAAGAGGAAACTATGACCAATAATCCTTCAACTTTTGCCTTGATTTCTTGCTAAAATTTATAGAACAACTGGAAGAAAAGGCAGACAAGTGAATTAGTTAAATTGTTCACTAGATCGCAAAAACTTTGAAAGTAATTTCTACCAACCTCATGTCAACCCGAACAGGAAATTTTCCCCTTCCCAACACCCCAAAAAACAGTAGAATTTCCCTGCAGTTTATGCTGATCATTGGACACTGGTAAAGTTCCATGGAATTTCAACAGCAAAGCTAAATTAGGCAATGATATAATAAAAAGAAAACTTCAGTGACACAAAGAAGAGGTTGCTATGAGGAAAACAGATAATGTTTAGGATGCTGAAAGTTGGGAATAATTTCTCAAGTCAAAGAAAGGTGGAACAATTGCAAGAAGAAGTTTAATTTATGCACCAATACTAAAGTATAGTTTCTATCAGGCTGTATCTCAGTATGTAGAAAGCCATCAAGGCTTTAGTCCAATGTCTGTTTCCAGGAAAGTAATTAATTCATTGGAACCTTACACCTGCAAAGTCTCCCACTACTGCTCCAGGTAAACACTTTGTCAGCTTATGGCAACAGCATACTTGCAACAGCAAAATGTGTCAAATTAACATGAGCTGAATCAACTTCTTTGGATAAATGCACTCTTCAAACAGTTTTAGAACTGATCCTACCAAAATAAAAGACATGCAGAAGACACCTGCACAACAAGATGAGGGTACTACAAACATGTTTCAGTTTCTTTAACTTTTTATCCCCATGTAATCTTAATTTTAAGAAAAAATGATTTCTTTTTTGACATGTGCTTCACAAAGATATGCCATTCATGTGGCAGGAAGACCACTAAAATATTTTTCAATCACTCAAAAATGCTTTGTTTTCCAATAAACTTTTCCTTCAATACTCCAATCCTTTGAGCTTTTGCATGTTGGAAGGGGACACAACTCAAGAAAGACCTCAGAATGTCCATTGTGTTGATTCCAAATTCTTGAAGGCAGCTCAATTAAACTACTCCAACACAAAAAGGGACACTCATTTTAGTTTTCAGAATACAAAGGTTTCATGTGTACCTATACTCTCCATACTGACCATAAACATCGGAAATGATCCGCTAAAAGCATTGGAACCTCCACATGCACATCCACCTCCTAAAGGCATCTATATGTGAAAATCCAAGAGATTGATTTCAAATTAGAAGTACAGTACATGCACCTTTTATGCACAGTACGAGTTACTTCTTCAAAGAACTGTCATAAATTAGTTAAACATCAATTCCATTCCACAATCATATTCAGTCTGCCTGATTGCTTTCAATTACTTCTTTAACAGTAGCTTCTAAAATTTTCCTTATCAACTCATAGAGTCATAGAGATGTACAGCATGGAAACAGATTATTCGGTCCAACTCTTCAATGCCGACCAGATATCCCAACCCAATCTAGTCATACCTGCTAGCACCTGGCCCCATATCCCTCCAAACCCTTCCTATTCATATACCCATCCATGGTACAATGTTGCAATTGTACCAGCCTCCACCACTTCCTCATAGAATCCCTAGAGTGTGGAAACAGGCCCTTTGGCCCAACAAGTCCACACTGACCCTCCAAAGAGCAACCGACCCAGACCAATTCCCCTATCCTATTACTCTGCCTTTATCCCTGACTAATGCAGCTAGCCTGTACATCCCTGAACATTATGGACAATTTAGCAAGGCCAGTTCACCTAACCTGCACATCTTTGGACTGTGGGAGGAAACCGGAGTACTCAGAGGAAACCCACACAGACACAGGGAGAATGTGCAAACTCCACACAGACAGTCACCTGAAGATGAATTGAACCCAGTCCCTGATGCTGTGATGCAGCAGTGCTAACCATTTAGCCACCGTGCTGCCCAGCGTTCCTCTGGCAGCTCATTCCATTCACGCATCACCCTCTGCGTGAACAAATTGCCCCCATAGGTCTCTTTTACATCTTTTCTCTCTCACCCTAAAACTATGCCCCCCAGTCCGGAGAAAAGACTTTGTCAAGTTATCCAATCCATGCCCTTCATGATTTTATAAACCTCTATAAGCTCATCCCTCAGCCTCCGATGCTCCAGGGAAAACAGCCCTAGCCTATTCAATGTCTCCCGATAGCTCAAATCCTCCAAACTTGGCAACATCCTTGTAAATCTTTTCTGAACCCTTTCAAGTTTCACAACATTCTTTGATACAAAAGAGACCAGAATTGCACGGAATATTCCAAATGATGGATGTTAAGCTAACTTGGCTGTAGTTTCCTTCTCTCTGTTTCCTTTACTTTCTGAATAAAAGAGTCACATTCTCTGTCTTCCAAGCCAATGGGACTTTACCCAAATCCAGGGAGATTTTGAAAATTAATAACATAATTTATTTGTATATTTATTTGTATTTTTAAACCAATGCATTCATTGTCTCACTAGCCACTTCTTTTAAGACCCTTTCATCTTGTCATGTATATAAATGATTTGGATGCAAGCATAAGAGTGTAGTTAGTAAGTTTGCAGATGACACCAAAATTGGAGGTGTAGTGGACAGCGAAGAAGGTTACTTCAGATTACAACAGGATCTTGACCAGATGGGCCAATGGCAGAGAAGTGGCAGATGGAGTTTAATTCAGATAAATGCGAGGTGCTGCATTTTGGTAAAGCAGATCTTAGCAGGACTTATACACTTAACGGTAAGGTCCTAGGGTGTGTTGCTGAACAAAGAGATCTTGGAGTGCAGGTTCATAGCTCCTTGAAAGTGGAGTCACAGGTAGTTAGGATAGTGAAGAAGGCATTTGATATGCTTTCCTTTATTGGTCAGAGTATTGAGTACAGGAGTTGGGATGTCATATTCCGGCTGTCCAGGACATTGGTTAGGCCACTGTTGGAATATTACATGCAATTCTGGTCCCCTTCCTATCAGAAAGATATTGTGAAGCTTGAAAGGGTTCAGAAAAAATTTACAAGGATGTTGCCAGGGTTGGAGGATTTGAGCTATAGGGAGAGGCTGAACAGGCTGGGGCTGTGTTCCCTGGAGTGTCAGAGGCTGAGGGGTGATCTTATAGAGGTTTATAAAATCACGAGGGGCATGGATAGGATAAATAGACAGTCTTTTCCCTGAGGTCAGGGAGTCCAAAACTAGAGGGCATAGGTTTAAGGTGAGAAGGGAAAGATATAAAAGAACTAAGGGGCAACCTTTTCACACAGAGGTTATGTATATGAAATGAGCTGCCAGAGGAAGTGGTGGAGGGTAGTACAATTGCAAAATTTAAAAGGTGCTTGGATGGGTGTATGAATAGGAAGGGTTTGGAGGGATATAGGTCAGATGCGGGCAGGTGGGACTAGATTGGGTTGGGATATCTATTTCCGTGCTGTACATCTCTATGATTCTCTGAGTCTATGAAGTCTGTCAGAACCTGAGCACTTGTTAGCCCACAGATGAACAATGTAGAGTCATAAAGTTGTAGAGCACAGTAATGAACCATTTGGTCCAATTTGTCCATATTGACCAGTTATCCTAAATTAATCTAGTCCCATTTGCTAGCATTTGGTCTATGTCCCTATAAATCCTTTCTATTCATTTATCCATACAGATGCCTTTTAGATGTTGAAATTGTACCTGCCTCCACCACAACCTCTGACAGTTCATTTCATACAACACCACCCTCAAAATCTTTCTTCTTTCACCTTAAACCTGTGTCCTCTAGCTATAGACTCCCCTATCCTGGGAAAAAAACTTCGATACTTCATCTTATCAATGCCCCTCATGATTTTATAAGGATACACCACAACCTCCAATGCTCCAGGGAAAATAGTCCCAGCGTATTCAACTTCTCCCTCTAGATCAAACCCTGCAACTACGGCAATGTCCTTGTCAATCTTTTGTGCACCCTTACAAGTTTAACAACATCTTTCCTATAACAGGGAGACGAGAATTGAATGCAGTATTCCAAAACTGGCCTAACCACTGTCCTGTACAGCTGCAACATCGCATCCCAACTCCTATATCAATATTCTGTCCAATAAAGACAGGTGTATCAAAAGCCTTCCTCACTATCCTATCTACCTGTGACTCCATCTTCAAGGAACTGCGAACCTGCACCTCAAGGTCTCTTTGTTCTGCAATGCTCCCCAGAATTTTACCGTTAAGTGTATAGGTCCTGACCTGATTTGCCTTTCCAAAATGCAACACCTCACATTTATCTGAATTAAACTGCATCTTCCACTCCTTGGCCCATCAGCCCATCTGATCAAGGTCCCGTTGTACTCTGACATAACCTTCTTCACTATCCAGTACACTGCGAATTTTGATTTCATCTGCAAACCTACTAACCATATCTCCTATATTCACAACCAAATCACTCAGATAAATGACGAAAAGCAGTGGACCCAGCACCTATGCTTGCAGCACACTGCTGGTCACAGGCCAGCTCTATATCACTTCTCTAGCGATTGAAATTTTCCTGGCTTCCTCTCTTTCATACATTTCCTGATTTAGCGCTGCTTCTGGGATACTACTTATATTGTCTATAGTAAAGGTCGCTGCTAAACCTCTGTCTTATTCACCTTCCATCTCTTTATTTAGATTAGATTACCAACAATGTGGAAACAGGGCCTTCAGCCCAACAAGTCCACACTGACCCTCCAAAGAGTAACCCACCCAAACCCCTTTTCCCTCTGACTAATGCACCTAATAATATGGACAATTTAGCATGGCCAATTCACCTGTCCAGCACATCTTTGGACTGTGGGGGGGGGAACCGGAGCGCCTGGAGGAAACTCATGCAGACACGGGGAGAATGTGCAAACTCCACACAGACAGTTGCCCGAGGTTGGAATCAGACCCGGGACCCTGGTGCTGTGAGGCAACAGTGCTAACCACTGAGCCACTGTGCTAAATTTCTATTAGTAATTTTCCGGATTAACTTTCCAAAGGACCAAAACTCACTTTGTTAACACTTGTTTTTAAAAAAATTGTTGCCTTTTATAATCATTTTAGCTAGCTTTCTCTCATTCTCTAATTTTCCCTTTTTTGTTTTTAATATTCCGTCCAATATTCTGACCTTCCATCTATATTTAGACAATTGTATGATTTTTCTTTAAGTTTGATACTATATTTAATATTTCTTGTTAATCATGGATGGTGGGTCTGTCTCTCGAAATCTTTCCTGCTCAATCACAATCAATGTACCTATTAAGTATAATCTGAATCCTCTTCAATATCTACCATGGCATCTCTATTGACCTATCTTTTAACCTAATCTGCCAATTCACTTTAGACAGTTCTGCTTTCATTCCCTCATAATGATCTATATTTATATTTTAAAAATAGTCCCAGTCACACCATTTTCTCCCTCAAACTCAATGCAAACTTCAATCATATTATGGTCACTAACAGATTATTAATTAATCTTGTTCACATTGCGCAAAACCAGTTTGATTATTTCTGAAGGCTATCCTAAGAAACTGTCCTGAACGCATTCCTGTACCTTTTCCAGTTTATATATAAACTAAAATGTTCCATGGTTAGCACCTTGTCTTTGTGACAAGCTAGCATTATTTCTTCTTTTTATTCTCCATTTACTATATGGTTAATGTTAGGGGCCTATACATCACACCCAAAAGTATCTTCTTGCTTTTGTCATTTCTCTACCCAGCTTAGTTCCACAGCCTAGATTCCTAAATTTAGGTCATCCTTTCCTGTTGTGTCAATATCATATTTAACTAATAGGCCCATCATTCTACAATTTCCTTGCTTCCTATCTTTCTTGATTGTGCTGTTCAGGTCCCAATCCATATCAACGCTACAGCCATGTCTGTATAATAACAACCAAATCATACTTATTTCAGAATAAGGAGTCACTTTTAAGAAGGACATGAGGAGAAATTTGTTATCTCAGAAAGTTTTTAATCTTTGGAATTCCCTACCCCAATGGCTGAGTCATTAGATATATTAATGGCTGGGTTAGACAGATTTTTGACCTACACAGGAGTCAAAGTTATGGGGGTGGGGGAGGGGGGGCAGAAAAATGTTGAGACTAATTCAGGTCAGTAATGATCTTATTGAATAGCAGATTTGGCTTGGGGGGGCTGTACACTCTATGCCTCCTCCTATTTCTTATGTCCTTGTATTACTTGCCTTTAGAGGCATTGAGTGGTTTTGCAACAATTTTACTAGGCCTGCTGGTGGGGTTAGGAATGGAGATGAGGGTGCATTGTAGTCACACCACTAAAGGACAGGTTAAAATATCATCTGCTGCATAGCAGTAAAGTCACTACATAAGTTATTCAGAAATTAATGTTTTGAGGGCAGGACTTTAAATCACACCATTGCAGCTGGCAGAATTTAAATTCAGTTAATAAGCTTTGAAATTAAAAACTAGTCTCACTAATTGTAAACATGATTACTGTCATTGATGTTTGAAAAAGCACATCTGGTTCACTGATGTCCTTCAGGGAAGGCAATCTGTCATCTTTACCCAGTTTGGCCTACATGTGATTTTAGACCCACAGCAATGTGGTTGACTTTTAACTGTCAACTCAAAAATTTTCTAGATGTCACTCAGTTCAAAAGCAATTAAGAGGAGCAACAAATGCTGGCTGTCCTGACAAAGACCAAGAATAAAGAAAAAGGGGCCGATGAACATCCTTTCTTTTATGAAGCTCCCTTTTATCAAAAGTCATTAGGTATTCGGTCACTGCATGCATACAGGACTCAAAATTTGCTAGCTTGCCCCAGACTGCTGTATTGTTCTTATAGGGAGGAGATTCAAATTTTCCACTGCACCTCTTAAGAAAGCTTTTAGTGCATGACCAACACAGGATACTAGTCAGTGACTTATCGAATTCTGAAACTACTGACATAAGATCTGCAGGCAAGAAAGGTGGAGTTGGTCATCACTCCTCAGAAAGCAACTCGCTGAAATCCCCAATGATATAAGCAGAAAAATGGGCACTGGTTAATCACAATGAGAAACGGTTACAATGTAGCCTATTTAAATAGATTTATGCATAATTTATAATGCGACATAGTAACAAAAGCTGCATGATGTGGGTGTAAGCCAGCAGTTCAACTTGCTATATAATCACAACAATAGAAGATGAGAAGCATAACATCAACAAGCTTCAAACAATCCTAGAATGACAACAAAATGTCTTCCCACATTGGATTTGTGGAATAGTCACCAAGCAAAAAATAATTGATGGTAATAAAAACATGTATTTAAGCACCTAATGGATGAATATTTGGAGAGCTGAAAATCTGCAAGAGGACATTTTAGTGTAAGAATTGCGTTCTTCTACTTGAGATCGCTGACACAAACAGCACTAAAAATTCTGTCTCAATTGCTGCATCTTTCCTTGCCTACGAAATGCACAGTTCAAGATTCTCATTCCAGCAAAACTCTGGAAATCCCTGCACTGTGTTAAAGGGCTGGAGATCAGATGACGTTTCCTGAGAACAGTGTCAACAGAGATCAAGGGGGTTAGGGAGAGAAATTGATGGGTAGCAAGAAGGATCGAGAGGGATAGCGATGGCAACTGACAGTGGCCGTGACCAAACTCTGGGGGAGTACAGCAGCAATTGTGGGCATACTGGCAGCATTGGTAGTTACATTAGATTACTTACAGTGTGGAAACAGGCCCTGCGGCCCAACAAGTCCACACCGCCCCGCCGAAGTGCAACCCACCCATACCCCTACATTTACCCCTTACCTAACACTACAGGCAATTTAGCATGGCCAATTCACCTGACCTGCACATCTTTGGACTGTGGGAGGAAACCGGAGCACCCGGTGGAAACCCACGCAGACACAGTCAGTCGCCTGAGGCGGGAATTGAACCCGGATCTCTGGCGCTGTGAGGCAGCAGTGCTAACCACTGTGCCACCGTGCCGCCCCTTATGTCAGTAGTTTCAGGCAGTGTCTGAGGCAGTGATGATGCTGATCAAAACATGTAGCAATAGTAATCCGACACTACCTTCAGAATCTGCTCCAATTTTACATCCCTTCCCACGTTTTCTGCATATTGTTGATGGACAATGTTTGTCTAATTTCTATTTATTCTTCTTCCATAATTACACCAGGATATTACATCAGGTAAGCAAGTGTTTTCGGATTAGAATATTGGAAAATTGGGAGAAACCTCAATGAATTTCAGTGTGTCTTAAAAGCTCTTAAAACACCGGAAGAAAAATGTAACTTGACTTTATATACTGCCTTTCACACCCTCAGCATGTGCTAAAACACGACAACCAATTGAAGTGTTTCTTGGTGTGGGCACTTTTGTATTATAGGAAATGTGGCAACCAACTTAAGCACTGCAAATCCTGGAAAAAAGCAATAAGATTAACAAATATCACATCTGTTTAATGTTAGCTTAGAACTCAATGATAGGCAGGATAAAGGGAACTCATCTCATTTTTGACATGTCCTCACATTGCATCTTGCATAGGCAAATCAGGGCATTCATTTTAATTTCTCCCGTGAACAAAATTCCTTGTAACAACACAGCACTGTTTGAATACATCGCTGAATTTGTCAACCTTGGTTATGGGGAGTGGAGCTTGAATCTTTTTACAGCTAGAGTTTTGGGGAGGAGGCATGAATCAGGAAGCAGGTTCATCTCATTTCTGAGTGTGAACTCACTCCCAACACCAGCCAAGTATTGTTGGGCATTTTCAATGGATGCCTAATTTGAGAGGTACCGGTTCTGTCAGCCCAGTATAAGGCAGTGGATGTGAGTAGAAGTGGAACATCAGATGTCTGTGAATGATTTTTTTTAAAAGGAAAGAATCTGCAAATGTTAAATTAAATAAATGGAATTCATTAATCTTCATGCAATAAAACAACGCTTGCCAGTTTTTGGCATAGTGCAGAAGGTATCCATACACATTGTCATATGTGCTACTTTTCAACATTAAATTGCCCAATTACTTAAGTCGGAGCTTAAACAATAATGATTTTTAAAATTACATTTATTATACAAGAAAACCATTTGATCAGTTATGTCAGCGTTGTTTGTTTGAAAGGTCAGCCTTGTTGAGTCCCATATCTCTTCGATTATGTTATAACCCTGTATTTTTCTCATTTTCAATTATCTATTCAACACCTTTCTATTTATGGAATCAGCTTCTATCAAGCTTTCAAGTCACGAGTTCACGATGCCAGGAATTCTCTGGTTAAAAAAAAGAGTTCTCCTCATCAACCTTTTGCCATTTTCAATCAATGGCCTTTATCCTCTTTAGACACTCACAAGAGGGAGATACTTCTGGCTACCTTAATGAAGGAAGAAGGAATGATTGTATGAAAGTTAAATTGGTCTGTGACTGCTCCAGCAACATAAATAGGAATTATTGGAATTTTCAATGAACATAAATCACACTTGAGGATTATTTCTGGGTGTTTTCTTATTCTTAATTGATTGAGCATCCATCTCTCCAGCACCATATAAATATTATGGCAAATATATGCAAACAATCTGTTTGCCTTGGAAACTTCAAAGAGATTTGTAATATTGGAGCTTCATCATTTCATGGTAACAGAGTCTTTTTTATACATGCTACAATAATTTCTAAGGTTATTGTATGTCTAGTAGTGTTCTGCATGACATTAATTAGGCTTAGGTTTGACATTTCATACACTAAAATGCTGTATTCCACATTAATTTTCAAAATTAACTCTTTAATCACATTGTATTTTGCAGGACTGAAGCTAGCTCCCCTGTGCACAGCAAAAGAAAATCAAGCAAACACCTCATTCCTTTACCTCAGTGTATCATTCTGTAATGGCATGCTTGCAAAGGAGTAGACAGAATGATCCAGACTAGCTCTCTGTCTAATACTCCTTATCCTCTTTAGGAAGGTATTCAGATTCAATTTAATATATTTCCATGATGGTACAACTAAACGTGCAAACTCACTACATAGAGAATTGAATAGCTGTTTGGCAGAATGTATCTTGAGTACTGATGAAAACAAGATACGTTTTATTAAAGCGTTTTGCTTTGTCTCCATCGGAATATTTGCAGCATTGTCAGGATAAAGGGAGAATAATATTTTATACTTTATATTTTATACTTTACATGAGAAGACAGTGCTGATTGGTGGCAAGTTAACCCTGGTACAGGCATTACCATAGTGATTGCCCCAGTTAAATGATGACTAACTGTTAATTACTATGCTTTGTTGAAATCCAAATCCAGCAGGTTAACTTTGATTGGTAAAGGCATTGCCCTGAGAAATGAACCACAGAATGTCTGTTGTCCATTTTGTTAAATTGAAACAGGTGCTATGTGTGCATTTGTTCTTTCTCACTGCAAAGATGGGGCCCTGGATATTAATACACTTAGCTGCCGGTACATACAAGTATAGACAAGTCTGGCTGACCACCTTAAACTGGTTGTCAGTATAATTACTAGTTGATTCAGGATCATTGAGCAAATTTTGACCATTTGAGGAATCACATAGAATGTTGGCCATGTTGTGAGTTTTACAAGCATGGGCTTGTTGGATAGTTGTCTGTTGTGAATTAACTAAAGGGACATGCTATTTGATAATAATCTGCAATCTTTGGGATATACATTCTACATAAGTAACATCATACCAGCAGTGAAATTCATATAGCACATTCTTCATTTGTATGAGCGATTGAGTATCTTTTTGGTTTGACAGCAGCATACTGTTAATGGAAAATGCCACTCAGATTGCCACTGCATTGCAGTAGCATGAAGCCGGTAATTTCACTGTTGCTTAATCTTTTCCAGCTATTTTACCTTCCATGGTAACCTGAGGTAGTCTGGGTAATTTTCAATATTGAATGTGATGGGTTAAGGGTCTTTCATGTGCTTCCTATGACCTATGCCAATGTACATCTCCACACAGAATGGAAGCACAGATAACTGGGATTCCAATCTACATAACATGTCATCAAATTAATAATTACAAATGGATTCACAGTTACATACCTTTGAGATACATAGTTCTGATTCCAGGGAATTTATAGGGATAGCCCTGACATCCTGAAATAACTGCACAGAGGCTAGTATCCTGTCAACATGTCACCATTTATTTGCACAGTTCATGGGCTCTGACCAGCCAGCTCAGAGCCAGTTCCTAGAATAAGGTGACTCTCAATCTCTCGTATTTATATCTGTCAGCCAGGGCTCCCCGATTGCCCTGGGTTAACAACCTTGATCAAGGGTCTCATACTCGATGGGATCCAATCACTACACCTGTCAGCTCACTAAAAATGAGATCAATATTGAGGATAAGGTAGAGTCAACATTGTAAATGTTGTAAACAATATATGTTCATTGTTCTTTAGTTCTTCTGTTTCATCAATGAGTTGGAAACTGCTTTTAGAAACTAATTCTACAGATGTAAAGATCAAGGTGTGTGTGGATATTCAATTGATACATTTATCAGGAAGTTAACATTATTAAATATAACAACAGGGTCTATTTGCTCTCTTACCCTGTTCACATGACTATATTCCAGTGAAATCAGTCAGTTGAACCGGTTTTGCAAGTTCAGGTACTTGAGTGATGATAAGGAATGTACCCAGGAGTAAAAGAAATGCATGATAGAATCCTACAGTGCAAAAAGAGACGATTTGGCCTATGAATCTACATTGACCCTCTGGAGAGCATTCCACCCTCTATATTTTGCCCACATTTACCATGGCTAATCCACCTTGCCTGCACATTATAGAACATGGAACATAGAACAATACAGCGCAGTATAGGCCCTCTGGCCCTCGATGTTGCGCCGATCCAAGCCCACCTAACCTACACTAGCCCACTATCCTCCATATGCCTATCCAATGCCCATTTAAATGCCCATAAAGAGGGAAAGTCCACCACTGCTACTAGCAGGGCATTCCATGAACTCACAACTCGCTGAGTAAAGAATCTACCCCTAACATCTGTCCTATACCTACCACCCCTTAATTTAAAGCTAAGCCCCCTCGTAATAGCTGACTCCATACGTGGAAAAAGGTTCTCATGGTCAACCCTATCTAAACCCCTAATCATCTTGTACACCTCTATCAAGTCACCCCTAAACCTTCTTTTCTCCAATGAAAACAGCCCCAAGTGCCTCAGCCTTTCCTCATACGATCTTCCTACCATACCAGGCAACATCCTGGTAAACCTCTTCTGCACCCGTTCCAGTGCCTCCACATCCTTCCTATAGTATGGCAACCGAAACTGCACACAATACTCCAGATGCGGCCGTACCAGAGTCTTATACAACTGCAACAGGACCTCAGGACTCCGGAACTCAATTCCTCTACCAATAAAAGCCAGTACGCCATATGCCTTCTTCACAGCACTATTTACCTGGGTGGCAACTTTCAGAGATCTGTGTACATGGACACCAAGATTCCTCTGCTCATCCACACTACCAAGTATCCGACCATTAGCCCAGTACCCCATCTTTTTGTTACTCATACCAAAGTGAATCACCTCACACTTACCCACATTGAACTCCATTTGCCACCTTTCTGCCCAGCTCTGCAGCTTATCTATATCCTGCTGTAACCTGCCACATCCTTCCTCACTGTCAACAACTCCACCGACTTTCGTATCATCCGCAAACTTGCTCACCCAACCTTCTAGCCCCTCCTCCAGGTCATTTATAAAAATGACAAACAGCAATGGTCCCAAAACAGATCCTTGCGGAGCACCACTAGTAACTGCACTCCAAGATGAACCTTTACCATCAACTACTACCCTCTGTCTTCTTCCAGCCAGCCAATTCCTAATCCAAACCTCCAACTCACCCTCAATGCCATACCTCCGTATTTTTTGCAGTAGCCTACCATGGGGAACCTTATCAAACGCCTTACTAAAATCCATATACACCACATCTACCGCTTTACCCTCGTCCACCTCCTTAGTCACCTTCTCAAAGAATTCAATGAGGTTTGTGAGGCACGATTTGCCCTTCACAAAACCATGCTGACTATCCTTGATCACATTATTCCTATCCAGATGTTCATAAATCCTATCCCTTACAATTCTCTCTAAGACTTTGCCCACAACAGAAGTGAGGCTCACCGGCCTATAGTTACCAGGGTTATCCCTACTCCCCTTCTTGAACAAGGGAACCACATTTGCTATCCTCCAGTCTTCTGGCACTATTCCTGTAGACAACGAGGACATAAAAATCAAGGCCAATGGCTCTGCAATCTCCTCCCTTGCTTCCCAGAGAATCCTAGGATAAATGCCATCAGGCCCAGGGGACTTATCTATTTTCACCCTTTCCAGAATTTCCAACACCTCTTCCCTACATACCTCAAAGCCGTCCATTCTAGTTAATTGTGACTCAGTATTCACATCGGCAACAATGTCCTGTTCCTGAGTGAATACTAATGAAAAGTATTCATTCAGTGTCTCCCCAATCTCTTCAGCCTCCACACGCAACTTCCCACTACTATCCTTGACTGGACCTATTCCTACCCTAGTCATTCTTTTATTCCTGACATACCTATAGAAAGCCTTTGGGTTTTCCCTAATCCTACCAACTAAGGACTTTTCATGTCCCCTCCTTGCTGCTCTTAGCTCTTTCTTCAGAACCTTCCTGGCTACCTTAAAACTTTCAATCGGCCCAATTGAACCTTCACGCCTCATCTTTACATAGGCCGCCCTCTTCCCTTTAACAAGGGATTCCATTTCCTGATTAAACCACGGCTCCCTCACACGACCCTTTCCTCCCTGCCTGACAGGTACATTACTTATCAAGGACACTCAATAGTTGCTCCTTGAACAAGCTCCACATATCAATTGCGCCCTTGCTTTGAAGCCTACTTTTCCAAGCCACGCATCCTAAGTCGTGCCACACCGCATCATAATTTCCCTGCCCCCAGCTATAACTCTTGCCCTGCAGTGCACACTTATCCCTCTCCATCACTAGAGTAAAAGTCACTAAATTGTGGTCACTGTCCCCAAAGTGCTCACCTACCTCTAATTCTAACACCTGGCCTGGTTTGTTACCCAGAACCAAATCCAGTATGGCCTCACCTTTTGTTGGCCTGTCTACATATTGTGTCAGGAAACCCTCCTGCACACATTGGACAAACACCAACCCATCTAACGAACTCGAGCTATAGCTTTCCCAGTCAATATCAGGAAAGTTAAAGTCCCCCATAACAACCACCCTATTACTTTCACTCTTCTCCTCGCAATCCTTTCTTCTACGTCTCTCGGACTATTAGGAGGCCTGTAGAAAACTCCTAACAGGGTGACCTCACCTTTCCTATTCCTAACCTCAGCCCAAACTACCTCAGATGACGAGTCTTTTCCACCGCTGTAATACTATCTTTGACAAGCAATGCCACACCTCCCCCTCTTTTACCCCCACCTCTGACCCGACTAAAACATTTAAACCCTGGAACATGCAACAGCCAATCCTGTCCCTGTTCTACCCATGTCTCCGTAATAGCCACAACATTGAAATCCCAGGTACCAACCCACGCTGCAAGTTCATTCTTGAACACTATGGACAACTTAGCATCGCCAAACTGCCTGAACAGCACATCTTTGGACTGTGGGAGGAAATTGGAGCATCTTGCAGAAACCCAAACAGAATGTGAGAATGTGGAAATTCCACACAGACAGGCACCCAAGGCTGGAATCAAACCTGGGTCTCTGTGCTGTGAGACAGCAGTATTAACCACTAAGCCACAATGCCATCCTTTAAATATGTTTATAATCTTAGCTAGGAATGCAAATTCTTTAATAATATTAAATCTAATAAAAGAAATTTCAGTTGTACAAAAAACAATGTCTCTTTACATTAAAAGTACAAATAATTTGCAAAAGTGGATTATCCACCTTTCCTTTCAGCTATTCATGGAAGCTTATGTCCTGGAGTCTTGGACACTCCAAATTACCTGTCAGTGTTGATTTTCCACTAGATGGAGTGTTTAACTTTGGGTGAGAGACTGTATCACAGGGTATTGGGAAAGTGATGTGCACTGCCTAGGGATGAGTGATCACCCACCTGTTGGACATTTACCTGCTTTTCTTTCAATTAAGAACAGGCTCATTCCTTAAAGAGAAGCTTTGGGCACTGTAGGCTCACTGTTAAGCTGTAAAAGGAAGTTTACCCCAGTATCTGATGCATTTCCTCTGTTAAAAGCAGACTTATTATCAACTGATTGTAGATCATCACTGAACATGTGGTAACACATTGTAAACTAATGACATCTTAATTCTGTTCAGGATGTAAGGATTGTTTTCAGAAGCTATCAGCTTACTTCACTGTCTTTTCTAAATGTACTGTGCTGGCATTTTAAATAAAAGATTAATTTTACACAAAAGCAAAGTATTGTGGATGATGGAAATCTGAAATTAAAAATAAAAATGAAGGAAAATCTCAGCAAATCAGACAGCATCTGTGGAGTAACAGTTAACATTTCATATTGAGATGAGAATAACTTTCATCAGGACTGAATAAAGACAAAAATATAAGAGTTTCTTCAGTTCTACTGAAAGGTCATTTCAACTTGAATGTTAATTATTTCTTTCCATAGGTGCTGTCGGATCTGTTGGTTTATTTCTGTTGATGATGCTTTTTGGCAAATACATTGTGGACTCTTATTTTTCACTAAACCTTTACTTCTACTTTTCTTCTATCAGGTTATTGGCTTAGAACAACATGGATGCAGTACACTATCACTTACCAAAGCCAAATTCCTTCATACAAAAGCCGGGGTGGTGAATGTTAACATGTTTTTTCACTATGTGAGGAGTCAAGCAAGCAACCTGAATAAAACACCAGCATCAAGAGGAAGGTATTCCACTTTGTCATCCAGGTTGTTTATTTCCAGCAGTGCTGCACTGTGCAATTTAATAATTGCTTTTCTGGCAGTAGAGATTATGCATTCCCTTGATCAGGAATCATCATTCAGAAGGTAATGTCTTTGGGAAATGAAAACAACCCATAACACCTGGCTCTTGGCCAGTGTGCACTTTTTAAGGACTCACTGTCAGCATTGCTAAAATGAGGTCTATTTTGACATCAGTATTTAGAGAGTGCAGTTCATGGAATCACAGAATCATAGGATGCTTACAGTACAGATAGAAGTCTGTTGACTCATGCTATTCCCCTATAACAGCAACTTAAATAGTCCCACTGCCATGCCTTTACCCTCATTACTGTTCCTCAGGGGCTCCCCCAGTTTCCTTTCGATAAGCCACAATTGAATCCACCTGCACTCTCAGCCAGCACATTGCAAATGCTAACCACTCACTGCCTAAAAAGGATTTTCCTCATGTCAAAATTGGTTCTTTTGCCAATCACAATAGATCAGTGTCTGCTGGTTCTTGACCCTCTGTCAATGGATCACTTTCTCGACATTTCATGATTTTGAACACTTCTTTTAAAACTTCTTCCAAACCTTCTCGAAGGAGAACAACCCCAGTTTTTCCATAACTGAACTCCCTTATTCCTGGAACTATTTTCATAAATCTTTCCTACACTTCTTTAGACACCTTCCCCCCCACCCCACTTCATCTTTCCTAAAGTGCAGTTTCCAAAATTAAACGCAATACTCCTGTTGAGATCAAACCAGTGTTTTATTAAGGTTCATCATTGCTTCCTTGCTTTTGTACCCTGTTTCTCTATTTATAAAATCTAGGGCCATATTTGCAACTTTAACCATTTCCTCAACCTGCCCTGCCATCTTCAATGATTTGTGTACACATAACTGCAGATCTCAGTTCCTGCCTTAGTACTTGCCTTAGAATTCTACTGTGTAATCTACATTACATCTCCTCATCCTTCCTACCAAAATATATTACATCATACTTTTCTGCATTCTTTACCATTTGCCACAAGGCTGCCTATTCCACCAATCTCTTGAAAACTATCATAATGTCGACCTTGCAGTTCATAATACTTTCAAGTTTTAAGTGATCAGTGAATTTTGAAATTATGCTTTCTTCATGCAAGTCTTGGTCATTAGTATTCATCAAGAAAAGTCCTATTTCCATACACTGGAGAACTCTACTGCATATTTTCCTCCAGTCTGAAAAATAATTATTCACCACTGATCTACGTTTCTTGTGACTTAAGTAATTTATGTGATCCTGCTATCATTGTCCCTTTTATTCCATGGTTACAACTTTGGTGGCAAAATAGCACTTTATGGAATAACTCTTGGAATTAGATATAAATCACATCTACAACACTGCCTTAATCAACACTTTATCAAAACATTAAATCAAGCTAATGAAATACAGATTGCCCTTAACCACTTACTGCCTAAAAAGGATTTTCCTCATGTCAAAGTTGGTTCTTTTGCCAATCACAATAGATCAGTGTCTGCTGGTTCTCTGGGAGCTTTTCCTAATTAAAAGGTTTCCAATAGTGAAGTTTAAATGACCCACCTGTGGTTGCTGGGCTCCTCCTTATAGCCTTTATAAGGACCTCAAAAATCTTTATTTCTCATCACTCAAGGAATTCCGCATGTTTATTGTTCTCCTTTCCCACCTTGTGAAATTGTGCCTCTATTATAAAAAACTGTCTTCTTTTAAAAGGCAGCCAATTATGCAGTTTCCTGTGAGTCTTTGATTCCTCACAACAGAGGGTCTCCTCCAATTATGTATTTTCACGGTATTTTGTTCTTTGCCCTATTCCATGTTTATCCTAAACATTTATTGTTGTTTCCCTACTGACAATTGATCCAGTTGACTCATCTCATCCCCAGATCCAGCAATAACTTACTTCTTGTTGGGCTGGAAAGAAATTTAACCTGAGCACACTAAATAAACTGTTCCCCCTTTTCCATTTATTCCATGACTATCCTTGTCTACATGTGCAAGTCAGTCATTATCATTTCTTTCTAATTCATGTATCTACAAATTTGTTTCTCTGTGTCTTTCCTAGTAGTTTGTGGCCTATATAAATAAGGGATAATGATACATCTATTGGTTACTAATTTCAGTTAGTATTTTGGTAATGTGCTCTAGATATTTGAAATCATTTAGGCCATAGCTAGGGAGGGAGGAGGACTGTGCTCTGCAATGCTGTCTAGTTAGAGACATGCTGTTTATTGTAAACTCGTCCATTTTAAGGATACATCAGCTCAGAAAATTAGCAGCACTTTAATAAAAAAGCAGAACACTGGATGTGTGAAATACTGAGCAGATAGGTAGCCTCCATAGACTTAAACAAAGCTAATATTCCAGGTCAAGAAGACCTTCCAATGCAGTTCAATGAGCAGTGGGGTGAACAACACTCACCATTATTAACACATAACTAAGATAGCAGTTTCTAAAAAGCATATTAATATGCAAATCTGGATGTTGCTTTAAGTAATGCCTTGCTCCAAACATTTCATTATAAACGTCTCACTGCAAAAGATTCACCATTAAATTCCATTGAATGATGTGAAGTTGTTACACTTCACAGCTACAGACCAAACTCACCAGAAAAATAACCACTTCAATGTAAGTGAATTTTTAATGATATGGCAATTACATGTCTTAATTATTGCTAAACAACCTCTCTGTCACTGAAAATTATAATTGTGGATTCTCATTCTTTCATGTTAATTATTATTCAAGACTTTTAAAAACAAATTAAGTTTTCTTTTACTATTTATTTCTGTCTCTTTTATAGGAGCTTAGGAAATAGGAGCAGGAGTAGGCCATTTGGCCCTTCGAGCCTGTTCCTCAATTTAACTCGACTGTAGCTAATTGTCTACTTCAACATCATTTTCTCAAACTATCCCCACATCCCTTCACATCTTTAATTTGTAGAAATCTATCAATCACTGTCCTCATACACTTGATGACTGAAAGATCCCAAAAATTCACCACCCTTGGAATGAAAACATTCTTCCTCATCACAGTCCTTTGTTATGTATAAGGGTATGAAGGTCTGAAAAAGTTAAATCCGAGGCATGCATTAAGTGCTGCCCAATATATTGGTATCATGTAGTTGGGAGAACAACTTTGAACTTTAAAGGAATAAAACCTAATATCAAGCTCTCCATTACAGCCTTAATAACAATGTCTATTGTATCAAGGTAACTTGTACTAGTTGCTATCATGCAATAAACTTA
The DNA here is from genome assembly GCF_047496795.1 of Chiloscyllium punctatum. Classification (NCBI taxonomy): domain Eukaryota; kingdom Metazoa; phylum Chordata; class Chondrichthyes; order Orectolobiformes; family Hemiscylliidae; genus Chiloscyllium; species Chiloscyllium punctatum. The sequence continues at coordinate 141,393,168 of NC_092741.1, read as the reverse complement.
AGATAAGCACCTCTTCTTGTTAGACTACCAGTTGATTTACTTTCTACTACAGTAGAACAGCCCTTTAAGTCCCTACCAGAAAAGAGGATTATTCCAGCAAATCTATCAGATGGATCACCTTCATCCCATTACACCCCCAGGTCAGTGTACATTGCGACATTGAACTTTTCTTCAGCCACCTCCACCTCCATGCCTACTTCTCCCATCCACAGCCTCTAACCTTATAGCTCCCCAACCTTGTACTGCCCAATTCTACCTCTTACCCAAAATCCACAAACCTGACTGCCTATTGTCTCCACCTGCTCCAGTCCCACTGAACTTATCTCCTCATATGTTGACTACATCCTGTCCCCCTTGGTCCAGGAACTCCCCACATATGTTTGGGACACCATCCATGCCCTCCGCCTCCTCCATGACTTTCAATTCCCTGGCCCCCAACACCTCATCTTCACCATGGACATCCAGTCCCTATACACATCCATCCCCACCCGAAGGCCAATCCTTCCATTTCTACCTCTGACCTAACCAGTCCCCTTCCACTGACACACTCATTCAAATGGCGGAACTGGTCCTCATTCTCAACAACGTCTTCTTCAAATCCTCCCACTTCCATCAGACCAGAGGGGTAGCCATGGGCACTCAAACAGCCCCCAGCTATGCCTGACTCTTTGTAGGGTACATGGAACAGTTCATCTTCCATAGTTACACTGGCACCATCCCTCACTTTTTCCTCCACTACACTGATGACCTAATTGGTGCCGCCTCATGCTCCCACGAGGAGGTGGAACTGTTCATCCGCTTCACTTCCAACCTGACTTCAAGTTTACATGGACTATCTCTGACACCTCCCTCCCCTTCCTGGACCTCTCTGTCTCCATCTTCAGTGACTCACCCAATACGGACATCTATTTCAAACCCATTGACTCCCACAGCTACCTTGACTGCACCACCTCACCACCCTCCACTCCACCACACCCCCAATAAAAACATGATCCCTTACCCCCAATTCCTCTGCCTTCACTGTATCTGCTGCCAGGAGAAACAATTCCAGTCTAGGACATCCCAGATGTCCTCTTATATCAGGGACCATAATTTCCCTTCCCATGTGATCAACATGCCCTCCAACACATCTCCTCCACTTCCACACCTCCGCCCTCGAACCCCACCTTTCCAAGCACAAAAAGGATAGAACCCCTTGGTCCTCATCTTCCACCTCACTAATCTCCAGCTACAGTGCATTATCCTCCACCATTCCTGCCACCTACAGACAGACCCCAACACTAAGGACATATTTCCATCCTCACCCCCATCCGCATTCTGCAGAGACCATTCCCTCCATGATTCCCTTGTTAGGTCCACGTCTCCTACCAATCCACCCTCCACATCCGGCATCTTCCCTTGCCACCGTAGGAGATGTAAATCTGCACCCACACCTCCCCCATCACCTCATCCAAGGCCCAAAAGGATCTTTTTACATTCAGCAGAGACTTTCCTGCACATCCACCCACCTCATCTCCTGCATCCACTGCTTTCAATGTGGTCTTCACTACATTGGTGAGACAGGACGCCAACTTGCAGAGTGGTTCAGGCAACATCCCTGGGATACACGCATCCAACAACCCCACCACCCTGTGGCCAACCACTTCAACTCCCCATCCCACTCCCCCAAGGACATGCAAGTTCTGGGTCTCCTACACCACCAAATCAAAGCCACCCACCAACTGGAGGGAGAACACCTTATCTTCCACCTTGGGACCCTTCAACTAGACTGCACCAACATCGACTTCACTAGTTTCAAAATCTCCCCTTCCCTCACCTCATCCCAGATCCAACCCTTCAACTTGGCACCCACCATTGACCTGTGCTACTTGTCCATTTTCCTTCCCATCTATCCACTCCACCCTCCTCATAACATATCTCAATTACTCCCCGCCTGCATCCACTTATTGCCTTCCAACTTACCTTCCCCCCAGCCCCACCCCCAGCCCCCTATTTAGCTCTCATCCCCTTTTCCCTCTCCACATTCTTGATGAAAGGCTTATGCCCAAAATGTTAAAACTCCTGCTCTTTGGATGCTGCCTGACCTGCTGTGCTTTTTCAGTGCCACCCTTTTCGACTCAGATGGATCTTTCACCAAGGTGAACTTGGTGAGAAATCATCATTCCGCATGATGCCAGCAATGGGTATTGTATTGTTTTACAATTAGATAGCAAACAGTGGGTATCTAAAGAATCTTCAGTCACAGCTTTAAGAAAGCTGCTTGTGTGACAGACAGCAGCTGAGGGAACCATGCAGAAGAGATATTCATGGAAAGATTCCACAAGGCTTAATCATCAAAAGCATCTGTGACCTGGTAAGAGGCATACTGCAATGGGAGCGAGGAACTCACTAGAGCTATAGAATAAAATGGGGGTGGAGGGGCAGAGGGACCTGGATGTAAATGTGCAGAGATCACTGAAGGTGGCATGACATGTAAAAAGAGAACTTAATAAGGCGTGTCCATGGCTCTATTAATGGGACATACAGCATTTAGCAAGAAAGTGATGTTGAACGTGTATATGACAACTGTTGGACCTCGGCAGGAGTATTGTATATAGTGGTGGGTGCCGCATTATAGGCAAAATGAGAATGCATTGGAGAGAGTCATTTGGTTCCAAGAATGAGAAACTTCAGTTATGCAGACAAATTGAAGAATTTCAGACTGTCCTCCTTGGAAAGAGGGAGACTGAGAGGAGATTTCATGGAAGTTTCCAAAACTATGCATAGTCTGGATACAGTAGATAGAGAGAAGATTCCTGCTCATAAAAGAGAAAAAGAACAAGAGGGTATAGATTTAAAGTGATGTGGGAAGAATCTTTTTCACAGAGTGAGTAATTAGGATATGAATGTGCATTCTGGAAATATAGTCGAGACAGATTCAATTGAGGCATTCAAGAGGACATTGGATGATTATTTGGATCGAAATAATGTGCAGGAGTATGAGGATAAAACAGGAGATTGGCACTAGGTGATGTTGCTCACCTGAAGAGCCAATGCAAGCACAAGGGCCCAATGGCCTCCTTTTGTGCCATAAAAATTCTCAATTTTGTTATGAGTAACTCCAAAGTAGATGCCAACAGGATCTGGTAAAGTAAAGAAAGGGTGGTAGCGCTAAACTGCACTCAACGTGACCTCATAATATATACCATAAAAAGTGCACACTGTGGCTTGGAGGCCATGAGGTGGAGGATGGGCAGCTGCTGGTCATAGCAAGGGATGACAAGAGACATAGAAAAACATTATCAGCAATGCTTGGTACATGCCCAAATTTACCCAAAGGCCAGTCAACGTCCCCATTTCATACTAACATTTGGGCAAAGGCACCATTGGCGTAATTACACATTGACTTCACAGAACCGCTCCCACCCTTACCCCACCCCTACCTGGATGGGGGAAAATGTATTATTTGGTTCGTGTTGACCAATTTATGAGATGGATGGAAGCCTTTCCTACACAAAGCTGTTATTTGAATAATGTTAGAAGAAGTAATTAGGAATACCATTATAGAGGAATTCAGAGCAGTGTGCACATTTTACAGGATAAGCGATTAAGTTGCAGTAAGTAATTGAGAAGGCACATGAAATTTTGGTTTTGACAATTAAGGAATTAAAAAGTAAAAAGAGTAGTCTTGTTACAACAACATGGAGGGTTTCTGAGTCTGCACCTCAACTACCAGGTATGGTTTTGGTCACTCTTTTTAAAAAAAAAAGGCTTTAGGGGCAGTTTGAAAGGTAATCAACAGTCTAGTTCCTTTGATGAAGAATGGTTGCACAGGTTAGCCCTTTATTGATTAGAATGAGGAATGATCTATTGAAATATACAAAATTCCTAAGGGAGTAGCTGATTCTTATGGAGGATTTTTGAACGAAGCAACACAGTTACAGAATAAGGGGAAACTAATTTAAAACTGTGATGTGATAGAATTTCTCATTTAGAAGGTAGTGAATATCTGGAATTCTCTACCCTAGAAAGTTGTGGAGGCGAGATCACTGAAAGTATTTAAGGAGGCAGTAGATTGATTTTTGAAATATTGGAGAGTTATGGTCTGGGGAAAGTTTGAGAGGGCTGAATGGCCTCCTCATGCTCCTATTTCTTCTGTTCTCATGAAGTTAGTATGATGCTGAAAAGAAAACTTCATGTCCCCTACCACCCACAGAACTTGGACATGTTAGAACAAATGAATAGGATGTGAAAGAAAGTACTAGTTAAATCTTTACGAGAGACGAGGCGGGGTCAGGCAGATTTGTTATGTAGTGTCATAATGGGACTGAGGGCAACACCCAGCAGAGTGACTAGGCTAACTCCATGTGAGTTGATGAGATTGCCAGAGAATGTTGTGACTGGTAGCACAGAAGTAGGACCCATGAGTGAAAGGGTTAAATGATTTTTAAGAAAGCAATACCAGCAGCTGCATGATGTGTGACAGGAGGTAAGAGATTGGCATTTTTGCATGATCTAAAGGCAGAGGTGAAAGCAGAACAGGTACCCAATGTGGGAAATAAGGTTTGCACTTAGGTGGGTGGGACTAGATGAGGTAATTATGACCAGTGCTTACATGTGCTTACATCAGCATAAACCAAAAAGGGCACTGCTTACAGCTGAAGCACTTAACTAATTCATTTTTCATTTTGACTTTCAAAACTAATCTCCACCAGCTGTTGACAACGAAGACGGTTATTTGTTTCATTTACAGAATGTTGTTTGTCGCGCCGATATTTGTAGGATTGGTGTACTTAGTCACCCACAAACACCCACACTATGGATTGGAAGATAGTACACTATAAACAATGCAGAACACAACACTTAACACAGAATATTGAACATAACAGTAGGAGAGCAATTAACCATACTGTTGACACATATGGATGTTTGATGGGAACTCTTTGCAGAGATTGGCCGTTTACTAAGTTCTCAAATTAACTAGACTAGTAGATGTTTTATATTACAGGAAAATTGACTTACCTTAATTAATAATGATGCAATCTTGTATGATAACTGAAGTTGGTACCCATATTTCTAAAGATCTTCATTATTTGTTATTCTCGTGAGGTTCAGACTAAACTCAAGCATTGATACAGCTTTGGTCAAACAAGTGACAATTCAATGTTCATCAAGTAGAACAAGCTACAATGGGTGAAAGCCAAAGGTATTCCTCGGGGAAATATTTGGCACAGAACTAGTTTTTGGTAAGAAGGTATTTATTTCAAAGGTCCTTTCATCGATACAGGGTTGAATGTCGCTTCACTATCAGATAGTGTACCACGGGTGAAGAAACCACTGCTTGAATAGGGACAGCCAGCACAGATTTGTGAGGGGTAGGTCTTGCCTTACCAGTCTTATTTAATTCTTTGAGGAGGTGACCAAGCATGTGGATGAGGGTAGAGCAGTGGATGTAAGGTTGTGTACATGGATTTTAGTAAGGCATTTGATAAGGTTCCCCATGGTAGGCTTATGCGGAAAGTCAGGAGGCATGGGATAGTGGGAAATCTGGCCAGTTGGATAGAGAACTGGCTAACCAGTCGAAGTCAGAGTGGTGGTAGATGGTAAATATTCAGCCTGGAGCCCAGTTACAAGTGGAGTTCCGCAGGGATCAGTTCTAGGTCCTCTGCTGTTTGTAATGTTTATTAATGACATGGAAGAGGGAGTCGAAGGTTGGGTCAGTTAATTTGCAGACGATACGAAGATTGGTGGAGTTGTGGATAGTGAGGAGGGCTGTTGTCGGCTGCAAATGGACTTAGATATGATGCAGAGCTGGGCTGAGGAGTGGCAGATGGAGCTCAACCCTGTCAAGTGTGAGGTTGTCCATTTTGGAAGGACAAATAAGAATGCAGAATACAGGGTTAACGGTAGGGTTCTGAGTAAGGTGGAGAGGCAGAGGGATCTTGGGGTGTATGTTCATAGCTCTTTGAAAGTTGCCACTCAGGTGGATAGAGCTTGTAAGAAGGCCTATGGTGTATTAGCGTTCATTAGCAGAGGGATTGAATTCAAGAGTCGTGAGGTGATGTTGCAGCTGTACAGGACCTTGGTAAGGCCAGATTTGGAGTACTGTGTGCAGTTCTGGTTGCCTCATTTTAGGAAAGATGTGGAAGCTTTGGAGAGGGTGCAGAGGAGATTTACCAGGATATTGCCTGGAATGGAGAATAGGTCGTACGAGGATAGGTTGAGAGTGCTAGGCCTTTTCTCATTGGAACGGTGAAGGATGAGCGGTGACTTGATAGAGGTTTATAAGATGATCAGGGGAATAGATAGAGTAGACAGTCAGAGACTTTTCCCCAGGCACAACAGAACAACAACAAGGGGACATAAATTTAAGGTGAAGAGTGGAAGGTATAGGGGGGATGTCAGGGGTAGGTTCTTTACCCAGAGAGTGGTGGGGGCATGGAATGCGTTGCCTGTGGGAGCGGCAGAGTCAGAATCATTGGTGACTTTTAAGCGGCAATTGGAGAGGTACATGGATAGGTGCTTAAGCTAGGACAAATGTTCGGCACATCGTGGGCCGAAGGGCCTGTTCTGTGCTGTATTGTTCTATGTTCTATGTTCTATGTTAAACCATGGTGACAACCTCTGCAGTGGAGCACTGCAGAGCACCAAAAGCTAGTGCTTCCAAATAAACTTGTTGGACTATAACCTGGTGTTGTGTGATTTTTAACTTTGTACACCCCAGTCCAACAATGGCGTCTCCAAATCAATACAACCTCTAGCAGTGCAACTACATGGTCCAGGGAACCTGTTACATAGTCTGCAAGCAGTTGGGCAACATATGGAATGTCCAATGGGTGGGAACATATACATGTCACAAGCAAAAATTATCATTCTTGAGCTTGAAGGAGTGCCTTGACCTCAGCCTTTCTAAAATAGCAGAAGGAGTTGATCTAGTTGTTAGAATCAAGAAACAACTAATCATGGAAGAGCCAGACATATCACAACTGTTTGAGGAGCAGCCAGTTACTGAACAATAAGTCATTTTTTTTATACAAGGGACAACCAATGGAACATTTCAAAGGGCTTCTTAACCTCATGGCAGAACCCAAACAGAAGACATGATCTACAGAACTTAACTATTCTGGCACAACAGTACTCAAGACAGTTCAGAGTGCAAGAACCAGCAAGGTTTGGAAAGAAGTGCATTGAAGAGCAGGAGTTATGCTTGTAAATATGTGCTGGAATACAATTTCATATTCCAGGGGGACATTGAGCCAGGAAAGGGGTTAAATGGACCAGAATGGGAGCAGTTGTTGGGGGAGTCCTTGATGCCATGATTCTCGAGATAAGCTTTGACACCAGATCAGTAAAAGTGGTACAGGTCAATATATTTGGAGCATTTAAATTATCTCAGTTGTGCTTAAAAAGTTTGGGGACCATGAAACCTCAAAAATCTATTAACCAACAGCATCTACATTTGAATTCAAGCTTTTATGACATGAGGAATATCCTTAACTTCAAAATGCTGTTTGGAGAAATTTTAAGAAAGAAAAGAAGTTAAGTGCCCACCCGCTAGGGAAGATAGGGAAGTGATTGTTGAGATATTTGTATCATTAATAACCATGGGTGAGGTGCTGGAATGCTGGAGGGTGCCTAAAATGTTGCCATTATTTAAGAAAGATTGGAAGGAAATGTTAAGGAACTATGGACTGGTGAGCCTGACATCAGTGGTGTATAAGTTTTTTAGAAAGGATTCTGAGGGTTAAGATCGACATGTATTTGGAAAGGCAAGGAGTAATTAGAGGGATAGTCAACATAGCTTTGTGCATGGGAAATCATGTCTCACTAACTTGATTGAGTTTTTTGAAGAAGTGACAAATACAATTGATGAAGGCAGAGTGGTAGATGTTTTCTATATGGACTGCAATAAGGCATTTTTCAAGGTTCCACATAATAGATTAGCTAGCAAGGCTAGATCCAATGGAATCCAGGGAAGCTAGCCATTTGGATAAAAAAATTGGCTTGAAGGTGATGGTAGAGAGTTGTTTTTCAGACTAGAGGTCTGTGACCAGCAGTGTGCCACAAGGATCAGTGCTGAGTCCATGGTTTTTTGCCATTTACATAAGTGATTTGGATGTGAATATAGGAGGAATGATTAGTAAGTCTACAAATGACACCTAAGTTGGTGGTGTAATAGACAGTGAAAAAAGGTTATCTTAAAATACAACTGGATCCAGATGAGCCGAAGAGCCGAGGAATGGCAGATACAGTTTAATTTAGATAAATTTGAAGTGTTGCATTTTGGAAAAGCAAATCAGGACAGGACTTATCAAGCTACTGGCAGAGTTCTGCAGCATGTTGCCAAACAAAGAGACTTAGAGGTGCAGAATTATAGCTCCTTGAAGGTGGAGTCACAGGTAGATATGGTAGTGAAGAAAGTAAAAACAATGACTGGAGATGCTGGAAACCAGATTCTGGAGTAGTGGTGCTGGAAGAGCACAGCAGTTCAGGCAGCATCCAAGGAGCTTCGAAATCGACGTTTCGGGCAAAAGCCCTTCATCAGGAATAAAGGCAGTGAGCCTGAAGTGTGGAGAGATAAGCTAGAGGAGGATGGGTGTGGGAAGAAAGTAGCATAGAGTACAATGGGTGAGTGGGGGAGGGGATGAAGGTGTTAGGTCAGGGAGGAGAGGGTGGAGTGGATAGGTGGAAAAGAAGATAGGCAGATAGGACAAGTCCGGACAAGTCATGGGGACAGTTACTGAGCTGGAAGTTTAGAATTAGGGTGAGGTAGGGGAAGGGGAAATGAGGAAACTGTTGAAGTCCACATTGATGCCCTGGGGTTGAAGTGTTCCAAGGCGGAAGATGAGGCGTTCTTCCTCCAGGCGTCTGATGGTGAGGGAACGGCGGTAAAGGAGGCCCAGTACCTCCATGTCCTCGGCAGAGTGGGAGGGGGAGTTGAAATGTTGGGCCACGGGGTGGTGTGGTTGATTGGTGCTGGTGTCCCGGAGATGTTCCCTGAAGCGCTCTGTTAGGAGGTGCCTAGTTTCCCCAATTTAGAGGAGACCGCATCGGGAGCAATGGATACAATAAATGATATTAGTGGATGTGCAAGTAAAACTTTGGTGGATGTGGAAGGCTCCTTTAGGGCCTTGGATAGAGGTGAGGGAGGAGGTGTGGCCTCAGGTTTTACAGTTCCTGCGGTGGCAGGGGAAAGTGCCAGGATGGGAGGGTGGGTTGTCGGGCATTTGGTACACTTGTCTTTATTGGTCAGAGCATTGAGTATAGGAATTAGGAAGTCATATTGCAGCTGTACAGGATATTGGTTAGGCCACTTTGGAAAAGTGCATTCAATTCTGGTCTCCCTGCTAAAGGAAAGATGTTGTTAAACTTGAAAGGGTTCAGAAAAGATTTACAAGGATGTTGCCAGGGATCAAGGATTTGAGCTATAGGGAGAGGCTGAATAGACTGAGGCTACTTTCCTTTGAACATCGGAGGGTCAGGAATGACATTATTCGAGGTTTATAAAATCATGAGGAGCATGGATAAGGTGAACAGCCTTTTTCAGGTTAGGGGACCTAAAACTAGTGGAAATGGTTTAAGATACGAGAGGATATAAAAGAGACCTAAGGGACAACATTTTCACGCGGAAGGTGTGTGTGTATGAAATGAGGTTCCAAAGGAAGTGGTGGAGGCTAGGACAATTAAAACATTTAAAAGGCATGTGGATGGGTACATGAATAGGAAGGGTTTAAAGGGTTTAAATGTTGACAAATGGAACGAGATCAATTTAGGATATTTGGTCGGAATGACCAAGTTGAACCAAAGGGTTTGTTTCCGTGCTTGACAACCTTATGACTGTGTTGCTTCACCTCCTGGTAGAATCTGTATTAAGGTTATTAAGACCAGGAAAAAGAGAGCTATGAATACGTTAGTAATGCATAAAGTACCCATTTCACAATCTGATGACTCACACTGACTTTCTAACCAGTATGTTTGGTGTTTAATGAGCCAGGAGGCTGTTACATTGGGAGAGGTTACTTAAGTCAATTGCCAGATGTCGCAGCCTCATTGTAATTTAGTCCCACCCAAGTGAACAGTTGCTTATTCATTCACAGCAGATGCCACACCTTCTGTTGGCTGTGAAACTTCTGGGTTTTCTTATCTCACTTCAAGGAGGAGTCTTACACCTATTTGTCAATTGTTTTGGTTAAAATTAATATTTGCTTAGGCAAATCAGTTACCATAAGGAAATGGTCAAAACCAGGAAAATTGTTGAGCTTCAACTTTAAAGTGAACACACATCAAATAGGCATCAAACATCAAATACACTTAAATGGATGTCAGGTGAGCTCATCCCCAGACATGTATCAGCAAGAAATATAGCATAATTCTGAGACTGACCCAATCACCACACCCTGAGTGAATAATGGAGAGTATGTTAGAGATATTTAACTCTTGGAATGCAGTAACAAAACATGAACAAAATTTACTACTGTCAGATTACACATGCTGTTCACAAATTTATCGTCCTGGTTCTTGGTAAAATAGTGTTTGAAAAAGATTAAAAATGTAATGGAAAGTTTAACTTTTTTTGTAGGAAGAAATGCTCAGATATATTAAGCAATGTAGGACAAAGCAAGTAAAATTATATCTAGAAACATTTTCTATTTGGATTTTAAAAATGGGGCAGCCATTAGTTGAACATCACCCATGATATGTTCAATCATTGCAGAGTAATGATCAACAAAACAGTTAGAATGCTAAATTCTATATTTAAAATGTAAAGGATAAGTCACAGAAAGTCATCTCAACTTATAGAGGTTTACAAAATTATGAGGAGCATGAACAGGATAAAAATGCAAAGTCTTTTCCCTGGGGTGGGGGAGTCCAGAACTAGAGGGCATAGGTTTAGGATGAGAGGGGAAAGATATAAAAGAGACCTAAGGGGCAACTTTTTCATGCAGAGGGTGGTACATGTATGGAATGAGCTGACAGAGGAAGTGGTGGAGGCTGGTACAATTGCAACATTTAGGAGGCATTTGGATGGGTATATGAATAGGAAGGGTTTGCAGGGATATGGGCTGGGTGCTGGCAGGTGGGACTAGATTGGGTTGGGAATCTGGTCAGCATGGACGAGTAGGACCGAAGGGTCTGTTTCCATGCTGTACATCTCTATGACTCTATGATGAGATGGCATCTTGAGTACCATTTAAAGTTCTGGTTACCCAGGTAATTAAGGAAACATTCAAGCATTGAAGGAGGCTCAGATTGAAGAGAGATGTTGTTTATTGAATAATTCACAAGCGATTAAGCCCTGAACACTTATAAATTAATATCTAATATCCTAATACCATTAGAATGTCCAGAGTTAGAACTATTTTTCAGAAAATCCATAACGTAAGATTCATAAAACAGAAGGTCAAACATGTAGGGATATACTAACAAATAAGTTTTCCATTTCAAGACCATTACGAATCAAAAAAGACCCTGGTTAACTGGTACTCCTCCTCAGTGCCATCTTTCAACTTTGCTATCCACAGCTGAATGATGCCTTGCAGTTTTAAATAGGAATCGGAAGAAAGCTTTCTAATGGTTGGAATCATATCTTGAAGAAAGGAATATAGTTGTGGTTGGTGAAGGCCAATCACCTCAACACTAGAATGTCACTGCAGGCATCCCTCAGGATACTGTCTCAGACCAACCATTTCAGCTGCTTCCTCAATTACTTTCACTCCATTATACAAAAGAAATGGATATATTTACGGATGATTCAGCACTGTAGAATAAAGAATTAACTCTTAAGTATGGATCTATAAGTGAGGAAATAACAGATCCAATGATGTAAAGTCCTTACACTCCAACAATATCTCTCAGTTGAGTGGACCGAAACTGCTACAAGGCTCACACAACAACAAAAGATAGCAATAGTGATTGAGAAACTCAGCAGCAAGATGGGCCAATTGAAGAAAATCTTGAAGACACACCAACCAGTGCCTGACACAGCGACAAGGAAAGCATGAAAGGCTCAGACCAATAATTAAGAGGCACATCGACAACTCAGTGAATGATGAACAAACAATACAAGTGGCACAACTGTAACCAGAATAAGAAATGGACCAGTCTCTGTTGCTACCAGAAACATTTGAGCATATGATGGCTCATAGGAAGCAGAACATTGGAAGAACTGGCACAGGCTATTTACTCAACACAGAAATGCTGCAGCAAAAACAATAAAGATCAGGTCAGTGCCTTACGCTGCCTGACCTGCTGTGCTTTTCCAGCACCACTCTAATCTTGACCCCTGCCTTTTTTTATGCAGCAGGCAGCATTGTGCATAATGTTCAGACAAATGGGGTGTAAATGAAGAAATAGGCACTTACTGAGAAGCTATTGGAGATTTCCATTCATATTCAGTGCATTATTATTATTGAGTGAGCAAAATTTAATAGAAGGAAGCAAAAGGTAGAAGAAGGCATCAAATTATTTAGTCATAGAGTCACACAGCAAGGAAACAGACTCTTCTCTCTAACTTGTCTATGCCAACCAGACATCCAATTTGACTTAGTCCCAGTTGCGAGCATGTGGCCCATTTTCCTCTAAACCCTTACTATTCATATACCCTTTAGATGCCTTTTACATGTCGTAATTGTATCCGTCTCCGTCACTTCCTCTGGCAGCGCATTCCATACATGCACCATTCCTCTGTGTGAAAAAGTTACCCCTCAGATCCTTTTAAAATCTTCCTCTTCTACCTTAAACCTATGCCCTCTAGTTTTGGGCTTGCCTGCCTTTGGAAAAAGACTTTGGCTATTCACCCTATTCATGCCCGTTTTGATTTTATAGTCCTATACAAGGTAACCCCTCAGCCACCCATTCTCAAGGAAAACAGCCCTTGTCTATTCAGCCTCTCCCTATAAGTAATCTAATCTAATCTAATCTAATCTAATAACTCAAACCCTCCAGATCAAGCAACATCCTTGTCAATCTTTTCTGCACTCTGTCAAGTTTAACAATATCCTTTCTATAGAAGGGTGACCGGAATTATACGTAATCTTATAAAAGTGGCCTCACCAATATCCTGTACAACCACAATATGACATACCAACTCCTATACTCAATGTTTTGACCAATAAAGGCAAGCATGTCAAATGCCTACTTCACCACCCAGTCTAACTGCGACTGCTCATTCAAGGAACTATGCACCTGCACCCCTGGGTCTCTTTGTTCGGCAATACCTAAGAATCAAAGAGTCAAGATGTACAGCAAGGAAGCAGTCCCAGCATATTCAGCCTCTCTCTATACCTTTTAACTCTAACATCCTTGTAAATCTTTCTGAACCCTTTCAAGATTCACAACATCCTTCCTATAGAAGCGAAATCAGAATTGCATGCAATTTTCCAAAAGTGGCCTAACCAATGTCCTGTACAGCCACAACATGATCTCCCAACTCCTGTACTCAAAGCTCTGACCAATAAAGGCAAGTATACCAAATGTGTTCTTCACTATCCTATCTACCTAGACTCCACTTTCAAGAAACTATAACTCTGCATTCCAAAGTCTCTTTGTTCAGCAACACTCCCCAGGACCTTATCCTGCCCTGATTTGCCTTTCCAAAATGCAGCACCTCACATTTATTTAAATTTAACTCCATCAGTCATTTCTCGGCCCATTGATCTATCTGAACAAGATCCCATTGAATTTAAGGTAACCTTTTTCATTGTCCACTAAACCTCCAATTTTGCTACCATTATGAGATATTTGTATCATCGATTGTCACAGGTGAGGTGCTGAAGGACTGGAGGTTGGCTAACATGGTGCTACTATTTTAAAAATGTGGTAAGAAAAAGCCAGGGAACTATAAACCAGTGAGCCTGACATCAGTGGTGAGCAAGTTGTTGGAGGGAATCCTGAGGGACAGGATTTATATGCATTTAGAAAGGCAAGGACCGATTAGGGATAATCAACATGGCTTTGTGCATGAGAAATCATGTCTTACTAACTTGACAGAGTTTTTTGAAGAAATAACAAAGAGGATTGATGAGGGAAGAGCTGGATATGATCTATATAACTTCAGTAATGTGTTCGACAAGGCTCCTCATGGTAGACTGGTTAGCAATGTTCGATCACATGAATACAGGGAGAACTAGCCATTTGGATACAGAACTGGCTCAAAGGTAGAAGACAGAGAGTGGTGGTGGAGGGTTATTTTTCACCTGGAGGCCTGTGACCAGTGGTGTGCACAAGGATCGCTGCTGGGTCCACTGCTTTTTATCATTTATATAAATGATTTGGTTGTGAACATAAGAGATATCCCATGTGTTTTGCTATTAATAGTATAAATTCTGGACTGGTTTGCCTTGCTAAAAAGCAACACCTGAAATAAATCTAAATTATACTCCATCTGCCACTCCCTAGCCCATTAGCCGATTTGATAATGGTCCCATTGAACTCTGAGGTAATCTTCTTCATGTCCACTTCACCACCTATTTTGGTGTCATCCACAAAGTTATTAATGATATTTACTAATTGGCAGACAACTGTATCCAGTTCTGCTCTCCCTATTATAGGAAAGATATTATTAGGCTGGGGAGGGGTCAGCAAAGATTTACCAGGACATTGGCTGGAATGGACAGTTTAAGTTATAAAGAGAGGCTAGATAGGCTGAGACATTTTTCACTGGAGCATAGTAAGTTGAGAGGTGACTTTATAGAAAATTTATAAAATAATGAGGGATATAGATAAGGTGGTTGGCAGGTGTCTTTTCCCTAGAGTGGGGGTATTAATATTACTGGCATATTTTTAAGGTGAGAGGAGAAAGATTTAACAAAGACATTGGGGCAATTTTTTTACATAAAGAGTGGTTCGTTTGTGCAATGAACTTCCAGAGTAAATGGTGTATGTGGATACAGTAATAATGTTTAAAATAAATTAAATAAATTTAAATTAAATAAAAGACAATTTGACAAATATATGAATAAGAAATGTTTGGAGGGATATGGGCCAAGCACAGGCAAGTGGGACTAGTTTAATTTGGGATTATGTTCGACATGGACTGATTTATTTCTGTGCTGTAAGACTCTATGACTCCATATCTGTGAATATGGAACATTTCAAGATGACTTGATTTTAGATCAGATTATTGTCAGAATTTTGGGATAACTCTTTCGGATTTCGTAGAGCCCTGGCAAGGATTAAATTGAACTAAAGTGGTGTGATTAATTAGATATCTTAACTAAGGAAATAAAACAAAATCTTTGTCCAAGATGAGAGATAAATCTTATGGAAAATTCTGTTCATGTAAATACAACGCACTGTGTATAAATACAAAAGCAGAAACCATGGAAAGATCATCAGATGCCTTTTCTCAGAGCCCTCGATGTTGGTGGGAAGAAGCTGCAGTGCTGCAAAGAGTGCCTGGCTGGCTGTAATGATTGTAGTGAGGTCAGTCAGGTGGACCTCATAGAATATGAATTTCCCTGTTTGGGGCTGTTAACCTGGTCCAATGAGGGAGCCCTGGCTGACTGATATAAACAGGAGTGTCACACAGCATTGCCCTTTGATGTGAAGGGCAGTGCTTGTCACTGGCCACTCGGGTGTTTTCCTATCTTCCTGGTGGTGGAAAATTGAATAAGGATTTGTGCACTTTGTATCTCTCACTGTGTCTCACACCTGCACACACACACACACCATGGGTTCTGGGGAAAAAATAAACACTACCTTGGTTAGGCGGTAGTGTGGGGGAGAAGAAAAAAGAAAAAAAAAGTGAAAAAAAAAATAATCAGGGGATTGTCAGGTGGTAGTGAAAAAAAGAGAAAAAAAAAGAAAAAAAACAGGAGTGTCTGAGTTTCTGATCACTTTGAGAGCTGTCTCTGAGGGAAATGGATCAGTGTCAAGGGCTCTTGATGACAGAGGGACTTGATGACAGCATACCAGCCTTTCTGGAGTTATTTCACTGGCCACTTGAAATCTGTCTTTCAGAAGGAGAAAAAAAAAACAATAATAAAGAGCCACATCTAAGAAATTGAGGAGCCAAACAACACAAAAAATCTTCCTGGGGCAAATAAAGGAATCAAAGGGTGAATATTGTGTTGTTAATAGAGAAAAAAACGGACATTCAACTAATTTTAAACCTGACACTGAAACAGATAACACATATGAGCTAGAATGCCTAAATCAAAAAATTCCACAACAATCACAGTTTGACTCCAAGGACCAGGAGGTATCTAATTAAAGGCAAAAGGGCAATTGATTGTGCGATTGCAATAAAAAGAGAAATCTTTGAAATGTTATACCTAATTCAGAATCAAGAATGTTATAAATTGGACAGAAAAGCACACACAGATCAGAAACATATCTTCAGGGTTAATGACTTTGATAACAAGGAACAACAAGATGAATTCAGAATTGAATTCCAAAAGCTGTTTGGTGGCCTGGAGAAATTGAAGACCACTGAAATCCATATCACTCTAAAAGTAGATGCCTAGCAATTTGCCAGTCCATATCACGAATATTCCCACGCCCTCATTTGAAAAAAGTGAGATATGAATATGAGGCAATTCTTCACCAAGGTGTCATTCATTAGTAACCAGACTGATGACGTGATATCCTGGCATAGTTCCAATGTCTTATTAAGAATTTGTGCAGATCTTATGTAACTAAATAGAACTGTATAATGAGAAGCACAGTCTATGTCATCAGTGGATGAAAGTTTGCAAAACCTGCAAAACTATTGTCTTCTCAAAACTCATGTTAATGGCAGACTCCACAGTTACTACTGGATGAAGAATCAACACTCTCAGTGGCATTCTTTACATCATTTGGATGGTCTTGCTGTAACTGTTCACCTTTTGAGATCACTTCGGCACCTGACGTATTCCAGAGAACACTGGAAAACATCTTGGAGGACTTGGTAGCCATCAGTTTTCACGTAGACTCCATTCTAATACATGGTTGGACAAAAACAGAGCATGATGAAAGCACAGGAGCAGTATGAAAAACTTTGTAGGAGGCATGGCTAACATTAAACAAAAGGTGTGAGTACTTAAAACATACAATTAAGTTCTTGCGACACATTGTCCAAGAAATAAGCATAACACTGAAGTTCTTATCACTTAGAAATGCCTCAGAACTGCAGAGGGTTATGGGAATAGGCAAAAGTGATGCTGAAAATGCACAGCAGGTCAGGCATCAACCAAGGAGCAGGAAAAATTGGCATTTCGGGCAGGAGCCCTTCATCAGAAATAAGAATGCTTATGGGAATAGTCAAACAAGTCGGCAAATTGTTGCAACATCTGGTACAAGTCAACAAACCTTTGCGACAAGTCCTCAGACATTACCAGGGATCATGCTGCATTGAAAATCAGCAGCAATCTTTTGAGAAAATAAAAGAATAAAAGAAAGAAGAAAAAAGAATAGAAGAAAAAGAAAATAAACAACTGTCAGAGAGTCATAGAGATGTACAGCATGGAAACAGATCTTTGGGTCCAACTTGTTCATGCTGACCAGATATTCTAAATAAATCTCGTCCCATTCGCCAGCATTTGGCCCATATCCCTCTAAACCCTTCCTATTCATATACCCATCCAGATGTCTTTTAAATGTATAATTGTACCACCCTCCACCATTTCCTCTGGCAGCTCATCAGAAATCCTAGCTCATTACAATACTGAGCTACCAATTGTGTATTGGCTGATGCATTATCAACTGGACTACAGGTAGTATTATTCCAAATTTAAAACAGTGGCAAAATAAGACTAGTTTAATAAACACCCAGAAATTAAATAGAATTCAACTATGATAGAAAAAGAAGCACTCACAGCTACGTGGGCATGCAAAAAATTCTGATTATATTCTAGGATTGTAGTTTGAAAATGATCCGTAACATTGTTAAATACAAAAGCAATTACATATATGCCACAAGAGATACAAAGGTGCTGATTAAGCCTAATGTGATATGACACTATAACAGAATACTTTCAGGAAAAGTATCAAACCACAGCAGATACATTGTCAAGGGTAACTAGATCATCCAGAAGAAGTCAAGAATTTCAGTAAGGAAGTGGAAGCTCTCACGTCCTTGACTACAAGGAATTTGCCGGCTGCAGCAAGAAAGCTGCAAGGGATGAAGTCAGCTCAGAAAAATAAAAACTTTCCACCGCAAGATGATGAAGAAGGAAGAAGATCAATGAGAAGAGAAAAGAATTACTCCATGAGTAAAAATGCAAACTTGGTAAATGCAAATCCTCAATCATCTCCAGGAAATTGCCCAGTTTGTGAAATCACTGCAATGCTTAACACTGTGAATCAAAGATTTTGGGAGATATAGGTGGATGTAAATATTGCCTAAAGTCTATGACTTCAGGAGAGAGGTAAGGATGCATGTCAATAAAAAGCTGTGTCAGCAATAACATAATAGATAAGATGTTGATGCAGAAATTCTGAAGAGAGGGATAGCCAGATATTATGTTTAGTCTAAGTATACATAGTTGAAAGAATGTGAGTAAACAGTTACTTCAAAAGTCCTTAGACTCTACTAATATCCCTTCAGTAATGCTGTGCAGCCATATCTTCTATAACACGCACATAACAAAAATACCATTCTTGACTCATCAGATACAGAGATAGGTTAAAAACAATGACTACAGATGTTGGAAACCAGATTCTGGATTAGTGGTGCTGGAAGAGCACAACAGTTCAAGCAGCATCCAAGGAGCTTCGAAATCGACGTTTTGGGCAAAAGCCCTCCATCAGGAATAAAGGCAGAGAGCCTGAAGGGTGGAGAGATAAGCTAGAGGAGGGTGGGGGTGGGGAGAAAGTAGCATAGAGTACAATAGGTGAGTGGGGGAGGGGATGAAGATGATAGGTCAGGGAGGAGGGTGGAGTGGATAGGTGGAAAAGAAGATAGGCAGGTAGGACAAGTCATGGGGACAGTGCTGAACTGGAAGTTTGGAAGTAGGTGGAGGTGGGGGAAGGGGAAATGAGGAAGCTGTTGAAGTCCACATTGATGCCCTGGGGTTGAAGTGTTCCGAGGCGGAAGATGAGGCGTTCTTCCTCCAGGCGTCTGGTGGTGAGGGAGCGGCGGTGAAGGAGGCCCAGGACCTCCATGTCCTCGGCAGAGTGGGAGGGGGAGTTGAAATGTTGGGCCACAGGACGGTATGGTTGATTGATTGCGGGTGCCCCGGAGATGTTCCCTAAAGCGCTCTGCTAGGAGGCGCCCAGTCTCCCCAACGTAGAGGAGACTGCATCGGGAGCAACGGATACAATAATTGATATTGGTGGATGTGCAGGTAAAACTTTGATGGATGTGGAAGGTTCCTTTAGGGCCTTGGATGGAGATGAGGGAGGAGGTGTGGGTACAGCTTTTGCAGTTCCTGCGGTGGCAGGGGAAGGTGCCAGGATGGGAAGGTGGGTTGTAGGGGGCCTTGGACCTGACCAGGTAGTCACGGAGGGAACGGTCTTTGCGGAAGGCGGAAAGGGTTGGGGAGGGAAATATATCCCTGGTGGTGGGGTCTTTTTTGGAGGTGGCGGAAATGTCAGCATATGATTTGGTTTATGCAAAGGTTGGTAGGGTGGAAGGTGAGCACCAGGGGCGTTCTGTCCTTGTTACGGTTGGAGGGGTGGGGTCTGAGGGCGGAGGTGCAGGATGTGGATGAGATGCGTTGGAGGGCATCTTTAACCACGTGGGAAGGGAAATTGTGGTCCCTAAAGAAGGAGACCATCTGGTGAGTTCTGTGGTGGAACTGGTCCTCCTTGGAGCAGATACAGTGGAGGCAGAGGAATTGGGAATATGGGATGGCATTTTTGCAAGAGGTAGGTTGGGAAGAGGTGTAATCCAGGTAGCTGTGGAAGTCGGTGGGTTTGTAAAAAATGTCAGTGTCAAGTCGGTCGTCATTAATGGAGATGGAGAGGTCCAGGGAGGGGAGGGACGTGTCAGAGATGGTCCAGGTAAATTTAATGTCAGGGTGGAATGTGTCGGTGAAGTTGATGAATTGTGCAACCCCCTTGCAGGAGCACGAGGTGGCGCCAATGCAGTCATCAATGTAGCGGAGGAAGAGGTGGGGAGCACTGCCGGTGTAGTTACGGAAGATTGACTGTTCTACATAGCCAACAAAGAGACAGGCATAGCTGGGGCCCACACATGTGCCCATGGCTACCCCTTTGGTCTGGGGAAAGTGGGAGGATTCGAAGGAGAAATTGTTAAGGGTGAGGACCAGTTCAGCCAAACGAATGAGAGTGTCAGTGGAAGGGTACTGTTGGGGACGTCGGGAGAGGAATGAACGGAGGGCTTGGAGGCCCTGGTCATGGCGAATGGAGGTGTAGAGGGATTGGCCAACCCATTGTCTCAGCATGATCCTGCCCCACTGAACTCATTTCTACCTACCTTGACACTGTTCTATCCCACTAGTCCAGGAACTCCCCACATACGTTCGAGACACCACCCACACCCTCCACCTCCTCCAAGACTTCCGTTTCCCCAGCCCCCAACGCCTCATCTTCACCATGGATATCCAGTCCCTCTACACCTCCATCCGCCATGACCAGGGCCTCCAAGCCCTCCGTTCATTCCTCTGCCGACGTCCCCAACAGTACCCTTCCACTGACACTCTCATTCGTTTGGCTGAACTGGTCCTCACCCTTAACAATTTCTCCTTCGAATCCTCCCACTTTCTCCAGACCAAAGGGGTAGCCCCAGCTATGCCTGTCTCTTTGTTGGCTATGTAGAACAGTCGATCTTCTGTAATTACACCCGCACCGCTCCCCACCTCTTCCTCTGCTACATTGATGACTCCATTGGCGCCACCTCATGCTCCCGTGAGGAGATTGAGCAATTCATCAATTTCACCAACACATTCCGCCCTTACATTAAATTTACCTGGACCATCTCTGACACCTCCCTCCCCTTCCTGGACCTCTCCATCTCCATTAATGACAACTGACTTGATACTGACATTTTTTACAAACCCACCGACTTCCACAGCTACCTGGATTACACCTCTTCCCAACCTACCTCTTGCAAAAATGCCATCCCATATTCCCAATTCCTCCACCTCCGCCGTACCTGCTCCCAGGAGGACCAGTTCCACCACAGAACACACCAGATGGTCTCCTTCTTTAGAGAGTGCAATTTCCCTTCCCACGTGGTTAAAGATGCCCTCCAATGCATCTCATCCACATCCTGCACCTCCGCCCTCAGACCCCACCCCTCCAACTGTAACAAGGACAGAACACCCCTGGTGCTCACCTTCCACCCTACCAACCTTCACATAAACCAAATCATCCGCTGACATTTCCGCCACCTCCAAAAAAGACCCCATCACCAGGGATATATTTCCCTCCCCACCCCTTTCCGCCTTCCGCAAAGACCATTCCCTCCGTGACTACCTGGTCAGGTCCATGCCCTCTACAACCCACCCTCCCATCTTGGCACCTTCCCCTGCCACCGCAGGAACTGCAAAACCTGCGCCCACACCTCCTCCCTCATCTCCATTCAAAGCCCTAAAGGTGCCTTCCACATCCATCAAAGTTTTACCTGCACATCCACCAATATCATTTATTGTATCCGTTGCTCCCGATGCGGCCTCCTCTACATCTGGGAGACTGGATGCCTCCTAGCAGAGCGCTTTAGTGAACATCTCCGGGACACCCGCACCAATCAACCATACCGTCCTGTGGCCCAACATTTCAACTCCCTCTCCCACTCTGTCGAGGACATGGAGGTCCTGGGCCTCCTTCATCGCCGCTCCCTCACCACCAGACTCCTGGAGGAAGAATGCCTCATCTTCCGCCTCGGAACACTTCAACCCCAGGGCATCAATGTGGACTTCAACCATTTCTTCATTTCCCCTTCCCCCACCTCCACCTACTTCCAAACCTCCAGCTCAGCACTGTCCCCATGACTTGTCCTACCTGCCTATCTTCTTTTCCACCTATCCACTCCACCCTCCTCCCTGACCTATCATCTTCATCCCCTCCCCGACTCACCTATTGTACTCTATGCTACTTTCTCCCCACCCCCACCCTCCTCTAGCTTATCTCTCCACCCTTCAGGCTCTCTGCCTTTATTCCTGATGAAGGACATTTACCCGAAACGTCGATTTTACTGCTCCTCGGATGATGCCTGAACTACTGTGCTCTTCCAGCACCACTCATCCAGATACAGAGATAGGCCATGTAATATGCAGGACGACCTGGACAATATTCAGGTTTAGATATCAAGTAACACTCATGCCATACATGTACTACGGAGGGACCATCTCCAACAAGAGAGAATTTAATAATTTCAGTGGCATTATCATCACTGAATCCCCTACCATCTGCATCCATGTTCTTACCATTTATCAGAAAATGAAATGGAATGGCCGTATGAATGTTGTGGCTTTAAGATGACATAAGATGCTGGAAATTATGCAACGAGTATTTCATCTCCTTTCTCTCTGATGCTTGTCCATCATTTGCAAGGCACAAATCAGGAGTGTAATGGAAAATGTTTCATTTTCCTGGATGGTTGCAGCTGCAATAACACTCAAAATATTTTGCCCCATCCGGGACACAGTAGATTGCTTGAGGACGACCCTAGCCAACATCTTTGACATTCACTCCCTCTCCTTCCATCACAATTGTAGCTGTGTGTACCATGAAAAGATACACTGCAGCAACTCGCCAAGCCTCCTTCATCAGCATCTTCCAAATACATGATATCTACCAACTGGAATGTGCACATCAACACCCGCAAGTTCCCTAAAGCACACAACATTATAACTTGAAACTATATTGCTGTTCCTTCATCAGAGCATCAAACCCTGAAGCTAGCTTCCTAACAGCTCTGAAGTGTGCCCGCACCAGATGGACTGCAGTGGCTCAAGAAGGCAGTTCACTACCATCTTATTGACAGTATTTAGGGATGAACAACATTGGCATGCCAGTGATACTCAGTTCCTGTGAAATTGTTTAAAAAACTGATATTTTTGGCTAATTCCTCTAGTAATGCCCACATCTTCACTTCAAAGGGTGAAGAACTGAATCTCTTGTATATCTGTATATAGAAATCACAACACAGAATCATACCATTCAACCTGAACTGTTCCTTTTTTATTTATTATGTACAATTGGGATAAATATTCATCCTAATTCCATGTTCCCATCCTAATCCTTTATGTACCTATAAAAAACATATAGAACATGACAGCACAGTACAGGCCCTTCGGCCGTTGATATTGCGCCAACCTGTCATACCAGTCTGAAGCCCATCTAACCTACACTATTCTATGTACATCCAACCATTATCCTTAACTGTTGACATAGATCTAGTTTTAACAATAGAAAGGCACACGCATACTGGCATATTAATTCCAAGTTTATAGAAGAATAAAATTTGAAGAATTCAATGTTTTTTGCTTTTTTTTTCAACAAGCTCATTGTAG
This sequence comes from Chiloscyllium punctatum, assembly GCF_047496795.1. Lineage (NCBI taxonomy): Eukaryota > Metazoa > Chordata > Chondrichthyes > Orectolobiformes > Hemiscylliidae > Chiloscyllium > Chiloscyllium punctatum. The sequence continues at coordinate 141,369,787 of NC_092741.1, read as the reverse complement.
CTAAGTTTTACATACTGATCTTTCAAGAAACCTTCATAAAAACCATTCCATATGTGCATGTGGTCCCATTAGAGTATAAATCACAAATTGCATTGGCTTTCATTAAAATATCCAAAGGCTATAATTAAATCACTGTCTACATAATAGTTAACCCCTTTTATCTCACTCTGTTCCAGAAACTTGCTTATTATAGACTTTGGCCAAATTTGTTCCATTAGTACTTGTGGGTAGGTTAATCTGACATGCCTTTTATTAAGACCAGATAATTAGATTTTCGTTTCTGTGGTTTATATGTCCTTTCACTTGTAGTAATAAATTGTCTATGGTGATAACATTATTAGGAGGACATTTTTCAATTGGCAGATTCAGTTAATAAAATGACTCAATATTCACTGGATCATCCCAAACAACTGGCATACCTTATTTTCACATCTTTAAAAGCCCATTGTACATTTTTCAATCTGGATCTATCCAGCATGATTTCTGACATTTACCCCAGATATGGCAGAAAATCTGTACTTCACTTTGCAGGCAGGAACCAGGACATCTTGCTAGATGGGGTGGTGCAAACACAGGATTTCCTTTTGCCCCTAGGATGAGCAATGGAGCTCATGACACCAAATCATGCTCGGACTTAAACTCGGAATGTTGACTCTCCTGCTCCTCGGATGCTGCCTGACTGGCTGTGTTTTTCCAGTACCACACTTTTCGACTCTGATCTCCAGCATCTGCAGTCCTCACTTTCTCCTAGTTGACCAAATCATGCCAGCCTGGTCCAAAGTTGCCACCAAGGTCAGTTCAGTCTCAGCTGCCTTGAGAAATGCATAGCAATGTAGGAAGAAGGTCAATATATTTTGACTCTGCTAGTGCAACTGCCACTATCTTCTCTCTAATACTTCACACTCACTTTATCTGTACTATTACACCCACCTCCCACCAAGGTTCATGCTATCCAACTTGCTCTTCTACCCACAACATCTTCCTTCACTCCTGACACCCAACCCAATCCCTGACAGCACTAACCCTTACTGTTACCTATTGGCTCACTTGGGATACCTCCTTTCCACCTGCATCAATAGAAGGCTATAGCCCTCCATATTCAGCTCCCTCAATTCCTGCCTCTCTCTCATTCCAAGAGGAAAACAGCCCATACTAGGGTAGAAAGTGTAAGGTTGGTGGTAGACAACCTGCTATTCAGCTCCTCTGCCACATGGAGAGCATCCTGACTCTGATAGCCTCAAATTGCTGATGAACCATCTTTAATTTCCTGGACTGATTTCCAAGGCTTGTCTTACTGTGCTGGGACCCCTGAGCAAAGGTTATTCCCCCTTGTTTTGACTGATGTCTTCTGACAATCCTCAACAAGCTTCTACAACATCTGGTGAGGCAAGGCAGAAGTAATATGAGTCAGATATCTCTCGCTGAGGGCATAAAGCATATAAAAGGTAAAGCACAGAAAGGCAGGGATGTTGTGATCATCCAGCTCAGCTCAGACTGTGTGCGCACTACACCAGCGAGCATTTGGTGAGGCAGCCTGTTCCAGTCTATGTGCTAGTCCCTGAGTGCTCAGCATCCTTGCAGCAGCATTTCAATGATGGTTGTTGATGCATCATTGAAGTGTTGAAGCGTCCTCTAAGTGGACCTTAACTATGCCACGAGGATTCTTAGAGGCTGGCACATGTCTTGTGCCAATATCTATGGCTGTGACTAGTGCACATAGAGAATGCACTGAGATGTTGGTGCCCAGTATCCAACGTAGCTCAGGTGTATGGCTCTACATCAGAAACCAGCCATCCAGCCAAGTGAGATAAATTACTCCCACATAATAATAAATGAAAAGAAGTCAAGTAACTGCAGAGTCACAAGTCTGGAGCAGTCACTACAAATGCTGAAGGAGATTTTTGCAATGCATGGAATTCCAAACATTCTAATCTGACAATAGAGTATAGCTTGCCAATGAGTACTTAAGTAAGTTCACAGCAGCATACAGATTTGTACATAATACTGGCTCACCAAGATACCATGAAGTGGAGATGAAATATACAGTGAAAACATTGCAAAAGATTGATAACATCCAGCTTATAGTTCTGAGCTGTCATTCAACTACATTTCAAAATTATTCAGCTGTCTGTGAATTCCTCATGGGAAGTATACTGAGAACACAACTTCCAACTTTCCAACATTCCCTCATGCCACATGTACAAGGTGATTACTTGGAAAATGTGAGAGAGGACAAGGAGGAGTAGTATTCCAGTCAGATGTGGAACAATGACAAATATCACAAAGCAGACATGGCCCCAGAACTACAACCAGAAGAGTCAGTTTGGATTCAACACTCAGATCATATGGACATGGAGTGAAACTGACACTATATCTCCAGTCCTACCTCATTCAAACCTAATATGCAATAGGATATATATGCACTAGTTTCTACATAGAACCAACATCTTCTACACATTTAAAATTGTGACCAACACAGTCAAAAAGATCAGAGGTGCTGTGGTCATCAAAAGAACCTGATAATGACATAATGCTGAGAAGGAATCATCTTCAATTCTCTTTCTGCCCAGCAGAGAGCAAAGTTGAATTCCCCACATCCTTCAAAGGAGCTGGAACACATTCAACTAGACTACCAATACTATCACAGTGGTTGTCCCTGTAGTCAGATATTTGGGACTATTTTATCTGTTCATTTCGAGAAAATATCAATTAAACAATCAAGAAGTGTGATTCCCCTGACTTGGCTGTTTGCCTGCAAGCAGTGAGGAAAAAATTACATTTAACTTGCTATTTGTGGCAAACATGATATCAAATCGCTTTTCTTTCACAAACAGACTTTGACAAGATTTCTATGAATAAAGTGCATAATTAAACAATATAAATTTAAATAAGGAACAATCTATACAATCTGTAACTAAATAAAAGCAAACATTCAACAAACATGTGAACAGTGACAGGAAGGTTAATCTCTTGGTTAGTCAAATATGCCCCACACGTGTGATATTTTCTGTGTATAACATACATGCTTTTAACTCCACCTAAAACTAAGTGATATCCTGAGAGAAATAGAAAACCAAATAACCCAAGGCAATTCAAAATCAAAATTTGGAGGATTCTTCTCCAACAATTACCACTCGCCAATCTAAATTAGCCAGGAGATTGTTCTGGCCATGAGTTTTCTGTGAGGTAAAATTACCTCAACCAAAAATAAGTCCAACTCTCAAAAGGAATTCAGTGAATTGACTTCGACTGCATGATTCAGCAGGCAGTTCCAGTATCCCACTATTCTCTGGAAGAGTAACCACGTCCTGTTGTCTAACTAGATCCGCATTATACAACATAACTGTTTCTGTTCCGAAAAAGAATCATATTCGACACAAAACATTAACTTTATTTCTCTTCCCACAAATGCTGTCAGACCTTCTGAATTTTTCTAGTAGTTTAGATCTCCACCATTGCAGACCTCTGCTTTTATGTTATCTGGACCAGTCTATTCCCTTCATCATGTTATAACCCCTAATTGGATCAACAAAATCACACATTTCTCAAAGGTGTAGAGTAAGAGCACTTTCAGCCTACTTTATTAACTTCTTCTTTCAGTTTCTCCCAATTTACTTGAGGTCACCACAATAGTGATTGATCACCCTTCTCTAACTTCTCTCAAAAGACACTCATTCAATTCAGTCATGTTCACTTCATGCTAATCACCAAGCTGATCTGTAAACATCACTGAGTAAGGCATCTTCTTGTCTCACTAGTTCAGTTGAGTATCTATGACATTGAGGAAGAGAAAAGCACTCATTGACCTTCTCTACATTTTTACAAAGGCTCAACATCATCCACCATATGAGGACACAACTTGTACTTTTGAATAAGATCTGGAACACATTAGCTGCAACATGTCAGGAGTAACAAGGTGCATGAAATATCCTACAACACTCTAACAGAAACACAAATGCTGACGTGGGCATTAATAAATCTGAGTCTCACTTTGTTAGTTGATTGAGTCACTCTAACCATTTCTTCAGACAACTTATCAAAGGTATTGAGGTAGCTTGTAGAAGGAAATCAAACTTAATTAATTTTAACCCATATAAAATATACATTTCAGATATGTAATAGGAAATTTTAACAAGAGCACAATGAATTTCTTTTTTACCAAAAAAAGATATCACATAAGAACATAAACTGCATTGTAAAACTGCAAAATTGTATGAAATGAAAATATGTGGGCAGGGCTATTTATAACATGTTGAGACATTTACAGTGTAGGATTAGTGCCATCAAATGCATGTGAAATGTCACAGCATGCAAGATGAATAGCAAGGCTTAAGTCTGTACTAGTGCTGCTATTAATCAATGTGGGTGTTGGCAATTATTGTATGCAGTGCTGACACAACACAGTGAATGCCAGTGTGCAGATTGCTTTGATGGTTCTATCTTATGGATGACTAACATAAATTACAGCACTAAGTAACAGTGAAATTACTAACTATCAGGTTACATTGAAGTTCCCAACACTTCAAGCTTTTATCTTAACATTTGAGCCACAAATATATTTTGTCTGTAACAATGTAGTTTTCTTCAAAATTTATAGTGTGTATCACATGAATAAGATATCTAAAAGCTGTCACAGCCTTACTTTTGATTTATTATATAGCAGCCAGTTTTCATACAATGATTGCACAAACAGCAATTGAGACAATAGATCATCTCCTTCTTGTTGGAAAGATGTTGTGAAACTTGAAATGGTTCAGAAAAGATTTACAAGGATGTTGCCAGGGTTGCCAGGATTGGAGGATTTGAGCTAAAGGGAGAGATTGAATAGGCTGGGGATGTTTTCCCTGGAGCATCGGAAGCTGAGGTTATAGAGGTTTATAAAAGCATGAGGGGCATGGATATGATAAATAGACAAAGTATTTTCCCTGGGTGGGGGAGTCTAGAACAAGAGGGCATAGGTTTAGGATGAGAGGCGAAAGATGGGAAATCATGTATCACAAACTTGATTGAGTTTTTTGAAGAAGTAACAGAGGATTAATGAGGGCAGAGAAGTAGACATGATCTATATGGACTTCAGTAAGGCATTTGACAAGGTTCCCCAAGAGAAACTGGTGAGCAAAGTTAGATCTCATAAATACAGGGAGAACTAGCCATTTGGATACAGAACTGGCTCAAAGGCAGAAGACAGAGGGTGGTGGTGGAGGGTTGTTTTTCAGACTGGAGGCCTGTGACCAATGGAGTGCCACAAGGATCGGTGCTGGGTCCAGTACTTTTCGTTATTTTTATAAATGATTTGGATGTGAGCTTAAGAAGTATAGTTAGTAAGTTTGCAGATGACACCAAAATTGGAGGTGTAGTGGACAGCGAAGAAGGTTACCTCAGATTACAACAGGATCTTGATCAGATGAGCCAATGTGCTGAGAAGTAGTAGATGGAGTTTAATTTAGATAAATGCGAGGTGCTGCATTTTGGGAAAGCAAATCTTAGCAGGACTTATACACTTAACGGTAAGGTCCTAGGGAGTGTTGCTGAACAAAGACACCTTGGAGTGCAGGTTCATAGCTCCTTGAAAGTAGAGTCACAGGTAGATAGGATATTGAAGAAGGTGTTTGGTATGCTTTCCTTTCTTGGTCAGAGTTTTGAGTACAGGAGTTGGGAGGTCATGTTGCAGCTGTACAGGACTTTGGTTAGGCCACTGTTGGAATATTGCATTCAGTTCTGTTCTCCTTCCTATCGGAAGGATGTTGTGAAACTTGAAAGGGTTCAGAAAAGATTTACAAGGATGTTGCCAGGGTTGGAGTATTTGAGCTAAAGGGAGAGGTTGAATAGGCAAGGGATGTTTTCCCTGAAGCGTTGGAAACTGGGGAGTGACCTTTATAGAGGTTTATAAAATCATGAGGGTCATGGATAGGATAAATAGACATGGTCTTTTCCCTGGGGTTGGGAAGTCCAGAACTAGAGGGCATAGGTTTAGGGTGAGAGGGGAAAGATGTAAAAGAGACCTAAGAGGCAACTTTTTCATGCAGAGAGTGGTAAGTGTATGGAATAAGCTGTTAGAGGAAGTGGTGGAGGCTAGTACAATTGCAACATTTAAAAGGCATCTGGATGGGTATATGAATAGGAAGATATTGGAAGGATATGGAACAGGTGCTGGCAGGTGGGACTAGATTGGGTTGGGATCTGGTCGGCATAGACGAGTTGGACCGAAGGGTCTGTTTCCCTGCTGTACATCGCTATGACTCTATGACTCTATCTCTTTTAGGGAAGAAAAGCCTTGATTACTACTAAAACATGTGTTTGGATCTTTTACATCTACTTGAACAGGCAAACATATCACATTCCTAAAAGCACATTTCTGATAATGCAATATTTCTTTATTACTTCATACAACATTAGCATAAGTAAAGAGGTGTCCACCCCCTACTTGCCAGAAAGAAGGTGGATGGAGAGTTTCCATATACTGATTGAAGTCCAAAGTATCACACTGCGACTGCAATTCTCAAGTATCAGTGAGTGGTCCAATATTAGTAATTAGTAATTATCACTCATAAATCATGGCAACTTGGACATAAAGATATTTTGGTCTAATCTAATCATTTGGTCATAAGTATTATCTACATTAACACTGAAGATCAGTGAATATTTACGCCAACTGAGGGAATATGACAGAATTAATCCATGTGGTGAATTCACGCACTTGATGTTGGTACTGCATGAAACAATTATGGTAACTTTCAACTTCTGAGAAGATGGAAACCATAAAGCATAACGTCGGCCACCCATTATATACCCACATGACATCACCGGGTATATAACGAGCTTGCCAAAACTGAATGTTACCCTCAGTGATTATTGTTATTTAGACTTTACATTTGATTGGACATAGGTTATTTGAGAAAAAATGTGCAGTGCTTTTGGAAGAAGGGGGAGTAAAGGAATGGTATTATTTGGACAGTTGTTTCAAAGATCCATACAGACACAATGGACTGATTGGCCTCCTTCAGCACAGAACAATTCTATGATTCTAGTTAGGGTTTTCAGATTGGAATAAGGCCTGTTTATGGGTAAATTTCTACAAGGTTTCTGTAGAAACCATAATCTTCAGCAGCTACATTAATGATTTGAATGACAGCATTAATAATAGCCCCAGCTATGCCTGTCTCGGTGTTGGCTATGTAGAACAGTCCATCTTCCGTAATTACACTGGCACCACTCCCCACCTCTTCCTCCGCTACATTGATGACTGCAATGGCGCCACCTCGTGCTCCCGCGAGGAGGTTGAGCAATTCATCAACTTCACCAACACGTTCCACCCTGACCTTAAATTTACCTGGACCATCTCTGACACCTCCCTCCCCTTCCTGGACCTCTCCATCTCCATTAATGACAACCAACTTGACACTGACATTTTTTACAAACCCACTGACTCCCACAGCTACCTGGATTACACCTCTTCCCACCCTACCTCTTGCAAAAAGGTATTCCCAATTCCTCTGCCTCCACTGTATCTGCTCCCAGGAGGATCAGTTCCACCACAGAGCACACCAGATGGTCTCCTTCTTTAGAGACCACAATTTCCCTTCCCACGTGGTTAAAGATGCCCTCCAACGCATCTCGTCCACATCCTGCACCTCCGCCCTCAGACCCCACTCCTCCAACCGTAACAAGGACAGAATGCCCCTGGTGCTCAGCTTCCACCCTACCAACCCTCACATAAACCAAATCATCTGCTGACATTTCCGCCATCTCCAAAAAGACCCCCCACCAAGGATATATTTCTCTCCCCACCCCTTTCCGCCTTCCGCAAAGACCGTTCCCTCCGTGACTACCTGGTCAGGTCCATGCCCCACTACAACCCAACCTTCCCATCCTGGCACCCTCCTCTGCCACCGCAGGAATTGCAAAACCTGTGCCCACACCTCCTCCCTCATCTCCATCCAAGGCCCTAAAGGAGCCTTCCACATCCATCAAAGTTTTACCTGCACATCCACCAATATCATTTATTGTATCCGTTGCTCCCAATGCGGTCTCCTCTACATTGGGGAGACTGGACGCCTCCTAGCAGAGCGCTTTAGGGAACATCTCTGGGACACCAGCACCAATCAACCACACCACCCCGTGGCCCAACATTTCAACTCCCCCTCCCACTCTGTTGAGGACATGGAGGTCCTGGGCCTCCTGCACCACTGCTCCCTCACCACCAGACGCCTGGAGGAAGAACGCCTCATCTTCCGCCTCGGAACACTTCAACCCCAGGGCATCAATGTGGACTTCAACAGTTTCCTCATTTCCCCTTCCTCCACATCACCCCAATTCCAAACTTCCAGCTCAGCACTGTCCCCATGACTTGCCCTACCTGCCTATCTTCTTTTCCACCCCCCCCGACCTATCACCTTCATCCCCTCCCCCACTCACCTATTGTACTCTATGCTACTTTTTCCCCATCCCCACTCTCCTCTCATTTATCTCTCCACCCTTCAGGCTCTCTGCCTGTATTCCTGATGAAGGGCTTTTGCCCGAAACGTCAATTTTACTGCTCCTCGGATGCTGCCTGAACTGCTGTGCTTTTCCAGCACCTTCTAATCTAGACTCTGGTTTCCAGCATCTGCGGTCATTGTTTTTACCTAGCATTAATAAATTATCAATTGGCATGAAATTGTCCTGTAATGTTGAACAAATCAGCTGGTTGCAGGCCAGTATGTACTAATTAAGAACATGCCTGCAATATAATGTCCTTTAACATAGACATGTGTCTTGAATGTGCCTTTGGAAAACTCTAGTCATGTTTATGTCATGTGTTGGTATCTACTGAAGATTACACATGAAGAGAGAAATGTGGGATAATAGGTGATAACTGGTAAAAGAGTCACAAGCCGTGACAGGTGGTAATAAGGAATGCAAATAACTATTTTGTAGTTATATTCCAAGGACCTTCTTGGATAAAAGAAACATCACTATGTGTTATGTAAAATCATGACACTTCAGAACTTGGAGTATTGTGTCCGGTTCTAATCCCTGCAGATGTTGAAAGATATTGAAGCTGTAAAGAAAGTACAGAAAATGATGACAACATAAAAAAATCAGCCTTAAGACGCTTAATTATTAGGACAGGCTATAGCAATTGAGATTATTTTCTTCACAGACACAGACTTGGGTTTGGCTTTGTTTTTAAATGAGTGGATTAAAATCTGCTTGGATAAATTATTTGATCTGGACATTAATTTATGGACTTAGAGGATATGCATAAGACCATAAAACCATAAGAAGAAGGAACACGAGTCGGCTATTCTGCCCCTCAAGCATGCTCCACCATTCAATTGGATCATGGCTGATCCAAATTCCTCACTCCCATTTTCCAGCCCTTTCCCAGAAACCCTTGATTCTCTTACTGATCACAAAAATATCTCTCAGCTTCCCACGGCAAGGAGTTCTTCAGAATCAGCATTCCACAATTTTGTCAGTTATCCAGTGGATTGGTGAAAACGAATGCCAAGGACTTAATTGGACTGAAGGGTCTATTTTCATGATGTGCAGGTCTGTGACTCTATCACTTTATGTTTGTCAAAAGTATATGTGGCTGCATTATATCTGGATAGCTTGAGTTTGATCGGCTTTAATTGCTTAATGGTTCTTTCCTGTTGTATTCACACTTGGGTAAAAATATTTTTTGTAGTATATTAAAGTAATTAATTTGACTTATGCATTATCTATAATTACACTGAATATCAATGAATAAATGGTGCTGGCATAGCTAAGGATGGAACTACCCAGGAATATTGGCAGACAGCATTAAACAGATTCAAACAAAGGAAAGAAATCACCAATAAAAACAACAAAATGCCACCACAAGAGTTAAGTATAAATCAGAAGGAATTGGGATCAAATTTTATAGTGATCTCTTTAGTTTGCTTCACTCATCCAGATCTGACGAGTAGGACATGTGGGAGTATTTAAGCTCTAGAGACACAATATGCAGGTACAAGTCTGATCTTCAGTATCAGAATTTTGGATTATGTGCCACTCAGCCTAATAAAGAAGCATCTGAGAAGTGAAATGATAAAAGCATGTAACATAACAATAAGCAAACCCATAACATTACTTTGAATTAAATTTAATTTCAATAAAAAGGGGTCACTGAATTGAACAAATAAAAGGCAAATTTAGGACTGATTTTAGAACTATATTCTTTACAAAGGGAACATACATTTCTCGAGACAGAGCATAAGTAAAAATCCTGTCTTCTTCATAGGCAGTTCCTTGGGATCAATGATAACATGCTTCTATTGTGGTTCAATAGATTCTGAGATGGCTGGTTAAGTCTGGTCCTTTATCTGCAGATTCTCTGATATATGGGGTGGCAATGGCCTAGTGGTTCTAGTGCGAATGTCATACCACAACTGAGCTTGAAGCGGAGGAATTACTTCTGGAGTCTGGTGTCACCAAAATGGATGACATGTAGCACCCAGTGGAGCTAAGTATGACAGATTAGAACTAGCAAGTTGGCTTGGGACAGGATGCTATTATATTAATAAAAGCAAAATACTGCAGATGCTAGAAATTTTGACCAAACACAGAATTGTTCAAGGAACTCAGCAGGTCAGGTAGCATTTGTGCAGACAGAGTTGACAAGAGGATGCTTCTAATAGACTACTTTTCCAGCTTATAGGAACACAGGGAACACTGTTATCCAGTAAATTATAACCTGAATATCAGGTTGAGATTCTGGTCCTCAAATTCTTTTTTCCTCAATCAGTTGAAGGCTGAGCTGACAAATTAGTTTCCTTGTCTATGCCTGCTTTCAATGAGAGGAGGCTCCCAAGGTATTGAAACTGGTCCACATTTGTCAGAATCTTTCTATCGATTTGAATCAAAGTGCAGAGGTGTTGTTCTGTAAAAGTGGTTGGAAGATGACTTTAGCTTTCCGGGTGATTACTGAAATTACTAATATGCTTCAGAGAAGATGTTGATAATGAACTGGAGCTCAGTTTCTGAGCGAATGCACCATCTGCACACTGGTGCTCAACCACTGAAGTTGGAGAAATTTTAGATTTCACTGAGAGCATTTCCAGTCTTCATTAAGATAGCTCCATTGGTGAGGATTGTGACTTTCATGTCATTGTGAAGCAGGCAGAGGAAGATTACTTATTTCACAATTGACAGTCAAAGCATTTTGTGAAGTTGAAAGGAAAGAGGTGAAAGCCTTATAATCATTTAAGGAACAAATGGGTATGACAAGCTTTCTGGCTGGATGAATTAGGTAATACTGACATGAGTCTTCTGTCCCCACAGTACTCATGCGTGCATTTACCTGTCCAATATCTTGTAATACCAATATTTATGTAATGAGATCCAGCAGTCAAACTGGAAACTTTTGTCACTGTGGTCAACTAACAAGAATATATGACAAATTGCTATTTCAACTCTCTAACTTTGGAAGAATATACCTTCAATTAGACTACTGAATACACTATAATCCAATTAGTAAACCTATTAATTAGTAATACTATATTAATTACTTATAGTAATTACACACTTTATTATTCTCCTTAAATCAAACAAAAACTTTTGTTCTAGACTAGCTTGAAACTTGATCCTTGTGAGAGGTTTAGTCACTTTTTACACAATGAAATGTCATTTTATTCCTCATGATTAGCAGGAATTTCTGGTAGCATGCGAGCAGTTGAGCCTTAATATTAATGCACAAAAATTCATCTCTGATTTCAGAAGCTGCCCCTCAAATGTACAATGAAGAATCACAGTCTGCATCACTGCCCACTTATCCAACACTCCATGTTATTAACACCCTGCTCACAAACATGACAAGTGTCTTTTTCTCAGATACAGTAATCCACTGAACCAATTACTTTAAAACACTCTAAATTTCATGACATGTGAAGATATATATTTTTGAATCCGATACAACAAATTGGAGTATTTTAATAACAATGGGAAATGAGGAGGTATAAAAGAATTTCTATCCAGCTACACAAATCTTGAAAATGGGTGCACCGATACAAACAGTAAATCAAAAAGACCAATGGATTGTTCATTTTTATCTCACAGGGTGTGAAATACACAGGGGAGGAAGTTAGTGCAATTTCTTCAGGCTTCATCTGGACTACACTCCTCAGTTTTAGGAATTGCACCTGAGGAGATATTAGATGTGGTACCACAAATCAAACAACATGGGCACATGGCATTGCTCAATTCTTTTATTAATTTTGTGGGATGTGGGCATCATTGTTTGGCCAGCATTTATTGTCCATTCCTATTTGCCCTTGGTGAGCTGCCTTCTTGAACCACTGCCATCCATCTCCTGTGGATTAACACACAATGCCCTTACGAAGGGAATTCCAGGATTTGACCCAGCAACAGTGAAGAAATGGTGATATATTTCCAAGTCAGAATGGTGAGTGGCTTGAATGGGATCTTGAAAGTGGTGGTGTTCCCATGTATCTGCTGCTCTTGTCCTTCTAGATGGAAGTGGTCGTGGGTTTGGAACATGCTGTCTGAGGATCTATGGTGAATTTCTGCAGTGGCATCTTGAAAATAGTACACACTGCTGTTACTGAGCAGCTTGTGGTTGTAATGCCAATCAAGCAGAAGGAGAAAGTGAGGACTGCAGATGCTGGAGATCAGAGCTGAAAATGTGTTGCTGGAAAAGTGCAGCAGGTCAGGCAGCATCCAAGAAGCAGGAGAATCGACGTTTCGGCCATGAGCACTTCTTCAGGAAGAAGGGCTCATGCCCGAAACGTCAATTCTCCTGCTCCTTGGATGTGGCCTGACCTGCTGTGCTTTTCCAGCAACACATTTTCATGCTAATCAAACAGGCTATTTTGACCAGGATGATGTCCAACTTCTTGAGTCTTGTTGGAGCTGCACTCATCCAGGCAAGTGGGGTGTACTCCATCACACTCCTGACTTGCGCCGTCTACATGGTGAAAGTGAGGACTGCAGATGCTGGAGATCAGAGTCTAGATTAGAGTGGTGCTGGAAAAGTACAGCAGGTCAGGCAGCATCCGAGGAATAGGAAAATCGATGTTTTGGGCAAAAGCCCTTCAATAGGAATGGCCCCTTGTAGATGGTGGACAGGCTTTGGGGAGTCAGGAGGTGAGTTGCTTGCCAAAGTATTCCTACCCTATGACCTGCTCTTGAAGCCACTGTGCTTATGTGCAGAGTCCAGTTGAATTTCTGATCAATGATAACCCCCAAGATGTTGATAGTTAGGGATTCAGTGATGGAAACATCATTGCATGTCAAGAGGCAGTGATTAGATTGTCTTTTATTGGTGATGGTCATAGCCTGCCATTTGTGTGGCGTAAATGTTACTTGCCACTTCTCAACCCCAGCCTGAATATTGTCCAGGTCTTGTTGCATTGAACATGGACTGCTTCAATATCTGAGGTGTCACATACCTTACTGAACATTGTGCAATCGTCAGCAAACGTCACCACTTCTGACCTCATGATGGTGAGAAGGTCATTGATAAAACAACCAAAAATGGTTAGGTGAGGACACTACCCTGAGGAACTCCTGCAGAGATGTCCTGGAGCTGACATCACTGACCTCTTAATAACCATGACCATCTTCATATCTGCCAGGTATGAATCCAACCATTGGAGAGTTTGCCTCCGATACCCATTGATTCCAGTTTTGCGAAGGCTCCTTGATGCTGCACTTAGTTAAATGCAGCTTTGATGTCTAGAGTTGTCACTCTCACCTCACCTCTGGAATCCAGCTCTTTTGTCCATGTTTAAACCAAGGCTGTAATGAGGTTAGGAGCTGAATGGCCCTGGCGGAACTAAACTGGGCATCACTGAACAGGTTATTGCTGAGCAGGTCTGCTTGATAGCACTGTTGATGACACCTTCCATCACTTAACTGATGAGATAGCAGGAAGCCATTCATTAGATGCATATCAATGGCAAGATATACTGCAACTGCAAAGGGTTCTACTCCCTTAACATGCAGTTGTTGCACAATCTGCACAGAATATCCGTGAATATCAACTATCCTGACATCAAACAGAATGTTTGCAATTTATGCCAGCCAATCAACCACTCCTATCATTTTCAAGGATCAGAAGATGGCTGCATGATGATGAAGCCTACCTGCTCATTGCTCATGGCTACCTTTCGACACCTGACCACATCTGACCAACACTAGTACAAACAGAGCATGCTGCAATTAGAAGGATTTGAAAAAAAACATTTATAATGTCTGGATAACTCAGCGAGTGGGAAATCCCTACAATACTCCTCAGCTCAACACATCAAATGTCAAATAATTTGTTGCATATTACATAGCCTGGCACAGCTGCTGCTGACAGATCTTGGCAAGAACCTCAGGAGGAGGAGAACGAAGGGAGCAGACATTGTGAAGCCCATTGTCAATATGGACTGTTTGTGAGCAGTTAATAAGCCTCTGTATCCCTAAAAGCATCCTCACATTACTGCTGCTCCACCATCCATCCCTCCATTATGGACCAACACAATGTCCTTTTCACCACAATATTGAAATGAAATAAGACACACCTCCAAAAAATCAATTTTATTCAACAATAATTCCAATAATAAATGCAAAATTAAATGAAACATTGTTGTTACCTTAATACCTGTTTTGTGGGGATTCTTGTTTGGTCTATACAATACCTGCAGCATTGCTATGGAAGATGACTTTCAGTTGAGGGAACATCATGTAGACCAGCTACTGGCATAGCTTCAGAAATCCAAATAATCTGATGGAGTGCAGTTTGCTGGATTACTGCTGAAACCTGAATATTTAATGAGTGGTATCTGCAGACATGATGGCAACAATCTGAAACATGGGGATAACTTCTTAGCTGCGCTGCAATGTAAGCTGAGATATCAAAATCAAATCTTGGATTAAGACTGGGTCAATAAGTGCTGTCTTGGAATTAGCCACTATTACATTATGAAAAGGGAGAGTTTAAAGATTTGCATGAAGCCTTGTGCCAAGTTTGAACCCGTCTCCTCCATACATCTCAACAGTGATGAAAGAGTCCATGGCAGGTCTGCCAGTGCATCAACCAGGTTTTTGTGTGCATGCCCAAAAGCCCATTCCAATTGCTTGCTCCATCCAAGATCTCCCCATCTGAATCATCTGCAGTCAATCTTGCCTGTTGTAGGGGGCACGAGGGTAGTCTCACTGCACAACCAGTGCCTGATGACTCATCATGTGCTGACTCTGCCTTGGTTATACTCTCTGAAGTATGCACGACTTCAATATTTGAATTAGTGTCTATAAATGTCGGATCCACTGACAAAGCTTCTCATCAGACAGTTGCTCTTATGGTCATCACCATGAGGCTACTCTAGTCAGTCAGGTGACAGTATTTGGTTATCTGAAAATACACATATGGAAGAGGAAGTTTGCAGTGAGGGAAAGGGAATAGAGTGAAAAGAAAGAGTTCATGATCACACTATCAATGGCTAAGACCTCATGCCAGATTGCTGGATAAGAATGAAATAGAATTTGAAAAAGTGCATAAAGTAGGAATGTACTGTCAGCTTGGAGGATTTTGGTAATGCTGGTAGCAACAAACACTGATGGCCCAATAATTTGTTTCCTCCATGACTTTCAAAGGATGCAGGTAAACCACTGGGTTCTCTGCTGTTGTCTCCTAAACAACTTTGTCCCGCAAGAGAGAAAACAGAAGTATTGTACTATTTTAGATGATGTGCCTGTCATCACTAAATTGAAGGTGTCCAAACTGTATCATGGTTTGTGAGGCTTGCAATAGTGGTCAGTGAGTGAGGTTGAGGGACAGCATAAATATTAGGAATGAGTTCTGTTTGCTGGCTGCTGAGTGATGGGGCTGTGGTGTATTGGGCAGTTTGAGGTTAGCAGTGCAGTGGACATGAAATGACATTTGAAGATGCATTCATTGACATATGACTTTTTCCAACTTTCCATGACACTGCAGCCAGGTCCACCAAGAGCCACCTCCTGATTACACCTTGCCTTTAAGAGATGCAGACTGCTTTTAAGAAATGTGGTCTGGCTGTGACTCATGTTAGCCTGGGCCTGCTGCTAAATGTATAGTCAGGCAGCAGCACATTCAGTCCTGCGTTGCATAGTGCAATCATTTAAGTGACCAAGCAGCAAAATATTTGCCTCATCTTGAGCAGACGTGGGTTAATTGAGCATCACAACCCTAACACCTGCAAAAAGACTTTACCAATTATTTTTTGTCGGCAAATAAATTATGAGGCCAGGATTCATAATCCTGACTTGTATTCCCTTGTATTTAGAAGTTTGAAGAAAGAACTATTCGAGATCTTTAAAATAATGAAGGGATTTGATACAGCATGTACAGGTAAACTCATTCATTGGGTAGGTACTCAAGAACAAGTGGACATCATCTTAAAATTAGAGGTAGACCTCTGAGGGTAAAGGTAGTCACCATAGCCCTACCAGACTATAGAGCTTTTGTCTCTTCAGAGGGAGATGACTGATGGTGATTTAACTTGAGGGTCACCACACTTCAGGCATTAAGAGGTTGAGAAGAAGAGTACTTCATGATAATCTCCGACAGTGTGAGAACTGAACTCAAGCTGTTGGCAATACTCTGTATCAGACATTACCTATCCAACCAACTGAGCCAACTGACACGCCACTAACTAGATCAGTGACATTACCACTATGGCATAACTTTATTAGGAGTGAAATGAAGAAATATTTTTTCACACAAAAGGTCATGAAAATTTGGAACTCTGTTCCCATTTTTGCGTGGACCCTGAGGTGATTCGAACTTCCATGAAGTTTTGTGAGTTAAGGTAGGAATATTTGAAGATTATGTTCTAATTTGCACATTATGTCCCTTTGTTCTTGACTCAGTCTCCACTAAAAGTGAGGTCTCTAAGTCTGTCCTT
The DNA here is from genome assembly GCF_047496795.1 of Chiloscyllium punctatum. Classification (NCBI taxonomy): domain Eukaryota; kingdom Metazoa; phylum Chordata; class Chondrichthyes; order Orectolobiformes; family Hemiscylliidae; genus Chiloscyllium; species Chiloscyllium punctatum. The sequence goes on along the minus strand of NC_092741.1, from coordinate 141,352,892 downwards.
TTGATTGGTTCCAATATTGTTAACACGTGAATCAAATGTTCACATAATTTTTAAACTCAAGAGCATAACCTGATGGTATAAACTTCTAAACACCCATATCATTCAAATGAATTTGGATTGTGAACACCCAAAGACCAAAATATACTTCCTTGAATGTGTTGCATGAAATTGAATGTGGAGATCTTAAAAATGGTTCAACCAAAGCTCTATGCTGGAAGTTATGGTCAGCAATCTCTTTTTTTGTCTCTCTTTTTTAAAACTCTAATAACCACATTTCAAATTGCAGAAAATATTTCATGACCCAATACATCCAGGATGCTCTGGATAATTAGAAATACTCCAACCATTAGTAAACTGGAATAGGAATCCTTTCATCTCCCAGTACGTGAAATGAACATATACATGCCAATTCAAAAGAAGATTTGAATTTCTTGATACTGATTGACCTGGTTTTCAGACGTTTAGATCAAATAGTAATCTCAATGTCGACAATCTTGCTAATTCCACATGAGTCTCATGTAGCTTGCCACAATCAGTCGTCAAGTGATCCATTCCAGCCATTTTAGTCTAGATTAGAGTGGTGCTGGAAAAGCACAGCCTCTCAGGCAGCATCCGAGGAGCAGAAAAATCACAGCCATTTTAGGACCAGGTTTCTTCTTTAAAATAATTTTAGTCCATGAAAGGTCGGCGATAAACAATCAGATGATGGAATTTAAAATTCGATACAGCCAGAATGAAAGATTGTCAGTGACAATCAAAAAGCAAAGGTTCATAAACAGTATATGCTTTTGCCTTTTGATTTGAACTGTATTAACGGCCCACTAAAATTAAGAACATGAAGTCATTTCTGCAGAGGTATAAATGTAATTATTCATAATATTGATATTAATTTTCATAATATTAAGGTAGTGTTCCTATTGCTTGACAATGATAATTAAGTGTCACCAGAAAAAGCTATAACCATATACATACATATAAAATATGAAACGTACTACAGTTCATTGATCCATGGTTTTAGTTAACCATTTGCTGTGAATGAGAAACAGAATAATGTCTCAACTGAACATTGATTGAGAAACAGGTTACTGCATTGGTTGTAAATCTGAAATTCAAACAGAAAATGCTGGAAATACTCAACAGGATACTGCCATGACCTGCTGGGTATTTCCAGCATTTTCTGTTTTTATTTCTCAACTTAACATGCCCATTTTTAATGAGTTACTGAATATCAAATATTGTATTATCATCACAAATCAGCAAATCTGTTCCATCAGTGCCATGAGACTTACACCCACAAAATGAATCAAAATGGAACATGAACTTTCTAAATATTAATTTGTAATTTTTTGTAAAATTGGTTGTAAGTTCCATCATCCGATTGTTTACCTTTGACCTTTCATTGTATTATGGTTGGGATTTTAGAAGATGGTCAGTTGAGTTGAGCTACATTTAGAGTCATAGAGTCATAGAGATGTACAGCATGGAAACAGACCAACCTGTCCATGCTGACCAGATATCCCAACCCAATCTAGTCCCACCTGCCAGCACCCGGCCCATATCCCTCCAAACCCTTCCTATTCATATACCCATCCAAATGCCTTTTAAATGTTGCAATTGTACCAGCCTCCACCACATCCTCTGGCAGCTCATTCCATACATGTACCACCCTCTGCGTGAAAAAGTTGCCCCTTAGGTCTCTTTTATATCTTTCCTCTCTCACCCTATGCCCTCTTTTTCTGGACTCCCCGATTCCAGGGAAAATACATTGTCTATTTATCCTGTCCATGCCCCTCATAATTTTATAAACCTCTATAAGATCACTCCTCAGCCTCCGATGCTCCAGGGTAGACAGGCCCAGCGTGCTCAGCGTCTCCCTATAGCTCAAATCCTCCAACCCTGGCAACCTCCTTGTCAATCTTTTCTGAACCCTTTCAAGTTTCACAACATCTTCCCAATAGGAAGGAGACCAGAATTGCATGCAATATTCCAACAGTGGCCTAACTAATGTCCTGTACAGCCGCAACATGACCTCCCAACTCCTGTACTCAATACTCTGACCAATAAAGGAAAGCATAACAAACGCCTTCTTCACTATCCTATCTACCTGCGACTCCATTTTCAAGGAGCTATGAACCTGTACTCCAAAGTCTCTTTGTTCAGCAACACTCCCTAGGACCTAACCAATAAGTGTATAAGTCCTGCTAAGATTTTCTTTCCCAAAATGCAGCACCTTGCATTTATCTGAATTAAACTCCATCTGCCACTTCTCAGCCCATTGGCCCATCTGGTCCAGATCTTGTTGTAATCTGAAGTAACCCTTTTTGCTGTCCACTACACCTCCAATTTTGGGGTCATCTGCAAACTTACTAACTGTACCTCTTATGCTCGCATCCAAATCACTAATGTAAGTGTCAAAACGTAAAGGACCCAGCACCGATCCTTGTGGCACTCCACAGGTCACAGGCCTCCAGTCTGAAAAATAACCCTCCACCACCACCCTCTGTCTTCTACCTTTGAGCCAGTTCTGTATCCAAAAGGCTAGTTCTCCCTGTATTCCATGAGATCTAACCTTGCTAATTAGTCTCCCATGGGGAACCTTGTTGAATGCCTAAGTGAAGTCCATATAGATCACATCTACTGCTCTGCCCTCATCAAGCTTCTTTGTTACTTCTTCAAAAAACTCAATCAAGTTTGTGAGACATGATTTCCCACGCACAAAGCCATCACTAATCAGTCCTTGCCTTTCCAAATACATGTACATCCTGTCCCTCAGGATTCCCTCCAACAACTTGCCCACCACCGAGGTCAGGCTCACTGGTCTATAGTTCCCTGGCTTGTCTTTACCGCCCTTCTTAAACAGTGGCACCACATTTGCCAACCTCCAGTCTTCCAGCACCTCACCTGTGACTATCGATGATACTTGGTGGATCTTTATGCTGGCTTCGGCCTAACACCAATTCAGTAACCAGTCAATCAGAGCTATGGCTTCTGCTAAAGCCTGCCCCCAGGTCAGGAGGTCTGCAAATCAGTTAGGGCGATTGTGAAGAAGTTGAACGAAGGATCACCAGTGGACTGGCCCTTTCTCCTGGGATTGCTGTGGGTTCTAAGCAACAGATATTTTCTGTCTGCAGGATTTCCTCAGCAGAGGCTACTTTGATGTGACCTTCAGGAGTGTGAAGCAATGTGACAGTCTTCTGAGGTACTTAAGGAGAAAAAGTGAGGTTCCCTCTCCATCCATCTGCAGTACTTCAGTTCGCTCTTCCTGCACAGAGGACCCAGGTTGTAACAATCCATTTGTACAACCCTCATGTCCCGGCAGCAGAAGTCCTGGCCTTCCTGGGAAGGTACGTAAAGCTTGAAGAGGCAGCACCGATTTGGTGAATCCCATCGGAATCTGGACCATATCTGGAGGTTAAAGATGGGCCATGTCCACAGGGACACCATATACAAAGCTCTGGATAAGGAGGGGAAGAACATATCCAATGCTGCCCTCGTCATCATGACCACCTTTGTGTGCAGCTGCATCAAGTTGTGCACAGACCCTTGGTATGCAAACAATGAGTGTCACTACGTACTGAGGTTCGATCTGTCCCCAGTGTTATGAACAATAGGACTGGCCTCAATACTGCTGAACGCTCCAAGTAGTTGGGCCATTCTGTACCATCTATCCTTTGCAGAGAATTCTGCAAAGAAAAACACCTTTGACAGCTAGTCCATCGGGAAGTGAACAGCACGTATTATCCTCAAGATCCTGCAGCAAAAGATTAAATTAGATTCCCTACAGTATGGAAACAGGTCCTTCAGCCCAAGAAGTCCACACTGATCCTCCAAAGAGCAACCCACCCAGACCCTTTACCCTATATTTACCCCTGACTAATGTACCTAACATTATAGACAATTTATTATGGCCAATTCACCTGACCTGCACATCTTTGGATTGTGGGAGGAAACTGGAGCAGCCAGAGGAAACCCACACAGACACTGGGAGAATGTGCAAACTCCATACAGACAGTCGCCTGAGGCAGGAATCGAACCCGGGTCCCTGCTATGAGGCAGCAGTGCTAACTGAAAAGGAGAGGGTGGATCCTGTTGGGTTGCTCCCTAAGCAGACTGTTAAAGTCATTTGGCAGAATGCCTCATTACCAGAACTTTCCAACAAGCACCAACTCATTGCTTCAGTGGTGCTGAGAAGAGATCCTTCATTTATGACCAGACTCTCTGCACCACCACACATTGTCCTCAGGTAGGTAGAAAGACTAGGATTCATGTCCTTCTGGAATGTGTCTTTGCAAAGAAGTCTGGAGAAAGTGTTTTTTGTCAAGATTCATCCTGAGCAGCTCTGTGACACAAGACTCTGTGCTCTATGGTCTGTTCTCTGGTACACACACTGAGGCAAACATCAACTAGGCCTACAGGACTGTCAATTCAGTGAAAGATGCTCTTTGGTCCAGCTGAAACTTGTTGGTCTTCTAGACCAAAGAATATTGCAAACTGGCACATTCCAAGGTACAGGACTTTGTGCTGAGTACAAAAATTTTACAAGTACTAAAACTTGAGGCACTGGGGAAAGATCACTGTCTAAGGTCTTTCTGGTGAAGTTAAATAGGAGTTAGTTCAGTTATTGGATCCTCCCCCAACCAGTGCCTCACATATAATCTGTACAAGTAAAGAATGCCTTTAGTTTGTTGGATAGAGTCAAACTCCAAAGTTTGATTCTTCATATGCTACTGTACAGAACCGAACTGCTTTGGGGACTATATACGTGCGTAAAGATTTTTTAATGAATAAATTATATTTTTGAAATAAAAAAGGACCAAAGCCTGCACCATAAATTCACTCTTGACACAATGCATCAGTCCACAATCTAGCATTCCAGCATAGGAGGATTGATTTTGGTTTCTGTGGAATAAAATATCTTTAAGGATAGCTACAGAATATGTGGGAAAGCAGATATGTCATTATGACACGAGATCATGTGGAACTGAAGCTTGTAAAATATCTTCTCTTGCCATCTCTGTACTATGCTAAATAAAATCTGTCGCTGTTCAGTCACATTACAATATAGTGGCAATAGCATCCAGACGAATGGAACTAGCAGCATTGAAACCCAGCAATTGTACAATGTTACAGGTAGATCACAAGGTCAGCTCTGTGAATTGAGCCCAGAAGTGGGGGAAATACCTGAAGAGAAGCTCAGCAGATGGAAGGTCCAGCAAACAACAGACTTTAAAACTCAACCAGGTACTCAGTTGAGGAAAGGGAAAGACCACAAATGCCAGAGAAGGCCCTCAGTACAGCTTGTGGAAAGCAACACTGAGCAAAGCATTACAGAAAATCAAAGGTCTTTGAAGGGCTGGTGAAGGAACAAGCATTTAGAAAATCAGCATGGCAAAATAGGACAGAACTATGAACACAAGCCAATCAGCTTTACAGAGGTTATCAAGTGCAAAGAAAGAGACCAGGACACATCTACCTTGACAGTTCAGAGAATTAAACACAGACCATAGCAGTCTGTTGTGTCCCAACAGTGGGGAATATTGAGGGGCAAGATGAATTCTTTCTGAGAAAAATGAGAGACCAACTGCAAGATTTCAACCCCCCACTAGCTCAGTCACTAACAAAAACAAGTGAAGCTAAAATGTCTACAGTCAGCGGAATGACCACAAAATCTAAGATCTCTCAAATTACAGAGTTAGAAAGAAACTTTCAATAATGCAGTTGAGAAGCTCAGAGCTCGAATACAAGTCATGTTTATTGGAGTTTCAGGCAAGGTGGAGGATTCCTCAGCTGCACTGGCAGAAGCTAATTGTAAGTAACATACCTGCATAATCAAGCAGAGAAATCATCAACATGAGCCCAAAACAGGAAGAGAAAAACCTCAATCCTTGGAAACAGTCTTTCATCACTTAATATAAAAAATGCAAGAAGCAAATGAGAAACTACAGAAAGAAAGTGAAATCCTTAAATCCAAACTAAACCATAATATTCAATACATAGAGGTTGTTGATAGGCAGCAATGGCAGTGGGAGACTCCATCAGCAAGCCATGAAAACAGTAGAGAGCTTTTCTCAGCCAACATCTATAGGACCAAACTGTTGAGCTTCTAGGGACACAGAATGCCTTTGGAAAGCTTAAATTTGAGTACGAAAATGAGTTTGAGCAGATCAAAACTCAACAATCATTGATGTAGTCTCAAAACTACCTTAGGAATCACCAGCAAACTAATCAGCTGTTGGCAATTGCATAAAACAATCAAGCAAGAATGAAAAATAAAATCTTCTGTAGGCTATACACAGACAGCAGTGTTCTCTTGCAATTGTCACAATAAAGAGATATATTGATTGAAGAAACAGTCTATTATGGAAATGCGGACTTCAGAACTCTAGTGAATGATTGGCTAAGGAAGATAAGTTAATTAGTTAAGTTAATGAATGATAACTACATGCTTCGTAAAAGAACATCTGGAAAAAGACACCAAAAATCTTTGTTCAAGTTCTGAGATGATTATCATAAAGAAGCAAGCCCCAGTGACAGACATCACCTACAAAAGATGGTTTCAAGCAAGTCTGTAGATCAGAATATGATTTTTTTTAATAATCCTGGTCCAACAGTCTGTTGTTGATGATGGGGTGGTCCTACTTTCTTCTGGTGCCCCTGAAATGTCATTGTCTGCATCACAGCAACCTCATACCACAGCAAATGATGCTACTTTTCACACAAAGAGAAAATTCTATTTTAGAAGTAGTTGAGAAGTCTTCACTTCCTCCCCTCCAGAATTATATTCAGAGTGCATGCGTGCACGTGTGTGTGTGTGTGTGTGTAGAGTCCCTGTGAAAGAAACTGGGGTGAAGTTGCAGATTAGAAGGCATTATATCTTTATTCTAAGGATAGCTCCTGCCTATGTGTGAAAGGAGCAAAGTAATTGTTGTATCACCTCCACATTATTGTTGTACCAGATCACATGGAACTGGAGGATAGGTCTGCAGGTTTCTAGATAAGATTTCCTCTTTTACCTTTCTCTGCATATAGTTATGATCCAAAAAAAATTGTTGTTGTTCACACAAAAGATTGTAGATTTATCTTACTAGAGTCTCCCAATGGAAACTGGATACAGTGTGCAACAGCCACTTTGAGGGGAAGGAGTTTGAGGTTGTTGAAATAACCATTTCTAGGACATCCTTCCAATTTTTTTCATTGAGTTATATGAACAGAAATTCCATTGGTTTTCCTCTGGTCTCCCTCAGTGATTGGTATTAACCCCTAAAAACTGCTGAACCATAAAGCTCTTTTAGGTTTCTGATTTTAATGAGTTCTGCTGGCCTTTAACCAGAATTATGGTAGGAAAACAGGAGAGCACCCATAGAACTTCAAGCCGTAGTTTTTCAGTTCTTGGCATTCCTGTTTTCAGTAATAATGAGTGTCCCTTCATTTAAGTTAGCTAAAAATAGAGAAAATAACAGAATGTTATATTTAAATCATTCACCATAGTATATCACTGAAGCAAAAAATGACTGAATCTTGCAAGTTGTTCAGGTGAAAACATTTCAGTACAACCATTTCAATCTATATGCATTTTTACTAGGGCCTCACATTTATATGTAAAGAAAATGTTGCATAGTGAGGTGAAAATATTGGACTTAAGGATGGTGAAACAAAATGTAATACTGAGACATGTTACAGTGTGTATTACTTACATACTCCTTAAACCCTGATTTCCTCTTTTTCCAACAACAATAAAGTAAAATATTAAACAGGAAGAGAAAAAAGGAAGACAGGTGAAGTGTCAGGGGAATGTACAACAAGTCAACCAAAGAGGTTTTCTTCTATGATTTCCCATGTTGTTGCAAAATATGTTACAATGTATTTACGTACCAGTGGGCGGCGCGGTGGCACAGTGGTTAGCACTGCTGCCTCACAGCGCCAGTGACCCGGGTTCAATTCCCACCTCAGGCGACTGACTGTGTGGAGTTTGCACATTCTCCCTGTGTCTGCGTGGATTTCCTCTGGGTGCTCTGGTTTCCTCCCACAGTCCAAAAATGTGTGGGTTAGGTGAATTGGCCATGCTAAATTGCCCGTAGTGTTAGATGAAGGGGTAAATGTAGGGGAATGGGTCTGGGTGGGTTGCACTTCGGCAGGTCGGTGTGGACTTATGGGCCGAAGGGCCTGTTTCCACACTAAGTAATCTAATCTATAAATACAAAGAGAAAAGGATTTGACTGATATTGGTCCTTTCTTGAACTCAGAACATCCTACTCTATTGTGAAGCAGCAAATTACTTTTTTGGGGTGTAGTCATTACAATAATGTAGTAAATATGGCAGCTAGCGCTCATAAGGCAAGATCCCTATGCTACAATTTAATGTACTTGGCCATAGACTACAAAACTAAAATTTATGAATTTATGAATTTTTAACATTTAAAGCTGACTGTTGAACAGAACATGCACAAGAATACTCAATTATGACCATCTAAAATACCTTCCTCCTAACTTTGGTGCAATCTAACAACAGGTTATTCAAGTAGCTTCCTTTGCGGTTTTCAATTTTTTTTGTATTTTGTGCTACTGACCACCCACCAACACTAGTTTGGTGATATAATTAAATGTTTATAAGGAAAAACATAGTCATTACTGCAATACTGTGTACCACTCATTGTACAGTGTTTCCTTTTAAGGCAGTGTCTTAAAATTGAGGATGACTTGCTTCCATTCCAGATTAATGATTCTGAATGGCTCATTATTCCAATTCATGATTTATAGACTGCCGTATTTAGTTAGGTAGATACATTGTTTGCAGGTATGGGTGCTCCCTTCAATTCCTTCACCTTGCTTCTGCATGATCTGGACAAAATCTCTCATTGTGTTTGGTGCCTTCATTCCGAACATTCTCCATTTTAGAAAGTCATAATCCAAGGATTTACATGAACCAGCAGGGATGATGGATCTCTTCAAAGACACTTACAGGGAATAAACTGGCATCACTGTAATCCTCCTTGGTGTCACCTGCCTTGAATGAGTACCAATTAGAAGAGTTGCTTTGGGATACAACAGCAGAACAAGCGTTACGTGATTAGCACCTCAATGCTTGTCATGTCGGTTTAATGCTACTCTTGTAGCACTTTTCTAGGCACTGGAGTTGAGGATTTGTCAAAGTCACTATTACTGGTAATTCTCCAATGACATCTATAGATTGTCCGAGTCCCTGAAGTATATAGGAGTCTGGGAATTATTGATCACTGGTAAACCAATACTTTTGGTATTTTCTCTCCTCGGATGCTGCCTGACCTGCTGTGCTTTTCCAGTGTCACTCTTTTCGACTCTTTTCCTCAGTAAACAAAAGCTGGCACGTTGGTGGCAATGATACATTTTGTCATCTGTGTTTGCGTTCTTTGAGAGGAAGACGCAAGATATGGAAAATGTTTTCCATGATCTCATCACTGATTTTAATGAAAGAGGGAGGTATTATGCTGTACAAGCTGTTTTGAAAATGACCTTAGTTTCCATGTGTTTTGTGAAAAGCTGATTTGCTCTCATATTTTAGAGAAGAAATTGACAATAACCTGGATCTTCTATTCTGAGTGAGCATTTTACACAAGTGTCATATGCATACTGAAGCTCAATGATTTGGCTGAGGCTGATTTCCCTTGAAGCGTTGGAGGCTGAGGAGTGACCTTATAGAGGTTTATAAAATCATGAGTGGCATGGATAGACAAGGTCTTTTCCCTGGGGTAGGGGAGTCCAAAACTAGAGGGCATAGGTTTAGAGTGAGAGGGGAAAGATTTAAAAGGGGCCTAAGGAGCAACTTTTTCATGCAAGAGTGGTGTGTATATGGAATCAGCTGCCAGAGCATGTGGTGGAGACTGATACAATTACAACATTTAAAAAGCATTTGAATGGGTATATGAATAGGAAGGGTTTAGAGGGACAAGGGCCAAGTGCAGGAAAATGGGACTTGATTAGCTTAGGATGTCTGGTCAACATGGACAAGTTGGACTGAAGAGTCTGTTTCCGTGCTGTACATCTCTATAACTCTGTGACTGATTTTGATTTGGGAATTGAAGGTGGCATAGGTTGAACAGTTTCTTGCTCAAAGGGAAAAATTAGTTTTAAAAAAGTAATACTTAGAAACAAATGTGTTAGTTGCACTGGAGCTATGTTTTGAAGTATATAAAATGAGTCAGACCAGTACACATTTTTTGCAAATTTTACTGGTTTTTCTTCTGGTTGTACTGTAATTTATCTCCATGCCAACTGACAATTTGCTGGAGGTAAAATATAATTGTACAGCAAGAGAAATAAAGAGGGTTGGTGCAATGGTACTACCTTGTTTGACTCCAGTCTTCTTTGAGATAAGGCCTGAGAAGGTTCAGTCAGTGAAGAACATGGCTTGCATGACTTTATGAAGTAGGGAGAGGATGTTGCCAAATTACTGTGTGCAATCAAACCTGAAATGGGTACTTCATAAGCCTTCTCAGTTTACAGTGTTTCAGGTTTATTGGAGGTCAAAAAGACCACATACAGTGGTTGCTACTGTTCTTCCCATTTTTCTTGGATTTTCTGTACACTGAGGGTTATGACTGTGGTGCCTCTCACCAGATGAAAACTGCACTGCAATTCAGAAAACTGCTGTTTGACCACTAACAGGAGGTGATTGAAGAGGATTCTAGCAATGAATTTCCCTGTGGCAGACAACAGGGAGACTCCTTGATATAAGCATCATGATCAGCGAGCTACTGAGATCCTCGGGCAACCACTCATCTTCCCAAATGAGCGATCCCAATGTCTAATGATAATAGCTTAAACTGTGATCTCAGTCCTAAAAGAATTTAATGAAATGCATATTACTCACTAGAATGATGAAAGCCATATAAGGGCTCTTGACAAAAACATGTTGTTGTCAGTAAACATTTACTTTTCTTGGCATGGACTGTAACTATTTGGATGAGTTTTTCCTGTTTATAAAATACTAAATTATGTTTATGATTCTTGACCAATGCATTAGAAATCTATATGAATAAATTTTAATAAGGGGTTGATAATTTAGTCGTTACCTCTTGATGCATTAATGCTACAGGCTTTTGGCTTCACAATAGCAGTAAAATCACATGCAAATCAGATGTTAAAACTAACGAATTGTAAAGCAAAACAGGGAGATTATCTCCTCCAGGAAGTCTCACTCCCTTTGCTTTGGTGTTGGCTTGAGCCATAGATCTGTATTGAGGATTTGATTGCATGCTTTCACTGTGGACTAAAGCTACAGTTGTAATGTTAGTGCATTCTTTGATTCTAGAACTGTAGAATTCAAAACCCAAGTTTACAACTTCCCTCCTCCATATTTATTTCATTTATTTTTATGCACAAAAATACAGTCATTGTATCTATATCGGTAAATCTGACAGGCAGTTCCAAACCTACCAGTCTGGTTAGTTTAGCATGATAGGATGATGATGTACATCCAGATAACCTGGAACTTTATTCCATGTGTCATATTTCAACCTTACAAGTTGTAGTATGGTGAAGGGATAAAAGAACTAAACTATCTGCCTAAGTTGGTACCTGGTTTAAGATATGGGAAATATTTGTTTGCCATTGGCAGTTTATTTCAAAAAGTCTCTAATCTTTAGTATGTTTATTCATTCATTCATAATTTATTAATAAACTATTTCATACAGCTCTTTGGTCCTCCCATTTTTCTTGTGTTTGGTGCCTCAGGTTACTTTTTTTATTTATTCATTCATAGGATGGGGGCCTACTAGCTAGGCTAGTATTTATTTCCCATTCTAGACAAGAAAGTCAACCACACTGCTGTGGATCTGGAGTCACATGCAGGCCTGGTAAGGATGACAGTTTCCTCATTGAACCAGACGGGTTTTTCGGACAATAGATTTGCAGTCATCATTAGACTCTGATTTTTAAAATTCAAATTCAATAAAATTCAATACCATGGCAGAATTTGAATCCAAGTCTCCAGAACATTACCTGAGTCTCTGAATTTACAGCCCAGCAATAATACCACGAGGCCATTGCCACCCTGCCTTCAATTGTGCTGTTGTCATTAAATCATTACTGTAAATCATTACTGATGGAATGAATAGTAAATGTAGCACAGATAATTGTAGAATTGCTTTTGGTTCATTGTATACGTTGAAAAACTTCCTACAGGCATGATCTGACAACTCAGTGGAAATATTTATATCCAAACTAGTTAGCTGAGGGAGCTTGACATCCCAATGTTCCTTACATACTATTTTGTTTTATACCATATTCTATTTCATATTCATAAAATCATTATGGTACAGTAGAAGATGATTCAGAGCATTGAGTCAATGCTATAGTTTGTTTTTTCTACATTCGTTTATTTAATACATTTAAATGAATACACAAACAGATATCTACATTATTAAAATTATGAGCATGAATATTTTCTCAGTATAATTTTAAACTTTGGATCATTGCATTCCTCTGGACCAAAGTCTTTAAACAATGGTTTAACATTAATTATTGTTAATTTTTCCAAATCATTAAATCCCATGAAGAAAAAATGACTAGCATATGTAAAGAACTCTTCATGACCACTTTTCATAATAGGGATCACAATCCAGGGTTATCCCATGCCTGTTTCTTCAGAGAAAGTTAGTACCGTATATAAACATTATGATTCATGCTAATTTAAATAGAAGCTTACAACAGTGAACAGTGCACTATTAAGTGGCTGTGTGCTTGAGTAGGGGACACATATTTATGAGAAGCCAGTAAAAGAATGTCTCAAGTGCTTTACAGCCAATTAAGCATTTCTTTTTTGAAGTGAAGTCACTCTTGTAATGTAGGAAATGCAGCATAGAATGTAGAAATCCATGCAGAACAAACTCTCGCAAACAGCAATGTGGTAATGACCAGATACAGAGGAACCTTGACTATCCGGCATTCGATTATCTAAATATTCGATTATCCGAACAAAATACTCCCCGCCCATTTAGTTCACATAATCAAACTTCTGTTTTTGTGTTCTTGATTGATTGGTTAATATTGGCCAGACCATCACATTCAGCAGGTCTGGCAGCATCTCTGGAGAGAAATCAGAGTTAACCTTTCGGGTTGACTCAGAACACAGGACAGCTCAACATTAAATGTTATCTCTGATTCCTCTCCACAGATGCTGCCAGATCTGCTGAGCTTTTCTAGCAATTTCTGTTTTTGATTCTGATTTACAGCATCTCTTGTTCTTTCAGTTTTTACCACAGATAACTCTCTTGCTCTTCCTTCAAGCAAATGCTGTGGAATCTTTTTCATTCTTTGCATTTTATTCTTGTCCCATCTATGTTAGAACCAGAAGTGGCTGGATTTGTGGTAGTGAGAGTTCTTGATTCATGCTTTATTAATTTTAACCTCTGACATGACCCCAATTTATCTGTTATTTGGCAGTTAAAATTCAGCTACTGTATCTAACTAGGAAGTATAAATTAGTACATTTAATTTATTGTAATATAATGTACAGAAAACAAAATGTACTGAGACAAAGAGAAATGTGATTAAGAAGCATAGATAAAAAAAGAAAAGTAAACCAAAGGGAGTAAAATTGGACAGAGCTAAAAAACAAGATAGGGATCACAATCCAGGGTTATTCCATGCCTGTTTCTTCAGAGAAAGTTAGTTCCGTATATAAACATTATGATCCATGCTAATTTAAATAGAAGCTTACAACAGTGAACCGTGCACTATTAAGTGGCTGTGTGCTTGAGTAGGGGATACATATTTATGAGAAGCCAGTAAAAGTTAGCCTGCCCCTTTTAAAGGGGCAACATTGTGGCTGCAACAGATGCCATAAGTCTTTCTACAATGGATTCTGACCAATCAAGGATACTGGCATAATATGGCAGAAAACAGGCTTCACAATTTTCTAAAGAAGAGTTATATCAAACTCAAAACTTTAACTGTTTCTCTCTCCACACATGCTGCCAGACCTGTTAAGTTTCTCCATCTTTCTCTAAAATTATCCGGCTGACTCAGTTCTGGGAGCTTTGATGAAATGGAGGACATGGAGGTCCCAACCCCGAGATAAATTTTATGAAAGCTGTGGGACCAGAAACTGCCAATTATCATTGCCAGAAAACTAATCCCGATAACCTGAACACAATGTAGCAAGAAGTTCAATCACCCCACACAAGGGTTTGAAGTCAGTGAAAGTATCTTCAAAAACCATATGCCAGCTACTGCACAGTAGTTTCACATGCTCCTCAATGGACTATAATGCTCATCATTACCAATAATCCCTATCAATCATGATTCATACCAAATGTTCATAGCCTCATTTCATGTTATACAATTATCACTGCACACCCACACTTCCCAGCTTGTTCACACAACCAGCTAATCATCGATAACAGCCACATCTATTGAAAACATTATGCCAAACTGACTAACACATTTCCCTCTGTCTTGCAGAACAAGATGTGACATATAACCAGAGGCAATTGTACCTAACCAGTGGGTGACTGGTACAGTTTTGGGTCCTTAGTTTGATGTAAGAGACAATTTTGCCAAGCATTGTTTTGCAGTAATAGAACTGAAAGTATCAAAGATGATAGTATCCTCATAATTAAACTTTCTGCTCTTGTCACACATTTCCTTCACCTTACAATCTCTTCTGATTTATAAATTGCAGATGGTCAAGGCATGCCCTCACACAGCTCGAAACTTGTGCCTCTACTTTTTCAAATATCCAAGCAGTGATGGATGAGCAGGAGGTGGAAATCAGGAAGAAAGTAGTAAAGAAGAAACACAATTGCTCAATCTGTAGCCATCCTCTCATATACTGACATTGAACATATTTTAGAAGGTAACATTAAAAATTAATATGCATATTGAGAAACACTGGGCACAACCAGATAGAGGAATAACAGTAATTCACCAGAGAATGAGGTTATACCTGAAATTTGCTCTAAAAGGACTCAGATGAAGGTGGTGATCAAAGAAAAGTGATGGATTTGTATTATTAAATTCTTGGCACATTGACAGGCCTGCCAAAAAATAGACACATTATCAAACAGCATGGAGGAATCTGGAACCAACTTGGTACTTGAACAGATATTGCAGCCCTTTGTTTCTAGCATGGAAGTGGCGATAAATACCATTAGAATACTAGTGACTCACCTATGGTGCAATGTCCAAATGCCAATCTCTCAGAACCATTACAGTGTAAGCGGAAGTTACCCCATGTTTCAATGCTGCAGTGAAAGTTCAGACTGAAGTCATGTATGCATAGCTTGCTGCCACACTAGACAAAAGAGTTAAAATCATATATGTAAATAAATTTGTTCATCATGGCTTAGTAGATAGTGACAGTAGTCCAACAACCTGACATCCAGCTCATTACTAGGATAGTTTAAATATTGATCCAGGAAGACACAGTAGCTCTGAGGAGTTCCAACCTGCTGTCCTCTCTCAGGGTGACAATATTCATTCTTCTACCACTACCACCCCAACAGTGCTTTTGTTGCTGATTGTCAGATAATCAACCCAAACGGTTGCTGCCCATGTTGAAATGACTACAGTCAAGGTTAGCCAAGGAGCAATGATTCTCACATTTTGATAAGCTTTGGGGACTTAGTTAATATACACCATGCACCTGCAATATCTTGGAGAAGTACCAGTACAGTGCATGCAAAGTTCTTCAAATTAGTGGCAGGATAGATTTAACATTAACATTTTCTCCAATCTCAAGGCACAATTCACTCTAAAATTAGTATGGCTGATTGCCTCACATAGTCCATCTGTCTGACCAAGTTCCTGAGACAATTACTCTCCTCCAAACTTTGTCATGGCAAATGATTGCTGGAAACGTGCAGCAGGTCAGGCAGCATCCAAGGAACAGGAGAATCGACGTTTCGGGCATAAGCCCTTCTTCAGGAAGCCCTCCTAAAGAAGGGCTTATGCCTGAAACATCGATTCTCCTGTTCCTTGGATGCTGCCTGACCTGCTGCGCTTTTCCAGCAACACATTTTCAGCTCTGATCTCCAGCATCTGCAGTCCTCACTTTCTCCATGGCAAATGATTCCCAGGAGTTCATAGGAAACTTTTCATAAATGTTCTCAATGTATCAAATATCTCTACTGATTCATGAAAATCTCTGGGCAGCAAGTGCCCAAAATGGAGAACATATGAACATACAAATAGGAGCAGGATTAGGCCATAGGGCTGCTATAACTGCTTTGCATTTTTACAAGGTCGTGGCTGTTTGTAGCCTCAAATCCAATGACCTTTGATTCTCTTCTAAATCAAAAATCCATCTACCTCTGTCCTAAAGGTATTTAATAACATTCCAGTGGGGAGCATTATGAAGACACTACATTTCAAGAGGCTGAAGCATGTGGACACCGGTTTCTGGCAGAGTAAGGAGCACTCAATTCTTCACCAAGCAACTGATCTACTCAATCCTTCAACACCACCTGCCGCACTTGTGGTAGAGTCTGAGAATCTCACAACGAACTTCATTACCATACTAAATCACAGAATGGGCTTGGAACCAAGTTATCCTTGACCCAATGACCCAGCTGAAGAATGTAGCCAACTCTGAGATATTAAAAGATATTCTTTAAAGAATGATAACTACTGGATACTGCTTGATTATTGCTTTGATACGTTTGCAGGAGTGAAACAACACAAAGTATCCAACAATCTAGAGAAGTAGTCTTTAATACATATCAGTTGTTTAAGATAAAGGAACAAAATATTTTTACTAACAAAATTTACATTTGATTCATTTAATTTGCTTTTATAAATATTGCACTATATCACAGGCTATTTATAAAAGAAAAGTGTTAAGAAATTTCAAAGGATTGGAGACTCAGATGTGCAAAGTAATTGATTTCCCCATGTTAAAATCAGACATTTGTCCTTATTTTAAGATTAAATATCTTACATCTTGTCACATTACACTTTTTTTTCAAACAAAATGTTCTGTTTCCACATTTATAACAGAAATTATTCAAGTAAACTTGTCAAATTGTAATTACTGTACACCACCTCACCAGGGATAACACTTGCATTGACAGGTGTCTGTGATTAAAGTGTGACATGTTTTCTTTGTTTAGGATTGTGGATAAAGATTTTTATATAGGAAAAGCAGATAAATAAATTGTTAAATATATATAACCCCCATGGAAAAACTAATCATATCACTTTTGATTTGTAAAGAAATAAGACGGTGTTAATTTCTGGGTCTGTAGATTGTGAAGGAGCAAAAACGGTCTTTAATAGAGTGATATGTACTTAGAACATAGAACAATATAGCGCAGAACACGCCCTTCAGCCCTCGATGTTACGCCGACCTGTGAACTATTCTCAGTTCGTCCCCCTGCACTATCCCAAAATCATCCATGTGCTTATCTAAGGATTAGGTAAAAACAATGATTGCAGATGCTGGAAACCAGATTCTGGATTAGTGGTGCTGGAAGAGCACAGCAGTTCAGGCAGCATCCGAGGAGCATCTAAGGATTGTTTGAATCTCCCGAATGTGGCTGAGTTGACTACATTAGCAGGTAGGGCATTCCACGCCCTTACCACTCTCTGCGTAAAGAACCTGCCTCTGACATCTGTCTTAAATCTATCACCCCTCAATTTGTAGTTATGCACTCTCGTACAAGCTGACATCATCATCCTAGGAAAAAGACTTTCACTGTCTACCCTATCTAATCCTCTGATCATCTTGTATGTCTGTATCAAATCCCCTCTTAGCTTTCTTCTTTCCAATGAGAACAGATCTAAGTCTCTCAGCTTTTCCTCATAAGACCTTCCCGCCAGACCAGCCAACATCCTGGTAAATCTCCTCTGCACCTTTTCCAATGCTTCCACATCCTTCCCGAAATATGGGGACCAGAACTGTACACAATATTCCAAGTGTGGCTACACCAGCATTTTGTATAGTTGCAGCATGATATTGCGGCTCCAGAACTCAATCCCTCTACGAGTGAAACCTAACACCCCATATGCCTTCTTAACAGCACTGTCCACCTGGGTGGCAATTTTCAGGGATCTATGTCCATGGATTCCAAGATCCCTCTGCACATCCACGCTACCAAGAATCTTTCCGTTGACCCAGTGCTCTGCCTTCCTGTTATTCTTCCCAAAGTGCATCACCTCATATTTAGCTGCATTGAACTCCATTTACCACCTCTCAACCCAATTCTGCAGTTTATCCAAGTCCCCCTGCAATCTGTAACATTCTTCCAAACTGTCCACTACTGCACCGACTTTAGTGTCGTATGCAAATTTACTAATCCATCCACCTATGCCTGTGTCTAAGTCATTTATAAAAATGACAAACAGCAGTGGTCCCAAAACAGATTCCTGTGGCACACCACTAGTAACCAGACTCCAGGCTGAATATTTTCCATCAATCACCACTCGCTGCCTTCTTTCAGAAAGCCAGTTTCTAATCCAAACTGCGAAATCACCCTCAATTCCATGCCTCTGCATTTTCTCCAACAGCCTACCATGTGGAACCTAATCAACGGCTTATCAAAGGCTTTACTGACATCTCTTGCCAGGTGTGGGAATTTAAAGAGAGTTTAAGGGTTACTGCCGATTATATCTGCCATAAATGCTGTTGGCTGCGAATCTTATCAGATCGAATGGATCGGTTAGAGAGACAGTTAGAAGCAATGAGGAATTTGCAACAGCAACAGTATGTGATGGATGGCAGTTATAGGAAGGGGGGGAAGTCTCAGATATAGTCACATAGATGGGTTAACTCCAGGAAAGGGAAGAGAAGTAGGCAGCTAGTGCAGGAGTCTTTTATGGATATACCCACTTCAAACAGTTATGCTGTTTTGGAAAATGTAGGGGGTGATGAATTCTCAGGGGAATGTAGCACAAACAGACACGTTTCTGATATTGAGACTGGCTCTAATGCAACGAGGGGTACGTCAGGTTCCAAGAGATCAATTGTGTTAGGGGACTCTCTAGTCCGAGGTACAGACAGACGTTTCTATGACAGCAGCGAGAAAGCAGAATAGTGTGTTGTTTCCCTGATGCCAGGATCAAAAATGACTCACAGAGGGTGCAGAATGCTCTCACGAGGAAGAGCGGCCAGCAAGAGGTCATTGTCCATATTGGAACCAAAGACATAGGAAGGGAAAAGGTTGAGATTCTGAAGGGAGATTACAGAGAGTTAGGCGGGAATTTAAAAAGGGCCTCAAGAGTAGTAATATCTGGATTACTCCCGGTGCTATGAGCTAGTGAGGGCAGGAATAGAGCAGATGAATGCATGGCTGAGGAGCTGGTATATGGGAGAAGGATTCACATTTTTGGATCATTGGAATCGCTTTTGGAGTAGAAGTGACCTCTACAAGAAGGACGCATTGCACCTAAATTGGAAGGGGACTAATATACTGGCAGGGAAATTTGTTAGAGCTCCTCGGGAGGATTTAAACTGGTAAGGTGCGTGTGTGGAGGGGGGGGAGGGGGGAGGTGGGACCCAGGGAGATAGTGAGGAAAGAGATCAATCTGAGACTGGTACAGTTGAGAACAAAAGCAAGCCAAACAGTCAGGGCAGGCAGAGACAAGGTAGGACTAATAAATTAAACTGCATTTATTTCAATGCAAAGGGCCGAAAAGAGAAGGCAGATGAACTCAGGGCATGGCTAGGAACATGGGACTGGGATATCATAGCAATTACAGAAACATGGCTCAGGGATGGGCAGGACTGCAGCTTAATGTTCCAGGATACAAATGCTACAGGAAGGATAGAAAGGGAGGCAAGAGGGGATGGGGAGTGGCACTTTGGATAAGAAATAAGAAAGGGATGATCACCTTATTGGGGTTGTATTATAGACCCCCCCAATAGTCAGATGGAAATTGAGAAACAAACTTGTAAGGAGATCTCAGATATCTGTAAGAATAATAGAGTGATTATGGTAGGGGTTTTAACTTTCCAAACATAGACTGGGACTGCCATAGTGTTAAGGGTTTAGATGGAGAGGAATTTCTTAAGTGTGTACAAGACAATTTTCTGATTCAGTATGTGGATGTACCTAATAGAGAAGGTGCAAAACATGACCTACTCTTGGGAAATAAAGCAGGGCAGGTGACTAAGGTGTTAGTGGGGGAGCACTTTGGGGCCAGTGACCATAATTCTATAAGATTTAAAATAATGATGCAAAAGGATAGACCAGATCTAAAAGTTGAAGTTCTAAAATGGAGAAAGGCCAATTTTGACGGTATTAGGCAAGAACTTTTAAAAGCTGATTGGGGGCAGATGTTCGCAGGTAAAGGGACGGCTGTAAAATGGGAAGCCTTCAGAAATGAGATAACGAGAATCCAGAGAAAGTATATTCCTGTTAAAGTGAAAGGAAAGGCTGGTAGATATAGGGAATGCTGGATGACTAAAGAAATTGAGGGTTTGATAAAGAAAAAGAAGGAAGCATATGTAAGGTATAGACAGGATAGATCGAGTGAATCCTTAGCAGAGTATAAAGACAATAGGAGTATACTTAATAGGGAAATCAGGAGGGCAAGAAGGGGCCATGAGATAACTTTGGCAAATAGAATTAAGGAGAATCCAAAGAGGTTTTACAAATATATTAAGGACAAAAGGGTAACTAGGGAGAGAATAGGCCCCTCAAAGGTCAGCAAGGCGGTCTTTGTGTGGAGCCGCAGAAAATGGGGGACATACTGAATGAGTATTTTGCATCAGTATTTACTGTGGAAAAGGATATGGAAGATATAGACTGTAGGGAAATAGATGGTGATACCTTGCAAAATGTCCACATTATAGAGGAGGAAGTGCTGGATGTCTTGAAACAAGTAGAAGTGGATAAATCCCCAGGACCTGATCAGGTGTACCCTAGAACTCCGTGGGAAGCTAGAAAAGTGATTGCTGGGTCTCTTGCTGAGATTTTGTATCATCGATAGTCACAGGTGAAGACTGGAGGTTGGCTAACGTGATGCCACTGTTTAAGAAGGGTGGAAAGGACAAGCCAGGGAACTATAGACTAGTGAACCAGACGTCAGTGGTGGGCAAGTTGTTGGAGGGAATCCTGAGGGACAGGATGTACATGTATTTGGAAAGGCAAGGATTGATTAGGGATAGGGATAGTCAACATGTGCTTGGGAAATCATGTCTCACAAACTTTGTTGAGTTTTTGAGGAAGTAACAATGAAGATTGATGAGGGCAGAGCAGTAGATGTGATCTATATGGACTTCAGTAAGGCATTCGACAAGGTTCTCCATGGGAGACTGATTAGATTAGATTACTTACAGTGTGGAAACAGTCACTTCGGCCCAACAAGTCTACACCAACCCGCCAAAGCGCAACCCACCCAGACCCATTCCCCTACGTTTACCCCGTCACCTCACACTACGGGCAATTTGGCATGGCCAATTCACCTAACCTGCACATTTTTGGACTGTGGGAGGAAACCGGAGCTCCTGGAGGAAACCCACGCAGACATGGGGAGAATGTGCAAACTCCAGATCTCATAGAATAGAGGGAGAACTAGCCATTTGGATACAGAACTGGCTCAAAGGTAGAAGACAGAGGTGGTGGTGGAGGGTTGTTTTTCAGACTGGAGGCCTGTGACCAGTGGAGTGCCACAAGGATCGGTGCTGGGTCCTCTACTTTTGTCATTTACGTAAATGATTTGGATGCGAGTATATGAGATATAGTTAGTAAGTTTGCAGATGACACCAAAATTGGAGGTGCAGTGGACAGTGAACAGGGTTACCTCAGATTACAACAGGATCTTGATCAGATGGGCCAATGGGCTGAGAAGTGGCAGATGGAGTTTAATTCAGATAAATGTAAGGTGCTGCATTTTGGGAAAGCAAATCTTAGCAGGACGTATTCATTTAATGGTAAGGTCCTAGGAAGTGTTGCTGAACAAAGAGACCTTGGAGTGCAGGTTCATAGCTCCTTGAAAGTGGAGTTGCAGGTAGATAGGAAAGTGAAGAAGGCTTTCCTTTCTTGGTCAGAGTATTGAGTACAGGAGTTGAGAGGTCATGTTGCGTCTGTACTGGACATTGGTTAGGCCACTGTAGGGAGAGGCTGAACAGGCTGGGGATGTTTTCTCTGGAGCGTTGGAGCCTCAGGGGTGACTTTATAGAGGTTTACAAAATTATGAGGGGCATGGATAGGGTAAATAGGCAAAGCCTTTTCCCTGGGGTGGAGTCCAGCACTAGAGGTCATAGATTTAGGGTGAGGGGGAAAAGTATAAAAGAGACCTACGAGGCAACTTTTTCACACAGAGGGTGGTACGTGTATGGAATGAGCTGCCAGAGGAAGTGGTGGAGACTGGTACAATTGCAACATTTAAGAGGCATTTGGATGGGTGTATGAATAGGAAGGGATTGGAGGGATATGGGCCGGGTGCTGGCAGGTGGGACTAGATTGGGTTGGGATATCTGGTCAGCATGGACATGTTGGACCAAAGGGTCTGTTTCCATGCTGTACATCTCTATGACTGTGACTCTCTGATTGTGAACTCAAATATACAGTGTCTTTGCCCAGTGTGAATAGATAGATTTTTTTAAAACGTTGCCATTATATACTTGAAAGATCACCTCCAAGTTGCACACCATTCTAACCTAAAACTATGTTACCTCTCCTTCACTGGTATTGAGTCAAAAAATGGAACTCACCTTGTAAAATTCACTGTCGATGTACTCACACCCCAAGGATTGCAGTAGTTCAATCACACAACTCGCCTTCTTCATGACAATAAGGGACAATAAGGAGCAATATACGTTCCTGGAACTAGTGATGCTGACATCCCATGACCAAATAAAATAAGTTACTATAAAAATGTGAGAAATCTAACATGTTCATCCAATAAATGAACATCCCCTTGTCTAAGTAAATAAATTCTTGAATGTGGTCACTTCAGTAATCTTGTCTTTACATTCTACGTAATTAAAATTATAAAAATTCACATTTTGCTTTTCCTTCATGTTTCCATACAAAAGAAATATGTTATATTAGCTTCATCGTTCTAATAATAGCTTCCTAGCTTTTTGTGCTTATAGTGTTAAGGCCTTTTTCATTATAAAAGGGTGGGAGAGGAATATGGCAGGGAGACCTAAAAGCCAAGATGGGAAACAGATCGTACATTCAGGGTGATAATAACTACAGTATTGAAGAACAGAGTCAGTATGATGACAGGTGAGAGGAACAATAGGATTTCCAGGGATTAAGCGGGAGACAAGGTTAAAGTTACTAAGAAAGGGGTTTTGTCAGAAATGGAATATTGGAAATGCATTGTAAGAAGTCTTGAGTAACTGCAAGTTTTTAATTTGTGATTCCCAATATTTGTGCTCATTATATTTTAACATTTTTGAAGAGCTATTTAATAAGATTAATGAGGAAACTAATAGATTGTTGACATGCAAGTGTCTAAAAGGAGGAAAGGAGTGTTTATGATAATATAGTGCTTTTCACAACCATTAGACATCTCATTCTTTTTCTCGACTGTCAGGTGATCTGCTAAAGTAGGGCAATCATAACGTGTAAAAATATGTCTGTAAAATCATTCTACAACAGGAAAGGAAGAGAGGAAGAGGGAATAGAGAAACTACAAAAATAGGAGAAGAGAAAAACTCGGTTGAAAAGTAGGGAATAGTCACAAAGCACTGGAGAAAATATAAAGCAATTCTAACTACATTCTGAGTAATCAGATGGGTGTGCCTAATGTTTTAATCACAGATGCCTTGTCAGCAAAATAGGATACCCTTTACAATATGAAAAGGAGGAATTTTAAAAATGGGGTGTGTCTGAAGACACCTGAACTCACCCCGTCACTAACTTCAAAGTTTAAGAACACTACCCAAAACTAATTTTTTATGGTTTAATCGTCAAACAATATGCATATAACTTACTTTTCTCTGGTTGATAGCTTTTCCCTCCATTCACGAATTGATTTCTGTTTTTAAAATCCAGCTCCATGGTCAGTGGAATTCCTCTAGCAGCTCGCTCAGGTGCCAATTCTTCATGAGTATGTCTTGGCAGTTAACGTCAAGAGTTTAGCCTGAGCATAATGTTGACTCTAACTGATAACTGATATCCACACAACAAATTTCAACAGGAATACTGGATAACAGGAAGGAATCTGTCTGATTTTCACTTCCTAATTGAGCAGCAGAGACTACACGCTACTAGCAGCACTTTGCCTGAGTTCAGCTAAACTACAGATTTATAAAAGGATAACAGATAAATAGGAACACCACCTCCTCCACAAACCCCTCCAAACATACACCATCCTGACTTGTAACTATACTGTTAATCCTTCATTGTCACTGGATCAAAATCCTGGAAGTTCCTCCATACCTGTGCTGTGGGCTTACCTATACCACATTGACTGTCGCCATTCAAGGAGGCAGCTCACCACCTTCTCAAGGGCAATACTGACTTTTCCAGTGATACTCACAACCTATCAGAGATTTTTTTAAAAATTGAAGCATTCTTGGTTTCGTTATAAAATGGAAAGACCAACTCAGTGGCATGAGATCCATGTAAGTTGTTGCTTGGTTGTACATCAGAAAAACATCCCCTTCAAAATTCATGCATGATAATTATATCAAATTAAGTTGGTTTATAGCACAGAAGGAGCCTATTGAACCCAACATATTTGCAATAAGTCTCAATAGGAGGGTTAATGAGAAACAAGTTCCATGCTCTGCTTCTTCCCATAATCCTGTGTATTCTTTCTGTTTCAAATATTTAGTTGCTCTTTCTTTAAATTTTGTAATAATATCTTCCTCAAATACCCACTGCTACAAATTTGTAAAGATGTCGCTGTGTCGTGAAACATTTCCTATTGTCTCTAACGTTTTAGGGAAAGTTTTTAAATGATGAGCCATTGCCACTAATTTCTCAGCCACACATCTTTTTTCTCTATGAGATAAGCTATGGGATTATTTATTTGAATGTTCTCTGAGACAAATTGATATCAAATGCCAAATTTGCTAGATGTTAAAAATTGCTGTTTTGTATTATATTTTATTGTGAAATCTAGATATCTTACAAAATTCTGAAAAAAACATTGCATGAAAGACAAACAGAATTGGCAGAAATGACTGAATTGAGGATGGATCTTATGATGTGAGAAAGCCTAACAATAATTTTCATTTGTATAAGAGCTTTAACATCGAAACATATTTCAAAGATCTTTGTAAAGATGCAAGGAAAAATGGATATTGATCATCAGAAATTTGATCAAATGTTTAATCAAAGGAGAGGAAGGTGGAGAAGGAACTGAATTTAAAAAGAGAATGAAGACTTGATAGGTGACTGCATGCCTGCTAATGATATGACATAATGAGTGGGCAATGTGTAAAAGTTGTGATTCAGGGGAACAGAGAATTAGGTTATGAATGTGATAGAGGTTTGTTGGTTGTAGCACTAGAAACATTTTGCAGAGCTATGAAAAGAGGAGATTGTGGTTTTCAAACATGAGAATGAGGATAATACTCTTCAAATATCAGTCTCTGCAACTCCTGTTTGTCTTTTATGCAATTCATAGAATCCCTAGTGTGGAAACAGGCCATTTGGCCCATTGAGTCTACACCACCCCTCTGAAGAACATCCCAGTGAGACCCAACCTTTCCATTTAACCTCACATTTCCCATGGCTAATCCACCTAACCTGCTCATCTTTGGACTGTCGGAGGAAATTGGAGCACCCAGAGGAAGCCTCTGATTTTTGTTAAATATTTTGTCAACTGTCTAAATTTCATGCAAAAACATAAAGCACAAAGTAACATATTTAAATCCAGAAAATTTAGTGTTTGACATCAATTTACATTAGAGAGAAATGCAAATAGATAGCTTCAAACCTGGGGTATAGGGCACCAAGGAAAATCAGTGAGAATTGACTAATTTGGGAAACAGAATTTGGTATGGGAAAAGCTATGGGCAGCAATGTTTTGGATGAGCTGTTCAGCAGGTGGAGAATGAGATTCCTGCCAGGTGAGGATCAGAATACTCAAGTTTGGAGATGTTAAAAATATGGGTGATGCTTTCAATGTTAAACTCAGAGGTAAAGGTGATATTGCCAAATCAGATTCAGGTGTTACAATGGTTTTGACTGGGGTGGGAGAATATATATTGGAAATATATTTAAGGATATATAGTTGTGGCCACTTTGCTTACATAGCAGGGAACAAAAAAGTGTTTAGAGGGATTCAAAAAGGCAGTCACAGGAGAGATAGCTACAAATCTAAGGAGCACCAACACATTTTCAGACTTTGGAAAAGAAATAAAGTTTGGAAAGTATGCACCAATTTACAAGGACAATGGCTGAAGAGGTTTTTTTGTGGGAATGGGTGGTGACAGTAATTTTAAAAGGGAAGGGTACAGTACCTAATTACTGAGAACATAATGTCAAACAACATGAGATCAGGAAGAGAAAGTATTGTACTTACTATTTAGCAAATAAGGGATTGTTTCAGCTGTCAGATGAGAACAAGAAGAAAGATAGCTTACTCCTTGAAGTGGGAATAAAAATATGTGAAGATAAATAGGTTATGATAATGGAAGATTTCAATTAGCTTGATATTAATTAGAAATTCCCTTGCGGTCTGGAATTTTGTTACAAAATGTGAGGAACAACTAC
The DNA here is from genome assembly GCF_047496795.1 of Chiloscyllium punctatum. Classification (NCBI taxonomy): domain Eukaryota; kingdom Metazoa; phylum Chordata; class Chondrichthyes; order Orectolobiformes; family Hemiscylliidae; genus Chiloscyllium; species Chiloscyllium punctatum. The sequence continues at coordinate 141,326,292 of NC_092741.1, read as the reverse complement.
TTCAGGAACTCAAAGAAAGCCATCCCACCTCTCAGTTTAGTGGTGATAAGTGACCCAGATAGCATATGGAAGAGAAAAGTTAAGAATGGCAGTAATACGGAAAATAATAATGATTTTTAAAAATCAGAAAAGTGAATATAATCTGGCATTCCTATTAACTAGGACCAATCTCCAGATTTATAGCTTAAAAAGGCCAAATCAAAATCATGAGGTAAAATCATTTGTTGAGGAAAAATTAACTATCTTTGTAGCAATGTTGTTGTGCATGTGGGATAATTTTTACATAACACTAAAACTAATGAAATAATTAGCTTAGCAGTTCAAAATGGAATTGAAAGGAAAATGAACTCTAAATTACAGATAAAAGTTTGGGCAATCACTGACATGAGCATAAACATCAGAAACATGTTAGTATTTTGGTACGATGGCATATAGGATTGTGGTATGCACACAGACTAGCATTAGAGGTGGCCATATGAGCAGTTATAGATCTGACATGGCAAATTAAATCCTTTGTTTTGCACTCAAAGATATAGGATACAAAAGCAAGAAAAATGTTTCACCTCTACAAGACCTTAGTAAAGACACAGTTGGAGCGAGTGTATATAATTTTGGACACACTATTTCAGGACAAATATGAAAGTAATAGTAAATGGACAGGTCAGATTGAAGAGGATGTGACCAAAGATTTGAAAACTACATCTATGATATGGTTTTTGATGTTAGGACATTCCCCTGGGAGATGGGAAGGTTAAGTGAAGAAGATGGGATGTATCTGAATTGTTCCAGAATGGGGAAGGTTGGAGAAGCTTGTGGTGCTAGGTGAAAGTGAGGACTGCAGATGCAGGAGATCAGAGTCAAGATTAGAGTGGTGCTGGAAAAGCACAGCAAGTCAGGCGGCATCCTAGGAGCAGGACAATCGATGTTTCGGGCAAAAGCCCTTCATTAGGAATCCTGATGAAGAGTTTTTACCCGAAACATCGATTTTTCTGGTCCTAGGATGCTGCCTGACCTGCTGTGCTTTTCCAGCATCACTCTAATCTTGAAGCTTGTGGTGTTCTCCTTTGAAAAAAGGAAATTGAGGGGAGATTTTAGAAAGGCATAGAATAATATGACAACCTTGATTAAGTTAGACAAGGAATAACTGTTTCTATTAAACAGTGGTGCAAAGCTCACAGGTTTAAGATTTTGAGTAAGTGATACAAGGAAGATGTGAGAAAGAACTTCTTTTATGTGGCAAGTGGTAATGACCTAGAACCTACTAGAAGGGTGATAGAAGAACAGATGCACAAGTATTTGAAAAGGAAATTAAATGACCGCTTGGAGAAAATAAACTTGCAGGATTGCAGGGATAGTTCAGGGGAATGGAGGTTGAGTGGATTGCTCCATGGAAAGCCAGCCTTGGCTCAATGAGTCTTTGTATTTTACAAATGTGCGACTCTTTGAAGTGTGGGGTTTTTAAAGGGTTAAAGATGGCGAATGTTGCTAAATTGTTACCACTGTTTGTAAGGTGGCAATAGAAAGCATAAATTGACTGTAAAATCAATCAAAGGGTGCTCACATAAATTTATGGAATTCATTACTCCAGATCAAAATATATAATTTCTTGCCAGAAAATAATAAATATGGATATTGAAAAGTAGTACCGTTAGAAAGTTTATAAATTTATTATATTTTCTTGTATATAGCTTTACATCTAGGATAAGTGAAGGGGGTCAGCTGATCTGTTCTGACACCTGCCTGACCTCAAGTCATAGCTGTATGATTCTCAGAGACCAAAGAATACTTGGAATGCTTTACTGAGAAGAAGGTGCAAAGATATTTATAACAGAGATAATGACAGCAATTTTGAATTTACAATGAGTAGATGCTAAGTCTCCCATAGTACAAGAAGGGCATTGTAAGTATTGAATTGTAAATGTTGCATGGTCAAACTGTTCACTTACTGCTCAAATGAAAGGGAGTCAGGGTCATGGATCACTTTTTAGATTTCAGCCAATAATCAAGGTTAATATGTTTCATGTTACATGTGGAAGAGGAGAGAGGAAACCATTTTTGATATCAGGTTACATGCTTCCCTAATGATTAGAGATAACCTTGGACAGAAAGCAGTTCTGTGCAGTAAAGAGAGAAAAGCCTGCGTGGGTTTGAACTACCAGCAGATGTGAGCGGGAGATTTTGTTTTGTTAAAGAGATGCGTCCTGCAGCCATCTAAGAATTAGGTGAGATTCAAACACTGACATTTCTTTCTGCAAATGTTGTCAGTCCTGCTGAGTTTCTCCAGCATTTTCTATTTTTATTTCAGCATCTGCAGTTCTTTGTGTTTTTCATTAGGTGAGATTCATCCTGACATAGAAATGCAAAGAAGAATCATAGGGACAAGCTTTATTGCTGCCTGATGGTCTTAAAGACCTCTCTGAAAATTGAGAAAAGTGGTTGGAAATGATCAAAGCTACTACTTGGCAAGAAGTCAGGAACCAATTGGACGCTGAAAGCAACTGTGGACTGTTTGCTATGAGTAATTTAATTCTGAGGGGATTCAATTCTGTGATAAGTAAAAATGAGAATGTTCCTCTCTGTAGTTTAAAGCATAAATTTCCTACAAAATGAAAATAGCATTTCATCATTAGAGCTTTTAGTCATTTGTTAGGGCAAAAGCTTTAAAGTGTGAAATTTTGTTGTATCACTCTTTCAGTAACTTTACATGCAAGTTCTTTTTAAAGGTTGTTGGTGTCTATGGAGATCTTAACAATGTGGAGACAATGAGATTAGATTAGTTGGTTCACATATTCAAAAATAAATCCAAAGACAAATGGCCTGCTTCTGTGCGGCAATCTTTATTGATTCCAGAAAGGTGTTCAAGGAAGTCAATATAAAATGAAAAACAAGAACAAACAAAAGATGGGAAACACAGCTGTTCAGACAGCGTCTGTGGAGAGAAACACAGTTACCATGTCACGTTTCATCCATCCCAGCCAAGCATCACCCCATCAGCCTACTCTCAATCATCAATAAGGTGGTAGATGGTGTCTTCAACAGTGTTATCAAGCGGCACCTGTTCAGCAATAACCTGTTCAGCGATGCCCAGTTTGGGATCCACCAAAACCACTCAGCTTCTGACCTCATTAAAGCCTTAGATGAAATATGGACAAAAGAGGTGAATTCCAGAGGGGTGGTAGGAGTTACAGTCCTTGACATCAAGGCTGCACTTGACTGAATGTGGCATCAAGAAGCCCTAGCAAAATTGGAATCAATGGGTATTAGAGGACAAACTCTCCTTGGGTTGAAGTCATACCTGGCAGATAGGAAGATGGTCATGGATCTTGGAGGACAGACATTTCAACTCCAGGATATCTCTGCAGGAGTCCTCAGTGTAGTGTCCTCGATCCAACCACCTTCAGCCGCTTCCCTCCATCATAAGGTCAGAAATGGGGGTGTTCACTGATGATTGCACAATCTTCAGCATCATACACAACTCCTCAGATACTGAAACATTTCATATTCAAATGAAATAAGTTTTGGACAATACCCAACTTTGGGCTGACAACTGGCAAGTAACATTTCTGTGACACAAATGCCAGGCTATTGTTGTGGTTCTGTTCGCCGAGCTGGGAATTTGGGGTGCAGACGTTTTGTCCCCTGTCTAGGTGACATCCTCAGTGTTTGGGAGCCTCCTGTGAAGCGCTTCTGTGATGTTTCCTCCGGCATTTATAGTGGTTTGAATCTGCCGCTTCCGGTTGTCAGTTCCAGCTGTCCGTTGCAGTGGTCGGTATATTGGGTCCAGGTCGATGTGCTAACCGATTGAATATGTGGATGAAGGGCTTTTGCCCGAAACGTTGATTTCGCTGCTCGTTGGATGCTGCCTGAACTGCTGTGCTCTTCCAGCACCACTAATCCAGTATGTGGATGAGTGCCATGCCTCTAGGAATTCCCTGGCTGTTCTCTGTTTGGCTTGTCCTATAAGAGTAGTGTTGTCCCAGTCGAATTCATATTGCTTCTCATCTGCGTGTGTGGCTACTAAGGATAGCTGGTCATGTCGTTTCGTGGCTAGTTGGTGTTCATGGATGCGGATCGTTAGCTGTCTTCCCATTTGTTCTATGTAGTGTTTTGTGCACTCCTTGCATGGGATTTTGTACACTACATTTGTTTTGCTCATGCTGGGTATCGGGTCCTTCGTTCTGGTGAGTTGTTGTCTGAGAGTGGCTGTTGGTTTGTGTGCTGTTATGAGTCCTAGTGGTCGCAGTAGTTTGGCTGTCAGTTCGGAAATGCTCCTGATGTATGGTAGTGTGGCTAGTCCTTTGGGTTGCAGCATGTCCTCGTTCCGTTGTCTTTCCCTTAGGCATCTGTTGATGAAATTGCGTGGGTATCTGTTTTTGGCCAATACATTGTATAGGTGTTCTTCCTCTTTTTGCAGTTCTGGTGTACTGCAGTGTGTTGTGGCCCTTTTGAATAGTGTCTTGATGCAACTTCTTTTGTGTGTGTTGGGGTGGTTGCTTTTGTAGTTGAACAAAAGAAGTTGCATCAAGACACTATTCAAAAGGGCCACAACACACTGCAGTACACCAGAACTGCAAAAAGAGGAAGAAGAACACCTATACAATGTATTGGCCAAAAACAGATACCCGCGCAATTTCATCAACAGATGCCTAAGGGAAAGACAACGGAACAAGGACATGCCGCAACCCAAAGGACTAGCCACACTACCATATGTCAAGAGCATTTCCGAACTGACAGCCAGACTACTGCGACCACTAGGACTCATAACAGCACACAAACCAACAGCCACTCTCAGACAACAACTCACCAGAATGAAGGACCCGATACCCAGCATGAGCAAAACCAATGTAGTGTACAAAATCCCATGCAAGGACGGCACAAAACACTACATAGGACAAACAGGAAGACAGCTAACGATCCGCATCCATGAACACCAACTAGCCACGAAACGACATGACCAGCTATCCTTAGTAGCCACACACGCAGATGAGAAGCAATATGAATTTGACTGGGACAACACTACTATTATAGGACAAGCCAAACAGAGAACAGCCAGGGAATTCCTAGAGGCATGGCACTCATCCGCATATTCAATCAATAAGCACACCGACCTGGACCCAATATACCGACCACTGCAACGGACAGCTGGAACTGACAACCGGAAACAACAGATTCCAACCACTATAAATGCCGGAGGAAACATCACAGAAGCGCTTCACAGGAGGCTCCCAAGCACTGAGGATGTCACCTAGACAGGGGACGAAACGTCTGCAACACAAATTCCCAGCTCGGCGAACAGAACCACAACAATGAGCACCCGAGCTACAAATCTTCTCACAAACTTTGAATTTCCAGGCTATGACTATCATTAATAAAAAACAATCTACCCACCACTGCTTGATATTCAATGGTGTTACCAGCACTGAATCTTCCACCATCAAAATCCTGGGAATTAAAATTGACCAGAAAAATTAGTGGACCCATCACATAAACACATTGGCTACAAGAGCAGGCCTAGGAATATTGAGGTGAGTAACTCATCTTCTGACTACTCAAAGCCTGTCCACCATCTACAAGACATAAGTCAGGAGTGTAATGGATTACTCCCCACTTGCCTGAATGGATGTAGCGCCAACAATGCTCAAGAAGGTGGACACCATCCAGGACAAAGCAGCCCGCTTGATTGACACCATATCCACAAATATCCACTCCCTCCACCACTGACATTCAGTAGCAATAGTATGTATTATTTATAAGATGCGCCACAGAAATTCACCAAAGATCCTTAGATAGCATCTTCAAACTCAAGATCACTTCCATCTAGAAGGACATGAGCAGCAAATACATGGGAATTCGACCACCTTCAAGTTTCCCTCCAAGCCATCATTCTGACTTGGAAATATATCACCATCTGTTCACTATCACTGGGTCAAGATTCTGGAATTCCTTCCCTAACAGCATTATAGGTTAACCCATAGCAGATGGACTGCAGCACTTTTAGAGTCATACAGCATGGAAACAGGCCCTTTGGCCCAATTCAACCATACTGGCCAGGCTTCCCAAACTGAACTAGTTCTATTTGCCTGCATTTTCCCACATCCCTCTAAACCTTTCCCATCCATGTACCTGTCCAAATGCCTTTCAAATGTCGTAACTGTACTCGCCTCCACAACCTTTTCTAACAGCAATTGAAGAAGGTAGCTCACCACTACCTTCTCGGGGGTTAAGTAGGGATGGACAATAAATGCTTGTTAGCCAGTTACACCCACATTCCACAAACAAATTTTAAAAAGTTGATGACTTTTAATCAGACACATAAAATGAGCACAGTTAAATGTACTGAACTTAATGACAAAATATTTTTCCAACACTATAACAGTAAAAGATCTTTCAGAGAGGAGGTGAGGCCACTACAAATGTTAGCACATAAAGTGATAAAGAGAATGTGAATAAACTCAATGGTTATTTATTTATCAATTTCACTAGAAAATATACAACCAACATGTCCTTAATATGAATAAATAATGAAATGGATAGCCTAGACCAGCTCATAAGATAAAAGAATTCTGAAAAAATAAAGGTATTTATTGTGGGGTAGCAGTAAGTTAGGTTTGTGAAATGTTATTGGCTATCATCAGAAAGTTGACGCATGTTGGGAGGCCCCACCACTACTATGACTGACATATATATAGTACCTGCAACATACTAAGAAGGCATTTGTGTCTTCAAATAAAAATGACTGCTTGGTGAAATAAGGAAATATTACAAGGAATGACTGAAAGCTTGGTCGAAGAAGTGGTGCTTAAGGAGGTCCCATCAGGGAAATTCATAGGGAGTAGACGGCTGAGGGAATATTGACAAAGGTAGGGAAAATAAATTAGAGGAAGGTAGGTTTAGTTGGGGATGGGTAGGGATTAGAGTTGGTATACGGGATCAGTTAGTGACCAGAGCTTGCAGAGGAAAATAGAGATGCCGAGAAGTTATTTAAACTGGGGGTGTTGAGTGACAGGGGACCAATATAATTCAGCAAGAATGCAGGCAATAGGTGAATGGAATCTGTAGCATGCTGGGAAACTGGCGGCAGAACTTTGGGTGTTTTGTAATTTATGGTGGATGGAGGTTGTGAAACTATGCAGAAATAGTCAGTAACAATTTCAGTAGCAGATAGGCTGAGGCAAGTTGTGGAGGCAGACAAGTGATGTAACAGTGTGTGGAAATGAAAAGCATGAAGTTAGAATCTCAGCTTGATGTCAAACCTGAAACTACAGTTGGTGGAATCAGAGGAGTGGGGGAGACTTTCTCCATCCAAATCTATATCTACATTCATTCCTCTGTCACTGAGCAAATGCCCAACCTCTCTGCTCCACTTTTGTCATAATTACAAAGCAGTTGTCCTTTGTCACCTCCATTCTTGTCTCAAAAAACCCTCCCCTTTGAATGGACCCTCAAAATTTCCATCTCGCCTCAGTATCAACAGTTTTTCTTCCGAGTGACAAAGCACCTTGACGCGCTTCTGCAGTGAAGACATTTTTAAAAAATCTGACTTCAGTTTTTTTTGCCCCATGTTAATACTTCACTGTCACTTTTTAATTTCATTTCACATGAAGATATATGGGCTGCGACACTTCTGTACAATGCTGATGCCGTGCAACTTTGTCTGAGAGGTGCTTTGAATAAGATACCAAAATCCTTTATAATTTTAAGTCATCGTCATTCATTAGATATCAATTTTTTAAAATTCATTCACAGGCTGTGGGCATCACTGGTTAGGTAGCATTTATTGCCCATGCCTAGTTTTGCTCAGAAAGCAGTTAAGAGTCAACCATATTGCTGTGGGTCTAGAGTCACATGTAGGCCAGATCAGGTAAGAATGGCAGTTTCCTTCCCTAAAGGACATTAGTGAACCAGGTTTTCTGACAATTGATTCACCGTCACCACTAGACCCCTAATTCCAGGGTTATTTTTCATTGATTTCAAATTCTACCATCTATCATGACAAGATTTGAACCTGGATCCCCAGAAGGTTATCTGGGTCTCTGGTTTAGCAGTCCACCAATAATCCCACAAGTACATCACCACCCCTGATGTCCATCCCATCATGTGAAGAGCGAGGAAGTTTCTCAAGGGTTTGACTGGCACTTCTCTTTTGTAAGTCATCTCAGAGGTACAAAGTTAAAAATCACACAACAGCAGGTTATAGGCCAACAGGTTTAATTGGTAGCTTCCCATTAAACCTGTTGGACTATAACCTGGTGTTATGTGATTTTTAACTTTTGTACAATACAGTCCAACACCAGCATCTCCAAATCATCTCAGAGGTGTTCGTGGGACCTTCCTGCAGTGAAGAACAGCAATCTTTGCTGACATAACACAGCAGCTGCTTTATAGTCATTGTCAAATGTTTTGTGCTACACATTTCTGAAAGTGAATAAGGCACCACATATGTGCAATTTTAATCTCTTCCCAAACGTTTTCAATGTCCAGTTGATTCAAAACATGACGAATTACCTACCAAATTGTAACAGCACACACATTTTAACAGCACCAGTTGAATTCTTAAATGTGCCATTGTTCGATGCGATCTTTCCTGTAACATTGCTAATGCGACTTAATCGTTTCCTGAACTGTGCGTGCAGCAGTGTTTAGCCTTAAAACGAACTCAGGTATCATTTAGTTGCTTTCATTTGTTTCGTCTTGATGCAGTTCTATTATCATTAATATTATTCAGTCTTTCTCTGCTTTGAGTTCATCGTACCAGCTCTCTTCCTCGCTGCTTCAGTGAATTACCACTTCGACGCCCCAGGTCCTCCAAGCCCTGCCATGCACCAACCTGTCTTTCCTCCCAACCCCCAACACGCCACCAACCGCCATGTCTCGTGCCACGCCCTGCCCATTTTGGGCCCCTTCCACCATCGTCAAGGCAACAGGAACGTCATCACACACGGAATCTGATTGGAGGAAACCCCGAGCCCCAGCCTCCGACTCCCGGTCAACCGAAACTGTCAGAACAGCGGCGAGAGCCCGCCCCCTGAGGCGGAGGATCGTGCAGGCGATTGGCCGCCTGCCCAACCGTCGCCCGCCGCCTTCTCCACGTCTGACTGGCCGAGCCGCCTGTCTGTCCGTGCGAGGCTCGTGGTGTGCGTGTAAGGGGCGGGGCCTGAGCCAGCCGTCAAGGTGGAGCGTTAGGGAGGATCCTTTTTTTGTCCGCTTTCCTCGGCCAGAGCTTATCCATTTGAGGAGCAGCTGAGCGGGAGGAAGGTCGGTGTTCAGTCTCATCTTGACTAACTCTCTCCAACTGTGTGCGTGCGCTGAAGACGGTTAATACTAAAATAATGACAAATCATTTAAATTGTGTTGGGTGGTAGCTCTTCTGATTTGTCTGGTCTTTAAAAAAAAAACGACGAGTTTTAACTTAAATCCGCCGTTTCGATGCTTTATTTTTTCGCAGCAAATTTATACTTTGCACATAATGAAAGCTAGCGTAGGCTGCGGATGGAAAATAAGTGGCAGTGGAAGAGTCGAGGATATCTCTAACCTTTTGTATTAAAAACGATTTAATTGTTTTTCCCCCCCCTTTTTTTAAAATTTTGTTTTAACAGTGAAAGAAAGAGGGAGAAAAGTAGTGAGCAACAGTGTGTAAAACACGAGAGAAAGTCCTCCAATCTTTGCCTGCACCCCCCCCCCCCCCCCCCCACACTACCACCTCTCTGAGTATACCCCACCACCACCACCACCACCCTCGGAGCTCGATCGGAGCCGGAGAGCCATGGAGAACGCAGAGCAGGAGAAGGTGACCGAGCAGTGCAAGGCGGCCGAACAGGAGAAGCCGGCCGAGCAGGCCGCCTGCAACCCGTCGAACGAGGAGGATGTCCAGAAGGCCAAGCTGGCCGAGCAGGCCGAGAGGTACGAAGACATGGCCGCCGCGATGAAAGCGGTGACCGAGCGCTGCTGCGAGCTGACGATCGAGGAGAGGAACCTGCTGTCGGTCGCCTACAAGAACGTGGTGGGGTGCCGCAGGTCGTCCTGGAGGGTCCTGTCCAGCTTGGAAAGCAAGGGCGAGGATAAGTGCCAACAGTCCCAAATCCAATCTTACCGACACACAATCGAAGAGGAGCTTACTAAAATCTGCAACGAAGTCCTGGTAAGAAAGGCGAACAAAGGAGTGGAATGTCTTTGATCTGAAATGGTCCTTTTTTTAAAAAAAACACTGCCTGAAATAGCTGAGTTTCTCCTTCTCCGTATGCAAAAGAAAAGATTCAAAGCAGCCTTTTAACCAGCTTCTGTATCTTCAGTTTTTTTTTCTGGGGATAAAAGGTTTACCAACGAACTGACTAGGAACTGCAGTGTGCAGGGTTTTTTTTTGTACAGTCTGAGGCTGTATAGTTTTCTAGGTCAGTGTGCCATTAGCCTACATACAGGTCTGGGAGATTTAAAAAAAACTAGAACAGTTCTTCAAAACTAGGCTTTTCTATCATAGGTTGTGATTGCACTTTAAAAAGTCTTTCACCTGATCCTGTTAGCATTTGTAGACTAGTGACTTGTCAATTTAATTGGAAACTAATACATTTTGGCTGACCGCATGTTAATGTTGGTTCACTGGCAGAAAAGACTGAAGTTATCTTTATTTGGATTTACCTAGATGCTTGAACAAATCATGATCACTTTTTGATGTTACTTTTTTAACAGCTAAAGATGATTCTCAATTTTTTCAGTGCTGAGTCTTCTTTGCTAGTTTGTGTGTTAATTCACTTATCAACATTGAAAAATACTGATTTAAGAAAGGGGTAAGGGTACGTTTTGTTTCTTTCTGCTTCCACTGATTGCAATATGACTGTCATCTCAAACTGTGGTTGGCATTACTTTTGAAATGTAGGAATTCCCACTGCTAGATTGCTCAATGCTAAAACTATGGTAAACTGTCATATGAATGATAAGATATTGGCTACTTTTTCAAAATGTTTTACTTTTGTGCGGTGGGACAACTACCGTCTGGGTGTTTTTGTTCTTTACCTCAATTCTAATAGAAACTTGCTCATCTGTAACATTCTAAATCAGTGAGCGAGTGCTCAGGATACTGCATGGAAGTGACTAAAAGGCTTGTTACACTTTGTGATAGCTATGTTTGACTAGGGTGTGTATGCTGGGTGTGGTGAATTGCTGTGAATCATGTATTATCACTGATCTCTTTTCTGGTTGTTGCAGCCAAAATTGCTTTTATTAGTGATTTATAAATGTTACATATCTAGCTAGCTGTTCTGAATTGACTAGCTTTTTAGAATTGGTTGAAGTATTCAAGTTGAGGTTTTTAATCAAACTGGTAAAATTCTTCAAAGCATGCAGCAAAATGGATTGTAATTGCATACTGATCATTACACTGTGGCAATTCAATGGAAGCCTTGTTTGCTAGCAGTCCCAAGGTGAAATTCTCGACTTGTTTGTTCTGCCTTATACTTTTTAGATATTCTAAGTAGAATCTGTCACCATACCACCACATTTCTTTTTGATATCGGGTAAATGTGCAATGTTAGTTTCTAGTTGGAGCCTGAGTAAATATGTTCATGTAGGAAGTTTTGAACAGCTACAGGACATGGCAGCAGGTAGAGATAAAAATTTTTAACAATATGAAAGTTCTGTTTTATTAGATGGACTGGGGGTTTTGAGGTTGAGATTGAATTGGGTAAGTCTTGAGTTTGAAATATAGTTATTATTGATTCAGTAGCAATGTGTGAAGTTTAATGAATTTAAATGTTGGGCACTATTTGCTGTTGGAATTGTGGCTTTGATATCCTACTCTTTTTCGAGGCCTCATTCTATTTTTGACTCATCCTTTAACTTATTTGTTTCCTTCAGACACGTGGTCAGTTGTGGGGGCATGGAACAGGTACAAACAACAAAACTATATTTTCATCCTGGAGGATGTCATTTAGCCCAATTTAGCCTGTGCTGTCAGAAAATCAACCATTCATAGCTAATCCTACTTTCTTTGGTTTGTAACCTTCATTCCAGTGCATAACTGAAGGAGCCCCTCATGCCTGAGGAAATCACAGGCCAGTACTAAATGGGTTATTCCTCACCACTGATTCTTTTGCTGCTTGTTAGCATTACCTCTTCAGATGAATTCCCCAAAGTCTAAATTTGTCTGATTTTATCAGGGGTCACATTCATTTTATCCTTGCCCACCTCCACCCATTTGAATCCGATCTACCTGTTGTAGCAGTAAACCTAATTTACACCTTAACCTAGCAATTGTCCAAAGCTAATGAAATTTGTGGAAGAGCATTTTTCCTTGCCTATGAAAATACTGGAGAGGTGGACGTCTGAATTAGAGCGTGTGAATGGATTCGTAGAAAATATTAACTAACCCATTAAGGAAAATGAGTGAGTGACAAGACTTGACTGAATCGTGCCGTAGTTCAGTGGTAATGTCACTGCGCTAGTAACTCATAGGCCAGGCTCGTGCTGCAGGATATGTTCAAACCCAACTATTGCAGATGGTGAATTTAAATTAAGATAAACTATTTGCTATTATTGATTGTTATGGAAATCTACCATCTTTAGTGTGGCCTAGGTGGGATTCTAGACATGGTCGACTCCTAACTATTCTCTGACTTGGTAAATCAGTCTGCCCGCCCTTAACAGTACTTGAACAGTGCACGCTGGCACTGTGATACTCTGAAGATTAAGAATGCTCGGAGGTTGATAGAGGGAAGTGCTGCAGCCTTAGAAATTCAATTTAGATATTGAACATGTGTTTGCTGAAAAGTCAAGTCCTCAATTTAGGACACATTAAGCTGTGGCTCTTAAAAAAATTATGTCACCTATGGTAGCAAAATCTTTTAAAATTTGAGAATAAAATTGCTAGTATCATTTTCATTAAGAGCGAATAATTGGATATGTCCAGTGTGAGTTTGAAAATCTGCTTTCAAGTCATTAGGAAGATCTGTTGTAGTATGTGGGCTTTTTCAAAAAAAAACCTATACCAGTGATAAGAATTTAAATCTACATAGTCCCTTGGGCAAGGAGCAATTGTAGTGAGAGGGGTTTAAAACAGTACATGGATAAGTTTACTATGAAAAATTTGTAAACTTAGACCTGAATTTCCAAATTCCTTTGCTCTAAACCATTTAGAAGGCAGCATTGTAGGTTGATCTTAAAAATATCCTACATGTGTAAAGTCCAAGACTTGAGATGGAATACTTAGTGATGCCTGTTTTACTTTTAACTACAACATATTGTTTCTGTGCAGTGGTCCTTTTCTTTTCCTACAGTAAGGATACATGACTTGGGCTGGGATTAGTAGGTTATGATGCTATCTGATTCTAAAACATGAGGAGGAGGGTAATACTTAATGCTAATTGTAGAAGAGAGCATTAGATATGTTCAAGTTATAAAAGATTGAGGTGGTGAATTTCCAAACAAACATTTTGACTTTTTCCAATGGTTGTGTTCTTTAATAAAATATTAAGTGCATGAATGATTGCAGAAGGATCCTAAGGTCCAAATGTGTGGAACTCTGGTTGAAGTTTGTAGCATAAATGTCTGAATAGACTGCGATTGGATAGACTAACAGTCAAGTTTTGAAGGAATAAGAATTGGGAGATAAATGTATTTAGGGCTCCTTGCATGCATGGAGGTTCAATGCCTACTGGCTGGATGAATAAGTACCTTGTATAACCTCCCACTATTCTGCTCTACTTGATCACCAACTTTCATTCCAGATAGAATAGAGATTCTCATTCTAATCTTGAATGTCTTTGCTAGATCAGTCAAGTATTCAGGAGCACCAAATAGTTATTGTCATCAATCTATTTTATACAGGTTACATACTACAGGACAAGTGAGACTTGAACACAGATTTTTCTGGCCCAGAAGTAACCCTGCCAATGTGATGCAAGAACTCAGCCCAGCTTATTTGTTTTAGGTATCAGACCTTTTCCTGCAACTGGCAGAATTAAGGAATTAATCCATCACTTAATTCTACAAATTTGAGCTGTGCCACAATTTATTTTTGAGTGGATGAGAAATGCACAATGGATGGAAATCCTAATTTTAAACCTACCCAAAGTGTTTACGATGAAGCTAAGATGCACTTAATGTTAGAGCTTTCAGCGGAGAGGAGGAAATAAAGGAAGAGTTGCCATAGTGCCTTGAGCTGACATGACTTGGGCCAAGGTAATGGTAAAGAAAGCTGCTAGTGTCTGGAATTCTAAAGATCTTCACTATTTTCCTGCTGTTAATCCAACTTTTTGAGACATTGATATCTTTTAAATTGGCTGTATCACTGGCGATACTATTAAATAGAGAATTTGCTATAACTGAATATTTTACTGCTAAATGCTGGTGTCAAAATGTCAAAACTACAAAACGTTATCCAGTGGATGCTGGTATGGCTTGTGCTAGGAAACTATGTACTTTGTGCTTGATGGTGCATGCTACTTATCAATGTTCTGCAGGTAATTCGCACACTCCGTCATAGGGAAATCTGATAGCAAAAGTGGTAATTATTGTTTGATGCTATAAATGATTCTACTTGCATGAACTTTCAGGCTTGTATTTTCTGACAGCCAGCAGTTGAGGCTACTGGGTGAAGGAAGACTGATGTTAAGAACAGCCTGAGTTGATTGATTTATATTGTGGGAGGACTGGCTTTGGGCCTGCATGTTGGCTTATTCCCATGCTGCACCTTGGCACATTCAATCAAACTGTCCAGGTTGATGCTTGGCTTCCATGAGCAATCAGTCAACACACACTTTCATTCCTCAAACATAGCTCTGATTTCTATATGCATACATCACACCCCTCACTTGTGAAGTGAATTCACGGTATTCATTTAGAACCCTACTTGTGTCCCTGGCTCTGTGCTAAAATTACCAGTGCCCTTACTGGACCCTATTCTCCCTAGTTATGTTTGCCATTAGCGTACTTAAGATCTTCCTTATTTTACCTGCTATTATCCTTCCATGCCCCCTCTCTGCTTTCCTAATTTAAGTTCTCCTTTTATGTGCTATGCTACATGGTTTGTTTTGAGTCCTTTTGTATTTGCCATGAACCTTCCTTTTTACAATACTTATGGGTATGTGTGCCAAACTGGGAAGTTGGTTTGCAGATGTCTAGGTGGTGTACTCAGTGCTTTGGAGCTTCTTGAGAGGTACTACGGTACTGTCATCAGGAATTTATTTGGTTCTGTTTCTGCTGCTTCCAGTTGCAGTAGTTTGTCACCGTGACCAGTATATAGAGTTTAAATCTGTATTTAGAGTCCATGAATGAGTGCCATCTTCTAGAAATTCTCAGGCTGTCCTCTGTTCAGCAGCTTCAATTATTGTATTGTCCCTGTCAAATTTGTGGTTCTTGTCATCTGTGTGGCTACTTGTGAAAGCTGTTAGTAGGGTTTAGTGGCTAGTTGAATTGAATTTGTCATATGTACCAAGGCTCAGTGAAAAGCTTTGTCTTCTGGGCAGACCACTTAGTTAAGTAGCAATAATCAAAACATAGTACAGGTGAGTACTTCGTGAGTCCATTTCAGTGTTCTAACAGTAGGATAGAAACTGTTTTGAAACAGGCTGGTGCTTGTGTTCCGGCTTCTGTATCTTCCCAATGGTAGAGGTTGTAGAAAAACATTGCCAGGATGTGATGGGTCTTTAAGAATGCTGGCAGCCTTTTCTTGGCTAGTTTGGTGTTCGTGGATGTGGATTGCTAGTTGTCTGCTTGTTTGTCCTATAGTGTTTTGGATTATCAACACCATGCTCACAGGGATCTAATTTGAGAGGAAATTAACTAACATCCTATTCCTGGATATGATGCTGGAAAGATCACAGAACGGGCAATGCACAAAAGTGTACTGAAAAGCCCCACAGACCAGACCCTGAACAGCAACCACCCAAACACGTGAAGCTGCATTAGGATCTTGCCCAAAAGGACTACAACGTTCTTGACCTGTGAAGAGAAGAGCATCTCTGCCAAGTTTTTGCCAATAATAGATATCCCTGCAACTTCATTTGCAGACAAATGTGATAAGGACATGCCATGACCTAACACTAGCCAAGCTACCTTTTTATTAAGTCTCGAGCTAACAGCTAGACTCTTCCCACCACTCTGATTCATGACAGCCAAGCTCAGGCAACTCACAGACAAAAGACCCTATATCCATCATGTGCAAGACTAACTTTAATTTACAAGATTCCATTTAAAGACTGTCTGCCTGTTTGCCTTCTGTATGCATTAACTTTCATGCATTAACTAGCCACTAAGCACTACAACCAGCTTTCCCTAGTAGCCATGCACCTGACAAGGACTACAAATTCAACTGGGATAACCACAATCATTGGACAAGCTAAACAGGACAGCCAGAGAATTTCTAGAAGCATGGCACTCATCCACTGACTTCATCAACAAATGCAGATCTAGACCCAATATACTGGCTGCTACAATGAATTGGAGACAATACAGCAGCACTTCACAGGAGGTTCCAAAACACACTCACCTAGACACAGTGAGACATCTGCCAAATGACTTCCCAGTTCAGCAAAAATATCCACCACCGTGGCAACTGACACCTAAGCTACAAATCTTTTTATGCAAGTTCTCCTTATCTTTATCTAATCTTGTCTATCCTTTTTTACCCAGGGTTTGCTGGGTATATTGGAATGTGTTGATTCTGTGCTGCCCTCAAATGCATCCTGCTGCTTTTGACTTTTTTACTAAAAGTATCTGCTCCCTGTCTGCTCTGGCCAAATCGTATCTAACTTTAATAAACCACCCCGACCTACATATTGTGAACTTTCAATTTCAGCCCCATCCCTGTCCTTTTCCATCACTTTTTTTTAAAATTTAAAATCGTTTTGAATACTGTCTGAGAAATGTTTCCCCCAGTGTCACTTCAACCACTTGCCTGGCTTACTGTTGAATCCAGGACCATCCCCCTCATGGCACTCGCTATACTGACTTTTTAGTAGTGAAAGCACCAAGGAAGAGCAGCAAATAGAGAAAGTCCAGCAAAGTTACTTATACCAAGTAATGAAGGTTTGCCCCAGCATTTGATGTCATGAGCATTATGAACTGATTGGAAATATCATTGATCAAGTGTATTGCAGGGAAGGCTTCCTGTCTGACACATTATGACAAGCGCAGTACTATCTATTCATGGGCGATTCAGACCACACACACCTGCTGCTGCCTGGTGAGAGGGTCAAGCACGTAGTATTGAACAGGAACAAAGGCAGTGAGCAAGTACACCAACTCAGTGAAGTAGTGTTGTATGGGTGGTGGAGAGAAACAACCTGTGATTAACTTCCAGGCCTGGCCTCAAAACAACTTGTTTACTCTATCCTTTTTTTAAAAGAGCTATTATTCACCATCCAAAACTCAACTTTAGCTGTCAGTTCACTTCACTGCTCCAAATGAAAATTAATAAAAGTAGTCAGGGTTTTACTAACTGTTAAACCACTTCATTCTGCACTGGAAATTTTCACTGCTTGCCAGTCCACTTTGCATTGGCTACTATATATTCCTACAAGCTTTAATAGCTCTTACTCAGTCATGGCAACTTTGTCATCTTGGAGAAAGCAAGAACTAGATCATTGTGGTGTTGGAAGTGCATAGCAGGTCAGGCAGCATCAGAAGTGCAGGAGAATCAACGTTTTGGACATAAGTCAACATCAGGTCTTCCCCCTCCCACGCATTTTGCTTTAAAACAAACTTATGGGGTGTGTCATTTGCTGGGCCAGCGCTTATCATTTTTCTTGCCATCTAAAAACTGCAGCAGTTCAAGTGTAAGAGCACCCACAGTGCTGTTTGGAAGCTTAGTTCCAGGAATTTGATCCAGTGGCTAAAAAGGAATTGTGATTTAGTTGTAAATAAAAATGAATGGCTTGCAGTTGTACTAATGCATCTCCTGTTTTGTCATTCAAAGTGATAAGGTCTATGACATCACCTTGTAAATATATGGGTTATTGCAGTGCATCTTGTAGATGGTACACACTGCTGCCATTGTCAGTAGTGGAAGGGCTGTATGGATGTCAGTCAAGTAGGCTGTTCTGTCATGGATGGTACAGAAACAGAAGGAAAAGCTCAGCAGGTCTTGCAGCACTTGAAGAGAAGTCAAAGTTAGCATTTTGGGTCCAGTGACCTTCCTCAGAGCAGGTTTCTTTGTTTGAGCTGCACTCTATCAATGTAGAGTACACCAAAACAGACCTAACTTAGCTTTTCTAGATGGTGGGGAGACTGGGTGTAAGTTCTGCAGCAAGTAATTCTGAACCTCCTCCTTTTTCTTTGCTTCTGTAATTACTTGTTTATATGGTTGGTTCAGTTTCTGGTCAGTAATTAAACCCCAGGATGTTAATGTGTCATTCACTTGTGGTAATGCCACTGAATGTGAAGAGATGATGGTTAAATTATTACTGGGATGTCATTTTCTATCCAGATTTTCATTCTTTAAAGAATAATTGAATTAAGATGCCATTACAAAACAGAATTGCTGAAGGCATTAAAGGTGGAAGGTTATCTGAATGCTTTTCATACTGACTCTCCGCCTCAGTTTTTTTCGCCTTAACTGAATATCCAGTGCAAGATAACCTTTTCACTGATCTCAACAATCAAATGAATTGAAAATGGTATCCTAGAGAGAAATATAGTTTGGTGTGACGAACAGTTTTTAAAATTATGCCCTAGGTATTTTGATTGCAAACGCCAATGATAGTCTGAGCCAGATCTATAGCATGGAAATCCACCCTTCAGTCTAGCTGCTGATCGCTATCCTAAATTAATCTAGTCCCATTTGCCAACACTTGGCCCATATCCCTCTCAACCCTTCCCATCATAACCCTCCAGATGCTTTTTACATGTTGTAATTGTACCAACCTCTATCACTTACTCTGTCTAAAAATTATAGCATGTTTAATTTCTATTAAAACTGCTTGCAATCTGAATGGTCTTCCTTGGCAAAATGCCAGTTGATTTCCTGTTTACTGACCTGTTTCAAAATGGCACCTTTAAAGATGGCAAAACTCAGTTGTTGAATACCATTGCAAGAACTTGACATAACTTTGCCACTTGTGCTTTGTAAAGGCCAGTATCTGGTACTGAGGTTTGCACATACTAGTGTGCATGTTACTTGCACTAAGGTTTGGCTCAAATTTGAGAATTCATTTGGCCCCAAGTAACATTTTGTCACGCCTCTTTTTGTGTACGTGCTTTCGGAAGTTTACGTATTTTTGGTTTGCCTTCTACTGAACTCCAAAGGTAGATACGGTTGACTTGCATAAGTTGAGATCCCCTAGTTGCAACTTGAAGATAAGTGATTAGTGTTGAGCAATTCCTCTTTTTAGAATAAATGCCTGACCCTACCCACTTCCTGTTGTTTGTTTTGCAACAATGCTTTTGCAGCAAGTTCAGTCTGCTCATCAGTCTCCTGAGCATCACTTATCAGATATTGAAGCCTTTATTTCTTCAGCACTCCAGGAGATTGTTGAAATTTTGATTATGTTGGCATTAGTCTGATAAACTGGGTCTTGTCTACTTAAAATGGTTGAATATCCAAGTGTGGAGTACCTGATTTGAGGGTGTTAGGCAACTATGATTTTTGTCCACTGTCTGTTTTAAGAACAGTGTAACAGATTGAATTTTAATGGTGGTTGGAGATGTTTTACTATGTTGGGGCTAAAGTGAGATGGAGTGATCTGATTTTCATATGCTAAAGGACACCAATGAGAATGTTGAATGGTCGTTGGAATGGGAGGCCATTTCTCTCAGGATGATTTGTGAATGGGTTGGTGCAACATGGGGTGGCACAGTGGCTCAGTAGTTAGCACTGCTGCCTCACAGCACCAGGGTCCCAGGTTCAATTCCAGCCTCTGGTGACTGCAAACTCCACCCATGTATTCTCCCCATGTTTCCTCCCACAGTCCAAAGATGTGTAGGTCAGGTGAATTGGCCAGGCTAAATTGCCCATAGTGTTAGGTGCATTAGTCAGAGGGTAATGGGTCTGGCTGGGTTACTCTTCAGAGGGTTGGTGTGGAATGGTTGGGCCAAAGGGCCTGTTTCCACCCTATAGGGAATCTGATCTAGAACATGCAAGATCCACTGTAGTGCATGAAGTTGGAGCAGGCAGTTTGAGTCCGCATGCTACACTATCATTTCACACTGGAGAACTGTGCCATACTTTTCTGCATCTGAAGTGCTATATAAATGCTGCAACTAATACCAAAAATCTTAATTTTTTGAGGAATGGGAGGTTAAGGTGTACAGGGAATGATAGCCTAGAAAGTGAGGGAAATTGACTTAAGTATGCTGTAGTTCTAATTGAAAAATAGAACCTAGCTGCAAAGCTTGGTCTTTGTGACCATGTTTGAAGAGGATGATGTGATAATAAACCAAAGCCTTTTCTAGCCCTGAACTACAAGTGGATAATAAGACTATGTTGTGAAATATTGATTTTTCTCCACTTCATGGTTTCTATATGCAGAGGAATTGTCTGACTCTGGATGCCATAGCTACTATATATACTCCTCTAGATAAGGAGGGACATGATTGAGCAAAAGATCTAAACTTTTTATTAAAAGTAATGGGAGATTTAGACATGAGGCATTTTGAGAAATGAACTGAGTGGCGGGGGTGTTTAATCAGCCTGTTCCTGCTTTTCCATCATATCCTTTTGCACTCTTTCTTGGAGTTATTACACAATATTCTGGCTTTTTTGTTTCTATGGCTGTAAATTCCACAAACTCCCCACTCCAGATTAAGAAACCTCTTTCCCTGTTTTAAATGATTAACTTCATATCCTTGGGCTGTGACCTTTTTGACTCTGAACTTCCCTGGCATCTACGACATCCATATTGCACTTACTCTGGTTCTAATTATTTTAAAGGTTTGAGGTTTCTCCTCATTCTTAACTCCACCGAATATAGTCCTAACTGATTCAGCCTCTGCTCTGTCAGATCTGCCATTCTAGGAATCAGTTAAGTAAGTCTTTACACCCTCAACAGATCCTTCCTCCAATAAGGAGATCAAAATTGCAGTGTTCCAGATATGATCTTGCTAATGCCCTGTATAACCTAGAGACCTAGCTGGCTAGAGGATTTGAATACACAAGCTAGCAAAAATCTTAACTGTTTGACAAGTTTGTTCCTATCTCCCATAGATTATCCCCAATCTCATGCACTTCAAACTTTACATTCCAGTCTCTCAATTTTGGACTTTGTTGAAAAAGCCTTCTGAAAAGGCAAATAAACCACACCATTAGCCCAACTCTTCAACTTGATATCCTACAAGAATTAAAGTAGATTTGTCGAGCATGATTTCCCTTCTGTAAATTCATGCTAACCCTCCCTGGTCTGATTATCTTCCCAGTGTTAAGCTATTAACATTGGCAGTTCTCCTCACCACCCCCATATAGTTGGCTAATTTATGTAACTTGTTTTCTCTCTGCTTAGAGGGGTTATGCTAGGTACCCTCCAATCTGTAGGAACAGTATGGCATTGAAGCCCACACAATACCATTTTCAAGCAGAGTATAAGACTTATTCAGCTGACCATATATGAAGATGTTTCCTTGTCAACGTTTGACCTGATGTCATATTTCAAGGACTCCTAATTCACTGAATATTGTGCAATTCTGGTCACCTTTCTATCAGAAGGATGTTGTGAAATTCAAAAGGATTCAGAAAAGACTTAGAAGGATATTGCCAGGATTGAAAAATGAGCTATAAGGAGAGGCTTATAAAATCTTGAGGGGCATGGATAGAGTAAATAGACAAAGTCTTTTCCCTGGAATTGGGGGGGGGTGTCCAGAACTAGAGGGCATGAGGTTAGGGTGAAAGGGGAACGATAGAGACCTACGGAGCAATGTTTTCATGCAAGAGTTTGTGTGTATACATGGAATGTGCTGCCAGAGGAAGTAGTGGAGGTTGGTACTTTTTATAACATTTAAAAGGCATCTGGATGTGTTATGAATGGGAAAGCAAATACTGGCAAATGGGACTAGATTAGATCAGGATATCTGATCAGCTTGGATGAATTGGATTGAAGGGTTTGTTTCCATGCTATACATCTGACTGAACTATCCCTGCTTGATTTGTGCCATGACCTTTTGGGTCTTTGGTGTGACAGGACAGGAATGGTAATGCAATCTAGATATTCGGTTTAGTGGCAGTGAGGCTGGATGGCTTGTGGAACCACTCTTCCAAGTTTCAAATATTAGTGAGGAACATTTGAGTTCACAAGCCTTGTTTTGCTTTTCTAACTTTTAGCACTTGGGTTGTTTCTACATTATCCATCTTTGGTTTAATCGTTTTACTTGCACTGCAATTATGCAACTCCTGTTTCTTGCTAGTGTATTTGAGAGCAGTTTTAAGTCAGTAGTGTCCTGCTGGAAAAGCACAGCAGATCAGGAAGCACCATTCCTGTTGAAGGGCTTATGCCCGAAATGTTTATTCTCCTCTGTTGCCTGACCTGTGCTTTTCCAACCCCATGCTCTTGACTCTGATCTGCAGTCCTCACTTTCTACTAAGTTTGTCGGCCACATTGTGGATTTCCATTTCACACAGTACTGGGGAAGGAGAGCAGATTCCTCCCTTGAGGACGTGAGTGAACAATGTGGTTTTTTTTTTACTATCTAATTGTAATGAAACAAGCATTTTATGGCGTGTGTAGCTGGTTAGTATGGGCTGAGATTATTTGAATGGTTACAAAACCACTATCTCCTCTATATAGGCATCAGGGTAAAATGGAATAGATTTGTTTCCCTACAGTCTGGAAACAGTCCCTCCGTCCAAGTCCACACCGACTGAGTAAACCCCTCAGACCCATTCCTGTACCCTATATTTTACCTTTGATTAATGCACCTAATGCAACAGGCAATTAGGCATGGCCAATTCACCTGACCTGCACATCATCTGTATTGTGGGAAGGAACCAGAGCACCTGGAGGAAACCCATGCAGACACTGGGAGGGGAGGGAATGGGTAAACACCACGCACAGTCGCCCAAGGCTGGAGTTAAACCTGGGTCCCTGGTTCTCTAAGGCTCCACTGAGCCACTGTGCTGCCAGAGTAGATAGCTGGCCAAGAATATTGAAATAATTGGACCTCAGTCAGAATGACATGGTGAGGAGTCCTGTAACAGTCGTGGGTAATTGTAGGCATTGTAGTGCTATGTTTTTCATCCAGGACATTTTAGATTTGAACAAAAACAAATTCTGGAAAGTGTCTGCAGGTCTGGTAACATCTATAGAGAAATCAGTTAATGTTTTTAGTTTAGTGACCTTTCTTCAGAAATGGTAGCTAGGAAAAGGAAGGTTTTTATCTGAAGATAAGATTGGGGGAGGGATAAGGAGTAAACAGTAGTGGAGATAAAAACCATTAGACAGACAACATGGATTTAAAAACCAGTCTAGGGGAATGAATAGCTGTTAATGTGAACTACTGGTAGCTGACAATGGTTTGTGAGAGACCATGCGATAAGACCTGGTACATGTGGGTGGAGGAAAGCATGGGGAAAATGCTCAAGCCCTAAAATTTTTGAACTCTGTATTGAGTCCAGAAGGCTGTAGAGTTCCCAAACACAAACTTTTAAGTGGTCTTTAGACTATAAGATATAGGAGCAGAAATTAGGTCATTCAGCCTATCAGTCTGTTCTGCCATTCAATCATGGCTGAAGTTTCTCAACTCCATTCTCCTGCTTTCTGCCTGTAACCCTTGATCACCTTGACAATGAGAACCTATCTAACTCTAGTCTTGAGTATACTCAATGACGTGGCCTCCAACCCTTCTGTGACATCTAATTCCATAGATTCACCTCCCTGGTTGGAGATGATCTCTGTTCTAAAAGGTCTTCCCTTACTCTAAGACTGTGCCCTCAGGTCCTAGTCCCTCCTACCAATGGAAATACCTTCTAATAGACTGTTCAGGCCATTTGGTATTCTGCATGTTTCAATTAGATCCCCCTTCATCCTTCTAAACTCAATCGATTTTAGACCTAGAGTCCTCAAATGTTCATGTTTAGTTTTTCATTCCTGGTACCATTTCAAAATCTCCTCTATGCTCCAGGACCAGTATGTCCTTCCTGAGACATGGGGCCAAACACTGCACACACTACTCCAAATGTAACCTAACCAGAGCCTTGAAATATATCCCTGCCCTTATATTCCCTTGAGAATCCTGGACTAGAACTCCAAGTCTCTTTGACTTCTAAATTTTCTCCCCATTTAGAAAATAGTCCGTGCCTCTATTCTTCCTACCAAGTGCATGACTCACTTTCCCAAGTTTTACTCCATCTTCCAATTCTTTGACCACTCTCCTAATCTGTCCAAATGCTTCTGCAGCCTCAGTGCTACCTGTCCCTCTACCTATCTTTGTACATCAGCAAACTGAGCCAGAATGCCCTCCATTCCTTCATCTAGATCCTTAAATATAAAGTGAAAAGTTGTCCTAACATTGAGCTTTGCAGAACACCACTTGTCACTGGCTGCCACCCGGAAAAGGATCTGTTTATCCCCACTCTCTGCTTTCTACCAGACAGCCAAGCTTCTATTCCATGTATCACTTTCCTCGAACACCATGAGCTCTTATCTTACTCACTAGCCTCTTGGCAGCACATTGTCAAAGGCCTTCCTGAAGTCAAGATAGCTAACGTCCGTTGGTTCTCCTTGGTCTGATCTGCTCCCTAACTTTAGAATTCTAACAGATGTTAGGCATAACCTTCCCTTAATGAAACCATGCTGACTTTGCCCTATTTTACCACACACTACCAAGAATTCAGAATATCTCATCCTTCACTATGTATCCAGGATCTTACCCAAGACTAAGGTTAAGCTAATTGGTCTGTAATTTTCCATCTTTTGCCTTGCTCCCTTTTTTAAACTGGTATGCTAGCAATTTGCATTCCTCTGGGACCCTCCTTGATTCTAACAATTCCTGGAAGATCACTTCTATGGAGGCATTAGTGGTAATGAAAGTGGCAGATGGGAGTACAATGGGAAAGTGAATCATCTCCCTTGGTAGGGTGACTAGAGGCATGGACTTTTTTCTAAATTTTTCTAAAATTTAGAAGTGCAAAGAATGTTGGGAGTTCTCGTCCAGGACACTCGGTAAACTTGCAGGTTAAGTAAGCAGTTAGGAAAGCAAATGCAATGGTGGCATTTATTTTGAGGACTTGAATGGAAAAGCAGGGATGTACTTCTGAGATTCTGTAAGGTTCTGGTCAGGCCACATCTGGAGCCTTTGTGTGCAGTTTTGGAGTTAGTGGTAATCTTCCAGGAATTGATAGAATCAGGGAGGGTCCCAGGTGTCACACCCATTTTAAAAGGAGAGTAAGTCAGAAAATGAATCTTGGCTATCTTCTAGAACTCAGGTGTAGTCTATCTAATCAAGGTGATTTATCCACCTTTTGACCCATTCAGTTTTTAGAACATAGAAAAATACAGCGCAGTACAGGCCCTTTGGCCCTCTGTTGCACCGATCCAAGCCCACCTAACCTACATTAGCCCACTATCCTCCATATGCTTATCAATGCCTGTTTAAATGCCCATAAAGAGGGAGAGTCCACCACTGCTACTGGCAGGGCATTCCATGAACTCACGACTTGCTGAGTAAAGAATCTACCCCTAACATCTGTCCTATACCTACCACCCCTTAATTTAAAGCTATACCCCCTCGTAATAGCTGACTCCATACGTGGAAAAAGGTTCTCATGGTCAACCCTATCTAAACCCCTCATCATCTTGTACACCTCTATCAAGTCACCCTTAAACCTTCTTTTCTCCAATGAAAACAGCCCCAAGTGCCTCAGCCTTTTCTCATACGATCTTCCTGCCATGCCAGGCAACTTTGAGATCTGTGTACATGGACACCAAGATCCCTCTGCTCATCCATGCTTCCAAGTATCCGACCATTAGCCCAGTACCCCATCTTTGTTACTCTTACCAAAGTGAATCACTTCACACTTACCCACATTGAACTCCATTTCCCACCTTTCTGCCCAGCTCTGCAGCTTATCTATATCCTGCTGTAGTCTGCCACATCCTTCCTCACTTTCTAGCACTTCATACTTGGTGATGTCCTCTGCACCCTCACTCCGAAGTTTTGAGATATTACTCATGTCTTCCACTGTGAAGACTGACGCAAAGTAATTTTCTGTTCCCCACTACTATCTCTTATGTCATTTACCAGTGGCCCAATGTCCACTTGCCTCTTTTGCCCTTTAGGTATCTAAAGAAACTTGGTCTTTATTAATGGGAGGGTAACCTAGCCAGTAATCTTTTTTTGTCCTCTCATCTTTGTAAGCCCCTCAATCCTCCGCTTTCTCACTGTTTGCTACTTCATATGCTTTCTCTTTTTGCTTTATGCTATCCCTGATTTCCCTAGTTAGTCATGATTTGCCTCATCTTCCTTGTACTATGCTGCTATTCCCTTGGGATGAATCTCTGCTGTATCTCCGGAATTACTTCCAGAATCCCCTGCTATTGCTGTTCCACTGTCTGCCCTGCTAGGCTAGGCTCCTCCCACTTAATTCTACCAACTCCTCCCTCATGTGTAGTTGCCTTTATTCAACTGAAATACTGTTACCTCTGATTCTATCTTCTCTCCAATTGGAAATTCAGTCATCACTGTTTTCTAATGGTTCCTTCATCTTAAGTTCCCTTAAGTCTACCTCATTGTATAACACTAAATCCAGTGTTGCCTGTTCAGAGTGAGCTTTAGCAGAAACTGTTCCAAAAAGCCATCTTGTAGACATTCCACACTACCGACCTGATTTTTCCCAATACACCTGCATACTGAAATTCACCATAATCAAAATTGCTTTTCCTACCCATCTCTTCTATCTCCAGGTGTATCTTGCACCCCAGTTCATGACTACAGTTTGGAGGCTTATACATGACTCCAACTATGGTTTTTAACTTTCAGTTCCTCCATTGTACCCACGCAGATTCTACACCATCTGAACCTGTTTAATTTCTTTTCTATTGGTTTAATTCCCTTTCTCACCAAAAGGACAACCCCACCTCTGCCCACCTCCCTGTCTTTTCAGTAAGATGTATTCCTTGAATATTCAGACCCCCACCCCCTTGCAGTGACATCTCCATGATGCCCACCACATCATACCTACCAATTTCAATCTGTGCCACAAGCTTATTTACCTTAATTCCTTGTACTGCATGCATTCAATATAAACCTTCAGTCCTGTATTAACTGCCCCTCTGATTTGTTTTTCCAGTGTACTTTAAGTTTGATTACTAAGACTTTCCAGATACACTCCTATTTTCTGTGGTGGAGATTTTAATAACCTCTTCGGAGTTCTGCACTCTTGCCACCTCGTTAATTTGGCTTTTCTAATTTCCCCTATAACTGACCCCCGCAACTTAGTTTCAAGCCCTGACTACGGCCCTGGTTATGTAATTTGCTAGGATTCTGGTCCCAGCATGGCTCAGATGAAGACCATCCCGTTGGAACAGGTCCCTTCCCCAGCATTGGTGCCAGTGTCCCATGAATTCGAACCCATTTCTTCCACACAAATCCTTTTGAGTCATACATTTAGCTGCGTAACCTTTTTGACCCTCGTGGCTCAGGAACTAATCCAGAGATTGCCTTTTCTCGTTCTGCTTTTTAATTTTAGCTCCTAGCTGTTATACACAGCAGAATTGCTGTTGGTACCTACATGAACTATGACCACTGGATCTTTAATCCCCTCTGCAGCCCAATTGAGATCCTGAACCCAAGACCAGGCAGGCAACAGCCTTGGGTCACTTGATCCTGCTCAAAGAAGCCAATGTGTATGCCTTTAACTGTTATTCCTAATTACAACATGTCTCTATCTCCCCACACTTTAATTGCTCTCTGCACCACGGTTGGCTCTTCTTCCTTGCCATCCCCAAGTTGGTGACAGGAAGGATGTGATTATCTTGGTAACTAAGTCTAGGCTTAGCACTTGCAATAAGTTCATCAAGACAGAGAGCAAATAAATCTCTTTAAAAATTGAGGGAAAAATTCAAAACCCTTTCAACTGCAGAATGATTCTGGAGAGGGAGTAACATGTGGTCGCACTTTGCCATTTCTTGTTAGATTGCACAATAGATAGTGTAGAAGTAGCTGAAATCAGGCTCTTTTTGAAATTGATGAGAATGGTGCCATACCATGGAATGATTCAGATGGAATTCTCTTGTAAAGGCGAGCACCTGACCGATGTTTAGCTTGAGTGGTTTACATGAAATTTGTGCTTTGACTTCCTATTCTCCCCAATTCTTAAATTCAGAAAACAGCACTAAGTTTCAGCTGCTGCTTGATGTAACATTGCGAGCAGTGATTAAATATTTTATGGAAATGTTTTACCTGTCATTGCGATATTTCAGTTTGATATCCTGCTAATTGAAGTGTTATTCGGTTAGTATTTTGTGCGAAAGATGTTGAAACTTTAGCTAAGATTGCTGAATAATAAACTAAACCACTTTAAGAGGTGATCTCCTTGCTGTTCTGTAAATCCCAATTTTCTCCCTTCAAATGACCCACTGATAAACTTTAAGTTGTGACATTTGAGTGCTTGTTTTGAATTAAACTATTTCATATCAACTTGTTTTGAAATGTGATTCTCTTTCTGTCTAGAAACTGTTGGATGATCATTTAATTCCCAAGTCGTCTAACTCAGAAGGCAAAGTCTTCTACCTAAAAATGAAGGGCGATTACTATCGGTACCTTTCTGAAGTTGCATTGGGAGATCATAGAAATGGTATGTAAAAATTGTTCTTGTAGGAAAGGATAAATTGAATAATTTGTATACTGCAATGCCAGAGACAAGAGTATTGTGTAAAAATTTTGCTTAAATGTTAAAAAAAAAACAAATAGTTAAAGGTATACTTACCCCACTGTTTAATTTTATTTTGTTTTAATTGCTGGATGGTTGTAAGCTGTTACGGAAAAATTATTCTGTCCAGCTAGTATGTAGTTGATGGATTTGAATTCCAGTGGGCTGAAGGAGCCCGAGAGCAAAATATACACAGCTTTAATGAATTTGTTTAACTGTCCTATGTAGGATGGCAATACTGCTATAAATTACTTGTACAATCAGCAATTTAAACATGGGTAATTGGGAATTTGGGATTTAAGACTATTAGCAATTGCAAATTTCTGACTTTTTAAAAATACTGGATGGCTATCACAAGGTATGGGTCATCAATTTGTGTTTTTCCTTCTGTAGAAACAATAAAGTGCGCTGAACAAGCCTACCAGTCAGCCTTTGAAATCAGTAAAACGGATATGTCATCAACACATCCGATTCGTTTGGGTCTTGCACTTAATTTCTCGGTGTTCTTCTATGAAATTCTCAACTGTCCAACCCGTGCTTGTGACCTGGCAAAAGAAGTAAGTTGCGCACTTTTTCAATTCAATTTACCAATACCTGTTCACCTGCATGCATATTTGACAACCTGACACAAATGGTAAATTATAAGTCTGAAAATATTTTCTCTGGTGTTTTACCCATTCCAGAGACTGACAGACACCATGCTGGAGAAACTCCGCAGATCTAGCAGTATCTGTGGAGATCCTGGGTCTTGCCACAATGGCAAATCTGTGATCTTCAAAAGTAATCAGTGAAAAGTTTGACTAAGGTGGTACAGAGTGTGGTCTTGTTATCATCTGTCCAAATATATGTGCATTTGAACCCAAGGATTACTTGCTAGTGATCCAGATAAGCATTAGCTTAACTTTTTTTTTCTTTGCAGATGTTCTGGCTGATGAGGTAAAGTGCAGTTATTTTAGCTCAAAAGATAATGAGCCAAACTTCATAAGACATAGTGTGGTCTTGGATTGAAAATCTTTTGTGAGCAGTTTGAACCTAAGATTTCTAAGGTGTGAGCGGTTAGGGATTCCTGGGTTTGACTGTTTTTGTGGTGATATCAAATTGGAGTGGAAAACTGAGTCAGAAAGTCCTGAATTGGGTGTATGAAGAATGATTATTTGATCTCCTTTTTAAAATCAACACTGATTTGAATGTTGATACCCAGTGAATTACTTCAGGTGGTACTTTAAGGGGTTCAGTTGGATTTGAAGGGATTAGTGAAATTTACAAGCTGATCAAAAAACTAACAGGTGTGTGGAGCCAAGGACTATTTAATGTTTGCAAATTTTAATGGCTGCACATTATAGATCAGCCAGATGGAGGTCAGTGATTGAACTCTGAGTACACAGTGCAAAGGAAATTATTTTTACTAAGCACTCTGAATTTGAGGCAGAATACTGCAAGTGCTTGAAATCAAACACAATGCTGAAGAAACTCAAGTGTTTTGCAGCATCTGTGGGGAGGAAAAGTTCATAGTTCAAGACTGGTATGACTCAGATTTTTCTCTCAGCAGTTGCTACCAGACCGGAGTTCCTTTCTGAATTTGAAGCCTAGATTTAAAACTAGTGCTACTTTGCATATGTATGAAGAGCAAATCTTGTCACGAAGTTAAATGCTGTTCAAAACTTGTGTGCAATTAAACTAATGTTGGGACATGACTTCAATGCTACATCTGATCTTCCTGGGATTTGAATCTATTAAGCTTGTAGTTTTGGACAGATTCTGATTTATCAAACTTTTAAATGTAGTATCAAGGTATTTTCTTCCTATGAGCTCAAGGATGTCAGCAGAGGCAATTAAACTAGCTGTTCATCAATGTACATTATTTCAAGACTCCAATGTTGTAATATCTACAATTTTCTGGACTCTTCTGGAAACTTTCAGATTCACACCTCTGACACTTTTCAGTAAAGTGTGACTAAGATATTTCAACTGTTTGCAACTTTCCCAGCAGCCAGCACTTAATGTTTAAGACTGACTTCTGTATTTTCTCACGAATGCATCATTTTTCTTGATAGAGCTTTATACGTAAAAATATGATCTCTCTGGACATCCTGAAATGTCAGGCCCACCAATTGTAAGCTTGGCCAACTTTAGAATGCTGTCTAAGAAATGGCAGAAAAGCTTAATGGTTAGAGGTTTCTGTCTCGAAGGAGTAATTGCTCAGTGAAAATGAAATTCTATCAAATAGTTAACTCAGTTATTGTTAGAAATTGAGATCTTGTGACAGCATCTTAATCTCCACCCCTTCAATATGATCATAATCATTCATTTCAGTACACTGCTCCTCTTGTCACCCATACCTTTTTGATTCCTTTAAGTGCTATATTTATTTTTTTTTAAACAACATTTTGGCCTCCATAGCTTTCAGTAGCAGAATTCCCAGATTGACCACACTCTGGGGAATACATTTTTACTTCCTTACTTCTAAATGGCCTACCCTGTATCCCTAAATTGTTGAGTCCATGGTCATCTGGAACATGCTTCCTCTATTGACAGTCTAGTCATGTTAAAGTTTTGAGGTTTTTTTGAGGATCCCCATGCTATTTATAACTCCAGTCCCAACAGTAGTATCAAGCCTGATCATTAAGATTGGAGCAAGTGGAGAATTGCTGATCTGTTAGTATCATGCCAGTAGTAGGAAAGTAACAACTTGTTAAATGTATGATAACAGAACATTTTAGGAGAAAGGGTAAAATTTGAATGAAATCAGTGTGGAATGATCAGTAATCTTTGGCATGTGTTGGAGCTTTTGAGGGTGTTACCTGTAAGGTGAATAAGAATCAATAGCCATGGTGTATTTGGATTTTTAGGAGGGTTTTGAAAAGGCCCACAGGTTTCTAAAGACTCTGGAGTGCATGAAATTTACAAGTCAGATTGAGAACTGGTACTCAAAGCAGAGTAGGGATGATTCTCTGGATGGCAGGCTGTTACTAATCGGGTCCTGCAAGAATTAATGCTAAGGCTATAGCTATTCACAATTAGTATGAATGATTTGGATCTAGGAAGTAATTGTAAATTTCCAAATCTGCTGATGACTCCAAACTGGATTGGAATGCATGTTGTAAGGATGATACAAGGAGGCTTCAATAGGACTTGAGCTAGCACAGTGGGCAGTAACATGCAGATGGAATAAGTAAATGTGAACCTATCCACTTTGGTAGAATAAATGATATCTCTGAAATGGTGAGCTGTTGGTGCCCAAAACTACTTATCTTAATGGATAAATAAAAGCTATCATGCAGGTGCAGCAGTTAGCAATAGAGAAGGGGCATAGTATGTTTGCTTTCGCTGCAGGAGGATTTGTGTAATAGAATAGAATATCCTTTTGTGACAAAGGTACAAGAGCGCAGTGAAAAGTCTTTACAATGGCTGTCTTTTATTGGTGCCATCTTAGGTACAAGTACCTAGGTACAAATCTTTGTATAACAGGACTATATTCTCAACTAAGATTTAGAAACAGAAACAGTAGCATTACTGGTACCTTTGAAAAGGATTTAATTGTAGTCTAGTAAAGAATTCCAGGCTGGGGAAAGAGGGAGGAAAGGGAACTGGTGAGCAGAGAAGCTCCAGTTGGCACATCCTGCCCTGCTGCCAATTTGTGTAAAATGAAGATGTCATGTGTTATGGAGTCTTGGTGCGACTGTATCTGGAATATTGTGTGCTTTTGGTCTCCTTTTATCAGGTGTAATCGCAGAAGTAAGCCATTTGGCCTGTCGAGACTGCTCTACCATTTGATCATGACTGATCTGTTTCTCAACCCTATTCTGCTGCCTTCTAATCCTTGATCCCTCGTACCTATTAGGAACCCATCTGTCTTAAGTACGCTTAATGACTTGGCCTCCTCCGTCTTCTATGGCAGTGAATTCCACAGTCTTATCACCCTCTGGCTGAAAACATTTTCGCATATGAGGAGGGTTCTGAGGCTGTGCCCTCTATCCTAGTGGAAACATTCTTCATGTCCACTCTGTCCATTCATCCCCATGTTCAATGAGACCATCTTTATTCCAACCACTGAATACAGCCCCAGAGTCACTAATTGCTCCTGTGACACACCCTTCATCCCCAGGATTGGGGTCCAAAACTGCTGTCTCACCAGATACTGTCTACAGCATCAGTACATCTGCAGTACTCAATCCAGTTTGGGGTGAGTTGAGCTTTGGGGCCACATGGTGCAGTGGTTAGCATTGCTGCCTCAGTGCCAGGAACCTGGAGTCAATTCTGGCCCCTGGTGACTACATATTTGGATCACTTGATAGTCACAGGTGAGGTGTTGGAAGACTGGAGGGCTGACTAACATGGTGCCACTCAAAGGTGGTAAGGAAAAGCCAGGGAACTACTGACTGGTGGGCAAGTTGTTAGAGGGAATCCTGAAGGAGAGGATTTACATGTATTTGGGTAGGCAAGGACTGACTGTGCATGGGCAATCCTGTCTCAAACTCTCCTTTTTGACAAAATAACAGGATTGAGGGCAGAGCAGTGGATGTGATCTATATGGACATCAGTAAGGTGTTTGACAAGGTTCCTATGGTGCTGGAAGAGCACAGCAGTTCAGGCAGCATCCAAATAGCTTCGAAATCGACGTTTCGGGCAAAAGCCCTTCGTTTCAGGCAAAAGCCCTTTTATTCCTGTTGAAGGGCTTTTGCCCGAAACGTCGATTTTGAAGCTATTTGGATGCTGCCTGAACTGCTGTGCTTTTCCAGCACCACTAATCCAAAATCTGGTTTCCATCATCTGCAGTCATTGTTTTAACAAGGTTCCTATGGTAGACTAGTTGGCAAGGTTAGATCACATGGAATACAGGGAGAACTAGCATGTGAATACAGAGCTGGCTTGAAGGTAGAAAGGACGGTGGTGCAAGGTTGCTTTTTCAGACTGGATGCCTGTGAACAGTTGTATGCCACAATGATCAACTTAAAGACAATTCTTTCACTTCAGGGATTAGAATGTAATCCTCCAGTTCATCTTTATGGCAAATAACCAAGAATACCAAGCAGAAATCATACAATCCCCAATGTGGAAACAGGCTGCTTAGTCCAACAAGCTCATGCCAACTCAGAACAACAACTTACCCAGACTTTCTCCCACACCCCCTGATCAATCAGTGATTGATCCCCCTGCATTTTGTCATTTTATGTGAATGATTTGGATGTGAACATAAGCATAGTTAGTAAGTTTGCAGGTAACATCAAAATTGGAGGTGTAGTTGACAACAAAGAAGGTTACCTGAGTACAACAGGGTCTTGATCAGATGGGCTGAGGAGTGGCTGGTGGAGTTCAATTTAGACGAATGTGAGGTGCTACGTTTTGGAAAGACCAATCAGGAACGCTTTCTTTCTTAATGGTAGGATAATAGGGAGTGTTGCTGAACAAACACCTCGCAGTGCAGGTTCATACCACCTCGAAAGTGGAGTTGCAGGTAGACAGTGAAGAAGGCATTTGGTATGTTTTCCTCCTTTGGTCAGAGCATTGAGTACAGGAGTTGAGATGTTGCAGCTGTACCAGACATTGGTTCGGCCACTTTTGGAATACTGGTCTCCTTCCCATCAGAAGGATGTTGTGACTCCTGAAAGAGTTCGGAAAAGATTGACAAGGATGCTGCCAGGGTTGTCCAGAACTAGAGGGCATAGGTTTAGGTTGAGGGGGGAAAAGATATAAAAAGGACCTAAAGGCAACCCTTTTCAAGCAGAGTGTGATGTGTTTATGGAAAGAGCTGCCAGAGGAAGTGGTGGAGGTTGGTACAACTAATATTTGAAAGCATCTGGATGGGTATATGAATAGCAAGGGTTTGGAGGGATATGGCCTCGGTGCTGGCAGGTGGGCCTAGATTGGGTTTGGATACCTGGTGGCATGGATGAGTTGGACCAGTGGGTCTGTTTCCATGCTGTACATCTTAGTATGCCTGTGTGGAGTTTGCACATTCTCTCCAGGTGCTCCAGTTTCCTTCCATGGTCCAAAGGTTGCAGGTTAGGTGGATTGGCCATGCTAAATTGTCCAGGGTGAGTAGGTTTGTGCATTAGCCATGATTAGCCAGGCAAGGTTACAGGGATAGGATGGGGGTGTGGGAGAGTCTCTGTCTGGGTAAGATGTTGTTCTGAGTTGGTACGAGCTTGTTGGACTGAATAGCCTGTTTCCCCACTGGGATTGTATGATTTCTGCTTGGTATTCTAGGTTATTTGCCATAAAGATGAACTGGAGGCTCATACTAATCCCTGAGGTGAAAGAATTATCTTTAAGTTGAGGAAGCTGGCATGTATTCCTGAATTTAAGAATGAGGTGATCTCAAATTTCATTTTCTACATGAAAGGCTAGATGTGGATGGAATGTTTCTATTGACTGGTGACTGTCAACCAGGGGACCTCATTTCCAAATTAGGGGGCAGGCCACAAAACAGGAAGAACGTCTTCACTTGGTGAACGTTTGCAATTCTTTTTTTCCCCCGATGGAAACTCTTGATGCTACAATTAAGATTTCTAAAGTTGTTACCAGTAAATAAAACTGCATTCACTTATCTATTTCTGTTCAACAGGTCAACATTAGACATGAGTGAAAATAAAGTTGATGCAATTTGTCAGTCTACTTGATTCTTCTGTTTCTGCTAGCTGTTCAAGAAGCAATTGCTTTCCCAAAACTAAATAATTCCTAGCAATCTTTGACAGTTGCATTTTAGAGTTTTTGTGAAAATTCTCATTCCTGACATCTTTGCTTCTTTCTGCCCTACTAGGCATTTGATCTGGCTATTCAAGATCTGGATATTCTTCAAGATGATAGCTATAAAGACAGCACCCTCATTATGCAGTTGCTTAGAGACAACCTTACAGTAAGTTTTTTTTTAACTCATTATGTTTTGTCTTCATTAAGATTATGTAGACTGCTGAAGAATCTAGTTCCCTGCATGGCCTCTCTTGAATCATTAAACTATTTGTGCTTTTAGTTGAATGCATGCTGGGTTTTAATCAGAATTAGATGTAGAATGTTCTAAGGAGTATCAAATGACCTCTATTTGCCATAGTTTCATCACACCATCGGGCTGTGCTCCTATTAGACTCATCTGGTGGTTTAACCTGAGGGTCACCATGCCCCTCTGGCAAGGTGGAGGAAAGTAATTCATGATAATGCCAACTGGTGCAGGAATTGAATCTATTCTGGCATAACATGGCAAAACAGCCATCCAGCCAACTTAACTAATCAACTGTGCATAGTTAAATTATAACTAATGGACACTTTAAGAACAAAGAAAATTTACAGCTTTCCAAGCCTGAGCCGATCCAAATCCACTGTCTAAACCTGTCGCCCATTCCTAAGCATCTGTATTCCTCTGCTCCCCACGTACTTGTGTATCTGTCCAGATGCATCTTAAATGAATCTACCATGCCTGCCTCTACTAACTCTGGCAACATGATCCAGGCACCTACCACTCTCTAAAGTACTTGCTGCCTGTATTCCCCATTAATCTTTTCACCTCTCACTTTGAAAGCATGACCTCTGATTAATGAATCCTTCACCCTGTGAAAAAGCTTATCTCTGCCTACCTGTTTATACCCTTCATGATTTTGTAGACCTCAATCATGTCCTCCCTTCAATCTCCTTTTTTTCTAATGAAAACAAACCTAATGTACTCAACCTCTCTTCATAGCTAGCACCTTCCATACAAGGCAACGTCCTCGTAAACCTTCTCTGCACCTTCTCCAAAGTGTCCAGTGGCGACCAGAACTGTACACAGTATTCTAAATGTGGCAGAACCAATGTCTTGTACAATTTTAATGTGACCTGACAGCTCATACGCAGTACCCTGTCCGATTGAAGGCAAGCATACCATATGCATCTTGGCCATTCTATCTACCTGTGCAGCAACCTTCAGGGTACAATGGACCTGAACTCCCAGATCTCTCTGTCCATCAATGTATAATTCGCTCTTGATTTAGACTTCCCAAATTGCAACACCTCACATTTGCCTGGATTGAACTCCATCTGCCACTTCTCTGCTCAACTCTCCAGTCTATATCCTCCTCTATTCTTTTACAGTCCACTATGCTTTCTGCTACTCTACCAATCTTTGTCATCTGCAAACTTGCTGGTCATACCAACCGTCTTCCAGATCATTTATGACTATCACAAACAGTGGCCCCAGCACACTGACCCCTGTGGAACACCACTGGTCACCTTTTTTTCTCCATTTTGAGAAACTCCCTTCAACTACTGTCTCCTGTTGCTTGCCCACTTCTTTATCCACCAGCTAGAACACCCTGCACACCATGTGACTTCACTTTCTCCATTAGTTTACCATGGAGAACCTTATCGAACACCTTACTAAGTCCAATATATGACATCTACAGCCTGCCCTTCATCTATCAACTTGCTCACTTCCTCAAAGAGCTGTTGGTAAGGCATGGTCTCCCTGAGACAAAACCATGTTGCCTATCACAGATAAGCCCATTTGTTTCCAAATATAAATAGATTTCATCCCTCAATACCTTCTCCAGAAATGTTCCCATCGCTGATGTCAGGCTCACTGGTC
The DNA here is from genome assembly GCF_047496795.1 of Chiloscyllium punctatum. Taxonomy (NCBI): domain Eukaryota; kingdom Metazoa; phylum Chordata; class Chondrichthyes; order Orectolobiformes; family Hemiscylliidae; genus Chiloscyllium; species Chiloscyllium punctatum. Next base: position 141,288,958 of record NC_092741.1, on the reverse strand, counting down.
TGTAGTTACCCGGAATATCCCTACTACCCTTGTACAGGGGGACATGACCAACCCTCCAGTCCTCCGGATTTTGAGGATGTTACAAAGACATCTGTCAGGGCCCCAGCTATTTCCTCCCTCCCCTCCCGAAGCAACCTGGGATAGATCCCATCCGATCCTGGGGATTTGTCCACCTTAACCTCTAGTCTACCCAACCCATCTTCCCTACTTATATCAATGTGATCCAGACTAATCAAACTTCTGTCTCTAATCTCAACGTTCATCATGTCCCTGTTCTCAGTGAACACTGATGCAAAGTAATCATTCAGAATCTCTCTCATTTTCTCAGGTTCGACACACAGCCTTACTTATCCTTTAGTGGACTAATCCTTACTCTAGTTACCTGCTTGCTGCTTTTATAAGAATAAAAAAAGGCTTTGGGATTCTCCTTAATTGTGCTCACTAAAGCTATTTCTTGACCCCATTTAACCCACTTGATTCCTCATTTAAGATTGGTTGTACTCTCCCAATATTCCTCCAGGGCTTGTTCTGTTCTTAGCTGCTGGACGCTATGTACACTTTCCTTTTCCTCTTGGCTAGTTGCATGATTTGTCCTGTCATCCAAGGTTCACTAATCTTGCCTTTCCTATCCTTTCACTTTCAATGGGATGTGCCTAGTCTGTCTTTAACCTATCTTTGAAAGCCTTCCACCTATAAAATGTGGACTTTACTTCAAATAGCTGTGTCTAATCCACATTTCCTAGCTCCTGCCTAATTGATATAATTGACCTTGGCCCAATTTAGAACACACTCCAAGGACCACTGTTATCTTTGTCCACGAGTATTCCAAAACTTACAGAATTGTGGTTACTGTTCCCAAAGAAATCCCCCACCGCAACTTCTACCACCTGGCCTGGCTCATTCCCCAACACCTGGTCCACTATGGCCCCTTCCCTCATCGGGACTATTGAAATACTGCTCTAGAAAACTCTCCTGGATACTTCTTACAAAATCTGCCCCATCCAGACCCCTGAATCCCAGTCAATGTTGGGACAATTAAAACCTCTGATCACCACCACCCTGTTGCGCCTCCTTTCCATAATCTGTTTACCTATTTGTTCTTCTTCCTCACATTCACTGTTGGGAGGCCTGTAATACTGCACCCTTTATTTCTCAGCTCCATCTATAATGACTCACTACTCAAGCCCACCATAGTGTCCTTCTTTAGCACAGCCATGATATTATTAAGAAGCAACAAAACTGTTTGGATATTTAGCCTTTTTCACCAAAGAATCTCTTTTTTTTTTTCAATAGTCCTGGAACTTTCGATTATGGTATTCAATGTGTTTAAAATTTGTATTGATTTCAAACATTAGTGACTCGAGTAACTTTTTTATTTCTTCCTTCCTAGTTGTGGACAAATGAGAATTCAGGATCAGCTGATCCTGAGCTCCAAGCAACTGAGCCTGGAGAAAACAACTAAATGCGTGTAGGGTCCAATCCAAATCCTTTTTACACATCTGTTTCTTACTTCTACTCAATTCCTATAACAAACTTGTCAGTACTGTATGAATAGCTGTGTATGGAAAATTCCCAATTTAGTCTTATACACATCATTGCTATAAAATAATCCATCCCTTGGTTTGTGTTGATGGTTGTCTGCCTTCCCAGTGTGCAGTTACTGCTGTATAAGCATATATAGTTAACTTTATAACAAGTAACCTCCATGTAGAGGAAAACTTTAATATTATAAAGAAATACTTGCAGTGTTTGTATTGTGAACATAATTGGTAGAAATTTGCTGCACTAGACAGTATTTGGGTTATTGTATTTTTTACTTGCTCCCACACTTCACCCTTCTATGTTTGAAGTGATCCTGCTGATATTGGCAAGTGTGCATCATCTACTCTTCCTTAAAACCTCTTGAAATGCGAATACTATTTGCAGCAACTGGCACAAAGCAAAGTAACTGTGTGCACGCACCCCTCTACTCTGCAGGAGAACTTGCCTTATGTTCTGCAATAAAATGACAAGCTATTTTGTAAAATTGAGATTGAAGGCATTGATAAATGTACAATCAAGTTGAAGTATGTTAAATTTTTTTTTGGAATTCAGTAAATCTTCACTTTTTTTTTAAAAGAAACAAAGCAACACCTGTCTGTTATGGTGTTCACTTGTGTTCTGTTGCAGCGTGTTTCTACTAAAGTTTGAGGTTGTGCTGATGAATTATCACCAGCATGACACTTTGATACACTGGAATGGGAAACACAATTTTCCTCATTTGTGCCCACTTTTTTTTTAAAGCATAGTATTTCTTTGCAGATTTGTGCACATGTAAGGGATGTTTATTGAGATTTGGACCACTAATTACTAATCCTTCATTATTATTCTCAAAAGCCTTGTGGAAATGTTAATGCCCTATGTAACACAATAAATGTTTTGTAAACCATATGTTTGTCTAACTTGCATTCTTTCAGATGTTCATAAACCTTTTACTAGAACTTGTTTCTGTTTGGTTGTACAGCACTGCTCTCAATGTTTGTACTGTTTAAGCTATAAAACAGCCTCACTATCAATATTAACTAAGCTTTAGTCCCACATGGTATTAAAGATGTTATCAATTCTTTTCACTCTTTTCAGGAGGTTTAATGAATGACTAGATGAATATCTGTGCAATATCTAGTCTTACCTGAAAGTCGTCAGGTCTGGCAGCAGCTGTGATGAGGTTAAGTTTAACAGTATGGAGACAAGACTTCCAGAATATACTTGTCTCCATCTTCCATATTTTCTTCCCCACCACCACCACCACCCCTCAAATCCATCCTCCACTTGTTTATTTACTACCATCTATATTTTTTTTTCAAGAAAAGAAAACCTGCAGTAATCAGTTTGAATTTCTCAGGTAACCTGGTTAACTTTCCAATCTAAGAAGTAAACTGTAAACTCATCAGCAAGTAGTTCAATACTTATTTTCATATGTCCCTAACAACAAAAATCCATTCTTTGTTTAGAAAAGCTTCTCCTCTAAAGCAAATAAATCTAATTTTTTACGTTTTGAGGTGAATTGTTGTCAGGACTGCTCTGCCTTTTCCTATCCCTTGAATGCTAATTTGCTATGATAAATATAACTGCGCAATAACTAGATTGGACATGGCATTGTAGCAGTGCCCTTGTATAAGTTAGTCACATTTTTATCATTGAATTTTGGACAGCGGTCAAACTCTGCTGTATTCGTTGCAGGTACCATCCTTTGTAGATATGATGGGCACTGCATGTTGCTTTGGGTAGATGTAAAGATTTTTTCAAAATACAGGGCTGTTTTCTGATTTTACTTCTCACACCACTTTAAGACCTTGCTAAGTGGTTGCATTCTATAACTAGCTACTCTAAGTGATGCATATGGAAGATATTAAAATACATTTTTGTTCTCATTTTCAGTATCCTAATGTAGGATAGACAATTTGACTAAAGTTTGTGGCTGTTAAACTTTCTGATTATTCAATTTTCCAACTCTTCCTATAACCCAATATATAAGTTATTGTTAATTCTATTTTTACTATTTTTTGAGATCTTGACAGTCAGATGACACTAATTCTACCTCTGGCAGAAGTCTGCAGATTCAAATCCCACCCCTGACTTGAGCTCTTTGGCACTTCAGAATCTCTGATTAATCACCTCCTAGACTAAATCTACAAATCCTTCCTCCTGTCTGCAAAATTTGAGTGCAAAGATACAAAACTAGTTTAAGTACTGCATTCCAGATTTTCAGCTTTTATTGAAGATGCTTTTTGTCAATTATCTTAATCTGTTCTGGTGACTGATATCAATGTCAAAGACATTCTTATCTATTCTATCAAACCCTTCATATTTTGAATAGTTTACAACTATTATCTCTGTCCCTTAGCAAGTTAGACATCACTGCCTTGGTCTGAGGAAAGTTTTAACTTATTGCAAGTAAAGTGAAAGTTTTGGAATTGCATTTATAACTTAAGATTGAGCCAGAATTTGAAAACCTTGTGGAAAGAATTTTAAACTATCTTTTTGGGAATAAAATGCTTGAAGCATCAGAGCAATACTTGCTGATTTTTATGCTGAGCCTCCCAAATATAAGTAGCAGTTAGAATTCCAACAGGCCCTTCGGCCCACTGCATCCACATCAACCCTCTGAAGAGTAAGACACTCGGGCCCCTTGTTAGTCTACTTTTCCCCTGACTAATGCACCTCACTTATACATCCCTGGACACGATGGGCAACTTGGCATGACCAATTCACATCTCGTACATGTCTTTGGACTGTGGGAGGAAACCCTTGCAAACATGGGGGCAATGTGCAAACTCCACAGTCACCCCAGGCTGGAATCAAACCTGGGTCCCTGGTGCTGTGAGGCAGTGTTGCTAACCACTGAGCCACAATGCTGTCCGAAGCCGATTGTTTGCAAACTGGCTAGAGTAGAATATTGACAAATGATTAAGATATCAGAAACAAACACTCACCAAAAGTAGGTTAAGGAACTGTATGGGGAATGCAAATGATTAAGGGTCCAAGATGTAATTTTAGTCTCAATGCTTAAAGCCAAATTGGAAATTTAATGCCAAAATTGTAGCATTTGTGGGTGAGCAGGGGTGCCTACAGAAAATGTTGTACTAGTAGGTACTGCTCATTTAATTACTTAAATATATTTGTTCTGGTCTTTTCAAAGTGTTAGGATTTTAATCCAATGAAGCAGGAAAATGATTCCTTCTGAAACACTAGGTCAGTTCAATCAATAGCTGAAGAGTAACTCCCATTTAGAAAATATCCTATTAGAATGTATTAAGTTCAATGAACGTTTCTTAATCATTCCATGGCAAGAAATTTAACGGCCATTTAACTTTCAGCATAGTAATTATATTAATTTTGCTTAATGTTAGCCAATTACCTGTTGGATCGAACCTCTGTTCCAGTGAAGCTGTTAGAATTGAAAATGTGCAAACTAAATTTAATGCCGCAAAATTAGCAACCATCTGTTGTACTTCTGCAAGAAACACTTGGATAAGAATGTGACAATTCAAAAGCTCCAGTTACAGGTCACACTAGCTCCAGAAAGTGTCCGGGTGAAAAGGAACTTAAAGCTCTCCTGGTTAGACCTGCATGAGGACTCGAAAGCAAGTTTCAAAGCGACTGACATGGAATCCTACGATAACAGAAGCAAAAAATTTCAAGTCAAATGATTATGCTGTATCTACTAGCCAAAGAGACCTCCCATAGAAATTTTTGAAAACTCAAAGAATTTGTCTGGTATAGCCTCAGGAAAGAATCAGTAGGAATAGACCTTCCTGCTGGAGTCAGTTTGGGAGTTCACTGGTGAGGTAATGGCTTTATCACTGTTAATCCAGAAGCCCAGGTAATATTCTGAGGACCTGGTTTCAAAACCCACCACAACAGATGGAATTTGAATTTAATATTTAAAATCTGGAATTAAGTTAATCATGAATTTGTTTTTGTTGGGGAAAAAACTCCCCTAATGTCTTTTAAGGGAAATAAGCTACCATCCTTACCTACATATAACACCAGACCCACAGCAATGTGGATGACTTTTAATTGCCTTCTGACCAGGTCAGCACAAATCGCCCATTGAGTCCCTCCTCTTATCTGTGAATTTTTGTTTTATAAAGGCTGTTCCTCTGTACCCAGGTTCAACTTACTGAACCTTCTGTGGACTGCCTTCAATCTCTTTCCTGAGAAAAGGGCCCAAAATTGTTCCCTGTATTCCACCTGTCATCTGCCAAATGCCTTGTACAACTTTAGCACGATTTCTGTATTTTTATACTTTATTCTCTTTGAAATACTGAACATAGTTGCTAACGTTTTGTGATCTGTCCAAGAGAACACCCAAATTTATTCTGTAGCTTTCTGCTCTTTTCTCAATTTAAATAATAATCATCCCAATTCTGCCTGCTGAGATGCGTCCTCTCTCATTTTTCCATGTTATATTCTAACTGCCAAGTTTTTGCCCACTCCATGTGTCTATCCCTCTGCCAAACATTCTCACCACTCACCTTCCCACTGCTTTCTGTCGTACACAAACTCTGCCTCAGTATGTTGACTTCGAGTCAATTCCAAACAAAGCAATGTGGAGGAGTTAAGAACTTTCAATTACGTGGGGCTGTGGATGTCATGAACAAGGCCTGCATTTATTATAAGTAAACAGGGGAACTGCTTCCAGTTGATAGTGTAACCAGCGAGGCACATTTAAAATCATCAAATGAATCTGAGCCTTGAGACTGCATAAAGCCTGAAAGTCTAATGTAACCCACCAAAGTGAGCATTACTTCAGTGTTAAGGCCTCCTCTCTGCAAACATGCAATAATCAATCACCCGATTTCCTGAGTCTCTTATAAATGTCAAGTTTCAATACCAACGCCAATGAATTTAGGCACTAAGTAGATATTCTTTGTCTAATCAAAACATTAGTTATATCTAAGTTATTGCATTTTTCCAGCTATCCCTATCCATGACATGTAACTAATGGTTTTCGAGCAATGTGCCATGAGAACTGTATTGTGAAATTTTGCGTCAAGTTAATGAATCATCCTCTACAATATTCTAATTATAACTCTAAGGTCTCAAAAAATAATCTTCAAGTTAAAAGCATGGTCTCAGTCTTTTGATTTTAAAACATTAGCATTTTAGATGCATGTGTCCAAAGGACAAAATTGAGATAATGAAAGAGTGGGTGTACTGTGAAATTTTTTGTTTTTTTTAAAGTGTGCCACATTACTAAAAAGGTTGGGAGATACTAATCTAACCTTTGCTTTGAGGGCAAATGTTTCTCACCTTTTCTCTCTGGAATTTATGGTTTCCTTTATAATTTTGAATTTCAATGAAAGATTTTCACGTTTTCCTTTTTAGTTTCTCTTTTTTTCACTTGGAGGAATTAAAATATTTTCATTTCTCCCGAGTTTCTCCCTTTCTCACTTTGTTTCCAGTTCTTTCGTTTGCAACTGAATTCTAGCTAACTGCTCTGCTCTGCTCAACACCAATTTACTCCTACAAAATAATTTTTTTGTAATGAGCTTACTTTGTGGCACGTGATAAGAATTATCATTGGTTCACTACCTCTGTGTACATATAGCCTATCCAAGCCACAAGTGATGTCCCATTTTGCACTATTGTCTTTGACTGACTGACTGGTTCTGCATCATGAGTATTGGCCAAATGGTTGAATAAGTTTTTAACCAGTTCTGAATTTTCCACATATGGCATGAAGGATTCCTTCATCTTTGTGAAGACTGTACACAACCTATGCTTCAAAATCAATGTTGTGTTCATGTGCTCATTCAACATTTTCAGCCTATTCAGTAATGTGCTACTCACAATGGCATTTATGCTAATCACTATAGAATGGCAATCTAGACACCGCAATTTTCAAAATCTGTGTTTATTGAACATATGAATGTAGTCTGTCTTGTAGTTGAGTTCAGCTTTAAGGACAATATGTTGGCCCAAAATGCTGGTAATGCTGTGGGCCCCTTTTGTAGGCCCAACTCTTGCTAACTTAGTTTTTGGTTTCAATGATAAATATATTTTCAGTGGAATGACCTTCTACACCTTGCATACAATATTTCTGATGTGTAGTTAACACCTTTTGCTTTATCTGAATCAGTAGCTGCACATAATTTCCCTGCGTACCTAATGTTCTCCTCAACCCCGATTCAAATTCACCCATGAATTCAAATGAAGTCCATTGGTTCAGTATGGTAATGGTGAAATCTACTGGTGGGTTCTCTATTGTCTTGTCTTCCACTAGTCAGTTTACTTGGCATTTCTATAGCTCTATAAACTGTAGAGCTGGCTGTCAAGTGGATAAAGTTTGAGTTATTTGCAAACAGTGCTGAATTAGTACACGTCAAAGTTTTTGCATATAATAATGGCTGCTCTGAAAGCTCACTGTATCGTGCATACTTACAGATAAATGTAAGGCTGCCATTTCAGACATGAGAAATATTCAGTCTACTTCAAATTCAAAGATTTGAGCAAGATGTCATAGCAGGGCAAGATTGTTTACATGATAAGGATGCTATTGTTAAGTTTAAACATGTTCTACCTGCCTCAGATGTGAAACGTAGTATACAAATTTCAATGCTGTTGCAATGCTAAGTTAGTAGGCCATATTCCCAATGACTGGTGGATCATATGAAACAGCATGCCTCTTTGGCTTTTAGCAATCAACAGAATGCTGTCAGGAGCAGTGGGATTAATATTTAGGTCCCAGCAATTCACAATGTATCCTATCTGTATGCATCACAGCATGGTATGGCAACTGCTCTTCTGAAGACTGAAAGAAACTACAGAAACAAGAGAACACTGCCCAGTCCCTCACACTAAATAGCCTCCATCTATTTACTTCATCTATACTTCCTGTTGCTTCAGAAAAGCAACCAATGTAATCAAAGACCCCTCCCACCCCAGCCATACTCTTTTCCGTCAAGCAGAGATATAAAATAATGTATATGTGTACAAACAAATTCAAGAACAATTTCTTCCCTGTTGTTATCTGACTTTTGAATGGATCGCTAATGTTAATGTTGATCTCTCTCTGCACCTTCCTGCCAACTGTAATGTATCTGTTCTGCTTCTCTGATGCACTTGTATAGTACAATGAGCCTGTAAGGCAGGTAAAAGAAGTGTATCTCAGAACATATGACAATAATAAATCAAATATATAAATGATTTAAAATTAGGGTTCAAATGTAATATTTTCAAATTTGCAGATAGTATAAATAAAAGTGGGAATATGTATGAGAGGAAGATACAAAGCAACCTCAGGGGGATTTGGACAGGTTTAGTGAATAAACAAGAACAAGACAGATGTAATATCATGTGTACCAGAGTATTGAAGTTTTCAAGTGTATAGGAGTTTGGTTAGATCACCCTTCGAATACTGTGTGTAATTTTGATTTTCTTATAGAGTTACAGAGTCATAGAAATGTACAGCATGGAAACAGACCCTTCGGTCCAACCCGTCCATGCCGACCAGATATCCCAACCCAATCTAGTCCCATCTGCCAGCAGCCCATATCCCTCCAAACCCTTCCTATTCATATATCCTTTGAAATGTTGCAATTACACCAGCCTCCACCACTTCCTCTGGCAGCTCATTCCATACGCGTACCACCCTCTGTGTGAAAAGGTTGTCCCTTAGGTCTCTTTTATATCTTTCCCCTCTCACCCTAAACCTATGCCCTCTAGTTCTGGACTCTCCAATTCCAGGGAAAAGACTTTGTCTATTTATCCTATCCATGCCCCCCATAATTTTGTAAACCTCTATAAGGTCACCCCTCAGCCTCCGACGCTCCTAGTCCCAGCCTGTTCAGCCTCTCTCTATAGCTCAAATCCTCCAATCCCCACAACATCCTTGTAAATCTACAAGGGGTGCAGGAAAGGTACACCGGGCATGTTTCTGGGATGGTAGACTGTTGTATGAAGAGATTTGGCAAATTAGGCCTGTATTTTCTAGAGTTTTGAAGGACTAGAAGAGATTTTGTTACTTACAGATTACTTAAACGGATAAACATGGCAGATATTTCCTTGGTTGCACAAAGAGATCTTTTTTAACTTAAGAGTATTGTGAACCTTTGAAATTCTCTATCATAGAGACCTGTAGAAGTTCAGTCTTGAGTATGTTTAAGGTAGAGATTGTTTACAGTTCATTGATAAGATGTGGGCATTTTGCCCATCTCTAATTATACAATGGGCAGTTAAGCTTGGGTTTGAAACAGGTAAAGACCAGATCAGATAAGGATAACAGATTTCCTTCCTTGAAGGACATTAGTGAATTAACTGGGTTTTTATGACAATGAACAGTTGAGTTGCCATTCGACCAGATTTTTAAAAAAAAATTCTAAACTAACCAAATTGCATCCTTATGTATGCAATGTAAAATAGTCCTTCCTTTGAAATTGTCTTCCAGTTTACTGTGTGTCAGCTATCACGTTAATAATGGTTCTTCCTGGTGGCCCTCCCCTTGCCAAATAAGTTAAAACTCTTTTCCTTAACCTCAGTTAATATCCTAGCGAGAACGCTGGTTGCAGATGAGTTGCATCAATCTTCAAACTTATTTTAAATCTTCATCCAGTTAATTCATCAATCGGCTATTGGTGTACGATAAATCTAACAGTTGATTCTGTTACTTCATTGCAAGTATTAATCCAGTTCCAATGCCAAATGTTGAAGGAGGTGTTAACCAACCCTCTGAAAGTTAAGGGTGGTAAAAGCCTGTACCTTTTTGTACTTTAGTGATACTGTTATTGGAACACTGCAATTTATAAGTACTTGTTCATTTTTAAAAAAAATGTTATCCTCTTTTTCTAATCAACCTGTTGAGAGGTTTTCTAATCAACCTGTCGAGCAGGTGGGACTTGAACACAGGCCTTCAGTCCAGGAGTAAGGACACTTGTTGACCTCTTAGCCACTTAAAATTGAATTGTGTTCAGAAATTACATAGCAAAGCTAAATTATACAAAACTAATGTGAAATATGACTAATCATTTGTGTCACTGAGAGTCATCGCTTGTTTTTTTAACTTTTCCATATTACTTTTTATTCACTGTAATCGGCTTTTGAAGTTGGGAGTGAAATCCATGCTTTTCAATGTGTTTGTATTCAGCATGTACCAGAACGTAAACACAAGTTGATCCAACCCTAAAAGGACTGAAAAAAGTCCTGATTATATGCCATAATGAAAACCATTTGTTGCAAGAACTTATAAGTTGAACTGCAGTTTCCCCTATGCTTCCTAAGTTACAAAAGATACTATATTTCAAAAAATACTTTATTAACTGTAAAATTCTTCAGGACAATTGGAAGTTTTGAAAGGCACAATCTTAACTAAAATCATTCAATGCTATTGATGGGCCATTATGTAAGGACCAATGTAAAGAGGCAATCCAAATATTGGATGATAAATGAATGTGTTTAAAAGAAGATGCCTTTGAAGCCTTTAGCTCTAATTTTGCATTAAATGATGCATTTTCTATCTAAATACGTTAATTTATTTCTGTTCTATACAACATTTTAAAAATCTAATTTTAGTATTTTCAACAGACTACTGTTTTACAAACATAGTTCACAAACAAGTACAATTATGCAGCAGCCTAAAACACAATCTTGAGTTTAAAAAAACGCTGAAAGAAAGATATACTTAAAATAGCTTTAGAATTTTTTTCCTTGCTGTGATGACCTGTGTTGGTTTTGAAGGAAATGCAGTCTACATTGCTGCTTACCACAGAGTTAATTATCAACTTCAGAACTGGAAATGGAGCTGAAATCTAAACTGAATTAACCGGCTAATACATACTTGTGTACTAAAGGAAGCTTTCTTTCGTGCAGGTGTTCATGGGGTTGCTTTAACTATCTTCTCCAGGTATCCTACTAATTTGCCTCTTACAGATAATCAATGTATATTTCATTAAGTACTCTGTCTTGCATACATTAACATCTCAAAGCATCAAATTAATTTGAGTAGCTGACATTTCCAATAAAGGAAGTTAGTGGATCACCCCCACCTAATGTTTTGGGACCTGTTCCCCCAGCGACAGATAATAAACTAAATATTAAATAAAATTACTCCTGTCTAATTCTTACAATTTATGTACTCTGTTTAATCACCTGTGACATTATGCACATATTGAAGCAAACAGTATTCAGATCTCGCAAGGTTGTAAAGCATTTATATGGTGCTTTTTGTGATGTTTCAAAGTGCTTTCTCGACAGTTAATTATTTCAGAAGTGCAGTCACTGTTGTAGGAAATGCATCAGCCAAACTGGGTGCTGTAAGTTCCTTCAAACATGAATATAATAATGAGCTTCTAATCAGCTTGTAATAATGCTGAGGACTAAATATTGGACAGGATACTGGGGAGAATTCTCTTCAAAGTAGTGCTGGAGCATCTTTCAGGTTAACTTGAGAGGTTAAATGTAAAAGATTTGTTTTCTCAGTTTACCATGTCTTCTGAAGGGCATAACATACAAGGACATTGTAGGATTATGCAGTACTCCACTGGAGTAGCAACCTAGATTTTATGTTTAAGTCACTGGAGCAGAACTTTAACAATTAAAATCAGCTGCCTAAGAAGCTTTTCATTTCTCTGCAGTCCTTTTCCGTGAAAAAGAGGGAGACAAATCCCATCAGTCAGCCTCTCAGAATTGAAATGTTCATTTTTTAAACGTTTTTGTGTATTTAACAGTAATTTCTTAAAATTGCTGAAATCAATTTGACTTGATATGAAACTTTTTTAACATTCATTCCTGGGATATGTGTTTCACAGGCAAAGCCAAAAGTCATATAACACCACGTTACAGTCCAACAGGTTTATTTGGAAGTACTAGCTTTAGTACTAGCTTTACTAGCTGCTCCTTCATCAAGCAGAGCCAACATTTATTCACTATTTCTAATTGCCCGTGAAAAGGTGGTAATTGGCGCTCTTTTGAACCACTGCAGTCCATGTGGTGAAGGTACACTTATAGTGCTGTTAGGAAAGGAGTTCTAAAAGTTTGACTCAGTGAAGGGATGGCAATCTAGTTCCGAGAAAGTGGGCAGTGAAGGTTACCTCAGAGTACGACAGGATCTTGATCAGATGAGCCAATGAATGCCAGATGGAATTTAATTTGGATGAATGTGAATTGCTTTTGGAATGGCAAATCATGGCAGGGCATATACACTTAATAGTAAGGTCCCGGGGAGTGTTGCTGAACAAAGCGATCTCGGGAGTGCAGGTTCATAGCTCCTTGAAAGTGGAGTTGCAGGTGGATAGGATAGTGAAGAAAACATTTAGTATGCTTTCCTTTATTGGCCAGAGCATTGAGCATAGGAGTTGGGAGGTCATGTTGCAGCTGTACTTGACACTGGTTTAGCCACTTTGGAATATTATGTGCAAGTCTGGTCTCACTCCTATTGGAAGGATGTTGGGAAATTTGAAGGTTGCCAGGGTTGGCGGGTTTGAGCTATAGGGAGAGACTGAATAGGCTGGGGGTGTTTTCCCTGGAGCATTGGAGGCTGTTGGGTGACCTTACAGAGGTTTATAAAATCACGAGGGGCATGGATAGGGTAAATAGATGTTACTTTCCCTGGGTTGGGGGAGTCCAGAATGACAGGGCATAAGTTTAGGGTGAGAGGGGAAAGATTTAGAAAGGACCTAATGGGCAACTTTTTCACGCAAAGCGTGATGTTTGTGTGGAATGAGCTGCCAGAGGAAGTGGTGGAGGCTGGTACAATTACAACATTTAAAAGGCATCTAGATGGGTATATGAATAGGAAGGGTTTAGAGGGATATTGGTCAGATGCTGGCACATGAGACTAGATTAATTTAGGATATCTGGTCGGCATGGACAAATTGGATCGAAGGGTCGGTTCCTTGCTGTATATCTCTATGACTCTTTGATAGTGTGTAGCTTTGAGGGGACTTTGCAGGTGGTGGTGTTTCCATGCACATTCTGCCCTTGTTCATCTATGTGGTAGAAGCGATGGAGTTTAAAGGTGCTGTCAGTAAGAAGTCTTCCTGAGTTATTACAGTGCATCTTGTATACAATGCTTGATGCTGCTAACGTATGCCAATAATAAATGGGGGGCTGATGAAGCACGCACATCCATTTTGGATGGTGTCAAGCTTCTTGAGTGTTGTTCTAGTTAACTGTCTCAACTCACTTGTTCGAGATGGCTATTGCCTGGAACATTTTGTGCAAATGATGCTCGCCAGTCATCAATCCAAGACTGCATACTGTCAGGGCCTGCTGTACATATACCTGCACTGCTTGAGTATCTGACTTGATGAACACAATGCAATTTATGCAATTATTCCCACTTCTGATATTGTGATAAAGGAGAAGTCATGGATGAAAGAGCTAAGATGGGTGGTTCCAATATACCCTTGCAATATTGTCCTAAGGCTGAGACCATTGGTCCCCAACAACCACAACCAACTTCTTTTGTTCCATCTAGTGGAGAGTTTTCCTTCTGATTCCTATCTGTACTTCAATCTTGCTAGGGCTCCTTTTACCTTTGGTTAGATATGGTCTCAATGTCAATGGCACTTGCTTTCATTTCACTTCTAATTTTCAGCTCTTTTGTCTCCATATAGACTAATGTGATAATGAGGTCAGGAGCTGAGAGGTACTGACAGAACTCAAACTAAACATCAGTGACCAAATTATTGCTGTTTAAGTGCTGCTTGATAGCGCAGCTGATGACCCCTTGCATCACTTTGATGCCTGAGAGAAGGCAGAAGGGGCAGTAACTGGCCAGATTGGATTTGCTCTGCTTTTTGCAGACATGATATACTCAGGCAAGTTTCTGTGTTGTTGGATACTTGCCAGGGTTAGAACTGTGATGGAACCTTTTAGCTAGGTGTCCAGATGCAACTAAATTCGACCAAATAAATTTCAGCTTCACATGAACTTCCAGTATTCTTAACTTCAGCTGTAAAGTTCGAAGCTTTCACTTTTTTTGGCATCTTAATTAATTGAGCATCTATTTATAATGGAGAAATCATGAATCCTATTATTATTAATTTAAAATGCATTCCTGTCAGGGGAGATCACATTTTAATTTATCCATTCCAGTTTGAAAGAGTACAGCTTTACCCTCAGGTAAGTTTTCCCTTCACAAATGCTTAAACAGCACATTTTAAGCCCATGTCAGAAATTATGTCTAGTTTTGATCCTATAGTGCACACAGAAGTTTTTGCAATTAATTTTGGAAGTAGCTACCATAAGCCCCCTTTACAGTGTTATTGATCTTGAGTGATTTAAAGTATAAGTGCTAACATTGAGCCCTGCTTAACAAGTTAGAAAACAGTGAGCATAACAGCTCAGAATCTGTTTCAATTGTGTGTTGCATGAGCAAGTTTTGAGCTTATTATAGCAGGACAATCACATTAAAATTCTCACATAACATGACCACTACACCACCATATGCACACAATAACAAGACTGTTGGGGCTATTTACAACTTAAATAATGTATGTTCTGTGGTGTTGAACAAGGGGAATCAGAATGACTTTTCCTGGAAAGGAAATGTTGAAGAACAGAGAAGGAGCGAAGGATCTATGAAAAAGGAAGGGAAAGGGATGAGAGAATAAAATGTTTGAGAGGAGACAGAGCAAAGGTAAGGGAGGACAGGAAGAAAAAGGGAATAATAACAGGGAGTGGAAATTGTCAGATAGGAGAAACGCAAGATTAGAGGGGATGAGGAATCACACGTAAATCAGACTAAGGATGAGATTTTTCTCATAAAAGGCGTTCTCATGAACCAACTGAATTTTGACAATAAACCCACATCTTAATAGTTGTTTTTACTGGTACTAACATTTTACATTCTATTTATGATAAATATAATTCAAGTTCCAGAAGTACTGTGATGGAATTTTAATTTGCATTCTCTGGGTTTAGTCAATTCCCTGGATTACCAGACCAGTTATATAATGAATGCACCAGCATATCTCATATGTTATTTCCTGTATAGCTTCTCCAGGTTTTGGGACGGTGCATGGACTAGTTGTCACCGGAAACTAGTTTCATTGTGAATATTGATCCCATCCTGGAAATGATTTGAAGTGTGGCCAGTGATTTTGCAAGCCATATAGTACTTTTCTGGAGCCCATTCTTGAGATCCCAGAGTATTGTGATCTTAAAACCCCTCCTTACCTGTCGACTAAGTTTAACTCAGGAGCTATCATTTAACTTTAATTGACTGTTTCACTTTACAATTTATAACATATCATATAGTATTACATATACAGTTCTACTTGTGAGTGGAATCCAGAGATCAGTCTCCATTTTTAATTTATGCTTATCAGCAGTGAATGGTCTCAAAATTGTAGAGATATTGTAACTCCCAAGTCTTGCTGTAGATAAAATGCTGAGAAAATGAGACAGCACTACAATCCTAAATTATATATTCAGTGATCCTCAGGTACTCCTTTCTCAAACACTTATGATTGCCAGGTCAAGAAATCCAGAATAAAAACATACTCAAAAAGAACCTGTGTGGCTCTGATAGCCAGCATAAAAGAACAGTGAAAAATCTCCATAATCTCTATAGATCTGTCAGATATTGTCTGCAAATTTGGTAATAGCCTCACAGATGATCAGGGATGCAAAGTGAAAAATATTGCAGTAAACCTATAACTGCAACTCAGAAAACAACATGAGAAGAAGCAGAAAAATTGTTTAGAAGCAATGTAAAACGAGCAATTTATTCCAAAAACAGAACAGACTGATATCAAACTTTGAAATAGTGAACTAATCTAGATGCCCTGCATTGGTTAGACAAAAAGCAATTGGATAGGCCCTAATCTGATGTGGACCAGTGGATTATCAGATAAGTTGGAAATGTACATTTCATTTTGCAGAAAAAAACGGTAAAGAAGAATGAGCAGATAGAATCTATTGGTCTAAAGTCTATTGTTGAATTCTTCTCTATTCTTCCCTGGCATATACCATTTTTAAAAAAATGTTTTTTTCTTGCTCTCTTCAACTATAGCACTTGGTGATTTTGTTCTTTCTCTTTTCTACATCAAAACATTTTGTTCCTTTCTCTTTAATCATTCATTTTCCATTTTTCACAGCTTGTTTCTTTCAATGGCTCCATTCTGCTTTCCTTGTCCCCAAGCTCTTTGTTTTTAATAGGGTCATTCTTCACTTTCCCAGCTATAATTTTTAATAACTGTTAACTTTTACAATCCATTTCTTTTATTAGCCTCATTCTGTTCTTTTCCTTTCCAATTCCGCTTAGTTGGTATCTAATTAGAACTTTTATTAAGCAGAAAGGGGATTTTAGAACTGTCCTGATGAAACCTCTTCTTGCTCAATGTTTCTGGCGAAAATGATGTTGTTTATGGCAGCTGCAGTACACTTCACTGTGACAGGTTGTAGAGGTATTGCAACTCCAAGCCAAACTGTGGATAGAATATAATCAGTTGAGAAGATGGAACAGCACCAAAAGCACAATATAGCCCAAATTATATTGTCAGTGGTCCTCAGGTATTCCTTTATCAAACACACATGATTGTCATGCCAGGGAATCCAGAATAAACATAGTTTAAAAAACCAACCTGTGTGGCTGTGATAGCTATCAAACAAGAGCAGTGAAAAATCTCAAAATATCTCTGAGCCTATAAGACACTTTGATGTGAAAACAGAAAGGATGAGTATTATTTAAATGTTGATATATTGGTAAGTCTGGATTAGCAAAGGGATATGAGGGTTCTTGTACACCAGTCAATATTTTTTTTTCCCACACTACCGCCTAACTGCGGTAGTGCTTATTTTTTCCCCAGCACCCATGTTGTGTTTGTGTGTGCAGGTGTGAGACACAGTGGAAGACACAAGGTGTACAAATCTTTATTCAATTTCTACCACCAGGAAGGAAGGAAACACACCCAAGTAGCCAATGACAAGCAGTGCCCTTCACATCAAAGGGCAATGCTGCGTGATCAAACAGTGAAGGGGAGGGCAGGGATTAAATCAAAATAGAGTTGGACGTGGAAATAATATACTCCACTCACTGCGGTTCCCACTTGTCCCTGAACAGCTCAAGGGAGTTGGTGGACACAGCGTGCTCCTTCTCCAGAGACACCCGGGCTCTAACCTAAACGAGGAAGGGGGACAGGCAATCGGCCCTAATGACCCCCTCCATGGCCCGCTGCCTGGACCTGTTTGTGGCCAATTTTGCCAGGCCCAGGAGCAGACCCACGAGGAGGTCCTCAGACCTGCCCTCACCTCTCTGTATTAGGTGCCTGAAGGTCAGGAGCATGGACACCAGTCAACATAAGTAGACAGGCAGATGTCCATGCAATTAGGAAGGCTAATACTGTATTGGCTTCATTGCAAAAGAATGTGAATTCAGAAGTAGGAATGCCTGACTGCAGGTATATGGGGTCTTGATGAGACCATACCTGGAGTATTGATTGCAGCTTTGAACTCCCTACCTCAGAAGTAATATCCTTGCCATCGAGGGAGTGCAAGGAAGGTTCACTAGGCTGATACCAGGGGTGGTAGTACTGTCCAGTGTAGAAAGATTTGTTTAGTTGGGCATGTACTCACTACAGCATGGAAAAATAAGAGGAGATTTGTTTTAAACACATAATATTCTAACACGGTTGGACAGACAAGATGCTGGGAGGATGTTTTCCCTGGTTGGGAAGTCTTATAACCCAGGGTACAGAGTCTCTGGATATGGAGTGAAACTGAGATGAGGAAACCTTTCTTCACTGGAAGGTAGTGAATCTATGGAATTCTGTAGCATAGAAGTCTACAGAAGGCTGCGGAGACCAAGCCACTGAATATATTCAAGAAAGAGACAGATGAAGTTTTAGATTTAAGGCGTTTGGGGAGAAGGGGTTGGGCTGGGGGGTTTATGTTTTATCATCAGGGGATGTAGGATTCCAGTGGTAGGTAGGTGACCACTAAGACTGATCTGCACGCAGAAAGTTGTACTACAAATGGAAAAGGATACCACTGGCAACTGCATATTGGACAGGTTGCCTCTTTGAGGTTTCCTCTTTGTGGCTCTTACATGTACTTGCTTTCGAAGGGGTACCCTTTTTTATTTTGTTGTTGCAGATTCATTGATTTTGGGCACGCTTCCCCTAGTAGATGAAATCAATATCAACATTCATAAGTGAAGCCTTCAGAGTGGTTTTCAGACCACTTCCTTTCACTGCAATTAGAGTACACTGCCATACTCAAGCACTCCACAGAGGTTTTGCTTTGCTAAGTGATTGTCAGGCATTTTGGGTACGTGACAAGCCTAATTCTGTTGTGACTATCTCAATACGGTCTCAGTTATTGACATGCCAGCTCAAGGTGAAGACTTTAGTGTCTTGTATTTTGTCTTGACACCTGGTCTTCAGAAGGCTCTGAAGGCAGCTCAAGTAAAAGTAGTTCAACTTCTTGGCAAGATGCTGACGCGGAAGCAAGTCTGCCATGAGTAGGGCAGAAAGGACAGGACTGTATCTCTGTAGACTTCTGGTTTAGTAGGCAGCATTGTTCCCTCTAATTTTTGCTGCAGCTGTATAGACCTCTGAGGTCCATGGAGGCAGCACACTCAGCAACTGGATGTTAGGGTGGTACAGTGGCTCAGTGGTTAGTACTGCTGTCTCACAACACCAGGAACCCAGGTTCCATTCCAGCCCTGGGTGACTGTCTGTGTGGAGTTTGCACATTCTCCCCATGTCTACATGGGTGTCCGCCAGGTGCTCCGGTTTCCTCCCTTAGTCCAGACACATGCAGGTGAGGTGGATTGGCTGTGCTAAAAAAAACTTATTGCCCCGTAGTGTCCAGGAATGTGCAGGCTTGGTGGCTTAGTCATGCTAAATGCAGGATTGCAGTGACAGGGCAGAGTTTGGATGGAACACTCTTCGAAGGGTTGGTGCTGACTCGATGGGCTGAATGGCCTCTTTCCGCACTGTGGGGCTTCTATGATTCTATGTGTTGGTATACTGATCAGCATGAGCAGAGCTTCCCTGGAGTCACACTGCTGTGTGGCTTAAAGGGGACATTGGTAGACAGACTCTCCTCATTCTCAGATTGATATTCAATATATACTAAAAGCTGCTTTTCTTTTGCCAGTTCTTGTATGTCAGAGCTCTGACAGTTTCTGAAAGCTTGTGATTTTAAATAAACCTGTTGGACTATAACTTGGTGTCATGTGACTTCTGACTTTGTCCAACACTGGCATCTCCACATTGTTGTTAATATAGATAGCTTAAGAGAGTTTGTTGCTAAGATAAATAATGCTGCTAACGGGTTTTTGGGAATGGACTGAAACCTTTGACTCAATGCAGGGCTTTAATGGAAAAGGTTTATACATTACTTAAGTTTCTTTTTGGCCTACTTATTTGTCAAACACATTGGAGAACAATCTCATGCGACATTGCATGTTCAACTCTGTACCAGCAAGATAAATACAGAGACTGGTTGTTGCCTGGAATTGTCTCAGATTGAGCAGCTTCCCACTCATGCAATATCTGACTTTGATGCTAGGACTGTCTTCTTGGAAGACATTAGCAATAATCATGGTGAAGAGGGTAACACTAACACACAGCACATGAGCATGCTATCATGGGATTGCTGAACCAGTGAATGTTTCAGGGCAGCCAAATTTATCCATTACCTGCTGAAAGCTGTCACAGCTGACTATGTAAAAGATCTTTGTCAGGGCAATAAACGCGGTATTTCTAGAAGTCCATGTTCTGTTCTTGGCATTTCTACTGGAGATGTTTAAGTGTAAACACAAAGTTACTAGTTCATTGATCTTTTCTGAAACTGCAACTACTCTCTGGCAGTGGATCCTAATCAAGATGTTGTACAAAACATTCAGAGGGATTCTGGGGTTGGCTTTTGTCAGCAATACAGAGGAATGAGATTTCTCTACGGTTTATTGTAAGTTCGATGAGTTCTTTTCTGCTTGTGAAGGTCACAATGGAGGTATCTTTGTATTCTTGCAGATGGTTCCTTGCTCTTACACAGACTGAACATCTTGACCAGGCATTGACCTCAATCTTTGTCGACCTCAACTGTGATAACATCAACCTGGAATTTTTACCATTAGTCAAGAGTTTGAGCATTACAGAATTTCTAACAGTGCAGGAAGGTCATCAAGAGAACAATCTGCTTACCAATTTTCAAGAATTTGGACTTTTCTCTAAGCAATATTGACTTGCCAGCATCAAAGGTTGTTTATACATCAGTAGCCTGGAACATATCGACAGATTTCAGAGTAACATGGAATTTTTTTCCAGTCTTTGTGGTCTATATTTGTCTGAAGTTTGTGTTTTCTCATCTAGTCATGTTTCTTGCACCTCTCTGAGTTTGGATTAGCGATTCTGTAAATGTTTTGATTGGCACCATCCTTGGATAACATTAATTCTTCATTGAGGAAAACCCTATACAGGCATTTCCTCTAGTAGTTTCTCAATTACTCATTGCTTCATCTAATCTAATCTTGACGGCTATGACAGGTAGCACCAAAGGGCTGTAGAACAACAGATTATACTATATCCCTGAAGGTTGTCCATCATCCTCAATGTAATATGTATCTGGCTTCATTGTACATAGGCAAGCCATGTATTTGTCTGAGAGAGATTCCTTCATGGTGGCCTGATGAGCCTTGTGACACTTCTGGAACTTCATGCCCTGGGAAATGTAGGACGTAGATCTTATTGGGTAGTTTTGAAATGACACAGTGGTCCAGGCTTTACTTAAGACTTACAAGCTGCCTGTCTGATGCCTGGTAATGACATAATTGATCAGTTGCCACTGCATAGAACAGGTGCATTGATTAAAATATCTTGTGATGAGTGAGATTAAAAAAAACTGTGTTGGTGATGAAGAACTTATCATCAGCACACAAATTCAGACAGAAATCATTACAATTATATCTTCCAATCCATTGTTTCTAATGATACCTTGCCGCTTGGTAATCTGCATTAACTTTTATTTTGAAGTCACCAAGAATTATTTGCTTGGGTGACATTGCCACAGGAGCAATGTAGGAGTGGAGGACATCAGAAAATGTATTATTGGCTTCATCAGAACTGATCATGGTGGTGGTGTTTACACTAAAGCCACTGGTTGCTTGCCTGTGGCCATACAGAGGGAGTTTGAGCATCTTCAAACATTTACTGACATCCTTGGGAAGTCAAGCCAACTTACTGACAAGATGATTCATGACAGCAAAGTCACCAACTTGACACTGTCCATCATTATCTTCTCTGGCCACTTTGAAAGAATGTGTAATGTATACTGTTTTCCTTAAGCTTGTATTGCTCAAATTTTAATTATTCTTTATTGAGATGTGGGTGCTGCTGGCTAGGTCTACATTTATTGTCCTAGCAAGGGTCATGATGAATTGCATTCATGAACTCCAGTAGTTGTTGGTGTCTGATGTCACCTTTACTTTCTTTTTGGAGATTGGCTGATTGGCATTAAATGGGATGCCTGCCAGCTGAGGTCCACTGGTCAGTGAGATGAAGTAAATGATACAAAGGACTGTTTTAGCTCTTTCCTTGTAATAGGGAGGTGAGCACTTGCGTCCTTCCAATCAGAAACAACTTGATGAACTGAGTCACTTCTGCACAGCTTCATGGCTACAGCATCCAGTTAATTCACACCTGCTGCTACACCACTCATCCATTGCCACAGTTGATAGACTAATGAGAGAAAACACGCGATGGAAAGATGATGAACATGACTCAGTTATGCATTTGATTATAACGAGCAGGAGTTGCATGTCATCAACCTCACTGACTCATCCTGATCTATCTGGACCTGGGGTCTGGACTGCTGGAGGTAGATCTGAATGCACCGGGTGACCAAGGCAGCTCCCTTGTTCAGCTCTGCATATTTCACAACATAGTGCCAATCTGCCTTGAAGCCTATTCAATCTATGACCAGTCTTATCTACTCTTACATGTCAGAGTAGATGAATCCATGAATCACCCAGTGTAGCAGACCTGACAGTTACCCTCATCTGGATCGGCTTACCTTTTGAAGTGACAATGTGGTCATTGTCACATGCTAACAACAGCTTGTAAACACAGGTAAGAGGAGACCTGTTACACTTTCATTTAAAACTAGTCTTGCTTTAAAACATCCATCCTCTGGAACACTGTTGAGTAAGATCAAACACTACAAGTGATTAAAAAATGTGCATCACAGAAGTGATTCTTGTTCAATACAGAACCAAAGCTCAGCTTCCTGTGGAGTAAAATCTGTCCAAAAGGACTCAAAGATAAGTTTAATTTATTCAAGCAGATACCTTCAATACCAAAATGTTAAGTTGAGCTAATTTAACTAATACTATCTTACCTGGCATCAAGAACAGTGGTAGATTTTTTTTTAACAAACAGTATTTTCACATCTACCCTTACCAGCTGGATTGGTTTAATCAAGGCTTTCTTGGCAAAGGCAACATTAGCCAAAATCTTGGTGGTGCAATCAATTGAAGAAATGATAAATGGATTTGAATTGTGTACATAGATTATGGTGTCATACCCCTTCTTTCACTACTAGTCAATGCACTTCAGCTAGTTTAAGACTGTCTGAAACAAACAGGATTTGTTTTGAAGTGACAATTGTCTTCTGTGAATCAGCCCGTAGTATTTGTGTAATTATATGACTCAGGTTTTGCCTACAAAACCATTTCACATTTGCTTACCTCTTCCAGTGCATTTACTGAGGCAGTTTCTCACCAGAAATAGAATGGCAACATGTCTATTCTGGGCCTCCTCCACTGTCAAAATGTGGCCACACGCAAACTGGAGGAACAACACCTCATTCTGTCACCCTAATGGCTTCAACATAGAGCTCACGAATGTCAAAATCTCCCTCACCCCCAACTTCATCCCATGTCCAGCCCTCCTTCTCCTCCCCACTTCCTTGACTTGACCTAAGTTGTCCATCTTCCTTCTCATCTATCCGCTCCACCCTTCCCACTTACCAATCATAATAACCCCCTACCTGCATCCATCTATCACCATCCCACCTATATTTCCCCCTGCCCCACACCACTCCCTCTATTTATTTGAGCTCCCTTCCCACTCCCCAGTCCTGATGTAGGGTTCTGACCCGAAATGTTGACTTTCCTGCTCCTACGATGCTGTCTGTTCTGCTGTGCCTTTCCAACTACACATTTTCTCACCAGACAGAATAGGCTTTGAAACTTATGGAAGTTCAGTACTTATATGATAGATACCTGCTAAACAAGCTAGAAAAAGTTAGAGTCTGTCCACTCCAATTTAAATATACTTTTAAGGATGTGATAATCTTAATTACTGTCAACATTATTTTTAAACTCTTTTCTTTCTCTCACTTTTTTTGTAAATATATTTATTAGCAAATTTTTTTTAATTTTACAAACATATAGAATTATTGAAAAATACAATTAGTATCAAATATCAGTATAATAAAAAAGAAAACAAACACAACAACAATACAACTACTGTCTCCTAACTATTAACCTACCGTCTAATACAAAACAAACCCTAACACTGCAAAGAAACACCAAAAAAAAGAAAGAAAAGCAAAAAAAAACACAGAATACAGAACAGCTATGCTCGGCACAAAGCTGCCAAACAGAGGAACGGGAGCATTGTATATATATTAACTCAGGAGACCCCCTCCAGGGCCCAGGGCTTGACAAATCTAACCATCCTGGTTAAACAAACGCCCTAGTTAAGACAACTGTCAAATCTGTTTCCAAATACAGTAGCGCTTCGACATACGAATGACCCCGTTCATGAACAAATCAGTTTACGAACAGGAATGTACATAAAATGTTGCTTCAATGTACATATGAAATTCAAGGTACGAACGAAGGTACGAACACAGAAAGCCCGTGTGCGACCACGTGGTTTCATTGTTCTGCTTTGCTACGCGCGCTTTGAACGCAAAAGCTCTCGGGCCCCGCGTGATCTCATTCAGTTCGTCTTTGGCGCGCGCGCTGTGAACATCGTTCGTTGCTACATCCAAGCATTCTTACACTTTTTTTTGTTTTTGCATTAAATTAGCCCTCGTTATGGCTCCCAAGAAAGTGAAAAGTGGTAGTGATAGTGGTGTTAAGAAGCCTAAACGTATTACTGTGGAAACGAAGAAGGAAATAATAGCTAAACACGAGAATGGTGCTCGCGTATCTGATCTCGCTAAGCAGTGCGACATGGCGAAATGGATCAATTGGAATTACATTAATTCAAATGGGAAAAATTGATTCAGTTCGCGAACTTTTCGGTTCATAAACCGGGTCCGGAACGGATTAAGTTCGTAAGTCGAGGCGCTACTGTAACTCAAGTAGGGCTGCCATGTCTTATAAAAATGGTCTGTTGTGTGGTGCACCATGTTTGTAAAAAATGTCCAAGGGAATGTGCTCCATAATTAATTTCTGCCATCCCAGCAAGCCCGGCAGGTTCTCAGACACCCAGTTAATCAGAATATTCTTCCGTGAACAGTATGCAAGAATATTAAATAGTTTCTTCCCATGCCCGTCTACAGATGGTAAATTCAGTAGACCTAAGAGGAAAGATATCGGGTCTACTTTGACGGGTCTACTTTGACTTCAGTCCTCGATACCCTCCCTATCTCTCCCGCCAATAAACACAGAGCCTGTGGCATATCCAGAAGCAATGGGTAAGAGTACCTCCACTGAAGATGCCCTTTTTTAAAATTTTGCCAGACAGTCTGGTGCCAGATGAGTCCTGTGCAGAACTTTTAACTGCGTAGCGCATGTCCTATTATACATTGAGATATTTCGAGTATTCTCCCATATGTTCTCCCATGTTTCAGAAGAGATCTCCACTCATAGCTCTTGCTCCCAGACCTCACTTAACCAGGTAATATCCTGCCAGGCCCTACCACCCAGAAGGCGATAGAGGGCACCAACCAAAAGGGTGCTTGTGGAACGTAGCAACAATCTCTCTGTATCGGGCTTTCGGGCTTAGTGAGAAGTGTAGTCTTCTTCTGGATGAAATCCCTAACCTGAAAAAGACGGAAAGGATCTCTGCTGGGCAACCTGTATTTGCGACTCAGTTGCTCAAAAGACATCATAACCTCCCCCTCAAACAAGTCTCCCAAACTAGAAACTCCTCTCACTGCCCATAGTTTGAACCCTGAGTCCACCATCCCTGATCGGAACCCTGGCATGCCAACTATAGGGGTAAGTGGCAAAGTCTTGGATAAACAACACTCACTCTGACGCATCGCCCTCCAAGCCCTGACTGTATTAATGACAATGGGGTTCCGGCAGTGGTCCATAACTGTCCTCATCATATCCATGAACAACAG
The DNA here is from genome assembly GCF_047496795.1 of Chiloscyllium punctatum. Classification (NCBI taxonomy): domain Eukaryota; kingdom Metazoa; phylum Chordata; class Chondrichthyes; order Orectolobiformes; family Hemiscylliidae; genus Chiloscyllium; species Chiloscyllium punctatum. The sequence goes on along the minus strand of NC_092741.1, from coordinate 141,263,164 downwards.
GTTAATAAGAGGACACTTTGCTTGGGAGGCCTTAATATCCAGCCATATTGAGTTTGGATCATTACCTACCCAACCAGAGACAAAGGGAACTCAATTGATACCTCCTGATGTCTGGGAAATCAACTCCTACCCCTCCTTGAGGCAACTGCAATTTAGTAAGTTTGATGAGGTTCCGCCCATGATGCCAGACAAAGGAACCAAACCACCCCATAAGCTTCCACGGTGTTGACCTGGGAAACATTATAGGCAGCATACGCATGGGATAAAGCAAACGAGGAAGAACATTCATCTTAATGAGAGATATTCGGCCCAGCCATGAAATTGTAAGAGCCTCCCATATCTGGAGATCTCACCTAATACTGTCAAGCAAGTGAGGAAAGTTAGTCCAAAATAACAGATCAAACTTGGGGGTAATAAAAATGCCCAGGTACCAGAACCCTGCCCATGACCACTTAAAAGGGAACTTTGGGCCACCTTCAACTTCTGGCACATCCTTAAGGTTTCCCAAAGGCCTAGGCTCCGATTTTGCAAAGTTAATCTTATATCCTGCAATAGCCCCAAATGAATTGACACATTGTATCAAATGGGGTACAGAGGTCATCGGGTTCGATAAAACAGAAGGACATCATCTGCATACAGTGTAATCTTGTGTGCCCTCGATCCCACTTCCGGAGCGGTTATGTGGATGTTCTGACGAATGGCCTCTGCCAGTGGCTCTAACACCAACATAAACAACAGTGGTGAGAGGGGGCAGCCTTGCCGACTACCCCTACCAATCGTAAGATTCCCAGACATCACCCCATTGGTGATGACCGCGGCCAGAGGGTGGCGATATAAAACTTCCACCCACTAGCAAAGACTCCACCCAACCCAAACTATTCTAAGACATAAAAAAGATACGGCCATTCCACCCAATCAAATGCTTCCTCTGCATTTTAGGAAATCACCAACCCCTGAATCGATCGTTGCTGACAAACTTGGACCACATTCAGCAACCTTCTAATATTATTAGAGGACCTACGACCCCTTATAAAGTCTGTCTGGTCCTCTTTAATAATATGGGGCAACACCCTTTCCAATCTCAGTGCCAGAATCTTGGACAGAACCTTGAAATCTGAATTTAATAGAGAGATAGGCCTGTATGAGGCACAATCCTCAGGAACCTTCCCCTTCTTAAGAATTAAGGAAATATTAGCTTCTCTCAAAGATGGTGGTAAGCATTCACGCATACAGGAGTGACTGTTCATCTCCAACATCGGTCCTGACAGAATCCCTATAAACTCCTTACAAAACTCACCCGGGAGACCATCAGGGCCAGGCGCTTTCCCACTCTGAAGTTCCCTAGCTGCCTCATGTGTTTCCTGAACAATCAAGAGGGCAATAAGGAAAGAGGCCTGTTCCAAGGTTACTCCTGGGAGGTCCAGGTTCTTAAAAAAGGTCTCCATTTTAGCCCTCCTGCTCTCGCAACCTTCAGACTGATACAATTCAGAGTAAAAGCTCTGAAAAGCCTTATTAATCTTTTTAGCATCGTGTGTAAGGACCCTGGTGCTGTCTCTGATTGCAGTAATGGATTGGGGAGCACGCTTTTTCCTAGTCAGGTACGCTAAATACTTCCCTGGCCTATCCTCGTATTCAAACAGCCTCTGTTGAGCGAAAGCAAGTTCTTTCTTTGCGTTTTGTGTCAGTATTGAATTCAAGGCAGCCCGAAGGGCCATAATCCGCTGTAGCTTAGACACCGAAGGCCGCACAAAATGTGCTGCCTCTGTGGCTTTCAAATGCATCTCCAGTAGACACTGCTGTTCCTCCTTCTGTCATTTCCGGCTAACTGAATAGGAAATAGCTAATCCCCTAGCAAAGGCCTTAGCAATCTCCCATAACATGGACGGACTACTAGCCGTGCCTGAGTTGATAGTCAAGAATTTCTGAAACTCCTTCAAAAGGTATTCCACAAATTTGGAATCCTTAAGGAGAAAAGGGTCCAAATGTCAGTGCTGCAAACCTAGCCTCTCACTCTTGGCCTTAACCTCCAAATATACTGCCGCGTGATCAGAGATAGCTATATTCCCAATTTTACAACTCATCATCGAATTCAGAAGGGCCGAGGGACCCAGAAAGAGGTTAATCCTCATGTGACATTTATGTGGGTTTGAAAAAAAGGTGAAGTCCCTGCCGGTAGGGTGAAGACATCTCCAAATATCCACCAGCCCCAACTCCTCGCATAAGTCACCTGCTTGGCCTGCGAAGGAATAGTTGTGGGCCCACAACGCATCCTGTCCACTGTCGGATCCAAAAGACAATTAAAATCCACCTCTATAATAATGTGCCGTGTTCCAAAAGCACTCAACTTAGAGAAAGCACGAATCAAAAATTTGAGGGGATGCGCCAGAGGACAGTAGATGTTTAAAATGCCATATTTCTCCCAATGTATCAGGGCTTTAAGTATCACAAACCGTCCCTGCTCATCTTTCACCTGCTCTAATAATGTGAAAGGAAGATTTTTCTGGATAAGTATCGCCACTCCCCTACTTTTAGTAGTAAAGAATGAAAAGAATACCCGACTATAACCCCCCTGTTGTAATTTCAGGTGTTCCCCATCATCAAGATGGGTTTCCTGCAACAAAGTAATATCAAACCTTTCCCTCTTAAGGCTAGAAAGCACTTTTTTCCTATTAACAGGTAAATGACTTCCCTTAATGTTCCAGGTGCACCATTTAATAAGACACTTAGCCATATCCCCTTTCAGACACCCTTGAACCCCTCGGAGGGAGAATCCTGCTTACAAAGTGCCCAGCATAAGTAAATAAAGACTCATAGAATCAAAAAACTATATATACAAAAACTACTCTATCATAACTATAAACAATTACTACTAAACAAACTTCAAAGAAAACCAACTATAGAACCTTGAATAGAAGACTCTTCCCTCTGCCCATAGGGGGCATTCACCCTACCCATCCCCTCCTTCTCAGCTCCTTCAAACCCGGACTGTGCCCCAGCCTTAGACCAGAGAAAAAAAAAGGAGATGATCCTTAAATCAAAAGAAAAAAAGACAAAGTCAGGATGAGCATTCCACCCATCCCTGGCTTCATGTCACCCATACTTGTGACTAAAAGAGGAGCAGCACAAACAAAAAAAAGGGGTAGAGTCAACAAAGAACATCCACAAAATTTCCCATCAGAAAATCCAGTTATTTAAAAAAAAGGAAAAACTTATTCAAAAGTCTTTTCCTCCCTTTCTAAAGAGGAAACTAAAGAGGAGAAAGAAAGGAATAAAAAAAGGAAGGGAAAACATGGGGAAAGATAGAAAAGAGGACAAACATTAACCATATTCTTCAGGCCAATCCGTCTATTTTAAAGTGTCCACAAAGTTTTTAGCCTTATCCGCCGAGTCAAATGTATAAACTGAGTCCTCGTGGCTGAAACGAAGCACTGCGGGGTATCTCATGGAGCACTGGATGCCCAGGGTCCTCAGCCTCTTTTTAACTTCATCGAAGGACTTCCTCTTTCAAATTACAGCTGCAGAGAAATCCTGGAAAAACATGATTTTTGACCCCTTGTACAGCAGTGCCTGCGGATCTTTTCCCAGGGATCTGGAAGCTTCTATGACTTTTCGTTTGTCCTTATATGAATGGAAGTGCACTAGGACCAAGCGGGGGTGCTGACCTGTGCACTGTAACTCGATACACCCTTTCAATCTGAAGCCTGCTGGACTCCATGTGAAGGCCCAAAAACTTCGGCAGCCAGCTTTCGAAGAAGCTGACTGGCTGCGTCAATATCATTTTGCAAGGCCCGCACCTCTCGCTCCAGCACCTGGATCCAACTGGATGAGGACTCCTTTGCAGCTTCCAAGGCCTTAGTTCGACCCTCCACCTCCTCCAGCATCTCCCCGAGGCCCTGGATTTCCTGCTCATGCTTCTGCAGCATGGATGCGATGGGTTGGGACCTGGGCACGAATCTCCCCATGGATCTCCTCAATCGCAGCCGCAACTTTCAAGGTAAGTCTCTCCTTCGCCGCAGCCAATTCCTTTGAGTCTGTCAGGTCCCCAGGGGGGTTCAGGAGAGGCTGCTGCTGCTGCAGTCTCTGGTGTTGTAGGTGCTGCAGGTGAGTGTCCTCCCTGCTGCTGTTTGCTGGCTCCTTTTCCCTTTGGCATCCTTCCCACTCCCAAATATTAACAAATATGTGTTCTGTAAGGTTTTAAACTAATAATTCCACCACATAAGTTGGCCAGGGATGGCTAAAAACACCGGTATGCCTTGGCTGTTGGGTAGTGCTGTCCACAGCAGTTCTACAGAATCGTCGCCATCTTGCCGAGTCCCTTTCATCTTTTTTTAATCACATCTTTCCTTTCATCTCTTTATTTTGCTTTCTGTAATGATTTGTCAAGAAGTATCCTAACTTATACATCCTTGTCCAAGAGGACACTTCAATATGATTGGTTATGGTGTACAGTTGCTTGCCCTGATCACACAGGTTCCACATCCTTTGCAGAGATGTCAAGTCATATTAGAATTTCTAATTATTGAAAACTCCAGTGCAAAAGTTCATGAATATAATCTGTGACAAGTATAAGTATGATGAATAGTTGGTACTGTTGGTTCACTATTGCACGTCTACAAAATCTGGATCTTATTTTGATTCTTGAATTTTCAAAATAATTTTGTTGACTAAGTCTTTGAAGTTAGTAATTGCTTGTACTCTGAGACTCTGTCACATTTTCAGCCCTCTATTTGGGTAATCCCATGTTTACAGATTTAAGGACTTTTACACATTTAGCATCCATTTATAATTTGTGAATTAACTAGTTCATACATAAATGATGCTGCAGACTATGTAAGTGTGTGCAATTAATTGAAGGGTGTTAATCATAGTATCCCTATAGTATAGAAATAGGCAATTTGGCCCAAAAGGTCTGCAACCACCCTCTGAAGAGCACATACCCCTACCCTATGCCCATAGTTACAATGGCTAATCCACCTAGCCCGCACACTACAGGGTAATTTAGCACCATCTAACCTACACATCTTTGGACTGTGGGAGGAAACTAGACCACCCAGAGGAAATCCATGCAGACATGGGGAGAATGTGCAAACTCCACACAGTTATGCAAGGCTGCAATTGAACCCAGGTCCCTAGCACTGTGAGGCAGCAATGCTGACCACTGTGCCACCCAGATATTACCATTTCCTGTCTGAAGGTAAGCATTGTGAATACTTGACACACTTTACTTCATATATCAACAGGTAGGTTTATGGGCAAGATTTATGTACTATATCTCTGGTAAATCCCATTGAATTGTCCAATGACATTAATGACTAATGGAAACATATGACAATTCCACTGATACAATATGCATTTAACCATGGAATAATCTGCAAATGTATTGCAATGTTAACTCACACAGTAAGTTATTTGATCACAGGTCGTTGATTAGCTTCTATATATATAATTCATACAAGACCCACTTTTAGTAAAGATGCTTTGAAATAAATACTTCTGGTAATAAATAAAATAATAGAAGTTTGATAGTGAAAGGGCTTTTAAATAGTAGGTTACAGAGTACACACGACAGTGCTGTATTTCATGCTTTTAGAATCAACACTCTTTAAGTAAAACCATTTGTCCTTTTCTTCAAATAGAAAGAAACAATGCTTTTATTGGGTTTTAAAGTAGTTTAAAACCAGCTTCATTTAAAAAAGATTTTAACTTAAGAATGACAATAATGTTATATACTTGCTTGGCTTTGTATAGAAAAGCTCATATAATTGCAAAACCAATCGTTTGATCTCAATGCAAGATTATTATCAAAATTTTGCTTTGCATTTTCCAAAAACAGAATCAGTCAGTTGATTTTACATTTTTTGATGCTAAATACATAATGAATCAATATCCCAATATTAACCAAGCACATTGTAGCAAATACTCTAGTGTTTCTTATTTATATATTGTACATTGTTTCCAGAACAAAAAATGAACCAGGATCTGAAATAAATCCAAATATTACATTGCTAATGTGCCATCTCAGGCTGAAAGAAAAATCCTCAACGTCACAGATTTAGCTGTAGATGTCACATCATTTAATCTGGCATGCTGGCAACCATCACAACACATGCTTCCTGACCTTCCACCACGTGATTCCACATGAAGTACAGAGTGTGTTTTACAGCATCTGAGCACCTTACAGTATCCAATACTCAAGCATACACACACTCAGTTATCATCATGACATCTCTCCTTTGCCAAATTGAAAGTGTGCTCCCTTTGTTTGACTTGTGTCATCCCACATGGCAACTTTTCAAATAATTACATGAATTCTCAAAATCTGTCAATAATATTTTAATTAAAGTTTCTTAAATTTGACTATGACATTTACATATTAGTCAAATTTTCCTTTGTCACTTTCTTCTTGGTGTAGGTAGCTTAGACTCCATCCATTATGTAATAAATTTTGCAAACAAACTTAATAAACTATTATTTTCTTAACTCACTGAGTAAATGAATTCCGAATGTCCATTAAGTTCAGAGCATCACAGTTCAATGTAATTACAGCCTTTTGTTCAGTATTTCACTTCTTTGGAGGGGAGTTGTGACGTCAAAGTGCTGCTGTTAATGTCAAAGTGTGGGTTTTGGTGAGCATTGGGCTTGGTTGAGGCAGGTAAGCAGGATTAAGGTAAGGCAAGGTAAGTAAGGTCTTTCATTTACTTTTAAACCAATAGTTACTAGAGGGGTAGTAATGGAAGTTAATGCAGTGCTACGCTCCTCTTGTGAGATGTGGGACATCAGGGAAAAATCAAATAGAGTCATAGATCATACAGCCCACAGAAACAGACCCTTTGGCACCAATCGTCCACGCCAACCAGCTTTCCTAAAGTATTATATCTAGTGCCATTTAGAGAAACTCTTTGCATTCTTCTTAATCTTACTTGCCAAAGCTATCTCATATCCCCTATTGACCCTCCTGATTTCCCTCTTAAGTGTACTCCTATGACCCCTATATTCCTCCAGGGATTCACTTGATCACAGCTATCTATACCTGATATGTGCATCCTTTTTCTTTACCACAGCCTCAATATCCCTAGTCATCCAATGTTCCTTACTCCTGCCAGTTTTGCCCTTCACGCTATCAGGAACATGTTGTCCCCGAACTCTTGTTATCTGATTTTCGAAAGCCTCCACTTGCTGTCCCTTTACCTGCGAATAGCCTCCCCCAGTCAGCTTTTGTAAGTTCTGTATAATAGCATCAAAATTGGCCATGCCCAACAAAGAACTTTAAGTTATGGACCAGGCCTAGCCTTTTCATAACTTTTTTAAAACTAATAAAATTATGGGCACTAGTGCTAAAGTGCTCCTCCACTAATGTCTTAGTCATTTTCCCTGCCTTATTTCCCAAAAGGAGGTCAGGTTTTTCCTTTTTCCTAGTAGAGCCATCTACATATTAATTGAGAAAGTTTTCTTGAACACACTTAACAAATTCCTGTCTGCCCAAGCCCTTAAACACTATGGCAGTCCAAGTCTATTTTCGGAAAGTTAAAATCCCCTACTTATTACAAGCCATCTGCGATCTCCCGACATATTTGCTCCCCAATTTCCTGCTGACTATTTTACAATCTCATCTTCATACTTCTCACTTCCACCCATATAGCTTCACTGAAAGCTGTCTCGAGGAATATCCTCTCTAAGTACTGCTGTGATTCCCTAATCAAAAGCACCACTCCCCCTTCTCTCTGGCCTCCCTTTTCAATCTTTCCTATAACATCTTTACCTGGAAACATTGAGGTACCAGTTTCATGTCCTTCTCAGCCACATCTCTGTAATTGCCATGATATCCCAGTCCCATGATCCCATCCATTCCTGAGTTCATCTGCCTTATCCATCAGGCCACTTGCATTGAAATAAATGTACTTCAATTCATCACTCTTCCCTCATTTGCTGCCATGCTCTTGCCTACCTTATCTATTTAACTTCCTCTCTTTAACTTCCGTACTAGCCTCAATCTCCTCTTTGTCTCACTGCTGCTTAGGGTCCCAGCCCCTGCCAGACTGATTTAAACCCTTCCCTTAGCAAATCTCCCTGCCAGGATATTGGTCCCCCTCCAGTTCAGGTGCAATGCGTCCCTCTTGTAGAGGTCACTTCTGCTCAGGAAGAGATCCCAAAGATTTAAACATCTGAATCCCTTTCCCCCTGCACCAGCTCTTCAGCAACACATTCATCTGCACAATCCTCCTATTCCTACTCTCACTAGTTTATGGAACCAGGAGTAATCCAGAGATGACTATCTTTGAGGTCCTGCTTTTTAATGTCCTGCTTAACTCCCCATATTCACTCTGCAGGATGTCATCTCTTTTTCTACCTGTGACATTGGTATCAACGTATACAATGATCTCTGGTTGCTCACGCTTTCCTTTGACAATTTGCTCCAACTGTCCTTGATCCTGGCACCAGGGAGGCAACACACCATCTTGGCTCACTCTTGGCTACAGAAACACCTGTCTGTGCCCCTGACTGGAGAGTCCCCAACACAATCGCTCGCTTGGGCTATGCCATATCCTGCTTTCTGGCAGAGCCATTTTTGGTGACAAAGATCTGGTTGCTGCTGCTATTTTCCCCTGAGAGACTATCCCCTCAACAGTATCCAAAACAGTACACAGTACTTGCTTGGAAGGGGTGTAGCCACAGGAGACTCCTGCACTACCTGACTACTTCTCCTGTCAGTCACCTACCCATCCGACTGAACCTGCAATGTGACCACCTCCTTGAAGCTGCTATGTATCAAGGTCTCTGCCTCCTGTGTGCCCCTCTGTGTGTTCAAATGCCGCTCCAACTGATCCATGTGGTCTGAGAGGTGCTGCAGCCAGACGTACGTCCTGCAGTCATAGCTGTCACGGATACTTGGCTATTCCCTGATCTCCCACATCTGACAGGAGCAGCATACCACTCCACTGACACTGAATGCCATCTCTACTTCTTTAACAACTAGCACATATACAGGAAAAGAAAAGGTCTTACAAAGAAGGCTAGATATGGCAAGTTATGTGAACCTTGGATGATCAGGGATGGTATGATCTTGGTCAAAAAAAAGGGAAGCATACAGGAACATGCTGCTCTTGAATTCTTATTGACTGCCATTTGAAATACTCCTACATGTATGATGTGGATTTACCCTCAAACAGCCACCTCCAATTAACATTCTCCAGTTCCTGCCTAATATTTCACCTTCCTCCAACTTAACACTTTCACATGAGGATTGCTGTTTTCCCTATCCATGAGGATCTTAAAACTGACAGTATTATGGTCATTATTCCCGAAATGCTCCCTCACTGAAACTTCATTCACCTGGCCGGGTTCATTTCCCAAAACCAGGTCCAGTATGACCCCTTCCCTGGATGGACTGTTTATATACTGTGTCAAGAATCCCTCCTGAATGGTCCTTACAAATTCTGCCCCATCCAAAACTCTAGCACAAAGTGAGTTCCAATCAATATAGGGGAAGTTAAAATCACCCAACACAACAACCCCCTGTTTTTACATTTTACCTTACCCTCATCTTATTGCTGTTCGCCCCCCTCAACAATTCATGTAAGCTTACTTTAGATCTAACCAGCAGAATCTTGACCACAAAGCAGCCCTTTACAAAAATGGCCACAACACATAACAATGCCTCCCTCCCTAAATTGCCTAAACTCCCACACTTGTGGGCGGCACGGTGGCACAGTGGTTAGCACTGCTGCCTCACAGCGCCGGAGACCCGGGTTCAATTCCCGACTCAGGCGACTGACTGTGTGGAGTTTGCACGTTCTCCCCGTGTCTGCGTGGGTTTCCTCCGGGTGCTCCGGTTTCCTCCCACAGTCCAAAGATGTGCAGGTCAGGTGAATTGGCCATGCTAAAATTGCCCGTAGTGTTAGGTAAGGGGTAGATGTAGATGTAGGGGTATGGGTGGGTTACGCTTCGGCGGGGCGGTGTGGACTTGTTGGGTCGAAGGGCCTGTTTCCACACTGTAAGTAATCTAATCTAATCTAATCTAATCTAATCACTTTGCACACCTCCCAGTGACTTGTAGGTCACATTCCACGCCTGAGAACTATGTCTACAGGAAGCGTATCCGTCAGCAGCTCCTCTCAGGCTGTGTGGATCGGTTGGAGCTGCATTTGGATTCATTGAGCAGCAGAAAGGAGGCAGAACGTTTTAGATATAGGAGTTTCAGGGATGTGGTCACACCAAAGGTTCAGCCAGATAGGCAGGTGACCACCAGGTGGGGCAGGCAGGCAGTGCAGGAGTGCCCTGTGGCTATTTCCCTCTCAAACATGTATACTATTTTGGACACTGTTGGGGAAGGGGGCAATGAACACCCAAGGGAAAACAGCAGCAGTAGCCAGATCAATGGCATCACAATTGGTGCTGTTGTATAGCAGGGATGGTCGAAGTGTAAGTGAGTAGTAGTGATAGGGGACTCTATAGTCAGGGGTACAGATTGGCATTTCTGCAACAGCAAGTGAAACTCCAGGATGATGTGTTGTTTCCCTGGTGCCAAAGTCAAGCATGTCTCTAATCGGGCACAGAATATTCTGAAGGGGGAGGGTGAGCAGCCAGAGGTTGTGGTCCATATTTGGAACCAATGACATAGGCAGGAAGAGAGATGGTGACTTGCAAAGGGAATTTAGGTAGAAGGTTGAGAAGTATGACCTCTGGGGTTGTAATCTTGATGATTACACCCTGTGCCATGTGTTAGTGAGGCCAGAAATACAAATATGGACAAGGTTCCCCATGGGAGACTGATTAGCAAAGTTAGATCTCATGGAATACAGGGAGAACTAGCCATTTGGATACAGAACTGGCTCAAAGGTAGAAGACAGAGGGTGGTGGTGGAGGGTTGTTTTTCAGATTGGAGGCCTGTGACCAGTGGAGTGCCACAAGGATCGGTGCTGGATTCTGTACTTTTTGTCATTTACATAAATGATTTGGATGCGAGCATAAGAGGTACAGTTAGTAAGTTTGCAGATGACACAAAATTGGAGGTGTAGTGGACAGCGAAGAGGGTTACCTCAGATTACAAAAGGATCTTGACCAGATGGGCCAATGGGCTGAGAAGTGGCAGATGGAGTTTAATTCAGATAAATGTGAGGTGCTGCATTTTGGGAAAGCCAATCTTAGCAGGACTTATACACTTAATGGTAAGGTCCTAGGGAGTGTTGCTGAACAAAGAGACCTTGGAGTGCAGGTTCATAGCTCCTTGAAAGTGGAGTCGCAGGTAGACAGGATAGTGAAGAAGGCGTTTGGTATGCTTTCCTTTATTGGTCAGAGTATTGAGTACAGGAGTTGGGAGGTCATGTTGCGGCTGTACAAGACATTGGTTAGGCCACTGTTGGAATATTGTGTGCAATTCTGGTCTCCTTCCTATTGGAAAGATGTTGTGAAACTTGAAAGGGATCAGAAAAGATTTACAAGGATGTTGCCAGGGTTGGAGGATTTGAGCTATAGGGAGAGGCTGAACAGGCTGGGGCTGTTTTCCTAGGAGCGTCAGAGGCTGAGGGGTGACCTTATAGAGGTTTACAAAATTATGAGGGGCATAGATAGGATAAATAGACAAAGTCTTTTCCCTGGGGTTGGGGAGTCCAGAACTAGAGGGCATAGGTTTAGGGTGAGAGAGGAAAGATATAAAAGAGACCTAAGGGGTAACTTTTTCACACAGAGGGTGGTATGTGTATGGAATGAACTGTTAGAGGATGTGGTGGAGGCTGGTACAATTGCAACATTTAAGAGGCATTTGGATGGGTAGATGAATAGGAAGGGTTTGGAGGGATATGGGCCGCGTGCTGGCAGGTGGGACTAGATTGGGTTGGGATATCTGGTTGGCATAGACAGGTTGGACCGAAGGGTCTGTTTCCATGCTGTACATTTCTATGACTCTAGTTGAATGAGTGGCTAAAGAGCTGATGCAGGAGGGAGGGCTTCAGATATCTGGATCATTGGGATCACGTCTAGGGCAGGAAGGACCTGTACAAGACGGAAGGTTTGCACCTGACCTGGAGGGGCACCAATATCCTGGCAGAGCGTTTGCCAATGTCACTCTGGAGGGTTTAAACTAGTCTTAATTGCAGGGGATTAACGAGAGCAATGGATCAGCAAGTAGAATTATTGAGGAGAAGATAGAGGTTACGTCAAATAAGTTGAATTGGAAGACCAGGCAGGTCTAGGTTAATGAACAGTGGGATTGGCGGTCTGAAGTGCATTTATTTTAAGGCAAAGAGTATAACAGATATGGATTAATATAGAACTTAGATTAATATAGGGAACTATGTTATAGCAGTCATTACAGAAACTTGATTAAGTGAAGAGCAGGATTGGCAGCTTAATATTCCAGAGGTTAGATGTTTCAGGCGTGATTGAGAGTGGTATAAAAGGGGTATTGCAGTTTCATTACTGATTAAGGAAAACATCACAGCAATACTAAGAGAGGACATGTTTGAGGGCTCATCAAGTGAGGTACAACTCAGGAATAAGAAAGGTGTAATCATTATGATAGGGTTATACTGTAGGCTTCCCAATAGCTAGCAGGAGATAGAGGAACAGTGTGGAAACAGGCCCTTCGGCCCAACAAGTCCACACCGACCCTCCGAAGAGCAACCCACCCAGGCCAATTCACCTAGCCTGCATATGTTTTGGACTGTGGGAGGAAACTAGAGCACACCCACACAGACACAGGGAGAATGTGCAAACTCCACACAGAAAGTTGCTTGAGATGGGAATTGAACCTGGGTCTCTGGCGCTGTGAGGCAGCGGTGCTAACCACTGTGTCACCGTGCCACCCAGATATGTAGGTATATCATGGAAAGATGTAAAAACAAAAGGGTTGTTGTAGTGTGTGATTTTAACTTTGTCAATATTGACTGGGAGTTCCTTTATGCCAGGAGCTTAGATGGGGCAGAATTTGTTAGGTGTATCCATTAGGGATTCTTGAAGCAATGTATAGGTAATCCAACCAGGGAAGGGGTCACCTTGTATTGGGGAATGAGCCTGGCCAGGAGATCAAAGTTTCAGTGGGGAAACATTTTAGAAACAGTGATCATAATTCTGTAAGTTTTAAGATAGCTAGGATAAGACTGGTCCTTTGGTCAAAGTTCTAAAGTGGGACAAGACTAATTACAATAGGGAGAGGCAGGAACTGGAGAAATTAGATGGGGAGGATGGGCAATTGTTTGAGGTTACGTCCACATCTGATATGTGGGAGTTTTTCTAAAGCCATCTGATCAGAGTTCAGGGTCAGCATGTTTCTGTGAGAATGAAAGATCACGATGACAAAATTTGGAAGCCCTGGATGATGAGATATTGAAAGGTTAGTCAAAAAAGGAAGTATATTTCAGATTTAGAAAACTGAAACCAGGCAAAGCTCTTGAGGAATATAAAAGAATCAGGAGATAACTTAAACAAGGAATTAGGAGGGTTAAAAGGGGCCAGGAAATGTCCTTGGAAAGTAGGATTAAGGAGAATCCCAAGGCATTTTACGTGGATATTAGGAGCAAGAGGGTAGCTGGGGAAAGGTTGTGTCAAAGGAAGGAATTTATGCACAGAGCCAGAAAAAGTCGGTAATGTCCTTAATGAGTATCGGAATTCACCAAGAAGAAAGATTGTGGAGGTAGTACAGGAAACCTCAAGAAAAGCTGAGGTGCTGCAGGAGTGTGCACAGCCTGGCCAGGGGCTGGGTATTGAGTTAGTGCCCGATCTATATGAAGACTTCACCTCTGTGGGTAAAGTTTGCTCAGGAAGAACAGGGGGAGAAGAGAAAGAAGTTACAATTTTGTGAGACATAGGAGCTAATCAGTCTCTAATTGTAAGAGATGAACATATTTGCACTCTTTCTGACATGTTACCCGAGAGATTGGTAATTTGTGGAATAGATGGACAGAAAAATCAGGTTGGAGAGCCAAATCAAGACTGGGGAAGTAACTGTTGGAGCGATTGACAGAGAGTCAGTTCCAGGAAAACAGTTTGTTCTTGGGAACGATTTAGCAGGATCCATTGTGGTAATGACACCCCTTGTCATGGTGAAGCCAAAGAAAGACCAGAGAACTGGGGAGTTAAAAGAAAAATACCCTGGATTTTTTCCAGACTGCGTAGTAACAAGATCCCACTGTCGTAAGTCACAGCAAGAAACAAAAACTAAAGAGAAAGACGAAGGAGATGAGGTACAGTTAGCTGAAACCCTGAACAGTTAGAGGCTCAGGCAGAAGTGTTTAGTCTTAAAAGGCTAATGGACTTACAACAGAAAGATGAGACAATAGAAGATATATTTAGATGCATACTCAGAAAAGGAATCAGAATGTATTCCTGAGGGTTATTATCCTAAAGATAAAATCCTAAAATGAAAATGGAGACCACGGCAGGTTAGTGCAGAGTGCAGGGAGTTTAAAGGAGATGTGCGCAAGTTTTGTTTTAAACAGAGGGTGATAGGTATCTGGAAAGTGCTACCAGGTGATGTAGTAGAAGCAGATACAATAGTAATAAAAACAGAAATTGCTTGAAACATTTAACAGGTCTGGCAGCAACTCTGGAGAGAAATCAGAGTTAATGTTTCAGGTCGGGTGACCCTTTTCAGAACTGATGGTAGTTAGGAAAAGGTTGTTATGTATGCAGAAGATAGGGTGGGGGAAGGGGAAGGAGTAAATGATAGTTAAGAGATAGAACTGAAAGATAGAGAAAAGCATTTGGACAGATTAAGGTCAGTCTGAGAGAATGAATAGCTGCTAATGGGGACTATATGTAGCTGACAATGTATATGGTTGCAGCCTGTATGATGACAAGGCCTGGGGTAAAAATAGCAATATTTAAGAGGCATTTAGATTGATACATGACCAGGGAGGATACAGAGTGATATGGACCATGTGCAGGCAGATGAAATTAGTTTGGAATGGCACCATGGTTGGCCTGTTCCTGTTCTGTACTGTTCTATTGGAACCTTACTTCTCTGTTTCATAAACTGAAATAAACTGATCTTCAAATTCCAATTTTATGTTCTGTCCCTGAATCATATAAAATCTTCATATCACTTAGGTGGTCTCCTTTCCTCTCACATCCTGATCTGCCCACTGCCTTAGGAACTTTGGTCAACCCACCAGGATTAGGCAGCATCAATACTCCCGATAAAACTAATGCTTTCCAAATACAGCAATCAGTCTGCCTGCCATCTGCACAGCCAATTTACACTTCTGGAATTCTGGATATAAGTATCATGTCAGCCCCCACGTCAGGATTATCTGTTGATTTCTCTTTGTCATCATGATAAATGAAGAATTTCTGTCTCATAGTACTTCTGGCAACTGTACCTAAGCACTATTCCACTTCTAGGTAATTACTGCAATGTTTGGGGTAAAATGGTGTATCCGCCTCACTTGGATTTTCTTTCTCACCAGTTCTTCATGACCTGGCATCACTTCAGACTCTTTAGCTCCTCTTCTGTGTCTTCATAAAACTTTGCAGCATGCTTTTTCTCAGCATCATGATCTCAAATTTTCCAACCTATAATAATGCCCTCAGCTGTGACATCTTTGTGCACATTTTGCACCCAAATAACAGTTCAGCTGGACTCTTGTGCATTGTTGTGTATGGATTTGCTACTACAAGACCACATGTGACAATAATGCACCTTTCAATGTTTTTCCTCGGCTTGAGCAATTCTCATCTGTTTCTCTAAGGAATGGATTTGTAATTTCACTTCCCATTTGCCTGTGATCATTTAGGATTTACTCTGTGATGCTTGTTATTTCCATTTCATAGAATCATCATAGCATTAATGCCATTGAATCATAGAATCCCTACAGTGTGGAAGCAGGCCATTCAGTCCATCAAGTTCACACTGACTCTCTGAACAGCATCCTACCCAGCCCTCTCCCCACATCCTATCCCTGTTACCCCATTTCCCATGGCTAACATATCCAACCTGCACATCCTTGAATACAATGGGTAAATTATCATGGCCAATCCATCTAACCTGCATACCTTTGGATGTGGAAGGAAACCAGAGCACCTGGAGGAAACCCATGCAGACATGGCGAGAATGTGCACACTCCACACAGACTGTCACCCAAGAGTAGAATCAAACTCGGGACCTTGGCGCTTTGTTAACCTGCAAATATCTGTAAAATTGAGTATGGCCCATTGTTGGAACACAACATGACTGGTAGACCGAGCTTTAAAAATATTTCAGTCAATGAGGACGTCACTTTCTGTACTATCATGGTTTTCATTGCCGTACACTCATACCAAAAGCTGCAGCATTCAATTACCAATCGTGATGTAGCAGCAATGTTCTCTCTAACCTGCATAGACACTCAGAGGGTGCATGCATGTTGATCAGTGAGCAGGAGGTCTGTGCAGTGGCAGAAAAAGTTTGAAAAAACACCATAAGCAATGGTCCCTCTAAGCTGCAAATCTGCAGGGCTGCACAGCTATGGGAAGCTCTGCGCACATCAATCTCAATGAACGTCTTTACCTTCTTAACGTGGAACTTGGAAGTCTGCAGCAAAAAAAAATTACATGTAATGTTGGTGGTGATGTCAATGGGCTGTTTATCCAAAAGTACCATAGCAGGTGGTGGAATTGAAATTTAATTAATAATACTGGAATTGAAAGCCAATTTCAGTGATGATAACCATTGGAGCTATCAACTGTCATAAAAACTACCTAATCTCCTTTAGAGAAAGAACTCTGCTATTCATTTAACTCCACACCCACACCAATGTGGTTAACTCTTAACTGCCCTCTAAAACAGCTTAGCAAACCACACAGTTCAAGGGAAATTGATAGAATCAAGAAAATAAGTGTGCGCTTCCTGATGAAAGTGAGTTTAAAAAATCAACTGCTATGATGCATCTGGGAGCAGTCTGCTGTGTACTGGTTCTGATGGACTGGGACTATTGACATGCATAACATGTTTTGACAAACTGCTCCATGTTTTTCCTCTATCTCTTGCCAGCATGCTTTGGTTCACCAGACTAGGCTTAACTTTTGTGGCATGTCAAGTCTGTCAGAGAACTTACTTCTGATCTGTACACAGTCCATCTTCTATACCAATGTCTGCCTTGAATTGGCAATCCTTCCATTTTTCATTTTGGATCTTATGTTTGACATCATCCAATTTTGTATCTTTGTCTGACTCTCTTTCAAGCTTCCTACTTATCACTGTGCTGGATATAGAAAACAATAATTTAATACAAGTTACAATGAACGTCTTTACCTTCTTAACAAATAATTTAACTTCCTTCTCTGATAAGAATCTGTATGTTTCATTCTCCATCAGTAGTTGTGACAGTGAATCAACAATGTTTGTCTGTCCAGCAATGTGAACCATCCTGTATTTATACTGCTGGAATCTCAAAATCCATCTTTCAATTCTGGCACATGGGTGGGTCTGTGAAAATAACTTATCTCTGATGGCTGGAAATTCATAATTAATTCAAACTCAGTGCAAACAAGTATCATGGAATCTTTCACACCAACACATTAATCTTAGATCCTCTTACTCAGTTTGAGATGATCTACTTTCCACATCTGTCTGAGATTTGCTGACATAAGCAATGATTCCTGGGGCTTCAGCATGCATTTTTTTAAACTGTACTGCTCATAACTCTACCGGATTAGGAACTGCTATAATTTATTTGGGTGCATAGTATTCCTTTATTCAGGATCTTGTCAAACTGTCTGGTGAAGCTAGCATTCTGACCTTCATCAAATTTAAACCATTCGCTCTTTCTGGTCAACTGCTGCAATGGATTAGTTTGGGTAGTGAGGTTTGGGATATACCTCACACACCTTAGAGTAAATATAGATTTTTAGACTTTAGTTGTAAGGATTGAATTAATATTTCCATTTTACAAGTAAAAGCAGGGTATTGAATCTTGTAGTAAAGAACTATGCAACCTAGTGTCAGCAGGAATTCTGCAGGCACCTGTGTAAATAGGAGATAATGTTAATAAAAACACTCTAAGAAGGCCTTGGAGAGAGACAGGCAGATTAGAGAGATAACATTGATAAGGAAAAGGAGACAGCAAAATCTAGGATAAGATTGATTGCTACCTAACTGAATAAAGGAGACCTTAAAGGCATTAACCTATGACCTAGAATGAGCACATTTGTGTCTCATAGTTATATGAAGAAAGATTGGAATTTGGATAATGAGATGTGTCTGGTATAAAGATATTTAGCTATCTGTATGCTTGAGGTTTCACCTCAGTTTACCAGAGGTGAATCTCTCCCTGCATTGTTTGAATAAAATAATTGTAAAATCTGCACTCATTCTCCAGCAATTAATTATTGCAAGAGGGTACACATTGTTTATAATCCCCATAAAACATGTCATTTCACTGGCATTTTGTGGTTCACATGCCTCTGCTATTGCTTCAGTTTTGCATTGATTCTGCTGCTCTTGTGTCTATCCCCATTAGATCTGTCATATTCAGCTAGCTCTTGTCTACTACATTTATTGTAAGTCCCACTGATTGCAACTTAGCCAATGCTCATCACGGCTTCTTGTCATAGAGTCATAGAGATGTACAGCAGAGAAACAGACCCTTCGGTCCAACTTGTCCATGCCAACCAGATATCCCAACTTAATCTAGTCCCACCTGCCAGCACCCAACCCATATCCCTCCAAACCCTTCCTATTCATATACCCATCCAGATGCCTTTTAAATGTTGCAATTGTACCAGCCTCCACCACTTCCTCTGGCAGCTCGTTCCATAAACGTACCACCCTCTGCGTGAAAAAGTTGCCCCTTAGGTCTCTTTTATATCTTTCCCCTCTCACCCTAAACTTATGTCTCTAATTCTGGACTCCCCCACGCCAAGGAAAAGACTTTGTCTATTTATCCTATCTATGCCCCTCATGATTTCATAAACCTCTCTAAGGTCGCCCCTCAGCCTCTGACGCCCCAGAGAAAAACCTTCCTTTTCAACCTGGATGTATGTATACTCTGCATTAGCCAAAGTCCTGGGCATGTACCCTATTGGGCGTTCCTCAACACTGGGACATCTGTGAGCTAATACCATCCTCGCTTTCGATAGTAGTGTGCCAGCAACGTATAGCTGTTTCCTCACTTCCCTGAAAGCAATGGCTTGGCTCGCAACTATTTTCAAGGCTGACCCTTTTTTTAGGAGTTGATGCAGAAGTGCCGGTGGAGGCCAGGATGTGTATGAACTTTCTGTAATAATTCACCACCCCAAGAAAAAAGCCTAAGCTCTGGTACAGACGTGGGATTCAGGGCACCTTTGATCGCTGTCACTTTATCTTCCAATGGGTGTAACGCAGACTTGTCAATCTGTAGCACTTGGGCTGCCTGAAACGCACGTGTTTCCCTTATAAGGCATACAGCCGCCTAGGGATAAATATCTCACGACTATGTCTAAGATCTCTGAGTACTTCTTGTTGGTCTTCCCTGTTATTAGCACGTCACCCAGACAAATGGCAACTTGTGGTAGACCTTGTGAAATATTCTCCATCATCTGCTGAAAAATTACGAGGCCTGACGATACCCCAAATTGTATGTTGGTACAAACCCTTACAAGTATTAAATGTAGCATACTTATGGGAATTCTCATCTAACTGCAATTGCAAGCGTGCATGGTTTATATTCAGTTTTTTGTGAAGGAGAGCCCCACTGCCAGCTCTGTACATAAATCCTCTATGCGAGGGGTTGGGTATTTATCCAGCTGCAAAAAGCGAAAGATCATTTGTTTAAAATCTCCACAAAGGCAAACTAACCTTTCGGCTTTCATAATCAGTACAACCTTGGCTCAAAGATAGAAGACAGAGAGTGGTGGTGGAGTTTTGTTTTTCAGATTAGAGGCCTGTGACCATTGGAGTGCCACAAAGATCGGTGCTAGGTCCACTACTTTTTGTCATTTATATAAATTATTTGGATGTGAGCATTAATGGTATAGTTAGTAAGTTTGCAGATGACACTAGATGAAGTTTAATTTAGATAAATGCAAGATGCTGCATTTTGGGAAAGCAAATCTTAGCAGGACTTATACATTTAATGGTAAGGTCCTAGGGAGTGTTGCTGAACAAAGAGACCTTGGAGTGCAGGTTCATAGCTCCTTGAAAGTGGAGTCACAGGTAGATAGGATAGTGAAGAAGGCATTTGGTATGCTTTCCTTTATTGGTCATATGGAAAATAAAGAACATGAAAGCATGGGAAGGAATAAAGCTTGAAGACTACTGGCAACCTGTGTTCTGTGGAAGGCAGGATGGGATAACCATAGTGGAACATTCTTACACCAATTAGCAGAGTAATGTTAAGGCTGAAAGGTCACTATGGCATGATGAGATAACATAAGTAATAAAGCATGTTTCTCTGTTAAGTGTTATTATGACAGGATTGGGACAATAAATATTTGGGTCATGACATTAAAATATCTAATTAATAGTTAGTAGAGTCAGCTTGAGACAGGAGACTATTGTAACAGATGGAATAGCTAAATATCTATCATGACAGGTTAGTCTGGAATGGAAAGATCACTGTAGCAGAGTTAGCAATAAATATCTAACTGTGACATTAGAATAACATTAAGTAGAATGTACAACTAAGGAGATAATGGGAACTAACATTACTGGTTTATTGTGTAGCTAGAGTGAGGTACTTTGATTAATATATGCTGATAAGCTAACAGAAACATGATAAAAAAATATAAAAATCCACGGATCCTGAGGTTCATGGGCAATCAAGAATGTGCTTTCTCAGTGTCACAGTTTTTTGTTTGCAAATAAAAGACCTACTTCTTGAAGAACTCTCTGCATCTCCTGGTGGTTTTCTATATTTTCTCCACAACAGTCAGACCATTGAGTACACATGTTGGGAGGTCATGTTGTGGCTGTACAGGTTATTGGTTAGGCCACTTTTGGAATATTGTGTGCAATTCTGGTCTCCTTCTTATCGGAACGATGTTGTGAAACTTAAAAGGGTTCAGAAAAGATTTACAAGGATGTTGCCAGGGTTGGAGGATTTGAACTATAGGGAGAGGTTGAACTGTCATATTCTCTTCTATTGGCTCCATGAATAAATATGCCATCTGAGATATTGCCTATTCCTGGAATGTCTTGTATCACTATGGATTTTGTGTTGGTAAATGTCTGGTGCCGCATTGATACCAAATAGTCAATTACAGTATAATCCACAATAAGTAACAAAAGTTGTCACCATCCTTGAATCAGGATGAAGTTCCAACTGGGTATCCCAACTTTAAGTCGAATTTGGAAAATATTTTGCCTGTTACACTAACCATCCAAGTAAACAGCAATGGTTAATTAATTAAGAGCCTAAAAATATACAAATCTCTTCAGAAATTTCAATCTCAGGGGTGACCAATCCTGGAAAAGTCACCTGTCAGTTGAATGGATAGAACCATTGAAGAAACAAAATTAGAAGTTGCTGGAAAAGCCCAGCAGGTGCGGCAGCACCCGCAAAGAGAAATCAGAGTTAACGTTTTGGATCCGGACCCTTCCTCAGTCACCAGACCTGAAATGTTAACTCTGATTTCTCTGCACAGATGCTGCCAGACCTGTTGAGCTTTTCCTGCAACTTCTGCTTTTGTTTCTGATTTATAGCATCCACAATTCTTTTGGTTTTTATTTAGAATCACTGAAAAATTGCTCTTCCAAGGCTATTTCTCTCTCATACATACAGTTAATACCTTCACAGTGAACTGGCGTATTGCATCCAGTGCTAAACTACTGCCACATACAAATTTAACATAAATTCCTTACTTCTTGTACTCAATGTACCTATTCATAAACCACAGGATTCCATATGCCTTATAAACTCCTCCACCAACTTGGTTCTGCCATTTTCAACCAATTATGCAATATCTACCCAAGTCCCGCTGCTCATGAACCTCCTTTAGAGTTGTATGTTTTATGTTATATTATCTCCTTATATTTTCCCTTCCAAAATGAATCACTTCACTGTTCTCCACATTGAATTTCACCTCTTTATTGTCTGCCAATCCACCAACTTGTCTATGTCCTTTTGAAGTTCTATGCTATAGCTCTCATATATGTTCTCACACTTTGTTTTCTGTTGCTACCCAACTTCAATTTTTGCTAAATTTAATACCCACAATCTCATGAGGCCTACTTTGTGTAATAATCTATTCTAGTACCATATCAACCTTAAAAAATTCCACCTAACCACCTACTTGTTAACAAATGAACTAATTTCCTATCTTATCTGACTTTTAAAAGGTATTTTTAATACAGTAAAATGTCCTAAGAGCTTTATTACAGTAGTGACTTACAGAAAGTGTAATGTCTTGGGTGAATACTGCACTCCTAACCATAAACAAAAATCAATTGTTGAATTTAAATGGACTTCTTAATGGGTGAGTCACATTGACCAAACAGATGATGTGTCTCATATAACTTGCATATAATTTGTTTCTGGCAATATGAAGTGTTCTAATTTGGCTCAGAAAGTCTACTTTTCTGTTTAAACTCCATATGAGTCTATGTCTGCCATGCTTGGTTTGACTCCATAGCAACATATCTTATTCCTTATCCAGTTTATCAAGCTTCCTTTCAAATGTACCTACAATTCATCTATGTTCTTTGTGATAGTGAATTTCACATTCTTACCAGCCTTTTTCCTGAATTCCCAATTGGCTTTATCGGTCGCTATCTTGTATTTATGGCCCTTAGTCTTGATCTTCTTTACAGGTGGAAGCGTATGTTTTATATTTAACTTATCGTACCCTTTCATAATTATAAAAACCTCTATTGGATTGATTGTTGATCTCTTTTCTGGAGAAAAAAAGTCCTAGCCTGTTCACCTTTTCCTGATAAATATTTGCATGTCTGATCTATCAAAGGTTGACAGAGGTTTAATGGAATTTCCTTGATTATAAAGTCTATTCCTCTAAAAATGAACTCCAGTGTTTG
Organism: Chiloscyllium punctatum; assembly: GCF_047496795.1. Classification (NCBI taxonomy): domain Eukaryota; kingdom Metazoa; phylum Chordata; class Chondrichthyes; order Orectolobiformes; family Hemiscylliidae; genus Chiloscyllium; species Chiloscyllium punctatum. The sequence goes on along the minus strand of NC_092741.1, from coordinate 141,240,243 downwards.
GCTTGCTTCTCTTTTTATGGTCTCATTAGCAAGGTCACTATTTGTTTTTTTTTGTGTATATGTACACACATCCTTTTAACTTTTATTATTTGAGCAGTATACAGCCTACTTATTCTTCTGTCAAATTGTAATATCTCTCACATATTTCTCCAGCCAGACAGCTACTATCACATGAGGAAATTGAGGTTGGAAATGCTGCCAAAAATTCTCTTAAGAAATAGAAGAACCTCTGAACCTGAATCAGAAATGAACTGCATTTGTTTTGAGCTATTGCACACACTGTGACCAAGTGAGAAGGGGTGAACCAGAATCCCTCTTTGCAACTTACCCAGTTGTTCACAGTCACAAAAGAGGTTTAAGTACTTTTTAGCACAGGGCTATATCTTCCTTCAGTTAAGGAAGGAACTATTTTATTACGTGGCACTCTGACTCTGAGAAAAAATTAAGAAGATGCAGCATCTAGCATGGGCTTCCACAGTCACACGGTCCCTCACACATAGATGGTTCAAATTTAAAAGGGGATAATATCCAGTATAAAGTAAGATAAAACAATTTACTGTTTAGAGTCCTTGGAGTGTCACAGGTGGTTAGTTGGTGTCTTGGAGCATCAATAATAATGAAAATATTGCAGTTATTATTTCAGTTTTGGTTCCCTGATATTTCTTTCCAATCGGAGCTGTCACCAGCTGCTTCTATTCTGGATAGTCTCCAGTTTGTGTTCAGCTCCTTGGTCTAAAGTCCAACTCCTTTCGGTCTGCCAAAAGGCTCTTTAAAACACAAACTAGTTGTATATTTCCTGTTCTGCTGCTGAAAATTTTCCAGCCTTGATAATTGTACATGTTTTCTCTCCAACATTTATAGATTTTCATAGTGGTGTAATTCAAATAGGGGATGAGGACCTCAACATGTCCTCTGTAGGGTGCCTGTTTGGTTCAATTGCTCTTGGATAAAATCTTAATACCATCTCAGTCTATTCTTTGTTTAATTAGTTTAATTAGTTTCTTGAAACTTAGTTTCTTGAAACTTAGCTGACCTATGTAGGTCAGGTAACATATGGCAATTTAAAGTCAATATTTTTTGGTCTCATGTTAATACCACTTCGGCCCATGGAATTTCTAGCAATTAAACTGGATGATGGAATTCAATGGCCAATAGTCCACATTTCAGGTAACTGCGACATACAACATCTGAGTTATAAAGTGTGGTGCTGGAAAAGCACAGCTGGTCAGGCAGCATCTGAGGAGCAGGAGAGTCAACATTTCGAGCACAAACTCTTCATCAGCTCTCCTGCTCAGAACATCGACCCTCCTGCTCCCCGGATTCTGTTGTGCTTTTCCAGCACCACACTTTTGGCTATGATCTCCAGCACCTGCAGTCCTCACTTTCACCTAGACATCTGATATTCATTGAAAGGAAGTTATGTATTCATTTTCAAATATTTGTACCGAATTGGGAAACAATTACATTGACAAAAGAACGTGGGTGGGTGGGGGTACTATTGTGTTAATTTCCATGTAGAAATGGTATGTACTGGAGTTATTAACAGAAGTTTGGAGCCGCAAGATTGTACTTTTGGTGCATTGGTTTGTTGTGGATGCATCTCAAGGATAAATTACAAGAACTGTATCAATGTATTGCTATTAAGGGAGGAAAAGATAGTGTAGAGTTCAATCCACAGCCATTGTCTATGTCATCAAGCAAAGTAGCTGCTACAATTCTGCAGAAAGTTTCAGATATTTCACCTGTTCCTATATGATCTACTCAATCCGTTCCCAGGAAGTTGTTTGTTGACCTGGTTAGAGTGCGAACTTTCCAAGATGGTCTCTAAAGAAAGTTATGAAATAAATGCTGTTGAAAGTAAAGCTGAGGAATTCATGTCTGCTGCTCCAATATTAGTGCCATCACCATCCAGTATCAAATCAATCCAAGGTATCTCCGATTCAAGAAACATCCAATTCATTCGTATGTATAGATATTTAATGAATGGTAATGGTTTTCATTATGGTTTCAATTTTAGGATATCTAAACTTTCTTTTCGCTGTTTTGTTATGAAGTTGAAGGCATGTACTGTACCTTTAGGAGAGAGTGAATACTGTTTTGAACTGAGAGCTTACAAGCACCTGTGTTTACGACTAGATGTCAGTCTCAAGAGTGTACTGGAAAATTGAAAATATGTAACAGTTGGTTGTGAAATAGATATCTAAGTTGGTTGCTGTCTTGACAACAATTCAAATTTAGCCAGTCAGTTTAAATTATGCCCCAGGATACTAAAACCCAATTGAGTTTGAATTTATCGTTTTGCCAACATTGAACCAATGAGATGATCTGATGTTGAGGATATAAAAATGCAGGCATTTTGAAGATTGGAGACAGAGCAACAGCCATCGAGAGAGAGCCAAGAAATTAGGAAACCTTCTCTTTCAAAGGTACTGAATACTTGCAGTAAAAATAAAGAGACGCAGGTAGATCTTTAGCCAGAAGAACAAAGACACCGAAGACAACAACTGCTCTATGGATTTGAAATTATGTTGATGTAATTTTAATAAGTGTCTTATTGGAACAACATGTTATAGAGTTGGAGGCAGGTAATAAACAGTTAAGAGAAAGGGGGGCTTAGAGTTGTGAGTAGTTGTTTAATGTTGATATTATAAATGAATAATAAATTGATATTGTTTTCTTTAAATTGTGGAATTTGAGAGTTCTCTGTCACTCATATTTTAACAGATTACGAGGAAAGGTGAGCTTTTCTGGGTGTTTGGTTTAATGAACAGTAGGGTTCACCACCATGTTGTAATAGTTTGTTGTTTAAAATCAGAATCACAATTATATGACAGTGTTTCCTTATTAATCAAATTTGTTTTTGGAGACGGTTAACATCATTAAATACTAAAGGGAGAAAGTAATATGTATTGTAAATACATGTTATTAACTAAATATTAGAGGGTCTTCTGAATGAAGCAAGTATATTGTAGTAAGTATTCTCCAGGGATGAATATTAAACTGAACTCGATATGTACATAATATATAGTCGGAGAATCTAAACTAAAACCCCAGCCATGATATTTCCAGAGCAAATGAAAACCTGTACATTATTTTGCACAAGGTTTAATCGAATCTCTTTCTTGTGTTATTAATTAAGCTATTAAATTTTAATGTTCATAGAAATTCAATATTCAAGTTGAACTGCAGAATGTGATCCCAAAACACAATTAAAATTCCTTGATGCTTTCAGGCCATTCTTTTACAACTCCCTGCAGCATTTGAAGAGATTAGATTGGAGGAGATAAAATTCCTGGAATTCAATAGGAAGGAATTTAACTTTTTCAGGTGGAGAGAGAAAAGCACAGATTGGGGAGGGAAAACATCAGATGGGCAAGTTTAGTGAGGGGACAAAATTTGGCAGAAGGAATATAATGTGGGAAAATGTGATACAATGCACTTCAGTGGGAAAAATAAAGGAGTTGATTATTTATTTAAATTGAGAAAAAGACTGCAGAAAGCTACAGAACAGAGGGACTTGTCAGTCCTTGTGCATGAATCACAAAAAGATAGTATCCAAGCTGAGTGGCTCATAGGGAAGGCAAACGGAATGCTGGTCTTTATTTCAAATGAAATGGATTTTATAGGTTGGGAGGTTTGGCTAAAACTAGACAAGGCACTGGTCAGACCACAGCTGGAATCTGTGAACATTTGTTGGGCTCCTATACAGTTGGGGTGTCACGATGGCTCAGTGGTTAGCACTGCTGTCTCACAGCACCAGGGTCACAGGATCAACTCTAGGCGACTGCCTGTGTGGAGTTTGCATGTCTCCCCATATCTGCGGGGGTTTCTTCCGGGTGCTCCAGTTTCCTCCCACAGTCCAAAGATGTGCAGGTCAGGTGAATTGGCCATGCTAAATTGTCCATTGTGTTAGGTGCATTAGTCAGAGGGCAATGGGTCTGGGTGGGTTACTCTTCGGAGGGTTGGTGTGGACTGGTTGGGCCGAAGGGCCTGTTTCCACACTGTAGGGAATCCAGTCTTATCTAAAGAAAGATGTACTGGCATTGAAGGCAGCCCAGAGAAGGTTTCCCAGACTGATATGGGTATGGAAGGGACTGCCATATGAGAAGGTTGAGTAGGTGGAGCTGTACTCATTGGAATTTAGAAGAATGGCAGATGATCTTATTAAAACATACAGGATTCTTAACCGACTTGACAGGGTAGTTGCAGAAAGGTTGTTTCCCCTTGCGGGAATGTGAAGGACCAAAGGGCATAATCACAGAACAAGGGCTCACCCATTAAGGTATGGATGAGGACTTTCTTCTATCAGAGGTTTGTGAATCTGTGGAATTCTTCACCACAGAGGGCTGTTAATACTGGGTCAATAAATATATTCAATGCTAAAAGAGATAGATTTTTATGCAGTAAGGGAATCATGGGTTCAGTTGAAGGATGAGAAACTGGAGTCCTACACTAACATTCTGGAGTTAAACAAAGGTAATTACATAGGCATTAAAACAGATGTGGCCCTATTGGACTGGGCAGGAAGACTAAAAGGAAGTCCAATTAATGAATAATGGAGCTGTTTATGGAAATACTCAATTGCTCCCAACTAAAATATATTCCAGAAAGGAAGAAGATCATAAAAGGGGTAAAAAAAATCAAGCAAGTTGAAGATAACAAAAAGACAAAAACTAAGGCATGCAATATTGTTTAGACCAGTAGCAGGCTACATGATTGGGAAAATTTTAAAGATCAACAAAGAATTTCTTAAAAAGTTATAAAAAGAGCAAAGGTGAATTATGAAAGAAAATTTGCTCAAAACATAAAAACAGATAGCAAAAGCTTCTATAAAAGGAAAGAGTGTAGCTAAAATGAATGTTGGTCCCCTGGAGGATGAGGCTAGGGAGTTAATAGTGAGGAACACAGAAATGGTAGTGTCATTAAATCAATATTTTGTTTCAGATTTCATGGCTGGGGGACATTAGTACTATCCTAATAGTAAAAGGTAACCCAGAGGTAATAGAAAGGGAGGAATTTAGAACACTCATCATCACTCTGAAAAACGTACTGTGCAAACTATTGGGACTGAAAGTAGCCAAGTCCCCAAAGTGGCAGCAGAGATGGTGGATCCATTGGTTATAATATTCCAAAATTCTCCGGATGTCGGAAAGGTTCCAGTGGATTGGAAAATTGCTAATATAACATTCTCATTCAAAAAGGGAGGCAAAATACTAAGCTTCAGACCAGTTGGCTTAACATGTGTCATTGGGAAATTGTTAGACTCCATTATTAAGGAAGTAATAAAAGGACATTTGGAAAGCTAAAATACAATCCATCAAAGTCAGTATGGTTTTATGAATGGTAAGCAATGTTTAATTAATTTTAGAGAGCTCTTTGCTTGTTTCGTCTTCAAGGTGGGTAATTGGGATCTGCAGTTATTCTCTCTTGACTTCCAGAATGCATTTGACAAAGTGCTGCCCAAAACGTTAATACACAAGGTAAGATCACATAGCTTAGGGACTATTTATTAGGTTGGGTAGAGGATTGGCTAACTGACAGAAAGCAGAGCTGTAGATGTAACTAGTGGGGTACCACAGAATTTGGTTGCTGGGCCCCTACTATTTATAATCTATATTAGTGACTTGGATGCAGAGATAAAGTGTACTATAGCCAAATTTGCAGATGACACTAAACTAGGTGGGAGAGTAAGCTGCAATGAAGAAATGAGAAATTTATAAATAGATTTTATTAGGTGAGGTGTATAGGCCATAATTTGACTGAAGTTTAATGTGGATAAATGAGAGGTTATCCATTTTGGTCAGAGGAATAGAAAGGTAATTTATTACCTAAATAGAAAGAAACTTCAAGAGCCCGGGTATCCTTGGAGAAGGAGAACACGGTGTCCACCAACACCCTCGAGATTTTCAGGGAAAGGTGGGCACTGCAGGGAGTGGAGTGTTTTATTTCCCCCTCCAACTCTATTTTGATTTAATCTCTGCCCTCCCCTTCACTGTTTGATCACACAGCATTGCCCTTCAATGTGAAGGGCACTGCTTGTCACTGGCCACTCGGGTGTTTCCTTTCTTCCTGGTGGTGGAAATTGAATAAAGATTTGTACACCTGTTGTCTTTTCACTGCGTTGTACACCTGCACAAAGGAAAAAAAGAAACTTCATAGTGTTTCAGTGCAGAAGGATCTTGGTGTCCTTATACATAAATCACAGAAAACTAGGCAAATGGAATTCTGGCATATATTGCTAAAGGAATACTGTATAAAAGTAGGGAAGTGTTGCTGTAATAGTACAAGGCATTGGTGAGACTGCACCTAACGCATTACATGCAATTTTGGTCCCCTTACTTGAGGAGAAATGTAATTGAATTGGAGACAGTTCAGAGCAGGTTTACTAGATTGATTCTAGAAACGAGAGGTTGAACACTTTGGGCTTATACTCTATGGAGTTTAGAACAATGAGAGGTGATACAATTGATGTACATAAAATGCTTAAGATGGTGGACAAAGTAAATATAGAAATGATGTTTCATCTTGTGTGGTAATCTAGAATGAGAGGTCACAGTTTCAGGATAAGGGATAGGAGCTTTAAAACAGATATGAGGAGAAATTACTTCTCTTAAAGGTTGTGAGTCTGTGAATTTCACTACCCCCGAATATGGTGGATGCTGGGGACTGAGTAAATATGAAATTAAGATAGATAGATTTTTAATTAGCAATGAGTTGAAGGGTAAAAGGCAGGAAAATGAAGTTCAGATTGAGATAAGATTAGCCATGATCGTACCAAATGGCAGAGAAGGCTGAATTGCCTATTCCTGATCTTAACTCTAACATTTTTATGTTCTTATTTTATGAAAAAAGGCACAAAGTGAAGTTGTGGATTATCAGGTCAGTCATAATCTCATTGAATGGCGATGCTGAGGTATCTTCTACAGAGGAAATAAGAGTCTCTACCCACATGTTGATGAGAAATTTTTAAAACATATCTCGGGAGAGGCTGAAAAGACTGGGCTATTTTCCATGGAGTGTCGAAGGCTGAGGTGTGGCCTTATAGATATTTATAAAATCATGAGTGGCATGGATAGTGTGAATAGACAAGGTCTTTTCCCTGGGGTGGGGGAGTCCAAAACGAGAGGGAATAGGTTTAAGCTGAGAAGAAAAGATTTAAGGAGCAGAAATCCTAATTAAATTAGTCCCATTTGTCAGTACTTGGCCCTTATCCCTCCAAACCCTTCTTATCCATATCCCCATCCAGATGCCTTTTAATGTTATAATTGTACCAGTCTCCACCGCTTCCTATGGCAGCTCATTCCATACACGCGGCACTCTCTGCATGAAAAAGTTGCTCCTTAGGTCCTTTTAATATCTTTCCCCTCTCACCCTAAACCTATGCCCTCTAGTTCTGGACTCCCCCAGCACAGGGAAAAGAATTTGTCTCTATTCATGCCCCTCATGATTTTATAAACCTCTTTGAGATCACCTGTCAGCCTTCGATGCTCCAGGAGAAGCAGCCCCAGACTATTCAGCCTCTCCTTATCGTTCAAATCCTCCAATCCTGGCAACATCCTTGCAAATCTTTTCTGAACCCTTTCAAGTTTCACAACATCTTTCCGAAGGATACCAGAATTGCACGCAATATTCCAAAAGTGGCCTAACCCATGTCTTGTACAGCCACAACATGACCTCCCAACTCTCCTACTCAATGCTCTGAACAATAAGGGAAAGCATACCAAGCACCTTCTTCACTATCTTATTTACCTGCAACTCTACTTTCAAGGAGTTATGAACCTGCACTCCAAGGTCTGAGGGAAGGGGGTGGTGTTGGACAGGGGCGGGGTTGGCCAGGGTCAGTGTTGGGGGCGGGGTCTCACGTGATGTGTGCTGCTGCAGTCTCCTGAATGGGGAGCAGACTTTAAGAACTTCGAGCCACAGAAGAAAGGCATTTAATCGATGAACAGAGTAATCGATTATCCGAATGAAATAATGCCCGCCAATCTCGTTCAGATAATCGAGGTTCCCCTGTAGATCATGTCTACTGCTCTGCTCCCATCAATCCTCTTTGTTACTTCTTCAAAACATTCAATCAAGTTTGCGAGACATGACCTCCCACACACAAAGCCATGTTGACTATCCCTAATCACTCCTTGCCTTTCCAAATACATGTAAATCCCGTCCCTCAGGATTCCCTCCAACAACTTGCCCACCAGTGATGTCAGGCTTACCAGTCTATAGTTCCCTGGCTCTTCCTTACCACCTTTCTTAAACAGTGGCACCACGTTTGCCAACCTCTAGTCTTCTGGCACCTCACCTGTGACTATCGATGATACAAATATCTCAGCAAGGGGCCTTGCAATCACTTCCTGAGCTTCCTACAGAGTTCTAGGGTACACCTGATCAGGTCCTAGGGATTTATCCACTTTTATGCGTTTCAAGATATCCAGCACCTCCTCTTTAATATGGACATTTTTCAAGGTGGCACTATTTACTACCCCACATTCTAAATGTCCCATTTCCTTTGCCACAGTAAACACAGATGCAAAATACTCATTTAGTATCTCCCCCATCTGCTATGGCTCCACACAAAGGCCGCCTTGCTGATCTTTGAGGGGCCCTATTCTCTTCCTAGTTATCCTTTCGTCCTTAATGTATTTATAAAAACCCTTTGGGTTCTCCTTAACACTATTTGCCAAAACCATTTTATGTCCCTTTCTTGTACACTGAAAAGTGTATAAAGTCGCCATTTCTGGCGCCATCTTGGGTACACAGATGCCTAGGTACAAAATCGGAGGTATAAATTAGAAAAATAAGGAAATTAGGTTAAAAGTTCAGCATTCCAGTTTTTGTACTGCAGAGAAAGAGAGAAAGAAAAGCAGACAGACAAATCCAAGCTGGGCTTTAATTCAAGCCCGGTCTCTGTGTTGGGAGTCCCTTGAGTCCACACTGGATTTCACATCAAGTCCATGCTGGGTCAACTCACCACCACTGATGCCATCCGAGTACAGGAGATAAGTAGAAAAGTGAAAAAATGAAAAGAGGAGAAAAGAAATGGATGGAATGGAACAGCTCCAGCTCTAAAACCCTACTCCTCTGCCATCTTGTAAGGAACAGACGGCACGGTGGCTCAGTGGTTAACACTGCTGCCTCACAGCACCAGGGTCCCAAGTTTGATTCTGGCCTTGGGTGACTGTCTGTGTGGAGTTTGCACATTCTCCCCAAGTCTGTGTGGGTTTCCTCCCACAGTCCAAAGATGTGCAGGTCAGGTGAATTGGCCAGGCTAAATTGCCCATAGTGTTAGGTGCATTAATCAGAGGGAGAATGGGTCTAGCTGGGTTACTCTTCGAAGGGTCGGTGTGGACTTGTTGGGCTGAAGGGCCTGTTTCCACACTGTAGATAATCTAAAAAACAATTGGAAACTACTTAACAGTCAATTTGCATGGACATCATTTTCTGTAATTGCAAAAATATACTTTATTCATAGGAAGAAATGTTTCTGTACATGTACAGTTAATGAAGCCATTCAGATCTATTCTCTACTTACGGAGAACAAATTAAGCCTTGATGTTCACCATTCCCTATATTTACAATCGACCTCTATGCATTTAGTTGAGGTGTCAGCCAGGCCCAATTACTGAATGGACCCCCTTATTCTTTGGCAAACGGACTTTACACGGTGGTCTTTCCTCACTGTGACTTAGCAACAATTGCCCCAAGCTTTAGCATGTCCCGCAGCACGTAGTCCTGAATCTTGGAATGTGTCAGTCTGCAACGCTTAGTCAGGGTCAACTCCTTCACCTGGAAGACCAGCAAGTTTCAGGCAGACCAAAGAGTGTCCTTCACCAAGTTGATGGTCCTCCAGACGCAGTTGATGTTTGTCTCAGTGTGCGTTCTGGGGAACAGACCACAGAACACAGAGTCCCACATCGTGGACCTGTACGGGATGAACCTTGACAAACACCAATGCATTCCTCTCCAGACTTCCTCTGCATAGGCACATTCTAAAGGAGGTGTGTGACAGTCTCGTCCCCTCCACAGCTGCTTTGAGGGCAGCATATGTTGATGTAGAGAATCCGGGCATGCATAAAGGATCTCACAGACTGAATCCTGCTCGCCACCAGCCAAGCGAGGTCCTGGTGCTTGCTTGAAAGTTCTGGCCATGAGGCATTCTGCCAAATGACTTTGACAGTCTGCCCTGGGAACTGCTTGACAGGATCTGCCCTCTCCTTTTCCTGAAGGGTCTCAAGGATGCTATATACTTACCACTTCCTAATGGACTTGTGGTCCAAGGTGCTTTTCTTCACAAATTTCTCCACGAGGGACAGGTGATATGGAATTGTCAAACTACTTGGAGCGTTCTGCAACAGCAAGGCCAGGCCCATTCTTCGCAACACTGGGGACAGGTAGAACCTCAGTACATAGTGACACTTGGTGTTTGTGTACCAGGGATCTATGCATGGATTGAAGCAGCCACACACACAGGTGGCCATTAGGGTGAGAGTTGCATTAGGTGTGTTTTCTTCCCAGTTTTGATCTCCACATGAAGTGGAAGATGGCTTGGGTGCCTACGGTGGTGTAGGTTTGGGGAATAGGCCAGACCTGTGCCATGTACAACAATACTGAGAGTACCTCACACTTGATGATCAGGGTTTTACCCGCCATGGACAGTTGTTCCCACCTGCCCAGTGTCTGCCTCACTTTAGTGACACGCTCCTCCCAAGACTTGGAGCATGCCCCAGTCCCTCCGAACCAAATACCCATCACCTTCAGGTGGTCTGTTCCGATAGTGAATGGGATAGAGGATTGGTTGGCCCAGTTTCCAAAGAGCATGGCCTCATTCTTGCCCTGGTTTACCTTGGCCCCCAAGGCCCATTCAAACTGATCGGAAAACGGCGACATCATCCATTTACAGGGAAGCCTTAACCTGTAGGCTCCTGCAGCCAGGAATAGTCACCCCTCTCAGGCTCACATCCTGCTTGATGGACTCGGCAAACGGCTCTATACAGCACACAAACAAAGCAGGAGAGAGTGGGAGGCCTTGTCTGATTCCAGATCCGATTGGAAAGCTTTCCGATTCCTACCCATTGATTGAGGCTGCACTGACAATATTGGTATCGAGCAGTCGGATCCAATTGCAGATTTGCTACCCAAAGCCCATTTTGGAGAAAACATCTCTCATGTATGTGTGCAATATCCTGTCAAAGGCTTTCTCCTGGTCCAGGCTGATGAGGCAAGTGTCCACCTCTCTGTCCTGCACGTAGGCGATTGTATCTCTGGTGCAAGGCTCTCAGCGATCTTCCAACCCGGTACAGAACAGGTTTGGTTGGGGTGAATCACCGATCCCAGAGTAGACCTGACCTGATTGGCAATGACCTTTAACAAGATTTTGTAATCCACATTTAACAGTAAGATTGATCGCCAATTTCTAATTTCCTCTCTCTCCCCCTTCTGCTCAAAGATGAAGGTTATGATACCTTTAGATTAGATTACTTACAGTGTGGAAACAGGCCCTTCGGCCCAACAAGTCCACACCAACCCGCCGAAGCGCAACCCACCCATACCCCGACATTTACCCCTTACCTAACACTAGGGGCAAATTAGCATGGCCAATTCACCTGACCTGCACATCTTTGGACTGTGGGAGGAAACCGGAGCACCCGGAGGAAACCCACGCAGACACGGGGAGAACGTGCAAACTCCACACAGTCAGTTGCCTGAGGCGGGAATTGAACCCGGGTCTCTGGCACTGTGAGGCAGCAGTGCTAACCACTGTGCCACCATGCCGCCCATGGATTTCCTCATGGATTCGCTCATAGTATCTGCTAAAAGCATACTAACATACTCCTCCAGCAGCCCCTGCCCAATCAAGTCCTATATAACAGAATTGAGCTGACTGGTAAGCCATCGCTTTCCCGAGTTTTATTCTTTTCAAAGGACTCGAGGCCTTGGTCAGCTCATCCAGAGATAGCGAGGAAAAAGTGAGGACTTCATTCCTGATGAAGAGCTTATGCTTGAAACATCGACTCTCCTACTCCTTGGATGCTGCCTGATTAGCTGTGCTTTTCCAGCAACAAACTTTTTGATCCCTCCAGAGGTAGCGGCTGTCCAGTCTCTCCTGCATGCTGTCATCTAAAACCTTGCTGATAGGGGATAGGAATGACTGGGAGGTCGCGCTGTCAGTGGGGCTTGTGTCATACAGACTGGTATAGAAGGATTTACTGATTCTCATGATGTCAGACTGAGGTGACGTTACCGAGCCATCTTCTTCCTTCAGGCTGTTGAGCACAGAGCTCACCTTGTGTACCTTCTGGAAAAAGGAACATGAACACATCTCGTCCTGCTCCACATCTCGTCCTGGACCGGAAGATTATCTTGGAGGTCTCTACAGCAAAGAGTGAGGCTTGCTAGTCCTTCGTTTCCTGGAGATCCTTTGTAATGTTGACCCCCATCGTCTGCAGCAGGAGTAGGTTCTGCATACTTTCCTGGAGTTGTGAGTTTTCCCTGCCTCTTTCTCGCCTTCTGCACACCTTTAAGGATAAAGAACTTCTTGATATTTCCCTTTGACCATTTCATACCAGTCCACTGGAGATTCAGAGTGGTTTCAAGGTTCTCAAACCTGTGTAATCCCTTTTGAGCTCCTCAGTATTTTCTGGGATCAACAACTTTGTGTTCAGCTTCCATGTTTCCTTGCCAGGCTGCTGCTTGTCCTGTAGGTGACAGTTCGCCAGCAGGAGGCAGTGATCAGTGAAGAACACCGGCCTGACATTGGTGGATCTGACCGAAAACACTTTGGACACAAATGGGTAACCTGATCTTAGACTACAGACCCATTTGCCCGTGACCAGGTGTATCTACGCTGCGCTCTGTTTGCAGGGGTGCTGAAGACATTGTGCAGCTTGGCATCTTTGACCGTTTCGATCAGGACTCTGGACGTGGCATCCAGTTTTCTGTCCGCCCCTCCAGATCGTCTGTCTGCATCAATGATACAGGTGAAGTCTCCAGCCAGAATGACCGGCTTGGATGTAGCCAACAATAGTGGAAGCTGCTGCAGGACGGTCAACCACTCACTCTTTCCCGCTGGGCCATACACATTAGGAGACATGCACAACTTAAAGACATGCACGCATTGCATGTGTAGAGACTGATGGAAATAGAATCGACTAGAGTTAACACTCAAGTTAATTGTGTTAACGGTGATAATTTTCTTTCTGACAATGTAGAATTGGGTAACGTGTCCCTTACAACTACCAGTGTTAATGCGTGCATCGTTTTTTGCTTTTACATGAAAAGTGGTATGTTTGGAGAAATACAATTGCAGGTTATTTTAATCTGCAGAAACCCAAATGTACATACTGGCAGGAATAGTGTTTTGCTACCTCTGCTGTCAGTGTCTTTGTGTACAGTCTGTGGCAACCATCAAACACACATCACTTGGAACAAGATTTGTTCCCGTGCAGCATCATGAATGTCATTACTATTGATGCAGTTGTGTCCATTATCAGTTAACTCATTTCCAAATTATAACAGAAACAGTGTTTCAAAATTACCCAGTTGGTTGTAAAACGGTGAGGGATGGCTAGCAGTCGCGAAAGATCCCATTTAAATGCGACTTGGTCTTTCTTTTTCCCAACCTCTCACCTCGGCCGCGGGGTTCCTTTACCAAGATGGCGGCGTCGGCGTCGGCCTCCAGATAAGTGTTTCCGGGTTGACCGGTGTCCCGGCTGAAGCGGTTGCCGTGGGTTTTCCACTTCCTGCCGGGGGCGGGAGAAGGAAGAGCGAGTCTGGGGTAAACTTGGACTTGGATCCGGGGCGATGTGGGAGCCGCGGGATCGGTGAGAGCCCGGGCCCGCTCTTCTGGTCAGGAGCTCTGCGGATCTGGGCGATGACCGTGCGAGGCCTCGCCAGCGCTGTGCTGCTGGTGGTGGCTGTCCTGGGAGACGCGGTGGCTGGCCGGGGAGCCGGGCGCCATGATGATCGGTTCGGTAAGAGGACAGAGTCTCTCTCTCGGAAACACTGAGGCTGTGGGTTACTCCGTCTCCGGGCGGCCCTCCTTCGGGTCTGTTTGTCAACAGAAAGGAAGAAAAAGAGTTGTTATTGGCGGTGTGTCTTTTTAAACCTCGAGAAAGTGACAACACTTAGTGCGCGACACACAGGCAACTTCTGCTTTGATCTAATGTTATTATTGGAGGGCAAAGGATTAGTGGCTTATGTTAAATGTTTTGGTACAAATCGGTCCACCGACGATTTAAAAAAAAAATCTCCTGAATAGTTTCATACTTCTCGTTAACCAATGGCCAAAGTTAAAGTTTTTCTCAGATCTGTTTATCTTTTTAAAGGCTAGGATCTCCAGAAACATTGGGACGTAGAATGTTAGTTTTTTGTTGGCTAGTCGCGTCTGTGTTGGCTCTCTCAAGAGCGACTCCCTTAATCTAATTCCCCGCCTTTAGCCTTGCATTATTTTCTCTTTTTTAAAAAAATGGATAATTACCTTGATCTCTACTGAACCTGCCTCCACCACGCCCCACAGTACATTCAAGATCCTAATCCCTAGCTATGCATAAAATATTTCCTCATATAACCATTGCTTATAGAATCAGAGCACTAAACAGATCACTTGGACCAACCAGTCTATGCTGACCATAATCCTAAACTAAACTAGTTCCATCTGCCTATGCTTGGCCCATATCCCTCCAAATATCAATTATTCATTTATTTATCCAAATATCTTTTAAATTTTGTTACTATACCTGCATCCACCACTTCCTATGGAAAATCATTTCATAACACAAGCCACTGAGTTTTTTAAAAAAAGCCTTCATATCTTTTATTAAACCTTTGTTGTCACATCTTAAAAATATGCCCCCGAGTCCTGAAATCCCCCACTCTAGGGAAAAGACACTTGTTAGTCACCTTATCCATACCCCTAATGATTTTATAAACCTCTATAAGATCACCCCTCGATCTCCTACACTCCAGTGAAAAAGGTCCCAGTCTATCCAGCCTCTCCTTAAGACTGAAACACTCCATTCCTGGTGACATCCTGGTAAATCTCTTCTGAACACCCTCCAGCTTAATAATAACCTTCCTATAACAAGGTAATCAGAACTGGACACATTACTGCAGAAGAGGCCTCACCAATGTTCAGTGCAACTTCAACTTGATGTCCCAGCTCCTGTACTTTAAGGTCTGAGCAATGAATTAAAGCTTGTCAAACATGTTCTGAACCACCTGGTCTACATGTGATGTAAACTTCACTGAATTATGTACCTGAACCCCTAGGTTTCTCTGTTCAACAACACTACCTAAGGAGAAAGTGAGGACTGCAGATGCTGGAGATCAGATTCAAAAAGTGTGGCACTGGAAAAACACAGCAGGTCAGGCAGCATCCCAGGAGCAGGAGAGTCGATGTCTCGGGCATAAGCCCTTCATCAGTGCTTTTCTAGCGCCACGCTTTTTAACACTACTTAAGTCCCTGCTTTTAATTATGTAAGTCCTCTCTTTGTTTGTTTTACCAAAGTGCAATATCTTGCATTTGTTGAAATTAAACTCCATCTGTCATTCCACAGCCAATTAATACAATTGATCAAGATCGCTTTGTAATCTTTGATAACCTTCTTCACTGTCTCCATTATCAATTTTGGTGTTATCTGCAAACTTATTAACTATGCCTTCTATATTATCAATTAAATCATTTATATAAATGACAAACAAAAGTGGACCCAACACCTATCCCTGTGGGACACCACTGGTGACAGGCCTCCAATCTGAAAAACAATCCTCCACCGCCGTCTCTTGCTTTTAAGTTTAGTTTGTATCCAGTTGGCAAGCTCACCCTGAATCTCATATGATCTAACTTTACTAATTAATCTATTCTGTGGAACCTTGTCAAAGGCTTTACTGAAGTCCAAGAAAACAATGTCTATCACTCTGCCTTGTCTTCTTGGTTACTTCCTCAAAAACTTAATCAAGCTTGTGAGACATAATTTCCCTCGCGCAAAACCATGCTGACTATTCTTAATCGTTTCTTACCTTTCCAAATGCATATAAATCCTACCTTTCAGAATCACCGCCAACAACTGATCCATCACTAAAGGCAGACTCATTGTTCTGTTGTTGCCAGGCTTCTCCTTGTATCCCTCTTTTAAACAAAGGCACAAAGTTAGCCACTCTCCAGTCATTTGGCGCTTCATCCATAGTTATAGATGATAGATATATTTCTGCAAGGGGCTCTGCAATATTCTCCCTAACTTGTCACAACATCCTAGGCTACACTAGATTTGATCCCAGTGTTTATCCACCTTTACATTTTCCAAGATATCCAGCACTTCCTCTTCTGTAATGTGAACTGTTTTCAAATAATCAATATTTATTTCCCTCTTTCCTTTAGCGTCCATTTCTTTCTCCACAGTAAAAACTGATGCAAAGTATTCATTTTAATATCTCTCTCATTTCCTGAAGTCCAACAGAAAGCTGACCCCTTTGACCTTTAAGCGACCCTACTCACTCTCTAGTTGTTCTCTTGTTCTTGTGGGCGGCACGGTGGCACAGTGGTTAGCACTGTTGCCTCACAGCGCCAGAGACCCGGATTCAATTCCCGCCTCAGGCGACTGACTGTGTGGAGCTTGCTCCGGCTTCCTCCCATAGTCCAAAGATGTGCAGGTCAGGTGAATTGGCCATGCTAAATTGCCCGCAATGTTAAATGTTAGGTAAGGGGTAAATGTAGGGGTATGGGTGGGTTGCACTTCCGAGGGTCGGTGTGGACTTGTTGGGCCAAAGGGCCTGTTTCCACACTGTGTAATGTAATCTTTAATGTACCTCAACATCTCTGGATTATCTTTTAACCATATCAAAGCTATCTCATATCCCCTTTTTACCTTCCTGATTTCCCTCTTAGGAATGCCCCTACAATCTTTATACTGTTCAAAAGATTAATTTGAACCCAGTTGTCTATATTGAAGTCTAGAATTTCAATATCTTTACTCATCCATTTGTTCTGTAATCCTAACAGCCTTAACTTTCACTCAAACAGAAATATTATAACAAAGTTGTGCAGCATGGAAGTGGGCTGTTCGGTCCCTCTCATCCATGCTGAATAAATATCCTAAACTAATGTGCTCCCATTTGGCTCATATCCCTCTAAACTCTTCCTATTCATATACCCATCCAGATGCATTTTAAATGTTGTAATTATACCTACGTACGCCATTTCATTTGGCAGCTTATCTCACACACGCAACTGTTATGACACTGGGTAAACTCTCCTGTTTAATTTAAAACCAGCCACGTAGAAAAGATTTATCCTGTGCAGTAAAAGTTTGAGTGGCCTAGAACGATTTAAAGTAAAAATTAACAACTTTATTTCTTAAAGTATAACAGCAAATAATTAGCTAACAACTATGTACAAGTCCTTACACTAATCTATCTTTTATCTTCCCTGCTACAATACCAGTCCGATTAAAACTCGCAATTAAGATTTACAAAACAACACTTCTTATCTCAAAACCAGGCAGCTGTAGGTTCTTGTCTTCGGATCTTCCTGTGTCTTTTTTTTTCTCCTTGTTAGGAGTTTCTGCATCACAGATTACTGATTGAAAAGGTACTTTTAAGAGATTTGTTTTTTCAAGCAGGGTGGGACGGTGGCGCAGTGGTTAGCACTGCTGCCTCACAGTGCCAGAGGCCCGGGTTCAATTCCCGCCTCAGGCGACTGACTGTGTGGAGTTTGCACATTCTCCCCGCGTCTGCGTGGGTTTCCCCCGGGTGCTCTGGTTTCCTCCCACAGTCCAAAAATGTGCATGTTAGGTGAATCGGCCATGCTAAATTGCCCATAGCGTTAGGTGAAGGGGTAAATTTAGGGGAATGGGTTTGGTTGGGTTGCGCTTCGGCGGGTCGGTGTGGACTTGTTGGGCCGAAGGGCCTGTTTCCACACTGTAAGTAATCTAATCTAAATGCTAGGACTTGCAGTTCTTCTCCCACTGTTTGATTTTCCTTGGTCTTATACCTTCCAAAGCATCGGATTGTCAATATACTCAATTCAAACTGGATTGGAATAGAATTTGGTTTTTTTGTCTCCAGGCAACAAACTAGTCGGGTTATTGGACCCAGTGTTACATTGTTGCCTTATTATTGCTGTGTCCTGTAGTTCTGTTGCTTTTACCTCTCTTAAAGGTACACCCACATCTTCATAACACGCCGCCCTCTAAGTGAACAAGCTAGCCCTCCTATTCTTTTTAAATCTTTCCCTTCTCACCTTAGACCTGTGTCTTCTAGTTTTGTGAAAGGGTCCTAATGAAATTCTAGTAGTAACTGAGGAAAATGTTTGACCAGTTGTTATCATTCCCAGCGTAAAGGAAGAAAGCTATAGTTATGGGCCAATCATTACCAGCCTCTGACATTAGTGCAGGGTTTCTTCAGTGTGGTGTTCGAGGCTAAATCATTTCCATCTACTACTTCAGCGATCATCTGCCCCGAGTAAGATCAAAATTGAGGGTGCTCAGTGTTCAGTGCAGAGTACCATATTTGGTAACGCGTACATTGAACTAGGCCATGTAGCAGAACATGGACAACATTCAGGCTTGGGCTGATAAATGGCAAATAGCATTACGTTAAACTGATTAAGTCGCTATCTTACCTATGGTCTTTGTTAATTTTTAGCATATTCATAATCTCAACTGCTCCCTTTTTCACAGGGTAGCATTTTGCTTTGTGAAGGCAAATGGAACCGTTTTCATTAGGGACTCAACCGTACCGCTTGCCTTTCTGCATAAATAGCCTTTTATATCCCTAATTGGGATACAAAATTGTGACCCTTTCATTCATTTTCCAACATGTGAATTGTATATATTTGTCCAGTGGATGTGGTCTTGTGGTTTTGAATTTTTTTTAATATAAAATCCATTCTGTGGTTACTGCAAATGTGATAAATTATTTGAAGCACTTTGGTTTCTCACGATGGTGGCATGAGTATGTTGAAGTATGTCAACTCTTGAAATTAATGACTAACAATGTTTTATTGCATGTGTCATAAGTGGCTTTGATATCTTGCTCTGCTTGTAATAAACTGCTGAAGGATATGCCATTTCTCATCCTAATTCAAGAAAGTAGTTTGAGATTGATTGATTAATTTTTATTAAGTTGAATATGGAATGAATTTTGATAAGACATAATTTTTTAAGCTGTCAAAACTTTATTTAGTCTTAATGACATCAGTGCTTTGAATTGAAACTCTAAATTAAATTGTCAAATATGTTGTATAAAGTAGGCCATTGTTTAGACTACATCCACAGCCTCACTGCTGAGCTTCTCATCCGGGTGCAGGTTAGGTATTTTTCAGTGTCTGATTGCATTTCTTGGTCGTCACCACAGGAAAAAGTAAAATACTTTGTGCAAAGTTCCCAATAGTGAATGAGTCTGTTCTAATGATTATTTTGCAACTATTATTTGCACTCTCTCTGCATTAGAATTATTTCTCTAAATAAAGCCACAAATACATTGCAGCTTGTTGCTTTCAGTTTTTGAGTGTCCTTGGTTTAAGAGTTGTGTTCTCTGTTGAGTTTGAGAAATATGAGTTGCCATTCAGACAAGGAGCAGGGAAAATATATTTGGTTCTTCAGGCTACTCTGCATTAAATGAGGTGAGGGCTGATTTGATTGTAACCTCAAACCTGTCTACCACTGATTACTTTTCACTTTCTTGCTTTGCAAGAATCTATCCTTCATCTTAAAAAAAAATTCTAAGGCCCTGTTTCCATCACCTTTTTAGTAAGAGTTCCAAAAACTTATGAAGTCGAAAGAAAAATTGCAACATAATTTCTAAAAAATAAGAGGTCAACCATTTAGACAGTGATCCTGAGTTCTTGATTCTCATTTTAGGGGAATCATGCCCTCCACATCCAAAACTGGCCAGGATCTTACATGTTTCAATCAACTCCCCTCACTCTTTTAAACTCCAGCAAATACAAGCCTAGTCTGTCAGTATTTCCTCAAGTCAACTGCCCATTCCAGGTATTAGTCTGTAAGCATATTCTAAACTACTTCCAAGCATTTACATCTTTGTCAAATAAGTACACTGTACTTGAGGTGTGGTCTCACCATTACCTTGTACAATCGAGGCGTATCTTCCTTATTTTTGTGTTCAGTTCCTCTTGCTATTAAATGGTAACATGCTATTAGGTTTTGTAATTACTTGCTCTTCCTATTTACTAATCTTTTGTGATTCATGCACAGGGACATCCAGATCCCTCTTGTGTCTCAAGAGGTCTGCATTCGCTCTCTATTTTGATGTGCATTTTTTTCATTCTTCCTAGCAAAATAGGCCAGACCACATTACTGCAGACCTTTGCTCACCAATTTAACCTATGTACTGTATATCTTTTTGTTGTCTCCTTGTGCATTCTTAACAGGCTACTTTCCTACTTATTTTTGTGTCATCAACAAACTGGGAACCATAGTTTTTGTCCCTTGATCCAAGTCATTTATGTGAATTATAAACAGTTGAAATCCCAGCACATGTCCTTAGTTTCAAATTTGGCATTCAACTTTTACTGTTTGTGTTGTTGAATCTAATGATTTTGGTAGGCCCAAGAATCGAGCAATCACTTTTTTTTTGTGCTCTCATAATTGGATAATTCTTCCATTGATTTCTTGGAGGAAACAAAATTTTTGTTTTGAATCTAAATAGGCAAACTGTATGGTACATACATTTTTATAAAAGCTCTATACTACTTCCTCTTTAATTGTATATTGTCAGACTGGAGTCACTTAATTGAGGGATGTGGCAAGTGGAAAACACTGAAGCTTAACCTCTACATCAAAGAAATAAGTTTTTTTTATTCACAAACTGATAAGCTGTTTAGAAGTTTTGAGTGTTGACAGCACTTTAATCAGCAAAGTAATTGATGACATTGTATTGTCTACCACTACTTTATTGGTAATCATTTAATTAAATAAATGATATTCACTAGTGAAAGCTCATGGAAGATTACGTTGGTAATCACAAGGTTCAAGATTTGCCCTAAATATTTGGTTGTAAGTAGTTAAAACTTTTATCATTGTGTTATCTCTACCTTTACTGCGTTTGTCTTGCTTCCTCCCTTGATACAGATTGTTTTCATACAGATATTTCTGCTATAACGCGACATTTGTGTTCCTTTGTGAAGCACATGGATGATATTGGGATAGTGTAGGGGGACGAGAATAGTTCACAGGTCGGTGCAACATCGAGGGCCAAAGGGCCTGTCCTGCGCTGTATTGTTCTATGCGACCTCGCGCTGTAGAAAATTGCTACACCTGTTGAGTAGAAAGTTCATGTTATCCAAATAATATCCACATTACATTATAGCCAATTTGTATTGATGAAATGCATGTTATAGTATAACAACCTGTAATTTCTTTCTTACATTTCAATTCAGTTACTGTTCAGGTAAGAGTCTTGGCATTCTGCTTTATGTGGTACTTTGATAAAATGGTACAATTAGAACCAGAGAGACAGAAGATGGTGAAATTTGACGGCTCAGCATGTCATCTGTTTTCCACCCTCAGTAGAAGCAAAACGCTCAGAGACACAGTAGTTATACCTCTTTCATCTTTATTCTGGGCCCTGGAGGGAGAGAGAACAATCGCCCATGTGCACAGGGACATGAGTTCACTGTCTTTTCTGGGACAGCAGTTTTTGAATGAAATATAGTCATTTTACAGGGAAGAGCATCCAGATAAGGCAACATACAAATTGATTGAGTTACCATTACAATTTGCAAATTCAATAGTAAAGATTAAACCATCTGTGGTTACACAATGAATAATTGGCTTCACATAATGAATACTGTTCACCTTGTTAAACTGACCTTACATACCTGAGATGCTTCCAGTATTGTTAAATGGCTCTACATAATGAATGCTTTCCAGCTTGTTAACTCCTTACCCTTGCTTGCAGCACCCCATTGTAAACTGTAAGTTCTTATCTGATCTGAGACATGCTCAGCTGAATCTCTTGTTTCACAAAACTCCGAACTTAACTCTTTCCCTGCCTACTTAAACCCTATACACATTCTCATTCCCTCCCTTATCATTTCGTGAAAATCAATGGCATTATCAGTTTTCATAAGTCTCTGACAGCCAGTATTTAAGCAAGTTATTAATACTCAAAATACAATGACTGACTATAACAACAAAAATTACTAGTCTGTTACAGTAATTTAGAGTGTGACGAATCCTCCCGTGTGGAAAAAAAAATTCACCAGTAAAGTTCTTAAATCCTGTCCTTAGTGACCACTCCATTCTCTTAAAGTTGAGTGGAAATGAGCCAATTCTCCAAAATCTCCTTTCGTAAAGTCCAACTTGAAAACAAAATTCAGTCTGTTCTTGCATCACTTGTTGGAGAAATCTGATTTCTTGGATAAGGGCAGTTAAATGCTTCTCAAAACTGACCAGACTTCCTTGCAGAGATGCTTCAGATAGAGTTTACCAGCGCATCTGAGTGGGCAGTGCAGCAGCTGCAACTGTAGGCTAGATGAATACAGCATTCTTTGCTGCGTCTGCTCCTGCTCTGCTGTTTTAAATGTAACAAAGCCAACTGGCTATTGTGATGTTAGCTTGATCAATGAACCTTCATGTCCCTTAAATGATCAAAAGACAAGGTAAAGCTCGTATGGTTTAATGTCTGTAGGAAGGCCACTGGCAAAAGGTGTACCAACCTCCTCTTCATTGTTGTTAACTTTTACACTTTTCGTGCTCATGACTGGGGAGCTGTTTGAATCCATTGGATGAGGTTGTGGAGGGGTGTGTGGTGGTCCGAAGGCATGAATGGAGAAACTCTAGAGAAGATGTTATGTGTTGGAAGTATCTTTGCATTTTCTCTCTCATTCTTTCCTTGCCAAGGTGGTTATCAGTATGAAGACAGTCACATATTTAACTACACTAAATTGTGTCTGTCTATTTCAACATTCTCAGTTGTCTTGAAGTCAGTTGCTCTGTTCACGTTTTTTATATTATCAAGTTTTATACAGTTCATAAACTTCTCAATTGTTCTGCCTAAATAATTCAGTCAGTTATAAGCAACAGTCAATGGTCCTAAAATCAAACCCTCGGGTACCTCATTCAGTTTATACAAAAATTATTTTCCTTTAACAAATTGATGCTTGGCTAATGTGAAAGCTGTCAGGAAAAGTATTTCAAAAGTCCTGAATGGCAAGAAAACAACAACATGTTTCCTGTGCTTTGGCAATTGAAAAGGAGTTTCAGTTCGGATTTAAATCTCAGATATTTGTGGGGAAACAAATGCTGAATATTTTAAAATATGTTCTCCAAATTAAACTTCCCAAATAAAACAATCAGAATTAGTGGCAACTGTGGCAGAGATCAGCATTCTTTGAATTTGCAATATGAAGGGGGGCAGTGAAGTCTTAACAATAATTAACAATTTGGACAGTTCAGCCTCACGTTCTGATATCCTCTAGAATCTTAACAAAACATCAAACTTGTTTTTGTGCATTAAAAACATAGCAGCAAAGATATTATAATACAGTACTTACATCTGGTTAAAGCATGACCACAGACCCAACTGATCTTTTTTAAACAGGCATTGTAGAATTTCATACAGATCAGGGACTCAAGGCACTCAAATCAGTTTGCTTTAAGATTATTTTAAAAAGGACATAATGTTGTACAATTTCAGTGTAAAAACAAAATCTGCCCCATTACATAGCCCACAAAACACATTGAATTGAGATCCTAATTCAAACAAGGCAAAACAGTTACTTAAAAGGATTTTCTGAACCAGTATTTTAACAAACCAAAAACTTTAAATATCAAACTCTCTCAGCATGGCACAATCTACATTGAAATTTTCCTTTTTCAACCCAAGTATTAGTACAGCCTTAACTTCAGCGTTTCTCTTTTTTTTTGCATCCTCTCACTGAAATTACACTTAGAAAGCCCTCACAGCAGACCATGGCACCACAGTGTCAGCCATTCTCATCCCCCAAAGCAAAGGCTTGCAGAGCCTCAAATTTCACCACGAGGGTACTTTAACCCCTTTCTCACTTTACTCTTCATGGGGGCGTGAACCCCACTTAAAATCTTACCTTATGGCCCATCTGCCTCGAGACATTGATGCTCTGGGTGGCTGCTGACACTGTCTGATCATAACTATCTGTTTAGATCCTGCCGACCATGCCAATATTATTGTCCCATTTTCCCCCCCCCCCCCTCAGTCAAGGCAAAGCGCTCAGAGACAGTGTGGTTTTACCTCCTTGATCTTTATTCTGGGACCTGGAGGGAGAGAGAACGATCACCCATGTGCACAGAGATATGAGTTTACGGTCTTCTTTGGAACAGCAGTTTCTCAATGAATATATAATCATTTTACAGCGAAGAGCATCCAGATAAGGCAACATGCATACTGATTGGGTGACTGTTACAATCAGCAAGTGTCAATAGCAAAGGTTAAGCCATTTGCTGTTACACAATGAATAACTGGCTTCACATAATGAACATTTTTCACCTTGTTAAACTGACATTACATATTGAGGTGCTTCCAATATTGTTAAATGGCTCTGCATAATGAATACTTTTCCACCTTGTTAACCCATTACCCTTGCCTACAGCACCCATTGTTAACTGTAAGTTCTTATCTGATCTGAGTCATGCTCAGATGAACATCTTGTTTTGCAAAACTCAGAACTTAGCTCTTTCCCTGCCTGCTTATACCTTATGCACGTTCTCAAGCAGAGGGTGATAAAACAATTCAAAAATATGCAACCCTGTATTTTGAGTGGTTAAGAATTATATTAAATATTGCATATTTGAATTAGCCAGTATAGTATTGAAATGATCATTATGGTAGTATATTGACAGACTTGGAATGATGCAGTGACAGCAGGCAGTGAATCACTTGTCACAGAGTTCTCTCCCTCCATTTTGTTTTAATGGTCATTTGTTATAGATGATACAGTTTTTGGTTTCTAGTCAGCATTGACTACTCATTCAAAGTTTGTGAGAAGATTTGTAGCTCAGGTGCTCGCTGTTGTGGTTCTGTTTGCCGAGCTGAGAATTTGTGTTGCAGACGTTTCGTCACCTGTCTAGGTGACATCCTCAGTGCTTGGGAGCCTCCTGTGAAGTGCTTCTGTGATCTTTCCTCCACCATTTGTGTTTGAATCTGCCGCTTCCGGTTGTCAGTTCCAGCTGTCTGTTGCAGTGGTTGGTATATTGGGTCCAGGTCGATGTGCTTATTGATTGAATCTGTGGATGAGTGCCATGCCTCTAGGAATTCCCTGGCTGTTCTCTGTTTGGCTTGTCCTATAATAGTAGTGTTGTCCCAGTTGAATTCATGTTGCTTGTCATCTGCATGTGTGGCTACTAAGGATAGCTGGTCGTGTCGTTTTATGGCTAGTTGGTGTTCATGGATGCGGATCGTTAGCTGTCTTCCTATTTCTCCTATGTAGTGTTTTGCGCAGTCCTTGCATGGGATTTTGTACACTACATTGGTTTTGCTCATGCTGAGAATTGGGTCCTTCGTTCTGGTGAGTTGTTGTCTGAGAGTGGCTGTTGGTTTGTGTGCTGTTATGAGTCCTAGTGGTCGCAGTAGTCTGGCTGTCAGTTCAGAAATGCTCTTGACGTATGGTAGTGTGACTAGCCCTTTGGGTTGCGGCATGTCCTCGTTCCGTTGTCTTTCCCTTAGGCATCTGTTGATGAAATTGCGCGGGTATCTGTTTTTGGCGAATACATTGTATAGGTGTTCTTCTTCCTCATTTTGCAGTTCTGGTGTACTGCAGTGTGTTGTGACCCTTCTGAATAGTGCCTTGATGCAACGAGGACGTGCCGCAACCCAAAGGACTAGCCACACTACCATATGTCAAGAGCATTTCCGAACTGACAGGCAGACTACTGCGACCACTAGGACTCATAACAGCACACAAACCAACAGCCACTCTCAGACAACAACTCACCAGAACGAAGGACCCGATACCCAGCATGAGCAAAACCAATGTAGTGTACAAAATCCCATGCAAGGACTGCACAAAACACTGCATAGGAGAAACAGGAAGACAGCTAACAATCCGTATCCATGAACACCAACTAGCCACGAAACGACATGACCAGCTATCCTTCGTAGCCACACACGCAGATGACAAGCAACATGAATTCGACTGGGACAACACTACTATTATAGGACAAGCCAAACAGAGAACAGCCAGGGAATTCCTAGAGGCATGGCATTCATCCACAGATTCAATCAATAAGCACATCAACCTGGACCCAATATACCGACCATTGCAACGGACAGCTGGAACTGACAACCGGAAGCCGCAGATTCAAACCACTACAAATGGCGGAAGAAAGATCACAGAAGCGCTTCACAGGAAGCTCCCAAGCACTGAGGATGTCACCTAGACAGGGGACGAAACGTCTGCAACACAAATTCCCAGCTCGGCGAATTGGCTACTCATGATTTGGGTTTTGGAATGTTTGACAGCACTGTCGGCATTGGAGTTTAAGAGGATGTGGTTTGGGATTTTTCTTCTTGTGTTCAGTGTAACTGAAGTCTAAAGTAACATTCATGCCATATGTCAGCCCAGTCCATTTTTGGAAATCAGATTCTGCTGACTTTGCTGTTTGTTTATTCTCCTCCCAGCATGCAATATTTTACACCTGTCTTTATTAAATTTCATCACATTATTCTGTCCACTCATTTCATTCCAGCTTAATCTGTAATTTGAGTTGTCTCCTCTGCTTAGTGTTTCTAAGTTTGTCAGCTGAAATGTTGACCAATTTGTATTGAATCCAAGTCGTATATTGCAAAATCAATACTTGGAGCAATTGTATACGTAAATAATACACCATCAGAGAAAATCTGGTAACCTGCTTTTTTGTTCACAGATATCTTGAATGAATGGTTAACTGATTATGACATCCTGTCTTTATCGGATATCCGTCAGCACACTGTGAGAAAGCGTGATGCAGGACCACAGTCCCATGTTGAACAATCAGTCCAGTTTTCAGCCCTCAACAGGTATGCGTAGGAAAATTGTTTAACGTAATTATTTGCATTAACAAGATCAGATCTATAAGGAAGTCTTTGTGGACTTTTATAGGGATGGTTATGCAATTTATAGTATTAATAAGTAGTGAAGGTATTTTCTGTGGAAGAAAACCATTCCATTCAAAACTATGCTCATGATTTAAAAAAAAAGTTGCCCACCTCAGTTGTTATTGTAAGGCCAAAGCACTGAGACTAGTGACGTGCATTATTCCAGAATATTCTTTTACTTTATTTATTTTGTTTGAATGAATATTTCAACTATGTAAGGGGCTACAAATCTTGTGTAGATACTTGTCTTACCTCTCACCAGATTAGGGATACTTGGCATATAGGCTCCAATAACTTAGGCTGGGTCTCTGGGGAGGGGGCGTCCCATTGTACATAGGCTATGAGGCATGGCTGGGGGCCTGGGCCAAGAGCAGTCTCAGAGTTCTCCATTTTTGTCCCTGTCTGTCTCCCACTATGTTTTAACATGCCACCTATCAAGCTGTTTTGTCAGTCATCACTTGTCAATACAGAATTTGAATATTGCTGATAACATTTGTTGAAGCATTTCATCTTCCACTCATCAGCACCGCCTTGATCAATCAGAGTCAACTTGCCTAGTTTAAAATGCTAACTGTTAATCATCATTTAACAGGTGCATTCTCCAAGTCAATGCCTCCACAATCAGAGTCCACTTGCCAACCAATTGGCACACTCCACTCAATGTTAATGTTAGTTTGCCCCTTAGATTGGTATTCTTGTGAATTATCTGGATGAGTACAGAAGAAAAAGCATTGACAATGCATTTTTTGTTAGCAATACCAAGTTCATACTAAACTAAAGTTAATCTTCTACACTGATGTAGGTGTTTCAGCAATACTGATTTTTTTTTGTAATATATTGAAAGATGTGACCACTTTATGTACAGAGTATTAAAACCAATTCATTTTGGCTTATTTGTTGGTAAGAGTGATGAAAGAAATAATAGAGGGAGAAAATAAATTATGTGCCAACTAGTAATTAAATTAAAACAAACAGAGCTTCCTTAAACATAAAAAGAAAGACAAGTGGTAAAGATGATAAAAGGAATCTAAAGAGAGGTTTAGACAGGTTAAATGAGTGGGCAAAAATTTGGCAGGTGGAATATAATATGCATTTTGGTCAGACAAATAGAAGGTCTGTTTTATCTATATTGGGAAAGACTGCAGAAAATTACTCTACAGAGATTTTGAGGTCTGTGTGCTTGTATCACAAAAAAGCTAGCATCTATATTCTGTGGTAGTAGAGAAGGTAAATGGTGTGTTGGCCTCTATTTCATAGGGAATGGAGTGTAAAAGTAGGGATGTTTTGCTAGTAAAAGGCATAAATCAGACCACAGCTGCAATATAGTGGACAGTTTGGGTCCTGTTATCTGAGGAAAGCTCTGCTGGCATTAAAGGCTGTCCAGGTTGATCACCTAGATTGATTCTGGGTGTGGAGGAA
This sequence comes from Chiloscyllium punctatum, assembly GCF_047496795.1. Taxonomy (NCBI): domain Eukaryota; kingdom Metazoa; phylum Chordata; class Chondrichthyes; order Orectolobiformes; family Hemiscylliidae; genus Chiloscyllium; species Chiloscyllium punctatum. The sequence continues at coordinate 141,211,758 of NC_092741.1, read as the reverse complement.
TTTTCTGTTGAGAAGCTGTTGGATAGGTTCGACTTGTACTCATTGGAGCTCAGAACAGTGAGAGAAGACATATTTAAAACATGTATGATTCTTGGGGTGTTGAAAGGATAGATGCAGAGTAGTTGTTTCCACTTATAGGAAAAGTGAGGAGCAGAGGCAAAGTCTCAGAATAAAGGCTCACAAAGTTAAGTCCGATGAATAGGAACTTCTTTTGGAGGATCATGAATATGTGAAATTATTTCCTGCGGAGGTTTGGATACTGGGTATATTCAAAGCTGAGCTGAATAGCTAATCATTAAGGGAATCAATTGCTATGAGGTTAAGACCGGAAAATGGAGTTGAGAATTATCAGGTCAACCATGATCTCATTGAGTATGGAGTGAACTTTGGTCTGGATGGCCTACTTCTTCTCTTGCATCTTGTGGTCTTATTTGAACCACGAGACTAAAGAAATTATAAAAATGAAATAAAAGCTGTCCATCAAGCTAATAAAATCTGAAACTTTGTCATAAAACAGAAATGAATTCCAGATTACGTCCTATTCCCCCTGATAATTTGCATTGAGCAGGAAAGATGCCCTGTGGAGATTGTGAACTTTCTTGAGGCAACAAGGATGACTGAGGCACGCATAACCTATGGCATGTGATGGCTGGCTGGAGGCAGTATTTTGTCTCTGCCCAGTGAAACAGAACAAGCAAGTTGAAGATTTACAAAGAAGAAATTTGCCCTGTGGGCAGTTAAGTGAATTTAAAAATCTCAAAGGTTGAAAATCAGTAATGATAGCATTCCTGTAATTAATAAAATAGTGTAGTATTAGTGACTTTTGAGGTTTGTAAGTCAGATTGAGGTTCTGGATGTAAGTTTGTTCGCTGAGCTGGAAGGTTCGATTTCAGACGTTTCGTCACCAGACTAGTTAACATCATCAGTGAGCCTCCAGTGAAGCACTGGTAGTAAGGCCCATTATTTGTGTTTAGGTTTCCTTGGGTTGGTGATGTCATTTCTTGTTCTTTTCCTTGGGGGGTGGTAAATGGGATCCAAGTCTGTGTGTGTGTTGATAGATTTCTGGTTGGTGTGCCACGCTTCTAGGAATTCTCATGCATTTCTCTGTTTGGCTTGTGCTTGGATGGATGTGTTGTCCCAGTCAAAGTTGTGTCCTTCATCATCGGTGTGTAAAGGTACTAGTGAGAGTGGATCATTTATTTTTGTGGCTAGATGATGTTCATTTATCGTGGTAGCTAGTTTTCTGCCTCTTTGTCCAATGTAGTGTTTGTTACAGTTCTTGCAAGTTATTTTGTGAGTTACATTAGTTTTGCTTGTTGTCTGTATAGGGTCTTTCAAGTTCATTAGCTGCTGTTTTAGTGTGTTGGTGGGTTTATCATTATGCCAAGAGGTCTGAATAGTCTGGCAGTCATTTAAGAGATGTAGTATCTATGCGATGAAGAGGATATTTTCTAATGAAACGGAGTAGAATATATTTTACCTAGTTCTTGGGATTGATACCTGATCTATTGTGAGATTATATAGTCACATAATCAGCAGTTTTCTCATTCCTGGATGAAGACTCTATCCTATCAGAGGAATGAAATATAATTGTTGTCCTTACAGCAGTATTTTCTTCACATTTTTGATTGTCATTCTGTTTAAAATCAGAGCAGGTAGCCATATTGAGAAAAGTTCTGATGGAGTGATCTGACCCGATAAGCATTTCATTTGTGTTATTTATTGTTTGTGTTCCCTTAGTTTGTGCCCTTTAAGGGTATTTTAGAATACATGCTGGAGATAAAGACAGCTGGCTAGCATGTTTCTATGAAATGGTGTTACTTGGTGTGAATTGTATAGGTATGTTGACTGTAATTGATTTAAAACAAACTAATATTATTAGTGGAAGGAAAACTATGTTACAGTTGGACATTTCAATCTGAATGGCTTTTGAAGTATAAGCCATAATTGTAGTGGAAAGTGGAGTAGGCTAGATTAGTCAGATGGTCTACTGCTGATATAATAGTAGGAAAACTTGCGTTTATTCCTCAAGTGAGGAATGTATTCTATACATTGGATACATGTATTCCTCATTCCTAATCTGTGGTTGTAGCTGGCATCCATGCTCTCATGAGAAGAGGGGAGATGTCAGCTTGCTTTCAATGGATGAAAATCTGGAATTGCTCTGGTTTCCTGATTAAAAGGAGCCAGCAGGTCTATTGCACCGGTCTAAGCTGAAGTCCAGAAACTTTCTGTTACAATTGACTTTTTCATTACAATTGTGAGTATAGAGCTAGTAGCTGAAGAGAAAGGAGTGGTGATCATCCTCAAAGTGAGCAGGTCAAAGCAAGTCAACAACATCTTAAAAGATTGCCATCAACAAGAATGGCTGTGCTACCCTAAACAAGATTTTTTTTTTTGAAAACTGAAATACAATTATATGACAATATAATTGCTTATTTGTTTGCAGACTGAGAATTTGAATAGACTTCTAGTTCCTAAGCGTCCATTTCAAATGTGGTGATGAGCTGAATCTTGAATAAATCTCTTGCTTAATTTGAATTTTTGTTCTACTCTCAACAAAATTCCAGAACATTTCATTTGCTTAATGATATTGTGAAGTAATGCACTTCTCAATATTTGCTAAAACTTTGAAATCTTGCCTGGATCCAAGTATTATGCAAGAGTATACGTTTTGTAGTATATTGATATATAACATAACATATATAACTTGAGAGAAGTTGGGCATCGAACATTCTGGTTCTATCCAAACTCTCAAATAAAATGTGATTTTATTGTAGAAAATGTAAAAATTGAAGAGTCAACATTTTCACATGAACTGTGATATATTTAAGTGGAAGGATACTCCATAGCTTTAGTCACTGTCTCCTTCCCATCATTTGAGAGTTTTCAAATAAGAAAGGGCACAGTACTATTTAGTTCATTTACAAGGATTGGTAATCCAGAGACTTGGGCTAATGATCTGAAGACATATGTTCAAATACAATGGTAGTAGCAGGGGCATTTAAACTCAGTTAATTAAATCTGTAATGATGAGCTAGTATCAGTAATGACGATTGTCAGACTATTGGATTGTCATTGAAAATCCATCTGGTTCACTACTATTCATTCGCAAACAAAATGCGTCGTCCTTGCCTCTTCTGACCTACTTGTGATTCTAAATCTGTGGAAATGTGATAATCTCTTAATTGACTTTTAAAATTGTTTAGCAAGTTGATCAAGTCTCTTCAAGAAGACACTCTACTCAGTTTAATTAGGGAAAGTCAACGGTTGCCTAGCAATGCCCCCATCTCATGATTGAATCAAAAAAGCTGTAAGACAGATGATGAAAATGTGATCTTATCTATTTTTTTTAAGCTTTTGGAATTGAGATTTTTAGAAAATAATTCCACAACTCTTCATGAAAGTTTTTTTCCTTACCATCCTAATTCAAAGAATGCGCTATAGATTCATTTTAAATGGCTTTGCTATGCTAATTCCTTTTAAAATTCCTGCCTGTATATCATTTTGTGTAAGTGTGCAGAGCAAATCTGTATCTTTCTAACAATTGATTGACATAAGAGCTGTGTTATAACAAGATTTTTTATCTTTTGTCTTTTTATTACAGAAATTTTAGATTGTATTTAACATCAAGCGTGGAGCAATTTTCTGATACTTTCAGAGCGGTAGTAGTGGACAGGTATGGAAATGAAGAAGAATATCCTGTGCAATGGAAGAACTTCTTTATTGGCCATGTGATTGGTAAGTGTTAAATGTTCAATGTATGCCATACAATACTTGTGTTGTAGGCTGTAGTACTGCTACATTGAAAGTATAAACCTAAGCAAAATTCATGTTCAATAATATGAAAGGCATTTTGTAGAAAGGAGTTCATTTATTCAAAATACTATATATTAATTCACTTTGTACTTGAAGCGGAATGAATTAATCAGAAATTTTGAAACTTGTTCTTTAAATGTGAATCCAGTGATTCAGTTTAATTACCATGGTTACTAGGCTGCTGTACTTGCATGAGATGTTTATATCAAAAAATCCTGTGTTGTCTGAATTCCAGGAGATCTCCTGCTCTGAAATTAATAAGTCATGTGCATCAAAGGACATTGTCTGAACTTATTGGTGATCTGATTTGATATACTTATTATGTGAATGCTTATGTGAAATTTGTGAGTATAAAGTGAAAGATGAAAGGGAACTACTGAGAAAATCAATAATCTGTCCCAAAAGCTTAACATATTAAGATATTTATTGAACTGCTTTTAAGGAGTTAATAACTAGTTTTTTGACACGTAGTTGTGGATAAGTTATACTCTGACCCCACGCACTCTTCGTGACAAAGATGTCTACTTCGGCAGCATCACTTACTTCTGATGAAAAGAAAGTAAATTTTTTAAAAGAGAAGAAAATTACATGAGGCATAGCTAGATTGTGAATGGTTTATATTGGTAAATTGAATTCCATGTGACTAAGTGTGAAGCCTTCCTGTTTCTATCTAAGAAAGATAAATCAGAGTAGTTTCCAAATGCCAATAGAAAAGCCATGAGATTTGGAGATCCAACCTTAAAAATGACTTCATACTAGTGAACATGCTCAACTCTATTTAGAAAGTGAATGCCGTTTATCTCAGGAGTGGGGTAGTGTATATAGATGGAAGTTATGGCAGTTCAAAATTCTGGTTAGACCCGATTTAGGAGTACAATGTTCTATTCTGGACAACATATCTCAGGAAAGAGGAATGCATCGTAATTGTAAAAGAATATGAGAGTCAAATTACCAGGGTAGGTTGGATTGACTAGACTTGTATTCGCTTAGGTTATCCCTCAAATGGTGATATCAAATTTGAGATTTTTAATAGGATCAAAAGGGTGATGGTGAGAAATTATTTCATCTGCTGAAACCTAGAAATAAGCAGCATACAAGCAAATGAATTAGAAATTGGATTAGACCATTTAGTCCTTTGTAAACTGCTCTGCCTTTTGGTAAGATCTGATTGTGGCCTCCTATAAACATTTGTATATGCATATGAACAGATTCAAGAACATCACCTTCCCTATTATCAAACTTTTGAATGGATCTCTCAACTCTTAGTGTGATCTTTCTCTTTGCATCTTCTCTGCTGTAGTACTGTATTCTGCAATCTGTTCTGCTACCTGATGCACTTTTTGTATGGTACGATCTGCCTGAAACTTTGGATATAGAACTGGCTGGAAGGTAGAAGACAGTGGGTGGTGCTAAAGAGTTGCTTTTCAGACCAGTGGTGTGCCACAAGGTTCAGTGCTGTGTCTACTGCTTTTTGTCATTTATGTAAGTGATTTGGATGTGAACATAGGAGGTATAGTTAGTAAGTTTGCAGATGATACAAGCGTTGAAGGTGTAGCGGACAATGAAGAAGTTTACCTCCGAGTACAATGGGATCTTGATCAGATGGGCCGAGGAGTAGCAGATGGAGTTTTTTTTAGATAAGTGCAAGATACTGCATTTTGGAAAGGTAAATCGGGGCAGGACTTAATAGTAAGGTCCTGGAGAATGTTGCTTGTCCAAGAGACCTTGGAGTGCAGGTTCACAGTTCCTTGAAAGTAGAGTCTCAGGTAGATAGGCTGGTGACGAAGGCGTTTGGTATGCTTTCCTTTATTATCAGAGCATTGAGTATAGGAGTTGAAAGGTCATATTATGGTTGTACTCGATATCGGTTAGGCCACTTTTGGAATATTGCATGCAATTCCTGTTTCCCTCCTATATGAAAGATGATGTTAAACTTGAAAGTATTCAAACGATTTACAAGGATTTGGCCAGGGTTGGAAGGTTTGAGCTATAGGGAGAGGCTGATTAGGCTGGGGCTGTTTTCCCTGGAGGATCAGGGGCTGAGGGGTGACCTTATAGAGGTTTATAAAATCATGAGAAGCATGATTCCCTGGGTTGGGGGAGTCCAGAACTAGAGGGCATAGGTTTAGGGTGAGAGGAGAAAGATTTTAAAAAGACCGAAGGGGCAACATTTTCATGCAAAGGTTGGTGTGTGTATGGAATGAGCTGCCAGAGGAAGTGGTGGAGGCTGGTACAATTAGAACATTGAAAAGGCATCTGGTTGGATACTTGAATAGTAACTGTTTAGAGGGATATGGGCCGGGTGCTGGCAAATCAGACTAGATTAATTTAGGATAACTAGTTGGCATGGACGAGTTGGACCAAAGGGTCTATTTCCGTGTTGTGCAACTCTGTGACTGTATAACTCCACTCCTGTCTTAAATGCGTCATCCCGTATTTTAAACTGTGTCCGTAATCCTAGTTTTTCCCAAATAGGGTGACATCTTCTCAGCATTCACTCTGTTGAGTACCCTTGGATCTTGAATCACTTCTTGATTTTCTAAACTCCAGTGGATTCAGTTTCATCTTACCAAACCTTTACATATCATAGGTATTAGTTGAGTAAACCTTCTCTGAGCTCCCTATCATGCATCTAATCCTTCCTTAATTCAGGAGACCAAATATGTACTCTGTATTCCAGATGTGGTCTTGCCAATATCCTATTGTATAGCAAAAGATTCTGAATCATGTATTCCACTCACTTTGCAATAAACAGCAATATTCCGTTTGTCTCCTAATCATTTAACTGCATTCCAACCTTTTGTGATTTCATGTGACAAGACACCCGGAGCCCTTTTGAATAGGGGAGTCGCATTCACCACTTTCCACTCTGAAGAACAAATGCAGCAGATATATTGAAATATCACCATCTATAGTTGCCCTCCAAGCTGAAATGGAAGTATTTCTTTACTGTTACTGGGTCAAAATTCTAACATCACTGTGGGTGTCCCTATACTAGGACTGCAGTGGGTCCAGAAGGCAGCTCACCACCATCTTCTCTATGGCAATTAGGGTTGGACGATAAGTGGTGACGTAGCCAGCAACACCCTCACCCATGAATAAATACATAAATAAAAAAAAATCTGTTTCTACATCTGATTTCTTGATACCTTGCTTTCTTTCATATCTGCAATATTGCATGCATATCATCTCCACAACTGTAACACTTTTATGTCATGTTGGACACTGTTTTTTCAGAAACTACAAGTCATGCAGACTATTGCACCTTAAGACCTTGCACATGTTGGCTTCATATTCACATTGTTTTTGCCTGGTTATTGATCCCTCAATCAAGATGAAAAGTGTCTTCCTATCTATGTTCCTTATAATTTTATACATTGAATCATGTCGTCTCAGTTTTAAGGAAAGCAGCCCAGCCCAAACTCTCAAGTGCACCTCCAGCCCAGGCAAAATCCTGCTAAATTTCCTCTGCACTGTCTCCAGTGCTATCACATTCCTCATATACTGTGGATTCCAGAACTGCACACAATACTCTAACTGTGGCCTAATCAACATTTTATACAGTTCTAGTATGACCTCCCTACTCTTAAACTCTATGTCTGAATTTATTACAGCAAGTCTACATATGCCTTCTGAATCACTGTATCCACCTGTCCTGATACCTTAAAGGACTGGTGGACACATATGCCAACATTCCTCTGATCCTCAGTGTCTTCCAAGTTCCTATCGTTCATCACGTATTGCCTTGCCTTGTTTGTCCTGCCAATGCGCATTAACTCACATTTAGTCAGATTGAATTCCATTTGCCACTAATCAGCCTATGATGAACCTGACTATACACCCCTTTAACCTAAGACTATTCTTCCCACTTTTTGACTCCCCACTAATTTTTTTGCATAATCTGTCAATTTATTGATTTCCCCTCCAATATTGAAGTCTAAATTATTTATGTGAACCACAAACAGCAAATGTCCCATTGGACACTTCCTTCCAGTTTAAAGAAAAACCCGTAACCATCACCCTCTACTTCCTACCATTTAGCAAACTCAGGATGCAATTTACTGAATTCCCTTGGATTTTGTAGACTCTTCCCTTTGCTATCAGTTTTCCATGTGGAATCTTAGCAAAAGACTTGCTTAAGTCCAAAGAGGATACATCAAAAACATTGTCTTTATCTACAACTCCAGTAGATACTGTCATCAAATAAATATTTATCGCCCCCAGTCTTAAAAAGTGAATTGATTCCTAGCTTTAGAACATTTTCAGTCAGAACGTTCCCAACTTCCTTTGATCCTTAATTTAATTCCTAAATGGCTTCATTCTAATTTTAAAACTGTGCTCCCTTGATCTGGATTCTTCTACTGGAGCAAACAGTTCTTGTGTGTTTGCTCTTGAATAATTTTATCATTTAAACATCTTCAAAAGATCAGTTCACAATCTTTCAAATTCCAGAGGAACACAAACAAAATGTGTGCAACTTTTCCAGATAATTTTATCCATTTAACCCGATTTATTAGTCTGGTAAATTTGAATTCTACCATGTTCAAGGCAACTCTGTATATCCCTAATGCCTGATGTCTAAAACTGAAAGCAGTTCTTGAGCTGGTAACATTGCACTGTACAAGAGAAATGTAACTTTTCCCTTTTTTGTGCTTCTGTCTCCATGAGGAAGATGGTCATTCCATCTATGATTTGGATAAAAGTTTTACTCCGTTCTGTAACTGGTTCCAATTTGTGTAGTTTTATTGGGAACAAGAGGAGCATTCAACTCTTGACGTTGTTTGGTCATTTAATAAAATCAAATTCCATATTCCCATCTACCTGCAGTAACCTTTGATTAGCTCATCTAACAAGAATATTTTTACCTAATTCTTAAGATATGAACCCACCTCCATCGCCTATTCAGAAAGTGTTCCAAAATTGCACAACCCTCCAAAAAAAAAGACTCCTTTCTGTCCTAAAACGGTGAACCTTAATTTTAGAACAGTCCCTCCTGGTTCTGGACTTACCCGCAAGATAGAACATCCCTTCCACATCCACTTTGTCAATACTGTTCAGGGAATTGGGTACATACAATGAGCTCACTTCTCATTCTTCTCATCTCCAGTTGTAAAAATCACAGCCTTTCCAACCTATCCTCAAGACAGCCCAGTCATTCCAAATATGTCTAGTAAACCTTCTCTGAACTGCCTCTAAAAGATCTATATGCTTCCTTGAATAAGAGATCAAAGTTTCATTTGAGATTTAAGATGTGGTGTCATAAGCTTTAGCTGTTATATCTTTGGTCCCCTCATCTAAGTCATTATTGTAATTTGTAAAAAGCTGAAACCCCAGCATAGATTCCTGCAGGACTCCACTTGTCACATCCTGTCAATCAGGAAAAGGTCCATTTATGCATACTGATTTCTGTCACCCAGTCAATCTTCTAATTTTTCTCGCGGATGTAGATGCCTTTGGCTGGCCTACATTTACTCGCCATCCTTTACTGCCCTCGATGGTGGGGTCTTGCCTTCTTGAATTGTTGCTGCCAATTTGATATAAATATACCTACAATGTTGCTGGTGAGGAATTTTCAGGATTTTAACCCAGTGACAATGAAGGAACAGTGATGTATTTCCTAGTCAGATGGTGATTGCTTTGGCGATGAACTTGCAAGAGGTGGCATTTCTGTGCATTGCTGCCCTTGTCCTTCTAGATGGCAGTAGTTGTGGGATTTGAAGGTTCTGACTAAAGAGCTCCAGTGAAGTTTTCCAGCGCATCTTGTAGACGGTACACACTACTGCTGTGCATTATTGCTGGAGGGACTAATCCTGCACAATAACGCTTGTGCCTTGTCTAATACCTTCTGCAAACATCAGTACAGTGCGTCTGTTGTCTCCCTTTATCCACAGGGTGTGTTCCCACTTCAAAGAACACCAGTAATATTTTTAGTACTTGATTTCCCTTTCACAAGATCAGACTGTGCTGCTGGGTCAGAATTCTGGAGTTCCCTTCCTAATGGCAGTGTGGGTCTCCCTACCCATAATGGGTGGCAATTGGTCAAATAGATAAGTCACCGCTATTTGTCAAGGGCAACTAGGGATAACCAGTAACTGCTCTGCTAACCAGCAACGCCCACATCCCATGAATGAATTTTAAAGAAAACACTCGGGTGCCCAGTAGTAACAGCCTCCTCCTTTTCTTCTTCCTCCTCCTCCTCTCCCTCAACCACCTCCACCTCCCACCCATCCTTTCTGGAATACAAGAGTTATGCTTGCTGCTTTTCAGTTTGATGGGTCTTGTCCAGAATCTAGCAAATTTTGGAAAATTAAGACCAATGCATTTACTTCCTCATTAACACCATTAAGATTCTAGGATGAAGGTCATTAGAACCTGGGGTCTTGATAGCCTACAGCTCTGTCAGTTTGCTCAGGTTTCAGCTTCAACTCCCGCTCAGTGGTTTGAGTACAAAAATAAAGGCTGACATTCCAGCAGTAAGTTTTGCACTGTCAGAGCTGCTTTCTTTTTATGAAACATTAAACTAATGTTGCATCTGTCTGTTCAGTTTGATGTAAAGTATCATATTATTTTAAGTGTTCTGGTCAATATTTTTCCCTTAACCAACATCACAGAATCAGATTATTAGATCATGATCAGTATGCTATTGGGAAGGTCGCTGTACGTAAATTGTGCTGTGTTACCCAACCCAACATAATGACTGCACTTTAAAATTACTTAATTGTTGCTTTGAGAGGTCTGATAGTTATAAAAACATGCAAGTGCAAAGCTTTCTGCCTGTCAGGTTTTTCTTCCTATCTAACTCCATTGGGTTCCTGTACGTGCGGTGTGCTCCTTTCTTCCTGATGAAGGGCTTTTGCCCAAAACGTTGATTTCGCTGCTCGTTGGATGCTGCCTGAACTGCTGTGCTCTTCCAGCACCACTAATCCAGTCTTCAACACTATTGTCTACCCACTAAAATCTCTTCCTTCAGCTTCTGTACTTTTGCACCCCTCTGCCTGAATTCAAGGCCTTCTTAGCATATTCTCATGGCATTTTTTGTTTGCTCCTTCTAGTTGTCTTCCTATATTTCACATCCTATCCTGACCCAGTCCACTTTCAATTAACTGCCCTGGAAAGAGCTTTAAGTGCGTTATAAGCTATTGACAGGGAAGAATTGCAGATTTGTTTGCAAATTTTTGACCCAGTGTGAGGAGAAGCATGCTTTTCCTTCCTTCATATGATTCTGACATTTAGACCCAAAAAACATATTTAAGGATAGGTGCATATCCGAGGCTCCAGTAAAGAAGTATATACTATAAGAAGAATGCTAGGTACACACCATTTCTTGCATTGCACCACCCTTCAACAACATGTGCCGAATGGCTTCCTACCTAGGGGTTGGAGCCTGAGAGCATTACCGTACATTTTAACTTCTTTACTGTACATTTTAACTTGTCACTTTACTGTTGATACCTAAAACTATTTCTGTGCCATTCTTCAAGGTCAGGGCTTTGACCAGCCGGACTTTTGAAACTCATGAAAATTTCGGTTTTTAAAACTTTGCTTTATTTGACAAAGAGAAGGATGTAAAGGGAGCAAATTAGGAAATGCTTTGATTTTAATTTGATACACCAAGAGGGAAGAAATTAAAAGTTAGATGGGCAACATATTATAGCAATATTCATATTGATGGGTAAAATAAGATTAATATTAATAATATTGCAGTGTTTGAATTCTGTTTCTTTAATGTTGAAATATAGTATCACCAAAAAACTGTTTTTATTTTAGATTTCCGGCATTTGCAGTATCTTGCTTTTACTTGGAATATCAAGTTGCACAAGCAGTGCAAATAGCATTATTACTGTAATAGTATTTTCAATCAGACAGCACCAGAATAGACTTGGAATTAATAAAATCTGGGAATAACATTTGCTTTTGAATATTCAGTTTCCACGTAATTGAAGTTTCATGTTATGCAAGACTTGAACAGAACATGATATGAGATGGAGACTTTAACTTTCTAGCAGAAAGTTGTATTTTTATTTAAATTTATGTCCATATTCATCCAGAAATGTCAAGTTAGTATAGATACTATTTTGCATTTGCAGCATTTTTATGCATAATGTTTGCCCTTGTGCATTGAGCACAATATTTCTGCAGTAAGCAAACATTGGTAATTGTTGCTAGAATCTCTGAAAGCTCCATTTTGCAGTTCATAATACTGAAAATCTAATAATTATTTACTAATTACGCACCAGCCGTATAGTGCAGGGATCAAACCAGAGACTTTCTATTTACGATTCGTCGACACTACTGTTATCGACTGGGACATTGCAGGAGCTGTTTCATTAATATTCATAAGTAAGAACTCCAAATTACAGGCTGAAACATTGTACAGTAAAAGCTATGATGGCTAAGAAGTCTAATTATACGAAATTTGCTTTTTTAAATAAAAGGTGAGCCAGGTTCAAAAGTCCGGGCCGTTATTGATAATGAGGATTTTGCTGCCAGAATTGTTACCGATGAAGGAGAATATAATGTAGAGGTATTCTTGACTTTCATTACCTTCTTAAGATGCTATGTCTTGAAATCCTGAAGTCTATAGAATTTTATTTGTGTGTTAAACTACTGTAATATTCTGAAGGAGAATTTGGCTTAAAATGTTCATACTTGAGGTCAAAGATATTAGATTTTTAATCATATGTGACTTGTATAAATTTACAACATAGATGGAGGCCATTTAACCCAGTTTTTTGATGAACTAGCACATTACAGAAAGGATGCAAAAGACCAAAATGTGTACAGTTCTGTGGATTGAGCAGTGTTTTGGACAAGATTACCATTGCTTCTTTACTCTCATACTCTGTACTACTGTTAACCTATTTTATGGCTGTTCAACCCTGAGCTCAGCTATAAATCTCTCACCATGCATTGCCAAAGTTACCTGTTTACTATTCCATAATCTTACCTGTCTCTCTCCTCACTGCAATTTGATTAGTATTCTTGTCACTTTCAGCTTGACTGTTCAGTTGTCCTCCTTCCTGGCTACCTATCCTCTTTCTACAAACTCTTACTTCCGAAATGCAACTACTTCTTATTACCATGTTCTTGCTGACTTAAAACTTGATTTTTGTAATATAATGTTTAAACTTTGTCTCCAGACCCTTACACAATTTTGGTATGAATTCTAAATCTTTGATTTCTCTTCTATGGATCTGTCTTCTGATTCTGCTCTATTTTATGATCCTGTTCTCTTCACTCCACAATTTCTGGCTGGCATTTCACTCCATATAAAATATATCTCATGTCTTTTCCTCTTTGATTTTATATTCCCTGTTGCGCTCTCTTCCTTTTTGAAAACCTCCAAAAATGTCCATTCTTCAGCTGGATTTATAATGACCCCTCTGTGTTTACAAACATTGAGACATCATTTGAGATTTAAAAGTTATATGCTTTGCATTATCTCAAGATATCTTGAAATACTTCTAAGAATGGTTGCTGTTGTGTTCATGGAAATACGCTGTATTAGAGCATGCTCCTTTTATGGTAAAATTGGTCAAAGTAAATTGTCATAACTTAATTAGATTTTTACTCACTTAATTTGTGTTGACAACTTTCATTCCTGTTTCTAGCCCCTTTGGAGGTTTATTGACTCTGAGCCTGTGGAAAAATTGTTGGCGTACAAATCTGAAGATGTTCGGGAAATTGGGCGTTTAAAGTCATCAAATGTTTGTGGTTACATAAAGTTGAATGACTCTGAACTTTCACCAGAGGAACTTGATGAGGATGATTTTGATACAGATGCATCTACAAGTAGGTATATTTGAGGAAGTAATCTGATTGGTTTCCTATTACATGGTCTGATCATCAGCCAATTTACCTTCTGTTAGTATAGTTGCAATGCCAGTTTATTGACTTGATACTTCTTAAAATATTACCAACAATGCAAGTTGTTTGAAAAAGTACTTTTCTCATTAGCACTGGGTGCATGTGTCTTCCTACTCTGTAATTTCCATGAATTATTTATACAATAGCTTCTTAGTTTCATCTGAAACCCATTCTCAGTGACTTACAGTGCAATACCTCTTGTGAGATAAAATCGCAGAGGCTAATGTTGCTTTTTGTGGAACAAAGTACAACTGAATGAAGGGAGTGCTCTTGAACAATAATGACCACTATGCAGAAGTTAAAAATCCTTGGGATCATTATGGTTTCTTGTACTCAATAAAAGTTTTCACATAAACTATGCTCTGGTTGTTCTAAGTGATTTAAAAATCACTTATTTAATGCAAGTACATTTTGTGAAGGAAAGTTCAATGTTGAGTCTTCAACTGAAAACTTAGTATTGGAATTTGATTCTTTTGAAGCCAATAATTTCTGCTGATGATCTATTGTTTGACTTATTTGCATTAAGATATTGTTGCTACTATTGTGCAGTAACATTTTGTTTCAGTTCTGGTACTACTTTCCATTCCCTTTTGTTTTATGAAGGTGCAGGGAATCTGGACTTATGCCTCTGCTGTCAAAAGGATAGACAGGTGAACTACCCCCCACAGTCTCCATCAATGCCCACTTTGGCTCCTGACAATTACTGCCTAGGCAGGACATCTCTAATGAATACTAGAAACAGGCAAGATAGATGAATAAATTGTTTTGTTAAAGATGCCTTAAGCCATTTGAATACCCATTCAACACTATTTATATTACATTGGAAAGGTGCTTTATCAGTCTGTGAATATAGAGAAGCATTTTGTGTAAAAGTAGGAAGAGTGGACTTTAAAAGTTAAGAAAGCAATGTGAAATAATTGGAGGTATTTACTTCATTCAGTCTTTGCATTGAAGATTCAAAGATGAGTTGGACATGACCTAGACAATATTTAAGGCTCTGAGCACTCATCCTGGTGCAAAGCTTTTCCTTTTCTCAAAATACACACTGTGTAAAGTGTTTATATTTCATTCGTCTCAGTGGAAAGGTTCTACAAAACTCTTTGGAATCTGTTTCAGTTGACATAGTCATTTAAGGGCCAAATCAGATGCATAGGTTCAAAATGAAAATAGTCACATTTCTGAGTCATGGAAAGCAGATTTCAAGTAAGATGATAAGAAGAATGTTTTTGAACACTCTGCTGCCTTGTTTATTATTATTATTATTATTATTATTATTATTATAATAATAATAATAATAATAATAATAATATCTACCCCACTGGAGAATTGGGCAAGTGGTCTCTGGCAAGTGGACCCTAAAATATCTTTTCTTATGGGATCTAATGCAAAAAGGTTCACTGCTTTGATTTTTGGCAGGTAGCTGTTAAAGTTGGTTTTCAACTGAAACTGAGTATCTTATTTTGGCCCTGCTGCCTCATTCTGAGGGCTCCTGGAAGAGAGGGAGTATGACACTAAATGGAGGATTGTGGTCTGTACTGGTCCTGAAAAGAATACTTAAGAGGAAGTTTCTGTCCTGACTTTTTCATTTGAAATGTTTGAAGTGCTACATTGCCAATGTTTCCTTTTCACTTGGTTCTTTCTAAAGAAAGGTGTATTTTTTAAATTTTGTTTTTATACAGAGGATGCTTTTGAACACTGAAATGCCCTGTCTCTTGTTCTGAAATAATGAAAGGTCAAAAACCTGAAACATTAATTGTCTCTAAATCTCAATAGATGCTACCTGACCAGCTGAGTATTCCAATATTTTGATTTTATTTTAACCTCTACCACAAGCTTTGGGACTTTTTTTGTTTATAGGATGCCTTTTAATAGTGTGGCAGTTGGGGTTATCAATTTATAAGTTTTTCAGTCCTCTTTTTACTAATGTGAAGCAGATTTCTCTTGTTTACCTCTTCACTGGCTTCTCCTTTAGAAGGAAATTTAGTTCTGTCCGAAGAGAAATAGAATCGATCTTGACAGGCTGTTAGAAGAATGTTATTCATGTTTTGTTTTCTGTGAGCTTTCACTTCCACTTACCCCCTTTTCAGTTAAATGTGTATTTTGTTACTCTTTTAAGTTTTATATAATAGCATAGTGTAGAAAGATGCCATTTGACTAAATCTGTATTGGCTGTTTTGATGAACAGTCCAGTAGTCCACATTCTCTATGCTCTCCTAGCCTTGCAATTTTTTCCAAGTACTATTACAAATTCCTTTTTAAAAGTATTATTGAGTCCATGTACACCACCCTGCCAAGCAGTTCATTTCCAACTCTGGCCACTTATTGCATAAATGTTTTCTGCTTTCTTTGGTTCTTTGGCCAGTCATAATTCTTTGCCATTTGGTTGTAAAACCTTTAGCTACTTGAACGATTCCTCTTTATTTACTATTTGAAAACCCATCATGATTTTTGCACTGATAACAAATCTCTTGTGATCTTCTCTGCCAGAAAGAGAACAACCCCAACTTAGAATCATAGAGATGTACAGCACGGAAACAGACCCTTCTGTCCAACCCATCCATGCCGATCAGATATCCCAACCCAATCTAGTCCCACCTGCCAGCACCCAGCCCAAATCCCTCCAAACCCTTCCTATTCATATACCCATCCAAATGCCTCTTAAATGTTGCAATTGTACCAGACTCCACCGCATCCTCTGGCAGCTCATTGCATACACGTACCACCCTCTGCGTGAAAACGTTGCCCCTTAGGTCTCTTTTATATCTTTCTCCTCTCACCCTAAACCTATGCCCTCTAGTTCTGGACTCCCCAACCTCAGGGAAAAGACTTTGCCTATTTATCCTATCCATGCCCCTCATAATTTTGTAAACTTCTATAAAGTCACCCCTCAGCCTCCGACGCTCCAGGGAAAACAGCCCCAGCCTGTTCAGCCTCTCTCTGTAGCTCAGATCCTCCAACCCTGTCAACATCCTTGTAAATCTTTTCTGAACCCTTTCAAGTTTCACAACATCTTTCCAATAGGAAGGAGACCAGAATTGCACGCAATATTCCAACAGTGGCCTAACCAATGTCCTGTACAGCCGCAACATGACCTCCCAACTCCTGTGCTCAATTCTCTGACCAATAAAGGAAAGCATACCAAACCCCTTCTTCACTATCCTGTCTACCTGCGACTCCACTTTCAGGGAGCTATGAACCTGCACTCCAAGGTCTTGTTGTTCAGCAACATTCCCTAGGACCTTACCATTAAGTCCTGCGAAGATTTGCTTTCCCAAAATGCAGCACCTCGCATTTATGTGGATTAAACTCCACATGCCACTTCTCAGCCCATTGGCCCATCTGGTCCAGATCCTGTTGTAATCGGAGGTAACCCTCTTCACTGTCCACTACACCTCCAATTTTGGTGTCATCTGCAAATTTACTAACTGTACCTCTAATGCTCGCATCCAAAACATTTATGTAAATGACAAAACGTGGAGGACCCAGCACCGATTCTTGTGGCACTCCACTGGTCACAGGCCTCCAGTCTGAAAAACAACCCTCCACCACCACCACCCTCTGTCTTCTACCTTTTGAGCCGGTTCTGTATCCAAATGGCTAGTTCTCCCTGTATTCCATGAGATCTAACCTTGCTAATCAGTCTTCCATGGGGGACCTTGTCGAACATCTTACTGAAGTCCATATAGATCACATCTACTGCTCTGCCCTCATCAATCTTCTTTGTTACTGCTTCAAAAACTCAATCAAGTTTGTGAGACATGATTTCCCACGCACAAAGCCATGTTGACTATCCCGAATCAGTCCTTGCCTTTCCAAATACATGTAAATCCTGTCCCTCAGGATTCCCTCCAACAACTTGCCCACCACTGAGGTCAGGCTCACTGGTCTATAGTTCCCTGGCTTGTCCTTACCACCCTTCTTAAACAGTGGCACCACATTTGCCAACCTCCAGTCTTCCGGCACCTCATCTGTGACTATCGATGATACAAATATCTCAGCAAGAGGCCCAGCAATCACTTCTGTAGCTTCCCACAGAGTTCTCGGGTATACCTGATCAGGTCCTGGGGATTTATCCACGTTTAACCGTTTCAAGACATCCAGCACTTCCTCCTCTGTAATCTGGACATTTTGCAAAATGTCACCATCTATTTCCCTACAGTCGATATCTTCCATATCCTTTTCCACAGTAAATATTGATACTAAATGAATATTTTGCGTCTCCCCCATTTTCTGTGGCTCCACACAAAGACCACCTTGCTGATTTTGAGGGGCCATATTCTCTCCTTAGTTACCCTTTTGTCCTTAACATATTTGTAAAAACCCTTTGGATTCTCCTTTAATTCTGTTTGCCAAAGCTATCTCATGTCCCCGTTTTGCCCTCCTGATTTCCCTCTTAAGTATACTCCTACTTTCTTTATACTTTTCTAAGGATTCACTCGATCTATCCTATCTGTACCTGACATGCTTCCTTCTTTTTCTTAACCAATCCCTCAATTTCTTTAGTCATCCAGCATTCCCTTTACCTACCAGCCTTCCCTTTCATCCTGACTGGAATATACTTTCTCTGGATTCTTGCTATCTCATTTCTGAAGGCTTCCCATTTTTCAGCCGTCTCTTTACCTGCGAACATCTGGCTCCAATCAGCTTTTGAAAGTTCTTGCCTAATACAGTCAAAATTGGTCTTTCTCCAATTTAGAACTTCAACTTTTAGATCTGGTCTATCGTTTTCCAGCACTATTTTAAATCTAATAGAATTATGGTCGCTGGCCCCAAAGTGCTCCCTCGCTGACACCTCAGTCACCTGCCCTGCCTTATTTCCCAAGAGTAGGTCAAATTATGAACCTTCTTTAGTAGGTACATCCACATACTGAATTAGAAAATTGTCTTGTACACACTGAAGAAATTCTTCTCCATCTAAACCTTTAACACTATGGCAGTCCCAGTCAATGTTTGGAAAGATAAAATCCCCTACCATAACCACCCTATTATTCCTACTGATAGCTGAGATCTCCTTACAAGTTTGTTTCTCAATTTTCCTCTGACTATTAGGGGGGTCTATAATACAATCCCAATAAGGTGATCATCCCTTTCTTATTTCTCAGTTCCACCCAAATAACTTCCCTGGATGTACTTCCGGGAATATCCTCCCTTAGCACAGCGTAATGCTATCCCTAAACAAAAACGCTACCCCCCCTCCTCTTTTGCCTCCCTTTCTATCTTTCCTGTATCATTGTATCCTGGAACATTCAGCTGTCAGTCCTGCCCATCCCTGAGCCATGTTTCCATAATTGCTATGATATCCCAGCCCCATGTTCCTAACCATGCCCTAAGTTCATCTGCCTTTCCTGTTAGGCACCTTGCATTGAAGTAAATGCAGTTTAATTTATTAGTCGTACCTTGTCCCTGCCTGCCCTGACTGTTTGTTTGTCATTTCTCCAGTCTATCCAAAAAAAAATCCCTCATTCCTGGAACCATTCCAGTAAACTTTTCTGTACCTCCTCCAAAGCCGTCACAATCTCCAAGTGTGATACTCAGAAATGGAGTTAATGCTCCAGCTGATTTGGCAAGACATCTTGTTTTTTAATGCTATTTACAAAGCTGAGAACCCACATAATATTATTCTCATATCTAAAGAGGTTAAGCATCTGTTCTTGTTTTTTTTTGAGCCAGGTGTGTCTCATTGATACTACAATGTTTTCTGCATGGCTATTTCAGCCTGCCACTCAACAGCCCAGTTAATTAATATGAAATAATATGCTAGAATATAAAATACTTCCAAAGGATTCCCATCTTTTCCCACCTTTTGAAGTGACTATTTGATTGCTGTTTGCACTATTATCTGACTGTATGAAAATATTCCTCCTGAAACTGACTATCCAGGAAATCTTTAGCCACTTGTATATGCTGCATTGATTCCAGTTGCCAGGCAAGCTCAAACATTCAGCTTGATTTTAAACAATTTGGGACACTTCCTGAAAATATGCACCATTAAGCATCCTGAAACTCTGAGATAATACAGGAATTGCAGTTGACAGGTGATAGCTTTCTTCTGTGTTTTAATCACAAAATTAAAATAAATATCAAGAAATTAAATAATTGCTGCTAACGAAGTTTTAGCTACACTGGGCCAGCAGTATAAATACTGTGGCTACTGATGGAGGTCAGATTCTGGGACTTCCATGAGTAACTTGCCTCTTTAACTCCCTGAAACCTGTCTGCCGTCCACAAGGCACAGGTCGACAGCATTATGGAGTACTGTCTACTTATCTGGATGAGTATGATGGCTCCAATAATACAAAAATATTAACATCATCTAGGAAAACCTGCTTGAATGACATCACCTCCAATACCTTCAACATTCATTCGCTCCTGGTGCATGATGGTAGGTGTGTGCGCTATATATGAACTCACTGAGAATTCTTTGGCACTGCCTTCAAACTTTTTGAACATGATCTAGATGAGAAACAGCAGATGCAAGAGAACACCACCTACAAGTTCCCCTTCAAGCCACACCACACCCTTCCCTTGGGCAATGTTATTAGTCTTTCACTCTCACTGGATTAAAAGCCTCGAACACTCAAACGTCACTGTCCGAGTACTTACCAGATGGTGTATAGCAATTCTGGAAGGCAGCTCACAGCCATTGCCTTGAGGGCAATTGGGAATGGACAATAAGCCAGTGACACCAACATCTTATGAAGATGTATAAAGAATGTTGGCACATCTCATTACATTTATGTGGACTTTTGAACCATTTTTTTTCTCATTCCTTTTCTTGCTATCTCCTTTTATTAGCAGTTATTAGTATTAGTTTGCCACTGTTTGATATGGATGAACAGTGGTAATTATCATCTTTGATGTTATCCAACTTTGATACTCTTTTTGATGGATTGGTACATGTTCTTTGCTTCATGAGCAATTAATTTTTGAGCTAAATTAAGTAATGTTTTAAGATTTGCTTTTATTTTCTGTACAAAATCCTGAAATAGTTTGGAGAAAAAGTTACTGGTACTTTCAAACACAAAAATCTGATATGAAATTTCAATGCTTTGCATGGTTGTTAATTAATTTGATTCTTCAGGTTTCCCTCTCCTGACTGAACTCCTTAGACTTCCTATATTGCATTATACCAGATGCATTTGTATCAGTGTTACAAATAAAATCTGCCAAATTTTAACTTTGGTTATAATAGATGCTAGGTTTTGACAAATCAATTCACCAGAATTGGGCATTTTCTATTTTGTGTGGAAACCAGTCATCGGCTACTCTGTTGCGTTATGCTCCAAGGTGTGTCAGTATTTTACTTAACTAGGGTGAAGTGTCTGCTTTTTAAAAAAAAACTTATGCAGTTCATACATTTATATTTGTGTTGTATGTGTTTACTTCTAAGCAATGTCTTTTTTTTTAAGTTTAGGACACAAGTCTAACCATTTTTAAATGATTGATTGATTTAGAAATTTTAATTGTTCAATAGAATACATCCAGCGACAGAAAAGACAAAATGTCCTAGATCCTGAGAAGAATACTTGCAAAATGCTAGTTGTAGCAGATCATCGTTTTTTTAAACACATGGGGCGTGGTGAAGAGAGCATCACCATCAATTACTTGGTAAGGATGAATAATTTTAAATGTACCCTTTGGTTTACTGTTAAACTACTTATACCTTGCGACTAACACCATTACTTATCTCAGCTCATTGTTTAAGTGCATTCATATTGATTGATCTTGCATATTTGGATAAATGTATAGATTTTAACTGGATCGCTGTTTTTCAAACATTGACTGTAATGGTAGCTTGAGAGCACTTTGTCTGCTTTCCTGTCGGTTTAGTTACTGGCAATGAGAGAGAAAATGGTTGGCAATTCTCAATCTAAAAGGTGCTATTAAGCATTAACAATACAAGTTTTTAAAAGATGAATTGCTCCTTCATAGAATGTGGGCGTTGCTGGCGCTGCCCAGTGTTTATTTTTGACAGTGTCTGATTGTCCTCGAGAGGTTGACGACGATGAGCTTGGAGATGTTGAGTGCTGCAGTTGCTGGAAAGTCAAGAGCTGATAAAATGTGGAACTGGAAAAAGCATAGCAGATCAAGCAGCATCAGTGGAGCTGGAGAATCAACATTTTGGGCAGGAGCCTTCACAAGTCCTGATGAAGGGTCCTGCCCAAAACATTGACATTCATGCTTCTCTGATGCTGCTTGACCTGTTGTGCTTTTTCCAGTTCCACATTTTATTGAGGTTGACCATGAACTCCCTTCTCAAATAGATCTGAGGAACTTGCTAGGTCATTTCAGAGGACATGTAAGAATCAATCATGTTGTGTTTCTGGACTTAAATGTAGGCGAGACTACATTTTAGGGGCAGATATCCATTTCTGAATAATATTCAAGAACTTGGTGGGTTTTTAATGATCTGATAATTTATTTGAAATCATTAGTGACAGTAGCTTTTTATTTTAGTTAATGGAATTTAAATGGCTCAGTTCTGTATTATATTTGGATTCTGATGGAGTCACCAGACTTGAAACGTCTGCTTTCTTCCAGTAGATGCTGCCAGATCTGAGTTTCATGGCAATTTCTGCTTTTGTGTCAGATCACCAGCGTGCGCAGTTCTTTGTTTTGGTGTTTTGTGTTGTATTTGAATTTGTTTTCCACCTTGTGGGTGCCACAGGCTTCTAGATTACTATCCAGTAATATACTTAATATTTTAACATAACTATTATTTTCAAAAGTACACCCACTTTTTTAAATTGATGCAAAGACCTGGTAATTGTGTATTGTGGATTACAAGCATTTGTAGATAAGACTGAACTGAGAATTTAATACTTCTACGATCTCCTTAGATAAGGCTGAAGGTTTTTCTTTACATTGAACCTTTTATTTATATTCAGATTCCCAATCCCAGACCAGTGTCTTTAAACTTGGCAAAACAAGTTGGGAAAATGAATCATACACTTTGAAGACTGACTAACTTCTCTTCACTGAACCTTCAATAACAAAATTGTTTTTATGCCATAGTTATGTTTATGGGAGGCATGAGGAGTAAAAGCGATTATATCATGTTGCCTTTTCCCTTAATGCAGTTCTGTTTACTGGTTATTTTAAAAGTGTGGAGAAAATAAATGAATGCATTCTTTCATTATCTTTGTATAGTGATTTTCTTGAATGAGTTTTTAACTGTGTCTCATTTTAAACTATTTCCCAGGCTTGGAGTGGATAGGTTTTATTTGGTAATGATCCATTTCTCAATGGATCCATAAAATAGAGAGAAATGCATCATGTATAAGAGTTGGGAGGTCATGTTGCGGCTGTACGAGATATTGGTTCGACCACTTATGGAATACTTCATGTAATCCTGGTCCCTCTGCTATAGGAAGGATGTTGTAAAACTTGGAAAGGTTCAGAAAAGATTTACAAGGATGTTGCCAGGGTTGGAGGTTTCAGCTATTAGAAGATGCTGAATAGGCTGGGACTATTCTCCCTGGAGCATCGGAAGCTGAGGGTTGACCTTTATAGAGATTTATAAAATGGTGAGGGGCATGGTTAGGGTGAATAGACAAGGTCTTTTACTGAGGGTGGAAGGAATCAAAAACTAGAAGGATAGAGGGATGTTTAAGGTGAGGGGGAAAGATTTTAAAAAGGGGCAACTTTTTCATGCAGGAGATGGTGTGTGTATGGAATGAACTGCCAGAGGAAATGATGGAGGCTGTTATAATTACAATATTTAAAAGGCATCTAGATGGGTATATGAATAGGAAGGGTTGAGGGGGATATGGGCCAAATGCTGGAAAATAGGATTAGATTTATTTAGGATATCTAGTTGGCATAGATGATTTAGTCGAAGAGTCTGGTTTCCATGCTGTACAGCCCTAGGACTTTCTAAGAAGGAAAAGCAGTTTATTTTCAACATGTGATTGCATCACTATGTACACTATCTTAAGGTTCTATAATGATGCGCACTTTGAATTGTTATTCTAACTGAACAGTCCAAATTTGCTTTTCTAAATGCAGATCGAATTGATTGACAGAGTAGATGACATTTATCGGAATACCACTTGGGACAGTGCTGGTTTCAAAGGATATGGAGTGCAGATAGAGGAGGTAAATAATTTAAAATATACTTTTTTTTTCAACTCATCGCAGCTACACAAAGTCAATAGATCAGTTTTTATAATCTTAGGTCTGTTGGTTTGACTGGGTGGTCATCTTCCTTTTTAAAGTTTATTCTTAAGTTAGCAATGAACTTGTTGAAAAATAATCCTGTCACCAGTCTGACTTATTTTTCAAAAACGATTATTGTAGTGTCACTGCAAATGACTTGAATGTATTCAGGTCGGCTTGTGGGTATTTGAAATAACATGCAGTACATTTGTGTCTGCAATTATGTAGCAAAGTTCATGTGATAACCTGTGTGTCTATTTATTTCAGTTATTGAAAATATGACAGAAGTTTGGCCTAAAAACACCAGTTGGGCATACTTCAATTGCTAACCAAAATTATTATCACAGAATAAACTTTAAAGGACAGGTAGCAGAAATAGTTTCCCTAACTAGTAAAGCAGTCATGCAGGTCAAGTTAATGCCAGTAAATAGGCATTGTGCGTCCAGCTATCCAACACTTAGTTTATGGCTTGCAGTTGTGTAGCCCATAAAAAGTGAATGGTTCTTAACTGACGTCGCGGGGCTGGGGACCAGATAGTCAACCTGTAAGTCTAAGAAACAAGGGAGATGATAAGGAAACCCTTAAAGGGGAAGAGCGAATTAAGGTTTTCTGGAGTGGATGCTTGAAGTCATGGCTGCCAGAGGTGATGCAAATAGTGAGGTACGCAAGTTTGGAATGAAACAGACCAAACTAAGGAAGTTGTTTCTAAGATTTGAGGATTGGATGTAGGAAAGGCATGGAAAGATTCTACTGAAATCGCTTCTCTTTAAGTGTAGTGGAATAAGAGAGTGAGGACATAAGTAGGTGATTCTCTGTGCAATAATGGGCAAGCTATAGCTGTTTTTGCTGAGGGGTAATGGGGGAGAAAGAATGGGCTACCAGTTATTAGTATATTGGAGCTCAGAGCCTACTCAAATTCAATAATTATTTTTAGGATCCTTGCAACAAACAAGCTTCTGCCTTTTTCAACAACGGAGGACTGTGGTAGCGACAAAAATGACATTGGTATAGAGGTGGAATTAAGTGGGCTTTCTGATCAATGAATCAATCTCCTCTCAAAGTCAAACAAGATTCCAAAGTTTAAAAATATTCCATATAAGCTGGAGAAATTAGTTAAGAAATTAGTGGAGTTAGCAATGTCCGGGTGAGCCCTGAAGTGGAAAGACGATGATTTTTCTGAGAGTTTCATCAATATTTATACAGTACTTTTTCAATGCAGTAAAATATTCCAAAGTGCTTCACAGGAGTTGAATAATAAGTTTGACTCTGGGCAACACAAAATTGAGGACGATTAGAGCTAAAGCTTGTTATAAGGCCTGTAAACACAGGGATGATGGGCAAGAGGCTTGTATATGTTAGGATGTGCTTGTAGGCATTTGGATGAACCCAAGTTTACAGATAGTTGAGGTTTTAGCTAGGATAGTGTTGGAGTAGTCAAGTCTGCAGGTAACATAGGAACGAATGAGGGATTTGGTAGCAAATAAGCCAAAGCAGGGAGCTTTAGAAATGATACTTCCCTACAGTGTGGAAACTGGCCATTTGGCTCATCGAGTCCACACCTACCCTCCAAAGAACACCCCACCAGGCTTACCCCCTACCCTATCCCTGTCACCCTGCATTTCCCATGGCCAGGCCACCTAACCTACACATCCATGGGAAGTACAACACTACTTAGCATGGCCAATCCACCTAACTTGCACATCTTTGGTCTGTGGGAGGAAACCAGAGCATCTGGAGGAAACTCACACAGACACAGGGAGAACGTGCAAACTTCACACGGACAGTCGCCCGAGGGTGCAATCGAACCTGAGTCCCTGGCACTGTGATGCAGCAGTGCTAACTACTGAGCCATCATGCTGTGCCCTCCATGGAGCAAAGTTTTGTTAAGGAGGTGGAAATAGGCATTCTGTTGACAGCACAAGCATGCCAACGGATGATGGAAGCCTTCCTTGTTTCCTCACAGTATCATTGTTACGTTCTATCTCTGGCAATGCTATGTTAACCCCCTCTTAGATTGCTTTCTTTGGCTTCGACCTCCTACTTTTGAAGGTGTTATTTTAAAGTGATTTATTTTGATGCATTTCTTTTTAACATTACAGATAATTGTCAATAAAGAACCAACAGTGGTGACTGCGGGTAAGAAACATTACAATATGGCTGGAAGTTATCCAGAAAATAAAGATGCTTGGGATGTCAAGCCTCTGCTTGAGGTAAGGAAGAGCTGGAAGAGAAATATTATTCTTAGGGAGCTTAGTTTTATTAAAGACACTGAAACTGTCACACAATTTTAAAGGAGTTGCTACTTCTAAGTTATAGTTGATGCACTTTATATATTAAAAGACTTTGAAAATTTCCGAAATTTAAATAAAAGCTAATTACAAGACTTCAACTGGAAAATTTAAATGGTATATATTTTTGGAACCTAATATTTATTAAAAACTGAAAATTAACACAAAATGAATTACAATGGCACCACCTGCACCTAAGCTGAAGGGGCACCAATATCCTTGTGGAGAGATTTCAAACTAATATGGCAGAGCATGGGAACCGGAGCAGCTGACCAGGGTGAGGAGGAAGTGTAGAGATTAATAGGCTGACCTAACTGCGCCAGTTTAATGAACAGGGTGGGCTTATTTAAAAAGTGTACGGAGGAAGACAGGAGGGAGAAATTACAAAAAGATGCTGGAGAACAGGGTGGAATGTTCAGCCAAAATTAGTTATTTTGTACAAATGCATGGAGTGCAAAGAACAAATTAAATGAGCTGCAGGCACAGATTCAAAGTGGAAATTGATATTGTTGCTATTATAGAGATAAAGCTGCAGGATGGTCAGAATTGGGAACTATATAGATCAGGTTACAAGATTTATAGGAGGGATAAAGAAAATGGCATTGGGGGGGGGTGGAGTAGCAGTATTGATTCGAAACAGAATAATTTCTATGGTGAGGGAGGATGTAATTAGGGGAACGTACATTCCTGATGAAGGGTTTATACCCAAAACGTCGACTGTTCTGCTCCTCGGATGCTGCCTGACCGGCTGTGTTTTTCCACGCCACATTTTTCAACTCCGATCTCAAGCCTCTGCTCTCCTCACTTTCTCCTGGAAAGCATCCAATGGCGAACTTATGAGCGGAACTGAGGAACTGTAAAGGTTTTATGTATAGACCCCCTGGTGGCAGCTCAGAAGTGCTCAGTTCATTGTACAAAAAAAAAGTGCAGCACAGGAAAAAGCTCTTCAGCCCACCAAGCCTGTGCTGATTTTTAATCCTCATTTAGACCGACTGCTTATTGTCCATGCAAAGTGTCTATCTCTCTGTTCACCTCGCATTTGTGTATCCAACAAGGTACACCTTAAATGTTGCTAATGTGCCTGCTTCCACCACCTCCACTAGCAATGTGTTCCAGGCATTCACCACCCTCTGTGAAAAATGTTTCCTGCACTTCTCCCCTAGATCTTCCCTCTCACCTTGAATCTGTGCCCTCTTGTAGTTGACCTTTCTACCCTGGGAAAAAGCCTCTGACCATCTACCCCATCTATGCCTCTCATAATCCTGTAGATCTCTAACAGGTCGCCCGTCAGCCTCCAGTGAAAACCAGTTGAGTTTATCCAATCACTCCTCATAACTTAAAACCCATCAGACCAGGCAACATTCTGGTAAACCTTTTCTTCATCCTCTCTGAAGCATTCATGTCCTTATGGTAGTGTGGTAACTGGAACTGCATGCAATATTCTAAATGTGGCGTAGCTAAAGTTTTGTACTGCTGTAACATAACTTGCCAAGTTTTATACTTGATGTCCCAGCCAATGAAGGCAAGCATGCTGTATTCCCTCTTGACCACCAGTTCACCTGTGTTGCCACTTTGAGGGACCTGTAAGTCCAGCTCCCTCTGTATGTCAGTACTCCTAAGGGTTCTGTCATTTATGGTACAATTGGCCGTTGAATTTGTTTTTCCAAAATGCATCACCTTGCATTTGTCCAGATAAAAATCCATTTGCCATTGCTTTGCCCAAATCTATAATCTACCTATATCCGGCTGTATCCTTTGATAATCCTCCTCACTATCTGCATCTTCAATTTTGGTGTCATCCACAAACTTATTAATCAGACCACCTACATTTTTCTCCAGATCATTTAAATATATTACCAACAAAAAGCCCCAGCACTGATTCCTTCAGAACACCACAAGTTACTGATCTCCATCACAAAAAGCACCCTTCCACCTACTGTCTCGTATAACCAGGCTAGTTTTACATCCATCTAGACAGCTCACCTCAGATACTATGTATTAGCCTGCCATGAGGTATTTATGAAATGCCTTACTAAAGTCCACGTAGACAACATCCATCGTCTTTCCCTCACAAATCATTCTTGTCACCTTCTCAAAACAGTCAATTTAGTTGGTGAGACACGATATTCCCTGCATAAACCCATGCTGCCTATCAATAACAAGTCCATTTTCTTCCAACTGTGAAGAAATCCTGTCTGAGTATCTTTTCTAACAACTTCTCTATCACTGACATCATGCTTACCAGCCTGTAATTACCTGGATTATCTCAGTTTCCCTTCTTAAACAGAAGAACAACATTGCCATTCTCCACTTCTCTGGAACCTCGCTTGTGGCCAAAGGGGACACAAAGATATCTGTTAGGGCCCCTGCTATTTCTTTCCTTTTTTCCCCATAGTATCCTGGGATAGATCCCGTCTGGCCCTGGTGGACTTGCCTACATTAATGTATTTCAAGACACCCAACACTTTCTTCTTTATAACGTTGACCTGCCCGAGAGTATTCGCGCATCTTTCCCTAATGTCAGCATCCCTCCCATTCCCCTCTGTGGTGAATACCGATGTAAAGTCCTCATTAAGAATCTCACCCATTTCTGCTGACTCCACACATAACCTCCCTCCTTTTATCCTTGAGTGAGCATACTCTTTCCTTTGCTACCCTCTTGCTCCTAATACATATATAAAATTCCTTGGGATTCTCCTTAACCCTGCTGGCCGAAGACATTTCATAACCCATTTTAACCCTACTATCTCCACATTTGTGCTCTTCCCTGTTTTATGTATGTTCTTCAAGGGCGTCATTTGTTTTTAGTCATCTAGACCTTGGATATGCTTTTTTGACTAAACTGATAATTCTCCCCTGTCATCCAAGGTTCCAGAATCCTGCCATTCTTGTCCTTCTTTTTAACAGGGACATGCCTGTCATGCACACCAATCATCTGGTCCTTAAAAGACTGCCATTTGTCACGTGTGGATTTGGCATCCAATAGCCATTCCCAATCCATATTCTCCAATTTTATGCCTATTTCGCTTATAGTTGGCCTGACCCCATTTAACACTTTCATCAGAGGTCTGCCCCTGTCCTTATTCATAAGTAGCCGCAAACTTAGTTACTTACTTATGGTCGCTGTTCCCAAAATGCTCCCCCACTGAAGCTTTGATCATCTGGCCAGGCTCATTTCCCAATTCCAGGTCCAGAATGACCCCTCCCTTATTAGACTATTCACATCTCAAGCCCTCCAGGACACACAACAAATTGCTACCCATCGAAATCTCTGGTGCTAAGCGAGTCCCAGTCACTATCAAGGAAGTTATAATCACTCATTACCACCACAACAACTGTTATTTTCACATCTTTCCAGGATCTGATTATGTATCTCTTCCTCTATCTTCAGCTGGCAGCTAGGAGATCTGTAGTACAATCCCAGCATTATGATTATACTCTACCTTCCTATTTCTGATCTAAATGTATAACAAAAGTTCTCAGAAGTTGCTTGTATGAGTAAATTTTATGAAATAGTAGAAATTTAGTTTCCCTGTTTAACTTTGCTTTTTCTGAAGAATCGATTTTTGTTTTTAATTTCTCAGCAATTCAGTGCTGATATAGCCAAAAGTGCATCCAAAGTTTGCCTTGCACATCTGTTTACGTACCAAGATTTTGAACATGGAACACTTGGGTTAGCTTATGTTGGATCTCCAAAATCACGTGCATTAGGTGGCATATGCCCTACACGTAAGTCCAAATGTAAATGAAATTTTAATTTTTAACGTTTATTTCTGTATTGCAAAAATAAGTGGATTAAAATGCATTACTATTTTAAGTTAACTACATTGGAACAAAATTGTTGAAGCCAATTTGGAATAAAGAAAATGAGATACCATGGGATTAATTTACACATCCATGCAACAGACAGCAAGTTTTGTTAGTTGCATATGTTGGGAAATCATAGGCATGTTACCTGTGATTTTTCTGCTAAATGTGTGAAGTATTCCTATACAGAGGAACCTTGATAACCCAAATATCAATTAACCGAATAGCGGATGATCCGAAAGAGATCTCTAGGTCCCGATAGAAACATTACATCAAAGACGTGTTTTCAACACTGATCGCATCTTTTGTTTACGGTGATTAAAAGTGAACTCTGCTTACTGAAATGCTGCTGAGAACAGTCCTGGACTGATGGGAGCCCAGGCACTGTCTCCAAATAACTGACCTCCCGCCCTCCCTCTCCCTCCCCACACACTTTTTTTTTCCCTGGAGTTCTACCCAGGCATGTACCCTAAACCACCACCAACACCCCCCCCCCCCCCCCCCCCCCCCCAAGGTAATCTCTCCAACCCTCCAGCACAGGGCAAAGGTGAAACCTGTCAAAAGGGTGGGTGGGTGTGCGCACCCACTCTGTATGGCGACTCACCCCGCACCCAAAAGGCAGCAGCAGTAGTCTTACTGTTGGTGTCCAGTCCGGCTGCCCCTGAGAGGGAGCAGGGGCAGATGGGGGGGCTTGCAGGTGGTGGGCGGTGTTGGATGGTTGAAGGTTAGGGCGGATTGGTTTTGGAAGGGGTTGGGGGTGGGTTAGGGCAGACAGGGGGGGGGAGCGGTGTTGGATGGACGGGATTGGGGAGGGCAGGGAAGGGTTGAGGTGGGGACGGTTAGTGTTGGATGAGTTGGGGCGGGCGGTGGAGGGTTATGTTGGTTGGGGGCGGGTGGGGGTTGGATGGGGGGGGGCGGTGTTGGACAGGTTTGAGGGGCAGATGGGGGCTGGGGTTAGGGGGGGTGCAGCTGAGGAGCGGTGTTGGACAGGTTTGAGGGGTGCGGGCGGAGGCGGATTGGGGTGGGTGTCTTGGACTGGGTTGGGGGATGGAGGAGGTGGGCGGTGGGGCTCGCACGGTGTGCTGCTGCCCAGTTTCCTGAACAGGGAGTGGACCTAGAAAATTCCAAGCCACAGAGGAAAGGTGTTGATTCAATTAACCGAAGAATCAATTATCCAAATAGAATAGTGCCCGCCCATCTCGTTCGGATAATCTGGGTTCCTCTGTAGTTTGTGTAATTGGACAAGGTTTGTCCTAGCAATAAATAAAAGTATATAGTTATATGAATATGAAGACTTTTATAATCCTATGGAGACCAGCCCAATGAGAATCTTTTGTCTACATCTTTTGAGAAAAGTGTGTCAATAGCTGTGACATCTAGGAATGTTTTTTCACCAGCCTATGATCACCCAACCATGGAAAAGATAGTGTACCTAAATACTGGATTAACCAGCACAAAGAACTATGGGAAAACAATTCTCACCAAGGTAAATTATGCATTGTTACTTTCTTCACCTTGTCTTAGTTTTCTTTCTAAATTTTAACTTAGGCGTTTAATATATGGATTTTGTTGAAGTTGATAAGAACTGGTATTATTTATTTTCTGGTTCTTGCTGAGGAAGGTTAGCATATTAATGTATGTAATTACGCTTACTGTTTTGTGAATTTTTTACCTTTGCGAGCTATTAATTAAAAAATAGTGTAACTATTATTCACACTGGTGAAATACAGTTATCTTAATATACTAGGGCCTGTATTGTAAAATATCAAGGCTTACAGTTAAATACTACATTACAAAGAGTCTTCTGTTGCTTATTTTTTCCTTAACCTATCTATTTCTTCCCAAATTGGCAATCACACCAAATATTTAACTGTCATTATGAGCTTGGGATCACTTTCAGATTGTTAGTTGTGAATTTGACTGGAGAAAGAAGGGGTGGAACAGGAAAAATTAAAATAACTGGCTTCAAGTTGTAACTGTTTTGATTTTAACTTCTCCTTTTGTTGCTTGCTCTTGATTTCTTACTGCACCTTAAAGAATATGTCCAGTCTGCAATCTGATCCAGGTCTTTAGTGGCATAGTATTGAAATTTTGTGAAATGCTAAAATCTTTTACGGGACTTAGCTGCTAAGTTGAAATTTGTACTAAATTGTGGCAATTTAAAAAAATTCATAATTAGCTTCAAAATATTCTGATGTAGTAGTAATGCCAATTTCTTTATCCTGAGAATTTTGTTGTACTGAATTTTCTACATATGGCCAGTTGCTGAATGAGCACAAAATGAAAAATATATTGTCTATTGTATCCCAGCTGTTTTCATTTGTCCCCTTTCCATTTCTCTGCATTCTCACTTTGTCTTTTTGGACTGTCTGAATTTTGAGGTTCATCCCTTTTTCATTTACAGATTAAACAAAAATTATGACTACTTGTGGTGGAGAGGGGAATGGAGTAACAATTTCTGTTCATTTGTATTATTCAGATTTTTGTGCTCCAAATTTCCCTTGGTCTTGTGCCTGTTTTTTCTTCACCAAACAATGTGTAGAATGAAAACAGATTTCTGGTTCAGTGATTATTATATGCTTTAAAACATTTATTTTCTATAAAAGTTTCTAATCATTGCTTAATTTTAAACTGTAATCATTCTGTATTCTGGTTTGATTTGGACCATGATGTGCTGTTTTGAAATGGGGTGTCAGAAATCACTCTTTCATGGCTTTCTTATTTAAAGATTACACAGTGGTAGATTGTCTGTTGAATTTTAAGGTGTAGACAGCAGTTTATCTAAAAACGTTTCTTGGATTTTAATTTCAAAATAGGAAGCAGATCTTGTTACTACTCACGAATTAGGCCATAACTTTGGAGCGGAGCATGATCCAGATACCCTAGAATGTGCCCCGACAGATGATGATGGTGGGAAATATGTCATGTATCCCATAGCAGTGAGTGGTGACCAGGATAATAACAAGGTACTGTAGAACTGAGCTTTTATTGCATGTGAGTAACATTGTTATTTAGATGACCTACTTTCTAAGGAATGTACAACCATACCCATTAAGATTTAATTGACTAGTCCTTAGACTTTTGCTGATCAATCTTTTCTTATTACACATCAGTGCACTTAAACTGTAAAGGTCATGTTAAATAAAACTATTAAAAATGAAGTAGAATGCACACTGTTCATACTTGAGTTCTGAATTTAAATCCAGTCCAGAGTGATATATTACGTTGAAACATAGAAAAATAGGAGCAGGATTAGACCATTTGGCCCTTTTTTGAGTGTGCTTCAGTGTTCAGTATGATCATGGCTGGTCAATGAACTCAGTACCCTGTTCGCACTTTCACCCCATATCCTTTGATCCCTTCAGCCCTCTCAAAAACAATGTTTTTGGCCTTGATCGCTTTTTGTGGCAGTGAATTCCATAGGCTCATTCTCTAGATGAAGAAATTTCTCCTCACCTCAGTCCTAAATGACCTATGCGGTTATGCATAGACCATGAGCCTGGTTCTAGATTTCCGGGTCATTGGAACATTCTTTCCTGAATTTACCCTGTCTAGTCCTGTTGGAACTTTACAGGTTTCTGTGAGATCCCCCCCCACCTCATTCTTTTGAACTGCAGTGAAAATAGTCCTACCACTCCAGCCCCTCTTCATACACCAGTCCTGCCATCACAGGAATCTGGTAAACCTCATGCATGAATCGCAAAAATATAAAGGTACAGCAAGTAAATGCAAAAGCTAATGTTATCATTTACTCCTATTAGGGGAATTGAATATCACATAGGATGGTTATGCTTCAGGTATACAGATTACTGATGAGACCATAGCTACAGTACTATATACTGTGTTGGTCACTTTGTTAAGGAAGGGTGTAAATGTGTTCAAAGCAATTCACAGTAAGTTTACTAGAGTACTATCTGAAATGGGCAGCTGATCTTATGAGAAAAAGTTGGACAAAGTAGGCTTGCATCTGCTGGAGTTTGGAAGAGCATGCAACCATTCTTGAAGCATTTAGGATCATGCAGGATCTTGAAAGGATAGACATGGTGAGGATTTTTCCTCTATGGGAGAATCTTGAATTTGTGATCCCTTTTTAAAAATAGTGTCGCCCATTTAAAAAAAGATGAAACAAACTATTTTTTCTCCAGTATCCTGAGTCTTTGAATAATTAGGACAGAAATGGATTCTTATTACACAAAGAGATGAAAGTTTGTCATGGTAGGTGGGTGTGTGGATTTGAAGCTGAAATCAGAAGCCACGGTCGTCTTAATAAGGACTGAATTTGATGAGCTCCTTCTGGGTGTCTTTACTGAAGGCCTTACTGATGATTGAGCCTTAAATTTGTATAAGCATAGGAGTTGGATTTGTGCACAGTGTTCTTGTGAATTGTGATAGACAAGCTTGAAGAAAGAGCAGTTGCTTCTGCTGTAATTTGGTTTAATTTATCGTACAGTAGCCTGGAAGAGAAACCAACATAACATGGTTTTGTTTAAAACTACTCAATAATTATAACAGTGCTTTGAGTCTTTAAATTCTGGTGAATGCATTTTACTTTTCACTTTTGAGATTTGGTGGGTTCTGCTTCAACCATTGGATCTATTGATAAAGGTGTTGAATATCTTTTCTCTCTGTGAATGCTAGAAATTATCCACCAATTGTACTAACACTCAAAAATGCACATGAACTGAAAGTTGACTATGCTTGAACACAGACATCATTGAAATGACTACTTCTGCATTTATTTATGTTTAAAATGGTTAATGGTTTGACTCCCTAATTGTGACTCAGTGTTTGATTCTTCAGCTGTTCTCCAACTGCAGCAAACGATCGATTTGTCGGACACTAAATAGTAAAGCGTCCAAGTGCTTTCAAGAAAGAAACAAGAAAGTATGTGGAAATTCGCGTGTGGATGAGGGGGAGGAATGTGATCCGGGGCTTCTACAACTAACTGAGGATAAGTGCTGCACTCAACAATGTCAACTCAAAAAAGATAAAAAGTGCAGGTAAAGAATTAAAGACCATCAGATAATTAAATTAGAAAACAGTTTTCACATTTTTTTCCTTTTAAACTGTTGCTTCACATTTATTCTGAAAATAATGATAATATTTAATGTTTTAGAGTCACAGAGTCATCGAGATGTACAGCATGGAAACAGACCCTTCAATCCAACCCGTCCATCCCGACCAGATATCCCAACCCAATCTAGTCCCACCTGTCAGCACCCGGCCCATATCCCTTCAAACCCTTCCTATTCATATAACCATCCAAATGCCTCTTAAATGTTGCAATTGTACCAGCCTCCACTACTTCCTCTGGCAGCTCATTCCATACACGTACCACCCTCTGTGTGAAAAAGTTGCCCCTTAAGTCTCTTTTTATATCTTTCTCCTAAACCTATGCCCTCTAGTTCTGTACTCTCCGATCCCAGGGAAAAGACTTTGTCTATTTACTCAATCCATGCCCCTCATAATTTTGTAAACCTCTATAAGGTCACCCCTCAGCCTCCAACGCTCCAGGGAAAACAGCCCCAGCCTGTTCAGCCTCTCCCTGTAGCTCAAATCCTCCAACCCTGGCAACATCCTTGTAAATCTTTCTGAACCCTTTCAAGTTTCACAACATCTTCCCAATAGGAAGGAGACCAGAATTGCACTCAATATTTCGACAGTGGCCTAACCAATGTCCTGTACAGCCACAACATGACCTCCCAATTCCTGAACTCAATACTCTGACCAATAAACGAAAGCATACCAAACGCTGCCTTCACTATTCTGTCTACCTGTGACTCCACTTTCAAGGAGCTATGAACCTGCACTCCAAGATCTTTGTTCAGCAACACTCCCGAGGACCTTACCATTAAGTGTATAGGTCCTGCTAAGATTTGATTTCCCAAAATGCAGCACCTCACATTTATCTGAATTAAACTATAATCTGCCACTTCTCAGCCCATTGGCCCATCTGGTCAAGGTCCTGTTGTAATCTGAGGTAACCCTCTTCGCTGTCCACGAAACCTCCAATTTTGGTGTCATCTGCAAACTTACTAACTGTACCTCTTATGCTCGCATCCAAATCATTTATTTAAATTACCAAAAGTAGAGGACCAGCACCGATCCTTGTGGCACTCCACTGGTCACAAGCCTCCAGTCTGAAAAACAACCCTCCACCACCATCCTTTTGATCAAAAGTTTGAAGCTGGCTTTGGTCTGCATTTTTCAGTTAAATATTGTCTTTATCAATCAAATCCTTAGACAAGACAAAAGTGTTCTAAATAGCGGTCCCTTTATAAACATATTTCAGATAAGCTGGCAATACACCCTTTTAAATTCTAGAACATTCTTTACAATCTTTGAAATTAAGACCTATATGTTCCCATTGCTATTCCTTGTATGAGTTTTGTCTTAAAAGTAACAATATCGTAAACTAAAAAGGCTCAGGAGGTTCATAGCACAAAAACTTTTTAAAAATTTTGAATTTAAAAACTGTAAGAATTCTTCAGTTCAATAATTTTTGAACAAGAATGCATTTTAAGAAGGGTTGTAGAGTCATTTGGTACGGAAACAGACCCTTTGGTCCAACTCATTTATTCCGCCAATCTGACCTAGTCCCATTTGCCGGCATTTGGCCCATATACCTCTAAAGCCTTCCTATTCATATACCCATCCAGACACCTTTTTAAATGTTGTAATTGTACCTGTTGTCACCACTTCCTCTGGCAGTTTGTTCCATACACACACCACCCTCTGCGTGAAAATGTTACCTCTCTGGTCCTTTTTAAATTTTTCCTCTCTTTCCTTAAAGCCATGCCCTCTAGTTTTGAACTCCCCCACCCCTGGGAAAAGACCTTGGCTCTTCACCCTGTCCACACTTGTCATGATTTTATAAATTTCTATACAGTCACCCTTCAGTCTCTGACACCTTGGGGGAAAAAGGCCCAACTTATTCAGCCTTTCCATATAGCTTAAACTCTCCTGTCCTGCAATATCCTTATAAATCTTTCTGCACCGTCTCAAATTTATCACCATCCTTCCTATAGAAGGGTGTATGGAGTATTCCAAAGGTGGCCTCACCAATGTCATGCACAACAGCAATATGATATCCCAACTCCTATACGCAATGTTATGACCAATGAAGGCAAGCATGCCAAATGCTGCCTTTACCACCCTGTCTACTTGCAACACCACTTTTAAGGAATTATGTACCTGCATCCCAAGGTCTCTTTGTTCGGCAACACAGCCCAGGGCCCTACCATTTACTATAGAAATCCTGCCTGGTTTACCTTGCCAAAATGTGACTCTCCCATTTATCTAAACTGAACTCCATCTGCCACTCTCTGCCCATTGGCCAGTGTGATCAAGATCCTTTTGTACTTGAAGATCATCATCTTCACTGTCCACTATATCACCAATTTTGGTGTCATCTGCAAACTTACTAACCATACCTCGTATATTCACATTTAAATCATTTATTTTTTATATATATATATGTATGTTATATATGACAAAAATCAGAGGACCCAGTACTGATCCTTGTGGCACTCCACTGGTTGCAGACCTCCAGTCCGAAAAACATCCCTCCACCACAAGGTAGCATAAGAAAACTCACTGAGAGAAACTCTCTGTGAAACCTGACAGAAATAACATTGAGTCGATTCTGGTAAAACTTCTAAGTAAAATTTCAGCTTACAGCATTGTTTGGCAGCTTATTCCAATAGTAAGTGGCACCTCTGTGAGACAAAAGTGTTGGCAAG
This sequence comes from Chiloscyllium punctatum, assembly GCF_047496795.1. Lineage (NCBI taxonomy): Eukaryota > Metazoa > Chordata > Chondrichthyes > Orectolobiformes > Hemiscylliidae > Chiloscyllium > Chiloscyllium punctatum. The sequence continues at coordinate 141,174,077 of NC_092741.1, read as the reverse complement.
ACACACAATCTTGTGAACACCTTTCTTATCTACCTTACCTCCTTGATTGTTATGGTAGTACCATATCAGAATTAGTTGCCAGTTTCATTTGCCCAAAATTTAGAGTAAATTGAAAGCAAATTGAATTGTTTAGAAGTAATTATTTTTAATAATTATTTCAAAAGTGATAAGAACAGCCCATGCTGCAAAGATTGTCAATTTGAAAAAGCTGGAAAGAAGTGCCAGGAAGCAATCAATGCGACATGCAAAGGAGAATCCACTTGCACAGGTGAGTGTGAGCAGAAACCTATGTGTAAATGAAATTTAAAGAGACTCAATTTGTCAACAATTGTGACAAATTTCATTGTGCTCCATAAACTACTTGAATCAATTTGCACTTTTACTAACTCTGAGGGGGAGAAAAATCGAAGGTAAAGGAGTTTTAAGATGCAGGTGAAGATGAGGAGTCTATGCGCATGACTTGTCACTCCCCTTGCAAAGGGGAATTGGATGCTTGGAATAGATGTTGATCTCCTATTTTATGACACCAACCTTGTAAGTCAGCATTATAGTGTGCCTCAAAAGAGCTTTTCCTAAAGGGTTAAGCCACAACTGTTTGCTGATTATATCTGATGATGACAGAGCCTGAAAAAGTTTTTGTTCTGGGAACATAAGAGATGTATGTGATTGATTATGCATTTCTGGCTGTTGATCAGCCCAACAGGACTTAAACCATGTAGTGCTACTAAAAGATATGCTGTGATCTTCTATCACAGTTCGTCAGCTGTTTACAACTATGCTGTTTCAGTTTGCTTTGAGAACAGCACTCTACCAACTTGAATCATCAGCCAATGTGAGATATGTTTATCGCCCAGTGCAAGTGTGCCTCGCAATCCTTTCTATACCTCCTTTCCAAAGGTGCCATTCAATGTGATTCTCATTTTGCTGCAAGGAATGATGCAGAAAGAAAAAGGACATTCCAACAATTTGAACAAAGGTTCACAAAAATGTAAAAGAGTCTGAAGAGGAGTCATACTGGACTCGAAATGTTAGCTTTGTTTCTCTCTCTGCTGATGCTGCTTAGACCTGCTGTGTTTCTGTGTTGGTTTCATATTTCCAGCATCTGCAGTATTTTGCCACTGTTCATAAAGTTGTAGCTGCCAAAGAAAACCTGTTAAGTTGTTAAAATACTCATTCCTCCTTATTGTTGTGACCTCAAAGATGCTTATAGCTACTTAGCAATTGTGGAAGTAAATGGCAGGAAATATATGAATTGTGAATGTGTCTCAGATGAATGCTAATGTGAAACTCAGCTGTTTTGAAGTGAGCAAGTGTTGGTTCTTTGGACAACCCAACTTAATATATTTTGAGGAGATAAATGTTACACTTTTCCAGGAGGATAGGGCTATTATCTGCTTTCGCCTAGTGGCTACTAGATTAGATTACTTAGTGTGGAAACAGGCCCTTCGGCCCAACAAGTCCACACCGCCCCGCCGAAGCGTAACCCACCCATACCCCTACATCTATATCTACCCCTTACCTAACAC